>NC_069373.1:16965000-26965000 GCF_021730395.1 Mercenaria mercenaria | reverse complement strand
CCATATTCAAACTCAAAATAGATTTCATCAAGGCAATCATTCTGACCAAATTTCATGAAGATAAATTGAAAAATACAGCCTCTATCGCATACAGAAGGTTTTTCTTTGATTTGACCTAGTAACCTAGTTTTTGAACACAGATGACCCATTTTCGAACTTGGCCTAAACTTCATCAAGGTTATCATTGTAACAAAATTTCATGAGGATCAGTTAAAAATACAGCCTCTATCGCATACACAAGGTTTTTCTTTGATTTAAACTAGTGACCTATTTTTAGACCCCAGATGACCCATATTCAAATTCAACGTAGATTTCATCAAGACAATCATTCTGACCAAATTTCATGAAAATCAATTGAAAACTACAGCCTCTATCGCATGCACAAGATTTTTCTATAATTTCACCTAGTGACCTAGTTTTTGACCCCAAATGACCCATATTCAAACTCAACCTAGATTTCATCAAGGCAATCATTCTGACAAAATTTCATGAAGATCAATTGAAAACTACAGCCTCTATCGCATACACAAATTTTTTCTATAATTTGACCTAGTAACTAACCTAGTTTTTGACCCCAGATGCCCAGATGACCCATATTCAAACTCAACCTAGATTTCATCAAGGCAATCATTCTGACCAAATTTCATGAAGATTGAAAAATACAGCCTCTATTGCATACAGAAGGTTTTTCTTTGATTTGACCTAGTTTTTTAACACAGATGACCCATTTTCGAACTTGGCCTAAACTTCATCAAGGTTATCATTCTAACATAATTTCATGAAGATCAGTTGAAAAATACAGCCTCTATCGCATACACAAGGTTTTTCTTTGATTTGACCTAGTGACCTAGTTTTTGAACCCAGATGACCCATTTTCAAATTCGGTCTAGATTTCATCAAGGTTATCATTCTGACAAAATTTCATGAAGATCAATTGAAAAATACAGCCTCTATCGCATACACAAGGTTTTTCTTTGATTTGACCTAGTGACCTAGTTTTTGATCCCAGACGACCCGTTTTCGAACTCGGCCTAGATCTTGACCTTTGATGGAGTGACCCCAAAATCAATAGGGGTCATCTACTCTTCATGACCAATCATCCTATGAAGTTTCAACATTCTGGGTCAAGTGGTTCTCTAGTTATTGATCGGAAATGGTTTTCAATGTCAGGCCCTGTGATCTTGACTTTGACCGAGTGACCCAAAAACAATAGGGCGGTCGCTACACAGAAGCCCTACAACCTATGAAGTTTGAAAGTTCTAGGTCAAATGTTCTCCAGTTATTGCTCGGAAATGAAGTGTGACTCAGGACGGACGAGAAGGACGAGAGCAGACGGACGAGACGACGGAGCAGCGGCAAAAACAATATGTCTCCTGGGGGAGACATAATGATCATATTTCAACATTGCCTTCTATCTATGTAGTGAGTTTCATGAAATAAAAGGACAAGCATCTTCTCAATATACCTATCTATCCATATATCAAATTTCATGAAAAAATATCTTCCACTTTTTAATTTATGGCAGGATCCGACTTTGTATGAAACACTGGTAGCAGGCTAATAAGTAATCTAACTTGACCTCAAATCCAATAGCTACATTGTTTCCTCATATAAAATAACTCTACTCCTTTAAGAAGTTCAAACCCACAGTATTGAGGTCAACTTAACATCAAATACAACCAGCTAAGCTAAAACCTTATTATATTACCCTTTACACAAAGTAACTCACAGACAGTAATCTTCACAGCTAACATCTTACATATTAAACTTTACACCAAGTGACTCACAGAAGGTAACACCTTATATATTACACTTTACACCAAGTGACTCACAGAAACTAACACCTTATTTAGTACATTTTACACAAAGTGACTCAAGACAGTAATCTTCACAGCTATATCCTTATATATTACTCTTTACACCAAGTGACTCACAGAAACTAACATTTTATATATTACACTTTTACACCAAGTGACTCGCAGAAACTAACTAATAATATATTACACTTTACACCAAGTGACTCACAAAAACTAACACCTTATATAGTACACTTTACACAGTGACTAAAGACAGTAATCTTCACAGCTATATCCTTATATATTACACTTTACACCAAGTGACTCACAGAAACAACACCTTATATATTACACTTTACACCAAGTGACTCACAGAAACTAACACTTTATATAGTACATTTTACACAAAGTGACTCAAGACAGTAATCTTCACAGCTATATCCTTATATATTACTCTTTACACCAAGTGACTCACAGAAACTAACACCTTATATATTACACTTTTACACCAAGTGACTCACAGAAACTAACACCTTATATATTACACTTAACACCAAGTGACTCACAGAAACTAACACCTTATATAGTACATTTTACACAAAGTGACTCAAGACAGTCATCTTCACAGCTATATCCTTATATATTACTCTTTACACCAAGTGACCCACAGAAACTAACACTTTATAAATTACACTTTACACCAAGTGACTCACAGAAACTAACACCTTATAGATTACGCTTTTACGCCAAGTGACTCACAGAAACTAACACCTAATATATTAATCTTTACACAAAAGAGACTCACAGAAACTAATACCTTATATATTACTCTTTACACCAAGTGACTCACAGAAACTAACACCTTATATATTACACTTTTACACAAAGTGACTCACAGAATTTGACACCTAATATATTACACTTTACATGAAGTGACTCACAGAAACTAACACCTAATATATTACACTTCACATGAAGTGACTCACAGAAACTAACACCTTATATATTACACTTTACACCAAGTGACTCACAGAAACTTACACCTTATATACCATACCTTACACCAAGTGACTCACAGAAGCTAACAACACCTTATATATTACACTTTAAACCAAGTGACTCACAGACACAAATCTTCACAGCTAACACCTTATATATTACACTTCACCAGATTCTATAAAATCATTGACATTCATACAAGGGCTATAAGGGTTTTACACAAGGCAGTTGATACAGATTTAAATATTGAACTGAAAACTGTATGCTCTATGTTCAAAAGAGATTTTTCAGACAAGCTCACAATTTTTTTTATCAAATTATTCAAAGGAAGATAATACAAGAGCACCGCCTTGCGGGTGCTAACGCTCATCTTTTTTTTTTGTATAATAGAAAAATTGTCCTACCCATGATTTTCTAAGTCCAAAAAGGGCCATAATTCTTGCAAAAAGCAGGATGGAGTTATGTTTCTTGATGTACAGAGTCAGCTTATGATGGTGAACAACAGTTGCAAGTTTCAAAGCAATAGCTCTGATAGTTTAGGAGAAAAGTTTACCTAAACATAAAACTTAACCAATAAAGCTGATATTTTCTAAGTCCAAAAGGGGCCATAATTCTTGCAAAAAGCAGGATAGAGTTATGTTTCTTAATGTACAGGGTCAGCTCATGATGGTGAACAACTGTTGCAAGTTTCAAAGCAATAGCTTTGATAGTTAAGGAGAAAAGTTGACCTAAACATAAAACTTAACCAAGAAATCTGATATTTTCTAAGTCCAAAAGGAGCCATAATTCTTGCAAAAAGCAGGATGGAGTTGTGTTTCTTGCTGTACAGGGTCAGCTATTGATGGTGAACAAGTGTTGCAAGTTTCAAAGCAATACCTTTGATAGTTTAGGAGAAAAGCTGACCTAAATATAAAACCTAACCAGGCAACGCTGACGCCGATCAAGTGATGACAATAACTCATCATTTTTTTTTTCAAAAAATCAGATGAACTAAAAATGCAACCTGTTTTATAGCTAGCTGGATTTTCTCCAGGTTGATATTCTGTGCCTCCTCCAGAAGTTTTTCCTCATCTAACTGTAGAATATTTAACCTACTGTTACACAGTTCCACCATCACCACATCTGGCTGAGTAGCTTCTATAGTCTGCAATCCATATACAACATTTTATAAACATTTATATTATGAAATATGAAATGTGAATATCCATGCAAGAACTTTATCTCCTTCCATTTCAGTAATGTTTACTGACACAAATATGCTGTCATCTACTAGTGTAAGTCCATGTAGGCCTAGCCTGTACATAACTTTTAGAATAGTTTTTTGTAACATACATAATTGACAAACAATTTTCCAGTTATAGATGCCTGCACATAGGGACTTACCCTAAGCCCTTTTTACGCATGGGAAACAATCTATGGGAAAAAATATGTTTGTAGAGTGACATTGTTGAGTGAGCAGTACTATTTGTCAATCCTAATCCTGTCCTTGTTATATCAATGCAATGGAAAAGTAAGCTATCTATGTTACCTGCTACACAGGATAACACAGTCATGCATCTAGCAGTCCTGATATTGTTTTCTTTGATTTTCTCATATTTCTAGATATTTTACCATTTTACCATACCTAATGCACATATATTGGTAGCAGAGATTGTACTCCTTCCAGCAATAGCTTTCTCAACATATTTAATCTTGTGAAATTCTGTGGGTTTTATCTTTTGTGAAAAAATCCTGTTTGTTGACCAATTTCACCACAGAAGTCACATTAAATGATTTTATTTTTACATATTTTTCTTTTCAAACTGCTGACCATTACAGTAATTTTGCATGCTTTTTTCTTACCTAAAGGTGAAAAGTGCATGGTTTGCATAATTTACTAGGTACACAGCAGAGACTGTACAAGAGTTCTACACATACTTTGATTTTTGTAAATGTAATGGTATTTATATATGCAACTCTAACAAGTAAAATTGTAAACAACAGTGATCCCATTCACGTAAATATGTACGTGTTTCACACACAGATTTCACATTGCAAGTAATGAAAAAGTCTCCCGAGGGTGAAATCACGCACAGAAAAATAAAAAAGACATCATTGTCCTTAATCGATTTTCTTTAATATCACTGTCGTAAACAACAGTGATCCCATTCACGTAAATATGTAGGTGTTTCAGGCACAGATTTCACATTGCAAGTAATGAAAAAGTCTCCTGAGGGTGAAATCACGCACAGAAAAATAAAAAAGACATCATTGTCCTTAATCGATTTTCCTTAATATCACTGTCGTATATCTTTGTTGTGGTCACTAATTAAAGGATTTATTCAATTCCGATGCTAGTTGACAGTTTACTTTCTTTTTTGATTCATTTTGGAAACCCATGGACTGGTAATGTACGGAAACTATTTACTTGTGCGGTACACAGTCAGCCACACGATTTTGACTTCACATGTTTGTCTGCAACAAAATGGCGCAGCGAAAAATTTCTGACATGCCAACACAGACTAGCCAAAATAATTTGACAGTCAGATTGTTATATATTTGTGACAGGCAATCAAACCATCAAAACTTTGAAGGATCAAAATAATGGAAAATAAATCACATTACACAGTCATTAGTGCATACAGAACGAGAATCCCGCGCAATCGGAAAAAAGATTAATGGTGACATATACCAAACTGTTAGACAATGTCTGAAGGTCACAAAAAGACATGTTGCCAGTCCTAGTTCCGCGACTGGATCTATGACGTCATCAAAATGGCGGCCAAATTTGAAAAAATAACTTTGCTTATCTTACAATTTTCTTACGTTACCCAGCAAACTTTCATATTATTTTCTTAAATTTTCTATCCTGGAATATATGCTGTCAATATAATGACAATATTGTAGTATACAAACAATTAAATGATGTGAAATAATCAAAATATATCTTACCCCACCCACTTTATTTCAACAGATTTATTTCTTGTTGAATATATTTGTTTCATATTCCAACAGTGGTGTAGTTTTTATATGTGCTTTAAACTACCTAAAAGTGATGTCTACATGTCAATTTCAATATTTATCTAGCCTGTAATTGAACAAAGCTCATTGTCTGCTACAAATAAATATTATTCTGTACCAATTTACCAGCTCAGCGTTCGTATCGCGTTGAACTGCACAAGATTTTAAACATTCCCACTTAATTAAATGTAATGATTAGCATTCATACAAATAAAACCCTACCTTTATTATAATGTTTGGTTCCTGGTAGATATGTTTTATATTGATAGAAGCCTTTCAAATGTTAGATTGGTAGTTTCCATAGGATCTCAAAACTTTACTGAACAATAATGGAGTCTTTGAACAATATACTTTCCTTAGTCCACAGTTTCCATTGTAACTGTCATTTTAGAATGTCTGTGGTATGCAATTTGCGAGAAGGAAACTTTTCATGATGGGTATGGGTGATAAGCCACTGTTTAGCATTCTCATTTAACTCATGAAAGTTCTATGACAACTGTATCAATGGTCAAGGGCTTGCAAACGATATCTTATAACATTTTTGGAGAATGTTCATAACAGTTCTATGACAGCACTCTTGCTATCAGAAGTGTCTTCCCTGAAATCACAAAAACGTATCGTGACCATTTACAAAGTTTTTAAAAATATTCACCCTCAGTAGACACGATTGCTATGTTATTATTGGCTGGTTATTATCTGATTTTGATGGGTTTAAAGTAGCCTTTTAGTTCAGTACTTCTTAATTCTGAATGCATAATACACCGACTGCAAGTTGTAAATGCTATAGCCATGAACAGCTGCAGAAGGTTTATGGATGTTTGCGTACATGTAAGGGTCGAGCACGTAAGATTCTGTGACAAGTTGAGAACGCAACTGTCTACAACATGTTCAAATTGTCACTTGTGCTTTCCGCGGAAGGACCCAGAATCACCCAAGGTGGACAAGGTGCAATAAAATAGGTACTGACTTCCAAAGAAGATCTTGATTATCAGTAGTAACTGTTTCTGATCCTGTAAATACCAGGCCTGAGTATCATTTTCTCTAAAGTATACAGCTGTAGATGAAAGCTCTTGTACAATAATCTTTTCGTCCAAAACCCGAGTTGCAATCATGGTATTCGAACTATATTTCTGAAGTTTGTGTGATTATTTTGTATCTATCAAGTTATATAGTTAGTAACATGTTTTCCCCAACAGTTTTTACAATATCAATATTATTGACATTAGCGTATTTTGGGATTACTGCCGAATTTATATGACATGAAGTGTTTAGATTATAAGTTGTAATTTTTTACCCACAAAGCATTGGTCTCTTTGAACGACTAATATTTGCGATTGCCTTTCTTGACAGAAAACAAACAGGCTAATCCCCTAAAAGGATCAACATAACTTCTAGTTAGCACTTGGAGAGTTTGTTTATTTTCAATCACACTTGACTCTACCGCTTTTGCAACAACAATTGGTTCATACCTGATTTTAGCGCGAACCATTATGTCCTTACTTGCCGCGGCTCTATCACAATCTCTTTACCAAGATGCAAAGTCAGTCTATCATGTTATATCACGGTCATCATATTAAATGCGTTCTCGATTGGTAGAAAAGACCGTTGTATAAGCGCTAGCACACATTTTATCACTGTACATTTAACAGATGATACATACATTCCATATCCTGCAAAGATTGTGTTCCTGGGGCTTATGTCGGTGTGATCAGACATTTTGATACATCTTTACAGTACTAAACAATTTTAGTTAAAAAGATATTTACAACAGAAGTTAAATTATTTTCAATAAAAGGTTAGAAGCAAATTCATTGATGTTTTTCAGAGATTAGAACATTTCTGAAACAACTGTAAATGCCCAGTAGACAACATGTCAGTTTTCACTGGATGCTACGTCTATTTTACGGAATAGCGATATTACATGCTTTAAGGGGTTTGCGACACATCGATTTAAATGTGTGAATAGTGCCGATACAGCAACAAATGTAGAAAGTAATTGTACAGTTATAGTTATACTCACTATTCTGTTTTATTCTATAGTGGTGACCATTTGTGTCTATTTGAAGTAAGTAGAAAAACTAGAAACTAGAATGTGTCTGTAGGACACAGGGTGTGCCTGCCACTGTTACATTTGTCACAAATAAGGGGAAATAATTCAAATGTTTGCAGTCTTAATGGGGTATAGCCTCAACAAACATTTTATGAAAAGGATTCATTATTCTAGGCCATATACTTTTTGAGCTATGAGCATCACAAACAAAAAATCCACTATTTTGGCTATTTCAAGGGCCATAACTCTGTAATAAGCGCTAAGATTCTCAAGAAGAATGCCAAGTGTGCAAGGTCACATTATGATAAAGACTCGAGCAAGTTTTCATGAATTTACATCAAATACTTTTTGAGCTAGGCACATAATTAGGTGAAAATGTGCATTTTTTTACTATTTCAGGGGCCATAACTTTAAAAATAGAGGATGGAGCCAGCCAAAAAACAAGAGGTTTGCAAGTTTATATCATGATAAAGACTCATGCAAGTTATTTATCATCCATTTATATTATATACTTTTTGAACTAGGCACGTCACAAGGTGAAAATGTGCATTTCTGACTATTTTCAGGGGCCATAACTCTGAAAATAAGGGGCAGAGGCAGACAAAAAATAGGAGGTGCGCAAGTTCATATCATGATAAAGACTCACGCAAGATTTTTGAGTTAGGCGCGTCACAAGGTGAAAATGTGCATTTTTGACTATTTCAGGGGCCATAACTCTGGATAAAGGGGGCAGAGCCAGATGAAAAATAGGAGGTGCGCAAGTTCATATCATGATAAAGACTCATGCAAGGTTTAATCAATTTATATATAATGCTTTTTGAGCAAGGCGCGTCACAAGGTGAAAATGTGCATTTTTTACTATTTCAGGGGCCATAACTCTGGAAATAGGGGGCGGACCCAGATGAAAAATAGGAGGTGCGCAAGTTCATATCATGATTAAGACTCATGCAAGGTTTCATGAATCTATATCAAATACTTTTTGAGCTAGGCGTGTCACAAGGTGAAAATGTGAATTTTTGACTATTTCAGGGGCCATAACTCTGGAAATAGGGGGCGGAGCTAGACGAAAAATAGAAGGTGCGCAAGTTCATGTCACGATAAAGACTCATGCATGGTTTGATCAATTTATAACAAATACTTTTTGAGCTAGGCATGTCACAAACTTCGGACGAACGGACAGACAAGACCAAATCTATATGCCCCCACCACTCACAGGGGGGCCACAAGAATTCACTCGAAAGAAAAGTGTTCACTCACTCAGAAAGATTCGTGAAATAGCCACATGTAGAATTATATCAAATTAAGTCTAGTAACAACCATTTGTTCCAAACAACTTCAGATTTAGTGCGTATATATTCTATGTGTGCTGTAGTCAAGAGTTCACTCGAAAGAAAAGTGTTCACTCACTCAGAAAGATTCGTGAAATAGCCCACATGTAGAATTATATTACAAAATTACATGTCTGTATGGTAACAACCATTTGTTCCAAACAAACTTCAAGATTTTTAGTGGCGTAATATATTCATACTGTGTGTGCTGTAGTCTCCCGGTACTTGGATTAAATGTTGTAATATTTTCTGGTCTTTTTGGATGATGGAGTTCATTCAATACCTATACAATAAGAGTTCTGCTTAGGCCGGTGCTAGGGAGCGTAAGGGGTGTTGTGCTTCCTATAACCTCTTATGAACAGGCCCAATCAAACCGAGTCTGCTATTACCTTGCTTGGTTGCTTTCAAAGGATCTTCTTATAGATTTTGTTACACATTTATTATTATGTAGTTTATAACATTACTCACAAAAGATATTACTATCACATAGATAGTATGTGGTATTTTTTCATAATTATATTCAGATATGACATTTGGGCATAATATACCTTTAACATTGCATACATGACATTCTTTTTATTCAGAATAACAAAATGCGAGGTAATTATGTGTGTGTACCATGTAAACTTCAAGATAACTCACTTTTAGCATCAAAATTAAACAACTCTGATCAGTCATTTGAAGATGATGATAGATTTATCTTTAAGAAATGGCCACCATTTTGATGACATCATAACTCGGTCCAGTCGCGGAATTTAGACTGGCGACTTGACTTACAAGAGATCACAGAGTGATCTTGCCCCCACCATTTTTAATGTTCCAAATTTCAACACTAGCTCAAAATCCTAGAAGAAGGTAACTAATAATTAAAACCCATATCCTAAACAAGAGAGATGACACCATTAATGAGTTATATGCAATTATTTTTTTCTTATTATGATACAAAGAATGTACATATAATTACTTACATTATAACTAATAATTGAACCCAGAAATCCCAGAACTAAACAAATTAATCATCAATCTACTAGAGTAGTCCATTCACTGCTGAGGTGTAATAGGAAAATAATGAACAACTTGAATCATTATCTCATTAGTGTCTGCAGACTTTATGACCCTTCTACAGGTAAGGCCATAAAAAACCAATTAACTACTTGGACAGCCACTGGATATAAAATTATATTAGAAATCAAAATAAACAAAAGGCCATAACTCGCTCCAAAATTGTTGAACCAGTCTGATTTTCAGGGGGACACAACTAGGGTACCAATGCATCATTCTGACAAAGTTTGGTCAAAATTCCCCCCCCCCCACCCCCCGCCCTACCCCAGTAGTTTCTGAGGAGATGCGATAACGAGAAATTGTTAACGGACGGACGGACCATGGACACAGAGTGATTTGAATAGCCCACCATCATCAGATGGTGGGCTAAAAATGAACTTCAGACATTACTTAACAGATTGGTATATGTCGCCATTAATCTTTTTTCCAATCACATGGGACCCAAAATATGGCTCTAAGCAAATACACTACATGTAAAGTTATTGGTTTTATCTCTTGTAGACTCGGTAAATGTTCTAATCATCTACAGTACAAACATAAGTTTAAATTAGAAGATGCTTTTGTAGAAAAGCGCATGTCTCCCCCAATGCATAGTCTTATAGGTAAGAAGTCAATTGGGGACATGAGCAAAAGTCAAAGAGACACTAATGGTTGGCTGCAATAGGAATCATCTACTTGGCATGTCCAATCATCCCACTAAGTTTCAAAATTTTGGGTCTAGTGGTACTCAAGTTATGAACTGGAAACAGTTTTCCATGTTCAGGCCCCTGTGACCTTAACCTTTGATTGAGTGACCCCAAAATCAGTAGGGGTCATCAAATCTGCATGTTCAATCATCCTATTAAATTTCAACATTCTGGATCAAGTGATTCTATGTTCAGCCCCCTGTGACCTTGACCTTTGATGGAGTGTCCCAAAAAAACAATAGCGGTCATCTACTCTGTAAGTCCTATCACCCTATGAAGTTTGAAGGTTCTAGGCCAAATGGTTCTCAACTTATAGACCAGAAATGGATTTCTATGTGCTGTCCACTGCGACCTTGACCTTTAATAGAATGACCCCAAAATCAATAGGGATCATCTACTCGCATGTCCAATCATCCTATGAAGATTCAACATTCTGGGTCAAGCAGTTCACAATTTAGTGACCGGATTTCAGGCACCTGTGACCTTGACCTAAATCAATGAGAATTTGAAAATCAGCATTTAAACCCTAATCGGCAGCGATGACAATTTCATCGGAAATTTCCATCACTATTATGGTCTTTTAAGTGTTTGATATGGCGATATTGCAAATAAGTAAAATAACTCAGTATTTCCTAGGATTAGTTGAACAAAATATTGTCTTTGAGTAGTTTAGCACCACGTGTTGCTGTTTAACAAGTTCATGTACATTAGAACTTAAAAGAACAGATGTCCTTAAGAGAGCACAATCAAGAAAGATATCTTGAACATGGCTGGCGGCAGGGTGGGTGTGGTTACAACTTCACATGTTGTGAAGGTTTGAACATTTTTTAAAAAAAAGGAATGGAAAAAAAAAAATTGAGGGGGCGGGGGTGGGGCGGGTGAACGGGTGATGGTACGAAACTTCACATGTTGATTATAAATATTGACGGAAAATTAAAAAAACAAGAGGACCATGATGGTCCTGAATCGCTCACCTGTTCTCACATGAACCTGTTTTGAGTATGACGCCGTTTTTTCTATTATTTGACATAGTGACCTAGTTTTTGAGCTCATGTGACCCAGTTTTGAACTTGACCTAGATATCATCAAGATAAAAATTCTGACCAATTTTCATGAAGATCCATTGAAAAATATGGCCTCTAGAGAGGTCGAAAGATTTTTCTAATTTTAGACCTACTGACCTAGTTTTTGACGCAGTTGACCCAGTTTCAAACTTGAACTAGATATCATCAAGATGAACATTCAGACCAACTTTCATACAGATCTGTGAAAAGTATGGCCTCTAGAGAGGTCATAAGGTTTTTTTATTATTTGAGCTACTGACCTAGTTTTTGATGGCACGTGACCCAGTTTCAAACCTGACCTAGATGTCATAAAGGTGAACATTCTGACCAATTTTCATGAAGATCCATTCAAGGGTATGGCCTCTAGAGAGGTCACAAGGTTTTTCTATTTTAAGACCTACTGACCTAGTTTTTGATCGCAGTTGACCCAGTTTCAAACTTGACCTATATATCATCAAGATAAACATTCAGACCAACTTTCATACAGATCCCATGAAAAATTTGACGTCTAGAGAGGTCACAAGGTTTTTTCATTATTTGACCTACTGACCTACTTTTTGATGACACGTGACCCACTTTTAAACTTGACCTACATATCATCAAGATGAACATTCTGACCAATTTTTATGAAGATCCTTTCACACGTATGGCCTCTAGAGAGGTCACAAGGTTTTTCTATTTTTAGACCTACTGACCTAGTTTTTGACTGCACGTGACCCAGTTTCGAACTTGGCCTAGATATCATCAAGATGAACATTCACACATATTTTCATACAGATCCCATGAAAAATATGGCCTTTAGAGAGGTCACAAGGTTTTTCTATTATTTGACCTACTGACCTAGTTTTTGAAGGCACGTGACCCAGTTTCGAACTTGACCTAGATATCATCAAGGTGAACATTCTGACCAATTTTCATGAAGATCTTGTGAAATATATGGCCTCTAGAGAGGTCACAAGGTTTTTCTATTTTTAGATCTACTGACCTAGTTTTTGACAGCACGTGACCCAGTTTTGAACTTGACCTAGATATCATCAAGATGAACATTCTGACAAATTTTCATGAAGATCTTGTGAAATATATGGCTTCTAGAGAGGTCATAAGGTTTTTCTATTTTTAGATCTACTGACCTAGTTTTTGATGGCATGTGACCCAGTTTCGAACTTGACCTAGATATCATCAAGGTGAAAATTCTGACCAACTTTCATAAAGATCCCATAAAAAATGTGACCTCTAGAGTGGTCACAAGCAAAAGTTTACGCACGGACAGACGCACGGACGACGGACGCTGCACGATCACAAAAGCTCACCTTGTCACTATGTGACAGGTGAGCTAAACAAGAGCACCGCCTTGCGGGTGCTGACGCTCATCTGATTTTTTTTGTGTAATAGAAATATTGTCCTACCCATGATTTTCTAAGTCTAAAAAGGGCCATCATTCTTGCAAAAAGCAGGATAGAATTATGTTTCTTGATGTACAGCGTCCACTTATGATGGTGAAAAACTGTTGCAAGTTTTAAAGCAATAGCTTTGATAGTTTATGAGAAAAGTTGACTTAAACATATTACTCAACCAAGAAAATGATTTTCTAAGTCCAAAAGGGGCAATAATTATTGCAAAAATCAGGATGGAGTTACGCTGCTTGCTGTACAGGGTCAGGTTATGATGGTGAACAAGTGTTGCAAGTTTCAAAGCAATAGCTTTGATAGTTTAAGAGAAAAAGTTGACCTAAACATAAAACTTAACCAAGAAATCTGATATTTTCTAAGTCCAAAAGGGGCCATAAATCTTGCAAAAAGCAGGATGGAGTTATGTTTCTTGCTGTACAGGGTCAACTTATGATGGTGAACAAGTGTTGCAAGTTTTAAAGCAATAGCTTTGATAGTTTAGGATAAAAGCTGACCTAAACATAAAACTTAACCAAGAAAACTGATTTTCTAAGTCCAAAAGGGGCAATAAATCTTGCAAAAAGCAAGATGGAGTTATGTTTCTTGCTGTACAGGGTCAGCTTATGATGGTGAACAAGTATTCCAAGTTTCAAAGCAATAGCTTTGACAGTTTGGGAGAAAAGTTGACCTAAACATAAAACTTAACCAAGAAATCTGATATTTTCTAAGTACAAAAGGGGCCATAAATCTTGCAAAAAGCAAGATGGAGTTATGTTTCTTGCTATACAGGGTCAGCTTATGATGGTGAACAAGTATTCCAAGTTTCAAAGCAATAGCTTTGATAGTTTAGGAGAAAAGCTGACCTAAACATAAAACTTAACCAGGCAACGCCGACGCAGACGCCGACGCCGACGCCGACAACCGCTCAAGTGATGACAATAACTCATCATTTTTTTTCAAAAAATCAGATGAGCTAAAAATGCATGATCGGGGTGGTGGGCATGACTGGGTGGAGGAGTAAGGTGGGGGAATGGTACAACTTTACATGTTGATAAATATTCATGGAAGGTTTGAAAAAATCTAAAATAAGGAATGAAAAAAAAAAAAACTTTTTTTTGTTTGTTTTTTTTTGGGAGGGGTGGTGGGGTTGACCAAGGCAAGCGGGTGACCAGGTGTGGGTACACAACTTCACATGTTTATAATAAATGTTCATGGAAAAGAATGGAAGAAGTTTAATGAAATTCTACCAAATGGTAAGTTTGTTATGTACAAATATGTGGATTTTTAAACAATTAAATGGCAATAACTCTGAAGTTACTAAATAAATCCGGACAAAATTGTGTGTGCACAACAACATTATGGTGATCTAAATTCACTTTAAGGTTAACAGTTCTAGGTCAAATATATCACAAGTTATGAAGCAGAAATTGCCATATTTATAGTACCCTATATAGTTAACACTTGAAACTTGACAGGCTGCATAACCTCATAGTGGTAAATATGTATATAAAGTTTTATTTAAATATTCCCTACCACTTCCTAGATATGGCTTCGGACGGACAATATCCCTCTGACTTTGTCTTTATCAAAAATATAGGTTAGAAATTGTTATATAATTAAAATAAGAAGGTCATGATGACCCTATATCGCTCACCTGTTAAACCTGGCCTAAAAATCATCAAGATAAACATTCTGACCAAGTTTCATGAAGATAGGGTCATAAATATGGCCTCTACAGTCTTAACAAGCTTTTCCTTTGATTTGACCTGGTGACCTAGTTTTTGACCCCACATGACCCAGTTTCGAACTTGGCCTAGAGATCAATAAGATAAATGATTATTATACCAGATTTATATCACGCCCTTTTCGTGATAAACACATTCAAAGGCGCTTTACATAGCAAACGCAGCCACACAGGGCTCGAAATTCATCCTCTACTAGTACAGACGCAGAGCGATCTAACCAGAGGGACAGAGTGAGATAAAGCCCCCACAGACAGAGAGAACAGAGAGAGATACAGGCCTGTCCGGCTAACTTAGCTTAGCTCTTTGCGAATAGACAGTCTGGTTCTTTAATGTGCCCGGTGTAAAGCACTGATACACGCGAAGCCGTCTTTCCTGGGAAGAACCAGTACAGGCCTCTTAGTCAGGTGGGAGACACTCCAGAGCATCTCAGAAATTTCCAGTTCCTGGACCGAGATTCGAACCCCGGACCTCCGGATTGGCAGTCAAGCTTGTTACCACTAGACCACCTGCCCACCTTCAACCATCTGTGCAAGTTTGTTTCAAATCAATGCATAAATGAATCCTCTAGATAGCTGAAAGGGTCAAAATAGAAAATTTTGCCCTTCAGGGGAAGTAACTCTAGAACCCATGATGGAATCTAGCCAGTTTTCCAAAGGAACCAAGATCTTAAAAGTGACTTAACTTGTGTGTAAGTGTGGCTAAAATGTAAATGTAAAATGTCACTTTTATAATGTTCACAAGGTAAAAATTAACAAATTTTGTCTCCTTCAGGGGTCAATCAGGGGCTGTAACTCCAGAACTCATGATTGGACCTGATGGATTCATTGTTGTTAAAGATATTTTGCAAGTTTGTATCAAATCAAACCATAAATGAAGTCTCTATATGGCTGCAAAAGCCAAAATAGCAAAGTCTGGCTCTTTAAGGGGCCATAACTCTAGAACCCATGATAGGATCTGGCCAGGTTTCGAAAGGAACCAAGGTATTATGCCAATACAAGTTGTGTGCAAGTCTGATTAAAATTGATTACAAAATGTGGTCTGTATGGTGTTTACAAGCCAAATATAGCAAATTTTGGCCCTTTAAGGGGCCATATAACTCTGGAACCCATGATGGAATCTGGCCAGTTTTTGAAAGGAACCGAGATATTATGCCTATACAAGTTGTTTGCAAGTTTGATTACAAGAGGGCCATAATGGCCCTATATCACTCACCTGTCATCATTGCACTTAAGGACAAGAAGGTCAAAAAATCATAATCAAGATCAATCAAAAGAATCATGAGAAAATATAGTTGAAATTTTCATAAAGGTACAGATATGTCAAAATACACCTATAAATTGGAGGTACCATCCATGTTGTGCCTCAGGAAAGTGGTCTCGGTTTTTCCCTAAGGCCAATAATAAACAAGAGCTGTCGGAGGACAGCAACGCTCGACTATTTAACAGCCTTGTCGCTTGAATGAATAAGAAAGTTGAAAAAGGGGCATAATTTAGTAAAAGAGTAAAATAGGGTTATGGAACCTGCATAGTGCTTATCAGCTCATGACAGTGGACAAGTGTATGAAGTTTCAATCCATTCCCATTAGTGGGTACTGAGATACCAGCTTACATATAAGAATTTAACCCAAAAACTCCTAAGTTCAAAAAGGGGCATAATTTTGTAAAATGCAAAGTTGAGTTATTGACCCTTTGCACTGCATGTCATATCATGACAGTGAACTAGTGTGTGAAGTTTCAATCCTTTCCCATTAGTGGATACTGAGATACCAGCTTACAAACAAAAACTTAACCAAAAATTTCTATGTTGAAAAAGGGGCATAATTTTGTAAAAAAGCAAAATAAAGTTATGGGACCTGCTTTGTGCATGTCAGATCATGACAGTGAACAAGTGTGTGAAGTTTCAATCCATTCCCATTAGTGAGTACTGAGATACCAGCTTACATACAAAACTTTAACCAAAAAATTCTAAGTCGAAAAAGGGGCATAATTTTGTAAAAAAGCAAAATAGAGTTATGGAACCTGTGCAATGTAAGTCAGTTTATCACAGTAAATAAGTGTGTGAAGTTTCAATTTATTCCCACAAGTGGTTACTGAGATACCAGCTTACATACAAAACCTAAACCAAAAGTTTTTAAGTCAAAAAAGGGGCGTAATTTTGTAAAAAAGCAAAACAGAGTTATGGAACCTGTGCAATGTAAGTCAGTTTATCACAGTGAATAAGTTTGTGAAGTTTCAATCCATTCCCACAAGTGGTTGCTGAGATACCAGCTTACATACAAAAACTTAACCAAATCGGGACGCGGACGCCGACGCATGGGCGAGTCCAATAGCTCTACTATTCTATGAATAGTCGAGCTAAAAAGTTACTAAATAAGCTATTTACAGTAACACAAAAGGGAAGCAATTAAAAACAAGAGATCACAGAGTGATCTTGGCGCCCACCAATGTGCCATTTTTGAGTGTTCCAAATTTCAAGACTTATTGACTAGCTCAAGGTCAAATTTCATTTCCTTACACAAGACAAATCTATGCATGCGGTCCAAATTTGAAGCCTGTACCTTCAAAAATGTGAAAGTAGGTCACTAGGTCAATGTCAAGGTCAAAGTTTGTTTCGGTACACAAAACTATGCATGTGGTCCTAAATTTGAAGCCTGTAGCTACAGAAATGTGAAAGTAGGTCACTAGGTCAATCTTAAGGTCAAAGTTCATTTCGGTACACGAAACTATGCAAGTGGTCCAAATTTGAAGGCTGTAGCTTGAGAAATGTAAAAGTAGGTCACTAGGTCAAAATCCAGGTCAAATTTTACTTCGGAATACAAAACTATGCATGTGGTCCAAATTTGAAGCATGTACCTTCAAAAATGTGAAAGTAGGTCACTAGGTCAATGTAAAGGTCAAAGTTTGTTTCGGTATACAAAACTATGCATGTGGTCCAAATTTGAAGGCTGTAGCTTGAGAAATGTAAAAGTAGGTCACTAGGTCAAAATCAAGGTCAAATTTTATTTCGGTATACAAAACTATGCATGTGGTCCAAATTTGAAGCCTGTACCTTAAAAATGTGAAAGTAGGTCACTAGGTCAATGTAAAGGTCAAAGGTCATTTCAGTACACAAAACTATGCAAGTGGTCCAAATTTGAAGGCTGTAGCTTGAGAAATGTAAAAGTAGGTCACTAGGTCAAAATCAAGGTCAAATTTTATTTCAGAATACAAAACTATGCATGTGGTCCAAATTCGAAGCCTGTACCTCCAAAAATGTGAAAGTAGGTCACTAGGTCAATGTCAAGGTCAAAGTTTTTTTCGGTACACAAAACTATGCATGTAGTCCAAATTTGAAGGCTGTAGCTTGAGAAATGTGAAAGTAGGTCACTAGGTCAAAATCAATGTCAAATTTCATTTTGAAACATGAAACTATGCATATGGTCCAAATTTGATGCCTGTACCTTCAAAAATGTGAAAGTAGGTCACTAGGTCAAAATAAAGGTCAAAGTTTTTTCCAGTGCACAAAATTATGCATGTGGTCCAAATTTGAAGGCTGTAGCTACAGAAATGTGAAAGTAGGTCACTAGGTCAAAATCAAGGTCAACTCATGTCAAGGTTCATCTTGCCACTCAAAAATATACATGTGGTCCAAGTTTGAATGTTGTAGTTACTGACAAGAACATTTTAAAAGCTTTTCCCTATATAAGTCTATATGAACCATGTGACCCCCCGGGGCGGGGCCATATTTAACCCTAGGAGGATAATTTGAACAAACTTGGTAGAGAACCACTAGATGATGCTACATTACAAGTATCAAAGACCTAGGTTTTGTGGTTTGGACAAGAAGATTTTCAAAGTTTTTCCCTATATAAGTCTATGTAAACCATATGACCCCCAGGGCGGGGCAATATTTGACCCTAGGGGTATAATTTGAATAATCTTAGTTGAAGACCACTAGATGATGTCACATGCAAAATATCAAAGCCCTAGGCCCTGTGGTTTTGGACAAGAGGTTATTCAAAGTTTTTCCCTATATAAGTCTATATAAACCATGTGACCCCCAGGGCGGGGCCATATTTGACCCCAGAGAAATAATTTGAATCATCTTGGTAGAGGACCACTAGATGATGCTTCATACCAAATATCAAAGCCCTAGGCTCTGTGGTTTTGGACAAGAAGGTTTTCAAAGTTTTTCCCTATATAAATCTATATAAATTATAGAAATAAACAAAGGGCCATAACTCACTTATAAATTGTTGAACCAGTCTGATTTTCAGGGGGACACAACTAGGGTACCAATACATCATTCTGACAAAGTTTGGTCAAAATCCCCCCAGTAGTTTCTGAGGAGATGCGATAACGAGAAATTGTTAACGGACGGACGGACGGACGGACGGACGGACGGACGGAATGACGGACGGACGGACCACGGACGCAGAGTGATTTTAATAGCCCACCATCTGATGATGGTGGGCTAATAAATTATTGTAAGTGAACAAAAGAAGGATCTGCCAAATAAAAACAAGAGCACTGCAATGCAATGCAAATGCAGAGCAACATACACACAAAACAAAGTCATATGACCTTTGACCCCTAAGTGTGACCTTGACCTTAAAGTGAGCCATCCGAAACATGCGCTCTGCACATCGTTTCGATGAGGTGAACATTTGTGTCAGGTTTCTTTGAAATCCTTCAAGGGGTTCAAGAGCTACAGAGCGGAAAGGAAATTGCTAACCAACAGACAGACAGATGGACACCAAGGCGATAACATAATACGTCTCTTAGGGCGTATAAAAAGGAATTGAGGTCTTATGGTGATACAAGTTGTGTGCAAGTCTGGTTAAAATCAAATCATAAATGAAGCTGCTATTGTGACGACAAAGTCAAAATAGCTAATTTTGGCCCTTTCAGGGTCCATCACTCTGGAACCCATAATAGAATCTGGCCAGTTCAAGAAAGGAATCAAGATATTGTGGTGATACAAGTTGTGTGCAAGTTTGGTTAAAATCAAATCATAAATGAGGCTGCTATTGTGCAGACAAGGTCAAAATAGCTGATTTTGGCCCTTTCAGGGGCCATAACTCTGAAACCCATTATGAGATCTGACCGGTTCAAGAAAGGAAACGAGATCTTACGGTGACATAAGTTTTGTGCAAGTTTGATTAAATTCAAATCATAAATGAAGCTGCTATTGCGCAGACAAGGTCAAAATAGCTAATTTTGGCCCTTTCAGGGGCCATAACTCTGAAACCCATAAAGGGATCTGGCAAGTTCAAGACAGGAACCAAGATCTTATGGTGATACAAGTTGTGTGCAAGTTTGGTAACAAGAGGGCCATGAAGGCCCTGTATCGCTCACCTGACCTATTGACCTAAAGATCATCAAGATCAACATTCTGACCAAGTTTCATTAAGATATGGTCATAAATGTAGCTTCTAAAGTGTTAACTAGCTTTTCCTTTGATTTGACCCAGTGACCTAGTTTTTGCCCCCACATGACCCAGATTTAAACTTGACCTAAAGATCATCAAGATTAACATTCTGATTAAGTTTCATGAAGATACAGTCATAAATCTGGCCTCTAGAGTCTTAACAAGCTTTTCCTTTGATTTGACCTTGTGACCTAGTTTTTTAACACACCTGACCCAGATTTAAACTTGACCTATAGATCATCAAGATTAACATTCTGACCAAGTTTCATTAAGATATGGTCATAAATGTGGCCTCTAAAGTGTTAACTAGCTATTCCTTTTATTTGACCCCCGTGACCTAATTTTTGACCCGACATGACCCAGATTCGAACTTGACCTAAAGACCATCAAGTTTAACATTCTGATTAAGTTTCATGAAGATATAGTCATAAATGTGGCCTCTAGAGTGTTAACAAGCTTTTCCTTTGATATGACCTAGTGACCTAGTTTTTGACTCCATCTGACCCAGATTTAAACTTGACCTAAAGATCATCAAGATTAACATTCTGACCAAGTTTCATTAAGATATGGTCATAAATGTGGCCTCTACAGTGTTAATTAGCTTTTCCTTTGATTTGACCTGGTGACCTAGTTTTTGACCCGACATGACCCAGATTCAAAATTGCCCTAAAGATCATCAAGTTTAACATTCTGACTAAGTTTCATGAAGATATAGTCATAAATGTGGCCTCTAGAGTGTTAACAAGCTTTTCCTTTGATATGACCTAGTGACCTAGTTTTTGACCCCACCTAACCCAGATTTGAACTTGATCTATAGATCATCAAGATTAACATTTAGACCAAGTTTCATTAAGGTATGGTCATAAATGTGGCCTCTACAGTGTAAACTAGCTTTTCATTTGATATGGCTTGGTGACCTAGTTTTTTTTCCTACATGACCCAGATTCAAACTGGACCTTAAGATCATCAATATTAACAATCTGACCAAGTTTCATGAAGATACAGTCATAAATACGGCTTCTACAGTGTTAACAAGCTTTTCCTTTGATTTGACCTCGTGACCTAGTTTATGAACCCAGATAACCAAATATCGAACTCGTCCAAGATTTTATTAAGGGTAACATTCTGACCAAGTTTCATTAAGATTGGGCCAAAAATGTGACCTCTAGAGTGTTAACAAGCTTTTTCTTTGATTTGACCTGGTGACCTAGTTTTTGACCCCAGATGACCCAATATCGAACTCGTCCAAGATTTTATTGAGGGTAACATCCTGACCAAGTTTCATTAAGATTGGTCCAAAATTGTGACCTCTAGAGTGTTAACAAGCTTTTCCTTTGATTTGACCTCGTGACCTAGTTTTTGACCCCAGATGACCCAATATCGAACTCGTCCAAGATTTTATTGAGGGTAACATTCTGACCAAGTTTCATTAAGATTGGGCCAAAAATGTGACCTCTAGAGTGTTAACAAGCTTTTCCTTTGATTTGACCTGATGACCTAGTTTTTGATCCCAGATGACCCAATATCGAACTCGTCCAAGATTTTATTGAGGGTAACATTCTGACCAAGTTTCATTAAGATTGGGTCAAAAATGTGACCTCCAGAGTGTTAACAGTCAAATTGTTGACGACGGACGGACGGACGACGACGGACGCCGGACACAGGGTGATCGCTAAAGCTCACCTTTGAGAACTTCGTGCTCAGGTGAGCTAAAAATCAAATCATAAATAAATAGGGATGGGAACGAATACTGAATTCAATATTCGAATATTCGGTTTGCCATATTCGAATATATTCGAATATTCGGTTTGTTTCAATGGAAGCTTTAAATGCTTATTAAGTGATTGGCATATACATGTAACGTATTCATTTGTTTAAAGCGTGGATCATCGTACGTAATAAGGCCAAGAAAATGTTTGTTTCGGGTAACCCGATCCTACCTAGCAAAACCCGCCGATCCTAGCGTTTTATTTCACTATTCTGTCAGCATAAATCATGAACATATTTAACTAATTCAGTGTTTTAGCTTCAAAATGATATAAAAAAATCAAAACGATTTAAACACATGACGCGCTGTTGTATTACCGCCGCCATTTTGAAAATTTTCAATCTGCGTGTAAAATCGTCGCGTAAAAAGCAAGTAAGGCAGACTGAAACCTCCTTCAACATGAACTTATGCATCAATCATATGTTATTTCTTGATTTTCTTACAAAGTACTTCAAAATTAAATTCGAATACGGCCGATTGCGGATGAAAACGATTCTGCGGATGGTCTGAAACGTCGTACAAAATATTGTGAAAAGATCGGCAATATCTACAAGTTTGGTATTGTTTTCGAAAAAAAATTCTACAACTTGTTACATAAAACAGGCACCAATAAAAATGAACAAAAGATAAAAAGATATCACATTTACGCCTAATACAAACTGTTAATCCGTAGCGATGACCTCGGGTAATTATGCATTGCAATTTTTTTGTTAATTGGAAATCTTTTGACATGCATCTGACACATTGACGCCTGTTGCAAACTCTTAATCCGTAACGATGTCCCCTGTCAATTATGCATTGCTATTTTCTATTTTGGACATCTTTTGATACTCGATAAACAAACATGACATGGTTTTATTTTGTGGAATTAGCATGCTCATATTGCCCAAAATCAATGACACTTATTTTGAAAAAAAATATATACAATAATTTACGAATATTCGAATTTGATTTTTATATTCGAATATTCGACCGATTTTCGAATATTCGAATATTCGTTCCCATCCCTACAAATAAAGCTGCTATTGTGCAGACAAGGTCAAAATAGCTAATTTTGGCCCTTTCAGGGGCCATAACTCTAGAACCAATAATGGGATCTGGCCAGTTCAAGAAAGGAACCAAGATCTTATGGTGATACAAGTTGTGTGCAAGTTTGGTTAAAATAAAATCATAAATGAAACCACTATCGTGCAGACAAGAAATTGTGGACGGACGATGGACAAAGGGCGATCACAAAAGCTCACCCTGTCACTATGTGACAGGTGAGCTAAAAACTGATTGGTCTCTATCATGTTCACAAGCTAAAAATAGCTAATTTGGCCCTTTAAGGGGCCAAAACTCTGGAACCTATGATGGGATCTGACCAGTTTGCTAAAGGAACCAAGATATTATGCCAATACAAGTTGTGTGCAAGTTTGATTAAAACTGATTGCAAAATGTAGTCTCTATCGTGTTCACAAGCCAAAAATAGCAAATTCTGGCACTTTATGGGGCCATAACTGTGGAACCCAAGATGGGATCTGGCCAGTTTTCGAAAAGAACCAAGATATTATGCCAATAGAAGTTGTCATCAAGTTTGATTAAAACTGATTGCAAAATGTGGTCTCTATCGTGTTAGACGGACGACAGACAAAATGTGATCACAAAAGCTCACCCTGTCACTATGTGACAGGTGAGTTAAAAACGCTAGATTTGATAGTTTTTTCATTTGTCACATATTTTCGCAACCCCAATTTTCGGATAATTTCTGTCATTTTAATATTGAAATATTTACCTATGTAAATTTATTTGAAGATTATTATTTAATAAAACATTGGGAAACACTCAAAACATTTAAACTGTATATGATTATATTGGGGGCCCGATAATCACAGGTGGTAAATGCGCAATCCAATTCCCACTGGGAATACGCTAAAAATGGGTTGCGCGACTTCCGGTGCTGGTGTTGTGCATCAATATATACAAAATCGAGGTAGGTGGGTTTTTGTTTTTGTAAATAATTACACATTTACGAGTGCTTTCAAAAAAAAGCAAAATGCTATTCGACACAAATATTAATACGGATCATATGTGTGAAATACCAACTTATTAATTTAAGAATCAGCTCTGTTATCACGAAAACTCTGATGGCTCAACCTGTCAAAAAAGCATGGAATCATGAAAAATGCAAATTTTCTAACTCTTGTGCCTTCTTTCTGGAAATGTGACGCTTCGAATGATCAAACACGTGTAAAACAGTCATGAATATTACATACACTTGAATGAAATGTTGCCTTTGGGGGAAAGATTGGCAAAAAATAATCGGGAATGGGGTTGCGCCCCGGGAATGTAGCTGCGCGTATACATTATACACATTATGATGTATATGAGCAACTCCATTTCCGGTGCGCAACCCCATTCCCGATGATTATTTTGTTAATTATGTCCCCGTAAGCAGGATTTGAAACAAATAAGTTTGATATTCGTTACTTTATAACAGTTGAGTTATCATAAAAAGCATCAGATGTCCTCAGATTAGGCATATGAGGTCAGAAACTGCCATTTTTGTTGATTTCATACTTTTTTCACGTCTTGTGTCGCCAGAGTTTTTGTGATAATAGAGCCGAATCATAAATTACAAACCAGATAATTTAGACATATGATGTATTATCATATCTGTGTCGAATAGCATTTTGCTTTTTTCGAGAAAATTTATACTTGCCTCATACTAAGCAAAATCATAACCTCACATACCTCAATTTCGTCTTTTTTCACACGCAACACCAGCACCGGACGTTGCGCAACCCATTTTAAGCGTATTCCCGGCGGGAATTGGATTGCGCGTTTACCACCCGTGATAATGGTATTACATTGTGTATTGAAATGTAACAAGAGGACCATGATGGTCCTGAATCGCTCACCTCTTCCCACATGACCCAGTTTTGAGTATGACGTCGTTTTTTCTATTATTTGACATAGTGACCTAGTTTTTGAGCTCATGTGACCCAGTTTTGACCCTGATCTAGATATTATCAAGATAAAAATTATGATCAATTTTCATGAAGATCCATTGAAAAATATGGTCTCTAGAGAGGTCACAAGGTTCTTCTATTATTTGACCTATTGACCTAGTTTTCGAAGGTACGTGACCCTGTTTCGAACTTGACCTAGATATCATCAAGGTGAACATTCTCACTAATTTTCATGAAGATCTCATGAAAAATATGGCCTCTAGAGAGGTCACAAGGTTTTTCTTTTTTACACCTACTGGCCTAGTTTTTGACCGCACGTGACCCAGTTTCGAAACTGACCTAGATATCATCAAGGTGAACATTCAGATCAATTTTCATGAAGATCCATTGAAAAATATGGCCTCAAGAGAGGTCAAAAGATTTTAATCATATTAGACCTACTGACCTAGTTTTTGACCGCAGTTGACTCAGTTTAGAACCAGACTTAGATATCATCAAGATGAAGATTCAGACCAACTTTCATACAGATCCCATGAAAAGTATGGCCTCTAGAGAGGTCACAAGGTTTCTCTATTATTTGACCTACTGACCTAGTTTTTGATGGCACGTGACCCAGTTTCGAACTTGACCTAGATATCATCAAGGTGAACGTTCTGACCAATTTTCATGAAGATCTTATGAAATATATGGCCTCTAGAGAGGTCACAAGGTTTTTCTATTTTTAAACCTACTGACCTAGTTTTTGACGGCACGTGACCCAGTTTCGAACCTGACCTAGATATCATCAAGATGAACATTCTGACCAATTTTCATAAAGATCCCATGAAAAATGTGACCTCTAGAGTGGTCACAAGCAAAAGTTTACGGACGGACGCACGGACGGACGACGGACACCGCGCGATCACAAAAGCTCACCTTGTCATTTTGTGACAGGTGAGCTAAAAATTGACTGTCCAAAGCACAGAACTGACATTGTATCAAATGGAGTAAAATGACACTTGTCAAACGGAATACACAACAGAAAGTGGCGTATTGTTATAGCAGTTGGATAAACATTGTTAATATTGTGTAAAAAGTATAACATGACGCTAAAATTTAATTTTTAAGCCAAGTAAATGACATACTACTGGTCTTCTAGAGAACTGGTATCATCTTGCGCATAATGTCGTCTGCTTTAAATTATTTTTGCATTGTTTACATTAAGCGTTTTTAGGCTGAAAAGCATTGTATTTACATAGATATGTGATCAAAATACAGCCATGTTTGAATGTAAATCTAGTTAAGTTCAAAGTTTTAAGTAAATCGCAAAGTATTCTGTAGAGGTCATTCCTCGTGAAAAGGTCACGTGCATCAGCTTTATTGTTTGCACTCATTGTGCAAATTATACTTTGTAAGCCTGAAATAAAATTAATGCAATCATAAACTGTCAGTCCGCTGGCTGGTATAATAGCACAGTGGTTTTGTTTGATTTTAAAGTCAAAACATCACGCTATCACAGTCATGCATTAATCAATCTGAGCTAAAACAAGAGCGCCATAACGGCCCTATATCACTCACCTGTTATCATTGCACTCAAGGACAAGTAGGTACAAAAATCCTAATCAAGATCAATCAAAAGAATTATGAGAAAATATAGTTGAAATTTTCTTAAAGTTACTTCAAATAAAACTATTTTAAAATCAGGCCAGTAGTTCCATACAAGAAGTTTTTTAACCAAAAAAAAAAAAAAAATCTTACAAGGTACAGATATGTCAAAATACACCATGTTGTACAACAGAAAAGTGGTCTCGGTTTTTCCCTATGGCCAATAATAAAAAAGTTACTAAATAAGCTATTTATAGTAACATAAAAGGGAAGTGATTAAAAAAAATTATTGAAAGTGAACAAAAGAAGGATCTGCCAAATAAAAACAAGAGCACTGCAATGCAACCCAAATGCAGAGCAATATACACACGAAACAGTCATATGACCTTTGACCCCTAAATGTGACCTTTACCTTGAAGTGAACCATCCGAAACATGCGCTCTGCAGGTTGTTTCGATGAGATGAACATTTGTGTCAGGTTTCTTTGAAATCCTTCAAGAAGTTCAAGAGTTACACAGCAGAAGGGAAATTGCTAGCCGACAGACAGACAGAAAGACACCGAGGCGAAAACATAATACGTCCCTTCGAGCTTATAAAAAGGAATCAATATCTTATGGTGATACATTTTGTGTGCAAGTTTAGTTAAAATCAAATCATAAATGAAGCTGCTATTGTGCAGACAAGGTCAAAATAGCTAATTTTGGCCCTTTCAGGGGCCATCACTGTGGAACCCATTATGGGATCTGGCCAGTTCAAGAAAGGAACCAAGATCTTATGGTGATACAAGTTGTGTGCAAGTTTGGTTAAAATAAAATCATAAATAAAGCTGCTATTGTGCAGACAAGGACAAAATAGCTAATTTTGGCCCTTTCAGGGGCCATAACTCTGGAACCCATAAAGGGATCCAGCCAGTTCAAGAAAGGAACCAAAATCTTATGGTGATACAAATTGTGTGCATGTTTGGTAAAAATCAAATCATAAATAAAGCTGCTATTGTGCAGACAAGGTCAAAATAGCTAATTCTGGCCCTTTCAGGGGCCATAACGCTGGAACTCATAAAGAGATCTGGCAAGTTCAAGAAAGGAACCAAGATCTTATGGTGATACAAGTTGTGTGCAAGTTAAATTGGTTAAAATCAAATCATAAATAAAGCTGCTATTGTGCAGACAATGTCAAAATAGCTAATTTTGGCCCTTTCAGGGCCCATATCTCTGGAACCCCACCTGATAGGTCAAGCATATGCAAGGGGGGAAAGAACTGACCAGTCAATTTCTTCTCCCCAGGTCAAGTACTGGCTAGCGGGGAAAGAACTGACTGGTCAATTTCTTCCCCCACCTGATAGGTCAAGTATATGCAAGGGGGGAAAGAACTGACCAGTCAATTTCTTCTCCCCACCTGACAGGTCAAGTACTGGCTAGGGGGGAAAGAACTGACCGGTCAATTTCTTCCCCCACCTGATAGGTCAAGTATATGCAAGGGGGGAAAGAACTGACTAGTCAATTTCTTCCCCCACCTATATGCTAGGGGGGAAAGAACTGACTGGTCAATATCTTCCTCCACCTGATAGGTGAAATATATGCTGGGGGGAAAGAACTAACTGGTCAATTTTTTCCCCCACCTGATAGGTCAAGTATATGCTAGGAGGGAAAGAACTGGATGGTCAATTTCTCCTCCCCACCCAAAAGGTCAAGTACTGGCTAGGGGGGAAAGAACTGACAGGTCAATTTTTTCCCCCACCTGATAGGTCAAGTATATGCTAGGGGGGAAAGAACTGACTAGTCAATTTCTTCCCCCACCTGTCAGGTCAAGTAAATGCTAGGAGGGAAAAAACTGACAGGTCAGTTTTTTCTCCCCTACTGACAGGTCAAGTACTGGCTAGGGGGGAAAGAACTGACCGGCCAATTTCTTCCCCCACCTGACAGGTCAAGTACTGGCTTGGGGGGAAAGAACTGATTGGTCAATTTCTTCTCCCCACCCGACAGGTCAAGTACTGGCTAGGGGGGAAAGAACTGACTGGTCAATTTCTTCCCCGACCCGACAAGTCAAGTACTGGCTTGGGGGGAAAGAACTGACCAGTCAGTTTCTTCTCCCCACCCCACAGATCAAGTACTATCTATATATAGGGGGGAAAAAACTGACTAGTCAATTTCTTCCCCCACCTGACAGGTCAAGTACTCGCTAGGGGGAAAAAACTGACTAGTCAATTTCTTCCCCTCCTGACAGGTCAAGTATATGCTAGGGGGGAAAGAACTGACCAGTCAATTTCTTCCCCCACCTGATAGGTCAAGTATATGCTAGGGGGAATCAACTGACTGGTCAATTTCTTCTCCCCATTCAACAGGTCAAGTACTGACTGGGGGGGAAAGAACTCACAGGCCAATTTCTTCCCCCACCTGACAGGTCAAGTACTGGCTTGGGGAGAAAGAACTGACAGGTCAATTTCTTCCTCCACCTGAGAGTTCAAGTATAATGCTAGAGGGGAAAGAACTGACCGGTCAATTTTTCCCCCACCTGATAGGTCAAGTATATGCAAGAGGGGAAAGAACTGACTTGTCAATTTCTTCCCCCACCTGATTGGTCAAGTATATGCAAGGGGGGAAAGAACTGACCAGTCAATTTCTTCTCCCCACCCGACAGGTCAAGTACTGGCTAGGGGGGAAAGAACTGACCGGTCAATTTCTTCCCCCACCTGATAGGTCAAGTATATGCAAGGGGGGAAAGAACTGACTAGTCAATTTCTTCCCCCACCTATATGCTAGGGGGGAAAGAACTGACTGGTCAATTCCTTCCCCCACCTGATAGATGAAATATATGCTGGGGGGAAAGAACTGACTGGTCAATTTCTTCCCCCACCTGATAGGTCAAGTATATGCTAGGAGGGAAAGAACTGACCGGTCAATTTCTTCTCCCCATCCGAAAGGTCAAGTACTCGCTAGGGGGGGAAGAACTGACCAGTCAATTTCTTCCCCCACCTGATAGGTCAAGTATATGCTAGGGGGAATCAACTGACTGGTCAATTTCTTCTCCCCATTCAACAGGTCAAGTACTGACTAGGGGGGAAAGAACTCACAGGCCAATTTCTTCCCCCACCTGACAGGTCAAGTACTGGCTTGGGGAGAAAGAACTGACTGGTCAATTTCTTCCTCCACCTGAGAGTTCAAGTATAATGCTAGAGGGGAAAGAACTGACCGGTCAATTTTTCCCCCACCTGATAGGTCAAGTATATGCAAGAGGGGAAAGAACTGACTTGTCAATTTCTTCCCCCACCTGATAGGTCAAGTATATGCAAGGGGGGAAAGAACTGACCAGTCAATTTCTTCTCCCCACCCGACAGGTCAAGTACTGGCTAGGGGGGAAAGAACTGACCGGTCAATTTCTTCCCCCACCTGATAGGTCAAGTATATGCAAGGGGGGAAAGAACTGACTAGTCAATTTCTTCCCCCACCTATATGCTAGGGGGGAAAGAACTGACTGGTCAATTCCTTCCCCCACCTGATAGATGAAATATATGCTGGGGGGAAAGAACTGACTGGTCAATTTCTTCCCCCACCTGATAGGTCAAGTATATGCTAGGAGGGAAAGAACTGATCAGTCAATTTCTTCTCCCCATCCGAAAGGTCAAGTACTCGCTAGGGGGGAAAGAACTGACCAGTCAATTTTTTCCCCCACCTGATAGGTCAAGTATATGCTAGGGGGGAAAGAACTGACTAGTCAATTTCTTCCCCCACCTGACAGGTCATGTATGCTAGGAGGGAAAGAACTGACAGGTCAATTTTTTCTCCCCTACCGACGGGTCCAGTACTGGCTAGGGGGGAAAGAACTGACCGGCCAATTTCTTCCCCCACCTGACAGGTCAAGTACTGGCTTGGGGGGAAAGAACTGACTGGTCAATATTTTCCCCAACCTGATAGGTCAAGTATATGCAAGGGGGAAAGAACTGACCAGTCAATTTCTTCCCCGCAACTGACAGATATTAAATAGTAATGGCAATCAAACAGAAGTTTAAAAATTTGATTTGACAAAAAAAAACATTGATTAAAGTTAAAAAAAAAGAAACATATAGGTTTATTCAAATGAAAAACAATACCCGTTTCATCTGAAATTTAAATGGAAAATGAATAGACACTTGTATCCCAAATAACAATACCGAAAGAATCCAGTACTTGAAGGGAAAACTTGACTAGAGGGAAAGAACTGACTAGTCAGTTTTTTCCCTGGGGAAAAATCTGACTAACTAGTCAGTTTCTTTCCCTATCAGAAAACTTATTCCAAGAGGGGAAGAAACTGACTAGGGGGGGAAGAAACTGACTAGTCAGATTTTTCCCCAGGGGAAAGAATTGACTAGTCAGTTTTTTCCCCGGGGAAAGAACTGACTGGGGGAAAAACTGGGCTGTTACACCGGGATCTGGCCAGTTTAAGAAACGAACCCAGATCTTATATCTTAATATGGTGATACAACTTTTGTGCAAGTTTGTTTAAAAAAAAATAAATATGAAACCACTATCGTGCAGACAAGAAATTGTTGACACACGCATGCACACAAATTCTGGCCCTTTGAGGGGCAATAACTCTAGAACCCATGATGGGATCTGGCCAGTTTTCGAAAAGAACTGAGATATCATGCCATTTCAAGTTTTGTACAAGATTGATCAAAATTGCTTGCAAAATGTGGTCTCTATTGTATTCACAAGAAATTGTGAATGGACGGACGACTGACGAAGGGCGATCACAAAAGCTCACGCTGTCACTATGTGACTGGTGAGCTAAAAGAATTTACAGTCGGCAGTTAAAATTTACTGTCGGTCGGGCCACCAGAAACACAGCTATTTTTTTTTAAGGTCAAAGCTGTTAAATGATCTCTCTTTCAATGAAGTCTGGTCAGTGATGTCAAACACCTTATTGTAATAAACAACAAATAATATACTTAGACAAGAGCTGTTGGAGGACAGCAATGCTCGACTATTCAACAGCCTTGTCAGTTGAATGAAAATGAAAGTTGAAAAAGGGGAATAATTTTGTAAAGATACAAAGTAGAGTTATGTAACCTGTGCATCACATGTCAAATCATGACAGTGAACAAGTGTGTGAAGTTTCAATCCATTCCCATTAGTGGGTACAGAGATACCAGCTGACATACAAAAACTTTACCAAAAACTGCTAAGTCGAAAAGGGGCATAATTTTGTAAAATTGCAAAGTAGAGTTATGTAACCTGTGCACTGCATGTCAGATCATGACAGTGAACAAGTATGTGACGTTTCAATCCATTTCCATTAGTGAGTACTGAGATACCAGCTAACATACAAAAACTTAACCAAAAACTGCTATGTCGAAAAAGGGGCATAATTTTGAAAAAAAAAAACCAACAAAGTGGAGTTATGGGACCTGCTTAGTGCATGTCAGATGATGACAGTGAACAAGTGTGTGAAGTTTCAATCCATTCCCATTAGTGGGTACAGAGATACCAGCTTACATACAAAACCTTAACCAAAAATTTCTAAGTCGAAAAAGGGGCATAATTTTGTAAAAAAGCAAAATAGAGTTATGGAACCTATGCACTGCATGTCAGATCATGACAGTGAACAAGTGTGTGATGTTTCAATCCATTTCCATTAGTGGGTACTGAGATACCAGCTTACAAACAAAAACTTAACCAAAAACTGCTAAGTAGAAAAAGGGGCATAATTTTGAAAAAAAATCAAAGTAGAGTTATGGGACCTACTTAGTGCATGTCAGATGATGACAGTGAACAAGTGTGTGAAGTTTCAATCCATTCCCATTTGTGGGTACTGAAATACCAGCTTACATACAAAACATTAACCAAAAATTTCTAAGTTGAAAAAGGGGCATAATTTTGTAAAAAAGCAAAACAGAGCTATGGAACCTGTGCAGTGTAAGTCAGTTTATCACAGTAAATAAGTGTGTGAAGTTTCAATCCATTCCCACAAGTGGTTACTGAGATACCAGCTTACATACAAAAACATAACCAAATCAGGACGCTGACGCCGACACACAGGCGAGTCCTCTTTGAATAGACGAGCTAAAAATTGTTTACTTTTTTTATTTGAGCACTTAAATTTTGTCAACCCCACTTTTCATGTTACACACCCAGTTTTGTTTGGGTGGAGGGCCAAACAATGTAGTGGGTATACTGAAACAATGGGCTATGTAGCTAGGATTAACTGGAGAAGGAATGAATAACAATTGGTCTTTGTCATAATACTGACTTCAGCAAATGCTAATGACTTTGTGTGATGCAGAAAGGTATTTAGTTTGTAACTGTAAACTAGAATCGCTCGAGATCCTCTCGAAACTTGTAAAATTATTGCTGAAATTTGGACAAAGCTCACTGTCTTTGCTACTTGCCGTTTGCCTGCTGCTTAAAAGGAAAATATAAAAGATTTGGTGCAAGTTATATTTCACTGGTGCTGCCAGTTAGAATTAAGATGTCAGAGAAATGTGGTCAGTTTTAACCAATTAAAATTGGTGGAAAATTAGATTATATTTTTTTCCACATGAAAATTGCCTTATTGACAAAGCCAATACACCGATAATCTAGAGTACTCCTAACACCTTTATAGTTGTCATAAAATTGTTCTAGGTCATGTTATGTATGCAGGTAGAGAATAAGGGTGAACTTACATTGCCTAGTCACTCACCTAAACAAAACCTTAACAATCCAACTTTGCTTCTAACTAGGTTTGGTGAAAATCTTTTAAGCTGTTCATTAAAACAAGAGTTATTCAAATACGTAAATTTTACAGATACCTTATTATGAAAGGTCATTTATTATCAAATAAAGAGCTCTAAAGAAATATAACCATATTTCCCTTATATTTTTAATATCATCTGAATCTTTGAAATTTCATAGTCATGTTAAATGTTTGTTTAGAACATACTCACACACGATAAGATAAAGAAGGTGTTCATGGTGTTATTTTCTTTAATGAAACTTAGCACTTTTACATTGGGTTCAAGATTTGCTGATACAAAATTTTCCCCAATGATGACAAGATGTCATCCAGCAGTTTCTTTATCAATAAAACCTAAATGACAGAAAACTGCAATAAAACCTTGTATATACCCTATTGCAAGGTACATCATCCTGACATTCTTGATAAGTGCAGTACCAACAATATAAACTTTACCTTTATAACACAATACTGACATTCTTGAGATATGCAGTACCAATAACAAGAAGTTTACATCAGTAGCACAATTCTGGCATTTTTCAAAATATTTGCAACAGTACCAACAATATAAACTTCACCTTTATAACACTATCCAGACTTGAGAAGATGTGTAGCAGTACCAGCACCATAAACTTTATGTTTGTAACACCATCCTGACATTATTGAGAAGATGTGCAACAGTACCAGCAACATAAACTTTACCTTTGTGATACCATCCTGACATGATTGAGAAGATGTGCAGCAGTACCAGCAACATAAACATTATGTTTGTAACCTCATCCTGACTTTGTTGAGAAGATGTGCAGCAGTACCAGAAACATAAACTTTATGTTTGTAACACCATCCTGATGTTATTGAGAAGATGTGCAGCAGTACCAGCAAGATAAACTTTATGTTTGTGATACCATCCTGACATTATTGAGAAGATGTGCAGCAGAACCAGCAACATAAACTTTATGTTTGTAACACCATCCTGATGTTATTGAGAAGATGTGCAGCAGTACCAGCAACATAAACTTTATGTTTGTAACCTCATCCTGACTTTGTTGAGAAGATGTGCAGCAGTACCAGCAACATAAACTTTATGTTTGTAACACCATCCTGATGTTATTGAGAAGATGTGCAGCAGTACCAGCAACATAAACTTTATGTTTGTAACACCGTCCTGATGTTATTGAGAAGATGTGCAGCAGTACCAGCAACATAAACTTTATGTTTGTAACCTCATCCTGACTTTGTTGAGAAGATGTGCAGCAGTACCAGAAACATAAACTTTATGTTTGTAACACCATCCTGATGTTATTGAGAAGATGTGCAGCAGTACCAGCAACATAAACTTTATGTTTGTGATACCATCCTGACATTATTGAGAAGATGTGCAGCAGTACCAACAACATAAACTTTATGTTTGTAATACCATCCTGATGTTATTGAGAAGATGTGCAGCAGTACCAGCAACATAAACGTTACCTTTGTGATACCATCCTGACATTGAGAAGATGTGCAGCAGTACCAACAACATAAACTTTACCTTTTTGATACCATCCTGACATTATTGAGAAGATGTGCAGCAGTACCAACAACATAAACTTTGTTTGTAACACCATCTTGATGTTATTGATAAGATGTGCAGCAGTACCAGCAACATAAACGTTACCTTTGTGATACCATCCTGACATTATTGAGAAGATGTGCAGCAGTACCAGCAACATAAACGTTACCATTGTGATACCATCTTGACATTATTGAGAAGATGTGCAGCAGTACCAACAACATAAACTTTACCTTTGTGATACCATCCTGACATTATTGAGAAGATGTGAAGCAGTACCAGCAACATAAACTTTACCTTTGTGATACCATCCTGACATTATTGAGAAGATGTGCAGCAGTACCAACAACATAAACTTTACCTTTGTAACATCATCCTGACTTTCTTTGCTGAAATGTGCAGTACCAACAATATAAACTTTACTTCCCCAAGGTGTTTCTAATGTTGTCACTGTAGATGGTACAACTGGATTGTCAGCTCTCTGTCTGAGACCTGGTACAACACTAAAATTGAAACAAGAGCTGTCTGTTGACAGCATGCTTGACTTTCGAATAATCAATTATGTATGGGGTCAAAATATTACCAGAGATTTTCAGACAAAAGAAGGAAAATACATAAGACAAACAATGTACTTGTATTATTTGAAATGGATAAGTATTGCACTATATGGGAATATGTAATCATATTGTAGTGATCTTGCAGAAGCACTAAAGCATTGCTTGTGGAGGAATATTGCTGGTACGAAAAACTTAACTGATTTCCAAGTCCAAAAAGGGCCAAAATTCAGCCAAATATCTTTGAAATTGTTACATACCCTTGACTAGAGATGGAGATAATGAAGATGAACAAGTGTTCAAAGTTTCAAAGCCACATGTCAAATAGTTTTGACAAAACACAGACTTGTATGAAAACTGAACCAACTTTCAAGTCCAAAAAGGGCCATAATTCAGCCAAAATACTTGACAGAGTTACATACTCTCGCCTACAGATAGATTGTTATAATAAAAGTTTCAAAGCCATACCTCAAACAGTTTACATAAAATATGAACTGGTACGAAAAACTTAGTTAAAAGGGGCCATAATTCAGACAAAATCTTTGATGGAGTTATGTACTCTTGCCTAAAACTGGACATGGTGATGGGACATAAGTGTGGAAAGTTTCAAAGCTATTTGTCATAAGGTTTTGTAACAAGAGCACCGCCTTGCGGGTGCTGATGCTCATCTGATATTTTTTGTGTAATAGAAATATTGTCCTACCCATGATTTTCTAAGTCTAAAAAGGGCCATCATTCTTGCAAAAAGCAGGATAGAGTTATGTTTCTTGATGTACAGTGTCCACTTATGATGGTGAAAAACTGTTGCAAGTTTTAAAGCAATAGCTTTGATAGTTTATGAGAAAAGTTGACTTAAACATAATACTCAACCAAGAAAATGATTTTCTAAGTCCAAAAGGGGCCATAATTATTGCAAAAAGCAGGATGGAGTTATGTTGCTTGCTGTACAGGGTCAGGTTATGATGGTGAACAAGTGTTGCAAGTTTCAAAGCAATAGCTTTGATAGTTTAAGAGAAAAAGTTGACCTAAACATAAAACTTAACCAAGAAATCTGATATTTTCTAAGTCCAAAAGGGGCCATAAATCTTGCAAAAAGCAGGACGGAGTTATGTTTCTTGCTGTACAGGGTCAACTTATGATGGTGAACAAGTGTTGCAAGTTTTAAAGCAATAGCTTTGACAGTTTAGGATAAAAGCTGACCTAAACATAAAACTTAACCAAGAAAACTGATTTTCTAAGTCCAAAAGGGGCAATAAATCTTGCAAAAAGCAAGATGGAGTTATGTTTCTTGCTGTACAGGGTCTGCTTATGTTGGTGAACAAGTATTCCAAGTTTCAAAGCAATAGCTTTGATAGTTTAGGAGAAAAGTTGACCTAAACATAAAACTTAACCAAGAAATCTGATATTTTCTAAGTACAAAAGTGGCCATAAATCTTGCAAAAAGCAAGATGGAGTTATGTTTCTTGCTATACAGGGTCAGCTTATGATGGTGAATAAGTATTCCAAGTTTCAAAGCAATAGCTTTGATAGTTTAGGAGAAAAGCTGACCTAAACATAAAACTTAACCAGGCAACGCCGACGCAGACGCCGACAACCGCTCAAGTGATGACAATAACTCATCATTTTTTTTCAAAAAATCAGATGAGCTAAAAATGTGGACTTGTATGAAAATCTTAACTTAGGTGTGACACTAACGCCGTGGTGAGTAGGATAGCTCTCCTTATCCTTCAAATAGTCAAGCTTAATAAAGAAAGTTTATCTACAGCACCTTAACAGATGTAAGTGAACTTTTTAATGGCAGTCATTAGTCTTCAACATAATACTTTCATTAGTAAAACTTACTCACACTAAATCTGTGAGTAAATTCATTATTCTCTAATCTCAATTATCAGAAAAATAAACAGATACAGTATCGGTTTAAACTATGTATTTTGACAGTAAATATCTTTACATTTTTCGTGGAGTAAATACAACATTTCGGAGAAAATACAACATTTTGATAATGTGAATATTCCTCTTGTTGTTACCAATCAGGCTTTTGGCATGGATTGTAAGCTTGATTCTTTAAGATATTCTGAAACGAAACTAACTCATACTTTTAATAATCATAAAACTAAAAAACCCAGTCAGTTTTCAGAAACTATTATTTAACTATTGAGTACTTAAATTTTGTCAACCCCACTTTTCATGTTACACACCCAGTTTTGTTTGGGTGGAGGGCCAAACAATGTAGTGGGTATACTGAAACAATGGGCTAAGTAGCTAGGATTAACTGGAGAAGGAATGAATAACAATTGGTCTTTGTCATAATACTGACTTCAGCAAATGCTAATGACTTTGTGTGATGCAGAAAGGTATTTAGTTTGTAACTGTAAACTAGAATCGCTCGAGATCCTCTCGAAACTTGTAAAATTATTGCTGAAATTTGGACAAAGCTCACTGTCTTTGCTACTTGCCGTTTGCCTGCTGCTTAAAAGGAAAATATAAAAGATTTGGTGCAAGTTATATTTCACTGGTGCTGCCAGTTAGAATTAAGATGTCAGAGAAATGTGGTCAGTTTTAACCAATTAAAATTGGTGGAAAATTAGATTATATTTTTTTCCACATGAAAATTGCCTTAAGCTAACAAAGCCAATACACCGATAATCTAGAGTACTCCTAACACCTTTATAGTTGTCATAAAATTGTTCTAGGTCATGTTATGTATGCAGGTAGAGAATAAGGGTGCACTTACATTGCCTAGTCACTCACCTAAACAAAACCTTAACAATCCAACTTTGCTTCTAACTAGGTTTGGTGAAAATCTTTTAAGCTGTTCATTAAAACAAGAGTTATTCAAATACGTAAATTTTACAGATACCTTATTATGAAAGGTCATTTATTATCAAATAAAGAGCTCTAAAGAAATATAACCATATTTCCCTTATATTTTTAATATCATCTGAATCTTCGAAATTTCATAGTCATGTTAAATGTTTGTTTAGAACATACTCACACAAGATAAGATAAAGAAGGTGTTCATGGTGTTATTTTTTTTAATGAAACTTAGCACTTTTACATTGGGTTCAAGATTTGCTGATACAAAATTTTCACTATCCTCTTAATGCTGAGCGCCAAGCAAGAAAGCTACTAGTACCTCTTTTTATGTCTTTGGTATGACGCGGCCGTTGATCGAACCCACGACCTCCCGCACTCGAAGCGCACGCTCTACCACTAGGCTACCGAGGCGTAAAGCGATGAAGCTTTAATTTTAATATATCCATTGTCCATTTGATATTTTAGTTCAGCTTCAAACTAGAGTTGTCACAAGAGTGGCGAATTATACCCCCACAATATGGCCTTGTCACAGAACTAAGCCAATGTCAAAGCCAAACTTGCTTGACCTTTGACCTACTGACCACAAAATCAACAGAGGTGATCTGCTAGTTATGATCAACCTCCCTATGAAGTTTCATGATCTTCCGCCCAAGCGTTCTCAAGTTATTGTCCGTAAAAGGTTTAAATGACCTTTGACCTTTGGAACTCAAAATCAATATGGGTCATCTGCTTGACATGACCAACCTCCAGATTAAGTTTCCTGATCCTAGTCCCAAGCATTCTCAAGTTATTGTCCGAAAACTGTTTAAATGTTCCGGGTCACCTTGACCTGTGACCTCAAAATCATTAGGGGTCATCTGCTAGTCATAACCAACCTCCCTATCAATTTTCATGATCCTAGGCCCAAGCATTCTTAAGTTTTCATCTGGAAACCGTTTAAATGTTCCAAGTCACTGTGACCTTGACCTTTGACCTACTGACCTCAAAGTAGAACTTGACCTGTATTTCATGTTACATCTGTGTACTAAAATTTATGATCTTGGCCCAAGCGTTCTCAAGTTATCATCCGGAAACCATTTAACTGTTCTGAGTCACTGTAACCTTGACCTTTGACCTACAGACCTCAATGTCGAACTTGACCTGCATTTCATGATGTTACACCTTTGTAACAAAATTTATGATCCTAGGCCCAAGCGTTCTCAAGTTATCATCCGGAAACCATTTAACTGTTCCGAGTCCCTGTGACCTTGACCTTTGACCTACAGACCTCTAAGTCGAACTTGGCCTGCATTTCATGATGTTACACCCGTGTACCAAAATTTATCATCCTAGACCCAAGCGTTCTCAAGTTATCATCCGGAAACCGTTTAACTGTTCAGGGTCACTGTGACCTTGACCTTTGACTACTGACCCCAAATTCGAACTTGACCTGTATTTTCTGATGTTACACCTGTGTACCAAAAATTATTTCAATTGGTCAATCCTTTCTTGAGTTATCATCCGGAAACCATGCAAAACCAACGGGACCGACCGCCAAGCTCACTCCTATATACCCCCCCAAACTTTGTTTTGTGGGGGTATAACAAGGGAAGGGAAGGTGGGTGGGTCCTGATGTGTATTGCTGTCAAAATTCTAGCCTCAAGTGACAACTACACCTGTGTAACACTTAAGTACCCCCAACTAACCACGAAAAACCAAACAATATCAGCAAATTACCGTACAGCCTGATAATTTCGAAACGAGAATAATTTCACTTACTTCAAATATCTGTACTACAGCAAAATCCCTTCTTACAACTACCCCACTAATAAGATGGATTTTTCAAATAACGGAATAATTTTTTTTACATTTCAATGGTCGCTTGTCCAGAAATGCAACCACTCTGCTAATCCACTAATATGACCACCCCACTTATAAGCTGGATTTTTCAAATAACAGAATAATTTGTTTTACAATTCAATGGTTGCTTGTCCAGAAATGCAACCACTCTGCTAATCCACTAATATGACCACCATTATCAGTCTATTTCCAGATGTCATACATAATTTGTCTCCACCAAAACGACCACTGACAATTTTCCTTCCTAGTATCCAGTTTAGTGTCCCTGTTATTAAGTATCCCGCCAAGGGCCCCTGACAGTGACACACATTTATGACATACCGTATAAGTACTTTTTTCTGCGGGAACTTTATTTCTGCATTTTCTGCGGAAGACAACAAGACTGCAGATTTAAAATCCACGAAAATTTTATCCTGACATGTCGCGATACGATGATACAAGCCGCCATTATAATCCGGTTAAGTATAAGACAATGTCCGATAGTGTTATCGGCTTTTGTCTCACATGTAGCCGAAGGCCGACGAAACAAGTTTAAATTTTTTTAGTAGTAACGGTAATATAATAGAACAGTTTTATTATTCTTTTGCTGTTGAATAAACATAATAAAAACATCAAATTTGTTTTGATTTTCGTTCACTATTGAACAGTCAGCTGCCAGTTTCAATTTTCTTAATTTATGTGACAAACACAATCCATTGTATCCTTTGTTAACCGATCCGTCTGGTGATGGTCATATTTACGTTATTTGTATGGGACTTGAAAAAGGCGTGATTAACAAAAATTGTCATACTGTTACAATGCACAGATGAGAATGTTTGCAAAATATAGATTCAAGTATTTTTCGTGTCTGTTTGGCATGCCTGTATTTAAAAAATGACTGTTTTCTTGCGTTTTTATTTAACACTCAACATTATGTGATGATGACGATGTCGCATTAGTATTCGTCAACTTTTATTTTCAATCCGGCTACCAGAAAATTCTGTTGAGCTACTAAATTCTTTCAGAGCGTGCCCGGCGGGCTACCTTGAAACTCCATATCGAGTAGTCCGGTAATCAATACTCATTATTACTGGGACTATTCTCCAAACATAATTTTGATAGTTGTCTGTAATCCCTTAAACAATGTTTATCGAGAGATACACGCCTTAGGCATTAATTATCTTACCACCTACTGTCACTATCAGCAATAAATTAACCGTTTATTCATACCCTGAGGCAAATGTTTACAAAAACATGTGCATTCGATATTTTAGACTGATCCAACAGCATCAAAGTCGTTGATCCGTAGTGTTCAAAACAATATGCAAACCAGTCTAAAATTACGTCATTTTACCGCCACCTGCCAAAGTGTGGTTTTCGCTTACCACAATATTTATCGATCGACGAGACAAGAGACATTCGACTGTGAGGCAGTTTAGTGCTTACACCGAGTTTATGCTTTTTAATTTAAATACAAAAAATCGACCATGATTTAGCAAGTTCATGTCAGATACTACAGAGAATTTCTGACAAACATAAATTTGGATAAGTGAATACACAGTGCCAAGAAAGTGAAAGATGTTATTCACTCGGTTCTAGTCCTTCTATTAAACTAGGTATTAAAAGATGTTAAGAATCAGACACAATTAGTTATAGACTTCAAATAATTTTATGAGATAAACTGTAATTGCAATGGTTTTTTTTCTTCACTATTTTGGGAATGGGGCCGGGGCCTTTAAAATTGGGAAAAATGCGTCGTAAAACACCCCCGGGTGGGGCCTCTTTTCATCCCAGGGGCATAATTTGAACAATCTTGTTAGAAATCAACTAGGCAATGATACATACCAAATATCAAAGGCCTAGGCCTTGAACTTTCAGACAAGATTTTTTTTCCCTATTAAGTCTATGTAAAACTTAGGACACCCTGGGTGGGGCCTCTTTTCAACTAAGGAGCATAATTCGAATAATCTTGGAAGAGGACCACTGGGCATTATGCAACATACCAAATATCAAAAGCCTAGGCCTTCCAGTTTCAGACAAGAAGATTTTTTAAGTTTTTCCTATGTAAGTATATGTGAAACTATGGACCCCCAGAGCAGGGCCTCTTTTCTCCCCAGGATAATAATTTGAACAATCTTGGTGGAGGACCATAAGGCAATGCTACATACAAAATATCAAAGGCCTAGGTCTTGTGGTTTCACACAAGAAGATTTTTAAAAAAAATTCATATAAAAGTCTATATAAACCATGTGACCCCCGGGGCAGAGCCATATTTAACCCTAGGGAGATAATTTGAACAATCTTAGTAGAGGACCACTAGATGATGTTACATATACAAGAGATCACAGAGTGATCTTGGCGCCCACCAATGTGCCATTTTTGAATGTTCCGAATTTCAAGACTTACTGACTACCTCAAGGTCAAATTTCATTTCCGTACACAACACTGTGCATGTGGTCCAAATTCGAAAGCTGTAGCTTGAGAAATGTGAAAGTAGGTCACTAGGTCAATGTCAAGGTCAAAATTTGTTTCGGTACACAATCCTATGCATGTGGTCTAAATTTGAAGCCTGTAGCTACAGAAATGTGAAAGTAGGTCACTAGGTCAATGTGAAGGTCAAGGTTTTTTTCGGTACACAAAACTAATCATGTGGTCCAAATTTGAAGGCTGTAGCTTGAGAAATGTCAAAGTAGGTCACTAGGTCAAAATCAATGTCAAATTTCATTTTGAAACACGGAACTATGCATATGGTCCAAATTTGAAGCCTGTACCTTCAAAAATGTGAATGTAGGTCACTAGGTCAAAATTAAGGTCAAAGTTTTTTCCAGTGCACAAAACTATGCATGTGGTCCAAATTTGAAGGCTGTAGCTTGAGAAATGTGAAAGTAGGTCACTAGGTCAAAATCAAGGTCAACTCATGTCAAGGTTCATCTTGCCACTCAAAAATATACATGTGGTCCAAATTTGAAGGCTGTAGCTACAGAAATGTGAAGGTAGGTCACTAGGTCAAAATCAAGGTCACTCATGTCAAGGTTCATCTTGCCACTCAAAAATATACATGTGGTCCAAATTTGAATGTTGTAGTTATTGAACATAATAGTCATTTTAAAAGCTTTTCCCTATATAAGTCTATATGAACCATGTGACCCCTGGGGCGGGGCCATTTTTGACCCTAGGGCGATAATTTGAACAAACTTGGTAGAGAACCACTAGATGATGCTACATTACAAGTATCAAAGTCTTAGGCTTTGTGGTTTGGACAAGAAGATTTTCAAAGTTTTTCCTTAAATAAGTCTATGTAAACCATATGACCCCCAGGGCGGGGCCATATTTGTCCCTAGGGGTATAATATGAATAATCTTAGTTGAAGACCACTAGATGATGTCACATACAAAATATCAAAGCCCTAGGCCCTGTGGTTTTGGACAAGAGGTTATTCAAAGTTTTTCCCTATATAAGTCATTATAAACTATGTGACCCCCAGGGCGGGGCCATATTTGACCCCATAGAAATAATTTGAATCATCTTGGTAGAGGACCACTAGATGATGCTTCAAACCAAATATCAAAGCCCTAGGCTCTGTGGTTTTGGATAAGAAGGTTTTCCAAGTTTTTCCCTATATAAATCTATGTAAAATATAGAAATAAACAAAGGGCCATAACTCACTCATAAATTGTTGAACCAGTCTGATTTTCAGGGGGACACAACTAGGGTACCAATACATCATTCTGACAAAGTTTGGTCAAAATCCCCCCAGTAGTTTCTGAGGAGATGCGATAACGAGAAATTGTTAACGGACGGACGGACGGACTGACGGACAGAATGACGGACGGACGGACCACGGACGCAGAGTGATTTTAATAGCCCACCATCTGATGATGGTGGGCTAAAAATATCAAGGCCCAAAGCCCTGTGGTTTTAGACAAGAAGATCATATATATGTCTATGTAAACCATATGACCCCCAGGGCCGGGCCATATTTGGCCCTAGGGGTATAATTTGAACTAACTTGGTAGAGGACCATTAGATGATGCCGCATACCAAATATCAAAGCCCTAGATACTGTGGTTTTAGACAAGAAGATTTTTTAAGTTTTTTCTTTCGGTTGCCATGGCAACCAGAGTTCTGCATGGATTTCAATTCTTTGGGCAATTTTGATAGGGAGCCACCAAAGGATCATTTCTGTGAAGTTTAGTGTAAATCTGCCCAGTGGTTTTGAAGAAGAAGATTTTTGAAATTTACAATATAGCCATACAGGGAAAATAAGCCCCGCCCCCTGGTGGCCATATTTTTTCCCCAAACAGAATGGCTTAGGCAATTTTGGTTGAGGGTCACCTAGAGATCATTTCTAAAAAAACATTTTTGAAATCTGGCTAACAGTTTCTGACAAGAAGATTTTTAAAGATTTTCCTTTCGGTTGCATGGATTTCAATTCTTTGGGCAATTTTGAAAGGGGGCCACCCAAGGATCATTCCTGTGAAGTTTGGTGTAAATCTGCCCAGTGGTTCTGAAGAAATTGTTGACATACGACGGACGATGGGTAATCACAAAAGCTCACCTTGTCACTACTTGACAGGTGAGCTAAAAACAAGAGCAATTCTTCTACAAGCTAATATTTATCCCTGACTGAGCTTGCAATACAACAGATATGACTGTGTCGTGTGTTTCATTATCACATAGATCCTTATTTGAATCAGTCATGCAGATTCCAGTCACTGACGCTGTTATTGTTAGTTTTTCTATATTTTCAGTTTCAAATTGACTAGACGTAGCTGTTGTAGATGTGGTAATGAGCTGTAAACGAATCTTAGTTTTAAGGTTTGTCTGATGAACAAAGCATCAATTTTGGCGTACTTTTAGCGTCACTTTTACTGATTTTCTACAATAATACGTACAATTGTTGATGGCATATTTATGATCAGCAGACGCTTACATTATCATGCCTTTCAATGACACGGTTTAATGGGAAGTAACTACAACTGACTTTGCAAAACAAAAATTTAAAACAACATCAACATACTGCCCGATTTCGGAATCTACTTTTTCGTGTCATGTTGTGAAAATTTTCTGGCATTTTTCCAAACTTTCAATTGGGAATTTTGGAGTTAAAATTGGGAAAAAAAACATACTATTTTTCATTGGAATTGGGGCCGAACTTCGGCCCCAAATCGACCCAAAATAAAAACTCTGAATTGATACTGCCCTAAGGAAATTTGCATGTTTATAAAAACAAGAGCTGTCTCCAAAGGATGACACATGCCCCTCATGGCACTTTGAATGAATAGTTATGGCTGATGTTAGAGTTTAGGACCTTTGACCTACCGACCAGTGTTTTGCGCGCGACACGTCGTCTTACTGTGGTACACATTCATGCCCACTAATTTTAAAATCCATGCATGAATGACAAAGATATGGACCGGACACGCCCATCAATGCACTATCATGAAATATGACCTTTAATGTCTAAGTGTGACCTTGACCTTTGAGGTACGGACCTGGGTCTTGTGTGCGACACGTCGTCTTACTGTGGTACACATTCATGCCAAGTTATTTGAAAATCCATCCATGGATGACAAAGATATGGACCGGACACGAATGCACTATCATGAAAAATGACCTTTAACGTCTAAGTGTAACCTTGACCTTTGAGCTACGGACCTGGGTCTTGTGCGCGACACGTCGTCTTACTGTGGTACACATTCATGCCAAGTTATTTGAAAATCCATTCAAGGATGACAAAGATATGGACCGGACACGAATGCACTATCATGAAAAATGACCTTTAACGTCTAAGTGTGACCTTGACCTTTGAGCTACGGACCTGGGTCTTGCGCGCGACACATCGTCTTACTGTGGTACACATTCATGCCAAGTTATTTAAAAATCCATCGATGACAAAGATATGGACCGGATACGAAAATTGCGGACAGACCGACAGACGGTTCAAAAACTATATGCCTCCCCTCGGGGGCATAAAAATGATTGACATTCCTCTAATGATAATGTCATGTTGCAATAATTAATGGGAGAAGAATCCCAGTTTAGTTTTATTTTTGAAAATGAAAAATAAATGTGCGTATGGCTAAAACTATGAAACCCTATATTAATTTAAGCATTCCATGCAATTGTTTTATACAAGCACTTAGTAAACTACAGATGCTTTTGAGAAAAGCGCATGTCTCCCACAACTGCCCCTATGAAAAATGTTAGTTTCTCTAGATGTTTTAGACGAGTGGATCCAATTAGATGGTCTGGATGAGTGGATCCAATCAGTAATTCAAGGGCCATAAATCAGAAGTGCCTGGGCGGATTTGGCTAGTTATCGAACTTGGCTAAGGTCTTATGGCCAAACACATTTTGTTCAAGTTTGGTGAAGATCGGATGAGAAATGTTCGACTTAGAGAGCGGACAAGAGTAAATAGACGGATTTTTTCTGTAATTCAAGGGCCGTAACTCTAAAATGCCTGGACGGATTGGCTAGTTATCGACTTGGCGAGTCTCATGGTCAAACCATTTTGTTCAAGTTTGGTGAAGATCGGATGAGAAATGTTTGATCTAAGAGTGCGGACATGAATAAAAAGGCCAATTTTTGATAATACAAGGGTCGTAACTCAAAATGCCTGGAACAATTTGGCTAGTTATCGAACTTGGCCAGGTCTATGGTAAACACATTTGTTCAAGTTTGGTGAAGATCGAGATGAGAAATTTGATAGAGTGCGGACATGAGTAAAAGGCCAATTTTCGATAATTCAAGGGCCGTAACTCAAAATGCCTGGCGATTTGGCTAGTTATCGAACTTGGCTGAGGTCTCATGGTCAAACACATTTTGTTCAAGTTTGGTGAAGATCGGATGAGAAATGTTCGACTTAGAGTGCGGACAAGAGTAAAAGACCGATTTTTCGTAATTCAAGGGCCTGTAACTCAAAATGCCTGGACGATTTGGCTAGTTATCGAACTTGGCCGAGGTCTCATGGTCAAACACATTTTGTTCAAGTTTGGTGAAGATCGGATGAGAAATGTTGATCAGAGTGCGGACATGAATAAAAAGGCCAATTTTTCGATAATACAAGGGTCGTAACTCCAAAATGCCTGGAACAATTTGGCTAGTTATCGAACTTGGCCAAGGTCTCATGGTTAAACACATTATGTTCAAGTTTGGTGAAGATCGGATGAGAAATTTTTGATTAAGAGTGCGGACATGAGTAAAAAGGCCAATTTTTCGATAATTCAAGGGCCGTAACTCCAAAATGCCTGGACCGATTTGGCTAGTTATCGAACTTGGCTGAGGTCTCATGGTCAAACACATTTTGTTTAAGTTTGGTGAAGATTGGATGAGAAATATTCGAATTAGAGTGCGGACATGAGTAAAAAGACCGATTTTTGGTAATTCAAGGGCCATAACTCCAAGACGCCTGGACCGATTTGGTTAGTTATCGAACTTGGCCGAGGTCTTATGGTCAAACACATTTTGTTCAAGTTTGGTGAAAATCGGATGAGAAATGTTCGACTTAGAGTGCGGACAAGCTTTGTGACAGACACACACACAGACACCAGACACACAGACAGACTGGAGTAAATCAATGTGTCTCCCACACCACTGTGTGGTGGGAGACATAATAAACCAAAATGTTCATTGCCAAATAAACTTAAATGTTCAGGTTACCAGACAAAAATATTGGTAACCCTTAGTAAATTTGCAGATTTCTGAAACCCTGTAAATGTTCGCGACACGTTCTTACATTTTTGTGCCAGCTATTCAGCGGAAACAATTGGCGAAAAGATTTGTTGTTTTTCTCATTTGTAATTTTGTCTTTGATCTGATCAATTTTATTAAAGGCATACTAATGATTGAAAACATGAACAAATATTACATTTAGTATGGGTAAACAAAAAAAAAATAACACGTTTATGACAAAACAGGTTAACAAGAGCTGTCCATAAGACAGCGTGCTCGACTTTTCTCAGTGCCTGACTCTGAATTACAGCTTGCCAGTAAAAAAAATTCTAAGTTAAAAAGGGACATAACACTGTCAAAATTCAAATCAGAGTTATGGGAATTGTGTCTCCTGGTGTAGACTTTGATAGTAAATAACTATTTTGAGTTTCAAGTCAAAAGCTTTAACAGTAACAGAGATATTTGACTTTTAACAAAAAAATCTAAGTTAAAAAGGGGCATAATTCAAATCAGAATTATGGATATTGTTTCTCCTGGTGTAGACTTTAATGGTAAGTAAGTATTTTAAGTTTCAAGTCAAAAGCTTTGATAGTAACAGAGATATTTGACTTTATCAAAAACTTTAACCAACTAGAAATGTGTCCATGGGACACAGATGCCCCCACTACATGACATTAGTCAGGGGCCAGAACTCCTACAATACTGAATGAATCCGGATGCGAACCCCAGGTGCACAACTACACATGCTGACCAACATTCCTGTAAACTTTGGTGATTCTAGGTCAAATACTTTTGGGGCTATGTGCGACACAACATTAAAATGACCAATTTTTTACTAAGTCAGGGGCCATAACTCCTACATGTCTGGATGAATCCGGACGCGAAACCCCAGGTGCACAACTACACATGCTGACCAACATGCCTGTAAAGTTTTGTGACTCTAGGTCATATACTTTTGGAGCTAGGCACGACACAACATTAAAATGACCAATTTTTACAAAGTCAGGGGCCATAACTTCTACATGACTGCATGAATCCGGACGTGAAACCCCAGGTGCACAACTACACATGCTGACCAACATTCCTGTAAACTTTGGTGATTCTAGGTCAAATACTTTTGGAGCTATGCGCGACACAACATTAAAATAACCAATTTTTTACTAAGTCAGGGGCCATAACTCCTACATGTCTGGATGAATCCGGACGCGAAACCCCAGGTGCACAACTACACATGCTGACCAACATGCCTGTAAAGTTTTGTGACTCTAGGTCATATACTTTTGGAGCTAGGCACGACACAACATTAAAATGACCAATTTTTACAAAGTCAGGGGCCATAACTTCTACATGACTGAATGAATCCGGACGCGAAACCCCAGGTGCACAACTACACATGCTGACCAACATTCCTGTAAAGTTTTGTGACTCTACGTCAAATACTTTCAGAGCTACGCGCGACACAACATTTTCGGAAGGACGGACGGACGGACAAGAGCAAATCTATATGCCCCCCCCAAAGTGGGGGCATAAAAATTCTTAGTTAAAAAGGGGCATAATTCTATCAAAATTCAAACCAGAGTTATGGGAATTGTGTCTCTTGGTGCAGACTTTGATAGTAAATAACTATTTTGAGTTTCAAGTCAAAAGCTTTAATAGTAACAGAGATATTTGACTTTATCAAAATAAAAAAAAAAAATTCTAAGTTAAAAAGGGGCATAATTCTGTCAAAATTCAAAACAGAGTTATGGGGATTGTTTCTTCTGGTGTAGACTTTGAATGTAAATAAGTATTTTAAGTTTCAAGTCAATAACTTTGATAGTAACAGAGATATTTGACTTTATCAAAAACTTTAACCAACAAGAGCTGTCACTAATGGTGACAAATGCCCCCGCAGCACCTTGACCTTTGACCTGGTGACCCCAAAGTCAGTAGGGGTGGTGTACTCAATAAGTACTATCAGCATGTGAAGTTTGAAGGTCCTGGATGAAGTGGTTCGCGAGTAAAGTGCCTTCATGCAAAAAGTTAACATTGGCCCCTGTGACCTTGACCTTTAACCGGGTGACCCCAGTCAGTAGGAGTGGTGTACTCAATAAGTACTATCAGCATGTGAAGTTTGAAGGTCCTGGGTGCAGTGGTTCACGAGTTAAGTGCCTTCATGCAAAAAGTTAACGTTGGCCCCTGTGACCTTGACCTTTGACCTGGTGACCCCTAAGTCAGTACAGATGGTGTACTCAATAAGTACTATCAGCATGTGAAGTTTGAAGGTCCTGGGTGCAGTGGTTCACCAGTTAAGTGCCTTCATGCAAAAAGTTAACGTTGGCCCCTGTGACCTTGACCTTTGACCTGGTGACCCCAAAGTCAGTAGGGGTAGTGTACTCAATAAGTACTATCAGCATGTGAAGTTTGAAAGCCCTGGGTGCAGTGGTTCGCGAGTAAAGTGCCTTCATGCAAAAAGTTAACGTTGGCCCTTGAGAGCTTGACCTTTGACCTGGTGACCCCAAAGTCAGTAGGGGTGGTGTACTCAATAAGTACTATCAGCATGTGAAGTTTGAAGGTCCTGGATGAAGTGGTTCGCGAGTCAAGTGCCTTCATGCAAAAAGTTAACGTTGGCCCCAGTGACCGTGACCTTTAACCTGGTGAACCGAAAGTCAGTAGGGGTGGTGTACTTAATAAGTACTATTAGCATATGAAGTTTGAAGGTCCTGGGTGCAGCGGTTCGCGAGTAGAGTGCCTTCATGCAAAAAGTTAACATTGGCCCCTGTGACCTTGACCTTTAACCGGGTGACCCCAGTCAGTAGGAGTGGTGTACTCAATAAGTACTATCAGCATGTGAAGTTTGAAAGTCCTGGGTAAAGTGGTTCACGAGTTAAGTGCCTTCATGCAAAAAGTTAACGTTGGCCCCTGTGTCCTTGACCTTTGACCTGGTGACCACAAAGTCAGTACGAATGGTGTACTCAATAAGTACTATCAGCATGTGAAGTTTGAAGGTCCTGGGTGCAGTGGTTCGCGAGTAAAGTGCCTTCATGCAAAAAGTTAACGTTGGCCCTTGTGACCTTGACCTTTGACCTGGTGACCCAAAGTCAGTAGGGGTGGTGTACTCAATAAGTACTATCAGCATGTGAAGTTTGAAGGCCTGGGTGCAGTGGTTCGCGAGTAAAGTGCCTTCATGCAAAAAGTTAACGTTGGCCCCCAGGACTTGACCTTTACCTGGTGACCCCAAGTCAGTAGGGTGGTGTACTCAATAAGTACTATCAGCATGTGAAGTTTGAAGGTCCTGGGTGAAGTGGTTCCGAGTAAGTGCCTTCATGCAAAAAGTTAACGTTGGCCCCTGTGACCTTGACCTTTAACCTGGTGACCCAAAGTCAGTAGGAGTGGTGTACTCAATAAGTACTATCAGCATGTGAAGTTTGAAGGTCCTGGGTGCAGGGTTCACGAGTTAAGTGCCTTCATGCAAAAAGTTAACGTTGGCCCTGTGACCTTGACCTTTGACCTGGTGACCCCAAGTCAGTAGGAGTGGTGTACTCAATAAGTATATCAGCATGTGAAGTTTGAAAGTCCTGGGTGAAGTGGTTCGCGAGTAAGTGCCTTCATGCAAAAAGTTAACGTTGGCCCTAGTGATCGTGACCTTTGACTGGTGAACCAATAGTCAGTAGGAATGGTTGTACTCAATAAGTACTATCAGCATATGAAGTTTGAAGGTCTGGTGCGTGGTTCCCGTGTAAGTGCTTTCATGCAAAAAGTTAACGTTGGCCCATGTGACCTTGACTTTAACGGTGACCAACAGTCAGTAGGGGTGTGTACTCAATAAGTACTATCAGCATGTGAAGTTTGAAAGTCCTGGGTGCAGTGGTTCGACAGTAAAGTGCCTTCATGCAAAAAGTTAACGTTGGCCCTTGAGAGCTTGACCTTTGACCTGGTGACCCCAAGTCAGTAGAGTGGTGTACTCAATAAGTACTATCAGCATGTGAAGTTTGAAGGTCCTGGGTGCAGTGGTTCACGAGTTAAGTGCCTTCATGCAAAAAGTTAACGTTGGCCCCTGTGACCTTGACCTTTGACCTGGTGACCCCAATATCAGTAGGAATGGTGTACTCAATAAGTACTAACAGCACATGAAGTTTGAAGGTCCGGGGTGCAGTGGTTCGCGAGTAAGTGCTTTCATGCAAAAAGTTAACGTTGTGACGAACGAACAAACTAACGAATGAACAGACAGACAGTTGAAAACCAATATGCCTCCCTTCGGAGGCATAAAAATTCTAAGTTAAAAAGGGGCATAATTCTGTCAAAATTCAAATCAGAGTTATGGGGATTGTTTCTCCTGGTGTAGACTTTGATAGTTAATAACTATTTTAAGTTTTAAGTCAATAGCTTTGATAGTAACAGAGATATTTGACTTGATCAAAAACTTTAACCGACGCCGACGCCGGGCGAGTGCAATAGCTCTACTTTTTCTTCGAAAAGTCTAGCTAAAAAGTACGAACTGTATAGCTGGACACATGTATAAATGTGTCCTATCACTAAAATACTGTAGTGTTTTAAACAATAGACTATTACTGCATGGACTTTAATTATGAATGTAGCTCTATATACACAATTAATTTACATATTTAGTAAAATTAGATAAATAAGATGAAGATTTTCTACTTGGAAGTAAATATCTGAAAAAAATGTTTAATGAAAGACATATAGCCGTTTGTCCGTACAGTATACATTTAAACAAAAGAAAGGGTAAATTCATCACTATGATATACACCCTTATGAAAAACCTTCCCTATTGTCAGTGTATGGTCAGTTTATGCCTAGTGTGTTTCCAGTGAATAATACTCTAAAATCCAGTTACTTGCCAGCCTATTTAACATAACTCTGGAACCCGTAATGGAATCTCGCCAGTTCAAGAAAGGAATCGAGATCTTATGGTGATACAAGATGTGTGCAAGTTTGGTTAAAATAAAATCATAAATGAAGCTGCTATTGTGTAGACAAGGTCAAAATAGCTAATTCTGGCCCTTTCAGGGGCCATAACTCTGGAACCCATAATTGAATTTGGCCAGTTCAAGAAAGGAACCAAGATCTTATGGTAATACAAGTTGTGTGCCAGTTTGGTAAAAATCAAATCATAAATAAAGCTGCTATTGTGCAGACAAGGTCAAAATAGCTAATTTTGGCCCTTTCAGGGGCCATAACTCTGGAACCCATAAAGGGATCTGTCCAGTTCAAGAAAGGAACCGTGATCTTATGGTGATACAAGTTGTGTGCAAGTTTGGTTAAAATAAAATCATAAATGAAACCACTATCGGGAAGACAAGAAATTGTTGACAGATGGACGCACGGACTGACGACAGACGAAGGGTGATCACAAAAGCTCACCTTGTCACTATGTGACAGGTGAGCTAATAAATGCAAATGAATTCATTTTATCTGTTTGTTTTCTCTTTTTTCATTTTTTTATTTTCAAATTTTTATTTTATTTTATTTATTTATTTATTTTTGCAAGGTTTTCGTTTCCTTGTTTCCAGCGGTCTATGGTTAATAGGTTTCGGCAAGATATTTGTCCCTCTTTGTTTTCGCCATTGCTGTGAGAGACTTATTCAACTTTGCCGCTCTGGAATTTGTTTAATTTAATTTTGGGGGAGATTTAATCAGCCCTATGACATGCGAGCAATGTCCGGCCGCACTGAAAACAAAGTTAATAAGACTTCCAAATGTTTAAAGTTTTGTACGCTGGCAGGCATAAATTAGTACTGAAATATACATCCAGCGTGGACATATGTTTATTTTTAAGACAGCTGCGTGGAATTTTACAAAAATATATTATAATATAATGGGAATCATTAACTTAATTGATATCACAGTGGTGATCGGCAAATCTGCAATCAGTTGCAACAGCAGCGCGAGCGCAGAACTTACTTGTAAAATAATAACAGTAGAGTATTACGCAACGTTAATAAAAAGCTATTGAACCAATTAATAAATTTCTTTATCTGTTGAAAATGTTATCTTGATGTAAGAAATCACTTACACCATATGTGACTGCACATGGTGTTTGATATTTTCATCGTATTAACCAAGCGTGGAAATACAGTCTCTATGACAGAAGTCAACATAATATTTTGATCAAAAAATTTAATAATCTAAGACGTAATGTCTTTTCGAATGCTGCTTTAAAGATAACTAAAATTATTATTATACCATGCATCTGCATAAGGACTCAACAATTTTCCTGTCAGCAATGATCTAGCAAAAGATGGAAAGTGTTCTTTCTTTGAGAGCTGCTCTCTGAGCAGCAGCATTTTGCGCTAACTTTTACTGTGGTGTCTTCTGAGTCAACCTTATGTAATGTATATAACCTTTAGTAAAACAAGAGCTGTCTGATGACAGCGCGCTCGACTATTCGAAGAATTGATTGAAGAATGGGGTCAAAATATTTCCACGGATATCCAGACAAAAGAAATAAATAGATTAGACGAACAATGTTCCTGTATTACTTTGATTTCAATAAGTCTTGCACTAAATGGCAATATATGAGCCAATTTCAAAGTCCAAAAAGGGCCATAATTCAGTCAAAATAGTTATGTACTCTTGCCTACAGATGGAAACATAATGATAAACAAGTGTTCAAAGTTTAAAAGCCATATGTCAAATAGTTTTGACAAAACATGGACTTGTATGAAAACAGAACCAATTTCAAAGTCCAAAAAGGGCCATAATTCTGCCAAAATAGGTGACAGAGTTATGTTCTCTTTCCTACAGATAAAAACTATTATACTTAACAAGTGATAAAAGTTTCAAAGCCATATGTCAAACACTACAAAAAATATGAACTGGTACGAAAAACTTAACCAAGATTTCTAGTCAAAAGGGGCCATAATTCAGCCAAAATCCTTGATGGAGTTATGTACTCTTGCCTATAACTGGACATAGTGATGGTAAACAGGGGTTGAAAGTTTCAAAGCTTTATCTCAAAAGACTTTGTCAAAATATGAACTGGTACGAAATATTAAAACCCCGATTTCTAAGTCAAAAAAGGGCCATATTCAGCCAAAATCATGGATGGAGTTATGTGCTCTTGCCTATAACTGGACATGGTGATGGTAAACAAGTGTTGAAAGTTTCAAAGCTTTATCTCAAAAGACTTTGTCTAAATATGGACTGGTACGAAAAACTTAACCAAGATTTCTAAGTCGAAAGGGGCCATAATTCAGCCAAAATCCCTGATGGAGTTATCTTCTCTTGCCTATAACTGGCCATGGTGATGGTAAACAAGTGTTGAAAGTTTCAAAGCTTTATCTTAAAAGACTTTGTCAAAATATGAACTGGTACGAAAAACTTTACCATGATTTCTAAGTCAAAAGGGGCCATAATTCAGCCAAAATCCTTGATGGAGCTATGTGCTCTTGCCTATAACTGACCATGATGATGGTAAACAAGTGTTGAAAGTTTCAAAGCTTTATCTCAAAAGACTTTGTCAAAATGTGGACTGGTACGAAAAACTTAACCAAGGTGTGACGCCGATGTCGACGCCGTGGTGAGTAGGATAGCTCTACTTATTCTTCGAATAGTCGAGCTAACAATTCAGCCACACTGATTTGGTGCATTTTGGTTCACTATTTGGTAAGTATTTCACAGAGAAATCATCTGGAATACTTTCTAGCTTGTCAATTGCTAATGCACACTAATCCGCCATTTTGAAAGAAGCTTGAGGGAAGCAGCAACAGTAACTAAGGGACAGAGTTTATTGATGGGTTTACGGATCCATCCATTTGATCGAGATAATGGTAAATTTGCATGTTTAATTTTACAGGGTAGCGAAAATACATGACTTTTAAATTTTCTGTATCTGTTTAGCACAAATAGTTGTTGCGGACAGAATCTGTGTTAAAATGAAAACAAATAACTGTAAAATGATGAAAAAGTACCTTTACAATGTGCCCATCAATGCTGGAAAACTATTTAAAACTGAAAATAATTTTGGAGGGAAAAATCCAATACTCGGCCATTTTTATAAGGTGTCTTGTAATATTTGTTTTGTTGTGAAAATTGCTAAGATGGATATATTGCCAGTGTATTGCCAGTGTATAACCAGTCTATTGTCAGTATCTGCTTTGAGTAAATTTATATCCAATGTACTGTCAGACAGACAGAAAATCCATACCATATTGTCACTTATGTAATTCTTATCTCGACTATCCAAAGAATAGTAGAGCTATTGGACTTGCCCGTGTGTTGGTGTCCGCGTCTGGGTCCGCGTCCGCGTCAGCATCCCAATTTGGTTAAGTTTTTGTATGTAAGCTGGTATCTCTGTAACCACTTGTGGGAATGGATCGAAACTTCACACACTTATTCACTGTGATAAACTGACTTATATTGCACAGGTTCCATAACTCTATTTTACTTTTTTACAAAATTATGCCCTTTTTTTTGACTTAGAAGGTTAAGGTTTTGTATGTAAGCTGGTATCTCAGTACTCACTAATGGGAATGGATTGAAACTTCACACACTTGTCCACTATCATAAGCTGATATGCACTGTGCAGGTTCCATAACCCTGTTTTGCATTTTTACAAGATTATTCCCCTTTTTCGACTTTTGTCCTCATTCAATTGACAAGGCTGTTGAATAGTCGAGCGTTGCTGTCCTCCGACAGCTCTTGTTAACTATTCCAGAGTGTTGCCATATCAGTTAGATTATAGAAATTATGTTTTTTATTTCCAGTTTCTTGCCATTTTCCTGCCAGATTTCTTCCAGACACTGGAAACAAGCTGACAATATTGTCAGTGTGTTTACATGCTGATTGTTATGAGCCAGTTTACTGTCATATAGTTTGCAGGTTATGCCCAGAAACTGGAAATAATATGGAAATAGTGCCCATGTTATTTTCAGCTAACCTTTTTTTCTTGGTAGTTTGTTCCCATATAGGAGTCAGATTATTTCCAGTTACCTTTTTTTCTTGACAGACTGTTGCCAGATCATTGACAGTTACCTTGCAGCTTAATGCCAGCCTATTTCCATATTTCATTTTCATAAGGGCATGTTCATGTTATAAGCCCACTCGCCTAGACGCTTCCACTAATAACACCCCACTATTAAGACATTTAGTGTGAGAACCAATGATGGTCTTAATAGTGGGATTCCACTAGATATGATTTGTCACCTTTTCTAAGCAAGTGCTTGTCAGACATGACAGGGTAATTCAGCATAAACTTCTTGGATGCATGTTTATATCATACATGACTTATGAGGGATCTAAACCTAACTCTATAAATGTCTGACCCTGACCAAGATCATAGGCTGGCAAACTCCTTCGACAGACTATTATTACCACAAATCGAAAGTCAAAGATCACCCAACTGCTTAGATTGACAACATAAAATCATTTCATGCGCAATTCAAATAGTTCAGTCATGTATATTAGTTTTACCATGGATTTGTAGTAAACTCACCTGTTTAAAAAAAAAGCGTTTTTTTTTTCAACCATTTTATAATCGCGTTTTCTTTTAAAGAAAAAATATTTGAACGTAAAAACAGACCTTTATAAAGGCATCGCTATTAATTACATATTTAAACTTACTATGGGTTTCTCTATTAGCCTGGAGTGATGTCACTCTGCTTGTTCATTCACTTTTGTATAGACTGTTCAAGGCCCTAGCTATTATTGATTCAGAGAAGAAGATGCATGTGGTCAAAGTTTGAAGCCTGTACCTTCAAACGTGTGAAAGTAGGTCACCAGGTCAATGTCAAGGTCAAAGTATTTCGGTACACAAACCTATGCATGTGGTCCAAATCTGAAGGCTGTAACTACAGAAATGTGAAAGTAGGTCACTAAGATCAAGGTCAAAGTTCATTTCGGTACAAAAATCTATGCAGTGGTCCAAATTTGAAGGCTGTAGCTTGAGAAATGTGAAAGTAGGCCACTAGGTCAAAATCAAGGTCGAATTTCATTTCGGAACACAAAACTATGCATGTAGTCCAAATTTGAAGCCTGTACCTTCAAAAATGTGAAAGTAGGTCACTAGGTCAATGTCAAGGTCAAAGTTGATTTCGGTACTTAAATCTATGCATGTGGCCCAAATTTGAAGGCTGTAGCTACAGAAATGCGAAAGTGGGTCACTAGGTCAAGATCAAGGTCAATTCATGTCATGGTTCATCTAGCCACTCAAAACTATACAAGTGGTCCAAATTTAAATCTTGTAGGATATGGACAAGAAGGTTTTTAAAGTTTTTCCCTATATAAGTCTTTATAAACAATGTGACCCCCGGGGCAGGGCCATATTTGATCCTAGGGGGATTATTTGAACAAACTTGGTAAAGAACCACTAGATGATGCTACATTACAAATATCAAAGCCCTAGGCTTTGTAGTTTTGGACAATAAGATTTTTAAAGTTTTCCCTATATAAGTCTATGTAAACCATGTAACCTCCAGGACGGGGCCATATATGACCCTAGGGGAATAATTTGAACAATCTTAGTAGAGAACCACTAGATGATGTCACATACAAAATATCAAACCCCTAGACCCTGTGGTTTCGAACAAAAAGATTTCCAAAGTTTTTCCCTATATAAACCATGTGACCCCCGGGGCGGGCCATAGTTGACCCTGGTAGAGGACACTAGATGATTCTACATACCAAATATCAAAGCCCTAGGCCCTGTGCTTTTGGACAAGAAGATTTGCGGGCCAGCAGTTTCACACAAGAAGATTTTTAAAGTTTCCACTATATACTTATAGGGAAAAGTGACCACGCCCTCTGGCGGCCATGTTTTTGGACGAATCGGTATAATATGAACAATCTTGGTAGAGGGTGACATTAGGACCATTTGTCTGAAATTATTTCAAAACTGGACCATCGGTTTAGAAGCAGATGTCGTTTGAAGTTTTTTCTATTTTTAGCTCTGCCAGCCCCTATGTGCAACCAAGCGGAACCGTTTGAAAAAACTTTGGTAGAGGACCACCCAAGGAACATCATGGCCAAGTTTCATCAAAATCCATTCAGTGGTTTTGGAAGAGATGTCGTTTAAACACAAATGTTGACGACGGACGGATGGACGCCGGACACAGCATGATCACAATACCTCACCATGAGCTCTTTGGGCTCAGGTGAGCTAAAAATGCAAGTATTTTTAACCTGATTAATGTTCATTTGTATATCAGAGTATAGATGTTGTGTTTGTTACCTTTATCTGATATTATGTCGCTAAAGTAGAGGAGCTAAAAAGGAAGAAGAAGCTAAATTATTTTTTCAACAAGTAAAATAGCATTATAAAAGTTATGAGTAAAAGCAGTGAGCTTCTTTATAAATATATATTTACGTTGACTGTGAAAATATTAATACCTCAATTTTGTTTGCAATGTTCCTAACCAGTAGGAAGTCTTGTATTACTCTGCAATATTTTCTTGTTTGTACCCCTTAGAACTTACACATTGTAAGCAATTTCATTGTCCTTAGGATAGTTTTCTAAACATAGCTTCTACTTATTTATAAGCAAGCCCATGCTATATTTAAGTCAATGAGTCAACTTGGCTTTTAAGTGTCTGTGGTGCTCTGTGCTTCTGAGAAATCTACCCTTACCAATTATCTTTTGACTTTGGAACCATTGTGGGGGGCAAGGATAAGGTGATAAACCGGTTTAAATTAACCAGTGGTGTGTTTGCCACTGACAGTTACAACAAGACGGTGCCCGACTGTGTTCCTTTCATTGTTCATTTTACCCTTGTTTGTCTACAAGTTTTACTTCATTCATATTCACGGCTACTAAACCCTAGCACCACCACCAAAAAGTGGTGATCAGGAAAAGAGCTATCAACATTTCCGTGGTGCAGCTATCACCAGTTTCAAACTGTAAATGTTTACATTCTGTCCTATATTCTAATTTATAAAATCTATTTCAAAAATCGGAGAATGTAGTGCCGTGTATGTATATCTTTATACCTAGGCATCAAATTTCCACATTTTCATGTGGTGTAAATGCACTCATGTACTTATCATTCAGATAGTCAATAAGTGGTCTTATTTTCCTGAGTTTATCTGGCTGCTGGTCCGGTGCCTCGTTGTCGTGCAGATGTAGATATCTCCATATCAAGTTGAAGCAGTCCCTTGGCATCACAGAATTGAGTGCTGTCTTGAACATTCTTTTGCTGACCCTCTAATAATCATTTCGTGAAGGTAGACGAAGTATCCCAATGATGAAGGTAAGTCCCAGAAATGCTTTCATTGTCGGAACATCTACCGGCCGCCATCTTGGAGCAAAGGTTGGTGGTGAATTTCTTTCTCTCTCTTGCCTGGCATATCTGTTTGTTTCTCTAACCTATGTGTTCCACAGATCATTCCCCCATAAAAGTTCAAAGTATTGGGCAGGCCTTGCTTCCTCAGGATGTATTACAGATGATCCTCTATGGGCGGCGGTTACCGCCAAAATTAGTAAATATATAATCCATTCATAAACAAGTCAGTCAGTGCAGTGCATTTCAATGCCGTCTAGTCTAAAACTCCATCCCGTCCAATACATTTGCATTCAACGCATTGTATTTTGAAACCATTTAATACAAAACTTCATTCCATCTATTTAAACATGGAACGATGCATTGGAAAACCTGTTGCAACGCAACGTAATATGAAATCATCCAATAAAACATTAAACCATGCAGCTCAAAGTGAAGCCGTTTAACACAACGTGAGTACGAGCAGTGTAAGATGAAATGATTCATTACAACTTGACGCTGTTTAATGCATATTGACACCGCTTTGTGTAATTCAGAGCGGTGTATTAAAACTTGATGCCATGCAGTCCAATGTGAAGACGTTTAACGCAACATGAGTTCATACAGTGTAAGTGAAACGATTCATTAAAGCTTGGCGCCGTCTAATGCATACTGAAACCATGTTGTGTGATTTGGAGCGGCATATCAAAATTTGATGCCATGCAGCCAAATGTGAAACCATTTTACGAAACACGAGTTTGACCTGTTATAAATATAGATTATGAATCAGTTTTACATAAAGAACATCTTGAAATTTGTCCTAAAACCAACTTTGTAGTACTATTCTTACATTTAATTTTAAACAGTTACTGCGATTTATCTGAATATTAAAAGGGACCTTACTTTCGTGAAACATCTTTCTTCTTAGGTTAAGCTTTATCAGAAGTATGCTTTTGTTGTTGTTGTTGTTTTGGTTGGACAGGATCTTTTTCCGTTTTTAAACAATATTTTATTTAAGTTGGAAAGTCAGTTTCCTGGATTCCATACGACCTGTTAGGGGATCCGAGCGAACGTAGCAAATACTTGTGGATATAAAGTTAAAACAAGTATGAAATCAAGGAAACTGACTGTTCAACTTAAATGAAGGTCTGTTTAAAAACGGCTTAAGATTTTCTGCCGCCACTCCCCTACCACCCTCCACCTCTAACCTGCTCGCACGTTCCAAAAACACAGCCTCCCCAAAGGCACACACGAACAACACTCACACACCACACATACAAACAAAATAAACATACAAGGACAAAACAAACAAATACAGGAACACAGTGGGGCACCGCCTTGGAAGGTCTGGCAAAACCACCACTGGGGAGTTTAAAGCGGTATATAGTGCACCTAACCTCACTCTTAGCCCCATGTTATACCTAGCTGCCAGGTGAAACCCTAACATACGTCAAGGCAACAGAAGGAGCGTAATGTAAAACTGATCCAGAATCAATATTTATGAAAGGTCAAACCTATTAACTGATAGTCTTATTAACCTTTTACAATGCACGAACTGGTGTTTCGTTAAACGGTTTCACATTTGGCTGCATGTCATCAAATTTTGATACGCCGCTCCAAATCACACGGCATGGTTTCAGTATGCATTAGACGGCACCAAACTTTAATGAATCGTTTCACTTTACACTGCACGAACTCATGTTGCGTTAAACGTCTTCACATTTGACTGCATGACATCAAGTATTTATACACCGCTCTTAATTACACAAAGCGGTGTCAATATGCATAAGACAGCGTCAAGTTGTTATGAATCATTTCATCTTACACTGCACGTACTCACATTGTGTTAAACGGCTTCACATTGAGCTGCATGGTTTCATGTTTTATTGGTTGATTTCATATTACGGTGCATCGCAACAAGTTTTTCAGTACATCGTTCCATGTTTAAATGGATGGAATGAAGTTTTGTATTAAATGGTTTTAAAATACAATGCATTGAGTGTAAATATATTGGACGGGGTGGAGTTTTGAACTAGACGACATTGAAATGTATTGCACTGACTGACTTGTTTATGAATGGATTGTACATTTACTAATTTTGGCGGTAACCGCCGCCCATAAGCCTCCATCAAGTGTAAATCGGTTGTTGAAACGTGGTGTGAAATCTTCATGTACCCACTCGTTATCAAATCCCTCGAAATCGTCGTCCCCAAAATCTTCCTCGAAATCATCCAAAAAAAATCGTAACCAAGGATCGTCATCCATTTGGCGATTATCCTTGATTTCTTGCACATTTTGTCCCAAAATACGTCTCCATCAAACTCAATATCACTCCCATCGCTAATCTCACTCAATCCGTCCGACATAGTTATTTTCTCGCTAAATTTCGCTTTCTAAATTCAAATTTTCTTTCACTTCCCTGTTATATTTTTTTGCGCAACCTTTTTGCACATATCCGGTTATGCTTCCGGAAAACAGAAATTGATGACGTTATACGCATTTTTTCCGGAAAAGAACGCAATGTAATCGAAAGTTAAAGTACAGGCAAAAATACACTTTTTAGCGTATCCCGAATACAAAGGTAAAATACACCAAAAGGTGTATTCCATATGAAATGGGTTAACAAACGTCGGAATCAGGAGAAAGGCTCTTGACACCACAATTTACATAATATCTTAATGAAATTACAGTCAACATATAGTAAAAACGTTCTTACGCGGCACTACATTCTCCGATTTTTTAAATAAGTTATATCAACGAAAATGTAACGTAAAATATAAATTGTACTCACCTGTTTACATTTTGAACCGGTGATAGCTGCACCACGGAAATGTCGATAGCTCTTTTCCTTATCACCACTTTTTGGTGGTGGCACTAGGGTTTAGTAGCCGTGATATTGTGTAGGTATGTTTATATGTACACATCAATACACACACTGCTACCAGGTTCAGTTTGATGGAACTGCGTTCTCAGAACCTGACTTTTCTGTTAGATATTAATCTTTGCGTTTTTCAGATTCTCAAGTGGGAATTAAGTGACGTTTGTCTTACTGATTGTGTTTTCACAAATAGAGCAAACACAATGTGTTTTTTCACCATCTATAGTCTGTAATATCCTTACATTACCTTTCTCAAGTTAATCAAGATGATTCCGCACAACAGTACCCTATGCTCATCTTAGTTTGATATGGAAAACCCATAATATTTAAGATTTTGCAAACATCTTTCTCACACAGTTTTCATCCAGCGTTTTGTGGTAGCCAGCCTTTCTGTACTTTTAGTACTTTGATTTCTTGAAGTTTTATTGGAAGCCACCAGGAGGCGGCTGCCAGTATATACGCTTAAAAATTTCTCACATGGAGATGACGTCATTAATTTAGGATCAGCTGTTGTATTACAATATTGTGTTTACAGCGCCGTAGCCACACTGAGGCAAACCGAGGCAGTTGCCTCGGTTAAAATTTGAGAGGCAAAAACAAAAGAAGAGTAAAAAGTAGGCCTTTCACACTGATGAAAATTTCAGTTATAAAAGTTCAGAGAAGTATATTAATATCATGAGAATATAACATAATATATCTGCCTCATGACATCATTGAGGCGAGGTGAGGCGGAAATCCATATTGATAGACTTGTCCATGCCCCCTCCCCAAAGTTGGCTGAGAAGTGAGCTACTCATCAAAGTCGAACCCAATTGTGTATTATATTTATCAAATTCAAATCCAAAAATGCACCAGAGGTCACTATTTCATACTGAATTTTCAAAATGTTTCAGGGAAAAAGCCCCCTGAAAATGAGGGTGAATCCCCTTCCATACCTTAAAATTCAGACCAAAAAAGGCACTAGAGGCCACCATTTCATACTTGTAATTCATTTTTTCCAGGGGGAGAGCCCTGACCCCCTAAACTGAGAAGATCCCCCTACAGTACCTCAAATTTTAGACCAAACAATGCACCATAGGCCACCATTTCGTATCTGTATTTCAAAATAAGAGAACCATCTGACCACCACTAAACTGAAGGGGAATCCCCTCCAATACCTTAAAATTCAGACCAAAAAATGCACCAGAGGCCACCATTTCATAGTTATCTTTACACCAACATGGAAACAGTCCCCCTCCAGTACCTCCAGTACCTACCCCCTCCCGGGTTATAAACTAATAAACTACTAGTATACTAAACAAGAGGACCATGATGGTCCTGAATCACTCACCTGTCCCCACATGACCCAATTTTCATGAAGATCCATTGAAAAATATGGCCTCTAGAGAGGTCACGAGGTTTTTCTATTATTTGACCTAAAGATCTAGTTTTTAAAGGCATGTGACCCAGTTTCAAAATTGATCTAGATATCATCAAGGTGAACATTCTGACCAATTTTCATGAAGATCTATTGAAAAGTATGGCCTCTAGACAGGTCACAAGGTTTTTCTATTTTTAGACCTACTGACCTAGTTTTTGACCGCACATGACCCAGTTTCGAACTTGACCTAGATATCATCAAGATAAACATTCTGACCAACTTTCATAAAGATCCCATGAAAAATGTGACATCTAGAGTGGTCACAAGCAAAAGTTTACGGACGGACGAACGAACGGACGTCCACGGACGCACGGACGACGGACGCCACGCGATCACAAAAGCTCACCTTGTCACTTTATGACAGGTGAGCTAAAAAAGCATGTTGTATGTCTTACTGTTGGTTTTCTGATTTTATTGCCTTTCAATTACAAAAATGATTGTATCCGAGACTATATTAGAATAGGATAAATCCCCAATTATCCTTGTTATAAATATATTTTTTCTTAAAATATGAACGTTCTGTGAAATATAGGGCTAAAGGGACGATTTTACTGTGATATAAAACAGTTTGAGAGTGCTTCAGACTGCACCAGAGACGTCCTGGGGAAAAAATCCGGGAGGCATGCCCCCGGATCCCCCTAGGTTGCCTCGGTTAAAATTTGTGTCTGGCTACGGCACTGGTTTAGATTACAAAAATTGTATATAAATCTTCATAGTAAAAAAATTAATTGATTTTTTTAAATCATTCAATTCCTTTTTCATGCAAGTATATAATCATAGTTATAACAATAAATTGTTAGCAACAATGGTATAAGAACTTTTCCCCATTTTTGTAGACTGGTCAAGGGTCCCCTACTTAAACACTTATTAAACCGCCTCGATAGTCTAGTGGTAGAGCGTCTGCTTCGAGTGCGGGAGGTCGTGGGTTCGATCCCTGGCCGCGTCATACCAAAGACGTGAAAAATAGTACCAGTAGCTCCCTTGCTTGGCGCTCAGCATTAAAAGGGAAACTGGCCTCTTCTCTCATACCCTCGTGGCGATGGATTCCATCAGGAATGAGGTGTCGAGAGTGATTAATATAAGTTGTAGAACTTCCTTCACAATCGACCTAAAATAAATTCTGTATAAACTAAACACTTATTAGATTTATTTGATAGTTATTTCTGTAAATTTCACATATTTTTATATCATAAATTGACTTCAGTGAAAAAATGTAAATATATTCATAAGGAAATAGAGTATTTGAAATGATCTTTGCTCAAAATTAGCGATTGGAATTTTTTCTCTCTAAAAAATACATGACTGTAGGAATGCAAGTCTATACAGATTGCTTTTTCCTGTGTAGATAGAATGATAGAGGAATGATTTATATAGTAAGTAATTAAAGTTACCAGTAAATCTATATGAACAATAGATGATTTCAATTATCTGGGCTTATCAGTTGTGTATATTGCTGTAGGTTTAACTTGGTATGTTAATAGCACTCTCTCGTGTTCTATAAATAGAACATACAGGAGTTATACCATAATGCAATGCGAAAATTGCCGACAAGGGAGCGTTTTCTATATATCGTCACCTAACGCAAGAAGTGGATAACTGCATTGACTTAAAGGAGGACTTATTCACTTTTCCACCAAGGTGACGATATAACGAATCAACTATCTGGGAATTAAAAAAAGTAACATGCCACCAGTATAAAATTGTCGCACCCGTTAACAGAATAAATAAAAGAGATGAAACTATAAATAACTAATTAAAGAAATATATTGGAACGAATGTAAGGAATATACAAAACATACAGACATATTATTTTAACAAAACGATTCAAAACAGGCTACTAAGCAAATAAAGAGCACTATTTAAATAGCATGTAGCATGCACATTACCCCATATTATACTATTAAAATCTTGCATCAGAAGAACGGTTTACAGTCTTAATAACAAATTACAATATTAGGAACACTTGTGGTTGAAACTTTTAATGCTAAATAATTTTGATTCATGACGTTCAAAGAATGTATCAGCAGAATTAAAATCTACAATAACTATATGTATCTGACTTTAAAGAACTGATTCACACAACACAAGACGCAAACTTGATTATGATCCCCAATGTCAGCTGTGGTCGGTGTGGACCTGTCAAACATTTCCTTATTAGAAATACATATATTATTTTGAAGAAAAAAATGGTGTTGCATTAGATTCGAACATGTTTATTATCAGATAACATCTAAATATTACTATCAAAAGTCAAATATCTGTAATTAATTATGTCACACTAAGGGGTCATTTGTAATAAAACACAACATATGTATATCACAGATGTGTTAACTGTTTCAACGATTAACTGAATATTTGGCCGAAAATAATACTGTATATGACAGTTTACTTTAAAATATACATGTTGTTCATCACATTTCGAAATTTCAATGAATTTAAATCATGCGATCATAAGATTTCTTTTTACATTTACAGGTAGATGTATTAAATTCAAAAACACTTAAAACGGAAGAATATTTTTACAAAAATAATATGATTATGACGGTAACTAGGAAGAACAATTTGGATCTGTGAATAAATTTTTGCTTTAAATAACGCTTTCATGGGTGAAAGTTAAATTTTTTTAAAAACCTGAACTTTCTTACTGGGGGCCTGGGGGCCGTTAGGGACTCCCGGTGGGTCCAGGGGGCCAGAGGCCCCCGGAAGCTCCTAGAAATATGTAAAATGCCTGGCCTCAAGAATGCATTTTCAAATCACAGAAGTATCTTCTCTTATGGGACATACACTACAGTAACTGACTATCAATGATGAATTTTAGGTAGACAAAAGCAGTGAAGAGGTCAAGTACAATTAACATTTTATTAATTTATGTCTTGTTTTTTCTTTCTTTCAAAAATAAGCGCTTCAAAATAATACAATTGTAAAATAATGTCAATGGTATTTTAAACTTAGTCTAGCTTTGAGAAATGACTGTTTTTTTAATCCTCTTTTTCTTTGGACCACTTTTCATCTCATTTTTATCCTCTTTCACTTTTTTTTTTGTACCACTCTCATCAAGTTCTTAAGGTCTTTTCCTTTGAGTTGTCTTACTAAGTCTTTGTTTCAACTTAACAAGTTTTGCTACCTTTTGTTTTTCAGGTGGTTCGAATCTTTTGCATGGTTTTTTAAACCTTTCTTTCCACTCGATCCGTACTTAATCGTTTTCGCACAGCATTCACAAAAGGCCACTCCAGGAATATCGGTTTTCTTTAGCCAGTTTCCCCATTTATCACCTTTTTCATCACACTCGTTCAACCAGTCCCATCTCCATTTGTTTTTGACGGGTTTCTCTAAATCTTTTGTTTTGTACCCTGCGGGTAAAAACTTCATTTTTGGCGATTTCTTTGTTTATCTATCAATATTTTATCAGTGCGTCCATCTTGGAGAGCAAGCCAAATGTATTTAGAAACGCGCCATTTCATTGGACAGTAATATTTAGCAATCCAATCAAAATTCTCATTTGATCTTCCACCGATCAAACGGGGATTCCTGTGAAAAATCAAGGTTAAATTACCTTATTTGGATAATTTCGCCAAAAGTCGATCTCGTTCAGTGTTAGCTCAGACGATATTGGGTCAACCGCGAAAAAATCCGATCCGTCAGAAGTAAAACGTGTATTATCGGTTATCTCCGTTAATGCTAAAATTAGATTATGGAATCCCAAGGCCGTGATTTGATCGGAAAGGAAAATGACCATTCTGTCAAAGGCCTGTACCCCCACCCCCCCAAAATCTCAAGGGATTTACACAATTTGGAAAAATGACCCCCGGGGACTCCATAAAACCGGAATTTCCGGCGTATGCCGGAAAACTTTCACCCATGCGCTTTCTATTTGGTATTCTAGCATAAAACTGCTGTTCTTGTCACTTTCTTGGGGTGTTTTAACAGGAGAGAAAATGTGTGTTAACAGAGAGATTCTCGAGCTCACATGCTGTTATAACACCTTTTTATATATGCGCGTTCCATGGCTGAGCGTAAACGTATTACAGCCCCAAAACGGATAATTCAAATGGAAACGACGTCAACGTGAAACAAGAGCACCGCCTTGCGGGTGCTGACGCTCATCTGATTTTTTTTGTATAATAGAAATATTGTCCTACCCATGATTTTCTAAGTCTAAAAAGGGCCATCATTCTTGCAAAAAGCAGGATAGAGTTATGTTTCTTGATGTACAGTGTCCACTCATGATGGTGAAAAACTGTTGCAAGTTTTAAAGCAATAGCTTTGATAGTTTATGAGAAAAGCTGACTTAAACATAATATTCAACCAAGAAAATGATTTTTCTAAGTCCAAAAGGGGCAATAATTATTGCAAAAAGCAGGATGGAGTTATGTTGCTTGCTTTACAGGGTCAGCTTATGATGGTGAACGAGAGTTGCAAGTTTTAAAGCAATAGCTTTGATAGTTTAAGAGAAAAAGTTGACCTAAACATAAAACTTAACTAAGAATCTGATATTTTCTAAGTCCAAAAGGGGCCATAAATCTTGCAAAAAGCAAGATGGAGTTATGTTTCTTGCTGTACAGGGTCAGCTTATGATGGCGAACAAGTGTTGCAAGTTTTAAAGCAATAGCTTCGATAGTTTAGGATAAAAGCTGACCTAAACATAAAACTTAACCAAGAAAACTAATTTTCTAAGTCCAAAAGGGGCAATAATTCTTGCAAAAAGGAAGACAGAGTTATGTTTCTTGATGTACAGGGTCTGCTTATGATGGTGAACAAGTATTCCAAGTTTCAAAGCAATAGCTTTAATAGTTCAGGAGAAAAGTTGACCTAAACATAAAACTTAACCAAGAAATCTGATATTTTCTAAGTCCAAAAGGGGCCATAAATCTTGCAAAAAGCAAGATGGAGTTATGTTTCTTGCTGTACAGGGTCAGCTTATGATGGTGAACAAGTGTTGCAAGTTTTAAAGCAATAGCTTCGATAGTTTAGGATAAAAGCTGACCTAAACATAAAACTTAACCAAGAAAACTGATTTTCTAAGTCCAAAAGGGGCAATAATTCTTGCAAAAAGGAAGACAGAGTTATGTTTCTTGATGTACAGGGTCTGCTTATGATGGTGAACAAGTATTCCAAGTTTCAAAGCAACAGCTTTGATAGTTTAGGAGAAAAGTTGACCTAAACATAAAACTTAACCAAGAAATCTGGTATTTTCTAAGTCCAAAAGGGGCCATAAATCTTGCAAAAAGCAAGATGGAGTTATGTTTCTTGCTATACAGGGTCAACTTATGATGGTGAACAAGTATTCCAAGTTTCAAAGCAATAGCTTTGATAGTTTAGGAGAAAAGCTGACCTAAACATAAAACTTAACCAGGCAACGCCGACGCAGACGCCGACGCCGACAACCGCTCAAGTGATGACAATAACTCATCATTTTTTTTCAAAAAATCAGATGAGCTAAAAACAACTCGGATATTCCCACGCATTTCATGGAAATTTAATGTTGAGGGATAATGTATTCATTTATTTGTTTTTTCATGTTTCATGCTAGAATAGCGTTTGCGCATGTTATTTTCGTGTTATAACATCTTCAGAATCCCTCGGGATACGTTGGTACCCTCGCCCTACGGGCTCGGGCACCAACCAATCTCTCAGGATTCTGCAGACATTATAACACGAAAAAACATAAGTTATCCCTACATTACTACATTTTCCAAGTTATTCTATTTTTTCTAAATATTCTTTTTTAGAACTGAATGTGTCACAAAATGAACAGAATAATATAATAACATCATCCATTCATTCTATATTGATGAAAAAGCGGTATGTTATTTCTAACATGGTTATAAAATAAAGAGTTTCTCGGCTAGTTTAGTGAAATAAAAACTGAAGACAAAACATTTGTTTGCGATGTGCAGGCTAGAAACCTGAACAAAGACAAAAATTATGGTTTATTTATGCTATTGTACAATGAATGCACTGGTTGTTTATCCGCAAATTGAGTCCTGTGCTATTTTTAGATAGCAGACCTTATCGGTGACGTCACAGATCCTTACATACGAGAGTGTGCTATTGACAATACACAAGTTTATATTGTGCTACATTTCTTCTAGGGAAAGCCTGGCTATTTTTAGACAGAAACCTGTACGCTTGTAATTGCCTTACAGAACAGTGGAACAGACAGGAGTTCAATTCAGGAAGCGCTGGCAGACACAAAGAATTAGAATATTTTGTTCATTTTGATTTGTATTTTGTATCGTTTTTATTGTTTAATATTTTCTATTTCCCTTACCGCCCTACCATCCGCCAGACTACTGACCATAACTGAGTTACTTTAATATCATGTTTTCCTTTATATATACAAAACTTTTCCCTATTATTGGATCTAAGACAGAAATATGATTGTAAATATTGTTGCGTGGATTATATTGAATTGTTTTGCTTTCTAATATAAGAGGTGTATGCTTTAGATTGTGCAACATTTCACTGGTATACAGAAATTAAAATTAATAAATACATATCAATTTAAAATTGTGATCAGAGTAAAGTTATTACATTGTAAATCAAGAAAGTTAAGGGGTGGGGACACCCTTCTGTTTGCATCATTTTGAACTGCTCTCCAAAAAATACAAACATAACAAGAGGGCCAAAATGGCCCTATATCGCTCACCTGTTATCATTGCACTTAAGGACAAGAGGATCAAATAATGACCTAGTTTTTGAAGGCATGTGACCCAGTTTTGTACTTGACCTAGATATCATCAAGGTGAACATTCTCACCAATTTTCATGAAGATCTCATGAAAAATATGGCCTTAAGAGAGGTCACAAGGTTTTTCTATTTTTAGACCTACTGACCTACTTTTTGACCGCACGTGACCCAGTTTCAAACTTGACCTAGATATCATCAAGATGAACATTCTCACCAATTTTCATGAAGATCCATTGAAAAATATGGCCTCTAGAGAGATCAAAATGTTTTTCTATGTTTAGACCTAGTGACCTAGTTTTTGACCGCAGTTGACCCGGTTTCAAGCTTGACCTAGATATCATCAAGATGAACATTCAGACCAACTTTCATACAGATCCCATGAAAAATATGGCCTCTAGAGTGGTCACAAGGTTTTTCTATTATTTGACCTACTGACCTAGTTTTTGACCGCATGTGACCCAGTTTCAAACTTGGCCGAGATATCATCGAGATAAACATTCTGACCAATTTTCATGCAGATCCCATGAAAAATATGGCCTCTACAGAGGTCACAAGGTTTTTCTATTATTTGACCTACTGACCTAGTTTTTGACCGCACATTACCTAGTTTCGAACTTGACCTAGATATCATCAAAATGAACATTCTGACCAATTTTCATGCAGATCACATGAAAAATATGACCTCTAGAGAGGTGACAAGGTTTTTGTATTATTTAACCTAATGACCTACTTTTAGACCACACGTGAACCAGTTTCAAACTTGACTTAGATATCATCTCGGTGAACATTCTGACCAATTTTCATAAAGATACATTGAAAAATATGGCCTCTAGGGAGGTCACAAGGATTTTCTATTTTTAGACCTACTGACCTAGTTTTGGACCGCAGTTGACCCAGTTTCAAACTTGACCTAGATATCATCAAGATGAACATTCTGACCAATTTTCATGCAGATCCCATGAAAAATACGGCCTCTACAGAGGTCAGAAGGTTTTTCTATTATTTGACCTACTGACCTAGTTTTGGGCTGGACATGACCCAGTTTCGAACTTGACCTAGATATCATCCAGATGAACATTCTGACCAATTTTCATAAAGATCTTATGAAAAATATGGCCTCTAGAGAGGTCACAAGGTTTTTCTATTTTTAAACCTACTGACCTAGTTTTTGACCACATGTGACCCAGTTTCGAACTTGACCTAGATATCATCAAGGTGAACATTCTGACTAATTTTCATAAAGATCCCATGAAAACTGTGTCCTCTAGAGTGGTCACAAGCAAAGTTTACGCACGGACGACGGACGCTGCGTGATCACAAAAGCTCACCTTGTCACTTTGTGACAGGTGAGCTAAAAATAAATGGAAAGATGAGGGTAAAGTTAGCGTTGGGACAGCCGGCTCGCAGTTTTTTGAGTTTTCTTGAATATTTTAAATCATAATAATGAAAGGTATTTTCAGGAATGTTAACCTTTTGGTTCAAGGTGCTTTTTACATTTTTGTCAGCATTATGATATTGTCACTTGCTGCTCTAACTTTGAAAGACGTCATGCGCAAACTCAGATTCCTATCTCAAAGGTCAAGGTCACAGTTGGAGGTCAAAGGTCATGTCAGATCTTGTCCCGGTTGTGACTTTGCCATGCATAATGCAATCTTTTCTTTTTTTCTTTTTTTTCATAAATGTTTGCCTCAATGAGACAATGTTGTGTACAACTCCCAGACCACTACCTCAAAGGTCAAAGTCCTTTTGACACCATGCGGGCTTGGCATGTTGCCCAAGGTCATCTTGTTCCAGTGTAAGAACAATTTCAAAGATATTGCCTTTGGTTTCTTGTATGGCATGCAGAAGGGTAATTGGCTGATATCAAAGTTTAACCCATCATGAATAAATGAAGTATAAATCTGAAGCATTTAAGATATAGAATCTTAACATCACCGTGCACCAATCATAATTTTACATGGTCCAATTTTATAATCATTTATTCTACTTAGCATTATACTTTCATAGACACCTTCCTTATTTCTACGTGTAAGACATTCTAAGGAACAAAGACATTGCAGCTTCTTTGATGCCATGCATCAAAAATTCATCTTGTGACAGTTGTTAAGAAATTGAAAAGTCTTTTGAACCGCCCCAGAGACCTTTACCTTTACCTGCTACTTAACCAAAAGATGTCTTCCCCTTACCAAGACCATCCTTATGGGTGGTATGATGATAACAGGAGCAGTGGTTCAGAAGATGCAGCAAAATTGAAAAGCTTGCCATAACATGAAAGTAATATGACTGTGACACATGGTGAGTACATTAGCCCTGCTTATTCTTTTTTAAGTAGCCAAGATAAACTGCAACACTGATGCAGGGGCCAGTACAATTTAAGCCCTTATTCTTTTGAAAAGTCAAGCTTAAAGAACATTAAACATATTAAAGAATGGAGAAAAACGTTTTTGCTTAACCTGTCTCAGGTACGCTCTGAATTAAATGATTCCCTGTGTGATGTGACAAGTGGACTTATTGTTCTCAAAAATAACAACTCTTATCCTGCTTTATTTGTAAAGTGAACTGGTCACTGAGAGAACATGCACTGAGAAAGACCCATAACTCTTCCATGCAGAATTTTTTATCATTTACCTTTTTATTTTCCAGTTACTATATGAAGGAGTAAAACAGACAAGCATTGGCATACACTTGTTCTTGTCTAAACTTAATCCTTCACTTACAATATTGTGCTCTTATCTTGCAAGTAACTTTATATTTGACTCAAGAAAATAACAGTACATGTATGTTAGATTATTGTCATTGAGAGCCAGATAAATAAACTCAAAAACTTTAAACCATAAATAAATATTTCAAAGTATAAGCTGAGAATTTTTAAAGATATTTTGCTAGTACATCTATTAATACAACTGTGTATTCACATGTCTATCACATTTTACATCTTGTTTGACAAAATGATCACTGGATTCAGGAAAAATATATTTTAAGCTTATGTAAATATTGTGTACCGGTTTGTTAAAATCTTACATCTATGCATTTATATTATGATTGTATTTGTTCGTATGAAAGTGTATACAAGCCAGTCTTTAAAGGTTTGAAAACAGTAAGTTCTCGAATTTAGTTGTTTAATGCAAAAAAAAAATGAATAAATGAACAAGATTGTCCTGTTGTTGAAAGGGAGTATCAGAATGCAAAGATTAATGATGATATAGTGTGCATGTGTACGTGTGTGCATGTGTGTTTTAAATTTGGCATTAGACCTTAAGGAATTAATCTAAACTGAAAATGTCTATATGAACAAGAGCTGTCCGTAAGACAGCGCGCTCGACTTTTCTCAGCGCTTGACTCTGAATTAGAGCTTTGCCAGTAAAAAAAAAAAATCCAAGTTAAAAAGGGGCATCACTCTGTTAAAATTCAAATTATAGTTATAAGAATTGTGTCTCCGTGTGTAGACTTTGACAGTTAATAACTATTTTGAGTTTCAAGTCAAAAGCTTTAATAGTAACAGAGATATTTGACTTTATCAAAAATTTTAACAAACAAGAGCTGTCTCCATAGGATGACACATGCCCCCGATGGCACTTTGAATGAATAGTTATGGCTGATGTTAGAGTTTAGGACCTTTGACCTACGGACCTGGGTCTTGCGCATGACACGTCGTCTTACTGTGCCACACATTCATGCGTAGTTATTTTAAAATCCATGCATGAATGACAAAGATATGGACCGGACACGCCCATCATTGCACTATCATGAAATATGACCTTTAACGTCTAAGTGTGACCTTGACTTTTGAGCTACAGACCTGGGTCTTGTGCGCGACACGTCGTCTTACTGTGGTACACATTCATGCCCAATAATTTTAAAATCCACGCATGAATGACAAAGATATGGACTGGACACGCCCATCAATGCACTATCATGAAATATGACCTTTAACGTCTAAGTGTGACCTTGACCTTTGAGCTACAGACCTGGGTCTTGCGCGTGACACGTCGTCTTACTGAGCCACACATTTATGCGTAGTAACTTGAAAATCCACCCATGGATGACAAAGATATGGACTGGACACGCCCATCAATGCACTATCATGAAAAATGACCTTTAACGTCTAAGTGTGACCTTGACCTTTGAGCTACGGACCTGGGTCTTGCGCGCGACACGTCGTCTTACTGTGGTACACACTCATGCCAAGTTATTTGAAAATCCTTCCACGGATGACAAAGATATGGACCGGACACGAAAATTGCGGACAGACCAACAGACTGACAGAGGGGGCATAACAAATCTAAGTTAAAAGGGGCATAATTCTGTCAAAATTCAAATCAGAGTTATGGGGATTGTGTCTCCTGGTGTAGACTTTGATGGTAAATAAGTATTTTGAGTTTCAAGTCGAAAGATTTGATAGTAACAGAGATATTTGACTTTATCAAAAACTTTTAACTAAAAATTCTAAGATAAAAAGGGGCATAATTCTGTAAAAATTCGAAACAAGAGTTATAGGAATTGTGTCTCCTGGTGTAGATTTTGATAGTAAGTAACTATTTTGAGTTTCAAGTCAAAAGCTTTAATAGTAACAGAGATATTTGACTTTATCAAAAATTTTAACAAAATTTCTAAGTTAAAAAGGGGCATAATTCTGTCAAAATTCAATTCAGTGTTATGGGGATTGTTTCTCCCGGTGTAGACTTTGATAGTAAATAAGTATTTTAAGTTTCAAGTCAATAGCTTTGATAGTAACAGAGATATTTGACTTTATCAAAAACTTTAACCAAAAATTCGAAGTTAAAAAGGGGCATAATTCTGTCAAAATCAAATCAGAGTTATGGGGATTGTTTCTCCTGGTGTAGACTTTGATGGTAAGTAACTATTTTGAGTTTCAAGTCAAAAGATTTGATAGTAACAGAGATATTTGACTTTATAAAAACTTTAACCAAAAATTCTTAGTTAAAAAGGGGCATAATTCTGTCAAAATTCAAATCAGAGTTATGGGGATTGTGTCTCCTGGTGTAGACTTTGATGGTAAATAAGTATTCTGAGTTTCAAGTCGAAAGATTTGATAGTAACAGAGATATTTGACTTTATCAAAAACTTTAACTAAAAATTCTAATATAAAAAGGGGCATAATTCTGTCAAAATTCGAAACGAGAGTTATAGGAATTGTGTCTCCTGGTGTAGATTTTGATAGCAAGTAACTATTTTGAGTTTCAAGTCAGAAGCTTTAATAGTAACAGAGATATTTGACTTTATCAAAAATTTTAACAAAATTTCTAAGTTAAAAAGGGGCATAATTCTGTCAAAATTCAATTCAGTGTTATGGGGATTGTTTCTCCTGGTGTAGACTTTGATAGTAAATAAGTATTTTAAGTTTCAAGTCAATAGCTTTGATAGTAACAGAGATATTTGATTTTATCAAAAACTTTAACCAACAGAGACGGCGATGCCGACGCCGGGGCGAGTGCAATAGCTCTGCATTTTCTTCGAAAAGTCGAGCTAAAAATAAACAGTTAATCTATTTGATTGTCGTGTCTCTTGTAATTTACTTCCAAACTAGTACAGTTTTGGATAAAATTTATTCCAAGTCCCCATGACATGTAATAGGAAAACACACTCACAAAGCTTGTGTGTGACTAGGTTACTTAAGTGCATGTCTGTGGCTAGAACTGTGAAAAGTGGCTAATAACCTCAATTCTTTAGCCACTCCTTCATAAATTTGGCTGGTACTGGTTTTAATATCCAGGAAGCAGTGATCAAGAGTGATTAATATAAGCTTTAGGAACTTGTTTCACAAATTATGACAAATTAGAAGTGTGAAAAGTTGGCTAGATTTTAAGGCAGGATGTGAATCTGGTGTTGGTCTTTCAAAAGAATGATGGTAAGGTAAACTGTCTGCCTGTAGCAAAGCGGAACTTGCCAGTAATATGCACAACTAGGCTTGGTACTGCGATGTATCGTCGAAATCCAGCCAACAGTTTGACCTGTGAAAGCCAGACAAGATTTTTCTATTTTTAGCTCTGGCGGCCATTTTGTGCAGTGAAGCGGAATGTGCCAGCGATATGCATAACTAAGGTTGGTACTGATAACTACTGTGAAGTTTCGTTGAAATCCTGCCAGCAGTTTGACCTGTGAAAGCCGGACAAGATTTCTCTATATTTAGCTCTGGCGACCATTTTGTGCACTGAAGTGGAATGTGCCGGCGATATGCACAACTACGCTTGGTACTGATCACTGAAGTTTTGTTGAAATCTGGCCAGCAGTTTGACCTGTGAAAGCCGGACAAGCTTAGTGCGAACGGAGAGACGGACGGATGGACATAATAATTCTAAAAACAAAGATGTCTCATGGCGGTGTACTTTTGTACCAAGTTACATCAAAATCCGTGCATGAAGATAAAATGCTCCAGACAAAGTTTTGGACGCACAGGGGCAGTAACTCTGGAACCCATGATGAAATATGGTTGATTCAAGAAAGGAACTGAGATCTTAGGGTGATAAAATCAAATCACAAATGAAACCACTAACGTGCAGACAAGACCAAAATAGCCCATTTTTGCCCTTTCAGGGGCCATAACTATGGAACCCATGGCGGGATATGGCTGGTTCAAGACAGGAATCAAGATCTTATTGTGATAAAAGTTGTAGGAAAGTATGGTTAAAATCAAGTCATAAATGAAACCACTATCATGCAGACAAGAAATTGTTGACAGACGCACGACAGACGACGCATGACGGACATCAAGTGGTCACAAAAGCTCACTGAGCCTTTGGAGATAGGGTCATAAATGTGGCCTACCGACCTAGTTTTTCACCCCACATGACCCAGTTTCGAACTTGACCTAGAGATTATCAAAATAAACATTCCGACCAAGTTTCATAAAGATTGGGTCACAATTGTCGCCTAAATGTTGACGGACAACAGACACCGCATGATGCCGGACAATGACCGGTCACATAGCTTACCTTGAGCACTTTGTACTCAGGTGAGCTTAAAGTAACTCCCTACAGCATACCTTGGATAAGCTCCTGCCAGTTCATCACTGTCCTCAATATCTTCTTCATCATCACTCTCAAAATCATCAGAGTAAACATATCTGTTCATATCATCATCAGTATCTACATTGTTATTTTCTACAATCTGGACATCCTGATCTACATCTAAAGTAAGAATAAACTGTCTGAAAAGTGCTTTAGTACTTGTGGCTCATTAAGGAATAAATTGTGGTTCTTCTTTTACCATCTATATATACTGGTTGGGACCATTTTCCTGACACATTTTCATATTTCGGCTCCATTATTCCCTAAAAAAATATTTGACATAAATGAAGCCCACACTGCACAAACTTCAGCTCCTTCCACATCCGATTTTGTAATCAGCATCGCGTTGTGATGTAAAATATGGGTTTCATGGGGCCTCAAATGGGTCACTAAAATAAGTTATTTTTCATGTCAGGTAAACCAGTATCCGGACAAATATTTTGACGGTGTTTTGTTGTTAATTTGATATCAAAATAAGTAATTAAACTATTTCTACACATTTCTTTATCATTTATCTCTTCAAAATTGCACATGAAACATAACCCAACGTTCAACACAGCTACGAAAGCAAACCGAGGTTGACTATAAAAAACTCGAATTTCGTCTTATACGAATTCTTGATAATTCCTATAGATATAGAATAAAATTAGTGCAAAATTCGACAGCCCTGCATCTTACGTAACTTTTAGCATGAAATTAAAAGTAGAAAATCTTATCAGCAGACAATCATTATGTAGTCTGATTATTTCTTCCCCACTTGATACCTCGGCATGTGTGAACTACTGCGCATGCGCCATGCTATCTTCATGCCCCGTTAAGACAGAAAGTTGTTTTGTAAACGCAGGTGAGTTATCACCCAAAACCCAAACATTATACAGCCTTATAAAATAGTGGTTTGTTGCAGACATGAAGAACAAACATCTAAGTGATCTAGATGAAACAATTACATGAATAACAACGAAATAAAGCGGATATTACATGTGTCCGGAAACTGGTCCTGTCCGGAAAATGGTTCCCAACCAGTAAAATACATAAGCCTATTTATTTTCAGAAGAAAAAAAATTGCCCTCTTTATGCAAAATGCAATGTCTAGGGGGTTTTTATACTGGGATATACTAGAGTATGTCAAAAATGGCATATACAGGTCATTGTAAGTATGAAAACCGGTGTTCCATTAGATAGATTTCATAGAACAACCTTATCAAGTAAAAATACCTAAGGTTAGTGAACAGTGGAATATTGTGGAAAAAGGTGCTGTTACAGAATCTATTCATGAACAGGATGAGTTTATAATCCACTCTATTCATAGTTTCTAAGTGATTAATTTGAAATTTCTCAATGAATTTGTTAGCTACAATCACTTCAAACAGAAAACTTTTTGCATAGTTTTAGACTTGATTCAAAGGAATGATTACTTTACAAAAGAAGATTTGTCTGAAGCTTACTTTTCAGTTCCCATACAAAACAAGGCAGTCTGAAAGACAGCATAATCCCCCGCCACTGGTATGGATAGTGTAAGGGTAAACCTTTGACCTTCAGCTGACATGGCTGACCTATGAATTCTGCACATCGTCTAGATGAGGTGATCATTTAACCAAGTTTCATGAAAATCCTTCAAGGGGTTTAGGAGATACAGAGCTCAAACCTTTGACCTTGAGTTGTGACCTTGACCTTGAGTTGACATGGCTGACTCATGAGTTCTTGATGAGGTGATCATTTGACCCAAGTTTAAAGTAAATCCTTCAAGGGGTTTAGGAGATACAGAATGGACACAAAATGGAAGGCTCAAACCTTTGACTCTAAGTTGTGACCTTGACCTTGAGCCGGCATGGCTGACTCATCAATTCTGCACATCATCTTGATGAGGTGATCATCTGACCCAAGTTTGATGAAAATCCTTCCAAGGGGTTTAGGAGAAATAGAGCGGACACAAAATGGAAGGCTCAAACCTTTGACCTTGAGCTGTGACCTTGACCTTAAGCCGATATGGCTGACTCATGGGTTCTGCACATCGTCTAGATGAGGTGATCATTTAATCCAAGTTTCATAATTATCCTTCAAGAGGTTTAAGAAATACAGAGCAGACACGAAATGGTAGGTTCAAACCTTTGACCTTGAGTTGTGACCTTGACCTTGAGCTGACTCATGGGTTCTGCACATCGTCTTGATGAGGTGATCATTTGATTCAAGTTTCATGATTATCCTTCAAGGGGTTTAAGAGATACGGAGCGGACACAAAATGGAAGGCTCAAACCTTTGACCTTGAGTTGTGACCTTGCCCTTGAACCGACATGGCTGACTCATGGGTTCTGCACATCGTCTTGATGAGGTGATCAAGGGGTTTAGGAGATACAGAGCAGACACAAAATGTTACGGAAGGACAGAAGGACGGAAGGATGGACGGAGACCATTCCTATAACCCCCCACCACTTGTAGCAGGGGCATTAAAAAAAAAACAGTCATCAAGATTATATAAAATATTTGAAATTTATGTGGAACGGTAAACTTCTAGAGTTCACTTGCATGCCATAAATTGGACTTTCCATAGCACCATTTTTGTTTACAAAAATTCTAAAACCAATTTTTGCTTAGGAAACAGAATATTCGCTGTTCCTATTACACAGATGATTCCTTAAAGGACAAGGAAAGCCTGACAATAAGTTAATTTCACTTGAAAGCCATCTGCAAGTCTTTCATAACGCTGAAAGGTTTTTTAAAATCGGACCACTATTGAAAAAGATATGGCAGTTTGAAATTTAAGAAAATTGCTGATCATGGAGGTGGCCATTTTGTGTGTTTATGACGTCATTTACACACTGCAAATCCATCCATCGATGGCAAAGATATGGGCCGGACACGCCCATCAATGCACTATCCCTTAATGTCTAAGTGTGACCTTGACCTTTGAGGTACGGACCTGGGTCTTGCGCGCGACATGTCGTCTTAATGTGGTACACATTCATGCCAAGTTATTTGAAAATCCATCCATCGATGACAAAGATATGGACCGGAAACGCCCATCAATGCACTATCCCTTAATGTCTAAGTGTGACCTTGACCTTTGAGCTACAGACCTGGGTCTTGCGTGCGACACGTCGTCTTACTGTGGTCTTACTGTGGTACACATTCATGCCAAGTTATTTGAAAATCCATCCATCGATGACAAAGATATGGACCGGACACGCCAATCAATGCACTATCCCTTAATGTCTAAGTGTGACCTTGATCTTTGAGCTACGGACCTGGGTCTTGCGCGCGACAAGTCGTCTTACTGTGGTACACATTCATGCCAAGTTATTTGAAAATCCATCCATGGATGACAAAGATATGGACCGGACACGAAAAATGCCGACAGACCGACAGACTGACAGACCGACAAACCGACGGTTCAAAAACTATATGCCTCCCTTCGGGGGCATAAAAAGTAGAGAAATTATTTTACAGAAATAAGTAAATACAATTCAAATATGTATCTAGAAATTTAATAAATCCCCCATTTTGTTTTTAGTTGCCATGGAAACAAAATGGCTGCCATTTTTATCAAATATTTAAATGCTTTAACTTTTTCATTTTTAAGTCGATTTTGAAAATTCTTTCACTTCTTTAAATGATAAAAGAAATCCCAGCAAATGAAATAAACATCAAAACAACATTGCCTTTCCCTTTAAATATAAATCAAGATAAGGTTGTTTGTACAAACAAAAAGACCATGATGGCCTTATATCGCTCACCAGAGTTGATCTGGCCTACTGACCTAGTTTTTTTGACCCAACATGGGTCAGTTTCAAACTTGACCTTGAGATCATCAAGACTAGTGATGAGAATCGGACAGCTGAAGCAAAATCGATTAATCAGTCCTATTCTAATCTCTCTCCGATTCGATTAATCGAAAGAATCGGAAACGAAAGATCAATACAGACTTTTGTAATGTGGCAATGTGGTAGTAACAGCAAACCTTTCTCAAGACTTTCAGATTATTGTATGACTACTTTTATTACTTTTTATGAAGAATTCTATGACACAGCTGCTGTACTGTACAGCCTTTAGCAACTGTTGGGCAATTATGGCCCAGTTGTTCGAATCTTTAACCGGCTGTTAACCTATCTGCTGGTTAGATCTTGATTCAAAATATTTGTCTTGATGGGATTTTTTTATTTCACTATAAAGGCAGTCCTTAACTCAAAGATTTGTTTTTCAAATTCTTCTAAAATGTCGACATATAGCCTTAAAAGTTAACCAACCAATAGCTTAACCAACTGTTCAAAGGTTCGAACAAATAAGTCTAAACTGCGATCTGGGAGAAACTATTGGTCCAAATGCAAAAGTAACTAGAATTCATCCTTTTTCTATGACTCAAGTCATACTAGATGCACTGACAAATTTGACATGGAATATATGCGGGGGACATTGCTGGCAGGTCTGGAATTAGTCTATCATCTTTTTTAAGTAAATCCCAATGTTGTATTGAAGGAATAATAAAAGCTTGTCAAATAAAATCTGAAAACTATTTCCAATTAGAAAAAAAGTGGGTGGGGTACCTTCGTTAATGTACGCGTTAAAGCATATTTTGCAAACAGCTCTAGTAATATCAAGGTTTTCCTTAAAAGGAGCCAACACCCGGCATTCAGGCTTCATGCAGAACCCAAAATATTTCAAGGTGTCTGACTTTTTACTGCCAGGGCAACAAACTTTTTATTATTTTTACGATCATGACAGCTGGCCTGACAGTGTTCTCCATTTTAAAGAGCAGATATTTTGAAATACTAACCCAAAGATTATAAAAGAGCAAAAGTATTTACCGTATTTACCCTAAGTCTTGGGACAGGATAAAATAATTATTTTTTTCACTGTCCCAAGACTTATTTCCCGAAAAATAATTATTTTGAAAAGTGTCCCAAAAATATGGACACAATTCTCGGTCATCGGGTAACATCCCCCACCCACCCGTGTTGAAAGCGAAAAATTAAACGTTTAACGATTATCGGTAATTATTCTGTTGATAAACAAAGTAATTGGCCTTGTTTTCATCATCAATTAACACCCCCTCAAAGAGCTAAAAGTGTGTTGGTATCATGACATTAGAAGTGGAGATCAAAGCGGTATAGTTTCCCCGAGATTTTCATGGCATTACGTCATGTTTTCGCGCCAAGTTGTACATCACTGTTTGATCGTACCGCCTCGGTTCTTTAAAGAGCTGAGAAGTATATCAAGTGTTGTGAAAATCAATGAAAAAACTTCTTCTTAATTTGTTAAAGTGAATGTGCAATATCCCGTATAAACTGACAGGTAAACGTGTCAAACTATAATAGCGGATATCTTACCTCTGTGACCTATTTGCCCTCAAGGAAATTTCAAAACGGTTTGAGAAGAATATCTTATTATAAAATGTCGTATCAAAAAATACATGTACATGCACAAAGATTCATTCAAAACTTATTAAAAAAACGCAACAACATCATTGTTTTTGTTTTTTAAACCGCGTCCCGATTTTCTATTTACCTTCACGAGGTCACGTAACAGAAATCTGTTTGCCAAAAAATCGTTTTACTTCATATTTTTAAATTGCTGCCGCTTTTTCATTATTTAAGATTTTTCTATTCTGTTTTTTTGCACTTTCTGGTCAGAAGTCTGAATTTTATGCCTATAGTTTGCATCATTTATTTACTTTTAGAAAGAAATAAGTATTTAGGATCGCGCTGTTTGCAATTTTGCAAATAATTTTATGAAAATTCGACCGTTTTTATAGAATTTGGCCTACATTTCTGTCGATACCTTTTTAAAGTCATTATAGAATTCAAATTATATTACTTCTCAATCTACGTTGAAAATCTGAAGCGATAAAATCAAAAAATGAATGTGTGACGCGCATTTTTTGTATACGTGTCAATAAACAAAAGTAACGGCGTTGTAAGTTAGACATTACGATAGGTCGCACGTGCTCGTGGAATGGAAAATTACCGGCATGGCGTTTTGATAGCTGTACGATTCGCGGGTAAATTCCAGTCAGTGGTAAATAAAAATAACTAACTAACGGAAAAAGGACTTTCTGGCTGCAGTAAAAAAAAATATACAACACTTAACTGGTATGGTAAAAAAACACTTTACTGTCAAAAGAATATCAAGTAAAAACACGACACGAAAATGTTAAAAAAAATAATCTTTGGTTCTTATAATTATTTGACATTTTGATCGATACAAAACCATACAATGTATAATAACGGTATTTGACTTACATCTTGAATCAGTAACAACCATAGTCCCAACACTTAGGGACGAAAAATATGCTGAGAAAATACATGTCCGAAAAATTAGGGACAAGAAAAATAATTATTTTTCCAGATTTTAAGGGTGTCCCAAGATTTAGGGTGTCCCAAGACTTAGGGTAAATACGGTAAGCTAAACAGCGAGAAGTACCTGAAAAAGTCCTGAAAGTGGGATTTTAATTTTTTAACAAAATCAGCAACTAGAATCGATTCTTTTTGGTCAGAATCGATGTCCCCGACTTTGAAACTTTGGCGATGATTAATCGAACATCGGCGACAATCGGAACATCACTAATCAAGACAAACATTCTGACCAAGTTTCATAAAGATTGGGTCACTAGTGTTTCATCTAGCACTATTTAGCCCTTTTAATTTAAGCCCCACCCGAAACTCTATAAATGCCCTTTTTTCACTCCGCCCACCTGTTATTTGCCGACATTAGCAGCTTTAATTGACTAACTCCGCCCACCAGCATCCCTGTTATTGACCAGTCACACAGATCATGTACATTCGACATCGTACTTGCGACCACCTGTATTAAGCGATTTTTATATTAAACGACTGGTCAGAATCCCTCCCGAACGTTTTCAGTACATGAATTCATTCCATTAAACAACTTTTTTATTAAACGACTAGCGACCACATTAATGTAGTCCCGACAGGTAAAATATTTGACAAAAGTATCTATTAAGTGACCAGGTAGCAAAATTCTACCGGGCATTTCTTCATCTGTGTAATTAGCGAGTACATTTTGCACGTGACTGAATGCAATTAACCTTTGTATCAGTCGAACTGACAAACAATCTAGCCATAATTTTCACGACTTGTGGACTTGGAAAAGTGTTCACGATGTTAAAACAAATTTTTAAACCATAGTTATTACATGTATGTTCATAATAAATACAATTACATTAAGAGTTAAAATAACTTTTCTTTTCATCTGACTGAAATTTATTAAGAGACCATTCCATTAACAGACCACTTCTTAGCAGTCCTTTGGGTGGTCTCTTAATACAATGTCGACTGTATACTGTAGTATGCTCCAAAGCATGTATCGGAAGTCGGTCAATACGGTAGTAAATATCAGCTGACTAGTGTGGCGTGTATTGCTCACAGCACACACTGTATTACACATGTTTTAAGTCGAGGGCAATAGCGGTGAGTTGAATACTTGTTATAAACATTTTGTTTTGACGAGGGAATCAATTACATTATGAAATGGATTAATTAATGTGAATGATAAAGGATAAAGACGTTTGCAATGCTAATTATTGTGTTAGAAAACTTCTTGTTTTTCACGCGTTTTTCTTAAGCAAGAATAATAACTGACGACGTAATTAATGCGGCGTGGAAATAAAACGTAATTGGTATCAATTTACAGGTAATTATAAGTAATATTTCAAGCACTGGTGGCATAACTATCAGCACAGAAATTGGTTATTCGTTTCCAAAATTTTGACGAAAACGCATCATAAATTAAGGCAAGATGCTGTCTAAAAAACGTAAACTAATACAACTCGCACCAATGTGGCAGCAGAAACTGCTCTTACGGAAACAACAGTACATCAGAACAGGAAAATCCTGAAACCCCACAAGACTGGTAGTTATAAAGCCAAACACAAAGTAGGGACTCTAAGTCCTTGCGACGCTTGTCCTGTGGTCAACACATTTAAAATATTTGAAATGAGATGCATGTACACTGTTTTTCACATTCTTTTGTTTAACACTATACACTAAATCATATCTATTTATATCATTAGATATCATATATCATATCTATTTATATCATTAATATCAAGAAATTAGAGAAAAGCCAATTATGTATAAGATTGTACATAATAAAAGTGTTCTAAACTGTTGATTTGTTTTTAATGGTCATTACAATAATCTAGAGTAACTAGAAAAGTCGAGTAATTTCCAGGAAACTATGGTAGTTGTTTAGTATGATTAATCATGAAGATGGTAGTGAATTGTGTAGACTACCACTGGAACTAATGTCATGACTTGAGATGAAACTTGTTGTCAAAGATCAACTTCTGCCATTGTGAGATTGATTTCAAAGCAAAATAAGGTATTTTCTCCAATACTATGGGTATATAACTGATAAAATTGCTATTGAAAGATGGTGTCAGATGGTGTGAAAATGGCCCAAAATGCAGGAAATCGTGCACTCAATTTCAAAATTTTCCGGGGAGCATGCCCCCCTAGCCCAGGCCCTCATTCTTTAGTGCCCAGCCCTTTTTCAAGTCTAGATACAACACTAGTCACAACTGTTGCCTCTAGAGTGTTAACAAGCTTTTCCTTTGATTTGACCGGGTGACCTAGTTTTTAATCCAACATGACCCAGATTCGAACTTGACCTAGAGGTCATCATGACAAACATTCTGACCAATTTTCATGAGTTTCAAACTGAAATTGTGGACTCTAGAGTGTTAACAGGATTTCCATTGATTTGGCCTACTGACCTAGTTTTTGACCCCACAAGACCCAGTTTCAAACTGGACCTAGAGATCATCTATACAAACATTCTGACTAAGTTTCATAAAGACTGGGTTACAACTGTGGCCTCTAGAGTGTAACAAGCTTTTCCTTTGATTTGACTGGGTGACCTACTTTTTGACCCCACATGACTTAGATTCGAACTTGACCTAGAAGTCATCAAGACAAAGATTCTGACCAATTCTCATGAGTTTCAAACTGAATCTGTAGACTCTATACAAACATTCTGACTAAGTTTCATTAAGATTGGTTTATAACTGTGGCCTCTAGTGTTATCAAGTTTTTCCTTTGATTTGACTGGGTGACCTAGTTTTTGACCCCACATGACCCTGATTCAAACTTGACATAGAAGTCATCAACACAAACATTCTGACCAATTCTCAGGAGTTTCAAACTTAATCTGTGGACTCTAGAGTGTTAACAAGATTTTCCATTAATCTGGTCTACTGACCTAGTTTTTGACCCCACATGACCCAGTTTCGAACTTGATCTAATGATCATCAAGGCAAACATTCTAAGTTTCATAAAGATTGGGTCACGAATGTTGCCTCTAGAGTGTTAACAAGGCAAATGTTGACAGACGCCGGAAGCCGCCGGACAATGACAGGTCACATTAGCTCACCTTGCGCACTTTGTGCTCTGGTGAGCTAAAAACTCAATGACATAGATTTAAACTTTATAATCATTAGGTTTAGTAATTAATGAAAGTAAGAGTATACTGGTACCCTGCCAGAGGATAATTTTTTTTTTTTTATTTATTCAGCTGAATTTAAGGTAATACTATATCTACCTGATGAAAAGGTGCAGAAAATTTTTCACAAAGCAGAACAGCTAATAGAAAAGAAAATCATTACAATTTGTGAATTAGCATCGTTTACTGGCCTTGTAATTAACGCAGTTTGCAGTTCTTGAAGCAAAACTTCACTATGGTAACTTAGAGAGAAATAAAATATTTGCTTTAGGTGGCTCCATGAATTTTGATTTACCAGTTACTTTGACCTAGGCAAGCTTGTTTGAACTATGACTATCCTGGTGGATTGAAAATATTAAGTGCATAAGGCTGTTGATATTCAGTGTAGAACAGATGCCAGCATGGCTGGATGTGGTGGTATTGATTTACTTACAAATCATCATAAAAATGGTAGAAGGTCACACGAAGAATCAAATACATGTAATTCAACTAGAGCTAGCACTGAAGGTAATGAATTTACCCCCCCCCCCACTCCCCCCAACGCACTGACACAGTACATTGCAATTTGACGCACATAAGATTGCGTAATTATGTGGACTGTATATACATAGACTCTATGTATATAGTATAGTAACAAACAAAAAAAGTCCCCTACCTCTGCAGAATATTTTTCTTAAAGAACCTCATACGCACCATGCACAAGTAAGATTGGTACTGGTCACTTGTGTGAAGTTTCATTAAATTGTGTGGAATGGTTTGGGAGATTAGGCACGCACAAGATTGCATATGCAGACTACTACGTATATAACACTAACAAACTAGATGCCTGCAGGCAACATATCGAGCCCACCAGCTGTCAAAAGGACAAAAGCACACGACACTCTGTCTCACTGAGGCAAACATTCCACACAAAAATCCTTAACAGTACAAGTAGGTCATAACACACCTCAAAATTGGAAGTAACATGCATGTTGTACTACAGAAAAGTGGTCTTGAATTTTCCCTACAACCAGTAATAAAAAAGTTACTATATTTATAGTAACAACAAAGGGAAGTAATTCTAGGTTCTTGCACATGACACTCCGTCTCAAGATGGTGAACAACAGGCCAAGTTATATTAAAATCCCTTTATGCATGAAAAAGAAATGCTCCGGACAAAGTCATTCTTGTATCTGACCTTTGACCTCGAAGTGTGACATTGACCTTAGACCCAAGGACCTGGTTCTTGCACAAGACACTCCGTCTCATAATGGTTAACATTCATGCCAAGTTACATCAAAATCCCACCATGAATGCTCCGGACAAATTCATTCTTCAATTTGATTTTGACCTCCAACTGTGACCTTGACCTTTGAGATAGAAACAAGGGGTTTGCGCACAACACTCCTTCTCATTGAGGTTAACATTCATGCCAAATATAAACAAGATTGGCCCATGCATGTCAAAGTTATGGTCCGGATAAAAAAGGATGGATGCATGGACAGATGCACGCACCCAGGGATGGACGCAGGCACAAACACCAAACCACCAAAAGTGGCAACTAAGTCGAGCTCACTGCAAGCGGGCTCGACAAAAACATAGTCCCATAACTCTGCAGAATATTTATCTAAAAGAACCATACTAACATGCACCATACACAACAAGGGTTGGTACTGATCACTTGTGTGTAGTTTCATTAAATTGTGTGCAAGGGTTTGGGAGATTAGGCAAGCACAAGCTTGCACATGCAGACTGTATGTATTATAGAATATTAAAAAAACAACAAGAAACATGGAAATTCCACGAAAACCAGGTTTTCAATTGCATCACGCCAACAGGTTTTTTAAAAGAAACGGTCATATTCTATTATACATATTTTTTATAATAACTATGACCATATTTTTCTATTTTTAGTTACCAAATGGCATGAAAATGACCTTTTTGTCACCAAAAAAAAAAAAACAAGAGGGTCATTGACCCTTAAGGTTTCGATGGAGGCCTTCAGAAACAAAAATTAAACAACACCAAATCATAGAAAGAAAGAAATGTTTGACATGAAAATTGAACAGCATGTAAAATATGTATATTACTTTACGAAACAAGTGTCAGTATACTGATATAAACATTGAATTCCGGAAAAGGGCTGCCTAAAGGGGCTCCACTTCCGGACAGTTAAACGCCTTTAAAAACTCACCATTTTCAAAGAACAGTTACACATGTTCGTTTTGATGCATTTGCAATAGCGTGCGAGTGGTGAAATTTCGCATAACAAGGTAGAACACAGTTTTCAGCAATTGTTTATCTTTATTTCTTTACAAATGGCATTCATTTTCAAAGGGAGACAACTGTTCCCGATTATTTTAAGTACAAATGGCATTCATTTTCAAAGGGAAACAACTTTTTCCGATTATTTTAAGTAATCTTTGAGAAAAAGTTGTCTCCCTTTGAAAATGAATGCCATTTGTAAAGAAAAAAAGATAAACAATTGCTGAAAACTATGTTCCACCTTGTTACGTGAAATTTCACCACTCGCACGCTATTGCAAATGCATCAAAACAAACATGTGTAACAGTTCTTTGAAAATGGTGAGTTTTTAAAGGCGTTTAACTGTCCGGAAGTGGAGCCCCTTTAGGCAGCCCTTTTCCGGAATTCAATGTTTATATCAGTATACTGACACTTGTTTCGTAAAGTAATATACATGTTTTACATGCTGTTCAATTTTCATGTCAAACAACTCTTTCTTTCTATGATTTGGTGTTGTTTGATTTTTGTTTCTCAAGGCCTCCATCGAAACCTTAAGCGCTCATCTGTGTACAAGGCTGCAAGTGTGTTTGTATAAAGTACAGAGTTAGGTTTCTTCTATGTTAGCCTATATTATATACATGTCACACACACTTTTGAACCTAGGGCAATAATTTGAACAATTATGGTAGACATTACAAATCTGATATCACACGCCAAATATCAAGGCTCTGGCTATTATTGATTCAGAGAAGAAAAGTGACCACGCCCCTTGGCAGCCATGTTATTTGACGAACTGGAATAATTCAAACAATCTTGGTAGAGGGTCACACAAGAACCATTTGCGTAGAATTATTTTAAAATTGGGCTTGCAGTTTCAAACAAGAAGATTTTTAAAGTTTCCACAAAAGTGACCACTCTGGCGGCCATGTTTTTTTGACAAATCAAAATAATTTGAACAATCTTGGTAGAGGGTCACACAAGGACCATTTGTGTAAAATTATTCTAAAATCAGGCTAGCAGTTTCACACAAGAAAATTTTTAAAGTTTCCACTCTATACATATAGGGAAAAGTCACCACGCCCTCTAGCGGCCATGTTTTTTGATGAATCAAAATAATTTGAACAATCTTGGTAGAGGGTCACACAAGGACCATTTGTGTAAAATTATTCTAAAATCGGGCCAGCAGTTTCACACAAGAAGATTTTTAAAGTTTCCACTATATACATATAGCGAAAAGTGACCACGCCCTTTGGCGGCCATGTTTTTTGATGAATCAAAATAATTTGAACAATCTTGGTAGAGGGTCATACAAGGACCATTTGTGTACAATTATTCTAAAATCGGGCAAGCAGTTTCACACAAGAAGATTTTTAAAGTTTCCACTATATGCATATAGGGAAAAATGACCACGCCCTCTGGCAGCCATATTTTTTGACAAATCGGTATAATCTGAACAATCTTGGTAGAGGGTGACATAAGGACCATTTGTGTGAAATTATTTCAAAATCGGACCATCGGTTTAGGAGGAGATATCTTTTGAACTTTTTTCTATTTTTAGCTCTGGCAGCCCCTATGTGCAACCAAGCGGAACCATTTGAATAATTTTGGTAGAGGACCACCCAAGGAACATCATGGCCAAGTTTCATCAAAATCCATTCATTGGTTTTGGAGGAGATGTCGTTTAAACAAAAGTGTTGACGACGGACGGACGACTTGAAGCATGCACGATGGAGACGGACACAAGCGTGATCACAATAGCTTACCATGAGCATTGCTCAGGTGAGCTAACAAAGAAAAAAAATGAAAAAAAATTTTTTTGGACCTCACAGGGGCGGAGGCCGTATGGTGGTATGCTGTAAGGATTAAGTGAGCGAAATGTATCGCTGTAACAAAAATAGCGGAAATTTAAGCAGGAAATACACTTTGCAGACATGTTTTTGACAGGTAAGTGGGGTTTTGCTTAACATTTCACGAAATGAATATGCCAGTGCTGTGGCGCAAAGCCTATTCTTTAGCTATATTGTCTTTACAGACGGATAAGTATAAAAACAAAAAAGTTTTATGCAAGGTTCTGTGCTTGGGTGCAATGTTTACAAATAAATGTCTTGATTTTTGACATAATTTTGCCCTTTTACCCTGTATATATGACACTTTTCTACATATTATACGTGTCCATTCATGTAGTTGTGCCTATTTGCCAAAATTGATGGTTCTATTCAACTACCCACATTTTCTGGCCATTTTCTTTTACTGTAAGCCCTGTTTTGGTAGAGTGAAAACAAATTAAGCATATTTAGTCTGACTGTAAACATATCTTTGTTTTTCAGATATTTCTGTCACTTCCAACGGAGATTATTGATCATTTCTAAATATTTGAGGCGCCGCATAGATATAATAGCTAGATCTTCTATTTCATGAAGCAATCTATCAACATGGCTATTCAGCATTTAGTTTAAAATTAAATGGCATTGACTCTCTATTAAATATGCATGCGGATAATCTTTCATAGTACTCCTGGTGAACTAATGTGGCCTCTCACCATCAGTCTGTTCCTTCATATTTCCTTATATTTCTGCATCCTCCAACTTGGCAGGACTGTTCCACTAACAGATTGCTCCCTTGCACATAGAGGCACAAGGGCTAAAGGTTAGAAAGTATTGAAGTCTGCTACTGCTTTCTATGTTAAGATAACAATTATCATCAGCATTTCCAGCCTTTCACTTCTTGCGAGACTACTTGTCTTGAAGGTCTGTCTATATGCAATTTAAATATACCCAAAAGTATGGCCTTAGTCACTTGACTCGGACACGTGATAAAAACGCTAGGTAGACATCAGGAAATACCTACTTTCACTTTCATTTTATCCAGCAACACAACTTTGAGGCATATAAAGCTTATATTTGGTATGAAAAGGGCATTTACTATAGGTGAGAAAATGGCACTATACTGATATTGACCAAGTTCGAGTGGACCACGGAGGCATATCCGGCCAATTACTACCTTCTTACACTGAGACAAATAAATTTCCATTTTACCCGATATACTTACTATTCAAATATGTCTCAAAGTTATACATACGCAAAATTTCAGGTATTTAGTAATTGTGCTCGGTTATTATGTCTTGCCCTTCAATATTTTCCTTACCTGCAATAATTCTTTTATTTTGTCACCCACTACACATGTTTGTAACATTCATGAACAGTAGTATGTGACGTAAGATCACACTCACTTATTACTTTGACCTTTACATGGAAGGCAGGCATGTATCTGAACACACTACATGGAAGTTAAAACTATTCGTAGACAAGATGTTTAAAAACATTTAGCCTGTGCAGGAATATTGTCAAACAATCGTTCTACTGTACCGATAGCCTAATGGTTAACCGCCTCGATAGCCTAGTGGTAGAGCATCCGCTTCGATAGCGGGAATTCATGGGTTCGATCCCCGACCGCGTCATACCAAAGACGTGAAAAATGGTACCAGTAGCTCCCTTGCTTGGCGCTCAGCATTAAAAGGGAAACTGGCCTCTTCTCTCATACCCTTGTGGCGATGGATTCCATCAGGAATGTGGTGTCGAGAGTGATTAATATAAGTTTTAGAACTTGCTTCACAAAATAATTTATGTATATACTGTACCAATAAGGGGAAGTAACACTGTGTTGTAGTTTGTATTACTGCATTAGTTTTTTGCTCGTTTTACAAGCAAAATATATAATATTTAACCACTGAGATAAAACCTTTGTACAACAAGAGGGTCATGATGACCCTGAATTGCTCACCTGAGTTAAATATGAGCAACATGTTTCAAATGGCAAACTGACACTAAAATATTAGAAAGTAGGTCAGTAGGTCACATTCATGGTCACTAAAAGACAGTTTTAAGATCGGTGTGTGAAACTGTACATGTCATCCAAATTTCAAGGCTGTGTCTTAAAAAAAAAAAAAGAAAAAAAAAGTAGGTCAGTATGTCAAGGTCACAGTCAAGTGATCCCTAATTGCTTGGATCATCAGGCAATTATAATTAAACAGTCTAGGAAATATGACCTGATAATTTTTGGAGTATTTTTTCCTATATAACTCATAATTATAACAAGTGACCCCCAGGGCGGGGCCTCTTTTCACCCCAGGGGCATCATTTCAACAAACTTGTCAGAGATCCACCAGGCAATGTTACACACCAAATATCAAATGCCTAGGCCTTGAACTTTCAGACAAGAAGATCTTTAATTTTTTTTCCTATATAAATCTATGTTAAACTTGGTACCCCCAGGGCGGGGCCTCTTTTCACCCCAGGGGCATCATTTGAACAAACTTGTTAGAGATCCACCAGGCAATGTTACATACCAAATATCAAATGCCTGGGCCTTGAACTTTCAGACAAGAAGATCTTTATTTTTTTTTTCCTATATAAGTCTATGTTAAACTTGATACCCCTAGGGCAGGGCCTCTTTTCACCCTAGGGACATAATTTGAACAGTTTTGGTAGAGAAACACTAGGAAAGGCAACATAAAAAGCCTAGGCCTTGCAGTTCCAGGCAAGAAGATTTTTAAAGTTTTTTTTCCTATATAAGTCTATGTAAAACTTGAGACCCCCTGGGGCAGGGCCTCTTTTCACCCAGAGGCATAATTTGAACTATTTTGGTAGAGGACCACAAGGCAATGATACATACAAAATATCAAAGGCCTAGGTCATGTGGTTTTAGACAAGAAGATTTTTAAAGGTTTTTCCTATACAAGTCTATGTAAAACAAGTGTGACCCCCGGGGCGGGGCCTCTTTTCACCCCAGGGGCACAATTTGGACAATCTTGTTAGAGGACTATAAGATGATGTCACATGCCAAATATCAAGGCTCTATGCCTTGCGGTTTTGGACAAGAAGATTTTTAAAGTTTTTCCTTTCGGTTGCCATGGCAACCAGAGTTCTGCATGGAATTAAATTTTTTGAATAATTTTGAAAGGGGACCACCCAAGGATCATTCCTGTGAAGTTTAGTGTAATTCTGCCCAGTGGTTTTCAAGATTTCTTATAAAATGTTGACGAATGCACAACACACAACAGACGACGGACATTGAGCAGTCACCAAAGCCCACCATGAGCCTTTGGCTCAGGTGAGCTAAAAAGATGCTGGTCTTCTTTTTTATGAAGCTAATGGATGTTTAAGTATGTCTGTACCAAGAGACTACCACACTCAACAGACTGAAAAGTACCATTAAGTTTACAACAAAAACATAATAATACAAATTCTTTATTAACCTTTACCCTGCTAAATTTCTAAAATGGACTGGTCCATCATTCAATTTGGGCAGTACCATTTATTATTCAAAGGGATGTTCACTGAAACTTTACTGACAGAATAGCGAACAGTGCAGACCATGATCTTGGTCTGCACTGGTCACAAAAACAGAATCACTTGCTGCCAGTGGGCTAAAGGTCAACAGAACAAGCAAATTCGATGAATTGGTATCCCCCGCCAAAAGGGTTTGTGGTGAGGAATGGCAAAAAAAATATATCCGGCAAAAAGTTAAGGATGTTAATAAGAAGCAAATAATTTCATTAGTCAAAATCAATTTAACAGAAAACAAATGTTTAACTAGAAAATGCTTTTGTAAAAAAGCGCATGTCTCCCCCAATGCAAAGTCCTATAGGCAAGAAGTCAATAGGGGTCAGGAGCGAAAGTCAAAGAGACACTGATGGTTGGCTACAATAGGGATCATCTACTTGGCATGTCCAGTCATCCCGCTAAATTTCAACACTCGTGGCCTAGTGGTTCTCAAGTCACTGTTCAGGCTCCTGTGACCTTGACCTTTGATCAAGTGACCTCAAAATAAATAGGGGTCATCTACTCTGCATGCCCAATCATCCTATTAAGTTTCAACATTGTAGGTCAAGTGGTTCTCAAGTTATTTCCAAACAAGAGGGCCAAGATGGCCCTAGGTCGCTCACCTAAGAAACACTCCATAACAGTGTAAAACATGTTTGACCTAGTGATTTCATGGAAACAAATATTCTGACCAATTTTCATTAAGATTGGACCAAAAAATTGGTCTCTTGCGATAAAACAAGCATTTTCTTATATATGACCTAGTTTTTGACCCTAGATGACCCATGTTCAAACTCGACCTAGATTTTATCAAGGCAATCATTCTGACCAAAATTCATGAAGATCAACTGAAAAATACAGCCTCTATCACATACAGAAGTTTTTTCTTTGATTTGACCAAGTGACCTAGTTTTTGACCTCAGATGACCCATATTCAAATTTGACCTAGATTTCATTTAGGCAATCAACCTGACCAAATTTCATAAATATCAACTGAAAAAAACAGTCTCTATCGCATACACAAGATTTTTTTTTAATTTGACCTAGTGACCTAGTTTTTGACCTCAGATAACCCATATTCAAAACCGACCTAGTTTTCATCAAGGCAATCACTCTGACCAAATTTCATGAAGATCAATTGAAAAATACATCCTCTATTGCATACACAATGTTTTTCTTCGATTTGACCTAGTGACCTAGTTTTTGATCCCAGATGACCCATTTTCGAAATCAGCCTAGATTTTATCAAGGTAATCATTCTGGCTAAATTTCATGAAGATCAGTTGAAAAATACAGCCTCTATTGCATACACAAGGTTTTTCTTTGATTTGACCTAGTGACCTAGTTTTTGACCCCAGATGACCCATTTTCGAACTTGGGGTTAATTTCATCAAGGCAATCATTCTGACCAAAATTCATGAAGATCAATTGAAAAATACAGCCTCTATCGCATACACAAGGTTTTTACGTGATATGACCTAGTGACCTAGTTTTTGAACCCAGATGACCCATTTTCGAACTCGGCCTAGATTTCATCAAAATAATCATTCTGACCAAAATTCATGAAGATCAATTGAAAAATACCACCTCTATCGCATACACAAGGTTTTTCTTTGATTTGACCTAGTGACCTAGTTTTTGACCCGAGATGACCCATTTTCGAACTCGGCCTAGATTTCATCAAGGCAATCATTCTGACCAAAATTCATGAAGATCAATTGAAAAATACAGCCTCTATCGCATACACAAGGTTTTTCTTTGATTTGACCTAGTGACCTAGTTTTTGATCCAAGATGACCCATTTTCGAACTCGGCCTAGATTTCATCAAGGTTATCATTCTGACTAATATTCATGAAGAAAAATTGAAAAATACAGCCTCTATCGCATACACAAGGTTTTTCTTTGATTTGACCTAGTGACCTAGTTTTTGACCCGAGATGACCCATTTCGAACTCGGCCTAGATTTCATCAAGGTTATCATTCTGACCAATATTCATGAAGATTAATTGAAAAATACCACCTCTATCGCATACACAAGGTTTTTCTTTGATTTGACCTAGTGACCTAGTTTTTGACCCGAGATGACCCATTTTCGAACTCAGCTTAGATTTCATCAAGGTTATCATTCTGACCAATATTCATGAAGATTAAATGAAAAATACAGCCTCTATCGCATACACAAGGTTTTTCTTTGATTTGACCTAGTGACCTAGTTTTTGACCCCAGATGACCCATTTTCGAACTCGGCCTAGATTTCATCAAGGTTATCATTCTGACCAATATTCATGAAGATTAATTGAAAAATACAGCCTCTATCGCATACACAAGCTAAATGTTGACAGACGACGGACGACAGACGACGGACGAAGGACGCCGGACATTGAGCGATCAGAAAAACTCACCTGAGCATTGCTCAGGTGAGCTAAAAATGATTTTACATGAACAGGCCACTGTGACCTTGACCTTTAATAGACTGACCCCAAAATCAATAGGGATCGTCTACTCTGCATGTTCAATCATCCTATGAAGTTTCAACATTCTGGGTCAAGTGGTTCTCAAGTTATTGATCGGAACTGGTTATCAATGTTCAGGACCCTGTGGCCTTGACCTTTAACAGAGTGACCCTAAAATCGTTAGGGTTCATCTACTCTGCATGACCAATCATCCTACCAAGTTTCATCATTCTGGGTCAAGTGGTTCTCAAGTTACTGACCGGAAATGGTTTTCAATGTTCAGGCCCCTGAGACCGTGACCTTTCTCAGAGTGACCCCAAAATCGTTAGGGGTTATCTACTCTTTATGACCAATCATCCTATGAAGTTTCAACATTCTGGGTCAAGTGGTTCTCAAGTTACTGACCGGAAATAGTTTTCAATGTTCAGGCCCCTGTGACCTTGACCTTTAATGGAGTGACCCCAAAAACAATAGGGGTCATCTACTTTGCATGTACAATCATTCTATGAAATTTCAACATTCTGGGTCAAGTGGTTCTCTAGTTATTGATCAGAAATGGTTTTCAATGTTCAGCCCCCTGTGACCTTGACCTTTGACGGAGTGATCCCATAATCAATAAGGGTCATCTACTCTTTATGACCAATCATCCTATCAAGTTTCAACATTCTGGGTCAGGTGGTTCTCTAGTTATTGATTGGAAATGGTTTTCAATGTTCAGGCTCCTGTGACCTTGACCTTTGATGGAGTGACCCCAAAATCAATAGGGGTCATCTACTCTTCATGACCAATCATCCTATGAAGTTTCAACATTCTGGGTCAAGTGGTTCTCTAGTTATTGATTGGAAATGGTTTTCAATGTTCAGGCCCCTGTGACCTTGACCTTTGATAGAGTGACCCCAAAATCAATAGGGGTCATCTACTCTTCATGACCAATCATCCTATGAAGTTTCAACATTCTGGGTCAAGTGGTTCTCTAGTTATTGATCAGAAATGGTTTTCAATGTTCAGGCCCCTGTGACCTTGACCTTTGCCGGAGTATCCCCAAAATCAATAGGGGTCATCTACTCTTCATGATCAATCATCCTATGAAGTTTCAACATTCTGGGTCAAGTGGTTCTCTAGTTATTGATCGGAAATGGTTTTCAATGTTCAGGCCCCTGTGACCTTGACCTTTGATGGAGTGACCCCAAAAACAAAAAGGGTCGTCTACTCCAGCAGCCCTACAACCCTATGAAGTTTGAAGGTTCTAGGTCAAATGGTTCTCCAGTTATTGCTCGGAAATGAAGTGTGACGTACGTACGGACGGACGGACAGGGCAAAAACAATATGTCTCCTTGGGGAGACATAATTAGAGAGTACATAATAAATGTATGATACTTTGATCCTGACTAAAGAATTTATTTTGAATGGGATATGTTTAATGTAATAAGCTAATAGCTTTTAAAATTAAGTGCAGTTAATTGAAATATGAGCCTGAAGTTTAACTGGAACGAAATATTGTCTTTGAGTGGTTAATGGCACCAGGTGTTGTTTTTTAACATGTACATTTGAACTTAAAAGAACAGATGTCCTTAAGAGAACACAGGTAAGATATCTTGAACATGACTGAGGGCAAGGTTTGTGCAGTCACAACTTAACATGTTGAAGGTTTGAACATTTAAAAAAAAAACAAGAGATCACAGAGTGATCTTGGCGCCCACCAATGTGCCATTTTTGAGTATTCCAAATTTCAAGACTTACTGACTACCTCAAGGTCAAATTTCATTTCTGTACACAACACTGTGCATGTGGTCCAAATTCGAAAGCTGTAGCTTGAGAAATGTGAAAGTAGGTCACTAGGTCAATGTCAAGGTCAAAGTTTGTTTCGGTACACAATCCTATGCATGTGGTCTAAATTTGAAGCCTGTAGCTACAGAAACGGGAAAGTAGGTCACTAGGTCAATCTTAAGGTCAAAGTTCATTTCAGTACACAAAACTATGCAAGTGGTCCAAATTTGAAGGCTGTAGCTTGAGAAATGTAAAAGTAGGTCACTAGGTCAAAATCAAGGTCAAATTCTATTTCGGAATACAAAACTATGCATGTGGTCCAAATTTGAAGCCTGTACCGTAAAAATGTGAAAGTAGGTCACTAGGTCAATGTAAAGGTCAAAGTTCATTTCGGTATACAAACCTATGCATGTGGTCCAAATTTGAAGGCTATAGCTTGAGAAATGTAAAAGTAGGTCACTAGGTCAAAATCAAGGTCAAATTTTATTTCGGAATACAAAACTATGCATGTGGTCCAAATTTGAAGCCTGTACCTTAAAAATGTGAAAGTAGGTCACTAGGTCAATGTAAAGGTCAAAGTTCATTTCGGTACACAAATCTATGCAATTGGTCCAAATTTGAAGGCTGTAGCTTGAGAAATGTAAAAGTAGGTCACTAGGTCAAAATCATGGTCAAATTTGATTTCGGAATACAAAACTATGCATGTGGTCCAAATCTGAAGCCTGTACCTTAAAAATGTGAAAGTAGGTCACTAGGTCAATGTGAAGGTCAAGGTTTTTTTCAGTACACAAAACTATGCATGTGGTCCAAATTTGAAGGCTGTAGCTTGAGAAATGTGAAAGTAGGTCACTAGGTCAAAATCAATGTCAAATTTCATTTTGAAACACGGAACTATGCATATGGTCCAAATTTGAAGCCTGTACCTTCAAAAATGTGAAAGTAGGTCACTAGGTCAAAATCAAGGTCAAAGTTTTTTCCAGTGCACAAAACTATGCATGTGGTCCAAATTTGAAGGCTGTAGCTTGAGAAATGTGAAAGTAGGTCACTAGGTCAAAATCAAGGTCAACTCATGTCAAGGTTAATCTTGCCACTCAAAAATATACATGTGGTCCAAATTTGAAGGCTGTAGCTACAGAAATGTGGAAGTAGGTCACTAGGTCAAAATCAAGGTCAACTCATGTCAGGGGTCATCTTGCCACTCAAAAATATACATGTGGTCCAAATTTGAATGTTGTAGTTATTGACAAGAACATTTTAAAAGCTTTCCCTATATAAGTCTATATGAACCATGTGACCCCTGGGGCGGGGCCATTTTTGACCCTAGGGCGATAATTTGAACAAACTTGGTAGAGAACCACTAGATGATGCTACATTACAAGTATCATAGCCTTAGGCTTTGTGGTTTGGACAAGAAGATTTTCAAAGTTTTTCCTTATATAAGTCTATGTAAATCATATGACCCCCAGGGCGGGGCCATATTTGACCCTAGGGGTATAATATGAATAATCTTAGTTGAAGACCACTAGATGATGTCACATACAAAATATCAAAGCCCTAGGCCCTGTGGTTTTGGACAAGGGGTTATTAAGTTTTTCCCTATATAAGTCATTATAAACTATGTGACCCCCAGGGCGGGGCCATATTTGACCCCAGAGAAATAATTTGTATCATCTTGGTAGAGGACCACTAGATGATGCTTCAAACCAAATATCAAAGCCCTAGGCTCTGTGGTTTTGGATAAGAAGGTTTTCCAAGTTTTTCCCTTTTAAAATCTATGTAAAATATAGAAATAAACAAAGGGCCAAAAACTCACTCATAAATTGTTGAACCAGTCTGATTTTCAGGGGGACACAACTAGGGTACCAATACATCATTCTGACAAAGTTTGGTCAAAATCCCCCCAGTAGTTTCTGAGGAGATGCGATAACGAGAAATTGTTAACAGACAGACGGACGGACGGACGGAATGACGGATGGACGGACCACGGAGGCAGAGTGATTTTAATAGCCCACCATCTGATGATGGTGGGCTAAAAAGGAATGGAAATATATATATGTATATATATTAATTTTTTAAGGAGGTGTGGGGGTGCTGGGGAACGGGAGAGGAAACAAAATTTCATATGTTGATTATAAATATTGATGGAAAATTAAAAAAGAAAAAAAAAGGGGGGGGTAAAAGGGTGAAGTTTAGTTTGCAGAGGATGCATGATCAGTGGAGGAGTGAAGTGGTGGAATGGTACAACTTGTATGTTGATAAATAATCATGGAAGGTTTGAAAAAAAATCTAAAACTAGAGATGCTTTTGAGAAAAGCGCATGTCTCCCACAACTGCCCCTATGAAAAATGTTAGTTTCTCTAAATATTTTAGACGAGTGGATCCAATTAGATGGTCTGGATGAGTGGATCCAATCAGTAATTCAAGGGTTATAAATCAAAAGTGCCTGGGCAGATTTGGCTAGTTATCGAACTTGGGTAAGGTCTTATGGCCAAACACATTTTGTTCAAGTTTGGTGAAGATCGGATGAGAAATGTTCGACTTAGAGAGTGGACAAGCGTAAGCAGACGGATTTTTTCGGTAATTCAAGGGCCGTAACTCCAAAATGCCTGGACCGATTTGTCTAGTTATCGAACTTGGCCGAGGTCTCATGGTCAAACACATTTTGTTTAAGTTTGGTGAAAATTGGATGAGAAATATTCGAATTAGAGTGCGGACAAGAGTAAAAAGACCGATTTTTGGTAATTCAAGGGCCATAACTCCAAGACCCCTAGACCGATTTGGCTAGTTATCGAACTTGGCCGAATTCTTATGGTCAAACACATTTTGTTCAAGTTTGGTGAAAATCGGATGAGAAATGTTCGACTTAGAGTGCGGACAAGCTTTGTGACAGACACACAGACTGGAGTAAATCAATATGTCTCCCACACCACTGTGTGGTGGGAGACATAATAAGAAATGAAAAAAAAAAAATTTTTTTTTTTTTTTGGTGGGGGGGGGGGGGGGGGGGGGGGGGGGGGGGGGGGGGGGGTGTGACCAAGGCAAGTGGGCGACCAGGTGTGTGTGTGCAACTTCACATGTTTATAATAAATGTTCACAGAAAAGAATGAAAGAAATTTAATGAAATTCTGCCAAATGGTAAGTTTGTTATGTACAAGTATGTGGATTTTTAGACAAAGGGCAATAACTCTAAAGTTACAAAAGAAATCCATACGAAATTGTGTGTGCACAACCACATTATGGTGCTCTAAATTCTGTTAAAGTTTCATAGTTCAAGGTCAAATATATCAAAAGTAATGATGCAGAAATTGCCATATCTACAGTACCCTATATAGATAACACTAGAAACTTCTAAGGGCGATAACTCTGGTGTTACTTGGGCAATCTGTCTGAAACTTGATTGGCCCCATAACCTCATAGAGGTGAACATGTATATAAGTTTGTTTGAAAAAAAATCTAAAATAAGAATGAATTTTTTTAAAAAAAATTTTTGTGGGGGGGGGGGGGGAAGGTGTGTGTCAGGCGATCGGGAGGGGGAGGGGGTGTGATCAAGGTATGGGGGTGATCAGTGTGGGTACACAACTTCCCATGTTTACAATAAATGTTCATGGAAAAGAATGAAAGAAATTTAATGAAATTCTACCAAATGGTAAGTTTGTTATGTACAAATATGTGGATTTTATACAATTAAAGGGCAAAAACTCTTAATTTACAAATAAATCCAAACTAAATTGTGTGTACACAACCACATTATGGTGATCTAAATTCTGTTTAAGTTTCATAGTTCTAGGTCAAATATATGAAAAGTTATGATGCAGCAGAAATTGCCATATTTATAGTATCCTATATAGTTAACACTAGAAACTTCTAAGGGCCATAACTCTGGTGTTACTTGGGCAATCTGACTGAAACTTGATGGGCCGCAAGAACTCATAGTGGTGAACATGTATATGAAGTTTTAAACAAGAGACATGTTAGACATGGCCAATCCCCCCGCCGGGCATATCATAACTGAAGGCTAAAGTTCCTGGCAAGTTAGTGTCTGAAAGTATTAATTTTGGGGAAAGCTTTGAAGAACCATTTAGTTGTGGTCCGCATCAGGGGTTTTAAAGATGTGGAAGAAAGAATAAGTCAGTGGTGAGGTTGTTTACTGTTAAATTTTATTAATTTTCATGAACAGTATAGCTACGATGTTTTTCTATATGGCTACTGTAAAAAGAAGGAATGGAAAGCTAACAGGGAACACGAATGCCAGAATGTCACAATATATGCCCGTCACAGCAAATTTCTTTACTCTTGCAGCTGTATTTGCAAATGGAATTTTAATTTTGTGGTTGTTTAGTAATCATTGTAAGTCTTTTGTTTTTCTAAGTCCACAAAAAACTCCTTACCAGGTAGAGATATCTTAAAATACACGTAAAATTGGAAAGTAACATCCATGTTGTACCACAGAAAAGTGGTCTTGTTTTTTCCCTATGGTCAATTATAAAAATGTTACAATATAAGTTATTTATAGCAACAACTAAGGGAAGTTAATCTTTAAAAAAATTGGATGTAGCATGCATGTTGTACTTCAGAAAAGTGATCTCGATTTTTCCCTACGACTAGTAATGAAAAAGTTACAATAAAAGCTATTTAAAGTAACAACAAAGGGAAGTAATTCTAAAGAAGGGAACTGCGCATGACACTTCATCTCATGATGGTGTATAATTGTGCCAAGTTACATCAAAATCCCTCCATGCATAAAGAAGAAATGCTTCAGACAAAGTCATTCTTATATCTGACCTTTGGCCTCTAAGTGTGACCTTGACCTTAGACCTAGGGACCTGGATCTTGCACATGACACTCTGTCTCGTGGTGGTGAACATTTGTGCCAAGTTATATCAAAATCCCTCTATACATGAAGAAGAAATGCTCCGGACAAGGTTTTCATTCTTGTATCCTTTGACCTCTAAGTGTGACCTTGACCTTAGAACCAGGGACCTGGTTCTTGTGCATGACACTCCATCTCGTGGTGGTGAACAATTGTGCCAAGATATATCAAAATTCCTCCATGCATGGAAAAGATATGCTCCGGACAAATTTTTTAAGAAAATATGATAAAGGGAAATAACTCAAAAAATAGGCAAGGTAGAGTTATTGTTCTTGCACACTGCGCTTACTCCCAATGTGTTCTATCAGTGTATGAAGTTTGAAGAAAATCCCTCCAATACTTTTGGAGTTATGCTCCGGACAAATTTTTTAAAGAAAATATGATAAAGCGGAATAACTCAAAAAATAGGCAAGGTAGAGTTACTGTTCTTGCACATTGCACTTCCTCCCAATGTGTTCTATCAGTGTATGAAGTTTGAAGAAAATCCCTCCAGTACTTTTGGAGTTATGCTCCGGACAAAATCTTTTAAGAAAATATGATAAAGGGGAATAACTCAAAAAATAGGCAAGGTAGAATTACTGTTCTTGCACACTGCACTTCCTCCCAATGTGTTCTATCAGTGTATGAAGTTTGAAGAAAATCCCTCCAGTACTTTTGGAGTTATGCTCCGGACAAAGATCGTTGCGGACGCATGGACGGAGAGCATTTCTAATATCCCCTTCGCCTTTGGCGTTGGGATAAATAATAATAAGTTGCTAGATGTTTAAGACTTTCCATCATTTTGGCTAGAGATAGATTGTATATTGGCTGTGTGTATAAGGCAGATACTTTCTCCTTGATGTTACAGCCTACACGTGCAAGTGGACCTAGGCTAGCTCTAAACAGAGCTCCAGATAAGCTTTTGGTGCAAATGGGTATTTACCCATCACTTTTTGTCTGAATTGGGTATTCGAAATTTGAATTGGGTAAAAATAATATCATTACCCAGCCTTTTCAGAAGTAATTGGGTATTTTCTAAAACCAATTGGGTATTTTACCAATCTCGCACTAACAATAATTATTGGGTATTTTTTGCTTACAGTATACATGGTATATTGTTACGATCCAGGGGGTAGAGGTCTCCTAATACTGGCTATGAACAAACAGGCTATCTGTCAAACGATCTTTGTAAATTATGCAGGTGTACTTTTCATAGGGGTAGTACGGTAGCTGGCTAAATCTGACTTGGGCATATACGGTAGTTGACTGAATCAAATTTAGTTAAATACGGTAGCTGGCTTGGGGTTTTTCCAAAGAAAAGGTAAGAGGTTTTTTGGTACTGGTGAACAGTAGTAAAAAAGGGTTTTTATTAATTTTGCCGACTGCCTTAAAGTTATTTTTTAGGCCGGGGAAACAAAAGAGGAAATGTTGGCTTTTTTTTAACCCTTTGGTTAATTCTGAAAAAAATTTATTCAACAAACAGGGATTTTTAACAGTTAAATTTAATTTTTATTTTATAAAATTGGAAAAATCTTTTGGGGAAAACCCTAACTGGATTCTGTTAACTTCGGATTGGGTCTGTTAATTCATAAAATACAAACCTTTCTTTTTGAATTTTTAAAAAGTTGATAAGAAAACATTGACTGGGGACCTAAAAAATATAATGAGCGTATTTAAAGTTCCCCTTTTTGTAGTTGCAACAGCATTTCAAAAAACCCCATAGTTTCTATAACGTTAAAAAACCTTTTTTGTGACAATAAAAACCAGAGTTTTGGTAAAACCAAATAATTTTTGGGAAAGCACTTTTTTCTTTAAAAAAAATTTTAAAAAAATGTTGTAAAAGTCTGTAGAAATAAGTTAAAAAAAAAAATGATCCAGGTTAAGAAATTTTACTTCAACGGCTCTTTACTTTTTGAATTTATTTTGCTTACATTTTAAATTATTCGTGATAAAACAGGGAATAACAGCGTTGGGAAATGTTTGCTAAAGAGGTTGGGAAAGCTAGACTGCCTGGTGCCCAAAAATTTGGGCAGTTTATTTTACAAAAGCAGGGGTTTAGCCCGGGACCCAAAGTGGGTAGCTCTCCCCGGTTTGGTAGTGCTAAAAGAAGTTTGGGTTTTAGAAGGGTCAGAAACCCAAAACGGGGTAGTGACCCAATATTGGTAGAGAAAACTGTATTAATTTGAAAGGGAAAAATGGCCCCCCTAAAAACCCCCCCTAATGAAAAATGAAAATGCCCAAATTTTTTAACACTGAATATTGTGGGTAATTTACGGAAAAACCTTTTTATAAAATACTGTATGGGTTTAAAATGGGTAAAGGTTTTATATTCTCAAAAATATGGGATGCCCAAAGCGTTTTTACTGGGCCCGAAACTACCCCACAATGCAAGAGTTTAAAATGGGGAATACATTTGGGATTTGTAAACATAAAATAACATGTTTTTATGTTTTAAAAATGTTTTAAACGTGGTTTTTTAAAAACGGGACATTGGCTTTAAAATTTACAGGTTAAATACCTTTGGTTTACGAAGGAATCGACATATTTAACGGGACTTTAGGGGAATAAAAATTGAAAAAAAGGGGGTTTAAAAACATTTGGGAAAAAGTTGGGGTTATTGGGGAAATAATGGGGCTTCGACCTAATTTTAGGAAGGAAAATTGGAAAAATTTAACGGATACACTACGAAAAAGACAGGAAAGTTTAAAGGAAATCACTGTTTTTTTAATGTGTGGGACTGCCCGAAAATTTTCTGGTCAGAATACATATTTTTTGTATGGTGAATTCCCAAACATGCTTCGCAAAAGTATGGAGATCTTGAATCCCAAAAAAACACTATGAAAAAATAAAGGTAAATTTTCACTTTGTTAAAGTTTTGACAAATGTTAAAGTTTTAAAGTAGTTTTTCCCACCCATAAAAATTTTAGTTTTAAAAGTTTTATTTTTAAACCTTTTGAACAAGGGGGTTTCATATGATAACAACAGGTCATTTTAAAAATTTGATAAAAACCCGGGGCCCACTTCACCCCCCCCTCGGCCCCTTATGGCTAAACCCCGGGTTGCCACATAAGTCACATTTTCTCGCAAAGTTCCCAATAAAAACCGAGTTTTTTAAAAAGGGTTTTCTCAAAATGGACTTTATGTAATTTAAAACATTAATTTTAGTTTTTTAAATTATGTTTATAATAAGTAAATTTCCCCTTTAAAATTGCCCTTTGGGGAATCACCCCTAAATAAGTTTTAAAAGGGTAAATTTTTTTTGTTCTGTAAAATGGGAAAATTTTAAAACCCGGGAACGAACATTTTTTGTGTGATTAAGCTGGCCCTTTCCCCTTTCCCCCCTCAGAGCCCTCCCGCCTTGAGGGGCATTTTTGTGGGCCTCCCCATTGCCCTCAATGACGGGGTTTTTTGCCCCCTCTTTTGTTTACCGGGCATTACTTGCAACGAGAGGACCTCCCAAACCCGGGCGGTTTTAAACCCCAAAAAACAAAAATTTGTAAACTGTTGGGTCGGCCCTGAGCCCTTAATTTTTTTTAACCCCTTTTTTTTACAGTGTTTTCAAATTGTGTTTTCCTTTCCAGGAGGGGGTTACTTTTTCCTGTTTTTTTCATGAAATAGGGGTTTTCCTAAAATTTTCCCCGGGGAGCTGGTGGATGCACGGGAAAAGGGTTTTTTGCGTGCGAAAGTTCTTTCAAGGACATGACGGGGGGTTTGGAGGTTTTCTGTTTTCCCGTGATTGTTTGACCGCAGTTTCCCCGGTTTTTCGGTGTGCACCCCCTAACTTTGGACTAAAGGGGCCTGCGGGTTTCTGGGTTTTAACCGGGGGCCCTTCCGGTTTACGGGAAAACCCCTTTGTACTGGTTTGCTTTTTTCTGGGTCCCGTTTTGGGGTGCTTTTCAGTCATGGATTTCTCAGTCTGGACCTTCTGTCCCTCCCGGCTGGTGCTTCCTCACTCATAGATTTTTCTGTCGGGACCTTCTGCCCCCTCCCGGCTAGGTTTTTTTTTTCCCCCCAACTCTTTGACTTTTTTTGTTGGACCTTCTGGCCCTCCTGGTATAACGGGTCTGATTTATATACTCCGTAAAGGATATCGTAAAACAATTTAGACCGCCTAAATTTGTAGGGGGGGTTCCTTAGACTTTGTCCCTGAATTTTCCCTTTGCTGGTGGGGTGGTGACCACCTGTTGGTTTGTTTTTGGGAGAAATCAGGGAGGAGCTCAGTGAATGCATGTCGAGCTGATCCCGAAATTTAAAATTAGGGGTTTTTTGGGTACCCGATACCGCATTTCATGGTAAAAGGCCCCTTTTGTAACGGCTCTGTTAACAAAAAAAGTTTAGGCAGAGATGCTGGTACGAATGGAGAAACTCCTGGTGTGCTGATGGCGCGGGCTTGTAAACTGGGCCCTTTTTAAAATTTTGGGCTGTAGGTAACATTAAGGGGTTTTTGTTTGAACGGTATGGTGGTTTTAAAGGGGCATTAAATGTGGTCTCAGGCATTGATGGTTGCTCCCTGCCACTGTGGGGGAAAGCCCCCCAAACATGGTTTAAGGGAACCTGTACTTGTACTTGTGGCTTTTGTACCCTTTGGGGGCCTTGGGGTTTTACCCCGGGGTGGGGGGCCTCAAATCTCCCCAACCAGTCCGGCAAGGCGGGGTTCATCTGTGTCTTGGGCGTTCTTTAGTTTGCTCCAGTAAAATTTACGATTCTAAGTCTCCCCTTACTGATTCATGACAAACGCATAGATGGGGTTTTTTCACTTGGTTGTTTTTTCCGACCTATTGAAAAGGGGCGCCAAGTTAGGTCCCCCCAGCCCTCCTTGTTTCCCTCCGGTGTCTTTGGGTAGTTGTTGAGGTGATGAACCAGAGTCGTTGGGTTTCTGGCACCGAAAATTACAAAAATGGTATAGGGAACACGATCCAAGGAAAACTGTTATTTCAAACATGGCCTAGTAATCGCCCCCTTCCTGTCTTTCCTTCCCGCATCCCCTGCATGCGAAACCTTTCGGGGTTTTGGGTCCCCTTCGATGGTTTCCTCGCCAACATGATCTGAAAACAAAAAACCAATGGTTATAAAAAAAGGGGAAACATTATTGCAAGGGGGCGGGGTCCATTGTCATTTTGGTAGGGTTAGCGAGGGAATTAAAAAACGTGATATATTGGGATTCATGGCTTTCCCAAAATCGGCTGCAATGTGCCCATGCCTCCCACGTCAAAAACTGTTGTATTAAAACGATTTACCTTATGAACAAACACGGGGAATTTCATCATACTGCCATTTCGAGTGAAGGAAAAAAACTTTTTTTTTTCGCACTAATTTTTAAATTGTATTTTTTTAGCCCGGTTTACAATGTATGCGGGGGCGTACCTGTTATTATTTGCTTTCAAAAATTTTATCACTTTTACATTTTGTACTTTTGTTTAGATTATTTTACCCACTTTTAAAATGACTGTTTATTGATTTTTTTTTTTAGCAACAAAAAACTATTTCAATTTTGGAGCTCATTATGGTTGAAAGTCCTTTCCCAAGGTTTCATTTTAAAAACAGCAAAAAAACAGTTCTTTAAAAAGCTCTGTTTATGTTTTCAAAGCATTTTTAAAAACAAAAGGGTCAAGTATACTAAAAAAATTTTTAAATTTTTTGTTTACAAAAAATCTGTCAGTAAAAACCAGTTTTTGAATTCACTAATTGCGTATGCTTTTATACTATTCACTTTTAGGGAATTTTAAAAAAGAGAAAAGTTCAGTATGAAGACAAAATTACAAGTTTTACAACATAAAATAGGTAACTTGGGATTTTCCCGCCCGGGGTTTTAGCAATAAAAACTATAAAAATTAAAAACAAAATGGTTTAACGACATCAAATTTACTGCTGCCTCTTTAGCCGCTTGGACACGGGGATAGTCCTTTTGGGAAAGGTGTGTCCCCCATCGTAGGGTTTTTAAAACTTGTTATGGTGGATAATCTTAAAAAAAAAACCCCTTCTGTCCAGTGGATTTCAAAATTTTAAACGCTGATATTTTTTTTTATCAGGGAAATGGACCTGCAAACGTTTTTTCGAGTTTTGGGGGAAAAATCCCCAAACCCTTTTTTTGTCTCGTAAAACACCAAAACTAGGTTTTCCTTGGGGGAGTTTTTAAAGTGATCCCCTGGGGTTTACACTTCCTTGCTACGTTTCGACAAAAGTTTTAGATATTTGCGAGCTCCCTCGGGGCATGTAACAGCGGTCCCTGAGCGTTTTAGAAAATCAAAAAAGGGTGGCAGCCCTTGGGGGGCTGGTGTTCTCTTTGGGGGCCGTAGACAATGTGGGACCGGCAACCGTATCTCCCTACCAAAGCTGAGAGATTTGGATTAATTTGGGTTTGGCCCTCTTTTGGGGTTGTCGACCTGTATGCCCCGGGGCTATCCCCCAGCCGAAGGTACAATTTCCCATTTCCTCTTGTTCTCCAGTCAAGTAAGCTCTTTATCATTTTTAAAAAGCGTTCTGTTTTTATCTCTTTTTTGGGCCTTTTTCAGCGGGCGTTTCTGGGACTGGTGGTCTTCTTCAGGAAAATTAGCCGACATATTTCCTAAAAGGGACCCTACTCTCAAAAGTCGCCCCCTTGGCTTTGGGGAAAATTCAGTGGAGTTCCCCATCTACCCACAAAATTTTAAAAATCCCCCTTGCACGTCCTCTGTTTTTGGGTTTTTGGAACTGCCGCGATTTTAAAACCTATTTGGTGATCCCTTGTCATTATTGTATGTTTTCTGTTGCCACGTGGAGTGAGTGGGAGGGGCCCCTACATAGTCCAAGGAAAGCGTACCCCAAGGTGCCCATTTTTGATATGTCCAAGGAGCTCTGGGAATTTTGAGGGGGGGTGCTTGTCAGGGGCCCAAAAACGTCGCATTTCCCAAAAACCCCATTTTAAATTTTCTTGCTTCAAGTTGTACCAGAAAAAAAACCTGGGGAAATCTTTTCTTTGGGTTTTTTACGCCCCCCAAAAAGGCCCGGAGGAGAAAGGCTGCTAGGGCATTTGTTTTTTGGTATTTCCGGGCGTATATTTTGGGGGGGAACCCCATCGGGGGAAAATCACCGTTCCGTTCTTTTTCCTGAAAGATTTGCGGGAGGTACCGTCCTTCAAATAAAATCATCCCATATTACCCAATAATGTTTTACAGGCTGGGTCTTGGACTCCATTTCTTCCAGGGAAGGTTACTTCCATCCAACTTAGCCGACAAGAGGGGTGCTATATCGGGAAACCAAGAACTGCTTCGCCGCAAAGTCTTGAGGAAAATAGGGAAAAAACCCCATTGTTTTACTGTATTTCTGCTGTTAAATTGGGAAATGTACCCTGTGAGGCCCCTTTTAGAAAACGTAGTCTGTCATTGCTCTTTTAAACCGGGGCCGTTTTATCAACTGCTCGCAAGTCACAACCCCGCCCGGCCCCCAATGACTTCTTCCCCCCTTTGGTACATGTTGGGTGAAGCTCCTTCGTTTGGGCTGCTTGTACATTTGGCACAGGGTCCACCTTCAATGGCCCCAACCTATCAACGTTGCTGCATGTACAATTTTTTAGTGTTGGGTCTTGGGCAGGGCATCACAATGGGCCATTCGCTGCCAGGGGATATTCTATTTCGAAAATCAAAAGGTGCTAGTATCTCAATCCCCTTGTATTTTGCCCTGGGTCCTTTAACTGAAAAAGCCACCCAGAGGGCCGGGTGGTCACTGCGAACCACCCAAAAAAGACGACCAAGAAGGTTAAATGGCGGGGAAAAAATATGAATTAAAAAAAAACAAATGCCAAGGGGTTCTTTCTCAGTAAAGCAAAAGTTTTTCTAGGCCTTTTTCATTTCCTCGCTAGCATAAGCGATCAAGGGGCGCTCTCTGTGGATTGTACTTGCGAAAGTACCGCGCCTATTTCCCGTTCCAGAGCAAACCGTGTCAAGATAAAAATTTCCGGCCCTTTTTCAATGGATAGCCCCCTTTTTATCTAGGACCCCTTAGAGCTTTTTTAATGAGGTTTAAAACCACTTTACAAGTTCCGTCCGGGGGGGAAGGTAGCCCTTTTTTTTCTTTGTGAGGTCAAACAAGGGACGGGTATTTTTTGCGTAATTTTTAAAAAAATGGCGAAATATGACCCATTGGCGGCAAATTTTTTTTTCTTGTTTTGGGTTTTGGGGGGGTGGGCCCTTTTAGCAAATTTTTAGGGGAAAAAGCAGGGGCTGGTAGGGAACCTTCTTTTGGGAAAAAAACATGACCTAAAAATATAATTTGTCGCAACCAGTGACATTTTTCTGGCCTAAGTTTCAAACCCGCGGCTTGATACGATTTGAAAACCCGTTTACGCGCTGCATGTGTGCTCCAAAATTGGAACCATAGGGCGATTATTTCATCAATTTTAAAAACTAAAAAAAGGTTTTCCCCTTGTAAACCCCGAGTGGACTTCCCTGGTTGCTGAAAAGTGCTTGCAGCATTATTTTAGACCCAAGGGCATTTCGGGTCATTTCAAAGTGGCCCCCTTTTTGCAAAAAATTTCGCCCTTTTTTGGGAAAATTTATTTAGGCTTAAGTGGAATCTGAAAATAGCCATAGTCAGGTCAAAATTTTCCCAAAAATGAAGCACCGGGGACGATCTAAAAAAATTTGAATGCGGGTTTAGGGGGGAAAAACCCTCTGGTTTGACAAGGCCCTGTTGACCCCACGGTAATCAAGCAGGCCTTAAAGCCCTGAATTCTTTTTCCTAATTTCTATTGGGATGCCCCCAAAGGGGAGTACTCTTACGAAGGGCACCCTTTTGTTTAAAAGGTCTTTAATTGCCTTTTTTCTTCTTCCGCCCTTTTTTAGTGGAAACCCCTTTTGGACGTTGTTTTATTTGGGAGGGCATCTCCCGTGTTTTTTGGGGTGCTTGGTAAATCAGTAAGCCCAATGTTCCCCAAATTTACCCTTTGAGAAGGTGTCTTTGTGTTTTAATAAAAAATCAGCTATAATTGTTTCTCTCGATATGGTTTTGCCCTCGGTTGCCTTCTGGTATAAGTTCTCCAGATGTTTTTGGCCCCCTTTTTCTGCCCTCTGCCGTTTCAAAAGGCGGGCTGTTCTACCCAAATTTTATCTTCGGCTTTTCTTTTTCTGGGGCTTGCGTATGCTCTCAAAGTTTTGTGTTCCTCGGTGTGTTTGTTTTGGTTATAGTGTAAGGACCTTTTCTATTCGTTTTTTCTTTGCCCAAATTTTTTGTTTGTTTGAGTGGGACATTTTTTGGGAAGGGAAATTTTAAAAATTTGAACTTTGCAGGTTGGATTTTTTATTTTTATTGCCAGTTTTACATGCCCTTTGTAGGGGGTTTAAAACCTTTTAAATGGTTGAAGGCTCCCCAAATTTTAAACAGCCTCATGATTCTCATCTTCTTCAAAAAGTTCCACATTTCACAATTTACAAAATGTTCAGCCTGACCAGGGAAATGTAACATCATCTGTTTCTACCATCGCCCTTTCCCTCTTTGTAATACCAACCTGAAAAATTGGTGTTTTTTTCACATTTAAGAAATCTTGTTATGCGTCAATAAAAAAATTTCTGGCCCTTTTTACTACCTATCAAAATGTCACACCCCAAGAGAGGGCCCCATTTCCCCCATCTTGCCACCCAAAACATACAACCCCAAAAAAGGGCCAGTGGCCCCCAAAAGTAGATCAAAAAACTGCCTTCCCCGATTCCCTTTATTGGGGGTACCTCCCGCACCAACAATACAGGGCGAGTGATCAAATTCAAAGGGCGTTTACTGCCTCGTAACCTATTATATTCCCTGTTAAAAAAAATGGCGGTTCTTTAAGCCCAGTGTTGCGGAAAAAACGTAGCTGGGCTTTCCCTTTACAGTTCCCCGCACGTTTCACAACCCTCTGCCAGACTTTTTCTTTCTTCTGCCTTAAAAAATTTTCTCGTAGACTGGGCTCTTTTTTTTTTTCCCCGGGTTTTTGATGTTTTAAAATTTGTATTTGGGGCCCGCAGAAATTTAAATTGGGGCCCCTTTTTGGGGTTCAGAGTGGTTCCCCCGGGAGTTTTTAAAAGGGTTTCCCTTTTAGGGGTTTTTTTTATTCCCATCTTTGGTGTTTTAGCCGTCCCGGAGGGTTCTTTCCTTTATCAGGGCAATTTCGGCCTAATGCCCCCTACTGTGGGAGTTATAGCACTCAATTTCTTTTTTTGTTTTTTGGGCCCCTTTTCCATTGTCTTGTTTTTGCCTTTTCAAGTCTGCCTTTTAGTTTTTTCCCTCTTTGCCAACAGCTTTTTGAATCAATTTGTTACTGGCTGCATCATGTTTTGAAACACTTGGGCCCTTTACTGACTCCTAAACCCGCATTAGTTAAACTACTTTTTTATTTTTTAAGTCTGCTTCTTCATTTTTTTTTCCTTTTTTACTTCTATCATTGGATTGTCTGGGCCTGGTAATCATAAGCACCCCGGGGCCCGAAAACCCACTTCGCCCGTAAACCCCCTTTCCCATTCCCCTTTTTGGGATAAAGGGTTTTCTGGGATAAACACTGCGCCCCATCTATATTTTGTTTGGGTTTCCCTTTTTAAACTTTAATTAAAGCGAACCTCTTTATCATGAAAACCCTCCAAAAAAAACGCCTACAGGGTTTTTCTTTTCTTGGGTTTTGCGGTCCGGGGAACCATTGTGCCTTTTTATATAATCGCTTAAAATCGGCAGATATTCTTCAGTTGTTTCATCAGGCCTTTTCTTTCCCGCGACCTAAATTTTGGGTGCAAAAGATGGGCGGTTTCATCACCCTTTAAAACCGGCTAAACATTCAGAAAATAAGGGTCGAGTAGTTATTCAGTTCAAGGGGACAATGAAATGAAAAAAAAAATGGGCAGCTGTGCCTTCGGGGTTTGGCAGTAGATTATCTAACCCTTTTTTCCCTCTGACCATTTACCCTTCTGGTATAGGGCCCCAAATTGTGTATCCAAAAATCGCCTATTCTTTTTTCCCCCTAAAAAAATGGTAACTTAAAATGGGAAAGGTTTTTCTTTTAAAACCGTGCTGGTGCTGTGGAAAAAACTTTGAGGGTTTCCCAAAATCCTACCCTTTTGGTGCAAGTAACTCAGGTGTTTTCACCCCTTGCCCGCTGTAATCTGGCCCCAAAATCACGTATTTCTTAAATGTATTTCTGGAGCATTTTGATTCCTAAAATGATCATCACCCCATTTCGAAAAACCCCCTTCAAAAGGGGCTAGACTTTGGTTTTAACGTATTGTAAAGGGAAAAATAGTACTTGCTTGTATGCGTGGGGCCCCCTTTTACCAAAACCCCGGTGGTCTATTTCTATAGGTCTGTGAAATTTTTTTTTAAGGGGACTTGGTGGTCTGTCCTACACTTTTTCACTTTGGTTTAAATGCTAATGGGTGGTTCCCCTGCTTTCTGGCGTTAAAGAAACAAGTTGACTTAGCTTGTTATTATAAGAACTTAAATTTTTCTTTTTAGCGTGCTCTGATTTTAGGGTTTTTTCTTTATTATTACTTTTGAGGGTCTGCAGCTGTTCAACAAATCTTAAGTATGCCCGGCCTTTTGGTATCTGATCTTGGAGTTCTAATTCGATATATTTTTTGAGGTGTTTACGCATTATCGACCATGTCGGGTAGTTTCCCCATTCCGATAAAGAATCTAATGTTTCTGAACAATCGTTCAGATGCAAATTTTTTTCCCCTTTAGGTTTTTAACCTAATTCCCACAATTTTCAACCCGGGTTGGATGCTCATGCTTCAAAATTAAATGGTTTTTCAAATTTCCAAAAACTTAATACGCTAAATTTTGTTGTTTCAGTACTCTTTTTAGTTTCCTTTTTGGGTCCAAAAAAAGGTTTGTTTACAGGGGTCTGTCTTTGAAATTGACAGATTTCCCCGGTGCCACCAAGAAATGGTTACGATCCAGTGGGTAGAGGTCTCCTAATACTGGTTGAAAAACAGGGTATCTGTCAAACGATCTTTGTAAAAATTTCGAGGTGTACTTTTCATAGGGTAGTACGGTAGGGGCTAAATCTGACTTTGGGGATTACGGTAGTTGATGAATCAAATTTGTTTAAAAAACGGTAGCTGGGTTGATCTAAGTAAGAGTAAGTACGGTTAGTGACTGAATCTAATTGGGCATTTCCGGTAGTTGGCTGAAAACCAATTTCGTTTTTAAATACGGTAGCTGGCTTGATCTAAGTTTAAAAGTAAATTTCGGTAGTTGGTATGGGGGAAAAACGGTTAATAAGGTTTTTTTAATTTTGCCCACCCGTTAAGTTTTTTTTTTTAGGCACAGGGGAAAAAAACAGGGGGGACAATGTTGGCTTTCCAAACCTTGGTTAATATCTGCATAAAAATTCAACAACACTGATTTTTACCCGTTCAAATTTTAAATTTTTTTTTATAGATTAGGTAAATCCCATTGAGAAAATAACTGGATTCTGTTAATTCAGATTAGTTTTGTTTTAAATTTATAAAATACGACTTTCTATTTATTTGATAACCCTTGGGTAAGGGAAAAAATTGACTTGACCTAATAAATAAATGAGGGGATTTCAAGTTTTCCGGTTTTAGTTGCATAACAGATTTTAAAAAACGCGTTTGTTTTATAAACAATAATACCAGAGTTTACTGTACACAAATAATAATTTGAAAATGTTTTTTTTAAAATATATCAAAAAAAGTTGTTTAAAAATCTGTAGAAAAAAAGTTTAAAAAAAAACAATGATCCCCGGTCTAAGGGAATTTACTTTAAAAGGCTTTTATTCGTGAATTTATTTTGCTTACAAACAAAAAAATTTTTCGTGGGTAAAACAGGGGGGAAAAACAGCCCCCCCCCCCCCCCTTGGTGTTTGCTTTAAGGGTTCGAAAAAATAGATTTCCTGGTGACCCAAAATTTGGGCAGGGGGTTTTATACTAAGCAGTGGTACAATTTCTCCAGCTAGCTATTTACAGCAGGGCGGGATCCCCCCGTTCCCAAAAAACGTTCCGCCCTGTTGCCCTGCCCGGCACCCTGCCCGGGTTTTTCAACCATTCTTTCCCCCTTTTTTGCCAAAACCCACCCTTTTTTTCCTCAGTGATTAAATTAAAATGCTTTATTGCCCCCCTTTTTAAATTTAGTGATACACACCGGGGGGGGTATTGACATAATTTTGCAAACAAAATTTCCCGCTGTAATTTGTGCCCGAGGCAGGCGTGTTTTTTTAGGGGCTGCTCCACTAACATTAAAAAGACTTGGGAAACTTTGTGTTAACACAGTTTGCAAACCCGCTTGGGAAAACTTATTTTTTTCGCGCCCCCTGTCAAAATGTTTCTTTCGGTTTTTTGGTAACAAGGCGTAAAAATCCTTTTTAAAAATAAAATGAAAAAAAAAAAGTCCAGACAAAAAGACATTTTTAATCCCAACTAATAAAAACGATACAATCAAAAATTTTGATAGGGGAAAATTTTTTTTGTTTTTTTCGTTTTTTTTAAATTTTTTTTAAAACAAAAATAGGCTGTGTCGGGTGTGTGGGAAAATTTCCCATTTTTCACGAAGATTTCTTTGAAAATTTGTTTAATAAAATGTAATGAAGGGTAAAACTTTTGTAAGATACAGTTAAAAAGCTGTTAAAACTGTCTTTTCATCAAATATTTTTTTTAAAAAATATTGTTTAATTGACTTAGAAAAGTTTTAACCATTACCCCGGGTATAAAAAATTTTTGGGTACCCGGGGTAATTCTATAGAAGAGTTTTAAATTGCCTTTTTTGATGTTTTAAGTTAAAAAAATTTGCCTAAATTTATTTATTTAAGTGGGGAAATTTTTAAAAATTTATCTTCTGTATGTTGCCTTTGAAATTTATAAAAATTTGTATATGGAGAAAGATGTGTACTGAAATTGTAAAAAAGTAAAATAGTCCCAAAAACATGATAAATTTTATTTTGTATGCAATTACAAAGTAATGGTTTCAAGTAAAATACCCAAACAGCCGAATTTTTTTAATAAATTGTGTATTTGAGATGACCCCCCTTTGCCTATCAAAAGACAAATTTTGCCTTATTTCCATGCCTAAAAAATGCCCCAAAATTCCCGCCTAAAGTATTTAAAATGCACTGAAACATGTACTAGTTACAATTTTTTTCTGGGGGAGCATGCCCCAAGACCGACCCTCCTAGAAGTGCCCTTTTCAGTGCCAGCACCCTGCCCTTTTTATATCCTAGCTGGAGCACTGTGGTAGACTGACCCAAAGTGGGTAGCTGCTACCCGGACTTGGTAGTGCTGACCGAAGATTGGTAGAATGTCAGCTACCCAAAACGGGTAGTGACCCAATATTGGTAGAGAAAACTGTATTAATTCTGACAAGAAAATGGCCGCTAAAATCTAATGAAAAATGCAACTGACTAAGTTTAACACTGAATATTGTAGTAACTACGGTAACAACCTTTATCAAACTACTGTATAGGTAAAATAGAGAGGTTATATTCTCGAAATATCGATGACTAAGCGATTTACTCGGCCGTAACTATCCCACAATGCAAGAGATAAAATGGCGTATACAGTAGGATTTGTAAACATCAATAACATGTTTTTACGTTTTAAAAATGATTTAAACGTGGATTTAAACACTGACACTTGGCTAAAATACAGGTTCAATACCATAGTTTACGAAGGAATCGACATATTTAACAGACTTTATGGAATAACAATGAAATAAGCGTAAACACTTGGAAAGATTAGGATATCGCGGAATCATGTGGCTTCGACCTAATGTCAGGAAGGAAAATCTGGAATATTTCAACAGATACACTATGAAAAAGACAGGAAAGATAAAGGCAATCACTGTTTGTTTAATGTGTAGACTGCCCGATTAATATTTCTGGTCAGAATACATATTTTATGTATGGTGAATTGCCACATGCTTCGCACGAGTATGGAGATCTTGAATACCTAAAACACTATGAAAAATAAAGGTAAATGTTCACTTTGTTCAAGTTTTGACTAGTGTTCAAGTGTAAAGTAGTGTTTCAGCATAATAAATTAGTGTTCAAGTATTATTTTATAACCGTCTGAACAACCGGTTCATAATGATAACAACAGGTCATGTAAAAAGTTGATCAAAATCCGGGGCACTTCAATATATCACTGAACAGGATTGACTAAGTAGCTATGTACTTTAATGGCGCCCTTCAATGTTTAATACAAAAATGTATTTAAAATTGTAATGAATATTCCATACTGTTGTTTTCTTTTTCACTTTTAATGAAGTCGGAGATCAGTTCATCCACAATATCCCGAACGATGTGGTCACCACAATATGCATTCTCCCAAAAGATATCATCCAGTATTGGTGACACTACATCGTCACAAACAGATAACTGTCATTGTTGAACAGCAAAATATCCCACTAATTAGATTGTGCTGCAACAATGTTTATTCTTCAACTCTTTTACATTTTATCGGCGTAAAATTGTTTACAAAGTATCCAAATAACACCGATCAGCCGACTGAATGGTCCTGTGATTTTTCCGATAAATTGCAACCTGTTCTGCGGTAACGTATAACCAGTCAGTCAAATCTAGCGTTAAAGTCTCGTACCCGTTCTAGTAATAACGAAAATGTGATACGCAAACGATTTTTTATGAATTGGGTATTAGGAATTTTACTTGTGTTTCATTACGCACACTGTATGAATTTAATTGGGTTTTCAGCAATTTTAATTGCGTAAATACGCAGCTTATCTGGAGCTCTGTCTAAACTTAGTATACAGTCAGTAGAACTTTTTAAAAGCCAATAAAGGAGGAATGTTCAACGTCTAGAATATACAACCACAGAGAATATATAAGAGGTGTCCAAGCACCTTAGTTTCGTAGCATTTTTTTTTCGAGTAAGCAGGGTTAAATTTTTGTACAATTACATGTCTGTAAACCTAGCCAACTTATGGACCTACTGTTTTTAGTTATAGCAATTGTTTGTATCAGAGTCTAGATCCGATAATGTTAACCGAAAATGTTTTTCAGTTAATTACACTGACAAACAAACAGACACATTAACAGACTGATAAACAGAATCCCTGCCACTTTTTCTAAGAAAATAGGTCGAGCACTCAATAGCACTTATGTTTCGTATAAAGGAAGCTCTAAAAGTCTCAATAAAATAGGGCTATTATAACAGTAGCTTGATCTGGGATGCTGTATTCGAGTGCTCAAGTGTATTTTTGCCAGACAGGATCTCACGAGGCACGCAAGCGCCGAGTGTGATCCGATCTTGCAACCTCCATAAGAGCCAACTACAAATTCCCGCAGATCTAGCTTCTGTTATGACCCTTTTATTATATGCCTCCACATGTTTTGTTACTGAATGAAATCTTCAATGTTTATCAATATTGGAACTGAGTGAGGTTTTTATGTACGCTAATTGGCCATGTATAGAATTGTGTCAGGTCATGCATATTAATAAAAGTAGTCCGGCAACATACAATACAAAAGGTACAATACGGATTTTTTCTTGCCTGTTCATATTTACTTGTGCAATACAAGCCGATTTTTGTTACAGAATTTATATATGTATATGTATATAATAAAGATCTATTCTGTTTTGAAAGAAACATAAAAGATCTAAATTAACAGGTAAGGGAAATAATCTAGGCTATGAATTTTCTAATGGGGTCGAAAACACCCCATTCTTTCCTGTATCATTGGCATCTTGGTTTTATTTTCCTCCATAATTGTTGTCAAGGACTTCTTTCTCACCTGTCTTCGTGTTGCAAACACGAAAATAACTAAATTTTCAAAAGCAATTTCAAGGGAGACAACACTATCTACCTTACGACTTGCAATAACTCTTCCAAATATGCTGTGGGAGATACGTCCTATCATGGTTCATACACATTCTTTCAGACAAAATTCCCTGACATTTCCCGACATTTCCCTGACTTTTCCCTGACATGAAAGCATTTTTCCCTGACTTTTTGGTTCGGTACGATACAAACCAAGTCACCTAGTATGACTTTTGTTATCTTAAAATGTGCACATTTAGTGGTTCAATTTTAAATGAAAAATAGAATGTTGGCCTCCACGACCCCTACAGCCAACCCTTACCTCCTTTTTTGACAAACATTTACATTGTTTAATATTTTGTTTGTTTATTCCAAATCAACTGGATATGGAGCTGGTGATTATACAAAACACATTGAAAAGCAAAATGACATGAATTATCATGCATTAAAAAGTAATCAAATACACTGTTTCAAACAAACAAATGTTTTTATGTTATGACCAATAGACAATAAAGCAATTACTTTTGGAAACCTGAACATATTAGCCAAATCGAACTGTTTTTCTGAACATAGCTTTACTAAATTACATTAAAATGGAATTGTCATTCTGATTACCAGTTAAAAAGAGTAACATCTATAGGATATATACCATGCAAAACACCTTGGTAGCAAAAGCATGTCTTTAAGGTATTGTAGATAATATTATGTTTAATTTTATATATCGCACATAAAATAAGCCCTGCATAATTAAGTGACAGTATTGCATACTATTATATACAAGCAAGCTGATCAGCCCCATAATCCAGCACAACAGCATAAAAACCACTAAACCTTTCAGTTTCTTCTATATGGAATTTGAAAAATATGTAGAATACAGATAATAAATTTATATGCATATAATTCAAAATTATGCTTTAATTGTTGTAAGTGTGAGAGCTTTCATGAAAAGGAAATATTTGAAGAAACTGCCTTAACCTTTACAAATTGTTGCCTAACCAGATCAGAAAATTCCCTGACATTTTCCAAATTTCAAAATTTCCCTGACATTTTGTAAAATTCCCTGACAATTCCCTGACCTTGAAAAAAAATTTTTTTCCCTGACTTTTCCCTGATGCGTATGAACCCTGCCAATCAGTAAGAACAATATCTTGATATAAAACAATAGTGTGCAGGAGTTTCGCATCGACTCACAGACATTTAGGAACTTGTGACATCATAAAAACGTCACAGAAAATAATAAAGACTGTGGCATTAACATAAATAAACTCTAACAATTAGGGTGTCGATAACTGACGACTGTCGGTATTACCAGACATTACGCTACTTGTCTAAATAACATACATGTTAAGAGTTATAAAATTCCAACTGCTACTCATTTTCACTGTAGCATTTCTGTATATACAAACCTACCGAAACAAAAACAGCCTATTCCCAGCATCTGCATCTTTTTTAACAATATCCAAATGTTTACAGTTCAGTCATTTAAAGACAAAGATGTTCTACATGCACGATAAATAGTCTTTGACGTGTATGTTACCCTCTGGGGAAAAATGACGTGTACGTCACCTCCTGAAAAACTGCAACGTGTATGTTACCGCACCCTTTGTCTTACGATATCTTCAATATTCCTGAATAGTCATGTTAAATATTTGGTACAGGACTTTGGACAATGACAAGGTTTATTTTAAACCTACATTCCAGCGAAAATTCTCTGCAGAATCTGTGCTAGGTGCGTAACTTGTGAATAGACGTGTTCGTTACCAAAATATTTTGCATCTTTCGAATCGGTTGGGCAAGGATTACGTAAAAATGGGAGGGAGTTTCATCAAGTTACATATATCCGCTGAAAGAGCTTTTTATTGTGGGGTTTATGCACATTATCTCATTTAAAACAATTGCGGATCAAAAAAGTTATAGTGAAAAAACATACCTGAAGCGGGCCTATTTTTAGCACTTTTGCATGCATGTTATCCGATTTAGTCATTGGTTTCCCCACCATGTTTTTTAACGAATCAGAATAATTTAAACAATATTGGTAGAGGACCATTTGGTCAAAATTATTTTAAAATCGGGCTAGCAGTTTCACACAAGAAGACCACTATATACATATAGGGAAAAGTGACCACGCCCCCTGGCAGCCATGTTTTTTGACGAATCGGAATAATTTGAAAAATCTTGGTAGAGGGTCACATAAGGACCATTTGTGTAAAATTATTTTAAGTTTTGGCCAGCAGTTTCACACAAGAAGATTTTTAAAGTTTCCCCTATATACATATAGAGAAAAGTGGCCACGCCCTCTGGCGGCCATATTTTTTGACGAATCAAAATAATTTGAACAATCTTGGTAGAGGGTCACACAAAAACATTTGTGTGAAATTATTTTAAAATTGGGCCAGCAGTTTCACACAAGAAGATTTTTTTAATTTCTACTATATGCATATATATGGGGAAAAGTGACCACGCCCCCTGGTGGCCATGTTTTTTGACGAATCGTTATAATTTGAATAATCTTGGTAGAGGGTGACAGAAGGACCATTTGTGTAAAATAATTTCAAAATCGGACCATTGGTTTAGGAGATGTTTTTTCTAGTTTTAGCTCTGGCTATGTGCATCCAAGCGGAAGCAGTGGTTTTGGAGGAGATGCCGTTTAAACACAATTGTTGATGACTGACGACTTGATGGATGAACGGACGACGGACACAGCATGATCACAATACCTCACCATGAACACTTTGTGCTCAGGTGAGCTAAAAACTATAGGAATGCCCTTTAACTTAGTGGGTAGAGATGTAAACAAAGTACTGCAAGACAAAGTAGACCAGGCATTACTTATCTTTCTGTTTTGGTCTTCACAACCGTGGTTCCTTGTTATCCTAGAGAATATTTTTTCTTTTCCAACTAGGATACTACGTCACAGAGATTTATTAACACTACAGCACAATCAAGAACCACATCCGCTTGGAAAGCATTTGAATCTAACGGCAACCATAATGGATAGAGGAATTTCAAAGGAACTTGCATACTTCAATCTCCAGTCATGGTCAATGGGAACAAGAAAGCAATATCAGTCAGCATGGAGGTCATGGTATACTTGGAACCATATCAGGTTTAGTAATCCATTTGAAACAACTGAAGAAGTTGTAGTGAAATACTTATTTTTCATGTTCAAGTCTGGTAAGTCTTATTCAGTTATAAATAGCTATAAAGCTTTGCTTCTCCAAACTTTGCAGTTCTTCAGTAATGATTGGTGTAAAACAAGTGTTCTGATTCCAAGATTTATGAATAGTGTATTTCATCATAAACCACCTAACCTAGATATTTAGCGCTATGAGATGTGACAGTTGTGTTAAAATTCCTAAAAACTTTTATGCCACTTGATAAACTTTCACTCAAAATGTTAACATGAAAGGTTGTAGCTCTCATTGCACTTGCGACTGCACCTAGAGCTCAGACACTAACTTCAATGTATCTTGACAATATAGTGTTGGAAAATTATTTCCAGACATGTTAAAAACTTTCCAGTCAAAGCCCCCAGGACAGATACATGGGATTTTTCATACTTATAACCTGTTCTCATTTGGTGTAATGTTACCTTGTGGATCAATTATTTTTCAGCTGCACTTGTTTTGGATATATACTGTCACTATACAGTTGTATTTTTTTTAATAACACAGGAGTAGGCATAATTATTTTTATATACCCGAAGGGACGTATTATGTTACGACGTTGGTGTCTGCTCTGTAACTCTTAAACCCCTTGAAGGATTTTGAGGAAACTTGACAGAAATATTCAACACATTGAGACGACGTGCAGTGTTCATGTTTTTGATGGCTTTCTTCAAGGCCAAGGTCACACTTAGGGGTCAAAGGTCATAATTATGACTTTGTTTCGTGTCTGCTCTATAACTCTTGAAATGCTTGAAGGATTTTAAAGAATCTTGGCACAAATGTTCACCACATTGAGATGACGTGCAGAGTGCATGTTTCGAATGGCTCGCTTCAAGGTCAAGGTCACACTTAGGGGTCAAAGGTCATACCTTCGGGCGTATATTGCTCTGCATTGCGGTGCTCTTGTTTTACTTGTAATTTTTACCTGCATTCAGATTCTCTGTATTGATGATAACTACTGACTGGGACCCTCTTCCACTGTCAGACAGTGGAGATTCCTTCACTGTTTCAGGTTGTTTATCCCCCGTTTCTGCTGACATTCTGTAACTGCAATAAATGAAATAACAAAAACTTAATTTCTTTGCTCATTTATGGTTGAAAATATTATTAATCAAGTTTGTTTATAACAATTTCTTTCTTCATATTTTGGATGAAAAAGCAAATTTGATGAATTGGTACCCCCCTCCCCCCAAATAGGGTTTGTGCTGAGGAATGGCAAAGAACTATAACTGGCAAAAAGTTAAGGATGTTACTAAGGAACAAGTAATTTCATTACATTTGAACTCAAAAGAACAGAAGTCCTTAAGAGAGCACAATCAAGTAAGAAATCTTGAACATGGGTAGTGATGGGGTGAGGGTACAAAACTTCACATGTTGATAATAAATATTGATGGAAAATAAACAAGAGCTATCCTTAAGATAGCACGCTGGACTTTTCTCAGTGCTTGACTCTGAATTAGAGCTTTGCAAGTAAAAACTTTAACCAAAATATTCTAAGTTAAAAAGAGGCATTACTCTGTCAAAATTCAATCAAAGTTATGGGGATTGTTTCTCCTGGTGTAGACTTTGATAGTAAATAACTATTTTAAGTTTCAAGTCAAAAGCTTGATAGTAACAGTGTTACTGTGAAATCATTACTATTCGTAGAGGATTAATTTTCGTGGATTTCGTGGTTCAGCCCAACCATGAAATTAAGTCCTAATGAACAAATTGTGCCTGAGATATTCATGTAAATTGTACTCGATGTCACCAAAAAAAGAAGCCATAGCCGTCCGATCTGGTCTGTAGTTATATGCACGCCGCAGTACTGACACGCAGTACTTTTTATTCGGCCCCGCACTGAAATGTTTATACACTGCCTTTATTTTTTATTGACATGAAGTAAACTACTAGTACCTTGGAACTATTAAATATTATAAATTAATTGCTAGATTTTCATCTGATGTTTTATTACCTAATTCACATTACATGTTTCTCAGCAGGAAATAACACATGCACAAGTTAAACAGCTTTTAATTCAAGATGCAGACGCCATTCATTTTGCAAAAAAGCATTCATATATTAGTGTGATTTTCGTCTACAAACATGCTAAGCATTCTTGCAAGTGTTTTGTTAAATCTTTCGACCATTCCGTCGCTTTGAGGATGATACGCTGTGGTTCTGGTCTTTTGAATGTTCAAAAGTTTGCACATTTCTTTGAAAAGACCACTCTCAAATTGTTTTCCTTGGTCGGAATGAATTTTGCTGGGAACACCAAACCTGGCAATGACTTCTTCCACTAATAGCAATTGTCGATGCCTCCATATTTGACATTGGGAAACTCTCTGTTCATTTCGTACAATAGCATGAAATAACTATTATATACTTATTGCCTCTCTCTGTTACCAGTAATTCCCCAAGTATGTCCAGTGCGATTCTTTCCATAGGATAGCCTGAACGAACTATCTGCATTGGAGCCATTTTAGTCTTCAATGGTGCTTTTCTTTTCTGGCAATATTCACAACCTAAGACGTATGCTTCTACATCTTTCCTCATCCCTGGCCAAAAATACTTGGCACGTATTCGTTTCAACGTCTTCTTGAAACCTAGGTGTGCTGCGGTATTAAGATCATGTGAAAACCTCAGAATTGTTCTGCGTAATTTCTACGGAATTACGACTTGACAGTACTTTGTTTGTTTCGTGATCTTTCCATTCACGGATTAATAAGTTATTCTCTACTCTGAAGAAAGGGTACTGACCGTAGAGGGTTTTAAGGAAGTAACTTTCGCTTGAAATGTCTGTAGCAGTTGGTTTTTGGCCATTCATAACCCATTCTTTCATAATACTTATGTCCCTATTCGAGTCCTGAGATTCAACAAGAGATTCGATGTCAGGAGGGTTTTCCGATTCTTCAGTGATTGATCTGATATGGCCTTCTTCTAGTTCTACTGCCCACAATGTATTCTACTGAGTCCATCGGCATTACAATGTTGTCTACCTGGACGATGTTTAATGTCGAACTGGAATGATGATAGGATTTCCAGCCACCGAGCAATTTGACCTTCTGGATTTTTGAAATACATCAGCCACCTTAGACTACCATGATCCATTCTTTGACCATAGAAACTTTTGACCTTTTTCGGAAATCTTGTGAAGAAGTTTTGCAAATTCAGAAAATTTCTCAATGAACCGACGAAAGTGGGCACAAAAACCTAGAAATGACCGAGTAGTGGGTTGAGGCCAATTTTTCACGGATTCAATCTTTTTAGGGTCCGTCTTGATTCCTTCTTTTGAAATGATATAACCTAAATACTCAACTTCACTAGCAAAAAGTTGGCATTTTCTTGGTTTTAATTTTAAACCAGCTTCTCCTAGTCGTGTGAAGACTTTATCTAAATTTTGAACCATGTCTGAAAATGTTTTTCCTGTCACTATTATGTCGTCTAAATAAATAAGACACATTTCCCAATTTAGACCAGCCAATACCTTTTCCATTAAACACTCAAATGAGGCAGGAGCATTACAAAGTCCAAATGGGAGAACTTTAAATTCGAATAAACCTTGCCTGGACACAAATGCCATTTTCTCTCTGTCTTTTGGATCTATCTCTAGCTGCCAATGCCCGCTATTCAAGTCTAAACATGAAAAACAGGTGGCTCCAGACAGTTGATCAAATGAATCGTCTATGTGAGGTATCGGATACGCGTCTTTTACTGTGAAAGCATTTAATTTTCTATAGTCTATGCAAAATCTTTTTGTTCCCTCTTTCTTTTCCACCATAACAATGCCGCTTGCCCAAGGACTCGAAGACGGTTGAATGACATCTTGTTCTAGCATGTTTTGAATTTGTTTATTTGCTTCCTCCTGCAAGTGAACTGGCATTCTTCGTAAAGGTTGTTTGATGGGATGGGAATTTCCTATATCGATATTATGACTTATAATGCCCGTCCTGCCAATGTCAGTATCAGTCTTAGAAAATGTATTAGAATGCTTTTCAGAAGATCGGCTACTTGACGGGATTGTGTCTTTGTAAGCCCTATAGTAGCTCTTTGATAAACATCTGACAAATGTTCTGGGACTTGATTTGCATGTATATGACTTTGTGTCTTTGCAGTAACCAGGGATATTAGGGACATGAGGCTTAAATTGGCAATGTGTGTACCTGGGTAGTATTTGTCAGTTTCTTGACTTGTATTCAATAACCTAACAGGAACGGTATCTCCGGCATGCACAAGTGCTTTAGCTACTACGCCCATGTTGCATTTATTGTAGTCATGTAATGGTTCTATAATACCAAGTTCATTCTTTCTTGAAGGTGGTATAGAAAGCTCTCCAGTCACTATCATTTCTGAATTGGGGGGAATGTAACACATTTCTGCAATTGTTACCCTGTAGCAACCTAGGTGAACAGCCTGTACCATTTTACAAGGTGTATCTTTTACAGTAAAAGTGTCAATGTCTAATTGGCAGTTATTGGCTTTCATAAAGTCTAAACCTATAATGCCATTAATATCTATCTCAACAATGAATACCTCTGTAACTACATGGATTCCATTAATGTCAATAATAACTGATGTTTTGCCTAAAATGTTCAAATGATCACCAGAAGCTGCAGAGATTTGTGTATTGGATTTTTCCAAAGAAGCTGTATTTCTGTCTTTTATCAGATCCCATGTTTTGTGAGAAAGTAAAGTCAGTGTAGCACCGGTATCGACCAGGCATTCAAGTGTAATATTATTAATGCTACATTTAAGAAAGAGCCCTGCTCTGAATGATGCTATATTTCGAAGATGGCCTTTTTGTTTTGATGTCAGAGCTAAATGTTCTAGTTTGCCTTTTGTGGACACGTATTAGCTAGGTGCTGTTCAGACCCACATGTATAGCATTTCCTTTTGTTTTGTTGGTCTTTTCTTGTACCCATGTTTGTACCAGTTGAGGGCGGTTTAGATGACCTATCTTTCCATTCATAGAATGCCTTACTCAAGTCATTTACAGTCTTTTGAAGTTTTTCAAAATCAGGGTTATTTTCAGTGTATTGTGCTTTTTGCCTGGAATATTGTGAATGAGTCATATCTGAAATGTTTCTCATAAAGCACTGACTTTCCATTTGCTTTCTTTCGGCGCTGTTAAAGGGATCTAGTTCAACCGCATGGAGCACAGCGTCATTCAAATCAATAGGTCGTGCTTGCTTGACATGTAGTCTCATATCTGAAGAAATCAATGCATCTATAAACAGTTCTTTAGAAAGAGTCTCTCTTACGTCGGTGGGTGCTGTAGGATAGGCTAAATTCGTTAGCCTTCGAATATCTTGTCCTAAAGCTGCTAATGTCTCGGAAGCCCTTTGCCGACGTTCTCTTAATTGCACTCTATAAAGCTCAGTCTGGTTTGGAGGAGCGAAACATTCCTGCAATGCCTTTACTAATTGGTCATAGTCATTAGATTTCTCTAAATTACCAAACACACCCTGTGCTTGGCCCCTGAAAGATACTGCAAGATACATTCCTTTTTCTGTGTAGGACCAATCATTTATTTTCGCACAAACTACAAAATGTGCTTTGTAATCAAACCAACAACTAGTACCGTTGTATGTAGCTGGTTTAACTTTTGTTCCTTGGTCTTTATGCTGCTTTCCCGTATTACTGACGGAAAGGCATTCTGTAGAAGGAATTGTTGTCTGCATTTTGTCATGTATCATAGAATGCTCATCCGTATGCGGACTGGGATCTTTTGCTATCAAGTTGATCAGGTTTCGGCATTTCGTCAACTGGCATTGTCAGTGCTTCTGCATGCTCAGTTCTGGAACCCATAGCTTTCAATCCCATTAACGGTGTCTGAATACTTTGTGTGATGGATGGCCTAATATTTAATTTAGGCATATCATCTTTTGGCAATGTCTTTTCTGGATATATAGTCCAGTCAAGTTTGTTGTGTTTTGTTTCGTCTGGGGTACTATGTCTTGGGCCATCAGGCAAGACATTATCTAATTTATGGAAAAATTCTGCAGTGTTGTTCAAAGGCAGATTAGGGGCCTTTTGAGGACCACATGCCAACAGCTGCCTATCTAAAGCCTGTATTTCTAATTGCATTCTAAGGCTTTTGTTATTCATCTCTAAATACTTCAACCTTTGCATGAACTCTTCCATATTTAAAAGACCCAAATGACCAGTCATCTTGTCTTGAATTTATAGCAATGCTTAATTCGTAAGGTGTGAGCTGGCACAGGTACTTGTACCTTTGTAAGGACAGTTTTATTGAAATGCCTTACAGAATTATTCACAAAATATCCCACCGCTGCCACCACTTTTGTAACAAATTTCGGTGGGTGCTACTATTTATCCGAGCGGTCTAGATAAAAATACACTAATAACATAAAAAGACAGGAAAAAGTAACAAAATGCAGTAACACAAAATGAAAGTACTTAAAATGCCATATAATATAATTTTCCTAATGACTGCTTGTCAAACTGATTTTTCTAACAAAATGCCTATTATATAAATATTCCTCAAGCTATCTCCTTAGTGATTTTAAAAGAAATGATTCGAAAAAGATTAGCATATAAATTTAAGGTCTATAAAAGGATCAGAAGAATAATCAAAGATACTTGAAATAACAAGAACTACAATGTATAAAAAGATAACCCTTAGCTAAGGCAAAATGACTTACTAAAATAATCACCAGAATGCCACGACCAAGGCTTCTATGACCAATAAGGCCAGAATTTTTTAATTTTTCGTTTTATCTACCCACTGACCCTAGATTTTGCCCGATGGAAAAAAATAAATAAAAAAATCCAGTTAAGCGACGTACTTTTTATGAATTTAACCGTTACATTATAGCCGAATTTAACCGTTACATTATAGCCGTAGTTTATCACTAGCATATCGGTACCGTATCCGGCGCCCGGTTTTTATACTAAGCGTCAAGCATCTATATACCTGGAGTTAGCTTTAACTTTTCGAAAACATTTTTATATTTTCCAATTTAAATATTTACTTTCAATATGCCTGCTTGGTGGATAGGTTTAGTGTTTATATCAGACAGACAATCCTCTATCGGTAGGGTAAATAAATTTGTGAAAGTTGAATCTGGAGACACTATCGGAAATGTTGTATCAATGAATGTACCACATGATTTTACTGAATTCGTGATTCGGCGGAGTTCGAGGAAACATGTGCTGAAAAGTTTATCAAATGTGAGGCAGATATGCCAGTTGATGTGCTGAGTGAAGCAAGCATGAAATACATCCAGAGTAAAATGAAAACCCCACCCACTGTAAAATGAAAACCCCACCCACTGAGACTGTCAATAGTTCCAAGGATCAAGATGTAAAATCTGCATTTGATGTTCTAATGACTATGCGTCGAAATTATGCATTCCTACCAAAACCCAGGTATGATATCTAGCAGTACTATAAAATAAAATTTGTTTGCGGCAGTTTAATGCTACACACATAATTATACATAAATCAAAAATTGGTAGTGCATGTATCCAAAATGTGTGTATAACATACTATATGTTGAAACAATTATAAATAAAATGGTCTACAGATGGTGACCTAAAGTAACAGAGGGGAAAAATTCCCTAAGAACAGTCCAGACCGGGGATTGAACTGTTGGAAGTGCCTACTATCACTACACTCCTCCCCACTTTATCATTGAAGTTCAGAGTTTATGTGACATGTGTATGCGTTGTAAGTGTAATGTTGTATTAATGGAAAGTCGTATGTTAATATTATTTAAATGTATATTTTTGAATATTAAAATAAGAAAATGTAAATGTTTCAATTTTAAAGTGGCATATAGTGATTTGTCTTATTAACACGTTAGAATGGAAATAATAAATCCTTTGCCATGCTTTGTCGTTGATTAGAGCAGAGTTAGTTGTTTAGATGTGTGTAATTAGATCACTCCCCCTGAGTACGGGCTCGTGATATAATTCCTACGCGTCTAAACTTCTAACCGTGCTCTAAACAACGACAAAGCACGGCAAAGGATTTATCATTTCTCAGGTACACTATCATAGACAGGCATAGTGTTCATCATTCCATAAAGCCTGATGTTGAAATGCACATTTGTTAATAGGTCATCATATGATAAAACAACATTTTGCGCAACTGTTTTTTTTTCTCCTCCTACCCTACCCTTTTCCAAAAAAAATTTGTAAAACAAAAAATTTCGTAACTGTTTTTTATTATTTTTTTTATTCCCTCCTCCTACCCTACCCATTTCCAAAAAAAAAATCAGTAAAACGAAAAATTAAAAAATTCTGGCCTAAAGACACAGAATGCCCTTATCTGTTCTTTGTAGGAATATCAGTCTAAAGTCCTGGTGCAACTGGTATTATAAGCCACAAAAAAGACTCTTAAAATGCCGCTAGAGTACTACGACCCGGGCCTCCAATGCCTTTCAATATACCTAGCTAAAGAATGCCTTTCTTTTACTTTGAAATTGTCTACTTGGCACTGTCGTCCCAAAGTCCCAGCTTGACTAGTGCAAAAAATAATTAATTAAATAATTAATTATTTTCGATGTGTCTCCTTCGAATACCAACAGCGAACTGAGAGTCATCTAAAGTGAAGCCAAGTCCTTTGACTTGCTTCTTGATCTGCGCATGTGCTAACATACTTATCCAATGGAAATTCTTCTAGGAAATGCGTAGTGCTACTGAACATAACTATGTAAAACGTCTACTGATTGGATAAAAATACTTACATTCATTTCTAATGAACGCCGCCAGAACATTGACTGATTATACATGAACGTATTTATGCAAACAATAAGCATTTATTGATATCTATTGAAATAAAGCTTTAAACAGCGAAAGTGCATCATTAACAGAAGTATTATAAATTGATTGAATGAAATATGAATGCAATCAATGCTTTAATTTAGCTCAAATACTTACACGAAATGATTTGACAGCTCGTTTGTAGAACACTTGTTTTGTTTGCAAATGACGTTGCATAATAAAGGAGAAAGCACTAGGCAGAAGTTATCAAAAGCTGTTTTGTTAAAGGTGAACAATTTTAGGGGAACAATTTTAGGGAACAATTTTATAAGAGTATCAGAGGCATTTTGTCACACAAGTAAGCACTTCTACTTTTTCAGCAATTTCCCTCAGGTGAACTTTGACATTGTTTAAAAAGAGAAATCAGTTTTGTGTCATCTTGAAATGTGTTGTTCGGCTGAAACATTTAGTTCCCGAAATAGTTTTAAAATGGTTTATTTTGGGGAGTTTTGTTTTATTTAAATATTCCACACAATGTGCAATATTTCCAGTTTTTGAAAATGATTGAAATTAAACTTTGTTTTAGAAAAAGTTCCGATCTTTCATTAATATTTTGCCAGCAGATGCTCACAAATTTTAAGTGAAAAGGCTTTCTTGTCCAAGAGAGGCTGGTGTGTAAAGCGAAAAACTATGTTTACACATTGCGTTTATTCATTAAATGTAAAGGATCGGTAACAGATTAAGGAGATCGGACAGTGCAAAACTATACTAAATGGATACCCCTAACCATGAATAAGGAGACATATTAATTATATTTCAGTAAGGAAATCTGAGGTAAAAGAACAATCATATATTTAATTCCCTGAAATAAACACGACGGCGAAATATTTTAGAAAAACTTTGCACGTGTTTGTTTTGTGCATTAGAATGTTTAACGACTTTTTCTTGAAAAAGTAACGCTTGTATGCACTATTTTGGCATTTCTTTGATTTGAAAATACATATTTTGTAGCAGCTAGTTTGAGTTGCATATGATACCGAAATTTTGCACAGAAAATTTTCACTCATTTTCTTTCAATGCACTGTGGAGATAGGGTTCAACGTTGCTTTCATGCTCGCAAATTTACCTACAGATATATATCATTTCAACTTTTATGATTTATTTTTTGTGTCCTTGCATTTCCAAAGCTGCATGTTTCGAGGATTCTGATTTTTCACAAGAATTTCTAATATCAATTTGCAGCACGGAGGGGCACCTGGGGTCTTCCTCCACCATTAAAGCTGGAAAGTCGCCATATGACCTAAAATTGTGTCGGTGCGACGTTAAACCCAACAAAATAAATAAATAAATAAATATCAATTTGCAGAATATCCTTAAATAAAGCTTACTTATTTACTTCTTGATTGTGCTGTGTCCCAAATGTGTGAGTTCTGTATCATATAGATTGACAAAACACGAATATTCTTCACAATCCAGTGATCTGCAAAAGTTCTATTCCCTCAGTAAAGCAGAATTAAGTTTCCATTATAATTTTGGTACTATGACAACTGAAGTTGGCCCTGTACATGGATAATCCAATTTGTAACGATACCTACCTATGTATTTTGAAATAAAAGAACGCTCGTTATTATCATTAACATAAACTGAATTACAGTTCTAGTTTCAAACAGCTGTTGGCCCTGCACTGTACACGAGTGCAGCGGACAACGTCATCGATATTTGCGTACACAGACAGATGTCTGCAGGTAGGTGTCGAAACATATTTTTACTGATTAAGGGTAAGGTAAATGTAAGCTTTATAGTATACAGCTTAGTTTTGAGCGACCCTAAAATTGAAACCAAAAATATTGGAAATACAGTCTATTCCGGTTGAGTATTCCGAATGAATGCAGTAGACACTTCGACCCCAAGACATTTCGACCCCAAAATTGTATTTCTTGGACAGTTCGTCCCCAAAGACATTTTGACCCCAAGACATTTCGACTTTACAAAAATATAGATGTTTCTATGAATTTGCTTATAAAATAAAATGGAGGTTATTCTGCTTTTAAAAACATGAGGTTGGAAAGGGTTTCCATCACGGTATGCCCATAGGGATCCCTCACTGCTATGATAACTAACGAAAGTCGGAGGGATATAGTTTTGGTGTTGTCCTTCCATCCATCCGTCCTTCCGTCTGTCCGTCCGGAGCTATATCTAGGAAATGGTTGGGAATATTTATTTAAAACTTCATATACATGTTCACCACTATGAGTTCTTGCGGCCCCTCAAGTTTCAGTCAGATTGCTCAAGTAACACCAGAGTTATGGCCCTTAGAAGTTTCTAGTGTTAACTATATAGGATACTATAAATATGGCAATTTCTGCATCATAACTTTTGATATATTTGACCTAGAACTATGATTAGATCACCTTAATGTGGTTGTGTACACACAATTCCGTTCGCATTTATTTGTAAATTAAGAGTTATTGCCCTTTAATTTTATAAAAATCCACATATTTGTACATAACAAACTTACCATTTGGTAGAATTTCATTAAATTTCTTTCATTCTTTTCCATGAACATTTATTGTAAACATGTGAAGTTGTGTACCCACACCTGGTCACCCCCTTACCTTGATCACACCCACCACACCCACCCCCTCTCAAAAAAAAAAAATTCCTTATTTTAGATTTTTTTCAAACAAACTTCATATACATGTTCACCACTATGAGGTTATCAGGGCCCATCAAGTTTCAGACAGATTGCCCAAGTAACACCAGAGTTATGGCCCTTAGAAGTTTCTGGTGTAAACAATATAGGGTACTATAGATCTATAGATATGGCAATTTCTGCATCATAACTTTTTATATATTTGCCCTTGAACTATGAAACTTTAACAGAATTTAGAGTACAATAATGTGGTTGTGCACAGAAAATTTTGTACGGATTTCTTTTGTAACTTCAGAGTTATTGCCCTTTAATTGTCTAAAAATCCACATATTTGTACATAACAAACTTACCATTTGGCAGAATTTCATTAAATTTCTTTCATTCTTTTCTGTGAACATTTATTATAAACATGTGAAGTTGCGCACCCACACCTGTTCACCCACTTGCCTTGCTCACACCCCCCCCCCCCCCCCCCCCCCCCCCCCCCCCCCCCCCCCCCCCCCCCCTCTCCCAAAAAAAAAAAATTTTCTTTTTTTTAATTTCTTATTTCAAACCTTCCAAGTTGTACCATTCCCCCACCTCACTTCTCCACCCAGTCATGCCCACCACTGATCATGCATCCTCTGCCCCCCCCCCCCACCCCCCAACTTCACCCTTTTACCCTTTTTTTTTTTTTTTTTTTAATTTTTAATTTTCAATCAATATTTATAATCAACATGTGAAATTTTGTTTCCTCTCCCGTTCCCCTACACCCCCACACCCTAAAAAAATAAATATATACATATATGTATGTATTATTATATTTCCATTCCTTTTTTTTTTTTTAAATGTTCTAACCTTCAACATGTATGTTAAGTTGTGACTGCACAAACCTTGCCCTCAGACATGTTCATGAAATCTTACCTGTGTTCTCTTAAGGACATCTGTTCTTTTAAGTTCAAATGTACATGTTAAACAGCAACACCTGGTGCCAAACCACTCAAAGACAATATTTCGTTCCAGTTAAACTTCAAGCTCACATTTCAATTAACTGCATTTAATTTTAAAAGCTATTAGCTTATTACAGTAAGCATATCCCATTCAACATAAATTCTTTAGTCAGGATCAAAGTATCATACATTTATTATGTACTCTTTAATCAAAGAGCTATAAAAATAAATGGATCGGCAACTTGAAAGGCATAGAGAACAAATCTCGCTAACATCCTGTGACAACTGAATGAGATCTCTTTTACCGGAAGTGACGCTTTCTCCACACGCCATTTTGTATGCGAAAGCAATTATTCAATGGTAAATTAATTATCACCGTATGACCACGCTTCTTTTGATGGCAAGAAACGTGTACTTTGTGTCTTGAGACTATTTTACATTAAACTAATGTTGTGTTTTAGAAGCCAACATGTATTTTAAATGTGGTTTTAAAGGTACAAATTGTAACTCCATGCTCGCCGATGTTTGTTTTTACTGAGATAACGCTGATTCACGCTCTGACACGAGATCACATGAGATTACAGTCAGTTGCCATTCTGTGTATTTTATACTTCTTTGTTTTAATTAAACATTTTTTTGTCAGGATCAAAGTATCATCACGGGTGGTAAACGCGCAATCCAATTCCCACTGGGAATACGCTAAAAATGGGTTGCGCGACTTCTAGGGCTGTCATCGATAGAAACGATATCGATGTATCAACGATTTTTTTTTGTCGATCAATTATCGATTCCCATTTTCAAAAATCGATATTTTACAGGGAGAAAAAACTATCCAAATAAACACTCAGACCCTAAAAAACAACTTAAGTTCACAAAGTTGTAAATTTGGATGAATGCAAAAAAGAAGTGAAGGCAAAATAAAAAATGAAAGATGTTATTAATTTTTATGTATTTCTTTTATTTCATAAATACAAATACAACACAATCAAACAGAAATATGGAAAGTAGGCAATAAAACTTAAAATAGCATTTACAGGAAGGTATATAGTATTATATGAATAAATAGGTCGTTAATCTAACTTAATAATCAGTATATCGATGCATCGTCGATATTTGTCTTCTGATATATCGGTATCGTCGATACGCCTAAGAGCCAATCAATGACAGCCCTAGCGACTTCCGGTGCTGGTGTTGCGCATCAATATATATTAAAATCGAGGTAGGTGGGTTTTTGTTTTTGTAAATAATGACACATTTACGAGTGTTTTCAAAAAAAGCAAAATGCTATTCGACACAAAAATGAATAAAGATCATACGTGTGAAATACCAACTTATTAATTTAAGAATCAGTTCTGTTATCACGAAAACTCTGCCGGCTCGAAGTGTCAAAAAAGCATGAAATCATGAAAAATGCCAATTTTCTAACTCTTGTGCCTTCTTTCTGGAAATGTGACGCTTCTAATGATCAAACACGTGTAAAACAGTCATGAATATTACATACACTTGAATGAAATGTTCCTTTTGGGGGAAAGACTGGCAAAAAAATAATCGGGAATGGGGTTGCCCCCGGGAATGGAGTTGCGTGTATACATTATATACATTATGATGTATACGAGCAACTCCATTCCCGGTGCACAACCCCATTCCCGATTATTTTTTTGTCAATTATGTCCCCATAAGCAGGATTTTAAGCAAACAATTTTGATATTCGTTACTTTATAACAGTTGAGTTATCATAAAAAGCATCAAATGTTCTCAGATTAGGCATATGAGGTCAGAAACGTCCATCTTTGTTGATTTCATACTTTTTTCACGCTTATTGTCCCCTGAGTTTTTGTGATAATAGAGCCGAATCATAACTTACAAACCAGATATTTTACACATATGCTGTATTATCATATTTGTGTCGAATAGCATTTTGCTTTTTTCAAGAAAATTCATTCTTGTCTCATACTAAGCAAAATCATAACTTCACATGCCTCAATTTCGTCTTTTTTACATGCAACACCAGCACCAGACGTTGCGCAACCCATTTTAAGCGTATTCCCAGCAGGAATTGGATTGCGCGTTTACCACCCGTGATCTTACATTTATTATGTACTCTCTAATTAAACATTTGTTTTCTGTTAAATTGATTTTGACTAATGAAATTATTTGCTTCTTATTAACATCCTTAACTTTTTTTCCAGATATATTTTTTTGCCATTCCTCACCACAAACCCTTTTGGCGGGGGATACCAATTCATCGAATTTGCTTGTTACATTTTATTTTTGAGTCCGTTGCCCGAGACAGATGTTTTGCTCTATATCTCAGTTCACGGACAGATAATTTCCACAGTTAACGATGAAAAATACTGCCGAAGCTACATATAGAAGCGCACATGAACGGGTAAAGCAAACATGAAAAGAACACTAGGTTCAAGAACATATAATTACGCAGACCGTATCGGCAACTAATGTACTATACACCAAACTAAACATGCATATTTCCGACATTCACAGATCAACACACACAAGCAACACATTAACTCCTTCGGATTTAGGAGAGATGCGTTGACTCCTAAGTGGAAATGTTCTACAACATCTAATATAAGCTTAAAGCTGTGCTCGTTTATAAGTTATCACTTTCATACAAATATATATAATTTTTGGACTGATGTGACATATACTTGGCACGTATTTCCTGTTCGTTTCTTTATCCAGGTACCATTTAAGCTCAAGATTTGTGGAGTTCTAAATATCTAATGCATCACATATGTAGCCCATGCACAACATATGTATCCCATTCGGTTTTTTGCTGTTTGCTGAATTTTCTAGGTATATTCTGAAGTTTTGAAAAATCAGTGTTTAATCAAATTCTACATTGTAGAAAAAATTTAGATCCAAACGTGCAGAACTACCTTAATTAATTAAATTCCAATTGTTTTAATGCATTACATAATCTTTGAGGTATTCAGGTGATTTTCTTTTACGCTGACTTCGTCGTACAGGTTGTGATTTGGTTGTATCGCGTGTCAGTGACGAATCAGAATTATTTCTAGTCGGTATGTTGATGATGTTGTCGTTGTCTGATGATGATGATGATGGTAACAGCGGTGGATTTTCTACGTTTTTGAATTCTGAGGAATTTCTAGTAATTTGCTTGTCCTCTCGTTTGGCTGTAATCATTGTTCCTTTTTTAGAAACGATTTCATACGGATGGGGGTTAAATGGTAGTGTCAGTTTATTGTCCTTCTTTTGTTTGACAAGTACTGGGTCACCAACTTTCAGATTTGATGGTTTTGCATGACGTCTAGTATCAGCATAAGACTTCATTTTTTGCTTAGCCTTTTTGTCAGATTGTTGTGCTTTCTTATGTTTATCTCCTTGTTTTGAAGGTATTTGAACACTCGGTATTTTGATGTCTATTGAACGTCCATAAAACAATTCAGCTGGTGAAATGTTGGTGGAAGCATGTGGTGTAGCACGGTAATTTCGTAAATATGAATACTTGCCTTGTTTCCAAGAGGATGATCGTGTATACTGAAAATCAGGCACAACATGACAGACGTTTAGAGGCTGTTTTGAAACGACTCTAAGATAAAGGTTTTACACTGTGTGAGTTCAACAAGCGCAAGATTGAATTCGTTGGATATGTATTTAGTGAAGATGGAATCTCTGCCAATCCAAAGAAATGTGAAGCTATCAAAAATCCTCAAGCTCCCACAAATGTGTCAGAAGTACTTAGTTTTCTGGCAATGACAAACTATGTCTCGAGATTTATTCCAAATTATTCGACAATAACTGAACCATTACGTCAATTAATCAAAAAAGGAGTAGACTGGAAATGGGACAAGGAACAACAGAATGCATTTGAAACTCTCAAAAACAATCTAAGCAGTAATACAGATGTCATCGCTGATGTTTCTTACACCATCAAGTCCTTCTAGTGCAGTGCGTAGTGCATTTTGGAAAATTTCAGCAGCGCTATTTATTCCAAAACTTAGACGTTTGTACCGCCTGATTCCAACATGTGTTGTGAATGTCGTCACATTTCGAGATGATTCTGAGAGTTCTTAGCTGATGATATCCTTGATTTAGATCTAGTTTTGAAAACACTTTTGCTCCATTCAAATCAACTATCATATCATCCAATGTAGGAATGATATGTTTTGTTAGTTTGATTGCTGTATTGGGCAACCTCATATCAACACATAATCTAATTTCATTTGTTTTTAGCTCACCTGTCGCATAGTGACAAGGTGAGCTTTTGTGATCACCCTTCGTCCGTCGTGCGTCCGTGCGTGCGTCAACAATTTCTTGTCTGCACGATAGTGGTTTCATTTATGATTTTATTTTAATCAAACTTGCACACAACTTGTATCACCATAAGATCTCGGTTCCTTTCTTGAACTGGCCAGATCCCATTATGGGTTCCAGAGTTATGGCCCCTGACAGGGCCAAAATCAGCTATTTTGCCCATGTCTGCACAATAGCATCTTTATTTATGATTTGATTTTTACCAAACTGGCACACAATTTGTATCACCATAAGATCTTGGTTCCTTTCTTGAACTGGCCAGATTCCATTATGGGTTCCAGAGTTATGGCCCCTGAAAGGGCCAGAATTAGCTATTTTGACCTTGTCTGCACAATAGCAGCTTCATTTATGATTTGAATTTAATCAATCTTGCACAAAACTTGTGTTGCCATAAGATCTCAGTTCCTTTATTGAACCGGCCAGATCCCATAATGGGTTCCAGAGTTATGGCCCCTGAAAGGGCCAAAATTAGCTATTTTGACCGTGTCTGCACAATAGCAACTTCATTTATGATTTGATTTTAACCAAACTTGCACACAACTTGTATCACCACAAGATCTTGGTCCCTTTTTTGAACTGGCCAGATTCCATCATGGGTTCCAGAGTTATGGCCCCTTAAAGGTCCAAAATTGGCTATTTTGGCTTTTGCAGCCATATAGAGACTTCATTTATGGTTTTATTTGATACAAACTTCCAAAATATCTTCAACAACAATAAATCTTGGATTCCATGACAAATCAGATCCAATCGTAGGTTCCAGAGTTATTTTATATCTGATTACCTCCCCTGATTGTAGTAAAAATGGATTTATATCAGTAAGTACTTATAAAAAAGCCCGCCCGCTTAGCTCAGTAGGTAAGAGCGTTGGTCTACGGATCGCGGGCTCGCGAGTTCGATCCTCGGGCGGGGCGTATGTTCTCCGTGACTATTTGATAAACGACATTGTGTCTGAAATCATTAGTCCTCCACCTCTGATAATTCATGTGGGGAAGTTGGCAGTTACTTGCGGAGAACAGGTTTGTACTGGTACAGAATCCAGGAACACTGGTTAGGTTAACTGCCCGCCGTTATATGACTGAAATACTGTTGAAAAACAGCGTTAAACCCAAAACAAACAAACAAACAAAATTATAGGACTTATTTGAAATTTCATTATTGTCATAAGTTGGACTGAGCCAATCAGGGAAGATAACTATGGACTGATTTTATGTCAAATTACCTCCCTTTATTTCAAATTAAAATGGGTATATCTCCGTAACTAATGAAGATACTGATCTGAAATTTCATTTATGTCAACAGATTTATTTGGCAGATCCTTCTTTTGTTCACTTACAATAGTTTTCTTTTTAATTACTTCCCTTTTACGTTACTATAAATAGCTTATTTTTAGTAACTTTTTTATTATTGGCCGTAGGGAAAAACCGAGACCACTTTTCTGTGGTACAACATGGATGGTACCTCCAATTTTTAGGTGTATTTTGACATATCTGTACCATGTAAGAATTTTTTTTTCTTTTTGGTTAAATTTCTTTCCTTTGTTGTTCCTGTCCTTTGGACTTAGATATTTTTTCTGAGGACCTTCTTGTCCTCAAGTGCACTGATAACAGGTGAGCGATATAGGGCCATCATGGCCCTCTTGTTGATTTTGGTTTTGATGTTACCACTATCGGTGAAACCCAATCTGTAGCTCCTTCTATACCTTTTCAATAATGTCCAAGTCTTCTAGACGCTTCATTTCCTTTTCGACTTGTTTCCCCGTCGTTTATATGACTGAAAAACTGTTGAAAAAGACGTTAAACCCGAACACACACACGACTTGTTTCCGTTGATGGAAAGGTATTCGTCTATGCGGTTGTGACATGGGTTGTACATCCGGATCGATAGTATTAGGTCAATCTGCTTATCCTTATATTTCCCAATACCAGTAAATACTGAATTGTAGTTTTTGCAAATTTCATCGACCTTACTATGTTGCAGTGTTTGAATTTCTGGAATCACTTGTAATTCTACTGATGTGAGATGCGATAACAGATTACCGCTTTTGCCTTCCGTCACTAAAATTTCAGTTGTAGTGTACTTCTGTTTTGTTCCAACGGTAGTCACAAATTTCCCAAGAAGTTTGACATGAGAATCAGTGCCATATGCAAATACTTTCATGTTTGGTTTTTGAAGCTTTGGTTTCAGATTCATTTTGTTGTACGTCTCTTGATCTAGTAACTGAAGAATAAGTGTCAATTAGGAACTTGACATTGTGTCCATTAACTGAAGCACTTATGTATGGTCTCCTGGACATGGCATTTACAGTTAGTCCAAATGCATAATTGTCTCTTTGGTCACTGTCATCACTCGATGAATAATCATTTAGATTGTTAGTTTTCCTAGATTTCATTGTTTTTGAGCGGCACACACTTTCAAAATGGTTTTTCTTGTGACAATATAAACATTCTTTACCTTGCGCTGGACATTTTGTCTTGTGAGGGTATTATTCAAATCCACAGTTTCGACATTTTCTTTGCTTTTGCTTAACATTTGGTTTGTTTGCAGTAATTTTCTTTGGTGTAGTTTCCTTTTGTAACCTTGTTTGCACTTTCACCCATACCATGTTCAATTTCGGAAGCATGTTTGTCAGATAATTCCAGTGCACGAGCTTCTTGAATCAATTCATCCAAAGTTATATCTTGTTTCAGCGCTTTGCGACGTAACCTTGTTGACTGACATCCTTGGATAATCTGTGATTTTATTTCCTTGTCTTTGTCGGCAAATTCACAGTTTTCACAGAGCTGTCATAGCTTTGTATGATATGTGTCAATTGTCTCACTTGACTCTTGTTTTGCTTGGCAAAATTTGTACACCTCGTACTCAGTGCATTTTTTCAGTGCAAAGTATTCCGTAAGTTTCAAAAGAGCAGTCTTATAATCATGACACCTGTCTTGGATAGTGTATTGAAAATATCATTTACTTCTTCCCCGGCATAATGTAGAAGTAAGGCTCTCTTTCTCTTTTCATTAGTTATGTCCAAACCAATTAGCAGATTCTCTAGAAGTTGACACCATTTTTTCCATCTAGTGTCCACAGCAGGCTTGTTAACAACAAAATTAGAGAACACTGGTAATCCCTGTGCCATTTTAATAGTAGTAAAACATCAGTGTTTCATGAATGAATTTCTACAATAATGTCACTGTTATTCCAATGCCGTTTATTAAACATTTAATCCAATATTTTGTTGCTATCCTTGTCGCCAATGTAAAGTGTCCGAGTTATAATTGTATGGGAAGATTAAACGAATAAAGACTGTCTATGATAATATATATTTTAATGATCAGCTACATTGCATGTTGATTAAACTCTGATAAAGATCTTACTCATACAACAATGAAATATAATATGTAGACGGAGCTTAGAGAGTCTGGCTTTAGATTGACGGTTTAACTCTACTACAGTACATGTACCGAAAAATGATGAAGTTATTAAATGTTTTCAAAGCCCACCATGTAAAAATCTTTTTTCGCTATTTTCGCCTATGATGTTTAATAGCAAAAAAAGCTCGGCGTATGTTTATTTTTTTCTGATCACTCGATGTCCGGCATCTGTATGTCTGTCCGTCAACATTTAGCTAGAGTATGCGATAGAGGCTGTATTTTTCAACTGATCTTCATGAAATTTGGTCAGAATGATTACCTTGATGAAATCTAGACCGAGTTTGAAAATGGGTCATCTGGGGTCAAAAACTTGGTCACTAGGTCAAATCAAAGAAAAACCTTGCGTATGCGATAGAGGCTGTATTTTTCAACTAATCTTCATGAATTTTGGTCACAATGATTACCTTGATGAAATCTAGGCCGAGTTCGAAAATGGGTCATCATTCTGGTTTCAAAAACTAGGTCAAATCAAAGAAAAACCTTGTGTATGCAATAGAGGCTGTATTTTTCAATTAATCTTCATGAATTTTGGTCAGAATGATAACCTTGATGAAATCTAGATCAAGTTCGAAAATGGGTCATCTGGGGTCAAAAACTAGGTCACTAGGTCAAATGAAAGAGAAACCTTGTGTATGCGATAGAGGCTGTATTTTTAGCTCACCTGAGCAATGCTCAGGTGAGTTTTTCTGATCGCTCGATGTCCGTCGTCCGTCGTCTGTCGTCTGTCGTCATTTAGCTTGTGTATGCGATAGAGGCTGTATTTTTCAATTAATCTTCATGAATATTTGTCAGAATGATAACCTTGATGAAATCTAGGCTGAGTTCGAATATGGGTCATCTCGGGTCAAAAAGTAGGTCACTAGGTCAAATCAAAGAAAAACCTTGTGTATGCGATAAAGGCGGTATTTTTCAATTGATCTTCATGAATTTTGGTCAGAATGATTACCTTGATGAAATCTAGGCCGAGTTGGAAAATGGGTCATCTGGGGTCAAAAACTAGGTCACTAGGTCATATCACGTAAAAACCTTGTGTATGCGATAGAGGCTGTATTTTTCAATTGATCTTCATGAATTTTGGTCAGAATGATAACCTTGATGAAATTTAGACCAAGTTCGAAAATGGGTCATCTTGGGTCAAAAACTAGGTCACTAGGTCAAATCAAAGAAAAACCTTGTGTATGCAATAGAGGCGGTATTTTTCAACTGATCTTCATGAAATTTAGCCAGAATGATTACCTTGATAAAATCTAGGCCGAGTTCGAAAATGGGTCATCTCGGGTCAAAAAGTAGGTCACTAGGTAAAATCAAAGAAAAACCTTGTGTATGCGATAAAGGCGGTATTTTTCAATTGATCTTCATGAATTTTGGTCAGAATGATTACCTTGATGAAATCTAGGCCGAGTTGGAAAATGGGTCATCTGGGGTCAAAAACTAGGTCACTAGGTCATATCACGTAAAAACCTTGTGTATGCGATAGAGGCTGTATTTTTCAATTGATCTTCATGAATTTTGGTCAGAATGATAACCTTGATGAAATTTAGACCAAGTTCGAAAATGGGTCATCTTGGGTCAAAAACTAGGTCACTAGGTCAAATCAAAGAAAAACCTTGTGTATGCAATAGAGGCGGTATTTTTCAACTGATCTTCATGAAATTTAGCCAGAATGATTACCTTGATAAAATCTAGGCCGAGTTCGAAAATGGGTCATCTGGGGTCAAAAACTAGGTCACTAGGTCAAATCAAAGAAAAACATTGTGTATGCAATAGAGGATGTATTTTTCAATTGATCTTCATGAAATTTGGTCAGAGTGATTGCCTTGATGAAATCTAGGTCGAATTTGAATATGGGTCATCTGAGGTCAAAAACTAGGTCACTTGGTCAAATCAAAGAAAAAACTTCTGTATGTGATAGAGGCTGTATTTTTCAATTGATTTTTATGAAATTTGGTCAGGTTGATTGCCGTAATGAAATCTAGGTCGAATTTGAATATGGGTCATCTGAGGTCAAAAACTAGGTCACTTTGTCAAATCAAAGAAAAAACTTCTGTATGTGATAGAGGCTGTATTTTTCAGTTGATCTTCATGAATTTTGGTCAGAATGATTGCCTTGATAAAATCTAGGTCGAGTTTGAACATGGGTCATCTAGGGTCAAAAACTAGGTCATATCTAAGAAAATGCTTGTTTTATCGCAAGAGACCAATTTTTTGGTCCAATCTTAATGAAAATTGGTCAGAATATTTGTTTCCATGAAATCACTAGGTCAAACATGTTTTACACTGTTATGGAGTGTTTCTTAGGTGAGCGACCTAGGGCCTTCTTGGCCCTCTTGTTCAATTATTCTGTATGAATTTTGGTCAGAATGATTGCCTTGATGAAATCTAGGTCAAGCTCGAATATGGGTCATCTGGGTTCAAAAAGTAGGTCATTAGGTCAAATCAAAGAAAAACTTTATGTATGCAATAGAGGCTGTATTTTTCAATTGATCTTCATGAAATTAAGTCATAATGATTGCCTTAAAGTTTGAATATGGGTCATCTTGGGTTAAAAATATGTCACTAGGTCAAATCAAAGAAAAACTTTATGTATGCAATAGAGGCTGTATTTTTCAATTGATCTTCATGAAATTAAGTCATAATGATTGCCTTGATGAAATCTAGGTAAAGTTTGAATATGGGTCATCTTGGGTTAAAAATATGTCACTAGGTCAAATCAAAGAAAAACCTTGTGTATGCGATAGAGGCTGTATTTTTCAATTGATCTTCCTGAAAGTAAGTCAGAATGATTGCCTTGATGAAATCTAGGTAGAATTTGAATATGGGTCATCTGTAGTCAAAAAGTAGGTCACTAGGTTAAATCAAAGAAAAACCTTGTGTATGTGATAGAGCCTTTATTTTTCAACTGATCTTCATCAAATTTTGTCAGAATGATAGCCTTGAAAAAATCTAGGTCAAGTTCGAATATGGGTCATCTGGGTTCAAAAACTAGGTCACTAGGTTAAATCAAAGAAAAACCTTGTGTATGCGATAGAGGCTGTACTTTTTAATTGATCTTCATGAAATTTGGTCAGAATGATAGCCTTGATGAAATCTAGGTCAAGTTCGAATATGGGTCATCTGGGGTCAAAAACTAGATCACTAGGTGAAATCTAAGAAAATACTTGTTTTTGCTCCAATTTTAATGAGAATTGGTCAGAATATTTTTTTCCATGAAATCACTAGGTCAAACATGTTTACACTGTTATGGTGTATTATGGTGTGTTTCTCAGGTGAGCGACCTAGGGCCATCTTTTATGTCTGAAGTTATGATGAAATATTTAAACCTGTCCGATTCACCAATAGGGGGTCACTTTTGCCACTAGGGGTCACCCAGTTTATCCTATTTTCTATCCGTTTAAAATAGTCTTTTTTTCTGACAAAACATGACTGTGGTATTGGAAATAAACATTTCAAGACAGAATATAATGAGAATCAGTATGTTTACATTTCAAACGGGGGATACTATATATATAGGTAAAAGGAATATAGCGCTAGTTTTCACAGTTATATTTCTAAGCATAATTAGCACCAACTATATCTAAAACTAAAATCAAAATATTGATGCACAGAACCTTATTTATTTTTCTAAATTTGCCAGTTTAAACCACTATTACATCAAATCAACTATTGATTTGTATTTTTAAGCAGAATAAACAATCTTTTGATTATCCCTGATATGGGTGATCCTTTATTGGCTAAATGGCCGCCTCTGCTTGATGGCACTTTTTTCGACAAAGTCAATCTAAAATTCATAATCATATTATTCCTATGAAAGTGTGTGTTTTACTCTTCAAAATGATACCAAATTTGTGTGGTTTTGTCTAAGAAACTGTGAGGTATGCTCAAAAATATTCTACTTCAAAAAATTCAAGAGTGCTTAAATCAGTGTGTACACACCACGTGGTTTGTGACTTTTTTTTTTGGGTATTACGGCAAGAAAATTAATAAACAAATCCGTCGATTCAGAACTTCAAAACACCGTAAGTATTTCATTTTTTCACCGACTTTAATAATTTTTTTACGAGGCTCAAGCAAAAATAGTGAGCTATAAACGTAAGGCAATGATTTTCTGAAATTCTAAGCAGTTTTTGCAAAGGTCCGTTCCAACCCTGAAATGCTGCAAATTCTTGGAGGGTATTACGGCAAGAAAATCCTGTGTTTTACAAAATAATGCAGGATTGCTTTCCTTTACATTGTTGTGCCTTTCACCGCTGTTTATTTCGGTTCCAAGAAGACTCTCAAACCACTTTACTTAAAATGAAATGGTAGGTATCTGTGAAAAAAGTGTGTCTTCGGAAAATGCTAATACGGCAAGAATGATATGACGGCAAGCAGATTCATAAATGCACTTATTGTTCCTTTACGAACAGTCTCGCAGATTATTGTGTTTGAGACTCATTTCCTCTTGAAAAATACCTGTTAACAGTTTCTTTAGCTTTTAAGATTTATTTCGGTATGATGTGATATGAAAGAACGGTTTTTTCAGTGCTTCTTAAAGATCGTTTAGTAGATCTATTTTTTTTCCTGTTTCATTACTTGTTATCTAATAATTTCGGGCTTTCAGGAGAAGTTTCCTAATTTTTAGCTCGACTATTCAAAGAATAGTCTAGCTATTCTACTCACCCTGGCGTCGGCGTCGGCGTCGGCGTCACACCTTGGTTAAGTTTTTGCATGCAAGTACACTAGCCATCAATTAAAGGCATATAGCTTTGAAACTTATTTTTTCTTTTTCTAGGTCAATTACCAACCTCTCTGGGTCAAGTCCCATAACTCTGACATGTATTTTGAGCAAATTATGCCCCCTTTTGGACTTAGAAAATTTTGGTTAAACTTTTACATGCAAGTTACTATCTCCAAAACTAATGCAGATATTGATTTGAAACTTCACATGTGTCTTCGGGGTTATAAAACTAGTTGATAGCAGCAAGTCCCATAACTCTGACTTTCATTTTGGCCAAATTATGCCCCCTTTTGGACTTAGAAAATTCTGGTTAAAGTTTTGCGTGCAAGTACATACAGCTATTTCTAAAAGGCATATAGATTTGAAACTTAATTTTTATTTTTCTAGATCAATTACCAACCTCACTGGGTCAAGACCCATAACTCTGACATGTATTTTGAGCAAATTATGCCCCCTTTTAGACTTAGAAAATTTTGGTTAAAGTTTTACATGCAAGTTATTATCTCCAAAACTAATGCAGATATTGATTTGAAACTTCACATGTGTCTTAGGGGTTATAAAACTAGTTGATAGCAGCAAGTCCCATAACTCTGACCTTCATTTTGGCCAAATTATGCCCCCTTTTGGACTTAGAAAATTCTCGTTAAAGTTTTACATGCAAGTTATTATCTCCAAAACTAATGCAGATATTGATTTGAAACTTCACATGTGTCTTTGGGGTTATAAAACTAGTTGATAGCAGCAAGTCCCATAACTCTGACTTTCATTTTGGCCAAATTATGCCCCCTTTTGGACTTAGAAAATTTTGGTTAAAGTTTTACATGCAAGTTATTATCTCCAAAACTAATGCAGATATTGATTTGAAACTTCACATGTGTCTTCAGGGTTATAAAACTAGTTGATAGCAGCAAGTCCCATAACTCTGACCTTCATTTTGGCCAAATTATGCCCCCTTTTGGACTTAGAAAATTCTGGTTAAAGTTTTGCGTGCAAGTACATACAGCTATTTCTAAAAGGCATATAGATTTGAAACTTATTTTTCCTTTTTCTAGATCAATTACCAACCTCACTGGGTCAAGTTCCATAACTCTGACATGTTTTTTGAGCAAATTTTGCCCCCTTTTAGACTTAGAAAATTTTGGTTAAAGTTTTACATGAAAGTTATTATCTCCAGAACTAATGCAGATATTAGTTTCAAACTTCACATGTGTCTTCGGGGTTATAAAACTAGTTGATAGCAGCAAGTCCCATAACTCTGACCTTCATTTTGGCCAAATTATGCCCCCTTTTGGACTTAGCAAATTCTGGTTAAAGTTTTGCGTGCAAGTACATACAGCTATTACTAAAAGGCATATAGATTTGAAACTTATTTTTTCTTTTTCAAGATCAATTACTAACCTTACTGGATCAAGTTTCATAACTCTGGCATGTATTTTGGGCAAATTATGCCCCCTTTTGGTCTTTGAAAATTCTAGTTAAAGTTTTACATGCGAGTTTCTATCTCCAAAACTAATGCAGATATTGAATTGAAACTTCACCTGTGCCTTAGGGGTTATAAAACTAGTTTATAGCAGCAAGTCCCATAACTGATATGCATTTTGGTCAAATTATTCCCCCTTTTGAACTTAAATCTCTTTTGATATTTAACCTTTTTATGCCCCCGAAGGGAGGCATATAGTTTTTGAACCGTCTGTCTGTCAGTCTGTCAGTCTGTCGGTCTGTCCGCATTTTTCGTGTCCGGTCCATATCTTTGTCATCGATGGATGGATTTTCAAATAACTTGGCATGAATGTGTACCACAGTATGACGATGTGTCGCGCGCAAGACCCAGGTCTGTAGCTCAAAGGTCAAGGTCACACTTAGACATTAAAGGTTATTGCATTGATGGGCGTGTCCGGTCCATATCTTTGTCATCGATGGATGGATTTTCAAATAACTTGGCATGAATGTGTACCACAGTAAGACGACGTGTCGCGCGCAAGACCCAGGTCCGTACCTCAAAGGTCAAGGTCACACTTAGACATTAAGGGATAGTGCATTGATGGGCGTGTCCGGTCCATATCTTTGTCATCGATGGATGGATTTTCAAATAACTTGGCATGAATGTGTACCACAGTAAGATGACGTGTCGCGCGCAAGACCCAGGTCCGTATCTCAAAGGTCAAGGTCACACTTAGACATTAAGGGATAGTGCATTGATGGGCGTGTCCGGTCCAAATCTTTGTCATCGATGGTTGGATTTTCAAATAACATGGTATGAATGTGTACCACAGTAAGATGACGTGTCATGCGCAAGACCCAGGTCCGTAGCTCAAAGGTCAAGGTCACACTTAGATGTTAAAGGTCTTTTTTCATGATAGTGCATTGATGGGCGTGTCCGGTCCATATCTTTGTCATTCATGCATGGATTTTAAAATAACTACGCATAAATGTGTGACACAGTAAGATGACGTGTCGCGCGCAAGACCCAGCTCCGTAGGTCAAAGGTCCTAAACTCGAACATCGGCCATAACTATTCATTTAAAGTGCCATCGGGGGCATGTGTCATCCTATGGAGACAACTCTTGTTAAGTAATATTTTCCTGCCTCTGGGACAATATTTCGAATAGTCGAGCTTGGCTGTCTTACGGACAGCTCTTGTTACTTTATTTATAATCTCAAAAGGTATCTTAAAGATGAGTCCCTATGTACCTGTACTGTTGCATCCGCGAATGCTAACAACTAAATTGGCAAAAAGTGAACATAAAGTAATAAAAATTGAAAAATATTCCTAAATGTTCACATTATATGTTTCCTTATCAAGCATTAGTGAGAGTTGGGCCTCTGATCAATACCTGATAATATATCGAAACTTAATATAGGATAAGTCTTTGAGATTTCGAGATTACGGTGATAGATCTACAAACATTGATAAGAAAAAACTTGATGTTGAAGACGAATACTCGGACGACGTATTTTAACTTTTTAAGAGTAATAACACGAACAAAGACTAAACTTTAACTTGGGAAACGATCTATGATGTCAGAGTTCAGACACAGAAACCAACAAGTGAGTTCAAATGTAAAGTTTGTTACATCATTGAAACATACAAAAGTTTTCAATGAGGTTTTTTATTATAAAAAAATAAGACATTAAATTATGATAGTATAAGCAGATAATTACACACTTTTAAAAATTGATTAAACGTTTTGAACAGTAAAATTTAATTAAGAAATGAAAAGATTTTTTAGGTGTTCATGCGAAATGAAAGACAGAAAAGAATTGGCAATTTAATAGGATCGGCAGTAGGATAGGATCGGCAAATTTAATAGGATCGGCAAGTTTAATTTCTTATAATTACATTATATTTCCTTTCCACTTGTGAACTATATAATATTATGAATTGCATATGATTTGTAGCATTGAGCATTAAAATCAACTTCCGGGCCATTCAGTTCACCAGACGGAACAACTGCGATGTCGTCTAAGGAACGTTCTTCCTGACTATACGCGGACGTCATAAAAACAGTGGTAGGTTATCACTAAGCAGTGATGATGTAACTTTCGCGCCTTTTCTTTTGCTGTTCATACGAAATGAACGTCAAATGTAAAAATGTAAAATTGGAAATATTCATTTTATCAGACCCAACAAAGCAATGGCAATACAACAAATGCAAAATCAACAAAAGGCCACCAAGCCAGATTTGTAGTTTCCATATACGCAACGATATATCACGCACATTGAAACTCATAATTGAAGACTGTGCAGCATCCTTTTGTGATAAATTTGTATTTCAAAATTATCTATTATTTAAACAAAAAAATTTACTGACGATGAGGAAACTATGATGAACGTATATGATATATTATTGTAAGAGCAAAGCTTTTCCATTTCGACTTTGCATCTGCTGTATCGTCCAGTAATCGCAGTTTAAACAATGTAAACCATATAATTGTAAATAACAAAACTATGCATATGTATGCAGTATTTCCTGTTTGTCATACTAGAGTGTAAAATGCAGATGCACCTTTAAAAATAAAAACAATATAAAAAACATATATTACAGTAATGTGTTCGAATATTTTCTAAAATTGGACACTTTCATCGCGTAAAACTACGACTAGAAGAATGTGATAAATTCGATTTTGAGTAAAACATCTTTGTATCTCATAAAAACCACAACGAACGTGAGACAAAGAACTATTGCTTTGAATAAAGCCTTAATGATAAGACAAAAAACACATTTAAGTACAATATTGATCTGCTTCTGTTGGTTAATAAAACATAGTTCTCACAGACAGAATCAAGGATCGGTGTAATATCTTCCAAATACAGGTCATGTAATGAAACTGTTGTTTACCAAGTTATGATCCAAGTTGGTCTTGTCCGTGCGTCTGTCCGAAGTTGGTGACACGCCTAGCTCAAAAAGTATTTGATATAAATTGATCAAACCTTGCATGAGTCTTTATGGTAAGGATCGCAGAATCATTTCTGAAGATAATTTCGGCTTATCATGAAACTAAATTAAGAATCATTTATCCAATCATATAAAGATGAAACCATAAAGTGGTAATACTTTATGCCCTAGAAAGGGAGCATATAAGTAAAAGTATGAAAAGAAAAGAAGGTTTATCCTGCTTGATAAACGTAACATTATAAATGTGAATATTCTTAAGATTTTGCATTATCTATTATCAAAATTGTACAGTAATACATGCATTCTTCAGACCCCTTTAAGTATGTTGTCAAAGTATAAAATTATTTTTCACAAACAATAAGTATCTTTTATGAACAATATTACAATCGTTCAAAATATCGTCTCAGAATCATGTCCATGGTCGTAAAATGGAATGTAAGACTATGCCTATACAATCACTTAACTTGCCAACAATATAAGTAAAAAGTATTTTCAAGTTGTGTTAAACAGACTTTAAAAAGTAATCCCGAGATGACTATGAAAGTCCTATGTCGCTGACATAGTACAAATGTTTGTACAGCAAAGCCCCCATCCTTCCTATGGACGGAAAGTGCATGAAAAGATAACAACAATTTTGAAAACAGACCCCTGAATTATTCTTTCTAATAAATCTCAGGCATAAAGAAAATGTTTTGTCAACACTTCAAAAATGAAACAGGGCTTTACTGTTTATAAATGGTTCCATCTAGTTTAGCATACCATGCACTAAGTAGGTAGGCCCTATTTACTTACCTGCTGACGGAAGTAAGTAGTTTTAGAGAACCAAGTCTCAACTGCTGTTAGGGACAATAGGTGTATAAATGAATTTGCTTGCCGTCATATCATTCTTGCCGTATTAGCATTTTCCGAAGACATATGTTTTCAGTGAGAAACCTACCATTTCATTTCCAGTAAAGTCGTTCACTGGTCTTCTTGGGACCGAAATAAACAGCGGTGAAAGGCACAACAATGTAAAGCAAATCAATCCTGCATTTTTTTGTAAAACACAGGGTTTTCTTGCCGTATTACCCTCCAAGAATTTGCAGCATTTCAGGGTTGGAACGGACCTTTGCAAAAACTGCTTAGAATTTCAGAAAACCATTGCCTTACGTTCAAAGCCCACTATTTTTGCTTGAGCCTTGTAAAAGAATTATTCAAATCGGTGAGAAAATGAAGTACTTACAGTGTTTTTAAGTTCTGAATCGACGGATTTGTTTATTAATTTTCTTGCCGTAATACCCGAAAATGAAGTCACAAACCACGTGGTATGTACACACAGTAAATCCAAGTCAGGAAACATGGTTGCAAGAGTTATCTACTCATGGAACTCAAACTCATTAGATTAGATCCATCTTCTTTTGTGTAATAATTGCTAAGGCTAAATAAAATAATATGTGTGGTTCTGGTTTCCCGACCGACCCTTTTTCTTCCCACCGACCCTAACTTTTTTATTGTTCACAAAAAAAAAAAAAAAATCCGTTCCGTTGCCCTGATTTTCCGAGTTTTGACCCGCGAATATCAAAAAATCTGGTATTTGACCAGCACAGAAAATGTCCCGTGCGTCGGCTTGACCCGCCGAAATTTTCTTTGAAGCATCTCGAGTTCGAAAGTTCTGCCTCTTGTCAATCAAAATCCAGGTGAATTTCAATATTTTTCGCCGCCACACAAGCGGAGGTATGGCAGTAGGCATGGCGTCGTATATTAATTAGCTACTGACAGAATCTGATGTCAGTCACGCCATGCGCCGGCTGACATGTAGTTATCTCGCGGTTTGTATTTTGTACAATAATGCCCGTCATTTTCAAATGTGTTAATTGATCAATGTGTAAAAGTTTATTGATAAACAATGCGAAGAGCAGCCAGTTATCGTGTTTGTACCACTTGTTAATTAGCAATATAGCCTACTGTTATTAGCGATAATTTACAATCAAGTTTTTACAACTTTAAGTAAACAGATTACAACAGTCTGAAAAACTGGGCGATTTGGATTTCGCCCAGAGGCAACAATTAGGAGAAGTGGCCGACTTTACAGCGACTATGTAGGATGATCTTTGGAGTCATTGAAAAAAAAAATGTCTCGGCCCGAGTTGTCGCTAGAAACTTTCGCCAGCTGATCCAAAATAACGTCAGATTTTGTGGCAACCGACAGTGCGACCCCTGCCTACAACTTACGTTATATTGTTTTACAGTTTGCTGACTTTATACTGAACAACAAATTGCATAATTAAAATCGTTATTTTGTGTGCTTGATACGATCATATGAGCCGATCGGCCGTTACGGTCTATAACAAATCATTTTGGCCCAATAAAAATGCTTTAAATAAGCAGAAAACATTAGTATTGAATAGAAATAAAATTGAAAACAAGTATTTTATCAAGAATTTGATGCTTTCCTTCGCTTTTCCGTATTTGTCACCCGTTTTCGCGATCGTGATCTTCGGATATTTCTGTCATTTTTTTTACGACATTTTCTAGTGCAATCTGAATAAACATTCAATAAAAAGTCTGCATTTAAGAAAAATATGACAACTGTTGCATAATTAAGCAGCTCTAATATTGAAGCATTTTTCGAAAATAAAAACATGCAAAGGCACCATACCCCACCCACTTTTAGACAATGTGCAAAATAGGATAACTTAAAATATATCCTCCAACTGAAAGCTATTAAATATTTAAAAATAGAAATAAAGTCAATCTTCAAGAAAATATTAGGCTATAAAACTTTACCATAATGATAAAATATATGCAAAATTTACCTTTTTCAAGTTAATTACAAAATGTACAGATATTACATCAGATGAGGGCCTGTGCCTGAAATTTTTTATCCGAGTGACCTTTTTCCTGGCCTGCGTTTGGGACCCAGGTCCTATGATGGTTAATATGTTTCATATGTCAAACATTCACTTTGCAAGCTAAGTTACTGCGAACATAAAATTAAAAGAACGAAATAAATATACAGAGCAGGAGAAGAAAGCAATATAGTAACAAGGAAATTTCATGAAAAGAAAGTTAACATGCTGCAGGGAGTGATTAGTAACCAAAAGGGTACATAAAAAGCACCGGTAGTACTGATACACCATTGTTTCAGTTAATAAAAAAAAAACCAACAAAAAACCTACCCTATTTTTTTTGGCCATGTAATAGGAACCACACATATAATTTTTTTTTTGGCCTTACTTGATTGTGTTCTCTTAAGGACATCTGTTCTTTTAAGTTCAAATACTTGTTAAACAGCAACAAACAGTGCCACACCACTCAAAGACTATATTTCATTCCAGTTAAACTTCAAGCTCACATTTCAATTAACTGCATTTAATTTTAAAAGCTAAGCTTTGTACAGAAAGCATATCCCATTCAAAATAAATTCTTTAGTCAGTATCAAAGTATCATACATTTATTATGTACTCTTTAATTAAACATTTGTTTTCTGTTAAATTGATTTTGACTAATGAAATTATTTGCTTCTTATTAACATCCTTAACTTTTTGCCAGATATATTTTTTTGCCATTCCTCACCACAAACCCTTTCGGCGGGGGATACCAATTCATCGAATTTGCTGGTTTGTATTCATTTTTTGACACAAACATAATTTCCGAAAAGTCTCCCATAATAAAAAAAATTGCAAAAAGAAAAAAATTTCCGACCAACCTACCATAATTTTTTTTAGCATGTTACCGGAAACAAAGAATTCTTTTTTTAGGCCTTATGGTGTATCTTTAATGTTCATTATGAACCTTTAACTTAACTAAACAACACTTTTCCCAGGATTTTGATTGGGGTAGGTCCATAAAATCACTTTGACATTAGACAGCAATTACTAAGAAACTGAATGTCTAGTAATAATATACTATTGCACTTCCGTTCTGTTGAATACATACACGAAAAGTAAGCCCAATGTCTTGAACCATAATTATGTTAGTAAATCTACTGCCAAGAAATAACAATAAGAAATAATAAGTTCTTTTGTATAAAATACACCGCAATGTTCTATGATTGTTTATATGAACGTATGAAATATTTCTTTAACTTCATTTTGCCTAAATATATACAAAACATCAACTGACAATATCGATTGTTTGATTAAATGCTGACCGCATGCAACTTTTACATCATGTAACATACCAAAAGATGAGGTAAGGGTAGATTTCCCGGAAGCACAGAGTACCCCAAACACGGCCATAGAGCCATGCATCGCAAATTTAAGTATGCCCACAACAAAAAGATGCTGTACAGGGCACTAGACAACTTTTGGGGACAGGTACCCATACCTTCAGGAAGGAGAATTTTTTGTCGTTTTAAGACTAAAAGGGGAAGTTTTTAGCCATATAGATGTTACTACTTTTCACACTTATTAATACTTTTTTCAGTCATTTCTAACTAATGTAACTCTGTTGCAGCAGTAACCTTCCTTAGAGGCACTATAATATCACTTGAAAGAGAGTTCATATCTAGTTGTGTCAAACAACCTATTATCAGGGGAATTTTCTTCTGAGAAAGGGGAAAAAACATACTATTTTATGAGTGGAATGGGGCCCATATTCGGCCCCAAAAACGGCCAAACGAGTGCCCTGCTGTAACGGAAAAATATTATTTAGACAGGTTGCTTCAAGTACATTTTGATTATGTGAGATATAGGGCCTTCATCTGAAGGTCTTTTCCCTTGCATATGTATATATATATTCCATTGAAGAAAGAAGGACACGTTTTTAAAACTTTCTCAACTGAGATTTATTTGTGTATATTTATCTAAGTTCCTACAATTGTAACTTCAGAGACAAAAGTGATGACTTATACATGTAGGTAGAAGACAAGAAGTTTATTATGGGTAATGTTGAAGTTCATAACTTGTCACCAGTTAGGGAAGATGAGAGGAAAGAACTCAACTTGTCGAGAAAGCTGAACTACAAACAATATTGTAGGGTAAGAATATTTATGAATATTTCATTATGTCAAAGCATCTTCAAAGGCTAAATGATTCTACATCTCTGTGTCAGGCTATTTGTAAACAGGTTTACAGAACATCTAAGCAATGATCAACAGAACATCATATAGACATTTGTATTTGTATTTTATAAAGAAAACTAGAAATAAAATGTTTTCAGAATCATCATACTCGTTAATTTTGTCAGCTCAAAATGTAAGGTACTGTTCTGTCCTATAATCTTGATAGACCTTTTCATACTATAATCTCACTTGTTGATTTGTTTTTGTGCCCCTCCCCATGAGTGGTTGGGGCATATAGATTTGGTCTTGTCCGTGCGTCTGTCCGAAGTTGGTGACACGCCTAGCTCAAAAAGTATTTGATATAAATTGATCAAACCTTGCATGAGTCTTTATCATGATATGAACTTGCGCACGTCCTATTTTTCGTCTGGCTTTGCCCAATATTTCCAGAGTTATGGCCCCTGAAATAGTCAAAAATGCACATTTTCACCTTGTGACACGCCTAGCTCAGAAAGTATTTGATATAGATTCATGAAACCTTGCATGAGTCTTAATCATGATATGAACTTGCGCACCTCCTATTTTTCATCTGGGTCTTCCCCCTATTTTTAGAGTTATGGCCCCTGAAATAGTCAAAAATGCACATTTTCACCTTGTGACGCTCCTAGCTCAAAAGGTATTAAATATAAATTGATTAAACCTTGCATGAGTCTTTATCTTGATATGAACTTGGGCACCTCCTATTTTTCATCTGGGTCAGCCCCCTATATCCAGAGTTATGGCCCCCTGAAATAGTCAAAAATGCACATTTTCATCTTGTGACGCACCTAACTCAAAAAGTGTTTAATATAAATTAATTAAACCATGCATGAGTCTTTATCATGATATGAACTTGGGCACCTCCTATTTTTCATATAGGTCAGCCCCCTATATCCAGAGTTATGGCCCCTGAAATAGTCAAAAATGCACATTTTCACCTTGTGACGCGCCTAACTCAAAAAGTATTTAATATAAATTGATTAAACCATGCATGAGTCTTTATCATGATATGAACTTGCACACCTCCTATTTTTAGCTCACCTGAGCAATGCTCAGGTGAGGTTTTCTGATAGCTTTATGTCCGGCGTCTGTCGTCTGTCTGTCGTCCGTCAACATTTAGCTTGTGTATGCGATAGAGGCTGTATTTTTCAGCTGATCTTCATGAATTTTAGTCACAATGATTATCTTGATGAAATCTAGGCCGAGTTCGAAATGGGTCATCTGGGGTTAAAAACTAGGTCACTAGGTCAAATCAAAGAAAAACCTTGTGTATGTGATAGAGGCTGTATTTTTCAATTGATCTTCATGAAATTTGTTCAGAATGATTACCTTGATGAAATCTAGGAAAAGTTCGAAAATGGGTCACCCGGGGTCAAAAACTAGGTCACTAGGTCAAATCAGGGAAAAACCTTGTGTATGCGATAGAGGCTGTATTTTTAGCCCACCATCATCAGATGGTGGGCTATTCAAATCACTCTGCGTCCGTGGTCCGTCGTCCTTCCGTCCGTCTGGACGTCCTTCCGTTAACAATTTCTGGTTATCGCATCTCCTCAGAAACTACAGGGGGGATTTTGACCAAACTTTGTCAGAATGATGTATTTTTACCCTAGTTGTGTCCCCTTGAAAATCAGACTGGTTCAACAATTTTTGAGTGAGTTATGGCCCTTTGTTTATTTCTATAATTTACATAGATTTATATAGGGAAAAACTTTAAAAATCTTCTTGTTCAAAACAACAGGGCCTAGGACTTTGATATTTGGTATGAAGCATCATCTAGTGGTTCTCTACCAAGATGATTCAAATTATTTCCCTGGGGTCTAATATGGCCCCGCCCTGGGGCCACAAGATTTATATAGACTTATATAGGGAAAAACTTTGAAAAACCTCTTGTCCAAAACCACAGGGCCTAGGGCTTTGATATTTTGTATGTAACATCTAGTGGTCTTCTACTAAGATTATTCAAATTATCCCCTTAGGGTCAAATATGGCCCCCACCCTGGGGGTTACATGGTGTATATAGACTTATATAGGGAACAACTTTGAAAATCTTCTTGTCCAAACCACAAAGCCTAGGGCTTTGATATTTGTAATGTAGCATCATCTAGTGGTTCTCTACCAAGTTTGTTCAAATTATCCCCCTAGTGTCAAATATGGCCCCGCCCCGGGGAGTCACATGGTTCATATAGACTTATATAGGGAAAAGCTTTTAAAATCTTCTTGTCAATAACCTACAACATTCAAATTTGGACATGTATGGTTTTGAGTGGCAAGATGAACCTTGACATAAGTTGACCTTGATTTTGACCTAGTGACCTACTTTCACATTTCTGTGGCTACAGGCTTCAAATTTGGACCACATGCATAGTTTTGTGCACCGAAAAAATCTTTGACCTTGACATTGACCTAGTGACCTACTTTCACATTTTTGAAGGTACAGTCTTCAAATTTGGACCACATGGGTAGTTTTGTGTTCCGAAACGAAATTTGGCCTTGATTTTGACCTAGTGACCTACTTTCACATTTCTCAAGCTACAGCCTTCAAATTTGGACCACATGCATAGTTTTGTGCACCGAAAAAACTTTGACCTTGACATTGACCTAGTGACCTACTTTCACATTTTTGAAGGTACAGGCTTCAAATTTGGACCACATGCATAGTTCTGTGTTCTGAAATAAAATTTGACTTTGATTTTGACCTAGTGACCTACTTTCACATTTCTCAAGCTGCAGCCTTCAAATTTGGACCACTTGCATAGTTTTGTGTACCGAAATGAACTGACCTTAAGATTGACCTAGTGACCTACTTTCACATTTCTGTAACTACAGGCTTCAAATTTGGACCACATGCACCGAAACAAACTTTGACCTTGACATTGACCTAGTGACCTACTTTCACATTTTTGAAGGTACAGGCTTCAAATTTGGACCACATGTATAGATTTGTGTTCTGAAGTGAAATTTGACCTTGATTTTGACCTAGTGACCTACTTTCACATTTCACAAGCTACAGCCTTCAAATTTGGACCACTTGTATAGTTTTGTGTACCGAAATAAACTTTGACCTTAAGATTGACCTAGTGACCTACTTTCAAATTTCTCAAACTACAGCCTTCAAACTTGATGCACATGCACAATTTTGTGTACAAAGAACTTTGTCCTTGAAATTGATCTAGTGACCTACTTTAACATTTCTCAAGCTACAGCTTTCGAATTTGGACCACATGCACAGTGTTGTGTACGGAAATGAAAATTTGACCTTGAGCTAGTCAATAAGTCTTAAAAAATGGCACATTGGTGGGCGCTTGTTCAACTTACCTTCATGAATTTTGGCCAGAGTGATTACCTTGATGAAATCTAGGCCGAGTTCGAAAATGGATTATCTGGGGTTAAAAAGTAGGTCACTAGGTCAAATCAAAGAAAAACCTTGTGTATGCGATAGAGGCTGTATTTTTCAACTGATCTTCATGAAATTTTGTCAGAATGATCACATTGATGAAATCTAGGGCAGATTTGAAAATGGGTCATCTTGGATCAAAATCTAGGTCACTAGGTCCAATCAAAGAAAAACCTTGTGTATGCGATAGAAGCTGTATTTTTCAATTGATCTTCATGAATTTTGGTCAGAATGATTGCTTTGATAAAATTTAGGTCAAGTGTGAATATGGGTTATCCGGGATCAAAAACTAGGTCACTAGGTCAAATAAAATAAAAACCTTGTGTATGCAATAGGGGCTGCATTTTACACCGGATCTTCATGAAATTTAAACAGAATGTTTGTCTATATGAAATCTAGGTGGAGTTTGAATATGGATCATCTAGGGTCAAAAACTAGGTCACACGGTCAGATTAAGGTATTAGATCGCTAATAGCGAACCTCCTTTTTGAAGAGTATTCAATTCCTACAATAAACCTACTTTGACAACAATTGTTAGGGGTGCGTAGGTTCAAGCCCTACTGGGACCAAATTTTTTCCCCCTTATTTTCCTTTTTTTATGCCCCCTAGGTCACACGGTCAGATTAAGGTATTAGATCACTAATAGCTTACCTCCTTTTTGAAGAGTATTCAATTCCTACAATAAACCTACTTTGACAACAATTGTTAGGGGTGCGTAGGTTCAAGCCCTACTGGGACCAAATTTTTTCCCCCGTATTTTCCTTTTTTTATTCCCCCAATAGTTTTTGAACCGTCTGTCGGTCTGTCTGTCGGTCTGTCAGTCTGTCCGCAATTTTCGTGTCCGGTCCATATCTTTGTCATCGATGGATGGATTTTCAAATAACTTGGCATGAATATGTACCACAGTAAGACGACATGTCGCGCGTAAGACCCAGGTCCGTAGCTCAAAGGTCAAGGTCACACTTAGACCTTAAAGGATAGTGCATTGATGGGCGTGTCCTGTCCATATCTTTGTCATCGATTGATGGATTTTCAAATAACTTGGCATGAATGTGTACCACAGTAAGACGACGTGTCGCGTGCAAGACCCAGGTCCGTAGCTCAAAGGTCAAGGTCACACTTAGACGTTAAAGGATAGTGCATTGATGGGCGTTTCCGGTCCATATCTTTGTCATCGATGGATGGATTTTCAAATAACTTGGCATGAATGTGTACCACAGTAAGATGACGTGTCGCCCGCAAGACCCAGGTCTGTAGCTCAAAGGTCAAGGTCACACTTAGACGTTACAGGTCATTTTTCATGATAGTGCATTGATGGGTGTGTCCTGTCCATATCTTTGTCATTCATGCATGGATTTTAAAATAACTACGCATGAATGTGTGACACAGTAAGATGACGTGTCGCGTGCAAGACCCAGCTCCGTAGGTCAAAGGTCCTAAACTCTAACATCGGCCATAACTATTCATTCAAAGTGCCATCGGGGGCATGTGTCATCCTGTTGAGACAGCTCTTGTTTCTAGTAAGTTTCTACTTCTTTCAAGACTTATTATTGATTTCTTGTACAAAAATGGAAAAAGGTGAGTCTTATAAGCGATTTCTTGGTGTTCAAAGTGAATTTACTACTTAAACAGAAGGGGTAGAGCTACACATCTTCAAAAATATCGAGTTACACGCGGTGAAAGTTCTCTATTTTGCTTTCACTCCTAGATTATATATTGTGGAAGAAATTTGGGTAGGTTTTACATCTGTCCTAAGGTTATTTTTAAATGGAGTAAGCAAAATTCAAAACAGAAACACAGCATTCGACCTTATTTTTTCAATGTTGAAGTATGAATTCTGTCTCATTAAATCCGTTTACTTGAGGCACCATAGAAAAAATGATATTGACATTTTTATTTTGTGTTTTATAATTATTTACCAATAGTTTGGTGTTTCTTTTATTAAAATTAATGGTAAAATGAGTTCTCTGCAAACATTTTGGATAGTGGCTATCACTTTGAAATTTGTTTGTACTTGAGCTTGAGGAGATACCATAAGTTATACACAATTTATAAAAAATGGCACGGTGAAAGTTGTTTAAAAATTGCAAAATAGTGCAAAACATGGTTACCTTTCATAATATACCAAGCAAAGGCCATTTTGTAAACATTACTATTAGTGCTCTAATACCTTAAAGAAAAACCTTGTGTACGCAATAGGGGCTGCATTTTACACTGGATATTCATAAAATATAGTCAGAATGATTGCCTTGATGAAATCTAGGTCAAGTTAGAATATGGGTCATCTATGATCAAAAACTAGGTCACTAGGTCAAATCAAAGCAAAACGTTTTGTATGCGATAGAGGCTGTATTTTTCAAGCGTGGTTGATGAAATTTAGTCAGAATGAATGCCTTGATCAAAAATAGGTCAAAATCGAATGTAGGTCATCTTAGCTCAAAAACTAGGTCACTCGGTCAAATTGAAGAAAATGCTTGTTTACACTTAAGAGACCACATTTTTGGTCCAATCTTAATGAAAATTGGCCAGAATATTTGTTTCCATGAAATCACTAGGTCAAACATGTTTATACTGTTATGGTGTGTTTCTCAGGTGAGCGACCTAGGGCTATCTTGGCACTCTTGTTTCAAACTTCTGTTAATATAATGCAGATGTTCTTTAGTATAAATGAAATGGTTGTGTTAGTTAAAAAGAAATGACAATCACCTTTCTTCAGCCAATCCACCAAAACAACGAAGCCGATGTCACCAAAAGTTCCCATATTTACTGCACAGTGCTATGTTAAAATATTGCTTCTGTGAGATAAGTGAAATGCGCTTCTGTTTTACACTTGATTTGTTGTTGTTGTCGTTGAATACTGTAAATCACTTTATATTCGTGTGATCTTTATTCCGCGAATTCCCGCACCCTAAATTATTTTGCAGATTTATGATTATGAATTCTCGTCAGGAGGGTCAGAAATTTAAATTCGCCAAGGTTCTTATATTGGTGAAATTCCAATTCTAAAAGTTATGATTACATTAATGTCCATTCTTCTGTACGGTACAGAATTTATTCACACCAAGGACTCATTAAATGCATGGTCCATAACGTTTATTATGTCTCCCCCAGGAGACATATTGTTTTTGCCCTGTCCGTCCGTCCGTCTGTCCGTCCGTCCGTACTTCACACTTCATTTCCGAGCAATAACTGGAGAACCATTTCACCTAGAACCTTCAAACTTCATAGGGTTGTAGGGCTGCTGGAGTAGACGACCCCTATTGTTTTTTGGGTCACTCCGTCAAAGGTCAAGGTCACAGGGGCCTGAACATTGAAAACCATTTCCGATCAATAACTAGAGAACCACTTGACCCAGAATGTTGAAACTTCATAGGATGATTGGGCATGAAGAGTAGATGACCCCTATTGATTTTGGGGTCACTCCGTCAAAGGTCAAGGTCACAGGGGCCTGAACATTGAAAACCATTTCCGATCAATAACTAGAGAACCACTTGACCCAGAATGTTGAAACTTCATAGGATGATTGATCATGAAGAGTAGATGACCCCTATTGATTTTTGGGTCACTCCGTCAAAGGTCAAGGTCACAGGGGCCTGAACATTGAAAACCATTTCCGATCAATAACTTGAGAACCACTTGACCCAGAATGATGAAACTTCATAGGATGATTGGTCATGCAGAGTAGATAACCCCTATCGATTTTGGGGTCACTCCATTAAAGGTCAAGGTCACAGGAGCCTGAACATGGAAAACCATTTCCGGTCAGTAACTTGAGAACCACTTGACCCAGAATGATGAAACTTCATAGGATGATTGGTCATGCAGAGTAGATGACCCCTATTGATTTTGGGGTCACTCTGTGAAAGGTCAAGGTCACAGGGGCCCGAACATTGGAAACCATTTCCGGTCAGTAACTTGAGAACCACTTGACCCAGAATGATGAAACTTCATAGGGTGATTGGTCATGCAGAGTAGATGACCCCTAACGATTTTAGGGTCACTCTGTTAAAGGTCAAGGCCACAGGGGCCTGAACATGGAAAACCATTTCCAATCAATAACTTGAGAACCACTTGACCCAGAATGTTGAAACTTCATAGGATGATTGAACATGCAGAGTAGATGACCCCTATTGATTTTGGGGTCACTCTGTTAAAGGTCAAGGTCACAGTGGCCTGTTCATGTAAAATCATTTTTTGGAAATAACTTGAGAACCACTTGACCTACAATGTTGAAACTTAATAGGATGATTGGACATGCAGAGTAGATGACCCCTATTTATTTTGAGGTCACTTCATCAAAGGTCAAGGTCACAGGAGCCTGAACAGTGACTTGAGAACCACTAGGCCACGAGTGTTGAAATTTAGCGGGATGACTGGACATGCCAAGTAGATGATCCCTATTGCAGCCAACCATCAGTGTCTCTTTGACTTTCGCTCCTGACCCCTATTGACTTCTTGCCTATAGGACTTTGCATTGGGGGAGAAATGCGCTTTTTTACAAAGACATTTTCTAGTTTCGTATTAGTAATCGGTTATTTATTCACACAAATTGCTTTTGTTTGACTGAAATTGATTGAAAAGAGCCTTTAAATCCTTTATTCAATTTACGGGCGATCATTCTTATTACATTTAATAGCTGATAAGATGTTCAAAGTTCATTACAGTCATTTCATAAATAATTGTAACGTACAATAATAAAGTGGTGTGATAAATTGTCCGCTAATCCCTATAATTGTTATCTAAACAAAATGTGTAAAAAAATCAAGTTTGTTGAGAAGATAAACTATGATACGGATCCTCCCTTCAGGCAACACGTGCTCCGCTTGTTTGACAGATACAAAGTGCATCAAGGAGATGCTTTCCGTAACCTGTTAAAAAACCCACAAAGTTATCATGTTATATACATCCCTGCCAGCTGCATGTAAATCCAACCTCTTGACCTGAGCTTTAATGCTGTCTACATGAAATGTAGTTTCGAGGATTTTTAGTCCAACGTCATCAGATGGTGGACTATTCAAATCACTCTGCGTCTGTGGTCAGTCATCCGTCCGTCTGTCTGTTAACAATTTCTCGTTATCGCATCTCCTCAGAAACTACTGAGGGGATTTTGACTAAACTTTGTCAGAATGATGTATTGGTACCCTAGTTGTGTCCCCCTGAAAATCAGACTAGTTCAACAATTTTTAAGTATGGCACTTTGTTCATTTTTATGATTTACATAGATTTATATGGGAAAAAACTTTGAAAATCTTCTTTTTCAAAACCACAGGGCCTAGGGCTTTGATACTTGGTATGTAGCATCATCTAGCGGTCCTCTACCAAAATTATCCAAATTATTTCCCTAGGGTCAAATATGGCCCCACCCCGGGGGTCAAATGGTTTATATAGACTTATATAGGGAAAAACTTTGAAAATCTTCTTGTCTAAAACCACAGGGCCTAGGGCTTTGATATTTTGTATGTGACATCATCTAGTGGTCCTCTACTATGATTGTTCAAATTATTCCCCCCTTGGATCAAATATGGCCCTGCCCGCGGTGCCACATGGTTTACATAGACATATCTAGGGAAAAACTTTGAAAATCTTCTTGTCCAAAACCACAAAGCCTAGATCTTTGATATTTGTAATGTAACACCATCTAGTGGTTCTGTACCAAGTTTGTTCAAATTATCCCCCTAGGGTCAAATACAGCTCCGCCCCGGGGGTCGCATGGTTTATATAGACTTATATAAGGAAAATTTTTAAAAATCTTCTTGTCATAACCTAAACATTCAAATTTGGACCACATGTATAGTTTTGAGTGGCTAGATGAACATTGACATGAGTTGACCTTGATCTTGACCTAGTAACCTACTTTTACATTTTTGAAGGTACAGGCTTCATATTTGGACAACATGCATAGTTTTGTGTACCAAAATAAACTTTGACCTTGGCATTGACCTAGTGACCTATTTTCACATTTTTGAAGGTACAGGCTTGAAATTTAGACCTCATGCGTAGTTTTGTGTTCCAAAATGGAATTTGACCTTGATTTTGACCTAGTGACCTACTTTCACAATTCTAAAGCTACAGCCTTCGAGTTTGGACCACATGCATAGTTTTGTGTACCGAAACGAACTTTGACCTTGAGATTGACCTAGTGACCTATTTTCACATTTCTCAAGCTACATCCGTCAAATTTGGACCACATGCATAGTTTTGTATTATGAATTGAAATTTGACCTTGATTTTTACCTAGTACCTACTTTCACTTTTCTCAAGCTACATTCTTCAAATTTGAAGCACATGCATAGTTTTGTGTACAGAAATGAACTCTGACATTGAAATTGATCTAGTGAACTACTTTCACAATTCTCAAGCTACATCTTTCAAATTTGGACCACATGCATGGACCACATGCACAGTTTTGTGTACTGAAATGAACTTTGACTTTTAGATAGTCTTGAAATTGGGAACATTCAAAAATGTCTCAATGGTGGGCACCAAGATCACTCTGTGATCTCTTGTTATTAGTCCCCTACTGGTTGAAAACCAGTTTCGGGGACTATAGGAATGCGCTTTTCAGTCATTCCGTCATTCTGTCATTCTGTCTGTCCACAATTTTGTGTCTGGTCCATAACTCTTTTATCCATGAAGGGATTTTAATATTACTTGACACAAATGTTCCCCATGATGAGACAATATGTCATGCGCAAAACCCACAACCCTAGCTCAAAGGTCAAGGTCACAATTGGAGGTCAAAGGTCAACACGCCTTTTTTTCCTGTCCGGTCCATAACTCTCCCATCCATGAAGGGATTTTAATATCAGTTGGCACAACTGTACCTCATAATAAGACAATGTGTCATGCACAACTTTCAGACCCCTAGCTCAAAGGTCAAGGTCACACTTGGCAGTCAAATGTTAACATGGCATGAACAGGGTCTGTTTTGTGTCCGATCCATAACTGTATTCATTCAGTGGATTTCAATATTACTTGGACAGATGTTCCCATGATGAGACGTTCATGACATGCGCAAATCCCGGAGCCCTTGCTCAAAGATTAAGGTCACAATTGGGGGTCAAAGGTCGATAGGGCTTCTTTCCTGTTCAGTCCATAACACTGTCATCTATGAAGGGATTTTGATATTACTTGGCACAAATGTTCCCCATGATGAGACAACACTAGCTCAAAGGTCAAGGTCACAATTGGAGACCAAAGGTCAATAGGTTTTTTTTCCTGTCTGGTCCAGAAGTTTGTCATCCATCAAAGGATTACAATATTACTTGGCATAAATGTTCCCCATGATGAGACCATGTGTCATGTGCAACACCCAGAACCCTAGCTTAAAGGTCTAGGTCACACTGAGATCAAAGGTCAGTAGGATTTTTTCCCTGTCTTGTCTATTGTCATGCAAAACAGGATTTAAATATCAGTTGGCACAAACATTCCCCTGGATAAGACAACATGTTGTGCACAAAGCCGGGCCCTAGGTCTAAGGTCAAGGTCATACTTAGAGGTGAAAGGTCATATTCAAGAATGACTTTGTCTGGAGCATTTCTTCTTTATGCATGGAGGGATTTTAATGTAACTTCTTCTTTAGGCATGGAGGGATTTTAATGTAACTTGGCACAAATGTTCACCATCATGAGACGAATTGTCATGCACCAGAACCAGGTCCCTAGGTCTAAGATCAAGGCCATACTTAGAGGTCAAAGGTCACATTCAGGAATGACTTTGTCTGTAGAATCTCTTCTTCATGCATTTAGGGATTTTGATGTAACTTTGCACAAATGTTCACCACCATGAGGCACACTTTTTTTTTAGAATTACGTCCCTTTGTTAGCCCACTGTCATCAGATGGTGGGCTATTAAAATCACTCTGTGTCTGTGGTCCGTCCGTCCATCCGTTTACAATTTCTCGTTATCGCATCTCCTCAGAAACTACTGGGGGGATTTTGACCAAACTTTGTCAGAATGATGTATTGGTACCCTAGTTGTGTCCCCCTGAAAATCAGACTGGTTCAACAATTTATGAGTGAGTTATGGCCCTTTGTTTATTTCTATATTTTACATAAATTTATATAAGGAAAAACTTTGAAAACCTTCTTGTCCAAAACCACAGAGCCTAGGGCTTTGATATTTGGTTTTAAGCATCATCTAGTAGTCCTCTACCAAGATGATTCAAGTTATTTCTCTGGGGTCAAATATGGCCCCGCCCTGGGGGTCACATGGTTTATATAGACTTATATAGGGAAAAACTTTGAATAACCTCTTGTCCAAAACCACAGGGCCTAGGGCTTTGATATTTTGTATGTGACATCATCTAGTAGTCTTCAACTAAGATTGTTCAAATTTTACCCCTAGGGTCAAATATGGGCCCCGCCTTGGGGGTCATATGGTTTACATAGACTTATATAAGGAAAAACTTTGAAAATCTTCTTGTCCAAACCACAAAGCCTAAAGCTTTGATACTTGTAATGTAGCATCATCTAGTGGTTCTCTACCAAGTTTGTTCAAATTATCCCCTAGGGTCAAAAATGGCCCCGCCCTGGGGGTCACATGGTTCTTATAGACTTATATAGGGAAAATCTTTTAAAATGTTCTTGTCAATAACTACAACATTCAAATTTGGACCACATATATATTTTTGAGTGGCAAGATGAACCTTGACATGAGTTGACCTTGATTTTAACCTAGTGACCTACTTTCACATTTCTGTAGCTACAGCCTTCAAATTTGGACCACATGCATAGTTTTGTGCACTGGAAAAAACTTTGATCTTGATTTTGACCTAGTGACCTACTTTCACATTTTTGAAGGTACAGGCTTCAAATTTGGACCACTTGCATAGTTTTGTGCACCGAAATGAACTTTGACCTTAACATTGACCTAGTGACCTACTTTCACATTTTTAAGGTACAGGCTTCAAGTTTGGACCACATGCATAGTTTTTTATTCCAAAATAAAATTTGAATTTGAGTTTGACCTAGTGACCTACTTTTACATTTCTCAAGCTATAGCCTTCAAATTTGGACCACATCCATAGTTTTGTGTACCAAAATGAACTTTGACCTTTACATTGACCTAGTGACCTACTTTCACATTTTTGAAGGTACAGGCTTCAAATTTGGACCACATGCATAGTTTTGTATTCCGAAATAAAATTTGACCTTGAGTTTGACCTAGTGACCTACTTTTACATTTCTCAAGCTATAGCCTTCAAATTTGGACCACATGCATAGTTTTGTGTACCAAAATGAACTTTGACCTTTACATTGACCTAGTGACCTACTATCACATTTTTGAAGGTACAGGCTTCAAATTTGGACCACATGCATAGTTTTGTATTCCGAAATAAAATTTGACCTTGATTTTGACCTAGTGACCTACTTTCACATTTCTCAAGCTACAGTCTTCAAATTTGGACCACTTGCATTGTTTTGTGTACCGAAATGAACTTTGACCTTAAGATTGACCTAGTGACCTACTTTCACATTTCTGTAGCTACAGGCTTCAAATTTAGACCACATGCATAGGATTGTGTACTGAAACAAACTTTGACCTTGACATTGACCTAGTGACCTACTTTCACATTTCTCAAGCTACAGCTTTCGAATTTGGACCACATGCACAGTGTTGTGTACGGAAATGAAATTTGACCTTGAGCTAGTCAATAAGTCTTGAAATTTGGAACACTCAAAAATGGTACATTGGTGGGCGCCAAGATCACTCTGTGATCTCTTGTTTTACTATAAATAGATTCTGTTGTAACTTTCTTATTACTGGCCGAATCGAGACCACTATTCTGTGGTACAACATGCACGTTATATTCAATTTTTAGGCGTATTTTGATCTATCTCTACCTGGTAAAGAGTTTCTTGTGGACTTACATTATATAGACTTTTTTTTTTTTTTTGGATTAATTTCACCTTATTGTTACTATAAATACCTTTTATGATAACTTTTTGTATAATCGGCCAAAAAAATTCCAAATAAAAACGACTGTACATTTTTATACATACAAATTTTAAGTGCTTTGTTATATTATATTGTATATATACTACAATATTGTTTATACATTATTGACAAATATCAGTTCATTAAGTTATACTGCAGTAGAGAAAATTAGGTGCCTTCCAGTAGGGGACTTTGTATTGCATGGCAATACTTCATTTACTTGTTATACTTATTCATAATGTTTTGAAATAAATTGAAATTAATTCAGTAAACATCATGTACAAGCGGCAGCTAGTATTCATTGCTGAACTTGACTGTATTTCGGACATATTTTCAAATATGTCTGTATGTTATGGAAGGAAATTTACGTGGATTTATGAATTCGCGATGCACCCAATTCGCAAAAAATAGCAAAAATTAAAACACCGCGAATAATACCAGATTTTCAGTACATAGCCTTAGGTACCATCTCTACACAACCTGCCATAATAGTTTCTAACCAGTAGGCACTCTCCGTAAGAAGGCACTCTCCGTAAGAAATTGACATCTTTCCTACTTCATGGAGTGCTGTAGCTAGTCGGGTTTGAACTATCATCTCCGGATTCCGGGGAAATTGTATTTAACTATTTATGAAACAGGCTTAAACCAAATACGAAAAATTATTAAACAATGCAACAAGCCATTGAACAAAGGCTGCAAATAAATCCTTCAAGTAGACAATGTGAACTTGGTTGAAAAATGTGGGAAAAAAGACGTTACGTTTTAACCACACTTAAACTTCCAAAATTTCATAGCACCGTAGCGTGAAAATGAACCCGGTAGTCAAGGAATTTTATAATCTTATTTTATTCAAAAACATTTCAGGAACATTTTCAGAAAATTAGAAAAATTCTATGGAGGAGAGAACGAGCAGTAAAATGTTTCACAAAATTTAACATAGACTTATATAGGGGAAAAAAATCTTTTTGTCTGAAAGTTCAAGGCATAGGCCTTTGATATTTGGTATAAAGCGTTGCCTAGTGGATGTCTAGAGGCCCCGCCCTAGGGGTCACTTGTTATATGAGTTATATAGGAATAAATACCTCAAAAATGATCAGATCATATTTCCTAGACTGTTTAATTATAATTACCTGATGATCCCAAGTGATTAGGGGTCACCTGACTATGACCTTGACCAACTGACCTACTTTCTTGATTTTAGCTCATCTGATTTTTTGAAAAAAAAAAAAAGAGTTATTGTCATCACGTGATCAGTGTCGGCGTCGGCATCGGTGTTGCCTGGTTAAGTTTTATGTTTAGGTCAGCTTTTCTCCTTAACTATGAAAGGTATTGCTTTGAAACTTGCAACTCTTGTTCACCATCAATAGCTGACCCTGTACAGCAAGAAACATAACCCCATTCTGCTTTTTGCAAGAATTATGGCCCCTTTTGGACGTAGAAAATATCAGATTTCTTGGTTAAATTTTATGTTTAGGTCAACTTTTCTCCTAAACTATCAAATCTATTGCTTTGAAACTTGCAACAATTGTTCACCATCATAAGCTGACCCTTTACATTAAGAAACATAACTCTGTCCTGCTTTTTGCAAGAATAATTGCCCCTTTTGGACTTAGAAAATCAGATTTCATGGTTAAGTTTTATGTTTAGGTCAGCTTTTCTCATAAACTATCAAAGCTATTGCTTTAAAACTTGCAACACTTGTTCACCATCATAAGCTGACCCTATACAGCAAGAAACATAAATCTGTCCTGTTTTTTGCAAGAATTATGGCCCCTTTTGGACTTAGAAAATATCAGATTCATTGGTTAAGTTTTATGTTTAGGTCAAATTTTCTCCTAAACTATCAAAGCTATTGCTTTGAAACTTGCAGCTGTTGTTCACCATCATAAGCTGACTCTGTACATCAAGAAACATAACTCCATCCTGCTTTTTGCAAGAATTATGGCCCTTTTTGGACTTAGAAGATCATGGGTAGGACAATTTTTCTATTATAGAAAAGAATCAGATGAGCGTCAGCACCCGCAAGGCGGTGCTCTTGTTTAAGATACAGCCTTGAAATTTGAATGACATGTACAGTTTTGCACACTGATCGTAAAACTGACTTTCATTGACCATGAATGTGACCTTCTGACCTACTTTGTAATATTTTAGCATCAGTTTGCCATTTTAAACATGTGGCTCATATTACTCAGGTGAGTGATTCAGGGTCGTCATGACCCTCTTGTTTAAAAATATATGATACAGTTTTTACACACTACTTTGTCATTTACGCTTGAAAACAATAATTTTGTAGAAAGATTTTGGCATGATTTTGGCATAAAGTAAGCATTTCGTCGGCAAATAATTGGAGTACATATTTGCAAATTACATCAACATATAGGCTTCTATGGGCCTATTATATTATATGAAAAAAAGTTTACTTTTTGAATTAAAAAGACACCTTGAAACTGAATTAATCACTGTAAAAACTGCAACATCACAGCTATTTAGGGCTAGGCTAAAATGTGATTTTTCGATGCCATTTGCGTAAAAAGTGTACGTTTGACATTTAATAATTTTACATCGGGTGAAGATCAACTGTTGCTATTATTTAAACACGCAGTCAAGGATTTTTGAAATTCCGGCTCATTACACCTTAACCTTAAGCAATTTGATGGACTTTCTTGTTTTATTCTTAAGCAATTTGATGGACTTTCTTGTTTTATTCTTAAGCAATTTGATGGACTTTCTTGTGTTATTTTGATGTACATAAATATTTTATTATAGCATGTTGAAGGAAGACCAAATGCCACATGTTTACGGGAACTGCCATGGAATATCAGAGATTCTGTATCTCTGTATGAACGTATGAATGCAGCATTCAATGCTCTAACCGAGCTTCCTAATGAACTATCTGTACGACTGCCACATCTTAATTACCTAGACCTCTCGTACAACCAGCTTGAAGCATTACCGGACAGTTTTGGTCTGCTCTTTCATTTAGAAACATTGAACTTAAAATTCAACCGTGTTAAAACACTTCCTCATTCATTTTATCACCTTGTAAAGTTGACAAAAATAGATGTTTCACATAATTGTTTAAAAATGATATCTGCCGATGTCATTCAGTTGGAAAAACTGATTAAACTAAATGTGTCATTCAATAAGTTAAAATCGCTACCAGTTTCTTTAGGGGGATTGAAGTACCTCAAAGTTTTGTTGGCAGATAACAACAGATTTCCGGAATCTCTTGTAACAATTTGCAACAACGGATCTGATGAACTGCTGTCTCATTTAAGAAAAAATTACAATTTACAAATGCAGAGCTCGGAACTACTATCTTCATATAGCCACAATGTGTTTCCACGTGTCCGAGGAAACCACCTACTTACCTCTGTTCCAAATCCTCACTCAGCACAGGTGCAGTATATCCAATCACAAACTCACACTGCAAATACTTCAAATCGTATAAAGACGCCATTGCTTCCACCACAAGGCGCTTCTTCATTAGATGCAAATGATCTAAAAGACAAGATTTTAGGTAAGTGTAGGAAATCAGGTCTTAACTTTGTTATCTCCTGCCAAAAGGCAGAGGGATATAGTTTTGGCATTGTCCATCCATCTAATTGTCCATCCATCCTTCAGTCTGTCCATCCGAAATCATATCTATGACATTGTAGTATTTAGATAAAACATGGTAGAAATGTTGATTGCGTTAGACAAGATTTATGGCCCTTTGTACTTGTATATATATATATATATATATATATATATATATATATATATATATGAAATAACAGGACATTCAGTTTGTTCATCTGAGGTGATGTAGAGTTCAACACCTCTCACGTCCCTTGCATCAACGTAAGCAAAATTTGATAATTTCCAAGAACCATCAATTATAAGAACTAAGTTTACATAAAGTCGCATTCGGTAACAAAATAGGTTACATTTCCATCAAAATGTAAATGAATTCAATGAGAAGATTATGAAAGATGCAGAAGATGCCTGAAGACCGAAAGCTTTTACGATCTTTTACCGTGCCAGGTGTACGCCACTCATACATGGGAGTTTTATCCTCTAGAATATTATATATATATATATATATATATATATATATATATATATATATATATGATACATATATAGTGTTTAAATTCCATTTTCTGTCAATCCTGACTAAAGCTGGAATCACACTGCCTCGGCTGGATGGGCTTACGGAGGAGTTCGGGATTCCCTGATCCCCAGAGTGCTCAGGATGTGTAAGAAAGAAATAGGTTTTGCGAATTTGTTAATTATAAATCTCTAATGCAATCATAACAGAACCTTAATTAACCTTATTAGAACTGGAATAAAACCAAAAATGCTCATATATTTGACCTGTTACCATCTTTTCAGAACTGTTAAGATATATTACAGATTCCTTATGGATATAATATCCGTGGCAAAACTTGGCCCCCGGATGCCCCCGATTTCTGAACGGGTACACCGGATCACTTACGAATGAGTTAGGGGTTCTATGGATGCATTACAGATGCTATCTGGAACTCATCTGCAAGTCCATCCGAGGCAGTGTGATTCTAGCTTTTATGTCTCAGACATCGTTGGAAGGATATCAAGAAAACATGGTTGAAATGTTAACTGAATTACCTGGCAATGAAGCCCTGCAAGTTTCATTTGGAATTGTTAAGGAAGACAAGATTGATTTCCCTTTTCAATTATATATATATAGTGTTTTTATTGTCGAGCCCACTTGCAGTGAGCTCGACTTAGTCTTCACTTTTGGCGGGTCGGTGTATGTGCGTCCGTCCCATTTTGTCCAGACCATAACTTTGACATGCATGAACCAGTCTTGTTTATATTTGGCATAAATGTTTACCTCAAAGAGAAGGAGTGTCTTGCACAAACCCCATGTTCCTATCTCAAAGGTCAAGGTCATAGTTGGCGGTCAAAGGTCAAATTGAAGTTTGTCCAGACCATAACTTTGACATGCATGGACCAAATTTGTTTATATTTGGCATGAATGTTTACCTCAATGAGAAGGAGTGTCTTGTGCAAACCCCATGTTCTTATCTCAAAGGTCAAGGTCACAGTTGGAGGTCAAATTGAAGTTTATCTGGAGCATTTCTTCTTCATGCATGGTGGGATTTTGTTGTATCTTGGCATGTATGTTCACCATTATGAGACAGAGTGTTATGCTCAAGAACCAGGTCCCTAGGTCTAAGGTCAAGGTCAGACTTAGAGGCCAAAGGTCAAATACAAGAATGACGTTTGTCTAGAGCATGTTTTCGTCATGCATAAGAGGATTTTGATGTAACTTGGCACATATGTTCAACACCATGAGGCAACCTTTGTTTTAGAATAACTTCCCTTTGTTGTTACTATAAATAGCTTATATTGTATCTTTTTTATTACTGGCCGTGGGGAAAAATTGAAACCACTTTTCTGTGGTACAACATGCATGTTACATCCAGTTTTTAGGTATATTTTGACCTATCTCTACCTGGTAAGGAGTTTTGCGTGGACTTATATTATATAGATTTTTAGCCCACCATCATCAGATGGTGGGCTATTCAAATCACTCTGCGTCCGTGGTCCGTCATTCGTCTGTTAACAATTTCTTGTTATCGCATCTCCTCAGAAACTACTGGGGGGATTTTGACCAAACTTTGTCAGAATGATGTATTGGTACCCTAGTTGTGTCCGTCTGAAAATCAGACTGGTTCAACAATTTATGAGTGAGTTATGGCCCTTTGTTTATTCCTATAATTTACATAGATTTATATAGGGAAAAACTTTGAAAATCTTCTTGTCCAAAACCACAGAGCCTAGGGCTTTGATATTTGGTATGAAGCATCATCTAAAGGTCCTCTACCAAGATGATTCAAATTATTTCCCTGGGGTCAAATATGGCCCCGCCCCGGGGGTCACGTGGTTTATATAGACTTATATAGGGAAAAACTTTGGAAAACCTCTTGTCCAAAACCACAGGGCCTAGGGCTTTGATATTTTGTATCTGACATCATCTAATGGTCTTCAACTAAGTTTGTTCAAATTATTGTACCCCCCGACAACAAAGTTGTAAGGGGGGGTATACTGGTTTCAGGTTGTCTGTCTGTCTGTCCGTCTGGCCGTCTGTCCATCTGTCCGTAGACGCAATCTTGTGCGCACCATCTCTCCTTATCCCCTTGACAGAATTTAATGAAACTTCACACAAGTGATCAGTACCAACAGTAGTTGTGCATGGGGCATGTTAGGTTCTTTTAGAAAAAAAATTTGCAGAGTTATGGGACTTTGTTTTTTTGTTACTATACTATATACATAGACACAATCTTGTGCGCACCATGTCTCCTCATCTCCTTGACACAATTTAATGAAACTTCACACAAGTGATCAGTACAAACAGTAGTTGTGCATGGGGCATGTTAGGTTCTTTCAGAAAAAAAAATTGCAGAGTTATGGGACTTTGTTTTTTTTGTTACTATACTATATACATAGACACAATCTTGTGTGCACCATCTCTCCTCATCCCCTTGACACAATTTAATGAAACTTCGCACAAGTGATCAGTAACAACACTAGTTGTGCATGGGGCATGTTAGGTTCTTTCAGAAAAAATTTTTTCAGAGTTATGGGACTTTGTTTTTTTGTTACTATACTATATACATAGACACAATCTTGTGTGCACCGTCTTTCCTCATCCCCTTGACACAATTTAATGAAACTTCACACAAGTGATCAGTATCAACAGTAGTTGTGCATGGGGCATGTTAGGTTCTTTCAGTGACAAAAATTGCAGAGTTATGGGACTTTGTTTCTTGTTAACATACTATGTACATACAGTCTGCATATGCAATCTTGTGCGTGCCTAATCTACCAAACCCTTACACACAATTTAATGAAACTTCACACAAGTGATCAGTACCAACCCTAGTTGTGCATGGTGCAATTTACATTCTTTTAGATAAATATTCTGCATAGTTATGGGACTTTGTTTTTTGTTACTATACTGTATACATACAGTCTATATACATACAGTCCACATAATTATGCAATCTTGTGTGCGTCAAATTGCAATGTACTGTGTCAGTGCATGCGGGGGGTACATTCATCACCTTTAGTGATAGCTCTAGTTTCCCTAGGGTCAAATATGGCCCCGCCCTGGGGTCATATGGTTTACATAGACTTATACAGGGAAAAACTTTGAAAATCTTCTTGTCCAAACCACAAAGCCTAGGGCTTTGATATTTGTAATGTAGCATCATCTAGTGGTTCTCTACCAAATTTGTTCAAATTATTCCCCTAGGGTCAAATATGGCCCCGCCCTGGGGGTCACATGGTTCATATAGACTTATATAGGGAAAAGCTTTTAAAATCTTCTTGTCAAGAACTACAACATTCAAATTTGGACCACATGTATATTTTTGAGTGGCAAGATGAGTTGAACTTGATTTTGACCTAGTGACCTACTTTCACATTTCTGTAGCTACAGCCTTCAAATTTGGACCACATGCATAGTTTTGTGCACTGAAAAAAACTTTGACCTTGACATTGACCTAGTGACCTACTTTCACATTTTTGAAGGTACAGGCTTCAAATTTGGACCACATGCATAGTTTCATGTTCCGAAATGAAATTTGACCTTGATTTTGACCTAGTGACCTACTTTCACATTTCTCAAGCTACAGCCTTCAAATTTGGACCACATGCATAGTTTTGTGTACCGAAACAAACTTTGACCTTTACATTGCCCTAGTGACCTACTTTCACATTTTTGAAGGTACAGGCTTCAAATTTGGACCACATGCATAGTTCTGTGTTCCGAAATAAAATTTGACCTTGATTTTGACCTAGTGACCTACTTTCACATTTCTCAAGCTAAAGCCTTCAAATTTGGACAACTTGCATTGTTTTGTGTACCGAAACGAACTTTGACCTTAAGATTGACCTAGTGACTTACTTTCACATTTCTAAAGCTACAGGCTTCAAATTTAGACCACATGCATAGGATTGTGTACTGCAACAAACTTTGACCTTGACAATGACCTAGTGACCTACTTTAACATTTTTGAAGGTGCAGGCTTCAAATTTGGACCACATGCATAGATATGTGTTCTGAAGTGAAATTTGACCTTGATTTTGACCTAGTGACCTCCTTTCACATTTCTCAAGCTACAGCCTTCAAATTTGGACCACTTGCATAGTTTTTGTACCTAAATAAACTTTGACCTTAACATTGACCTAGTGACCTACTTTCAGATTTCTCAAACTACAGCCTTCAAACTTGATGCACATGCATAGTTTTGTGTACAAAGAACTTTGTCCTTGAAATTGATCTAGTGACCTACTTTCACATTTCTCAAGCTACAGCTTTCAAATTTGGACCACATGCACAGTGTTGTGTACGGAAATGAAAATTTGACCTTGAGCTAGTCAGTAAGTCTTGAAATTTGGAACACTCAAAAATGGCACATTGGTGGGTGCCAAGATCACTCTGTGATCTCTTGTTTTTATAATTGGTCAAAAAAAAATCCATATGCAAATACAGGTGCTAGTGTAAATCAGTTCTGACACTGCCAAATAGTATAATAAATTTTACTTTTTAGCCCACCATCATGAGATGGTGGGCTATTCAAATCACTCTGCGTCCGTGGTCCGTCGTCCTTCCGTCCGTCAGTCCGTCCGTTAACAATTTCTCGTTATCGCATCTCCTCAGAAACTACTGGGGGGATTTTGACCAAACTTTGTCAGAATGATGTATTGGTAGCCTAGTTGTGTCCCCCTGAAAATCAGACTGGTTCAACAATTTTTGAGTGAGTTATGGCCCTTTGTTTATTTTTATAATTTACATAGATTTATATAGGGAAAAACTTTGAAAATCTTCTTGTCCAAAACCACAGAGCCTAGGGCTTTGATATTTGGTATGTAGCATCATCTAGTGGTCCTCTACCAAGATGGTTGAAAGTATTTCACTGGGGTCAAATGTAGCCCCGCCCCGGGGGTCACATTATTTATATAGACTTATATAGGGAAAAACTTTGAAAAACCTCTTGTCCAAAACCACAGGGCCTAGGACTTTGATATTTTGTATGTAACATCATCTAGTAGTCTTCTACTAAGATTGTTCAAATTATTCCCCTAGGGTCAAATATGGCCCCGCCCTGGGGGCACATGGTTTACATAGACTTATATAGGGAAAAACTTTGAAAATCTTCTTGTCCAAACCACAAAGCCTAGGGCTTTGATAGTTGTAATGTAGCATCATCTAGTAGTTTTCTACCAAATTTGTTCAAATTATCCGCCTAGGGTCAAATATGGCCCTGCTCCGGGGGTCACATGGTTCATATAGACTTATATAGGGAAAAGCTTTTAAAATCTTCTTGTCAATAACCTACAACATTCAAATTTGGACCACATGTATATTTTTGAGTGGCAAGATGAACCTTGAAATGAGTTGACCTTGATTTTGACCTAGTGACCTACTTTCACATTTCTGTAGCTACAGCCTTCAAATTTGGACCACATGCATAGTTTTTTGCACTATAAAAAACTTTGACCTTGACATTGACCTAGTGACCTACTTTCACATTTTTGAAGGTACAGACTTCAAATTTGGACCACGTGCATAGTTTTGTGTTCCGAAATGAAATTTGACCTTGATTTTGACCTAGTGACCTACTTTCACATTTCTCAAGCTACATCCTTCTAATTTTGACCACATGCATAGTTTTGTGCACCGAAAAAAGCTTTGACCTTGACATTGACCTAGTGACCTACTTTCACATTTTTGAAGGTACATGCTTCAAATTTGGACCACATGCATAGTTTTATGTTCCGAAATGAAATTTGACCTTGATTTTGACCTATGACCTACTTTCACATTTCTCAAGCTGCAGCCTCCAAATTTGAAGCACATGCATAGTTTTGTATAGCGAAATGAACTTTGATCTGAAATTGATCTAGTGACCTTCTTTCACATTTCTCAAGCTACAGCCTTCAAATTTAGATCACATGCCTAGTTTTGTGTACCGAAAATTTTTAGAATAAATATTAATCTGATAAACATACTTAGTCTATGCAGTAGCATTAATATAACTGCTGTTTTACACTTACTTGTGTGTGTTTTACTTTCATACATGTAAGATTTTAACTGGAAGTATTTTTAAAACCTGGTTTTCCCATGCTTGTTGCTCAACACAGATAAAGAAACAATTTATGATAAGTATTAATCTGATAAACATACTTAGTCTATGCAGTATTTTAGCATAAATATAACTGCAGCAGACTGTATTATATGTGTTAAAGATTTACATTATTTAAACTTCAATTTAAAGTTGTTAAATAAAACTTGTTGGGTATTAATTGTTTTATTTGTCTCTCAAAAATGCAATTTGAAAATAGTTTGAAAATGACACCGGAAAGCACACTTGGTTGAATGGCGCTTTGATGCCAAAGCGCGCCCTGAAAGTGCCCTTTTTCCTGGGAAGCACCATGCCCCTCTAAGAGTCTGCAGGAAACACTAGAAATGAACTTTGATCTTGAGATTGACCTAGTGACCTGTTTTCACATTTCTCAAGCTACAGGCTTCAAATTTGGACCACATGCATATTTTTGTGTTCTGAATTGAAATTTGACATTGATTTTTACCTAGTACCTACTTTTACATTTCTCAAGCTACAGCCTCCAAATTTGAAGCACATGCATAGTTTTGTATACCGAAATGAACTTTGACCTTGAAATTGATCTAGTGACCTACTTTCACATTTCTCAAGCAACAGCTTTCAAATTTGGACGACATGCATGGACCACATGCACAGTGTTGTGTACCAAAATGAAATTTGACCTTGATTTTGACCTTGAGCTAGTGTTGAAATTTGGAACATTCAAAAATGGCTCAATGGTGGGCGCCAAGATCACTCTGTGATCTCTTTGTTTAGACAGCTGGCGGGCTCGACATTCTGCCAGTGGGCATGCAGAATGTATTTCTAGTTCTATTTTTTTGTCCATCCAGAGTCATATCTCAGAATTTGTCTGTAGGATTTCAATAAAACATGGTAGAAATGTTAACTGGTATAAAGAAATGTGGCCCTGCAGATTTCAGTTGCAATTTGAGGAATAAAAGACTTATGGCCCTTTGTACTTATATATAATTATAATACATAAATAGTCTATTTTCTGTCCATCTGGAGTCATATCATAACATGGTTTAATGGATTTTAATAACACTTACAATGTTAATTGCTGTAAGGAATGGCGGCCCTGCAAGATTCAGACACTCAGATTTATGGCCCTTTGTACTTACATATATATTATATAAATAGACTGTTTTCTGTCTGTCAGTAGTCATAGTCCAAAACTATTATTAAAAATTTGGCCACCAGAGGGCGTGGTCACTTTTCCCTATATGTATACAGTTGGAACTTTAAAAATCTTCTTGTGTAAAACTGCTGGCTCGTTTTTAAAATAATTTTACACAAATGGTCCTTGTGTGACCCTCTACCGAGATTGTTCAAATTTTGATTCGTCAAAAATTATGGCCGCCAGAGGGTGTGGTCACTTTTCCCTGTATATATATAGTTGAAACTTTAAAAATCTTCTTGTGTAAAACAGCTAGCTCGATCTTAAAATAATTTTACACAAATGGTTCTTGTATGACCTTCTACAAATATTGTTCAAATTTTTCTGATTCATCAAAAAACTTTGCCGCAAGAGGGCATGGTCACTTTTCATCAACAATATCTCCTCCAAAACTACAGAATGGATTTTGATGAAATGTTACACAAATGATCTCTGGGTAGCCCTCTTTCAAAGTTGTTCAAATAGTTCCGTTTCATTTACGTATTGATCTTTTTGGTTGAAAATAGGTTTTCAGCTATCAGACTTTAAAAATGCTTTTCTCTAGAGCAGTAGAGCAGCTTTGATATTTGGCATGTGATATAAGGGTTTGACTCTCTACCATCTTGTCTAAATTATTGCCATAAGGTCAAAAAAGTGGCCATGCCCCTGTGTCTGACATGTACTTAACAATAGGTTTTTATATAAGAAACTTGTAAATCTTCTTCTCTGAATTAATAATAGCTATAGCCCAGGGCTTCGAAAATTTGCCGGTTTGTCGGTTTTGGACCGATTTTTGACTTTTCAGACCGATTCGTGAAGTGAAAAAACGAAAAAAATCGGTCCCGTAAAAATGGAGAAAAGTATAAATTTCGGTCTGATATCTCAATACACGATCACCTGACAAGTAGGAAATTGTTGGTCGCACCTTCAGATAATCAATAAACGTGTCAATCGGTCTGAGTGTCACTTTGATAATCGGTCCGTAATTAGCGCGTGACGCAATCAGTGCTCGCGCGGCACATCCTTTAATGTTTGCAGACAGCCGACTGCGGTGTATTAAACATTTTTGACTGGTTTCCTAACGTTTCTGGCTGGATCCAAATCATTTTGACGGGGATCCACTTCTTTTATTTAGAATCCGACGGATGGTTTATTTCAAAAGGCTTTGTTTGATCACGGTAACAAACAAATGGTCGCTGCATTTAAAGACACTGATTCTGGTATGCCTGGTATGTGGCCTATGGAGATGATAAGGTCTGCGTATTGGCAATAAGGGTCAATACACAAGTCAGGACCATTGGTAGACTTGCTTCTGTTTATCATAATAAGCTACTGTATAGCTACTGTGCAGTAAATAAATTGCAGGTGATATTTCTCACTATTATAGCAAATCAGTTCTCACCTTTATAAGGAGTTTAGAAAGCTTGATTGAATTAGGGCTAAATACACAAAGTGATAAGATACAACAGTGTTTTATCATATTTTTAATAAAGTAAGTTTTTTAACAATTACATCTCATTATTGCTGTTTTTTATTATCAAAAATATATAAAATGCATTCAGGCACATAGCTTTTAGAAGTAATAAATTATTGTATATTTTGAACAATGATATATCTTTATTGCTGGATTTTATTATACATAAAAGAAAGTTAACATTATTTAGACAACACAAAAGGAATTAAGCATTTTTAATATATAACATCCTTTTGTCTATATACCTTCTTTATCTATTAAAAATGCAACTGAATGCTTCTTTAATTTCTAATAAAATCCAGCAATTATCTTTTTTTTTTTTCGTTTTTATTTTGTTACTTTTGATAAAAAGATCATAATCATTGAATAAACAAACTTGTAATTTCTCTTATTAAGTTTTGAATCATTATTTTATAGTGAGAAATGCTTTGCTATAAGAGTTATAATTTAATTGGCCAGGACATTACTCAACATGACTGAGCAATCAAAATTAGTATCTTATCAATTAAAATAATTTTGTGTACATGCTGAAAAAAGACTGAAAAAAATAACAGCATTTCAATTAATAAAATGCAAAACACAGGAAATAACCAATTTACCAGTAGGTAATTTATGATTCTCTGACAATAATTAGGCTACATGTCAAGTCTACAGGGGTTTTATGGACCCTTATCAGACTGGACCAGACAGGATCTTGTATATTGGGGATTAAAAAGTCTGGTATTTGGGGGGGTGGGGGGGGGGTCACTTATATAGGAGATTTTCTTTGCCTTTAATCAAAGAGCTATAATTGTACATTATAGGTCTTTGATTTAATGAGACATCACATGGAAAACCGATAAAAATAATTTTTATAATTACTTGATTTGAAAAAATTACATGATTCATTTGTTGGGGCTCCAGTTGAAACAAATGCAGAAAATCGTCTTTGCAACCCGACTGTACAAAAAAGGAAAAAATGGACGGGCAACCACGAATGATAAAGAAACCCTGAGTGGCACTGTTTATTAAATCGGTCTTTTAAAAAACGTTTCAAAATGAAATTTTGTTTACATCAGAAGAGAACATATAACTTTATAAAATGTAGTTGCTTATTGAAGTACAACGTAAGTGAAATGAAATATCCGTGGCCAACCCGCGTGACGTTTTGGTACTATACATGCGGGAAATTCGATCTCAGCGTTCAAATAACGTACACATTCGGTCCGCGGCAGAGTATTCTTTAAATACTGAAGCTGTTTAGCAGAGAATATGTGTCGTGTAACTCACTTTGACGCATTGTATTTTATAGAATTCCGTCAAAAAATGAAGAAACATCACAAAGTATCTGCCGTGTATACGGTATCGAAGTCACGTGCGTTGGCTTTTAGACTAGTTACCCACACGGTGTCAATGTCTCGTATATCTCGGAAAAACATCGAAATTTAAACAAAGTAACAATCACACATAACACTGAATAACTGTCTTCATTGTATGGTAACGCGCGGTGACTGGTAACTCAGTTTGAATGCATGACATGCTTATTTCTTTACCCTATCACGTCCCAATATGGGAACAGAATACTTTGCAGACAAGTACTGCAGACACTATACACAAAGAAGGATTTTGCAGACAACATAGGTAAAGAAGGATATTGGATTTTGCAGACACTATATGTAAAGAACAAAAGGTGTGAATGTCTATATGGATGGTTGAGTGAACTGATAATGTTTTTATTATGTCACTGATTTTGTACTATATTTTAAGACCAAGATTTAAATGAGACTTATGGTTTATAAAATATTCAAAATATTATTTACAATTAATAATAATAATAATAATAATAAATGGTTATAATGATAGAAATTTAATATTAATAATATAATCATTATTTGTTCTTATTATTAATGGTTTTTATTATTAACTGTATTATTTGAAATAACATTTTGAATATAATCTATAACCACAATTCTCATTTAAATCTTATTATTAATAACAGATAAATATTAAATGGTATCAGGTCATATAAGGGAGTTACTAACACTTTGACATATTCAAATAACACAAGAAAAGTGAATATTTCTGGTTTCTTTTACTCTGACATCATCTTTTTAAAACATTTATTCTTTATTCTTACCTGTCTGCAAAATTCAACTGATTATCATAACATTATTATGTCTATGCTTTATTTCTACTTGTCTGCAAAATTCAGCATTATATATACATGTACATTATTATATCAGTCTATGCTCTATTTCTATTGTCTGCAAAATTCAAGTGTATGCTCTATTTCTATTGTCTGCAAAATTCAAGTGTATGCTCTATTTCTACTTGTCTGCAAAATTCAACTGAAATCTGTCTGCAAAATGCAGTTACTGTTGATTGTACAGTATTCCATAACTTTAGTCTTAAGTCTTACTTGTCTGCAAAATTCAACTGATATATGATAGAAATACATAGGTTTATTCTTACTTGTCTGCAAAATTCAACTGATATATGATAGAAATGCATAGGTTTATTCTTACTTGTCTGCAAAATTCAACTGATTTATGATAGAAATACATAGGTTTATTCTTTATTCTTACTTGTCTGCAAAATTCAACTGATGTATGATAGAAATAAATAGGTTTATTCGTTATTCCTACTTGTCTGCAAAATTCAACTGATATATGATAGAAATGCATAGGTTTATTCTTACTTGTCTGCAAAATTCAACTGATTTATGATAGAAATACACAGGTTTATTCTTTATTCTTACTTGTCTGCAAAATTCAACTGATGTATGATAGATATACATAGGTTTATTCTTCTTTATCTTACTTGTCTGCAAAATTCAACTGATATAAGATAGAAATGCATAGGTTTATTCTTACTTGTCTGCAAAATTCAACTGATTTATGATAGAAATACATAGGCTTATTCTTTATTCTTACTTGTCTGCAAAATTCAACTGATATATGATAGAAATGCATAGGTTTATTCTTACTTGTCTGCAACATTCAACTGATGTATGATAGAAATACATAGGTTTATTCTTTACCCTTACTTGTCTGCAAAATTTAACTGCAGTCTGTCTGCAAAATGTAGTTAATGTTGCTGTTTTATTATATTATATCAATTTAATCATTATTTCTACTCGTCCGCAAAATTAAACAGAAATCTGTCTGCAAAATGCAGTTACTGTTGTATTACTATATCATATCAGTTTTTGCATTATTTCTACTTCTCTTCAAAATTCTTAAATTTTAATTAAAATTAAAAGTCATTGATAAAATAGGACCCTCCACATATGCATATTGATCACTATCTGACCTTATCAGACAGGACTTGTTTATTCCTGGGGCAATAAAGTAATTAAGAGATTAGCTTATTTATGGTGGGTGCAACTAATTTAATTATAGATGTTCCAGTAAGTGGCATACATGTCTCTTCTGTATATTTGAATAGCCTGGGGCAAACATTTTTAATCCTTTTATCTCCTATAGCCACTTGCAGATAAGAGTTTTTAACTGTCTCAACCAAATAAGTCTTGTTTGACTGATTTTGCAGACAAGTTAGAATAAACAGTAAAAACTTTTTATGTAATAGTGTACATTATATAAGTTGAATTTTGCAGACAAGTAAAAAAATAAAGAATAAATTGATATAATAGTTAAACCGCAACAATAACTGCATTTTGCAGACAGACAACAGTTGAATTTTGCAAAAGTAACAATAAAGAATATATATATGAAGTTATGGAATACGGTACATATATCAACAGTAACTGCATTTTGCAGAAGATTTCAGTTGAATTTTGCAGACAAGTAGAAATAAAACATAAACTGAAATAAAACTGTACATATATCAGTTGAATTTTTGCAGACAAGTAGAAATACAGCATGAACTTAAATAAAACTGTACATATATCAGTTGAATTTTGCAGACAAGTAGAAATAAAACATAAACTGAAATAAAACTGTACATATATCAGTTGAATTTTGCAGACAAGTAGAAATAAAACATAAACTGAAATAAAACTTTACATATATCAGTTGAATTTTTCCTTATATCAGTTGAATTTTGCAGACAAGTAGAAATACAGCATGAACTTAAATAAAACTGTACATATATCAGTTGAATTTTGCAGACAAGAAAGGATAAAGAACAAACTTATGTAATACAGTATTTATATCAACAGTAACTAAATTTTGCAAACAGATTTCAGTTGAATTTTGCAGACAAGTAGAAATTAAGCAAACACTTGAATTTGAATTATAATAATGTACATGATACATCAGTTAAATTTTGCACACAAGTAAGACTAAAGATTAAACCTATGTAATTCTGTCATTGAATCTGTTCAATTTTGAAGACAAGTAGAAATAAAGAAAATATGATATGTATAGGTTAATAAATGGGAGAGCGGTGCCTTTGAGTGATAATGGCCCTGGCAAGGTGATAATAGCCTGAGGGCTTTAGCCCGAGGGCTATTATCTTCTTCCAGGGCCATTATCACTCAAAGGCACCGCTCTCCCATGTATTTACCTGTTTATTACATGTTTACCTATAATATAGTAAGAAAGGGTTTTTTTCTGTCATTTTATGGGTACTTGCATCTTCTGGCACAATAAATTTCAGCTTTTCAGTTTCTATATTATTTGTATAAGTATAAAATCAAATAACTGGATAGTTGTACTTACTTGGTTATTGCATAATTTAGGGATAAAAATGCGTTATTTCACGAAAAAATACACGATGTTATGCTCAAGATGATAAAATAAAACAGAAATATTCGCTGTTTTACCTCCATGAAACGCCATGACGTCATTTCTGTTTAAGGACGTTAATTTCCCGCGCTAACGCCAGGGCCATTATCGATAATGGCCCCGGGGCTTATTATGATAATGTGATAATGCATGACGCAATGCGATAATGGGAGAATTTTCAGCACAAATTTGTTACTATTTATAGGTACTCATGTAATAAAATATAATAAAAATGCAACATTAACTGCATTTTGCAGACAGACTACAGTAACTGTTGGATTTTGCAGACAAGTAATAATAATAATAAAAAAAATGGAATGCTGTACATAAATCAACAGTAACTGCATTTTGCAGACAGATTTCAGTTGAATTTTGCAGACATGAAGAAATAAATAAACGATGGTATAATATAATAAAACTACAGCATTTTGCAGACAAAAGTAAGAATAAAGAATAAACATTTGGAATACTGTACATATATCAACAGTAACTGCATTTTGCAGACAGATTTCAGTTATATTTTGCAGACAAGTAGAAATAAGCATAGACTGATAAAATAATGTACAAGATATATCAGTAGAATTTTGCAGACAGGTAAGAATAAAGAATAATTGTGTTAAAAGATGATATCAAAGTAAAAGAAATCAGAAACATTCACTTTGCTTGTCTTATTTGAATACGTCAAAGTGTTAGTAACTCCTTTATTTGACCTTATACTGTTTTCATATTTATCTTTTATTAATGATAAGATTTAAATGAGAATTATAGTTATAGAATTTTCAAAATGTTATTTTAAATAATATAATTAATAATAAAAACCATTATTAATAAAAACAAATAATGATTATGATAATAATAATTATTACTGATATTAGATTTCTATCATTATTACCATCTATTATTATTATTATTAATTGTAAATGATATTTTGAATATTTTATGAACCATAATTCTCATTTAAATCTTAGTCTTAAAATATAGTACAAAATCAGTGACATAATAAAAACATTATCAGTTCACTCAACCATCCCTTTATACATCTACACCTTTTGTTCTTTACATAATTATAGTGTCTGCAAAATCCAATATCCTTCTTTACCTATGTTGTCTGCAAAATCCTTCTTTGTGTATAGTGTCTGCAGTACTTGTCTGCAAAGTATACCGTCCCCAAAATATGTAATATTGGGAATGCGGTGGGTGGGGTAGCGCCGATGTCAGGATTTTCGTTTCGGACCGATTGAGTTATCAAAATTTCCGGAGCCCTGCTATAGCCTTGATATTTGACATGTGATATCAGATTTGTAATTTCTACCATATTTGTTCAAATTAATTTGCCCTAGGTTAAAAAATGTGTGAGAGATGTATATAATAAAGGTTAACATAGAAGAAACCTTACTCTGTACTTGTGCAAACACACTTGATGCCAGGTGAGTGCTTTAGGGTCAGTGACCCTCTTGTTGGTCAGTAACATCATTGTAATGTCCTCTTCCAAACTTATTCAGCTGGGGGGCACCTGGCTTCTTTACAGGGGCCACTAGAGCTAAATATATAAATACCTTTAAACAACTTATGAACTGCAAGATGCAGATAACCATTATAAAAAGACCTTCCATAACACACTAACTAAAGAAGCATGTAGCGTTTCAATGATTGAACTAATTAAATTCTGCTGCCTCTGGAATTTTGACATCTAGAGCATATTATGATCCTCGTCCAAAGTTACACACTTTCTAGCCTTTTTACGGTCTGAAACTCAGATGAGCAGTCTTGGGTCATAATGGCCCTCTTTTTGTGTCTGTATGTGATTATACAGCAGCTGTTGGAGATGCGCTTGTTATATCAACTTAAAGACCCCCCACAACCTAGTGACCTACTTTTTCCTCCAAAATTAACTTTGTGAAAAATTCATTCTGATAATACTAGTATAATACAGCTATATCGCATGACAACAGGTGGGCAATTTAGACCCTTCTGGAATTAATGTGTTTTCACATCTTCGTTTGCAAACTTTTCAGTCAATCTCTTTTCAGTGTAGGCTAAAAAAACATAGAAAAGGTACTGTCTTGCCTTGTAGAAAGAAGATGTGGTCTAAACTCAGCTTGATACATCAAATACTGAGCATAATGCTACAATTTGCAACAATTTCATTCAATAAAATGTTCAAACTTTAATTTGGCCTAGTATATGTCACTGTCAGTTTGTTAGTAGAAACTTGTATTTCTCTTTTAATGGCCCCGAAGGGAGGCATATAGTTTTTGAACCGTCTGTCAGTCTGTCGGTCTGTCAGTCTGTCCGCAAGTTTCGTGTGCGGTCCATATCTTTGTCATCAATGGATGGATTTTCAAATAACTTGGCATGAATGTGTACCACAGTAAGACGACATATCGCGCGTAAGACCCAGGTCCGTAGCTCAAAGGTCAAGGTCACACTTAGACGTTAAAGATCATTTTTCATGATAGTGCATTCGTGTCCGGTCCATATCTTTGTCATCCATGGATGGATTTTCAAATAACTTGGCATGAATGTGTACCACAGTAAGACGACATGTCGCGTGCAAGACCCAGGTCCGTAGCTCAAAGGTCAAGGTCACACTTAGACCTTAAAGGTCATTTTTCATGATAGTGCATTCGTGTCCGGTCCATATCTTTGTCATCCATGGATGGATTTTCAAATAACTTGGCATGAATGTGTACCACAGTAAGACGATGTGTCGCGCGCAAGACCCAGGTCCGTAGCTCAAAGGTCAAGGTCACACTTAGACGTTAAAGGTCATATTTCATGATAGTGCATTGATGGGCGTGTCCTGTCCATATCTTTGTCATTCATGCATGGATTTTAAAATTATTGGGCATGAATGTGTATCACAGTAAGACGGCGCGTCGCGCGCAAGACCCAGGTCCGTAGGTCAAAGGTCCTAAACTCTAACATCGGCCATAACTATTCATTCAAAGTGCCATCGGGGGCATGTGTCATCCTATGGAGACAGCTTTTGTTTTTTCATGCAAATTACGTATAATTAACATCACTGAAATATGATAGATTACAGTTATTCTGTGGCATGTCTTTAACTGAATGTTTTATATATACGTACATAGGTCTGATATATGGAGCAGCTATAGGTGACGCAATTTGTATATCAACATGCTGCATGTCGGCAGATGAGTGTCATTTCCACTATAATTCAGATGGTATAAACTATACAGAGATAGTACAGGATGAACTGCGTGTACGATGGAAGCAGGGCGACTGGACATCAAACTTTGATACCATGGTAACACTGAATTGCTTTTACATTTAGTGTGTTTGTTTGTTTCCTTAGCTCACCTGTCACTATAGACAGGGTGAGCTTTTGTGATCGCCCTTCGTCCGTCATCCATCCGTCCTCAATTTCCTTGTGAACACGATAGAGGCCACATTTTGTATTTGATTTTTATCAAACTTGCACACAACTTGTATGGGCATAATAGCTCGGTTCCTTTTGAAAACTGGCCAAATCCATTCATGGGTTCCAGAGTTATGGCCCCTTAAAGAGCCAAAATTTGCCATTTTTGGCTTGTGAACACGATAGAGACCACATTTTGCAATCAACTTTAATAAAACTTGCACACAACTTGTATTGGCATAATATCTTGGTTCCTTTCAAAAACTGGCCAGATCCCTTCATGGATTCCAAAGTTATTGCCCCTTAAAGGGCCAAAATTTGTTAATTTTGGCTGGTAGAGACAACATTTTGCAGTCGACTATAATCAAACTTGCATACAACTTGTATTGGCATAATATCTTGATTCCTTACGAAAACTTGCCAGATCCCATCATGGGTTTCAAAGTTACGGCCATTTAAAGGGCCAAAATCTGCTATTTTGGCTTTTGCAGCCATATAGACTTCATTTACGATTTGATTTGATACAAGCTTGCAAAATATCTTCAACAACAATAAATCTTGGATTCCACGATGAATCTGTCAGATCCAATCATAGGTTCCAGAGTTACGGCCCCTGATTGACCCCTGAAAGAGCCAAAATTTGGTAATTTTTACCTTGTGAACACGATAGAAGTGACATTTTATATTTGATTTTTAACCACACTTACACACAGCTTAAGTCACAATAAGACCTCGGTTCCTTTCAAAAACTGGCTAGATTCCATCATGGGTTCTAGAGTTACTCAACCTGAAAGGGACAGATTTTTCTATTTTGGCCCTTTCATGCTTTGATTTGATACAAACTTGCACAGAATGATTATCTTGATGATCTCTAGGCCTGGAACGAAACTGGGTCATCTCGGGTCAAAAACTAGGTCATCGGGTTAAATCAAAGGAAAAGCTTCTTAACATGCTAGAGGCCACATTTATGACCCTCATAATCTTCATGAAAGTTGGTTTGAATGTTTATCTTGGTGATTCCTATGTCAAGTTCAAAACTAGGTCATATGAGGTCAGAAACTAGGTTATAAGGTCAAATCAAAGGAAAAGCTTGTTAACACTCTTCAGGCCACGTTTATGACCCTATCTTCATGAAACTTGGTCAGAATGTTTATCTTGATGATTCCTAGTTCAAGTTTGAAACTGGGTCATATGGGGTCAAAAACTAGGTCACCCAGTCAAATCAAAGGGAAAGCTTGTTAACACTCTTGTTCATTTGATGTGCATGAAACTTGGTCAGAATGTTTGTCTGCATGAAATATTGGATGGATTTTTATCTGGGTCATGTGGGGTCAAAAACTAGGTCACCAGGTCAAATCCAAGAATAAGCTGTGGGCAAATATTTGATTCTGTCTTCATAAAATTTGGTCAGAATGTTTGTTATCATGAAGTCTTTGACGATTTCAAATCTGGGTCACGTGGGGTCGAAAACTAGGTCATTAGGTCAAATCATAGGAAAAGCTTGTATACACTCTAGAGGCCACCTTTTTGCTCCAATCTTCCCAAACTTTGTCAGAATGTTTGTTTTCAGGAAATTTTGGACAAGTTTGAATAAGGGTCATGTGGGGTAAAAAACTAGGTAACTAGGTCAAATCAAAGAAAATGCTTGTTTACACTCAAGAGGCCACGTTTTTTGGTCCAGTCTTAATGAAAATTGGTCAGAATATTTGTCTCCATGAAATCACTAAGTAAAACATGTTTACACTGTTATGGTGTGTTACACAGGTGAGCGACCAAGGGCCATCTTGGCCCACTTGTTTTGGGTTTAATGCTGTTTCTCAACAGTATTTCAGTTTTGTAAAGCTGGCAGTGTTCCTGGAGTCTGTACCAGTACAAACCTGTTTTCCGCAAGTAACTGCCAACTAATCCCCATGAATTAGAGGTGGAGGATGAATAATTTCAGACACAAGGTCTATTATCAAATTGTCATGGAGAACATACACCCTGCCCGGGGATCAAAATCACGACCCCGATATCCGTAGATCAGTGCTCTCCCTATTGTGCTAAGCTGGCGGTCTTACATTTAATGGAAGTGTAGATCTCATAAATTACATGATTTAGCCTTCCCCCTGTGAAATGCTTAGTCATTCTTCATGAACCATTCATGAAGGTACTTCATTAAGACTTCAAGAGAAAAGAATGAAGAGAAAATGAAACATTTGAAAAAGCTCATGTAACACAGTTCATTAAGTATTCATGAAGTGGTATATGCATAAATTATTATGTCTCCCCCAGGAGACATATTGTTTTTGCCCTGTCCGTCCGTCCGTCTGTCCGTCCGTCCTTCCGTCCGTCCGTCCGTACGTCACACTTCATTTCCGAGCAATAACTGGAGAACCATTTGACCTAGAACCTTCAAACTTCATAGGGTTGTAGGGCTGCTGGAGTAGACGACCCCTATTGTTTTTGGGGTCACTCCGTAAAAGGTCAAGGTCACAGGGGCCTGAACATTGAAAACCATTTCCGATCAATAACTAGAGAACCACTTGACCCAGAATATTGAAACTTCATAGGATGATTGGTCATGAAGAGTAGATGACCCCTATTGATTTTGGGGTCACTCCGTCAAAGGTCAAGGTCACAGGGGCCTGAACATTGAAAACCATTTCCGATCAATAACTAGAGAACCACTTGACCCAGAATGTTGAAACTTCATAGGATGATTGGTCATGAAGAGTAGATGACCCCTATTGATTTTGGGGTCACTCTATCAAAGGTCAAGGTCACAGGGGCCTGAACATTGAAAACCATTTCCGATCAATAACTAGAGAACCACTTGACCCAGAATGTTGAAACTTCATAGGATGATTGTACATGCAAAGTAGATGACCCCTATCGATTTTGGGGTCACTCCATTAAAGGTCAAGGTCACAGGGGCCTGAACATTGAAAACCATTTCCGGTCAGTAACTTGAGAACCACTTGACCCAGAATGTTGAAACTTATTAGGATGATTGGTCATGAAGAGTAGATGACCCCTAACGATTTTGGGGTCACTCTGTGAAAGGTCAAGGTCAGAGGGGCCCACACATTGAAAACCATTTCCGTTCAGTGACTTGAGAACCACTTGACCCAGAATGATGAAACTTCGTAGGATGATTGGTCATGCAGAGTAGATGAACCCTAACGATTTTAGGGTCACTCTGTTAAAGGTAAAGGCCACGGGGACCTGAACATGGAAAGCCATTTCCAATCAATAACTTGAGAACCTCTCGACCCAGAATGTTGAAACTTCATAGGATGATTGTTCATGCAGAGTAAATGACCCTTATTGTTTTTGGGGTCACTCCATTAAAGGTCAAGGTCACAGGGGCCTGAACATTGATAACCAGTTCCGATCAATAACTTGAGAACCACTTGACCCAGAATGTTGAAACTTCATAGGATGATTGAACATGCAGAGTAGATGACCCCTATTGATTTTGGGGTCAGTCTATTAAAGGTCAAGTTCACAGTGGCCTGTTCATGTAAAATCATTTTTTTGGAAATAACTTGAGAACCACTTGACCTACAATGTTGAAACTTAATAGGATGATTGGACATGCAGAGTACATGACCCCTATTTTTTTTTAGGTCACTTGATCAAAGGTCAGGGTCACAGGAGCCTGAACAGTGACTTGAGAACCACTAGGCCACGAGTGTTGAAATTTAGCGGGATGACTGGACATGCCAAGTAGATGATCCCTATTGCAGCCAACCACCAGTGTCTCTTTGACTTTCGCTCCTGACCCCTATTGACTTCTTGCCTATAGGACTTTGCATTGTGGGAGACATGCGCTTTTTTACAAAAACATTTTCTAGTTCATTATATCATGCACAGCTCATGTCCATGAAGAGTTCATGAAGTCTGATACAGGCAACTTCATGAAGTAATATCAAGGATTTATTCATGAAATTGGTCATGAAATTTCATGAACATGAGCTGTGAACAATTTCTTCAAATTCTTGAAAATGTACTTCATGAAGAGTTCATGAATGTTTTTGTTAGCTCACCTGAGCATTTTGTGCTCAAAGTGAGGTATTGTGACCGGTCATTGTCTGGCGTCCATCGTGCGTTGTGCGTCGTCAGTCAACATTTGCCTTTTGAACAATCTAGAGGCAACAGTTGTGACCTAATCTTTATGAAACTTTGTCAGAATGTTTGTCTTATGATCTCTAGGTCAAGTTCGAAACTGAGTCATGTCGGCTCAAAAACTAAGACAGTAGGCCAGATCAAAGGAAAAGCTTGTGAACACTCTAGAGACCACAGTTGTGACTCAATCTTTGTGAAATTTGATCAGAATGTTTATCTTGATGATTTCTAGGTCAAGTTTGAATCTTGTTCATGTGGGGTAAAAAACTAGGTCACCCGGTTAAATCAAAGGAAAAGCTTGTGAACACTCTAGAGGCCACAGTTGTGACTCAATCTTCTGGAAACTTGGTCAGAATGTTTGCCTTGATGATTTCTAGGTTAAGTTTGAAACTGAGTCATGTGGGTTCAAAAACTAGGTCAGTAGACCAGATCAAAGGGAAATCTTGTAAACACCCTAGAAACCACTATTTAAGTTAACACTTATGAGAATTGGTCAGAATGTTTGTCTTTATGACCTCTAGGTCAAGTTCGAATCTGGGTCATGTGGGTTTAAAAACTAGGTCATCTGGGCAAATCAAAGGAAAAGCTTCTGAGCACTGTAGAGGCCAAAGTTGTGACTCAATCTTTGTGAAACTTGGTCAGAATGTTTGGGGTCAGAAACTAGGTCACAAGGTCAAATCAAAAGAAAGTTTTGTTAACACTCTAGAGACCACAATTTAAGTCTGAAACTCATGAGAATTGGTCAGAATGTTTGTCTTGATGACCTTTAGGTCAGGTTTGAATCTGGGTCATGTTTGGTAAAAAGCTAGGTCATCCTGTCAAATCAAAGGAAAAGCTTGATAACACTTTAGAGGCCATGTTTATGACCATATCTTCATGAAATTTGGGTCAAAAACTAGGTCACCTGTTAAAATAAAATAAAAACCTTGTGTAATGCAATAGGGGCTGCATTTTTAGCTCACCTGTCACAAAGTGACAAGGTGAGCTTTTGTGATCGTGCGGTGTCCGTCCGTCCGTGCATCCGTCCGTGCGTACGTGCGTCTGTAAACTTTTGCTTGTGACCACTCTAGAGGTCACATTTTTCATGGGATCTTTATGAAAGTTGGTCAGAATATTCATCTTGATGCTATCTAGGTCAAGTTTGAAACTGGGTCACGTGCCATCAAAAACTAGGTCAGTAGGTCTAAAAATAGAAAAACCTTGTGCCCTCTCTAGAGGCCATATATTTCACAAGATCTTCATGAAAATTGGTCAGAATGTTCACCTTGATGATATTTAGGTCAAATTCGAAACTGGGTCACATGCCGTCAAAAAGTAGGTCAGTATGTCTAAAAATAAAAAAAACCTTGTGACCTCTCTAGAGGCCATATATTTCACAAGATCTTCATGAAAATTGGTCAGAACGTTCACCTTGATGTTATCTAGGTCAAGTTCGAAACTGGGTTACGTGCCTTCAAAAACTAGGTCAGTAGGTCAAATAATAGAAAAACCTTGTGACCTCTCTAAAGACCATATTTTTCATGGGATCTGTATGAAAGTTGGTCTGAATGTTCATCTTGATGATATCTAGGTCAAGTTCGAAACTGGGTCACGTGTGGTCAAAAACTAGGTCAGTAGGTCTAAAAATAGAAAAACCTTGTGACCTCTCTAGAGGCCATATATTTCATGAGATCTTCATGAAAATTGGTCAGAATGTTCACCTTCATGATATCTAGGTCAAGTTCGAAAGTGGGTCACGTGCCATCAAAAACTAGGTCAGTAGGTCAAATAATAGAAAAACCTTGTGACCTCTCTAGAGGCCATATTTTTCATGGGATCTGTATGAAAGTTGGTCTGAATGTTCATCTTGATGATATCTAGGTCAGGTTCAAAGGTGGGTCATGTGCCATCAGAAACTAGGCCAGTAGGTCAAATAATAGAAAAACCTTGTGACCTCTCTAAAGACCATATTTTTCATGGGATCTGTGTGAAAATTGGCCTGAATGTTCATCTTGATGATATCTAGGTCAAGTTTGAAACAGGGTTATGTGCGGTCAAAAACTGGGTCAGTAAGTCTAAAAATAGAAAAACCTTGTGACCTCTCTAGAGGCCATACTTGTGAATGGATCTCCATAAAAATTGGTCAGAATGTTCACCTTGATGATATCTAGGTCAAGTTTGAAACTGGGTCATGTGCCTTCAAAAACTAGGTCAGTAGGTCAAATAATAAAAAAACCTTGTGACCTCTCTAGAGGCCATACTTTTCATGGGATCTGTATGAAAGTTGGTCTGAATGTTCATCTTGATGATATCTAGGTTAAATTTGAAACTGGGTCAACTGCGGTCAAAAACTAGGTCAGTAGGTCTACAATTATTAAATGTTTTGACCTCTCTAGAGGCCATATTTTTCAATGGCTCTTCATGAAAATTGATCTGAATGTTCACCTTGATGATATCTAGGTCAGTTTCGAAACTGGGTCACGTGCGGTCAAAAACTAGGCCAGTAGGTATAAAAATAGAAAAACCTTGTGACCTCTCTAGAGGCCATATTTTTCATGAGATCTTCATGAATATTAGTGAGAATGTTCACCTTGATGATATCTAGGTAAAGTTCAAAAGAGGGTCACGTACCTTCGAAAATTAGGTCAAAAGGTCAAATAATAGAAAAACCTTGTGACCTCTCTAGAGACCATATTTTTCAATGGATCTTCATGAAAATTGGTCAGAATTTTTATCTTGATAATATCTAGGTCAAGTTCAAAACTGGGTCACATGAGCTCAAAAACTAGGTCACTATGTCAAATAATTGAAAAAACGACGTCATACTCAAAACTGGGTCATGTGGGAAGAGGTGAGCGATTCAGGACCATCATGGTCCTCTTGTTCATTTGAAGTGCATGAAACTTTGTCAGAACATTTGTCTGCATGAAATCTCGGATCAGTTTTTATCTGAGTCACATGGGGTTAAAAACTAGGTCACGAGATCATTTCATAGAATAAGCTTGTTTACACTCTAGGGACCACATTTTTAGATCACCTGAGCACAAAGTGCTCATGATGAGGTATTGTGATCACGTGTGTCTGGCGTCCGTCGTCGTGCATCCGTCAAGTCGTCTGTGGTCACTTTTCTGCTCTGAATCAATAATAGCTAGAGCCTTGATATTTGGCATGTGATATCTGATTTGTAATGTCTACCATAATTGTTCAAATTATTGCCCTAGGTTCAAAAGTGTGTGTGACATGTATATAATATACAGTCAACATCGTACTTGCGACCACCTCTTTTAAGCGATTTTTGTATTAAACGACCGGTCAAAATCCCTCCCGAACGTTTTCAGTACATAAATTTATTCCATTAAACGACTTTTTTATTAAACGACCAGCGACCACTTTAATGGAGTCCCGACAGGTAAAATATTTAACAAAAGTATCTATTAAGCAACCTAGTACCAAATTCCTGCCGGGTTATTAGCGAGTACATTTTGCACCTGCCCCAGGATGCAATTAACCTTTGTAACAGTCCAACTGACGAACAATCAAGTTATAATTTTCAGTTTGTGAAATTTATATACATATATGTATGCTCATGATATATACAGTTATATTAACAGTTAAAATATCTTTTCTCTTCACCTGACTGAAATTCATTAAGAGACCACTCCATTAAGAGACCACTTTTTAGCAGTCCCTCGGACGGTCTCTTAATACAATGTTGACTGTAGGCTAACATAGAAGAAACCTAACTGTACTTATACAAACACACTTGAAGCCTTGTACACAGGTGAGCACTTTAGGGTCAATGACCCTCTTGTTTATTCTATCTTCATAAAGCTTGGTCAGAATGTTTACTATCATAAAGTCTTGGATGATTTCAGATCTGGGTCACATGGGGCCAAAAACGAGGTCACTACGTAAAATCAAAGGAAAAGCTTGTATTCACACTAGAAGCCACTTTTTTTTATCCAGTCTTCCCAGAAATTTGTCAGAATGTTTGTTTGTAGCTCACCTGAGCACAAAGTGCTCATGGTGAGGTATTGTGAATGTGCTCTGTCCGTCGTCTGTCCATCAGTTCGTCCATCAAATCATCCGTTGTCAGCAATTATGTTAAAACAACATCTCCTCCAAAACCACTGAATGGATTTTGATGAAACTTGGCCTGGATGCTCCTTAAGTGGTCCTCTTCCAAATTTGTTCAACGGTTTCACTTGGATGCACATAGAGCTGCAAATAAAAAAATCTTCAAACGACATCTCCTTCTAAACCAGTGGTCCGATTTTTGAAATAATTTTACACAAATGGTCCTTCTGTCACCCTCTACCTAGATTGTTCAAATTATACTGATTCGTCAAAAGACATGGCCGCCAGGTTGTGTGGTCACTTTTACCTATATGTATATACTGGAAATTAAAAAAATCTTCTTGCGTGAAACTGCTGCCCCAATTTTAAAGTAACTTTACACAAATGGTCCTTGTGTGACCCTCTACTAAGATTTTTCAAAGTCGTCGTGCGTCCGTCAAGTTGTCCGTGGTCACTTTTCTTCTCTGAATCAATAATAAAGAATTTCAAGAAGTAGATTTTTTTAGAGAAAATGTTGACGGACGGACGACGGATGACTGACGACACACGACGGACATTGGCTCAGGTGAGCTAAAAAACCACGTGATCCCCGGGGTGGGGCCATATTTGACCTTAGGGGGATAATTTGAACAATTTTTGTGGAGGCTCACTAGCTGATGCTACATACCAAATATTTAAACCCTAGGCCTTATGGTTTTGGACAAGAAGATATTTAAGTTTTTCCTTTTGGTTGCCATGGCAACCAGAGTTCTGTATGGAATTCAATTCTTTGAATATTTTTGAAGAAGACCATCCAAGGAACATCCCTGTGAAGTTTCATCAAAATTGGCTTGGTGGTTTAGGAGGAGATGTTGTTCAAAGGAAAGTGTGGACGGACGGACGACGGATGGACGGTGAGCGATCACAATAGCTCACTCTGAGCCTTTGGCTCCGGTGAGCTTAAAACAGTAAGTTAGGTCAGTAGGTCAAGGTCACAGTCAGGTGACCTCTAATCACTTGAGGTCATCAGGTAATTATAATTAAACAGTCTAGGAACTATGATCTAATAATTTTTAAGTACTTTTTCCTATATAACTCATATAACAAGTGACCCCAGGGCTTTTTCTCATGAGAGATATAATTTGAACAATCTTATAAGAGATCCACTAGGCAATGCTTCACACCAAATATCAAAGGCCTAGGCCTTGAACTTTAGGACAAGAAGATTTTTTATTTTTTTCCTATTAAGTCTTTGTTAAACTTGGGACCCCCAGGGCAGGGCCTCTTTTCACCCTAGGGGCATAATTTGAAAAATTTTGGTAGAGGAACACTAGGCAAGGCAACATTCCAAATATGAAAAGCCTAGGCCTTGAGGTTTTGGACAAGAAGATTTTTAAAGTTTTTTCCTATATAAGTCTATGTAAAACTTAACAACCCCCCCCCCACCCCCACCCCGCCTCTTTTCACCCCAGGGTAATAATTTGAACAATTTCTGTAGAGGACCACAAGGCAATGCTACATACCAAATATCAAAGGCCTAGGTCTTGCGGTTTTAGACAAGAAGATTTTTAAAGTTTTTTCCTATATAAGTCTATGCAAAACTTGGGACCCCCAGGGCGGGGCCTCTTTTCACCCAAGGGGCGTAATTTGAACAATCTTCTTAAAGGACCATTAGATGATGTCACATGCCAAATATCAAGGCTCTAGGCCTTGAGGTTTTGGACAAGACTATTCAAATTATCCCCCTAGGGTCAAATATGGCCCCGCCCCGGGGATCCCAAGTTTTACATAGACTTACATAGGAAAAAACTTTAAAAATCTTCTTGTCTGAAACCATGCGACCTAGGCTTTTGATATTTGGTATGATGCATTGTCTAGTAGTCCTCTACCAAAATTATTTAAATTATGCTCTTTGGATTAAAAGAGGCCCCACTCTGGGGTCACTTAGTTATTATGTGAGTTATATAGGAAAAGTACTTAAAAATCATCTGATCCTATTTCCAAGACTGTTTAATTATAATTACCTGATGACCCCAAGTGATATGACGTCACTTGACTGTGACCTTGACCTACTGACCTACTTTCTTGTTTTTTTATGCCCCCGAAGGGAGGCATATTAGTTTTCAACTGTCCGTTAGTTCGTTCATTAGTCACAACGTTAACTTTTTGCATGAAGGCACTTTACTTGCAAGCCACTGCACCCAGGACCATCAAACTTCACATGCTGATAGTACTCATTGAGTACATGACCCCTATTGAGTTTGGGGTCACCAGGTCAAAGGTCACAGGGGCCAACGTTAACTTTTTGCATGAAGGCACTTTACTCACGAACCACTGCACCCAGGACCTTCAAACTTGACATGCTGATAGTACTCATTGAATACATGACCCCTTCTGACTTTGGGGTCAGCAGGTCGAAGATCAAGGTCACAGGGGCCAACGTTAACTTTTTGCATGAAGGCTCTTTACTCGCGAACCACTGCACCCTGGACCTTCAAACTTCACATGCTGATAGTATTCATTGAGTACAGGATCCCTACTGACTTTGGGGTCACCAGGTCAAAGGTCAGGGTCACAGGGTCTAACGTTAACTTTTTTCATGAAGGCACTTTACTCGCGAACCACTGCACCTAGGACCTTCAAACTTCACATGCTGATAGTACTCATTGAGCACGTGACTTTGGGGTCACCAGATCAAAGGTCAAGGTCACAGGGGCCAACGTTAACTTTCTGCATGAAGGCACTTTACTCGCAAACCACTGCACCCAGTACCTTCAAACTTCACTTGCTGATAGTACTCATTGAGCACATGACTTTGGGGTCACCAGATCAAAGGTCAAAGTCACAGGGGCCAATGTTAACTTTCTGCATGAAGGCACTTTACTCGCAAACCACTGCACCCAGTACCTTCAAACTTCACCTGCTGATAGTACTTATTGAGTACAAGAGCCCTACTAACTTTGGGGTCACCAGGTCAAAGGTCAAGGTCACAGGGGCCAACGTTAACTTTTTGCATGAAGGCACTTTACTCGTGAACCACTGCACCAAGGACCTTCAAATTTCACATGCTAATAGTACTTATTGAGTACACGGCCCCTATTGACTTTGGGGTCACCGTGTCAAAGGTCAAGGTCACCAGGTCAAAGGTCAAGGTGCTGCAGGGGCATTTGTCACCATTAGTGACAGCTCTTGTTAAGATACAGCCTTGAAATTTTGATGACATACACATACTTGCACACAAATCGTAAAACTGAATTTCATTGACCACGAATGTGACCTACTGACTTTCTTAATATTTTATCATCAGTTTGACATTTGAAACATGTAGCTCATATTACTCAGGTGAGCGATCCAGGGTCATCATGACCCTCTTGTTTGCATATTGACTGTGGCGTGTGGAATCACATTTACCTTGCAGAATCTGCCGATAGAAACTTCTGTTAATATAATGCAGACGTTCTTTAGTATGAATAATAATAATAATAATAATAATAAAGACTTTATTTAACGAGGCTACTTATTCGCCAAATCGATCTTCCATATGTGCCTCAATGAAATGGTTGTGTGAGTTAAAAAGAAATGACAATAGCCTTTCATTAGCTAATCCACCAAAACAACAAAGCCGATGTCGCTGTCAAAAGTTCCCGTATTTACTGCACGGTGCTATGTTAAAATATTGCTAGTGTGAGATAAGCGATATGCACTTCAGTTTTGCACTTGGTTTGTTGTTGTTGTCATTGAAAACGTAGCCTTAGGTACCATCTTTACGTGATTACATCAATGAACCATATACACTGTTTGTTGTTACATTGCAGGAGAAAGTTTTTTGATGTTCAACAAGTACAATTATATATATGTATGCTGTGAAACTGTATGTTTCCAGGTGTTACTGCTGGATAGTATTGTAAGCTGGGCAGGTGTAATAGACGAGCTAGAATATGCGAGACGCTTAAAAACATGGTGTCAGTGTGGATATCCAGAGCTAGGGGATGAACAGGGCATTGTTCTTAGTGAGACTACAAAACAGGTGTGTTGCATTATAAAGGTTGGCATTTAATTTTTTATGCACTTGGAGATATGTATGCCTTCATTATAATTATGCAGAAATGTCTAAGGTTGAAATTCTGGAATTTCTTATTTTGGATGAAGCGCACATCAAAATGAGCATATGATAGGAAAATAGGTTGTGCCGAGATTGATTTCTTTGATTTTCTCATACTTCTATATATTTTTCCCATACTTTGACACATACAGGGATTGTTCTCTTTCCAGCAGTAGCTTTCTTAACATATTTTGCCTTGTGAAATTCTGTGGATTTTGACTTTTTCAAAAAAATTGTCTTGACAAATTTCACCAGAAAAAATATGTCACACTTTCCCCAGGGCATTAAGGATTTGATCTTTACATAGTTTTCTTTTTAGACTGCTGGCCATTGTAGTAATTATGCATGCTTTTTTCATGCTTAGAGGTAAAAGGTGCATGGTTTGCATGAGGTACTAGGTCAATAGTCACCTAAATCAAAAATAAAGTCTGAGCTGAGTTGTCTCCCTTTTTATCCCCAGCTGAAGGCGAAGGGATATAGTTTTGGCGTTGTCGGTCGGTTTGTCTGTCCATCCGGAGCCATTTGGAATACATTTGTATTTAAATAAAACTTCATATACATGTTCACCACTATAAAAAAAAAGTGGCATGTTTAGTTTCTGTCAGATTGCCAAAGCAACACAAGACTTAGGCCCTTAGTAGTTTCTAGTGTTAACTATAGGGTAATATAAATATGGCAATTTCAGCTTCATAACTTGTGACATATTTGACCTAGAACTATGAAACATAAACTGAATTTAGATCGCCATAATTTTGTAGTACACACACAGTTTCGTCAGGATTTCTTTAGTAACTTCAGAGTTATTGCCCTTTAATTGTTTAAAAATCCACATATTTGTACATAACAAACTAAACAATTGGTAGAATTTAATTTTTTTTAAATTTAAGCCTTCCATGAATATTAGACATTCCCCCACTGCAATTTTTTTTTCTTCATTTTTTATTTTCCATCACCTGGTCACAAATCTGGATCCTGCAATTACTCAAAAAGTATTCAAGCTATGATGATGAAACTGAATTTGGATAGAGGGCAATATGTAGATTATGCACGTACATGACTTATGCTTGCTGGATGCCCGCTCGTGATGAAATAATGCACGGAGGGGCACCTGGGGTCTTCCTCCACCATTAAAAGCTGGAAAGTCGCCATATGACCTAAAATTGTGTCGGTGCGACGTTAAACACAACAAAAATAAATAAATAAATATGCTTGCTGGAAAAGTATTTGATATAGATGGATGAACCTCACATGAGTCTTAATCATGATATGAGCTTGTGCATCTCCTATTTTTCAACTGGCTCCATCCCCTATTTCCAGAGTTATGGCCCCTGAAATAGTAAAAAACTCACATTTTCACCTTCTGATGCGCTGAGCTAAAAAAATATTTCATATAAATGGATGAAACATTGCATGAGTCTTTATTATGATATGAACTTGCGCACCTCCTATTTTTTGACAGGCTCCAACCCCTATTTCCAGAGTTATGGCCCCTGAAATAGTCAAAAATGCGAATTTTCACGTTGTGACGTACCTAGTTTAAAAAGTATTTGATATAAATTGATGAAAACTAATGCATGAGTCTTTATCATTTATAAACTTGCGCACTTCTTATTTTTCGTATGGCTCCACCCCTTATTTTTTAAAGTTATGGCCCCTGAAATAGTCAAAAATGCACATTTTCACCTTTTACCTAGCTCAAAAAGTAATTTATGTAAATTCATGAAACCTTGCATGGGTCTTGATCATGATGTGACCTTGCACACTTGGCATTCTTCTTGAGAATCTTAATGCTTATTACAGAGTTATGGCCCTTGAAATATCCAAAATAGTGGATTTTTGTTTGTGATGCTCATAGCCCAAAAAGTATTTGGCCTAGAATAATGAATCCTTTATTAGCTCACCTGAGCATGAAGTGCTCAAGGGTGAGCTTTTGTGGTCAGTGATTGTCCGGCATCCGTCAACACCTCCCAGCCTAAACCACCACTCCAGTTTTGATGAGACTTCACAGGAATGTTCCTTGCATGATCCTCATTGAAAATTAGTCAAAGAAATGAATTCCATACAGAACTCTGGTTGCCATGGCAACCAAAAGGAAAAACTTTAAAAATCTTCTTGTCCAAAACCACAGTAGCTAGGGCTTTGATATTTGGTATGTGGCATCATCTAATGGTTCTCTACCAAGTTTGTTCAAATATTCCCCTAAGGTCAAATATGGCCCCGCCCTTGTGGGGTCACATGGTTTACATAGATTTATATAGGGAAAAACTTTGAAAATTTTCTTGTCCAAAGCCACTGGGCCTAGGGCTTTGATATTTGGTATGTAACATCATCTAGTGATCCTCTACCAAGATTATTCAAATTATACCCCTAGGATCAAATATGGCCCCGCCCCAGGGGTCACATGGTTTATATTGACTTTTATAGGAAAAAAACTTTAAAAATCTTCTTGTCAAAAATCACAGGACATAGGGCTTTGATATTAGGTATGTGACATCAGCTAGTGGTCTTCTACCAAGATTGTTCAAATTATATCTCTGGGGTGAAATATGGCCCCGCCCCAGGGGTCTCAAGTTTTACATAGACATGTATAGGAAAAAACTTTAAAAATTTTCTTGTCTTAAACCACAAGACATAGGTGTTTGATATTTGGTATGTAGCATTGCCTGGTGGTCCTCTACCAAGATTGTTAAAATTATTACCATGGGGTGAAAAAAGGCCCCACCCCAAGAATTCAATTCCATACAAAACTCTGGTTGCCATGGCAACCGAAAGGAAAAACTTTAAAAATCTTCTTGTCCAAAACCACAGGTCTTAGGGCTTTAATATTTGGCATGTAGCATCATCTAGTGGTCCTCTACTAAGATTGTTGAAATTATTCTCCTAGGGTCAAATATGGCCCTGCCCTGGGGGTCACATGGTTTACATAGACTTATATAGAAAAACTTTGAAAATCTTCTTGTCCAAAACCACCGGTCGTAGGGCTATGATATTTGGTAGCATCATCTAGTGGTCCTCTACCAAGATTATTCCCTGGGGGTCCCAAGTTTTACATAGACTTATATATGAAAAAGCTTTAAAAATCTTCTTGTCTGAAAGTTCAAGGCCTAGGCCTTTGATACTTGGTATGTAGCATTGCCTAGTGCTTCTCTAACAAGGTTGTTCAAATTATGCCCCTGGGGTGAAAAGAGGCCCCACCCCGTGGGTCACTTGTATATGAGTTATACAGGAAAGAATACTTTAAAAATTATCTGATCATATTTCCTAGACTATTTTATTATATTTACCTGATGACCCCAAGTAATTAGGGTCACTTGACTTTGACCTTGACCTACTGACCTTCTTTTTTGTGCCCCCCCCCCATGAGTGGTGGGGGCATATAGATTTGGTCTTGTCTGTCCATCCGTGCGTCCGAAGTTCGTGACGCGCCTAGCTCGAGAAGTATTTGATATGAATTGATGAAACCTTGCATGAGTCTTTATCATGATATGAACTTGCGCACCTCCTGTTTTTATGCCCCCACTTTGGGAGGGCATATAGATTTGCCCTTGTCCGTCCATCCGTCTTTCCGTCCGTCCTTCCGTCTGTCCGTCCTTCCGAGAATGTTGTGTTGCGCCTAGCTCCAAAAGTATTTGACGTAGAGTCACAAAACTTTACAGGAATGTTGGTCATGTGTAGTTGTGCACCTGGGGTTTCGCGTCCAGATTCATTCAGTCATGTAGAAGTTATGGCCCCTGACTTTGTAAGAATTTGTCATTTTAGTGTTGTGTCGCGCCTAGCTCCAAAAGTATATGACTTAGAGTCACAAAACTTTACAGGAATGTTGGTCAGCATGTGTAGTTGTGCACCTGGGGTTTTGCGTCCGGATTCATCCAGTCATGTAGGAGTTATGGCCCCTGACTTAGTAAAAAATTGGTCATTTTAATGTTGTGTCGTGCATAGCTCCAAAAGTATTTGACCTAGAGTCACCAAAGTTTACAGGAATAATGGTCAGCATGTGCAGTTGCGCACCTGGGGTTTCGCGTCCCGATTCATTCAGTCTTGTAGGAGTTATAGCCCCTGACTTAGTTAAAAAATGGTCATTTTTAAGTTGTGTTGTGCGTAGCTCCAAAAGTATTTGACCTAGAGTCACCAAAGTTTACAGGAATGTTGGTCAGGATGTGCAGTTGTGCACCTGGGGTTTCGCGTCCGGATTCATTCAGTCGTGTAGGAGTTATGGCCCCTGACATAGTTAAAAATTGGTCATTAGCTAACCTGAGCAATGCTCAGGTGAGTTTTTCTGATTGCTCGATGTCCGGCGTCCGTCGTCTGTCGTCTGGCGTCTGTCGTCTGTCGTCCGTCGTCTGTCAACATTTAGCTTGTGTAAGCGATAGAGGCTGTATTTTTCAATTAATCTTCATGAATATTGGTCAGAATGATAACCTTGATGAAATCTAGGCCGAGTTCGAAAATGGGTCATCTGGGGTCAAAAACTAGGTCACTAGGTCAAATCAAAGAAAAACCTTGTGTATGCGATAGAGACTGTATTTTTCATTTAATCTTCATGAATATTGGTCAGAATGATAACTTTGATGAAATCTAGGCCGAGTTTGAAAGTGGGTCATCTCGGGTCAAAAACTAGGTCACTAGGTCAAATCAAAGAAAAACCTTGTGTTTGCGATAGAGGTGGTATTTTTTAATTAATCTTCATGAATTTTGGTCAGAATGATAACCTTGATAAAATCTAAGCCGAGTTCGAAAATGGGTCATCTCGGGTCAAAAACTAGGTCACTAGGTCAAATCAAAGAAAAACCTTGTGTATGCGATAGAGGCGGTATTTTTCAATTGATCTTCATGAATTTTGGTCAGAATGATTGCCTTGATGAAATCTAGGCCGAGTTCGAAAATGGGTCATCTCAGGTCAAAAACTAGGTCACTTGGTCAAATCAAAGAAAAACCTTGTGTATGCGATAGAGGCGGTATTTTTCAATTGATCTTCATGAATTTTGGTCAGAATGATTACCTTGATGAAATCTAGGCCGAGTTCGAAAATGGGTCATCTGGGGTCAAAAACTAGGTCACTAGGTCATATCACGTAAAAACCTGGTGTATGCGATAGAGGCTGTATTTTTCAATTGATCTTCATGAATTTTGGTCAGAATGATTGCCTTGATGAAATTTAGACCAAGTTCGAAAATGGGTCATCGGGGTCAAAAACTAGGTCACTAGGTCAAATCAAAGAAAAACCTTGTGTATGCAATAGAGGCTGTATTTTTCAACTGATCTTCATGAAATTTAGCCAGAATGATTACCTTGATAAAATCTAGGCTGATTTCGAAAATGGGTCATCTGGGGTCAAAAACTAGGTCACTAGGTCAAATTGAAGAAAAACATTGTGTATGCAATAGAGGATGTATTTTTCAATTGATCTTCATGAAATTTCGTCAGAGTGATTGCCTTGATGAAAACTAGGTCTGTTTTGAATATGGGTTATCTGAGGTCAAAAACTAAGTCACTAGGTCAAATTAAAGAAAAATCTTGTGTATGCGATAGAGACTGTTTTTTTCAGTTGATACTTATGAAATTTGGTCAGGTTGATTGCCTTAATGAAATCTAGGTCGAATTTGAATATGGGTCATCTGAGGTCAAAAACTAGGTCACTTGGTCAAATCAAAGAAAAAACTTCTGTATGTGATAGAGGCTGTATTTTTCAGTTGATCTTCATGAATTTTGATCAGAATGATTGCCTTGATAAAATCTAGGTCGAGTTTGAACATGGGTCATCTAGGGTCAAAAACTAGGTCATATCTAAGAAAATGCTTGTTTTATCGCAAGAGACCAATTTTTTGGTCCAATCTTAATGAAAATTGGTCAGAATATTTGTTTCCATGAAATCACTAGGTCAAACATGTTTTACACTGTTATGGAGTGTTTCTTAGGTGAACGACCTAGGGCAATCTTGGCCCTCTTGTTTTAATGTTGTGTTGTGCGTAGCTCCAAAAGTATTTGTCCTAGAGTCACGAAAGTTTACAGGAATGTTGGTCAGCATGTGGGGGTTTCGCGTCCGGATTCATTCAGTATTGTAGGAGTTATGGCCCCTGACCTGGGAAAAAATTGTCATTTTAATGTCATGTAGTGGGGGCATCTGTGTCCCATGGACACATTTTTAGTTCATCTTGCTCCGCCCCCTATTTTCAGAGTTATGGCCCCTGAAATAATCAAAAATGCACATTTTCACCTTGTGACACGCCTAGCTCAAAAAGTAATTGATATAGATTCATGAAACCTTGCATGAGTCTTAATCATATAATGAACTTCAGCACCTCCTATTTTTCATCTTGCTCTCCCCCTATTTTCAGAGTTATGGCCCCTGAAATAGTCAGAATTGCTCATTTTCACCTTGTGACATGCCTAGCTCAAAAAGTAATTGATATAGATTCATGAAACCTTGCATGAGTCTTAATCATATAATGAACTTCAGCACCTCCTATTTTTCATCTTGCTCTCCCCCTATTTTCAGAGTTATGGCCCCTGAAATAGTCAGAATTGCTCATTTTCACCTTGTGACATGCCTAGCTCAAAAAGTATTTGATATAGATTCATGAAACCTTGCATGAGTCTTAATCATGATATGAACTTGCGCACCTCCTATTTTTCATCTGGCTCCGCCCCCTATTTTCAGAGTTATGGCCACTGAAATAGTCAAAAATGCACATTTTAACCTTGTGACATGCCTAGTTCAAAAAGTAATTGATATAGATTCATGAAACCTTGCATCAGTCTTAATCATGATATGAACTTGCGCACCTACTATTTTTCATCTGACTTCGCCCCCTATTTTCAGAGTTATGGCCCCTGAAATAGTCAAAAATGCACATTTTCACCTTGTGACACGCCTAGCTCAAAAAGTATTTGATATAGATTCATGAAACCTTGCATGAGTCTTAATCATGATATGAACTTGCACACTTTCTATTTTTCATTTGGGTCCACCCCCTATTTTTAGAGTTACGGCCCCTGAAATAGTCAAAAATGTACATTTTCACGTTGTGACGCACCTAGCTCAAAAAGTATTTAATATAAATGGTTGAAAACTTGCATAAGTCTTTATCATGATATAAACTTGCACACCTCTAATTTTTTGGCTGGCTCCACCCCCTTTTTTAAAGTTATGGCTCCTGAAATAGTAAAAAAATGCACTTTTTCACCTAATTATGTGCCTAGCTCAAAAAGTATTAGATGTAAATTCAGGAAACCTTGCTGGAGTCTTTTTCGTGATGTGACCTTGCACACTTGGCATTCTTCTTGAGAATCTTAGCTCTTATTAGCCCACCATCATCAGATGGTGGGCTATTAAAATCACTCTGCGTCCGTGGTCCGTCCGTCCGTCCGTCCGTCCGTTAACAATTTCTCGTTATCGCATCTCCTCAGAAACTACTGGGGGGATTTTGACCAAACTTTGTCAGAATGATGAATTGGTACCCTAGTTGTGTCCCCCTGAAAATCAGACTGGTTCAACAATTTATGAGTGAGTTATGGCCCTTTGTTTATTTCTATATTTTACATAGATTTATATAGGGAAAAACTTTGAAAACCTTCTTATCCAAAACCACAGAGCCTAGGGCTTTGATATTTGGTTTGAAGCATCATCTAGTGGTCCTCTACCAAGATGATACAAATTATTTCTCTGGGGTCAAATATGGCCCCGCCCTGGGGGTCACATAGTTTATAATGACTTATATAGGGAAAAACTTTGAATAACCCCTTGTCCAAAACCACAGGGCCTAGGGCTTTGATATTTTGTATGTGACATCATCTAGTGGTCTTCAACTAAGATTATTCATATTATACCCCTAGGGTCAAATATGGCCCCGCCCTGGGGGTCATATGATTTATATAGACTTATATAAGGAAAAACTTTGAAAATCTTCTTGTCGAAACCACAAAGCCTAAGGCTTTGATACTTGCAATGTAGCATCAGCTAGTGGTTCTCTACCAAGTTTGTTCAAATTATCGCCCTAGGTCAAAAATGGCCCCGCCCCAGGGGTCACATGGTTCATATAGACTTATATAGGGAAAAGCTTTTAAAATGTTCTTGTCAATAACTACAACATTCAAATTTGGACCACATGTATATTTTTGAGTGGCAAGATGACCCTTGACATGAGTTGACCTTGATTTTGACCTAGTGACCTACTTTCACATTTCTGTAGCTACAGCCTTCAAATTTGGACCACATGTATATTTTTGAGTGGCAAGATGAACCTTGACATGAGTTGACCTTGATTCAAATTTGGACCATATGCATAGTTCCGTGTTTCAAAATGAAATTTGACATTGATTTTGACCTAGTGACCTACTTTCACATTTCTCAAGCTACAGCCTTCAAATTTGGACCACATGCATAGTTTTGTGTACCGAAAAAACCTTGACCTTCACATTGACCTAGTGACCTACTTTCACATTTTTAAGGTACAGGCTTCAAATTTGGACCACATGCATAGTTTTGTATTCCGAAATAAAATTTGACCTTGATTTTGACCTAGTGACCTACTTTTACATTTCTCAAGCTACAGCCTTCAAATTTGGACCACTTGCATAGTTTTGTGTACCGAAATGAACTTTGACCTTTACATTGACCTAGTGACCTACTTTCACATTTTTAAGGTACAGGCTTCAAATTTGGACCACATGCATAGTTTTGTATTCCGAAATAAAATTTGACCTTGATTTTGACCTAGTGACATACTTTTACATTTCTCAAGCTATAACCTTCAAATTTGGACCACATGCATAGTTTTGTATACAGAAATGAACTTTGACCTTTACATTGACCTAGTGACCTACTTTCACATTTTTTAAGGTACAGGCTTCAAATTTGGACCACATGCATAGTTTTGTATTCCGAAATAGAATTTGACCTTGATTTTGACCTAGTGACCTACTTTTACATTTCACAAGCTACAGCCTTCAAATTTGGACCACTTGCATAGTTTTGTGTACCGAAATGAACTTTGACCTTAAGATTGACCTAGTGACCTACTTCCACATTTCTGTAGCTATAGGCTTCAAATTTAGACCACATGCATAGGATTGTGTACCGAAACAAACTTTGACCTTGACATTGACCTAGTGACATACTTTCACATTTCTCAAGCTACAGCTTTCGAATTTGGACCACATGCACAGTGTTGTGTACAGAAATGAAATTTGACCTTGAGGTAGTCAGTAAGTCTTGAAATTTGGAACACTCAAAAATGGCACATTGGTGGGCGCCAAGATCACTCTGTGATCTCTTGTTACAGAGTTATGACCCTTGAAATATCCAAAATAGTGGATTTTTTGTTTGTGATGCTCATAGCTCAAAAGTAATGAATCCTTTGCATAAAATGTTTGTTGAGGCTATACCCCATTAAGACTGCAAACATTTGAATTATTGCCCCTTACTTCTGACAAATGTACCAGGGGGGGGGGGGGGGGGCACACCCTGTGTCCTACAGACACATTCCAGTTGTTTTTTAAGATAGAGCCTTGAAATTTGGATGACAAATACAGTTTTGCACACCGATCTTAACAGCATAGAAATTTGGACCATGTCAATAACTTTCGATAAAGATTTCAGTACTCATCTTTAATGTTCTTAGCCCTGACTTACTGACCTACTTTCTTGTTTTTGAAGCTACAGAAGAGATTTGTATAATTTTTTAACAGATTTCAGTACTTATCTTGAAGAATCTTTACCATGACAAGGTAAAATAGGTGAGTTATATAGGAAAAATACTTAAAAAATCATCTGATCCTATTTCCAAGAGTGTTTAATCATAATTACCTGATGACCCCAAGTAATATGATGTCACTTGACTTTGACCTTGACCTACTGACCTACTTTCTTGTTTTTAGCTCACCTGAGCACAAAGTGCTCAGGGTGAGGTATTGTGATCGCTCACCGTCCGGCGTCCGTCCGTCCGTCCGTCCGTTGTACGTCCGTCCGTTGTACGTCCGTCCGTTGTACGTCCGTCCACACTTTCCTTTAAACAACATCTCCTCCTAAACCAACAGGCCAATTTTGATGAAACTTCACAGGGATGTTCCTTGGATGGCCCCCTTTCAAAATTGTTCAAAGAATTGAATTCCATGCAGAACACTGGTTGCCATGGCAACCGAAAGGAAAAACTTTAAAAATCTTCTTCTCAAAACCAGAAGCCCTAGAGCTTAGATATTTGGTGTGAAGCATTGCCTAGTGGACCTCTACCAAGTTTGTTCAAATCATGACCCCGGGGTCAAAATTGACCCCGCCCCAGGGGTCACTTGATTTTACATAAGAAAATCTTAAAAAATCTTCTTCTCAAAAACCAGAAGCCTTAGAGCTTAGATATTTGACATGTAGCATTGCCTAGTGGACCTCTACTAAAATTGTTCAAATCATGACCCCGGGGTCAAAAATGACCCCGCCCCAGGGGTCACTTGATTTTACATAGGAAAATCTTCAAAAAATTTCTAAAAATAAACCAGAAGGCCTAGAGCTTAGATATTTCACATGTAGCATTGCCTAGTGGACCTCTACAAAATTTGTTCAAATCATGGCCCCCGGGGTCAAAATTGACCCCGCCCCAGGGGTCACTTGATTTTACATAGGAAAATATTTAAAAAATCTTCTTCTCAAAAACCAGAAGCCCTAGAGCTTAGATATTTGACATGTAGCATTGCCTATTGGACCTCTACTAAAGTTGTTCAAATTATGACCCGGGGGTCAAAATTGACCCCGCCCTAGGGGTCACTTGACTTTACATAAGAAAATCTTCAAAAGTTTTCTAAAAATAAACCAGAAGGCCTAGAGCTTAGATATTTCACATGTAGCATTACCTAGTGGACCTCTACAAAATTTGTTCATATCATGACCCCCTGGGTCAAAATTGACCCAGCCCCAGGGTCACTTGATTTTACATAGGAAAATCTTCAAAAATTTTCTAAAAATAAACTAGAAGGCCTAGAGACTAGATATTTGACATGTAGCATTGCCTAGTGGACCTCTACAAAATTTGTTCAAACCTTGTCCCCCGGGGTCAAAATTGACTCCGCCCTAGGGGTCACTTGATTTTACATAGGAAAATCTTAAAAAAAAATTCTAAAAATAAACCAGAAGGCCTAGATCTTAGATATTTGACATGTAGCATTGCCTATTAGACTTTTACAAAGTTTATTCAAATCATGACCCCTGGGGTCAAATTGACCCTGCCCCATGGGGTTACTTGATTGTACATAGAAAAATCTTCAAAATTTTCTAAAAATAAACCAGAAGAGCTTAGATATTTGACATGTAGCATTGCCTAGTGGACCTCTACAAAAAGTTTTCAAATCTTGTTTTTAAAGTTACTTAAAGAAAATTTCAACTATATTTTCTCATAATTCTTTTGATTGATTTCTATTATGATCTTTTGACCTTGAAGACTTGTCCTTAAGTGCAATGATAACAGGTGAGCGATATAGGGCCATCATGGCCCTCTTGTTTAAGATACAGCCTTGAAATTTTGATGACATACACAGTTTTGCACACAAATCATAAAACTGAATTTCATTGACCATGAATGTGACCTACTGACTTTCTTAATATTTTATCATCAGTTTGACATTTGAAACATGTAGCTCATATTACTCAGGTGAGCGATCCAGGGTCATCATGACCCTCTTGTTCTCATGAGCTACTAATGGATCTTCATCAAACTTTGTCTGTAGTTGCATTATAGGGGCATCTCCCAGTTATGTACAAATAAAGCTGTTTGAGCCCTTTAAAGTACCACTAGAGCTAATATAGAAATAATTTAAGCAACTTCTTTTCATTAAGTGTTTGATGGATATATATCAAACTTGGTCTGTAGCATTATTGTAAGGTCTGGTCCCAAATAATTCAAATGGTGCACCTCTTTCCTTTTAGGGCTTCTAGAGCTTAAAAAAAGAAATACCTTTAAAGGCCTTATTCTGAAGAAAAGCTTCATGGAGCTTCACCAAACTTGGTCTGAAGCATAATTGTAAAGGTCTCTCTCAAACATTTTTAAATGGGGGCATGTAGCATCCTTCTAGAGGTCACTTGAGCTAAATATATAGAAATACCTTTAAATAATATCTTCTCATGAACCACTGGATGCATCATCATCAAACATGCCTTTAGCATCATTATAAGGTTCTCTCCTAACTTTATGGAAGCTTTTACATTTTGCTTGAGAGAAAAATAGAACTATTATAGTCCGTACATTTTAAGGAAAAGCGAGTTAACACTAGAGGCCACATTTATGACTGTATCTTCATGAAACTTGGTCAGAATGTTAACCTTGATGATCTTTAGGTCAAAATCAAATCTAGATGAAGTGGAGTCAGAAACTAAGCCATTAGGTCAAATCAAAGGAAAAGCTTGTTGACACTGTGGAGGCCACATTTATGACTATATCTTAATGAATCTGGGTCAGGTGGGGTCAAAAACTTGGTCACCAGGTCAAATCAAAGGAAAAGCTAGTTAAAACTCTAGAGGCCACATTTATGACTGTATCTTCATGAAACTTGGTCAGAATGTTAACCTTGATGATCTTTAGGTCAAGTTCAAATCTGGGTCATGTGGAATGTGACTACTGACCTACTTATTTGTTGTTTAAGATACAGCCTTGAAATTTGGATGACATGTACAGTTTTGCACACCGATCTTAAAACTGACTTCAGTGACCATGAATGTGACCTACTGACCTACTTTCTTCAGGTGAGCGATACAGGGCCTTCAGGGCCCTCTTGTTTTAGCATGTTACCGGAAACAAAGAACTTTTTTGTAGGCCTAAGCAATACATCAAATAGTCATTTAATCATTCTGTTCATGAATAACATCACATCCAGTTCTCATTCATGACTGTGAGCAACACCACTTGGCAAAAACCGTCAGAAAAAGAGGAAATGGTCAAAATTGGAAAGTGTGTGAGTTTGTGTTCGGGTTTAATGTCTTTTTCAACAATTTTTCAGTCATATAAACGATGGTGTCTACTTGTAGCAGTGAGCACAATGCCCAACTTTATAGTGCTGCCTCACTGGAATATCATGCCATAGACACGTGACATGATACTCAACCCAGTCACATTATACTGACACTGGGCTGACCAGTCCTAGCACTACCCTATTAATGCTGAGCGCCAAGTGAGGAAGCTACTAGTTCCATTTTTTATGTCTTTGGTATGATGTGGCTGGGGATCAAACCCACGACCTCCTGGCCCCGCTTTCACTAACGTTCTCAAAGTGAGGAAATTCTCAGCTCAAGATTTTCTCAGAATTGTCTGAGAATTGTCTCAGCTGAGAAATTTCTCAAGTTGGCTTTCACTAAACTTTTTCTCAAGTCTTGAGATTTTTCTCAGCTGAGCCGTAATTTTTTAAAACATAAGCGGCCAAACATCCAAGGAGCCGCGTGAACTTTCCCACAAACACGAGTGCATAGTTGGGGGCAGTGGAATTATTCATTTATTGAGACGAAACGAAGCGTTGAGAAATGTTCATAAACAACATGTACAGTTTCGGGATATATCCAAATTGTGTTTGTACAAAGGTATGGCAGTGTGTTTTCAATATTATAATTAATCAGCTTCAAACCTGTCACTTCTGAACCAATCAAACACACAGTCGAGGGTACTACGTCATATTGCATGTGTTTTCTTCACCAAATATGGGATTAGGTAAACACAGCCTTATGTTGTTACACTACACTACGTGTGACAATTTTATGTTATCGGGCATATGTTTATGAGAATCAGATATGCAGCCGTAAGTATACAGTATATTGTTTTTTGATTCACATATTATCGATAATTACTGCAATTAGTGTATTCATATCAATAATTGCAGGGACATAAATAGCTATGCATTCTCTACTCTAGGCATTTCAAACTTGAAAACACACAATTTGTTCAAAATACTCACATTCCATTTGTAGAAGATATCAGGTTTCTTTTTCCAAAGCATTTTGTCATTGCTGTCATGATTATAAATTAATTCTATGTCTAACGTATTTCGCCAGGTACTCTGTAAGTTGAAAGTGCTGCAAACCATGTATATGTATGTTTTTGAAAATGCAAAATGAAAGTGAAAATAGGTAGAGCTGTCAAAATAAAAAAAAATGCAATATTTCAAAAAATATAAAAGTTAATTAGATTTTTTAACCAGAGTACCTAGATAAATATGTTTGATACACAACAAAAACAAATTTAGAGAAAAAAATGTGTTTAAAAAAAAAAGATTGACATTTCTTCAAGGTAGAATGTGGACAGTTAAAGGAACATGTGTTAAAGTATACCCAAACAAGGTGACCTTTATAGAAAGTATCTGCTACTTGTGTATATGTGCTATGAATATTATTGGTCTGTCAGGTATAATTTCCATTTGTGAAAATTTACATGAGGGGGTCTCATAGGCTTTACATGATCCTAGTTCTACTTTCATTTCTGCTTTCACTTTCAGTTTGAAATGTGTTCCATTTTTAGCTCATCTGATTTTTTTAAAAAAAAATGATGAGTTATTGTCATCACTTGAGCGGTTGTCGGCGTCGGCGTCGGCGTTGCCTGGTTAAGTTTTATGTTTAGGTCAGCTTTTCTCCTAAACTATCAAAGCTATTGCTTTGAAACTTGGAATACTTGTTCACCATCATAAGCTGACCCTGTATAGCAAGAAACATAACTCCATCTTGCTTTTTGCAAGATTTATGGCCCCTTTTGTACTTAGAAAAGATCAGATTTCTTGGTTAAGTTTTATGTTTAGGTCAACTTTTCTCCTAAACTATCAAAGCTATTGCTTTGAAACTTGGAATACTTGTTCACCATCATAAGCAGACCCTGTACATCAAGAAACATAACTCCATCTTGCTTTTTGCAAGAATTATTGCCCCTTTTGGACTTAGAAAATCAGTTTTCTTGGTTAAGTTTTATGTTTAGGTCAGCTTTTATCCTAAACTATCAAAGCTATTCCTTTAAAACTTGCAACACTTGTTCACCATCATAAGCTGACCCTGTACAGCAAGAAACATAACTCCATCCTGCTTTTTGCAAGATTTATGGCCCCTTTTGGACTTAGAAAATATCAGATTTCTTGGTTAAGTTTTATGTTTAGGTCAACTTTTTCTCTTAAACTATCGAAGCTATTGCTTTAAAACTTGCAACTCTTGTTCACCATCATGAGCTGACCCTGTACAGCAAGCAACATAACTCCATCCTGCTTTTTGCAATAATTATTGCCCTTTTTGGACTTAGAAAAATCATTTTCTTGGTTGAATATTATGTTTAAGTCAACTTTTCTCATAAACTATCAAAGCTATTGCTTTAAAACTTGCAACAATTTTTCACCATCATAAGTGGACACTGTACATCAAGAAACATAACTCTATCCTGCTTTTTGCAAGAGTGATGGCCCTTTTTAGACTTAGAAAATCATGGGTAGGACAATATTTCTATTATACAAAAAAAATCAGATGAGCGTCAGCACCCGCAAGGCGGTGCTCTTGTTTAAATTACATTTTTGCAGCACTTTCATCCCCCACCCCCCCACTTCCTGAATAACCAATATGTTATGTTAGAAAATAGTATAAACATTAGTCTCACTTGAGATGTAAACTACAGGTGTCATATATAGGCCTAGCTTATTCCTGTTCTAAAATGTTGCAGGTTTGTAATTATATTTCATAACTTGAGACAGGACTATATAAAAACTATTTTTGACATAAGCATGGTAACAAAATATATTTTTGAAACAGAAGTTTGAAAATCTGTATGACAGTATAATAGCATTTTATGATGGGAAATTTCCAATCAGTAGAATATATATTTGTATATTAAAGCTTTTCCTTCTTTTACTGAACACTTCTCTATATTGTAGATCTAAATAGAGACAGAATATAAAATTCCTCAATAAAATGCTAATATAATTGTTTTTTTTCTTGTTGTTTTTTTTTTTTTGAAAGTCATTATGAAAGAAAAAGCTGTTTCAGTTGTAAGGCATCCCTGAAATGTCACAGATTTTGATAACAGTTTTAAATGTTTATTGTCAATGCATATGTTTCAAAGTATGCTATATAGTTTTATATGTTTATATATTTTATATATGGTTTATATTATAATACACACCAACAGTTACACACAATTTTATAAAGATTCTTGTAGATATCAAAATTATGTTGTTGATAATTATAAGCTTATGTACACAGTAACCACTGATCCTGTATACCTAAGGCTCAAACTTAGTGTTTAAGATTTTCTGTATTATCAAAATCTTTGTGTAATTTAAAGCTTGATATTCCTTCTTATAAATGGAATAAACTATATATTTAAACCTGGTTACAAATCAATTTTCAGACAAACATTTTTATATAATTTATATCAGGTCACAGCCTGCTGATGAAGATCCTCAGCTTATTATACAGAGGTCAGGCTTGAGCTATGTGCTGATTCAAAAGATGCTAATGACAGTGGATAATCCATTCTGAGTTGTTCTAGGATCATTCACCAACGTTTCAAAACACTGATGGAATTGAAGGCAGTACATATACTGATGTCTGGCCTGTGATTTCAAGTATAGACTATAGTATGTATTGTTTAGACTAAGTTAGTCTCAATGTTTCCTAAATTTGCAAACTTTATTATAATTCAAACCATGCCAAAAATTTTAATTTTACTCAAACGGAAATAAAGGAGAACAATAAATAAAATCATGCTTGCAACATAATACAGAAACCAAATTGATACCCTGAATGGAGGCACTTCATTTACAACCATTTGAAATGGATCAGTCTGATTTTGACCAAGTACTGGTTTGGTTTGAAACTTTCACTTATGATAATTTGCATGCCTAGCTCAGAATATAAAGCACTAGACTATGAATCAAGAAAAGTTCTAAGTTTGATCCTTTGGCTATGCATGCTATGCATGCAACATCTTTAACAGTTTGAGAGAAGAACATGTCTAAGTCATTTGTCCACCATTTCTTACTCATTTACAATGGGAAGTTGTCTGTGAGCACAAGTCATTTCTAGTAAAGAATGCAGGAACACTTAAAAGGTTAACTGAACACCATTACTGTAATTTACATGACTGAAATACTGTTGCAAAATTGAATCATATTGAAACAAAAAACAAAAAAAAAGGAAATTTTGCTCCATAAATGCATAACAAAAATAAAATTTGTGATAGTGTACTGTATATTATATGGAAAAAACAATTCCTTTTCAGATTGATGTACCTCCTCCTGATGTATCTCCATGAAAAATATATCTGCCATGTGAAAGGAGCAAGCTGCAAGATATACTGTGGAAGTGGGGGCCTATGTAAAAAACATTTTATTTAAAGAATATAAGAAATCTGACACTAAACTACTGAAAAGGTGCACAGGGGACATTTTTGTGTGTATAGACTTTCATCAAGATTCTGAGAAAGTTGATTTATTAAACAGAAATAATCATATTGTGTCTTCAAAGCTGAAAAAGATTAAGATCTTAGGAAACATTAGGACTCAAGAAAAGTAATGGGGTAATGAAACTGCAGTGTTCAACATTTAAATTGTTTTTTTTTTTTTTTTCACTACATTTTGTGAAGAGGGTTCCATCACAAGATGTGACATATTGGTAAGAATGAGATGTAGTTTATGAAAAAAAGTATTTTGCTTTAAATGTGTAGACTTTAAGTTACATAAAAAATCAAAGCTGTAACAATAAAGCTTGATTTAAAAAAACTAGCCAACATGTAATTGTCACACTTTCTTGGGCGCACAGGGGACACAATTAGCTATATAATTTAATATAACTTTAACCATTAGGCCCTTGCTAAATTTCTATAATGGACTTGTCCATTTTACAATTTGGACAGTATTATTAAGTGTTAAAAAGGGTGCTAACCAAAAGATTCTGACTGAATGGCGCACAGTGCAGATGAAGATCAGACTGCACTAATATGCAGGCTGATCATGATCTACACTTGTCGCAAAGGTAGGACCAACCATGAACAGCATGATAAGGATTAAAACTGCTTGAGCCATTCAACTGAAATTGTAAACATTTGTTGACTACATTGATTGGATATAATGTAACTTGCCCCAAAACACTTTATAAAACTGAACTGAATTAAAATAAGGTGAGAGAAAAGGAAAAGCTTAATTATTAATAAAAAACAAACAATATAGCCGATAGATACACATTGTTGAAGGCATTATCTTTGTTTACATTAAATTTAAATGTGGCTGCCACCTTTTTGTTAGAAATATTAGACACATTAATTTCTTGTTTTCGAATTTATGTGTCAAAGTGGCAGTTCTTGTTAACTGCAAACCATCTACTATTATTGGTTAACTAATTATTGGAATAGTGAGCATTTTAACATTGTTTCATCACAATGCACTCCTTTATGGGAATAGGGAGGCAATAGCACATTTAACTATTAAAACTTATATTAAAACTATGTCCTTTGAATGAAAACAGCCTTAGACACACCTGAAAATCAGATCAATTTGAAAATACATGCAATGTTTTAAAAATGTTTTTGGATTTAAGTTATAACATTTTCTTATTTTTATCTTCAGTTGGTTATAAATGCAACTGATTGTTTTTATCAACATCTGTTGTCAGGTGTGTTTCGTCCCAATTTAATTTTGTGACCCATACAGTGTTTCCAGGACTCATCAGTAAGAGAAACACCATCAACTTGAGTCAACAACATAACTTTTAACATGTGAACAGAAGTTAATTATAAACATTTTCAAAGGAACATAGTGAACTGGAACAGTAAATGAAAATTATAAAAGAAATGAAAATGATAACCTGTACACTTTGGCATTTCATAGTTCTTTTTAAAAGATCAAATTTATCTGAGAAGACAATGACAGTGAAATATAAAATTTTACTTAAAATTATTGATGTAAATCATACTGAAATCTAACAACTTACTGGTAATATAAATTTTATCAATAGCATAGAGTAAAGATTTTCTGATATTTTTGGAAAGATTTGAAAAATATTGTACTTTAAATGTTCAACCAATATTTTAGATCAAATTATGAAATGCCATATTTATTTATAAATGAATAAAACTGTTGTCAACTTATAAAAATTTCTGTTAACTTTAATAAATTATTAGAACTTAAATATTTTTCATTGTCTTTGTGTCCATCAGTTTTTCTGCTTATTCAATTACATCATGCTATTTGCCACTTGCTAAATGTGAACTATCTAAAGTATAGATGTTAATAGTTAACAGCACTGCAAAATGCAGAACAAAATATTTCCAAATGCTTATTAATGAGTGATTACTTATAAACAAGCTGGCGTATAAAGCCGTATGTAATATCATGCCATTATGTAATAACTTTTATCACTTTACATGGCTAGAGACTGAACCTACAATATCCCACTGAAGTGGTGGGCCATCTACCACTTGGCTACTGAGGCCTATGAGGCAACAGGACTTGACTACTACAAAGTTGAGATTTTGTTTAAGCAGTAGGTTAGCTTAGTTGGTAGAGTACTAGTCCTGTATGAGAGGGTCCCCAAGATTGAGCCCTACAGTAGACTGACTGCACATTTTACTCAATCTGTTCAATTAACTAGATGCACACACTGGACTGTGACAGTTTTATAAACTAGAGGCATTATCCAGGAATAGTCCCCTCTATGTACACTACTTTTATATAGCTGGGGAGTTTCTTATGGTATAGGACTTGATTACCACAAAGGGGGAATTGTTTCAGCAGCTGGTTAGTTCAGTTGATAGTGTGCACACCCTGTAAACAAGGGGTCCCGGCTTTGAGCCAACCACTAACTGCTCGTTTTTATCACCCCTTGATGATAACCCCCAAGTTGTGAAACGAAATTTCACAAGAATAAGGACTTCTATGGACGTTACTGCACAAGTAAATATATCTCGGTACGAGCATTTTTGGTAGGAAACATAGGCACAGTAAAACGTCTACTGTACTTAATAAATATTGTCTTCAAAGTTGTGTAGCATTCAAGACGAGAAAGAAACATTTTAGGAACAGTAAAAATGTTTGAAAATGTTGTCCTTGTGGTAAATTAATTGCTGCATGTGTTTTAAAAGCGTAAACAGTGTCCCTAGCAACAATCGGCCATTTTAGTTTTACTTGGATTACTTCCCTTGAAATTAAGAAATTACCGTCTCCGACGAAGTTTGTTGTCATCCATGTCATGCTGGTGAACTCAACGTGAAACTGGCACCGACTACGGCGGCGGCGTATATTGTATCGTCGAAAAGTCGCCATTTTGTTTCTTTGAGAAAAGCACTGAGACAGCCCAACCCTTGACTCAAGAAATCTGAGAAAAATCTCAGCGCGGAAGTTGAGATTTTACTGAGAGATTTTTAGTGAAAGCCAATCTGAGAAAAATCTCAAGCTGAGAATCAAAGTTGAGATTTTTCTCAGACTTGAGCTGAGATTTTGACTTGAGAACGTTAGTGAAAGCGGGGCCTGCACTCGGAAATTGGAAAGTGTGACGGTCCCGTGGGCTAATATCAAATAACAAAAACGATTTCTATAGTGTTTTACCACAGCTTCGCGGTCATATAGATGAGATTTCGTTAAAAATGTATTACGTTCATGTAAAACACCATTGCCAAATTCAGGCCAATCAAAATTTTGGTCGAAGTGTTCCAATAATTGAGGAGCTTTTGATAATTGTTCCGTACAGCATCGGAAAGCGCATCCAGAGGACAAGGTTGTGGGCTGTGTCGCAAGTCGAGGAATGCACTAATAAAAAAATAATACATGATTTAATGGCTATTTTTGAATCGAGAAGGATTTGATGCCATTTTCTTGTGCTTAACATCAAATGGAATCACATGATTCCCTGCACTGAATAATTAGAAAAAAAAATGTTGTCCTCCTTTTAGGCTATATAACTAGTAGACACATTCGATGAATGGTCTGAAATAAACACAGACACAAGGCAGCTTACTTCAAAGGGCAAGTGTTGGCAACTTTTCCCTTATTGATATTAGGCATTACTCTTTGATGTGAATGTTTGACATTAGGAGGTGACTGATATAATTTTACCTAATTCCACTTAAGATATTTCCAAGTGTATAAAAATCTATTATTTATAAATGAATACTTTTGTGGATTTTCATTATGTAGCTGAAAAATTGTATTAGTTTGTTCCTTCTTTTCTTTATTCTATAAATGGAAATGAAAGACTTATAACAGAGACACCTAGCTAGATTCTAAATCACGATGACCAGGCTAATTCTTCGTATATAGTAAGTCTCCTAATTCTGTTCACCTTGGGAATGCAATCAATTCACTTGCCGAACTATAGAGGTGTATTACCCATATTTACCTTCCTTAGAAAGCTTGACGACATTTGCCGCAAATAAGCGAGTGAACAATGTTTATCTCAGGAAACTAGGTGTAATTTTATGATATTTATGCATGAAACAGACAAATACCAATGTCACGGTGCATATGTCCCGGACAAAGGGTAAAAATCCTGGACATTTTAACTCAGAATCCCAGAAATGTCCTGAAAAATTATGTCAGGTATGATTATACAGAGATTTTCCAAAACTTTCAGCCTACTAGAATTTTCTCTGTGTGTTTTTCCACCCAGTTTTAAAGACCTAAGAAGCATATATTGTTTGAAGTGTTTGTCATCTATCACACTAGTTTATGTAGTCAATATCTCCTGCCGCTGAAACTTTTGATGTCTGGAATGTAAATTATTATGGTCTTCTTTCAAAATTGCGCACTCTATAGCCAGCTTAAGCTCTGAAACTCAGGTGAGAAATGTAGAGCAGGGACATCATGACCATCTTTTGGTAAGATCCTCACCCAAATTTGTCCAAATGGTGGTACTTGGTCTCCCAAAGGGGCCAGTACTACGCCCTTGCGAAAATGCAGTTGAAAATCCATGGAAATCTTTGAAAATTCTTTGGAAATCATTGCAGTAAAGTTCAAGGAATTTCTAAGAATTCTTATGGAAAAACATTGGAAAACATTGCTGGTATTGGCACAAAATTCCAGTGACAGATTTGTTATGGAAATCCAAACAATTTCAAAGAATTGCAACCTAGAAAAAGATTGGAAATCTTTGGAATTTCAGTAAGGCCTGGCACTGAGGAAAAGATTGCAATTCATTGAAATATTTACTATTGTACCTAAACAGATACAATATTAACTATGGAAACCTTAAGAATACCTTGAAATTCTAAAGAAATTCGAAGAAATCCAAAGAAAAAAAGAAATAATATTGTTTTGAAATTATTTTAATATAATATTGAGACAGATCTGGGCTTCACAAAACACAAAAAGCATAAAATTCAAAGGGGAATAACACATCTGTCAGCGGCTTTTACATCTGTGGTTAAGAATTATAAATATTCACTTATCTTAAACTTAGAAATTAAACTTAAAGATATATTAAATATAAAAATCATTTGATAGAATGTTATGAATACAACAAAATCATTTTTGGAGTTTTGTAGGTCAATATAAGGTGGCATCAGAATGTCTCTTTGCTTTTCCAAAACCATCAACAGGGTCAGGAACTTCATTCCAGCCATTTCTGAAAATAATATAACATTTAGATATAGAAACAAATTATATTAGTAATTGCTATTAAAATATAATATTAGACAATACAATATAACCTAGTATAGTAGTATGTGAAATGAAAACTCTAAACCCAGTTTTAATTTGTAGTTACCATTTAAACATTCTACATGTATCGAAACCATTTAATTATTTATTGGACACTGAAATGAAAGTAAGAGCACCGCCTGTGGGTACTATCCCTTATTAGCTCACCTGATCGCTCGATGTCTGTCGTCTGTCAACATTTGGCTTGTGTATGCTATAGAGGCTGTATTTTTCAACTGATCTTCATGATATTTGGTCAGAATGATTACCTTGATGAAATCTAGGCTGAGTTCGAAAATGGGTTATCTGGGGTCAAAAACTAGGTCACTAGGTCAAATCAAAGAAAAACCTTGTGTATGCGATAGAGGCTGTATTTTTCAAGTAATCTTCATGAATTATGGTCAGAATGATAACCTTGATGAAATCTAGGCCGAGTTTGAAAATGGGTCATCTGGGGTCAAAAACTAGGTCACTAGGTCAAATCAAAGAAAAACCTTGTGTATGCGATAGAGGCTGTATTTTTCATTAATCTTCACGAGTTTTTGTCAGAATGATAACCTTGATGAAATCTAGGCTGAGTTCGAAAATGGGTTATCTGGGGTCAAAAACTAGGTCACTAGGTCAAATCAAAGAAAAACCTTGTGTATGCGATAGAGGCTGTATTTTTCAATTAATCTTAATGAGTTTTTGTCAGAATGATTGCCTTGATGAAATCTAGGCCGAGTTTGAAAATGGGTCGTCTGGGTTCAAAAACTAGGTCACTAGGTCAAATCAAAGAAAAACCTTGTGTATGCGATAGAGGCTGTATTTTTCAATTAATCTTCATGAATTTTGGTCAGAATGATAACCTTGATGAAATCTAGGCCAAGTTCGAAAATGGGTCATCTTGGGTCAAAAACTAGGTCACTAGGTCAAATCAAAGAAAACGGTTGTGTATGCAATAGAGGCTGTATTTTTCAATTAATCTTCATGAATTTTGGTCAGAATGATTGCCTTGATAAAATCTAGGTAAAGTTTGAATATGGGTCATCTGTGGTCAAAAAGTAGGTCACTAGGACAAATCGAAGGAAAAGCTTGTATATGCTATAGAGGCTGTATTTTTTTATTGATCTTCATGAAATTAAGTCAAAATAATAACCTTAATGAAATCTAGGCCGAGATCAATAATGGGTCATCTGGGTCAAAAACTAGGTCAAGATCAAAGAAAAACTATTTATGCGAAGTTCTGTATTTTTTCAATTGATCTTTCATGAATTTGGTCAAATGATTGCATTGATAAATGTTGGTTCAGTTTGAATAGGTGGTCTTCTGGGGTCTACATAAATAGGTCACTAGTCAATCAAAAGAAAATCCTGTGTATTCAATAGAGCTGTATTTTTGATTAATCTTCATGAAATTAAGTCAGAATAATAGCTTAAAATTGAATCTATTTGTCCAAGTTTTGAATATGGTTCACTTGGATCAAAAAGAAGGTCACTAGGTCACAATCAAAGAAAAAACTTGTGTACGCGATAAGAGGATGTATTTTTCAAACTAATCTGTATGAAATTTTAAGTCAAAATGATTAGCCTTGATAAAAATCTACGTTGTTTTGAATTATGGGTCATCTGAAAGTCAGAAAGTAGGTCACTAAGTCAAATCAAAGAAAAAAACCTTGTGTATGCGATTAGAGGCTGTACTTTTTCAAACTGGTTGTCATGAAATTTTGGTCAGAATGAAATGCCTTGATGAATACTGGTCAAGTTCAATATGGGTCACTGGTTAAAAACTAGGTCACTAGTCAAATAATGGAAAAACCTTGTGATTGCATAGGGCGCATTTTACACTTGATTTCATAATATTGGTCAGAATGGTTGCCTTGATGAAATCTAGGTCAAGTTCGAATGGTAGTCTGGGGTCAAAAACTAGGTCACTAGGTCAAATCAATAGAAAAACCTTCTGATCGATAGAGGCTGTATTTTCAATGATCTTCATGAAATTTGGTCAGAATGATTAGCCTTGATGAATCTAGGTCAAGTTCGTAATATGGGTCCACTGGGCTCAAAAACTAGGTCACGAGGTCAAATAAAAAAAATACTTATTGATACTCAAGATTTTTTTGCGCCAACTTTAATGATAATTGGTCAGTATAATTTTTTTCCATGAAATCACTAGAGAGTCAAACATGTTTACACTGTTAGGTGTGTTTCTCAGGTCGAGCGACTAGGGCGCATTTTGGGCCCATCTAGTCGTTGAAGTACTGACCATAAAATAGCAAGTTTGTTTTTAATCAGACAAGCTTAAAAAGAGGAATTCTTAATATATGAATTACTCTTTGTTCCCATTTGCTGGATTGTTAAAAACAGATAAGTGAGGCAACAATAACAATAAAAATTCATGGCATTCAAAATTGAAAAACTTTTAACATAATTTTACAATATGTACAATGAAACAAACATTAGTAGTTTCAGAAAAGTATTAGCACATATAAAACAAGACTTTAGTATAATTCATGAAAAAAATGCGGGGAAGTCCAAATAGTCAGTAGCAATACAAACAATAACATACTTTTAATATTATTCAACACACACCTGGTAAAAATGTAAGATAAAATAGATATAGGTATAAATGGTAACATTTACTTTAATCCCTTGTCAAATGGTTAATGCAAGAGGTACAAGGAATGTATTTATAGTATATATATAGTAATTCACGGTTCAAATATATTAGTAAATAAATACTGTACAAAAAGTTTTATGTACATATTAAAATCACGACTTTTCATCTATATATTGGTTCAAAACTAGTACACTAATGTACACATAACTAGGGCTTGGTTACCGACGCTTAAAAAACATTAAGTGGTATAACCACGGTTTTTTCCTAATTACCGCGGTATATACCATGGTATACCACCATATTTATCTAACTTACAGCTATGGTAGTGGTCATAAAAATATTGAAAAACTCTCAGAAATACTTAATTTATCATGAGCAACAACGAAGACTAGTTACTTGACTAGAATTAAAGAAAAAAAAATACACTGTAATATTAACTTGACTAATGACTAGTTAGATTATTGACCCTTAGTATTTTTTACCAGCGTGTATTCATCGGAAGACGCCATATTGTCTCTAGGGAAGCACTGGGTCACATGTATATAGGTCGCGCTTGTTTGAAGTTCGATTCGTGCACCCGTTTGATAAACCAGTAACATTTACAAATAGTATGAAGGCTTCATCAAATCGTTTTCAAACAAAAAATAATAAATTTCGACTCAACATTTTCCATACTATTTATTTCTTTTTTAATACATGCAAATACATACCGGGATATTTTAAACTATCATCATTTAAACAAGAAGTCGGGACTTGCCGAATTTACAAGACTCAAAGTAAAAACAAGTGCACCCGTGACGTCATCCATCTATACGGAATAATCTGGATGTTTTCGAAGGTTTTGATTGGGGATCACGCGGTCGATAATACATGTTCAATTGCGCCATTGGGTGGTTATTTTTGGAAACTAATAATAGTAGCATGGGAATTTCAGAGATATAAATCAGAAAATCATGCATGGTGTTAATTGCTGTTACGGAAGTCTACATAGACAATGTAAATTAAAAATAAACAGAAGTAGGGATAATGTTGATAAAATACCGGTATTCCCCGATGGTACCGCAGTATCATACCACGGGAAGATGATTCCATGGTTACCGGTATACCGGTAATACCGCGCACCTCTAACACATACATATACACATATCAATATACATGTTAATAATCATATCAATAATATGTTATAAACTTCAAGTAATGCAAAGCAAGATATTTTGTCGTCATGTTAAATTTCTATTAAATCACTTCGAGTGATTCATCAAAATTTGTATGGGCTATATATAATCAACCATTTCCTTGTTAATGATTTAGAAATCTTGCCGAAACGAAAAAACAAGATCACTTTAAGGAAGGGCCTTTGCTAGTAGGTACAACTTGGACGGGATGCATGCAAGATGAACAGATTTGAACCTATCAAACTCCGGGTCTGAATTTATTCTGTCTTCCCAATGTATATCATAGTAGGAGTTTACACTGCTTGCGACAATGGATTTCCATGCCCATTTAGATGGGAAGATGGACATTTGGATATATTCCTTTAGATAACTAAATAAGCCGTACTTGGATAATATTTTGCAAATATCAGGAATGAAACCTAATTGATTTTTAGCCCCTTTCAACATGAAATAGTTTAAACGTAGGTCAAATATTTGCTTGGTTTAAGCATTCATTTGGATCATGCATAGCTTTGTAAGAAACAGAGTTTTCTTTGTCTACGAGTGATTCAAAGGGCCGCCATCCTATGAAGGAAGGACCATATCGGTAGTTGTCCTTGTGGCAGTTTTTTGGATGGATTAAGCTGCTAATCTCAGGAATCGCTCAAGTAATAGAATATCTTTCTGGGTTGTGTGGCGCCATAGTTCGCAACCATACAGTGCAACCAGGATTGTAACCTTTTCGACTAAGCTAGCTAGAACTAAAGGGTTGACATCTCCAGGGACGGATTCAATCGACAGGACGGAGAAAAGAGATGATTTGGCTTTTCTACAGCATGCGTTGATAGCACTTGAGCTGCGGAAAGATTTATGAAGTTCTACAACAGGAATCTATATTGGACGACCCAAAGGTCATGGAATATTGTGATGATTTTAATTCCCCAAAGACAACAAGCTTAGATTTCGCATCGTTAAACTGGTACCTCCAGAGCGAGCCATAATTATTATGACTATAGAGGCACTTCAGTTGAGTGACGTCATGTTGGGGCAGACTAATATGAGGTCATCAGCAAGGGTAGGGTTGCCACATGCCAGTTGCCCAGTCACACACCCGTTACTACTTTGCTGCGCTTGATAGTAATTCGTTTATGTACAATAGGTAGAGCCAAGTGGACAGGACCCCACCCTGTCTACCCCTTGCAGGACAGGGAAGCTTTCGGATGTTATGCCATTAACAGGATACAGCTTTTCAATTTGTGAATAGCTTGCGTGAATGTTCTCACAAACTTCTTGCTTACTCCGAAGTCTAACAACTTGACTAATAGCCCATTGTGCCATACCGTATCGAAGGCTGCGCTCGCGTCCAGGAACGGCAAATACCTTGTTAGAATGTTCTATACAATGTGCTATGGTTTCTTGAGGAAAGAGTTATAGAACCTAGATGTTCCTGGTACGCATTCTGTTGTAAACTTGGGAATTGTTTGCCATTGCATTCTTACCCAATTTTTTAGTCTCGTATGAGCAACCTTTCCAATAATTTTGTAAATCCACTGGCAGCAGAGTAATTGGACGGTAAACTGTTTGTATTTGTCTGGGCTTACCATCTTTCAGAACAGGGATGATAACACCTAATTTACACTGGTTAGGGACATACGAATATCTGAGTATTAAGTCAAACAAATACTTAAGATATTCCAGCAATTTTTGACCACCATTTATGAGATGTTCATGCACGATGCCATCAAAACCTGGTGCTTTCCGCCATTTAAGGCACTTCACGTGTTCTGATAGTTCTTGTATATCAACTTCTTTGTTAAGATTATCGCAAGAATGATTGACATTTACTTTTAAGAAATTTAAAATACGCGTATTGATACTCTGATGATGTGGGTAATTAAAGCTGTTGCTTTCGATAGGCATAAATACCTTAGAATAATGGTCTTTAAATGCATTTGAAATCTCATTTGGATCTCTGAAAACACCGTTTTCTGTAGAGATTTCAGTTATTAAGCCTGTTCTGCGATTTTTCTTTTTATTGACCAATTGCCAAAATTAGCGCATGTCACATTCCGCGGCATTGTTGAGTTCGTCATAATATTTTGACTCGCATTCAGAAATGGAAGGTTTTTGCACATTTCTAAAACTATGTTTAGCGTCCTTGTATGACCTAAATAGGTTATTAGTAGGACTGTGCGGTCTGCCAGCAGAAACCCATTGCCTCCATTTAGCTCTCTGTATTGAATGAGCTATCTTTACATCATTTGTCCAATAAGGTTTTGAGTGGCTGTTAAAATGGGATGACGGCAATGTTTCAGCTGCAGCGTTTTAATGGAAGATACTATGGGACAGTACAAAGAATCAATGATATGACGGGGAGGTAGTTTGTCTAATGCATTGGTATCAATTTTTAACACATAGCATTTAGCTGGTACGGAATTTGTCCGATGTACATTTTCCATTGTATACTAGGGCTCGTAACAGAGGTATACGATCTACGGGAATCAAGCAGCAAAAGTGGGAGTCAGATACAAGAATAATTCATCATCAAAAATGATGTTTGAGTGCAAAATGTCTGCTGATGATGCTTACGTAACTAGTCTAGTACTTTTGCAAGGTCTAAATATTGTGCACCCGATGTGACTGCAGGAGTTACTCATTTCTGCTAAAAACTGTGTAAGCTTTTGTCGGTTATTTAAGTTACTCGGGTTTCAGGTCAATGTTGAAATCGCCAGACAGAATCACTAGACCTGCCTGGTTATACCGAAAATATAAGCTTTGTAAGACATCAATGCAATCTGTAAATTCTTCAAAATCGTAGTTTGCTGGGGGCATATACACAGTGAAAAGAAATATCGATAGAGCATTTTTAGCTCGACTATTCATAGAATAGTAGAGCTATTGGACTCGCCCATGCGTCGGCGTCCGCGTCCGATTTGGTTAAGTTTTTGTATGTAAGCTGGTATCCTCAGCAACCACTTGTGGAATGATTGAAACTTCACACACTTATTCACTGTGATAAATGACTACATTGCACAGGTTCCATAACTCTGTTTTGCTTTTTACAAATTATGCCCTTTTTTGACTTAAAAATTTTTATGCCCCCAAAGGGAGGCATATAGTTTTTGAACCGTCCGTCGGTCTGTCGGTCTGTCAGTCTGTCGGTCTGTCCGCAATTTTCGTGTCCGGTCCATATCTTTGTCATCGATGGATGGATTTTCAAATAACTTGGCATGAATGTGTACCACAGTAAGACGACGTGCAGTGCGCAAGACCCAGGTTCGTAGCTCAAAGGTCAAGGTCACACTTAGACGTTAAAGGATAGTGCATTGATGGGCGTGTCCGGTCCATATCTTTGTCATCGATGGATGGATTTCAAATAACTTGGCATGAATGTGTACCACAGTAAGACGACGTGCAGTGCGCAGACCCAGGTCCGTAGCTCAAGGTCAAGTCACACTTAGACGTTAAAGGAAGTGCATTGATGGGCGTGTCCGGTCCATATCTTTGTCATCGATGATGGATTTTCAAATAACTTGGCATGATGTGTACCACAATAAGACGACGTGTCACACACAAGACCAGGTCCGTAGCTGAAAGGTCAAGGTCACACTTAGACGTTAAAGATCATTTTTCATGATGTGCATTGATGGGCATGTCCAGTCCATATCTTTGTCATTCATGCATGGATTTTAAAATAACTATGCATGAATGTGTGACACAGTAAGACGATGTGTCGCGCGCAAGACCCAGCTCCGTAGGTCAAAGGTCCTAAACTCTAACATCGGCCATAACTATTCATCCAAAGTGCCATCGGGGGCATGTGTCATCCTACGGAGACAGCTCTTGTTGGTTAAGGTTTTGTATGTAAGCTGGTATCTCAGTAACCACTTGTGGGAATGGATTGAAACTTCACACACTTATTTACTGTGATAAACTGACTTACATTGCACAGGTTCCATAACTCTATTTTGCTTTTTTACAAAATTATGCCCCTTTTTCGACTTAGAATTTTTTGGTTAAGGTTTTGTATGTAAGCTGGTATCTCAGTACTCACTAATGGGAATGGATTGAAACTTCACACACTTGTTCACTGTCATGATCTGACATGCCCAAAGCAGGTTCCCATAACTTTATTTTGCTTTTTTTACAAAATTATGCCCCTTTTTTAACATAGAAATTTTGGTTAAGTTTTTGTATGTAAGCTGGTATCTCAGTATCCACTAATGGGAAAGGATTGAAACTTCACACACTAGTTCACTGTCATGAGCTGATAAGCACTATGCAGGTTCCTTAACCCTATTTTACTTTTTTACTAAATTATGCCCCTTTTTCGACTTTCTTATTCATTCAAGCGACAAGGCTGTTAAATAGTCGAGCGTTGCTGTCCTCCGACAGCTCTTGTTCCTTAATATTTCAATACCTGTAATACGATGGTGATTGATGCCATCAATAAGCTTAATTGTAAATGCTAATGCTTTCCTGTAAAGGATAGCAGCACCCCCTTTACCACAGCAATACACTTTGTTATCATTGTCAGTACATGTTATACAGGAGAGATAGTCTGAATGCAATGTATTCATAAAGTCTTTGTGATGTGGTTTTACTTTATGCTCTGTAACTACAGACATATCTACATCATATTTATCTAGCAGCATACTTAAACTCCCTGCAGAGGACATAATTCCTCTCACATTCCAAGTTAAAATGTTACATTTGTTATATTATCAGCCTTTTACAGTATTTTGTATAGTATAAGTGTTTGCAAATTTTAACTTACAATTTAGTTGAAATATTCTGTGATTTATGTTTGATGGGATTTCTGTCTGTGATCTCATATCATCCTGTAGCATAGTCACTGATTACCCTTACAAAAGAAAAAGGCCTGCTGCGTACTCTTGCTGAGTACATACAGCGTATATGATGCATACATGATGTGTACTGAAATCAAGGGCTTTAAATAGTACGCAGGATATACACCGCACATACACCGATAGTACGTTTGTAGTACACTTTTGACATGCAAATGAGCTCTGCCGTGTACTACTTGCTGCGTACATGCTGTGGACTACATAGTACACAGGATGTACGCTGGAGGAATTAAGTATGGGGGAAAAAGTACGCAGCATGTACGCGGCACATACACTTTTCACATGCAAATGAGCCTGCGGTGTACTACCCCTGCGGTGTACATGCTGTGTACTCCTGCGGCGTACATGCTGTGTACTCCTGTGACGTACATGCTGTGTACTCCTGGCCCGAGTCTCGGCGTACAGCTGTGACTCCTCTGCGTACATGCTGTGTACTCTTGTGGCGAAACTGCTGTGATAATGTAAATTCCTTACCCCACCAACTTTCATATGCAAATGCTGATCATTTGGACAGAAAAAAACAGAAAAAAGATAAGTGACATGCATCAATAAGTATTTACCCTTACCAAAACAATGTAAATTGATGTTATCAAATAAATTAGTATGCTTTTCTTCATCCACTTTTCATGAAATAAATCAATTTTTTAGCATGTATTTTTGTAAACATTTGAAGAAAATGGCGAACTGCATCAAGGGGAACAATTTTAATGAAAAAAACTAAATATAAGTGTTATGATTTATTATAGACGATGTGTGCGTAGTTGTATTTATTTTGATTAAAATCCATCTGAGAAAAATCTGGGACTGGAATTATATAAGCATTTATACACTTTACGTCCTTTAAAAAGTATGCACCAAAAAATTTTGGTTGATTTTTCCAATGGGGCGAGCGCAATTAGCCAAAAACGTTCTGAAAATATACGAGCGGCAAATCCGATAAACAACTTTTTAATTTGGTGAGGCCTTAATGAGTTAACATAAGAGCATTAAAGCCTTTATAAACACATGATAGAATGGTGTTTTGCTTAAGAGTTATCAAAACAGTGAGAGCTATTAATTCTTCTCATTCGGGCACTGTTGAGGCATTATTTTGGTAATTATTTCCCAGTATTACAAAATGTAATGCAACGAAGTTCAAATAAGGCTTTTCAATTATCCAAGTTAGAAAGCTCCAGGATTAATTCAAAATGAAAAAGAATATATTTTTACACTGCATGCAAGGTGCAGCTCAGAAATCACTAAGATGTAGCTTCACAAATGAACATTGCAAATAGTTTGGCAAATTTCATTGTTCAGAATACCGGTAATCTGAACTATTCAAATGCTATTAAGATAAAAGTTACTCAGAAAATCAAGTTTCTTGCTTCCAAAAAAAAAAAAATGTACAAACCCTTTCCTGCATGAAGTGTACTTCAGATTTTTTACCCTAAAAAAAATCAAAGTATAAAAACACCAAAAGAAAATGAACAAGTCTCTCCCGCGTATATGAAGTTTAAACTTCAGACTTAACTTAAACAAAAAAAAAACTTAAGTATAAATCCCAAAAAGAAATTGTACAAGTCTTTCCTCGTATAGAAGTGTACTCTACCAAAATTTTCAAAGTATCGCGGTGTACATGCAGTGTACTATTTCTTGTACAAGTCCCTCCTGCGTACATGCAGTGTACATCCTTAAATTTCAGAGTCTGTCTGCGTACTTGAAGTGTACTAGTGACCTCCGGGCGTACATGCTGTGTACTCGTCGAAATAGTACCGGCAGGGTAGGGGCATGGGGTGTATGTAAATGGTTGAAACTGGGTCACATGCCATCAAAAACAGGTCAGTAGGTCTAAAAATAGAAACCTTGTGACCTCTCTAGAGGCCATATATTTCAAAAGATCTTCATAAAAATTTGGTTAAAAACGTTCACCTTGATGATACCCTAGGTCATGTTCGAAAAGGGGTCACATGCCATCAAAAACAGGTCAGTAGGCAAGATAATAAAAAACCTTGTGACCTCTCTAAAAAGGCCATATTTTTCATGGATCTGTATGAAAGTTGGTCTGAATGTTCACCTTGATGATATCTAGGTCAAGTTTGAAACTGGTCCATGTGCGGTCAAAAACTAGGTCAGAAAGGTCTAAAAATAGAAAAACCTTGTGACCTCTCAGAGGCCATATATTTAAATGAATCTCATGAAAATTGGTCAAATGTTCCCCTTTGGGTGAATCTGGGGTCAAGTTCAAAAGTGGGTCACGTGCCTTTAAAAACTAGGTCAGTGGGTTTCAAATAATAGAAAAACCTTGTGACCTCTCTAGAGGCCATATTTTTCAGGGGATCTGTATGAAATTGGTCTGAGTGCTTATCTTGATGATATCTAGGTCAAGTTCGAAACAGAGTTCATGTGCGGTCAAAAACTAGGTCAGAAAGGTCTTAAAATAGAAAAACCTTGTGACCTCTCTAAAGGGCCCAAATACCCTTGATGGATTCCTTCATGAAAATTGGTCAGAATGTTCACCTTGATGATATCTAGTCAAGTTTGAAACTGGGTCACGTGCCTTAAAAAAACTAGGTCAGTAGGTCAAATAATAAAAGACCTTGTGACCTCTCTAAAGGCCATACTTTCATGGATTTGTATAAAAATTGGTCTGAATGTTCATCCTTGATGAATCTAGGTCAAGTTTGAAACTGGGTCAACTGCGGTCAAAAACTAGGTCAGTAGTCTAAAATTAGAAAAATCTTTTGACCTCTCTAGAGGCCATATTTTTCAATGGATCTTCATGAAAATTGATCTGAATGTTCACCTTGATGATATCTAGGTCAGTTTTGAAACTGGGTCATGTGCGGTCAAAAACTAGGTCAGTGGGTATAAAAAATAGAAAAAACCTTGTGACCTCTCTAGAGGCCATATTTTTCATGAGATCTTCATGAAAATTAGTGGAATGTTCACCTTGATGATATCTGGGTAAAGTTCCAAAACAGGTCACGTACCTTCAAAAACTAGGTCAATAGGTCAAATAATAAAAAAAACCTTGTGAACCTCTCTAGAGACCATATTTTCAATGAATCTTCATGAAAATTGGTCAAATTTTTATCTTGATAATATCTGGGTTTCAAGTTCAAAACTGGGTCACATGAGCTCAAAAACTAGGTCACTATGTCAAATAATAGAAAAAACGACGTCATACTCAAAACTGGGTCATGTGGGAAGAGGTGAGCGATTCAGGACCATCATGGTCCTCTTGTAAAAAGAATTTATTAGCTAAAACTAAAGTCCATGTTATTCCAATATTTTCCAGATCCTAGAAACTCAGAACACAAAAGTCAAAGGATTTCCAAAGACATTGAAATCTGATTTGAGGGAGCAAAATATAAGTCCAAAGTAAATCCGTAGTTTTCTGATTTGGAAAACCTTGGATTTGTTTGGATTATTTTTTCAAAGTTTTCCATAATATTCCAAAAGTATAATCCAAATGAATCTTAGGATTTTCAATGAATTCTTTGCTGCAATTTAAATTAAAAAATCTCACTAGGAAAACTTTGCATTATCTTAAGAAATCTAAGGAATTCTTTGGAATGAGAAAAACATTGGAATTGCTTTTGCAGGGGTGTTTATTCAAAGCACAGTTTTATGATTCAATGTGTCATATACAGGGTCAAATAGTTATGATCAAGTGAGGGACTTTGGGCCACTATGGCCTTCTTGTAATATATTTAAAGGGAAAACAAGCAAAAAACCTTGTTATCAAAAAGGTGAATAACACAGTAGTTATCTGTACACAAAAGTTTTCATGGTAAAATTTATAAGTTCTGTGGGCATTTATAATATCTACTAAATGGATACAACAAAATTTTATGTTTGATAGAAATGAATAGTATACTAATAGATTTTCTACAGAAGGTGAGAATAAAAAAGTGTAAATATTTGTTCATTTCAGCTGATTGAGAAATCTGAATTTCTAATACATCCCCACCAGGTAGCTCAGCAAATTATTGAACAGTCATCAGTGCACGTAATTGGTGTGAAAAATGGGAGTCATGTTTATGACAACTGTTCTACAGGGAGTACAACTAGTGATGTTAGCAGTATAAGTGAAATCATGGGTCAAGGACCATTATATCCAAGCTCCCATCCAACAATACCTTCTAGAAAATTTGGAACAGATAATGGTGCTGTTGTTTCCATTGCAATTTTAGGTATATTTGATTTAAGTTTTACAATAGTACTGAATTATGTCATTCCCGCCCCCCACCCCCTCCACCACCACACATACACACACACACACACACACACACACACACACACACACACACACACACACACACACACACACTTGGGGAAACATATTGTTTTTGTTCTTTCCATCAGGCCAAAAATTTCTCTTTTGGCCCTTTCAGCCATATAGAGGTTTCATTTATGCTTTGATTTGATACAGACTTGCACAGAATATTTATCTTGATGATCTCTAAGCCAAGTTTGAAACTGGGTCATATGCGGTTAAAAACTAGATCACCTGCTCAAATCAAAAGAAAGGCTTGTTAACACTCTAGAGGCCATATTTCTGGCCCTATCTTTATGAAACTTGGTAAGAATGTTTATCTTGATGATTCCTAGGCCATGTTGCAAACAGGGTCATGTGGGTCAAAAACTAGGTCACCACTCAAATCAAAGGAAAAGCTTGTTAACACTGTAGAGGCCACATGTATGGGTTATCTTCATGAATCTTGGTCAGAATGTTTATCTTGATAATTCCTATGCCATGTTCAAAACTAGGTCACTCAGTCAAACCAAAGGAAAAGCTTGTTAACACTCCTGAGGCCACACTTATGACCCTGTCTTCATGAAACTAGTGACCCGCCCGCTTACCAGTAGGGACAGGTTGGTCTAACGATCACGGTGTCGCGAGTTCGATCCCTCGGGCGGGGCGTAATTCTCTGACAATATTGAATGAAAAGACATTGTTCTGAAATCATTCGTCCGCCACCTCTGAAAATCAGTGGGGAAGTTGGCAGTTACTTGCGGAGAACAGGTTTTTAAATGGTACAGAAATCCAGAACACGTTTAGGTTTAACGCCCCCCGTATAGATGAAATACTGTTGAAAAATGGGTTAAACCCAAAACAAACAAACAAAAATTCATGAAACTTGGTCAAAATGTTTATCTTGATGATTCCAAGGCTAAGTTTAACAGGTGAGCAATATAGGATCATCATGACCCTCTTGTTTGTTTTTGAAGCTTTAGCAAAGAAGTTTATTAGTCCCCTACTGGTTGAAAACCAGTTTCAGGGACTATAGGAATGCGCTTTTCCGTCATTCGTCCGTCCAATCCATATGTCCACCGTCGCCCAAATTTTCCCGTCCGGTCCATAACTCTGTCCCCTCCATGAAAGGATTTTAATATAACTTGGCGCAAATGTTCCCCATGATGGACATTGTGTCATGCGCAAAATCCAAACCCCTAGCTCAAAGGTAAGGTCCCCCAATTGAGGTCCCCCCCCCCCCCCCAAAGGTCAACAGACTTTTTTTCCGTGTCCTGGTCCAAACTCTCCCATCCTTTAAGGGATTTAATATTACTTGGCACAAATGTACCTCATAATAAGACATGTGTAATGCACAAATTTCAGACCCTGCTCAAAGGTCAAGGTTTCTGTCCGGTCCATAACCTTTTAAAAATCCATTAAGGGATTTTAATATCACTTGGCAGAAGTGTTCCCCATGATGAGACCCAAGGGTCGGGGCAAAATCCCAGACCCCTTTAAAACTCAAAGGCAAGGTCACAATTGGGGGTCAAAGTCAAAAGAGTTTTTTTCCTGTCCGTCCATAAGTCTGGCCATCCTGAAGGATTTTAATATACTTGGCACAAATGTTCCCCCATGATGAGACACATGTTGTGCGCAAAACCCGGACCCTTTGCTCAAAGGTCAAGGTCACAATTGGAGGTCAAAGGTCAAAGGTTTTTTCCTGTCCGATCCAGAATTCTGTCATCCATCAAGGATTAAATATTACTTGGCGTAAATGTTCCCCATGATGAGACGATGTGTCATGCGCAACACCCAGAACACTAGCTTAAAGGTCAAGGTCACACTTTGAGAAACAAAAGTCAATAAAAAATTTTTCCTGGTCCGGGGGGGTCTAACTTTGTCATGCCAAAAATAGGATTTTTAAATATCAGCTGGCACAAATATTCCCCTGGATGCGACAACATGTCATGCACAAAAACCGGGCCCAAGGACTAATGTCAAGGTCTTACTTAGAGACCAAAGGTCAGATACAAGAATGACTTTGTCTGGAGCATGTCTTCTTCATGCATGGAGGGATTTTGATGTAACTTGGCACAAATGTTTCATCAACTTAAGACGGATTGTCATGCGCAAGAACCAGGTCCCTAGGTCTAAGGTCAAGGTCATATTTAGAGTTCAAAGGTCAAATTCAAGAATGACTTTGTCTGGAGCATTTCTTTTTCATGCATGATGAGATTTTGATATAACTTTGACCACAATGAGGCACCCTTGTTTTTAGAATTACATCCCTTTGTTATTACTAAAATAGATTATATTGTAACTTTTTTTTTATTGGCCATAGAGAAAAATCGAGACCACTTTCTGTGGTACAACATGCTTGTTACATCCAATTTTTAGGTGTATTTTGACCTTTCTTTACCTGGTAAAGAGTTTCTTGTAGACTTATATTATGTAGATTTTTTTTTTCTTTTTTAAATTAACCCCCCCCCCCCCCCCCCATGGCAGAGGGGTTTTAGGAATGGTTGCATCCCTCCGTCCTTTTCCCTCCGTCTTTCCGTCCGTCCTTTCCGTCCATAAAAAAAATCGTGTCCGGGCCATATCTCCTAAACCCCTTGAAGGATTTTTTATGAAACTTGGGTCAAATGATCACCTCATCAAGACATGTGCAGAACCCATGAATCTGCCTTGTCAGTTCAAGGTCAAGTCACAAATTAAAGGTCAAAGGTTGAACCTGCCATTTTTGTGTCCCCTCTATAACTCCTTAAACTCCTTGAATGAATTTATAAAACTTGGGGCAAATGATCACCTCCATCAAGACGATGTGCAGAACCCCCTGAGTCAGCCATGCCAGCTCAAGGTCAAGGTCACAACTCAAGGTCAAAGGTTTGAGCCTTCCATTTTGTGTCCGCTCTATATCTCTTTAAAACCCCCTTTAAGGAATTTTATAAAACTTGGGTCAAATGATCACCTCATCAAGACGATGTGCAGAACCCATGAGTCAGTCATGCCAGCTCAAGGTCAAGTCACAACTTAGGGTCAAAGGGTTTTTTAACCTTTCCCTTTTGTGTCCGCTCTATAAACCCTAAACCCCTTGAAGGATTTTCATCAAACTTGGTCAAACGATCACCTCATCAAGGCGATATGCAGAACTTATGAGTAGCCATGTCGGCTCAAGGTCAAGGTCAAGGTCACAACTGAAGGTCCAAAGGGTTTTAGCCTTCCATTTCTGTCCGCTCTATATCTCCTAAACCCCTTGAAGGAATTTTATAAAAAATTTGGGTCAAATGATTACCTCATCAGAACGATGTGAGAAAATAGTAACCATCCCAGCTCAAGGTCTAGGTACAACAAAGGGGTCAAAGTTTGAGCCTTCCATTTGGTGTCCATCTGTATTCGAAAACCCCTTGAAGAATTTTCATCAACTTGGAAAGTGATCACCTCTCAAGAACTCATGGTCAGCCTGTCAACTCAAGGCAGGTCACAATGAAGACAAGGTTTCAGCTCTGTATCTCCTAAACCCCTTTTGGTAAAATGATATTTCATCAAGGTTATGCAGAATTCAGGTAGCCATTCAGTTAAGGTCAAGGCACAGCAAAATCAAGGTTTTCCCCTTTCACTACCCATAGCGTGGGGGGGGATTTGCTGTCTTTCAGTTTGCCTTGTTTTATTTGATTTTTTTTATTTTTGTTTTTTTTTAGGATTAATTTCCTTTGTTTTAATAAATAAAATGAAAACTTTTTTATAATCGGCCCAAAAAATTAAAATTGAAAAACAACTGGGGTTTTTATATTGCACATTTTTTAAAAAGGTGTGTTTTAAAAATATTGTATATATAGTAAAATTTTGTTTTAATCATTGAAGTATCATTTCATTATTTTTTTACGCAGTAGAGAAATTAGATGCCTTCCAGTGGGGACTTTGTTTGAATGGAAAATCTTCATCATTTGTTCAAGCCATTTAAAGTGACAAACCCACTATTTTATGTGAGATTTTGAAAATCTGTTTCAAATAATTTTTTGTTGCAATTTTGTGTTCTAACAGTTTTTTTCATCTAGTTCTGGAAATTCGTTTTTTTCCCTGTAAATTGAAATAAAAAACTTTGTCTACTATTTCTGAAAAGGGGTTTTCCCCGGTTTATAAAAAAACAAAATTTCCCTTCAGCGAGCCCCTTCATACATGGGTCCCAATGAGAACATGTCACATTATCAGTCATGTAAAAGGGTTTATTGTGGTTTTTTTGAAATGTATCCAAATGAAACAATAACATAAAATAAAGTCAGTACACTACGTTTACGATGCATTTAGTGATTCCTCGTTACGGTTACGGTATTCGCAGTTACTTTTTTTTGGGAGTTCGTTTCCCAGACCAAAAAATTTTTTTAAACTGTTTTTTAATTCTTTTTTTCAATATGATTCAAAAAAAAACAAAACGATTAGTTAATTAGTTCAAAACTTTTTCATAACTTATTATTGACATGTAACAAGTGAAAAACCCATCACTAAAGGTCGAAAGGAGTGGAAAAAATGCTAAAGTTATTATGGTTTCAAACGACAAAAAAATTTGACGACTTTAAAGATGAAAATTGAAGTTTGTTATACCCCACCAAACTGTTTGAGGGGGGTTATGGAGTCAGTTTTGTCAGCCCGTCCGCCCCGTCGCGTTCCGAAATTATTATCTCGTTATTCCCAAAGGTTTTTGATTCAGATTAAAATACGTTCCACCTTATCACCCACATCATGGACAAAAAGGGATAACTCTTGACACCAAGTTTTCATGATTATGCCCCCTTTTATAAAAATTTTAAAGGGTTTAAATTTTTGTTGTATTTTACTATATCTCAGTTTTTACTAAAGGGATTTGTTAAACTTAAAATGATGTTCCACCTATCCCCCACATCATGTGACATAAGTTGCAAAAACCCTCTGACCCTTTTTTTTTATGAATTATGCCCTTTTTACTTAGAATATAAGGTTGTTTTTGATGTTTTTTTTCATTTTATCTCAGTTACTACTGAAGGTTTTGATTCAAACTTAAAATAGTGTTCCCCCTCACACCCAATTGTCCCCCACACATGTGCCCAAAAGGTGCATAACTCTGACCCCAAGTTTTCATAAATTTATTCCCCTTTTACTTAAAATTTTAAAGGTTTTTTTTGTTGTTTTTTCATATACCAGTTTTACTAAATGGATTTGATTCAAACAAAATAGTTTTTCCAATCTCACCGATGATGGGGAAAAAGGTGTTTAAAACTCTGACATAAATTTTTTTTTATGATTTTACTTTAAATTTAAAGGGGTTTGTTTGATGTATTTTCACATATCTAAAATTTTCAAATGGTTTTTGATTCAAATTTAAAAAGATGTTCCACTCATCCCCCCAATTGTGACAAAGGTGCAAAACTTGACCCAATTTTTCTTTAAATTATGCCCTTTTTATTTAAAAAATTTTAAAGGTTTAATTTTGATGTATTTTCACATACCCAATTACTGCTAAATGGATTTGATTCAGACTTAGAATTTTAAGGGTTTAATTTTTGATGTATTTTACTAATCTAAAATTATCTAAATGGATTTGATTCGATTTAAAAATGATGTTCCACCTATCCCCCACATCATGTGACAAAGGTGCATAATCTGACATATTTTTTGTTTTCTGTCTCCTTTTACCTGAATTTAAGGTTTTTTTTGATGTTTTTTCACTATTCTCATTCTGTTGGCTTAGGCAAAGGGAAAGTAACCTTTTTTTAACCTTTGTACTGAGTTTTTCTCTTAAATTTCAGGAATTGTCTTTTTTTGAAATCCTATTTTTGTTTTTAATAGTTTGGGTTTTTTTTAACTTTTTTTTTATAGCCCTATGAAAAGTAAAAACATTTTTCCTGGAACAGGGGTGGTTAAGCATTTTTTTGTATTCTTTTTTGTGTATCTCTAAATTAGAGTTTTAATATATTTATAGTATACTATACTAGTATTATACTAGTATTCATATGTGGAAGCCCAGGGAAGTATCCAAAATATTTTTTAAAATTCCTTTAGTTGCCATTTTCTGTGACAAGACCGTTGGGGGGGGGTTGAGTCATTGTGACAGTTTAGTTTTTCCCAAATTTTCATCAAGACCTTTTCAGAGGAAATGGTGCCTAATAATAACAAATTTGGACTTAAAAAACTATACAACGTTATTTAAAATCTAAAAATTTTTCCTTATTTTCTGCCATTTTGTTTAAATACTAGGAATTGGCATCTTTTTTTCTCCAAATTGTCATCAATATTATGAAAAGGCTATATTATTTCCTTTATTTGCATGCAAATAACTGCTGATTAAAATATTAAGATCTTAACTATCTTTGATCCCGGAAAAAGAGTAGTAAATAATTTTTATACTTTTTTAATCTAAAACAAACGTAATTGATCAGTAACCTTTTTTTTTCAAAAATTTCTCAATAACTCCCCCATTTCAGTCAATTATATGGCAAAATTTTAAAATAGACGTGAATCACCCGCAATTCTCACGGTGAAAAATTTTTAAATTAAATTTTTGTTTTAAAAATTTTAAAAACCCCCTTTTCGAGTTGCCAGAAAAACAAAGAGTAAATTAATACAAGGTTCTAGTGTCTGCTGGAGCAAATTTTAGATCAATGCTCGACCCAGCCATCGTAATTTCACATAGAAAGTACAAGGAAATCGGCCAGGATCACATGAATTGCTCGAGTGAGTCCGGGTGCTTAGGTCATAGATGCTCGAAAGAGCGGTGTTTCACTGTATGTTTAAATACACTCTGCCTTTCTATGATGTTTTTCAAGCTTTCCTGTGATAGTTTTATATGCCCGTCTCTGAAAAAAGCGGGGGGTATTTTTTTTAAACCCCGGGGGCGGATCCCAAAAACATGTTCGCCCCTAAGTCAAACAGTTTTTTCCGATTTCACCAAAACTTGGGTGACAATGTTTGTGGCATAAGTCTCGCCAAGTTTTATAAAACCCGCAAATTCGCCCTAGGCACTCTTTAGTTATGGCCCTTGAATTTTTTTGAAAAAAGCGAAATTTTGCCTCTCAAAGGAACAGTTTTCATCGAACTTTCCCATAAAATTTGTGGGCTAATATCTCAGCCCAAATTTTTATAACCACCAAATCGCTCCTGACTCTCGGATTATGGCCTTGAATAACTCGAAAAATTTCGAATTTTGCCTTGTCCGCTCTTTAAGTTTTAAAAAGTTTTCATCCCCATCTTTACAAAAAATTTCTGTAAAAGTTTGGGGCATAATATACGGCCAGGGTTTGATAACCCCGCCCAAAACGCCCAAGGCACTTGGATTTGGCCCCTTTAATTAGGCCAATTTCGATGTGGGCGTTTTTTGTGACAGTCTGCCACCTTTTTTTTAAAAAATATGGTTAGAAGGATGTGCCCAATTATAATTGTAATTTAATTAATTTTAAATTTTGTCTCCCCCAGGGGGACAATTGTTTTTTCCCTGTCCGTCCCTCCGTTGTCCCTCCCTCCGTCCGTCCGTCGTACGCACACTTCATTTCCGAGCAATAACGGAGAACCCTTTGACCTAAACCTTCAAACTTTTAGGGTTGAGGGCTGGAGTGACAACCCTTTGTTTTGGGGCATCCCTCAAAGGTCAAAGGGACAGGGGCCTGAACATTGAAAACCATTTCCCATCAATAATAGAGAACCACTTGACCAGAATGTTGAAACTTAATAGGATGATTTGGTCATGAAAAGTAGTGACCCCCATTGATTTTTGGGGTCACTCCGTCAAAGGGGCAAGGAAGGGGCCCGACATTTAAACCATTTCCGATCAAAATAGAAACCATTGACCCGAATGTTGGAAAAAATTCAAGCAGATTGTCAGAAAAGGGAGAGACCCCTATTGATTTTGGGGTTATCCCTCAAAGGTCAAGGTAAGGGGCCTGAAATTGAAAAAAATTCCCATTTTTAATAGAGAAACCCCTTGACCCAGAATGTTTAAAAATTATAGGAGATTGGTCATGAAGGTAAAGCCCCATTGTTTTGGGGTCACTCCCTTAAAGGTCAAGGTCCAGGGGCCTGAAAATGAAAACCATTTCCCACAATAACTAGAGGAACCCCTTTTACCCGAAAAGTTTAAACTTCTAGCTGATTTTGGGTTTTGAAGAGTAGATGGGCCCCCATTTTTTTGGGGGCACTCCGTCAAAATCAAGGTCACAGGGGCCTGAAAATTGAAAAAAATTTCCGATCAATAAATAGAGAACCCCTTGAACCGGAAAGTTGAAAAATTCACAGGTGATTGTCATGAAGAGTGATGACCCCTATTGATTTTTTGGGGGCACTCGTCAAAGGCAAGGTCACAGGGGCCTGAACTTTAAAAAAATTTCCCATCAATAAAATAGAGAAAACCCCTTGGGCCCCGAATGTTTTAAACTTCATAGGATGAGGTATGCGAATAAATGACCCCCAAAGATTTTTGGGGTTTACTTAGAAAAGGGCAAGGTCAAGGGGCCCCCCAACATTGAAAACCATGCCCGGCAGTTACTGGGAACCCCTTGACCCTGAATGATGAAACTTCATAGGATGATTGGTAAAGCGGTAGATGACCCCCAACAATTTTAGGGTCACTCTGTTAAAAGGGCAAAGGCCCCAGGGGCCTGAACATGGAAACCCCTTTCCAATCAAAAACTTTAGATCTCTGCCCGTGTTGAAATTTATAGGATGATTGTTCTGCAGCGTAAATGCCCCTTGTTTTTGGGGGGGCACTCGTTTTGGCAAAGGGACGGGGCCTGAACATTTATAACCAGTTCCCTGATAAAATTGAGAACCACTTACCCGAATGTTGAAAATTCATGGTGATTTAACAAGAGTGTGACCCATTTATTTTGGGGTAAATCTATTAAAGGTCAAGGTCAAGTGGCCCGTTTATGTAAAATCATTTTTTTTGGGAAAAACTTCGAACCCCTTGACCACAAGTTGAAATTAAAAAGGATGTGGCATGCAGAGTAGATGCCCCATTTTTTTTTGGGGGCACTTGTCATGTACGGAGCCTGAAAAGTGACTTTAGAACCATAGGCCAGGAGTTTGAAATTTAAAGGGATGACGGAATGCCAAGTAGATGCCCCATTTGCGCCAACCATCAGTGTCCCTTTGACTTTGGCTCCTGACCCCTATTGATTCTTGCTATAGGACTTTCATTGGGGGGACATGCGCTTTTTTAAAAAAGCATTTTCTATTTAATTTAAAAATTTTTTACTAATTGAAAAAAATGAATAACTAAGCACAAACAAAATTTAAAAAAATTGAAATTAATTTAAATTTGACTTAGTTTTGGGCTTAATTGTCAATTAAATCAAATTACTTTGGTTTTTTTAGATCAAGGGGGTGTGAATTTGAACCAAGCATAGTTTGTGACTGAAAGGGAACTTTGATTTTGAAATTGACCTAGTAAACCTAATTCACATTTTGAATTTTAAAGGTTTTAAAATTTTGGGACCACCTGCATATTTTTTGTGTCCGAAATAAAATTTGCCCTTGTTTTGATCAGTGACCTACTTTCACATTTCTCAACAAAACAGCCTTCAAATTTAAACCCCAATGCATATTTTTGTGTACCGAAAGAACTTTGATCTTGAGATTCACCTAGTCCTACTTTCCATTTCTGAAGCTCAGCCCCAAAATTTGGACCGAATGCATATTTTTTTTTTTCTGAAGGGAAATTTGACTTTGATTTTCCCTGTTACCTACTTTCCCATTTCTCAATTAACAGCCCCAAATTTGAAGCCATGTTATTCTGTCTACAAAAATGAATTTTGACCTTGAAATTGACTAGTGACCTACTTCAATTTCTAAAGCCACAGCTTCAAGTTGGCCACAAACTATTGTTTTGACCGAAATAAATTTGTCTTGATTTTGCCAGAGCTACCCTTAAAATTGGAACATTCAAAAAGGGCTCAGTGGAGGGCGCCAAGATCATCGTCTCTTTTGTTGGGTTAATGGGGGTTAAAGGTCAAGGTAGTTTAAACCCCAAAGGGTAGAACTTTTGTTTCAGTGAGCTAAAATTTTTGGCCTTGTGCAATTACGAATAATCAAGGGGGGGGGGGGGGGGCATTTCGTGTTCGACGAGCTCTTTTTTTTGAAAGTTTTTTCTTATGTTTTAGTCATATTGAAAAAATTTCTCTTACTATTCAATACTTTGCTTCAATAATTAACACAAAATTTCATTGTCAAAAATTTTAAAATTACAATTTTTTTAAGGTAGGGGTTTGAATTACAACATTTTAAGGAACCTGATAGGGAATGACTCTATTAAAAAATTTTAAGCAATTCAAAAATTCTTGGATGGAAAAACACAAAATTTTTTCCTTTAAAAATAAAAAAGCTGAAAAAGCATATGGAGATTCTTTTTTTCGATTTTTCGTTTCGGTCAACTACCCTTAAACAAACTACAAGGCTTTATTTATTGTTTTTAAACAAAATAAGCAGGTAACTTCAGAATTCAACATTAATTTTACGATTTTTGTCATTTTTTTAAAAATAAAATTTTTTTTTTTAACGGAGAAAGGAAAACAAAAATTATTTAGTAAATTGGTGCACTTAGCTATCATTTCACTCTGAAAAACATCTGTAAAGAAGAATTTTAATTTTTTACGTACCATCTCTACATTTGTTATAGAGTACAATCTGTCATTACTAAATAGGTGACAAATTTAAATATAATACTGGATTGTTATGTTATCAAAACCCCCGGGGGTTTAAGAAATTAAAAAAAATGTAAGCCATTAGGGATTCAGACGTCCTAGAAACTTTAAAAATACATTGTTAAAACAAAATATTTGTCTACTAATACATATCCACATTTTTGGGTTTGTAAAAGTAACGACCAGTATAGTAATGTACACATTTTTCAAAAAATTTTTGAAGGGATTTTTAACAGTTCCAGCAAGTCTACTTTCAAATTAAACATAATGAGACTGTACTAGTAACAAATTTTTAAAATTTAATAACTGTAGAAAAAGTGATGTACATATATTGGTGAAAATAGCCATCAAACTTCTTGCCCTATAAATTTTGACATCAAAAATTTTGTTGACCAATTTTTCAAAAAATTAGCTATTCACTTTAAAAGTCGGCCATGTATTTCTGTTTTAGTTTTTTTGCCCATTTACTTGTTAATGAAAAAGGGGGCAACTTCTTACATGAACTGCTTCATCAAAAGTTTGTGTGTTCGCCTCTGAATTTCATTATTTCGCCTTTAATGTTTCGTTACTTGGTGTATGCACCTCAAAAGTCGAAAGGTGAACACATGACAAATAAGCATTATTTCGACCTTTCGTGTTTTTGTTACTTCGACATTTCGCCTGCTGAGATGAAATGGCAGAAATCAGCCACCATAATAATAGGACAAAAATTTTTTCAACAATGTTGTTATGCTTTTTGTGTTAGTTGTTATCTCCAAATAATTTCATGATACAGTTTGTAATTATATTTAATCAAGGTCAGGTGACTCAAGGCTGTCACAGCCCTTTGTCGTTGCACTTAACTTCTTGAAAAAAACTGCTCAAATAAGGATTGATATCTTGATTAATGACTAACATCTATGTCAGATATATTACATAGCTTACTTTGCAATTTCAGGTGTGCCAGGCTTCCATGTAAGTGAGGAAGTTGAAGCAAACACAGTAAGAATATGCAAGACCACACATAGCAGACCTGTATGTATATCGTCATGCCTTGTCATCACATCTCTTATCTCACAGATGCTCCAGGTAAGACTACACATTACAGACATTTGTGTGAAGATTCCATCTTTGTCACTATATCTCTTGTTTCACAAGTGACATAGGTAAGACTACACATTACAGACCTTTGTTAGAAGATTCCATTTTTGTCACTATATCTCTTGTTTTAAGACTACACATTACGGACCTTTGTGTGAAGATTCCATCTTTGTCACTATAGCTTTTGTTTCACAAGTGACATAGGTCACTGTATGGTAACTACACCAGTAGCCGTGTGTTTGGATCTGTCCAATATGGCCTCTCCCAAGCAAAAAATGTCAAAAACATCAAGTAAGTTTTGATTTTTTCTATGATTAAACACATATTTTTACAAAAAGATTTATTAGGTATTCAGTTTTCATTCTAAGGTTTAAGTTATTCGATTTAAAAAGATCAGATTATTCCAGTTTTAATTACTAAGTGATAAAAACGTACAGATTATGGGAATCAAGAAGCGAAAACGAAAATTTTAAATGATGTTATCAGAACACTTGCAATTGTATCATCAGACAAATCAGCTAAAAAGAAAGAAGAAACATTTTCTAACATATCTTATCATCGGTCTCTAAACTGAAAGTATAGTATTTTTGCGAAAAATACCATCGTAAGTCAATATGTATCAAGTGTGTAACGGTTTGGATACAGGTAATTGAAAAGTAGTTAACGGTTTGGATTTAGTATATGCACCGGTATGGATAGCAACTTAATTCACATTCCTGCAGGAAAAATGGGTATCAAGGTTGATAAAATCATATACAACCATATCTATCTCCTTTTTATGTCTCCACCCCCTCTGGGGGAGACATCTTGTTTTTGCCCTGTCCATCAGTACGTCACACTTAATTTCCGAGCAATAACTGGAGAACCATTTGACCTAGAACCTTCAAACTTCATAGGGTTATAGGGCTGCTGGAGTAGACGACCCCTGTTGTTTTTGGGGTCACTCCGTCAAAGGTCAAGGTCACAGGGGCCTGAACATTGAAAACCATTTCCGATCAAAAACTCCGATCAAAAACTAGAGAACCACTTGACCCAGAACGTGAAACTTCATAGGATGATTGGTCATGAAGAGTAGATGACCCCTATTGATTTTGGGGTCACTCTGTCAAAGGTCAAGGTCACAGGGGCCTGAACATTGAAAACCATTTCCGATCAATAACTAGAGAACCACTTGACCCAGAATGTTGAAACTTCATAGGATGATTGGTCATGAAGAGTAGATGACCCTACTGTTTTTGGGGTCACTCCGTCAAAGGTCAAGGTCACAGAGGCCTGAACATTGAAAACCATTTCTGATCAATAACTAGAGAACCACTTGACACAGAATGTTGAAACTTCATAGGATGACTAGTCATGTAGAGTAGATGACCTCTATTGTTTTTGGAGTCACTCAGTTAAAGGTCAAGGTCACAGGGGCCTGAACATTGAAAACCATTTCCGGTCAGTAACTTGAGAACCACTCGACCCGGAATGTTGACTCTTCATAGGATAATTGGTCATGCAGAATAAATGACCCCTATTGTTTTTGGGGTCACTTCGTTAAAGGTCAAGGTCACAGGGGCCTGAACATTGATAACCATTTCGGATCAATAACTTCAGAACCTCTTGATCCAGATGTTGAAACTTCATAGGATGATTGAACATGCAGAGTAGATGACCCCTATCGATTTTGGGGTCAGTCTATTAAAGGTCAAGGTCACAGGGGCCTGAACATAGAAAACAATTTCCAATCAATAACTTGAGAACCACTTGACCCAGAATGTTGAAACTTCATAGGATGATTGAACATGCAGAGTAGATGAGCCCTATTGATTTTGGGGTCATTCTATTAAAGGTCAAGGTCACAGGAGCCTGAACATGGAACACAATTTACGATCAATAACTTGAGAACCACTTGACCCAGAATGTTGAAACTTCATAGGATGATTGAACATGCAGAGTAGATGAGCCCTATTGATTTTGGGGTCAGTCTATCAAAGGTCAAGGTCACAGGGGCCTGGTCATGTAAAATCATTTCTGGAGAATAACTTGAGAAACACTTGACCTACAATGTTGAAACTTAATAGGATGATTGGACATGCAGAGTAGATGACCCCTATTTATTTTGAGGTCACTTCATCAAAGATCAAGGTCACAGGAGCCTTAACCCTTTACCACACAGAACAGAAGCCAAAGTAACCTCTTTTACATAACACTGATAAGTGATAATCAATAATCAATAATCGGTATATGGCTGATAAAGGTGACTGTCTTATCTGAACAGAGGTGTTGGCATTATTTTGTGATTACACACACTTATGTTAAAAATGTCATTATTTTAATATTTTCTGTAAGTTTGACATTATTTTTGTCAATATAAAGTTTGTAGCAATTTAAATTCTCTTTCCGATGATACAAAATTTATTGTAGTTTCTCTTTGAGTTTCGAAGTTATAAAGTGTTAAAGTACGGGAATATATATTTTTAGGCATAAAATTCTGTTTTGGATTACTTTCACATTGAAATTCATATACAATTTCATTTTGATGTTTGAAAGTTTGATTTATAGTTATAGACTTATCTTCCGAATCGGAATCGGTAAGTATTTATATAAAAAAAATAACCATCTAATGAATAACACTACAAAAATAACGGATCATAAAATTTCTGAAAGTGCAAAAAGATCGCTGAGATCGAGACTCGTAACCGACTACAGTATTCTTGTGCTAAAAATTAAAAATTTTAAGATAATATTACGTAATATTTTGATGATCAACGTCGGTACATCACGGGTGACTTCCGCAGCAATTAACTCTTGGGGTGTCATAAAATATTGAAAGCCGCGGTCCTTCTGTTTTGATTAACACTTCCCGTTATGTAAGGCCATAAATTCCAAGCCATCGTATACACAAATTGTTGTTTAGGGGAAATCGCATGTATCACGCGTGACCTTCATGACCTAACACATTTGAAATACTTTGATGTTAAATGGTTGTTATTTTTAGAACGAGGAAAGCCGCGAACCGGCCAGTTGCAAGCAGTTTTCTCAGTAATTTTCCATGACGTAGCGTCGTGCACATGTAGGAAAAAACCCCGGTGTCTTTCTTTTGCAAAGTACTCGATAAATTTAAATAGTAACCACATGATCTTGTACGTAAATAATGATGACGAAATCCCATATTTTGAGTTAGTAAACATCCGGAATTTGTTTCTTTAGGAAAAGAACGAAAATAAAGCGATTGATTATGAGACACGGGATAAAACGATTCTGTTCAAATGGCCGTTAATCGGTATAATACGTTTCTATCGGGGAACCGATAGACTCGGGTCAATACGTTTCTGTTCGGTAATCGATAGATACGGTGATAAACGTATCCATGTGGGAAAGGGTTAACAGTGACATGAGAACCACTAGGCCAATAGTGTTGAAATTTAGCGGGATGACTGGACATGCCAAGTAGATGATCCCTATTGCAGCCAACCATCAGTGTCTCTTTGACTTTCGCTCCTGACCCCTATTGACTTCTTGCCTATAGGACTTTGCATTGGGGGAGACATGGGCTTTTTTACAAAAGCATTTTCTAGTTTATTTCTGGGATATAAGAGGTAACCTTATGTATGGATTGCATAAAATCTTTGGAAAGAAATAAACTGAAGGTCATAAAACTAAATATCTAAGATGTGTATAAACGATTCAAAATTAACATTGTACCTAGAGTAATTATTTTTTGGTACTGGTGCATAAAAATGTGTTACATTGAATAACGAATATATTTCATGGAATAGTTTCAAAATGAATCACTATATATCCTGAAAGTAGGTTAAATGAGTTCTAAAACAACAGCGTAAGAATGTTTGAGTGCCAGGCTGGTTAGATATCCAAGTCGTTCATTTTTGAAAGCCTTGGTTCCATCTACCATCTCGAGGGTGATTTGATTTGAGTTCTTTTACAATAAATGTTCATTTGTTTATCATATTTGTCAATTGCTTGTTTAGAAGAGGAATCAGTAAATGCTTAGAAAATCACCTAAAATAAACATTTGTTTGCCCTTTTATCTACCAACTTAAAAGTAACCCCTGTGCACATTACCTATTTCACTATTCAAAAAGATGATATACATCGACTACTTGAAGAATACGAAGGGCTATTGCACATATCTGTTCGTCGACTTTCGCATACTCTTTGTTAATTATTTGTAAGATGTTATATCAGTAATGACTAGTGGGAATTTATTGAAACTAGTTGTTCAATGTGATGATCTGACATGCAATACACGTGTTCATGGAATAGTTTCAAAATGAATCACTTTATATCCTGAAAGTAGGTTAAATGTTCTAGTTGTTTTTTTTTAACAAATGTATGACTGTTTTCCTGAATCACTAAATTGAAATTTGTACTTTTTTGTACGTACGCAGGTATCTCAATAATCAATAGTTAGGAGGATCTAACATGCAAAGTAAGGTTCAGCAAGTCTGACTTTAACTTCATTGCAGAGTTATGCCACTTCATTGAGCTAACAAATACTGCTCTAGCTTTGTTATGTAAGCAGGTACCTCACATACCACTTTTAAGAATGAAATGATGCTTCAAACATGTGTAAATTATTAACTCTCATAATATATAGACATACTATAACGTATATGTAACATAGAAGAAAGAAACAAACATCTGGACGTCACAATGGCACTGCAGTAGCAAATAAAATCTAAAAAGATCCTTTGGAAGCAAGGAATGCAACCAAGAAGAATAATAGCAGACTCGGTTTGATTGAGTCTGTTCATGAGAGGTAATGAAATGTGCAACACCTCTCAAGCCCTCTAGCACCAGCCTAAGCGGAACTCTATTACACATATGTTGAATGGACTCAATGATCCCAAAAGACCAGAAAATATAACAACACTGAATCACCCACTGGGGTATAAACCTATTAGTACATACTGAAAGGTGACAAGGTGTACCAGTCATGTGTTAGCCCTGTATAGCAAACACTATATATTAAAACTGTCGCTTAACATATGTCCGGCAGATTATGGAGCTATGCCTTCCAGAAGGATGTTCATTTGGGTATGTGCTGAAGCAAATATTACTTGTGAGGTGTGTGTCAGTGTGTAGCGAATTGAAGCAATCTTCAGTATGCATTGATCATTTGCTCAGTTTTAATACATTGTTTCTGGTCATCAGCAAGGATATGTGTATACTCATTTCAAAAAATCTTGAAAAGTCTAGTGTCAAAATTGTTAGCAGTAACATCAGTTTGATTAAATACACTAGAAAAAGTAGCATCCATATTGATCAACATATGATTATTTTATAAGCATATATATTTAATATAATCTAAAATAGATGGTCTGTCGGAAGACATATTTGAACATGTACCATTGTAAAATATGAAAACATTACTTAGAAACAAACATTATTTTAAAATTAGCAGTTTAAAGTGTTAGTCCAAATCGCAAACATCCAAAGAGATTAAGTCATCCAAACCGGTGCACACTTGTTATCCAAACCGTTACATTCATGTTTTCACGACAATATATACGTTTTGAGTCCTTTTGAAGCTTAGGTGCTATGTATCACAGATTATGCATACTTATACTAGAGATTATCATATGGTACATTTACATCCATTTAGTCCAAACAGTTTGATTTTATAGATAATAAAAATTAAATTTTGGAACATCTGACGTGAAAATGAACAATTACCATGAGTTTATAAGATATATTTATGCTAAATACAATTCCGATCGCCATGGCAGTCCGGCGATTACTTCTTTGGACATTACCAGTGTTACTGAACAGAGTTTGGTAACGAAACATAGCAAGACATATTAAATATCTGTAGGAACTTACATGGCCTTCAATTGTTTTATGCTTTGAGCAGCCATATTGGACAAATCTAAACACACGGCCACCGTTGTAGTGTATGTGTAGGTAAGACCACACATTACAGACCTGTGTGTGAAGATTTCTGCCTTGTCATCACATCTCTTGCCTCACAGATGCTGCACGTAAGACCACGCATTACAGACCAGAGTTATGGCCCTTGTGCCATATGATGTGGGTGATGATGAGGAAAAACTATTGATTTCTATGTTTGAAACAAATCCATCAAGTTATTATAGAGATAAAGAGAAATGCATCAAAACTTTAACCAAGATGTGGATGTAGAAACATTCACTCTTGATAAACACTCCATTTAATTAGAAAAAAATATTTATACTTGTATATCAGTCATAAAAAAAAAAAAAGAAAAAAGGAAAAGAAAAAAAGTCAGATCACTCAGATAAACATTCACCCACACAAAAGACAAAAAAGTAGCAATATGGCAGGGAAAAAAAAAGTTGCAGCTTATTCAGATCATAACAGATATTTTTGTTATTTGTTTTTGAAAGAAAAAAGTGAATTCACACAACGAATATTCTGTGGAATGATATGCCATACTTGAGCACTATTATAGCTTTTTCATATAATTTGTGTGATATTTAGGTATAAAAATATCATTATGTACAATTGATCTAAAGCCATAAATTTCATTGCTGGAAAATGTTAAAATATCAGATATGTAAGATGATACAAGATTTTTTGTAGTTTTATATATCATTTCTCCAGTATGGTATTTGCATTGTTCAGAAAATTTCATCCATCTGAGTTCTTTTAGGTAGCAGATGGCGGTTTTTTCTAGTACTTCGGACTTCCGAGCGATGTGGCCAAGTCAGACGGCTTCCGATATCTTACGAGATGCAGACCTGAAAATAAAAAGATATCGGTTTACATCTTACTTGAAGAAGAAATAAAATACATAGTAAACTTCATACAAAGCATAGATTTTTAGCTCATCTGATTTTTTGAAAAAAAATGATGAGTTATTGTCATCACTTGAGCGGTTGTCGGCGTCGGCGCCGGCGTCGGCGTTGCCTGGTTAAGTTTTATGTTTAGGTCAGCTTTTCTCCTAAACTATCAAAGCTATTGCTTTGAAACTTGGAATACTTGTTCACCATCATAAGCTGACTCTGTATAGCAAGAAACATAACTCCATCTTGCTTTTTGCAAGATTTATGGACCCTTTTGTACTTAGAAAATATAAGATTTCTTGGTTAAGTTTTATGTTTAGGTCAACTTTTCTCCTAAACTATCAAAGCTATTGCTTTGAAACTTGGAATACTTGTTTACCATCATAAGCAGACCCTGTACATCAAGAAACATAACTCCATCTTGCTTTTTGCAAGAATTATTGCCCCTTTTGGACTTAGAAAATCAGTTTTCTTGGTTAAGTTTTATGTTTAGGTCAGCTTTTATCCTAAACTATCAAAGCTTTTGCTTTAAAACTTGCAACACTTGTTCACCATCATAAGCTGACCCTGTACATCAAGAAACATAACTCCATCTTGCTTTTTGCAAGATTTATGGCCCCTTTTGGACTTAGAAAATATCAGATTTCTTGGTTAAGTTTTATGTTTAGGTGAACTTTTTCTCTTAAACTATCAAAGCTATTGCTTTGAAACTTGCAACACTTGTTCACCATCATAAGCTGACCCTGTACAGCAAGCAACATAACTCCATCCTGCTTTTTGCAATAATTATTGCCCCTTTTGGACTTAGAAAATCATTTTCTTGGTTGAGTATTATGTTTAAGTATACTTTTCTCATAAACTATCAAAGCTATTGCTTTAAAACTTGCAACAGTTTTTCACCATCATAAGTGGACACTGTACATCAAGAAACATAACTCTATCCTGCTTTTTGCAAGACTGATGGCCCTTTTTAGACTTAGAAAATCATGGGTAGGACAATATTTCTATTATACAAAAAAAATCAGATGAGCGTCAGCACCCGCAAGGCGGTGCTCTTGTTAAATCCACAAGCCACCTGAAAGATAATTTCAGCCCGCGAAAATACATGACATTTCAGCCCAAATTAGCCATATCTCCAACTGGCCTTAAAATGTTAGGGGAAATGATAGAGCCAAATGGCCACTTGCATTCTGTACTCAGTTTCAAGTATTACTTGCAGAGCTGGACAAAAATACCTGTCTACCGATTACTTTTTTCACTATTTTCAACTGTGTGAGGCCTATATGACATTTGACAGTTCACGAGACGCTCAGTGCTGATAGTGGTATATATGCATTTCAAGCAGTTATATGAAAATGATGCCATCAAGCTTACATTCGCATCTGCCAGAATTGCTGCAACATACCATTCTTGAACTTGTTAATCACAAACTCACATCAACAAATATTTCAAACATCAAAACAGCCTTCACTTCAAGGTTTTATCTCTAATGACAGATTTTGACCCTGGCCGATTCGAATCTGTGGCTGGAAACTACCAACTGCTACCTTAAGGACCAAGACATGCATCTCCATGGACTGTCTGGCACCTGATTCTAAGAAAATGATCTATGACAAATAAAATCTTACCAATATTTAAACAATGCTTTGTTCTTCTTGCAAATTGCACATGTCCAAACAATGTCTACAATATTGTGGATTGGCCCCATTTTTACACACATATTTCTTACTGCATCTATCTTTCTGACATTAAAAAAGACTTACCTACTATTACATGATGGCCATAAATGTACTGTATTAGCATTGTGCACAGCCCTGCATACTTGAGGAACGAATTAAAAGCAGCACAGCTTACTTACCCAAGACTAACTGTACTTTAAGTCCGCAAGCTCAGGAAAAGCCGCCCCTGTTTACAAGTACTTTTTCATATTACCTTACATACAGTAAGTATAAAATAGCTTTAAATAAATATTTTACAATGCACTTTTGTTGTTGTTGTTGTTGTTGCCAAACTTACCTATTTTAACGAATTCGAGCAATCTCCCAGTACATCTCCGAGAAACCATATCTTCTCTTAATTAAAAACAAATATCTGCAAATGTTACCTCACTCCAGGACCTTAAATGCACCCAAGATGTATCCACTCTCTACACTTTTCTTCTGTCGTCATGTCCTGACACCGATAAAGCCACAATAGAAATTTGTAAGAACTAAAATCATACCTGCCACTCGAGAAATATCTTCGAAAGAAATATCACCACAAAATCCAGTTCCGAGCCTTGTGAAACAGCCATGTATTTACAAAATGCCAAAACGTTGCACATATACTTCCTTTAAATAGTCCTTCTTCCTTTAAATTTGATATAAACTACAAAAGAAATGTGTTTCCCGTTAGAAATTTTAAGAAAACCCTACACTACAAACAAAAATAAGATTTACTTACCCGGTAAAATCAGAGTTACCTCCCCTTAACTTCTACCATATCAAACAACATCTGTCTATGTTATGAATCCATTCAGCTCGGATTTTTAAATAACACATACTGGAGAGCTTGAACAACACAAAAGAAAGCATGAAATAGTACTTACAAAAATTGACAAATGTCTTAAGGTAGCAGATGGCGGTTTTTTCTAGTACTTCGGACTTCCGAGCGATGTGGCCAAGTCAGGCGGCTTCCGATATCTTACGAGATGCAGACCTGAAAATAAAAAGATACCGGTTTACATCTTACTTGAAGAAGAAATAAAATACAAAGTAAACTTCATACAAAGCATAGATTTTTAAATCCACAAGCCACCTGAAAGATAATTTCAGCCCGCGAAAATACATGACATTTCAGCCCAAATTAGCCATATCTCCAACTGGCCTTAAAATGTTAGGGGAAATGATAGAGCCAAATGGCCACTTGCATTCTGTACTCAGTTTCAAGTATTACTTGCAGAGCTGGACAAAAATACCTGTCTACCGATTACTTTTTTCACTATTTTCAACTGTGTGAGGCCTATATGACATTTGACAGTTCACGAGACGCTCAATGCTGATAGTGGTATATATGCATTTCAAGCAGTTATATGAAAATGATGCCATCAAGCTTACATTCGCATCTGCCAGAATTTCTGCAACATACCATTCTTAAACTTGTTAATCACAAACTCACATCAACAAATATTTCAAACATCAAAACAGCCTTCACTTCAAGGTTTTATCTCTAATGACAGATTTTGACCCTGGCCGATTCGAATCTGTGGCTGGAAACTACCAACTGCTACCTTAACATTTCAGATTTGTCTGCAGTTCTTTATTCAACTATTCCTTGAAGTGCAAAAATCTTATTTAATGAAGCTTTACTGCCTGTATACCAAACTGTACAGCAGTAATCTAAAACAGACAAAATGTATGCATTGTAGAACAGTTTTTTCATATCCTCTGTTAAAGAATAAACAATCCTTTTCAACAGTGCAATTTTTGAGTTAACTTTTAAACATACTTTATCTATTTATCTTTATCCCACGAGTGTATTGTCAATATAAATACCTAAAACTTTCTGAACTTACATATTTTACAGAATCTACGTCTTTTAACCAGGCATCTATTAATCGCATAAGAGCTGTGTGGCATGAAAGATTGGGTCTAAATCCTGACTGAGTTTCGTGTATGATATTAGATTTTTAGCTCACCTGAGCACAAAGTGCTCAAGGTGAGCTTTTGTGATCGCCCTGTGTCCGTCGTCCATTGTCTGTTGTCAACAATTTGACTGTTAACACTCTAGAGGTCACAATTTTAGCCCAATCTTAATGCAACTTGGTCAAAATGATACCCTCAATAAAATCTTGGACGATTTCAATATTGGGTCATCTGGCATCAAAAACTAGTTCACCAGGACAAATCAAAGGAAAAGCTTGTTAACACTGTAGAGGCCACATTTATGACTGTATCTTCATGAAACTTGATCAGAATGTTATAGCTTGATGATATGTAAGGTAAATTTGAATCTGGGTCATCTGGGTTCAAAAACTAGGTCACCAGGTCAAATAAAAGAAATGTTAGTTAACACTCCGGAGGCCACATTTATGACCATATATTAATGAAACTTTTTCAGAATATTAATATTGATGATCGTCAGGTCGAGCTCAAATCCGGGTCAGGTGGGATAAAAAACTAGGTCACCAGGTCAAATCAAAGGAAAAGCTAGTTAACACTCTAGAGGCCACATTTATGACCATATCTTAATGAAACTTGGTCAGAATATTAATCTTGATGATCTATAGGTGAAGTTTAAATCTGGGTCAGGTGGGGTCAAAAACTAGGTCACCAGGTCAAATCAGAGGAAAAGCTTGTTAACACTCTAGAGGGCACATTTATGGCAATATCTCTATGAAACTTGGTCAGAACGTTAATCTTGATGATCTATAGGTTAAGATCAAATCTGGGTCAAGTTGGGCCAAAAACTAGGTCACCAGGTCAAAAAGTGAAAGGAAAAACTTGTTAACACACTAGAGGCTACATTTATGACTATACCTTCATGAATCTTGGTCAGAAAGTTAACCTTGATGATCTTTAGGTCAAGTTGGAATCTGGGTCATGTGGGGTCAAAAACTAGGTCACTAGGTCAAATCAAAGGAAAAGCTAGTTAACACTCTAGAGACCACATTTATGACCGTATCTTAATGAAACTTAGTCAGAATGTAACCCTCAATAAAATCTTGGACGAGTTTGATATTGGATCATCTGAGTTCAAAAACTAGGTCACCAGGTCAAATCAAAGGAAAAGCTTGTTAACACTCTAGAGGCCACATTCATGGCTATATCTCTATGAAATTAATCAGAATGTTTGTCTTGATGACCTCTAGGTCAAGTTTGAATCTGGATCATGTGGGATCAAAAACTAGGTCACCAGGTCAAAATATCAAATGAAAAGCTTGTTAACACTCAAGAGGTCACATTTATTACTGTATCTTCATGAATCATGGTCAAAATGATAACCTTGATGATCTTTAGGTCAGGTTTGAATCTGGGTCATGTGGAGTCAAAACTAGGTCACTAGTCAAATCAAAGGAGAAGCTAGTTAACTCTCTAGAGGCCACATTTATGACTGTATCTTAATGAAACTTGGTCAGAATGTTAATCTTAAATATCTAAAGATGAAGTTCCAATCTGGGTCAAGTTGGGTCAAAAACAAGGTCACCAGGTCAAATCAAAGGTAAAGCTTGTTAACACTCAAGAGGCCACATTTATGATTGTATCTTCATGAAAGTTGGTCAGAATGTTAACCTTGATGATCTTTAGGTCAGGTTCGAATCGGGTTGTGTGGGGTCAAAAACTAGGTCAGTAGGTCAAATCAAAGGAAAACCTAGTTAACACAGAGGCCATATTTATGACCATATCTTAATGAAACTTGGTCAGAATGTTAATTTTGATGATCTGATCTTTAGGTCCATAGGTCAGGTGAGTGATACAGGGCCTTGAGGGCCCTCTTGTTTGAAAAAAGATTGTACAGTACAACCTCTCCAGAGCGGCCCTCTCTTAAGCAAAAACCTCTCTAAAACAACATCATCAAAATTTCCCTTAGCTGAAATATACTATCAAATTTACCTCACCAGAACAACAACCTCTACATAACAGTCAATATTTGTATCTCCCAGAGGGTGTTGCTGTACAGAGGTTGCACTGTATTTGAATTGCTATATGTCTTTCAAATATTTTAGATACTGTCGGTAAAATTGAGATTGGGCAATAGTTGTTAAGATCTTCTTTGTTTCCTTGTATACTGGAACAACAAATGCCACTTTTAAAGAATCTGGGAACATACATGTTGTTTATCAAAAATGCAATTGCAGACGTGATATAGTCACCACAATATTTAAGTATATTAGGACCAATGCCATCTAATCCTGTTTATTTATTTGTATCTAATTTGTCTATAATTTTTTTAACTTCAAATGCTGTTATTGGTTCAATATCAAATATGTTAAATTTCAATTTGTTGTCAAGTTACTTTTCCAAAGTTAAAAAATTGCTTGTTACAAATTCTGTCTTTTTAACGATATTTGATATATTAATGAAATGAAAAAAATCAAATAAACAAATCAATAGCTAGAGCCTTGATATATTTGGCATACATGCCATAATTTTTCAGAACGTTTCCGGGATTCTGAGTTAAAATTTCCGGGACTTTTACCTTTTGTCCAGGACATACACCGTGACATTGGTATTCGTCTGTTTCATGCAAAAATATCGTAATATTACATGTAGTTTCCTGAGATAAACATTGTTCACTCGCTTGTATTAATTTGCTGAAAATATCGTCTAGCTTTCTAAGGGAGGTAAATACATGTACGGGTAATACACATCTATAGTTCGGCAGGTGAATTTATTGCGTTCCCGAGGTGAACAGAATTAGGAGACTTACTATATATACGAAGAATCAACCTGGTCATCTTGATTTAGATTTTAGCTTATTTGTTACCATTCTTAAGCTCAACAAGAGGGCCGTGATGGTCCTATATTGCTCACCTGTTATCACTGCACTTAAGGACAAGAAGTTATTTAAAGTAACATAAAAGGGAAGTAATTAAAAAAAATTATTGTAAGTGAACAAAAGAAGGATCTGCCAAATAAAAACAAGGGCACTGCAATGCAACGCAAATGCAGAGCATTATACACACAAAACAAAGTCATATGACCTTTGACCCCTAAGTGTGACCTTGACCTTAAAGTGAGTCATCCGAAACATGTGCTCTGCACGTCATTTCGATGAGGTGGACATTTGTGTCAGGTTTCTTGAAAATCCTTCAAGGGGTTCAAGAGTTACAGAGCAGAAGGGAAATTGCTAACCAACAAGCAGACAGACAGACGGACACCGAGGCGATAACATAATACGTCCCTTCGGGCATATAAATACGAATTGAGATCTTATTATGCCCCCCTTCGTAGAAGGAGGGGTATATTGTTTTGCAGATGTCTGTCGGTCGGTCGGTCTGTATGTAGACCAATCCGTTTCCGGATGATAACTCAAGAACGCTTGGGCCTAGGATCATGAAAGTTGATAGGAAGGTTGGTCATCACCTGCAGATGACCCTATTGATCTTGAGATCTGTATGTCAAAGGTCAAGGTCACAGTGACCCTGAACAGTTAAACGGTTTCCGGATGATAACTCAAGAACGCTTGGGCCTAGGATCATGAAAGTTGATAGGGAGGTTGGTCATGACCAGCAGATGACCCCTATTGATTTTGAGGTCAGTATATCAAAGTTAAAGGTCACAGTGACCCGGAACAGTTAAACAGTTTCCGGATGATAACTCAAGATTGCTTGGGCCTAGGATCGTGAAAGTTGACAAGGAGGTTGATCATGACCAGCAGATGACCCCTATTGATTTTGAGGTCAGTAGGTCAAAGGTCAAGGTCACAGTGACCAGGAACAGTAAAACGGTTTCCGGGCGTTAACTCAAGAACGCTTGGGTGTAGGATCAGGAAAATTGATAGGGAGATTGATCATGACCAGCAGATGACCCCTATTGATTTTGAGTTCATTTGGTCAAAGTTCAAGGTCACATTGGCCAGGAACAGTTAAACGGTTTCTGGACGATAACTTGAGAACGCTTGGGCCAAGGGTCATGAAACATGATAGAGAGGTAGGCTAAAGGTCAAGGTAACATTGACCAGGAACAGTTAAACACTTTCAGGACGATACCTTGAGAACACTTGGGCCTAGGATCACTTAACTTAATAGGGAGGTTGATCATGACCAGCAGATGACCCCTGTTGATTTTGAGGTCAGTAGGTCAAAGGTCATTGTCACATTGAACCAGAACAGTAGAATTTTGTTTACAGTGAGCAAATAATTTCTGTTCCTTGTGCAATTACTGAATGCATCAAGGGGGGTGCATTTCGTGTTCGATAAGCTCTTGTTGTGTTAAAAGTTGTGTGCAAATTTGGTTAAAATCCAATCATAAATGAATCTGCTATTGTGCAGACAAGGTCAAAATAGCTAATTTTGGCCCTTTTAGGGGCCATAACTCTAGAACCCATTATGGGATCTGGCCGGTTCAAGAAAGGAACCAAGATCTTATGGTGACACAAGTTTTGTGAAAGTTTGATTAAATTCAAATCGTAAATGAAGTTGCTATTGTGCAAACAAGGTCAAAACAGCTAATTTTGGCCCTATGAGGGGCCATAACTCTAGAACCCATAATGGAATCTGGCCAGTTCAAGAAAGGAACCAAGATCTTATGGTGACACAAGTTTTGTGAAAGTTTGATTAAATTCAAATCATAAATGAAGTTGCTATTGTGCAAACAAGGTCAAAACAGCTAATTTTGGCCCTATCAGGGGCCATAACTCTAGAACCCATAATGGAATCTGGCCAGTTCAAGAAAGGAACCAAGATCTTATGGTGATACAAATTGTGTGCAAGTTTGGTTAAAATCAAATCATAATGCAGACAAGGTAAAAATAGCTAACTTTGGCCCTTTCAGGGGCCATAACTGGAACCCATTATGGGATCTGGCTGGTTCAAGAAAGGAACTGAGATCTTATGGTGACACAAGTTTTGTGCAAGTTTGATTAAATTCAAATTATAAATGAAGCTGCTATTATGCAGACTAGGTCAAAATAGCTAATTCTGGCCCTTTCAGGGGCCATCACTCTGGAGCCCATAACGGCATCTGGCCAGTTCAAGAAAGGAACCAGGATCTTATGGTGATACAAGTTGTGTGCAAGTTTAGTTAAAATCAAATCATAAATGAAGCTGCTATTGTGCAGACAAGGTCAAAATAATTAATTCTGGCCCTTTCCGGGGCCATAACTCTGAAACCCATAATGGAATCTGGCCAGTTCAAGAATCGAACCGAGATCTTATGATGATACAAGTTGTGTGCAAGTTTGGTAAAAATCAAATCGTAAATAAAGCTGCTATTGTGCAGACAAGGTCAAAATAGCTAATTTTGGCCCTTTCAGGGGCCGTAACTCTGGAACCAATAATGGGATTTGGCCGGTTCAAGAAAGGAACCAAGATCTTATGGTGACACAAGTTTTTTGCAAGTTTGATTAAATTCAAATCATAAATGAAGCTGCTATTGTGCAGACTAGGTCAAAATAGCTAATTCTGGCCCTTTTAGGGGCCATCACTCTGGAACCCATAATGGCATCTGGCCAGTTCAAGAAAGGAACCAAGATCTTATGGTGATACAAGTTGTGTGAAAGTTTGGTTAAAATCAAATCATAAATGAAGCTGCTATTGTGCAGACAAGGTCAAAATAGCTAATCCTGGCCCTCTCCGGGACCATAACTCTGGAACCAATAATGGAATCTGGCCAATTCAAGAAAGGAACTGAGATCTTATGGTGATACAAGTTGTGTGCAAGTTTGGTTAAAATAAGATCATAAATGAAACCACTATCTTGCAGACAAGAAATTGTTGACACACGCACGCACACAAATTTTGGCCCTTTAAGGGACAATAACTCTAGAACCCATAATGGGATCTGGCCAGTTTTCAAAAGGAACCGAGATACCATGCCAATACAAGTTTTGTACAAATTTGATCAAAATTGCTTGCAAAATGTGGTCTCTTTCGTGTTCACAAGAAATTGTGGACGGACGGACGAAGGGCGATCACAAAAGCTCACCCTGTCACTATGTGACAGGTGAGCTAAAAATTTATCTAATAATAATTAAATTGAATCCTTAAAGGAATAAAATTAATCTTGTAGATAAAATCGAAAATATAAAGTATTTTGAGTCAGGTCAATTTTCATGGGTCGGCAAAGGCATTCAACATTTTAATTTAGAATATGTGTGACAATCGATCTAGATCTTCAATGCTTACAACCTTTTAAGATAATTATCGTTTAATTGACCGTTTTCAATAATCTCTTCCATAAAAGCTACTTGTAGCTTTACCGCCAACGTGCTAAAAACAAAGAGATTTACGACTACTGTTCCTAATTTTAGCATCATAAAACAGTTATTGATTGCATAATCCTGTCAGTTCTTAATTAGGGTCATCATAATAACTGATTGTAACTCGGTGTCATCAAAAGATCGTCACATGATCAAAGCGGGCTAATCAACACGTGTCCCGCTCGAGGGCATGAAACTGATTAGGAATAAACAATGTGACACCGGGGACTGTTTATTGTGTAAAATTCAGCAACTTAAAGACAAAAAATAAGTTTTTTGGGGGATTATTTTTATTTGTTCCTGTAGTTTTATTTTTCCGGGACATTTCAAGACTGTCCGGGACTGTGGGACGAGTGTAGTTTCCGGAACAATCCCGGACAATCCGGGACGTATCACATGTATGTATTTGGGGTGTAATATCAGGGAAGGTTTGACTCTACCATAATTGTTCAAATTATTGCCCAAGCCATGTCCCTGGTTGTGACATGTATATAGTATAGGCTTATATATAAGAAGGTTTGAAAATCTTCTTTGAATCCATAATAGCTAGAGCCTTGATATTTGGCATGTGATATCAGGGTTTGACTGTCTACCATAATTGTTCAAATTATTACCATAGGCTCAAAAATGTCCGTGCCCGTGTGTGTGGTTTGTATATAAGACAGGCTAAGCTAATATTAAAGAAACTTTGAATATCTTCTTCTCTTAATCCATAATAGCTAGAACCTTGATATTTATACAAAGACACTTGAATGGAGCCTTTTTCATAGGTGAGCACTTTAGGGTCTATGACCCTCTTGTTCATTTGCCACAGATTGTGTATCAAAGAACAAATTCTTTAATTATTGTTTTTATATTTACATTTCTTCTGTTAGTTTTTAAGGGTAAAAAAAGGCCTTTTTAGCTTGTCTGAGTTTGATGAAATTATTCAAATTATTCTGCTTGGCTGCACATAGGGGGCCCAGAGCTAAAAATAGAAAAATCCAATCTACGAAACTGCTGGTCTGATTTTGAAATAATTTCACACAAATAGTCCTTATGTAACATTCTACCAAGATTATTCAAATTATTCCGATTCATTTAAAAACTTGGCGGCTTGGGGGCTTAATGTGGTCACTTTTCCCTATTTGTATATAGTGGAAACTTAAGATGTATTGTTGTGTGAAATTGCTGGCCCAATTTAAAAGTAACATTACACAAATAGTCCTTGTATGACCCTCTACCAAGACTGTTCAAATTATCTTGATTCATTTAAAAACATGGCTGCCAGAGGGCGTGGTCACTTTTCACTGATGGTATACATATTGGAAATTTTCTTGTATGAAATTGCTTGCCCGATTTTATAATAACTTCACACAAACGGTCCTTGTTTGACTTTCTACCAAGATTGTTCAAATTATTTTGATTTGTCATAAAACATGGACACCAGAGGGAGTGTCACTTTTTCCCTATTTGTGTTCATTGGAAACTTTAAAAATGTTCTTGTCAGAAACAGCAAGCCCAATTTTCAAACGCCCTTGTTAGGCAGGCGTGCGGATGGCATCCACAAACTTTGTCTGAAGCATATCTTCTTCATGCATGAGGGATTTTGATGTAACTTGGTACAAATGTTTACCATCATGAGACGGAGTGTCATGCACAAGAACCAGATCCCTAGGTCTAAGGTCAAGGTCACAATTAGAGGTCAAAGGACAATTCAATAATGACTTTGTCCGGAGCATATCTTCTTCATGCATGGAGGGGTTTTGATGTAACTTGGCACAATTGTTGACCATCATGAGACTGAGTGTCGTGGGCAAGAACCAGGTCCCTAGGTCTTAAGGTCAAGGTCACACTTAGAGGTCAAATGATACAACAATGACATCTTTGTCCAGAGCATTTCTTCTTCATGTATGGAGGGATTTGATGTAACTTGGCACAAATGTTCACCAGAGTTTCATGCACAAGTACCAGGTCCCTAGGTCTAAGGTCAGGGTCACACTTAGAGGACAAAAGTCAGATACAAGAATGACTTTGTCCGGAGCACTTCTTCCTGCATTGGAGCTAGGGATTTTGATGTAACTTGTCACAGTTGTTCACCATCATGAGATAGAGTGTCGTGCACAAGAACCAGTCCCTAGTTTAGAATTTCTTCCTATTGTTGTTTCTATAAATAGATTGTAACTTTTTTATTACTGGTCCTAAGGAAAAATCAAGACCACTTTTCTGTATTACAATATGCATGTTACATACAATTTTGAGGTAAAAATGTGTGGACTTAGAATTTTTCTGAAGATTAACTTATATAACTTATAACTTTATTTATAATTGACAGTAGGGAAAAACCAAGACCTTAAGGTATTAGATCCATAAAAGAGCACCTCCTTTTTGAAGAGTATTTAATTCCTACCATAAACCTACTTTGACTGCAATTTTCAGGGGGGCGTAGGTTCAAGCCCCACTGGGACCAAAATTTTTTTTCCTTATTTTCCTTTTTTTCTAGTAAGTTTTTACTTCTTTCAAGACTTATTATTGATTTATTGTACAAAAGTGGAAAATTTTCATTTGATAAGCGATTTCTTGCTGTTCAAAGTGAATTTACCTCTGAAACAGAGGGGGTAGAGTTAGACATCTTTAAAAATACTGAGTTACATGTGGTAAAAGTTCTCTTTTTTGCCTTCACTCTTTAGACTATATATTGTGGAAGAAATGTAGGTAGGTTTTACTTCTGCCCCAAGCTTATTTTTGAATAAAGTGAACAAAATTCAAAACAGACCCTGCAGGGTTCGGCCTTAATTTTTCAATGTTGGAGTTAGAATTCTGTCTCATTAAACCCGTTTACTTGAGGTACCCTAGAAAAAATGATACTGACAGTTTTATAATTGTTTACCAATAATTTGATGTTTCTTTTCTCAAAATTAATGGCGTAATGAATTCTCTGCAAACGTTTTGGATAGTGGCCATCATTTTTAAATTTGTCGCTACTTGAGCATGAGGAAATGCTATAAATTATACAAAATTTATAAAAAACGGCACGGTAAAAGTTGTTTAAAAGTTGCAACACAGTGAGAAACAGTCAACTTTAAGAAAATACCAAGCAAATGCCATTTTTTAAACATTACTATTAGGGGTCTAATACCTTAATAATTATGATCTTCACCTTAAAGCTTCAGTCCTCAAAAACAACATATTTGGTCATACAAACAAGGGCGTGGTTTTGCGTTTTGATAAAACGTCTTGATGTTATAGCTTATAATAATTTAAAAGTAATTATGTGCATTTTAGGAATATTTTATCAAAAATAATTCTGTTGAAGTCAGTGTGATACATTTTGTGTGCAGACAACATTGAGAAGCATTTGTTACACTATTGAAAATTGGTATGATATAGAGGGACTATTTAGCTGTACTTTGTTCCATACACATTAAAATATCTGTTTAAAGGTCTGTCCTCTTCAATATCTGTTATAAATTGCTATCTTTTTCTATAAGAATTGAATTTTTATGTTGACATGGTTCATATAGTCTTAAAAATTGCTTGAATTTGATGTCCTTAAAAACACAGAAAGGTCCTAGAAAGCACTTATTATGAATATATTCCTCAATCTTTTAAAGGAAAAGGCAATGTTGTTCAAACTTAAATTTCGTCTGCTGGGATTTTTTTTAAATCATTTAAAGAAATGAAAAAAATTTTAAATCTGAGTAAAAATGAGAAAGTTATGAGCATTTAAATATTTGGTCAAATTGGTGGCCATTTTGTTTTCATGGCAACAGAAAACAAAATGTTGGATTTATTAATAAATTTTTAGATACACATTTGAACTGTATTTACCTAATTCTGAAAAATGATTTCTCTACCTTTTTCAAGCTATAATGAAAGAAATTATCGTGTTTTTAGCCCACCATTATCAGATGGTGGGCTATTCAAATCACTCTGCGCCTGTGGTCCGTCCTCCGTCCATCCGTCCGTTAACAATTTTTCGTTATCGCATCTCCTCAGAAACTACTGGGGGGATTTTGACCAAACTTTGTCAGAATCATGTATTGATACCCTAGTTGTGTCCCCCTGAAAATCAGACTGGTTCAACAATTTTGAGTGAGTTATGACCCTTTGTTTATTTTTATAATTTACATAGATTTATATAGGGAAAAACTTTGAAAATCTTCTTGTCCAAAACCACAGAGCCTCAGGCTTTGATATTTGGTATGTAGCATCATCTAGCAGTCCTCTACCAACCTGATTCAAATTATTTCCCTGGGGTCAAATATGGCCCCGCCTGGGGGGTCACATGGTTTATATAAACTTTGAAAAACATCTTGTCCAAAACCACAGGGCCTAGGGCTTTGATATTTTGTATTTGACATCATCTGGTGGTCTTCTACTAAGATTTTACAAATTATTCCCCTAGGGTCAAATATGGCCCGCCCTGGGGGTCACATGGTTCATATAGACTTATATAGGGAAAAACTTTTAAAATCTTCTTGTCCATAACCTACAACATTCAAATTTGGAACACATGTATAGTTTTGAGTGGCAAAATGAACCTTGACATGAGTTGACCTTGATTTTGACCTAGTGACCTACTTTCACATTTCTGTGGCTACAGCCTTCAAATTTGGACCACATGCAGAGTTTTGTGCACCGAAAAAAATTGTGGCCTTGATATTGACCTAGTGACCTACTTTCACACTTTTGAAGGTACAGGCTTCAAATTTGGACTACATGCATAGTTTTTTCTTCCGAAATGAAATTTGACCTTGAATTTGACCAAGTGACCTACTTTCACATTTCTCAAGCTACAGCCTTCAAATTTGGACCACATGCATAGTTTTGTGTACCAAAATGAACTTTGATCTTGAGATTGACCTAGTGACCTACTTTCACATTTCTCAAGCTACAGGCTTCAAATTTGGACCACATGCATGGATCACATGCACAGTGTTGTGTACCGAAATGAAATTTGACCTTGATTTTGACCTTGAGCTAGTCTTGAAATTTGGAACATTATAAAATAGCTCAATGGTGGGCGCCAAGATCACTCTGTGATCTCTTGTACTAATTCCACTCAAGATACATATGAAAATTAATCTATTTAGAAGGTTATTAACTAAATAAATATTTCAGCAGTGTGAAAATGACGTCTTAAGCACACTAAAATGGCTGTCTCCATGATCAGCCATTTTCTTAAATTTCAAACTACCATATCTTTTTCAATAGTGGTCCAATTTTTAAAAAAAGATAAGCGTTATGAAAGGCTTGAGGATGGCTTTCATATGAAATTATTTTATTGTAAGCCTTTTCTTACCCTTTATGAGCTAAAAAGTCCTTAAATTTGGTTAAAAAGTCCTTTTATTGAGTTAAGTTTTGTATTTTTATGCCCCCGAAGGGAGGCATATAGTTTTTGAACCGTCTGTCGGTCTGTCAGTCTGTCGGTGTGTCCGCAATTTTCGTGTCCGGTCCATATCTTTGTCATCGATGGATGGATTTTCAAATAACTTGGCATGAATGTGTACCACAGTAAGACGATGTGTTGCGCGAAAGACCCAGGTCCGTAGCTCAAAGGTCAAGGTCACACTTAGACGTTAAAGGTCATTTTTCATGATGTGCATTCGTGTCCGGTCCATATCTTTGTCATCAATGGATGGATTTTCAAATAACTTGGCGTGAATATGTACCACAGTAAGACGACGTGTCGCGCGAAAGACCCAGGTCCGTAGCTCAAAGGTCAAGGTCACACTTAGACGTTAAAGGTCATTTTTCATGATAGTGCATTCGTGTCCGGTCCATATCTTTGTCATCCATCGATTGATTTTCAAATAACTTGGCATGAATGTGTACCACAGTAAGACGACTTGTCGCACGCAAGACCCAGGTCCGTAGCTCAAAGGTCAAGGTCACTCTTAGATGTTAAAGGTCATATTTCATGATAGTGCATTGATGGGCGTGTCCGGTCCATATCTTTGTCATTCATGCATGGATTTTAAAATTATTGGGCATGAATGTGTACCACAGTAAGACGACGTGTCGCGCGCAAGACCCAGGTCCATAGGTCAAAGGTCCTAAACTCTAACATCGGCCATAACTATTCATTCAAAGTGCCATCGGGGGCATGTGTCATCCTATGGAGACAGCTCTTGTTTATTAACTGCATGAAGAAACATTGAAAAAAACATATATGGTAAGTTTGGTTAAGTGACCTTACTTCGTTCACGTCTACCGAGCATTACTTATTATATCTCCTTCTGTTTTTGTCCTGTCTGTCTATCTGTCCGTCATCACACTTCTTTCCAATCAATAACTGGAGATGCATTTGGCCTAGAACCTTCAAACTTGATACGCTGATTGGATATGTATAATAGATGACCCCATGCTTCCCAACACTGCGGATTCAATCAGGATTCTCCTGATTAGGAAGCCAAAACCTGATCACCCCGATCAGCATTCAAAAAACCGGATTTGAATATTTTCCAATGTTATGTGTAATGAAAATACTTTGGAGCATTGTTATGATGTTATGGTTGTGATAGATTGCCCTTTCAAAACCAGCCAGATTAGCCTATGTCCGCTGGACATATTCCGTGTATTGTACTGCCGATTATAGCGGCTTTGATCAACAGGCCGACACGTGGGTGCATCAACCGTGAATGACCCTGATTAAGAACTGACAGGAGTTAGCAATCAATTACTGTTTTATGATACTTTAATTGGGAATAATAGAAGATAATTTGTTGTTTTAACATGTCGGGGGTGAAGCTACATGTTGCCTTTTATAAAAGAGATGATTTGAAAATATTGAATACATGTTTGCCCTTTGCCGATCACCGTCCAACCCATGAAAATTGACTAGACTCGAAATATTTTATATCAATTTTATCTACAATATTTGTTTTATTCCTTTGCCGATTCCATTTATAAAAATAATGAGATAAACTTAAGAATGATACCAAATTCAGTAAATTCAATTTGTAATTACGAAGTCGTGCTATCCAAGCACATGATGCGCCGATGCAGAAGTCGCCACCATCTTAAAAATTTGAAAACGTAGATTCTACATTTGTATGAATATAACGGATAGCTTAGCGATATAGTTATAAACACTTATTGAGATTTAAATGAATAAACTAAAAATGCAATGCCACAGTTTTGTGTTCGTAAATAATTTGTCAAAACAGTTTTACAAGGCAGAAATTTAAGTTGAAAGTGCACGGTCGCAAGCGTCAAGTTAGCCGAAATTTCGAGTTATTACTCGAAATGAACCGTTAGCATCCACACTAATGTTTATATTACTGAATACTGTATGACTGGATGGTTTGTTTGTTTTGTTTGTTTTGGGTTTAGCGCCGTTTTTCAACAGTATTTCAGTCATGTAACGGCTGGCAGTTAACCTAACCAGTGTTCCTGGATTCTGTACCAGTACAAATCTGTTCACCGCAAGTAACTGCCAACTTCCCCACATGAATCAGAGGTGGAGGACTAATAATTTCAGACACAAATACGTTTATCAAATAGTCACGGAGAACATATGCCTTGCCCGAGGATCGAACTCGCGACCCCGCAATCCGTAGACCAACACTCTTAGTGACTGGGTGGAGAAACAGATTCATAATCAATTATTTTTTGTGCATTTATCACAGAAACTTCCGAGCAACGAGGGAAAGATAAAAATAGAGTCTAATCTAGCGAATATCACAGCATGTACTTTTTACGTCGCATTCTACTTTCCTTTTCGCCTGCCCAAAGCACTAGAAAAATAAAACTTTCCATGTCGATTTGTGGTCTTAAATCTTACTGACAACGAAGAACAATGGGTTTAATCAGCGATACAGGTACAAAGTTATTGATTACATGTAGATTTGACGAATTGCCTATGCTCTTAACCCTTTCCCACATCGATACGTTTATCACCATATCTATCGATTACCAAACAGAAACGTATTAACCCGTGTCTATCGGTTCCCCGATAGAAACGTATTATACCGATTAACGGCCATTTGAACAGAATTGTTTTTTCCCGTGTCTCATAATCAATCGCTTTATTTTCGTTCTTTTCCTAAAGAAACAAATTCCGGATGTTTACTAACTCAAAATATAGGATTTTGTCATCATTATTTACGTACAAGATCATGTGGTTACTATTTAAATTTATGGAGTACTTTGCAAAGAAAGACACTGGGGTTTTTTCCTACATGTGCACAACGCTATGTCATGGAAAATTACTAAGAAAACTGCTTGCAACTGGCTGGTTCGCGGGCTTTCCTCGTTCTAAAAATAACAACCATTTAACATAAAAGTATTTCCAAATGTGTTAGGTCATGAAGGTCACGCGTGATACATGCAGATTTCCCCTAAACAACAATTTATGTATACGATGGCTTGGAATTTATGGCCTTACATAATGGGAAGTGTTAATCAAACAGAAGGACCGCGGCTTTCAAATATTTTATGACACCCCAAGAGTTAATTGCAGCGGAAGTTACCCGTGATGTACCGACGTTTGATCATCAAAATATTATGTAATATTATCCAAAAAATATTTCAATTTTTAGCACAAGAATACTGTAGTCGGTTACGAGTCTCGATCTCAGCGATCTTTTTGCACTTTCAGAAATTTTACGATCCGTTATTTTTGTAGTGTTATTCAGTTTGATGGTTGTTTTTTTTATATAAATACTTACTGATTCCGATTCGGAAGATAAGTCTGTTAACTATAAATCAAACTTTCAAACATCAAAATGAAATTGTATATGAATTTCAATGTGAAAGTAATCCAAAACAGAATTTTATGCATAAAAATATATATTCCCGTACTTTAACACTTTATATCTTCGAAACTCAAAGAGAAACTACAATAAATTTTGTATCATCGGAAAGAGAATTTAAATTGCTATAAACTTTATATTGACAAAAATAATGTCAAACTTACAGAAAATATTAAAATAATGACATTTTTAACATAAGTGTGTGTAATCACAAAATAATGCCAACACCTCTGTTCAGATAAGACAGTCACCTTTATCAGCCATATACCGATTATTGATTATTGATTATCACTTACCAGTGTTTTGTAAAAGAGGTTACTTTGGCTTCTGTTCTGTGTGGTAAAGGGTTAACGTAAATCAATTGTGAAATGATATGTGATATTAATTGACAAAATGAATTTGCTCATTCATACTAGTTGTTCAATAAAACTTGTTGCTTGTTAGTTATCAGCTGATTTTTGTCTCTGAAAATGCAAGCCAACACTTCATGAGGGTAACAGAATAAGAATAAGTATGAATCATCAGTGTCATCTTTGAACAAAAGAAACGAAAAACTTCCACTTGAGACTCGAAATATCCCACTTAGAAATCATGAAAACCCCTCTTGAGTGTCCAAAAAGGTTGGGAAGCATGTGACTCCTATTGATTTCGGGGTCTTTTGATCAAAGGTCAAGGTCACAGGGGCCAGAACATGGAAAACCATTTCCAGTCAATAACTTGAGAACCACTTGTCCCAGAATGTTGAAACTTCATAGGATGATTGGACATGCACAGTAAATGATCTTTATTGCTTTTGGGATCACTCAATCAGAGGTCAAGGTCACAGGGGCCTAGACATGGAAAACCATTTCTGATCATTAGCTTGAGAATCACTTGACCCAAAATGTTGAAACTTCATAGGATGATTGGACATTCAGAGTATATGATCTTTATTGTTTTTGGGATCACTCAATCAGAGGTCAAGGTCACAGGGGCCTAGACATGGAAAACCATTTCTGATCATTAGCTTGAGAACCACTTCACCCAGAATGTTGAAACTAAATAGGTTGATTGGACTTGCAGAGTAAATGACTCCTATTGATTCTGGTGTCACTTGATGAAAGGTCAAGGTTACAAGGGCCAGAACATGGAAAACTGTTTCGGATCCATAACTTGAGAACCACTTGACCCAGAACGTTGAAACTTCACAGGATGATTGGGCTTGCCTAGTAGATGATCCCCTATTGATCTTGGGGCTATTTTTTCATAAGAGACCACATTTTGTATTTGATTTTAATCAAACTTACACACGACTTGTATGGGCATAATATCTCGGTTCCTTTCAAAAACTGGCCAGATCGCATCATGGGTTCCAGAGTAATGGCCCCTTAAAGGGCCAAGATTTGCCATTTTTGGCTTATGAACATGAAAGAGACCAAAGTTTGCAATCAGTTTTAAAAAAAACTTGCACACAACTTGTATTGGCATTATATATCTTGGTTCCTTTCGAAAACTGGCCAGATCCCATCATGGGTTCCAGAGTTATGGCCCCTAAAAGGGCTAAAATTTGCTATTTTTGGCTTGTGAACATGATAGATACAACATTTTGCAATCAACTTTTATCAAACTTGCACACAACTTGTATTGGCATTATATATCTTGGTTCCTTTCGAAAACTGGCCAGATCCCATCATGGGTTCCAGAGTTATGGCCCCTTAAAGGGCCAAAATTTGCTATTTTTGGCTTGTGAACATGATAGAGAAAACATTTTGCAATCAGCTTTAATCAAACTTACACACAACTTGGCATAATATCTCGATTCCTTTCAAAAACTGGCCAGATCCCATCATGGGTTCCAGAGTTATGGCCCCTTAAAGGTCCAAAATATGCTATTTTGGCTTTTGCAGCCAATAGAGACTTCATTTATATTTTGATTTGATACAAACTTGCAAAATATCTTCAACAACAATAAATCTTGGATTCCATGATGAATCTGTCAGATCCAATCATAGGCTACGGAGTTATTTTATATCTGATTACCTCCCCTGATTTTAATCAAAATGAATTTATATCAGTAAGTACTTATAGGACTCATTTGAAATTTCATTATTGTCATTAGTTAGACTGAGACAGTCAGGGTAGAAAACTATGTACTGATTTTATGTCAAATTACCTTCCTTTATTTCAAATTAAAATGGGTATATCTCTGTAACTAATGAAGATACTGATGTGAAATTTCATTTATGCCATCAGATGGACTTGGACAATCGATGAAAATACATATTGACTGAATTTATGACAAATTACCTCCCTTTATTTTTATGTAGATGAATACACCTTAGCAGCTTCTAATTAGATTGGTTTGAAACGTTATTTATGTCTTCCATGGTAAGAAATAGTCATGTTAGATAACTCTTCATTGAACGTTAATCAATATGAATACTTTTCTAATACAATGTATATTGTTGTAAAGGCTTGTACTCTGTATCTTCTGCATGCATATACCAGTGCATGATTACCTCCCCAGTTTTTAATAAAAATGGAATTATCTCAGTAAATATATATAGGACTCGTTTGAAATTTCATTATCGTCATTAGTTGGACTGAGACAATCAGGGTAGATGACTATGGACTGATTTATGTCAAATTACCTCCCTTAGTTTCAAATTAAAATGGGTGTATCTCAGTAACCAATGAAGATACTGATTTGAAATGTCATTTATGCCATGAGATGGACCCGGACAATCAAGGTAGATATCTCTTGACTGAATTTATGACAAATTACCTCCCTTTATTCTATGGAAATGAATATACCTCAGCAGCATCTAATGAGATTGGTTTTAAATGTTATTTATGTCTTCCAGGGTAAGGAATAGTCATGCTAGTACAAAAATGCAGCATTTGAGCTTAGGACCCTCAAACTTGGGTTGGAGATTGGTCCTGACTAGTACCGGACCCATAGGTCAAAAGGAACTGTTACAAGAAAATATTTATCCTAATGATATTTAATGTGTATGCCTATGTGATCTGTGTCAAAACTTGATCTTATCATTAAGAGCAATGGTACTCAGTCGAGCGATATAGGGCCATCATGGCCCTCTTGTTTAGTTTAACCAATGACTCGTAAATGATTGTTTGGAACTTGAATTACATGTAACTAAAATCAAGCAGATAATCAAATAAATATGACATTATGCTCCTTGACTTCCAAAATTCTAGCTGGTATAAAACCTTATAATACCAGCTGTTTCAAACCAAACATATTTCAACAACTTAACACAAATCACTCGACCTGGAATGAATATATGACCTGGAATGAATATATCGTTCTCAAACTCTATCAAGGTTCAGGACTATAACATTAAACCATCAGCTTATACTGCGACCCTGACCAATAGAATAATGGAGATATCAAGAGGACCCAGCAAGCATGAGCCGAAGCTGTAAATATGAGGGAGTCTCACCGAAATTATCTGCACCAAAGTCCCAGTAATAATTATGGCTTATTTTTAATCATTTTTCTCCAATATATCTTCAGTGTGCATCTTTGAATTCTGTCGACCGTCTGACCAAACTAGATGTGTAGTATATATTTATATGTCCTTAAGATGTCACTTTCATATGGACAGACCTCCAACTTTTACAGACCTATATATCAATATTTTCAAACATAATTTTATATATAAATACTTTTATCTGGATCTTATCTTATACATTGAGGGAAGATCGACACTTTCTGATCATATCTGAATCAAAAAACAACTTGCAAATTGTTTAGGCCTTTCATATTTTGGTTACAAATCAGATGAATATTTCCAGTTTAATTAAGCAAAAGGCATGTACAGCACGAAAAGGACCAGTTTCTCGATGCTGTCTTGTTGAGCAGAAAAATACATTATTTGTATCAGGTTTGAACTAACAGACAGTGGTATGAAAACAATGGTTCCAAGCTTGTTTATTCTTTGTGGTGTGAAATATGCTTCTGTTTCCAGTTGTCAAATTATTATTTTGGTAAAAAGTGATTGATGAAGTTCTCATGTCGGAGTATGATGACAATAAATTTGGAACAGACTGTTTTTTTTTCTTCACAAAATATAGATATTGTTTGCAAGGTTATTGTTTTAGATGGAACAGTAAACATAATGATTAAATACTACATTGCTTTCCTATTTATACACCCGTCTCTGAAAGAGCGGGGCGTATTATGTGAGCACCTATGGCGAGCGGTCGCCGTCCAAAAGCATGTCCAATCTTCAGCAAACTTGCTAACAATGTTTGCAGGCATAATGTCTCGGCCAGGTTCGATAACCACCCAAATCGCCACAGGCACTCTTGGATTATGGCCCTTTAATTACTTAAAATCTGCAAATTTAGCCTTGTCTGATCTCTTAAGTTAAAATGTTTTCATCTGATGTTCACCAAACTTGGTGACAATGTTTGTGGGCATAATATCTCAACCAAGGTCGATAACGACCCAAATCACCCCAGGCACTCTTGGATTATGGCCCTTGAATTACTCAAAATCTGCGAAATTAGCCTTGTCCATTCAAACAGTTTTGATCTGATTGTCGATTTCATCCCACATGGAACCTCACATATACCTTGATTCCTTCTTACTCTTTTTTGGGGTTAACAAGGCATACAACAGCAACATTATTAACTTTATGATACATAACTGAATATTTAGAAGGGCATATTTTGTGACAGTCTGGCACTCTTATTGAAAGATGAGATCTCATAAATAAATAGTACTATTCATAGAAAAATAGTTCTGGTTTATTAGGGAAACGTCCTTAAAAAGCCCTTATTTAAGTTTTATTTGGTTGGTAGATTATAGACTATAACAATAATAGTTTGAAATAAGTGACGTGCTTGAGACCTTTCTGAAATGACGAAAGAAGTCAACATTCTTCAGCTTTTGGAACTAGATTTCTCTCTCTGAATTGTAATAATGCAGTTATTGGTCAGATCTGAAATGCTAATTTCCATGATTGTGTCATACAGAATTTTGGCCAAGACGAAAAGGTAAAAATATGACTTTAAACTGAATGTCTAAGTGACAGTTTTAAATTTTCTGTTTTCTTTTGGTAAATTGTTAATAAAAGAAACTGAATCAATGCAAATGAACATTAGTTAGCAGTATTTTTCATGGACAAGCATAATGAATGCAGGATTGCCCAGACTTGTTAATGACTTTAAATACAAACAAGATGATCGGTATCACTGATGGATGCTCCCCGAAATTACTGTAGCATTAAAGAGCTTTTCAGTCATTGAGGTGTTGTTAAGAAGGAATGTGGTCAGCAAGAGTTGTGGTTCTTTAACACTGCACTCCCTCTCACTGACCTCTATGAATATGCAAAGTATCAAGTCAATACCTTACATAGTATTCAAATTATGCCCTGGACAAGGTTTTCAAAAAAAAGGGAGCTGATTAAAAAATGAGACCACCTAGAGTTATGGTTCCTTGTCACTGCACTCCCTCTCAAAGACCTCTGTGAATGTGTAAAGTATCAAGTCAATACTTTACACATTATTCAAGTTATGCCCTGGACAAGGTTTTCAAAAAAGGAGGTAATTCAAAAAATGGGACCACCTAGAGTTAGGGTTCCTTGTCACTGCACTCCCTCTCACTGATCTTTATCAATACTGTGAAATCATTAATATTCGCGGGGGACTAATTTTCGTGGATTTCGTGGTTGAGTCAATCCACGAAATTTAATCCCAACGAATAATTAAAATTCCCATTCATTTTATGTTCAAAAGTTGAAATCCACGAATTCATGTCCCAACGAAATTGCCATTTTGACCAAAACCACGAAATTTCATGCCCACGAAATTAAATGATTTTACAGTATGTCAAGAATGAAGTCAATACTGTCAGAATAATTCATTGCTGCCTGTTGCAAAACGGTGTTAAAGCAGAAGCTACATTATACCACTTTTTAAACCTCACTGATAAAATATTCTATTGCAGAAAGAGAGCGCTGGTTACTAGGTTATTAACTGACAAATTAAACGAAACTTACCATAAGTTGATGTTTGATGTTAATTTTGTTAGTCCTAATCTACCAAGAATCACAGGAGTGAACACGATCACGTGACACACAAATCAGACTCCAGAGTTTTATCACTATGAACTATGGAATATTCCTCAAGATACAATTGGGTTGGGAAAAAAGGGTGGGCCTGTGATTCTTGGTAGATTAGGACTAACAAAATTAACATCAAACATCAACTTATGGCAAGTTTCGTTTAATTTGTCAATTTTGTTATCCTAATCTACCGAATCAGAATCACTGGAGTTTTTAGAGTCCATGTTCATGGTGCCATTGTGAGAGTATGTAAAAAAGTAAATAAATAAAAAGTTACTCTTCTGTTAGCAAATTTATGTACATAATCATCATACATCATCCTAAATGGGCTAGACTAGCCTTTAAAAAATAGTCTTTCTTAAGCAACATGCATTACAAAATATGAGTTCTTGATATACTTTTTGAAAAGTAAATATCTACATTGTATAATAATGAAAAGCATAATGACAAACAAACCCTGTTGATGAACAAAAAATGACTAGCATTTTGAACAAAAATCAGTCCATACTGTTACGTATATACATAAACACAAGTAAAATTATGGTAAGGAAATACTGTACAACATATTAATACTTTAGGAGATTTCAAGGAGAAACAGTACAAATAGTTTAACTGTCTTGACATGCATATTTAGAATGCTATTGCTAAAGTCACTATTATTTGTTATTTCCCACTTATAAAATTTTCTAAATACACAGTAACGTTTCCAACTGGCAGTTCTGAGAATAGTGTCAATAGGTACTCTACCTACAGCGGCACTAGTGGAAGCACCACGTGTACTGTGAGCACTAAATATTGTAGTGTCTATTCCAGCTTGCTTTAATACTGCTTTAATCCACTTAGCAATGGTGCTACTACAAACGGCATTAAAAGGCTCTTGAGAGTTTATGAATAATTTTGTTGTGTCACCTCTTTTCCCCTCTGTTCTGTTTAAATATTCTGCCAAAGTTTTTATCACACAAAGTTTTTTCATCTGGGTATGATTCAATATATATTTCAGACAAATGATGGTTTGCCTTAGATTGTGATTCTCCAATGTGAATTTTTAAATCATTTTCTGTTATAACAATATTTTTGATGTTCATTGAAAAAAGTGTTTGACTTCTTTGCCCAGTTGTTAAAGCAAGTAGGGTAACTAATTTCATCCCAAGTTCTCTCAAGGATAGCTCACTTGCAGGTGTCTGTGAACTGAAAAATGTTAGCAAAACTGAAACATCCCAAGTAACATTGTATTTTGGCAGTGTGGGTCGCCTTTGTGAAATACCTTTCATGTATTGTTTTACGATTATGTGATCCCCTAACTGCACATTTGATAAAATATGTATTGCGCTGTAACCTAAACCCTTGTCAAATAATATTGTCAAAAACTGTACAAGTGTATTTGGTACATGGAAAAAATGGAGAAGTTTGTTGTTTACTACAAAATAACATCCTCTGGGCGAAATATGACCCATATTGTTTTTTAGTGCTTGATCTCCAGGAAGACAAGATAATGTCTGCAACTGATTCTGAAAAGCCGCGATTTCTTGCCGGAAACTTTGAAGGAACACAGTTGAAGTTTTTCCCTCTGGTGATATTCTTGAGAGACTGGATTCTGTAGAATTTTGTTTCCCTTCGGTAGTAGGAGTGGTTGTGCCACAACCATTTGTAACAATCGAGGAAACCAAGGTTGGGTTGTGAATAGAGGAGCTATAATCACTGCTTCTGCCCTGTCCGTCTCCAATTTTTGTAACACTGCTGCCACAACACTGAATAGAGGAAACATGTAGCTATAAAATTCACTCCATTTCACTGAAAAAGCATTAATAGCAAAGGCTGAGGGGTTCGGAAGATAAGATACATATACAGGAAGTCTAAAGTTGTTGTGGGCAGCAAACATGTCAATATCACATTGTCCGAACCTTTCCATCAGTGTCTTAAAAATATTTTCATCTAACATCCATTCCATATCTTTGTTCAACTTTTGTCTACTTAAGGCATCGGCATACAGTCTAACCTGTCTTAAGCAGCCAGCCAAGGGAAGCAGACAATTTGGCCGCTTAAGCCAGGTGACTGCTGATCGGAGGTGCAGCCAGTATATGTATTTTTCAGACTTCCTACCAGTTTAGCTTTTAGGCCAATTTCTTTTTCGGTTTTCTTTTATTATTTTACCAGGATACATTGACGTACATTTGCCTTCGCAATACGAATTGTCTTTTTTGCAATCTAAAACTCCGGCGTGTTTTTTTACAACAAAAATTGTTAGCCTACAGACAATTTTCCAACTTCAAAACAAGTTTGTTTACAATTTTCGTCATTTTGGTAAGGAAAGCTACTCTCCGTGCTTACTGTCTATGCTAAAATCTAAGAATGCCGTTACGTTCCGTAAAAGATCGAGTGGTTTATATTTCTTTCAAACACAATAAATTTCGTATAAATTTAATAGTATTTTGATGAAAGAAATATAAAATATCACAAATATTATGCTACTAATTAGATATTGAGTATTATCTTTAACCGAGATCAAACTGTGAACAACAAAATTGACAGAGGTGACACGCTAATTGCCGATAATTTCTGGCCATTTGATTGTAACAAAAAGGGGATCACACCTTTGGTTATCGGTTTTAATTGAGAAGCTCATGTCATTTTGTCGTTCTTGTGGTGAAGTCACACGAAACTTAGCAATCACGTGTTTCTCAAAAATCATATATCTTCGGCGATGATCGCCTAAAAATAGTTGATTTTGGAAGAAACATGGCCGCTGAAAGGGGTCAAATACGGCGGTCAGGAGGCAATTTCGGTGGCCGCTGGCCGCGGACAGGAGGTGACCGCTTAATAAAGTGATAAAATAGAGGAAAATCCGTCGGGGGCGTCATAAAATGACCGCTAAACAGAGGTGACCGCTGATCGGAGGTGACCGTTAGTACAGGTTAGACTGTATACATTAAATTTGCCAGGTATGTGAAAAACTGTTAGCATGATATTTCTATTTGCACACCAGTTCCAAATTTCCCTAGTAAGGTCATTCAAGTCAGCCTTTCTACCACCCATTTTTGACAAATATTTGATAGCCGTGGTATTGTCTAACAAAACCTGAACATGCTCATTTTTATTATGGTACAAACTTTTTAGACCTTCAAAAGCTGCCTTAAGCTCTAAATAATTAATATGGAAATTTAAGTCTGATTTTGACCAGACTCCACTTGACATGTGACCATAGGTAACATCTCTAGCCCCATATCCTGTTCTACTACTGTCACTTTCAATAATTCTGTCTGGGGATTTTAAGTTTATTTGCCTAAACAATTGTTCTACATTATTAATCCACCATTGTAGGCATTGTCTACTTAATGAGTTTAAAACCATCAAAGCACTAAACCGTCCCTTACTATTCCCCTACTGGTTGAAAACCAGTTTTTGGGACTATAGGAATGCGCTTTTCCATCTGTCATTCCGTCCGTCCATCCGAGCTCACATTTGCATACTTAGGTGGCTATAGGAACAATAGCTAACTGTACTTTTTCTTTGATGTCATTCATTCCGTAAGGCTTTTATGTGGCTATTTTTCTCTTACGTGGCTAAAAGAGCAATAGAGAGAACAAAAGAGTAGCCACATAAGTATCCATATGTAGGAACTAAATTCCGTCCATCCGCAATTTCGTGTCCGGTCCGTAACTCTGTCATCCATGAAGGGATTGTAATATTACTAGGCACAAATGTTCCCCATGATGAGACGACATGTCATGCGCAAAACCTAGCTTAAAGGTCAAGGTCACAATTTGAGGTCAAAGGTCAATGGCTTTTTTCCTGTCCGGTCCATAACTCTGCCATCCATGAAGGGATTTTAATATTACTTGGCACAAATGTACCTCATAATAAGAGGATGTGTCATGCGCAACTTTCAGACCCCTACCTCAAAGGTCAAGGTCACACTTGGCAGTCAAATGTTAACATGGCATGAACAGGGTCTGTTTCGTGTCCAGTCCATAACTCTGTCATCCATGAAGGGATTTTAATATTACTTGGCACAAATGTTCCCCATGATGAGACGACATGTCATGCGCAAAACCCGACCCCTAGCTCAAAGGTCGAGGTCACAATTGGAGGTCAAAGGTCAATAGGGTTTTTTTCCTGTCCGTTCCAGAACTTTGACATCCATCAAGGGATTTTAATATTACTTGGCATAAATGTTCCCCATGATGAAATGACGTGTCATGCCCAACACCCAGAACCCTAGCTTAAAGGTCAAGGTCACACTTGGAGATCAAAGGATAATGGAACATTTTTCCTGTCCGGTGTACAACTTTGTCATGCAAAACAGGATTTGAATATTACTTGGCACAAATGTTCACCACTATGAGAGGGAGTGTCATGCACAAGAATCTGGTCCCTAGGTCGAAGGTCAATGTCACACACAGATGCCAAAGGTCAGATACATGAATGACTTTGTCAGGAACACTTCTTCTTCATGCATGGAGGGATTTTGATGTAACTTGGCATAAATGTTCACTATCATGAGACAGATTGTTGTGTGCAAGAACCAGGTCCATAGGTCTAAGGTCAAGGTCACGCTTAGAGGTCAGATGCCAAATTCAAGAATGACTTTGTCCAGAGCATTTCTTGTTTATGCATGGAGGGATTTTGATGTAACTTGGCACAAATGTTCACCACAATGAGGCACTCTTGTTTTTTAGAATTATGTCCCTTTGTTTTACTATAAATAGCTTATATTGTAACTTACTTATTACAGGCCGTAGGGAAAAATCGAGACCAGTTTTCTGTGGTACAACATGCATGTTACATCCAATTTTTAGGTGTATTTTGACCTTTCTCTACCTGGTAAAGAGTTTTGTGTGGACTTATATGGATTTTTAGCTCACCTGTCACATAGTGACAAGGTGAGCTTTTGTGATCACGCAGCGTCCGTCGTCCATCGTCTGTGCGTCCGTCCGTCCATAAACTTTTGCTTTTGACCACTCTAGAGGTCACATTTTTTGTGGGATATTTATGAAATTTGGTCAGAATGTTTATCTTGATGATATCTAGGTCAAGTTCGAAACTGGGTCACGTGCCTTCAAAAACTAGGCCAGTAGTTCTAAAAATAGAGAAACCTTGTGACCTCTCTAGAAGCCATATATTTCACAAAATCTTCATGAAAATTGGTCAGAATGTTCACCTTGATGATATCTAGGTCAAGTTCGAAACTGGGTCACGTGCCTTCAAAAACTAGGTCAGTAGGTCTAAAAATAGAAAAACCTTGTGACCTCTCTAAAGGCCATATATTTCACAAGATCTTCATGAAAATTGGTCAGAGCGTTCATCTTGATGATATCTAGGTCAAGTTTGAAACTGGGTCACGTGCCTTCAAAAACTAGGTCAGTAGGTCAAATAATAAAGAAACCTTGTGACCTCTCTAAAGACCATATTATTCATGGGATCTGTATGAAAGTTGGTCTGAATGTTCATCTTGATTATATATAGGTCAAATTTGAAACTGGGTCACGTGCGTTCAAAAACTAGGTCAGTAGGTCTAAAAATAGAAAAACCTTGTGACCTCTCTAGAGGCGATATATTTCATGAGATCTTCATGAAAATTGGTCAGAATGTTCACCTTGATGACATCTAGGTCAGGTTCGAAAGTGGGTCACATGCCGTCAAAAACTAGGTCAGTAGGTCAAATTATAGAAAAACCTTGTGACCTCTCTAGAGCCATATTTTTCATGGGATCTGTATGAAAGTTGGTCTGAATGTTCACCTTGATGATATCTAGGTCAAGTTCGAAACTGGGTCATGTGCCATCAAAAACTAGGTCAGTAGGTCAAATAATAGAAAAACTTTGTGACCTCTCTAAAGGCCATATTTTTCATGGGATCTGTATGAAAATTGGTCTGAATGTTCATCTTGATGATATCTAGGTCAAGTTCGAAACAGGGTCATGTGCAGTCAAAAACTAGGTCAGTAGGTCTAAAAATAGAAAAACCTTGTGACCTCTCTAGAGGCCATACTTGTGAATGGATCTCCATAAAAATTGGTCAAAATGTTCATCTTGACGATATCTAGGTCAGGTTCGAAAGTGGGTCACGTGCCATCAAAAAGTAGGTCAGTAGGTCAAATAATGAAAAAACGTTGTGACCTCTCTAGAGGCCATATTTTTCATGGAATCTGTATGAAAGTTGGTCTGAATGTTCACCTTGATGATATCTAGGTCAAGTTTGAAACTGGGTCAACTGCGATCAAAAACAAGGTCAGTAGGTCTTGAAATAGAAAAACCTTGTGACCTCTCTAGAGGCCATACCCTTGAATGGATCTTCATGAAAATTGGTCAGAATGTTCACCTTGATGATATCTAGGTCAAGTTTGAAACTGGGTCACGTGCCTTCAAAAACTAGGTCAGTAGGTCAAATAATAAAAAAATCTTGTGACCTCTCTAGAGGCGATACTTTTCATGGGATCTGTATGAAAGTTGGTCTGAATGTTAATCTTGATGATATTTAGGCCAGATTTGTAATTGGGTCAACTGCGGTCAAAAACTAGGTCAGTAGGTCTAAAATTAGCAAAATCCTTTGACCTCTCTAGAGGCCATATTTTTCAATGGATCTTCATGAAAATTGATCTGAATGTTCACCTTGATGATATCTAGGTCATTTTCGAAACTGGGTCACGTGCGGTCAAAAACTAGGCCAGTAGATATAAAAATAGAAAAACCTTGTGACCTCTCTAGAGGCCATATTTTTCATGAGATCTTCATGAAAGTTAGTGAGAATGTTCACCTTGATGATATCTAGGTAAAGTTCAAAACAGGGTCATGTACCTTCGAAAACTAGGTCATTAGGTCAGATAATAGAAAAACGTTGTGACCTCTCTAGAGACCATATTTTTCAATGGATCTTCATGAGAATTGGTCAGAATTTTTATCTTGATAATATCTAGGTCAAGTTCAAAACTGGGTCACATGAGCTCAAAAACTAGGTCACTATGTCAAATAATAGAAAAAACGACGTCATATTCAAAACTGAGTCATGTGGGAAGAGGTGAGCGATTCAGGACCATTATGGTCCTCTTTTTTTTATTTTTTTTTTTTTTTTTACTATAAATAACTTTACCTTTTTGATAATCGGCCAAAAATGCTATATGAAAACAACTATAGGGTTTTATGTATACAAATTTTAGTCCAAGTCTTTTGTTTATAACATACTGTATATATAGTACAATATTGTTTATACATCATTGACAGATATCAGTTCATTATGCTATACTGCAGTAGAGAAAATTAGGTGCCTTCCAATAGGGGACTTTGTATTGCATGGCAATACTTCATTCACTTGTTTTTCTTTAATTCTTCTGCTTTTTGAATTTCTAATGGTTTGTAATAAATAGGGGCGTAGAGCACTCCAGGTTCTGATGCTACCAATTTTCCTATGATTTTGGCAAACTCTTTGATGGTAATTTCTGAATATTTTAAAATATTTTTACAATGTGATACTATGTCTTTGGCTTTCCTAGGTGTCAACCGGACTGTCATTTCCAAAGAATTTCGGAGAAATCCTACAAATTCTATTTCCTGTGTAGGTATCAGAATGGATTTTTTAGGATGAGCAGTAAACCCTAATCTATCAGTCAAAGTAACTGTGTCTGAAACATTTTTAACACAATCATTCTGCCAGTCACTTTGAAGTAAAATATCATCAATATAATTATGAAACATTGATATTCCTGTCTTTTCTCAGACTTGAAAAAACAGACTTCAAAATTTTTGTGAAAGTATGAGGTGCACTCGATAGACCATTAGGGAGGCATGTCAACTGCATTAATTTGCCTTTCCATGTGAATCTCAAGTACTTTCTAGACTCAGCTGCTATTGGGACACTGTAATAAGCATCCTTAAGGTCTAATTTAGCAAAATAAGACCCAGGTTTTATAAGTGGTAAAGCTGATTGGAGAGTTTCCATTTTGAAATGTTTTTTCTCAATGTGTTCATTAAGATTACTCAGATTTAATATAAGTCTATGAGATCCGTCAGTTTTAGTCCGAATAAGCTTTCTGTTCTCATCGATCTCTTTCAACCTTTTGCTTAAATCATCTCTGAACAGTTGATCCGGTGTAACAGGTGAATTTTCCTGACATAACGCTCTATATTTGGTGTTAATGTCAGGTGTTAGCAGCCATTTCCTTTGGGTAGACAAGTCTCTATGTCCATATGCCATTAATGTGAACGAGTCCATGGCCAAATCCATTACTTCTTCAGCATCAATGGTTTCATTTTGGAGGGATTTGTTCAAAAGGGTTACCAAGGGAATCATACCTGTTGTCAGATAGCTTTGCATTCTTTGGAGCAATTTGTCGGAATCTTTAATCTCCTTATTAGTATGTTTACTAGTCCATAGTGATTTTTCAACTTTTGGCACGGACAAAAATTCACAATTCTCCGGACGAACATATTAACTCATCAAAATTTTCACCTGTTACACTTTTGTGTTCTACCGGGTTTCGGAGACCTTCATTTACAGTTTCTGCCAGTTGGGTTGCCACTGGAGGTGCGTATACTGTTTCCTTTACAAATGAATCTTTCATAGACTTTAATTTTTGCATCTTCCTGTCTTTAGAAGTACTCTCCTGAATGTCATTGTTTTTTTGTACTTTTGGCGACGAAGGCCTGACCGTGTCAGAAGCACACGAATCGGACAGCTCCCCCTCAGACTGAGAATCTGACTCGGAAGAAGAGATCGTAGTGACTGTTCTTTTCCGATTGTATGTTTCGGATTTCCTCCTCTTTGCCATATCCTCCCAAAGGCTTTTGACCGCCTCTGTCAAAGTATTCAAGCTATTCTGTTGGTCTCTGCACATTTTTTGCGTTGTTTGCAGCTGATGCTCTATGTCCATGGGCGCGGCCATGTTGTTTACTGTGGAACTACAACTGGCCTCGTTTTGGTTTGTTGTGTAACCGCCCATTGCCTCGTTTTGAATCACATAATAATTGCTTTGTCCATAAATTGGCGTGTTAATACCAGAAACAGAGTTGGATCTAGCACTTTCCGTGGGAACTGTCACTGTTTCAGCCACGGAACCTATCGAATTATCCAAAATGATTATATTGTTATTCGATTCTTCTGCCATTCTTTTCGAGGTCATGAGAACAAAGAAGCTTCAGTCGTCCCCTAATAAATCCAAAATTTTGTAGGACCGAGAGCCACCCTCAAGTGGGTGAAGTTGTGGTCACCGAACAGTGTTCTAGTCCTTCAGTGTAATATATTTTTGACTGTCGACAGTTTCGTAGATCCTATTACTAAGCCTGCTTGCGCGTGTTGTGATAACCTCATTCTGATTTGTGCGTCACGTGATCGTGTTCACTCCAGTGATTCTGATTCGGTAGATTAGGATAACAAAATTGGAGTTTATAAAAGATAAGTTGGAATGTGTATGATTTTGTTATAGCAGTTCAGTTTAGATCGCACTTTAGCGAGAGAAAGTCACATGTTGTACATGCAGTTATAAAGTGTATTAGAGCCAATTGGTGGCTCGATTTTTGAAGGAAAGATTTGTTTCTTGATTTAATTGTTGGAGATTGGTGGCGTACATTTTATTGCTTTGCCAAGAATAGAGACAGAAAATGTTGCGGAAGCATTGTTAGATGTGTTCTCTAGAGTAGGTTTTCCTTCTGAAATCTTAAGCGACAGAGGTAGCCAATTTACATCGCAACTTATGGAAGAAGTATGCAGGCTCGTGTCCCTTAAACAGTTGTTTATGACACCTTACAACCCAAAATGTAACTGCCTTTGTGAGAGAATGAATGGAATTCTCAAAAGTATGCTAAAGAAAATGTGTCAGGAGAGACCCAAAGACTGGGATAGATATATATCTGCTGTATTGTTCACATACAGAGAAGTCCCACAATCCAGTACAAGATTTTCACCATTGGAATTGTTATATGGTAGAATAGTGAGAGGTCCAATGCAGGCACTGAAGGAACTTTGGACAGAATACGTACTAGATCTAAGGAACAGACTTGAAGAAACATGCAGAACTGTAAGGGAGAGCCTCAACAATGCAGAAGTAGAATAAAAGCATCACTGTGACAAAAAGGCAAGAGCACGAAGTCTCGAGCAAGGAGACAAAGTTCTAGTTCTCCTGCCTACATCTCACAACAAACTCATGTTGCAGTGGAAGGGTCCATTTGAAGTAACTGAAGTTGTGAACAAATTTGATTATAAAGTAAAGGTAGGCGACAGAGTAGGTGTGTACTACATAAACCTTTTGAAGAAATACGAGGAGAGAGAAGATAAGGTCTGTGCAAGTGTAGCAGTTATAGAAGCAGAGAATGAAAGTGAAACTGGTGTAGTTGACGATGAGAGTTTGCTAAACTTAGTAAACACAAGCAGTACAGAGAATTATAGAGATGTTTGTGTAAATGAACAGTTGTCGAGAGAGCAGAAAGCAGAAGTATATCCTCTTCTTGAAGAATTTAAAGATATATTCACAGATGTACCAGGTACAACTGACCTTGAAGAACACAAGATTGAATTGACTGATGAGACACCGATATGTGTTAGACAATACACGATACCTTGCGCAAAGAGAAAAGACGTTGAAGACAAAGTTAAGAATATGTTAGCGACTGGAGTCATAGAACCAGCAAATTCAGATTACAACTCCCTGGTTGTTCTTGTGAAGAAGAAAGATAATACAAACTGCTTTTGTATAGACTTCAGACGCATAAATTCTATCATGAGATTCAACACGCAGCCAATGGGTAACGTAGAGGACATTATGGCGATGTTGCAAGAAGACAAATACTTTACAAAGATAGACCTGACTAAGGGTCATTGGCAGATACCAATAGAAGAAAAGTCGAGGCACTTGACAGCATTCTCTACTCCAGAAGGTAGTTACCAGTTCAGAAAAATGCTGTTTGGGATGGTAAATTCTGGGGCAACATTCAATCGAATGATGAGAAAGTTGTTGGCTGGAGTAAAAGGTGCAGATAACTATAAGGACGATGCCCTTGGACACACCATAACCTGGGAGAGGAGAAATCAGAATACGGGAGGCAAGACTGACAGTAAAGCCATCAAAATGTATGATTGGATTTGGCATGATGCAAATGGAAGACGGTAAGTTGGACAAGATACGTAGTGCTGAGAGACCAGAAACTAAGAAGCAACTTAAGTCATTCCTTGGTTTGGCGGGATACTATAGCAAATTCATTGGGTCCTTCGTAGAGATCGCTGCTCCTCTGACAGACCTTACAAAGAAAGGTCAACCGAACAAAATAGTTTGGAGGCCAGACCATGAAGCCGCCTTCAAGACACTGAAGCAGTTACTGACTTGTGCGCTGATATTACATTTGCCAGACTTCTCCAAACCGTTTGTGTTGCAGTGCGATGATTCGGATACTGGGGTTGGAGCAGCGCTTCTACAGAGGTTCGATGATGGGTTGTTTCCCATTGCGTATGCAAGCAAGAAGCTTTTGAAACGGGAGAAGAACTACTCAATAATAGAGAGGGAATGCCTAGCTATGTTTTTTGGAATTAAGAAGTTCCACAAGTACTTGTATGGACAACAGTTTGAACTGCAAACTGATCACACACCTTTGGCCTACATTCAAAAATGTAAAGTTGAGAGTAGTCGCATTATGAGATGGGCATTGTTCTTGCAGAATGACAAGTTCCGAATTGAGGCTGTCAAAGGTACAGACGTCTGTGCAGATTACCTGAGAAGACTTGATACCTGAGGGGTTCGTGTTGAATTATTCTTTGTAGTTGGAAAACAGTTGAGTGTTTTCTTGAGTGGGGGGCTGTCAGAATAATTCATTGCTGCCTGTTGCAAAACAGCCTTAAACCAGAAGTTGTAAATATATACTGTACACTAGCTTTAACAGCAGAGAGAAAAAAAGTTTATCTGTATTTACATGTTGCTACATTATACAACTTGTTAAATCCACTGATAAAATATTCACTGCAATAGAGAGAGAGGTGTGGTTACTAGGTTATTTATTGGAGTTGTGAAAAGATACACTGGAATGTGTATGTTTTTGTTATAGCAGTTCAGTTTAGATCCACTTTAGTCACATGTTGTACATGCATATATAAAGTGTATTAGAGTCAATTGGTGGCCCGATTTTCAAAGGAAAGATTTGTTTTAATTGTTGGTGATTGGTGGGGTACATTTTATTGTACATAATTGTTGATTTAATTGGCGAATATTTTGGCTGTTTGGTTGTTTAATTGTGGTTTATTTCAAGTTGATACTAAATTGTTTGCTGGCAGTTGGAATTGTTGGTTCTTTTGTGAATTTGAAGTTTATAATTTGGTTGGTTGAATTTGTGTGTTTATGGGTTCTTTTGAGTTTTAGAGGTGTATAAATTGATTTTCTGCAGTTTGGTGGTGTATTGTTTCGAACATATATTTTACTCTGAGTTTTGTAGATTAATTGTTTGGTTTTGAATGATTGTTGGATAAAGCTTGTGCTGGCTGAGCATAAGTATTGAAATACTTGCAATATTTTGTATATCATATATACCTGCATATATGTGATAAAGCTTGATGAAAAGTGGTGCAAATTTAGTTATGTTCGGGGACAGAATGTTTGTGGTGTGTGTTTGATCTAGGTGTAAATAGTACGTCACCATGCTTAAGTATGCATTGAAAAATATACAGAAAAACTACAAAAATACACACACAAATAAAATAAGAAAACAAAATAAAAGTGCTAGTTTCCAAGGTAAAGATTAGCCAACACTACCTCCCTAGCCGTTGGTAATGCCTAGCACCGACCACCATCAAATCCTGACAAATACCTTATATAATATCCAGTTATGCCCTGGACAAGGTTTTCAAAAAAGATAGATAATTCAAAAATGGGACCACCTAGAGTTATGGTTCTTTGGTACTGCATATCCTCTCAATGAGCTCTATCATTGTAGAGAGTTAGGACTTGGTACCTTCAATACTTCTTTAGCTCACCTGAGCCAAAGGCTCATGGTGAGCTATTGTGACCGCTCAGTGTCCGTCGTCCGTAGTGTGTCCGTCAACATTTTCTAAAAAAAACTTCGCCTTGAAAACCACTGGGCAGATTTACACCAAACTTCACAGGAATGATCCTTGGGTGGCCCCCTTTCAAAATTGTTCAAAGAATTCCATGCAGAACTGGTTGCCATGGCAACCGAAAGGAAAAACTTTAAAAATCTTCTTGTCCAAAACCACAGGGCCTAGGGCTTTGATATCTGGTGTGTAGCATTATCTAGTGGTCCTCTACCAATATTGTTCAAATTATCCCCCTAGGGTCAAATATGGCCCCGCCCAAGGGGTCACATGGTTTATATAGACTTATGTAGGGAAAACTTTGAAAATCTTCTTGTACAAAACCACATGGCCTAGGGCTTTGATATTTGGTATGTATCATCATCTAGTGGTCCTCTACTAAAATTATTCAAATTATCCCCCTAGGGTCAAATATGGTCCTGCCTGGGGGGTCACATGGTTTATATAGACTTATATAGGGAAAACTTTGAAAATCTTCTTGTACAAAACCACATGGCCTAGGGCTTTGATATTTGGTATGTATCATCATCTAGTGGTCCTCTACCAAAATTGTTCAAATTATCCCCCTAGGGTCAAATGTGGCCCCGCCTGGGGGGGTCACATGGTTTATATAGACTTATATAGGGAAAACTTTGAAAATCTTCTGGTACAAAACCACAAGGCCTAGGGCTTTGATATTTGGTATGTAGCATCATCTAGTGGTTCTCTACCAAAATTGTTCAAATTATCTCTCTAGGATCAAATATGGCCCCGCCTGGGGGGTCCCAAGTTTTACATAGACTTATATATGAAAAAAAGTTTAAAAATCTTCTTGTCTGAAACCACAACACTTAGACTTTTGATATTTGGTTTGTAGCATTGTCTTATGGTCCTCAACCAAAATTATTCAGATTATACCCCTTAGGTGAAAAGAGGCCCTGCCCTTGGGGTCCTAAGTTTTATATAGACTTATGTAGGAAAAAAAGTTGAAAAATCTTCTTGTCTGAAACCATACGACCATTGCTTTTGATATTTAGCATGATGCATTGTCTACTAGTCCTCTACCAAAATTATTCAAATTATGCCCCTGGGGTTAAAAGAGGCCCCGCCCTGGGGTCACTTAGTTACTATGTGAGTTATATAGGAAAAAATCATTTGATCCTATTTCCTAGACTGTTTAATTATAATTACCTGATGACCCCAAGTAATATGATGTCACTTGACTGTGACCTTGACCTACTGACCTACTTTCTTGTTTTTTTAAGATACAGCCTTGAAATTTTGATGACATACACAGTTTTGCACACCAATCGTAAAACTGAATTTCATTGACCATGAATGTGACCTACTGACTTTCTTAATATTTTATCATCAGTTTGATCTTTGAAACATGTAGCTCATATTACTCAGGTGAGCGATCCAGGGTCATCATGACCCTCTTGTTGAGTTTTGAGTTATCCTCTGGACAAGAAGTGTGACCAACAGATGGATGGATGGACAGACAGATGGATGGCTGGATGGACAAGGTGGAAACTATATGCTCCCCTCCTTCGGGAAGCATAAATAAGAAGCAGTAATGCTATATGCTATGCGATATATCTACCTTTTTTGAAAACCTTGTTTGGAGCATAACTTGAATACTATGTAAGATATTGACTTGATATTTTACATATTTATAGATATCAGTGAGAGTGGGGTGCAATGTTAGAGAACCACAACTCTTGCTCACCCCATCTTGAATTATCTCTCTTTTTGTTAATGTTTGTCTACAGCATGACTCCTATCCTGAAAACATTTGGATGGATTTTATTCACAGTACAAATCCAATTTTTTTACTTTAAAAAAGGATAGTTTCTTTCTTGATAGTGTATATATTTGCTTTACATTTATTTGGTGACTCTTATCAAAGTCTGACAAGAATACTGCCATGCTACTTTCAGACATTTATATATTACATTACCCACAACTTGTTGTCCTCTAACTTCATCAAGTATCTATTGCTCTATTCTGCAATAAATAAATTTGTTTTCAAGTAAAAATACATGCTCTTCATTTGTTATATTCCCACCTCACAGGTACATTTCTCCTTAACACAATCTCCATGACTGAAAAGCCCATTATGCTACAGTAATTTCAGGGAACATCCATTGGTGTTACCATCCCCTTGTTTGTAGTCAGTAAATATCAAGAGATGTATTATTATTTACATATTACAGTGTTACAGTGATCAGAACTGTTGTAAAGCAATAGAAGAGATGATTAACAAGGCAGCAGTGCTTGCTTCCAAATACATTACTCAAGCAGATGAACTAGACAACTTCAACAGATATATAAACTATACAAGTGTTAACAGGTAACATATTCTTACTATCTGGGGATGGTTAAAATTGCTTACTAGGTAATCACACTTTAAAATGACTAATACAGTATCGTCTATGTGTGTTCTTGGCATGCATTTTATACAAATCTTCCATCAAAAGATTCTTAGCATCACCCCATTTATATGTTTTCAGGTACAGTATCTTATGAAATTTCCACATATTTTATCAAATACATTTTTCAATCATAGGAAATGCTTATCCTACGTTTCTGCCTGTTATAATTTCTTAATTTTGCAATCTATCAGCAACAACGTTTAACTAAATATCAAATAAATATTTGAGGACTGATGTAGCATTTGCGCTGGCAGTGCAGGAGATACAAACAAAGACATGATATTGTGTAAAAATATGCTTAAAAGTTTAGCCTGCATTGTGTATGACAGTGGTTCAGATGACCCAAAACATATTTTGTCAGATTGTATCAGTCAACTTTGTTCAAATATATGTTTTTTGTTTGGTAAAATCAACTTAGTACAAGAAGTATTCTCATTTTACTAATTAGCTCACCTGTCACGTAGTGACAGGGTGAGCTTTTGTGATTGCCTTCGTCCGTCGTTCGTCCACAATTTCTTGTGAACAAGATAGAGACCACATTTTGCAAGCAATTTTGATCAAACTTGTACAAAACTTGTATTGGCATGATATCTCAGTTCCTTTCGAAAACTGGCCAGATCCCATCATGGGTTCTAGAGTTACTGCCCCTTAAAAGGCCAGAATTTGCTATTTTTGTGCGTCAAAAATTTCTTGTCTGCACGATAGTGGTTTCATTTATGATTTTATTTTAACCAAACTTGCATACAACTTGTATCACCATAAGATCTTGGTTCCTTTCTTGAACTGGCCAGGTCCCTTTATGGGTTCCAGAGTTATGGCCCCTGAAGAGCCAAAATGAGCTATTTTGACCTTGTCTGCACAATAGCAGTTTTGTTTATGATTTGATTTTTACCAAACTTGCACACAACTTGTATCACCATAAGATCTTAGTTCCTTTCTTGAACTGGCCAGAACCCAGCACGGGTTCCAGAGTTATGGCCCCTGAAAGGGCCAGAATTAGCTGTTTTGACCTTGTCTGCACAATAGCAGCTTCATTTATGATTTGAATTTAACCAAACTTGCACAAAACTTGTTTCACCATAAGATCTTGATTGTTTTGTTGAACCAACCAGATCCCATAATGGGTTCCAGAGTTATGGCCCCTGGAAGGGCCAAAATTAGCTTTTTTGACCTTGTCTGCACAATAGCAGCTTCATTTATGATTTGATTTTAACCAAACTTGCACACAACTTGTATCACCACAAGATCTTGGTTTCTTTCTTCAACTGGCCAGATTCCATTATAGGTTCCAGAGTTATGGCCCCTGATAGGACCAGAATTAGCTATTTTGACATTGTCTGCACAATAGCAGCTTCATTTATGATTTGAATTTAATGTAACTTGCACAAAACTTATGTCACCATAAGGTCTTGGTTCCTTTCTTGAACCAGATTCCATTATGGGTTCCAGAGTTATGGCCCCTGAAAGGGCCAAAATTAGCTATTTTGACCTTGTCTGCACAATAGCAGCTTCATTTATGATTTGATTTTAACCAAACTTGCACACAACTTGTATCACCACAATATCTTGATTCCTTTCTTGAACTGGCCAGATTCTATTATGGGTTCCAGAGTGATGGCCCCTGAAAGGGCCAAAATTAGCTATTTTGACTTTGTCTGCACAATAGCAGCTTCATTTATGATAAAAGGCCAGAATTTGCTATTTTTGTGCGTCAACAATTTCTTGTCTGCACGATAGTGGTTTCATTTATGATTTTATTTTAACCAAACTTGCACACAACTTGTATCACCATAAGATCTTGGTTCCTTTCTTGAACTGGCCAGATCCCTTTATGGGTTCCAGAGTTATGGCCCCTGAAGAGCCAAAATGAGCTATTTTGACCTTGTCTGCACAATAGCAGTTTTGTTTATGATTTGATTTTTACCAAACTTGCACACAACTTGTATCACCATAAGATCTTAGTTCCTTTCTTGAACTGGCCAGATTCCAGCACGGGTTCCAGAGTTATGGCCCCTGAAAGGGCCAGAATTAGCTGTTTTGACCTTGTCTGCACAATAGCAGCTTCATTTATGATTTGAATTTAACCAAACTTGCACAAAACTTGTTTCACCATAAGATCTTGATTGTTTTGTTGAACCAACCAGATCCCATAATGGGTTCCAGAGTTATGGCCCCTGGAAGGGCCAAAATTAGCTTTTTTGACCTTGTCTGCACAATAGCAGCTTCATTTATGATTTGATTTTAACCAAACTTGCACACAACTTGTATCACCACAAGATCTTGGTTGCTTTCTTCAACTGGCCAGATTCCATTATAGGTTCCAGAGTTATGGCCCCTGATAGGACCAGAATTAGCTATTTTGACCTTGTCTGCACAATAGCAGCTTCATTTATGATTTGAATTTAATGTAACTTGCACAAAACTTATGTCACCATAAGGTCTTGGTTCCTTTCTTGAACCAGATTCCATTATGGGTTCCAGAGTTATGGCCCCTGAAAGGGCCAAAATTAGCTATTTTGACCTTGTCTGCACAATAGCAGCTTCATTTATGATTTGATTTTAACCAAACTTGCACACAACTTGTATCACCACAATATCTTGATTCCTTTCTTGAACTGGCCAGATTCTATTATGGGTTCCAGAGTGATGGCCCCTGAAAGGGCCAAAATTAGCTATTTTGACTTTGTCTGCACAATAGCAGCTTCATTTATGATTTGATTTTAACCAGACTTGCACACAACTTGTATCAACATAAGACCTCAATTCCTTTTTATACGCCCTAAGAGACGTATTATGTTATCGCCTCGGTGTCCATCTGTCTGTATGTCTGTTGGTTAGCAATTTCCCTTCCGCTCTGTAACTCTTGAACCCTTTGAAGGATTTCAAAGAAACCTGACACAAATGTTCACCTCATCAAAACAATGTGCAGAGCGCATGTTTCGGATGGCTCACTTCAAGGTCAAGGTCACACTTAGGGGTCAAAGGTCATATGACTTTGTTTTGTGTGTATATTGCTCTGCATTTGCGTCGATTGCAGTGCTCTTGTTTTTATTTGGCAGATCCTTTTGTTCACTTACAATATTTTTTTTAATTACTTCCCTTTTATGTTACTATAAATAGCTTATTTAAGAAACTTTTTTATTATTGGCCGTAGGGAAAAACCGAGACCACTTTTCTGTGGTACAACATGGATGGTTCCTCCAATTTTGACATATCTGTACCTTATAAGAATTTTTTTTATTTTGGTTAAATTCTTCCCTTTGTTGTTCCTGTCCATAATACGATTGTTCTTCTTAGCAATCAACAACTCCGGCGTGTTTTTTACAAAAAGAATTGTCATAGACGATTTTCCAACTTCAAAACAAATTTGTTTACCATTTTCGCAATTTTGGTAAAGGGAAGGTACTCTCTTACTGTCTATGCTAAAATCTAAGATCGAGTGGTTTACATTTCTTTCAAACAAAATTAATTTCATATAAATTTTATAGTATTTTGATCAAAGAAATACTTAAAAAAAACACAAAGATTATGATACTAATTAAAGATCAAGTATTATCTTTAACCAAGATCAAACTGAGAAGAAAAAAATTGACACAAGGTGACACACTAATTGCCAACCAAGATCAAACTTTGAACAACAAAATTGACACAAGGTGACACACTAATTGCAAATAATTACTGGCCATTTGATTGTAACAAAAAGAGGATCACACTGTCAGGATACAAGTTATATGACCCAGGGAAGTGCCTACGCCTTTAGTATCTTGAACAATGAATTGGGTCCAATCGCTAAGGTGACTGTGTCTTAGACTAGCTGACAAATGAAATGGAATGTCCTTTGTTAAAACGTAGAGCTGGTGAGACCAAATATCTCATATATAGAATTTTCCTCTGACTACCTTGCCTAAATGATTCGTGTACCAGTGATTAGTAAATGATTTCTATTTGAAGCTAAATAATTTCAGAGATCAAACAAATCACTAAGTGTTTCAAACTACCTTAATCTTCAGTTAATACCGATAAGTTCAAACTCCTATAGGCTGGAGACTCTATACTTGACTGGTCTTTTTGTTGAAGTTCCCGTCAGACAGTGTCTTTGAATCAACAACATACGAGTCCTATCGCACAGATGCTCGGCCTCTGTCCTCTCAACTCTATATATGATTGCCCTGACTCCTGGATGCTCAGCGCCTATATGCTATCATATGTAGCATTCAACTACCAAATAGGTATATCCCCGATGCCTTGGCTGTACTTCACCAGTAATGCTGAACTGTCTATAAGCTGGAACTCTTTTACTATCTCAGTAGATTACCAAACTCTGGGTCTCTGTCTCAGTTTTCCGATGCTCAGCCTATATTTGCTATCGTCTATAGCATTCAACTACCATTAAGGTAAAACTCCTATGCACTGGCCCTATAGCTCAAAACCTTATTGAAATTCTGCAACTCTTCTTTAGTCTATGAACTTCCAAAGTCTTCTTTTAATCCCCCGCCACAAATGGTGCGGGGTTATAGGAATGGTCTCCATCCGTCCTTCTGTAACACTTTCGTGTCCGCTCCATATCTCCTAAACCCCTTGAAGGATTTTCATGAAACTTGGGTCCACTGCGAAAAAAGGGTCAATATACGGGAGTGTACGGTCCCGTATATTTCGAAAATACGGGAGTATACGGGGTGTATATTATAAATATACAGACCTAGTATACAATCCCGTATTCGGAACATCTAGTATACGGGAAGTCCGTATATTTGTCATGCATATACGGGATCCCGTATACGCAGAATATACATACATGTATATTTCCCGTATATATTAAATATACGAGATCAAACAAATCACTAAATGTTTCAAACTACCTTAATCTTCAGTTAATACCGATAAGTTCAAACTCCTATAGGCTGGAGACTCTATACTTGACTGGTCTTTTTGTTGAAGTTCCCGTCAGACAGTGTCTTTGAATCAACAACATACGAGTCCTATCGCACAGATGCTCGGCCTCTGTCCTCTCAACTCTATATATGATTGCCCTGACTCCTGGATGCTCAGCGCCTATATGCTATCATATGTAGCATTCAACTACCAAATAGGTATATCCCCGATGCCTTGGCTGTACTTCACCAGTAATGCTGAACTGTCTATAAGCTGGAACTCTCGTACTATCTCAGTAGATTACCAAACTCTGGGTCTCTGTCTCAGTTTTCCGATGCTCAGCCTATATTTGCTATCGTCTATAGCATTCAACTACCATTAAGGTAAAACTCCTATGCACTGGCCCTATAGCTCAAAACCTTATTGAAATTCTGCAACTCTTCTTTAGTCTATGAACTTCCAAAGTCTTCTTTTAATCCCCCGCCACAAATGGTGCGGGGTTATAGGAATGGTCTCCATCCGTCCTTCTGTAACACTTTCGTGTCCGCTCCATATCTCCTAAACCCCTTGAAGGATTTTCATGAAACTTGGGTCCACTGCGAAAAAAGGGTCAATATACGGGAGTGTACGGTCCCGTATATTTCGAAAATACGGGAGTATACGGGGTGTATATTATAAATATACAGACCTAGTATACAATCCCGTATTCGGAACATCTAGTATACGGGAAGTCCGTATATTTGTCATGCATATACGGGATCCCGTATACGCAGAATATACATACATGTATATTTCCCGTATATATTAAATATACGAGTTTTCAAAAAAAAATCAATTAGAAATGGTGTTTATTAGTGTTCTGCTTGAACATAGATTTTATTTCCATGTATTCGAAGGGTCTTTGAAATTTATCCCGTATAATTGTCGTATTTTAGAATATACGGAACACGTACACGAGCCTGTATATTCCAGATATACGTAGTATACGGAGCCCGTATTTTTGACATATGCGAACTGCAACTGCATCTAATATACGGGACATATACGGACCTGTATTTTCTAATATACGGGCATCGGTTTTTTCCGTATACGCATAATATACTAAGTATACGGATCCCGTACTTTTGACATATACGGGGCATATACGGAACTGTATTTTTTGATATACGGGCTACGGACTTGTCCCGTATATGCAAGGTATACGTAATATACGGATCCCGTACATGTGGCATATACGGAATTTATTTGCATCTGATATAAGGGGATATACGGAACTGTATTTTGTTGATATACGGGCCAAGATTTTTCCCGTATATGCAAGATATACGTAGGATACAGATCCCGTATTTGTGTCACATACAGACTGAATTTGTTTTTTCGTATACGGGAAATACACGGAACAGTATTGTTGAAATATACGTTGACCAGATTTTTCCCATATATGCACTATCCCGTATTTTTATTTTATTAGAACTAATCTGGTATATGGGGCACACACTGAAAGATGACATAGAATGAAGGTTAAACAAGTCTTTAGCAGAATACGGTATGTTAGGAAAAATCAAGACAAAGACAGGGTATGAGAAAAACATTATCATCAATGCAGACAAGTCTGATTAAATTAACATTATATATAACATAAATACTTAAAAAAAAAAAAACAACAAAAAAACAGTTGTTTTTTTCTCGTACGATTATGAGTTATTTTTATTTTTTGTCCAAATGAAATAAGCAGAAAATGTAATTCTTGCATACCAGACCGGGATTTCCGGTATTTTTACCGGTGCTGGAAAAATCCATCCGGGGTGTAAGATGACTCTCGTGCTTTAAATAACGTATTAAGAACTACATAATTATATGGAGATGATTCATGTAGTTATATTTTCTTTCAAAAACGAAATAAAAATCCAATACCTTGACAGTTCCTCTTGGTCCCTGATAATACATTTCTCGATTCAAAGGACGTTATTTTATCAAAAATTCATAACGTTACACTGCAACTGATAAAACAAAATCGGAACTAAACATTGTTATTTGTCTATGAAACGTCATGACATCTTTCCTGTTTACGGACGTTGCTTTCCCGCGCTTTGTTTAATTATGCTGCTATAAGAAATAGTTCTATAAAGAAGCCTTTCGATTGATTTTATTAGCTCGACTATTCATAGAATAGTAGAGCTATTGGACTCGCCCATGCGTCGGCGTCCGCGTCCGCGTCCCGATTTGGTTAAGTTTTTGTATGTAAGCTGGTATCTCAGCAACCATTTGTGGGAATGGATTGAAACTTCACACACTTATTCACTGTGATAAACTGACTTACATTGCACAGGTTCCATAACTCTATTTTGCCTTTTTACAAAATTATGCCCCTTTTTTGACTTAGAAATGTTTGGTTAAGGTTTTGTATGTAAGCTGGTATCTCAGTAACCACTAGTGGGAATGGATTGAAACTTCACACACTTATTTACTGTGATAAACTGACTTACATTGCACAGTTCCATAACTCTATTTTGCTTTTTTACAAAATTATGCCCCTTTTTCGACTTAGAATTTTTTGGTTAAGGTTTTGTATGTAAGCTGGTATCTCAGTACTCACTAATGGAATGGATTGAAACTTCACACACTTGTTAAACTATCATGATCTGACATGCACAAAGCAGGTCCCATAACTTTATTTTGCTTTTTTACAAAATTATGCCCCTTTTTCAACATAGAAATTTTTTGTTAAGTTTTTGTATGTAAGCTGGTATCTCAGTATCCACTAATGGGAAAGGATTGAAACTTCACACACTATTTTCACTGTCATGATATGACATGCAGTGCAAAGGGTCAATAACTCAACTTTGCATTTTACAAAATTATGCCCCTTTTTCAACTGAGAAATTTTTGGGTTAAATTCTTATATGTAAGCTGGTATCTCAGTACCCACTAATGGGAATGGATTGAAACTTCATACACTTGTCCACTGTCATGAGCTGATAAGCACTATGCAGGTTCCATAACCCTATTTTACTTTTTTACTAAATTATGCCCCTTTTTCGACTTTCTTATTCATTCAAGCTACAAGGCTGTTAAATAGTCGAGCGTTGCTGTCCTCCGACAGCTCTTGTTATTATTATTATTTCTTCATGTTGGTATGCAAGAAAAAGATTCCATCACTGGTTATAGGTGCAGATGGGAATATCCGGCTCTCGGCTAAACAGTTACCCTCGAAGCCGGAAATTCCCATCTGCACCTACAACCAGTGAAAGAATCTTATAGCAATCAATAACATTATGCATTTTTAGATGTTCGTTTCTAATTGAAAAAAAAACACCGTTAACGCAACAAATCAGTATAGTAACACTTCTTTATTACTGTTTATAATTGTTTCGTTATTCCAGTGAATGTTGAATCCCACTATAGGCTTTTCGATTTGCCGTCTGCTAAAGAGCAGCACATCCTTTCTAATGTCTGAAGATGTATTCAAATTTAGCGCTTTGAAAAGATGCATGATGCATTCTGTGTTGGAATTCAGGTTACAAATGATGCACCCCATGGAAATCTTCAGTTTCATGATCTCAATAAATGTAAGCTTTTGTCTGTTGAGGTACGAATGTCACTGAGTACGATGGCTCATCCGGGCTGTCTGTCAGCATCTACTGACCAAACTTCTCACATAAGCGTATTCTCTATCTTGAAAACAAATCGTCGTCCAGTTGGAGTTAATTGAAAAATCTCTTGTGTCAACCTGAAATAGAATTTGCACGCATTAAAGGTTATATAAATGGACTCTTGTAGTTAACAGATATAGAGAATGGTATATTTTAACGTTATAAATGATGTGAAAAATATGAAAAATGAAATGACGTGTGGGCAGGGATGACATCTTTTAAGTGCTCATTTTGCGCAAAGGAACTGGATATACAGTCAACTTATTTAAAGTGTTTCATTTGCGTTTAATAGTTATATTACGTTAAAATCTATCCCCAACATTATATTTTATATATAATGCATGGTGTTCATAGTGCCAACACACGCAGCCACCTAAATTTTGAAGAATTGTCTTCAAACTGACAAAGTCACGACAAAAGTAGGGAAGATATTTTCAAGAGAGATTCTACAAAAGCATATTAAGTGCAGCGATGTGATCTAAATAACACTTTCCCATTCTATTTCTACTAAAATGTAAAAAATACATCCACTATTTAAACGAAAGCTAGCTTAAACACAAACAGCCATTTATTGTAGCAAAAAATAGAGTCACATAACCTGTTCGTCGTTATTATGCTATATTAGTGTTCTATAACCTGTCCGCCATTACGCGATTCATTTTATTTCAAACATTTCTTAAAAACGTGGTAAATTAGCAAATTCTGTACGATATATTTGCCACTATTTTTTTTTATTAAATGATCTGGAGAGTTTCAAGAATTTCCAGTCTTGCGCTCAGTATAATATTCTCACTAAGATTTATTTAGACAAGTAAAATGATTCACCAAAAACGTCTTATCTCTTCATGTTAAAATGCTTTTATTCAGCAGTCCTGTATTCAAGTATGAAATAGAAAACAAGTATAATTGTTAGACACATGTATCCAATCTTATAGATTAACCAAATGAAATATTAAAAGATATCAATCAATATAATTTACATTATTTCGTATAAGTGTTACCGAATACTAGTATTCGTTTACTATCAGATCATAAAGGCTATCTTTCAAATTGAAGTTTGGTCATATTATGAAACAACAGAATAGGAATTTTTTGTTTCTCAACTATTTAAAAATACCATATCAAGAGAAAATAAAAGATGACAGCGTCAGGAATCGAACCCGGACTGCCGCGGCAATAAAGAATTTTTCCCCGCTGTCGTTACCATTAACGCTGAGGAGGGTTTGATGTTCAGTGCGCGTTAAATTTACAAACGCTTTTCAATTTTCATCATAAAAAGTAGTTAAAAACAATTAATTCTCATTTTCTGTAACATATAGTCTATCAGAAATTAAGAAATATAGCATTAATTTCCAGAGATTTAAAAAAAATGTCGAACTTTGCCTTTAATGCCTGTATTTGGTATTCTTTTAATTTTTAGTTTGAAAATTGCGTTATCTTTTTTCCCTCCAAGATTGCACAATTAACATAAAATAATCTAACTGTGCCAAATATTTAATCACACTTTAAATTTCATTGTGTATTACAACATTGCCTAGGGATAAGCATTACCAGACTAGTGTTGTTTCAAGGTGGGTCATAAAATATGTTAATACACTTATAGGTATTTTTATGGTTTTTACGTTGTATTTATGCATCACCTTATTCTGTCTTTGTATCGTCTTTTTTCTCGGGAATTTAGTTTTTATGATTTTTACAGTTACTTCACTTGACAAATTTTATATCATTGGAGAGAAAATTTTAACACAAGCTAGAAAATAAAAGATTTTTTGCTGTATTTTTGTTGTATGTAAAAACGCTGCTTAGAAAACTTTTAAAGTACGTCATTTTGCGCTCCGCTAAAAAAAAAGACGTTTGTGGTCATGGCTGCAAAATAGGTAATAACTGAAAATATACCAATCTTTCGGAAATACATATGTAAATTATGAAAATTTCGTAATAGTCCGTTGAAAATCGGTAGGTGGTGTACATTTGAAATAAAAGACTTAGCTACGCAATTACTTATATTGTGTACATATAGATAATAATATGAGCGGGGCCATGGGAAAACCAACATAGTGCGTTTGCGGCCAGCCTGGATCCAGACCAGCCCGCGCATCCAGGATCTTTGTTGTTCGCCTTCAGACCTTATTGTAGACTTACAAAGTCTGTTGAGATCAAATAATCTGTAATAATATTAATTTCTTCAAACTGACACTGATATTTTCTCAGAAAAAAACATTTTCTCTCTAGGCTCATCTCAACACGTTAGAGACAGAGGCAAGAGATATTGTAAATTTTTTGAGAAAGTGGTATCAGAGAGGATTGATTTTATGGCCAAGTGCTTTACATTTAATGACTCTAACGACTGATGCCAGTCTAACCTTATTGCAATTAGAGAAACTGTTAGCGAACAACATGGATCCTGACCAGCCTGCGCATTCGGATCCATGCAGGTCGCAAAGCCGCTATGTTGGTTTTCTCATGGCGCAGCTCATATGTTTAATATCATGTTTCATATATTTACAAGAAAGTAAACTTAAGTGTTAGATGTATAATATCTTAACGATTTCTAAATATTTCATGATATGTTTTAAGATCGAAATTACAGACATACTCGATTTTTTCTAACAAATGACTTTTTTGTTTTCAGAATGATTGAATATGCACGCGCGCAGGTCTATCTGTGCACGTGAACAGGTCTGGTTAGAGTAAAAACACGTTTACATGCACAAATCGACCTTCCGGCGAGATTTTTAATGTTCTTACAGTTGTTTCAAAATATATAAACCCTAGGCAAACAAAAGATATAGAGTAGGTGTGTATTTTTTCCATATTGAAAGATAATAAAACTTTCAAAAATTCTGAAATTTTATTATAACCAACCTTTTTTGATATGATACTATGAAACAATAATACGCATCACAACCGCTTACTTTTTAGTCTAGAAAAGCATTATTTTGTCAGTTAGATTACCCATTTTCTAAAGATAAAAGATCGTTAATACTAACTTCATGAATGCTTTCATGAGATTCCAGTTTCGATCGAATGAATGAATGTACGTGCCGCCTAATTCGTAAAGAAGTTAGCCGTGGCTACTTTGCTTCTGCGAAATATATTTTTTTCTTTTCAACTTTTTTCTCGTTTAACCACAATGGTATTCAAAGAAATATTTTTGCACGATATTTTCTTTTATTTCAAACAATTGCAACATTAGCTTTTGGTGACTGGAATTTTTGTCTACTAATGAATGAAAGAATGAATGAAATAATTGTTGAATTAATTGTGCTTGAATGACTGAATGAATGAAAGATTTCACGAATGAATGAATGAAAGATTTCACGAATGAATGAAACTACTTAACGGCTATTCTGAATTTCCTTTTTCATATTATAATTATATAATTTAATAATTTAGTAAATAGACAATTTTTACTGACGCTAGCAATTAAAAGAGTATTTCGTTTGAAGTGTATTATTTCATCTACATAATTGTTCCTTTAAATCGCAGCAACTCGTATTCCTGATTGATTAAAAAAACAACAACAGAAAACAGGAGAATTGCAAGTCTAACTCCATTTTCATACAACCTTTCGACTATTTATTAAGTCTTCATCAGGAAGTCAACAAATATGATTATGAAATAAACAACGTCATGAATTTAAGTATTTCATGATCTGCCTTGTTACAAAAAGAATTCATATTGAGAAAAAAAAACCCTGTCTAATTCAGTTAATCAAAAATTAAATCAAATAAATACTTACCCGAGCCTTCGTCTTCCTCTGCAGAATAACGCTAATGACAAGACATTTTTGCAATATACAGATTAGTGCGTGCGGTCACTTCAACCAGATGTTATCGCCTCGGGCTAGATGAATGCGCCCTGATTGGCCGATTCCATTAAACGGCAGAGGGTTAAATTAGGCCATGCCGATGATCTCATAAAATTAATTAATATGCATACAATTAGTATCAATTAATGTTGCAGTAAAACTGTGCCACAGAACCTATATGTACAGTTTATTTACGAAGAGATCGATGAATGAGTGCAAACTTATATAGCATTTTGATGAAGTCTTTTGTTAGACGATTGTTATTTATTTTCTTAATATGTCCGTAAGTATTGACCTGGCACTCATTAATCTTTGCAAATATTTTCGGGCGTTTTCGTTAGTTTTTCCTAATATTTGTATCCTGAAAATAACCATATTTTACAGCTAACCAATGTCACGGTGGGTTTGATTTCCAGGCACGTTACCACGGGTATCATTTTTTAAAAATATAATATAATGTTAACGATACCTGTTTTATTTTTACATAAATTATGTATCATGTTTTTTTTTTTTTAAATAGTGTTTTCTCTTGTAGTATTTTTTATTCTAGTACGCTTATGACGGTAACATGCCTTTTTATCTAAAATACTTTAAAAAAATTATTCTACTTTGTTACAACAAGTAAATATGATAACCTTTAGTAAATAGACCATAAATATCACGACACGTTTGATCAAATAAGTGGTATTGGTAAGTTTGCATATAAAATTTGGGGGAAAAGGTATGGTCAAGGTAGGATTCGAACCCACGACCCTGATATTGGCAGCAACACCGCTTGTCCACTCAGTTACCTGCACGTGCAACAGTATATCAATTAAGAGTTATATATGTAATATTTATATTGCTATTTGTGATCGAACACTGAAAATCGATTTACGGAAATATACGAAATATTCATGAGTGCCAGGTCACTACCACGGAAACTACAACCACGAGAAATAACTTGGAACAGTGTATACTACGGTAGCATAGATGGGACATGTTCGCACTTGTTAGCTATCACGTTCGCTTGTGTTAGCTAACACGTTCGCACGTGGTAGCTAACACGTGTGCACGTGATAAATAAAATGTTTCCTATGTCCCCGCTATGCAACCGTAGTATACATAGAAGCATCCGCGGAATTGTTTTTACAATACGAACACATATTTCACTTAATAGTTCATAAGTAACAGCTAAAATTAAACAAGGAAGTATAAAATACATTTTTATAGCTCTCTGAATTGAACTAAACTGAATGACTACGGTTAATTATGTGCTTTCTTAAAAAATCAAAATGCCATGTTATCTACACGTTGGTTTAAGGGTCCGACCAGCTGAATGGGGCCTCAGTGGCCGAGTGGTTTAGATCGCTGACTTCAAACAACTTGCCCCTCACCGATATGGGTCTGAGCCTCATTTGGGTGTTGAATTCTCCATGTGAGGAAGCCATCAAGCTGGCTTACGGAAGGTCGGTGGGGCTACCCAGGTGCCAGCTCGTGATAAAATATTGCACGGAGGAATCAATTTCATAAGTAAAGTATCAACACATGTCTTTGGTGTTATATTCTACGTAAGGTCTTATATTATTACTGAATAAAACAGGGATGGATTAGTTGATTATTTTTTTCTATACTAGTAATTATTTGCATTGTATACATGAGCGTTGGAAATGTGCAGCAGAAAGAGTAATTGATGCATGCATTTAATTTTTACAATGGCGATGATACAAGAATGTGTTTATCACTACAAATAAATAAGGATGAATGAATTTTTTTCTCAATCGGATATTTAGATTGAATGTAATTCGGAAACGCGCAAGAAGAAATGATGGATCTATTCATGTCTTAGATTTTATACTTGATTTTAGCCCGCGAATGTTTTTATCAGTTCGTGAGATATTAGTGCTATACATCTATTCATTCATTCATTCATTCATTCATTCATTCAAAAACATGCAAAACGTTTTGGCCTTTGAAATTGCCGGATAATATAATCACTACATATATTGATTGCATGGCTTATCATTCATAATGATTTTTCATTAGTATCGACGAGGTAAGAAATTGATAGCTTAATCAATCCTAATTGCTTGTATTGAAAAAGAAGAAGAAGAAATACATGCAAGATACAAGAAGAAAGGATGAATTATTTGAGGTCTTTGATTTTTTATTTGCGATGGTCCGCGCATGTTTATTTTTCAATTTTGGACGCACAAGAACAAAAATGAATTATTCCATGTCTTGATTTTCCATTTGAATGAGTTTACTACAAGAAATCCATCTTCTTCTATCAATATTAAAGGGGCCCTTTACACCAGATTTTAGCTAATATGATCTTTCTTTAAAAATGAAAATTGGTCATATTATGAACATTAGAACAAGCTATTCTTTGTACACTTTTTTATTAAAAGAATGTTAAACAAAGCAAAAGATAATTTATGAGTTGGGATCGAACCCGGATTGCCTAGGCAATATAAAGCCCCTTAACATCTTCACCAGCACACCACGGAGGAATTTGTACGACCCGTTTAAATAAAGCTTTATAATTAACGCAGTTTACCTTCGGTACCCCGTGACAAACGTTTTCAGTCTAATAAAGATTATGAATGAAAAATTTAGTGAATATCGGGACTGGATTCTTTGTCTGTATACACTGAATGTAGAAATTATGAAAACACGAAGGAATATATATTGTACATTGTAGAAAGTTCGAAACATGGAAGGAAGGATGAATTAATCAATGTCGTTGATTTTCATACGTGCAAAGTACAAGTTCGAAAACATGCAAAACGTTTGACCTTTGAAATGGCCGGAGAATATAATTTTCACTACACATATTGATTGCATCCCCTATCTTTTAAATATATAAATTATTTAAATCCCGTATTTCCGGCATATACGGGACATATACGGATGTTGGTATACCCAGAAATAAAATTTTAACACGATTGGACATATACGATGCCCGGACTATGTATTTTCGAAATATAGCCCGTATTTTCTGAAATATACAAATTATTTAAATCCCGTATTTCCGGCATATACAGAAAATATACGGAATTGTATACGAAGAATATACGGGAAATTTAATCCCTGTATTTTCGAAATATACAAACTATACATATCCCGTATATTCAGAATATACGGGAAATATACGAAGTTGTATACAAAGAATATACGGGAAATATAAGTCCCGTATTTTCAAAATATACAAATTATCTAAATCCCGTATTTCTGGCATATACGGGAATAATACGGAGTTGTATACCAAGCATATACGGGACATATACGTCCCGTATTTTCGAAATATACAAATTATTTAAATCCCGTATTTCCGGCATATACGGGAAATATACGGAGTTGTATACGAAGAATATACGGGAATTTAATCCCTGTATTTTCGAAATATACAAACTATACATATCCCGTATATCCAGAATATACGGGAAATATACGGGGTTGTATATGAAACATATACGGGAAATATACGTCCCGTATTTTCGTAATATACGGATTTATATATTCCCGTACACCAGACATATACGGGAATATACGGTGTTGTATACGATCAGAATAACCCTTTTTAGAATTTCCCGTATTTCAATAATATACGGGGTATCGTATACTAAGAATTCCGTATTTCATAGTATACGGAAATCCGTATTTTATAAGTATACGGACTTTTAAATATACAAGCCCCGTACACGCCCGTATTTTAGTTTTCCCGTATTTCTTCCCGTATACGGGTAATATACAGGATCCCGTACACTCCCGTATATTAACTCTTTTTTCGCAGTGGTCAAATGACCACCTCATCAAGACGATGTGCAAAACCCATGAGTCAGCCTTGTCAGCTCAAGGTCAAGGTCACAACTCAAGGTCAAAGGTTTGAGCCTTCCATTTTATAATGAAGGAATTTTATAAAACTTGGGTCAAATGATCACTTCATCAAGACAATGTGCAGAACCCATGAGTCAGCCATGCCAGCTCAAGGTCATGGTCACAACTTAGGGTGAAAGGTTTGAGCCTTCCATTTTGTGTCCGCTCTATATCTCCTAAACCCCTTGAAGGATGATCATGAAACTTGGGTCAAATGATTACCTCATCAAGACAATGTGCAGAACCCATGAGTCAGCCATGTCGGTTTAAGGTCAAGGTCACAACTGAAGGTCAAAATTTGAGCCTTCCATTTTGTGTCCGCTCTGTATCTCCTAAACCCCTTGAAGGATAATCATGAAACTTGGGTCAAATGATCACCTCATCAAGATGATGTGCAGAACCCATGAGTTAGCCATGCCGGCTCAAGGTCAAGGTCACAACTGAAGGTCAAAGGTTTAAGCCTTCCATTTTGTGTCCGCTCTGTATGTCCTAAACCCCTTGAAGGAAATTTATAAAACTTGGGTCAAATGATCACCTCATCAAAACAATTTGCAGAACTTACTAGTCAGCCATGCTGGCTCAAGGTCAAGGTCACAACTTAGGGTCAAAGGTTTGAGCCTTCCATTTTGTGTCCGCTCTGTATCTCCTAAACCCCTTGAAGGATAATCATGAAACTTGGGTCAAATGATCACCTCATCAAGACGATATGCAGAACTCATGAGTCAGCCATGCTGGCTCAAGGTCAAGGTCACAACTGAAGGTCAAAGGTTTGAGCCTTCCATTTTGTGTCCGCTCTGTATGTCCTAAACCCCTTGAAGGAATTTTATAAAACTTGGGTCAAATGATCACCTCATCAAAACAATTTGCAGAACTTACTAGTCAGCCATGCTGGCTCAAGGTCAAGGTCACAACTTAGGGTCAAAGGAATGCTCTCTCCGTCATCCATCTACCTATTTATACCCTAGCAGACATCCTATTTATAGAACTTGTTTCTGTATGGTCCAAATTTATACATAGCGTTTTGCAATGAGTACTTGCTCTACCAAATATCTGGTTCCCTTTAACTATTGTATATCACATAATGTGTGATGCTGGGATCCAGCTATCAACATAATGAACCCAGATCAGCTACAAATGACCCAAATACTATTATTAACAGCAATTCAACAATAATTATAGCAATGATAGCATGGAAAGGGAGTCAAGCACTATCTGTGCTTAATGTGCTACATTATCAATATATCAAACATACAAATTATTCTGACACACACCTTTGATTATCAGATTGAATTGAGAAGCTCATGATATTTTTCTGTAAGTCACAAATTATACATAGCGTTTGCAATATGTACTTGTCTACAAAATCGGTATCTTTGACTATTGTACTAAAAATTGTTATTGGATAGTAAACAAAAGAACCACCCCAATGGACCTACTAGATGGCAATTCCGCATGATTAACGAGTGGATGCAAATAATGGTACATATCTGTCGGGGGAGTCGCAAAATGACCGCTGAACAGGGAGGACTGTTAGTACAGGGTAGACTGTAATTGAACTTAAAAATTTGGTAGTGAAAAAACTAATAGCGAAAAAAATCAAGAAGTGAAAAACTAATTGCATGAAAAATTATCTGGAGCCCTGAATTATAATGTTTTGTTTTGAACAAATTTGGGCACATCAGCATACTTTAAATTTTTTGCATAACGTGTTATATATATTTTTAAATGTTGGCATTTCGCCTGCTGTTTCAATTATGTCTCCCACCACACAGTGGTGTGGGAGACATATTGATTTACTCCAGTCTGTGTGTCTGTCACAAAGCTTGTCCGCACTCTAAGTCGAACATTTCTCATCCGATTTTCACCAAACTTAAACAAAATGTGTTTGACCATGAGACCTCGGCCAGCTTAGATAACTAGCCAAATCAGTCCAGGAGTCTTGGAGTTATGGCCCTTGAATTACCAAAAATCGGCCTTTTTACTCTTGTCCGCACTCTAATTCAAACATTTCTCATCCAATCCTCACCAAACTTGAACAAAATGTGTTTGACCATGAGACCTCAGCCAAGTTCGATAACTAGCCAAATCGGTCCAGGCATTTTGGAGTTACAGCTCTTGAATTATTGAAAAATCTGCCTTTTTACTCTTGTCCGCACTCTAAGTCGAACATTTCTCATCCGATCTTCACCAGACTTGAACAAAATGTGTTTGACCATGAGACCTCGGCCATGTTCGATAACTAGCCAAATCGATCCAGGCATTTTGAAGTTACAGCCCTTGAATTATTGAAAAATCTGCCTTTTTACTCTTGTCCGCACTCTAAGTCGAACATTTCTCGTCCGATTTTCACCAGACTTGAACAAAATGTGTTTGACCATGAGACATCGGCCAAGTTCGATAACTAGCCAAATCGGTCCAGGCATTTTGGAGTTATGGCCCTTGAATTACTGAAAAATCTGCATTTTTACTCTTGTCCGCTCTCTAAGTCGAACATTTCTCATCCGAACTTCACCAAACTTGAACAAAATGTGTTTGGCCATAAGACCTTAGCCAAGTTCGATAACTAGCCAAATCCGCCCAGGCTTTTTTGATTTATGGCCCTTGAATTACTGATTGGATCAACTCGTCCAGACCATCTAATTGGATCCACTCATCTAAGCCAACTAGAGACACTAGACATTTTTCATAGGGGCAGTTGTGGGAGACATGCGCTTTTCTCAAAAGCATCTCTAGTTTTAAAATGATTCAGTAAAGATCCTCAGAACGTACATAAGATTCAATCCGGTGAGCGAATTAAGTTTTTGTGACACTCTGTTTTAATATTCTAATTCTTTGTTACAACAAATACCATTACCGTCCTCGACAGAAAAATACGGCTAAATAAATATTATGTGCCCTAACCAAAGTTTCCCAGCAAATGCGGCCACCATATGACGCCTTCCGGTGTGCCTGTTTAATAATTTCGGATACAGACAGTCAGTCGTCTGCCTGTTTTTATACGCCTGTTTGAAAAACGGGACGTATTATGGGAACGCCCCTGGCGGTTGGGCGGGCAGCATCCACAGACTTGCGCAAGAACCAGGTCCCTAGGTCTAAGGTCAAGGTCACACTTAGAGGTCAAAGGTCAGATTCAAGAATGACTGTCTGGAGCATTTCTTCTTCATGTATGGTGGGATTTTGATGTAACTTGGCACAGTTGTACACCATCATGAGACGGAGTGTCATGCACAGGTCCCTTCTTTAGAATTACTTCACTTTGTTAATCCTATAAATAGCTTAAATATTATATTGTAACTTTTGCATTACTAGTCGTAGGGAAAACTCGAGACCACTTTTCTGTAGTACAACATGCATGTTACATCCGATTTTGAGATGTATTTTGAACTATCTCTGCCTGCTAAGGATTTTTATGTGGAGATAAAAAAAATTTTTTATTTTTTTTTTTTTTTAAAGATTAACTTCCCTTAGTTGTTATTATTATTATTATTATACCAGATTTATATAGTTGTTACTATAAATAACTTACATTGTAACTTTTTTTATAACTGACCGTAGGGAAAAACCAAGACCACTTTTCTGTGGTACAACATAGAAATTACTTTCAAATTTTAGGTGTATTTTAAGGTATCTCTACCTGGTAAGGAGTTTTTTTGTGGACTTAGAAAAACAAAAGAATTACAATAATTACTACACAACCACAGAATTAAAACTCCATCTGCAAATACAGGTGCTAGTGTAAAGAAATTTGTTATGACGGGCGTATATTAAGACATTCTGGCACTCTTGTTTAATCATACGATTGGGCTTCAGGTACTGTATAAAACTTTATGGAGCCTTTCTTGTCCATGTAACGGGACCTGGTCCACAGACCTCAGCATGGAACCATTACTGCTAAAAAAGGAACCTACCAGAAACCGTTTCTGGTCATCGACCTCATTCTTGCAAGATGAAAAACGTTAATTGCTGATAAGCCTGGTATTGAAGGATGCCGAGACCAGCCACGTGATCTCTGTGGGGTCCACCAAAGGGAGTTATGCAGTCAACAAAGTACTATTTTAGAAAACGTGGAGAGGCTTTAAGACCAGATTAAAACTGTCTGGTATATATTTCTAAATAATTGATGTAATGAAACAAGGTTATTGAAATGGTAATGTAACATGTGTAAAGTATGTTACATACTTGTTACTCCTTCAATAAAGTGTTTACACTATATATATGTAAAGTTCAATTTCCAAGGAAAAACAACAGTAGACTTATGAGTTTTTTTTTCAATAATTATAATTTTTCACTGCAGGCGCTTTCAATTGTACATATCTTCAGGCAGTTACATTTTGAAATATATATATATATATAATTTCAAAACAATATACCTCACATAATCATTATTTTATTGATAATAATTAAGTGTTATCTTATTTCTTGAGACATCGGGTTGTGGCACAGGCAGTGGTTCATTTTATGCAAGTTAGCTAATCACACCTATTTTGGAGTAAACAATTTAACCATCAGTTACAAAATACTATTTAAGAAAACACTGAGAGATTTTAAGACCAGATCAAAAACCAAGATATGATAGATTATCATCTGTATGGTTGTCATTTCCAAACATGAACAGTTGCCATGGAAACATGATTTCATACATAGTACAAAAGAGCTTTTTCATGATGGGAACATTTTGAAATGGTTGGTCCTGTCAAAACAGTTTGGTACCTATGAAAAAAGTTTAGGGTACAGGGTGTGCATGGTAGATATTGCTGGACCCCCACGTAACTGTTCCACTGTATTCCTGTGTTATTATACTTACCTATTAAAAACTGTAAGTTTAACATATTTGAATATCTCTTATGTTTTCAGTTTAAACATGCGGGAACAGTACAATATGTCTTATACGTTGAAAGCTATGTCTTCTGGTCTGGTAGCTCTACGCTCTCAAAAGTCTTACAAGTAAGTCAACAAGCACAATCATAAAAAAATTTACTACTGCTAATTATGGTGAAAATTTCACCTTAATCATATTAGTTCATTATGCAAACACCAACACACATAACACAATCTCTAGAGTTAATCAGTTCTTTTTCCCAGTTGGGCTAACACATTTTCCAACTCCTCCTTTCCCCTCCCCCTCTAGTGGATAAAGTAATTGCAGCATCCCTCTGGCCCAAGTCCCAATTTGGTATCTGGTCTGTAACCTTTTCATGCATTGATGGATTTCAAAAAGACTTGTCACAAATGTTCAGTATGACATGACCATATGTCACATGTAAGAATAATAAATCTACCTGTCTTACTTTTTAGGTCATCAGAACTTTGTTCAGAATGAGCTATTAGTATAGGTGGATGGTCTGTCGTTCATTGTATGGCGTCCCTGCATCAAGATTTTTACTTAAACATCTGAGACTACTAGTCAGAATTACCATACATGTGATTTCCCGCACAGGAGGGTCAAAATCCAAAATCCCTAATTTTTCACCTTGCCTCCCGTCTCCCAACCAAAACCATAATTCTCCCGCTTTTCAAAAAAAAAAAAAAAGTCAGTATTATGACTGGGTTGATAATTACCGAGGAGTGCCAAACATGTTTACACATTCTTGCATAAGAACTACTTTTTTCACTGGATCCGCCCATGTATTAACGGGAGAAAAATTGTGTGCAAACAAGGCAATTCACGTGCTGTTAATACCCAATTTTTATTTTTGAAATGCTTTCCCAGGGCCGTATATGTAATTCTGCGCAGATTGACATCTGGTATCTGCGTCTTGTTTCTTTCATAAAAACCTCTTCTTGAAGCATTAAAAATGCAATCTAAACCACAGAATGTTTTACTGTATCAGTAACTAACGCCAGATGCGCTGCCCCCAACATTGTTCGTACTCGTTCCTTCCCTTGTTTACTCCCCTTTTAGAAGTCGGCGTCAATTCAGATTTCGTAAACAACCGTGAATGTTAAAGAATCGCATGTTTACCTGTGCGATTCTTTGTTTTTAGGAATCATATTTATGATTTTGGTAAGTATCAGTCGGTATGTTTTTATCTAATTTCTCGAAGAATTTATATAAACAGCTTGGAAGCTTGGCACTACGTTCGTACTCATCTGTACTCCAACTGCGTGTCCGTACTCAATATAACTCGAATGTAAAGTTATTATCCTTGAAATTGTGATGGAGTCCACCAAATTGTAAAATGATATGAACAATTATTGGTAATTTTATGTTTGTAATAATGAGAGATAAAAAAATCGCTTAAAAACCTTCAGGATATGCATTTCCGGGCCCTGGATACGGATATTTAAAACATATTTACCGTTTCCAAGAACAACAGGAATGGTAAATAAAAAATGTACCGGAATCGTAAAGTCATCACATATGAAAACAATACATAAATCGTCGTGAAATATTTTTTTATGTTAGAATAGCGACAATACACGTTTGTTTTGTGTATTAACGTCTGCAGAAGCCCTTGGGATATGTTTGTGACCTCGACCTTCGGTCTCGGTCACAAACAATCCCGCGGGCTTTGGTCTTCGTCACAAACAATCCCGCCGGCTTCTGCAGATGTTAATACACAAAAAAACGTGTATTATCCCTACAGTAAATCAAAGTGTCACTGACTGTTGTGTATTATACATGTTTGACACACATGTAGCTGGAGGAAAGAGTTGTTTTTCACAGGTGAATTTTGATAACGTTGTTTTGTTAAATAAGGGATTAGACAAGCAGGGCCTTTTCCACTTGTCTCACGGGGCCGAATATCGAACCATTCTCAATGCTAATTAGGCTCCATTTTTTTACCAATTTGAAGCAAAAAACTCCCAGTCATAAATAATTCCCAGCTGAAATGAATTTTTGATTATTCTAAGAAAAGTTTTGTTCGGTAATAAAATCACATAAATAATTGTTGGAAAAAAACAACCCATTTCTATTTTTAGAACATGAATGTTATTTCCCCATATGGTTACACTCTACCAGTTCAGTTCCTTATTTATTTCATATTAACAATAAAATATTCAGACCTCATTTTCAGCACTTTAAATGATATGAAAACCATATGTGGTCATTTAGTATGACATGTCTTCTTATAAAAAATAGAAAAATATTGACATGTTATGTTGTATATAAGAAAAATAATCTGTTCTGAGAAATATCACCCTCTAAAAATGCCCCCATGAAAACAGCTGTTTAGCAATTACGCGTAGGTAGACATTTTTCGCAAAGAATAAAACTTATTCCAGGAAATTCACAATGAAAATGGTCTAGATCTTTTCTCAATACAATAAGCAATAAAAATAAGCCAAATATTTAACTGTCACCTCCTCATGTCACTCATTATACCAGACTTCATCCAAAGCATGGAACTACATTTTGGACTACTTCACATGTAACACTGAGTAGTCACTTCAGGTTTGGTGTAATCCGAATGTTTACCAAATTAATTTACTACTAAAATTGGACTTACGTCATTGAAAATTGGATGAAAACACACACTCATTTAAATGATAACATCAATCTACATTATTTTGGTAAGGGTAAATACATGTTGATGTATTTCTGTTTTCTGTTTTTCATGTCAAAATCATTAATGATCAGTATTTTTATACGAAAGTGGGTGGGGTAAGAAATTTACATAATTTATGAGTTGTGTTCAGACCAATTTAGAGCTTCGTTTTTTTATGCCCCCGAAGGGAGGCATATAGTTTTTGAACGGTCTGTCCGCAATTTTCGTGTCCAGTCCATATCTTTGTCATCCATGGATGGATTTTCAAATAACTTAGCATGAATGTGTACCACAGTAAGACGATGTGTCGCGCGCAAGACCCAGGTCCGTAGCTCAAAGGTCAAGGTCACACTTAGACATTAAAGGTCATATTTCATGAAGGGGCCTCCGTGGCCGAGTGGTTAAGGTCGCTGACTTCAAATCACTTGCCCCTTATCGATGTGGGTTCGAGCCTCACTCGGGGCGTTGAATTCTTCATGTGAGGAAGCTATCCAGCTGGCTTAAGGAAGGTCGGTGGTTCTACCCAGGTGCCCGCTCGTGATGAAATAATGCATGGAGGGGCACTTGGGGTCTTCCTCCACCATCAAAGCTGGAAAGTCGCCATATGACCTGAATTGTGTCGGAGCGACGTTAAACCCAACTAAATCAAATCAAATCATATTTCATGATAGTGCATTGATGGGCGTGTCCGGTCCATATCTTTGTCATTCATGCATGGATTTTAAAATTATTGGGCATGAATGTGTACCACAGTAAGACGACGTTTCGCACGCAAGACCCAGGTCCGTAGCTCAAAAGTCAAGGTCACACTTAGACGTTAAAGGTCATATTGCATAATAGTGCAATGATGGGCATGTCTGGTCCATATCTTTGTCATTCATGCATGGATTTTAAAATAACTACGCATGAATGTGTGGCACAGTAAGACGACATGTCGCGCGCAAGACCCAGGTCCGTAGGTCAAAGGTCCTAAACTCTAACATCGGACATAACTATTCATTCAAAGTGCCATCGGGGGCATGTGTCATCCTATGGAGACAGCTCTTGTTTTTTTTCAGTCCTCGAGTAGAATAATGTTAATGCATGTTCACCACCATTTCAGACCTAAATTGAGACTTTGTTTCAACAAATTTAATCTGTTAAGAAAGTTCAAAGTAAGAACAAGAGGCAGTGTGCCCATACCACGTGACTTTGACGTCATTTTATGGCTAAGACGGCAAGCCAAATTCCGTCGATTCGATTCTTCGAAGTGGCGTAAGTTCTTTATTTCTTGATCAAATATGACCAAATCAAGTGCAGGCTAAGGAAAAAAGTGAGTACTTCACTCACAAGTAAAAGGTTTTATCAACAGATGAACAGTTTTGGCCTGAAAACGGGAAAACTGTTTTGTTTAGAGAAAATGAGCATGGTAAGACGGCAAGCAAGAGCCCTTTTTGACAGAAAAACGGATGATTGTACACATCAAAGGAGTCGCACGTATTACCGATTCACAGAAATTTAATGCTGGCTCTGTTGGAGGCCTTAATTGACAAAAATGTAGCAGAATTATTTAAAAACTTTTAAAAAATCCAAAATATGCTAAGACGGCAAGTCCGCTAAGACGGCAAGTCATTTTTATTAGATATACCTGGTTGCACCAACTTACGAAATTCAACACTTCCTTGGTTACAGGCCGTCCATTCTTCTATCAATCCATGCGTCAGTAACATTTTTACTATGTTTTATCAATGCTTGTGAAATAAAATAGTGAAAAGTGGAAACTTTACAGATCGGCCAACACGGCAAAAACGAAAATGTTGCAGGCTCGGTTTGAATGAGCCTGTTCATGGACGGCAGTGGAAATGCATGCTACCGTCCACGCCCTCTAGCCCCGGGTTGAGCAGAACTCAACATTTACACATGCTAAAAGTACAATAAGCAATTTAGAGACATCTGCAGATGTATTCAAACGGCGGTGAACATGGAACCTTCAATGAACACTTACATAAAAGTTCAGTGACATTCATTGATCATCTTTCATCTTCTCCTTAAATCACTAGTGCTGGGCAAAAGAGATATGAACGGTTTATCCTCACTGTTTTCTCATTAAGGCAAAACAATTATTATAACTTTGGACCATACACCGTTTTGTTGGAATTACACACTATCATTGAAATTACCATATGCATCGCCGAATGAATACATCATCGGATGTTGCTAAATTGATTTTTAGGTCGAACCCACGAAGTGGTTGAGACCTATAATATACCGTATTCCAGAACTTGCAAAAATATCAGCCTAACCATTTTCACTGAAAGACAAATTAATCCGCAGTAAGGTTTTTGCCCGTTTTTTCAAGCTAATCGACAGATATTCTTATTGATGTTTTCTGAACATTGTTCTACAGTCGGTTGATATTTTCATACATACATATATGTAAATACAATAAGGTTAAAGAATGCGTCACTTCGTATTGAAATTATGTTTTTAAGTATGTTGATCCATCGAGCATGACTAAATTGAAAAACGAAGGTGTATTTCTTTAAAACAATTCAGAAAAACCTCAGACGTGACCGAAGCGCATAAAAATATGCCCTGAAAAAATAGTTCAAAACGTATAAGAAAGATTTCTCTAGTTTAGCCTTAATACATAATGCACTCGTCAGTAATAAAACAGCATAATTATGATCTGAATCATTTTTTCTAGTTGTATAGGATATAGATCTGTATGCGATTTTTTTCTACCTGTCCTGATTTGAATGACAAGGGAGATCACTGTGTAGGAGTAAGTTAAATGATAAACTGCTTTATTTAATTTAAAGATAGATTTTCTTTCTGAATTACTTCCCTTTATTCTTATTTTACCCTTATTTTTGTACAGCTTTTATAACGACTGATTCATATTAGTTATTATTTAACATTTTGCTTTATCGTTTTAATATCTCTGTAAGGCTGAGTCAAAATATTTGTTTTAGATTTCCTTTTTATAAATAATTATATATGTAGTATATTAATTGCTACAGTGCTCCACTTTTACATGGAAAGCTACACGTTACAGGTAAAAGCCCTGCTCCGTGGCTATTCAAATTCTATTGTGTGTATGCAACCCATGATTACAATAGGTAACAGTTAACGGCCACGTGCCAACCTTTAGCACGCAAAACCACAGGTATTTCATATAGAATTTCATATACAATAGACTCTATTTTGACAGACGTCACTGTTCATAGTCAAGATTTTCATGCTCTTTCAGTGACAATTCAAGTTAAAAGGTAGGACAGGAGCAGGGCTTTAAGGAAAATGGTCGCGATGCAAGTACATTGTACACGTTTGTTTAACTTACCTATTTGTCTCGATATTTAATGTAATAACCTATATTAATACTTACAAGATAAATAATTGACATTCCTTGCAAATCCTGAATACATTTAGATGTTAGGGGTACTTTACTATGACTTTTAACAACATTACATCAGTCCCGGATTATTATAATTGTTATTGAATCGAAAAATTTACATGAAAGTTGTCATTTTGATAAACGTTAATAAAACAGAGTAAAAGCTACAGAGTTTTTAAAATAGATTATGAAGCAAAATAGAATCAAAACAGTACATAACGAGAATTTCTAGTCGGTTAAAAATCTCATGAGAGCTAATGTTACATGTAATTTGACTTTCCGACTCAATTAATAAATCTTATCTTAGTATATCAAATGTTGATGTTTGCCTGATGTGAAGTTTCTAAGTATGTTTGCCCGATAAATGAAACTGTTTGATTTCTTTTAAGCAAAATTGAATCAAAGCATATCAACGGGGCATTTGCGTCTTCTCCCGATGATTTTCATGTGCATGGTTTTTTTTCTTATCTCAAAACTGCACGGAAGTCGAAACAGCAGGATCTTGGGGTAGATACAGGTCTACTTTCCAGTTTGGCAGACCCCACTGACTTCTACTGTTGTTGTAGCAGGGTCGGTCGTTTGTACAAACATTTTAACAAGGTAGTGGAGTTTAAAGACAACAACCCATGAATTAAAGAAGTAGGGTTGCAACATTTTTAGCTCGACTATTCATAGAATAGTAGAGCTATTGGACTCGCCCATGCGTCCGCGTCCGCGTCCGGATTTGGTTAAGTTTTTGTATGTAAGCTGGTATCTCAGCAACCACTTGTGGGAATGGATTGAAACTTCACACACTTATTCACTGTGATAAACTGACTTACATTGCACAGGTTCCATAACTCTATTTTGCTTTTTTACAAAATTATGCCCCTTTTTTGACTTAGAAATTTTTTGTTAAGGTTTTGTATGTAAGCTGGTATCTCAGCAACCACTTGTGGGAATGGATTGAAACTTCACACACTTATTCACTGTGATAAACTGACTTACATTGCACAGGTTCCATAACTCTATTTTGCTTTTTTATAAAATTATGCCCCTTTTTCGACTTAGAATTTTTTGGTTAAGGTTTTGTATGTAAGCTGGTATCTCAGTACTCACTAATTGGAATGGATTGAAACTTCACACACTTGTTCACTGTCATGATCTGACATACACAAAGCAGGTTCCATAACTCTGTTTTGCTTTTTTACAAAATTATGCCCCTTTTTCGACTTAGAATTTTTTGGTTAAGGTTTTGTATGTAAGCTGGTATCTCAGTATCCACTAATGGGAAAGGATTGAAACTTCACACACTTGTTCACTGTCATGATATGACATGCAGTGCAAAGGGTCAATAAATCAACTTTGCATTTTACAAAATTATGCCCCTTTTTAAACTTAGGAGTTTTGGGTTAAATTCTTAATGTAAGCTGGTATCTCAGTACCCACTAATGGAAATGGATTGAAACTTCACACACTTGTCCACTGTCATGAGCTGATAAGCACTATGCAAGTTCCATAACCCTATTTTGCTTTTTTTAAATTATGCCCCTTTTTCGACTTTCGTATTCATTCAGTCGACAAGGCTGTTGAATAGTCGAGCGTTGCTGTCCTCCGACAGCTCTTGTTAATGTTTTGGTGTCAAGATTACTTAAAATAGAAAAAAGTGGAAACTTCACAGGTCGTTAAGTCGTGACATCAGTACATTTTATTTTATCAGGCTCGGCTAAACAAGAAGTTGATTTTACAGAAATGTGTAAAATTATACAACCCTTTCTCCAAGAATTGTGGAAGTTGGTGTATTTGTGGGTGGTTCCAATACTCCCGCTTTCATAGCCTTGGGTATTGTTTAATCACCCCTTGGATATGGTGTCTGCTTTTTAATTTTGTTTTTTGACTGTTCCTGTGATACGCAGGCTCCATAACCTCAGATCCCCTTCCTAAATTCTAGTTTGTTTAGTTCTGCCCATTGTTTTCTCGTTTGGGGCAAACCCTTTATTTTATCTGGGGACCAAACGCCGCTCTTCATGGAATTACACGCCTCAACACGTGTATCACGTGAAGGTTCCATGTTCATCATCGTTTGAATACATCTGCGGATGTCTCTAAATTGCTTTTTGTACTTTTAGCATGTGTAAATGTTGAGTTCTGCTCAACCCGGGGCTAGAGGGCGTGGACGGTAGCATGCATTTCCACTACCATCCATGAACAGGCTCAATCAAACCGAGCCTGCAACATTTTCGTTTTTGTTGTGTTGAGCGACCTGTGGAGTTTCCATTTCCATTTTAATATGTGATACCGTGTTAAATTTTGGGGAAAAAATAAGATTTTTCTATTCTACTCAATACTTTGAACACAGCTACATAGAAATACTTTTTAAAGCATGTCTTCTAGCTTATAGACTGAGTTATGCATAAGATTCTTATTTGTCAAAACATTATTCTATATATCTGAAAATTGTGTTTTTGATTTGTGGAAGTCGACAAAATGGCTGTTCTTAATAAGTAGCCTTATTTTTAATACAAACGGTTTGTCAAGAAAACATTCACTCAATCATATGTACAACAGACTTGTGAACATATAAAGTAGTATTGATTAGGTCAAAAATGTGTGTTATTTGTTGTTGCCTGCTGCCAACTGTATATTTATTCTTTAGTTTTCGAAACGCTTTAACATACTTTAATCTTAAAGACCGACACGCAGAGGTACATCCAAGATGGTATACATGTGTAGCTTTTGAATTCTAAACCTTTCTAGAACAGTTCTCACTTATATGCCAATCCTGCTAGAGCAAATCATAATTCTCGTTTAATTTATCTATTAAGCCTCACAATTTAGCAACCGTATAAAAAAAAAAAAAAACAAAAAAAAAACAACAACATATAACGTAGTTCAAAACATCATATGACTTCACTTATATAACGGTTTTGACAAGAAGTAGAATGATCTACTATTGGTAAACATCCAGTGACCCCTTGTAGAGAACTGCGACTCCATAGACGATATTACTATAAAAAATGACTTGCCGTCTTAGCATATTTTGGATTTTTAAAAAGTTTTTAAATAATTCGGCTACATTTTTGTCAATTAAGGCCTCCAACAAAGCCGGCATTAAATTCCTGTGAATCGGTAATACGTGTGACTCCTTTGATGTGTACAATCATCCGTTTTTCTGTCAAAAAGGCCCCTTGCTTGCCGTCTTACCATGCTCATTTTCTCTAAACAAAACAGTTTTCCCGTTTTCAGGCCAAAACTGTTCATCTGTTGATAAAACCTTTTACTTGTGAGTGAAGTACTCACTTTTTTCCTTAGCCTGCACTTGATTTGGTCATATTTGATCAAGAAATAAAGAACTTACGCCACTTCGAAGAATCGAATTGACGGAATTTGGCTTGCCGTCTTAGCCACAAAATGACGTCAAAGTCACGTGGTATGGGCACACTGAAGAGGGAGCTTCTGTAAGACAGCATGCTTGACTTTTCTCATTGATTGACTCTGAATTAAAGCTTAGCCAGTAAAAGGGGCAGTTAAAGCTTTGCCAGTAAAGCTTTGAATGTAACAGAGATATCTGACATTATATTAAAACTTTAACCGAAAAATATAAGTTAAAAAGTGGCATAACTCTGTCAATATTCAAATCAAGTTATGAGGATTGTTTCTTCTGGTGTAGACTTATGCGTTATTGTGTGACGTAAAATGTTGGATTTGTCTCTAAGTTCTGTGTACGCGTGCTTAATTTATGTCGATAAAAAACCTCCAGTTTTGAGACCCCAACTCCAGCTTAAAAAATGGCAAACCTCCAGTTTTGGGATTCTGAACTTATCACATGTATAGAATTACACCAAACTTTGTCAGAAGCACTTGGCACGGACCTCTACCTACTTTGTTCAAATATTTCACCTTGGCACCTTTTAGGGGCCACCAAAGCTAAAAGTAGATAAACCTTTAAAGAACTTATTCCCTTGAACTGCTGAATGTATCTTCGTCAAAGTTGGTAACTGTAGCATCATTATAAGGTCCTCTCCAAGTTTTTGTGCCCTCCCTCCCCCACCATGATAGGTGGGTGCATATAGATTTGGTTTTGTCCGTGCGTGCAGGAGTCCGTCCGAAGTTTGTGACGCACCTTGCTCAAAATGTATTTGATATAAATTGATGAAACCTTGCATGAGTCTTTATCTTGATATGAACTTGCGCACCTCCTATTTTTCATCTGGCTCCATCCCCTATTTCCAGAGTTATGGCCTCTGAAATAGTAAAAAATTCACATTTTCACATTGTGACACGACTTGCTCAAAAAGATTTTGATTCATGAAACCTTGCATGAGTCTTAATCATGATATGAACTTGTACACCACCTATTTTCCATTTCCTCCGCCTCCTATTTCCAGAGTTATGGCCCCTGAAATAGTCAAAAATATACATTTTCAACTTGTGACGTGCCTAGCTCAAAAAGTATTTAATATAAATTGATTAAACCTTGCAGAAGTCATTATCATGATATGACCTTGTGCACCTCCTATTTTTCATCTGGTTCCGCCCCCTATTTCCAGAGTTATGGTCCCTGAAAGAGTCAGAAGTGCACATTTTCACCTTGTGACGTGTCTAACTCAAACATATTTCATATAAATTGATTAAACTTTGCACGAGTCTTTATCATGATATGAACATGCGCACCTCCTATCTTTTGTCTGGTTCCATCCCCTATTTCCAGAGTTATTGCCCCTGAAATAGTCAAAAATGCACATTTTCACCTTATGACACACCTTGCTCAAAAAGTATATGATATAAATGGATGAAAACTTGCATGAGTCTTTATCATGATATAAACTTGCCCACCTCCTTTTTTTTTTTGGCTGGCTCCATCCCCTATTTTTAAAGGTATGGCCCCTGAAATAGTCAAAAATGCACATTTTCACGTAATAATGTGCCTAGCTCCAAAAGTATTTGATGTAAATTCATGAAACCTTGCTTTAGTCTTTATCATGATGTGACCTTGCACACTTGGCATTCTTCTTGAGAATCTTAGCACTTATTACAGAGTTATGACCCTTGAAATAGCCAAAATAATGGATTTTTTGTTTGTGATGCTCATAGTTCAAAAAGTATATGGCCTAGAATAATGAATCCTTTTCATACAAGAGGGTCATGATGACCCTGGATTGCTCACCTGAGTAATATGAGCTACATGTTTCAAATGTCAACCTGATGCTAAAATATCAAGAAAGAAGGTCAGTAGGTCACATTCATGACATTCAGTGAAAGTCAAGTTTTAAGATCGGTGCACAAAACTGTATTTGTCATCCAAATTTCAAGGCTCTATCTTAAAAAACAAAAAAGTAGGTCAGTAGGTCAAGGTCAAAGTCAAGTGACCCCTAATTACTTGGGGTCATCAGGTAATTATAATAAAACAGTATAGGAAATATGATCAGAAAATTTTGAAAGTATTTTTTCCTGTATAACACATACAACAAGTGACCCCCAGGACAGGGCTTCTTTTCACCCCAGGGGCATAATTTGAACATTCTTGTTAGAGAACCACTAGGCGATGCTACATACCAAGTATGAAAGGCCTGGGCCTTGAATTTTCAGACAAGAAGAATTTTTTTAAAAATTCCTATATAAGTCTATGTAAAACTTGGGACCCCCAGGGTGGGGTCACTTTTCACCCCAGGGTAATAATTTGAACAATTTTGGTAGAGGACCATAAGGCCATGCTGCATCTTAAATATCATAGGCCTAGGTCTTGTGGTTTCAGACAAGATTTTTAAAGTTTTTTCCTATACAAGTCTGTGTAAAACTTGGGACCCTTTTTCCTTTCGGTTGCCATGGCAACCAGAGTTCTGAATGGAATTTATTTCTTTGCCTAATTTTTAATGAGGATCATGCAAGGAACATTCCTGTGAAGTTTCAGCAAAGTTGGACTGATGGTTTAGGCTGGGAGGTGTTGACGGACAACTGACGATGGACGACACCGGACAATCACTGACCGCAAAAGCTCATCCTTGAGCACTTCGTGCTCAGGTGAGCTACAAATGTTTGTTGAGGCTATACCCCCATAAGACTGCAAACATTTGAACTATTGCCCCTTATTTGTGACAAATGTTCCAGGGGCACACCCTGTGTCCTACAGACACATTCTAGTTTCAATAGGGGCACTTAGCCCCTTTTAGGGTCTACCAGAGCTAAAATTAAAAATGCCTTTAAGTGATTTCTGCTAGATGGATCTTCATCAAACCTGGTCTAGAGGATCATTATAAGATCCTTTCTCAAATTTACTGTTACTACTGGTCACCAAACTTGGTCAGAAGCATCCTGGCATGGACCTCTACCAAGTTTGTTCAAATATTTTACCTTGGCATCTTTTTGGGGCCACAAAGCTAAAAATAGATAAACCATTAAAGAACTTATTCTCATGAACTGCTGGATGGATCTTCATCAAAGTTGGTCTGTAGCATCATTATAAGGTCCTCCCAAAGTTTTTTCAGTAGGGGCACTTGGCCCCTTTTAGGGTCTACCAGGGCTAAAATTAAAAATGCCTTTAAATGACATCTTCTCTTGAACTGCTTGATGGATCTTCATCAAACCTGGTCTAGAGGATCATTATAAGGTGCTTTCTCAAATTTGTTTGATTATTAGGGGCACTTGGCCACAATTAGGGGCTACTGAAGTTAAAAATAGAAATACCAACCTTCTCATAAACTGCTTGATGGATCTTCATCAAATATGATTGTAGCATCATTATAAGGTCCTCTCCCAATTTGTAAAAATGGGGATGATTGGCTCCTTTTAAGCACTACCAGAGCTAAAATAAGAAATGCCTTTAAATGACTTCCTGTCTTGAACTGCTGAATGGATCTTCATCAAACCAGGTCTAGATCATTATAAGGTCCTTTCTGAGAGGCACTTTGCTGCTTTTCTTTCGAGTGAACTTTTGTTTTTCTATTTAATTCAAATGGACACCATTATAGTAAAAACAGAATAGTAAGTATAACTATATTTATGTCACCACCCCCCCCCCCCCCCCCCCCCTCACTGGGCGGAGACATATTGTTTTTGCCCCATCTGTCCATCCGTCCGTCTTTCCGTCACACTTCATTTCCGATCAATAACTGGAGAACCATTTAAGCTAGACCCTTCAAACTTCATAGGATGTTAGGGCTTATAGAGTAGACGACCCCTATAGTTTTTGGGGTCACTCTATCAAAGGTCAAGGTGGCCTGAACATGGAAAACCATTTTCGATCAATAAATTGAGAACCACTTGACCCAGAGTGTTGAAACTTCAAAGGTCAAGGTCTAGTTTAATCATATTTTATTGTATATAATATTACATATTCACACATGTATACATCACATTTAAAACAAGCATTAAATCAAATACATACAAAGGGGTTGGGCCACAAGTTAAACCAACATTATCAAGGGCCCTCCCCAGGTCAAGGTCACAGGGGCCTGAACATGGAAAACCATTGAAACTTCATAGGATGATTGGTCATGCAGAGTAGATGACCCCTATTGATTTTTAGGTCACTGCATTAAAGGTCAGGGTCACAAGGGCCTGAACATGGAAAACAATTTCCGGTCAATAACTTGAGAATCACTTTACCCAGAATGTTTAAACTTCATAGGATGATTTGACATGCAGAGTAGTTGAACCCTATTGATTTTAGGGTCACTGTATTAAAGGTCAAGGTCACAGGGGCCTGAACATGGAAAGTCATTTCCGATCAATAACTTTAGAACCACTTGACCCAAAATGTTGAAACTTCATAGGATGATTGGTCATGCAGAGTAGTTGAACCCTATCGATTTTAGGGTCACTCTATTAAAGGTCAAGGTCACAGGGGCCTGAACATGGAAAACCATTTCCAGTCAGTAACTTGAGAACCACTTGACCCAGAACTTCATAGGATGATTGGACATGCAGAGTAGATGACCCTAGGGCTGTCATTGATTGGGTCTTTGGCATATCGACGATACTGATATATCGGAAGACAAATATTGACGATAAATCGATATATCGATTATTAAGTTAGATTAATAACCTATTTGTTCATTGGCATGCTATATACCTTCTTGTCAATGTTATGTTTAGTTTTAGTGCCTACTTTTTAGCTCACCTGTCACAAAGTGACAAGGTGAGCTTTTGTGATCGCGCGGTGTCCGTCGTCTGTCGTCCTTCCGTGCCTGCGTCTGTCCGTAAACTTTTGCCTGTGACCACTCTAGAGGTCACATTTTTCATGGGATCTTTATGAAAGTTGGTCAGAATGTTCACCTTGATGATATCTAGGTCAAGTTCGAAACTGGGTCACGTGAAGTCAAAACCTAGGTAATGTAGGTCTAAAAATAGAAAAACCTTGTGACCTCTCTAGAGGCCATATATTTCACAAGATCTTCATGAAAATTAGTCAGAACGTTCACCTTGATGATATCTATGTCAAGTTCGAAACTGGGTTACGTGTCTTCAAAAACTAGGTCAGTAGGTCAAATAATAGAAAAACCTTGTGACCTCTCTAAAGGCCATGTTTTTCATGGGATCTGTATGAAAGTTGGTCTGAATGTTCATCTTGATGATATCTAGGTCAAGTTCGAAACTGGGTCACGTGCCTTCAAAAACTAGGTCAGTAGGTCTAAAAATAGAAAAACCTTGTGACCTCTCTAGAGGCCATATATTTCACAAGATCTTCATGAAAATTGATTAGAACGTTCACCTTGATGATATCTAGGTCAAGTTCGAAACTGGGTCACGTGCCATCAGAAACTAGGTCAGTAGGTCAAATAATAGAAAAACCTTGTGACCTCTCTAAAGGCCATATTTTTCAATGGATCTGTATGAAAGTTGGTCTGAATGTTCATATTGATGATATCTAGGTCAAGTTCGAAACTGGGTCACGTGCCTTCAAAAACCAGGTCAGTAGGTCTAAAAATAGAAAAACCTTGTGACCTCTCTAGAGGTCATATATTTCACAAGATCTTCATGAAAATTGGTCAAAATGTTCACCTTGATGATATCTAGGTCAAGTTTGAAAATGGGTCACGTGCCATCAAAAACTAGGTCAGTAGGTCAAATAATAGAAAAACTTTGTGACCTCTCTAGAGGCCATATTTTTCATGGGATCTATATGAAAGTTGGTCAGAATGTTCACCTTTATGATATCTAGGTCAAGTTGGAAAGTGGTATATGTGCCATCAAAAACTAGGTCAGTAGGTCAAATAATAGAAAAACCTTGTGACCTCTCTAGAAGCCATACTTTTCATGGGATCTGTATGAAAGTCGGTCTGAATGTTCATCTTGATGATATCTAGGTCAAGTTTGAAACTGGGTCAACTGCGGTCAAAAACTAGGTCAGTAGGTCTAAAATTATTAAAATCTTTTGACCTCTCTAGAGGCCATATTTTTTAATGGATCTTCATGAAAATTGATCTGAATGTTCACCTTGATGATATCTAGGTCAGTTTCGAAACTGGGTCACATGCAGTCAAAAACTAGGCCAGTAGGTATAAAAATAGAAAAAACTTGTGACCTCTCTAGAGGCCATATTTTTCATGAGATCTTCATGAAAATTAGTGAGAATGTTCACCTTGATGATATCTAGGTAAAATTCAAAACAGGGTCACGTACCTTAGAAAACTAGGTCAATAGGTCAAATAATAGAGACAATATTTTTCAATGGATCTTCATGAAAATTGGTCAGAATTTTTATCTTGATAATATCTAGGTCAAGTTCAAAACTGGGTCACATGAGCTCAAAAACTAGGTCACTATGTCAAATAATAGAAAAAACGACGTCATACTCAAAACTGGGTCATGTGGGAAGAGGTGAGCGATTCAGGACCATCATGGTCCTCTTGTTATATTACTGTTTGATTGTGTTGTATTTGTATCTATGAAATAAGTAAAATAAATGAAAATTAATGAAATCTTTTATAGATCTTCATTGTGCCTTCACTCCTCTTTTGCATTTATCCTACTTTACAACCACCAGGCACTGGAGTTGGGTTTCAAACAGCTAAAATTCTGCATTTCTCTTTCACAGATATCTATTTATTTATTAAATTAATTAATTTATTTATTGTACCCCCCGACAACAAAGTTGTAAGGGGGGGTATACTGGTTTCAGGTTGTCTGTCTGTCCGTCTGTCTGTCTGTCCGTCTGGCCGTCTGTCCATCTGTTCGTAGACGCAATCTTGTGCGCAACATCTCTTCTTATCCCCTTGACAGAATTCAATGAAACTTCACACAAGTGATCAGTACCAACAGTAGTTGTGCATGGGGCATGTTAGGTTCTTTTTGAAAAAAATTTTGCAGAGTTATGGGACTTTGTTTTTTTTGTTATTATACTATATACATAGACACAATCTTGTGGCACCATCTCTCCTCATCCCCTTGACACAATTTAATGAAACTTCACACAAGTGATCAGTAACAACAGTAGTTGTGCATGGGGCATGTTAGGTTCTTTCAGAAAAATTTTTAACAGAGTTATGGGACTTTGTTTTTTTGTTACTATACTATATACATAGACACAATCTTGTGCGCACCATCTCTCCTCATCCCCTTGACACAATTAAATGAAACTTCACACAAGTGATCAGTAACAACAGTAGTTGTGCATGGGGCATGTTAGGTTCTTTCAGCGACAACAATTGCACAGTTATGGGACTTTGTTTCTTGTTAACATACTATGTACATACAGTCTGCATATGCAATCTTGTGCGTGCCTAATCTACCAAACCCTTACACACAATTTAATGAAACTTCACACAAGTGATCAGTACCAACCCTAGTTGTGCATGCTGCATGTTACATTCTTTTAGATAAATATTCTTCATAGTTATGGGACTTTGTTTTTTGTTACTATACTGTATACATACAGTCTATATACATACAGTCCACATAATTATGCAATCTTGTGTGCGTCAGATTGCAATGTACTGTGTCAGTGCATGCGGGGGGTACATTCATCACCTTTAGTGATAGCTCTAGTTTACAATGTTTTTATTTATTTTTAGCCTGTTTCATACCCTGTCTAATTTCTACCTTGCACTTACATTCGGTACAAGCACCGCATGTTCTTTTTTTTTTTTTAACTTCTGCCCAAGTTTTCGATGGGCCTCAAATTTATAGTGTTTGACTGTTTGTTTGTTGTACTGAAAGACATGTTTAAGCAACACCCTGTATTTCTACGAACCCAAACAAAGCTTTTCTTTCTGTCTTTTGACTCATTTTTCCCACTATTTAAGCCGGCGATGGCTTCCTCTTCGGCCATCTTTGATTGTTATTGTTACGGGTACTAGCTAAATTCTGTACCTTTTATTGAGTGATTAGCTATACGCGAACAAGTAAAAAGCCGAGATTGACGTAGAAACAGTATATATACACTATGTTTTTACATGCACAAACAACGAAGCGACCTTTCAAGACAGGACAACATAACTTTTTGCAAATAGATTCTGAAGTTGAGCCCTTTTTACTTCTACCCATATAGGTAGTGCTGGCTAGTGGGAAAAGACTGCTACGGTAAGTTTAGACATGACCTTTTTTGGCAACTTCCGTTACTTACGGCACATTTTTGCAGGCAGAAAAAGTTGTTTTAGGGGGTCTGAGTGTTTATCTAGGCAGTTGTTTTTTCTCTCTGTAAAATATTGATTTTTGAAAATGGGAATCGATAATCGATCGACCAAAAAATATCGTTGATACATCGATATCGTTTCTATCAATGACAGCCCTAGATGACCCCTGTTAATTTTGGGGTCACTTGATCCAGGGCACTAGACAACTTTTGGAGCCAGGTACCCATACCTTCAGGAAGGGGAATTTTTCGTCAAGGGGGAAGTTTTTAGTCATATATATGTTACTAACTTTCACACTTATTAATACTGTTTTCAATTATTTCTATCTAACTATAATGTAACTATATTGCAGTAGTAACCTTCCTTAGAGGCACTATAATATAACTTGAAAGAGACTTCATATCTAGTTTTGTTAAACAACCTATTATCAAGGGCATTTTCTTCTAAGAAAAGGGAAAAAACATATTTTATGAGGGGAATGGGGCCCATATTCGGCCCCAAAAACGGCCGAACAAGGTCACAGGGGCCTGAACATGGAAAACAATTTCCAGGCAGTTACTTGAGAACCACTTGACTCGGAATGTTGAAACTTCATAGGATGATTGGACATGCAGAGTAGATGACCTCTATTGATTTTGGGGTCACTCTATTAAAGGTCAAGGTCGCAGCCGATAGAAAATGGAAATCCATATCTGGTTTATAACTTGAGAACCATTTTATCTAGAACCTTTAAACTTCATAGGGAGATAGGAATTACATAGTAGGTGACCCCTTTTGTTTTTTGGGGTCACTCCATCAAAGGTCAAGGTCACAGGGGGGTGTGGGGGGCTGAACATAGAAAACTCTTTCCAATAGATAACTTGAGAACCACTTGACCCAGAATGTTGAAACTTAATAAGATGATTGTACATGCAGAGTAGATGACCCCTAATGATTTTGGGATCACTCTGTTAAAGGTCAAGGTCACAGGGGCCTGAACATGGACATCCGTATCCAATTCATAACTTGAGAACCACTAGGCCCAGAATGTTGAAACTTAGTGGGATGATTGGATATGCCAAATAGGTGATCCCTATTGCAGCCAACCATCATTTGACTTTCGCACTTGTCCCCTATTGACTTCTTGCAAATTGGGGGAGACATGCTCTTTTTTACAAAAGCATCTTCTAGTTAAATCTGGTCATCTGGCGGCAGGCAAAACAATGTTTTTATGGGATTGGAATTTTTAAATTTTGACAACTTTTTCACTGGATTTTCAAAATTAAAGCAGTTTTGAAATACAACTTTCATATTTTAGTATTCAGGTACAAAAAAGCAAAAACAAAACACACACACAAATGAATAGCTGTTTTAAATTGCATTTTATTAGCTAGACTATTCAAAGAATAGGTAGAGCTTTTGGACTCACCCATGCGTCGGCATCCACGTCCGCGTCTGTGTCGGCGTCTTGATTTGGTTAAGTTTTTCTATGTTAGCTGGTATCTCAGTAACCACTAATGGGAATGGATTGAAACTTCACACACTTATTCACTGTGATAAACTAACTTACAATGCACAGGTTCCATATCTCTATTTTGCTTTTTTACAAAATTATGCCCCATTTTCGACTTAGCAGTTTTTGGTTAAGTTTTTGTATGTAAGCTGGTATCTCAGTACCCACTAATGGGAATGGATTGAAACTTCACACAGTTGTCCATTGGCATGAGCTGATATGCATTTTACAGGTTCCATAACCCTGTTTTGCAATTTTACAAAATTATGCCCCTTTTTCGAGTTAAATATTCATTCAATTGGCAAGGTTGTTGAATAGTCGAGCGTTCCTGTCCTCCAACAGCTCTTGTTTCAATTGCGGCAGTGTGATGTTCAAAACTTCTTGAAAAACAGTAGTTAAACGTTCATGATTCATCAAAAAGAATCAGAGTTTAGGCCGTTAGAAAAACATCACTTTTTACAAAATAACATCATTGTTTTATCATTCCTAAAATAGAATTTCAACAGATTTGTATACAAACACAATCTATTGAAAAAAATCAGTAATCTATTCGAGACGATGAAAAATGTACTTTGGTATGTGTTTCACACAATATTTTGTTTACAGATAAGTATTGATATCTTGAGTAAATAACAGTTAAAGCTATATAAAATCATTACTTATACATTAAGAAATCAATTACCGGACGGCTAGAAAATCCCCTGAGGATTTGCTAGCTGTCTGGTAACCGGACGTCCAGAACGCAGGCTAGGCATCCAGTTACTGGACGGCTAGACACTTCCTACTTTCAAAGGGTCTTCTTACAAATATTGGTATACTTCAAGTGGACATGATAATATTGCTAGGAGTTTTATGTTTGATAATTACCTTTTGAGTTATGGTACCTGGCTTGAACTTTAGTCAAACTAATTTGACGCAATCCTAGGAAATATTGAGATAATCTTTTTATATGGGCAATATCTCCACTTGGTTAGATTGCCAGGGACAAATCTGACCATCCAATTATTTTGACTAGTTTGAATTTTTTATGACATGTATTATTCTGTCAAGCATTTGCAGGGGACATGTGTCATTATACATTAAAATTGCACTTTGTTTTGAACAGAACTTCTAAAAATTGTGGTATTAGTTATTTTTTCTTCTGACCCTCAAGACTGTGTTTGCAAGTTGATACTCACTTTTGCTCTTCCATTTTGCCATTTCTTCGGTTTCTTTCCTTTTTATCAATTGTGGTATTTTTCTGACAGTCCCACATGAATTTTATTGTTGTCCAATTATAATATACAGACAACAAATCTCGTACATGTGTTACGCCAGAGTTTTTAACATCTGGACATCATTGATAGTGCATGTCATTTTTCTTGTATTACGTGATTATTACTAATGTTGAGCTTTAGCTGCTCCAATTTCTGCTCATATCCAATTTGTTTACAATACTTGTTGAGATGTCAACTTATTCCAAAGACTTGTATATTTTCCTATTTAATTTCTGTTCACAAACAGGTAAATAGTTTTCCCTATATCCTTTGTGCACCTGGCCAATTTTTACAGCGATTGCCTGTAGCGTATTGAAACGGGTAAAAAATTCCTTGCTTCAAAACCGGGCCAATCTTTACAGCGATTGCCTGCAGCGTTATGAGATGGGTGCCTTTTTTGCAGGTTTAAAACCGGACGTGAGATTTGACATATTTTCAGAAAAGGGTACGTTTAACAACTTTAAAATGAACCCGAATACGTTTTTCTCGGTTGTAGCTGTTTCTTCAGCTCAAGAGCAGATTTTCATTATAATGACTTCATTTACCGTATAAAAGCATATAAAATAACCATATATATGTTCTTTAACGATACAGTGCTCTTTCAGGTAAGAACCAAATATACGTTCTTCAACGATACAGTGCTTTCGGGTATTGCAAAAACTGTTAACATAGAACCCACTTATATACGCTACAGGCAATCCATGTATTATTTATTATAATTATATAGTATAAATAAAGTAGGCAGTATTATAAAACATGTATGTGAACCATCCTATTGCGTATTCACGTTCAAACAAATATTGTCATTTCTGCTGTGTTTTAGCAACAATTTTAACGTCAATAGACGTAATAAATACAGTTGTGAACGTTACCCGATGAAGAGTCCTAATTTTTGCCAACATGCCCACAACAATCAAATACGTATTTTAAAAATAATCAGTAATGATCAATATTACCATTAAGATCTATTTTATTGATCACTTTTATAATTTTATCGAGATAACCCATATATTGTCTCCAAATCTACGTAAGTCTTTATGTTTGTCTTATAAGGCTTTATTATGCGTGACTGGAATTTAAATAGGTCAGGGTTTTCTCAAGAATGCTTAAATTATGCAAATTTGACAGTTTATTGATTTATATCGATAAAAATAGGTATTTTGAATAAAGAAATTCCTAACAAAATTTATTCCGTCTTTCCGTCCGTCCGTCCGGAGCCATATCTAGGAAATGGTTGGGAATGTTTATTTAAAACTTCTTATACTTGTTCACCATAATGAGTTCTTGCGGCCCGTCAAGTTTCAGTCAGATTGCCCAAGTAACACCAGAGTTATGGCCCTTAGAAGTTTCTAGTGTTAACTATATAGGGTACTATAAATATGGCAATTTCTGCATCATAACTTTTGATATATTTGACCTAGAACTATGAAACTTAAACAGAATTTAGATCACCATAATGTGGTTGTGTACACACAATTTCATTTGGATCTATTTGTAAATTAAGAGTTATTGCCCTTTAATTGTATAAAAATCCACATATTTGTACATAACAAACTTACCATTTGGTAGAATTTCATTAAATTTCTTTCATTCTTTTCCATGAACATTTGTTGTGTACCCACACCTGGTCACCCCCTTACCTTGATCACACACCTCCCCCGCTATCCCCCAACACCCCCCCACCCCCCCCCCAAAAAAAAAATTCATTCCTTATTTCAGATTTTTTTCAAACAAACTTCATATACATGTTCACCACTATGAGGTTATGGGGCCTATCAAGTTTCAGACAGACTGCCCAAGTAACACCAGAGTTATGGCCCCTAGAAGTTTCTAGTGTTAACTATATAGGGTACTATAGATCTATAGATATGCCAATTTCTGCATCATAACTTTTGATATATTTGACCTAGAACTATGAAACTTTAACAGAATTTAGAGCACTATAATGTGGTTGTGCACAGACAATTTTGTACGGATTTCTTTTTGTAACTTCAGAGTTATTGCCCTTTAATTGTCTAAAAATCCACATATTTGTACATAACAAACTTGAATTTCATTAAATTTCTTTCATTCTTTTCTGTGAACATTTATTATAAACATGGGAAGTTGCATACCCACACCTGGGTACCCACTTGCCTTGGTCATACCCCCCCCCCCCCAAATGTACATGAACTTGTAAAACAGCAACACCTGGTGCCAAGCCACTCAAAGACAATATTTCATTCCAGTTAAACTTCAAGCTCACATTTCAATTAACTGCATTTAATTTTAAAAGCTAAGCTTATTACAGTAAGCATATCCCATTCAAAATAAATTCTTTCGTCAGGATCAAAGTATCATACGTTTATTATGTACTCCTTAATTAAACATTTGTTTTCTGTTAAATTGATTTTGACTAATGAAATTATTTGCTTCTTATTAACATCCTTAACTTTTTGCCGGATATATCTTTTTGCCATTCCTCACCACAAACCCTTTCGGCGGGGGATACCAATTCATCGAATTTGCTTGTTTATCATGAATTTAACAGGTAAAATATTACGATAGTGAAAGAAAATTTTAAGTCTGCTTTTTAGAAGCATAAGTAATAAACGTTTCAATTTCAGGAATTAAAAATAAAACAAGAGGGCCATGAAGGCCCTGTATCGCTCGCCTGACCTGTTGACCTAAAGATCATCAAGATTATTATTCTGGCCAAGTTTCATTAAGATATGGTCATAAATGTGGCCTCTAAAGTGTTAAATAGCTTTTCCTTGGATTTGACCCAGTGACCTAGTTTTTGACCAGACATGACCCAGATTCGAACTTGACCTAAAGGTCACCAAGATTAACATTCTGACTAAGTTTCGTGAAGATGTGGCCTCTAGAGTGTTAACAAGCTTTTCCTTTGATTTGACCTAGTGACCTAGTTTTTGACCCCACCTGACCTAGATTTGAACTTGACTTAGAGATCATCAAGGTTAACATTCTGACCAAGTTTCATGAAGATACAGTCATAAATCTGGCCTCTACATTGTTAACAAGCTTTTCCTTTGATTTGACCTGGTGACCTAGTTTTTGACCTAGATGACCCAATATCGAACTCAACCCAAGATTTTATTGAGGGTAACACTGACCAAGTTTCATTAAGTTTGGGCCAAAATTGTGACCTCTAATAGAAGTTTCAGTGTTCCTATGCTAAAATGGTGTCAGGTTTTGAGGATAAAAAAATTTACCCCGTTTAAAAGCGTTATAGGCATTCACTGTAAATATTGGCCCGTTTTTGAGGACTCAAAAATTTTGCCTGTTTCACTACGTTACCGGTGCCCAAAGGATATATTCTATATAAAACTGACATTTTTTAAAGAGCTACCAAACATAGCTAGACCCATTTCAGAGAACAAATCCTTGCCTCATTTTTAAAGAGTTATGATAAAACTAATATAAAACGAAGAGAACAGTAGGTGTCATGTATCTTCTAAGAGAGATTTCTTTTGTCACATTTGCTTACAGTAAAATCACATCAAAATCACACTGCTGTGACCTGGAAGTACTACTCATACTAAAATTGAGTTTCACTACCTCCTGTCCCATTTTTCCTACCAAAATGTCAACAAGAGGGCCATGATGGCCCTAAATCGCTCACCTGTTATCATTGCACTTGAGGACAAGAAGGTCCTCAGAAAAAATATCTAAGTCCAAAGGACAGAAGAAATTTAACCAAAGAAAAAAAATTTTAAAAGATATGTCAAAATACACCTAAAAATTGGAGGTACCATCCATGTTGTACCACAGAAAAGTGGTCTCGGTTTTTCCCTAAAACCAGTAATAAAAAAGTTACCAAAAATAAGCTATTTATAGTAACATAAATGGGAAGTAATTAAAAAGAAAATTATTGTAAGTGAGCAAAAGAAGGATCTGCCAAATAAATCTGTTGACATTAATGAAATTTCAGATCAGTATCTTCATTAGTTATGGAGATATACCCATTTTAATTTGAAATAAAGGGAGGTAATTTGACACAAAATCAGTCCATAGTTATCTACCCTGATTGGCTTAGTCCAACTAATGACAATAATGAAATTTCAAATAAGTCCTATAAGTACTTACTGATATAAATTCATTTTGATTACAATCAGGGGAGGTAATCAGATATAAAATAACTCTGGAACCTACGATTGGATCTGATTTGTCATGGAATCCAAGATTTATTGTTGTTGAAGATATTTTGGAAGTTTGTGTCAAATGAAACCATAAATGAAGTCTCTATATGGCTGCAAAAGCCAAAATAGCCAATTTTGGACCTTTAAGGGGCCATAACTCTGGAACCCATGATGGAGTCTGGCCAGTTCAAGAAAAGAACCAAGATCTTGTGGTGATACAAGTTGTGTGCAAGTTTGGTTAAAATCAAATCATAAATGAAGTTGCTATTGTGCAGACAAGGTCAAAATAGCTAATTTTGGCCCTTTCAGGGGCCATAACTCTGGAACCCATTATGGGATCTGGCCGGTTCAACAAAGGAACTGAGATCTTATGGCAACACAAGTTTTGTGCAAGTTTGATTAAATTCAAATCATAAATGAAGCTGCTATTGTGCAGACAAGGTCAAAATAACTAATTCTGGTCCTTTCAGAGGCCATAACTCTGGAACCCACAATGGAATCTAGCCAGTTCAAGAAAGGAACCAAGATCTTATATTGATACAAGTTGTTTGCAAGTCTGGTTAAAATAAAATCATAAATGAAACTGCTATTTTGCAGACAAGGTCAAAATAGCTAATTCTGGCCCTTTCAGGGGCCATAACTCTGGAACCCATAATGGAATCTGGCCAGTTCAAGAAAGGAACCAAGATCTTTTGGTGATACAAGTTGTGTGCCAGTTTGGTAAAAATCAAATCAAAAATAAAGCTGCTATTTTGCAGACAAGGTCAAAATAGCTGATTTTGGCCCTTTCAGGGGCCATAACTCTGGAACCCATAATGGGATCTGGCCAGTTCAAGAAAGGAAGATCTCATGGTGATACAAGTTGTGTGCAAGTTTGGTTAAAATAAAATCATAAATGAAACCATTATCATGCAGACAAGAAATTGTTGACGCACGCATGGACGCACTGACTGACGACGGAGGAAGGGTGATCACAAAAGCTCACCTTGTCACTATGTGACAGGTGAGCTAAAAATACATCCACAATGACATTTAACCAGAAACTAGCTTTAATTTAGACCTCTGTTGCCATGCCAAGTGAAAAATTAGTGTTCAAAAACCTGTCCGTCATTACGCGACTAGACCAGATGGCTCCCACGCTGGTTCCTTTACTATAGTTAGGCCTATAATCATGCAGGCTGCCATTCCAATTCATAACTTGAGAACCACTAGGCCCAGAATGTTGAAACTTAGTGGGATGATTTGATATGCCAAATAGGTGATCCCTATTGCAGCCAACCATCAGTGTCTCTTTGACTTTCGCACTTGTCCCCTATTGACTTCTTGCAAATTGGGGGAGACGTGCTTTTTTTTAAAAAAGCATCTTCTAGTTGTACCCCCCGACAACAAAGTTGTAAGGGGGGTATACTGGTTTCAGGTTGTCTGTCTGTCCGTCTGTCTGTCTGTCCGTAGACACAATCTTGTGCGCACCATCTCTCCTCATCCCGTTGACACAATTTAATGAAACTTCACACAAGTGATCAGTAACAACAGTAGTTGTGCATGGGGCATGTTAGGTTCTTTCAGAAAAAAAAATTTGCAGAGTTACGGGACTTTGTTTTTTGTTACTATACTATATACATAGACACAATCTTGTGCGCACCATCTCTCCTCATCCCCTTGACACAATTTAATGAAACTTCACACAAGTGATCAGTAACAACAGTAGTTGTGCATGGGGCATGTTAGGTTCTTTCAGATAAAAAAATTGCAGAGTTACGGGACTTTGTTTTTTGTTACTATACTATTTACATAGACACAGTCTTGTGCGCACCATCTCTCCTCATCCCCTTGACACAATTTAATGAAACTTCACACAAGTGATAGTAACAACAGTACTTGTGCATGGGGCATGTAAGGTTCTTTCAGAAAATTTTTTTGCAGAGTTACAGGACTTTGTTTTTTGTTACTATACTATATACATAGACACAATCTTGTGCGCACCATCTCTCCTCATCCCCTTGACACAATAAAATGAAACTTCACACAAGTGATCAGTAACAACAGTACTTGTGCATGGGGCATGTTAGGTTGTTTCAACGACAAAAATTGCAGATTTACGGGACTTTGTTTCTTGTTCACATACTAGTACATACATTGAATATGCAATCTTGTCCCGGGCCAATCTTCCAAACCCTTGCCAAAATTAATGAAACTTCAGTAAAACCCTACTGTGCAGGTGCTGTACGTTTTTTTAGATATTTATCTGCATAGTTATGGGGACTTTTTTTTTTTGTTACTATACTGTATACATACATCTAAATACATACAGCCCCAATAATTATCAATCTGTGGCTAAAATTGCAATGTACGTGTAGTGCATGGGGGGGTATTTTCTCCCTTTAGTGATAGATAGCCTAGTTAAAATCTGGAAACTGGCACGGGCAAAACAATGTTTTTAGGGGTTTGGGAAATTTTTTAAATTTTTAAAACAATTTCACCGGATTTTAAAAATTTAAGGGGAGTTTTGAAATACAATTTCATTTTTTTTAGTATTCAGATACAAAAACAAAAACAAAACACGCACACAAATGAATAGCTGTTTTAAATTGCATTTTATTAGCTAGACTATAAGGCTGCCATTTTTCATGCGTCTGCTGACCTTGATAAAAAAAACCCTCTGCCAACTTAAAAAATTTTATTTTTGGGATAGCAATTATTGAAAGGGCAGTGGGGAAAATGAAAGTAAAAGTACTGAAAATGACTTTTATTTTTACTCCCTAGGGAATGCTCAGGTGAGTTTTTCTGATCGCTCGATTCCGGGGTCCGTCGTCCGTCGTCTGTCGTCTGCTCTTCGTCTGCTCTGTCAACATTTACTTGTGTAGCGATAGAGGCGATTTTTCAATTTAAACTTTAGAATATTGGCAGAATGTAACCTTGAGAAATCTAGGCCGATTCGAAAAAGGGTCATCCGGGTCAAAAACTAGTCACTAGGTCAAAACAAAAAAAAAACCTTTTGTATGCGATAGAGGGTGATTTTTTATTTAATTTCAGAAATTGGCAGAATGATAAATTGATGAAATCTAGGGCCAGTTCGAAATGGGGCACTCGGTCAAAAAATGGTCACTAGGGCAAATCAAAGAAAAAAACCCGTGTATGGGGATAGAGGTGGGATTTTTCAATTTTAAACTTCAAAAAGGGCAATGAAACCTTGAGAAACTAAGCCGAGTTTAAAATGGGTCACTCGGGGCAAAAACTAGGTCACAGGGCCAAATCAAGAAAAACCTGTGTATGCAAGAGCTGTATTTTTCAATCTTCTTCATAATATGGGCAGAAGATAACCTTTTTGAAATCTTGGCGAGTTTGAAAATGGTCATCTCGGTCAAAAAATAGCACAGGGCAAATCCCAAAAAAAACCTTGTGTATGCATAGAGGGTGTATTTTCAATTTTATCTTTATGAATTTTGGGCAAAGATTGCCTTGATGAAATCTAGGCCAGTTCGAAAATGGGGCATCTCGGGGCAAAAACTAGGTCACTAGGTCAAATCAAAGAAAAACCTTGTGTATGCGATAGAGGCGGTATTTTTCAATTGATCTTCATGATTTTGGTCAGAATGATTACCTTGATGAAATCTAGGCCGAGTTCGAAAATGGGTCATCTGGATCAAAAAACTAGTCACTAGGTCATATCACGTAAAAACACTTGTGTATGCGATAGAGGCTGTATTTTTCAATTGATCTTCATGAATTTTGGTCAGAATGATTGCCTTGATGAAATTTAGACCAAGTTCGAAAATGGGTCATCTGGGGTCAAAAACTAGGTCACTAGGTCAAATCAAGAAAAAACCTTGTGTATGCAATAGAGGCTGTTTTTTCAACTGATCTTCATGAAATTTAGCCAGAATGATTACCTTGATAAAATCTAGGCTGATTTCGAAAATGGGTCATCTGGGGTCAAAAACTAGGTCACTAGGTCAAATCGAAGAAAAACATTGTGTATGCAATAGAGGATGATTTTTCAATTGATCTTCATGAAATTTTGTCAGAGTGATTGCCTTGATGAAAACTAGATCGGTTTTGAATATGGGTTATCTGAGGTCAAAAACTAGGTCACTAGGTCAAATTAAAGAAAAATCTTGTGTATGCGATAGAGACTGTTTTTTTTCAGTTGATATTTAATGAAATTGGTCAGGTTGATTGCCTTAATGAAATCTAGGTCGAATTTAAATATGAGTCATCTGAGGTCAAAAACTAGGTCACTTGGTCAAATCAAAGAAAAAACTTCTGTATGTGATAGAGGCTGTATTTTTCAGTTGATCTTCATGAATTTTGGTCAGAATGATTGCCTTGATAAAATCTAGGTCGAGTTTGAACATGGGTCATCTAGGGTCAAAAACTAGGTCATATCTAAGAAAATGCTTGTTTTATCGCAAGAGACCAATTTTTTGGTCCAATCTTAATGAAAATTGGTCAGAATATTTGTTTCCATGAAATCACTAGGTCAAACATGTTTTACACTGTTATGGAGTGTTTCTTAGGTGAGCGACCTAGGGCCATCTTGGCCCTCTTGTTATTTTGTTTTGTCAAAAAACAGGGGTGGCGCTCCATTAAACCAGAATATAAAAAAATGCTGGCCTTAATGTACGAGAATAAATGTATTGGAAGTTCCATGAAAATAACGTAGAACTGTCACAGGAGTGACGAATACCGCCACAATACGGTCTTGTCACAGAAGAATGGCAACCATAAGAAAGGTATGGCCACAAAAAGGTGCAATTTAAATTGAACTTGACCCGTATTTTATTATGTTACACCTGTGTACCAAAATTTATTTAAATCTGTCAAGCCTTTCGTGAGTTATTGTCTGGCAACCATGAGTTTGACAAATTTTAAGTTGGAAAGGGGTCATAACTACATATAAAATTGGTGGTTTGTAGCCAAAGTCGAACTTTATCTCTATTTTATGATGTTACACCAGTGTACCAAAAACATTTAAATCTGTCAAGAACTGTCACTGGAGTGTTTAATGACTCCAATGGTGGATGAATATTGCACAATAGCTTGAGTCTGTGTTAAAAAATATCAAATAATAAGAGAGGTACAGATAAAATATATTAAAACACTATATAAGTATAATTCTAAGCAATAAGGGGGCATAATTCAGGAAATATTGGTGCAAGAGTTACGCAGCTTGTGTCATATGATGTGGGTGGTGATGTGGAACAACTACTTCAAGTTTGAAACAAATGCTTTTCGTAATAACTGACATACAGTAATATTGCATCAAAATTAACCTTAAATTCTAAGTAAAAGGGGGCATAATTCATGAAAAATTGGTGTCAGACTTATGCAACTTGTGTCACATGATGTGGATGATAAGGTGGAACATCTATTTTAAGTTTAAATCAAATCCATTCAGTAATAACTGAGATATAGATTTCGGGACACAACGGGACGCGACACGACAAAACTGACTCCTATATAACCCGTGCGAAAAAGGAACAGGAAATGCTGGGATTATCCCAGGAAGTCCCAGGACTGTCCTTGGATAATGTCCTGAAAATATCTCAGAAATTCCTGGGATAGTCCTGGGACTTTTCACGCCGTTAAATGAGAATGGGACAATCCCAGGATTTTCCTGTGAACAGGAAGAAAACAGGACACCAGAACTCTAAGAAACCTATGCTGTCCTGCTATCCTGACAATACAACCTGTATTAGCAGAAATATCAATTTCTTAGCACATCATTAATCAGCTCAAATATGTGCATACATGGCAAGAAACTAGGTGTAAATACTACTTTTAGGTCTAGAAACATCAAATTATGAGCTTCATATTGAGCAAAAAGCTCTTTCATCATATATGATCTGTTCACTTTTAAAAGTGGAACTGTCTTTGATCAACATTTACAGATAATCTAAACAGTACTAACACATTTCTCTTTTGAGTGCTCTGACTGATTTTAAAGAAAAATACTTTTCTAAACAAGAGCGCCGCCAAGCAAGGCAATATACGCCTGAAGGGTTACATCAGAGGATGGCAGCAAAATTTAAAGAACTTGACTGTTGAAGCCCACAGGACAGGAACAACAAAGGGAAGAAACTCAAAAAAAAATTCTAAGTCCACAAAAAATTCGTTACCAGGTACAGATATGTCAAAATACACCTAAAAATTGGAGGTACCATCCATGTTGTACCACAGAAAAGTGGTCTTGGTTTTTCCCTACGGCCAGTAAGAAAAAAGTTTCAAAATAAGCTATTTATAGTAACATGAAAGGGAAGTAATTCAAAAAAGAAATATTGTAAGTGAACAAAAAAGGGATCTGCCAAATAAAAACAAGAGCATTGCAATGCAGAGCAACACACACAAAGCAAAGTCATATATGACATTTGACCCACGTCGTCTTGGTGTGGTGAACATTTGTGCCAAGTTTCTTTGACATCCTTCAAGCAGTTCAAGCAGACACGAAACAAACTGATATGACCTTTTACCCCTAAGTGTGACCTTGACCTTGAAGTGAGACATCCAAAACATGCGCTCTGCACATCGTCTTGGTGTGGTGAACATTTGTGTCAAGTTCCTTTGAAATCCTTCAAGGGGTTCAAGAGTTACAGAGTGGACACGAAATTGCTAATGGAGGGACGGACGGACAGACGGACACAGGGGTATAACTTACCGGTATTGTTTTGTAAAATCATTAAATGAAGGAATATATGTAGTATTATTTCTAAAAGTTTATACAGAAATAATTTGCTAACTTACCACAAATATAGAATAATTATGTTCCTGTTACACCAACAACACCACAGCACAAGTGCTTAATGATAGTTTCTCCCAAAATATGGGTCTTCAACACCAGGATGTAATTAACTAAAATACTAGACCATTACAAGATCTTGTTTCAAATTAATTACCATCTTTCAATCTATATCTTTTAGAAAAAAATTCTATCAAAAGTCCTGTCTTTTAGTGTTAAAGTCCTGTCTTCAGGACTTTTATACAGCCTTGCTATAAGAATCTCAGTATATCTCAGGATAATCCTGGGATTTCCTGATATCAGGAAAATATTTCTGCATGGGATTAGCCCCCGCCCCCACCCCCGCCAAACATGTTTGGTGGGGGTATAATAAATCATATTAATTTTTTTGTCTTTTACCCTTGTTCATAGACACTTTTCAAGTGGATTCCAATTTGATTCCAGTTTGTTATCAGATGTGGGGCTTCCATGCCCTGCACTCCAAGATACTGGGCATGGTAAACTGCACTTTGAGGTATCCTCTATGGATTGACAACCTGAATTTAAAATGTTCATATTGTGTCGTCAAACGCAGAACCCTATAACTGCAGTTTGTCATATATAATTTCAGTGACTCCAATACCGATATAACTGGTTGGTGTTTGATATTTTTGCTTTATAGCATTTCAATAAAAGCTTTTGAATAATGTCTACTTTCGTGAAGAATAAAAGTAAGTAAATGATTTTAATTATCAGATCTTTAATTGATTAAAAGTTTGTATGCAACTTTAACATGTAATAACATTTAATATTTATAAATATGTGCTGTGAATTTTGTATAACGTGAATTACAGCACAAGCCACACGTGCATAGGCGACATAGGTCATGCTTAAAATATCACAAAAGAAACCAGATGTAAGGAATAATACAGTACAATCGCAATCATACGAAAAGCCAAGGGACCGCTCGATTTTTTCGTAATATCGCATTTTCGTTCGAGCGAGGCATAGGAAATTTCGCTGTACAGCACCTTAATATCTACATGTCGTAACTCATGATATTTTTACATGTGATTTTCGTATCGGAGTACATGTATACCAATTTTATATGTACATCTGGGTTTACCACAAATCTTACTTGAATCTAAACTTAGATGGTATGTAGAATGTAGAACGGGTTGTTTTTTCTTCACTTTTAATTCACTGTACATAAAACATATACAGGGTACATTGTTGCACGAGAGAAAAAAATCGCAGTGATTCCTTGAGACGTATAGATATCGAAGCACGTGTGTCTTGTATGCCATCCGATCGAACAGTTATAGGAGAATAACTAACTTGTGTCATAGTGTACAGTATATGTGATTTTGAATTTAATTACTAAGTTTTCACACTTTAATCACTGTTTTCACCCAGCTAAATGAGAGTGACACTTTCCACTCTTAAGCATTTTCATGCCGTTATGGAAGGTGTGAAAACTTAGACGATACATTCGTAAAATCGCAACTAAAACCATTTGAAAACAGGCTTGAAGGGGATCACAATACATTCGTAGGAGCGCATTTTTCGTAAAATTGCATTTTCGTAAAACCGCGACTTTGTTACTTAGAAATAAGAAGGAAAGCAGCCGGGACCACAGCACCTTTTCGTAGTATACCGGTATTTCGTTAAATTGCGATTCGTAGCATCGCAAATGCACTGTATTAAGCTTGAGTATAAGTTGGAAGAATGAAGTAATTACCATGGATGAGGCATTTTTAAAGTCCTTGCCCAGTAAACATTTGATGCCAGCTAAACGTTGTATAGACGTTGGATCCTGATGTCAGATTAATGTTGGATTTGCAAACTGTTTAGATGTTCGATCCCGACGTTGGCTAGACATCACGATTTGACTGTTTTCCAGCATAAACTCGACCATTATCCAACCAAAATCTGACCATTTCTCAATGTAATTTGTGACAAAACAAGTAATGTACGCATGTATTTTCTCACCTTTATTTCATATTATGGCGACCTAAGTGTAATATAATAAGTCCAGAAGGTAATCCAATGATTGAAACTTTCAAGTTTTGGTCATTTTTGCATGATTCTTCAACTTTGCTAAAATTTCCACTTGAAATGTATAAAACTCGAGAGTTCATCCATTTTATCATTTAATTAAAATTGAAAAATTATACATGTATGCTAGTACTATTACTAAAGAACATAATTACTGCATGCAAAACAAACATGTAATATTTCAAATTCTGTAGAAAATCTTCCATTAGGCCACACCAAATTGAAAAGTTGTTCATCAGATTTTTTTCTGAAAAAATTGAGGTGGCGAGCAAAAAAATATTTTTTTTTTGATTTTGAGAAAATCAGGAGCGTGTGAAGAGCGAAGAAATATATTTGTCTTGTTTAAGCTCCCAATTAACTAATAAATTTATAACTGAAAATGTTGTTAATCAAATGTTTGTATAAATGCAAGAAATTAACCTATAATCAGGCATTATTGTAGAACTTTGTATATGACTTTTTGTGACCCCCATGAGTGGTGGGGGCATATAGATTTCCTCTTGTCAGTGCGTCCGTCCGAAGTTCGTGACGCACCTAGCTCAAAAAGTATTTGATATAAATTGATGAAACCTTGCATGAGTCTTTATCGTGATATGAACTTGCGCACCTTCTGTTTTTCGTCTGGCTCCACCCCCTAATTTTAGAGTTATGTCCCCTGAAATAGTCAAAAATGCACATTTTCACCTTGTGACACGCCTAGCTCAGAAAGTATTTGATATAGATTCATGAAACCTTGCATGAGTCTTAATCATGATATGAACTTGCGCATCTCCAATTTTTCATCTGGGTCCGCCCCCTATTTCTAGAGTTATGGCCCCTGAAATAGTCAAAAATGCACATTTTCACCTTGTGACACGCCTAGCTCAAGAAGTATTTGATATCAATTGATGAAATCTTGCATGAGTCTTTATCATGATATGAACTTTCGCACCTTTTTCGTCTGGCTCCGCCCCCTAATTTTAGAGTTATGGCCCCTGAAATAGTCAAAAATGCACATTTTCACCTTGTGACACGCCTAGCTCAAAAAGTATTTGATATAGATTCATGAAACCTTGCATGAGTCTTAATCATGATATGAACTTGCGCATCTCTTATGTTTAATCTGGGTCCGCTCTCTATTTCTAGAGTTATGGCCCCTGAAATAGTCAAAAATGCACATTTTAACCTTGTGACACGCCTAGCTCAAAAAGTATTTGATATAAATTGATGAAACCTTGCATGAGTCTTTATCATGATATGAACGTGTGCACCTACTATTTTTTTTATCTGGGTCTGCCCCCTATTTCTAGAGTTATGGCCCCTGAAATAGTCAAAAAATGCACATTTTCACCTAATTATGTGCCTCACTCAGAAAGTATTCAACGTATATTCATGAAACCTTGCTTGAGTCTTTATCATAATGTGACCTTGCACACTTGGCATTCTTCTTGAGAATTTTAGCATTCATTACAGAGTTATGGCTCTTGAAATATCCAGAATAGTGGATTTTTTGTTTGTCAGAAGTTCGTGACGCGCATAGCTCAAAAAGTATTTGATATAAATTGATGAAACCTTGCATGAGTCTTTATCATGATATGAACTTGCGCACCTCCTATTTTTCGTCTGCCCCTTATTTCCAGAGTTATGGCCCCTGAAATAGTCAAAAAATGCACATTTTCACCTTGTGACACGCCTAGCTCAACAAGTATTTAATATAAATTGATTAAACCTTGCATGAGTCTTTATCATCATATGGCCTTGCACACCTCCTATTTTTCATCTGGATCTGCCCCCTATATATAGAGTTATGGCACCTGAAATAGTAAAAAATGCAAATTTTCACCTTGTGACGCATCTAGCTCAAAAATTATATGATATAAATGGATGAAACCTTGCGCGAGTCTTAATCATGATATGAACTTGCGCACCTCTTATGTATTTGCTGGCTTCTCTCTCTATTTTTATTCAAATCACTCTGCGTCCCTGGTCTGTCGTCCTTCCGTCCTTCCGTTAACAATTTCTCGTTATCGCATCTCCTCAGAAACTACCAGGGGGATTTTGACCAAACTTTGTCAGAATGATGTATTGGTACTGTAGTTGTGTCCCCCTGAAAATCCAGACAGGTTAAGCAATTTTTTAGTGAGTTATGGCACTTTGTTTATTTCTATAATTTACATAGATTTATATAGGGAAAAACTAAAAAATCTTCTTGTCCAAAACCACAGAGCCTAGGGCTTTGATATTTGGTATGAAGCATCATCTAGTGGTCCTCTACCAAGATGATTCGAATTATTTTCCTGGGGTCTAATATGGCCCCGCCCCGGGGGTCACATGGTTTATATAGACTTATATAGGGAAAAACTTTGAAAAACCTCTTGTTCAAAACCACAGGGCCTAGGGCTTTGATATTTTGTATGTGACATCATCTAGTGGTCTTCTACTAAGATTGTTCAAATTATCCCCCTAGGGTCAAATAGGGCCCCGCCCCGGGGGTCATATGGTTTATATAGACTTATATAGGGAAAAACTTTTAAAATCTTGTCAATAACCTACAACATTCAAATTTGGACCACATGTATGGTTTTGAGTGGCAAGATGAACCTTGACATGAGTTGACCTTGATTTTGACCTAGTGACCTACTTTCACATTTCTGTAGCTACAGCCTTCAAATTTGGACCACGTGCATAGTTTTGTGCACTGAAAAAACTTTGACCTTGACATTGACCTAGTGACCTACTTTCACATTTTTGAAGGTACAGGCTTCAAATTTGAACCACATGCGTAGTTTTGTGTTCTGAAATGAAATTTGACCTTGATTTTGACCTAGTGACCTACTTTCACATTTCCCAAGCTACAGCCTTCAAATTTGGACCACCTGCATAGTTTTGTGTACCGGAACAAACTTTGACCTTTACATTGACCTAGTGACCTACTTTAACATTTTTGAAGGTACAGGCTTCAAATTTGGACCACATGCATAGTTCTGTGTTCCGAAATAAAATTTGACCTTGATTTAGACCTAGTGACCTACTTTCACATTTCTCGAGCTACAGCCTTCAAATTTGGACCACATGCATAGTTTTTTGTACCGAAATGAACTTTGACCTTAAGATTGACCTAGTGACCTACTTTCACATTTTTGTAGCTACAGGCTTCAAATTTAGACCACATGCATAGGATTGTGTACCGAAACAAACTTTGACCTTGACATTGACCTAGTGAGCTACTTTCACATTTTTGAAGGTACAGGCTTTAAATTCGGACCACATGCATAGATTATTGTTCTGAAGTGTAATTTGACCTTGATTTTGACCTAGTGACCTTCTTTCACATTTCTCAAACTACAGCCTTCAAATTTGGACCACTTGCATAGTTTTGTGTACCGAAATAAACTTTGACCTTAAGATTGACCTAGTGACCTACTTTCAAATTTCTCAAACTACAGCCTTCAAACTTTATGCACATGCATAGTTTTGTGTACAAAGAACTTTGTCCTTGAAATTGATCTAGTGACCTACTTTCACATTTCTCAAGCTACAGCTTTCGAATTTGGACCACATGCACAGTGTTGTATACGGAAATGAAATTTGACCTTGAGCTAGTCAATAAGTCTTGAAATTTGGAACACTCAAAAATGGCACATTGGTGGGCGCCAAGATCACTCTGTGATCTCTTGTTAAAGTTATGGCCCCTGAAATAGTAAAAAAATGCACATTTTCACCTAATTATGTGCCGAACTCAAGAAGTATTTAATGTAAATTCATGAAACCTTGCTTGAGTCTTTATCATAATGTGATCTTGCACACTTGGCATTCCTCTTGAGAATCTTAGTGTTTATTACGGAGTTACGGCCCTTGAAATAGCCAAAATAGTGGATTTTTTGTTTGTAATGCACATAGCTCAAAAAGTATATGGTATAGAACAATGAATCCTTTTTATATTTTTAGCCCACCATCATCAGATGGTGGGCTATTCAAATCACTCTGCGTCCGTGGTCCGTCGTCCTTCCATCCATCCTTCCATCCGTTAACAATTTCTCGTTATCGCATCTCCTCAGAAATTACCAGAGGGATTTTGACCAAACTTTGTCAGAATGATGTATTGGACCCTAGTTGTGTCCCCCTGAAAATCAGACTGGTTCAACAATTTTTGAGTGAGTTATGGCCCTTTGTTTATTTTTATAATTTACATAGATTTGGATACTGATACTGGGCAGTTCTCATTGCCCAAGGTTGGAAGCTTTGGCAAAAAGTCTTTTGCCTTCAATGATATTGCTTTGTGGAATCACATTCCCCAGGATCTTAGATATATTACTTGCCCTTCTAAATTCAGACATGCTGTCAAAATCCAATTAATGATCAGTTAGTTTTCAAACTTTCTTATTTCCATTTTAACTGGTCACTTTTATGTTGCGTATGGTATATTTCTGTTTTTAGCTCACCTGTCACAAAGTGATCGCGCGCTGTCCTGTCCGTCGTCCGTCAGTGCGTCCGTGCGTGCGTCCGTAAACTTTTGCTTGTGACCTTTCTAGAGGTCACATTTTTCATGGGATCTTTATGAAAGTAGGTCAGAATGTTCATCTTGATGATATCTAGGTCAAGTTCGAAACTGGGTCACGTGCCGTCAAAAACTAGGTCAGTAGGTCTAAAAATAGATAAACCTTGTGACCTCTCTAGAGGCCAAATATTTCACAAGATCTTCATGAAAATTAGTCAGAACGTTCACCTTGATGATATCTAGATCAAATTCGAAACTGGGTCACGTGCCATCAAAAACTAGGTCAGTAGGTCAAATAATAGAAAAACCCTGTGACCTCTCTAATGGCCATATTTTTCATGAGATCTGTATAAAAGTTGGTCTGAGTATTCATCTTGATGATATCTAGACCAAATTCGAAACTGGGTCACGTGCGGTCAAAAACTAGGTCAGTAGGTCTAACAATAGAAAAACCTTGTGACCTCTCTAGAGGCCATGTGTTTCATGAGATCTTCATGAAAAATGGTCAGAATGTTCATCTTGATGATATCTAGGTCAGGTTCGAAAGTGGGTCACGTGCCATCAAAAACTAGGTCAGTAGGTCAAATAATAGAAAAACCTTGTGACCTCTCTAGAGGCCATATTTTTCATGGGATCTGTATGAAAGTTGGTCTGAATATTCACCTTGATGATATCTAGGTCAAGTTCAAAAGTGGGTCACGTGCTTTCAAAAACTAGGTCAGTAGGTCAAATAATAGAAAACCTTGTGACCTCTCTAAAGGCCATATTTTTCATGGGATCTGTATGAAAATTGGTCAGAATGTTCATCTTGATGATATCTAGGTCAAGTTTGAAACTGGGTCAACTGTGGTCAAAAACTAGGTCAGTAGGTCTAAAAATAGAAAAACCTTGTGACCTCTCTAGAGGCCATACTTGTGAATGGATCTTCATGAAAATTGGTCAGAATGTTCACCTTGATGATATCTAGGTCAAGTTTGAAACTGGGTCATGTGCCTTTAAAAACTAGGTCAGTAGGTCAAATAATAAAAAAAACCTTGTGACCTCTCTTGAGGCCATACTTTTCATGGGATCTGTATGAAAATTGGTCTGAATGGTCATCTTGATGATATCTAGGTCAGGTTTGAAACTGGGTCAACTGCGGTAAAAAGCCAGGTCAGTAGGTCTAAAATCTTTTGACCTCTCTAGAGGCCATATTTTTCAGTGGATCTTCATGAAAATTGATCTGAATGTTCACCTTGATGATATCTAGGTCAGTTTCGAAACTGGGTCACGTGCGGTCAAAAACTAGGCCAGTAGGTATAAAAATAGAAAAACCTTGTGACCTCTCTAGAGGCCATATTTTTGATGAGATCTTCATGAAAATTGGTGAGAATGTTCACCTTGATGATATCTAGTTAAAATTCAAAACAGGGTCACGTACCTTCGAAAACTAGGTCAATAGGTTAAATAATAGAAAAACCTTGTGACCTCTCTAGAGACCATATTTTTCAATGGATCTTCATGAAAATTGGTCAGAATTTTTATCTTGATAATACCTAGGTCAAGTTCAAAACTAGGTCACTATGTCAAATAATAGAAAAAAACAACGTCATACTCAAAACTGGGTCATCTGGGAAGAGGTGAGTGATTCAGGACCATCATGGTCCTCTTATTTAATACTGACCTCTAGGTGTCTAATACTAAAATACTGTGATAGTAATTGTGACATTAAATACTGTGATAATACTTAAAACTAAATTATCTGTGATACATTTGATTTCAAGGTTTAATATGCAACTTATTGTTAAAACAAATACATGACTTTCTGTGTCATGCTGCCAATAACAGGAACCACAATGGAGATAAGGGGAACTTTTGTTTCTCTTTTTGTGTTATCCCTGGTATTGGTATGCATTTCATGGTTTAGAATATATGTATGATTGTATTAGTCTGCTTGCCACCATATTGTTGTTATATATCACACATCTGTTTTATTGCCATGTTTTATAATTGGTATGTGTACACTTTTACTGAATAAAATCCATCTCTATCTATCTATAGATTTATTTAGGGAAAAACTTTAAAAAAAACAACAGGGCCTAAGGCTTTGATATTTGGTATGAAGCGTCATCTAGTGGTCCTCTACCAAGATTGTTCAGATTATTTCCCTGTGGTCAAGTATGGCTCCGCTTCGGGGGTCACATGGTTTACATAGACTTATATAGGGAAAAACTTGGCTTGAAAATCTTCTTGTCCAAACCACAAAGCCTAGGGCTTTGATATTTGTAATGAAGCATCATCTAGTGGTTCTCTACCAAGTTTATTCAAATTATCCCCCTAGAGTTAAATATGGTCCCGCCCTGGGGGATCACATTGTTTATATAGACTTATATAGGGAAAAAAATTGAAAAACCTTCTGTCCAAAACCACAGGGCCTAGGGCTTTGATATTTTGTATGTGACATCATCTAGTGGTTCTCTACTAAGATTTTTGAAATTATTCCCCTAGGGTTAAATATGGCCCCGCCCTGGGGGTCACATGGTTCATATAGACTTATATAGGGAAAAGCTTTTAAAATCTTGTCAATAACCTACAACATTCAGATTTGGACCACATGTATGGTTTTGAGTGGCAAGATGAACCTTGACATGAGTTGACCTTGATTTTGACCTAGTGACCTACTTTCACATTTCTGTAGCTACAGCTTTCAGATTTGGACCACATGCATAGTTTTGTGCACTGAAAAAAACTTTGACCTTGACATTGACCTAGTGACCTACTTCCGTATTTTTGAAGGTACAGGCTTCAAATTTGGACCAAATGCATAGTTTCGTGTTCTGAAATGAAATTTGACCTTGATTTTGACCTAATGACCTACTTTCACATTTCTCAAGCTACAGCCTTCAAATTTGGACCACATGCATAGTTTTGTGTACCGAAATGAACTTTGACCTTAAGATTGACCTAGTGACCTACTTTCAAATTTCTCAAACTACAACCTTCAAACTTGATGCACATGCATAATTTTGTGTACAAAGAACTTTGTCCTTGAAATTGATCTAGTGACCTACTTTCACATTTCTCAAGCTACAGCTTTCGAATTTGGACCACTTGCACGGTGATGTGTACGGAAATGAAAATTTGACCTTAAGCTAGTCAATAAGTCTTGAAATTTGGAACACTCAGAAATGGCACATTGGTGGGCGCCAAGATCACTCTGTGATCTCTTGTTTTTTTTTTAGGCTATACCCAATTAAGAATGCAAACATTTGAATTATTTCCCCTTATTTGTGACAAATGTACCAGTAGGGGGCACACCCTGTGTCCAACAGACACATTCTAGTTCATCTAGGTCTGCCCCCTATTTCCAGAGTTATGGCCCCTGAAATAGTAAAAAATGCACATTTTCACCTTGTGACGTGCCTAGCTCAGAAAGTATTTAATATAAATTGATTAAACCTTGCATGAGCCTTTATCATCATATGAACTTGCGCACCTATTTTTCTTCTGGATCTGCCCCCTATATATAGAGTTATGGCCCCTGAAATAGTAAAAAATGCACATTTTCACCTTGTGACGCGCCTAACTCAAAAAGTATTACATATAAATTGATTAAATCTTGAGTCTTTATCATAATGTGACCTTGCACACTTGGCATTCTTCTTGAGAATCTAAGTGTTTATTATGGAGTTATGGCCCTTGAAATAGCCAAAATAGTGAATTTTTTGTTTGTGATGCTCATAGCTCAAAAAGTATATGGTATAGAATAATGAATCCTTTTCATATTTTTTTTTTTTTTTTTTGAGGCTATACCCAATTAAGAATGCAAACATTTGAATTATTTCCCCTTATTTGTGACAAATGTACCAGTGGGGGGCACACCCTGTGTCCTACAGACACATTGTCGTTTTTTGAGGCTATACCCCATTAAGACTGCAAACATTTGAATTATTTCCCCTTATTTGTGACAAATGTACCAGTGGGGGGCACACCCTGTGTCCTATAGACACATTCTAGTTTCAGATTGATTGGTATGTAAAGAGTATTATTTGTTTCATGATTGGCAACCTTATTCTGCAAGTTGGGTAGAAAACTATTCTGGATTTTTACTTAAAAGTTGTTATTGCACAAGAGAGCTGTACAAATCTTGGTTGTCTTTTTTTTCATTTCAGTTTGACCATATTAACCTTTACCCTCCTAAATTTCTAAAATGGACTGTTCCATCATTCAATTTAGGCAGTCTCACTTCTAATTTATTCCCCACCATGACAGGTGGTTGTGGGGGGCGGGGGTTAAAGGAATGGTCTCCGTCCTTCCGTCTTATCATTCGTCCATAACATTTTGTGTCCGCTCTGTATCTCCTAAACCCCTTTAAGATTTTTCATGAAACTTTGGTCAAATGAACACCTCATGAAGTGAATGTGCAGAACTCATGAGTCAGCCATGTCAGCTCAAGGTCAAGGTCACAACTCAAGGTCAAAGGTTTGAGCCTTCCATTTTGTGTCCATTCTGTATCTCGTAAACCCCTTGAAGGATTTTCATGAAACTTGAGTCAAATGATCACCTTATTAAGACAATGTGCAGAACTCATGTGTCAGCCATGTTGGCTCAAGGTCACAACTCAAGGTCAAAGGTGTGAGCTCTGTATCTCCTAAACCCCTTGAAGGATTTTCATGAAACTTGGGACAAATGATCACCTCATCAAGATAATGTGCAGAACTGTTGGCTCAAGGTCAAGGTCTCAAGGTTTGAGCCTTCCATTTTGTGTCCGTTCTGTATCTCCTAAACACCGTACATACATGGACTATAAAATATCTTTAACAGCGTCAATGCTTCTGCCCAATACCGTCAACCCTTTCACTATTCATAACAGTGGCAGAGGATATAGTGTCTTTCAGACTGTCTTGTTCAAAAGGGTGTTCACTGAAAATTTACTGACTGAATAGCAAACAGTGTAGACCATGATCATGGACATGTAGGCTGATCTTGGTCTGCACTGGTTGCAAAGGCAAAACCACTTGCTGCCAGCAGGCTAAAGGTTAATACTTCTGTCATCAGGTCGAAGAAAAGTTTTTGTGGATCTTAGCTGTATATCCATCCGTTAGATGGAGATCTGAAGATGCCCAATCTTGTATTGGTATAAAAAGTCTTAAGTTTATTTTTTTGGTGTTTTATCTTATTATACAGGTCTTTCATGATGAATCTTCTCATGGAGGGAGGTGATAGTAACAGCAATGGATGTGTGGCAGGTGCTCTGCTTGGTTGTAAAGTTGGCTATTCACGTCTTCCAAAGGAATGGATCTCAGGTCTCCGGAAAAAACAGACTACATGGTTGAATGTGAAAATAAACCTTCTTCTAGATATGATGGGATTGCCATAGAGAAAAAATTATTCAGAGTTACAGTGGCTTAGAAGCCTACTGACATGACATAACTCTTGTGAACATAATACATCGAAACTTGATATAAAGTTGTGCATAGGACCTTCAACTTTAACATGCTTTCCTTCTCTCTCTTGTACAGGGTTTATGGAAAATTTCACTTAATGACCCCAGTTCTATGTAAATGCCTACCAGTTGTACAGATACTATTTCAGTAGATTTCAAAGAAATTAATTTTAAATTGAAACAGTTTGTCATTACATATAATTAATCTTGAAGAATCAAGAGACCACTTGTCACAAGTGCATCCCTGTTACTGTTTCATTTAAATGGAAGTAGTAACTGATATGTAATATCTGGGTAAATATTGGGTCAAATCCCTCCATGTTAGATAGATCATGGTTAATGTAGGTTACCCAACCTCATGTCCACTGTCATTATGTGCAATTTGCCTACATTCCCTACAGTAGTTTTACAGTTATTTCCTGTACAAAGAACATTCTATAAAGGGAAATTACTCAAGAAAGGAAGATTGTTCAAGTTATTCGGATTTGTCAAAATTCATTCCGCTAAGGGGTGTAGTCACCTTTTGCAGTATGTATGTAGTGGAAACTTTAAAAATCTTGTTTGAAACTACTGGCCTGATTTTGAAATAATTTTACAATAATGGTCCTTGTGTAACCCTCTCTGCTTCATTTGAGCATATACTTGTCCTGTCAGATGGGGGAAAAAATTAACCAGTCAGTTCTTTCCCCACAAGCTAGTCCTTGACCTGTCAGGTGGGGGAAGAAATTAACTAGTCAGTTCTTTCCCACTAGCCAGTATTTGACCTGTCAGTTGTGGGAAGAATTGACTGGTCAGTTCTTTCCCCCTAGCCAGTACTTGCTATGTTAGGTGGAGGTAGAAATTGACCAGTCAGTTCTTTCCCCCTTAGCCAGTACTTGCTCTGTTAGGTGGGGGAAGAAATTGGCTGTTCAGTTCTTCACCCCCCCACTCCCCCAGCCAGTACTTGACCAGCCGGTTGGGAAGAAGAAATTGACAGGTCAGTTCTTCCCCCCTCTAGCATATACTTGACCTATCAGGTGGGGGGGGGGGGGGGGGAATTTACCAGTCAGTTCTTTCCCCGCTAGCCAGTACTTGGTGGAAGAAATTTACCAGTCAGTTCTTTCCCCCTTGCCAGTACTTGACCTGTCAGTTGTGGGAAGAAATTGACTGATCAGTTCTTTCCCCCCTAGCCAGTACTTGACATGTCAGGTGGAGGAAGAAATTGACCTGTCAGTTCTTTCCCCCTTAGCCAGTACTAACAGGTCAGGTACTGGCTAGGTGGAAAAGAACAGACCAGTCAATTTCTTCCCCCACATGACAAGTCAGGTACTGGCTATGGGGAAATGACAGGTTAATTTCTTCCCCCATCCAATAAGTGATGTATTGGCAAGGTGGGAAAGAACTGACCGGTCATTTTCTTCCCCCACCTTACTGGTCAAGTACTGGGGGAACTGACTGGTCAATTTCTCCCCCCCCCCCCCCCCCCCCCCCCCCCCCCCCCCCCAACAGGTCATGTACTGGCTAGGGGGAAAAGAACAGACCAGTCAAAAGTTGAGTACTGGCTATGGGGAAAGAGGTAACAGGTTTCTATCCCATACTATAGACATTAGATGGCAGTATGCAAAGCATGTTGTAAGACTTATGCAAACAAAAGTATTTTTAATTTTGGGAGATTGAAAAAATTCCAGTTATTAACTTAGAATTTATAAATCGTTATTACTTTTTTCGCTGAACTCCAAATAAGTTTTAATTTGATAACACATTATCACTGGATTAATACTGTCTGTGTGCACCCTGGTGAAATTTAGATGAGTACCTGATTTGAAGTTAAAACTTTCTTCACAAATAGTGTACTTTTATGCTGTTAACTTACTTGTGTTAATGAAGGGTCTTTGCATATAAGATACAATAGAAATAGGATATTTAATCTCTGTGTGGTTCATTTCTTAAGTTATGATATAATGATATAAAACATACATTGTGAATTTTTTATAACCAAGTTAAAAGTGAACTTCTAGATATTCAACTAAAATAACCGATTATCCGATTATGTCCGATTAATCGCATTGGCTGGTTTGTCTGATTATGCCCATCACTAGCAGTAGGTCAAAGGTCAAGGTCACAGTGACCCAGAACAATTATACCATTTTCTGACGATAACTTGAAAATGCATGGGGCCTAGGATTATGAAACTTAATCTAGGGAGGTTGATCATGACCAGATTTTGAGGTTCGTCTTTGACATTGGCTAATAATACTTCCGTGACAATTAGGCCGTATTGTTCGTCACTCTTGTGACACTCTAGTTTTTGTAGGTGTAACATCATAAAATACAGGTCAAGTTCGACTTCGAGATCAGTAGGTCAAAGGTTAAGGTCACCTTGACCCTGAACAGTTAAACAGTTTCCAGATGATAACTTGAGAATGCTTGTGCTTAGGATCATAAATTTTAGTACTCCCGTGTAACATCATAAAAAACTGATCAAATTCGACTTTCAGGTCAGTGGTCAAAGATCAAGGTCACAAGGACCTGGGACATTAAATGGTTTCTGGATGGTAACTTGAAAACGCTCTGGCCTAGGATCATGAAAGTTGATAGGGAGGTTGATCATGACCAGCAGATGACACCTATTGATTTTGAGATCAGTAGGTCAAAGGTCAAGGTCACAAGGACCCAGAACAGTTAAACAGATTCTGAAAGATAATTTGAGAACACTTGGGGCTAGGATCATGAAAGTTGATAGGAAGGTCGGTCATAACCAGCAGATGACCCCTATTTATTAAGAGATTACTTGGTCAAGGTCACAGTAATCCAGAACAGTTAAAATGTTTCTGAACAATAACTTAGAACACTTGGGCCTAGGATCACAAAACTTAATGGGGAGGTTGATCATGACCAGCAGATGACCCCTATTGATTTTGAGATCAGTAGGTCAAAGGTTAAGGTCACAATGACCCTGAACAGTTAACAGTTTCCAGATGATAACTTGAGAACGCTTGTGCTTAGGATCAAAAATTTTAGTACTCCCGTGTAACATCATAAAAAACTGATCAAATTCGACTTTGAGGTCAGTAGGTCAAGGATCAAGGTCACAAGGACCTGGGACATTAAATGGTTTCTGGATGGTAACTTGAAAACGCTCTGGCCTAGGATCATGAAAGTTGATAGGGAGGTTGATCATGACCAGCAGATGACACCTATTGATTTTGAGATCAGTAGGTCAAAGGTCAAGGTCACAAGGACCCAGAACAGTTAAACAGATTCTGGAAGATAATTTGAGAACACTTGGGCCTAGGATCATGAACGTTGATAGGAAGGTTGGTCATAACCAGCAGATGACCCCTATTTATTAAGAGATTACTTGGTCAAGGTTACATTAATCCGGAACAGTTAAAATGTTTCTGAACAATAACTTAGAGCTTGGGCCTAGGATCACAAAACTTAATGGGGAGGTTGATCATGACCAGCAGATGACCCCTATTGATTTTGAGATCAGTAGGTCAAAGGTCAAGGTCATATTTACCCAAAACAGTAGAACTTTTTTTTGCAGTGCTGACAGATTAAAATCATTTTTGATACACATGTGTAACATGTTTGGTGTCTGCTCTGTAACTCTTGAACTGCTTGAAGAATTTTGAAGAAACCTGGCATCAAGCTGACATGCAGAGCACATGTTTCGGATTGCACACTTCAAGGTCAAGGTCACACTTAGGAGTCAAAGGTCATACCTTCAGGCATATATTGCTCTGTACTGCAGTGCTCTTGTTAGCTCACCTGAGCAACGCTCATGGTAAGCTATTTTGATCAGCTGTGTCCGTCGTGGGTGCGTCCATCGGTTGTCAACATTGTGTTTAAAAGATACCTCCTCCAAAACCACAGAATGGATTTTGATGAAACTTGGATGGTCCTCAATTTTGAAATAGTTTAACATAAATGGTCCTTTTGTCTCTCTCTACCTAGATTGTTCAAATTATACCAATTCGTCAAAAATCAGAGGGCGTGGTTCCTTTTCCCTATATGTATACAGTCTAACCTGTCTTAAGCAGCCAGCCAAGGGAAGCAGACAATTTGGCCGCTTAAGCCAGGTGACCGCTGATCGGAGGTGCAGCCAGTACATGTATTTTAAGCCCACCATCATCAGATGGTGGGCTATTGAAATCACTCTGCGTCCGTGGTCCGTCCGTCCGTCAGTCCGTCCGCACGTCCGTCCGTCCGTTAACAATTTCTCGTTATCGCATCTCCTCAGAAACTACTGGGGGGATTTTGACCAAACTTTGTCAGAATGATGTATTGGTACCCTAGTTGTGTCCCCCTGAAAATCAGACTGGTTCAACAATTTATGAGTGAGTTATGGCCCTTTGTTTATTTCTATAATTTACATAGATTTATATAGGGAAAAACTTTGAAAACCTTCTTGTCCAAAACCACAGAGCCTAGGGCTTTGATATTTGGTATGAAGCATTATCTAGTGGTCCTCTACCAAGATGATTCAAATTATTTCTCTGGGGTCAAATATGGCCCCGCCCTGGGGGTCACATGGTTTATATAGACTTGTATAGGGAAAAACTTTGAAAAACCTCTTGTCCAAAACTACAGGGCCTAGGGCTTTGATATTTTGTATGTGACATCATCTAGTGGTCTTCAACTAAGATTATTCAAATTATACCCCTAGGGTCAAATATGGGCCCGCCCTGGGGGTCATATGGTTTACATAGACTTATATAGGGAAAAACTTTGAAAATCTTCTTGTCCAAACCACAAAGCCTAGGGCTTTGATACTTGTAATGTAGCATCATCTAGTGGTTCTCTACCAAGTTTGTTCGAATTATCCCCTAGGGTCAAATATGGCCCCGCCCCGGGGGTCACATGGTTCATATAGACTTATATAGGGAAAAGCTTTTAAAATCTTCTTGTCAATAACTACAACATTCAAATTTGGACATGTATATTTTTGAGTGGCAAGATGAACCTTGACATGAGTTGACCTTGATTTTGACCTAGTGACCTACTTTAACATTTCTGTAGCTACAGCCTTCAAATTTGGACCACATGCATAGTTGTGTGCACTTGAAAAAACTTTGACCTTGATTTTGACCTAGTGACCTACTTTCACATTTTTGAAGGTACAGATATCAAATTTGGACCATATGCATAGTTCCGTGTTTCAAAATGAAATTTGACATTGATTTTGACCTAGTGACCTACTTTCACATTTTTGAAGGTACAGTCTTCAAATTTGGACCACATGCATAGTTTCGTGTTCCGAAATGAAATTTGACCTTGATTTTGACCCAGTGACCTACTTTCTCATTTCTCAAGCTACAGCCTTCAAATTTGGACCACATACATGGTTTTATGTACTGAAACAAACTTTGACCTTTACATTGACCTAGTGACCTACTTTCACATTTTTGAAGGTACAAGCTTCAAATTTGGACCACATGCATAGTTCTGTATTCTGAAATAAAATTTGACCTTGATTTTGACCTAATGACCTACTTTCACATTTCTCAAGCTACAGCCTTCAAATTCGGACCACATGCATAGTTTTGTGTACCGAAATGAACTTTGACCTTAAGATTGACCTAGTGACCTACTTTCACATTTCTGTAGCTACAGGCTTCAAATTTAGACCACATGCATAGGATTGTGTACCGAAACAAACTTTGACCTTGACATTGACCTAGTGACCTACTTTCACATTTTTGAAGGTACAGGCTTCGGATTTGGACCACATGCATAGATTTGTGTTCTGAAGTGAAATTTGACCCTTGATTTTGACCTAGTGACCTACTTACACATTTCTGAAGCTAAGCCTTCAAATTTGGACCACTTGCATAGTTTTGTGTACCAAATTAAACTTTGACCTTAAGATTGATCTAGTGACCTACTTTCACATTTCTCAAGCTACAGCTTTCGAATTTGGACCACATGCACAGTGTTGTGTACGGAAATGAAATTTGACCTTGAGCTAGTCAGTAAGTCTTGAAATTTGGAACACTCCAAAATGGCACATTGGTGGGCGCCAAGATCACTCTGTGATCTCTTGTTCAGACTTCTGACCAGTCTATAGCCTTTAGGCCCATTTCTTTTTGGGTTTTCCATTATTATTTTACCAGGATACAATCACATGCATTTGCCTTCGCAATACGAATGGTCTTCTTAGCAATCTAAAACTCCGGCGTGTTTTTTTTACTTCAAAAATTGTTATTAACAAAACGCGATAACTGTGGCCTTTATTTACTAATACCGGATCAACCCAAAACAATGAAATAGGTAATCAGGTGTGCACATTATTTGACAAATATCTTATATCACAAAACCGATGTAAGTAGCGGCGTGGTCTAGTGGTCAACACGTATGATTTGTAAGCTTACGGTGCTGGTTCGAATACAGGAAGAGCTATTATTTTTTAGATTTTATAATATGTTTTTACCTGGAGAAGAATGCAGGTAAAACTATTTGTATCATGATTTTCTCGTGCACTTATACTAAGTACTTACTGATATTTTTCAGAGGATCTCGTATTAGAATCGATATTAAATCTATTAAAATTGCAAAACGAATAGCGAAAACTCTTGCAAGAATGAAAGAATAAATACAAAAGATAATTTAAAAAAGATCCGCAAAAATAGAATTAGTAAAATCATATTAGAAAAGGAAGACTCGAACCTACACCATAGAAACATAAAAAGAATAGAGATCCAACACACTATCCACTTGACTACAGATCTGTTATGAAATGACACGTCGTATCTAGAGTTAAGAATACTACAATATACAAATTATAACACCACTTATCGGAAAATACTCCTGCTTTACCTGTTTTTGGATTTTACCAAGTACCGTTAAAATAAAATTATCGCGATCCATTAATACAGACAATTTTCCAACTTCAAAACAAGTTTGTTTACAATTTTCGCCATTTTGGTAAGGGAAACTACTCTCGGCGCTTTTTGTCTACGCTAAATCTACGATTTTTTTTCAAACACAATTAATTTTGTATAAATTTAATAGTATTTTGATGACAGAAGTATAAAAAAATCACAAATATTATGCTACTTATTAGTTATCGAGTATTATCTTTAACCGAGGTCAAACTGTGAACAACAAAACTGACACGAGGTGACACGCTAATTAGCGATAATTACTGGCCATTTGATCATAAAAGAAGGGGATTACACCTTTGGTTATCAGTTTTAATTGAGAAGCTCATGTCATTTTGTCGTTCTTTTGGTGAAGTCACGCGAAACTTAGCAACCACGTGCTTCTCAAAATCGGATATCTTCGGCGATTATTGCCTAAATATAATTGGTTTTGGAAGAAAAATGGCCGCTGAAAGGGGTCAAATACGGCGATCAGGAGGCAATTTCGGTGACCGCTGGCCGCGGACAGCTGGTGGCCGCTGAATAAAGTGATAAAATAGAGGAAAATCCGTCGGGGACGTCATAAAATGGCCGCTGAACGGAGGTGACCACTGATCGGAGGTGGCCGTTAGTACAGGTTAGACTGTATAGTGGAAATTAAAACAAATCTTCTTGTGTGAAACTGCTGGCCCGATGAATAATTTTACACCCTCTACCAAAATTGTTCAGATTATACCGATTCTTCAAAAAACATGGCCACCAGAGGGCGTGGTCACTTTTCCTTATTAGCTCACCTGTCACATAGTGACAAGGTGAGCTTTTGTGATCACCTTTCGTCTGTGCGTGCGTCCGTGCATCAACAATTTTTTGTCTGCACGATAGTGGTTTCATTTATGATTTTATTTTAACCAAACTTGCACACAACTTGTATCACCATAAGATCTCGGCTCCTTTCTTGAACTGGCCAGATCCCATTATGGGTTCCAGAGTTATGGCCCCTGAAAGGGCCAAAATTAGCTATTTTGAGCTTGTCTGCACAATAGCAGCTTTATTTATGGTTTGATTTTTACCAAACTTGCACACAACTTGTATCACCATAAAATGTTGGTACCTTTCTGGAACTGGCCAGATTCCTTTATGGGTTCCAGAGTAATGGCCCCTGAAAGGCCCCAAAATAGCTATTTTGACCTTGTCTGCACAATAGCAGCTTTATTTATGATTTGATTTTTACCAAACTTGCACACAACTTGTATCACCATAAGATGTTGGTTCCTTTCTGGAACTGGCCAGATTCCATGATGGGTTCCAGAGTTATGGCCCCTGAAGGGGTTAAAATTAGCTATTTTGACCTTGTCTGCACAATAGCAGCTTCTTTTATGATTTGATTTGAACCAAACTTGCACAAAACTTGCGTCACCATAAGATCTCGGTTCCTTTCTTGAACCGGCCAGATCCCATAATGGGTTCCAGAGTTATGGCCCCTGAAAGGGCCAAAATTGGCTATTTTGACCTTGTCTGGACAATAGCAGCTTCATTTATGATTTGATTTTAACCAAACTTGCACACAACTTGTATCACCACAAGATCTTGGTTCCTTTCTTGAACTGGCCAGATTCCATCATGGGTTTCAGAGTTATGGCCCCTTAAAGGTCCAAAATTGGCTATTTTGGCTTTTGCAGCCATATAGAGACTTCATTTATGGTTTTATTTGATACAAACTTCCAAAATATCTTCAACAACAATAAATTTTGGATTCCATGACAAATCAGATCCAATTGTAGGTTCCAGAGTTATTTTATATCTGATTACCTCCCCTTATTGTAATAAATATGGATTTATATCAGTAAATACTTTCAGGACTTATTTGAAATTTCATTATTGTTATTAGTTGGACTGAGACAATCAGGGTAGATAACTATGTACTGATTTTATGTCAAATTACCTCCCTTTCTTTCAAATTAAAATTGGTATATCTCTGTAACTAATGAAGATACTGATCTGATATTTCATTTATGTCAACAGATTTATTTGGCAGATCCTTCTTTTGTTCACTTATAATATTTTTTTTTTTTTTTAATTACTTCACATTTACGTTACTATAAATAGCTTATTTTTAGTAACTTTTTTATTATTGGCCGTAGGGAAAAACCTAGACCACTTTTCTGTGGTACAACATGGATGGTACCTACAATTTTTAGGTATATTTTGACATATCTATACCTTGTAAGAATTTTTTTTCTTTTTGGTTAAATTTTTTCCCTTTGTTGTTCCTGTCCTTTGGACTTAGATATTTTTTCTGAGGACCCTCTTGGCCTCAAGTACAATGATAACAGGTAAGCGATATAGGGCCATCATGGCCCTCTTGTATATGTATATAGTGGAAATTTGAAAAAAATCTTCTTGTGTGAAACTGCTAGCTGGATTTAAAAATAATTTTACACAAATGGTCCTTGTGTGACCCTCTACCAAGATTGTTCAAATCATTTTGATTTGTCAAAAAACATGGCTGCTAGAGGGCGAGGTCACTTTACCCTATATATATAGTGGAAACTTTGAAACTGTTCTTGTGTGGAACTGCTGGCCCGATTTTAGAATAATTTTACACAAATTATCACTGTGTGACTACCAGTATTGTTCAAATTATAGCGATTCGTCAAAAAACATGGCTGCCAGAGGGTGTGGTAACTTTTCCCTGTATGTTTATAGTGGAAACTTTAAAAATCTTCTTGTGTGAAACTGCTAGCCCAATTTTAGAATAATTTTACACAAGTAGTTCTTGTGTGACACTCTACCAAGATTGTTCAAATCATACCGATTGGTCAAAATACATGGCCACCAGGGGACATGGTCAGTTTTCACTGCATGTATATTGTTGAAATTAAAAAAATCTTGTGTGAAACTGCTATTACTAACACGATTTTAAAATAATTTTACGCAAATGGTCCTTGTGTGACCCTCTACCAAAAGATTGTTCAAATTATTTTGATTTGTCAAAAAACATGGCCGCCAGAGGGCATGGTCACTTTTCCCTGTGTAACTGCTGGCCCAATTTTAGAATAATTTTACTCAAATGGTCCTTGTGTGATCATCTACCAAGATTTTTATGCCCCCAAAGGGAGGCATATAGTTTTTGAACCGTCTGTCTGTCGGTCTGTCAGTCTGTCGGTCTGTCCGCATTTTTCGTGTCCAGTCCATATCTTTGTCATCGATTGATCGATTTTCAAATAACTTGGCATGAATGTGTACCACAGTAAGACGATGTGTCGCACGCAAGACCCAGGTCCGTAGCTCAAAGGTCAAGGTCACACTTAAACATTAAAGGTTATTGCACTGATGGGCATGTCCGGTCCATATCTTTGTCATCGATGGATGGATTTTCAAATAACTTGGCATGAATGTGTACCACAGTAAGACGACGTGTCGCGCACAAGACCCAGGTCCGTACCTCAAAGGTCAAGGTCACACTTAGACATTAAGGGATAGTGCATTGATGGGCGTGTCCGGTCCATATCTTTGTCATCGATGAATGGATTTTCAAATAACTTGGCATGAATGTGTACCACAGTAAGACGACATGTCGCGCGCAAGACCCAGGTCCATATCTCAAAGGTCAAGGTCACACTTAGACATTAAGGGATAGTGCATTGATGGGTGTGTTCGGTCCATATCTTTGTCATCGATGGATGGATTTTCAAATAACTTGGCATGAATGTGTACCACAGTAAGACGACGTGTCATGCTCAAGACCCAGGTCCGTAGTTCAAAGGTCAAGGTCACACTTAGATGTTAAAGGTCTTTTTTCATGATAGTGCATTGATGGGCGTGTCCGGTCCATATCTTTGTCATTCATGCATGGATTTTAAAATAACTTGGCATGAATGTGTGACACAGTAAGACGACGTGCCGCGCGCAAGACCCAGCTCCGTAGGTCAAAGGTCCTAAACTCAAACATCGGCCATAACTATTCATTTAAAGTGCCATCAGGGGCATGTGTCATCCTATGGAGACAGCTCTTGTTCAAATTATACTGATTCGTCAAAATGGCCACCAGAGGGTGTGGTCACTTTTCCCTATAATATGTATATAGTGGAAACTTTAAAAATCTTCTTGTGTGAAACTGCCGCACTGGCCAGATTTTAAAATAATTTTACACAAATGGTTCTTGTGTGACCTTCTACAAATATTGCTCAAATGTTTCTGATTCGTCAAAATACATGGTCGCCAGAGGACATGGTCACTTTTCATGAACAATTTCTTTAAACAATATCTCCTCCAATTTAACCACTGAATGGATTATGATGAAACTTTACACAAATGATATCTGAGTAGCCCTTTTAAAGTTTTTCAGCTATCAGACTTCAAAAATCCTTTTCTCTAGAGCTTTGATATTTGGCATGTGATATAAGGTTTGATTCTCTACTGTACTTGTCCAAATTATTGCCCTAAGGTCACAGAGTGATCTTGGCGACCACCATTGAGTCATTTTTAAATGTTCCAAATTTCAAAACTAGATCAAAATCCTAAAAGTAGGTAACTATGTCAGAATCCAGTTGGTAATTTTGGCTCCATACAAGGTACTTACATACCAAATATCAAAGAGATTGGTCAATATATGAATGTGCTATGAGCAAAGCACAAATATGTCACTAGGTAAAATCAAGGTCAAAATTCATTTTGGTACACAAAACTGCATGTGGTCTAAATTTGAAAGCTGTAGCTTGAGAAATGTGAAAGTAGGTCACTAGATCAATTTCAAGGTCAAAGTTCATTTCAGTACACAAACTATGCATGTGCTTCAAATTTGAAGGCTGTAGCTTGAGAAATGTGAAAGTAGGTACTAGGTAAAAATCAAGGTCAGATTTCAATTCAGAACACAAAACTACATGCATGTGGTCCAAATTTGAAGCCTGTAGCTTCAGAAATATGAAAGTAGGTCACTAGGCAGTGCCGTAGCCAGACACAAATTTTAACCGAGGCAACCTAGGGGGATCCGGGGGCATGCCTCCCGGATTTTTTCCCCAGGACGTCTCTGGTGCAGTCTGAAGCACTCTCAAACTGTTTTATATCACAGTAAAATCGTCCCTTTAGCCCTATATTTCACAGAACGTTCATATTTTAAGAAAAAATATATTTATAACAAGGATAATTGGGGATTTATCCTATTCTAATATAGTCTCGGATACAATCATTTTGTAATTGAAAGGCAATAAAATCAGAAAACCAACAGTAAGACATACAACATGCTTTTTTAGCTCACCTGTCATAAAGTGACAAGGTGAGCTTTTGTGATCGCGTGGCGTCCGTCGTCCGTGCGTCCGTGGACGTCCGTTCGTTCGTCCGTCCGTAAACTTTTGCTTGTGACCACTCTAGATGTCACATTTTTCATGGGATCTTTATGAAAGTTGGTCAGAATGTTTATCTTGATGATATCTAGGTCAAGTTCGAAACTGGGTCATGTGCGGTCAAAAACTAGGTCAGTAGGTCTAAAAATAGAAAAACCTTGTGACCTGTCTAGAGGCCATACTTTTCAATAGATCTTCATGAAAATGGTCAGAATGTTCACCTTGATGATATCTAGATCAATTTTGAAACTGGGTCACATGCCTTTAAAAACTAGATCTTTAGGTCAAATATATAGAAAAACCTCGTGACCTCTCTAGAGGCCATATTTTTCAATGGATCTTCATGAAAATTGGGTCATGTGGGGACAGGTGAGTGATTCAGGACCATCATGGTCCTCTTGTTTAGTATACTAGTAGTTTATTAGTTTATAACCCGGGAGGGGGTAGGTACTGGAGGTACTGGAGGGGGACTGTTTCCATGTTGGTGTAAAGATAACTATGAAATGGTGGCCTCTGGTGCATTTTTTTGGTCTGAATTTTAAGGTATTGGAGGGGATTCCCCTTCAGTTTAGTGGTGTCAGATGGTTCTCTTATTTTGAAATACAGATACGAAATGGTGGCCTATGGTGCATTGTTTGGTCTAAAATTTGAGGTACTGTAGGGGGATCTTCTCAGTTTAGGGGGTCAGGGCTCTCCCCTGGAAAAATGAATTACAAGTATGAAATGGTGGCCTCTAGTGCCTTTTTTGGTCTGAATTTTAAGGTATGGAAGGGGATTCACCCTCATTTTCAGGGGCTTTTTCCCTGAAACATTTTGAAAATTCAGTATGAAATAGTGACCTCTGGTGCATTTTTGGATTTGAATTTGATAAATATAATACACAATTGGGTTCGACTTTGATGAGTAGCTCACTTCTCAGCCAACTTTGGGGAGGGGGCATGGACAAGTCTATCAATATGGATTTCCGCCTCACCTCGCCTCAATGATGTCATGAGGCAGATATATTATGTTATATTCTCATGATATTAATATACTTCTCTGAACTTTTATAACTGAAATTTTCATCAGTGTGAAAGGCCTACTTTTTACTCTTCTTTTGTTTTTGCCTCTCAAATTTTAACCGAGGCAACTGCCTCGGTTTGCCTCAGTGTGGCTACGGCGCTGCTAGGACAATCTCAAGGTCAAAGTTCATTTCGGTACACAAAACTATGCATGTGGTCCAAATTTGAAGGCTGTGGCTTGAGAAATGTGAAAGTGGGTCACTAGGTCAAAATCAAGGTCAAATTTTGTTTTGGAACACAAAATTATGCATGTGGTCCAAATTTGAAGCCTGTACCTTCAAGAAGAGGGCCATGATGGCCCTGTATCGCTCACCTGAGTACCATTGCTCAAAATGATGTGATCAAATTCTGACATAGAGCACATAGGCATACACATTAAATATCATCAGGATAAACATTTTTTGTTGTAACAGTCCCTTTTGACCTAGTCAGGGCCAATTTCCATATCCAGTTTGAGGGTCCTAGGCTCAAATGCTGCATTTTTGTACTAACATGACTATTCCTTACCCAGGAAGACTTAAATCAAAGCACTGAGAGTACTGATGGGTTGGGGCAATTCAGCTGTATTTATAACATGGCAGAAAAGTCTTCAGGGTTCATACAGAAATCTGGGAACTGAATTCAAGGACTTTTCAAGGACAAATTGGCATTTTAAAGGACTTATACCGCACTCCATTTGTTTGAGACTGTTAAGTTTTTGTTTTTTTTTGGTGTTATTACTTTGAAACACATTTATCAAACTATCTAAACCATAGATATTATTCATAACTTTCGCCCATGGCACTTTTTCAATTGTTTTATTACAAACTCGGCAATGCACCATCTATATTCCTTTAGCCAACTAAGTTTGAAAGGGCACTTGCCATTTTAAAATCAATTGTCAGTAAACCACAAGAGGAATCAGTAAAATTTACTTTTTTACAATTCAGTTTGACATTTCAAGCACTTTTCAAGATGCAGCTCGTTTCCAAGCAGTTTCCATGGCCTGTGCGAACCCTGAGATTTATGCCGGAATCGGATTATGCCTGGCATTTCCAAGATTCATGCATGCGCTGTAGGTACAAACAAAAAACAACCCAGTCTATAAACAGATTGTACTTTGTAGCTTTAAAATATGTCAAAGTATTAAACTCACACACAAACACAAATTCAACCTTATTGTATGAGTCCTATACATAATGACTTTAACATACCTGTCTTTAGTAAATAGTATCAGTTTGGATTATCAGTTGAAAGAAATTTTTGTATATTAAAGGTTAAACAAATTTGTGATATGTGTACCTACACTGATATGGGAAATCCCAGTTCCGGATTAAGACTATTCACTTGCAGTGAACGTTACGACAGCTAACAAGAGCTGTCACTGGAGACAGTGCCCCCGACTATTTCGATGCTGGGTAGGGAAACTGAACACATCTGAGGAAACTGGAGCTGTCACTGGAGTGTTTAATGGCTCTAATGGTAGATGAAGATATTGCACAATAGCTTGAATCTGTGTCATAGAAATATAAGTATTAAGAGGGAAATATAAAGTGTAAGCTTCTCAAATTTATATGTGAATATAAATATGTATCAGAAACCATTTGATGCTGAATATCATGCTTGATAGGATTGATTCTACCTTGCAATCAGTGTAGATCACAATCAGCATGCACATCTGTCAGTTGTGGGTCATAATCAGTATGCACATCTGAACAGTCTGATCATGACTGTATTTGTTTGCCATTCAGTCAGTATCTTTTTGGGTAAGCATCCATTTTTACAGTCAATGGTAGTATTTCCAGATTCAAAGATGGAAATATTCATTATTTAAATTGAGCAGGGTAAGGGTATATAAACAGGACAACAATGTGGAATATGACCCTGGTGACAGCGTGCATCTAACTCCTCTACCCATGTTATAGCAGCATAAATATTAAGCTTCAAAGTGTTCATGCAAATATTTCCCCAAATATTCAACTTCATGAACTTCCAAAAACAATTTCAGGGTTCAAAAACTTGAATTCAATCACTCTTTTCCTGTAATGCCATGCAACATCCATATAGTCATCAGAGTAAATGCTTTGAATACTTTTCATTTGCACCCAAACAAATTCATTCTCAGGCGAAAAATGTGATAATTTAACTAGTAATAATTTTGTTTCCTTTTTTATGCCCCTGAAGGGAGACATATAGTTTTTGAACCGTCTGTCGGTCTGTCAGTCTGTCCGCAATTTTCGTGTCCGGTCCATATCTTTGTCATCGATGGATGGATTTTCAAATAACTTGGCATGAATGTGTACCACAGTAAGACGACGTGTCGCACGCAAGACCCAGGTCCGTAGCTCAAAGGTCAAGGTCACACTTAGACGTTAAAGGATAGTGCATTGATGGGCGTGTCCGGTCCATATCTTTGTCATCGATGGATGATTTTCAAATAACTTGGCATGAATGTGTACCACAGTAAGACGACGTGTCGCGCGCAAGACCCAGGTCCGTAGCTCAAGGTCAAGGTCACACTTAGACTTAAAGGATAGTGCATTGATGGCGTGTTCCGGTCCATATCTTTGTCATCGATGGATGGATTTTCAAATAACTTGGCATGAATGTGTACCACAGTAAGACGACGTGTCGCGCGCAAGACCCAGGTCCGTAGCTCAAAGGTCAAGGTCACACTTAGACGTTAAACGAGGATAGTGCATTGATGGGCGTGTCCGTTCCATATCTTTGTCATCGCTGGATGGATTTTCAAATAACTTGGCATGAATGTGTACCACAGTAAGACGACGTGTCGCGCGCAAGACCCAGGTCCGTAGCTCAAAGGTCCTAAACTCTAACATCGGCCATAACTATTGATTCAAAGTGCCATGGGGGGCATGTGTCATCCTATGGAGACAGCTCTTGTAATTTATTTTCTTTTAATTTTTTTCTGATTCCTTTGATAACAGCTAAAACATTTCAGATTCGGAGATGTTAATTGATTACATGTTTGACTTCACGGGAGTGTAATAAAGCCAGTGAAAAAAAGTTTAATACACTAGAGTAATAAAGTTTTGATGTCGATATTGTTTAAAATATATATGAGAATTGGTCAAACTGACATGTGAAAGAAAGCAGAATTTTTGATGTTTCAATAGGAAACGATAACATGCACCGTAATTAATGCTTGGCAGAGCCTCGCATTTCATTATATTATTCAACTTGTTTAAAAATTCAATATGAAGACACTTAAGTCATATCCTTTATAATCAAAGTGCTGTTATGGATCTCTCTAAAGTAAATGGGTGCAATCATCAGAAAATAGAAAGTGCTAGACCAACTTTGCTAAATAAATAAGCACTTCTGTGAAGAAAACTAAGAATCAGCTTGTAAATGAAATTCATCTTTTAAAAGATTTTTGCCAAACATGCGACTGCGCCGCACTACAAATTATGCCCGGTAGTATGAAAATACAACACTTAGTTAAAGCTTCACTCGAATATGGTGGCTTCCAGCAAATTAATTACATCTTTTTTTTCCTAAGTCTTGGCATCTGTATTTTTTTTAGTACTTGTTTTATATTTCTAAAATAATTAACATTTTATCCTGGCCTATAAAACATACAAAATGATGTTAAATGCAGTTATTTTACATAGTACATTAAATTCATACATGTAGTACATTTTGTTCTTCATATTTAAAAAGAATTTATAGAACTCCTTGTTTAAGTTCTCATCATTTTCACCGAGTCTGTCAGATTGCTTAACAGAAACAGTAACTTTTGCAGATTCAATATTTCCATCTTTCAACCAATAACATAAGCGCTTGTGAGTATCATCCAGGCTGTTATTGGAAGAACTGGAATGGTCGTTCAACTCCTTTCTCACAGTCTGTTAAATGTCTCGTACTTTCTGCTCGTACCCACTTCTCTTGTCACCAGAAGTAACAATGTCTGTCTTAAAACTTCCAAAATTATTACTGGTTTACACTCCATAAGTATGTACATTTTAACTGAGGTACTGAGCTCCATATTTTCATAAATAACATGACAGTCAAATGGTTCAGTTTTGCTTGACATTAAATAAAAATATATGTACAGGTAACAAAAGTGGTAACAACATTTATTTCGCATTTGTTATTGCCAACAGGAACAAGGGATTAGAATAATAAAGTTTAACTTATACTTTTAGTATTTTAGACTTGGAATTGTTGGATTGCTGAATTCATTCTACTAACAGATAGATTATAACAGTTATACTAATGTCGCCAACCAAGCTGTTTACATAAAATATTAAAAAAACTATGATAATGACAATAATTCATAGCTTTTCCTCCGCAGTTATCATATACATTGTTAACATGGTACATAGCCATACAACTACAAGTTTATAATTTGACTACCACACCGCCAAGGGTCCGTTTGTCATTACCAGACCCCTAGCCTGCATGTAATGAAACTAATTCACAAGTAAGTTGACATGCTGGCTGCACATAAATTCTATTTTAAAAAGATAAAAACATATTTTACGAAGTACGTGGCTGATTAAAACATATTTTGCAAACTAAGTACTGGTTTGCAGTATAAAAACAAATTAAACATGATATATGGACACATACAACCACCACTTTTTATTCTGTTTTGATAACAGATGAAAATCATGTTTATAGACTCTTGTATCACCAGGAAACAGTCTCAGGAAAAACTGTGCAGCCTAGACAGGTGTAACGGTCAGTTTTTTCCCCGGGGAAAAAATTGACTAGTCAGTTTTTTCCCCGGGGAAGAAACTGACTGGTCAGTTCTCCCCCCCCTCCACCTAGTCAAGTTTTTCCCCCAAACTGCAACTTGTTACTCTTGATCATTCTTATGGGGGGAAAAACTAACTAGTCAATTCTTTCCTCCCCACCCCTCCCCCCCCCCCCCCCCCCCCCCCCCCCATCGTCAATTTTCTTGGCTATTCAGTTATTTTCCCTGTTAGTGAATTGGAACTGGCTATTCTTGGTTATTATTCTTAACTAGCCTGTTTTTTATTTACGGTAGTCGGTTTTCATTTAAATTTCATATAAAATAAGAAATATGTTTCATATTTTGTGTAAATTAAAAAAGTGTTTTTAAATAAACTTATTTTAATTTCTGTTATATTTTTTTTTAATTGATGGCCTTTTTCCTGTTTCAATTTCTTCAAAGGTAAGGAAATTACTGCTGGTCGGTTCTTTTCCCACCTAGCCAGTACTTGACCAGTAAGGTGGGGGAAGAAATTGACTGGTCAGTTCTTCCCCCCCCCCACCACCAAGCCAGTACTTGACATATCAGAAGGGGGAAGAATTTAACCAGTCAGTTCTTTCCCCGCTAGGCAGTACTTCACCTGTCAGGTGGGGGAAGAAATTGACCAGTCAGTTCTTTCCCCCTAACCAGTACTTCACCTGTCGGGTGGGGAGAAGAAATTGTCAGTCAGTTCTTTCCCCCCTAGCCAGTACTTGACCTGTCGGTGGGAAATGAAATTGACCAGTCACTTCTTTCCAACCTAGCCAGTACTTGCTCTGTTAGGTGGGGAGGAAACTGACCGGTCAGTTCTTTTCCCCCCTTAGCCTATACTTGACCTGTCAGGTGGGGGAAGAAATTGACTGGTCAGTTCTTTGCCCCCTAATCAGTACTTGCTCTCTTAAGTGAGGGAAGAAATTGACTGGTCGGTTCTTTCCCCCCCCCCCTTGCCAGTACTTGACCTGTCAGTTCTTTCCGCCCTAGCCAGTACTTGACCTATCAGGAAGGGGAAGAAATTGACCAGTCAGTTCTTTTCCCCTAGCCAGTACTTGACCTGTCGGGTGGGGAGAAGAAATTGACCAGTCAGTTCTTTCCCCCCTAGTCAGTACTTGACCTGTCGCACGAGGAGAAGAAATTGACCGGTCAGTTCTTTCCCCTCTAGCATATACTTGACCTATCAGGTGGGGGAAGAAATTGACTAGTCAGTTCTTTCCCCCCTAGCCAGTAGTTGCTATGTTATGTGGGGGAAGAAATTGACCAGTCAGTTCTTTCCCCCCATAGCCATTACTTGACGTGTCGGGCGGAGAGAAGAAATTGACTGGTCAGTTCTTTCCCCCCTAGCATATACTTGACCTGTCAGGTGGGGGAAGAAATTGACTGAACAGTTCTTTCCCCACTAGCCAGTACTTGCTCTCTAAGGTGGGGGAAGAAACTGACTGGTCAGTTCTTTCCCCCCTAGCCAACTTGACCTATCAGGTGGGGAAAGAAATTGACCAGTCAGTTCTTATCCCCCTAGCCAGTACTTGCTCTTTTAGGTGGGGGAAGAAATTGACCGGTCATTTCTTTACCCCCTAGCCAGTACTTGACTTGCCAGGTGGGGGAAGAAATTGACCAGTCAGTTCTTTCCCCGCTAGCCAGTACTTTCTCTGTTAGGTGGAGGAAGAAATTGGCCAGTCATTTCTTTACCCCCTAGCCAGTACATGACCTGTCAGGTGGGGGAAGATATTGACCAGTCAGTTCTTTCCCCCTAGCCAGTACTTGACCTATCAGAAGGGGGAAGCAATTGACTAGTCAGTATTTCCCCGCTAGGCAGTACAGCTGGGGGGGGGGGAGGGGGAGGGGGAGGGGAGGGTGGGGGGAAAAAAGAACTGACTAGTCAATTTCTTCCCCCACCTGATTGGTCAAGTATATGCTTGGGGGAAAGAACTGACTGGTCAATATCTTCTCCTGGTCTGACATGTCAAGTACTGACTAGTGGGGAAAGAACTGACTGGTCAATTTCTTCTCCCCACACGACAGGTCAGTTATAGGCTAGGGGGAAAGAACTGACTGGTCAATTTCTTCCCCTACCTGACAGGTCAAGTACTGCCTAGGGGGGGAAAGAACTGACTGGTCAATTTCTTCCCCCTCCTGATAGGTCAAGTACTGGCTAGGAGGGAAAGAACTGACTGGTCAATTTCTTCCCCCACCTGACAGGTCAAGTACTGGCTTAGGGGGGGAAGAACTGACTGGTCAATTTCTTCCCCCACATAACATAGCAAGTGCTGGCTAGGGGGGAAAGACATGACCGGTCAGTTTTTTTCCCCCACCTGACAGATCAAGTACTGGCTAGAGGGAAAAGAACTGACAAGTCAATTTCTTCCCCCACCTGACAGATCAAGTACTGGCTAGGGGGAAAAGAACTGACAAGTCAATTTCTTCCCCCACCTGACAGGTCAAGTATATGCTAGGGGGGAAAGAACTGACCGGTCAGTTTCTTCCCCCACCTAACAGAGCAAGTACTGGCTAGGGGGAAAAAACTGACTGGCCAATTTCTGCCCTCACCTGACAGGTCAAGTACTGTCTGGGGGAAAGAACTGACTGGTCAATTTTCTCCCCACCTGATAGGTCAATATATGCAAGGGGATAGAACTGACCAGTCAATTCTTCTCCCACTTAACAGTCAGAAAAAAGGTCAAGTATATGCTAGGGGGAAAGAACAGACCGTCAATTTCTTCCCCGCACCTGACAGATATTAAATAGTAATGGCAATCAAACAGAAGTTAAAAAACTCGATTTGCCAAAAAAAAAACATTGATTAAAGTTACAAAAAAAGAAACATAGGTTTATTCAAATGAAAAACAATACCTATTTCATCTGAAATTTAAATGGAAAATGAATAGACACTTTTATCCCTAATAACAATATCAAAAGAAACCAGTACTTGAAGGGAAAACTTGACTAGGGGGAAAGAACTGACTAGTCAGTTTTTTCCCCAGGGAAAAATCTGACTAACTAGTCAGTTTCTTCCCCTATCAGAAAACTGTAATTCCAAGGGGGGAAAAAACTGACTGGGGGGGGGGGGGGGGGGGGGGGGGGGGGGGGGGGGGGGGGGAAGAAACTGACTAGTCAGTTTTTTCCGCAGGGGAAAGAATTGACTAGTCAGTTTTTTCCCCGGGGAAAGGACTGACTGGGGGAAAAACTGGGCTGTTACACCAGGACCTATCCTTCAGCTTACCATGCCTACGCTGTTCCAATTGAGCTACAATGGCTGACCAGTACGAGAACCGCTACACATCTTCCCTCTTATTGCAAGATAATTGGCACTCTTTGCCAATGTCTGACGCAAACTGTTAACCGAATTCAGATGCACATCCCAGTCAAACTGCTTAGCTCCGCATGGGCTCCAGGGGTGAAAATGTCAGTAGAACCTCCAAATGTAACAGTCTCACCCTTACCTCAGATTTCCGCATTGCATTTTAAGAAGCGGAGAAAATGCGGAAAAGTTGTGGAAAAGTTGCGTAAACCTTCAGTTTCCACAGATTCTCTGCAGAAAAGAATTTTTGTTTTACGGAGAATTTGCGGATATGCGGAGAACATGCGGAATAATGACACTTAAACATTTCTCAGTTGCGGAAATTCTGACTCTATTTCATGATGTGAAGAAGTTATACTTAAACATTTTCAGTTGTGGAAATCTTGACTCTGACTCTGATTTCATCACAAGCGGGCACCTGGGTAGAACCATCGACCTTCCGTAAGCCAGCTGGATGGCTTCCTCACATGAAGAATTCAACGCCAAGAGTTGAGGCTCAAACCCACATCGATGAGCTAGGGGCAAGTGATTTGAAGCCCGAGCGATCTTAACCACTCGGGCCACGGAGGCCCCTAGAAAAAAGTTTGACTTTGGATTTGTTTTCGCTTAAAAAAAATCTAATAAAGCATACAATCTGACATTTCTTCAGATCATTTTTTTTGTAAATCAATTAGATATTACAAGATATATTAAAAACATTTGGAGTAAATGTTGGGGCACATCTAATTATAAATCTCTGCTTTTATTTACCGAAGATACCTCAGCCAATCAGCTTTTACAGGAAGTTGCTGGTTACCGGTCGCATTATTCAAAAGTTGGCCATCGCAGGAGACCATTTTGTATTGGCATATTTGATTGGTTATTGTAAGACCGAGGGTCAAATGATTCGAGTATTTCTATTGGTTTCCAAAGCTGTTGCAGTTTTTGCACCATCTTTAAAGTTTGTGAGATGTTTTTCTGTGACTTATATATAATATAATGTTGTGCCAAATTGTGGTACTGTAGTAGCATACCACGCTGACCAAACAATTCAATCGTTGAGAAATCCTGCGACTTAATTCCGGAAGCTAAAGAATATAGGTAAGGGTAGACTTCTTGGAAAAAAACAAAGCCCCACAACAAACGATTTACAGTCAACTCGTTCCCTAGTCAACTCGTCCCCGATTTGGTCATTTCGTCCCGCTTGATGATTTCAAATTGGTCATTTCGGTCCCCATTTTCAAACGTATTTTTTTAAAAAAGAAAAAATCAAAATATGATAAATTAAGTCAGTTTTTCTTTTTAGCTCACCTGTCACATAGTGACAAGGTGAGCTTTTGTGATCACCCTTCGTCTGTTGTCCGTCGTCCGTCCGTGCGTCAACAATTTCTTGTCTGCACGATAGTGGTTTCATTTATGATTTTATTTTAACCAAACTTGCACACAACTTGTATCACCATAAGATCTCGGTTCCTTTCTTGAACTGGCCAGATCCCATTATGGGTTCCAGAGTTATGACCCCTGAAAGGGTCAAAATTAGCTGTTTTGACCTTGTCTGCACAGTAGCAGCTTTATTTATGATTTGATTTTTACCAAACTGGCACACAACTTGTATCACCATAAGATCTTGGTTCCTTTCTTGAACTGGCCAGATTCCAATATGGGTTCCAGAGTTATGGCCCCTGAAAGGGCCAGAATTAGCTATTTTGACCTTGTCTGCACAATAGCAGCTTCATTTATGATTTGATTTTAACCAAACTGGCATATACAACTTGTATCACCATAAGATCTTGGTTCCTTTCTTGAACTGGCAAGATTCCTTTATGGGTTCCAGAGTTATGGCCCCTGAAAGGGCCAGAATTAGCAATTTTGACCTTGTCTGCACAATAGCAGCTTCATTTATGATTTGAATTTAAGCAAACTTGCACGGAACTTGTGTCACCATAAGATCTTGATTCCTTAGTTGAACCAGCCAGATCCCATAATGGGTTCCAAAGTTATGGCCCCTGAAAGGGCCAAAATTAGCTATTTTGACCTTGTCTGCACAATAGCAGCTTCATTTATGATTCGATTTTAACCAAACTTGCACACAACTTGTATCACCACAAGATCTTGGTTCCTTTCTTGAACTGGCCAGATTTCTTCATGGGTTCCAGAGTTATGGCCCCTTAAAGGTCCAAAATCGGCTATTTTGGCTTTTGCAGCCATATAGAGACTTCATTTATGATTTTATTTGATACAAACTTCCAAAATAACTTCAACAACAATAATTCTTGGATTCCATGACAAATCAGATCCAAGCATAGGTTCAGAGTTATTTTATATCTGATTACCTCCCCTGATTGTAATCAAAATGGATTTATATCAGTAAGTACTTATAGGACTTATTTGAAATTTCATTATTGTCATTAGTTGGACTGAGCCAATCAGGGTAGATAACTATGGACTGATTTTATGTCAAATTACCTCCCTTTATTTCAAATTAAAATTGGTATATCTCCGTAACTAATGAAGATACTGATATGAAATTTCATTTATGTCAACAGATTTATTTGGCAGATCCTTCTTTTGTTTACTTACAATAACTTTTTTTTTAATTACTTCCCTTTTACATTGCTATAAATAGCTTATTTTTTAGTAACTTTTTTATTATTGGCCGTAGGGAAAAACCGAGACCACTTTTCTGTGGTACAACATGGATGGTACCTCCAATTTTTAGGTGTATTTTGACATATCTGTACCTTGTGAATTTTTTTTTCTTTTGGTTAAATTTCTTCCCTTTGTTGTTACTGTCCCTTTGGACTGAGATATTTTTTCTGAGGACCTTCTTGTCCTCAAGTGCAATGATAACAGGTGAGCGATATAGGGCCATCATGTTTATTTGTTAGTTTCCTTTTTTAAGCACACATTGATTTTGTTTACTAATGAATTTGCCTCTGAAATCTGAATACAGGCTGTAGCCCCTACAAAATTTTGAGTATTTTTCCCCAGTTTTCTCAAAATTTTACGCACAATTGAAATTTACAAATTTAGTTTAAATTTACCTTGAAGATGATCTTACCTGTAACTGCAATTTCTGGCTTATTCTGTTTGTTAAAATGCTTTCTAAGGAAATTTTATTATTTAACACTGATTTTGTAAATTTTATTTGTTTTTCAGATAACTCACAGTGCTGGATATGTTCCCACATGTCGACATAAGTCTGGCAAAGATCAATAGAAAACTTGGACAGTAGTGGAAATGCAACCTATTGCCATGATGCAAGAAGATAAATCTGACAATTAACGGTTAAGAGCCTGTTCATGGACAGTTAAGCTATTTATTTTTTATAGTAACAACAAAGAAAAGTAATTCTATGAAAAAATCTAAGTCCATAAAAAAGGGATATGCCAAATAAAAAAAAGATTGATCAATGCATTCTAACTTATGGTCTTATATCTTATATGACCTTTGACCCCTAAGTAAAAAAAACTGAACGGATGCACGCACTTAGTGCACATAACCAAACAGCAGGCAACTATGTCTTTGCTCTCTTTAAGTAGGCTTGACAAAAATGCATTTTTTTTTCAGATACAACAGCAATGATTCTGTTCTTACTGACTGAAACCGATGTCAAATCTGCACATTCACAACTTATTCTGTGTCCTATCGCATAGATGCTCGACCTCTGCCCTCTTAATTGAAGTTATAAGTCTATATGAATGCCCTGACTCCTGGAATGCTCAGCGCCTATATGCTATCACATGTAGCATTCAACTACCATATAGGTAAAACTCCTATGCGCTGGCCCTATAGCTTGAAACCTTTTTGAAATTCTGCAACTCTTCTTTAGTCTATGAACTTCAAACGTCTTCTTTTTAATAATTTATCAGCCCTGACGGTGTAGTTGCAATAACTTCCTTATTAAGGTACTGGGATAAATTATTAGTTGAATCCTCAATGTGTCTTTTTCAATTGCCGGATACCGAATGAATCTTTCATCCATCTACGTATTTCTACCAGAGCAGAGGTGAGCTTTGATTGGTGCTATTTATAGAACGTGTTCTGATTGGTCCAAATATATACATTGTATTTTACGTGTACTTGCTGTATCAAATATCTGGTTCCCTTTAACTATTGTATACGACAATGTATGATGCTGGGATCCAGCTATCAACATAATGAACCCAAATCAGCCACAAATGACCCAAATCCTATTATTTACAGTAATTCAACAATAATTATAGCAATGACATCATGAAAAGGGAGCCAAGCACTATCTGTGCTTATGTGTTACGTTATCAATATTATATCAGATATACAAATTATTCCGGCAACCTCAAGATCTTGAATGAGTTTGATTTAAGACCCAAATCAGGCTGGTAGGACCAGAGTTATGTGCCCTTAAAGACAAAATTTGCTTTATTTCACCATGTTTACACTCTAACATCTTCATTTCTTCTTTGTTTCAAATTTCATTTATGTGGTCAAGTGGACTCAAACAATCACTGTAGACAACTCTGGAGTGATTTTTTTACAAATAACCTACCTTTATTTTAATTTGAATGGATCAGAGGAAAATCTTGTTAAAACTCTAGAGACCACAATTTAAGTTTGAAACTCGTGAGAATTGGTCCGAATGTTTGTCTTGATGAAATCTAGGTCAAGGTTGATTATGGGTCATCTGGGGTATCCGTTGTCCGTCCATTCACATTCAGTTTATTTACACTCAAGCAGCCACAATTTTGAAGCAATCTTAATCAAATTTGGTCACAATGTTTTTGGGAACAAGACATCAGACGAGTTCGATTATGGGCTAGATCAGATCTGTATGTCCAGAGTTATGTGCCCTTGATTGACAAAATTTGTTATATTTCACTTTGTTTACACTCTAGCATTTTCATTTTTTCACCAATTCTAATCATATTTATAAAGAATGTATATGACCTCAAGATCTTGAATGAGTTTGATTATGAGCCAAATCTGAGGCTGGTAGGCCCAGAGTTATGTGCCCTTGGTTGACAAAATTTGCTTTATTAAACCATGTTTACACTCGCAACATCTTCATTTCTTCTTAGTTCCAAATTTCATTTATGTGATCAAGTGGACTCAAACAATCACTGTAGACAACTCTGGAGTGAATTTTTTACAAATAACCTACCTTTATTGATCGCGGCCGGGGAGGCCGCGATCATATTGAATAGGTAAAGTATATGTGCCCTGGGGAAAATATTTCATGATGGACCTGTGAATTCTTTACTTATGGGTGAAACAGGTCTCATAAGCATAAATACGACTACTTCTACTGATTATAAAACATACCGTACGATTTGTTGTGAATTAAGTGTCATACTTAGGAAGTTAACCCACCTTTTAATCCTTTAAAAAAGCACGACTATTTTGTTATTGGAAGTAATAAGTAAGTTGATAGTAATAATTCCAAATTAACTCGACAGTATCTAGACATTATTACTCTATACATATGAGGACAGTTTAAAAGGACATGGGTGGCTTTATCGATGTTTAAATGGGATTTTTGAACCAAATAACATGTATTGTCTTTGAGTTTCAAAAGTACTGCTTCTGTAAATTTTTTACCTGCCGAAACTTAAATTTATTTGTAACTTCAGAAATTGTGCCTGTTGAAATAAATCCAACACAGTTTACCCTTAGTAATGGACCTTTAACTGTTGTTGTACTTTTAGTAGTTCAACTGCCACCCTTGTTTAAGAGCAACATTTAAAAAACACGTTTTTTTTCATCCTCAAGTAATAAGTAAGTAGACTCGCCAAGTTTAATCAATAAACCACAATTGACCGACCCCTCTGGTACAGTATCTAGACGCATAATCTAACTCTATACATAGAGCGCCTACTTCACCCGATTTACATTCGGAACATTTTCACGCGTTTCGGGCTTTATCGTATGTTTAACATGGGATTTTTGAACCGTCCAAAGATGTTGGAAATGTTTGTCTCATTGTTATTTTTTTTTAATAAAAATGTTACTGCTTTCATTGTCTACCACTTTTTTTCCACCCTTGCCTGAAAAAACAGTAATGAGTTTGTACACTGTTCAGATAATTGTGCTCTGTTGAAATTTAACCAAACACAAGTTTACCTGCATAAACAGAAAGCATGATATGCCACCACGCGCGGATCCAGAGGGGGGGGGCAGGGACCGGGGGTCCGGACCCCCTCTGGAAAATCTTTAAAAAAGGAAAGAAGACAAGAAGGAAGGAAAATGTTTTTCGAAAAAGGCAACATTAGGACTGCATGTAAAGTATATGCGGCTGCTGCTACATACGACTCCGACATAATTCATATTATTTATCTAAATGAAACTAAGAATTTTACCTTCAAGAAAGCTTGATTTTATCATTTTCCCAGATTTAACAGGTTAGTCCCTAAAACTGTCCCAGAATGCAAAAAATGAAGTGCTAAATTTCAAAATTTCCAGGGTGGTGGGGGGGGGGGGGGGGGGAGCAGGGAATCGGACCCCCTCTGAGAAAATTGGCTGTGTCCGTTTATGGTCACTATACCTGTCCAGTACTGGACATTATGGTAAACGCTTCTTTCCTGCACAAATGACAATTTCGCAACTTCTGTCCGGTTTGTACAAATTTCTGGCCGCGATAAACCATTTGACTTGTTTTAATTTGAATGGATCAGAGGAAAATCTTATTAACACCCTAGAGACCACAATTTAAGTTTGAAACTCATGAGAATTGGTCAGAATGTTTGTCATGATGAAATCTAGGTCAAGGTTGATTAAAAAGTTGAGGTAAAAAAAACTAGGTCACCTGGTCAAATCAAAGAAAAACTTTGTATGTGCAATAGGGGTTTCATTTTTTACTTGATATTCGTGAAATTTGATCAGAATGATTTTCATGATTAAATCTAGTCAAGTTTGAATCTGGATATCTTGGGTCAAAAACTAGGTCATGAGTTTTGCACAACATCTTGATGAGGTGATCATTTGACCCTAGTTTCATGAAAATCCTTCGAGGGGTTTAGGATATACAGAGCTCAAACCTTCGGAACGTACTAGTTCAATTCAGTGCACTATCAAGATTTATTGGCTCGAAAAATATAGAGTAATACATGTAAACAGTCCTGCATCTAAAGAAAAATCAAGACATTTGAATGGGAAAAAATGAAAACAGGAAATTATGCAAAACTTGTCAAAAACTTATTAATTTATGGAAGCTATTTTTCAATTCATAATGTTATGTATACCATTTTCAGATTTTAACAAAATAGAGAGGACCTTACTAGGATGTTACAGACCAAGTTTGATGATGATCTTCCAAGTGGTTTTAGAGGAAGGCAGTTGGTGGGTTTTCTATTTTCACTTTGCTGGTCCCTAAAATAAGTCAAATGAAACAATTTAACAAATCTGAGGAAGGACCTTACAAAACAAGAGGGCCATGATGGCCCTATATCGCTCACCTGTTAAACACGGTCTCAGAATCATTAAACATTCTGACCAAGTTTCATGGAGATAGGGTCATAAATGTGGCCTCTACAAAGGACAGGAACAACAAAGGGAAGAAATTTAACCAAAAAGAAAAAAAAAATTCTTACAAGGTACAGATATGTCAAAATACACCTAAAAATTGGAGGTACCATCCATGTTGTACCACAGAAAAGTGGTCTCGGTTTTTCCTTACAGCCAGTAATAAAAAAGTTACTAAAACAAAGCTATTTATAGTAAGGAAAAAGGGAAGTAATTAAAAAACAAATTATTGTAAGTGACCAAAAGAAGGATCTGCCAAATAAAAACAAGAGCACTGCAATGCAACGCAAATGCAGAGCAATATACACACAAAACAAAGTCATATGACCTTTGACCAGTAAGTGTGACCTTGACCTTGAAGTGAGGCATCCGAAACATGCGCTCAGCACGTCGTTTCGATGAGGTGAACATTTGTGTCGGGTTTCTTTGAAATCCTTCAAGAGGTTCAAGAGTTACTGAGCGAAAGGGAAATTGCTAACCAATAGACAGACAGACAGACAGACAGACTGACACCAAGGCGATAACATAATACGTCCCTTCGGGCGTATATAAAAAGGAATCGAGATCTTATGGTGATACAAGTTGTGTCCAAGTTTGGTTAAAATCAAATCATAAATGAAGCTGCTATTGTGCAGACAAGGTCAAAATAGCTATTTTTGGCCCTTTCAGGGGCCATAACTCTGGAACCCGTTATGGGATCTGGCCAGTTCAAGAAAGGAACCAAGATCTTATGGTGACACAAGTTTTGTGCAAGTTTGATTAAATACAAATCATAAATGAAGCTGCTATTGTGCAGACAATGTCAAAATAGCTAATTCTGGCCCTATCAGGGGCCATAACTCTGGAACCCATAACGGAATCTGGCCAGTTCAAGAAAGGAACCAAGATCTTGTGGTGATACAAGTTGTGTGCAAGATTGGTTAAAATCAAATCATAAATGAAGCTGCTATTGTGCAGACAAGGTCAAAATAGCTAATTTGGCCCTTTCAGGGGCCATAACTCTGGAACCCATTATGGGATCTGGCCGGTTCAAGAAACTAACCAAGATCTTATGGTGACACAAGTTTTATGCAAGTTTGATTAAAATCAAATCATAAATGAAGCTGCTGTTGTGCAGATGATACAAGTGTGGCAAGTTTGGTTAAATAATCATGTAAATCAAGATAATTGGTCCCATAATAATCTAGCTAAGTTTATTTACAAAGGACCAAACTTGGTATACAAAGTCTTGGTTTTTTCTTAAAATGGCCAGATTCACAGGGTTCAGAGTTTATGCACCTAATGTCCAAAATTGGCTATTTTGGCTTTTGCAGCCATATGGAATCTCATTATGGTTTGATTTGAAACAAATTCAAAAATAGTTCAACAACAAGATCTTGGATTCCATGAGAACTGTCGATTCAATGTATGGTCCAAGTTATTTAAAATCTATAACCTCCCTGATGTAACAAATGGATTTTATCGTAAGTACTTACTGACTTATTTGAATTTATTATTGTATTAGTTTGATGAGACAACTTGCACACAACATCAGGGTAGATAACTAAGGACTGATTTTATGTCAAATTACCTCCCTTTATTTCAAATTAAAATGGGTATATCTCCGAACTAATGAAGATACTGATCTGAAATTTCATTTATGTCAACAGATGGACTTGGACAATCAGTGAAGATACATATTGACTGAATTTATGACAGATTACCTCCTTTATTATTTATCTAAATGAATACACCTTAGCAGCTTCTAATGAGATTGGTTTGAAACGATCATATCATTTTGAGCAATAGTACTCAGGTGAGCGACACAGGGCCATCATGACCCTCTTGTTTTTAGCTCATCTGTCACTATGTGACAGGTGAGCTGTTGTGATCACCCTTCGTCCGTTGTCAGTCCGTCCGTGCGTGCGTGCGTCAACAATTTCTTGTCTGCATGATAGTGGTTTCATTTATGATTTTATTTTAACCAAACTTGCACACAACTTGTATCACCATAAGATCTCGGTTCCTTTCTTGAACTGGCCAGATCCCATTATTGGTTCCAGAGTTATGGCCCCTGAAAGGGCCAAAATTAGCTATTTTGACCTTGTCTGCAACGACATTAGCAGCTTCTTTTATGAATTTTGTTGTTTTAAACCAAATCACTTGCACACCCAAACTTGTTATCCACCATAAGATCTTGGTTCCTTTCTGCAACTTGCAAAATTCCATTATGGGTTCCAGAGTTATGGCCCCTGAAAGGGCCAGAATTAGCTATTTTGACCTTGTCTGCACAATAGCAGCTTCATTTATGATTTGAATTTAATCAAACTTGCACAAAACTTGTGTCACCATAAGATCTCGATTCCTTTTTTAAACCGGCCAGATCCCTTAATGGGTTCCAGAGTTATGGCCCCTGAAAGGGCCAAAATTAGCTATTTTGACCTTGTCTGCATAATAGCAGCTTCATTATGCCCCCCTTCGAAGAAGGAGGGGTATATTGTTTTGCAGATGTCGGTCGGTAGGTCTGTCGGTCGGTCGGTCGGAATGTAGACCAATCCGTTTCCGGATGATAACTCAAGAACGCTTGGGCCTAGGATCATGAAAGTTGATAGGAAGGTTGGTCATCACCAGCAGATGACCCCTATTGATTTTGAGGTCTGTATGTCAAAGGTCAAGGTCACAGTGACCCTGAATAATAAAACGGTTTCCGGATGATAACTAAAGAACACTTGGGCCTAGGATCATGAAAGTTGATAGGGAGGTTGGTAATGGCCAGCAGATGACCCCTATTGATTTTGAGATCAGTATGTTAAAGGTCAAGGTCACAGTGACCCTGAACAGTAAAACGGTTTCCGGATGATAACTCAAGAACGCTTAGGCCTAGGTTCACGAAAGTTAATAGTGAGGTTGATCATGACCAGCAGATGACCCCTATTGATTTTGAGGTCATTAGGTCAAAGGTCAAGGTCACATGGGCCAGGAACAGTTAAACAGTTTCTGGTCTTCTTGTCCAAAACCATAGGGCCTAGGGCTTTGATATTTGGTATGTAGCATAATCTAGTGGTCCTCTACCAAGATTATTCAGATTATTTCCCTGGGGTGAAATATGGCCCCACCCTGGGGGTCACATGGTTTATATAGACTTATATAGGAAAAAACTTTGAAAAACCTCTTGTCCAAAACCACAGGGCCTAGGGCTTTGATATTTTGTATATGACATCATCCAGTGGTCCTCTACTAAGATTGTTCAAATTATTCCCTTAGGGTCAAATATGGCTCCGCCCTGGGGGTCACATGGTTTACATAGACTTATATAGTGAAAAACTTTGAAAATCTTCTTGTCCAAACCACAAAGACTATGGCTTTGATATTTTGTTATGTAGCATCATTTAGTGGTTCTCTACCAAGTTTGTTCAAATTATCCCTCTAGGGTCAAATATGGCCCCGCCCTAGGGGTCATATGGTTCAGATAGACTTATATAGGGAAAAACTTAGAATTTTCATGTCCATAACTTACATCATTCAAATTTGGACCACATGTATAGTTTTGAGTAGCAAGATGAACCTTGACATGAGTTGACCTTGATCTTGACCTAGTGACCTACTTTCACATTTCTGTAGCTACAGCCTTCAAATTTGGACCACGTGCATAGGTTTGTGCACCGAAAAAACTTTGACCTTGTTATTGACCTAGTGACCTACTTTCACATTTCTGAAGGTACAGGCTTCAAATTTGGACCACATGCATAGTTTTTTGTTCCAAAATAAAATTTGACCTTGATTTTGGCCTACTGACCTACTTTCACATTTCTCAAGCTACAGCCTTCAAATTTGAACCTTTAGCATAGTTTTGTGTACTGAAATGAACTTTGATCTTGAGATTGACCTAGTGACCTACTTTCACATTTCTGAAGGTACAGGCTTCAAATTTGGACCACTTGCATAGTTTTGTGTTCCGAAATAAAATTTGATCTTGATTTTGACCTAGTGACCTACTTTCACATTTCTCCAGCTACAGCCTACAAATTTGAACCACATGCATAGTTTTGTGTACCGAAATGAACTTTGATCTTGAGATTGACCTAGTGACCTACTTTCACATTTCTCAAGCCGCAGCTTTCGAATTTGGATCACATACACATTGTTTTGTACCGAAATGAAATTTGACCTTGATTTTGACCTTGAACAAGTCTTGAAATTTGGAACATTCAAAATGGCTCGGTGGATGGCGCGAAGATCACTCTGTAATCTCTTGTTAGGTTAATAGGTTAAAGGTCAAGGTCAGATTAAACCAGAATGGTAGAACTTTTGTTTACAGTGAGCATATAATTTCTGTTCCTTGTGCAATTACTGAATGCATCAAGGGGTGCATTTCGTGTTCGACGAGCTCTTGTTTATGATTTGATTTTAACCAAACTTGCACACAACTTGTATTACCACAAGATCTTGGTTCCTTTCTTGAACTGGCCAGTTTCCGTCATGGGTTCCAGAGTAATGGTCCCTTAAAGGTCCAAAATTGGCTATTTTGGCTTTTGCAGCTATATAAATACTTCATTTATGGTTTTATTTGATACAAACTTCCAAAATATCTTCAGCAACAATAAATCTTGGATTCCATGACAAATCAGATCCATTCGTAGGTCCCAGAGTTATTTTATATCTGATTACCTCCCTTGATTGTAATCAAAATGGATTTATATCAGTAAGTACTTATAGGACTTATTTGAAATTTCATTATTGTCATTAGTTGGACTGAGCCAATCAGGGTAGATAACTATGGACTGATTTTATGTCAAATTACCTCCCTTTATTTCAAATTAAAATGGGTATATCTCCGTAACTAATGAAGATACTGATCTGAAATTTCATTTATGTCAACAGATTTATTTGGCAGATCCTGCTTTTGTTCACTTACAATAATTTTTTTTTATTACTTCCCTTTTACGTTTCTATAAATAGCTTATTTTTAGTAACTTTCTTATTATTGGTCGTAGGGAAAAACCGAGACCACTTTTCTGTGGTACAACATGGATGGTACCTCCAATTTTTAGGTGTATTTTGACATATCTGAACCTTCTAAGAATTTTTTTTTCTTTTTTGTTAAATTTCTTCCCTTTGTTGTTCTTGTCCTTTGGACTTAGATCCTTCCTGTCCTCAAGTGCAATGATAGCAGGTGAGCGATATAGGGCCATCATGGCCCTCTTGTTTTATTTTTAGCTCTGGCAGGCCTTTAAATCAGTCAAGTGGAACCATTTGAACAAATCTGAGAGGATCTTATAAAGATGTTACAGACCAAGTTTGGTGTAATTCTGACCAGTGGTTTCAGAGAAGATGTTGAAGTAAAAAGTTGGGGCGGAAAGACACGGGATGACCACCAAAACTCACCTGAGCTCAAAATGTTTTGGTGTGTGTTAGAGGATGGGGTATGTAATTCTGAGTGATGGTTTTTTAGCTCACCTGTCACATAGTGACAAGGTGAGCTTTTGTGATCACCCGTCGTCTGTCTGTCAACAATTTCTTTTCTGCACGATAGTGGTTTCATTTATGATTTTATTTTAACCAAACTTGCACACAACTTGTATCACCATAAGATCTCGGATCTTTTCTTGAACTGGCCAGATTCCATTATGGGTTCCAGAGTTATGGCCCCTGAAAGGGCCAAAATAAGCTATTTTGACCTTGTCTGCACAATAGCAGCTTTATTTATGATTTGATTTTTACCAATCTTGCACACAACTTGTATCACCATAAGATCTTGGTTCCTTTCTTGAACTGGCCAGATTCCATTATGGGTTACAGAGTTATGGCCACTGAAAGGGCCAGAATTAGCTATTTTGACCTTGTCTTCACAATAGCAGCTTCATTTATGATTTGAATTTAATCAAACTTGCACAAAATTTGTGTCATCACAAGATCTCGGTTCCTTTCTTGAACTGGCCAAATCCCATAATGGGTTCCAGAGTTATGGGCCCTGAAAGGGCCAAAATTAGCTATTTTGACCTTGTCTGCACAATAGCAGCTTCATTTATGATTTGATTTTAACCAAACTTGCACACAACTTGTATCATCGTGAGATCTTGGTTCCTTTCTTGAACTGGCCAGATTCCATCATGGGTTCCAGATTTATGGCGCTTTAAAGTTCCAAAATTTGCTATTTTGGCTTTTGCAGCTATATAGAGACTTCATTTATGGTTTGATTTAATACAAACTTCCAAAATATCTTCAACAACAATAAATCTTGGATTCCATGACGAATCTGTCAGATCCAATAGTAGGTTCCAGAGTTATTTTATATCCGATTACCTCCCCTGATTGTAATCAAAATTGATTTATATCAGTAAGTCCTATAGGACTTGTTTGAAATTTCATTATTGTCATTAGTTGGACTGAGACAATCAGTGTAGATAACTATGGACCGATTTTATGTCAAATTACCTCCCTTTATTTCAAATTAAAATGGGTATATCTCTGTAACTAATGAAGATACTGATGTGAAATTTCATTTATGTCAACAATCAGTGAAGATACATATTGACTGAATTTATGACAAATTACCTCCCTTTATTTTTTATCTAAATGAATACACCTTAGCAGCTTCTAATGAGATTGGTTTGAAACGTTATTTATGTCTTCCATGATAAGAAATAGTCATATTAGATAACTCTTGATTGAACATTTACCGATATGAATACTTTACTAATATATTGTTGTATAGGCTTGTACTCTGTATATGCATATACCAATGCACGATTACCTCCCCTGATTTTAATTAAAATGGATTTATCTCGGTAAATATTTATAGAACTCATTTGAAATTTCATTAATGTCTTTAGTTGGACTGAGGCAATCAGGGTAGATAACTATGGACTGATTTTATGTCAAATTACCTCCCTTTGTTTCAAATTAAAATGGGTGTATCTCAATAAACAATGAAGATACATATTTGAAATGTCATTTGTGCCATCAGATGGTCTCGGACAATCAGGGTAAATAACTTTTGACTGAATTTATGACAAATTACCTTACTTTATCTTATGTAAACGAATATATATCAGCAGCATCTAATGAGATTGGTTTTAAATGTTTTTTAAGTCTTCCAGGGTAAGGATTAGTCATGTTACTACAAAAATGCAGCATTTGAGCCTAGGAGCCTAAAACTTTGTATGGAAATTGGCCCTGACTAGGTCAAAAGGGACTGTTACAAGAAAATGTTTATCCTGATGATATTTAATGTGTATGCCTATGTGCTCTATGTCAAAAATTGATCATATCATTTTGAGCAATGGTACTTAGGTGAGCGATACAGGGCCATCATGGCCCTCTTGTTTGTGTATGTGCAGTAGCGATGATGAAATACCAAGGTGCAAGAAACTAAAAGTGAATTTTATTTTATTAGCCCACCATCTAATGAGGGTGGGCTATTCAAATCACACTGCATCCGTCGTCCTTCCATCCGTTAACAATTTCTCATCGCATCTCCTCAGAAACTACTGGGGGGATTTTGACCAAACTTTGTCAGAACGATGTATTGGTACCCTAGTTGTGTCCCCCTGAAAATCAGACTGATTCAACAATTTTTGAGTGAGTTATGGCCCTTTTTTTATTTTTATAATTTACATAGATTTATACAGTCTAACCTGTACTAACGGTCACCTTCGATCAACGGCCACCTCCGTTCAGCGGTCATTTTATGACGCCCCCGACGGATTTTCCTCTATTTTATCACTTTATTCAGAGGCCACCGAAATAGCCTCCCGACCGCCGTATTTGACCCCTTTCAGCGGCCATTTTTCTTCCAAAACCAATTATTTTTAGGCGATAATTGGCGATGATACCCGAGTTTTGAGGAGCACGTGATTGCTAAGTTACGCGTGACTTCACCATAAGAACAACAAAATGACATGAGCTTCTCAATTAAAACTTATAACCAAAGGTGTAATCCCCTTTTTGTTATGATCAAATGGCCAGTAATTATCGGCAATTAGCGTGTCACCTTGTGTCATTTTTGTTGTTCACAGTTTGATCTCAGTCAAAGATAATACTCGATAACTAATTAGTAGCATAATATTTGTGATTTTTTTTCATACATTCTGTCATCAAAATACAATTAAATTTATACGAAATAAATTGTTTGCAAAAAAATATAAACCACGCTATCTTTTACGGAACGTAATGGCAATCTTAGATTTTAGCGTAGACAATAAGAGCGGAGAGTAGCTTCCCTTACCAAAATGGCGAAAATTGTAAACAAACTTGTTTTGAAGTTGGAAAATTGTCTGTAACAATTTTTGCTGTAAGAAAACCACACCGGAGGTTTAGATTGCTAACAAGACCATTCGTATTACAAAGGCAAATGCACGTCATTGTATCCTGGTAAAATAATAATGGAAAACCGGAAAAGAAATGGGCCTAAGGCTAAACTGGTCAGAAGTCTGAAAAATAAATATACTGGCTGCATCCCCGATCAGCGGTCACCTGGCTTAAGCGGCCAAATTGTCTGCCTCCCCTGGCTGGCTGCTTAAGACAGGTTAGACTGTATAGGGAAAGCTTTGAAAATCTTGTCCAAAACCACAGGGCCTAGGGCTTTGATATTTGGTATGTAGCATCATCTAGCGGTTCTGAACCAGATTGTCCAAATTATTAGTCCCCTACTGGTTGAAAACCAGTTTCGGGGACTATAGGAATGCACTTTTCCGTCATTCTGTCATTCTGTCCATCCGCAGTTTCGTGTCCGGTCCATTACTCTTTTATCCATGAAGGGATTTTATTATTACTTGGCACAAATGTTCCCCATGATGAGACGACATGTCATGTGCAAAACCCGGACCCCTAGCTTAAAGGTCAAGGTCACAATTGGAGGTCAAAGGTCAACAGGGCTTTTTTCCTGTCCGGTCCATAACTCTCCCATCCATGAAGGGATTTTAATATCACTTGGCACAATTGTACCTCATAATAAGACGATGTGTCATGCACAACTTTCAGACCCCTACCTCAAAGGTCAAGGTCACACTTAGTAGTCAAATGTTAACATGGCATGTGCAGGGTCTGTTTCGTGTCCGGTCCATAACTCTTTCATCCATGAAGGGATTTTAATATTACTTGACACAAATGTTCCCCATAATGTGACGATGTGTCATGCGCAAAACCTGCACCCCTGACTCAAAGGTCAAGGTCACAATTGGAGGTCAAAGGTCAACAGGGCTTTTTTCCTGTCCGGTCCATAACTCTTTCATCCATGAAGGGATTTTAATATTACTTGACACAAATGTTCCCCATGATGTGACGATGTGTCTTGCGCAAAACCTGCACCCCTAACTCAAAGGTCAAAGATCAAGGTCACAATTGGAGGTCAAAGGTCAACAGGGCTTTTTTCCTGTCCGGTCCATAACTCTCTCATCCATAAAGGGATTTTAATATCAATTGGCAACATTGTATGTCATATTAAGACGATGTGTCATGCACAACTTTCAGACCCCTAGCTCAAAGGTCAAGGTCACACTTAGTAGTCAAATGTTAACATGGCATGAACAGGGTCTGTTTCGTGTCTGGTCCATAACTCTGTCATTCATTAAGGGATTTCAATATTACTTGGCACAGATGTTCTCCATGATGAGACAACGTGTCATACACAAATCCCGGAGCCCTTTCTCAAAGGTCAAGGTCATACTTAGAGGTCAAAGGTCTAATTCAAGAAGGACTTTGTCTGGAGCATTTCTTCTTTATGCATGGAGGGATTTTAATGTAACTTGGCACAAATGTTCACCACCATAAGACAAATTGTCTTGCGCCAGAACCTGGTCGCTAGGTCTAAGGTCAAGGTCATACTTAGAGGTCAAAGGTCAAATTCAAGAATGACTTTGTTTGGAGCATTTCTTCTTCATGCATGGAGAGATTTTGATGTAACTTGGCACAAATGTTCACCACCATGAGGCACACTTTTTTAGAATTACGTCCCTTTGTTGTTACTATAAATAGAATACATTGTAACTTTTTTATACCCCCACCAAACATGTTTGAGGGGGGTATATAGGAGTCAGTTTTGTCGCGTCCCGTCCCGTCGCGTCCCGTCGCGTCCCGAAATCTATTATCTCAGTTATTACCAAATGGATTTGATTCAAACTTAAAATACATGTTCCACCTTATCACCCACATCATGTGACACAAGGTGCATAACTCTTGACACCAAGTTTTCATGAATTATGTCCCCTTTTACTTAGAATTTAAGGTTAATTTTGTTGTATTTTCACTATATCTCAGTTATTACTAAATGTATTTGATTCAAACTTAATATATATGTTTCACCTCATCACCCACATCATGTGACACAAGGTGCATAACTCTGATACCATTTTTTTATGAATTATGCCCCTTTTTACTTAGAATTTAAGGTTGATTTTGATGTATTTTCACTATATCTCAGTTACTACTGAATGGATTTGATTCAAACTTAAAATAGATGTTCCACCTCATCACCCACATCATGTGCCCACATCATGTGACACAAGGTGCATAACTCTGACACCAAGTTTTCATGAATCATGTCCCCTTTTACTTAGAATTTAAGGTTAATTTTGTTGTATTTTTACTATATCTCAGTTATTACTAAATGGATTTGATTAAAACTTAAAATAGTTGTTCCACCTCATCACCCAGATGATGTGACATAAGGTGCTTAACTCTGACAAAATTTTTTTTTATGAATTATGTCCCCTTTTACTTTAAATTTAAGGTTGATTTTGATGTATTTTCACTATATCTCAATCATTACAAAATGGATTTGATTCAAACTTAAAATAGATGTTCCACCTCATCACCCACATCATGTGACACAAGGTGCATAACTCTGACACCAATTTTTCATGAATTATGTCCCTTTTTACTTAGAATTTAAGGTTAATTTTGATGTATTTTCACTATATCTCAGTTACTACTAAATGGATTTGATTCAGACTTAAAATAGATGTTCCACCTCATCACCCACATCATGTGACACAAGGTGCATAACTCTGACACTAATTTTTCTTGAATTGTGTCCCCTTTTACCTAGAATTTAAGGTTAATTTTAATGTATTTTCACTATATCTCATTCTGATTGACTTAGAGCCAAAGGGAAGTAACCTTTTTTTAACTTTTGTACTGAGTTTCTTCCCCTTAAATTCCAGGAATTAGTCTATTTTTAGAAATCCTATTTTTAGATTTTCAATATTTTAGGTATTTTCTAACTTTTTTATTATAAGTCCTATGTAAAAAGTAAAAATATTTTTCTGTTTTTTTTTAATTCACTTTTAGTGTATCTCTAATATTAGAGATTTAATATATTTACTAGTATTACTATACAGTATTATACTAGTATGACTTATATGTGGAAGCCCAGGATGAAGTACTCCAAAGTATTTTTAAGATTTCTTATGGTTGCCATTCTTCTGTGACAAGACCGTATGGTGGGGGTATGAGTCACTCCTGTGACAGTTCTAGTTATTACTGGCCTTAGGGAAAATTCAAGACCACTTTTCTGTGGTACAACATGCATCCAATATTTAGGTGTACTTTGGTCTATCTCTTCCTGGTAAAGATTTTCTTGTGGACTTACATTTTATAGTTTTTTTTTTTTTTTTTTTTTTTTTAGGATTAATTTCACTTTGTTGTTACTATAAATAACTTTTATGATAACTTTTTGTAAAATCAGCCAAAAAAATTCCAAATGAAAACAACTGTACGTTTTTATATATGCAAATTTTAATCCAAGTGCTTTGTTATATTATATTGTAAATGTAGTACAATATTGTTTATACATCATTGACAAATATCAGTTCATTATGTTATACTGCAGTAGAGAAAATTAGGTGCCTTCCAGTAGGGGACTTTGTATTGCATGGCAATACTTCATTCACTTGTTTCCCCAGGGTCAAGTATGGCCCACCCTGAGGGGTCACATGGTTTATATAGACTTATATAGGGAAAAACTTTGAAAATCTTCTTGTCCAAAGCCACAGGGCCTAGGGTCTTGATATTTTATATGTGACATCATCTGGTGGTTTTCTACTAAGATTGTTCAAATTACTCCCCTAGGGTCAAATCTAGCCCCACCCTTGGGTCACATGTTTTGCATAGACTTATATAGGGAAAAACTTTAAAAATCTTCTTGTCCATAATCTACAACATTCAAATTTAGACCACATGTATAGTTTTGAGTGGCTAGATGAACCTTGACATGACTTGACCTAGTGACCTACATTCACATTTCTGTAGCTACAGCCTTCAAATTAGGACAACATGCATACGTTTGTGTACCAAAATAAACTTTGACCTTGACATTGACCTACTTTCACATTTTTGAAGGTACAGGCTTCAAATTCGGACCACATGCTTAGTTTTGTGTTCCAAAATGACATTTGACCTTGATTTTGACCTAGTGACCTATTTTCACATTTCTATAGCTACAGCCTTCAAATTTGGACCACATGCAAAGGTTTCTGTACTGAAATAAACTTTGACCTTGAGATTGACCTAGTGACCTACTTTCACATTTTTGAAGGTATAGGCTTCAAATTTGGACCATATGCATAGTTTTGTGTTTCGAAGTGAAATTTGACCTTAATTATGACCTAGTGACCGACTTCCACATTTGTCAAGCTACAGCCTTCAAATTTGGACCACATGCATAGTTTTTGTATACCGAAATGAACTTTGACCTTGAGATTGACCTAGTGACATACTTTGACATTTCTCATGCTACAGGCTTCAAATCTGGACCACATGCAGATTCATGTTCAGGTAAAAATCAATGTCAAATTTCAATTCAGAACACAAAAATATGCATGCAGTCCAAATTTAAGGACTATGCTATTTCGACAATGCAAAATTCCTATGTAAAACTGAGATTGTCGTAAGAACGCGAGAAAGCACGGGGATCAAAAAGAAACTAATAATTATAAAAAAATGTATCTCGAATAAATTAAAAAGTATCAATGACACTCAAAAAACATGTCCCAAACCCAGTGCACTAGAAGAAAATGCATAAAAAAATTTCGGGGTAGTATTTGGTCCGTAAGTCTCTCATATATATACAATGTATATATTCTTCAATCAAGGTATGTCAGTGTAAATGAGCTGAGCGTTAGTTTTTAAGAAAACGCCGTTAAACTATGTTACACAAATCACACGTGCACCGCTCTTTTAAAAAAAATAGGTCCGCCATGTTTTCTTCAGTAAACCCAAAATTTAAAGGAGTATTTTACCTTAGTTTTCCCTTTATTGTAGAGTACGATTGGCTTTCTAATCTAAAAAAACATCACTTTTTTATAACATCCCACTGTCCGATCTTTCTGATCACTTAACGATCACACACAATTACTAAATAAGACCAACGTGTCATAAAAATTTAAATCACTTTACACGGCTTCATGGACATCACGCCTACTAACATTAAATTTATAATCATGCGCCAACCAAAAAAATGATGAAAGATCGGTACTTTTTCAAAGACATGTTTTATTTCTGTAATTTTCTGATATTCTAACCTTCAAACAACCGAATTGTATGCACAGAAATAACGAAACATTTATGCAATATTGCTTTTATTTTAATTTTTGGATCTATCTTTTCTCAGCCCAACAACAGACATGTATATGTCAAAAACCCCGGCTGTCCTCGAAATCAGTGTAAAAGGTTACTAGAACATAAATACAATAAATAAACAACTGCTTATATGTTCTTGTAAGTCCTGTAAGATGAAACGGCTCGTATTTATACATTCATATATATTCCGTATCGGGAACATTGACAATCACAAGTCAATCCTTACCACGAACATGAAAACAGTTATTTTTATGCCTTTGTTTTCATTTCAAAGTAACTATCCACATATACGTTCAAGAACGTAAATTTCGTGCTTTCCGACCCACATGGTGTGTAAAAATTTTGTATTTAAAAGTATGGTGTATTCGGCAAACCATTTGTAACTTCCGACGTGGTAAAGTCATTGAGAGTTCAGTTATGTTTACGAAATTTATGAATATTTATGTTTTATACTTGCAAAAGAAAAACTTGATAGTCAGGGTCGCGGGCTTCGAATTCCTCGCCCATCCCCGACGGGGGATCAAAAACCACTTGAGGTGTGATCTTGTACTGAGGTTAGTGTCTCGATCTAGGTACTAGTTGAGCCTAAAAAAATGTCTGGAAAGACCCCTGGACCTTTCCCCACCAATAAAACCTGGGAAAAGTTCATTGTGTCGTTTCGGTGTTACTCTAAATCAAACAAAATAAACATTGTTCCCGTTTTTGTTTGGTTTGTTTTATATAAATGAATATGCAAAAAAGGGTTTTGTTTGTTTCGGGTGTAACGTCAAAATTTATAATATTACAATATATATCCTTAGGAGGGCCAACACATATTTATGCAATCTCGCCAGGCATATGTATGTTTTTTGACAACACAGAAAGTAAACGTCACTCGACCTTCACTATTTCGGAAGTAAATAAAATGAAAGTAGAAATGCAAAACTTGAAAACGAAAGCCGCATTTCGATTCATAGATAGTCAGGGGTCACGCGCAGGGGTCACCCCGTCTAAATGTATGCGCGTGGACTTTTTTTTTTTTTTTTTTTTTGCTATTGGGAGCCAATTTTCAGCACTTTATTACGAATTGAAATTACCTGGTTTTAGTACAGCATGTCAGCTTTTAATCTATGAAAAAATATTTGAGCTCGGGGATAAACAGAAACCCCACAGGGGTCCGTAACGGACCAAGGGTACATTGATAATTTTGGAACTTCATCAAATCGCTCAAAATGTCATTTTTGATGTTGTCTGAGTGTCAGTATATGCCTCAGATGTAAGATATAACCTATTTGAGAGCTGCAGACCTAGACATTTCAGAAATATTTTCAAAATAAGTTTCGTGTAATAAATGTTGTTTCTTCGGAAGCGTGAAAGGGCCATCAGACGCTAATACGTTTTAGTAAAATTAAAGGGCCCTGCAAAAGGGGATATCAACAGTGAACACCACATGCATTATTTTTCAGGGAGGGGTTAATGCTTTAATCTTACAGGTAAAAGAAACAATTCCTATTGTAAAAGAGTAAAGGTAAAATATTTTTAAATTCCCATTTTACTGTCAAATCCCCGAATAGTGGAGATCGCTGTTTTTACAGACAGCTCTTGTTAATAAAATGTTTCTGTATAAAAATGGACTAATTATAGATACAAATGTTGGTGTAACTTTCATTTGTTTCATATAAATGATCATGTAAATGCGCTATTTAACAATCATTCAGTTTATTACGTTCTATAGTCAGTTCATTATCTATTGTAAAAAAAACCCTCTTTTTAACCCAAAGTGGAAAAATCCAGGTACTTGAAAATGCAGCTTTCTAAAGTTAGAATTCCCAAATGTCATTTGTCAGATATACCTTGTAAATAAATAATATTATTACAAATTAATACTGCTATTTCTTTTGTTGCACTTTGCGGATTTATGATAAAGTTATTTATGTGCATCTGTTCACAACGAAGCACTGACCCTGAGGACTATGTATGGGAAAATATAAGAGTGAACTAAGTGTTGACTAAAAAAGGGCAATATTTATTTTGCCGAACAATAACCTTAACAAATATATATTTTCACATACTGGGCGAAAAATACCGCTTAACCAAATATAATTTTCACATATCTGGGCAAAAATACCGCTTTTGCAAAACAATACTTTAAAAAAACGTAAATGTGCTCATATCTGAATGGAGTTACAGCCCAATACTATAACAAATATATATACATGTATTCACATATTAGGCGGATATAATCGCCGAAAGCATATCAAGAAATGTAGAGGGAACTTGCATATTAAGAGAAAATCTTTCAAAATTAGAAAATTGTCACTTGAAAGAGGAGGCGGAATAGGATGTTGTAGTAAGAAAAAACCCAGAAATTAGCCAAAATAAAATTAAAGAAAGAAGCGTGCTATTCACTCTTGAATGCTGACGAAGAAGGAGATGCCGTTTCTCGATTGGTTCAACGGTATAAAAGGAATTCATTGATCGCTTTTACCGTAGTATATAAATTAACATATTTCAAAATAGGACCGATTTGCTCCAAATGTACAACAATGACATAAATAATTTTATCTACCTATAAAATTCCCTCTCGCGCACCAACCTATAGTTCGGATTTTTTCATCTGTAAAGGTTGTGCACAAAAATGACAAATTTTGCCAACACCTGGAAAATTGTATGTGCTTTTTAGAAAAGAATAAACTGAATAGAAAAATAGCTCTCAGCTCATTTAAACGGATAGTTTAGTTTTATTATGTATGTTATAGTTTTTCGCAGTTATGCACGAGACATAGAATACTTACCCGAAAAGGGTGACACGAACTTACTGATACTTTTTCCCACTTTACTTTTAAATTAAAGTAAGAGTTCAGCACTTCATGGTTTGATGTATTGCCACATTGGAATAACGTTTGTTTTACAGTAACTTCGAAATTCATCAGAAATAATATCATGTACCCCACCCACCTAATTCATAATTTCAAAATAGCATAGGCCTTAAAGCCTGTAGCTTCAGAAATGTCAAAGTAGGTCACTAGGTCAATCTCAAGATCAAAGTTCATTTCAGTACACAAAGCTATGCATGTGGTCCAAATTTGAAGCCTGTACCTTCAAAAATGTGAAAGTAGGTCACTAGGTCAATAACAAGGTCAAAGTTTGTTTCGGTACACAAACCTAAGTATGTGGTTCAAATTTGAAGGCTGTAGCACAGAAATGTGAAAGTAGGTCACTAGGTCAAGATAAAGGGTCAACTCATGTAAAGGGATCATCTTGCCATTTTAAAACAATACATGTGGTCCAAATTTGAATGATGTAGGTTATAGATATAAAGATTCTAATTTTTTTCCCCATATAAGTCTATATGAACCATGTGACCCGGGGTGGGGCCATATTTGACCCTAGAGGGATAATTTGAACAAACTTGGTAAGAACCACTAGATGATGCTCCCATTACAAATATCAAAGCCCTAGTCTTTGTTGTTTGGACAGAAAGATTTTCAAAGTTTTTCCCTATATAAGTCTATGTAAACCATGTGACACCCGGGGGCGGGCCATATTTACCCTAGGGGAATAATTTTAATAATCTTGTAGAGGGCCCCTAATGATTTCATATAAAAAAATATCAAAGCCCTAGGACCCGTAGTTTGGACAAGAGGGGTTTTTTAAAAATTTTTTTCCCATGTAGTCTATTAAACCATGTGACCCCCGGGGGGGGCCATTTTGACCCCCCGGGGAAAAAAAACGAAAAATCTTTGGGAGACACCAAAATTTTGCACATACCAAAAAATCAAAACCAGCCAGTGGTTTTTTGGACAAGAAGTCAAAACCATTTAACTGTTCCCCCTTTCCTTTCCCCCTTAAACCAAAAATTTTCCCCCCCCCTTTCCCCCCCCTCCCTTTTCTTCTACCCCTTTTTTCCAAACCTTTTCGCCCACTTTACCTTGACCTTTACTACCGCCTCAATAATTGGGGCTTTTCTGCCCAATCAACCCCCCCTACATATTCTACCTTGGTTTCAGGCCTCTTAGACATGGAAAACCTTAACCCTTTCCAAGGTCAATTGGGGCACCTCTGACCCCTTATTTTTTGAAACCAAACTTGGGCCTCCCAAAATTCCAATAGAAACTAGGGGTCATTTGCTGGTATGACCAACTCCCCATCATTTTCTTTATCCTAGGCCCAAAGGGTTCTTGAGTTACATCGGAAAAAGTTTTTTCTTCAGGGTCAGTACCTTGAAATTGGACAAACGGCCTAAAATCAATAGGGTTTATCTGCAAGGTGATGACCAACTCCCCCATAACTTTTATGATTCTAGGCCCAAGGTTCTTGAGGTACCATCCGGAAAATGATTGGGGCACCTGACCGAAAAGACATACAGACCAAAACAAAAGGGGACAATATACCCTCCTTCTTTTGAAGGGGGGCAAAAATTTATAAGAATAACTGAAAATATAAGGGGGAAAAGTGGGGGATCAAAACTTTAACCTGAAATTTTAAGTAAAAAAAGGGGGGTAATTCTGAATATTGGTGTGAGAGTTAAAGGCCCCCTTTTGCCATATGATGTGGATGAAGTGTGATGACTATATTAATTTAAAACAAATCCATCAAGTAATTACAGAGATAAGAAGAACTAGAATGTGTCTGTAGGACACAGGATGTGCCCACCACTGGCACATTTGTCACAAATAACGGGAAATCATTGAAATGTTTGCAGTCTTAATGGGGTATAGCCTCAAAAAAATATTTATGAAATGGATTCATTATTCTATACCGTATACTTCTAGAGCTATGAGCATCGCAAACAAAAAAATCCACTATTTTGGCTATTTCAAGGGCCATAACTCTGTAATAAACACTAAAATTCTCAAGAAGAATGCCAAGTGTGCAAGGTCACATTATGATAAAGATTCAAGCAAGGTTTCATGAATTTACATTAAATACTTTTTGAGTGAGGCACATAATTAGGTGAAAATGTGCATTTTTAGCTCACCTGTGACAAGGTAAGCTTTTGTGATCACGCAGCGTCCATCGTCCGTGCGTCCGTAAACTTTTGCTTGTGACCACTTTAGAGGTCACATTTTTTGTGGGATCTTTATGAAAGTTGGTCAGAATGTTCATCTTGATGATATCTAGATCAAGTTCGAAACTGGGTCACGTGCCATCAAAAACTAGGTCAGTAGGTCTAAAAATAGAAAAACCTTGTGACCTCTCTAAAGGCCATATATTTCACAAGATCTTCATGAAAATTGGTCAGAATGTTCAACTTGATGAGATCTAGGTCAAGTTCGAAACTGGGTCACGTGCCCTCAAAAACTAGGTCAGTAGGTCTAAAAATAGAAAAACCTTGTGACCTCTCTAGAGGCCATATATTTCAATGGATCTTCATGAAAATTGGTCAGAACATTCGCCTTGATGATATCTAGGTCAAGTTCGAAACTGGGTCACGTCCCATCAAAAACAAGGTCAGTAGGTCAAATAAAAGAAAAACCTTTGACCTCTCTAAAGGCCATATTTTTCATGGGATCTGTAAAGAAAGTTGGTTTGAATGTTCATCTTGATGAATCTAGGTCAAGTTTGAAACTGGGTCATGTGCGGTCAAAACTAGGTCAGTAGGTCTAAAAATAGAAAAACCTGTGACCTCTCTAGAGGCCATTAATTTTCATGAGATCTTCATGAAAATGGTCAGAATGTTCACCTTGATGATATCTAGGTCAAATTCGAAAATGGGTCCACGTGCCGTAAAAACTAGGTCATAGGTCAAATAATAGAAAAACCTTGTGACCTCTCTAGAGGCCATATTTTTCATGGGGTCTGTATGAAAGTTGTCTGAATGTTCATCTTGATGATATCTAGGTCAAGTTCGAAAGTGGGTGTCACTTGCCATCAAAAACTAGGTCAGTAGGTTTTGAAAATAGAAAACTTGTGACTTCTCTAGAAGCCTACTTATGAAAGGATCTCCATACAAATTGGTCAGAATATTCATCTTGATGATATCTAGGTCAAGTTTGAAACTGGGTCACGTGCCGTAAAAAACTAGGTCAGTAGGTCAAATAATAAAAAAACCTTGTGACCTCTCTAGCGGCCATACTTTTCAAGGGATCTGTATGAAAGTTGGTCTGAATGTTCATCTTGATGATATCTAGGTCAAAGGGGGGGTCCCAGTTAGGTGTCTGCGCAAAATGTTTTTTGATTTTATTTATACTTTGTGGTAATATAACCTACATGTATTAAGTTTCATTAACACGTGGTTACTGTTACCAGTTTTGACTTACTTTTATAGATATTACATTTAAAGTGGGTGGGTAATCTGACATGTGACAGCCAGAAACACAATTTCTGTTATTTTTTTTAAAAGGTTCAATCTATATACCTGAAACTTTCATGATAAAATAACTAGGGAATGGAATTCACACAACATATTGCATTTTAAAATTTTCTGAATACTTTTTTCAGCACAGAGCCACAAAGTGGTCTAATCAAATTACTGATTTTCAATGGACGAACTTTACTAAAAACTAAAACATTTTTTTACTAGTTGAGATATTAAGGGTTATTATCAGCAGATATTGTATACTAAATAAACATTAAAATGACAGTATATCATACACTCTGATTAATATTGGAAGAGTGGTACACTCTCAAACTGGGAAAAAGTGGGTGGGGTAAATAAATATTCGAAGCAACACTACAAAAATTGTGCAGTTTTTAAGAAATGGCCTCGATTGTCTATTACTATCTTAATTTTATTAAAATACAGCATTGATTGATAATTTTAAAAAAAAATTCCCACTTTATACATGTGTGCCATGGAAAAAGCATGGACCTTGAACATGACATGTAGACAAACCAAATTAAAACCCTGAAAGCTCAAAGTATTTAACAAAAGGTTTTGCCTGAGGCAGTGTATTTTTGAAGAAAGCTATTGTTCAAATTTAACAATAAATTTTCTGCATTGATTTTTTCCCTGGCACACATATATAAAAATCTTATTAAGAGATTTTTTTGTTGTTAAATTTAACAACCAAGTCTGTATTTTTAAAAAAACTAGAATGTGTCTGTGGACACAGGTTTGGGCCCCCCCCCCCACCCCCCAGGTACATTTGTCAAAAAAATAAGGGGAAATAATTCAAATGTTTTCAGTCTTAATGGGGTATAGCCTCAAAAAAATTGAAAAGGATTCATTTCTATACCATAACTTTTTGAGCTATGAGCATCACAAACAAAAAATCCACTATTTTGGGGTACTTCAAGGGCCATAACTCTGTAATAAATGCTAAAATTCTCCCAAAAGAATGCCATGTGTGCAAAGGTCACATTATGATAAAGACTCAAGCAAGGTTTTTTTGAATTTACATTTAAATACTTTGAGTAAGGCACCGAGAATACTTCTGAATAAGGCACATAATTAGGTAAAAAAAGTGCTTTTTGTTACTATTTAAGGGCCATAACTCTGGAAATAGGTAGCAGACCCAGATAAAAAATAGTAGGGCACAAGTTCATATCATGATAAACACTCAATATCAAATACTTTTTGCTAGGCGTGTCCCAAAAGGTGAAAATGTGCATTTTTTTACTATTTCAGGGGGCCCTAACTCTAGAAATAGGGCGCGGACCCAGATTAAAAGTAGTAGGTGCACAAGTTCATATCATGATTAAGACTAAAGCAAGGGTTTTATGAATCTATATCAAATACTTTTTGAGCTAGGCGTGTTACAAGGTGAAAATGTGCATTTTTTACTATTTCAGGGGCCATAACTCTAGAAATAGGGGGCCGAGCCAGACGAAAAATAGGAGGAGTGCAAGTTCATATCAATATAAAGACTCATGCAAGATTTCATCAATTTATATCAAATACTTTTTGAGTTAAGGTGAAAATGTGCATTTTTTACTATTTCAGGGGCAGTAACTCTAAAATTAGGGGACAGAACCAGACAAAAATAGAAGGTGCGGAAGTTCATAATGATAAAGACTCTTGCAAGGTTTCATCAATTTATATCAAATACTTTTTGAGCTAGGCGTGTCACGAACTTCGGATGGACGGACGGACGCACGGACAAGAGCAAATCTATATGCCCCCACCACTCTTGTGGGGCACAATTAAGATAGAAATAGAAATCTGAGGCCATTTCGTAACAAATGCACAATTTTTGTAGTGTTGCTTCGAATATTTATTTACCCCACCCACTTTTACCCAGTTTGAGAGTGTACCACTCTTCCAATATTAATCAGAGTATACTGATATACTGTCATTTTTATGTTTATTTAGTTTACAATATCTTCTGAAAATAACACCTTAATATCTCAACTAATGAAAAATGTTTTAGCTTTTTGGTAAAGTTCGTCCATTGAAAATCAGTAAATTTGATTAGACCACTTTGTGGCTCTGTGCTGAAAAAAGTATTCAGTACAATTTAAAATGCAACACGTTGTGTGAATGTCCATTGCATAGTTATTTTATCATGAAAGTTTCAGGTAAAAAGTTAGAACCATTTTTAAAAAAATAACAGAAATTGTGTTCCTGGCTGGTCAGATGTCAGATTACCCCACCCACTTTAAATGTGAATATCTATAAAAGTATGTCAAAACTGGTAACAGTAACACTTGTTAATGAAACTTAATACATGTAGGTATATTACCACAAATTATAAATAAAATTAAAAAACATTTTGCGCAGACACCTAACTGGGACCCCCCCTTTGAAACTGGGTCAACTGCGGTCAAAACTAGGTCAGTAGGTCTAAAATTATTAAAATCTTTTGACCTGTCTAGAGGCCATATTTTTCAATGGATCTTCATGAAAATTGATCTGAATGTTCACCTTGATGATATCTAGGTCAGTTTCGAAACAGGGTCACGTGCGGTCAAAAAAAAGGTATAAAAATAGAAAAACCTTGTGACCTCTCTAGAGGCCATATTTTTCATGAGATCTTCATGAAAGTTAGTGAGAATGTTCACCTTGATGTTATCTAGGTAAAATTCAAAACAGGGTCACATACCTTCGAAAACTAGGTCAATAGGTCAAAAAATAGAAAAACCTTGTGACCTATCTAGAGACTATATTTTTCAATGGATCTTCATGAAAATTGGTCAGAATTTTTATCTTGATAATATCTAGGTCAAGTTCAAAACTGGGTCACATGAGCTCAAAAACTAGGTCACTATGTCAAATAATAGAAAAAACGACATCATACTCAAAACTGGGTCATGTGGGAAGAGTTGAGCGATTCAGGACCATCATGGTCCTCTTGTTTGACTATTTCAGGGGCCATAACTCTGGAAATAGGTGGCAGATCCAGATGAAAAATAGGAGGTGCGCAAGTTCATATCATGATTAAGACTCCTGCAAGGTTTCATGAATCTATATCAAATACTTTTTGAGCTAGGTGTGTCACAAGGTGAAAATGTGCATTTTTGACTATTTCAGGGGCCATAACTCTAAAAATAGGGGCGGAGCCAAACAAAAAATAGGAGGTGCGCAAGTTCATACCATGATAAAGATTCATGCAAGGTTTCATCAATTTATTTCAAATACTTTTTGAGCTAGGCGTGTCACAAGGTGAAAATGTGCATTTTTGACTATTTCAGGGGCCAAAACTCTAGAAATAGGGGGAGGACCCAAATGAAAAATAGGAGGTGCGCAAGTTCATATCATGATTAAGACTCCTGCAAGGTTTCATGAATCTATATCAAATACTTTTTGAGCTAGGTGTGTCACAAGGTGAAAATGTGCATTTTTGACTATTTCAGGGGCCATAACTCTAAAAATAGGGGCGGAGCCAAACAAAAAATAGGAGGTGCGCAAGTTCATACCATGATAAAGACTCATGCAAGGTTTCATCAATTTATATCAAATATTTTTTGAGCTAGGCGTGTCACAAGGTGAAAATGTGCATTTTTGACCATTTCAGGGGCCATAACTCTAGAAATAGGGGGCGGAGCCAGACGAAAAATAGAAGGTGTGCAAGTTCATATCATGATAAAGACTCATGCAAGGTTTCATTAATTTATATCAAATACTTTTTGAGCTAGGCGTGTCACGATCTTCGGACGGACGCACGGACAAGAGCAAATCTATATGCCCCCACCACTCATGGGGGGGCACAAAAAGAGAAAGTGTAAAAAAAACTTTAACCAAAGTAGGGACGTGGAAAGACGCCGACGCCAGGTTGAGTAGGATAGCTGTCCATATATTTCATACAGTCGAGCTAAAAATGTAAGAACAGCCAATTTAGATAGTCTAACAACTTTCACTTGCAAGTATTTTTAATTTGCTTTGGATAAACAGACTCAACATTTCTAACAAAAGCAAAATATGTCACTCTATGTCATCGACTTCTTCATGGTACTCTGTAACTGGATGCAATTCTTTCTTCTGGAATCTCCTGAAAAATAAAGGAATTTTGTCAAGACCATAGGAAACTTTTGTCAAGACCATGGGAACATCACTTCACTTAAAATAGTGATTGACGGTCTTCCCTGCTAGTATAGCCTTCTGCATACTTTTTTATTGTACAAAATTTCAAGGTATGTACAAGAGGGTCATGTTGACCCTGAATCGCTCACCTGAGTATATGAGCCAGATGTTTAAAATGGCAAAATAATGCTAAAGTATTGGAAAGTAGGTCATATTCAAGGTCACTGAAAGTCAGTTTTAAGATCGGTGTGCAAAACTGTACAAGTCATCCAAATTTCTTAAAAAACAAGAAAGTAGGTCAGTAGGTCAAGGTCACAGTCAAGTGACCCCTAATCGTGTGGGGTCATCAGGTAATTATAATTAAACAGTCTAGGAAATATGATCTGATAATTTTTGATGTATTTATTCCTATATAACAAGTGAATGAAGTATTGCCATGCAATACAAAGTCCCCTACTGGAAGGCACCTTATTGTTTCTACTGCAGTATAACATAATGAATTGATATAATATGTCAATAATGTATAAACAGTATTGTACTTTATATACAATATGTTATAACAAAACACTTGGATTAAAATTTTTCATACATAAAAACCTATAGTTGCTTTCATATGTATTTATTTTAGCCAATTATGAAAAAGTTATATAAGTTATCTATAGTAACAACAAAGGGAAATTAATAAAAACAATCTATTAGAAAAATATATTACAAGTCCACACAAAACTCTTTACCAGGTAGAGATAGGTCAAAATACATCTAAAAATTCAATGTAGCATGCATGTTGTACCACTGAAAAGTGGTCACGATTTTTCCCTACGGCCAGTAATAAAAAAGTAATGAAATAATCTATTATAGTAATAACAAAGGGAGGTAATTCTTAAAACAAGGGTGCCTCATGGCAATGAACATTTGTGCCAAGTTATATCAAAATCTCTCCATGCATGGAGAAGAAATGCTCTGGACAAAGTCATTTTTAAATTTAATCTTTGACCTCTAAGTATGACCTTGACCTTAAACCTAGACCTGGTTCTTGTGCATGACATCTGTCTCATAGTGGTGAACATTTGTGCCAAGTTTCATCAAAATCCCTCCATGCATGAAGAAGAAATGCTCTTGACAAAGTCATTTTTGTGTCTGACCTTTGGCCTCCAAGTGTGACCTTGACCTTAGATTTAGGGCCCGGGTTTTGCACATGACATGTTGTCTCACCAGGGAAATATTTGTGCCAACAGATATTTAAATCCTGCCTTGCATGACAAAATTATAGACCGGACAGGAAAAAAATCCTACTGATCTTTAATCTCAGTGTGACCTTGACCTTTAAGCCAGGGTTCTGGTTTTGCGCATGACACATCATCTCATCATGGGAACATTTGTGCCAAGTAATATTAAAATCCCTTCAAGGATGGCAGAGTTATGGAACGGACAGGAAAAAAGCCCTGTTGACATTTGACCTCCAACTGTGACCTTGACCTTTGAGCTAGGGGTCTGGGTCTTGCACATGACATATCATCTCCTCATGGGAACATTTGTGCCAAGAGATATTAAAATCCCTTAATGAATGACAGAGTTACGGACCGGACACGAAGCAGACCCTGTTCATGCCATGCTAACATTTGTCTGCCAAGTGTGACCTTGACCTTTGAGCTAGGGGTCTGAAAGTTGGGCATGACACATCGTCTTATTATGAGGTACATTTGTGCTAAGTAATATTAAAATCCCTTCATGGATAGGGGAGTTATGGACCGGAAAGGAGAAAAGCCCTGTTGACCTTTGACCTCCAATTGTGACCTTGACCTTTGAGCTAGGGATCTGGGTCTTGGGCATGACACGTCGTCTCCTCATGGGGAATATTTGTTCCAATTGATATTAAAATCCCTTAATGAATGACAGAGTTTTGGACCGGACAAGAAGCAGACCCTGTTCATGCCATACTAACATTTGACTGCTAAGTGTGACCTTGACCTCTGAGCTAGGGGTCTGAAAGTTGGGCATGACACATCGTCTCATTATGAGATACATTTGTGCCAAGTAATATTAAAATCCCTTCAAGGATGGGAGAGTTATGGACCGGAAAGGAGAAAAGCCCTGTTGAACTTTGACCTCAAATTGTGACCTTGACCTTTGAGGTAGGGGTCCGGGTCTTGCGCACAACACGTCGTCTCATCATAGGGAACATTTGTGCCAAGTAATATTTAAATTCCTTCATGGATGACAGAGTTATGGACGGGACAAGAAATTCAGACGGACGGATGGAATGACGGAAAAGCGCATTCCTATAGTCCCCAAAACTGGTTTTCAACCAGTAGGGGACTAACAAGTGAATGAAGTCTTGCCATGCAATACTAAGTCCACTACTGGAAGGCACCTACTTTTCTCTACTGCAGTATAACATAATGAGCTGATATCTGTCAATGATGTATAAACAATATTGTACTACATATACAATATGTTATAACAACAAGAGCGCTATAATGGCCCTATATCGCTCACCTTTTATCATTGCACTTAAGGACAAGAATGTCAAAAAATCATAATCAAGATCAATCAAAAGAATCATGAGAAAATATAGTTGAAATTTTCTTAAAGTTACTTCAAATAAATTATTTTCAAATCATGCCCGAAGGATAGGAGGAGGAGGAGGATAGGAGCAAAATTTTGACTGATGAAGCCAAAATGACAGGAACAACATAGGGAAGAAATTAAAAATAAATCTAAGTCCTCAGAAAAAATATTTAAGTCCAAAGGGAAAAAATTTAACCAAAAAGAAAAAAAAAAGATTCTTACAAGGTACAGATATGTCAAAATACACCTAAAAATTGGAGGTACCATCCATGTTGACCCCTAAGTGTGACCTTGACCTTGAAGCAAGACATCCAAAACATGTGCTCTGCACGTCGTTTCAGTGTAGTGAACATTTGTGTCAAGTTTCTTTGAAATCCTTCTAGGGGTTCAAGATTTAAAGAGCGGACAGGAAATTGCTAACAGGCGGACAGACACTTATAGTAAAACAAAGGGACATAATTCTAAAAACAAGGGTGCCTCATGGTGGTGAACTTTTATGCCAAGTTACATCAAAATCCCTCCATGCATGAAAAAGAAATGTGGTCTCGGTTTTTCCCTATGGCCAATAATAAAAAAGTTACTAAATAAGCTATTTATAGTAACATAAGAGGGAAGTAATTAGAAAAAATTATTGTAAGTGAACAAATGAAGGATCTGCCAAATAAAAACAAGAGCACTGCAATGCAATGCAAATGCAGAGCTATATACACACAAAACAAAGTCATATGACCTTTGATCCCTAAGTGTGACCTTGACCTTGAAGTGAGCCATCCGAAACATGCGCTCTGCACATTGTTTCGATGTGGAACATTTGTGCCAGGTTTCTTTAAAATCCTTCAAGGGGTTCAAGAGTTATAGAGCGGAAGGGAAATTGCTAACCAACATCCAGACAGACAGACGGCCACCGAGGCGATAACATAATACATCCCTCCAGGCGTATAAAAAGGAATCGAGATCTTATGGTGATACAAGTTGTGTGCAAGTTTGGTTAAAATCAAATCATAAATGAAGCTGCTATTGTGCAGACAAGGTCAAAATAGCTGATTTTGGCCCTTTCAGGGGCCATAACTCTGGAAACCATTATGGGATCTGGCCAGTTCAAGAGAGGAACCGAGATCTTATGGTGACACAAGTTGCGTGCAAGTTTAATTAAATTCAAGTCATAAATGAAGCTGCTGTTGTGCAGACAAGGTCAAAATAGCTAATTCTGGCCCTATCAGGGCCCATAACTCTGGAACAGAGCGGACATGAAACAAACTGATAAGACCTTTGACCCCTAAGTGTGACCTTGACCTTGAAGCGAGACATCCAAAACATGCGCTCTGCACGTCGTCTCAGTGTAGTGAACATTTGTGTCAAGTTTCTTTGAAATCCTTCTAGGGGTTCAAGAGTTAAAGAGCGGACAGGAAATTGCTAACGGGCGGACGGACACTTATAGTAAAACAAAGGGACATAATTCTAAAAACAAGGGTGCCTCATGGTGGTGAACATTTATGCCAAGTTACATCAAAATCCCTCCATGCATGAAGAAGAAATGTGGTCTCGGTTATTTCCTATGGCCAAGAATAAAAAAGTTACTAAATAAGCTATTTATAGTAACATAAAAGGGAAGTAATTAAAAAAAATTATTGTAAGTGAACAAAAGAAGGATCTGCCAAATAAAAACAAGAGCACTGCAATGCAATGCAAATGCAGAGCTATATACACACAAAACAAAGTCATATGACCTTTGACCCCTAAGTGTGACCTTGACCTTGAAGTGAGCCATCCAAAACATGCGCTCTGCACATTGTTTCAATGTGGAACATTTATGTCAAGTTTCTTTGAAATCCTTCTAGGGGTTCAAGAGTTAAAGAGCGGACAGGAAATTGCTAAAGGGCGGATGGACACTTACAGTAAAACAAAGGGACGTAATTCTAAAAACAAGTGGACCATGATGGTCCTGAATCGCTCACCTCTTCCCACATGACCCAGTTTTGGTTTAAACATATTTTATTCGACTATATACAGCTACATGAAAACATATTGAACACAAAAAAAATGACAAGGATTAAGCTGAAAGCAAATTAATGCTTACTGAAGCTTTTTCCAAGTTCCCAGTTTTGAGTATGACTTCGTTTTTTCTATTATTTGACATAGTGACCTAGTTTTTGAGCTCATGTGACCCAGTTTTGAACTTGACCTAGATATTATCAAGATAAAAAATTCTGACCAATTTTCATGAAAATCCATTGAAAAATATGGTCTCTAGAGAGGTTGTAAGGTTTTTCTATTATCTGACCTATTGACCTAGTTTTCGAATGTACGTGACCCTGTTTGGAACTTTATCTAGATATCATCAAGGTGAACATTCTCAGTAATTTTCATGAAGATCTCATGAAAAATATGGCCTCTGGAGAGGTCACAAGGTTTTTCTATTTTTATACCTACTGGCCTAGTTTTTAACCGCACGTGACCCAGTTTCGAACTTAACCTAGATATCATCAAGGTGAACATTCAGATCAATTTTCATGAAGTTCCATTGAAACATATGGCCTCTAGAGAGGTCAAAAGATTTTAATAATTTTAGACCTACTGACCTAGTTTTTGAACACAGTTGACCCAGTTTCGAACTTGACCTAGATATCATTAAGATGAACAATCAGACCAACTTTCATACAGATCCCATGAAAAGTATGGCCTCTAGAGAGGTCACAAGGTTTTTTTTATTATTTGACCTACTGACCTAGTTTTTGAAGGCACGTGACCCAGTTTCAAATTTGGCCTAGATATCATCAAGGTGAACATTCTGACCAATTTTTATGGAGATCCATTCACAAGTATGGCCTCTAGAGAGGTCACAAGGTTTTTCTATTTTTAGACCTACTGACCTAGTTTTTGACCGCACATGACCCTGTTTCGAACTTGATTTAGATATCATCAAGATGAACATTCAGACCAATTTTCATACAGATCCCATGAAAAATATGGCCTTTAGAGAGGTCACAAAGTTTTTCTATTATTTGACCTACTGACCTAGTTTTAAATGGCACGTGACCCAGTTTCAAATTTGACCTAGATATCATCAAGGTGAACATTCTGACCAATTTTCATGAAGATCTTGTGAAATATATGGCCTCTAGAGAGGTCACAAGGTTTTTCTATTTTTAGACCTACTGACCTATATTTTGATGACACGTGACCCAGTTTCGAAATTGAACTAGATATCATCAAGGTAAACATTCTGACCAATTTTCATGAAGATCTTGAGAAAAATATGGCCTCTAGAGAGGTCACAAGGTTTTTCTATTTTTAGACCTACTGACCTAGTTTTTGATGGCACATGACCCAGTTTCGAACCTGACCTAGATATCATCAAGGTGAACATTCTGACCAATTTTCATGAAGATCTTGTGAAATATATGACCTCTAGAGAGGTCACAAGGTTTTTCTATTTTTAGACCTACTGATCTAGTTTTTGATGGTACGTGACCCAGTTTCGATCTTGACCTAGATATCATCAAGGTGAACATTTTGACCAATTTTCATGAAGATCTTTTGAAATACATGGCCTCTAGAGAGGTCACAAGGTTTTTCTAGTTTTAGACATACTGACCTAGTTTTTGAGGGCACGTGACCCAGTTTCGAACTGGACCTAGATATCATAAAGATGAACATTCTGACCAACTTTCATAAAGATCCCATGAAAAATGTGACCTCTAGAGTGGTCACAAGCAAAAGTTTACGGACGCACGCACGGACGGACGACAGACGACGGACACCGCGCGATCACAAAAGCTCACCTTTACACTTTGTGACAGGTGAGCTAACAAGGGTGCCTCATGGTGGTTAACATTTATGCCAAGTTACATCAAAATCCCTCCATGCATGAAGAAGAAATGCTCTGGACAAAGTCATTCTTAAATTCAACCTTTGACCTCTAAGTATGACCTTGACCTTAGACCTAGGGACCTGATTCCTGCGCATGACAATCCGTCTCATGGTGGTGAACATTTGTGCCAATTTGCATCAAAATCCCTCCATGCATGAAGAAGAAATGCACTGGACAAAGTCATTTTTGTATTTGAAAGTTGATCTCAAAGTGTGACCTTGACCTTTAAGCTAGGGGTCTGGGTGTTGCACATGACACGTTGTCTCATCATTGGGAATATTTATGCCAAGTAATATCACACCCTATAAACGACTGTATTCCCCCTCTTCCTGTTGCGACCGATCAAAACAATAAACTGACAGCTAAAAGTTGAACAAGAGCTGTCTCCATAGGATGACACATGCCCCCGATGGCACTTTGAATGGATAATTATGGCCGGTGTTAGAGTTTAGGACCTTTGACCTACGGACCTGGGTCTTGCACGCAACATGTCGTCTTACTGTGCCACACATTCATGCGTAGTTATTTTAAAATCTATGCATGAATGACAAAGATATGGACTGGACACGCCCATCAATGCACTATCATGAAATATGACCTTTAACGTCTAAATGTGACCTTGACCTTTGAGCTACAGACCTGGGTCTTGTGCGCGACACGTCGTCTTACTGTGCCACACATTTATGCATAGTTACTTGAAAATCCATCCATGGATGAGGCCTAAATTAAAATTAAGTTTGTTTGACCTTTACCGACCCAGTATTTTTTCAGTGGGTAGGTAGGTAGGTAAATAATTTTATTATATTTTAGTTTTTTTAAATGTTTGTTGTCTCAGTAATAAAGTCCATTTATTAATACCTATTGCTTGTAGATAATCTCTGAAGATGCTCTGTTAAATGTATGCTTGTAATAAACCCCTAGCCCTATTCATGCACACACAATATGGGCACAGACTTAATTTGCACATAAGGCAAAGTTCACCAAGTCTTTAAGTATCTTTCATGTCTATACTTTTTCTTTATATATATATCAAAAGTGTTTTCACTACATGTGCGCTTAAAAGTACAAAACAATATAGTCGCGAAAATACGCGATATTTGGCATCTAAACACACTATTGAATTACAGCTTATTTTCAACAAGTGTTTGATGCTTAATTCAATAGATAATAACTTTTTTATTAGTTTTAGAAGGCTTTTACAACGGTTATGGCAGTATGCAAGCAAAAGTAATGATTTTTTTTAGCTTCAAGCTACTTGCACGTATTGGTCATGTTACTAAAAACAGAAACAAGATTGGGTTTCCCGGACATCAGACATTTATTATACCCATTATGCCATTGTCCTGGCAAAAGAAGTATAAGAGTTTTATAGCTCTTTGTTCTGGCATAACAACATTAAAATATTAAAACTATCTACACTGTAATATTTCAACACATTTAGGTTCTTGTCAAATTCTTGAAATTCGAAAACTGAGATTTTCTCACTTCGAACAAATGCATTTCAAAACGATCTCTGATTAAAGACATTTTGAAATCAACAATTAAGTCAGTTTATAATATATTTTCACAGATAATTAAATTTCCCACCACTCGCCTGTCAATTGCCGTAATACTGTCGCTATTATGAAAGCAGTATTATGTACAAGCAAATTTCAAATATAATACATAGTAGACAAATAATATTCTCATGTACACTACGTCTCCTTTGTAATCAATCATATTTGTTTTTCTTAAATTTCCTTTTCACAGCAGACATTTTTTTCCACTGTATTTTTGCAATCTCCACCACCTAGTTGCTCTCCATAACAACTGCATCGATAGTATTAATAATTACAGTCTAGCCCCTACCGTATTTTCCAAAAGTGTTAGGACTAGTTATTTTCACTTTCTCAAGACTTATTTCCCGAAAAATGATTATTTTGTAAAGTGTCCCAAAAATATGGACACAATAACCATTATCCACCCAATGATTATCGGTAATTATTCTGTTGATAAACTTAGTCATTGTCCTTTTTTTCATCATCAGTTAACACCTCCCTCAAAGAGCTAAAAGAAGTGTGTCGGTATCATGGCATCTGAAGTGGAGATCAAAGCGGTATAGTTGCCCGAGATTGTCATGGAATTACGTCATGTTTATGCGCCATATGACACATCACTGTTTTTATCGTACCGCCTCGGTTCTTAAATTAATCAATAAAAAGTTTCTTCTTTAAAGGGGATTCAATATCCTGTATAAACTGACAGGTAAATGTGTCAAACGATAACTGTGGATATCCTACCTCTGTGAGCTATTTTGCCACACTAATATAAATCTGTTTGCCAAAGTCGTTTTACGCCATGTATTTAAATTGCTGACGCTTTTTCATTATTTAAGTTTTTTTATTCGTTATTTTTGTACTTTCTGGTCAAAAGTCTGAACTGTATGCCCATAGAGTTTATCATTTATTTACTCTTAGAAAGAAATAAGTGATTAAGATCGCACTGTTTGAAATTTTACAAAGAACTAAATTTAAATTTGACCGTTTTTATAGAATTTTGCCTACATTCCTGTCGATATCTTATTAAAATCGTTATAGAATTCAAACTATATTAGTTCTTAAGCGGTGCTAAAAATATTGATGCAATAATAACAAGGCAGTCTGAAAGACAGCTAAATCCCCCACCACTGCTATGGATAGTGAAAGGGTAAAACCTTTGATTTTAACTGTGACCTTGACCTTGAACTGACATGGCTGACTCATGAATTCTGCACAACGTCTTGATGAGGTGATCATTTGACCAAAGTTTCATGAAAATCCTTCAAGGGGTTTAGGAGATACAGAGCTGAAACCTTTGACCTTCAGTTGTGACCTTGACCTTGAGTTGACATGGCTGACTCATGAGTTCTTGATGAGGTGATCATTTGACCAAAGTTTGATGAAAATCCTTCAAGGGGTTAAGGAGATACAGAGTGGACAACAAATGGAAGGCTCAAACCTTCGACCCTTAGTTGTGACCTTGACCTTGAGCTGGCATGGTTGACACATAATTTCTGCACATTGTTCTGATGAGGTAATCATTTGACCCAAGTTTTATAAAATTTGTTCAAGGGTTTTAGGATATATAGAGCGGACACGAAATGGAAGGCTCAAACCTTTGACCTTCAATTGTGACCTTGACCTTGAGCCGACATGGCTGACTCATAAGTTCTGCACATCGCCTTGATGAGGTGATCATTTGACCCAAGTTTGATGAAAATCCTTCAAGGGTTTAAGAGATATAGAGCGGACACAAAATGGAAGGTTCAAACCTTTGACCTTAAGTTTGACCTTAAGTTGTGACCTTGACCTTGAACCTTACAGTAAATTACAGCAAAAAACTCGACTGATCACTGATTTTGTCCAGAAATTGTACATTGTTGGCGTCAAAAGTACATATTTGCGTGCTTGAAGAATGATCTACATGTAAATCCCACTATTTCATGGATAAAGGAACAATACTAGTTTGGTAAAATCAAATAAAATCATTGCTAAACTCTCCAATTTGTTTATAACCGCCAACGAAAGAAGATTCGGTGTGAATTCCTGACTGTATGCATGTTTGCTTGAGTACTGCACAAATGTTTGTGACTTTCATAAAAGAGACCTAGTTTTTGATGGCACGTGACCATGTTTCGAACTTGACCTAGATATCATCAAGTTGAACATTCTGACCAATTTTCATGAAGATCCATTGAAAAGTATGGCCTCTAGAGAGGTCACAATGTTTTTCTATTTTTAGACCTACTGACCTAGTTTCTGATCGCAGTTGACCCAGTTTCGAACCTGACCTAGATATCATCAAGATGAACATTCAGACCGATTTTCATACAGATCCCATGAAAAATATGGCCTCTAGAGAGGTCACAAGGTTTTTCTATTATTTGGCCTACTGACCTAGTTTTTGATGGCACGTGACCCAGTTTCGAACTTGATCTAGATATCATCAAGGTGAACACTCTGACCAATTTTCATGAAGATCCATTGAACAGTATGGCCTCTAGAGAGGTCACAAGGTTCTTCTATTTTTAGACCTACTGACCTAGTTTTGGACCGCACGTGACCCAGTTTCGCACTTGACCTAGATATCATCAAGATGAACATTCAGACCAACTTTCATACAGATCCCATGAAAAATATGGCCTCTAGAGAGGTCAAAAGGTTTTTCTATTATTTGACCTACTGACCTAGTTTTTGACCTCATGTGACCCAGTTTCGAACTTGACCTAGATATCATCAAGGTGAACATTCTGGCTAATTTTCATGAAGATCCATTGAAAAGTATGGCCTCTAGAGAGGTCACAAGGTTTTTCTATTTTCAGACCTACTGACCTAGTTTTTAATTGCAGTTGACCTAGTTTCAAACTTGGCCTAGATATCATTAAGATGAACATTCTGACCAACTTTCATACAGATTCCATGAAAAATATGGCCTCTAGAGAGGTCACAATGTTTTTCTATTATTTGACCTACTGACCTAGTTTTTGAGGCACGTGACCCAGTTTCCAACCTGACCTAGATATCATCAAGGTGAACATTCTGACCAATTTTTATGAAGATCCATTGAAAAGTATGGCCTCTAGAGAGGTCACAAGGTTTTTCTATTTTTAGACCTACTGACCTAGTTTTGGACTGCACGTGATCCAGTTTCAAACTTGACCTAGATATCATCAAGATGAACATTCTGACCAACTTTCATAAAGATCCCATGAAAAATGTCACAAGCAAAAGTTTACGGACGGACGCACGGACGACGGACGCCACGCGATCACAAAAGCTCACCTTGTCACTTTGTGACAGGTGAGCTAAAAAGTTAGAAAAATACCTAAAATATTGAAAATCTAAAAATAGAAGTTCTAAAAATCTTGGAATTTAAGGGGAAGTATAAAAGTTAAAAAAAGGTTACTTTCCTTTGGCTCTAAGCCAATCAGAATGATATATAGCGAAAATGCATCAAATTTAACCTTAAATTCTAAGTAAAAGGGGGCATAATTCATGAAAAATTGTGTCAGAGTTATGCACCTTGTGTCACATGATGTGGGTGATGAGGTGGAACATCTATTTTAAGTTTGAATCAATTCCATTTAGTAATAACTGAGATATAGTGAAAATCCAACAAAATTAACCTAAAATTCTAAGTAAAAGGGGCATAATTCATAAAAAATTGGTGACAGAGATATGCACCTTGTGTCACAAGATGCAGGTGATAAGGTCGAACATCTATTTTAAGTTTGAATCAAATCCATTTAGTAATAACTGAGATATAGTGAAAATGCTTCGAAATTAACCTTAACTTCTAAGTAAAAGGGGGCATAATTCGTGAAAAATTGGTGTCAGAGTTATGCACCTTGTGTCACATGATGTGGGTGATAAGGTAGAACATCTATTTTAAGTTTGAATCAAAACCATTTAGTTATGACTGAAATAAAAGATTTTGCGTCGGGACGCGACAGGACAAAACTGCCTCATATATAGCCCCCTCCCCCACAAACATGTTTGGTGGGGGTATAAAACTAATTATGTAATAAAAAGAATTTTGCCAGAATTACACTTTACTTTTACCTTTTTATGGCTTATACTGTGAAATCATCAATATTCGTGGGGGACTAATTTTTGTGGTTGAGTCAATCCACAAAATTTAATCCCAGTGAACAAGTAAAATTCCCATTCATTTTATGTTCAAAAGTTGAAATCCACGAATTCATATTCCCACAAAATTGCCGATTTGACCAAAACCATGAAATTTCATGCCCACGAAATTAAATGATTTTACAGTATGTACAGAATTATACATTATGACTGGTGAAGATTCTTAACTTTAAAAACTAACCTTCTAGCAATAAAATTAGCTTTCACTTCCTGGTAATTGAGTTCTTCTTGAGTTTCTCCAACCATTTTTAACATACCACAGGTTGCCAAACCTCCAATTAACCTTATAATAACAAAAGAACTATGATTGTTACAAGCTGAAAACAAGAGGGCCAAGATGGCCTTAAATCAGTCACCTGAGTTACACTGCTTGCATTAACAGTTTTGGAAGATAATTATTGTATGCCATTAAAATGTCTGTAAATTATTTTGAAGTAGTATATTTCTACAATCTTCATAGAGGGCCAGCAGTTTCTGACAAGGAGATTTTTTAAGGTCCCACTATAAGCATATAGGGAAAAGTGATCACACCCCCTGATGGCCATGTTTTTTGACGAATCAGAATAAGTTGAACTATCTTCATAAAGGGTCACCGAAGGAACATTTGTGTACAAGAGATCACAGAGTGATCTTGGCGCCCACCAATATGCCATTTTTCAGTGTTCCAAATTTCAAGACTTATTGACTAGCTCAAGGTCAAATTTCCATTTCTGTACACAACTATGTGCATGTGGTCCAAATTCGAAAGCTGTAGCTTGAGAAATGTGAAAGTAGGTCACTAGATCAATTTCAAGGCCAAAGTTCTTTGTACACAAAACTATGCATGTGCATCAAGTCTGAAGGCTGTAGTTTGAGAAATTTGAAAGTAGGTCACTAGGTCAATCTTAAGGTCAAAGTTTATTTCGGTACACAAAACTATGCAAGTGGTCCAAATTTGAAGGCTGTAGCTTGTGAAATGTGAAAGAAGGTCACTAGGTCAAAATCAAGGTCAAATTTCACTTCAGAACTCAAATCTATGCATGTGGGCCAAATTTGAAGCCTGTACCTTCAAAAATGTGAAAGTAGGTCACTAGGTCAATGTCAAGGTCAAAGTTTGTTTCGGTACACAATCCTATGCATGTGGTCTAAATTTGAAGCATGTAGCTACAGAAATGTGAAAGTAGGTCACTAGGTCAATCTTAAGGTCAAAGTTCATTTCGGTTAACAAAACTATGCAAGTGGTCCAAATTTGAAGGTTGCAGCTTGAGAAATGTGAAAGTAGGTCACTAGGTCAAAATCAAGGTCAAATTTTATTTCGAAACACAGAACTATGCATGTGCTTCAAATTTGAAGCCTGTACCTTCAAAAATGTGAAAGTAGGTCACTAGGTCAATGTCAAGGTCAAAGTTTGTTTCGGTATACAAAACTATGCAAGTGGTCCAAATTGAAGGCTGTAGCTTGAGAAATGTGAAAGTAGGTCAATAGGTCAAAATCAAGACCAAATTTCATTTCGGAACACAAAACTATGCATGTGGTCCAAATTTGAAGCCTGTACCTTCAAAAATGTGAAAGTAGGTCACTAGGTCAATGTCAAGGTCAAAGTTTTTTCAGTGCACAAAACTATGCATGTGGTCCAAATTTGAAGCCTGTAGCCACAGAAATGTGAAAGTAGGTTACTAGGTCAAAATCAAGGTCAACTCATGTCAAGGTTCATCTTGCCACTCAAAACCATACATGTCCAAATTTGAATGTTGTAGGTTATTGACAAGATTTTAAAAGCTTTTCCCGATATAAGTCTATATGAACCATGTGACCCCCTGGGGCGGGGCCATATTTGACACTAGGGGGATAATTTGAATAAACTTGGTACAGAACCACTAGATGATGCTACATTACAAATATCAAAGCCCTAGGCTTTGTGGTTTGGACAAGAAGATTTTCAAATTTTTCCCCTATATAAACCATGTGACCCCCTGGGTGGGGCCATATTTGACCCTAGAGGTATAATTTGAATAATCTTAGTAGAAGACCACTAGATGATGTCACATACAAAATATCAAAGCCCTAGGCCCTGTGGTTTTGGACAAGAGGTTTTTCAAAGTTTTTCCCTATATAAGTCTATATAAACCATGTGACCCCCGGGGCGGGGCCATATTAGACCCCAGGGAAATAATTAGAATAATCTTGGTAGAGGACCACTAGATGATGCTTCATACCAAATATCAAAGCCCTGTTGTTTTGAACAAGAAGATTTTTAAAGTTTTTCCCTATATAAATCTATGTAAATTATAGAAATAAACAAAGGGCCATAACTCACTCAAAAATTGTTGAACCAGTCTGATTTTCAGGGGGACACGACTAGGGTACAAATACATCATTCTGACAAAGTTTGGTCAAAATTCCCCTGGTAGTTTCTGAGGAGATGCGATAACGAGAAATTGTTAACGGAAGGATGGTCGGAAGGATGACGGACCACGGACGCAGAGTGATTTGAATAGCCCACCATCATCAGATGGTGGGCTAAAAATCGTTTTAAAATTGGGTATGCTGTTTCTGACAAAAGGACTTAAAATTTACAATAAAAACATAATTATAGGGAAAAGTGACCACTCCTGGCGGCCATGATTTTTGACGAATCTGAATAATTTAAATAATCTTGGTAGAAGGTCACACAAAGACCATTTGTGTGAAATTATTGTAAAATTAGGCCAGCAGTTTCATACAAGAAGACTCTTTAAATCAGGGTTGCCACTTAGTTGAGAAAATGAAATTCCCAGACTATTTCCTGACTAAACCATACCTTTCACTGACCAATACCACCATATTTTTTCGGCTTCCTCCTCCGTAACCGTCCAATCCACCCTTTTTAACAAGAGGGCCAAAATGAACCTATATCGCTCACCTGTTATCATTGCACTTAAGGACAAGAAGGTCAAAAAATCATAATCAAGATCAATCAAAAGAATTATTAGAAAATATAGTTAATTTTCTTAAAGGTTGCTTCAAATAAAATTATTTTCAAATCAGGCCAGTAGTTTCATACCCGAAGGATTACATCAGAGGAGGATAGGAGCAAAATTTTGACTGATGAAGCTCAAAGGACAGGAACAACAAAGGGAAGAAATTAAAAATAAATCAAAATAAATAAACAAAGTCCTCAGAAAAAATATCTAAAAAAATCAAATCATAAATGAAGCTGCTATTGTGCAGACAAGGTCAAAATAGCTAAGTTTGGCCCTTTCAGGGGTCATAACTCTGGAACCAGTAATGGGATCTGGCCGGTTCAAGAAAGGAACCAAGACCTTATTGTGACACAAGTTTTGTGCAAGTTTAATTAAATTCAAATCATAAATGAAGCTGCTATTGTGCAGACAAGGTCAAAACAGCTGATTCAGGCCCTATCAAGGGCCATAACTCTAGAACCCATCATTGAATCTGGCCATTTCAAAAACGGAACCAAGGTCTTATGGTGATACAAGTTGTGTGTAAGTTTGGTTAAAATCAAATCATAAATGAAGCTGCTATTGTGCAGACAAGGTCAAAAAAGCTAATTTTGGCCCTTTCAGGGGCCGTAACTCTCGAACCCATTATTGGATCTGGTCGGTTCAAGAAAGGAACCAAGATCTTATGATGACACAAGTTTTGTGCAAGTTTGATTAAAATCAAATCATAAATGAAGCTGCTATTGTGCAGACAAGGTCAAAAAAGCTAATTTTGGCCCTCTTAGGGGCCATAACTCTAGAACCTATTATGGGATCTGGTCGGTTCAACAAAGGAACTGAGATATTATGGTGACACAAGTTGTGTGCAAGTTTAATTAAATTCAAATCATAAATGAAGCTGCTATTGAGCAGACAAGGTCAAAATAGCTAATTTTGGCCCTTTCAGGGGCCATAACTCTGGAGCCCATGAGGGAATCTGGCCAGCTCAACAAAGGAACCAAGATCTTATGGTGATACAAGTTGTGTGCAAGTTTGGTTAAATTCAAATCATAAATGAAGCTGCTATTGTGCAGACAAGGTCAAAATAGCTAATTTTGGCCCTTCAGAGGCCATAACTCTGGAACCCATAATGGGATCTGGCCAGTTCAAGAAAGGAACCAAGATCTTATGGTGATACAAGTTGTGTGCAAGTTTGGTTAAAACTAGAGATGCTTTTGAGAAAAGCGCATGTCTCCCACAACTGCCCCTATGAAAAATGTTAGTTTCTCTAGATGTTTTAGATGAGTGGATCCAATTAGATGGTCTGGATGAGTGGATCCAATCAGTAATTCAAGGGCCATAAATCCAAAGTGCCTGGGCGGATTTGGCTAGTTATCGAACTTGGGTAAGGTCTTATGGCCAAACACATTTTGTTCAAGTTTGGTGAAGATCGGAAGAGAAATGTTCGACTTAGAGAGCGGACAAGAGTAATCAGACGGATTTTTCCGGTAATTCAAGGGCCATAACTCTAAAATGCCTGGACAGATTTTGCTAGTTATCAAACTTGGCCGAGGTCACATGGACAAACACATTTTGTTCAAGTTTGGTGAAGATCGGATGAGAAATGTTCGACTTAGAGTGCTGACAAGAGTAAAAAGGCCGATTTTTCGATAATTCAAGGGCCGTAACTCCAAAATGCTTGGACCGATTTATCGAGGTCTCATGGTCAAACACATTTTGTTCAAGTTTGGTGAAGATCGGATGAGAAATGTTTGATTAAGAGTGCGGACATGAGTAAAAAGGCCAATTTTTCGATAATTCAAGGGCCGTAACTCCCAAATGCCTGGACTGATTTGGCTAGTTATCAAACTTGTCTGAGGTCTTATGGTCAAACACATTTTGTTCAAGTTTGGTGAAAATCGGATGAGAAATGTTTGACTTAGAGTGCGGACAAGCTTTGTGACAGACACACAGACAGACAGACACACACACAGACTGGAGTAAATCAATATGTCTCCCACACCACTGTGTGGTGGGATAAATAATAAAATCATAAATGAAACCACTATCGTGCAGACAAGAAATTGTTGACGCACAAAAATAGCAAATTCTGGCCCTTTAAGGGGCAATAACTCTAGAACCCATGAAGGGATCTGGCCAGTTTTCGAAAGGAACTGAGATATCATGCCAATACAAGTTTTGTACAAGTTTGATTAAAATGGCTTGCAAAATTTGGTGTCTATCTTGTTCACAAGAAATTGTGGACAGACGGACAACGGACGAAGGGTGATCACAAAAGCTCACCCTGTCACTACGTGACAGGTGAGCTAAAAATCAGACCAGCAGTTTAGGAGGAGATGTTGTTTTTAGTTCTTGCAGCCCCTATGTGGAACCAAGTGAAAATGTCTGAACAACTTTGGAAGAGGACCACCAAGGTTAAGTTTCCACCAAATGCTTTCAGAGGAGATGTTGTTTAAAGGAAAGCGTGGATGGACAGACAGACTCCAGACAGTGAGCAATCATAATAGCTCACCCTAAGCAGGTAATAATAATAATAATAACGACTTTATTTATAGTGGATAACATATTTGGCTATGCCAATTTACAATATGGTCCACATATACATGTCTATATACAAAAAGAATGAACATGAATAAAATTATGACAATATTAAACACAGAGTTATATGTTATCAGAAAAATAATATGAGAATGAAATATATACAATACAAGACACTATATTTGACAATTGGAGTATTTACAATGAAAATGGTGAGAGATGGTAGAGACAGTATTTCCTGACATTTAATTGCAATTATGAATTATTGTACTGTCAGAGTATTGCCACTGAAGGTATGATCTTGTGAATTCTTCCTGGGTGTCTGAAGAACGTATATGTTTAGGAATGTTATTCCAGATAACTGGTCCAGAGTAGTGCAAAGATTTGCGAAAAAAAATCCTTTTTTGACATAAGTACTACTAGTTCATCATTTTGTCTAGACAGAAGTTAACGATCGGATGTTTGCTTTTGAGTAAATTTTGAAGTAAGGTAATTAGGACATTGATCATTAGTTGATTTATATAATAGGATTGCTTTTTTGTACTTAATTCGGTCAGAAAAAGTCATCCATTTCAATTCTGTAAATAATTCAGCGGATGGGACATAAAAATTTTTGCCAAGAATGATTCTTGCAGCACGTTTTTGGAATTTCAAAACAGTTTCTAGAAGCTCGTCATTGCAGTTTCCCCATATAGTGCAGCAATAATCAAGATGTGGCAAAATATAAGCATTGAAAAACAGCTTTCGGGAATGTAAGTTCAGGAAAGGTTTTATTCGTAACAGAAGATATAAATATGTATTGCATTTTTTCATGGTTTGTTCAACCTGATACTTCCAGTTTAGATGTTTATCCACATGTACTCCTAAAAGTTTCTCAGTGGATGAGTATGAAAGTGCTTGACCCTGCATTTGAATAGTATTACAGGTTGTGTGATTTGTTATTTTATTGTTTTTATATGAGGCAGTAATGTACATAGCTTTTTGTTTTAGATGTATTAGGAAGCATTGAGTTATCAGTGCACCATTTTTCAACAGTATTTATGTCAGCCTGTAGTGTATTGTGTACTTCTGTTACTGATTTACCAGTGGCAGATATTGTTGTATCATCTGCAAACATGTCAATTGATGATTTGCCTGTGTGTAGTGGATGGTCATTGATATACAGTATGAACAGTACTGGCCCTAGAACAGAGCCCTGGGGTACACCAGCAGAAATATCTTGGGCAGAAGATAGCTGACCTGCTACACAAACTTTTTGGGAACAGTTCTCTAAATATGATGAGCTGAAAACACTGGTCAATTTTGAACAACCAAGTTTAATTATGGAAAACAAGTACAGTGATAATTTTAGGTCTGCGTCCTGCTTCATATACGCATAAAATTTGCCGGGGACACTAAGTCTTGAAGTATGTCACACCGAAATGCTAAAATTACAGAAGGACGTTCCGTTGACCCGAGGTTTCGGTTTTGACCCACGATATTGGAGAACAAGAGCTGTTGGAGGACAGCAACGCTAGACTATTCAACAGCCTTGTCGACTGAATGAATACAAAAGTCGAAAAAGGGGCATAATTTAGTAAAAAAGCAAAATAGGGTTATGGAACCTGCATAGTGCTTATAAGTTCATGACAGTGGACAAGTGTGTGAAGTTTCAATCCATTCCCATTAGTGGGTACTGAGATACCAGCTTACATATAAGAATTTAACCCAAAACTCCTAAGTTGAACAAGAGGACCATGATGGTCCTGAATCGCTCACCTGCCCCCACATGAACTGAGTATGAAGTCATTTTTTCTATTATTTGACACTGTGACCTAGTTTTTGAGCTCATGTGATCTACTTCTGAACTTGACCTAGATATCATCAAGATAAAAATTCTAACCAATTTTCATAAAGATCCATTGAAAAATATGGCCTCTAGAGAGGTCACAAGGTTTTTTTATTATCTGACATAATAACCTAGTTTTTGAAGGCATGTGACCCAGTTTTGTACTTGACCTAGATATCATCAAGGTGAACATTCTCACCAATTTTCATAAAGACCTCATGAAAAATATGGCCTCCAGAGAGGTCACAATGTTTTTCTATTTTTAGACGTACTGACCTAGTTTTGACCGCATGTAACCCAGTTTCAAACTTGACCTAGACATCATCAAGATGAACATTCAGACCAACTTTCATACAGATCCCATGAAAACTATGGCCTCTAGAGTGGTCACAAGGTTTTTTCTATTATTTGACCTACTGACCTAATTTTTGTCTGCATGTGACCCAGTTTCAAACCTGACCTAGATATCATCAAGATGAACATTCTGACCAATTTTCATGCAGATCCAATGAAAAATATGGCCTCTACAGAGGTCACAGGGTTTTTCTATTATTTGACTTACTGACCTAGTTTTTGACTGTACGTGACCCAGTTTCAAACTTGACCTACATATCATCAAGATGAACATTCTGACCAATTTTCATGCAGATCCCATGAAAAATATGACCTCCAGAGAGGTCACAAGGATTTTCTATTATTTGACCTACTGACCTAGTTTTTGATGGTACGTGACCCAGTTTCGAACTTGACCTAGATATCATCAAGATGAACATTCTGACCAATTTTTATGAAGATCCCATGAAAAATATGGCCTCTAGGGAGGTCACAAGAATTTTCTATTTTTAGACGTACTGACCTAGTTTTGGACCGCAGTTGACCCAATTCGAACTTGAGCTAGAAATCACAAAGATGAACATTCTGACCAATTTTCATGCAGATCCCATGAAAAATATGGCCTCTACAGAGGTCACAAGGTTTTTCTATTATTTAACCTACTGACCTAGTTTTGGATCGGACGTGACCCAGTTTCGAACCTGACCTAAATATCATCAAGATGAACATTCTGACCAATTTTCATGCAGATCCCATGAAATATATGACCTCTAGAGAGGTCACAAGGATTTTCTATTATTTGACCCAATGACCTAGTTTTTGACCGCAGTTGACCCGGTTTCTAACTTGACCTAGATATCATCAAGATGAACATTCTGATCAATTTTCATACAGATCCAATGAAAAATAAGGCCTCTACAGAGGTCACAAGGTTTTTCTATTATTTGACCTACTGACCTAGTTTTGGACCGGACGTGACCCAGTTTCGAAGTTGACCTAGATTTCATCAAGATGAACATTCTGACTAATTTTCATGCAGATCCCATGAAAAATATGACCACCAGAGAGGTCACAAGGATTTTCTATTATTTGACCTACTGACCTAGTTTTTGATGGTACGTAACCCAGTTTCGAACTTGATCTAGATATCATCAAGATGAACATTCTCACCAATTTTTATGAAGATCCATTGAAAAATATGGCCTCTAGGGAGGTCACAAGGATTTTCTATTTTTAGACCTACTGACCTAGTTTTGGACTGCACATGACCCAGTTTCGAACTTGACCTAGATATCATCAAGATGAACATTCTGACCAATATTCATAAAGATTCCATGAAAAATGTGACCTCTAGAGTGGTCACAAGCAAAAGTTTACGCACGCACGCACGGATGGACGGACAGACGGACGGACGACGGACGCTGCGTGATCACAAAAGCTCACCTTGTCACTTTGTGACAGGTGAGCTAAAAAGGGACATAATTTTGTAAAATGCGAAGTTGAGTTATTGACCCTTTGCGCTGCATGTCATAACATTGAACAAGTTGACACATAGTGTGCTGATAGTTTAAAAATCCTTTTACCATTAGTTTCGTCGATGACTGAAGTGTGAAGTTATCCAGCTGTACATACATACAAAACGTTAACCAAAAATTCTATGTAAAAAAGGGGCATAATTTTGTAAAAAAGCAAAATAAGTTATGGATGCTGTGCATGTAAGTCAGTTTACACAGTAAAAGTGTGTGAAGTTTCAATCCATTCCAATAGTGGTTACTGCGATACCAGCTTACATACAAAACCTTAACCAAAAATTTCTAAGTCAAAAAGGGGCATAATTTTGTAAAAAAAAGCAAAATAGAGTATGGAACTGTGCAATGTAAGTCAGTTTATCACAGTGAAAAGTGTGTGAAGTTTCAATCCATTCCCACAAGCTGGTTGCTGAGATACCAGCTTACATACAAAAACCTTAACCAAAATTCGTGCAACGAGGGCAAATTGGCAAAGTCAATATGACTTGGATGTAATCTATAGTGAATAGTGAGCTGTAAGAATCTCAATGTTGGAACCCACACACAAAATGCCAGTAATCGGGACACGGACGCAGACACATGGGCGAGTCCAATAGCTTTACAATTCTATGAATAGCCGAGCTAAAAACTCATATTTGACCCACACAGAAAATGCCCAGTGTGTCTGCTTGACCTGCCAAAATTTTCTTTGATGAGTTTCGTGTTCGAAAGTTCTACCCCTTGTCAATCAAAATCCTGGTGAATTTCAATATTGTTTGCCACCATCAGCAGAAGTAAATAAGTGTGTGAAGTTTCAATCCATTCCCACAACCAAGCGGTTACTGAGATACCAGCTTACATACAAAACCTTAACCAAAATTTTCTAAGTCAAAAAGGGGCATAATTTTGTAAAAAAAAAAAAAGCAAAATAGAGATATGGAACCTGTGCAGTGTAAGTCAGTTTATCACAGTGAATAAGTGTGTGAAGTTTCAATCCATTCCCACAAGTGGTTGCTGAGATACCAGCTTACATACAAAAACGTAACCAAATCGGGACACGGACGCAGACACATGGGCGAGTCCAATAGCTTTACAATTCTATGAATAGTCGAGCTAAAAACTCATATTTGACCCACACAGAAAATGCCCAGTGTGTCTGCTTGACCTGCCGAAATTTTCTTTGATGAGTTTCGAGTTCGAAAGTTCCACCCCTTGTCAATCAAAATAGTGGTGAATTTCAATATTGTTCGCCACCATCAGCAGAAGTATGGTAGTAGGCAGAGTGTCAACTATTAACTACATACTGACGGATGTCAATCACACCACGCACCGACTAACACATGGTCATCTGACGGTTTGTATCTAGTACAATATAATATGTAATTAAGCACGCAATTTTAGGAAACCCATTTATCATTGGTTATTTATTTTTATTCAAACACTGATGGGAAATTACCCGCGAGTTTCCAAATAAATCAAAACGTCATGCTGGTAATTTTCCATTGTGGAAGCATGTGTGATCTAATTTACGTAAAGGAAAAATACCATTTACACTTGTAGAATTTGTTTGTTAATCTCAGAGATCCGATTACTTCCATTTCAGTTTCATTAATTGTGTCAATGAAACAATTTATAGTGACTGCAGGTTCTAATCAGAATATGCTGTTTTTTTTTTAATAATGGTGTTATACAGTTACTTGTGATTCAAAAGAGATGGTATCTAACATGATGCCGCCTGCAAAACTAACGAAGTCATCGGAATTCATCACTAATCGAAAAATACGTTGTTATTAAAAAGCTTATGAAAAAGTGTAACTAAATGACGCATACTTTAACAAATAAGAATATTGCATGATATATCGAATATCGATCATAATTTATTAATATGAATATATATATCGTATCAGTTTTATCATAGTTTTCTATGTACAGTCGAGACTGTTTTAAGAGACCGACTTTGGGAAGCAGCGAAAAAGGTCACATATGACAGGGAGTCTCTTAAAACAGTCTCACTTAACAGGATGACGCTGGTTTCATATATTTTTCCAATTAAAGTACATGAATATCGGATACTTATATACTGACCTCTTTTAAGGTAGGAGTGGAAAATGATTAAATACTATTTCTTTTGTTGCATATTGATAAAATATAAATTTCAAATAATTTGCATCATTCGTATGATGTTGATAAAACAAATTTAAGCTAAGGATCTGGCAAGAAAATAAAGGAGAGCAGTAAAATAAAAATATTCCATTGTGTACTAATTGTTCATTGACATTTATTCGATTATTGACTGCATCTTTAATCTGTGTTTACTTCGTCGTTTCCTGTTAAATACTGCCATATTTGTTTCACCAGGAATAAAGTTAATTTATGCACTGACTCCGAATTCTTCAGTGACTTTATACGCTGGTTTTCCCTAATCGAGCAATTCAAGTGCCTTAACACGCTGTTCTAATGTCAAAACAGTTCTTTTTTATGTTTTTCATCAGCCATTTTTTTGTAAACAATAAGTTCTCGTCTCAAACAACTTCACGCGAGATAAAGAACGGTAACTCTATCGTGTAAAATCTTGCGAGGGAGCGTCTCAAAGTCGCTGAAAACGGTCTAAATATCGATTCGGGAGCCTGATTTCACAGTCGCTTGTCGCGTAAGGCAGGGGGTTGCTTAATTCAGACTCTTTTAATAGTAAATTGCGTCCGGAGCATAAAATATGGTCGCATATGACAGGGAGTCGCTAAATTCAGGGGGTCGTTAAGGCAGTCTCGACTGTATATTTTATTTTGGGTTTAACTGAAATGCAGGTTAGAAAGACATTTGAAACCTGTGAGATTCTTTAACAGTATGATGAATTGTATATAAATATAAAATAACTCTTTGGTTATATGATGATGTTAGTGACTTTAGATAAAGTCTGTGGAAGTTGCATTTATAACAATATAGCTTGACCTCTGGAAATCTGATCTTGACTCTTGAAAATTTAGGCTGAATAGTCAATGACTCTTGAGATTCAGAACCTACCAAACGCCCCGATTATTCAGGTCCCTTGCAAGACACACTTAGTTGCCTGAACTTGTCCCTAGACCATATTCTATATACACAGTGTCCCAGCTAGGCGCCCTGCCCCTTTTACTCAGCGCCCTGCCTTTTTAATAGCACCCTTTGCCCTTTTCATAAAATTTCTATATGCCTTTTTCAAATAGTGTTAAAATTTTTGACAATACACAGCATGACATGTGACTCGTCGTAAATATCAGCCATTTACCTGCCTTGTTTACAGGTGACCTAGGGCTATAACTGGATTAACACTGCTGCATGCGGGCTTAACGCAAAACAGTTGTAACTCCTTTATTTCAAATAAGTTACAACCATTTTGCGCTAAGCACGCGTGCAACAGTAATTGTCCAAAACAAACATAGTCTTGATTACTTGTAATCATTTAGTCAAGGTAAGAAATATGTCCCGTTAATGAACTCTAAACTCTAAATTGCTGTTATCATTTTATGTGGTAGAGGTGGACCTCAGTCTGGGTAGGATGTGTGGTGGTGTAAAACGTATTTCATTTCCGTAGGGTTTAGTTTTTTGATACTTTAATGTTAACAGATGCATTTAATGTTTGGAGAGAGAGTGATATATGATGAGGATATGGATCTATGGTTATTGTGGTTTAAAAGGATTCACTGAAAAAGTCACACTTCCAGTTTCCGGACGATAATCTAACAAGAGCTGTCTCCATAGGATGACACATGCCCCCGATGGCACTTTTAATGAATAGTTATGGCCGATGTTAGAGTTTAGGACCTTTGACCTACGGACCTGGGTCTTGCGCGCGACACGTCGTTTTACTGTGATACACATTCATGCCCAATAATTTTAAAATCCATGCATGAATGTCAAATATATGGACCGGACATGCACTATCATGAAATATGACCTTTAACGTCTAAGTGTGACCTTGACCTTTAAGCTACAGACCTGGGTCTTGCGCGCGACATGTCTTACTGTGCCACACATTTATGCGTAGTTACTTGAAAATCTATCCATGGATGACAAAGATATGGACCAGACACGCCCATCAATGCACTATCATGACCTTTAACGTCTAAGTGTGACCTTGACCTTTGAGCTACGGACCTGGGTCTTGCGCCCGACACGTCATCTTACTGTGGTACACATTCATGCCAAGTTATTTGAAAATCCATCCATGGATGACAAAGATATGGACCAGACACGAAAATTGCGGACAGACGTTTCAAAAACTATATGCCTCCCTTCGGGGGCATAAAAATTTCCTTCCGTAAATACTAAGACAAATTACATTTTTGAAACTTTACTTAAAGTAATTTACATAAACCTCTAAATGTTGAAATCTATCTGCATATGTTATGTGGAAAATATGCACACATTTAATACAAAACAAGAGGGCCAAGATGGCCCTAGGTTGCTCACCTGAGAAACAAACCATAACAGTGTAAACATGTTTGACATAGTGATTTCATGGAAACAAATATTCTGACCAGTTTTCATTAAAATTGGACCAAAAATGTGGTCTCTTGAAGTGTAATCAAGTATTTTCTTCAATTTGACCTAGTGACCTGGTTTTTAAAACAAGGTAACCTACATTCGAACTTGACCTAGATTTGATCAAGGCAATCATTCTGACTAAATTTCATGAACCTCAATTGAAAAATACAGCCTTTATCGCATACAAAACGTTTTTCTTTGACTTGTCCCAGTGACCTAGTTTTTGATCCCAGATGACCCGTATTCAAACTTGACCTTAATTTCATTAAGGCTATCATTCTGACCAAATTTCATGAAGATCAACTGAACAAAAGGGCCATGATGGCCCTGTATTGCTCACCTGAGTACCATTGCTCAAAATGATATGATCAAGTTTTGACATAGAGCACATAGGCATACACATTAAATCATCAGGATAAACATTTTCTTGTAACAGTCCCTTTTGACCTAGTCAGGACCAATTTCCATACCAAGCTTGAGGGTCCTAGGCTCAAATGCTGCATTTTTGTACTAACATGACTATTCCTAACCCTGGAAGACTTAAATAACATTTAAAACCAATCTTATTAGACGCTGCTGAGATATATTCTTTATACAAGAGGGCCATGATGGCCCTATATCGCTCACCTGTTATCATTGCACTTGAGGACAAGAAGGTCCTCAGAAAAAATATCTAAGTCCAAAGGACAGGAACAACAAAGGGAAGAAATTTAACCAAAAAGAAACAAAAATTCTTACAAGGTACAGTTATGTCAAAATACACCTAAAAATTGGAGGTACCATCCATGTTGTACCACAGAAAAGTGGTCTCGGTTTTTCCCTACGGCCAATAATAAAAAAGTTACTAAAAATAAGCTATTTATAGTAACGTAAAAGGGAAGTAATAAAAAAAAAATTATTGTAACTGAACAAAAGAAGGATCTGCCAAATAAATCTGTTGACATCTGTTGAAATTTCTGATCAGTATCTTCATTAGTTCAGAGATATACCCATTTTAATTTGAAATAAAGGGAGGTAATTAGACATAAAATCAGTCCATAGTTATCTACCCTGATTGGCTCAGTCCAACTAATGACAATAATGAAATTTCAAATAAGTCCTATAAGTACTTACTGATATAAATCCATTTTGATTACAATCAGGGGAGGTAATCAGATATAAAATAACTCTGGAACCTACGATTGGATCTGATCTGTCATGGAATCCAAGATTTATTGTTGCTGAAGATATTTTGGAAGTTTGTATCAATTAAAACCAAAAATGGAAGTATCTATTTGGCTGCAAAAGCCAAAATAGCCAATTTTAGACCTTTAAGGGGCCATAACTATGGAACCCATGACGGAATCTGACCAGTTCAAGAAAGGAACCAAGATCCTGTGGTAATACCAGTTGTGTGCAAGTTTGGTTAAAATCGAATCATAAATGAAGCTGCTATTGTGCAGATAAGGTCAAAATAGCTAATTTTGGTCCTTTCAGGGGCCATAACTCTGGAACCCATTAAGGGATCTGGCTGGTTTAAAAAAGGAACTGAGATCTTATGGTGATACAAGTTTTGTGCAAGTTTGGTTAAAATAAAATCATAAATGAAGCTGCTATTGTGCAGACAAGGTCAAAATAGCTAATTCTGGCCCTTTCAGGGGCCATAACTCTGGAACCCATAATGGAATCTGGCCAGTTAAACAAAGGAACCAAGATCTTATGGTGATACAAGTTGTGTGCCAGTTTGGTAAAAATCAATTATAAATAAAGCTGCTATTGTGCAGACAAGGTCAAAATAGCTGATTTTGGCCCTTTCAGGGGCCATAACTCTGGAACCCATAATGGGATCTGGCTAGTTTAAGAAAGGAACCGAGATCTTATGGTGATACAAGTTATGTGCAAGTTTAGTTAAAACAAAATCAAAAATGAAACCACTATCGTGCAGACAAGAAATTGTTGACGCACGGACGGACGGACGGACTTTCCTACATATGGATACTTATGTGGCTACTCTTTTGTTCTCTCTATTGTTCTTTTAGCCACGTAAGAGAAAAATAGCCACATAAAAGCCTTACGGAATGAATGACATCAAAGAAAAAGTACAGTTACCTATTCTTCCTACAGCCACCTAAATATGCAAATGTGAGCTTCGACGGACGGACTGAAAACGGACAACAGACGAAGGGTGATCACAAAAGCTCACCTTGTCACTATGTGACAGGTGAGCTAATAAAATAAAGGGAGGTAATTTGTCATAAATTCAGTCAAAAGTTATCTACCCTGATTGTCAGAGTCCATCTGACGGCACAAAATGACATTTCAAATCAGTATCTTCATTGGTTACTGAGATAAAACCATTTTAATTTGAAACAAAGGGAGGTAATTTGACATAAAATTAGTCCATAGCTATCTACCCTGATTGTCTCAGTCCAACTAATGACAATAATGAAATTTCTAATGAGTTCTATAAATATTATTGAGATAAATCTATTTTTATTAAAATCAAGGAAGGTAATCATGCATTGATATATGCATGTAGAAGATAAAGAGTACAAGCCTATACAACAATATATTAGTAAAGTATTCATATCGATAAATGTTATAACAAGAGTTATCTAATATAACTATTTCTTACCATGGAAGACATCAATAACATTTCAAACCAATCTCATTAGAAGCTGCTTAGGTGTATTCATTTAGATAAAACATAAAGGGAGGTAATTTGTCATAAATTCAGTCGATATGTATCTTCACTGATTGTCCAAGTCCATCTGTTCACATATATGAAATTTCAGATCGGTATCTTCATTAGTTAAAGAGATATACCCATTTTAATTTGAAATAAAGGGAGGTAATTTGGCATAAAATCAGTCCATAGTTATCTACCATGATTGTCTCAGTCCAACTAATGACAATAATAAAATTTCAAATAAGTCCTATAAATACTTACTGATATGAATATATTTTGATTACAATCAGGGGATGTAATCAGATATAAAATAACTCTGGAACCTACGACTGGATCTGACAGATTTGTCATGGAATCCAAGATTTATTGTTGATCAAGATATTTTGGAAGTTTGTATCAAATCAAACCATAAATGAAGTTTCTATATGGCTGCAAAAGCAAAAATTGCAAATTTTGGACCTTTAAGGGGCCTTAACTCTGGAACCCATAAAGGAATCTAGCAAGTTCAAGAAAGGAATCAAGATCTCACGGTGATACAAGTTGTGTGCAAGTCTGGAAAAAATCAAATCATAAATAAAGCTGCTATTGTGCAGACAAGGTCAAAATAGCTAATTTTGGTCCTTTCAGGGGCCATAACTCTGGAACCCATAATGGGATCTGGCCAGTTCCAGAAAGGAACCGAGATCTTATGGTTATACAAGTTGTGTGCAAGTTTGGTAAAAACAAGAGCTGTCACTAATGGTGACAAATGCCCACCGCAGCGCCTTGACCTTTGACCTGGTGACCTTGACCTGGTGACCCCAAAGTCAGTAGGGGTCGTGTACTCAGCACGTGAAGTTTGAAGGTCCTGGGTGCAGTTGTTCGCGAGTAAGGTGCCTTCATGCAAAAAGTTAATGTTGTGACAAACTAACGAATGAACGGACAGACAGTTGAAAACTAATATGCCTCCCTTCGGGGGCATAATAAAATCATAAATGAAACCACTATCGTGCAGACAAGAAATTGTTGACACACGCACGCAAATTCTGGCCCTTTAAGGGGCAATAACTCTAGAACCCATGATGGGATCTGGCAAGTTTTCGAAAGGAACCTAGATATCATGCCAATACAAGTTATGTACAAGCTTGATTAAAATTGCTTGCAAAATGTGGTCTCTATCGTGTTCACAAGAAATTGTGGACGGACGGACGACGGATGAATGGCGATCACAAAAGCTCACCCTGTCACTACTTGACAGGTGAGCTAAAAATACAGTCTCTATCGCATACACAAGGCTAATCTTTGATTTGACCTAGTGACCTAGTTTTTAACCACAGATGACCCATATTCTGACTTAACCTAGATTTTATTAAGGCAATCATTCTGACTAAATTTTATGTATATCCAGTGTAAAATGCAGCCCCTATTGCGTACACAAGGTTTTTCTTTAATTTGACCGTGTGACCTAGTTTTTGACCCTAGATGACTCCTATTCAAATTCGACCTAGATTTCATCCAGATAAACATTCTGATCAAATTTCATGAAGATCCGGTGTAAAATGCAGCCCCTATTGCATACACAAGGTTTTTCTTGGATTTGACCTAGTGACCTATTTTTTTAACCCCACATGACCAATATTCGTAACTGGCCTAGACTTCAAGGCAATCATTCTGACCATATTTCATGAAGATCAATTGAAAAATACAGCCTCTATCGCATACACAAGGTTTTTCTTTGACTTGACCTAGTGACGTAGTTTTTGACCCAAGAAGACCCATTTTCGAATTCGGCCTATATTTCATCAAGGTAATCATTCTGACAAAATTTCATGAAGATCAATTGAAAAATACAGCCTCTATCGCATACACAAGGTTTTTCTTTGATTTGACTTAATGACCTAGTTTTTGACCCCAGATGACCCATTTTTGAACTTCACCTAGATTTCATCAAGGTAATGATTCTGACCAAAATTCATGAAGATCAATTGAAAAAAATACAGCCTCTATCGCATACACAAGGTTTTTCTTTGATTTGACCTAGTGACCTAGTTTTTGACCCCAGATGACCCATTTTCAAACTTGGCCTAGATTTCATCAAGGTTATCATTCTGACAAAATTTCATGAAGATCAGTTGAAAAATACAGCCTCTATCGCATACACAAGCTAAATGTTGACAGACGACAGACAGACAGACGCCGGACATCGAGCGATCACAATAACTCACCTGAGCAGGTGAGTTAAAAAAACTTACAACATAAAACGTGTATTGTTTTCCCGCCAAAATATAATACAGAGTGCATCAGCAATAAATTCATTTTTAGTGCTGACAGTTCAGGATTTTGCTTTTGGTTTAAAACATGAGATTCTGAGCTATTTTCATATTAACATCCAATAAACTACTGAATTTTGCGTGGCGACATCGAATAACAAGAGATCACAGTGATGTTCGTGCCCACAACTGAGCCATTTTTGAATATTCCAAATTTCAAGACTAGCTCAAGGTCAAAAGAAGGGTCAATGTTCATTTTGGTACACAAAACTATGCATGTGGTCCAAATTTGGAGGCTTTTGCTTGAGAAATGTGAAAGTAGGTCCCTAGATCAAAATCAAGGTCAAATTTCATTTCAGAACACAAAACTATGCATGTGGTCCAAATTTGAAGCCTGTATGTTCAAAAATGTAAAAGTAGGTCACTAGGTCAATGTCAGGGTCAAAGTTTATTTTGGTCCATACACCTATGCATGTGGTCCAAATTTGAAGGCTGTAGCTACAGAAATGTGAAAGTAAGTCGCTGGGTCAATCTCAAGGTCAAAGTTCATTACGGTACACGAAAGTATGCATGTGGTACAAATTTGAAGGCTGTAGCTTGAGAAATGTGAAAGTAGGTCACTAGGTCAAAATCAAGGTCAAATTTCATTTCGGAACACAAAATTATGCATGTGGTCCAAATTTGAAGCCTGTACCTTCAAAAATGTGAAAGTAGGTCACTTGGTCAATATCAAGATCTAAGTTTATTTCAGTAAACAAACCTATGCAAGTGGTCCAAATTTGAAGGCTGTAGCTACAGAAATTTGAAAGTAGGTCACTAGGTCAAGATCAAGGTCAATGTTCATTTCGGTACACAAAACTATGCATGTGGTCCAAATTTGAAGCCTGTATCTTTAAAAATGTAAAAGTAGGTCACTAGGTCAATGTCAGGATCAAATTTTATTTCGGTACACAAAAGTATGCATGTGGTCCAAATTTGAAGGCTGTAGCTTGAGAAATGTGAAAGTAGGTCACTAGGTCAAAATCAAGGTCAAACTAAAAAATGCTTTTGTAAAAAAAGCGCATGTCTCCCCCAATGCAAAGTCCTATAGGCAAGAAGTCAATAGGGGTCAGGAGCCAAAGTCAAAGAGACACTGATGGTTGGCTGCAATAGGGATTACCTACTTGGCATGTCCAGTCATCCCGCTAAATTTCAACACTCTTGGCCTAATGGTTCTCAAGTCACTGTTCAGGCTCCTGTGACCTTGACCTTTGATCAAGTGATCTCAAAATAAATAGGGGTCATCTACTCTGCATGTCCAATCATCCTATTAAATTTCAACATTGTAGGTCAAGTGGTTCTCAAGTTATTTCCATAAAATGATTTTACATGAACAGGCCACTGTGACCTTGACCTTTAATAGACTGACCACAAATCAATAGGGGTCATCTACTCTGCATGTTCAATCATCCTATGAAGTTTCAACATTCTGGGTCAAGTGGTTCTCAAGTTATTGATCGGAACTGGTTATCAATGTTCAGGCCCCTGTGACCTTGACCTTTAACGGAGTGACCCCAAAAACAATATGGGTCATTTACTCTGCATGAACAATCATCCTATGAAGTTTCAACATTCTGGGTCGAGAGGTTTTTACGTTTTTGATTGGAAATGGTTTTCCATGCTCAGGCCCCTGTGGCCTTGACCTTTAACAGAGTGACCCTAAAATCATTAGGGGTCATCTACTCTGCATGACCAATCATCCCATGAAGTTTCATCATTCTGGGTCAAGTGGTTCTCAAGTTACTGACCGGAAATGGTTTTCAATGTTCAGGCCCCTGTGACCTTGACCTTTCACAGAGTGACCCCAAAATCGTTAGGGGTCATCTACTCTGCATGACCAATCATCCTATGAAGTTTCAATGGTTTTCCATGTTCAGGCCCCTGTGACCTTGACCTGCGGAGGGCCCTTGATAATGTTGGTTTAACTTGTGGCCCAACCCATTTGTATGTATTTTATTTAATGCTTGTTTTAAATGTGATGTATACATGTGTGAATATGTAATATTATATACAATAAAATATGATTAAACTAGACCTTGACCTTTGAAGTTTCAACACTCTGGGTCAAGTGGTTCTCAATTTATTGATCGAAAATGGTTTTCCATGTTCAGGCCACCTTGACCTTTGATAGAGTGACCCCAAAAACTATAGGGGTCGTCTACTCTATAAGCCCTAACATCCTATGAAGTTTGAAGGTTCTAGCTTAAATGGTTCTCCAGTTATTGATCGGAAATGAAGTGTGACGGAAGGACGGACGGATGGACAGATGGGGCAAAAACAATATGTCTCCGCCCAGTGGGGGGGGGGGGGGGGGGGGGTGACATAAATATAGTTATACTTACTATTCTGTTTTTACTATAATGGTGTCCATTTGAATTAAACAGAAAAACAAAAGTTCACTCGAAAGAAAAGCAGCAAAGTGCCTCTCAGAAAGGACCTTATAATGATCTAGACCTGGTTTGATGAAGATCCATTCAGCAGTTCAAGACAGGAAGTCATTTAAAGGCATTTCTTATTTTAGCTCTGGTAGTGCTTAAAAGGAGCCAATCATCCCCATTTTTACAAATTGGGAGAGGACCTTATAATGATGCTACAATCATATTTGATGAAGATCCATCAAGCAGTTTATGAGAAGGTTGGTATTTCTATTTTTAACTTCAGTAGCCCCTAATTGTGGCCAAGTGCCCCTAATAATCAAACAAATTTGAGAAAGCACCTTATAATGATCCTCTAGACCAGGTTTGATGAAGATCCATCAAGCAGTTCAAGAGAAGATGTCATTTAAAGGCATTTTTAATTTTAGCCCTGGTAGACCCTAAAAGGGGCCAAGTGCCCCTACTGAAAAAAACTTTGGGAGGACCTTATAATGATGCTACAGACCAACTTTGATGAAGATCCATCCAGCAGTTCATGAGAATAAGTTCTTTAATGGTTTATCTATTTTTAGCTTTGTGGCCCCAAAAAGATGCCAAGGTGAAATATTTGAACAAACTTGGTAGAGGTCCATGCCAGGATGCTTCTGACCAAGTTTGGTGACCAGTAGTAACAGTAAATTTGAGAAAGGATCTTATAATGATCCGCTAGACCAGGTTTGATGAAGATCCATCTAGCAGTTTAAGAGAAGAAATCACTTAAAGGCATTTTTAATTTTAGCTCTGGTAGACCCTAAAAGGGGCTAAGTGCCCCTATTGAAACTAGAATGTGTCTGTAGGACACAGGGTGTGCCCCTGGAACATATGTCACAAATAAGGGGCAATAGTTCAAATGTTTGCAGTCTTATGGGGGTATAGCCTCAACAAACATTTGTAGCTCACCTGAGCACGAAGTGCTCAAGGATGAGCTTTTGCGGTCAGTGATTGTCCGGCGTCGTCCATCGTCAGTCGTCCGTCAACACCTCCCAGCCTAAACCATCAGTCCAACTTTGCTGAAACTTCACAGGAATGTTCCTTGCATGATCCTCATTAAAAATTAGTCAAAGAAATAAATTCCATGCATGTACAATCATCCTATGAAGTTTCAACATTCTGGGTCAAGTGGTTCTCTAGTTATTGATCGGAAATGGTTTTCCATGTTCAGGCCCCTGTGACCTTGACCTTTGATGGAGTGACCCCAAAATCAATAGGGGTCATCTACTCTTTATGACCAATCATCCTATGAAGTTTCAACATTCTGGGTCAAGTGGTTCTCTAGCTATTGATCGGAAATGGTTTTCAATGTTCAGGCCCCTGTGACCTTGACCTTTGACAGAGTGACCCCAAAATCAATAGGGGTCATCTACTCTTTATGACAAATCATCCTATGAAGTTTCAACATTCTGGTTCAAGTGGTTCTCTAGTTATTGATCGGAAATGGTTTTCAATGTTCAGGCCCCCGTGACCTTGACCTTTGACGGAGTGACCCCAAAATCAATAGGGTCATCTACTCTTCATGGCCAATCATCCTATGAAGTTTCAAAATTCTGGGTCAAGTGGTTCTCTAGTTATTGATCGGAAATGGTTTTCAATGTTCAGGCCCCCGTGACCTTGACCTTTGACGGAGTGACCCCAAAAACAATAGGGGTCGTCTACTCCAGCAGCCCTACAACCCTATGAAGTTTGAAGATTCTAGGTCAAATGGTTCTCCAGTTATTGCTCGGAAATGAAGTGTGACGTACGGACGGACGGACAGGGCAAAAACAATATGTCTCCTTGGGGAGACATATTTTCATTTCGGAACACCAAACTATGCATTTGGTCCGAATTTGAAGCCTGTACCTTCAAAAATGTGAAAGTAGGTCACCAGGTCAATGTCAAGATCAAAGTTTATTTCAGTAAACAAACCTATGCAAGTGGTCCAAATTTTAAGGCTGTAGCTACAGAAATGTGAAAGTAGGTCACTAGGTCAAAACAAGAGAACCATGATGGTCCTGAATCGCTCACCTCTTCCCACATGATCAAGTTTTGAGTATGACTTCGTTTTTTCTATTATTTGACATAGTGACCTAGTTTTTGAGCTAATGTGACCCAGTTTTGAACTTGACCTAGATATTATCAAGATAAAAATTCTGACCAATTTTCATGAAGATCCATTGAAAAATATGGTCTCTAGAGAGGCCACAAGGTTTTTCTATTATTTGACCTATTGACCTAGTTTTCGAAGGTACGTGACCAGGTTTTGAACTTTACCTAGATATCATCAAGGTGAACATTCTCACTAATTTTCATGAAGATCTCATGAAAAATATGGCCTCTAGAGAGGTCACAAGGTTTTTCTATTTTTATACCTACTGGCCTAGTTTTTGACCGCACGTGACCCAGTTTCGTAACTGACCTAGATATCATCAAGGTGAACATTCAGATCAATTTTCATGAAGATCCATTGAAAAATATGGCCTCTAGAGAGGTCAAAAGATTTTTCTAATTTTAGACCTACTGACCTAGTTTTTGACCACAGTTGACCCAGTTTCAAACCTGACCTAGATATCATCAAGATGAACATTCAGACCAACTTTCATACAGATCCCATGAAAAGTATGGCCTCTAAAGATGTCACAACGTTTTTTTATTATTTGACCTACTGACCTAGTTTTTTAAGGCACGTGACCCAGTTTCAAATTTGACCTAGATATCATCAAGGTGAACATTCTGACCAATTTTCATGAAGATCCATTCAAGGGTATGGCCTCTAGAGAGGTCACAAGGGTTTTCTATTTTAAGACCTACTGACCTAGTTTTTGATCGCAGTTGACCAATTTCAAACTTGACCTATATATCATCAAGATAAACATTCAGACCAACTTTCATACAGATCCCATGAAAAATATGGCCTCTAGAGAGGTCACAACATTTTTTCATTATTTGACCTACTGACCTACTTTTTAATGGCACATGACCTACTTTCGAACTTGACCTAGATACCATGAAGATGAACAGTCTGACCAATTTTTATGGAGATCCATTCACAAGTATGGCCTCTAGAGAGGTCACAAGGTTTTTCTATTTTTAGACCTACTGACCTAGTTTTTGACCGCACATGACCCTGTTTCGAACTTGACCTAGATATCATCAAGATGAACATTCAGACCAACTTTCATACAGATCCCATGAAAAATATGGCCTCTAGAGAGGTCACAAGGTTTTTCTATTATTTGACCTACTGACCTAGTTTTTGAAGGCACGTGACCCACTTTAAAACTTGACCTAAATATCATCAAGATGAACATTCAGACCAACTTTCATACAGATCCCATGAAAAATATGGCCTCTAGAGAGGTCACGTTTTTCTATTATTTCATCTACTGACCTAGTTTTTGACGGCACATGACCCACTTTCGAACTTGACCTACATATCATCAAGGTGAACATTCTGACAAATTTTCATGAAGATCTCATGAAATATATGGCTTCTAGAGAGGTCACAAGGTTTTTCTATTTTTAAAACTACTGACCTAGTTTTTGACCGCACGTGACCCAGTTTCGAACTTGACCTAGATATCATCAAGGTGAACATTCTGACCAATTTTTATGAAGATCCATTCACAAGTATGGCCTCTAGAGAGGTCACAAGGTTTTTCTATTTTTAGACCTACTGACCTAGTTTTTGACCGCACGTGACCCAGTTTCGAACTTGACCTAGATATCATCAAGATGAACATTCAGACCAACTTTCATACAGATCCCATGAAAAATATGGCCTTTAGAGAGGTCACAAGGTTTTTCTATTATTTGACCTACTGACCTAGTTTTTGATGCCACGTGACCCAGTTTCAAACTTGACCTAGATATCATCAAGGTGAACATTCTGACCAATTTTCATGAAGATCTTGTGAAATATATAGCCTCTAGAGAGGTCACAAGGTTTTTCTATTTTTAGACCTACTGACCTAGTTTTTGACCGCACGTGACCCAGTTTCGAACTTGACTTAGATATCATCAAGGGGAACATTATGACCAATTTTCATAAAGATCCCATGAAAAATGTGACCTCTAGAGTGGTCACAAGCAAAAGTTTACACACGCACGGCTGACGGATGGACGATGGACGACGGACGCTGCGCGATCACAAAAGCTCATTTCATTTCGGAACACAAAACTATGCATAAGGTCCAAATATGAAGCCTGTACCCTCAAAAATATAAAAGTAGGTCACTAGGTCAATGTCAAGGTCAAAGTTTATTTCGGTACACAAACCTATGCACGTGGTCCAAATTTGAAGGCTCTAGCTACAGAAATGTGAAAGTAGGTCACTAGGTCAAGATCAAGGTCAACTCATGTCAAGGTTCATCTAGCCACTCAAAACTATACATGTGGTCCAAAGTTGAATGTTGTAGGTTATAGACAAAATGATTTCTAAAGTTTTTCCCTATATAAGTCTATATAAACCATGTGACCCCAGGGGCGGGGCCATTTTTGACCCTAGGGGGATAATTTGAACAAACTTGGTAGAGAACCACTAGATGATGCTACATTACAAATATCAAAGCCCTAGGCTTTGTGGTTTGGACAAGAAGATTTTCAAAGTTTTTCCCTGTATAAATCTATGTAAACAATGTGAGCCCAAGGGCGGGGCCATATTGGACCCTAGGGGAATAATTTGAACAATGTTAGTAGAGGACCACTAGATGATGTCACATACAAAATATCAAAGCCCTAGGCCCTTTGGTTTTGGACAAGAAGATTTTCAAAGTTCCCCTTACAAGTCTATATAAAACATGTGACCCCTGGGGTGGGACCATATTTGACCCTAGGGAAATAAATGGGACAATCTTGGTAAAGGACCACTAGATGATGCTACATACCAAATATCAAAGCCCTAGGCCCTGTGGTTTTGAACAAGAAGATTTTCAAAGTTTTTCTCTATGTAAATTATAATAATAAACAAAGGGCCATAACTCACTCAAACATTGTTGAATCAGTCTGATTTTCAGGTGGACACAACTAGGGTACCAATACATCATTCTGACAAAGATTGGTCAAAATCCCCCAAGTAGTTTCTGAGGAGATACGATAACGAGAAATTGTTAACGGACGGGACGGACCGATGGATCACGGACGCAGAGTGATTTGAATAGCCCACCATTTGATGATGGTGGGCTAAAAACATGAAGTGCAAATGAGACAAATGCATCAGCAGCTCATGAAAACAGATTCATAAAGTGGTAAATGCATCTGAAGGCCAGAATTTTTTAATTTTTCGTTTTACCGATTTTTTTTGGAAAAGGGTAGGGTAGGAGGAAGGAATAAAACAAGAGGGCCATGATGGCCCTATATCGCTCAACTGAGTAGAGTTGCTTACTTGAACAAGATCTAGGCCTTCTGGTTTATTTTTAGCAAATTTATGAAGATTTCCCTATGTACAATCAAGTAACCCTGGGGCTGGGTAAATTTGACCCTGCGTTGGGGGAGGGGGAGTCAAGATTTGAACAATTTTTGTAGAGGTCCACTAGGCAATGCTACATGTCAAATATCTAAGCTCTAGGCCTTCTCTTGTTTTTTTTAGAAAATTTTAAAGATTTTTCTATGTACAATCAAGTAACCCCATAGGGTGGAGCCAATTTAACCCCAGGGGTCATGATTTGAAATTTTTTTGTAGAAGTCTACTAGGCCATGCTACAATGTCATGTCAAATATCTAAGCTCTAGGCCTTCTGGTTTATTTTTAGAAATTTTCATATGTAAAATCAAGTGACCCCTAGGGCGGGGTCAATTTTGACCCGGGGTCATGATTTGAACAAATTTAGTAGAGGTCCACTAGGCAATGCTACACGTCAAATATCTAAGCTCTAGGCCTTCTGGTTTATTTTTAGATTTTTTTTTTTGAAGATTTTCCTATGTAAAATCAAGTGATCCTGGGGCGGGGTCAATTTTGACCCCTGGGTCATGATTTGAAATAACTGTAGTAGATGTCCACTAGGCAATGCCACTTGTCAAATATCAAAGCTCCAGGGCTTATGCTTTTTGAGAAGAAGATTTTTTAAGATTTTCCTATGTAGAATCAAGTAAACCCTGGGGCGGGGTCAATTTTGACCCCGGGGTCATGATTTGAACAAACTTGGTAGAAGTCCATTAGGCAATACTTCACACCATATATCTAAGCTCTAGGGCTTTTGGTTTTTGAGAAGAAGATTTTTTAAGATTTTCCTATGTAAAATCAAGTGACCCCTGGGCGGGGTCAAATTTGACCCTGGGGGACATGATTTAAACAAATTTTGTAGAGGTCCAATAGGCAATGCTACATGTCAAATATCTAAGCTCTAGGCCTTCTAGTTTATTTTTAGAAATTTTTTGAAGATTTTCATATGTAAAATCAAGTGACCCTGGGGTGGGGTCAATTTTGACCCCGGGGTCATGATTTGAACAACTTTAGTAGAGGTCCACTATGCAATGCTACATGTCAAATATCTAAGCTCTAGGACTTCTTGTTTATGAGAAGAAGATTTTTTTAAGATTTTCTTATATAAAATCAAGTGACCCCTGGGGCGGGGTCAATTTTGACCCCAGGGTCATGATTTGAACAAAACTGGTAGAGGTCCACTAGGCAATGCTTCACACCAAATATCTAAGCTCTAGGGCTTCTGGTTTTTGAGAAGAAGATTTTTAAAGTTTTTCCTTTTGGTTGCCATGGCAACCAGAATTCTGTATGGAATTCAATTCTTTGAACAATTTTTAAAGAAGACCATCCAAGGAACATCCCTGTGAAGTTTCATCAAAATTGGCCTGTTGGTTTAGGAGGAGATGTTGTTTAAAGGAAAGTGTGGACGGACGACGGACGGACGGACGGACGGACGGACAGACGGACGGACGGACGGACGCCGGACGGTGAGCGATCACAATACCTCACCCTGAGCACTTTGTGCTCAGGTGAGCTAAAAACAAGAGGGCCATGATGGCCCTATATCGCTCACCTGTTATCATTGCACTTGAGGGCAAGAAGGTCCTCAGAAAAAATATCTAAGTCCAAAGGACAGGAACAACAAAGGGAAGAAATTTAACCAAAAAGAAAAAAAAATCTTACAAGGTATAGATATGTCAAAAAACACCTAAAAATTGGAGGTACCATCCATGTTGTACATCAGAAAAGTGGTCTCGGTTTTTCCCTACGGCCAATAATAAAAAAGTTACTAAAAATAAGCAATTTATAGTAACGTAAAAGGGAAGTAATTAAAAAAAAAACAAATATTGTAAGTGAACAAAAGAAGGATCTGCCAAATAAATCTGTTGACATAAATGAAATTTCAGATCAGTATCTTCATTAGTTATGGAGATATACCCATTTTAATTTAAATTAAAGGGGGGTAATTTGACATAAAATCAGTTCATAGTTTTCTACCCTGATTGTCTCAGTCCAACTAATAACAATAATGAAATTTCAAATAAGTCCTATAAGTACTTACTAATATAAATCCATTTTGATCACAATCAGGGGAGGTAATCAGATATAAAATAACTACGATTGGATCTGATTTGTCATGGAATCCAAGATTTATTGTTGTTGAAGATATTTTGGAAGTTTGTATCAAATGAAACCATAAATGAAGTCTCTACATGGCTGCAAAAACCAAAATAGCTAATTTTGGTCCTTTAAGGGGCCATAACTCTGGAACCCATGAGGAATCTGGCCAGTTGAAGCAAGGAAGCAAGATCTTGTGGTGATACAAGTTGTGTGCAACTTTCGTTAAAATCAAATAAACAAGAGCTGTCTGATGACAGCGCGCTCGACTATTCGAAGAATTGATTGAAGAATGGGGTCAAAATATTTCCACGGATATTCAGACAAAAGAAATAAATAGATGAGACAAACAATGTTCCTGTATTACTTTGATTTCGATAAGTCTTGCACTAAATGGCTATGTGATCCAATTTTAAAGTCCAAAAAGGGCCATAATTCAGTCAAAATAGTTATGTACTCTTGCCTACAGATGGAAATCATAATGATAAACAAGTGTTCGAAGTTTAAAAGCCATATGTCAAATAGTTTTGACAAAACATGGACTTGTATGAAAACAGAACCAATTTCAAAGTCCAAAAAGGACCATAATTCAGCCAAAATAGATGACAGAGTTACGTTCTCTTTCCTACAGATAGAGACTATTATACTAAACAAGTGATAAAAGTTTCAAAGCCATATGTCAAACACTTTACAAAAAATATGAACTGGTACGAAAAACTTAACCAAGATTTCTAAGTCAAAAGGGGCCATAATTCAGCCAAAAACCTTGATGGAGTTATGTACTCTTGCCTATAATTGGACATGGTGATGGTAAACAGGTGTTGAAAGTTTCAAAGCTTTATCTCAAAAGACTTTGTCAAAATATGAACTGGTACGAAAATATTAACCCAGATTTCTAAGTCAAAAAGGGCCATAATTCAGCCAAAATCCTTAATGGAGTTATGTGCTCTTGCCTATAACTGGACATGGTGATGGTAAACAAGTGTTGAAAGTTTCAACGCTTAATCTCAAAAGACTTTGACTAAATATGAACTGGTACGAAAAACTTAACCAAGATTTCTAAGTCGAAAGGGGCCATAATTCAGCCAAAATCCCTGATGGAGTTATGTACTCTTGCCTATAACTGGCCATGGTGATGGTAAACAAGTGTTGAAAGTTTCAAAGCTTTATCTTTAAAGACTTTGTCAAAATATGAACTGGTACGAAAAACTTAACCATGATTTCTAAGTCAAAAGGGGCCATAATTCAGCCAAAATCCTTGATGGAGTTATGTGCTCTTGCCTATAACTGGCCATGATGATGGTAAACAAGTGTTGAAAGTTTCAAAGCTTTATCTCAAAAGACTTTGTCAAAATGTGGACTGGTACGAAAAACTTAACCAAGGTGTGACGCCGACGCCGACGCCGACGCCGTGGTGAGTACGATAGCTCTACTTATTCTTCGAATAGTCGAGCTAAAAATGAAGCTGCTATTGTGCAGACAAGGTCAAAATAGCTAATTTTGGCCCTTTCAGGGGCCATAACTCTTGAACTCATTAAGGGATCTGGCCGGTTTTAGAAACGAAACGAGATCTTATGGTGACCCAAGTTTTGTGCAAGTTTGATTAAATTCAAATCATAAATGAAGCTGCTATTGTGCAGACAAGGTCAAAATAGCTAATTCTGGCCCTTTCTGGGGCCATCACTCTGGAACCCATAATGGAATCTTGCCAGTTTAAGAAAGGAACCGAGATCTTATGGTGATACAAGTTGTGTGCAAGTTTGGTTAAAATAAAATCATAAATGATGCTGCTATTGTGCAGACAAGGTCAAAATAGCTTATTCTGGCCTTTTCAGGGGCCATAACTCTGGAACCCTTAAAGGAATCTGGCCAGTTCAAGAAAGGAACCAAGATCTTATGGTGATACAAGTTGTGTGCCAGTTTGGTAAAAATCAAATCATAAATTAAGCTGCTATTGTGCAGACAAGGTCAAAATAGCTAGTTTTGGCCCTTTCAGGGGCCATAACTCTGCAATCCATAATGGGATCTGGCCAGTTCAAGAAAGGAACCGTGATGTTATGGTGATACAAGTTGTGTGCAAGTTTGGTTAAAATAAAATCATAAACGAAACCACTATCGTGCAGACACGAAATTGTTGACGCACGGACGACAGATGACGGACGAAGGGTGATCACAAAAGCTCACCTTGTCACTATGTGACAGGTGAGCTAAAAAACAGTTACACAATTACTTTTTTTTACAGATTTTTTTTGGAAAAGGGTAAGGTAGGAGGAGAAAAAGAAAGTTACGCAAAATGTTGTTTTATAATATGATGACCTATTAACAAATGTGCATTTCAACATCAGGCTTTATGGAATGATGAACACTATGCCTCTCTATGGTAGTTTACCGGAGAAATAATAAATCCTTTGCCATGCTTTGTTGTTGTTTAGAGCACGGTTAGTAGTTCAGATGCGTAGGAATTATATCATGGGTTGCGGGGGTGGGGGTGGGGGGAGGGGGGAGAGGGTGCGCGACAAAAAATGTTCTTGAATATTGCTCACTCAATGAATCTGTTTATATTTCAGTTCACCTATTTGCACCTTTTCTGGGATAGTCAAGGCTGCCACTCTTTTGTGAAAGAAGCCGGTATTAAAACTACGGTTCAATCCCTAGTTGGGACTTAGGATTTTTTCTCCCTCGGTTACTTTAATGGCAACGAGGTAAATTGAACAGATCAGGGCTTTCATTGAGTGGTAGGTTTACAGAGCAGACAGTTTGAAGAGGTATAAACTCTGCTCTGCAGTTCCACGGTACAGTGCAAGTCTTCAATGATAAAGTGGGGAGGAGTGTAGTGATAGTAGGCACTTCCGACAGTTCAATCCCCGGTCTGGACTGTTCATAGGGATTTTTTCCCCTTGGTTACTTTAGGTCACCATCTTTAGACCATTTTATTAATAATTGTCTCAACATATAGTATGATATACATACATTTTAGATACATGCACTACCAATTTTTGATTTATATATACGTGTATAGCATTAAACTGCCGCAAACAAATTTTTTTATAGTACTGCTAGATATCATACCTAGGTTTTGGTAGGAATGCATAATTTTGACGCTTTGTTTGTCTGTTTTGGGTTTAACGCCGTTTTTCAACAGTATTTCAGTCATGTAACGGCGGGCAGTTAACCTAACCAGTATTCCTGGATTCTACACCAGTACAAACCTGTTCTCCGCAAGTAACTGCCAACTTCCCCACATGAATCAGAGGTGGAGGACTAATGATTTCGGACACAATGTCGTTTATCAAATAGTCACGGAGAACATACGCCCCACCCGAGGATCGAACTCGCATTGTCATTAGAACATCAAATGCAGATTTTACATCTTGATCCTTGGAACTACTGACAGTCTCAGTGGGTGGGGTTTTCATTTTACACTGGATGTATTTCATGTCCATCAACTGGCATATCTGCCTCACATTTGATAAACTTTTCAGCATGTTTCCTCGAACTTCACCAACGATATGCTAGTGATAAACTATGGCTATAACGTATCGGTTAAATTCCTAAAAAGTCGCTAAACTGGATTTTTTTTTTTGATTTTTTGATTTTATTTTTTTTTCCATCGGGCAAAATCTAGGGTCGGCGGGTTGGTAAAACGAAAAATAAAAAAATTCTGGCCTAAAATGCATGAAATTAAGCATAGCCTGTGTTCATGAAGAATTCATGAACTTTGTATTTATTAATCTTCATGAAGAATTCATGAAAATATTCCTGAAAACAAGGAGCTGCGTTCAATAAACGCTTGATGCCCCCGGTGGCATCCTTGTCGATACAAAGCAACCCAAATCTAAAACGAGGTCAAGTTCAAGGTCAAGGTCAAACTGAGGTCAGGTGATGTCTGAAGATGAGGAATGGTCACAGGTTTCATCTGCATTAGTATCAAGTCATTCTAATAAGGGGTATTGATGCTAGACGAAACGGTCCCACTTGGTTAACCTCGTACGGACGGATGAACGAACGAATGAACGGACAGACGGACGGACGAACAAATGGACGGACAGGACAATCACTATATGCCTCCTGCATCAGTAGATGCCGGGGGCATAAAAATACTTCATGAAGAATTCTTGCGTTATTTTGTTCTTTATTTCAATGTCTCATTTGCACTTCATGTTTTTTCCATGAACACTTCAAGAACAAATATTCTTATAACTTCATGAAAACATTAATGCTTTTCTTGAATATTTCATGAACACTACAAAACATTATAAAAGGACTTCTTTGCCTTAAATGATACAGTAATCCATCTTTTTTTCAGTTACTAAATAATACCTGTACCAATTAAGTAGTGTCCATGCACTTGTTTTTAAGAGCTGAGATAATGTACTGAAATTTTTGATTTTCATGAATATTTATTCATGAACTATTTTTGTAAAAAAAAAATCAAATTTCATGAACTGGTCAAGGTAACCTGGTAGGAGTGTAACACTATGAAACCTGAGAGATCCGCATGTAATGGAATTCTTTGAACAATATAGGTATAGCTTGATACAAGAAAAATTCCTGCAGGTCAAAGTGTTGTTCAGTTAGTGGCTAGGGACTGTTTTAGTTTCTGCTGAGTCACTGTGACAATGACATTTTCCAGATTTCTGACCCCCGGGACCAACCCCCGAGTGCGTAGTATACACGGCTATAGACGATTTTTCAAACTTCAAAATAAGTTAATTTACGACTTTCGCCATGTTGGTAAAGGGAAACTACTCTCCGCGCTAAGTGTCTAAGCTAAAATTTAAGATTGTTGTTACGTTCCGTAAAAGATCAAGTGGGTTTTCCTTTCTTAAACAATTTTAATTTCACATAAATTTAATAGTATTTTGATAAAAGAATTAACATTCTGACCAAGTTTCATTAAGATATATAGTCACAAATGTGGCCTCTAAAGTGTTAAATAGCTTTTCCTTTGAATTGAATTGGTGACCTAGTTTTTTTTACCCTACATGACCCAAATTCAAACTGGACTTTGAGATCAACAGGATTAACATTCTGACCAAGTTTCATTAAGATTTGGTCATAAATGTGGCCCCTAAAGTGTTAACTAGCTTTTCCTTTGATTTGACCAGGTGACCTAGTATTTTACCCCAATTATCCAGATTCAAACTTGACCTAAAGATCATCAAGATTAACATTCTGACTACCGCCTCGGTAGCCTAGTGGTAGAGCGTCCGCTTCGAGTGCGGGAGGTCGTGGGTTCGATCCCCGGCCGCGTCATACCAAAGACGTAAAAAATGGTACTAGCAGCTTCTTCGCTTGGCGCTCAGCATTAAGGGGATAGTGCTAGGACTGGTCAGCCCGGTGTCAGTATAATGTGACTGGTGTTGGGTATCAGCCATTTTCCGGCGTGATTCCAGTGAGCAGCACTAAGTTTGGGATGTCTCACTGCACATAGACACGGTTTATTGTGAAAATTGTTGAAAAAGACGTTAACCCGAACACACATATAACATTCTGACTAAGTTTCAAGAAGATACAGTCATAAATGTGGCCTCTAGACTGTTAACAAGCTTTTCCTTTGATTTGACCTAGTGACCTAGTTTTTGACCCCACATGACCAAGATTTGAACTTGACCTAAAGATCATCAAGATTAACATTCTGACTTAGTTTCATTAAGATACAGTCATACATGTGGCCTCTACAGTGTTAACTACCGTATTTTCCGGACATTAGGCCGCGGCCTATATGTTAAAAAAAGTGAAATTTTCAAGGGTGCGGCCTATGCGTCGAAGCGGCCTATACGTCATTTTATTTCTTCTAAAAAAGCCTTTCATGCGGCCTATACAACAGTTTTAATTTTTCACTTGCATTTTGAAAGTTGTTGAAATTCAACTGGATATTCCAGTGTCGATTTTAATTAATTTTCTCTTTCTCGTCGGTGTAGCCGTATTTTGCTTAATATCCGATCGAATCAAGTAAAATGTAATGAGTACAGAATGGACAATTTTGCCGAAAGGGCCTTTATAAACATCTCACGAAAACGTACATTCGGACTCAACAGCTCACTGCATTCGAATGATAAGCAATGTAATTACCTGTGAATACAATCGATTTCAATGACTATTTATCGAGAACATTCTTTATACGACATGGTCATGTTCGCCGCATTGTGGTGTATAGGCCGCGGCCAATATGCTGGAGCAGCCTATACGTTAAATTTTATTTCTGAAATAGTTAAAATATACGGCTGCGGCCAATACCGTGCAGCGGCCTATTGTCCGGAAAATACGGTAGCTTTTCCTTTGATTTGACCTGGTGACCTAGTTTTTGACCCTACATGACCCAGATTCAAACTAGACCTTGAGATTATCAAGATTAACATTCTGACCAGGTTTCATGAAGATACAGTCATAAATGTGGCCTCTAGAGAGTTAACAAGCTTTTCCTTTCATTTGACCGGGTGACCTAGTTTTTGACCCCAGATGATCCAATAGCAAACTCATCCTAGATTTTATTGAGGGTAACATTCTGACAAAGTTTCATGAAGATTGAGCCAAAATTGTGACCTCTAGTGTTAACAAGCTTTTCCTTTGATTTGACCTGGTGACCTAGTTTTTGAACCCAGATGACCCAATATCAAACTTGTCCAAGATTTTATTGAGAGTAACATTCTGACCAAGTTTCATTAAGATTGGCCAAAATTGTGACCTCTATAGTGTTAACAAGCTTTTCCTTTGATTTGACCTGGTGTCCTAGTTTTTGACCCCAAATGACCCATATTCGAACCTGACCTAGATTTCATCAAGGCAATCATTCTGACCAAATTTCAAGAAGATCAATTGAAAAATACAGCTTCTATTGCATACACAAGGTTTTTCTTTGATTTCACCTAATGACCTACTTTTTGATCCCAGATGACCAATAATCAAAATCAACCTAGATTTTATCAAGGCAATCATTCTGACAAAATTTCATAAAGATCAATTGAAAAATACAGCCTCTATCGCATACACAAGGTTTTTCTTTGATTTGACCTAGTGACCTAGTTTTTGAACCCAGATGACCCATTTTCGAACTCATCCTAGATTTCATCAGGATAATCATTCTGACCAAATTTCATGAAGATCAGTTGAAAAATACAGCCTCTATCGCATACACAAGCTAAATGTTGACAGACAGACGACAGACGCCGGACATCGAGTGAGCTAAAAATAAATTTCAAAGCTATATGCCTTTAAATGATAGCTGTATGTACTTGCATGCAAAACTTTAACCAAGTTATGACGCCGACACCAACGCCAGGATGAGTAGAATAGCTAGGCTATTCTTCGAACTGTCAAGCAAAAATGCTTCTGAATTAGACACAGATGAATGTACAATCCAAAGTTATAACCTCCCTACTCTGTTATCAGAAACTGTTATCCTGTATAACACCTTCTGAGTAGATCACCAGTTTGCCGGATTACAAAAATAACGTTTTTTGGTGTTTTTTTTGGGGGGTGGGGGAGGGTACAAAACTTCACATGTTGATAATAAAGACTAACTTATATACTGACAGAAAATAAAATACAACAAGAGGGCCCTGAAGGCCCTACATGTAACACTCAGCTGACCTTATTCTAACACCTAATAAGTTGATAAGTTAGAATCTAAGTTGGCCTTGATTTCATAGACGAACATTTTCAAAAAGTTTTATGAAGATCAAGTAGAAAATGTGACTTCTAGAGTTTTAAAGGAGTATTATTCTAGCTCTCAAAAACAGCAGGGTGCTGTTTTACATTGTAAAAGTACGATAGCAGTGGTTTCATTTTTGATGTGTGTGTCTTTTATTCCATTTATGATTCTTGCACACTTGTCACAGACCAAGATTGTAAATGATGTCTTTTTAAAAGCAGAACAGATAAATGTAGCCACTAGAGTGTTAACTAGCTTTCCTTAGATTTGACCGGGTGACCTAGTTTTTGACTCCATATGACCCAGATTTGAACTTGACCTCAAGGTCATCAAGACAAACATTCTGACTAATTATTATACAATGTGTTAACATTCTGCACTTAATAGTTCTCAAGTTATGGATTGGAAACAGTTTTCCATGTTCTGGCCCCTGTGACCTTGACCTTTAGCAGGTGATCCCAAAATCACACAGGGTCATCTACTCTGCAAGTCCAAATCATCCTATGAAGTTTCAACATTCTGGGTCAAGTGGTTCACAAATTATTGATGGGAAAGAATTTTCCATGTTCAGTCCCCTGTGACCTTGACCTTTGCTCAAATGACCCAAAAAAGGATGAGGATCATCTACTCTAAAGTCCTATCATCCTATGAAGTTTGAAGGTTCTGGGTCAAATGGTTCTGAAGTAATTGATGGGAAAAACATTTTCTATGTTTTGGTCCCTGTGACCTTGACCTTTGATCAAGTGACCCAAAAATCAGTAGGGGTCATCTTCTCTACATGTCTAATCATCATCTGAAGTTTAAGCATTCTGGTTCAAATGATTCTTGACAGAAAGGGTTTTCCATGTTCAGGCCCCTGTGACCTTAACCTCTGATCTGGTAGGTCAAGGGGTCATCTACTCTGTAAACCCTACCACCCTATGATGTTTGAAGGTTCTAGGTCAAACAGTTCTCCAGTTATTGATAGAAAATGAAGTGTGACAAATGCATGGCACCTGTGACCTTGACCCTTGATCAAGTGACCCAAAAATCAGTTGCGGTCATCTACTCTACATGTCTAATCATCCTATGAGGTTTAAACATTCTGGGTCAAGTGGTTTTCAAGTTATTGATTAGAAACAGTTTTCCATGTTCAGGCCCATGTGACCTTGACCTTTGATCTAGTAGATCAAACTAGAGTTGTCACAAGAGTGACGAATTATACCCCCACAATATGGCCTTGTCACAGAACTAGTCATGATCTATGAAGTTTCATGATCCTCCGCCAAGGCGTTCACAAGTTATTGTCCGTAAAAGGTTTAAATGACCTTTGACCTTTGGAACTCAAAATCAATATGGGTCATCTGCTTGACATGACCAACCTCCAGATTAAGTTTCCTGATCCTAGTCCCAAGCATTCTCAAGTTATTGTCCGAAAACTGTTTAAATGTTCCGGGTCACTGTCACCTTGACCTGTGACCTACTGACCTCAAAATCATTAGGGGTCATCTGCTATTCATAACCAACCTCCCTATCAATTTTAAAATTTATGATCCTTGGCCCAAGCATTCTCAAGTTATCATCCGGAAACCTTTAATGTTCCAAGTCACTGTGACCTTGACCTTTGACCTACTGACCTAAAGTAGAACTTGACCTGTATTTCATGATGTTACACCTGTGTACTAAAATTTATGATCCTTGGCCCAGCATCTCAGTTACTCAGAACCTTACTTTCAGGTACGTGACCTTGACCTTTGACCTACTGACCTAAAAGTCAAACTTGACCTGCATTTCATGATGTTACACCTATGTACCAAAATTTATGATCCTAGGCCCAAGCGTTCTCAAGTTATCATCCGGAAAACATTTAACTGTTCCGAGTCCCTGTGACCTTGACCTTTGACCTACAGATCTCAAAGTCAAACTTGACCTGCATTTCATGATGTTACACCTGTGTACTAAAATTTATGATCCTAGGCCCAAGCGTTCTCAAGTTACCATCCAGAAACCGTTTAACTGTTCAGGGTCACTGTGACCTTGACCTTTGACCTACTGACCCCAAATTCGAACCTAACCTGTATTTTCTGATGTTACACCTGTGTACCAAAAATTATTTCAATTGATCCTTTCTTGAGATATCATCCGGAAACCATGCAAAACCAACGGACCGACCGACCGCCAAGCTCACTCCTATATACCGCCCCCCCCCCCCCCAAACTTCGTTTTGTGGGGTTATAAAAACAATAAGGGTCATCTACTCTCAAAGTCCTATTACCCTATGAAGTTTGAAGGTTCTAGGTCAAATGGTTCTCAAGTAACTGATCGGTAATGGATTTCCATGTTCTGGCCCATGTAACCTTGACCTTTAATCGAGTGGCCTGAAAATCAATAAGTGTAATCTACTCTGCATGTCCATGAAGTTCCAAGATTCTGGGTCAAGTGGTTCTCCAGTTATTGATTGGAAATGGCTTTCCATGTTCAAGCCCCTGTGACCTTGACCTTCAGCAGAGTGACCCTAAACTCAATAGGAGACATCTATGCTGCATGTCCAATCATCCTATGAAGTTTCAACATTCTGGGTCAAGTAGTTCTCTAGTTATTGATCAAATGACCCCAAAAACAATAGGGATCGTCTATTCCATAAGCCCTGCCAACCTATGAAGTTTGAAGGTTCTAGGTAAAATTGTTCTCCAGTTAATGATCGGAAATGAAGTGTGACGGACGGATGGACAGGGCAAAAACAAGTAGGGGTGGAGACATAGTGATGTTATAGTGTAATACTGAAACACAATGTTACAGTACTGACTTTGTGGTGAAAAGTACTGGGTAACATAATATTACACTACTGATTTTATGGCACTGAGACACCAAGTCTCACAATACTGAAGATTACCATGGCATCTGAGAAAGATTCATTTTTCATCCACTCAAGAGACAACGTGTTTGTTCTCATTATGAAGTTCCTTCACAAAATCTGCCACAACAGACAACGCTGACAGAAGGACAGCAGAACAAACAATAAACTTGTGAGTACTTACCCTAGAAATGAGGCTATAACAAAACCGGAAAACATGCCTTTTGGACCTAGACCAATCTTCATTAAACTTCCACCAACCCCTAAAGAAAGATATAATGATTTAAAGCATGATAAAGGTTTTTAAAAGCAACAAAATTTGTATTCTCCATGTTAAATGATAAATTTTCCTCCACACATGAAGCTGACTGGTCTATTTCTTACAGTTTCTAATGACCTGAAATATGTAACATATTTCACACTTCCAACCATTTCAAATTTATTGTGGCAATGAAAGAGATGCTTTAACTAGAAGATGCTTTTGTAGAAAAAACGCATGTCTCCCCCAATGCATAGTCATATAGGCAAAAAGTCAATAGTGGACAGGAACAAAAGTCAAAGAGACACTGATGGCTGGTTGCAATAGAGGTCATTTACTTTGCATGTCCAATCATCCCACTAGGTTTCCTCATTCTGGGCCTAGTGGTTCTCAAGTTATGAACTGGAAACAGTTTTCCATTTTCATCTACTCTGCATGTCCAATCATCCTTTTAAGTTTCAACATTCCGGGTAAAGTGGTTCTCAAGTTATTGATTGAAAAAGAGCTTTCAGCCCCCTGTGTCCTTGACCTTTGATAGAGTGATCCCAAAACGACTACATCTACCCTGTAAGTCCTATCACCCTATGAAATTTGAAGGTTCTAGGTCAAATGGTTCTCAATTTATTAACTGGAAATGGATTTCCATGTTCTGTCCACTGCGACCTTGACCTTTAATAGAGTGACCCAAAAATCAATAAGGGTTATCTACTCTGCATGTCCGATCATCCTATGAAATTTCAACATTCTGGGTCAAGTGGTTCTCAAGTTATTGATCAGAAATGGTTTTCCATGTTCAGGCCCCTATGACCTTGACCTTTAAAAGAGTGATCCAAAATTCAATATGGGTCATTTACTCTGCATATCCAATCATCCTTTCAACATTCTGGGTCAAGTGGTTCTCAAATTATTGATCAGAAATGGTTTTCCATGTTCAGGCCTCTGTGACCTTGACCTTTACCAGAGTGACCCCAAAATCAATAGGGGTCATCTACTCTGCATGACCAACCATTCTATGAAGTTTTAACATTCTGGGTCAAGTGGTTCTCAAGTTACTGATCGGAATTGTTTTTCCATGTTCAGGCCCCTGTGACCTTGACCTTTAATAGAGTGATCCAAAAATCAATACGGGTCATTTACTCTGCATGTCCAATCATCCTAGGAAGTTTCAACATTCTGGGTCAAGTGGTTCTCAAGTTACTGACAGGAAATGGTTTTCGATGTTCAGGCCCCTGTGACCTTGACCTCTATCAGAGTGACCCCAAAATTAATAGGGGTCATCTTCTCTGCATGTCCAATCACCCAATAAAGTTTCAACATTCTGGATTAAGTGGTTCTCAAGTTATTGATTGGAAATGGTTTTCCATGTTCAGGTCCCTGTGACATTGACCTTTATCAGAGTGACCTCAAAATCAATAGGGTCATCTACTCTGCATGTCCAATCATCCTATGAAATTTCAACATTCTGGGTCAGGTGGTTCTCAAGTTACTGACAGGAAATGGTTTTCCATGTTCAGGCCCCTGTGACCTTGACCTTTTATAGAGTGACCCAAAAATCAATACGGTTCATTTATTCTGCATGTCCAATCATCCTATGAAGTTTCAACATTCTGGGTCAAGTGGTTCTCAGGTTATTGATCAGAAATGGTTTTCCATGTTCAGGCCCGTGACCTTGTCCTTTGATAAAGTGACCCAAAAACAATAGGGGTCATCTACTCTGCATGACCAATCATCCTGTGAAGTTTCAACATTCAGTGGCTCTCAAGTTATTGATTGGAAATGGTTTTCCATGTTCAGGCCCCTGTGACCTTGACCTTTATCAGAGTGACCCAAGAATCAATAGGGGTCATCTACTCTGCATGACCAATCATCCTATTAAGTTTTAACATTCTGGGTCAAGTGGTTCTCAAGTCATTGATCGGAAATGGTTTTCCATGTTCAGGCCCCTGTGACCTTGACCTTTGATGGAGTGACCCTCGAAAACAATAGGGGTCATCTACTCAATAAGCCCTGCCATCCTATGAAGTTTGAAGGTTCTTGGTCAAATGGTTCTCTAGTTAGTGATCGGAAATGAAGTGTGACGGACGGACAGACAGGGCAAAAACAATATGTCTCAGGGGTAGACATTAATACTGTTCAGCAATGCCTATGCCCACATTAACAGACATGCATTTTGGTTCATTCATGCTGTATCTTATTTTTCTAACAAATTGTTATCATGATGGCTCAATTAATTATTTCAATCACATGATGTATGGTAACACTCCAAAGAATTTTATATTTTCACTTTTGGTGTAGCACCAATTCAATTATTATACCATAAACATCAAAACATATGCTAGCATGTATATTATCACACCGATCTTGCATCAAAATTTGGAAAACATTATAATACATTGGAATATAATATGTATTGAAAATCAGTCTAAGAATTTCTGTTTACAATCGCCATTTACAGCTTGCGTAATAATGACTTTACGTGAAAATCACACTCGTTGCTTAAACGGTTACAGAAATCTCAAAAATGTCATCAATTTTTAAAGATACTCGGAGAATATGACACTTTCTCAAACTGTCAACACCTTCTCAGAAAACTTTATATGTGAGAACAAACATTTTGTAAAGACAAGACTTAGTGTCCTGCTAACATTTGCCTGAATTTTCCGTTTCTCGTTTTATTGTGAAGGAGTCATACCGCGATCTACACAATAGTTTGTTTTATACTTTCTGTGTCCGGAACTTATTTTACTTCGCCATTTCTGAAAAAGCATCTGACTATCTTAACATAAGTGACGTCAAAGACGCAACATAACTACACCACAAACGAAGCCGTTGGGTCACTCTGATAAAGGTCAAGGTAAGTTACATGAATTTAAAAGGAAGACGCTTCTTTTTGTCGGGGGAAAACTGAGCTTGTGCAAAGAAGCATGACTGCTCTCCATTATTTATAAAATACTCAAACAAAATGACAAATATTTATCTTAAACTATAATCCTGTTGAGTATACAGTAAAACTCCGCTCGGTCGAGGTCGCAAGGGGATGAGAAAAATGCTCGAGTTATCCATGGTTTTGAGCGACCCAAACATTGACCAACATACGAAGAAAATTGAAGTTACTTTTACCGATTTTCATTGGGACCGTTTGCAGAGTAAACGGTGATGCGTAATAATAACATAATGGTGACATTTTAAAAGAAGAAACGTATTACAAACGTTTTCTATGATAGACGTTTTCAATAGGTAATTTGTAAATGGCACATATGAAGAAACAACTAAGACTTTTTTATTTATATTCATCAACAAGTGCATATCATAATTATCGTCTCAATTTAATGAAAATGCTATATTACTTCCTTCATTTGCATCGAAACAACAGTTACTGCTGATTAAAATACTAAGACCTCATAACTATCTTCTTGATCCCGCAGAAAAGATGTTTTAAGTAATCAGTAATTGATCGATATTTGATCAATAAAACTTTTCTTTAACCGTTTATCAATAATTAATCTCATTATAAGATCAAATATACCGACAAACAAATATTTAAGATAGTCTGGGAATAGACTACGCAATTCTCATGGTGTGTGAAAACTTTTGATTAACTGATACATTCTGGCCGCCAAAGGTGTGAAAAATTTTGACACTTCTGCTCAAGATTGCCAGAAGAAACAAAGAATAAATTGATACACAGGAACCAGGTGTCATGCTCGAGTGATCAAGTTATCGATGCTCGACCCAGCCATGGTAATTTAGCATAGAAGATAGAAGGAAATCGGCCGGGACTACATGAATTGCTCAAGCGAGTCCTTCGAGCGAGCGGTGTTTCACTGTACATTGAAATAACAACAGTTAAAACAGTTATTTGATGCATCGCTTATTTTCGAAATAGTACAAAAAGTTTCCTATTTTCAGGGACAATCCTCGTATAAGTAAAATTAATACTTATGACATGAAATTTATTTCTTTTTACATTATTTAAAGACTTTTGAATATACAGGCTATTCAAAGACACAGCAACATACACTAGTAATAATAATAATAAATTTATCAATACAGTGATGTTTAAAACCAGAGGTCTCCTTTTATTCCAATTAATTTTTTTTAAAAGAAGTGCCCATCTGCCCCAATTTTCCCAAACTTCTGATTAAAATCTAAACATTTATTTTCTCTGGCCTTATTGAGCGGAAACTATTTTTGCTATTTTTAGCAACAGTGACCTTAACCTTGACCCAGCAACTTCATATGCAATCCCTTTGTCTCTATGCAAGCTACTTATACATACAAATTTCATTTAAATCAGTCACTCCTATCTCAAGTTATTGAGTGGAAACCAAATGTTGATGCTGCCCGCTGGCTCACCCATTCAACGTCATTTGCCAATCTAATAACCAGTTTGTTTGTTTTTTCTAAAAAAAAACTGGTTAAAAAACTATTAACTTGTTGCATACCACCATCTTTCAACCAGCAAGCTAAATCACCTATTTACTACCAGTACACTATCACATTACTCCTTGTATACCACTAAACCACCACATTACTCCTAGTATACCACTAAACAATCACATTACTCCTTGTATACCACTAAACCACCACATTACTCTTTGTATACCACGAAACCACCACATTACTCCTTGTATACCATTAAATCACCACATTCTGCCTTGTATATAACTAAATTACTCCTAGTATACCACTAAACCACCACATTGCTCCTAGTATACCACTAAACCACCACAATTTGCTCCTAGTATACCACTAAACCACCACATTGCTACTAGTATACCACTAAACCACCACATTGCTCCTAGTATACCACTAAACCATCACAATTTGCTCCTAGTATACCACTAAACCACCACATTACTCCTAGTATACCACTAAACCATCACATTGCTCCTATTAACCACCACATTACTCCTAGTATACCACTAAACCATCACATTATTCATTGTATACCACTAAACCATCACACTATTCCTAATATACCACTAAACCACCACATTGCTCCTAGTATACCACTAAACCCCCACAATGCTCCAAGTATACAACTAAACCATCACATTATTCCTAGTATACTACTAAACCACCACATTACTCCCAGTATACCACTAAACAATCACATTACTCCTTGTATACCACTAAACCACCACATTACTCTTTGTATACCACTAAACCACCACATTACTCCTTGTATACCATTAAATCACCACATTCTTCCTTGTATACCACTAACCCACCACATTACTCCTAGTATACCACTAAACTATCACATTACTCATTGTATACCACTAAACTATCACATTATTCCTAGTATACCACTAAACCACCACATTACTCCTAGTATACCACTAAACAATCACATTATCCTTGTATACCACTAAACCACCACATTACTCCTTGTATACCATTAAATCTCCACATTTTTCCTTGTATACCACTAAACCACCACATTACTACTTGTATACCACTAAACCACCACATTACTCCTAGTATACCACTAAACAATCACATTACTCCTTGTATACCACTAAACCACCACATTACTCCTTGTATACCACTAAACCACCACATTACTCCTTGTATACCATTAAATCACCACATTCTTCCTTGTATATAACTAAACCACCACATTACTCCTAGTATACCACTAAACCACCACATTTCTCCTAGTATACCACTAAACAACCACATTTTTCCTAGTATACCACTAAACCATCACAATTTGCTCCTAGTATACCACTAAACCACCACATTACTCCCAGTATACCACTGAACCACCACACTGCTCCTAGTATACCACTAAACCACAACATTACTCCTAGTGTACCACTAAACCATCACATTACTCATTGTATACCACTAAACTATCACATTATTCCTAGTATATCACTAAATCACCACATTCTTCCTTGTATACCACCAAATCACCACATTACTGCTAGTATACCACTAAACCACCACACTGATCCTAGTATACCACTAAACCACCACATTGCTCCTAGCATACCACTAAACCATCACCATTTGCTCCTAGTATACCACTAAACCACCACATTACTCCTTGTATACCACTAAACCACCACATTACTCCTTGTATACCATTAAATCACCACATTCTTCCTTGTATACCACTAAACCACCACATTACACCTAGTATACCACTTAACCACCACACTGCTCCTAGTATACCACTAAATCACCACATTGCTCCTAGTATACCACTAAACCATCACCATTTGCTCCTAGTATACCACTAAACCACCACATTACTCCTTGTATACCAATAAACCACCACATTGCTCCTAGTATACCACTAAACCATGACATTACTCCTAGTATACCATTAAACCCTCACATTACTCACTGTAGATCCGTAGCCCGACGCTCTACCTACTGAGCTAAGCGGACGGGTCTATTGCTCATAGTATACCACTAAACCACCACATTACTCCTAGTATACCACACTATAACCATCACATTACTCATTGTATACCACTAAACACCATCATATTAAATCCATAGTATACCACTAAACACCACAACATTGCTCCTATATATACCACTAAACCATCCACATTAACTCATTGTATACCACTAAAACCACCATACTCATTGTATACCACTAACCATCATATTCTATATACCACTAAACCACCACATTCACTAGTATACACAACCATCACATTCCTCAGTATACCACTACACAACCGACACACAACATTATTCTAGTATACCACTAACACCACTTAACATACACACATTACCATTACACAGCCACCACATAGCTCCTAGTATACCACTAAACCACCACATGGCCAACATTCCAATACATTGACCAGTAGTTTCGGCAAAAGTAGTCTCCCTTGAATATACACGGATCGCGGACCCGATAACATTATCGATAAACAGTTTTACTATGGATTTGTATAGGAAAATATATTTCAAACATTAAAAACGTATTTTTATCGTTATTTAACAAAAAATTATAACCTCGTGAAGTAATCTTCATTTTTTGCCCTTTATTTCAATATATTTTTTATTGATGTGATACAAAAACTTATTGCTTCCATTTTTGTTTGAAGTTGATGACTATGGTTTCTATGTATTTCTATATAGAAATTTTGAAAAGATCGGTTATGTCAGGTTTTAAAAGGCTATAAAAACATTTTCTATCAAAATGACATTATTTTATAACCTCGTGAAGTATTCTCCATTGACTGAACATTGTCTGGGTATTTTTTATTCTAAAATTGAATTATGACAAATTGCTTCAATTTTAATTTGAAAATGAAGTAATCGCAATCTTGAGCACGCTTTTCACAAATATTTACTTGACGGTACGACGGCACAAGGCAATGCTTATTAATGTGTTGCATATCTGTTCGAGCATTTTATTTATTTATTTATTTATATATTATGAATAAAAGTAAAACTTTTTTGAATTGGCAAACTTTAAGTCACATCTTTAATTGGAAATAAATTGGTCTTAAAATGCCCGCATTAAATTAAAAAGGCACTTAGAATTAATATTCTATGTAACACGGGGGAGGAAGTGTCACACGAAGGATGGAGTTCTTCTGATAACCTGTCATGTTTTCTTCTGATAACTGTTACGGAGTTCCTGGAAAACGTTACAGAGTTCTTCTGATGTCTGAATGACGAGCCAAGGAATCGGTGGATAAAATGGTAATTATTTATCTTTAAATAGAAAGAATGAGGTGTAAAACTAAAGTTTGATGATCAAAGTTGCCTGATGTCTTGTGCTATGCGTCAGAAAAAACTGTTTAGTCTAATAATCAGTGCCACTTCTTTGAAATGAGGAAATTTTGAGTAAAATATCGAAATCGTTTGCTTATTCATACATATTATTCTTCTTATTCACGTTCTTCATCCTCACCACAAGCAATAGAATAATTTTAGCACAAAGTTGCAAACATAAACTATTTTCTAACAATTTTATGCCCGACTTTTCAAATGTTACGGAATTCAGGTGATAACTCTGAAGATGTCACAGAGTTCTTATGATAACTTTTATTACTGCCAGGGTGTTTCATGAACTATGTTAAGATACTTTTTAGCTAATTTAATTATTTACAAAGGGTGTTAATGATGTTCTAACGTAATATATTTATCCAATGGACAGTGTTGTGGTTATATTATGTACGGTATGAGTCTTTTGTAAAGTTTAAAACTATGTGCAGTATAATGACATATATAGTAAAATATGAATAGACAACAAATGTAGTAAATTGTATTTTTTCGTTCTATCAATGGATGTGCCAATGTTCGTGAACAACGGTTTATTGGTTTCCGTTTTGATTGATCACTGAATTGAAATCAAATCCGTTCATCTATTTGCTGCATTTGCAGAGGCTGTCTTTTTCTGAAGCGGTTTATCGGATTAATATGTATGACTGTGGCAAACTTAAAACATGGACATTTGATTTACTTGGGGGAAGACATTGGACAGGACGAATAAAAATATCGTATGATGAAAAATGTTTATTTATTTATTTATTTATTTGGGTTTTACGGTGCACTAACACATTATAGGTTATATGGCGCCAAACAGGACTACAAATTTTGGTTTCACATCTCATTTACATCGAAATAAAAAAAACAACATGAGGTGTGGAATCAAAAAGATGGTTTGATACAAGTGTTGACGAAAGATTCTACATAAAGTCCTGTACACAAATTAAAAAGAATAAATACACCAACCAAGAATGTGCATAAACAGTTGTTTTAAATTTGCTACATGGCCTTAATGTTGTAATTGCGACTTTCCTTTCAGGATGAATATTTACAACATGAGCAACTGCTTCAGACGTCAGGAATCTTTTGTGACAGTATTTATATCTGACTGTCGCATCCTGAAACATAGGACAACTATCTAAAGCTTTACCTAGCATATTGGCCTTTTCAACCTACCACATATTAACTCAACGTAAAGGTCATAATATGAATATGCATAACTAGACAAGCAATTGAATTGCATGCGATGGCAACAGCAGTCATACATTTTAATCCGATAAACCGCTTCAGAAAAAGACAGCCTCTGCAAATGCAGCAAATAGATGAACGGATTTGATTTCAATTCAGTGATCAATCAAAACGGAAACCAATAAACCGTTGTTCACAAACATTGGCACATCCATTGATAGAACGAAAACATACAATTTACTGCATTTGTTGTCTATTCATATTTTACTATATATGTCATTATACTGCACATAGATTTAAACTTTACAAAAGACTCATACCGTACATTATATAACCACAATACTGTGCATTGGATAAATATATTACGTTAGAACATCATTAACACCCTTTGTAAATAATTAAATTAGCTAAAAAGTATCTTAACATAGCTCAAGAAACACCCTCGCAGTAATAAAAGTTATCATAAGAACTCTGTGACATCTTCAGAGTTATCACCTGAATTCCGTAACATTTGAAAAATCGGGCATAAAATTGTTAGAAAATGGTTTATGTTTGCAACTTTGTGCTAAAATTATTCTATTGCTTGTGGTGAGGATGAAGAACGTGAATAAGTAGAATAATATGTATGAATAAGCATACGATTTCGATATTTTACTCAAAATTTCCTCATTTCAAAGAAGTGGCACTGATTATTAGACTAAACAGTTTTTTCTGACGCATAGCACAAGACATCAGGCAACTTTGATCTTCAAACTTTAGTTTTACACCTCATTCTCTCTATTTAAAGATAAATAATTACCATTTTATCCACCGATTCCTTGGCTCGTCATTCAGACATCAGAAGAACTCTGTAACGTTTTCCAGGAACTCCGTAACAGTTATCAGAAGAAAACATGACAGGTTATCAGAAGAACTCCATCCTTCGTGTGACACTTCCTCCCCCGTGTGTAATTGCTTTACAAACTGTGTGCCGGTATAATTTTTGACGATATTGCAATAAACTGTTCAATAATTGAAACATTTCGCGAAAATTTTGTTATGTATGGGCCTAAAATATTACATACAACCATGACTTCGTTACGTTCACTGATAACTGCGTGAACGTAAAAGTATAAATTACAAATTAATGAATGATGGTCATATTAACTGTGGTGATAATTTGATTTATTTACCGGTGCATGCATTTCGATGAAAAAGGTACAAAAAAAACCAACAAGTATATATTTATCAAATACAATAACCACTTTCACCGATATATGACCTTTTTCATTATCATGATATTGGCAGAAATCTTTTATGAATACAAAGACATTTTTATAACTATATTATTATTCTACATTCCATAAAGGAAAATTAATTCCTACTCCACAAATCTTCATGGTCCACGGGGACCCCTGTTGTGCAAAATTGACCATCAATAAGCGACTATTACATAATCGCTAATAAGCTGCAGATAAGACGGGGGTTTTAGATTGGTTTATCGTGTAGGACACCTCTTCACAAATGTTTTATGGTCTTACTGCGAATATTGTGAAACAGTGAAGTTTTATTGTAATACAATAATTTTTAATAGCAAATAGATACTTTAGGTTAATTGTAAAATGTAAGATAGTATGTGTTTTAGACAATTATAAAATGTGTTGTTTTTTTTTTTAACAAACGTATGTATAATATAAATGTGCACAAAGATGACTCAAATGAAATGTTGAACTTATATAGTAGTGGATCTAGGCATTTAAAAACACGCAGGACACTAGAAATTGCCAAAATTTATATATGTGTTTAATTCAGTTTAGGTTGTTTTGTCCAGCTGTTAGGAACTATTCTGAAACAAACTGCTTAACCGTCACCTTAATTTCTTTTATAATTTTCTACACCCATCTAAAATTTTATGCAAAAAAGTATAAGTAAAACAAAGTACATCTATGATCAATTTGCCGATAAATAATTTAATAAATAAATATCTGTTTTATCGTTTTAAAGCTATAAGAAGATATATATGGCAGAACATCTCTACTTTTTATCTCAGTTGATGATTTTTATTGGCATAGCCTGGGGTGTTTATCTTGTCTCCATCCGGTGTATTCGCAAAGGTCCATAAAACATCGCGCCTAAAACACTTACAGTCAATATGCAGTAATTGTCAAAATCGAAATTTTCAGGGCGATAAATTTAAAAAGAAAAATAACTCAAGAACATAATTTTACAACATTACGTTTCACAGCAAAAAGGGGAAAGGCTTTCAAAAGGGATTTGAAAGAAAAGGAATCATTTTGTGTGATGTTTTATGTATATCCTTTACCACTGAAAAGTGGCATTCTTTATTTTTATATTTTCGGTCCATGCATTCAACGAAACTTATATCAGCATATACAGGACAGAAAATCAACATTACATACGCATGATAAACAAGTAGTTTTACTGTAAAATCGTACATTTTACTTAAAAATGTAGAGCCGAGTTTACCTATAAATGCCAAACAGCAGGTTTATCGATATTTTAGTGTAAAGGGAAACAACTACAACGGCGCACAAGGCAAAAAATCAATACCGACAAGAGTTGCGGTTCTCATATATTTCACACTCAAAGTTGGGGATGTATTGCTCCTTGTATACCACTAAACCACCACATTACTCCTAGTATACCACTAAACCATCACATTACTCATTGTATACCACTAAACCATCACATTACTCATTGTATACCACTAAACCACCACATAGCTCCTAGTATACCACTAAACCACCACATTGCTCCTAGTATACCACTAAACCACCACATTACTCCTAGTATACCACTAAACCACCACATTACTCCTAGTATACCACTAAACCATCACATTACTCATTGTATACCACTAAACCATCACATTACTCATTGTATACCACTAAACCACCACATTACTCCTAGTATACCACTAAACCATCACATTACTCATTGTATACCACTAAACCATCACATTAATCATTGTATACCACTAAACCATCATATTATTCCTAGTATACCACTAAACCACAACATTGCTCCTAGTATACCACTAAACCACCACATTGCTCCTAGTATACCACTTAACCATCACATTACTCATTGTATACCACTAAACCACCACATTACTCCTTGTATACCACTAAACTACCACATTATTCCTAGCATACCACTAAACCACCACATTACTTCTAGCATACCACTAAACCACCACATTACTCCTTGTATACCACTACACCACCACATTGCTCCTTTTATACTACATAATAACTCCTTGTTTACCATTAAACCACCTAATTACTCCTTGCATTACCACCTCACCTAATTACTCCTTATATACCACTACACCACCACATTACTCCTTGTATACCACTAAACCACCTAATTACTCCTTTTATACCACATAATAACTCCTTGTTTACCATTAAACCACCACATTACTCCTTGTATACCACTACACCACAACATTACTCCTTGTATACCACTAAACCACCTAATTACTCCTTTTATACCATATAATACCTTCTTGTTTACCATTAAACCACCTAATTACTCCTTGTATACCACCTCGCCTAATTACTCCTTGTATACAACTTACCCGCCAAATTACTCCTTATACACCATCTCTAAATGTTACACCCTGTGCACTTCCCTCATTTATTTGTTTATTTGTTGAGTTTAAGGCCATAATAAATTAATTCCTAGATTATCATTCCTGACCACCCCCACTTTTTTATGCCGCCCCAACCTTTTTTATTTCTCTCTTACAGAAAAAAATAAAATGTAGCTACGATATACGAACCATGATATGGTCCCGTATATTTGTTTTAATGCTGCCGCAAAATACCATAGATACCCATGTATAATGCGCAGTTTTTTTGAACCCCGGGACCAGCCCCGAATCGTGAGTGCGCATTATACACAGGTATACACGATTTTCCAACTTCAAAACAAATTTTGTTTCCAATTTTCGCCATTTTGGTAAAGGGAAACTACTCTCCGCGCTTACTGTCTATGCTAAAATCAAAGATTGCCGTTACGTTCCGTAAAAGATCAAGTAATTATTTTTCTTTCAAACAAAATTAATTTCATATCAATTTAAAAAGTATTTTGATGAAAGAAATATTAAAAATCACAAATATTAGGACACTTATAAAAAAAATGGGTATTATTTTAATTGAGATCAAACTGTGAACAACAAAACTAACACAAGGTGACAAGCTAATTGCCAATAATTAATGGCTATTTGATCGTAACAACAAGAGGACCATGATGGTCCTGAATCGCTCACCTCTTCCCACATGACCCAGTTTTGAGTATGACGTCGTTTTTTCTATTATTTGACATAGTGACCTAGTTTTTCAGCTCATGTGACCCAGTTTTGAACTTGACCTAGATATTATCAAGATAAAAATTCTGACCAATTTTCATGAAGATCCATTGAAAAATATGGTCTCTAAAGAGGTCACAAGGTTTTTCTATTATTTGACCTACTGACCTAGTTTTCGAAGGTACGTGACCCTGTTTTGAACTTTACCTAGATATCATCAAGGTGAACATTCTCACTAATTTTCATGAAGATCCATTCACAAGTATGGCCTCTAGAGAGGTCACAAGGTTTTTCTATTTTTATACCTACTGGCCTAGTTTTTGACCGCACGTGACCCAGTTTCGAAACTGACCTAGATATCATCAAGGTGAACATTCAGATCAATTTTCATGAAGATCCAATGAAAAATATGGCCTCTAGAGAGGTCAAAAGATTTTAATAATTTTAGACCTACTGACCTAGTTTTTGACCGCAGTTGACCCAGTTTCAAACCTGACCTAGATATCATCAAGATGAACATTCAGACCAACTTTCATACAGATCCCATGAAAAGTATGGCCTCTAGGGAGGTCACAAGGTTTTTTTATTATTTGACCTACTGACCTAGTTTTTTAAGGCACGTGACCCAGTTTCAAACTTGATCTAGATATCATCAAGATGAACATTCTGACCAATTTTTATGGAGATCCATTCAAAAGTATGGCCTCTAGAGAGGTCACAAGGTTTTTCTATTATTTGACCTACTGACCTAGTTTTTGAAGGCACGTGACCCACTTTCGAACCTGACCTAGATATCATCAAGGTGAACATTCTGACCAATTTTCATGAAGATCTCATGAAATATATTGCCTCTAGAGAGGTCACAAGGTTTTTTCTATTTTTAGACCTAATGACCTAGTTTTTGAAGGCACGTGTCCCAGTTTCGAACTTGACCTAGATATCATCAAGATGAACATTCTGACCAACTTTCATAAAGATCCAATGAAAAATGTGACCTCTAGAGTGGTCACAAGCAAAAGTTTACGCACGCACGCACGCACGACGGACACTGCGTGATCACAAAAGCTCACCTTGTCACTTTGTGACAGGTGAGCTAAAAATGAAAGTCTACACGTTTTTTACTATATTCTGTTTTTGCCATTTGTCTTGACTTGTAGTCAGGGGTTCAATTTATGTATAAATAGCTATCATTTTGAATATATAAGGCTTGATTTTGTGAGTTTAAACTGAAATATATCTCATGTTGATGAAAATCCGAAATCCTAGGAGTCTGTATGTACACTTTTGCTAATTTCAAGAGTCAAAATCCCAAGTCCGGGTCAAATGGAACCCCTGCATACAGTTTTAAAAATAAAAAATAAAATCCCCCCCCCCCCCCAACCCTTCTTAAACAAAATTAGGAATTAATTTATTATGGCCTAAACAACATCTATCATATATGACTTTTCAGCATTATTTTTGTCAGACACAGACCAAGAGGAACCTGGAAGAATTTAGTCCATCAAGATTCCAATGTAAGCGATTCCTTTAGCAAGCTACTCACCAACTTCGTATCTGTGCTGCTGACTTTCTATAGAGATTTCGAGAATGTATGCTTTTAAAATATAACAGACTTACCAAATGCAAAAGTTAAGGACCATGGTGTTGTTTTGTTCATGTAAATCTCTATACACTGATATAAACCACTGAAATAAATAAACAAGAGGGCCATGATGGTCATATATTGCTCATCCGAGTTTAGTTGCTTGCTTGAACAAATCTATTTGCTAAGGTATGAAAAAAACTAGGTGAGGTCATGGTAAAGATTATTCAAGATAACTACTCAAATCTGATAAAAAATTATACAGGTGGTACAAATCTCTTTGCTGTAGCTTCAAAAACAAGAAAGTTGGTCAGTAGTTCAGGGTTAAGAATATTAAAGAGGAGTATTGAAATCTCTATCAAAAGTTATACACAATATCCAAATTTCTATGACATACCTTCAAAAACAAAATATGTCAGTAGTTCAAGGTTAGAAATATTAAAGAGGAGTACTGTGAAATCATTATTATTCGTGGGGGATTAATTTTCGTGGATTTCGTGGTTCCACTCTACCACGAAATTAAATCCCAACAAACAAATTATGCCCACGATAATGTAAATTGTACTCAATGTCGCCAACAAAGACATCATAGCCATCCAATCTGGTTCGTAGTTGTGTGCATGCAGCAGTATTAACCTGCAGCTTTCGTGTAGCTTATGGAGGCTACATCAATGATTAAACATAAGTATGCGTCGAACAAAACCGACTATTTCATTAAGACATTAATTTTACCTGTGGTTTGTTTATGACATAGTCATCAAAGTAAAAGTAGATACTAACAAGAGATCACAGAGTGATCTTGGAGTCCACCATTGAGCCATATTTGAGTGTTCCAATTTCAAGACTAGCTCAATGTCAAAATCAAGGTCAAATTTCATTTCGGTACACAACACTGTGCATGTGGTCTATGCATGTGGTTCTCTAACAAGAATGTTCAAATTATGCCCTGGGGTGAAAAGAGGCCCTGCCCAGAGGGTAACTTACTTTTTATATTAGTAATATAGGAAAAAATACTTCAAAAACAATCTGATCATATTTCCTAGACTGTTTAATTATAATTACCTGATGACCCCAAGTAATTAGGGGTCACTTGACTGTGACCTTGACCTACTGACCTACTTTCTTGTTTTTATGCCCCCGGCATCTACTGATGCGGGAGGCATATAGTGATTGTCCTGTCCGTCCATTCGTTCATTCGTCCAATCCGTACGAGGTTAACCAAATGGGACCGTTTCGTCTAGCATCAATACCCCTTACTAGAATGACTTGATACTAATGCAGATGTAACCTGTGACCATTCCTCATCTACAGACATCACCTGACCTCAGTTTGACCTTAACCTTGACCTCATTTTGGACTTGGGTTGCTTTATATGGGCCATCTCTTGGTTAACCAAATGGGACCGTTTCGTCTAGCATCAATACCGCTTACAAGAATGAATTGATACTAATACAGATGTAACCTGTGACCATTCCTCATCTTCAAACATCACCTGACCTCAGTTTGACATTGACCTCGTTTTGGACTTAGGTTGCTTTATATGGGCCATCTCTTGGTTAACCAAATGGGACCATTTCGTCTAGCATCAATACCGCTTACAAGAATGAATTGATACTAATACAAATGTAACCTGTGACCATTCCTCATCTTCAAACATCGCCTGACCTCAGTTTGACCTTGACCTCGTTTTGGACTTGGGTTGCTTTGTATCGACAAGGATGCCACTGGGGGCATCAAGCGTTTATTGAACGCAGCTCCTTGTTCAAGATACAGCCTTGAAATTTGAATGAAATATACAGTTTTGCACACCGATCTTAAAACTGACTTTCAGTGACCATGAATGTGACCTACTGACCTACTTAATACAAGTATTTTAGCATCAGTTAGACATTTAAAACAATTATGTAGCTCATATTACTCAGACGAGCGATCCAAGGTCATCATGACCCTGTTGTTGAAGTTACAGCATAGAAATTTGGACCACAGGTATATTGTTGATACGGATTTCAAAACTCATCTTGAATAAGTCTTTATCATGACCTACTTTCTTGTTTTTGAAGGTACAGCACAGACATTTGGACCACGTGTATAACTTTTGATAAAATTTCAATACTGGTCTTTAATATTCTAACCATGACCTACTGACCTACTCTCTTGTTTTTAAAGCTACGGCAAAGAGATTTGGACCAAGTGTATAATTTTTGATACAGATTTAAATACTCATCTTGAATAGTCAAATCTGGACCTACTGACCTTATTGTTTTTGCCCTGTCCGTCTGTCACTTCATTTCCAATCAATAACTGGAGAACCATTTGACCTAAAACCTCCAAACTTCACAGGGTGGCAGAGCATCTGGAGTAGACAACCCCTATTTTTTAGTTTTTGAGGTCACTCCATCAAAGGTCAAGGTCACAGGGGCCTGAACATGGAAAACCATTTCCGATCAATAACTTGAGAACCACTTGACCCAGAATGTTGAAACTTAATACGATAATTGGTCATGCAGAGTAGATGACCCTTATAGATTTTAGGGTTACTTTATTAAAGGTCAAGGTCACAGGGGCTTGATCATGGAAAAACATTTCTGATAAATAACTTGACAACCAGTTGACCCAGAATGTTGAATCTTCATAGGATATTTGGACTTGCTGGGTAGATGACCCCTATTGATTTTGGGGTCACTCTATTAACGCATTTTGTCAAGCAGACCTTGAACATAATCACCATACTTAGGTGCAGTTGAATTAATGGCATCAGAATGTCCAAACACCAGGTCAGCTGGCATTCTGATTTCGCGGCCCATGCACAGTAAGTTAGGAGTGAGGCCTGTTGATTCATTTGGAGATGACCTATATGCTCCAGCTAGACACCTAAGGTTAAGATCCTAATCCTCGCGTTCACCTACTAGATAGGCCTGTACCATTTTTAGCTCGACTATTTGTACACAGGTGAGCGCTTTAGGGTCAATGACCCTCTTGTTTCCATGTGTAAATACACTTGTACTGTTTTTGACAATATTATTCGACAAAGGTTTACGTTACTGCGCTATCAATACGGCACAATTGGCAGTTTCTAGTGCAATACATATTTCATCAAATGTGCATTATGGGGATCACATAATTGTAAAACAATACATTGAAAGGTATTTCACAAAGGCGACCCAACACTTCCAAAATACAACGTTACTTGGGATGTTACAATTTTGCTAAGATTTTTCAGTTCACAGAAAAATGTAGGTGAGCTGTCCTTGAGAGAACTTGGAATGAAATTAGTTACCTTTCTTGCTTTAACAACTGGGCAAATAAGTCAAACAACATGAACATTAAAAATATTGTTATAACAGTTAACTACCTGCACGTGAAGTTCGTGAACGAAGTCATAAACTGTGCCTGATGTGAAGAATGTCCATTTTCAAGGTGAATTAATTTTTGGCTATCTTCTGTTGAAGGTATCAATATTTTAGAATTGCAATGTAAATAAAGCTTTTTAAACAACACAAGATAGAATATTAATTTCCACTTATAAACAGAACAGAAATGATAGCTTTATACCACAGTCAGCATAGAACATCTGCAATACCTGACAAATGAAAAATTAAGTGGGCCACGCCATGTGAAAACTACGGTGTTCAGTTAGGGTCAGCGCCTGCTCCCTATGAAGGCAAAGCACGACAGTATGATGGCGATAAGACACGACAGTCTGATGGCGAAGCGTGACAGTATGATGGTGACAGTTCATCATACTGTCGTACTTCACGTGCAAAGTAAACAATTTGTTATTTGATTATAAATAACACTCCGCCTGGTGATATTTGTTTGAATATTGTGTTCAAGTTAGATACACAATGATTAAGCAAGGGAGACATTAGAGTGTACTTAATGTTAAGGTGAACCAGGCATTCATCGATCCTTAAGAGCATTATGTGCTCAGGCTTAGTAACCATTCTTTTTGTGAGCATACATAGTTCACTTTACCTCTTGTGACCTTTTTCCGTTAAACAGGCTGTTTTTAAAACATTTAAGGCGAGTGTATTGCTAACAGATATTATAGACACCTTTTAAGAAGTCCAAGATTAAATTTACAACAAACCTCTATTAAACTGTTAAAATATAATATATATAAACAGATAAAATATATAATACCTACAATACAAAATGACACATCCAGCAAAGGAGCTCCGATGACTCAATGTAAACAGTAAGGGATGGTACTAAGAGGTCTAGGATTCCGTCTTGTTCGTTCGTTTCCTCATTAAAAAGCATTTGTCATTTTACAACTTGTATATCATGTAGTGATGTATACCAATGTACAAACAAATGTACAGCCACCCATTTGATATTTGAATGCACGAAAATTTCGGGTAATATCACTAGCTGATACAAGATATTTAGAAAGGCACATGATAATAATTTAATGTTTATCTTTTGCAATAAAAACATATTTCTTTTTATTTATTTATTCATTTATTAGTATATTCAGTACACTCATCGTCGTATAAGTCAGAAACAGTTACTCGTTTTTCTTCAAAAGTGTCCTCTTACAGACGTAAGAAGCCTCGGACAATATTGGTGTTTGTCCTAGCAAAACGGCTTTCTCGGACAATATTGGTGTTCGTCCTAGCGAAACGACTTCTTACGTCTGTAAGAGGACACTTTTGAAGAAAAACTCGTACTGTACCTATTACTTACCTGTCCACCTGCATGACATAAGTTAATAGGAATAATGAAATAAACGTATGGTTAACAAGACAGCCAAGCTCGACTATTCGAAATATTGTCACAGAAGCAGGAAATTATTACCCAAAATGTTAAATATCAAAAGAGTTTTAAGTTCGAAAGGGGACATAATTTGACCAAAAATACATATCAGAGTTATGGGACTTGGTGCTATCAACTAGTTTTATAACCCCGAAGAAACATATTAAGTTTCAATTCAATATCTGCATTAGTTTTAGGGACAGTAACTTGCATGTAAAACTTTAACCAGAATTTTCTAAGTCCAAAAGGGGGCACAATTTGCTCAAAATACATGTTAAGAGTTATGGAACTTCACCCAGTGAGGTTGGTAATTGACCTAGAAAAAGAGTAAATAAGTTTCAAAGCTATATGCCTTTTGGTAATAGCTTTATGTACTTGCACGCAAAACTTTAACCTGGATTTTCTAAGGCCAAAAGGGGGCATAATTTGCCCAAAATACATGTCAGAGTTATAGGACTTGGTGCTATCAACTAGTTTTATAACCCCTAAGACACATGTGAAGTTTCAATTTAATATCTGTAGTAGTTTTGGAGATAGTAACTTGCATGTAAAACTTTAACCAGAATTTTCTAAGTCCAAAAGGGGGCACAATTTGCTCAAAATACATGTTAAGAGTTATGGAACTTGACCCAGTGAGGTTGGTAATGACCTAGAAAAAGAATAAATAAGTTTCAAAGCTATATGCCTTTTGGTAATAGCTGTATGTACTTGCATGCAAAACTTTAACCAGGATTTTCTAAGGCCAAAAGGGGGCATAATTTGCCCAAAATACATAAAAAAAACAAGAGCTGTCTCCATAGGATGACATATGCCCCCGATGGCACTTTGAATGAGTAGTTATGGCCGATGTTAGAGTTTAGGACCTTTGACCTACAGAGCTGGGTCTTGCGCGCGACACGTCGTCTTACTGTGCCACACATTCATGCGTAGTTATTTTAAAATCCATGCATGAATGACAAAGATATGGACCGGACACGCCCATCAATGCACTATCATGAAAAATGACCTTTAACGTCTAAGTGTGACCTTGACCTTTGAGCTACGGACCTGGGTCTTGCGCGCGACACGTCGTCTTACAGTGGTACACATTCATGCCAAGTTATTTGAAAATCCATACATGGTTGACAAAGATATGGACCGGACACGCCCATCAATGCACTATCCTTTAATGTCTAAGTGTGACCTTGACCTTTGAGCTACGGACCTGGGTCTTGCGCGCGACACGTCGTCTTACTGTGGTACACATTCATGCCAAGTTATTTGAAAATCCATCCATCAATGACAAAGATATGGACCGGACACGCCCATCAATGCACTATCCTTTAATGTCTAAGTGTGACCTTGACCTTTGAGCTACGGACCTGGGTCTTGCGCGCGACACGTCGTCTTACTGTGGTACACATTCATGCCAAGTTATTTGAAAATCCATCCATCGATGACAAAGATATGGACCGGACACGCCCATCAATGCACTATCCTTTAATGTCTAAGTGTGACCTTGACCTTTGAGCTACGGACCTGGGTCTTGCGCGCGACACGTCGTCTTACTGTGGTACACATTCATGCCAAGTTATTTGAAAATCCATCCATCGATGACAAAGATATGGACCGGACACGAAAATTGCGGACAGACTGACAGACGGTTCAAAAACTATATGCCTCCCTTCGGGGGCATAAAAATCAACTCTGGATCCTCATTTAGCAGTACAGTTACAGGAGAAACATTTTCTTTACGATATGATACAAACTGTCAATCTAAAGATGTTGTATACTTAATAACGTGTAAAAGATGCAATATGCAATATGTTGGGCAGACTATGCAACAGGTTTCACGGCGTATGAATAGCCATAAATTTGACATATCTAATTTTACAGATCCTGCATATTCCACGTTGGTTGCTGGTCATTTTAATCAAGATGACCATAGTATTGATGACTTCACATTTATGCCTATTGATGTGGTAAATAATCAAATTAACCGGTTATGCAAGGAAACATTCTGGATTCATAAGTTAAAAACACTCAATCCTGATGGACTTAATTCAAAAACATTGTTTAATGTGTAATGAATTTTACATGATATGTGTTTGTTTAGTACTATTGCGTTTTTTCCTATTTATGGTTTGTTATATATACTGCTATAGGAAATCCTGTATTCTTATATCCGTAATGTACTAAACTTGCTATTTATTATTCACATTAATTTATGTAATATTTTAAAAAAACAGTAGATCTATACGTTTTTCCGCCATTCAACGTAACGTTTACTTCATGACGTCACGTCCGTTGTTTTATTATGTATTTATCCTGATGAAGGCGTAAGCGCCGAAACGTTGATAAAAGATAAATATTCACGTGTTGTTGTTGAATTTTACCATCCCAAAATACATGTCAGAGTTATAGGACTTGGTGCTATCAACTAGTTTTATAACCCCGAAGACACATGTGAAGTTTCAATTTAATATCTGTAGTAGTTTTGGAGATAGTTACTTGCATGACAAACTTTAACCAGGATTTTCTAAGTCCAAAAGAGGGCATAATTTGGCCAAAATACATGTCAGAGTTATGGGACTTGACCCAGTGAGGTAGGTAATTGATCTAGAAAAAGAAAAAATAAGTTTCAAATCTATATGCCTTTTAGTAATAGCTGTATGTACTTTCACGCAAAACTTTAACCAGAATTTTCTAAGTCTAAAAGGGGGCATAATTTGGCCAAAATGAAGGTCAGAGTTATGGGACTTGGTGCTATCAACTAGTTTTATAACCCCGAAGACACATGTGAAGTTTCAATTCAATATCTGCATTAGTTTTGGAGATAGTAACTTGCATGTAAAACTTTAACCAGAATTTTCTAAGTCCAAAAGGGGGCACAATTTGCTCAAAATACATGTTAGAGTTATGGAACTTGACCCAGTGAGGTTGGTAATTGACCTAGAAAAAGAATAAATAAGTTTTAAAGCTATATGCCTTTAAAAGATAGCTGTATGTACTTGCATGCAAAAACTTAACCAAGGTGTGACGCCGACGCCAGGGTGAGTAGAATAGCTAGAATAGTCGAGCTAAAAACTTAGTGATAAGTCATTTCATTGTAATGTCAATTTTCATGGTAATTACTAAAGAGTTTTTTCTTGTTTTTATATTTGATGTTTTATATGTTACAAATAACATTATATCTAAATTTCAGCTTTAATAATGCATTCTGAATTCATTTTATTAAACTTAAAACAATTTCTGACAACACACAATAATCATGTATTTGACAACTTTCTTTGCATTGAGATAAGTTCTTCCCACAATAATAGGACTGCAAGAGCAGCTACATGAAAATTAAATCAATAGTTTTAGAAAATCTTAAATAATATGCTTCAAAATTATCAAATCAATACTTAAATGTTACATTCAGTGTTAAATGTTACATATCAGCAACCAGCATTATTTTTTAATTGTTTTTTATAATCTAAAAATTTAGGCACTATCTCTATGGTACTGTTGTTTTAATACGTTTATGGCGTAACCCTTATTACTGCTGCATGTTCCAAAGCAATGTGTCCTCAAGCTCTGCAAAGAAGGTGAAGAAAGCTATATATATATATACTAGCGTATGTGGCAACACTTTTCGGATATTACATTATGGTTCTTGGTGTCGATGGCAAAATCCTTATAATCAATGGGGTGGTCTGATGATGGTGGGCTAAAAATAACCAAAGTATAACACCTTGGTGACCTTGACCTTAGGTATAATGGGACCAGCACCTACACATACTTTGTTTGTATGCTGGACAATGTTAATGTGAAGTTACAGGAAGATATAAGCAATAGTAACAAAGATATGACAGAAAAACAGGTTGCCGAAAAACTTTAACCTTAAAGGGGGGGGACTGGTTTTTTCTCCCTTTTTGTGTACAAAAAAGAAGGGGGGGATGTTTAGGGGTAAAAACCATCTAGATGAGATTTTCCCTGGGGATTTTTTCCGTGGGGAAAAAACTGGGGGAAAAGCTGGGCTGTTACACCTGTGGTCTTCTACATCAGGGGCATAAAAAGCTGATCTTCATATGAAGTAGTACTTACAAAACTGAAGAACAACACAAGCCTCCTTTCCAAGCAAGCAGTGATCCACAGCGTAGTACACATCTCATAATGTGATTAGATCTCCGTTTCTGCAATAACAATGTCATGTAAACAGTTACCAGAAGGCCTGATATTCTCATCCACATATACAGCTAGTGACATCATAGAATCCTTTTCTTGCATGTCATATTCAACAAATAATAGTGAACAAATATCAAATGAATGTCATTCTTTATAGGACTAGTTTCTTACTGTAATGTGTTTAAACAAACATCCATAACAGGAAATCATCATTACCAATCAAAAGTAAGTAATAATGTTTAGTTTTGGTTTTGTTTAATCACTGCAGCGAAATATTAAGTATATTTCATAAAATATTATATTTGAATCAAGGAACAAAGAGGAACTATTTGAATTTTATCCAACTTGTATATTAAGAAATAAATTACTGCATAAATCTTCTACATAGATGTAGTTTACAGCATGAGAGTCATCTTACACCCACGGGTAACAAGAGCACCGCCTTGCGGGTGCTGACGCTCATCTGATTTTTTTTGTGTAATAGAAATATTGTCCTACCCATGATTTTCTAAGTCTAAAAAGGGCCATCATTCTTGCAAAAAGCAGTATAGAGTTATGTTTCTTGATGTACAGTGTCCACTTATGATGGTGAAAAACTGTTGCAAGTTTTAAAGCAATAGCTTTGATAGTTTATGAGAAAAGTTGACTTAAACATAATACTCAACCAAGAAATCTGATATTTTCTAAGTCAAAAAGGGGACATAAATCTTGCAAAAAGCAGGACGGAGTTATGTTTCTTGCTATACAGGGTCAACTTATGATGGTGAACAAGTGTTGCAAGTTTTAAAGCAACAGCTTTGATAGTTTAGGATAAAAGCTGACCTAAACATAAAACTTAACCAAGACAAGAGGACCATGATGGTCCTGAATCGCTCACCTATCCCCACATGACCCAGTGTTGAACTGAGTACGACGTCGTTATTTCTATTATTTGACATAGTGACCTAGTTTTTGAGCACATGTGACCTAGATATCATCAAGATAAAAAATTCTGACCAATTTTCATGAAGATCCATTGAAAAATATGACCTCTAGAGAGGTCACAAGGTTTTTCTATTATTTGACCTAATGACCTAGTTTTTGAAGGCAAGTGACCCACTTCTGAATCCGACCTAGATATCATCAAGGTGAACATTCTCACCAATTTTCATGAAGATCTCATGAAAAATATGGCCACTAGAGAGGTCACAAGGTTTTTCTATTTTTCGACCTACTGACCTAGTTTTTGACCGCACGTGACCCAGTTTCGAACTTGGCCTAGATATCATCAAGAGGAACATTCTGATCAATTTTCATGAAGATCCATTGAGAAACATGGCCTCTAGAGACGTCACAAGGTTTTTCTATTTTTCGACCTACTGACCTAGTTTTTGACCGCACGTAACCCAGTTTCAAACCTAACCTAGATATCATCAAGGTGAACATTCTCACCAATTTTCATGAAGAGCCATTGAGAAATATGGCCTCTAGAGAGGTCACAAGGTTTTTCTATTTTTAGACCTACTGACCTAGTTTTTGACCCCACGTGACCCAGTTTCGAACTTGACCTAGATATCATCAAGGTGAACATTCTGACCAATTTTCATGAAGATCCATTGAGAAATATGGCCTCTAAAGAGATCACAAGGTTTTTCTATTTTTAGACCTACTGACCTAGTTTTTGACCCCACATGACCCAATTTCGAACTTGACCTAGATATCATCAAGGTGAACATTCTGACCAATTTTCATGAAGATCCATTGAGAAATATGGCCTCTAGAGAGGTCACAAGGTTTTTCTATTTTTAGACCTACTGACCTAGTTTTTGACCGCAGTTGACCCAGTTTCGAACTTGACCTAGATATCATCAAGGTAAACATTCTGACTAATTTTCATGAAGATCCATTGAGAAATATGGCCTCTAGAGAGGTCACAAGGTTTTTCTATTTTTAGACCTACTGACCTAGTTTTTGACCCCACGTGACCCAGTTTCGAACTTGACCTAGATATCATCAAGATGAACATTCTGACCAACTTTCATAAAGATCCGATGAAAAATGTGACCTCTAGAGTGGTCATAAGCAAAAGTTTACGCACGCACGAACGCACGCACGCACGCACGGACGGACGACGGACGCCACGCGATCACAAAAGCTCACCTTGTCACTTTGTGACAGGTGAGCTAAAAACTGATTTTCTAAGTCCAAAAGGGGCAATAAATCTTGCAAAAAGCAAGATGGAGTTATGTTTCTTGATGTACAGGGTCTGCTTATGATGGTGAACAAGTATTCCAAGTTTCAAAGCAATAGCTTTGTTAGTTTAGGAGAAAAGTTGACCTAAACATAAAACTTAACCAAGAAATCTGATATTTTCTAAGTACAAAAGGGGCCATAAATCTTGCAAAAAGCAAGATGGAGTTATGTTTCTTGCTATACAGGGTCAGCTTATGATAGTGAACAAGTATTCCAAGTTTCAAAGCAATAGCTTTGATAGTTTAGGAGAAAAGCTGACCTAAACATAAAACTTAACCAGGCAACGCCGATGCAGACGCCGACGCCGACGCCGACAACCACTCAAGTGATGACAATAACTCATCATTTTTTTTCAAAAAATCAGATGAGCTAAAAATGGAGTTTTCCGACACCAGAAATCCCGGCCAGTATGCAATAATTACCTGTCTCACGGATCCAACTGGTCATTTCATAGTATATTCTTTCATATCTCATATCTACACCTGTAGTGGCTTAACTGCCACTATAATAGGAAGGTAAATACTTACATGGGCGGCTCCCCTTGAAGCAAACATAGTAACTTTGTTTGCTCTCATGAATTCCTCTCGACCTTCATAGTAGCCTTTCAAACAACCAAAACCAAACAATCCAAAAACAGCTGTTTTAACCACCATTTCAAAACGTGCAGCTTGTACAGAGCTCTTTCCTGTATTTACACTGAAAAGTAAAGGACATCAAAGCTGTAGCCTATCACAATTAGGAAAGCAGTTCTCTTTTCGTCCCCTCCCACAATGTCTGTCCATCTGCCCCTCCATCCCAATATTTTGTCTGGACAATAACTGTAAAAACAAAAGGGAATAGACTGGGAAGATGTCTATGAGAGAAAGTGCAGGCACAAGAACTATTTCTTTTACTGGTGGCAACTTTAAAACAACTAATGGAGAATGAAATGAAATTTCATATACCGAAGGGAACCGAAACAAACTTGTCACTGTAACTGACACTGAGTGGAAAACGTAGCACAAGAACCATAACTGTCTTCAATAATATTTTTATTATATCCCTTATAAATCTTCATAATGGAAACAAGTGTGAGCAAAACAACAAGAGCTGTCACAGGACAAAGCGGGCTCGACAATTTCAATGCTGGATAGTGAAATTGGGTGCATCTTAGGAAGCTGGAGCTGTCACTGGAGTGTTTAATGATTCAAATGTGGATGAAGATATTAGACAATAGCTTAAGTCTCAAAAAATTAAATCAGTGCAAAAGTAACATAATTCATGGAAAACTTCTGCAAAAGTAATGCACCATGTGTCACATCATGCGGCTAATAATTCGGAACAGCTATTTTAAGTTTTTATCAAATCTATTTAGTAATACTGGAGATACAGCAAAAGTGCATCACAACTTGAACCGGAAATTCTTTTAGTAAAAAGAGGGCATAACTCAGAACATACTGGTGGTGGCATTATCGAACTTGTGTTGTATGATGTGAGTGATGATCTGGAACAATCATTTTAAGTTTGATTACATCCATTTAGTAACAGCAGAGATATAAAAACCATCAAAATTAAACTAAATCTAAGTAAAAAGGGGATATAACTCATAAAACATTTGTGCCAAAGTGACTGACCTTGTGCCATATGATGATGATGATGATCTGGAAAAACTTATTTAAGTTTTAATCAAATTCATTAAGTAATCACAAAGATCTAGTGAAAGTGCACCACAATTAACCTGAAATTCTAAGTAAAAAGGGGGCATAATTCATGAAATATTGGAGCAAGAGTTACGGCCTTGTATCATATGATCTGGAAGATGATGAAGTACAACTATTCTAAGTTTGAATCAAATCCATTTGGTAATAACAGAGATAAAGTGAAAGTGCATAAAAACTTTAACCTGAAATTTTAAGTACAAAAGGGGGATAACTCAAAATACAGGTGTCACAGTTATGGCCCTTGTGTCAAATGCTGAAGGTGGTGATGATGCAAAATTATTTTAAGTATGAATTAAATCCCTTGTGAAATAACAGAGATATAGTGAAATTGCATCAAAACTAACACAGAATTCTCAGTAACAAGAGGACCAGATGGTCCTAGGTTGCTCAACTAAGAACAGCTTGATCAAATTTAATGAATATCCTGCTTAAAATGCGACCCCTTTTGCATAGGCAAGGTATTTCTTGAATTGACCAGGTGACCTAGTTTCTGACCCAAAATGACCCATATTTGAACTCGACCTAGCTTTCATCAAGACAAACATTCTGATCAAATTTCATGAAGATCCACTTAAAAATGCAGCCCCTATTGCATACACAAGGTTATTCTTTGATTTGACCAGGTGACCTAGTTTTTAACCCAACATGACCCATATTTGAACTTGACCTAAATTTTATCAAAGCAAACATTTTCATTACATTTCATGAACACCCTGCCTTAAATGTAGCCCCTATTGCATTCATAGTGTTTCTTTGATTTTAATGGGTGACCTAGTTCTTGACCCCAGATGACCCCTATTTGAACTTGACCTAGATTTCATTAAAACAAACATTCTGATCAAATTTCATGAAGATCCAGTGAAAAATGCAGCCCCTATTGCATACGTTGTACAACGTTATTCTTTGATTTGACCAGGTGACCTACTTTTTGACCCCATATGACCCATATCTGACCTTGACCTAGACTTGATCAAGCCATTCTGACTAAACTTTATGAATATCCAGTGTAATGCGTACACAAGGTTTTAATCTCTGATTTGACTTAGTGACCTAGTTTTTGACCTCTGATGACCCATATTCTAACTTGACTTAGATTTCATCAAGGCAATCATTCTGACCGAATTTTATGACGATCATTGAAAAATACAGCCTCTATCGCATACACAAGTTAAATGTTGACAGACAGATGAAAGAAGCCGGACATTGAGTGATCACAATAACTCACCTGAGCAATAATTCATGAACAAGAGGGCCAAGATGGCCCTAGGTCGCTCATCAGAGTAACACACCATAACAGTGTAAATATGTTTGTCCTAGTGACCCAGTTTTTGACACCACATGACCCAGTTTCAAACTCATCCAAGTTTTCAAGGAGACAAACATTCTGACGAAGTTTCATGAAGATTGGAGCAAAAATGTGGCCTCTAGAGTGTAAACAAGATTTTTCTTCTACATGTATTTGGCCTAGTGACCTATTTTTTTACCCAACTGGACCCAATTTTTAACCCGTCTGAAACTTTATGGAGACAGATATTCTGACCAATTTTTATTAAGATTGGACCAAAAATGTGGCCCGAGTGTAAACAAGCATTTTCTTTGATTTGACCTAGTGACCTAGTTTTTGACCCAACATGACCCTGATTAGAACCCGTCCATGATATCATGAAAACAAAGACAAACATTCTGACCAACTTTCATGCATATCCGGTGAGAAATGCAGCCCCTATTGCATAAACAAGGTTTATCTTTGATTTGACCAGGTGACCTAGTCTTTGACCCCAGATGACCCATAATCGCAACTGACTTAGATTTCAACAAGAAGATCACTCTGATCAAATTTCACGAATATCCATTGAAAAATGCAGCCTCTATTGCACACCCATAGTTTTTCTTTGATTTGACCTAGTTTTTGACCCCACATGACCCATATTCAACCTTTATCTAGATTTTATCAAGACAAACATTTTGACCAGTTCTCATGAGTTTCAAACGTAAAATGTGGTTCTAGAGTGTTAACAAGTTTTTCCTTTGATCTGGCCAAGTGACCTAGTTTTTTACCCCACATGACTCCGATTCAAACTTGGCCTAAAGATCATCAAGATAAACATCCTGACCAAGTTTTATTAAGATACGGTCATAAATGTGGTCAGTAGAGTGTTAAAAAGATTTTCCTTTAATTTGACCGGGTGACATAGTTTTGGCCCCACATGACCCAGTTTCGAACTTGGCCTAAAGATCACAAAGATAATCTGACCTGGTTTTATGAATATAGGATCATAAATGTGGCCTCTAGAGCGTTAACAAGCTTTTCCTTTGATTTGACCAGGTGACCTAGTTTTTGACCCTACGTGACCCAGATTCGAACTTGGCCTGAAGATCATCAAGATAAACAATCTGACAAACTTTCAAGAAGATACAGTCATAAATGTGGCCTCTAGAGTGTTAACAAAATTTTCCTTTGATCTGGCCTACTGACATAGTTTTTGAACAGACATGACCCAGTTTTGAATCTGACCTAGAGACCATCAAGACAAAAATTCTGACCAAATTTCATGAAGATTGGGTCATAGCTGTAGCCTCTAGAGTGTTAACAAGGCAAATGTTGACGCACCGCAGATGACTGACAACGGACGCCAACAGACGCCAGACAATGACCGGTCACAATAGCTCACTTGAGCACTTTGTGCTCTGGTGAGCTAAAAGTTTGGTGCCAGAGTTATGGACCTCGTGTCATATGATGTGGGTGATGATGTGGAACAATTGTTTTAAGTTTGAATCAAATCCATTCAGTAATAACTGAGATAAAGTGAAAGTGCACCAAAACTTTAACCTGTTTTTTGTTCTTTTTGTTTTGTTTTGGGTTTAACGCCCTTTTTCAACAGTATTTCAGTCGTGTAACGCCATGCAGTTAACCTAAACAGTGTTCCTGGATTCAGTACCATTACAAACCTGTTCTCCGCAAGTAACTGCCAACTTCCCCACATCAGAGGTGGAAGAAAATGATTTCAGACACAATGTTTTTTATCAAAACACCACGGAGAACATACGCCCCATCTGAGGATTGAACTCGCGACCCCGCGATCTGTAGATGACACTCTCCCTATTGAGCTAAGTGGGCCGGTCCAAACTGAAATTCTTAGTAAAAAGGGGGGATAATTCCTAAAATATTGGTGCCAGAATTTTGATCCTTGTGCCATATGATGTGGGTGATGATGAGAAACAACTATTTTAAGTTTGAAGCAAATCCATTAAGTAATAACAAAAATAAAGAGAAAAACCTTAAATTATTAGTAAAAAAGGGGGACAATTCATGAAATATTGGTGCCAGAGTTATGACCCTTGTGCCATATGATGTGAGTGATGATGAGGAACAACCATTTTAAGTTTGAAGCAAATCCAACAAGTAATAACAAAGATAAAGAGAAAGTGCATCAAAATTTTAAACCAAAGTGCGGACGTGGAAGGACGCCGATGCCGACGCTGGGTTGAGTAGGATAGCTCTCCATACTTCATATAGTCAAGTTAAAAATTAAGAGCACCACCTATGGGTGCCATCGTTCATCTGCAAGTGCTTGACAATATGTAAGACAAGAGATCACAGAGTGATCTTGGCGCCCACCACTGAGTAATTTTTGAATGTTCCAAATTTCAAGACTAGATCAAAATCCTAAAAGTAGGTAACTATGTCAGAATCCAGGTCATCACAGTCCTTGGATCCAGTGATCTCTAATACCAATTGGTAATTTTGGCTCCAAACAAGGTACTTACATACCAAATATCAAAGAGATTGGTCAATATATGAATGTGCTATGAGCAAAGCACAAATATGTCACTAGGTTAAAATCAAGGTCAAAGTTCATTTCGGTACACAAAACTGTGCATGTGGTCCATGCATGTGGTCCAAATTTGAAAGCTGTAGCTTGAGAAATGTGAAAGTAGGTCACTAGATCAATTTCAAGGTCAAAGTTCATTTCGGCACACAAAACTATGCATGTGCTTCAAATTTGAAGGCTGTAGCTTGAGAAATGTGGAAGTAGGTCACTAGGTCAAAATCAAGGTCAAATTTTATTTCAGAACACAAAACTATGCATGTGGTCCAAATTTGAAGCCTGAATCTTCAAAAATGTGAAAGTAGGTCACTAGGTCAATGTCAAGGTCAAAGTTTATTTCGGCACACAAACCTATGCATGTGGTCCAAATTTGAAGGCTGTAGCTACAGAAATGTGAAAGTAGGTCACTAGGTCAAAATCAAGGTCAAAGTTCATTTCGGAACACAAAACTATGCATGTGGTCCAAATTTGAAGCCTCTACCTTCAAAAATGTAAAGGTAGGTCAAGGTCAAAGTTTATTTCTGAACACAAAACTATGCATGTGGTCCGAATTTGAAGGCTGTAGCTACAAAATGTGAAAGTAGGTCACTAGGTCAATGTCAAGGTCAAAGTTTATTTTGGTGCACAAACCTATACATGTGGTCCAAATCTGAAGGCTGTAGCTACAGAAATGTGAAAGTAGGTCACTAGGTCAAGATCAAGGTCAACTCCTGTCAAGGTTCATCTAGCCACTCAAAACTATACATGGGGTCCAAATTTGAATGTTGTAGGTTAAAAACAAAAAAGTAGGTCACTAGATCAAAATAAGTGACCTTGACCCTAAACAAGAGAGATGACACCATTAATGAGTTATATGCATTTTTTTTCCTTATTACGGAAACAGAGAATGCACATATAATTACTTATATTATAACTAATAATTAAACCCATACCCTAAACAAGAGAGATGACACCATTAATGATTTATATGCAATTATTATTTTTTTCTTATTATGGAAACAAAGAATGCACATATAATTACTTATATTATAACTAATAATTAAACCCAGAAATCTGAGTGCTAAACAAATTAATCATCAATCCACAAGGGTAGTCAATTCACTGCTGAGGTGTAATAGGAAAATAATGAACAACTTGAATCATTATCTCATTAGTGTTTGCAGACTTTATGACCCTTCTATAGGTAAGGCCATAAAAAACCACTTAACTACTTGGAGGGCCACTGGATAAAAAATTATATTAGAAATCAAAATAAAGTGCAATAACTCACTCAAAATTGTTGAACCAGTCTGATTTTCAGGGGGACACAACTAGGGTATCAATACATCATTCTGACAAAGTTTGGTCAAAATCCGCCCAGTAGTTTCTGAGGAGATGCGATAACGAGAAATTGTTAACGGACGAAAGGACAACGGACCATGGACACAGAGTGATTTGAATAGCCCACTATCTGATGATGATGGGCTAAAAAGAGTTATAGTTCAGATTTTTAGTATAAAAACGGCCATAATTCTGATAAAATGCAGGTAAGAGTTATGGTTCGTTCTTGGCCTACATAGTCATCTAATAATGATAAACAAGTGTGCAAAGTTTCAAAGCTGTAGCTTTTATAGCTTTTTTGGAAAGGTGACCTAAATACAAAAATTAACCAAGAAACTAAAATTTTCTAAAACAAAAAAGGCCAAAATTCTGACAAAATGCAAACAGAGTTATGGTTCTTGGCCTACATAGTCATCTAATGATGATAAACAAATGTGCAGTGTCAAAGCTGTAGCTTTTATAGTTTTTGAGGAAAGGCGGACCTAAACAAAAATTTCAACCAAGAAACTCAAATTTTCTTTGCATATCAGAGTTGTGGTTCTTAGCCTACACAGACCCCTTATGATATCAAGAGGGTCATGATGATCCTGAATTGCTCAACTGAGTAATATGAGCTATATGTATCAAATGTCAAACTGATGCTAAAATATTAAGAAAGTAGGTCAGTAGGTCACATTCATTGTCATCAAAAGTCAGTTTTAAGACCGTGTATGTCATTCAAATTCAAAGGCTGTTTCTTAAAAAACAAGAAAATAGGTCAGTAGGTCAAGGTCACATGACCCCTAATTACTTGGGGTCATCAGGCAATTATAATTAAACAGTCTATAGGAAATATGATCAAATAATTTTTGAAGTATTTTCCCTATATAACTCATATAACAAGTGCCTCTTTTCACCCCAGGGGCATAATTTGAACAATCTTGTTTGAGATTCACTAGTCAATGCTATATCAAATATCAAAGGACTAGGCCTTGAACTTTCAGATAAGAAGATAAGTCTATGCAAAACTTGGGACCCCCAGTGCAGGGCCTCTTCATCCCAGGGGCAAAATTTGAATACTTTTGGTAGAGGACTACTAGGCAATGCAAGATACGAAATTTCAAAACCCTAGGCCTGGCAGTTTCAGGCAAGAAGATTTTTAAAGTTTTTTCCTATATAAGGCTATGTAAAACTTGGGACCTTCTGGGCGGGGCCATATTTGACCCTAGGGAGATAATTTGGACAATCTTAGTAGAGGCCCAGTAGATAATGCTTGTTATGTATAGGTCATTTTTCTCTGAGGCAAATTATTGTCTACTCACCTTGTTTTAGGACATCCTGTATTTACTATAAAATTCTACTGTATTCCAGAATGTTCTACAACAGTTCTGATAAACAGTGTGTAACAATTATTTTTAGGAAGAATTGTCCTTGGTTTTTCCAGAATGTTCTTTCTATTCTTAGAGTTACATGAAAGATCTGGAACCTTCCATGATATATTAAATAGGATGTAGTCTGACATAAGAGTAGAACCTACAGTAAAGAACTTTACAGAACTTAGAATATAGAACTTAGATTGTAGATATTGATGAAACTTTCCTGTATTTCTTAATAACAAAATATTACCATTTAGATATTTCATATTTTGAAGGATTATTTGAAGGATTTACTAAAAATTTGTGGATATAAAAAGCTATCTTTGAAGAGAGGAATTATACTTTTTGGATACTAAATTTAATTTGAACTGTGTGAAATATTGTGGAATTTATTCCGTTTGGATTTAAATTTGACCTGGACAGGAGTTGGACTATTTCTACATATCATTGGATTTTACGGCTCTTTGACATTTTTGAAGGTATTTGTATTGTTACTTAATTTCATGAATAAAATTTTGTTATAGTTAATAGTTGCTGGTTTGTCTTTCTGTTAGAGCAATGTCGGCAGTTATCCTTAAATATTAGCATAGGATAACTGATTGGTTATTTATAATAATCTTAGTTGAAACCTGGTGAATTTTCAACATTATTATTATCCCCCGACGAAAGTCGGAGGGATATAGTTTTGGCGTTGTGCGTCTGTCCGTCCTTCCGTGCGTCCTCCCTTCCGTCCATCCGTACGGAGCCATATCTAGGAAATGGTTGGGAATATTTATTTAAAACTTCATATACATGTTCACCACTATAAGTTCTTGCGGCCCCTCAAGTTTCAGTCAGATTGCCCAAGTAACACCAGAGTTATGGCCCTTAGAAGTTTCTAGTGTTAACTATATAGGGTACTATAAATATGGCAATGTGACCTTGACCTTTAATAGACTGACCCCAAAATCGATAGGGGTCATCTACTCTGCATGTTCAATCATCCTATGAAGTTTCAACATTCTGGATAAAGAGGTTCTGAAGTTATTGATCGGAAATGGTTATCAATGTTCAGGCCCCTGTGACCATGACCTTTAACAGAGTGAACCCAAAAACAATAAAGGTCATTTATTCTGCATAAACAATCATCCTATGAAGTTTCAACATTCTGGGTCGAGTGGTTCTCAAGTTACTGACAGGAAATGGTTTTCAATGTTCAGGCCCCTGTGACCTTGACCTTTAACGGAGTGACTCCAAAATCGATAGGGGTCATCTACTTTGCATGTACAATCACCGTATGAAGTTTCAACATTCTGGGTCAAGTGGTACTAAAGTTATTGATCGGAAATGGTTTTCAATGTTCAGGCGCCTGTGACCTTTGACAGAGTTACCCCAAAAACAATAGGGGTCATCTACTCTACATGACCAATCATCCTATGAAGTTTCAACATTCTGGGTCAAGTGGTTCTCTAGTTATTGATCGGAAATGGTTTTCAATATTCAGGCCCCTGTGACCTTGACCTTTGACGGAGTGACCCCAAAAACAATACGGGTCATCTAACTCTTCATGACCAATCATCCTATGAAGTTTCAACATTCTGGGTCAAGTGGTTCTCTAGTTATTGATCGGAAATGGTTTTCAATGTTCAGGCCCCTGTGACCTTGACCTTTGAGGGAGTGACCCCAAAATCATTAGGGTCATTTACTCTTAATGACCAATCATCCTATAAAGTTTCAACATTCTGGATCAAGTGGTTCTCTAATTATTGATCGGAAATGGTTTTCAATGTTCAGGCCCCTGTGACCTTGACCTTTGATGGAGTGACCCCAAAATCAATAGGGGTCATCTACTCTTCATGACCAATCATCTTATTATGTTTCAACATTCTGGGTCAAGTGGTTCTCTAGTTATTGATCGGAAATGATTTTCAATGTCCAGGCCCCTGTGACCTTGACCTTTGACAGAGTGACCCCAAAAACAATAGTGGTCGTCTACTCCAGCAGCCCTACAACCCTATGAAGTTTGAAGGTTCTAGGTCAAATGGTTTTCCAGTTATTGCTCGGAAATGAAGTGTGACGTACGGACTGACGGGCGGATGACCGGACAGAAGGACGGACGGACGGGGAGACATAATAAATTAACGTTTTTAAATGATACAAGGTATATAGTCTACAGCAGAGTAAAAAATCTAGAATTTATTCAAAAATTCAGTCAAAGGAGTGTCTTGTGACTATGAAAAAGCTGAGGGAACGAGACAATCATTGCAAGATTGAATTCTTCAACAATTGCTTCTGTAAGAAATACGTTTTTAAAGAATTGGAGATTTTTGCATTATTAAAAAGACATATAAATACACCAAAATAAGAAAAAAAAATATAATCTTACTAAAAGAATACTAAATGCATATGTGTTTTATTTGAGCAAAGTAAAATATTGCCTGCTTGCAAACTAGTGTAATTTAACATCTTAAAAGGTCACTTATAACTATTTGACAGCAAAATAAAAATGGGCTTCACAACTCATGAGCGTCAAAACAGAAGATCGAACGTTACATGTATCTGTAACTTTTACAAAGATAAATTCTTTACGTTTATATTGCACAGGGAATGATTATTTAAGAATTTATCAGTTTAAGACCTAATTTTGTCTTTTTCTCATCACTTAAAACTATAATGGATGTTAGATTCTTCGAGTGAAAACACCACGGAAACACGGAACACACCATCTCATTTCACTGTCAGTCATAGAGATATGAATATTCATTATCCGCCATTTTATACCGGCGATATGTGACACGACAAAGATACGTGACACGACAAGAAATGCGTAATGTTTAGTGTTTTCCAAACTATGGTGGAAAAAAACCAACCAGTTGAGGGAAAGAATCAACTGTTTTGTTTTTTCCCCGGGAAAGAAATCAACCGTTTGTTTTTTTCCCCGGGGAAAAAGCTGACTGGGGAAAAAAAACTGACCGTTACAACCGTAAGCTTGCGAAACACAATGGGCCTTAGCAACAAAGATAACAGATAGAAAGATAACACATTATCTCATTGGTCAATATTATTGGTTTGATTGACAGGTCGTTCATGACTATAAGTGAAATATTTTTAAGATATATATATATTCAACATAAACTTTTAAGCCTTTTATGTGTATTTTCAACTAAGTCAAGGACCATAACTAAGTTCCAGCTGTGCTAAATCAAAAATAGAACAGCAGGGTCACATTTAAAGAAGTCTTTGTATGCTGTCTCCCGAGCCTACTCTGTGAAGTCGGATCGGTAGGTAGGCAAATTATTTGTTTTATTCCAGTGCTACAAATAACTAATTATTTTATATTTCTCATGAAGATAAATGAATAAAATATAAAAAGATATCTAATGTCATTTTATATCTGATTTGTTGATAGTGATACTTTTGCGAATATTTGCAAAAAAAATCTAAATTTTAAATGACACAATTAAGCTTCTTTCTGCTCTTCTACAATAACTAAAATTCTAAATTGTAGTTATTATTTTATGTGGGAGAGGTGGACCTCAGTCTGGGTAGGATGTGTGGGCAGTAGTGGTGTAAAATGTATTTCATTTCCGTAGGGTTTAGTTTTTTTGTTTTTTTTTGATAATTTAATTTTGTTCATGATTTTTTAACAGACATACTTATGTAGGAGGAGAGAGTGATATCTGATGAATCTGATGATCAAAACTGGCCAAGTGGTTTAGGAGCAGATGTTGTTTAAAGTAAAGTGTTGCCAGACGGACGCGTCGGACAGACGGTGAGTGATCACAATAGATCACCCTGAGCACTTTGTGCTCAAGTGAGCTGAAAAAACTCAGATGCATAAATTCATACACTGAATAATATTCCTACATGGTTTCATGACTCTAGTTCAAATGTTGCTAATGATATATATGCAACACAAACTTACTATGTATTTTTCACTAACTCAAGGACCATACCTCTGGTCTGACAGCAGGAACTCCCAAACAAAACATCAGGTACACAACTTCCCTTGCTATTTAACAATTCTCTAATGTTTTATAACTCAGAGTCATACAGAGAGATACATGCCATACAAACTTGTATGCCAATGATGCATATTTTTGACTAAATCATTTAGTCTAATCTATTAAGTTTCGTGACCATGGCCAAATTTATGTTTTTAAGATATATGTAACACAAACTTTTATGCTCTCTATAACTCTGGACATCGAAAACCCAGGTACACAACCTTACATGTTAATCCTTAATATTTCAAGGATGTTTCATAATCCCAGGTCAATACTTTTTGAGATACACATGACACAATTTTTAGGCCCTTTTATGCATATTTTTAATAAGTCCAGGGCCATAACTTTCATTAGCCTATTTTAGTTAAAACACCAGAAGCACCACTTCAAATGCTGAATGAAAATCCTATGAGGTTTGACGACTCTGTGTCAAACGCTTTTTGGGATATGCACGACACATATTCGGACTGACAGACGAATGGTGAGCAATCACACTAGCTCAAGACAGAGTACTTCATTAATTAAGGTGAACAAAAAATATAACTTACATAGACTAGTTTTGAAAACACAAAATCTGTACATACTCAAATGTGAATGTTCTTTTCAATCTTTGTATGGGTGTTTCACTGGTGATGAATTGTTGAATATCTGCCTCTAATTGCTGCATTTCCTTCATCTTTGCCTTTATATCCAATGTACCTGTATTGACCACTTCACTGACTGGTGCCATACATGACAGTTTCCTTGCTTGCATCTTATTAACTAACTGTTTGTATACCAACCATGTCATCTCAGGAATTCTAAATGGTCTCATAAATGTAATTTTATTCGAATTGTAACTTACATCTTCAGACTTCATATCATATAATCTTTTACTAAAAGATGATAAACTACTAAAGTCATTTAGCCAGGTATCTGTATGTAGGTTATTTTCTTGATGTTTTCATCTAAGGGGTGCTGTATGAATGTTGGGAGTTAAGAATCTCTACCGGCCAGACCTACAATAAAATAAAAACCTAATATTTCTTGAATCCTTAAAACAGCTAATTGTATGTAGTGACAGGCTGACTAAGACTCTATGTATACATCTTACACTTCTGGTGAACATGTCCCAATAAAACAAGAGTTCATAGGCTCATAGAACACAAATGCCTACCCCCCACCACACCACCACCATGATGCATTCAGTAACTGCGCAAGGAACATAACTTACTTAGTCACTGTGCACTGGACGTTGGACGTCCAAGTGACAAGACATGTATGAAAGTTTGTCACTTGCTGTCCAGTTTTCAAAGGATTTAGTATGCATAATATTCCCTTGTGGTCTTTTCAGAATTAAGAGTGTTTTTCTAATTGTATTTATAAGAGAAAACCTTGGTCCGATTTTCAGAGGATTCCAGTTTTTGGAGGGTCCGGTTTTCAAAGTTTTTACTGTACATGTAACATCTAAGAGCACAGCCATTTTTGACCCTAGGGCAATAACTTGAACAATTATGGTTCAGAGCATTACATGCAAATATCAACAAGCAAAGTGAATTGGATTAGTCAGGATCAATTTAACAGAAAACAAGGCAGTCTGAAAGACAGCTAAATCCCCCGCCACTGCTATGGATAGTGAAAGGGTAAACCTTTGATTTTAGCTGTGACCTTGACCTTGAACTGACATGGCTGACTCATGAATTCTGCACAACGTCTTGAGGATGTGATCATTTGACCCAAGTTTCATGAAAATCCTTCAAGGGGTTTAGGAGATACAGAGCTGAAACCTTTGACCTTCAGTTGTGATCAATGTAAAGGTCAAGGTTTGTTTCGGTACACAAAACTATGCATATGGTCCAAATTTGAAGGCTGTAGCTTGAGATATGTGAAATAAGGTCACTAGGTCAAAGTCAAGGTCAAATTTCATTTCAGAACATGAAACTATGCATGTGGTCCAAATTTGAAGCCTGTACCTTCAAAAATGTGAAAGTAAGTCACTAGGTCAACGTCAAGGTCAAAGTCTTTTTCAGTGCACAAAACTATGCATGTGGTCCAAATTTGAAGGCTGTAGCTACAGAAATGTAAAAGTAGGTCACTAGGTCAAAATCAAGGTCAACTCATATCAAGGTTCATCTTGCCACTCAAAACCATACATGTGGTCCAAATCTGAATGTTGTAGGTTATTGACAAGAAAATTTTAAAAGCTTTTCCCTATACAAGTCTATATGAACCATGTGACCCCCAGGGCGGGGCCATATTTGACCCTTGGGGGATAATTTGAACAAACTTGGTAGAGAACCACTAGATGATGCTACATTACAAATGCCAAAGCCCTAGGCTTTGTGGTTTGGACAAGAAGATTTTCAAGGTTTATCCCTATATAAGTCTATGTAAACCATGTGACCCCCGGGGCGGGGCCATATTTGACCCTAGGGGAATAATTTGAACAATCTTAGTAGAAGACCACTAGATGGTGTCACATACAAAATATCAAAGCCCTAGGCCCTGTGTTTTGAACAAGAGGTTTTTCAAAGTTTTTCCCTATATAAGTCTATATAAACCATGTGACCCCCGGGGCGGGGCCATATTACACCCCAGGGAAATAATTTGAATCATCTTGGTAGAGGACCACTAAATGATGCTTCATACCAAATATCAAAGCCCTAGGCTCTGTGGTTTTGGACAAGAAGATTTTCAAAGTTTTTCCCTATATAAATCTATGTAAATTATAGAAATAAACAAAGGGCCATAACTCACTAAAAAATTGTTGAACCAGTCTGATTTTCAGGGGGACACAACTAGGTACCAATACATCATTCTGACAAAGTTTGGTCAAAATCCCCCTGGTAGTTTCTGAAGAGATGCGATAACGAGAAATTGTTAACGGAAGTACGGACGGAATGACGGACGGACGGAAGGACGACAGACCACGGACGCAGAGTGATTTGAATAGTCCACAATCTGATGATGGTGGGCTAATAACTAATAATTAAACCCATACCCTAAACAAGAGAGATGACACCATTAATGATTTATATGCAATTATTATTATTTTCTTATTATGATACAAAGAATGCACATATAATTACTTATATATAACTAATAATAAACCCAGAAAATGAGTACTAAACAATTAATCATCAATCTGCTATGTAGTCCATTCACTGCTGGAGTGTAATAGAAAATAATGAACAACTTGAATCATTATCTCATTAGTGTTGCAGACTTATGACCCTCTACAGGTAAAGGCCTTAACCTTGAGGCATCTGGATATAGAATTAAATTATAAATCAAATAAACAAAAGGTCATAACTCACTCAAAAATTGTTGAACCAGTCTGATTTTCAGGGGGACACAATTAGAGTACCAATACATCATTCTGACAAAGTTTGGTCAAAATCCCCCCGTTTTCTAGAAATGCGATAACCAGAATTGTTAACGGACGACGACCACGGACACAGAGTGATTGAATAGCCCATCATCTGATGATGGTGGGCTTAAAATGTGAAAGTAGGTCACTAGGTCAATGTCAAAGTTTATTTTGGTACACAAACCTTTGCATGTGGTCCAAATTTGATGGCTGTAGCTACAGAAATGTGAAAGTAGGTCACTAGGTCAAGATCAAGGTCAACTCATGTCAAGGTTCATCTAGCCACTCAAAACTATACATGTGGTCCAAATTTGAATGTTGTAGGTTATGGACAAGATTTTAAAAGTTTTTCCCTAGTCTATTATAAACCATGTGACCCCGGGGCGGGGCCATATTTGACCCTAAGGGGATAATTTGAACAAACTTGGTAGAGAACCACTAGATGATGCTTCATTACAAATATCAAAGCCCTAGGCTTTGTGGTTTTGGACAAGAAGATTTTCAAAGATTTTCCTTATATAGGTCCATGTAAACCATGTGACCCCAGGGCGGGACCATATTTGACCCTACGGAAATAATTTGAACAGTCTCAGTAGAGGACCACTAGATGATGTCACATACAAAATATCAAAGTCATAGGCCCTGTGGTTTTGGACAAGAATATTTTCAACGTTTTTCCCTATATAAATCTATGTAAATTATAAAAAATAAACAAAGGGCCATAACTCACTCAAAAATTGTTGAACCAGTCTGATTTTCAGGGGAACACAACTAGGGTACCAATACATCATTCTGACAAAGTTTGGTAAAAATCCCCCCAGTAGTTTCTGAGGAGATGCGACAACGAGAAATTGTTAACGGATGGAAGGACGGACGGACGAACGGAAGGACGACAGACCACGGACGCAGAGTGATTTGAATAGCCCACCATCATCACTAAAAACAAATTGTTCTTCTTAGTAACCGTTGTATATCATCATTATTGTTTGTAATGTGTGTCATCCGTACGTGTTTATGAATTTAACGCTTATAAATTTTGTAAAATGCAAATAAATTCTTATGATTGCATAATTTGAATTTATTGAAATATTTCTAAACGTCTTGAACAACATGTATACTTTCAAAATACACTGTCATACATAATTATTTTGCGGTCACATATTCAGTTCTTCGTTGAAATAATTAACACCTTTGAGATATACAGATGATCTGTTTATTAGCCCACCATCATGAGATGGTGGGCTATTCAAATCACTCTGCATTCGTGGTCCGTCCGTCGCATCTCCTCAGAAACTACTTGGCGGATTTTGACTAAACTTTGTCAGAATGATGTACTGGTACCCTAGTTGTGTCTCCCTGAAAATCAGACTGGTTCAACAATTTTTGAGTGAGTTATCACCCTTTGTTTATTTTGATTTCTAATATAATTTTATATCCAGTGGCCCTCAAGTAGTTAATTGGTTTTTTTATGGCCTTACCTGTAGACGGGTCATAAAGTCTGCAGACACTAATGAGATAATGATTCAAGTTGTTCTTTATTTTCCTATTACCCCTCAGCAGTGGATGGACTAGCCTTGTGGATTGATGATAAATTTGTTTAGTACTCTAGTATTTCTGGGTTGTTTATTTTTATAATTTACATAGATTTATATAAGGAAAAACTTTGACAAGAGATCACAGAGTGATCTTGGCACCCACCAATGTGCCATTTTTGAGTGTTCCAAATTTCAAGACTTACTGACTAGCTCAAGGTCAAATTTCATTTCCATACACAACACTGTGCATGTAGTCCATGCATGTGGTCCAAATTTGAAAGCTGTAGCTTGAGAAATGTGAAAGCAGGTCACTAGATCAATTTCAAGAACAAAGTTCTTTGTACACAAAACTATGCATGTGCATCAAGTTTGAAGGCTGTAGTTTGAGAAATTTGAAAGTAGGTCTCTAGGTCAATCTTAAGCTCAAAGTTTTATTTCGGTAAACAAAACCATGCAAGTGGTCTAAATTTGAAGGCTGTACCTTCAAAAATGTGAAAGTAGGTCACTAGGTCAATGTCAAGGTCAAAGTTTTATTCGGTACACAATCTTATGCATGTGGTCTAAATTTGAAGCCTGTACCTTCAAAAATGTGAAAGTAGGTCACTAGGTCAATCTCAAGGTCAAAGTTCATTTCAGTACACAAAACTATGCAAGTGGTCCAAATTTGAAGGCTGTAGCTTGAGAAATGTGAAAGTAGGTCACTAGGTCAAAATCAAGGTCAAATTTTATTTCGGAACACAGAACTATGCATGTGATCCTAGGGTCAAATATAGCCCGCCCTGGGGGTCACATGGTTTACATGGACCTATATAAGGAAAATCTTTGAAAATCTTCTTGTCCAAAACCACAAAGCCTAGGGCTTTGATATTTGTAATGAAGCATCATCTAGTGGTTCTCTACCAAGTTTGTTCAAATTATCCCCTTAGGGTCAAATATGGCCCCGCCCCGGGGTCACATGGTTTATAATAGACTTATATAGGGAAAAACTTTTAGCTACAGCCTTCAAATTTGGACCACATGCATATAGTTTTGTGCACCGAGACCTTGACATTGACCTAGTGACCTACTGTCATATTTTTGAAGGTACAGGCCTCAAATTTGGACCACATGCATAGTTCTGTGTTCCGAAATAAACTTTGACCTTGATTTTGACCTAGTGACCTACTTTCACATTTCTCAAGCTACAAGCTTCAAATTTGGACCATATGCATAGTTTTGTGTACCAAAACAAACTTTGACCTTGACATTGACCTAGTGACCTACTTTCACATTTTTGAAGGCTGTAGCTACAGAAATGTGAAAGTAGGTCACCAGGTCAAAATCAAGGTCAACTCATGTCAAGGTTCATCTTGCCATTCAAAACCATACATGTGGTCCAAATTTGAATGTTGTAAGTTATTGACAAGAAGATTTTAAAAGCTTTTCCCGATATAAGTCTATATGAACCATGTGACCCCCAGGGCGGGCCATATTTGACCCTAGGGGGATAATTTGAACAAACTTGGAAGAGAACCACTAGATGATGCTTCATTACAAATATCAAAGCCCTAGGCTTTGTGGTTTGGACAAGAAGATTTTCAAAGTTTTTCCCTATATAAGTCTATGTAAACCATGTGACCCCCGGGGCTGGGCCATATTTTACCCTAGGGGGATAATTTGAACAATCTTAGTAGACAACCACTAGATGATGTCACATACAAAATATCAAAGCCCTAGGCACAGTGGTTTTGGACAAGAGGTTTTTCAAAGTTTTTCCCTATATATGTCTATATAAACCATGTGACCCCCGGGGCGGGGCCATATTAGACCCCAGGGAAATAATTTGAATCATCTTGGTAGAGGACCACTAGATGATGCTTCATACCAAATATCAAAGCCCTAGGCTCTGTGGTTTTGGACAAGAAGATTTTCAAAGTTTTTCCCTATATAAATCTATGTAAATTATAGAAATAAACAAAGGGCCATAACTCACTAAAAAATTGTTGAACCAGTCTGATTTTCAGGGGGACACAACTAGGGTACCAATACATCATTCTGACAAAGTTTGGTCAAAATCCCCCTGGTACTTTCTGAGGAGATGCAATAACGAGAAATTGTTAACAAACGGAAGGATGGACCACGGACGCAGCGTGATTTGAATAGCCCACCATCTGATGATGGTGGGCTAAAAATATTATTGTCCAAAACCACAGGGCCTAGGGCTTTGATATTTGGTATGTAGCATCATCTATTGGTCCTCTACCAAGATCTTTCAAATTATTTCCCTTGTTAAATATGACCCCGCCCTGGGGGTCACATTGTTTACATTGACTTATATAGGGAAAAACTTTGAAAATCTTCTTGTCCAAACCACAAAGCCTAGGGCTTTGATATTTGTAATGTAGCATCATCTAGTGGTTCTCTACAAAGTTTGTTCAAATTATCCCCCTTGGGCCAAATATGGCCCCGCCCCAGGGGTCACATGGTTTATAATAGACTTATATAGGGAAAAGCTTTAAAAATCTTTTTGTCTATAACCTACAACATTCAAATTTGCACCATTTGAGTGGCTGGATGAACCTTGGCATGAGTTGACCTTGATCTTGACCTAGTGACCTACTTTCACATTTCTGTAGCTACAGCCTTCATATTTGGACCACATGCATAGGTTTGTGTACCAAAATAAACACTGACCTTGACCTTGACCTAGTGACCTACTTTCACATTTTTGAAGGTACAGGCTTCAAATTTGGACCACACGCATAGTTTTGTATTCCGAAATGAAATTTGACTTTGATTTTGACCTAGTGACCTACTTTCACATTCCTCTAGTTACAGCCTTCAAATATGGACCACATGCATAGTTTTGTGTACCAAAATGAATTTTGACCTTGAGATTAACCTAGTGACCTACTTTGACCTTTCTGTAGCTACAGCTTTCAAATTTGGACCACATGCACAGGTTTGTGCACCGAAATAAACTTTGACCTTGACATTGACCTAGTGACCTACTTTCACATTTTTGTAGCTACAGCCTTCAAATTTGGACCACATGCATAGTTTTGTGTACAGAAATAAATTTTGACCTTGACCTAGTGACCTACTTTCACATTTTTGAAGGTACAGGCTTCAGATTTGGACCACATGCATAGTTTTGTGTTCCGAAATGAACTTTGACCTTGACATTGACCTAGTGACCTACTTTCACATTTTTGAAGGCTGTAGCTACAGAAATGTGAAAGTAGGTCACCAGGTCAAAATCAAGGTCAACTCATGTCAAGGTTCATCTTGCCATTCAAAACCATACATGTGGTCCAAATTTGAATGTTGTAAGTTATTGACAAGAAGATTTTAAAAGCTTTTCCCGATATAAGTCTATATGAACCATGTGACCCCCAGGGTGGGCCATATTTGACCCTAGGGGGATAATTTGAACAAACTTGGAAGAGAACCACTAGATGATGCTACATTACAAATATCAAAGCCCTAGGCTTTGTGGTTTGGACAAGAAGATTTTCAAAGTTTTTCCCTATATAAGTCTATGTAAACCATGTGACCCCCGGGGCTGGGCCATATTTTACCCTAGGGGGATAATTTGAACAATCTTAGTAGACGACCACAAGATGATGTCACATACAAAATATCTAAGCCCTAGGCACAGTGGTTTTGGACAAGAGGTTTTTCAAAGTTTTTCCCTATATATGTCTATATAAACCATGTGACCCCCGGGGCGGGGCCATATTACACCCCAGGGAAATAATTTGAATCATCTTGGTAGAGGACCACTAGATGATGCTTCATACCAAATATCAAAGCCCTAGGCTCTGTGGTTTTGGACAAGAAGATTTTCAAAGTTTTTTCCTATATAAATCTATGTAAATTATAGAAATAAACAAAGGGCCATAACTCACTAAAAAATTGTTGAACCAGTCTGATTTTCAGGGGGACACAACTAGGGTACCAATACATCATTCTGACAAAGTTTGGTCAAAATCCCCCTGGTACTTTCTGAGGAGATGCAATAACGAGAAATTGTTAACAAACGGAAGGATGGACCACGGACGCAGCGTGATTTGAATAGCCCACCATCTGATGATGGTGGGCTAAAAATCTTATTGTCCAAAACCACAGGGCCTAGGGCTTTGATATTTGGTATGTAGCATCATCTATTGGTCCTCTACCAAGATCTTTCAAATTACTTCCCTTGTTAAATATGACCCCGCCCCGGGGGTCACATTGTTTACATTGACTTATATAGGGAAAAACTTTGAAAATCTTCTTGTCCAAACCACAAAGCCTAGGGCTTTGATATTTGTAATGTAGCATCATCTAGTGGTTCTCTACAAAGTTTGTTCAAATTATCCCCCTTGGGCCAAATATGGCCCCGCCCCAGGGGTCACATGGTTCATATAGACTTATATAGGGAAAAGCTTTAAAAATCTTTTTGTCTATAACCTACAACATTCAAATTTGCACCATTTGAGTGGCTGGATGAACCTTGGCATGAGTTGACCTTGATCTTGACCTAGTGACCTACTTTCACATTTCTGTAGCTACAGCCTTCATATTTGGACCACATGCATAGGTTTGTGTACCAAAATAAACACTGACCTTGACCTTGACCTAGTGACCTACTTTCACATTTTTGAAGGTACAGGCTTCAAATTTGGACCACACGCATAGTTTTGTATTCCGAAATGAAATTTGACTTTGATTTTGACCTAGTGACCTACTTTCACATTCCTCTAGTTACAGCCTTCAAATATGGACCACATGCATAGTTTTGTGTACCGAAATGAATTTTGACCTTGAGATTAACCTAGTTACAGTAAAATACCGCTCGCTCGAGGTCGCAACGGGATGAGCAAAATGCTCGAGTTATCCGTGGTTTCGAGCAACCCATATATTGACCAACATACGAAGAAAACTGAAGTTTGCTTTACCAATGTTGTCATCGGGACCATTTGCAGAGTAAACGGTGATGCGTAATAATAACATACTTGTGACATTTAAAAAAAAACGTATAACAAACGTTATCTATGATAAACGTAATTTGTAAATGGCACATGTGAAGAAACAACTAAGACTTTTATCTTTATTTATCAACAAGTGCATATCAGAATTATCGTCTCAATTTTATGAAAAGTCTTTACTATTTCCTTCTTTTGCATGCAAACAACTGCTGATTAAAATACTAATATATCATAACTATCTTCTCGATCCTGAAGAAAAGATGTTTTCAGTAATCAGTAACTGATCGAAATTTGATCAATAAAACTTGTCTTCAACATTTTATCTATAATTACTCTCTTTATAAGATGAAATATACCGACAAACAAACATATAAGATAGTTGGGGAGTAGACTACGCAATTCTCACGGTGTGTGAAAATGTTTGATTAACCGATACATTCTGACCGCCGAAGGTGTGAAAAATTTGACACCTCTGCTCGAGTTTGCCAGACGAAACTAAGAATAAATTAATACACAGGGACCAGGTGTCATGCTCGAGCGATCGAGTTATCGATGCTCGACCCAGCCATGGTACTTTCACATAGAAAACAGAAGGAAATCGGCCGGGACCACATGAATTGCTCGAGCGAGCCCGGGTGCTCGAGTCATCGATGCTCGAGCGAGCGGTGTTTCACTGTACCTACTTTGACCTTTCTGTAGCTACAGCTTTCAAATTTGGACCACATGCACAGGTTTGTGCACCGAAATAAACTTTGACCTTGACATTGACCTAGTGACCTACTTTCACATTTTTGTAGCTACAGTCTTCAAATTTGGACCACATGCATAGTTTTGTGTACAGAAATAAATTTTGACCTTGACCTAGTGACCTACTTTCACATTTTTGAAGGTACAGGCTTCAAATTTGGACCACATGCATAGTTTTGTGTTCCGAAATGAACTTTGACCTTGATTTTGACCTAGTGACCTACTTCCACATTTCTCAACCTACAGCCTTCAAATTTGGATAACATGCTTGGTTTTATGTACCGAAATGAACTTTGACCTTGACATTGACCTAGTGACCTACTTTCAAATTTTTGAAGGTACAGGCTTCAAATTTAGACCACATGCTTAGTTTTATGTTACAAAATGAAATTTGACCTCGATTTGACCTAGTGACCTACTAAGTCTTTCACATTTCTCAAGCTACAGCCCACATGCAAAGTTTTGTGTAACGAAATGAACTTTGATCTTGAAATTGATCTAGCGACCTACTTTCATATTTCTCAAGCTACAACTTTCAAATTTGGACCACATGCACAGTTTTGTTTATCGAAATGAACTTTGACCTTAATTTTGATCTTGAGCTAGTCTTGAAATTTGGAACATTCAAAAATGGCTCAATGATGGGCACCAAGATCACTCTGTGATCTCTTGTTACAAATGAAACCTTAGTGTGACATGTAGATATATTTGACTTTCGGTAATAATTTTTAGATGTTGTTGCTAATGTTATAGAACACCATACTTTTCTATCAAATCATGCACAATTATGAATTCCCAATAAGGAAATGTTTGACGGACCCTGACCACAGCTGACATCCCAACCACCTCATTAGCAATCATCTGTTGTTGTGAGAATCAGTTGTTTAAAATGAAATAGAAGTTATGATTGTCACTGTGCTGATATAGATCTATGCTTGAAAGTTGTGAATCAAAAGTTTTTTGCACTAAATGTGTTAACTGCAATTGCTTTTTTTCGGCGTTTCAAATCCAAAAATATTGTGCTTTATTAATACCAAGACTAAAACTGTTCTTTTACTTTTTAAAAGTTTCTTTTTTATTTGCTTACGCTGTTTGAAAAGACTCTGGTCTACTTAAAATAATCTGTATAATTAATTTTGTATATTTTCTACGTCTGTTCCAATATATTTATTTAACTAGTTATTGTTTCCGCATGTTATTTATTCCGTTAACAAGTGCGTCAGGCAGCATCTCTCTTCAAAATTTACTGAGAGTGATACATGTACATAGAAAGCAATTCGCGCATTGCATTATGGTATAACTGATATATGTTCTATTAATAGGAGAGATCGTGTTTGTATACAAATCAATTGCATTTTCTATGTTTAGAACTGATAAGACAGTGACAGGGTGGGCAGACGCCAAACGTCAATGTTTTTTGTAAACAGTGATGTTTTGCTAACGGCCTAAACTTTCTTAACAGTTACGTGCCACGAAAAGGAATTACAGAATCCAGGAACACTGGTTAGGTTATCAGCCCGCCAAACTGTTGCATATATTTATATGATTATATACCAATTGGACTGCAATCATATCTATTCTTTATATTTTATGTCCTCACACTCGGCAGGCTTTTCAAACTAAAATGGTATTTTTGGTGCTGTGCATTTTGGAATTTTAATTTATATGCTTACTCTCTTACCTTAACATTGATAATACAAATGGTCAAAATTGTTGGTAAATTTAATGTATTCAATTCGTTTGTAATTTTAAGGCCTGAATCGTTTTGTCATTTGTGTTAATTTTGGGTTCAAATTTTTCCTAAAAGGTCAGTTGGTTTTGGAAATATTATTATCTGCTTTTAAAGGTATACTAGATTCAAATTACATATCTGAAAATATGGAAAATCACTACATAATGCTTATGTAGTTTATATGTATTAATAGTTTAGTAGAAAATCTATATAGCAAAAACAAGAGGGCCATGATGGCCCTATATCGCTCACCTGTTATCATTGCACTTGAGGGCAAGAAGGTCCTCAGAAAAAATATAATATATATATAAAAATATAAATAAGTCCAAAGGACAGGAACAACAAAGTAAGAAATTTAACCAAACAGAAAAACAAAATTCTTACAAGGTACAGATATGTCAAAATACACCTAAAAATTGGAGGTACCATCCATGTTGTACATCTGAAAAGTGGTCTCGGGTTTTCCCTACGGCCAATAATAAAAATGTTACTAAAAATAAGCTATTTATAGTAACGTAAAAGGGAAGTAATCAAAAAGAAAATTATTGTAAGTGAACAAAAGAAGGATCTGCCAAATAAATCTGTTGACATAAATGAAATTTCAGATCAGTATCTTCATTAGTTACAGAAATATACCCATTTTAATTTGAAATAAATGGAGGTAATTTGACATAAAATCAGTCCATAGTTATCTACCCTGATTGGCTCGGTCCAACTAATGACAATAATGAAATTTCAAATAAGTCCTATAAGTACTTACTGATATAAATCCATTTTGACTACAATCAGGGGAGATAATCAGACATAAAATAACTCTGGAAACTACGACTGAATATGATTTGTCATGGAATCCAGGATTTATTGTTGTTGAAGATATTTTGGAAGTCTGTATCAAATAAAACCATAAATGCAGTCTCTATATGGCTGCAAAAGCCAAAATAGCCAATTTTGGACCTTTAAGGGGCCATAACTCTGGAACCCATGATGGAATCTGGCCAGTTCAAGAAAGGAACCAAGATCTTGTGGTGATACAAGTTGTGTGCAAGTTTGGTTAAAATCAAATCATAAATGAAGTTGGTATTGTGCAGACAAGGTCAAAATAGCTAATTTTGGTCCTTTCAGGGGCCATAACTCTGGAACCCAATAGGGGATCTGGCCGGTTCAAAAAAGGAACTGAGATCTTATGGCAACACAAGTTTTGTGCAAGTTTGATTAAATTTAAATCATAAATGAAGCTGCTATTGTGCAGAAAAGGTCAAAATAGCTAATTCTGGCCCATTCAGGGGCCATAACTCTGGAACCCATAATGGAATCTAGCCAGTTCAAGAAAGGAACCAAGATCTTATAGCGATACAAGTTGTGTGCAAGTTTGGTTAAAATAAAATCATAAATGAAGCTGCTATTGTGCAGACAAGGTCAAAATAGCTAATTCTGGTCCTTTCAGGGACCATAACTCTGGAACCCATAATGGAATCTGGCCAGTTCAAGAAAGGAACCAAGACCTTATGGTGATACAAGTTGTGTGCCAGTTTGGTAAAAATCAAATCATAAATAAAGCTGCTATTGTGCAGACAAGGTCAATATGAGGAATCTGGCCAGTTGAAGAAAGGAAGCAAGATCTTGTGGTGATACAAGTTGTGTGCAACTTTCATTAAAATCAAATAAAAAACAAGAGCACCGCCGTGCGGGTGCTGACGCTCATCTGATTTTTTTTGTATAATAGAACTATTGTCCTACCCATGATTTTCTAAGTATGAAAAGGGCCATCATTCTTGCAAAAAGCAGGATAGAGTTATGTTTCTTGATGTACAGTGTCCACTTATGATGGTGAAAAACTGTTGCAAGTTTTAAAGCAATAGCTTTGATAGTTTATGAGAAAAGTATACTTAAACATAATACTCAACCAAGAAAATTATTTTCTAAGTCCAAAAGGGGTAATAATTATTGCAAAAAGCAGGATGGAGTAGTGTTGCTTGCTGTACAGGGTCAGCTTATGATGGTGAACAAGTGTTGCAAGTTTCAAAGCAATAGCTTTGATAGTTTAAGAGAAAAAGTTCACCGAAACATAAAACTTAACCAAGAAATCTGATATTTTCTAAGTCCAAAAGGGGCCATAAATCTTGAAAAAAGCAGGATGGAGTTATGTTTCTTGCTGTACAGGGTCAGCTTATGATGGTGAACAAGTGTTGCAAGTTTTAAAGCAATAGCTTTGATAGTTTAGGATTAAAGCTGACCTAAACATAAAACTTAACCAAGAAAACTGATTTTCTAAGTCCAAAAGGGGCAATAATTCTTGCAAAAAGCAAGATGGAGTTATGTTTCTTGATGTACAGGGTCTGCTTATGATGGTAAACAAGTATTCCAAGTTTCAAAGCAATAGCTTTGATAGTTTAGGAGAAAAGTTGACCTAAACATAAAACTTAACCAAGAAATCTGATATTTTCTAAGTACAAAAGGGGCCATAAATCTTGCAAAAAGCAAGATGGAGTTATGTTTCTTGCTATACAGGGTCAGCTTATGATGGTGAACAAGTATTCAAAGTTTCAAAGCAATAGCTTTGATAGTTTAGGAGAAAAGCTGACCTAAACATAAAACTTAACCAGGCAACGCCGACGCCGACGCCGACAACCGCTCAAGTGATGACAATAACTCATCATTTTTTTTCAAAAAATCAGATGAGCTAATGAAGCTGCTATTGTGCAGACAAGGTCAAAATAGCTAATTTTGGCCCTTTCAGGGGCCATAACTCTGGAACTCATTAAGGGATCTGGCCGGTTTTAGAAACGAAACGAGATCTTATGGTGACCCAAGTTTTGTGCAAGTTTGATTAAATTCAAATCATAAATGAAGCTGCTATTGTGCAGACAAGGTCAAAATAGCTAATTCTGGCCCTTTCTGGGGCCATCACTCTGGAACCCATAATGAAATCTTGCCAGTTTAAGAGAGGAACCAAGATCTTATGGTGATACAAGTTGTGTGCAAGTTTGGTTAAAACTAGAACTGTCACAGGAGTGTCTCATACCCCCACCATACGATCTTGTCACAGAAGAATGGCAACCATAAGGAATCTTAAATTTACTTTGGAGTACTTCATCCTGGGCTTCCACATTTAAGTAATACTAGTATAATACTAGTATAGTAATACTAGTAAATATATTTAATCTCTAATATTAGAGATACACTAAAAGTGAATACAAAAAAGTGTCTTACCAACACATGTTACCACAGAAAAATGTTTTTACTTTTTACATAGGACTTATAATAAAACAGTTAGAAAAATACCTAAAATATTGAAAATCTAAAAATAGGATTTCTAAAAATAGACTAATTTCTGGAATTTAAGGGTAAGAAACTCAGAACAAAAGTTATACAAGAGCTGTCGGAGGACAGCAACGTTCGACTATTCAAAAGCCTTGTCGATTGAATAAATACGAGTCGAAAAAGGGACATAATTTAGTAAAAAAGCAAAATAGGGTTATGGAACCTGCATAGTGCTTATCAGCTCAGGACAGTGGACAAGTGTGTGAAGTTTCAATCCATTCCCATTAGTGGGTACTAAGATACCAGCTTACATAATAGGAATTTAACCAAAAACTCCTAAGTCGAAAAAGGGGCATAATTTTGTAAAATGCGAAGTTGAGTTATTGACCCTTTGCATTGCAAGTCATATCATGACAGTGAACAAGTGTGTGCAATTTCAATCCTTTCCTATTAGTGGATACTGAGATACCAGCTTACATACAAAAACTTAACCAAAAATTTCTAAGTGGAAAAAGGGGCATAATTTTGAAAAAAAGCAAAATAAAGTCATGGGACCTGCTTTGTGCATGTCAGATCATGACAGTGAACAAGTATGTAAAGTTTCAATCCATTCCAATTAGTGAGTACTGAGATAGCAGCTTACATACAAAACCTAAACCAAAAAATTCTAAGTCGAAAAAGGGGCATAATTTTGTAAAAAAGCAAAATAGAGTTATGGAACCTGTGCAATGTAAGTCAGTTTATCACAGTAAATAAGTTTGTGAAGTTTCAATCCATTCCCACAAGTGGTTACTGAGATACCAGCTTACATACAAAACCTAAACCAAAAATTTCTAAGTCGAAAAAGGGGCATAATTTTGTAAAAAAGCATAATAGAGTTATGTAACCTGTGCAATGTAGGTCAGTTTATCACAGTGAATAAGTGTGTGAAGTTTCAATCCATTCCCACAAGTGGTTGCTGAGATACCAGCTTACATACAAAAACTTAACCAAATCGGGACGCGGACGCGGATGCCGACGCATGGGCGAGTCCAATAGCTCTACTATTCTATGAATAGTCGAGCTAAAAAAGGTTACTTCCCTTTGGCTCTAAGCCAATCAGAATGAGATATAGTGAAAATACTTCAAAATTGACCTTAAATTCTAGGTAAAAGGGGACACAATTCAAGAAAAATTAGTGTCAGAGTTATGCACCTTGTGTCACATGATGTGGGTGATGAGGTGGAACATCAATTTTAAGTCTGAATCAAATCCATTCAGTAGTAACTGAGATATAGTGAAAATACAACAAAATTAACCTTAAATTCTAAGTTAAAGGGGACATAATTCATGAAAACTTGGTGTCAGAGTTATGCACCTTGTGTCACATGATGTGGGCACATGATGTGGGTGATGAGGTGGAACATCTATTTTAAGTTTGAATCAAATCCATTCAGTAGTAGCTGAGATATAGTGAAAATACATCAAAATCAACCTTAAATTCTAAGTAAAAAGGGGCATAATTCATAAAAAAATGGTGTCAGAGTTATGCGCCTTGTGTCACATGATGTGGGTGATGAGGTGGAACATCTTTTTTAAGTTTGAATCAAATCCATTCGGTAATAACTGAGATATAGTGAAAATACAACAAAATTAACCTTAAATTCTAAGTAAAATGGGACATAATTCATGAAAACTTGGTGTCAAGAGTTATGCACCTTGTGTCACATGATGTGGGTGATAAGGTGGAACATGTATTTTAAGTTTGAATCAAATCCATTTGGTAATAACTGAGATAATAGATTTCGGGACGCGACGGGACGGGACGGGACGGGACGCGACAAAAACTGACTCCTATATACCCCCCTCAAACATGTTTGGTGCGGGTATAATAAAACATAAATGAAGCTGCTATTGTGCAGACAAGGTCAAAATAGCTAATTCTGGCCTTTTCAGGGGCCATAACTCTGGAACCCTTAAAGGAATCTGGCCAGTTCAAGAAAGGAACCAAGATCTTATGGTGATACAAGTTGTGTACCAGTTTGGTAAAAATCAAATCATAAATAAATCTGCTATTGTGCAGACGAGGTCAAAATAGCTAGTTTTTGGCCCTTTCAGGGGCCATAACTCTGGAACCCATAATGGGATAGGCCAGTTCAAGAAAGGAACCGAGACCTTATGGTGATACAAGTTGTGTGCAAGTTTGGTTAAAATAAAATCATAAATGAAACCACTATCGTGCAGACAATAAATTGTTGACGCACGGACTGACGACGGACGACGGACGAAGGGTGATCACAAAAGCTCACTTTGTCACTATGTGACAGGTGAGCTAAAAAAAGGATAAGTGTGCACTCACACTAAAAAAAGTGACAGTTTTTTAACAATATACCATTTCTGCATTACAATTAATTATATAGAGGATATTACATGTCTTTTCATACTGATTTTTTCACAAGTTGAATAAAATGTGAGACTCTGCCTAGCATTTTATCAGTTTTATTCAACAAGTAAAACAAATTCAATGCGGAAAGTCACAAGTGTAATTTTCTTTTTATCACATGTTAGTTTTTTTCCTGCCGAAAAAAACAAGAGGACCATCATGGTCCTGAATCACTCACCTCTTCCCACATGATCCAGTTTTGAGTATGACGTCGTATTTTCCATTATTTGACATAGTGACCTAGTTTTTGAGCTCATGTGACCCAGTTTTGAACTTGACCTAGATATTATCAAGATAAAAATTCTGACCAATTTTCATACAGATCCATTGAAAAATATGGTCTCTAGAGAGGTCACAAGGTTTTTCTATTATTTGACTTATTGACCTAGTTTTTTAAGGCACGTGACCCAGTTTCAAACTTGACCTAGATATCATCAAGGTGAACATTCTGACCAGTTTTCATAAAGATCCATTCAAGGGTATGGCCTCTAGAGAGGTCACAACGTTTTTCTATTTCAAGACCTACTGACCTAGTTTTTGATCGCAGTTGACCCAGTTTCAAACTTGACCTAGATATCATCAAGATAAACATTCAGACCAACTTTCATACAGATGCCATGAAAAATATGGCCTCTAGAGAGGTCACAATGTTTTTTCATTATTTGACCTACTGACCTACTTTTTGATGGCATGTGACCCACTTTCGAACTTGACCTAGATATCATCAAGATGAACATTCTGACCAATTTTTATGAAGATTCACTCATAAGTATGGCCTCTAGAGAGGTCACAAGGTTTTTCTATTTTTAGACCTACTGACCTAGTTTTTGGCCGCACATGACCCTGTTTCGAATTTGACCTAGATATCATCAAGATGAACATTCAGACCAACGTTCATGAAGACCCATTGAAAAATATGGCCTTTAAAGAGGTCACAAGGTTTTTCTATTATTTGACCTACTGACCTAGTTTTTGAAGGCACGTGACCCACTTTCGAACTTGACCTAGATATCATCAAGATGAACATTCAGACCAACTTTCATACAGATCCCATGGAATATATGGTCTCTAGAGAGGTCACAAGGTTTTTCTATTATTTGACCTACTGACCTAGTTTTTGACAGCACGTGACCAACTTTCAAAACTGACCTAGATATCATCAAGGTGAACATTCTGACCAATGTTCATGAAGATTTCATGAAATATTTGGCCTCTAGAGAGATCACAATGTTTTTCTATTTTTAGACCTACTGACCTAGTTTTTGATCGAACGTGACCCAGTTTCGAACTTGATCTAGATATCATCAAGATGAACATTCGGACCAACTTTCATACAGATCCCATGAAAAATATGGCCTTTAGAGAGGTCACAAGGTCTTTCTATTATTTGACCTACTGACCTAGTTTTTGATGGCACGTGACCCACTTTCGAACTTGACCTAGATATCATCAAGGTGAACGTTCTGACCAATTTTCATTAAGATCTTGTGAAATATATGGCCTCTAGAGAGGTCACAAGGTTTTTCTATTTTTAGACCTACTGACCTAGTTTTTGAAAGCACATGACCTAGTTTCGAACTTGACCTAGATATCATCAAGGTGAACATTCCGACCAATTTTCATGAAGATCCATTAAAAATTATGGCCTTTAGAGAGGTCACAAGGTTTTTCTATTTTTAGACCTACTGACCTAGTTTTTGACGGCACGTGACCCAGTTTCGAACTTGACCTAGATATCATCAAGGTGAACATTCTGACCAACTTTCATAAAGATCCTATGAAAAATGTGACCTCTAGAGTGGTCAGCAAAAGTTTACGGACGGACGGACGACGGACATTGCGCGATCACAAAAGCTCACCTTGTCACTTTGTGACAGGTGAGCTAAAAACAACACTTCTTTCTTTAGCTATTTAAATCAAGTCAATTTTGACCATCGTTTCATATACTTTAAACGATGTTGACGTGAAAGGTTTATTACGTAGTGTATTATCATTTTTATGCCCCCCCAACCCTTCGAAGAAGGTGGGGTATTTTGTTTTGCAGATGTCTGCCGGTCGGTCGGTATGTCGGTCGGTATATAGACTTTATCGGTTTCTGGAAGATTACTCAAGAACTCTTTAGCCTAGGATCATGAAAGTTGATATGAAGACTGGTCATGACCAGAAGTTGATTTTGAGATTAATAGGTCAAAGATCAAGGTCACAGTGGCCTGGAACGGTTAAACAGTTTCTGCAAGATAACTGAAGAACGCTTGGGCATAGATCATGAAAGTTGATAGGTAAGTTGGTCATGACCAGCAAATGACCCCTATTTATTTTGAGGTTAGTAGGTCAGAGGTCAAGATCACAGTGATCCAGAACAGTTAAACGGTTTCCAGATGACAACTGAAGAACGTTTGGCCCTAGATCATGGAAGTTCATAGGTATGTTTTACATGACTAGCAGATGATCCCTATTGATTTTGAGGACAGTAGGTCAAAGGTCAAGGTCACAGTGACCTAGAACACTTAAACGGTTTCATGATAATAACTTGAAAACACTTGGGTCTAGGATCATGCCATTTAATAGGCAACTTGAACATGACCAGCAAATGACCCCTTCTGATTTTGAGGGCAGTAGGTCAAAGCTCAAGATCACAGTGATCCAGAACAGTTAAATGGTTTCCGGATGACAAATGAAGAACGTTTGGCCCTAGGATCATGGAAGTTCATAGGTATGTTTTACATGACCAACAGATGATCCCTATTGATTTTGAGGACAATAGGTCAAAGGTCAAGGTCACAGTGACCCAGAGCACTTAAACGGTTTCATGATAATAACTTGAAAACGCTTGGGTCTAGGATCATGCCATTTAATAGGCAACTTGAACATGACCAGCAAATGACTCCTATTGATTTTGAGGGCAGTAGGTCAAAGCTCAAGATCACAGTGATCCAGAACAGTTAAACGGTTTCCGGATGACAAATGAAGAACGTTTGGCCCTAGGATCATGGAAGTTCATAGGTATGTTTTACATGACTAGCAGATGATCCCTATTGATTTTGAGGACAGTAGGTCAAAGGTCAAGGTAACAGTGACCCGGAACACTTAAACGGTTTTATGATAACTTGAAAACGCTTGGGTGTAGGATCATGCCATTTAATATGCAACTTGAACATGACACATGTTGATTTTTAGGTCAGTAGGTCACATTGACCAAGATTGGGGGGATTTCGTGTTCTACGAGCTCTTGTTATGTAACAGCTTTATTAAACTCCCGCGACATCAAACATGTGATAAAGTTCTAGTATGACCAGAAATGCTTAAATAATCACAATGATAATATGCTGACATCACGTCGACATGATATTTAGCACTCGTGCAGTTATACCTAGTAGCTCCACTACTTGGAGAATAGGAGTGCTATTCCACTTGCCCCAGCGTCGGCGTGAGCTTTCTTGGTTTAAATTTTTCGGCAACCTTTGTTTTTCTTTGTTACTATTGCTTATATCTTACTGCAACTTCATATTAATATTGTTCAGCATGCAAACAAAGTTTTTGAAGGTGAAGCTTTCAAGTAAAGCGTGAATATAGATTTTTCTTGTAACGTGGGATATTTGAATTGAAAAAAACATACAAAATAAATTACAAATAAAGTAAAAGGCAAAACTAAAACAGAATGGAATACATGTAACAAAGGAACATAATTAAAGCTGATGCAATTTAAATGGACTGTGGTATCATTCAATTTCCAATATATGCTTTGAAATCCCCTGAGTCTCAACAAATATTATATTCTCAATACGAAAAATAACCCCGGTAGTGCAAAATATATGTACACAATTAATCTAAAACCAACCATTTTGAGCTAACATTAAGTTTAACCAACTTTTTTACATTCATACACCACATTTTTTTGGCAATGCGGCTGCTTAATGCATCAGTATGACTAATAAAACAAGTGAATGAAGTATTGCCATGCAATACAAAGTCCCCTACTGGAAGGCACCTAATTTTCTCTACTGCAGTATAGCATAATGAACTGATATCTGTCAATGATGTATAAACAATATTGTACTATATATACAGTATGCTATAAACAAGACTTGGATTAAAATTTGCATATATAAAACCCTATAGTTGTTTTCATATAGCATATCTGGCCGATTATCAAAAAGGTAACGTTATTTATGGTAAAAAAAAAAAAAACAAGAGTGCAAGAATGTCACAATATACGCCCGTCACAGCAAATTTCTTTACTCTAGCACCTGTATTTGCAAATGGAATTTTAACTTTGTGGTTGTTTAGTAATAACTAAGTGTTTTGTTTTTCTAAGTCCACAAAAAAACTCCTTACCAGGTAGATACCTTGAAATACAACTAAAATTGGAAAGTAACATCTATGTTGTACCACAGAAAAGTGGTCTTGGTTTTTCCCTACGGTCAATTATAAAAAAGTTAAAATATAAGTTATTTATAGTAACAACTAAGGGAAGTTAATCTTAAAAAAAAAAAAAAAAAAAATAAAAAAAAAATTGTAAGTCCTCACAAAAATCTTTACCAGGTAGAGACTGGTCAAAATACACCTCAAAATTGGATGTAGCATGCATATTGTACTACAGAAAAGTGGTCTCGATTTTTCCCTATGACTAGTAATGAAAAAGTTACAATATAAGCTATTTATAGTAACAACAAAGGGAAGTAATTCGAAAGAAGGGAACTGCGCATGACACTTCGTCTCATGATGGTGTATAATTGTGTCAAGTTACATCAAAATCCCTCCATGCATGAAGAAGAAATGCTTCGGACAAAGTCATTCTTGTATCTGACCTTTGGCCTCTAAGTGTGACCTTGACCTTAGACCTAGGGACCTGGTTCTTGCGCATGACACTACGTCTCGTGGTGGTGAACATTTGTGCCAAGTTATATCAAAATCCCTCTATGCATGAAGAAGAAATGCTCCGGACAAGGCTTTCATTCTTGTATCCTTTGACCTCTAAGTGTGACCTTGACCTTAGACCTAGGGACCTGGTTCTTGCGCATGACACTCCGCCTCATGGTGGTGAACATTTGTGCCAAGTTATATCAAAATCCCTCTATGGATGAAGAAGAAATGCTCCGGACAAAGTTTTCATTCTTGTATCCTTTGACCTCTAAGTGTGACCTTGACCTTAGACCTAGGGACCAGGTTCTTGCGCATGACACTCCTTCTCATGATGATGAACAATTGTGCCAACTTTCATCAAAATCCCTCTATGCATGAAGAAGATATGCTCCGGACAAAGTCATTCTTGAATTTGACATTTGACCTCTAAGTGTGACCTTGACCTTAGACCTAGGGACCTGGTTCTTGCGCATGACACTCCGTCTCATGATGGTGAACAACTGTGCCAAGTTTCATCAAAATCCCTTCATGCATGTAGAAGATATGCTCCGGACAAGGTCTGTGGACACCGCCCGCCCGCCCACCCGCCAACCAACCCGCCTGCCCGCCCGCCCGCCAGGGGCATTCCCATAATACGTCCCGTTTTTCAAACGGGCGTATAAAAAAAAAAAATCCATATAAATCCACACAAACCTCTTTATCAGGTAGAGATAGGTCAAAATACGCCTAAAAATTGGATGTAACATGCATGTTGTACCACAGAAAACTGGTCTCGATTTTTCCCTATAGCCTGTAATAAGTAAGTTACAATATAAGCTATTTATAGTAACACCAAAGGGAAATAACTCTAAACAAGAGCACCGCCTTGCGGGTGCTGACGCTCATCTGATTTTTTTTGTGTAATAGAAATATTGTCCTACCCATGATTTTCTAAGTCTAAAAAGGGCTATCATTCTTGCAAAAAGCAGGATAGAGTTATGTTTCTTGATGTACAGTGTCCACTTATGATGGTGAAAACCTGTTGCAAGTTTTAAAGCAATAGCTTTGATAGTTTATGAGAAAAGTTGACTTAAACATAATATTCAACCAAGAAAATGATTTTCTAAGTCCAAAAGGGGCAATAATTATTGCAAAAAGCAGGATGGAGTTATGTTGCTTGCTGTACAGGGTCAGCCTATGATGGTGAACAAGTGTTGCAAGTTTCAAAGCAATAGCTTTGATAGTTTAAGAGAAACAGTTGACCTAAACATAAAACTTAACCAAGAAATCTGATATTTTCTAAGTCCAAAAGGGGCCATAAATCTTGCAAAAAACAGGATGGAGTTATGTTTCTTGCTATACAGGGTCAACTTATGATGGTGAACAAGTGTTGCAAGTTTTAAAGCAATAGTTTTAATAGTTTAGGATAAAAGCTGACCTAAACATAAAACTTAACCAAGAAAACTGATTTTCTAAGTCCAAAAGGGGCAATAATTCTTGCAAAAAGCAAGATGGAGTTATGTTTCTTGATGTACAGGGTCTGCTTATGATGGTGAACAAGTATTCCAAGTTTCAAAGCAATAGCTTTGATAGTTTAGGAGAAAAGTTGACCTAAACATAAAACTTAACCAAGAAATCTGATATTTTCTAAGTACAAAAGGGGCCATAAATCTTGCAAAAAAGCAAGATGGAGTTATGTTTCTTGCTATACAGGGTCAGCTTATGATGGTGAACAAGTATTCCAAGTTTCAAAGCAATAGCTTTGATAGTTTAGGAGAAAAGCTGACCTAAACATAAAACTTAACCAGGCAACGCCGACGCCGACAACCGCTCAAGTGATGACAATAACTCATCATTTTTTTTTGAAAAATCAGATGAGCTAAAAACTGTGGTGGTGAACACGAAACACGGACACGAAATTGCGGACGGACGGAATGACTGACGGAAAAGCGCATTCCTGTAGTCCCCGAAACTGGTTTTCAACCAGTAGGGGAATAATAAGTTCACACACTTCCAGTTAAGTATTACATGTTGTAAAATATAAAAAGCAAAGGTTACCTGACCAAAATAGATCCAAATTGATGGACTTTTTTGATAAACATTTAGTTGGCGAGAAAGCAAAAGTTGTCAGTTTACACTAAAAAACTTTTTATATACGAAATATTTCTTCCTTGAAGAAACAACATTACACAGCTGAAACATTTGTCCACTCGATGCACAGTTTAAATAACCACAATAATGTTGAAATAAGATCTTCTTTTTTTTTAAATACTGACCTTGTATCTTGTTTACGTGCCTATATCCGCCATTTTGTGATAACTTCCCTTCTGCTCTCGCTTAAAATTTCAACATACCCAAACACCTTCGACCCCCTGACTGAGCCACCGTGGAATTTTCTAAGTTTGAAGATTAAATAAGTTATCCTGACTTTGAACTTGACCCCAATGACCCTATATACAATCCCAACCTTGGTTTTTCTATTAGCTACCTATAAGCCAAGTTTAATTTCAATACATCAATGCAAACTAAAGTTATTGTGCAGAAACCAATTTTTCTATTTTTAGCAACAGTGACCTTGACCTTGACCCAAATGACTCCAAATGCAATCCCAACCTTTGTCTCCTTATCATCTATTTACAGGCCAAGTTTGGTGTCTATAGCTTGTTCCAAACTAAAGTTATTGTGCAGACACCAAGTTTGACGCCCACTCGGCCGACAACATACCCCAATCTAATAACTGGTTTTCGACGAAAACCTGGTTAACAAACATTGTACATGTAAATAGATGTTTGTCATTCTCCCATACCAGACAGCTACCATAGCAGAATTTTTAGCAGAAATTTAATCCCATTCTTCCTTGTGAAAAGAACATAATTTGACAATAATGACATTAAAAAGAATTACATTAGTCATTGTCTATGATCCCAGGATTACGTTAATTCTGATTTCTATAAACGTTGGAATTGGAACATCAAATATTGATATCACGTCTTCACTTCCAAACAGTCATCCGAAAAGAGACACAATTTCTTTAATTAGCTTATAGGCCTAACGAGATTCTATTAGGTTAAAAACATTCAGGAAGCATTTATTATTAGTGATTGGTTTAGAACTGTGATAATAATTTATGTAAAAATACTAAAATTGTTGATACAGTATGTTTCAATATGAAAAACAGAAATTATTCAAATACGTTTTTCTCTTCATCTTGGTGCAGATATATGTCAATACCATACTTTCTATTGTTTAGGATATTTGTCAAGTACGTGTTCACATCTTAAGGCCTAAAAAAAAAAAATTCTTTGTTTCCGGTAACATGCTCAAAAATATTAGGGTAGGTAGGTCGGAAATTTTTTTTTATTAAGGGAGACTTTTCGGAAATTATTTTTGTGTCAAAAAATGAATACAAATAAGGGGGTTATGCCTTTAGAGCATCAGTAAGTTGATTTCTAACATCACTGGCCATGTTTAAAGCATAAAAAGTGCAGTTTTGCAACTTTTTGTTAAAAAGTTGAAAAAAAAATTCTCTAAGGCCATAAAAACATTTAGGGTCGGGCCAAAAATTTAGGGTAGGGTGGGATACCGGAAACAAACAATTTTTTTTTTTACGCCTAAGATTTAATTTTAATGCAGCCTAAGACATAACAAGCTTTTATTTTATGCTAACTGATGAAATATTGTGTTTTATCAGTGAGATATAATCCATATCACTCACTGCATATCACTCACTGTAAATGATATAGCTTTGCCAATTTACTTGTACATTATGTATAATACCGTTACCTCGATATTCAAGGGACTGTTAAAATTGCATCGACGTATCCAAGTTCAACGTAACGATATCGACTATCTTGGACTACTTTGTACTTGTGTCGGACGTCTGTATTGTCATTATATCCAATGCTTTGTTTCTGAGGGTTTGAAAGGGGCAAGAAATAATATAAAACGTAAATACAATTTTAATTTTATTGACAAATAAATCATCTTAATTAAATACACACATACAACTTTTTTAATTTTTCAAAATATACATTTAAACATTAGCATTTTTATTCCTTCCCGAAACAAGTCTGAATGCAACGGTAATGTTCCTAGTTGAGTAGTCATTTTGTCTGTGCTTCGATACCGAAAATTTGCAATTGTTACTCAATCCTAAATGGCAGATTTTTACTCCGTCAAACAAAAAAAGTTTCATCCAAATGAGTTGTTATATTGGAAAACAGCTTTGCTGCTTGCACATTATTTTATAAGACTAATTATTGAGAATTAAATGCAAACTCGCTAACATTTAAATTGGAATAAAGACTAAATAACAAACAAAAAAACACAAACTAGCCTGAGTATAATTAATACATCGCCGGACAACAATAGGCTGATTTTCACACCTTACAAATAACATGGATATTTTTTGACAAGCTGTGATATCGAAGAAACCAGGCGTAAAAACAGTACAGGTTAGTTGAGGGGACTGAAAAATCTCATCGAGCTAAACAAAATATCGAGCTTATCATATCGAGGTAATGATAAATAATTACATTAAGATAAATAGGGAAAAACCGGGACCGACTCAAACACATCGTGCTAACCGGAGTATCGAGCTAACCGATATCGAGGTAACGATATTCAACTGTAGTATTTTTCTTGATTCAAATTGTTTTACTTAATGAGAATTTCATAACATTATGTAGCAAGAAATAAAATAAAATGGAACTTTATTATAAAGACGGAAGAGGGGGAGGACTCTATGATAAGCAGTTTTTAAATCCTACCAGGACTGAACTGTTTTGATATCTGTCTTCTGGTCTGTTTCGTCGGGCCATTAAGGGTGTTTCTCTTGTTGCTCTGTCTTCTGAAAAGGCACTGAGTACATACGTTTTTGGTTCTTAAGGTTTGCTTTTTATATATTTATACACGAGCATTTTTGTGTTTTACATGCCATGCCTTTTTGTTTCCATTACGTGTGTTAGAGATTCACCTGGAGGGGATTACTTTTATTTACACTGTCCCGTGTCTTTGGAACATGGTGGGGGTAAGAGTGAGGTTGGGTGCGCACCATAAACCGGTTTAAGCTCCCCAGTGATGTTTTTGCCACTGACCGTTCCAAGGCGGTGCCACACTGTGTTCCTTTGTTTGTTCGTTTTGTCCTCATGTGTTAGCTTTGTGGTGTGTGTGTGTGCGTGCGTGTGTGTTTGTGGTGTGCACGTTTGCGTGCTGTGGGTTTCGTTTTGGGGAGGCTGCGTTTTTGGTGCGTGACATTCCCTGTTTGATATTTGTCTTTGTTTTTTATGTCCTGTGCGTCTTTCTAATGTCACAACACGTCTGACGTCATGTTCGTTTACGCGCGTCTGTTTCCCGCGCTGAGATTAAAATTTGTTGCAAAATGCATATTTCAACATAATTAAGCATAAAACAATATTCACTCAAAACAAACAAATATCCTCTATATACATCACGTATTGCATTCAGAAATTATGGATTATCATTAATACAGTTAACTGTAACAGTGTTCCAGCCAGGATTCGAAAAGGGCAGGGTGCTACTGGCCGAAAGGGCACTTGTGAGTCGCAAAGTGACGAGCAGGGGGAGAGTGCGGGAGGGGGGGGTATTCCCTCCCACAGGAAGGGGAGGGTTGGGGGATCTCCCCCAAGAAATTTTGAAAAACAGAAGGCTAGAGAAGACCTCAGATGCATTTTCAGCATGAACTATTGTCTTTTATGTGATCCTGTTTTGACTGGAATCATTGTGTGTCATGGACAAACATAATAACCTGCAGTATGAAACTACAGTTTCATTGGTGTATGTGGTTGTTGTCATATATGTCCTGGACTTCTGGGTTTTTTGCAGCCTCCATCATGGACCATGGTATCAAAATTCTAAATTGTTGTTGTCATTTTATGTGGGAGAGGTGGACCTCGGTCTGGGTAGGATGTGTGGTGGTGTAAAACGTATTTCAATTCCGTAGGGTTTATTTTTTTGTTTTTCTCTGATAATTTAATTTTTTCATTGGGTTTTTTTATCAGACAAACTTAATATAGGGGGAGAGAGTGATATCTGATGAGGCTACGGATCCATGGTAATGTGGTTTAATTAAAAGGATTCACCTAAAAAGGTCATACTCCCAATCTCCGGATGTCGATCTAAACCTTTCCTTCCATAAATACTGTGTGCAAAGACAATCTACATTTCAGAATCTTTACTTAAAGTAATTTACATAAGCCTCTAAATGTTGAAATCTATTCGTATATGTTACAAGGAAAATATGCACACATTTAATGATGAATTATTCGACGACATGAAAGGCACATGTCTTATTTTCCCACCAAAATATAATACAGAGTTCAGGATTTTTGTTTACCATCTGTATTTCAAGTCGTGAAAATGTTTTGGGATTCTTTACGTGCATTCAAATATTTTCAAAGTTTAATTGTGTTATTTGTTTGTAACATTTGTGAAAAGCTGCCGACATATTTTCAAAGACTAAGTCTCACCTTTGTTAGATTAGTATACTTACATCTAGATAACGACTGCTAAATCAAAAGTTTTAATTGCCTCTAATAACGATAATTACGAAAGTGACGCTCAAAAATGATCCTGAAAATATTTTGAGTTAATTATGAACTTCACAAGTTGACAGAAGTGTAGCCATGCACAGTCCCGCCCTCGCTGCGTCTAGCTTGACAGATGTAAAACAAAATGATGCCTTGAAATTGCCACGATTCACTAAATTGGTTTGATATACATGTGTGGCAGACCTAAAAGGCGGTCACGTGTATACGGAAGCGACCTTGAAGATTGGTGACAGGTGTAATAAAGTGATGTTGTATATTGCATAATGGAAGAGGACAATAAACAGGACACATGGGGCTTTTTTACACTAAGGCATATATTTACTGGACTCAAAAGGGCAAAGGGCGCTAATAAAAACGGCAGGGCGCTTTGAGAAAGGGGCAGGGTGCCACATCCTTCTATTCCGCGCTAGAACACTGTACAGTAATAAACTTCCTAAAATGGATCCATAATTTGAGATATTAGCAGCCAAAGAAGTATGAAATACATATTATCTTATAGCTCTTTGTAGCCTTACTTATTTGGCTTATTGGGATGACTTATTTTATGGTTTGTTATTTTATAGTTGTCATCCCACGGGACAGTGACAGTCAAAAATTATCACGCTGTCCAAAACATCCTATTATTTGGACTATGCTGCAGCCATTGCAATAACACCACTTCTTTAGTTTTTTATGGGACACTGGTGATTTTTCAAGCAGAGCTCCAGATAAGCTGCTATTTGCGTATTTACGCAATTAAAATTGCAGAAAACACAATTGAATTCATACAGTATGCGTACTGAAACGCAAGTTAAATTCCTAATACCCAATTCGTAAAAAATCGCTTGCGTATCGCATTTTCCTTATTTCTAGAACGGGTACGAGACTTTAACGCTAGATTTAACTGACTGCTTATACGTTACCGCAGAACAGGTTGCAATTTATCGGAAAAATCACAGGACCATTCAATTGACTGATCGGTGTTATCTGGACGCTTTGTAAACTATTTTTACGCCGATAAAATGTAAAAGAGGTCGCAGAAAAAACATTGTTGCAGCACAAACAAACAAATTAGTGGGATATTTTGCTGTTCAACAATGACAGTTATCTGTTTGTGACGATGTAGTGTCACTGTTACGCGCATATAGCCAATCTGCGCATTTGGTAAATCGCGCAGCGCAAATAACCAATTTGTTATCTGCGCAACGATTTGTAAATCGGGCAACCTTATATATTTCTTATATGCGCAAGGTAACTGTCTTGCGCGTTTGGTAAATGAGTCTGCGCTTTTAACATATGGATGATATCTCCCGATAAAATAGAATATCATTAGAGGGTTAGACTTGTATGCCTACATAAAATTGTTTAATTTTAAAACTGACGGTGATCAGGCACGCGTAAAGGTGTGAATTGACTGTGCCTAATTTGTAAAGAACAAGAAAAACATTTTTCTTAAAGTAAATGAGCGTATTTATGCGGTAATTTTAATTAGACGCTCACGTCCCTGGTAGTTTATGGACTAAAAATTTCAGTTGACGACGGTATCAAGAGTCATTTGTCATAGGTGTTAAAAAAACTTTAAAATGATACTAAATATCCAAAGTATATTTAATAACACAATTTTTTTTTTTTTTACTTTTAAACGCCGTAGCCTGTGCGGGATGTCGGTCCAGCGCTAATATCAAATCGTGAAATGACATCGATATTTCAAATATATATTGATCATTTCTTACTGATCGTATTGATTTTTTTTAATGTTTTGTAGTACAAGAGTAATTTTCTTCAGAATGTGAACAAATTTTTGTTGCTGCGCAAGATGTGTCCTGCGCTAATAGAAAATCTGGAAATTACTCTGATAATATGAATAACTGCCATAAACCATGCTAACTTTTACATGGTTTAACAATTACAGACTGATATTGCAAATCTTGGTTTTAAAAATGTGTCTTAATTTATTTCAACATCATGGAAGTCGGTCACCAGGTTTCAATATCTGCTGTATGATACAATATGCAATAAAACTCAAGCATGCGTGAAGGTGTGATTTCCTTCGGATAGCCACATCGTCCTCTCTATTCTTTTTATAACTAAAGTATTTTTACTTCATTCGATCACACGCAGTCATTTTATACCGGATATAGAACATAAAGGAGACTTACATAAAAGACTGAATTGCCACACACTTACCACATTTCACCATATCGCTTTTTTTTTCATCATATTGAAAAAGCGCAATTCTTTTTTACCAACGTGAGCATATCTCTTCACATGGCCAAGATTAAAAATAAAACAAAAATAAGCAGAATTAAAAGACGATTCTTACAGATCTTTTATACTTATATCATTTTTTAATGTTCTATAGTGAGATAGATAGAATAACTAATAAGTTTCGTCAAAATGAGAACGAAATTTTACATTTTGTAGGTGCGCAAGCTGTGTGTCCTGCGCTAATAGAACTCTGAAAATTACTCCAATAACTTGAATATCTTTTATAAACCATTTTAACTTTTACTTCGTTTTTCGATTACAATGTAAAAACATAGCTTTTGAAAATCTGAATATAATATTTCATCCGCAGCCTGCGCGGGATGTTGTTCCTGCGCTAATAGCAAATTCTGAACTGACGCCGATATTTCAAACATATTTCAATTCTAAAAGATACTATTTATGTAACTTCATAAAAAATGTTTTCGGAGTAGAAAAAAATAGTAAGAAGCGTGATTTCCGTCATAACGAGAACAAAATATTACATTTATTATCTGCGCAAGATGTGTTTGCCCTGCGCTAATAAAAAATCTGGAAATAATCCTGATAACTTGGACATCTTTCATAAACCATGCTAACTTTATCATTGTTTTGTGATTGCAGGCTGAAATTGTAGCTTTTGCCAAATGAATATTTTGTTATATCTGTATCTTGTGCGGGATGTCGGCCCTGCGCTAATAAAAAATCTGGAAATGATCCTGATTACTTGAATATCTTTCATAAACCATGCTAAATTAAAGCATTAGGCAATACATTTGATAGTTGTGAAAAATAGTAGATAGAATAAAGTTTAGAAACGATCACTTTTACGTTTTTCTATTGTAGCCCCAAATGACCAGATAACAAAGAAATATTCCTGTTTTGTTGAATATATTCAGTAACCTGTACAACTGATAATGCATCTCATTACAATCCAGATGAAAGTTGCTTCTAAATGCAATACCGGTATGCTTAAGTCTGTAAGTTTAATATTTTCAAGCAGTGATAGTAAACAAGTAAACATGGAAATCAACTGTACTATATCAGGGTGTGTTATTTGTGCAAATTTTTGTCACTTTATATGTTTCATTCTAATATGCCTGCCTCTGTTAAAACACTCTCACGATAGAATGACGTCACGTTAACGTGCGTTGGGGTCAAAGATTTTGTTGCGACAAAGAAAAAGCGCTTGTATATTTATCTACTGTTTTAGATTAAGGGCATACTAGTATTGGAATCGAAATAATTTATAGCAAAAGAATGTTTTAACACTCTTTATACACTCGGGCGTTCATACGTCGTACAAAAAAAATCACTCGGGATGCGCCCTCATGATATTATTACGCCCGACGTATAACCGCCCGTCGTGCATAAACAGTGATAAAACATGCTTTTGCTAAAAATTATTTTAACTAAATATCATGATCATGAAATCACAAATTCAGGAATGCTTCTTTGACTTACATTAAAACTAATTAGGTACCGCTACATTCAATATGAAGTAATTTATATTTTAAATATTGAACTAGTAACCTTTTTTTGGTTTAACTATGATCGTTGAAGAGAATTGAGGCGCGCCATGAGAAAACCAACATAGTGCGTTTGCGACCAGCATTGATCCAGAACAGCCTGCACATCCGCACAGTCTGGTCAGGATCCATTCTGTTCGATCAGGCTTTGAAAGCGAACAGCATGGATCCTGACCAGAGTGCGTGGAAGCACAGGCTGGTCCGGATCCATCCTGGTCGAAAATGCGCTATGTTGGTTTTCTCATGACGTGGCTCAATTTAATTTAATCACTCAATTAAGAAAGAAACCAATCTGAGAAATATCCAATTTTATCATTTCCTTTGTTGCTTTGATCAAAGTAAGAAAACAAATGTAATATTTCGTTCTCGTTATGACAAAAATTATTTTTTTTGTATTTATTTATTTATTTATTTATTTATTTATTTCCTACTCTTAAAACTTTTTTTTACAATAAACAAAAGAAACGTTGCATAGATGGTATGTATTAAAAATGAAATATATTTGAAATATCGGTGTCATTTCAGGATTTGCTGTGACATCCCGCGCATGGTACAAATTTAACATTTCATTCGTCTTTGCAAAAGCTACAATTTTAGTCTGTAATCATACAACAGAGTTTAAGTTTAGCATAGTTTATCAGAGATTTCAAGTAATCGGAGTAATTTGCAGATGTACAATTAGTGCAGGACTTACATCTGCGCAGATAACAAATGTAAAATTTTCGTTCTCGTTACGACGGAAATGACTTTTTTCTATTTATTTTCTATTAAACATATCTTTAATTTTTAGAGATACATAAATAGTAAGTTTAAGAAATAAAGTTTTTTTTGGAAATATCGGTGTCATTTCAGGATTTGCTATTAATTAGCGCAGGACCGACATCCCACATTATATTCAGATTTGCAAAAGCTACAATTTTAGTCTGTAATCATAAAACAGAGTTTAAGTTAACATAGTTTATGAGAAACATTCAAGTTATCGGAGTAATTTCCAGATTTATTATTAGCGCGCACACACACATCTTGCGCAGATAAAAAAAATTTAATATTTCGTTCTCATTATGACAGAAATCACTCTTTTTCTAATCATTTTTTTACAGTATGCATTTGAAAGTTACATAAATAGTATGTTTTATGAAAGAAATATATTTGAAATACAGTGTAATTTCAAACTTTGCTATTAGCGCAGGACCGACCTCCCACGCAAGTTTCACGTGTAACGTTATAGATCCATTTAGATTTGTAAAAAAACTATAGTTTTAGTCTGTAATCGTAAATCAAAGTAAAAGGTAATATGATTTATAAAAGATATTCAAGTTATCAGAGTAATTTCCAGATTTATTATTAGCGCAGACACACATCTTGCGCAGAATAAAAAATGTAATATTTCGTTCTCGTTATGGCAGAAATCACTCTTTTTCTTTCATTTTTTACAGTATTCATTGGAAAGTTACATTAATAGTATGTTTTATGAATGAAATATATTTGAAATACAGTGTAATTTCAAACTTTGCTATTAGCGCAGGACCGACCTCCCACGCAAGTTACAGGTGTAACATTATATAGATCCATTTAGAAAAAACTATAGTTTTAGTCTGTAATCGTAAATCAAAGTAAAAGTTAATATTATTTATAAAAGATATTCAAGTTATCAGAGTAATTTCCAGATTTATTATTAGCGCAGACACACATCTTGCGCAGATAAAAAATGTAATATTTCGTTCTCGTTATGGCAGAAATCACTCTTTTTCTTTTCATTTTTTACAGTATGCATTTGAAAGTTACATAAATAGTATGTTTTATGAAAGAAATATATTTGAAATACAGTGTAATTTCAAACTTTGCTATTAGCGCAGGACCGACCTCCCACGCAAGTTACAGGTGTAACATTATAGGTCCATTTAGATTTGTAAAAAAAAAACTATAGTTTTAGTCTGTAATCGTAAATCTAAGTAAAAGTTAATATGATTTATAAAAGATATTCCAGTTATCAAAGTAATGTCCAGATTTATTATTAGCGCAGACACACATCTTGCGCAGATAAAAAATGTAATATTTCGTTCTCGTTATGGCAGAAATCACTCTTTTTCTATTCATTTTTTACAGTATTCATTTGAAAGTTACATAAATAGTATGTTTTATGAATGAAATATATTTGAAATACAGTATAATTTCAAACTTTGCTATTAGCGCAGGACCGACCTCCCATGCAAGTTACAGGTGTAACATTATAGATCCATTTAGATTTGAAAAAAAAACTATAGTTTTAGTCTGTAATCGTAAATCAAAGTAAAAGTTAATATGATTTACCGTATAAAAGATATTCAAGTTATCAAAGTAATTTCCAGATTTATTATTAGCGCAGACACACATCTTGCGCAGATAAAAAATGTAATATTTCGTTCTCGTTATGACAGAAATCACTCTTTTTCTAATCATTTTTTTTTCTACAGTATTCATTTGATTTGACCTCCCTCCCACGCAAGTTACAGGTGTAACATTATAGATCCATTTAGATTTGTAAAAAAAAACACTAAAGTTTTAGTCTGTAATCGTAAATCTAAGTAAAAGTTAATATGATTTATAAAAGATATTCAAGTTATCAGAGTAATTTCCAGATTTTCCTTTAGCGCAGGGCACCGAACAGATATCTTGCACAGCTACAAAATATAAAATTTCGTTCACGTTTTGATGAAAATTAGGCCTATTCTTTATTCAATCGATTTTGTACTACAAAATAATAATAATAATAATAATATAGATAAGATCTGTAAGAATTTTCTTTTAATTCTGTGACTTTTTTATTTCATCTTTTATCTTAGACATGTTGAGAGATATGCTCCCGTTGGTAAAAAGAATATTATTGTGAAATTTCAAGCTATTTCAATATAATAAAAACGATATTTTGCTAAGTGTGTGCTCGGGTGAAGCAGAAAATTATAAAAATAGCCTAAAACATACAGAGGGCGACGTGTGCAAGCTGGAGGAAATCACACCTTCACGCATGTTTGGGTTTTATTACATCTTGTATAAGATCAGAGGTATTGAAACCTGGTGACCGACTGCCGTGAATCTACTGATGTAGAAACAAATTTATGACACATAATTTAAATACCAAGATATTCAGCATTTGACATCTATATTTATTAATAAATTGACCAACTGCATGACTTATCAAACACGAAATGCAAATTTCTGATATATACAGTTACATTTGTTATTTGCGCTGCGCATTTGGTAAATCGCGCAGGTTAAATTTATCCTGCGCAACGATTGGTAAATCGTTGCGCATATAACCAACGTACAAAAATTTGTTATATGCGCTGCGCGTTTGGTAAATAGCGCAGATTGGTTATTTGCGCTCAACATCACCAATACTGGATGACATCTTTTGGGAGAATGCATATTGCGGTGACCACATCGTTCGGGATACTGTGGATGAACTGATCTCTGACTGCATTAATAGTGAAAAAGAAAACAACAGTATGGAACATTTATTACAGTTTTAAATACATTTTTGTATTAAAAATTGAAGGGCGCCATTAAAGTACTTAGGTACTTAGTCAACCCTGTCTAATGATATATACCATGTATACTGTAAGCAAAAATACTCAATTGTTAGTGCGAGATTGGTAAAATACCCAATTGGTTTTAGCAAATACCCAATTACTTCTGAAAAGGCTGGGTAATGATATTATTTTTACCCAATTCAAATTTCCAATACCCAATTCAGACAAAAAGAGATGGGTAAATACCCAATTGCACCAAAAGCTTATCTGGAGCTCTGTTCAAGGGAGCTCTGCCTTTTAGGTAGCACTTAATTTCATATTAATTTTACACAAATAAATGAAGAATTGAATCCCCTTTTGATCTAGAGTAAATAAATATGGTGAATACCGGAAATTGCTGATATAATTTCATAATCATTGACAATGCCACCAAAAAATCTAAATAATGGCACTTTTATGACAACTAATCATAACTTTTACCAGCAATTACCTTTTACACTGGTAATATATACGGACTGTACATAGTAGTACATGTATTATACTGCACATTGATTATCGAACCTCTTCTTCTTCTTCTTTTTCTTTAACGATAACAGCATCGTTCAATTACTGATACATTCTGGCCATGCATTGGGGGTAAAAAAGTGAAAAACTATCAGGTTTCCCAAGCTACTCAGTCCTCCTAGTACCCCCTGACAGTTGGTGATAAGGAGCAAAACCTAACACCTTATAGCCCTAAGGCCTAAAAAGAAAATATGTTTGTTTCCTGTAACATGCTGAAAACAAGAGCACCGCCTTGCGGGTGCTGACGCTCATCTGATTTTTTTTGTATAATAGAAATATTGTCCTACCCATGATTTTCTAAGTCTAAAAAGGGCCATCACTCTTGCAAAAAGCAGGATAGAGTTATGTTTCTTGATGTACAGTGTCCACTTATGATTGTGAAAAACTGTTGCAAGTTTTAAAGCAATAGCTTTGATAGTTTATCAGAAAAGTTGACTTAAACATAATATTCAACCAAGAAAATGATTTTTCTAAGTCCAAAAGGGGCAATAATTATTGCAAAAAGCAGGATGGAGTTATGTTGCTTGCTGTACAGGGTCAGCTTATGATGGTGAACAAGAGTTGCAAGTTTTAAAGCAATAGCTTTGATAGTTTAAGAGAAAAAGTTGACCTAAACATAAAACTTAACCAAAAAATCTGATATTTTCTAAGTCCAAAAGGGGCCATAAATCTTGCAAAAAGCAGGATGGAGTTATGTTTCTTGCTATACAGGGTCAGCTTATGATGGTGAACAAGTGTTGCAAGTTTTAAAGGAATAGCTTTTATAGTTTAGGATAAAAGCTGACCTAAACATAAAACTTAACCAAGAAAACTGATTTTCTAAGTCCAAAAGGGGCAATAATTCTTGCAAAAAGCAAGATGGAGTTATGTTTCTTGATGTACAGGGTCTGCTTATGATGGTGAACAAGTATTCCAAGTTTCAAAGCAAAAGCTTTGATAGTTTAGGAGAAAAGTTGACCTAAACATAAAACTTAACCAAGAAATCTGATATTTTCTAAGTACAAAAGGGGCCATAAATCTTGCAAAAAGCAAGATGGAGTTATGTTTCTTGCTATACAGGGTCAGCTTATGATGGTGAACAAGTATTCCAAGTTTCAAAGCAATAGCTTTGATAGTTTAGGAGAAAAGCTGACCTAAACATAAAACTTAACCAGGCAACACCCACGCAGATGCCGACGCAGACGCCAACGCCGACGCCGACAACCGCTCAAGTGATGACAATAACTCATCATTTTTTTTCAAAAAATCAGATGAGCTAAAAATGGGGGTCGGTAGGTAGGAATTTTTTTTTTTTTTTTAATTTTTTTTTAGTAGGTGTCAGAACATTTCAGAGTTTAGTAACCTTATTATCGCCAATTAACTGCCTAATCAGGCCTCGACCTTAACTTTTTTCAGCAGTTGCCAGCAGGTTCACCAACTGCTAAAATCTAGTAGACCTGCTCAGACTTTAATGGACCTCCAATTCTATCTCATAAATTGTGATGCTGTAGACGTCATAACTTCATATGACTCAAAGAAACAGGACTTATTTCTAAAATAATTAAAAATGGAAGACAATCTGTTATCCCGAAAAATACTTATTTTGAAAAGTGTCCCAAAATATGGACACAATCATCATCCTTCGACCAGTGTTGAAAGTGAAAAAAAAAAACATCAACAATTATCGGTAATCATTCTGATGATAAACTAAGTAATTGGCCTCGTTTTCATCATCAATTAACACCCCCTCAAAGAGCTAAAAGATGTGTGTGGGTTATTGTGGCATCTGCAGTGGAGATCAAAGCGGTATAGTTTCCCCGAGATTGTCATTGCATTACGTCATGTTTTCGCGCCATGTGACACATCACTGTCTGATCGTACTTTCTCGATTCCTTTAATTGTTGAGAAGAAATCAATAAAAAAAGTTTTTTCTTTATTTTTTTAAAAGCGAATGTGCAATATCCAGAATAAACTGACATGTAAATGTGTCAGACCGTGAACGATGATGACCTATTTGCCCTCAAGAAATTTACATTATTGTTTGAGAAGAATATCTAACAAAATATATGTACGAAGAATCATTGAAAACTTATTAAAAATCGCAACGACATCATACCTTTTCTATTTTCTATTTACGTTCATGAGGTCACGTAACCTATTCTGCCGTGCTAACAGAAATCTGTTTGCCAAAAAAACGTTTTACTCCATGTATTTAAATTGCTGCCGCTTTTTCATTATTTAAGATTTTTTAATTGTGTTTTTGTACTTTCTGGTCAAAAGTCTGAATTTTATTACCATAGTATGTACCGTTTATTTACTTTAGAAAGGAAATAAATAATCACGATCGCGCTGTTTGACATTTTACAAAACATTTTATGAAAATTTGATTGTTTTTAAAGAATTTTGCCTACATTCCTGTCGATATCTTATTAAAATTGTTATAGAATTCAAACTGTATTAGTTCTCAAGCAGTGTTGAAAATCTGAAGCGATTATATTAAAAAATGAATGCACTACGCGCGTTTTTTGTGTCAAAAGTATGCGATGTAAATTAAGTATTACGATAGGGCGCACGTGCTTGTGGAATGGAAAATTACCAGCATGACGTTTTGATATTTTTACGATTTGCGGGTAAATTCCAGTCAATCCAGGTAATTTTGCCTGATGTAATTACTCAATTTGGTAAAGTTACCACGTAAAAACCACTCGCCCGATCGGTGGAGTAGTCCATTCGTGCTATCCTGACTTTAACTCGCCAATGCTTATAACTGTATAGAATGCCGTACTCAGGCAAAATCAACTTTCGTTTTGTGGATTCGCCGATATGGGTATGATTTCCCCCCCCTATTTTTATTTTATTTGCAGACCGTGACTGAAAATTGGTTGACCGTCGGTCTACCCAACTTTTGATAGTGGACCTGCCGATATCTTGGTTGCGTCGGTCCAACGGTCCACCGCTAAGGTCGAGGCCTGATAATTATTATTATTAATCAAATAAAATTGTTGAAAATTTGCTCCCGCTTTTCAATAACAGATGTTGTTCATACAAGTTTTTTTCTACACTGATTCCTTTTGTACAGTAAACATTGTGTAACAGGCAAAGTTCATAGTTTTGCAGACAGACGTAGCCGTTTTTGCCAATTAGAGATTTTCGGGGCCACAATTAATCTTGTCGCAAATGGCCCAAGTGCAACCGACAGCGTGACCCCTGAACAAGTGGTACAAACATAATTATAGGCTGCTCTTCTACGAATTGTTAATCGAGTCTACCGACAAATAGGCTTTTTGCCATGTTGTTTCATGTCGACAGAACCAGGAATGTTCGTTACTATGCGCGATGAGGTCAGGTACAACTAAATTATCCCTATGATCAATAAAAATATGATCAGAATCTTGAATTTCGGCCAATAAAACAAGAGCTGTCGGAGGACAGCAACGCTCGACTATTCAACAGCCTTGTCAATTGAATGAATACAAATGTTGAAAAAGGGGCATAATTTTGTAAAATGCAAAGTAGAGGTATTGAACCTCTGTACTGCATGTCATATCATGACAGTGAACAAGTGTGTGAAGTTTCAATCCTTTCCGATTTGTAGATACTGAGATACCAGCTTACATACAAAAACTTAACAAAAAACTGCTAAGTCAAAGGGGCATAATTTTGTAACAAGAGATCACAGAGTGATCTTGGCGCCCACCAATGTGCCATTTTTAAGTGTTCCAAATTTCAAGACTTATTGACTAGCTCAAGGTCAAATTTCATTTCCGTACACAACACTGTGCATGTGGTCCGAATTCGAAAGCTGTAGCTTGAGAAATGTGAAAGTAGGTCACTAGATCAATTTCAAGGACAAAGTTATTTGTACACAAAACTATGCATGTGAATCAAGTTTGAAGGCTGTAGCTTGAGAAATTTGAAAGTAGGTCACTAGGTCAATCTTAAGGTCAAAGTTTAATTTAGTATACAAAACTATGCAAGTGGTCCAAATTTGAAGGCTGTAGCTTGAGAAATGTGTAAGTAGGTCACTAGGTCAAAATCAAGGTCAAATTTCACTTCAGAGCACAAATCTATGCATGTGGTCCAAAATTGAAGCCTGTACCTTCAAAAATGTGAAAGTAGGTCACTAGGTCAATATCAAGGTCAAAGTTTGTTTCGGTACACAATCCTATGCATGTGGTCTAAATTTGAAGCCTGTAGCTACAGAAATGTGAAAGTAGGTCACTAGGTCAATCTTTAAGTCAAAATTCATTTCAGTACACAAAACTATGCATGTTGTCCAAATTTGAAGGCTGTAGCTTGAGAAATGTGAAAGTAGGTCACTAGGCCAAAATCAAGGTCAATTTTTATTTCAGAATACAGAACTATGCATGTGGTCCAAATTTGAAGCTTGTACCTTCAAAAATGTGAAAGTAGGTCACTAGGTCAATGTAAAGGTCAAAGTTTGTTTCGGTACATAAAACCATGCATGTGGTCCAAATTTAAAGGCTGTAGCTTGAGAAATGTGAAAGTAGGTCACTGGGTCAAAATGAAGGTTAAATTTCATTTCGGAACACAAAACTAAGCATGTGGTCCAAATTTGAAGCCTGTACCTTCAAAAATGTGAAAGTAGGTCACTAGGTCAAAACCAAGGTCAAAGTTTTTTCCGGTGCACAAAACTATGCATGTGGTCCAAATTTGAAGGCTGTAGCTACAGAAATGTGAAAGTAGGTCACTAGGTCAAAATCAAGGTCAACTCATGTCAAGGTTCATGTTGCCACTCAAATATATACAAATGGTCCAAGTTTGAATGTTGTAGTTATTGACAAGAAGATTTAAAAGCTTTTCCCTATGTAAGTCTATACGAACCATGTGACCCCCGGGGCGGGGCCATATTTGACCCTAGGGGGATAATTTGAACAAACTTGGTAGAGAACCACTAGATGATAATACATTAGAAATATCAAAGCCCTAGGCTTTGTGGTTTGGACAAGAAGATTTTTCAAAGTTTTTCCTTATATAAGTCTATGTAAACCATATGACCCCCTGGGCGGGGCCATATTTGACCCTTGGGGGTATAATTTGAACAATCTTAGTTGAAAACCACTAGATGATGTCACATACAAAATATCAAAGCCCTAGGCCCTGTGGTTTTGGACAAGAGGGTTTTCAAAGTTTTTCCCTATACAAGAGATCACAGAGTGATCTTGGCGCCCACCAAGTGCCATTTTTGAGTGTTCCAAATTTCAAGACTTACTGACTAGCTCAAGGTCAAATTTCATTTCCGTACACAACACTGTGCATGTGGTCCAAACTCGAAAGCTGTAGCTCGAGAAATGTGAAAGTAGGTCACTAGATCAATCTTAAGGTCAAAGTTTAATTCGGTACACAAAACTATGCAAGTGGTCCGAATTTGAAGGCTTAGCTTGAGAAATGTGTAAGTAGGTCACTAGGTCAAAATCAAGGGTCAAATTTCACTTCAGAACACAAATCTATGCATGTGGTCCAAATCTGAAGCCTGTACCTTCAAAAATGTGAAAGTAGGTCACTAGGTCAATGTCAGGGTCAAAGTTTGTTTCGGTACACAATCCTACGCAAGTGGTCTAAATTTGAGGCCTGTAGCTACAGAAATGTGAAAGGTGGTCACTAGGTCAATCTTAAGGTCAAAGTTCATTTCCGTACACAAAAATATGCATGTGGTCCAAATTTGAAGGCTGTAGCTTGAGAAATGTGAAAGTAGGTCACTAGGTCAAAATCAAGGTCAAGTTTTATTTCAGAATACAGAACTATGCATGTGGTCCAAATTTGAAGCTTGTACCTTCAAAAATGTGAAAGTAGGTCACTAGGTCAATGTAAAGGTCAAAGTTTGTTTCGGTACATAAAACCATGCATGTGGTCCAAATTTGAAGGCTGTAGCTTGAGAAATGAGAAAGTAGGTCACTGGGTCAAAATCAAGGTCAAATTTAATTTCGGAACACAAAACTATGCATGTGGTCCAAATTTGAAGACAGTACCTTCAAAAATGTGAAAGTAGGTCACTAGGTCAAAATCAATGTCAAATTTCATTTTGAAACACGGAACTATGCATATGGTCCAAATTTGATACCTGTACCTTCAAAAATGTGAAAGTAGGTCACTAGGTCAAAATCAAGGTCAAAGTTTTTTCAAGTGCACAAAACTATGCATGTGGTCCAAATTTGAAGGTTGTAGCTACAGAAATGTGAAAGTAGGTCACTAGGTCAAAATCAAGGTCAACTCATGTCAAGGTTCATCTTGCCACTCAAAAATATACATGTGGTCCAAATTTGAATGTTGTAGTTATTGACAAGAAGATTTTAAAAGCTTTTCCCTATATAAGTCTATTTGAACCATGTGACCCACGGGGCGGGGCCATATTTGACCCTAGAGGGATAATTTGAACAACTTGGTAGAGAACCACTAGATGATGCTACATTACAAGTATCAAAGCCCTAGGCTTTGTGGTTTGGACAAGAAGATTTTCAAAGTTTTTCCCTATATAAGTCTATGTAAACCATATGACCCCCAGGGTGGGGCCATATTTGACCCTAGGGGTATAATTTGAACGATCTTAGTTGAAGACCACTAGATGATGTCACATACAAAATATCAAAGCCCTAGGCCCTGTGGTTTGGACAAGAGGTTTTTCAAAGTTTTTCCCTATATAAGTCTATATAAACCATGTGACCCCCAGGGCGGGGCCATATTTGACCCCAGAGAAATAATTTGAATCATCTTGGTAGAGGACCACTAGATAATGCTTCATACCAAATATCAAAGCCCTAGGCTCTGTGGTTTTGGACAAGAAGGTTTTCAAAGTTTTTCCCTATATAAATCTATGTAAATTATAGAAATAAACAAAGGGCCATAACTCACTCATAAATTGTTGAACCAGTCTGATTTTCAGGGGGACACAACTAGGGTACCAATACATGATTCTGACAAAGTTTGGTCAAAATCCCCCTGGTAGTTTCTGAGGAGATGCGTTAACGAGAAATTGTTAACGGACGGACGGACGGACGGAATGACGGACGGACGGACCACGGACGCAGAGTGATTTTAATAGCCCACCATCTGATGATGGTGGGCTAAAAATGCCAAGTAGAGTTATGGGACCTTCACAGTGCATGTTAGATCATGACAGTGAACAAGTGTGTGAAGTTTCAATCCATTCCAATTAGTGGATACTGAGATATCAGATTACATACAAAAATTTAACCAAAAACTGCTAAGTCAAAAAAGGGGCATAATTTTGAAAAAAAAAGAGAGCAGAGTTATGGGACTTGCTTAGTGCATGTCAGATCATGATAGTGAACAAGTATGTGAAGTTTCAATCCATTCCCATTAGTAAGTACTGAGATACCAGCTTACATACAAAACCTTAACCAAAAACTTCTAAGTCGAAAAAGGGGCATAATTTTGTAAAAAAGCAAAATAGAGTTATGGAACCTGTGCAATGTAAGTCAGTTTGTCACAGTGAATAAGTGTGTGAAGTTTCAATCCATTCCCACAAGTGGTTACTGAGATACCAGCTTACATACAAAACCTTAACCAAAATCGGGACGCGGACGCGGACGCGGACGCCGACGCCGACGCGGACGCCGACGCATGGGCGAGTGCAATAGCTCACTATTCTATGAATAGTCGAGCTAAAAATTGCGGTGTGCGGTAAAAACTTACGGTCGGTCAGGTTACAGGAAACAGACATATTTTTTTTTTAGGTCTAAATGTAAAACATGTACAAACATAAGCTGTTGTGCAGGAAAAGAGATATATTAGTAGGGTTAAAAACAGGATAAAAGCAAGTATATATAGTAATTATGGTTGGAACATCAATGCAGCCAGTGCTGATTTGAATCGGAAGATTGTTTCAGCACTGACTACATGAGATGGCAAGATGTTCCACTCTACCACAATTCTGGGAAAGAATGAGTATTTGTAGTAGTCATCTGTAGTATAAGGTATTTGCAAAGCTGAGTGATGATAATGTCTAGATTGTCTTGTCATTGGAGCAAGATATTGTTTAGGATCGACATCAACATGATTGTGAACCATTTTATAAATAAAACCAACCTACTATTAGAGCTCCAGATAAGCTTTTGGTGGAATTGGGTATTTACATATCACTTTCTGTCTGAATTGGCTATTAGAAATCTGAATTGGGTAAAATAATATTATTACCAAGGCTTTTCGAAAGTAATTGGGTATTTGCTAAAACCAGTTGGGTATTTCACCAATCTCGCGCAAACAATTGAGCATTTTTTTTCTTGTGGCTAAATTGTACTAGATGAAACATGCATATATCATTAAACAGATTTGACTATTTTTCTACATGCCAGTAAGGAAGGTAAACATGTGTATTTTAATTTATAGCTCTAATTATGTGTTATTTTAACAAATGATATTTTTTCTCCAATCATTCAATGTTTTCTGGGGAACTTTCATTCCATCGTATTTTTGGTACTTTAAATGCAGTCGGAGATAAATTAATCCACAATATGATGAATATTCCGAATGATGTATTCATCGCAATATGGTCACTGCTCCACCTTAAGATGTCGGCCAGTATCGGTGGCACTTTATTATCACAAACAGATAAACTGTTTTTGCTGAAAAACAAAATATCCTTCTGTTTTGTTTTTGTGTTGCAACAATGTTTTTCTGCGAAGGCACAAGTTTTTTGTTCACAAAGCGTCCAAATAACACTGATCAGACTGAATGGTGATTTTTCCGATAAACAGATACCTGTTTTGCGGTATTGTATAACCAGTCTGTTGTTTAGTGTTAAAGTCTCGTACCTGTTCTATAATATGGAAAATGAGATAAGTAAGTGATTTTTAATGAATTGGGTATTAGGAATTCTAATTGCGTCTCAGTACGCACACTGTATGAATTCAATTGGGTTTTCTGCAACTTTAATTGTGTAAATATGCAGCTTATCTGGAGCTCTGCTACTAGATTTCCTTCTGGATTGGAGGGAATTCCAACTTAAATTTGTCAGGATATTTGTGACTGTGCCCAGGGTCTTGCTATAATTATTTACTACAAATATCGCAACTTGCCTCTGAATGTTTTCTTATTTATCTATATCCTTCTGATGATAAGGATCCCAAACACTGGAACAATACTCTAACGTTGGTCTAACAATGATGTTATAGGCAGCTGTTTTGGTACCACTCTTGACAGAATGTATATTACATTTTAAGAACTTGCTTTACAAGATGTTTTTTTTATATAAGGGGACCAAGATAAGTTAGATGTTTCTTCTACACCTAGGTAAATACCTTGACTGACAACAGACAGTGGCTGATCATGTAAGGTATAGACAGTATTCACTGGTTTTCTGGATCTAGAAACATGCATGATATGACAATCTTCCATTTCTGCTCCCAGAATGACAGACTGTTAAGGTCCCATTGCAGCTGAGCTGCCTGTGACTTTGTTCTGTAGATAACTGTCATCTGCAAAAAACGCACATCGGAAGATACAGAACCTGGTTGGTCATTTATGTAGAGCAGGAATAGCACACTGGATAACCGGCTATCTTGACGCCCGCTGGAAATGTAACTCAGCTGGGAAATGTAACGCAGCTGTAAATAGGTAGGTAAAGTTTTTCATTTATTTCTATTAAAACGAAGCCAATTCTTGCAAATCAACTTGACAGTTCTGTCAAGGAATGACCATTGCTTACATTTACAATTTCTGGGCCAAAAACGATCGTTATGTTTTGAGATATTCGCTAACAATTTCTTCACTTTGAAAAATCGAGCAAAAATCCAAAGTTTTACGCAAATTGTTTTGTTTATGAACAACCTGTGAAAAATTTTATCATCTGATTGAACAGATGTGTCCTTTCGGAAAACCTGTGTGAAGTTTACTGGTTCTACGTTATTCCTGAAAAAGTATATTAGCCGTTAAATAGGCATGGTCGAAAAAAAAAGACTGTCAAAAACGGCCGCTAGTGCTGTCGTTGAACTCAGATGTTAGCATTTATAGACTATCCATTAACTCCGATGATTTTGAATACTTTTGTAAGTAAAAAGTATTACTGGCAGTGATTTGACGGAAACGTAATTATTTTTAAAATTGGCACTTTCATTTCAAGAGGCTTTAGGACTATATTCCTTCACACCCGGGCTGAATTTAAACATAGTTCACGCGTTCTTGCCATTTTTCCAGCATGCGAAAGCCAACCATATATTTTTTTGCAGTTACACCGAAGCAATATAGTACATATTGCAATTTTGCCAGCTTTTGATGGTGGAGGAAAACCACTACAGGTGCCTCCGGGCTACTACAGAAAGTAATTTCACCTCGGGTTTTGCAAGTGCAAATGATTGCTTCTGGCCGTCAGTCCTTGATGGTGCTAGATGGTGTATAATATTATTTGCTCATACATAATTATTTAATTGCTCCTAATGTAAATCTGCTATTTTGTTTTATTCATAAATACCCTTTCAACAAATACCAGTTTATTCATGGTCTAAAACTGCAAGTTGTTGATGTATAGAGGCAAACGACTGAAAACGATTGTTTCAAATCTAAATAAGCAGTACTTTGCAAAATCTCACATGAATGTTAATTAGTTATTTCTTAGCATGTCAGCCACATGTAGCTTCAATCAACATATAACAAGGTAGATCGGAACTGTTCTTTGCTTATTTACGATCTTACGATAACGGATCCCAGAATTTATGTCACAAGAGTTATCCCCCTTTTGTGCAGTTTACGCATTTGCTCTTTCTGTCTTACACTGTTATTTTGTACAACGCTAGGTATTGTATATTGTTTCACATACATAATGTCTTTTTGTTTAAAAATAAAAGTTTTACGCATACACAGTATTATAAGCCATAAATAAGCTGCCATAAAACACAGACTTATAGTGTATTCGTGTATAGATCTTATCTACTAAGATTTGTGTATAAATGTGACTCAGAGGTACAATGATAGCCTACTGATTAGTATTGCCAATCCCGTACTTCAAAACATGATAGAGGTCATTTGGATATCTTAGATCCAAAAATCAGTTAGAGGACAAGTTCAGGTTCTGCACATGAGGAAATTGTTCACGTGTACTGGGTATTGTACCCAAATCCTCTTCCACTTATTATGTCTCTGCAGCTTACCTGCACCTGTCAGGATTTATTAATTTAGATTCTATGAATTCAGGTCAGGTGTATTATCATGATCAACATACGCGCTACAGGCGGCCATATTAAGTTTTGCTGTTTTCATTACCCTCTCACCCTTTCATTACACACATAGATCTACTCAGTTCAAAAGATACATTCATCAGATTTGATTTAGTGACTAAAACAATTTGCAAAAAAAAATGAAACATATTTACACCTCCTTTCTAATTTTTACTTTCAGAAATGGATGGAGAGAATAATTTCGAATTAGAAGCAAATGAGCCTCTGGATGGGTCTTTGCTTGATATCTCAATAGAGGAAGAAGTTGATAATGAAGTATTTGATTGTGGGATATGCAGTAAATCTTACAAAACAAAAGATAATCTGAAGTGGCACTTGAAAGTACACGACGATAAGTACAAGTTTTCATGTACTTGTTGTACACTGTTCTTTACAACTGAACATGAATAAATCGTCCATAAACAATTAAAGCATTCAACAAGTTTCTTGTGTATCACATGTGGAAAGACTTTCAGCAGGAAGGCTCATTTGACAGACCATGCAGCTTTGCATGAACCGGCGGCAAATCCAGACAAGGTTCAAGTTTGTCCTTTCGATGCCTGTAGAAAATATTTACCGTTTTATATCAAACAATGATTTACAATTATATATAAAACAAAAGGTCCGCAAAATGGGGCAATAGTGCGGAGTAAATATTGTAGAATTTTTACTAACACACATGAAAGTGAGTAGGGAGAGGGTCTATTGTGTGCGTGTGTTGTATGGCGTACCGTTTGGGTTGAAAGTTTCCAGATGCCACAGGTAGTAATAAAATTATACCTGCGGGTACATATTGAAAATGTACCCACGTGTATAAAGAATTGTTGCTTGGAGACCGGATTCGAAACTGCGACCAGAATTTTCAAGGAAGGATGACGACTCTTGCATGTCTAAGATAATTTGGCTGTAGTAAACATTTGCGTAACATATTTCAAAATCTCTCGATGAATGATAAAGTCATACGCCAGACAAAACAAAATGTTGCTTTATAAACCTATGGAAAAAATGGAATTAATACCATATAGTTGAAATTTTGTCTATGCATGTAGAAATTGCCAGTCTGACACAAAATACTTATATATAGGTCTGTGTTATTTTTTTTTGTTATACTGACATTGGAGGTGGCCATTAATGAATGGGCCTCAGCAATATTTGTATCATTGGTAACACATGTTTGAAGTTTAAAAATTAATACTTAAAAACAAAGAAGTATTATAGGTCTTTGTTAAAAATTAGTCCATGCATGTAGAATAAGATTCCGGACAAGACACTGCGGGCGGACGAACAGACAGACGAAAGGAACTAAGCAACTTTTAGACCCTAAACCAAACGGACAATGATAATGAAATCAACCAGAATTACTCGACAAGGCAATAAGGACCATACATAAGTATATTCAAACTGTTTACGGACTGCAAGTATACACATTTTACACAAATTAAAGACGAAAGAAGTCGCAAAAACACAGACAGAACAGATCCAAAATATACATAAAGAAGAGACTCTACGGGGCATATAACATGTCTACAAGACATTTTTTTTACTTTGATACAGCTGTATTCTCGATAGCCGACAGCTGACTTCAACGACTGCCTATTGCAAATACAGCGGCCGTTTTCGACAGTCTTTTTTTTTCGACCATGCCTATTTAACGGCTAATATACTTTTTCAGGAATAACGTAGAACCCGGAAACTTCACACAGGTGTTCCGAAAGGACACATCTGTTCAACCAGATGATAAAATTTTTCACAGGTTGTTCATAAACAAAACAATTTGCGTAAAACTTTGGATTTTTGCTCGATTTTTCAAAGTGAAGAAATTGTTAGCGAATATCACAAAACATAACGATCGTTTTTGGCCCAGAAATTGTAAATGTAAGCAATGGTCATTCCTTGACAGAACTGTCAAGTTGATTTGCAAGAATTGGCTTCGTTTTAATAGAAATAAATGAAAAACTTTACCTACCTATTTACAGCTGCGTTACATTTCCAGCTGAGTTACATTTCCAGCAGGCGTCAAGATAGCCGGTTATCCAGTGTGAATAGTAGAGGTCCCAAGATGGACCACTGAGGGACGCCTGATATAACAGGAGTCAAACAGATGCTGCCCCATCACTACCACCACCCTTTGTCATCTATGATTTTGAAAGCCTATGTAATTGGAGTTTGGAATGGAAACTTTCGTTTAATGCAAAGAAGTGCAAAGTTCTGCATATTTAAATAGTAATGAGCATTACAGATACACAATGCCTGATACTGATGGAAATTATGTGTATGTAGATCCAGTACAATCTGAGAAAGATTTAGGTGTAATTTTTGATGAGGGCTTGAACTTTGAACAACATATTATCAACATTACTAATAAAGCACAAAGAACCCATGGGATTATACATAGGTCATTTGAGTATTTGGACAGGGACATGTTTCTCACATTATACAAACCTCTAGTTAGACCAGTTTTAGAATATGGATCCAGTGTGACCATTTTTGAAAAAAGATATTAGAAAAACTGAAGACGTACAACGCAAAGCAACCAAGTTGGTTTATGATATTTCACATTTGTCGTATGAACAGAGGTTGAGGAATCTGGGTCTTGTAACATAAGAATATAGACGTGATCGAGCTGACGTTATACAGATATTTAAATCAGTTCATAAATTTGACGATATGAATTGGGACAGAATGTTCACTTTATCTGTGGATGGTCTTCGAGGACATCATTTAATATTCATGAAGAAAAAGTGCCGCCATAACATTAGGCTTAAGGTAACTTGACATGGACAACCAAGATGGCGTCACGAAGTTGAATTTGGTCACATTATTTACTCGTATAGACGATATGCTGCTACAGAGGTCTGAAGATGCATTTTAATCATTTAATACACACATATACAATTGTAAAAATGCATTTGATTTATAAAATTAAAAAATCAAATGTTCTAAAACTAACCATGAAAACTAGTCAATTTTTGTGCACATTTTGCGGAAAAGTTACATGTATGTATCCAAACTGAAAATAATTTATATCCTCCGATCTTTGAATATGTCCTTCATATCCTCCTATCGTTGAATATGTCCTTCAGGTGCTCCACCTATGAACAAATGAACTTATCCACTGAGTTTTATGCTATTTGCTCTGTAATTTTGTTGGTAAATTATAAATTTCTATATTTTACACCCTAAAAAAATGAAACCTGCCTGCAGTATGAGGGTCATTAAAAAAATTCAAAGTACATGTAAGTTTACTTTGTCCTTATTTCGGAGACTTTACATTCTCACATATTTAGAGTTTTGAGTGCTGTGTTCATTTTTTAGTAATTCTACATTGTATTTTAATTTCATAAAACCAGGGACTACCTTAGCCTGCAAAATCAGGGAGAAGTGACTTCTCCCTCCTGGGGAAATAGGGAGAAGTTTTGAAATTTTGGGAGAAGTTCAGCAAACGTGAGACAGGACATTGCTTCCATGCATTAATATAACAATAATAATGTTTATTCAGTTCCATTTGTAGTATTATCTTTTTATGAAATAAATAACTAGAATGTGTCTGTAGGACACAGGGTGTGCCCCCCATTGGTACATTTGTCACAAATAAGGGGAATCATTCAAATGTTTGCAGTCTTAATGGGGTATAGCCTCAAAAAAAAAATTATGAAATGGATTCATTATTCTATACCATATACTTTTTGAGCTATGAGCATCACAAACAAAAAAATCCACTATTTTGGCTATTTCAAGGGCCATAACTCTGTAATAAACGCCAAAATTCTCAAGAAGAATGCCAAGTGTGCAAGGTCTCATTATGGTAAAGACTCAAGCAAGGATTCATGAATTTACATTAAATACTTCTTGAGTGAGGCACATAATTAGGTGAAAATGTGCATTTTTTGACTACTTCAGGGGCCATAACTCTGGAAATAGGGGGCGAACACAGATGAAAAATAGGAGGTGCGCAAGTTCATATCATGATAAAGATTCATGCAAGGTTTCATCAATTTATATCAAATGCTTTTTGAGCTAGGCGTGTCACAAGGTGAAAATGTGCATTTTTGACTATTTCAGGGGCCATAACTCTAGAAAAAGGGGGCGGACCCAGATGAAAAATAGGAGGTGCGCAAGTTCATATCATGATTAAGACTCATGCAAGGTTTCATGAATCTCTATCAAATACTTTTTGAGCTAGGCGTGTCACAAGGTGAAAATGTGCATTTTTGACTATTTCAGGGGCCATAACTCTAGAAATAGGGGGCGGAGCCATACGAAAAATAGGAGGTGCGCAAGTTCATACCATGATAAAGACTCATGCAAGGTTTCATCAATTTATATCAAATACTTTTTGAGCTAGGCGTGTCAAAAGGTGAAAATGTGCATTTCTGACTATATCAGGGGCCATAACTCTAGAAACAGGGGGCAGACCCAGATGAAAAATTTGAGGTGCGCAAGTTCATATCATGATTAAGACTCACGCAAGGTTTCAAGAATATAAATTATATCAAATACTTTTCGAGCTAGGCGTGTCACAAGGTGAAAATGTGCATTTTTGACTATTTCAGGGGCCATAACTCTAAAATTAGGGGGCGGAGCCAGACGAAAAATAGAAGGTGCAATTTATATCAAATACTTTTTGAGCTGGGCGTGTCATGAACTTCGGACAGACACACACCCATATGATTTAGGTATTAGGTGGTCATTCCATTGTTTGAAAACAATAGAATGACCACTTAAGGAACAAAAGAATTAAGTGGTTACGGAATGAATACAAAGAATTTCTATTGTCTTAGGCCACACCTCCTACCACCTAAGGTACCAATCATGCGTGCGGACGGATGGACGCATGGGCAAGAGCAAATCTATATGCCCCCACCACTCATGGGGGGGGGGGGGGGGGGGGGGCACAAAAATGGTGCAATGTTTCAACAATACAGTACATATTTGCACTTTTGAGAAAAGCGCATGTCTCCCACAACTGCCCCTATGAAAAATGTTAGTTTCTGTAGATGTTTTAGACGAGTGGATCCAATTAGATGGTCTGGATGAGTGGATCTAATCAGTAATTCAAGGGCCATAAATCAAAAGTGCCTGGGCGGATTTGGCTAGTTATCGAACTTGGGTAAGGTCTTATGGCCAAACACATTTTGTTCAAGTTTGGTGAAGATCGGATGAGAAATGTTCGACTTAGAGAGCAGACAAGAGTAAACAGACGGATTTTTTTGGTAATTCAAGGGCCGTAACTCTAAAATGCCTGGACCGATTTGGCAGGTTATCGAACTTGGCCGAGGTCTCATGGTCAAACACATTTTGTTCAAGTTTGGTGAAGATCGGATGAGAAATGTTCGACTTAGTGCGGACAAGAGTAAAAAGGCCGATTTTTTGATAATTCAAGGGCCGTAACTCCAAAATGCCTAGACCGATTTGGCTAGTTATCAAACCTGGCCGAGGTCTCATGGTCAAACACATTTTGTTCAAGTCTGGTGAAGATCGAATGAGAAATGTTTGATTAAGAGTGCGGACATGAGTAAAAAGGCCAATTTTTCGATAATTCAAGGAGCGTAACTCCAAAATGCCTGGACCGATTTGGCTAGTTATCGAACTTGCCCAAGGTCTCATGGTCAAACACATTTTGTTTAAGTTTGGTGAAGATTGGATGAGAAATATTTCGAATTAGAGTGCGGACAAGAGTAAAAAGACCGATTTTTTGTAATTCAAGGGCCATAACTCCAAGACGCCTGGACCGATTTGGCTAGTTATCAAACCTGGCCAAGGTCTTATGGTCAAACATATTTTGTTCAAGTTTGGTGAAAATCGGATGAGAAATGTTCCACTTAGAGTGCGGACAAGCTTTGTGACAGACACACACACAGACTGGAGTAAATCAATATGTCTCCCACACCACTGTGTGGTGGGAGACATAATAAAATAGATTGCATGATAAAATGTGAAACACCAACCCCCATCCCTAGCACAACCATAAGCAGAACTTTATTACCCGTGTGTTGAATTCACAGCCAAGCATTTTATCAATTTTATTCAACGAGTTTAATAAATTCAATGTGGATAGTCACAAATGTAAGATGAATTCTTTTTATCACATGTTAGCCTTCCTTGTCGAAACACCAAAAATTCGATTTTCTTCTGCTATATAAACAAGTCAATTTGACCAACTTCGCCTATACTATAAATGACACTGATGTCAAAGCTTTATTTCACTAGTGTTGTATCGTTATTTAATGGCTGTATTACACTCCTGCAACGTCAAACATGTAATAAATAGAGAATATTAGGTTACTGTCATATAAATTTAAATTAATCAAGTGAGTCATGGAAAATATAAACAAGAGAGCCATGAAAGCCCTGTATCGCTCATCTGACCTATGGACCTAAAGATCATCAAGATTAACATTCTGACCAAGTTTCATTAAGATATGGTCATAAATGTGGCCTCTAAAGTGTAAACTAGCTTTTCCTTTGATTTGACCCAGTGACCCAGTTTTTGAAATGACATGACCCAGGTTCGAACTTGACCTAAAGATCATCAAGATTAACATTCTGGCCAAGTTTCATGAAGATACAGTCATAAATGTGGCCTCTTAGAGTGTTAACAAGCTTTTCCTTTGATTTGACCCAGTGACCTAGTTTTCACCCCACCTGACCCAGATTTGAACCTGACCTATAGATCATCAAGATTAATATTCTGACCAAGTTTCATTAAGATACGGTCATAAATGTGGCCTCTACAGTGTAAATTAGCGTTTCCTTTTATTTGACCTGGTGACCTAGTTTTTTACCCTACATGACCAAGATTCAAATTGGACCTTGAAATCATCAAGATGAACATTCTGACCAAGTTTCATGAAGATACAATCATAGATGTGGCCTCTACAGTGTTAACAAGCTTTTCCTTTAATCTGACCTGAAGACTACTTTTTGACCCAAGATGACCCAATATCAAACTCATCCAAGACATTATTGAGGGTAACATTCTGGCCAAGTTTCATTAAGACTGGGCCCAAATTTTGACCTCTGGAGTGTAAACAAGCTTTTCCTTTGATCTGACCTGATGACCTAGTTTTTGACCCCAGATGACCCAATGTCAAACTTGTTAAAGAATTTATTGTGGGTTCCATTCTGACCAAGTTTCCGTTTTTAATGCGCATGCGCAGGAGAAGCCCCTCTGGAGGGTTGTAAAATTAAGGCTTTTACTTCACGACTAGCAGACGATACATCAACTTTCAACAAGAAAAGTTATTTTCTTTGTGGCAACAATACTAATTTGCCAAAATATTAAAGAGGTGTTATAGCACTACATAATTGTCCAGATATCTGTAACTTAAGCATAATTATTCTATTTTCTGTTGTCACAATTTCCGTGTGGCTGGGACAAATAAATATGACGCCAACTTGTGATCTTTTTACAGTGATATAAAATATCATTTGTCTTTTTCATAATTCCAGCTCATATGGGCAGTTCCCGATAAATATATTCATGAACAAGAGTGCCAGAATGTCACAATATATGCCCGTCACAGCAAATTTATTTACTCTAGCACCTGTATTTGCAAATGGAATTTTAATTTTGTGGTTGTTTAGTAATTATTGTAATTATTTTGTTTTTCTAAATCCACATAAAAACTCCTTACCAGGTAGAGATACCTTAAAATACACCTAAAGTCTGAAAGTAACATCTATGTTGTACCACAGAAAAGTGGTCTTGGTTTTTCCCCTCAATTACAAAAAAGTTACAATATAAGTTATTTATATTAACAACTAAGGTAAGTTAATCTTAAAAAAAAAAAAAAAAATCCCCCTGAAGGCTGTAGTTTGAGAAATTTGAAAGTAGGTCACTAGGTCAATCTTAAGGTCAAAGTTCATTTCGGTACACAAAACTATGCAAGTGGTCCAAATTTGAAGGCTTAGCTTGAGAAATGTGAAAGTAGGTCACTAGGTCAAAATCAAGGTCAAATTACACTTCAGAACGCAAATCTATGAATGTGGTCCAAATTTAAAGCCTGTACCTTCAAAAATGTAAAAGTAAGTCACTAGGTCAATGTCAAGGTCAAAGTTTGTTTCGGTACACAATCCTATGCATGTGGTCTAATTTTGAAGCCTGTAGCTACAGAAATGTGAAAGTAGGTCACTAGGTCAATCTTAAGGTCAAAGTTCATTTCGGTACACAAAACTATGCAAGTGGTCCAAATTTGAAGGCTGTAGCTAGAGAAATGTGAAAGTAGGTCACTAGGTCAAAATCAAGGTCAAATTTAATTTCGGAACACAGAACTATGCACGTGGTCCAAATTTGAAGCCTATACCTTCAAAAATGTGAAAGTAGGTCACTTGGTCAATGTAAAGGTCAAATTTTGTTTCGGTACACAAAACTATGCATGTGGTCCAAATTTGAAGGCTGTAGCTTGAGAAATGTAAAAGTAGGTCACTAGGTCAAAATCAAGGTCAAATTTCATTTCGGAACAGGAAACTATGCATGTGGTCCAAATTTGAAGCCTGTACCTTCAAAAATGTGAAAGTAGGTCACTAGGTCAATGTCAAGGTCAAAGTTTTTTTCAGTGCACAAAACTATGCATGTGGTCCAAATTTGAAGGCTGTAGCTACAGAAATGTGAAAGTAAGTCACTAGGTCAAAATCAAGGTCAACTCAGGTCAAGGTTCATATTGCCACTCAAAACCATACATGTTGTCTAAATTTGAATGTTGTAGGTTATTGACATATGAACCATGTGACCCCCAGGGCAGGGCCATATTTGACCCTAGAGGGATAATTTGAACAAATTTGGTAGAGAACCACTAGATGATGCTACATTACAGATGCCAAAGCCCTAGGCTTTGTGGTTTGGACAAGAAGATTTTCAAAGTTTTTCCCTATATAAGTCTATGTAAACCATGTGACCCCCGGGGCGGGGCCATATTTGACTCTAGGGGGATAATTTGAACAATCTTAGTAGAAGACCACTAGATGATGTCACATACAAAATATCAAAGCCCTAGGCCCTGTGGTTTTGAACAAGAGGTTTTTCAAAGTTTTTCCCTATATAAGTCTATATAAACCATGTGACCCCCAGGGCGGGGCCATATTAGACCCCAGGGAAATAATTTGAATCATATTGGTAGAGGACCACTAGATGATGCTTCATACCAAATATCAAAGCCCTAGGCTCTGTGGTTTTGGACAAAAAGATTTTCAAAGTTTTTCCCTATATACACGGGTGGTAAACGCGCAATCCAATTCCCGCCGGGAATACGCTTAAAATGGGTTGCGCAACGTCCGGTGCTGGTGTTGCGCGTAAAAAAATACGAAATTGAGATATGTGAAGTAATGTTTTTGCTTAGTATGAGACAAGAATAAATTTTCTCGAAAAAAGCAAAATGCTATTCGACACAAATATGATAATACATCATATGTGTAAAATATCTGGTTTGTAATTTATGATTCGACTCTATTATCACGAAAACTCAGGCGACAAGAAGCGTGAAAAAAGTATGAAATCAACAAAAATGGAAGTTTCTGACCTCATATGCCTAATCTGAGGACATCTGATGCTTTTTATGATAACTAAACTGTTTTGAAGTAACGAATATCAAAATTATTTGCTTCAAATCCTGCTTACGGGGACATAATGGACAAAAAAATCATCGGGAATGGGGTTGCGCACCGCGAATGGAGTTGCTCGTATACATCATAATGTATATAATGTATACGCGCAACTCCATTCCCGGGGCGCAACCCCATTCCCGATTACTTTTTGCCAATCTTTCCCCCAAAAGCAACATTTCATTCAAGTGTATGTAATATTCATGACTGTTTTACACGTGTTTGATCATTAGAAGCATCACATTTCCAGAAAGAAGGCACAAGAGTTAGAAAATTTGCATTTTTCATGATTCCATGCTTTTTTGACAGCTCGAGCCAGCAGAGTTTTCGTGATAACAGAGCTGATTCTTAAATTAATAAGTTGGTATTTCACACATATGATCTTTATTCATTTTTGTGTCGAATAGCATTCTGCTTTTTTTCGAAAGCACTCGTAAATGTGTCATTATTTACAAAAACAAAAACCCACCTACCTCGATTTTGTATATATTGATGCGCAACACCAGCACCGGAAGTCGCGCAACCCATTTTTAGCGTATTCCCAGTGGGAATTGGATTGCGCGTTTACCACCCGTGATATAAATCTATGTAAATTATGGAAATAAACAAAGGGCCATAACTCGCTAAAAATTGTTAAACCAGTCTGATTGTCAGAGGGACACAACTATGGTATCAATACATCATTCTGACAAAGTTTGGTCAAAATCCCCCTGGTAGTTTCTGAGGAGATGCGATAACGAGAAATTTGTTAACGGATGGAAGGATGGACGGAAGGACGACGGACGCAGAGTGATTTGAATAGCCCACCATCTGATGATGGTGGGCTAAAAATGTGTTCATGGAAAATGTTGATTTATTTATCAATTAAGATTTAATAGAGGAGATCATGTTTGTATACGAATCCATTCTATATTCTATTTATACAACTGATAAGAAAAGATCGGATGGGCAGACGCCGAGTGTCCATGTTTTTAGTTAACAGTGATATGTTTTTCTAATGGCTTATATTTTCTTAAACCACAAATGATCTCAATTTTTTGATCAATGGAAAGGATATAAAATAAGCATTTATTGATAACTTTTAATTATTATTTCGAAATAAAACGGACTTATTATGAACGATTAACTTACAGTGTTTTTCCTAAAAGTTGAAGGCATCTATAGCGCTATTTAAACCGTATGTCATTTAAAACAGTTATTCATTTTCAACAGATATTCAGGGCGTTCGGTTGACCCGAGGTCCTGGGTTCTGACCCGCGAAAATCGAGAAAAACTCGTATTTGACCCGCATAAATTACGCCACGTGCGTCGGCTTGACTCGCGAAAATTTACTTTGATGGTCTCAAGTTCGAAAGTTCTGCCCCTTGTCAATCAAAATCCCAGTGAATTTCAATATTGTTCTCTGGCACAAGCGGAAATATGGCAGTAGGCGGAGCGTCGTATGTTAATTAGCTACCGACAGATGTCAGTCACGCCACGCGCCAAATGACACGTGATTATCTCGTGGTTTGTATTTAGTACAATATGCCTTGTCATTATCAAAGGTGTTTATTGATCAATGTGTAAAAGTTAATTGATAAACAATGCAGCCTTAGATTATCGTGTTTGTACCACTTGTTAATTATTTTGTGTGCTTGATACGATTACATGAGCCGGTCGGCCATGACGGTCTATAGCAAATTTATTATCATTGCCGAGGCTTTGTTTAGGCCAAAATAAATTAAATAAGCAGAAATTATACGTGGTATGATGAGAGAATGAAATTTAAAACAGTTACTTTTTTCAAGAATTTCAAATGTTTACTTTCGTTTTCCGTATTTGTCACTCGTTTTCGAGACCGCCATTTTCGAAAATTTTTATCATTTCTTACAAGATTTTTCTAGTACAATCTAGATCTATGTAAAAGGCCAATAAAACGTCTGCATTTAAGAAAAATATTATCACTGTTGCCAAAGCAGCTCTTATTTAGAAGAATTTGCTGAGAATAAAATCATGCAAAGCACCGAACCCCACCCACTTTTAGGCAATGTGCAAAATAAGACAAAAATATAAATTGCTTAAGAAAATCTGTTATGACTAATGTACTTGTTTTAGATAAAGTCTGTGGGAGTTGCATTAATAACAGTATACATGTAGCTTGACCCCTGAAAAGCTGATCTTGACTCTTGAAAATCTGATTTTGACCCTTGAAAATTTAGGCTGAAGAGTTAATGACTCTTGAGTTTCAGAACCTACCGAAAGCCCTGATATTTGAATAATAAAACATGAATATCATAAGCATTTCGAAACTTTTAGATTTTTAAAAATCCATAAATGAACGTAAAAGTTATTAAGAATTAAAAATTCTGATCTCATACACAATGTAAAATTATTTGTTTTGCCCACCACCAGATAAACAGGTGTTGATGTGTGATGTCACTTCGATCTCTCATATTCGATAAGAAAAAACTTGGGCTACAAACAACAGTTGATTTCTTTCTTAATTAAGATTTAATTCGACATGGAAAAGGTTGGGAAACCAAAAATCAGTCACGTGGTTTACAGAATACTTCAGATATTGTCGATTCCGAAAATGGCAACAGGGCTTTTCATCCTTATATAACAGAGGCCTATAAAAGGCCTCTTCCCAAACCAAAAATATACTATTTTTTCCCAACTGTGGCAGAGATATTTCCCAAAATGCAGGTAAGATTTCCCAAAATCATGCAACAGATGGTTAAGATTTTGCTTGTATATTTTAGTAAATCCGGAGGAAGCGTTTGTCTGGCATCGATTTTTTGTCGCACTATAGCCTAACAGCGCACAGAACCACATGTGAAGCATTAATTACCAGTGAGTCTAATCCGTTATGTTCTACGGCCTTGATTTTAATCTGTGTTTCAGAGGAGATAAGTTTTATTCATCTTTCGGTGTTTACTTCCGGTTGAACTTTTTTCCCAAAATGGACCATTATCGCGCAGAAATTTCCCAATTTGAAAGGCCAAGGCCTCTTCCCAATTTCCTGATGAAAAACCCTGGATAAATTGACGGGAAAAAACAGTTAATTGGAGTGGTATTTATTGCACAAACATTTTGTTTTTCAGTGTACCCTAATAGAATGTGGTCCAATTGATGGGATACCAATTTTTTTTAAAATGTGCGTTTTGTAATAAAACGATTGCGACTACTTTGGAGTCGTACACCTGTTGACTTTCAAAGAACAACTGGATTTGACGACGAAATGAAATGTAAATGCGCATGATCATCATCAAAGACCTTCGACTAACTTGCATAGAAATCTGAAAATTAGAAAGTAAACCCTGGGAGTGAAAATACCAAGTTCCTACTGGGGCTCGAACCCCGGACCTCGAGATCTGTAGGCGGACATTCAACCATGTCGCTAAAGGGTTAACAACCCAACAGCAAGGCTGTTGGAAGTGGCCTATAAACCTACTCTCACTACATTTCTCCCCCTTTACTTTTCAGAGCTTACCAGCTCTCCAGAATGACACTCCATGCCCATTGCATGATTCTGTCAAACACTTCTGACACCATTAAAGTAAACCCTGGGAGAGAAAATACCAAGGTCCCTACTGGGACTCGAACCCCGGACCTCGAGATCTGTAGGCGGACATTCAACCATATCGCTAAAGGGTTAACCTAACAGCAAGGCTGTTGGAAGTGGCCTATAAACCTACTCTCACTACAATTATTTATATTGCATCACCCCTCTTCAAGAGTATTATGTGCAGCTGCGCGCCTGTACAAGAAATTTAAAAGTAGAATGGACAGTAGAATACACAAATAGCTGAACAGCTGAATAGAGCCTGTTTAAATAAAAAATATTATAAAATAAGAGCTGAAAAAACAAACGCTAACCTTTAGCTTTGTGCCTGACCTCTCTGTTCTGCTTAACATTATTGAATAGTTTTGATTTGCTGCCAAGTAAAATTTTCAGGGTCGGTGTAATTACCCCGGGACACCCCGGGATACATTAATTACTTTAGAAAACCATTGATTTAATTGTTAATGGGTAGATTTTATGCTTGTAAACAGTAAATCGAGCATGATTACCGGTATAACTCGTAATACGAACCCCGGGACGCTTGATTATTCTTCACGTATAAAAGCGTTCAGTTATGTACCTTTATTTCTAATGAAAAGCTTTGAATAAATTTCTCGTTTTTCCCATATTTATAGGTGTATCCAAAATAGCAGACTCACAACACAAACCCCGGGACGCCTGATCCATCGTTTCGAGAACAGTAATTCAAGTGTGGGAGGTCATGTGATCGATCCTCGGCCGCGGCATATCAAAGACATGAAAATGTTATCAGTGACTCCATAGATTGCAGCAATTAATGGGAAGGAGTAATATGTATCTACCCATTAACAATTAAATTAATGGTTTTCTGAAGTATTTAATGTATCCCTGGGTGTTTACACTGACCGAAATTTTCATAATGTTTTGTCCGAAGTTCAGTTGCAAACCGGAATTTACCCATCCTCACCAAGCAAACGAATGACGTGACTTAAGCACACGCCATAACGCCGTCTGATAGAACAAATAGGCAACCCGTATCCTCGATGATTTTATTCAATAACACTCCATTCCAGATGCAACATCTTCCTAGATTGAATTGCAGAAAGCTATGCTAACATGAGTCACTTTCCGTTTCCTCAAGCGTTTCCGTTATAAAACTTTTATGTAGTAATTGCAAATACGGTATGCATACACTACACATTTGTACCATGGTCTAACGAACCTAATAAAAGCCCAGTTAATAATAATAGTCGCATAGATATGTCTTTTTTCAGTTATTCTCAAGAACAAGATGGCATCGTTTTAAGAAAAAAATAAAAAAGTAGTCCGCCAAGCTTTACAAGTCGCTGACCTGATAAAGCAAATTATTTGACCCCTTGATTTTTGCCTTTAATTTGCATGAAGGTAGGATAAATATGTATAAATATAAATAAATATATATATTTAAGACAATTCTGATTAAAAACAAGTGGGGTTTCAGTATCGATAATAAGTTCAGTAATTTTCCCTCATGACATCAGAGTGTAAAAATAGCCGTAATATAGGTCATATTCATGCGCTTTGTTGTGGGTGCTCTTGTTGTGGGTGCTCTTATTTATGAGAGGATGTAGAAAGTGGATGCGCTTTGCCGTTCTGCACTAAGAAGTGACAGGCTTTCATTTTCCCGTCTTAATTCCATTGGAGGTGGAGCTTACACACCGCCCCAAAAACTCTCCAACTTACAATGAAATATTATTTATATTGATCAGTAGATAAAAGACTTAAAAATCAGGGGCAGTATTTTTTAAAACTACGTATTTTGACATAAAAAACCTAAAAATTGGTTAAATGTATTACCTCCCTTTAACACATTTCAAAATGTACTAAAACAGTTGTCTGCTATTTTTATCAAACAACAAATTTAATAGTTTGTCAAGGGCCTTATATTTAACTTTTTAATGAAAGAGAAATGCAGATTAAAATGATTAGTAAGCAGATCCCGATTGAAAAATAAACGTCGGGAGTAACGGGTAGTCTATATTGTGATGGCAATAAAAATTTCGAAACGATTTTTATCCGAAACCATGAACTACTAGATAAGACATCTCCTTATAAAGTACTGAGGGCGTGTGGTTGACCCGAGGTTCCGTGTTTTGACGCGTGAAAATCAAGAAAAGCTTGATTCTGACCCGCACAAAAAAGTGTCCCGTGCATCGGCTCGATCCATGATATGCGTCTCGAGTTCGAAAGTTCTGTGTTGTCAATCAAAATCTCGGTGAATTTCAATTTCAATGTTGTTCGCCACCACAAATGGAAGTATGACAGTAGGCGGAGCGTCGTATGTTAATTAGCTACTGACAGATGTCAATCACGCCACGCGCCGACTGATACGTAATTAGGTTTGTAATTCGGAAGTTAATTATCGCTCTTTTACGAAGTTTTCGGGCTCTCTGATCTCCAATTTCGGTCAACTTTTATTATTACTCTTTCATTCTTTAATTATTGTTTACTGCAATCACATTAAATGCAAACAATCAGCAGCTTATCCTGCGGCGTCAATCTGAAATCGAGTGATTTTTTGTTGTCATGGACACGTTTCGCTGCGCGTGCCTCCCGGTGACATCCTGTGTATTGCGTATTGTGTTTACAGACTTTACATAACCGAGATGTATAATCTCGGCGCACTTTATTGCCAATTATGTTTTCCTTTCATCCATTTTTAGGGCGACTAGAACTGGAAGGGCGAAGTGAAATATTTTAAAGCGAAGTTATCACTCAACTTCGCCTAAAACGCAGTCCCTGAAAACGTTTACAATCTTTTCAATCTGTGTCCTAATTCAAATGTGCTTGCTACTGTTTGAATAACCCTCAATTTCAAAACTTCACTGACTTGCATGGAAATCTCATGGAAAGCATGGGTCTTAGGCCATACTAAATTAATGTATGTTTAATGTAATTGATTAGTACATTTTTCTTGATTTTCTGTTGCCCCCAAAAAATATAGAGCCAGTTTAGATGAGGATTTCTGCATTTGAACATGCAAGGGTCATAAAACACAATGTAATATACCTAAATCAGCTATGTTTGGGTTCACTTTCTGTTAATAGGACTGGGTGAGTTTTACGATAAACATACTTTTGGAATTGCATAGCCCCTTGTTACTGAATTTATTTGCAACAAAATATTGAAATTTATAATTTACTTAGGAAATTACAGAGCAAATAGCATAAAACTCAGTGGATAAGTTCTTTTGTTCATAGGTGGAGCACCTGAAGGACATATTCAAAGATAGGAGGATATAAATTATTTTCAGTTTGGATACATTACTTTTCCGCAAAATGTGCACAAAAATTGACCAGTTTTCATGGTGAGTTTCAGAACATTTGATTTTCAGATCTCTGTAGCAGCATATCGTCTATACGTGTAAATAATGTGACCAACCCCAATTTCGTGATGCCATCTTGGTTGTCCATGTCAAGTTACCGTAACTCATTTAGTCAAAGATCCAGTTTTTTAATGGAATGCAAAAACTGTAAATGCTGAGTCAGTAAATGAGTTTAAGTCGCTGCTGAACAATGATAATTGGAATGCAAAGAAATTTGTGCCAAGTTGTTATTGACTTTAGTATGGCTATAAAGTGCGCACTCAAGAGTTCATTAAAGAAACTTAAGTAACAATTAGTTTTGAGATTTACGCAGAAGATTCTTCACAAGACGGGCCAGGACAGCACAGCTAATATTACGGCCCGAAGATCAAGGTATCAAGGTACGACTATGTCCTAGGAAAGCTTTGATCCAGTGATGCCACAGACAAGCTTACTGTCGCTGAGTGGCTGCTTTTTAATTTCTGACTTTTGCAGCCACCGCGACGTTACAGTTTGACCGTCACAATATAAAACAAACTGTATACGTCGGATTAGTTCGACTAGTGATGCCATAACCAGGCTGGTAACATTGCCCAATCGGGCTTTCGACATAAAAACTAATATTTCTTGAAAAATAGTAAAGATATTTCTTTCAAACTTGGTCCATTTATTAAGCATTTCATATGACACAAATTAAAATGAAAATAACTTGGTTGCCTTCAGTTTTGGTAGAATTATTTCCCCTTTACAGATTTTTATGATGCATAATTTTTGAAGTCCAAAAAAGACATGTTCTAATGCTAAGTTTAAAACAAAAAAGGGTTCAATGGCTTTCTAATGCTCTTAATTATTGCGCTAGTACATGAATGTATACATTTTACTGTGCTTTCACTAACAACATTATAGAAAAATGTTAGTTGTAAAAAAATTGTTCATACATCTGCACTAGAAACAAAGTTTTAACCTTAAATACATAGAATAAAGGTATTGGCGCACAAGTTTTGAGCAATAGAAACCCACTGATCCCTTTTCTGTTTCAAACATTTCATTAAAACATAGTTTTTTTGGACTTCAAAAATTATGCATCATAAAATTCTGAAAAAGGGAAATAATTCTAAAAAAACTGAAGGCAACAATGTTATTTCTACCACAGTATGCGTCATATGTTATGCTTAATTAATTGACCAAGTTTGAAAGAAATATCTTCATTATTTTTCAAGAAACATTAGTTTTTATGTCTAAAGCCCGATCGGGCAATGTGACGCCCGCAATGTGACCAGCCTGATAACATGCATAATAGTCTAATTTTAATAATGGCAGTGGCTACGATTACGGTACCGTAATCCTAGCCTCTGGTTCTAGTATTACGGAAGTTCCGTATTCCTAGACAACCCTATGAGGATAGGCTAGGATTACGGAAGTATTTAAGAGGCATCAAATATATGTTAGGACATGCATAAATGACGTTGTAAAATTACTTATTTCACTATTATTTCCTGCTATCGATCCGCTGTTTTGGGTTAGTATAATCTTAATGGTGGCACGCGGAAATATTATAGATTTATCTATGTTTCATATATACCTGCAATTTTTGTCATCAAATCAACACAAATGGTCTTTAATAACATACAATATGGTTATAAATAAAAAAAATCAAAGTATAGAATATTTTTTTAAACCTAACTTTTACCCTCATATTTCTATATTTCCGCGGGCCGCCATTAATATAGCGTTTAAGATTATACTAACCCAAAATGGCGGATAGGTAACACGGAATAATAAGGCAGGCATCAAAAATCGCTATTTTAATAAAGTGAAATAAGAAGTTTACAACATCATTTAAGCATATCCTAACATATTTTTGATGTCTCTTAAATACTTCCGTAATCCTAGCCTATCCTCATAGGGTTGTCTAGGAATACGGAACTTCCGTAATCCTAGAACCGGAGGCTAGGATTACGGTACCGTAATCGTAGCCACTGCCTTTAATAATAGCAGGCCATGATGAACTACATCATATGCTTTACTAAAGTCCATGATGGCAACATCAACTTGGCTTCGCTGTACTGATTTAGCTAAGTCATGAATAAAACCCACCTCTACAACCCTTCAAATTACGACAGGAATGACGCGAAAACACATGATACATGGTAGGATGGGTCGCACTAAACTGCTGACGACTTAGCTGACGATATAGAATATATAGGTTATAACACACTTTGTTGTTGTTCCTTATTCTATATAAAATTGACCTATTTTAAATTTCTGTAACTTACATTTTCTTGAAGAAGTATTGTCAGTGTTAACTAAAAATCAAATGAAAAGTGGGGGTCATGTTTGATGCAAGAAAAATAGTATAATCTTAATGGTGACCCAGATTCTAGAGGTACGGATCCGTACCCCTAGACAACACTGTATAGGATTGTCTACGGGTACGGACCTCCCGTTTACCAGGTATTTTGGCTTGTTTTCGTCTTTATTTTTGTTTAAATGTAATTAATAATGTAGCTTTAAAGAAATTTCACAATATTATTGCACTTACATGGTTTATTTTGCAGTATTTTACCGATTGTTTACATTCATCTCCGGTAAGGATAAAAACCGAGAACTTCCGAATGAGCGGTGTGTGGTATAATATAATGTTTATCGTTGTCATCTTATTGAAAAGAGCGTTCAGTTATAGCCTGGCAGTGACCACATACTGTATTTGAAAATTGATAAAGAGCATATTAAAGATGATGAAGTAATCAAGCCAGACTACATCCAGGCCACACCACGAGGAGGCGCTCTTGTTCATGGCCCATTTTTTTTTTAATCTGGTTTTGAAGTAGTACTCCGAAATGGAAAAATTTTGAAAAATGTTAAATCATTTTATTTTCATCGAAATTTTCTAGACATCTATAAACTGACTTTTTTGACATTTTTGTTTCATAAGTTTGCCAAATAAAAGACATTAATATACTGTACAATATTTCTTTTGTTTCTTTTGTTGATACAATTATATGCACTTAAACAATGTATTGCAAACAAAAACATAATTCATATAAAATGTAATTATCTGCACTTAACAATAATGTATTGCAAACAAAAACATATACATAGGAAATGTTACATTATTTGATACTGATATAGGAACGCGCCTCTAGACAAATACAGAAGATGTAAAATTTATTATAGTGCTGTACATGAACTAATTTTATAACGAGAAGATGAATTAAAATGAGACATGTAGGGTATCTTGAAAAGAATTTAGTAATTTGTCTTAACATTGCAGAATAAGATAGTGAAATGTACATCTGGAGGCACGTCCTATAAATGCTTGTTCTCTTTTTTCGTCTTTTAATTCATTTCTATCTTTCTTTCTTTGTTTTTTTTTCATATTTTTTTTTCTTTCTTGTTTTTTTTGCTTTTTTTTTCTTTGTTTTTTTTTTCTGTTTTTTCTTTTCTTTTTTTTTTTCTTTTTTTTTATATGGCATTCAGTCACCGAGCACAATGCAAAAAATCAAGATTAATTTGTTTCCTTTTGTGTCATTATTTCTAACCTGAAAAGTTTCAGATAAAATGCTTCCAGTTTTCTTTGATAATCATTAAATTGTTCTCGGTAGCTCAATGCTGCACATGAATATAGATAAGATTAAAAATACACATAATAAAGACAATTGAAAGACAAAGCATTATTTGGTATTTATGCATGATATCTAATTCTGTAGTAACTTGCATATACAACGAATATTTATACAACATACATTATATACCGGTGCGCGAACGCCAGGTGTGATCCAAAGTGAACCACCCTATACCGGTGTCTAAAACGTAGCGCAGTCAACGCAGAACCAGTATTTTCTCTTTGGAGCAACAGAGAGCGCAGCGCAATGATAATGTAGCCATGCCAGACAAAGATCACAGCCTATGCATCTAGTTTCCAAAGGTTCATCGCAAACTTTACACTGCCAGTCTCTCTTTTTAGCGTGTAATATAAGTTCACTAACATAATCCCAAGCATTATCTTCAAATCTGCTTCTTATAGGCTCAAGATTTTGTTCTGTTGCCGCAAGATGGAGTGTGTCAGCTGTAGAAACAACATTATCTATCTTAATTAGAGTACCATTATTTAGGCATTCGGCAGTAACGTCGTCATTGACGAACCAACTCAACATCTTTGTGCACTTTTCTTTCTCTGTGAGCTGGTCAAATGGCCTCAAAGGACGTTTTAGCTTAAGTTTTTTCTTAGGCAAACCGATCACTGTGAGTTCTGAACCTTTCGGGCGTCCACGTTTTTTAATGTTTGGGGTAATTGGATGTTTCTGAAATCATCGAGAACATGTTCATGAGCATTTATTTCCTCAGTAGGAATTTCTTCAATACGCGGAGGATCAATTTCGAGATCGTTGTTGTCCTCAGTAACTGTTATTTGTTGAACTTCAACAGGAGTGTCATTAACGCAGTTTCAGTACCATTACAGTCATTTTCCGTTTCCGCTAAAATCAATTCTGGTTGATTGGTTTCAATCTCCGTTGCTGAATCCGTTGATGCCTCAATGACAACATCTTTACCTCTCTCCCATGCTTGCAGAAGAGTACTTAATTGCTGTAGACGTAAGTCAAAGACGCCGCCAGTTTCTTCCGCGGCACATGAAGCCAGACGTTGAGAGATGTGAAAAGCCGCTCTGTAGCGCTGTTGCTGAGACGTTGGTTTAGCCGTTTTTTGCTGCCGGTCAGTTGACATGATATTGTCCGTCTGTGTGATATGTAATGAGTGAAGATAGTGTTTTCGCGTCCACCTTCGGGGAATCAAAGTTTCATCATAAATTGGTTGTTCCAGTTTGGCTCTTACTGCGAATATGTGTCTGCACGGCAATATAAACTGACTGTTAAAAGTACATGAACACGACTCACTTGTTGCGATTATTGCTGTGTTGTTCACCTTGAATGAGTCAGCTGCGTGCGGCATTAAATCAACATTTTCATATCTGTTCAGTTCTTTATCAAGAATATTGAATGCATATGGGGTGAGATTCTGCCTCAAGATTGTTTTCACATTTGTTTCATCGCCTACATATGTAACTGGCACCTTCGAACTGGCTTGGCAAACTTTTCCATCAATTTCAGTGCGATGCGTTTCAAGGAAAGTACACATGTCCGCCGCAAATGAATCAAATTTTGCGTTTTTGTCCACTACTTGCTTGATTTTTTGGTTAATACTTTCTAGTCTGTTATTTGTTTTATTTCCTAAAGAGTAAGAGCTAGACAGACCCACTACCCATTGATCTTTTATTGAGTCCCAATGTTGACTGAAGTAAGCGATTGCAGGCTGAATGTTTGTACCTTCAAGCAATTCTTTGTTGTCCTTATATTCTGACAAAGAGTTCGAGTACGCTATCTTCTGGAGAATTTGTAAGACACTGTCTCTCTGAGCTCTATTCACGCCCATTTTTTCTGAAGTGACTTCCCTACGAAACGTGCGCAATACATGGAATAGACAGACTCTAAGCGAGGCATCTGGGAACTCTTTACTAAAGACTTCACGCTCGACGAAATCTTTATCTGACATTACAGTTTTCACCTGTGACCAAGCGGGATTTTGTTCTTTGAACATTGATACCATTTGTGTAATCATGTCTTCAGTCTCGTCAGCTACAAGCCATATTCCAACTACCTCACTTTGGCCATTGCCATTTTCTACCAGAAGTATGTAAAGTGGCATGCGGAGATCATTGACCTTATAAGTTGCGTCTACACAAATGAATTCTGGGTAAGACTCAAATGTCTGCCTCATTCGTTGGTCTTGGAAATACAGTCCGCGCATTTCATTTTCATCGTTGGAAATAACCTTAACAAAGGCACCCAGATTTGTACTGAGGTGTTCTACGGCGCGCTGTAGCACTGTCAAATCGGACACGTTAGATTTCGAGGAGGCTTTGATATTATGGATATCTTTCAATGTAATCACTTTCCCAGATTCCGACATGACTTTTTGTTGGATCATTTTTTTGTTCGCTTTTACGTCTAACATGGAAGTTATATTTTCCTTGTCTTCTGCACACAAACGGCGTTGTTGGAAAAGATTGCGGAACATAGTTTTGTTCACATCATGATTATGTATTTCATTGACATATTTCACTTCAAGGGTCTGACCGTCAGCCGATGCATGTAGTCTTACTTCTGCCTTGCAGCCCATTCTGAATGTGCTAAAAACACAATAAATAGCGTTTAGGCACAACAAACAGAATAACTGAAAAAAACTGTAGAAACTTCTTAAGATAAATCACGCATTTCCTTTTTTTCCCAAAGAAAACATTCTTTTTGGCACAAGAAACAGAATTTAATTAATTTAGTAAGGTTTGGGTTAATAAAACGATCTACTACTATTCCAGGAGATTTTCATTTCATGTTGAATACTTTCCAAAGTATAAACTGACCATTAATGTAGCTTAACCTCATAACATGCAGATCGACAGACAGACGGACTGACGGACGGACAGACAGACAGAGAGATAGGCACGTGCACGTGTATATGAGCCGCGCCAAGAGAAAATCAATACAGCGGGCGTGCATGTATACAAGAAATTTCACACACAGACCGACGGACGGACAGACAGACTGACAGATGCACATAATTATGTTCATAATATACGAACAGTTAAATTCATGGTAATTTGACTTGACTGAACTTCCATCTATTATATGAGCCGCGCCAAGAGAAAGTCAATACAGCGGGCGTGCATGTATACAAGAAATTTCACACACAGACCGACGGACGGACAGACAGACTGACAGATGCACATAATTATGTTCATAATATACGAACAGTTAAATTCATGGTAATTTGACTTGACTGAACTTCCATCTATTATATGAGCCGCGCCAAGAGAAAGTCAATACAGCGGGCGTGCATGTATACAAGAAATTTCACACACAGACCGACGGACGGACAGACAGACTGACAGATGCACATAATTATGTTCATAATATACGAACAGTTAAATTCAATACAGCGGGCGTGCATGTACACAAGAAATTTCACACACAGACCGACGGACGGACAGACAGACTGACAGATGCACATAATTATGTTCATAATATACGAACAGTTAAATTCAATACAGCGGGCGTGCATGTATACAAGAAATTTCACAGACAGGCAGACGGACGGACGGACGGACGGTAAAGACAGACAGACAGATGCACATAATTATGTTCATAATATACGAACAGTTAAATTCATGGTAATTTGAAATGACAGAAATTCCATCTATTACATGGGCCGCGCCATGAGAAAAGCAATACAGATGCACATAATTATGTTCAGAAATGACAGAACTTCTATCTATTATATAAGCCGCGCCAAGAGAAAAGCAACAGTACACTTGGCATGCATGTATACAAGAAATTTCACATACCGACATTTGAAAGGATATTACAGCGTAATTTTTTTGTTCATTTCTTGCAGACTCATGACGGACGTTACCGCATTATCCGTTTTGACCTAAAAAGCATAATTTGCACGTGCACATTATCAGCTGCAGTACCTATTTAGAAGTCGGTTTTTGAAATTTCGGAAGTATACACGCATTACTATCAAAATAGTAAGTATATGTAACATACTTCAGTTTAATGAACTACCAGTGCAGGACACCCCGTTTTGATGCAGGAAGTCTGAGATAAATAGCAGCAATAGTAATAGGGTGAGTCGGAGATATACAGAGAGGTGGAATCCTCAGCAGTATTCAGCACAATTGAATTGTGATTCGGTACAACTTTTTCGACAGCTATATATTTTCAGTTAGTATCAGACAGAAAATAATAAAAAAAACGAAAAAAAAAAAAAAAGACTTAAAAAAAAACCCTTTTATCAGTTGTGTATGTAGTTTCAATTAAATCTGTTGGTTTTTAAACTTTATATTTCCTCTCCAACGGCAGGGAATTAGCAAATCAAGCAATATTTGATAATAACAGTCTTACCTCTGGTTACGCGCACCCGATCCACGTGCTTTGAACTGCTTCCCTCCATGAATACAACTGTATGATAATTCCCAAAATTTAATATCATCATTGAACACTTTGTTTGGACACCTACTTTTGGCAGCTGACAGAGAGCGAGAACTACGTCTGTACAACTGAACATTATTAGCACTTTGATACTGTTCTATTTTGGTTTGCAGACTTAAGAAAGTAGGGAATTTTTCCCCAATTTGGAAAGACACAGAAGCCATTATTGAATGTGATTTTTCTCAAATGACATATTGTGTGTGTGTGTTGAGTTTCTTTATAGTCGCCACCGGTTAAAACCATATGGGCGACTGTTGCTGCAATTATTCCCTCCTCCTTCGTCACATCGTCTTTTCTTCACTCCCGTTATTGAACATCAATTATGTTATATCGTAGTTATATGTCTTCATAGTTATGTGTCATCTATTATGTATGTCGTTGTGTTTCTGTGACATCTGTTGTGTGATTCTTCTTAAGTGTTGTTGACAACGTTGTTATTACGTCTACATTTTAAACGGTCTGATCTCCAGTCTAAAGGTTCTCGCCACCACGTTGCACGTCGCCTCCACCAACTGTCTTGTCCGAAGTGCCGCATCCGGAAGCCTGGTTTAGATATCCCACCTTGTCGATGAACCAGCTGGAGTAAAACAATCAAACATCCCCAGAGATGGTAATCCGGCATCGAGTCGGGGGCTCCGAGCCGACATCAGCCTCGTCGATGAACCAGCTGAAGTATCGGGAAAGCGATCCCTCAGAGATGGTAATCCGGCATCGAGTTGGCCGGGATCAACCAGACCCGGCACCCCGGTTGCAGAAGAGAGGTCCAACACGATGGTAAGCAGACTAGACGATCCCCCTTTTAAGGCCACACTCCCTGGTTTTAGTCATGTGACGCTAACTAGATCAAGCGTTGACCTAGTTAGGGCGCTGACCCAGTTAGCGCCATATGTGCCCTCTCCGCGACGTGCACGCACCAAGGAGGTCGGAGAAGTGACATATTGTTCATGTTAAAATGAACTTAAATACTATCCGTTGGTATGTACTCTTATTTTACTCATTTTAAAGTAGTCTTTGATTAAAATTCCCCGAAATCCACTTATGTTGTACATATTGTCTATAATGTAATTATCGGTCTTATTAAAAAGCAATTACAACACAATTAATTTCAAGATGACAAGCACGGCGGTCGCTATTAAGTGATCGTGGAAAACAATATTTGTTCTATCCGTGCCGGTTTTTCTCAGTTTTACATCAAGGACACATACACATGTGCCAATTAAGTGCATATCAGTAAACATATTAAACCAGTGAAAAAAAAATACATTCGTATCATACAGGTCTAAATAGAGACGAAACCATACTCATAATATAGCTACGGTGGCACAAAGGTGGCATAGATGTTTTTATACAGATACGTACGCACTTTGTGACTCACACGTGCGCACGTATTAGTATAATGAACATCACCGCATATAAAGTAGAAAAAAGAAACATCCATGTCATCTCTGTGCCACCGTATATGATAATAGTTAAACTCAAATGTTTTTTGGCCCTTTTTTTCCGTTCAACAATCAATTATCGATGGATTTGGAAGAAATTATTGCTGATAAATTGTTTACGAGAATATACTTATAAAACATACAAACATATGAACAAACTAATTCAATTAGCACTTTTGTTAAGATGACTTTGCAATTGACTCTGGGTAGCAAACTCGAATTTAATAAAATTTGTTTGTGCGTTAAATATTTTACAGCTTGGAGAAATCACAGCGAATGATTAATTACACTGGAGTTGAAATAATTCACTCAAAAACCGAATATATACGTTGATCAAGTAGACTTTTGTATGCATTCCTTCAACGTCGTATGTCTGTTGACCATGGCATTTGTTGTATTTGGAGACAGTTATGTTTCAAGGCTGGAGAAATATGTAAAGAACCACCCATTTGATCTTAATGATAGCGAAGTAAAATTCTATGGTGTTCCAGGAATGTCCACTGTGAGGAAGTTCCATGATAAATTTCAAATAATGCTGGCAGATAAACCAAAGTAAGTATAGTACATATCATAACTGAGATAACTTGAAATGATCATGATAATTAATTATCATTATGATATTTTTTAATATATTGTGTTTTTTTCTCCAATTTATTTACGCAAGTATTATTATCATTTCAGATTCGTATTCGTAAATCTCGGTGGAAACGACATAAATTCGAGTTGTAATCCTCAACAGATTTTTGAAAATATTGTGACAATTGTGAAGCAGTTGAAGAACGCTGGTGTGGAACACGTTTTTGTTGCGAGTATCCTGGAGAGAGGATCATTCTTATCTTGGACTGGATGTAATAGTAACATGTTTAATAAGGTGAGAAGAAGTATCAATTGCAAACTTAGTGTCAAATTTAAGGAACATTACGTGGATGTTGGAAAAAAATTAAGATTCCCAAGACACTATGACCGAGATATGGTCCATCCAGGAGATCGAGAAGGTGGGATGAAAGTTTTTCGTGCTGCGGTATATCGATGTTACAGAAAGACTATAAATTCATAACAATATTTTCATGTGTATTTATACATCTATGTGTATATATGTAAAATAAACTGTTGAACTATCTTTTCTTCTCTGTATTTCATTGAAGCATATTATTATTGCTTTAACTCAGATTCTTCCATCTGTAACTCCTCATACTCGTCCATCATTCGATCTGTAAAAGGTTGGAACCTAAACTGTTCAGTTAAAAGACAAATAAATATGAAATATACATGCTACATTTTCCAACTTGAAAATATACTGTTATTTTCACGGCTATTTTCACACAGTCACGCTCTTTTTCAATAAGATGACAACGATAAAAATACATTATACCACACACCGCTCATTCGGAAGTTCTCGGTTTTTATCCTTACCGGAGATGAATGTAAACAATCGGTAAAATACTGCAAAATAAACCATGTAAGTGCAATAATATTGTGAAATTTCTTTAAAGCTACATTATTAATTACATTTAAATAAAAATAAAGACAAAAACAACCCAAAATACCTGGTAAACGGGAGGTCCGTACCCGTAGACAATCCTATACAGTGTTGTCTAGGGGTACGGATCCGTACCTCTAGACCCAGATTCTAGAGGTACGGATCCGTACCCCTAGACAAACACAAACTGCAAAATCAGCTAAATAATGAGACCCCAAATTATACTGGTGGTGTATGATCTAAGTTTCCATGAAAAAAATTGTCATGTTGTTATTTCATTATGAAAATGCTACGTACATGTCAAGCATAGGTCTGTCATGTGATTTTAGCCAAAAAAATGCAAAGAAAATAAGGAAAATAGCTCTACAGAGCAAAAAAAAAATGAGGACTATTTGTGTCCGCCATTTTTTTTCGCGCCATTTTTCTATTTAGTGTCTATATGCCTATATAGGAAACTGCTGACCACATAGGTAAAGAAGAATTATTGGAACTCTTGACCATATAGATAAAGAAGGAAAATCGATCCACATTGAGATTGCCTTTAGGGCATTTTACAACATAAAACAAGTGTGAAAGTTTAATATTTTCTTATTATATGAAGTGAAAGTAAATGACAACAAAAATCAATGTTTAAGGCATCGCCTACAGAGGCGGGCATTTGACTCAAAATTTTACATACAAATTTTCATAAAAATAAAAGATGACTAAGTGGTAACAACAAAGTCAATAATTTTGTCATAATTATGTTTTAAATAGCTATGTGAACATATGCAAGTAAAAGGATGTGCATTTCACTACCTGTATTATGCCTTTATTCGATATTTTTCTATGACAAAATTTTGCAATTTTACGTGCAGTCAAACTCAATATATATTTGTAGCAGTGTGTATATAATGTATATAATTTGTCTATGATATCGATTGTCCGATTAGCTCAGTTGGTAGAGCATCTGACTTGCAAGCAGAAGGTCGCAGGTTCGAGTCCTGTATCGGGCTGCACATTTTTCCGCTCCTATTACATTGGTGCCGTGAGTGTGGTGGCTAGCCTTGGAATCCTAGAGCTAGGGTGAAGCAATGGCTGGGTTAGTCAAAAGAATCTGAGTTTGTCTTTGAAAAAAGGAGGGAGGAATGTAGCAGTGTGTATATAATGTATATAATTTGTCTATGATATCGATTGTCCGATTAGCTCAGTTGGTAGAGCATCTGACTTGCAAGCAGAAGGTCGCAGGTTCGAGTCCTGTATCGGGCTGCACATTTTTCCGCTCCTATTACATATTCAATACATTTCAAAGATAATTACAGCCAATTGTAAAGCAGACTGTGAAGAAGATAGTCTTCAGAAATTATTTTGAAATTTTACCCGATTACTGAATTATACACAAAAATCCCAACACCATCAATTTATCCAATTAGTGTTATCTGTTCACACATAATTTACATGTATATAAACAAGTGATATTATAGGATTATGTATAGGTTTACCTGGATACCTGTGGTCAGTAATGCATGTACAAACAACATTCTAAATTAAATTTACATGGGGTTGTCTTTTTGTGTCTAATACAATAACCAGGAACAATTTCGACAAAAATCCATAAGAGTTTGCAGTATACATATTGTACTATGAAATTAACTAAATTTTGTCTTTGTAATATTTTTATATTGTAGTTTGACTGCACATAAAATTTCAATATTTTGGGGTAAACTTTCGGTCTAAAGGAGACTCTAACATTTTACAAATGGCATATGTACTATAAATCATCATATGCTTCTTATGTTGATGATAATTTGACCAGCTGTTAAGGCTTTAGTGCAATTTTCAAGAGAAAAATACTCTGCCTGAAAATATGAACTGATACTGAGTTGTGACTGTGGCGATGCCTTAAGGTAGTTCTGCACGTTACGATCGAAATTTTTTCTACAATGTAGAATTTGATTAAACTCTTATTTTACAAAACTTCAGAATATACTAAGAAAATTCAGCAAATAAAAAAGATAGGGTCGTGTGCTTGCTTTTTTGCTAGACTGATTTGAAAAATTTCGACCTCATGCAAGTTTCCGTAATGGGAGTCTATGGGGAAATCGCAACTTTCATAACATTTTCGCGAATAGAAATTTTTCTACAATGTAGATTTTAATAAAACTTCTCACAGTTGTAAATAAATATATGGCCTATAATATGGTGAAATAAAATGTATAGGTCCGTGTGCTTATTTTTGAGATATTTGGCTATGATTAAAGTGAACCGCCTATTTTAAGCTAATTTTAAGACATTATTTTGAGTTATTTAAGTGTCAGATGTTTTAATATCATATTTTAACTTTATGAAGAAAGTAACAGTGCCATTACAATAAACTTACTCACTGGTTGCCATTAATTCATAAAATGATTTTCGTTTCCGTACCCCGAATCCAGGCATTATTCTACGTTTTCCGGATAAATGACGTTACGCCATTACTTCCGGTTTATCAAACGTGCAGAACTACCTTAAGATAAATTATTAATGAATTAGCTAGCGTTCTTTAATTAATATATGTAATATCAAAACACATAAAATTTCATACATATGGAACATATATTATGTTATTCAAATTAAAAATGTGTACATTGTGTTGCAAACATAAGACAATGCATATGTAACGTCGATCGGGGTATTATTGGACATGGGGGTATTATCGGACAAACCAATGAACATCGGTTATTTTAAAAGATATAATCATAAAAATGCATTATTACACCGGTCACCTGTTTTTAAAAGTTCTTTGCCGCCTGATTTCAAACGAATACAGAAGCAACATCGATAAAAGGTAACAAAATGCAAACAAAAAAATCACCTATGCAGAATAAATCCACTTCCTGTTACAAATACTTACATTCCAATGAAACATTTGTTGGAATATTTCTTTGAAAACACGTACAAAGATGTGCTCAAGTGGTGATTGGCACCAGTGTATACAGTCGGTTTGATAAACAAACAATGCAAGGTACAAATGTACTCTGTATGACAGAAACGCTTTACTCTCCATGGAGGCCCGTCAAGGGGTATTTTCGGACACTTGTTTTAAAAAATGTGGGACTACATTAACCTCATTAATAATAAATTTTAAAAAGTCCAAACTTTCTGCTTGTTGTTCGCAAAACTTTGATTATAATTGCTGAAGGGGTTGGTGGAGTCACAGACCAAAAAGAAACCCCCTCATGCACCTTCCACCATTTGTCTCGTATCCACACCCCTTTCCAGGAAATCCTTTGCTACGCCTATGAATACTATCACATCGATTAGCTAAATTTGAAAAGAGTGTAGAGTAGATCTATATTTCATGATATAGGGTTGAATATTGCATAGAAATGCATTACTCCACAAAATATTTCCTACTGAATATGCCAAACTCAAACTGATGGTGTATGGCTATAGTGTCATAAATACTTGTCCGGTAATACCCCGGCATGACCGATAATACCCCATTTGAACACCTCAAAATGATTTTATACGTAACAAGTCATATGACGTAATACCGGCTAATCTATTTTTGACAAATGGAAAGTACACATGCAGCTGTAAAGTGAGAGAGGATTTCTGAATCTTGTTTACGGTAAGTAGTGTTAAACTTTAATTTTACGAATTCTGTCCGATAATACCCCCATCGACGTTATATTCTATCAGAAAATATATATTAATCAATTTTGTATCATATCGACAGAAATAACACAATATATTTAATATTAACACAGATCTCTGTAATTATTGCAATTTTATTTGAAGTTCAAGTATACTGGTAAATATTTACTCATATTTCTAAAGAGTAAATACAATAATTATTACGATATGGCAAACATATAGATCTAAATTAAACTTCAATATGGTTCATCATCTAAATCACTCACACGAATAAACAACACAGTAATATATGAAAAAAAATATATACAATAGACACGACATTATAGTGATGATCACTGATGCTGTTATTCATTCTGATGAAACATTTTTTAAATGCAAGCAGAACAAACAAATTCAAAGTCGACATGTGATACATCAACTGGTGCCTCCACGCAGTGGTTTTGGTACCAACGTGAACATTTGTCACACTGGACTTGATCTAAGCAGGCGGGTAAATTGCAAATACATGTACATTAAATTTCTATAGAAATTTTTTTCTGCTGTTTTTGTTTTTCCGACGAACACTTCAAGTCTTTTTAGTTGTTGGGAATTCCGTCACTTTGTCGTTCATCGTCTAAACCCATGTATGAAAGTTTTACATATATTTGGTCTCAAAATAATGAATATATAATCAGTGCGGGGAATCACGTGATTCCATTTGATGTTAAGCACGAGAAAATGGCGTCGAATCCTTCCCGATTCAGCGAAATTTAGCCGTTAAATCAGGTATTATTGTTTTTATTATTGCATTTCTCCACTTGCGACCTAGCCAACAACCTGGCCCTTCGGACACGTTTTCCGATGCTGTATGGAACAATTATCAAAAGCTCCTGGATTATTAGAACACTTCGATCAAACTTTTGATCGGCCTGAATTGGGCGATGGTGTTTTACATGAACGTAACACTTTTTTTTAACAAAATCTCCTCTGTATGACCGTCAAGCTGAGGTAAAACACCATAGGTATCGTTTTGTTGTTTGATATTAGCCTACGGGACCGTGACACTTTCCAATTTTGACCAATTTCTGTTTTTATGACGGTTTTTGCCTTTTGACTAGTGGTGTTATTCATGAACGAGAACTGGACGTGATGTAATTCACGAACAAAATAATTAAATGACTATTTGATACTTCTACCTACTATTACCTATTTTATTCTTGTATTCTTTAAGTGCATTGGAATTATTACGACGCAAGCTAAAAGTAACGTTGTACTCTAGGCTTAAACACTGTATACCGAGTGTTAATGGTAATATGAAAAAGTATCAAGTACGTGTAGTAGATTGCGAACATTTATTTCAGAAAAATGGAGAAGTCCGAAGACGGATTGATGTGCCGTTACTGTGGCCGCCAATTTAAAAGTAAATCAGGCCTTTCAAACCACGAAAACAGACACAATGACCAAGCTCCTTACAGAGGATGTGGCCACAAAATCTACAGCAGGGCAAATGTAATGAGACACAGGTATGCTTTAAATCTTATCCATCAGGTTTTGTAAATCTTTAAGACACATGCATGCACAGCTGATTATGTAATGCCAAAACTTTGAACAAACAGTACCGGTTTAAAGAGCAATGGCCATGTAAAGTACCACACTATCGTTTTATGCTCATGTGGTTCGATCCCTGCTATGGACAAAGTGTCTCAATGTGAGAAAGTGGCAGTTTCTTAGGTAAATACTGGTAATTCCCAGGAACGATGGTCAAGTAAACTTTCCGCTTGATATAACTGAAATAGTTGGATACGACCGTAAAAGTCAAAAACAAAATGTAAACGTTATACTGAGATGTTTACAAGAGATTGTCTAAATCATAAGAAAAACGTATTTGTCATTTATTATTATAGATATATTTGCTGGTAAACCTTCGAGTTTGAAATAAAAGAAACTGAGTATATTTTACGAAATTATTAAAGATCCAAGGGGTCTATAGTAAACAGATCTCCTTTTTTTTTTTTTTTTTTTTTTTTTTTTTTGGTTTGGCAGCATTCTTTAAATTCACGTTTCTTTTTAAGATCAAATGAAATAGAAACGTCCTGAAAAATGTTCTCTTATTTTCAGATGCGCTGTGCATAATGAAGTAAAACAGTTCGTATGTAAGAAATGCGACAAAACTTTTGCCATAGAGTCTGACATGAAAAGGCACGAACGGTCCCTTGAGCAGCCTGCGTTCGAATGCAACATTTGTGGAGAGGAGATAGTACCGGCATAGATTTTAAGACCACGTGGCTGCACATGAGAGTGTAAGGAAGTATAGCTGTAAATGTGGGAAAACGTACAACTCTAATTTATAAAGACATAAGGCATCATGCAAGTGAACTGTTATTTCGGGACGTCCTGTGAAATGACATTGTATTTTAAGTTCGGTTTTTAAGTTTCTCAGCATGAATATTTCGGCCTGGGTGGTTCCAATACTCCCGCTTTCATAGCTTTGGGTATTGTTTAATCACCTCTTGGATATGGTGCCTGCTTTTTAATTTTGTCTTTTGGCAGTTCCTGTGATATGCAGGCTCCATAACCTCAGATCCCCTTTCTAAATTCCAGTTTGTTTAGTTCTGCTCATTGTTTTCTCGTTTAGGGCAAACCCGTTATTTTATCTGGGGACCATAGGCCGCTTTTCATGGAATTACGCTCTAGTGTAGCATTGAAGGTTCCATGTGCACCGCCGTATGAACACATCTGCGGATGTCTCTAAATTGGTTTTGTGCTTTTAGCATGTGCAAATGTTGAGTTCTGCTCAACCCGGGGCTAGAGGGCGTGGACGGTAGCATGCATTTCCACTACCGTCCATGAACAGGCTCAATCAAACCGAGCCTGCAACATTTTCGTTTTTGTTGTGTTGAGCGACCTGTGGAGTTTCCACTTTTTCTATTTTATTATCACAGCAGCGTTGTTTGTGCCGTGTGGCGGCCGTAAAAAGTCTCCCCGTACATTCAATCAGGGCTGTTATATTTCGATCTTCTCAGATCGTTCAGCACGACTTTTATGTCGTGTTACTGGTACTGTTTAGTTTCTCAGCATGAACATTTCGGCCTGGGTGGTCCCAATACTCCCGCTTTCATAGCTTTGGGTATTGTTTAATCACCCCTTGGATATGGTGCCTGCTTTTTAATTTTGTCTTTTGGCAGTTCCTGTGATATGCAGGCTCCATAACCTCAGATCCCCTTTCTAAATTCCAGTTTGTTTAGTTTTGCTCATTGTTTTCTCGTTTAGGGCAAACCCGTTATTTTATCTGGGGACCATAGGCCGCTTTTCATGGAATTACACTCTAGTGCAGCATTGAAGGTTCCATGTGCACCGCCGTATGAACACATCTGCGGATGTCTCTAAATTGTTTTTGTGCTTTTAGCATGTGTAAATGTTGAGTTCTGCTCAACCCGGGGCTAGAGGGCGTGGACGGTAGCATGCATTTCCACTACCGTCCATGAACAGGCTCAATCAAACGGATGTCTCTAAATTGTTTTTGTGCTTTTAGCATGTGTAAATGTTGAGTTCTGCTCAACCCGGGGCTAGAGGGCGTGGACGGTAGCATGCATTTCCACTACCGTCCATGAACAGGCTCAATCAAACCGAGCCTGCAACATTTTCGTTTTTGTTGTGTTGAGCGACCTGTGGAGTTTCCACTTTTTCTATTTTTTTAAGAATTGCTAGATCTAGTTATTTTTATTTACAGTGTCATGTTGCTTTTGGTTATAATACACTGAATTTATATTAGACAGAGGTACTGTCTTCTTTAATAACAAAGTGCTCAATTTTAGTTATTATTACCTCTGTTTGTCCGGTGTCGCCATTATGCGTCTTCAGTCAACTTGTGACAGGTTAATACTCTATAGGCCAAACTTGTAACCATATCTTTGATTATTTGTCTTGATTATCTATAGGTCAAATTTGAAACTAGGTCAGGTGGGGTCTGAAACCAGAAGACCACATTTAAGGAAAACTGTAGTGGTCGCATTTTATGTTTGAAACTCGGGAAATTTTTGTCAGTCTATGTCAAGTTGAAACTGGGTCATAAATTAGTTCACTTGGCCTTATCAAAAGGAAAACAGTCTTGATGATCTCTAGATAAATTAGAAACTAGGTCACGCCATCAAATTAAAAGAAAACGCTGAGCAATTATCACGAGACATGATCAGAAAGCTTGTCTTGATGATCTCTAGATCAAGTTTAAAACTGGGTAATATGCGATCAGAAACTAGGTCACGCCACGCTTTTAATGCAGTATGCATTTGTCAGCATGTTTGACTTGATGCTCTCTAGCTTAAACCGTCAAAACATGGCAATATATGAGTAGTACTTGGACCTTAGCGGTTAACCGATTAGTGCCATTATGGCCCTGTTGTTTTATGTAAAAATATTAAAAACTTGATTGTTACAGCTTTCTTCTTTATATGAGGTGTCAAAATTTTGTCTTTCAGCTAGCTGATTTGAACTTTTTGGTTAGATACTACATGTATCTCTGAGTATATATCTAACTGATTCTTTTGTGATTTTATATAAGATTTTATTGTAAAGATTTAATGGGGACAATTGTTTCTTTTGTTTAACGTGTTTCTTATCTTTTTATGTATGGAGGCAATTTTTGTCCTTAAGTAGATTCTAAATGAGTTTACGGTTTGATACTACATAGTTTGTGGTTTGATGCTACATGTATCTACGAGCGTATATGTAACTGATTGTTGTGACCAAGAAAGGTGTAGCGAAATTTTAAATACAAATGTATATACTTAGTTTTTTCCTCATTTCGCTCATTATTTTATTTACATTTGTGTCATATCTGAGCACATACTGTTTTAGCAAGTTTCCAGACAAATTATTACCAATAATTAACAGGCCACATTCCTTGACTATTGATATACTTTACTAGAACTATTACAAATGTGATTCATGCCTTCACTTGGACTTAATTGACATATAGAGCAAAAAAAAAAACAACAACAAAAAATAAACAAACTCAAGACCATAATCCATGAAATTAAACAAAGAGGAATCTTAAAAATCCCTTATGCACAACTAAGTATCAATATTGATCACCGCTGAAAGTTTGAATAAGTTATATGAAATAATAAATAAGGAATTCAGGTCACAAGACTTTCTCTATATATATCATACAGAGTGCCAGCTTTATTGCAATAACGGCGTTCCATAAATGCGATTAAGCCAATCGCAAATCGGTAAAATATCACGTGAAATCGCCTAGTCTCCATGTGCTTTACTACTTGTTGCATTCCAATATACCTGCGGCCTCCAGGCCGCAAGTAACAAATAGATGGTTAACTAGCAACCTGTCGATCACTATTAAAAGCTTATTGCAGTGTAATATGTGTAAATGAAAGTGCAGAATACATAAATAACAGTATTCATTGGTAGGTAATGGGATGTTCATTTACCCCTTTGTATAAACGACGTATAGAATAATTGATAAATTTTAATAAATAGTTGTCTATTACATTACTGAAGTTCGTCATATGATGATATCATCTTTGTTTGTAGAGTGGGGTGTCCTAACGGAAAACAGTTACCCTTCAGTGTTTATGCATGTGGTATTAATTTTCTAAAGATCTTTTAAAGAACATGTTTTTCCTTACTTTAGCGTGATGTTGTCTGGCAAGTCATTTTGCGTCGTGTTACTAGTGCTTATCCCAACGTCTCCTGTATGCTCCGGTTCTGCTTTCTCCGCAAGATTGTATACTGTTGACCGACATGTGTTGTAAGAGAATTTCCTGCAAAAAAAATGTCAACAATATAAAGTTACCTTATTTTATTTGAAGAAAACAAAAGCTGGATGTTAATGTAACGAAACTTTATTAGACTATGCTTTACATAAAAATAGGTAATAGTAGGAAAAATATTAAATACATCAAATAGTCATTTAATTATTTTGTTCGTGAATAACATCACGTCCAATTCTCGTTCATGAATAACACCACTAGGCCAAAACCGTCATAAAAACAGAAAATGGTCAAAATTGGAAAGTGTCACGGTCTCGTAGGCTAATATCAAACAACAAAAACGATACCGATGGTGTTTTACCTCAGCTTGGTTGTCATACAGAGGAGACTTCGTTAAAACAAGTGTTACGTTCATGTAAAACACCTTCGCCCAATGCAGGCCGATCAAGTGTTCAAATAATCCAGGAGCTTTTGATAGTTGTTCCATACAGCATCGGAAAGCGCGTCCGAAGGGCCAGGTGGTTGGCTAGGTCGCAAGTTGAGAAATGCAATAATAAAAGAATAATACCTGATTTAACGGCTAATTTGCTGAATCGGGAAGGATTCGACGCCATTGTCTCGTGCTTAACATCATATGGAATCACGTGATTCCCCGCACTGATAATAATAACAGGTATCATATAAACACAGTCGTATGCCTAGAATTGTAATGAAATGTTAAGATAAACAATTATTATACACATCAATAATTTCTATGGAGGATAATTACTTATATTTTTGTTACAATATTAAGACAATTATTTCTTAAAATTAATGCTTCTTTAACAAAGTTTGCTAATTTAATAAGTTCGGATCTATTAGTTGTATTTAACAATTGGTGGAATTTGTAAACAGAAGGTCGGCTGTAATAGCATCGCTTTAAATATTTTCGCCTAATATAAGCGTAGGAAGAACATTTACAAACAGAGTGATATTCATCTTCAGTATCTAATTCATTGCAACAAAGACAATATTGTTCATTTCTTGGGATATTCTGACCAGCATATCTTCCAGTTTGAATTCTTAGTGGCAAAACTGAAGTTCTAAGCTTGGTGACATACGGTTTTAGTTTTTTAGGTACTAAATCTAAATAATGTTCGTAATTAAAAACAGGCTTAAATACACGATACATATCTAATACAGAACTATTAGCAACACATTGAGACCACTCCTGTTTATATGTATCAATTACAACGTTTTTAAAGTAAACTATAAATGTATTAACATCGACTGAACCTGGATTATCAAACACATACGAAAAACCATGTACGTGTGTCTAACAGTCTTTTAACATTCGAAACCCAGTTGGTACGTCCATTGTAGCAATCCTGTAAGGCTTGCATGTATACAGATTTTAAGATAATATTTTCAGTTTGGATGACTTTAAACCAATATTTAATTATTCTTATATATCGATTAATAAAAAGTGGGTATCTACCTAGCTCGCCATAAACTAAAGCATTACAAACATTTTGTTTAACATTCAACAAACGTTTACAAAACTTTAAATGTACCCTTTCCAATTCTTTTGAGATTGTATTACCCCATACCTCAAATGCGTAATTCAAAATAGAACAAACAAAGGCATCGAACAGTTGACATTGTATAATGGGCTTAAGATCAAACATTTTACATTTGTTAAATAAAATATTCATCGACTTTAATGCTTTGCCACATAAATGTTCTTGATTTAAATTGAAATTTCCTGTATAATTAAAGACAGTTCCCAAATAGTTAAAGTCGTTCACTACCTCTATTTGCTGACCATAATATGTCCATTTTTTCAGACGGTTAATAGGCTACCACGTTTGCGAAATACCATTATTTTAGTTTTATTTGTATTTAGGCCTACTTTTAGTCCCCAACAATTGCAATAATTAAATAAAACCTACAGCGTAGCTAAAATAATCTGAGTATGATGAACAATGCTTAAAACATGACGTAACAATTTGGTACATATTTTTTATAATTCTTAATAATTTACCTTCTATACCACATAAAATGGTAAAACATATGGGATACACTTTTATTTTGGACCCTGTAAAGATGGTAATGAATAGTTTCGGAATGATAAACTGAACACAGTGAATAGTTTGTAAAAGAACCCATGATATTGCACAATAGATTTTAGTGAATAAACAAAAAGAAATGGCAAAAACATAAGAAATGTATGTAATGCAACTTATTATGTGATATAAAACAATGTTATCTGTCTTTTCTCTCTTTATTTGTAGAGCAGAAAATATTTTTTTTAATTTATAATTTCGTCAAAATGTTGATCCGATTTATTGATAAGGGAGGTTACTTTGTAAGTCAAGTTTTCTATTTCTAACCTTAGCATGACCTACTTAACCTATCTAATTTTCTATAAATAGAACACACCGCAGATATACCATACTGCAACGCGTGAGGTCTATTGCGGACAAGGGAGCGTTCATGTATAGGTACAGTGATGTAATTTCAGAATGTGCACATTTATAACAGATTCCTTTTGCAGTTGTATATTTATATAATTGTTATGGTTACCTTAACTTTGAAGCATAGAGTTTTCCATTTGTGACCACATGTACAACTGGTCAGAATATTTCTAAATATTTTATAAACTCATCTTGATTCTAACCTTTGACTTATGTTTTTGCTTATGTGTCAAATACTTATTGTTTACAGATATTCACTGTCAACTAAGGTGTGCAATAAAGGGCCATCATTTGGCTGAATTTGTCAGTGACAGTTTAATACTTCTTTAAAATATGGTTAGATCAAAATATCAAATGCCATGGGACCATAACTAATCAAAGCATCAGTGACTTTCAAATAGATTTCCCTGTTGAATTTATATTTTCATTAATTTTATATGACTAGTCAGTTGCTCTGGTTGTATTATATCTTGTTACTTGTTTCTTTTTTTTTCTTTTTTCTTTACTTTTATAGATAGTTTGTTTTTGTATCTGTTCATTCCTGTCTAACTTAAAAAAAAAAGATTTTCATTAAAACATTTTCTACACTTTGGCAGTGGGTTATTATGCTTGCTAAATTTCTTGTAATATTAGATTTGAATCTACACACTGACATATTCCTAGTAACCTTACGGTTCAACGAGGACTTCAAGTTTACCTTTTCGTCCAAAAAAAGAAAGAAAAGATTTCTATGATATTCCAAAAGTATATAAGAAAGATTTATGACATTTGCTTTGTGAATAGTTAAGTCATTTCTTTACGGTTGCTATTTGAAATGAATTTAAAATGTTTTTGTTTAAAAAATGGCATTTCTTGGTTATGTAGAAACACGGTCAAAAGAGCAGCGAAAGTTATGATCCCTTTCTAAGGGGCCGGTGAGCATATGCGAGAATTCGTGCAAAAGCACTAAAATGATTTCTTCTATACATTTACATTTTTCAGAATTTTTTTTTATGACTACAGTATTGCTTTCGCATTTAAAATCTGTCAAACCGAGCCACTTTGAATTAAAGTCGTTGACAGAAAATTCTGTGGATCTTTGATCTAATAAAATATTTACTATGTGTCAAACATGAAGCAATAATTTAAACAGTTTACACAGTACTGATAGTGCATGATTTTGGTATAAATACTGTTTCATCAGCATACGCATACTTTATTTTGTACAATTTTGAGGGTAGTTTTAGCTCCCTTTTTTTAAAAATTCTTTTAGGTATAGAACAACTTCTGCCGTTTTGGCAGATTTATAACCAGTTTTAAATTTTCTATTATAAAATTTCCTCTTCCTGTAGATATTAAAAATAAAAACACTAAGTATGAATCTAGGAAGCACGTTCCTTTTGTTAAATGTAAGATGTAGGGTATGCCATACTTTGTGACCACCTGAAAAACAAAAATGTATAATGAAAATAAAACATACTGCATATTTGCGATAGGTTTTCATCTAATTAAATGACATGTAATAGAATGCCAATGGGCTTGCGATAAATTGCAACTGCAACTGTGTTTTAATAGACCTTTTAATAAATTACACTATCTTATGATTATTATTGAAAAACAGTAAAAATTACCTCTTTTGTAATGAGTTCATTTATGCTTTGGCTTTCCAACATGCCACTTTCCTGTAAAATAAATATAATGTTGTAAATTACATTTGGAAACTTTTGACTTTCTTTTTTACAGGGTTAGGCAACTTAAAAAGAAAGAATAATATCATTTAAAACAATTACGGTTGCGTACCACAGACTTCTTAAAAGTTTTCAAGTGATAGATAGTTTTAGCTAATATTTACTTATTTTGATGTCTTGTTAAATGATCAGTTGAAAAGTAAATACCTGTATTTGTTGCTCATATTTTGATTTTGTTTCTGTTTCTTCACTTTCGTCGAGTGTGAGGTCAATTACCTGTTAAAAAAACATATGGTACGTAATAAAAAATGCTGATAATAACCATGATCTGTTCATAGTTTATAATATTTTACTACGTGGTAACACTTATCGTGCTTGAATATGTAGTGCATACTTAATATTCACAGAAAATATCGAATTGAAACTCTATTTCCATAATTGTTATTGGTTAAAAAGATGTGAAACATTCTCAAGTACATTTCTTATTTTAATTAAGAGTATTTTTTACCTCTTTTTCACCTTCAGTGGTTTCACTTCGACCTCTTTTCTTTTACAATTTAGCCATTTCCCTGAAATAATAATAAATAATGTATATTGGTACTTGATTAAGAATTGAAAATATCACTATTCATAAAATTTTGGTAAGACATTATTTCAAGTAAACATTATTAAAGTAGCAATAGAACTTACTTGGGTTGGACATTTTTGAAAGCCCTGATCTGTGATTTTCTTTCGTGTGTTGGCGTACTTTTATATAGTATGACAACTGCGATGGAGCTGACATTATATAGGTCACATTTGGATTGAAACTTTTGGGCGATAGTATATATTTATTCGGTTTTAATTACAATTTAAATGCATCTCCAAATTAGAGCTGACTGAATAACGCTTTTTGAGGCGACGGTCCTGTCATTTATTAATTACTAGTTAAAACTACGGCTGATTTCAGAAGATTTTATGAGATTGATTCATTGTCATTAGGTAAATAGCATTTAGATGATAGATGTCAATACTTTAGCGCTCTGTAAAAAAAAGTTTATATTTATGTGTTTACAAGTGTTAATTGTAAGCTTGCAATACGTTAGACTGAGAAAGACTAAGAATTGATTTGATAGTAATGGCTCTCAATGCTGTGTTAGTGATAGGTTCATTGATTTTTCGTCCAGTTTAATGACATGTAATAAAATACAGATGGGTTTGCGCGCGAATGTATGGATAAATTATTCAAGTCAAGTCAATACTTTTATTCAGAGTCACAGTTTACATGGTGTAAATACATGTGAACAAATAAATACACATAACTGATAAAGTTCATACGGGAGTGGTAATTTCTGAAGGGGAAGTGATCAAATCAAGAAGACACTTTAAATAGAAAAAATTGATACTATACGATGAAAAATATCAATAACATAATGTCAGATTTAAATAACAAGTAGAAATAAGAGACAAAAGCAAAAATAGAAGTTGAAAAATAAAACAACAAAAAACAAACATTGCTTTCAAATTATATGGCACGTTATTTTTGTTGTGTAATATAGAAGTAGCTAGGTTTGCATATACTCTGTTTTGATTGGACGAGTTCGCAGGGCGCGCGAAGATCACGGAATCCACGTGTACAGTTTATGAATGGAGGCTACTATCGAGAGTTTATCTTAAATTGTAATAACAAAATAAGTCCGAAAGTACATTTTCCTTATGCTGATATCAAAATGGATTAAGATTTCGGAATGCGTGGACTTACACGAAGGTACTTTATTTTCTTTCTTGACTGAAATACAAACGAACAAGAATTCGTAATGCATGGACTTACATTGGTTTGTTAAATCTTATTAAATCATTTGGTACATAGTAAACACTGTTTAAGAAAGGTGTGTATACAGATAGGAAATTACTTAAATTCTCGCAATACATGTTTAACAAATAAGCATAAATTATGAATAATTGTTTCATTTTTGCACGTCATCAGTTCTTTGTATTTCAGGATATTTGGTCTACGGGAAAATCTATGAGGAATATATTTATTCCTAAGAGCTGTAAAGAAAGGACAAATTAAGAGGTAATGCATTTCATCCCCAATATCGTTAAGTGGGCACCGTGGGCACTTTCTCTCCTCATGTGCAACGTGAGATTGTCGCCAGCGCCCGGTTTCAACTGGAAGTCGATGGTTTCCTGTTCTGAAATGCAGGAGACTTAGTCGGAGCGAGCAAGGCAACGACAACAAATAGCTTTCCATCTGAAGGTTATCTTTAAATAGGCTATAGCCTGTACCTTTTGATGATCCAGTTAGGGAAGTTGACCACTGCTGGTTAAATTGGTCTGTTAGAACCCTTTTAACCAAAATATCGATACCTTTACAATTTAATGTCGCCTGATTAAGCCAGTAACAGGAATAGCCAGTATTGTCTAGAATGCTCTTAATACAAGATGACCATTTAAAAGCGTGTACAGACTGTATCATGTTCTGATAACAAATATAAACAATTTTAGAATGCTTGGATAAGAGTATTTTATTCCAAAACTTTATCATTCTAGCTTTAATGATAATATCAATTGGGTATCGCCCAAATTCTGCATACAGCATATACCTAGGGGTACTGCTCCTACATTTTCCTATTTTACGTAAAAAAGTACAATGGACATTTTCTATCATGTCTAGATTACTATAGCCCCACACTTCGCATCCGTAAGTTAGTATTGGTAAGATGGTGTGATCAAACAGCTTTAACTGAAGATCCACGGGAAGATCTAGATTATTTATTCTTGAAAAAAGTGCAAACATTGCCTTATTTGCCACTGTGTACATTTTTATTTGCTTTTTAAAGCATCTCAAAATGGAGCTAACTGAATAACGCGCTTTTTCTGCGAGGTTCTGTCATTTATGATGGTTTAATAACTAGTTTAAATTATGGCTGATTTCAGCCGGACTACTAGTCCTGTCATTTATGAGGGGTGTAATAAAATGCCGATATGCATTGATAAATTAATAATTGCATTTATTTGATTTTCAAAGCATCTCAAAATAGAGCTGACTGAATACCGTGTTTTTTTCTTGCGATGATCTTAAGAACACGTTGAGATAGGTATAATGTAAAAGATGTAGTATTGGATGAACTTGGTTGTTAATTTACAAAGACCATCTAGGAGGGCCGCCGTAGTGACGTCATTCGAGCATGCACAGAGCTGGCCCCAAAGAGGCCCCAATACTACTTTTTTCAAAAACATTTAAGTTGGTACCGTTCAAATTCTGCCACTGCCGTTGTACAGTCTCGCGGTCCTTGAAGAAGGCGAACTTTGCTGCGATACATCGGGTCCTGCCTGGGGTAGGTTAACCCGGTGAACGATGTACCCGTTCAAACTGCATGCTATCCGCAACCTCTTTTGCGATCTTCAGGGCCTCATGAAGGTGCGTCCGGAGCTTACTTTCCGTGACTTCCGGTGTCTCGCCTCCAGCTTCCGGTACGCCGGTAAAAATGAGGTTATTTCTCATTGATTAGGATTTCAAATATGCCATATCGTCCAAGAAGTTATCGCGCTCCTTCTCCAAATGCTCCACCCAACTCGTCACCTGGACGATAGCGACGTCCGACCCATCTGCAACGTGTTGCAGTCGCTCAACGCGCTTTTCAACATGCTTGACTCGAGTGTCAAAGACTAAACACATAGCTTTAATGTCTTTAATGTCTTTCTCAAAAACAGAGATTCTCTCCTCGAGTTAATCAATAGAAAAGAGTCTTTTATCAACGTTATCTAACCTACATTTAATTGCATTTAAGCAGTTCATAATGTCTCTAGTGGTAGGCTCACCTCCAGACTCACCTCCAGACTCCGCCATATCACCCGAATATTTCAAGGTTCATCCGTAAACACACTGGTATTATTATCATCAGTTCCATAAAGCACAGCACTGGCTTTGTTTAGCAAATCACTGAGTGTAGTGTCATCGTCCGCTGACGGGCCTCTTTGTTTGGTTGTTTACAATTATGAATGTTTGTGTCACTATCACTACTACTCCGACATTTTCTTTTACTTTTTCCCATAAGTAAACACTCAAAGAAGCATTCTAGGTATATTCGCAAACAAAAAGAATCCAAAATATTGCCGTATTTACCCAAAATTTACTATTTTATTATCCCGCGTTAAAAACACCGTTTCGCCCCGTATCACGTGACCATCATCTTAATGACTTTATACTGCATCATTCACTGATTTAATTATGTCCATCTAATGAATGCAATCAAAGACTTTGATGCAAATTAGTTTCTTCGTTGAACAGTAAAAAAGTCAGTTTTAATCACTCATTATATAGGCAAAAAGAGGTTATGCTAGTCAATATTACAATACAAAATTATTCACACTTTAAATATTTTAAAATGTTCAGTATGCGAGCGGTATGACTGCATTTATTTTTATTTTAAAATTAGTTAAGAATAATTAATTACTTACACGCATTGTTCAAACTGAATTTCCTCTAATTTTGTAAGATTGGATCACGCACTACAAGAAAATGTATAAAAAATATTGCAGATTATTGTAAAACATTGTTGTAGCAGCAAAAAATATCCCTAAAGTTTTCTTTATTTTTTGAAATCTTATCTTTTATGTTACACTGCCGCTTCCGTAGCTCGATAGCGTTGGTGTGAAATTATTCGCATTTTTCAAGGGAGGTAAATTATTTGTACAAAGATTTTGTTGTTGAGGTCGTAAAATAGTATTTTCTTTGCGAGAAAAAAAGAATTTTCCTAAACCCCCCACCGTAAAACAGGAAACGGGTATTTATTGGCTGCTGATACCGGAAAACTGGATATATCCTAAAATGTCGATATGGAGAATGTAGTTATAAGGTTGAAGGTCTATGGTGGCATATTTCTGCCATGAGATAGCTAGGTAGCTATCGCGATACTTCAAAAATTTATCTTGATAAAGCGAAGTTTTCTTAAAAGATTTTCTCAATAGTAGAAGGTTTCCTGGAAATATTATTGCAATCATTTACAGATAGATAGATAGATAGATAGAGAAATAAGTACAGATAAATAAATAAATAAATAAATAAATAAATAAAGAAAAAGAAAAAGAAATAAATTCTATAAATAAATAAGGAAATGAATGAATGATATTGAATTAAATCTAAACAGACACAATTTTATTTCTTGTCTTTCTAGAGACAGAGGGGTATTATTGTGTATTGGTGGTGTACACAATGTACCAAGACCAGGAGATGTCCGGCTACGGGGATTCAACGTGATGATAACTTCCGAGGAGGCCTACACAGACACGACCATCCAGCTGACCTTGGTCTCCGACATAAGACTCTTCTTACCAAAACGGTATGTCCCACATAAATATAATTGTTAAATAAATGCAACGTGTTTGGAAAACAGGACATTCTTTTGATACTTTTAAATACTTAGATTCCAGCTGATCTTAAAAATGGGAAAGCTTAGGTAAGATTCATAGTATGACTTCGTTTTACTCTCTGCAGCACAACCATTATAGTTTTTGCATTTAACTGAAAACAGATGCCAAGCAGCAACCGTTCGTGTCAGCAAAGGCAGTTGTTGAGGATGCCTACAAGGATCTTCGTGCCGATGATTTCAACCTTCCAGATGATGGTCTTCTTGAACGAGCAAACCTTCATCGCCAGAAGACAAGACCTCCAGAGCATCATAGAGAAGACTTCCAGCTTGTAGAGGAAGCCTTTCCAGGTGGGTATCTTCGCTGTGATTTGACCGTAGATGGAGCCAGGCACGTCATTTTCGCAACCGACACACAAACGTTTTGCCGGAAATACACACATATCAAATAAACTCTCTTTAAAGTTGAGAATAACGAATATCCAACAGTTACAGCCAAAACAGCACATCATAAGTTTGAAATTCCAGTTTTTGTTCAGTAATAAGGGCTTGTAAAAGTTACTAAATTACCTTCAATACTATATTTGTGCTGAAATCACCCTTTAATTAATTAGAAAACTTAATTTGTATTGTTATAGCTTTTGAAAATGTCGATAGCCGCTTAACCCGGGAGTCGAAGATTCGAGTCCAACTGAGGTCACGATCGAGCATAATCATAATTCACCAGTACTGGTCTTTCCAGGGAGAGGACTCAGTGTACGATCAATACTTCTACTACTACTACTACTACTACTACTACTACTACTACTACTACTACTACCACTACTCTGCTACTGCTGCTGCTGCTGCTACTACTACTGCTACTGCTTCTACTATTACTACTACTACTACTACTACTGCTGCTACTTTTACTACTACAGCTGCTACTGTTACTGCTAGTACTACTGCTACTGCTACTACTCTGCTACTGCTGCTGCTGCTGCTGCTGTTACTACTGCTACTGCTACTACTTCTACTGCTACCGCTGTTACTACTCTGCTACTGCTGCTGCTTCTACTGCTGCTGCTGCTGCTTCTGCTACTGCTACTGCTACTGCTACTGCTACTGCTACTGCTACTACTACTACTATTATCACTACTGCTGCTGCTGCTACTACTGCTACTACTACTACTGCTACAGCTACTTCTACTACTACTGCTGCTACTGTTATTGCTACTGCTAGTGCTAGTGCTACTGCTACTTCTACTACTGCTACTACTCTGCTACTGCTGCTGCTGCTGCTGCTGCTGCTACTGCTACTGCTACTTCTGCTACTGCTACTACTCTGCTACTGCTACTACTGCTACTGGTACTACTCTGTTACTGCTGCTGCTGCTGCTACTGCTACTGCTACTACTACTCTGCTGCTGCTGCTGCTGCTGCTGCTACTGCTACTGCTACTACTGATACTACTCTGCTACTGCTGCTGCTACTGCTACTGCTACTACTGGTACTACTCTGCTGCTGCTGCTGCTACAGCTACTGCTACTACTGATACTACTCTGCTACTGCTGCTGCTACTGCTACTGCTACTACTGGTACTACTCTGCTACTGCTGCTGCTACAGCTACTGCTACTACTGCTACTACTCTGCTGCTGCTGCTGCTGCTGCTACTGCTACTACTGCTACTGCTACTGGTACTACTCTGCTGCTGCTGCTGCTGCTGCTACTGCTACTACTGCTACTGCTACTGGTACTACTCTGCTACTGCTGCTGCTGCTGCTACTGCTACTACTGCTACTGCTACTACTGGTACTACTCTGTTACTGCTACTGCTACTACTGCTACTACTCTGCTGCTGCTGCCGCTGCTACTACTACTGCTACTGCTACTGCTACTGTTACTACTATTGCTGCTGCTGCTGCTGCTACTGCTACTACTACTACTGGTACTTCTCTTCTGCTACTGCTGCTACTACTACTGCTAGTACTGCTACTGCTGCTGTTGCTACTGCTACTACTGTTACTACTACTGCTACTACTCTGCTGCTCTGCTGCTGCTGCTGCTGCTGCTACTGCTAATACTGCTACTACTCTGCTGCTGCTGCTGTTGCTGCTACTGCTCTGCTGCTGCTGCTGCTGCTGCTGCTGCTGCTACTGTTAATACTGCTACTACTCTGCTGCTGCTACTGCTACTACTACTACTACTGCTGCTTTTTTTTCAACTAATGAATGTCACTTTACTCCTTTGAAAAAAATCTACCTGACTGATTTGAAGCAATAATATGTTGCACCTATTATGGGGACATGGAACCGTACGTTTTTGCTGTAAAATGCTTACTAAAATATCACATAGAGCGATGAACAATGAATATATACTATATAAAGAATGCATTCATCCACTGATATTTTCAGCTACATGTATTTACTCAGCAATAAGCATTTAGCGTTTATTGTTTCAACAATTAGCATTTACCATTGACAATTACCGTTTGACAGCCAATATATGATTCAAGCATTTGGTAAAAAACATTTTTCATTAACGATTTGCCAATTAGAACGGCGCATCGGCCTTTCACAGGCACATGTATATAGCATTTGGTACGTTGCATTATGAAAGGCCAGTGTACCAGTATAGGATAGACAACGAGTGCCGTTGTCTACGGGATATATACAACGAGCAAAGCGAGTTGTATATATCCCGTAGACAACGGCACGAGTTTGTCTATCCGACTTAGACCACGTGAGATAAAAACTGCAATTATTGAAAACTGTCCCACGCGTTTTATAGAAATTAGGATTAACGTGTTTTTTATAAGAGTGAAAGAATGCAGGTCTTTTTACCATTGATGACATAAAGGTATTCATGTTATTGTTTGCAGACGATGCCGTGCTATTTGCACATACACCTACAGCTCTTCAGTCAATGCTGAATGACCTAAAGATTTATTGCGAAACTTGGGGCCTAAAAGTAAACACAAATAAAACGAAAGTCATGATATTCGAGCTAGGACGACATACTCAATACAACTTTACATACGGTGATACTATCCTAGAAAACGTGACATCTTTTAAATACCTCGGAATAAACTTATTCAAAAATGGACACTGGCATCGTACACAAAAGAAATTAGCCCAGCATTCATTATTTGCATTGCATAATCTATTTATAGTATTTAATCAGCTAGAAGTATCCATAACTGATAAATGTAAGCTTTTGAAATAAAATCTTGAACTCTTAAATCACACAGATTTCCTCCCTTGACGTACATTTAACGTTTACAACCGCTGTGAGGAGTGTGTGAACAAACATAAAAAGACACTTGATCTGATAACCAGACTTCCATATCTGCTTATTTTTCTTCCGTTAGTCACCCGTAAGACACTAATACAGTAGTGTATATTGTATGTTCTTGTAAATAAGTCTCATAATTAGCACGAACTTAATGGAGGGTGCACCTATAATTACAAGATACGATAAAAGGCAGATTTTTGAAGCCGTAGCCTCTCCCTATACGAATACATGCCCAGAGAGAGGGTCCGATTCCCCGTTCAGGAAGAAAGAGAAGGTCAGTCTTAACATAAGCACTTTTGCACGGTGCGACGACAACGGTTTGGCCGCTTTCATAATGAGACTGAAGGAGAAAAAGAAAAACTCCAAGCAGGCAAGATGATAGAATGTGTAGAATAGAGGGTGGGTGTGAGGGAAGATTTGATATTGGTGAAATACTGCTAATTCATTTCTTTACACTTTTAAAGTTATCATTCTAATCAAATAGATCTACTAAAGGTCGGGTTTCACATTTCCAGTTCTTATTTCCAGATCCTTAAAGCGATTACCTTAATTGCGTTCATTTAACTGTACCGTATTGCGGAAGTAATCGCTGCGGGGAGTTTTATAAATGTTCATTGACATAACGAGGACGGTACCCATGTGCAAACGGGTAGGTATCATTGTTTATTTTCATCCATCGTCAGAGGTACCATCAAAAACAGTGACAGGATGCATATAATTGAAATTTTATCAACAAAAATAACTTGCAGGTACACGATCCATTTGTTTTGTAGTTGAGTATGCATAATTTTACCAAGGATAGTGCCAAATTCAGTTATCTCAACTTCGAACACAGAAAAATACGTCTCAAAACGTCAAGTTACATGAATTTCGTTACAGTTCTTTAAATTTTGTAGTCATATCAATATTATTGAGGACTGATATTTTCACTAGTGCGAATTAATGCATTTCCTAGGACGATTCTGTCTTTAAAATGTTCAACATGCTTAAATATGTGTCATACGTTGGTATTGTTTTTATATACTCTATGCAACCTACATGTATATAAATCACACGAGGGCGGTATCGCTCACTTGAGTAGGTACTCGAATAACCAGTGTGAACAAGTACAAAGTGTGAAAAATGTGACATTATTCTAATAGCCGTCAATAAAACATTATTAGAAGTATCAATATTTGAGACACATTTGTCTCGTATAAAACGCTACTAGTAAGTGTAATGACAATGCAGAAAAAGAAACGTACATTGTGTAAAAAATGTTTTGAAAAATGAATAAATGAACGAATATCAATATTTGAGACACATTTACCTCGGATACAGCGCTACTAGGAAATAAATGTGGTGACAATGTTGAAAAAAAGTACATTGCATAAAAATTGTTTTGAACAATAAGTAAATGAATGAATAGGCAAAACATATACTTATTCAAAAATGGCAATTGCATAGAATATATAAAATGGATTCGCAATGAAAATGCAAAATCACAATCTTTCTTTTAATGCATGGTACAAATATTTTGCTAGATTGATCAGTACTTTATTTGTAGCGGACATGAGGGTTTCAAATTTCTGTAGCGTAGGCCACCTACAAAAATATGGCTTGAAAATTTTTCGACGCAACTGACAGTATTTTGGACATACTAATAAAAAGTGGTATTCGTCCTCTATCTAATTCATAGAACAGTTTCGGCACTTTCTTTCTTCTCTTTGGACATTTTCATGCCTACCTTTTTCTATTTCCAAATTATGAGATGACAAACGGAATTTACTTAGCGCTACTCTATATTTATTGATATTTATAGTATTTAAATATTTTTCTTGTTCAAATTCATGTTTAAACAAGCTATATGATGACAACCTGCTCGAATTATTTATGTTTGAGTACCAGCTTTGTTTGTATATGTCAAGTATTCTTTGTTTTATAACTTGTAAGTTAACACACATATTATCTTGGTTTAGCCATATATTGATCATTCCTATTTCGTTTAATACGGATTTGACCATATACGCCCAATTTTTACCGTTGTATGAAAGGTTATTGTTTGCATCTTCCTGTAACATGGTGTAGATTTTCTTTAAAATACAATTTTCATCTGATTTTAATATTTTTATCCAATATTTAATCATTATTATTTTTCGGTGTATTTTCATCGGATATCTACCTAAGTCTCCATATAAACCGTCTAAGTTGGTGGATCTTATAACACAGAGTATTTTCCTCAGAAATTTACAGTGGACTTTCTCAATACACTTTCCTTCACCATATCCATGAATTTCCGCGCCATAGTTAAGTATTGAACCAACCAAGGTATCAAATAATTTACATTGATCTTGTACTTCTAATTCTACTTGATTAAATACTATAAATAAGTTATGCAATGCAAATAAAGAATGCTTAGCCAGATGATTTTGTGTTCGAAACCAGTGACCATTTTTGAAGAAATATATTCCTAGATATTTAAAGGAGTTGACAATGTCTAAAATTTGTCCATTAAAATTGAAGTTATAAGTTGTGTGTCTACCTTGTTCAAATATCATAATTTTTGTTTTAGTGGTATTTACTTTTAGTTTCCAAGTGTCGCAATAAGCAGACAGATCATTAAGCAATGACTGTAGGGCTTCTGGTTTATGTGCAAATTAAACCGTATCATCTGCAAATAAAAGCATATATAATTTCAAATCATCTATATTAAATATATTTTCGATATTTCCGTTAATATTATTGATTAAATCATTCACAAAGAATAAAAGTAAAAGGCTAGAGCTAGGATCTCCCTGTTTTGCACCAATATTTGAATATTTGGGTGAAAATTGATTGTTATACCTTACTGCAGCTTTAACACAGCTGTACATGTTTTGTATGGCTTTTACAAACTTAGTGCTCACATTTTCTTGAATCAATTTATGGAACATAAAGGAACGTTCTAATTTATCAAAACACTTTTCAAAATCTATAAAAGCAACGTATAACTTCATATTGTTTGAAAGTGTTTTTGCAATTATTGAGTGTAATATAAAGATACAATCTATAGTTGATTTTCCTTTTTGAAAACCGTACTGGTTATCTATTATCTTTTTGTGTTTTACTGACCATTCTGTCAGATGATTTAGTAAAACCTGTGAATAAATTTTTGCAATGATATTAATTAAAGTTATGCCTCTGTAGTTTTTAGCTTCTTCCACATCTCCCCCTTTAAAAATCGGGACAATTATTCCTGCACCCCACGCAATTGGATAATCACCTTTGAGAAATATTCTATTAACAAGAGCTGTCTCCATAGGATGACACATGCCCCCGATGGCACTTTGAATGAATAGTTATGGCCGATGTTAGAGTTTAGGACCTTTGACCTACGGAGCTGGGTCTTGCGCGCGACACGTCGTCTTACTGTGCCACACATTCGTGCGTAGTTATTATAAAATCCATGCATGAATGACAAAGATATGGACCGGACATGCCCATCAATGCACTATCATGAAAAATGACCTTTAACGTCTAAGTGTGACCTTGACCTTTGAGCTACGGACCTGGCTCTTGCACGCGACACGTCGTCTTACTGTGATACACATTCATGCCAAGTTATTTGAAAATCCATCCATGAATGACAAAGATATGGACCGGACACGCCCATCAATGCACTATCCTTTAACATCTAAGTGTGACCTTGACCTTTACGCTACGGACCTGGGTCTTGCGCGCGACATGTCGTCTTACTGTGGTACACATTCATGCCAAGTTATTTGAAAATCCATCCATGGATGACAAAGATATGGACCGGACACGCCCATCAATGCACTATCCTTTAACGTCTAAGTGTGACCTTGACCTTTGAGCTACAGACCTGGGTCTTGCACGCGACACGTCGTCTTACTGTGGTACACATTCATGCCAAGTTATTTGAAAATCCATCCATCGACGACAAAGATATGGACCGGACACGAAAATTGCGGACAGACTGACAGACCGACAGACTGACAGACGGTTCAAAAACTATATGCCTCCCTTCGGGGGCATAAAAAGAGCTATTATAAAATGAGATATTTCATCGAATGAACAATTATAAATCTCTGCAACTATGTCATCGATACCACTACTTTTATTGTTATTCTGTGAAAAAAATTGCTTTCCTTAGTTCTGTCATGGAGATTTCTTTATCTAAGTCATCATCAATTATATTTTGATCATATTCTGTATTTACATCGGCAGCTTCCGTGTCGTACAATGTTTTAAAATGTTCGTACAAATCATTTGCTGTTAGCGTTTCAGCTTGTTTTGAATTTTTTGCATATTGGCGTCTAATTTTATTCCAAAATTTTCTAGGTTGGGATTTACTCATTTTATTGAGATCATTTCTTTCTTGATAACTATATTTTTTCTTTTGTATACGTTTTATTTTATTATATTGGTTTTTTATAGTCACATATTCTCTGCGGTATTCATCATTGTTTTTTATTTTTAACTAATTTATTTCTAGCTTTTTTGAACTTTACTCTAGCAGAATAGCATTCTTCGATAAACCAAGGTTTTTTATTTATTTTTTCTTTCCTGCATTTTTACTCGGTGTGTAGGTTTTACCGAACACATCAGAAGAACAATCGTGTAGTATACTTAAAAACGATTCAGATATATAATTAATGTTTTCGCCTTGATTAATTTTATCATGGAGATTTTTAATGTCATCTCTTTTTCTTGCTAGAAGTTGTTGAAATTGGTTACTTTTTGTATCATCCCATATAAATCTATTCTCGTACTTTTTTGCAGAAGAGAATGGCGTATTTCTTTTACTCGGGAGGTTAAAATGTATCCCACTATGATCAGAAAACTCATTCGGCGAAACAATTTCAAAATGAGATATGCAATCAAAATCATTTACATGTAACAATAAATAATCGACAACGCTAGCTCCATTCAATGAATGATAGGTCATTTCACCTATACCAAGGTCATTGTATAATCTAGAGTTACCTATAAAAAACAACGTGGATTGACAAAGCTCGACCAAGCGTTTACCCGAATTATCAATGACTTTATCACGAGAAACACGTGCCGGTATATTTACATAGTTTGACAAGTTTGACAGATCTGACAGATAAGAAACATGATCAATATATTGGTCGTATTCTAAAATATCAGATACATTTGAGGTGCGACTATTAAAATCACCAAAAATAAAGCATTTGCCATTTGGTTTATACTTTTCGATACCTGATTCAATATTTTCTGTATTAATTACAGTAGAATTATAAGGCGGTATATAAACACAGCACAAAATACATGTTCATCGAAATCAAATAAATCTTTAGATATTTTTATCCATAATAAACCATTTTGATTTGTCTCTACGATACTGATATATTTATGAAGCGAATGTTTATAGTAGAGGGTTATTCCTCCACTAAATCTCCCTCTACGCACATTACGAGTTTTATTACCAAATAAATGTACACTGTCCTAACCTTGTATTTCAAGGTTTAAATTGTTACTTTTAGACAACCATGTCTCTGACAGCAATATTAAATCATAGCTTGTAATAACATCAATGAAATCTGGGTCATGTATTTTACGTGTTAGCCCGTTAATGTTCCAACTGAGTATAGTAATATCCTCCTGACAGCCCTAATTCACAAGCCGGTCAATAATTCTCCCATCTACGAATTTTTTGGTAGCTTTGTGTTTCACAAATAACTTGTTACCTACTATTCTGGTAGAATCTGCATCAAGTTTCTCCTGTTTGATGTAATCGCTAAACGCTTTTCTAGCATCCCTGTATGGTTGGGGTGATTGCACACCAACGCCCTGCTTCTTCTCTTTTAATAACCTTTTTATTTCCTCGTCACAAGATTTGTGTCTTACCGTTCCTCGATCTCTGTAGTTCTGAAATTTTACCACTATCGGTCTAGGTTTTTTGGCTCGCTCTCCACCAAGCCTATGTACTCTGTCGAACTCCATACCTGTATGGTCAATCTTCAAAGTATCTTTAATGGCGTCACGCACTAGACTTTCACAGTTATCTGGTTGGGGATCTTCATCTCCCTTTGGCTTTTCCGGCTCACTAAGACCATAAAAGATAAGATTTTCCCGCATCGACCTTGCTTCAAGGTCCAGTAGTTTATCCTGGATTTTTTCTTCACGTTCCTGGTAATTATATATTATATCAGATTCTAGCTCAGAACACATGGATTGTAATTTATTAATGTCTTTCTGAGATTTTTTTTAGATCCTTTCTCTGTGCCTCATGTTCATTGTTCATAAATGTTAATGACTGGTCAGTTTCAACGGTTTTAGTTTCTAAGTTTGACATCTTTGTTTCTATTTCTGATATTTTGAGGTTAATTAGTTTGACAGCCTGCTCGATCTAATCAATTTTTTTGGAAGCGCGGCCTTGATTTGTTTAACATCCTCTATAAGGGACACGGCCCAACTCGGAGGTATAAAAGTACTATGTGTAAATACCCCCTGTGATTGCGGCGACGGAGGCACATGCATTCCTTGCACATTCATCATGCCCGGGACACCGACCGGGTATTGACTGTTCATACTCATAACTGGGGAGTTGGATTGCATCACAGATTGTATATAATCCGTACTGTCCACAAAACTACCCGCTAAACTACCCGCTAACGTTCCGCCTGATGAGCTCAATAATATATGTCCAGGTGTGTAATGGCCGATATCCGTACCTGGTGAACTACTAGCCTTTCTCTTTTCAGCCCTTTTTTGTAGTTTTCTTTGGCGTTTAGTTAAATGTTTTTCCTGTGACATTAATACTTAACACTTTAGATCCAGTTTAATATAAAATTTATCCAAGCACAATGTTTTTTCCGAAAAAAAACACAAAATAATCCCGGAGAAAACTAATGAGATACTGTATTCTATTAGTTAAATATTTTTATATCTCATCACTCACACTGAAAATATGAAATCTATATTTTATTATTCACACTGTTAGAGATATAGTTCCGCCCCCTCATACTGTGTGTACGAATTTTAAATTATTTAGACGTTAGAAAGACGCACCGTGACAACATAAAGTGCCATTTTATTTCATTTTCTCCTGCATAACGTTATGAAATTCTCATTAAGTAAAATGATTTGAATCGAGAAATATACTATAAAGACAAAGTGCGACAACAATTTTCATCCTGTTCTAAGCAAATAATTTAAAATTCATACACAATGTATGAGGGGGCGGAGCTATATCTCTCACAGTGTGAAAATATAGATTTCATATTTTCACAGTGTGAGAGATGAGATATGAAAATATTTAACTGATAGAATACACGTAGTATTTCATTAGTTAGCACAAAATAAAGACGTCTTTTTCTGGTCACAGACGTTGTGACCATAAAACAACCAAATAAAGACGTTTTCAAGACGTCTTTTGTTTGCTGGGTAAGGGTCCGTCTCTCTCTACACATGTTATCTATTGTCACGCCTGTATCCTGGTAATGGTTTACACACTATTCAGTTAAGGGCAGAACAAGTTTATTCATCATATACAGAAGAGTGATGCAGACAATGTGAGTGCAATACTTTAAACATTATTATAACATAATAATTATATTCGTCAATAATATTATATTTAAAAGACTGACGTATTTATAAAATATCTATTTTAACATCATTAGCTTTTTTTTTAAATCTGCATTTTTCTTAAAAATACCTGATACATACGAAGTCAGAGAGGATATTTCAATCAAAAAATGTTGATAATAGTTTAAATGCTTCCATTAACTGTTTTATCAGTACTTTATTTATCAAAACTGTCTTTGCATTTTAATTTAATTTAGGGGGGAAATGATGAATGATAATTATAAAATATTTGAATTTAATATATTTCAGGTGGTACCAGGTCCAATTGTTTTGCCGTGATGAAAATTTTGAGAACTTAGCTATTAAACTGCGACTCACTTACTGGATTACCCATTGGACTTACTATGTTACTTAGATAAAATACGATCACAGATCTATGAAATAAAGATCAGAAAATACATGCTGATTACAAGTGCTAGATAAGCAAAAAAAATCAATGCCTGAAATACTAGTTCTTTATCCGTTGGATCATGGTTGGAATTCACATTTCAAAAAGATGATGTCTTATTTTTTCTTTCATAAAGACATCATTATAGTGCACGACAAGATGTCTTTTAAGAGTGCTAAGGATTCAAAAAAAAAAACAACTCTCAAAAAGACGTAAAAGATGTCTCCAAATAAGACGTCTTTAAAAGGCGTGATCGCACCTTTCAAAACAACCAAAAAGACGTCATAAAGACGCCTCAAAAAGACGTCATAACAACCAAAAAAAAAAAGACGTATTTTGTTTGCTGGGGATACACGCATAGTAATATTGGAAAAAAGGCAACAAAAATAAAAAAGGCGTCAAATTTTCAGCAACTAATCTATTGTACAATGGTGCACATGGTCTTGTTTGCAAACAAAAGATTTTAGTTACATTTCTTGTGCAAAGATGAACGTAATCATATTTCTTGTGCGTTGTTGGGCGTCATAATGTTTCTTGTGTCGTGTAAAAAAATAGTGACACGTTTGTAGGGCATGCATGCGGTCATATTTTCATTTTTTGTGCAATGATATACGAGTTTATGTTAACAAATTACAAAAAAGAAACTACAGTCAAAACGGTGTTAAAGACCATAACTCTGGAACCCATGATGGGATCTGGCCAGTTTTCAAACGGAATCGAGATATTATGCCAATACAAGTTGTGTGCAAGTTTGATTAAAGTTGATTGCAAAATGTGGTCTCTTATCATGTTCACAAGAAATTGTGAACGGACGACGGACGGACGGACAGACGACGGACAAAATGCGATCACAAAATCTCACTCTGTCACTACGTAACAGGTGAGCTAAAAAGAAGACGTTTGTTGCAGAATTTCAAGGTTTCGAGCTATAGGGCCAGCGCATAGGTGTTTTACCTGGCCCCGTGTTCACAAAACATTTTTCGATCTCAGCTGAGTTTGAGTTTGAAATTTTAATATCAGTTTTACTAAAACTTCAAGCTTAAATTCCAAATGAGACTGACCATCAATACCGAATAATCACTTTAAAATGCTTATCAACTTAAAATTTTGTGTTAAACATGCTATTTTGATATAAATGAGAAATTAAGTTTCATTATCAAACTCAGCTGAGACTGAAAATGTTTTGTGAACACGGGGCCTGAACGGTAGCTGAATGCTATAGACGATAGCAAATATAGGCTGAGCATCGGAAAGCCGAGACAGAGACCCAGAGTTTGGTAATCTACTGAGATAGTAGGAGAGTTCCAGCTTATAGATGGTTCAGCGTTATTGGCAAAGTACAGCCAAAGCATCGGGGATATACCTATATGGTAGTTGAATTCTACATATGATAGCATATAGGCGCTGAGCATCCAGGAGTCATGGCAATCATTTAGAGTTGCAACTTCAATTAAGAGGACAGAGGCCGAGCAACTATGCGATAGGACCCGTATGTTGTTGATTCAAAGACATTGTCTGACGGGAACTTCAACAAAAAGACCAGTCAAGTCTAGAATCTCCAGCCTATATGAGTTTGAGCTTATTAATTGAAGATTGTTAGTTTGAAACATTTAGTGATGATATCTGAAATTATTCTCCGTGCCCACAGGCGCGGAGTATTTGTGATGGCTTTATTTGAGTGCAGTGGGCAGTGTATGTCGTAAATGAAGATTTTTTCCTTTCGATTTGCAAAATTTCAATTTTTTATTTAAATGTCTGCTCTGGCCGATATAAATGGAATCAGATTTAACAACGCAAACGGGAAAAATACATTTCACAAGAATAAAGAAGCAGGAAAGAAATCAAAGTGCGGAAAAGAAAGCAATTTGTGTCGGACATCACTTTGGAAATTCCTTCCGTTTTCAGTTTGATGAATGTGCCAGAAAGAAGGTTTCCCTTTTCGTATGTAATAATTGAACTTTCTATTTTATTTCAAATATGGATTTATTATATTGGTGATATTGTTTTTTGCCACATAAATTATCTATGATAGGAGGTATAGAGCTTTCATTCTAACGAAATTCCGGATTACTGCTTTTTAAAGTTAATCTATGCTAATTTTTAAACTTTTCTATTGTCTTATCTTAATTGATACTATATATTAGTCAATTAGTTTAACCAATGCTTTGGGAATCATTATTCTTAATTTTTATTATCACTAATTGCGACAACGCTTCGGCCCATGGCCTTTATCAAGACACATATACAATTCTTAGACTACATATTTTGCAATTATTCGGGCTAACAAATACATTATAAGTAACGTTATATGCAATCACGGAAGTGACGTTTACTAAAACAATACAATCGACGTAAACTCGTCATAATTAGGGTACATACTTTCTACTTAAAGCCCTGCTCCCTGGCTACTCAAATTCTATTGTGTGTATGCGACCCATGATTACAAATGGTAACAGCTAACGGCCACGCGCCGCACGTTAGCACGCAAAACACATGTATTTTATTTAGAATTTTATACAAAATAGACTCTATTGTAACAGGCGTCACTGTTCATTCAGGATTTTCATGATTTTTCTGTGACAATTTAAGGTTAAAAGGTAGAACTGGGGCAGGTTTTTAAAAAACATGCACTACTTATAGATAGTTATAGGTTTCCACAAGAAAACTCTTATTAAAAAAAAAAGAATAAAGGGAAGTAATTAAGCAATGAAGTATCTGAATTGTTTATTTGAAAAACTGTATCTATTATTTATGTTAGTATTGAATCTTCGTTAAATATAATTATTATAGCTAGTAAATGAAAATTAACAGGAAGAAATAAGATCAAGGAGACCTGTGTGTTTTTGTATTGATTTACTGGTATAAAATCTACTACTCTCAAACTTCACGCTCAACGTGAGGGGCGAGTGGGGAGGGGCTACACCGGAAACCTTGCACCACGGCCCAACCGCCTTTTAGGGAAGCTGCCACACCTTCTGCATATGTCTATGGCTACCATAGGGGCTGTCATTTAGTCATTGGCCGCGACAGTGACCCACTTTTGGCATCAAATTACTTATTGGCATACGTGGCACGCGAAACTATTATTCTCATTCGAATACACATTGACTAGTTTCGCTTTGAGGACATATACTCTACGGAAATTGCGTAGAGGTAAATTTTCACCACTTTGGCTTCAAAAAGCATCTTTAACGACATGCGGGAATCTATACTCTACGTAGCGAAAGCTATACTGTGCCTGAAAGGGCGGATGGACCCTTATTAAACTTAAATATGGAATGGAATCATTTACGAATCATTGGTACACGAATCATGGTACACGAATCATTTAGGTAAGGTAGCCAGAGGAAAATTTATGTAAGAGATATTTGGTCTCACCAGTTATACGTTTTAACAAGAGATCACAGAGTGATCTTGGCGCCAGCTATTGAGTCATTTTTGAATGTTCCAAATGTCAAGACTAGCTCAAAATCCTAAAAGTAGGTAACTATGTCAGAATCAAGGTCATCACAGTCCTTGGATCCAGTAACCTCTTATACCAACTGGTAATTTTGGCTACAAGGTACTTACATACCATATATCAAAGATATTGATCAATATATGAATGTGCTATGAGCAAAGCACAAATATGTCACTAGGTCAAAATCAAGGTCAAAGTTCATTTCGGTACACAAAACTGTGCATGTGCTTCAAATTTGAAGGATGTAGCTTGAGAAATGTGAAAGTAGGTACTAGGTAAAAATCAAGGTCAAATTTCAATTCAGAACACAAAACTATGCATGTGGTCCAAATTTGAAGCCTGTAGTTTGAGAAATGTGAAAGTAGGTCACTTGGTCAAAATCAAGGTCAAAGTTCATTTCGGTACACAAAAACTATGCATGCGGTCCAAATTTGAAGGCTGTAGCTTCAAAAATGTGAAAGAAGTTCACTAGGTCAAAATCAAGGTCAAATTTCATTTCGGAACACAAAACTATGCATGTGGTCCAAATTTGAAGCCTGTACCTTCAAAAATGTGTAAGTAGGTCACTAGGTCAAAGTCAAGGTAAAAGTTTATTTCGGTACACAAACCTATGCATGTGGTCCAAATTTGAAGGCTGTAGCTACAGAAATGTGAAAGTTGGTCACTAGGTCAAGATCAAGGTCAATTCATGTCAAGGTTCACCTAGCCACTCAAAACTACACATGTGGTCCAAATTTGAATGTTGTGGGTTAAAAACAAAAATGTAGGTAACTAGATCAAAATAAGTGACCTTGACCCTAAACAAGAGAGATGACACTATTAATGAGTTATATGCAATTTTTTTCTTATTACGGAAACAGAGAATGCACATATAATTACTAATATAAGTTATTATAGTTATATTATAACTAATGATTAAACCCAGAAATTTGAGTACTAAAGAAATTAATCATCAATCTACTAGGGTAGTCCATTCAATGCTGAAGTGTAATAGGAAAATAATGAACAATTTGAATCCTTATCTCATTAGTGTCTGCAGACTTTATAACCCTTCTACAGTTAAGGCCATAAAAACAATTTAACTACTTGATACTACCAATACACTGGATATAAAATTATATTAGAAATCAAAATAAACAAAGGGCCATAACTAACTCAAAAATTGTTGAACCAGTCTGATTTTTCAGGGGGACACACCTAGGGTACCAATACATCATTCTGACAAAGTTTGGTTAAAATCCGCCCAGTAGATTCTGAGGAAATGCGATAACGAGAAATTGTTAACGGACGGAAGGACGAACGACGGACCACGGACGCAGAGTGATTTGAATAGCCCACCATCTTATGATAGCGGGGTAACAACGGGCATTCTATATCGTTTGTGAGCTAGTCTAAGACATAGTCACCTTAGCGATTGGACCCATTTCATTGTTCAAGATACTGAAGGCGTAGGTACTTCCCTGGGTCATATAACTCGTATCCTGACAATTTGGGGGCTCGTCCGGGTTCTATATCCAAGGAGGTACAGAGACTAGTGGTTTTAACTTTCTGTTGGTGTACCAGAAGGCGCTGTGACTGAAGGTAGTCTGAGCTACATATAGTTGAGTTTTAGAGATAGTTCCAGCTTAAGGGTTCAAGGGTACGATAAATGGGTAGCAATGGGTGAAAGAATGGGCTTTTCGGGTACGGAGCTGAGCGATTATGTAGATAGAAAAGAGAAGGAAAATACTGAACGTGAGGAATGTATGCTGAGACGGGATGAAGACATGCGGAGGTTTGAGGCTCAAGAAACTGAGAAGAAACGACTGAGCTTGAGCAGGCTGTAAAAGAAAAGATTGTTTGAGTTGGAACGTTTGGAAAAGGAAAGAACTTTAAAAGAGGAAGAACGAGTTTTGAAAGAGCAGGAGTTTGAAATGCTACAAGAGATCACAGAGTGATCTTGGCGCCCACCAATGTGCCATTTTTGAGTGCTCCAAATTTCAAGACTTATTGACAAGCTCAAAGCCAAATTTCATTTCCGTACACAACACTGTGTATGTGGTCCAAATTCGAAAGCTGTAGCTTGAGAAATGTGAAAGTAGGTCACTAGGTCAATCTCAAGGACAAAGTTCTTTGTACACAAAACTATGCATGTGCATCAAGTTTGAAGGCTGTAGATTGAGAAATTTGAAAGTAGGTCACTAGGTCAATCTTAAGGTCAAAGTTTATTTCGGAACACAAAAACTATGCAAGTGGTCCAAATTTGAAGGCTGAGCTTGAGAAATGTGAAAGTAGGTCACTAGGTCAAAATCAAGGTCAAATTACACTTCAGAACATAAATCTATGCATGTGGTCCAAATTTAAAGCCTGTACCTTCAAAAATGTGAAAGTAGGTCACTAGGTCAATGTCAAGGTCAAAGTTTGTTTCGGTACACAATCCTATGCATGTGATCTAAATTTGAAGCCTGTAGGTACAGAAATGTGAAAGAAGGTCACTAGATCAATCTTAAGGCCAAAGTTCATTTCGGTACACAAAACTATGCAAGTGGTCCAAATTTGAAGGCTGTAGCTCGAGAAATGTGAAAGTAGGTCACTAGGTCAAAATCAAGGTCAAATTTTATTTCAGAACACATAACTATGCATGTGGTCCAATTTTGAAGCCTTTACCTTCATAAATGTGAAAGAAGGTCACTAGGTCAATGTAAAGGTCAAAGTTTGTTTCGGTACACAAAACTATGCATGTGGTCCAAATTTGAAGGCTGTAGCTTGAGAAATGTGAAAGTAGGTCACTAGGTCAAAATCAAGGTCAAATTTCATTTCGGAACATGAAACTATGCATGTGGTCCAAATTTGAAGCCTGTACCTTTAAAAATGTGAAAGTAGGTCACTAGATCAATGTCAAGGTCAAAGGTTTTTTCAGTGCACAAAACTATGCATGTGGTCCAAATCTGAAGGCTGTAGTTACAGAAATGTGGAAGTAGGTCACCAGGTCAAAATCAATGTCAACTCATGTCAAGGTTCATCTTACCACTCAAAACCATACATGTGGTCCAAATTTGAATGTTGTAGGTTATTGACAAGAAGATTTTAAGAGCTTTTCCCTATATAAGTCTATATGAACCATGTGACCCCCAGGGCGGGGCAATATTTGACCCTAGGGGATAATTTGAACAAACTTTGTAGAGAACCACTAGATGATGCTTCATTACAAATGCCGAAGCCCTAGCTAGGCTTTGTGGTTTGGACGCAAGAGTTTCAAAGTTTTTCCCTATATAAGTCTATGTAAACCATGTGACCCCTGAGGCGGGGCCATATTTGATCCTAGGGGAATAATTTGAACAATCTTAGTAGAAGACCACTAGATGATGTCACATACAAAGCCCTAGGCCCTGTGGTTTTGAACAAGAGGTTTTCAAAGTTTTTCCCTATATAAGTCTATATAAACCATATGACCCCCGGGGCGGGGCCATATTAGACCCCAGGGAAATAATTTAAATCATCTTGGTAGAGGACCACTAGATGATGCTTCATACCAAATATCAAAGCCCTAGGCTCTGTGGTTTTGGACAAGAACATTTTCAAAGTTTTTCCCTATATAAATCTATGTAAATTATAGAAATAAACAAAGGGCCATAACTCACTAAAAATTGTTGAACCAGTCTGACTTTCAGGGGGACACAACTAGGGTACCAATACATCATTCTGACAAAGTTTGGTCAAAATCCCCCTGGTAGTTTCTGAGGAGATGCGATAACGAATTGAAATTGTTAACGGACGGAAGGACGGACCACGGACCACGGACACAGAGTGATTTGAATAGCCCACCATCTGATGATGGTGGGCTAAAAATGAAAGACTGAAGCCAGAGCTTTGGAAGCAGATAAAGGTACTGAGCACCTGAGTAGTAAAACATTATGGCCAAGGCTACCGAAGTTCGAAGAAAGTGAAGATGATATGGATGCATACCTCGAACGATTTGAGCGAGTTGCAAAGAGCCAGAAATGGAAAGAAGAAACCTTGGCTGTTACTCACAGGAAAAGGCCTGGGCGTATAGACAAGCATGCCTCCAGACCAAGTCAATGACAATCATGCATTGAAGAAAGCAGTTTTGAAGCGTTAACAGAGGAAGGATTCAGATCGAAGTTCAGGGAATGTAGATGAAACTGTTTTTCAATTCATGGCAAGGCTAGACAGGTATTTTAGTCGATGGACGGAGATGGCAGTTGACAATACATTTGAAATGCTGAAAGACCTTATGATCAGAGAACAGTTCATCCAAACTTATTCCAAGGGCCTTGCTTTATTCTTAAAGGAAAGAGTTGCAAAGTCGAGAGCTGAGATTACACAGTTGGCAGAACAATATATTGAAGCTCATGGTGGCCTTATCACATCTAACCAGATGAATAAAAATAATTTTCATGCAGCAAAGAGCCGCAGCCTTCGACCGAGGTTCAGCCAGTGTCTCGGCCCACACAAAGAGAAAGGCCAGCTTTTAAAAAGCCTGTATGTTTTATATGTAATGAGGAAGGTCATATAGCTAGAGAATGCAGAGACCTATCCAAGAGAAAAATAAGAGGTGCTGCTTTAGCTAGTAGGGGATCCTATGAGGAAAGACAGAGAAATAGGCATGGCATGCAAGATTCTACACCCAAACACTGGAGAAAGGAGGCCAAGCGCAGAAAGACAGACAGTCTGATGACAGGAAAGTTGCAGCCTCAGTTATAGAAATATCGTTAGATGACGAACATTTAAAAGACTACACAGAAGATGGACGGCTTATGTTACCACATGGAAAATCCATTTCGGTCATAGCAAGCCACATTGGTTCAACAACAGATGAAAGGAACTTGGTATTGAAGAAAGTATTTATAGGTGATAAAGAAGTTCAGATTTTGAGAGCTACATGGTGTGAGTTGGCAGCTGTCAGTAAAGGTCTTGTGTCAGAGAATCAAATGTTAGATAAGAGGTATGTTATGGTTGTGGCTGATGGACGTTCAAGGACCGTTCCTGTAGCAAAGATACAGGTTAATACACCATATTTTACAGGTGAAAATGAGGCAATGGTTGTGCCGAACACGATATGCAGTTTAATAATCGGTAATATAAAAGGAGTTTCAGATAGGCCAGGCATATCCTGGAAAACTCGAGACGAAAGACAGTCTTCATCCAGCGAAGATGTTGCTGCAACTGGGATGTCGGAAACCCATCATGCAATAAATGTAGAAATTACGGAACCTTCTGAGGTTTGCAAAGTCAAAGTGCAAACGTTTAATGTTGAGCAAATGAAAAATGCACAGAAAGGTGATGAGACGATAAAGAAACTTTGGACTTATGCTTCAGATAGAACGAAATTGAAAACGAAATTGGTTTCAAGTTTCAGCATGAAGTGAGGAAAAACGTATTATATAGAATATTCGAGGAGAAAAATGGCAGTGTTGTTAAACAGATAGTAGTCCCGACACAGTTCAGGAGAAATGTTATGACATTAGCTCATAAGTCAAGTCAGTGGACACTTATCAGCTAAAGACGGTTGATGAAATACGAACCAGTTTTCACTGGCCTGATATAACAAGGTTTTGCCAGTCATGCGATGTATGCCAGAAAGTTAAGACTGACTTGGCATCGAAACGTAATAACATTAGAAATGGTTCACAAGAATATGAACATCCAGATAGAACAGAAAGAAACTGGAACAATCTGATTTCAGACCAGAGTCACACTATTGTGATGATAGAGAAGTTCAGGTCTTTTCAAGACCATCCCATGAAAGCCAAGCTAGTTGGCTACACCAAAAATCAGCTCAAACATAGCAGCTTCGTTCATGAGGCAAAGAAACTCAATCGAGAGTTCAAAACTGAGCTGAACATACCAACGACTCCCCTAGGTAGTGAAGACATTATAAACCCACTAGCAAATGATATGTCCTCAGTGACTGTGAGACTTGCTGTTCCTCATCTTGACCACGGAAAGCAAGAGGATGAAGGCATTCAGAAGAGCCTCACACTTGCTATGATTAATGAAGACTATCCTCCGGAATCATGGACTCATGTCTATACAGACAGATCAGCCACATGCGTCGTCAAAGATGGAGGAGCAGGAGTTTTCATTCCATACCCATCTGGCAAGAGAGAAACACTACATGCAGCCACAGGAAAACACTGCAGCAATTACAAGGCAGAGACTGAAGCACTCATGAAGGCCGTCTCAATGGTTGGAGACTCGGCAGAAGAAAGCTCCTCAGTTGTCTTTCTCACAGATGCACTGTCTGTCATGGAAGCTCTGATCAACAATAAAGCTCCGCAGCTAGCCAGGATAATGCAGAGCCTGAGTATAACCTGCAAAGTAGCACTTCCATGGATTCCATCCCATTGTGGACTTGCAGGCACTGAAGAGGCAGACAAACTGGCTAAGCTAGGATCTCAGTCTGACCAACCAACAGAGCCTGTGAGTTACAAGGAGAAAGTCACCATCATCAAGGCACTAACGAGACCAAGGATGGAGGAAGATGCTTTTCATCCTTGATCGGTCTGAACAAGTGATGATGGTCAGGCTCCGCTCAGGGCACAACAAGCTCAATGCTCACATGTACAAGAAATACAGACTGGCATCATCGCCAACATGTCCATGTGGTGAGGAAGATCGGACTGCGGAGCATATACTTCAGAGATGTAAAAGGCATGACCAGGAGCAAGCTGCGACTTGGCCGATAGATACCTCAATCCACCAGAAACTGTATATGGAGGCATTGAGGATCTGCGGCAAACCACAAGTTTCGTCGAGGCTACTGGTCTGACAGTGTAGTCGCGTACGAAAAGAAGAAGATAGAGAATGGAACCAAAATCATAAGAGGTCATCTATCAAGTACATGAACAGAGGATCATGTTTTCATAACAGAAAGGGTAAAATAGAGATATTTACAGACGAGATGACAGGGGTTATAAAGACCGTGGCTCAAATAAATCTGAGCATAAGAAGTCATGGAGACAAATGACAAGGGTTTATACGTAAGTCCGGCAAGAGTTATCATTGAAAAGGAGGTTTCGGTGATAAAAATTAATGTTAAAATAAAGTTCAGCAGCAGCTATTCAGCAACTATAAATGCCTAACCAATTACTTCTACAGGAAAAAGGCTTTACTTTCTTTCAATTCCAGAGAAAAACCAAACATCTGGTACAGGTCATTTGAAATAGTTCATTCAATTAAACTTGCTGCGGGTCAGTTGGAGTTGGCTATTGACAGGTGCTACTAGTAGTTAATGGCTCTTCATGATGTTATATAACTATAAGTCTGTTGTGATGAGCCTAGAGAGAAAATCTTTTTCTGAGAAAATATCAGTGTCAAGTATGGAGAAACTAATATTTTTACAGATTATTTGATCTCAACAAACTTTGTAAGTCTATACTGCAGTGTACATGTTGCTTGTCTCACAACAGGAGATTACCACAGACTGATAAGATCTTGCCTGCTTTATGTTTAGAAACTCTACCAAGAGGTCAGCCAATGAAAATAAAGCCAGTGAACTACTTCTGGGGGCTGTGCATGTACCACAAAAAAAATCCTTTACTGTTTTGTTTTTTTATCAGAGTAATCTTTAAAATCTATGAGTATCTAAATGGATTGAAATCTTACTCTAGTACAGAAATAGTTTTAACATCCTAGATGTATCCTTCGTTAGCTGACTGTAAATGACACATTTGCCCAAGAATATCAAAATTTCAAATCTATAATAAACAGGAAGTTCTTTGAGAGCAGGATGGAGTTATTTTACTACAAAGAAGTTTATTTATATGGCTCTTTATTTACAATGTGCAGTTTATATTTAGCATGGAATTTAAGAGTAATGAAAAGAATACAAATGGTGAGTCAATATATTATTTATTCATTTTCCAACAGTTATCTAGATTACCTGTAACTAATAGTAGATCTAAAACATATATATATATATATAAATATATATTGTTCATATGTAGCTCAATGTGAGCCATTTAAATCATGGAAAAATGAAAAACTACTTTGTGCATGTATCAATTTATTTTTTCATGGAACTTTGTAAGAATATAATTATCTTCCTATATTCAAACAAGTATCTGGATTTAAAAAAAATGTCATAAGGTCAACGTGTGTATGCAAATATACAAACACAAGTTCAAATCTATATGGTGACATTAAAGATTCAATACTTTTTAACATAAAAGTATAATCTGAAACTTCACCAACATTTGAGCACAAGCAGCTTTAAATGACCTGTGGAAGTGAAAACTGATTTATACTTGGCGTCATTGAAAAGTTACCACTTAGTATATACATCTTTACTTGTTTATACAAAATCGACTTTTTCATGGCCTGTGCGCGTTCTATTACTCATAGACCCTGTCTAATCATGTCTCCTAACCCATTTCATGACTGTCAGGTGAGAACAGCACATACGACATGCAATTTCATGACATGAAAGTTCGAAAGTTCGGCGGCAACCATGCCAATTAATGGCCTGATGGCGTTGATCGTGCCTTAAACGTGGCATTTTTAGCAAGGATATTCTGAATTTTTTAACGTATTCCTTTTAGTCTGTCGACTAACTTTCAAGTGCGATGAATGATTTGCGATAGAATTTTCGTACATGTCGACGTTGCTGGAAAAAGTCATTTTGCACGTGCAGCCCATGCCTCAAATGGAGTTAATCGAATCTGACAAATCTTTACACCAGTGACGTCTCAGTTGCGTCAAAGTCGTGTTATGCTTTTAACACAGTCCAGTGCAATTTATAAAATATAAGGGCCATTAGAGTGGTAACTTTTCAGTGACGCCGCGTATATTTAGATTTTATTATTCTTTCATGGTATAACTAAATAAAAACCTTAAAATATTGGCTTTTGGCATCAAGTAAAATAAAAATAGTATTGAAGTACATCTTATTAGTTGTGTTTGAGCATACTTCCTCTATTTTACATACATGATTTTATTTGACTGCAATAAAAGTATTGCAGAACCATAAAATTTCTGTCTGCTGACATTTTTGCGAGTACTTATATTCTATACAATTTTTGTATAGATTTAATAAGGGTGTAATAATGTAACCATTTGTGATGTATACATATATATATCTATCACCATGCATTATGTTGCCGTGTACAGTATGTGTACTACAAAACCTACCGTGAACATTCTGCGTACATTGCCTGCTGTTTACATTCTGCAAGTGGAATCTTGCAGTGTAGAGTACGCATACAAATCCTGCTGTGAACATTCTGCGTACATTGCCTGCTGCGTACATTCTGAAAAGTGGATTGTCAGCGTACATGCTGCATACATTTCTGCGGTGTAGTACTCCGTGTACATCTGTGGTGTACATGCTGTGTATATTTTCTGTGGGGTACCTTTTGCAAACTAAAATATCCACGGGAAGAAATGTATGCGGCAAACCATCAATTTTCTGAAAAGTGTACTATTGGCATATGTTTCGTGTATATCAAGTGTATGAGTGGCGAACATCTAATTTTGTTAACGGGCAATAAACCTATAGTATATGCCAAATTTCACTGGAATAGTACGCGGGAGACCATTTTCTTCCGTAAGGGGAGCCAACCAAACAAATGATGAAAGATCGGGACTTTTTCAAAGATATGTTTTATTTTCTGCAATTTTCTGATATTCTAACCTTTAAACAATCGGATAGTATGCACAAAAATAACGAGGAATTTATGCAATATAGCTTTTAGTTTAAATTTTGGACCTATCTTTTTCCAGCCCAACAACAGACATGTATATGTCACAAATCCGGTTTGTCCTCGAGTAAAATGTCAAAGGTTACTAGAACATGAATACAATAAAGTAAGATGAAACGGCTCATGTTTATACATTCATATATATTCCGTATCGGGAACATTGACAATCACAGTTTGATCTTTTCCTCGAACATGAAAACAGTAACTTTTATTCCTTTGTTTACATTTAAAACATGATTCACATATACGTTCAAGAACGTGAATTTCGTGCTTTCCTACCCACGTGGTGTGTAAACTTTTGTAATTAAAAGTATGGTGTATCGGCAAACCATTTGTAATTTCTGACCGTAAATATCATTTTGAGTTTCATTTATGTTCACGAAATTTAATTGAAATTGAATATTTAAGTTTTATACTTGCAAAAAAACGTGATGGTCATAGTCGCTGGCTTCGAATTCCCCGCCCATTACCGACGTGGGATGGAACCCTCACATGATGTGTAAAACTTTTCACGTAAGGAAGCCATCCAGCTGAGGTTAGTGTCTCGATCTAGGTACTAGTCTAAGCCCCAAAACATGTCTGGAGGGGCACTTGGAGTCTTTCCCCACCAACAAAACCTGGGAAAAGTTCATTGTCATTTCGGTGTTACTCTCAACATACAAATGTAACGTATCTCCGAGCGGTTGTATTTCTCTCCAGTATGAAATGCTATATGCTGAACGTCTTTTATGTATAAGTTACCATACGTTCATCTTCATAATATAATTTTCCTCAAGGTTGTTGATTAGCTTGATGACCAATGATTGGCAATAGATTGATATAAAGAAATGATTATTATTGCTATTATTTTGTAGCTCAACTTAATCAAACGTTAATTACATGGTATGAACAAATTATATAAATTCAGCTTATTGTTATCTCAACTCTACTATTCCTCAACTCTTAAAAGAGTATAAGCTGACCAAAACCTTATAGTTCACCTAATGTCTCAAAGAAGTTGGTCTTCTATGAGCTATAGGTGATCATTCCATATAACTTTACAATGGTTGGACTATAAGCTGACCTTATCTAGCTGCAACCCGAGCTATTTTAATAACCTATTCTTAGTTCATCTCAAGGAAGCTGGGCTTCGTAGGAGACTTTACTATATAGGTTTATATGTGTCCCAAAGTTCCAGTTTTAGACTTCGTCTCAGCTTTCCGATGTGCACTCTTCTAGTCCAAGTGACAGATTAATTAACAAAACAGCTGCATCCAGCTTTTATACCTACTGCTCACAGCGCCCTCTGTCGTTCACAGCGCCCTCTGCTGGATTTAATCTCTAAGCAAAATTAACAATCTCTAATCAAAATGGTTAATGAAACTTTACAATAATATACCCCTTACCTGACTAAACTGATTACTCTAAACGGTTTGGTTTGATTCAATATCTTAATCTGTTACAAAGACAATGACAAATGATGAAAGTTACAGGCTAACTTACCCGATATTGCTGTTAAAGTTTGTTTACGTCAGGTTGTACAAATGGCGTTTTACTAATAAAGGGGCATAACTATGACCATCAAGAGGAACTAAATTCCGTCATTTGACGTTCATAAAATAATCACCAGGTTCTTAATAAGATCGCTACATTACCCACGCCTCCGGGTTTATGCGTCTCGCATGGTTAACAAAACAGATAAACAAGAAAACTCCCTTATATCTTTTACTATGTTCACGATTAGCTGCATAGAGTATAAACATATACCTCGAATTTAAAAACTGAACGGCTTAACGTGTATCTGCACGTATAAATGTAAAATAATATTCACTCTGTCTTAATGTTCTAACTAAGTCTATCTTCTTATGACCTCTAATAAAGTGGGTATAAAATCCATACTTGTTGTTGTATATGTTACCACAAATGTTGCATTTAAATGGGTCTTCTAAACTATGACATCCCATATGCAGTGAATGGATAACATCGTCCTCAAATATAATGGTACAATGTTCACAACGTAATGCCTGAATCTGTTGAACAAGATCACTCTTTGTCGTGTTACAAGCATTTTCTTTTTGAACTGAACTATCGGATTTCTTCTCAATAGTATGGCTATCTACGATATCATCTTTTACTTTAACATCAGTGTCTCTGGTACTTACTGACTTTTCATGCCTTTCTAGATTTTCATCTTTACTGTCATTCTTTTTCTCTGTTATTTCACTGGGAATTATGTTAGCTGACCCTGTGTAACCCTCCATGTTAATTTCATCAGTGTTTCCCGGTGAACTTAATTTCTTTTTCTTCGGCAATGAACTTTCCTCTGTCTTTTCAGAGATCTTCCTCTTTTTAGGAGTTATCACGGGAATAGGATTTGTTTGTTTTCTATATATTCTACCTATTCTAATGTCATTCACTAACCTATTATCTTCAGTGACTTCTTTGCCTTCACTTTTGCCAAGTAGTTCAATGTCAGGATCGACATCCCACTCACGGTCACTACTTTCATTTTCATGAGTATCTGATTCCATCATAACTGTATCTGTAATTACCTCTTTACTTGATTCGGGTTCGTCATTTGTTGACTCCTTTTTCTGTGGAGTTGCGTCTGCTTTGTTCACAGATTTCATCTCATGCTTACGACGTATGTGCTGCTTTAGATATTGGTTTTTCTTGAAGCTTACCCCGCATGTTTCACAACGGAATCCCTTCCCAGCACACATCAACAAATGATGATTGCAATCCTCGTTTGCTGTCACCATGTCATTGCATAATGGGCAAATTACCGGTAGTCTTTTTGTCATCTTGGTCTTAACCATGTTGTTTCTGAAAATAGAAAGAACATAATCGTTCATCCAAACAGGTTTTCTTCTGGTTCTTTTACCTTCACTTACCTCTTCTTCAATTTCATCTTCTGCAACTACATTTTCAGCTTCTGAGCTCTCTAACACCATTTCTGATTCATTTTCTATGTTATCATTGTTCGTATTTGGTTCTTCCCCAGTCAATAGCTGATCCTTTGCTTTTCGCATTCTGTCACAATGTATCACTTGCGGTGTCTTTGATCTTCCACAATCTACTTTATAGATTACGTCTGATAGTTTCTCTATTACCTGATATGGCCCTCTCCAATAAGACAATAGTTTTGATGAACGCCCTACCTTCTTTACAGGAAAGTATACATAAACTTTATCACCTACCTTGAAAACTACATAAGATAATTTCTGGTCATGATTCTTTTTCTGTCTGCTCATAGCCTTACCTGTATTTTGTCTTTCCATAGTATGTGCGGACTCAAGATTTTCTCTTAGCTCCCAAACCCATTGGTGTGTTGGGATTGGCTTAATACTAGGCCTAAACATTATATCTAGAGGACATGTAGTTTCTCTGCCTAACATGCATAAATTTGGAGATAACCCTGTTGTTTCATGTTCACAAGACCTATAGGCCATCATAACATATGGCAATAGTTCATCCCAATTTGTATGGTGATCATTAACATATGCACTTAGCATGGTGACAAGTGTTCTATTGAATCTTTCGACCATCCCGTCTGATTGCGGGTGATATGGTGTCGTCCGTGTTTTATTTATCTGTAAAAGTTGACACATTTCACTAAATAGTTGACTTTCAAACTGCCTTCCTTGATCAGAATGTATATAGTTCGGTATACCGAATCTTGCAATAACTTCTCCAATTAATATTTGTGCTATTGTTTTTGCTTCCATGTTTGGCATTGCGTGGCATTCTGTCCATTTTGTAAAATAATCACCTATTACAAGTATATACTTAATGCCTTGTTCTGTTTTTGGCAGTTCACCTAATATATCTATTGCAATTCTTTCCATAGGGTAACTTGACCTGACTATTTTCATTGGAGCCTTCTGAGTTTTGTTTGGGTCTTTACGTTGAAGACATTTTTCGCATCCTGCAATGTAAATTTTTACATCATTTTTCAAACCTGGCCAATAGTATTTTTGGCGAATTTTATTCAAAGTTTTCTTAAAGCCTAGATGACCAGAAGCTTTGATATCATGACAGTATGTTAAAACAGTTCGTCTATGACCTAATGGCACTGCCATTGCCAATGTATTATATTTGTTTCCAGCACATCACATTTTCGTACTAGAATATTATCTCGAATAGATAATCTCTGCCATTGACTTAATAATGATTTCACAAAAGGACTTTCCTTTGATACTACTATTTTGTCGGGCATTTTCCCAAGTTTAACCCAATGTTTAACCTTTGAAATGTCATTATCTTGATCTTGAATGTTTTTTATATCATCACTATCTGCATTAGCACGAGCTTTTATATGGCATGCTTTCTGTTCATCATCTATCAGATTTATATCTGATAATACTATATCATCACAGTCTGTTGTTTGTTTATCTCCACGTATTCTGCTCATTCCATCTGCATTTCTATGTATCTTTTCAGGTCGATGAACAATGTCCATTTGAAATCCAGATAGAATTTCCAGCCATCTTGCCACTTGTCCCTCTGGATTTTTAAATTGCATTAACCACCTCAAAGATCCGTGGTCAGTTCTCACAGTAAATCTTTTTCCATAAAGATAATGTTTAAAATATTTTACAAAGTGTACTAAAGCTAAGAATTCTTTCCTTGTTGTACAAAATCGCTTCTCTGATTTAGTCAATGTTCGGCTGGCATATGCTATAACTTTTTCTGTGTCATTTATCTTCTGTGAAAGTATAGCCCCTATTGCAATTTCACTCGCATCTACGTCTAATATAAATGGTTGGGTAAAATCAGGATAACTAAGTATTGGTGCTTTTACCAGCTTTTGCTTAAGTTTGGCGAAAGCCTGATCACATTCTTTGGTCCAAATAAATTGCCTATCTTTCTCTGTTAGTCGATGTAATGGCTTTGCTACCTCTGAAAACTCAAAAATGAATTTTCTATAGTAGCTGCATAGTCCTAAGAAAGCTCTTAAATCGGTAGTATTTGTTGGCACAGGCCAATCCTTAATCGCTTGTGTTTTCTTAGGGTCTGTTCTAATGCCTTCAGCCGATATGATATGGCCAAGATATTCTACTTCTTTACAAAACAAATGGCATTTCCTAGGTTTTAGTTTAAGACCTGCATCCTGTAACCTACTAAATACCGTTTCTAGATTTTCCAACATTTCATTGAAGATTTTACCATGAACTATTATGTCGTCTAAGTATATTAAACATATTTGCCAGTTGAGACCTGCTAAAACTGTCTCTATCAATCGCTCAAATGTTGCAGGCGCGTTGCACAGTCCGAATGGCATTACCCGGAACTCGAACAATCCTTGTCTTGAAATAAAAGCCGTCTTTTCTTTATCTTCATCCTCTACTTCTACCTGCCAGTACCCAGAACTCAAGTCCATGCAAGAAAACCACTGAGCTCCAGACATTTGATCTAATGTGTCGTCTATTCTCGGTAAAGGATACGCATCCTTTATAGTGGCATCATTTAATTTTCTATAGTCTATGCAAAAACGTTTCCTTCCATCTCGTTTCTGTACCATGACTATGCCACTGGCCCATGGACTAGATGACTGTTGTATTATACCCTTTTCTAGCATATCATCTATTTGTCTATCGATTTCTGCATTCATGTGAACAGGAGCTCTGCGCAGTCTTTGTTTAATAGGGTGAGCATCGCCTGTTGGGATCTTATGTTTGACTATACCAGTTCGTCCTAAATCATTGTCATTTTCTGAGAATATCGATGAATATTTGGTTAATATTTTTGCAACATCCTTACATTGTGTAGGAGTCAAACCACTAACTGTTCTGTCATATAAATCTTTCATATGAGGTGCAATGTTATTTGTTGTGTGTTTTGATAATTTGTTTTCATCAACACATATCACTGGACTCAAGGTCGCAATATTAGTACCAGCATAAAAGACTTGCGGTTCGTCTGAAACATTCATTACTCTCAAAGGTATATTTTCTTTTGGGTATAGCAAAGATTTTGCAACGAATCCTTTTTCATTTTTCATTATGTTAGATGTTGGTTCAGCTATGAACAATTGTCTGAAGTTATGTACTTTGGTATTTAATTTCCCCTGTATCACAGCCTCTGATCTTGCTGGTATGACTGTATTTTCTCTTACTATGACGCGATAGCAGCCTAATCTTCCAACACAACTAAGGTTGCAATCTTTGCCTTGTATAGTCATTTTGTTACTATACACATTAATAGAGACGTTATTAGCTTTCATGAAATCTAAGCCAAGGATTACATCTCCATCTACAATATCTGCTACTATGACATCCATTTTACTTTGTATTCCATTTATTTCTATTATGACCTTTGTTTTTCCTTTGACGTCTAAAGACTTTCCTGAAGCTGACATAATGTTCCCATAATAGCTTTCAAGTACTTGCATATTGCAGATACGTTCCCAAACACTTATTGATAATATAGACAGTGTAGCACCAGTATCAACAAGACAATCAGCTAATATGCCATTTACCAATGCTTCCACAAAAAGTCCTGCCTCTTGCTTATTTGAAACATTTACATTATAATTCTTATAACTGTAAGTTTTTGATTTAAACTTTTGCTGTGGGCAATCGTACTTAAGATGACTGTCTGACCCACATTCATAACATTTTCGCTTTTGATTTTGTGTATTGTTCGAAGGTATTTGATCTCTAAATGAACCTTTCCTCCTACTCTCAACGTTTGTTGAAATGTTTTGCCTCTGATAGTTCTGTCTTCCTTTATGTGGGTTTTTAGCTAAAAGTTCTAAGCTTTTTCTCATATCATCGACCATTTTCCTAAGCTCTAGTATTTCTTTATTGTCTGAGGTTTCTGTTTTACTTGTTGACAATAGGTACCCTTGTCCTTCTTGATGTTTTCTTTCAGCTCGATTAAATGCCTCTAATTCTACGGCATGGCGGACAGCATCATTTAAATTGGAAGGTCGTGCTTGTTTGATCCTCAGCTGCATATCAGAGCTTACTAGTGAGTCGATAAATTGTTCCTTTGCTAAGGTTTCTCTGACATCATTAGGTGCTGTAGGATAGGCTAAATTAGTTAACCTCCTAATGTCCTGGGCAAGCTCTGACAATGTTTCACTTGCTTTCTGCCTTCTTTCCCTTAGTTGAACTCTATATAATTCAGTCTGGTTAGGTGGTGCAAATCTCTCTTTTAAAGCAGTCACTAGCTCTTCAAAATTGTGTGACTTGACCGCTAGATTGCCATAAACACCCTGTGCTTGTCCCCTTAGTGATACTGCTAGATAAAGACCTTTCTCAGCTTCACTCCATCCATTTATTTCAGCGCATGTTTCAAAATGTGCTTGATAGTCGGTCCATGAGCTTGAACCATCGTAAGTTGCTGGGGTAACTAATTTCTTATGTGTTTTTACCGAAACATCATCAGCTAATTTATCACCCATTTTCTTGTTTCTAAACGTTACAAAACGCTCCGGATTTGGCGAAAGGTCATCATTCTCATCTAATATCCCTGTACTCTTATCTGCCCGATCCGAGGGTAAGTTGAACACTACAGAACATAACGGCGTTTGTGGTAATAGTCTTCGTCTTAAAGGCTTCCTCTTATGTGTCAAACTAGTACTGAAGCTATCATCTGTCGTATCCTTTGGAGTTGAACTTCGATGTAGCTGAGATATCTGTAATTCTAACTCGCATATTTCCTTTTCAATTCTAAGCCTTTCTTTTTCTCGCCGTAGTTCCAACATTTGCTCTTGCAACTCTTTGTAATCTTCTGGTAATAATGCATGTGCCATGCTTGAAGTCGTGAGTCAGTGATAGCAGTTATTCTATCAATTATCCCACCGCTGCCACCAAAAATCTGTAACGTACTCGAGCGTGTATTTCTCTCCGTATGATGCTGTATGCTGAGTCTTTGTATAATTACATACGTCACTTATATAATTTTCCTCAGTTGCTTCACCTATGTTAGCTGATTGAATATATTTCTCTTGTTGTTGACAATGTTGGATAGATGATTGTGTTGTTTGGTTAACGCCGTTTCAAGTATTCATCATTAAGTGGCAGTTAACCTAACAGGTTCTGGTCTGTACCGTACAAACGTTCTCGAAGTAACTGCCACTTCCCACAGATTATCAGAGTGGAGACTAATGATTTCAGACACAATGCTTTATCAATTCAGAGAAATACCGCTTGGGTCTACTCGCGACCTGCGTCGTGACCAACGCTCTACCTACTGGCACGGAGCTTAAGATTGATATAAAGAAATGATTATTATTGCTATTATTTTGTAGCTCAACTTAATCAAACGTTAATTACATGATATGAACAAATTATATAAATTCAGCTTATTGTTATCTCAACTCTACTATTCCTCAACTCTTAAAAGAGTATAAGCTGACCAAAACCTTATAGTTCACCTAATGTCTCAAAGAAGTTGGTCTTCTATGAGCTATAGGTGATCATTCCATATAACTTTACAATGGTTGGACTATAAGCTGACCTTATCTAGCTGCAACCCGAGCTATATTAATAACCTATTCTTAGTTCATCTCCAGGAAGCTGGGCTTCGTAGGAGACTTTACTATATAGGTTTATATGTGTCCCAAAGTTCCAGTTTTAGACTTCGTCTCAGCTTTCCGATGTGCACTCTTCTAGACCAAGTGACAGATTAATTAACAAAACAGCTGCATCCAGCTTTTATACCTACTGCTCACAGCGCCCTCTGTCGTTCACAGCGCCCTCTGCTGGATTTAATCTCTAAGCAAAATAAACAATCTCTTATCAAAATGGTTAATGAAACTTTAAAATAATATACCCCTTACCTGACTAAACTGATTACTCTAAACGGTTTGGTTTGATTCAATATCTTAATCTGTTACAAAGACAATGACAAGTTACAGGCTAACTTACCTGATATTGCTGTTAAAGTTTGTTTACGTCAGGTTGTACAAATGGCGTTTTACTAATAAAGGGGCATAACTATGACCATCAAGAGGAACTAAATTCCGTCATTTGACGTTCATAAAATAATCACTAGGTTCTTAATAAGATCGCTACACAAAATAAAAATTATTCCCGTTTTGGTTTGTTTGTTTATAAATGAATATGCAAAAGTGTATTTTTTGTTTCAGTGTAATGTGAAAATATATAATTACAATTATATATCAATAGTGAACGTCACATGCATTATATTTTCACGAGTGTTAATGCTTTGATCTTATATATAAAACAAACATATTCCTAGTGTTTAAGAGGTAAAAGTAAAGGTCTTGTTTATTAGAGTGCCACTTTTATTGAACGGGCCAGCCAATTTGGCTTATGAGATACTTACAAGATATTGTGCTTTCCAATTACCTCCCAACTCCTACCACAGTGCCAGGCGCCATGCGGATAGAAGTCGGTAACCATTCATTCAGCTCACAGCTCAAGAACCGGCCTTATCGGATCGAATCCCATGACAAATACCCCCATTTATATGTATATGAGTATGTACACGTGAAATTTATGTTAAGTGTAAATAGTATGTATTCACAGTGCAAATCATCCATATTAATTTAAATACGTACGATATGTTTGCTTTCACTGTCTAACATGTCCGAAATGATCTATTCGATTTTTATCATAAAATTCTAGTTTAATTTTCACCTTAAGGTATTAGATCACTAACAGAGTACCTCCTTTTTGAAGAGTATTCAATTCCTACAATAAACCTACTTTTACTGCAATTCTTAGGGGGGCGTAGGTTCAAGCCCTACTGGGACCAAATTTTTTTTTCTTTATTTTCCTTTTTTTCTAGTAAGTTTTTACTTCTTTCAAGACTTATTATTGATTTCTTGTACAAAAATGGAAAAAGATATATTTGATAAGCGATTTCTTGGTGTTCAAAGTGAATTTACTACTTAAACAGAAGGGATAGAGTTACACATCTTTAAAAATATTGAGTTACACGCGGTGAAAGTTCTCTATTTTGCTTTTACTCTTAGATTATATATTGTGGAAGAAATTTAGGTAGGTTTTACGTCTGCCCCAAGGTTATTTTTAAATGAAGTAAGCAAAATTCAAAACAGAAACACAGCATTCAACCTTAATTTTTCAATGTTGAAATATGAATTCTGTCTCATTAAATCCATTTACTTGAGGCACCATAGAAAAAATGATATTGACATTTTTATTTTGTGTTTTATAATTGTTTACCAATAGTCTAATGTTTCTTTTATTAAAATTAATGGTAAAATGAGTTCTCTGCAAACGTTTTGGTTAGTGGCCATCACTTTGAAATTTGTCTCTACTGGAGCTTGAGGAGATACCATAAGTTACACAAAATTTATAAAAAACGCCACATGTTGCTTAAAAATTGCAAAGTAGTGTGAAACACGGTTACCTTTCAGAATATACCAAGCAAAGGCCATTTTGAAAACATTACCATCAGTGATCTAATACCTTAAATTAAAGCAAACATGTTCAATATAATTTTAAACTTTGAAATTTAGTAGGTTGTAGCATTCTCTAGATCAAGGGTATTTTTATTACCTTCTGTAGTCAGTTATTTATTGTAACAAGAGCTGTCTCCATAGGATGACACATGCCCCCGATGGCACTTTGAATGAATAGTTATGGCCGATGTTAGAGTTTAGGACCTTTGACCTACGGAGCTGGGTCTTGTGCGTGACACGTCGTCTTACTGTGCCACACATTCATGCATAGTTATTTTAAAATCCATACATGAATGACAAAGATATGGACCGGACATGCCCATCATTGCACCATCATGAAATATGACCTTTAACGTCTAAGTATGACTTTGACTTTTGAGCTAGGACCTGGGTCTTGCGCGTGACATGTCGTCTTACTGTGGTACACATTCATGCCCAATAATTTTAAAATCCATGCATGAATGACAAAGATATGGACTGGACACGCCCATCAATGCACTATCATGAAATATGACCTTTAACGTCTAAGTGTGACCTTGACCATTGAGCTACGGACCTGGGTCTTGCGCGCGACACGTCGTCTTACTGTGGTACACATTCATGCCAAGTTATTTGAAAATCCATCCACGGATGACAAAGATATGGACCGGACACGAAAATTGAGACGGTTCAAAAACTATATGCCTCCCTTCGGGGGCATAAAAATGCTTTTTTAACCAAAGTGGAAAATATCAGTTTTCTGAAAGGTCAGTAAGAATTCTCAATGTCATTTGTCAGACATACCGTGTAAATAAATAATATTATTACATAATTAATACTGATATTTCTTTTGTTGCACTTTGCGGACTTATCATAAAGTTATATATATCTGTCTGAGCAGTACAATCGCTGTAAATGCGCACTACGTAAGTGCTCGGGCCCTTCCCGCAAACCATACCTATAGTTCGGACTTCTTTAATGTGTAAAGGCATGTGTCTAAAATGACAAATTTTACCAACACCTTGTAAATTGTAATGTGTTTTTTAGAAATGTAATAAATGGAAATAGAAAAATAGCTCTCAGCTCATTTACACGGATAGTTCAGCTTTATTATGTATGTTATAGTTTTTTGCAGTTATGCGTAGAATTATAGCTGTCACCGAAAATTGTGACATGAACATACTGATAACTTTTCCCACTTTAGTCTTTTAATTAAAGTAAGAGTTCATTCAGCAGTTCATGGTTTTAATGTATTGTCACATTGGAAAAAAGTTTGTTTTACAGTAACTTCGAAATTCGTCAGAAATCGTATCATGTACCCCACCCACCTAATTCATAATTTCAAAATAGCATAGTTCTTAAGAGACCACCCAAGGGACAGGCAAAAAGTGGTCTCCTAAGACAACGGTCTCTTAGGACAAAGTACGGAAACTGGGCATAATATATTGGACTTAAGTTTTGGTTTTCACGTGGTGTATGTAAGAGACATATTGGGTAAAGATGCAGATAAAATACATGTTATTCATATCAATTTAATAGTTTGAAATTCTCTTTATTTTATGCAAGTGTTTCAGAATAAAGATTAACATATGCATGAAATATTTACATACATCTATAAAACTTTAAAGTGTAATAAAGTGTGTGTTTTACTTCGATAAAATCAGCTGAATTTCACACAATGTTATTACGTTTCAAGAACGAAGCAAGCCATCCCGTCGATGCCTTAAAGTTAATGTCCCCAAGATCACTCGCGAACTTAAGAGCTTGTACTTTATGTTGAGTGTTTTAAAGATTTTTAATCTTTGATACTAATTTAAGCAGTATATGACTGAATGTATGTTATTGATAGCAGTGGTACATTTGTACATGATGATTTGTAAAATTCGAGAAATAGTAAAAAGAAAAGGAGATTTTGTATGCAAATTATTCCTTAAGTTTTTGAAAAACTTTAAAGTATTTTCTTGAGAACGGGGCTATTGTCAGAATAATTTGTATATTTGATATATTGATAACGTTACATATTAGTCACAGACTATGCATGCCTGTCCAAGCATTTTGTCATGAGCGGGCATATGGGTAGTACTACCCATCTTCTGGGCCTCTTCACATGAACAAGAGACCACAGAGTGATCTTGGCGCCCACCATTGAGCCATTTTTGAATGTTTCAAATTTCAAGATTAGCTAAGGCCAAATCAAGATCAAAGTTCATTTTGGTACACAAAACTGTGCTGCATATGGTCCAAATTTGAAAGCTGTAGCTTGAGAATATGAAAGTAGGTCACTAGATAAATTTCAAGTTCAAAGTTCATTTCGGTACACAAAACTATACTTTGCTTCAAATTTGAAGGCTGTAGCTTGAGAAATGTGAAAGTAGGTAATAGGTAAAAATCAAGGTCAAATTTCATTTCGGAACACAAAACTATGCATGTGGTCCAAATTTGAAGGCTTGTAGCTTGAGAAATGTGAAAGTAGGTCACTAGGTCAAAATCAAGGTCAAATTTCATTTCGGAACACAAATCTATGCACGTGGTCCAAATTTGAAGCCTGTACCTTCAAAAATGTGAAAGTAGGTCAATGTCATGGTCAAAGTTTATTTCGGTGCACAAACCTATGCATGTGGTTCAAATTTGAAGGCTGTAGCTACAGAAATGTTAAAGTAGGTCACTAGGTCAAGATCAAGGTCAACTGGTGTCAGGTTCATCTAGCCTGGCTCAAAACTATACATGTGGTCCAAATTTGAATGTTGTAGGTTATGGACAAGAGATTTTTAAAGGTTTTCCCTACATAAACCATGTGACCCCCAGGGCTGGGCCATATTTGACCCTTTGGGGATAATTTGAACAAACTTGGTAGAGAACCACTAGATGATGCTAGATTACAAATATCAAAGCCCTAGGCTTTGTGGTTTTGGATGAGGAGATTTTCAAAGTTTTTCCCTATATATGTCTATATTACCAGGGTGGGGCCATATTTGACCCTAAGGGAATAATTTATACAGTCTTAGCAGAGGACCACTAGATGATGCTACATACTAAATATCAAAGCCCTTGGCCCTGTGGTTTTGGACAAGAAGATTTTCAAATTTTATTCCCTATATAAATCTATGTAATTTATAACAAGAGCTCCCTTACAAAAGAAAAAGGCCTGCTGCGTACTCTTGCTGTGTACATACAGCGTATATGATGCGTACATGATGTGTACTGAAATCAAGGGCTTTAAATAGTACGCAGGATATACACCGCACATACACCGATAATACGTTTGTAGTACACTTTTGACATGCAAATGAGCTCTGCCGCGTACTACTTGCTGCGTACATGCTGTGGACTACATAGTACACAGGATGTACGCTGGAGGAATTTAGTATGCGGGAAATAGTACGCAGCATGTACGCGGCACATACACTTTTCACATGCAAATGAGCCTGCGGTGTACTACCCCTGCGGCGTACATGCTTTGTACTCCTGCGGCATACATGCTGTGTACTCCTGCGACGTACATGCTGTGCACTCCTGGCCCGAGTCCTGCGGCGTACATGCTGTGTACTCCTGCTGCGTACATGCTGTGTACTCTTGTGGCAAAACTGCTGTGATAATGTAAATTCCTTACCCCACCAACTTTCATATGCAAATGCTGATCATTTGGACAGAAAAAAACAGAAAAAAGAATAAGTGACATGCATCAATAAGTATTTACCCTTACCAAAATAATGTAGATTGATGTTATCAAATAAATTAGTATGCTTTTCTTCATCCACTTTTCAATGAAATAAATCAATTTTTATAGCATGTAGTTTGGTAAACATTTGAAGAAAATGGCGTAACTGCATCAAGGGGAAACAACTTTAATGCAACTAAATATAAGTGTTATGATTTATTATAGACGATGTGTGCGTAGTATGTATTTATTCTGATTAAAATCCATCTGAGAACAATCTATGACTGGAATTATATAAACACTTATACACTTTTACATCCGTAAAAAGTAGCGCACCAAAAAATTTTGGATTGATTTTTTCCAATGGGGCGAGCGCAATTAGCCAAAAACGTTCTGAAAATATACGAGCGGCAAATCCGATAAACAACTTTTTAATTTGGTGAGGCCTTAATGAGTTAACATAATGAGCATTAAAGCCTTTATAAAACATGATAGACTGGTGTTTTGCTTAAGAGTATTCAAATAACAGTGAGAGCTATTAATTCTTCTCATTCGGGCACTGTTGAGGCATTATCTTGGTAATTATTTCATGTATCACAAAATGTAATGCAACGAAGTTCAAATAAGGCTTTTCAATTATCCAAGTTAGAAAGCTCCAGGATTAATTCAAAATGAAAAAGAATATATTTTTACACTGCATGCAAGGTGCAGCTCAGAAATCACTAAGATGTAAGCTTCACAAATGAACATTGCAAATAGTTTGGCAAATTTTCATTGTTCAGAATACCGGTAATCTGAACTATTCTATGCTATTAAGATAAAAGTTACTCGGAAATCAAGTTCTTGCTTCCAAAAAAAAAAAAAAAATGTACAAATCCTTCCTGCATGAAGTGTACATCAGACTTTTACCTAAAAAAAATTCAAAGTATAAACACCAAAAGAAAATGAACAAGTCTCTCCCGCGTATATGAAGTTTACTTCAGACTTTAACTTACAAAAAAAAAACTAAGTATAAATGCCAAAAGAAATTGTACAAGTCTTTCCTGCGTATATGAAGTGTACTGCACAAATTTCAAAGTATCTGCGGTGTACATGCAGTGTACTATTTTCTTGTACAAGTCCCTCCTGCGTACATGCAGTGTACTTCTTAAATTTTCAGAGTCTGTGCTGCGTACTTGAAGTGTACTAGTGACCTCCTGCGTACATGCTGTGTACTCGTCGAAATAGTAGGCGGCATGTATGCGGCATGCGGTGTATGTAAAATGTACTCCTCTGGTGTACTACTGTGTTCGCGGCATATACACAGCAAATACGCAGCATGTATGCCACAGAGGCTTGCTTCTGTAAGGGCTGCGGAGTCATTCTTTGTGATTTCAGCCATCGAAAATATTATGGTCTCCTATTAGGCTGTCAACTTGTCACTGGTGTAGGTCTATGGAGCTTTAAAAAAGTTTCAAAGCCCGCCCTCTTAGCTCAGTAGGTAGAGTGTCGGTCTACGGATCACGGGGTCGTGAGTTCGATCCTCGGGCGTGGCGTATGTTTTCCTTGACTATTTGACAAACGCCATTGTGTCTGGAATCATTAGACTCCACCTCTGATTCATGTGGGGAAGTTGACAGTCACTTGCGGAGAACTGTTTTTACTGGTACAGAATCCGGGAACACTGTTTAGGTGAACTGCCCGCCGTTACATGACTGAAATACTGTGTTAAACCCAAAACCAACAAATAAAAGTTAAACAAGAGGACCATATGGTCCTGAATCGTCACCTCTTCCACATGACCCAGTTTTGAGTATGAATCGTTTTGACAACTTTCATGAAGGATCCATGAAAAATAGTGACCTCTAGGTGGTCACAGGTTTTTCTATTTTTAGACTACTGACCTAGTTTTGAAGGCACGTGACCAGTTTCGAACTTGACCTAGATATCATCAAGATGAACATTCTGACCAACTTTCATAAAGATCCATGAAAAATGTGACCTCTAGAGTGGTCACAAGGTTTTTCTATTTTTAGACCTACTGACCTAGTTTTTGACCGCACGTGACCCAGTTTCGAACTTGACCTAGAAATCATCAGAGAACATTCTGAAACATTTCATGAAGATCCCAAGAAAAATGTGACCTCTAGAGTGGTCACAAGGTTTTTCTATTTTTAGACTACTGAACCAGTTTTTGAAGGCACGTAACCCAGTTTCGCACTTGACCTAGATATATCAAGATGACATTCTGACATTTTTCATGAAGATCCCATGAAAAATTGACCTCTAGAGTGGTCACAAGGTTTTCTATTTTAGACTACTGACTAGTTTTTGACGCACGTCACCCGTTTCGAACTTGACCTAGATATCATCAAGATGAACATCTGACCATTTTTCATGAAGATCCCATGAAAAATGTGACCTCTGAGTGGTCACAAGGTTTTTCTATTTTTAACTACTGACCTAGTTTTTGACCGCACGTGACCCAGTTTCGAACTTGACCTAGATTCATCAAGATGAACATTCTGACCACTTTCATGAAGATCCCATGAAAAATGTGACCTCTAGAGTGGTCACAAGGTTTTTCTATTTTTAGACCTACTGACCTAGTTTCTGAAGGCACGTGACCCAGTTTCGAACTTGACCTAGATATCATCAAGATGAACATTCTGACCAACTTTCATAAAGATCCCATGAAAAATGTGACCTCTAGAGTGGTCACAAGGTTTTTCTATTTTAGACCTACTGACCTAGTTTTTGACTCCACGTGACCCAGTTTCGAACTTGACCTAGATATCATCAAGAGGAACATTCTGACCAACTTTCATGAAGATCCCATGAAAAATGTGACCTCTAGAGTGGTCACAGGTTTTTCTATTTTTAGACCTACTGACCTAGTTTTTGACCACACGTGACCCAGTTTTCGAACCTGACCTAGATATCATCAAGATGAACAATCTGACCAACTTTCATGAAGATCCCATGAAAAATGTGACCTCTAGAGTGGTCACAAGGTTTTTCTATTTTTAGACCTACTGACCTAGTTTTTCAACGCACGTGACCCAGTTTCGAACTTGACCTAGATATCATCAAGATGAACATTCTGACCAACTTTCATGAAGATCCCATGAAAAATGTGACCTCTAGAGTGGTCACAAGGTTTTTCTATTTTTAGACCTACTGACCTAGTTTTTGACTGCACGTGACCCAGTTTCGAACCTGACCTAGATATCATCAAGATGAACATTCTGACCAACTTTCATGAAGATCCCATGAAAAATGTGACCTCTAGAGTGGTCACAAGGTTTTTCTATTTTTAGACCTACTGACCTAGTTTTTGACTTCACGTGACCCAGTTTCGAACTTGACCTAGATATCATCAAGATGAACATTCTGACCAATTTTCATGAAGATCACATGAAAAATGTGACCTCTAGAGTGGTCACAAGGTTTTTCTATTTTTAGACCTACTGACCTAGTTTTTGACCGCACGTGACCCAGTTTCGAACTTGACCTAGATATCATCAAGATGAACATTCTGACCAATTTTCATAAAGATCCCATGAAAAATGTGACCTCTAGAGTGGTCACAAGCAAAAAGTTTACGGACGCACGGACGCACGGACGCACGGACGGACGACGGACGACGGACACTGCGCGATCACAAAAGCTCACCTTGTCACTTTGTGACAGGTGAGCTAAAAACAATAAGTTTATTGAAAATGCAAAGTTCATCAAATGACAAGTATTTGCAAATTATATAAAGCAAAAAATAACAGCGGGAAGATGTGATCATTCTCGAAAAAGTAACACGATCCTATTCATGTGGATTCTGCTCTACTAAATACGCCCTACAGATTGCAACGATATTTTCAAATTGACATCATTAAATGTATGTCGTGAAAATACACAAATACTGTCATCCGAAACAAAATAACAAATGACACACAGAATGCAGAAAAACTTATCACTTTTACTGTATACATCGTAACACGTCAGATTTAAAAGAAAAATGGCTTAGATTTTTCTAAACAGTGCAAGATACTTAAGAGTGTGGATATGAACATTTTAAACATTGACCCAGAATTTCATTTTTCCCCGATTTTTCTATCCCCATCAACTTTCATGATCCTAGGCCCAAGCATTCTAGAGTCATCATCAGGAAACTGATTAATCTACATACCGACTGACAGACATTTAAACAATCTTGTGAGGGTCAAACAAGGACCATTTGTTTAAAATTATTTATTTTAAAATCAAGCCAGCTAGTCTACGGCCATTCGTAATCCTGCTCGAAAGTAGTTGAGAAATATAGCCACATATACCAAATTGTTCCTTGGTCCAAGACAAAAATAATATGTATGTATCTCTTCTGGGGACCGCGAATGGATCCAGAAATGACGTCATCAATATGGCGACCGTTTACGAAAATAATACTGCTGAATGATGATTGAAAATATTAGTAAAATTGCCTATAATATCGGATATGATATTATTAAACAAGCCAATTGGACATATCAAATATATTATATTGGCACTTTCTCAGTAGAAAGTATATTTAAGTTATTTTAATTGTGTATTTTGTACCCCACCCACCTAATTTGCAATGCATTTTTACATATCGCTTCTACCTCTCGAAATAAAAATTCGACTAATCTTATAGTGTTGAATCTGAAATAAGATTATTTCCAAACGTTAAGAGAAATATAGCATACAATAAAGGAAAATACGTTATTAAGGTATAGGTCCATGTTCCGGAGAAAAAAGTTCGAACGTCATCAAATCATAGAAAGAAAGCATTGTTTTACTTGAAAATTTAACAGCGTATAAAACATTTATATTATTCTACAAAACCATTGTCAATTTACTGATATATGTATTGAATTCTTGAAAGGGACTGCATGAAGGGGCCACACTTCTGGACAGTTCAGCGCCTTTAAAAACTCACCATTTTTTAAAAGCTGTTACACGTCTTCGTTTTGATGCATTTGCAACATCGTGTGAGTGTTTAAACTTTACATAACTAGGTAAAACATCGTTTTTTACAATTGTTTACATTTATTTCTTTACAAATGGCATTCTTATTTTAAGGGGGACAACTCATTAAGAATATTTTAAGTATCCAACTCTGTAGGATAGAACAGTAAAACATGTATTGGACAGATAAGTTGTGTGTCAAGATGCTGTTCATTCATTAAAAAAATCTGTTGTTTTGTGATATACTGCTAAACCTTAATATCTGGTTTTAATCGGTACCTAGAAGGAAAGGATTTTGTCGAAAATGCAATACAAATCAATGTCGGCACAAGTAATTGTCTATGTTGTTATCATTAGAAAATGTGCATATTACATGCATTGTTTGCAATTTTATTTAAACAAGATTTAAGTATGATCAAGACGACTAATTTAACAGATATTTTCTTAAAGTTAGATTCATAATAGACGACTTATTAACTCAGAATTACTGGAGAATCATATGCATTCAAACTTGACATTAACACTGAAAGCGTTTTATATAATTCGTCTTCAGCTCCGCGATAACAAAAGTATCTATAAACAATATTACCGTATAACTCCGTATTAACGCCCCCCCCTCTAATTAACGCCCCCCCCCCCTCCACGTTTTTGGGGAAAATAACAAAAAATTACCTTCAAAAACTGGTCCTAGATCCAACACAATAATATCCAGATAATAACAATTCCACAACAATACAAATGAATTTAAAAAAAAACCCACACTTTATTAACACAAACTTTTAAACACGTCAACAGGCATGGCACAAATAAATCTACTGTGTGTAAGTACTGAATATGCCACGCTATAAACGCTATAGTATTGATTGAATTTAACTCGGATGATGTCACTCAGCGCGCGACTTTACACAGATTCTCAGTACGATTACGTATCGGGTTATGTCAGTGCATGAACTGGGATGAATAGGGGGGCGTTTATACGAGTTACTGACATTGTTTGGATCAAATTTTTTCGTAAAATGCATCGCCCCCTGGGGCGTTTAAACAGGGTTATACGGTATTTATCAAATGCATTTAAACGTTTATTATGGGTTTTCCGTAAATAGCTAATTGCAGGAGATGCATTAGGGGCAAGGGATAATCATTTCATTTTCTTTCTTTCATCATTCTTTCTCTGAAACTGAAAATATTTCTCAACAGAGCTGATTCATGTTAATGCAATGCACCTTTGAACCATGAAACTCTGCAGCCTTGCATGTATAGGTTAGAACATGATAAATACATGAACTAAGAAAAGCCAATAGACAGAGAGCTTAAAACGTAAAATAAAGGAACGTAGTGCGGCAAAGCCTTGGAACGGTCAGTTGCAAAACAATGCTGGCGTGCTTAAACAGTAGTTTAGCAATAATGCTCACACTCTATATCTTCACCATATTCCAATGTTGTAGAACATCATACGTAAACTTAATCCCCCGACTGCTGAGTGTCTTATTCACGCAAGGGAAACTGAGGGCACGCTGTTAATTGAAACACAAACATTATCAAGTAAATATCTACATTAAATATGTAAATAGCCTCTGGTCCTTTGGTATTATGAAGTTCGTTAAATATCATTATAATATAATTCAGCTTAAGCTGGTGCAAAAGGGCATGAGATTTTTTCATCTTTCTAACCTCTCAGGAACAAACTTAGTCAAACCAAGTCTTCTATTATCTGATTATTTGCGTTCTAAACTTTCAAGGGATCTTCTTAAAGCTTTTAACAAATCATTTGCGCATGTTCTCCATGCGTTACAGAAAGCAGAATACCAGCAGAACATTATTAAGGATCCGACAAATCAGGAAAGTAGAAATATATCATAAACAGCTCAGTCCCAATGCCCTTTAAGAACCACCAGTCATGGCGTGGTCCACCTCTTTCGTTGGCCACGATCAAAGAGGAAGGTGTAGCATCCAGCTAACATTAGAATGAACACCGAATACGTAACATATCTCCAAATATGAGTCAGAACAGCGTATGATAAAACATTTCATCATTTGTGAACATTTTCATTGAAATTGATAAATAACTACTGTTTTGATACACATAGTAAAAGAAGTGTTTTTATAAATTGCTATTAAACCTTAAACAATAACCCACACAAGTCTGAATTACAATCGTGAAATTTAGTAGAATGTTCTTGCACTTGTTAATAGCAGTATATCTGCAAAAGGACATACTAGTATTGATAACGTTCACTGAATTCTTGAAAGTCGCTCTTGCAAATATATGAAAATTAAGTTAAGGAAAGTGTATTTATTAAACGTCGCATATAACCCACAAACAACATGACCTACAGCTGATTGTGACAAACTACGTATCTAGTAACAGATAGTTATCTAAGCTGATATATTGCAGAAGATTGTATGGGAACATCCCCATCTGAATAGAGAAAAACTCCAGTAAATAAACTTGAAAGTGTAAAACAAATTAAAATAATCCCAAGCGATGCAGTATTGTAGTCTTTGAATTGTTAGTTTCATTTCATTACAACACCTCCCTGAGATAAAAAAATGTCAACTATTCGAGCAACAACTGATTGTTTGTATTTGAAAACTTCATCAAGAATGCGTTAATTAATTTTTCATATAGTATCCGCACATAACTGTGTTTAACGTTTTCTAAATCATACGACAATCTAGGCAGAAGTAGTTCTCATGGATTACTTATTATCTCTCGAAAAACTGCATTCCCTTACCGGGCATTGTTTAATAAGGAGATGCTTTGACAAACTGCATCACAGGTTCACATGGAAATTATTTTTAGCAATGTTACAAACAGAAAAGAGCTTATTGATAACTGAAATCAAGAACACAAGAAAAGGCGTTTAATGAAAGCAGTTCTTTTTTTTTGTAATTCATTGGATTATTTGGTAAAACGTATAAAGAGTAAAGAAATGATATGAAATGACGGAACAGCACACCCTGTAATTGCTGGATTTTAATTTTTCTGGGAATGTTTTTTTTTTCAGAATCTGTTTGTACTTTGTCGCAATATTTTTTTTTTCACATGAGGTAAATATCAGTTTGACATAAAGTTTAAATGCTTCAAAAACAAACAAAAAATAGATGAGAAGGTCATGGTTAAGATTCTTCAAGATATGTACTGAAATCTGTTAAAAAATTATACAGGTGGTCCAAATCTCTTTGCTGTAGCTTCAAAAACAAGAAAGTAGGTCAGTAGGTCAGGGTTAATAATATTTAAGATCAGTATTGAAATCTGTACCAAAAGTTCTACATGTGGTCCAAATTTCCAAGCTGTATCTTCAAAAACAAGAAAGTAGGTCAGAAGGTCACGATTAAGACTATTCAAGACGAGTATTGAAATCTGTATAAAAAAATATATGGTGGTCCAAATTTCTACACTGTAACTTCAAAAACAAAAAAGTAGGTCAGTAGGTCACGATTTCAGTAGGTCAAAGTCACAGTCAAGTGAACCCTAATTACTTGGGGTCATCAGGCAATTATAATTAAACAGTCTAGAAATATGATCAGGTAATCTTTAAAGTATTTTTTCCTATATAACTCGTACAAGTGACCCCCGGGGTGGGGCTTCTTTTCACCCCAGGGGCATAATTTGAGCAATCTTGTTAGAGAACCACTAGGCAATGCTACAACATACCAAATATCAAAGGCTTAAGCCTTGAACTTTCGGACAAGAAGATTTTTAAAGTTTTTTCCTATATAAGTCTATGTAAAACTTGGGACCCCCTGGGTGGGGCCTCTTTTCATCCTAGGGTGATAATTTGAATAATCTTGGTAGAGGATTTCTAGCCAATGCAACATACCAAATATCAAAAGCCTAGGCCTTGTAGTTTCAGACAAGAAGATTTTTAAAGTTTTTTCCTATTCAAGTCTATGTAAAACTTGGGACCTTGGGGTGGGGCCTCTTTTCACCCCAGGGTAATAATTTGAACAATCTTGGTAGACGACCACAAGGTAATGCTACATGCCAAATATCAAAGGCCTCGATCTTGCGGTTTCAGAAGAGAAGATTTTTTTAAATCTTTTTTTATATAACTATATGAAATTTGGGACCCCCAGGGCAGGGCCTCTTTTCACCCCAGGGGCATAATTTGAATACACTTCACAGAGGACCATTAGATTATGTTACATGCCAAATATTGAGGCTCTACGCTTTGTGGTTTTGGACAAGAAGATTTTCAAAATTTTCCCTATATAAGTCAATGTAAACCATGTGACCCCCAGGGCCGGACCATATTTGACCCTAGGAGGATAATTTTAACAATCTTGGTAGAGGACAACTAGATGATGCTACATGCCAAATATTAAAGCCCTATGATCTGTGGTTTTGGACAAGAAGATTTTTAAAGTTTTTACGTTCGGTTGCCATGGCAACCAGAGTTCAGTATGGAATTCAATTCTTTGAACAATTTTTAAAGAGGACCATCTCTGTGAAGCTACATCAAAACTGGCTTTGTGGCTTAGGAGGAGATGTTGTTTAAAGGGAAGTGTGGACGGACGGACCCGGGACGGTGAGTGATCACAAAAAGTTACCATGCCCTATGTTGGCCATGTTTTTTACTGAAAAGAATTATTTTAAATTATCTTGGTAGACGGTTACAAAAGGACCATTTGAGTGAAATTGTTTTAAAACTGGGCCAGCAGTTTCAAAATTCCATTGTATACATAAAATTATAGGGAAAAGTGACCAAGACCTCATCTTTTTTGATGAATCAGAATAATTTTAACAATCTTGGGAGGTCACGCAAGAACTATTTGTATGAAATTATTTCAAAGTCAAACTTGTAGTTTAGGAGATGTTGCTTGAAGAATTTTCTACTTTTAGTTCTGGCAGCCCCCATGATTGTGCAACAAAGAACAACTCTGGAAAAAGGTCATGCAGGGCACATCCAAGCCTAGTTTCATCAACTTCCACCACACCATTTCAGGAGATGTCATTTGTGTGTGTTTGGACAGACACTGAATGACCACAACTGCTCACCCTGAGGGCTTTGTGCTTAGTGAGGTACTTAGGCAAAAAGCAGAATCTTCTTGAAGTTATTAATTTTTGGGGGCCAGTTTTTATCTGTCAGACATCAATCTATAATTAAAACAAGAAACGCGGCAATGCCACGAAACCAGGTTTTCAACACTTTTCAGAAGAATAAACAAGAGTGCCAGAATGTCACAATATACGCCCGTCACAGCAAATTTCCTTACTCTAGCACCTGTATTAATTTTGTGGTTGTTTAGTAATCATTGTAATTCTTTTGTTTTTCTAAGTCCACAAAAAAACTCCTTACCAGGTAGAGATACCTTAAAATACACCTAAAATTAGAAAGTAACAAGAGCTCGTCGAACACGAAATGCCCCCCTTGATGCATTCAGTAATTGCACAAGGAACAGAAATTATCTGCTCACTGTAAACACAAATTCCATTTCGGAACACAAAACTATGCAAGTGGTCCAAATTTGAAGCCTGTACCTTCAGAAATGTGAAAGTAGGTCACTAGGTCAATCTCAAGATCAAAGTTCATTTCAGTACACAAAACTATGCTTGTGGTTCAAATTTGAAGGCTGTAGCTTGAAAAATGTGAAAGTAGATCACTAGGTCAAAATCAAGGTCAAATTTTTTTTTGGAACAAAAAACTATGCATGTGGTCCAAATTTGAAGCCTGTACCTTCAAAAATGTGAAAGTAGGTCACTAGGTCAATAACAAGGTCAAAGTTTTTTTCAGTACACAAACCTATGCATGTGATCCAAATTTGAAGGCTGTAGGTACAGAAATATGAAAGTAGGTCACTAGGTCAAGATCAAAGTCAACTCATGTCAAGGTTCATCTTGCCACTCAAAACTATACATGTGGTCCAAATTTGAATGATGTAAGTTATGGACATGAAGATTCTAAGTTTTTCCCTGTATAAGTCTATATGAACCATATGACCTCTGGGGCGGGGATATATTTGACCCGAGAGGGATAACTTGAACAAACTTGGTAGAGAACCACTAAATGATGCTACATTACAAATTACCAAAGCCATAGTCTTTGTGGTTTGGACAAGAAGATTTTCAAAGTTTTTCCCTATATAAGCATATGTAAACCATGTGACCCCCACGGCGGAGCCATATTTGACCTTAGGGGAATAATTTGAAAAATCTTAGTAGAGGACCACTAGATGATGTCATATACAAAATATCAAAGCCCTAGGCCATGTGGTTTTGGACAAGAGGTTTTTCAAAGTTTTTTCCTATATAAGTCTATATAAACCATGTGACCCTAGGGGTGGGGCCATATTTGACCCTAGGGAAATAATCTGAACAATCTTGGTAGAGGACCACTAGATTTTGCTACAAACCAAATATCAAAGCCCTAGGCCCTATGGTTTTGGACAAGAAGATCAGAAACCATTTAACTGTTCCTGGCCAATGTAACCTTGACCTTTGACCTAATGACCTCAAAATCAATAGGGGTCATCTGCTGGTCATGACCAACCTAACTATCAATTTTCCTGACACTAGGCCCAAGCGTTCTTGAGTTACTGCCTGAAAACCATTTTACTGTTCCTGGTCACTGTGACCTTGACCTGTGACATACTGACCTCAAAATCAATAGGGGTCATCTGCTGGTCATTACCAACCTCCCTATCAACTTTCATGACCCTATGCCTAAGCGTTCTTGAGTTATCATCCGGAAACCGTTTTACTGTTCAGGGTCACTGTGACCTTGACCTTTAACATACTGACCTTAAAATCAATAGGGGTCATCTGCTGGTCATTACCAACCTCCCTATCAACTTTCATGATCCTAGGCCCAAGTGTTCTTGAGTTATCATCCGGAAACTGTTTTACTGTTCAGGGTCACTGTGACCTTGACCTTTAACATACTGACCTCAAAATCAATAGGGGTCATCTGCTGGTCATTACCAACCTCCCTATCAACTTTCATGATCCTAGGCCCAAGTGTTCTTGAGTTATCATCCGGAAACCGTTTTACTGTTCAGGGTCACTGTGACCTTGACCTTTAACATACTGACCTCAAAATCAATAGGGGTCATCTGCTGGTCATTACCAACCTCCCTATCAACTTTCATGATCCTAGGCCCAAGTGTTCTTGAGTTATCATCCGGAAACCGTTTTACTATTCAGGGTCACTGTGACCTTGACCTTTGACATACAGACCTCAAAATCAATAGGGGTCATCTGCTGGTGATGACCAACCTCCCTATCAACTTTCATGATCCTAGGCCCAAGCGTTCTTGAGTTATCATCCGGAAACGGATTGGTCTACATTCCGACCGACCGACCGACCGACCGACATCTGCAAAACAATATACCCCTCCTTTTTCAAAGGGGGGCATAACAACTATGTTGTACCACAGAAAAGTGGTCTTGGTTTTCCCCTACGGTCAACTATAAAAAAGTTACAATATAAGTTATTTATAGTAACAACTAAGGGAAGTTAATCTTTAAAAAAAAAAAAAAATACAAAAATACAAAAAAAAAATTGTAAGTCCACACAGAAATCCTTACCAGGTAGAGATTGGTCAAAATACACCTCAAAATTGGATGTAACATGCATGTTGTACTACAGAAAAGTGGTCTAGATTTTTCCCTACGTCTAGTAATGAAAAAGTTACAATATAAGCTATTTATAGTAACAACGAAGGGAAGTAATTCTAAAGAAGTGAACTGCGCAAGACACTTCGTCTCATGATGGTGTATAATTGTGCCAAGTTACATCAAAATCCCTCTATGCATGAAGAAGATGTGCTCCGGACAAAGTTTTCATTCTTGTATCCTTTGACCTCTAAGTGTGACCTTGACCTTAGACCTAGGGACCTGGTTCTTGTGCACGACACTCCGTCTCATGATGGTGAACAACTGTGCCAACTTTCATCAAAATCCCTCCATGCATGTAGAAGATATGCTAACCCTAACCCTATTTTTAGTAACAATGACCTTGACCTTGATCCCAGAAACCCCAAAATCAATCCCAAGCTACAACTTTATATAACTTTTCTATACACCAAGTTTCATCATGATAGCTCATTCCTAAGTTAAGTTATTGACCGGAAACCCTTTTTCTATTTTAAGTAACAGTGACCTTGACCTTGACCCCAGAAACCCCAAAATCAATCCCAGCCTTTGTCTTGATATAAGCTACATACACACCAAGTTTTATTCAAATATCTTTACCGAAACAAAAGTTATTGACCGCAAACACCAGTTTGACCCGCCACCGCAGCTGCCCGCCCGCCCCGCTCACCCATCTAACTCACCAATTTATAATTAACTCAGGTATTTAAGTTTGAAACCTGTTAAAAGAACTACACTATGTAATTTTCAAATATAATTAACAAAAACTAAGAGGACCTTAATTAGGATTATCTAGAGACATTTTAATTTTGTGATGAACCATTTAATTGTGTTCAAAAGAAGAAGTTTCTTACTGTTTTTTTTCTACTGTTTGCTGTAGTGCCCCCATTGGAACAAATTTGGGAAAGGACCTTCGGTTTTTTCCATTTTTTAACTCTAGCAACTATGGGAGAGGACCTTATAATGATGCTACTGACAAAGATCGATGAGGAGAAGGTCAATTAAAAGTATTTCTGTTTTCAGTTCTAGTGGCCTCTAAAAGAAACCATTTGCCCAATTTTGAACAAAGTAAAGAGGGGACCTTATAATAATGCTACAGACGTTTGAATTTTTTATAAACATTTTTTTTGGAGGGGGAGGGGGGTTAACGTCGCACCAACATAATTATAGGTCATATGGCAACTTTCCAGCTTTGATGATTGAAGAAGACTCAAGGTGCTCCTCCATATATCATTTCATCATGGGCAGGCACCTTAGGGTACACCCACCCTCCTTCCACAAACCAGCTGGATGGCTTCCTCACATGAAGAATTCTGTGTCTCGAGTGAGGCTGGAACCCACATTGGTAAAGGGCCATTAATCTCGTCTTCCTCAACCAATCTAAATGGAACTTGCAGGGCCGCATTGCATTTAAGCCGTTAACATTTCTAGCATGTTTTATTGAAATCCTTCCAACCATGTAGGAGATGTACATGAGGGAAAGATGGATGGACAACACCAAACTAAGCCTCAGCCTTCGGCTGATAATAATAGATGAAGCCCTGAAAATATGCACATGTCCATTTTATATAAACTAAGTAAATCACATTTCATTTAACTTGGATGGGAGCTGCAGTAGGGGTCAAGTTACAGCCCGGACAGCACTAAAATGGGCTTTGACCCACAAGTCTGACCTTGACTTTTGAGGTATGGGCACACAACACTCTGTCCAATATTTTCTAGACAAGCATTTCTGCCAAATAAAAGGTTGTTCCATGCATATTTTAGTTAATACTTAATGAAGATCTAACAAGTTGTTTGACCTTAAAGAAAGGACCTAAGGTGGCGCAAAAGGCTATCTCATTGAGGTAAACATTTATGCAGATATGAAGAAGATTTCTCCATGCATGTCAAAGCTATTGTCCGAACAAATTCTGATGCATACCGCAAACAGCCATTTTGACAAATACATAACCTTAGAGTTTCTGTAAACATCAAGTGTTGAGATCATTTTATCAATTTACGACATTAGCAACTGAACACTTGTTGGTACACAATTTCTGGTAGTTTGAAGATTCCGAACACTTTAAAATATTATCTACAGATTGCTTATTCATTGTTTTCCAGGCTCTTCAATGCACCTGTACAATCTGAACCTTTGTAATGAGCCAACAAGCTAGCTTTAAACACAGATGGATATATCACATCACTTACAGGAGCTTATGCCTCCGAACACATTCACAGGGATAAATCAACTCATGTTTTTACATTTCTAGTAAGTGAACAAGATATTTTAAACGAGAGTTGGATGTGTAAATCAGTACAAGAGACTGCCTTCTGAGCCGCAATACACTACTGCTTCAGCTATGAATCGTGCATCACTTAAATTCACCAAAACAATGACCATTTTACACAACTAATCACTTTTTCTTCCAGTAATAATAAATTCATGAAGAATTCAGTAAATTTTTTGCACATATCACATTGCGGTAAAGAATAAATTTGGCACATGTTGCATATTTCCCCCACAATGAATAAATTGTAAAGGCTGTTGTAGATGAGATAACTGTTACTTTGTAAAATGACACTCTAATTGACAATCTCTACAAACTTTTTCAAGGGTTTATTTGTCAGCTATTCTAATTTAATATTCATTCCATTGAATCACTGTAAAGCAGCACATGTTACAAAACTGAAGCTCTTAGAGGACAGTATAAAGGTTAATAAGGCGACTAAAATAATTTTCAAATATGACTCACAGCATTACACCACTTAAAATCTTTAAAAAACACTTTTTAGAAAAAATGTCACAAATAAAAATCACACTATTTCCTAGTTATGAAATTAAGAACCATAGTGACACAACAAAAGAATATTTCCACCTGTTAAATGATTGTTTCCTGCACATGAACAAATAGGTCATCAAACTTGAAAAGATGCCAAAAGAATTTCATTTAGCAGCAGATAAAAACACAAGAATCAATAACTCAACTATATTCCCCCTAAATTTACAAACACATTTCATTTCAAAACACTTTTACTGTCACTTCTCTTTTTTGCACAACATGATTCTTTTCAAACAGATGTGAAAACTTGCTAAGAATTTCCACCATCTTGCTGCAGAAGTATAATGCAGTGGTCAACACGATTATATTACACACAATGAATAAGCACATTAAATTTCCAAATTAAAACTATGCACACAACAATGATGATTAAATACACATCTTAAAACATGTTCCAAAACTTCTCCTTCCATCCTCTTTTCATTTCAGTAATGTTCCTTAAAACACACACAGAATACAAGTTCCATCATATTTGAGGGCCTGCAAGATCATTTTTAACACAAAAAGAAAATTACAGGATTCCAGTAGAATTTTTCTTCCAAGAATGTGATTTTTAGAAACCACAGCTTTTCCAATTCTCTATGCAGTACACTGTTCCTTTTACTGATAGAATACAATAACACCAATCTTCATTTTCATCAATTGTGACCAATTCCAGGTATCAGGTAATGGTAACCCTGGAATAAAAATGAAATATTTTAACTCAAACTCCAAAATTAAGATCATTCTAATAATGCAGAACACATCTGTCATTCTATAATTTATCTTCGAAGTAATAACGCAGACCACATTTGTCATTCTATAATTTATCTTCGAAGTAATAATGCAGACCACATTTGTCATTCTATAATTTATCTTTGAAGTAATAATACAGAACACATTAAAAACAAGCGGGCCAAGATGGCCCTAGGTCGCTCACCTGAGTAACATACCATAACAGTGTAATCGTGTTTTACCTAGTGACTTCATGGAGACAAATATTCTGACCAATTTTCATTAAGATTGGAGCAAAAATGTGACCTCTTGAGTGTAAACAAGCATTTTCTTTGATTTGACCTAGTGACCTAGTTTTTTTACCCCACATGACCCAGATTCGAACTTGATCTAGAGATCATCAAGACAAACATTCTGACCAGGTTTCATAAAGATTGAGTCACAACTGTGGCCTCTAGAGTGTTTAAGCTTTTCTTTTGATCTGGCCTACTGACCAAGTTTTTGAACCCCACATGACCGAGTTTCGAAACTGACCTAGATCTCATCAAGACAAACATTCTGACCAAGTTTCATAAAAAACAAGAGGGCCATGATGGCTCAGGTGAGCTTAAAATACAGCCTCTATTGCATACACAAGGTTTTTCTTTGATTTGACCTAGTGACTTAGTTTTTGACCCCATATGACTCATTTTTGACCTTGACCTAGACTTCATCAAGGTAATTATTCTGACCAAAATTCATAAAATAAATTGAAAAATACAGCCTCTATCACATACACAAGGTTTTTCTTTGATTTGACCTAGTGACCTAGTTTTTGACCCCAGATAACCCATTTTCAAACTCGGCCTAGATTTCATCAAGGTCATCATTCTGACAAAATTTCATGAAGATCAGTTGAAAAATACAGCCTCTATCACATACACAAGCTAAATGTTGACAGACAGACGACAGACATCGAGTGATCACAAAAACTCACCTGAGCACTGCTCAGGTTAGGTAAAAATTCAGAAAAACCTTAACATTTCTGCTGGGGGCTGCAAGGGCTCCCGTTGGGTCCAGGGCAAAGCCTTGGGTAGGGGTCCAGAAGGCCTGATGCCCCGGAAGCTCCCAGAAATATGCAAATTACCAGGCCTGAAAAATGCCTTTTCCAGACACAACAACTTTATTTTAAGTTAGCAGAAATATCCATCTGTTGTGGTCCATAACTCACTATCAATTATAAATTTTAGGTAGACAAAAGCAGTGCAGATAAAAAGTATACAATTAACATTTTAATAATTTATCTCGTTTTTTCTTTCTTTCAAAAATAACACTTTGTTTCAAAAGAAAACAACTGGTAAAACTAGAGATGCTTTTGAAAAAAGCGCATGTCTCCTACAACTGCCCCTATGAAAAATGTCTAGTTTCTCTGGATGTTCTAGACGAGTGGATCCAATTAGATGGTCTGGACAAGTGGATCCAATCAGTAATTGCAACAAAGCGGAACTGTTTGAACAACTTTGGTACAGGACCATCCAAGGAACATCCTTGCCAAGTTTCATCAAAATCCATTCAGTGGTTTTGGAAGATGTCTTTTAAACATAATTTTATGAACGCGCACACTACAGACTATGGACCACAGACACAGCGTGATCATAACAGCTCACCATGAGCATTGCTAAGGTGAGCTAAAAACTCAGGTGCACAAATTCACAAGCAGGATAATATTGCTAAATGGTTTCATGACTGTAGTGCTAAATGGTTTCATGACTGCAGGTGAATGTTTGTGTACTTTTCACTAAGTCAACGACCATAACTCAAACCTGGCTGAGTAAAATCCCAAACAGAACACCTGGTGTGCAACTTAACATGCTATATAACATTCCCCTGTTGTTTTATGACTTTAAGTCAAATACTTCTTAAGATACATGTGACACAAACTTGTATCCAATTTATCCATATTTTTGACAATCAAGGGCCATGACTCTGGTCTGACTGTGTGATATCTCTAACAAAACCAAAGATGCACAACTTCACATGCTGAATAATATTCCTGTAATGTTTCATAATACCAGGTAAAATACTTTTTGAGATACATGCGATACAAACTAACGGCCTTTTTATGCATATTTTTGACCAAGTCAAGGGCCATAACTCCCCTAATTACTGAAATAAAGAGAAAGTCAAATCTTTAACCAATGTGTGGACACAGAATGGACGCAGATACCAGATTGAGTAGGATAGCTTTCCATATACTTCGTATAATCAAGCTAAGAATTACCAGGTGTTAAAAGTCAACATCCAACAACCAAACACTTCCTTAATGTGTCTCCACCTGATGAATACTTCAACAGTTGCAACAATAATCCCAAGGCCATCTCACTCGTCTGCTAGAAGGAAAGAAGCTAAACCAACAAACAAGTGAAAGGTTTTGATACAGCCCTCAACAAATCTCTAAATTACATTTTCATTAACAACTTAATTGCTGTTACAATATCATTCCACTGATAACATTTCATTAACAACTTAATTGCTGTTACAATATCATTCCACTGATAACATTTTCATTAACAACTTAATTGCTGTTACAATATCATTCCACTGATAACATATTCATAAACAACTTAATTACCGTTACAATATCATTCCACTGATTACATATTCATTAACAACTTAATTGCTGTTACAATATCATTCCGCAAAAATATAAAATTATGTACAATAGACCAATTTCACATATCATTAATATAATATTATGTTACATTAATAACAACATACTATCATGACTCAGTCTATACAGTAACTTAAGGTGATTCATAGCCACATCAGGCTTCTTTGAAACAAAGTTTGCCTGAAAGAATTTCTTTCTTTTACTGCAATACATTAAGCTCCCTTCAGCAGAGTTATAGTGGTTACCTTTCTTAATTTTAATTAAGAGCACCGCCTACAGGTGCCACGAAATGTAGGTTAGTTATGGTTCTTGGCCTACATAGTCATCTAATGATGATAAACAAGCATGTAAAGGTGGTCCTAAACAAAAATTTTAACCAAGAAATTCAAATTTTCTAAGTGTAATAAGGGCCATAATTCTGACAAAATGCAAATCAGAGTTAAGGTTCTTGGCCTACACAGGCAACTAATGATGATGAACAACTGTGCAAAGTTTCAAAGCTGTAGCTCTTTTTTTTTGAGAAAAGGTGGACCTAAACAAAAATTTTAACCAAGAAACTCAAATTTTCTAAGTACAAAAAGGGCCATAACTTTGACAATATGCATATCTGAGTTATGGTTCTTGGCCTACTAAGTCCTTTAATGATGACAAACAAGTGTGCAAAGTTTCAAAGCTGCAGCTCTTATGATAAGTTTTTGAGAAAAGCTAGACCTAAACAAAAATTTTAACCAAGTTTCATGCACATCAAATGAAAAATGCAACCCCTATTGCATACACAAGGTCTTTCTTTGATGGGACCAGGCGACCTAGTTTTTGACCCCAGATGATCCAGATTTGAACTTGACTTAGATTTCATCAAGAAAATCATTCTGATCAAATTTCACGAATATCCAGCCAAAACTGCAGCACCTATTGCACACACACATTTTTCTTTGATTTGACCCAGTGATTTAGTTTTGACCCTAAATGACCTACATTCAAACCTGACCTAGATTTCATCAAGACAAACATTCTGAGCCATTCTCATGAGTTTCAAACTTAAAATGTGATCTGTAGTGTATTAACAAGATTTTCCTTTGATCTGGCCTAGTGATCTTGTTTTTTACCCCACATGACCCAGATTCTTACTTGGCCTAAAGATCATCAAGATAAGCATCCTGACTAAGTTTCATGAAGAGAGGGTCATAAATGTGGCCTCTAGAGTGTTAACAAGCTTTTCCTTTGATTTGACTGGGTGACCTAGTTTTTGACCCCACATGACTGTTTCGAACTTGATCTATAAGTCATCCAGACAATTATTCTGACCATTTCTCATGAGTTTCAAACTTAAACTGTGGACTCTAGGGTGTTAACAAGATTTTCCTTTGATCTGGCCTACTGACCTAGTTTTTTATTCCCATATGACCCAGTTTCGAATTTGTCTCAGAGTGTATCAAGACAAACATTTTGACCAAGATTCATAAATATTGGACCAAAACTGTGGCCTCCAGAGTGTTAACAAGGCAAATGTTGACATACGATATATGACAACAGACGATGACTGGTCACAATAGCTCACCTTGAGCACTTCCTGCTCAGGTGAGCTGAAAAATAAAACATTTAGTACAAAATGGGAGATGATTCAAACATTATTTAATGTTAACAGTTCCTTTGATCAAAACATTACCTGCCTAATCAATTCATATTAGTTCCATCAGTGGAGGCAAAGTATTGTCTTCAGTATAAAGCAAGTTAAAAAATTTGTTCAGAAGGGGAAGAAAAATTCTAAAACTATTCAAGATAATTACAGTCAGAGTTAAAAACTTCCTGTCATCAATCATTCGTTCAACTTTCATTATATTCCCTTCAGTATCAAGTTACTGTAGTAAATATTAAATAAATCGAGACCTTGACCTTTTCACATTAAATATATGGCATAATAAACTTTATCATTAAAAGCAACAATTTTGCTTAGTATCGAAAACTCAACAAAATATTAGAGATTTGACCTAAGCAAGTAAAGAGGCAGTCAGAACTATCTAAACAAACTTGAGAGAAATACTACAGACCAGGTTTGGTGAAGATCCATTTACAAACTTATGTGAAAAGGCTGTTTAAAGGTATTACTATTTTTACCTCTGTTCATTATTTATTTTCAGCTCTGGCAGCCTCCTAAAGAAGCCAAGCAGAACCACAGAATAACTTTAGAATGGCCCATACAAGGATGCTACAGACCAATATTGGTGAAGATCCATAATGAATTATTTTTTTTAACAAACACAACTCAAGAAACCAGTTCTGCTGATTATGGAATGAATATTGAATGGCAAAATCAAAAAACAAACCGGCTTTTACATTGTTGTAATTACAAGAGGAACAAGAGTGCAAGAATGTCACAATATACGCCCGTCACAGCAAATTTCTTTACTCTAGCACCTGTATTTGCAAATGGAGTTTTAACTTTGTGGTTGTTTAGTAATAACTAAGTGTTTTGTTTTTCTAAGTCCACAAAAAAAACTCCTTACCAGGTAGAGATACCTTAAAATACACCTAAAATTGGAAAGTAACATCTATGTTGTACCACAGATAAGTGGTCTTGGTTTTTCCCTACGGTCAATTATAAAAAAGTTACTATATAAGTTATTTATAGTAACAACTAAGGGAAGTTAATCTTAAAAAAAAAAAAAAAAAAAAAAAAAAAAAATTGTAAGTCCTCACAAAAATCTTTACCAGGTAGAGACTGGTCAAAATAAACCTCAAAATTGGATGTAGCATGCATATTGTACTACAGAAAAGTGGTCTCGATTTTTCCCTATGACTAGTAATGAAAAAGTTACAATATAAGCTATTTATAGTAACAACAAAGGGAAGTAATTCGAAAGAAGAGAACTGCGCATGACACTTCGTCTTATGATGGTGTATAATTGTGTCAAGTTACATCAAAATCCCTCCATGCATGAAGAAGAAATGCTTCGGACAAAGTCATTCTTGTATCTGACCTTTGGCCTCTAAGTGTGACCTTGACCTTAGACCTAGGGACCTGGTTCTTGCGCATGACACTACGTCTCGTGGTGGTGAACATTTGTGCCAAGTTATATCAAAATCCCTCTATGCATGAAGAAGACATGCTCCGGACAAGGTTTTCATTCTTGTACCCTTTGACCTCTAAGTGTGACCTTGACCTTAGACCTAGAGACCTGGTTCTTGCGCATGACACTCCGCCTCATGGTGGTGAACATTTGTGCCAAGTTATATCAAAATCCCTCTATGCATGAAGAAGAAATGCTCCGGACAAAGTTTTCATTCTGGTATCCTTTGACCTCTAAGTGTGACCTTGACCTGGTTCTTGCGCATGACACTCCTTCTCATGATGATGAACAATTGTGCCAACTTTCATCAAAATCCCTCTATGCATGAAGAAGATATGCTCCGGACAAAGTCATTCTTGAATTTGACCTTTGACCTCTAAGTGTGACCTTGACCTTAGACCTAGGGACCTGGTTCTTGCGCATGACACTCCGTCTCATGATGGTGAACAACTGTGCCAAGTTTCATCAAAATCCCTTCATGCATGTAGAAGATATGCTCCGGACAAGGTCTGTGGACGCCGCCCGCCCGCCCGCCCGCCCGCCAGGGGCGTTCCCATAATACGTCCCGTTTTTCAAACGGGCGTATAAAAAGGAACAATTTTGTGATAACATTGTTACTTTCCATTTTCTACTAATTTACATACTTTCTTAGCTAGTTTCTATATCTCGTACTAATCATACAAGGATGATCATTGAATGCATGTACATGTATTTATTGCAAATTTTCTATTATTAAACATCATGTGCACGCACAAGTGCATTGCTTATGTATTGTTACTGAATAGTTGTAACTTCCAAAACACACTTTTCAGCAATTGATACATGATAACCTCAAAAAATTATCTCCTCAGAAGTGGAGATAACAGTCTGTGAAAACACATAAAATTCTAAGTATGAAAGGTTCATTATCTTTTGATTTAAAACTGCTACAAAACTAACAATTCTAATAATAATAAAAGAGTACCATTGCTCTTTGTAACAAGGTAAAAATCACAAAGACTAAACAAACAACATTCTAACTTAGTCGAAAAAAAAAAAACAACCTTCAAGAGGATGTCAGTCAAAAGTTATCAACTCTAACTTAATGCTTTATCATAATTTGTTTTTCACCAGAAAAAGCTTGTTTTTTTTGGGTTTGTGTGTGGGGGGTGGGGGGGGGGGGGGGGGGGGGGGGAGTCTTCAGCAGACACAGAGAATTTCGAAATAGGGGGCAACAATGAAACTGAATTGGAAACAAGGAATAGTCTGAGTGTCTGTGGCCATGTCTGGCCATCAATCCATGCAAGAAAGAGGACCATTTTTAAACTAAACCTAGATTTCATAAAGACAAACATTCTGACCAGGTTTCATGTAGATCTGTTAGGGAATTAGGTCTTTAAGATGTTAGTTTTGCTATGACCTGATGTCGTGACCTAGTTTTTGACAACAGATGGCCAAGTTTCAAATTGGACTTGGATTTCACAAACAAGAAAGTTTCATAAAGATCATGTAAAAAGTTGCCTTTAGAGTATCAACAAATTTTACTATGCATGATTTGATCTAATTACCTCGTTTTCAACCCCATGTGACTTAGTTATGGCTTTGATAGTCCTAACACTCTGACCAGGTTTCATGGGGTTTTAGACAAGAGGGTCAAGATGGCCCTAGGTCGCTCACCTGAGAAACACACCATAAAACAACATATTAAACAGTGTAAACATGTTTGACCTAGTGATTTCATGGAAAAAAATGTCCTGATCAATTATCATTAAAATTGGAGCAAAAATCTTGAGTATAGGTAAGTATTTTCTTTGATTTGACCTAGTGACCTAGTTTTTGACCCCAGATAACCCATATTCGAACTTGACCTAGATTTTGTCAAGGTAATCATTTTGACCAAATTTCATGAAGACCAATTGAAACATACAGCCTCTATTGCATACACAAGGTTTTTCTTTGATTTGACCTAGTGACCTACTTTTTTACCCAAGATGACCCATATTCAAACTTGACCTAGATTTCATCAAGGCAACCATTCTGACTTAATTTCAGGAAGATCAACTGAAAAATGTAGCCTCTATCGCCTACACAAAGTTTTTCTTCGATTTTACCTAGTGACCTAATTTTTATTCCTAGATGACCCATATTCTAATCTGACCTAGATTCCATCAATGCAATTGTTCGGACCAAATTTCATGAAGATCAATTGAAAAAATGCAGCCTCTATCGCATACACAAGTTTTTTCTTTGATTTGACGTAGTGACCTAGTTTTTGACCCCAGATGACCCATTTTCAAATTCAGCCTAGATTTAATTAAGGTTATCATTTTGACTTAATTTCAGGAAAATCAATTGAAAATACAGCCTCTATCGCATATACAAGCTTTTCCTTTGAATTGACCTAGTGACCTAGTTTTTGACCCAAGATAACCCATATTCTAATCTGACCTAGATTTTATCAAGGTAATCATTCTGACCAAAATTCATAAAGATTAATTGAAAAATACAACCTCTATTGCATACACAAGGTTTTTCTTTCATTTGACCTAGTGACCTACTTTTTGACCCAAGATAACCCATGTTCAAATTCGACCTAGATTTCATTAAGGTTATCATTTTAACTTAATTTCAGGAAAATCAATTGAAAAATACAGCCTCTATTGCATATACAAGATTTTCCTTTGATTTGACCTAGTGACCTAGTTTTTGACCCCAGATAACCCATATCCTAACCTGACCTAGATTTCATCAAGGCAATCATTCTGACCAAAATTCATGAAGATTAATTGAAAAACACAGCCTCTATCGCATACACAAGGTTTTTCTTTGATTTGACCTAGTGACCTAGTTTTTGACCCCAGATGACCCACTTTTGAACTTGACCTAGATGTCATCAAGGTAATCATTCTGACGAAAATTCATGTAGATTAATTGAAAAATACAGCCTCTATCGCATACACAAGGTTTTTCTTTGATTTGACCTAGTGACCTAGTTTTTGATCCCAGATGACCCATTTTCGAATTCAGCCTAGATTTCATCAAGGTAATCATTCTGACCAAAATTGATGAAGATTAATTGAAAAATACAGCCTCTATCGCATACACAAGGTTTTTCTTTGATTTGACCTGGTGACCTAGTTTTTGATCCCAGATGACCCATTTTCGAACTCGGCCTAGATTTTATCAAAGTTATCATTCTGACCAATATTCATGAAGATCAGTTGAAAAATACAGCCTCTATCGCATACACAAGCTAGATGTTGACAGACAGACGACAGACAGACGATGGACACCTGACATCGTGCGATCAGAAAAACTGTGACATGTAGCATGTTACTCAAGTTTTGAATGACTTGGCTTAGTGACCCAGTATCAAACTTGTCAGAGACTTTGTGGCAAACACTCTGACCAAGAACCAAACTTGTCAGAGACTTTGTGCTAAACACTCTTACCAAATATCAATCTTGTCAGAGACTTTGTGGTAAACACATTGACCCTGTATGAAATTTGTCAGAGACTTTGTGGTAAACACACTGACCCAGTATCAAACTTGTCAGAGACTTTGTGGTAAACATACTGACCCAGTATCAAACTTGTCAGAGACTTTGTGGTAAACATATTGACCCAGTATCAAACTTGTCAGAGACTTTGTGGTAAACACATTGACCCAGTATGAAATTTGGCAGAAAAAATATTGTGATAAAAAGTCTGACAAAGTTTGTGATTTCTAACGAACTGACAGAGTAACTGTGAACAATGGACAATGAAGACAGATGCTGGATCATCTTGTATACTTACATCTCACCTTGAAGCTAAGCTCTTGGTTCAGGTGAGCTAAAAATGTATCAAGTGGTTACTACTAGTACACAAATAAATCTCATTCTGTACAAAAAAAAGTTATTAAAACTTATAAGAATATACATATCTAACATGATTGATTGAATGAATAAACATTCAATATTTCTCCGGGATCTGGTTGCTATACCGCTATTTACAATAATGATAATGTTATTTTTCTTTTCTTCAGAACATGTCATAACCAACAGTACAACAGCTTTCAGAAAAATGTAACAAGTTCATTACAGCTACATACAAATAATAATTTTCTAAAGACAATAACAAATTATACATCTATTCTAATGAATACAAGAGGGCCAAGATGGCCCTAGGTCGCTCACCTAAGAAACACACCATAACAGTGTAAAACATGTTTGACCTAGTGATTTCATGGAAACAAATATTCTGACCAATTTTCATTAAGATTGGACCAAAAAATTGGTCTCTTGAGATAAAACAAGCATTTTCTTAGATATGACCTAGTTTTTGACTTTAGATGACCCATGTTCAAACTCAACCTAGATTTTATCAAGGCAATCATTTTGACCAAAATTCATGAAGATCAATTGAAAAATACAGCCTCTATCACATACACAAGTTTTTTCTTTGATTTGACCAAGGGACCTAGTTTTTGACCTCAGATGACCCATATTCAAATTCGACCTAGATTTCATTAAGGCAATCATCCTGACTAAATTTCATAAAAGTCAATTGAAAAAAAACAGTGTCTATCGCATACACAAGATTCTTCTTTAATTTGACCTAGTGACCTAGTTTTTGACCTCAGATAACCCATATTCAAACTCGACCTAGATTTCATCAAGGCAATCACTCTGACCAAATTTCATGAAGTTCAATTGAAAAATACATCCTCTATTGCCTACACAATGTTTTTCTTCGATTTGACCTAGTGACCTAGTTTTTGACCCCAGATGACCCATTTTCGAACTCGGTCTAGATTTTATCAAGGTAATCATTCTGGCTAAATTTCATGAAGATCCGTTGAAAAATACAGCCTCTATTGCATACACAAGGTTTTTCTTTGATTTGACCTAGTGACCTAGTTTTTGACCCCAGATGACCCATTTTCGAACTTGGTCTAAATTTCATCAAAGTGATCATTCTGACCAAAATTCAGGAAGATCAATTGAAAAATACAGCCTCTATTGCATACACAAGGTTTTTCCTTGATTTGACCTAGTGACCTAGTTTTTGATCCCAGATGACCCATTTTCGAACTCGGCCTAGATTTCATCAAGGTAATCATTCTGACCAAAATTCATGAAGATCAATCGAAAAATACAGCCTCTATCGCATACACAAGGTTTTTCTTTGATTTGACCTAGTGACCTAGTTTTTGACCCGAGATGACCCATTTTCGAACTCAACCTAGATTTCATCAAGGTTATCATTCTGACCAACATTCATGAAGATTAATTGAAAAATACAGCCTCTATCGCATACACAAGCTAAATGTTGACAGACAGACAACAGATGACGCAAGGCATACACAAGGTTTTTCTTTGATTTGACCTAATGACCTAGTTTTTGAACTCAGATAAACCATTTTCGAACTTGACCTAGATTTCACCAATGTTATCATTCAGACAAAATTTCATGAAGATCAGTTGAAAAATACAGCCTCTATCGCATACACAAGGTTTTTCTTTATTTGACCTGGTGACCTAGTTTTTGACCCTACATGACCCAGATTCCAATTGGACCTTAAGATCATCAAGATTAACATTCTGATGAAGTTTCATGAAGATATGGTCTTAAATTGGCCTCTGGAGTGTTAACTAGCTTTTCCTTTGATTTGACCTGGTGACCTAGTTTTTGACCTTACTTGACCCAGATTCAAACTGGACCTTAAGATCATCAAGATTAACATTCTGACCAAGTTTCATGAAGATACATCATAAATGTGGCCTCTACAGTGTTAACAAGCTTTAACTTTGATTTGACCTGGTGACCTAGTTTTTGACCCCAGATGACCCAATATCAAACTTGTCCAAGATTTTATCTTTTAACATTTGTGCCAAGTTATTTCTAATTTTAGCCAAGCACCCCATTTAAAAAATTTTAGGAGAGGACCTTATATTACAGAGCAAGTTTGATGAATATCCATCTAGCTGTTCGTGAAAAGAAGTCATTTAAACATACCATATTTTCCCGAATAGTTTGGACACAAAAAAATAATTATTTTTTTACTGTCCCAAGACTTGATTTAAACAAGAGGGTCATGATGACCCTAAATCGCTCACCTGAGTAATATGAGCCACATGTTTCAAATGGAAAACTGATGCTATAATTTTAGAAAGTAGGTCAGTAGGTCACATCCATGGTAACTGAAAGTCAGTTTAAAGATCGGTATGCAAAACTGTACATGTCATCCAAATTTTAAGGCTGTATCTCAAAAAACAAGAAAGTAGGTCAGTAGGTCAAGGTTACAGTAAGGTGACACTTAATCACTTGGGTACAACAGGTAAACATAATTAAACAGTCTAGGAAATATGATCTGATAATTTTTGAAGTATTTTTTCCTATGTAACTCATATAACAAGTGACCACCAGGGTTGGGCCTCTTTTCACTCTTTTCCTTGTATCTGGCCTACTGACCTAGATTTTGACCCCACATGACCCTGTTTAGAACTTGACCTAGAGATCATCAAGACTAACATTCTGACCAAGTTTCATTAAGATTGGGCCAAAAAAGTGACCTCTAGAGTGTTAACAAGCTCTTCCCTCGATTTGACCTGGTGTCACCTAGTTTTTGACCCCAGATGACCCAATATCGAACTTGTCCAAGATTTTACTGAGGGTAACATTCTGACCAAGTTTCATTAAGATTGGGCCAAAATTGTGACCTCTAGAATGTTAACAAGCTTTTCCTTTGATTTGACCTGGTGACCTAGTTTTTGACCCCTGATGACCCAATATCGAACTCTTCCAAGATTTTATTGAGGGTAACATTCTGACCAAATTTCATTAAGTTTGGGCCAAAATTGTGACCTCTAGAGTGTTAACAGTCAAACTGTTGACGACGGACGACTAAAGATGGACGGACGACTGACGACAGACACAGGGAGATCACTAAAGCTCACCTTTGAGCACTTCCTGCTCAGGTGAGCTAAAAAACAAGAAAGTAGGTCAGTAGGTCAAAGTCACAGTCAAGTGACATCATATTACTTGGGGTCATCAGGTAACTATAATTAAACAGTCTTGGAAATAGGATCAAATGATTTTTTTTTACCCTAGAGGGATAATTTGAACAATCTTGGTAGCGGACCACTAGATGATGCTACATACCAAATATCAAAGCCCTAGGCCGTGTGGTTTTGTACAAGAAGATTTTCAAAGTTTTCCCTATATAAGTCTATATAGACCATGTGACCCCCGGGGCGGGGCCACATTTGACCCTAGGGGGATAATTTGAATAATTTTGGTAGAGGACCACTAGATGATGCTACATACCAAATATCAAAGCCCTAGGCCGTGTGGTTTTGTACAAGAAGATTTTCAAAGTTTTCCCTATATAAGTCTATATAAACCATGTGACCCCTGGGGCGGGGCCATATTTGACCCTAGGGGGACAGTTGGAACAATTTTGGTAGAGGACCACTAGATGATGCTACACACTAGATATCAAAGCCCTAGGCCCTGTGGTTTTGGACAAGAAGATTTTTAAAGTTTTTCCTTTCGGTTCCATGGCAACCAGAGTTTTGCATGGAATTCAGTTCTTTGAATAATTTTGAAAGGGGGCCACCCAAGGATCATTCCTGTGAAGTTTGGTGTAATTCTGCCCAGTGGTTTTCAAGAAGAAGATTTTTTTAGAAAATGTTGACGGACGCACGACACACGACAGACATTGAGCGGTCACAATAGCTCACCATGAGCCTTTGGCTCAGGTGAGCTAAAAACACACAAGCTGTTGTCACATATATCCCCAAGAATCATGTTAGTGCTTGTAGAACTACCGAAACATACGAAACATATGGTAAGTTTTCTTTTCAAACTGTGCCTAATGTCACATCATCTGCAGAGAGATCAAAAGAATAGTGCAGCACATCAGCGGTCCATTCATGTGAAAGATCAAAGCAGAACACTGTCAGTGTGTTTCCCTTTGATGTTTAAGGATACTGATTGACAGGTAGAAGTAAACTAAGTAGAAAAAGTGGCATTATTTAGTAAACAAGAGTTGTCCGTAAGACAGCACCCTCCACTATTCGGCAATTTGACAGTAAAATGAATTTATGTCTCAATTTAAAAAAAAATTTAAGTATGAACGGGGCATAATTTGGTCAAAAATACAAATCAGGGTTATGGGGATTGTTACCACACATGCAGATGATGATGATAAAGATACATTTTAAGTTTCAAGTCATTATCTTATATTGTACTAAAGTTATATCCAGAAATCAAGGATTGCCAAAAAACTTAGAGTATTCTGTTTAAGGTACAATTAGAGTTGTGGGGATTGTACCCACACATGCAGATGATGATTATAAAGAAATATTTTTAATTTCAAGTCATTATCTTTTAAAGTAACAAAGATATGTCTATAAACAAAGCTTTCGAAAAAATTTAACATGAAAATGATTCAAAGTAGAACAACTTGGTGACCTTGACCTTGGGTATAATGGGCTCAGCCCCTGCACATACTTTGTTTGTATGCTGGACAATGTTTATGCGAGGTTACAGTAAGATATAAGCAAAAGTAACAAAGATATGACAGAAAAACAAAGGTTGCCGAAAAACTTTAACCTTAAAAATAACCAAATAGTGGTCTGATTTTAAGAATTCTTTCAGCGTTATGAAAGACTCGAGGATGGCTTTCATGTCAAATTAACTTATTTACATGCATTCCTTGCCTTTTAAAAATAACCTAAGTATAACACCTTAGTGACCTTGACATTGTGTATAATGGGCTCAGCCCCTGCACATACTATGCTTGTATGCTGGACAATGTTTATGTGAAGTTACAGTAAGTAAAATAAAATTACTGAACATGTGCAATGTAAGTCAGTTTATCACAGTGAATAAGTGTGTGAAGTTACAATCCTTTCCCACAAGTGGTTACTGAAATACCAGCTTACATACAAAGACTTTACCAAATCGGGGTGAATCCAATAGCTCTACCTATTCTTTGCATAGTCGAGCTAAAAATGCTGATGCAGGACGGAGGATGACAGATCATCCACCTATACTTATAGCTCCCCTTGAACAAAGTTCAGGTGAGCTTTTTAAAAAGCAAACTAGAGTGATTGAACCTATGCAATATAAGTTATTTCACCATTGTGAAGAAGTGTGTGATTCCCATAAGTGGTTACTGAGACACCACAGATTACATACAAAACCTTTATCAAATTGGGACGCCGACATCGAGGTAAGACCATTAGCTCTACCTGATCTTCAAAGTCGAGCTAAAAATACAAAGTTCCCCCCTGCCCCATAATTTTCTAAAATCTGGATGAGAATCTAAAGATTTATTTTCTCTGGCCTTATGTTAGAGTTTCTTTTAAATTTCTAATATGATTTATAACATTTCTGCATGAATTTGACAAAAATCTAGTTCAAAGAAATAATAATAAACCTGTCTCTGAAGGTAAGTCGTATCGGATGACACATATTCAAGTTATTATTTTAAGGCACATTATGTAATAGTTCTAAAAATATTGTTAAAACATTCTTAGTAAATTTGGAAGCACCTCAGTGTGTTTTCCAATTTCATCAAGTTTAAATCAAAGCCTTGAGATGTCTGGTGGTTGCAGGTTTTGTTAGATTTATTTTCTGTTTAAATAGCAATCTATAAATATACATGAATGAAAAACAAATACAAGTGTGCCTCATATCTAAGATGAACTCTGTCTGACCTGACCTAGCTTGTGATGTAACTATGGGCTGGGAAACCTTATCATTGATAAATCTTATATAATCTTAAACAATCTATGAATAGATACAGATTGAATCAGAACTGCTTGATCATTGATAATTAATCCGCATTGTTCATGAATGGGACTATTTTGTGTAGCACATGAACATTCTTTGGATGTGATTTGGAATCAAATAAAGATGCTATATGATTGTCAGAATTAAGCTCAACTTAGGTAGTGGGTAAACCCGCAACCAAAAATGGTGGCTTTGTTTTAGCAGAGTACTCAGCAATTTTGTTCAGTGTGGTATACTTGGCAAATCAGTTCTGCACACTTTGGAAACTGGAAGAGGCTTTAAATTGATTAGCCATTTAATAAACTACTATAGCAATTCCAATTCCATTTCTTCTTAAATTTATAAAACATTAACAAACTGTCCAATAATTATCCATGTAGCTAGTGTATGCATAAGATCTCATGCATCACTATTTAACCACTGATACTTACATGCATGTTTAGTGTTGGCATGAACATGTTTAGTCTAACATATAGCACAAGCATAAAGCAATAAGCATGTTAAAGGCACTGGCCTCCAGATCGTTCGTCAACAAAAATTTTTTTTTAGTTATCTGTAAATTAATGCTATATTTCTTAAGAATGCTTTCAAACTTAATTACTGGCAGACTATATACGTTACGGAAACACATGATAATAAGCAGTTTTTTTTTCTTTTTTACGATGAAAATCTAAAAGTGTTAGAAATGCTTTACTAGGGGTAAACTAACTGTCCAATAATTATCCATGAATATAGCTAGTGTATGCATAAGAAGATCTCAAGCATCACTATTTAACCACTGATACTTACATGCATGTTTAGTGTTCGCATGAACATGTTTAGTCTAACATATAGCACAAGCATAAAGCAATGAGCATGTTAAAGGCACTGGCCTCCAGATCGTTCGACAACAAACATTTTTTTTTAGATATCTGTAAATTAATGCTATATTTCTTAAGAATGCTTTGAAACTTAATTACTGGCAGACTATATACATTATGGAAACACATGATAATAAGCAGTTTTTTTTCTTTTTTACAATGAAAATCTAGAAGTGTTAGAAATGCTTTACTAGGGATAAACTGCCTCAATTATAGATATCTATATTTAACATTAAATCCTTCATAGCGCTATTGGTAATGACAGGGGAAATCTATTTTATTGCCGCGGCAATCCGGGTTCGATTCCTGATGCGGTCATCTCTTTTTCGTGATTTAGCATTTTAAAAATAGTTTAGAAACAACAACTCATATTCTAATGTTCATAATACGACCAAACTTCAATTTGAAAGAAAGATCATTTTTTAGCCAAAATCTGGAGGTCAGTGCCTTTCAGTTTATACAGCACAACCATGTTTAGTGTTGACATGTATTTAGTATTACATGTAGCGCAAGCATGTTTTGTGTTGCCACAAGCATGTGAAGTGTTGCCATGTAGCACAAGCAAGTTTTGTGTCTGCATAAGCATATTTTAAGTGTTGCCATGTAGATAAGCATGTTTTGTGTCTGCATAATCATGTTTTAAGTGTTGCCATGTAAATAAGCATGTTTTGTGCCTGCATAATCATGTCAAGTGTTGCCATATAGATAAGCATGTTTTGTGTCTGCATACAAGCATGTCAAGTGTTGCCATGTGGATAAGCATGTTTTGTGTCTGCATAAGCAACTATAGTTTTGCCGTACATAAGCATGTTTAGTCAGGTTGCTCACCAGGCTATTATCGCATGTCTGGTGTCGCCTTCAGGCTTTGAGCTGTATATTAGACACCCCTTACTATTCTTGCCATCCCTTAATTGCTGAAGCGACACGTCATAAAAGCAACCTAATTAAACACGCCAATTAGTTTAATAGTGTTTTCAAACACTGCCACTCTCGACCTTTGACGTCAGATAAAACAATAGATCATAAACCAATGACAGCTTTGGATATAGACAAAGTGACATATTTAATTGGTACAATTATTTAGCTCCACCTTTACTCCCGATGACATACGTAATCCTCGACTGAAGTAATTATGTACATAACAAGAGCTGTCACAGGAGACTGCGCGCTCGACTATTTCGATGCTGGATAGTGAAACTGGGCACATTTGATGAAAATGAAGGTGTCAATGGAGTGTTTAATGACTCCAATGAGGATGAAGATATTGGATAATAGCTTGAGCCTGTGTCAAAAGTATTAAATTCTAAGTAAAAGGGGGCATAATTCATGCTGCCAGAGTTATGGACCTTGTGTCATATGATGTGGTTGATAATGTGGAACAACTGTTTTAAGTTTGAATAAAATCCATTCAGTAACAACTGAGATAGAGTGAAAGTGCATCAAAACTTTAATTTGAAATTCTAAGTAACAACGGGGATAATTCATGAAATATTGGTGCAAGAGTTATGGCCCTTGTGCCATATGATGTGGGAGATGATGTGGAACAACTACTTTCAATTTGAATCAAATCAATTTTGTAATAACCGAGAGAAAGTGAGTGCACCAAAACTTTAACCTGAAATTGTAAGTAAAAAGGGGGGATAATTCATGAAATACTGGCACAAGAGTTAAGGCCCTTGTGTCATATGATGTGAATGATGAAGTTGAACACCTATTTTAAGTTTGAATCAAATTGATTTAGTAATAACTGAGATAGAGTTAAAGTGCATCCAAACTTTAACCCAAAACTCTAAGTAAAAGGGAGTTCATTTAAATTCATTAAATATTGATACCAGAGTTATGGACCTTGTTTCATATGATGTGGGAGATGATGTGGAACAAGTACCTTCAGTTTGAATCAAATCCATTTAGTATTATCTGAGATAAAGTGAAAATGCACGAAAACTTTAACCTGAAATTGTAAGTAAAAAGGGGGAATAATTCATGAAATACTGGTGCAAGAGTTATGGCCCTTGTGTCATATGATGTGAGTGATAATACTGAACAACTATTCTAAGTTTGAATCAAATCCATTTAGTATTAATTGAGATGAAATACTGGTGCCAGAGTTATGACCCTTGTGCCATATGATGTGGATGATGATGAGGAACAACTATTTTAAGTTTGAAGAAAATCCATTAAGTAATAACAAAGATAAAAGTGCATCAAACTTTAACCAAAGTGCGGATGCGGAAGGACACCGACGCCTGGTTGAGTAGGATAGCTCTCTATACTTCGTATAGTTGAGCTAAAAATGAAAACACAAGATGTTTACTATTATCGCCAAAGAAACAAGAGTTGTCCACAAGACAGCCATTGCTCAACTATTCGTACCGTTGTCCCAGAAGCAGGAATATTACCCTAAATGTTATGATATTGGTAGCGTTACAATCCAGTATCTGCATTAGTTTTGGAGATAGTAACTTGCATGCAAAACTTTTACCAATGTGCGACCCCGACGTTGATGCTAGAGTGAGTAGAATAGCTCGGACTATTCCTCAAGTAGTCAAGCTAAAAAAAAAATCATCTTTTCACAGACTTAATTAAAAGGCAAAATCAGGTATTAAATAAACAAGAGGGCCATGATGGCCCTATATATCGCTCACCAGGGTTGATCTGGCCTACTGACCTGGTTTTTTACCCCACATGAGCCAGTTCTGAATCTGACCTTGAGATCCTCAAGACAAACATTTTGACCAAGTTTCATAAAGATTGAGTCACAACTGTGGCCTCTAGAGTGTTCACAATCTTTTTCTTTGATCTGGCCTACTGACCTAGTTTTTGACCCAACATGACATCAAGCATTTAACAAAAATACCCATCATGCCATGCGAAGCCATGTGAGAAAGCATGAAACTTTCTGACTCGTACATACTAGCGAGCTGTTTGTGCTTTGACTGTTGACTTCCATTTTTGTTGGCAGACGAAGTGGTAACAACGAATTTGTCAAAAACTTTGTGATAATTGTTTACGTTTTCAGTTTCCATTTGCTGAGTTATCATGTACAAAAATCACACGAGATCGAGACAGGGAACCAGTCAGAACGCATAGAAAGAGATGCTAAATTTAGACACAGTATGGTTTTTCCAAAATTGGAGAAATCGAGAGGCCCTCGGCGGGTGAAACATCCATTTCGTACCTCAGATTCTTTTATAAACTCCATAAACCTGAAGCACTGTTCAGCGTTTCTAAATTATTCTTTCCTTTTTTCATTTCAAACCAGAAAATTTGTGCTTGTCCGCGGACAAACGGAATGCAAAAACTCACTTGTCAGCCGTCAAAAAGTCCCTAGTCGGACAAAGGAATTCCACACCCCTGTCAAGACAAATATTCTGACCAAATTTCATAAAGATTGAGTCAAAACATTGGCCTCTAGAGTGTTCACAAGCTTTTCCTTTGATCTGGCCTACTGACCTAGTTTTTGCCCCCACATGACCCAAATTCAAACTTGACCTTAAAGACAATCATCAAGACAAACATTCTGACCAAACTTCATAAAGATTGAGGCAAAACATTTGCCTCTAGTGTGTTCACAAGCTTTTCCTTTGATTTCACCTGGTGACCTAGTTTTTGACCCCACATACCCCAGATTTGAACTTGACCTATAGATAATCAAGACAAACATTTTGACTAACACTAATGAGTTTCAAACTTGAATTGTGGTCTCTGGAGTGTTGACAAGATTTTTTTTTGATCTGGCCTATTGATCTAGTTTTTGACCCAACATAACCCAGTTTCAATTTTGACCTAGAGATCATCAAGACAAACATTCTGACCAAGTTTCATAAAGATTGGGGCACAAATGTGGCCTCTAGAGTGTTCACAAACTTTTCCTTTGATCTGGCCTACTGACCTGGTTTTTGAACCCACATGACCCTGTTTAGAACTTGACCTAGAGATCATCAAGACTAACATTCTGACCAAGTTTCATAAAGATTGGGTCACAAATGTGACCTTTAGAGTGTTCACAAGCTTTTCCTTGTATCTGGCCTACTGACCTAGCACATGACCCTTTTTAGAACTTGACCTAGAGATCATCAAGACTAACATTCTAACCAAGTTTCATAAAGATTGGGTCACAAATGTGGCCTCTAGTGTTCACAAGCTTTTCCTTTGATCTGGCCTACTGACCTAGTTTTTGATCCCACATGGCCCTGTTTAAAATATGACCTAGAGATCATCAAGACAAACATTCTGACCAAGTTTCATAAAGATTGGGTCACAAATGTGGCCTCATGAGTGTTCACAAGCTTTTCCTTTGATCTGGCCTACTGACCTAGTTTTTGACTCCACATGACCCAGTTTCGAACTTGATCTAGAGATCATCAAGACAAACATTCTGACCAAGTTTCATAAAGATTGGGTCACAAATGTGGCCTCAAAAGTGTTCACAAGCTTTTCCTTTGATCTGGCCTACTGACCTTGTTTTTGACCCAACATGCCCCAGTTTCGAACTTGACCTAGAGATCATCAAGACAAACATTCTGACCAAGTTTCATAAAGATTGGACCACAAATGTGGCCTGCAGTGTTCACAAGCTTTTCCTTTGATCTGGTCTACTGACCTAATTTTGACTCCACATGACCCAGATTCGAAATTGACATATACATCATCAGGACAAACATTCTGACCAAGTTTTTTAAAGATTGGGTCACAAATGTGGCCTCTGGAATGTTCACAAGCTTTTCCTTAGATCTGGCCTACTGACCTAGTTTCTGATCCCACATGACCCAGTTTCTAACCTGACCTGGAGATCATCAAGACAAACATTCTGACCAAGTTTCATTAAGATTGGGTCACAAATGTGGCCTCTAGAGTGTTCACAAGCTTTTTCTTTGATCTGGCCTACTGACCTAGTTTTTGACCCAACATGACCCAGCTTCAAACCTGACCTGGAGATCATCAAGCCTAACATTCTGACCAAGTTTCATAAAGATTGGACCACAATGTGGCCTCAGTGTTCACAAGGCAAATGTTGACGGACAACGCACGCCGGACAATGACTGGTCACAATAGCTCACCTTGAGCACTCTGCTCTGGTGAGCTAAAAATACACATCAGTTATCAATTATAAAATGCAAAAATGTTTTTCTCATGTATAAATCTAATTTAAACGTTTTTACAAGCAGAACCATGAAAACAATTCTTTTAAAGTTATATTTTGTAGTAAATACTTCAGAATGAAAGATTAGCAGTTAAAAGATTACTGGGCCATCCTCAATTATTTTCAAGAATTTTTAAACCATGATCATAGATTTATTTTGGCGAATCCCAATGAAAAAGTTAAACTGCCATAAACAAGCTGAAATCAAAACTTAACTCTGGTCACAGAAAATAAGTTAGAAATTGTCATTTCATAAATAATGCTAGCTCTGATTGCCTTTTTTTATTTGTCACATATTTTCGTGTTCCCAGTTTCCATTTAATTTTGGTCATTATGCTGAAGTTAGTAAAACCGTTTCGTTTTTGAAAATTGCAGAAAAATTACACTCTTCTTGCATTTTTACCAATATCTAAGTTTTATTTTCACCCACTTTATCATTTTTAAGTGTCTCATATAATATATATATATAATTTTATGCCAAACTTGGTGGAAATGAGCATATGTAAAATTTCACCCAAACTGCGAGCAAATAGCTTTAAAACTACCATTTTTATTAAAGATTCTTAAAATATTTGTATATTCTTTAGGGCTGTCATTGATTGGGTCTTAGGCATATCGACGATACCAATATATCAGAAGACAAATATCGACGATATATTGATTATTAAGTTAGATTAACAATCTATTTGTTCGTATGCATACTATATACCTTCCTGTAAATGCTATTTTTAGTTTTATTGCCTATTTTTCATATTACTGTTTCATTGTGTTGTATATGTATTTATGAAATAAAAGAAATAAATAAAAATTAATAAAATCTTTCATTTTTATTTTGCCTTCACTTCTCTTTTGCATTTATCCAAATTTACAACTTTGTGAACTTAATAGTTTTTGAGGGTCTGAGTATTTATCTGGATAGTTTTTTCTCTCTGTAAAATATCGATTTTTGAAAATGGGAATCAATAATCGATCGACAAAAAAATATCGTTGATACATCGATATTGTTTCTATCGATGACAGCCCTAATATTTTTGTACACAATTTTCCATTTTAAACTACACTAAAATGTGCAGAAAGAGTCATATCCAAAATAATTCTAGGAAAGGCCCCTATACGCCCTTCAGGAGGAAGGCAAGCACCTCTTGCGCTCTTCACTTTGCCGCCATTGGTGTCTCAAATTTTTCTTCAACATGCCTTAACTCTACGTTGCCATAAGCATTCATGTTTAGTGTTGTTATAAGTATATTATCCTGTTGGCATAAGCATGTTTAGTGTTGCCATAAGCATGTTTTGTGTTGCAATAAACATGTTTAGGGTTGCTATAAATATGTTTTCTGTTGTTTGTAAGCATGTTAAATTTGAGCACAAGCATTGCTTTGCTTATTAAATATATGAAATTTTTCTTCTCAAAATAATTCATGCATATGCCTGCAAACTTTGAGACCATTTATTAATGTTTGTTTGCAAATATTTTAATTGGATATCAGTTAAGTTTCTTCATATGGCTGGTTGCAATATGCAATGAACCATCCATCATTCAAATTTATTTACACCAAAGTGTGCAGAACATCTTTTGTCAATGCATAATAGAAGAAAATACTTTTTCTGTTCCATTCAGTTAAGGTATCATTAACAGAACAATCTCCTTTGATCAACAATTAACAAAATTTACACTGTTGCAATATGGTACTAAATAGTACTAATTCTATGGTACTAAAACTAATCTTACAAGATTTTTTAAGCTGCACCACGGACAACTACTACAACAATGTAGTCATCAAGCATGCAGTCTGCTGGCAATTTTGGAGCTCTCTGAAGTAGGTATTCATAACCAAATTGGCATGGCGGAAAGGCATGCAGCAAGCCAACATTGTCTTTATCCTTGGTAGGGTAAGGTGGTAAACTGATGACACCTGCTGCTTCTTTTTGTTTCAGGTATGACACAAGATTCTTTAACGGCCTCTGCTGAATGCTCCTTCCAGGGTCATCGAAATTATCCAAGGTACTTGGAAATGCTATCAGAACACAATGATTTCTTGGACCAGCCTGAACAACACGTTTCTGAACATCATCAGTTTTACTAGGATCAAGCCGAAGCCGCTGTTTTATGGTTAAAGCTGGTGTTTCTGTACTGGTTGGATCCCTCATAAGAGTATCAACAATGGTCACATTACCACTTACAACATGCATTCTTGCTGGAAATGCACTTGATTTTAGTATTAATGCACCATTCCATGCCACCGGAAGACGTTTAGCTAAATCTGAGAGCGATACAACATTATCAAGAGGTAACATATCGTCAGGTGATCTAGACCTTCGGCGGTAGTTGTCCCTTGGTGGTGAATAGTCATCACGTCTACGGTCTCTCTCATAATGATCACGATCATAACTTCTTCCAGGTGACCTTGACATCCTACGTTGTCCTGGAGAATGTCTGTAGTCATCGTAGTCACCCCTTGGACCATCTGGTTGTCTGTATCCATTGCCTTGCTCATCATGGCGATCCCAATCATCTCTTCTTCTGTCACCACCTCCATAAGAATCTCTTGGTGGCCAGTTTTCCCTTGGTGGCCCATCATATCTTGGTTTATCATACTGTCCATAGTCTTTTCTAGGTGGTGGTGCATCAGCAATGTTTTGGCCAACGTGACTTGGATCAGCAAAATCAACACGTATCTTTTTATCTTTCCCACCTAAACAAAAACCCCTCATTTCATTTATTGCTGCTTGAGCTGCATCAACATTGTCATACACAACATAAGCATAGTTTTTGCCATGTGGCCACTCTATTCTATGAATAACACCAAATCTGTCAAATTCACTTTCAAGTGTTTGATGATTCACCCACGGCCCTAAGCCACCTACCCACAAACAACTTGATGGATTAATTTTTCCATAGCCAATTTTACACTGAAATCTGCCAATATATTTGCCAGACATTTCAACTTTTGCTCTGTGAGCCATATCCAGGTTGTAATATTTCAAAAATGCATAAGCATTGCCTTGACCTCTCTGCGGCCGTTTGATGTCAATTTCATCAATAGGCCCAAATGCTTCAAAAATACTACGAATTTCAGGCTCTGATATATTATAATCTAAATTTCCGATAAACAATGTTCTTGTTGCGTTTGGATCATCTTCAGGGGCAACATGGTCCAAATGATGAGGAAACTTTTCACTTCCTGGGGCTCGTTTTGGCACAAATCCTCCTTCTCTTGGTGGGCCATGAAAGGGGCGCTCTGGAGGTCCATGAAAGTCACGAAAGGGGGGTGGAGGACCATGGAAATCTCTACCGAGTCCTGGGTGTGGGGGACCTGGAGGGCCTGGATATCCTCTGCCGATAGGTTCATGATGGTAACCACGACCACCTGGAAAATGATTTCGTTCATGATATCCACCACTTGGGGGAGGAGGACTAGAGCTCCGTATTTTATTATACACCGATTCAATTCTCACAGGTCTGTCAAACACCACAAGTTTTCCATACTTGTCATGCTTTGCTGCTCTAGCATCTTCGGGGTATTTGAAATTTATGTATGCAACTCTTTGATCTGCATTATATGTTATATTCACATTCATTTCTCCATACTTCTCAAATTCTCTATACATTTGGTCTTTTAGAATTCTATCAGGAACCTTGCTTGAAACACCACTTACACACAATGATCTATACTCTGGATTTCTGTTCTCCGTTCTTGGAATTGGGGGAGGTAGATAATCGGGTTCAAATCTATCGTCCCTGTACTTAGCACGCGGGCGATCCATCTCATCGTCAAAATCTCGGTAGGGTTTTATTCGACTGCCACCACGCCTATCCATTTCTGGTGTCAGTCTGTCCCTTCTGTTATCATGCTCTAGACCAGGATAACCGGATCGGGATCGTTTGCTAATAGGCGAACCATCCCTGCTTTGTGATCGCTTCATAATTTGCAAAACACCAAAAAAAAACTGAGTTTTTTCCGCTTTAGCATTCGCTGCTTACCCTTATCGCCATAATATTAATAATTTGCATATACCTCAAAATATTCCTCCGCCATATAAACAGATATTTATAATAGTTATGCTTTTTCTCTTCGACAACAATTTGCACAATGTGGAGGAAATCAAATATGCATACCTTTAGATAAATTAATTTTAAGTAAAAGCATGATGTTGAAAGATAAATAAGAACTATTTTTGACAGATATGACGCCAAGAAATAGTCCGCGGTGATAACGTGCGAAATGGAATCCATTTCACAATAGGTTGAACAGGTTATAACACACTAAATAGTTATTGTTCTTTAGGTTATAACACACTAAATAGTTGTTGTTCTTTATTCTATATAAAATTGACCTATTTCCAATGACCGCAGCACACATCAGGACCCATTTTAAATTTCTGTAACTTACATTTTCTTGAAGAATATTGTCAGTGCTAATTAAAATCAAAAGAAAAGTGGGGGTCATGTTTGATGCAAGAAAAATAATTTCAGTCAAACACACAATCTGCAAAATCAGCTAAAAAATGAGACCCCAAATAACACTGGTGGTGTATAATCTAAGTTTCCATGAAAAATTTTGTCATGTTGTTATTTCATTATGAAAATGCTACCTACACGTCAAGCAAAGATCTGTCATGTGGTTTTAGCAAAAAAAGTGCAAAGAAAATAAGGAAAATAGCTCTACAGAGCAAAAAAACTGAGAACTATTTGTATCAGCCATTATGCAACTACCATTTTTTTTCGTACCATTTTTCTATTTAGTGTCTGTATGCCTATAAGAAAAACTTTTTTCTCTGACACTGTGCCAGTTTAATTTGAAATGTACAAGAAACCTAAATACATGAAAAAATACAAGGTTTTAGCTTGATATCAACAGTTTCTAAGGTTTTATGGCATTTTCAGTACCATAGGACAAAGCATAAGATTTTGTCAAAAATAGCTGTCGCAACATAATTTTGAAGCAGTTACCCTTAATGCAGCTTTGTTTGCCCTGTTTTGACATTTTCTACTCTGATCTGCATACAAACTACACATTTAAACTGTTAAATATGTTCACTTTACCTCTGATGGCTAGAAATTAGCAATCAGTAGGCTATAAATAGGCAGTTTTTGAAAAAAATATACTCAAAACAGTGAAAATGTGATATTTTTTGGTTTTATCCTCATTTTCAACAAAATTGCAATAATTTTGTCATTTTCTATCAAATTCTAACCAATGTAGCCCATTTCCCCCTTCATCTGGCCAGATTTCAATTTTTACCAATGTCATCTTATAGGTTATAACACACTAAATAGTTAGTTATTGTTCTTTATTCTATATAAAATTGACCTATTTCCAATGGCTGCAGCACACATCAGGACCCATTTTAAGTGTCTGTAACCTACATTTTCTTGAAGATTTTTGTCAATGCTATATATAAATCAAAATAAAAGTGGGGGTCATGTTTGATGCAAGAAAAATAATTTCAGTCAAACACACAAACTGCAAAATCAGCTAAAACATGAGACCCCAAATTATGGCGTGTAATGTGTTGCAATATTATATCTTCTATAATTATTGTCCATCTTTATATATTTATTTAATTTCTTAAAATATTTATTGTAAAACAGGAATATGTTTTCAGTGTTTTCATTTTTTTTCTATGTTTTGAAATAATTATTGTAAAACTAAAAATAGTCTGCAATGCGACAAAATATTTATTCAATGTTTTCAATTTATTTATTGGATCCTACAAAATATTTTTTTGCAAATTAAATAAAAGCATTTATTGTATATCACAAAATATTTATTCTAAATTTCAAATTTTTATTCAATCTTACAAAATTTTTGTCCGATGCAACAGTAATAATTTTGTATAAAACGTAAGTATTTATTGTATCTGCTTAAAATATTTGTTCGCAAGAATTCTGGGTAAATTCTATATTGCAGACAATCTGCGGAAAACTGTGGAGCATTTTATAAATTTGCCCTTTTTGGAAAAAAACGGACATATTAGCCTATGTGCTGGTGCGTGCGTCTGTCTCTTCATCCGTCTGTCTGTCCGTCCATCATAATTTGTGTCCTGAGCATAACTTTACAAACATTGACTTTAAACTTGGCATATAGGTAGATGGCGATGAGACAATGTATAGAGCACTTAAATCAGCTCTGTAAGTTAAAGGTCAAGGCCACAAACTGAGCTAAAAGGTCAAAACTGACCATAATATTTCGTGTCCGGAGCATAGCTATATAACCATGCAAGGTATTGACTTTAAATTTGGCATGTTCTTAGGTGGCGATGAGACAATATACAGAGCACTTAAACCGGCTCTGAAGATCAAATGTCAAGGTCACAAATTGAGCTCAAAGATGATATTTTAAGTTTAATTTCATGTCCGGAAAAAAAACTAATTAACCATTCAAGGTGTCAACTTCAAACTTGAGGTGTAGGTATGTGGTGATGAGACGATGTGCAGAGTGCTGATACTAGAGTGGATGGTCAAAGGTCAATGTCACAACAAGGTCAAATCTCCCCATCATTGCTCATGTCCAGAGCATATATATCCGCCGGCCCAAAAAAAAACAACAACATCTTTATTTTCATTTACACCCCCACCCCCATCTACATTGTACCATCACCCCTGTCCCACCAATGCCATGCCCCATCATTTATTTTTATTCTCTTTTTTCCCCTTTTTTCATTTAGCTTCTTGCCCTTAAGCATAAAATACATGTAATTGGTTTATCATTAAGGTAATAAGATTTGGCCGCATGACCACAGAATAGGGATGTCCGCAAAATAGCAATTTAGCCAGAATTCTTTCGAACAAATATTTTAAGCAGATAGAATGAATATTTATGTTTTACACACATTTATTATCGTTGCATCAAATAAATTATTTGTAGGATTGAACAAATAGTTGAAAACATTGAATAAATATTTTGTCACATTGCATTTTTTTTTTAAGTTTAACAATAAATATTTCAAAAGATAGAAAAAATATATAAAACATTGAAAAAATATTTCTGTTTTGCAATAAATATTTTAAACCATTGAATGAATATATAAAGATACACAATAATTATAGAAGATATAATATTGCAACACATTACACGCCATACCAAATAACACTGGTGGTGTATGATCTAAGTTTCCATGAAAAATTTTGTCATGTTGTTATTTCATTATGAAAATGCTACTTACACGTCAAGCATAGATCTGTCATGTGATTTTAGCAAATAAAAAATTGCAAAGAAAGTAAGGAAAATAGCTCTACAGAGCAAAAAAAACTGAGAACTATTTGTATCCGCCATTATGCGCTACTATTTTTTTTTCGCGCCATTTTTCTATTTAGTGTCTGTATGCCTGAACACCGGTATGCCTAAAGAGCGCAATGGAGGTAAAGTGCGCAATGGTGTTCAATGGAGGTAAAGTGCGCAGTGGACTCAATTTTTTTTAGGAACGATTATCTATTAAAAGGAAATGTGATTGGAATGGCAATCAAATGATAATAGATAAAATGGAAACACAAATATTAGATATTCTTACATTTATTTTTTTTATATATCTGTTAAGTTTAAACGTATTTTTAAAAATGATATAAATTATGTTGGAAACATATATAAAAACACATTAATTTAATACATTTGAAACTTATTATTACGACATGCTAAAAGTCATAAAGGCAGTTTAATATAATATTTCTCTTTAACGGAAATAACAAAAAATGGATATAAATTATGTTAGAAATATACAAACTTTTACTGTCCTATTTCAAAATAAGCTGCCGACTGATTAAGGTATATAATTGGATTATCAGATTATCACACCTATGCCAACTGATTAAATCACGCGGAGATAAAGTGCGCAATGGACTTATTATTTATTTGTTTAGACATAATTCATATATTTTAATTCAGTTGTTTGTTGTTTTTAACATAATGTATTTTATTTCAATTCTCTTGTTTGTGTTTCAGGAAAATTTGATATAGAAAACTTCATTTATAATTTGTTATCATGTTTGAAAAAATGCCTTTAAAGCAGTGGCTAATACTGCTTGTCAACCTCGAGTTCTTGGTTGTCATCAACAATGCCATCCAGATTGTACGATTTTGTCCATCTGTCGAGTATCAGAGATTGTTCAAACAATGTGTCACAATTTGCCTATGTAGTGCGAATATATGTTTACATGGGAGTAGGTACTGTTGTCGAAAAGCACATGTACATGTTTCTGTTGTGACAGTGTGATGGAAATCATCAGCAGTGTACGTTTCAGCATTTTCTTCCGCAGACTGAGAAATTTGTTTCTCTACTAATCCAAACACATATGGTGTCAAAACCTTTCTGTACATTGTCCAGCCGCCATCTTCAGTTAAACGTACTGGAACTTTTGACGCAGTCTTGGACATTTTCCCATTTATCTCAGTCCTGTGTGTGCCTAAGAAGGCGAACGGCGAATTCGTTCAGTTTCGAATGCCTTGAAATGACTTGCTTCAGTTTCTGGTTTATAGACTCCAGACGGTTGTTGGTTCTGTTTTCTAACGAGTATGAAATTGACAGACCGACTACCCATTCGTCTCTGATTGGATGCCATGATTGTCTTAATATGAAATGGCTGCTTCACATGACGTGCTTCTTAGACTCTCTATTGAATCTAGATGGATGACAGAGAAAGCAAGTGGCGTTTCAGATGGTGGAGAAGTTGCTGCTATGTCAATACATTGCTGATATGACTTTAAAATCAATGGCCTTTTCATTTGGCTCACTCTGTGTAATTTTTGAAACGCCATCTGCGTCTGCATTGTTATTTCCTGATCTGAATGTCGTTTTGAAGTTGTAATTGGACAATGCTGCCAGCCATCTATGTCCTGTTGCATCCAATTTAGCTGAGGTGATTACATACGTCAAAGGATTATTGTCTGTAACAACCTCGAATACAGCGCCATAAAGATAGTCGTGAAACTTTTCGGTGACAGGCCATTTAAAGCAAGATATTCCAGTTTGTGTGCAGGGTAGTTCTTCTCTGATGGTTTGAGGCTTCTGCTAGCATTGGCGATGACACGATCGATTCCCTCTTGACGCTGGTACAAGACTGCTCCAAGACCTTTCGATGAGGCATCTGCATGAAGCTTAAATGGGAGATCGTAACCGGCATACACAAGGATTGGTGGATTGATCAGTTTGGCTTTTAGTTCTTCAAATGCAGACTGTTGTTCTTTTCCCCATATAAATGGTTGTTTTTTGGTTTTCTTTTTAGATGGTTTATCAGATTTCAGTGAATGTCCTATCAACAAGTTATTCAATGGTCGAGCAAGGCAGCGAATCCCTTGATGCATCTTCTAAAATATCCAATGAATCCTAAAACTTTTCTCACTTCTTTCACAGATTTTGGTGTTAGGCAATTTTCGACGACTTTAGTCTTTTCTGGATCTGTCTGTATGCCTTGTTTTGAAACTACATGACCCAGGTAAGTAATTCTGTCCTTAAAGAATTGACATTTCTTAGGATTTATTGTCAGGTTGTTGGTTGACAAGCGTTGAAATACGGCATCGAGGCGATTGATGTGTGTGTCTATGTTCTTGGAGAAAATGACGATGTCGTCCAGGTAGATTAGGCAGTCTCTCAAGTTTAAGCCACCCATGCATCGTTCCATGAGGCGTTTGAATGTAGCTGGGGCGTTACAGAGCCCGAATGGCATTCTATTGCATACATAGAATCCAAATCCCCAAACTTGAAAGGCGGTCTTCCCTTTATCTGACTCTTCCATTTCTACTTGCCAGTATCCAGATTTTAAAATCGAGTTTTGAAAAGTATTGTGAGCCTGCCAAAAGATGTAGTGTATCGTCAACTCTGGGAATAGGATATGCGTCTTTCTTAGTTCGAGAATTAATTTTTCCGTAGTCAATACAAAAGCGGATGGTTCTATCTTTCTTTTTGACGATTAATACGTTCGAGGACCAAGGACTATTTGACTCTTGTATTGCACCGATTTTCAACATTTCTTGAAGACGTTCTCGAACTTCATTGTAAATTGCTGGTGGGATTCGTCTATAAGGTTCCTTGAATGGGGTATTTTCTGTTAGCTCGATTTTGTGACGGACAGCTGTAGTATTGTCCAAGATTATGCGGACCTTTCGGAAATACTGATTTCCATTTATTGAAGAGATTGTAAACCTTTCGTTTTTGTTGAGTTGAAAGTTCAGATTCTTGTTTGTCTGCACCATAAGCTTGTTTGATATTGTATTCTTTGTTTAATGTGTTTTCTTTTTCATTTTCAGGTACAGTCTGTTGGTGTGACACTGGATAGTCTGTGAGATCAGGTAAGTAGTTTTCACTAATGTTGCTTTCGTTTTCTTTTTCAGGTACTGATGTACCACCGCCGATGTCTGTGTGTCTAATAACTTTTACTTCATTAAGTTGACAAATTTCAGATCTAGCTGGAATTTTCAGAACCTTTGCTGATATGTTACATATTTTGACTGGAACTCGTGCGGTCTTTCCTGAGTTTGTAAGTTGTACAACACGAGGACAGACTAAGGACTTCTGTTGAAAGTTGTCTTTTATAGGTTCAGTGTCGGCTGTATCAACATTTTGTGTTTTGCATACAAAACCACTTATTGTTCTACTTTCCATAGACTTGAGTGTAACTGGCTGCGTCGATGTAACGATACCAACTGATGCAGAACCAACTGACATAAAGTCTAACTTCCATACGTCCGGTGTATCTTCAATATTGTTTTCTTTGAGTTCCCGTATAACGTTTGTTCCTATCAACACAGGGACATTATAATGGTATTCAGTTGTAGGTACTAGCAGAAACAGAGTTGTAACAGAGCCATGGGAAACTGTTTGGCTTTCTATTGTAGCTTCAATATACCCAAGATAATTTACAAGTGTTCCATTTGCGGTTTTAACCTCCAATTCGAAGTCTTTTAAACTGTATAGAATAGGTTTGTTGGGTAATTTGTCATAAAATATTTTTGAAATGGAACTGACCATGGAACCACTGTTGATTAGTGCTTTTGATGTTACGCCTTCAATTTGGATTCTTGTTTCATTCGATGACCCAACAATCTTTCGAAGATGGTACGTTTAGGGCAGTTTTGGTCTTTACTGCTCACATCATGCCCTGCGATGGAAGCATCTATTTGTTTAAATTGTCGTTCTTGGGTTCTGGATATTGGTTTGGTTGTTTGGCATCTTTTGAAGCATCATTGGACTCTTCATCTTTTCTTTGGGAGGGACCGTTGTATCTATGGCTTTACTGTCATAGTAGTCTCTGTAGGATTTATTTCTTGGTGGACCATAGTACTGGTTATAGTATGGTCTATATCCCTGTTGATATCTTCCTCTTCCTCTATACGAATAGCCTCTTTGAGTGTCTTGGTTACTCGTGACGGTTTTCTCAGATCTTTCGTGCTCTTTGATTTCTTTCTTCATGTTTAATATCTCCTTTTCCAGTTCTTTCATTTTATCCATAAGTGATTGCATCATATTCATTTGTTTGTCCATGTAATATGAAGTAGTTTTCATATTCTGCTGTTGTAATTGTATCTCGTCTTTCTGACCAGTTTGTATTTCTTTGCTAGCATCTAGTTCTGTGTTCTGTGTGTTGACTTCACACTTCTTGCAATTAGATGACGTTCGTTTTATTACATCTTCTTCAACTCTAGCCTTCATCCGCAATACTTCGAATGTTGAGTCAGATTCGTATGTTACTCTTGTATTATTTTGGAGCTTTTCACTTTTTAAATCCTTCCAAATCTTTAGCATTCTTCTTTCTTTCAGGTATTTCACCGGTCTCTACTGCCAACTGCATAATCGTTTCTAGTCTTAATGCCCAGTCAGATGTGGTCTCTTTCTCTTCTTGCTTAGCATTATAGAAATCCTGCATGATTGAATCTTCAGTCTGTGTGGTGCCATATATATCTTCTAGTTTCTTTACTATTACTGTAGAATTAGCCATTGGACCTATTGTCAGAAGAACTTTTCTAGTCTGACTCTTTAGCGAATTTCTCATTGTCTGAGCGATCAAATACTCCGGATACAGCCTACTCTTAATAGACCTTTATCACGGACACGGACATGGGAATGTAAATGTAAACGTACTCTGTACTTCGTTCAAATTTGGGGGGTTTTCTCAAACATGTTTTAGGAACTTGTATTAAGAATATATATGATTATAAATAAAAGCGCATAGTGAGATAAAGGTTTAGCCCATTAAAGTAGCATGTTGTATAGGCTAATGAGCGACCTGTGGAGTTTCCACTTTTTTCTATTTTACAGAAAGCAGTCAATGCGTAGAAAAAATACAGATCTTTGACCTATTTGTTATTATGTGGGAAAGGGTAGGCTGTAATGAAACAATAAAAAAAAAAGAAACACAAATAATTGAATAAAAAAAAGGAATATGAATAGAAATTACAATGAATAACTGAGGGTCGGTGTAGAAGTGTATCTTGGGTGGGGTATGGGGCTGTGGGAGTTTAGGGTTTGGGTGTTTTGAATAATACAAATTTTATCTATTTTAATGTCTCATGTTTTGGTGATCAGTGTGTAAGTGTCAGTGTGTTGGAGGAAAAATTAGAAACAAAATGAGCTGTAACACGGCCCATAAACACTGGCTCCACCTGTTTTTGGTGGCAAACGAGGTGAGTTGAGTCGAAGAAAGAGCTAATGATACTTCCGAGGTGGCGCTAAGTTATAAAGAAAGTCTACTTCTGTAACAACATGGAACAGAATTTCAGTTAAATGGGTATATGGTTCCAATCATAAAAGGCTGGGATATATTGGCAGCTGCAGCTAATTTTAAACTTATTTGATACTAAAATAGAGACAAACGTTTGAGGTTAATCTTGGGATATTACATGCTTATAAAAACTCCAGCTTAAGATTCATGTCAGGTTGCTTGGGTCAAGGTTGTTGTATCAAAAACGATAAATCTTGTTCACCGATTTACTATACTAATTTGATTGAACTAGTTTCACCAAACTTGGTTATTACGTAGAAAAACAGCTACCGGGAAATGAATTTAGTTCTGATTGAGACATATTGTCACCAGACTTGGTGTATTGCTAAAACCACCTTAAGAATGTATTTTTGGCCGCTAAGATGAAAAAGATCAACTGTTCAAAATTTGTTTTACTGATTGGGTTGATTGTTGTCAGACTGACCAGTTAAATGTCGTTAATTTACAAAACTAAAAGACTATTTTATCAAATGGCAGGCAACAAGTAAAATTAAAGGAAAGTGATATTTTATTAAACTGAACTCGGTAATGTTTCGTAAAATGTAGATATTATATGTGTGTTCGTTTGTGTTCTCCTTACACAGGCAATACTTATTCCTAGCAGAGTATACACTGTCAAGAATTATAAAAATATGCTGTGTCTTGATAATTAGGCAAAAACATTTGAATTTGGTGTCTTAGAAAATAAAACGCATCTCTGCGGTTATGTTTTTCAATTTTTATGTTTTGAGAAATCCCCCAGATTTTGACCATAGTACATAGTACGTGTACATTGTCCGTGTCCGATGTAAAGGTCTAATGATGCATTCTACCTCTATCTTCCAAACTTTGAAGTCACTTCCATCAAATGGAGGATTTTTTGGTTTTCCAAACCCACTTTGGTTAATGTTTTTGTCTAATGTTGGAACTTGTCTGACTTGACTCTCTGTGTTATCTTGAATATATTCTTTTCTGTCTGTATCTCCTCTACGTTTGTCTGATAATTCTTCTTCCTGGTTCTTTAGTAACAAAATCTTCTGTGCTCTAAGCATTTCGAGCTCCACCTTTTTCTGAATTTCCTTTTCAAGTCTTTTTCATTCAACTCTCTTCTGTTTAATTCGTCCTTTGCTATTTGCAATCTACGAACTCTTTCTGCTATCTGTCTTTCTTCTTGTTCTTTGATTTCTCTCTGGTACTCTGTCTGTTTGTTTTGCTCGTATAATCTTTGTAAGAGTATCATTTCTCTTTCTGTCTCCAACCTTACTCTTTCTTCTTCCATTGTTTGTTGTTCTCTATATCATATTTTCTAAATTCATTTGGAGTCATGGTATATGTTGCGTCACTATATTGACCTTCAATCTTGGGCTTAACATCATCATTTCTATCCCCTCTGTAATCCTCAAGTTTGATAGCCCCGTAATCTCTTGTATAGTCATTCCCGTATCCTTGCATGTCTACTAAATCTGGGACAACAGTTTCTTCTTTATTCTGTCTATAGTATGTGGTACCTTTCTCATTACTTACATAAGTATCTCCTCGAAAATACGATTTACTGTTTAAATTGTCTTTCACTTTGCTATACCTGTGTTCTCTATGATCGACACCACTTCCTTTTCCAATTTCGTCTCGATAATGGTATTGTTGCCTTCCATCTCTTCTATCATACTCTTTCACACTATCGTGTATGTCAAATTCATAACAGCTATTTCCAGCTGTAGCATACTGGCTTGTATTTTGTCTATTGCTTTGACTATATCTACTTTTGTCATATCTATTGTCTCTATCTGACACTTCATCTTTATATGTAGCACTGCTTGTATTAAACATACATGTTCTATCTAAAACTTTCTTCAAGTTTGTGTTTTCGTTTATGTTTCTATTTTACACTCCACTTCCAGTACTTTCACGGTAATCACTCTTCATATAAAACATCTTTCTTTTTTACTTTATCTGTGTCATTTCTTGACGAACCTATCTTGGAACAGTCACTATGTATTCCTGTTTCCAAGTTCTTGTTACTTGTGAAGACGCTATTTTGGCTTAACAAATCAGCATTTTCTTTTTTCAATAGATCCAGCTTTTTGTCTAGATCCATTATTTCTCGTGACAAGTCTATGCTGTCATCATCAATGTCCTGTATCTGAATTCTATCTCGAAATATACTATCTGTTTGGTCATCACCGACATTCTGTGTGTCCATTTCAAATGATACACTTTTTCTCCTTGCTGCTAGCCTTCCGTTTGAAGATAAAGTCTCTTCTTGTGTTCATATTTACTCTCCCTTGCACTATTCCTCTGTATCTATTTTCATCATCAGGAATTCTCGATTCCATATTGCCTTGTGGAATGCTATTTTTTCTTCTATTTTGTTCGGTACTACTGTCCATTATTCTATATTCTTGATAATGTCTATCAACTGACTGTAATCTTCTATTGTCACTTTCTTGTCTATGTAGATTTCGAATTCTCGAAGTTATTGAAGTTATAAAATTGTCATGTCCATGTTTTAATATTTGAATGGTGTTGTTTCTTGCCGTTTTTTGCATTCTAATGATCAAACTAGCCTGTTTTAGGGCCCTTAAACAAGACAAAAAAAAAACTAATTGTGATGATTTCTATAAACGTTTGGCTCTGCATGTTTTAGGGATAGTGCTTTACCCAAATAAATCTTGTTCAAGCTCTTTTTTGTTGCAAACGTGTACTTCAAGCAATTTCTGACGCAAACTTTTTCTGGAAAAATAGTGTCCAACTCTCGGATAATTTTATTGTGCAACTGGTTGAAGAGGCAAATCATGAATTTTCTCAAAATTGCAGCAGACAGCGAAATTTCATAATTCTATTTCTAATCACGTATAACGACGTTTGGGCACAAAACAGAGATTTATTTTTAGCTATTTGTGTTTTGGAAGATAAGTGAAATGATAGGGTCGATGTTTTGCTATAGTGTGCATTAGCCTTGTGTGTCTTGCCCAAGGAAATTACTTAATGCAAACCGTGCAATTCTCGACTTAATTCTTAGTCCCAATTCTACGTTCCCATCTCCATTTGACCTTGCATTTATAATTGACAGAAAATTTGTTAAAATATTTAACATTAAGAAGTATTATAATCGAACTAATAGATAGCAAACTTGTGTTTTATTTTCAATAAATCTACAGTATTGTATTTTCTTGTTCAATTTATTTTTCAGGCAAAAATGCAAGACTGAGACAGCTATGTGAATTTTCCTCTGGAATGTGGTATTTGCGAAAAGAAATTCCGTTCATGGTTTGGGCTTCAACGTCATTTTGTCGTCACATGAAACAACAAACTACCAGGATACATGATATGTTCATAAAAAGCTGTTGTTGTTGTTTTTTATTGTTTTCTTTTTTGTCAAAATAATTGTACACTTATATCTGAAAAATTTAAAATAAATTAACTTAATTCGTTTAAAAGACAGTTTTTATTTTGTAAAATATTCTTACACGGTCCGATTCATTTTCCTATTAAACAAAGAAGGCAGAATCACTGTTCTGACGTCACAATTATTACGTCATGGTGTCAAATGGCATAACGGCGCGCTGGAAAAGAAACCGATTGAAAACGGGCAAATATTTAATGAATGTCGTCAAGGATGTATTTAAAAATCCTTGATAACGTGTTAGAATCGAAATAATATATCTCATTTAGTGATTTGCTCTTGAATAAATCATTGTTTGTCGTTCAGATGCGTATTATTATAATAATTCCTTCGCATCTGAACTCCAAACAATGATTTATTCAATGACAAATCACTGGATGATATATTATTTCTTAATTAGTACATGTACTTTTGATAGAAAAAAAAACAACACATCTATATACAACAGTGATGTAATAACAATATTACATAAATGCATATGTTATGTTTCATTTCTATGATACATGTACAAAAATATATCCCAAGTCTTAAGAAGTTATAGTTGTTGTTTATCCACCTGCGCAATATCGTGTCGATATTACATGATCATAATATGGGCACGAAACAAGGTTATTGAGAGTTGGTGATAAGATACATGTGAAATACCCCTTTACGGACATGCGGCATAGTTCATATTTCGTTTCTGAAGCATAAATCTTCTTTGAATATCTTATAAGACATACGTACTGTGTATCAAAACAATGAATAAATCTTACACTAAAACAAATGGAATCTGTACAATGAGAGTAAAACTGAAATAAAATGTTTAACTCATCTAATTAAGTTACAGTGTAACATCTGCAGAAACATGAATGTAGTTCCCATCATTTTATCACGTGCTTAATTTTTGTCGTTTAAAGTTTCTGATTGAATAATTGAATGGTTTTAAAAATTTAAACAGAAAGAAGAAGTACCACATGCAACTTCGGAAAAGGCAAAACCCTAGTGTTTCAAAGGATGGTAGCGAAGTACCCGTATTTTATCACATGTTTCATTTAATTGTTGTTGATTGGATAGCTTAATTGGTATCCAAAAAGATGTAATCTTGGACACAGGCAAATTTATTAAGGAAAAATTGAAAACAGTAGAGTTGGCATTTAAACTTGTGGTGGCAATCAACAGAAAACATCATAATTATGTTTGTTCATTTTCAGAGAAGACGGGTTTAATCGCAGTCGAACATGTTCTTGTTATAGTTTATCAACTGAATACAGCGTAACTGTTGCGCTGTATTTTACTTTGTGAGTTCGCTCAAAATATAGTCTTAGTGGACTCGTCAACTTTGTATTGTGACCTTACTGGTTGAACATCTTTTGGTATATCATTCAATTTTCTTTATGTTCCATACTTTATTACGCTTCCTTTCCTTCGGTTAAACTCATGATCTCTGCAATAAAAATGAAGCACTGGTAATATATGTAATACACAGCAATGTAATGCAAAATTAATACAATATAAAGAACTGAACAGAAAACATTATACACTGTTGCACTTGAAGCTTTTGTTTTGTTTCTAACAATTAAAATAAATTTTGCGAGTAAACGGCATTTCAATGTTTGTCTTTGCCAGTCACTTATACGTCTTCTGTATTATGGCACTACACTGCAATTAATTTACTTTGCATTACTGGTTGGTAACCAACATTGCTTGTGTGTACTATAATATTACGCAAAAAAAAAATGTATCTGCTGAAATAGGAATAGAAAATAGGAATAGGCTTAGAATATTTTATAAATTGTATTTGATACCAATAACACTTACCTAACGGTTATTTCTGATATACGTGTTAGCGTAATTTGTTCGACTAATGAGGATTCATGTTCATGCTCTCGGGTCATAATAGCGTGTGGTGTTCATAGCAACTAGACCTGAAAAGATCTGAAGGAAAACAACTGCATGTTAAAGTCGTTGTCTGTATAGTGCATATAGCTGGACAAGATCCAAAAGACAAAATGTACCGAGACAATGTCTCCGAATGTATAGTTTTATTTCTCCTTGCAATCTAGACAGATAAATCTATAAAAAGGGAATGTGTTAAAATTATGTAGGAACACTAACCCTAATCCTACCAGGTTTCATGAAAATATGATTTTGTTCATTAACAGTTATATTAAAATATCAAAGGGCCGTTTGATGCTGTAAAAATGTACGACAGGAAAGAAATGTACCACGAATTGCACAATAAACATTCTCCGAGAGTTGGACACTTTCTTTCCAGAAAAAGTCAGAAATTGCTTGAAGTACAAGTTTGCAACAAAAAAGAGCTTGAACAAGATTTATTTGGGTATAGCACTATCCCTAAAACATGCAGAGTCAAACGTTTATAGAATTCTTCACAATTAGTTGTTTTGTCTCGTTTAAGGGCCCCAAAACAGGCTAGTTTGATCATTAGGGTGTAAAAAAGGCAAGAAACATGAACATGACCATTTTATAACTTCAATAACTTCGAGAATTCGAAATCTACGACGCTGAAACGCAAAACCGAGTGTGACGTAGACATAGAACTGGTGCATGCACATTAGTGCATGCACATTAGCGATTAATCGGCATAATCGGACTAGCCAACCGATTCGATTAATCGGGCATAATCGGATAATCGGTTACTCTAGTTGCATATCTATAAGTTCACCTCACAGTGTATGTTTTATGTCATTACTTAAGAAATAAACCACACAGACATCAAATATCCTATTTCTATTGTATCCCTTCATAAACACGAGTAAGTTAACAGCGTAAAAGTAAAATATTTGTGAAGATAGTAAACTTCAAATCAGGGACTCGTCTTAATTTCACCAGGGACTTATCCAGTGATATTGTGATATTAAATTAAAATTATTTGGAGCAAAAAGTATTAACGATTTATTAATTCTTAGATAACAACTGGAATGATTTCAATCCCACAAAATAAAATATTGAAAATACCCTTGCTAATATGCTTGCTAAGTCTTACGGCATGCTATGCATACTGCCATACTAATGTCAAGATTTTAGGTTGATGGTTTCCCCGGCTTAATTTTGTAAAAGCCATATATCTTCCAAAATCTGAGTGATCACAGATGACCTCAGTTTCTGCCGAGACTTTGGAGGAAGCCATTTTTACGTAGAGTAGTTTCCCTTGGCGTATTTGCCCCCAAAGAATCGTAAATACCAGAAAGAAAAAGGTCAGAAACAAGTAAATTATCCGTTTAGGGTGCCAAGTAATTAATCGGTCAGGAAAAAGTGAAGTCGGCGATCGCGCTCATGAATGCAACGCCGACGATTATTCGATTGCCGCCGATTGTCGGCCCATCACTAATGCACATACCCGTAGAGTTCAAAATACCATGGAAACCCACTTACCTGAGCGAACACGCGATGATTTCAGAAAATATCCGCCAATTTGTAAGTTAGCAACCATTTCGCTCGCTTGAACCAAGTGTGCAACCACTCCACGTCCTACCCCATGACTAAGTTGTATTTTCTTATTTCTCTGTTCAATTCAATGAGTTATATTCAATCTATGTTTTTGGTGGCTGCTGCCACCAGTGTTAAAAAGAATACTCTGTTTGAGAAATCTTGTCAGTTCTTAAGACCATCCTAACAACCAAAAATAGTTCCAGGCTTTCCAGGGAAATCATTATCTACACAACGTGCAGAATATGCAATGCTACAATATATGCCTTAATACCATTTTAAATGTAAATTCGACAACTAAAATCAATACAAACTGAAGCCAACGTTTTAATTAAAACAACCACGTGTATGAATACAAATATGCAAATTTATGATCACGTGAATAAACGTTGACCTCATGTCACCTGAACTGAGCGATGATATTGATTAGCTATTGCATAGTACTGGCCGAGGTCACGTAGCTTATAACGTAGAAAAAGTTGAAACTTAGCCAGGAATCCAGACTGACAGTTCAAACATGTTTCCTAACCGCATTGTCACATGTATAACTCCCGAAATATAAGACTGTATTTGATAAAGAACGATGACTTCTAATAGCAACAATAATCTACAGATTATATAAATCCACAGATAATCCACGGCTAAAAATAGAAACGGAATTTCAACGGAAAAGTTTCCGAACATTTCCGGTCCATAGACAATACCAGTTTGCACCTACCATAGCTTTTCCAGCAAGTTGTAACAATTTTCAAGTATGTCAGAATAAACTTAAATGTTCGTCAATCATAGCCAGTGTGCCCATACCACGTGACTTTGGCGTCATTTTATAGCTAAGACGGCAAGCCGAATTCCGTCGATTCAATTCTTCAAAGTAGCGTAAGTTCTTTATTTCTTGATCAAATATGACCAAATAAAGCGCAGGCTAAGGAAAAAAGTGAGTACTTCACTCGCAAGTAAACGGTTTTATCAACAGATGAACAGTTTTGGCCTGAAAACGGGAAAACTGTTTTGTTTAGAGAAGATGAGCATGGTAAAACGGCAAGCAAGGGCCCTTTTTGACAGAAAAACGGATGATTGTACACATCAGAGGTGTCGCACGTATTACCGATTCACAGGAATTTAATGCCGGCTCTGTTGGAGGCCTTAATTGACAAAAATATAGCCGAATTATTTAAAAACTTTTTAAAAATCCAAAATATGCTAAGACGGCAAGTCCGCTAAGACGGCAAGTAATTTTTTATAGTAATATCGTCTATGGAGTCGCACTTCTCTATAAGCGGTCACTGGATGTTTACCAACAGTAGATCATTCTACTTCTTGTCAAAACTATAGGTAAACATCAAAGAACCGTTATATAAGTGAAGCCATATGATGTTTTGAACTACCTTATATGCCTTTTTTTTGTACAGTTGCTAAATTGTGAGGCTTAATAGATAAATTAAACGAGAATTATGATTTGCTCTAGCAGGATTGGCATATAAGTGAGAACTGTTCTAGAAAGGTTAAGAATTCAAAAGCTACACATGTATACCATCTTGGATGTACCTCTGTGTGTCGGTCTTTAAGATTAAAGTATGTTAAAGCGGTTCGAAAACTAAAGAACAAATATACAGTATGCAGCAGGCAACAACAAATAATACATATTTTTGACCTAATCAATACTACTTTATATGTTCACAAGTCTGTTGTACATATGTTTGAGTGAATGTTTTCTTGACAAATCGTTACGTATTAAAAATAAGGCTACTTATTAAGAACAGCCATTCTGTCGACTTCCACAAATCAAAAACACAATTTTCAGATATATAGAATAATGTTTTGACAAATAAGAATCTTATGCTTAACTCAGTCTATAAGCTAGAAGACATGCTTTAAAAAGTATTTCTGTGTAGCTGTGTTCAAAGTATTGAGTAGAAAAGAGAAATCTTATTTTTTCCCCAAAATTTAACACGATATCACATATTAAAATAGAAATGGAAACTCCACAGGTCGCTCAACACAACAAAAACGAAAATGTTGCAGGCTAGGTTTGATTGAGCCTGTTCGTGGATGGTAGTGGAAATGCATGCTACCGTCCACGCCCTCTAGCCCCGGCTTGACCAGAGCTCAACATTTACACATGCTAAAAGTACAAAAAGCAATTTAGAGACATCCGCAGATGTATTCAAACGATGATGAACATGGAACCTTCACGTGATACACGTGTTGAGGCGTGTAATTCCATGAAGAGCGGCGTTTGGTCCCCAGATAAAATAAAGGGTTTGCCCCAAACGAGAAAACAATGGGCAGAACTAAAAAACTAGAATTTAGGAAGGGGATCTGAGGTTATGGGACCTGCGTTTCACAGGAACAGTCAAAAGACAAAATTAAAAAGCAGACACCATATCCAAGGGGTGATTAAACAATACCCAAGGCTATGAAAGCGGGAGTATTGGAACCACCCACAAATACACCAACTTTCACAATTCTTGGAGAAAGGGTTGTATAATTCTACACATTTCTGCAAAATCAACTACTTGTTTAGCCGAGCCTAATAAAATAAAATGTACTGATGTCACGACTTAACGACCTGTGAAGTTTCCACTTTTTTCTATTTTAAGTAATCTTGACACCAAAACATTAAAAATGTTGCAACCCTACTTCTTTAATTCATGGGTTGTTGTCTTTAAACTCCACTACCTTGTTAAAATGTTTGTACAAACGACCGACCCTGCTTCAACAACAGTAGAAGTCAGTGGGGTCCGCCAAACTGGAAACTACCCCAAGATCCTGCTGTTTCGACTTCCGTGCAGTTTTGAGATAAGAAAAAGAACCGTACACATGAAAATCATCGGGAGAAGACGCAAATGCCCCGTTGATATGCTTTGTTTCAATTTTGCTTAAAAGAAATCAAACAGTTTCATTTATCGGGCACACATACTTAGAAACTTCACATCAGGCAAACATCAACATTTGATATACTAAGATAAGATTTATTAATTGAGTCGGAAAGTCAAATTACAAGTAATATTAGCTCTGATGAGATTTTTAACCGACTAGGAATTCTCGTTATGTACTGTTATGATTCTATTTTGCTTCATAATCTATTTTAAAAACTCTGTACCTTTTACTCTGTTTTATTAACGTTTATCAAAATGACAACTTTCATGTAAATTTTTCAATTCAGTAACAATTATAATAATCCGGGACTGATGTAATGTTGTTAAAAGTCATAGTAAAGTACCCCTAACATCTAAATGTATTCAGTATTTGCAAGGAATGTCAGTTATTTATCTTTTAAGTATTAATATAGGTTATTACATTAAATATCGAGACAAATAGGTAAGTTAACCAAACGTGTACTTGCATCACGACCATTTTCCTTAAAGCCCTGCTCCCGCCCTACCTTTTAACCTGAATTGTCACTGAAAAAGCATGAAAATTCTGACTATGAACAGTGACGTCTGTCAAAATAGAGTGTATTGTATATGAAATTCTATATGAAATACCTGTGGTTTTGCGTGCTAAAGGTTGGCACGTGGCCGTTAACTGTTACCTATTGTAATCATGGGTTGCATACACACAAAAGAATGTGAATAGCCGCGGAGCAGGGTTTTTACCTGTAACGTGTAGCTTTCCATGTAACAGTGGAGCACTGTAGCAATTAATATACTACATATATAATTATTTATAAAAAGGAAATCTTAAACAAATATTTTGACTCAGCCTTACAGAGATTTTAAAACGATAAAGCAAAATGTTAAATAATAACTAATATGAATCAGTCGTTATGAAAGCTGTACAAAAATAAGGGTAAAATAAGAATAAAGGGAAGTAATTCAGAAAGAAAATCTATTTTTAAATTAAATAAAGCAGTTTATCATTTAACTTACTCATACACAGTGATCTCCCTTGTCATTCGAATCAGGACAGGTAGAAAAAATCGCATACAGATCTATATCCTATACAACTAGAAAAAAATGATTCAGATCAAAATTATGCTGTTTTATTACTGACGAGTGCATTATGTATTAAGGATAAACTAGAGAAATCTTTCTTATACGTTTTGAACTATTTTTTTCATGGCATATTTTTATGCGCTTCGGTCACGTCTGAGGTTTTTCTGAATTGTTTTAAAGGAATACACCTTCGCTTTTCAACTTAGTCGTGCTCGATGGATCAACAGACTTAAAAACATAATTTTAATACGAAATGACGCATTCTTTAACCTTATTGTATTTACATATGTATGAAAATATCAACCGACTGTAGAACAATGTTCAGAAAACATCAATAAGAATATCTGTCGATTAGCCCGAAAAAACGGGCAAAAACCTTACTGCGGATTAATCTGTCTTTCAGTGAAAATGGTTAGGCTGATATTTTTGCAAGTTCTGGAATACGGTATATTATAGGTCTCAACCACTTCGTGGGTTCAACCTAAAAATCAATTTAGCAACATCCGATGATGTATTCATCCGGCGATGCAGATGGTAATTTCAATGATAGTGTGTAATTCCACCAAAACGGTGTATGGTCCAAAGTTAATTAAAATAATTGTTTTACCTTAATGAGAAAACAGTGAGGATAAACCGTTCATATCTCTTTTGCCCAGCACTAGTGATTTAAGGAGAAGATGAAAGATGATCAATGAATGTCACTGAACTTTTATGTAAGTGTTCATTGAAGGTTCCATGTTCACCGCCGTTTGAATACACCTGTGGATGTCTCTAAATTGCTTTTTGTACTTTTAGCATGTGTAAATGTTGAGTTCTGCTCAACCCGGGGCTAGAGGGCGTGGACGGTAGCATGCATTTCCACTGCCGTCCATGAACAGGCTCAGTCAAACCGAGCCTGCATCATTTTCGTTTTTGTCGTGTTGGGCGATCTGTAAAGTTTCCACTTTTCTCTATTTTATTTCACAAGCATTGATAAAACATAGTCAAAATGTTATTGACGGACGGATTGATAGAAGGATGGACGGCCTGTAACCACGGAAGTGTTGAATTACGTAGGTTGGTGCAACCAGGTATATCTAATTAAAATGACTTGCCGTCTTAGCGGACTTGCCGTCTTAGCATATTTTGGATTTTTAAAAAGTTTTTAAATAATTCGGCTACATTTTTGTCAATTAAGGCCTCCCACAGAGCCGGCATTAAATTCCTGTGAATCGGTAATACGTGCGACACCTCTGATGTGTACAATCATCCGTTTTTCTGTCAAAAAGGGCTCTTGCTTGCCGTCTTACCATGCTCATTTTCTCTAAACAAAACAGTTTTCCCGTTTTCAGGCCAAAACTGTTCATCTGTTGATAAAACCGTTTACTTGTGAGTGAAGTACTCACTTTTTTCCTTAGCCTGCACTTTATTTGATCATATTTGATCAAGAAATAAAGAACTTACGCCACTTTGAAGAATCGAATCGACGGAATTCGGCTTGCCGTCTTAGCCATAAAATGACGTCAAAGTCACGTGGTATGGGCACACTGATAGCTATCAAAATATAAGATATTATGTTAATGCAACCCTAGTGATCTAAGAATGTTACCGAATTTTAGACAGTATTGTCTCGTTGTCGTTTCAAACACTCGAAAATATGACCACATGTTAATTAGGCTATTTATAGAAAATCGATAATCAGCAGTGATACGGATTTCCTCAGGCGTTGCTACTGCCAATTAACACTAATTAGCGCACTAATTTAGTAAGATGATTTATGAACAGAACAGAACAGGACAGTAATTTACTAATATAACTTTTATGTATTGTCCAAGGTTGGGGTGTAAGATCAAGCTAGGTCGAACTCGTATGGGAAGAGGGAAAACAACACATATTAGTTTTGAATGAAAAATGGGCATTTATTCAAAATGCCATAAAAATACGTAATATAACAATTATATACATAACCTAACATTGTAATATAAAATGACCCGAATAAACATAACTGGGTGGCAAAAAACCGCCACCCACACAACTACATGTAATACATAAAATACAAAATAATAGTAAAGATTGTAGGGTAGGTACTGGCCTTTGGGTTTAATCATGAAAACAAACTAATTTATATTGAGCGAGAAACACTTTGTGACTATTGATAATGACTTAGAATAATACATCAAAGTTTTTTTTTTAAAACGACCCTGACCTTGGACTATAAACTTTGGGTAGGCGGAGTTGGAGGAGGTGGTTTAAAATTTAGAAATGGCGAGGGGACTGCCCACGCCAAATAAATAAGCAATAATGGCCGGACATCTCACGATTGGTCCAGAGACATCACGTGATGAAACTATTGACGATGATTGGTTAACGTCATAATTTATGTTGGCAGATAAAAACCCGTTGTGTACCGGACAAAAGTACAGAAGAAGATTGTGTCCAATGACATAAAATATTTTATGTGCGCATAAAATTTAATTTATGTATTGTCCAATGTTGGGGTGTAAGATCAAGCTAGGTCGAACTCGTATGGGAAGAGGGAAAACAACTCATATAAGTTTTGAATGAAAAATGGGCATTTATTCAAAATGCCATAAAAATACGTAAAATAACAATTATATACATAACCTAACATTGTAATATAAAATGACCCGAATAAACATAACTGGGTGGCAAAAAACCGCCTTAATAAACATGTACAGTTCATCGTTATATTAAGAACAAAATATAATTAAACATGCTTTGCAATACGAGAGTGAACAAAACAAAAGAATATTCAGCTAAAATTCATTCAATATTGTTTGCAATGTGACCTGCTATGAGAATCAAAGACATGTATGTTTTCTAAATAATATTCCCTCACGGATAATCTTCCTTCAGCAAGTGTACAACATAAGATACTATATTAATGCATAGATACACATGTATTCGGTATAATTTCGTCTAACAAAACACGAATTATCAACGGGCGCAGCGATGATATCAATACTCGCCTTTTTGAAACGACAATATGTCAGAGTTTATCAAGCCATCGGATAACAGATTTGACCAACTTAAAAATTGAATATTTTTTTAAGACAGATTCTGCTCACTTCAGTCGCACCAAGAGTAAACCAACATAGTGCATTTGTGACCAGCATGGACCTGCGGGTCCGCACAGTCTGGTCCATGCTGTTCGCTAACGGTTTCTCTAGTTGCAATAGGCTTTGAAAGCGAACAGCATGGATCCTGACCAGACTGCACGGATGCACAGGCTGGTCTGGACTCATGCTGGTCGCAAACGCACTATGTTGGATTTCTCATGGTGCGGCTCAAAATATCTGGATTGATACAAATATGTTTAAAAAATTAAAACGGTTTCGTTTCGCCAGTTACATAATTTATTTTTCGATTTTTTTCACGGTCTGACTAAAGTTGTAAGTTTGTCTGACTTAAATGTCCAACATTTTTGCGAAGCCTGCTGTTATGTCTAGCGGACTTTTGAGTACCGGTATAACAGATGGAGTGATAATCAATGCGCCTCTTAAATACACTGGCTGCATGATTGAAATTCTGAGGTGCATTTGTGGTGCATGTTTTGTGCTGTTTTCTTCCACAAAAATTTCATGAAAACCAAAGTTATCCGATAAGCAGAATATTTTGCCCCCCCCCCCCCCCCCCCCCCCCCCCCCCCAAAAAAAAAGTTCTTCTGGTTTATATTAAGAATTCCTCAAATGTCACTTTCTTTGTAATATTTTACACATTGATTAGCAGCCACCATCAGCGCTTTGAGCGCTTTGATTACTGTACTGTATTTACTTGTGTTGTTACTTTTCAATATCAAACTATGAAGAATTCACTTTCAGTATTCCTCTTCAGATATGAAGAATTCTTGAATTTAGTACTAAACTTCACAGTACTTCCTTCACTAACTTCATCTAATTCAACAATTCATACTCTGCACATATGAAGTATCTCACGTCACAGTATATCACTTTATCAATTCACTTTTCACTTATATTCTTATCACTTTTATTTCAACAATTCACACTCTTTTCACATATGAAAATTCTCACTTCACATCATATCACTTCATCAATTTCATCGATTCACTTTTCATTTCAAAAATTCACACCCTTTTCACAATTGAAGAATTTTTCAATGAAGTACTTCACACTATGTCAATTAACAAATTGACTTTTATTCACTTATATTCACTTCAGCAATTCACTCAATTCATTCAATAATGAAGTATTTTTCAATGTAATAGTTCAACACTTCACAGTACTTCACTTCACAAACTCACTTTCATTTCATATGAAGAATTCTTCAAATTAGTCTATCATTTCAAATATTCACTATACTCTTATATCCACCTAGACAATTCACACTATTTTCTTTGCATTTATTTATGCACTACCAATGCATTAAGTATATTTTGTTAAGTAGTATTTCACTTTCAATGCTGTTCTTTTAATTTATTATTAAATTTGTTATTCTGTTCTGCCTGGTTATCTCACAAACTTTTCTTATAAATTTCCCCTTTTTGGAGTATATACTATTATTTCACAATTTCATTCAATTCAATTGTGTAATATATATGCTTCATGTACCCGATTCTAGTACTTTTTATAAAGTATCTTGTGGTATTTCACTTTTCAATATATACCTTTAATTAATACAGTATTTCAAAGTATAAATAAGTTTCATTTAAATAAAAAAATAAGAAAAAAAAATCTGCTCACAGTGAGGATCGAACCCGCAACTATACGACTGGTGTCCAACGCTCTATCCGCTAAGCTACGGTCACTGTTAACACCGACACGCTATTTTCTTATAGTGGTCAAAATTACCACTGTCCGCGGTCAGCGAAGCGTTATTTACGTTGCTAGTGCGTAGCTAGACAGAAATCAATACCTACCGATAAAGCTTAATTTTACAGATATATTGTAAAACTGTGTTTTACAAATTACCTGTAAAATTGTTCTTTCAGTAAACGCGTTAATTAAATATCACGATGCGCGGTGCAGCTGCGATTTGTTTTCAGTTTCAAGAAACCTTGAAACTTTTCAAAGCATCATATACTTTCTATGTAGTACTTGTTTTGGAAATTTTGGAGATAAAATATCTCCAAATTTGTCAAATGTGATAGCAATTTTTATTTCAACTTATTTACAATCCCGAAGATTTGCCCTTTGGGGCACCAAGATTCCTGAAAGTCTGCGAAGTGTAGCACCAAGATTCCTGAAAGTCTGTGAGTGTGCCAGAAACAGTCGCAGACCAGTGCAATGGAAGTCTGCGAGTGTAGCACCAAGATTCCTGAAAGTCTGCGAGTGTGCCAGAAACAGTCGCAGACCAGTGCAATGGACTCGGGAGGGTCCCTAAATGCCAAAACTAGTCTTAACTCGATTGGCACCAAGATTTCTGGAAGTCTGCGAGTGTGTCAGAAACAGTCGCAGACCAGTGCAATGAACTCGGGAGGGTCCCTGGATGCCAAAACTAGTCTTAACTCGATTGGCACCAATATTTTGGAAGTCTGCGAGAGTGTCAGAAACAGTCGCAGATAGTGCAATGGACTCAGGAGGGTACCAAAATGCCAAAACTAGTCTTAACTCGGTTGGCACCAAGATTCATGAAAGTCTGCGAGAGTGCCAGAAACAGTCGCAGACCTATGCAAGGGTCCCAAAATGCCAAAACTAGTCTTACTTAACTCGATTGGCACCATGATTACTGGAAGTCTGCGAGTATGTCAGAAACAGTCGCAGACCTGGGCAATGCACTCGGGAGGGTCTCTAAATGCTAAAACTAGTTTTAACTCGGTTGGTACCAAGATTCCTGGAAGTCAGCGAATATGTCAGAAACGCTTGTCATTTTACTCTACTTTTACTTTTAACAACATATTCTGAGACTTTAACATACCCTGGGAAATCTTGACATTTATTTTTCCCACGATGTCTTCAAGCAGTTCATTTGCATTTAGATTAAACTTTTGAATGTTCATTTACATTTAAATGGGTTTGTAAAGGTAAACGACCCTATAAATAAAAAAAAAACAATTTCCTGCCTTGAAAAGAAATTGAAAGATAAATCTGAATTTTTACATTAAAATGTAAATTTTATGCGAGTGTGGTGGTTCATACCCTCATCCATCATATATCACAATTGAAACGTTGACAGGTTTAATTACTTGTATCATAGCTCGGTGTTTTTTCTTAACAAATTTGGTGCAGGTAATTCGTATACACTGAGTACAGGGTGCGGTAACTAAAAGTGTGCAGGTATTTAATACCCGCACGCTAGTTACCGCACTGTTGGATAGGGAGGTATGCCAGCATGTCTGGAACAGTAGTCAACGAGGTGTACTTTATTGATTTTCTGCTCTAGCATTGGTTTATTTTACCTGGGCTTTACACATTTGTAAAGCAAGGATTTTAAGTACTCACTGAACTGCTGTATATGGCAATGTGGAACACCTACAACTACCATATATGGATGGCTATGATACAAAACAGAAAGAACATTAAGACTCTCGGGTAAACGATTTATACTCGGGGGCTACGCCCCCTCGTACAAATCGTTTACCCTCCAGTTTCAATGCTCTTTCTATTACCCATTTCCCGTATTTGAAAAGATGGGAAGGTATACACCCGCTGATTTAAAATTAAAATATTGATGTTATACATGATATTCAATATTTCTCACGAGAAAATACTTGTTAAAAAGTGTCACTGACAACCAAAACATTTGGCCAACATTTTTTAATTTTCTGGTTTACGGGAGCGCCGACCCTATTTTTTGACAAAACAAAATAAAAATAAAAGTCATTTTCAGTACTTTTATTTTCATTTTATCCGCCGACCGTCCATAATTGCTGCTGCCAAAAAAAAAGTTTAACTGTAAGGTAGAGGTTTTTAATCAAGATCAGCAGACGCATGAAAAATGGCGGCCTACATGAATGTAAACTGTGTGAAATTAAATAGAAAAAATATACAAGTTAACAGACAATAATCTATGGAATAAGTTTGCAGAGATAACAAGTATTGTAAGCAAATTGGATCTGAGTAGAAATTACAGAACCTAAAGCTCAACATTAGGAATAATCACAAATGACCTTCACTATCAACGCTGTCCAGATGTTGAAAAATCTGGCGTATCTCATGTACGAGATTTGTTGTCTGTATATTATAATTGGACAACGATCAAATTCATGTGGGACTGTCAGAAAAATACCACACTTGATAAAAAGGAAAGAAACCAAAGAAATGGCAAAATGGAAGAGCAAAAGTGAGTATCAAGTTGCTAAATATATTTTTTTTTTACTTTGAAGTCTTGGGGATTGGAGAAGAAAAAATAACTAATATGAACTTAGGTGCTACCTAGAAGGCAGAGCTCCCTTGAAAAATCACCAGTGTCCCTTGAAAAACTAAAGAAAGTTACGGTTCTTTTTAGAAGGAAGAATGTGTCCAACTTTAAGGCAAAAATACTGCTATGATAGACGTCTGGTATGGGGGAATGAAAATCATTTACATGTACAAAGCTTGTTTAAACCCCAAAAGACTAGCCATCTTTAAAAGTTAGTGATGAGAATTTTACCCAGAGAAAATTACTGTTTGCCGAAATTCTCGAAAACTCCTGTTTTATTTACTGAACTGCTAAGTTAACAGTCGACCTGTGACATTTTATGGTTAATCTTTTAGCTCTACTGGTATAGAATAGGAATGGTAGTAGCCTTTTTGATGTTTATTGATAATTCTTAGCCTATTTTATTTTCCTAGTAATAAACTCTGGTCAGTGATTTTTAAGCTTGTGGATGAAATATTAGCCTGGCTCCCTGGCTGCATGGTTATTTTTTTATATAAATACTGCAAGCAAAATAAGAAAATCTTTAGCCTCTAAAATAGCACATTTTATCTGATGGCTGAACCATACAGCCTGGTGAAAGTTGGCCAATGTAACCCTTGATTACCCCTGTAAACTGTTAACTACTGAGAACCCTATCAATTGTAAGGCAATTAACTATCCTACCTAATGACAAGTTCTCCTTACCAATTTGATAAGGGTCATTTGAGAAAACATCCAAGATGTTGTTATTTTCTGGAAAAGTATAATATTGAGCCCATTCATGATTCAAAAGTTTAATAGTAAATGCAAGTGTGAAAATATTGTATGTGGATAATTAGTTGGAATTAACATAAACTCAGGATCTTTTTTTATGAATTTAAGGTTTTATTAATTGTTAATTTGGGAATCTCTAACTAAAGAAAGTGTTATGGTAAAATTAACCATTACATCAAAAAAAAATCAAATGTGTTCTATGTGCAGAAAAGAAAGAAAACGGAAAAAGAAAGACAGCGCTTGACAGGCACATGTGAAGTTTCAATTTAATATCTGCATTTATTCTGCAGATAGTAACTTGCATGCAAAACTTTAACCAGAAGTTTTATGTTCAAAAGGGGACATAATTTGACCAAAATGCATGTCAAAGTTATGGGACGTGATGCAATGAACAAGTTTTATAACCCGGAAGGCACATGTGAAGGTTCAATTTAATATCTGCATTTATTCTGCAGATAGTAACTTGCACGCAAAACTTTAACCAGATTTTTCTAAATCTAAAGGGGGCATAATTTGCCCAAAATACATGTCAGGTTAAGGGACTTGGCCCAGTGAGGTTGGTATTTGATCTAGAAAAAGAAAAACAGTTTCAAAGCTATATGCCTTTTAGCCTTTTAGTAATTGCTGTAATGTACTTGCACGCAAAACTTTTAACCAGGTTTTTCTAAGTCCAAAAGGGGGCATAATTTGGCTAAAATGCAGGTCAGAGTTATGAGACTTGATACTATCAACTAGTTTCATAACCCCGAAGACACAGGTAAAGTTTCAATTCAATATTTGCATTAGTTTTGGAGATAGTAACTTGTAAAACTTTAACCAGGATTTTCTAAGTCCTAAAGGGGGCATAATCTGCCAGAGTTATGGAACTTGACCCAGTGAGGTTGGTAACTGACCTAGAAAAAAAAGTCTCAAAGCTATATGCCTTTAAATGATAGCTGTATGTACTTGCATGCAAAACTTTAACCAAGGTGTGACGCCGACGCCAGGGTGAGTAGAATAGCTAGACTGTTCTTCGAATAGTCGAGCTCAAAATTAGTAAAACTACTTTTTGGTGGGAAGGGTCTGGCTTCGACGCGGGGTACAACCTCCGTGTATAAATTCATTACTTGTATGTTAAATATGGGTGACATTTTATGTGATTCTCCGTCATGTAGTTTGTTATGTTGCTCTACATTTCTGTTTTTTTTTAATTCATTTATATCTTGATTTATAATATTTATAATGAGTTCACTCTGATTTGTCATTATGTATTATCATTGTATGCTACACATACATGTTCATGAAAAACTTGGAAGTTAATTCTTGCAAATTTTTCTGATTTTCTTTTGGACTTGAGACTTTTATTTTCATTTGATTGGAGTCCAATTAAAAAAAAAACAAAAGCTGTATTATGCTCATGGATGTCTTTTATAACCAGTTAAACTGCACTAAATATGCTTACATAAAACAGAAAATACAGAAAATTGCGATCGTTTTGTGTCTTTTAATAGAGATAGGACTTACAAAACTGTCTTTATATGAATTCTAAGTTTAAAGAGTAATAGCAATAAATGTTAGTTTTGTGTATATTATGAAAATGTGATTGATTGATTAATTCCAAAGAAGATTTTATTATTTGTCTATGTGAACACTAATAGATCACAAATCCTCTGTTAAATATGCATCCCTTTTGTATAAAAGTACATTCCTGTTGCCTGATAAGCCATTACAAGCTGAGGGCAGGCCATAAATCGGTAAATTAGCTTCGGCTCATTTAATAGTGGCTAGCAAATGAAACCCTTAGATAACATGTCACAGTGATAGCAGCTGATTATCATTAAAAGAAATTAATGGGAATTTGTCTCACAAATTTGTGAGACACTGTAAGCCAACTTTCACCAGTCCCTATGTTCGAAGCCAAGGGCAATAAAAAAAGTCAATGAAGAAACAACCTGCTGGAGTTACTTCCCTCTTAATGAATAAACATATATATGTAGAACAAACATAGGGACGGGAGCCAGTCTAATGAAATATATGTGAACGGGGAGAAGAGCATTATGTGCTTTTCACAGTTCAATGCCTGTATATTTTGTTCCCTAAACCTTTTTAAAAAATAAGTTTTATCTACAGACAGTACATTGGAATCTGACATCACTAACAAAACACTTGTTAAATTTCACATGAATGACTTTATTTTTTACAATGCTTTCAAAACTCATGAAAAAAACAGACACTGAAATAAAAAAGAAATTAAGAAAAAAAGGCATCCGGTGAGGATCGAACTCCCGACCTTTGATTTACAACGCGAACTCGGTAACCACTGCACAAATGTGGAAGTATGACGTCATCATTACAAATATAAGTATACATAATAAATTTCAGTTATGGCAGCGTGACGAAAATCGTTTCCCATTGAAAATATTGTATTTTATCTTTTTTTTCTTCGTAGAAAATGTATTTAGCACTAAATTCTTATTATCAGACGCTCATTTACATTTTTATTCAATGTTCAAAGCAGTAGGCGAAACGCTTTTGTCAACCGTAAACAGCAAGCGTCTACTGACGTCTTACTGATTAATTATTATGAGCATTGTGTACTGGAAGAAATCCGAAGAACACAGATTCCAAAAAAGTACCACGAATTTTCAACTCGATAGTAATTCTGTACACGGTTTTATTTATTTTCTTTTTCACACGTTTAACCGTAATGCGACGCTGTCGGCGCCGCTTTGCGGCGCCGGTAGCTCTGCTAATACCATAATTTTCAGTAGTTCTGTTCAAAACAAAGTGCAATTTCAATGTAAAATGACACATGTCCCTGCAAATGCTTGATAAAGATACATGTGATAAAAAATTCAAACTACATGTAGTCAAAATAATTGGACAGTCAGATTAATGGTTGTTTAATATTTTTGACAGGCAATCTAATCCGAGTGGAGATATTGCTCATATGAAAAGATTATCTCAATATTTCCTAGGATCGTGTCAAATTAGTTTGACTAAAGTTCTAGCCAGGTACTGTAACTCAAAAGATAATTATCAAACATGAAACTCTCAGCAATATTCTCATGAGTCCTGTTCACTTATACCGATAAAATCTGTAAGAAGACCCTTTGAAAGTATGTTTTGGACAAACATTCAGACACTATATGTCACATGTGCCTTTGATACAGAGGAACACATAATGACATATCCAGTAATAAATGTTTTTTCGGACTCATAACTTACTAAGTCCAAGTCCCATCTCAGTGAAGAGTCTTATAAATATCCGATACTGTTGTTATTTTGTACACATTTCAGCTGAACCAAAATTCAGATTGTTTTGACTCGTCGTACAATATAGGTGGCACTGACAATCGGCAAAATATAAAACAATATTCAAGCCACTGAAACTTAGCCAAAGCCATTTAATTTTAAAGCCAGTTTATCAATTTGTAATTTTGGCTTTCTAGTATGACAATGCCTGTCTTTTAAGACTTTGCATCTAAGGCCAATTAATATGCATGTATGCAGGATGCAGACCTAAAGTAGTCATTGCATATCCCCATTCTAATAGCAGTTTTTATTCATGTTTATATAATAAACATTATGCAATGTTCTTATGATATGTCAACTGTGGTATCTGTATATTTTATTATGAAAAACCACAAGTATATTTTTACTACAAAATAGCCTCCAAAAACACAAATAATACATATCTTTGGTGACTTTGAAAATTGCATTATTCATACAAGCTACACATAAAGAAAACAACAGTATACTGAGATGATGAGATATAAACCAGTTCAGAATAGTTCATTTGTGAGTGTGTATGCAATTTAAGCTTGCAAGCTTTTGTTTTCTGGGGTGTACAAAAAATAAAAAAAATTGTATCCTTTTAGACGTTTTATTTTTATTTATTTGGTCGACTGCTCAAAATTGGGATTTTTATTTTTATTTTTATTTGTCCCCCCCCCCACCCGACCCAAACTTTTTGAAAAATCTCCCGTAAACCAGAAAATAAAAAAATGCTGGCCTTTCACTCTTTAAATCGACTTGTACTATGAACATGTCGAAAAAAGTTAAAGTTTTGAAAATATTATATTAAATATACTTGGATATTATAGCATTTAGTTTCTGTTTAAATCGTAAATATTAGCGACTTTTATTGGATTTGTATATAGAATACATTTGTATATTACTTATAAACATGAAAAGAAGCCACAGCAGAGATTGTTCAAGTGATAGCAGTGATGAAGAAACTAATGATCAAACGAGCCAGGATAAAAACGATGCACACAGATTACTGTTCTGTAACGTGTGCAAATCTTAACTGTCAACAAGCCAAGTTTATACCCGTGATTTTTCACAACTTGAGAAACTTTGATGCGCATATTCTATGCGATAGCCTCGGCCAGTTCAAAGACTATCCATTAAGATGCATTGCTCAGAACGCTGTGTGAGTTTTTCTCTGGGTGACCTTCGATTTATTGATAGCTTCCAGTTTCTTCCCGCCTAAGAAAGTTTGGTGGACAATTTGGCACAAGATGAATTGAAAGCCTTTCCCTCTCTTCTGTCAGAATGTGATTCTGAGGAGCAAGCCGAGCTCTTGCTTCGTGAGGGCGTCTATCCTTACGACTATATGGATTCCTTTGACAAGTTTAATGAATCAACATAGCCCCCGAAAGAAGACTTCTATTCCACCATTAAAAAGGAATCTATTTCTGAGCAAGACGTCACTAGGGCAATATCACGACCTCTATTTGAAAACTGATGTGCTCATCTCTGTGATGTATTGGAGTCGTTTAGAAACGTATGTCTCAAGCAGTACGAGCTGGATCCATGCCATTTCTACACGTCAACCCGGTTTATCGTGGTCGGCTTTACTCAAGAAGACGGGGGCTCAGCTTGAATTACTCAATGACATTGATAAAGTACTTATGGTGGAGGCTGGTATCCGTGGAGGTTTATCTCAGATTTCTCATCGATACAAGAAAGCCAACAATCCCTACGTGGAGGAGTATGACTCATCGAAAGCCAGTACCTACTTGTAATATTTAGATGCCAATAAATCTCTATGGTTGGGCCATGGTCCAGCCGCTCCTTGTTTCAGACTTTATTTTCATGAAAGAAGAGGAAATGGGAAACTTTGATGCAAGGTCTGTTCCAGAAAAGGGAGAATTTGGATATATACTGGAGGTATCACTTCATTATCCACGCAGGTTGCATGACCTTCACAACTGCCTCCCTTTGGCACCGGAACAGAAAGTCATCTCCAATGATATACTCTCGCTATACGCCCAGCAATTATTAAGAAAGATGTATCGTCTAAAGGAGACTGATCCGCTACCTACACGAGGTCAAGTAGGGAAGTTGCTCTCTACTTTAGAGGGCAAAGATCAATACATCCTGCATTATAGGAACTTACAGTTATACTTACAACTAGGAATAGAAATTAAAGCTATCCACAGAGTTTTAAAATTTAGACAAGCAGCCTAGATGAAGCCCTACATCGACTTCAACACGGACATGCGAAAGAAAACCACCTCCAATTTTCAGAAGTACTTTTACAAATTGATGAATGTCTCCGTTTTTGGAAAGGTAGGTTGTTTTCTCAAATTACTTATAACGTTACTATTGTGTTCTGTTGTTATATAATTTTATAATAGAAAAGAAATATTTTATTTACTTCCAGTTATTGCCTTATATTTTAGACCATGAAAAATGTGAGACGTCATAAAAATATTGAGCTGGTGCACACAGAAGAAAGACTTTTAAAAGCCAACTTACAAAAACACGACGATCTTCAATGAAGACCTCGTAGCGGTGGAACTGCATAGAACCAAAGTCGACTTATTCAAACCTTTGTACTGTGGCATGTGCATATTAGAGCTTTTTGAAACGTCTGACTACCCTAAAGGAAATTTCCTTTACAGTGATCTCAATAAAATGATCTCAATAAAATAGCACTGGGAAAAATGAAGGAGGAAACAAATGGAAAACCTATTTTGGAATTTGTAGGGCTCAGATAAAAAATGCACAGCTTTGTATGCATGCCAAAACAAAGAAGAAAAACGTGCTAAGGGTATCGCTAAAGTCACAGTAAAAAAAAGACATGAAAGGCACGCGCTCTACAAAAATACACTTTTCAATGAGACAAGTGTGGTCTCTTCCATGTCGTCGCTAAGAAGCCACAAATACGAACTTTTCGGCGAAACTATTCAGAAAACGGGGTTATCTGCCTTTGATGACAAGAGATACCTCATTAATGCAAGTGGAGAGCTATGCGTACGGACACTATAAGATTGCTAATGACACAAACTGTGGCACTAGTGTGGAAGAGAGTGGTATAAAGCAACGTGTTCTTTTACTACAGTAGAGGACTCTTTCAAGGAGTACGGTGCCGAGATGGAAAAACTTGAACAATCTTTCCTACTGGGTGATTTTAAAATCACTCCTTGTGTAAAAAAGTAAACATTTATCAGTATAAAACTATAGTTTAGATATATAGAGGATATTACATGAGTGTCTTTTCATATTGAATTTATTAAACGAGTTGAATAAAATTATAAAATGCGAGGCTCTGCCGAGCATTTTATCAATTTTATTCAACTCGTTTAATAAATTCAATATGGAAAGTCACAAATGTAATATTCTTTTTATCACATGTTAGCCTTTCTTGTCGAAACATCAAAAAATCGACTTTCTTTTACTATATAAACAAGACAATTTGACCGACGTCGCCTATACTATAAATGACGTCGACGTCAAAGCTTTATTACATAGAGGATAATTGTTGGTTTCGGTGTAATATCACGTTATAATTTCACCGAGTGGGCACCAGAAGTGATATTTTCACGAGTGGCGCAGCCACGAGTGAAAATAACAACTTTTGGTGTTCACGAGTGAAATTACCGTGATATTACATCGATACCAACAATTTTTCTGTTTATTTTATGTCTCAAACTCTACTTTTGTTGTGTTTATTTCAATAAAATGTCGAATTTGCGGGAAAATTTATCAGGAAGCATCGCAAAGATGACGTCATTTTAACGACGTCATCGTCATATTGTTTCCGGCTTTCAGTACGCTCGGTAAACTTTTTGACATTAATCCGGGTATCAGATTTGATTATTTTCACTGAGTGGCCAGTGAGTTTATCAGGATATAATTCACCGTTATATTTCGATAAACCACCGAAAAACATAAAATAAACTAGTGCATTATCATTTTTATTTAATGGCTTTATTACACTCCCGCGACGTCAAACATGTGATAAATAGAGGATATTACATGAGTGTCTTTTCATATTGAATCTATTAAACGAGTTGAATAAAATAATAAAATGCGAGGCTCTGCCGAGCATTTTATCAATTTTATTCAACGAGTGTAATACAGTCAGTGTGGAATGTCACAAATGTAATATTCTTTTTATCACATGTCAGCCTTTCCTATCGAAACATCAAAAAGTTAACTTTCTTTTACTGTATAAACAAGTCAATTTGACCAACGTCTCCTATACTATAAACGACGTCGACGTCAAAGCTTTATTACACTAGTGTATTATCATTTTTATTTAATGGCTTTATTACACTCCAGCGACGTCAAATATGTGATATATTTGGTTATAATATAGATTATTTCCATCACATTGAGAGTAGGCGTGTAACATCGTGTCAGCCACGTACTTATCATTCGCCTGTAATGCAGAGTCATTAAATGTCTGTATAAAGTCCTGGAATGTAGAGCCACTGAGTCTTTGACGAAGAAACAAAATGCAATACAAGCCACACAATGTGTCACTTTGAATCTGAATGTGATTGGTCCGCAACGTGTCTGATTTGATTTCTAACCAGCGCTGGAAGTGGCGGCTATTTTGATTCGGTGTTCTGCTATAAGAGTCGAAAAATTCAAAATGTCCTGGAGCATCGCTGAAAAAAAGCGCACCAGTGTCTCCCGGGTTTGGTTTCAATGTTTGTGTTAGCAATAAATCCAAAGGGTGTTCACGGAAGTTCACTAGGTAGTTTGTCGGCAGCAAAAACGCCAATGACTCGTTGATTTAAAACGGGATCGCATTCTATCATACATTTCAGCTGTGACGTATCCATTATGGAATGATGATATCTCTCAGTCCATTGATTTCAAGAAATGCGGGTCCAGTGCTTCAGGCAATACAGCTCATTGGTTCTAAAAATAAAATAAATACTATTTTTTACAAACATGTCTTGTATAAATATGTAAAACTGCATATTTTCAAAAGTAAGAATTTAATTAGTAGAATAAATTAAAAGTGTTTTTTGTTTACCTGCTAAAGGTGTCTTGAATACGACATCCAATCGCAAATTCCCCGTTTTCACCAACGAAAGGTATTCCCCGTGATGGGAAAAGTCTGGCTCCAACTGGAAAACGAATAATTTTTATATAGTGATTTCTGTCTAGTAGATTCCCTTCATCTTGTCTCCATTTTCCGCTTGATACGAGCAAGTTGGTGTAGGCGCGCATAATAGCCGTACCTCCAGTCGCATCAAAATCCAGTTTCAATGGATTTCCTCCAACAGGCAATCCATCGCAATATACGGCGATTTGCTGAATAGAACAACTCTCGAAATTGAACGGGTTGGTCTTGTAATCACCGCTTACTGCTTTACTTTTTACAAATCCTAAGATGATTTTGTTTGGTCGTTTTCCCTGAAACATGTTCTCCCAGTTGAAACTAGTTGAACCCGTTGATATGCTCACTGATCTCACTTCAACCTTATCATAGGGGTATAGAGCATTTTGCTTCTCCAGTATTTTTGAATGACCGTAGATGACGACAGGGTTGACTGCCTTTCTAGCGAGGATGTAGATATCTTCAATATTTACTTTATAATCACTATTATCACCAGTGAGTGGACAAAGGTTGGTAGGACTTCTATACATCTTCACATCTACCTGATTCAGCAGATATCTCGACATGGAAACAAATCGTGAAAGATAGGTCCTTGCAAGTCGATGCGGCAATTGCATTTGCTCTCAGAAATAGCCCGTTGTTGGATCCGTTAGGATTTGTCACTCTGGGACTGTCTACGTCGTCCCTGATGAAGAGCTGCGTATCCAGCTGGCTAGTGACAGCTACTGATCTGTTATGTCTGAATGTAAGCTCTGTAGGGGTTGTAGTTACAAGTGATCGTGGCTTTGTCTTGCAGAGTCACTTCTGTCGTTGAGAACAGCGCTTGCAGATACAAGTTTGCGGGTCCCACTTTTTCTTGCTTGATATCGGTGAGGGGCGACCCGTCCGCCTTTTCTACTTTTAGTCTGACATAGATCTACGAATTCCTCAAGTCGAGATAGTCCATTGAGTTTTGCCCACTTATCTTAAACTCGAATGGACTGTCATCTGACACCTGTGATAGAAGTCTAATTTCATCATAATACACATCCGTGACATTAGTCTGTGTGCTTGGAAGATCGAACAAAGCCAACTCCGACACCAGTCCTTCTTTAAATTTCTCTTCATTAAACACCGACATTCTTAGTTGATTTCAAAGATATCCTTTTCCTTGTTTAGCACGTGACGTTTTCTGTCTCTTACAAGAAGTTTTCTTCTTTGATTTGGCGTTTTTGTTACCGTTCCCACGATAACGTTTAGCTCCTTTATGTGATTTATTATCTGTTTTCTTGCGTTTTGTCTCGCGTCGACGCTGTCCACTGGAAGACTGAAGCATATTTACTACACTAGCTGGATTTATATCCTGCCTCTTTAGTTCCGATTTTGCTTGCGCTGTCGTTTGCGTCGCCGGCAAAACTGCTTTGATCGGAAACTGCTTCTCATCTGCTGCCTTTGAGTCATCTACAGGGATGATGGATAAACGTCTACCAGCTCCGGTTTGGTTCAGTGTCGTTCTACCGCTGCTCACTCTATCAAAAAAGTCTACCCACTTTTGTGGATTTGGAACATACAATTTCATTCTTCCTTTAATCAAAGGGATACTGCTTTAAGTGAAGTGTTAGGTGCAATGGCGATTTCAAATCTGACGGGAAAGTGCCATCTCCCAATTTTATATAGATCTGAAATTCTCTCAGCTCTTTCCTTCTGACGGGTAGATAATAAGGTGTATTGAACATGTAATTCCATCCGCTCCCTATGCTTTTATCCAACCGTCTCAAGAGCGGTTGTTCCGCGCCGTGAACGGTACTTTCGTAACAAAGGTCTGTGTAGAGGTAAATAGCTCCAGTCGTTTTAGATCTAGTATTGTCTATAGCATGAAACTCTGTGAGTGCGACTGTCCATTTACCTTTTAGAGTCAACGACAAATTCAAATGAACTTTAAATCGAAACACTTGGTTATCTGCAAAGTAGGCATCACTTTCATCACTTTTGATATATAGAAATTTATCCATGGTGTTCATGGAGCGCTTTCCAAAACGTATTTGATGTTATCCGTGTTTATTCAGCTACTTTATTTTGATAATTTATCTTTATTCAACTCCCAAGTATATCGTGTCGCTTATTTCAGCAGCTATGGTTTGATAAATGTACTGAGATCGTAGTATTCTAGCTAACAGTGCATGATTTCTAAGTAACGCTCTCTTTTTCCTTCATCTGTTCACTTGCCTGGAAGCTATAGATAGTTCTCATAGTGAGTCTTTCGTCTTCAAAGATATGAACATCAGGTTAGTAAATGATAATAGATCGAGCTGTTAACCTCCTCATAATTTCTGCAATGGCATCTATCTTGGCTGCGGTTATTTGTCGAATTAAATGAAAATGTTTTCACAGCGCTCAAAACTACCTTAGCAGTCTTGTTTTTCAGGGCATGCTGCTTGGAAAAAAACATCTATGCACAGGAGCATTATCCCATTTAAGTCCTTCGCCATTTAAGAATCGGCCTAAACATCCTTCGTTTGCAGCTATTAACGTTTGTCTCATTATTTCTTTATTATAGCTCAAAGTTTTCAAGTGCTCTACGTCTGCCTCTCTGTAACAATGATGCTGAATACTTGATACTTCTTTGCGCTGTTTCCTGGTTGTGTGCGATAATTTCTTCCACGTTAATTTATTCACAGTTTCCTTCCATTTTTTCTCCACCAGCTTTTCCTTTTATAAACGCTTGTTATTGAATCTGACAACTGGAAATAATATTCTGTGTCTTTAGAATTTAAACCTTTCGGTTTCGGCATATACGTCTTGTCTCTGTCGCTGTTACCGTGTTGAAAGTATTAGCCCGCATACACATACTTAGTGGAATGTGTTCGTGTCCCCCCTTTGTTTTTGCTGCCGGAATCTATCTGTTTTTTTTCCTACTTGTGTGGGTGCATTTGTGTGCTTTGTGAGTCTAAAACGGTGCCCTACTGTTTTCTTTGTGTTGCTTGTTCGTTTTTCTATGTTATTTAGTTGGGTGTGGTTGTGTGTTTATCTTTGGTACATGAGTGTTTATGCTATTGTGCTTTACGTTGTAGTATTGACTGTTGTCTAAGGAACGTGACTTTCCCTTTTCCCTTTGCTTATGCGTCCTTGTTCAACTTTCACCTTCGTGTTCCTTTCCCACACCAACCCCAACTTTGCCCCTTACCATTTCCATCCCCTCCTTCTATATTTAGCATAAATTAATATGTACTTGTTGGATGTTTGAAACAACCCGTCTGAAATAGTTTTCCATTACAGCTTCTTTTTGTTGTGGGCCTACTTTGCAAATGCATGGCTCTGGAGCTGTATTTTTAACACTCTGTGCTTCTGAGAAGTCTACCTTTACATATTATCTTTCGCCAGAACTGGTTATAAACTTTTTTCTTCTTAGTTTACGCTTTCGATTATTTCGTTTCCTACTGGCCATTCCCCTAATAGTTTCAATTCATGTTTGCTTTATTCTCATTACACATGAAACACTCATGCTGTGCGTTCAGGTTTCTTTGTTAAAATCCTCAATTATATAAATGAAAATGTTTTCACAGCGCTCAAAACTACCTTAGCCGTCTTGTTTATCAGGGTCTCACCCGCAGTTTTCTAGATAGCGCAAAGCAGGAACCGAACGCCATCATTTTCCTCAGCTAGGTTAGACATTGACAGAAGATCTATGTCCAGCTGCTCACCAATAGTGGTGACACGCACGTTCGCCTTTTTAAATATCGTCTCGTCTTCTGCAGTGAATAAGCGTCCTGGTCATTGAGCCATTGTTTGATGTAAGTCATTGTGAATACATACTCCAGGATACTTCTTATCGAGAATTTGAAACAACTTCTGAGCACCCGCGTACTCGGCAGGATTTTTTGCGTTGAAATAATATTCACCAAGAATATGCTTGGCACTATTTCCTATGATTATTTTACTAGCTAACTAGGAGGATCTAAACACCACCACTTATGAGAAACTGGAAGTGCTCCTCCTGTTCTCCAGTGTTTAATAGTTTCATACACGTTTACATTGCTGGCAACAAGTTTAATCTAAATGCAAATGAACTGCTTGAAGACATCGTTGGAAACATAAATGTCAAGACTACCCAGGGTTTGTTAAAGTCTCAGAATATGTTGTTAAAAGTATAAGTGGAGTAAAATGACGACCGTTAGAACTTATTCGCAGACTTCCAGGAATCTTGGTGCCAATCGAGTTAAGACTAGTTTTGGCATTTAGGGACCCTCCCGAGTCCATTGCACTGGTCTGCGACTGTTTCTGGCACACTCGCAGACTTCCAGGAATCTTGGTGCCAATCGAGTTAAGACTAGTTTTGGCATTTAGGGACCCTCCCGAGTCCATTGCACTGGTCTGCGACTGTTTCTGGCACACTCGCAGACTTTCAGGAATCTTGGTGCCACACTCGCAGACTTTAAGGAATCTTGGTGCCCCAAAGGGCAAATCTTCGGGACCCGAAGATTCCCCCCGCCCCGATTTATACTACTTATAAACACTTATTTATTTTTATTTTTCAGTTCTACAATGGGCATTGCACAGTTCAGTCTCCTTGGAAGTTGGAGATGATCCTCAAAATGAAATGTTCCTTTGGACAGCTCCTGGAGTGATGCATAGTTTGTTGTGTATGAACACTAGTGAATAAGTTTGCGCATATACTTGCCTTATGATGAATTTAAAGCGAGTGCACTCACGAAACCGTCACTGATCAGATGTCTGTTTGAAACACACTGCCTACGGTGGTAGGATGATCCTACATCTCAGTCACTTGATGTGCTATGTATTCATCCATGATGTATCTTGTCTGCTTTGACGTGAAGTTGGCCGCTACTGTCGCCGGGCTGCTCAGTGGTAGTGATAACAACATGGGTCGACAGATTTTGATTGTCATGGACAGATACGCTCCTGTAATACAGGATATCAACAAAACAATATAAATACAATGTCAAAATAGGGGTTTATACACACAGTGGTTTGGCACTGCAGTTTATTTTCAAAAATTCATAGAGTTTCGGACAGAACAGAGTAACTTGGCGTAAAGTGTTTTTGGTTGTAATAAATATTAATTTAAACTTTAAACACTTTGATCTAAAACATCTTATCTTGAAACAAAAATATTATTATCGCTGTATACTGGTCGAAATCCTTCAAACAAGTTTAAAAACATTTCATAACAGATTTCTAAATCTTGTATTTGAAATTGTCATAAGTAAAAAGGCATGTGTCATTACATTACTTATATTTTACTTAAAGTAAAACACAATAGTAATTTACGCCAATGGTATCCGCTGCAGATCTTATGATATTCACACAAGTAGTCATTAAAACGTACTATTGCATTGATACAAGTAAGTAAGTAAGTAATTAAGTAATAAGTAAATTTTATTATAGTGACATTGTGTATAAATGTTGCAGCCAGTTGTCATTATAATTCAAATCATAGTTCTTGCATTCCTTAGTCATTACAAAGAAATATTTTTATGATACTTGGTGCCTTCACTAGTAAACTGTTACCATGAAGATCTTGTCAAAAGGTAAAACATTTTTTTTTTGTACAAGTTACAATAGCATTGTACGACAATGGTACCTACTGAAGATCTTATAGTGTTTACGTAGCAATTAGTCATTTAAAAGAAACTATTGAATTCAAACATTATGCAGTCAGTAATCATTAAAATTTCTACTATTTCATATAAATCTTAACCATGTAGATCTCGTCAAAAAGTAATACACGCTTTCTTTTCCGAGTTCATTAAGTTCTATCAGGGTTGCCACTCAGTTGAGAATGAAATTCCCTGACCTTTTCCTGACCTCCCTGACTAAACTATACTTTCACTAACCAATACCATCATATTGTTTGGTCTGTTCAATCCACCATTTAAAATTTATTTTGTCTCAGATATAACAAACTTTCATTAACAAAATTGATTCAAACACATTTAAACTCAGTTTAAACACAATTACACAAAATGTGTTTGGAAATACACAAAACGTGTTTGGAAATACCTATACACACTACCTGCTTGAAAACTGCCATGGTCACTGAACATTTTAAAAATCGACCCAGAATTTCTTTTCCTCTGATTTTTCTAAAATCTAATTGTTTACTAACCATTGTCAAGATTTCCCTGGCAATCCACAGACTCAAAAAATCATTTTCCCGGACTTTTCAAGGTAAGTGGCAACCTTGTTTATTTCAAAAACCGACGGCTCTGTTACAACAAATTTCTGTAACAGTTTTTTAAAAAAAAATATTACTGTTATAAGAAGAGATTGTAGCTGCTAATAAGAACTAGGTAATAATGTAAAATACAAGAGCTTTTCAAGGTTTGTAAATATTTTAAGTTTATTGTAATGACATGAAATATTACTTGTACACCTTCAAAGCAAATTACACCTTGTACCACAGTTCAAATGTATAAACATACGCTATTCTTAATCCATGTCAGTACTCTCATCCGTTTCCTTAGTATCTGGTTCAGGCAGACGTTCCATAACAGTCTGTCTAGCCGATAATCTTTTGTAATAATCATAAAATTCAGTAGGAATTACACCTTGCTTAGTCATTTTTCTTTGCACTTGATATTTGGCGCTTCCCTTTGTATAAAGGTTGAATATGCTCATTTGGACGCTTCCTTCCAAGAATCTTTACTTTCTAAAATTCTTATGCCTCATCAAAATTGTACTTAAAATAGCACATCTCTGTTTTAGACTTTACAAAACGCAATATACTTCATTTGTTTCCATCTCGGCTTTAAGTCACATTCAGTCTTGGAAATTGCTTTTGTTCTCTGCTGATTTGAAGTCTGCAGCTAAATAGAGTTCGATGCACAGAAACACTGCAAACACTGGAAACAGGTACGTCAGCGCTTGCAGTTGGCAACGGTGAGGTTACAAACTGTACAAACTGCAAACTGTTCCGAGTCACAACACTAATACATGCATCATAATGGTCCAGAATATTTGGGATAATTAAAATATATGCTAATTCTTTTTCATTATCATTGTCATCTACCTTTAAAGTTGGCTCAACAATAATCTTTTGTTGATCCGGTTTGCTGGTGTATATCATATATGAATAGTTCGGAAGTACCAATGTCAAGATCCGCTACTTTGCTATTAGTATTTTCAATTTCAAACAAATATTCAGCAACAATATTTTCTTCTTTTTTCGGGACCATACTTGTCTATAAGAAACCCATTATATTCCACTGTATTTTCTTCCAAGTGGATACACAGTTATTTTCTTAGCTGATTCTGATATAAGGTTTCAATATAGCGAGTAAGATATGGAACAAAAAATGGCAAAGATGTTGTCGTTTGTGAAGAAAGCACCAGATTTTGCATGAAATTACTTTAAGGTATCCCAAATCCTCCAAGAGGAGGAGACACGCTATATCTGCCCTGGTACCTCCTTTTAAATCAGTTTAAAATAGGGAGGTAAAAATGTCTTAAAAAATGTTCTTTTTTCCTTTAAATTGAAATTTATCTATAAAGTAATGTTTCATATGATCTAAGCATGGATAACATATCACTAGCATAGACAAACAACCATTTGGTATTGACAAATATACAAAGTTTACTACAAAATACTCTTTTTCAAGATACATACTAAAAAGGGAGGTAATCAGACTTTACTGTATGTTTTATGTCAAAACTGCGTGTGAAAAGATGTTTCTTATGAAGAAAGCATGAAAGTTTGTATTTAAGTGTTATAAAGTATTCTGGATCAGAAATGGACTACATATATGATTTGTTGGCTTGAATAGACCAAAACATGATGCCCCAAAGGGGAACTACCTTTCATTTATTTCAATCAAATATATCTAGAACCATTTCAAAAATATTAATTCATTATCTTAACCAATTATAATCTTTGAAAAAAAATTATTCAATTAGATTTTATACGCATTCAATATACATGACTCAGGAAAAATAATACGAGGTTCTTCAAGAGAAGATTGTTAAAAATCACATTTTAAGGGCAAATTATCATTTCATTTGTTAAAATGTCATATTACTGAACTTAATATAAGTAAAGAGACAGAATTCATGGATCTTATATATAAAATATCAAAAAAGTAAAAATATTCACATGTTTAGGTCCATGAGGTAACCTATATATCTGGATTTATTAGGGCCTTAGATTTAAATAAAAAAGAGAGGCCTTTCAATGGACTATTTTTAAGTTACATAACAGTATATGAAATAATTATGTTTTCAAATCAAATGACTTATCCAAAAACCCATAAAATAAAAGAAAATTATATTTACACTCATTCAATAGATTTCTAAGAATTGTAATAGGTTTTCAAGTACTTCTCTAATACATTTATTTGACAAATTTATATTTACATGAATGTGTTATTGCACTGGCATTTGATTGGTTCTATGAAGTGTACACAGTAATGAAAGTCAAGTGTCATTATTAGTCAATCCAGATTCAACAGAATTAAGCAATGCAAGGGTCACAATTAAGGTATACAGAAACTAGATAGAAAACTGGCGCGGAAAAAATCATTGTAGTCGCAAAATGGCGCAATCAAAAAGTTCTCCTGCATTGCTCTGTAGAGCTTTTTTCCTTCCTTTTTTACATTTTTTTTTGCTGAAATCACAAAATAGATCTATCCTTGACATAAAGGAAGCATTTTCGCAATAATATGATAACATGACAAATTTATTATGGAAATGTACGTCATACAATTTGGGTGATCATTTTTAGCTCATCTGATTTTTTGAAAAAAAATGATGAGTTATTGTCATCACTTGAGCGGTTGTCGGCGTCGGCGTCTGCGTCGGCGTTGCCTGGTTAAGTTTTATGTTTAGGTCAGCTTTTCTCCTAAACTATCAAAGCTATTGCTTTGAAACTTGCAATACTTGTTCACCATTATAAGCTGACCCTGTATAGCAAGAAACATAACTCCATCTTGCTTTTTGCAAGATTTATGGCCCCTTTTGTACTTAGAAAGTATCAGATTTCTTGGTTAAGTTTTATGTTTAGGTCAGCTTTTATCCTAAACTATCAAAGCTATTCCTTTAAAACTTGCAACACTTGTTCACCATCATAAGCTGACCCTGTACAGCAAGAAACATAACTACATCCTGCTTTTTGCAAGATTTATGGCCCCTTTTGGACTTAGAAAATATCAGATTTCTTGGTTAAGTTTTATGTTTAGGTCAACTTTTTCTCTTAGACTATCAAAGCTATTGCTTTAAAACTTGCAACTCTTGTTCACCATCATAAGCTGACCCTGTACAGCAAGCAACATAACTCCATCCTGCTTTTTGCAATAATTATTGCCCCTTTTGGACTTAGAAAAATCATTTTCTTGGTTGAATATTATGTTTAAGTCAACTTTTCTCATACACTATCAAAGCTATTGCTTTAAAACTTGCAACAGTTTTTCACCATCATAAGTGGACACTGTACATCAAGAAACATAACTCTATCCTGCTTTTTGCAAGAATGATGGCCCTTTTTAGACTTAGTAAATCATGGGTAAGACAATATTTCTATTATACAAAAAAAATCAGATGAGCGTTAGGTGATATTGTAGTTGGTTTGTTTGACTGAAGTACATGAGCCCCAATTTTCTTTTGATGTTTTTTTTTCAGCACTGACAATATTCTTTAACAAAATGTAAAAATGTAAGCCACAGATATTTAAAACGGGTCCTGCTCTGTGCTGTAACCATTTGGAATTTGTCAATTTTATCTGGAATAATGAAGGCCGGCTATTAAGTATGTTCATACCTTAATGTCTCTCCACAAACATGGCTTCGTATATAAATATTAGAAATGTGAACATCAGGTAATTTAGATGTTTTCATGCTGTCTGTTTCCTTTTGGAACTAGAATGGTATCTGGCACCATTTACTGACTTACAGCTTGATAGCTTTGTTTATAACATGACCATCATGGTATTGTTCTAAACGTTGAAGTCACATCATGTCGTGCACTAATTCCGTAGTAAGCTGTCCTTTTGGCATAAAAACAAGGACAAAATTCCAACAGGAAAAGACACATCCAAGAACGTAGGCTTAAAGCTAACATTCTTTATAATGCATTATCTTGTTGTGATACTGTCTCAATACGTTTGCAAAGCATAGGATATCTGTACTTATTGCTATGCCGTTTTAAAAGATTCAAGAAGTGCACATGACAACTGGAAGGATAGGTTGTTCTATCATGCAAAGAAAAATCAAAATGAAGCCAGAGAATATATTTTCTTAAGCAGTTGAACGTAGTGAAAGCAACTCCATAAGAGATATTCACGTATGTAGCAAATAACATTGTATCAAGCAGGTTGTAGACAGGCATTTATAACATACATTGACATTGCTAATCACGTCAGCTGGAAATGGTCAAAAGAACTTGTACTTGGCTTTAATTATGCAATATGCTTCTTAATCGGCTGCTATAACTTGGAGGGAATTCATCAATGTAACTACAAGAATACATACAAAGTAAGATATAAATGCATCAAGTCAATCCTGTGAACTTAGATATTTTGAAAACATGTGTGCTAGAGAGTGAAATACTGACAAATTGCTTAGTTAAATATTGAAAGGGTTGTTATGCACAAAATGAAAATGTTGTTTGTTAGGGTAACCTGATCGTAACTTTTCTTTCAACTTTTGTAAGTTTATCAGATACATGGTATTATTATATGGGCCGATCTTGAACCTAAGACAGAAAATACACTATTTCGTTATTTATTAAAAGGTTTAATATGCAAGATAACTGTAGCTCAGTATATTTTAAGGAGACATTTTTTATAAACTAATTGATTAATCTTTACCTTTAAAAATTTACATCTTTCTCCAAGTTGGTACGACTTTTTTATGTCTGTATCATATTTTCATCTTAAACATATTTTTATATGTGACTATTTGCAGTCTTGGGGTGTGTGCTGGAAATCACTGCTCTGTGGAGTGGTTCAGTGAGAGAGACCGTCTAGTGGTAAAGGTGTTGTCAGATAAATAGGAAGGTTGTTGGTTTAAACCGTAGAAAGGTTAATCTATCATACAATACCAGTGCTATTTTTAAGAAAGCGGAATTTAGACTGATTCTAAAACTTGTAATCATAATCAAATTCAAATAAATTAGTATCATTGAATATAGTATAAATAGCAATAATAAATACAACAATAAATTTAGTTCACATTCCATCTTCTTTTGTTGTAAAGAAAGTATTAGGATGATCGTATGCTTTAGCTTGAAGTCATTATTTGTCTTGAAAAAAAAACAGAAATTTGTTTTGTATAATATGTTTTACATGAATTTACATTAGTTATTGAATTTAGAAGAAAAACACAAAATGACACCCTTCTTTAGCTACTCGTTTGAATGCTTGATAATATTCATAGGGAAATCGAACTATCGGTACTCCATGTAAAGTATTACAGTATGTACCTATATGTGAACTTGTTTTATAAAATACCCTTAATGAACCTCAAAATGTAAAAAATGTTTAAATAATATTTTGATATAATTAAATACTAAAATTAGTTTTGTTTACCTGAGGGATATAATACTCACACTTAAAACTAAAGTCATCCTGTAAATGAAATTTTTAAACAATTTTCCCCTTTTTAGGGCCTCATCTATGTCATTTGTCAGTGTCCTATATATTATATATGTATAAAATGTAACAAAATAAATATTATGTCAATTATAGTTACTTATCTAGGTTATAAATTAACCTTTTGGACATTGCTTACAAAAATATATGATTAAAATAAATAAAATATAGGTCCCTTTTTGGGGCCTCATCTTAAGCTAATTGAGGTTAGCGAACAGCGTGTCTCCTCCTTTTTATGGATTTAGCATACTTCAAAATAGTAACATACAAAGTTTGGTGCTTTCTTCACAAAAGGAAACATCTTTTTCCTATAACCTACTCACTAATAGCATGCTGCTTGGAAAAAAAATTCTATGCACAGGAGCATTATCCCATTTAAGTCCTTCGCCGTTTAAGAATCGGCCTAAACATCCTTCGTTTGCAGCTATTAACGTTTGTCTCATTATTTCTTTATTATATCTCAAAGTTTTCAAGTGCTCTACGTCTGCCTCTCTGTAACAATGATGCTGAATACTTGATACTTCTTTGCGCTGTTTCCTGGTTGTGTGCGATAATTTCTTCCACGTTAATTTATTCACAGTTTCCTTCCATGTTTTCTTCACCAGCTTTTCCTTTTATAACGCTTGTTATTGAATCTGGCAACTGGAAATAATATTCTGTGTCTTTAGAATTTAAATCTTTCGGTTTAGGCATATACGTCTTGTCTCTGTCGCTGTTATCGTGTTGAAAGTATTAGCCCGCATACACATACTTAGTGGAATGTGTTCGTGTCCCCCCTTTGTTTTTGCTGCCGGAATCTATCTGTTTTTTTCCTACTTGTGTGGGTGCATTTGTGTGCTTGGTGAGTCTAAAACGGTGCCCTACTGTTTTCTTTGTGTTGCTTGTTCGTTTTTCTATGTTATTTAGTTGGGTGTGTTTGTGTGTTTATCTTTGGTACATGAGTGTTTATGCTATTGTGGTTTATGTTGTAGTATTGACTGTTATCTAAGGAACGTGACTTTCCCTTTTCCCTTTGCTTATGCGTCCTTGTTCAACTTTCACCTTCGTGTTCCTTTCCCACACCAACCCCAACTTTGCCACTTACCATTTCCATCCCCTCCTTCTATATTTAGCATAAATTAATATGTACTTGTTTGGATGTTTGAAACAACCCGTCTGAAATATTTTTCCATTACAGCTTCTTTTTGTTGTGGGCCTACTTTGCAAATGCATGGCTCTGGAGCTGTATTTTTAACACTCTGTGCTTCTGAGAAGTCTACCTTTACATATTATCTTTCGCCAGAACTGGTTATAAACTTTTTTCTTGTTAGTTTACGCTTTCGATTATTTCGTTTCCTACTGGCCATTCCCCTTATAGTTTCAATTCATGTTTGCTTTATTGTCATTACACATGAAACACTCATGCTGTGCGTTCAGGTTTCTTTGTTAAAATCCTTAATTATATATTCACTTCAAATATCTTGTGTTTCACTGTAACATTTATTTTTTCAACATTTAAAATGTCGTTCTCTGTTACATTTTCTATGATTGCCACCTGCTCAAAATATCTTCTACAGACTTTTTTTGTATTAATACTTGCATAGCTGAGGTATTCATTATCATCATCTGTCCACATCAGATAATATAAAGCATAAAACATTTATATATATATATATATATATATATATATCATATGATATTTTAAGGTATTTTTTTATTAATAACTGTCAAAGTATTATAAAATCAACTCATTTACAGAGCGGTAAATGCATTAAGTGAATGTCTTTCAAAATCTAATTGTATAGTACATTTTGTAAATAAAATTTACCATCTCTTCATTTACAAATTGTGCTATTTATTTAAATGGATTTCATAGATTTTAGTATTTCATCTACAATATGTATGTACTTTTATATTTGTAATATAAATATGAAATATAAAACATACCTTTTCTTTTCCCTGGTTATTTTTACAACATTTTATACCCTTATTAACAAAAAACAATGACCAGATAATATCAGATCATATCATTTTTGAAAACAAAACACACCCCCACACCCCCCTAAAATTTGACGTACCATGTTCACTGTGGGGAAACGGACACCGGATATAGCCAAGAAAGTGTTCAATCGGTAAACGTTTTATTTTGACACACGGTAAGCTTTTTTCCATTTTTGGTATTTTATGGTGATATATTTATCAAAATCGAAGAGTTTCGAATAGCTTGATCATATGTAATATACAACTATGATGGAAATGTGTCTCCATTCTTGTATAATGACACAATTCTCGCTGAAAGTTGCATGATCGCTCATAAATGTTCAGTAAGCTAGTAGGATTTCAAATGTTTTATATATAACAAATAGAAAATAAGAATAAAAACTGAATCGAGCGATTTTATTATAATTATATCGTTCAGTATTGTGTAAGATATCAATACGATATGTTTTGTTGTTACGGAGATATTTATACTTTTTGATGACCTGGGGATAAACGAATCAAACAAATAACTGCACAGGGGATAGCTATTAAGTGGACGGAGGAGAGTAACGATGTATTTTGAATAATGAGACTGCGATCATGATTTCGGCCTTTTACCGCTACGTTAAGTCATGGGGATATGATTTCACTATTGTCCATATCGAGGGATGAGAGCAAAAGTGTTTTTTTTTTCTTTTAAAACAGTTTCACTTTGACCTCTCTGTATGCTGTCTGTCTTTTCGTCCACTTGTCTAACTGTTCGGCCTTTCGGAGCAATACTTGCAATGGTTGGTGATATTGCATTCACAGATGGGGTTCAGTTACTTTCCTTAGTTTCTAATGTGCAATTTGCAATTCAATCTAAATAGATTTTGTCCACAAAAATAAGTATCTTTTTTTTTCAAATCAGTTAAGAATTGGTAAACAATATTGAGTTCACGAGTATTAATCATAGTGTGTATTTTCACAAGCCTCAACGTTCGAGTCGCAAATATTTGAATATGGTGTCAACATTAAACCGCCCCTATTGGATGTACGTACGTATTGAGTGTACTATATACTGACCAAAACATATTGCCTTAGAATTGACGTGATGTTTGCTATACATGTGTATGGTATAGCCTTGTAAATTACGTAGGCACGTTTTGCACACAGAAGTTATCAGTTAGGAATGAGATTGTGATCTAATTTGGTACACTTGACGCTTTTTCTAAGACCGTGCTGTGCGTTTTGGTCTCTTGTTACTTAGAACAGAAAAACTGGTCTCTGCGTGTTAACTACAGAGAGAAACTAAATATTGCGACCAATCTTAATATTTAAGCAGCTTGTCTATATAGACGTTGATTTTGAAGAGCATGGATCAAATTCATTGTTACATAGACTAAATTAGAAATACAGTTATAGGTGCCGCGACTTTCCAGCTTTGATGGTGGAAGAAGACACTAGGTGCTCCTCCGTTGCATTGTTTCATCACAAGCGGGCACTTGGGTAGAACCACCGGCCTTCCGTAATCTAGCTGGATGGCTTCCCCTCATGAAGAATTCAATGCCCCGAGTGAGGCTCGAACCCATATCGAAGGGGGCAAGTGATTTGGAGTCGGCGACCTTAACCACTCGACCACGGAGGCCCCTCAAGATAACGTGTAGTTGATATGTTGATCCAAAATTCACAGAAAAATTATACACAGATCAAACAGTTGCAGTCGGCAATATATTGGATCGTTATATAGATCCATGTTTTAATTATCATCTCATTGTGGTAAACCTAGTGATCAGTCGAATAATTGGTGACAAAGTTGACATTAAAGGTTGTTGCCCTGACTCTATCCGCCTCTAGTAACACCATTTGGATACTAGTGTTAGACGTACGTATGGTAAATATTTCTAAAGGCTGGAATAAACGAAGAAATTTGAAAAAGACATACGCAACTTGACCGCGATGGTTGACCTTAGGCTGATTATTCATATCGGTTATTTCATTATAGAAATCAAGGGTGTTTAGGGTAGCCGTGTATATTTATATGGAATTAGTTTGTATACAGTGCAGTATCAAAGTATATTTACTTTCATTTGATCAATTAAAACTTTCCAATACACTAATTTATATTTACATAAAATTATATTTCCTTTTTCTCGTGCAGCTCGTGTTTTACGTACACTCCTTTTCAATAATAGGTTGTGCCTAATTATGTATTATAATGCAAAGGTCAACCATCGGGGTCAAGTTGCGTCCGCTATACATGAACAGGGTTACTATCAATCAGAATCATTACCAACTTTTAGTAACATCTTTAAACCGATAAAGCGGGACAGATCTACCTATCATAAAAATCAATAAAACCACTTATATGCAAGGCAGACTCGGATCAAATTGAATGTAGTAAAAAATGATTTTTAAGCCTCATTTTTAGCTCACCTGAGCACAAAGTGCTCAAAGGTGTGCTTTTGTGATCGCCCTGTGTCGGTCGTTTGTCGTCGTTGTCAACAATTTGACTGTTAGCACTCTAGAGTTCACACTTTTGAGCAAGTCTCAATGAAACTTAGTCAGAATGTTACCCTTAATAAAATTTTTGATGAGTTCTTGATTGGGTCATCTTAGCTCTAAAACTAGGTCACCAGGTCAAATCAAAGGAAAAGCTTGTAAACACTCTAGAGGTCAAATGTTTGGCCCAATCTTAATAAAACTTGGTCAGAATGGAACCCTTAATAAAATCTTGGAAGAGTTTGACATTGGGTCATCTGGGTTCAAAATCTAGGTCACCAGTTCAAATTAAAGGAAAAGCTTGTTTACACTCCAGAGGTCACAATTTGGGCCCAATCTTAATGAAACTTGGCCAGTATGTTACCCTCAATAAAGTCTTTGACGAGTTTGATATTGGGTTATCTTGCGTCAAAACTAGGTCACCAGTTCAAATTAAAGGAAAAACTTGTTAACACTGTAGAGGCTACATCTATGACTATATATTCATGAAACTTGATCAGAATGTTGATCTTAATGATCGTAAGGTCCAGTTTGAATCTAGGTCATCTAGAATAAAAAAAACTAGATCACCAGGTCAAATCAAAGGAAAAGCTAATGTACACTGTAGAGGCCACATTTATGATGATATCTTAATGAAACTTGGTCAGAATATTAATTTTGATGATCTTTATGTCAAGTGCAAATTTGGGTCAGGTTAAGTAAAAAACTCGGTCACTAGGTCAAATCAAAGGAAAAGCTTGTTGAGGCCACATTTATGACTGTATCTTCATTAAACTTGGTCGAATGTTAATCTTGATAATCTTTAGGTCAAGCTCGAACTTGGGTCATGTCGGGTCAAAAACTGGGTCACCGGGTCAAATCAAAGGAAAATCTAGTTTACACTTTAGAGACCACATTTATGACCATATCTTAATGAAACTTGTTCAGAATGTTAATTTTGATGATCTTTAGGTCAATAGCTCAGGGGAGCGATATAGGGCCTTCATGGCCCTCTTGTTTATATTTTCTCTGACTCACTTAATAAATTTAAATTTATATGACAGTAACCTAATATTCTCTATTTATTACATATTTGACGTTACAGCCATTAAATAAAAACGATACTACACTATTGTAATAAAGCTTTGACATTGACGCCATTTATAGTATAGGCGACGTCGGTCAAATTGACTTGCTTATATAGCAGAAGAAAGTCGAATATTTGGTATTTCGACAAGAAATAAAATCTGGAAAGTAGATCCCTCGGAAGCACCGAGAACAAGGCAAACAAAAATTGCAGACTCGGTTTGATTGAGTCTGTTCATGAGCAGTAATGGAAAATGCAACACTGCCCACGCCCCCTAGCACCGGCTTAAGCAGTATTCAATCTTCAAATCTAAATGAGTTGAAATCAATGATCCCGAAGGACCAGAAAATATAAGCCTAACATGTGATAAAAAGAATTCATCTTACATTTGTGACTATCCACATTGAATTTATTGTGTTGTTTCACATTTTATCATGCAATGTATCTTATATTTTGCATGATTGTCATCCTCAGTCAGACAAAGTCTCTTGCGCAAACCACATGTTCCTATCTCAATATTTGACTTTCATCTAAGAATGTTACAAAAACAGCTGAAATGCACCGCCCCATCAGTACTCTCAGTGCTTTGATTCTACTTGGAAACTATCCTCAGTACATAATACGGCTATCCCTAGTACAGTATTGTTAACATTTCTAAGGGCATATCTTTAACAGTTTAAAAGTTACATTGCCAATTCTTACAATAAGAATAGTTTAGCTTATGCTTGTAAAATCGTACGATTCAGAATTTTAATTGATTCGAAATATTTCTTTAAAATAACAATATTTCTCGAAATTCTGTGAATTTGAAGGTGATCATCTCAGAAGCATTATATAATACACCATAGTCCAAATTTAGCATTCAGCTATTAGTTCAAACACTGGTTTCATTTGTTGATACGGTAGATAAGCGTTAATACAGCAAGATCTTACCTCTGGTGAAGAAAAACAACTGCACAATTGCCTGTTTACTTATCACTTTCTGAGCTATATCCGGTGTCCGTTTCCCCACCGTGATGTTATCAACACCAATTTGCACCTAGCCCTAGATATCACAGTTTGGCAGATGAAACGTGGCAATATTTTACTAGTAAACATTTTGCATCTCCAGATATTACTACCAAATGATATGTTCTGATTTAAATGTATATACCATATACTTAGATGTTAATGAAAGCCAAAACATTATATGGGTAAATGATACAGTCTGGCATGATATTTTGCCACATAAACTGAGAAAATTCATAGGATCTACATCTTCTGTTGATTTCATGCAATATATCTTTCCATAAACACATTTCCATACTAGTTAGATGTTTTCTGATCATGTGACCTAAACAAGCTCTTTGGTGTTGTTATAATAATAAAATTTCGATTAACTTTTCTAAGAAACTGAGTTTAATTTAAAATGTTTACAAAAGATGCAACTTGGTTTTAATACCGATTATAGATCTACGCGGGTGGTGCTGAAGTACTGTGTTATTTTTTGTAGGTTATTTATAGTTTATTTTGGTCATGTGATGAAGAACTGTTTTGGTCATGTGATCAAAGCAAAGCATGCTCATTTTCATACGCGTTGTTAAAAAATACAGATTACGACAAATATGTTTTTAAGCAGTGCATTTTTTGATAAAGTTGAATCTCAGAAGCTTTCTGAAAGTTAAACAGACTTCAATTACGTAAAATTTATGGAGGACACGGAACTACTTGTTCTTCGGTTTCGGATAAGCGTATCGACTGTAAATTTGTAGTATGGTAAATCTGTGGTCACGCTTCGCTGCCCACAAAAATAATAAAGATCTAGCGCTCAAATTTTGACACAGTATGTATTTCAAATGTCAAACACAGAAAATACGAAAACCCAAATTTCAGAAAATTTGGTAGATACCACTCTCTGGTTTTCAACAGACGATATATCAAATACACAAGACATGTAAATCAAAAGTAAAATGTGATATGTTTTCCAGTTATTTGATTAATATTATCACGCACGCACGCACGCACGCACGCACGCAGCCAGCGCGCAGCACGCACGCATGCACGCACACACACACATTCAAGATGGGGCAAAGTCACTACACCAATTTAAACCAGGGAAATGACTACAATACTTTCTGATCAACTTAGATATATACAAAATTTCAAAATACCATGATTTAAGCATTTAGATGTAACCTTGTGGGTTATTCGTCTGAAAACAATCAGCAGACAGAAGTATTGATTTTTACCTGAAAATCACTACATGGTCATGTGATAAATACGACACACACACGAAAACATTACTACTTCTTTAACACACCAAAACTAACGGCAACACATATTTACACATCACATTTACTATGTAAAATTACTGTGACATCTACGTACATACATGTCAGGTGTAGGTTATATATTATATTAGATATAAACTTCTGGGTTATTCGTCTGAAAACAATTAAAAAATTCTTGATTTTCACCTGGAAATCACTACACGGTCACGTGATAAATACCACACACACACACACACACACACACACACACATACACGCACGCACGCACGCACGCACGCACGCACGCATTTCTTGAATAGGCCCTCTGATGAGATTTTTAACCGACTATAAATCTCGTTATGTACTGCTTTGATTCTATTTTAAAAACTCTCAAGATTTGCAAGGAATGTTAATTATTTATCTTGTAAGTACTAATCTCACACCCTATATGGCTGATCACTACCAAATAGAATGTAAGCCTCCGCTGGTCTAGTCACAAGTAGTCCAAATATAAGTAGTACTAATCTTTTTTCGGTTCCTAGTGCATTTTCTCGACAGCAACATACTTTAGAAACTACCGCGTTTCGGTATGCATCACTTCGCATTCTATTGAAATCGGCATATTCCTATCGCATGTTAGGTAAAAATGGCGGCGTAAGAATATAATGTCTCTAAAATAGAAATTGAAGGAAGCAAAAAGTAGTAAATTCAGCGGGTTGTATTTAACGAACTGTAGTTTATGGGAATATAAGTCTCTGAACATCTGATATGCTAGAAAATGTCGAAAAACCGTTACGAAGTAAGTGGATTTTATATGAAATAAAGAACAGCTGGATTTGATGGTGTTCAGCCTATAAACGACTGTATTCCACTTCTTCCTCTTGCGAGTGATCAAAACAATAAACTGACAGCTAAAAGTTGAAAAACAGCATTTTAAAGTGACTGATTTGCTTTGAAAGTATATATATTTACATTTCATTGGAAGCTAAACATGATTTGTTTCTGTATATAATGTGTTAGTCTGATGACAGGTAGAATTATAGCAAAAAACTCGATTGATCACTGATTTTGTCCAAAATTGTACATTGTCGGCATCAAAAGTACTTATTTTCTTGCTTGAAGAATGACCTACAATGTAAATTCCACTGTTTCATGGATAAAGAAACAATACTAGTTTGTAAAATAAAATCATTGATAAATTCTCCAATTTGTTTATAACCGTAAATGAAAGAAGATTCTGTGTTATTTCCTGACTGTATGCACGCTTGCTTAATTACTGTACAAGTGTTTGCGAGTTTGGTAAAAAGAAAAAGACTGTATGCCTGTTTGTGAGTGACTTCTTTATGAAATATCGGCGTTTCCTATGCTCCTGTAGTATTTCTTCATATTTAAAACCCGCAATCAATGTTTGGAGGAGGGTGGTATAAAACAGTCACCAATGCGGTCTGTCTGTTCGGTCTGTTTGTATATGTGTCCTCATATATTTGGTCAAGCAATTACTTCAATGCTATTGCCCCTACCTCTCTCAAAGTTTACATACAAACATCGGCCATATGTAGTTAATGTCCATCTTATTATTTTCCTTTTTCTTTTTAAAGGTGAAACATGGTCTGTTTTTCGTGTCAGTGCCATAACTTCTTTATGCATTAAGGGATTTTGAAATAACTTGGCACAAATGTTCACCATCATGAGACCGTAATGCGACGACGTGTCGCATACAAGACTATATTTTCTTGAATTTTAAACCATTGAAACCAATATATAATCGCAATTGCAATTAATAAGGTGTGAAAATATGAACAGTAAATGGGGTGATTTTGGAGTGAAACGGTGCCAGATTGAATCCACTAATCCTTTGTGGATCGCTTTCTTGACAGCGTCGCACAGTAAATAGCTCTATTTTAGTTTTGTCTTTTTATTTTTATAAAAACACATGAACTTTAACATGAAACTTGTCTTATTTTACTGAAAATGCATTCTGCGAATGAAATTAGTCCCCATTTTACGAGCAGACGTGCCATTAGAGGAAAAAATGAGGGTTTATTACCTCACCTGAGCAAGAAGTGCTCAAGGTGAGCTTTTGTGTTCACCCTGTGTCCGTCGTTGTCGTCCGTCGTCAACAATTTGACTGTTAACAATGAGAGGTCACACTTCTGGGCCTAATCCTAATGAAACTTGGTCAGAATGTTACCCTCAATAGCATCTTGGACGAGTTCGATATTGGGTCATCTGGGCTCAAAAACTAGGTCACCAGGTCAAATCAAAGGAAAACCTAGTTAACACTCTAGAGGCCACATTTATGACCATTTATTAATGAAACTTTTTTCAAAATGTGTTTTTGGTCGAGTTCAAATCTGGGTCAGATGGGTCAAAAACTTGGTGACCAAGTCAAATCAAAGGAAAAGCAAGTTAACACTCTAGAGGCCACATCTATGACCATATCGTAATGAAACTTAATATTAATCTTGATAATCTATAGGTGACTTTAAATCTGAGTTAAGTGGGGTCAAAAACTAGGTCACCAGATAAAAATAAAGGAAAAGCCTGTTAACTCTCTATCTTCCATAAATATGGCAATATCTCTAATGCCTACTCACGACTACCCGCTGCGATTTGATAATCATTTTTCATCCATTTATACTTACCAAATAACATATAGCTTTCGATATAAATGTCGGAATTTGCCGATCATACTAAAACAAAGACGAGGTACAACCCACGCCATTTTTAAAACAACGGAAGTGAATTGAGCAAGGCATAGCAATGAAAACGACCAAATCCGCAAGGACAGATTCCCGGCGTGTGTGCGTTATCACTATCAAATGTAAATTATTTCTAACATGAGAAATAGCGATAAATCTTGACAGGTAGTAAACACGACGGCTGTATTTGTAACGATAACATGCTTATTTTATTATTGAGGAAGGGGGAATCGGATAGTTAAACCATTAGGCCATTCAACTATTTTGTACTGCTTTTGAATCTTCTTGACTCATTACCATGTTAATCTTTGAATTATGATCTTGAGCAGATCGCAGTTTCAGTATTATATTGAAATTCAGTTTTTCAAAATTTGAAGTACTATTTTCGAGCTTGCTCGACACTATATATAATTGCTTGCTCGATATCTGACTTTAAAAGAATTCACGACATAACAATAAATGTGCAGTTATTTGATTACACAAAAAACTATTTAAAACCTTTATTTCATAATCATGATCATCAAACAAAGTATTATAAAAGCGAGCTTCCATCTGATTGTAAGATAGTAGAAATTATTTTTGCAAAATGATTGTTCTGTTTTATAATATTATGTTTGTTGAGAATACCGTTATACAGGTATTCTGATTAATCCACCAAATACCGTTTAGGTTCCGATTAGTTCCAATTTATTTTCTGATTTATCTTTGCAATCACTGTAAATTAGACTTGGCAATATTATGTAACGGTACATTGGCGAAGAAGGGATTACTTGCAAGACAATCGGCCTAAACTACCGAACAGTCTCGACAGCAGATTTACCTGGCCAAACTTATTATCGGCTTTTATGGTGATTTTCACGATAGGTCTAATTTTCCTATATGGAATTACGTACTTTCAAAATAATACCTATAAATATTAACTGACATGTAACGTCATGATGTCAATGACGTCATTTTAAGGCAACAATATTTTGAAGCGTTTCTGCGGCAATTTTTTCACTATTTCTGCATTATTAAACCATTAAGCATCAGATCGGAGACAGGTACATGATTATTTTTCAAAAGAATAGATATACAAAAACATATAGTTTGTCGTAAACGTCGTCGTAAATCGTCACGACTTAAGCTTCCGATTGGGCATGCGCACATAAAGATGTTAAGGTAACCTACCTCCTTAATACTATTCAAAACTTCTAGGAAGATACTTGCTGAAAACGTTTTACCATTACTTGAAATGACCTTGTTACAAAAGTTCTTTATTCTTTTCATGCTCCTATATCTCAGCTACACTACAATGTTAACTAATATAAAATTAGGCGCTGCCTATCTGACGGGAAAACCTAGTCATCCAGAATCTTATTTCTGCATTCATTTTTCTTTTTGATATTTTCAGTTTTGACAGTAAGCCTGACGGTTTTGCTCTTCAGCCTTTTGTTATGTAAATTATGAACAAATGCAAATGCTTTTAAATGTTTGGAATAAATGAACAAAATCAAATCATTTCTTCAAATGTGTCAAGACTAGACTTGACGACGGAAAAATCGTTGGGTGCACAGAATCTAGTCCCAAAATGCATCAGAGGCCACTAGTCCAGTATATACAGTCGGCGCTATTGGCCCCAATGATCATGCCTTTGCTGTCAATTCGTTTCTCTAATACAATTGTCTGAATCCGGGAATGCAAAGTTTCTTTTCAGTTCATGTACACGTAACAAATAGTTTTAGAAATGCATATTAATCCTGTGTAACGTCACATTCATGTTATCAGCGCATTTAGATTATGTGGGTGCAACATCAAGTCAGACGTGACAGTATTAGACCTTTCTAACGTAAACGTAAATCGGAAACGGAATACAGAATTCGTAAATATTATTTTCAAATAATGGTGTAAGGGAGATACTATTGCATTACTATTGGATGAAATTGTCTCCCCTAGACCACAAATTAGCCTAAAATTTTACGAATTCAGCATTCCGTTTCGTAATTACGTTTACGTTAGAAATGTCTATTTATACTTAATAGCAAACTTAAAAAAAATCCTTTAAAACTTATCTTTGTAAGGAGAAAATGGACATCACAATTAATAAAAAGCTAGCGTGAATTTAGTTGCTATCTAAAAGGCAGAGTTCAGTGGCCCATTAAAATAAAAGAAGTTGTGTTAACATGATTACAGATTCTTTGTATGAAGTTTGATGTTCTATTAAGTTATTATATTAATGTCAATTGTTTGCATTAATGATAATCCATAATTCCTGAATGTATTATATAACTAAAATATTTCTGTTATACGGTTAATCCAGGAAGGTCTAATACTATGTATCAGTTGTTAATCATATTAGTTATGATCATAGAAACCAGTTAAATAGAAATTTGTCTCTTTTCAGCTGGATATTAGAAAATAGTGATATAAATTTTTAATGTAGATATCTAATGTTCTTCCAACAAATAAACTTTTGAACTTATATAAACCTGTTATCATAACCACAGACTATTGCGATTCTTTTAAATGTCATTTATATTGTCAAATGACATCTTTTAGGACAAATTTTGTCCCCTTGTGTGGGAGAATGACAAACAACAACTGACATGATAAATTCTTATTCCAAATTCATTCTAAGAAGTTCTTGACCAGAATTTTATCAAGAACACAAACTGTTGGTCAAAACCCAATTTAGTTTACCAAACTCATAAAAGTCTAGGGCTGTGAAAGGGAGATAAGCAACACATGCTCTTCCCTGCCTTTGAATTTGAATCTCAAGTTTTGTTCAAAATTTACATTGGTAAACAATACACATTAATGATTTCTGCTACAAAATTTGTGACAAATATACTGGGCTTATAGCAAAAAAAAGGCATATTCGGGGATTCGAACTCCGGACCTCGCGCATGCATGCTATGCAATGCTAACCACTGGACCAAAGAGGACTATGACATTTAACGGCATAAAATTGTGTATATAAATAAATTTTGTAACGCCAGTGTGTCTGGTTTTGTTTTACATTGGCATTTTTTTGTAATTACTTGCTTTTCTACATTAAAAATTAAACTGGCGATGATTTTTGTTTTTCAAACACTACTATAATGCACATTTTTATTCAATATTGGAAACTATAAGCGGGACGCTTGAATCATCAAAAAAAAAAAACGTTACATAGAGACCCGAATAAGACCGATTTCATCTAATACCGCGATTTTTCAACTCGTTAAAATACGACAGAATAAGAATAATTTGTCTGCTGTTGTTCGTAAGAAACTTTATTTTGTCGAATGTCGTCAGCAGTTCCGGGAATTATGGGATAGACAGGACAACCGGTGAAGGTATAGAACATATTCCCAAGTTGAACGGTATATAGGTTTACTTTGACATATATACACGTACACATTATCTATAGACGGAAAAACCTTAGGTTAACTAGTAGTATAAAATGCTTTTTAGGCATACAAAAGTTTATATCGCTATTTTAACATATTTGGAATTCATTTTGTGTCAAGTATGTAAATTTGGTTCTGTCTTCTGATATCATAAGGGGTTGACCTTTTAGTGCGTATTTAGCCGTATATTTACCCATTTGTTTATATGTGAAATTAACAAACGGCATAGGTAGATTGTGCATCTTAAAAATGTGAAATATTTCTTTTGTATCTAATAGTGGTATTTTCATTACGATGCGGATTTCGCGGTGTTCTACGTATGCTATGCATGATAATATTTTGTAATAGTGTCATATATCAAATCTTTGGATCTGTAGGAAGTCTCATATTTTAATTGTATCTCTAATAATATATTTCGTAGATTTGAAGGTGAAAAACTTGCTGGGAGGTATAAGAGTGGGCTGAAGTACGTGGTATCTGACTGACAATATTACAGTTTACTTTCTACTTTGTTTCAAATATCTGAAATGTGCCGTGAAAATCTGGTGCATATGCGGTGTAAATAGGCACTGGCACTTCTGACTGGTTTTCAGTAGATTTTCGGCGGCAAAAAGGTCTTCATTTTGTAGAATGTGAGTTGCCATTTCTAGACAAAATGATCGACAAACACATTGTATACCGTAAACTGCCAGTAATCCAAGACAGATTCTGCATCATGGTTGTCTCTATGCATTTGCCTTCCAGCACGCCTTGGTTTAGATGTTTTAGTGCCGAAGTCTCTGATCATAAGCATTGCCTTTTCGTATCGGGCAAGCCACACTGCAGAGTCATTTCGCTCATTCGAGAGAACAAGTATCTTTGTCTCTGTAATGGCATTTAGAAAGTCCATATCTTCCTTCTGCAAAAGGCTCCTCAGCCCTACGATGATACTCAACACATTTTCAGATACAGCAGAACTGATAAAGTCAAATCTAAGAACTGCAGAAAGATACTGGCCTGCCCTCTCATCTATTTCTTCACGCAGTGTTTCCAGATCATCGGTTACCACTGGAAACGTGCTCTTGTACAGAGGGCATCAGCTCGACTTCACCAAGTCTCATAAGGGTTTGCATTTTAGTGCGTTGCTCCATTATCTCTGTTGATAACTGTTCCTCGGTAAACGCTGCCGATCATTTATCTGAGTAATCGAACAGAAAGCTTGTCTTGCACACTTGCCATCACAAGCGGACATGGGATTTTAGAGCTGTGTACTAAGGCTAGATTCAATGAGCCAAATGATTGCACGTTGAGATTGTTCTCTTTTAAGCGTGTGCATACCACGGTATTTTTATGTTTGATGCACCATCATAGCACTGTGCTCTTATCTTTAAAATATCTAGACCAGCTTCGTGCAAGAAAAGTAGTTTCAACACCTTTGCACTCAATAAATCCTAATAGGAACTCTTTACAGAGGCACATGTATCATCAGTAGGCCTAATCCTAACGCAAAGCGAGAGTTGTTCATTGGTTGATTTGTCAGTTGCTTCGTCAACAATGATGGCAGAGAAAGGAGCATTTATACAGTCCGCTTACAACTTTTCTCTTATTTGATTAGAGCAAGTTCCTATTATCTCATTTTGAATGTCAGGATATACGTATTTTGAATTAGTTCTCTATATGTGTATTGTCAAGGAGATGTGTATTTTTAATTACACTGTGCTTTGCCCATGTGCTCTCTTAAAATATAACTATCCTGCGCAAATGTGTTTAACATTGTCATGGAGTTGCTACCCTCTTCCGTATGGCTGTGTGTTGCTATATTCTGCTCCGTACAAACAGCAGTGACTTTTATTACTTCCCTTAGTATGTGTCTATGTCTTTTTGTACTGAATTCTTTGTTGATTCAGATAGTTTCTTGTTGATCGAATATTTTACCTGACTTGATAGTCGCATAATTTCCTTTTACGACAGATGCCAGGATTCCTTATAACGTCTTTTGAGCCAGATGGAAAAAATGTTTTCTCCCTACCGCCAATGCACTAAAACAGAACGCAGTTGGCACAATATACTTCGTCTCTTCGATAAACGAAGCCTCTTGTACCCGGACATATAAATTTACAGAAACTAGGAAATATATGTATTTTTATTGCATTTTTAGCATTTTCGATGTTTTTCTGTGTAGTAACATGTCTAAAGTGCCTATAGGAAGCTTTGTCAGTGTCTCCGTGATGTCTAATAACAGAATGTAATTTGATTTCGCAGCGTCATCATCTCTAAATACCGCGTTTATGTAATATAAGGGGGTAAAAATGCAGTTAACCTATGAAGACTTTGTAAAAAAGTTTTCTTTTTATTTTCGATTGCGTGTTCTTTCATGAAGGTTCAGAATTAAATTATGCGAACAAATAGAGCATGTCTGCTTCAGTGCCGTACATACATGAACTTTGGTATATTTACTTGTTATATAGAAAATGCGATCTTATCCTTTGATACAATAATTATATAACGTAAACAAATTTTCATAGCCGTTCACTTTTCTCAAATTAAAGCTTACATATATCTTGTATGTATAGAAATACAAATACATTTATAATCAAAGCCTTGAGATGTCTGATGGTTACGGGTTTTGCTGCGAATGTATTCAAACTTCCCAAGTGTTCTCGGAAAATGTAGGTGAATGGAACAAAGTATAGGTACCGGAGGAAATCGGAAGGTAAGGGGCATATGATAGGATACATTAGAACATATAAAATAAAGGTTTATCAATAGAAATACCTTGATTTTCCTGACGAATCGTAGAAATTATCGACCATTTTTCCGTGTAAGCTGCCTTTGTAAGTCACGTGATTCCCCACACTGATATTATATCCTGGTAAACCCACAGTGATATTTATCAAAATATAATTTTCATTGTGACCCACTTGGACACCTCTCTATGTACATGTATATATACGAGCTGACAGGTTAGTTGTAGTAGCTTCTCGTTGTTTACATGTTTGTATAACAATAACAACAACAACACCTGTCAAATCTGACGTCTGCTTTAGCCTACAATCATGATGTCTTTAAAAGAACTAACTGGATCCAGAGGTCTTGAAGATATTTTCACAAATTTCTTTGACCAGGAGGAATATGGAGACTTTCAGGTAGCAGACAGGAACTTTAAAACAGTAGATCCTGACCAGTTTCTTAAAGAAACTGAAAATCAACCCAAAAGAAGACAGAGAGTGACAAGAAGTTATTCTTTTTTTTTTTTTTTTTTTTTTGATGTCAAAAAATGAAATGAGAAAACCAGAATACATTCCCCCAGATCAGCTTAATTCTTTACTGTGTGAATTTATCATGGGTGTTACCAAGAAAGACGGCAGGGAATATGAGACTACAACTTTGCGGGGCTTCATAAGCTCTATTGACAGATATTTAATAGCAAGTGGCAGCAATGTTGCCAATATTCAAGGACAGAGAACTTTCCAAAACAAGAACTGGCCTTTCAAGAAAACAGCAACAGCTGAAAGGCCAGGGAGGGACAAACCATTTTGGAATGCGGACAGGCAAAGAATACCGTGGTCTCTGCTCGGGAGATATTCATCTTAGAATGGATGAAACTTCTGGAGAGGAGTATCTTATATATGATCAAGAGACAGTGACAAAAGGAGATCTGGCTCAAATCCTCGGGACATTAGGTACGTTTCAATTGCAATTTAGTAATTTAATTCATATATTATAAGTGTTGTTTTGTTTTGTTTTCTGTGAAAGTTATAGAGGATATTTGTTTGTTTCGGTGTAAGATCGAAGCTTTATTCCATCGAGTGAACAACACATGAATATTTACATGTGATGTTCACGAGATGAAATAAATTTCGATCTTTTACCGAAACAAACAAATTTTCTCTTTATTTCATGCTTTCTTAGTGGTTTCTTCTATAAAATCGAATGAAATTCATACGCGCACTAGCGCCTGTCAAAACTCAAGTCCGCCATTTTGTTTTACTTCAGTCAGCAGGCTATGAACGAATAATTGTAGAAACAATAAAAATACTGTAACGGTCGTATTCTAAATGGACTTATAGGTAAGCTCTCTTGTCGTGAGTATTACAGTTAGTCGCTGTCACTTTCTGGAATCATTCTTATTCGTTTGAATGGTCTGGCAACTGGAGAATCGGGCATGTCAGAAACGGACTCTTCAGCAGTTGCCTTCCTTTGGGCTACGTTAACTGTGGACATCTGCGACAGTGTTTCCGACACAGATGTAATTTGGAAATTGAAAGTCACAGGGCCGTGGAAAGTGCTATTTGCGAAAAGACTAATAGAAAGATTGGATCCTAAACGCCCAGTCCATGGTTCCGGGACATTGATGAACGCACCACTCCCTTGAATTTGAATGTGGGTTTCATTTCTCTGATTCGGCAGTATTTTAGAAATATTTCTCGACTGGTCGTTGTTGATTTTACTATAATTGTTTATAGAATTCACATTGTTGTGACCAGAAAATTGCATGATTTGGTTGGCAGGGACCCCTGCATCATTTAGAGTTTGAACCCTTTTTTTTTTGACCTGAAATAAAAAATGAATGGAAATTTTTATCATTGACCTGTGAAATTATTTGAAAGCATAAATTATTTTATAGAAGCGCATTTCCTTTCCTTGCATACCAGGACGCTCTGAAAGATTTTATTAGTTGTTTCCAGTGGGTACGCGGGTATAAGGCTGACACTGCAGGACTCCAGATAAGCATCGTTTTATCGTTAAAACGAAATGATTTTCATCAAAAACAAATTAAATTCCAAAACCTGTTGTTCAAAAGAAAATTAAATTTCAATCGTTTCAATTTAAACCCTTAATATCGCCAAAAACGATTCGTTTATGTTTACACTGATATAATTTGTCAGGGTGTTAAATTACGATTACATCGCTAATGCAGGACAGCGATAAAATCTGAACAGTGAAATTTATTAGCGTGCTTGAATCTTTCTAAGAAATTGCGAATATGGCGTCGGCAGTAAGAAAGCGAGGACGAACAGAATGGAAAAAAATCTAATGAAGAAATCGCATGTGGAATAGTACCAGGTCATCCATTCTGGTAAAAAAAAGCTCGTGATGGACAGCGGAATAAACGTAACGGAAAAATTACCTCAGTCATGGAAAACGGACCATTGGTAAAACATGCGTTATTAAATAAATGATAAAAACGCTCCCTCCGACAAAACAAAAACAACTAAAAACGGTTAAACTTTTGCGATGAAAAACGTACATAAAAAATTATCTGGAGCCCTGGGCTGACGGCTCGTACAGATGTACAGGATCTCTCTGTACGTCATCAGTCGCATAGGCTTTGGATTTTGTACCTCTGAAGTAGTGAAATTTACACTGTTATACATTATTAAAACATTTATCTTTATTAGAGTCTGTAAACTTTTGACAGAACTTTTACAGAAAAAATGCAAGTCTGAAACTCTAAATCGTAATTGTGATTGTAGCAACATACAACAGTTGTGCATTCAAATAGTCCAGCGGAAGGACGGCTGTTACTAAGTAGCAGCAGGCCTGGGTTCGAATCCCAGTTTGGATAGCTGATTTGTTGTTTGTCGTTATCATTACAATTCTTTTGCTGTTATAGATTAAACAAAAAATCAGAGAGTGATCTTGGCGCCCACCATTTAGCAATTTTCGAATGTTCGAAATTTAAAGACTAGATTAAGGTCAAAATCAAGGTCAACGTTCATTTTGGCATACAAAACTGTGCATGTGGTCAATGCATGTGGTCCAAATATGAAGCTGTAGCTTGAGATATGTGAAAGTAGGTCACTAGATCTATTTCAAGGTCAAAGTTAATTTCTATACACAAAACTATGCTTGTGCTTCAAATTTGAAGGATGTAGCTTGAGAAATGTGAAAGTAGGTACTAGATAAAAATCAAGGTCAGATTTCAATTCAGAACACAAAACTATGCATACGGTCCAAATTTGAAGCCTGGGAAATGTGAAAGTAGGTCACTAGGGCAATCTCAAGGTCAAAGTTCATTTCGGTACACAAAACTGCATGTGGTCCAAATTTAAAGGCTGTAGCTTAAGAATTGGGAAAGTAGGTCACTAGGTCAATGTCAAGGTCAAATTTCATTTTGGAACACAAAACTATGTACATTGTATTTGGTCCAAATTTGAAGCCTGTAGCTTGAGAAATGTGAAAGTAGGTCACTAGGTCAATCTCAAGGTCAAAGTTCATTTCGGTACACAAAACTGCATGTGGTCCAAATTTAAAGGCTTGTAGCTTAAGAATTGTGAAAGTAGGTCACTAGGTCAATCTCAAGGTCAAATTTCATTTTGAAACAGAAAACTATGCATGTGGTCCAAATTTGAAGCCTGTACCTTAAAAAGTGTGAAAGTAGGTCACTAGGTCAATGTCAAGGTCAAAGTTTATTTCTGTACACAAAACTATGCATGTGGTCCAGATTTGAAGGCTGTAGCATAAAGTAGGTCACTAGGTCAAAATCAAGGTCAAATTTCATTTTGGAACACAAAACTATACATGTGGTCCAAATTTGAAGCCTGTACCTTAAAAATGTGAAAGTAGGTCACTATCTCACTGTCAAGGTGAAAGTTTATTTCTGTACACAAAGCTATGCATATGGTCCAAATTTGAAGGCTGTAGCTTGAGAATTGTGAAAGTAGGTCACTAGGTCAAAATCAAGGTCAAATTTCATTTTGGAACACAAAACTATACATGTGGTCCAAATTATGAAGCCGGTACCTTAAAATGTGAAAGTAGGTTAATGTCAAGGTGAAAGTTTATTTCTGTACACAAACCTATGCATGTGGTCCAAATTTGAAGGCTGTAGCTACAAATATGTGAAAGTAGGTCACTAGGTCAACATCAAGGTCAAATTTCATTTTGGAACACAAAACTATACATGTGGTCCAAATTATGAAGCCGGTACCTTAAAATGTGAAAGTAGGTCAATGTCAAGGTGAAAGTTTATTTCCGTACACAAACCTATGCATGTGATCCAAATTTGAAGGCTGTAGCTACAGAAATTTGAAAGTAGGTCACTAGTTCAAAATCAAGGTCAAATTTCATTTCGGTACACAAAACTATGCATGTGGTCAAAATTAAATGTGAAAGTAGGTCACTAGGTCAATGTCAAGGTGAAAGTTTATTTCTGTACACAAACCTATGCATGTGGTCCAAATTTGAAGGCTGTAGGTACAGAAATATGAAAGTAGGTCACTAGGTGAAGATCAAGGTCAACTCATGTCAAGAGTCATCTAGCCACTCAGGACTATACATAAGGTTATGACAAGAAGATTTTGAAAGTTTTTCCCTATATAAGTCTATATAAACCACCTGACTCCCGGGGCGGGCCATATTTGACCCTAGGGAAATAATTTGGACAATCTTGGTAGAGAACTGCTAGATGATGCTACATACCAGATATCAAAGTCTGGTCAAAATCCCCCAAGTAGTTTCTGAGGAGATGCGATAACGAGAAACTGTTAACGGACGGAAGGACGGACGGATGACGGACCACGGACGCAGAGTGATTTAAATAGCCCACCGTGGGCAAAAAATTACCAGACTAAGTCCAGTACTTTTTTGTGGGTTTGAAGGTTTCAGCCTATAGAGAAAGTACCTACTTACTCTCTAAAAAAAGCATCAAACAAATCTCCTTCATCCCATAAAAGGTTACAGTGCCACCAAAACAAATAAATGTTCTGTTTTATTTTATGTTTTTCGGTGGTTTATCGAAATATAACGGTGAATTATATCCTGATAAACTCACTGGCCACTCAGTGAAAATTATCAAATCTGATACCCGTATTAACGTCAAAAAGTTTACCGAGCGTACTGAAAGCCGGAAACAATATGACGATGACGTCGTTAAAATGACGTCATCTTTGCGATGCTTCCTGATAAAATTTCCCGCAAATTTCGACATTTTATTGAAATAAAAACAAAAAAAGTAGAGTTTTAGACATAAAATAAACAGAAAAATTGTTGGTATCGATGTAATATCACGGTAATTTCACTCGTGAACACCAAAAGTTGTTATTTTCACTCGTGGCTGCGCCACTCGTGAAAATATCACTTCTGGTGCCCACTCGGTGAAATTATAACGTGATATTACACCGAAACCAACAATTATCCTCTATTATTTTATGTTTTCGGAATATCAACGTTTGACGGTGCGAGTGAATTAATCCATTAATAAACTACTGGAAATCACTAGTAAATTATCAAAGCTTACCGTCGACGTCGTTTATCAGTATGGAAACGGAACATTGTTAATGAGTCAAAAATAGTATCTTTTGATGCTTTCGGCAGAAATTGCTCAAAATTGATTATAAAAAAAATTGACACCCGCATTGAATTATTAACTTAATAAAAATTGATAAAATGCTTGACAGAGCTCGCATTTATAGTTTTAAACTCGTTAATTAATAATTCATTGAAACACTCACTAAATCTTTATTTATGTAGCTCCACTATCTAAAAAAAGGAACTCTTGGTGCCAATTTCAAGATATTTAAGTGATATACGAAAAAACCAATTACAATATAACTTTTCATGAAATAAAGCAGAAATAAAATATTCAGTGGGAGTGAATACAGAATTCAATTGTGAACAAAAGAAAATACCATTTTAGTGCTTGCGTTCAGGACAATCTTTATTTATGCTATCTTAGATTGCACAGACTGTTTTATATATGTGAAAATACTAGTATAGTAGAACAGGAAAAGCTATCAAACTGGGATACGAACCCAGGCTGACTTCACTTGTAACAGACGTCGTCATGATATTTGTAAATGCACAACTGTTGTTTAATATGTATACAGTTAAATTTCATTAATTCAAGAAAGTACCATAAATCCCAGTAGGCTTTCACATGATACAAACAAGGAGAATCTGTACATCTGTACAAGTTTACAGAGTAGAAACGAAACGCAAATTAGCAATATACAGCCTTTTTCTGAAATCAAAACAGAAAGAAATATCATGGATGATCAGAATCCTCACTTGGAATAAATAAATTACAATTTATGAGAGCTGAGCCAAGTGAATCAATATCTCAATTATGCTTATCAGAGTGTACAACCTTGTTTATAACTATGTAATCTACTTCTTAAAAATAACAGCTTCCCATGATTCACAGCCTCTGCTATTATAACACCTCGCTGACTATTATCACTGTAATAATAGACAGTGTAATTTATTAGCTCAGTACATCCTGCTTTTATGACAGATTAGTTCCCAAAATTCGCTGGAGAAGGTACGTACAAGCTGTTAGCACCAACGCATGATATTCATTAATTGACCTGACACCCATGTTTCCTCACGATTGCTTAATTATGATGTAGGCCAGATGTTCCTGTATTACCTGGAGAATTAAATAAACACATTTGTAACTTGAAATCAAAAAATTGGCAATAATTGTTCTAAGATTTTAAAATGAATCAGGAAAATAAAAAAATGAAAAAAAGATTTAAATTAAATATTTACTATCTACTAAACGTCATATAATAAAACATATAATAATACTTGATAAAATTAATGAAGTATAGATATTGTCTGTAGAGCATATGTTTATAATAGACAATTGAACATTTTACAAAAAATATATTTGTACTCTTTATTTTCTTATTATAAAATGCCTGTATACATATCAATTATATAAAAAAAACACACTTGGAATTTGATTTACAGTCAGCCTGTGGTAAAAAACGAACCCTGCTAGCAAAAAAGGAAAAAACAACAACAACAAAAAAAGAAAAGGAAAAAACCCACTAAATTTCAAAATTTATCTGCAAAAACCATGATTTTTTTTCCCATTTTTGACCATTTTTAAAGATACTATACATGTTAAGTGACATTATCTGTCAAAATAAAAAAAATAAAATAAAATAAAAAAAAAAGAGTCCAGTGCACAAAAATGTATCTTTAAGAGTCAAATCAATTATAGTGTCCGTAATTTCTAACTTGTGAAACAAACTCTGTGGTCTTTCTATTTGTGTCTTTGCAATATTTGTATAACTCCAAAGATGACTGTACACATATTTTCCTTTCCTCCTTACAAAACCTTCTATTAGAACGCTTCCTTGCATGTCAGAGTAACTCGGAATGTGGAACAGTATTAAAAGCGATTGGTTGCAATTCTTTTCCTCTATTATTTTTCACTCTTGAAAATGTGCTAATGCGTTTAAATCAACTTAATTAGTTTTTCTTAGTGATAAACACTTGCACATTCTAATTTCAGCCAAAAGTTGTATCTGTACTGTTTCTTTGAAGATTTTAAACAATTTGAAACTTCAACTCATTGAAAAATCTGAAAACAAATGTTATTTTCAGAATGTTACTTGTCGTGCAAATTGCTTTTCTTCAATGAAATTAACATGTAAAAATTTATCATCTGTTAACTGTTTTCAATTTTTCAGGCCCTGTTTAGATATATTTCAATGATGGTTTTGCATTTACCTGAGCAGTTTTATTGCCGTTAAAAAGCATTGTAACGACAAAAAGGCAAAATAACATACTGAAATATCATGGCCAGTGCCCATCTGAAAAGGACTCGAATCAACTTGGATAAAATATGTTGCTATACAAAAGCAAAAAAACCTAAGTAGTACATGTAATACCCGTAAGTTCTTCTGTAGTAATTATTGTTTTGAGCTACGCGCGACAAATTTTAATGACGATTTTTTTCCTAAGTGGGGCTAACTACAAGACTAAATGAATCTGGACGCTAAACCATGTGAAAACTACATGTGACCATGACTTCTAGTAAAGTTTTGTGACTTTACTCAATTGTTTTGGGTAGCGCGACAACCTAAAATGACATTTAACTGCTGACAATTCCTGTAGTATGTACATAATCCTATGGTAGCGTGACAACATTCCGTAAGTGACTGCGACAGGCAAATCTATTCCTCACACTCCAAGGGGCATGATTTTTTAGGCCATTAAATGATAGCTTGTGTCATGTTTTATTTTTTAAACTTCAATCAGAATCATGTGTCTGATGTGACCATGCTACACCGAAGATGAGTTTTTTCTAGCCCGAAAGCACTTAATGCCTACCGTCCCATGTCAAGAATGAACAAAAAAAACATAACAAGAATCTGCAAAATATAGTTGCAAATTTTATGTGCCACTATGGCAGTTTTCTACTCTAGCACAGAAAGTGTTGCAAATTAGCAGTCTATTAATTGATTTTTAATAGATTTATGATAGAAACTTTGGCTCTGCTATAGAGATTGTCATTCACCAGTAACTCTTAAATTGTCGGTACTAGGAGAATGTATCATTTTATCAGGGTATGTTGTCATCCTGTACCATCGTAAAATAAGTCTGATTTTTGAGTAGGTGCTCCGACATTTGGCGGAGCATCAATCACGTTATCTATCATTGGGTATTTTGAATAATTTTATATATGATACACTAAACATGGAGGTACTGTTTTAAATGACATTAAATAGAATGAACTTTGTCGTTATATATAACTTTATTTGCATGGGTTTTATTTGATTGCAAACTATGTTTGCAGGGCAATTTAACTTGTTTCAATAGTCCTTTTCCTTACCTTTTTTCAATAGAAAAATATGCTGGATGAAATAGCTGATTTACAGTTGGTAGGCAATGATATAATGGGTTTATTTCTTTTTTTCACGTAATACATGATTTATAATTTCAAAATTCAATTCAATTCATTGTTATATTGTTTATGGATCATGCATGTACTTATTTATTAAGTTGCCAGTCGTTTCTCGATAATGTATATAGTTTACATTTGATTTCAGAATGATGTACATCTGTTACTATTGTTCAGCGGTGTATGAGGTGTACAGAGACATTATACACATAATACTGTGTATGCGTAAAACTTTTATTTTTAAACAAAAAGACATTATGTATGTGAAACAATATACAATACCTAGCGTTGTACAAAATAACAGTGTAAGACAGAAAGAGCAAATGCGTAAACTGCACAAAAGGGGGATAACTCTTGTGACAAATTCTGGGATCCGTTATCGTAAGATCGTAAACAAGCAAAGAACAGTTCCGATCTACCTTGTTATATGTTGATTAAAGCTACATGTGGCTGCCATGCTAAGAAATAACTAATTAACATTCATGTGAGATTTTGCAAAGTACTGCTTATTTAGATTTGAAACAATCGTTTTCAATCGTTTGCCTCTATACATCAACAACTTGCAGTTTTAGACCATGAATAAACTGGTATTTGTTGAAAGGGTATTTATGAATAAAACAAAATAGCAGATTTACATTAGGAGCAATTAAATAATTATGTATGAGCAAATACTATTATACACCATCTAGCACCATCAAGGACTGACGGCCAGAAGCAATCATTTGCACTTGCAAAACCCGAGGTGAAATTACTTTCTGTAGTAGCCCGGAGGCACCTGTAGTGGTTTTCCTCCACCATCAAAAGCTGGCAAAATTGCAATATGTACTATATTGCTTCGGTGTAACTGCAAAAAAATATATGGTTGGCTTTCGCATGCTGGAAAAATGGCAAGAACGCGTGAACTACGTTTAAATTCAGCCCGGGTGTGAAGGAATATAGTCCTAAAGCCTCTTGAAATGAAAGTGCCAATTTTAAAAATAATTACGTTTCCGTCAAATCACTGCCAGTAATACTTTTTACTTACAAAAGTATTCAAAATCATCGGAGTTAATGGATAGTCTATAAATGCTAACATCTGAGTTCAACGACAGCACTAGCGGCCGTTTTCGACAGTCTTTTTTTTTTCGACCATGCCTATTCAACGGCTAATATACTTTTTCAGGAATAACGTAGAACCCGGAAACTTCACACAGGTGTTCCGAAAGGACACATCTGTTCAACCAGATGATAAAATTTTTCACAGGTTGTTCATAAACAAAACAATTTGCGCAAAACTTTGGATTTTTGCTCGATTTTTCAAAGTGAAGAAATTGTTAGCGAATATCTCAAAACATAACGATCGTTTTTGGCCCAGAAATTGTAAATGTAAGCAATGGTCATTCCTTGATAAAACTGTCAAGTTGATTTGCAAGAATTGGCTTCGTTTTAATAGAAATAAATGAAAAACTTTACCTACCTATTTACAGCTGCGTTACATTTCCAGCTGAGTTACATTTCCAGCGGGCGTCAAGATAGCCGGTTATCCAGTGTGCTCCTTGTACAACAGCTCTTTTTCTATGTAAGAAACGATTTCATTGCATGTTTCAGAGGTACCGGAATGGTGGAACAAATATTTAAGAAGCGATTTTGCGGTTGCACATTCCTTAATTTCCTTCTATTATTTTTGCACCTCCTTGAAAATGTTGTAATGACCGTTTTAGATCATATTTAATTAGCTTTTCTCTTTGTGATAAAACACTGTGCACATCTTCTATACAAGCATAGTTGTTATCTGTACTGTCTTCTTTGAAGATTTTAAATAATTTTGAAAACTTCATACTCCAATATTGAAAACAATCTGAAAAAAAATATGTTATGTTTCAGGGATGTGTACATGTACGTTGCAAATATGACTTTTCCTACTCAATGGAAATTTAACTATGTACACTAATTACTAGTCTTATATATACTGTTTTCAAATTTATTCATGCGCTATTTTTAGACTATATTTCACATGTATGGTTTTTGCATGTTACGCTGGGGCAGTTTTATTGCAGTCAGATAAAAGACTTGCTAAAGAGCAGCAAATAAGGCAAAATAACATACACTAGAAATGTATCCATGGGACACAGATGCCCCCACTACATGAAAAAGGACTCAGATCAACTTTGGGAAAACAATATGTTGCTAATTAAACAAAAAGCAAAACATAACCATAAGTAATGTACATATAAACATATATGCTTTACTGTAGGTAGAATATTTTTGGAGCTACGCGCGACAAAACATTAAAATGACATTTTTTTCCTAAGTCGGGGGCCATAACTCCTACAAGACTAAATGAATCTGGACGCTAAACCCCATGTGAACAACTACACATGCTGACCAACATTCCTGTAAAGTTTTGTGACTCTACGTCAAATAGTTTTGGAGCTAGGCGCGACAACACTAAAATGACCAATTTACACATGCTGACCAACATTCCTGTAAAGTAATGTACATCAAATACCTATGGAGCTAGGCGTGAAACAACATTCTCGTAAGGACGGACGGACAAGGGCAAATCTATATGCCTCCCACTCCACAAAGTGGGGGCATAGAAATGTTAGTTTAGGGCCAGGTTAAATGATAAGCTGGTGCCACTGTTTTATTTTGCTTAAATTCAATCATGAATCATGTGTCTGCATGTGAGTCATCTTACACCCCTGGAAGATGAGTTTTTTTCTAGCACCCGAAAAGCACGTGAAAATCCTGTCCAGCATGCAAGAAATGAAGAAAAGAAACATAAACATAGAAATTTGCAAAATTATAGTTTGCAACATTTTAATGTGCCACTTATGGCCGGTTTTTCAACTCTAGCACTAAGAAAGTGTTGTAAATTTAGCAGTCTTATTAAAGTTGATTTATTAATTGATTCTACTGATGAGAAACTTTGGCCTCTGCTACTAGAGATGTCATTCACCAGTAACCCTCATAAATTGCTCGGGACTGGAGTATGTATCATTTTATCAGGGTATGTTGTCATCATGTACCATCGTAAACATGTCTGATTTGTTAGAGTTAGAGGTGGCTCCGTATTTGGGATGGTACCATCAGTCAACGGTTATCCTCATTAATATTAGGGGTAATCTTTGTCTTTCATTACTATGATACACTCCAAATATGGGAGGGTACCTGCTTTTGAAAATGACAGATCATAGAAACAAGAAATGAAATACTTTACAGTTATAATTATAAGTGACTTTAGACCAGAGGAATGAGAGTATTATAATTTTGATGTCTATATTTCCATCACTTAGACTATACATCCATCACATAATAAACTAACATAGAAAACTGGAATTAAAGTGTATTTTATCAATGGAGTATAAACCCCAACACCCGAACTTACGTTTTTCAACACTGGTGGCAGCGACGGAAATGGACTTATACACGTGCTTATAAGAAATTTGGACATATATTTCTATTCAATATATTTGTGGTGACAATTAGTGACAACCATGGGACCTAAAAAGCAACAAGAAAAAGATTCTGTCACAATTGAAGATGATGATAGTCATGAACAATTATTAGCTAAAGTTGAACATTTGAGACAAAAACTTATATCGGCAGAAGTTGATAATTTGACCTTAAGTGAGAGACTACGCAAGAATGAACAGGAAAGTACTTTACAAAGAGATGAATTAGTACGCAGTTACCAACAACGAATCAATGACATTTCTATGGAAAAAGACAATCAGATAAGAAATTTAGTCAATGAAAAGGACACAGCTTCGAATGAAAACAGCAATACATCAAGGCAGCAAAATCAACAAATGAGAGGCCGTGATAAATACGAGGTTCCTCTACCAAGGCAAATTATCTTTGATGGCAAATAATCCTGGGAGAGTTTCATTCACCCGTTTGAAGCTATGGTTGATGCGTGCAAGTGGGACAACAGGGAACGTTTGTTTCGCCTTAAGAACAGTTTACGCGGTGATGCTGCGGAATACGCTTTCAAGCAGCTGGGAGCTGACGAATTGTTAAGTTATGCGAAGATAAAATCATCTTTGGCGACACGATTTCAGGAAAAGCGCTCTACTTCCTCCTATCTGGCTGAGTTAGAAAACAGAAAATACAACAGGGAAAAAGAATCATTGGCTGAATATGTGGCAGAGATTAAGAGGTTGGTAATAAAAGGTTACCCCACAGCGAACAACGAGACGAGGGAAACGATAAACCTTCGGCACTTTCTTAAAGGACTTCAGGATTCTCAGGCGGCTTTGTTCATTGGGATGCAGGACCCAAAAACTATCGATCAGGCAAGAGAATTGCTCGACAACTATTCCAGCATCAGAGAAGACGTGAGAGGGGCGATAATTAGGAACATTGACACGGGCAGGGAACCTTATGTAACAGAAGCAAGACTGCAAGAATTTGGTAGGGATCTGAAATCCAACATAGGCAAAAAGATTGATCATCTTGCGAACCATTTGAATGTTAAAAGTAGTAGATCAGCCTCGAATCGTAAAGTAAATCAGCGCCCAAGAAAAGATGTGCAGTGTTTTAGATGCCAGCAGTTTGGTCACTATGCGGACGAGTGTAAGGCAAACCTTCAGGAAGGTAACAAGTCGGAAAACTAGCTTCGACCAAGCCTAACGGCCCAGACTTGGTCAATAATAGTGAAGTTGAATTTAAGACTATAAAGTGTAGGAGTGCTAATACAGATGGTGTTTCCATTATATTGCCTGTAAATATTTTTCAAACTGTGCGCGCGAACTTAGTCATAGATACTGGTGCCTGTACTACGATTTTTTCTACTGCATTATATCATAGAATACCAGAGGATGTGCGACCTGAGTTGTGTAAAGTTGACCCTTCAATACGTCTTGAAGTTGCGGATGACGGTTTATTAGCCATAGATGGACAATGTGAATTTTCATTTAGTGCATCGGGTCAAACTTTTAATTACACTATATTAATTGCACCTATTCATGAAGATGGACTAATTGGATTAAACTTCTTGTATGAAAATGATTATCAAATTAGTGCTAAAAAGGGATTAAAATTGAATGGGAAAATGTAGAACTTTAGTTGAAAAAGTTCCCTTGAGGGCAGTCAGAGTGACCACAAGGTCAAGAGTAACAATTCCAGGGAATTCAGAAACAGTAATACCTGGGGAGGCTATAAATTTCGATGCAATTAATTCATCATTGGGCATCATTTATCCTTCAGAGAATAAACAACCGGCTAACAATGTTTTGATGGAAAGTGTGCTCATTGCTCCAAAGAGAATTCAGGGTGATTCAATTCCCATTAGACTAGTTAACACCTCTAACCGAAAAGTGAAATTATTAAAGGGGTCATTATTGGGATATTTACATGAAACTAAACAGGAGGATTTATTGAGAGAAAATGTAGATTTAAATGACTGTGAAATATTGGACAATAATATCAAAACAAGTGAAAATGACATTAAGTATGACATGACTACATGGAGTAGTGGGTTAAAGGACCTGTACCATAGATCCTCAGAAAATCTCAATGAGTCACAAAAAGAAGCATTGAAGTGTCTGTTGGAGAAACATAAAGATGCTTTTTCCAGTTCCTCCACAGATTTAGGGCGTACTTCATTAGTGCGACATACGATTGAAGTGCCAGAAAATGTTCGACCTGTAAAAATACCACCTAGACGGGTGCCGAAAGCGTTCGAAGGCCAAGAAGAAAAAATTATTCAACAACAACTTGAAATGGGAATAATTGAAGAGAGTAAGAGTCCATAGTCTGCACCTTTATGCTTCGTAAGGAAAAAGGACCCACAGGGAGGAGTGCGCGTCGTTGTTGATTATAGGGGTTTAAATGATATAAGTAAAAAATGTGCCTATCCATTGCCAAGAATTGACAGTTGTTTAGAAAGTTTGGGAGGAAATAATTATTACAGCTCATTAGATCTTTTGTCAGGATTTTACCAAATAGAATAAGACGAGAGAGATCGTGAAAAGACTGCATTTGACACCAGTAGGGGCGGTCTGTATCAATATGTTACTATGCCGCAGGGCCTTACAGGGGCTCCACATACATTTCAGCGGTGTATGGAATTAGTGTTTAAGAACTTACAGTGGAGGACAATGATTATTTACATGGATGATATTTGTACTTTTGCTGAAACTTTTGATCAGGCATTGATTAGGTTAGATGAAATTTTAACCAGATTGGAGAAAAACAACTTGAAATTAAAACCAAGCAAGTGCAATCTACTCCAAAGGCGCATAAATATATTGGGTCACACAATTGACAGTCCTGGAATACGTCCTTCAGAAGAGAAAGTTAAAGCTGTGAAAGAGTGGCTGTACCGCGGAATTTAACTGAACTCAGAAGCTTTTTAGGCTTTGTAGTTATTACAGACGTTTTATCAAGGGATTTAGTGCTAGAGCGCCACCACTTAATCGCTTAACAGAGGCCGGTCGAGCGTTTATCTGGGGACCAGAACAGAATAGTGCTTTTATGGATTTAAAATCTGCATTGACAGGCGAAGAAGTGTTAGCATATCCAAAAGAGGAAGGCTTATTCATAGTGGATACTGATAGTAGCAATTTCTCGTGCGGGGGTTGCTTGCCGCAAATGCAATGGTCAGATACAGCTCAGGATTATGTTGAAAAACCAATTATGTTTGCGAGTAAATCATTTGACAAAACACAGCGACGTTATTGTGCCACAAGAAGGGAGCTGTTGGGTGTAGTGACATTTATAACCCAGTTTAGACACTTTCTGTTAGGTAGAGAATTTTTATTAAGGACTGACTGTTCCAGTTTAAGGTGGTTAATGTCGTTTAAGTCACCTACTGATCAAATGGCGCGTTGGCTAGAGGTTTTGTCACAGTATAACTTTAAAATCGAACATCGAAGTGGGAGAAAGCATATCAATGCTGATAGCCTGTCCAGAATTCCATGTGAACCAGAGGAGTGTCAGTGCTATGATGGGAATACAATACTTGAAAGTTTACCGTGTAAGGGGTGTCAGACTTGTTTGAAGAAACACGATTCCTGGTCAGATTTTGCACAATTCAGTGACGTTGTTCCATTATTTGATAAAAACTTGAATATTGGGAATCAGAATAGGCCAGTCATATAATGAGTGAAGGCTCAAAATAGTGGGTTATGGAGCAGTATTTTTGTGCTCATGCAGCTGCAAATCATGAAGTTGATAGGATGTTTCAATACACTTTACCATGGATTTAAACAGACTGGGAAGTACTTCCGAAATCGCGTTCAACGACTTCGATTCCATAATAGTCTGGATTTAAATGGTGTACAAAGTCGAAATAGCTTCAGCTTTGGTGACAATAACGAGGAGGTGTTGAACAAGGACGTAAATTCTATACTGGATGAACATGTTGCATTATCGGAGGATGCAGCGCAAACATCTAACTTAGGTTGTCTCAAACAGTTTAACACAGTTAATTGTTCACCTGTCAAAATGGCCAACCTACAGAGGGCAGACCCAGATTTAGGAATTGTGATACAGTGGCTTGAAGAAAACAGACGACCCCTGAGAGATAAGGTGGCTGGGAATTCACCAAGTGTGCGGAATTATTGGCTAAATTATGACCTGTTAACTCTGATTGATGGAGTGTTGTTTAAAAAGTACATTGGCAGTGCAAAGGACCATCGGCTTTTGTTGATAGTGCCTAGAGTACTATATAAGGAACTTTTGATATATTGTCATGATTCAATTACTTGAGCACATTTAGGAATTTCAAAGACATATTCAAAATTACATCTCAAATATCACCGGTATAAAATGAAGGAATACGTCCAGTTGCATATCAAAAGTTGTGAAAAGTGTGCATTCCGAAAAAGGCCGAAAAACATACCGAGGGCACCATTAACAGAGTACACAGTTGGCCATCCTATGGATCGTATACAAACGGACATAATGGGGCCACTTAATGAGACAGAATCCGGAAATCGGTACATTATCGTGGTGATTGATGGATTTACCAAGTGGGCTGAGTGTTACGCAACCAGAGATCAGCTAGCAAGTACCGTTGCTCATAAGATTGTATATGAATTTTTGTCCAGATACGGTATGTGTTTGGACATACATTCTGATCAAGGGACAAATTACCAATCCAAGCTGTTCAGTGAAGTCTGTCGGATTTTGGAAATTAATCAAACTAGGACTAGTGGATATAGGCCAATGGCAAATGGTGGGCCAGAGAGATTCAATCAAGTTTTGCAAAATATGATATCTACTTATGTAAACTCCAATCAAACAAACTGGGACGAAAATCTTAATTTAATCACCTCCGCATACAGAGGATGTGTCCACCAGGCGACCGGATTCACGCCAAATTATTTAATGATGGGACGTGAAGCTTTTATCCCGGTTGACATTTCACTTGGCTGCATTACAGAGAACAAGATAAGTTCAGTGGACTATGCCATTCAACTACAAGAGAAGCTGACAGAGGCGCATCAGATAGCACGAACTAATTTGCAAAAGAATGCTGTCAGACAGAAGCGTGATTATGACACCCGGATTTCAAAAACACATTTTAGTAAAGGACAGTTAGTTTTGTGTTTAGAGAAGTCAAGACATAAAGGAATCAGCAAGAAAATTGACCCTAATATTTGGAAGGGGCCTTATGTTATTACAAGGAAGATCACAGACCTTTTGTATGAGATAAATGGCAAATCAAGAATAGTGCATCATGACAGATTGAAACCGTTTCATGGAAATAAAATGACCCATTGGCAATCAAACATGGTGAAGTCCGAGGAAAATAACCAAAATCAGAAATGAAAAGGCACCAGGACTTACATTAGTAAATGGTAAAGACGACTACCATATCAATGAAATTAATCCATATCAATGAAATTAATCAAAATTGTGCCTATTTCTATCATCATACTGTGTTAATACTGATTTGTTAGAGTTAGAGGTGGCTCCGTATTTGGGATGGTACTATGATACACTCCAAATATGGAAGGGTACCTGCTTTTGTATATAAACCTAGGTCAGAACTAGGGAGGGATTCTTTTACTTTTGGCTCGGACTTTGAAAATGACAGATCATAGAAACAAGAAATGAAATACTTTACAGTTAAAATTATAAGTGACTTTAGACCAGAGGAATGAGAGAATTATAATTTTGATGTCTATATTTCCATCACTAAGACTATACATCCATCACATAATAAATTAACATAGAAAACTGGAATTAAAGTGTATTTTATCAATGGAGTATAAACCCCCACACCCGAACTTACGTTTTTCAATAAAAGGCTCAAACCAGTATTAGTTAAGCCATCGCTCAACCTTGTTTTCCAACGGATTTTACTAATACTCGTCGGGTATATTTGCGATGTATTAGTTAAGCCTTTGTTACACACTATGAACATGTAGATACAGTCATCGGACCGTTTCACTTATTTTTTCATATATAAAACGTTTTACTTTGGTGATTTACTACTTTCGAAACAGAAATTCTCATAGAAAACATAGAAGCACTATAGCGCCCGTATAATGAATGAAAAAAAAAATTGCTGGGAAAAAAGGTGAATTTATTTCAAGGTAAGACTACAAGCATTCCTATGTTTGCTCATTGCCTTATTGTTTTCATTATTCCTAAATGTTCCAATTTCATGTACATAACACGTGCAATATGCATTTGTAATTAGGAATGCATTTGTAAATTTGAATTTATAGTATAGGTACCCAAATTGCACTTGCAAACGCATGAATTTCAAAATCCACACGTCATTGAAAGGAGACGTATATACACAGACGTGCATATCCATATATATATATGTTCAACTACATATTTGTACGTTACATGTACTTATTATTAAATGCATGCACTTATATATTTATGCTTGCACGTATATTTTGAAACTTGTACAAACGTAGCGAATTTAGTAAAGTTAAAACTGAAGAGTTGAATCTGTTACATTTTAACTCGACTTTTCGAATAAAAAATGAGCTAGCGTCGGAGTCGCTGTTGGTTTAAGTCTTTTTTTTTATAAAGCAAAACATCTGTAATACTAGCTTTACTGAGACGAAATCTATCCAAAAGTCCAAATCGTCGTACATAACGAAAGGGTTTGCTCAGTCCCGTATCATTCCCTCCCTCCTCAACATTTCTGCTTTAACTTCATGCTGGAAATTTAAATCCATGTCTAAATATTCCGCCTCCATCTTTTCTTAAACCACCTATGTCCCAGGTTTAAAATAACAATAGAAAGATAAGCCATTGCTGACACCGCTCCAAGTAGAAAAATCCAATCGAAGGTTTTACTTTTGTCGAGTCCCGTTATTCACGTGCTGACTTAATCGTTGTAAATATATCCGACACGGCTTAAGTCAGAGCTTAAGTCATTACTTAATAGTTGAAAAACTGGCCATAAATTCAGCAAAATAATTAAATTAATAATTGAGCCGCACCATGAGAAAACCAGCATACTGTATTTGCGACTAGTCTGGATCTTGATCAGTCTGCTCATTCCATACAAATTGCTTTCAAACCGTATTCGAGTAAGATAAACTGTTAGTGAACTATGGATCCTGATCAACTGCAGGCATTTACAGGCTGATCTAGTTCCATGCAAATGCAGTTAATTGTGTAGGTTTTCTCATGGTGTGGCTCAACTATGAATAAAGACAAAATTGCATTTTGAAGATCTGCATTTTGTAGATTTTAAGTTCAGACTATTATATAAAGAGATAAATAAATCTGCTTTCTGCAAACAATGCAGACCATGATCAGCCAGTGTATATCAATCGTGGTCTTCGCTGGTCAAAATTCAAAATTAATTAATTCATTTTAGAACATGTAAAATAAAATTGTCATACCTTTTTACATAGTTCATATTTTTCTGTTTTGTGAAGTATCTTTCTACTACTATGATCTGTGAGATCTTCACAATTCAAATATTTCTTGTAGAATAATACTGGCTGATAAGCATCTTGGATGAAACACTAATAGGAGATTTATTGCTCCCATGCTGTGAGAGGCTGACCACTAAATCTTAGCATTTAATTGATAAGAGTATAATTGCCCTGTACATAACTGTTAAACCTTTTGTCGGAGACTGTAGCCTAATTTTATAGCTGATAGTGTTCTGAGTCTAAACTAAAAATATTTTTCCCCAATTTTCCTGCAAAAACTAAAAATATTTTTCCCCAATTTTCCTGCAAAAATTTCCAATTCAGAGCTTTAAAAGACTAGAATGCCAAATACATAAATTATTAGCCTTCATATGGACACCTTTTTTTACCGATAATCAAAACAAAAAACAATCAAATCTAACATATTGATTTTTTCATTCCTTTTCAAATTCATTTCTGAAAAAAAAAAACACCCTAAAAGTGTAAAATATCTACTTTTGAAACACCTTTACCATAGCCATACTTGCATAAATTCAGCATATTTAAAGTAGTCTGTCAGATTACAAGAGTCTTCAAATAATTATCAGCCCGTCAGCCCAGGGCTCCAGATAATTTTTCATGCAATTAGTTTTTCACTTCTTTATTTTTCCGCGATTAGTTTTTTCACTACCAAATTCAATTAGTTTTCATCGCAAAAGTTTTACCTTTTTCAGTTTTTCTTTTGTCGGAGGAAACGTTTTTAGCATTTATTTAATAACGCGTGTTTTACCAATGGTCCGTTTTCCATGACTGAAGTAATTTTTCCTTACGTTTATTCCGCTATCCATCACGGGCTTTTTCTGACCGGAATGGATGACATTTGTTATGATATCTGGTACAATTCCACATGCGATTTCTTCATTAGATTTTTTTCCGTTCTTGTCACAAAATTAATCATAGAAGGACATGCGCTGTCAGTTTGTTTCTTTGCTCGTCCTCGCTTTCTTACTGTCGATTTCTTAGAAGGGGAGATCATTCTAGCACGCTGATAAAATTTGGCACGGTTAAGATTTTATCGCTGACTTGCATTAGCGATGTAATCGTAATTTAACACCCTGACAAATTATATCAGTGTAAACATTAACGATCGTTTTTTGGCGATTTTAAGGTTTAAATTGAAACGATTGAAATTTTTTTTTTTGAACGACAGGTTTTGGAATTAATCTGTTTTTGATGAAAATCATTTCGTTTTAACGATAAAATGATGCTTATCTGGAGCCCTGCAGTGTCAGCCAACTTGGAAAAAAAAACTTATGCCCGCGTACCCACTCTATTTTCTATTCTGAGCCGTTACCGGAAACAACTAATAAAATCTTCAAGAAGATCCTGGTATGCAAGAAAAGGAAATGCGCTTCTACAGAATAATTTACGCCTTCAAATAATTTTACAGGTCAACGTTATAAAAATTCCATTCATCATTTTTTATTTCAGGTCCAGAAAACATCTGGTTCAAACTCTAAATGATGCAGGGGTCCCTGCCAACCAAATCATGCAAATTTCTGGTCACAAGAATGTGAATCCTATAAACAATTATTATAAAAACAACAACGACCAGTCGAGAAATATTCCTAAAATACTGTCGAATCAGCTAGAGAAATGAAACAAACCTTCAAATTCAAGGAAGTGGTGCTGCCCATGGACTGAGCGTTTAGGATCCAATCGTTCTCGCAGTCTTTTCGCAAAAAGCACTTATATATTACACTATCCCATCCATGTAACTATTGTTTTTGATGGAATTTCAATAAAACACATAATACTATCAATCTGTGTATTTATAAGCTTAATATGTGCAGTCATTTCTGTGAGTAAGAACCAGGTTTTATAAAAAGTACTTCTGAATTTCAGAAATAGTAACGTTATAAGGAAATATACAAAATAAACCTAGTAAGCTCAATAGGAAGATCACATATCTATGAATCATAGGGTCTTGAGTCAGATATCTGGATGAGGTCTTTGGTCTCCATCCGATTTGATAAAGAACTCGTCACTGAAGCCATTTCGACTTCCACCTGTTTCATATGGAGAACTAAGCACTTATTTGTAGAGAACTGATTAGTTCTGGTTCAGGATCCACAGACTGTCTATTCGCAAAGAGCTAGGGTAAGTTAGCCGGACAGACCTGTATCTAAAATGATTTCTCTCTTTCTGTTCTGTGGCTTTATCTCAATCTGTCCCTCTGGTCGGATCGCTCTGTGTCTGTACAAGTAGAGGATGAATTTCGCGCCCTATGTGGCTGCGTTTCGTATATGTAAACCGCCTTTGAAGGTGCTTATCATGAAAAGGGCACTATATAAATCTGGTATAATAACAATAAAATAATAATAATAATAATAATAAAATATTGTATGCTTTTGAAACATTTACAAGAATAACAGAATGTACAAAATATTTTTTAATATTTCAAATTGTATAGACAAAGTCTAAAATGTACTATGTTGTGGAATATTTCGAATATACTGGAACATTAAGAGAAACACTGAGAAAATCTGTGCATCAGTCGTAACAAATAAAGTTTGAATACCAATTAAAATTAGGTATCAAAGACTATGCTAAAGGCATGACCTCTTTTTGTCAAAAGTCTAAATTGTACAAGAGACTTGAGAGCATTTGTAATAAAATGATACAAATTGCTTCAGAACCAAAGTGCAATCTGACTAAAGTACTTGATCTTCTAAACGAAGATCCAATGTGTAGCGTTAAATGGAGATACTTCAGTCAGATTGAACTAAAGTGTAATGAAATGTCATTCACAAAGTAATTTGTGGATAGGTTATAAAATAATATGATATAATGCAAAACACAATTCATAACAGCTAACCAACAAGACAGCAAATAGGTAGTATTAAAGTGAACATTTCGTAAGTCACAACTTAATCAATACGTGCAAAATGTTATTCTTGTAACACTGCTGCCTCAAATTGTGTGTAGTTCATATTTTTCAGACATTTCATCATAATTTTAAAGATTAAAATTTTAACCAATCCATTCAATTTTACTTTAAAAGAAAACTGTTTAAGCTGCTTAACCTAATGTCTGGGGATGTGATGATAGTTTCACATTTCACTACATCTAATGAACATACACAATCCAATTAGCTATCATTTTGCTTGGAAGGATCATCTTAAAAAATTCTTTATTATCACAACAAGTCTTATTAGTGCCATGTGATGGTTGTAAAAAGTCTCCTCATACTCGGATTCAGTATTGTTAGATTTTCTGGTCCTTTGGGATCATTGAGTCCAATCAACTTTATACCGAGCCTGCAACATTTTCGTTTTTGTCGTGTTGAGCGACCTGTGGAGTTTCCACTTTTTCTTTTTTACTATAACAGAATTCCGCTTAGGGGTGTAAGGGGTGTTTCACTTTTCATTGCCTCTCATAAACAGACTTGATCCAACTGAGTCTGCTATTTATTTGTTTGGTTGCGTTCTTGGCTTCCAAAGGATCTTCTTGTCATAGGACGCAAATAATATTATTTACATGAAACATGTCTCAAATATTATTTACCGATTTTATACTTTCAGGAACGTATTGTATTAGAAACTATTTGTTGTCACATAGTTAGCGGTCAGTAGTAGTCAATAATCAGTTCATGCACTGTAACATTAATATCATAGGTCGTATCACTTGCACTAATTGTAATATTTGATGTTCTAAGATAACTGACCATAAGAAAATTGGTTATATATATCTTTTATTTACTTTAACACTAACTGCCCAATCTCAAATATATGTCAACATCCTCTATAATACATACATATATACTGTCAGGATACCAGTTATATGACCCAGGGAAGTGCCTTCGCCTTTAGTATCTTGAACAATGAAATGGGTCCAATCGCTAAGGTGACTATGTCTTAGACTAGCTGACAAAATGTAGAATGTCCTTTGTTAAAACGTATAGCTGGTGAGACCAAATATCTCGTATATAAAATTTTCCTCTGGCTACCTTGCCTAAATGATTTGTGTACCAATGACTCGTAAATGATTTTATTTATGAGCTAGATAATTTCAGGGATCAGGCAAAAATCATTCAATGTTTCAAGCTGAAACTCAAAATCAGCAGCTTAAACTCCTATAGGCTTACTATTTTTGACTGGTATTTGTGTCGAAGTTCCCGTCAGACAATGTCTTTGAACAACAACGTACAAGCTCTATACGCATAGATATTCAGCCTATTTTCTCTTAATTAAAGGCTGCAACTCAGTAAGATTGCCTGGACTCCTGGATGCTCAGCGCCTATATGCTATCAATTATAGCATTCAACTACCATATAGGTATAACATTGATGGCTTGGCTGTACTTCGCCAAAAACGCTGAACCTCGTCTATAAGCTGGAACTTTCCTACTTTCTCATTAGATCACCAAAACCTATGTCTCTGTCTCAGCTTTCCGATGCTCAACCTATATTTGCTATCGTCTATAGCATTCAACTACCCTTAAGATAAAACTCCTATGCGCTGGCCCTATAGCTCGAAACCTTGTTGAAATTCTGCAACTCTTCTTTAGTCTATGAACTTCAAAGGTCATCTTTTTAATAATTTATCCGCCCTGACAGTGTAGTTGCAATAACTTCCTCATCAAGGTACTGGGATAAATTATTAGTTGAATCATGTGTCTTTTTCAATCGCTTGATACAAAATGATCTCTCTGTCCTCCATCTACCTATTTATACTTTACGTAAGCTTTGATTGGTGCTATTTATAGAACTTGTATCTTATAAATCAGCCATCAATGACCCAAATCCTATTATTTACAGCAATTCAAATATAATTATAGCAATGGTAGCATGAAATGGGAGTCAAGCACTATCTGTGCTCATGTGTAACGTTATCAATACATCAAATATACAAATTATTCTGACATACACATACAGAAATGCAACACACTCTCTCTCTCTGACTGGATATTATAATGAAGTAGGCGAAGTTATAATGTCTCTACTACATCCCCCAGATTCTTCTGACTGAAAAGTACCTTATATTCAGAAATTCATTTATAAAGTTTTAAAGGGAATTCCTATAGTTTTTCATGCGCATCTTTCTGCGCAGCCGATTCTATCTTTGGAAAATTGAAGTGAAGCCAACATTTGTTGAAACATGTGACAGACAATCTTAAATTTAATGAGGAATTTTGTATAAAATAACATTTTTCAATAAGTTTTATCAGTAATCAAATGCTGATACTGGTTTATGTTGTATTGACATGTATCATGCCTGACATGTACCATGCACCTTGCCATTTGTGGCTATGTTTTGACAGTGCATTCTAGTACAAAGACAGTATTGTGCATATATTGTTAGACAATTAACTTTGTATTGATAAGACAATATCTCCTTTCAGATCATTTAGTATTCAATTATAGAAAGGATTAAGATTTTTTAAAACTTTTTTTTTAACTTCTAGCAGATATAATCAATTTGGACAGGTTCGCGCCATTTTTTCGTCCGAACAGGTGTTGTATTCAAGCGGTCTTAACATACAATTTAGCCTGGTGACCCATACATTTTTGGCCATTTTTATGTTCACAATACAATTATCTATACACAATGAAAACAGGAAAAAAATCTATCAAACAGTTTTTTGTTTCAAAATTTTTTTTTCTTTACTATGAGTATTTTTCATTGCTAAAAGTTCCCAAAAGTGAATGTGAAACAAGATTTTTTTTTCATTTTTACCCATCATTGTAATGATATAATATTACAAATATGACTACGATATGAAATAAGTATACACATGTAATAAAATCTGTAAAAAGAATAAACCCTTTGTGCTGTCTTGATTCATGTTTTGTTGGTATTTATAAAAAAAGCAGAAAATTATGAAAAAGTAAAAAAAACGCTAGGAATTTCAGCAACAGTGGGTATGTTCAAAACAATTTTTCACAAAAACAAACCGTTTTTATTTGTTCATTGTTTTCAGGATAAATTTTCCTTTTCATATATGTGAATTTGAAAAAAAAAATCTATCTAGAAAGGAAAAAAAACTATAGGAATTCTCTTTAACTAACTTTAATCATAACATCTCAAGTTCACCTAGTCCTGAAAGCTCCATAAAAATTTCACACTGGTTTAATCTCAATGATTTACAGAAAATTACATTTTAATTGTTTTTAAAGAAGCAGGATAAAACTGTCTGATTACATGAACAATTTACAAGACTTTATTGGCAAACTGCTTCTTAATGGTGCGTCTTCATGTTTCCCCAAAAATCCAGTAAGAACCCGGTTCTTATTTCATAATTTTTAACTGACAGGTTTAAGTGGGAAGGTCATGATAAGACCACAATCAAGTGATAAAGGCAATTTATTTATCAGACTCATTTATTTGTGGTGTACTTTACAGGAATGCAGTGACATACTGATGTTATGAAGTGTGAAAATATTTAATTAAACATTTCACTATAAGAGCTAGCTGTGGAACAAATGACTCTTTTAATTCTTTGATCAACATAATCCTTTGAAACAAACTGAAAACAGTCCGTCATTTTGCTAGACATTCACATCTGTTTTGGCTCCAAATTACAGACAAAATAAATTATGTAATTCGCACTCAGCTTACCTCTGAAGACACAAATTTGTTTGACAACAGCAATTTCATGGTTAATTAGGAATGTCAGATTTCTTCACCCCCACATATTTGCCAATAAGTAGGTAAGACGTTCTGATAACCGGGCTTTGCCCGGTTATCAGAACCTCTTACCTTTACATAGTCTCATGCTCTGTTAACATCCAATTATTGGAAACTGCTTCTTAATGGTGCGTTCTTCATGTTTCCCCAAAAATTCAGTAAGAACCCGGTTCTTATTTCATAATTTTTAACTGACAGGTTTAATTGGGAAGGCCATGATAAGACCACAATCAAGTGATAAAGGCAATTTATTTATCAGTCTCATTTATTTGTGGTGTACTTTACAGGAATGCAGTGGCATACTGATATTATGAAGTGTGAAAATATTTAATTAAACATTTCACTATAAGAGCTAGCTAGGGAACAAATGACTCTTTTAATTCTTTGCTCAACATAATCCTTTGAAACAAACTGAAAACAGTCCGTCATTTTGCTAGACATTCACATCTGTTTTGGCTCCAAATTACAGACAAAAGTAAATGACGGAATTCACACTCAGCTTACCTCTGAAGACACAAATTTGTTTGACAACAGCAATTTCATGGTTAATTAGGAAGGTCAGATTTCTTCACCCCCACATATTTGCCAATAAGTAGGTAAGACGTTCTGATAACCGGGCTTTGCCCGGTTATCAGAACCTCTTACCTATACTTAACTCTTGAAAGTTATATGTTTATGATAATAGAAATTAATGCATTCTCTCCTTTCAATGGAAACACTGTCAGACTACAATGGTAAACAAATATCAAGTAACGTTGTGAATTTAATAGCTTTAACAGATAAACATATCTAGCAAAATGTGGAATGTAGAAATATTTACATCCATGGAGGTCTAACAAATAAACACGTGTTGTTGAAAAACAACACTCACTTCAATTATTTGTGTATCACTTTTTTCAGTCACTTTTGATTTTTCAGTTGAACAGAATCACTTTTTCTTTGAATTGTACCGGCATTATTATGGCCTGATTTAAACATTTTGAAACTGTACCATTTATGATTTGCAATTTATATACACTTCAATTTCCACTGATTTGAACTAATTCCATTCATGTATGATCTTTATATTTTGCTGGCCTTCTTGTTGATCTAGTAGAACGCCTGATATGTCTCTCGTTATAAACTTTCCCTGTTGATTTACGGTTTTTATAGACCCCTTTCTTTTGATGACACGTCCTGAGACAGGATGATACGCTGTTTGGAGCTTATTTTGTCTTTTATCCCGACGTATCAGAACTTTATCTCCTTTCAGGGAACTGTTTTTCGCTCTTCTCTTTTAACCAGTATATTGTTTGTTCCTTAGTTTGGTTTCTGTGTCTCTTAGTCTTATTCTACAGTAAATTGTGGAAGTTTGGTCTTTAACTTCCTTCCAAACATCAATTCCGCTGGACTGACATTTTTTTTATGACATTTTTGATGGGTGTGGCATGTTTCTATAATTCATGAGGAATTCATTTACTTCAGTTCTATAATTTCCTCCAGAGACGTGAGCAGTACGGATAGCCTTGGACAGCGATGCCATCATTCTCTCAGTGGCGCCGTTTGCTTGAGGGTGTAATGGCGTAACTCTCCTGTGTTTAAATCCCATTTTCTGTGCAAATTCCGAAAATAAATGTCCATTAAATGGAGGACCAGAGTCTGACCGAAGAATTTCTGGAATACCAAACACGGACTCAAGTCTGGGTATTTGCAGATGTCGTGGTCAATCGTTCGCCAATAGCGTGTGTAATCACAGATGATTAATAGAAAATAATCACCGTTTTGATTGGGTCTGGTGTCACGGTATTGTCCACAAGTCTATTCATGTATGGAAAATAGCATGTTTCTCTCAAGAAAGCTTTGCACTTTGAACGACCCATATGCTCTTCAGGCGCAGTGTCTACGTAACGCTGCTGTAGACACCCAGAGTCCTCGTAATACGATAGATCCATTTTCATGTTCTACAACACATAATTCGTCTGCTATTTGTTCGTAATACCTGAAATAGTTATCACTGCTACAATTTTGTTTTGTCCACGCATGTTTCTGTATCGCATTTATGACACACTGTAAAATAAAACAACCTGCTGTAGCTTCTACTACATGCGACATACTTTAATGCTTCTGGTAGCGCGCTGTTAGCAATAAATCTCACATAATCTTCTTGAATGTTGTAGGTCGCGTGCCTGGCGTACGGATGTCTACTTATGTAGTCCGATATGTTTATTCCACTTTGAACTGATAAGTCACTAATTTCATGCGTATGCGTTCCAGTCGTGCTGATTGAATATTTTTCGTATTATTGAAAACACTTTCTAAACCTCTACAGTCTGAAATGACTGCAACAGTCTGAAATGACTGCAAATTCTTTGCAAAAAATATAAAGATGATAATGCAATATTCCAAATTGTACGCTCAGTGCCTCACGTTCTGTCTGAGAGTCCCGTTGTTTAACGTCTGATAACGCACGACTACCGTAAGCTACAACCTTACGGTCCTGAAGTAAGATCGCTGACAATCCGACGGGACTGCCGTCAACCCACAGTTCTGAGTTTTTCTGAGGGTCGAAATATGTCATGACTTGATCACTCGATAGTGCATCACGTAACTGATTGAAACTTGAGTCTTGAGAATATCCACACAAATTTTGTGTCTTTTTTATCAGTTGTCTGAGTGGATCTGTTTATATTGTGGCATAATTGTCTATGAACCGGCTGCGATTTTGAGTAAGCCCTAAGAACGATCTTATAGCTCGGATGCATTTTTCGGCCTTTCAACATTTTTGATTGTTTCAATTTTCTCATGGTCTGGAGAAACGCCTGATTCCAAATACACATAACCATAGAATGATATTTTTGACTGACCGAAAATTGCACTGATGCTTGTTCAGAGTCAGATTATACTCGCTGAGACGTTGGAGCAAAGCGCGGAGATTTCCATTATGTTCTGTACGCGACTTCCCGTGCACGACTATATCATCAGCTATATTGAACAAACCTTTATAAACTCCCTGGGGCCGATATCATAATATACATGCTGCGGCGAGATAAGAATTACTACCTGACGTCGAAGAACATAATCTGATTTTCTCATAATCACACTCGCAGGCACTCAATTGAAATCATGCATGAAAATATTATTAACATGGGTGTAAATTAAACTATAATTATAAAATCTTCGAAGTTTGAACAAATATTTATATTTATCCACTTTCGTCCGTAAGTTATATCCAAATAGAATTATAATTTCACTTCGAAACATTCATCATTTTTACACACCTATTGCGTTTAATAAATATTTGGACATTTCCGATTTTATTACTTTTTAAAATGTAAACACATTAGATTCCAATAAATAGAAATACATTATTAACACAGAGTATTTACATCAGCATTACTCAGAATTAACATCCATTTTTGAGTGAATATCGATGGTTTATTTTGATGTATAATTTATTTCTAAACATGTACACAAACGTTGTGTGACACGCACTGAGACATTTAAGTTGTAATATTTGCACCTATCTTTGAAGAATTATTAAATTTACAAAAAGCGTTTATTTACACACATTTTTATGTATGAAACCTTTTTTTGCTGTGTTATTTTTATTCATTTAAATTTAATGCGATGTAAGTGTACGGATATTTCAGCTTTCTAAAAGTTAACATTTTCTGACCATTCATTTCTCTGATAATGAAATTTCATCGTCGGAATCATCATCCGACGGACTGATACGTCAAAATCAGCAATTTAAGAAAATTCTCGGGCAGCCGACATTATTTTAATCTTTAGAAATACAGTATGAACGAAACACAGCGGTGTTCGTCTTTTTTATTTCCTTTTAATACCGAAAATTTACAAACATTTATTTTAACAAGGAAACTAATTATTAGCATAATTAATAATTATAACATCTAAGAAATAATAGCCGGTATGCAAAATAATTTTGCTTTTATCAGGATTATCAAACATTAACAAGTATGTGACGCAATCAGCATGATCTCGGTGCCGCGACTATACTCGTCAATCGCCGTCCTGGGGAGTCCTGATAAAGCGCGTATAGTCGGATATCGACGCTACAGGGGTAGAAAATATAGCGCCTTTAGTCGCATTTCGGCCCCAAGGAGTTAAAGGCGTATTTCCGATTGAAATATCTGCGTTGCTGAAGATACACCGAAATTTAAACGCTTGTTTCAATCCTACATGTGTTGCAAACATTGTCAGATTTCTAGACTCCTGTGCAAGCTCTAATTGGTGTAATGCTTCTGTCATATCGACTTTTGAGTACACGGTAGAACCATTCAAGCCTGTGAATAATGTCATCAATTGTCGGAGTTACTTGTTTTTGCGTCCGTATAAGCCTGATTCACTTTTCGTATATCAACACAGATTCATACTTCATCCGGGGATTTCGGTTTTGGTGCTATGACAATGCATAAAATACATAATCGATGTAAAACTTAATTGTTGACAACAATAATGAAACCATCAAATACAAAACAACATAATTAAGAAACTGACATTAGTATAGCTAAACTGATACCTGTACTTTAATTCAAAATGAAAAAGGAACATTGATTGTGGAATAAATGTTTCAGATCATATCTTGGTTGACAAAAGAAAAGAAAAAATGTTAGAATTAATACTTTAAAGTATAAACAAATCAATGATACCATAATATTGATAATATTGATTTAAATTTCTTCCTACATGTTTCTACATACGACAAAATACAGCGGTAACGTAGTTTAAAGCGCCATTACGGAAAAAATCTCACTTCTTGAAAAGCATGGAACTATACTGAGAGACTTTAAGACCAGATCAAAACTGTTTGGTACATTTAAATTGAATTAAAACTTAGAAAATGTTATTTTCTCACAACATTTTGTCATTTTATAAGATTCTCATTAAACATGCCCAGTAGTTCATTAAAATAAAATACTATTTTTGAAAGGCCAATGTCTCAGCTCCATTTTGACACCATTTTTATTATTTTATCTCTAACACTGACTGATTATCATCTATATGGTTGTTCTTTCCAAAAATGAAAGCTTGTCATGGAAAACGTGAAATCATATATAGTTCAAAAGAGTTTTTTCATAGGAACGTTTTTTATTTTGGAAGAGTTGGTCCTGTCAAACAATTTGGTACCTATGAAAAAAGTCTCGTGGTGGAAGGGGGGGGGGGGCGGGGGGAAGATGCATAGTAGACGTTTTTGGCCCCTATCTATTTCCATTTTGAGTATAATTTTCCTTTCTTTTGATGATTTCTGTAATAAACAGGATCACCTACTTTGGAGCTTAATGTGCATATTTAGTCTGTCTCTTCTGAGGTTTTCATATGATTTTTGACCCTGATGAAGGATCTGTGTTGTTCCTGTAGTGCTATTTTATGCATATCTTCTCCTAAATATTTTCGTCTTGTTTTGAGCAAATTGTCTACAGGTAACACTAAGTCTCTTTTAGGAGAAAGAAAGTTGAGTATTTTGCTGACTCATTAATATTAAACCTTATAGCAGCTAAGATGAAGATCCCATGAGTTTTGTTTTCTTGATTTTTACTTTTTTGATAAGACGTCATGTAGTGTTCTATTTAATCTTTCTACATGCGAATTACTTTGAGGACAATGTGCACTCGTTTTAATATTATCTATTTTATGGTTTCTTTCATGACCTTATTTACATTTTCAGTGCCATTATCACTAACAATTTGAAGAGGACTACCATATCTAGGGAATATTTCCTCAATGGTCAAATTTGCTATGGTATCAGCTGTTTTATCTGGGACACTAAAGTCTTCTGGCTAACCACTACACCAATCCACAAAAGCAACAATATATTTATTGCTAGACATGGTTCTAGGGTATGGTCCACTTAAATCTAAACTAATTTAAGCCATGGCGTAAGGAGGAAAATCAGTTTCTTGTCTTGGCAATAAATGATGTTTTTCTATATCTTTATTTCCCTGTACAGTAGTTACAAACTTTATTATTTCTTTCATTTCGTCATCGTTTATCTGTTCTAATTTCATGTCTAATTGACCTTGCGAAATCTCCTCGAAGTCTGGCAGTTGTAAATTATCTTCTTTTTCCATATTTGCGCTTGCATATTGTTTTGGATCAAATTGAGATGAATCAAGGACATTTACTTGAAAAGTGTTGTCATTGATATCTACAGTTTCTTGATCAGGTATTACATCCTTTTCTGTTACTTTCTTTCGGATGACGAGACAATAAATTCGCACATGTGTTTGTTGGTCTATTTTCCAATTGTGACTTGAAATATTGAGTGACCATTTATTTTTAATTTCAATGTTAAGTTATGCTCGTCTAATATTTGATATAAAATATCAAATTTAGATATTTCATGAATTCTTTAAAAGTGTGACTGAAAATCAAAATATCATCCAGATATGCCACTGTGAAGTGCCCATAACCAGCTTAAACTAAGGACATCAATTCTTTAAGAATTACAGGGGCATTAGAGAGACCAAATGGCATGCCACAGAACTCAAAAAGTCCACGATGACATGTGAATGCGGTCTTTTCTTTATCTTTCTCATCTAAAGTAACTTGCCAGTAGCTATTTTTTTTTTAAATCTAATGAAGTAAAATACTTCGCCCTCAAGCAGAGCTAGTACATCATCTATTAAAAGTAAAGGATATGAATTTTTCTTGGTGATTTGGTTCAGTTTGCGGAAATAAATGCAAAAGCGTTTAGAGCCATCTTTTTAACAACAATCACAACAGGAAAAGCCAAGGAGACATTGACCTACTAATAACTTTAGCCTCAAACATTTCATCAACAGCTTTATCAATTAAATCTCTACTTTGTAGTGGAGTTCTGTATGATCTCAATTTTATTGGAGGATGATCTCCAGTGTCAATTCTCATTTTAGCTGTGTCTGTACATCCTAATTCAGTATCTTTGTTGGCAAATAAGTATCTATGCTTTATGATACGTTTTACTATTTCTTGTCTGTGTTCACTGGGTATGGTCAGTTGAGAAAGAGCTGAGGTTTCGTCATGAGGCAGGGATTTATATATAACATTATTTGTTTTGAAATCATCATTCTTTGTTAATAAAACTTTAGCCATTCAGTCATGTCTATAATTTGTTATGCTTGTGTGGATTGTACCTGTGCAGTGTTAGGTTTAATTACCACTGTTCTTTTTCATTCTAACTGTAGATGCTATGTGGATATCTTCATTAAGCCTAACATAAATATTTCCATAAATTTGCATACGTTCAAGGTCAAAATAAAGCCAATCCAAACCCAATATCAAAATTCTATTTAAGTCATCCACAGCAAAGAGCCCCTGTGAAAGTAACATTAATGAAGCCGCCAACCTTTAATGAGCTTCCATTTGCAGACTGCAAATGAACAAATTGTTTAGACAATTTTGGTCTAGCTTTTTATGACTCATAAACACGACGATGCATTAATGAAACCGCAGCTCCAGTGTCAAACATGTGTTCTATATATTTGTTTTCCTATCTTTAAAATAAAATAATTTGGATTGCCTGAAACATTTATTTTAAACTGCTGTGGTTGTTCGGATATGTTGTGTATTAAAGTATGTCCATCGATCTCAGTATGCACAGAATCTAAAAGGGTTTTTTGTAAGTCTGAACTACGACCATGACCAACTGACTATTGGTGTATGTTTTCAAGTCTTGTAAAGCTTCGACCATGTCCAATGGGTCTTTGTCTATCTCGATGATACGTACAGTACTTAGCAATATGACCTTCCCGGCCACAAGCAAAACATCGTATTACGCGCTATTCAATCTGTGTCACATTCCTACAGTCTATTGCTCTATGACCTTTTTTATTACATTTGTAACATCCCAAGGTTCTTGAGTAGTCTATCTGCATTGGTCCATGTTCATTTTGTCGAGTAAAATTGGTTGTATGATAATTGTAACCGTACATAATGAACTATCAGTCTCAAATTAGACTCGGTGGTAGCTATTGTTATAGCTGCTTGTAGCGTCATGGGTCTGTCGCGCAGAATTTTCATCAGCAAATAGGGATATGCTAATCCCTCTGTGACCTTTGTCTCTGTAAGATGTATTTCAATATTGTTTTATATGAACTTTGTTTAATGTACTGAATTCATCATACATGATAATGAATAAACATGTCGTATATAAACTGAATTCTTCATTTTGGATCATCAATATTAATTTCTGTCTTAAAATAATGTTTAGAATGATAGATAGATAACAGCAGTTTCATTCCAGTCATTTAATAGAATTGGAGAAATGGAGTGGTGAAGATAAAAAAATGATATAGATTTTATCAGGACATTGGACAAATAAATTGTATAAAGATAAAACTATGTTCTCATTCAGCTGTATACTAAAATAATAGTTATGGCCAAAAAACAAAATGGTATTTGGTTATGGTGTGTAAAATAGGGAAAAATGACTTAGTATTCTTCTGCATGCAAATTTCAACATCAAATAAGGGCCATATTTATATTTTATTCAACCAAGCGAAAAATGGTTAATATGAAATAAGGCAATGCCTCAAAGCGGGCTCATAAAAATTAGGTTTAACTTTTAAAAAATATATTACAATGAAACTATTCACTACTCGAAAGAAAATGAAAATTCGCTAGAACCTATTCACTTGAAAAAGTTTACACTTGGTGTCATCATATCTATTACAGCAAATATCATACTTCACAAATTTTCCGGGAAGCTGGTGTCACGGTGACGTCATTTCCTATTCGCCGCGTTCTCGTACTGGATTTAAGATTATTTATGACAATATTTTCTAATTTCTTTCCAATGTTTTATCTTTTAAAAGAAAATGATATGAATTATTTCTTTAAAATAATTTTATTTCTTCGAGAAATAAAGATTGTCCATTGCTAAGGATTCGGGATTAATCGGCTTTTATCCTTGAGTTAAACTGGTTCTCGTTTTGTCATGTTTAGCTAGTTGTGAGTTAACTGTTGTGTATGTTTAGCGAGCCGAGAACACAGCCAATTGTTCGATATAAAAGCAAAAAGCCCGTGCAGATTTCTCACTGTTCTTCTGCACGTCGTTCAGTAAAGATAAACTTACCCTCCCGCCAAAACCCTATAGTTGCTACTGGTTAATATATTTTGGTAAAAAACCTGAAACACATGTTTGTTTCAGCATACAGGAGAACTTTGTATCAGATTTGTTACTTTTGCTATTAAACTTTGAGGGTACTTCTTATATGGCATTTATTGAGGTTGTCAGTGAGCTGGTAGTGCAACACTATATATGAAGTCTCAAATATCCAATTACAAACATATCCAAGGAAGTTATGAACGGACATTCCGTTACAGAAAAACAGTTGAAGGAACTTCCAGGTACTGTAAAATGTTATATGGTGACGCTTGGAAAAGTTACTCTGATATACTTCTACCTCTGGATAAATCCTGGAAATGGAACTTTTGGATTGTTACCGGTTCATGGTATTCTATTCATAAATAACAGCGTACGTCGGAAGTTGTTCCTAAATCCCCGTACCGTACCCGTCCCTACATCCATATTTGGGAACAATCGGTTTTGTACGGAGAATGGCGGAAAAGTACGGAAACCGTAGTCTATTTTTAAAAAAAAAATTTCGCGGTCATTATGGTTAGACGAGGTTAAATGCTTCCGCTATTATTTTCTATGTAAATATAACAAATTATAACATATTTCTATCAGCATTTCTAGTCTTTCACTTCCTGCGAGACTATTCTTTGTCTTGAAGGTCTGTCTTTAGGCAATCTACAAATACCAAAAAATATTTGGTTGACCATAATGCAGTGGAACCATTATCACGTGACTAAGACACGTGATGAAAACGCTAATATTGCGTAGGTAGACATCAGGAAATACCTACTTTCACTTTCATTTTACAAAACAGCTTCGACTCAATTTTTGAAGCATATAACGTAGCTTAAAATCATCTGAAGACATTCCCATTCGCAATCAAGCATCGATAAAGCTCATATCTGCCATGAAAATGGCATTTTCTAGGCGGGAAAATTGCACTAAATATTGATATGGACTACATTCGGAGGCATATCCGGCAAATTACTACCTTCATGCCTAATGATAATAATTATATTATAATTTTAATAAATCATGAAATATAGTTATATTGAATAAATTAAACGGCAGATTTTTTACGTGTTTTACTTTTTTTCATAGTCGTAGGTATTGGTGTGTATTAGAACTTTTAACATACATATGAAATTTGTTAAAGACCCATACGATAGTAAGTTATATCTATGTGTGTGACACGAAAACGGCGTTAACATTTATTAAAGTAATTATATTCTAAAATTCTCGTTTATTTTCATAATACTTTTTATTTATTATATCAAATCATCATTGATTTAATCAAAAGTGTTATGTTATATATGATATTTAAATCAATTCTAACATAAGGCTCTTTTGTAACTAAAGTGTATCGAGCGATCTCTTTCTAAGATATATAGATTTTCCTCTAGCTTCTTTGCTATTTTGATTTTGGTTAAGCAATTGATTCAAGAAATGTTAAATATATGTAATAAATCAGCCAGAACTATGGTTTATCAATTTGTCTGTGGCCTACATTACATGAGTATTTAACTTCAAAAACGCTTATACTAATTTTGCATGGGTTTCCGAACCCCAATGAATTGAGACAAGTAATTTCTACAATAATTAGAGGGATATAAATTACAGTGAATTAAATGGCATATAATAAAATAATATAAAGGTCTATGGTATAGGTCTCTATCCTATATCGTTTGAATTTCTGTATCCCTGATCTTTTATCCTATATTCCTTATATTCAATAAGTGTCCAGAACCTACGTCTGTAGACCTGGGTCTCTGTCCTATAGTCTCTATGATAATCTGCGACACGGTCTTTCTATTTTTCCTGTTACTCTTTCTGTAGCGCTATACACTATAGAAAACATGAGTCAGGAAAGAACAGTTATTTATCCAAAGTCCCAGATATTAATTCAGCCTGTGTTCTATACGATATGCACTCCAAGAGCTTCAAACAAATTCTGACTGTCTATTTATGTGTAATTAGGGTTCATCCGCCCGTAAGGGCACAACATAGCTTTCATTAATTAAGAGTACGGACCCCCGGCATGTCACCAGGCATGTTTGTTTTTGGTTTAACGCCGTTTTTCCACAGTATTTCAGTCATTTTTGTCATTATTTTATGACTTTTTAAATGTTAAAATAAAACTAAAGGTATATATTTGATTGAGTGAGTTGGGTTTTACGGCGAACCGTCAGAAAAAGGCCATTTATCGCCGGTTGTATATATTTGTCATTCAAATATTTTTTCTCCAGTATTTATTCTCGAACTTTTAATTGCCATGTCCCCACATTATGTGAGAGTAAAACTCAAATCGACCACTTGTGCTAAGGCCGCATCTATTACATTTAAATGGCTCATTCACAGTGTGAATACCCATGTGAAGATTTAGTAAGACAGAATCCTTGAAATATATTTGGCAATAGCAGCATTCATTCTTTAACTTCGATCTTATCTTCTTCTTTTACTCTTGTGTTCCTCTTTAGATATTTCTGAATCTTCAGTCTGTGTTTCAGTGGATTTAAAGTGATACCTTTGAAATTTCTTCTGTGTGTGTTTCTGTGGTTTTTATTCTCTTTGACTGGTCATTCTCTATCTTCGGATCAGCTTTCCTTTTTGGTGTCAGTACTGAACTAGGTCTTGTCTGTTTTCTGAAGATTCTGCCTGTTCGTATGTCTTGCAACACTCTGTTATCTTCTTTGGGTTCATTCTCTTCGGACACCTTTTCTTCTTCCTGGTCCTTTGACCCTACTTCAGATAGTTTTTCTTCTGGTATGATTAACTATGTTCCCTTGTGTTCTTGTCTATTCACCTCTGCTTTTTCAGTTGTTTCATTCTCAGATTTATCAGCTGACTCCAAATTTTCATCTGTGCTTTTTCTGTCCTCTCTCTATGTCTGGCGCAAAATCCATATAAACGTAATCACCATCCGAGGACTCGTCCTTTGATGTACTTCGTTTCTCTGACTTATTCTTCTCTGATGATTTGTTCTTGGTCAATGTGTCCAGTGTCTTCTTTGTTTTGTCAATCTGAATTGTTTCGGCGGGTGTCTTTATTTCAGAGTGCACTCTTGACATATGCTTTTTGAGATATGCAGTTTTCTTGAACATTTTGTCACATTTTGTGCAGGAGTGCTTTTCTACCATGTGTTAAGAATTCTGTGGATTTCGTATACCCTCGGCAGACTGGACATACAGGATTTCTTGCTGTCTGTTTTGTTCTAGCCATACTGAAAATAGAACAAGCATAGTTCTTTTAAGTAAGAAGGCTTTACTATTTTTCTATATAACTTTGTTCTTACAGGTTGTTTATCGGATAGACAGATTTCGTCTCCCTCTGAAATAATACATGTATAACCTGTACAGATTCGAGATACTCACAATTTACTTTGAACAAGACTTCAGATATTTTGTCAACTACCTTGAATGGTCCTCGCCAGAGCGATGTGAACTTTGAGGCACAACCTATCTTTTTAACTGGAAAGAAAACATATACGTTATCATCTATGTTAAAGTTCGTAAAGGACAATTTGTTGTCATTGATACATTTTCTGACTTTTAATTGAACGACCTGTATTTTCTCGAATCACCTTGTGGGCATTTTCTAATTTTTCTTGTATTTCCCACACACAATGTGAACAAGGTATTGATTTTATAACAGGAGGCATTTCAAAGGCAAGATTTAAGGGTGTTGATGTTTCTCTACCTAACATTAAAGTGTTTGGTGTCATGTCAGTTGTTTCATTTTCTTAGGCTCTATATGCCATCATGACAGGGCAATTGTTCAACCCAATCGCGATGGTTGTTTTCAACGAACAATACTGGCTAAAGTTTTATTGAATTTTCCTATCACCCCATCGGACTGTGGGTGGTAGGCGGTAGTTCTTATTTTCTCTATTTGCAAAAGTTCACACATTTGTTGGAACAGTGCACTTTCAAATTGTCTACCCTGATCTGAGTGTATAATATTCGGTATTCCGAACCTTGTTATTATTTCTTCAACCAATATTCTTGCAACAGTGCTGGCTTCCATACGAAAGCCGCTGTCCATTTTGTGAAATAATCTGCTACAACTACAATATATTTGTTTCCCCTTTCCGTCTTTGGCAGTTCTCCCCATATGTCTATTTCAATTCTTTCCATTGGATACCCTGATCGTACAACTTGTATGGGTGCTTTCTTCATTGGTATTGGACTTTTTCGTTTTAAACAAGCCTCACAACATTTTTACATCATTTTGCAGTCCTGACCAATAGTACATTTGCTTTATTTTACTTAAAGTTTTCTTTATACGATGGCCGGATGCTTTTATGTCACGGGAATATTTTAAAACCTTAAGTCTATAACTTAATGGTTCAATTGTTTGCCATTAGTACCAGTGTCTAGTTCTTCCCAGTGTCTGACCAATAGTTCGTCTTTTATGTCCAATCGTGACAACTGTGTCCATAGTGAATTTAGATAATAACTTTCACTGCCTGCGTCTCTGTAGCCGGTCCAAGTCCTTCTTCAAGCCATTTCTTAACAGTCTGAATGATTGTATTCTTCTATTGAGCGTATAACAACGATCCTTCATTTGTTTCAGTCAACTGAATAGTTGCTAATTTGTGGATTTGTTTTGAATTGGATGGCCATTAAGACCACATTGTCTATATAGAATCCTACTTACAGCATCAACATTTTTATGCAATTTGCCAGGTGTGTGCTCTATTTTCATATCATAGGATGGAAGTTTCTCAAGCCATCTGGCTACCTGTCCTTCGGGATTTTTTAAAATTTAATAACCAACGTAATGAGCCATGATCTGTTCTTATTGCGAACCTTTTCCTTCACAAATGATGTCTAAAATATCTAACGAAAAGAACTAAGGCCAACATTTCCTTTCTTGAAACGCAATATTGACGTTCAGATTTTGTAAATGTATGACTTGCGCATTCTATTAAACGTTCTTGGCCTTCAATCTTCTGTGATAAAACGGCTCCAATTGCTATGTCACTTCCATCTGTGTCTAGAATAAATAGTTTGGTAGGTCGGTATGGGACAATATTAGTGTTTCTGTTAACATTCGTCTCAAAGTTGCAAACGCTTCTGAACATTCTTCAGTCCATATAAAACATTTTCCCTTTTCTGTAAGTCTATGTAGGGGTTTAGCTATATCTGAAAAATTAAATACGAATTTCCTTTAATAACCACAAATGCCTAAAAAGGATTTCAGTTCATGCACATTTTCTAGATCTGGCCAATTCTGAATGCAATCAACCTTTTTAGGATCAGTTTGGATACCTTCTTCCGACACTATATGTCCTAAGAACGCAACTTTTTAGCAAACAAACTACATTTTCTCAATTTTAACTTTAGGCTTGCGTCCAATAAACTTGATCGGGATTGCCGAACATATCTTCAAAGTTTTTTTTCCTGTGATTATAATGTCATCAAGGTATATTAAACAAATGGACCAGTGTAAATTAGCTAAAATAACTTCCATCAACTTCTGAAAGGTTGCTGGGGCATTGCATAGTCCAAAAGGCATAACACGGAATTCGAAAAAAACCTTGCCTTGTCATGAACGCAGTCTTCTTTTGATCTTCAGAATTGGGTTCTACCTGCCAATATCCTGAGTTTAGATCAAGACAGGAGAACCATTTTGATCCAGATAGCTGGTCTAGTGACTCATCTACCCTAGGGATTGGGTATGCGTCTTTTGTCGTGACGTTGTTGAGCTTTCCGTAATCAATACAGAAACGACGTGTCCCACCTTTTTTCTGTACAAGCACCACTCCACTTGACCATGGACTTTAAGATGGCTGGTTACGGAAGGTCGGTAGTTCTACCCAGGTGCCCGCTCGTGATGAAATAATGCACGAATGGGCACCTGGGGTCTTCCCCCACCATTAAAGCTGGAAAGTCGCCATATGACCTATCATGTGTCGGTGCGACGTTAAATCCAAAAAAAAAAAAATGAAGATGGCTGGATGATATTTCTTTCTATCTCTTGTACCTGTCTTTTAACTTCCTGGTTTCATATGCTCCGGTAACCTTCTTATTGGCTGGACGGGCGCAACCTGTAGGAATATGATTATGTATGATATTTTGACTTCAGTTAATTTTTCTGCATATGCCGGGATAACGGTCCTTTCAAAAACAACAATTCTGTAACAACCCATTTGACCTGAACAATTTAGATGGCAGATTTTTCCATTCAGTATCATTGTATTGTCTGCAATACTGATAGAAGCATTTGTTGATTTTATGAAGTCCAATCCTATTATTGCATCTACGTCTATGTCCAAAACTATAACTCCTATCAAAGTTTTTATCCCTTCAATTTCAATAGTTACGCATGTTCGTCGTCTAATATTAACTGGTGCCCCAGAAGCTGTTACAATATCAGAATCAAATAATTTGCCAGAAATCACAGTTAATGTGGCACTTGTGACGACTAAACAAGAAGCCAGGAAACCATTAACATTTGCATTTACATCAAGCCCGGAGCCTATTTTAGCTGATGACCTTACATTATGTTTGTCAGAAGTAACAGGGTTTTGGGTTTGTCGTTTAGTACAATTGAATTTGATATGTCCATATTTACCGCATTCGTAGCATGTTTTCTAAGCCCTTCTTTCTGTGTAATTATTATTTTGACGTCTGTCATGACCTATCGCACGACTTGAATTTCTAAAGGTTCTACCTTGTTCATGCCCTTCTCTATTTCGAGGACCTGTTCTAGGAAAATCTTTTCTGTTGTAAACGGTTTTCATCTTACCTTCCCATAATGATTTCTCTATCTGAAACATTGCTTTTTGTAATCTTTCCACAGCTTGTTTTAATATGGACTGACTATCATCTATATGTTTGAACGATCGCAAGTATCCCTGTCCATCTAATGTCTTCCTTTCTGCTTTGTTAAAAGCCTCTAACTCAAAGGCGTGTCTTACGGCATCGTTTAAGCTAGTTGGACGAGCCTGTTTAATTCTGAGTCTCATATCGGAGCTTATTAGAGAATCTGTAAATTGTTCTTTGGCTAAAGTTTCCTTTACATCCGACGGCGCTGACGGGTATGCTAAATTTGTTATTCTCCTAATGTCCTGTCCCATTTCTGATAACGATTCTGTAGCTTTTTTGCCTACGTTCTCGTAACTGAGCTCTATATAACTCAGTGTGATTGGGTGGTGAAAACCTCCCCTGTAGGGCGGATTCTAGCTCCTCATAATTTGGTGTTTTGTTTGTTAAGTTGCCAAAAACGCCCTGTGCTTGGCCTCTAAGCGAAACTGATAAATAGTCCTTTTTCTTCTTCTGTCCATTTCCGAACATGCCTCAAAATGTGCTTTATAATATATCCAAGAGTTAGTTCCATCATATGTAGCTGGCTTCATCATGACAGTTTTTTTTTCGATGTTGAGCCATATTCGCCATTCATATTGTCTGTCTGGCATTGATTTTCTGTAGTTACATTATTCGTTGTACATTAAAAAACCGGAAAAGTGGACAATTACGTAAAACTGCAGTTTCAAGCATATTCTTCCATATTTAAGAGTAGAATGTATAATACGTTTGCTTTGATTTAAGGCTATGGTCATTATCTACTTTTTAAAAAATGTTTGGCCACTGACAATGGTACTTTTATAATATTATGGTACGTTTTATGGTCCGAAACTGGCAAAAATACCCTGTCACAACTCTGGGTAGCTTACTTTGGTCTACAAACTCTGCCAGAAAGATGCTTTTTATATGCAGTTTTTGCATGTCATCGTGTAGATGACATGTACAAGGACAAGTTAGCAAAATTATTTGAGCAGTTTAGAAACATAACTTTTTTAGCGATATTGTCTTGTCACAGAAATCTCTGTGAACTACGTTACCATTTTGAGCTGAACATTTAAAAATTAATGCGTGTATAGATATGTACTATGAACAGTCTCGAAGACAGCGAAAACATAGAAAAGGTACAGTATGAAATTATTTCATACTACGTTACCATACACTACTGCTATATGCAAAAGGTATGCTTATTTTTCACTACAAACATATTAGTAAACAGTATTATATTAAAGCAAAGAAATTTTACTGTGCATCATGTTTTATCAAGTCAGACAAACCTAACCTATTTTTGTTGAACTACGTTACCATGAACTACGTTATTATCAAATTAGCAAAATGTCTAATATTTAATCCTTGGACTAATTTCTTGGGGAGCAATACACATAGGCACTGACTACACTTCATGATGTTCTGGGTAAACAAAGATGGTGCGTTCCATGTATGATTTCATCAAATAAAAGTAACTAAAACAATCAGATTTTAACCAGTCGTCGTTTAGTAACAGATCAAGTAAGTTAACCAACTGATATATATTACTTTTCTACATTTTCTGGTGGTAATATGATGACTCTGTGGTGTGTTACTGCTACATTAAATGCAAACATATGTATAATACATGGAGAGAATGCTGGAGATTGTAACGTAGTTCACAATATGGTAACGTAGTTCATATAACTTTATTTGTGATCAGATTTTTTTTTCATTTCAGAAAATGGCGCTGTATTGTTGTTTCATAGACTTAAACATTATGTCACATGTTTAACTTGTATTTCTATCATAAGCAAGGATATAGTTCTAACAAATAAACATTTTTGTGAACTACGTTACCAAATACATGTACTAGTCATGTCCTTTTCGTTCCTTTTTCTTTTAATTGAGTTACATCTAGTCACATTCTTTTACGTTAACTGTGACTACTTTTATTTGTAATATCAAACGTAAAGCAACACTTAGCGCATAGTTGTTTAAAACATTCTCAACTGAAATCCTTATACATAAATGTTGGTTACACTTCTTACTAGTTATATAATGATTAGTCAGCATTACCTATGCCCCCATACATTCCTGTTTTTATTGAGATCCCTAGTCAATATTCGTTAACTGTGGTGACTATATGTCTATTCTGAATAAATATGGCAGGTTTCTTTACAGCATAGCTAGTCTAATAAAGTGAACTCATAAATTTCATAATCCACTTTTCTTAAAATACTGTAAAATAAGAATTTTGTGAATATATAAGATGTATAAAATTACTGTATTGCAATATAAAATTGTCAAGAAAGTATTTGGCTTTGGTTATGAAAAACTATGTAGCATAAAGTAACGGCAACGTCACATTTTTAGTCTGCAAACTATAGAATGGTGAACTACGTTACCAAACACCATTTGTTTTTGTCCCAACGTGTATTTTACTTCTTCTAAATTCCAATTTTGGATTATTTATAAAGTGATGTCATAATACCTGTAATTAAATGTATTGTCCTGTATTGAAACATTAATTTGCCATCCGCAGTTCAACTTCAAAATAAGATATTTAGAAAATGGTGTAAAACAGAGATTTTTTAAACATACACATTTTAAAATGAAAAAATCTGACAAAAATGTATGTCTGTGGTAAATATGTTCTGTTAAACATTTTTTTTATTGTTTCTGAATCAGTAAGATGGTAGAAAAAAGAATCGTATATTTAATGTTATTCTAGTTGTCACACAGGTATAATGAATGTATGCACTCACTATATAACGAAATTGGTATGTATAATGTTGTTTCCAAAAAATATTTTGCCAGTATTTGCAATTGTTTTAAATGTTGAAATGGGTAGCAACAAGGATTAATCTGACAAAATTAAATGAAAAGAAAAATTCAACAGATCTTCTCAAAAATTGTCCACATTTCTGGTTTTTAGGCTGGCGAATTTGTTCGCCAAACTATTATTACCACAAATCGAAAGTCACAAAGATCAACCGAGTGCTGAGACTGACAACATAAATCATTTCATGCGCAATTCAAATAGTTCCGTCATGTATATCAGTTTTACCACTGATTTGTTCAAAGATTGTTAAACTCATCTGTTTCAATAAAAACATTTTTAACCATTTTGTTTGATTCTGTAAATGATTATGTCATGCATCTCTCTGTTATCCTCTTAGATAAAATTAGAAAATATTACATAATGAAGGTAAATAAATGCGCCCCGCATAAATGAAATGTCCGTATGAATGGAACTTTTTCGTCTTTGGTAATGTAGATCTCAATGAAATAATACACACACTGTAATATGCAGAGATAAAGCTGATAAATCATGCGAAATGTAAAACGTATTTAACAAAGGTATACAACACATTGAATTAAAATTTTATCGAGATAATGTTTATGTTGTTTAAATGGAAACGGAATTCCAGCGACCACTTCGTTATAGATTATGACCTCGGTTATAAATAGCTCATTAAACAAACTGGTTCCGAGCACAGTTTCATTCATAACAAATGTCGATATGAATTATACTGCGCATTATAAATTAAATGTTTAACAAAAGTATTGCGTTTTAATTGGTATGATTTTGCATATAATACAATAAATACTGAGCAGAAAATATGTATAATGTAAAAGGGAAGCATAAGTTTTAATAATCAATTCTTCCAGATCAGTTGCTTTAGGTTCTACAGGACGTAATCGCTGCGTGGAATTGCCACGGTAACGTGAGAAGAAACAAATGACAACATTCTACGATTTGTATACCGAAACAGCGTACATGTTATGTTTTGCTACTGAAATAATGTTTACATTTACAATAAAAACTAAAATATTATCTGATTTAACGGCAGTTTATTTGTTGTACCTTTTTTTTTTTTTGGCTATTTCAATACTAAACAAATTCGTTTTAGAAACATTCTGACGAATGCTGAAAGTAAAATTGTAAAAAAGTGCTTTGTCTCCAAATTTGCTTAAGGGGGTGGGGGCGTAGGTGTAAGCGATTTTTGTTTAAACACACGTTTTCAACTGTATTTCAGGTTATATTAAGATAGTGGACCCGTAATGGTAATGTTTAACAATTGCATTAACGTTATACAGTCTTGAAGTTAGCATTTTTTCGAACTGTGTTCCATGTTTAAACAATTTTACCGTGTCGTTGTTTTTTTTTTTAATTTTGTATAATTTACATTATTTCCTCAAGACAAATTTCAAAGTGATAACCACTGCGCAAAATGATTGCAGAGAATTCATTATACCAAATATTTTGCTAAAAGAAACCTCAAAGTATTGCGTAACAATTATAAAACACAAAATAAAACTGTCGATAAGAAATTTTTCTGGGGAGCCTCAAGTAAAAGGATTTAATCGGACAGACATTAAGCTCCAACACTGAAAAATTATGGCTTTGCTCTCTGATTTTAAAAAGAACCATTATAGCAGTGTGCCCAATCACGTGATCGCGCTACGACATTTTGAGCTCGAAAGTGAAAGTGGAAAGGTAAACAAAAATTTATAAATTTCCGCTCAAAATGACGTAGCGCGATCACATGATTCGGCACACTGCATATGGCAGAAGTAAAACCTACCAACATTTCTTCCTAAATTTGTAAACTATGCAAAATCAATAACTTTTACAACATGTAACTAAGTATTTTAAAAGATGTCTAAACCTTCACCCTTCTGTATCAGAGGTTCAATTCACTTTAAACAGCAAGACATTCCTAATCAAATGAAACATTTCCGCTTGAAAAAACAGTTTATCTTACTAGATAAAAGAAATATACTGAAAAGAAGGTTTGGTCCTAGTGGGGTTTGAACCTACGCCCTCCTAAATAATTAGTTAAAGTAGTCCTATGGTAGGAATTGAATACTCTTCAAAAACAAAGGGGATACACTATAACGGGTCCGTCAATTTTCCTAGCCATCGTATTAGGGAAGGAACAGGACTAGACCATAATCATTAACAGTCCGGTTTGAAGCAGGGTTCGAGCTCAAAATTTCCCTCATAGCGACAAGAAAATCGCCCCATCAGTGCTTTGATCTTGAAGATACATTAAAACCCTGACAGACATTAAAACGATGTCATTTTATATCCCTTTTTTCAAGTAATGGAGTTTTCTTCAGACATCTATTTTTATATTTCCTAATATTATTAAGGTTTTTCTATGTTCTGTTTTAGGCTATTTGCGACTCATGATAAAAGCCATACCGCACGTACGTTTCTCTTTCGTCTTTCAGATTCCAAATATCCTTACACTACCTTCTCAAGTTAATCAAGATGATTCATCACAACAGTACCCTATGCTCGCCTTACTTTGATATCGAAAACCCATAATATCTAGGATTTTGCAAACATCTTTCCCGCACAGTTTTCATCCAGTGTTTTGTGGTAGCCAGCCTTTCTGTACTTTCAGTACTTTGATTTGATGTGTAGTCGTATTATGCTCAGACGGTTGCGTAGGCTTTCGATTTCGAAATATAACGAATTTGCCTCGGGGACTCATATTTGTATTGAAATTTAATGGCGATGCATATTTAATATTTCTTTCTTCTGGTGTTTTGAATATCTCTGTTTAAACATCTTTCAAACTTGCATTTAATACAGGTGTTGGCGAAAGAAACCTACGTCGTCTCTCATCAAGTGGTGTTGCAAACTTTCTCTTCATAATTTTAGGTGTTGAGGATAGAGGCGCTTGATCTTCCTCATTGCTTTCAAGCCTTGAAGCTGGTGTTGAAATGACATCTGCATATAGTCAATCTCTCTTTCTAACAATGGCATTTCGTTCTGCAGCAATACTCTAAATTGCTCATGCAATAATGATAGCTCGTCGTCATAGGTGTGGGTCACACCTTCAGCCATTGTACATCTCAATTTTGAGTCGAAGATAATGGTGATGTTAGCTATCTTATCCCACCGCTGCCACCAAATTTGTAACGTGTATCGGGCGATCTCTTTCTAACATATATAAATTTTCCTCTAGCTTCTTCGCTATCTTGATTTTGGTCAACCAATGATTCAAGACATGTTAAATATATGTAATAAATTAGCTAGAATTATGGTATATCAATTTGTCTGTGGCCTACAGTATTTAACTTCAAAAACGCTTATACTAATTTTGCATGGGTTTCCGAACCAATAATTAGAAGGATATCAATTACAATGAATTAAATGACATATAATAAAATAATATAAGGTCTATGGTATAGGTCTCTATCCTATATTATCTATATTGAGTAGTTTGAATTTCTGTATCCCTGATCTTTTATCCTATATTCCTTATATTCAATAAGTGTCCAGAACCTACGTCTGTAGACCTGGGTCTCTGTCCTGTAGTCTCTATGTTAATCTGCAACACAGTCTTTCTATTTTTCCTGTTACTCTTTTTGTAGCGCTATACACTATAGAAAACACGAGTCAGGAAAGAATAGTTATTTATCCAAAGTCCCAGATAATAATTCAGCCTATGTTCTATAGGATCTGCACTCACAGAGCTTCAAACAAATTCTGACAACAACAGCTTAGATTCGCCTATTTAAGCGAACTAACAGAGGGTAGGATATAGAAATAACAAGCAACTTAATTGTGTTCAACATGCTGATAATAAATACTTGGACTTCCTTGAGAAAAGTTTTTCAGCTAAAACTACAGATTGTCTTCTACTTCTACTACTGCTACTAGAAATTTTCAACTTACTTCGACGCAGACTGTGGACAGCGGACTGCGTACTTACAGTAAGGGTTTTCTCAAAATATTCAAAGGTTCGCAAGAAAGAAAGCATACTTATGATATATATGTTTCTTTTACCTATATGTCTTCACTATAGAAATTAGTATATTGTGATATAATTATACAATACATGCGTTTGAAAATATATCAATAGTGAACAGGCTACATTTAACACACGTAATCGCAAATTTCAGGTGTCATCTAAATACTCAGTCGCATTTTACTTGCCTTACTAGACTTGTTTTCCTAGCAACAAGATAAGAAAAAAAGCAGTACAAAATATTATTGTGAAAACAATAATTAAACATTCTGAATAAAATGAAAGTTCGTTTTATTTTTGTTGCATAGTATAAATACAATGTTCTGGTAGACTTCTGTATGGAAAAAGTCATTGTCTTTCATTACTTTTGATAATTGTAGAATGTTCCATAAGATAGAAGATTTAATGAAATAACTTGAATGATTTCGTTCAACATTTTGTCTACACATACAGGAAGTTCTCATACATGTATCTTTCATCCCCGTCGAAACGAGATCTGACACATTACCATAATTTAGCGACAACATCCTGAATCAGTTATGTATCAGCATGTTTGTATTAACATAATCTGATATCAGATTTTGAAAAATGATCAAGACAGGCTCGGTCTTGATGACTGAGGTCACGCAAAGACATTTTCATTTTGACATTTTGAGTCATACTTTCGATAATGGAACATTTTCATTGATATCAAAATTGCATGTTAATTTAAGTTTTAAATTCATGACTATTTTCAAGTAACTATTCCGTAAGGATTGTCATGTCTCAGCTGGAATTTAATCTTTAAGTACCGTTAAAACTTGCTGTAAAAATTTCAATTTAAAACCCAGCTGAGACCGAAAATTGTTTTGTGAACAAAGGGCATGGGACGCGTCCAAGGTCAAAGTTTCGATCATATTCCAAAATGTTTTATGGCCAGTACATGCATAGAATTGTCAACAAAATAAAATTTTGACTTAGTCACCCCCAATGGCACCATCTGGCCAATTCTGTGTGGTCATCTGATACAACCAGCTTAGTAGTCGAGACTAGCCTTTTATCATTATTGACAAAGCCTTTTTAGTCGAGTACCGTTTCGAACATATGCATATATATAGTGGTGTTGGAGACATATTGATTTACTCCAGTCTGTGTGTCTGTCTGTCACAAAGATTGTCCGCACTCTAAGTCAAACATTTCTCAACCGATCTTCACCAAACTTGAACAAAATGTGTCTGACCATAAGTCCTTGGCCAAGTTCGATAACTAGCCAAATCAGCCCAGTCACTTCGGAATTATGGCCCTTGAATAACCGGAAAATCGTCGGAGCGCATGCACTTTCGTACACCCAAACCGTACCCTATACTACTTTTATTAGTAGTATAGGGTACGTTTTGGATGCAAAAAAGAGCATGCGCAAGTAATATAGGGTACATTTTGGTCCAAGAAAGCGCAGACTGACTTACTATTTAGATGATTAGGCAGTTGTGGGAGACATGCGCTTTTCTCAAAAGCATCTCTAGTTTATACCTGTGTTTTTGTCCCTTTTCTTTTTTTATGAAAAAAGGACAAAGAAATGGGTTGCATCTGCCTGTCCTTCAGTCCATCCATCTGTCTGTCTGTCCATTTGTCCATCACATTTGTTTCCATAACTGAAGTTTTACATAGACTTGTACACGAAAAAACTTTAAAAATCTTCTTGTCTGAAATCACAAGAAATAGGCCTTTGATATTTGGTATGAAGCATTGCCTTGTGATCCTCTACCAAGACTGTTCAAATTATTACTCTGGGGTGAAAAGAGGCCCTGCCCTGGGGGGGGGGGGGGGGGGGGGGGGAGTGGTCTCTAGTTTTACATATACTTATATAGGAAAAAACATTAAAAGTCTTCTTGCCTGAAACGGCAAGGCATAGGCTTTTGATATTCGGTATGTTACATTACCTAGTGTTCCCCTACCAAAATGTTACAAATTTTGCCCCTGGAATGAAAAGAGGCCCTCCCCTGGGGGTCCCAAGTTTAACATAGACTTATATAGGATTTTTTTTTAAATCTTCTTGTCTGAAAGTCTAAGCCCTAGGCCTTTGATATTTGGTTTGTAGCATTGCCTAGTGGATCTCTACCAAGATTGTTTAAATTATTACCCTGGGATGAAAAGAGGCCCGCCCTTGGGGTCACTTGTTATATCAGCTATATAGGAAAAATTCTTCAAAATTTATCAGATCATATTTCTTAGACTGTTAAGTTATAATTACATGATGACCCCAAGTGATTAGGGGTCACCTGACTGTGACCTTGACCTATTGACCTACTTTCTTGTTTTTTAAGATACAGCCTTGAAAGGGGGGGGGGGGTCCCAGTTAGGTGTCTGCGCAAAATGTTTTTTGATTTTATTTATACTTTGTGGTAATATACCTACATGTATTAAGTTTCATTAACAAGTGTTACTGTTACCAGTTTTGACCTACTTTTATATATATTCACATTTAAAGTGGGTGGGGTAATCTGACATGTGACCAGCCGGGAACACAATTTCTGTTATTTTTTTAAAAATGGTTCAAACCTTTTACCTGAAACTTTCATGATAAAATAACTATGCAATTGGCATTCACACAATATGTCGCATTTTAAATTGTACTGAACACTTTTTTCATCACAGAGCCACAAAGTGGTCTAATCAAATTTACTGATTTTCAATGGACAAAATTTACCCAAAAGCTAAAACATTTTTCATTAGTTGAGATATTAAGGTGTTATTTTCAGCAGATATTATAAACTAAATAAACATTAAAATGAGAGTATATCAGTATACTCTGATTAATATTGGAAGAGTGGTACACTCTCAAACTGGGAAAAAGTGGGTGGGGTAAATAAATATTCGAAGCAACACTACAAAAATTGTGGAGTTGTTAAGCAATGGCCTCATATTGTCTATTACTATCTTAATTTTATTAAATACAGCATTGATTGATAAATTTTAACAAAAAAAATTCCCACTTTATACATGTGTGTCATCGAAAAAGCATGGACCTTGAACATGACATTTAGACAAACCAAATTAACCATGAAAGCTCAAAGTATTTAACAAAAGGTTTTGCCTGAGGCAGTATATTTTGAGGAAAGCTATTGTTCAAATTAACATTAAATTTTCTGCATTGATTTTTCCATGGCACACATGTATAAAGTCTTATTAAAGAGAAAAACGTTTTGTTAAAAATTATCGACCAAGTCTGTATTTAATAAAACTAGAATGTGTCTGTAGGACACAGGGTGTGAATATTTTTACTATTTCAGGGGCCATAACTCTGGAAATAGGGGGCAGACCCTGATAAAAAATAGTAGGTGCGCAAGTTCATATCATGATAAACACTCATCAATTTATATCAAATACTTTTTGAGCTAGGCGTGTCACAAGGTGAAAATGTGCATTTTTGACTATTTCAGGGGCCATTACTCTAGAAATAGGGCGCGGACCCAGATTAAAAATAGGAGATGCGCAAATTCATATCATGATTAAGACTAAGGCAAGGTTTCATGAATCTATATCAAGTACTTTTTGAGCTAGGCGTGTCACAAGGTGAAAATGTGCATTTTTTACTATTTCAGGGGCCATAACTCTAGAAATAGGGGGCGGAACCAAACGAAAAATAGGAGGTTTGCAAGTTCATATCATTATAAAGACTCATGCAAGATTTCATCAATTTATATCAAATACTTTTTGGGCTAGGCGTGTCACAAGGTGAAAATGTGCATTTTTTACTATTTCAGGGGCAGTAACTCTAAAATTAGGGGGCGGAGTCAGACGAAAAATAGAAATTGCGCAAGTTCATATCATGATAAAGACTCTTGTAAGGTTTCATCAATTTATATCAAATACTTTTTGAGCTAGGCGCGTCACGAACTTCGGACGGACGCACGGACGGATGGACGGACGGACAAGAGCAAATCTATATGCCCCCACCACTCATGGGGGGCACAATTAAGATAGCAATAGACAATCTGAGGTCATTTCGTAACAACTGCACAATTTTTGTAGTGTTGCTTCGAATATTTATTTACCCCACCCACTTTTTCCCAGTTTGAGAGTGTACCACTCTTCCAATATTAATCAGAGTATACTGATATACTCTCATTTTAATGTTTATTTAGTTTACAATATCTGCTGAAAATAACACCTTAATATCTCAACTAATAAAAAATGTTTTAGCTTTTTGGTAAAGTTCGTCCATTGAAAATCAGTAAATTTGATTAGACCACTTTGTGGCTCTGTGATGAAAAAAGTATTCAGTACAATTTAAAATGCAACATATTGTGTGAATGTCCATTGCATAGTTATTTTATCATGAAAGTTTCAGGTAAAAGGTTAGAACCAATTTTAAAAAAATAACAGAAATTGTGTTCCCGGCTGGTCACATGTCAGATTACCCCACCCACTTTAAATGTGAATATCTATAAAAGTAAGTCAAAACTGGTAACAGTAATACTTGTTAATGAAACTTAATACATGTAGGTATATTACCACAAAGTATAAATAAAATCAAAAAACATTTTGCGCAGACACCTAACTGGGACCCCCCCTTTGGATGACATGTACAGTTTTGCACACCGATCTTAGGACTGACTTTCAGTTACCATGAATATGACCTACTGACCTACCTTCTTAATATTTTAGCATCAGTTTGCCATTTGAAACATGTGGCTCATATTACTCAGGTGAGCGATCCAGGGTCATCATGACCCTCTTGTTTTTGAAGGTACAGCATAGAAATTTGGACCACGTGTATAACTTTTGGTACAGATTTCAATACTCATCTTGAATATTCTTAACCCTGACCTACTGACCTACCTTCTTGTTTTTGAAGCTACAGCAAAGAGATTTTGGACCACCTGTATAATTTTTAACGGGTTTCAGTAGTTATCTTGAATAATCTTTACCATGACCTACTCACCTAGTGTTTTTGTTTTAAGCAGGAAATAACACATGCACAAGTTCAACAGCTTGTAATTTTAGATGCAGACGTGCATCAATTTTGCAAAAAAAAACATTTGGATGAAAGTCTAGCTACCAGTTAATAATAGTTTATGTAAGGATTACTATGGTTATGCTAGTACTACTGAATAAAAACAACAGCCATGTACAGAACTTTTTTCTTCATGATTCTAAACCATTTATGTTGTATCAATCTTGTGCAAAAACACATTTTTAGCAACATAAAATAGCACGTGAGTAATTGACATACAAAATAACCATTTCTGAAAACAAAACGCTTAATAGGCGCTAATTTTAATTTAAGGTAGAGCATGGCAGGCTATTATGGACCCCTTAGCACACATAATTATGGAGCACTTCTTTCAGTTTGTTGACATGATACCTACCTTGAGAAGAAGTCCTACTTTCATTGGTTGTTTTAAGCCAATCAGAAAGCTTTTAACACTTAATGGGTCGAATCAGTCTAATGATGTCGAGCTGCTATTATTGACCTCTTTCTGCAATTATCGATCCCCTTCGTGGTTTTTAGCTCACCTGGTGAGCTATTGTGATCGCTCATGTCCAGTGTCCGTCTGTCCGTGCCTTTAAACAACATCTCCTCCTAACTACCAAGCCAATTTTGATGAAACTTCACAGAGATGTTCTTTGGATGGTCTTCTTTAATAATTGTTGAAAGAATTGAATTCTATACAGAACTCTGGTTGCCATGGCAACCAAAAGAAAAATCTTTAAAAATCTTCTTGTCCAAAACCACAGGGCCTAGGGCTTTGATATTTGGTATATAGCATTATCTAGTGGTCTTCTACCAAGTTTGTTCGCATTATCCCCCTAGGGTCAAATATGACCCCGCCTTGGGGGGTCACATGGTTTATATAGACACATAGGGAAAAGCTCTGAAAATCTTCTTGTCCAAAACCACTGGGCCTAGGGCTTTGATATTTGGTATGTAACATCATCTAGTGGTCCTCTACCAAGAATTTCAAATTATCCCCCTAGGGTCAAATATGGCCATGCCTAGGGGTCTCATGGTTTATATTGACTTATATAGGAAAAAACTTTGAAAATCTTCTTGTCAAAAACCACAGGGCATTATAGGGCTTTGATATTTGGTATGTGACATCTTCTAGTGGTCCTCTGCCAAGATTGTTCGAAGTATGCCTCTAGGTTTAAAAGAGGCCCGACCCCGGGGCTCTCAAGTTTTACATAGACTTTTATAGGAAATAACTTTAAAAAACTTCTCGTCTTAAACCACAAGACATAGGCCTTTGATGTTTGGTATGTAGCATTGCCTGGTGGTCCTCTACCAAGATTGTTCAAACTATTACCCTGGGGTGAAAAGAGGCCCTGCCCCTGGGGTCCCAATTTTACATAGACTTATATAGAAAAAAAACTTTAAAAATCTTCTTGTCTGAAACCACAAGACCTAGGCCTTTGATATTTGGTATGTAGCATTTCTTTATGGTCCTCTACCAAAATTGTTCAAAGTATTACCCAGAGGTGAAAAGTGGCCCCACCCTGGGGGTCCAAAGTTTTACATAGACTTACATAGGAATTTTTTTTTTTAATCTTTTTGTCTGAGAGTTCAAGGCCTAGGCCTTTGATACTTGGTGTGTAGCATTGCCTAGTGGTTCTCTAACTAGAATGATCAAATTATTCCCCCGGGTGAAAAGAGGCCCTGCCACGTTGGTCACTTGTTATATGTTCTCTACGAAAATTGTTCAAATCATGACCCTGGGGTCAATATAGGCCATGCCTGGGTGGTCCCTTGTTTTTTACATAGACTTGTTTGCAGCAGTGACAAAGAAATTTGGACCACAAGCATAATGTTTGATACAGATTTCAATCTTCATCTTGAATTGTCTTAATCATGACCTACTGACCTACTTGCTTATTTTTGAAGGTACAGGAAAGAAATTTGGACCACCAGTTTAATTTTTAAACAGATTTCAGTAGTTATCTTGAATAATCTTTGCCATGACCTACTCACCTAGTTTTTGTTAGTGAAGCTTAAGCAAAGAAATTGTTCAAGCAAGCAACTAAACTCAGGTGAGCGATAAAGGGCCATCATGGTCCTCTTGTTTTATAAAAAAGCAGTTGTTACAGTGCAACAAATAACAAGAATTACACTGAGCAAAATTTAAATAGAAATACATCGTCATGATTCGTTTTATATTCCATTATACTGCATTTAGACATATATATCAAACTTCATTTCGATTACAGAACCCTGAACGGAATGGAACAGCATAATAATCAAATAATATAACAGCAAATGACAGTCATCCAATGAGTTGGAAAACAAAACCAGAATAAATATAAGTAATGTCTCACTTTGAGGATTTCTTTTTGAGCAGTTAATTTGCACTGATTCCTTACAACAACTCAACATTTATTACATTTAAATGGCACTTGCTGCAGCTCATTATGATCAAGACCTTGCAGATTCGGATTATAAGCAATGTGCCACCAACAAGCACAGCGGTCACAGCAGATCCAGTCATTTGGATCACCAGAATTTAGATGCCATATATGACGTGACCCTGCCAGATCATCATCAAAGGATTCATCTAATAAATCATCACTCTCATTGTCCATATATGGTATTTCAACATCCGAATCTGATGAGCTTTCACTTACAGTTCTCTCCTTAGATTTCTTTTTCAACTCTTTAAGATTTTAGCTCACCTGTGACGTAGTGACAAGGTTAGCTTTTGTGATCACCCTTCCTCTGTCGTTTCACGGCAGAGTCTGTCGTCTGTCCACAATTTCTTATGAACACTATAGAGGCTACATTTTGCATCCGATTTTGATCAAACTTGCACACAATTTGTTTTGGCATAATATCTTGGTTCCTTTCGAAAACTGACCAGATCCCTTCATGGGTTCCAGAGTAATGGGCCAAAATTTGCTATTTTAGCTTTTAGCTTTTGTGATCACCCTTCCTCTGTCGTTTCACGGCAGCGTCTGTCGTCTGTCCACAATTTCTTATGAACACTATAGAGGCTACATTTTGCAATCAGTTTTAATCAAACTTGCACACAACTTGTATTGGCATAATAGCTTGAATCCTTTCGAAAACTGGCCAGATCCCATCATGGGTTCCAGAGTGATGGCACCTTAAAGGGCCAAAATTGGCTATTTTGGCTTTTGTAGCCATATAGAGACTTCATTTATGGTTTGATTTGATACATACTTGCAAAATATCTTCAACAACAATAAATCTTTGATTCCATGATGAATCCATCAGATCCAATCATAGTTTCCAGAGTTATGGCCCCTTATTGAACCCTTAAAGGGCCAAAATGTGTTAATTTTTACCTTGTGAACACGATAGAAGTGACATTTTACATTTGATTTTAACCACACTTAAACACAACTTAAATCACAATAAGATCTTGGTTCCTTCTGAAAACGGGCTAGATTCCTTCATAGATTCTAGATTTACTGCCTCTGAAAGGAGCAAATATTTCTATTTTGGCCCTTTCAGCCATATAGAAGTTTCATTTATGCTTTGATTTGATAGAAACTTGCACAGAATGTTTATTTTGATGATCTCTTGGCCCAGTTTGAAACTGGGTCATTTGAGGTCAAAAACTAGGTCACCCGCTCAAATCAAAGGAAAAATTTGTTAACACTCTAGAGGCCATATTCTTGACCCTAACTTCATGAAACTTGGTAAGAATGTTTATCTTGATGATTCCTACTGGGTCACCTGGTCTAATCAAAGGACAAGCTTGTTAACATTCTAGAGGCCATATTTATGACCCTATCTTCTTGGAGCTTGGTAAGATGTTTATCTTGATGATTCCTAGGCCAGGTTCGAAACTGGGTCATGTGGGGTCAAAAACTAGGTCATCACTCATATCAAAGGAAAAGCTTGTTAACACTGTAGAGGCCACATTTTTGGCCCTATCTTTATGAAACTTGGTCAGAATGTTTATCTCAATGATTCCTATGCCATGTTTCAAACTGAGTCATATGGGGTCATAAACTGGATCACCTGGTCAAATCAAAGGAAAAGCTTGTTAAAACTCTAGAGGCCACATTTATTACCCTATCTTCCTCTTCCTTTCTTTTTCTTCCTCTTTGTTTCTTTTTCATTTCTTGTGTTTGCTTTCTCATCAGCTTAGCCTGTTCTTCCTCTTGCTTTTGTTTTTCTCTACCTTTAAGCATATGTAAGGCTGCTGAACCAGAGATTGCTTTTGGAAGTTTCTGGCGAAGTGCCTGCCATGGTTTTTAGCTCACCTGAGCACAAAGTGCTCATGGTTAGGTATTGTGATCACGCTGTGTCCGTCGTCTGTGCGTCTGCGCGTGAGTCAAGTCGTCCGTCGTCAACATTTGTGTTTAAACGATATCTCCTCCAAAACCACTGAATGGGTTTTGATGAAACTTGGCCATGATGATCCTTGGGTGGTCCTCTACCAAAGTTGTTCGAACGTTTCAGCTTAAATGCACATAGGGGCTGCCATAGCTAAAAATAGAAAAAACTTCAAACGACATCTCCTCCTAAACCGATAGTCCGATTTTCAAATAATTTCACACAAATGGTCTTTATATCACCCTCTACCAAGATTGTTCGAATTGTACTGATTCGTCAAAAAACATGGCCGCCAGGGGGCGTTGTCACTTTTCCCTATATGTATATAGTGAAAACTTTAAAAGTCTTCTTGTGTGCAACTGCTAGCCCGATTTTCAAATAATTTTACACAAATTGTCCTTGTATGACTGTCTACCAAGATTGTTCAAATTATTCTGATTTGTCAAAAAAAAAAAACATGGCCGCCAGAGGGTGTGGCCATTTTTCCCTATATGTATATAGTGAAAACTGAAAAAATCTTCTTGTGTGAAACTGCCAGTCCGATTTTAAAATAATTTTGTACAAATGGTCCTTGTGTGACCCTCTACCAAGATTGTTTAATTTATTCCGATTCGTCAAAAAACATGGCCGCCAGAGGGCGTGGCCATTTTTCCCTTTACGTCTATAGGGAAAACCTTATAATTCCTCTTTGTGTTTAACTGTTAGCCCAATTTTAAAATAATTTTAAGCAAATTGTTCTTGCATGTCCGTCTATCAATATTGTTCAAATTATTTTAATTCGTCAAAACACATGGCTGCCAGAGGGCATGGTCACTTTTCCTAATATGTATATAGTGGAAACTTTAAAAATCTTTTTGTGTAAAACTGTTAGCCCAATTTTAAAATAATTTTACACAAATGGTTCTTGTGTGACCTTCTACCAAGATTGTTCAAACTTTTCTATTTCGTCAAACAAGAGGGCCAAGATGGCCCTAAGTCACTCAACCAATCAGAACGCACAGACGTTACCTTATTCCCAGGTATACACTTACCTCATTCCCAGTAAGTTCCCTGTACTTTTTTGAATTGGTGGTCTCTGACCTGAAATCGTTTCTGTTCATTGATATTTAATGATAGTGCCAACCGACATAATTCCAAACAAGCAGATCTCCTATACTTTTTATCTTTGAAAGTCGAAATCCTGCAAGTCTTGTCTTTACAAAATAGCCGTATGAACTGAAGCAGTGAAATTTCATGTCCACTAAAATCAAATAATTTCCAAGTGACCTGATCAGGTATATTTCAGTATTTCACCGAAAGATATAAACTTGACATTAAAGAAAAAAAGAGTTTTAATATAAGGCAGGTGTCAGTTTAAGAATTTATGGAGCTACAGAAATTTCAAGTTGAAAATTTAGTATATAGTAATTTCAATTTCATCCAGCAAGTTTGTATCAAATCAAAGCATAAATGAAACCTCTATATGGCTGAAAGGGCCAAACTAGAAAATTTTGCCCCTTTCTGGGGCAGTAATTCCAGAACCCATGATGGAATCTACCGTATAACTCCGTATTAACGTCCCCCCTCTAATTAACGCCACCCCCCCCCCCCACGTTTTTTGGGGAAAATAAAAAAATCTTACCTTCAAAAATTGGTCCTAGATCCAACACAATAATATCCAGATAATAACAATTCCATAACAATACAAATGAATTAAAAAAAAAACACACACTTTATTAACACAAACTTTTAAACACGTCAACAGGCATGGCACACATAAATCTACTGTGTGTAAGTACTGAATATGCCACGCTATAAACGCTACAGTATTGATCGAATTTAACTCGGATGATGTCACTCAGCGCGCGACTTTACACAGATTCCCAGTACGATGACGTATCGGGTTATGTCAGTGCATGAATTGGGATGAATAGGGGGGCGTTTATACGAGTTACTGATCAAATTGTTTGGATCAATTTTTAAAGGAACTGAGATCTTTAATATTGTGACTTAAGTTGTGAGTAAGTGTGGTTAAAATCAAATATAACATGTCATTTCTGTCGTGTTCACAAGGTAAAACTTAACAATTTTCGACTCTTTCAGGGATCAATCAGGGGCCGTAACTCTGGAACCTATGATTGGATCTGACAGATTCATCATGGAATCAAAGATTTATTGTTGTTGAAGATGTTTTGCAAGTTTGTATCAAATCAAATCTAACCATAAATGAAGTCTCTATATGGCTGCAAAAGCCAAAATAGCAAATTTTGGCCCTTTAAGGGGCCATACCTCTGGAACCCATGATGGGATATGGCCAGTTTTCGAATGGAGCTGAGATATTATGCCAATACAAGTTGCGTGATTGTAAAATATCGTGTTCACAAGCCAAAAATAGCAAATTTTGGCCCTTTAAGCGCCCATAACTCTGGAACCCATGATGGAATCTAGCAAGTTTTCGAAAGGAACCGAGATATTATGCCAATACAAGTTGTACATGTACAAGTTTGATTAAAGTTGATTGCAAAATTTGGTCTCTATCGTGTTCACAAGCCTAAAATAGCAAATTTTGGCCCTTTAAGGGCCCATAAATCTGGAACTCATGACGGGATCTGGCCAGTTTTCAAAAGGAACCGGGATATTATGCCAATACAAGTTGTGTGCAAGATTGATTAAAGCTGATATTGCAAAATGTGGTCGCTATCGTGTTCACAAGCCAAAAATAGCAAATGTTGGCCCTTTTAGGGGCCATAACTCTGGAACTCATGATGGGATCTGGCCAGTTTTTGAAAGGAATCGAGATATTATGCCAGTACAGGTTGTATGCAAATTTGATTAAAATTGATTGCAAAATGTGGTTTCTATCTTATTCACAAGAAATTGTAAACGGACGACGAACAAAATGTGCTCTCACTCTGTGACAGCTGAGCTAAAAGCATGGCTGCCAGAGAGCATGGTCACTTTTCAACATTTTTAGCTTGACTATACGAAGTATGGAGAGCTATCCTACTCGACCCGGCGTCAAAGTATTTTGTGTATACAGTGAATTCAGATAATTCCCCACAAACATAACAATCACATTAACAGGAAACAAGGAGCTGCGTTCAATAAACACTTGATGCCCCCAGTGGCATCCTTGTCGATAGATTTTGCACCTAAGTCCAAAACAAGGTCAATGTCAAGGTCAAACTGAGGTCAGGTGATGTTTGAAGATGAGGAATGGTCACAGTTTACATCTGTATTAGTATCAATTCATTCTTGTAAGGGGTATTGATGCTAGACGAAACGGTCCTATTCGGTTAACCAAGAGATGGTCCATATAAAGCAACCTAAGTCCAAAATGAGGTCAAGGTCAAACTGAGGTCAGTTGATGTCTGAAGATGAGGAATGGTCACAGGTTACATCTGCATTAGTATCAAGTCATTCTAGTAAGGGGTATTGATGCTAGACGAAACGGTCCCATTTGGTTAACCTCGTATGGACGAACGGAAGAATGAACGCACGGACAGGACAATCACTATATGCCTCCCGCATCAGAAGATGCTGGGGGCATAAAAATACTATTCAAATCCTCAGAACTATGAAATGTTGTTCCGTTCCGCAAAGTATCATTACCACACGAGCTATTTATACTTTGCGGAACGGAACGGAACAACATTTTACAGCTCTGAGGATTTGATTGGTAGGCGTATATTAAAGGCAATACTAATTTTCAACCATTATTATATATATCGGGTATGCATTTTCAATAACACAACCATATTCACATCAAGATATTAAATAAGTGAAACAATCTCAACAGTAAATGTGAAAATAATATGCTGTTTCATTGATTGCTAAAACGTACATGCTAAATTCATACTACATACAAGCACAAGTTACTTTATAATAACCATTTTACATATCATAATACTGCGCTCCTAAATGCGATCATTTTACATTCAGATATGAAATAATCGTATAGTGAAAAAATCCTTTGAAAAGAAAAAATAAGTCTTGTTCTGGAATACTCTTGTTTTCTTTAGTTTCCCTAATGGCCAACAACTTTGAAGTTTAATGTGCAATTATTCCTACATGTTATTAACAATTTATTGAGAGAGAAAACAAAAAGAAATAAAAAAAAACTGTTTGGATAAAAGAACTCGTTATAGACAAGTCTAATGCCAATTTATTCCCAAAGAGTTTATATATCAAGTTATTCCATGCAAGAAAAAGGAAAAATCTGTCTTTCGTGTACGATCTTTTCATAAATATTTCTTTCAATATTTTTTTTTTTTTTTGCCGTCTTGGAATTAATTTGATTTTGTTCTAGAATATTGAAAAAATGATATAGCTTTAATTCATATTATATAATTTCTATTACTTTTCAATTTATTCAATGAATTTCATTTGAATGTTTAGTGTTTATGCAATATCGTACTTGAAATAAACCATAAAATCTAGGGACATGAGGACATATGATATCGTGCTGATACATTGTTGCAGAGTTCCATATTTTTATCTGTAGGTTGCCAGTAAATACAAAGTAAAAAAAAAAATGATTTCTGAGCCTTCATCGATGTTGGTCTGTAGAGGAAAACTAAACAAAAAAAAAGAAAAAAAAAAAAAAGAAAAAGATAGGTCACTATCCTGGCTCCCTGGGTGCATGGTTATTTTTTTTTTATATAAATACTGCAAGCAAAATAAGAAAATCTTAAGCCTCTAAAATAGCACATTTTATCTGATGGCTGAACCGGAGCCAGGGGCAATAAAAAATGTCAATGTAGAAACAACCTGCTGGAGTTACTTCCCTCTTAATGAATAAACTTATACATGTGTAAATAAGAACAAACATAGGGACGGGAGCCAGTCTAATAGGTTGCTATTTTGTTTATGCATCAGGAATAACTTTTTATGTATGCAGTAAATACAAGAAATATACCAGGATGCAAAGAATAGTATTGAAAAGAAAAAATGATAATTTGTTCCGTTCCGTTCCGCAAAGTATCATTATCGTAGGGGATATTTATACTTTGCGGAACGAAACGGAACAACCGTTGGAGTATCAAAGACTCGATTTGTTTACGTGAGTTTACTTTTTTTTAATGTGTATGCATTTGATTATATAAAATGCGTATCAACAAACTACACCGCGGGAAAATGGACGATTAGAGATAAGAACTTCCGCTACGTCTTTGAATCAAGATTTGTTTAACACTTAGTTCTTCAAATTTAGTCCTAACATATTTACAGAATTAAAATTGCTTTTCAATTTTATTCAGTAAATTTCATTTGAAATGTTGTGTTTACGCAGTATAATACTTGAAATGAACCTTAAAATCTGGGGACAAGAGGACAGAAAAGTAGGATGTAGTTCTGACACACTTTTGAACATTTTCAGTATTTCTGTATGATACTCGCATACAGTTTCTATATTTTTGTATTTATATAAACGTTGCATGCAATATAAAAGCTCGGTCTTCACCGATGTTGATCCGTGAAGGGAAACTAAAACACAAGATATTTCATGTGCTATTTTGTTTTACGAAGCAGGAATAACTATATGTCATGATTAAGGGAATCACGTTGCAAAAAAGTAAATGATTAAGTGTTCCGTTCCGTTCCGCAAAGTATCATTATCCTGGGAGATATTTATACTTTGCGGAACGGAACGGAACAAAATTTTTAATTTTAAAGATTATATCTGTACACGTATGTGTATATATAGTGCATGCATTTTACTAAACAGTTGGTTGACCATATTTACACTAAGATATGAAATAAATGTATCAAACTCACAAGCCGTAAGTGCAAAGGCAAGTCGGATAGAGGTTGTTATTACAAACCTTTCTTTATTGAAACATGTGTTTGTGAATTATCCTTCCATGTTAAATTCAAACGAAGGTTGAAACCCAAATAGTTTATTACATACTACATGGAATAAAGTTCTATGCCCCGTGTGGTACCCCACTGTTTGTTCCATTCCGTTTCATTCCGTTCCGCAATGTATAAATTGCCTTCTTCGGTATAATAAATTATCCGAAATATGAGCTCAGACGGGGACGATGTCCTCAGTCTCGCTGGCACAGAAAGCGAAGAATTCTCAGATTTTGACGAAAATGATATTTCTGATGTTCCGGAGGTAGGTACTGTGGAAGTTGAAACCGCCACTTGGCCAAAAATCAAGTCGGTAATCAAATCAAAGAACTGAGAGGACTGATGTGGGCAGCGGTTGACAGCTTCTGGTAATGGGCATGAACAGTTAGCTTAAGTTTGGTGATACTAGTGAAACTACTTTTGATTAATAAGCATTTTCAACCTTTTTTAACCAAATTAAGGGGTAAAACTCTGCTTTTACTATGTCAAAGGGGATAAAATAATATATAAGCAAAGCTCATGTACTTACTGAAAAAATTTTGAGGTTTGGTTAATCTTGCTGAAAATCTTTTTAGCCCACCATCATCAGATGGTGGGCTATTAAAATCACTCTGCGTCCGTGGTCCGTCCGTCCGTCATTCCGTCCGTTCGTCCGTTAACAATTTCTCGTTATCGCATCTCCTCAGAAACTACTGGGGGGATTTTGACCAAACTTTGTCAGAATGTTGTATTGGTACCCTAGTTGTGTCCCCCTGAAAATCAAACTGGTTCAACAATTTATGAGTGAGTTATGGCCCTTTGTTTATTTCTGTATTTTACATAGATTTATATAGGGAAAACTTTGAAAACCTTCTTGTCCAAAACCACAGAGCCTAGGGCTTTTATATTTGGTTTGAAGCATCATCTAGTAGTCCTCTACCAAGATGATTCAAATTATTTCTCTGGGGTCAAATGTGGCCCCGCCCTGGGGGTCACATGGTTTATATTGACTTATATAGGAAAAACTTTGAATAACCTCTTGTCCAAAACCACAGAGCCTAGGGCTTTGATATTTTGTATGTGACATCATCTAGTGGTCTTCAACTAAGATTGTTCAAATTATACCCCTAGGGTCAAATATGGCCCCGCCCTGGGGGTCATATGGTTTACATAGACTTATATAAGGAAAAACTTTTTGACCTTGATTTTGACCTAGTGACCTACTTTTACATTTCTCAAGCTACAGCCTTCAAATTTGGACCACTCGCATAGTTTTGTGTACCGAAATGAAATTTGACCTTAAGATTGACCTAGTGACCTACTTTCACATTTCTGTAGCTACAGGCTTCAAATTTAGACCACATGAATAGGATTGTGTACCGAAATAAAATTTGACCTTGATTTTGACCTAGTGACCTTCTTTCACATTTCTACAGCTTTCGAATTTGGACCACATGCACAGTGTTGTGTACCGAAATGAAATTTGACCTTGAGCTAGTCAATAAGTCTTGAAATTTGGAACACTCAAAAATGGCACATTGATGGGCGCCAAGATCACTCTGTGATCTCTTGTTTGAATTATAAGCATTTTTTTAACAAATCAATGGGAAAACACTGCTTTTACTGGAACAGTAAATGTGAGCAAATGTCATGGACTAATTGATAATCATGTGATGTTTGGAGATTCTAGTTATAACAAGAGCTTGTAGAAGTAATTGACAAGGAACAGAAAATATTTGGTCACTGGGCACTGGACATTTGACGCATTGACCTTAAATCAATAATTATGGGTCATTTGTAATAGCAGTAAAATTTAGGCCATATTTTTAAACTGAAATATGCAAGAAATTAAAATTCAGAAATTTGTTTTAAGAAGGTATTTTTTTAAAGATTATTCATTTATTAAATTAAGAAGATTTTCAGTATATTTATTATGCAGATAATATGCAAAAAAAATGTGAAGCCAAGCTATATAATAACATATTGGCACTTTTATGTACAGATATGTGACATCTGGCATTACCTGTCCAGAACTTCTGATTGCAGTTATCATAAATTGGTGTGTCTGCTATCACCAGGTATCTTTGATAAGCTTGTTGTCATGTAGATATAATTTGAATATTGAATAATGGTATTAGTTTATGGCTTTAGATGTGAGAGGATCACCCAGGCCCTTACAAGCTTAAATTTGATTGGTTACTGATAAAAGAATATTTCTTTTGATTGGTTAATTTCTTTTATTTGCAAATGCTTCATCAGGCAGAATTTTGAGCTAATTGGGGAGTTAAGTTTTAGACACAAAGGTGAAAAGATGTTTTAAAAGTTCCTGGCATCTCTTGCCAGAAATAGAGGCATATCAATGAGTCGTTGATATTATCTGATGACAAAAACACCGCGAATCTACCGGCGATTAAAAGGCGAACTTGTTTAAAATAATGTTTCTTTCGAATTATTATACCCTTAAATAATATGTCAGTCGCTAACACAAGCTAGAATGTAAAACTGAAGTGCATATGTTCGTATTTTCGGGAAACAGGTACGAATTTTTCGCCCCCTCTGTTTCGGCTGCAATTATTTTCCTAAGTCATGCAAATAAAAATCATTTACGTAAATATTATGAAAGGATTGTATCTTTCTCTGTGAAAAATAAATAAGCTAGATAACACCTCTTCTGTTGATTTCATGCAATATATGTTTCAATAAAAAGGAAGAATATTCAACAGGGAAAGCTGCGTTCTAAAAACGCAGCCTCCCCAAACGCGCACACGATCAACACACGCACACCACACACACAAAGCAAACACAAGGACAAAAACAAACAAAGGAACACAGTGGGGCATTGCCTTAGAACGGTCAGTGGCAAAACCACCACTGGGGAGCTTAAACCGGTTGATGGTGCACCTAACCCATTTCTATAATACAAACTTCAAAAGATACACGGGTGCAATTTTATCATTCAGTATCGTATCGAAATAGAATGCACACTATGATAGTTAGATGTTTTCTGATCATGTGACCAAAACAAGCTCTTTGGTGTTGTTACAATAATAAAATTTCGATTAACTTTTCTAGCAGGAACTGAGTTTTGATTTAAATGTTTACAAAAGATGCAACTTGGTTTTAATACCGATTATAGATCTACACGGATGGTGCTGAAGTACTATTTACTCACCTGTCACAGGTGACAGGTGAGCTTTGTGGTCGTCCGTCCACAATTCTGTCTGCATGATTGGGTTTCATTTATGATTTTATTTCAACCAAACTTGCACACAACTTATATCACCATAAGATCTTGGTTCCTTTCTTGAATGGCCAGATCCATTATGGTTCCAGAGTATGCCCCTGAAAGGCCAAAATAGCTATTTGACCTTGTCTGCACATAGCACTTTATTATGATTGATTTTTACAACTTCCACTGTATCATCATAAGATCTGGTTCTTTCTTGAACTGGCTAGATCTCATTAGGGTTCAGAGTTATGGCCCTGAAAGGACCAAAATAACTATTTTGACCTTGTCTGCGCAATAGCAGCTTCATTTATGATTTGATTTTAACCAAACTTGCACACAACTTGTATCACCACAAGGTCTTGATTCCTTTCTTGAACTGGCCAGATTCTATCATGGGTTCCAGAGTTATGGCCCCTGATAGGGCAAGAATTAGCTATTTTGACCTTGTCTGCACAATAGCAGCTTCATTTATGATTTGAATTTAATCAGACTTGCACAAAAACTTGTGTCACCATAAGATCTTGGTTCCTTTCTTGAACTGGCCAGATCCCATAATGGGTTTCAGAGTTATGGCCCCTGAAAGGGCCAAAATCAGCTATTTTGACCTTGTCTGTGCAATAGCAGCTTCATTTATGATTTGATTTTAACCAAACTTGCACACAACTTGTATCACCACAAGATCTTGATTCCTTTCTTGAACTGGCCAGATTCTGTTATGGGTTCCAGAGTTATGGCCCCTGAAAGGGCCAAAATTAGCTATTTTGACCTTACTTGCACAATAGCAGCTTCATTTATGATTTGATTTTAACCAAACTTGCACACAACTTGTATAAGGTCACACTTAGGGGTCAAAGGTCATATGACTTTGTTTTGTATGTATATTGCGCTGCATTTGCGTTGCATTGCAGTGCTCTTGTTTTTATTTGGCAGATCCTTCTTTTGTTCACTTACAATAAAATTTTTTTAATTACTTCCCTTTTATTGTAGGTTATTTATAGTTTATTTTGGTCACGTGATAAAGAATTGTTTTGGTCCTGTGATCAAAGCCAGCGTGCTCATTTTCATATGCTTTGTTTTTGTTATAAAATATAGATTACGACAAATATATACTTAAAGACACTGATTCTGGTATGCCTGGTATGTGGCCTATGGAGATGATAAGGTCTGCGTATTGGCGATAAGGACCAATACACAAGTCAGGACCATTGGTAGACTTGCTTCTGTTTATCATAATAAGCTACTGTATAGCTACTGTGCAGTAAATAAATTGCAGGTGATATTTCTCACCTTTATAGCAAATCAGTTCTCACCTTTATAACGAATTTAGAAAACTTGATTAAATTAGGACTAAATAAACAAAGTGATAAGATACAACAGTGTTTTATCATATTTTTAATAAAGTAAGTTTTTTAACAATTACATCTCATTATTGCTGTTTTTTATTATCAAAAATATAAAAAATGCATTCAGGCAAATAGCTTTTAGAAGTAATAAATTATTGTGTATTTTGAACAATGATATATCTTTATTGCTGGATTTTATTATACATAAAAGAAAGTTAACATTATTTAGACAACACAAGAGGAATTAAGCATTTTTAATATATAACATCCTTCTGTCTATATACCTTCTTTATCTATTAAAAATGCAACTGAACGCTTTTTTAATTTCTAATAAAATCCAGCAATTATCTTTTTTTTTCGTTTTTATTTTGTTACTTTTGATAAAAAGATCATAATCATTGAATAAACAAACTTGTAATTTCTCTTATTAAGTTTTGAATAATTATTTTATAGTGAGAAATGCATTGCTATAAGAGTTATAATTTAATTGGCCAGGACATTACTCAACATGACTGAGCAATCAAAATTAGTATCTTATCAATTAAAATAATTTTGTGTACATGCTGAAAAAAAGACTAAAAAAACAACAGAATTTCAATCAATAAAATGCAAAACACAGGAAATAACCAATTTACCTGTAGGCAATAAAATTTATGATTCTCTGACAATAATTAGGCTACATGTCAAGTCTACAGGGGTTTTATGGACCCTTATCAGACTGGACCAGACAGGATCTTGTATATTGGGGATTAAAAAGTCTGGTATTTGGGGGGGGGGGGGGGGGGGGGGGGGGGGGGGGGGGGGGGTCACTTATATATAGGAGATTTTCTTTGCCTTTAAGCAATATATTTTTTGATAAAGTTGAATCTCAGAAGCTTTCTGAAAGTTAAACAGACCTGAATTACGTAAAATTTATGGAGGACATGGGACTACTTGTTCTTCGATTTCGGATAAGACATTGTCCGTAAATTTATGGTATGGTATATCTGTGGGCATGCTTTGCTGACCACAAAAAACGAGTAAAAAATCGACTATTAAAGTCCTGAAAATTAAGACAAAAAAGAATAAAAAGTCAAAAAACATGATTGACTTAAACAATCTTACTGGTCATGATATTTCTTCGCTCAGGCGAGCATTTTTAGCTAGACTATTCGAAGAATAGGGGAGCTATCCTACTTGCTCCGGCATCGGCGTGAGCATTAGCGTGAGCGTGAGCGTCACACAAATGTTAAAGTTTGCGTACCACCCCAAATATTTTCAAAGTCCATTGGGATATTGCTTTCATATTTTGCATACTTGTTTACCATCATGACCCCATTCTGTAAAAAGGTGGAGGCAACTCTGAAAATATTTTGGGTGGTACGTAAACTTTAACATTTATTCTAAGTCGAAAAGGGGCCATAATTCAGTCAAAATGCTTGATAGAGTTGCCTCCTCCTTTTTACAGACTGGGGTCATGATGGTAAACAAGTATGCAAAATATGAAAGCAATATCTCAATGGACTTTGAAAATATTTGGGGTGGTACACAAACTTTAACATTTATTCTAAGTCGAAAAAGGGGCCATAATTCAGTCAGAATGCTTGATAGAGATATTGCTTTCATATTTTGCATACTTGCTTATAAACATGAAACATCTTATAATTCACTTTTCACAAATATAAAATAAAATGCTTGAACCTTTAAATATGACGCATTAGCCTTTATGGCCTCATTTCATTTCAATTACGGTGTTAATATCAGAAATTATTTATTCAGTACAGCTTCAGCAAAAGAGGTATCATTTGTGATAAGCTTTATAGCCCACCATCGTCTGATGGTGGGCTATTCAAATCACTCTGCGTCCGTGGTCCGTCATCCTTCCGTCCGTTAACAATTTCTCGTTATCACATCTCCTCAGAAACTACTGGGGGGATTTTAACCAAACTTTGTCAGAATGATGTATTCGTACCCTAGTTATGTTCCTCTGATTCAACAATTTTTGAGTGAGTTATGGCCCTTTGTTTATTTTAATAATTTACATAGATTTATATAGGGAAAAAGTTTAAAAATCTTCTTGTCCAAAACCACAGGGCCTAGGGCTTTGATATTTGGTATGTAGCATCATCTAGTGGTCCACTACCAAGAGTGTCCAAATTTTATCTGTAGGGTCAAATATGGCCCCGCCCCGGGGATCACATACATGGTTTATATAGACTTGTATAGGGAAAAACTTTGAAAATCTTCTTGTCCGAAAACCACTGGGCCTAGGGCTTTGATATTTTGTATGTGACATCATCTAGTGGTCCTCTACTAAGATCATTCAAATTATTCCTCTAGGGTCAAATATGGCCCCGCCCTGAGGGTCACTTTGTTAACATAGACTTATATAGGGAAAAACTTTGAAAATCTTCTTGTCCAAAACTGCAAAGCCTAGGGCTTTGATATTTGTAATGTAGCATCATCTAGTGGTTCTCTACCAAGTGTGTTCAAATTATTCCCCTAGGGTCAAATATGGCCCCACCCCAGGGGCTCACATGGTTTATATAGACTTATATCTAAAATTCTTCTTGTCCATAACCTACAACATTCAAATTTGGACCACATGTATGGTTTTGAGTGGCTAGATTAACCTTGACATGAGTTGACCTGGATGTTAACCTAGTGACCTATTTTCACATTTCTGTAGCTACAGCCTTCAAATTTGGACCAGGTGCGAAGGTTTGTGTACCGAAATAAACTTGGACCTTGACATTGACCTATTGACCTACTTTGTGTTCCGAAATGTAATTTGACCTTGATTTTGACCTAGTGACCTACTTTCACATTTCTCAAGCTACAGCCTTCAAATTCGGACCACATGCAAAGGTTTGTGTACCAAAATTAACTTTGAACTTGACTTTGACCTAGTGACCTACTTTCACATTTTTGAAGGTACAGGCTTCAAATTTGGACCACATGCATAGTTTTGTGTTCCAAAATGAAATTTGACCACATGCATAGTTTTGTGTACTGAAATGAACGTTGACCTTGATGTTGACCCAGTGACCTACTTCCACATTTCTGCAGCTACAGCCTTCAAATTCGGACCACATGCAAAGGTTTGTGTACCAAAATTAACTTTGAACTTGACTTTGACCTAGTGACCTACTTTCACATTTTTGAAGGTACAGGCTTCAAATTTGGACCACATGCATAGTTTTGTGTTCCAAATGAATTGATGATCTGACCTAGTGACATGCTTTCATATTTTTCAAGCTTCAGCCTTCAAATTTGGACCACATGCATAGTTTTGTGTACTGAATTGAACTTTGACCTTGAGCTAGTCTTGAAATTTGGAACATGCAAAATGGCTCAACGGTGGGCGCTAAGATCACCCTGTGATCTCTTGTTATAATACTTCCTAAATGTTGATTCTTTTCACCATCCTGCTGTTCTCATTATAGTACCTGTGAGATGTTGCTGCAGATCTCATGCTGTGAGATTTAAACAGATTAGTGTCAATTCCTGCACTATCTAGTATCTGTTCGATCCATCTTGCGATCATATCTTTTGACACAGCTTTAAACAGTTTACTGTAACTGATAAACAACGATGTCTCATTATTTTCTCAAACATCTTTTCTTTTCAAGATAAACAACACATAATGATTTTTCAGCATAATTGCTTTGAAATACACTTCGTTCAAATGGTTCCCTGGTCTTGATTGTTTCAAAAGGTCAGTGATTCGAATTTTCACTCCTCCGTCAGTGAATTCAATAATGTTAATATTAAGAAAATAAAGAGATAGAACCCTTTGAGCTGTCAGTAGTCCTAACAAACCTAAAACTTTATATGTCAACAGTTTCAAATTATTATCTTGTGGATTAATTTGCTTAAGATAGTTCAAAACAATATGTACATCCCAAGAAAACTGATACATCGGAAGAGCCGGTCTTAACAAAAAGACACCTCTCATAAATCTTTCACCATATAACTGTTCTCCAATGAAACAGAATCCTTTGACATGAAGCTTAGACATGAGTTTATAGCAGAACCACGGGTGGTAAACGCGCAATCCAATTCCCACTGGGAATATGCTAAAAATGGGTTGCACGACTTCCGGTGCTGGTGTTGCGCATCAATATATACAAAATCGAGGTAGGTGGGTTTTTGTTTTTGTAAATAATGACACATTTACGAGTGTTTTCGAAAAAAAGCAAAATGCTATTCGACACAAAAATGAATAAAGATCATATATGTGAAATACCAACTTATTAATTTAAGAATCTGCTCTATTATCACGAAAACTCTGCTTGCTCGAACTGTCAAAAAAGCATGGAGTCATGAAAAGCGCAAATTTTCTAACTCTTGTTCATTCTTTCTAGAAATGTGACGCTTCTAATGATCAAACACGTGTAAAACAGTCATGAATATTACATACACTTGAATGAAAATGTTGCTTTTGGGGGAAAGATTGGCAAAAAATAATCGGGAATAGGGCTGTGCCCCGGGAATGGAGCTGCACGTATACAGTATATACATTATGATGTATACGAGCAACTCCATTCCCGATGCGCAACCGCATTCCCGATGATTTTTTGTCAATTATGTCCCCGTAAGCAGGATTTGAAGCAAATAATTTTGATATTCGTTACTTTATAACCGTTGAGTTATCAAAAAAGCATCAGATGTCCTCAGTTTAGGCATATGAGGTCAGAAACTTCCATTTTTTGTTGATTTCTTACTTTTTTCACACTTCGTGTCGCCTGAGTTTTTGTGATAATAGAGCCGAATCATAAATTACAAACCAGATATTTTACATATATGATGTATGTTGAAAAACGTAGTTTCGGGTGTGGGGGTTTATATTCCATTGATGAAATAACACTTTGATTCCAGTTTTCTATGTTAGTTTATTATGTGATGGGTGTATAGTCTAAGTGATGGAAATATAGACATCAAAATTATAATTCTCTCATTCCTTTGGTCTAAAGTCACTTATAATTATAACTGTAAAATATTTCATTTCTTGTTTCTATGATCTGTCATTTTCAAAGTCCGAGCCAAAAGTAAAGAATTTTCCTCACAAGTTCTGACCTAGGTTTATATACAGAAGTATGTACCCTCCCATATTTGGAGTGTATCATAGTGATGAAAGACAAGATTACCCCTAATATTTATGAGGATAACCGTTGACTGATGGTACCATCCCAAATACGGAGCCACCTAACAAATCAGATATGTTTACGATGGTACATGATGACATATACCCTGATAAAATGATACACACTCCAGTCCCAAGCAATTTATGAGGGTAACTGGTGAATGACAACTCAAGTAGCAGAGGCCAAAGTTTCTCATCAGTAGAATCAATTAATAAATCAACTTTAGTAAGACTAGCTGCTAAATTTACAACATTCCCCCACCCTTAGCTTCTTAATTGTCCTCAATTAAGTTTAAACATTAAAATATAAATGACTACTGAGCCAGACTCTTGCTCTCAAATACTATGAAGATACATAAGTATATGAATGTACCTAAAGTATTATATCATTGAAACTGCTCCTCAATATAAATGATTAAGTGTCATGAATAGTAGCAAACATGCTATACTCTATGTTTTAATAAAACTCATGATTATTATAGTTCGGAAGAACTACGTGACTAAATACTTCTCAAAATAGTATACATGTAAAATGACTATTATACTAATGTGTGTACGAAACATTAAAAGCGTAAAAAAATTTCACAAGCTGTCATAGTAAAACACATGTAATAATAAGATCCAGTGTTGAATTCAGTTCATCTAATAAGGTGTGTATATATACTTGTAAGCACTTTCACACAATGTTTATATATTTCTCTCACACTAAGTCCTGGTGCCTTTATTAATCCCCCGCCGTGGCGGAGGGATTATAGGAATGGTCTGCGTCCGTCCGTCCGTCCGTCCTTCCGTCTGTCCGTCCGTCCGTCCGTAACAAAATCGTGTCCGGTCCATATCTCCTAAACCCCTTGAAGGATTTTCATGAAACTTAAGTCAAATGATCACCTCATCAAGACGATGTGCAGAACCCATGAGTCAGCCTTGTCGGTTCAAGGTCAAGGTCACAACTCAAGGTAAAAGGTTTGAGCCTGCCATTTTGTGTCCGCTCTATATCTCATAAACCCCTTGAAGGAATTTTATAAAACTTGGGTCAAATGATCACCTCATCAAGACGATGTGCAGAACCCATGGGTCAGCCTTGTCGGCTCAAGGTCAAGGTCACAACTCAAGGTCAAAAGTTTGAGCCTTCCATTTAGTGTCCGCTCTATATCTCCTAAACCCCTTGAAGGAATTTTATCAAACTTGGGTCAAATGATCACCTCATCAAGATGATGTGCAGAACCCATGAGTCAGTCATGCCGGCTCAGGGTCAAGGTCACAACTTAGGGTCAAAGATTTGAGCCTTCCATTTTGTGTCCGCTCTATATCTTCTAAACTCCTTGAAGGATTTTCATCAAACTTGGGTCAAACGATCACGTCATCAAGGCAATGTGCAGAACTTATGAGTCAGCCATGTCGGCTCAAGGTCAAGGTCACAACTGAAGGTCAAAGGTTTGAGCCTTCCATTTCGTGTCCTCTCTATATCTCCTAAACCCCTTGAAGGAATTTTATAAAACTTGGGTAAAATGATTACCTCATCAAAACGATGTGCAGAAATTATGAGTCAACCATGCCAGCTCAAGGTCAAGGTCACAACTATGGGTCGAAGGTTTGAGCTTTCCATTTCGTGTCCACTCTGTATCTCCTAAACCCCTTGAAGGATATTCATCAAACTTGGGTCAAATGATCACCTCATCAAGAACTCATGAGTCAGCCATGTCAACTCAAGGTCAAGGTCACAACTGAAGGTCAAAGGATTCAGCTCTGTATCTCCTAAACCCCTTGAATGATTTTCATGAAACTTGGGTCAAATGATCACCTCATCAAGACGTTGTGCAGAATTCATGAGTCAGCCATGTCAGTTCAAAGTCAAGGTCACAGCTAAAATCAAAGGTTTACCCTTTCACTATCCATAGCAGTGGCGGGGGATTTAGCTGTCTTTCAGACTGCCTTGTTTATTTTAACATTAGCACAGTATGATGATAGAAATAGGCACAATTTTGATTAATTTCATTGATATGGTAGTCGTCTTTACCATTTACAAATGTAAGTCCTGGTGCCTTTAATTTATTTAAATTAATTTGAAAAAAAAAAGTAATAGGCACAATGTTTAATTTATATGGCTATGGTAGTCGTCTCTACCAAAGTTTTAAGTCCTGTGTGCCAAGAATATCTAATTGTACAACAAATGATTTTAATAAATGGCACAAATTTTCTTATCTGAAAATGAAACCCACAAATAAATCCATTTGAATACACCAAGGATGAATGGGATTATTATTACCAATGCAGCCACTAATTAAATCCATACAAAGAATAATAAATCCATTTGAATACACTAAGGCTGAATGGGATTATTATTACCAATGCAGCCACTAATTAAATCCATACAAAGAATAATGAAATTAATAATTACACACTTATAATCCAGGATGAATATTAGTTAGCACTTAAAATCCAGAAGGAATTTGAACTAAATCCAAAAGTGACCTTGATACAAATTTATTTCTTTAAATCCAGAATTTTCTGCCGGAGACAGTCAAGCTCGGAAAGTAGATCTGAGGTAACATCCTTCCCTTGTACATTCTGGGCTATGAGGTGTATGTCTCTTGACATAGTGTCAAGCTTTCTGTCTCATTAAGTGGCCCCATTATGTCCGTCTCTATACGATCCATAGGATGGCCAACTGTATACTCTGTTAATGGTGCCCTTGGTATGTCTTTCGGCCTTTTTCGGAATGCACACTTTTCATAACTTTTGATATGCAACTGGTCGTATTCCTTCATTTTATACCAGTGAAATTTCAGTCGTACTTTGGAATATGTCTTTGAAATTCCTAAATGTGTACCAGTAATTGAATCATGACAAGATATCAAAATTTCTTTATATAGTACTCTAGGCACTATCAACAAAAGCCGGTGGTCCTTTGCACTGACAATGTACTTTTTTAATAACACTCCATCAATCAGAGTTAACAGGTCATAATTTAGCCAATAATTCCGCACACTTGGTGAATTCCCAGCCACCTTATCTCTCAGGGGTCGTCTGTTTTCTTCAAGCCACTGTATCACAATTCCTAAATCTGGGTCTGCTCTCTGTAATTTGGCCATTTTGATAGGTGAACAATTAACTGTGTTAAACTGTTTGAGACAACCTAAGTTAGATTTTTGCGCTGCATCCTCGGATAATGCAACATGTTCATCCAGTATAGAATTTACGTCCTTGTTCAACACCTCCTCGTTATTGTCACCAAAGCTGTAGCTATTTCCACTTTGTACACCATTTAAATCCAGACTATTATGGAATCGAAGTCGTTGAACGCGATTTCGAAAGTACTTCCCAGTCTGTTTTAATCCATGGTAAAGTGTATTGAAACAACCTATCAACTTCATGATTTGCAGCTGCATGAGCACAAAAATACTGCTCCATAACCCACTATTTTGAGCCTTCACTCGTAATATGACTGGCCTATTCTGATTCCCAATATTCATGTTTTTATCAAATAATGGAACAACGTCATTAAATTGTGCAAAATCTGACCAGGAATTGTGTTTCTTCAAACAAGTCCAACACCCCTTACATGGTAAACTTTCAAGAATTGTATTCCCATCATAGCACTGACACTCCTCTGGTTCACATGGAATTCTGGACAGGCTATCAGCATTGATATGCTTTTTCCCACTACGATGTTCGATTTTAAAGTTATACTGTGACAAAACCTCTAGCCAACGCGCCATTTGATCAGTAGGTGACTTAAACGACATTAACCACCTTAAACTGGAACAGTCAGTCCTTAATAAAAATTCTCTACCTAACAGGAAGTGTCTAAACTGGGTTATAAATGTCACTACACCCAACAGCTCCCTTCTCGTGGCACAATAACGTCGCTGTGTTTTGTCAAATGATTTACTCGCAAACATAATTGGTTTTTCAACATAATCCTGAGCTGTATCTGACCATTGCATTTGCGACAAGCAATCCCCGCACGAGAAATTACTACTATCAGTAGCAACTATGAATAAGCCTTCCTCTTTTGGATATGCTAACACTTCTTCGCCTGTCAATGCAGTTTTTAAGTCCATAAAAGCACTATCCTGTTCTGGTCCCCAGATAAACGCTCGACCGGCCTCTGTTAAGCGATTAAGTGGTGGCGCCCTAGCACTAAATCCCTTGATAAAACGTCTGTAATAACTACAAAAAACCTAAAAAACTTCTGAGTTCGGTTAAATTCCGCGGCACAGGCCACTCTTTCACAGCTTTAACTTTCTCTTCTAAAGGACGTATTCCAGAACTGTCAATTGTGTGACCCAACATATTTATGCGCCTTTGGAGTAGATTGCACTTGTTCGGTTTTAATTTCAAGTTATTTTTCTCCAATCTGGTTAAAATTTCACCCAACCTAAACAATGCCTGATCAAAAGTTTCAGCAAAAGTACAAATATCATCCATGTAAATAATCATTGTCCTTCACTGTAAGTTCTGTAAGTTCTTAAACACTAATTCCATACACCGCTGAAATGCATGTGGAGCCCCTGTAAGGCCCTGCGGCATAGTAACATATTGATACAGACCGCCCCTGCTGGTGCCAAATGCAGTCTTTTCACGATCTCTCTCGTCTAATTCTATTTGGTAAAATCCTGACAAAAGATTGTAATAATTATTTCCTCCCAAACTTTCTAAACAACTATCAATTCTTGGCAATGGATAGGCACTTTTTTTACTTAAATCATTTAAACCCCTATAATCAACAACGACGCGCACTCCTGCCTGTGGGTCCTTTTTCCTTACAAAGCATAAAGGTGCAGACCATGGACTCTTACTTTCTTCAATTATTCCCATTTCAAGTTGTTGTTGAATAATTTTTTCTTCTTGGCCTTCGAACGCTTTCGGCACCCGTCTAGGTGGTATTTTTACAGGTCGAACATTTTCTGGCACTTCAATTGTATGTTGCACTAATGAAGTAGGCCCTAAATCTGTGGAGGAACTGGAAAAAGCATCTTTGTGTTTCTCCAATAGACACTTCAATGCTTCTTTTTGTGACTCATTGAGATTTTCTGAGGATCTATGGTACAGGTCCTTTAACACACTACTCTATTTTGTCATGTCATGTTTAATGTCATTTTCACTTGTTTTGATATTATTGTCCAATATTTCACAGTCATTTAAATCAACATTTTCTCTCAATAAATCCTCCTGTTTAGTTTCATGCAAATATCCCAATAATGACCCTTTTGATAATTTCACTTTTCTGTCAGTCTAATGGGAATTGAACCATCCCGAATTCTCTTTGGAGCAATGAGCACACTTCCCATCAAAACATTGTTAGCCGGTTGTTTATTCTCTGAAGGGTAAATGATGCCCAATGATGAATTAATTGCACCGAAATTTATAGCCTCCCCAGGTATTTCTGTTTCTGAATTGGGATCCTGGAAAACCTGGGATGGGCTCATGGGCTGGGCTGGTGGGATGGGATGGGATGGGCTCAAGGCCATGGGCTGAACTTATTTGCCCCTAAAATTTTCTCAGATTCTTGAAGGTTTCTTCAGGTGAACAGTTCTCTATAAAATAAATGATACTCCTGGGAATTCATGCCATACTGTCAATAAGATCTGGTCGAGAGTAACAAAAATGGGTTAATATCTTATTCTATAGGCTAATAACAGTAACTACATTTTCTTATTATTGTTATCTTTATTATTGTTAATTCTCTTGATCCAGTCAGTAGTACACTTAGTAAAACAGTAATAATTTTAAAGTAATATTGTGAAAAATAAAAACACGTAGAACAGTAATAATTTTAAAGTAATATTATGAAAATTAAAAAATATATACTTCTTGTATGTGTATTTATAAGTGATACCTTTATGAAATAAAAGTAGACTTATATAGTGGAAGAAATGTTTTTGAATATCAAAACAAAACAATTTGGTATAATGAAGAATTATGAAGATAAAGGGTAGAATTACATGTATATATGTCACAGGGAGAAAAATGATGAATTCAGCAGTTGACCTCTAACCAAAGTCAGAGAATAAACCTACAACATTAATTTGTTTGACGAAAATTAATTTTGAGAGAAAATATGAAATGGAACTTATGATAAATCAATTCTGAAAAAAAAGTTAATGAAAATAAAAAGAAAACAATAATTGACAAATTTCAGAATAAAAAGATGACAGAAATGAATTTAACATATTAGACATATTAAAACACATGTAAAGGGGGATTCTCAAACATATGGCAATTATTGGTAATAGATTTGATGTTTACATTAACACAAAGTAGACAATAAATGACAATATTTTGTTCCAAATAATTACTTTTTAGTTCTACTTATCACAAAAAAGATGTTTACATTAACACCAAGTTGACAATAAATGATTATATTTTGTTCAAAATAAATGCTTATTTTTGCTTTACTTATAATAATAAATGATGTTTACATTAACACCAAGTGGACAATAAATGATTATATTTTGTTCAAATTAATTGTTTTTTTTTTTGCTTTACTTATGATAAAAAATACAGTCCATAAATTTTTCATCACTTATATTGGAACTGTAGAAGTACATTCTAACAAGTTAGAAGACTAAGTGTTGGTATTTTCTTTCTTTGTTTCCCTTCTTGGCAGCCAATACAGTGTGAGTCTCACTGTGGGAATTGTAATTACAGACTGTGTCCCTGTTATCCTTAGCTGACCTCTTAATTGCCCAGTTGAACTTTTAATTCATGTTTCTCACTATATATTTCTTTGACCTTGGGCCCACGATCCCATGACCTTCAGCCCATCCCATCCCATCCCATGAGCCCATCCCACGAGCCCATCCCAGGTTTTCCAGGCTGCCTTCTGAATTTGCTGGAATTGTTACTCTTGACCTTGTGGTCACTCTGACAGCCCTCAAGGGAACTTTTTCAACTAGAGTTCTACATTTTTTCCCATTCAATTTTAATCCCTTTTTAGCACTAAGTTGGTAATCATTTTCGTACAAGAAGTCTAATCCAATTAGTCCATCTTCATGAATATGTGCAATTAATACAGTGTAATTAAAAGTTTGACCCGATGCACTAAATGAAAATTCACATTGTCCATCTATGGCTAATAAACCTTCATCCGCAACTTCAAGACGTATTGAAGGGTCAACTTTACACAACTCAGGTCGCACATCCTCTGGTATTCTATGATATAATGCAGTAGAAAAAATCGTAGTACAGGCACCAGTGTATCTATGACTAAGTTCGCGCACACAGTTTAAAAAATATTTACAGGCAATATAATGGAAACACCATCTGTATTAGCACTCCTACACGTAATAGTCTGATTTCAACTTCACTGTTATTGACCAAGTCTGGGCCGTTAGGCTTGGTCGAAGCTAGTTTTCCGACTTGTTACCTTCCTGAAGGTTTGCCTTACACTCGTCCCCATAGTGACCAAACTGTTGGCATCTAAAACACTGCACATCTTTTCTTGGGCGCTGATTTACTTTACGATCCGAGGCTGATCTACTACTTTTAACATTCAACTGGTTCGCGAGATGATCAATCTTTTTGCCTATGTTGGATTTCAGATCCCTACCAAATTCTTGCAGTCTTGCTTCTGTTACATAAGGTTCCCTGCCCGTGTCAATGTTCCTAATTCTCGCCCCTCTCACGTCATCTCTGATGCTGGAATAATTGTCGAACAATCCTCTTGCCTGATCGATAGTTTTTGGGTCCTGCATCCCAATGAACAAAGCCGCCTGAGAATCCAGTTCATTCTTGCGTAGTCTCTCACTTAAGGTCAAGTTATCAACTTCTGCCGATTTAAGTTTTTGTCTCAAAAGTTCAACTTCAGCTAACAATTGTTCATGACTATCATCTTCAATTGTGCCAGAATCTTTTTCTTGTTGCTTTTTAGGTCCCATGGTTGTCACTAATTGTCATCACAAATATATTGAATAGAAATATATGTCCAAATTTCTTATAAGCACGTGTATAAGTCCATTTCCGTCGCTGCCACCACTGTTGAAAAACGTAAGTTCTGGTGAGGGGGTTTATACTCCGTTGATAAAATACACTTCAGTTCCAATTTTCAATGTTAGTTTATTATGAGATTTTGTCTAGTGATGGAAATAAAGTCAACAAAATTATAATTCTCTCATTCCTCTGGTCTAAAGTCACTTATGATTATAACTGTAAAATATTTCATTTCTTGTTTCTATGATCTGTCATTTTCAAAGTCCGAGCCAAAAGTAAAGAAAAACCCTCTCCCTAGTTCTGACCTAGGTTTATATACAATAGCAGGTACCCTCCCATATTTGGTGTGTATCATAGTAATGAAAGACAAAGATTACCCCTAATATTTATGAGGATAACCGTTGAATGATGGTACCATCCCAAATACGGAGCCACCTCTAACTCTAACAAATCAGACATGTTTACGATGGTACATGATGACAACATACCCTGATAAAATGATACACACTCCAGTCCCAAGCAATTTATGAGGGTAACTGGTGAATGACATCTCTAGTAGCAGAGGCCAAAGTTTCTCATCAGTAGAATCAATTAATAAATCATCTTTAATAAGACTGCTAAATTTACAATACTATATAGACTTAAAAACTTACGCTCTGATTTTCAATTTTTGTTTACCTTTCTACTTTGACTTTCGAGCTCAAAATAACGTAACGCGATCATGTGATTAGGCACACTGTGCATGGAATTTTTATCTAAATAATCTCTAGGTCAAGTTCGAAACTTTGTCATGTGGGGTCAAAAACAAGGTCACCAGGTCAAATCAAAGGAAAAGCCTGTTAACGCCATACGCCACATTCATGGCCTTATCTTCAGTAATGTTAATCTTGATTATTCTAAGGCTAAGTTTAACATTGAAAGATAAACGGAGAAACAGAGTACAAACAACTTAACAACAGACAAGCAGAAAAAAATGTTACAATAAATGAAAGACAAAAATTTCATTCTCCTATGAAAACTGTCACAGCGCCAATCAAACATATTAAGAGACCTTTAACTCCTTGTTCTATTGCCAAGAGGACGACAATTAAGGAATCAACTCATTTCAGTTATTCTTATTATAACAACTGAAGAGAAATTACAGCTGGGAACCTATTTAAATATGCTAAAACATGATTAAAAAACCTATAAAATGACAAACGGTTGCAGCATGTGCAGTGTGTTGGAGAATACTCCCCCGCCCTCACCCCAATGCGAACCCGACTTCGATATTATGTCGCCAAAACAAACAAAAAAATGGGACAGCAGAAACCCTGTCAGTTTATATATTAGATAAGTTTATCTGTTCTATGATGTAAAAGTCGCATGTGGTAAGCATTTAATCAAACAATCGATACTGTCAGTTGATATTTTGTATATAATAAGGGAAAAGGAAAATGAAAGAAACCGTCATGCTTTAATATCAATAATCATAATTGAGATGTATTTAGTACGAAAGAACATGGCGTTATTATTTGGCAGTTGATTTAGTAAAATAATTATGGTTTAAAATAAAGCTTTTCGTGTGTGCATTGAACAGAACAGAATAGCAAATCAACAGTATATTGTTACTAAACATTATTTAAGTTTCTGTTGCTGTCTGATGTCAAAGTGATTTCATGGACCTACCCCAATTAAAATCCCAGGAAAATGCTGTTTACTTAAGTTAAGAGTCCATAACGAACATTAAAGAAACAAGATCCACCGTAATGCGTTGCAATTGTACCCATCGCACACTGCGTTGGAATCATTTTTGGTCGATTTTTTATATGCCTATAATGAAAATTCACCTATTACGAAGAAATAGTATTTGCTTGACAGGGCCGTAGTTTTACGATTTGCTGCAAACGTGCTCAGGGGTCGTTTTGTACAAGATTTTACCATTTTTAATGGGAATTCTACAAAAACGGTAGTACCTCGTCAAACTGTACAGAAGTGTTTACATTAAAGACAAAGAATTGCACTGAAAAAGTGTTTCTGGTTGGAAGAGTACACATATGGGCTCCTGTCTCACTGGTTGTTTTCAGTCAAACATAAAAAGGACATTAGAAAACGTACCGATGACAGCATAGATGTAGTCAGTCTGCCATATTTCTCCACCGCTTCTGCGACGAATCCTCCACCGCTGCGGCGTTGGAACCACCGCTTCTGCGAAAGCTATGGCCAGTGTGACAAGGTTTCTGCTTGTAGCAGTACCGAATGAAATCGCACGGATATTGAGCCATCATCATGCAGTAACCCTACAGCGGCCACATCATTTCCGTTATATATATTGGTCATCTCCAGCACGTAAGATTTCCATTGGAAGCTTGCGGTGACTGCACTGAAATTGCACGATTTCCGTATAATCTCTGCGCAGCGTCTGTACGAATTTCTCCCGGCTTGTAAAAAAAAAGAAAAAAAAAAAAAAAAAGGCTCGATGCCCGTATTTAATGTGAACACATATACCGTAGCCCGTAGCCACCTACAATGCCACATTTAGATATATTAATACCATTGTATATACAAATATGTGGTAGATTCCGTCGATTTTATCTACTTTCAATTGTCTGTGAGGACGTCCACAATTGTTCCAAGTCTTAATCCAGCGAAGACTTTTCTCAAAACTTTACTTAGGTTTTGGAAAAGGGATAATCTAGGCGTTCTGGAAAGCGACTATCGGACTTGCAAAGTCCCAACTGACACCTTTTAACCATTTCTAATAAGTTTTACTTGTATATATAACCCTTTTCAAAAGGAATTTATCAGTGGATTTTATCGGTGTCGAGATCGCAATGTCGGAGGGTAATATTTACATTAACACCGTCTAGAGGTGTGCGTCGAATCAAGCGCATTGATTGGTTGACCGCTTATCGATTTATTGGTTTGATTGACTGCCGGCGTTTAGTCAATTGGCTGGGGCTCTGTAATGAATGGCATATCTACAGGGGGTCAATGGAATATCATTGAACAGCTGTGCCACATTAATTATCTTGAACTGAAAGCAGTGTTGTTTGGGTTACAGTCATTTTGTAAGGAAATGAGAGATCAACATATCAGGATTAGATCTGATATCACTGTAACTGTTGTTTATATAAACAAACAAGGCTCCAACAAATGGGAATTTAATCAATAAACTAGAGTGATTCGGCAGTTTGCACTTGACCGAAACTCAGAATCTCCAGAATCTCGTAAAGATCACAGTGATAAAGAATGGATGTTAAACCCAAACATATTTATTGATATAACACAGTTGTATGGTACACATGTACCTGATATAGATTTATTTGCATCACGTCTAAATAATCAAGATGACTGCTATTATTCCTGGAAACCAGACCCAAATGCAAAAGCAATTGATGCTTTCAAACAAAATTGCATGGTCTCAAACCATGTATTTTCTCCTTTCAGTTTAATAGCGCAAATTCTTCAAAAGATTCAGATGGAGTGGGGTGGGGGCGGGGGCGGGGGTGATATTAGTTGCACCTACATGGCCAACACAAGGCTGGTTTCCACGAGTACATCAGATGTTGATAGACTGTCCACGACTGTCCACGATTTCTTCCTGTATCGCAGGATCTAGTGACGCAACCAGGGAAAGAAACACCTCACCCACTATTACACAGACTACACCTTGCGGCCTTTCGCATATCAGGGAAAATTTACAAACAGATCGAAGGATTTTCAAAAGACGTTATCGACATCATTTTGTCATCATGGAAAGATAGTGTGACCAGTTCTAGATTTGAGATATATTTTTATTTTGAAAATCATTAAAATAACATTAAGTCATTATTTCATCAGAGTGCCCATACCTTCCTATAGTTTATTACTTATCTAGAAATAATTATAGCTTAACATAATGTGTGCATTAATTTTGAATTGGTCTGCTACTTCAAAAGATATTCCAGACAGAATTTGATATAGTAATACCAGTAATTTAATTAGTAAGCGTTAATTAGTGTCAGAAAGTAATAAGCCACTGGAGTAGACAAGTACTGGTCAGGTTTTAATGTATGCATGTGTGATATGATTGGTTGAAGTATGAGGTGTGTTAGATGTGATTGGTTGAAGTATGAAGTGGGCGTGAATGAAAATGTTGCAGTTTGGAGGGAAAGTTGAAAGAAGTCAGTTAGATTTAGAATTTTGTTTAAGGCACCAGACTGTCAAAATTAGTCAAAATTGATATTTTAAGATTTTAGGCAAGAAAACAAGGTATTACTTTGGAAACTTTAGAGAATGATACTATACACCATGAATTGTAATGAACTGGATTTATTGAAGAAAAATATTATTGACTAATACTCTACCACTTGTAAGTTTCCCTAAAAAAATGGACCCCGGTTATAATAGTACAAAAATCCAATATAGGGGTTATCTCGAAAAGTGGTACTGTTTTTGTGCTGAACGAAATAGCACATATTCAGATTACAGATAACACTACATCACACTCAATGCGGTTATCCCTGTTATTAGTAACAATCATTCATGGCAGAGAGATTTTCGGACAGTAGAATTCTTGTTTGTTTGTTTGTTTTGGGTTTAACGCCGTTTTTCAACAGTATTTCAGTCATGTAACGGCGGGCCGTTAACCTAACCAGTTTTCCTGGATTCTGTACCAGTACAAACTTGTTCTCCGCAAGTAACTGCCAACTTCCCCACGTGAATCAGAGGTGGAGGACTAATGATTTCAGACACAATGTCGTTTATCAAATAGTCACGGAGAACATACGCCCCGCCCGAGGATCGAACTCACGACCCTGCGATCCGTAGACCAACGCTCTACCTACTGAGCTAAGCGGGCGGGCTGTAGCACATAGAGTTATATACTGTAAGGATTGCATTTGCACATTCTTATCTCACAGTAAATAATATACCTGGCCAGTGTTGCAAAATTTGTTTATATTTAAAGCACTAAAATGCATATCAACTGAGATGGTTGAATATTTGGTGCATTTTGTTTATTTTTTTTAATAAACATGAATGAAATATACATGTTATAATTGATAATGTATGTATATACATGATTATGATACTTTTTGACAACATTCTTAGTATACAAAGACAAGGCTTATAAAATGTCTCAACAATTTGAGAAAAAGGCAGTTAAAATAAGAACATCTGCATTAATTATATATACACACGATAGTAATGTATAACTTCAAAAAATAATGGGTTGTAATTTTATAGCCTATTTTAAGCTACTTAATTCATGTACCGAGTGTTTTAAACTATTACTTTCCAAGATGTTATTAGATGATATTTGTTAATGATAATAAATTGTATTTTGTAACAATAACTGTTTTTATTTAAGGCGGGAAATGAAAATGATAAAAGATAAAGAAGGATTTTGATCAATTAAATTTGAATTTAGTAACTGTAACACATAATAATTATTATTTATATTGTCTTGAATGATAGTAAAAATATGAAGAAAAAATATTGTTTCATTTTTGTTATGTATTTAAATTTGTAACACTTATTCTGACAGATTCTACTTGTTTCCTTTTTCGTTCTTTTTCTTTATGGTTTGACACGGCAATGTTATCATTTTAATCCTAATTAGGTTTTGTATCGTGAGTCTATTAACTGATGCAATTATGTAAACTGTCATAAAACTTCCCCACAAAATTTCGGCAAAGAACAAATTATTTCAGATTTACTCTCTCTAGTCAAATTGTCACTGAGATCGAACTCGCAACATCTTAATTGGTCCCACTGTTTTGGCTCAAATACTGATCATGTTTTAGTTTAAATTAAACAGTAAATTTTCTTACAAATTAAAACGGTTGTTCATGATCTCCCCACGTTGGTTCTCGATAAAAGGAAAATTGTTTTATACTGACAAATCACATTATGTAACTTTCATCTATGTGTTTTCTTTTTGATTGCTATAGATTTCAATCTAAGTCTTCAAAAACAGATGTTTTATTTTTCTATCAGTGTCATTTTTTGTATACTTTCACCAGTGATAATACATAACAAGCGATCACAGAGTGATCTTGGCGCCCAGCAATGTGCCATTTTTGAGTGTTCCAAATTTCAAGACTTATTGACTAGCTCAAGGTCAAATTTCATTTCCGTACACAACACTGTGCATGTGGTCCAAATTCGAAAGCTGTAGCTTGAGAAATGTGGAAGTAGGTCTCTAGATCAATTTCAAAGACAAAGTTCTTTGTACACAAAACTATGCATGTGCATCAAGTTTGAAGGCTGTAGTTTGAGAAATTTGAAAGTAGGTCACTAGGTCAATCTTAAGGTCAAAGTTTATTTCGGTAAACAAAACTATGCAAGTGGTCCGAATTTGAAGGCTGTAGCTTGAAAAATGTGAAAGTAGGTCACTAGGTCAAAATCAAGGTCAAATTACACTTCAGAACACAAATCTATGCATGTGGTCTAAATTTGAAGCCTGTAGCTACAGGAATGTGAAAGTAGGTCACTAGGTCAATCTTAAGGTCAAAGTTCATTTCGGTACACAAAACTATGCAAGTGGTCTAAATTTGAAGGCTGCAGCTCCAGAAATGTGAAAGTAGGTCACTAGGTCAAAATCAAGGCCTAATTTTATTTCCGAACACAGAACTATGCATGTGGTCCAAATTTGAAGCCTGTACCTTCAAAAATGTGAAAGTAGGTCACTAGGTCAATGTAAAGGTCAAAGTTTGTTACGGTACACAAAACTATGCATGTGGTCCAAATTTGAAGGCTGTAGCTTGAGAAATGTGAAAGTAGGTCACTAGGTCAAAATCAAGGTCGAATTTCATTTTGGAACACGAAACTATGCATGTGGTCCAAATTTGAAGCCTGTACCTTCAAAAATGTGAAAGTAAGTCACTAGGTCAATGTCAAGGTCAAAGTTTTTTTCAGTGCACAAAACTATGCATGTGGTCCAAATTTGAAGGCTGTAGCTACAGAAATGTGAAAGTAGGTCAGTAGGTCAAAATCAAGGTCAACTCATGTCAAGGTTCATTTTGCCACACAAAACCATACATGTGGTCAAAATTTGAATGTTGTAGGTTATTGACAAGATTTTAAAAGCTTTTCCCTATATAAGTCTATATGAACCATGTGACCCTCAGGGCGAGGCCATATTTGACCCTAGGGGGATAATTTGAACAAACTTGGTAGAGAACCACTAGATGATGCTACATTACAAATGCCAAAGCCCTAGGCTTTGTGGTTTGGACAAGAAGATTTTCAAAGTTTTTCCCTATATAAGTCTATGTAAGCCATGTGAACCCCGGGGCGGGGCCATATTTGACCCTAGGGGGATAATTTGAATAATCTTAGTAGAAGACCACTAGATGATGTCACATACAAAATATCAAAGCCCTAAGCCCTGTGGTTTTGAACAAGATGTTTTTCAAAGTTTTTCCCTATATAAGTCTATATAAACCATGTGATCCCCGGGGCGGGGCCATATTAGACCCCAGGGAAATACTTTGAATGATCTTGGTAGAGGACCACTAGATGATGCTTCATACCAAATATCAAAGCCCTAGGCTCTGTGGTTTTGGACAAGAAGATTTTCAAAGTTTTTCCCTATATAAATCTATGTAAATTATAGAAATAAACAAAGGGCCATAACTCACTAAAAAATTGTTGAACCAGTCTGATTTTCAGGGGGACACAACTAGGGTACCAATACACCATTCTGACAAAGTTTGGTCAAAATCCCCCTGGTAGTTTTTGAGGAGATGCGATAACGATAAATTGTTAACGAACGGAAGGACGACAGACCACGGACGCAGAGTGATTTGAAAAGCCCACCATCTGATGATGGTGGGCTAAAAATATATGATTTGATTTTATTAAAGTTTTCCCTAATTATTATTTCTTATAAGTAAAGTCATAGCTCTCAGTATAGTACATGAATAAGATTATCTAATAAGTAATATGGCGTAAAAACAGTTTACTACATGTTAATAATAACATCAGGTAAAGTAAATGTTTTCTGTAATTCATTCTACAGAATTCTAGTACACATCTGAAATCTTACTCATCATACAACCATCACACAATTCATTGAGTCTATATAAACAACACACATCTCTCTCAATGTTTGTTCGAATCCTCTAACCATAAACCTGGGTTTTATCAGGTCATTCTAAAAATAGACTCAGTGACTGACTAGAAAATGTGCTCATTGATTCCTTTTCACCAAATGTGAAAGAAGTTTTAAATTTCCTAGCATCTCTCTATCACAAAGGATTGAGTTACAGTTCACTGGACTCAGCTCGTTCTCACAGGTGGTAAATGCGCAATCCAATTCCCGCTGGGAATATGCTTAAAATGGGTTGCGCAACGTCCGGTGCTGGTGTTGCGCTCAAAAAAAGACGAAATTGAGGTATGTGAAGTCATGATTTTGCTTAATATGAGACAAGAATAAATTTTCTCGAAAAAAGCAAAATGCTATTCGACACAAATATGTGTTGTAAATATAACAGTCTTATTAAAGTTGATTTGTTAATTGATTCTACTGATGAGAAACTTTGGCCTCTGCTACTTGAGTTGTCATTCACCAGTTACCCTCATAAATTGCTTGGGACTGGAGTGTGTATCATTTTATCAGGGTATATGTCATCATGTACCATCGTAAACATGTCTGATTTGTTAGAGTTAGAGGTGGCTCCGTATTTGGGATGGTACCATCAGTCAACGGTTATCTTCATAAATATTAGGGGTAATCTTGTCTTTCATCACTATGATACACTCCAAATATGGGAGGGTACATACTTCTGTATATAAACCTAGGTCAGAACTTGTGAGGAAAATTCTTTACTTTTGGCTAGGACTTTGAAAATGACAGATCATAGAAACAAGAAATGAAATATTTTACAGTTATAATTATAAGTGACTTTAGACCAGAGGAATGAGAGAATTATAATTTTGATGTCTATGTTTCCATCACTTAGACTATACATCCATCACATAATAAACTAACATAGAAAACTGGAATTAAAGTGTTATATTTCATCAATGGAGTATAAACCCCCACACCCGAAACTACGTTTTTTAACATACATCATATATGTAAAATATCTGGTTTGTAATTTATGATTCGGCTCTATTATCACAAAAACTCAGGCGACACGAAGTGTGAAAAAAGTATGAAATCAACAAAAAATGGAAGTTTCTGACGTCATATGCCTAAACTGAGGACATCTGATGCTTTTTTTGATAACTCAACGGTTATAAAGTAACGAATATCAAAATTATTTGCTTCAAATCCTGCTTACGGGGACATAATTGACAAAAAATCATCGGGAATGGGGTTGCGCACCGGGAATGGAGTTGCTCATATACATCATAAGGTATATACTGTATACGTGCAGCTCCATTCCCGGGGCACAGCCCCATTCCTGATTATTTTTTGCCAATCTTTCCCCCAAAAGCAACATTTTCATTCAAGTGTATGTAATATTCATGACTGTTTTACACGTGTTTGATCATTAGAAGCGTCACATTTCTAGAAAGAATGAACAAGAGTTAGAAAATTTGCACTTTTCATGACTCCATGCTTTTTTGACAGTTCGAGCCAGCAGAGTTTTCGTGATAACAGAGCAGATTCTTAAATTAATAAGTTGGTATTTCACATATATGATCTTTATTCATTTTTGTGTCGAATAGCATTTTGCTTTTTTTCGAAAACACTTGTAAATGTGTCATTATTTACAAAAACAAAAACCCACCTACCTCGATTTTGTATATATTGATGCGCAACACCAGCACCGGAAGTCGTGCAACCCATTTTTAGCATATTCCCAGTGGGAATTGGATTGCGTGTTAACCACCCATGGTTCTGCTATAAACTCATGTCTAAGCTTCATGTCAAAGGATTCTGTTTCATTGGAGAACAGTTATATGGTGAAAGATTTATGAGAGGTGTCTTTTTGTTAAGACCGGCTCTTCCGAGGTATCAGTTTACTTGGGATGTACATATTGTGTTGAACTATCTTAAGCAAATTAATCCACAAGATAATAATTTGAAACTGTTGACATATAAAGTTTTAGGTTTGTTAGGACTACTGACAGCTCAAAGGGTTCTATCTCTTTATTTTCTTAATATTAACATTATTGAATTCACTGACGGAGGAGTGAAAATTCGAATCACTGACCTTCTGAAACAATCAAGACCAGGGAACCATTTGAACGAAGTGTATTTCAAAGCAATTATGCTGAAAAATCATTATGTGTAGTTTATCTTGAAAAGAAAAGAGGTTTGAGAAAATAATGAGACATCGTTGTTTATCAGTTACAGTAAACTGTTTAAAGCTGTGTCAAATGATATGATCGCAAGATGGATCGAACAGATACTAGATAGTGCAGGAATTGACACTAATCTGTTTAAATCTCACAGCATGAGATCTGCAGCAACATCTCACGCTTCACGAAAAAATGTTCCCATAGGTACTATAATGAGGACAGCAGGATGGTCAAAAGAATCAACATTTAGGAAATATTATAACAAGAGATCACAGAGTGATCTTGGCGCCCACCATTGAGCCATTTTGCATGTTCCAAATTTCAAGACTAGCTCAAGGTCAAAGTTCAATTCAGTACACAAAACTATGCATGTGGTCCAAATTTGAAGGCTGAAGCTTGAAAAATATGAAAGCAGGTCACTAGGTCACGATCAAGGTCAAATTTCATTTTGGAACACAAAACTATGCATGTGGTCCAAATTTGAAGCCTGTACCTTCAAAAATGTGAAAGTAGGTCACTAGGTCAAAGTCAAGTTCAAAGTTTATTTTGGTACACAAACCTTTGCATGTGGTCCAAATTTAAAGGCTGTAGCTGCAGAAATGTGGAAGTAGGTCACTGGGTCAACATCAAGGTCAACGTTCATTTCAGTACACAAAACTATGCATGTGGTCCAAATTTGAAGGCTGTAGCTTGAGAAATGTGAAAGTAGGTCACTAGGTCAAAATCAAGGTCAAATTACATTTCGGAACACAAAGTAGGTCAATAGGTCAATGTCAAGGTCCAAGTTTATTTCGGTACACAAACCTTCGCACCTGGTCCAAATTTGAAGGCTGTAGCTACAGAAATGTGAAAGTAGGTCACTAGGTTAACATCAAGGTCAACTCATGTCAAGGTTAATCTAGCCACTCAAAACTATACATGTGGTCCAAATTTGAATGTTGTAGGTTATGGACAAGAAGATTTTTAGATATAAGTCTATATAAACCATGTGATCCCCTGGGGCGGGGCCATATTTGACCCTAGGGGAATAATTTGAACACACTTGGTAGAGAACCACTAGATGATGCTACATTACAAATATCAAAGCCCTTGGCTTTGCAGTTTTGGACAAGAAGATTTTCAAAGTTTTTCCCTATATAAGTCTATGTAAACAAAGTGACCCTCAGGACGGGGCCATATATGACCCTAGAGGAATAATTTGAATGATCTTAGTAGAGGACCACTAGATGATGTCACATACAAAATATCAAAGCCCTAGGCCCAGTGGTTTTCGGACAAGAAGATTTTCAAAGTTTTTCCCTATACAAGTCTATATAAACCATGTATGTGAACCCCGGGGCGGGGCCATATTTGACCCTACAGATAAAATTTGGACACTCTTGGTTGTGGACCACTAAATGATGCAACATACCAAATATTAAAGCCCTAGGCCCTGTGGTTTTGGACAAGAAGATTTTCAAACTTTTTCCCTATATAAATCTATGTAAATTATTAAAATAAACAAAGGGCCATAACTCACTCAAAAATTGTTGAACCAGTCTGATTTTCAGAGGAACATAACTAAGGTACAAATACATCATTCTGACAAAGTTTGGTTAAAATCCCCCCAGTAGTTTCTGAGGAGATGCGATAACGAGAAATTGTTAACGGACGGAAGGATGACGGACCACGGACGCAGAGTGATTTGAATAGCCCACCATCGTCTAAAAAGCTTATCACAAATGATACCTCTTTTGCTGAAGCTGTACTGAATAAATAATTTCTGACATTAACACCGTAATTGAAATGAAATGAGGCCATAAAGGCTAATGCGTCATATTTAAAGGTTCAAGCATTTTATTTTATATTTGTGAAAAGTGAATTATAAGACGTTTCATGTTTATAAGCAATTACCGTCATAATATTACTTCATGAAAAATATAGTAATCATAGTCAACATTTTGTATTAAGAAATAAAAGTAGTTTAGTCACAGCATTATTGTATTATTTTTTTAGCTGGATGTCCTCTAAAAGTCTTACATGTGGCACTATGTGATTAAGTGGGAGGAAATGAAATTGATAAATTTTCATGAAATCACACTTAAGCACATAGGTGTCACATGCCCACCCATCCCAAACCCAGTATTAAATTAGCAACATGCTAGAATCTTAAGGTTGGTATATATGTATGGGGTATATGATGAAATATATATGTGGGATACCATGTTTGCAGATTGTCTCAACTACAAACATTTTTGTGACATCCAGCAATATGCGTTGAAGCCTGAGCCTTGATCTCTACCTAGCCATCTCACATGTGACACCTATGTGCTTAAGTGTGATTTCATGAAATTGAAATCATACTTCAGCAAGCATCGTATAATTTATCAAATAATACATATTCTTGGTGACTTTGAAAATGGCATTATGCATACAAGCTACACATGTATAACGAAAACAACAATATACTGAGATGATGAGACATAAACCAGTTCAGAATAGTTCATTTGTGAGTGTGTATGCAATTAAACTTGCAAGCTTTTGTTTTCTGTGGTGTACAAAAAATAAAACAAGAGCTGTCGGAGGACAGCAACGTTCGACTATTCAACAGCCTTGTCAATTGAATGAATACAAAAGTCGATAAAACCGGCATAATTTTGTAAAAATGGGAAAAGGGGTTATGGAACCTTCACAGAGCTTATCAGCTCATAAAGTGAACAATTGCGTGAAGTTTCAATCCTTTCCCATAAGTGGATACTGAAATACCAGCTTACATACAAAAACTTAACCAAAAGCTGCTAAGTTGAAAAAGGGGCATAATTTTGAAAAAATTGCAAAGTAGAGTTATGGGACCTACACAGTGCATGTCAGATCATGACAGTGAACAAGTGTGTGAAGTTTCAATCCATTCCCATCAGTGGGTACTGAGATACCAGCTTACATACAAAACCTTAACCAAGAATTTCTAAGTCGAAAAAGGGGCATAATTTTGACAAAAATGCAAAGAAGAGTTATGGGACCTACACAGGGCATGTCAGATCATGACAGTGAACAAGTGTGTGAAGTTTCAATCCATTCCCATTAGTGGGCTTACATACAAAACCTTAACCAAGAATTTCTAAGTCGAAAAGGGGACATAATTTTGTAAAAAAGCAAAATAGAGTTATGGAACCTGTCCAATGTAGGTCAGTTTATTACAGTGAATAAGTGTGTGAAGTTTCAATCCATTCCCACAAGTGGTTACTGAGATACCAGCTTACATACAAAACCTTAACCAAGAATTTCTAAGTCGAAAAAGGGGCATAATTTTGTAAAAAAGCAAAATAGAGTTATGGAACCTGTGCAGTGTAGGTCAGTTTATCATAGTGAATAAGTGTGTGAAGTTTCAATCCATTCCCACAAGTGGTTACTGAGATACCAGCTTACATACAAAACCTTAACCAAATCGGGAGGCGGACCCGGACACCGATGCATGGGTGAGTCCATTAGCTCTATTATTCTTTGAATAGTCGAGCTAAAAATTGTATCCTTTTGGACGTTTTATTTTTATTTATTTGGTCGACTGCTCAAAATTGTGGGTTTTATTTTTATTTGTCCCCCCCCCCCCCTCCCCCACCAACCCAAATTTTTTGAAATATCTCCCGTAAACCAGAAAATAAAACAAGAGCTGTCAGCGGACAGCATGCTCGACTACTCTCAGTGCTTGACAGTATAATATAAGCAATGAGTAAAACTTTAATATTACAATAAGCATATTCTAAGTCAAAAAGGGGCCATAATTCAGTCAAAATGCTGGACAGAGTTGCCTCCTCCTTTTTACAGACTGGGGTCATGATGGTAAACAAGTATGCAAAATATGAAAGCAATATCTCAATGGACTTTGAAAATATTTGGGGTGGTACGCAAACTTTAACATTTATTCTAAGTCGAAAAGGGGGCATAATTCAGTCAAAATGTTGCCTCCTCCTTTTTACAGACTGGGGTCATGATGGTAAACAAGTATGCAAAATATGAAAGCAATATCTCAATGGACTTTGAAAATATTTGGGGTGGTACACAAACTTTAACATTTATTCTAAGTCGAAAAAGGGGCCATAATTCAGTCAAAATGCTTGATAGAGTTGCCTCCGCCTTTTTACAGACTAAGGGTCATGACGGTAAACAAGTATGCAAAATATGAAAGCAATATCTCTATCAAGCATTTTGACTGAATTATGGCCCCTTTTTCGACTTAGAATAAATGTTAAAGTTTGTGTACCACCCCAAATATTTTCAAAGTCCATTGAGATATTGCTTTCATATTTTGCATACTTGTTTACCATCATGACCCCAGTCTGTAAAAAGGAGGAGGCAACTCTATCAAGCATTTTGACTGAATTATGGCCCCTTTTCGACTTAGAATAAATGTTAAAGTTTACGTACCACCCCAAATATTTTCAGAGTTGCCTCCACCTTTTTACAGAATGGGGTCATGATGGTAAACAAGTATGCAAAATATGAAAGCAATATCCCAATGGACTTTGAAAATATTTGGGGTGGTACGCAAACTTTAACATTTGTGTGACGCTCGCGCTAATGCTCACGCCGATGCCGGAGCAAATAGGATAGCTCCCCTATTCTTCGAATAGTCAAGCTAAAAATGCTCGCCTGAGCGAAGAAATATCATGACCAGTAAGATTGTTTAAGTCAATCATGTTTTTTTTACTTTTTATTCTTTTTTGTCTTAATTTTCAGGACTTTAAGGTTTAGCAGTATATCACAAAACAACAGATTTTTTAAGTAAATGAACAGCATCTTGACACACAACTTATCTGTCCGATACATGTTTTACTGTTCTGTCCCACAGAGTTGGATACTTAAAATATTCTAAATGAGTTGTCCCCCTTTAAATAAGAATGCCATTTGTAAAGAAATAAATGTAAACAATTGTCAAAGACGATGTTTTACCTAGTTATGTAAAGTTTAAACACTCGCACGATGTTGCAAATGCATCAAAACGAAGACATGTAACAGCTTTTAAAAAATGGTGAGTTTTTAAAGGCGCTGAACTGTCCAGAAGTGTGGCCCCTTCATGCAGTCCCTTTCCGGAATTCAATACATATATGAGTAAATTGACAATGGTTTTGTAGAATAATATAAATGTTTTATACCCTGTTAAATTTTCATGTAAAACAATGCTTTCTTTCTATGATTTGATGACGTTCGAACTTTTTTCTTCGAAACATGGACCTATACCTTAATAGTCGATTTTTTACTCGTTTTTTGTGGTCAGCAAAGCATGCCCACAGATATACCATACCATAAATTTACGGACAATGTCTTATCCGAAATCGAAGAACAAGTAGTCCCATGTCCTCCATAAATTTTACGTAATTCAAGTCTGTTTAACTTTCAGAAAGCTTCTGAGATTCAACTTTATCAAAAAATATATTGCTTAAAGGCAAAGAAAATCTCCTATATAAGTGACCCCCCCCCCCCCCCCAATACTAGACTTTTTAATCCCGAATATACAAGATCCTGTCTGGTCCAGTCTGATAAGGGTCCATAAAACCCCTGTAGACTTGACATGTAGCCTAATTATTGTCAGAGAATCATAAATTTTATTGCCTACAGGTAAATTGGTTATTTCCTGTGTTTTGCATTTTATTGATTGAAATTCTGTTGTTTTTTTAGTCTTTTTTTCAGCATGTACACAAAATTATTTTAATTGATAAGATACTAATTTTGATTGCTCAGTCATGTTGAGTAATGTCCTGGCCAATTAAATTATAACTCTTATAGCAATGCATTTCTCACTATAAAATAATTATTCAAAACTTAATAAGAGAATTTACAAGTTTGTTTATTCAATGATTATGATCTTTTTATCAAAAGTAACAAAATAAAAACGAAAAAAAAGATAATTGCTGGATTTTATTAGAAATTAAAAAAGCGTTCAGTTGCATTTTTAATAGATAAAGAAGGTATATAGACAGAAGGATGTTATATATTAAAATGCTTAATTCCTCTTGTGTTGTCTAAATAATGTTAACTTTCTTTTATGTATAATAAAATCCAGCAATAAAGATATATCATTGTTCAAAATACACAATAATTTATTACTTCTAAAAGCTATGTGCCTGAATGCATTTTTTATATTTTTGATAATAAAAAACAGCAATAATGAGATGTAATTGTTAAAAAACTTACTTTATTAAAAATATGATAAAACACTGTTGTATCTTATCACTTTGTTTATTTAGCCCTAATTTAATCAAGCTTTCTAAATTCTTTATAAAGGTGAGAACTGATTTGCTATAAAGGTGAGAAATATCACCTGCAATTTATTTACTGCACAGTAGCTATACAGTAGCTTATTATGATAAACAGAAGCAAGTCTACCAATGGTCCTGACTTGTGTATTGGCCCTTATCGCCAATACGCAGACCTTATCATCTCCATAGGCCACATACCAGGCATACCAGAATCAGTGTCTTAAAGTATATATTTGTCGTAATCTATATTTTATAACAAAAACAAAGCATATGAAAATGAGCACGCTGGCTTTGATCACATGACCAAAACAATTCTTTATCACGTGACCAAAATAAACTATAAATAACCTACAATAAAAGGGAAGTAATTAAAAAATTTTTATTGTAAGTGAACAAAAGAAGGATCTGCCAAATAAAAACAAGAGCACTGCAATGCAACGCAAATGCAGCGCAATATACATACAAAACAAAGCCATATGACCTTTGACCCCTAAGTGTGACCTTATACAAGTTGTGTGCAAGTTTGGTTAAAATCAAATCATAAATGAAGCTGCTATTGTGCAAGTAAGGTCAAAATAGCTAATTTTGGCCCTTTCAGAGGCCATAACTCTGGAACCCATAACAGAATCTGACCAGTTCAAGAAAGGAATCAAGATCTTGTGGTGATACAAGTTGTGTGCAAGTTTGGTTAAAATCAAATCATAAATGAAGCTGCTATTGCACAGACAAGGTCAAAATAGCTGATTTTGGCCCTTTCAGGGGCCATAACTCTGAAACCCATTATGGGATCTGGCCAGTTCAAGAAAATAACCAAGATCTTATGGTGACAGAAGTTTTTGTGCAAGTCTGATTAAATTCAAATCATAAATGAAGCTGCTATTGTGCAGACAAGGTCAAAATAGCTAATTCTTGCCCTATCAGGGGCCATAACTCTGGAACCCATAACAGAATCTGGCCAGTTCAAGAAAGGAATCAAGACCTTGTGGTGATACAAGTTGTGTGCAAGTTTGGTTAAAATCAAATCATAAATGAAGCTGCTATTGCGCAGACAAGGTCAAAATAGATAATTTTGGTCCTTTCAGGGGCCATAACTCTGGAACCCATAATGAGATCTAGCCAGTTCAAGAAAGGAACCAAGATCTTATGATGATACAAGTGTGCAAGTTTGGTAAAAATCAAATCATAAATAAAGCTGCTATTGTGCAGACAAGGTCAAAATAGCTAATTTTGGCCCTTTCAGGGGCCATAACTCTGGAACCCATAATGGGATCTGGCCAGTTCAAGAAAGGAACCAAGATCTTATGGTGATATAAGTTGTGTGCAAGTTTGGTTAAAATAAAATCATAAATGAAACCACAATCATGCAGACAAGAAATTGTGGACGGACGACCACAAAAGCTCACCCTGTCACCATGTGACAGGTGAGCTAAAAATAGTACTTCAGCACCATCTGTGTAGATCTATAATCGGTATTAAAACCAAGTTGCATCTTTTGTAAACATTTTAAATTAAAACTAAGTTTTATTATTGTAACAACACCAAAGAGCTTGTTTTGGTCACATGATCAGAAAACATCTAACTATCATAGTGTGCATTCTATTTCGATACGATACTGAATGATAAAATTACACCCATGTATCTTTTGAAGTTTGTATTATAGAAATGGGTTAGGTGCACCATCAACCGGTTTAAGCTCCCCAGTGGTGGTTTTGCCACTGACCGTTCCAAGGCAGTGCCCCACTGTGTTCCTTTGTTTGTTTTTGTCCTTGTGTGTTTGCTTTGTGTGTGTGGTGTGCCTGTGTTGATCGTGTGCGTGTTTGGGGAGGCTGCATTTTTAGAATCCAGCTTTCCCTGTTGAATATTCTTCCTTTTTATTGAAACATATATTGCATGAAATCAACAGAAAAGGTGTTATCTAGCTTATTTAGTTTTCACAGAGAAAGATACAATCCTTTCATAATATTTACGTAAATGATTTTTATTTGCATGACTTAGGAAAATAATTGTAGCCGAAACAGAGGGGGCAAATTCGTACCTGTTTCCCGAAAATACGAACATATGCACTTCAATTTTACATTCTAGCTTGTGTTAGTGACTGACATATTATTTAAGGGTATAATTAATTCGAAAGAAACATTATTTTAAACAAGTTCGCCTTTTAATCGTTGGTAGATTCGTGGTGTTTTTGTCATCAGATAATATCAACGACTCATTGATATGCCTCTATTTCTGGCAAGAGATGCCAGGAACTTTTAAAACATCTTTACACCTTTGTGTCTAAAACTTAACTCCCCAATTAGCTCAAAATTCTGCCTGATGAAGCATTTGCAAATAAAAGAAATTAACCAATCAAAAGAAATATTCTTTTATCAGTAACCAATCAAATTTAAGCTTGAAAGGGCCTGGATGACCCTCTCACATCTAAAGCCATAAACTAATACCATTATTCAATATTCAAATTATATCTACATGACAACAAGCTTATCAAAGATACCTGGTGATAGCAGACACACCAATTTATGATAACTGCAATCAGAAGTTCTGGACAGGTAATGCCAGATGTCACATATCTGTACATAAAAGTGCCAATATGTTATCATATAGCTTGGCTTCACATTTGTTTGCATATTATCTGCATAATAAATATACTGAAAATCTTCTTAATTTAATAAATAAAAAATACCTTCTTAAAACAAATTTCTGAATTTTAATTTCTTGCATATTTCAGTTTAAAAATATGGCCTAAATTTTACTGCTATTACAAATGACCCATAATTATTGATTTAAGGTCAATGCGTCAAATGTCCAGTGCGCAGTGACCAAATAATTTCTGTTCCTTGTCAGTTACTTCTACAAGCTCTTGTTATAACTAGAATCTCCAAACATCACATGATTATCAATTAGTCCATGACATTTGCTCACATTTACTGTTCCAGTAAAAGCAGTGTTTTCACACTGATTTGTTAAAAAAATGCTTATAATTCAAACAAGAGATCACAGAGTGATCTTGGCGCCCACCAATGTGCCATTTTTGAGTGTTCCAAATTTCAAGACTTATTGACTAGCTCAAGGTCAAATTTCATTTCCGTACACAACACTGTGCATGTGGTCCAAATTCGAAAGCTGTAGCTTGAGAAATGTGAAAGTAGGTCACTAGGTCAAAATCAAGGTCAAATTCTATTTCGGTACACAATCCTATTCATGTGGTCTAAATTTGAAGCCTGTAGCTACAGAAATGTGAAAGTAGGTAACTAGGTCAATCTTAAGGTCAAAGTTCATTTCGGTACACAAAACTATGTGAGTGGTCCAAATTTGAAGGCTGTAGCTTGAGAAATGTAAAAGTAGGTCACTAGGTCAAAATCAAGGTCAAATTCTATTTCGGAATACAAAACTATGCATGTGGTCCAAATTTGAAGCCTGTACCTTCAAAAATGTGAAAGTAGGTCACTAGGTCAATGTAAAGGTCAAAGTTCATTTCGGTACAAAAAACTACGCAAGTGGTCCAAATTTGAAGGCTGTAGCTTGAGAAATGTAAAAGTAGGTCACTAGGTCAAAATCAAGGTCAAATTTTATTTCGGAGTACAAAACTATGCATGTGGTCCAAATTTGAAGCCTGTACCTTCAAAAATGTGAAAGTAGGTCACTAGGTCAATGTGAAGGTCAAAGTTTTTTTTCGGTACACAAAACTATGCATGTGGTCCAAATTTGAAGGCTGTAGCTTGAGAAATATGAAAGAAGGTCACTAGGTCAAAATCAATGTCAAATTTCATTTTGAAACATGGAACTATGCATATGGTCCAAATTTGAAGCCTGTACCTTCGAAAATGTGAAAGTAGGTCACTAGGTCAAAATCAAGGTCAAAGTTTTTTCCAGTGCACAAAACTATGCACGTGGTCCAAATTTGAAGGCTGTAGCTACAGAAACATGAAAGTAGGTCACTAGGTCAAAATCAAGGTCAACTCATGTCAAGGTTCATCTTGCCACTCAAAAATATACATGTGGTCCAAATTTGAAGGCTGTATCTACAGAAATGTGAAAGTAGGTCACTAGGTCAAAATCAAGGTTAACTCATGTCAAGGTTCATCTTGCCACTCAAAAATATACATGTGGTCCAAATTTGAAGGCTGTAGCTACAGAAATGTGAAAGTAGGTCACTAGGTCAAAATCAAGGTCAACTCATGTCAAGGTTCATCTTGCCACTCAAAAATATACGTGGTCCAAATTTGAATGTTGTAGTTATTGACAAGAACATTTTAAAAGCTTTTCCCTATATAAGTCTATATGAACCACGTGACCGCCGGGGCGGGGCCATTTTTGACCCTAGGGGGATAATCTGAACAAACTTGGTAGAGAACCACTAGATGATGCTACATTACAAGTATCAAAGCCTTAGGCTTTGTGGTTTGGACAAGAAGATTTTCAAAGCTTTTCCTTATATAAGTCTATGTAAACCATATGACCCCCAGGGCGGGGCCATATTTGACCCTAGGGGTATAATTTGAACAATCTTAGTTGAAGACCACTAGATGATGTCACATACAAAATATCAAAGCCCTAGGCTCTGTGGTTTTGGACAAGAGGTTATTCAAAGGTTTTCCTATATAAGTCAATATAAACCATGTGACCCCCAGGGCGGGGCCACATTTGACCCCAGAGAAATAATTTGAATCATCTTGGTAGAGGACTACTAGATGATGCTTCAAACCAAATATCAAAGCCCTAGGCTCTGTGGTTTTGGACAAGAAGGTTTTCAAAGTTTTCCCTATATAAATCTATGTAAAATACAGAAATAAACAAAGGGCCATAACTCACTCATAAATCGTTGAACCAGTCTGATTTTCAGGGGGACACAACTAGGGTATCAATACAACATTCTGACAAAGTTTGGTCAAAATCCCCCCAGTAGTTTCTGAGGAGATGCGATAACGAGAAATTGTTAAAGGACGGACGGAATGACGGGCGGACCACGGACACAGAGTGATTCTAAAAAGATTTTAAGCAAGATTAACCAAACCTCAAAATTTTTTCAGTAAGTACATGAGCTTTGCTGATATATTATTTTATCCCCCTTGACAGAGTAAAAGCAGAGTTTTACCCCTTAATTGGGTAAAAAAAGGTTGAAAATGCTTATTAATCAAAAGTAGTTTCACTAGTATCACCAAACTTAAGCTAACTGTTCATGCCCATTACCAGAAGCTGTCAACCGCTGCCCACATCAGTCCTCTCAGTGCTTTGATTTGATTACGGACTTGATTTTTGGCCAAGTGGCGGTTTCAACTTCCACAGTACCTACCTCCGGAACATCAGAAATATCATTTTCGTCAAAATCTGAGAATTCTTCGCTTTCTGTGCCAGCGAGACTGAGGACATCATCCCCGTCTGAGCTCATATTTCGGATAATTTATTATACCGAAGAAGGCAATTTATACTTTGCGGAACGGAATGAAATGGAATGGAACAAACAGTGGGGTACCACACGGGGCATAGAATTTTATTCCATGTAGTATGTAATAAACGATTTATATTGTTGCGTTTCCCAGTCCAGGAAATCTTATCAGCATGTCTTATATTTTTAAAGTGTATCTGTACATGTTGCAATATAATCTCTGCATAATCGATATTTTCATTCATAATTTCCACACTGTTCCATTCAATTTCGCAAAGTATAACTATCCCACATGGTAATTATACTTTGCAAAATGAAACGGAACAAGAAAATAAAAGTTATTCTAATTTTTTTTCAAGGCTTATGAAATATGAAAAAAAAAAATGTTCCAAGCCTGGCTTGAACTTCGGAATTTATCATACACCAATACAAACTGCTATTTATAGATTAAGATATACTGATTTTATTGGGACTTGAAAATCCCAAAATATGTTACCGATAGAACACGCTTACTTAACTGCAGACAAACGGTTTAGGAAAATCTTTCTGTATTTTGTCTGTTGATGATCTGCACAAGGGATAACTCATTTAGGGATTGTCTTCAGGCCAGGTGAATTTTTTTTATTCTAATTTTCTGGTCTTCCATAGAGATGTCTTAACATGGCAGGATTTTATGAAGTTAGAACAATTTTTGTCACAGATTTAATGGCAACTTATTTATAAAAGTACAAAAACAGATAAACTATTTGGGTTTCAACCTTCGTTTGAATTTAACATGGAAGGATAATTCACAAACACACGTTTCAATAAAAAAAGGTTTGTAATAACAACCTCTATCTACACTGCGTATTATACAAGCCTTTGCACTTACGGCTTGTGAGTTTGATACATTTATTTCATATCTTAGTGTAAATATGGTCAACCAACTGTTTAGTAAAATGCATACACTATATATACACATACGTCTACAGATATAATCTTTAAAATTAAAAATTTTGTTCCGTTCCGCAAAGTATAAATATCTCCCAGGATAATGATACTTTGCGGAACGGAACGGAACACTTAATCATTTACTTTTTTGCAACGTGATTCCCTTAATCATGACATATAGTTATTCCTGCTTCGTAAAACAAAATAGCACGTGAAATATCTTGTGTTTTAGTTTCCCTCCACGGATCAACATCGGTGAAGACCGAGCTTTTATATTGCATGCAACGTTTATATAAATACAGAAATATGGAAACTGTATGCGAGTATCCTACAGAAATACTGAAAATGTTCAAAAGTGTGTCAGGACTACATCATACTTTTCTGTCCTCTTGTCCCCAGATTTTAAGGTTCATTTCAAGTATTATACTGCGTAAACACTTAACATTTCAAATGAAATTTACTGAATAAAATTGAAAAGCAATTTTAATTCTGTAAATATGTTAGGACTAAATTTGAAGAACTAAGTGTTAAACAAATCTTGATTCAAAGACGTAGCGGAAGTTCTTATCTCTAATCGTCCATTTTCCCGCGGTGTAGTTTAGACATTGTTGATACGCATTTTATATGATCAAATGCATACACATTAAAAAAAGTAAACTCACGTGAAGGAATCTTTGATACTCTAACGGTTGTTCCGTTTCGTTCCGCAAAGTATAAATATCCCCTACGATAATGATACTTTGCGGAACGAAACGGAACAAATTATCATTTTTTCTTTTCAATACTATTCTTTTCATCCTGGTATATTTCTTGTATTTACTGCATACATAAAGAGTTATTCCTGATGCATAAACAAAATAGCAACCTATTAGACTGGCTCCCGTCCCTATGTTTGTTCTTATTTACACATGTATAAGTTTATTCATTAAGAGGGAAGTAACTCCAACACTAAATATTCAAATGAAATTCATTGAATAAATTGAAAAGTAATAGAAATTATATAATATGAATTAAAGCTATATCATTTTTTCAATATTCTAGAACAAAATCAAATTAATTCCAAGATGGCAAAAAAAAAAAAAATATTGAAAGAAATATTTATGAAAAGATCGTACACGAAAGACAGATTTTTCCTTTTTCTTGCATGGAATAACTTGATATATAAACTCTTTGGGAATAAATTGGCATTAGACTTGTCTATAACGAGTTCTTTAATCCAAAGAGTTTTTTTTTTAATTTCTTTTTGTTTTCTCTCTCAATAAATTGTTAATAACATGTAGGAATAATTGCACCTTAAACTTCAATGTTGTTGGCCATTAGGGAAACTAAAGAAAACAAGAGTATTCCAGAACAAGACTTATTTTTTCTTTTCAAAGGATTTTTTCACTATACGATTATTTCATATCTGAATGTAAAATGATCGCATTTAGGAGTGCAGTATTATGATATGTAAAATGGTTATTATAAAAGTAACTTGTGCTTGTATGTAGTATGAATTTAGCATGTACGTTTTAGCAATCAATGAAACAGCATATTATTTTCACATTTACTGTTGAGATTGTTTCACTTATTTAATATCTTGATGTGAATATGGTTGTGTTATTGAAAATGCATACCCGATATATATAATAATGGTTGAAAATTAGTATTGCCTTTAATATACGCCTACCAGTCAAATCCTCAGAGCTGTAAAATGTTGTTCCGTTCCGTTCCGCAAAGTATAAATAGCTCATGTGGTAATGATACTTTGCGGAACGGAACAACATTTCATAGTTCTGAGGATTTGAATAGTATTTTTATGCCCCCAGCATTCTACTGATGCGGGAGGCATATAGTGATTGTCCTGTCCGTGCGTTCATTCTTCCGTTCGTCCATACGAGGTTAACTAAATGGGACCGTTTCGTCTAGCATCAATACCCCTTACTAGAATGACTTGATACTAATGCAGATGTATAACCTGTGACCATTCCTCATCTTCAGACATCATCTGACCTCAGTTTGACCTTGACCTCATTTTGGACTTAGGTTGCTTTATATGGGCCATCTCTTGGTTAACAGAATGGGACCATTTCGTCTATCATCAATACCCCTTACAAGAATGAATTGATACTAATACAGATGTAAACTGTGACCATTCCTCATCTTCAAACATCACCTGACCTCAGTCTGACCTTGACATTGACCTTATTTTGGACTTAGGTGCAAAATCTATCGACAAGGATGCCACTGGGGGCATCAAGTGTTTATTGAACGCAGCTCCTTGTTTTCTGTTAATGTGATTGTTATGTTTATGGGGGAATTATCTGAATTCACTGTATATACAAAATACTTCGACGCCGGGTCGAGTAGGATAGCTCTCCATACTTCGTATAGTCAAGCTAAAAATGTTGAAAAGTGACCATGCTCTCTGGCAGCCATGCTTTTAGCTCAGCTGTCACAGAGTGAGAGCACATTTTGTTCGTCGTCCGTTTACAATTTCTTATGAATAAGATAGAAACCACATTTTGCAATCAATTTTAATCAAATTTGCATACAACCTGTACTGGCATAATATCTCAGTTCCTTTCAAAAACTGGCCAGATCCCATCATGGGTTCCAGAGTTATGGCCCCTAAAAGGGCCAACATTTGCTATTTTTGGCTTGTGAACACGATAGCGACCACATTTTGCAATATCAGCTTTAATCAATCTTGCACACAACTTGTATAGGCATAATATCCCGGTTCCTTTTGAAAACTGGCCAGATCCCGTCATGGGTTCCAGATTTATGGGCCCTTAAAGGGCCAAAATTTGCTATTTTAGGCTTGTGAACACGATAGAGACCAAATTTTGCAATCAACTTTAATCAAACTTGCACATGTACAACTTGTATTGGCATAATATCTCGGTTCCTTTCGAAAACTGGCCAGATTCCATCATGGGTTCCAGAGTTATGGGCCCTTAAAGGGCCAAAATTTGCTATTTTTGGCTTGTGAACACGATATTTTACAATCATGCAACTTGTATTGGCATAATATCTCAGCTCCGTTCGAAAACTGGCCATATCCCTTCATGGGTTCCAGAGTTATGGCCCCTTAAAGGGCCAAAATTTGCTATTTTGGCTTTTGCAGCCATATAGAGACTTCATTTATGGTTTGATTTGATTTGATACAAACTTGCAAAATATCTTCAACAACAATAAATCTTGGATTCCATGATGAATCTGTCAGATCCAATCATAGGTTCTAGAGTTACGGCCCCTGATTGACCCCTGAAAGAGCCAAAAATTGTTAATTTTTACCTTGTGAACACGATAGAAGTGACATGTTATATTTGATTTTAACCACACTTACTCACAACTTAAGTCACAATATTAAAGATCTCAGTTCCTTTCGAAAACCAGCTACCGTATAACCCCGTTTAAACGCCCCCGGGGGCGATGCATTTTACGAAAAATTTGATCAAAACAATGTCAGTAACTCATATAAACGCCCCCCTATTCATCCCAATTCATGCACTGACATAACCCGATACGTAATCGTACTGGGAATCTGTGTAAAGTCGCGCGCTGAGTGACATCATCCGAGTTAAATTCGATCAATACTGTAGCGTTTATAGCGTGGCATATTCAGTACTTACACACAGTAGATTTATTTGTGCCATGCCTGTTGACGTGTTTAAAAGTTTGTGTTAATAAAGTGTGTTTTTTTTTTTGAAATTCATTTGTATTGTTATGGAATTGTTATTATCTAGATATTATTGTGTTGGATCTAGGACCAATTTTTGAAGGTAAGATTTTTTTATTTTCCTCAAAAAACGTGGGGGGGGGGGGGGGGGGGGGGGGGGGGGGGGCGTTAATTAGAAGGGGGACGTTAATACGGAGTTACACGGTAGATTCCATCATGGGTTCTGGAATTACTGTCCCAGAAAGGGGCAAAATTTTCTAGTTTGGCCCTTTCAGCCATACAGAGGTTTCATTTATGCTTTGATTTGATACAAACTTGCACAGAATGATATCTTGATGATTTCTAGGCCTGGATCGAAACTGGGTCATGTTGGGTCAAAAACTAGGTCATCAGGTCAAATCAAAGGAAAACCACATTTATGATCTATCTTCATGAAACTTGGTCAGAAGTTATCTGATAATTTGTAGGCAAATTCGAAACTGGGTATATGGGTAATACTAGGTCACCGGTCAATTCAAGGGAAAAGTTGTAAACATTCTTGTTCATGTGATGTGCATGAAACTTGGCAAAATGTTTGTGTGCATGAAATATCGTATGAATTTTTATCTGGGTCATGTAGGGTCAAAAACTAGGTCATCTGGTCAAATCAAAGAATAAGCTTGTTTACATTCAAGCCACGTTTTTTGGTCAAATCTTAATGAAAATTGGTCATATTATTTGTCTCCATGAAATCACTACGTAAAACATGTTTACACTGTTATTGTGTGTTACTCAGGTGAGTGACTTAGGGCCATCTTGGCCCTCTTGTTTGACGAAATAGAAAAGTTTGAACAATCTTGGTAGAAGGTCACACAAGAACCATTTGTGTAAAATTATTTTAAAATTGGGCTAACAGTTTTACACAAAAAGATTTTTAAAGTTTCCACTATATACATATTAGGAAAAGTGACCATGCCCTCTGGCAGCCATGTGTTTTGACGAATCAAAATAATTTGAACAATATTGATAGACGGTCATGCAAGAACAATTTGCTTAAAATTATTTTAAAATTGGGCTAACAGTTAAACACAAAGAGGAATTTTAAGGTTTTCCCTATAGACATATAGGGAAAAATGGCCACGCCCTCTGGCGGCCATGTTTTTTGACGAATCGGAATAAATTAAAAAATCTTGGTAGAGGGTCACACAAGGACCATTTTGTACAAAATTATTTTAAAATCGGACTGGCAGTTTCACACAAGATTTTTTCAGTTTTCACTATATACATATAGGGAAAAGTGGCCACACCCTCTGGCGGCCATGTTTTTTTTTTTTGACAAATCAGAATAATTTGAACAATCTTGGTAGACAGTCATACAAGGGTAATTTGTGTAAAATTATTTGAAAATCGGGCTAGCAGTTACACACAAGAAGACTTTTAAAGTTTTCACTATATACATATAGGGAAAAGTGACAATGCCCCCTGGCGGCCATGTTTTTTGACGAATCAGTACAATTTGAACAATCTTGGTAGAGGGTGATATAAAGACCATTTGTGTGAAATTATTTCAAAATCGGACCATCGGTTTAGGAGGAGATGTCGTTTGAAGTTTTTTCTATTTTTAGCTATGGCAGCCCCTATGTGCATTTAAGCTGAAACGTTCGAACAACTTTGGTAGAGGACCACCCAAGGATCATCATGGCCAAGTTTCATCAAAACCCATTTAGTGGTTTTGGAGGAGATGTCGTTTAAACACAAATGTTGACGACGGACGACTTGACTCACACGCAGACGCACAGACGACGGACACAGCGTGATCACAATACCCAACCATGAGCACTTTGTGCTCAGGTGAGCTAAAAACCATGGCAGACACTTCGCCAGAAACTTCCAAAAGCAATCTCTGGTTCAGCAGCCTTACATATGCTTAAAGGTAGAGAAAAACAAAAGCAAGAGGAAGAACAGGCTAAGCTGATGAGAAAGCAAAAACAAGAAATGAAAAAGAAACAAAGAGGAAGAAAAAGAAAGGAAGAGGAAGGAAAGAGAACGAAGTAAACAAAAGGGTCATGATGACAATATATCGCTCACCTGTTAAACCTGGCTATGGAATCATTAAGATAAATATTCTTACCAAGTTTCATGAAGGTAGGGTCATAAATGTGGCCTCTATAGTGTTAACAAGTTTTTCCTTTGATCTGAGCGGTGACTTAGCTTTTGAGCCAACGTCACTAGGTCATCTAGTTTCGAACTTAGCCTAGGAACCATCAAAATAAATATTCTGACCATTTTTCATGAAGATAGGGTAATAAATGTGGCCTCTAGAGTTTTAACAAGCTTTTCCTTTGATTTGACCAGGTGATCTGTTTATGACCCCATATGACCCAGTTTGGAACATGGCATAGGAATCATTGAGATAAACATTCTGACCAAGTTTCATAAAGATAGGGCCAAAAATGTGGCCTCTACAGTGTTAACAAGCTTTTCCTTTGATATGAGTGATGACCTAGTTTTTGACCCCACATGACCCAGTTTCGAACTTGGCCTAGGAATCATCAAGATAAACATCTTACCAAGTTCCAAGAAGACAGGGTCATAAATATGGCCTCTAGAATGTTAACAAGCTTTTCCTTTGATTTGACCAGGTGACCCAGTAGGAATCATCAAGATAAACATTCTTACCAAGTTTCATGAAGTTAGGGTCAAGAATATTGCCTCTAGAGTGTTAACAAATTCTTCCTTTGATTTGAGCGGGTGACCTAGTTTTTGACCTCATGTGACCCAGTTTCAAACTGGGCCAAGAGATCATCAAAATAAACATTCTGTGCAAGTTTCTATCAAATCAAAGCATAAATGAAACTTCTATATGGCTGAAAGGGCCAAAATAAAAATATTTGCTCCTTTCAGAGGCAGTAACTCTAGAATCTATGAAGGAATCTAGCCCGTTTTTGGAAGGAACCAAGACCTTATTGTGATTTAAGTTGTGTTTAAGTGTGGTTAAAATCAAATGTAAAATGTCACTTCTATCGTGTTCACAAGGAAAAAATTAACACATTTTGGCCCTTTCAGGGTTCAGTCAGGGGCCATAACTCTGGAAACTATGATTGGATCTGATGGATTCATCATGGAATCAAAGATTTATTGTTGTTGAAGATATTTTGCAAGTATGTATCAAATCAAACCATAAATTAAGTCTCTATATGGCTGCAAAAGCCAAAATAGCCAATTTTGGCCCTTTAAGGTGCCATCATTCTGGAACCCATGACGGGATCTGGCCAGTTTTCGAAAGGATTCAAGATATTATGCCAATACAAGTTGTGTGCAAGTTTGATAAAAACTGATTGCAAAATGTGGTCTCTATAGTGTTCACAAGCCAAAATAGCAAATTTTGGCCCTTTACTCTGGAACCCATGAAGGGATCTGGCCAGTTTTCGAAAGGAACCAAGATATTATGCCAAAACAAGTTGTGTGCAAGTTTGATCAAAATCGAATGCAAAATGTAGCCTCTATAGTGTTCATAAGAAATTGTGGACAGACGACAGACGCTGCCGTGAAACGACAGAGGAAGGGTGATCACAAAAGCTAACCTTGTCACTTATGTCACAGGTGAGCTAAAAACTTAAAGAGTTGAAAAAGAAATCTAAGGAGAGAACTGTAAGTGAAAGCTCATCAGATTCGGATGTTGAAATACCATATATGGACAATGAGAGTGATGATTTATTAGATGAATCCTTTGGCGATGATCTGGCAGGGTCACATCATATATGGCATCTAAATTATGGTGATCCAAATGACTGGATCTGCTGTGACCACTGTGCTTGTTGGTGGCACATTGCTTATAATCCGAATCTGCAAGGTCTTGATCATAATGAGCTGCAGCAAGTGCCATTTAAATGTAATAAATGTTGAGTTGTTGTAAGGAATCTGTGCAAATTAACTGCTCAAAAAGAAATCCTCAAAGTGAGACATTACTTATATTTATTCTGGTTTTGTTTTCCAACTCATTGGATGACTGTCATTTGCTGTTATATTATTTGATTATTATGCTGTTCCATTCCGTTCAGGGTTCTGTAATCGAAATGAAGTTTGATATATGTCTAAATGCAGTATAATGGAATATAAAACGAATCATGACGATGTATTTCTATTTAAATTTTGCTCAGTGTAATTCTTGTTATTTGTTGCACTGTAACAACTGCTTTTTTTATAAAACAAGAGGACCATGATGGCCCTTTATCGCTCACCTGAGTTTAGTTGCTTGCTTGAACAAATTTCTTTGCTTAAGCTTCACTAACAAAAACTAGGTGAGTAGGTCATAGCAAAGATTATTCAAGATAACTACTGAAATCTGTTTAAAAATTAAACTGGTGGTCCAAATTTCTTTCCTGTACCTTCAAAAACAAGCAAGTAGGTCAGTAGGTCATGATTAAGACAATTCAAGATGAATATTGAAATCTGTATCAAACATTATGCTTGTGGTCCAAATTTCTTTGTCACTGCTGCAAACAAGTCTATGTAAAACAAGGGACCACCCAGGCATGGCCTATATTGACCCCAGGGTCATGATTTGAACAATTTTGGTTGAGAACCCGATATAACTCATATAACAAGTGACCAACGTGGCAGGGCCTCTTTTCACCCGGGGGGAATAATTTGAACATTCTAGTTAGAGAACCACTAGGCAATGCTACACACCAAGTATCAAAGGCCTAGGCCTTGAACTTTCAGACAAGAAGATTTAAAAAAAAAATTCCTATGTAAGTCTATGTAAAACTTTGGACCCCCAGGGTGGGGCCACTTTTCACCTCTGGGTAATACTTTGAACAATTTTGGTAGAGGACCATAAAGAAATGCTACATACCAAATATCAAAGGCCTAGGTCTTGTGGTTTCAGACAAGAAGATTTTTAAAGTTTTTTTTCTATATAAGACTATGTAAAATTGGGACCCCAGGGGCAGGGCCTCTTTTCACCCCAGGGTAATAGTTTGAACAATCTTGGTAGAGGACCACCAGGCAATGCTACATACCAAACATCAAAGGCCTATGTCTTGTGGTTTAAGACGAGAAGTTTTTTAAAGTTATTTCCTATAAAAGTCTATGTAAAACTTGAGAGCCCCGGGGTCGGGCCTCTTTTAAACCTAGAGGCATAATTCGAACAATCTTGGCAGAGGACCACTAGATGATGTCACATACCAAATATCAAAGCCCTAATGCCCTGTGGTTTTTGACAAGAAGATTTTCAAAGTTTTTTCCTATATAAGTCAATATAAACCATGAGACCCCCTAGGCATGGCCATATTTGACCCTAGGGGGATAATTTGAAATTCTTGGTAGAGGACCACTAGATGATGTTACATACCAAATATCAAAGCCCTAGGCCCAGTGGTTTTGGACAAGAAGATTTTCGAAGATTTTCCGAATATAAATCTATGTAAACCATGTGACCCCCCAGAGCAGGGCCATATTTGATCCTAGGGGGATAATTTGAACAAACTTGGTAAAGGACCATTAGATGATGCCACATACCAAATATCAAAGCCCTAGCTACTGTCGTTTTGGACAAGAAGATTTTTAAAGTTTTTCCTTTTGGTTGCCATGGCAACCAGAGTTCTGTATGGAATTCATTTCTTTCACTAATTTTCCATGAGGATCATGCAAGGAACATTCCTGTGAAGTTTCATCAAAATTGGACTGGTGGTTTAGGTTGGGAGGTGTTAACGGACGATGAAAGACGCCGGACAATCACTGACCACAAAAGCTCACCCTTGAACACTTCGTGCTCAAGTGAACTAATAAGTCTATATAAACCATCTGACTCCCGGGGCGGTGCCATATTTGACCCTAGGGGATAATTTGAACAATCTTGGAAGAGGACCACTAGATGATGCTACATACCAAATATCCAAGCCCTGGGCCCTGTGGTTTTGGACAAGAAGATTTTCAGAGCTTTTCCCTATGTGTCTATATAAACCATGTGACCCCCCAGGGCGGGGTCATATTTGACCCTAGGGGGATAATGCGAACAAACTTGGTAGAAGACCACTAGATAATGCTATATACCAAATATCAAAGCCCTAGGCCCTGTGGTTTTGGACAAGAAGATTTTTAAAGATTTTCCTTTTGGTTGCCATGGCAACCAGAGTTCTGTATAGAATTCATTTCTTTCAACAATTTTTAAAGAAGACCATCCAAAGAACATCTCTGTGAAGTTTCATCAAAATTGGCTTGGTAGTTAGGAGGAGATGTTGTTTAAAGGCACGGACAGACGGACACTGGACATGAGCGATCACAATAGCTCACCAGGTGAGCTAAAAACCACGAAGGGGATCGATAATTGCAGAAAGAGGTCAATAATAGCAGCTCGACATCATTAGACTGATTCGACCCATTAAGTGTTAAAAGCTTTCTGATTGGCTTAAAACAACCAATGAAAGTAGGACTTCTTCTCAAGGTAGGTATCATGTCAACAAAATGAATGAAGTGCTTCATAATTATGTGTTCTAAGGGGTCCATAATAGCCTGCCATGCTCTACCTTAAATTAAAATTAGCACCTATTAAGCGTTTTGTTTTCAGAAATGGTTATTTTGTATGTCAATTACTCATGTGCTATTTTATGTTGCTAAAAATGTGTTTTTGCACAAGATTGATACAACATAAATGGTTTAGAATCATGAAGAAAAAAGTTCTGTACATGGCTGTTGTTTTTATTCAGTAGTACTAGCATAACCATAGTAATCCTTACATAAACTATTATTAAGTGGTAGCTAGACTTTCATTCAAATGTTTTTTTGCAAAATTGATGCATGTCTGCATCTAAAATTACAAGCTGTTGAACTTGTGCATGTGTTATTTCCTGCTTAAAACAAAAACACTAGGTGAGTAGGTCATGGTAAAGATTATTCAAGATAACTACTGAAACCTGTTAAAAATTATACAGGTGGTCTAAAATCTCTTTGCTGTAGCTTCAAAAACAAGAAGGTAGGTCAGTAGGTCAGGGTTAAGAATATTCAAGATGAGTATTGAAATCTGTACCAAAAGTTATACACGTGGTCCAAATTTCTATGCTGTACCTTCAAAAACAAGAGGGTCATGATGACCCTGGATCGCTCACCTGAGTAATATGAGCCACATGTTTCAAATGGCAAACTGATGCTAAAATATTAAGAAGGTAGGTCAGTAGGTCATATTCATGGTAACGGAAAGTCAGTCCTAAGATCGGTGTGCAAAACTGTACACGTCATCCAAATTTCAAGGCTGTATCTTAAAAAACAAGAAAGTAGGTCAGTAGGTCAAGGTCACAGTCAGGTGACCCCTAATCACTTGGGGTCATCAGGTAATTATAACTTAACAGTCTAGGAAATATCTGATAAATTTTGAAGAATTTTTCCTATATAGCTGATATAATAAGTGACCCCCAGGGCGGGGCCTCTTTTCATCCCAGGGTAATAATTTAAACAATCTTGGTAGAGATCCACTAGGCAATGCTACAAACCAAATATCAAAGGCCTAGGGCTTAGACTTTCAGACAAGAAGATTTACAAAAAAATTCTTATATAAGTCTATGTTAAACTTGGGACCCCCAGGGGAGGGCCTATTTTCATTCCAGGGGCATAATTTGTACAATTTTGGTAGAGGAACACAAGGTAATGTAACATACCAAATATCAAAAGCCTATGCCTTGCCGTTTCAGGCAAGAAGATTTTTAATGTTTTTTCCTATATAAGTATATGTAAAACTAGAGACCACTCCCCCCCCCCCCCAGGGCAGGGCCTCTTTTCACCCCAGGGTAATAATTTGAACAATCTTAGTAGAGGATCACAAGGCAATGCTTCATACCAAATATCAAAGGCCTAGGTCTTGTGATTTCAGACAAGAAGATTTTTGAAGTTTTTTTGTGTACAAGTCTATGTAAAACTTGGGACATCCTGGGACGGGGCCTCTTTTCACCCCAGGGGCACAATTTGAACAATCTTCATAAAGGACCATAAGATGATGTCACATGCCAAATATCAAGGCTCTACACCTTGTGGTTTTTGACAAGAAGATTTTTAAAGTTTTTCCTTTCAGTTGCCATGGCAACCAAAGTTCTGCATGGAATTCAATTCTTTGAAAAATTTTGAAAGGGGGCCACCCAAGGATCATTCCTGTGAAGTTTCATCAAAATTGAACTGATGGTTTAGGAGGAGATGTTGTTTAAAGAAAAGTGTGGACGCCGTATGCCGGACGGTGAGCGATCACGAAGGCTCAGGGTCACTAGAGCATGCCATACACTAAATATCTAAGCTCTGGGCCTGATGGTTTGAGACAAGAATGATTTTAAAGGTTTTTCCCTAGACAAGACTAAACCGTGTGCACTAACCCCATAATTTTTTGCAATCTTGCTAAAGGATACTACACAATGCTACATACCAAATATCGAAGCTCTAGGAAAGTGTGAAAGGACGTACAGACGGACGGATGGTGAGTAATAGCAATAGCTCACCCTGAGCACTTTGTGCTAATAAAATGCATGACTTTTGAGACCAACATTTATATAGTACTAATGAATTTTGTTTTTCAACTACATGCCAGTGACAGCACTGCATATCAATCTCATGTACAGTAATCAGAATAATGCTGTAATTAGCTATATATACAATGAAGTTACAACTTGTGCCTGGGTTACCTGGAAATTTACAGTTGTAACCAATCATCTTACTTTACATACATACACTTTATCATATGAAAGAGAATGTATTCATTTAAAAACTAGAATGTGTCTGTAGGACACAGGGTGTGCTGTAGGACACAGGGTGTGCCCCCCACTGGTACATTTGTCACAAATAAGGGGCAATAATTCAAATGTTTGCAGACTTGGTTTAAACATATTTGATTTCCCAATATGTACATTTCAAAGGATTATTTACATACATAAATTCTGGATTGGACTGGAAGTCAGTAGGCTTATTGAAGTCTTAATGGGGTATAGCCTCAACAAACATTTTATGAAAAGGATTCATTATTCTAGGCCATATACTTTTTGAGCTATGAGCATCACAAATAAAAAACCCACTATTTGGCTATTTCAAGGGCCATAACTCTGTAATAAGAGATAAGATTCTCAAGAAGAATGCCAAGTGCGCAAGGTCACATCATGATAAAGACTCAAGCAAGGTTTCCTGAATTTACATCTAATACTTTTTGAGCTAGGCACATAATTAGGAGAAAAAGTGCATTTTTTACTATTTCAGGGGCCATAACTTGAAAAATAGGGGGTGGAGCCAGCCACAAAATTAGAGGTGTGCAAGGTTATATCATGATAAAGACTTATGCAAGTTTTCAACCATTTATAGTTAATACTTTTTGAGCTAGGTGCATCACAAGGTGAAAATGTACATTTCTGACTATTTCAGGGGCCATAACTCTAAAAATAGGGGGCGGACCCAAATGAAAAATAGGAGGTGTGCAAGTTCATACCATAATTAAGACTCATGCAAGGTTTCATGAATCTATATCAAATACTTTTTGTCACAAGGTGAAAATGTGCATTTTTGACAATTTTAGGGGCCATAACTCTGAAAATAGGGGGCAGACCCAAATGAAAAATAGAAGGTGAGCAAGATCATATCATGATTAAGACTCATGCAAGGTTTCATGAATCTGTATCAAATACTTTTTGAGCTAGGCGTGTCACAAGGTGAAAATGTGCATTTTTGACTATTTCAGGGGCCATAACTCTGAAAATAGGGGGCAGAGCCAGATGAAAACTAGGAGGTGCGCAAGTTCATATCATGATTAAGACCCATGCAAGGTTTCATGAATCTATATCAAATACTTTTTGAGCTAGGCGCTTCACAAGGTAAAATTGTGCATTTTTGACTATTTCAGGGCCCATAACTCTGAAAATAGGGGGCGGAGCCAGACAAAAAATAGGAGGTGCGCAAGTTCATATCATGATAAAGACTCATGCAAGGTTTCATCAATTTATATCAAATACTTTTCGAGCTAGGCGTGTCACGAACTTCGGACGGACGAACGACCAGATGGTCATTCCATTGTTTGAAAACAACAGAATGACCACTTAAGGAACAAAAGAATTAAGGGTTACGGAATGAATACAAAGGATTTCTATTGTCCTAGGCCACACCTCCTACCACCTAAGGTACCAATTGTGTGCTCGGACTGACGGACACACGCAAGGATGCACGAACAAGACCAAATCTATATGCCCCCATCACTCATGGGGGGCACAAAAAGGTTAACTTGGATGCCTGTGAACTTGACCTTTGAGAGTGGGGTCTATGTATTGCACATGAAACATTGCCTTGTAAAGGTTAAAATTTATGCGAAGCGATTTAAATTGTATAAAAAAGTTACAGACCAGACAAAAATTACCAAAAATGTTTTATCTCAAAGTGTGACATTGACCTTAAGCCCTGGATCTTATATGCAACAAATCAATTTGTTATTGTGACTTTTTGTGTCAAGTTATTTGAATATCCATCCATGCAAAGTAAAGTTATTGACCAGACATAAAAAATTACCTATTTATCTTTGACCTAGTGTTTCCTCAACCTTTCAAACAGTTTCCTGGGTCTTGCACACTGTGTCATTATTGGGAACATGACATTGTGTGTCAAATGATTTTGAATTTCCTCCCCTGATCAATGGTAGAGTCATTGAACACACATGAAACTGACACTCCTAACATGTGACCTCTAAATGTGACCTTGAACTTGGAGCAAGGGGTCTGTGTCTCCTGTGCAACATGTCATCTCATTGTGTCAACTAATTTCAAATTCCCTTGATGAATGGCATAGTTATGGACATGACATAAAACAGACCCTTTTAACTTTCAACTTGACTTTCAAGGGTAACTTTGAGCTTGGAGGATGTATGTCTTGTGTCCTACATGTCTCATTATTGGGAAAATTTGTGTCAAGTAATTTCAAAATCTCTTCATGGTGGCAGAGTTATGGACTGGACAAGAAACAGAACCTGTACACCTTTAACCTCCAAGCGAGAACTTGACCTTTGAGAATTGGGTCTGCATCTTGCATGCAACACATCATTTAAAAATCTCTCATACATGCCATATCTCCCGCCAGGAGCCTTTTTCTCCCATATTTTCAGTATATCTCCCGGTCTCCCGCCTGGACATGAAAACCTCCCGTAAAAAAATAAATTCAGAAAAAAAGTTCTCTGTCGAAAAATTGTATCTCAGACCCAATGCAGACCTTAAGAAAATACTTGAAATTCAGTGGAAATACTCTTCAAACATAATTTTGATAGTTGTCTATAATCCCTAGCTTGTTTATCGAAAGATACACGCCTGAGTCATTAATTATCTTTCCACCTACTGTCACCATCTGCAAACAATTAACCATTTTATCTTACCCGTAGGCAATTGTAAACATGTGTATTCGAGATTTTAGACTGATTCTATAACATCAAAGTCGCTGATCCGTAGTTTTCAAAACAATATGTAAACCAGTCTTAAAATTACGTCATTTTACCGCTACCTGCCAAAGTGTACTTCCTTTTTCACTGATCTCAATATTTATCGAGCCATCAGAAGATGAGACAGGTTAGTGCTAACACCGAGTTCATGCTTCTCAATTTAAATACTTGCACAACATGCAAAAATTCAACCACGATTTAACAAAAATTGGCAAGTTAATGTCGGACTACACAGAATTTTGGACAAATATGAATTTGGATAAGTGAATTTTATGAAATAAATTGCAATTCATACTGCCCAAAGAATTGCCTGCCATTCCTTTGTGATATTGTCATGTTGCAATAATTAACGGGAGAAGAATTCCCAGTTTAAATACATACATGTAGTTTTAATCTAAATATGGACAATCCAGCAATAGAACGACTTTCATTTTTGTTTTAACAACTTCATTTCTGATAAGAAATGACTGACCTTAAAAGACTGTTTTGGCATGATATGTCTGCAATCTTCTGAGTATTGTATGCTTAAACATGTCAAAAAGATCACTCTCTCCAGATGAAGAAGCATCAACACATAAAGCAAAAACAAAGTTCCTGGTTCAATCTTTCATGGAATTCTGAATTTCCTTGGATCAATTAAAGTGCTGTAAGTAATAATCATGCATTCTTTACACAACTGTTGGCTGCACTCATCAATTCAATATAGAAAACTTGAAGATTTTTTCATGAAAATGGCTATTTAGTGTGAAAAATGAGTGAATAAAAGTCTCCCTTATTTTTACCCAATCTCCCTTAAAAAAAGCCCTGCTGAGGCAAATCTCCCTTATTGACCTTCTGAAAATATGGCATGTATGATCTCTTCAGTTATGGAAACAAATGTGATGGACAAATGGACAGACAGACAGATGGATGGACTGAAGGACAGGCAGATGCAACCCATTTCTTTGTCCTTTTTTTTTCTTAAAAAAAGAAAAGGGACAAAAACACAGGTATAAACTAGAGATCGCGGGCTTAGCGCAAAACGGTTGTAACTCCTTCTTTATTTCATATCAGTTACAACCGTTTTGCGCTAAGCCCGCGAGATGCTTTTGAGAAAAGCGCATGTCTCCCACAACTGCCTAATCATCTAAATAGTAAGTCAGTCTGCGCTTTCTTGGACAAAAATGTACCCTATACTACTTGCGCATGCTCTTTCTTGCACCCAAAACGTACCCTAAACTACGAATAAAAGTAATATACGGTACGGTTTGGGTGTACGAAAGTGCATGCGCTCCGAGGATTTTCTGGTAATTCAAGGGCCATAATTCCGAAGTGCCTGGGCCGATTTGGCTAGTTATCGAACTTGGCCAAGGTCTTATGGTCAGACACATTTTGTTCAAGTTTGGTGAAGATCGGGTGAGAAATGTTTGACTTAGAGTGCGGACAAGCTTTGTGACAGACAGACACACAGACTGGAGTAAATCAGTATGTCTCCCACACCACTGTGTGGTGGGAGACATAATTAATCACAATACTGTATAGCATGTTATGCTTCTAAATTATGTAAGGTCTTTATTTTCAAGTTGTCTGGTGACATCTGAATTCTGTGTATCTGTTTCTGTATGTTCCAAGGTAGTTGAATCTGTAGCCCTGTTTTCATCAAGTTTTATGGATTCTGGATCAGATATTCTTGACTTTGATCTTTTTCCTCTACTTCTTTCATGAAGATACCTGTCTCTGTCTTGAATCTAAAAAATTAAATTGTCAGCAATGTAGGCAAGTTTCCAACTATAGCTATTACTAAAGATGATTAATACCCAAGATAACGCTTTGATAAAGGGAAAATAAAATGATGTGTCAAGACTTTGACCTTCAAGTGTGACCTTGACCTAGTGACCTGGTTGTAGACCACAACTGGTCTTGATGAGGTTAACAATTACTGCTAGTTTATGAAAATCCTACAAGTGATTAAGAAAATATATGGGGCTGGCACTAAGTTAAGCTATTTGATCATTGACCTTTGTGACCTTGGACCTTATAACCTGGGGTGTGCACTTGTCCATAGTTTTTTATAGAAACAGGTGAGGAAAAACTAATACCTCATATATGTGTCTAACTCATCAATAAATCACCCTCTTCAATTTTCAGACAGACTAACCAACAGCACTAAACCAATATCTCTCCCCCACTACATGTCGGAGGCATAATAATTGTATGCAATATGAACAAATTATCTTGTTATCTAGAACATTTTAACAGAATCTCAAAAAGTGTGTTTTTAAAATGTTTCAGTGTACCTAAATTACCTTGTTATCTTGAAGCATTTAACAGAATCTCAAAAAGTGTGTTTTTAAATTGTTTCAGTGTACCTAAATAACCTTGTTATCTTGAAACGTTTAAACAGAATCTCAAAAAGTGTGTTTTTAAATTGTTTCAGTGTACCTAAATAACCTTGTTATCTTGAAACGTTTTAACGGAACCTCAAAAGTGTGTTTTTAAAGTGTTTCAGTGTACTGTAAAAGCAAAATTTTCATATGGGTTTAGTTTTTGCTGTATTTGCGAGTTACCTAACTTCGCAAACATTAATCCTCGCATAAATATTAGCCATTAAACCTTCCCAAAAATATCAAATGAAAATGGACATATTTACAAAAATTGGCTATGTTTAGTGTTTCCGTAATAATATAGGCTAGTATAATTTTATGATGAACAGAACAAACCATGTAACTGTTTAATTTAGAGCGACATGATAACTTTTGTGTTTCCAGTGTGTTTAAATAAACAAAGATTGACATCTCTGCCCCTGGATATAAGCTAATGTAAATTCTATTACGTCATAAAACTTCCTGTTTCAAATGAGATGCACGCCGCTGATTGCCAATAGTATTAGTGCACCTCAGTACATCGATAGAGTAAGACGTGTCTTGCTAAACAGACGTTGTCTATTTGTACTTCACCTCCCCGTATGCCGTCCAAAGTAGGTGATGCAGAAAAATCTGTTTTCAAAGATATTACATCTAAGATTAATATTCAAGAGTGTGTGGATGCTGAGGTAGATTATTTAGCAACACTGACAAATTCAGTCTTCAGAGAGGGCATTTCGGATGAAAACTACAAATCCCTTGTCTCTGACATTGGTAGACCTTCAGACTGTGCGGCTCTTACAAAAACCAAGGTAAATAGTGTTATTTGGAACTTACTGTCACCTCAAATGCATTCCGATGACATTAAAATGCAAACAATCCAAGAGGCTATTGTGAAAGCTGCCGCAGTTATAGTGAAATTAATCGATCAGGCAAGTGACCGATTATCCCGTTCAGAGCTAGAACCTGGCATAGATGTGCTAGGACATTTGGGTCATACATCTGAACATAAGAAGGCATGAAATGCATAAAAAAGAACTAAATACTGAATACCATCATCAGTCTGTGCTCTTCCACATGAAGTTTTACAGAATATCTATATGGTGATGAGGTAGGTAAAGATGTCAAAGAAATCCAAGACATAAATAGAATTGGTTCCAAGATCAGAAACTGGCCTGTCTACCAGTATCCTGGAGGTCATGGTCGTTCCAGACCATTTTACAGAGGCACCTTCAGAGGTTGAGTCTATAAACAACGACCCAGAGGAAGAGGAGCTTCCCAGACAAAAAACCCAGGTGTGGGTCAGAATGCCAAGAAGTAAACATGCTTTGTAAGTATTTAGTACATGTACATTTATAGCTGGTTAAATTATCATGTTGATAAATGAAGAAAATTTCTTGACACTGTCCAACACTGTCATCTAGAATTTGAACCAGAATTTCTGTCAAGTTCTCTGACTCCATATATTCACTCAAAATTAACATCTCTTGAAATTGTGGTTATAAACAGGGAAATAAAAAACTTGTTACATATGGGAGTCATAATTAAAGTGAATCATGAACAAGGTGAGGTTATTTCACCGATATTTACTGTCCAAAAAAAGAATGGAGAACATCGTATGATTCTCAATTTGAAACATTTAAATAACTATGTCACTTATCACCATTTCAAAATGCAAACTTTTGAAACTGCAATAAAAATGATAAATCACTTTGATTATCTTGCTTCAGTTGATCCTAGAAACAGTTATTATTCAATACCAATAGCAAAAGAACATCAAAAATTTCTGAGATTTGTATGGTGCAATCGTGTATTCCAGTACACTTGTCTCCCACACGGTGTCGGTTCAGCATCGAGATTATTTACTAAACTAGAGATGCTTTTGAGAAAAGCGCATGTCTCCCACAACTGCCCCAATGAAAAATGTTAGTTTCTCTAGATGTTTTAGACGAGTGGATCCAATTAGATGGTCTGGATGAGTGGATCCAATCAGTAATTCAAGGGCCATAAATCAAAAGTGCCTGGGCGGATTTGGCTAGTTATTGAACCTGGGTAAGGTCTTATGGCCAAACACATTTTGTTCAAGTTTGGTGAAGATCGGATGAGAAATGTTCGACTTAGAGAGCGGACAAGAGTAAAAAGGCCGATTTTTCGATAATTCAAGGGCCGTAACTCTAAAATGCCTGGACCGATTTGGCTATTTATCGAACTTGGTCGAGGTCTCATGGTCAAACATATTTTGTTCAAGTTTGGTGAAGATCGGATGAGAAATGTTCGACTTACAAGTGCGGACAGGAGTAAAAAGGCCGATTTTTCGATAATTCAAGGGCCGTAACTCTAAAATGCCTGGACCGATTTGGCTACGTATCGTACTTGGCTGAGGTCTCATGGTCAAACACATTTTGTTCAAGTTTGGTGAAGATCGGATGAGAAATGTTTGACTAAGAGTGCGGACATGAGTAAATAGGCCGTTTTTTCGCTAATTCAAGGGCCGTAACTCCAAAATGCCTGGACCGATTTGGCTAGTTATCGAACTTGGCCGAGGTCTCATGGTCAAACACATTTTTTTAAAGTATGGTGAAGATTGGATGAGAAATATTTGAATTAGAGTGCGGACAAGAGTAAAGACAGATTTTTGGTAATTCAAGGGCCATAACTCTAAGATGCCTGGACCGATTTCGTTAGTTATCGAACTTGGCCGAGGTCTTATGGTCAAACACATTTTGTTTAAGGTAGAATGCGCCCCAAATTTTTTTGCCGAATTTCGTCCTGAAAGTTATACTGTATAAAATTCAAGATATATGCGATTGAGCTCCTGTTTTACTTTATCGCCATATTGTTCGTGATTTTTGCTATTGTGTCACAAACATGGCCCCTGACGTCACTTTTCGTGCAAGGCCCAGTTCCGGGTGCTTTCGGCATTTTTCCTTTGCTGCGCTCTGAATGTCATATCAATGAAAAATACAAAATAATTGTCACTTTGCATTCAGAAAATGCTACTTAATAGTATAAAATTCAACGAATTAGGACTTACGCATAGGACATCAGAGACGATATTGTGACGTCAGAACGGAAAAACTCACATCAAGTTTTGTTATAAATTTTGCCTTAAAATTCAGTTTATAAAAAATCGACTCGATAAAAAACGTAAAATTTTGGTATGTTGTTACACAGTGTGTGTACGTCTAGTAGACACATAAATACTTAGGGGTCACCGACTTTTTCAATATTTGAGTTATTTTACCCCTACCCCATGAAGAAATGACACGTTTAATCGTCATTTTTTTAACAAAATAATCTAAAGAATATGTGAAGCTGCATGTATTAACAGCAGTTTCGGAATGAATTGATGAAGTGAATCGACATGAAAGTATTGAGAGACATTTAGTGAGATTTGCTAAGAAAGTGTTAAAGAAAAAGTAGAAATTTTTAAAACATGTAATAACATTCAGGTGATCACGGACCTGTTCCGAAAAGAAGAATTGTAGATATGAAATATCTTAATGAGCTATTTGATTAAGGGTGTAAATTATGTAAACGACATTTCGCATTATCCAAAATACTTTTGATAATTGGTTAATCAACATGCATTATGTGTGTTGATTCCTTGATATGACTTATAATTATTCAAATTCAAGTGTTTAGATTTTGAACACGAAACTACATTTCTATATCTATATACAGAGCATCCGGAGAAACAGATATGGCTTTTACTTTTTCCGTACTTCTTAAATCTGAACGCCGCAACTATTGAGGGTTTTATGAAATATTTTCTGGTATTCATTATTAAGAGCTTGTAACTTCACTTGATCAGAAGGTTCCCGCTAAGAAATAAATTATTTGCATCGGACCAGCAGTTGTGCTTGATTGTAATAAAAAGACACTGTCTCAAGAATAAATTCTCTGCGTCTGACCAACTGCAATAATAGTCATCAGAAGATCTTTTTTTAAAGAATAAAGTCTGTTCGCTGGACTAGCTACTCTGCCTTACTATGACCTCACTGTCTTTGTCTCTTTGTCTCGCTGGTGCGGAAGGTCAGGACTTTGATCGCTAGTCGTTTACCAAGGATATAAAAAATGATACCAACTGCTCAGCATTATGCGTTAAGAACAGATTCTTCACTCAACACAATCTCGCACGAATGAGATGTGGAGATTGATGTCTAAATTGGTAGGATTTGTTTCATGATTCACAATAAATTAATCCGTGTAAAAAATATTAATTTCATATCAGATATAGAATCTGGTATAAATATATAAATATTGTTTTCGTGCTGATTATACATGTGAAATGGAGCAACAGTCCGACATGCGTCGATAAATATTTCTGGTAAAATCAGGCAAACCCTCGATCATAAAATTACATATGAACGAAATTTCTAAATGTTTAAAACATGTTTAAGTACCTATTTTCACGAAATCAAATCATCAACTGACCGCATACTAGCTTTTTTAGAAAGCTAAGTTAGCATTTTGCATTAGACTGAGAAGATTAGTAACAGAGAAGACATCTATTCTTAAAGCTTCGAATTTGCATTTTGAAACCATCAGTAGGAATAACAGATGGATAGTAAACAGTGGATATATTGTCCATAAGTATTGACCTGACCCTCAGTAGAGAAATAACTACTGCGTAAGTATTCTTTATGATTTAAAAAATGTCGCATGTGCAAGTAGCTGCGAGGACAAAACGATAAGCCATCAATCTCGGAGCCTCAGTCTAACATCTTTTTTTCAAATTTTATCTCCCAAATTTACAGGACGGAAAATTAATACACTTACCTATTCATTTTTTATGGTTCATTTATTGAAAGAAATATACTTGTATTCAAGATATTTTGTAGTAAGTGTCGAATAAAATCTTTAAAGGTATCGTAGATAAAAAAGACAAATTACTCCCGAAAATAGATACTACAAGAGAAAACAATTAGAATTCGTGAAAATCGTTGCAAAAGACATTGTAAGAATAAAAGCAAATACGGTAACACTTCACTATATTGGATTTAAAAATGGTCTGCGGTAATTCAGTACCTGTTGTAACATGCGTGGAAGTGAGACGGTTAACTATAAAGAATATTTGTGTAGTTATAGATCTTTTCAGGATACAATATTGCGTAAAGTAACAAAAACATCCGAACATATTAGCGAAGATTGATGAGTGTCAGATCAAATACTTACGGACATGTACAAGATATACATTTTGTCAAAGGTGTTTCCTTTCACTAGTACATGGCATCTGAAGTTGTTTGTTTGTTTGTTTGTTTTGGGTTTAACGCCGTTTTTCAACAGTATTTCAGTCATGTAACGGCGGGCAGTTAACCTAACCAGTGTTCCTGGATTCTGTACCAGTACAAACCTGTTCTCCGCAAGTAACTGCCAACTTCCCCACATGAATCAGAGGTGGAGGACTAATGATTTCAGACACAATGTCGTTTATCAAATAGTCACGGAGAACATACGCCCCGCCCGAGGATCGAACTCACGACCCCGCGATCCGTAGACCGACGCTCTACCTACTGAGCTAAGCGGGCGGGCTCATCTGAAGTTGAGATCGAATATGTCGTGAAAATTTCTTATAATAAAGACATCTCGTTTTTAACACGAACGTGAGCTGTGTAAATTGAAACACATTCTTTTTTACTCTAACGTCATATAGCCACAAACCATGTGGGGGTGAGGGTAAAGTTATGTTATATTGCGAAAAATTAAAGTCGGTGACCCCTAAGTATTTATGTGTCTACTAGATGTACACACATTGCGAAACAACATACCAAAATCACACGTTTTTTTATCGAGCCGATTTTTAATAAACTGAATTTTAAGGCAAAATTTTTAGCAAAACTTGATATGAATTTTTCCGTTCTGACGCCACAAAATCGTCACTGACGTCCTAAGCGTCTATTTCATTTTACTGAATTTTATACAACTGAGTAGCATTTTCTGTTTGCAAAATGACAATTATTTTGTATTTTTCATTGATATGACATTCAGAGCGCGGGAAAGGAAAAATGCCGAAAACACTCGGAACTGGGCGTTGCACGAAAAGTGACGTCAGGGGCCATGTTTGTGACACAATAGCAAAAATCACAAACAATATGGCGTAAAAGTAAAACCGGAGCTCAATCGCATATATTTTGAATTTTGTACAGTATAAATTTCATGACAATATTCGTCAAAAAAGTTTGTGGCGCATTCCACCTTAAGTTTGGTGAAAATCGGATGAGAAATGTTCGACTTAGAGTGCGGACAAGCTTTGTGACAGACACACATACACACAGACTGGAGTAAATCAATATGTCTCCCACACCACTGTGTGGTGGGAGACATAATTAATGAAACCTGTTTTTTCAACTCTCAGACAAATGGGACATTCAAACTCACCATACACAGATGATTCACTTCTTTCTGGTGACTCCTTCAAGGCATGCTCACAAATTGTTACTGATACAGGATCTGATGTAAATCAAGAAAAATCTCAGCTCGTCCCATCCACAAAAATTATCTTTTTGGGTAATTGTATTGATTCAGAGAAAATGATATTACTTTACCTAAGGTTGTCAGAATAATTCAAGAATGTAAACACATTCACGAGAAATTAATAGTTCCAATAAGACAGGTTGCAAGAGTTCTTGGCCTTATGGTTTCCAGTTTCTCTGCGGTTGAACTGGGCCCCTTATTTTATAGGAATATAGAGCAATGAAAAAGTCAAGCATTGAAAGAAAATTTTGGCAACTTTGATGCAAAAATGCATGTTACTGATGGAATGAAGCAAGACCTGTTATGGTGGATTCAAAATTTACCAGATCAAAAGTGTCATATTTTACACAATAATCCAGATTTTATCATAACAAGTGATGCTTCAAAAAAGGGGTGGGGCGGAGTATCTGGTTCAAATGAGATAGGAGGTCATTGGACATTGTCAGAATCTGAACAGCATATCAATTATCTTGAACTGTTAGCTGTTTTTTATGCTGTCAAATCTTTTTGCAAAGATAAGCAAAATATGACATGTACAAGTTTGAACAGACAATACTTAAGCTATGTCCAATATAAATAATTTAGGAAGAATAAAGTCTGTCGCTTGTAATGATCTTGCAAAGCAAATTTGGTTGTGGTGCATTGAAAGAAAAATCTGGATCTCAGCAACATATGTACCTGGGAAATTATATGAAGCTGACAGAAACAGTAGAGTTTTTAATGAGAACATAGAATGGATGCTGAATAAGTCCATTTTTCAACAATTTTCTAAATATTGGGAAGAACCTGAAGTTGATATGTTTGCTTTGCATACATGTGATCTCCAACGCGGGAGGGTCAAAATCCCGATTTTTTCACCTTGCTTCCCGTCTCCCGACCAAAACCATAATTCTCCCGCTTTTCAAAAAAAAAACAGGAGATCACAGAGTGATCTTGGCGCCCACCAATGTGCCATTTTTGAGTGTTCCAAATTTCAAGACTTACTGCCTACCTCAAGGTCAAATTTCATTTCCGTACACAACACTGTGCATATGGTCCAAATTCAAAAGCTGTAGCTTGAGAAATGTGAAAGTAGGTCACCAGGTCAATGTCAAGGTAAAAGTTTGTTTCAGTACACAATCCTATGCATGTGGTCTAAATTTGAAGCCTGTAGCTACAGAAATGTGAAAGTAGGTCACTAGGTCAATCTTAAGGTCAAAGTTCATTTCGGTACACAAAACTATGCAAGTGGTCCAAATTTGAAGGCTGTAGCTTGAGAAATGTAAAAGTAGGTCACTAGGTCAAAATCGAGGTCAAATTCTATTTCGGAATACAAAACTATGCATGTGGTCCAAATCTGAAGCCTGTACCTTCAAAAATGTGAAAGTAGGTCACTAGGTCAATGTAAAGGTCAAAGTTCATTTCGGTACACAAAACTATGCATGTGGTCCAAATTTGAAGGCTGTAGCTTGAGAAATGTAAAAGTAGGTCACTAGGTCAAAATCAAGGTCAAGTTTTATTTCAGAATACAAAACTATGCATGTGGTCCAAATTTGAAGCCTGTACCTTCAAAAATGTGAAAGTAGGTCACTAGGTCAATGTAAAGGTCAAAGTTCATTTCGGTACACAAAACTATGCATGTGGTCCAAATTTGAAGGCTGTAGCTTGAGAAATGTAAAAGTAGGTCACTAGGTCAAAATCAAGGTCAAGTTTTATTTCAGAATACAAAACTATGCATGTGGTCCAAATTTGAAGCCTGTACCTTAAAAATGTGAAAGTAGGTCACTAGGTCAATGTAAAGGTCAAAGTTCATTTCGGTACACAAAACTATGCAAGTGGTCCAAATTTGAAGGCTGTAGCTTGAGAAATGTAAAAGTAGGTCACTAGGTCAAAATCAAGGTCAAATTTTATTTCAGAATACAAAACTATGCATGTGGTCCAAATTTGAAGCCTGTACCTTCAAAAATGTGAAAGTAGGTCACTAGGTCAATGTAAAGGTCAAAGTTTATTTCGGTACACAAAACTATGCAAGTGGTCCAAATTTGAAGGCTGTAGCTTGAGAAATGTAAAAGTAGGTCACTAGGTCAAAATCATGGTCAAATTTTATTTCGGAATACAAAACTATGCATGTGGTCCAAATTTGAAGCCTGTACCTTAAAAATGTGAAAGTAGGTCACTAGGTCAATGTGAAGGTCAAAGTTTTTTTTGGCACACAAAACTATGCATGTGGTCCAAATTTGAAGGCTGTAGCTTGAGAAATGTGAAAGTAGGTCACTAGGGCAAAATCAATGTCAAATTTCATTTTGAAACATGGAACTACGCATATGGTCTAAATTTGACGCCTGTACCTTCAAAAATGTGAAAGTAGGTCACTAGGTCAAAATCAAGGTCAAAGTTTTTTCCAGTGCACAAAACTATGTATGTGGTCCAAATTTGAAGGCTCTAGCTACAGAAATGTGAAAGTAGGTCACTAGGTCAAAATCAAGGTCAACTCATGCCAAGGTTCATCTTGCCACTCAAAAATATACAAGTGGTCCAAATTTGAAGGCTGTAGCTATAGAAATGTGAAAGTAGGTCACAAGGTCAACTCTTGTCAAGGTTCATCTTGCCACTCAAAAATATACATGTGGTCCAAATTTGAATGTTTTAGTTATTGACAAGAACATTTTAAAAGCTTTTCCCTATATAAGTCTATATGAACCATGTCACCCCCGGGGCGGGGCCATTTTTGACCCTAGGGCGATAATTTGAACAAACTTGGTAGAGAACCACTAGATGATGCTACATTACAAGTATCAAAGCCTTAGGCTTTGTGGTTTGGACAAGAAGATTTTCAAAGTTTTTCCTTATGTAAGTCTATGTAAACCATATCGAGGGTTCAACGCAATAGGGGCGTATCTACATATTTTACCAAAAATCACTTTTTTTGATTTTTCACTTTATTTTGACCTAATTTATATACTGTGAAAATTTAAACCAGATGTTTCAGTTATTTATATCATTATTTTGATATTGCAATAAGGGCGTATCTCAGATTGCCTTGATTTTTATGCGCAATATGGAAGTAAGTTGACTTACTGCCTTATTGCATGCAAAAAAGTATCCAGTAGTCTTAATATCTATCCTGCAATACAGGCTTGTGTAATCAGATAATTTCTGTGATGTCATAATGATGACATCATAAGGTATCAAGGGCATTATCCTGATGCATGAACCTTAAAGTAAATGTAGTATTGTCACATTTTATGACATTGAAGTCAAGAAAAGCTTTTTTATGCTTATGAGAGTCAGTACTTACAAATGGTAGATTCATCCTGTGTGCATGGATATGTTAATATCAAATTTAGCTACAGTTAAATGATAGACCCCCATTCATCTTACTGCTACTTAATGCACTAATAGCCCAATACTTTCAAAGTGAAAGCCATACTTGCCCCACAATAATTATTGCCAAATAGAAAGATTTCTATACTGGTAAAATAAAATGAATATATTAACATTTTATCCAAAATTAACAGTTTAAAAATATTAATTGGGCTAGGTTATAAAAAGACATACTCTATTCTTGAAGACTTCAGAAGGTGTATCATGATTAAAGTAAGTCTATATTCTGTATTCTTAAAGATTTTTAAAGGTGTATCCTGTTCTTAAAGATTTTTAAAGGTGTATCCTTGTTCTTAAAGATAGTTAACGGTGTATCATGGTAGGAAATATTTCAATTTCCTTGAATTTTGTAAAGTCGTACCATGGTCGAAGTAAGTCCATGTTCTATATCCTTGCAGGCTTTTTAAGATGTATCATGGTTTAAAAATATTTTTCTGCCCTTGAAAAATGTAAGGGAGTTAAAAAAATGATTTTCTTGAAAACAAATAAATTGCAGTATCAATTACTTGAAGATTTTTACACTTGTGCCTGCTTACTCGGTACAGTATTGCAAAAGGATTATAGTCCACGAAAACTGTAGGTGAAACTCCATATACATATAAAAGGGGAAGTCCAGCAATGAAATGTGATAATACATGAAAGGCGTCTGGCCTAGGAAAAACTCAATAATCTGTACCAAAATTTTAGTTGTAAGGCACCAAAAGAAACAAAATATTCAAAATGAGGTAGAAATGTGCATTTTTTTTAAAAATTAAGTTACTTTAATAATAAAATGAAAATCAAAAAGGTGTCATATACATCAAAAGCCAGTACTTCAGGCTATAGTTTACAGTGAACAGCCACAGCCTAAGACATACAGCATACATTCTTTGAAATGTAAGTGTGACTGTATCATTCAGTAACATAATAATACATGAAGCCAGTTTGGTAATATTCGAAGCTTTTTAGCTTATGTGATTTTTTATTTTTATTTTTTAAAGTTGATGAGTTATTGTCATCGCCTGATAGGCGTCAACGTCTGCGTCAGTGTTCGCATGCTTTAAAACTTGCAACACTTGTCAACATCAGTAACTGACTATGTACAGCAAGAAACATAACTCCATCCTGCTTTTTGCAAGAATCATGGCCCCTTTTCGGAATAGGAAAATATCATTTTTTTTTAGTTAAATTTTGCATTTAGGTCAACTTTTCTCCTTAAAGGTCAAAGCTATTGCTTTAATTCTTGGTGAAGGTATTCGCTATTAAAGCTGACTCTGCAAAGCAAGTACCGTAATTTTAAATTGTTTTTGCAAGAATTATGGCCCCTTTTGAACTTAGAAAATCATGGGTAGACAATATTTCTATTATACAGAGACAATAAAATCAGATGAGCGTCTGCACCCCCAAGGCTGTGCTCTTGTTTTGTATACCGGTACTTACCACATATTTTCTATGCCATTCAGCAAATTTCCTGGGCGTTTTTATTTTCTTATATTTACTTATAAACCAATTTGTGGTTCTTGCATTGTGCTCAGGTGGAAATGATAGGCATGCTAAATCTGCAACTATACAGATTCTTTTGGTATTAACATTGTTACAGTCACTGTGTGATTTTTGAGCCATCCAAAATTTCGTGAGCAAGGGTTGGATGGAGGCACTTTGAGTTGCCCTTGTATTTTCGTCCAAATTTATGTTGTGCATATCTCAAAAAAGGTATTTTACAAAGTGTCATCAAGCTCCATGTTGAGTGAAATTGTGCACCTAGCTAGTATTTCAATTTGGATCTCTCACAGCTGACCAACATTTTATTTTAAGTCATTACAGGATTATTATTCAGCAGTTCTGTGCCTGCCCCCTTGGGTTTTGTTTGTGATTTTATTCAGCCAGACCAGAGTTATGGCCCTTCACTTAATAAAAAATATGCATAAAATGAATATAAGTTTGTGTCACACTTTATCTTAAAACGTATCTGACCACGGGTCAAAGAGGATGAATATTATTAAGCATGTAAATTTGTGCACCCTAGGTTTCATTCAGGATTTCTTTTGGTCATACTAGTGTTATGGGCCTTGATTAAGTAAAAAAAATAATGCATAAGTGCAAACAAATTTGTGTTGCCTGTATCTCAAGAAGTATTTGAATTAGAGTCAGAAATTTTCAAAATATCAGGGGATTGTTATAACATGTGAACTTGTACATTTGGGTGTTCTGTTTGGGATTTCATTCAGCCAGTCAGGAGTTATGGTCTTTGACTTAGCGAAAAATACACATTAAAGTGATGAAACATTTAATTGTGTTGCATGTATCTAAGATATTTCACCCAGAGTCATGAAACCATGATGTATAGGTGGACGGATAGCTCAGTGGTTTGCACACTGGCCTTCAAATCCTGAGGTCGGGGGTTCGATCTCCGGCAGCTACTCTGGAATTTTCAGAAACGCTTTTCAGTGTTTCCCACCCAACTAGAGGTGTACTGGTCAGGAACCCAAGCAATCCTTACGTGTATCAGTGCTATACACTGGGCACGCTAAAGAACCAGGCTGTCTATTTGCAACGATTGTATCTGATTTCAAATCTCTCTGTCGTGGGGGCTTTGTCTCACTCTGTCCCTCTGGTCAGATCACTCTGTGTCTGTACTAGTAGAGGATGAATTATGCGCCCTGTGTGGTTGCATTTGAACTATGTAAAGTGCCTTTGAACGTGAAATTGATCATGAAAAGGGCGCTATATAAATCTGGTATAATTATAATAATTATGTACATGCAGTGACAGGAGGTGGGGGCACCTGTGTCCTTTATACACACATCTAGTTTTCAGTTTGGAACCACTCTTGTGTCTGCTTCTGGAAAATCCAATACTGGTGTCATATGAGAGGTCATGGTTGTGACCCCATGGGGCTCAAACCCACGACCCATGAATGAGCGAAATTGCCATGTTATAACATGCAGCAAAGATGCTGTTACTGTGCTGTGGTAACTGAGGCCATCTCCTGTGTGTCATGTCCTGTATTTTGTGGTGTTTTCATTTTGTCAGATATACAATTAATGTCATTTGTCTTTGATAAAGCTTGCAAGACTGAAATTTAAGAAATAGAGTGACTGACAGATTTCATTTGTCCTATTTTATATTTGATAGACTCCCTATATACTGCTTTGCTATTTTAAAGTCTTTTTTGTTGTTGTTGTTTTCCCTTTATTATAGTGCCAAATAGAAAGATATTCATTTAGGTCTGGAGGGAAAAAAATGAGATGTGTAATATTCAGTTTAATTAAAGAAAATGCAGACATAAATTAGTAAATTTATGATTGTATTCTGTTGTATAGTAATACCATTTTACGTGAAAAAAATATTAAATTCATCAGAAACTTTAATTGAAATTTTACTGCAAAAGAACACTTTTGCCCATTTTGCAAATACAATCTCTCCGGATTTACATGAAAAAATCTTGCTGTTAAGTCTGATACTTTAAAATAGGCTGTTATATTCTTCAGTTTCAATTATGTTCTTAAATGTTTCATTTAAAATGAGTATAAAAGTGCTAGTATGCTTTAGTTGTATTTACTTTTTTGTACATACTGCCTTGTTGCATGACATAATTTTACCAACTTCAACAGAAAATTTCCTGCAATAAAGGCGTAAGTCCACTTACGCCCATCTTGCATATAAAATTACTCCAGATTTACATGAAAAATCATGCAATAAGGGCTTAAGTCAAATGTTTTAAAATATACTGTTATTTTGTCAAATTTCATTCATGTTGTTTAATGTTTCATATAACATGTCTAATATTAAGTGAAAAACTTTGGTAAATTTGTATGTGACTGAACACAGAAGAAAACAAGTAGTTTTTTTCTTCTCTTGTAAAGTTTTCAAAAATGTAGTTACGCCCTTATTGCGTTGAACCCTCGATATGACCCCCAGGGCGGGGCCATATTTGACCCTAGGGGTATAATATGAACAATCTTAGTTGAAGACCACTAGATGATGTCACATACAAGATATCAAAGCCCTAGGCCCTGTGGTTTTGGACAAGGGGTTATTCAAAGTTTTTCCCTATATAAGTCATTATAAACTATGTGACCCCCAGGGCGGGGCCATATTTGACCCCAGAGAAATAATTTGAATCATCTTGGTAGAGGACCACTAGATGATGCTTCATACCAAATATCAAAGCCCTAGGCTCTGTGGTTTTGGATAAGAAGGTTTTCAAAGTTTTTCCCTATATAAATCTATGTAAAATATAGAAATAAACAAAGGGCCATAACTCACTCATAAATTGTTGAACCAGTCTGATTTTCAGAGGGACACAACTAGTGTACCAATACATCATTCTGACAAAGTTTGGTCAAAATCCCCCCAGTAGTTTCTGAGGAGATGCGATAACGAGAAATTGTTGACGGACGGACGGACGGAATGACGGACGGACGGACGGACGGAATGACGGACGGACGGACCACGGACGCAGAGTGATTTTAATAGCCCACCATCTGATGATGGTGGGCTAAAAAAATCAGTATGACTGGGTTAATAACTACCGAGGAGTGCAAAACATGTTTACAGTAAATCCAAGTGTCACCGACTGTTGTGTATTATACATGTTTGACACACATGTAGCTGGAGGAAAGAGTTGTTTTTCACAGGTGAATTATTAATTGTTTGTTAGACAAGCAGGGCCTTTTCCACCTGTCTCAAGGGGCCGAATATCGGCCTATTCTCAATGCCCATGAGGCTCCATTTTTTACCAGTTTGAAGCAAAAAACTCCCAGTCATAAGAAATAATTCCCAGCTGAAATGAATTTTTGATTTTTCAAAGAAAAGTTTGTTCGGTAATAAAATCACATAAATAATTGTTGGAAAAACCAACCCATTACCATTTTTAGAACATGAGTGTTATTTCCCCTTATGCAGATATGCCATTTTCTTCCAATGTTTACCAAATTAATTTGCTACCAAATCGAACTTATTTCATTGAAAATTGGATGAAAACACACTCATTGCATCAATATACATTAATTTGGTAAGGGTAAATACAGTCATGTTGATGCATTTCTGTTTTCTATTTTTCATGTCAAAATCATTAATTTTATGATCAGTATTTTTATACAAAAGTGGGTGGGGTAAGGAATTTACATAATTTATGAGTTGTGTTCAGACCAATTTAGAGCTTCGTTTTTTTTCAGTCCTTGAGTAGAATAGAATGTTAATGCGTGTTCACCACCATTTCAGACCTAAATTGAGACTTTGTTTCTACAAATTTAATCTGTTAAGAAAGTTTAAAGTTGGAACAAGAGGGAGATTCTGTAAGACAGCATGCTCGACTTTTCTCAGTGATTGACTCTGAATTAAAGCTTTGCCAGTAAAAGGGGCATAATAGTCAATAGCTTTGAATGTATCAGAGATATTGGACATTATATAAAACCTTAAGCAAAAAATGTAAGTTAAATAGTGGCATAACTCTTGTCAAAATTCAAATCAAGAGTTATGAGGATTGTTTCTTCTGGTGTAGACTTATATACGTTATTGTATGGCCTAAAATGTTGGATTTTGTCTCTAAGTTTTGTGTCCGTGCGCTTAATTTATGTCGATAAAAAACCTCCAGTTTTGAGACCCCAACTCCAGCTGAAAAATGGCAAACCTCCAGTTTTGGGATTCTGAACTTATCATATGTATGGCTTCGTGTCTGAACAAACAGCTTTAAAAGTTTGTTGCTTGGTATCCTGACCCAGAGGCATTTCATATTAATGCTTTTAGTCTTGACTGGTCTACATTTTATGCATACATATTTCCTCCTTTCAGTTTACTGATGAGGTGCCTGCAGAAAATATACCAAGATCGAGCAGAATGCTTTCTTGTTTGTCCCTTGTAGACAACACAATGTTGGTGGACAACCCTTATGGAAATGTTAACAGATTTTCCAAGAATCATTCTACAGAACAGCAGTACACTAGCTCTTCCGCACAGCGAGAAAGCCTACCCTCTTCACAACAAAATAGTGCTGATTGTATGCAGAGTATCAGGAAATCGCTCCAAAGCAGAAATATTTTGGGAAAATCTCTAGACATCTTGTTACAGTCTTGGAGATGTAGCACACAAAAAAAGTACTCGTCTGTTATCAAAAAATGGTTTCTGTTCTGTAACCAAAGAAAAATTAATAACTTGCAGGTTTCTTTAAATGATATTCTAGATTTTCTAACTGATTTATTTGAAGCTGCCTGTGCGAAAATAGAACAGGAAAGTAAGTAAGTAACGACTTTCTTTAAAGTGGATAACATATACGGCATTGGAAACATTTTTCAAAACTGATTAACAAAATGGGCCACTGTATACAATGTATATCTATGTACAGAACATCAAACATACATGTAATAAACTATATACAGATATAACAAACCTGAAAGGAGAACATTATAATATGGAAAGAAGCAAAAGGCAATGACAATGAATCAATTTTATGTAAAAATGTACATAAACATTTAAGATATACCAAGTCAAGAAAAACTCAAAATATGACAACATGAGACTATTAATATTGCTTTTGTATACTAATTATATATATTTCAGAGAAATGCAACTGAAGATATGATCTTTTGAATTTTTCTAACGTATCTAATGAGCGTATATGTATAGGAATGTTGTTCCAAATTACAGCTCCAGAGTACTGTAATGATTTACGAAAGAATTCAATTTTTGGCTCTGGTACTTTAATTTCATTGTTTTCATTTTATCTAAGTTGGCGATCACTTGTTTGTTTTTCAATAAATTTTGAAGCAAGGTGTTCAGTAGAGTGATCTTTAATGGATTTATAAACAAGGATTGCCTTTTTATGCTTTATTCTTTCAGAAAAAGTCATCCATTTTAATTCTTTAAACAATTCAGCTGATGGAGCGTTATATTTAAGAAATAATATATCTCATCCAGTGATTTGTCGTTGAATAAATCATTGTTTGGAATTCAGATGCGAAGGAATTATATCACGAGGGCGCATCTGAACGACAAACAATGATTTATTCAAGAGCAAATCACTAAATGAGATATATTATTTCGATTCTAACACGTTACCAAGGATTTTTAAGTACATCCTTGACGACTTTCATTAAATATTTGCCCATTTGCAATTGGTTTCTTTTCCAGCGCGCCGCTATGTCGTTTTACGTTATGACGTAATAACTGTGACGTCAGAACAGTGATTTGTTTTATAATAAATCACTGTTTTCTGCCTTCTTTGTTTAATAGGAAAATGAATCTGATCGTGTTAGAATCTTTGTAAAGTATGATTCTTGCGGTTTTTGAAATTTTAAGACAGTTTCTAGAAGCTCATCAGTACAGTTCCACCATATAGTACAACAATAATCAAGACAGGGTAAAATGTAAGAACTGAAAAATAGTTTTCTTGAATGTAGGTTCAGGTAAGATTTTATTCATAAAAGTATATATAAATTGGAATCGCATTTTTTCACAGTATGTTCAACTAGGAACTTCCAGTTCAGATGTTCATCAACATGTACTCCTAACAGCTTTTCATGAGATGAATATGATAGGGGCTGACCCTGGATCTGTATGCTATTAGAACTGATGTGATTTTTAATTTTATTGTTGTTATAAGGAGCTGTGATATACATAGTTTTAGTTTTAGATATGTTTGGAAGCATTGAGTTTTCTTTGCACCATTCATCTACTTTGTTAATGTCAGATTGCAGGGTGTTGTGTACTTCAGTCACAGTTTTACCAAATGCAGACATTGTTGCATCATCAGCAAACATGTCAACGGATGATTTATGTGTGTGTAAAGGAAGGTCATTTATATATAGTATAAAAAGTATAGGCCCAAGAACAGAGCCTTGTGGAACTCCCGCAGAAATTTCTTTGGGAGAAGAAAGCTGTCCAGATACACATACTTGTTGAGAGCAGTTCTCTAAATACGATGATAACCATTTAACAGAGGTTTCACTGAACTTATACAGGTTTAATTTTTCTATTAACAAAGACTTGGTTTACAAGGTCAAACGCTTCGTTAGATCCAGAAATATAGTGCCAACAAAAGAGTTTTTATTAATGGCATTAATCCAGTCATCAATTATATTTTAAGTGCAGTCTCACAGGAGTGATTTGCTCGAAAGCCTCATTGTTTGGAATGCAGAAGATGATAAGTTTCCAAGAAATCCTTTATTTGATTCAAAACATGCCTTTCAATAAGCTTAGATAATATTGGAAGTACTGATATTGGTCTATAGTTAGATTTGTCAGATTTTGAATGCTTTTTATAAATTGGTGTTATTTTGGCTGTTTCCTGGAAATTTGCATTGTGTTAAACTTAGGTTAATTATCTTTGTGAGAGGTTGAGCTATTATTTGATTACTTATCTTTGATATTCTGGAGCCTATGTCATCTAACCCAGTTGCCTTCGATTCATCTGGTGATTTTAATTCCTTTAATATGAATTCTTCAGTAATGGGTTGTATTTGAAATGAGTTATTTTCAACTTTACTTTCAACAAATTCTTTAATGAATTTTTCACTTTCAGGTGTAAGATGTTCTGGTGGATTTGGTACAGTTTTAAAAACATTTGCAAAAAAAAAGTGTTAAATACTTCAGCAGTTGCCTTTGGATCTATTATTGGATTTCCATTATCGTCATTAATGTAATTGGTTTGATAATTTTTACTTTTACCAGATAAGTCTTGGAGATGTTTCCATAACTTCTTAGTGTCTTTCTTACTGTTGTTGATATTTTGTGAGTAAAATGACTTTTTTGCCTCTTTAGTAAGAGATTTTACTTTTTTCTCTCCAGAATTTGAATTCACCTTTGTTTTTTGACCTCTTAGCTTGAGTTTTTGAATTTATTGCATTCTTGATTTCTGTGCTAAACCAGTCCGGTTGTTGTTTATACTTATCCCGATGCTCTTTCTTAGGCAGATGCTGATTCATAACTTCAAGAAAGATTTTTTATGGGGCCTCTTTTTATACCAGGGGCATAATTTGAACAATCTTGTTAGAGATCTACTAGGCAATGCTAAATACCAAATATCAAAGGATTTGGCCTTGAAATTTCAGACAAGAAGATTTTTAAATTTTTTCTTATATAAGTCTATGTATAACTTGAGACCCCCAGGACGGGGCCTCTTTTCACCACAGGGGCATAATTTTAACAATCTTGGTAAATGACCACAAGGCAATGCTTCATACCAAATATCAAAGGCCTAGGTCTTGCGGTTTCAGACAAGAAGATTTTCAAAGTTTTTTCCTATACAAGTCTATGTAAAACTTGGGACATCCCGGGGTGGGGCCTCTTTTCACCCCAGGGGCATAATTTTAAAAATCTTGGTAGAGGACCACCAGGCAATGCTTTATACTAAATATCAAAGGCCTAGGTCTTGCGGTTTCAGACAAGAAGATTTTCAAAGTTTTTTCCTATACAAGTCTATGTAAAACATGGGACCCCCCAGGGCGGGGCCTCTTTTCACCCCAGGGGCACAATTGGAACAATCTTCATAGAGGACCATTAGATTATGTCACATGCCAAATATCAAGGCTCTACGCCTTGCAGTTTTGAACAAGAAGATTTTTAAGGTTTTTCCTTTCGGTTGCATGGCAACCAGAGTTCTGCATGGAATTCAATTCTTTGAACAATTTTGAAAGGGGGCCACCTGAGGACCAGTCCTGTGAAGTTTGGTGTAATTCTGCCCAGTGGATTTCAAGAAGATTTTTTTAGAAAACGTTGACGGACACATGACGCACAACGGACATTGAGCGGTCACAAAAGCTCACCATGAGCCTTTGTCCTCAGAAAAAATATCTAAGTCCAAAGGACAGGAACAACAAAGGGAAGAAATTTAACCAAAAAGAAAAACAAGAGGGCCATGAAGGCCCTGTATCGCTCACCTGACCTATTGACCTAAAGATCAACAAGATTAACATTTTGACCAAGTTTCATTAAGATATGGTCATAAATGTGGCCTCTAAAGTGTTAACTAGCTATTCATTTGATTTGAACCCGTGACCTAGTTTTTGACCCGACATGACCCAGATTCAAACTTGACCTAAAGATCATCAAGATTAACATTCTGACTAAGTTTCATGAAGATACAGTCATAAATGTGGCCTCTAGAGTGTTAACAAGCTTTTCCTTTGATATGACCTAGTGACCTAGTTTTTGACCCCATCTAACCCAGATTTAAACTTGACCTAAAGATCATCAAGATAAACATTCTGACCAAGTTTCATTAAGATATGGTCATAAATGTGGCCTCTACAGTGTTAACTAGCTTTTCCTTTGATTTGACCTGGTGACCTAGTTTTTGACCCGACATGACCCAGATTCAAATTTATCCTAAAGATCATCAAGTTTAACATTCTGACTAAGTTTCGTGAAGATTTAGTCATAAATATGGCCTCAAGAGTGTTAACAAGCTTTTCCTTTGATTTGACCTGGTGACCTACTTTTTGACCCCACCTAACCCAGATTTGAACTTGAGCTATAGATCATCAAGATTAACATTTTGACCAAGTTTCATTAAGATAAGGTCATAAATGTGGCCTCTACTGTGTAAACTAGCTTTTTCTTTGATTTGACCTGGTGACCTAGTTTTTTATCCTACATGACCGAGATTCAAATTGGACCTTAAGATCATCAATATTAACATTCTGACCAAGTTTCATGAAGATACAGTCATAAATGCGGCCTCTACAGTGTTAACAAGCTTTTCCTTTGATTTGACCTGGTGACCTAGTTTTTGACCCCAGATAACCCAATATCGAACACGTTCAAGATTTTATTAAGGGTAACATTCTCACCAAGTTTCATTAAGATCAGGCCAAAAATGTGACCTCTAGAGTGTTAACAAGCTTTTCCTTTGATTTGACCTGGTGACCTAGTTTTTGATCCCAGATGACCCAGTATCAAACTCGTCCAACATTTTATTGAGGGTAACATTCTGACCAAGTTTCATTAAGTTCGGGCCAAAATTGTGACCTCTACAGTGTTAACAAGCTTTTCCTTTGATTTGATTCTGTTACCTAGTTTTTGACCCCAGATGACCCAATATCGAACTCATCCAAGATTTTATTGAGGGTAACATTGTGACCAAGTTTCATAAAGATTGGGTCAAAATTGTGACTTCTAGAGTGTTAACAAGCTTTTCCTTTGACTTGACCTGGTGACCTAGTTTTTGACCCCAGAAGACCCAATATCGAACTCGTCCAAGATTTTATTGAGGGTAACATTCTGACCAAGTTTCATTAAGATTGGGCCAAAAATGTGACCTCTAGAGTGTTAACAGTCAAATTGTTGACGACGGATGGACGGACGGACGACGACGGACACAGGGCGATCACTAAAGCTCACCTTTGAGCACTTTGTGCTCAGGTGAGCTAAAAATTCTTACAAGGTACATATATGTCAAAATTCACCTAAAAATTGGAGGTACCATCCATGTTGTACCACAGAAAAGTGGTCTCGGTTTTTCCCTATCGCCAATAATAAACAAGAGGGCCATGAAGGCCCTATATCGCTCACCTGACCTATTGACCTAAAGATCATCAAGATTAACATTCTGACCAAGTTTCATTAAGATATGGTCATAAATGTGGCCTCTAAATGTTAAATAGCTTTTCTTTTGATTTGACCCGGTGACCTACTTTCTGACCCTACATGACCTAGATTCAAACTTGACCTAAAGATCATCAAGATTAACATACTGACTAAGTTTCATCAAGATACAGTCATAAATGTGGCATCTAGAGTGTTAGCAAGCTTTGACTTTGATTTGACCTGGTGACCTAGTTTTTTGAACCCACCTGACACAGATTTGAACTTGAGCTATAGATAATCAAGATTAACATACAGACCAAGTTTCATTAAGATATGGTCATAAATGTGGCCTCTACAGTGTAAACTAGCTTTTCCTTTGATTTGACCTGGTGACCTAGTTTTTTATCCTACATGACCCAGATTCAAACTGGACCTTGAGATCATCAAGATTAACATTCTGACCAAGTTTCATGAAGATACAGTCCTAAATGTGGCATCTAGAGTGTTAACAAGCTTTGCCTTTGATTTGACTTAGTGACCTAGTTTTTGACCCCATCTGACCCAGATTTGAACTTGACCTACAGATCATCAAGAGTAACATTCTGACCAAGTTTCATGAAGATACAGACATAAATCTGGCCTCTACAGTGTTAACAAGCTTTTCCTTTGATCTGACCTGGTGACCTAGTTTTTGACCCCCGTTGACCCAATATCAAACTCATCCTAGACTTTATTAAGGGTAACATTCTGACCAAGTTTCATTAAGATTGGGCCAAAATTGTGACCTCTAGAGTGTTAACAAGCTTTTCCTTTGATTTGAACTAGTGACCTAGTTTTTGAACCCACCTGACACAGATTTGAACTTGACCTATAGATATTCAAGATTAACATACAGACCAAGTTTCATTAAGATATGGCCATAAATGTGACCTCTACAGTGTAAACTAGCTTTTCCTTTGATTTGACCTGGTGACCTAGTTTTTAATCCTACATGACCCAGATTCAAACTGGACCTTGAGATCATTAAGATTAACATTCTGACCAAGCTTCATGAAGATACAGCCATGAATGTGGCCTCTAGAGTGTTAACAAGCTTTTCCTTTGATTTGACCTAGTGACCTAGTTTTTGACCCCACCTGACCCAGATTTGAACTTGGCCTATAGATCATAAAGATAAACATTCTGACCAAGTTTCATAAGCTTACAGACATAAATCTGGCCTCTACAGCGTTAACAAGCTTTTCCTTTGATTTGACCTGGTGACCTAGTTTTTGACCTGGTGACCTAGTTTTTGACCCCGGTTGACCCAATATCAAACTCATCCAAGATTTTATTGAGGATAACATTCTGACCAAGTTTCATTAAGATTGGGCCCAAATTGTGACCTCTAGAGTGTTAACAAGCTTTTCCTTTGATTTGACCTAGTGACTTAGTTTTTAACCCCAGATGACCCAATATCGAATTTGTCCAAGATTTTATTGAGGGTAACATTCTGACCAAGTTTCATTAAGACTGAGCCAAAATTGTGACCTCTAGCAAGCTGATCCTTTGATTTGACCTGGTGACCTAGTTTTTGACCCCAGATGACCCAATATCGAACTCGTCCAAGATTTTATTGAGAGTAACCTTCTGACCAAGTTTCATTAAGTGTTGGCCAAAATTGTGACCTCTAGAGTGTTAACAGTCAAATTGTTGACGACGGACGGACGGATGATAGACGACGTATACAGGGCGATCACAAAAGCTCACCTTTGAGCACTTTGTGCTCAGGTGAGCTAAAAAGTTACTAAATAAGCTATTTATAGTAACATAAAAGGGAAGTAATTAAAACAAGAGCTGTGACTAATGGTGACAAATGCCCCCCGCAGCACCTTGACCTTTGGCCTAGTGACCTTGACCTTTGACCTGGTGACCCCAAAGTCAGTAGAGGTCGTGTACTCAATAAGTACTATCAGCATGTGAAGTTTGAAGGTCCTGGGTGCAGTGGTTCGCGAGTAAAGTGCCTTCATGCAAAAAGTTAATGTTGTGATGAACAAACGAACGAACTGACGGCTAATATGCCTCCCTTCCGGGGCATAATTTTTTTTATTGTAAGTGAACAAAAGAAGGATCTGCCAAACATGAGGGCAATAATGGCCCTACATCGCTCACCTGTCATCATTGCACTTCAAGACAAGAAGGTCAAAAAATCATAATCAAGATCAATCAAAAGAATCATGAGAAAATAAAGATATGTCAAAATACACCTATAAATTGGAGGTACCATCCATGTTGTACCACAGGAAAGTGGTCTCGGTTTTTCCCTACAGCCAATAATAAAAAAGTTACTAAATAAGTTATTTATAGTAAAATAAAAGGGAAGTAATTAAAAAAAAAATTATTGTAAGTGAACAAAAGAAGAATCTGCTAAATAAAAACAAGAGCACTGCAATGCAACTCAAATGCAGAGCAATACACACACAAAACAAAGTCATATGACCTTAGACCCCTAAGTGTGACCTTGACCTTGAAGTGAGCCATCCGAAACATGCGCTCTGCACATCGTTTTCATGAGGTGAACATTTGTGTCAGGTTTCTTTGAAATCCTTCAAGGGGTTCAAGAGTTACAGTGCGGAAGGGAAATTGCTAACCAGCAGACAGACAGACAGACGGACACTGAGGCGATAACATAATACGTCTCTTAGGGCGTATAAAAAGGAATCGAGATCTTATGGTGATACAAGCTGTGTGCAAGTTTGGTTAAAATCAAATCATAAATGAAGCTACTATTGTGCAGACAAGTCAAAATGGCTAATTTTGGCCCTTTCAGGGGCCATAACTCTGGTACCCATTATGGGATCTGGTTAGTTCAAGAAAGGAACCAAGATCTTATGGTGACACAAGTTTTTATGCAAGTTTGATTAAATTCAAATCATAAATGAAGCTGCTATTGTGCAGACAAGGTCAAAATAGCTAATTCTGGCCCTATCAGGGGCCATAACTCCGGAAACCATAAAGGAAACTGGCCAGTTAAAGAAAAGAATCATGACCTTGTGGTGATACAAGTTGTGTGCAAGTTTGATTAAAATCAAATCATAAATGAAGCTGCTATTGCGCAGACAAGGTCAAAAAAGTAATATTGGCCTTTTCAGGGGCCATAACTCTGAAACCCATTATGGGATCAAGCTGGTTCAAGAAAGGAACCGAGATCTTGTGGTGACACAAGTTTTGTGCAAGTTTGACTAAATTCAAATCATAAATGAAGCTGCTATTATGCAGACAAGGTCAAAATAGCTAATTTTGGCCCTTTTAGGGGCCATAACTCTGGAATCCATAATGGGATCTGGCCAGTTCAAGAAAGGAACCAAGATCTTATGGTGATACAAGTTGTGTGCAAGTTTGGTAAAAATCAAATCATAAATAAAGCTGCTATTGTGCAGACAAGGTCAAAATAGCTACTTTTTGCCCTTTCAGGGGCCATAACTCTGGAACCCATTATGGGATCTGGCCAGTTCAAGAAAGGAACCAAGATCTTATGGTGATACAAGTTGTGTGCAAGTTTGGTTAAAATAAAATCATGACTGAAACCACTATCGTGCAGACAAGAAATTGTGGATGGACGACGGTTGATCACAAAAGCTCACACTACGTGACAGGTTAGCTAATAAAAACAAGAGCACTGCAATGCAATGCAAATGCAGAGCAATATACACACAAAACAAAGTCATATGACCTTTGACCCCTAAGTGTGACCTTGACCTTGAAGTGAGCAATCCGAAACATGCGCTCTGCACGTCTTTTCGATGAGGTGAACATTTGTGTCAGGTTTCTTTGAAATCCTTCAAGGGGTTCAAGAGTTACAGAGCGGAAGGGAAATTGCTAACCAACAGACAGACAGACACCGAGGCAATTACAAAATACGTCCCTTCGGGCGTATAAAAAGGAATCGAGATCTTATGGTGATACAAGTTGTGTACAAGTCTGGTTAAAATCAAATCATAAATGAAGCTGCTATTGTGCAGACAAGGTCAAAATAGCTAATTTTGGCCCTATCAGGGGCCATAACTCTGGAACTCATTATGGGATCTGGCTGGTATAAGAAAGGAACCAAGATCTTATGGTGACACAAGTTTTGTGCAAGTTTGATTAAATTCAAACTATAAATGAAGCTGCTTTTGTGCAGAAAAGGTCAACAAAGCTAATTCCGGCCCTATCAGGGGCCATAACTCTGGAACCCATAATGGAATCTGGCCAGTTCAAATAAGTAACTGAGATCTTGTGGTGATACAAGTTGTGTGAAAGTTTGGTTAAAATCAAATCATAAATGAAGCTGCTATTGTGCAGACAAGGTCAAAATAGCTAATTTTGGCTCTTTCAGGGGCCATAACTCTGGAACCCATTAAGGGATCTGGCCGGTTCAAGAAAGGAATTGAGATCTTATGGTGACACAAGTTTTGTGCACTTTTGATTAAATTCAAATCATAAATGAAGCTGCTATTGTGCAGACAAGGTCAATACAGCTAATTTTGGCCCTTTCAGGGGCCATAACTCTGGAACACATTATGGGATCTGGCCGGTTCAAGAAAAGAACCCGAGATGTTATGGTGACACAAGTTTTGTGCAAGTTTGATTAAATTCAAATCATAAATGAAGCTGCTATTGCGCAGACAAGATCAAAATAGACAATTCTGGCCCTTTCAGGGGCCATCACTCAAGAACCCATAAAGGAATCTGGCCAGTTCAGGTAAGGAACCAAGATCTTATGGTGATACAAGTTGTGTGCAAGTTTGGTTAAAATCAAATCATAAATGAAGCTGCTATTGTGCAGACAAGGTCAAAACAGCTAATTCTGGCCCTTTCAGGGGCCATAACTCTGGAACCCATTAAGGAATCTGGCCAATTCAAAAAAGCAACCAAGATCTTATGGTGATACAAGTTGTGTGCAAGTTTGATAAAAATTAAATTATAAATAAAGCTGCTATTGTGCAGACAAGGTCAAAATAGCTAATTTTGGCTCTTTCAGGGGCCATAACTCTGGAACCCATTATGGGATCTGGCCAGTTCAAGGAAGGAATCGAGATCTTATGGTGATACAAGTTGTGTGCAAGTTTGATTAAAATAAAATCATAAATGAAACCACTATTGTGCAGACAAGAAATTATTGATGCACGGACGACGGACGAAGGGTGATCACAAAAGCTCACCTTGTCACTATGTGACAGGTGAGCTGAAAAACTGTTCAGTATTTACCATGAAAATTGACATTACAATGAAATGACTTATCATTAAGTTTTAAACCATATAGTTAATTCATTGTTCCTTGTAACTTGTCATACAGGTGAACAGTTAAATGCAGGTAGGACTATTATTTGTGTTACTGAATGATCTCTAGTACTATAACTACCATATGTAAAGTGCTAAAAGCAAAATCTGTTTTATAATCTAACTGCTTAGAAAGTGATAAAGTAAACTTTCCGACATGTCTAAGCAGGAAAATAACATATGTGATGCTTGACTGTCAATCCAGAGGTCCGGGTTTGAATCCCGGTCCAGGCACTGGAAATTTCTGAGATCTCTTGAGTGTCTCCACCTAACTAGAGGCTGTACTGGTTCTTCCCAGGAAGACGGCTTCGCGTGTATCTTTGCTATACACCCGCACGTTAAAGAACCAGACTGTCATTCGAATGAGCTAGGCTCAATTAGCGGACATGTCTGTATCTAAAACGTTCTCTCTGTCTGTTCTGGGGGATTTATCTCACTCTGTCCCATTGGTCAGATCGCTCTGTGTCTGTACTAGTAGAGGGTGAATTTCGCGCCCTGTGTGGCTGCCTCTGCTATATGTAAAGTGCCTTTGAACGTGTTTATCATGAAAAGGGCGCTATATAAATCTGGTATAATGAATGAATGAATGAATGAATGAATGAATGAATGAATGAATGAATGAATGAATATGTAAAACAAAATAATGTTACAAAATAGAAAAATCAACTTTGAACTAGAGCTGCTTTTGAGAAATGCACATGTCTCCCACAACTGCCTAATCATCTAAATAGTAAGTCAGTCTTTTTTTTACAGTTTACTTACTAAAAATATACCTTTGAAGAGTAAAAAGGCTGATTTTGGGTAATTCAAGGACAATAATTCCAAAGTGCCTCGGCCGATTTGGCTAGTTATCGACCTTGGCCGAGGTCTTATGGTCAAACACATTTTATTTAAGTCTGGTGAAGATCGGATGAGAAATGTTCAACTTAGAGCACGGACAAGAGTAAAAAGGCCTATTTTCGATAATTCAAGGGCCATAATTCCTAAGAGCCTCGGCTGATTTGGCTAGTTATCGAACTTGGCCGAGGTCTTACGGTCAAACACATTTTGTTTAAGTTTGGTGAAGATCGGATGAGAAATGTTCGAGTTAAGAGTGTGGATAAGATTTGTGACAGACAGACAGACAGGAGTAAATATCAATATGTCTCCCACACCACTGTGTGGTGGGAGACATAATTATTCTGAAATATATCATTTCTTGCAAGATTTTTTTCCCAACGATTTTCTTTAGCCATGAGGCAACCAGTTTTTGAAGTCGGACGGACGACGGACGACTGTACGCCGGACGGTGAGCGATCACAATACCTCACCCTGAGCACTTTGTGCTCAGGTGAGCTAAAAAGCCCATACTGAGCAGACAGATGGTAGGATGACTGGACCAAAAATACTATGTCTCTCCCACCCCCTAAAACATTTGGAAGAGATTTTTAAAAATACCAGTTTTTTCAGCTGCTGTTTTAGTTCATCTTTTTTGCGACTGAGCCCATCAATTTCTTGTATATTGTTTTGTTTCCTTGTACTTGTCATTTCCAGCATTCCAATGTTACTGTCTATCTGTGTAATTGTTGACTGTAATGCTTCCTGTCTGAAAAAATAAATATCTTCATAGTTTGACAGAAAGTCATCAATCAACTACATAATGTGACCATAGGACACTGGAGTCCCCGCTTCCTGTCATTGTAAATGCTTTCATACAGGGAAAAGTGACCACGCTCTCCGGCGGCCATGTTTTTTGATGAATCAAAATAATCTGAATAATCTTGGTAGAGGGTCACACAAGGACCATTTGTGTAAAATTATTATAAAATCGGGCAAGCAATTTCACACAAGAAGATTTTTAAAGTTTCCATTATATACATATAGGGAAAAATGACCCTGCCCTCTGGCCGCCATGTTTTTTGTTGAATCAAAATAATCTGAACAATCTTGGTAGAGGGTCACACAAGGACCATTTGTGTAAAATTGTTCTAAAATCGAGCAAGCAGTTTCATACAAGAAGATTTTTAAAGTTTCCACTATATACATATTGGGAAAAGTGACCACGCCCTCTAGCGGCCATGTTTTTGAAGAATCAGTATAATTTGAACAATCTTGGTAGAGGGAGACATAAGGACCATTTGTGTGAAATCATTTATAAATCGGACCATCGGTTTAGGAGGAGATGTTGTTTGAAGTTTTTTCTATTTTTAGCTCTGACAGCCCCTATGTGCAACCAAGTGGAACCATTTGAACAACTTTGGTAGAGGACCACCTAAGGAACATCAAGGCCAAGTTTCATCAAAATCCATTCATTGGTTTTGGAGGAGATGTCGTTTAAACACGAATGTTGATGATGGACGACTAGATGCACGCACGAACGTATGATGGACGACGGACACAGCATGATCACAATACCTCACCATGAGCACTTTGTGCTCAGGTGAGCTAAAAATGCATGTAAAGAACAATGTTGGAGCCATGCCAACTAGAATTGATACAAGAGGGTCACTGACCCTAAAGCACTCACCTGTGTACAAGGCCTCAAGTGTGTTTTTATAAGTACAGAGTTTGGTTTCTTCTATGTTAGCCTATATTATATACATGTCACACACACTTTTGAACCTAGGGCAATAATTTGAAGAATTATGGAAGACATTACAAATCTGATCACACACCAAATATCAAGGCTCTAGCTATTATTGATTCAGAGAGAAAAGTGACCACGCCCCCTGGCAGACGTTAATATGAAATTAGGCAAAGTGTCAAAGCAAGCTTGATGTTACAACGAAACTATTCACTACTCAAAAGAAAGTGGAGATTCTAGAAAGTATTCAAATAAGGAACGAAGGTAGTAATTCACTGATTATGGCTCTGTGGTCACACCGAAAGTATTCTATGTCAGTATATAGTGCTATTTTCCCGCCTAGTAAAGGTCATTTTCATGCCAGATATAAGCTGTAGTTATTCTTTATTGTAAAGGAGAATGTTTTCGTACGTAATGTTATATTGTTCCAAGTTTGTGTAGAATCTGCTGGGTAGAATGAAAGTGAATGTAGGTACCTGCTGATGTCTTCCTACGCAATATTATCGTTTTTATCATGTATCTCAGTCACATGACCATGGTTTCACTGCATTATGGAAAACCCAATATTTTTTGTTATTTATTGATTGTCTATAGACAGACCTTCAAGACATTCAGGACTATCTCGCAAGAAGTGAAAGGCTGGAAATGCTGACAAGAAAATGCTATGCATTGTCATTTTACATTGAATATGTAGCGGAGACATGCAGTACATTCTAACCTATAAAGAAAAACTGTCATTTTGTGAAAATTTCTTTAACCCAGGTAAAACTGGTATTTTCTTATCTGAATTTTATTATGGACACAATTTAAGACAAGAGCTCATAGAACACCACATGCCCCCCTTGATGCATTCAGTAATTGCACAAGAAACAGAAATTATTTGGTCACTGTGCTCAGAAGTTCTACTGTTCTTGGTCAAACTCACCGTGACCTTGACCTTTGACCTACTGACCTCAAAATCAATAGGGGTCATCTGCTGAAAATGATAAAGCTCCCTATTAAGTTTCATGATCATAGGCCCAAGCATTCTCGAGTTATCATCTGGGAACCGTTAAACTGTTCAGTGTCACTGTGACCTTGAACTTTGACTTACAGATCTCAAAATCAATAGGGGTCATCTGCTGGTCATGATCAACCTCATTATCAACTTTCGTGATCCTACGCACAAGCGTTCTTTAGTTATCATCCGGAAACTGTTAAACTGTTCCTGGTCACTGTGACCTTGAACTTTGAGCAGTGTCCTCAAAATCAATAGGGGTTTATCTGCTGGTCATGACCAACATCCTTATCGTTTTTCATGATCCTAGGCCCAAGCGTTCTTGAGTTATCATCTGGAAACTGTTTAACAGTTCTAGGTCACTGTGACCTTGACCTTTTACCTTCCGATCTCAAAATCAATAGGGGTCATCTGCTGGTTATGACCAACCATCCTATCAACTTTCATGATCCTAAGCCAAAGCGTTCTTGAGTTATCATCTGGAAACAGATTGGTCTACATACAGACTGACCGACCGACCGACATCTGCAAAACAATATACCCCTCCTTCGAAAGGGGGCATAAAAATCATGGTTTGTCATTTTCATATTTAATACAAAATTAATACTTTTTTCCGAAAATTAGGCTTAGTCCTGATTTTAAGGTGTGCCCCTCACCTTGGTTTCACATCAGGGACATTATTACAGAAATTGACGGCTTTTTGAATACTTACAGCTGTTCGTTGAAAAGTAATAGAAATAAGAAAAGTAAGATAATAAACATTCTATCAAACTTTTGCAAAACTGCTGACAATTGACTTATTTACAATAATAATTTATTGTAACCAAAATTGTAATGATTTTTAAACCTTTGACATTTCTGTACAGTAATTCACTAGATATGCCTCTGTAGAGCCGATTACACCGTGACGTTGTTTGCCATTCGTCACGTTTGCTCAAGAATATTACTGGCATGCTTTTCCAATTTCTTTCTAGAATTTTTCTTTAAAAAAAGTTATATTTTTTCCATCTAGCTGAAAAAAAAAAAAAAAAAAAAAAATACTCAAACCGCATATGATAAACTTACCGTCTTATATTAAAGACACAACTGACTTTATTGAAAAGATTAAAAGTTTCAAATTCAAAAGTAAGGCTACTTATTTAGTGACACTAGATGTTTCTTCTCTATACACAAACATACCGCACAGCGACGGAATAGACGCATGTAAATATTTTTTGGACGAGCATTGCCACGGAAGATTGAAAAGTGACGATGTCGCAAAGCTCATTAAACTTGTTCTGCAAAATAATTATTTCAAATTTGATGAAGATTTTTATCTCCAAAAAATGGGTACTGCGATGGGCAGCTCAATGGCACCATCATACGCATCGTTATTTATGGGAAAATTTGAACAAGACTTCCTTAGAAATCGAGATCTACAACCGACACTTTGGCTGCGTTTCCTGGATGATATTTTTATGGTGTGGGATCATTCCTTGGAAGAACTAGAACTTTTCATCAGAGAGTTAAACAGTTTTCATCCTGACATAAAGTTTACGCATACTATTTCACAAGATTCGCTCTCGTTTCTAGATGTAAATATATCCAAGGGAGAGAATTTATGTGTCGAAACTAACATATATGTGAAAGAAACTAATAACCACCAGTACCTGGACTATACATCATGTCATCCCAAACAATGTAAGAACGGTATTCCGTATAGTCAAGCAAAACGTTATAGACGTATAATATCAGATGATGACAAGTTCAAACATTCATTATCACAGCTTCGTGAATTCTTCGTTGACAGAGGTTACCCACATGATGTGTTAGACCGTGCCTTCCAAAAAGTAGTCAATATATCTCAGCAAGAAGCTTTACAGACTCAAGTTGGGGACAAAAATAGTGTAATTCCTTTTACTATTGTGTATGATCCAGCGCTTCCACGTATTGGTAACACTATTAATAAATACTGGAGTATTTTGAACCTATCAAAAAGCTTTACAACTAAATCCGTTTATGAGAACTCTAAACCTGTTGTTGCCTATAGACGTCCGAAAAATTTACAAGACTATTTGATAAGTTCAGAGTTCAATAAGCAAAGTGATAAACTTTATCTCTCACAGAGGTGTAATGGTAGCCGATGTTCGCATTGTACCAATATCGAAACAGGTTCAGAATTTACCAGTCAAATGACTGGTCAAGCATACAGTTTACATCATAACGTAAACTGTAAAAGTAACTGTGTAATTTATTTGATTACTTGCAAAAATGTGACAAACAGTATGTGGGACAAACTAAGCAACCTGTATCAAAACGCATGAACAGTCACCGATTTGATATTAATAGTTTTACTGACCCTACTTTTTCCTCAATGGTTGCATCACATTTCAATTTACCAGATCATTGCTTAAAGGACTTTTCTTTTATGCCTATTGATGTTGTAAGAAATGACATTGATCGTCTCTGCAAAGAAACAGTGTGGATACATAAACTGAAAACGCTCTATCCAGATGGTTTAAATTCTAAAGTTTTATTTGATATTAATTGACCAATCAACTAATTGTATTGATCTACATATATAGATATGTAATGCCGAGTATATCGTTGTTTTTTCCTATTTCTGTTTTTTATATACATAAGTATAGGAAATTTTGTATAAACACTATCCGACAATTTACTCGGTATGTTTGTTAAATCCGTTTAAAGGAACGTTATTTTTAATTTATTTAACATTGTAAATAATGTAGATCTAAACTTTGTATACATTTTACCGCTTTTTTACGCGACGTTGTTTAACGACGTCACGTCCGTTGTTTTTATTGTTATTCTTCCCTGAGGAAGGCTTAACGCCGAAACGTTGGAAGTTAATAATTATCTATGAACAAACGCTACACGTGTTGTTGTTGATTTTTCTTATTTGTTAATTCCATCTAGCTGGAAACTTTGATAAGTAATTAATAAGTAACTTAAGCAACTGGATGACGTTCTCTCTTCACTGGAAAGAAAACATTTTCTCGCCAACAGCTGCGCCTTCCAGTGAACGTTTTAGAATCCATCAAATGTATGAAAGTTTTTCCTTGAGCTCTCTGTTAAATACGAAATTAAATGTATCCTTCTGTCGCGTTCTATGTATCTATATCAGTTTCGTTTTGTCTCGTTGGTGCGGATACCAAAACAACACACACAACTTTCAAAATCTTGTTATGGTGTGTTGGCGTGTGTGCCAGAACGACACAAAGAAACGTGTTGCATAAACTGTGTGCAAGTCAACGCAACATCAAGAAACATCCTAAATTAGCCATCTAAGATAAACCAACAACAGCATTTACACCTGACGACATGCTGAAATTATTACGTATATAAGAATTAAAACATCACGCAAAATATTTGAAGACGAGTTTCAGATGTTATCATCGAAGAAATGAAATTGTTTTAACAGGCTGAATACAAAAAGACAAGTTTTAAATAAAAAGGTATACATCAGTTGACAATTTCACGGCAATGTATCATGTTTTTTATAAGTGACGTTAAAATGTGAAGAACATGAAAATGTGAATAAATGCAAGGGCCATAATGCCCCTCTAATCACCTGACAACTTGTTTTGTAGATTCTCACTGACACTTCTTTTTTAAATTTAGCTCAATATATGCATGTATGGAGACAAAATGTGGAGTCATGTTTTGAGGCGGACAGACAAAATATGTCTCATTTTCAAATGTGGCATATACAATTGGCGTTAAAACAATATGAAATCAAAGTAAAGTAATACCATGAGAACTGAACAAAGGATACCACATTCTTTATATAAAAATAATAATTGGCTAAATACTTGTGAAAAGGAATAAGAATGTCAAAATGCAGTTCTTCTCAGATGACACTGACCTTTATTCTGTAGACAAAAAGAAACGCTAACATTGTGTTCATCTACAAAGTTAATAGAATATTAAAATAGTTGATATAAGAATTATTTTATACAAAAGTATCTAATGTGTCATTTTTTCACTTGGTGGCATGACCTTTTACGTAGAAACAACAATATGGGGTTACGATGGCTCAAAGAAACCGTAAAATCATATTTCAAACATAGCAACACGATAACATTGTACGCATGTAGGTATCTTCTTTTATAACAAGACATTTTAGACTTTGTGTTTGCAGATACTACAAGATTATTTTTGCCTTTGACTCCTGATTTACTTGAATTTGAAATGTCATGTGTATAATATTGTTTTATTTAATGGTTAAATCTTATTAAAATCATGTCCTGCAAACGATAAGCTTACATTAAGGAAACATCTTATTTTTAAAAGCTTTTGTAATGATGAAAAGCTTATAGCCATACATGCCATATCTCCCGCCGGGAGACTTTTTCTCCCGTATTTTCAGTATATCTCCCGGTCTCCCGCAGGGACATGAAAACCTCCCGTAAAACAAGAGCTGTCCGTAAGACAGCCAAGCTCGACTATTCGAAATATTGTCACAGAAGCAGGAAATTATTACCCAAAATGTTAAATATCAAAAGAGTTTTAAGTTTGAAAGGGGACATAATTTGACCAAAATGCATATCAGAGTTATGGGACTTGATGCTATCAACTAGTTTTATAACCCCGAAGAAACATGTTAAGTTTCAATTCCATATCTGCATTAGTTTTGGAGATAGTAACTTGAATGTAAAACTTTAACCAGAATTTTCTAAGTCCAAAAGGGGGCATAATTTGCCCAAAATACATGTCAGAGTTATGGACCTGATTCTGTCAACTAGTTTTATAACCCCGAAGACACATGTGAAATTTCAATTTAATATCTGCATTAGTTTTGGAGACAGTAACTTGCATGTAAAACTTTAACCAGAATTTTCTAAGTCCAAAAGGGGCATAATTTGCCCAAAATACATGTCAGAGTTATGGGACTTGACCCAGTGAGGTAGGTAATTGATCTAGAAAAAGAAAAAATAAGTTTTAAATCCATATGCCTTTTAGTAATAGCTGTATGTACTTGCATGCAAAACTTTAACCAGAATTTTCTAAGTCCAAAAGGGGGCATAATTTGGCCAAAATACATGTCAGAGTTATTGGACTTGACCTAGTGATGTAGGTAATTGATCTAGAAAAAGAAAAAATAAGTTTCAAATCTATATGCCTTTTGGTAATAGCTGTATGTACTTGCACACAAAACTTTAACCAAAATTTTCTAAGTCCAAAAGGGGGCATAATTTGGCCAAAATGAAGGTCAGAGTTATGGGACTTGCTGCTATGAACTAGTTTTATAACCCCGAAGACACATGTGAAGTTTCAATTCAATATCTACATTAGTTTTGGAGATAGTAACTTGCATGTAAAACTTTAACCAGAATTTTCTAAGTCCAAAAGGGGGCATAATTTGCCCAAAATACATGTCAGAGTTATGGGACTTGACCCAGTGAGGTAGGTAATTGATCTAGAAAAAGAAAAAATAAGTTTTAAATCCATATGCCTTTTAGTAATAGCTGTATGTACTTGCATGCAAAACTTTAACCAGAATTTTCTAAGTCCAAAAGGGGGCATAATTTGGCCAAAATACATGTCAGAGTTATTGGACTTGACCTAGTGATGTAGGTAATTGATCTAGAAAAAGAAAAAATAAGTTTCAAATCTATATGCCTTTTGGTAATAGCTGTATGTACTTGCACGCAAAACTTTAACCAAAATTTTCTAAGTCCAAAAGGGGGCATAATTTGGCCAAAAACAAGGTCAGAGTTATGGGACTTGCTGCTATGAACTAGTTTTATAACCCGGAAGACACATGTGAAGTTTCAATTCAATATCTACATTAGTTTTGGAGATAGTAACTTGCATGTAAAACTTTAACCAGAATTTTCTAAGTCCAAAAGGGGGCATAATTTGCTCAAAATACATGTTAGAGTTATGGAACTTGACCCAGTGAGGTTGGTAATTGACCTAGAAAAAGAATAAATAAGTTTCAAAGCTATATGCCTTTAAATGATAGCTGTATGTACTTGCATGCAAAAACTTAACCAAGGTGTGACGCCGACGCCGACGCCGACGCCGACGCCGACGCCGACGCCAGGGTGAGTAGAATAGCTAGACTATTCTTCGAATAGTCGAGCTAAAAATAAATTCAGAAAAAAAAGTCCTCAGTCGAAAAATCGTATCTCGGACCCAATGTAGACCTTTAGAAAATACTTGAAATTCAATATCGAGTAGCCCGGAAATACTCTTCAAACATAATTTTGATAGTTGTCTATAATCCCTAGCTTGTTTATCGAGAGATACACGCCTGAGGCATTAATTATCTTTCCACCTACTGTCACCATCTGCAAACAATTAACCATTTAATCTTACCCGTAGGCAATTGTAAACATGTGCATTCGAGATTTTAGACTGATTCAATAACATCAAAGTCGCTGATCCGTAGTTTTCAAAACAATATGTAAACCAGTCTTAAAATTACGTCATTTTACCGCCACCTGCCAAAGTGTACTTTCCTTTTCGCTGACCTCAATATTTATCGAGCCATCAGAAGATGAGACAGGTTAGTGCTAACACCGAGTTCATGCTTCTCAATTTAAATACTTGCACAACATGAAAATCAAAAAATCAACCACAATTTAACATAAATTGGCGAGTTAATGTCAGACTACACAGAATTTCGGACAAACATGAATTCGGATAAGTGAATTTCATGAGATAAATTGCAATTCATACTGCCCAAAGAATTGACTGCCATTCCTTTGTGATATTGTCATATTGCAATAATTAATGGGAGAAGAATTCCCAGTTTAAATACATGTAGTTTTAATCTAAATATGGACAATCCAGCAATAGAACGACTGTCATTTTTGTTTTAACAAATTCATTTCTGAAAAGAAATGAGTGCCCTTAAAAGGCTGTTTTGACATGATATCTCCGCAATCTTTTGAGTATTGTATGTTTAAACATGTCAAAAAGATCACTCTCTCCAGATGCAGAAGTATCAACACATAAAGCAAAAACGAAGTTCCTGGTTCAATCTTTCATGGAATTCTGAATTTCCTTGGATTAATTTAAGTGCTGTAAGTAATAATCATGCATTCTGTACACAACTGTTGGCTGCACTCATCAATTCAATATAGAAAACTTGAAGATTTTTTCATGAAAACAGCTATTTAGCACGTAAAAATAAGCGAATAAAAGTCTCCCTTATTTTTACCCAAATCTCCCTTAAAAAAAGCCCTGTTGAGGCAAATCTCCCTTACTGTCTGAAAATATGGCATGTATGTATAGCTAATAATTACTTTTAGGTATAAGTAACTTTCTGCTGATATATCTGAATGGGATAAAGAATAAAGCTACTCTTAGAGGCCAAATGATCCAAAACAGAAGTTAATGACAGTAAACCTCGCTTATAAGGAACAGCTTGGGACATCTAAAAATTGTTCCCTATAACCGAGGTTCCTTATATCCGTATAGCGAACTAGTTCCTTGTAACCGAGGTTTGTATAACGAACACAATTTGTGTAGCGAACACTATTTGACTGACGTTTGAAAAGGACTATATGTGTTCACACTCAGTGTCGACAATGAATCTTTATGTGAGAAAGTTGCGTATGTCTGTACCTTTTTTATATTTATTTAGCACAAGAAAATTCTATACTTAAAACAAGAGATGACAGAGTGATCTTGGCGCCCACCAAAGTGCCATTTTTAAGTGTTCCAAATTTCAAGACTTACCGACTACTTCAAGGTCAAATTTCATTTCCGTACACAACACTTTGCATGTGGTCCAAATTCGAAAGCTGTAGCTTGAGAAATGTGAAAGTAGGTCACTAGGTCAATGTCAAGGTCAAAGTTTGTTTCGGTACACAATCCTATGCATGTGGTCTAAATGTGAAGCCTGTAGCTACAGAAATGTGAAAGTAGGTCACTAGGTCAACCTTAAGGTCAAAGTTCATTTCGGTACACAAAACTATGCAAGTGGTCCAAATTTGAAGGCTGTACCTACAGAAATGTGAAAGTTGGTCACTAGGTCAAAATCAAGGTCAACTCATGTCAAGGTTCATCTTGCCACTCAAAAATATACATGTGGTCCAAATTTGAAGGCTGTAGCTACAGAAATGTGAAAGTAGGTCACTAGGTCAAAATCAAGGTCAACTCATGTCAAGGTTCATCTTGCCACTCAAAAATATACATGTGGTCCAAATTTGAATGTTGTAGTTATTGACAAGAACATTTTAAAAGCTTTTCCCTATATAAGTCTATATGAACCATGTGACCCCCGGGGCCGGGCCATTTTTGACCCTAGGGCGATAATTTGAACAAATTTGGTAGAGAACCACTAGATGATGCTACATTACAAGTATCAAAGCCTTAGGCTTTGTGGTTTGGACAAGAAGATTTTCAAAGTTTTTCCTTATGTAAGTCTATGTAAACCATATGACCCCCAGGGCGGGGCCATATTTGACCCTAGGGGTATAATATGAACAATCTAGGTTGAATACCACTAGATGATGTCACATACAAAATATCAAAGCCCTAGGCCCTGTGGTTTTGGACAAGGGGTTATTCAAAGTTTTTCCCTATATAAGTCATTATAAACTATGTGACCCCCAGGGCGGGGCCATATTTGACCCCTGAGAAATAATTTGAATCATCTTGGTAGAGGACAACTAGATGGTGCTTCAAACCAAATATCAAAGCCCTAGGCTCTGTGGTTTTGGATAAGAAGGTTTTCAAAGTTTTTCCCTATATAAATCTATGTAAAATATAGAAATAAACAAAGGGTCATAACTCACTCATAAATTGTTGAACCAGTCTGATTTTCAGGGGGACACAACTAGGGTACCAATAAATCATTCTGACAAAGTTTGATCAAAATCCCCCCAGTAGTTTCTGAGGAGATGCGATAATGAGAAATTGTTAACGGACGGACGGACGGACTGACGGAATGATGGACAGACGGACCACGGACGCAGAGTGATTTTAATAGCCCACCATCTGATGATGGTGGGCTAATAACCAAACGATACCAGCCAAGGGAATATATTTTGTATTGCACCAATTTTGAAAACAATGTGAGCAAATTATTGTTCAATTAATTCGGGAACATCACAATAAAGTCCTATGACTGTCCTGCAAACATTCTAATTTCAATTATCATTTAATCCAATTATCGCGACTAGCGGCATATTAAGTATGCCGCCTGTTAAAAACAAAATTATTTGTGACATAAACAAGAACAATAAATAAAATGTGGTTTGTCGTGTGTTGATTAGTTTACGTAAATACACAATACTACCTTAAGCAACCATGCACATATTAGAAGGTACATCTCTGATCGGCCGAGAGCACAAACAGTCATCGTAAACTCTGCCTTTTGATGATTCCATTAATGCAATGCATTAGCAAGCGTATGACAACAAATATGCATCCCGAGGAATCGCGTTTTGGATTCTCTAGAGTCCTTTGTTTTTTGAAAAAAAAAAAAAGTGTCCAAATACGCAGAATAAAGCATGTTGTATTATTTGGTAACACTGATTATAATACTTTTTGTTTTCGTTTGTGTTGGGTTTAACGCTGTTTTTCAACAGTATTTCAGTCATGTAACGGCGGGCGGTTAACCTAACCAGTGTTCCTGGATTCTGTGCCAGTACAAACCTGTCCTCTGCAAGTAACTGCCAACTTCCCCACATGAATTATCAGAGGTGGAGGACTAATGATTGCAGACACAATGACGTTTATTACTTTTTGTGGGTCGCTTTTTATGTAGGGATATAAACTAAACAACACAAGTGTGATATCTTTGTGTATATTTCAAAGACTGAAGCATACTACTTGAAGTCGTCTAGTAATTGGTAAATGTTAATGATGATTTCATATATTTTCCTTTTATCGTATCTGTCAATTAACAAACTATAGATCATAGAAATGAAATAATTTATGTTTATGCACGTGAAAGTGCCGACTTTAATCTTAGTCATCAGCGATTTTCCTATTTATTTTTTATAAAAGAGAATAAGGTAAGTGGAACACACAGACAAGACGGGTCAGGTTTCAATAATTTTATTATAATACCGACATTTCGACTATTCAATAGTCTTCATCAGGGTACAGATTTGAAAAATTAGTTGACTGAAGTATAATTTCTGCGGTTTTTAGTGTCATGCGACTTGATCTATTTATAGAAGTATTGTTAGAGTTTTACTGTTGATGTCATAGTATATATAAACACGTATATTTTTAAGAAATATAACAATAAATGTTCACGAGAGTTTTTAAAACTGTCTTATTTATTTACTTGTTTGTTTTTTTAAAATATCATAGACTGAATGTATGTAGATCTCCGTTTCTCGAGTGTTTGTGAAATTCTCTCTTTCGTCAAGGTAGATGGTTGTATTATTGTTGTTGATGCTCTTGTTTTGGTGTTTTGCATTGTGTGATTCGTATTGTAGATACATGTGTGCATCCATAGATTAGTGTAGAGTGTCATTTCTAGGTATTCATTCTCGTCTTTTTTTCTGGTTACATCTAAGAAGTGTATTTTGTTTACATTAATGTCTGTCGTAAACTTGATTGTTTTATGCTGACTGTTCAAGGCTGTAGTGAAGGAATTCAATTCCTGTCGACAGTGCAGCCATATTATAAAAATATCGTTTATGTAACGGTTCCATACTAACAGTGAGATTGGGTATTACTTCAAGTTTTTCTTCGAATTCACATAAAGGTAGTATTGCTAAGCTTGGCGTGCATATTATGTCCATGGTTGGGCCTGAGATTTGTTCGTATGTTTTGCCATGAAAGTGGAAGCAGGTTTTTTTGATAATATAGTGTAGGAATCTTAAAACTAACCAGATCCAAGTTTTTGGTTTATTTTTGTTGTGTTTCTCTAGGGCATGTTTTACTGCTTGTATGCCTTCTCTGTGTGAAATGTTTGTGTACATGGTTCTATTGTTGGTTGCTACAGGTAGTGCATCTTTTGGTGCCTTCTTTATTTTAGATTGAAAAAGGGTTCCTTCTATACAGCCTGGTGCAGAATCGCTGTTTATTTTTTATTATGTCTGTACGTTATAACCGAGGGATTTTCCATTGATTGGACTGGAAAAAGTGTTCCTTATAACCGAGTGTTCCTTATAACTGAGTTCCCTATAACCGAGGATTTTTACATTGAACAAGCAAATTCGATGAATTGGTATCCCCCGCCGAAAGGGTTTGTGGTGAGGAATGGCAAAACAATATATCCGGCAAAAAGTTAAGGATGTTAATTAGCAAATAATATCATTAGTCAAAATCAATTTAACAGAAAACAAATGTTTAATTAAAGAGTACATAATAAATGTATGAGACTTTGATCCTGACTGAAGAATTTATTTTGAATAGGATATGCTTACTGTAATAAGCTTAGCTTTTAAAATTAAATGCAGTTAATTGAAATGTGAGCTTGAAGTTTAACTGGAACGAAATATTGTCTTTGAGTGGTTTGGCACCAGGTGTTGCTGTTTAACACGTGAACTTAAAAGAACAGATGTCCTTAAGAGAACACAATCAAGTAAGATATTTTGAACATGTCTGAGGGGAAGGTTTGTGCAGTCACAATGTAACATGTTCAAGGTTTGAGCATTTAAAAAACAAGAGATCACAGAGTGATCTTGACACCCACCATTGAGCCTTTTTTGATTGTTCCAAATTTCAAGACTAGCTCAAGGTCAAATTTCATTTCAGTACACATCACTGTGCATGTGGTCCATGCATGTGGTCCAAATTTGAAAGCTGTAGCTCGAGAAATGTGAAAGTAGGTCACAAGATCAATTTCAAGGTCAAAGTTCATTTCGGTATACAAAACTATGCATGTGCTGCAAATTTGAAGCCTGTAGCTTGAGAAATGTGAAAGTAGGTCACTAGGTCAATCTCAAGATCAAAATTCATTTCGGTACACAAAACTACGCAAGTGGTTCAAATTTGAAGGCTTAACTTGAGAAATGTGAAAGTAGGTCACTAGGTCAAAATCAAGGTCAAATTTCATTTCGGAACACAAAACTATGCATGTAGTCCAAATTTGAAGCCTGTACCTTCAAAAATGTGAAAGTAGGTCACTAGGTCAATGTCAAGGTCAAAGGTTTTTTTGGTACACAAAACTATGCATGTGGTCAAAATCTGAAGGCTGCAGCTACAGAAATGTGAAAGTAGGTCACTAGGTCAAAATCAAGGTCAACTCATGTCAATGTTCATCCTGCCACTCAAAACTATACATGTGGTCCAAATTTGAATGTTGTAGGTTATTAATAAGATTTTAAAAGCTTTTCCCTATATAAATCTATATGAACTATGTGACCCCCAGGGGCGGGGCCATATTTGACCCTAGGGGGATAATTTGAACAAACTTGGTAGAGAACCACTCGATGATGCTATATAACAAATATCAAAGCCCTAGGCTTTGTGGTTTGGACAAGAAGATTTTCAAAGTTTTTCCCTATGTAAGTCTATATAAAGCATGTGACTCCCAGGGCGGGGCCATATTTGACCCTAGGGGGATAATTTGAACAATCTTAGTAGAAGACCACTAGATGATGTAACATGCAAAATATCAAAGCCCTAGGCCCTGTGGTTTTGGACAAGAGGTCTTTCAAAGCTTTTCCCTATATAAGTCTATATAAACCACGTGGCCCCGGGGCGGGGCCATATTTGACCCCAGGGATATAATTTGAATTATCTTGGAAGAGGACCACTAGATGATGCTTCATACCAAATATCAAAGCCCTAGGCTCTGTTGTTTTGGACAAGAAGATTTTCAAAATTTTTCCCTATATAAATCTATGTAAATTATAAAAATAAACAAAGGGCCATAACTCACTCAATAATTGTTGAACCAGTCTGATTTTCAGGGGGACACAACTAAAGTACCAATACATCATTCTGACAAAGTTTGGTCAAAATCCCCCCAGTAGTTTCTGAGGAGATGCGATAACGAGAAATTGTTAACGGACAGACAGACGGACTGATGGACCACGGACACAGAGTGATTTGAATAGCCCACCATCTGATGATGGTGGGCTAAAAAGAAAAAGGAATGGAAATATATATATGTATATATTTATTTTGGGGGGTGGGGGGGAATGGGTGAGGAAACAAAATTTCACATGTTGATTATAAATATTGATGGAAAATTAAAACTGAAAACAAGAGATCACAGAGTGATCTTGGCACCCACCAATGTGCCATTTTTGAGAATTCCAAAATTTTAAGACTTATTGACTAGCTCAAGGTCAAATTTCATTTCCGTACAAAACACTGTGCATGTGGTCAAAATTCGAAACCTGTAGCTTGAGAAATGTGAAAGTAGGTCACTATATCAATTTCAAGGACAAAGTTCTTTGTACACAAAACTATGCATGTGCATCAAGTTTGAAGGCTGTAATTTGATAACTTTGAAAGTAGGTCACTAGGTCAATCTTAAGGTCAAAGTTTATTTTGGTACACAAAACTATGCAAGTGGTCCAAATTTGAAGGCTGTAGCTTTAGAAATGTGAAAGTAGGTCACTAGGTCAAAATCAAGGTCAAATTACACTTCAGAAAACAAATCTATACATGTGGTCCAAATTTAAAGCCTGTATATTCAAAAATGTGAAAGTAGGTCACTAGGTCAATGTCAAGGTCAAAGTTTGCTTCGGTACACAATCCTATGCATGTACGTCTAAATTTGAAGCCTGTACCTACAGAAATGTGAAAGTAGGTCACTAGGTCAATCTTAAGGTCAAAGTTCATTTCGGTACACAAAACTATGCAAGAGGTCCAAATTTGATGGCTGTAGCTCGAGAAATATGAAAGTAGGTAACTAGGTCAAAATCAAGGTCAAATTTTAGTTTCGAACACAGAACTATGCATGTGGTCCAAATTTGAGGCCTGTACCTTCAATAATGTGAAAGTAGGTCACTAGGTCAGTGTAAAGGTCAAAGTTTGTTTCGGTACACAAAGTTATGCATGTGGTCCAAATTTAAAGGCTGTAGCTTGAGAAATGTGAAAGTAGGTCACTAGGTCAAAATCAAGGTCAAATTTCATTTCGGAACACAAAACTATGCTTGTGGTCCAAATTTGAAGGCTTTAGCTCGAGAAATGTGAAAGTAGGTCACTAGGTCAAAATCAAGGTCAAATTTTATTTTGGAACACAGAACTATGCATGTGGTCCAAATTTGAAGCCTGTACCTTAAAAAATGTGAAAGTAGGTCACTAGGTCAATATCAAGGTCAAAATTTTTTTCAGTGCACAAAACTATGCATGTGGTCCAAATTTGAAGGCTGTAGCTACAGAAATGTGAAAGTAGGTCACTAGGTCAAAATCAAGGTCAACTCATGTCAAGGTTCATCTTGCCACTCAAAACCATACAGGTGGTCCAAACTTGAATGTTGTAGGTTATTGACAAGAAGATTTTAAAAGCTTTTCCCTATATAAGTCTATATGAACCATGTGACCCCCGGGGGCGGGGCCATAATTGACCCTAGGGAATGATTTGAACAAACTTGGTAGAGAACCACTAGATGATGCTACATTACAAATGCCGAAGCCATAGGCTTTGTGGTTTGGACAAGAAGATTTTCAAAGTTTTTCCCTATATAAGTCTATGTAATGCATGTGACCCCCGGGGCGGGGCCATATTTGACCCTAGGGGAATAATTTGAACAATCTTATTAGAAGACCACTAGATAATGTCGCATACAAAATATCAAAGCCTTAGGCCCTGTGTTTTTGAATAAGAGGTTTATCAAAGTTTTTCCCTATATAAGTCTATATAAACCATGTGACCCCCGGGGCGGGGCCATATTAGGAGCCCAGGGAAATAATTTGAATCATTTTGGTAGAGGACCACTAGATGATGCTTCATACCAAATATCAAAGCTCTAGGCTCTGTGGTTTTGGACAAGAAGATTTTCAAGTTTTTCCCTATATAAATCTATGTAAAATATAGAAATAAACAAAGGGCCATAACTCACTAAAGAATTGTTAAACCAGTCTGATTTTCAAGGGGACACAACTAGGGTACCAATACATCATTCTGACAAAGTTTGGTCAAAATCCCCCTGGTTGTTTCTGAGGAGATGCGATAACGAGAAATTGTTAACGGAAGGATGGACGTTGGACCACGGACGCAGAGTGATTTGAATAGCCCACCATCTGATGATGGTTCAGATGGTGGGCTAAAAAAAGAAGTGGTGGGGGGGGGGGGGGGGGGCGGTGGGCAGAGGATGCATGATCAGTGGTGGGCATGACTGGGTGGAGGAGCGAGGTGGGGGAATTGTACAACTTGCATGTTGATAAATATTCATGGAAGGATTGAAAAAATTTTAAAATAAGGCATTTTTTAGGCAGGGGTGGGGGGGGGGGGGGGGGGGTTGGGAGGGGGAGGATGTGTGCCCAAGGCAAGTGGGTGACCATGTGTGGATGAACAACTTCACATGTTAATAATAATTCTTGCATAAAAACTACTTTTTTCACTGGATCCGCCCATGTATAAACGGGAGAAAAATCGTGTGCAAACAAGGCAATTCATGTGCTGTTAATACATGATTTTTATTTTTGAAATGCTTTGCCAGGGATGTATGTATGTATTTCTGCGCAGACTGATATTTGGCATCTGCATCTTGTTTCTTCCATAATAACCTCTTCTTCTAGCATTATAGATACAATGTAATCCATAGTATGTTTGGCTGTATCAGTTTCCAACCCCAAACGTACTGGCCCCATCAATGTACGCACTAGCTTCTCTTAGAGTTTACTCCCTTTACAAAGCATCTGTTCAGTTATTGTAAATAACTGTGAATAAATAAGTATCGCGTGTAACTTGTGCTATTGCCTGTTTTTAGGTATTATATTAATGATTGTTGTTAGTATCAGTCGGTTTGTTTTTACCTGATTGTCCACAGAATTCATATAATGAACCTCGAAAGCTAGTCACTAGCTTCATACTCATCCGTACTCTGTTTGTTCGTACTCAAAATAATTCGAATGTAAAGTTGTTATTCTTAAAATAATTGTGTTCCTGTTTATCAAATGTTTTAGTTATATGCAAAATTATGTGTAATGTAACGTTTGTAATAACTAAAAATAACAAGAGGACCATGATGGTCCTGAATCGCTCACCATTCCCCACATGACCCAGTGTTGAACTGAGTATGACGTCGTTATTTCTATTATTTGACAGTGACCTAGTTTTTGAGCATATGTGACCTAGATATCATCAAGATAAAAAATTCTGACCAATTTTCATGAAGATCCATTGAAAAATATGACCTCTAGAGAGGTCACAAGGTTTTTCTATTATTTGACCTAATGACCTAGCTTTTGAAGGCACGTGACCCACTTTTAAACCTGACCTAGATATCATCATGGTGAACATTCTCACCAATTTTCATGAAGATCTCGTGAAAAATATGGCCTCTAGAGAGGTCACAAGGTTTTTCTATTTTTCGACCTACTGACCTAGTTTTTGACTGCACATGATCCAGTTACAAACTTGACCTAGATATCATCAAGCTGAACATTCTCACCAATTTTCATGAAGATCCATTGAGAAATATGGCCTCTAGAGACATCACAAGGTTTTTCTATTTTTAGACCTACTGACCTAGTTTTTGACCGCACATGACCCAGTTTCAAACTTGACCTAGATATCATGAAGATGAACATTCTGACCAATTTTCATGAAGATCTCTAGAAAAATATGACCTCTAGAGAGGTCACAAGGTTTTTCTATTTTTAGATCTACTGACCTAATTATTGAACGCACGTGACCAAGTTTTAAACCTGACCTAGATATCATCAAGGTGAACATTCTGACCAATTTTTATAAAGATCCCATGAAAAATATGGCCTCTAGAGAGGTCACAAGGTTTTTCTATTTTCAGACCTACTGACCTAGTTTTTGGCCGCACGTGACCCAGTTTCAAACGACCCAGATATCATCAAGGTGAACATTCTGACCAAATTTCATGAAGACCCATTGAAAAATATGGCCTCTAGAGAGGTCACAAGGTTTTTCTATTTTAAGACCTACTGACCTAGTTTTTGACCCCACTTGACCCAGTTTCGAACAAGACCTAGATATCATCAAGCTGAACATTCTGACTAATTTTCATGAAGATCTCATGAAAAATATGACCTCTAGAGAGGTCACAAGGTTTTTCTATTTTTCGACCTACTGACCTAGTTTTTGACTGCACATGACCCAGTTACAAACTTGACCTAGATATCATCAAGCTGAACATTCTCACCAATTTTCATGAAGATCCATTGAGAAATATGGCCTCTAGAGACATCACAAGGTTTTTCTATTTTTAGACCTACTGACCTAGTTTTTGACCGCATGTGACCCAGTTTCAAACTTGACCTAGATATCCTGAAGATGAACATTCTGACCAATTTTCATGAAGATCTCTAGAAAAATATGACCTCTAGAGAGGTCACAAGGTTTTTCTATTTTTAGATCTACTGACATAATTATTGAACGCACGTGACCAAGTTTTAAACCTGACCTAGATATCATCAAGGTGAACATTCTGACCAATTTTTATAAAGATCCCATGAAAAATATGGCCTCTAGAGAGGTCACAAGGTTTTTCTATTTTCAGACCTACTGACCTAGTTTTTGGCCGCACGTGACCCAGTTTCAAACGACCCAGATATCATCAAGGTGAACATTCTGACCAAATTTCATGAAGACCCATTGAAAAATATGGCCTCTAGAGAGGTCAAAAGATTTTTCTATTTTTAGACCTACTGACCTAGTTTTTGACCCCACTTGACCCAGTTTCGAACAAGACCTAGATATCATCAAGCTGAACATTCTGACTAATTTTCATGAAGATCTCATGAAAAATATGACCTCTAGAGAGGTCACAAGGTTTTTCTATTTTTAGATCTACTGACCTAGTTTTTGACCCCACGTGACCCAGTTTCGAACTTGACCTAGATATCATCAAGATGAACATCCTGACCATTGAGAAATATGCCTTAGAGAGGTCACAAGGTTTTTCTATTTTTAGACCTACTGACCTAGTTTTTGACTCCACATGACCCAGTTTCGAACACGACCTAGATGTCATCAAGGTGAACATTCTGACAAATTTTCATGAAGATCTCATGAAAAATATGGCCTCTAGAGAGGTCAGAAGGTTTTTCTGTTTTTAGATCTATTGACCTAGTTTTTGACCCCACGTGACCAAGTTTCGAACTTGACCTAGATATCATCAATTTGAACATTCTGACTAATTTTCTTGAAGATCCATTGAGAAATATGGCCTCTAATGAGGTCACAAGGTTTTTCTATTTTTAGACCTAATGACCTAGTTTTTGACCCAACGTGACCCGGTTTCAAACTTGACCTAGATATCATCAAGGTGAACATTCTGACTAATTTTCATGAAGATCGCATGAAAAATATGGCCTCTAGAGAGGTCACAAGGTTTTTCTATTTTCAGATCTACTGACCTAGTTTTTAACCGCACGTGACCAAGTTTCGAACTTGACCTACATATCATCAAGATGAACATTCTGACCAACTTTCATAAAGATCCCACGAAAAATGTGACCTCTAGAGTGGTCACAAGCAAAAGTTTACGCACGTACGCATGCACGCACGACGGACGCCATGCGATCACAAAAACTCACCTTGTCACTTTGTGACAGGTGAGCTAAAAATAAGATGCTCAAAAACCTTCAAATCACGCTTTTAGTAGTGTTGTTGTTATGTGTGCCCCGGTTATGGATATTTAAAACATGTTTACCGTTTCCAAGAACAACAAGAATGGTAAATAAAAAATGTACTGGAATCATCAAGTCATCACATGAAAACAATGCATTAGTCGTCGTATAATGTTTTTTGTATGCAAGAATAGCGACAATACACGTTTGTTTTGTGTATTAATGCCTGCAGAAGCCCTTGGGATATGTTTGTGACCTCGACCTTCGGTCTCGGTCACAAACAATCCCGCGGGCTTCTGCAGACGTTAATACACAAAAAAACGTGTATTATCCCTACAATGTTCAGGGAAAAGAATGAAAGAAATTTAATGAAATTTTGCCAAATGGTAAGTTTGTTATGTACAAATATGTGGATTTTTAGACAATTAAAGGGCAATAACTCTAAAGTTACAAAAGAAATCCGTAAGAAATTGTGTGTGCACAACCACATTATAGTGCTCTAAATTCTGTTTAAGTTATATAGTTTAAGGTCATGTTATTAATGTCTTCGGTACCATGTGGTATGTCATTTTGATTTTATGATAATAAATATGACCCTTTCATGTCTGCCTGGGTTTAACTTAATCTCAACCCTGGGCCATTTTGTCTGTGCCATTTCCACTAAAAATTGACCCTAGCTATCAGGTTTTGACCCTAGCAATTTCGGCTTATACATGACCTGATCAGGTCTTTGCCATTTCGGCTTAATATCGACCCTGTTGTGGCCATTGCTAAAAATAACCACTCTGGCCCATCAGTAAAATTACTGGCCTGACTCGTGACGGCTACCTGGAAATATAATCAAATTTTAGTCATATTGTTATTTAACCAACTAGTATAATCATCAAGAGATCAAATGAAGAATACAAATTCTCAAGATCTCAACAAACAAGAGTAGTGTGACTTTTACTCTGTGCACAATGTGGACTACAATGATTGCATAACATTCTGTTAAAATGTAAATATATCACCTTAGCTAATTATCAGCTATAGAAGCATGGTTCTGTTTTCTTACACATGGTTTGTGCGTTATGCAATATTTTGCTTGATTTACAAACTCTCAATAAAATGTTATCCAAAGAGTGTAGTATGTTTTATACATAGATCATCCGACCGGCCGTACAGCAATTTCACCCTGAGGCAGCACATGTTACTTCCGGTAAGGAAAGTGCAAACATACTAATTCTGCATCCTTTGTCTGCACAACATGAGGTCACCATTTACTGAGAAATTTCGGTATAGAATTCTGCACAACATCATTAATGGCACCTGAAATGAGCTAGGACACCATTTACCGAGAAAAATCCGTATAGAATGCTCCCAATCATAAAGGGAACACTCATTTACCTGAAAGAAAAGTACAAAATTGTCAAACAAAAAATTCTTACCAGTTTATCTGAAATTTCTATCATCCTACGATTCAATTTACACTTGAAATTTTTATTTTTTATGTCTGACTCAATAAGAAGACTTCCCTTTGTTATAGATAAATCTGCACTGACCAGTGTTACTGATAAGCCAGCTTTCTCTCTCTGTGTGAGGCCCAAAAGGGATATGCGGTTGATAAAATAACATTTTTATAATATTTATTGACCTTTATCTGAAGATTTAAACCTATTCTTGACCCTGAGGAAAAACTGTTGGATATTTCTGCACTGTCAAATGAAATGATACTTATGCAAATTTAAATATTGAACAAGAGCTCATAGAACACGAAATTCCCCCACCCCTTGATGCATTCAGTAACTGCACAAGAGACAGAAATTATTTGGTCATTGTGCACTGGACGTTTGACGTACTGACCTCAAATCAATAATTAGGGGTCATTTACCAGTCATAAGTGACTGACCTCTATAACAAATCTGATTTTAGACCTAAGCATTCTCTAGTTATTTGGCAAAATATGTTCTACTGTTCTGGGTCAATTTGACCTTGACTTTTGACCTACTGATCTCAAAATCAACCGGGGTCATCTGCTGGTCATGATCAACCACCCTATCAAGTTTCGTGAATTTCGTGATTGTAGGCCTACGCGTTCTCAAGTTATCATCCAGAAACAGTTCAACTGTTCCGGGTCACTGTGATCTTGACCTTTGACCTACTGATCTCAAAATCAACAGGAGTCATTTGCTGGTCATGATAAACCACCCTATCAGTTTCGTGATTCTAGGCCTAAGCATTCTCAACTTATCGTCCGGAAACCATTTAACTGTTCTGGATTACTGTGACCTTGACCTTTGATCTACTGATCTCAAAATTGACAGGGGTCATTTGATGGTCATGACCAATCTCCTTATCAACGTCCATGATCCTAGGCTCAAGCATTCCTGAGTTATCATCTGGAAACCGTAGACCTGTTCTTGGTCAATGTGACCTTGACTTTTGACCTACTGACCTCAAAATCAATACGGGTAATTTCCTGGTCATGATCAACTTCAAAATCAAGTTTTGTGATCCTAGACTCTAGCATTCTCAAGTTATTGTCCGGAAACCATTTAACTCTTTCGGATCACTGTGACCTTGATCTTTAACCTACTGATTAACCTACGGGTTATCTAATTGTTATGAGCAACCGCCCTGTCAAACTTCATTATCCTAGGCCTAAGCGTTCTTGAGTTATCATCCGGAAACTGATTGGTCAACAAACCAACTGACCAACCAACAGACCAACCAACATCTGCAAAACTATATGCCCCTCCTTCTTCGAAGTGGGGCATAAAAATATGGTTTCACAACCCATGAGCATGTCCTTTACTACTTATAACATCATTTTTGAAAACAACTATTCAAAAACCAAATTTTAAATGTACCATTATAAGTGTTGTCAAATTTATCTATAATTTGACAAATTCAAGGGCCATAACTCTTATATATATATATATATATATATATATACACACACACACACACATTTTTTTCATTTCTGAGCACCCAGACTGATTAATAATTTCCTACGACATACATTTCGCATAAAATGATGGGACATTTGTATTTCATAAATAAGTATATGGTGGGTGTTGTATACCAATGCCTTTTATAAATGATTTCAAGGGACATAACTCTGACCATTATAATTTACCATAAAAGGGTGGGTAGAGGTGGGTTCTACATCTAAAATGTTTCGTTATAGATAATAGTAATGTATCAGATAAAGATCCAAACTCTTCTAAAAAGTCCACAATTTGTGCGTATTTTCAGTCTTATAACCCCCACTAATACCAAGTGTGGTTCATGAGAAGAGGTCGTTTAAAGATATTTCTAGCTCTAGTGGCCCCTTAAAGAGGTCAAACTTCCCCATTTTAACAAAACTGGTAGTTGTTACAGGATTTTATAATGACGCTACTGACCAAGTTTGATGAAGATCCATCAAGCAGTTTGTTTAAATGTTTTATTTCTTACTGTAGTGGCCCTTAAGGGGTCAAAGTGCCCTATTTGAATAAAATTGGGAAAGAACCTTACAATGATACTACAGAGATCCATTGAGCCATTTATAAGAAAAAGTAATTTAAAGATATTTCTGTTTTCCTGAAAGAGGCCTAGGGTCTAACTGAATAAAACTGGTAGAGGACCTTACAATGATGTCACAGACCAAGTCTTATCAAGATCAAGATCCATTTAGCCATTCATGAGAAGAAGTTGTTGAAACATTTCTCATTTTTTGCTCTAATGGCCCCTAAATGGCACAAATGCCCCAGTTTGAAACTAAAGGGCCATGATGACTGACCCTAGTATGTATGTGTGTGTATGTGTGTGCATGCATGTGTGTGTGTGTGTGTGTACATGTTTGTGTTGGAGGGTGGGTAAAATGTTGAGGAATGATGACATAGGATAAAAAGAGAATATCAAACAAGATTTTAAATGTTTTCACTACATACATATAGGGAAAAGTTTTGTTTGTTTTGGGTTTAACGCCGTTTTTCAACAGTATTTCAGTCATGTAACGGTGGGCAGTTAACCTAACCAGTGTTCCTGGATTCTGTACCAGTACAAACCTGTTCTCGCAAGTAACTGCCAACTTCCCCACATGAACCAGAGGTGGAGGACTAATGATTTCAGACACAATGTCGTTTATCAAATACTCACGGAGAACATACGCCCCGCTGAGGATCGAACTCACGACCCCGCGATCCGTAGACCAACGCTCTTACCTACTGAGCTAAGCGGGCGGGCTTATAGGGAAAAGTGACCACACCTTCTCACAGCCATGTTTTTTTTTGAAGAAACAGAATAACTTGTATAATCTTTGTAAAGGGTTACCAATGAAACATTTGTGTAAAATTATTTTTAAATCAGGCCAACAGTTTCTGACAAGGAGATCTTTAAAGTTTCCACCATATACATATAGAGAACAAGAGTGCCAGACTGTCACAAAATACGCCTGTCATCGAACTTGGCCTAATTCAAGGGCCATAATCCAAGAGTGCCTGGGGTGATTTGGGTGGTTATGTATAATCTTTGTAAAGGGTTACCAATGAAACATTTGTGTAAAATTATTTTAAAATCAGGCCAACAGTTTCTGACAAGGAGATCTTTAAAGTTTCCACCATATACATATAGAGAACAAGAGTGCCAGACTGTCACAAAATAAGCCTGTCATCGAACTTGGCCTAATTCAAGGGCCACAATCCAAGAGTGCCTGGGGTGATTTGGGTAGTTATCGTACTTGGCCGAGATATTATGCCAACAAACATTGTCAGCAAGTTTGGTGAAGATCGGATGAAAATTGTCCAACTTAAGAGTGCGTAAAATGCTAAATTCACAGTTTATTTAGTAATTCAAGGGCCATTATCCAGGAGTGCCTGGGGTGATTTGGCTAGTTATCCGGCTGGTCAAGATATCATGCCCACAAACATTGTCAGCAAGTTTGATGAAAATTGGATCAAAACTGTTGGACTTAGAGAGCGGACACGGCTAAAATCGCTCTTTTTCGAGTAATTCAAATGCCATATAATAAATCCAAGAGTGCCAGGGATGATTTGGCTGGTTATCAAACTTGAGAGCAGACATGCTTGGATGCAGACCGCCCGCCCGCCCCCTGCGCCGCCACCACGGGTGTCCACATAATACGCCCCGCTCTTTCAGAGACGGAAGTATAACAAGAGATCACAGAGTGATCTTGGCGCCCACCAATGTGCCATTTTTGAGTGTTCCAAATTTCAAGACTTACTGACTAGCTCAAGGTCAAATTCCATTTCAGTACATAACACTGTGCATGTGGTCCATGCATGTGGTCCAAATTTGAAAGCTGTTGCTTGAGAAATGTGAAAGTAGGTCACTAGATCAATTTCAAGGACAAAGTTCTTTGTACACAAAACTATGCATGTGCATCAAACTTGAAGGCTGTAGCTTGAGAAATTTGAAAGTAGGTCACTAGGTCAATCTTAAGGTCAAAGTTTATTTTGGTACACAAAACTATGCAAGTGGTCCAAATTTGAAGGCTGTAGCTTGAGAAATGTGAAAGTAGGTCACCAGGTCAAAATCAAGGTAAAATTTCATTTCAGAACACAAATCTATGCATGTGGTCCAAATTTGAATCCTGTACCTTCAAAAATGTGAAAGTAGGTCACTAGGTCAATGTCAAGGTCAAAGTTTGTTTCGGTACACAATCCTATGCGTGTGGTCTAAATTTGAAGCCTGTAGCTACAGAAATGTGAAAGTAGGTCACTAGGTAAATCTTAAGGTCAAAGTTCATTTCGGTACACAAAACTATGCAAGTGGTCCATATTTGAAGGCTGTAGCTTGAGAAATGTGAAAGTAGGTCACTAGGTAAAAATCAAGGTCAAATTTTATTCCGGAACACAGAACTATGCATGTGGTCCAAATTTGAAGCCTGTACCTTCAAAAATGTGAAAGTATGTCACTAGGTCAATGTCAAGGTCAAAGTTTGTTTAAGTACACAAAACTATGCATGTGGTCCAAATTTGAAGGCTGTAGCTTGAGAAATGTGAAAGTAGGTCACTAGGTCAAAATCAAGGTCAAATTTCATTTCGGAACACGAAACTATGCATGTGGTCCAAATTTGAAGCCTGTATCTTCAACAAGAGGACCATGATGGTCCTGAATCGCTCACCTCTTCACACATGACCCAGTTTTGAGTATGACGTCATTATTTGACATAGTGACCTAGTTTTTGAGCTCATGTGACCCAGTTTTGAACTTGACCTAGATATCATCAAGATAAAAATTCTGACCAATTTTCATAAAGATCCATTGAAAAATATGGTCTCTATAGAGGTCACAAGGTTTTTCTATTATTTGACCTATTGACCTAGTTTTCGAAGGTACGTGACCCTGTTTTGAACTTTACCTAGATATCATCAATGTGAACATTCTCACTAATTTTCATGAAGATCTCATGAAAAATATGGCCTCTAGAGAGGTCACAAGGCTTTTCTATTTTTATACCTACTGGCCTAGTTTTTGACCGCATGTGACCCAGTTTCGAAAATGACCTAGATATCATCAAGGTGAACATTCAGATCAATTTTCATGAAGATCCATTGAAAAATACGGCCTCTAGAGAGGTCAAAAGATTTTAATAATTTTAGACCTACTGACCTAGTTTTTGACCGCAGATGACCCAGTTTCAAACTTGACCTAGATATCATCAAGGTGAACATTCTGACCAATTTTAATGGAAATCCATTCACAAGTATGGCCTCTAGAGAGGTCACAAGATTTTTCTATTTTTAGACCTACTGACCTAGTTTTTGTCCGCACATGACCCTGTTTCAAACTTGACCTAGATATCATCAAGATGAACATTCAGACCAATTTTCATACAGATCCCATGAAAAATATGGCCTTTAGAAAGGTCACAAGGTTTTTCTATTATCTGACGTTCTGACCTAGTTTTTGATGGCACGTGATCCACTTTCAAACTTTACCTAGATATCATCAAGATGAACATTCAGACCAACTTTCATACAGATCCAATGAAAAATATAGCCTCTAGAGAGGTCACAAGGTTTTTCTATTATTTGACCTACTGACTTAGTTTTTGAAGACATGTGACCCAGTTTCAAATCTGACTTCGAACTTGACCTTGATATCATCAAGGTGAACATTCTGACCAATTTTCATGAAGATCTCATGAAATATATGGCCTCTAGAGAGGTCACAAGGTTTTTCTATATTTAGACCTACTGACCTAGTTTTTGACCGGACATGACCCAGTTTCAAACTTGACCTAGATATCATCAAGATGAACATTCAGACCAACTTTCATACAGATCCCATGAAAAATATGGCCTTTAGAGAGGTCACAAGGTTTTTCTATTATTTGACCTACTGACCTAGTTTTTGATGGCACGTGACCCAGTTTCAAATCTGACCTAGATATCATCAAGGTGAACGTTCTGACCAATTTTCATGAAGATCTTGTGAAATATATGGCCTCTAGAGAGGTCACAGGTTTTTCTATTTTTAGATCTACTGACCTAGTTTTTGACCGCACGTGACCAGTTTCGACGACCTAGATATATCAAGATAAACATTCAGACCAACTTTCATACAGATCCATGAAAATATGGCCTTTAGAGAGGTCACAAGGTTTTTCTATTATTTGACCTACTGACCTAGTTTTTGATGGCACCTGACCCAGTTTCAACTTGACCTAGATATCTTCAAGGTGAACGTTCTGACCAATTTTCATGAAGATCTTGTGAAATATATGGCCTCTAGAAAGGTCACAAGGTTTTTCTATTTTTAGACCTAATGACCTAGTTTTTGATGGCACGTGACCCAGTTTCGAACTTGACCTAGATATCATCAAGGTGAACATTCTGACCAATTTTCATGAAGATCTTATGAAATATATGGCCTCTAGAGAGGTCACAAGGTTTTTCTATTTTAAGACCTACTGACCTAGTTTTTAAAGGCATGTGACCCAGTTTGGAACTTGACCTAGATATCATCAAGATGAACATTCTGACCAACTTTCATAAAGATCCAATGAAAAATGTGACCTCTAGAGTGGTCACAAGCAAAAGTTTACGGACGCACGCACGCACGCAGGGGGATAATTTGAACAATCTTAGTAGAAGACCACTAGATGATGTCACATACAAAATATCAAAGCCCTAGGCCCTGTGGTTTTGAACAAGAGGTTTTTCAAAGTTTTTCCCTATATCAGTATATAAGTCTATATAAATCATGTGACCCCCTGGGGCGGGGCGGGGTTTTTCCCTATATCAGTATATAAGTCTATATAAATCATGTGACCCCCTGGGGCGGGGCCATATTAGGACCCCAGGGAAATAATTTGAATCATCTTGGTAGATTTTGTTTGTTTGTTTGTTTGTTTTGGGTTTAACGCCGTTTTTCAACAGTATTTCAGTCATGTAACGGCGGGCAGTTAACCTAACCAGTGTTCCTGGATTCTGTACCAGTACAAACCTGTTCTCCGCAAGTAACTGCCAACTTCCCCACATGAATCAGAGGTGGAGGACTAATGATTTCAGACACAGTGTCGTTTATCAAATAGTCACGGAGAACATACGCCCAGCCCGAGGATCGAACTCACGACCCCGCGATCCGTAGACCGACGCTCTACCTACTGAGCTAAGCGGGCGGGTCATCTTGGTAGAGGACCACTAGATGATGCTTCATACCAAATATCAAAGCCCTAGGCTCTGTGGTTTTGGACAAGAAGATTTTCAAAGTTTTTCCCTATATAAATCTATGTAAATTATAGAAATAAACAAAGGGCCATAATTCATTCAAAAATTGTTGAACCAGTCTGATTTTCAGAGGGACACAACTAGGGTACCAATACATCATTCTGACAAAGTTTGGTCAAAATCCCCCTTGTAGTTTCTGAGGAGATGCGATAACGAGAAATTGTTAACGGAAGGACGGACGGAATGACGGGCGGACGGAAGGACGACGGACCACGGACGCAGAGTGATTTGAATAGCCCACCATCTGATGATGGTGGGCTAATAAACAAAGGGCCATAACTCACTCAAAAATTGTTGAACCAGTCTGATTTTCAGGGGGACACAACTAGAGTACCAATACATCATTCTGACAAAGTTTGGTCAAAATCCCCCTGGTAGTTTTTGAGGAGATGCGATAACGAGAAATTGTTAACGGACGGAAGGACGACGGACCACAGACGCAGAGTGATTTGAATAAAAATGCCAATGCCAATGTTTTTTTAAAGTATCAGAGTGATTTAAACAATTCTGGTAGATGGTCATCAAAAGAACATCAGTGTGAAACTAGAAGATGCTTTTGTAGAAAAGCGCATGTCTCCCCAAATGCATAGTAGTAATAAGCAAGAAGTCAATGGAGGACAGGAGCAAATGTCAAAGAGACACTGATAATTGGTTGGCTGCAATATGGATCGTCTACTTGGCATGTCCAATTATCTTTTAAAGCTTCAACATTCTGGGCCTACTGGTTCTCAAGTTATGGATTGGAAACTGTTTTTCATGTTCTGGTCCCTGTGACCTTGACCTCTGGTTGAGTGACCCCAAAATCAATAGGGGTCATCAACTCTGAATACCCAATCATCCTATGAAGTTTCAACATTCTATGTCAATGGTTCTCAAGTTATTGATGGGAAAGAGTTTTCCATGTTCAGGCCCATGTGATCTTGACCTTTGCTCAAGTGACTTAAAAAAACAGTAAGGGTATTCTACACTGTAAGTCCTATAATTCTATGAAGTTTCAAGGTTCTAGGTCAAACAGTTCTCCAGTTATTGATCAGAAACCGTTTTCAAGGTTCTGGTCCCTTGATCAAGTGACCCAGAAATCAATAGCAGTCATCTGCTTTACATGTCCAATCATCCTATGATGTTTCAACATTCTGAGTCAAGTGGTTCTCAAGTTATTGATTAGAAACGGTTTTCCCTGTTCAGGCCCCTGTGACCTTGACCTTTGATCTAGTAACCTCAAAAAGAATAAGGGTCATCTACTCTGTAAGCCCTATCACCCTATGAAGTTTGAAGGTTCTACATCAAATGGCTCTCCAGTTATTGATCGAAGATAAAGTGTGACAGACGGATGGCCCCTGTGACTTTGACCTTTGATGGAGTAACCCCAAAAACAATAGGGGTCATCTACTCTGTAAGTCCTATCACTCTATGTTGTTTGAAGGTTATGGGTCAACTGGTTCTCAAGTTATCAATTGGAAATGGATTTCCATGTTCTGGCCCCTGTGACCTTGACCTTTATCAGAGTGACCCAAAATCAAAAGGGGTCATCCACTCTGCATGTCCAATCATCTTATAAAGTTTCAACATTCTGAGTCAAGTGGTTCTCAAGTTATTGATCAGAAATGGTTTTCCATGTTCAGGCCCCTGTGACCTTAATCCTTTGATGGAGTAACCCCAAAAACAATATAGGTCATCTACTGCATAAGCCCAGCCACCCTATGAAGTTTGAAGGTTCTAGGTCAAATGGTTCTCCAGTTATTGATTGGAAATGAAGTGTGACGGATGGACAGGCAGGGCAAAAACCCCCAGTGGGGGATAGAGGGTCACCAAAGGAACATTAGTGTGAAATTATTTTAAAACTGAATTTGCAGTTTCTGACAAGATGATTTTTTAAGTTTCCACTATATACATATAGTGAAAAGTGACCACATTCCCTTCTAACCATGCTTTTTTATGAATCGGAATATCTAACAATCTTGGTAGCTAATGGTCAAACAAGGAACATTCGTGAGAAATTATTTCAAAACTAGAGCTGCTTTCGAGAAAAGCACATGTCTGAATAGTTATGTATCTGGGTCAACCATGCACCAATACATGTATCACTGGCATCTGTGTACAGAGTGATTTTCGGTAATACAAGGGCCATAATTCTGAAGTCCTGGGCCAATTTGACCAGTTATCGAACATGGCCAAGGACTTATTTGTAAACACATTTTGTTCAAGTTTGGTGAAGATTGGATGAGAACTCTTCAAGTTAGAGCGGGGACAAGAGTAACAAGTGCACTGCCTTGCGGGTGCAGATGCTCATCTGATTTTTTTGTCTCTGTATAATAGAAATATTGTCCTACCCATGTTTTTTTTTAATCCAAAAGGGGCCATAATTCTTGCAAAATGCAATGTAGAGTTACGGAACTTGCTGTGCAGAGTCAGCTTTTAATGGCGAATAACTGCTCAAAGTTTTAAAGCAATAGCTTTGACCGTTAAGGAAAAAAGTTGACCTAAACGCAAAACTTAACCAAAAAATATAATGATACTTTCTAAGTCCAAAAGGGGCCATAATTCCTGAAAAAAGCTGGACTGAGTTATGTTTCTTGCTGTACAGAGTCAGCTTTTGATGGTGAACAAGTGTTGCAAGTTTTAAAGCAATAGCTTTGATAGTTTAGAAGAAAAGCTGACCTAAACACAAAACTTAACCAAGAAATCTGATTTTCTAAATCCAAAAGGGGCCATAATTCTTGCAAAGAGCAGGATGGAGTTATGTTTCTTGCTGTTCAGAGTCAGCTTTTGATGGTGAACAAATGTTGCAAGTTTCAAAGCAATAGCTTTGATAGTTTAGGAGTAAAGCTGACCTAAACATAAAACTTAACCAGGCAACACCAACGCCGATCAAGTGATGACAATAACTCATCATTTTTTTTCAAAATCAGATGAGCTAAAAAGGTCAATTTTCAGTAATTCAAGGGCCATAATTCTGAACTGCCAGGGGGCGATTTGGCTTGTTATTGGCCGAGGACATTGGTAAACACATTTTGTTAAAAGTTTGGTGAAGATCAGAATTGTTCAGCGCAGACAAGATTTGTGACAGACAGTGTGACGGACACACAACGGACGCACAGACAGCAGTAAATCAATACATCTCCAACACCACAATGTGGTGAGAGACATAATTTTACTCATATCAATGCTTAGTTACAAAAGAAGCTTACTTCATTTCAAAAACTTCCTCCATATGTTTATGTCTTTCTGCATTTAGTTTCTTCAGTTTAACATCTTTGTCTTCCAACTGTTTTACATATGATGACAGTTTAGTGGTGTATTCTCTTGTGGAAGCTTTTGCCTTCTCTAGGTCTGCTTGTAGTTCCTCAATCTAAATACAAAACGTAACTTTTCATATTAATTCAGAACTGTCATATACAACATCTTGCCAATTTTCAAACATAAATTCAGTGAATTGATATCCCACCCTGCAAAAGGGATAAAGGTTTTACCCTTGAAGAATTAAATGCAACTGAATTTCAGTCTTTTTGAAAGCTACTCATTCTAAATTATTGATCAAAAACCATTTTTCTATATTTAGTAACAATGACCTTGACCCAAGCTACTTAAAATGAACTAAAAAATTAGTCTTAATAGAAGTTACCTGTTTACCAGGTTTGGTTTGCTTACCTCATTCCTAACTGAAGTTATCGTGTTTTTAGTGCAATATTCTTGACCTTGACTTAAGGATGTACGAGCGAATTTTTTCTAACGTTAAGAATTTTTTCATATCCTGTGATCTTGAAGAACATTAGTTTCTAAGACAAACAAGAGCAGAAAAAACATAGGTCACTGAACTCGTTTTAATTTTATAGGGCATTTTCTTCATCCACTTCTTAAGCATTTCTGAAATTTTGTAAAATTAGAAAAATGGTGGTACTATATAAAACATATAATATCCTACTTAAACTTATAGGGATTTCAGGTCTTACAGGTTGATATGAATATATGGTGATGTCAGTATTATATAAGCATAAATATCACAAACAAATCTCTTTAATTTTTACATGTTGACATAATTACCCCACCCACATTATTTTCAATGGAAAAAACGTATTTAGATCTACAAAAAAAATTCTGACGTTAAGATTTTCAAAATATTTTGCATCATTAAAGACACACAAAAATGCTTCAAAATGGAAAGAAAAAAAGTTGGGGTCATCGTGCATCTAAGAGATTTATTAAGAAAAAACTGCTAAAAAGTGGTGAATTTTGATATTTTTTGTTCTTTTTGTTTTAATTTATATTTTCTAGATAATATAAAGTGCTATCTTGAAAACTTTTATTTTATTTATAGCTTAACATTATATGTATCAGTCAGAAAAATATCAAAACCAAACCTGATCTACTTTAATAGATATTTGAAATTACCTACCCCTACCCCATTGTAAATCTTACGTTAATTTGAGGCAAATGCCAGCCGAAAATAAGGGTGAAATTTTTTTTTTCGCAAAAAGCATAATATATTTGGTTAAATGGTACATTTTTAGCCATATCTTAATCATTTAGCATTAATATTTGGCAAAACTTTTGTTAGAAAGCAATATTCGAAGAAACATTTTTCAAAATGGCAGATGTCCTGAAAAAAACGCTCGTACATCCTTAAGCAACCAAAAATATAATCTAAAACCCTAGTCTCCATGCAAGCTTCCTAAATTACAAGTATGGATGCAATATCCTATTTTAATAGTGAAGTTATTGAGCAAAAACAGTTTTTCTATTTTTTGTAACAGCTACCTTGACCTTGACCTCAGTGAACAAAACATAACATTCAACAGTTTCCAAGAAAGCTATTTATATGTTTTGTCCGTAAGTATTGACCTGGCACTCAAAATATTCCATATACTTCCATAAATTAATTTTTGGTGTCCGAACCTAAATATAATTATTGCATATATATTTCTTAATTGATATAATTATATCGCAAGTGCAGGTAGATGTGCGGACAAAGCATTTAGCAGTCAATCACAGGGTTGTGGGTTCGAGTCCTATATCAGGTAATATCTTTTTTTCCAAATTTTATATGCAGACTTACCTATTATCTTATCTGATCAAACTTAACGTGATTTTTCTGGTTCATTTATTGAAAGTTATCAAAACGTTGTTGAAAAGTCGAATAAAATTGTTTTAAATGTATCTTTGATAAAAAGAAAAATTGCTTGTCACAAGCGTTTCCAGAAAATAAATTCTACAAGAGAAAACAATTAAATTTCATGAAATGTTATACATAAAATAGTGTAATAATAAACGCAGTACTGATAACATTACTTTTAAAAATTATATAAGGTGATTTTGAACCCATGATAACATGCGTGGAAGTCAGACACCTTACCACTACACCACTGTGTCATCGGTTAAATGTATAGGTTACTATACACGGCTGTAAACACTGGCTCACACTCTTTCAGTAGGTGAGTTGAAAAAAGAGCCAGTGATACTTCCGAGGCGGAGCTAATGAACAGAACTACACGAGAAATGTAAACAAAGACAGATGGTGACTTTATTTTTAACTTTCTTTAACAAATTTAAGTCCTTATTTCAAAACAAGAGGGCATATATGTGATACGTCCCGGAAATTACATACTCGTCCCGGTGTCCCGGACAGTCTTGAAATGTCCCGGAAAAATAAAAATACAGGAACAAATAAAAATAATCCCCCAAAAAACTTTTTTGTCTATAAGTTGTTGAATTTTACACAATAAACAGTCCCCGGTGTCACATTGTTTATTCCTAATCAGTTTCATGCCCTCGAGTGGGACACGTGTTGATTAAGTCCGCTTTGATCACGCGACGATCTTTTGATGACACTGATTAAGTTACAGTCAGTTATTATGATGACCCTGATTAAGAACTGACAGGATTATGCAATCAATAACTGTTTTATGGTACTTTAATTAGGAACAATAGTCGTAAATCTCTTTGTTTTTAGCATGTTGGTGGTAAAGCTACATGTAGCCTTTATCGAAGAGATTATTGAAAACGGTCAATTAAACGATAATTATTTTAAAAGGTTGTAATAATTTAAGATCAAGATCGATTGTCACACATATTCTAAATTAAAATATTGAATGCCTTTGCCGACCGACCCATGGAAATTGACCCGACTCCAAATATTTTATATTGGCGATTTTATTTACAAGATATATTTTATTCCTTTAAGGATTCAATTTAATTATTAGATAAATGTTTAAGCTTTAGAATGATACCAAATTAGCTAGAATCTAAATCACGATGACCAGGTTGAATCTTCGTATATAGTAAGTCTCCTAATTCTGTTCACCTCGGGAACACAATAAATTCATGTGACGAACTATAGATGTGTATTACCCGTACACGTATTTACCTCCCTTGGAAAGCTAGACGGCATTTGCAGCAAATTAAAACATTGTAAGTGAGTGAACAAGGTTTATCTCGCAAAACTACATGTAATATTATGGTATTTTTGCATGAAACAGAAGAATACCAATGTCACGATGTATGTCCCGGACAAAAGGTAAAAATCCCGGAAATTTTAACTCAGAATCCCGGAAATGTTCTGAAAAATTATGGCATGTATGAAAGAGGGCCAAGATGGCCCTAGGTCGCTCACCTGAGAAACACACCATAACACACCATAACAGTGTAAACATGTTTGACCTAGTGATTTCATGGAAAAAAAATATTCTGACCAATTATCATTATAAGAGGGCCAAGATGGCCCTAGGTCGCTCACCTGAGAAACACACCATAACAGTGTAAACATGTTTGACCCAGTGATTTCATGGAAAAAAAATATTCTGACCAATTATTATTAAAACTGGAGCAAATAATCTTGAGTATAAATAAGTATTTTCTTTGATTTGACCTAGTGACCTAGTTTTTGACCCCAGACTACCCATATTCGAACTTGACCTAGATTTCATCAAGGCTATCATTCTGTCCATATTTGATTAAGATCAATTGAAAAATACAGTCTCTATCACATACACAAGGTTTTTCTTTGATTTGACCTAGTGACCTAGTTTTTGACCCCAGACTACTTATATTCAGAACTGACCTAGATTTCATCAAGGCAACCATTCTGACAAAATTTTATGAAAATCCAGTGTAAAATGCAGCCCCTATTGCATACACAAGGTTTTTCCTTGATTTGACCTAGTGACCTAGTTTTTGACCCAAGATGACCCATATTACAACTTGACCTAGATTTCATCAAGGCAATCATTCCGACCAAATTTCATGGAGATTAATTGAAAAATACAGCCTCTATTTTCTTTGATTTGACCTAGTGACCTACTTTTTGCCCCAGATGACCCATTTTCAAACTCGATCTAGATTTCAATAAGGTTACCACTTTGACTTAATTTCAGGAAGATCAATTGAAAAATACAGCCTCTATCGCAAATACAAGCTTTTCTCTTGATTTGACCTAGTGACCTACTTTTTGACCCCATATAACCCATATTCAAATTTGACCTAGATTTCACCAAGGCAATCATTCTGACCAAATTTCATGAAGATTAATTGAAAAACACAGCTTTTTATCGCATACACAAGGTTTTTCTTTGATTTGACCTAGTGACCTAGTTTTTGACCCCAGATAACCCTTTTTTGAAATCATCAACGTAATCATTCTGACAAAACTTTATGAAGATTAATTGAAAAATACTGCTTCTAACGCATACACAAGGTTTTTCTTTGATTTGACCTAGTGACCTACTTTTTGACCCAAGATGACCCATATTCAAACTCGACCTAGATTTCATCAAGGCAATCATTCTGACCAAATTTCATGAAGATCAATTGAACAAGAGGGCCATAATGGTCCTATATCGCTCACCTGTCATCATTGCACTTAAGGATAAGAAGGTCAAAAAGTCATTATTAAGATCAATCAAAAGAATCATGAGAAAATATAGTTGAAATTTTCTTTAAGGTACAGATATGTCAAAATACACCTATAAATTGGAGGTACCATCCATGTTGTACCACAGGAAAGTGGTCTCGGTTTTTCCCTACAGCCAATAATAAAAAAGTTACTAAATAAGCTTTTTATAGTAACATAAAAGGGAAGTAATGAAAAAAAAAATCATTGTAAGTGAACAAAAGAAGGACCTGCCAAATAAAAACAAGAGCACTGCAATGCAACGCAAATGCAGAGCAATATACACACAAAACAAATGTCATATGACCTTTGACTCCTAAGTGTGACCTTGACCTTGAAGTGAGCCATCCGAAACATGCACTCTGCACATCGTTTCGATGAGGTGAACATTTGTGTCAGGTTTCTTTGAAATCCTTCAAGGGGTTCAAGAGTTACAGAGCGGAAGGGAAATTGCTAACCAACAGACAGACAGACAGACGGACACCGAGGCGATAACATAATACGTGTCTTAGGGCGTATAAAAAGGAATTGAGATCTTATGGTGATACAAGTTGTGTGCAAGTTTGGTTAAAATCAAATTAAAAATGAAGCTGCTATTGTGCAAACAAGGTCAAAATAGCTAATTTTGGCCCTTTCAGGGGCCATAACTCTGGAACCCATAATAGAATCTGGCCAGTTCAAACTAGAACTGTCACAGGAGTGACTCATACCCCCACCATATGGTCTTGTCACAGAAGAATGGCAACCATAAGAAATCTTAAAAATACTTTGGAGTACTTCATCCTGGGCTTCCACATATAAGTAATACTAGTATAATACTAGTATAGTAATACTAGTAAATATATTAAATCTCTAATATTAGAGACACACTAAAAGTGAATACAAAAAAATGTCTTACTGACCCATGTTACCACAGAAAAATGTATTTACTTTTTACATAGGACTTACAATAAAAAAGTTAGAAAAATACCTAAAATATTGAAAATCTAAAAATAGGATTTCTAAAAATAGACTAATTCCTGGAATTAAAGGGGAAGAAACTCAGTACAAAAGTTAAAAAAAAGTTACTTCTCTTTGGCTCTAAGCCAATCAGAATGAGATAAAGTGAAAATACATCAAAATTAACCTTAAATTCTAGGTAAAAGGGGACACAATTCAAGAAAAATTAGTGTCAGAGTTATGCATCTTGTGTCACATGATGTGGGTGATGAGGTGGAACATCTATTTTAAGTCTGAATCAAATCCATTCAGTAGTAACTGAGATATTGTGAAAATACATCAAAATTAACCTTAATTTCTAAGTAAAAAGGGGCATAATTCATGAAAAATTGGTGTCAGAGTTATGCACCTTGTGTCACATGATGTGGGTGATGAGGTGGAACATCTATTTTAAGTTTGAATCAAATCCATTTTGTAATAATTGAGATATAGTGAAAATACATCAAAATCAACCTTAAATTTAAAGTAAAAGGGGACATAATTCATAAAAAAATATGTCAGAGTTAAGCACCTTATGTCACATCATCTGGGTGATGAGGTGGAACAACTATTTTAAGTTTGAATCAGTTCCTGTTAGTAATAACTGAGATATAGTGAAAATACAACAAAATTAACCTTAAATTCTAAGTAAAAGGGGACATAATTCATGAAAACTAAGTGTAAGAGTTATGCACCTTGTGTCACATGATGTGGGCACATGATGTGGGTGATGAGGTGGAACATTTATTTTAAGTTTGAATCAAATCCATTCAGTAGTAACTGAGATATAGTGAAAATACATCAAAATCAACCTTAAATTCTAAGTAAAAAGGGGCATAATTCATAAAAAAAATGGTGTCAGAGTTATGCCCCTTGTGTCACATGATGTGGGTGATGAGGCGGAACATCTATTTTAAGTTTGAATCAAATCCATTTAGTAATAACTGAGATATAGTGAAAATACAACAAAATTAACCTTAAATTCTTAGTAAAAGGGGACATAATTCATGTAAACTTGGTGTCAAGAGTTATGCACCTTGTGTCACATGATGTGGGTGATAAGGTGGAACATGTATTTTAAGTTTGAATCAAATCCATTTGGTAATAACTGAGATAATAGATTTCGGGACGCGACGGGACGGGACGCGACGCGATGCGCCGCGACGGGACGCGACAAAACTGACTCCTATATACCCCCCTCAAACATGTTTGGTTGGGGTATAAAAAGGAATCAAGATCTTGTGGTGATACAAGTTGTGTGCAAGTTTGGTTAAAATCAAATCATAAATGAAGCTGCTATTGCGCAGACAAGGTCAAAATAGCTAATTTTGACCCTTTCAGGGGCCATAACTCTGAAACCCATTATGGGATCTTGCCAGTTCAAGAAAGAAACCAAGATCTTGTGGTGATACAAGTTGTGCGCAAGTTTGGTTAAAATCAAATCATAAATGAAGCTGCTATTGTGCAGACAAGGTCAAAATAGCTAATTCTTGCCCTATCAGGGGCCATAACTCTGGAACCCATAACAGAATCTGGCCAGTTCAAGAAAGGAATCAAGATCTTGTGGTGATACAAGTTCATTGCAAGTTTGGTTAAAATCAAATTATAAATGAAGCTGCTATTGCGCAGACAAGGTCAAAACAGCTAATTTTGGCCCTTTCAGGGGCCATAACTCTGAAACCCATTATGGGATCTGGCCAGTTCAAGAAAGATCTTATGGTGACACAAGTTTTTGTGCAAGTCTGATTAAATTCAAATCATAAATGAAGCTGCTATTGTGCAGACAAGGTCCAAATAGCTAATTTTGGCCCTTTCAAGGGCCATAACTCTGGAACCCACAATGGGATCTGGCCAGTTCAAGAAAAGAACCAAGATCAAAAAAGATAATTCTTGCCCTATCAGGGGCCATAACTCTGGCACCCATAACAGAATCTGGCCAGTTCAAGAAAGGAATCAAGATCTTGTGGTGATACTCAGGGGCCATAACTCTGAAACCCATTATGGGATCTGGCTGGTTCAAGTAAGGAACCGAGATCTTATGGTGATACAAGTTGTGTGCAAGTTTGATTAAATTCAAATCATAAATGAAGCTGCTACTGTGCAGACAAGGTCAAAATAGCTAATTTTGGCCCTTTCAAGGGCCATAACTCTGGAACCCACAATGGGATCTGGCCAGTTCAAGAAAAGAACCAAGATCTTATGCTGATACAAGTTGTGTGCAAGTTTGGTTAAAATAAAATCATAAATGAAACCACTATGATTTGACCTAGTGACCTAGTTTTTGACCCCAGATGACCCATATTCGAGCTCGACCTAAAATTCATCAAGACCATCATTCTGACCAAAATTCATGAAAATCAATTGAAAAATACAGCCTCTATCGCAAACACAAGCTAAATGTTGACAGACGACAGACAGACGCCCGACATTGAGCAATCACAGCCTTGCTCAGGTGAGCTAAAAATTAAATTTAAAAAGACTTTTAACTCTAGTGGCCCCTAAAAGGGGCAAAGTGCCCCCATTTGAACAAATATGGGATAGGACCATATAATGATGCCACAGACCAAGTTTAATGAAGATCCATCAAGCGGTTCATAGTAAGAAGTTGTTTAAAAGTATTTCTATTTTTAGCTCTAGTGGGCCCTAAAAGGGGCCAAGTGCCCCCATTTGAACAAATTTGGGAGAGGACCATATAATGATGCTACAGAACAAGTTTGATGAAGATCCATCAAGCGGTTCATGAGAAGAAGTTGTTTAAAGGTATTTCTATTTTTAGCCCTAGCAGTCCCTAAAAGGGGCCAAGTGCCCCCATTTGAACAAAAATGATACAAGTTGTGTGCAAGTTTGGTTAAAATAAAATCATAAATGAAACCACTATCGTGCAGACAAGAAATTGTTGATTAGGATTAGGGAGGTTCCACTGTATATGTATTTTTCAGACTTCTGATCAAATTAGCCTTTAGGGTCACTTCTTTCCGGTTTTCTATTATTACTTTAACAGGATACATTGACGTACTACACTGCATTTGCCATCGCAATATTAATGGTCTTCTGAGCAATCTAAAACTCCGGCCAGCATTTTTTTTTTACAACAAAAATTGTTACTGACAATTTTCCAACTTAAAAACAAGTTTGTTTACAATGTTCACCATTTTGGTAAGGGAAGCTACTCCCCTGTGCTTACTGTCTACGCTAAAATCTACGATTGCTGTTACGTCCGATAAAAGATCGAGAGGTTAATATTTCTTTCAAACACGATAAATTTAATAGTATTCTGATGAAAGAAATATAAAACAATCACAATATTATGCTACTAATTTATAGATATCGAGTATTATCTTTAACAGAGATCAAACTGTGAACAACAAAACTGACCTGAGGTGACACGCTAATTGCCGATAATAACTGGCCATTCAATCTAACAAAAAGAGGATCACACCTTTGATTATCAGTTTTAATTGAGAAGCTCATGTCATATTGTCATTCTTGTGGTGAAGTCATGCGAAACTTAGCAATCACATGTTTCTCAAAAATTTGGTATCTTTGGCGATTATCGCCTAAAAATAATTGGTTTTGAGAGAAACACGGCCGCTGAAAGGGGTAAAATACGGCGGTCGAGAGGCAATTTCGGTGGCTGCTGGCTACGGACGGGAGGTGGCCGCTGAATAAAGTGATGAAATAGAGAAAAAACTGTGGGGGGCGTCAAAAACTGACCACTGAACGGAGGTGACAGGTTAGACTGTATACATATAGGGAAAGGTGACCACGCCCTCTGGCAGCCATGTTTTTTGACAAATCAAAATAATTTGAACAATCTTGGTAGAAGGTCACACAAGGACCATTTGTGTAAAATTATTCTTAAATCGGCCAAGCAGTTTCATACAAGAAGATTTTTAAAGTTTAAATTATATACATACAGGGAAAAGTGACCACGCCCTCTGGCGGCCATGGTTTTTGACGAATCAAAATAAGTTGAACAATCTTGGTAGAGGGTCACACAAGGACCATTTGTGTAAATTTATTCTTAAATCAGACAAGCAGTTTCATACAAGAAGATTTTCAAAGTTTCCACTATATACATATAGGGAAAAATGACCATGCCCTCTGGCGGTCATGTTTTTTGACGAATCAATATAATTTGAACAATCTTGGTAAGGGGTCACACAAGGACCATTTGTGTAAAATTATTCTAAAATCGGACAAGCAGTTTCATAGAAGAAGATTTTTAAAGTTTCCAATATACATATAGGGAAAAGTGACCATGCTCTCTCGCGGCCATGTTTTTTGACGACTCGGTATAATTAAAATAGAGGATAATGAAGGCCGCTTTATCTCAGTTAAAATGCATGCAGACGAAAAAATACATAATTTGACAAATATATATGCTCCGAACAATGGAATATTGCGGAAAAAATTCTTTAACACAGTTGAGAGCTTACTGAAAACTTCTAATGATCCGCATCTTATCGGCGGTGACTATAACTGTACTTTGGATTCAAAAATGGATAGAAAATACAGTACCTTGAATAATCTATGTAAGGCAGACGAAGGCTTAAATGAACTATCGCAACTGATTATCGCACTAGACCTTGAAGATATTTGGCGAAAACGTAATCCGTCATCAAAACAGTTTACTTTTATGCGTAATGAGTCAAAGTCACGTATTGATTATTTCCTTACTTCAAAACTTGTAGATAACGAAATAAGTAATGTAAAGATATCTCACTTTTATATTCAGATCATGATGTAGTTTCATTTATTTTAAGTACAGAAAATGTGCAGAGAGGCCCAGGCCTATATGTGCAAATGATAGAATCGTTTTGGAAAACTTGGTCAAAGAATAAAGATAATTTTAAGTCAAAACGGGAGTGGTGGGACATGACAAAACATAAAATTAAAACTATTTCAATAGAGTTTTCAACGAGTAAGTCAAAACCACATAAACAAATTAAATTGTTAGAAGAAAAAATTCAACAACTTAAAAATTTAAATGACAATAGGTCCGACATTGAAATCATTAAATTATCACAGGAACTAAATCACTACTACCAGAAACAACTCGCAGCGGCTCAAATCAGATCAAAAGCTAAAAATATCGCAGAAAGTGTAACTTCGTCAAAGTACTTTTTTGATTTAGAAAATAAAAGAGGAAAACAAAAACTCTGGACACAAATAAAAACAGAATCAGGTGTGATAAAACATGACATCAATTCAATTTTAAATGAACAATGTAATTTCTATAAACATCTATTCACATCTGAAGGGATTGATTTTCTGTCTGCGAAAAATCTTGTTTCCAATTTAAATACAAGTATAAATCATAATGAAAAAATCTTATTAGATTCAGACATCCGGGAAGACGAAGTGAAAAATGTAATAATGGGATTTAAACTCTTAAAATCACCTGGGGAAGACGGATTAACCACAGAATGGTACCAGAAATTCTGGTATTTGATAAAAGCAGATTTTCTTGATGTCATTTCGGAAATACTCGATTCCTTTTGTTTGTCGGACTCACAATATAAAGGCGTTTTGTCGCTTCTGTATAAGAGCGGAGATAGGGAAACCCTAAAAAATTGGCACCCATTAACACTCCTTAATGTGGACTATAAAATTATCGCAAAATGTTTAGCAGAAAGAATTAAACCTATGTTATCTAAACTGATACATAATGATCAAAAAGGCTTTATTAAAGGATGTCAAATTTCAGATGCAAATAGATTTATTCAGGATATAATAGATTACACTGATCTTAAAGATAAAGATGGAGTTATTAATTTTCTGGATCAAACTAAGGCTTTTGATAGAGTGGAATGGGAATGGGTAGATATTTGCTTGCAGGCATATGGTATTGGTGAAAAGTTTAGAAAATGGTTTCAAATGTGCCTTATAGGATCGAAAACAACAATACAAACAAACGGTTTAATTGCAGACTACTTTTCAATATCTCGATCTTTAAAACAAGGATGCCTGATCGCGCCCTTCCTATATATTTTACAAGCTGAACCTATGGCGTGTGCTATAAGGCAGGATACTAATATACAAGGTATCACTTTACCCTCGCAAAACGGCCTAAAACTTGAAGCAAAATTAAATCAGTTCGTTGACGACACGCAATTTTTTTGTAAAACTGAAAAGTCAATTTCTGAAATATTTCATAATCTGTGCATATATGAAAAAGCATCTGGAGCAAAAATGAACAAAGATAAAACAACAGGTATTTTTATCGGTAAATCAAAAGGAAAAACACCAAAATTTAAACATATTAAGTGGACAAAAAATCACGTTAAAACATTAGGTATTTGCCACGGATATAATATTGACACAAATGAAATATGGATGGAAAAAATAAATAAAATAAAAAATTGCCTTCAAATTTGGAAATCTAGGGGACTGACATTTAAGGGTAAGCTTCTTATATTAAAAACATATGTAATGTCAATTATCAGTTTTGAAATAGAAACACGTGGGATTCCAACAAAGTACAATGAAGAACTTGAATCTATCATGAGCAAATTTCTTTGGGACGACAAACGGCCATTAGTGTCCAAAAACACTATTCTTTTAACTCAATTAGACGGAGGTCTTAATATGTGCAATATATCAAATATGTATGCTAGTTTTAACGTTAAAATGTTATATAAAGTTATACACTCAAAGGAACAAAATTGGAATGCTATAGGGAAATATTTCTTACACCTTTTTGATCGAAAAGTGAATGAAAATTATTTTCTTTGCAAATGTTCATCTTTTGAAAACTTACCTTACAAATTAAAAATAAGTAACTTTTACAAAATCGCTCTTGAACATTGGGTCCGTTTTAGAAACTGTTTCAAACCACTGTCGATATCTGATGTTAAAAATACATACATATTTTGTAATTCTGAAATCAAGTACCGAAATAAACCCCTATTTTTTAGTTCTTACATAAAAAGTAACATATTGTTTTTAAAAGATATTTGGGATTTTGAGCGCAATACTTTCGTTAGTACAGACGTGTTGTTAAATATGTTAGAAAATAAACGAAACTAGATCGCTGAATGGCAAATTATCAAATCTAGTATCCCCAAAATGTACATAAATGCTTTAAAGGAAAATGACTTCAATATTGAGAATATTTTACCTATGCACCTAAATGGCACTGAACTAATTTCCAAGACTGGACACTTTATAAAACCGGAACATTTTAAGGTTAAACTAATTTCCAATATTTGGAACCAGAAAGAATCAAAACTTAAGGTAGAATATAAATGGGAAAATAAGTTAAACGTCACGTTGCTGTGGAAAAATGTTTGGGCACAAATTTCAAATTCTTTCGCATCTAATAAAGCCAAACAATTCCAGTGGAAATTCGTTCACAATATTGTTTTTACAGAACACAAACTTTCTCTTATGAATCTGTCCGACGGAAAATGTTGCATATGTAAATTATATGAAGAAACGTTAGTTCATTTAATGTGGGAATGCAACTTTGCAGAAAATGTTTGGAAATTTATAGAAGAAAGGCTGAATAATAACTTAATACAGTTAAATATTGATATCACTTGTTTTAAACTCGCGGTACTTTTTGGATTATATGAACATATTCATACCAACCTTAATCTACTAATAAACACTGTCATTTTTGAAACGAAATGGGCTATTTGGAAATACCGAAATAATTGCAAATTCAATAATAAGATACATTCAAGAACAAGTTTTTATAGAACACTTTTTGCTAATATCTGTGATCAAATTCATTTCAACTTTTCTGATAAAGAGGACAACATCGTTCCACGATTTTTAAAACTTTTTCAGATAATGTAAGGGAAGTTATTCAAGTCTCAATCGTCTTATCTACCTTGTCATTTTCGCTTTCGGACAAGCATGATTTAAAAGGCGACCACTGATAGTGTTTGTTGAAATGATGTTTTTTTTTTTTTATATATAGCTGATACGCTTTGAATTGTTACATTTCAATGTCATTTTTTTTTTTCAGAATTACTTAAACATTTCTCTTGGAGATATGAAATTATATGTGCTCCATTTTATTTATGATGTATTTTTCTACTTGCATTATTATGTATGTGTATTGATAATGATTTATTTATTGTAAGGCTGATAGGCAGCTCCCCGACCCCTATCACGCCATCAACGGGGAAAATAAATGGGGTAACCCCTTTTGAGGGCACCTGGAAAAAAAAAAAAAAAAAACAACAACAAGATCAATTGAAAAATAAAGCCTCTATTGCATACACAAGGTTTTTCTTTGATTTGACCTAGTGACCTAGTTTTTGAACCCAGATGACCCACTTTCGAACTCGGCCTAGATTTCATCAAGGTTATCATTCTGACCAATATTCATGAAGATTAATTGAAAAATACAGCCTCTATCGCATACACAAGGTTTTTTGACAGACGACAGACAGACAGACGACAGACAGACGCCGAACATCGAGTGATCAGAAAAACTCACCTGAGCATTGCTCAGATGAGCTAACAAGAGGGCCAAGATGGCCCTAGGTCCTTCACCTGAGAAACACACCATAACAGGGTAAACATGTTTGACATAGTGATTTCATGGAAACAAATATTCTGACCAGTTTTCATTAAGATTGGATCAAAAATGTGGTCTCTTAAGGGTAAACAAGCATTTTCTTCAATTTGACCTAGTGACCTAGTTTTTGAGCTATGATGACCTACATGCGAATTTGACCTAGATTTGATCAAGGCAATCATTCTGACTAAATTTCATCAACCTCGATTGAAAAATACAGCCTCTATCGCATACAAAATGTTTTTCTTTGATAAATCCTAGTGACCTAGTTTTTGACCCCAGATGACCCATATCCAAACTTGACCTTAATTTCATCAAGGCTAGCATTCTGACAAAATTTCATTTAGATCAATTGAAAAATACAGTCTCTATTGCATACACAAGGTTTTTCTTTGATTTGATCTAGTGACCTACTTTTTGACCAACAATGACCCATATTCTAACCTGACCTAGATTTCGTCAAGGCAATCATTCTGACTAAATTTTATGAATTTCCAGTGTAAAATGCAGCCCCTATTGCGTACACAAGGTTTTTCTTTAATTTGACCGGGTGACCTAGTTTTTGGCCCATAGATGACCCATATTCAAACTCCACCTAGATTTCATATAGACAAACATTCTGATTAAATTTCATGAAGATCCAGTGTAAAATGCAGCTCCTATTGCTTACACAAGGTTTTTATTTTTTTTGATCTAGTGACCTAGTTTTTGATCCCGGATGACCCATATTCAAACTTCTCCTAGATTTTATCAAGGCAATTACTCTGACCAAAATTCACGAAGATCAATTGAAAAATACAGCCTCTATCGCATACACAAGGTTTTTCTTTCATTTCACCTAGTGACTTAGTTTTTGACCCAAGATGACCCATTTTCAAAATCATCCTAGATTTCATCAAGGTAATCATTCTGACAAAATTTCATGAAGATGAGCTGAAAAATACAGCCTCTATCGCATCCACAAGGTTTTTCTTTGATTTGACCTAGTGACCTACTTTTTAATCCCAGATAACCCATTTTCGAACTCAGCCTAGATTTCATCAAGGTAATCATTCTGACCAAAATTCATGAAGATGAATGAAAAATACAGCCTCTATCGCATACACAAGGTTTTTCCTTGATTTGACCTAGTGACCTAGTTTTTGACCCAAGGTGACCCATTTTTGAACTTGGCCTAGATTTCATCAACGTCATCATTCTGACAAAATTTCATGAAAATCTACTGAAAAATACAGCCTCTATCGCATACACATTTTTCTTTGATTTAACCTAGTGACCTAGTTTTTGATCCCAGGTGACCCATTTTCGAACTCGGCCTAGACTTCATCAAGGTAATCATTCTGACCAAAATTCATGAAGATTAATTGAAAAATACAGCCTCTATTGCATACACAAGCTAAATGTTGACGGACAACAGACGACAGACAGACGACAGATGATGGATGCCGGACATTGAGCGATCAGAAAAACTCACCTGAGCATTGCTCAGATGAGCTAAAAATGGGAAGGGTGCTGCATAAAAGGGGTAGGGTTCTGCATAAAAGGGGCAGGGTGCTGCATAAAATAGGCAAGGTGCAGTGCAGCATAAAATGGGCAGGATACTGCAAAACAAAAGGGCCATAATGGCCCTATATCGCTCACCTGTTATCATTGCACTTAAGGACAAGAAGGTCAAAAAATCATAATCAAGATCAATCAAAAGAATCATGAGAAAATATAGTTGAAATTTTCTTAAAGGTACAAATATGTCAAAACGCACCTAAAAATTGGAGGTACCATCCATGTTGTACCACAGAAAAGTGGTCTCGGCTTTTCCCTACGGCCAATAATAAACAAGAGATCACAGAGTGATCTTGGCGCCCACCAAGTGCCATTTTTGAGTGTTCCAAATTTCAAGACTTACTGACTAGCTCAAGGTCAAATTTCATTTCCGTACACAACACTGTGCATGTGGTCCAAATTCGAAAGCTGTAGCTCGAGAAATGTGAAAGTAGGTCACTAGATCAATCTTAAGGTCAAAGTTTAATTCGGTACACAAAACTATGCAAGTGGTCCGAATTTGAAGGCTTAGCTTGAGAAATGTGTAAGTAGGTCACTAGGTCAATATCAAGGGTCAAATTTCACTTCAGAACACAAATCTATGCATGTGGTCCAAATCTGAAGCCTGTACCTTCAAAAATGTGAAAGTAGGTCATTAGGTCAATGTCAAGGTCAAAGTTTGTTTCGGTACACAATCCTATGCAAGTGGTCTAAATTTGAGGCCTGTAGCTACAGAAATGTGAAAGTAGGTCACTAGGTCAATCTTAAGGTCAAAGTTCATTTCGGTACACAAAACTATGCATGTGGTCCAAATTTGAAGGCTGTAGCTTGAGAAATGTGAAAGTAGGTCACTAGGTCAAAATCAAGGTCAAGTTTTATTTCAGAATACAGAACTATGCATGTGGTCCAAATTTGAAGCTTGTACCTTCAAAAATGTGAAAGTAGGTCACTAGGTCAATGTAAAGGTCAAAGTTTGTTTCGGTACATAAAACCATGCATGTGGTCCAAATTTGAAGGCTGTAGCTTGAAAAATGAGAAAGTAGGTCACTGGGTCAAAATCAAGGTCAAATTTAATTTCGGAACACAAAACTATGCATGTGGTCCAAATTTGAAGACTGTACCTTCAAAAATGTGAAAGTAGGTCACTAGGTCAAAACCAATGTCAAATTTCATTTTGAAACACGGAACTATGCATATGGTCCAAATTTGATACCTGTACCTTCAAGAATGTGAGAGTAGGTCACTAGGTCAAAATCAAGGTCAAAGTTTTTTCAAGTGCACAAAACTATGCATGTGGTCCAAATTTGAAGGCTGTAGCTACAGAAATGTGAAAGTAGGTCACTAGGTCAAAATCAAGGTCAACTCATGTCAAGGTTCATCTTGCCACTCAAAAATATACATGTGGTCCAAATTTGAATGTTTTAGTTATTGACAAGAAGATTTTAAAAGCTTTTCCCTATATAAGTCTATACGAACCATGTGACCCACGGGGCGGGGCCACATTTGACCCTAGGGGATAATTTGCACAAACTTGGTAGAGAACCACTAGATGATGCTACATTACAAGTATCAAAGCCCTAGGCTTTGTGGTTTGGACAAGAAGATTTTCAAAGTTTTTCCCTATATAAGTCTATGTAAACCATATGACCCCCAGGGTGGGGTCATATTTGACCCTAGGGGTATAATTTGAATGATCTTAGTTGAAGACCACTAGATGATGTCACATACAAAATATCAAAGCCCTAGGCCCTGTGGTTTTGGACAAGAGGTTTTTCAAAGTTTTTCCCTATATAAGTCTATTTAAACCATGTGACCCCCAGGGCGGGGCCATATTTGACCCCAGAGAAATAATTTGAATCATCTTGGTAGAGGACCACTAGATAATGCTTCATACCAAATATCAAAGCCCTAGGCTCTGTGGTTTTGGACAAAAGGTTTTCAAAGTTTTTCCCTATATAAATCTATGTAAATTATAGAAATAAACAAAGGGCCATAACTCACTCATAAATTGTTGAACCAATCTGATTTTCAGGGGGACACAACTAGGGTACCAATACATCATTCCGACAAAGTTTGGTCAAAATCCCCCCAGTAGTTTCTGAGGAGGTGCGATAACGAGAAATTGTTAACGGACGGACGGACGGACGGAATGACGGACGGACGGACCACGGACGCAGAGTGATTTTAATAGCCCACCATCTGATGATGGTGGGCTAAAAAGTTACTAAATAAGCTATTTATAGTAACGTAAAAGGGAAGTAATTAAAAAAAAATTGTATGTGAACAAAAGAAGGATCTGCCAAATAAAAACAAGAGCACTGCAATGCAACGCAAATGCAGAGCAATATACACACAAAACAAAGTAAAATGACCTTTGACCTCTAAGCGTGACCTTGACCTTGAAGTGAGCCATCCGAAACATGCGCTCTGCACATCCTTTCGATGAGGTGAACATTTGTGTCAGGTTTCTTTGAAATCCTTCACGGGGTCCAAGAGCTACAGAGCGAAGCTGCTATAGTGCAGACAAGGTCAAAATAGCTAATTCCGGCCCTTTCAAGGGGCCATAACTCTAGAACATATTATGGGATCTGGCCAGTTCAGGAAAGGAACCAAGATCTTATGGTGACACAAGTTTTGTGCAAGTTTGATTAAATTCAAATCATAAATGAAGCTGCTATTGTGCAGACAATTATGGTCAAAATAGCTAATTCTGGCCCTATCAGGGGCCATAACTCTGGAACCCATAATGGAATCTGGCCAGTTCAAGAAAGGAACCAAGATCTTGTTGTGATACAAGTTATGTGCAAGTTTGGTTAAAATCAAATCATAAATGAAGCTGCTATTGTGCAGACAAGGTCAAAATAGCTAATTTTGGCCCTTTCAGGGGCCATAACTCTGAAACCCATTAAGGGATCTGGCCGGTTCAAGAAAGGAACTGAGATCTTATGGTGATACAAGTTGTGTGCAAGTCTGGTAAAAATCAAATCATAGATAAAGCTGCTATTGTGCAGACAAGGTCAAAATAGCTAATTCTGGCCATTTCAGGGGCCATAACTCTGGAACCCATAATGGAATCTGGCCAGTTCAAGAAAGGAACAAAGATCTTATGGTGATACAAGTTGTGTGCAAGTTTGGTTAAAATAAAATCATAAATGAAACCAGTATCGTGCAGACACGAAATTGTGGACGGACCACGGACGAAGGGCGATCACAAAAGCTCACCCTGTAACTACGTGACAGGTGAGCTAAAAATGGGAAGGGTGCTGCATAAAATGGGAAAGGTGCTGCATAAAAGGGGTAGGGTGCTGCTTAAAAGGGGGTAGGGTGCTGCATAAAATGGGCCTGGTGCAGAGCAACATAAAAATGAGTAGGGTGCTACATAAAATGGGAAGGGTGCTGCAGAAAAGGGGTAGGGTGCTGCATAAAAAGGGGCAGGGTACTGCATAAAATGGGAAGGGTGCTGCATAAAAAGGGGAAGGGTGCTGCATAAAAGGGGCAGGGTGCTGCATAAAATGGGGGAAGAGTGCTGTATAAAAGGGGCAGGGTGCTGCATAACAGGGGGAAGGGCGCTGCTTAAAATGGGAAGGGTGCTGCAACAAAGGGGTAGGGTGCTGCTTAAAAGGGGCAGGGTGCTGCATAAAATGGGCATGGTGCAGTGCAGCATAAAAATGTGGAAGGTGCTTCATAAAATGGGAAGGGTGCTGCATAAAAGGGGAAGGGTGCTGCATAAAAGGGACAGGGTACTGCATAAAATGGGGGAAGATTGCTGTATAAAAGGGGCAGGGTGCTGCATAGAAGGGGGAAGGGTGCTGCATAAAAGGGGCAGGATGCAACATAAAAGGGACAAGGTGCTGCATAAAAGGGGCCTGGTGTGGCAAAAACAGGGCAGGGTGCTGCATAAAAAGCACATTGTGCAGCATAAAAGTGGCAGGGTGCTACATAAAAGGGGCATGGTGTAGCATCAAGCGGGAATGGTGCTGCATAAAAGGGACAGAGTGCTGCATAAAAGGGGGCTGGGTGCGCAGCATAAAAGGGGCAGGGTACTGCATCAAATGGTCAGCTGGGTAAAAGGGGCATGGTGCAGCATAAAAGGGGCATGGTGCAGCATAAAATCGGCAGGGTGCAGCATTAAACGGGGCAGAGTGCAGCATAAAAGGGGCAGGGTGCAGCATTAAAGGGGCAGGGTGCAGCATAAAAGGGGCATGTTGTAGCATTAAGGGGGAATGGTGCTGCATAAAAGGGACAGAGTGCTGCATAAAAAGGATTAGGGTGCTGCATAAAAGTGGCAGAGTACTGCATAAAAGGGTCATGGTGCAGCATAAAATCGGCAGGGTGAAGCACAAAAGGGGCAGAGTGCAGCATAAAGGGGGCAGGGTGCAACATAAAAGGGACAGGGTGCAGAATAAAAGGGGCAGAGTGCAGCATAAAAGGGGCATGTTGCATATTAAAAGGGGCAGGTTGCATCATAAACAAGAGGACCAAGATGGCCCTAGGTCGCTCACCTGAGAAACACACCATAACAGTGTAAACATGTTTAACCGAGTGATTTCATGAAGACAAATAATCTGACCAATTTTCATTAAGATCGGACCAAAAATGTGGCCTCTTGAGTGTAAACATGCATTTTCTTTGATCTGAATTAGTGACATAGTTTTTGACCCCACATGACCCAGATTCATGCTTGTCCAAGATTCAATAATAAACTTTCTGAAAAAATTTCTTGAAGATTGGTGCAAAAGAGTGGTCTCTAGAGTGACAAGCTTTTCCTTTGATTTTACCATGTGACCTAGTTTTTGGCCCAACATGACCAAGATTCGAAATCATCCAAGGCTTTATGATAGAAAACATTAAAAAAGGTAGAACAAGTGAACAAAGTATTGCCATGCAATACAAAGTCCCCTACTGGAAGGCCACTAATTTTCTCTACTGCAGTATAACATAATGAACTGATATCTGTCAATATATGTATAAACAATATTGTACTATCTATACAATATGTTATAACAAAACTCTTGGACTGAAATTTGTATGTATAAAAAACTATAGTGGTTTTCATATGGCATTTGTTTAGCCGATTATCCAAAAGGTATCATATAAGTTATTTATAGTAACAAGAGGACCATGATGGTCCTGAACCGCTCACCTCTTCCCACATGACCCAGTTTTGAGTATGACGTCGTTATTTCTATTATTTGACATAGTGACCTAGTCTTTGAGCTCATGTGACCCAGTTTTAAACTTGACCTAGATATTATCAAGATAAAAGTTCTGACCAATTTTCAAGAAGATCCATTAAAAAATATGGTCTCTAGAGAGGTCACAAGGTTTTTCTATTATTTGACCTATTGACCTAGTTTTCAAAGGTACGTGACCCTGTTTTGAATTTTACCTAGATATCATCAAGGTGAACATTCTCACTAATTTTCATGAAGATCTCATGAAAAATATGGCCTTTAGAGAGGTCACAAGGTTTTTCTATTTTTATACCTACTGACCTAGTTTTTGACCGCACGTGACCCAGTTTCGAAACTTACCTAGATATCATCAAGGTGAACATTCAGATCAATTTTCATGAAGATCCATTGAAAAATATGGCCTCTAGAGAGGTCAAAAGATTTTAATAATTTTAGACCTACTGACCTAGTTTATGACCGCAGTTGACCCAGTTTCAAACTTCAACATCAAGATGAACATTCAGACCAACTTTCATACAGATCCCATGAAAAGTATGGCCTCTAGAGAGGTCACAAGGTTTTTTTATTATTTGACCTACTGACCTAGTTTTTTAAGGCACATGACCCAGTTTCAAACTTGACCTAGATATCATTAAGTTGAACATTCTGACCAATTTTTATGGAGATCCATTCACAAGTATGGCCTCTAGAGAGGTCACAAGGTTTCTCTATTTTTAGACCTACTGACCTAGTTTTTGACCGCACATGACCCTGTTTCGAACTTGACCTAGATATTATCAAGATAAAAGTTCTGACCAATTTTCATACAGATTCCATGAAAAATATGGCCTTTAGAGAGGTCACAAGGTTTTTCTATTATCTGACCTACTGACCTAGTTTTTGATGGCATGTGACCCACTTTGGAAATTGACCTAGATATCAACAAGATGAACATTCAGACCAACTTTCATACATATCCCATGAAAAATATGGCCTCTAGACAGGTCACAAGGTGTTCCTATTATTTGACCTACTGACCTAGTTTTTGATGGCACGTGACCCACTTTCGAACTTGACCTAGATATCATCAAGGTGAACATTCTGACCGATTTTCATGAAGATCTCATGAAATATATGGCCTCTAGAGAGGTCACAAGGTTTTTCTATTTTTAGATCTACTGACCTAGTTTTTGAAGGCACGTGACCCAGTTTCGAACCTGACCTAGATATCATCAAGATGAACATTCAGATCAACTTTCATACAGATCCCATGAAAAATGTGGCCTTTAGAGAGGTCACAAGGTTTTTCTATTATTTGACCTACTGACCTAGTTTTTGATGGCACGTGACCCAGTTTCGAACTTGACCTAGATTTCATCAAGGTGAACGTTCTGACCAATTTTCATGAAGATACTGTGAAATATATGGCCTCTAGAGAGGTCACAAGGTTTTTCTATTTTTAGACCTACTGACCTAGTTTTTGATGGCACGTGACCCAGTTTCAAACTTGACCTAGATATCATCAAGGTGAACATTCTGACCAATTTTCATGAAGATCTTGTGAAATATATGGCCTCTAGAGAGGTCACAAGGTTTTTCTATTTTTAGACCTACTGACCTAGTTTTTGAAGGCACGTGACCCAGTTTCGAAGCTGACCTAGATATCATCAAGATGAACATTCTGACCAACTTTCATAAAGATCCCATGAAAAATGTGACCTCTAGAGTGGTCACAAGCAAAAGTTTACGGACGGACGCACGCACGCACGGACGCACGCACGGACGAACGACGGACAACGCACGATCACAAAAGCTCACCTTGTCACTTTGTGACAGGTGAGCTAAAAACAAGAGCTGTCTCTATAGGATGACACATGCCCCCGATGGCACTTTAAATGAATAGTTATGGCCAATGTTAGAGTTTAGGACCTTTGACCTACGGACCTGGGTCTTGCGCGCAACACTTTGTCTTACTGTGCCACACATTCATGCGTAGTTATTTTAAAATCCATGCATGAATGACAAAGATATGGACCGGACATGCCCATCATTGCACTATCATGAAATATGACCTTTAAGGTCTAAGTGTGACCTTGACTTTTGAGCTATGGACCTGGGTCTTGCACGCGACACGTCGTCTTACTGTGGTACACATTCATGCCCAATAATTTTAAAATCCATGCATGAATGACAAAGATATGGACCGGACACGCCCATCGATGCACTATCATGAAATATGACCTTTAACGTCTAAGTGTGACCTTGACCTTTGAGCTACAGACCTGGGTCTTGCGCGCGACACGTCGTCTTACTGTGCCACACATTTATGCATAGTTACTTGAAAATCCATCCATGGATGACAAAGATATGGACCGGACACGCCCATCAATGCGCTATCATGAAAAATGACCTTTAACGTCTAAGTGTGACCTTGACCTTTGAGCTACGGACCTGGGTCTTGCGCGCGACATGTCGTCTTACTGTGGTACACATTCATGCGAAGTTATTTGAAAATCCATCCATGGATGACAAAGATATGGACCAGACACGAAAATTGCGGACAGACCGACAGACGGTTCAAAAACTATATGCCTCCCTTCGGGGGCATAAAAAAACAACAACAAAAAAAAAGAAGAGTGCCAGAATTTCACAATATACGCCCGTCATAGCAAATTTCTTTACACTAGCACCTGTATCTGGAAATGGAATTTTAATTCTGTGGTTGTGTAGTAATTATTGTAATTCCTTTGTTTTTCTGAATCCACAAAAAAAACTCCTTATCAGGCAGAGATACCTTAAAATACACTTAAAATTTGAAAGTAACATCTATGTTGTACCACAGAAAAGTGGTTTTGGTTTTTCCCTACAATCAATTATAAAAAAGTTACAATATAAGTTATTTATAGTAACAACTATGGGAAGTTAATCTTAAAAAAAAAAAAATCCAAAAAAAAAAAAAACTTCACACAAAAATCCTTACTTGAGGTAGAAAGGTCAAAATACACCCCAAAATTGGATGTAACATGGATGTTGTACTACAGAAAACTGGTCTCGATTTTTCCCTATGACTAGTAATGAAAAAGTTACAATATAAGCTATTTATAGTAACAACAAAGGGAAGTAATTCTAAAGAAGGGACCTGCGCCTGACACTCTGTCTCATGATGGTGTACAATTGTGCCAAGTTACATCAAAATCCCTCCATGCATGAAGAAGAAATTCTCCAGACAGTCATTCTTGAATTTGGCATTTGACCCCTAAGTGTGACCTTGACCTTAGACCTAGGGACCTGGTTCTTGCGCATGACAATCTGTCTCATGGTAGTGAACATTTATGCTGAGTTACATCAAAATCCCTCCATGTATTAAGAAGAAATGTTCCAGACAAAGACATTCTTGTATCTGACCTTTGGCCTCTATGTGTGACCTTGACCTTCAACCTAGGGACCAGGTTTTTGCGCATGACACTCCGTTTCATAGAGTGAACATTTGTGCCAAGTAATATTCAAATCCTGTTTTGCATGACAAAGTTATACACTGGACAGGAAAAATGTTCCATTAACCTTTGATCTCCAAGTGTGACCTTGACCTTTAAGCTAGGGTTCTGGGTCTCATCATGGGGAACATTTATGCCGAGTAATATTAAAATCCCTTGATGGATGACAGAGTTCTGGACCGGACAGGAAAAAAGCCCTGTAGACCTTTGACCTCCAATTGTGACCTTGACCTTTGATCTAGGGGTCCGGGTTTTGCGCATTACATGCAAATGTGAGCTCGGAATGACAGAATGACGGACGGAAAAGCGCATTCCTATAGTCCCCGAAACTGGTTTTCAACCAGTAGGGGACTAATAAAAAATGTGGCCCCTAGAGTGTAAACAAGCTTATTCTTTGATTTGACCTGGTGACCAAGTTTTTTAACCCATGTGACCCAGTTAAAAATTCATCAGAGATATCATGCAGACAAACGTTCTGACAACGTTTTTCTTTTATTTTAACAGGTGACCTAGTTTTTAAACCCAGATGACCCAGATTGAAAAACTGGGCTAAAGATCATCAAGAGAAGCATTCTGACCAAATTTCATGAAGATATCTTCATAAACGTGGCCTCTAGAGTGTTATCAAGCTTTTCCTTTGATTTAACCAGATGACCTAGTTTTTGATCCGACATGACCCAGATATGAACTTGACCTAAAGGTCATCAAGACAAACATTCTGACCTAGTCTCATGAAGAGTGTTAAAAAGCTTTTCTTTTTATTTGATCATATGACTTAGTTTTTGACCCAGATTCTATCTTGACATAGAGGTTATCAAGACAAACATTCTGACCAATTCTCCTGAGTTTCAAGCTTAAAATGTGGTCTCTGGAGTGTTAACAAGATTTTCCTTTGATCTGGTCTACTGACCTAGTTTTTGACCCCACATGACCCAGTTTCAATCTTGACCTAGAGATCATCAAGACAAACATTCTGACCAAGTTTCATAAAGATTGGATCACAACTGTGGCCTCTAGAGTGTTAACAGGTCAATGTTAACGGACAACGCACAACGCCAGACAATGACCAGTCACAATTGCTCACCTCTAAGTGCAATGTTCCAGCTAGGATTTGAAAAGGGCAGGGTGGAGGTAAGAAAAAGGGCTCTTCAATCAGCAAAGCGGTGAATTGGGGTGGGTGTGGGAAAGGGTATCCCTCAAGTACTGGGGGGGGGGCGCGGGTATTTTTGAATAATTGCCTGGCTGCAAATATTGTTTTCCTTTTTATTAAACAAGAGGGTCCTGATGGCCCTATATCACTCACCTGATGTAAGTTGCTTGCTTAAACTAATTTCTCTGCTTAAGCTTCACTAACACAAACTAGAACTGTCACAGGAGTGACGAATACCTCCCACAATACTGTCTTGTCACAGAAGAATGGCAACCATAAGAAAGACATGGCCACAAGAAGGTGCAATTTAAATCAAACTTGACCTGTATTTTATGATGTTACACCTGTGTACCAAAAACATTTGAATCTGTCAAGAACTGTCACTGGAGTGTTTAATGACTCCAATGGTGGATGAATATTGCACAATAGTTTGAGTCTGTGTTAAAAAAATATCAAATAATAAGAGAGGTACAGATAAAGTGTATCAAAACACTATATAAGTATAATTCTAAGCAAAAAGGGGGCATAATTCAGAAAATATTGGTGCAAGACTTATGCACCTTGTGTCATATGATGTGAGTGATGATGTGGAACAACTACTTCAAGTTTGAAACAAATGCATTTCGTAATAACTGAGATATAGTGAAAATGCATCAAAATTAACCTTAAATTCTTAGTAAAAGGGGGCATAATTCATGAAAAATTGGTTTCAGAGTTATGCACCTTGTGTCACATGATGTGGGTGATAAGGTGGAAAATCTATTTTAAGTTTGAATCAAATCCATTTAGTAATAACTGAGATATAGTGAAAATGCATCAAAATTAACCTTAAATTCTAAGTAAAAGGGGGAATAATTCATGAAAAATTAGTGTCAGAGTTATACACATTGTGTCACATGATGTGGGTGGTAAGGTTCAACATCTATTTTAAGTTTGAATCAAATCCATTTTGTAATAACTGAGATATAGTGAAAATGCATCAAAATTAACCTTAAATTCTAAGTAAAAGGGGGCATAATTCATGTAAAATTGGTGTCAGAGTTATGCACCTTGTGTCACATGATGTGGGTGCTAAGGTGGAACATCTATTTTAAGTTTGAATCAAATCCATTTAGTAATAACTGAGATATTGATTTCCGGATGGGACGTGACATGACATGACGTGACAAAACTGACTCCTACATGTTTTTTTTTGGGGGGGGGGGGGGGCGGGCGGGCTATAACTAGGTGAGCTGATGAAGACATGGTAAAGATTATTCAAGATAACTACTCAAATCTGTTTAAAAATTAAATTTCATTAGAATGCAAGAATTCTAATTGCATAATCAAAAATTTTCATTTCAAATAGGAATTTTTTCTTCGTGCTTTAAATTGGTAAATATGGAGCAAAATTGACAATCATTACTGATGTCTACCAGAAGAAAATGCACTCGTCATGCAGGACAACCTAGCAGAAAATTTCACTTGTCCTCCACTTACCTTGAATGTTTTCGCAACTATTAAAACTATGTTATCCAAAAAGTAGAGTGTGTGTGTGTTCGGGTGAAAAAAGCGGGTTGAGAAAATATGTGACATTGGATTTTAATGGAATAAGAAAAATTTGTCTTTATTTAATAAAAGTTGATGTGTTTTGAGAAGTTTTCACAAACAAAACCTATAATTTTCTGGCAGAATCATATATTTTATATTTACCGAGGTGCAGATGACAGTCAAGTACCAAAAAAAGTAACGGGTTTGGTTTTCCAACAATTCATTTGTGTCATTTCATTACCAAACAAAACTTTTCTTTGAATAATCAACAAGAGCTCCGCCAAGCGGGGCAATATACGCCCGAAGGATAACATCATAGGATGGGAGCAAAATTTAAAAGAACTTGACTGTTTTAGCCCAAAGGAGTGGAACAACAAAAGGAAAACTTCAAAAAACAAATCTAAGTCCACAACAAAAAATATTCAAAGTCCACAAAAAAAAAAATCTTATCAGGTACAGGTATGTAAAAATACACCTAAAAATTACAGGTACCATCCATGTTGTACCTCAGAAAAGTGGTCTCGGGTTTTTCCTATGGCCAATAATAAACTAGAGCTATCACTAAAGGTGATGAATGTACCACCCGCATGCACTGACACAGTACATTGCAATTTGACGCACATTAGATTGCATAATTATGTGGTCTCTATGTATATAGACTGTACATATGTATACAATATAGTAACAAAAAGCAAAGTCCCATAACTATGCAGAATATATATCTAAAAGAACGTAACATGCACCATGCACAACTAGGGTTGGAACTGATCACTTGTGTGAAGTTTCATTAAATTGTGTGCAAGGGTTCGGAAGATTAGGCGTGCACAAGACTGCATATGCAGACTGTATGTACAAAGTATGTTAACAAAAAACAAAGTCCCATAACTCTGCAATTTTTGTCGTTGAATGAACCTAACATGCCCATGCACAACTACCGTTGTTACTGATCACTTGTGTGAAGTTTCATTAAATTGTGTCAAGGGGATGACGAGAGATGGTGCGCACAAGATTGTGTCTATGTATATAGTATAGTAACAAAAAACTGTCCCGTAACTCTGCAAATTTTTTTCTGAAAGAATCTAACATGTCCCATGAAAATCTACTGTTGTTACTAATCACTTGTGTGAAGTTTCATTAAATTGTGTCAAGGGGATGAGGAGAGATGGTGCACACAAGATTGTGTCTATGTATATACAGTCGACATTGTATTAAGAGACCACCCAAGGGACTGCTAAGAAGTGGTCTCTTAATGAAATGGTCTCTTAATGAATTTCAGTCAGATGAAAAGGAAAGTTATTTTTAACTGTTAATGTAATTGTACTTATTATGAACATACATATATGGTTTCAAAATCTGTTTTAACATCATCATGATCATGAACACTTTTCCAAGTCCACAATCCGTGAAAATTATGGCTAGATTGTTTGTCAGTTTGACTGATACAAAGGTAAATTGCATTCAGTCACGTGCAAAACGTACTCGCTAATTACACAGATTGAAGAAATGCCCGGTAGAATTTTGGTACCCGGTCACTTAATAGATACTTTTGTCAAATATATTACCTGTTGGGATTACATTACAGTGGTCGCTAGTCGTTTAATAAAAAAGTCGTTTAATGGAATGAATTTATATACTGAAAACGTTCGGGAGGGAGTTTGACTGGTCGTTTAATACAAAAATCGCTTAATAGAGGTGGTCGCAAGTACGATGTCGACTGTAGTACAGTAACAAAAAACAAAGTCCCTTAATTCTGCAATTTTTTTTTCCTGAAAGAACGTAACATGTCCAATGCACAACTACTGTTGTTACTGATCACTTGTGTGAACTTTCATTAAACTGTGTCAAGGGGATGAGGAGAGATGGTGCGCACAAGATTGTGTCTATGTATATAGTATAGTAACAAAAAACTGTCCCGTAACTCTGCAAAAAAAATTTCTGAAAGAACCTAACATGTCCCATGAACAACTACTGTTGTTAGTGATCACTTGTGTGAAGTTTCATTAAATTGTGTCAAGGGGATGAGGAGAGATGGTGCGCACAAGATTGTGTCTACGGACGGACAGACTGACAGACGGACAGACAACCTGAAACCAGTATACCCCCCTTACAACTTTGTTGTCGGGGGGTACAAAAAGTTTCAAAATAAGCTATTTATAGTAGCATAAAAGGGAAGTAATTAAAAAAAAAATTACTGTAAGTGAACAAAAAAGAGATCTGCCAAATAAAAACAAGAGCTGTCCGTAAGACAGCCAAGCTCGACTATTCGAAATATTGTCCCAGAAGCAGGAAAATATTACCCAAAATGTTAAATATCAAAAGAGTTTTAAGTTCAAAAGGGGACATAATTTGGCCAAAATGCATATCAGAGTTATGGGACTTGCTGCTATCAACTAGTTTTATAACCCCGAAGACACGTGAAGTTTCAATTCAATATCTGCATTAGTTTTGGTGATAGTAACTTGCATGTAAAACCTTAACCAGAATTTTCTAAGTCCAAAAGGGGGCATAATTTACCCAAAATACATGTCAGAGTTATGGGACTTGACCCAGTGAGGTTGGTAATTGACCTATAAAAAGAAAAAATAAGTTTCAAATCTATATGCCTTTTAGTAATAGCTGTATGTACTTACACACAAAACTTTAACCAGAATTTTCTAAGTCCAAAAGGGGGCATAATTTGGCAAAAATGAAGGTAAGAGTTATGGGACTTGCTGCTATCAACTAGTTTTATAACCCCGAAGACACATGTGAAGTTTCAATTCAATATCCTTATTAGTTTTGGAGATAGTAACTTGCATGTAAAACCTTAACCAGAATTTTCTAAGTCCAACAGGGGGCATAATTTACCCAAAATACATGTCAGAGTTATGGGACTTGACCGAGTGAAGTTGGTAATTGACCTAGCAAAAGAAAAAATAAGTTTCAAATCTATATGCCTTTTAGTAATAGCTGAATGTACTTGCATGCAAACCTTTAACCAGAATTTTTTAAGTCCAATAGGGGGCATAATTTGGCCAAAATGAAGGTAAGAGTTATGGGACTTGCTGCTTTCAACTAGTTTTATAACCCCAAAGACACATGTTTAGTTTCAATTCAATATCTGCATTTGTTTTGGAGATAGTAACTTGCATGTAAAACCTTAACCAGAATTTTCTAAGTCCAAAAGGGGGCATAATTTACCCAAAATACATGTCAGAGTTATGGGACTTGACCCAGTGAGGTTGGTAATTGACCTAGAAAAAGAAAAAATAAGTTTCAAATCTATATGCCTTTTAGTAACAGCTGTATGTACTTACACACAAAACTTTAACCAGAATTTTCTAAGTCCAAAAGGGGGCATAATTTGGCCAAAATGAAGGTAAGAGTTATGGGACTTGCTGCTATCAACTAGTTTTATAACCCCGAAGACACATGTGAAGTTTCAATTCAATATCTGCATTAGTTTTGGAGAAAGTAACTTGCATGTAAAACTTTAACCAGAATTTTCTAAGTCCAAAAGGGGGCATAATTTGCTCAAAATATATGTCAGAGTTATGGAACTTGACCCAGTGAGGTTGGTAATTGACCTAGAAAAAGAAAAAATAAGTTTCAAAGCTATATGCCTTTAAATGATAGCTGTATGTACTTGCATGCAAAAACTTAACCAAGGTGTGACGCTGACGCCGAAGCCAGGGTAAGTAGAATAGCTAGACTATTTTTCGAATAGTCGAGCTAACAAGAGCAATGCAATGCAGAGCAATATACACAAAGCAAAGTCATATATGACCCTGTGTGACCTTGACCTTGAAGCAAGTCATCCGGAACATGCGCTCTGCACATCGTCTCAGTGTGGTGAACATTTCTGCCAAGTTTCTTTGAATTCCTTCCAGCGGTTGAAGAGTTACAGAGCGGACACAAAACAAACTGGTATGACTTTTGACCCTTAAGTGTGACTTTGACTTTGAAGCGAGTCATCCGGAACATGCACTCTGCACGTTGTCTTGGTGTGGTGAACATTTGTGTCAAGTTTCTTTGAAATCCTTCAAGGGGTTCAAGAGTTACACAGCAGACACGAAACAAACTGATATGACCTTTGACTCCTAAGTGTGACCTTGACCTTGAAGCGAGACATCCAAAACATGCACTCTGCACGTCGTCTCAGTGTGGTGATCATTTGTGTGAAGTTTCCTTGAAATCCTTCAAGCGTTCAAGAGTTACAGAGCGGACATGAAATTGCTAATGGAAAGAGGGACAGACGGACGTCCGTGCCTCTAAACTGGGATAACGGGCCATTTTAGTAGCCCAGAGGTGACTAGGGGGCCGTTTTTAAACAAGGGGCCATGGCCCTTTGTTTTTTGCTGTAAATGAGTCACAGGGCCTCAGGGGAGGTAAAAATTGTGTTTTCAAGAAATGGCCCATTACACAATGTGTCCAAAACTGGGCTGGTATTTGGCTCCATGAGATGGTGGAAAAAGCCCTGCTGGTCTAATCCCTTATAAAAAAAAAATTAATCATGTTATCAAAAGCCAACTCTTTCCTACAGCTGCATGTGTGTCACACATGTGTAATACACAACAGTCTGTGACACTTTAATATACCATGTAAACATGTTTTGCAGTCATCAGTAATTATCGACCCAGTTAACAGTGCCACCAGGAAAAAAGTCAGAAAAGTCTTATGGTTTTGGTCCAGAGATGGGAGGCAAGGTAAAAAAAATCTGGCTTTTGACCATCCTGCCTGGAAGATCACATGTATGCGTCCTCAGGCCGTTCCTAATCCTAAATATGAGCGGACGAGTAGAATTTTTGTCCCCTGAAATCCATTCATATTTACACTGTTAACACCTCAATCCTCACTCAACTTATGCTAAACTGATCCATTTACATTCAAATCCTACATTATACTAATTCATGAAATCCTAGCAGCCTTCGTCTGTCAAAGTTCGTGTCCAGTCCATAACTCTGCCATCCATGATGGCATTTTGAAATTACTAGGCTTAAATGTTCCCCATTATGAGACAACGTGTCATGCACAAGACCCAGCTCCAATGTCAAGGTCACACTTAGAGGTCAAAGGTTAATAGGGTCTTGTTTCATGTCCAGTCCATAACACTGCCATTCAACAAGGGATTTTGAAATTACTTGGCATCAATGTTTTGCATAATGAGATGATGTGTCATGCACAAGATCCAAACCCCTAGCTCAAAGGTCAAGGTCACACTTAGAGGTTAAAGGTAAACATGGTCTGTTTCTTGTCCGGTCCATAACTCTGCCACTCATCAAGGGATTTTAAACCTTAAACACTAACGAACTACTATGGTTGCAGTAGATTAGGTTGATATGTAATGCAGCTTTTCTTTGACCAACAGCAGAATTAACATTTTCTGGTGTGTAATTCAAAATCAAGTTTTTTAGTACCTTGTAAGTGTCATGCATTTCACTTGTTTATCAATTACCTCCCTTTAATATGATAAAACATTTCATTGTATTTTTATGCCCCTGAAGGTTGGCACATTAAAATCGCACTGTCCTTCCATGCATGCGTCTGTGTAAATTCTTTTACAGGCTGTAACTCTGCCATTCATAAAGGTATTTTGAACTATCTTGGCATAAATGTTCACCATAATGAGACACCGTTTCATGCCCAAGACCCGTACCACTAGCTCCAAGGTCAAGGTCACACTTAGAGGTCAAAGGTTAACAGGGTCTGTTTTGTGCCTGGTCCATAACTTTGCCATTCAACAAGGGGTTTAGAAATGATTTTGCATCAATGTTCCCCATAATGAGATGATGTGTCATGTGCAAGATTCAGATCCCTAACGCTAAGGTCATGGTCACACTTAGAGGTAATAGGTTATAATGGTCTGTTTCTTGTCCAGTCCATAACTCTGCTATTCATCAAGGGATTCTAAAGTTACTTGGCAGTTGATATGTCATGCTCAAGACCAAGACCCCTAGCTCCAAGGTCAATGTCACACTTAGAAGTCAAAGGTTAACATGGTCTCTTTCTTGTATGGTCTGCGACTGTGCCATTCGTCATAATGTTCCCCATATTGAGACAACATGTCATGCGCAAGACCCAGACCCCTAGGTCCAAGGTCAAGGTCACACAGTGTTCCAGCTAGGTCAAATGGCGGGGTGCGGCACACTTCCCCTTTTTCTCAGTGCCCTGCCTTTTTTAATAGCGCCCTTTTCATCAAATTACTATATTGCCCTTTTCAAATAGTGTTAAAATTTTTGACAATATACAGCATGACACGTGACTCATCATAAATATCAGCTGTTTTCCTGCCTTGTTTACAGATGACCTCAGGCTATAATCGGATTAGCACTGCTGCAGCACACGGGCTTAATGCAAGATAAATGTAACTCCTTCTTTATTTCATGTAAGTTACAACCATTTTGTGCTAAGGCCATGTGCAGCAGTAGTAACTGTCCAAAACAAACATATATACAGAAATATACCGCCTTAATGAGCAGCAATTAACACTGATTGAGCTGAACAGAAAATTTTGAAATACAGGTATGAAATGGTGGCCTCTGGTGCATTTCTGGGTCTAAATTTTGAGAAAAAATTACTCCTTTGCCAAAATAGTAGGTTGCATCTTTGATGAGTATAGGTCAGTTCTCAGCCAACTGAGGGGGGGTGGGGGTGGATAGCCTTGACCCGGCCCTGGATCCAGGCCTGCTTATTATAAATTTTGTGAGGTTTGGTTAATCTTACTCAAATTTATTTATTTATTTAGGTTTAACAGCACACCAACACAGTATAGGTTATATGGGGTAAAACACGACTACAAATTTTGGTTCCAAATCTCATTTACATCGAAATAAAAACATGAGGTATGGAATCAAAATTTGCATACCTGCTGGAATCACAGAGTTACTGCAAAACCAAGTGTTAAGACCCTATTAGTCGCCTCTTACGTTCATGCAAGGGTAAGGCAGTGGTTCCAATTCTTTTCATACATACAGTCTAACCTGTACTAACGGTCACCTCCGATCAGCGGTCACCTCCGTTCAGCGGCCATTTTATGACGCCCCCGACGGATTTTCCTCTATTTTATCACTTTATTCAGCGGCCACCTGCCGTCCGCGGCCAGCGGCCACCGAAATTGCCTCCCGACCGCCGTATCTAACCCCTTTCAGCGGCCATTTTTCTTCCAGATCCAATTATTTTTAGGCAATAATCGCCGAAGATACCCGATTTTGAGAAGCACGTGGTTGCTAAGTTTCGCGTGACTTCACCACAAGAACGACAAAATGACATGAGCTTCTCAATTAAAACTGATAACCAAATGTGTAATCCCCTTTTGTTATGATCAAATGGCCAGTAATTATCGGCAATTAACGTGTCACCTCGTGTCAAATTTGTTGTTCACAGTTTGACCTCGGTTAAAGATAATACTCGATAACTAATTAGTAGCATAATATTTGTGATTTTTTATACTTTTGTCATCAAAATACTATTAAATGTATACGAAATTAATTGTGTTTGAAAAAAAAAAATATAAACCACTCTTATCTTTTACGGAACGTAACGGCAATCTTAGATTTAACGTAGACAATAAGCGCCGAGAGTAGCTTCCCTTACCAAAATGGCGAAAATTGTAAACAAACTTGTTTTGAAGTTGGGAAATTGTCTGTAACAATTTTTGTAGTAAAAAAACCACGCCGGAGTTTTAGATTGCTAAGAATACCATTCGTATTGCGAAGGCAAATGCACGTCATTGTATCCTGGTAAAATAATAATAGAAAACCCAAAAAGAAATGGGCCTAAAGGCTATAGACTGGTCAGAAGTCTGAAAAATACATATACTGGCTGCACCTCCGATCAGCGGTCACCTGGCTTAAGCGGCCAAATTGTCTGCTTCCCTTGGCTGGCTGCTTAAGACAGGTTAGACTGTAGATCGTTCCAGAACCACATGGGGATAATCTTACTCAAAATCTTTTTTGAATTATAAGCATTTCTTTAACAAATCAATGGGAAAACACTGCTTTTACTGGAACAAGGGGAATAACAGTAAATGTGAGCAAAGGTTATGGACTAATTGATAATTATGTGATGTTTGGAGATTCTAATTATAACAAGAGCTTGTAGAACACTTGCATGAAGTAACTGGCAAGGAACAGAAATTATCTGGTCACAGCCCACTGGAAATTTAATGTATTGACCTTAAATTAATAATGGGTCATTTACCAGTCTTAAATGACCTCCGTATCAAATGTGATCTTAGACCAAAGCATAATCTAATTTTCTGGCAAAAAAGTTCTATTGTCAATGTGATCTTGACCTTTGACTTACTGAACTCAAAATCAATAGGGGTCATCTGCTGGTCATGACAAATCTCCCAATCTCATGATCCTAGGCGCAAGTGTTCTCCAGTTATCATCCGGAAACTGATTGGTCTACAGACCGACCAACATCCATCATCAAACAATAATATTTACAATATATCCCTCCTCCTTCGAAGGAGGGCAATTAATTTTCAAATTAGAAGATGGCCATGTCTCCCCCAATGCACAGTCGTAATAGGGAAGAAGTCAATAGAGGATTGGAGTGAAAGACAAAGAGACACTAATGGTTGGCTGCAATAGAGATCATCTACTTGGCATGTCCAATCACCATATTAAGTTTCAAAATTCTGCGTCAAGTGGTTCTCAAGTAAACCGTTTTCCATGTTCAGGCCCCTGTGACCTTGATCTTTGATCGAGTGAGCCCAAAATCGACAGGGGTCATCTACTCTGCATGTCCAATCATCCTACAAAGTTTCAACATTCTGGGTCAAGTGATTCTCAAGTTATTGATCCAGAAAGAGTTTTTCCATCTTCAGGCCTCTATGACCTTTCCCTTAAGTCAAGTGACCCCAGAAACATTAAGGGTCATCTACTCTGTAATTCCTATCATTTTGATTGAAGGTTCTGGGTCTAATGATTCTAAAGTTATTCAACTTCTTGGTTGCAAACTGTTTTCAAAGCTCTGGTTCCTGTGACCTTAACTTTTGATCAAGTGATTCAAAAATCAAAAGGGGTTATCTACTCTACATGTCCAATCATCCTATAAAGTTTCAACATTCTGGGTCAAGTGGTTCTCAAGTTATTGATCAGAAATGGGTTTCCAAGTTCAAGCCCTTATGACCTTGACAGGTGATTTTTTAATTTTTTTCAAATGAGATCTCATCTTGGTAAAAGCAGGCTATGAATATATTATACATAATTTACATAGATAAAAGACACTTCAGAATAGTTCTTAAATTAAAAGCAACCATAAAAGAATATTTACAATGAAATTAAATGTTTCATTCAATTTTAAAACAACCAAAACAATTACTACTGTCTCCAATATCAGCATATAATGATCTTCAGGTTGATTCAGTCATTTTTCAGCTGTATATCGCCTTGGTAGCCTAGTGGTTTAGCGTCAGCTTTGAGTGCGGGAGGTCGTGGGTTCGATAACCGGCCGCATCATACCAAAAACGTAAAAAATGATACTAGTAGCTTCCTTGCTTGGCGTTCAGCATTAAGAGGATAGTGCTAGGACTGGTCAGCCCGGTGTTAGTATAATGAGACTGGGTGGGGTATCATGCCACATGTCTACGGTATGATATTCCAGTGAGGCAGCACTATAAAGTTGGGCATTGTGCTCACAAGTAGACATCGTCGTTTATGACTGAAAAATTGTTTAAAAAGATGTTAAACCCAGCACACACTAGATTAATGTAATATGCCTTATAATCATGACAACATGCTTGTTTTAGTGTTGTTATATTTTCTGGTCCTTCGGAATCATGGAGTCCATTCAACATTATGTGTAACAGAGTTCCGCTTAAGCCGGTGCTAGGGGATGTAAGAGATGTTGCACATTTCATTGCCTCTCATGAACAGACTCAATCAAACCAAGTCTGCTATTATTCTTCTTGGTTGCATTCTATGCTTCCAAAGGATCTTGTTACAAAATTTATTGTTAAAAATGCAAATATTGAAAATGGAAATTTTTCAAACTTACCGGCGATTAAAAGGTGAACTTGTTAAAAATAATGTTTCTTTTGAATAATTATACCCTTTAATGATATGTCAATCACAAACACCAGCTAGAATGTAACATTAAATCAAATTGAAGTGCATATGTTCGTATTTTCAGGAAATTGGTACAAATTTTTCGCTCCCTCCGTTACGGCTGCAATTATTTTCCTAAGCCATGCAAATAAAAATTATTTACGTAAATATTATGAAAGGATCGTATCTTTCTCTATGAAAAATAAATAAGATAACACCTCTTCTGTTGATTTCATGCAATATATCTTTCCATAAACCCATTTCTGTGCTACAAACTGACGGATACATGGGTGCAATTTTGTCATTCAGTATCGGATCAAAATAGACCCACGCTGTGAAAGTTAGATGTTTTCTGATCATGTCATGAGACCAAAACAAGCTCTTTGGTGTTGTTATAATAATAAAATTTTGATTAACTTTTCTAGCAGGAACTGAGTTTTAATTTAAAAGACGCAACTTAAGTTTTAATATAGATTATAGATCTGGCCTTATAGATTATGTGGATGGTACTATTTTTGTAGGTTATTTATAATTTATTTTGGTCATGTGATGAAGAATTGTTTTGGTCATGTGATCTAAGCAAGCATGCTCATTTTTATATGCTTTGTTTTTGTTATAATATATAGATTATGACAAATATGTACTTAAGCAATGCATTTTTTGATAAAGTTGAATCTCAGAAGCTTTCTGAAAGTAAAACAGACTTGAATTACGTAAAATTTATGGAGGACATGGAACTACTTGTTCTTCGGTTTTGGATAAGCGTATTGTTTGTAAATCTGTGGTATGGTAAATCTGTGTTCACATTTTGCTGCCCACAAAAATTGCATGTGTTATATAAAGAAGTGTGGGTTGAAAAAATGTTGTCTTTGATATTTTGTCTTTTCATAAAATTACACCACGTTTCAATGGGGACTTAAGATGTTATAGAAAAGTTATCATTAACATTTTATTGTACTTATATTTCTTAAAAAATCTTTACGTTTAATATTTTTATTACCTCCCTTTTCTTAAGTAAAAATAATGTTGCCTTTAAATAGAACTTAAAAGTCATCTGTGTTTTTAGCTCACAAGAGCATGAAGTGCTCAAGGTGAGCTATTGTGACTGGTAATTGTCCGGCATCCATCGTCATGCGTTGTCCGGGGGGATAATTTGAACATTCTTGGTAGAGGACCAATAGATGATGCAACATACCAAATATCAAAGCCCTATGACCTGTGGTTTTAGACAAGAAGATTTTCAAAGTTTTCCTTATCTAAGTCTTTATAAACCATGTGACCCACAGGGCGGGGTCATATTTGACCCTAGGTAGCTCATTTGAATAATCTTGGTAGAGGGCGACTAGATGAGGCTACAAACCAAATATCAAAGCCCTAGGTCCTGTGGTTTTGGACAAGAAGATTTTCCTTTTGGTTGCCATGGCAACCAGAGTTCTGCATGGAATTCAATTCTTTGAACAATTTTCAAAGAACACCATTCAAAGAACAGCCCTGTGAAGTGTCATCAAAATTAGCCTGGTGGTTTAGAAGAAGATGTTATTTTAAAGAAAGTGTGGACAGATGTACAGACAGACGGACGGAAGCACGCAGGCACGATGGACACAGCATGATCACAATAGCTCACCATGAGCACTTTGTGCTCAGGTGAGCTAAAAAAACCTGTTTAAAAATTGTTTAAGAATTTTCTACCTCTATTGGTCCCTGGTGCAGTCAAGCAGAACCATTGGAACAAACTTGAGAGAAGTCTATAACATGATTGTTACAAACCAAGTTTGGTGTAACTCTGACCAGTAGTTTGTGAGCAGCAATGTTTAAGTAAACTGTGGACAACCAATGATTGACAACAGATCATTATATTTATCAACAGCTCAAAAGTTGATCCTTTTATAAATTTTTATTCACAGATGATGTTACAGCTTGTCAGAAAAGTTCTTTCCAAGCTTTCAGGGTGGAGAAGACCCCAAGGGCTGCACAGAGCTACATTTGGGGCACAGATGGGCAATTAGGGAGTACTTCAATCTACTGAAACAAGCCAAATGGCTCTAGCAAAGCTTAATTCCAGAGCATTTTATTTTTACACAGGCAGGAGTTTATCTTATTGTTAGAATATCAGAAAGACAATAAATATTTCTAAGTTAACATCGCTGCTATATTGTAAGATGTTTCAGGAGTGGATGAATTTTCAAATCCATAAAATTTGAATTTATTTAGAGTGGGTTCGGGATTATTCAGCTGTTTAAGCAATGCAATACGATATAGCACAAATCATAAGTTTTGATTTCGTATTCTACAGAGTCTAAATATAGATTAGACTGTCGGACACATGTTCAGGGGTTAATTGTGGTAAAACACTGAAGGAATTGATAACCAGTCGTGGTAATTACTGTCAAGTCTGGTCAGCCCATGTCGGCCGTTTTCGATGCTTTTCGGCCACACTGTCAGGTTTCACCGGCCTTGTCAAAGTTTTTAAAACAAGAGGACCATGATGGTCCTGAATCGCTCACCTTCTCCACATGACCCAATTTTCATGAAGATCCATTGAAAAATATGGCTTCTAGAGAGGTCACAAGGTTTTTCTTTTATTTGACCTAATGACCTAGTTTTTGAAGGCACATGACCCAGTTTTGAACTTGACATAGATATTATCAAGGTGAACATTCTCACCAATTTTCATGAAGATCTCATGAAGAGTATGGCCTCTAGAGAGGTCACAAGGTTTTTCTATTTTTATACCTACTGACCTAGTTTTGACCACACGTGACCCAGTTTCAAATTTTATGTAGATATCATCAAGGTGAACATTCAGACAAATTTTCATGAAGATCCATTGAAAAATATGGCCTCTAAAGTGGTCAAAAGGTTTTTCTATTTTTAGACCTACTGACCTAGTTTTTGACCGCAGTTGACCCAGTTTCGAACTTGACCTAGATATCATCAAGATGAATACTAACACCAACTTTCATACAGATCCCATGAGAAATATGGCCTCTAGAGAGGTCACAAGGTTTTTTTATTATTTGACCTACTGACCTAGTTTATGACTACACGTGACCCAGTTTCGAACTTGACCTAGATATCATCAAGATGAACATTCTGACCAATTTTCATGAAGATTCATTGAAAAATATGGCCTCTAGAGAGGTCACAAGGTTTTTCTATTTTTAGACCTACTGGCCTAGTTTTTGACTGCAGTTGACCCAGTTTCGAACTTGACCTAGATATCATCAAGATGAACATTCAGACCAACTTTCATACAGATCCCATCAAAAATATGGCCTCTAGAGAGGTCACAAGGTTTTTCTATTTTTAGACCTACTGACCTAGTTTTAGACCGCAGATGACCCAGTTTCGAACTTGACCTAGATATCATCAAGATGAACATTCAAACCAACTTTCATACAGATCCCATGAAAAATATGGCCTCTAGAGAGGTCACAAGGTTTTTCTATTATTTGACCTACTGACCTAGTTTTTGACCGCAGTTGACCCAGTTTCGAACTTGACCTAGATTTCATCAAGATGAACATTCTGACTAACTTCCATACAGATCCCGTGAAAAATATGGCCTCTAGAGAGGTCACAAGGTTTTTCTATTATTTGACCTACTGACCTAGTTTTTGAAGGCACATGACCCAGTATCGAACCTGACCTAGATATCATCAAGGTGAACATTCTGACCAATTTTTATGAAGATCCATTGAAAAGTACGGCCTCTAGAGAGGTCACAAGGTTTTTTTATTTTTAGACCTACTGACCTAGTTTTTGATGGCACGTGACCCCTTTTCGAACTTGACCTAGATATCATCAAGTTGAACGTTCTGACTAATTTTCATGAAGATCTTGTGTAATATATGGCCTCTAGAGAGGTCACAAGGTTTTTCTATTTTTAGACCTACTGACCTAGTTTTTGACGGCACGTGACCCAGTTTCGAACTTGACCTAGATATCATCAAGGTGAACATTCTGACCAATTTTCATGAAGATCTTGTGTAATGGCCTCTAGAGAGGTCACAAGGTTTTTCTATTTTTAGACCTACTGACCTAGTTTTTGACGGCACGTGACCCAGTTTCGAACTTGACCTAGATATCATCAAGGTGAACATTCTGACCAATTTTCATGAAGATCTTGTGAAATATATGGCCTATAGAGAGGTCACAAGGTTTTTCTATTTTTAGACCTACTGACCTAGTTTTTGAAGGCACGTGACCCAGTTTCGAACTTGACCTAGATATCATCAAGGTGAACATTCTGACCAACTTTCATAAAGATCCCATGAAAATTGTGACCTCTAGAGTGGTCACAAGCAAAAGTTTACGCACGGACGCACGGACGGACGGACGGACGACGGACGCCGCACGATCACAAAAGCTCACCTTGTCACTTTGTGACAGGTGAGCTAAAAACAATGCTGTTTTGATAAAAACATAATATAATTCTTTAATGAATTAAATTAAGCACTTAAAATTCATTTGAAACATACCTACGTTGTAAATTCGGAAGAACGAACATTAATACATGTAGTACATGTCACATGACGTAAATCCTTTAATGAATCGATTTCAAAATTTAAGAATGTAGACAAAGTAACACATGAAAGAACGTAGTTTTACACAGAGCATGGTCACTATCCTAAATTTTATCAACAAAAGTCAAACTCAAACACAAATGCTGCTACTTGTTCCTCATTTAATTCCAAATATGCAACACATGCCCGGTAAAAAAACACCGGTTACTACCTAAATGCTGACTCATATCAAAAAGACAGAAAAACTATGAATTTTTTATAGAATTAGAGGTGTCCCAAAGACAAATGCGATAGGCCCACGTTGTTCAAAATGGAATTATTACATCAAGGCCACTCATTTGTGTACATTTACGTATCAAATGACACAAAGTAGACGTAATGACATGTTCTGTTCATATCTGAGCAGAAGAAAAATGTATATTACTCATATTAAAGGAAACAAGAGCTGTCTCCAAAGGATGACATATGCCTCCGATGGCACTTTGAATGAATAGTTATGGCTGATGTTAGAGTTTAGAACCTTTGACCTATGGACCTGAGTCTTGCGCGCGACACGTCGTCTTACTGTGCCACACATTCATACATAGTTATTTTAAAATCCATGCATGAATGACAAAGATATGGACCGGACACGCCCATCAATGCACTATCATGAAATATGACCTTTAACGTCTAAGTGTGACCTTGACCTTTGAGCTACAGACCTGGGTCTTGCGCGCGACACGTTGTCTTACTGTGGTTCACATTCATGCCAAGTTATTTGAAAATCCATCCATGGATGACAAAGATATGGATCGGACACACCCATCAATGCACTATCATGAAAAATGACCTTTAACGTCTAAGTTTGACCTTGACCTTTGAGCTACAGAATTGGGTCTTGCGAGCGACACGTCGTCTTACTGTGGTTCACATTCATGCCCAATAATTTTAAAATCCATGCATGAATGACAAAGATATGGACCGGACACGCCCATCAATGCACTATCATGAAAAATGACCTTTAATGTCTAAGTGTGACCTTGACCTTTGAGCTACGGACCTGGGTCTTGCGCAGGACACGTCGTCTTACTGTGGTACACATTCATGCCAAGTTATTTGAAAATCCATCCATGGATGACAAAGATATGGACCGGACACGCCCATCAATGCACTATCATGAAAAATGACCTTTAACGTCTAAGTGTGACCTTGACCTTTGAGCTACAAACCTGGGTCTTGCGCGCGACATGTCGTCTTACTGTGGTACACATTCATGCCAAGTTATTTGAAAATCCATTCATGGATGACAAAGATATGGACCGGACATGAAAATTGCGGACAGACCGACAGACTGACAGACCGATCAAAAACTATATGCCTCCCTTCCGGGGCATAAAAATGTAGCAGTTAGGGGTTTGGAACCAGACCCCCAAGATAATAATCAACACTGCTCCCCATTGAGCTATACAGAGTGCAACTTATTGCAATGTCTTTAAAACAATTATAAATATATATCGATATACTATATTTTATCATAGATATCATTATAATATTTAGAATTATTAGGTACTTTTTTCGCATCAGCTTCAGCCTCCCTCAAGCGTCTATGAACATAGATTACATGATATCGATTTATAAGACTGTAAACTCGATTCCTCAAAACTACATTATTTTGTTCGACCTTGAAATTTTAATAAATCATACATGTCAAATGTTTAATATAGGTAAGTTTCTGCTGCTAAAATTAAATCTGTTGCTAAAATACTGAAAACCTATTGAAGATCCTTGATTTTCAAATTTTTAAAAATGGCGGGCTGAAAGCTTCCATATTTGCGCAAATTGGCTTCACAACAGCATAGTAACGATCACAATAGCATAGTAACTAGTGTTTCTGCGCAATGGCCAGTTACTGCCGACTAGACCCGAACCCCCCTATTTTGCTTCAGAAATCAATTATTAAAAAATATTATAAGGAAATATGTTGTTATAGGCAGTTTATATGAGTTACATGATAAACAGAATAACAGTTCAAGCCCCATCTCTTCCAAGGCTAGATATATCAGCCTCAACTGCAGTAACCTGTAATTGTTTCTATCCAATGCCTTTACCCAGTCAGCCACAGAAGCCATGTTAACAGAACAGATAAATTATAATCTTACTTTATTCTGACTTGAATCAATTTGCATCTTCTGTTCCATAAGTAACATTTCCCTTTCTGCAGTGATTTTTACACTCTCCCTCAATGCTTCCTCCAGTTCTTCAATGCGACCTTCTTTTTCTTTCATAGATCCCTGCATAATAAATAAAAGACTCTGAATGCTAATGTATTTAATTCTAATAGCAACTATAATCTTGTAAGTTTTCTACATTTTAAGCTTCCCATCCTGAATTCTTATGGAACAAATGCAATGGTGAACAATTTGAACAAATTTAATAGAGGTCCATGCCAGGATCCTACTGACCAAGTTTGGTGTAATTCTGACCAGCAGTTTCAGAGAAAAAGATGTTTAAGAAAAAAATGTTGATGCTGGACAATGGACAACAGACAATGGACTATCCACCTACACTCATAGCTCACCCTGAACACAAATGCTGTTTATTAAAGTTATAATCCTGTTCAAAATCACTGTTAAAAGAAAGCAAATAACTTTGTAGATTTGTAGAAAACAGTCTAATGAACAAATTCGCACATTAGTTAGATTTGGATGGCTAAATATTGTTGAGATAGAATGGATATAAAACCATAAAATATTTAATGACCCGCTGGTCCCTAATTAACTCGCCAGGCTTCGCCGATTTCTGTAAATCAACTAAGACAGTGTCATGTCACAAAAGTTTAAATACGTTGAAAACTACAATGGCTGATTGGCCGTGATAGGATTTTGTGTAAAGATGGCGGATAAATTCAGAAATTTACAAATATTTTGCTTTTCTCTGCCATTTCTACAAACAAGAGGGACATGATGGCCCTATATCGCTCACCTGAGTCAAGTTGCTTGCATGAACAAATTTCTTTGCTAAAGCTTAAAAAACAAGAAAGTAGGTCAGTAGGTCATATTCATGGTCACTGAAAGTCAGTTTTAAGATTGGTGTGCAAAACTGTACATGTCATCCAAATTTCGAGGCTGTATCTTCAACAAGAGGGCCATGATGGCCCTATATCGCTCACCTGAGTTTAATTGCTTGCTTGAACAAATTTCTTTGCCAAAGCTTATAAAACAGAACAAAAAGTGAGAAGGTCATGGTAAAGATTCTTCAAGATAAGTAATGAAATCTGTTAACAAGAGGGCCAAGATGGCTCTAAGTCGCTCACCTGAGTAACACACAATAACAGTGTAAACATGTTTATCTAATGATTTCATGGAGACAAATATTCTGACAAATTTTCATTAAGATTAGACCAAAAAACATGGCATCTTGAGTGTAAACAAGCTTATTCTTTGATTTGACCTGGTGACCTAGTTTTTAAACCTACATGAACCAGATAAAAATTCATACGATATTTATGCACACAAACATTCTGACTAAGTTTCATGCACATCAAATGAACAGGAGTGTTAACAAGCTTTTCCTTTGATTTGAAAGGGTGACCTAGTTTTTGATCCAATATGACCCAGTTTCGCATTTAGCCTAAGAATCATCAAGATAAACATTCTGACCAAGTTTCATGAAGATAGGGTTATTAATGTGGCCTCTAGGTTGTTTACAAGCTTTTCCTTTGATTTGACCTAATGACCAAGTTTTTGACCCGACATGACCTAGTTTCGATCCAGGCCTTGAAATCATCAAGATAATCATTCTGTGCAAGTTTGTATCAAATAAAAGCATAAATGAAACTTCTATTAGAAAATTTTGCACCTTTCAGGGGCAGTAACTCCAGAATCCGTGAAGGAATCTAGCCGGTTTTCGAAAGGAACTGAGATCTTATTGAGACTTCAGTTGTATGTAAGTGTGGTTAAAATCAAATATAAATAGCCACTTCTATCGTGTTCAAAAGGTAAAAATTAACAAATTTTGTCTCTTTTATGGGTCAATCAAGGGCCGTAACTCCAGAACCTATGATTGGATCTGAAAGATTCATCATGGAATCAAAGATTTATTGTTGTTGAAGATATTTTGCAAGTTTGTATCAAATCAAACCATAAATGAAGTCTCTATATGGCTGCAAAAGCCAAAATATCAAATTTTGGCACTTTAAGGGGTCATAACTCTGGAACCCATGAAGGGACCTGGCCAGTTTACGAAAGTAACCGAGATATTATACCAATATAAGTTGTGTGCAAGTCTGATTAAAGTTGGTTGCAAAATGTTGTCTCTATCGTGTTCAAAAGCTAAAAATAGCAAATTTTGGCCCTTTAACCCTTTACCACACAGAGCAGAAGCCAAAGTAACCTTTTACATAACACTGATAAGTGATAATCAATAATCAATAATCGGTATATGGCAGATAAAGGTGACTGTCTTATCTGAACAGAGGTGCTGGCATTATTTTGTGATTACACACACTTCTGTTAAAAATGTCATTATTTTAATATTTTCTGTAAGTTTGACATTATTTTTGTCAATATAAAGTTTATAGCAATTTAAATTCTCTTTCCGATGATACAAAGTTTATTGTAGTTTCTCTTTGAGTTTCGAATATATAAAGTGTTAAAGTACGGGAATATATATTTTTAGGCATAAAATTCTGTTTTGGATTACTTTCACATTGAAATTCATATACAATTTCATTTTGATATTTGAAAGTTTGATTTATAGTTAATAGACTTATCTTCCGAATCGGAATCTGTAAGTATTTATATAAAAAAAACAACCATCAAACTGAATAACACTACAAAAATAACGGATCGTAAAATTTCTGAAAGTGCAAAAAGATCGCTGAGATCGAGACTCGTAACCGACTACAGTATTCTTGTGCTAAAAATTAAAATATCTTTAAGATAATATTACGTAATATTTTGATGATCAAACGTCGGTACATCACGGGTGACTTCCGCTGCAATTAACTCTTGGGGTGTCATAAAATATTTGAAAGCCGCGGTCCTTCTGTTTTGATTAACACTTCCCGTTATGTAAGGCCATAAATTCCAAGCCATCGTATACACAAATTGTTGTTTAGGGGAAATCTGCATGTATCATGCGTGACCTTCATGACCTAACACATTAAAAATACTTTGATGTTAAATGATTGTTATTTTTAGAACGAGGAAAGCCCACGAACCAGCCAGTTGCAAGCAGTTTTCTCAGTAATTTTCCATGACGTAGCGTCGTGCACATGTAGGAAAAAACCCCGGTGTCTTTCTTTGCAAAGTACTCGATAAATTTAAATAGTAACCACATGATCTTGTACGTAAATAATGATGACGAAATCCCATATTTTGAGTTAGTAAACATCCGGAATTTGTTTCTTTAGGAAAAGAACGAAAATAAAGCGATTGATTATGAAACACGGGATAAAACGATTCTGTTCAAATGGCCGTTAATCGGTATAATACGTTTCTATCGGGGAACCGATAGACTCGGGTCAATACGTTTCTGTTTGGTAATCGATAGATACGGTGATAAACATATCGATGTGGGAAAGGGTTAAGGGGACATAACTCTGGAACCCATGAAGGGATCTGGCTAGTTTTCAAAAGGAACCGAGATATTACGCCAATACAAGTTGTGTGCAAGTTTGATTAAAGTTGATTGCAAAATGTCGTCTCTATCGTGTTCACAAGTCAAAAATAGCAAATTCTGGCCCTTTAAGGGGCCATAACTCTGGAACCCATAATGGGATCTGGCCAGTTTTCGCAAAGAACCGAGATATTATGCCAATACAAGTTGTGTGCAAGTTTGATTCAAATTGACTGCAAAATGTGGTCTCTATCCTGTTCACAAGAAATTGTGAACGGACGACAGACGCATTGACGACGGACAAAATGCGATCACAAAAGCTCACACTGTCACTATGTGCTCCAAATCTCTTTGCTGTAGCTTCAAAAACAAGAAAGTAGGTCAGTAGGTCAGGGTTAATAATATTTAAGATGAGTATTGAAATCTGTATCAAAAGTTCTACATGTGGTACAAATTTCTATACTGTAACTTCAAAAATGAAAAAGTAGTTCAGTAGATCACAATTCAGATTATTCGAGATGAGTATTGAAATCTGTATCAAACATTATACATGTGGTCCAAATCTTTTTGCTGTAGCTTCAAAAACAAGAAAGTAGGTCAGTAGGTCAGGGCTAAGAACATTAAAGATGAGTACAGTAGATTCTCTCTATTAAGAGCATCCATCGGTCTGACCAAAAGTGGCCTTAATAGTGGTCTGGCCTTAATAGTGAATTTGAGATGTCAAGTGTTACTGACCAGTCAACAACCATTGTACTATGAGGTCATAATGATGTTTCTAGATATAACCATGTAGTGTCATGCTTAAAATCCCTCATTTATATGCTTGATTTGGATGTGGAGTTTGATCTTAATCCATGTTTTGGGTCAATTATGTACATATAGATTGTATTTAGTTGTCTAGATACATACTGAGTATTTCTGACTGAATTTGTCTTTTGGTCATTATATACATTGTTTATTTGCCATGATTTCAGACAGAGAATAATATCATATGTAACTGACTATTTTGTAAAAATGTAAAATGCAGAATGAAACCAAAATCTGCATGCATTTAATCAGCAAATTAATTGGACTTACTCAAGGTTAGGTATTTCAACAAAAGACCAAAAGGAATCAATATCTATGATGTTCTGAAGATTGTGTGCAAACTGTCATAATTTTCTATGTTCAATAAAGTCAATTAGGCCTACAAACTAAATTAAAGAACAAAAATCCCCTACATAATTGACACAATTATCGTATCATTCAATACAATTATTTTCTTCTTTTGAGATCAAAAAGGTCAAAATGATACTTACATGGGGATAACTTCTCCTAATTGCTCAACAATTAAAGTTTTCACAACAAAATTGACAAAATAATTTCAGCATTCATCATGGATCTGTAAACACTTGAACTTGATCTTACATTTGTATAACAAGCGTCCATGCAATACCGATTAAGTGTACCTGATTGAAATACACATGTATCGATCGATGTAATTTGTTGTAAATTGCCCAAGGCTGGGGATCACTCTGTTTAAATAAACAAGGTCAATGTGTTAAATAAACAAAGGATGTCTGGGTCCATCCTTTTGTCTGCCCGTAATTATGGTCAGTTAGTAGATAGTAAATTAGCAATTTGTTCGGCAAAAAGTGGCCGCAATGCCGCATTAGCGACGTGCCCGCTGTACTGGTCAATATTTATAATGAATAAAGAACAAACTTATTTTGTACTTTGAAAAAGTGGCCGCAATTTCGGCGTGCCCATTAGGGGGAAATCTACTGTATTGAAATCTTTATCAAAAGTTACTGACATGGTCCAAATTTCTATGCTGTTAAGGTCGGTGTGCAAGACTTTAAATGTCATCTAAATTTCAATGCTGTATCTTAAAAAACAAAAAAAGTAGGTCAGTAGGTCAAGGTCATAGTCAAATGACCCCTTTTTACTTGAGGTCATTAGGTAATTACAATTAAACAGTCTAGGAAATATGATCAGATTATTACATGATTTTTGAAGTATTTTTTCCAATATAACTCATATACAAGTTACCCCCGAGGCAGGGCCTCTTTTCACTCCAGGGGCATAATTTGAACAATCTTGTCAGAGAACCACTAGGCAATGCTATATACCAAATATCAAAGGCTTAAGCCTTGAACTTTCAGACAAGAAGATTTTAAAAAAAAAATCCTATATAAGTCTATGTAAAACTTGGGGCCCCCAGGGCATAGCCTCTTTTCACCCCAGGTGCATAATTTGAATAATTATGGTCGAGGACCAATAGGCAATGCAGCATACCAAATATCAAAAGCATAGGCCTTGCAGTTTCAGGCAAGAAGATTTTTAAAGTTTTTTTCCTATATAAGTCTAAGTAAAACTTGGGACCCCTGGCAGGGGCCTCTTTTCACCTCAGGGGCATAGTTTGAATAATCTTGGTAAAGGACCACCAGGCAATGCTACATATCAAATATCAAAAGCCTATGCCTTTCAATTTCAGACAAAGATTTTTAAAGTTTTCCTCTATAAATCTATGTAAAACTTGGTACCCCCAGGGCGGGGCCTCTTTTCACCCTAGGGGCATAATTGAATAAGCCACAAGCCAATGCTACATATCAAATATCAAAGGCCTAGGTCTTGTGGTTTCAGACAAGAAGATTTTTAAAACTTTTTCCTATATAAGTCTATATAAACCATGTGACCCCCAGGGCGGGGCCATATTTCACCCTAGGAGGATCATTTGAACAATCTTGGTAGAGGCCCACTATATGATGCTACATACCAAATATCATACCCCTAGGCCCTTTTTTTTTGACAAGAAGATTTTCAAAGTTTTTCCCTATGTAAGTCTATAGAAACAATGTGATCCTAGGGGGATAATTTGAACAATCTTGGTAGAGGCCATCTAGATGATGCTACATGCTAAATATCAAAGATCAAAGCCCTAGGCCTTATGGTTTTGGGCAAGAAGATTTTCAAAGTTTTTCCCTATGTAAGTTTATATATACCATGTGACCCACGGGGTGGGGCCATATTTGACCCTAGGGGGATAATTTGAATAATCTTGGTAGAGGCCCACTAGATGATGCTACATACCAATGATGAGGAATTACTGTTTTAAGTTTAAAGCAAATCCATCAAGCAATTACAGAGATAAGGAGAAAAAAGAGAAAGTAAAAAAACTTTAACCAAGGTGGGGACACGGAAAGACGCCGACACCAACGTGAGTAGGTTAGCTCTCCATATACTTCCTATAGCCGAGCTAAAAGTGGGTTAAAAGTGTCATGAAATGAACCCCCTGTAATCAATCCCCTGCCTCCTGAAAATTCTGATCTCCACTCAAATGGTCTCTAGAGTGTTCACAAGCTTTTCCTATGATCTGGCCTACTGACCTAGATTTTCACCCCACATGACCCAGTTTCGAACTTGACCTTGAGATCATCAAGACAAACATTCTGACTAAGTTTCAATAAAGATTGGGTGACAACTGTGGCCTCTAGAGTGTTCACAAGCTTTTCCTATGATCTGGCCTACTGACCTAGTTTTTGACCCAACATGCCCGAAACTTGACCTAGAGATCATCAAGACAAACATTCTGACCAAGATTCATAAAAACTTGGTCACAACTGTAGCCTCTAGAGTGTTCACAAGGCAAATGTTGACAGACCACGCATGACAGACGCCAGACAATGACCGGTCACAATACCACACCTTGAGCACTTCGTGCTCAGGTGAGCTAAAAATGACATTTGACTCCCTTAAAGTTATAATACTGGCCAGCGAAGATTACGTAGCGAAATTATTTTGGAAGGTCATTTTTCTACAGCAACACATAAAACATCCGTTCACTAAGACATTGAATGGATATATTTACCTGTAAATTGACAGATTACACCGATGGAGGCGGATACATCATGTTAAATCTAGTGCTACTCTTAATGAGTTCAGGAGTGGTGTAGATTGTTCAAACCTGAAGTATCTGTTTTATCATCTTTTAACCTGTAACTTATAATATAATAGTGCTGATTTTAATATTGCACACTAATTTGTGTTTTCAATTAAGACTTAATCATCAATGTCGACCAGACAGTCGCCTCCCAGTCACAGTTAGTCATTGACAATGGGGACTATCTAGTTCTGGCTAACATAACTTAACTGACAGTGTTTTTTATTTTCTGATGGTCGCATTCATTTAGTTAAGGTGAAACCCCATTTGTTTAACTAACCAGTATCAAACCGCAACATCTCGCATAGTCTCTCATGAAACTCATGATGTCATGCAACAGTTCAGAGCACGTGGTTATTCTTGAAAATCAGTATCAAAATTTTACCTATTTTTGAATTAAATTTAATCACATAAAATCTATAGAACAACATACAATTTCTCAGAAAATGTCAATAAATAACGATTCCCTACAGCCAATAATTTGGCTTTTCAAAATGAAGAGTATCCTGATCAGGTGACAACTGCAATGACGGACAAAATATTGCATACAGGGGTACCAATTTGAAACTTGAAGTTGTGTTCAAATTATGTTGCATGGATTATTTATGCCAGATCAAAAGGAAAATTGATTAGAAATATTGTATAGTAAAAGGTGAGCCCATTGCATTTGATAAATTATAGCATGACAGACTTCTGGAACGATTCCTGGTTAGGTGTCAGTACGGGATTCATTTTAACTCAGAGATCTGTAACAGCATATTATGTCTATGTTATATTGCTTGATAATCGTTATCGATTATAACTAGCAGATGTTTTGTCAGGGATAGCTGTTAAAATAATAAGATACAGAAATTATGTGCATCTCAAAGAACAGTAAAACTATTTAAGTCAGTTAAAAAGAAAACAGGAAGTCATTCATAGAATTACTGATACTCTGACTGTTGTAAACACAGGACTGTTGCGTTTGCTTTGAAAAAAAAGTTTGTATAACACATACGTCAATGTTCATTTTGTAGTAAGGACTGGTCAACAAATAAAAATTTTTGGATTTGCATTAATGAGTGATCTACGGCGTTGTTCAGGGGAATAGTTCTTTACATTGAGACACAGGGAATTGTAGTTTTGACATTATATTTGATTTGAATACCGATTTTGGTTGAAAATCGCGGACCTGTGCGATGTAGACATATTGTGAAAGTAGGCTGCACGCTAAATGATTGTTCGTACTAAAGAGCCACGCTAATCTATTTTAAGAAACAAAACAACAACATGTCTAGCACATTCGTATCGCATTTTCTGGTAAACTGCCTTTTCTTTTATTTAAAAACAGGCTAAATTTTATAACATTAATGCATTTTTTGTAGAAATGGCATCGAAAAGCAAAATATTTGTAAATTTCTGCATTTATCCGCCGTCTTTACACAAAATCCTATCACAGCCGACCAGCCATTGTTGTTTTCGACGTATTTAAATTTTTGTCACGTGACACTGTCTTCGTTGGTTTACGGAATTCGGCGAAGCCTGGCGAGTGAATTAGTGTAAAGCTGGTCATTAAATATTTCATGGTTTTATATCCATTCGTATCTCAACAATATCTGGCCATCCAAGTCTAACTAACGGGAGAATTTGTTCATTAGGCTGTCTTCTACAAATCTACAAAGTTATTTGCTTTATTTTAACGGTGATTTTTACCAGTATTATAACTTTAATTAAAGTGAGGTATACAAAGCATTTAGTTTGCACATTGGCTTGATATTGTAAACAACTGTACCGAGTTATTTCAAAATATTTCCAGTAGTTTAAATTACAATTTATTTATTTATTTGGGTTTTACGGCGCACTAACACAGTAGAGGTTATATGGCGCCAAACAGGACTACAAATTTTGGCTCCACATCTCATTTACATCCAGATAAAAGCATGAGGTATGGAATCAAAATTTGCATACCTGCTAGAATCACAGAGTTACAGCAAAACCAATTGTTAAGACCCTATTAGTAGTCTTTTACGATCACGCAAGGGTAAGGCAGTGGTTCCAATTCTTTTCATACACAGATCCTCCGAGAACCACATGGGGCTTAAATTACAAAGACGATCCTGACACACATACACTTACACATGTTAAGTACAACTCAAGTACTGGCTAGGAGGGAAAGAACAGATCAATCAATTCTTCCTCCACCTGACAGGTCAAGTACTTGCCAGGGGGGAACCTGACCGGTCAATTTCTTCCCCCACCTGACAGGTCAAGTACTGGCTAAGGGGGAAAGAACTGAATGGTCAATTTCTTCCTCCACCTGACATGTCAAGTACTGGCTAGAGGGAAACAACTGACTGGTCAATTTCTTCCCCCACCTGACATGTCAAGTACTGCTAGTGGGGAAAGAACTGACTGGTAAATTTCTTCCCCCATCTGACAGGTCAAGTACTGGCCAGGGGGGAACCTGATCGGTCAATTTCTTCCTCCAACTGACAGGTCAAATACTGGCCAGGGTGGAACCTGACCGGTCAATTTCTTCCTCCACCTGACAGGTCAAGTACTGGCTAAGGGGGAAAGAACTGAACGGTCAATTTCTTCCTCCTCCTGACATGTCAAGTACTGGCTAGGGGGAAAGAACTGACTGGTCAATTTCTTCCCCCACCTGACATGTCAAGTACTTGCTAGTGGGGAAAGAACTGACTGGTCAATTTCTTCCCCCATCTGACAGGTCAAGTACTGGCCAGGGTGGAACCTGATCGGTCAATTTCTTCCTCCAACTGACAGGTCAAATACTGGCCAGGGGGGAACCTGACCGGTCAATTTCTTCCCCAACCTGACAGGTCAAGTTCTTGCTAAGGGGGAAAGAACTAAACGGTCAATTTTTACTCCACTGATAGGTCAAGTATATGCTGAGGAGAAAGAACTGACCAGTCAATTCCTCTCCCCACCCGACAGGTCAAGTACTGGCTAGTGGGGAAAGAACTGACTGGTCAATTTATTCCCCCATCTTAAAAGTCAAGTATATGCTTGGGGGAAAGGGCGAGTAGAATAACACCCCTATACTCCGAATAGTGGAGCTAAAAATATAATGAAATATTTCATCATATTAAAGGGAGGTAATTAATAAACAAATGAAATGCATGAAAAAATCATGTTATCAAATTACACACCAGAAAAAGTTAATTCTACTGTTGGTCAATGCAGAGCTGCACTACATATCAACCTAATGTTTTGCAATCATATTAAGGGGACGCATATTGCTACATTCACAGTTCATACAGCAATGCGGAAGGGGTGCATATTCAAGAAATCAATGGTGGGAAAATAAAAAACATATTCCTAAACTGATATAATACTGATGGACACCTGTAATATTCAGTATTTTGTGGATAAGGATGTGGTACTATGAATGTAATAGGAAAACAGAGGTCTTTGTGAAAGTACATTCAACACAAAATATTACGCTTTTGTATAAGGAAAAAACAGGTTTTCCACAATAACAGTGTTCCAAATAATGTTGAAGGGATAAGATTTTCTTTCTAACACACCAGGTTTGCTTAAACATGTAAAAATTTAACGCCACGTCAGTTCATCTCGGGATGGACGCCATATTTCTCATTGATAAAAAATGTAAACAAACAAGAGGGCCAAGATGGCCCTAGGTCGCTCACCTAAGAAACACTCCATAACAGTGTAAAACATGTTTGACCTAGTGATTTCATGGAAACAAATATTCTGACCAATTTTCATTAAGATTGGACCAAAAAATTGGTCTCTTGCGATAAAACAAGCATTTTCTTAGATATGACCTAGTTTTTGACCCTAGATGACCCACGTTCAAACTCGACCTAGATTTTATCAAGGCAATCATTCTGACCAAAATTCATGAATATCAACTGAAAAATACAGCCTCTATCACATACAGAAGTTTTTTCTTTGATTTGACCAAGTGACCTAGTTTTTGACCTCAGATGACCCATATTCAAATTCGACCTAGATTTCATTAAGGCAATCAACCTGACTAAATTTCATAAAAATCAATTGAAAAAAAACAGTCTCTATCGCATACACGAGATTTTTCTTTAATTTGACCTAGTGACCTAGTTTTTGACCTTAGATAACCCATATTCAAACTCGACCTAGATTTCATCAAAGCAATCACTCTGACCAAATTTCATGAAGATCAATTGAAAAATACATCCTCTATTGCATACACAATGTTTTTCTTCGATTTGACCTAGTGACCTAGTTTTTGACCCCAGATGACCCATTTTCGAACTCGGCCTAGATTTTATCAAGGTAATCATTCTGGCTACATTTCATGAAGATCAGTTGAATAATACAGCCTCCATTGCATACACAAGGTTTTTCTTTGATTTGACCTAGTGACCTAGTTTTTGACCCCAGATGACCCATTTTCGAACTTGGTCTAAATTTCATCAAGGTAATCATTCTGACCAAAATTCATGAAGATCAATTGAAAAATACAGCCTCTAATGAATACACAAGGTTTTTACGTGATATGACCTAGTGACCTAGTTTTTGACCCCAGATGACCCATTTTCGAACTCGGCCTAGATTTCATCAAGGTAATCATTCTGACCAAAATTCATGAAGATCAATTGAAAAATACCGCCTCTATCGCATATACAAGTTTTTTCTTTGATTTGACCTAGTGACCTAGTTTTTGACCCGAGATGACCCATTTTCGAACTCGGCCTAGATTTCATCAAGGCAATCATTCTGACCAAAATTCATGAAGATCAATTGAAAAATACAGCCTCTATCGCATACACAAGGTTTTTCTTTGATTTGACCTAGTGACCTAGTTTTTGACCCGAGATGACCGATTTTCGAACTCGGCCTAGATTTCATCAAGGTTATCATTCTGACCAATATTCATGAAGAAGAATTGAAAAATAAAGCCTCTATCGCATACACAAGGTTTATCTTTGATTTGACCTAGTGACCTAGTTTTTGACCCGAGATGACCAATTTTCGAACTCGGCCTAGATTTCATCAAAGTTATCATTCTGACCAATATTCATGAAGATTAGATGAAAAATACAGCCTCTATCGCATACACAAGGTTTTTCTTTGACTTGACCTAGTGACCTAGTTTTTGACCCGAGATGACCCATTTTCGAACTCGGCCTAGATTTCATCAAGGTTATCATTCTGACCAATATTCATGAAGATTAATTGAAAAATATAGCCTCTATCACATACACAAGCTAAATGTTGACAGACGACGGATGACAGACGACAGACGACAGACGATGGACGCCGGACATCGAGCGATCAGAAAAACTCACCTGAGCATTGCTCAGGTGAGCTAAAAAATCAGAGTGGGATTAGCATTGCAAGGGCATAACATGACATTCTACACAATGAATACCTTAGAACTGATATCTAAGATGCTACACAGGTCAGGCTGGTTAAATGCAGAATGTCGATCACTTGAAATTCATCTTGAAAAGGTGGTTAATTTTAGTTTGTTTACATGGTTTTTAATTTTCCCACGACTTCTCGGCGATTCACTGCAAATGTATTACTGCGCCGGACGAAAGGTAACTCTAATAAACAACGGGAGACAACTTAGGTGTCAGCACGTGTACGATTTTTAAAAAAACATGTCGATGATTATAATTTCTTATCAAATAATGAATCCTATTCAGATATTCGTCTATAATATTAGAAAATTATTAATTTCTGTGGACATTTGTCAAAAAATATTACTTACAGTGGACTACTTTGCGCATCAAACTGGTTTCCGCTTCAGTTGTGAGGCACTTCCGTTATACTTTTTGATAACAATAACAAAACACAAAATGAATCAATAACGTCACTTATAAACCGACTGCTACTTTAAATCGGTGTAAGTAAAGTTGTTGTTACAACATAATACATGTTCGTTACGTTATGAGATAAAGTTTGTCTTGAACTGCATAATCCATTAATTACGTTTAGGTGATACTGCATTTACAACTTATTTGACCCCGTTTTTTTAACGTGAATGACAGCATTCTCGTGCAACTCGTGCAAACAGAGTTATGAAAAGTATGGTGGAGAATTCAAGGACAAATTATAAATGACATTAAAGTGAGGATAACTGTATAGTCGTCCAGTTTTGATCATTGACATTCCTGCTGTGTATTAGTAACTTTTGTGAACAAGAATAGAATGTTGCTTTTGCACATATACACATTGATTGGACCTCTCAACCAAATTTCATACCTTATTTTAGGGATTTTTAAGAAGATACATTTTCAAAAGTTTCTTGAATGTGTTTTGATATTTAAGTGCATTGTAGTTCATGAATACCAAGTTAAAAATTAATAATGGCAACATTTCTAGGCCTTTATTGTAAGCCACTAGACTTCTGTAACGATAAATGTTTAATGTATTAAGGGGAATATACTCTTTTAGTTTTGGAATGTGGCATTCCTTGACCACCGTATCTTTTCTTATGCACTACTTTGTAAACAAACTAAATATTGTGTTTTAGCTCACATATGCCAAATGAAAAGCAAGACAGTGAACTTATTTCACATTCTTTCTTTAAATTAGAATCTGTAGGACATTGATAAATGTTTGGACAAAGCGAAGAACTATTATTTTCGCACCAAAAAGTCTTAATTGTTGACTTTGAATGTACACAAGAAGTCTTATGTAATTCAACAATAACTTTCTTGTTTCAGTTTTTCTCATTTTTATTTTAGTGAGCAATCCTTTGTGTACTTATAACAGTTGAAACAGTATTCATTTCATTTACCAAAACCTTGAACTTTTTTGCAGGTAAATTTTATAATACCCCACCCACTTTTTTCTAATTTCAAAGTATGCGTCCCCTTAATGCTACATTTACCTATATATACCATTTAGTTATAGCTAATGTGCCTGGGTTTGCATTCTACAAGTCTTCACTCACACTGGCCATAACTTTATCAGATAAAGTGGTTCGAACGTTGTTTAAGCGGTGAATTTTACGCAGAACAGATGGAGAAATATGGCCGATTGTATCAATTTCCGGTCTTGTAAGTATAATTTATAGGAATTTCTTCCCGTTATATAATTATTTAAATAATCCAAACAGAACTAACAGTAATATTTCTATTTATATCTATTTGTTAGACATGTTTTAGCTCAATGCCTTCATCAGTAACAACATAAATATACAGGAAATGACGTCATGTTATGTTGCCAAAACGATGTCACTAAATGACGTTACATATTTTGGCATAAAATATAAAGAACTGAATGAAAACAATGGGTGCACCTTGAGCACAAATGTCCCCGTTTCTTAGCAAAGTTGTCCATTTAGCTGCGTTTGTGCCGTTTATTCAAACACTTCTGTACAGTCTGGAGGATGAAGGAAATTTTGTCAGTTTTAGTATTAACTAATATTTAGTTGATTGAAGTTGTAGTTGTTTTTTTTGACAATGTCCGAAAAAATATGTCAAATGTTAAGCGAACATAAAAATGTAAAAGTGCAATATATTAGAAATGACGGGATCAGTATAATGATATAAAATGTTCTAAAGTTATTCTGTGTGAGGTTCTAAGGTCTTTTTATGACAGATAAGACTTTGCAAGTAAAACACGGAACAATATCCACTTGACTGCATTGCATAGCGACCAACACGAACGGGGACTTTTGCATTGTGTAAGGTTTTCGGCTGATTTGTCTGAAACAAACCTGAAAATTTCTATGAAAATACACATGCTTTGATTTAGGAGGTAGCCCTTTAGATAAGAAGTGTTTTAATAATTACTTGTTCCCGATAAGTGCTATATATGATGCGATATTGTCAAAAACTGACAAAAATTTCCTTTCCCTGCCAGACTGTACAGCAGTGTTTGAATCAACGGCACAAATCTCAGCTAAATGGACACAGCAATACTAAGAAACAGAGACGTTTGTGCTCCAGCTGCACCCATCTTTTTCATTCAATTTGTTATGTAACGGGTAGAAATTCCTTTAAATCACATTTACATGACTGGTAATTTATACAATCGGCCATATTTCTCCGTCTGTTCTGTGTAAAATTCACCGCTCAAACAACGTTGGAACCATTTGATCTGATAAAGTTATGGCCAGCGTTACAATAATTAATAGCTTTTTATATCTATCAATACCAATCATTTTACTTTATACAACACAATTTCATTTTTAAACTAAAAGATGCTTTTGTAGAAAAGCACATGTCTCCCCCAATGCATAGTCGTATAGGCAAGAAGTCAACCGTTGACCTTTGATGGAGTGACCCCAAAAACAACAGGGGTCATCTACTCTGTAAGTCCTGCCACCCTATGAAATTTAAAGGTTCTATGTAAAATGGTTCTCAAGTTATTGACTGGAAATGGATTTCAGTGTTCTGCTTGCTGCGACCTTGACCTTTAACAGAGTGACCCCAAAACAATAGGGGTCATCTACTCTGTAAGTCCTATCACCCTATGAATTTTCAACATTCTGGTTCAAGTGGTTCTCAAGTTACTGACCAGAAATGGATTTCCATGTTCTGTTCGCTGTGACCTTGACCTTAAAAAAAACCAACCCAAAATCTATAGGGATTATCTACTCTGCATGTCCAATCATCCTATGAAGTTTCAACATTCTGGGTCAAGTGGTTCTCAAGCTACTGAACAGAAATGGTTTTCAATGTTCAGGCTCCTGTGACCTTGACCTTTAATAGAGTGACCCCAAAATCAATAGGGGTCATCTACTCTGCATGTCCAATCACTCTATGAAGTTTAACATTCTGGGTCAAGTGGTTCTCATGTTATTGATCAGAAATGGTTTTCCATGTTCAGGCCCCTGTAACCTTGACCTTTAATAGAGTGATCAATAGGTGTCATCTACTCTGCATGACCAATCATCCTCTTAAGTTTCACATTCTGGGTCAAGTGGTTCTCAAGTTATTGATCGGAAATGGTTTTCCATGTTCAGGCCCCTGTGACCTTGACCTTTTATGGAGTGACCCAAAAAAACAATAGGGGTCATCTACTCCATAAGCCCTGCCACCCTATGAAGTCTGAAGGTTCTAGGTCAAATGGTTCTCCAGTTATTGATCCGAAATGAAGTGTGACAGACGGATGGACGGAGAGGGCAAAAACTAGAACTGTCACAGGAGTGACTTATACCCCCACAATAGGTCTTGTCACAGAAGAAATAGCAACCATAACAATTTTAAAAATACTTAGAAAAATCTAAAATGTAAAATAAAACTTAAGGTATTAGGCCCATAATAGAGTACCTCCTTTTTGAAGAGTATTCAATTCCTACCATAAACCTACTCTGACAGCAATTTTCAGAGGGCGTAGGTTCAAGCCCTACTGGGACCAAATTTTTTTCCCTTGTTTTCCTTTTTTTCTAGTAAGTTTTTACTTCTTTCAAGAGTTATTATTGATTTATTGTACAAAAGTGGAAAAACAAATCATTATATATGTGATTTCTTGATGTTCAAAGTGAATCTACCTCTAAAACAGAAGGGGTAGAGTGATTCAACGCCCATCTAGACGACGGTACTCCTTGATGTATAAACCTGAGGTGTACATTTTTTTAAGGAGTGCACCTTGTACATCTACACGGCAAATCATGATTTATGCAACTCATTATCCTTTATTTAATTTCCCTCCAACATTCCTTCTGCACAATGTAAATGCCTGAAGAAGACCTTTTGTTGTGTGTTTGTTTAGTAATAATTTGTGTTACTGTTAAGCAAATTAGAAGGGATAATTTGATAGGAAGACAATGGGTGAGGTCATGGATAGCCAGGAGGGATAAATTTAGTGCTTATAATGCACTGTTACATGAACTTGATGCTGAAGATCCGACATCATTTAAAAACTTTATATGCATGGACAGACATTTCTTTCTTGAACTGTTGGAATTAGTCACACCCCTTATCAGAAGTGCTCTTTGTCTGCAGTCTTTCTTGGAATAATTAGGATTTCTTATATTCCATAATTCTTCTTCCCAATAATAATATTCAATTATTTTTTCTGTGTCTGCGATCCTCCAACCAGCCGACATTTTTGTATATAATCACAAATAAATTCATAAATTGTACACTTTCATACTCTTAATACTTCTGGAATGTCATACATCAACACTTTAATTTGCTTTAATTTGATGTAATTGGTAAAATAAACAAAATCGGCACAGCATAGGTTTACAGAAATAGAATGCTCTTTCCTAAGAACTTGCTGTATACTCCCAGAGAGGTTTATAGAACAGTGTAGTAGACCCCATCTACACAGTAAACTTTGATGTAGCAAGGAGTACCGTCTAGATGGGCCTTTAGACATCTTTAAAAATACTGAGTTATATGTGGTAAAAGTTCTCTATTTTGCCTTCATTCTTTAGATTACATATTGTGGAAGAAATGTAGGTAGGTTTTACTTCTGCCCCAAGGTTATTTTTGAATGAAGTGAGCAAAATTCAAAACAGACACGCAGGATTCAACCATAATTTTTCAATTTTGGAGTTGGAATTCTGTCTGATTAGATCAGTTTACTCAAGGCACCCTAGAAAAAAATGATACTGACAGTTTTTATTTTAAGTTTTATGATTGTTTACCAATAGTTTGATGTTTCATAAAAAATAATGGAATAATGAATTCTCTGGAAACGTTTTGGATAAAGGCAACCACTTTGAAATTTGTCTCTACTTGAGCTTTAGGAAATACCTTAAAGTACACAAAATTTATAAAAAAGGGCACGGTAAAAGTTTTTAAAAATTTGCATGTAAGTGCGAAGCACGGTCAACTGTAAGAATATACCAAGCAAATGCCATTTTTTAAACATTACTATTAAGGGCCTAATACCTTAATACTTAAAAAAAAAAAAAAATTCTCATCTCTGGAGTATATTAATCCTGGGCTTCCGCGGCACATGTAAGTATTACAAGTATAAGTGCCCGGGATTAGAAAATATAACAAGAGCTCATAGAACACGAAATGCCCCCCTTGATGCATTCAGTAATTGCACGGTTTTTTCCTAATTACCCTGGTATTTACCACAGTAAACTACCATATTTATCGTAAGACTTACAGCTATGGTAGTGGTCATAAAAATATTGAAAAACTCTCAGAAATAATTAATTTATTATGAGCAACAACGAAGACTAGCACTGGGTCACATGTATATAGGTCGTGCTTGTTTGAAGTTTGATTCGTGCACCCGTTTGATAAACCAGTAACGTTTACAAATACTACGAAGGCTTCATCAAATCGTTTTCAAACAAAAATAATAAATTCCGACTCGACATTTTCCATACTATTTATTTCTTTTTTAATACACGCAAATACATACCAGGATATTTTAAACTATCATCATTTAAACAAGAAGTTGGGACTTGCCGAATTTACCAAAGTAAAAACAAGTGCGCCCATGACGTCATCCATCTATACGGAATAATCTGGAGGTTTTCGAAGGTTTTGATTGGGGATCACGCGGTCGATCATACATGTTCAATTGCACCATTAGGTGGTTATTTTTTTGAAACTTATAATAGTAGCATGGGAATTCCAGAGATATAAATCGGAAAATCATGCATGGTGTCAACTGCTGTTACGGAAGGCTACATAGACAATGTAAATTAAAAATAAACAGAAGTAGGGATAATGTTGATAAAATACCGGTATTCCCCGATGGTACCGCGGTATCGTACCACGGGAAGATGGTACCACGGTTACCGGTAAACCGGTAATACCGCGCACCTCTACCAACCTCCCTATCAACTTTCATGATCCTAGGCTCAAGTGTTCTTGAGTTCACCGGAAACAGATCAGTCTACATACCGACCGACAGATGGACCTACCGACATCTGCAAAACTAGATGCCCCGTGGGCAACATGTCGAGCCCGCCAGCTGTCAAAAGGACTGGGAGTTGCACATGATACTCCCTGTCTCATTGAGGCAAACATTTATGCCAAATAAAAAAGAGATTGCAAAAAGTTACAATATAGGTTATTTAAAGTTACAACAAAGGGACGTAAATCTTGAAAAAAAAAAAGTCCACACAAAAATCCTCACCAGTAGAAATAGGTCAAAATTCACCTGAAAATTGGATGTAACATGCATGTTGTACTACAGAAAAGTGGTATTGATTTTTCCCTACGACCAGTAATAAAAAAGTTACGAATATAAGCTATTTATAGTAACAACAAAGGGAAGTAATTCTAGGATCTTGCGCGTGACACTCCGTCTCGTGATGATGAACAATTGTGCCAAGTTACATCTAAATCCCTCTAAGCATCAAAAAGAAATGCTCCAGACAGTCATTCCTGAATCTGACTTTTGACCTCTAAGTGTGACCTTGACCTTAGACCCAGGGACCTGGTTCTTGTGCATGACACTCCGTCTCATATTGGTAAACATTTGTGCCAAGTTACATCAAAATCCTTCCATGCATGAAGAAGAAATGCTCCAGACAAAGTTGTCATTCTTGTATCCTTTGACCTCTAAGTGTGACCTTGACCTTAGACCTAGGGACCTGGTTCTTGCGCACGACACTCAGTCTCATGATAATGAACAATTGTGCCAAGTTACATCAAAGTCCCTCTATGCATGAAGAAGAAATGCTCCGGACAGTCATTTTTGAATTTGATCTTTGACCTGTAAGTGTGACCTTGACCTTCGAGATAGGAATGTGAGGTTTGCGCATGACACTCCGTCCCACTCCATCCCACTGAGGTAAACATTCATGCCAGATATAAACAAGATTGCACCATGAATGTCAAAGTTATGGTCCGGAAAAACAAATCCGGACTGACGCACGGACACACGCACTGACAGACTCACGCACATACACCGAACAGTCATTTGGACAACTATGTCTTCGCATTGGCAAGCGGGCTCGACAACAATATACCCCTCCTTCTTTGAAGGGGGGCACAAAAATCTCAAATATTAGAGATACACTAAAAATGAATACAAAAAAGTGTCTTACCGACACATGTTACCATAAATGTATTCACTTTTTACATAGGACTTATAATAAACATGAGGGCCATGAAGGCCCTGTTTCGCTCACCTGACCTACTGACCTAAAGATCATCAAGATTAACATTCTGTCCAAGTTTTATTTAGATATGGTCATAAATTTGGCCTCTAAAGTGTTAACTAGCTCTTCCTTTGATTTGACCCGGTGACCTAGTGTTTTACCCCACATGACACACATTTGAACTTGATCTAAAGATAATCAAGATTAACATTCTGACTAAGTTTAATGAAGATACAGTCATAAATATGGCCTCTAGACTGTTAACAAGCTTTTCCTTTGATATGACCCGGTGACCTAGATTTTGACCACACATGACCCACATTCGAACTTGACCTAAAGATCATCAAGGTTAACATTCTGACCAAGTTTCATGAAGATAAGTCATAAATGTGGCCTCTAGTGTTAACAAGCTTTTCCTTTGAATTGACTTAGTGACCTAGTTTTTTACCCCACCTGACCTAGATTTGAACATGAACTATTGATCACCAAGGTTAACATTCTGACTTAGTTTCATTAAGAAAAGGTCATACATGTGGCCTCTACAGTGTTAACTAGCTTTTCCTTTGATTTGACCTGGTGATCTAGTTTTTGATCCTACATGACCCAGATTCAAACTGGACCTTGAGATCATCAAGATTAACATTCTGCCCAAGTTTCATTAAGATATGGTCATAAATGTGGCCTCTAAAGTGTTAAATAGCTTTTCCTTTGATTTGACCTGGTAACCTAGTTTTTTACTCCACATGACCCAGATTTGAACTTGACCTTGAGATCATCAAGATTAACATTCTGACTTAGTTTCATGAAGATACAGTCATAAATGTGGCCTCTAGGCTGTAAATAAGCTTTTCCTTTGATTTGACCCGGTGACCTAGATTTTTGACCCGCATGACCCAGATTCGCATTTGGCCTAAAGATCATCAAGATTAACATTCTGACTAAGTTTCATGAAGATATAGTCATAAATGTGGCCTCTAGGGTGTTAACAAGCTTTTCCTTTGATTTGACCTAGTGACCTAGTTTTTTAACCCACCTGACCTAGATTTGAACATGAACTAAAGATCATCAAGATTAAAATTCTGACTTAGTTTCATTAAGATAAGGTCATACATGTGGCCTCTAGAGTGTTAACTAGCTTTTCCTTTGATTTGAACTGGTGACCTAGTTTTTGACCCAGATGACCAAATATCAACTCGTCCAAGATTTTATTGAGGGTAACATTCTGACCAAGCTCTTTAAGATTGGGCCAAAATTGTGACCTCTAGAGTGTTAACAAGCTTTTCATTTGATTTGACCTGGTGACCTAGTTCTTGAAACCGAGATGACCTAATATCGATCTTATCCAGATTTAACTGAGAGAAACATTCTGACCAAGTTTCATTAAGATTGGGCCAAAACTGTGACCTCTAGAGTGTTAACAGTCAAATTGTTGACGAAGACGGATGGACGGACGATGGACGACAGACACAGGGCGATCACAAAAGCTCACCTTTGAGCACTTCGTGTAAAAATAGCTTATTCTTAGAATTTAAGGGGAAGTAACTTAGTAGTTAAAACAAGGGGGCCATAAAGGTCCTGTATCGCTCACCTGACCTATTGACCTAAAGATCATCAAGATTCATTAAGATATGGTCACAAATGTGGCTTCTACAGTGTTAACTAGCTTTTTCTCTGATTTGACCCGGTGACCTAGTTTTTGACTCCACATGACCCAGATTTGAACTTGACTTAAAGATCATCAAGATTTACATTCTGACTAAGTTTCATGAAGATAAACTTATCAGAAAAAATATCTAAGTCCAAAGGACAGTAACAACAAAGGGAAGAAATTTAACCAAAAAGAAAAAAAATTCTTACAAGGTACAGATATATCAAAAAACATGTAAAAATTATCTAAAAGATACCATCCATGTTGTACCACAAAACAAGAGGGCCATGAAGGCCCTGTATCGCTCACCTGACCTACTGACCTAAAGATCATCAAGATTAACATTCTGACCAGGTTTCATTAAGACATGGTCATAAATGTGGTGAAGTGTTAACTAGCTTTTCCTTTGATTTGACCTACTGACCTAGTTTTTGATCCCACAAGACCCAGGTTCGAACTTGACCTAAAGATCATCAAGATTAACATTCTGACTAAGTTTCATGAAGATACAGTCATAAATGTGACCTCTAGAGTGTTAACAAGCTTTTCCTTTGATTTAACCTACTGACGTAGATTTTGACCCCACCTGACCCAGATCTGAACTTGACCTATAGATCATCAAGATCAACATTCTAACCAAGTTTCATTAAGATATGGTCATAAATGTGGCCTCTACAGTGTTAACTAGCTTTTCCTTTGATTTGACCTGGTGACATAATTTTTGATCCTACATGACCCAGATTCAAACTGGACCCTGAGACCATCAATATTAACATTCTGACCAAGATTCATGAAGATACAGTGTTAACAAGCTTTTCCTTTGATTTGACCTGGTGACCTAGTTTTTGATCCCAAATGACCCAATATCAAACTCATCCAAGACTTTATTGAGGGTAACATTCTGACTAAGTTTCATTAAGATTGGGCCAAAATTGTGACCTCTAAAGTGTTAACAAGCTTTTCCTTTGATTTGACCTGGTGACCTAGTTTTTCACCCGAGATGACCCAATATCAATCTCGTCCAGTATTTTATTGAAGGTAACATTCTGACCAAGTTTCATTTAGATTGGGTCAAAATTGTGGCCTCTACAGTGTTAACTAGCTTTTCCTTTGATTTGACCTGGTGATCTAGTTTTTGATCCTACATGACCCAGATTCAAACTGGACCTTGAGATCATCAAGATTAACATTCTGCCCAAGTTTCATTAAGATATGGTCATAAATGTGGCCTCTAAAGTGTTAAATAGCTTTTCCTTTGATTTGACCTGGTAACCTAGTTTTTTACTCCACATGACCCAGATTTGAACTTGACCTTGAGATCATCAAGATTAACATTCTGACTAAGTTTCATGAAGATACAGTCATAAATGTGGCCTCTAGGCTGTAAATAAGCTTTTCCTTTGATTTGACCCGGTGACCTAGATTTTTGACCCGCATGACCCAGATTCGCATTTGGCCTAAAGATCATCAAGATTAACATTCTGACTAAGTTTCATGAAGATATAGTCATAAATGTGGCCTCTAGGGTGTTAACAAGCTTTTCCTTTGATTTGACCTAGTGACCTAGTTTTTTAACCCACCTGACCTAGATTTGAACATGAACTAAAGATCATCAAGATTAACATTCTGACTTAGTTTCATTAAGATAAGGTCATACATGTGGCCTCTAGAGTGTTAACTAGCTTTTCCTTTGATTTGAACTGGTGACCTAGTTTTTGACCCCAGATGACCAAATATCAAACTCGTCCAAGATTTTATTGAGGGTAACATTCTGACCAAGCTTCTTTAAGATTGGGCCAAAATTGTGACCTCTAGAGTGTTAACAAGCTTTTCATTTGATTTGACCTGGTGACCTAGTTCTTGAACCGAGATGACCTAATATCGATCTTATCCAAGATTTAACTGAGAGAAACATTCTGACCAAGTTTCATTAAGATTGGGCCAAAACTGTGACCTCTAGAGTGTTAACAGTCAAATTGTTGACGAAGACGGATGGACGGACGATGGACGACAGACACAGGGCGATCACAAAAGCTCACCTTTGAGCACTTCGTGTAAAAATAGCTTATTCTTAGAATTTAAGGGGAAGTAACTTAGTAGTTAAAACAAGGGGGCCATAAAGGCCCTGTATCGCTCACCTGACCTATTGACCTAAAGATCATCAAGATTCATTAAGATATGGTCACAAATGTGGCTTCTACAGTGTTAACTAGCTTTTTCTCTGATTTGACCCGGTGACCTAGTTTTTGACTCCACATGACCCAGATTTGAACTTGACTTAAAGATCATCAAGATTTACATTCTGACTAAGTTTCATGAAGATAAACTTATCAGAAAAAATATCTAAGTCCAAAGGACAGTAACAACAAAGGGAAGAAATTTAACCAAAAAGAAAAAAAATTCTTACAAGGTACAGATATATCAAAAAACATGTAAAAATTATCTAAAAGATACCATCCATGTTGTACCACAAAACAAGAGGGCCATGAAGGCCCTGTATCGCTCACCTGACCTACTGACCTAAAGATCATCAAGATTAACATTCTGACCAGGTTTCATTAAGACATGGTCATAAATGTGGTGAAGTGTTAACTAGCTTTTCCTTTGATTTGACCTACTGACCTAGTTTTTGATCCCACAAGACCCAGGTTCGAACTTGACCTAAAGATCATCAAGATTAACATTCTGACTAAGTTTCATGAAGATACAGTCATAAATGTGACCTCTAGAGTGTTAACAAGCTTTTCCTTTGATTTAACCTACTGACGTAGATTTTGACCCCACCTGACCCAGATCTGAACTTGACCTATAGATCATCAGGATCAACATTCTAACCAAGTTTCATTAAGATATGGTCATAAATGTGGCCTCTACAGTGTTAACTAGCTTTTCCTTTGATTTGACCTGGTGACATAATTTTTGATCCTACATGACCCAGATTCAAACTGGACCCTGAGACCATCAATATTAACATTCTGACCAAGATTCATGAAGATACAGTGTTAACAAGCTTTTCCTTTGATTTGACCTGGTGACCTAGTTTTTGATCCCAAATGACCCAATATCAAACTCATCCAAGATTTTATTGAGGGTAACACTCTGACTAAGTTTCATTAAGATTGGGCCAAAATTGTGACCTCTAAAGTGTTAACAAGCTTTTCCTTTGATTTGACCTGGTGACCTAGTTTTTCACCCGAGATGACCCAATATCAATCTCGTCCAGTATTTTATTGAAGGTAACATTCTGACCAAGTTTCATTTAGATTGGGTCAAAATTGTGAACTCTACAGTGTTAACAAGCTTTTCGTTTGATTTGACCTGGTGACCTAGTTTTTGACCCTAGATGACCTAATATCAAACTCGTCCAAGATTTTATTGAGAGTAACATTCTGACCAAGTTTCATTAAGATTGGGCCAAAATTGTGACCTCTAGAGTGTTAACAAGCTTCTTCTTTGATTTGACCTGGTGATCTAGTTTTTGACCCCAGATGACCCAATATTAAACTCGTCCAGGATTTTATTAAGGGTAACATTCTGACCAAGTTTCATTAAGATTGGGCTAAAACTGTGACCTCTAGAGTGTTAACAGTCAAACTGTTGATGACGGAAGACTGACGACGGACTATGATGGAGGACGGACACGGCGATCACAAAAGCTCACCTTTGAGCACTTTGTGCTCAGGTGAGCTAAAAACTGGTCTCGGTTTTTCCCTACGGCGAATAATAAAAAAGACAAGGTCAAAATAGCTAATTCTGGCCCTTTCAGGGGCGATCACTCTGGAAGCCATAATGGAATCTGGCCAGTTCAAGAAAGGAACCAAGATCTTATGGTGACAAAGTTGTGTGCAAGTTTGGTTAAAATAAAATCATAAATGAAGCTGCTACTGTGCAGACAAGGTCAAAATAGCTAATTCTGGCCCTTTCAGGGGCCATCATTCTGGAACCCATAATGGAATCTGGCCAGTTCAAGAACGGAACAAAGATCCTATGGTGATACAAGTTGTGTGCAAGTTTGGTAAAAAAACAAATCATGAATAAATCTGCTATTGTGCAGACAAGGTCAAAATAGCTAATTCTCTGGAATAACTCTGGAACCCATAATGGGATCTGGCCAGTTCAAGAAAGGAACCAAGATCTTATGGTGATACAAGTTGTGTGCAAGTTTGGTTAAAATAAAATCATAAATGAAACCACTATCGTGCAGACAAGAAATTGTTGACGCACGCACGGACGGACACACGGACGGACGAAAGGTGACACTATGTGACAGGTGAGCTAAAAAGAAAGTAATCTTGGGTGGCTGTGACCTTAACCTCTGCACATTGCACAATGGTGAATATTTATGCCAAGTTATTGGACTATACAACAATGCATAAAAAAGTTACAAACCAGACTAAAACAAGGAGCTGCGTTCAATAAACGCTTGATGCCCCCGGTGGCATCCTTGTCGATACAAAGCAACCTAAGTCCAAAATGCGGTCAAGGTCAAACTGAGGTCAGGTGATGTTTGAAGATGAGGAATGGTCACTGGTTACATCTGTATTAGTATCAGTTCATTCTTGTAAGTGGTACTGATGCTAGACGAAACGGTCCCATTTGGTTAACCAAGAGATGGCCCATAAAAAGCAACCTAAGTCCAAAATGAGGTCAAGGTCAAACTGAGGTCAGGTGATGTCTGAAGATGAGGAATGGTCACAGGTTACATCTGCATTACTATCAAGTCATTCTAGTAAGGGGTAGATGCTAGATGAAATGGTCCCATTTGGTTAACATTGTACTGACGGATGGACGGACGAACGAACGAACGAACGAACGGGCGGACAGGACAATCACTATATGCCTCCCGCATCAGTAGATGTAAAAAGTTGTCACAGGAGTGACGAATTATACCCCCACAATACGGCCTTGTCACAGAACTAAGCTTATGTCAAAGCCGAACTTGCTTGGCCTTTGACCTGCTGACTTCGAAATCAATAGGGGTCATCTCCTGGTCATGATCAACCTCCTAAGAAGTTTCATAATCCTTGGCCAAAGCGTTTTCCAGTTATTTTCCGGAAACAGTTTAAATGTTTCAAGTCACTCTGACCTTTTGAACTCTAAATCAATAGGGGTCATCTGCTGTTCATGAGTCTGGTGACCAACCTCCCTATTAAGTTTTGTGATCCTAGCCCCAAACGTTCTGAAGTTATTGACCTGTGACCTACTGACCTCAAAATCATTAGGGGTCATCTGCTGGTCACGACCAACCTACCTATCAATTGTCATGATCCTACGCCCAAGCGTTCTCAAGTTATCATTCAGAAACCATTCAACTGTTTCGGGTTATTGTGACCTTGACCTTTGACTTCTTGACCTCAAAGTCAAACTTTACCTGTATTTTATCATGTTACACCTGTGTACCAAAATTTATGATCCTAGGCCCAAGCGTTCTCAAGTTATCATCTGGAAACCGTTTAACTGTTCTGGGTCACTGTGACCTTGACCTTTGACCTCAATGTCAATTTTGACCTATATTTTATGATGTTACACCTGTGTACCAAACATTATTTAAATCTGTCAAACCTTTCATGAGATATTGTCCGAAAACCATGAAAACTAATGGACCAACAGACCGACCGACTAGAAAGCTCACTCCTGTATAGCCCCACCCCCTAAACTTTGTTTTGTGGGAGTATAATTACCAACAAGAGCTGTCGGAGGACAGCAACGCTCGACTATTTAACAGCCTTGTCAACTGAATAAAGACAAAAGTTGAAAAAGGGGTATAATCTTGTAAAAATGCAAAACTGGGTTATGGAACCTGCACAGTGCTCAACAGCTCATGCCAGTGAACAAGTGTGTGAAGTTTCAATCCATTCCCACTTATGGGTACTGAGATACCAGCTTACATATAAGAATTAAACCAAAAACTGCTAAGTTGAACAAGAGGGTCATGATGACCCTGAATCGCTCACCTGAGTAATAAGAGCCACATGTTTAAAGTGGCTAACTGATGCTAAAATATTACAAAGTAGGTCAGTAGGTCACATTCATGGTCACTGAAAGTCAGATTTAAGATCAGTGTACAAACCTGTACATGTCATCCAAATTTCAAGGCTGTATCTCATACAAGAGATCACAGAGTGATCTTGGCGCCCACCAATGTGCCATTTTTGAGTGTTCCAAATTTCAAGACTTATTGACTAGCTCAAGGTCAAATTTCATTTCCGTACACAACACTGTGCATGTGGTCCAAATTCGAAAGCTGTAGCTTGAGAAATGTGAAAGTAGGTCACTAGGTCAATGTCAAGGTCAAAGTTTGTTTCGGTACACAATCCTATGCATGTGGTCTAAATTTGAAGCCTGTAGCTACAGAAATGTGAAAGTAGGTCACTAGATCAATCTTAAGGTCAAAGTTCATTTCGGTACACAAAACTATGCAAGTGGTCCAAATTTGAAGGCTGTAGCTTGAGAAATGTAAAAGTGGGTCACTAGGTCAAAATCAAGGTCAAATTTTATTTCAGAATACAAAACTATGAATGTGGTTCAAATTTGAAGCCTGTACCTTCAAAAATGTGAAAGTAGGTCACTAGGTCAATGTAAAGGTCAAAGTTCATTTCGGTACACGAAACTATGCATGTGGTTCAATTTTGACGACTATAGCTTCAGAAATGTAAAAGTAGGTCACTAGGTCAAAATCAAGGTCAAATTTTATTTCGGAATACAAACCTATGCATGTGGTCCAAATTTGAAGCCTGTACATTCAAAAATGTGAAAGTAGGTCACAAGGTCAATGTGAAGGTCAAAGTTTTTTTCGGTACACAAAACTATGCATGTGGTCCAAATTTGAAGGCTCTAGCTTGAGAAATTGGAAAGTAGGTCACTAGGTCAAAATCAATGTCAAATTTCATTTTGAAACACGGAACTACGCATATGGTCCAAATTTGACGCCTGTACCTTCAAAAATGTGAAAGTAGGTCACTAGGTCAAAATCAAGGTCAAAGTTTTTTCCAGTGCACAAAACTATGCATGTGGTCCAAATTTGCAGGCTGTAGCTACAGAAATGTGAAAGTAAGTCACTAGGTCAAAATCAAGGTCAACTCATGTCAAGGTTCATCTTGCCACTCAAAAATTTACATGTGGTTCAAATTTGAATGTTGTAGTTATTGACAAGAACATTTTAAAAACTTTTCCCTATATAAGTCTATATGAACCATGTGACCCCCGGGGCGGGGCCATTTTTGACCCTAGGGGGATAATTTGAACAAACTTGGTAGAGAACCACTAGATGATGCTACATTACAAGTATCAAAGCCTTAGGCTTCGTGGTTTGGACAAGAAGATTTTCAAAGTATTTCCTTATATAAGTCTATGTAAACCATATGACCCCCAGGGCGGGGCCATATTTGACCCTAGGGGTATAATTTGAACCATCTTAGTTGAAGACCAACTGGTAACGAAAAACTGTTAACGGATGGATGGACGGACGGAATGACGGACGGACGGACCACGGTCGCAGAGTGATTTTAATAGCCCACCATCTGATGTCACATACAAAATATCAAATTTGGCTAGTTATCGAACTTGGGTAAGGTCAAGAGCGGACAAGAGTAAACAGACAGATTTTTTCGGTAATTCAAGGGCCATAACTCTAAAATGCCTGGACCGATTTGGCTAGTTATCTAACCTGGCCGAGGTCTCATGGTCAAACACATTTTGTTCAAATTTGGTGAAGATCGGATGAGAAATGTTCGATTAAGAGTGCGGACAAGAGTAAAAAGGCCAATTTTTCGATAATTCAAGGGCCGTAACTCCAAAATGCCTGGACCGATTTGGCTAGTTACCGAACTTGGCCAAGGTCTCATGGTCAAACACATTTTGTTCAAGTTTGGTGAAGATCGGATGAGAAATGTTTGATTAAGAGTGCGGACATGAGTACAAAGGCCAATTTTTCGATAATTCAAGGGCCGTAACTCCAAAATGCCTGGACCGATTTGGCTAGTTATCGAACTTGGCCGAGGTCTCATGGTCAAACACATTTTGTTTAAGTTTGGTGAAGATTGGATGAGAAATATTCGAATTAGAGTGCGGACAAGAGTAAAAAGACCGATTTTTGGTAATTCAAGGGCCATAACTCCAAGACGCCTGGACCTATTTGGCTAGTTATTAAACTTGGCCGAGGTCTTATGGTCAAACACATTTTGTTCAAGTTTGGTGAAAATTGGATGAGAAATGTTCGACTTAGAGTGCGGACAAGCTTTGTGACAGACACACAGACTGGAGTAAATCAGTATGTCTCCCACACCACTGTGTAGTGGGAGACATAATTCTGTGAAGGAAGCTGGACCTATGGTCAAAATATTTTTGTGGTCCTTGAGTGTGCTCACTATTAAAAATATTCCTATGTGACCTGTGATCTGTTCATAAAAAACTTAATTCCTTACAGTAGATAAACATTCTGGTAGAAAACAATATATAGTTTTTCAAATTTAGCCAATTTGAAAATTTTCAAAATTGCTTAGTCCATATAAGGCTTAAGTGAACTTTGTCCTTTGCCTAGAGATCATTGAGATAAACATTCTGACTAAGTTTCATGAAGGTAGGGTCATAAATCTGGCCTCTAGCGTGTTAACAAGCTTTTCCTTTGATTTGACCGGGTGACCTAGTTTTTGACCCCACATGACCCGGATTCGAACTTGACCTAGAGGTCATCAAGACAAACATTCTGACCAATTCTCATAAGTTTCAAACTTAAACTGTGGACTCTAGAGTGTTAGCAAGATTTTCCTTTGACCTGCCCTAGTGACCTAATCTTTAACCCCACATGATCCAGTTTCAAACTTGACCTAGAGATCATCAAGATAAACATTCTGACCAAGTTTCATAAAGATTGAGTCACAAATGTGGCCTCTATAGAGTGTTAACAAGGTAAATGTTGACGCACGAGGGATGGCGCTGGATGCCGGACAATGACTCACCTTGAGCACTTTGTGCCCTGGTGAGCTAAAAAATATTGTAAAGGACCTTATGATGCTACAAACCAAGTTTGATGAACATCCACCCAGCAGTTAATGAGAAGTAGTTTTAAAGGTTTTTTCTGTTTTAGCTCCAGCCACTCCCATTTGAATATACTTGGGGGAGGACCTTATAATGATGCTACAGACCAAGTTTGATGAAGATCCATGAAGCGGTCCAGGAGAAGAAGTCTTTTATTCATAGCTGTGGGGGCACCTAAAAGGGGCCCGAGCTGAAACACTTGAACGTAACTGATAAAGGACCATGCAAGGAATAAAAAAAAAAAGTTTGCTACTGACCAAGTTTGGTGTAATGCTGACCAATAGTTTCAGTGGAAAAGATGTTAAAGTAAGAATGTTGAAGCAGGAAACAGGACACAGCTTGATGGATCATCCACTGTACAAATACCTGCATCTGATCAAATTTCAGGTGAGCTTACTTAAAACCAAAAAGATTAAATTTCTAAAATACTTTCTGTTAAACCTGGATTTAAACGAAAGCCTGGCCAGGTGCAAAATTACAGAAATTTCTCTTATGAATGCATTATTTACTACCTTGAGATGTTCAGCATCTGTACCAATATCTTCCTCCCTTCTGCGAGCCTCCTCAAGAAGATGTGCATTCTTTTGTTTGTCTTTCTGATGTTGTCTCTTCAATGTACCGAATTTCTGTTTGTACTGGCTTACAGTGCTGAAATATATTCAGGTAAAAATGAGCACTTTTTACATTTACACAGACAAAGATGTGCAATATGAAGTTAACATTTAACTTTTTGAATACTGAAAACAACAAGAGTTATCACCTTTAAAAGGTGATTAATACCCCCAGATGAGGCTTTGATACAGAGAAAAGTATAATGTTGTGATCATGACCTTTGATATTCAAAAGTGGCTTAACCTTAGACCAAATGACCTAGGCTGCACACACTGCAAGTCATTTTGATAACATTAAAAATGGATGCTAGTTTTTGTCAGAATAATTTGTTCTTTTGATGTATAGGCACAACTATTGCTCAATTCCATTTATATTTTATTTTTACTATAATTGTAGTTAAACAGCTCTTCTTCTACTTCTTCTTCTATAGTAATGGCTAACATTCAATAATGATACATTAATGGCCATGCATGAGAAAGTAGAAGACTGTCAGGTTTCCTAGGCTTCTCAATCCACCTAGTGCTTCCTAAGAGTTGTGTGCAAAAACCTAACACCTGACCTAATTCCCTTAACTGCAAATAGATACATGTATACAACACCTGACCTAATTCCCTTCACTGCAAATAGATACATGTATACAACACCTGACCTAATTCCCTTAACTGCTAATAGATACATGTATACACATAAACTGATGTGCAGAAAGGAAGACGTTAGGATTAAAAACAGGATAAAGCAAAAAGATTGCTGTATAAAATAATACAAGAAGGCCATGATGGCCCTACACCGCTCACCTGAGTTTAGTTGCCTGCTTGAACAGTTAAAAGTTTCTATTAAATAAATGTGCAAACCATTTGAACAAACTTGAAAATTATCTATGCCAGGATGCTACTGACCACATTTGGTGTAATTGTTTCTATTAAATAAATGTGCAAACCATTTGAACAAACTTGAAAATGATCTATGCCAGGATGCTACTGACCACATTTGGTGTAATTCTAACTAGACTATTCAAGATAAATCTTGAAAAATTATACATGTGGCTCAAATTTCTTTGCTAAAGCTTAAAAAAAAAAACAAGAGCTGTCACCAATGGTGACAAATGCCCCCGCAGCACCTTGACCTTTGACCTGGTGATCCCAAAGTCAGTAGGGGTGGTGTACTCAATAAGTACTATCAGCATGTGAAGTTTGAAGGTCCTGGGTGAAGTGGTTCGCGAGTAAAGTGCCTTCATGCAAAAAGTTAACGTTGGCCCCTGTGACCTTGTCCTTCGACCTGGTGACACCAAAGTCAGTAGGGTTGGTGTACTCATAAAGTACTATCAGCATGTAAAGTTTGAAGGTCCTGGGTGAAGTGGTTCGCGAGTAAAGTGCCTTCATGCAAAAAGTTAACGTTGGCCCCTGTGACCTTGACCTTTGACCTGGTAACCCCAAAGTCAGCAGGGGTGGTGTACTCAATAGGTACTAAAAGCATGTGAAGTTTGAAGGTCCTGGGTGCAGTGGTTCGCGAGTAAAGTGCCTTCACGCAAAAAGTTAATGTTGGCCCCTGTGACCTTGACCTTTGACCTGGTGACCCCAAAGTCAGTAGGGGTGGTATACTCAATAAGTACTATCAGCATGTGAAGTTTGAAGGTCCTGGGTGCAGTGGTTCGCGAGTAAAGTGCCTTCATGCAAAAAGTTAACATTGTGACGAACTAACTAACTAACTAACGAACGGACGGACAGTTGAAAACTAATATGCCTCCCTTCGGGGGCATAAAAAGGTAGATGAGTAGGTGGCGATAAAGATAATTCAAGATAACTTCTGAAATCTGTATGAAAAATTATACAGGTGGCCCAAATCTCTTCGTTGTAGATTAAAAAACAAGCAAATTCGATGAATTGGTATCCTCCGCCGAAAGGGTTTGTGGTGAGGAATGGCAAAAAGATGTATCCAGCAAAAAGTTAAGGATGTTAATAAGAAGCAAATAATTTCATTAGTCAAAATCAATTTAACAGAACACAAATGTTTAATTAAAGAGTACATAATAAATGTATGATACTCTGATCCTGACTGAAGAATTTATTTTGAATGGGATATGCTTACTGTAATAAGCTTAGCTTTTAAAATTAAATGCAGTTAATTGAAATGTGCGCTTGAAGTTTAACTGGAACGAAATATTGTCTTTGAGTGGTTTGGCACCAGGTGTTGCTGTTTAACATGTACATTTGAACTTAAAAGAACACAGGTAAGATATCTTGAACATGGCTGAGGGCAAGGTTTGTGCAGTCACAACTTAACATGTTGAAGGTTTGAACATTTTAAAAAAAAAAAAAAAAAAAGGAATGGAAATATATATATCTATATATATAGATATATGAATATATTTATTTTTTTAGGGGGTGGGGGTGCAGGGGAACGGGAGAGGAAGAGAAGTGAGGTGGGGGAATGGTACAACATGGAAGGTTTGAAAAAAATCTAAAATAAGAAATGAACTTTTTTTTTTTGGGGGGGGGGGGGGGGGGGGGGGGGGGGGGGGGGGGGGTTGGGGGGGGGGTTGGGGGGGGGAAGGGGTGTGACCAAGGCAAGTGGGTGACCAGGTGTGGGTGCGCAACTTCACATGTTTATAATAAATGTTCACAGAAAAGAATGAAAGAAATTTAATGAAATTCTGCCAAATGGTAAGTTTGTTATGTACAAATATGTGGATTTTTAGACAATTAAAGGGCAATAACTCTGAAGTTGCAAAAGAAATCCGTATAAAATTGTCTGTGCACAACCACATTATAGTGCTCTAAATTCTGTTAAAGTTTCATAGTTCTAGGTCAAATATATCAAAAGTTATGATGCAGAAATTGCCATATCTATAGTACCCAATATAGTTAACACTAGAAACTTCTAAGGGCCATAACTCTGGTGTTACTTGGGCAATCTGTCTGAAACTTGATGGGCCCCATAACCTCATAGTGGTGAACATGTATATGAACTTTGTTTGAAAAAAATCTAAAATAAGGAATGATTTTTTCTTTTTTGGGGGGGGGGGGGGGGGGGGGGGGGGGGGGGGGGGGGATAGGGGGGGTGTCAGGGGATAGGGTGGGAGGTGTATGATCAAGGTAAGGGGGTGACCAGGTGTGGGTACACAACTTCACATGTTTACAATAAATGTTCATGGAAAAGAATGAAAGAAATTTACCAAATGGTAAGTTTCTTATGTACAAATATGTGGATTTTTATACAATTAAAGGGCAATAACTCTTAATTTACAAATAAATCCGAATGAAATTGTGTGTACACAACCACATTATAGTGATCTAAATTCTGTTTAAGTTTCATAGTTCTAGGTCAAATATATCAAAAGTAATGATGCAGAAATTGCCATATTTATAGTACCCTATATAGTTAACACTAGAAACTTCTAAGGGCCCTAACTCTGGTGTTACTTGGGCAATCTGACTGAAACTTCACGGGCCGCGAGAACTCGTAGTGGTGAACATGTATATGAAGTTTTAAATAAATATTCCCAACCATTTCCTAGATATAGCTCCGGACGGACGGACGGAAAGACGGACGGACGGAAGGAAGGAAGGAAGGACGGACGGACGGACAGACAACGCCAAAACTATATCCCTCCGACTTTCGTCGGGGGATAACAAGAAAGTATGTCAGTAGGTCAGGGGTAAGAATATTAAAGATGAGTATTGAAATCTTTATCAAAAATTATACATGTGGTCCAAATTTCTATGCTGTAACTTCGAAAACAAGAAAGTAGGTCAGTAGGGCACAATTAAGACTATTCAAGATGAGTATTGAAATTTGTATCAAAAATTATACACGTGCTCCAAATGACTTTGCTGTAACTTCAAAAACAAGAAAATAGGTAAGTAGATCAAGATTAAGACTATTCAAGATGAGTACTGAAATCTGTATCAAAAGTTATAAACATGGTCCAAATTTCTATAGTTTACCTTCAAAAACAAGAAAGTGGGTCAGTAGGTCATGATTTTTTTTTTTTTTTGGTTTAACGCCGTTTTTCAACAGTATTTCAGTCATGTAACGGCGGGCAGTTAACCTAACCAGTGTTCCTGGATTCTGTACCAGTACAAACCTGTTCACCGCAAGTAACAGCCAACTTCCCCACATGAATTATCAGAGGTGGAGGACGAATGATTTCAGACACAATGTCTTTTATCAAATCGTCACGGAGAACATACGCCCTGCCTGGGGATCGAACTCACGACCCTGCGATCCGTAGACCAACCCTCTCCCTACTGAGCTAAGAGGGCGGGCTTAGGTCATGATTAAGACTACCGGCAGGGCCAGATTTAACCCAAGGGAACAATCTTGGTACTATAGGACTACTATACAATGCTTCATCATATCAAAGCCCCAGGCAGTATGTGGTTTTGTGCAAGAAGATTATCAAAGTTTTCCCTATAGAAATCTATATAAACCATGTGACCCCTAAGGGCAGGGCCATATTTGACCCCAGGGAGATAATTTGAACATCTTGGTAAAGGACTACTATATAATGCTACATATTAAACATCAAAGCCCTAGGCCATGTGGTTTTGTGCAAGAAGTTTTTCCTATATAAGTCAATATAAACCATGTGATCCAGGGTTCCCACTGTCGGTCGCCAATGGCGCCAAATGCGACAAAATGTAAATTCTGGTGCTAAAAATCTTCAATTGGCAAATTTCTTTGGCCCCTACAAGATAATCATCGATCTGATCTTCTGATCTTTCTCAAGGACGCAGTAACAGATTATCACATATTTATCACTACATGAAGACAATACACAATGTGTCAATATCGATTTACACCTCGGGGCATAATCTAAAACTTCGCCCAGTCACTGGTGTGTTCCTCCACGCAAGAACCATTATCAGTCAATCTGATTTGCCAAATTTAGCCCCGCCTTCTTCTACGAAAGCAAACTAGAGATGTCACAGGAGTGACGAATTATACCCCCACAATATGGCCTTGTCACAGAACTAAGCCAATGTCAAAGCCGAACTTGCTTGACCTTTGACCTACTGACCACAAAATCAATAGAGGTCATCTGCTAGTCATGATCAACCTCCCTATGAAGTTTCATGATCCTCCGCCCAAGTGTTCTCAAGTTATTGTCCGTAAAAGGTTTAAATGACCTTTGACCTTTGGAAATCAAAATCAATATGGGTCATCTGCTTGACATTACCAACCTCCAGATTAAGTTTCCTGATCCTAGTCCCAAGCATTCTCAAGTTTTTGTCCGAAAACTGTTTAAATGTTCCGGGTCACTGTGACCTTGACCTGTGACCTACTGACCTCAAAATCATTAAGGGTCATCTGCTAGTCATAACCAACCTCTCTATCAATTTTCATGATCCTAGGCCCAAGCATTCTCAAGTTATCATCCAGAAACCATTTAACTGTTCCAAGTCACTGTGACCTTGACCTTTGACCTACTGACCTCAAAGTAGAACTTGACCTGTATTTCATGATGTTACACCTGTGTACCAAAATTTATGATCCTAGGCCCAAGCGTTCTCATGTTATCATCCTGAAACCATATAACTATTCCGAGTCACTGTGACCTTGACCTTTGACCTACAGACCTCAAAGTCGAACTTGCCCTGCATTTCATGATGTTACACCTGTGTACCAAAATTTATGATCCTAGGCCCAAGTGTTCTCTAGTTATCATCCGGAAACCATTTAACTGTTCCGAGTCATTGTGACCTTGACCTTTGACCTACAGACCTCATAGTAGAACTTGACCTGCATTTCATGATGTTACACCTGTGTACCAAAATTTATGATCCTAGGCCCAAGCGTTCTCAAGATATCATCCGGAAACCATTTAACTGTTCCGAGTCATTGTGACCTTGATCTTTGACCTACAGACCTCAAAGTCGAATCTGACCTGCATTTCACGATGTTCCACCTGTGTCCCAACATTTATGATCCTAGGCCCAAGCGTTCTCAAGTTATCATCCAGAAACCATATAACTGTTCCGAGTCACTGTGACCTTGACCTTTGACCTACGGACCTCAAAGTCGAACTTGACCTGCATTTCATGATGTTACACCTGTGTACCAAAACTTATGATCCTAGGCCCAAGCGTTCTCTAGTTATCATCCAGAAACCATTTAACTGTTCCGAGTCATTGTGACCTTGACCTTTGACCTACAGACCTAATAGTAGAACTTGACCTGCATTTCATGATGTTACACCTGTGTACCAAAATTTATGATCCTAGGCCCAAGCGTTCTCTAGTTATCATCCGGAAACCATTTAACTGTTCCGAGTCATTGTGACTTTGACCTTTGACCTACAGACCTCAAAGTCGAATTTACCCTGCATTTCATTATGTTACACCTGTGTACCAAAATTTATGATCCTAGGCCCAAGCGTTCTCAAGTTATCATCCGGAAACCGTTTAACTGTTCAGGGTCACTGTGACCTTGACCTTTGACCTACTGACCCCAAATTCGAACTTGACCTGTGTTTTCTGATGTTACACCTGTGTACCAAAAAATATTAAAATTGGTCAAGCCTTTCATGAGTTATCATCCGGAAACCATGCAAAACCAACGGACCAACCGACCGCCAAGCTCACTCCTATATACCCCACCAAACTTCGTATTGTGGGGGTATAATGAAACGAAATATTAGCTGCATGCTTCGTCTAATGCACCTCCCATTTTTATTGATGCCAAAGACGCGAGATAAATTTGCAGGTTATTTTTAATGAAGATCCAATCCGCCGAAGTAATCAAGACCGAGAAAATGCCAGAAATAATGACACATCGAAGCGCAATCAAAAGATACGCATATTATCCGATTGTAAATAGATAAATTTTGTGCAAGCGTAAAATATCAATGTTAAATAAATCTATGCGTTCATAAATTTCAGTCGCAGTCATAAAATTTCAGTAGAAGAATTTTTGAGATACAAATGAACTAAAGCAAGTTCTTTTGGTTCTTTTACGTGCCCAACGTAAAGCATTGATACACAGCATTGATACACCGGATAATTTCAAAAAGCTCAACCCCAGAGCTTCAAAACAAAGTGCTAATAATACCTGTATGTGGTATTTTCGCTATACATTAATATGTATGAAACGACTGGTTGGGTTTAACGTCGTACCAACACATTTTAGGTCATATGGCGACTTTCCAGCTTTGATGGTGGAGGAAGACCCCAGGTGCCCCTCCGTGCATTATTTCATCACGAGCAAGCACCTAGGTAGAACCACCGACCTTCCATAAGCCAGCTGGATGGCTTCCTCACATGAAGAATTCAACGCCCCGAGTGAGGCTTGTACCCACATCGATGAGGGGCAAGTGATTTGAAGTCAGCGACCTTAACCAGGGTTGTCAAAATAAGCCGATTGCCGATGCAAACTATCGTTTCAAATCGCCAAAATATCGGTTCAAATTTCATCTGCAATGACCTTTCATACCGGATGTTTTTTTTCACAAGGTGTGTGCTTGATTCATATGGGAACATGCAATCGAACACTGTTCTGACGATTCATTTGACCGGGGCCATAGTCATGTCTACGTACGGTACACCGTTCCAGTTTCCACCAGAATTGTAATCGAGTGCGCCCAAAACATGCAATGCAAATGGCCGAAAAAGGGAAGGAAAACAAGAAAAAACGAAGTCCAGGCCTGTTGAGCTTCGGTTTTACAGTAGATCGAGGTAATGGTCGAATTTCTAATGTATTTACGAAGGTCAGTCAACCTACTGTGAAGTGTTTTTTGCATGCATCAGCGCAGTTTTCATTTCAACTTCAATTAAATTCATACAGGAGTCAACTCATTCCTACCGAGAAAAAAAACAAAATGTTAATTTTTATTCGTTTAAAAGAGGATGGAAACTTCATATAATTTTATAATAAACCAAACTTATACGGAATAAGGTACAGGTTTGACGTATCTGAAAAAAACACAGGTTTGGATATGAAAACGGCTTTTTAAACAGAAATTTGGCAAATTAAATGGCAATTTCTAGAAGTTTTCTTTACTTTTCCAACTATTTAACATCTATTAAACTTTCTGAGTGAAAAATGGAAATTGTTAGCCTCAGAATTTGGAAAATAGCCACATTTGTCAGTTTAAAGCTACCAAACATAGATGATAGAAAGAAAAAAGAAAGGTATTTTGTAATGCAAAAATGTGTTGTCAAAGTCTCTAAAATGCAGGAGTTTCCGGGGGGCTTTGCCCCCCTGGTCCCCCCACCAGGGCTTCGTCCTAGACCTACAAGGGGGCCTGAGTGGCCCCCTTGACCCCCGGCTGATCTGTTGAATTTCATTTCTAATCTGTTTATCTCCTACATTTTGACAACGTTGCTTAACCACTCAGCCACGGAGGTCCCTACATGTATGAAACGAAATAGAAATTTAGAAATATATATAATGAAACGTAAGCATTTTAAAAATGTATGAAACAAAATAGAAATTTAGAAATATATTTAATGAAACTTAAGCATTTTAAAAAGCTTTTCAAAAGTAATAAAATATTATAAAACAACACTGTTTTGGATTAATGACTAAATAAATTTTGAAATAAAAAGTTAAAAGAATAAAGAGATAAATATTCATGTTTTAAAAACATCTATTTAGTGAAAATGACCATTAAAGGGAGATAATTAACAAGAGCTGTTAGTGGACAGTGCGCTCGACTATTCTCAGTGCTTGATAGTATAATATAAGCAATGAGTAAAACTTTAACATTACAATAAGCATATTCTAAGTCGAAAAGGGGCCATAATTCAGTCAAAATGCTTGATAGAGTTCCCTCCTCCTTTTTACAGACTGGTGTCATGATGGTAAACAAGTATGCAAAATATCAAAGCAATATCTTAATCGACTTTGAAAATATTTGGGGTGGTACGCAAACTTTAACATTTATTCTAAGTCGAAAAGGGGCCATAATTCAGTCAAAATGCTTGATAGAGTTGCCTCCTCCTTTTTACAGACTGGGGTCATGATGGTAAACAAGTATGCAAAATATGAAAACAATATCTCAGTGGACTTTGAAAATATTTGGGGTGGTACACAAACTTTAACATTTGTGTGATGCTCACCCCGACGCCGGGGCACGTAGGATAGCTCCCCTATTCTCTGTGCTTTTGGACAAGAAGATTTTCAAAGCTTTTCCTTATATAAACCATGTGACCCCGGGGCGGGGCCATATTTGACCCTAGGGGGATAATTTCAACAAACTTGGCAGAGGACGTCAAGGCAATGCTAAATACCAAATATCAAAGCCCTAAGCCCTATGGTTTTGGACAAGAAGATTTTTTTAAAAGTTTTTCATTTTGGTTGTCATGGCAACCCAGAGTTCTCTATGGAATTCATTTGAAATTTTTTTAAAGAGGACCATCCAAGGAACATCCCTGTGAAGTTTCATCAAAACTGGCTTGGTGGTTTAGGAGGAGATGTTGTTTAAAGGAAAATGTTAATGGATGACAGACAACCACAGACCACAATAACTCACCCTTGAGCACTTTGTGCTCATGTGAGCTAACAATTTAGTTACATAATGATCAATGGGGTTTATTACAGTCATGATGGATCCCAGTACCATTTAATATACTATAATATATCATTCAGCAAGATTTTTTTTATGTGTCGTTTTACAAACCTGCCCAGTCCAAAATTCTCAGATCTTGGAATAAAAACAAGAGGGCCATAATGGCCCTATATTGCTCACCTGAGTTTAGTTACAAACTTGAATAAAAAGTGAAAGAATACGAAGTCCCCTACTGGAAGGCACCTAATTTTCTCTACTGCAGTATAACAAAATGAACTGATATCTGTCAATGATGTATAAACAATATTGTACTATATATACAATATGCTATAACAACACATTGGATTAAAATGTGCATATATAAAAACCCACAGTTGTTTTCATATTGAATTGTTTTGGCCGATTATAAAAAAGTTATCATATAAGTTATTTATAGTAACAACAAAGGGAAATTAATCTTAAGAAAAAAATCTATATAAGTCCACAAGAAACTCTTTACCAGGTAGAGATAGGTCAAAATACACCTAAAAATTGGATGTAACATGCATGCTGTACCACAGAAAAGTGGTCTCGATTTTTCTCTGCCGCCAGTAATAAAAAAGTTATAATAAAATCTATTTAAAGTAACAACAAAGGGATGTAATTCTAAAAACCAAGGGTGCCTCATGGCGGTGAACATTTGGTCCAAGTTCAAAATCCCTCCATGCATGAAGAAGAAATGCTCCGTACAAAGTCATTCTTGAATTTGACCTTTGACCTCTAAATATGGCCTTGACCTTAGACCTAGGGACCTGGTTCCTGCGCATGACAATCCATCTTATTTTGGTGAACATTTGTGCCAAGTTACATCACAATCCCTCCATGCATGAAGAAGAAATGCTACAGACAAAGTCATTCTTGTGTCTGACCTTTGGTCTCTAAGTGTGACCTTGACATTAGACCTTGCGCCTGGGTTTTGCGCATGACATGTTGTCTCATCCAGGGGAATATTTGTGCCTACTGATATCTAAATCTGTTTTGCATGACAAAGTTATAGACCGGACAGGTAAAAAATCCTCTTGACCTCTGATCTCAAAGTGTGACCCTGACCTTTAAGCTAGGGTACTGGGTGTTGCGCATGACACGTCGTCTCTTCATGGGGAACATTTATGCCAAGCAATATTGTAATCCCTTAATGGATGACAGAGTTCTGGATCGAACATGAAAAAAACCTTATTGACCTTTGACCTCCAATTGTGACCTTGACCTTTGAGCTAAGGGTCTGGACTTTGCACATCACATGTTGTCTCATCATGGGGAACATTTGTGCCAAGTAATATTAAAATCCCTTCATGGATGGCAGAGTTATGGACGGGACAGGAAAAAAACTCTGTTGATTTTTGACCTAAATTATGACCTTGACCACTGAGCTAGGGGTCCGGGATTTGTGCATGACACTTCATCTCATCATGGGGAACACTTGTGCCAAGTGATATTAAAATCCCTTAATGAATGTCAGAGTTATGGACCGGAAACGAAACAGACTCTGTTCATGCTATGTTAACATTTGACTTGCTAACTGTGACCTTGACCATTGAGCTAAGGGTCTGAAAGTTGTGCACGACATATCGTCTTATTATGAGGTACATTTGTGCCAAGTAATATTAAAATCCCTTCATGGATGGGAGAGTTATGGACCAGACAGGAAAAAAGCCCTGTTGAGCTTTGACCTCCAATTGTGACCTTGACCTTTAACCTAGGGGTCCAGGTTTTGTGCACGACATGTCGTCTCCTCATGGGGAACATTTGTGCCAAGTAATATTAAAATCCCTTCAAGGATGACAGAGTTATGGACTGGACACGAAATTGCGGACAGATGGACGAACAAGAGCAAATCTATATGCCCCCGCCACTCATGTGGGTGCACAAAAAGTTGTTAAAGCTGCTCACTGCAGCACAGTGTAAGAGAAATGAAATGAATGCATACAGCTCGATACAACAATCAGAGTGGCAAACCCATGTGATTTTTTGGTACCGTACAAACAGAAAAGTTAACATTTTTGCTATAATTTTCTTAACATTTGACTCATTTTAATAAGATGAAAAGCATCAAAGGCAAGAATATGGTGCTTTCCTTGACATACAGTGAAACATGTTTTCAACCTTTAACATTGTTTGACTACTGACAGTGACTAGCAAATAATTTCTAATGCATGACACATTAATTTCTTTACTGTATCACATTTTACAAATATAGTGCTATGTATAAATATGGTGGATAAGGTAGTGCCAGCCGAAGTGTAGTATGATTTGTTTCCGACCAACTGAGTTTTCACTACAGACCCTTGCAAATATTTTGGTATATGAAACTTATTGTTTGTAAACAAAGACAAGTTTGATACTCTCTAACTCTATAAATTTGCAGTCTGTAAGAGGATCATTTTAATTTCATTGTGAGATTATTTAACATCCTTAATTCAAAATCTACATACTCTTGTAGTTCCTTTATCTGATTATCCTTTTCATTCTTTTCATTTTCAGTTTCTTTAAGGATCTCCAGTAACCTATCCACTTCCGACTGTGCTGATTTCATCTCTGTCTTACACTGTTCAATTGTCTTACTGAGACTGGCCAACTGTTCTTCTGTTGCTTCAACTTTTGATGCTGTCTTTGACACTTTCAACTGAAACAAACATTAAACTAGTGGTTGTTTATTACAGAAAAACAGAAAACTCTAGTAACAAGAGATCACAGAGTGATCTTGGCACCCACCAATGAGCCACTTTTTAATGTTCCAAATTTCATGACTAGCTCAAGGTCAATTTCATTCCTGTACACAACACTGTGCATGTGGTCGAAATTTGAAAGCTGTAGCTTGAGAAATGTGAAAGTAGGTCACTAGATCAATGTCAAGGTCAAAGTTCATTTTGGTACATAAAACTATGCATGTGCTTCAAGTCTGAAGGCTGTAGCTTGAGAAATGTGAAAGTAGGTACTAGGTAAACAAGAAATTCGATGAATTGGTATCCCCCGCCGAAAGGGTTTGTGGTGAGGAATGGCAAAAAATTATATCCGGCAAAAAGTTAAGGATGTTACTAAGGCGCAAATAATTTCATTAGTCAAAATGAATATAACAGAAAATGTATGCTTTTTTTTTTTTTTGGGGGGGGGGGGGGGGGGGGGGGCGGCGCAAATAATTTCATTAGTCAAAATGAATATAACAGAAAATGTATGCTTTTTTTTTTTGGGGGGGGGGGGGGGGGGGCAGCGGTACAATCATGCATTAAATAAAAAATGTGGGGTTGGGGAGGGATCATGTTGGGTGGTGGGCATGACTGGGTGGAGGAGTGAGGTGGGGGAACGTTATAACTTTGCATGTTGATAAATATTCATTTGACCCGGCTGTACATATTCCAGAGTAACTGTGGAAAAATTGCGGACAAATGCAAAACTTCCATGGAATGTAGGTACTTTTCATGGAATGGTCCGGAAAAGTCACCTGTTATATAACATGTCCAGAGTGATTGCAAATGTTTTCCTCGGACATCTCTTGAAATTACTCTGGACATCTATCAAAATGTTCATGGAATATTAACCGAAACTGCGGAAATGTAGGACTTTGAACAAATTTTGGTCATTTAACTCTGGAAAATAACTCTGTCATTTTCTAAGGGATTTTAAACACATCAGAAAACAACTAGCATCAGACTGGGAATACCATGTGATCAAGCTCAGCCAATTAGATGAACTGATCTTACAGAGGAATTTTCAAAATGTGTAACTGGAAGTCTATGTTAACAAGTTGTGTAAAAATTTGTGAAACTTTATTGTGTGAGGTAATTCAGTTCAAAGTTAATATTGAGGATTCTAGAAATTGCTCAAGTAAGTTTGTTTACATAAATGACCAATGAAACAATACATACATTTGTAATTATGCTATGGGAGGGGGAGCGTGTGTGACCAAGGCAAGGTGGTGACCACCAGGTGTGGGTACACAATGTTTATAATAAATGTTCATGGAAAAGAATGAAAGAAGTTTAATGAAATTAAACCAATTGGTTGGTTTGTTATGTACAAATCTGTGGATTTTTAAACAATTAAAGGGCAATAACTCTGAAGTTAGTAAAGAGATCCTGACGAAATTGTGTGTGCACAACAACATTATGGTGATCTAAATTCAATTTAAGTTTCATAGTTCTAGGTCAACAAGAGCTCGTAGAACACGAAATGCTCCCCCCCACCCTTTGATGCAATCATTAATTGCACAAGGAACAGAAATTATTTGGTTATTGTATAAAAAAGTTCTACTGTTCTGGGTCAATGTGACCTTGACCTTTGACCTATTGACCTTAAAATAAACAGAGGTCATCTGCTGGTCATGATCAACCTCCCTATTAGGTTTCATGATCCTAGGCCCAAGCGTTCTTGAGTTATCATCCAGAAACCGTTTTACTGTTCTGGGTCAATGTGACCTTGATCTTTGACCTACTAACCTCAACACTAATAGGGGTCATCTGCTGATCATGATCAACCTCTCTATCAAGTTTCATTATCCTAGGCCCAAGCATTCTCAAGTTAATTTCCGGAAACCATATAACTGTTCTGGGTCACTGTGACCTTTGACCTACTGATATCAAAATCAATAGGGGTCATCTGCTGGTCATGATCAACCTCCCCATCTATTTTCATGATCCTAGGCCCAAGCGTTCTTGAGTTATCATTCAGAAACTGTTTAACTGTTCAGGGTCACTGTGACCTTGACATCTGACCTAGTTAACTTAAAATCAGTAGGGGTCATCTGCTGGACATGACCAATCTGCCTGTCAACTTTCATGATCCTAGGCCAGAGCAATCTTGAGTTATCATCCGGAAACCGTTTAACTGTTCTGTGTCACTGTGACCTTGACCTTTGATCTATTGATCTCAAAATCAAAAGGGGTCATCTGCTGGTCATGACCAACCTTCCTGTAAATTTTCATGATCCTAGGCTTAAGTGTTCTTGAGTTATCATCTGGAAACCATTTAACTGTTCTAGGTCACTATGACCTTGACCTTTGACCTACTGATCTGAAAATCAATAGTGGTCATCTGCTGGTTATGACCAATCTCCCTATGAACTTTCATAATCCTAGGCCCAAGCGTTCTTGAGTTATCATCCGGGAACAGATTGGTCTACATACCGACTGACCGACATACCGACATCTGCAAAACAATATACCTCTCCTTCTTTGAAGGGGGGCATAAATATATCACAAGTTATGAAGCAGATATTGCCATATTTATAATACCCTATATAGTTAACACTAGAAACTTCTAAGGGCCATAACTCTGGTGTTACTTGGAAAATCTGACTGAAACTTGACAGGCCGCATAACCTCATAGTGGTAAACAGGTGCATCAATTTTTATTTAAATATTCCCAACCACGTCCTAGATATGGCACCGGACAGACGGACAACACCAAAACTATATCCCTCTGCCTTCGGTGGGGGATAAAAAACATGCCCATTTTTCTAAGAAAATGCAGCCGTTTTTCGTAATCATCCCATTCAGTACATTGGAACTAACGAAGATTTGATGCACTGAAAGCCATATTGAGATTGTTTATTTTATCCACTTTCTATTTCAACAATTTTTAAAACTGTCTGCGTTTTTTCTCTTCTAATATTTCTATTATTCCACAAGTTTAAAACCCCTTCAGCTATGCTACTGCAATGATTGTAATTTTCTCGCACAGTTTATATGTTTATTTCCGGGATACACAATTTCAACTTTCTTTTAGAATCACGACGAAATGGGAAGCTGACAAAGTGTTGTAATCTTTTTTTCATATTCTCCAGTAGCATATATGGTAAATAAATGTCCTGTTTATACGCTTAGAATTCCTCATATAACAGGAAGCAACGTTCAAAATGCATTACAGGTAGGTGGGGTATTGCATATATGGCCTACTCGTGTTATAAATTTAACCCCGCTACATCCCCGGGTCTCAAATTTTGGATCCCAACGACAGCGTTATAAAGGGGTCCCAGTGTAATTAATCAGAATTGGTTTTCCATGTTCTGACCCCTGTGACCTTGACTGTCAACCAAGTGCCCCCTAACCCTATAGGGGCCATCTACTTGGCATGAAGTTTCAACATTCTAGGTAGAGTAATTCTGAAATTATTGATCAGAAACATCTGCCATTTTCTTAGCCCCTGCGACCTTGACGTTTGACCAAGTGACTCCAAAATCTATACTTTGAATGTGCAATTATCCCATGAAGTTTCAAGGTCCTGGCTCAAGTGATTCTCGAGTTACTGATTAGAAATGGTTTTGCATGTTCTTGATCCTGTGACCTTGACTACTGACCTACTGACACCAAGATCAACAGGGGTCATCTACTCTGCATGTCCAATCATCCCAGTAAGTATCAACATTCTTGTTCAAGTGGTTCTCAAGTTTTTGCTCTGTGACAGTTTTCCATGCTCAGGCCTAGTGACCTTGACCTTTGAGGGAATGACCCTAAAAACAGTAGGGGTTATCCACTCCATAGGCCCTATCACCCTATGAAGTTTGAAGGTTCTGGGCCAAATAGGTCAAATAAGTCTCAAGCTATTGATCGAAAAAGGCTTTCCATGTTCTGGCCCTGTGGCCTTGACCTTTGACCTACTGACCCCAAAATCAATAGGGTCATCTACTCTGCAGGTGGAATTATCCTACGAAGTTTCAATGTACTGGGTCAAGTGGTTCTCAAGTTACTGATCAGAAATGGTTTTCCATGATCTGGCCCCTGTGTCCCTGACCTTATATTGAGTGTCCCTAAAATCAAAAGAGACTAGAGCTGCTTTTGAGAAAAGCACATGTCTCCCACAACTGCCTAATCATCTGAATAGTTATGTATCTGAGTCAACCATGCACCAATACATGTATCACTGGCATCTGTGTACAGAGTGATTTTCGATAATTCAAGGGCCATAATTCTTAAGTGCCTCCGCCAATTTGGCTATTTATCGAACTTGGCCAAGGACTTATTGGCAAACACATTTTGTTCAAGTTTGGTGAAGACCTGATGAGAAATGTTCGACTTAGAGCGCGGACAAGTGTGTACAGAGTGATTTTTGGTAATTCAAAGGCCATAATTCTGAAGTGCCTGGGCAGATCTGGCTAGTTATATAACTTGGCCAAGGACTTGATGGCTAACACATTTTGTTCAAGTCTGGTGAAGATCTGATGAGAAATGTTTGACTTAAGAGTGCGGATCAGATTTGTGACAGACAGACACACACACACATGCACAGTGTCTCCCACACCACTGTTAGTCTGCCTATATATCCGAACAAGAGCTGTCACTAATGGGGACAAATGCCCCCGCAGCGCCTTGACCTTTGACCTGGTGACCTTGATCTTTGACCTGGTGACCCCAAAGTCAGTAGGGGTCGTGTACTCAATAAGTACTATCAGCATGTGAAGTTTGAAGGTCCTGGGTGCAGTGGTTTGCGAGTAAAGTGCCTTTATACAAAAAGTTAACGTTGTGACGAATGAACGGACAGACAGTTGAAAACTAATATGCCTCCCTTCGGGGGCAAAAAAACAGGCCTAGAAATTGCCTCTGATGGCATTTTTTGTGCCGGACAGCCATGTTCATTGTTAACTTTATAAACAAGAGGGTCACTGACCCTAAAGCACTCACCTGTGTACAAGGCTTCATGTGTGTTTGTATAAGTACAGAGTTAGGTTTCTTCTATGTTAGCTTATATTATATACATGTCACACACACTTTTGAACCTAGGGCAATAATTTGAACAATTATGGTAGACATTACAAATCTGATATCACACACCAAATATCAAGGCTCTGGCTATTATTGATTCAGAGAAGAAAAGTGACCACGTCCCTTGGCAGCCATGTTTTTTGACAAATCGGAATAATTAAAACAATCTTGATAGAGGGTCACACAAGAACCATTTGTGTAGAATTATTTTAAAATTGGGCTTGCAGTTTCAAACAAGAAGATTTTTAAAATTCCCACTATATACACATAGGGGAAAGTGACCAAGCCCTCTGGCAGCCATGTTTTTTGACAAATCAAAATAATCTGAACAATTTTGGTAGAGGGTCACACAAGGACTATTTGTGTAAAATTATTCTAAAATCGGGCTAGCAGTTTCACACAAGAAGATTTTTAAAGTTTCCACTATATACATATAGGGAAAAGTGACCATACCCTCTGGCGGCCATGTTTTTTGATGAATCAAAATAATTTGAACAATCTTGGTAGAGGGTCACACAAGGACCATTTGTGTAAAATTATTCTAAAATCAGGCAAGCAGTTTCATACAAGAAGATTTTTAAAGTTTCCACTATATACATATAGGGAAAAGTGACCACGCCCTCTGGCAGCCATGTTTTTTAACAAATCAGTATAATTTGAACAACCTTGGTAGAGGGTGACATAAGGACCATTTGTGCGAATTTATTTCAAATTGGTTAAGGAGGAGATGTCGTTTGAAGTTTTTTCTATTTTTAGCTCTGGCAGCCCTTATGTGCAACCAAGCGGAACCGTTTGAACAACTTTGGTAGAGGACCACCCAAGAAACATCATGGCCAAGTTTCATCAAAATCCATTCATTGGTTTTGGAGGAGATGTCGTTTAAACACAAATGTTGAGGACGGATGGACGACTTGACGCAAGTACTGACGCATGACAAATGCCAGACACAGCATGATCACTATAGTTAACAAGAGGGTCAAGATGGCCCTAGGTCGCTCACCTAAGAAACAAACCATAACAGTGTAAAACATGTTTGACCTAGTGATTTCATGGAAACAAATATTCTGAACAATTTTCATTAAGATTGGACCAAAAAATTGGTCTCTTGCGATAAAACAAGCATTTTCTTAGATATGACCTAGTTTTTGACCCTAGATGACCCATGTTCAAACTCGATCTAGATTTTATCAAGGCAATCATTCTGACCAAAATTCATGAAGATCAATTGAAAAATACAGCCTCTATCACATACACAAGTTTTTTCTTTGATTTGACTAAGTGACCTAGTTTTTGACCTCAGATGACCCATATTCAAATTCGACCTAGATTTCATTAAGGCAATCATCCTGACCAAATTTCATAAAAATCAATTGAAAAAAACAGTCTCTATCGCATACACAAGATTTTTCTTTAACTTGACCTAGTGACCTAGTTTTTGACCTCAGATAACCCATATTCAAACTCGACCTAGATTTCATCAAGGCAATCACTCTGACCAAATTTCATGTAGATCAATTGAAAACTACATCCTCTATTGCATACACAATGTTTTTCTTCGATTTGACCTAGTGACCTAGTTTTTGATCCCAGATGACCCATTTTCAAACTTGGCCTAGATTTTATCAAGGTAATCATTCTGGCTAAATTTCATGAAGATCAGTTGAAAAATACAGCCTCTATCGCATACACAAGGTTTTTCCTTGATTTGACCTAGTGACCTAGTTTTTGACCCCAGATGACCCATTTTCGAACTCGGCCTAGATTTCATCAAGGTAATCATTCTGACCAATATTCATGAAGATCAATTGAAAAATACCGCCTCTATCGCATACACAAGGTTTTTCTTTGATTTGATCTAGTGACCTAGTTTTTGACCCGAGATGACCCATTTTCGAACTCAGCCTAGCTTTCATCAAGGCAATCATTCTGACCAATAATCATGAAGATCAATTAAAAAATACAGCCTCTATCGCATACACAAGGTTTTTCTTTGATTTGACCTAGTGACCTAGTTTTTGACCCGAGATGACCCAATTTCGAACTCGGCCTAGATTTCATCAAGGTTATCATTCTGACCAATATTCATGAAGAATAATTAAAAAATACAGCCTCTATCGCATAAACAAGGTTTTTTCTTTGATTTGACCTAGTGACCTAGTTTTTGACCCTAGATGACCCATTTTCGAACTCGGCCTAGATTTCATCAAGGCAATCATTCTGACCAATATTCATGAAGATCAATTGAAAAATACAGCCTCTATCGCATACACAAGGTTTTTCTTTGATTTGACCTAGTGACCTAGTTTTTGACCTAGATAATCTCTTTCGAACTCGGCCTAGATTTCATCAAGGCAATCATTCTGACCAATATTCATGAAGATCAATTGAAAAATACAGCCTCTATCGCATACACAAGGTTTTTCTTTGATTTGACCTAGTGACCTAGTTTTTGACCCGAGATGACCCATTTTCGAACTCGGCCTAGATTTCATCAAGGTTATCATTCTGACCAATATTCATGAAGATTAATTGAAAAATACAGCCTCTATCGCATACACAAGCTAAATGTTGACAGACGACAGACGACGGACGCCGGACGCCGGACATCAAGCGATCAGAAAAACTCAGGTGAGCTAAAAATGGAAAAGTTTCAGGGGGGCTGTCGCCTTCTTAGAGTCGTAGGTCACAGCACAAGGTCAAAGGTCAATAAGTGCATAATATTATAAACGTCAGATTTTCACCATTTTTGCTTCATTTTAATATAAACTTGTAATTTTTTGGTGATAATTATGAAATTGAGAAGTAAAATAAATGATGTTGTGTAGATTTATTAAATTTAAGACTGGCAAAATTCAAAAAGATTTAAGTCATTTCAATAGAATGAGCTAAACTTATCGCACGTTCATTTACGAAAGCTTCTTTCTCACGTTTCTAAAATGTTCGTTTTCAGACTAACAATTTTGAAAAAGACTGGTTGGTGAAAACAAGAGCTGTCAGTTGACAGCGCGCTCGACTATTTTCAGTGCTTGATAGTATAGTATAAGCTATGAGTAAAATTTAACATTACAATAAGCATATTCTAAGTCAAAAAGGGGCCATAATTCAGTCAAAATGCTTGATAGAGTTGCCTCCTCCTTTTTACAGACTGGGGTCATGATGATAAACAAGTATGCAAACTATGAAAGCAATATCTCAATGGACTTTGAAAATATTTGGGGTGGTACGCAAACTTTAACATTTATTCTAAGTCGAAAAGGGGCCATAGTTCAGTCAAAATGCTTGATAGAGTTGCCTCCTCCTATTTACAGACTGGGGTCATGATGGTAAACATGTATGCAAAATATGAAAGCAATATCTCAATGGACTTTGAAAATATTTGGGGTGGTACGCAAACTTAAACGTTTATTCTAAGTCGAAAAGGGGCCATAATTCAGTCAAAATGCTTGATAGAGTTGCCTCCTCCTTTTTACAGACTGGGGTCATGATGGTAAACAAGTATGCAAAATATGAAAGCAATATCTCAATGGATTTTGAAAATATTTGGGGTGGTACGCAAACTTTAACATTTGTGTGACACTCACGCTCATGCCAACGCCGGGGCGAGTAGGATAGCTCCCCTATTCTTCTAATAGTCGAGCTAAAAATCTATGGCACATATTTTACAAAGACTAGTACATTCAAACTCCGTAACTGCTCGTACTCCTCTTGGCTCGAACTCATCGTCAGGTCCCGGCACAAATTCTCTCAAGCATAAACAAAAATGGCCTTTGCTGTCAATTAAATCTCTAATCCAGTGGTTAACGAATGTGCTGTAGTAATTTCAGGAATGTTAGGGCGTTTAGAAATACTATCTATGTACAACAAATCAAGCAATATCAAAGTTTAAATGTAGATATTAGATAACTGCAAATGTTATATTTTTTTTTCATTCCATTAGTATGAAAATGATACTCTTCAGATTTTTAAATCAGCTAATTTTTTTCTTTGCACATTAACATTAGGCTATTATGGTAACTGCTCTTCAAGAGTTTTTAACATCTACAATTTTGTAACTAATTGTTAATGTTGGTTGTATGGACGTCATAACTTCAACAAGAGCTGTCCGTAAGACAGTGTGCTCTACTATTCGGCAATTTGACAATGAAATGAATTAAGTAGGAAAGGGGCATAATTTGGTCAAAAATACAAATCAGAGTTATGGGGATTGTTACCACACATGCAGATGATGATGATAAAGATACATTTTAAGTTTCAAGTCATTATCTTATATTGTACTAAAGTTATATCCAGAAAGTTACGATTGCCAAAAAACTAAGTATGAAAGGGGCATAATACTGTCAAAACATGCAATTAGAGTTATAAGGAATTGTAACCACACACGCAGATGATGATTAACAAGAGATCACAGAGTGATCTTGGCACCCACCAATGTGCCATTTTTGAGTGTTCCAAATTTTAAGACTTACTGACTACCTCAAGGTCAAATTTCATTTCCGTACACAACACTGTGCATGTGGTCCAAATTCGAAAGCTGTAGCTTGAGAAATGTGAAAGTAGATCACCCGGTCAATGTCAAGGTCAAAGTTTGTTTCGGTACACAATCCTATGCATGTGGTCTAAATTTGAAGCCTGTAGCTACAGAAATGTGAAAGAAGGTCACTAGGTAAATCTTAGGGTCAAAGTTCATTTTGGTACACAAAACTATGCAAGTGGTCCAAATTCGAAGGCTGTAGCTTGCGAAATGTAAAAGTAGGTCACTAGGTCAAAATCAAGGTCAAATTCTATTTCGTAATACAAAACTATGCATGCGGTCCAAATTTGAAGCCTTTACCTTCAATATGTGAAAGTAGGTCACTAGGTCACTGTAAAGGTCAAAGTTCATTTTGGTACAAAAAACTATGCAAGTGGTCCAAATTTGAAGGCTGTAGCTTGAGAAATGTAAAAGTAGGTCACTAGGTCAAAATCATGGTCAAATTCTATTTCGGAATACAAAACTATGCATGTGGTCCAAATTTGAAGCCTTTACCTTAAAAATGTGAAAGTAGGTCACTAGGTCAATTTTGAAGGTCAAACTTTTTTTCGGTACACAAAACTATGCATGTGGTCCAAATTTGAAGGCTGTAGCTTGAGAAATGTGAAAGTAGGTCACTAGGTCAAAATCAATGTCAAATTTCACTTTGAAACACGGTACTATGCATATGGTTCAAATTTGACGCCTGTACCTTCAAAAATGTGAAAGTAGGTCACTAGGTCAAATTCAAGGTCAAAGTTTTTTCCAGTGCACAAAACTATGCATGTGGTCCAAATTTGAAGGCTGTAGCTACAGAAATGTGAAAGTAGGTCACTAGGTCAAAATCAAGGTCAACTCATGTCAAGGTTCATCTTGCCACTCAAAAATATACATGTGGTTCAAATTTGATGGCTGTAGCTACAGAAATGTGAAAGTAGGTCACTAGGTCAAAATCAAGGTCAACTCATGTCAAGGTTCATCTTGCCACTCAAAAATATACATGTGGTCCAAATTTGAATGTTGTAGTTATTGACAAGAACATTTTAAAAGCTTTTCCCTATATAAGTCTATATGAACCATGTGACCCCCGGGGCGGGGCCATTTTTGACCCTAGGGCGATAATTTGAACAAACTTCTACATTACAAGTATCAAAGCCTTAGGCTTTGTGGTTTGGACAAGAAGATTTTCAAAGTTTTTCCTTATATAAGTCTATGTAAACCATATGACCCCCAGGGCGGGGCCATATTTGACCCTAGGAGTAAAATATGAACAATCTTAGTTGAAGACCACTAGATGATGTCACATACAAAATATCAAAGCCCTAGGCCCAGTGGTTTTGGACAAGGGGTTATTCAAAGTTTTTCCCTATATAAGTCATTATAAACTATGTGACCCCCAGGGCGGGGCCATATTTGACCCCAGAGAAATAATTTGAATCATCTTGGTAGAGAACCACTAGATGATGCTTCAAACCAAATATCAAAGCCCTAGGCTCTGCGGTTTTGGATAAGAAGGTTTTCAAAGTTTTTCCCTATATAAATCTATGTAAAATATAGAAATAAACAAAGGGCCATAACTCACTCATAAATTGTTGAACCAGTCTGATTTTCAGGGGGACACAACTAGCGTACCAAAACATCATTCTGACAAAGTTTGGTCAAAATCCCCCCAGTAGTTTCTGAGGAGATGCGATAAAGAGAAATTGTTAACGGACGGACGGACGGACGGATGGACGGAATGACGGACGGACGGACCACGGACGCAGAGTGATTTTAATAGCCCACCATCTGATGATGGTGGGCTAAAAAGAAATATTTTTAATTTCAAGTCAGTACCAAAGATATGTCTATAAACAAAGCTTTCGAAAAAATTTAACATGAAAATAATTCCAAGTATTACTAGAACTGTCACAATACGGTCTTGTTACAGAAGAATGGCAACCATAAGAAAGACATGGCCACAAGAAGGTGCAATTTAAATCGAACTTGACCTGTATTTTATGATGTTACACCTGTGTACCAAAATTTATCTAAATCTGTAAAGCCTTTCGTGAGTTATTGTCCAGCAACCATGAGTTTGACAAATTTTAAGTCTTTGTGGGGGCCATAATTACATATAAAATTGGTGATTTGTAGACAAAGTCCAACTTTACCTGTAATTTATGATGTCACACCTGTGTGCCAAAAACATTTACCGTATTTTCCCGTATTAACGCCCCCGGGGGCGTTACATTTTCCAAAGAGGGGGCGTTTATTTGAGGTAAAAAAATAAAAAATGAAAATTTTTACAAAACTTAAAAACATCGTTCAAACTAGCTGTAAAGTGTTTCTGTGTTGTTTAATCCCCGTAAATCGTAATTATTTGGCATCAAATTTAATGCAGTGTGTCTTTTATGCATTTAAATACGGTACCTCGTGTATTCCATGTCTGGCTTTTTGACGCGCTCGCGACACTACACATTACGTCATGACCCAAACAGCTGTGTACTCCGATAACATTTTCTTTAGTACATGCGGGTAGCTAATAGCGCAATACACAATGTCAATGGTTCGACACGCTGCTGTGCCTGCTTTTAAATTAAAAGTTCTTAAAACTGCCGAAGAAAAGGGTATATCGTAAACACATTGCTGCAAGTTTGTTTAAAGTCGGCAGGAAGCGTGTGCGCGAGTGGTGTAAAAACAAATCAAAAATGTATTTACCGTTTAATTTTCTGTTACGTACCGTACTTAGTGCAAATGTTTTGGACTTACGGTACATGGACTGTTTAAAAGTGTGTTTAATTTTTAATACATTGGACTTTAGTACTGTAAATTACTTATTATGTGGACTTATAAAAATGAGGTAGGTGATTTTTTCCCGTTCTTGTTGACTTTTCCCCCCCTCCAAAATGGGTGGGGAACGTTAATTAGAGGGGGGGCCTTAATTTGGGAAAATACGGTAAATCTGTCAAGAATTGTCACTGGAGTGTTTAATGACTCCAATGATGGATGAATATTGCACAATAGCTTGAGTCTATCTTAAAAATATCAAATAATAAGAGAGGTACAGATAAAGTGTATCAAAACACTGTACAAGTATAATTCTAAGCAAAAAGGGGGCATAATTCAGAAAATATTGGTGCAAGAGTTATGCACATTGTGTCATATGATGTGGGTGATGATGTGGAACAACTACTTCAAGTTTGAAACAAATGCATTTCATAATAACTGAGATATAGTGAAAATGCATCCAAAATTAACCTTAAATTCTTAAAGTAAAAGGGGGCATAATTCATGAAAAATTGGTTTCAGAGTTATGCACCTTGCGTCACATAATGTAGGTGATAAGGTGGAACATCTATTTTAAGTTTGAATCAAATCCATTTCGTAATAACTGAAATATAGAGAAAATGCATCAAAATTAACCTTAAATTCTAAGTAAAAGGGGGCATAATTCATGAAAAATTGGTGTCAGAGTTATGCACCTTGTGTCACATGATGCGGGTGATAAGGTGGAACATCTATTTTAAGTCTGAATCAAATCAATTAAGTAACAAGAGCTCGTAGAACATGAAATGCCCCCCTTGATGCATTCAGTAATTGCACAAGGAACAGAAATTATTTGGTCAGTGTACAATGAAGTGAACTACTGACCTCAAAATCAATAGGGGTCATCTGCTGATCATGATCAACCTTCCTATTAAGTTTTTTGATCCTAAGCCCAAGCATTCTCAAGTTATCGTCCGGAAACGGTTTGACTGTTCAGGGTCACTTTGACCTTGACCTTTGACCTACTGCCCTTAAAATCAATAGGACTCATCTGCCAGTCCTCCCTATCAAGTTTCATGATCCTAGGCCCAAGCATTCTCAAGTTATTGTACAGAAACAGTTTAACTGTTCTGGGTCACTTTGACCTTGACCTTTGACCTACTGACCTCAAAATCAATAGGGGTCATCTGCTAGTCATGATCATCCTCCCTATCAATATTCATGATCCTAGACCCAAGCATTCTTGAGTTATCATCCGGCAATCCTTTAACTGTTCCAAGTTGCTGTGTTTGTTTGTTTGTTTGGGTTTAACGCCATTTTTCAACAGTATTTCAGTCATGTAACGGCGGGCAGTTAACTTAACCAGTGTTCCTGGATTCTGTACCAGTACAAACCTGTTCTCCGCAAGTAACTGCCAACTTCCCCACATGAATCAAAGGTGGAGGACAAATGATTTCAGACACAATGTCGTTTATCAAATAGTCACGGAGAACATACGCCCCGTCCGAGGATCGAACTCACGACCCCGCGATTCGTAGACCAACGCTCTTACCTACTGAGCTAAGCGGGCGGGCTCCAAGTTGCTGTGACCTTGACCTTTGACCTACTGACCTCAAAATCAATAGGGGTTATCTGCTGGTCATGACCAACCTCCATATTAAGTTTCATGATCCTAGGCCCAAGCATTCTTGAGTTATCATCTGGAAACTGTTTAACTGTTGCGGGTCACTGTGACCTTGACCTTTGACCTAATGGCCTCAAAATCAATAGGGGTCATCTGCTTGTTATGATCAACCTCCCTATCAACTTTCATGACCTTAGGCCCAAGCGTTCTTGAGTTATCCGGAAACTGTTTAACCTTTCCAGGTCACTGTGACCTCGACCTTTGACCGACAGACCTCAAAATCAATAGAGGTCATCTGCTGGTCATGATCAACCTCCCTATCAACTTTCATGATCATAGGCTCAAGCGTTCTTGAGTTATCATCCGGAAACCTACATACCGACAGACATCTGCAAAACAATATACCCCTCCTTCTTCGAAGGGGGGCATAATAACTGAGATATAGTGAAAATGCATCAAAATTATCCTTAAATTCTAAGTAAAAGGGGGAATAATTCATGAAAAATTGGAATCAGTTATGCATCTTGTGTCACATGATGTGGTTGAAAAGGTGAAACATTAATTTTAAGTTTGAATCAAATCCATTTCTTAATAACTGAGATATAGATTTCGGGACGCAATGGGATGGGACGCGATGCGACCGGACGTGACGCAACAAAACTGACTTCTATATAGCCCCCCCCAAACATGTTTGGTGGGGGTATAACACCTTGATGACCTTGACCTTAGGTATAATGGGCCCAGCCCCTGCATATACTTTGTTTGTATGCTGGACAATGTTTATGTGAAGTTACAGTAAGATATAAGCAATAGTAAAAAAAAATATGACAGAAAAACAAAGGTTGCCGAAAACTTAAACCATGAAAGTGACACGCCGGCACCAGGGCGAGTAGAATAGCACCCCTTTTCTCCAAATAGTGGAGCTAAAAATGCTTAATAGCTGTGTTTTATAGTATATCAAATTCTGATGGCATGATCTTTATGACTGTGAATATAGGGGTAACATACCAGTATGTTTGTTTTCCTGTTACAACACCTTCAGAATCCTGAGTGATTGGCTGGTGACAGAACTGGGCAGAGCGAACACATCAGTGTATCACGAAGGAATCTACTGATGTTATAAAATGAAACAAATGTGCACTAATGCTATTGTAGCCTAAAATGTGTAAAAATAAATCTATTGTCCATTAAATTCAGTGCAGAATGCCAGAATGACTTCTTACCCTTATATAAACAACAGCTGTCTGTAAGACAGCACGCTCGACTGTTCTCAGTGTTTGACTCTGAATTAGAGCTTTGCCAGTAAAGGGGCATAAATCTGTCAAAATTCTAATCAGAGTTATGGGGATTGTTTCTTATGGTGTAGCCTTTGATAGTAAATAACTAGTTTAAGTTTCAAGTCAATAGCTTAAATAGTAACAAAATTGGACACATTTTTTAACAACAAGTTCAGTTAAATAAACATAACAGTGATATCAATTGTAAGTACATTCAATGAGCCATGACAGTTCAAATAAGGTAACCCAAAAATAACAAGAGGGCCAAGATGGCCCTATGTGGCTCACCTGAGTAAAGCATCATAACAGTGTAAACATGTTTGACCTAGTGATTTCATGGAGACAAATATTCTGACCAATTTTCATTAAGATTGGACCAAAAATGTGGCCTCTTTAGTATAAACAAACATTTTCTTTGATCTGACCTAATGACCTAGTTTCTGAACCCACATGATCCAGATTAGAACTTGTCTAGAACAAGATTTCATGAAAACAAACATTCTGATAAAGTTTCTGAAAGATTGGAGCAAAAAAGTGGCCTCTAGAGTGTAAACTAGAGATGTCACAGGAGTGACGAATTATACCCCCACAATATGGCCTTGTCACAGAACTAAGCCAATGTCAAAGCCAAACTTGCTTGACCTTTGACCTACTGACCACAAAATCAATAGAGGTCATCTGCTAGTCATGATTAACCTCCCTATGAAGTTTCATGATCCTCCGCCCAAGCGTTCACAAGTTATTGTCCGTAAAAGGTTTAAATGACCTTTGACCTTTGGAACTCAAAATCAATATGAGTCATCTGCTTGACATGACCAACCTCCAGATTAAGTTTCCTGATCCTTGTCCCAAGCATTCTCAAGTTATCATCCGGAAACCGTTTAACTGTTCCGAGTCACTGTGACCTTGACCTTTGACCTTCTGACCTTAAAGTAGAACCTGACCTGTATTTCATGATGTTACATCAGTGTACCAAAATTTATGATCCTAGGCCCAAGCAATCTCGAGTTATCGGCCGGAAACTATTTAAATGTTCTGAGTCACTGTGACCTTGACCTTTGACCTACAGACCTCAAAGTTGAACTTGACCTGCATTTCATGATGTTACACCTGTGTACCAAAATTTATGATCCTAGGCCCAAGCATTTTCAAGTTATCATCCGGAAACCATTTAACTGTTCCGAGTCACTGTGACCTTGACCTTTGACCTACAGACCTCAATGTCGAACCTGACCTGCATTTCATGATGTTACACCTGTGTACCAACATCTATGATCCTAGGCCCAAGCGTTCTCAAGTTATCATCCAGAAACCATTTAACTGTTCCGAGTCACTGTGACCTTGACCTTTGACCTACAGACCTCAAAGTCGAACTTGACCTGTATTTCATGATGTTACACCTGTGTACCAAAATTTATAATCCTAGGCCCAAGTGTTCTCAAGTTATCATCCAGAAACCGTTTAACTGTTCTGGGGCACTGTGACCTTGACCTTTGACCTACTGACCCCAAATTCGAACTTGACCTTACACCTGTGTACCAAAAATTATTTAAATTGGTCAAGCCTTTCTTGAGTTATCATCCAGAAACCATGCAAAACCAACGGACCGACCGACCGCCAAGCTCACTCCTATATACCCCTCAAACTTCGTTTTGTGGGGGTATAACAAGATTTTCCTTTAATTATACGAAGTAACCTAGATTTTGACCCCACATGACCAAAATTCGTAACCATCCAAGACTTCATGATAACAAACATTCTGATCAAGTTTCATGCACATCAAATGAACAAGAGGGCCATGATGGCCCTGTTTCGCTCACCTGAGTACCATTGCTCAAAATGATATGATCAAGTTTTAACATAGAGCACATAGGCATACACATTATATATCATCAGGATAAACATCTTCTTGTAACAGTCCCTTTTGACCTAGTCAGGGCCAATTTCCATACCAAGTTTGAGGGTCCTTGGCTCAAATGCTGCATTTTTGTACTAACATGACTATTCCTTACCCTGGAAGACTTAAATAACATTTAAAACCAATCTCATTAGATGCTGCTGATATATATTCGTTTACATAAAATAAAGGGAAGAATTTTGTCATTAATTCTTTCAAAAGTTATCTACCCTGATTGTCCGAGTCAATCTGATGGCACAAATGACATTTCAAATCAGTATCTTCATTGGTTTCTGAGATACACCCATTTTAATTTGAAACCAAGGGAGGTAATTTGACATAAAATCAGTCCATAGCTATCTACCCTGATTGCCTCAGTCCAACTAAAGACAATAATGAAATTTCAAATGAGTTCTATAAATATTTACTGAGATAAATTCATTTTTATTAAAATCAGGGGAGGTAATCATGCATTGGTATAATGCATGTAGAAGATACAGAGTACAAGTCTATACAACAATATATAAGTAAAGTATTCATATCGATAAATGTTCAATAAAGAGTTATCTAATATGACTATTTCTTACCATGGAAGACATAAATAATGTTTCAAACCAATCTCATTAGAAGCTGCTAAGGTGTATTCATTTAGATAAAAAATAAAGGGAGGTAATTTGTCATAAATTCAGTCAATATGTATCTTCACTGATTGTCCAAGTCATTCTGATGGCATAAATGAAATTTCAGATCAGTATCTTCATTAGTTATGGAGATATACTCACTTTAATTTTAAATAAAGGGGGGTAATTTGACATAAAATCAATCCATAATTTTCAACCCTGATTGTCTCAGTCCAACTAATGACAATAATGAAATTTCAAATAAGTCCTACAAGTACTTACTGATATAAATCCATTTTGATTACAATCAGGGGAGGTAATCAGATATAAAATAACTCTGGAACCTCTGACTGGATCTGACAGATCCGTCATGGAATCCAAGACTTATCGTTGTTGAAGATATTTTGGCAGTTTGTATTCAAATCAAACCATAAATGATGTCTCTATATGGCTGCAAAACCCAAAATATCAAATTTTGGACCTTTAAGGGGCCATAACTCTGGAAAACATGATAGAATCTGGCCAGTTCAAGAAAGGAATCAAGATCTTGCGGTGATACAAGTTGTGTGCAAGTTTGGTTAAAATCAAATCATAAATGAAGCTGCTATTGCGCAGACAAGGTCAAAATAGCTAATTTTGGCCCTTTCAGGGGCCATAACTCTGAAACCCATTATGGGATATGGCAAGTTCAAGAAAGGAACCAAGATCTTATGGTGACACAAGTTATGTGCAAGTTTGATCAAATTCAAATCATAAATGAAGCTGCTATTGTGCAGACAAGGTCAAAATAGCTAATTTTGGCCCTTTCAGGGGCCATAACTCTGGAACCCATCATGGGATCTGGCCAGTTCAAGAAAGGAACCAAGATCTTATGGTGATACAAGTTGTGTGCAAGTTTGGTAAAAATCAAATCATTAATAAAGCTGCTATTGTGCAGACAAGGTCAAAATAGCTAATTTTGGCCCTTTTAGGGGCCATAACTCTGGAACCAATCATGGGATCTGGCCAGTTCAAGAAAGGAACCAAGATCTTATGGTGATACAAGTTGTGTGCAAGTTTGGTAAAAATCAAATCATAAATAAAGCTGCTATTGTGCAGACAAGGTCAAAATAGCTAATTTTGGCCCTTTCAGGGGCCATAACTCTGAAACCCATAAGGGGATCTGGCCAGTTCAAGAAAGGAACCAAGATCTTATGGTGATACAAGTTGTGTGCAAGTTTGGTTAAAATAAAATCATAAATGAAACCACTATCGTGCAGACAAGAAATTGTGGACGGACGACGGACGGACGGACGAAGTGTGATCACAAAAGCTCATCCTGTCACTATGTGACAGGTGAGCTAAAAATGCATAGGACTTTAAAGACTCTAAATTCTAAGTAAAAGGGGGCTTAATTCATGAAAAAAATTGTGCCAGAGTTATGCACCTTGTGTCATATGATGTGGGTGATGATGTTGAACAATTATTTTAAGCTTGAATCAGATCCATTCAGTAATAACAGAGATAGAGTGAAAGTGCATCAAAACTTTGACCTGAATTTCTAAGTAAAAAGGGTGAAATTCATGAAAAATTTGAGTCAGAGTTATGCACCTTGTATCATATGATGTGGGTGATGATGTTGAACAACTATTTTAAGTTTGAATCAAATTAATTCAGTAATAAAAGAGACAGAGTGGAATAGCATCAAAACTTTAACCTGAAATTCTAAGTAAAAATTGGGAATAATTCATGAAAAATTGTGCCAGAGTTATGCACCTTGCTTCATATGATGAGGGTGATGATGTTGAACAACTACTTTAAGTTTGAATCAAATCAATTCAGTAAACAACTATTTTTAGTTTGAATCAAATCAATTCAGTAATAACAGAGATAGAGTGAAAGTGCATCAAAACTTTAATCTGAAAATCTAAATGAAAAGGGGGGATAAATCATAAAATATTGGTACCAGAGTTATGGCACTTAGGTCAAATGATGTGGGTGATGATGAGGAATAACTATTTTAAGTTTGAATCAAATCTACTAAGTAATTACAGAGATAAGTAGAAAAAAGAGAAAGTGTAAAAAAAACTTTAACCAAGGTGGAGACGCTGAAAGACGCCGATGCTGGGTCGAGTAGGATATCTCTCCTTATACTTCGTATAGTCGAGCTAAAATTGTTGAATCAGTCTGATTTTCAGGGGGACACAACTAGGGTACAAATACATCATTCTAACAAAGTTTGGTCAAAATCCCCCCAGTAGTTTCTGAGAAGATACGATAACGAGAAATTTTAACGGACGGACGATGGACCACGGACGCAGAGTGATTTGAATAGCCCACCATCTGATGTTGGTGGGCTAAAAAGGGCCATTACTGAGCTAAAGTCCTTGTTGTAGTTATTTAGTCTTGCCTACATATGTAGACTATGATGGTAAACAAGTGGTCAAAGTTTCAAAGCCATATGACAAACAAGTTAGGCAAAATATTGACTGGAATGAAAAATACAACCGATTTCTAAGTCCAAAAAGGGTCATAATTCAGCCAAAATAGTTGAGTTATGAGCTCTTGCCTATAAATGGAAATCATGATGATAAACAAGCGTTCAAAGTTTCAAAGCAACAGTTTCGACAAAACGCCGATTTGTACGAAAATTGTACCAATTTCCAAGTCCAAAAAGGGCCATAATTCAGCCAAAATAGTTGACAGAGTTATGTAATTTTGCCTACAGATAGAGACTGTTATAATAAACAAGTGATAAAAGTTTCAAAACCATATGTCAAAGACTTTACACAAGATATGAACTGGTACGAAAAACTTAACCAAGATTTGTAAGTTAAAAGGGGCATAATTCTGCCAAAATCTTTGATGTACTCTTACCTAAAACTGGACATGGTGATGGTAAACAAGTGTTGAAAGTTTCAAAAGACTTTGATTCGTCAAAATGTGGACTGGTACCAAAAACTAAACCCTTGGATGTGACAGTACCAAAAATATTTCAGCAGCTGATCCAAATATAAAGATTAGCAAACATGTCAAGTATAACACACTTTACTATCACATACCACTTTTCCCAGATATATATATATAATTCTATATAATATAATCTATATATAAAAAAAATTTCATATTGTTACCAATTTTATTTACAAAATACTAAAGGCCATCGAGACACAATATTTAAACCAATTTTAGGTGGTTATATGAAAATACAAGAGATCACAGAGTGATCTTAACGCCCCCCATTGAGCCATTTTTGATTGTGCCAAATTTCAAGACTAGCTCAAGGTCAAAATCAAGGTCAAATTTCAATTTGGTACACAACACTGTGCATGTGGTCCAAATTTGAAAGCTGTAGCTTGAGAAATGTGAAAGTAGGTCACTAGATCAATTTCAAGGTCAGAGTTCATTTCGGTATACGAAACTATGCATGTGCTTCAAATTTGGAGGCTGTAGCTTGAGAAATGTGAAAGTAGGTACTAGGTAAAAATCAATGTCAAATTTCAATTCAGAACACAAAAATATGCATGTGGTCCAAATTTGAAGCCTGCAGCTTGAGAAATGTGAAAGTAGGTCACTAGGTCAATCTCAAGATCAAAGTTCATTTCGGTACACAAAACTATGCATGTGGTCTAAATTTGAAGCCTGTACCTTCAAAAATGTGAAAGTAGGTCACTAGATCAATGTCAAGGTCAAAGTTTTTTTTCGATGCACAAAACTATGCATGTGGTCCAAATTTGAAGGCTGTAGCTACAGAAATGTGAAAGTAGGTCACTAGGTCAAAATCAAGGTCAACTCATGTCAAGGTTCATCTTGCCGCTCAAAACTATACATGTGGTCCAAATTTGAATGTTGTAGGTTATTGACCAGAAGATTTTAAAAAGCTTTTCCCTATATAAGTCTATATGAACCATGTGACCCCCGGGGCGGGGCCATATTTGACCCTAGGGGGATAATTTGAATAAACTTGGTAGAAAACCACTAGATGATGCTACATTACAAATATCAAAGCCCTAGGCTTTGTGGTTTGGACAAGAAGATTTTCAAAGTTTTTCCCTATATAAGTCTACGTAACCCCCAGGGCGGGGCCATATTTGACCCTAGGGGAATAATTTGAACAATCTTAGTAGAAGACCACTAGATGATGTCACATACAAAATATCAAAGCCCTTGGCCCTGTGAATTTGGACAAGAGATTTTTTCCCTAAATAAGTCTATATAAACCATGTGACCCCCGAGTGGGGCCATATTTGACCCCAGGGAAATTTGAATCATCTTGGTAGAGGACCACTAGATGATGCTACATACCAAATAGCAAAGCCCTAGGCTCTGTGGTTTTGGACAAGAAGGTTTTCAAAGTTTTTCCCTATATAAATCTATGTAAATTATAAAAATTAAACAAAGGGCCATAACTCACCCTGTTGTTGAACCAGTCTGATTTTCAGGGGGACACAACTAGAGTACCAATACATCATTCTGACAAAGTTTGGTCAAAATTCCCCCAGTAGTTCCTGAGGAGATGGGATAACGAGAAATTGTTAACGGACGGACGGACGACGGACCACGGATGCAGAGTGATTTGAATAGCCCGCCATCATCATATGGTGGGCTAAAAACGAGTGCACAGCAGCATGGTATATTTGTAAATGCACTCATTTGACCTTTGTAACCCCATTTTATTGTAATGAGTAACCCTAGAAGGCGACAGCCCCTTTTAAATTTCATGTTTGGTCCTAACGACCACTTTTATACTAATATCCAAGCATTACAGAAGTCACATTTTCCTAAGATATTGGCACACTATGTGTGGTGGGAGACATAATTATCTGCTATGCATGTCCAATCATCCTATAAAATTTCAACATTCTGGGTCAGGTGGTTCTCTAGTTACTGATCGGAAATTGTTTTCTATGTTCAGGCCCCTGTGACCTTGACCTCTGATCAAGTGACTCAAAAAATATAGGAGGGCCTTCTACTCAGTAAGCCCTATCATCCTATGAAGTTTGAACGTCCTAGGCCAAATGGTTCTCCAGTTTTTATCGGAAATGAAATGTGACAGACGAACAGACAGGGCAAAAACAATATGTCTCCACCAACATAATGAATATGGACCCTGATGTTTCTCTTGGTGCTATTTCAGGAAACTTTGTCCTAGTCATTCCCAACAAATTTGAACAGTCAGTCTCAGAAGCTATCTACAACCTAAGCTTTCAGAATCAGTTGAACCTGTCGGTTAATTCATAAGTTAAAAATAAACCCAATGGTTAATGAATTATGACAAAAGTCAGACATAACATTTTCAGTCATTATTAACCAAAAGGCCCATCACTCTGTCAAAAACATGATCACTGCAAACCTTAGCAGGTGCACAACGTCATATTTGCTTGACTTTTTGTTGTGACTTAATGAAAATCATAGTATGACTTGATTTTTAGCTAACAAGGCCATCACTTCATTGCAAAAGAATAGATATTTTTCTGTGTACAGTCCACTTTGGATTGTATGAAAATTCTGTTGCAGGGAGTATTTAAACAAATGCTTATTGTTTTTTATTGAGTCAAAGATTGAAGTAAAACATAAGTACTAAACCAAGAATAATGGGTTACTAAATGTCAAAAGGGGCACTAACTTTGCAAAAGAAGCAGTGTGGGTGAGTGTTTCAGTTGTTACAGACATGTCCCGTTCTGTATGTGGTTGATCAAAGTGTGCCCAAGTTTCAATAGCATCTATAGTTAGAGACAATTGACCTATAATTTAACATTCTGGTCATTTTCTAAGTTATAAAGGCCCATTAATCTTGACTTTGATCGAGTTAGTGTTCATCTATACTCACTTATATGCGTACCCTAAAGTTTGAAGGTTTAGCAATGCTTTCAGTTATGGGTAAAAGCAGTACCTTCCATTTCATGACACCGTAACCTGAACCTTAGATTTCCAAATCAAAGGAATAATCTGTGCCAAATCATGCAGATAGTTTTCCTATGGTCAAGTTGCTTCATTATGGGTGAACAGTATTCAAGTGTCAAAGCAATAGGCATTATCGTTCTTATCCAAGCGGAAATTTGATAACATCAAACTTAACAACGAAATCTGATATCTAGTACCAACCGCAGCCCAATAAATCTTGCTAAAACATGATGGTAGATATGTTTCTTGCTTAAACTGAGTTCCCGCACGGCGTTCATAATGGTGACAAGTATTCCAATGTTGTTCAAGCATAGCTTTGATATAGTTTTCAGGAGAAAAGCTGACTACTTAAAACTTAACAGCAACGCCGACGCAGACGCGACGCAGACGCCGACGCCGACGCCGACGCCGACAACCGCTCAAGTGATGACAATAACTCATCATTTTTTTTCAAAAAATCAGATGAGCTAAAAACCATTGTAAATCACTGAACAAACACTTTTAACTGTTACAAGTTGCCAACCAAACAGTTTTATATCACTAGATTGAGTTTTGTCGTTGACTATTTTGTTGTTGACTTTTCAATGAAAATCATAGTATGGATGTTTGTGATTTTGGCACTGGGATACATCAGCATATCACTACCTACAACTCATAAAAATCATAATTTTTCTGCAGATACCTAGTCAGCTATGTGGGATTCAAGTATGTATAAATGTTCATGTGGGCTATCTGATGGTACCAGTAAATATTAATAACTAGAAGATGCTTAAAGTTGTTTTTTTATTTGTGTCCCCAAAAGCATAGTAGTAAAAGTAAAGATTTTTTCAATAGAGGACAGAAGTAAAAGTCAAAGAGATACTGATGGATAGTGACTGAAATGCAATAGGGATCATCTACTTGGCATGTGTAATCATCCCTTGAAGTTTCAGTGTTCTGGGTGAAGTGGTTCTCAAGTTATGTACCAGAAACAGTTTTCCATGTTCTGGTTCCTGTGGCCTTGATCTCTGAAAGAATGGCCCAAGATCAATAAGGGTCATCTACTCAGCATACCGAATCATCCTATGAAGTTTCAACATTCTGGGTCATGTGGTTCTCAAGTTATTAATCAGGCCCCTGTGATCTTGACCTTTGATCGAGTGAGTAGTCATCTATCCTGTAATTAAGCCCTATCACCCTATGAAGTTTGAAGGTTCTAGGTCATATGGTTCTCCAGTTATTGATCAGAAACAGTTTTCCATGTTCTGGCCCCCGTGACCTTGACCTTAGATTCAGTGACCCCAAAATCAATAGGAATCATCTGCTCTGCATGTCCAATCATCTTATGAAGTTTCAACATACTGGGTCAAGTGCTTCTCAAGTTATTGACTGGACCGACGATCAAGTGACCTCAAAAACAATAGGGGTCATCTACTCCGTATCCTTATCACCAGGGCTCCGGAAATTTTGATAACTCAATCGGTCCGAAACGAAAATCCTGACATCGGCGCTACCCCACCCACCGCATTCCCAATATTACATATTTTGTAAAACGTGATAGGGTAAAGAAATAAGCATGTCATGCATTAAAACTGAGTTACCAGTCACCGCGCGTTACCATACAATGAAGACAAGTTATTCAGTGTTATGTGTGATCGTTACTTTGTTTAAATTTCGATGTTTTTCCGAGATAATACGAGGCATTGACACCGCGTGCGTAACTAGTCTAAAAGCCAATGCACATGACTTCGATACCGAATACACGGCAGATACTTTGTGATGTTTCCTCATTCTTTGACGGAATTCTATAAAATACAATGCGTCAAAGTGAGTTACACGACACATATTCTCTGCTAAACAGCCTCAGTATTTAAAGAATACTCTGCCGCCGACCGAATGTGTACGTTATTTGAACGCTGGGATCGAATTTCCCGCATGTATAGTACCAAAATGTCACGCGGGTTGGCCACGAATATTTCATTTCACTTACGTTGTACTTCAATAAGCAACTACATTTTATAAAGTTATATGTTCTCTTCTGATGTAATAGACAGTGCCACCCCGGTTTTCTTTATCATTCGTGGTTGCCCGTCCATTTTTTTCTTTTTTGTACAGTCGGGTTGCAAAGACGATTTTCTGCATTTGTTTCAACTGGAGCCCCAACAAATGAATCATGTAATTTTTTCAAATCAAGTAATTATAAAAATTATTTTTATCGGTTTTCCGTGTGATGTCTCATTAAATCAAAGACCTATAATGTACAATTATAGCTCTTTGATTAAAATTAAATTCCTTTGATTAAATGCAGCGGCCATTTGTTTGTTACCGTGATCAAACATAGCCTTTTGAAATAAACCATCCGTCGGATTCTAAATAAAAGAAGTGGATCCCCGTCGAAATGATTTGGATCCAGTCAGAAACGTTAGGAAACCAGTCAAAAATGTTTAATACACTGCAGTCGGCTGTCTGCAAACATTAAAGGATGTGCCGCGCGAGCACTGATTGCGTCATGCGCTAATTACGGACCGATTATCAAAGTGACAATCAGACCGATTGACACGTTTATTGATTATCTGAAGGTGCGACCAACAATTTCCTGCTTGGCAGGTGATAGTGTATTGAGATATCAGACCGAAATTTATACTTTTCTCCATTTTTTACGGGACCGATTTTTTTCGTTTTTTCACTTCACGAATCGGTCTGAAAAGTCAAAAATTGGTCCAAAACCGACAAACCGGCTAATTTCCGAAGCCCTGCTTATCACCCTATGAAGTTTGAAGGTTCTAGGTCAAATGGTTCCCCAGTTATTGATCAGAAATGTAGTATGACGAATGGACAGGGCAAAAACAATATGTCTCCCTTGGGGCAACATAAAAATAGATTGCATTGACATGAATTGCTGTGCACAACAATATCTTGAATGATTTGAGAATTACCACCCTTCCTGAACTTAATTTTTCTCATTTTTAGCTGGACTAATTGAAGAATAAGGAGGGCTATTGTACTTGCCTTGGTGTCCACATCTCCATTGCATTCAAGTTCAAGTCTCAAATTCACTATATCTTCTTAACTACTGCCCCTATTACCATCAAACTTTATCTAAGGGTTGATTTTTTAAGAGGCAGGAATCTAGTAGTTTATGGTCAATTATCCTAAAGGTCAAGGTCACTTGTGTCAAATGTCATAGTGCTGGTTAAAGTTTTACTGGAAGCTTCCCAATTTCACCGTATCTTCTTAACTACTGCCCTATAATTATCAAATCTCACTTAAGGATTGATCTTTAATAAGGAGCAGACGTCTTTTATAAACAAGAGCTGTCAGTGAACAGCGCGCTCGACTATTCTCAGTGCTTGATAGTATAATATAAGCTATGAGTAAAACTATAACATTACAATAAGCATATTCTAAGTCGAAAAGGGGCCATAATTCAGTCAAAATGCTTGATAAGAGTTGCCTCCTCCTTTTTACAGATTGGGGTCATGATGGTAAACAAGTATGCAAAATATCAAAGCAATATCTCAATGGACTTTGAAAATATTTGGGGTGGTACGCAGACTTTAACATTTATTCTAAGTCAAAAAGGGGCCATAATTCAGTCAAAATGCTTGATAGAGTTGCCTTCTCCTTTTTACAGACTGGGGTCATGATGGTTAACAAGTATGCAAAATATGAAAGCAATATCTCAATGGACTTTGAAAATATTTGGGGTGGTACGCAAACTTTAACATTTATTCTAAGTCGAAAAGAGGCCATAATTCAGTCAAAATGCTTGATAGAGTTGCCTCCTCCTTTTTACAGACTGGGGTCATGATGGTAAACAAGTATGCAAAATATCAAAGCAATATCTCAATGGACTTTGAAAATATTTGGGGTGGTACGCAAACTTTAACATTTATTCTAAGTCAAAAAGGGGCCATAATTCAGTCAAAATGCTTGATATAGTTGCCTCCTCCTTTTTACAGACTGGAGTCATGATGGTAAACAAGTATGCAAAATATCAAAGCAAAATTTCAATGGACTTTGAAAATATTTGGGGTGGTACGCAAACTTTTACATTTGTGTGACGCTCACGCCGATGCCGGGGCGAGTAGGATAGCTCCCCTATTCTTTGAATAGTCGAGCTAAAAAGGCCAGGTACCTCAAAGATCAAAGTTACTGAGGTCAGATTTTATAACTGTTTTGGTTAACATTTTATGGCATTCCGTCGAAATGGAATTCATGAAATCATGAGTTTTTCATCACCATTATGAATTATTCATGAACTGTTCTGGATCATTTCTTAATCTGACTTCATGAAGTTTTATGCATGAAGTGTCATTTGATCTACTTCATGAAAATATCAAGCATCATTGACAGATTCATAAAATCCTTGAAATATTCATGAACTAGTTTAAGAATGAATCAAGATTTTTTCATGAATGTCAATATACCTATAGAATTCAAGAAAAATTCTTGAAAAAAAATGATGTACATTTTATGAGCAGTTTAAGAATATTAAATTCTTAAAACATTCTTGATGTGTTCTTAAGAAAAAGTCATGAATATTTAATGAGTATATCTATGATTCATTAAAAGTACTAAAATTCAGAACCTTTTTCTAGATCAGTACCAGTTCTTGAACCCAAATGTGAGTTTCTGAACTGTTCATTCATTAAACATAAAACTTAGGTTTACCTTTTACAATAAATGCATAAGTTCATGAATGTTCATGAACATTAAATTCATAATGTCACATGATCAGTTTCCATTATTTTGTTGCATGCTGGGAAATTTTGCACATGTGATTCAGCAATTTTTGAGAAGTTTGTGCAGCAAATGAGAAGGAAATATTAATCATACTACAGTTAGGAATGGTTTAAAAGGAACATGAGTATACTGAATATCAAATAAGTAATTATGGTGTTGTCATAAATCATTTATTTAAAAAAATATAAAATCCTTTTAAAATGTCACAAGTTTTCACGACCCTGAAGCAAAGCTAGTATCTGAATTTCAATCTTGAGATTAAAGTAAATTATACATTGTTTAACTTAATGTTTTGTATTTTATGCAGCAATTGTTTACTTCTTATTATGCTCCCAATCCCACTCTAGTTTCTTGTTTTGTCATTTGTTGAGGGTAGAAAATGTCGTTGTCACAGTGACTCAGCAGAGACTAAAACAATCTCTAGCCACTAACTGAACAACACTTTGATCTACAGGAACTTTTCTTGCATCAAGCTATACCATATTGTTCGAAGAATTCCATTACATGCAGATCTCTCAGGTTTCATAGTGTTACACTCCTACCATGTTGTCTTTTTTTTTTTACAAAAATAGTTCATAAATAAATGTTCATGAAAATCAAAATTTATGTTTCATGAATTTCAATACATTATCTCAGCTCTTAATAACAAGTGCATGGATACTACTTAATTGGTACAGGTATTATTTAGTAACTGAAAATCTGATGGATTACTGTACCATTTAAGGCAAAGAAGTCCTTTTATAATGTTTTTTATTGTTCATGAAATATTCAAGAAAAGCACAAATGTCTTCATGAAGTTATAAGAATATTTATTCTTGAAGTGTTCAGGGGAAAAAAGTGCAAATGAGACATTGAAATAAAGAACAAAAATGCATGAATTCTTCATGAAGTATTTTTTCAGGAATATTTTCTTGAATCCTTCATGAAGATTAATAAATACAAACTTCATGAATCCTTCATGAACACAAGCTATGCTTAATTTCAAGCATTTTTAATGCATTTAACACTTCATGAATAATTCAAGAATCTGTTTTCATGAGCTGCTGATGCATTTGTCTCATTTGCACTTCATGTTTTTGTCATGAAGACTTCATGAAGTCTCCTCATGAAGAAGTCATGAATGCTTCATGAGTACTTCATGAGTTAAGTATGAATAAACATTTGACAGGGGAATTCTTCTCAGTTATATCTCAATATATTTCTTAGAACAGGTATTTCTCTCTTACTTGAAATACACTTCTTATACACCAATCTTTCCACCCATTTATATCTCAAACCTAAAAGACAACAAGACAGTCATTGACCCTAAAGCACTCACCTCTGTAAAAGGCTTCAAGTGTGTTTGTATAATGTAATGGTACAAGTACAGAGTTAAGATTATATAAATATCAAAGCCCTAGCTATTATGGATTCAGAGAAGATATTCAAAGTTTCTTTTCATCATTTACAGTAATGGCAAACGTTCAATACTGATACATTATGGCCATGCGTGAGAAGTTAGAGAAAGTAAAAAACTGTCAGGTTTCTTAGGCTACTCAGTCCAACTAGTGCTTCCTAACAGTTGTGATAAAAATGTGCAAAAACCTAACAGCTTAAACCTTAATTCCCTTTACTGCAAAATATATATACATATAAACTGTTGTGTAGAAAGGAAGACACTAGTAAGGTTAACAAAAGGGTCATGATGACCCTGGATTGCTCACCTGAGTAACATGAGCTACATGTTTCAAATGTCAAACTGATGATAAAATATTAAGAAAGTCAGTAGGTCACATTCATGGTCAATGAAATTCAGTTTAACCATTTGTGTGCAAAACTGTGTATGTCATAAAAATTTCAAGACTGTATCTTAAAAAACAAGAAAGTAGGTCAGTAAGTCAAGGTCACAGTCAAGTGACATCATATTACTCGGGGTCATCAGGAAATTATAATTAAACAGTCTTGGAAATTCGATCAGATGTTTTTTTAAGTATTTTTCCTATATAACTCACATAATAACTAAGTGACCCCAGGGCAGGGCCTCTTTTAACCCCTGGGGCATAATTTGAATAATTTTGGTAGAGGACTACTAGACAATGCATCATACCAAATATCAAAAGCCTAGGTCGTATTGTTTCAGACAAGAAGATTTTTAAAGCTTTTTCCTATATAAGTCTATATAAAACCTGGGACCCCCAGTGCAGGGCCTCTTTTCACCCAAGGGGTACAATTTGAACAATTTTGGTTGTGGACCATAAGACAATACTACAAACCAAATATCAAAGGTCTAAGTGTTGTGGTTTCAGACAAGAAGATTTTTAAACTTTTTTCCTATATAAGTCTATGTAAAACTTGGGACACCCGGGGCGGGCCAAATTTGACCATAGGGGGATAATTTGTTCAATCTTGGTAGAGAATCACTAGATGATGCTACATACCAAATATCAAAGCCCTAGGCCATGTGGTTTTGTACAAGAGGATTTTCAAAGTTTTCCCTATATAAGTCTATATAAACAATGTGACCCCCGGGGCGGGGCCATATTTGACCCTAGGGGGATAATTTGAACAATCTTGGTAGAGGACCACTAGATGATGCTACATACCAAATATCAAAGCCCTCGGCCATGTGGTTTTGTACAAGAAGACTTTCAAAGTTTTCCCTATATAAGTCTACATAAACCATGTGACCCACGGGGCGGGGCCATATTTGACCCTAGGAGGATAATTTGAATAATTTTAATAGAGGACCACTAGATGATGCTACACACCAAATATCAAAGCCCTAGGCCCTGTGGTTTTGGATAAGAAGATTTTTAAAGTTTTTCCTTTCGGTTGCCATCGCAACCAGAGTTCTGCATGAAATTCAATTCTTTGAACAATTTTAAAAGGGAGCCACCCAAGGATCATTCCTATGAAGTTTTGTGTAATTCTGCCAAGTGGTTTTCAAGAAGAAGATTTTTTTAGATATTTTTGACGGACGACGGACATCAAGCGGTCACAATAGCTCACCTTGTCACTTTGTGACAGGTGAGCTAAAAACAGGATAAAAGCACAAAGAATGGTGTAAACATCAATGTAGCTAGAGTTGATTTGAATCTGGAGACTGTTTCAACATTAACTACATGGGATGGTAATGTATTTCACTGAACAACTGTTCTAGGAAAAAATGAATTTTTATAATATTCAGCTGTAGCAGACGGAATCTAAAATGCCAGATGACTGTAGTTTCTAGACTGTCTTGTGTAAGGTATAACATATTGTTTAGGATCAACATTTACATGATAATAAGCCATTTTGTGAAATAAAATTAGTCTACTATATTGTCTTCTTAATTACAATGTATTCCAGTTTAAGTCTTGTATGATATTTGAGACTGTGCCCGGGGCCTTGCCATAATTGTTTGTTACAAATCTTGCAGCTTGTCTTTGTTTTCTAGTTTATCTGTATCCTTCTGATGGTAAGGATCCCATACACTAGAACAGTATTCTGAGTTGGTCTTATAATAGTATTATAATCAGCTGCCTTGGTAGAACTTTTAGAAGAATGTATGTTACATTTTGAGAAACCTAAGCCCCGACTAGTTTATTAGAAATTTTATTTACATGTGGAGAGCAAGACAAATTTGATGTTACTTCCACACCTGAATAGGCGGCTTGACTGACAACAGACAGAGGCTGATTATGCAATGTGTAGACTGTATTTACAGGTTTTCTGGACCTTAAGACATAGTTACAATGTGTGGCATTTGTTTACATTGAAAGACCTTAGATCTTAATCTTCCATTTCTGCTCCCATAATGAAATGCTTTTATCCAAGAATGAGTAGAGCCCCTAATGCCGTAATGGGTTAATTTTAAGAGCAGACTGCCATGGTGGATTCCATCAAAGGCTTTGGAGAAATCCATGATGGCAACATTAACTTGGCTTCGCTGTACTTACTGAGTGAAATCATGAATAAAACCCACTAGCTGGGTTTTGCAAGACCTAAGCACTCAAAAACCATGCTGATTGTCTGCAAGGATATTAAATTTATCTAAATGATCTAAAATATTACTAAGTACTACGAGCACTAAGATCTTACAAGCTATACAGGTTAAAGACACTGCCATGGTCTATAATTTGAAGCTTAAACTTTTTCTCCTTTCTTAAAACAAGAGGGCCATGATGGCCCTATATCGCTCACCTGAGTTAAGTTGCCTACTTGAACAAATTTCTATGCCAAAGCTTCAAAAACAAGAAAGTAGGTCAGTAGGTCATATTCATAGCCACTGAAAGTCAGTTTTAAGATTAGTGTGCAAAACTGTACATGTCATCCAAATTTCAAAGCTGTATCTTAAAAAACAAGGAAGTAGGTCAGTAGGTCACATTCATGGTCACAAGCTGAAAGTCAGTTTTAAGATCGGTTTGCAAAACCGTACATGTCAAGGCTATATCTTAAACTAGAATGTGTCTGTAGGACACAGGGTGTGCCCCCAACTGGTACACTTGTCACAAATAAGGGGAAATCATTCAAATGTTTGCAGTCTTAATGGGGTATAGCCTCAAAAAAAAATTTTATGAAATGGATTCATTATTCTATACCATCTACTTTTTGAGCTATGAGCATCACAAACAAAAAATCCACTATTTTGGCTATTTCAAGGGCCATAACTCTGTAATAAATGCTAAAATTCTCAAGAAGAATGCCAAGTGTGCAAGGTCACATTATGATAAAGACTCAAGCAAGGTTTCATGAATTTACATTAAATACTTTTTGAGTGAGGCGAAAATGTGCATTTTTTTACTATTTCAGGGGCCATAACTCTGGAAATAGGGGGCAGACCCAATTGAAAAATACGAGGTGCACAAGTTCATATCATGATAAAGATTCATGCAAGGTTTCATCAATTTATATCATATACTTTCTGAGCTAGGCGTGTCACAAGGTGAAAATGTGCATTTTTGACTATTTCAGAAGCCGTAACTCTAGAAATAGGGGCTGGACCCAGATGAAAAGTAGGAGGTGCGCAAGTTCATATCATGATTAAGACTCATGCAAGGTTTCATGAATCCTTATCAAATACTTCTTGAGCTAGGCGTGTCACAAGGTGAAAATGTGCATTTTTGACTATTTCAGGGGCCATAACTCTTACAAGAGGGTCATGATGACCCTGGATCGCTCACCAGAGTAATATGAGCTACATGTTTCAAATGTCAAACTGATGATTTTTAGAATTTTTTTGGAAGATTTTCTGATGTACAATCAAGTAACCCCTGGGGCGGGGCCAAGTTTACCCCGGGGGTATTGAATGGAACAGAGTTTGTAGAAGTCTACTAGGCAATGTAACATATCAAATATCTAAGATCTAGGCCTTCTGGTTTATTTTTAGCAAATTTATGAAGATTTCCCTATATACAATCAAGTAACCCCTGGGGCTGGGTAAATTTGAACCTGGGGGGTCCAGATTTGAATTTTTTTTGTATAAGTCTACTAGGCAATGCTACATGTCAAATATCTAAGATCTAGGCCTTCTGGTTTATTTTTAGAAAACTTTTGAAGATTTTCCTATGTAAAATCAAGTGACCCCATGGGGCGGGGTCAATTTGATCCCGGGGGTCATGATTTGAAATTTTTTTATAGAAGTCTACTAGGCAATGCTACACGTCATATATCTAAGATATAGGCCTTTTGGTTTATTTTTAGAAAATTTTTGAAGATTTTCCTATGTAAAATCAAGTGACCCCTGGGACGGGGTCAATTTTGACCCCGGGGGTCATGATTTGAACAAATTTTGTAGAGGTCCACTAGGCAATGCTACATGTGAAATATCTAAGCTGTAGGCCTTCTGGTTTATTTTTAGAAAAATTTGAAGATTTTTCTATGTACAATCAAGTAACCCCATTGGGCAGGGTCAATTTGATCCCGGAGGTCATGATTTGAACAAATTTTGTAGAAGTCTACTAGGCAATGCTACACGTCAAATATCTAAGACCTAGGCCTTCTGGTTTATTTTTAGAAAATTTTTGAAGATTTTCCTATGTAAAATCAAGTGACCTCTGGGGCGGGGTCAATTTTGACCCTGGGGGTCATGATTTGAACAAATTTTGTAGAGGTCCACTAGGCAATGCTACACATGAAATATCTCAGCTCTAGGCCTTCTGTTTATTTTTAGAAAATTTTTGAAGATTTTCCTATGTAAAATCAAGTGACCCCTGGGGCGGGGTCAATTTTGACCCCGGGGTCATGATTTGAACAACTTTAGTAGAGGTCCTCTAGACAATGCTACATGTCAAATATCTAAGCTCTAGGGCTTCTGGTTTTTGAGAAGAAGATTTTTTAAAGATTTTCCTATGTAAAATAAAGTGACCCCTAGGGCGGGGTCAATTTTGTCCCCGGGGTCATGACTTGAACAAACTTGGTAGAGGTCCACTAGGCAATGCTTCACATCATATATCTAAGCTCTAGTGCTTCTGGTTTTTGAGAAGAAGATTTTTAAAGTTTTTCCTTTCTGTTGCCATGGCAACCAGAGTTCTGCATGGAATTCAATTCTTTGAAAAATTTTTAAAGAAGACCATCCAAGGAACATCCCTGTGAAGTTTCATCAAAATTGGCCTGCTGGTTTAGGAGGAGATGTTGTTTAAAATAAAGTGTCGACGGCCGGATGGCCGGACGCCGGACGGTGAGCGATCACAAAAGCTCACCCTGAGCACTTTGTGCTCTGGTGAGCTAAAAATAGGGAGCAGAGCCAGACAAAAATAGGAGGTGCACAAGTTCATACCATAACAAAGACTCATGCAAGGTTTCACCAATTTATATCAAATACTTCTTGAGCTAGGTGTGTCACAAGGTAAAAATGTGCATTTTTGACTATTTCAGGGGCCATAACTCTAGAAATAGGGGGCGGACCCAGATGAAAAATAGAAGGTGGGCAAGTTCATATCATGATTAAGACTCATGCAAGGTTTCATGAATCTATATCAAATACTTTTTGAGCTAGGCGTGTCACAAGGTGAAAATGTGCATTTTTTACTAGTTTAGGGCCTGTAAGTTCTAAAATTAGGGGGCGGAGCCAGACGAAAAATAGAAGGTGCGCAAGTTCATATCATGATAAAGTCTCATGCAAGGTTTCATTAAATTATATCAAATACTTTTCGAGTTAGGCGTGTCACGAACTTCAGACGGACGCACAGACAAGAGCAAATCTATATGCCCCCATCACTCATGGGAGGAGGGGGGGCACAAAAACAAGAAAGTAGGTCAGAAGGTCAAGGTAACAGTCGGGTGACCCTTATCACTTGGGTCATCAGGTAAAAATAATTAAACAGTCTAGGAAATATGATCTGATAACTTTTGAAGTATTATTTCCCTATATAACTCATATATCAAGTGATCCCATATATCAAGTGATCCTTGGGGCGGGGCGTCTTTTCACCCCACTGGCATAATTTGAACAATCTTGTTACAGATCAACTAGAGATGCTTTTGAGAAAAGCGCATGTCTCCCACAACTGCCTAATCATCTAAATAGTAAGTCAGTCTTTATATACTGCTTACTTAAAGCACATGTGCATGCGCTTTTTTGACACCAAAAGGACCCCTATACTACTTTTAAAAATAGTATAGGTGCCAGTTTGAAGGTAAAAATGCGCAAGAAAATCTGAGTGTTTTTTGGTAATTCAAGGGCCATAATTCTGAAGTGCCTGGGCCGATTTGGCCAGTTATCAAGTTTGGCCGAGCACTTCTTGGCAAACACATTTCTTTCAAATTTGGTGAAGACTGGATGAGAAATGTTTGACAGACACACACACACACAGACTGGAGTAAATTAATATGGCTCCCACACCAGTGTGGTGGGAAACATAACTAGGCAACGATACATACAAAATATCAAAGGCATAGGCTTTCAACTTTCAGACAAGAAGAATTTTAAAGTTTTTTCCTATATAAGTCTATGTAAAACTTGGGACCACCAGGGCAGGGCCTCTTTCAACCCAGCGGCATAATTTGAACAATTTTGGTAGTAGACCATTAGGCAATGCAACACACCAAATATCAAAAGCATAGGCTTTTCAGTTTCAGTCAAGAAGATTTTTTAAAGTTTTTCCCTATATATGTCTATGTAAAACTAGGGAACCACGTGGCAGGGCCTCCTTTCACCCCAGGGGAACAATTTGAATGATCTTGGTAGAGAACCACAAGGCAATGCTACATACTAAATATCAAAGCCCTAGGCCCTTTTGTTTTTGACAAGAAGATTTTCAAAGTTTTTCCCTATATAAGTCTATAGAAACAATGTGATCCCCCAGGGTGGGACCATATTTTATCCTAGGGGGATAACTAGAAATTGCTTTTGTAAAAAAGCGCATGTCTCCCCCAATGCAAAGTCTTATAGGAAAGAAGTCAATATGGGCCAAGAGCGAAAGTCAAAGAGACACTGATGGTTGGCTGCAATAGGGATCATCTACTTGGCATGTCCAGTCATCTCGCTAAGTTTCAACACTCTTGGCCTAGTGGTTCTCAAGTCACTGTTCAGGCTCCTGTGACCTTGACCTTTGATAAAGTGACCCCAAAATAAATAGGAGTCATCTACTCTGCATGTCCAATCATCCTATTAAGTTTCAACATTGTAAGTCAAGTGGTTCCCAAGTTATTTTCCGGAAATGATTTTACATGACCAGGCCCCTGTGACCTTGACCTTTGATAGACTGACGCAAAAATCAATAGGGGTCATCTACTCTGCATGTTCAATCATCCTATGAAGTTTCAACATTCTTGGTCAAGTGGTTCTCAAGTTATTGATCGGAAATTGTTATCAATGTTCAGGCCCCTGTGACCTTGACCTTTAACGGAGTGACCCCAAAAACAATAGGGGTCATTTACTCTGCATGAACAATCATCCTATGAAGTTTCAACATTCTGGGTCGAGAGGTTCTTAATCTATTGATCAGAAATGGTAATCAATGTTCAGGCCCCTGTGACCTTGAACTTTAACGGAGTGACCCCAAAAACATAGGGGTCATTTACTCTGCATGAACAATCATCCTGTGAAGTTTCAACATTCTAGGTCGAGAGGTTCTCAAATTATTGATTGGAAACGGTTTTCCATGTTCAGGCCCCTGTGACCTTGACCTTTAACAGAGTGACCCCAAAATCGATAGGGGTCATCTACTCTGCATGATCAATCATCCTAACAAGTTTCAACATTCTGGGTCAAGTGGTTCTCAAGTTACTGACCGGAAATGGTTTTCAATGTTCAGGCCCCTGTGACCTTGACCTTTAACAGAGTGACCCCAAAATCAATAGGGGTCATCTACTTTGCATGTACAATCATCCTAACAAGTTTCAACATTCTGGGTCAAGTGGTTCTCAAGTTACTGACCGGAAATGGTTTTCAATGTTCAGGCCCCTGTGACCTTGACCTTTAACAGAGTGACCCCAAAATCAATAGGGGTCATCTACTTTGCATGTACAATCATCCTATGAAGTTTCAACATTCTGGGTCAAGTGGTACTCAAGTTATTGATCGGAAATGGTTTTCAATGTTTAGGCCCCTGTGACCTTGATCTTTGACGGAGTGACCCCAAAAACATTAAGGGTCATCTACTCTACATGACCAATCATCCTATGAAGTTTCAACATTCTGGGTCAAGTGGTTCTCTAGTTATTGATCGGAAATGGTTTTCAATGTTCAGGCCCCTGTGACCTTGACTTTTGATGGAGTGAACCCAAAAACAATAGGGGTCATCTAATCTATATGACCAATCATCCTATGAAGTTTCAACAATCTGGGTCAAGTGGTTCTCTAGTTATTGGTCGGAAATGGTTTTCAATGTTTATGCCCCTGTGACCTTGACCTTTGACGGAGTGACCCCAAAAACAATAGGGGTCATCTACTCTACATGACCAATCATCCTATGAAGTTTCAACATTCTGGGTCAAGTGGTTCTCTAGTTATTGATCGGAAATGGTTTTCAATGTTCAGGCCCCTGTGACCTTTAACTTTGAAGGAGTGACCCCAAAAACAATTGGGGTCATCTACTCCAGCAGCCCTACAACCCTATGAAGTTTGAAGGTTCTATATCAAATGGTTCTCCAGTTAATGATCGGAATGATCGGAAATGAAGTGTGACGTACGGACGGAAGGACGGACAGGGCAAAAACAATATGTCCCCCCCGGGGGGGGGGGGGGGGTGGTAGACATAATTTGAACAATCTTTGTAGAGGCCCACTAGATGATGCTACATACTAAATATCAAAGCCCAGCCTTATGGTTTTGGACAAGAAGATTTTGCAAAGTTTTTCCCTATATAAACCATGTGACCCCCGGGGTGGGCCATATTTGACCCTAGGGGGATAATTTGAACAATCTTGGTAGAGGCCCACTATATGAATTTTCTTAACACAATTTTCTGTTATGTTTATCTCAGACATGCTGGTAAAAGGGCTAGGTCCAAGGTTTGGTAGATAATGGTCAGGATCATTTGTGAAAACAGAACAAAATTGTGTATTTAAAATTTCAGACTTATCCTTGGTGCTAGATTTTAAAACACCAGTCGCCAATTAGAGTAACGACACAACCCCCCCCATCCCCCTCCATGGAAAAAACCTCCTATTAATTTTGGTGACCCTAGGTCCAAGCATTCTGAAGTTATCATCTGAAAACCATTAACTGTTCTGTGTCACTGTGACATTGACCTGTGACCTAGCAACCTCAAAATCAGTATGGGTCATCTGATGGTCATGGCCAACCTCCCAATCAATTTTCATGCTCCTAGACCAAGCCTTCTCAAGTTATCATCAGGAAACCGTTTAATTGTTTTGGGTCATTTTGACCTTGACCTTTGACCTACTGACCTCAAAGTCTGTTATATCCTGTATTTTATCATGTTACACCTATGTACCAAAATTTATGATCCGAGACCCAAGCACTCTCAAGTTATCATCCGGAAACCGTTTAACTGTTTCAGGTCATTGTGACCTTGACCTTTGACATTCAGACCTCGATGTCGTACTTGCCCTGTATTTCATTATGTTACATATGTGTACCAAAATTTATGATCCTAGGCCAAAGTGTTCTCAAGTTATCATACGGAAACCGTTTAACTGTTCAGGGTCATTGTGACCTTGACCTTAAACTTACCGACCTCAAAGTCGAACTTCACCTGTATTTTCTGATCTTACATCTGTGTACACAAAATTATTTAAAAAAGTCAAGCCTTGCCTGAGTTATTGTCCGGAAACCATGAAAACCAAGGGACCGACAGACAAGCTCACTCCTATATACCCCTCAAAACCTTGTATAAAAAGGGTCATATTTCTAACAATATGCAGGTTAGAGTTATGGTTCTTGACCTACATTGTCCCCTAATGATGATAAACAATTGTGCAAAATTTCAAAGCTGTATCTCCTATCGTTTTTGAGAAAAGGTGACCTAAACAAAAACTAGAAGATGCTTTGTAGAAAAACGCACGTCTCCCCCAATGCATAGTTGTAATAGGCAAGAAGTCAAAAGGGGACAGGAGCAAGTTATGGATTGGAAATGGTTTTCCATGTTCTGGCCCATATGATCTTGACCTTTAATAGAGTGACCAAAGAATTAATAGGGGTCATCTACTCTACATGTCCAATCATCCTATGAAGTCTCAAGATTCTAGTCAAGTGGTTCTCACGTTATTGATCGGAAATGGTTTTCCATGTTCAGGCCCCTGTGACCTTGACCTTTAGCAGAGTGACCCCACAATCAATAGGAGTCATCTGCTCTGCATGTCCAATCATCCAATGAAGTTTCAACATTCTGAGTCAAGTGGTTCTCTAGTATTTGATTGGGTCAAGTGGTTCTCTAGTTATTGGTCGGAAATGGATTTCAATGTTCAGGCTCCTGTGACCTTAGCAGAGTGACCCCAGAATCACTAGGGGTCATCTACTCTGCATGTCAAATCATCCTTTGAAGATTCAACATTCTGGGTCAAGTGGTTCTCAAGTTATTGATAGGAAAGTTTTCCATGTTCAAGCCCCTGTAACCTTTACCTTTGCACAAGTGACCCCCAAAAAATAAGGGTCATCTATTCTGTAAGTCCTATCATCCTATGAAGTTTTAAGGTTCTGGGTCAAATGGTTCTCAAGCTAATGATTGGAAACCATTTTCGGTAAATGATTATTCATGACATCATGAAGGATTTTAAGAAAGAAATCATCTGGATCATAATATATATCCAGTACAGACCATGGTTGCCTTTCTAGATCCTTTAAGAAAATTTCTTCGTTGAAATGTTTATATGATTTGTATTTAACTGTTGAATGTAAAGGGCCATTTTTAGTTTGATTAGCAAGTTTTCAGGTGAAGTGGTCTCTAAATGCAAGATGGGGTATTTGCACATTAATGATGTTTAAAGGATGATTCGTGTATAATTGATCAATAATAGTAGATGATAAAGGTGTTACTCTGGTGGGTTTGTCCACTAATTGTGTAAAATTATGGGCATTTATTATATTGTTCCATGCATTATTAACTGTTTTATTTTCAATTAATTATAATTAGTCTCCGAGTAATATCAGTTCTTTGTTTTCAGAAAATACTTTATCTAGTGCCATTTCAAATTCTTCATTCCAAGATTGGTTTGAGGAAGGAGGTCTGTATGTGTAACACAATGAAAAAGATTTTTGCATATTTGGCTCAATTTCTAACCACAATGTCTCTAGATTGTCACTTTCAATGTCATGCCTTTGCCAACAGGGATATCAAAAAGCTCATTTTAGGATCTGTTCACTAGACTGAAACTGTCTTTGATCAGACATGTACAGATAACCTAAACTGTAGTAACACATTTCTGACTGATTTGAAAGAAAAATACTTTTCTAAACAACTTATTGTTTCATAAATCATTAAATGAAGGAGATTGTATAGCATTATACAGAAATAGTTTGCTAACTTACTAGAAATACAGAATATATTCTTACACTGGCAACACCACAATCACATGTGTTTAATGAAAGAGTTTCTCAAAAAACATTGGGTCTTCAATACAGGATGTAATTAATTAACTTACTAGACCATTACAAGATCATGTTTCAAATTTATTACCAGATCTTTCAACCTGTATCTTTTAGAAAAAGTCTGTCTTTTTCCTGTGAACAGAACAAGTTTTCTATCAAAAGTCCTGTCTTTTAGTTTGCAGCCTTGGTAAAAGAATCTCAGGATATCCTGGGATAATCCTGGGATTTCCTGAGAACAGGAAAACGTTTCTGCACGGGATACACCTACACTAACAGTTCACCCTAAACAGGGTTCAGGTGAACTAAAAAAAACAAGTGAATGAAGTATTGCCATGCAATACAAAGTCCCCTACTGGAAGGCACCTAATTTTTTCTACTGCAGTATAACATAATGAACTGATATCTGTCAATGATGTATAAACAATATTGTACTACATATACAATATGTTATAACATTATAACAACACACTTGGATTAAAATGTGCATATATAAAAACCCACAGTTGTTTTCATATTGAATTTTTTTGGCTGATTATAAAAATGTTATCATGTAAGTTATTTATAGTAACAACAAAGGGAAATTAATCTTTAAAAAAAAAAAAAAAAAAAAAAAAAAAAAAAAAAAAAATTAATAATATAAGTCCACAAAAAACTCTTTACCAGGTAGAGATAGGTCAAAATACACCTAAAAATTGGATGTAACATGCATGCTGTACCACAGAAAAGTGGTCTCGATTTTTCTCTACTGCCAGTAATAAAAAAGTTACAATAAAATCTATTTATAGTAACAACAAAGGGATGTAATTCTAAAAACAAGGGTGCCTCATGATGGTGAACATTTGGTCCAAGTTACATCAAAATCCCTCCATGCATGAAGAAGAAATGTTCCATACAAAGTCATTCTTGAATTTGACCTTTGACTTCTAAATATGACCTTGACCTTAGACCTAGGGACCTGGTTCTTGCGCATGACATGTTGTCTCATCCAGGGGAATATTTGTGCCAACTGATATCTAAATCCTGCTTTGCATGACAAAGTTATAGACCGGACAGGAAAAAAATCCTCTTGACCTTTGATCTCAAAGTGTGACCTTGACCTTTAAGCTAGGGTACTGGGTGTTGCGCATGACATGTCGTCTCATCATGGGAAACATTTGTGCCAAGTAATATTAAAATCCCTTCATGGATGGCACAGTTATGGACGGGACAGGAAAAAAACTCTGTTGACCTTTGACCCCCAATTGTGACCTTGACCACTGAGCTAGGGGTCCGGGATTTGCGCATGACACGTCGTCTCATCATGGGGAACACTTGTGCTAAGTAATATTAAAATCCCTTAATGAATGTCAGAGTTATGGACCGGACACGAAACAGACCCTGTTCATGCTATGTTAACATTTGACTGCTAAGTGTGACCTTGACCTTTGAGCTAGGGGTCTGAAAGTTGTGCATGACATATCGTCTTATTATGAGGTACATTTGTGCCAAGTAATATTAAAATCCCTTCATAGATGGGAGAGTTATGGACCGGACAGGAAAAAAACCTTGTTGACCTTTGACCTCCAATTGTGACCTTGACCTTTAAGCTAGGGGTCCAGGTTTTGCGCATGACACGTCGTCTCCTCATGGGGAACATTTGTGCCAAGTAATATTAAAATCTCTTCATGGATGGGAGAGTTATGGACCGGACAGGAAAAAAGCCCTGTTGACCTTTGACCTCCAATTGTGACCTTGACCTTGGAGCTAGGGGTCCGGGATTTGCGCAAGACACATCATCTCATCATGGGGAACATTTGTGCCAAGTAATACTAAAATCCCTTCAAGGATGGGAGAGTTGTGGACCGGACAGGAAAAAAGCCCTGTTGACCTTTGACCTCCTATTGTGGCCTTGACCTTTGAGCTAGGGGTCTGGGTTTTGCGCATGACACGTCGTCTTATCATGGGGAACATTTGTGCCAAGTAATATTAAAATCCCTTCATGGATGACAGAGTTATGGACCGGACACGAAATTGCGGACGGACGGAATGACGGAATGACAGAATGACGGAATGACGGAATGACGGAAAGACGGAATGACGGAAAAGAGCATTCCTATAGTCCCCAAAACTGGTTTTCAACCAGTAGGGGACTAATAAAATAAGCATACCTCCTCTAGTTTTTGGTTACACCTAGAGATTTCAGAATCTTTGTCACATATACTTAGTTCTAGCTGCCTCAGTCTTGTTTCAACTTTGAACCGTGATGCTTTTAGTTCTGAAACTTCTTCACGCAGTTCACACAGTTCTGTCTGTAATGCAATACATTTCATTTATTTCATAACAGTTTAAGCCTTACAATGTGGTCAGCAGTTATTGAAAAAATCATAAATGAAAAGCAAGTGCATATTGAACAAGAGTTGTCCGTAAGATAGCGTGTTCCACTATTCGGTGATTTGACAGTAACATGAAAATAATTCCAAGTATAACAACTTGGTGACCTTGACATTGGGTATAATGGGCCTAGCCCCTGCACATAATTTGTTAGTAAGGTATAAGCAACAGTAACAAAGTATGACAGTAAAACAAAACTTGCCAAAAAACATTAACCTTAAAAATAACCCAAGTATAACACCTTGGTGACCTTGACCTTAGGTATAATGGGCTAAGCCCCTGCAAATACTTTGTTTGTATGCTGGACAAAGTTTATATGAAGATACAGTAAGATATAAGCAATAGTAACAAATATATGACAGAAAAACAAAGGCTGCCAAAAAACATAAACCTTAAAAAATAACCTAAGTGTAACACTTGGTGACTTGACTCAGTATTATGGCTCAGCCTGCACATACTTTGTTGTATGTTGACAATGTTTATGTGAAGTTACAGTAAGATATAAGCAACAGTACAAGATATGACAGAAAAAAAAGTCCGAACACTTAACCTAAAATAATCTAAGTATAACACCTTGGTGATCTTGACCTTCTGTATAATGGGCCCAGCCCCTGCACATACTTTGTATGCTTGACAATGTTTAAGTGAAGTTACAGTAAGTTATAAGCAATATAGTAACAAAGATATGACAGAAAAACAAAGGTTGCTGAAAAACTTTAACCTTAAAAACAAGAGGGTCATGATGACCCTGAATCGCTCACCTGAGTAATATGAGCCACATGTTTAAAATGGCAAACCGATGCTAAAATATCAGAAAGTAGGTTAGTAGGTCACAATCATTGTCACTGAAACTCAGTCTTAAAGGCCTAGATTTTGGCAGTGGGCCAAGGGATTTTTGTCTTCACCAGCACAGTTGGGGGCTAATGACCATCACAGTATGGCTCCAATAAACAAGGGTTATTGTTTATTGGAGAGTCAGTCTACCTTACAAGTGTATCTATTAGTGAGAAGGGTAAACAATGTAATTTATTTTAAATTAATGAATAATTGATAATTTTTAAAGTTATACTAGATTTTTTGGCATTTCTATGTAAAGAAAAATATTTGTTGATCAAACACAATAATAAAATAATCAGAAACTTATTTTAAACTTAAAGAAACATGCAAGTTTTTATTTTTTCAAATTCTGTCTGGAGAATTGTGATATTTCTGAAAAATGTGACTTTCACTCATCTAAAGCTTATAACATTTGTCTAAATTGAAAACGGAATGTGCATTTCAAAGTTACAAAGCAAAGCATGAAAAAAGTCCCTTTTGGCAACATACTGAAAATGAAAATTGAGTATAGATGGAACACAATCATTTTATATTCAAATACTGTTGATTACATGAATACAGGAAAATCAATTTCCAATTTGAAAAATATTGTTTATCAGCACAAAGAACACATGAAGTTTTCACTATACTTGTGTTTTATTATCATTATTATTTTCAATATTATTACTGTATCTTTTATCATCCTATTATGTAATATAATAATAATAATAATAATAATATAATAATAATATAATAATAATGATAATAATTATGATTATGGTTATTTTTATTATTATTATTATCATTATTATGACATTAAAGTAATAGATATAATTATCATCTACATAATATCAGTTGGGGTCCCTGCTGTGCTAATTGCCCTCTTATCAAGATGGGAGTTGTATATTGGATTTGGGGGGAGTGGGGGGGAACACTTATATAGTAGTGAATCTAGGCCTTTAAGATCTGTGTGCAAAACTGTACATGTCATCCAAATTTTAAAGCTGTATCTTAAAAAACAAGAAAGTGGGTCAGTAGGTCAAATTCAAGGTCACTGAAGATCAGTTTTCAGACTGGTGTGAAAAACTGTACATGTCATCCAAATTTCAAGGCTGTATCTTAAACAAGAGGGTCATTGACCCTAAAGCGCTCACCTGTGTACAAGGCTTCAAGTGTGTTTGCAAAGTACAAAAACCTATAGTTAGTACATGTCTGACACAGGGGCGTGGCCATTTTTTTTACCTTAGGGCAATAATTTGGACAAGTATGGTATACATAATGGGAAAAATGACCACGCCCCCTGGTGGCCATGTTTTTTGACAAATCAAAATAATCTGAACAATCTTGGTAGAGTGTCACACAAGGACCATTTATGTAAAATAATTCTAAAATCAGGCCAGCAGTTTCACACAAAAAGATTTTTAAAGTTTCCACTATATACATATAGGGAAAAGTGACCACGCCCTCTGGCAGCCATGTTTTTTGATCAATCGGAATAACTTGAGCAATCTTGGTAGAGGGTCACACAACGACCATTTGTGTAAAATTATAATAAAATCGGGCCTGCAGTTTCACACAAGAAGATTTTTAAAGTTTCCACTATATACATATAGGGAAATTAGTGGCCACGCCCTCTGGAGGCCATGTTTTTTTTAAAAGAATTGGAGTAATTTGAACAATCTTGGTAGAGGATCACACAAGGACCATTTGTGTAAAATTATTCTAAAATCGGGCAATCACTTTCATACAAGAAGATTTTTAAAGTTTCCACTAAATACATATAGGGAAAAGTGACCACACCCTCTGGCGGCCATGTTTTTTAACGAATCAACATAATTTGAACAATCTTAGTAGAGGGTCACACAAGGACCATTTGTGCAAAATTATTCTAAAATCGGGCAAGCAGTTTCATACAAGAAGATTTTTAAAGTTTCCACTATATACATATAGGGAAAAGTGACCAGGCCCTCTGGCGCCCATCTTTATTGACGAATCAAAATGATTTGAACAATCTTGGTAGAAGGTGGTATTAAGACCATTTGTGTGAAATTATTTCAAAATCATACCATCGGTTTAGGAGGAGATGTCGTTTGAAGTTTTTTCTATATTTAGCTATGGCAGCCCCTATGTGCAACCAAGCGGAACTGTTTGAAAAACTTTGCTAGAGGACCACCCAAGGAACATCATACCCAAGTTTCATCAAAATCCATTCAGTGGTTTTGGAAATGACGTTTAAACACAAATGTTGACGACAGACGACTTAACGCACGCACAGACACAGCGTGATCACAATACCTCAACAAAAACAAGAGGGTCATGATGACCCTGGATCGCTCACCTGGGTAATATGAGCTACAAGTTTCAAATGTCAAACTGATGGTAAATATTAAGAAAGTCAGTAGGTCACTTTCATGGTCAATGAAATTTAGTTTTAGGATTTGTTTGCAAAACTGTGTATGTCATCAATATTTCAAGGCTGTATCTTAATAAACAAGAAAGTAGGTCAGCAGGTCAAGGTCACAGTCAAGTGACATCATATTACTTGGGGTCATCAGGTAATTATAATTAAACAGTCTTGGAAATAGGATCAGATGATTTTTAAAGTATTTTTCCTATATAACTCACATAATAACTAAGTGACCCCAGGGCAGGGCCTCTTTAACCCCAGGAGCATAATTTGAACAATTTTGGTAGAGGACTACTAGACAATGCATCATACCAAATATCAAAAGCCTTGGTTTATTGTTTCAGACAAGACGATTTTTAAAGCTTTTTCCTATATAAGTCTATATAAAACTTGGGACCCCAAGTGCAGGGCCTCTTTTCACCCAAGGAGTACAATTTGAACAATTTTGGTTGAGGACCATAAGACAATGCTACAAACCAAATATCAAAGGTCTAAGTGTTGTGGTTTCATTCAAGAAGATTTTTTAACTTTTTTTCCTATATAAGTCTATGTAAAACTTGGGACCCCCAGGGCGGGGCCATTTGACCCTAGGGGGATAATTTGAACAATCTTGGTAGAGGACCACTAGATGATGCTACATACCAAATATCAAAGCCCTAAGCCATGTGGTTTTGTACAAGAAGATTTTCAAATTTCCCTATATAAGTCTGTATAAACCATGTGACCCCTGGAGCGGGGCCATATTTGACCCTTGGGGGATAATTTGAACAGCCTTGGTAGAGGACCACTAGATGATGCTACATACCAAATATCAAAGCCCTAGGCCATGTGGTTTTGTACAAGAAGATTTTCAAAGTTTTCCCTAAGTCAATATAAACCATGTGACCCCCAGGGCAGGTCCATATTTGACCCTAGGGGGATAATTTGAACAATTTTTGTAGAGGACCTATAGATGATGCTACACACCAGGTATCAAAGCCCTGTGGTTTTGGACAAGAAGATTTTTAAAGTTTTTCCTTTCGCTTGCCATTTTTGAAAGGGGGCCACCCAAGGATCATTCTTGTGAAGTTTGGTGTAATTCTGCCCAGTGGTTTTCAAGAATAAGATTTTTTAGAAATTGTTGACAAACTACGGACATCAAGCGGTCACAATAGCTCACCTTGTCACAAAAGTGACAGGTGAGCTAACAAGAAAGTAGGTCAGTAGGTTAAGGTCACAGTCAGGTGACCCCTTATCACATGGGGTCATCCTGTAAATATAATAAAACAGTCTAGAAAATATGAACGGATAATTTTGAAGTATTTTTCCTATATAACTCGTATATCAAGTGACCCCTGGGGCGGGGCCTCTTTTCACCCCAGGGGCATAATTCGAACAATCTTGTTAGAGATCAACTAGGCAATGATACATACAAAATATGAAAGGAGTAGGCCTTGAACTTTTAGACAAGAAAATTTTTAAAGTTTTTCCAATATAAGACTATGTAAAACTTGTTACCCCCCCCCCCCCCCCCCCCATAGCAGGGCCTCTTGCACCCAAGGGGCATAATTTGAACAGTTTTGGTAGTAGACCACTAGGCAATGCAACATACCAAATATCAAAAGCATTCTAAGGCCTTGCAATTTCAGGCAAGAACATTTTTAAAGTTTTTCCTATGTAAGTCTATGTAAAACTTGGGACCCCTGGGTGGGGCCTCTTTTCAACTTGGGGGCATAATTTGAATAATCTTGGTAGAGGACCACTAGGCAATGCCACATACCAAATATCAAAAGCCTATGCCTTGCAATTTCAGACAAGAAGACTTTTAAAAAACTTTCCTATATATGTCTATGTAAAACTAGGGACCCCCGTGGCAGGGCCTCTTTTCACCTCAGGGTAATAATTTGAACAATCTTGGTAGAGAACTAAAAGGCAATGCTACATACTAAATATCAAAAGTCTAGGTCTTGTGGTTTCAGACAAGAAGATTTTTTAAAGTTTTTTCCTATAGAAGTCTATAAAAACCATGTGACCCCCCTGGGCGGGGCAATATTTCATCCTAGGGGGATCATTTGAACAATCTATGTAGAGGCCTACTATATGATGCTACATACCAAATATCAAAGCCCTAGGCCATTTTGTTTTTGACAAGAAGATTTTCAAAGTTTTTCCTTATATAAGTCTATAGAAACAATGTGACCCTCAGGGTGGGGCCATATTATATCCTAGGGGATAATTTGAACAATCTTGGTAGTGGCCCACTAGATGATGCTACATACTAAATATCAAAGCCCTAGGCCTTATGGTTTTGGACATGAAGATTTTCTAAGTTTTTCCTTTCGGTTGCCATGGCAACCACAGCTGTGTGTGGAACTCAATTCTTTTAACAATTTTTAAAATCATCAAAACTGGCTTGGTGGTTTAGGAGAAGATGCTGTTTAAAGGAAAGTGTGGACGGATGCCAGACGGTCAGCGATCACAATAGCTCACCCTGAGCCTTTGGCTCAGATGAGCTAACAAGAAAATATGTCAGTAGGTCATATTCATGGTCACTGAAAGTCAGTGTAAAGATCTTTGTGCAAAACTGTACATGTCATCCAAATTTCAAGGCTGTATCTGAAACAAGAGGGTCATGATGACTCTGGATCGCTCACCTGAGAAATATGAGCTACATGTTTCAAATGTCAAACTGATGATTTTTAGAAATTTTTTGGAAGATTTTCCGATGTACAATCAAGTAACCCCTGGGGGTCATGATCTGAACAAAGTTTGTAGAAGTCTACTAGGCAATGTTACATATCAAATATTTAAAATCTAGGCCTTCTGGTTTATTTTTAGCAAATTTATGAAGATTTCCCTATGTACAATCAAGTGACCCCTGGGGCTGGGTCAATTTGACCCTGGGGGGTGGGGGTCAAGATTTTTACATGTAAAATATCTAAGATCTAGGTTATAACACACTAAATAGTTGTTGTTCTTTATTCTATATAAAATTGACCTAATTCCAATGACCGAAGCACACATCAGGACCCATTTTAAATTTCTGTAACCTACATTTTCTTGAAGAATATTGTCAGTACTAACTAAAAATCAAAAGAAAAGTGGGGGTCATGTTTGATGCAAGAAAAACTAGAAAATGCTTTTGTAAAAAAGCGCATGTCTCCCCAAATGCAAAGTCCTATAGGCAAGAAGTCAAGAGGGGTCAGGAGCGAAAGTCAAAGAGACACTGATGGTTGGCTGCAATAGGGATCATTTACTTGGCATGTCCAGTCATCCCGCAAAATTTCAACACTCTGGGCCTAGTGGTTCTCAAGTCACTGTTCAGGCTCCTGTGACCTTGACCTTTGATCAAGTGACCTAAAAAAAAATAGGGGTCATCTACTCTGAATGTCCAATCATCCTATTAAGTTTCAACATTGTAGGTCAAGTGGTTCTCAAGTTATTTCCAAAAAATGATTTTACATGAACAGGCCACTGTGACCTTGACTTTTAATTGACTGACTCCAAAATCAATAGCGGTCATCTACTCTGCATGTTCAATCATCCTATGAAGTTTCAACATTCTGGGTCAAGTGGTTCTCAAGTTATTGATCGGAACTGGTTATCAATGTTCAGGCCCCTGTGACCTTGACCTTTAACGGAGTGACCCCAAAACAATAGGGGTCATTTACTCTGTATGAACAATCATCCTATGAAGTTTCAACATCCTGGGTTGAGAGGTTCTCAAGTTATTGATTGGAAATGGTTTTCCATGTTCAGGCCCCTGTGGCCTTGACCTTTAATAGTGACCCCAAAATCGTTAGGGGTCATCTACTCTGCATGACCAATCATCCTATGAAGTTTCATCATTCTGGGTCAAGTGGTTCTCAAGTTACTGACCGGAAATGGTTTTCAATGTTCAGGCCTCTGTGGCCTTGACCTTTCACAGAGTGACCCCAAAATCGTTAGGGGTCATCTACTCTGCATGACCAATCATCCTATTAAGTTTCAACATTCTGGGTCAAGTGGTTCTCCAGTTATTGATCGGAAATGGTTTTCCATGTTCAGGCTCCTGTGACCTTGACCTTTGATGGAGTGACCCTAAAATCAATAGGGGTCATCTACTCTTCATGATCAATCATCCTATGAAGTTTCAACATTCTGGGTCAAGTGGTTCTCTAGTTATTGATCAGAAATGGTTTTCAATGTTCAGGTCCCTGTGACCTTGACCTTTGACGGAGTGACCCCAAAATCATTAGGGGTCATCTACTTTTCATGACCAATCATCCTATGAAGTTTCAACATTCTGGGTCAAGTGGTTCTCTTGTTATTGCTCGGAAATGGTTTTCAATATTCAGGCCCCTGTGACCTTGACCTTTGACGGAGTGACCCCAAAATCAATAGGGGTCATCTACTCTTCATGACCAATCATCCTATGAAGTTTCAACATTCTGGGTTAAGTGGTTCTCAAGTTATTGATCGGAAATGGTTTTCAATGTTCAGGCCCCTGTGACCTTGACCTTTGACGGAGTGACCCCAAAATCAATAGGGGTCGTCTACTCCAGCAGCCCTACAACCCTATAAAGTTTGAAGGTTCTAGGTCAAATGGTTCTCCAGTTATTGCTCGGAAATGAAGTGGGACAGACGGATGGACGGACGGACAGGGCAAAAACAGTCAAACACACAAACAGCAAAATCAGCTAAAAAATGAGACCCAAAACTATACTGGTGGTGTATGATCTACGTTTCCATGAAAATTTTTGTAATGTTGTTATTTCATTATGAAAATGCTACCTACATGTCAAGCATAGATCTGTCATGTGATTTTAGCAAAACAATTGCGAAGAAAATAAGGAAAATAGCTCTACAGAGCAAAACAACTGAGGACTATTTGTATCTGCCATTATGCGACTACCATTTTTTTTTCGCGCCATTTTTCTTTTTAGTGTCTGTATGCCTCTAGGCCTTCTGGTTTATTTTTAGAAAATTTTCCTATGTAAAATCAAGTGACCCCGGGGGGGGGGGGGCAATGCTACATATCAAATATCTAAGCTCTAGGCCGTCTGGTTTATTTTTAGAAATTTTTTGAAGATTTTCCTATGTAAAATCAAGTGACCCCTGGGGCAGGGTCAATTTTGACCCTGGAGGTCATGATTTGAACAAATTTTGTACAGCTCTAGGCCTTCTGGTTTATTTTTAGAAAATTTTGAAGATTTTTCTATGTACAATCAAGTAACCCTATGGGGTGGGGTCAATTTGACCCCGGGGATAATGATTTGAAAATTTTTTGTAGAGGTCCACTAGGCAAGACTAGAAATATCTAAGCTCCAACCCTTCTGGTTTATTTTTAGAAAATTTTTGAAGATTTTCCTATGTAAAATCAAGTGACCCCTGGGGTGGGGCTAATTTTACACCGGGGGTCATGATCTGAATAAAGTTTGTAGAAGTCTACTAGGCAATGTTACATATCAAATATCTAAGAAATAGGCCTTCTGGTTTATTTTTAGCAAATTTTGAAGATTTTTCTATGTACAATCAAGTAACCCTATGGGGCGGGGTTAATTTGACCCCGGGGATCATGATTTGAAATTTTTTTGTAGAGGTCCACTAGGCAATGCTACATGTGAAATATCTAAGCTCCAGGCCTTCTGGTTTATTTTTAGAAAATTTTTGAAGATTTTCCTATGTAAAATCAAGTGACCCCTGGGGCAGGGCTAATTTTACCCCGGGGGTCATGATCTGAATAAAGTTTGTAGAAGTCTACTAGGCAATGTTACATATCAAATATCTAAGAAATAGGCCTTCTGGTTTATTTTTAGCAAATTTATGAAGATTACTTATGTACAATCTCCCTTCTGTAAATATGCCACCAATTTCCATCATTTGTATGGCATTCAGTGGCATCTGATGGAAAATATGATGGACAATATTTGATGGAAAATTGTTGCCTTTGCTTTACATTGCCACTTTTTGCCACCAAATGACAACACAAGTTCCACCAAATGCCACAGAAATGTAGTGGAAATCAGTGGAAAATTGAACTTAGCCATTTTTATGAGTGTAAATCAGTGGAAAATATTTAGAATTTTTCTCTCATTCTGAGACTGGAAATTTCTGTGCTGATATCATTTGTGTAGTGATAGAGCTGAAACATTAGATTTAAGTAAAAAAACAACAAAGATTTAAGTAAAGACGTGTCACATTGTTCCTCTTGTAAAACATAATTATTTTAATCATAATCATAATTTTTGCTTATAATTATAATGAAGATGAACTATTTTTTGAGTCACTCTTAAGCATGTAGTTTATTGTTAAAACTTGCTGTTTCTACTGTGTAACAAGCCTCAATTGAAATAAACATCAAACTTATAGATAGATAATATTGTTTCATCATTGTATCTTTAACTCAAGTTACTGAGAATCTATTTGTTGACTGGCACTATTTATTATAGGGGCTGTTCTCTCACAGCATGACCTTGACACCTGTACATTGTATAAAAATACAGTGTAAACACACTGCAGAGATAAAGGGTTAACTTTGGAATGCTGCTGTGTTATAAATAAAAAAATAAAGATATACACACAAAGTAATCCCAACAGTCCTGTTTTATTTCAAAGGCCTTTTAAATATTTAAAAATAGACAAATGCAACATTCTCTCTTTAGCAGATATAAGATAGCAAAATAGAAAGCTGCTCAAGAATATCAAAAGTTTTAAAAGTAAACAGGAACTTCTTTGTTGGAGATATTCCTTTACACATGCAGCTGGAATTTAAACATTTTATGTTGCTAAAATAACTTTTAAATGGACACTAGGTAAGTACATCTATTTACTTATTTTCTATTTAAACATGTTTTATTCCTGAATGGAAGCTTCAGAATAAACTTGAGTAAATTAAATGCTGACTCAATCTTTTCAAATGACATTTACTCATCAGTGATTCATCTCTTGTCAGTTTATACACAAACTAAATCAATAATAAACTTAAAATAATTTTAATTCTTTTATCATAATTACTTTTCAGATAAAGTATCATGTGTGTATATGCAGTACCTGACATATGCCAAAACACACATGGATAAAATTATGAGGCCTGAGACATTTTCAGGCTTCAGTGATTTACACACTGCAGAATGAATGGTGCTCACAGAGAAACCCTATTGATGTGTAAACTTTTGTAAGTATGTCCGCAGGTACTTTAATCCAGCATAAACTCACTGAACAGTGTTTATTGTAAGGAATGTTCTTGTAACATCTTTTTAATTAACAGTTCTAGTAAACTTCTACCTTTAATACAAAACAATTTTCTTTCATCTAAGCATATTCACTTCAAGATTTTTTAAGTCTAATGAGCAAAGTTGAATTAAGTGCTTCAATAATATCATGAAAATGATGTGAATTAATTGACAGTTTAAAAAGGAAAAATTACATAAGCTGCTCTAATGATTATATTCCTTTCTTTCATTATTGATTTCATATCATGTTTCAAACACATGCAGTGATGGTATCCACCTCATAGACTTGATGGCAAATGGTGGAAAACAGTGGCATTCTTCATGCTGGTTAGTGGAGAATGGTGGAGAAATATCCATGGCAAACAGTGGCATTTAGAGAAAAACAGTGGCATATTTTACACTGATTCCCACAACAATTATGGTGGCAAATAGTGGAAAATTTTAGTGGCAAATTGTGAAATATATTTCAATACTCCACTGATAGTGGCATTCAATGGAAAATGATGGCAGTTTTTACATTAATATGTGACAGTGGCAAACAGTGAAAACTTTAATGGCAAATAGTGAAAAATGTTCCAATACTCTAATGATACTGGCATTTGATGGAAAATGGTGGAAAATTTTGACTGGCCTTTCCATCCTCTATTTTTTCAATGTTTTCCATCAGTTTCCACTCAAAGAGGCTTGTTCCAATACTCCACTGTTTTCCAATGATTTTTCAGTGGAAAAAGGTGGCAAATTTACAGAAGGGCAAGTTAACCCCTGGGGCTGGTCAGGATTGAACAAATTTTGTAGAGGTCCACTAGGTAATGCTACATGCAAATATCTAAGCTCTAGGCCTTCTGGTTTATTTTTAGAAAATTCTGAAGATTTTTCTATGTACAATCAAGTAACCCCAATGGGGCGGGGTCAATTTGATCCTGGGGGTCATTATTTGAACAAATTTTGTAGAGGTCCACTAGGCAATGCTACATGTGAAATATCTTAGCTCTAGGCCTTCTGGTTTATTTTAAGAAATTTTTTGAAGATTTTCCTATGTAAAATCAAGTGACCCCAGGGGCGGGGTCAATTTTGACCCCAGGGGTCATGATTTGAAAATTTTTTGTAGCGGTCCACTAGGTAATGCTACATGTCAAATATCTAAGCTCTAGGCCCTCTGGTTTATTTCTTTTAAAAAATTGAAAATTTGCCTATAAAAATCTATGTAAAATCAAGTGATCCCTGGGGAGGGTCAATTATGACCCCCGGGTCATGATTTGAACAACTTTAGTAGAGGTCCACTAGGCAATGGTACATGTCAAATATCTAAGCTCTAGGGCTTCTGGTTTTTGAGAAGAAGATTTTTAAAGATTTTCCTATAAAGAATCTAGTGACGCCAGGGGTGGGGTCAATTTTGACCCAGGGGTCATGATTTGAACAAATTTGGTAGAAGTCCACTAGGCAATGCTTCACACCAAATATCTAAGCTCTAGGCTTCTGGTTTTTGAGAAGAAGATTTTTAAAGTTTTTTCTTTTGGTTGCCATGGCAACCAGAGTTCTGCATGGAATTCAATTCTTTAAACAATTTTTGTAGAGTTTCACCCAAGGAACATTCCTGTGAAGTTTGGATGAAATTGGCAAAGCGGTTTATGAGGAGATGTTGTTTAAAGTAAAAGTTTACTGACGGATGACGGACGCCGGACAGTCAGTGATCAGAATAGCTCACCCTGAGCCTTTGGCTCTGGTGAGCTAAAAATAAGAAAGTAAGTCAGTAAGTCAAGGTCAAGTGACCCCTAATTACTTGGGATCATCAGGTAATTATAATTAAACAGTCTAGGAAATATGATAATTTTTAAGTACTTTTTTCCTAAATAACTTATGAATTATACATATAACAAGTGACCCCCAGGGCGGGCCTCATTTCACTCCAAGGGCATAATTCGAACAATCTTGTTAGAGATCAACTATGCAATGACAAATACCAAATATCAAAGGCCTAGGCATTGAACATTAAGACAAGAAGATTTTTAGAAAAAATGTTCCTATATAAGTCTATGTAAAACTTGGGACCCCGTGGGTGGGGCCTCATTTCAACTAAGGGGATCTTGGTAGAGGACCACTAGGCAATGCAACATACCAAATATCAAAAGCCTGGGCCTTCCAGTTTCAGACAAGAAGATTTTTTAAGTTTTTCCTATTCAAGTCTATATAAACCATGTGACCCGGGCCTGGGCGGGGCCATATTTGACCCTAGGGGGATATTTTGAAGAATATTGGTAGAGGACCGCTACATGATGCTACATACAAAATATCAATGCCCTAGGCCCTTTGATTTAAGACAAGAAGATTTTCAAAGTTTTTCCCTATATAAGTCTATATTAACCATGTGACCCCCAGGGCGGGGCCATATTTGACCCTAGTGGGATAATTTGAACAAACTTGGTAGACAACTATTAAATGATGCTACATACCAAATATCAAAGCACCAGGCCCTGAGGTTTTGGACAAGAAGATTTTCAAATTTTTTCCCTAAATAAGTCTATGTAAACAATGTGACCCCCCCGGGCAGGCCATATTTGACCCTAGGGGGATAATTTGAACCATCTTACTAGAAGACTACTATATGATGTCACATACAAAATATCAAAGCCCTAGGCCCTGTGGTTTTGGACAAGAAGATTTTCAAAGTTTTTCCCTATGTAAGTCTATATAAACTATGTGACCCCTGGGGCGGGGCCATATTTAACCCTAGGGAAATAATTTGAACAGTCTTGGTAGAGGACCACTAGATGATGCTACATACCAAATATCAAAGCCCTAGGCCCTGTGGTTTTGGACAAGAAGATTTTCAAAGTTTTTCCCTATATACATGGCAACCAGACTTCCATATGAAATTCATTTCTTTGACTAATTTAATGAGGATCATGTAAGGAACATTCCTGTGAAGTTTCATCAAAATTGGACTGGTGGTTTAGGCTGGGAAGTATGGACAGACGCCGGACAGACAATGCCGGACAATCACTGACCACAAAAGCTCACTCTTGAGCACTTCGTGCTCAGGTGAGCTTATAACCTAAGTATAACACCTTGGTGACCTTGACCTTAAGTATAATTGGACCAGCACCTGCACATACTTTGTTTGTATGCTGGACAATGTTTATGTGAAGATATAGTAAGATATAAGCAATAATAACAAAGATATGACAGAAAAACAAAGGTTGCCGAAAAACTTTAACCTTAAAAATAACCTAAGTATTACACCTTGGTGACCTTGACCTTGTGTATAATGGGCCCAGTCCCTGCACATACTTTGTTTGCATGCTGAACAATGTTAATATGAAGTTACAGTAACATATAAGCTATAGTAACAAAGAACAAGAGGGCCATGATGGTCCTATATCGCTCACCTGTTATCATTGCACTTGAGGACAAGAAGGTCCTCTGAAAAAATATCTAAGTCCAAAGGACAGGAACAACAAAGGGAAGAAATTTAACCAAAAAGAAAAAAAAAATTCTTACAAGGTACAGATATGTCAAAATATGCCTAAAAATTGGAGGTACCATCCATGTTGTACCACAGGAAAGTGGTCTCGGTTTTTCCCTACAGCCAATAATAAAAAAGTTACTAAAAATAAGCTATTTATAGTAATGTAAAAGGGAAGTAATTAAAAAAAATTATTGTAAGTGAACAAAAGAAGGATCTGCCAAATAAATCTGTTGACATAAATGAAATTTCAGATCAGTATCTTCATTAGTTACGGAGATATACCCATTTTAATTTGAAATAAAGGGATGTAATTTGACATAAAATCAGTCCATAGTTATCTACCCTGTTTGGCTCAGTCCAACTAATGACAATAATGAAATTTCAAATAAGTCCTATAAGTACTTACTGATATAAATCCATTTTGATTACAATCAGGGGAGGTAATCAAAATAACTCTGGAACCTACGACTGGATCTGATTTGTCATGGAATCCAAGATTTATTGTTGTTGAAGATATTTTGGAAGTTTGTATCAAATAAAACCATAAATGAAGTCTCTATATGGCTGCAAAAGCCAAAATAGCCAATTCTGGACCTTTAAGGGGCCATAACTCTGGAACCCATGAAGGAATCTGGCCAGTTCAAATAAGGAATCAAGATCTTGTGAAGATACAAGTTGTGTGCAAGTTTGGTTAAAATCAAATCATAAATGAAGCTGCTATTGTGCAGACAAGGCCAAAATAGCAAATTTTGGCCCTTTCAGGGGCCATAACTTTGGAACCAATTAAGGGATCTGGCCAGTTCAAGAAAGGAAGCGAGATCTTATGAAGACACAAGTTGTGTGCAAGTTTGATTAAATTCAAATCATAAATAAAGCTGCTATTGTGCAGACAAGGTCAAAATAGCTAATTCTGGCCTTTTCAGGGGCCATAACTCTGGAACCCATAAAGGAATCTGGCCAGTTCAAGAAAGGAACCAAGATCTTATGGTGATACAAGTTGTGTGCCAGTTTGGTAACAAGAGCACCGCCTTGCGGGTGCTGACGCTCATCTGATTTTTTTTGTGTAATAGAAATATTGTCCTACCCATGATTTTCTAAGTCTAAAAAGGGCCATCATTCTTGCAAAAAGCAGGATAGAGTTATGTTTCTTGATGTATAGTGTCCACTTATGATGGTGAAAAACTGTTGCAAGTTTTAAAGCAATAGCTTTAATAGTTTATGAGAAAAGTTGACTTAAACATAATACTCAACCAAGAAAATGATTTTCTAAGTCCAAAAGGGGCAATAATTATTGCAAAAAGCAGGATGGAGTTATGTTGCTTGCTGTACAGGGTCAGCTTATGATGGTGAACAAGTGTTGCAAGTTTCAAAGCAATAGCTTTGATAGTTTAAGAGAAAAAGTTGACCTAAACATAAAACTTAACCAAGAAATCTGATATTTTCTAAGTCAAAAAGGGGCCATAAATCTTGCAAAAAGCAGGACGGAGTTATGTTTCTTGCTATACAGGGTCAACTTATGATGGTAAACAAGTGTTGCAAGTTTTAAAGCAATAGCTTTGATAGTTTAGGATAAAAGCTGACCTAAACATAAAACTTAATCAAGAAAACTGATTTTCTAAGTCCAAAAGGGGCAATAAATCTTGCAAAAAGCAAGATGGAGTTATGATTCTTGACGTACAGGGTCTGCTTATGATGGTGAACAAGTATTCCAAGTTTCAAAGCAATAGCTTTGATAGTTTAGGAGAAAAGTTGACCTAAACATAAAACTTAACCAAGAAATCTGATATTTTCTAAGTACAAAAGGGGCCATAAATCTTGCAAAAAGCAAGATGGAGTTATGTTTCTTGCTATACAGGGTCAGCTTATGATGGTGAACAAGTATTCCAAGTTTCAAAGCAATAGCTTTGATAGTTTAGGAGAAAAGCTGACCTAAACATAAAACTTAACCAGGCAACGCCGACGCCGACGCCGACGCCGACAACCGCTCAAGTGATGACAATAACTCATCATTTTTTTTCAAAAAATCAGATGAGCTAAAAATCAAATCATAAATAAAGCTGCTTTTGTGCAGACAATGTCAAAATAACTAATTTTGGCCCTTTCAGGGGCCATAACTCTGGATCCCATAATGGGATCTGGCCAGTTCAAGAAAGGAACCGAGATCTTATGGTGATACAAGTTGTATGCAAGTTTGGTTAAAATAAAATTATAAACGAAACCATTATCGTGCAGACACGAAATTGTTGACGCACGGACAGACTGACGACGGACGAAGGGTGATCACAAAAACTCACCTCGTCACTATGTGACAGGTGAGCTAAAAACAAAGGTTGCCAAAAAGCTTTAACCAAGAAAGCTCATGATGAGGCCAATGCCGGGGCGAGTAGAATAGCATCCCTATTCTCCAAATATTAGAGCTAAAAAGTAATATTCAAGTTAAAAGCGTGAAAATTTGTGTTCCACACAGCCACCTACACCAAACTGTATAATAATGCCTATAGTCAAATTTTTTCACATCTCTTTCCACATCTGCAACTGAGCAGAGTTATGACGTTATCAAAATGGCAGCCATTTCAACAAGTTTAAAGTACTTATACACGTGTTTACAGTGGCGGTACTGCGCATGCCCTAAATAAAGTCCAAACAGAGTTGCGCGACTGGACTTTGAGTAAACATATCCAAAATGTCATTCACTTGTGCTGTCAACAATAAATAATTATTGTTCTCAAGGGTAATTTGGGTTGAATAAACGGAAATCTCAGCTGTGTGAGTCATGTGAGCCACCATTTTGGTAAGATATTGCTTGAATAGAAAGAAAGGTTAAATATACTGTGCAACTGAGCAAGCACGATCTCTATGGAGTGTATTTTTCACATTTTTTCTTTGACAATGTTGAATACTTGAGACTGAAATCTTATTAATATGGGACGTTTCTGTCCCTGTTTCAATGCACCTTAATGCTTTACAATGCCGTTATTGTTTGCAATATTGAAATTCAATTCAGACAAGTGTTTTTGCTATTCTTTTGTATAAACCATGTTGGGCTCCCTTGATCAAATGAAGACCATCTAATTAATATGAAATACATATATTGCACTAAAGTTTACAATATTTGACAGCCAATCTGCTTTATGCTGTACAAGATTTTGGAGTGGGGGGTAAACTGGAAGTGTTCATTTTTAGGAAGTATCTAAGGGTATGTATCTTGTGTTTCATATGCCTATTAATCTTTCATCAACAGAAATAAATCATTGCCTTATTTTTAATATATAGTGTCATAGTATGCAACTTGAACAAATAGCGCTGACATGTGAGTACAGGTTCCATGAAAATTTTCTTTAGACAGTTATTATCTATATACTTACCCTTGAGGGTATACACTATAAATACAAGTAAAGTACAGTAAACATGGTTTTGCATGTATATTCTTATTAGTTGTCTCTGGTATAACATATAAAAGTAGAGCTGCTTTTGAGAAAAGTGCATGTCTCCCACAACCGCCTAATCATCTGAATAGTAATAGTATATGAGTCAACCATGCATAAACCTCAACTGCCTTATCAGACTTTCAGTGCTTTGATTATCAAACAAGAGGGCCAAGATGGCACTAGGTCGCTCACCTGAGAAACATACTATAACAGTGTAAACATGTTTGACCTAGTGATTTCATGGAAACAAATATTCTGACCAATTTCATTAAAATTGGAGCAAAAATCTTCATATAAACAAGTATTTTCTTAGGTCTGACCGAGTGACCTAGTTTTTGACCCCATATGATCCATATTTGAACTTGACCTAGATTTCATCAAGGCTATCATTCTGACCAAATTTCATGAAGATCAATTGAAAAATACAGCCCCTATTGCATACACAAGGTTTTTCTTTGATTTGACCTAGTGACCTAGTTTTGACCCAAGATTACCCATATTCAAACTTGACCTAGATTTCATCAAGGCAACCATTCTGACTAAATTTTACGAAAATCCAGTGTAAAATGCAGCCCCTATTAAATACACAAGGTTTTTCCTTGATTTGACCTAGTGACCTAGTTTTTGATCCCAGTTGACCCATTTTCAAACTTGACCTAGATTTCATCAAAGCAATCATTCTGACCAAAATTCATGAAGATCAATTGAAAAATACAGCCTCTATTGCATACACAAGGTTTTTCTTTGATTTGAACTAGTGACTAAGTTTTTGACCCCAGATGACCCGAATTCGACCTTGACCTAGATTTCATCAAGGCTTTCATTCTGACCAAATTTTATGAATATCCAGTGTAAAATGCAGCCCCTATTTTGTACACAAGGTTTTTCTTTAATTACACCAGGTGACCCAGTTTTTGACACCAGATGACCCCACATTCAAACCTGACCTAGATTTGCTCCAGAGAATCATTCTGATCAAATTTCATGAAGATTTGCATACACAAGCTTTTTTTTTTTTTTATATGACCTAGTGACCTGGTTTTTGACCCAAGATGACCCATATTCAAACTTGACCTAGATTGCATCAAAGCAATCATTCTGACCAAAATTCATGAAGATCAATTGAAAACTACAACTTCTATCGCATACAAAACTACAACTTCTATCGCATACACAAGGTTTTTCTTTGATTTGACATAGTGACCTACTTTTTCACCCCAGATGACCCACTTTTGAACTTGGCCTAGATTTCATCAAGGTAATCATTCTGACAAAATTCATGACGGGAAGTTGAAAAATACAGCCTCTATTGCATACACAAGGTTTTTCTTTGGTTTGACCTAGTGACCTAGTTTTTGACCCCAGATGGGTATTTGCCTAGATTTGATCAAGGTGACCATTCTGACCAAAATTCATGAAGATCAATTGAAAAATACAGCCTCTATCGCATACACAAGGTTTTTCTTTGATTTGACCTAGTGACCTATTTTTGAACCCAGATGACCCATTTTCGAACTTGGCCTAGATTTCATCAAGGTAATCATTCTGACAAAATTTCATGAAGATCAGTTGAAAAATACAGCCTCTATCGCATACACAAGCTAAATGTTGACAGACAGACAGACAACAGACGTTCAGACGACAGACAGATGCCGGACATCGAGCAATCACAAAAACTCACCTGAGCAATACTCAGGTGAGCTTAAAACAAGTTTCAAGGGCAATAATTCCAAAGTGCCTGGGCCGATTTGGCTAGTTATCGAACTTGGCCAGGACTTACTGGCAAACACATTTTGTTCAAGTTTGGTGAAGATCGGATGAGAAATGTTTGACTTAGAGTGCGGACAAGATTTGTGACAGACACACACATACAGGAGTAAATCAATATGTCTCCCACACCACTGTGTGGTGGGAGACATAATTAAATGAGGTAAAATTGTATCATTTCAGGGTGCTCCCTTTTGCAACAAAGATAAGAAAGCCAGAGTTGAGACAGAAATGGAAACAACTGGTCGGAAGGAAAGAGGTAAGCAAGCTGTGGTAGCCTTCAAAGGACAGTCGCGTCTTTTCCAAGCATTTTATTGAAGGTAAACCAATACTGCAAAATCCAACTGAGAATTTGGGGTATACAGGGGCATGCTTATTAAATGGATGGCTCTTTTTGAAGCAACAATTAAGCCATGCAGAAAAGGAATTGTCAACTTGCTTAAGAATCTACTAACGCAAAACAAAAATGTTTGGATTTTGAAGCTGATTCAATGAACCCTGACATGGAAAACGCAAGAATTGAAACAGAATCAACACATCATGAGATAGAAACCCTTCTGAAGTTCCAGGATATTTATGCTTTTGGCTATGTTTATTGGACTTTTCAGTTACATTTACGAACAAAGCAACAAAATCGCAAAACTGCAAGCAGAAATTTAAATTCTTAAATGTGAAAATAAAAAATTCAGAAAGAACTTCACAGACAAAATATTGAAAACTAACAATGATGTAAATTTTTACACTGGTCTGGGAAGCAGGAGTATATCTGATAAGTTACATTCTGCTATATTGCCATTGGTCAACAGGCGTTGGATTTGAGTAGTTTCTGTTGTGAAAAAAGTATGCAACTTAGACAAAAGACTTGTTTAGGACCTGGGCATAAACTAACATCGAAAAGCAAATTCATGATGATGCTTATGAAATTAAGACTTGGTCTTTTTAACAAGGACTTAGCAAAACATTTCAATATTTCTGATTCATTGTGCCCTTACGTATTTTTGCCTAGCTGCGTGCATCCTTCTTAGTTTTGCGTTCCCTTGTCTATATTCCAGATGGAAGCGGCATTGATTAGTTCTAAGCCTGAACAGTTCTGGGATCTGCCAGATTTACATTCCATTATTGATTGTACAGAACTTTTTATAGAGGCACCAAAAGACTTATTTCTACAGAGCCAATCTTTGAGCTACTATAAACATCACAATACACTGAAAATTCTAGTGGCTTGTTCCCCAAACCTTTTGGTAATTTGATGTATCTCCTGCTTATTTAGGTTAAGTTTCAGATAACTTTTGTTTTGGATTTTTTGACAAAATACCAAGAAACTGTATGATCATGGCTGATCAGGGATTTAACTTAAGTGATGAATGTCAAGGTAGGGAAACGCACTGAACCTTACCTAAACAACAAAGATGGCTGCATTTCAGGAGAAGGTGAGTTTTTCTAAATAATTTGTTTTTTAGGTTGAAACCACTAAGTGGTTGAGACCTATAATTACCGTATACCAGAGCTTGCAAAAATATCAGACTAACCATTTTCACTGAAAGACAGATTAATCCGCTGTAAGGTTTTTGCCCATTTTTTCGGGCTAATCGACAGATACTCTTATTGATTATAAACTGTTTTCTGAACATTGTTCTACAGTCGGTTGATATTTTCATACATACAATAAGGTTAAAGAATGCGTCATTTCGCATTAAAATTATGTTTTTAAGTCTGTTGATCCATCGAGCATGGCTAAGTTGAAAAGCGAAGGTGTATTCCTTTAAAACACTTCAGAAAAACCCCAGACGTGACCGAAGCGCATGAAAATATGCTGTGAAAAATAGTTCAAAACATATAACAAGCTTTTCCCTTGATCTGACCTAGTGACCTAGTTAGTGACCTAGTTTTTGACCCCACCTGACCCAGATTTAAACTTGACCTAAAGATCATCTAGATTAACATTCTGACCAAGTTTCATTAAGATATGGTCATAAATGTGGCCTCTAAAGTGTTAACTACATGTAGCTTTTCCATTGATTTGACCCAGTGACCTAGTTTTTGACCCAACATAACCCAGATTCCAACTTGTCCTAAAGATCAAGTTTAACATTCTGACCAAGTTTAATGAAGATACAGTCATAAATGTGGCCTCTAGTGTCAACAGGCTTTTCCTTTGATTTGACCTAGTGACCTAGTTTTTGACCCTACCTGATCCAGATTTGAACTTGACCTATAGATCATCAAGGTTAACATTTTAATCAAATTTCATTACAAGAAACGCGGCAATGCCACGAAAAAAGGTTTTCAACACTTTTCATAAGAATAAACAAGAGTGCCAGAATGTCACAATATACGCCAGTCACAGCAAATTTCTTTACTCTAGCACCTGTATTTGCAGATGTAATTTTAATTTTGTGGTTGTTTAGTAATCATTGTAATTCTTTTGTTTTTCTAAGTCCACAAAAAAACTCCTTACCAGGTAGAGATACCTTAAAATACACCTAAAATTAGAAAGTAACAACTATGTTGTACCACAGAAAAGTGGTCTTGGTTTTTCCCTACGGTCAATTATAAAAAAGTTACAATATAAGTTATTGATAGTAACAACTAAGGGAAGTTAATCTTAAAAAAAAAAAAAAAAAAAAATACAAAAAAAAATACAAAAAAAAAAAAATTGTAAGTCCACACAGAAATCCTTACCAGGTAGAGACTGGTCAAAATACACCTCAAAATTGGATGTAACATGCATGTTGTACTACAGAAAAGTGGTCTCGATTTTTCCCTATGTCTAGTAATGAAAAAGTTACAATATAAGCTATTTATAGTTACAACAAAGGGAAGTAATTCTAAAGAAGGGAACTGCGCAAGACAATTCGTCTGATGATGGTGTATAATTGTGCCAAGTTACATCAAAATCCCTCTATGCATGAAGAAGATATGCTCCAGACAAATTTTTCATTCTTGTATCCTTTGACCTCTAAGTGTGACCTTGACCTTAGACCTAGGGATCTGGTTCTTGTGCATGACACTCCGTCTCATGATGGTGAACAATTGTGCCAACTTTCATCAAAATCCCTCCATGCATGTAGAAGATATGCTAACCCTAACCCTAACCTAACCCTATTTTTAGTAACAATGACCTTGACCTTGATCCCAGAAACCCTTAAATCAATCCCAAGCTACAACTTTATATAAGTTTTCTATACACCAAGTTTCATCATGATAGCTCATTCCTAAGTTAAGTTATTGACCGGAAACCCTTTTTCTATTTTAAGTAACAGTGACCTTGACCTTGACCCCAGAAACCCCAAAATCAATCCCAGCCTTCGTCTTGATATAAGCTACATACATACCAAGTTTTATTCAAATATCTTTACCGAAACAAAAGTTATTGACTGGAAACCCTTTTTCTATTTTAAGTAACAGTGACCTTGACCTTGACCCCAGAAACCCCAAAATCAATCCCAGCCTTTGTCTTGATATAAGCTACATACAGACCAAGTTTTATTCAAATACCTTTACCGAAACAAAAGTTATTGACCGGAAACACCAGTTTGACGCCGCTGCCGCCGCCGCCCACCCACCCAACCGACATCTACCCCAATCTAATAACTCAGGTTTAATAAAGATTTCTCTAGTTTAGCCTTAATGCACTCATCAGTAATAAAACAGCATATGATCTGAATCATTTTTTTCTAGTTGTATAGGATATAGATCTGCATGCAATTATTTTCTACCTGTCCTGATTCGAGTGACAAGGGAGATCACTGTGTAGGAGTAAGCTAAATGATAAACTGCTTTATTTCATTACTGAATTACTTCCCTTTATTCTTATTTTATCCTTATTTTTGTACAGCTTTTATAATGATCGATTCATATTATTTATTATTTAACATTTTATTTTATTGTTTTAATATCTTTGTACGATTTATGTAAAATTGAGTCAAAATATTTGTTTAAGATTTCCTTTTTATAAATAATTATAACTGTAGTATATTAATTACTATAATATTCCACTGTAGACCCGCCCGCTTAGCTCAGTAGGTAGAGCATCGGTCTACGGATCGCGGGGTCGCGAGTTCGATCCTTGGGAGGGGCATATGTTCTCTGTGACTATTTGATAAATGACATTGTGTCTGAAATCATTAGTCCTCCACCTCTGATTCATGTGGGGAAGTTGGCAGTTACTTGCAGAGAACAGGTTTGTACTGGTACAGAATCCAGGAACACTGGTTAGGTTAACTGCCCGCCGTTACACGACTGAAATACTGTTGAAAAACGGCGTTAAACCCAAAACAAACAAACACTGTAACACAGAAAGCTACACGTTAAAGGTTAAGCAAATGGTCGTGCTGCATGTGCACGTCTGGTTAACTTATATATTTGTCTCATGTTTCTCGATGTTGGCCTACATATGTGTCCCCGATAAATGAAACTGTTTGATTTCATTTAAGCAAAATTGAATCAAAGCATAGCAATGGGGCATTTGCGTCTTCTCCCAATGATTTTCATGTGTATAGTTCTTTTTTTTATTTCAAAACTGCATGGAAGTCGAAACAGCAGGATCTTGGGGTAGATACAGGTCTAGTTTCTAGCTTGGTGGACCCCACTGACTTCAACTGTTTTTTTAGCAGGGTCGGTCGTTTGTACAAACATTTTTAACAAGGTAGCGGAGTTTAAAGACAACAACCCATGAATTAAAGAAGTAGGGTTGCAACATTTTTAATGTTTTGGTGTCACGATTACTTAAGTCGTGACGTCAATACATTTTATTTCTAGGGTCGGCTAAACAAGAAGTTGATTTCGCAGAAATGTGTAAAATTATACAACCCTTGCTCCAAGAATTGTGAAAGTTGGTGTATTATGTGATATCGTGTTAAATTTTGAAAAATAATTAGATTTTTCTATTCTACTCGATACTTTGAACCTTAGCTACATAGAAATACTTTTTAAAGTATGTCTTCTAGCTTATAGACTAAGTTAAGAATAAGATTCTTATTTGTCAAAACATTATTCTATATATCTGAAAATTGTGTTTTTTATTTGTGGAAGTCGACAAAATGGCTGTTCTTAATAAGTAGCCTTATTTTTTAATACATAACAATTTGTCAAGAAAACATTCACTCAAACATTATATGTGCAATAGACTGGTGAACATAGAAAGTAGTACTGATAAGGTCAAGAATGTGTATTATTTGTTGTTGCCTGCTGCCAACTGTAGATTTGTTCTTTAGTTTTCAAAACGCTATAACATACTGTAATCCAAAGACCGACACGCAAAGGTACATCCAAGATGGTATACATGTGTAGCTTTTGAATTCTGAACCTTTCTAGAACAGTTCTCACTTATATGCCAATCTTGCTAGAACAAATCACAATTCTCCTTTAATTTATCTATAAAGCCTCACAATTTAGCAACTTTACCAAAAAAAACTTGAAACCTAGCAAACAGTCATGGGAGGTGAGCAAATTTAAAATCTTGGCGATCTGATTACTTGGAGAATGATCTTGGAGTTTAACTTTTGAGGTGTTGAATGTTTGGAGTTGAACTTTTCTGTGTGTTGTGCCTGCAGTAAGTGCATTCTGATACTGTACGATGTGCATTGCCTGTAGTCGTCTGATTTTACAATATTATTTTCATGTCCTTCTAATATACGCTCGATAATTCTTTTGATTTACTAATTTATCACCATAATTTAGCAATTCTTGGAAATATGCTTCAACTTACAATTATAGAAAAAAAACTTGACACATAGCAAACATAAACTAGAAATTGCTTTTGTAAAAAAGCGCATGTCTCCCCCAATGCAAAGTCCTATAGGCAAGAAGTCAATAGGGGTCAGGAGTGAAAGTCAAAGAGACACTGATGGTTGGCTGCGATAGGGATCATCTACTTGGCATGTCCAGTCATCCCACTAAGTTTCAACACTCTTGGCCTAGTGGTTCTCAAGTCACAGTTCAGGCTCCTGTGACCTTGACCTTTGATAAAGTGACCCCAAAATAAATAGGGGTCATCTACTCTGCATGTCCAATCATTCTATTAAGTTTCAACATTCTAGGTCAAGTGGTTCTCAAGTTACTTTCCAGAAATGATTTTACATGACCAGGCCTCTGTGACCTTGACCTTTAATAGACTGACCCAAAAACCAATAGTGGTCATCTGCTCTGCATGTTCAATCATCCTATGAAGTTTAACATTCTGGGTCAAGTGGTTCTTAAGTTATTGATCGGAAATGGTTTTCCATGTTCAGGCTTCTGTGACCTTGACCTTTAATGGAGTGACCCCAAAATCGATAGGGGTCATCTACTCTGCATGTTCAATCATCCTATTAAGTTTCAACATTCTGGGTCAAGCCATTCTCAAGTTATTGATTGGAAAAGGTTTTCGATGTTCAGGCCCCTATGACCTTGACCTTTAACAGAGTGACCCCAAAATCAATAGGGGTCATCTACTCTGCATGACCAATCATCCTATGAAGTTTCAACATTCTGGGTCAAGTGGTTCTCAAGTTACTGACCTGAAATGGTTTTCCATGTTCAGGCCCCTGTGACCTTGACCTTCAATGGAGTGATCCCAAAGTCAATAGGGGTCATCTACTGTGCATGATCAATCATCCTATGAAGTTTCAACATTCTGGGTCAAGTCGTTCTCGAGTTACTGACCGGAAATGGTTTTCCATGTTCAGGCCCCTGTGACCTTGACCTTTGACGGAGTGACCCCAAAATCAATAGGGGTCATCTACTCTGCATGATCAATCATCCTATGAAGTTTCAATATTCTAGGTCAAGTCATTCTTGAGTTATTGACCGGAAATGGTTTTCCATTTTCAGGCCCCTGTGACCTTGACCTTTGTAGGTCAAGTGGTTCTCAAGTTATTTCCAAAAAAAGATTTTACATGAACAGGCCACTGTGACCTTGACCTTTAATAGACTGACCCCAAAATCAATAGGAGTCATCTACTCTGCATGTTCAATCATCCTATGAAGTTTCAACATTCTGGGTCAAGTGGTTCTCAAGTTATTGATCGGAAGTGGCTCTCAATGTTCAGGCCCCTGTGACCTTGACCTTTAACCGAGTGACCCCAAAAACAATAGGGGTCATTTACTCTGCATGAACAATCATCCTATGAAGTTTCAACATTCTGGGTCGAGAGGTTCTCAAGTTATTGACTGGAAATGGTTTTCCATGTTCAGGCCCCTGTGGCCTTGACCTTTAACAGAGTGACCCTAAAATCGATAGGGGTCATCTACTCTGCATGTTCAATCATCCTATTAAGTTTCAACATTCTGGGTCAAGCCATTCTCAAGTTATTGATTGGAAAAGGTTTTCGATGTTCAGGCCCCTATGACCTTGACCTTTAACAGAGTGACCCCAAAATCGATAGGGGTCATCTACTCTGCATGACCAATCATCCTATGAAGTTTCAACATTCTGGGTCAAGTGGTTCTCAAGTTACTGACCTGAAATGGTTTTCCATGTTCAGGCCCCTGTGACCTTGACCTTCAATGGAGTGATCCCAAAGTCAATAGGGGTCATCTACTGTGCATGATCAATCATCCTATGAAGTTTCAACATTCTGGGTCAAGTCGTTCTCGAGTTACTGACCGGAAATGGTTTTCCATGTTCAGGCCCCTGTGACCTTACCCTTTGACGGAGTGACCCCAAAATCAATAGGGGTCATCTACTCTGCATGATCAATCATCCTATGAAGTTTCAATATTCTAGGTCAAGTCATTCTTGAGTTATTGACCGGAAATGGTTTTCCATTTTCAGGCCCCTGTGACCTTGACCTTTGTAGGTCAAGTGGTTCTCAAGTTATTTCCAAAAAATGATTTTAAATGAACAGGCCACTGTGACCTTGACCTTTAATAGACTGACCCCAAAATCAATAGGAGTCATCTACTCTGCATGGCATGTTCAATCATCCTATGAAGTTTCAACATTCTGGGTCAAGTGGTTCTCAAGTTATTGATCGGATGTGGTTCTCAATGTTCAGGCCCCTGTGACCTTGACCTTTAACGGAGTGACCCCAAAAACAATAGGGGTCATTTACTCTGCATGAACAATCATCCTATGAAGTTTCAACATTCTGGGTCGAGAGGTTCTCAAGTTATTGATTGGAAATGGTTTTCCATGTTCAGGCCCCTGTGGCCTTGACCTTTAACAGAGTGACCCTAAAATCGTAGTGACCCCAAAATCGTTAGGGGTCATCTACTCTGCACGACCAATCATCCTATTAAGTTTCAACATTCTGGGTCAAGTGGTTCTCAAGTTATTGACCGGAAATGGTTTTCAATGTTCAGGCCCCTGTGACCTTGACCTTTAATGGAGTGACTCCAAAATAGATAGGGGTCATCTACTTTGCATGTACAATCATCCTATGAAGTTTCAACATTCTGGGTCAAGTGGTTCTCTAGTTTTTGATCAGAAATGGTTTTCCATGTTCAGGCCCTTGTGACCTTGACCTTTGATGGAGTGACCCCAAAATCTTTAGGGGTCAATTACTCTTTATGACCAATCATCCTATGAAGTTTCAACATTCTGGGTCAAGTGGTTCTCTAGTTATTGATTGGAAATGGTTTTCCATGTTCAGGCCCCTGTGACCTTGACCTTTGATGGAGTGACCCCAAAATCAATAGGAGTCAATTACTCTTCATAACCAATCATCCTATGAAGTTTCAACATTCTGGGTCAAGTGGTTCTCTAGTTATTGATCTGAAATGGTTTTCAATGTTCAGGCCCCTGTGACCTTGACCTTTGACGGAGTGACCCCAAAATCAATAGGGGTCATCTACTCTTCATGACCAATCATCCTATGAAGTTTCAACATTCTGGGTCAAGTGGTTCTCTAGTTATTGATCGGAAATGGTTTTTAAATGTTCAGGCCCCTGTGACCTTGACCTTTGATGGAGTCACCCCAAAAACAATAGGGGTCGTCTACTCCAGCAGCCCTACAACCCTATGAAGTTTGAAGGTTCTAAGTCAAATGGTTCTCCAGTTATTGCTCGGAAATGAAGTGTGACGTATGGACGGAAGGACGGATCGGGCAAAAACAATATGTCTCCTGGGGGAGACATAATGATGTTGAACAATTGTTTAAGTTTGGATCAGACCCATTTAGTAACATCAGAGATAGAGTGAAAGTGCATAAAACTTTAACCTGAAATTCTAAGTAAAAAGGGGAATAATTCATGAAAAATTGTGCCAGAGTTAAGCATCTTGTGTCATATGATGTGGGTGATGATGCTGAACAACTATTTTAAGTTTGAATCAAATCCATTCAGTAATAACAGAGGTAGAGTGAAAGTGCACCAAAACTTTAACCTGAAATTCTAAGTAAAAAGAGGGAATAATTCATGCAAAAATGGTGCCAGAGTTATGCACCTTGTGTCATATGATGTGGGTGATGATGTTGAACAACTATTTTAAGTTTGAATCAAATCCATTCAGTAATAACAGAGATAGAGTGAAAGTGCATCAAAACTTTAACCTGAAAATCTATGTGATAAGGGGGGATAATTCATGAAATATTGGTGGCAGAGTTATGGCCCTTATGTCAGATGATGTGGATGATGATGAGGAATAAGTATTTCAAGTTTGAATCAAATCCGTCAAGTAATTACAGAGATAAGTTGAAAAAAGAGAAAGTGCACCAAAACTTTAACCAAGGTGGGGACGCGGAAAGACGCCGACGCCGGGGCAAGTAGGATAGCTCTCCTTATACTTCGTATAGTCGAGCTAAAAAGAAGAAATTCCAAAAAAAAAATTTCTAAGTCCACAAAAAAATTCTTACCAGGTAAAGTTATATCAAAATACATCTAACAAGAGCTGTCGGATGACAGCGCGCTCGACTAATCGAAGAATTGATTGAAGAATGGGGTCAAAATATTTCCATAGATTTTCAGACAAAAGAAAAAAATGGATTAAACAAAAAATGTTTCTGTATTTGTAGATTTCTATTAGTCTTGCACTAAATGGCAATGTGTGACCATGATGGCAAATATGTTAAGTTATATGTTAGGAAAATATGGACTTGTATAAACAAGAGCTGTCGGATGACAGCGCGCTCGACTATTCGAAGAATTGATTGAAGAATGGGGTCAAAATATTTCCATAGATTTTCAGACAAAAGAAAAAAATGGATTCAGCAAAAAATGTTCCTGTATTTGTGGAATTCGATTAGTCTTGCACTAAATGGCAATGTGTGACCATGATGGCAAATATGTTATTAAGTTATATGTTAGGCAAAATATGGACTTGTATGAAAAATTTAACTAATTTCCAAGTCCAAAAAGGGTCATAATTCAGTCAAAATAGTTGACAGAGTTATGTACACTTGCCTACAGATGGAAATCATGTTGATATACTAGTGTTAAAAGTTTCAAAGCCACAGTTCAAATAGTTTTGACAAAAATTTCGAAGTCGAAAAAAGGGCCATAATTCAGCCAAAGTAGTTGTCAGAGTTATGTACTCTTGCCTACAGATGGAAATCATAATGATAAACAAATGTTTAAAGTTTAAAAGCCATATGTCAAAATAATTTTATAGTCTTGACAAAACATGGACATATACCAAAACAGAACCAATTTCCAAGTTCAAAAAGGGCCATAATTCAGCCAAAAAAGATGACAGAGTTATGTACTCTTGCCTATTGATAGAGACTATAATACTGAACAAGATATAAAAGTTCCAAAGCCATTTGTCAAACACTTTACACAAAATATAAACTGGTACGAAAAACTTAACCAAGATTTCTAAGTCAGAAGGGGCCATAATTCAGCCAAAATTCTTGATGGAGTTATGTACTCTTGCCTACAACTGGACATGGTGATGGTAAACAATATTGAAAGTTTCAAAGCTTTATCTCAAAAGACTTTGTCAAAATGTAGACTGGTACGAAAAACTTAACCAAGAATTCTAAGTCAAAAAGGGGCAATAATTCAACCAAAATACTTGATGGAGTTATGTACTCTTGCCTACAACTGGACATGGTGATGGTAAACAAGTGTTGAAAGTTTCAAAGCTTTATCTCAAAAGACTTTGTCAAAATATGAACTGGTACGAAAAACTTAACCAAGATTTCTAAGTCAAAAGGGGCCATAATTCAGTCAAAATGCTTGACAGAGTTATGTACTCTTGCCTATAACTGGACATGGTGATGGTAAACAAGTGTTGAAAGTTTCAAAGCTTTATCTCAAAAGACTTTGACAAAATGTGGACTGGTACGAAAAACTTAACCAGAGTGTGACGCCGACGCCGACGCCGTGGTGAGTAGGATAGCTCTACTTATTCTTCGAATAGTCGAGCTAAAAATTTAACTAATTTCCAAGTCCAAAAAGGGTCATAATTCAGTCAAAATAGTTGACAGAGTTATGTACACTTGCCTACAGATGGAAATCATGTTGATATACTAGTGTTAAAAGTTTCAAAGCCACAGTTCAAACAGTTTTGACAAAAATTTCAAAGTCCAAAAAGGGCCATAATTCAGCCAAAATAGTCGTCAGAGTTATGTACTCTTGCCTACAGATGGAAATCATAATGATAAACAAGTGTTTAAAGTTTTAAAGCCATATGTCAAATAGTCTTGACAAAACATGGACATATACGAAAACAGAACCAATTTCAAAGTTCAAAAAGGGCCATAATTCAGCCAAAAAAGATGACAGAGTTATGTACTCTTGCCTATTGATAGAGACTATAATACTGAACAAGATATAAAAGTTTCAAAGCCATATGTCAAACACTTTACATAAAATATAAACTGGTACGAAAAACTTAACCAAGATTTCTAAGTCAGAAGGGGCCATAATTCAGCCAAAATGCTTGATGGAGTTATGTACTCTTGCCTACAACTGCACATGGTGATGGTAAACAAGTGATAAAAGTTTCAAAGCTTTATCTCAAAAGACTATGTCAAAATGTAGACTGGTATTAAAAACTTAATCAAGATTTCTAAGTCAAAAAGGGGCAATAATTCAACCAAAATACTTGATGGAGTTATGTACTCTTGCCTACAACTGGACATGGTGATGGTAAACAAGTGTTGAAAGTTTCAAAGCTTTATCTCAAAAGACTTTGTCAAAATATGAACTGGTACAGAAAACTTAACCAAGATTTCTAAGTCAAAAGGGGCCATAATTCAGTCAAAATGCTTGACAGAGTTATGCACTCTTGCATATAACTGGACATGGTGATGGTAAACAAGTGTTGAAAGTTTTAAAGCTTTATCTCAAAAGACTTTGTCAATATGTGGACTGGTACGAAAAACTTAACCATGGTGTGACGCCGACGCCGACACCGTAGTGAGTAGGACAGCTCTACTTATTCTTCAAATAGTCGAGCTAAAAATTGGATGTACCATCCATGTTGTACCACAGAAAAGTGGTCTAGGTTTTTCCCTATGGCGAATAATAAAAAAGTTTCAAAATAAGCTATTTATAGTAACAAAAAAGGGAAGTAATACAAAAAAGAATTATTGTAAGAGAACAACAAGAGCTGTCGGAGGACAGCAAGGCTCGACTATTCAACAGTCTTGTCGATTGAATGAATCTGAAAGTCGAAAAAGGGGCATAATTTAGTAACAAAGCAAAATAGGGTTATGGAACCTGCATAGTGCTTATCAGCTCATGACCATTAGTGGGTACTGAGATACCAGCTTACATATAAGAATTTAACCCAGAACTCCTAAGTTGAAAAAGGGGCATAATTTTGTAAAATGCGAAGTTGAGTTATTGACCCTTTGCACTGCATGTCATATCATGATAGGGAACAAGTGTGTGAAGTTTCAATCCTTTCCCATTAGTGGGTACTGAGATATCAGCTTACATACAAAAACTTAACCAAAATTTTCTATGTTGAAAAAGGGGCATAATTTTGTAAAAAAGCAAAATAAAGTTATGGGACCTGCTTTGTGCATGTCAGATCATGACAGTGAACAAGTGTGTGAAGTTTCAATCCATTCCAATTAGTGAGTACTGAGATACCAGCTTACATACAAGACGTTAACCAAAACATTTTAAGTCGAAAAAGGGGCATAATTTTGTAAAAAAGCAAAACAGAGTTATGGAACCTGTGCAATGTAAGTCAGTTTATCACAGTTAATAAGTGTGTGAAGTTTCAATCCATTCCCACAAGTGGTTACTGAGATACCAGCTTACATACAAAACCTTAACCAAAAATTTCTATGTCAAGAAAGGGGCATAATTTTGTAAAAAAGCAAAATAGAGTTAGGGAACCTGTGCAATGTAAGTCAGTTTATCACAGTGAATAAGTGTGTGAAGTTTCAATCCATTCCCGAAAGTGGTTGCTGAGATACCAGCTTACATACAAAAACTTAACCAAATCGGGACGCGGATGTGGATGCGGACGCCGACGCATGGGCGAGTCCAATAGCTCTACTATTCTATGAATAGTCGAGCTAAAAAGGGATCTGCCAAATAACAAGAGCTGTCCATAAGACAGCCAAGCTCGACTATTCGAAATATTGTCACAGAAGCAGGAAATTAATACCCAAAATGTTAAATATCAAAAGAGTTTTAAGTTCGAAAGGGGACATAATTTGACCAAAATACATATCAGAGTTATGGGACTTGATGTTATCAACTAGTTTTATAACCCCGAAGAAACATGTTAAGTTTCAATTCAATATCTGCATTAGTTTTGGGGATAGTAACTTGCATGTAAAACTTTAACCAGAATTTGTAAGTCCAAAAGGGGGCATAATTTGCTCAAAATACATGTTAAGAGTTATGGAACTTGACCCAGTGAGGTTGGATATTGACCTAGAAAAAGAATAAATAAGTTTCAAAGCTATATGCCTTTTGGTAATAGCTGTATGTACTTGCACGCAAAACTTTTACCAGGATTTTCAAAGTCCAAAAGGGGGCATAATTTGCCCAAAATACAGGTCAGAGTTATGGGACTTGGTGCTATCAACTAGTTTTATAACCCCGAAGACACATGTGAAGTTTCAATTTAATATCTGTAGTAGTTTTGGAGATATTTACTTGCATGTAAAACTTTAACCAGGATTTTCTAAGTCCAAAAGGGGGCATAATTTGGCCAAAATACATGTCAGAGTTATGGGACTTGACCCAGTGAGGTAGGTAATTGATCTAGAAAAAGAAAAAATAAGTTTCAAATCTATATGCTTTTTAGTAATAGCTGTATGTACTTGCACGCAAAACTTTAACCAGAATTTTCTAAGTCCAAAAGGGGGCATAATTTGGCCAAAATGAAGGTCAGAGTCATGGGACTTGGTGCTATCAACTAGTTTTATAACCCCGAAAACACATGTGAAGTTTCAATTCAATATCTGCATTAGTTTTAGAGATAGTAACTTGCATGTAAAACTTTAACCAGAATTTTCTAAGTCCAAAAGGGGGCATAATTTGCTCAAAATACATGTTAGAGTTATGGAACTTGACCCAGTGAGGTTGGTAATTGACCTAGAAAAAGAATAAATAAATTTCAAAGCTATATGCCTTTAAATGATAGCTGTATGTACTTGCATGCAAAAACTTAACCAAGGTGTGACGCCGACGCCGACACCGGCGCCAGGGTGAGTAGAATAGCTAGACTATTCTTTGAATAGTCGAGCTAAAAACAAGAGCACTGCAATGCAGAGCAATATACACAAAGCAAAGTCATACATGACCTTTGACCCCTGTGACCTTGACCTTGAAGCGAGTCATCCAAAACATGCGCTCTGCATGTCATCTCAGTGTGGTGAACATTTGTGCCAAGTTTCTTTGAAATCATTCAAGCAGTTCAAGAGTTACAGAGCAGACACGAAACACACTCATATGACCTTTTATTCCTAAGTGTGACCTTGAACTTGAAGCTAGTCATCCGAAACAAGCGCTCTGCACGTCGTCTCAGTGTGGTGAACATTTATGCGAAGTTTCTTTGAAATCCTTCAAGCAGTTCAAGAGTTAGAGCGGACACGAAACACACTTGTATGACCTTTGACCCCTAAGTGTGACCTTGACCTTGAACTGACACATCCAAAACATGCGCTCTGCACGTCGTCTTGGTGTAGTGAACATTTGTGTCAAGTTTCTTTGAAATCCTTCAAGAGGTTCAAGAGTTACAGACGGATGGACACGGACGGATGGATGGACACCAGGACCATTACATAATACGTCCCTTTGGGCGTATAAAAACCATAGTGACTGGTCATCCATGGTCGTTATTTCCCCTACGTAGTAATGTAATCATGTTACCCAAATTACAGCAAAAGTGCTCTGAGTTCTGACATCTTTTGATATGAAAATGGACTATTTTATAAAAACAAAAAACATTAATATATTCCATTTTAAATGTATAAAATGTTGGAATTTGGAGCATTTTTGCAGTAATTTTGTAATAAGGCGAGAGGGGCAGTCAGACCGAATTTGAAAACAGATTAATAGCAAATTATTATATTTATATCCTCGAAATCTTTTGTAACAGAATTTGATTAATAGAAACAAAATGGACTGAGGCATCTTATTTTGGTAGACTGTATTGTTTGTCAAAGACCTTTATAGTGAACAATAGGTATGAGTGGGTTAATGTTTTTACTGAGACTGACTGGAAGATATATTATAGACATACAATATGTAGAATAAAGACAGCATTTAAACAAATAGATTTCACTGAGGAGGGATTGAAATATGTTGTTCTAGTCTTGGTAGTTCTGACCTTGATTTCAGCAAAGCCAAAACAGGTCCAGTGCATGATCATTTAGAAATTATAAACTTCATGAAATGGTTTTGATATGACTTTGAAATTTTACACTGTCAAAACAGTGTCATCTAAACAAACATTAATTGACGATGATATGGATGTATTTTTTTGAATGAATGTTTTAACCTTAATCAGACCATGGTCAAAATGGGTTCAGTACAGATCAAAGATAATTTATTTAACTTTAAAATATAATTAAATCTACCACTGCCAAAAACAGTGCCATTTCAACAAACGTTATTTGCCCATGATATGGATGTATTTTTTGACAGACAGTGTTTTGACATTGACCAGACCAGGTCACTGCCACTGTCAATAACATGGAAATCGTTTAAACATGGTCACAGTATGGATATATCATGGTCACAATTTTTTCTCATGGCCATTCATGTACATTTAATTGCTGGCAATGGTCAAAACATGGTCATCATTGATATGGCAGTGGTTGTAAATGCAGAGGCCCACCTTTGGGTGCATAAAAACACAGTTAACACTGTATAATCCATCACAATGAAAAAAGCAAGCACTTGGTAAAATCCAGGCTCCCCAATATGGAACAGATTTTTAATGATCTCAGATTTTTATCATCCCTGCTTACTGGCAACTTCAAGATGAAGAATATCTGGTATCTAGTTCCTACCTGTTTGTCTGTAACTTCAAGCTGAAGAGTATCTAGTTCTAACTTCAGCTTCTGGTTGTTTGTCTCAAGTCTCTCACATTCCTGTTGATGTTCTAACTCTAGAAGATCTCTTTGCTCTTTTAATCTGTTCATTGCAAAATATGCTTAAATAATAATAAAGAAACAACCTAAAAGAAACAGTTTTTTTGAAACCATTACAGTCTCAACAAAGCAAAGTTCAAAATTCATAAACTAGTTCTTGGAGTTTTTAAACTGACCTAGGCATCTATCCATTCATGCTACCCCCACCCCGACTCTGAGGTTTGGACACAGCAATGTCCTGTAAAAAAACAATTTGAAGAGAGACCATTTAGACTAAAACCTTGATGTCTGAGCCTTATAGTGAGTGTTAATATCCATTCATATATATTTTTTTTAGTATTGTTCGTTTTATTCCACCTGGCAGGGCGGAGTTAATCTCTTACTTATGCAAATAATGGTAATCTCATAAAAGGACTAAAATTGGTAGAGCAATGTAATTGTTTATTTCCGTAACCAGCGCTACATTGGTTATAATACAAGGTAGATGGCCGCTGAATCAGAAATCAGGTTGCCAAATATACTAGATATCCTTCACAATAATGCAGTGGACCCTCCCGAAATCCCGCCTTGCCAGGTCAATTAAAATGCACAATATAGAGAAGAAATGAGAACATTTTTATGTTTGTTTATTTAAGATCTTGTGACCCCAAAAGTGTAGTGAAGTGGAACCACTTGAACAAACTTAAGAAAGGTCCATCCATGGATGCTAAAGACCAAGTTTAGTAAGATCCATTAGTTTATGAAATTTTTTGATCACTTGACCAAGAGTCCTAGTTTTCGTTCCAAGAGTCTTAGTTTTCGTTCCAAGATGGCCCAGTATGGAAATTGTCTCAGATTTCCATTAAGGCAAATATTCTGAAGAAAAAAAGTTATTACTATTACTGAATACTTTGTCACCTCAGTGCAAAAAGTGGATAAGGGCTTCTTTATTTCAATGAAGTTATCTAAATTTTGTGCTGATGTGATTAAATATGAATTTATATACAAATTTGGATAATACAAAGTGCACACAAAAAAGCTTTTGAGTGTAAAATACAGTTAATACACTCCTGATGAAGGCAAATTCAGCCAAAACTGGTATTTTATTTACAGTTTCACCTGTTTATAGTGGTCATAAAAGGGACTGACTGAAAGTGACTACTATAGACAGGTGACAACTACATCCAGGTTTTCAATATAGGATATCAACAATGGTTTAAACCTTAATTATGCTGATTATGCACATGTGTACTGACATGTTCTTGTATTATGTGATGCATAAAAGCTTTGTTAAAAACTGGTATATTGTATATCACAATATACAAGGGTCCTGCAAAAAGTTCTGTCGCTAATGGGCTTCCGTAGTTTTATCCCAGGTATTTTTTAAAATGCTTCATTGCACTGCTTTTCAAAAGACCGAGTTATTCCAAAGTCATATACACTGACCAATTTACTTGCCACATTGTAAAATGGATGAAAAGACTGAAATTCATAGCTACATCAAATAGAGACAGTACCATAGCTCTTTGCATACTTTGATTTTTCAAACTAAAGTGATTTTTACAAGTGCACCGGTTACGATAAAAAAATGTAAACAACGGACTCTGTCTATGAAACTTTGAAATGAATGAATGACAGTCGATCTTAGTCATAATACTGATTGACAGTGAATGCTAATGACTCCATGTGTTGCAGAAAGGTATTTAGTTTGTAACTGTAATTTCCCATCAATTGAAATCCTCTCAAAACTGGGAAAATAATTACTTATATTTGGCCAAAACTCACCGTCTTTGCCGTTCAACAGCTGCAAAAAGGGCAAATATAAAAGATTCAGTGTAAGTAATATTTCACTGGTACTACCAGTTAGTAAGTTCATACTCTGAACAACACGTCAGAGAAATTTGGGCAGATTTGACCGATTATGACGTTGGCAGCATTAGATTATATTTTTTCTTTACACAAAAATTGCCGTTAGGTAACAAAGCGAATACGCCGATAATCCAGAGTTCACCAATTATTGATCCAGTTCAGGCAATGTAATCCAGCAATTAAACTGCATAGCTATTAGCTACTGCTGTTATAGGGAAGTGGTAGAGTGTCTGCCTTAGGTGTGAGAGGTCCTGGGTTCGAGTCCCAGTTAGAGCTTAACTATTTAGATTCTGCTAAAGCATTGTTTGCTGTTATAGACTGTTCCAGATGTTTCTAAATTTTTAGCACACAGTATCATGGATCATTATTTAGCAATCCAGATCAAAGTTGAATGTTAAATCAAATGCACCCAATTAGAAAATATTGACTATATTATGTCCCTTTGATGTTTATGCTCTCCATGTTCAAGAAGAGTTACATTTCCTTGATCACAAAATTTTCGTTAACATGAAAATATTAAATGCTCATAACTCCACACTTCTGGTTAAAATATTGTCTATATTTCTGTTTTTGAGAAATATATGGACCTTTGTCTTCATTTCAAAGCTTTTTAACTTCAAACCTGTGATTTGAAAAACTTAGGTACTATCTCTACATCAAATGCCATATTAGGCTTGATATAGATTCACAGCAGATATTTGATGAACTTGTGGTATGTATGGACCTCAGGCCATTTCAATGTGCACAGTTTTTAGGTGGTCAAAGCTTTTAAAGCTGGGAAATTATCTGATAGGCCTAAAACCTCTGTTACCAAGGCAAACATCATTGCTGTAAAAGCTGTGGTCAAACAGGATGCGCGATTGTCGGTGAAAGATATAGCCAGTTGTACTGGCATATCAGTAGTATAAGAAATACCGCTTTTGGGACACTTTTTTCAATTTTAATTAGCCGCCCTCTTTTTAGAAATCCAAAGCTGGCCAATTAAAAAAACCAGATTTTAACAAATTATTGTTAAAGCATTTAGTAAAATATGATTAAACGTTTATAAATTATTTTTATTGATAAAATGTACAAAGCCTCTGGTCTTTGATCTTATTTTGAATTAGTAAGTATATTATCAGGGTACACATAGTAATTAAAACTTTAATTAAGCTTTTAATTCAAAAGTTTGCTTATATCGGCACGTCCATCCGGTATAGATTCATCCGATATGTAGAATCTAATGTAACTATCCCTCATAAGTGAAAATGTTACTTCTGTAGATGTTGAATCGTTATAAGGATGAATGTCAAACATTGTCCCTTGTGTTAAATAAATTTTAATTTTTTTCTTATACATAGATATTAACTGATCAGTGTCAAAGTCCTCAGCTGCCTCAGCTGCTATATTTATTATATTACTGCTAAATTTACCAAAAAATAGATCATCAATACCGTCCCGAAACCTATCATTCCACCACCTAAATATAAAATGTGATATTGGGCTTTTAATCGGTTTATCTGGTTCACCTATGGGCCTGGCCCCCGTTAATAAAATATTAATATCTATTATATAAATTCCAGTTTTTTTCGGCTATAAACACACCCTTCAAAGTCACATCTATACATCTATTTTATATTCTTGGTTTGTGTTTATAAAATCTTTATAATCTACGATAATTCCAGGTCTTAATTGAAATATATTTAAATAGCCCAGACCGCCCAAATCTTTATATGTGAATATATCCAGGCACCATGACGGTTAAAATACTTTTTCATTTTACATAATCATAAAAATTTTTATTATAGTATTCAAGAGAAACACTTCATGTTTTACTTTTTCTAGTTTTTCTTCTATTTTCCTGTTTTTCTTTTTAAGTTTAAGAATTATTTCAGCTAAATCATCAACTCGTTTTGTTGTAGCAACTTCAGAAGCAGATAAATTGTCAACAACACCTTTTGTTCTAGCTAATTGTGTTTCTTGTTTTAAGAAAACATTTTTTACTTTTGTAATTTCTTGGGTATTAGTGGTAATTTCTTCGACATTAGCGGTTATTGCTTTAGTATTAGCAGTAATTACTTGGGTATTAGCAGTGATTGATTCTCCTTGTTTAGCTGATATTTCAACTACAGAGTCCAAATCATTTGTTATTTTTTTAATTTTATCATTAATTTGATCATTAATTATCTTAATTGCTTCTTCTTGTTTAGCTGATTTTTCAACTACAGAGTCCAGATCATTTATTATTTTTTTAATTTTATCATTAAATTCATTAATATCTTCTTGTAATTTTTTTGTAATATTACTTAATTCTGCATATTTTAAATTGTGACGGTTGTCAACAATACTAATCCAATTTCGAATTTGTTTTTTAAAGTCATCTATTTTAGAATTAATTTCTTTTTTAAGGTTATCTAATGCTGTATCATGATCATCACCTCTTTGTGAAGCTACCTTTTCCAATTCAGATTTATATTCTGCAAATTTATTTGAAAATGTATCGAGTAAATCTTGATTCCCTTTTGCCATTTCAGTATTTAGTTTATTTATTTCTGTTCTGATTTCTAACTGATACATATTTTGTAACTTTTTCTCAGCTTCAATAATCTTGTCTTTTAGTTCTTCATGTTTAATCATACTATCTTTTAATTCTTGAACTTGAGTGAATAAAATGTTTTAAATTAACTCGAAATACTTCTTTTATGTTGTCATCTGTCAAATCAGATTTCTCTTCAAGTTCTTTAATAGAATCAGTCATAGCTTTCATTTCTTCTTCAATTTACCTTGTAATTGATTAATTAATAATGAATTCTTTTTAAAATCTTTTGTTAATTCTTCAATATTCTTTACTTCTACTTCTAGTGTTTGTTTTATACTTTTGATGTCTTCAAGTTTATAGTCATCTATTACACTTTGAATTTTTTTATACACAAACCGTCTTGGAACTGCATCATTGGGTTTATCTGGATTTCCTAGGTTGATTATTTCATTACCTCCCATATCTAATGCTCTATTCATTGTGTTATCAAGTTCCTTATTTCTGTGAAGATACGATTCCGTTTCCTTTTTAAGCTTTTTGAATTGTTTTTTAGTAGCATAATCACTTAAATCAATATCAAATTTAACTTTACTTATACTGTCAGGTTGATTAATTTGTTTTACATCATTAAAAACTCCCATTATATAATTATTATATATTACCAGTAAAGTTTTTTTCTTAAAAACTTCCTTGGTTTGTCAATATATAAGAAATCATATTTTTGATTTGTTGCATTAGCAAAAGTATCACGATCTTATTTGTTCATCACAAATCCTATATTTTCCATTTTACCTGGACTTTCAAATAAAATATAATGTGAACAGTTAATCCGAATATCCTTTGGTGTTTTATAGTAAGACTGACTTAAATAAATAGCACAACAGTTTTTTGTGACGTCCTTGAATAAAGTATTTTGTTATTTCATTTTGAACTTTTTTATCTTCACATACAAAATCATCAAATATTACAACTTTTTGTTTTTCTGATTCAAGATTCTCACAAGGTTCAATTTGGTCGGGATCAGCCGAATATTCAAGTATTTCATTTGGATCTACTTTAATTTTTTTTGCAATTTGATTTAAGTGATTTATCAAATCTTGATATTTAGATTGTTCTAAGTTTTTAGCATACAAGTATAATTTATCATAATATATAAGAGGTTTTCGAAGTATATGCATTAGTGTATTTGTTTTTCCAGATCCTGACGATCCACATATTAACATTCTAAAACATGAATCTGGCATAAAGGATAAAATTGTTTAAAGTTATTGGATTTATCATTTTTTTATCATAATTTGGAATTTCCATTTATATAATAATACATTATTTTACATTATCTTACATTATTTTACATTATCTTACATTATCTTACATTATTTTACATTATCTTACATTATTATATAAATGCAATCAAAACTTAATGAAATGATAATAAGAAAAAAATTAGTCGGGCAAAAGATGAGAGATCTTAGAGAAGAAATAATGAGAGAGAAAATTAAGAAAGCTACAAATCGAGATATGTACACTGAAATTTATAAGCCAATTACTGAAAAAATAGAAAGTCAAAAAGAACAATTATCAAGTCAGTTAAAAGCATTACCTGGAATTAAGGAGCAATTAGCGCTACTTCCAAAAAGTATATCAGAAGATCTGACACAAGGTATTACTGAATTAACTAAAGGAATGCAAGATGAATCTAAAAAGCAACAAGTTTTAAAACCGGTTTCATCGATAGATTGGGGAGATGAATTTCGGGAATTAGAAGATTATGGAAGAAAAAAGATGGGAATAACTGAAACAACTGATGATACAACTGAAGAATCAGAAGAATTGGGAGCAAGACCAAAAGAAAAGAAAATACCTACAGTAGATTTAGATGCTTTTCTGGATGATAATGTTTTAAATCAATATGGATATTACAAACCGTCTGAAACGTTTGACCTTTTAAATGCAAATATACTTGATCCTAATAAAATAGATAAAAAAGATCTTGAAGGTATAATAAATGGTGTTACTGAAGATATTAAAAAATTAAATGGTCCAATAACTGGCAAATCAAGATCAAAAGATTCAGATAAACAAAAAGAAGCAAAAGAATTAAAATATGAACAAGGCGAATTATTAAAGTACAAAGAACGGTTAAATCATATTCTTGGTATGTCTTCTACATATGGACAAGGAATAAGATATCATAACCCATATCAAGTTTCACCAAATGGACAATATGGTCATTTAATTATTAACTTAAATAAACTTTATGGCCAAAATAAGTTAATTGCTAAGGATAGAATAACTGGAAAAGAAGTAATTAACACTAAAGTTGATGATGATTTAATTGATTTGATTAATAAAAGATATAACAATAAGAAAAAGCATTCAATTCATTCAATAAAAATATTTAAAGAATTAACAGAAAAGTCAGGATTACCTATCAATAAAAGATCTATGAAATTTAAAATAGTAATTAGGGGACAAGGTTATGACGTATGTCCATGTAATCCAAAAGAATTGGTTAATGACTTAGAGTTAATTTGTGGTTCAATTAATGCTGGAAATAATAATGAAGAACTAAAAAATGAAGGTATTAGAATAATTGATGAACTATTAAAAATGAATTCCCTTTTACCTAGAACAACATGAAATGTTTATATAAAAATTATTTTTCTTGAATTTAAATTTAGTTATATATAAATGGAACAAAAATAGTATTAAGTTCTGAAACAGTTAAAGATAATAAAAATACTCCGAGTGATATTTTACAATCAGATTTAGTCGTTCTTTAATTTAGATAAAAATAAAACTTATGTTGTTGGTTTGGATAGTATTAACACTATGACTTATTCTTGGCATAATATTAGTGATGAATATGACAATAAAGAATTCGTTATCATAATGGTATGGATTGGAAAATATTATATTTACAATGGTTCTTACAGTTACACAGATATTAATAATTATATTAGGGAAACATTAATAAGTAATGATGATTATGATTTGATAAATCAGAATTGCTCCAATAAGTTTGGAATTTGATTTAAGTAGTTTTAAGATTTTGATTTCAATTACAGATAATTTTAAGTTGGATTTGGAAATATCAAATTTTCATACATTGCTTGGATTTGAGAAAAAAAAATTGGAAAATACTGAATGGGGAACTAAAACACCAAATATAACTAACTCTGTGGATACAATTTACATTCATTGTGATCTTATTGATAATTCACTTGTTGATGGTAATTTCAGTGATATTATCTATGCTTTAAGTACTGCAGATTTAACAAGAGCTTATCCATTTACAAAAGAACCACAAAGAGTTGGATATTCTGAAATTAATAAATATATTATAAATTCAATTAGAATATATATTACAGATGTATTTGGTAGAATAATTAATTTTAATGAGGTTGAAACAAGTTTTACACTAATTTTAAAAGAAATTAATTAAAAACTTTTAGTTTTATATAATGTACAAGAAAGTTTATGACAAAAATAAAGGAATATTTATTTATGTTGATGCTCACACAGGAGAAGAAAATATACATGGCTCAGGTATCTTTGACACTTTAACGAAATTAATTCAATCCTCAATTAGCACAGCTGGAAAAAAAGCTTTGGAAACAGCAGGAAAAGCAGCACTTGAAAGTGGAACGAAAAAGGTTGGAACAGAAGCTGGAAATTTAGCTGCAGCTAAAATTGTTGAAAAATTTAAAAAGAAACCTGCTCTGGCAGTTGGTAATTTAATTGCTAAGGAATTACAAGAAAAGAATAATAAAAATAATAATAAAAATAATAATAAAAATAATGATAATGAGGAGGATATTCATATGAGAATAAATAGAATATTGTCAGGATCTGGAGCTTTAGCTCGTGTTGGAACTTCAGCTCAACAAAAACGTATTAACAGATTAATTTATAAAAAATAAAAACTAAAATAAAAACTAAAATAAAAACTAGAATAAAAAAAATAAAATAAATATAATAATACATGTTTAGAACAAAGATATTGTGAAAGATATGAATAACTCCTATTCAATTAGATACAGCTTTAATATCTGTCTTGGGAAATAATGTTAACACAAAAAAAAACGGATATCACTTTACAATTAATGATAGAAGCTCATATTTGTGATTGGTTTAATGGTTATTTTGAAGTAAGTTTTTAAAGTAAATAAGCTTGCTGATGGTAATAATTATGATGTTGGAGATCAAATTGCTCTAATTAATAATGCAGCTTCATTAATTGATCAGTTAGTGGTTAAACAAAATGGAAAAATTGTATATGATTGTAATAATTTATACAAAATAATAAATGTAAAAAATTTAGTTGAACTATCTGAAGATTATGCAAAATCAACTGGAACAAATGAGTTTATTTATTTAGATATAAATGAGAATGCTGAGAGCAGGAAGGATCAAGTTAAATATAATTCGGGGTTTGCTATTAGAAAGGATTTAATCCAAGGTGGTAATGAGGTAAATGCTAAAATTCCATTAAATAATTATTCATTTTTTCAGGGTTTAGAAACTAATATTTTACCTCCAAGTCAAATTCAAATAACACTGCAACTGACAGATGATGATGAATTAATTTTTAGAGCTAATGCTGCTGATGCTGGTAGAGTAATTGTAACAAAATTAATTCTATGGGTTCCACGTTTAATTTTCAATGAATTTGGGTTTGATCTAATTACTACTGAAAGATATAAAAAAGCAAGATGGTCATACCTTAGGGAAATGATGACGCAATCAACTGATACACGACAGACGGACATAACTTTTAGAATAACAGCTGGTATAACAAAACCACAACATGTATTTGTTTATTTACAACGACCTGACAAAAGTAATGCACAAAGACAGAATCCACATTTATTAGATACATTTAAGTGATGCAGCAGATGATAATGTTTGTATTTTGAGCTCTTGTCGTCTTGAAGTTGGTAATGGTGTTTTTTATCCAGAAACAGAATACACAAGTATATCAAGAATATATGATGATGTAATTAATTATTATTATAAACAAAATAATAAGACTACTGGAAGTCTCTTAAATAGATCAAATTTTCAAAGTTTGTTTGGATTTATTCATTTTAACTTGGAATATAAAAAGGAAGTAACTACAGAAGATCCTAAACACATTACATTAACAGCTAAATTAAATGTTCGGCCGGCAGCACATGTCCGTGTTTATGCAATTGTATTGTATGAGGAAACAGTTGAAATAAATACTATTGGAAATGAACTTGTTATTGTTTAAATAAAATAAATATAAATTAAAAAAATAAATTAAATAAATATAAGTATATAATTCATAATAATTGAATATAAAATTAACCTTACAGATGGACAAAAGAAAATTTAGCCCGAGCCTACAGCAACAAAATTCCACATACTTTTAGATTAAAACATGAACAATTACATGGAAACTTCCTTTACTTTTTAACAAAAACACAAATTAATCAAATTAAAAAGCTGTTGCAAATAAGAAAGGATTAGAAATTAAAATTTCAAAAAACAAATGTCCAGTCAAGGTCAAAATGGTGGATTTTAGGAGCTTTGGCTGGTTTGTTAGGAAAACAATTCTTCCAATGGCAGCAAAAATAGCTCCAAAAATATTAGCCCCTTTAGGCATTGGTGCTTTGTCTGGGCTAGCCAGTACTGGTGTTAGTAAAATACTTGGAAATGGTATGATCGGACCCAATGGGTCCTCTCTTCTCCCATGGGGAAGAATTTCAGTAGCTAATGATAAGAGAAATATGATATCACCATATCTTACACCTAATCAAAGAAAGCAACTAGTAGGATCTGGAGTGATTAAATTAACACAAAAACAAAAACAAGACGGTGGGTTTTTAGGTATGTTGGCTGCTAGTCTAGGAATACCTTTGATTACATCTTTGTTAAGTGGGAAAGGATTACAGATTGATTCTCAACGGAGACCTTACAGACGAATTCCTATAGTAAAAAAAAAATAAAATTTATAAACAAACCAATTTCTAACTTTGAAATTGAACAATGGGTAAAACAATTAAAAATTAAAAACTTTAGGGGTGTATTTAGTAGAAATAATTTATTAAAATTAAAAAAAAAGGTTGAATGTGGAATTATAAATTTGGACGACTCTATTGGTCCTGGAACACATTGGGTTTGTTACTTAAATAATATATACTTTGACCCATTTGGACTTCCTCCACCAAAAGAAGTAATTCAGTATATACCAATGTAAAATACAACAATGTTCAATATCAAGACAAAACAAGTAGCTTTGTGGATTATTATTGTTTATTTTTCATTAAAATGTTACAAGATAAGTACCGTTGTATGATTATTGTATAAAATACTAAAAATTCATAATCAAAGAGTAAATGAACAAACTATTATAAATTATTTTAATAAAAAAGGACATTTATTTAACTGAAATTTAACTGGAATAATTAATATAATGGGAATATTCAATAATATAAATGAAAAAGTAAATAAAATAGAAAAACAAATAGAAAGGCAATTAATAGAAAACCTCCATTGTTTTTAACAAGTTATACCCAAGATAACCGATGGTGGATTATTTCAATGGAAAACTGTAAATGCTAGTCCTGGTTTAGTTCAAGGGTGTAATATGTGCAATTAAACAAAATTGCATTTTAATTATTCTTGTTGATGCAATTAAATTAGATAAAGGAGAAGCAAAATACAACTCAAAAAATAAAGAAAATGTAATCTTCAAAGTTATCATGTAAAAAATAATAGAAAAAATGAATCTATTTCTATTAATTATGCAAATGAATTTAAAATGGATGATGTTTTTTATATTAATTCTTTAAACGTTACGAATATTCAGTTAACAATTTATGGTTCTATAATTTAATAAAAACTTTAATAAAAACTTAATTAATTTAAGAATAAGCTAATTATCAATACCATTATCAAGAATATATCTTTTATCATCATAACATGATAAAGATGTTTATTTATAACATAACTGGAAAGATTGTGTTTATCAGAACGAATAACTTAAAGGTGTGATTACTTTGGGTTGAATTAAACAAAGTATCTTTATAATTTTATGAACTATTGTTTTCTTAACAACAAGTTTTTTAATTCCTTATACATTTTTTAATGTTAACTTCGTTTTCTAATAAATATGAATACATTTTACTTCTTAATCCGACAAATTCAACAATTACTACACCGGCAGCTTCATCTTTAATTTTCCAATTACTTTTTTATTATTAATCAAAATAAAATTTTGAATTAATATCGTAATCACTATTATCAAATAAATCTTTGTCCTTATAAAAGTCTTTATATGGCATCTTTGGTTTTTATTTCATAACATAATGAATCAGTGTCATAAACAATAATTTACAATTATCCTCGTACTTTTCCTTAATATAATTATAATGAAAATCATACATTAAATATTTTGATAAATCTAGAATGCACATTCCAACATAACAAGGTCTGTTTTAATAACAAACTTTCTTTTATTCTATGAATACCAAAAGGTTAGAGTTAAACATCGTTGAACTAACAAATGAAGGTTTGGCTATGTATTTTAATAAAATATTTCATCATGTGTTAATTTAATATTAACCCTCTTGCGTAAATTCTCCATCGTCTTACCGAATACAGAATTGTTCATTAACTTAAAAAAGTCCTTTTCAAATGAATTTTTTGCTTTAGATCTTTTTGAGTATTAAAATCAATATACTTTTTAACCAAGGACTTTTCGTCAAAAGTTAATATTTTATGTATTTTTGTTACTTTTAACCCTAATTGTGTATATAGTTCAAGATTTTTATAATGAACTACATATTTTGTTTTTCATTAAAGTTGGAACTAACTTCTTTACATTACTTTTTCCTATTTCAAATTCTGTTTTAATATTTTTACTATAATCAGAAAGCCATTGATCTGGTATTTTAATTTTTTCAGGAGCTAAAGGATAATCATTATGGGTTTTATGTAATTCTTTTGGATATTCAAGATCACACTCAACTATAAAGTTAGTTTTACCTTTTGCAATTAATTTATTATATTGTTTTTCGGATATAAATTTAAAGTTTCCAGAGGGTAAAGGTTGACACATAGCCCAACCGTAAAGGTTATTGGCGTCAAGGTACATAATGTATTTGCTTTCTTCTTTTGAATTATAATCTTTCATATATTTATTGTTTGCTTTACTGTATCTGTTTGAAATATAACTTATTCCTCCTCTCAGTCCCTTTTCAATAAAAAGATACATATCAATATCAGTTATTAAATCTAACTTAATTCCAGTCATTTTTAACATTGCATCCCAAGCTAACCCAGGACTACTAAAATAATGACAAGGATCTAATTTGTAGTACTCCAAACATAGTTTTCTAAAATTTTCGAATACATCAGCTAAAAGTAATACGTCAGTTTTTAAATATAGATCATGATATTCTCCCATTGTTTTTATTTTAAATTTTTTCCAGATATTTTTAGCATGCTCATATTCGTTGTCAGATATGTGTGTTTCATTTAAAATTGAATAAAAATCTTCTTTAGGAGGTAATTTTGTTTCTTTGAATTTTTTAAATGAATCCATGTAATCATATGGATAAACACCTTTTGTTTTTAATAATTCAACATTTTCACAATTAAATTCAGTTGATGTGTATTTAAATTCTGGAATATTTTTTACTAGGTTATCCAATGATTGAGACATAAACTGGAATGAATCAATAAAGACCAAGTCAGAAATCATAAATGCCATATATCTTTCCATATTGTTAGGAATAACATTAATTTCTTTTTTAAATTTTCCTATTTGTTGCATAATAAAATGACCGTCATAATCTCTTAAATTATGAAAAATAACAGGAATTTTGTGTGTTAGTCTAAAATTAATATTACATTCTGAGTGAGCACTTCCTCTAAATTTTCCTGTTATATGACAGTGATCACGTACTTTGATTGAATCTTCTATATATTCTTTTCACAGATATGACAAAACTTTTGTTTTTTAAATTCGGTTGAATCATTTTTAGACATTCTTAGTTCTTTGTAGAAATGTTCTTTAAATATTTTTTTACAATATTCCACTTCCTCAAACATTTTTTCAATAAACTTACAAACTGCATTAGGACCTCTATAAATCTGGGTTGGTTTAGTATATTTATCGTCATAACAACAAACAACTTTATAGCCGTAACCACAATCTATATGATTTTGATATGGTTCAGTAAATGAAGATCAGTTGATGTAAAGCAGTTAAAACTTTTTTAGTTATTGATTCAAAATCAGCATAAATTACAAAAGGTACTGCTAAACCTTTATGATAATTTTAAAATTGTACTTTACTTCCCTCTTTTGGCATTTTTACACCTTGGATACCATTAATAGCTAAACAATTTGGAATATGTTCATTTAATATTCTTTCTTGTGAAAAATTCTGTAAACATGATTTACAAAAATGTTTTTTATGTTGATCTTTGGTTTTATTAAACATTAATCTATTAAAGTCTTTTATCCAAACATAATGTTGGACTGGGGTCTCTGGTGATTTACAGTCGCCGTTTATTTTATCATTAGTAATTAGCAACATGTCACAGTGTTCTTCGTATTGATATTTTGATATGTACAATGGATAAATACTATTTTCTTCATAACCAAATATATTAAATGATATTTCATTTAAAACTTCTATTTTAGGTATTTGATTTAATGTAACAGGAAATTTAATTCCAGTTAAATCAAGATCGTTTTATATGTTTTTTATAATTTGAAACTCTTTCAGAATGCTTTGTTACAGGAAATTTGTAAGCTAAATGACACCATCTAAAACATTCATTATCATCATTCTTTATATTTATTAATCCTTTCATTGGATGTTGTAATGGTTTTGGTAATTCTAAATAACTTGAAGCAGCCAACGGACTATACTTATATCTATATTATATAATGAGCATCAACTGACTCTATTCTCCAGCACTTCCTTCAGAAATCCAATTACCAATTCTATTTATTATTTCATCAAAAGCTTGATGTAAAGTTTTTTTTATTTCATTTGTGTTAATAATTTCTAAAGCCTTTGATTGAAAATAAGCTGATTTATATATTGTATCAGTTTTATCCATTTTTGCAAAAGTTATTTTTAAAACAACGTTTAATTTTATACCTTTTAAAGTTTTAAGTTCAGATTTAAGTATTTCATAAGAGTCGTTTATAGTTAAATATAATTGATTTTTTGGATCTTGTCTATATGTAATTTTAATTTCAAATTTCTTATAATATTGTTTTGTAGATCTCTCGATTTCCATCTATATATTATATTTAGAAAAAAAAAATCACTAAGGAAAAAAGGATTAAAAAAATAATTAAAAAAAATAATTAAAAAAATAATAAAATAAATAAAGTTTTAAATTATCTTAAGATGAATTAAAATATTTAAATTTATATCTTTTTCCGCTGGTTTTTGATATTCCACTTTTAACTTGGTTTTTTCTTTGCAGCACATTGTTTATTAACCCTGAATTAATATTAAGGTCTTTGATGCTGCATAAGTGCTTTTATATGTTTTTTCTTCATTAGTGTCACAATCGGTTGCAATAACTTTTTTAGGATTGTTTCGAATATTATTTGGTCTGGGACAATCACATAATCATTCAGCATTTTCTTCTTCAGTTAATAGACAACCACAGTCCCATTCAAATAAAGTTCTTTTACGAAGATAAGGATCTATAACATTTTGTAATTTATCAATGACATGATTTTTAATATTCATCGCTAACATTTGATTAAGTTTTGATTTAATAACATTTCTTCTTTTAAGAACTTTTTTTATGAATTTTTGTCTGGATTCATTATTTCTCCTAAAGTGCTAGATAATTTTGGTATAATCATTCTATCTACCTTTCTATTAACCATCTATATAATATACTTATAGAAAAAAATCTCTAAAAACGCATCTAATGAAATTATATTGATTGAGAAATTTGTTTATATATCTATATCTTTTGAATAAGATTTTAAAAGTCATTTTTTCTAAATTGTTATCAACTGTTAAAATTTTAATACCTTCTTGAAACATTCTGTTTAACCATTCTTCGTGTAATTTGTGTAGTTTTTTCTAATAATCTAAACCAACTTTGTTTTCTTCCGTTCTGTTTCTTTTTGAAGTCTTTTAAAACATATTTCTGGGTCGGTTTTTAACATAAACAAATCCATCAATTGGGTTTTTTCCATATGGTTTATAATATGATCAGTTAAGAAAAGATTGTATACTGCCCACTCGGGGTCATTTATAACACCATTGTCGTGATGTTGTTTGTAAAAACGTTACTGTTAGTTAAATAACAACGTTCAAGGACAGAAACACCATCAAACTGTTTAGCAGAAGATAACATTTTTATATGACTATTTAAAGTTGTTAGCTGAAAAGGAAATAAATATTTGGAAGGTTCTTGAGCAGCAAGTTCAAAAAGGTTATATGAATTTCCGCTTGGATCCATAACATTTTGCCATTCGTGAATTGGTTCTGGAATTATATTAAAATAGGATTATATTCTTTAATAATATCTAAAAACGTACTTTTTCCTGATGCAATATTACCTTCAACTGATACATTTTTCTCATTATATAAAATACTTATAGAAAAAATCTTTAATTAAAGTTATACAACTCTTCTTCTTTTTTACTTTATATCCGTTAAGTTTAAATTCCTTCATATGCATTTCAAGAGGTGTTGAATAATTTTTTTCTTTCTGCATTTCTAATAGTATTGTAAAAATATCCTGAATAACTTTATTTGGATCTTCTTTATTTACTTTTCCAGGATCATTAGGGTCATGAACAGCTATAGCTGCAATCCGTGCTTTTGTTATAAGTTGTTTTATTTTACGATGATGTGATTTTAAAATAAATTTCTTGTCGTCAAGTTTTAGTCTGTTAGTAAATATGGTAATTACTGATGGAACAGCACCAGCAACTGCTACAAATATAGGAATAGCTGGAACAAGTACTAATGCAGCTGAACAACCAAAAACACCTGCTGTAATATATAACCCAGTACTTACTCTCCCACAAAATTTATAACTTTTTCTGTAAGCAGCAGCTAGTTTAAGTTAAGTGAATAATTAATTGATCTATTGTTTCTATTCCATTATTATTAGAAATTAGATTTTTATTGCTCATTATATAATTAAACTTTTTATTTCAAATTAAATTTGTTCAAGATCGCTAAATGGTACCCAACATTAAATTTTTCGCTATAACCCTTCCATTTTAAATAAAGCTTGTTTTTTCTTACAGTCTCGTCTAATAACTTTTTCAATTCTAAAAACTTCTTGTGTAGTAGGTAAAAGTTCTTGTCCGTAAAATGAACCTTGAACTATTTCATTATTTAAATCTTTAATAGAGTATGTTCTGGGATATTTGTATTATTATTTTATAAATTATAAATATTTCCTCTGTCCAATTTGGTGTATATCCTTTTTCAAAATGTCTTTTAAGTTGCTTAAACGAACTCGATCACCAATTTTAAATTTGCTTTACTCTTTGGTATCTTTAAATCACCATATAAATTAAAGTAAACAGTACCTTTATTTAAGTTTTTACTAGCTTCGGTTGGTGTCATTTTTATACTAGAATGTTTTGTTTTGTTATATCTATCAACCATATCCTGCAAATTATTTAAATAAGTATAAGTATATTTGCTGTAAAATATTCACATTATTCTTTTTAAACTTCTATTAAATCTTTCTATTACACGCCTTTCCTTCATTAATGTATGGTACATATTAATTTTATTTTTATTCAAAAATGATTCAAACTTTTTATTATAAAATTCTTTTCCTTCATCTACCCATAAATTTACTGGTAATCGTCCTTCAGAAATTATTTTTTCAAATGCTTCAGTAACAGATTCTCCAGTTTTATTCTTTAATGGAATAACCCAAGCATATTTACTAAATATATCAATAACGGTTAACAAGTATTTTACTCCTTTATTATATTTGAAAAAGCTTGCATGTCAACTAAATCAGCTGACCAAGTATCATCAATATCATTAACTATCACTCTTCGTTTCCTAAATTTTCTTTTAATTGGTTTGTGTAATTCTTCTGCTAATTCATCGCTCCAATTTATTTCGGGGTATACTCTACCCCTTTCCCGTTTTTTGATTTTTGTCCCAACCCAAGTTTGTATTTCGTTTTGATAGCTGTGTTTTACAACTAATGTTTTGCAATCTTTTCTCCAAATGTTTTGATTTAGTTTTATTTAAGTTGGAAAGCATTTTTTTTGTCACATTCACTTTTACTTAGTTCTGAGTCATAGCAAAATCATGGTCCATACATACTGCATCCAGTTCGTTGACAGGAGTCCATTATCTAAAGGATTTCCTGTTCCACAATAATTATATCCTGGAAGTGTTAAACCTTTCTTAGGTAATAAAGTACATTGCTTTGTGAATATCTAAATTACCCCCTGTACTTTTAACAAACTTTGATTTCATTTTTCCACAAGATGAACAAGTAGCCCTTATCATTTTTCTCCCGTTTTTTGTTGTAACATAATGAGGATTTATATTATCAGTAAATCTTCTTTCTTTCAAACAATATATTTTATTTTGTAAACTCATCTATATCAAATGTATTTAAAATTATTTAAAGACTAATAATGTAGTTATTAATTCAAAATAAGATCAAAGACCAGAGGCTTTGTACATTTTATCAATAAAAATAATTTATAAACGTTTAATCATATTTTACTAAATGCTTTAACAATAATTTGTTAAAATCTGGTTTTTTTAATTGGCCAGCTTTGGATTTCTAAAAAGAGGGCGGCTAATTAAAATTGAAAAAAGTGTCCCAAAAGCGGTATTTCTTATACTACTCATATCAGAAGGTAGTGTGCAAACAATTCTGAACAAGAGATGTCCGTAAGACAGCATGCTCGACTTTTCTCAGTGCTTGACTCTGAATCAAAGTAAAAACTTTATAAAACTTTCACCAAAAATTCTAAGTTAAAAAGAGGCATAACTCAGTCAAAATTTAAACCTGAGTTATTGGGATTGTTTCTCCTGGTATAGACTTTGATAGTAAATACAATTTTAAGTTTCAAGTCAAAAGCTTTGATAGAAACAGAGATATCTGACTTTATCAAAAACTTTAACAAAAATATTCTAAGTTAAAAAGAGGCACAACTCTGTCAAAATTCAAAATTGACTTTAACAAAAACTTTAACGAACAGCGATGGTGACGCCCGGGCAAGTGCAATAGCTCTACTTTTTCTTTGAAAGTCTAGCTAAAGAGCATTTGGAACCGAGAAATGTCTGCACTAGGTGGGTACCTCATTTGCTCACTGAGAAGCAAAAGAAACAATAACTTAAATGTGCCTGGTGTTACAGTCCAGTTTTTCCCCCCACTGGTTATTTCCCCCCCCCCCCCCTTCATTTTAGTACACAAAAAGGGAGAACAATCCAACCAGTTGCTTTTTTTTCTACTCCCTGATTATTTTTTCACCACAGTTTTTCCCTCTTACCTTTCTGTGCACAAAAAAATGAGAAACAAGAGGGTCATGATGACCCTGGATTGTTCACCTGAGTAATACGAGCTACATGTTTCAAATGTCAAACTGATGCTAAAATATTAAGAAAGTAGCTCAGTAGGTCACATTCATGGATATGAAAGTCAGTTTTAAGATTGGTGTGCAAAACTGTACATGTCATCCAAATTTCAAGGCTGTATCTTAAAAAACAAAAAAAGTAGGTCAGTAGGTCAAGGTCAAAGTCAAGTGACTGCTAATTACTTTGGGTCATCAGGTTATTATAATTAAACAGTCTAGGAAATATGATCAGATAATTCTTTAAGTATTTTTCCTATATAACTCCTATAACAAGTGACTCCGGAACAGGGCCTTTTTTCACACCAGGGGCATAATTTGAATAATCTTGTTAGAGAACCACTAGGCAATGCTACATACAAAATATCAAAGACCTAGGCCTTGAACTTTCAGACAAGAAGATTTCTAAAGTTTTTTCCCCCTATAAGTCTATGTAAAACTTGGGATTGGGCCTCTTTTCACCCCAGTGTAATAATTTGAACAATCTTAGTAGAGGACCACCAGGCAATGTTACATACCAAATATCAAAGGCCTAGTTTTGACACTGGTTTCAGACAAAAAGATTTTTTTCATTTCTAAGGCTACAGGGGCATTTTGAACAATCTTGGTAGAAGATCACTAGATGATGCTACATACCAAATATCAAAGCCCTAGGACCTGTGGATTTGGACAAGAAGATTTTCAAAGTTTTCCCTATATAAGTCTATGTAAACCATGTGATCCCAAGGGCAGGGCCATATTTGACCCTAGGGGGATAATTTGAACATCTTGGTAGAGGACCACTAGATGATGCTACATACTAAATATAAAAGCCCTATGACCTGTGGTTTTGGACAAGAAGATTTTCAAAGTTTTCCCTATATAAGTCTATGTAAGCCATGTGATCCCCAGGGCAGGGCCATATTTGACCCTAGGGGGATAATTTGAACAATCTTGGTAGTGGACCACTAGATGATGCTACATACTAAATATAAAAGCCCTATGACCTGTGGTTTTGGACAAGAAGATATTTAAAGTTTTTCCTTTGACGGTTGCTATGGCAAAAAGAGTTCTATATGGAATTCAATTCTTTGAAATTTTTTTTAAAGAAGACCATCCAAGGAACATCCCTGTGAAGTTTCATCAAAATTGGCCAGGTAGTTTAGGAGGAGATGTTGTTTAAAGGAAAGTGTGGTCGGACACTTGACAGCTCACCCTGTGCACTTGATGCGCTAAAAAACTAGCCAGTTTTTTTTTTCTGCCCCTGGTTATTTCCTTCCAATCCCCTAGTTTGTTTTCCCCTTTACCTTTTTGAACACAGAAAAGGGAGAAAAAGCTAACCAGTTAGTTTAATGCCCTTAGTTTCTGTATACAAAAATGAAACTAGAAAATGCTTTTGTAGAAAAGCGCATGTCTCCCCCAATGCCTAGTCATATAGGAAAGAAGTCAATAGGGGGCTGGACGAAAGTCAAAGAGACACTGATGGTTGACTGCAATAGGGATCATCTACTTCCCATGTCCAATCATTAGGGGTGTCACGATAAACCGGTATACCAATATATTGCAATATGTTTCCAAAACTGTATTGCACCGCGATATGCACCCAACGTACCGGTTTTCTACGGTATTTCCTCGCATTTTTTCTTTGTCAGTTGTGTTTCATGAATTGCCATTTTTTTCATGGTCTGCTCGATTGAAATATAAATTCCAAAAACTTAATTGAATAGATAAGTGTTCAGGGTCATGCAGGTGCTTACAGCAGTTGATTACCACATGAATCCAATCTTTCTATGACAATGATTAAATATAAACAACATGGCAGACAGAGGTGCTGCCCTTAGTCTGGGCTTAGAAATGACGCGAACTAAAAGGCCTTAGTCTGGGCTTAGAATTATTGCAAACTAAAAGGCAAAGAGAGAAATCTAAGGTCTCATTTCGGGTTGAAATTCAACCAGCAGACAAAGAAAATAGTCAATGGTGTTCTTATCTGTTGGTTGTGCAGTGGTACCGTAAAATACAGAGGTGGGGCATTTAACTTTAAAATGCATAACCGCCGGTAGATTCCGAGAGTGAAACCAATAGTAGGACACATGTCCATACTCTAAAAATAAGTTGTAGAAAACAATCATGAACTAAACATGTTGAAACAGTCCAGTATAGTACATGCAATAACTTTCAGAATGTAACTGACTTGCACACATATACATTCCATAAGGAATTTCCTTATGTTAATTTTTTTTTCTAAATCCTAGTTCTTGTCATGAAACACTTATAAGTTATATTTCTATTCAAAACCTTGAGAGTGATATTTGTTATAGCTTATGTTTACTTTCTACAACTTATATAAAGAGTATGGCGGTGTATAAAGGTTTTATAGTAGTAAAAGAATTTTAGGTCACAGCTTTAGTTCAAGAAGCAATATATTGTGGTATGTATTGCAACATGACTATAATGTAATGCAATATATCGTGGTATGCTTCAGGCGTATCGTGACACCCCTACCAATCATCCCACTAAGTTTCAACATTCTGGGCCTTAAAGTGGTTCTCAAGTTATGAATTGGAAACAGTTTTCCATGTTCAGGCCCCTGTGACCTTGACCTTTGATCGAATGACACCAAAATCAGTAGGGGTCATCTACTCTGCATGTCCAATCATCCTAGTTTCAACATTCTGGGTCAAGTGGTTCTTAAAGGTCCATTACTAAAACCCAAACGAGTATTATATGAAAACCAGAGTTTGTAGCTGAGACTTCCAATTTACTATAAATATGGCCCACTGCATCGGATCTGACCAAATAGTCACGAATATGTTCAAGAATAACTAACAAATAAACAAAAAATGTTGCCTGTGTCAAACCGAAAGTATGTTTTCCGACTGCTTACAAACCCGTTGAGCATCTTCGGATTTTTTGGGAAGAATCCTCCGAAACGAGGCTATAATTTATAAATAGATGCAAAATATATTATATGCCCAAACGACAACGTGATTTTTACAAACTTAGCACATGGAATTCAACAATTTTGTAACTCACAAAACCTTCATGAAAATCATTCTTATAATACAGGTAATAAACAGCTATACTACAAGTTTGCGGGAGGACAATTCAGGCCCTTCCCGAATAAAGTGTTTTTACAACGTCTGCAAACTTTTTCAGGTAATCTCTTTTCAGTATAGTTTTAAGAATATAAATGAATAACTGTCTTACACTGCCGAAACAAAATGTGATTGAAATTTACCTAAATACACTGATTTATGTACATATGGCTATATTAATTTAATAAGAGTTTAGACATTAAACACATTGTCTTGGCCTAATAAATGTCACTGTCAATTTCAAACATAAATTTTGTACATTTCATATTTTTCGTGTGCAAGTTGTGTATAATTACCATCATGGAAATACAGTTATTTTGTCGCGCGTCTTTAAATGGATATTCGTTTGAAACAATTTTAAAATCACGTGATCCCGAAGAATTTCCGACCGATTACGGAAAAACGATAAACATGAAAGTAGGACAAAATGACCCCCCATGTCAGTCTAAGAAAATAAAGAAACAATCATTTGTTTCTCTGTTCTTGTGTTGATTTCAAGGGAATATTGCACGGCTATCATAATGTTTAGTACTATTTTACAAAATGTGTAGTGTTTTTTTAAGATTTATATCTATTCATTTGTCTTTATTTTGCACCTTTAAGTTATTGATTGGAAAGAGTTTTCTATGTTCAGGCCAATGTAACCTTGACCTTAGCTCAAGTGACCCCAAAAACGATAAAGTGTATCTACACTTTAAGTCCTATCACCCTTTGAAGTTTGAAAGTTCTAGGTCAAATGGTTCTCAAGTTATTGTCCGATTGATTTCCATGTTCTGTCCATTGCAACCTTGACCTTTAATAGAATGATCCAAAAAACAATAGGGGTCATCTACTCTGTATGTCCAATAATCCTATGAAGTTGCAACATTCTGGGTCAAGTGGTTCTCAAGTTACTGACCAGAAATGTTTTTTTTCTTGTTCAGACCCCTGTGACCTTGACCTTTAATAGAGTGATCCTAAAATCAATAGGGGTCATCTACTCTGCATGTCCAATCATCGTATGAAGTTTCAACATTCTGGGTCAAGTGGTTTTCGAGTTACTCACCGGAAACGGTTTTCCATGTTCAGGCCCCTGTGACCTTTACCTTTAATAGTGACCCCAAAATCAATAGGGGTCATATACTCTGCATGTCCAATCATCCTAAGTTTTAACATTCTGGGTCAAGTGGTTCTCAAGTTTTCCATTTTTGGGACCCTGTGACCATGACATTTAACAGAGTGACCCCAAAATCAATAGGGGTCAACTACTCTGCATGACTAATCATCCCATTCCGGGTCAAGTGGTTCTCCAGTTATTGATCGGAAATGGTTTTCCATGTTCAGGCATCTGTGACCTTGTCCTTTGTTGGAGTGACCCCAAAAACAATATAGGTTGTCTACGACATAAGCCCTGCCAACCTATGAAGTTTGAGGGTTCTAAGTCAAATGGTTCTCCAGTTATTGATCGCAAATGAAGTGTGATGGACGAACGGAAGGACGGACAGATGGACAAAACAATATGTCTCCCCCAGTGTCGGGGAGGGGGGAAAGACACAAATATGTTAGCCCTAGCAATCTCATCAGATAAACTGATCAACAAAAATGCTGAACTAAGGGCAATACATGTTAGAACTAAAAATACTGCAGTAAGCGGGTACCCCACCCATCTTTTTGCATAGTGCCGTATGTATTTCCACTGCTGTACGTTTTTCATGCATTGCTATTTATACAAATCATATTGCATTTCAAATGTTTCATTAGCTCTGACGTCTCTGTTAACTTAAAATCATTTTGGCATTGCTTAATAGTAAATTTTTGTCAATTATATCAGTCTTAAACTTCACTTCCTTGTTTTTTCTAGCGGACATCTTGTTCCAGTTCTCGTTTTATTTCGTAAGAAGTCACGCTCTTTAAGCAAGTGTGCGAGGCACTATTTTCATATTAAGTTTGTTTGGCGCTAAAATCTGAATTGTAGTAAATTGTTATTTAGGCTTTTGTCGTCGTTACTTTTAGATTTTTTTTATAGGAATGACATGTAGTTTTTTTTATTATAATGTCCGTGTGCCATCTTGTAATGTAATACTTTGTTGTATTGTTGATACGACCCGGTGAGAAGTTTCCAACAGTGAAGGGTCTCCTTTAGGCGCCCCTTCCAACTAGCATCTGAGTAATGTGGGATTTGTTGGAATTGTTGGCATATAAAAGGCCTTGACCGGCCGTTATTCGGCACTTCAACCTTGTTTACAAAAAGTTACCAGATGTTATTCTGTTCCAAATAATTTTCATATTTAATTTAATCATTAAATTACTTATAAGTTCAAGAAGCCTTCAGTAAAGGTACAGATATTTTATTTAATACGTTTGTGCTGCTTTTGATAGATTTTAGCAGCGTTTATTTAAGAATTTTACGTACTTAAATTTTTGCTACCATATCAAGTATTTAGAGTAAATAGATCATACATAATAATTTTTCTTGGCATTTCTTAAGTGTTATATCTTTATATAAGTAGCTTTATTTTCGGCAACTGTAATTTTTCAGGTCGGTCATAGGCAGCCCCTTTCGTGTGTTTTATTAGAAATTTATCACTTTGGGGTTTTAGTCAAACAGATCTCACAGTTTTTTGTTTTATCGCTGTTTATTTTTGTTTCATGTTTTCAAGCTGTTATTGTTAGGGCTATTAAAAATTAGAGCTATCACTAAAGGTGATGAATGTACCCCCCGCATGCACTGACACAGTACATTGCAATTTGACGCACACAAGATTGCATAATTATGTGGACTGTATGTATATAGACTGTATGTATACAGTATAGTAACAAAAAACAAAGTCCCATAACTATGCAGAATATTTATCTAAAAGAATGTAACATGCACCATGCACAACTAGGGTTGGTACTGATCACTTGTGTGAAGTTTCATTAAATTGTGTGCAAGGGATGGTAGATTAGGCACGCATAAGATTGCATATGCAGACTGTATGTACATAGTATGTTAACAAGAAACAAAGTCCCATAACTCTGCAATTTTTGTCCCTGAAAGAACCTAACATGCCCCATGCACAACTACTGTTGTTACTGATCACTTGTGTGAAGTTTCATTAAATTGTGTCAAGGGGATGAGGAGAGATGGTGCCCACAAGATTGTGTCTATGTATATAGTATAGTAACAAAAAAAACAAAGTCCCATAACTCTGCAAATTTTTTTTCTGAAATAATCTAACATGCCCCATGCACAACTACTGTTGTAACTGATCACTTGTGTGAAGTTTCATTAAATTTTGTCAAGGGGATGAGGAGAGATGGTGCGCACAAGATTGTGTCTATGTATATAGTATAGTAACAAAAAAACAAAGTCCCATAACTCTGCAAATTTTTTTTCTAAAAGAACCTAACATGCCCCATGCACAACTACTGTTGTTACTGATCACTTGTGTGAAGTTTCATTAAATTGTGTCAAGGGGATGAGGAGAGATGGTGCGCACAAGACTGTGTCTATGTATATAGTATAGTAACAAAAAAACAAAGTTCCATAACTCTGCAAATTTTTTTTTCTAAAAGAACCTAACATGCCCCATGCACAACTACTGTTGGTACTGATCACTTGTGTGAAGTTTCATTAAATTCTGTCAAGGGGATAAGGAGAGATGGTGCGCACAAGATTACGTCTACGGACAGATGGACAGACAGACAGACGGACAGACAGACAGACAGACAGACAGACAACCTGAAACCAGTATACCCCCCCCTTACAACTTTGTTGTCGGGGGGTACAATAAAGGCTGTAAATTTTTAGAACATCTTGTTTATTTATTTAATTTATTTTTTCATTGGTAAGTTTTACTTGGTTATCTTAATTTGTGGAAGTCAAACCCTAATCCCGAGAATGCTGTAGACCATGAAGACATTACAGCTGGGCACTGGCAAGTTAACAAACGTTCGCAATATTTATCATTTATCATTGTCTGTTGACTTGCCAAGTAGCCCCTTCTACATCACTGAGCTCCAGTTGTAGTAAGATACCGTGTACTTAAAATGCTACCAAGACATTAGTGTACTCTGGCTCGTAACATATTTTGTGGTGACAGCGGTGCGGTCCTTGGTGAAGATTTTGGACTAAAAGTGGAGAGTTGAACATTAGAGCCATGAGACCCATAACTAGAGGACAGAAGATAGAGGAGGTGCGACAGCAACTGCTCGTAGAGAGTGAGCCCGAAGATGAAGGAGAAAGAGAGTATGATGACTCACAAAATGGACCAGCCCAGGTGAGACACGGCGGTGAAGAGTCACACGGTAGAGCAACAGATCTTAGCGATAGCGAAGATGAGCACAGAACAGAGGATCAAGGTGGTGTGGCAGATGACAGACATTCTGAAGCAGAGGACAGTGACCATGACATAGAAGGGGACAACCAAAACGAGGGTGAGTGTGGAACCAGCACCCAAGATCTAGCCGCGCAGAGCTCTGGTATTGGCAGAGAGGATGACTCTCTTACAAAAATCAGCTGTATGTTACAACAACAAGCTGAACAGCAGGAAAAATTGTTGCAAATATGACAAATGTGTTTGAAACATTTCAGGTTAGGCAGTCAAGAGACAATCGGCAGCTCAACAGGGATGCAGTTAATGCGACCAAGACATTGAACAGAAGGGACAAACAGAACAAACACAGAGAAAACATCCCAAGGAAGAGGCCCGACACAGAAAACAGAGATGACAGGGATAGATCACCACATAAGAGGACACCAACATGGACAAGCACCAACAACCATTGTGAAAGGTCAGACGACAACTTTGAAAGACAAAAGAATAGTGAAGACACTGGTGGAAGGGTAACAGACAGACAAAGTTGCCAAAGGGAGACTACCATGGAGTATAGGTCAGGGACAGACACAGTACATATACAGAATAGGGACAGGTCACCCTATCAGGAAATGCGGTCATCGAGAAATACCGACTATAACGACACGTTAAGTGGTAGACTTGATTCTTGCAGACGGGACGCTAGCGGCAGAAAAACAATGCAGGAATACAGCCAAGATAGACAATATGATCATGAAGCTCTGCAAGAAAGAGAATCCAGCATACATGGGGGTACCATAACAGCACCCTGCCATACACCCATAGAGGATCAGAAGCTGGGAATGTAAATAATCATAGGTATATACAGGATGATAATGAGGACATAATCAGAGATTACCAGCACAGACCAATGCTTAGGACAGACCACAGAGAATCTTTGACAGATAGCGCACACTACAGACCGTGGCACGACTGAAGCAGATCACCCCACATGAGAACTCCAAGAGTTTGTACTAGCGACCGGGGTAAAATGCAGCACGACAGCCACAGGTATGGACGGCAAGAAGAGTGCGTGACGACAAGACATTCACAGAAGAACGATCAGAGACATACCCAAGATGCGAGACCAACTGCCCAATATAAAAGTAGTACAGGCTACGGTTAAGACCACTTGAAGCCCAACTATGATGCTAACCCGGCAGTAGTGCTGTCAAATCAGATTAACATACTGGCATTCACTGGGAAGGAGGAATGGAAGGTATGGTTCTGCCTTTTTGAAGCCCTAGCAGCCAGATATAAATGGGATGAAGAGAAACATCTGGACCAGCTTCTCCCTAGACTTCAAGGGTCAGCAGCTGAATATGTCCTTACACAGCTACAAAGTAGCGTACATTGTGACTATGGGGAACTGACACAAGAGCTTAACAAGCAAATTCGATGAATTGGTATCTTCCGCCGAAAGGGTTTGTGGTGAGGGAATGGCAATACAGTATATCCAGCAAAAAGTTAAGGATGTTAATAAGAGGCAAATAATTTCATTAGTCAAAATCTATTTAAAAGAAAATGAATGCTATTTTTTGGTGGAGGAGGAGTGGGGTGGGGGGGGCAGCTTGGCTGACTGGGTGAGGGTACAAAACGTATGTTGATTATAAATATTGATGGAAAATTAAAAATGGAGAAAAAAAAAAACAACAGATCACAGAGTGATCTTGGCGCCCACCAATGTGCCATTTTTGAGTGTTCCAAATTTCAAGATTTACTGACTAGCTCAAGGTCAAATTTCATTTCCGTACACAACACTGTGCATCTGGTCCAAATTTGAAAGATGTAGCTTGAGAAATGTGAAAGTAGGTCACTAGATCAATTTCAAGGACAAAACTATGCATGTGCATCAAGTTTGAAGGCTGTAGTTTGAGAAATTTGAAAGTAGGTCACTAGGTCAATCTTAAGGTCAAAGTTTAATTCGGTATACAAAACTATGCAAATGGTCCAAATTTGAAGGCTGTAGCTTGAGAAATGTGAAAGTAGGTCACTAGGTCAAAATCAAGGTCAAATTTCACTTCAGAACACAAATCTATGCACGTGGTCCAAATTTGAAGCCTGTACCTTCAAAAATGTGAAAGTAGGTCACTAGATCAATGTCAAGGTCAAAGTTTGTTTCGGTACACAATCCTATGCATGTGGTCTAAATTTGAAGCCTGTAGCTACAGAAGTGTGAAAGTAGGTCACTAGGTCAATCTTAAGGTCAAAGTTCATTTCGGTAAACAAAACTATGCAAGTGGTTCAAATTTGAAGGCTGTAGCTTGAGAAATGTGAAAGTATGTCACTAGGTCAAAATCAAGGTCAAATTTTATTTCGGAATACAAAACTATGCATGTGGTCCAAATTTGAAGCCTGTACCTTCAAAAATGTAAAAGTAGGTCACTAGGTCAATGTAAAGGTCAAAGTTTGTTTCGGTACAAAAAACCATGCATGTGGTCCAAATTTGAAGGCTGTAGCTTGAGAAATGTGAAAGTAGATCACTGGGTCAAAATCAAGGTCAAATTTCATTTCGGAACACGAAACTATGCATGTGGTCAAAATTTGAAGCCTGTACCTTCAAAAATGTGAAAGTAGGTCACTAAGTCAATGTCAAGGTCAAAGTTTTTTTCAGTGAACAAAACTATGCATACAAAACTATGCATGTGGTCCGAATTTGAAGGTTGTAGCTACAGAAATGTAAAAGTAGGTCACTAGGTCAAAATCAAGGTCAACTCATGTCAAGGTTCATCTTGCTACTCAAAACCATATGTGTGGTCCAAATTTGAATGTTGTAGGTTATTGACAAGAAGTTTTTAAAAGCTTTTCCCTATATAAGTCTATATGAACCATGTGACCCCCAGGGCAAAGTTTTTTCCCCCTATATGTCTATGTAAAACTTGGGATAGGGCGTCTTTTCACCCCAGTGTAATAATTTGAACAATCTTAGTAGAGGACCACCAGGCAGTGTTACATACCAAATATCAAAGGCCTAGTTTTGACACTGGTTTCAGACAAAAATATTTTTTAAAGTTTTTTCATTTCTAAGGCTACAGGGGCATTTTGAACAATCTTGGTAGAGGATCACTAGATGATGCTACATACCAAATATCAAAGCCCTAGGACCTGTGGATTTGGACAAGAAGATTTTCAAAGTTTTCCCTATATAAGTCTATGTAAACCATGTGATCCCCAGGGCAGGGCCATATTTGACCCTAGGGGGATAATTTTAACAAACTTGGTAGAGAACCACTAGATGATGCTACATTACAAATATCAAAGCCCTAGGCTTTGTGGTTTGGACAAGAAGATTTTCAAAGTTTTTCCCTATATAAGTCTATGTAAACCATGTGACCCCGGGGCGGGGCCATATTAGACCCGAGGGGGGATAATTTGAACAATCTTGGTAGAGGACCACTAGATGATGCTTTATACCAAATATCAAAGCCCTAGGCTCTGTGGTTTTGAACAAGAAGATTTTCAAAGTTTTTCCCTATATAAATCTATGTAAATTATAGAAATAAACAAAGGGCCATAACTTACTAAAAAATTGTTGAACCAGTCTGATTTTCAGAGGGACACAACTATGGTACCAATACATCATTCTGACAAAGTTTGGTCAAAATCCCATTGGTAGTTTCTGAGGAGATGCGATAACGAGAAATTGTTAATGGAAGGATGGACGGACGGAAGGACCACGGACGCAGAGTGATTTGAATAGACCAAATGGGGGGGGGGGGGGGGGGGGGAGGGGAACGGGGCGGGGTGATGCATGCTTGGGGTGGTGGGCATGACTGGGTGGAGGAGTGAGGTGGGGGGGAATGGTACAACTTTGCATGTTGATAAATATTCATGGAAGGTTTGAAAAAAAAATAAAAAGGAATGAAAAATAATCTTTTATTTGGTGAGGGAGGGGGGGGGGGGGGGGGGGGCGGTGACCAAGGCAAGGTGGTGACCAGGTGTGGGTACACAACTTCACATGTTTATAATAAATGTTCATGGAAAAGAATGAAAAACGTTTAATGAAATTCTACCAATTGGTTGGTTTGTTATGTACAAATCTGTAGATTTTTAAACAATTAAAGGGCAATAACTCTAAGGAAAATTGACCAATTAAAACAAAAAATGACAGGCATCATCGAAGTATGTTGGTTCATATTTATTTCAAGTTTCATGATTGAATTCTACCAGCTTGTTACTGAGAAATTGCTGCAGATGTGGATTTTTTATTAAATCAAGGGCAATAACTCAAAGGGAAATTAACCAATTAAAAAAAAAACTTGACGGGCATCATCGCAGTATGTTGGTGCATGTTTAGTTCAAGTTTTATGAAATTCTACATGATAGTTACTGAGAAATGGCTGCGGACTGACATTTTTCATTAAATCAAGGGCAATAACTCTAAGGAAAATTGACCAATCAAAAAAAAAAACTTGACAGGCATCATCACAGTATGTTGGTTCATGTTTATTTCAAGTTTCATGAAATTCTACCAGCTAGTTACTTAGATATGGCTGCGGACAGACAGACGGACAACACCATTTCAATACCCCACTCCCGATTTCATCGGCGGGGGATAACAACAGAAGCGAATCAGATGTCATAGAGAAACGAGTGGGACATATCGAAGAAAGCCTAAATGAAATTATAGAAGCTGTAAAAGGCCAAGACAATAAAAGAAACAGCAAAATGGTTGTCACGTGTTTCAGCTGTAAACAGAAGGGAAACTACTCGAGGGAGTGCCCAGAGCGAAGACCAGCTTATGGGAGAAGGGATAGTCTAGATGGACAAAGAAGAGATATAGACAGAGATAGAGGAGACAGAGGTTACGGACATCGACTAAACAATACAGCTTCATAGAACGGTCCTTTAAACTAGAAAGGACCTACCCTCCAGGCCAGAGGGAGGTCCAAAACATTGGCCAACAAAGACCAGAAGTAAGAGATACTTTGAGGCCGACTGCCCTTAGAAGGAAGGCTGGATTATGTGATGGCATTTACATAAGGGGGAGTATTCAAGGCACACCTGCGGTGCTCACATCAGATACTGGAGCGTCGAAAACTGTGCTGTCGGTGAGATTTTCCAACCGACTCGACGAGTGAGTGAGTGAGTTGGGTTTTACGGGGAATCGACACAAAATGGTCATATATCGCCGATTCGGAAGAAAACAGACCTGAGTTGGAGGTATCAAACCTTCTAAAAGGGGCAGGAGGAGCTCCACTGAACGAGTTAGGAAAAGGGACCTTCTCACTTAAAATGGGCTCTTTAATTTCGCAGCAAGAGATGGTTATCGCGGACATAGAGGATGATTGTCTGTTGGGGATAGATGTACTGCAGAATGACAATGGACTGGCAGACATGATGTTAAGCAAAGGAGTTATAAAACTCCAGGGTCATGAGATCCCATGCACACAGACAGGCATGTCTGGCCATGTTAGGAAGGTTACAGCAACAGACACACAAGATATACCTGGTTATAGTGAAACTTTAATTGAGGTCACCATATAACGTAACGATACTGATGACTTGATACAGGACTCTCATTTCTTGATAGAACCAACAGATCATTTCATTTCAAACTAGCTTCTACTAATGGCAGCAACATTACTAGTAGACATCAACAAAGGTGCTACCAATACGGTTAGGTTGTTAAACTCATACCCAACTCCAATCACTATAAGACAAGATGCTGTACTGGGCTGTGCAGAAAGAATTGGAGGAGAAGTGAAGGTATTGAGTACACGAGTCTGATAATGAAGATGGAAATAATTTCTCAGTGAGGAGGATACAGATCCTGACACAGAAACAGGAAGTAAATGACCAAGGTGTAGGGGTTGGCTTATCACAGGACAAAGTTCCAGAACATTTACAGAACCTTTATGAGTCTGCTTGCAAGGGACTTTCAGAAACCGAACGGGCTAAGATAGCAGAATTACTGGTGCGCCATCAGGATGTCTTCTTGAGGAACGAATGGGACATAGGACTCACAAACATCACAGAACACAGTATTGACACTGGTGACGTGCCGCCAATAAAACAGAGACCAAAAAAGGTGACTTTAGCCTTCGCTAGTGAGGAAAAGGATGCGATTGAGGACCTGAAAGCAAAGGGCTTGATAAGGGAAAGCATCCCCTCTGGTACTCGTGCAGAAGAAGAATGGTTCTATTAGGCCATGTGTCGATTACAGGAAGTTGAATGAATTGGTGAAACCTGACGGCTTTCCCATGCCTCGCGTACAAGACTGTCTGGATGCTGTTGCAGGATAGACCCTCTTCAGCACCTTCGACCTCACCAGCGGCTATTTTCAGATTCCACTGAAGGAGGTAGATATCAAGAAAAGTGCCTTTGTGTGCAAATACAGTCAATTTGAAATGATTAGAATGCACTTCGGACTAAACAACGCTGCAAGTACGTTCCAGAGGACGATGGAAATAGCATTGCATGGGTTGCAGTGGGAGACGTGCCTAATCTACATTGATGACGTCACAGTCTTTAGAAAAGATATAGACAACCATATTAATGAAGTAGATCAAGTATTACAGAGACTCAGTGAAGCTGGACTCAAACTTAAACCTAAAAAATGTGAGATGTTGCAGAAGGAAGTTACCTTTCTTCGACATGTGGTGTCAAGAGATGGAGTGAGACCCAACCCTTCGAACATAGACAAAGTTGTGAACTGGCCAAGACACAAGTGAAACAATTCGTAGCCCTTGGAAGCTATTACAGGAAATTCGTGGAAAACTTGGCCTCCTGACCTAGTTTTTGACTGCAGTTGACCCAGTTTCGAACATGACCTAGACATCATCAAGATGAATATTCAGACCAACTTTCATACAGATCCCATGAAAATTATAGCCTCTCAAGAGGTCACAAGGTTTTTCTATTATTTGACCTACTGACCTAGTTTTTGATGGCAATTGACCCAGTTTTGAACTTGAACTAGATATCATCCAAGTGAACACTCTGACCAATTTTCATGAAAATCCATTGAAAAGTATGGACTCTAGAGAGGTCACAAGGCTTCTGTATTTTTAGACCTACTGACCTAGTTTTTGACCGCATGTGACCCAGTTTTGAATTTGACCTATATATCATCAAGGTGAACATTCTGACTAATTTTCATGAAGATCCATTGGAAAATATGGCCTCTAGGGAGGTCAAAAGGTTTTTCTATTTTTAAACCTACTGACCTAGTTTTTGACCGCAGTTGACCCAGTTTCGAACTTGACCTATATATCGTCAAGATGAATATTCAGACCAACATTCATACAGATCCCATGATAAATATCGCCTCTAGAGAGGTCACAAGGTTTTTCTATTATTTGACCTAATGACTTAGTTTTTGATGGCACATGACCCAGTTTTGAATCTGAACTGGATATCATCAAGGTGAACATTCTGACCAATTTTTATGAAGATCCATTGAAAAGTATGGCCTCTAGAGAGGTCACAAGGTTTCTCTATTTTTAGACCTTCTGACCTGTTTATGACTGCACGTGACCCAGTTTTGAACTTGACCTAGATATCATCAAGATGAACATTCTGACCAATTTTCATGAAGATCCATTGAAAAGTATGGACTCTAGAGTGGTCACAAGGTTTTTCTATTTTTAGACCTACTGACCTAGTTGACCCAGTTTCGAATTTGACCTAGATATCATCAAAGTGAACATTCTGACTAATTTTTATGAAGATCCATTAAAAAATATGGCCTTTAGGGAGATCACAAGGATTTTCTTTTTTTAGACCTACTGACCTAGTTTTGGACCGCATATGACCCATTTTCGAACTTGACCTAGATATCATCAAGATGAACATTCCGATCAACTTTCATAAAGATCCCATGAAAAATGTGACCTCTAGAGTGGTCACAAGCAAAAGTTCACGGACGCACGGATGCCGCGCGATCACAAAAGCTCACCTTGTCACTTTGTGACAGGTGAGCTAAAAATTTGAATGGTCTGACGAATGCAAAAAATCATTCCAGGACATCAAAGCTGCATTAGTAAGTGCTGACATGATTGGTACCCATAGAACGAAGGAGGTGAATTCATCTTAGATGTGGATGCATCAGATGTAGGATTAGGAGGAGTGTTGTCCCAAATTCAAGAAGGGCGTGAACGAGTTATTGGATATGCCAGTCCAGCGCTGAATAAGGCAGAGAAAAATTATTGTATTACCGAGAAGGAACTCCTTGCAATACGCTATTTTGTTGAATACTACCGGCAGTACTTATTAGGATGAAGGTTCCGGGTTCATAGTGGCCACCGAGCTCTAGTGTACCTCTTCAAGTTAAAGGAGCCTTGGGGAAAAAATGCCAGATGGCTGGAGATCTTGACGCAGTACGATTTTTTAACTGAGTACCGACCAGGGAACAAACAAGGACATTGCGACGCTTTATCAAGGTGCGAAACTCCAAAAGATTGTCAGTGTGCGGACGACGATACCGAGGAGCCCCTTAAATGTGGACCATGCCAAAAGTGCCAAAGGAGGGCAGAGAACATGGTACTTGACGGACCATGGGCAGGTATCACACTGCAACAACCTGAATCAGGAGTAAATGTTGACAAAGTCAATCTAGATGAAAATGGAGCTGTGCGGAGTGCGCAAGTCGAGGGTGATTCAGGTGCAGCAGGAAGAGATGGAACAGAAGAAACAAGAGCTGTCTCCATAGGATGACACATGCCCCCGATGGCACTTTGAATGAATAGTTATGGCCGATGTTAGAGTTTAGGACCTTTGACCTACAGAGCTGGATCTTGCGCGCGACACGTCGTCTTACTGTGTCACACATTCATGCGTAGTTATTTTAAAATCCATGCATGAATGACAAAGATATGGACCGGACACGCCCATCAATGCACTATTATGAAAAATGACCTTTAACGTCTAAGTGTGACCTTGACCTTTGAGCTACGGACCTGGGTCTTACGCATGACACGTCGTCTTACTGTGGTACACATTCATGCCAAGTTATTTGAAAATCCATCCATGGATGACAAAGATATGGACCGGACATGCCCATCAATGCACTATCCTTTAACGTCTAAGTGTGACCTTGACCTTTGAGCTACGGACCTGGGTCTTGCGCGCGACACGTCGTCTTACTGTGGTACACATTCATGCCAAGTTATTTGAAAATCCATCCATGGATGACAAAGATATGGACCGGACACGCCCATCAATGCACTATCCTTTAAAGTCTAAGTGTGACCTTGACCTTTGAGCTACGGACCTGGGTCTTACGCGCGACACGTCGTCTTACTGTAGTACACATTCATGCCAAGTTATTTGAAAATCCATCCATGGATGACAAAGATATGGACCGGACACGCCCATCAATGCACTATCCTTTAATGTCTAAGTGTGACCTTGACCTTTGAGCTACGGACCTGGGTCTTGCGCGCGACACGTCGTCTTACTGTGGTTCACATTCATGCCAAGTTATTTGAAAATCCATCCATTGATGACAAAGATATGGACCGGACACAGGCTGTCTAGCATACCCCGACAAAAAATTAGGGCTAATTTTAGGGCAATTTGTACAAAAAAATAGGGCTAAAATTAGGAATTTGGTACAATTTTAAGGAAATTTTAGGGCTAAATTTAGGAATTTTCAAATCAAAATACGGACTTTAAAGACCATGATTGTAATGTGCTTACCTTTATGTAATTGACATAAAAGTAACTCACAAATAGTGCTTTATTTACAGAAAAGACGTCTCCTAGCTTTCCACCGTTTTGAACTGTGCTAAATTGTTTTTTTCTGAATTAGAAGAACTTTTAAACAACATTTAAAACATTTTCTCTTTTTGATCATTGCAAAAAAGTTAAAAAATTAGGAATCTTTGTGAAAAAATAGGGCCTTTTTAGGAATTTCCTTTGATTTTTTAAAAAAAAATAGGAATTTTAGCCAAATTGAAAAAAAATAGGAAAAAGTAGGAATTTTAGGGACGCTAGACAGCCTGCGGACACGAAAATTGCGGACAGACTGACAGACCGACGGACCGACAGACGGTTCAAAAACTATATGCCTCCCTTCGGGGGCATAAAAAGCAAGCCACAACATTGTCTGTGTGGGATTTTGACCGGCTACACAGTGAAAGAAATTAGAGAGGCACAGAAAGAAGACCTTGATATCAAGGTGCTTGTGGAAGCGAAGACAGAAGGCACAAAGCAACCGGACAAAGATATAGCAGCAGTGAGCCCTGCCGGGAGACATTACTTCTTGCTCTGGGATGCCTTGGAAGTGGTGGAAGGCATTCTGGTGAAAATATTTAAGAATCTTGATGGCACAGGACAACACAGTCAGTTGGTAGTACCACAGAAGATGAAGAAGCACGTACTCCACCAGATGCATGATGCTCCAATGGCCGGTCATATGGGAGTCAAGAAGACCAAAGAAAAGCTTCTTCAACAATTCTACTGGTACCAGCTGAAAGCAGATGTTTCACTCTACATCAGAAGATGTGATGTGTGTGCGGCAGACAAGAAACCCATGCGGATCCCACGAGGTCCTCTTGGCACCATCCAAACTGGAGCATCTTGGGACATCCTGGCCATGGATTATATCGGCCCGCTTCCAGTCACTTCGAGAGGGAACCACTATGCCTTGGTGTTGACAGACCTGTTCTCTAAATATGTGGAAGTGGTAGCATTACCCGAATAGACCGCCTATTACATGGTGTCAGATTTCGTGCCCAGGTGGGGATGTCCGCTAACCATTCAAGTAAGGAATTGTGAGGGCAAGGTATTTCAAGAAATGTGCCAGATGCTCGAAGTCAGGAAGACCCGGACAAGGGCACGGAACCCAAAATGCAATGGTCAGGTAGGAAGGTGGAACCAGTCACTCATCAAGATGCTCAAAGCATATATCAGCAATCATACTGAGTGGGATTTGTACCTGGGGTGCGTAGCGGGAGCATACAGGGCAACCCCTCATGAGACAACCAAGATGACGCCAAATTTATTAGTAATGGGACATGAAATCAGGCTACCTTCTGAACTCGTTTTTAAAAGCACCGTCCAAGAATTTTTTATTTATTTATTTATTTTTTTTTATTTAAGGTCGCACCAACACATGATAGGTCATATGGAGACTTTCCAGCTTTAATGGTAAAGGAAGACCCCAGGTGCCCCTCCGTGCATTATTTCATCACGAGCAAGAAAAGAGAACATAACAAGCTATGGGCTATACGTTGATGAGCTAAAAGAGAAGGTACAGAAGGCTCATGCAGTTGCACGAAGACACCTGAAGAAGGCAGCTGAATGAAGCAAGGAGCTATACAATGTCAAAATATGAACAAACAAGTACAAGGAAGGGGACCTAGTGTGCCTTCTTCATGAAATAAACAAGAGGGTTATGATGACCCTGGATCACTCACCTCAGTAATATGAGCTACATGTTTCAAATGTCAAAATGATGATAAAATATTAAGAAAGTCAGTAGGTCGCATTCATGGTCAATGAAATTCAGTTTACCGATTTGTGTGCAAAACTGTGTATGTAAATTTCAAGACTGTATCTTAAACAAGAGATCACAGAGTGATCTTGGCGCCCACCAATGTGCCATTTTTGAGAATTCCAAATTTTAAGACTTACTGACTAGCTCAAGGTCAAATTTCATTTCCGTACAAAACACTGTGCATGTGGTCAAAATTCAAAACCTGTAGCTTGCGAAATGTGAAAGTAGGTCACTATATCAATTTCAAGGACAAAGTTCTTTGTACACAAAGCTATGCATGTGCATCAAGTTTGAAGGCTGTAGTTTAATAAATTTGAAAGTAGGTCACTAGGTCAATCTTAAGGTCAAAGTTTATTTTGGTACACAAAACTATGCAAGTGGTCCAAATTTGAAGGCTGTAGCTTTAGAAATGTGAAAGTAGGTCACTAGGTCAAAATCAAGGTCAAATTACACTTCAGAATACAAATCTATACATGTGGTCCAAATTCAAAGCCTGTATATTCAAAAATGTGAAAGTAGGTCACTAGGTCAATGTAAAGGTCAAAATTTGTTTCGGTACACAAAATTATGCATGTGGTCCAAATTTGAAGGCTGTAGCTTGAAAAATGTGAAAGTAGGTCATTAGGTCAAAATGAATTTTTGTTTGTTTGTTTTGGGTTTAGCGCCGTTTTTGAACAGTATTTCAGTCATGTAACGGCGGGCAGTTAACCCAACCAGTATTCCTGGATTCTATACCAGTACAAACCTGTTCTCCGCAAGTAACTGCCAACTTCCCCACATGAATCAGAGGTGGAGGACTAATGATTTCAGACACAATGTCGTTTATCAAATAGTCACGGAGAACATAAGCCCCGCCCGAGGATCGAACTCGCGACCCTGAGATCCGTAGACCAACGCTCTTACCTACTGAGCTAAGCGGGCGGGCTAGGTCAAAATGAAGGTCAAATTTTATTTCGGAACACAAAACTATACATGTGGTCCAAATTTGAAGGCTGTAGCTTGAGAAATGTGAAAGCAGGTAACTAGGTCAAAATCAAGGTCAAATTTTATTTTGGAACACAGAACTATGCATGTGGTCCAAATTTGAGGCCTGTACCTTCAATAATGTGAAAGTAGGTCACTAGGTCAATGTAAAGGTCAAAGTTTGTTTCGGTACATAAAATTATGCCTGTGGTCCAAATTTGAAGGCTGTAGCTTCAGAAATGTGAAAGTAGGTCACTAGGTCAAAATGAAGGTCAAATTTTATTTCGGAACACAGAACTATGCAAGTGGTCCAAATTTGAAGGCTGTAGCTTGAGAAATGTGAAAGTAGGTCACTAGGTCAAAATCAAGGTCAAATTTTATTTCGGAACACAGAACTATGCATGTGGTCCAAATTTGAAGCCTCTGTACCTTCAAAAATGTGAAAGTAGGTCACTAGGTCAATATCAAGGTCAAAGTTTTTTTCAGTGCACAAAACTATGCATGTGGTCTAAATCTGAAGGCTGTAGCTACAGAAATGTGAAAGTAGGTCACTAGGTCAAAATCAAGGTCAACTCATGTCAAGGTTCATCTTGCCACTCAAAACCATACAGGTGGTCCAACCTTGAATGTTGTAGGTTATTGACAAGACGATTTTAAAAGCTTTTCCCTATATAAGTCTATATGAACCATGTGACCCCCAGGGTGGGGCCATAATTGACCCTAGGGGATGATTTGAACAAACTTGGTAGAGAACCACTAGATGATGCTACATTACAAATGCCAAAGCCCTAGGCTTTGTGGTTTGGACAAGAAGATTTCCAAAGTTTTTCCCTATATAAGTCTATGTAAACCATGTGACCCCCGGGGCGGGGCCATATTTGACCCTAGGGGAATAATTTGAACAATCTTAGTAGAAGACCACTAGATAATGTCGCATACAAAATATCAAAGCCCTAGGCCCTGTGTTTTTGAATAAGAGGTTTTTCAAAGTTTTTCCCTATATAAGTCTATATAAACCATGTGACCCCCGGGGCGGGGCCATATTAGACCCCAGGGAAATAATTTGAATCATTTTGGTAGAGGACCACTAGATGATGCTTCATACCAAATATCAAAGCCCTAGGCTCTGTGATTTTGGACAAGAAGATTTTCAAGTTTTTCCCTATATAAATCTATGTAAATTATAGAAATAAACAAAGGGCCATAACTCACTAAAGAATTGTTGAACCAGTCTGATTTTCAGGGGGACACAACTAGGGTACCAATAAATCATTCTGACAAAGTTTGGTCAAAATCCCCCTGGTAGTTTCTGAGGAGATGCGATAACGAGAAATTGTTAACGGAAGGACGGAAGGACGGACGTCGGACCACGGACGCAGAGTGATTTGAATAGCCCACCATCTGATGATGGTGGGCTAAAAACAAGAAAGTAGGTCAGTAGGTCAAGGTCACAGTCAAGTGACATCATATTACTTGGGGTCATCAGGTAATTATAATTAAACAGTCTTTGAAATAGGATCAGATGATTTTTTAAGTATTTTTCCTATATAACTCACATAATAACTAAGTGACCCCAGGGTGGGGCCTCTTTTCACCCCAGGGGCATAATTTGAACAATTTTGGACTACTAGACAATGCATCATACCAAATGTTAAAAGCCTAGGTCATATGGTTTCAGACAAGAAGATTTTTAAAGCTTTTCTTATATAAGTCTATATAAAACTTGGGACCCCTAGGGCAGGGCCTCTTTTCACCCAAGGGGTACAATTTGAATAATTTTGGTTGAGAACCATAAGACAATGCTACAAACCAAATATCAAAGGTCTAAGTGTTCTGGTTTCAGACAAGAAGATTTTTAAACTTTTTTTCCTATATAAGTCTATGTAAAACTTGGGACCCCCGGGGCAGGGCCATATTTGACCCTAGGGGGATAATTTGAACAATCTTGGTAGAGGACCACTAGATGATGTAACATACCAAATATCAAAGCCCTAGGCCATGTGGTTTTGTACAAGAAGATTTTCAAAGTTTTCCCTATATAAGTCTATATAAACCATGTGACCCCCGGGGCAGGGCCATATTTGACCCTAGGGGGGTAATTTGAACAATCATGGTAGAGGACCACTAGATGATGCTACATACCAAATATCAAAGCCCTAGGCCTTGTACAAGAAGATTTTCAAAGTTTTCCCTATATAAGTCTATATAAACCATGTGATCCCCGGGGCGTGGGCCATATTTGACCCTAGGGGGATAATTTGAACAATTTTGGTAGAAGACCACTAGATGATGCTACACACCAGATATCAAAGCCCTAGGCCCTGTGGTTTTGGACAAGAAGATTTTTAAAGTTTTTCCTTTCAGTTGCCATGGCAACCAGAGTTCTGCATGGAATTCAATTCTTTGAATAATTTTGAAAGGGGGCCACCCAAGGATCATTCCTATGAAGTTTGGTGTAATTCTGCCCAGTGATTTTAAAGAAGAAGATTTTTTTTAGAAATTGTTGACGGACGCACAACCCAAGACGGACGCAAAATTGAGCAGTCACAAAAGCTCACCATGAGCCTTTGGCTCAGGTGAGCTAAAAAGCCAGGTGCTGAGCCAAAACTTGAGAGAAGTTATAGAGGTCCATTTGTGGTTACGGCAAAGCTGTCTCAAGTCACCTTTGTCGTGCAACTCGACAAGGAAGGATACAAAAGAGTTGTGCACCACGCCAAACTGAAGCCGTACAAGGGCGACAGTCAACCGCGGTGGACTACTAAGATACAGAAATCTATCTTTAAGAAACTGGTTGACTGACTCAGTCATGTTGTGTTTTTATAACTTTACGTCGTTAACATGTTGTGTATTTTCAGGACATATTGTTATACAGGTTTTTTTTATCAATGTGTACTTGTGCAGTGGAACAGGTTCAGTGACGCGAAGTAATCAGGTGGGAATAAAAAGGGAACAAAAAAAGAGTCATTGTTGTTTGTCTTTGTGTCTCCGGTACAGTTATGGCGTTGATTTTCAAAAACCAATGCATCAAGGCAGTTTAATGGCAAAGGAGCGCATAATCCTGCGAGTCGCTTAGATTAAAGGGGCTGTCAATCCATGTTTACTCCCATGCGCGAAACTCTATTTTAAACATGTGCATTAATTTGTATTCTAGATGACCAGGATGACATATGACCTAGATGACCTATACTGTGTATTATTCAGACATGTAGGTACATGCATGATCACCCTATATCGCTCCCCTGAGTTTAGTTGCTTGCTTAAACAAAATTCTTTACTAACACAGTGGCCAGGATGGCACTATATTGCTCTCCTGAGTTTAACTGCTTGGTTGGACAAATTTCTTTGCTAATGCTTCTTAAACAAACAAACAAGAGGGCCATGAAGGTCCTGTATCGCTCACCTGACCTACTGACCTAAAGATCACCAAGATTAACATTCTGACCAAGTTTCATTAAGATATGGTCATAAATGTGGTCTCTAAAGTGTTAACAAGCTTCTCCTTTGATTTGACGCGGTGACCTAGTTTTTTACTCCACATGACCCAGATTCGAACTTGACCTAAAGATCATCAAGATTAACATTCTGACTAAGATAGAGTCATAAATAGTGTCAACTAGCTTTTCCTCTGATTTGACCTGGTGACCTAGTTTTTGATCCCACATGACCAAGATTTCAAACTGACCACAAAAGAATCAAGGTTAACATTCTGACCAAGTTTCATGAAGATACAGTCATAAATGTGGCCTTTAGAGTGTTAACAAGCTTTTCCTTTGATTTCACCAGGTTACCTAGTTTTTGACCCCACCTGACCGAGATTTAAACTTGACCTAAAGATCATCAAGCTTAAATATCTAACCAAGTTTCATTAAGATACGGTCATAAATGTTGCTTATAGAGTGTTAACTAGCTTTTCCTTTGACTTGACCAGGTGACCTAGTTTTCGAACCTACCTGACCCAGATTTGAACTTGATTTAAAGATCATCAAGACTAACATTCTAACCAAGTTTCATTAAGATACAGTCATAAATGTGGCTTATAGAGTGTTAACTAACTTTATCTTTGATTTCACCTGGTGACCTAGTTTTTGACCCCACCTGACCCAGATCTGAACTTGACCTAAAGACCATCAAGATTACTATTCTGACCAAGAATCACAGAGATATTATCATAAATATGGCTTCTAGAGTGTTAACAAACTTTTGCTTTGATTTGACCTGGTGACCTAGTTCTTGACCCCAGATGACCCAATATCGAACTCTTCCAAGATTTTATTGAGGGTAACATTCTGACCAAGTTTCATTAAGATTGGGCCAAAATTGTGACCTCTAGAGTGTTAACAGTCAAATTGTTGACCTCGGACGATGACGACGACGGACACATGGGGATCACAAAAAGCTAACCTTGGCCACTTCATGCTCAGGTGAGCTTAAAAAAAAAATTTATACACTCCTTTACATTACTCTGATATCGCTAATAACGAGTCTGTAAATAACAGTTTTCGGATATTTTCATACCTATCTACCCCTGCTGATTGTTAATCCCGCACCACAAGTGGTTGGGGGTTATAGGAATGGTCTATGTCTGTCCTTCCTTCTGTCCTTCCGTCCGTCTGTCCGTAACACTTTCGTGTCCGCTTCATATCTCCTAAACCCCTTGAAGGATTTTCATGAAACTTGAATCAAATGATCACCTCATCAAGACGATGTGCAGAATCCATGAGTCAGCCTTGTCCGCTCAAGGTCAAGGTCACAACTCAGGGTCAAAGGTTTGAGCCTTCAATTTTGTGTCCGCTCTATATCTCCTAAACCCCTTTAAGGAATTTTATAAAACTTGGGTCAAATGATCACCTCATCAAAACGATGTGCAGAAATTATGAGTCAGCCATGCTGGCTCAAGGTCAAGGTCATAACTTACGGTCAAAGGTTTGAGCTTTCCATTTTGTGTCCGATCTGTATCTCCTAAACGCCTTGAAGGATTTTCATCAAGCTTGGGTCAAATGATCACCTTATCAAGAACTCATGAGTCAGCCATGTCAACTCAAGGTCAAGGTCACAACTCAAGGTCAAAGGTTTGAGCTCTGTATCTCCTAAACCCCTTGACGGATTTTTATGAAACTTGGGTCAAATGATCACCTCATCAAGACAGTGTGCAGAATTCATGAGTCAGCCATGTCAGTTCAAGGTCAAGGTCACAGCTAAAGGTCAAAGGTTTACCCTTTCACTATCCATAGCAGTGGCGGGGGATTTAGCTGTCTTTCAGACTGCCTTGTTGTTTATTGCATGACATTTTTTCAACAATTAGCCAGGCGTTGATTAATGTGTCACAACTGAAATTGAAATCCAGACAACAGATATTTAATTTCAATCAAAATCAAATTTAGACAAAAAATATATTGGCTTTCTGACTAAGTTTCATGAAGATAGGGTCATAAATGTGGCCTCTAGAGTGTTAATAAGCTTTTCACTTGATTTGGTTGAATGACCTAGTTTTTGACTCCATATGGCCCAGATTCAAACCTAACCTAAGGCAAACACTCTGACCAATTCTCATGAGTTTCAAACTTAAAATGTGGTTTCTAGAGTGTTAACAAGATTTTCCTTTAATCTGGCCTAGTGACCCTACATTACCAAATTTCAAACATGACCTAGAGATCATCAAGACAAACATTCTGACCAGTTTTATGAAAACAGAATCATAAATGTGGCCTCTAGAGTGTAAACAAGCTTTTACTTTGATTTGACCTGCTGACCTAGTTTTCTGAGCCCACATGACCCAGATTCGAACTTGACCTCGAGTTCATCAAGACAAACATTCTGACAAATTCTCATGAGTTTCAAACTAAAACTGTGCACTCTAGACTGTTAACAAGATTTTCCTTTGATCTGGCCTAGTCACCTACTTTTTGATGCCAGACAAAGACCGGTCACAATAGCTCACCTTGAGCACTTCGTGCTCTGGTGAGCTAGACACAAAAGAAATCCTATGTTCACACAAAAATCCTTACAAGGTAGCGATAGGTCAAAATACACCTAACAAGAGGGCCATGAAGGCCCTGTATCGCTCACCTACTGACCTAAAGATCATCAAGATTAACATTCTGACCAAGTTTCATTAAGATAAGGTCATAAATGTGGCCTCTAGAGTGTTAACTAGCTTTTCCTTTGGTTTGACCTAGTGACCTAGTTTTTGACCCCACATGCCCCAGATTCGAATTTGACCTAAAGATCATCAAGATTTACTTTACTTTTGATTTGACCTGGCAACCTAGATTTTGAGCCCACCTGACCCAGATTGGAACTTAACCTTAAGATCATCAAGATCAACATTCTCACAAAGTTTCATAAAGATAAGGTCACAAATGTGGTCTCTAAAGTGTTCACCAGCTTTTCCTTTGATATGACCAAGTGACCTAGTTTTTGAACCCACATGAGCCAGATTCCAACTTGGCCTAAAGATCATCAAAATTAACATTCTGACTAAGTTTCATGAAGATACAGTCATAAATTTGACCTCTAGATTGTTAACAAGCTTTTCCTTTGATTTGACCCGGTGACCTTTTTTTGACCCCACATGACGCAGATTCGAACCTGACTTAAGGTCATCAAGACAAACATTCTGATCAATTCCCATGAGATTCAAACTTAAAATTAGGTTTCTAGAGTGTTAACTAGCTTTACCTTTGATTTGACCTGGTGACCTAATTCTTGACCCCACCTGACCCAGAATGAAACTTGACCTAAAGATCTTCAAGATTAATATTCTGACCAAGTTGCATTAAGATATGGTCATAAAAGTGGCCTCCAGAGTGTTAACTAGCTATTTCTTTGATTTGACCTGGTGACCTAATTTTTGACCCCACATGACCCAGATTCAAACTTGGCCTTAAAGATCATCAAGATTAACCTTCTGACTAAGTTTCATTAAGATTGGGCCAAAATTGTGGCCTCTAGAGTGTTAACAGCCAAATTGTTGTCGACAGAAACAGGGCGATCACATGCATATTGTACTACAGAAAAGTGATCTCGATTTTTCCCTATGGCCAGTAATAAAAAGGTTACAATATAAGCTATTTATAGTAACAACAAAGGGCAGTGATTCTAAATTATGGACCTGGTTCTTGCACATGACACTCCGTCTCATGATGGTGAACAATTGTGCCAAGTTACATCAAAATCCCTCCATGCATGAAGAAGAAATGCTCCGGACAAAGTCATTCTTGTATCTGACCTTTGACCTCTAAGTGTGACCTTGACTTTAGAGATAGGGGTCTGGGTCTTGTGCATGACATGTCTCACTATGGTTAACATTTTTGCAAAGTTATTTCAAAATCCCTCCAAGGATGGCAGAGCTATGGACCAGACATGAAACAGACTCTGTTAACTTATGACCTCTAAGTGTGACCTTGACCTTGGAGCAATGGGTCTGGGTCTTGCACACGACACGTCATCTCATTATGGGGAACATTTATGCCCAGTTATTTCAAAATTCCTTCATGGATGGCAGAATTATGGACCAGACACGAAGTGTGATGGACGGAAGGAAGGAAGGATGGCCGGAAGGACGGACAGCAGAAGGATTCAGCCTACTTCTATGTCCCCCTTTTTTTTCTATGAGGAGGACAATAATTTTGATGTAACACTGCACTTAAGAAATCCGAACCTTATGACAGAACTTTTAGCAGGACCCTTGTAGAAAATCCTGCACAATTTGCACAGAACCGATGGGAGCAGTTTCTCTTTCCAAAATATATGATAGTTTCCGCTTTTCTTTCTTCATGAACTGATACTGTCTTGTAAACAAGAGGGTCATGATGACCCTGGTTCATAACCTGAGTAATATGAGATACATGTTTCAAATGTCAAACTGATGCTAAAATATTCAGAAAGTATGTCAGTTGGTCACTTTCATGGTCACTGAAAGTCAATTTTAAGGTTGGTGTGCAAAACTGCACATGTCATCCAAAGGTCAGTAGGTCTAGGTCACAGTCAGGTGACCCCTAATCACTTTGGGTCATCAGGTAATTATAATTAACTAGTCTAGGAAATATCATCTGATAATTTTTGAAGTAGTTTTTCCTATATAACTCACATAACAAAAGACCCCCAGGAAGGGGTCTCTTTTCAACCCGGGGGGCAAATTTGAACAATATTGTTAAAGATCCACTAGGCAATGCTACAGGCCAAGGCCTTGAACTTTCAGACAATAAGATCTTAAATTTTTTTCCTATATAAGTCAATGTTAAACTTTGGACCCCTAGGGCAGGGCCTCTTTTCAACTCAGGGGCATAATTTGAATAAACTTGGTAGAGGACCACTAGGCAATGCAACATACCAAATATCAAAGGCCTATGTCTTGTGGTTTCAGACAAGAAGATTTTTAAACTTTTTTCCTATACAAGTATATGTTAAACTTGGGATCCCCGGGAAGGGACCTCTTTTCACCCCGGGGGCAAATTTGAACAATATTGTTAAAGATCCACTAGGCAATGCTACAGGCCAAGGCCTTGAACTTTCAGACGATAAGATCTTAAATTTTTTTCCTATATTAGTCAATGTTAAACTTTGGACCCCTAGGACAGGGCCTCTTCTCATCCCAGGGGCATAATTTGAACAATTTTGGTAGAGGAACACTAGGCAATGCTACATACCAAATATCAAAAGCCTATGTCTTGCAGTTTCGGGCAAGAAGACTTCTAAAGTTTTTTGCTATGAAGTCTATGTAAAACTTGGGACCCCCAGGATGGGGCCTCTTTTCAACTCAGGGGCATAATTTGAATAATCTTGGTAGAGGACCACTAGGCAATGCAACATACCAAATATCAAAGGCCTACGTCTTGTGGTTTCAGACAAGAAGATTTTTAAACTTTTTTCCTATACAAGTATATGTTAAACTTGGGATCCCCGGGAAGGGACCTCTTTCACTCCAGGGGCACAATTTGAACAATCTTGGTAGAGGACCACAAGGCAATGCTACATACCAAATATTAAAGATTTTTTAACTTTTTTCCTATTAAGTCTATGCAAAACTTGGGATCCCCAGGGCAGGGCCCCTTTTCATCCCAGGGGTACAATTTGAACAATCTTGGTAGAGGACTACAAGGCAATGCTACATACCAAATATATAAGGCCTAGGACTAGTGGTTTCAAACAAGAAGATTTTCAAAGTTTTTTCCTATATAAGTATAGTAAAACTTGGGACCGCCAAGGTGGGGCACTTTTTCACCCCAGGGGCACAATTTGAACAATCTTCATAGAGGACCATTAGATGATGTCACATGCCAAATATCAATGCTCTATGCCTTGCGGTTTTAGACAAGATTTTTAAAGTTAGTTCTGCATGGAATTCAATTCTTTGAACAATTTTGAAAGGGGGCCACCTAATGATCATTCCTGTGAAGTTTGGAGTAATTCTGCCAAGTGGTTTTCAAGAAGAAGATTTTTTTAGAAAATGTTGATGGACGCACAACGGACGACTGACGACGGACATTGAGCGGTCACAAAAGCTCACCATGAGCCTTTGGCTCAGGTGAGCTAATAATAACAATAACTTTCAGTTTTAATTTTGGCATCCTTTTATCTGAAAATGTTTTAACAGTGTTTCAATGAAAGTTTATTTCCTTAATTCTATACATGTATAAACATTTATTATCTTGCATCCCTTCTAGGGATCCATTGTTACTGAAAGATTTTGTATAAATACCTTTCAATCTGTTTGTCTTTTTCTGAGATAGATTCCTCCATGGCTGAGATAGCACTGTCTGAAGACTCAATACAATTACTCGACTGGGTCTTTATTTGGGTTAACTGATCTTCCTTTTCTGCCAAAAGATCTTCCAAGTTGCCAACCTGTAATTTATATGATACTGTTTTCATGTTCCCATAACACAAAGGGAATGAATCTTTTAAAAAAAAAATTAAATCTGCATAAAAATCCTTACCAGTAGAGATAGGTCAAAATACACCTAAATATTGGATGTAACATGCATGTTGTACTACAGAAAAGTCATCTTGATTTTTCCCTACGACCAGTAATAGTTAAGTTGCTTGCTTAAACAAAATTCTTTACTAACACAAGAGGGCCATGATGGCACTATATCGCTCATCTGAGTTTAATTGCTTGGTTGAACAAATTTCTTTGCTAATGCTTCAGAAACAAACAAACAAGAGGGCCATGAAGGCCTTGTATCGCTCTACTGACCTATTGACCTAAAGATCATCAAGAGTAACATTCTGACCAAGATTCATTAAAATATGGTCATAAATGTGGCCTTTAAAGTGTTAACTAGCTTTTCCTTTGATTTGACCCGGTGACCTAGTTTTTTACTCCAAATGAAAAGATCATCAAGATTAACATTCCGACTAAGTTTCATGAAGATAAAGTCAAATGTGGTCTCTAGAGTGTTAACAAGCTTTTCCTTTGATTTGACCTAGTGACCTAGTTTCTGACCCAACCTGACCCAGATTTGAACTTGACAATAGATCATCAAGATTAACATTCTGATCAAGTTTCATTAAGATATGGTCACAAATGTGGCCTCTACAGTGTTAACTAGTTTTTCCTTTGATCTGACCTGGTGACCTAGTTTTTGACCCCACATGACCCAGATTCAAACTGGACCTTATGATCATCAAGATTATCATTCTGACTAAGATTCATGAAGATACAGTCATAAATGTGGCCTCTAGAGTGTTAACAAGCTTTTCCTTTGATTTGACCTAGTGACCTAGTTTTTAATCCCACCTGACCCAGATTTAAATGTGACCTATAGATCATCAAGATTAACATTCTGATTAAGTTTCATTAAGATATGGTCATAAATGTGGCCTCTACAGTGTCAACTAGCTTTTCCTTTGATTTGACCTAGTGACCAAGTTTTTGATCCCACATGATGCAGATTCAAACTGGACCTTGAGATCATCAAGATTAACATTCTGACCAAGTTTCATGAAAATACAGTCATAAATGTGGCCTCTACAGTGTTAACAAGCTTTTCCTTTGGTTTGACTAGGTGACCTAGTTTTTGACCCCAGATGACTCAATAAAAAACTTGTCCAAGATTTTATTGAGGGTAATATTCTGACCAAGTTCCATTAAGATTGGGCCAAAATTGAGACCTCCAGAGTGTTAACAAGCTTTTCCTTTGATTTGACCTGGTGACCTAGTTTTTGACCCCAGATAACATAATATCTAACTCGTCCAAGATTTTATTGAGGGTAATATTCTGGCCAAGTTCCATTAAGATTGGGCCAAAATTGTGACCTCAAGAGTGTTAACAAGCTTTTCCTTTGATTTGACCTGGTGACCTAGTTTTTTACCACAGATGACCTAATATTGAACTTGTCCAAGATTTTATTGAGGGTAACATTCTGACCAAGTTTCATTAAGATTGGGCCAAAATTGTGACCTCTAGAGTGTTAACAAGCTTTTCCTTTGATTTGACCTGGTGACCTAGTTTTTGACCCCAGATGACCCAATATAGAACTCGTTCAAGATTTTATTGAGTGTAACATTCTGAACAAGTTTTATTAAGATTGGGCCAAAATTGTGACCTCTAGAGTGTTAACAGTCCAATTGTTGACGACGAACGGACGGACGACGGACATAGGGCGATCACAAAAGCTCACCTTGAGCACTTTGTGCGCAGGTGAGCTAAAAATCTATATAAGTCCACAAGAAACTCATGGTGGTGAATATCTGTGCCAAACACATCAAAATCCCTCCATGCATGAAGAAGAAATGCTCTGGACAAAATCATTCTTGAATTTGACCATTGACCTCTAAGTGTGACCTTAGACCTAGGGACCTGGTTCTTGCACATGACACTTCATCTCATGGAGGTGAATCTTTGTGCCAAGTAATATTAAAGTCCCTTTAAGGATTGCTGAGTTACAGACTGGACCTAGGGACCTGATTCTTGTGCAGTCCAATCCATCTCATGGTGATGAACATTTGTGCCAAGTTACATCAAAATCCCTCCATGCATGAAGAAGAAATGCTCTGGACAAAGTCATTCTTGTATCTGACCTTTGGCCTCTAAGTGTGACCTTAGACCTAGGGACCTGGTTCTTGCACATGACACTTCATCTCATGGAGGTGAATCTTTGTGCCAAATAATATTAAAGTCCCTTTAAGGATTGTTGAGTTACAGACAGGACATGAAAAAGGTCCTTTTGTCGTGACCTTAACCTTTCAGTTAAGGGTCCGGATTTTGGGCATGACAAGCTTTCTCATCGAAGGGAATATTTGTGCAAACTGATATTTAAATCCTGTTTTGCATGACAAAGTTATAGACTGGACAGGAAAAAAAATCGTATTGACCTTTGATCTCCAAGTGTGATTTTCACCTTTAAGCTACAGTTCTGGGCATTGTGCATGATACATAATCTCATCATGGGGAACATTTATACCAAGTAATATTGCAATCCCTTGATGGATGACAGAGTTCTGGACCGGACAGGAAAAAACCCTATTGACCTCTGACCTCCAATTGTGACTTTGACCTTTAAGCTAGGTGTCCAGGATTTGTGCATGACAAGTCGTCTCATCATGGGAAACTTTTGTGCCAAGTATTTTTAAAATCCCTTCATGGATGACAGAGTTATGGACCGGACTTGAAATTGCGGACCGACGGACAGATGGATGGACGGAATGATGGACTGATGGAAAAGCGCATTCCTATAGTCCCCGAAACTGGTTTTCAATCAGTAGGGAACTAATAACGGTCATCTACTCTGCATGTCCAATCATCCTATGAAGTTTCAACGATCTGGGCCAAGTTGTTCTCAAGTTACTGATAGGAAACCATTTTCTATGTTCAGATCCCTGTGACCTTGACCTTAGCTCAAGTGACGCCAAAAACATTAAGGGTCATCTACTCTTTTAAGTCCTATCATCTTATGAAGTTTTAAGGTTCTAGGTCGAATTGTTCTCAAATTATTGATCAGAACTTGTTTTCCATGTTCTGGTCCCTGTGACCTTGACTTTTGATCAAATGACCAAAAAATCAATAGCTGTCATCTACTTATCATGTCCAATCATAGTAGTTTCAACATTCTTGGTCAGGTGGTTCTCAAGCTATTGATCAGAATGGTTTTCTATGTTCAGGCCCCTATGACCTTGACCTTTGATCTAGTACCCTAAAAATTTTATGGGTCATTTACTCTGTAACCCTATTACCCTATAAAGGTTTAAGGATCTAGGTCAAATGGTTCTCCATTTATTGATAAAAAATTAAGTGTGACTGAGAGATGGCCCCTGTGACCTTGACCTTTGAAGGAGTGACCCAAAAAACAATAGGGGTCATTCTGTAAGTCCTATCACCCTATGAAGTTTGTGCCAAGTTACATCAAAATCCCTCCATGCATGAAGAAGAAATGCTCTGGACAAAATCATTCTTGTATCTGACCTTTGGCCTCTAAGTGTGACCTTAGACCTAGGGACCTGGTTCTTGCACATGACACTTCATCTCATGGAGGTGAATCTTTGTGCCAAGTAATATTAAAGTCCCTTTAAGGATTGTTGAGTTACAGACAGGACATGAAAAAAGTCCTTTTGTCGTGACCTTAACCTTTCAGTTAAGGGTCCGGATTTTGGGCATGACAAGCTTTCTCATCGAAGTTCAGGCCCCTATGACCTTGACCTTTGATCTAGTACCCTAAAAATTTTATGGGTCATTTACTCTGTAACCCTATTACCCTATAAAGTTTTAAGGTTCTAGGTCAAATGGTTCTCAATTTATTGATAAAAAATTAAGTGTGACTGAGAGATGGCCCCTGTGACCTTGACCTTTGAAGGAGTGACCCAAAAAACAATAGGGGTCATTCTGTAAGTCCTATCACCCTATGAAGTTTGAACGTTCTAGGTCAAATGGTTCTCAAGTTTCTGTCAGGAAATGGATTTCCATATTTTGGCTGCTGTGACCTTGGGGTCATCTATTTTGCGTGTCCAATCATCCTATGAAGTTTCAACATTCTGGGTCAAGTGGTTCTCAAATAATTGATCAGGAATGGTTTTACAAGTTCACGCCCCTGTGACCTTGACCTTTAACAGAGTGACTTCAAAATCAATAGGGGTTGTCTACTCTGCATGTCCAATCATCCTATGAAGTTTCAACATTCTGAGTCAAGTGGATCTCAAGTTATTGACCGAAATGGTTTTCCATGTTCAGGCCCCTGTGACCTTGACCTTTAAAGGAGTGACCCCAAAAGGGGTCATCTGCTCCATAAGCCCTACCACCCTATGAAGTTCATAGGTTCTAGGTCAAATGATTCTCCAGTTATTGGTCTGAAATGAATTGGAAATTAAATGAAATGAATCAGACGGACGGACAGAGCAGAAACAATATGTCTCCCCCAATTTGGGGAGACATAAATATCTAAGGTCTGGGTCTTATGTTTCTATATAAGAATATTTTTTAACCTTTATCATGCTGGGCATGAGTGAGTCTGCCTTTGCGACCAGGGTAGATCATGATCAGCCTGCACATCCATGCAGTCTGATTATGATCTGCACTGTTCGCCATTCAGTCAGTATCTTTTTGGTAAGCACCCCTTTTGACAGTTAATGGTACTGTCCAAATTGAAAGACCGACAAGTTGATTATAGAAATTTAGCGGGGTAAGGGTTAAAAAAGATTTTTCCTACATAAGTCAATCTAAAACAAGGGACCCCCGTGCCTGGCATATATTGACCCCAGGATAATGCTACATACCAAAATTTCTAATTTTAGTTCTGGTAGCCCCTAAAAGGGGCCAATCTTCCCCTTTGAACAAAATTGGGAGTGACCTTATAATGATGCGGAATCAGAATAATTTGAACAATCTTGGTAGAAAAGGTCAAACAAGGACCATTTCTACTTTATACATATAGGGTTGTGACCACGCCATCTGACTGCCATGATTTTAACAAATCAAAATGATTTGAACAAGAGTTCGTAGAACATGAAATGCCCCCTTGATGAATTCAGTAATTGCACAAGGAACAGAAATTCTTTGGTCACTGTACACAAAAGTTCTACTGTTCTTGGTCAAAGTGACCTTGACCTATGACCTCAAAATTAATAGGGGTCATCTGCTGGTCATGATTAACCTCCCTATTAAGTTTCGTGATCCTAGGCCAAAGCATTTTCAAGTTACCGTCTGGACATTTTTTAACTGTTCCAGTTCACTGTGACCTTGACCTTTGAACTACTAACCTAAAAATCATTGTGATCCTAGGCTCAAAGCGTTCTCAAGTTATCTTCTGGAAATGGTTTTACTGTTCCAGGTCACTGTGTCCTTGACCTTTGATCTACTGAACTCAAAATCAATAGGGGTTATCTGCTGGTCATGGCCAACATCCCTATCAACTATCATGATCCTAGGCCCAACCTTTCTTGAGTAATCATCTGGAAACCATTAAACTGTTCCTTGTCACTGTGACCTTGACCTTTGACCTACTGACCTCAAAATCAATAGGGGTCATCTGCTGGTTATGATCAACTGCCCTATCAACTTCCATAATCCTAAGCCCAAGCGTTCTTGAGTTATCATCTGGAAACAGATTTGTCTACATACCGACCGCCCGTACGACCGACATCTGCAAAACAATATACCCCTCTTCTTCGAAGGGGGGCATAACAATCTTGGTAGAAGGTCAAAAAAGGACCATTTGTGTGAAATTATTTCAAAATTTGATCAGCAGTAATGAAAAGTGACCTCGCCAACTGGCTGCCATGTTTTTTGTGGAATCAGAATAATTCGAACTATCTTTGTAGAAAGTCACTCATTTGAGCGAAATTATTTCAAAATCGGGCCAGCAGTTTTATACAAGAAGAGTTTTTAAGTTTCTATTATAAATATAAAGGGAAACGTGGCCATGCCCTCAGGCATCCATGTCTTTTTCACGGATCAAAATAATTTGAACAATCTTGTTAGAAAGTCTCCAAAGGATCATTTGCTTAAAATTATTTTAAAATCAGGCCAAAAGTTTCATACAAAAAGACTTTTTAAGTTTCTACTATACACATATTGGGAAAAGTGACCAGCCATCAGGTGGCCATGTTTTTTAATGAATCAGAATAATTTGAACAACTTTTGCAGAAGGTCACACAACAATGTGACAAGCGACCATGTCTTTTTGATCAAAATAATATGAACAATTATGTTAGAAAGTCACCCAAGGACCATTTGTTAGAAATGGTACCTAAGGCTACGTATTCAACGACAACAACAACAAATCAAGTGCAAAACCAAAGTGCATATCTCTATGCAAATTAAGTACATTTGTAAACACAAGGTGCGTGTTATAAACAAGAGATCACAGAGTGATCTTGGCGCCCACCATTGGGCCATTTTTGAATGTTCCAAATTTCAAGACTAGCTCAAGGTCAAAATCAAGGTCAAATTTCATTTTAGTACACAACACTGTGAATGTGGTCAATGCATATGGTCCAAATTTGAAAGCTGTACCTTTAGAAATGTGAAAGAAGGTCACTAGATCAATTTCAAGGTCAAAGTTCATTTCGGTATACAAAACTATGCATGTGCTTCAAATCTGGAGGCTGTAGCTTGAGGAATGTGTAAGTAGGTACTAGGTAAAAATCAATGTCAAATTTCAATTCAGAACACAAAAATATGCATGAGATCCAAATTTGAAGCATGTAGCTTGAGAAATGTGGAAGTAGGTCACTAGGTCAATCTCAAAATCAAAGTTCATTTCGGTACACAATACTATGCATGCCATCCAAATTTGAAAGCTGTAGCTTGAGAAATGTGAAAGTAGGTCACTAGGTCAAATTCAAGGTCAAATTTCATTTCGGAACACAAAACTATGCATGTGGTCCAAATCTGAAGTCTGTACCTTCAAAAATGTGAAAGTAGGTCACTAGGTCAAAGTTTTTTTTTGATGCACAAAACTGTGCATGTGGTCCAAATTTAAAGGCTGTAGCTTGAGAAATGTGAAAATAGGTCACTAGGTCAAAATCAAGGTCAAATTTCATTTCTGAACACAGAAGTATGCATGTGGTCCAAATCTGAAGCCTGTACCTTCAAAAATGTGAAAGTAGGTCACCGAGTCAATGTCAAGGTCAACATTTTCTTCGTTGCACAAAACTATGCATGTGGTCCAAATTTGAAGCCTGTACCTTCAAAAATGTGAAAGTAGGTCATGACGTCAAAATCAAGGTCAACTCGTGTCAAGGGCGCCATGTTCATCTTGCCACTCAAAACTATACATGTGGTCCAAATTTGAATGTTGTAGGTTATGGACAATAAGATTTTAAAAGTTTTTCCCTATATAAGTCTATATGAGCCATGTGACCCCAAGGCTGGCGCCATATTTGAACCTAGGGGGATAATTTGAATAAAATTGGTAGAGAACCACTAGATGATGCTACATACCAAATATCAAAGCCCTAGGCCCTGTGGTTTTTGACAAGAAGATTTTCAAAGTTTTTTCCTATATAAATCTATGTAAATTATAAAAATAAACAAAGGGCCATAACTCACTCAAAAATTGTTGAACCAGTCTGATTTTCAGGGGACACAACAAGGGTATAAATACATCATTCTGACAAAGTTTGGTCAAAATCCTCCCAATAGTTTCTGAGGAGATGCAATAATGGGAAATTGTTAATGGACGGACGGAAGGACAGACGACGGACCACGGACGCAGAGTGATTTGAAAAAGTGAAATAACTTCTTTCGGCACAGTTTTTGGTATGGTTTTGGAGTGGCCATCAGATAGAAGATACATTTTTATATCGCTCAGTTTTTAACTCAAACATTTTGAGGCCTTGATTATTCTTGGCAAACGAATTTTGTAAAATATTGAGGGATTCGATGTTGTAAAATTCATAATTATAGTCTATTTATATTTTTCTCATGAATAATGTTTTCTTTCCTATGATCATACCCCATACCTATAAATCACAGGAGTAACATATACCCCCACCATACCGTCTTGTCACAGAAGAATGGCAACCATAAGAAATCTTAAAACTACTTAGAATAATACAAGAGGACCATGATGGTCCTGAATCGCTCACCTCTTTCCACATGACCCAGTTTTGAGTATGACGTCGTTTTTTCTATTATTTGACATAGTGACCTAGTTTTTGAGCTCATGTGACCCAGTTTTGAACTTGACCTAGATATTACATAGATAAAAATTCTGACCAATTTTCATGAAGATCCATTGAAAAATATGGTCTCTAGAGAGGTCAAAAGATTTTAATAATTTTAGACCTACTGACCTAGTTTTTGACCGCAGTTGACCAAGTTTCAAACTTGACCTAGATATCATCAAGATGAACATTCAGACCAACTTTCATACAGATCCCATGAAAAGTATGGCCTCTAGAGAGGTCACAAGGTTTTTTTATTATTTGACCTACTGACCTAGTTTTTTAAGGCACGTGACCCAGTTTCAAACTTGACCTAGATATCATCAAGGTGAACATTCTGACCAATTTCTATGGAGATCCATTCACAAGTATGGTCTCTAGAGAGGTCACAAGGTTTTTCTATTTTTAGACCTAATGACCTAGTTTTTGACCGCACATGACCCTGTTTCGAACTTGACCTAGATATCATCAAGATGAACATTCAGACCAATTTTCATACAGATCCCATGAAAAATATGGCCTTTAGAGAGGTCACAAGGTTTTTCTATTATTTGACCTACTGACCTAGTTTTTGATGGCACGTGACCCACTTTCAAATTTGACCTAGATATCAAAAAGATGAATATTCAGACCAATTTTCATACAGATCCCATGAAAAATATGGCCTCTAGACAGGTCACAAGGTTTTTCTATTATTTGACCTACTGACCTAGTTTTTGACCGCACGTGACCCACTTTCGAACTTGACCTAGATATCATCAAGGTGAACATTCTGACCAATTTTCATGAAGATCTCATGAAATATATGGCCTCTAGAGAGGTCACAAGGTTTTCTATTCTTAGACCTACTGACCTAGTTTTTGACCGCACATGACCCAGTTTCGAACTTGACCTAGATATCATCAAGATAAACACTCAGACCAACTTTCATACAGATCCCATGAAAAATATGGCCTCTAGAGAGGTCACAAGGTTTTTCTATTATTTGACCTACTGACCTAGCTTTTAGAAGGCACGTGACCCAGTTTCGAACTTGACCTAGATATTATCAAGTTGAACATTCTGACCAATTTTCATGAAGATCTTGTGAAATATATGGCCTCTAGAGAGGTCACAAGGTTTTTCTATTTTTAGACCTACTGACCTAACTTTTGACGGCACGTGACCCAGTTTCGAACTTGACCTAGATATCATCAAGGTGAACATTCTGACCAAGTTTCATGAAGATCTTATGAAATATATGGCCTCTAGAGAGGTCACAAGGTTTTTCTATTTTTAGACCTACTGACCTAGTTTTTGATGCCACGTGACCCAGTTTCGAACTTGACCTAGATATCATCAAGATGAACATTCTGATCAACTTTCATAAAGATCCCATGATAAATGTGACCTCTAGAGTGGTCAGAAGAAAAAGTTTACAGACTGACGCATGCACGGACGCACGCACAGACGGACGACGGACACCGCGCGATCATGAAAGCTCACCTTGTCACTTTGTGACTGGTGAGCTAACAAGAGGACCATGATGGTCCTGAATCACTCACCTCTTCCCACATGACCCAGTTTTGAGTATGACGTCGTTTTTTCTATTATTTGACAAAGTGACCTTGTTTTTGAGCTCATGTGACCCAGTTTTGAACTTGACCTAGATATTATCAAGATAAAAATTCTGACCAATTTTCATGAAGATCCATTGAAAAATATGGTCTCTAGAGAGGTCACAAGGTTTTTCTATTATTTGATATATTGACCTAGTTTTCGAAGGTACGTGACCCTGTTTTGAATTTTAATTAGATATCATCAAGATGAACATTCTCACTAATTTTCATGAAGATCTCATGAAAAATATGGCCTCTAGAGAGGTCACAAGGTTTTTCTATTTTTTTATCTACTGGCCTAGTTTTTGACTGTACATGACCCAGTTTCGAACTGACCTAAATATCATCAAGGTGAACATTCAGATCAATTTTCATGAAGATCCATTGAAAAATATGGCCTATAGAGAGGTCGAAAGATTTTTTCTAATTTTAGACCTACTGACCTAGTTTTCTACCGCAGTTGACCCAGTTTCAAACTGGACCTAGATATCATCAAGATGAACATTCAGACCAACTTTCATACAGATCTCATGAAAAGTATGGCCTCTAGAGAGGTCACAAGGTATTTTTTATTATTTGACCTACTGACCTAGATTTTTAAAGGCACGTGACCCAATTCCAAATCTGACCTAGATATCATCAAGGTGAACATTCTGACCAATTTTCATGAAGATCCATTCAAGGGTATGGCCTCTAGAGAGGTCACAAGGTTTTTCTATTTTTAGACCTACTGACTTAGTTTTTGACCGCACATGACTCTGTTTCAAACTTGACCTAGATATCATCAAGATAAGCATTCAGACCAACTTCCATACAGATCCCATGAAAAATATGGCCTTTAGAGAGGTCACAAGGTTTTTCAATTATTTGACCTACTGACCTAGTTTTTGCGGGCACGTGACCCACTTTCGAACTTGACCTAGATATCATCAAGATGAACATTCAGGGCAACTTTCATACAGATCCCATGAAAAATATGGCCTCTAGAGAGGTCACAAGGTTTTTTTATTATTTGACCTACTGACCTAGTTTTTAAAGGCATGTGACCCACTTTCGAACTTGAACTAGATATCATCAAGGTGAACATTCTGACCAATTTTCATGAAGATCTCATGAAATATATGGCCTCTAGAGAGGTCACAAGGTTTTTCTATTTTTAGACCTACTGACCTAGTTTTTGACCGCACGTGACCCAGTTTCAAACATGACCTAGATATCATCAAGATGAACAATCAGACCAACTTTCATACAGATCCCATGAAAAATATGGCCTTCAGAGAGGTCACAAGGTTTTTCCATTATTTGACCTACTGACCTAGTTTTTGACCACACGTGACCCAGTTTTGAACTTGACCTAGATATCATCAAGATGAACATTCAGACCAACTTTCATACAGATCCCATGAAAAATATGGCCTTTAGAGAGGTCACAAGGTTTTTCTATTATCTGACCTACTGACCTAGTTTTTGATGGCACGTGACCAAGTTTCGAACTTGAACTAGATATCATCAAGGTGAACATTCTAACCAATTTTCATGAAGATCTTTTGAAATATATGGCCTCTAGAGAGGTCACAAGGTTTTTCTATTTTTAGACCTACTGACCTAGTTTTTGATGGCATGTGACCCAGTTTCGAACTTGACCTAGATATCATCAAGGTGAACATTCTGACCATTTTTCATGAAGATCTTGTGTAATATATGGCCTCTAGAGAGGTCATAAGGTTTTTCTATTTTTAGACCTACTGACCTAGTTTTTGAAGGCACGTGACCCAGTTTCGAACTTGACCTAGATATCATCAAGATGAACATTCTGACCAACTTTCATAAAGATCCCATGAACAAGAGGACCATGATGGTCCTGAATCGCTCACCTATCCCCACATGACCCAGTGTTGAACTGAGTATGACCTAGTTATTTCTATTATTTGACAAAGTGACCTAGTTTTTGAGCACATGTGACCTAGATATCATGAAGATAAAAAATTCTGACCAATTTTCATGAAGATCCATTGAAAAATATGACCTCTAGAGAGGTCACAAGGTTTTTCTATTATTTGACCTAATGACCTAGTTTTTAAAGGCATGTGACCCACCTTTAAACTTGACCTAGATATCATCAAGGTGAACATTCTTACCAATTTTCATGAAGATCTCGTGAAAAATATGGCCTCTAGAGAGGTCACAAGGTTTTTCTATTTTTAGACCTACTGACCTAGTTTTTGACCGCACATGACCCAGTTACGAACTTGACCTAGATATCATCAAGCTGAACATTCTCACCAATTTTCATGAAGATCCATTGAGAAATATGGCCTCTAGAGACATCACAAGATTTTTCTATTTTAGACCTACTGACCTAGTTTTTGACCGCACGTAACCCAGTTTCGAACTTGACCTAGATATCATCAAGGTCAACATTCTGACCAATTTTCATGAAGATCTCTTGAAAAATATGGCCTCTAAAGAGGCCCACAAGGTTTTTCTATTTTTAGATCAACTGACCTAGTTATTGACCGCACGTGACCCAGTTTCGAACTTGACCTAGATATCATCAAGATGAACATTCTGCCCAAATTTTCATAAAGATCTCATGAAAAATATGGCCTCTAGAGAGGTCACAAAGTTTTTCTATTTTCAGACCTACTGACCTAGTTTTTGACCGTACGTGACCCAGTTTCAAACTTGACCTAGATATCATCAAGGTGAACATTCTGACCATTTTTCATGAAGATCCATTGAGAAATATGGCCTCTAGAGAGGTCACAAGGTTTTTCTATTTTTAGACCTACTGACCTAGTTTTTGACCCCACGTGAGCCAGTTTCGAACTTGACCTAGGTATCATCAAGGTGAACATTCTGACCAATATTCATGAAGATCTCATGAAAAATATGGTCTCTAGAGAGGTCACAAGGTTTTCTATTTTTAGACCTAGTGACCTAGTTTTTGACCCCACGTGACCCAGTTTCGAACTTGACCTAGGTATCATCAAGGTGAACATTCTGACCAATATTCATGAAGATCTCATGAAAAATATGGCCTCTAGAGAGGTCACAAGGTTTTTCTATTTTTAGACCTACTGACCTAGTTTTTGACCCCACGTGACCCAGTTTCGAACTTGACCTAGATATCATCAAGGTGAACATTCTGACCAATTTTCATGAAGATCTCATGAAAAATATGGCCTCTAGAGAGGTCACAAGGTTTTTCTATTTTTAGATCTACTGACCTAGTTTTTGACCGCACCTGACCCAGTTTCGAACTTGACCTAGATATCATCAAGATGAACATTCTTACCAACTTTCATAAAGATCCCATGAAAAATGTGACCTCTAGAGTGGTCACAAGCAAAAGTTTACAGACGGACGGACGATGGACGCCACACGATCACAAAAGCTCACCTTGTCACTTTGTGACAGGTGAGCTAAAAATGTGACCTCTAGAGTGGTCACAAGCAAAAGTTTACGGACTGACTCACATATAAGTAATACTAGTATATGTGCCCAGGAAGAGGGATGAGGTAAATATAAAAATCTCTAATATTAGAGATACACTAAAAAGGAATACAAAAATATGTCTTACCAACACATGTGTCCACAGAAAAATGTCTTTATTCTTTACATAGAAATACTAATAAAAAAAGTAAGAAAAATATCAAAATATTGAAAATCTAAAAATAGAATTTATAAAAATAGACTAATTCTTGGAATTTAAGGGGAACTAACTCAGTACAAAAGTTTAAAAAAGGCTACTTCCCTTTGGCTCTAAGCCAATCAGAATGATACATAGTGAAATGCATCAAAATTAACCTTAAATTCTAAGTAAAAGGGGGCATAATTCATAAACAAGAGGGCCATGATGGCCCTATATATCACTCACCAGAGTTGATTTGGCCTACTGAAAGATTGGGTCACAAATGTGGTCTCCAAAGTGTTCACAAGCTTTTCCCTTGATCTGACCTACTGACCTAGTTTTTGACCCAACATGACCCTGTTTCAAACTGGACCTAGAGATCATCAAGACTAACATTCTGACCAAGTTTCATAAAGATTGGGTCACAAATGCGGTCTCTACAGTGTTCACAAGCTTTTCCTTTGATCTGACCTACTGACCTTTTTCTGACCCCACATGACCCAGTTTCAAATTTGACCTAGAAATCACCAAGACTAAAGTTCTGACAAGGTTTCATAAAGACTGGATCACAAATGTGGTCTCTAGAGCCTTCACAAGCGTTTCCTTTGATCTCAAGTACTGACCTAGTTTTTGAACCCAGATGACCCAATATCAAACATGACCTAGAGATCATCAAGACAAACATTCTGACCAAGTTTCATAAAGATTGGGTAAAAAATGTGGTCTTTAGAGTGTTCACAAGTTTTTCCTTTTATCTGTCCTACTGACCTAGTTTTTGATCCCACATGACCCAGTTTCAAGTCTGACCTAGATATCATCAAGACTAGCATTCTGACCAAGTTTCATAAAGATTGAGTCACAAATGTGGTCTCTAGAGTGTTCACAAGCTTGTCCTTTGATCTGGCCTACTGACCTAGTTTTTGACCCCACATCACCCAGTTTCAAACCTGACCTAGAGATCATCAAGACAAACATTCTGACCAATTTCATAATGATCGGGTCAAAAATGTGGTCTCTAGAGTGTTCACAACCTTTTCCATTGATCTGACCTACTGACCTAGTTTCTGACCCAACATGACCCTGTTTCAAACTTGACCTAGAGATTATTTCATAAAGATTGGGTCACAAATGTGGTCACTAGAGTGTTCACAAGCTTTTCCATTGATCTGATCTACTGACCTAGTTTTTGATCCAACATGACCCTGTTCCAAACTTGACCTAGAGATCATCAAGATTAACATTCTGACCAGGTTTCATAAAGATTGGGTCACAAATGTGGTCTCTAGAGTGTTCACAATCTATTTCTTTGATCTGACCTACTGACCTAGTTTTCGACCCAAAATAATCCAGTTTCGATCTAGGCCTAGAGATCATCAAGAGAAACATTCTGACCAAGTTTCATAAAGATTGGGTCAAAAATGTGGTCTTTAGAGTGTTCACAAGCTTTTCCTTAGATCTGACCTACTGACCTAGTTTTTGACCTCACATGACCCAGTTTTGAACTTGACCTAAAGATTATCAAGACTAACATTCTGACCAAGTTTCATAAAGATTGGGTCACAAATGTAGCCTCTAGAGTGTTCACAAGGCAAATGTTGACGGACAATGCTTGATGCACGTCGACGGACGCCGGACAATGACCGGTCACAATAGCTCACCTTGAGTACGTTGTGCTCTGGTGAGCTAAAAAATGGTGTCAGAGTTATGCACCTTGTGTCACATGATGCGGGTGATAAGGTGGAACATCTAATTTAAGTTTGAATCAAATCCATTTAGTACTAACTACTAACAGGGGGCATAATTCATGAAAAGTTGGTGTAAGTTATTCAACTTGTGTCACATGATGTGGGTGATAAGGTGGAACATCTATTTTAAGTTTGAATCAATTCCATTTAGTCATCACTGAGATATAGTGAAAATGCATCAAAATTAACATTAAATTCTAAGTAAATGGGGACATAATTCATGAAAAATCGGTGTTCAGAGTTATGCACCTTGTGTCATATGATGAGGGTGATAAGGTGGAACATCTATTTTAAGTTTGAATGAAATCCATGTAGTAATAAGAGAGATTAATTTTAGATATTAATCTAGTTTATTCTGGTGTAAATTTCTCGCTTATCTACTGGAAATTAGCGTTGCAAAACGCCGCGTAGTGTAACCATGGTAATTCTCGCCAGATCGTTCGTAACTTCGCCGAGTATAAAAGTCATGTGACCGCCACGTTCTATCTTTCAGTCCGTAAATTCAGCGTCGTACATTTAAAAAATCAGAGTAAATTAAGTCAGCAATTTTAGCATGCCAGGTCGTGGAAGGGGCGTGAAGAGAAGGGACACGGATAAACGTGGCCCGACAACAAGGGCAGCCGAGGCTAAACGAGCAAGGCCAGCAATTGATGACGGCACAGGTCCAGACAGAGGTAGGCAAAATACACCAATTATTGATTTTGAAGAGATAATTCGAGATTATGAGGTTGTACATGGCATTCAAAGTAGAGAAACTCAAACTTTCAATAATGATTTTGAGTCTAATAATTTATTTTCAAGTAGTAATAATCCTGACTCAGAACAAAACAACACTCAAGGTGAATGTCCGGTATTGACTGCGCAAAACGCGGACGTTGTAAACCAAAATGATGGCTCAAATTGTTATGCTAACACTACCGACAATTATACAATGTTAGGTAGTAATGAACCAAAAAGCAAAAGCCAGTAGACATATGTATTCCTTTTAATAAAGGCACGTGTAACTGGTCATACTGCAAGTTTCGGCACGCGTGTTATCATTGTGGCCGTTCACATAGCTTGATGAATTGTTTTACCGGTACAAAACATTGCCAGAAAACACAGGGGGTAATTTTCAACAAATTGGCCGAAAAAACTTTTTTCGAGGGCGTGGATCCTGGCGTGGTCATGGATTCAACCAGTATCGGGGCTCCAGGGGTTCAAACAGGAAGTAATAACTTACCTTGCCATGATGTCCATTTTAAAGTAGCACATTCACCTATAAATATCCAATCTTTAGAAGTTTGGCTTAGTAAGTACAAGTCGAGTAAGTACCCGAGATGACCCATTTTTGAACTCCTCTTAGATTTCATCAAGGCAATCATTCTGACCAATATTCATGAAGATCAATTGAAAAATACAGCCTCTATCGCATACACAGTGTTTTCTTTGATTTGACCTAGTGACCTAGTTTTTGACCCGAGATGACCCATTTTTGAACTCGGCCTAGATTTCATCAAGGCAATCATTCTGACCAATATTCATGAAGAATAATTGAAAAATACAGCCTCTATTGCATACACAAGGTTTTTCTTTGATTTGACCTAGTGACCTAGTTTTTGACCCGAGATGACCCATTTTCGAACTCGGCCTAGATTTCATCAAGGTTATCATTCTGACCAATATTCATGAAGATTAATTGAAAAATACAGCCTCTATCGCATACACAAGCTAAATGTTGACAGACGACAGACAACAGACAGACAGACAGACAGACGACGGACGCCGGACATCGAGTGATCAGAAAAACTCACCTGAGCATTGCTCAGGTGAGCTAAAAAATTGAAAACAATATATTATGTTTCTAAGAAGCTAATTATTTGAAGCTTTGCGAAAAATTTTACAAATTTATAATAAGTAAAGTATTGAAAATTGGTATGTTGTTGTTTTTGAAATTTCACCCTAGAATAACTGAGATAATAGATTTCGGGATGCGATGGGATGCCGCGCGACGGGATGGGACGCAACAAAACTGACTCCTATATAGCCCCCCAAACATGTTTGGTGGGGGTATAATAAATAACAACTAGAATGTGTCTGTAGGACACAGGGTGTGCCCCCACTGGTACATTTGTCACAAATAAGGGGAAATAATTCAAATGTTTGCAGTCTTAATGGGGTATAGCCTCAACAAACATTTTATAAAAAAGATTCATTATTCTAGGCCATATACTTTTTGAGCTATGAGCATCACAAACAAAAAATCCACTATTTTGGCTATTTCAAGGGCCATAACTCTGTACTAAGGGCTAAGATTCTTAAAAAGAATGCCAAGTGTGCAAGGTCACATCATGATAAAGACTCAAGCAATGTTTCATGAATTTACATCCAATATTTTTTGAGCCAGGCACATAATTAGGTGAAAATGTGCATTTTTTGACTATTGCAGGGGCCATAACTTTAAAAATAGGGGGTTGAGTCAGCCAAAAAATAAGAGGTGTACAAGTTTATATCATGATAAAGACTCATGCAAGTTTTCATCCATTCATTTCATATACCTTTTGAGGTAGGTGAGTCACAAGGTAAAAAGGTGCATTTTTTACTATGTCAGGGGCCATAACTCTGACAGGAGATCACAGAGTGATCTTGGCGCCAACCATTGAGCCGTTTTTGAATGTTCCAAATTTCAAGACTAGCTAAAGGTCAAAATCAAGGTCAAATTTCATTTCGGTACACAACACTGTGCATGTGGTCCATGCATGTGGTCCAAATTATAAAGCTGTAGCTTGATAAATGTGAAAGTAGGTCACTAGATCAATTTCAAGGTCAAAGTTCATTTCGGTATACAAAACTATGAATGTGCTTCAAATTTGGAGGCTGAAGCTTGAGAAATGTGAAAGTAGGTACCAGGTAAAAATCAATGTCAAATTTCAATTCAGAACACAAAAAATATGCATGTGGTCCAAATTTGAAGCATGTAGCTTGAGAAATGTAGAAGTAGGTCACTAGGTTAATCTCAAGATCAAAGTTCATTTCGGTACACAATACTTAGCATGTTGTCCAAATTTGAAGGCTGTAGCTTGAGAAATGTGAAAGTAGGTCACTAGGTCAAATTTCATTTCAGAACACAAAACTATACATGTGGTCCAAATTTGAAGCCTGTACCTTCAAAAATGTGAAAGTAGGTCACTAGGTCAATCTCAAGGTCAAAGTTTTTTTTCGGTGTACAAAACTATCCATGTGGTCCAAATTTGAAGGCTGTAGCTTGAGAAACGTGGAAGTAGGTCACTAGGTCAAAATCAAGGTCAAATTTCATTTCTGAACACAAAACTATGCATGTGGTCCAAATTTGAAGCCTGTACCTTCAAACATGTACAAGTAGGTCACTAGGTCAATGTCAAGGTCAAAATTTTTTTTCAGTGCACAAAACTATGCATGTGGTCCAAATTTGAAGGCTGCAGCTACAGAAAAGTGAAAGACGGTCATTAGGTCAAAATCAAGGTCAACTCATGTCAAGGTTTATCTTGCCACTCAAAAATATACACGTTGTCCAAATTTGAATGTTGTAGGTTTTTGACAAGAAGATTTTAAAAGCTTTTCCCTATATAAGTCTATATGAACCATGTGACCCCCGGGGCGGGGCCATATTTGATACTAGGGGGATAATTTGAACAAACTTGGTAGAGAACCACTAGATGATGCTACATTACAAATATCAAAGCTTTGTGGTTTTGGACAAGAAGATTTTTAAAGTTTTTTCCTATATAAGTCTATGTAATGCATGTGACCCCCAGGGCGGGGCAACATTTGACCCTTTGGGAATAATTTGTTCAATCTTCGTAGAAGACCACTAGATGATGTCACATACAAGATATCAAAGTCCTAGGCCCTGTGGTTTTGGACAAGAGGTTTTTCAAAGTACTTCCCTATATAAGTCTATATAAACCATGTGACCCCCGGGGTGGGGCCATATTTGACCCCAGGGATAAAATTTGAATCATCTTGGTAGAGGACCACTAGATGATGCTACATACCAAATATCAAAGCCCTAGGCTCTGTGGTTTTGGACAAAAAGATTTTCAAAGTTTTTCCCTATATAAATCTATGTAAATTATGAAAATAAACAAAGGGCCATAACTCACTCAAAAATTGTTGAACCAGTTTGATTTTCAGGGGGACACAACTAGGGTACTAATACATCATTCTGACAAAGTTTGGTAAAAATCCCGCCAGTAGTTTTTGAGGAGATGTGATAACGAGACATTGTTAACAGAGGGACGGAAGGACGACGGACCACGGACGCAGAGTGATTTGAATAGCCCACCATCTGATGATGGTGGGCTAAAATAGGGGGCGGAGGCAGACAAACAAGAGCTGTCTGTTGACAGCACGCTCGACTATTCGAAGCATTGATAGAAGTATTATTACTAGGGTCAAAATATTACCTGAGATTTTCAGACAAAAGAAAAGGAACAGATAAGACAAACAATGTACTTGCATTTGTGGAATTGGGTAAGTCTTGCACTATATGGCAATGTGTGACAAAGCCATATATCAAACAGTTAATAGACCAAATATCAAATGGTATGCGAAACCTAACTAATTTCTATGTCCAAATATGGGCCACAACTGAGCTAAAGTCCTTGTCCTAGGTAAGTAGACTATGAAGGTAAACAAGTGGTAAAAGTTTCAAAGCCTTATGACAAATAGGTAAGGCAAAATACAGACTGGTATGAAATCTTAACTGATTTCCAAGTTCAAAAAGGGCCATAGTTTAGCCAAAATAGTTGACAGAGTTATGTACTCTTGCCTACAGATTGGAATCAGGATGATAAACAAGTGTTCAAAGTTTCAAAGCCACATGTCAAATAGCTTTGACAAAACGTTGACTTGTATGAAACTGAACCAATTTCCAAGTCAAAAAAGGGCCATAATTCAGCCAAAATAGTTGGCAGAGTATGTACTTTTGCCTACAGATGGAAATCATGATAATAAACAAGTGTACAAAGTTTCAAAGCCTTATGTCAAAAAGTTTTGACAAAACATGGACTTGTACAAAAATTATACCTATTTCCAAGTTCAAAAAGGGCCATAATTCAGCCAAAATAGTTGACAGAGTTATGTACTCTTGTCTACAGATAGAGACTGTTATATTAAACAAGTGATAAAAGGTTAAAAGCCATATGTCAAACACTTTACACAAAATGTGAACTGGTATGAAAAACTTAACCAAGATTTCTAAGTTAAAAGGGGCCATAACTCAGCCAAATTACATGATGGAGTTATGTACTCTTGCCTAAAACTGGACATGGTGATGGTAAACAAGTGTTGAAAGTTTCAAAGCTTTAACTCAAAAGATTTTGTCAAAAAGTGGACTGGTATGAAAAACTTAACCAAGGTGTGACGCCGATGCCCACACCGACACCGACGCCATGGTGAGTAGGATAGCTCTACTTATTCTTCAAATAGTCAAGCAAAAAATAGGAGGTGAGCAAGTTCATATCATGATTAAGACTCATGCAAGGTTTAATCAATTTATATGTAATACTTTTTGAGTTAGGCGCGTCACATGGTGAAAATGTGCACTTTTGACTATTTCAGGGGCCATAACTATACAAGAGATCACAGAGTGATCTTGGCGCCCACCAATGTGCCATTTTTGAGTGTTCCAGATTTCAAGACTTATTGACTTGCTCAAGGTCAAATATCATTTCTGTACACAACACTGCGCATGTGGTCCAAATTCAAAAGCTGTAGCTTGAAAAATGTGAAAGTAGGTCACTAGATCAATTTCAAGGACAAAGTTCTTTGTACACAAAACTATGCATGTGCATCAAGTTTGAAGGCTGTAGTTTGAGAAATTTGAAAGTATGTCACTAGGTCAATCTTAAGGTCAAAGTTTATTTCAGTACATAAAACTATGCAAGTGGTCCAAATTTGAAGGCTGTAGCTTGAGAAATGTGAAAGTAGGTCACTAGGTCAAAATCAAGGTCAAATTACACTTCAGAACACAAATCTATGCATGTGGTCCAAATTTAAAGCCTGTACCTTCAAAAATGTGAAAGTAGGTCACTAGGTCAATGTCAAGGTCAAAGTTTGTTTCCGTACATAATCCTATGCATGTGGTCTAAATTTGAAGCCTGTAGCTACAGAAATGTGAAAGTAGGTCACTAGGTCAATCTTAAGGTCATAGTTCATTTCGGTACACAAAACTATGCAAGTGGTCCAAATTTGAAGGCTGTATTTCGAGAAATGTGAAAGTAGGTCACTAGGTCAAAATCAAGGTCAAATTTTATTTCGGAACACAGAACTATGCATGTGGTCCAAATTTGAAGCCTGTACCTTCAAAAATGTGAAAGTAGGTCACTAGGTCAATGTCAAGGTCAAAGTTTTTTTTCAGTGCACAAAACTATGCATGTGGTCCAAATTTGAAGGCTGTAGCTACAGAAATGTGAAAGAAGGTCACTAGGTCAAAATCAAGGTCAACTCATGTCAAGGTTTATCTTGCCACTCAAAATTACACATGTGGTCCAAATTTGAATGTTGTAGGTTATTGACAGGAAGATTTTAAAAGCTTTTCCCTATATAAGTCTATATGAACCATGTGACCCCCAGGGCGGGGCCATATTTGACCCTAGGGGGATAATTTGAACAAACTTGGTACAGAACCACTAGATGATGCTACATTACAAATGCCAAAGCCCTAGGCTTTGTGGTTTGGACAAGAAGATTTTCAAAGTTTTTCCCTATATAAGTCTATATAAACCATGTGACCCCCGGGACGGGGCCATATTAGACCCCAGGGAAATAATTTGAATCATCTTGGTAGAGGACCACTAGATGATGCTTCATACCAAATATCAAAGCCCTAGGCTCTGTGGTTTTGGACAAGAAGATTTTCAAAGTTTTTCCCTATATAAATCTATGTAAATTATAGAAATAAACAAAGGGCCATAACTCACTAAAAAATTGTTGAACCAGTCTGATTTTCAGGGGGACACAATTAGGGTACCAATACATCATTCTGACAAAGTTTGGTCAAAATCCCCCTAGTAGTTTCTGAGGAGATGCGATAACGAGAAATTGTTAACGGACGGATGAAAGGACGACGGACCACGGATGCAGAGTGATTTAAATAGCCCACCATCTGATGATGGTGGGCTAATAAATAGGGGGCGGACCCAGATGAAAAATAGGAGATACGCAAATTCATATCATGACAAGAGATCACAGAGTGATCTTGGCACCCACCATTGAGCCATTTTTGAATGTTCCAAATTTCGAGACTAGATCAAGGTCAAAATCAAGGTCAGAAGGACGGAAGGATGACAGACCATGGACGCAGAGTGATCTGAATAGCCCACCATCTGATGATGGTGGGCTAATAAAGACTCATGCAAGGTTTAATAGATTTATATTAAACACTTTTTGAGCTAGGCGCGTCACAAGGTGAAAATGTGCATTTTTGACTATTTCAGGGCCCGTAACTCTGGAAATAGGGAGCGGACCCAGATGAAAACTAGGAGGTGCGCAAGTTCATATCATGATTAAGACTCATGCAAGGCTTCATGAATCTACATCAAAGACTTTTTGAGCTAGGTGAAAATGTGCATGTTTAACTATTTCAGAGGCCATAACTGGAAATAGTGGGCGGAGCCAGACGTAAAATAGGAGGTTCGCAAGTTCATATCATGATAAAGACTCATACAAGGTTTCATCAATTTATATCAAATACTTTCTGAGCTAGACGCATCACGAACTTCGGACGGACGGATGGACGCACGGAGAAGACCAAATCTATATGCCCCCACCAGTCATGGGGGTGGGGTGGGGGCACAAAAATCGTCTTTGAATTAGTTTGTGTGAAAATGAAAGATGATTCTAAACTTTTTTGTTTGAATGATTATTCATAGATCTTGAAGTAAACTATATTTTTGGGAAACACATCCGAATCTATGCATACTTTGTTCAGATAACTAAATAGTCATAGAAGAGTTATCTGTCACTGGTTCCACTTTTCCAAGCAGGACCAAATTTTTCGGATGAAATATTGCCTTTCAGCATGAAAAATGAAGTATGAAAGTTAAACCATTATATAATTGAGGTACTCCGGTATTAAATTTTCAACAGAAAGTAATATCAGATGCAATTTGAATTTTTAGGTACCATCTCTACATTTGTGTGAAATTATTTTAAAATCAGGCCAGCAGTTTCATACAAGAACACTTTTTAAGTTTCTACTATTGACATATAGGAAAAAGTGACCACGCCCTCTAGCGGCTATGTTATATACAATTGAATAATTTGAACAGTCTTGGTAGAAGGTTACATTAGGACGATTTGTGTAAAATTAATAGGTCAAAATCAGACCAGCAGTTTAGAAGGAGATGTTGTTTGAAAATTTGTCTATTTCAAGCTCTTGAGGCCCCTATGTGCTATCAAGCAGAACTCTTTGAACAACTTTGGTAGAGAAATACTCAAGGAACATTCAGGCCAAGTTTTATCAAAATCCATTCAGTGGTTTTGGAGGAGATGTCATTTAAAACAAGAGCTGTCACTAATAGCAACAAATGCCCCCCGCAGCACCTTGACCTTTGACCTGGTGACCCCAAAGTCAATAGGGGTCGTGTACTCAATAAGTACTATCAGCATGTGAAGTTTAAAGGTCTTGGGTGCAGTAGTTCGCGAGTAAAGTGCCTTCATACAAAAAGTTAACATTGGCCTCTGTGCCTTGACCTAACTGGTGACCCCAAAGCCAGTAGGGGTCGTGTACTCAATAAGTACTATCAGCATGTGAAGCTTGAAGGTCCTGGGTGCAGTGGTTCGCGAGTAAAGTGCCTTCATGCAAAAAGTTAACATTGGCCCCTGTGACCTTGACCTTTGTCCTAGTGACCCCAGAGTCAGTACGGGTCGTGTACTCAATAAGTACTATCAGCGTGTAAAGTTTGAAGGTCCTGGGTGCAGTGGTTCACGAGTAAAGTGTCTTCATGCAAAAGTTAACGTTGGCCTTCATGCAAAAAGTTAAGGTTGTGACGAATGAACGGACGGACAGACAGTTGAAAACTAATATGCCTCCCTTTGGGGGCATAAAAATTGTTGACGACAGATGTATGACCGGATTGACTTACCACAGACAGTGTGATCACAATAGCTCACCATGAGCAGTTTGTGCTCAGGTGAGCTTTTAAAAAAAAGTAGCATACTAACTTTGCGCTGAAGAACATTCACTTTCCGTTCCTTGATATTAAGGTTGTCTTTGAGTTCAGCACACTCTAGTTCTACTTTGCGTTTATCAACTGACAGTGTCTGTGCATTTTCAGCCTTCTTATCAATAATGTTATCCTTTTCTTTTAATCTTTCTCTAAGATCATCAATCTAAAAATATTCAAAATTTCTATTTTCAGTATAAATATTTTCAGGCGTATGCAGTAGTTTTGGGTAAAAAATTTCCCAATAATTTGTTCAAACTTTGTATATGAACATTATATAAGTGTCATGTTAGAAACAGAATTATGAAACAAGACCCTAAAGCACTTACCTGTGTACATGGCTTCAAGTGTGCTTATATAAGTAAAAAGTTAGGTTTCTTCTATGTTAACCTATATAACATACATGTCACACACACTTTTGAACCTAGGGCAATAATTTGAAAAATTAAGGTAGACATTGCAAATCTGATATCACACGCCAAATATCAAGGCTCTAGCTATTATTGATTCAGAGAAGATTTTCAAAGTTTCTAATATAAAAGCCTATAGTATGTACATTTCAGACACAGGGGTTGGCTATCTTTTGACCTTAGGGCAATAATTTGGACAAGTATGGTATACATAAAGAGAAAAGTGACCACGCCCCCTGGCAGCCATGTTTTTTGACAAATCTGAATAATCTGAATAATCTTGGTAGAGGGTCACACAAGAAGCATTTTAAAATCGGGCTAGCAGTTTCACACAAGAAGATTTTTAAAGTTTCCACTATATACATACAGGGAAAAGTGACGACACCCTCTGGTAGCCATGTTTTTTGACAATTTAAAATAATTTAAACAATCTTGGTAGAGGTTCACACAAGGACCATTTGTGTAAAATTATTCTAAAATCCGGCTAGCAGTTTCACACAAGAAGATTTTTAAAGTTTCCACTATATACATATGAACAATCTTGGTAGAGAGTGACATAAGGACTATTTGTGTAAAATTATTCTAAAATCAGGCCAGTAGTTTCAAACAAGAAGATTTTTAAAGTTTCCACTATATACATATAGGGAAAAGTGACCATGCCCTCTGGCGGCAATGTTTTTTGACAAATCAAAATAATTTGAATAATCTTGGTAGAGGGTCACACAAGCACCATTTGTGTACAATTATTCTAAAATCGGGCCAGTAGTTTCACACAAGAAAATTTTTAAAGTTTCCAATATATACATATAGGGAAAAGTGACCATGCCCACTGGCGACCATGTTTTTTGACAAATCAATATAATTTGAACAATCTTGGTAGAGGGTGACATAAGGACCACTTGGGTGAAATCATTTCAAAAACAAGGACCATCAGTTTAGGAAGAGATGTCATTTGAAGATTTTTCTATTTTTAGCTCTGGTGGCCATGTTTTTTGACGAATCAATATATTTTGAATCTTGGCAGAGGGTGACATAAGGACCATTTGTGTGAAATCAGACCATCGGTTTAGGAGGAGATGTCTTTTGAAGATTTTTCTATTTTTAGCTCTGGCGGCCTCTGTGTGCAACCAAGCAGAACCGTTTGAAAAATTTTGGTAGGGGACCATCCAAGGAACATCCATGTCAAGTTTCATCAAAATCCTTTCAGTGGTTATGGAGGAGATGTCCATGACACTTGGTCTCATAATGGTGAACATTCATGCCAAGTTACAGCAATATCCCACCATGCATGAAGAAATGCTCCGGACAAACTTCAATTTGACCTTTGACCTCCAACTGTGACCTTGACCTTTGAGATAGGAAAATGGGGTTTGCACTTGACATGCCTTCTCATTGATGTAAAGATTTGTGCCAAATATAAACAAGATTGGTCCATGCATGTCAAAGTTATGGTCCAGACAAAATCGGACAGACACACGCACATACACCGAACCACCAAAAGTGGCCACTATATCGAGCTCACTGCAAGCGGGCTTGACAAAAACCCAGTTTTAAGGGCAGGTAACTCCTAAACAAGCATGGTGACCTATGATTGTGTTTGCATTTTTTCTGTTTCTAACATGAAACTGTGTTCATATACACAGTTTGAACAAATTCTATTACTGGGAAATTTTTGCCCCATCTCTCGTACAAGAAACTGCCTCATGTGTCTTTAACACTTTGTCTTGCATGTTGCTATATCTTTTTTGAAACATTGGAAGTAGGCAAAGGAGGCCTTGCTCTTCTATGGCATAGAAACTTAAACTCAGCAGTAACCACACTAGAACTAAACTGTGAAACTTTCATCGGTATTCAAATTATGACAACACCAGGCTGTTATATATTTATAGTACAAGTGTACTTTCCTTGTAAAAATCATTCTATACTATTGTTTAAGCAATACCTTGAAGAGTTAGAAAATATTATATGTACATATCAAAATAAAGGCGCATTGTTTATCATGGGTGATTACAATGCTGAACTGGAATCAAATCGCACTCAAACCACGATCAATATAGATTCTAGAAGCAAAATGCTATCAAAACTTATAGCAAAATTTGATCTTAAATCAATTAATACACTTGATGCGTGCCACGGATTGAAGTTCAGCAATGTACCTTATAACAGTGATAGACAAACACTTATAGATCATATTATTGTTGAGGATACATTTTTACAAAATGTAATTGATTGTCAAATTTTATATGACGATGCGCTTAATGTTTCCACACATCGACCTATTGTTTGTACTTATTATATACATGCGGAGGTAGAAACAGAGCACACGAGTACCCGTTATAATGTGATAAATTGGCGAAATGTCAAGCAGGAAAATTTAGATGCATACAGAGCATTCTTAGACGATAGTGACGTGTTAAAGTGTGCCCTGAAACTTAAAATAAGCAATACTCAGGAAATAGATGACCTATACTCAGCAATACTTCTTATAATCAATCTAGCGACAGACTTACATATACCTAAAGTACGCTTTAAGCCCTATATTATATGACGTCACTCCATAATGATATGAAAGAAAAAAGGCAAATATGGTTAAATGAAAACCAGTCTAAAGAGACGTTCTCCTATAGCAACTATAAAAAGGCTAAGCGATTCTTTAGGAGTTCTCACAGGGAGACCGTATTCCGCTATCTACAGAACCAGGAAGAGGAAATTGATACTGCTGCAGAATACGATAATAATGAATTCTGGAAATTGATAAATAAGCGATGGAAAAAGAAATCATTTAACACCTGATTTGAAATGAACTTTAATGGCAAAATGTTAAACGATCCTAAGCAAATTAATACCGGGTGGAAAAACTATTTCAGTGAACTTTATTCGCCCACACATGACGCATCCTTCAATCCGACGTATAAAATTGAAGTCGAAAATGAACTGAAATCATTAAAAGCATCATTAACGCATAAGTGTGGAAAACAGCATAAAGTGAACGAAGAAATGATTTTGAATGCTCTAAAATCTTGCAAAAGGGGCAAGGCCTGTGGAAATGATAAAATATTTTATGAAAATATACATGGTGGACCCCTATTATGGAGCGTATTAGTAAAATTTTTTAACGATATGCTTACCTTTTCACACACACCTGTCGACTTGAAAAAAGGAATAATCACAACACTTTTCAAAGGAGGAAACAAAAAGAAAACTGACCCGAATAGCTATCTGGCAATTTCATTGTGTTCTTGTGTCCTAAAACTGTATGAAAAAGTGCTAATGCAATTTACTGAAAAGGATGGAAAGCTGAATTTTAACTCATCGCAGGGAGGGTTTCCAAAAAATGTGAACTGCCTTATGACATCATATATGATGCGTGAATGTATTTACTATGTCACGGAAAACAACTCCCCAATGTACACATGTTTCTTAGATGCAAAACAAGCGTTTGACAGAACCTGGATTTCCTTAACGCTTATTAAATTATACAATACCGGCATCGATATAACAATATTCAAATCAGTGGTGTCCTTTTTTACAGATTGCTTCAGCTGTGTAAAATCTCAAGGTTATACATCTGACTGGTTCCCAATTTTGCAAGGAACTCGACAAGGCCAATGCCTCAGTCTGTATCTCTACCTTGTATTCATTGACCACTTAATGAATGAAATTGAAAATAGTGAATACTGCTTCACGTTGAACGATATACGTTGCGGCTGTCCAACTTCGGCTGATGACATGGTGATTATATCTTACGTAAAACACAGTCTGGACAACCTTCTTGACTTATGTTATAAGAACTCACAAAATGAACGTTATTTATACAATACAGACAAGTGCAAAGTTGTTGTTTTCAATGATAAAAGTAAAATATCGCGTGTATGGAAACTTGGAAACAGTGAAATTAATGAAACTGAGCGTTATTTACATCTGGGAGTGTTGTGTAATAAATCGCTATCTTTAAACGAAAACATAGACGAAAGTTGTACAAAACTTCGTAAAACTTTCTATAGCACTGCGGATTGTGGGATACAAAAACATGGACTAAACCCACTAACATCTAAGAAAATATATGAAACGGTTGTATTACCGCGGGCATTGTATGGGAGCGAATTATGGAGTGACATTACAGATACACAATTAGCTCCCTTGGAACGGACCCATTGCCAATGCATCAAATATATTCAAAGCGTACCGACAAGTTCAAGAACCGATATTATCTTAAGTAGTCTCGGCATATACCCGATTAGCACAATTATTGATAAGAGGAAACTTCTTTTCTTTGGTTTGTTGTGTCGCCTAAATACAAAATTTAAGATAAAACAAGTATTTGCCTCGAGACTAACGTCCTATATGTTGGAACCAAGAAAAGTGTCGGGCTTTGTCCTAGACATATATAGGATACTAGGGCGCTACAGATTAAGCACTTACTTGAGAAACTATATGCACACCGGAAAATTATTCCATCATCTCATGCGTGGAAAACAATTGTCAAATCAGCCGTTCATAAAACCGTGGAATTCAACTGGCGACATAGAATTTTATGCCATGCCAGTCTGAGTGTCAGGTTTTTTCCAAGTACATTCGAAATATGAGTCATGTATTCTATGGAGGTTTAGTCGCCAGTTCAAATCATATCAGATACAATGTGCCTCAGCATTTAAACTGCTTTGTAAGTTTTTTTCTAGAAATTACGAAGTAAAGTGCGTAAATTGTGACTTACTTACAGAAACCATTGCTCTGCATATTGCATTATTCTGCGAGAAAAAAGACAGTTCAAGAGCAGTATTATGGGTAAACCTATCAAAGCTATTAGGGGTAAAACAATTTGAAGTAAAAACTATACATGTCTATGAGAAGTTCTGTTCTTTATAGACCAATATCCGTTGTAGATTATTGTATAGCTGTTCACACCGCAATCTGATTTTTACTCAAATTATATTACATGTTTGCTATGTGACTGTGTTGATGGTTATTCTTATAATTTAATATGTCACTAAAATATACCATTTTTTATCTTACTTTTTGCATTAAGCATGAAACATTAGCGATCTTACACTTTCGTATCATACGTAAGACTGCGATGTTATCATCAACTACTTTTGAGATTAAATTTCATTGCACATCCAAGTCCTCTTAATGTTTCGTTTCGATTAAGGCTGTCTTATTCTGTGTGCTACTTTTTTTTTTTTTTCATCTGTTTGGTTTTAATCGGTTATATATATTATATTGATATCCATATTGTTGTTTCTCATGACAAATGCACTTGTATATATATTGTAACTATAATACTACGTTACATTTATAGTTATTTATGACAAATGTTCGTATTTATATTGTGTTTATAATGTGTTCCTTTCCTGTACTTATATATTTATCATGTAAATGCTCTTCAGTTATGGAGGAAATAAAGATAATAATAATAATAATAGCAAATTAGCAAATAGCATCTGTATTTGCAAATGGAATTTTAATTTTGTGGTTGTTTAGTAATTATTGTAATTCTTTTGTTTTTCTAAGTCCACAAAAAAACTCCTTACCAGGTAGAGATACCTTAAAATTTGAAAGTAACATCTATGTTGTACCACAGAAAAGTGGTCTTGGTTTTTCCCTATGGTCAATTATAAAAAAGTTACAATATAAGTTATTTACAGTAACAACTAAGGGAAGTTAATCTTGAACCCCCCCCCCCCCCCCCCCCCCCCCCACTCTCCCAAAAAAAACAAGAGCTGTCCGTAAGACAGTGCGCTCGACTTTTCTCAGTGCTTGACTGAATTAGAGCTTTGCCAATAAAAAAATTACAAGTTAAAAAGGAACATAACTCTGTCAAAATTCAAACCAGAGTTATGGGAATTGTGTCTCCTGGTGTAGACTTTGATAGTAAATAACCATTTTGAGTTTCAAATCAAAAGCTTTAATAGTAACAGTGATATTTGACTTTATCAAAAATTTTAACAAAACTTTATCAAAAAAAGAGACAAAATTATATCAAAATTCAAATCAGAGTTATGGGGAATGTTTCTCCTGGTGTAGACTTTGATGGTAAATAGGTATTTTGAGTTTCAAGTCAAAAGCTTTGATAGTATTAGAGATATTTGACTTTATCAAACATTTTAACAAAAAATTCTACGTTAAAAAGGGACATAATTCTCTCAAAATTCAAATCAGAGTTCTGGGAATTGTGTCTCCTTGTGTAGACTTTGATAATGAATAACTTTTTGCATTTCAAGTCAAAAGCTTTAATAGTAACAGTGATTTGACTTTATCAAAAATTTTAACAAAAAACTCTAAGTTAAAAAGGGGCATAATTCTGTCAAAATTCAAATCAGAGTTATGGGGACTGTTTCTCCTGGTGTAGACTTTGATGGCAAATAAGTATTTTAAGTTTCAAGTCAATAGCTTTGATAGTAACAGAGATATTTGACTTTATCAAAAACTTGAACCAAAAATTCTAAGTTAAAAAGGGTCATAATTCTGTCAAAATTCAAATCAGAGTTATAGGGACTGTTTCTCCTGGTGTAGACTTTGCTAGTTAATAACTATTTTTAGTTTCAAGTCAATAGCATTGATAGTAACATAGATATTTGACTTTATCAAAAACTTTAACCAACGGCGACGCCCACGCCAACACCGGGGCGAGTGCAATAGCTCTACTTTTTCTTCGAAAAGTTGAGCTAAAAATTGTAAGTCCACACAAAAATTCTTACCATAGGTCAAAATACACCTCAAAATTGGACGTAACATGCATGTTGTACTACAGAAAAGTGGTCTCAATTTTTCCCTATGACTAGTAATGAAAAAGTAAAAATATAAGCTATATATAGTAACAACAAAGGGAAGTAATTCTAAAGAAGAGACCTGTGCATGACACTCCGTCTCATGATGGTGTACAATTGTGCCAAGTTACATCAAAATCCCTCCATGCATGAAGAAGAAATGCTCCAAAAAAAGTCATTCTTGTATCTGATCTTTGGCCTCTGTGACCTTGACCTTAGACCTAGGGACCTCACTCTTGCGCATGACACTCCTTCTCATGGTGGTGAACATTTGTGCCAAGTTATATCAAAATCCCTCCATGCATGAAGAAGAAATGCTCCGTACAAAGTTTTCATTCTTGTATCCTTTGACCTCTAAGTGTGACCTTGACCTTAGACCTAGGGACCTGGTTCTTGCGCACGACACTCTGTCTCATGATGGTGAACTATTATGCAAAGTTACATCAAAATCCCTCCAAGCATGAAGAAGATATGCTCCGGACAAATGACACTCCGTCTCATGACGGTGAACAATTGTGCCAAGATTCATCAAAATCCCTCCATGCATGAAGAAGATATGCTCTGGACAAAGTTTGTGGACGCCGCCCGCCCATCCGCCCAAGGCATTCCCATAATACGTCCCATTTTTTAAACAGGCGTATAAAAACATTTAACATGTACTCCCCTGAAATGACTCTGAAGGCCCAGTATAACTCTCCTTGCCTAGTTTTCACAAGTTAATTTGGCCTACAGACAAACATCTGACCATGTTTTAAGTAAATCAGGTAGATCATTAACCAAGTTTTTCAATTCTTTGACCTGGTATGCAATTTTCGTTGTCTGAATTGATGAATCAGATGAAAATTTATTTCCCTTTGTCCAGTAACTCTGATAGCTGTCGGTTTGTTTTCTGCATGAAGTTTTCAGAGTGAGAGGTTTTTCCCATTCTGCCTTGGGAACAGAACATGACAGACGTTTGTTTTTAAGTCATTAGGGCTGAAAAATATGTTACCTTCAATATGAATCTGATACATTTGATATTAATTTTTTGTTGTAATTTCTTGATTATGCTGAGCTTTGTCATGTATAAATAATGGTTTATGTTAACCTTGAAATAATGTGGGAAAAGTGTATAAGATGTTGTGTTGGTAAAATTAAAACAGTCGGTCTGTCGGTTCCCTACGGCTTATACCAAAAACACAAGTGATTCTTGTTTTCTAGTTCCTATGTAAACTATCGGAGGTTGGGAATAATAGTTTTTACCTCATTTACTCCACTTTTAAACTTGCAGACAAACATTCTGACAAATATTTTTGATGATCAGGTTGAAAATTTTTTGCCCTTGCAAAAATGCAACAGGAAATCCTGAGATTATCCCTCGAAGTCCCAGGACTATCCTGGGATAATGTCCTGAAAATATCTCAGGAATTCCCGGGATAGTCCTGGGACTTTTCACGCCGTTAAATGGGAATGGGACAAACCGAAGATTTTCCTATAAACAGGAAAAAAACAGGACATCTGAGAAATCCAATCCTGCTATCCTGAAAATGAAATTCCCAGGAATGTCCTGAGATTTCCTGAAGACAGGAGATAAAAGTATAATATTGTCCTGTTCTCAGGAAATCCCAGGAATTCTTGAAGTCAGGATATCCCAGGACAATTGTCCTGTCTTCAGGAAATCCCAGGAATTCCTGATGACATGAAATCTCAGGACAATTGTCCTATCTTCAGGAAACCCCAGAGCATGTAATTGAATACCTTGTAAACATGATTTGAAATTCTCTTTAGCTGGAAATACAGTTAACAAACTGACTGTTAAAGTTCAATAGTATTTACAGTAAGAATATAAGGATTATCATTTCCTAATATTAAAAAATATTTTGTAGTTAAAAGGCATACATCATGTACATTGAAACAATACAACCTGTCATAGCAGAAATATTAATTTCTTGGCACATCTTAAATCAGCTCAAATATGTGCACTCATGGCAAAAAAAAAATCTAGGTGAAACTAGAGCTATCACTAAAGGTGATGAATGTACCCCCCGCAAGCACTGACACAGTACACTGCAATTTGACGCACACAAGAATGCATAATTATGTGGACTGTATGTATATAGACTGTATGTATACAGTATAGTAACAAAAAACAAAGTCCCATAACTATGCAGAATATTTATCTAAAAGAATGTAACATGCACCATGCACAACTAGGGTTGGTACTGATCACTTGTGTGAAGTTTCATTAAATTGTGTGTAAGGGTTTGGTAGATTAGGCACGCATAAGACTGCATATGCAGACTGTATGCACATAGTATGTTAACAAGAAACAAAGTCTCATAACTCTGCAATTTTTGTCGCTGAAAGAACCTAACATGCCCCATGCACAACTACTGTTGTTACTGATCACTTGTGTGAAGTTTCATTAAATTGTGTCAAGGGGATGAGGAGAGATGGTGCGCACAAGATTGTGTCTATGTATATAGTATAGTAACAAAAAAACAAAGTCCCATAACTCTGCAAATTTTTTTTCTGAAAGAACCTAACATGGCCCGTGCACAACTACTGTTGTTACTGATCACTTGTGTGAAGTTTCATTAAATTGTGTCAAGGGGATGAGGAGAGATGGTGCGCACAAGATTGTGTCTATGTGTATAGTATAGTAACAAAAAAACAAAGTCCCATAACTCTGCAATTTTTTTTTCTAAAAGAACCTAACATGCCCCATGCACAACTACTGTTGGTACTGATCACTTGTGTGAAGTTTCATTAAATTGTGTCAAGGGGATGAGGAGAGATGGTGTGCACAAGATTGTGTCTATGTATATAGTATAGTAACAAAAAAACAAAGTCCCATAACTCTGCAATTTTTTTTTCTAAAAGAACCTAACATGCCCCATGCACAACTACTGTTGGTACTGATCATTTGTGTGAAGTTTCATTAAATTCTGTCAAGGGGATAAGGAGAGATGGTGTGCACAAGATTGCGTCTACGGACAGACGGACAGACAGACAGACAGACAACCTGAAACCAGTATACCCCCCCTTACAACTTTGTTGTCGGGGGGGGGGACAAATACTACTATTTAGTCTAGAACCATCAAATTAAGAGCTTCATACTGAGCAAAAAGATCTTATCATTCTATGATCTGTTCACTACAGTGAAACTGTCTTTGATCAAGCATGCATGTACAGATAACCTGAACTGTAGTAACACATTTCACTTTTTAATACTCTGACTGATTTTAAAGAAAATTAAATTATTTAAGTTTTTCATCGTCTGCTAACTATTTTTGTCTCCAGTTCCCGGTAGTTATTTTACCGCGTTTTCTGCTTGCAATTCACGATTTTCTCATGTTTTCAGTGCACTATATAAGTATAGGATAGACAACGAGTGCCGTTGTCTACGGGATATATACAACGAGCAAAGTGAGTTGTATATATCCCTTAGACAACGGCACGAGTTGTCTATCCGACTTAGACCATGTGACATAAAAACTGCAATTATTGAAAACTGTCCCACGCGTTCTATAGAAATTAGGATTAAGGTGTTTTTATAAGAGTGATATTATCTTTGTACCGTTAGCGCTTATTTGTCAGTAGGGCATATGAAAGAATGCAGGTTATTTTGTATAAATTCAGTTTTACTCAAATACCGGATTTACTAAAATCTGACGTTCATTAACACTTTGAGTCATTTGCAATCGCAAATGCTAAACAGTTAGATAAGGATTTCTCAAAAATACTAAAAATTAAACTGCTGAACAATTAGTTTTTGTGAGGAGTTTGCATGTTGATTCAAGAAGATAGCCAGGTTCCGAAACTACAAAAAAGGCTGACAGCAAATCGGAGGTAAACATGTTGGATAAAAAAAAAATTACTGTTGTTTGAAGTAATCTGGTATTTTAAGTTTGGACTAGTGCGTACTGGTAATATACATAATCACATACAAGTTATCAGATTCTATTAGAAATCACATTTCAACAATCGGTATAAAGTGACAAAATAATTATGCTTATATTCATTTTTTGTTCTTATAAAAACAGGAACCAGTGTCGGTGTTTATTTATTTATTTATTTTGTTTATCACGATATACCATAGATACCCATGTATAATGCGCAGTTTTTTTACCCCCGGGACCACCCCCAAATCGTGGGTGCGCATAATACACAGGTATAGACAATTTTCCAACTTCAAAACTAGAGCTATCACTAAAGGTGATGAATGTACCCTCCGCATGCACTGACACAGTACATTGCAATTTGACGCACACAAGATTGCATAATTATGTGGACTGTATGTATATAGACTGTATGTATACAGTATAGTAACAAAAAACAAAGTCCCATAACTATGTAGAATATTTATCTAAAAGAATGTAATATGTACCATGCACAACTAGGGTTGGTACTGATCACTTGTGTGAAGTTTCATTAAATTGTGTGCAAGGGTTTGGTAGATTAGGCACGCACAAGATTGCATATGCAGACTGTATGTACATAGTATGTTAACAAGAAACAAAGTCCCATAACTCTGCAATTTTTGTCGCTGAAAGAACCTAACATGCCCCATGCACAACTACTGTTGTTACTGATCACTTGTGTGAAGTTTCATTAAATTGTGTCAAGGGGATGAGGAGAGATGGTGCGCACAAGATTGTGTCTATGTATATAGTATAGCAACAAAAAAAACAAAGTCCCATAACTCTGCAAATTTTTTTTCTAAAAGAACCTAACATGCCCCGTGCACAACTACTGTTGGTACTGATCACTTGTGTGAAGTTTCATTAAATTGTGTCAAGGGGATGAGGAGAGATGGTGCGCACAAGATTGTGTCTATGTATATAGTATAGTAACAAAAAAACAAAGTCCCATAACTCTGCAATTTTTTTTTCTAAAAGAACGTAACATGCCCCATGCACAACTACTGTTGGTACTGATCACTTGTGTGAAGTTTCATTAAATTCTGTCAAGGGGATAAGGAGAGATGGTGCGCACAAGACTGCATCTACGGACAGACGGACATACAGACAGACAACCAGAAACCAGTATACCCCCCCTTACAACTTTGTTGTCGGGGGGTACAACAAGTTTGTTACCGATGTTTGCCATTTTGGTAAAGGGAAACTACTCCCCGTGCTTACTGTCACCGCTAAAATCTAAGATTGCCGTTACGTTCCATAAAAGATCGAATGGTTTATTTTTCTTTCAAACAAAATTAATTTCACATACATCTAAAAGTATTTTGATGAAAGAAATGTTAATAAATCACAAAAATTATGATACTAATTAAAGATCGAGAATTATCTTTAACCGAGATCAAACTGTGAACAACATAATTGACACGAGGTGACACGTTAATTGCCGGTAATTACTGGCTATTTTATCGTGACAAAAAGACTATCACACCTTTTGTTATTGGTTTGAATTGAGAAGCTCATGTCATTTTGAAAGATACCATTCCGAAATATTGAATCAGCTGCTGTTTATTTATTCAAAATAGTTAATTAAAAAGGTAAAACAACAAATAAAACAATATTTACTGGTTTTATTTTCGAGAAAACAAAAATCGATAGTACCGCGAGACCGATGCTGCTCTCCGCCGCGGAAATAAAATTTATTACCAGTGTCGATGTAAACTCTACTTTCGTTTTCCATCCACCTCAAAATTGACCAAAAATGTTTTTTTCCCAGGATTTTGGGCCAAAATCGGGGGTGCACATTATACACGGGTGCGCATTATACATGGGTATCTAAGGTAGTTAATGCGTAGATGCTCGTAGGACTACGAACAGTTTTTACTATATCATGCCTTTCTTGTAAGAATGATGTAGTTGTTGTACTTTCTAACAGGGCCCAGTGTTCGAAACTTTAACGGGCTGTTAGTTTAGTTTAGTTTAGATTATACTAATTTGTTTTAGCTCGATTGTGATGAAAGCTTTAAGCTTATTGTAACCTCTCTCGAGTCCGCTTCCTGGGAAAACCAGTACTGGTGTCATATGAGAAGTCATGGTCGTGGCCCCAATGATGCTCGAACCCACGACCCCTGCATTAAGCTGTTAAACTAACCGCCTGTTAAATTTCTATTCAGGATACTAGTCTTGGTGGGTGGGAAACACTAGTATGATGTTTTAATTTTACTGTAAAGATGATTTAGTGTTTATAATCCTTAACAAGTACATTTGTTTTTTTAAGTTTTCTAAACTGTCGAAATATACTAATAAAGTTAATCGACCATTAGCTCAATCACCTGTTAAAGTTTCGAACAACTGGATCCAGTTGTTTGCAAATGTAAGGATCATGCTGACATGTCTATTTTATAACAAGTGAACATAAAAAGTTACAACTGTTGGAAACGTTTCAGTGAATGTGTAAATTACGTATTTACCCAGTTGGTTCTACACTACACATACGGAGTTTCTTGTAATTCAATTTGATTTTTATATAGTTATTCCTGTCTTGTATTTCAGTCATGTGAACCCTTTTATTGATATCCAATAACATGGGGTCATTTTTACGATATTATTATTTAGACATTGTTAACTGAATTTACCTTCAGGTCAATCTTATTCTTTATCCCATTGATAACTGGTGAGAATATTGCAAGGTCATTTAACTCCGGCGTTAGCCTGTATTGTTAGATGGTAAATTGACACGAAATTCATGCGTTTTTTGCCCAAGTTTCCCCCGATATATATACAACGCTACTGTTGTATATGAAATATAGACGGGTACAAGTCTGCTTTGAGATTGGCTATTTACGGATTATCGTGGTCTAAGTGATTGTTAACTGATAATTCTTCACTGGAGGTTGAATATTTGACAGCATAACAAGTATTTTGATTATTTGTTTATTCCCTCCCACCCACCCTTACAGACATTTCAAGTTTCTTAATAGTTATTGCTAATGGCTTGTAGCAGTATTCGAATATCAAAGGCAGACTTGATTTTTTGACTGTGATTTAAATAAGAGTAATCATTTAGTTCTAGAGAGATTCCTCAGGCCAGACATTACGTCTCTTTTATGTTCTGATAGAAAATAAGGTTCACAGTTACGTACCTTATATTTCTTGATAATTATTACTGTTGAGTATTCATGTATAACTAGAACTTTAAAGGCAGATATACATTTAACATTATATGAGAACATTTGAATTCATCATGCCAGACTCGGTATCCACATTTAGAAAAGTAACATTCACAAGACTGCATTTAATTCTATATAAATATATTTTATGCTGTTTTTCCCCATGCAATATTATTCTTTCGTTATCAAATGGAAATTGCCTTTATCCTCTTTTGAGCTAGTTTTCATTTTATTTTGATTTTACCTAGAAAGAATGTTATGTTTTACACACTGCACATTTTTCTTATTTTGTGATTGTTCAACGAAGCTGAGAGAGACCAGAATGGCCATCTTATATGCTGTTTAACTATTCCAGATTAGTTGAGTTCGAGTTATTACATTTGTTTCATTCGGGACCTAAAAGAAAACGAATTTTTACAGTTTAGATTTTCATGTACATCTGATTGTATGTTTGCCTTAAGTTTTGATAGTATGTTTTCAGGCTGAGTGGTGCACAAAGATACAGATAACCACATTTACCCCACTTCTACTGGTCGATCATCACCACATCGCACAACATCGTACCATCTGACATTTGCAAGACAAATATATTCATATTTTTTTCGACACTGCAATGCTGTCAAATACTAAGACCTGTATCCTATATTTTTGTTTGTTGTTAGCTCACCTGTCACAAAGTGACAAGGTGAGCTTTTGTGATCGCGCGGTGTCCGTCGTCCGTCCGTCCGTGCGTGCGTGCGTGCGTCCGTCCGTAAACTTTTGCTTGTGACCACTCAGGAGGTCACATTTTTCATGGGATCTTTATGAAAGTTGGTCAGAATGTTCATCTTGATGATATCTAGGTCAAGTTCAAAACTGGGTCACGTGCCTTCAAAAACTAGGTCAGTAGGTCTAAAAATAGAAAAACCTTGTGACCTCTCTAGAGGCCATATATTTCACAAGATCTTCATAAAACTTGGTCAGAATGTTCACCTTGATGATATCTAGGTCAAGTTTGAAACTGGGTCACGTGCCATCAAAAACTAGGTCAGTAGGTCTAAAAATAGAAAAACCTTGTGACCTCTCTAGAGGCAATATATTTCATAAGATCTTCATGAAAATTAGTGAGAACGTTCACCTTGATAATATCTAGGTAAAATTCGAAACTGGGTCACGTGCCATCAAAAACTAGGTCAGTAGGCCAAATAATAGAAAAACCTTGTGACCTCTCTAGAGGCCTTATTTTTCATGGGATATGTATGAAAGTTGGTCTGAATATTCATCTTGATGATATCTAGGTCAAGTTTGAAACTGGGTCATGTGCGATCAAAAACTAGGTCAGTAGGTCTAAAAATAGAAAAACCTTGTGACCTCTCTAGAGGCCATATATTTCATGAGATCTTCATGAAAATTGGTCAGAATGTTCACCTTGATGATATCTAGGCCAAGTTCGAAAGTGGGTCATGTGCGGTCAAAAACTAGGTCAGTAGGTCAAATAATAGAAAAACCTTGTGACCTCTCTAAAGGCCATATTTTTCATGGGATCTGTATGAAAATTGGTCTGAATGTTCATTTTGATGATATCTAGGTCCAGTTCGAAACAGGGTCATGTGCGATCAAAAACTAGGTCATTAGGTCTAAAAATAGAAAAACCTTGTGACCTCTCTAGAGACCATACTTGTGAATGGATCTCCATAAAAATTGGTCAGAATGTTCATCTTGATGATATCTAGGTCAAGTTTGAAACTGGGTCACATGCCATAAAAAACTAGGTCAGTAGGTCAAATAATAAAAAAACCTTGTGACCTCTCTAGAGGCCATACTTTTCATGGGATCTGTATGAAAGTTGGTCTGAATGTTCATCTTGATGATATCTTAGTCAAATTTGAAACTGGGTCAACTGCGGTCAAAAACTAGGTCAGTAGGTCTAAAATTATTAAAATCTTTTGACCTCTCTAGAGACCATATTTTTCAATGGATCTTCATGAAAATTGGTCAGAATTTTTATCTTGATAATATCTAGGTCAAGTTCAAAACTGGGTCACATGAGCTCAAAAACTAGGTCACTATGTCAGATAATAGAAAAAGTGACGTCATACTCAAAACTGGGTCATATGGGAAGAGGTGAGCGATTCAGGACCATCATGGTCATCTTGTTTTTGTAGTTAGGAACATGAAATTAGTGAATAATTGATTTACTCACGACATAGAGTGAGTAAACTACTTTTCTAAATACCTTATTGTTTTGTAAAATCATTAAATCAAGGAGTACATTTAGTATTATTTCTAAAAGTTTATACAGAAATAATTTGCTAACTTACCACAAATTTATAGAATATATTCCTGTTACACTGACAACACCACAATCAGAAGTACTTTATGATACAGTTTCTCCCAAAACATGGGTCTTCAACACCAGGATGTAATTAACTTATTACACCATTACAAGATCATGTTTCAAATTAATTACCATCTTTCAATCTGTATCTTTTAGAAAAAGTCCTGTCTTTTTCCTGTGAACAGGACAATTTTTCTATCAAAAGTCCTGTCTGTTAGTGTTAAACTCCTGTTATCAGGACTTTTTTGCAGCCTTGCTAAAAGAATCCCAGGATATCCCAGGATTATAGGTTTCCTGAGAACAGGAAAATATTTCTGCACGGGAGTGGCCCTTACAGTGTTAACAAAGTTTTTCTAATGACCTAGTTTCCTCGAGAATGACCTAGTTACAAATTTCAAACCTGACCTAGATTTCATAGAGACAAACCTTCCAACAAAGGTTTATGAAGATCAGTTACCAAATGTTTCCTTAATGACTGTCAACAAGGTTTTTATATGATGTGACCTAATGACCTAGATTAAATAGAATGTGTCTGTAGGACACAGGTGTGCCCCCCACTGGTACATTTGTCACAAATAAGGGGCAATAATTCAAATGTTTGCAGTCTTAATGGGGTTCAGCCTCAACAAACATTTTATGAAAAGGATTGTTATTCTAAGCCATATACTTTTTGAGCTATGAGCATCATAAACAAAAAATCAACTATTTTGGCTATTTCAAGGGCTATAACTCTGTTATTAGCACTAAGATTCTCAAGAAGAATGCCAAGTGTGCAAGGTCACATCATGATAAAGACTCGAGCAAGGTTTCATGAATTTACATCAAATATTTTTTGAGCTGGGCACATAATTAAGTAAAAATGTGCATTTTTTACAATTTTATGGGCTATAACTTTAAAAATAGGAGGTAGAGCCAGCCAAGAAAATAAGAGATGTGCAAGTTTATTTCATGATAAAGACTTATGCAAGTTTTCAACCATTTATATTAAATGCTTTTTGAGCTACTTGTGTCACACGGTCAAAATGTGCATTTCTGACTATTTCAGGGGCCATAACTCTGAAAATAGGCGGCAGACCCAAATGAAAAATATGAGGTGCACAAGTTTATATCATGATTAAGACCTATGCAAGGTTTCATGAATCTATATCAAATACTTTTTAAGCTCGGCCTGTCACAAGGTGAAAATGTGCATTTTTGACTATTTCAGGGGCCATAACTCTGAAAATAAGGGGCAGACATAGACGAAAAATAGAAAGTGTGCAAATTCATATCATGATAAAGACTCATACAAGGTTTTATCAATTTACATGACATACTTTTTGAGCTAGGCTCGTCCCAAGGTGAAAATGTGCATTTTTACTACTTTAGGGGCCGTAACTCTATAAATAGGGGTGCGGAGCCAGACAAAACATAGGAAGTGCGCAAATTCACATCATGATAAAGACTGATGCAAGTTTTCATGAATCCAAATCAAATACTTTTTTAACTAGGTGTGTCACAAGGTGAAAATGTGCATTTTTGACTATTTCAAGGGCCATAACTCTGAAAATAGGGGGCGGGCTCAAATGAAAAATAGGAGGTGTGCAAGTTCACATCATGATTAAGACTCACGCAAGGTTTCATGAATCTATATCAAATGCTTTTTGAGCCAGGCGTGTCACAAGGTGAAAATGTGCATTTTTGACTATTTCAGGGGCCATAACTCTAACAAGAGGACCATGATGGTCCTGAATCGCTCACCTGTTCCCACATGACCCAGCTTTGAGTATGACGTCGTTTTTTCTATTATTTGACATAGTGACCTAGTTTCTGAGCTCATGTGACCCAGTTTTGAACTTGACCTAGATATCATCCAGATAAAATTTCTGACCAATTTTCATGAAGATCCATTGAATAATATGGCCTCTAGAGAGGTCCAAAGGTTTTTTTTAATTTTAGACCTACTGACCTAGTTTTTGACCGCAGTTGACCCAGTTTCAAACTCGACCTAGATATCATCAAGGTGAACATTTTGACCAATTTTCATGAAGATCCATTCAAGGGTATGGCCTCTAGAGAGGTCACAAGGTTTTTCTACTTTAAGACCTACTGACCTAGTTTTTGATCGCAGTTGACCCAGTTTCAAACTTAACCTATATATCATCAAGATAAACATTCAGACTAACTTTCATACAGATCCCATGAAAAATATGACCTCTAGAGAGGTCACAAAGTTTTTTCATTATATGACCTACTGACCTACTTTTTGATGACACGTGACCCACTTTCGAACTTGACCTAGATATCATCAAGATGAACATACTGACCAATTTTTATGAAGATCCATTCACAAGTATGGCCTCTAGAGAGGTCACAAGGTTTTTCTATTTTTAGACCTACTGACCTAGTTTTCGACCGCACGTGACCCAGTTTCGACCTTGACCTAGATATCATCAAGATGAACATTCAGACCAACTTTCATACTGATCCCATGAAAAATATGGCCTTTAGAAAGGTCACAAGGTTTTTCTATTATTTGACCTACTGACCTAGTTTTTGAAGGCACGTGACCCAGTTTCAAACTTTACCTAGATATCATCAAGTGAACGTTCTGACCAATTTTCATGAAGATCTTGTGAAATATATGGCCTCTAGAGAGGTCACAAGGTTTTTCTATTTTTAGACTTACTGACCTAGTTTTTGAAGGCACGTGACCTAGTTTCAAACTTGACCTAGATACCATCAAGGTGAACATTCTGACCAATTTTCATGAAGATCTTGGGAAATATATGGCCTCTAGAGAGGTCACAACGTTTTTTATATTTTTAGACCTACTGACCTAGTTTTTGAAGGCACATCTCCCAGTTTCAAACTTGGTCTAGATATCATCAAGATGAACATTCTGACCAATTTTCATGAAGATCCATTCACAAGTATGGCCTCTAGAGAGATCACAAGTTTTTCTATTTTTAGACCTAATGACCTAGTTTTTGACCGCACGTGACCCAGTTTCGAACTTGACCTAGATATCATCAAGATAAACATTCAGACCAACTTTCATACAGACCCCATGAAAAATATGGCCCTTAGAAAGGTCACAAAGTTTTTCTATTTTTTGACCTACTGACCTAGTTTTTGATGGTACGTGACCCAGTTTCGAACTTGACCTAGATATCATCAAGGTGAACGTTCTGACCAATTTTCAAGAAGATCTTGTGAAATATATGGCCTCTAGAGATGTCACAAGGTTTTTCTATTTTTAGACCTACTGACCTAGTTTTTGACGGCACATGACCCAGTTTCAAACTTGACCTAGATATCATCAAGATGAACATTCTGACCAACTTTCATAAAGATCCCACAAAAAATGTGACCTCTAGATGGTCACAAGCAGAAGTTTACGGACGCACGCACGCACAGACGGACAGACGACGGATGCCTCGCGATCACAAAAGCTCACCTTGTCACTTTGTGACAGGTGAGCTAAAAACAGGGGGCGGACCCAAATGAAAAATAGGAGGTGCGAAGTTCACATCATGATTAAGACTCACGCAAGGTTTCATGAATCTATATCAAATACTTTTTGAGCTAGGCATGTCACAAGGTGAAAATTTGCATATTTGACTATTTCAGGGGCCATAACTAAAAAAAAAACCCATAAAAATAGGGGACGGAGCCAGACGAAAAATAGGAGGTGCGCAAGTTCATATCATGATAAAGACTCATGCAAGGTTTCATCAATTTATATCTAATACTTTGAGCTAGGGGCGTCACGAACTTCGGACGGACGGACAGACGGACAAGGGCAAATCTATATGCACCCCGCGAAGTGGGGGCATAAAAACGCGGACAGTCTTAAAAAATAATTTTGAATACATGTAGAAAACGGATAAAACTAGAAAATGCTTTTGTAAAAAAGCGCATGTCTCCCCCAATGCAAAGTCCTATAGGCAAGAAGTCAATAGGGGTCAGAAGCGAAAGTCAAAGAGACACTGATGGTTGGCTGCAATAGGGATCATCTACTTGGCATGTCCAGTCATCCCGCTAAATTTCAACACTCGTGGCCTAGTGGTTCTCTAGTCACTGTTCAGACTCCTGTGACCTTGACCTTTGATCAAGTGACCTCAAAATAAATAGGGGTCATCTACTCTGCATGTCCAATCATCCTATTAAGTTTCAACATTGTAGGTCAAGTGGTTCTCAAGTTATTTCCAAAAAACATGAACAGGCCACTGTGACCTTGAACTTTAATAGACTGACCCAAAAATCAATAGGGGGTCATCTACTCTGCATGTTCAATCATCCTATGAAGTTTCAACAGCCTGGGTCAAGTGGTTCTCAAGTTATTGATCGGAAATGGTTATCAATGTTCAGACCCCTGTGACCTTGACCTTTAACGGAGTGACCCCAAAAACAATAAGGGTCATTTACTCTGCATGAACAATCATCCTATGAAGTTTCAACATTCTGGGTCGAGAGGTTCTCAAGTTATTGACTGGAAATGGTTTTCCATGTTCAGGCCCCTGTGGCCTTGACCTTTAACAGAGTGACCCTAAAATCGTTAGGGTTCATCTGCTCTGCATGACCAATCATCCTATGAAGTTTCATCATTCTGGGTCAAGTGGTTCTCAAGTTACTGACCGGAAATGGTTTTCAATGTTCGGGCCCCTGTGACCTTGACCTTTCACAGAGTGACCCCAAAATCGTTATGGGTCATCTACTCTTTATGACCAATCATCCTATCAGGTTTCAACATTCTGGGTCAAGTGGTTCTCAAGTTACTGACCGGAAATGGTTTTCAATGTTCAGGCCCCTGTGACCTTGACCTTTAATGGAGTGACCCCAAAATAGATAGGGGTCATCTACTTTGCATGTACACTCATCCTATGAAGTTTCAACACTCTGGGTCAAGTGGTTCTCTAGTTATTGATCAGAAATGGTTTTCAATGTTCAGGCCCCTGTGACCTTGACCTTTGACGGAGTGATCCCATAATCAATAAGGGTCATCTACTCTTTATGACCAATCATCCTATCAAGTTTCAACATTCTGGGTCAGGTGGTTCTCTAGTTATTGATTGGAAATGGTTTTCAATGTTCAGGCCCCTGTGACCTTGACCTTTGACGGAGTGACCCCAAAAACAATAGGGGTCATCTACTCTTCATGACCAATCATCCTATGAAGTTTCAACATTCTGGGTCAAGTGGTTCTCTAGTTATTGATCGGAAATAGTTTTCAATGTTCAGGCCCCTGTGACCTTGACCTTTGATGGAGTGACCCCAAAAACAATAGGGATCGTCTACTCCAGCAGCCCTACAACCTTATGAAGTTTGAAGGTTCTAGGTCAAATGGTTCTCCAGTTATTGCTCGGAAATGAAGTGTGACGTACGGACGGACGGACGGACAGGGCAAAAACAATATGTCTCCTCGGGGAGACATAATAAAAAAGACAATTATTAAATCACCGGCATTTCGTTAATTCCGATGTAATGAATGTGATGTACGAAAAAAGGCTGCAACTTATTACAAAACTGGGCCTGTTGTTTGATTCTTCATTCACTCAAATCTTCGTGTCATCCGCTTAATTGGTGCAAACTTAAACGGTTTGATAGTTGACTGACCAATGTTACATGACTGTTATGCAAACAATCTAATTTGACACGGTACTGATTGCCTTATTGTCACATGTCTACATGTATTCGAACTTTAACAAAGGCGATACACAAACAAGTAAGCTTGCAGACAATTATTGATTTTTGGGGCGGTGTGTAAGCTCCACCTCCAATGGAATTAAGACGGGAAAATGAAAGCCCGTCACTTCCTAGTGCAAAACGGCAAAGCGCATCCACTTTCTACATCCTCTCATAAATAAGAGCATCTACAACAAAGCGCATGAATATGACCTATATTACGGCTATTTTTACACTCTGACGTCATGAGGGAAAATTACTGGACTTATTACTGAAACCCAACTTGTTTTTAATCAGAATTGTCTATATATGTATACATATTTATCCTACCTTCATGCAAATTAGTTGCAAAAATCAAGGGGTCAAATAATTTTGCTTTATTAGGTCAGTGACTTGTAAAGCTTGGCGGACTACTTTTTTAATTTTTTCTTAAATCGACACCATCTTGTTCTTGAGAATAACTGCAAAAAGACATATCTATAAGATTATTATTATTAACTGGGCTTTTATTATGTTCGTGAGACCATGGTACAAATGTATAGTGTATGCTTACTGTATTTGCAATTACTACATAAAAGTTTTTATAACGGAAACGCTTGAGGAAACGGAAAGTGACTCATGTAATTTGTTCAGGACTTTAGCTTTCTGCAATTCAATCTAGGAAGATGTTGATTCTGGAAGGGAATGTTATTCAATAAAATCATCGAGGATACGGGTTGTCTATTTGTTCTGTCAAGCAGTGTTATGGTTTGTGTATAAGTCCCGTCATTCGTTTGCTTGGTGAGGATGGGTAACCCGGAATGCAACTGAACTTCAGACAAAATTTTACTTCGCAGCAAATCAAAATTATCCAAAAATGTTAAGCAGAACAGAGAGGTCGGGCACAATGCTAAACAAGGTTAGCGTTTGTTTTTCAGCTCTTATTTTATAATATTTTTGGTTAAAATGCTCTGTACAGCTATTTGTGTTTTCTACTGTCCATCCAAAGTAGTTGCATTCGTTTTATTGAATACAGGCTGACTCGGACCATGGCTGATTCGGACCAAATTTACTTGGCTTATTTGGCCCAAATTGTTTAAGTTTTCCTGACACTAATGTTATGAGTAAAAATAAAATTTATGAGTATTAAGTTTAATGTCTGATGCAAAGAATAATTAAAGTCCTTACTTAGATGCATTTTAGTTTGTCAAAACTTCTTACCTGCTTGTACAGTGTATATTTTATGTCTTTACTTCAAGTTAAACCTCTATATAAGCTATAATCAACATTATTTTTTGAAAATTCTGAACCATCCAAATTTTATGGTCATTATTGACTGTTAAATAAAAGTTTGTGGTCTGAATCAGCCAAAATATATGGTCCGAATCAGCCACGGTCCAAATCAGCCTGTTTCCGTTTATCTACTTTTATTCAAAATATGTGGTCCAAATCAGCCAAAATATTTGGTCCAAATCAGCCACGGTCCAAATCAGCCTGTTTCCGTTTTATTACAAAATGCACACTTTTTACAAATTGGTATCCCATCAATTGGACCACATTCTATTAGTGTAGACTGAAAAACAAAATGTTTGTACAATAAAATACCACTCCAATTAACTGTTTTTCCGTCCGCTTTGCCATTTTCGGAATTGACAATAACTGAGGTATTCCGTAAACCATGTGACTGTTTTTTAGTTTCCCAACCTTTTCCATGTCGAATTAAATCTTAATTAAGAAAGAAATCAACTTTTGTTTGTAGCCCAAGTTTTTCCTTATCTAATAGGAGAGATCGCCCCGACGTCACGCATCAAAACCTGTTTTTAAACACAGGTGTTATAAACAGTGTTTATCTGGTGGTGGGCAAAACAAATAATTTTACATTGTGTATGGCATCAGAATTTTTAATTCTTAATAACTTTTTCGTTCATTTATGGATTTTAAAAAATCTAGAAGTTTCAAAATGCTTACAATATTCATGTTTTGTTATTCAAATATCTTTTGAAAATGAATAACCATTTTAAATGACATACTATTTAAATTGCGCCGTAGATGCCCTCAAGTTTTAGAAAAAACACTGTAAGCTAAGTGTTCATAATAAATCCGTTTTATTTCTAAATAATTATTAAAAGTTATCAATAAATGCTTATTTTATATCCTTTCCATTGATCAAAAAAATATTGATATCATTTGTGTTTTTAGAAAATATAAGCCGTAAGAAAAACATCACGGTTAACCAAAAACATGCCCATCCAATCTTTTCTTATCAGTTCTATAAATAGAATATACAACGGATTTGTATACAAACATGATCTCCCCTATTAAATCTTAATTAACCCTTAGCATGCTAGATAAATTGTCGTCTGCTGGAAATGTCATCTACTAAAATTGAAAAGTTCATTCAATTTGCTCCAAAATTGGAAGAAATATTGTCAGAGTAGCAAACAGCTTGGAACCTGATCAGACGCCGATTTAATCGGCGTCTGATCTGGTTCCAAGCTGTTTGCAAAGGCTGTTAAATTCGCCTGCAGCAGGCTAAGGGTTAATAAATAAATCAACATTTTCCATGAACACATTTTAAACTGTGTATTTGGTGATGTTGTAGTCCAACTCGTGGCGTAATTATCACTTTCATTTCATTTCAGTCTGATATTACGTCCAACTCAGCCACGGCCGAACACAGGGGTAATCATTAGTGATTAAAATATGAACATGAATTATAAGCTTCATAGTATGAAAAACGAACGAAATGTTTTAATTTGCTGTAGGTAATACATTTATCTCTTGAACAGAAATGTTATTTGACATATTCTGCATAAAAAAGTATAGAAAAACAGTTATCAAATATACATGCATGAACGTACAGCATTTAGCACAATGTGAAGTTGTACTTGATTTGTTCACCAAAGTTTATTCTGGGTGTTCGTGAAGGAACAAGCACATGAGAATACAATGTATATGTGAATAGTTTTCTCCCAATATTTGTTTTGTCTTCAAATTTTGTAATTCACCTTTAGACCGAGGTAAATATACTAATAATATTGCGCTAATACATTTAGAATCTGAGCCTAAGACGTTGAGCTCATCCAGTACCGGTACCTGACTATGATGAAATGCGCCAATAGTAACGTAATAAAGCTGTGACATTACCTATGGTGAAAAACAAATCGATAATGTAGGTCAGCGGGTGACTTTCTTCAGGAACTACAAAGTGCTCAGGACATGACATATCGTGTATTTTACAAGACGAACACAAGAATAAATTTGCTATTTGAAATATTTTTCTTTTCGCGATTAAATCATCATTATGCTTGCAACCATGTCTGAAAGACTGAAGTTCAAGTACCTAAATTACGCCAATTTTTAATAGTGGCTGCTTGTGACTCTGCTGACGGACCATCAGGGGAGGTAACTAGAGTCACGGATTGGGACTAGTGATGTTGATGCAGTCTATTTTTAACTTAGCCTATTCTATTTTAATCAAGGATTTTCAAAAAACAGCACTGTGACAGAGACACTTCCCAAAATGCAAGGTAACATTTCCCAAAATCACACGTACCAACAAATGGTTTAATTTTGTTTACATTTTAGTTTTATCAGGGGAAGCGGTTGTCGGGTATCGATTTTTTGTCTTACTATAGAGCTGCATGTACTGCGTGTTGTGCAGTACCAGTCTGTTATGTTCCTTGTCCCGGATTTTAGATTTTAGTCTGTGCTTCAGGGGAGATAAATTTAATTCATCTTTCCCTGTTTACTTCCAGTGGAGTATTCTCCCAACAAAATGTCATATGACGGGAAATATTACTGCAAATCAATCAAATGCGTGGCGATATCAAAAGAAATCAGAAGTCATGGTTCGACTTTGGGGTAAATTAGTGTAAATTCTAGGTTTACCAGGTAATAATAACACCGAAGACACGGCCTGTGATTAGATTTGTGAAACTTGGAAGCCTGAAAAATAAAGTGCAGTAGTCTAGTCTATAACAGTAAAAATTAAATTTGAGTTTAAAATATTTATTACTGTTTAAATTTTTAAACTAACACCATCTTTCCATAAATAGCATTTTTTCCCAATCTGGACAGTTGTCGTGCGCAGAAAATTCCCGATTTTAAAGGCCTAGGCGTCTTCCCAATTTGCTGGTGAAAAGCCCTGGGAAATAATGCAATTTTCAGCATAAAATCGTTACATGTGGGTTAAGTATCAAAATTCTTTCGACAAAACATTTGAATAATATTACAATTATATGTAGACATTACTTTTTTTGCAATATTCTAACAGTGAACTCGCATTTTATGTGCTGATCACACACAGAGTTGATTTTGAAAGAGGACAATTCCATAACTAAAAGATCACCGTCAGTACATAAAAGACCTTATTCTAAAAGTTATGGTATACAGAACTATATGCAAGGCAGACTCGGATCAACTTGGTTGTAAAGTTTGAATGTAATAAAAAATATTTTTGAGCCTCACTTCTAGCTCACCTGAGCACGAAGTGCTCAAATTGAGCTTTTGTGATTGCCCTGTGTCCGTCGTCGTTGTCAACAATTTGACTGTTAACACTCTAGAGGTCACAATTTTGAGCCAATCTCAATAAACTTGGTCAGAATGTTACCCTCAATATTTTTTTTGAAGAGTTCGAGATTAGGTCATCTTGGGTCAAAAACTAGGTCACCAGGTCAAATCAAAGGAAAAGCTTGTAAACACTCTAGAGATCACAATTTTTGCCCAATCTTAATGAAACTTGGTCAGAATATTAACCTCAATAACATCTTGGACAAGTTCGATATTGGGTCATATGGGAATAAAAACTAGGTCACCAGGTCAAACTAAAGGAAAAGCTTGTTAACACTCTAGAAGTCAAAATTTTGGCCCAATCTTAATGAAACTTGGTCAGAATGGAACCATCAATTAAATCTTGGATGAGATTGACATTGGGTTATCTGGAGTCAAAAACTAGGTCACCAGGGCAAATCAAAGGAAAAGCTTGTTTACACTCCAGAGGTCACAATTTGGGCCAAATTTTAATGAAACTTGGCCAGAATGTTACCCTCAATAAAGTCTTGGACAGTTTGATATTGGGTCATCTTAGGTCAAAAACTAGGTCAGCAAGTCAAATTAAAGGAAAAGCTTGTTAACACTGTAGAGGCCACGTTTATGACTGTATCTTCACGAAACTTGGCCAGAATGTTAATCTTGATGATCTTTAGGTCAAGTTCGAACCTGGGTCATGTTGGGTCAAAAACTGGGTCACCGGGTCAAATCAAAGGAAAAGCTAGTTTACACTTTAGAGGCCACATTTATGACCATATCTTAATGAAACTTGGTCGGAATGTTACCCTCAATAAAGTCTTGGACGAGTTTGATATTGGGTCATCTTAGGTCAAAAACTAGGTCAGCAAGTCAAATTAAAGGAAAAGCTTATTAACACTGTAGAGGCCACATCTATGAATGTATCTTCATGAAACTTGGTCAGAATGTTAATCTTAATGATCTCAAGGTCCAATCTGAATCTGGGTCATGTAAGTTAAAAAACTAGGTCACCAGGTCAAATCAAAGGAAAAGCTAGTTTACACAGCAGAGGCTACATTTATGACCATATCTTCACGAAACTTGGCCAGAATGTTAATCTGGATGATCTTTAGGTCAAGTTTGAACCTGGGTCATGTCGGGTCAAAAACTGGGTCACCGGGTCAAATCAAAGGAAAAGTTAGTTTACACTTTATAGGCCACATTTATGACCATATCTTAATGAAACTTGGTCGGAATGTTAATCTTGATGATCTTTAGGTCAGGTGAGCGATACAGGGCCTTCATGGCCCTCTTGTTTATATTTTCACTGACCCACTTAATAAATTAAAATTTATATGACAGTAACCTTATATTCTCTATTTATTACATGTTTGACGTTGCAGGAATGTAATACAGCCATTAAATAAAAGCGATACTACACTAGTGTAATAAAGCTTTGACATCAACGTCATTTATAGTGTAATAAATTCAATGTGGATAGTCACAAATGTAAGATGAATTCTTTTTATAACATGTTAGCCTTTCTTGTCGAAACACCAAAAATTCAACTTTCTTCTGCTATATAAACAAGTCAATTTGACCGACGTCGCCTATAAAAGTTGTGCTTATGCCGGTGCTAGGGATGGGGGTTGGTGTTTCACATTTTATCATGCAATCTATTTTATATTTGGCATGAATGTCATCCCCAGTCAGACGAAGTCTCTTGCGCAAACCACAGGTTCCTATCTCAATATTTGACTTTCATGTAAGAAAGTTACAAAAAACAGCTGAAATGCACCGCCCCATCAGTACTCTCAGTGCTTTGATTGTCACAGTTGTCATGACAAAGGTGTTAAAGTACACAGGTGATCAAATTAAATAACATCCGCGGACTCGTTTTGTTTTTTTTTCACCCAAGAAAATTTGGGAGCCAAGAGCATATCGAGCTGTAACGAATACCGCGGTATATCGAGTGGTGTTATAACGGGTTTAGAGTGTAGTTCTGGATTCGATTTTCTAATTATTAAAATAACTATGACGAGTTAAATATCATAGTTTTGATCCAGAAGGTGAAAATATCTTTTGAGTGAACGAACTCCAGTAATTTTAGATTATACACGAACACATTCATCCCTCAGGATCATGTACACCAAATATAAGCTATACACATCTTTTCTGGGAAAAACTATAGGCTTCCAAACTAGTCCAGGTAAAGAAAAATTGCTGCCTTCATTAGCAGAAATGTTTTTTAAAGGCTGCCTCATATGGAAGAAATGCTAAGAGAGCGGCTAACAATTTGACAGAAAATACAAAATCGCCCTTTCTCAGTTTTTACATTCTTTTATAAGGACTATAATTTGTTATATTTTCTTTGGATAGTAAGTATATAACTCGAAAATCGAAAATGTGTTTCTTTGACAATTTGTTTATACAACACAATATTTAAGGTATATGTTGTAAATTCTAATTTACAGAATTTTAAGCCTAGAAGTTCCTATTTAGAAGTACAGTAGATTTCCAACTAACGGGCACGCCAAAACAACGGGCACGCTGAAATTGTGGCCACTTTTTCAAAGTACAAAATAAATTTGTTCATTATTCATTATAAATATTGGCCAGTACAATGGGCACATCGCTAATGCGGCATTGCGGCCACTTTTTGTGGAACAAATTGCTTATTTACTATGTGCTAACTGACCATAATTACAGGCAGACAAAAATATGGACCCAGACATCCTTTGTTTATTTAACACATTTACCTTGTTTATTCAACAGAGTGTAAATGATCCCCTGCCTCGAGCAATTTACAACAAGGTACATCGATCAATACATGTGTATTTCAATCAGGTACACTTAATCGGTATTGCCTGGATGCCTGTTACACAAATGTAAGAGCAAATTCAAGCATTTACAGATCCATGATGAAATGCTGAAATTATTTTGTCAATTTTGTTGTGAAAACTTTAATTGTTGAGCAATTAGCAGCAGTTACCCTCATGTAAGTATCATTTTAACCTTTTTGATCTCAAAGAAGAAAATAATTGTATTGAATGATACGATAATTGTGTAAATTATGCAGGGGATTTTTGTTCTTGCTTGTAGGCCTAATTGACTTTATTGAACATAGAAAATTATGATACTCTACATGTACATAATTGACTCAAAACATTGAATAAGATCAAACTCCAAATCCAAATCAAACATATAAATGAGGGATTTAAGTATGACACTGCATGGTTATATCTAGAAACATCATTATGACCTCATAGTACAATGGTTGTTGACTAGTCAGTAACATGCAAAATCTCAAATTTATTCACTATTAAGGCCAGGCCACTATTAAGGCCACTTTTGGTCAGACCACTGGGTGCCCTAAATAGAGAGAATCTACTGTAATAGCTTTTTAATTCTAAAGTCATTACTAAAGCGCTCACCTGTACAAAGCTTCAAGTGCATTTGTATCACTTAATGGTACAAGTGCAGAGTTAGGTTTCTTCTATGTAAGCCTACATTAAATTCATGTCACACACATTTTTGAACCTAAGACAATAATTTGAACAAATATGGTAGACAGTACATATCATATTGATTCAGAGAAGAAGATTTTCAAAGATTCTTATATAAAAGCCTACAGTAAGTATTTGTCGCACAAAGGGGTATGGCCATTTTTGACCTGAGGGCAAAACTTTGGACAATTATGGTAGTCACACCCTTAAATCACATGCCAACTATCAAAGCTCTAGAGAAAAAGATTCTTAAAGTCTGACAGCTGAATACCTATTTTTAACCAAAACGATCCATATGTTCAATGAACGGATCCATATGAACAACTTTAAAAGAGGGCTACCTAGAGATCATTTGTGTAAACTTTCATCAAAATCCATTCAGTGGTTTTGGAGGAGATGTTGTTTAAAGAAATTGTTGATGAAAAGAGACTACGCCCTCTGGTGGCCATGCTTTTTGACGAATCAAAAAAATTTGAACACTATTTGTAGAAGGTCACACGAGGACCATTTGTGTGAAATTATTTCAAAATAAGGTTAACAGTTTTATAAAAGAAGTTTCTACTATATACATATAAGTTCATTGGAGCTGATGGAAAGAAATTAACTAGATAAAGGGTAAATTAGTGGGAGATATTGACCTCTCTGTCAAGATTCCTCATTCTGTTCCAAAAAATCCTTGTATTTAAGTTTGAATGTATTACTGCACTCTATAAGGTGGTCTACATCACCTTTAAGCAGACTGAAGGCAGACTCGCAATAACAGTATTAACTAGAACTGTCACTGGAGTGACTTATACCCCCACCATACGGTCTTGTCACAGAAGAATGGCAACCATCAACCATAAGAAATTTTAAAAATACTTGGAATAATATAAAACGTAAAAAAAACTTAATACTTAAAACAAAATTTTACTCATCTTTGAAGTACTTCATCCTGGGCTTCCTCGGCACATATAAGTAATACTAGTATATGTGCCCAGGATGAGGGATGAGGTAAATATAAAATTCTCTAATATAAAAGATACACTAAAAATGAGTACAAAAAAATGTCTAACCGACACATGTTACCACAGAAAAATGTTTTTACTTTTTTACACAGGACTAATAATAAAAAAGTTAGAAAAATACCTAAAATATTGAAAATCTGAAAATAGAATTTCTAAAAACAGACAAATTCTTGGAATTTAAGGGGAAGTAACTCAGTACAAAAGTTAAAAAAAAAGGTAACTTCCCTTTGGCTCTAAGCCAATCAGAATGATATATAGTGAAAATGCATCAAAATTAGCCTTAAATTCTAAGTAAAAGGGGGCATAATTCATGAAAAATTGGTGCCAGAGTTATGCATCTTGTGTCACATGATGTGGGTAATGAGGTGGAACATCTATTTTAAGTTTGAATCAAAACCATTTAGAAATAACTGAGATATAGTGAAAATGCATCAAAATTAACCTTAAATTCTAAATAAAAGGGGGCATAATTCATGAAACATTGGTGTCAGAGTTATGCACCTTGTGTCACATGATGTGGATGATAAGGTGATACATCTATTTTAAGTTTGAATCAAATCCATTTAGTAGTAACTGAGATAATAGATTTCACGACGCGACGGGATGGGACGCGACAAAACTGACTCCTATATAGCACCCCCAAACATGTTTGGTGGGGGCATAATAATTCTTCATAGTTATCTGTAATACAGAAAAACATGTTTACATAATATTATATTATACTATATTATAGAGCTTTCAATATTTGGTTTAGAATATACAATGACTTGGGAATTAAAAACTATTACTTATAAACAGGGACTTCTAAGCTTTGAAGTCTATTAATTAGAATTTACAACATATACCTTAAATATTTAATTGTATGAACAAATTGTCAAAGAAACACATTTCAATGTAAATCATGCAGTAATATACTTTCTATCTGCAGAAAATGTAACAAATGATAGTCTGGCTCTTCAAAGAATGTAAAAACAGAGAAATCAATGAAAGAGTGATTTTGTATTGTCTGTCAAATCATTATCCATTCTCTGAGTGTTTCTGTCAAATAAAGACCTCAACAAATGGTAGGATTTAGTTTTACAACACCAATTAAATGTAAGATGTACAGCCAAATACTATTACATGTACAATGCTATTCCTTGATTTCCTAAATCTCAAGGTAGATCTGCATATCAGGATGAATTTTTTTCTATGATGTAGAATTTAATTACCGTAATAATTCTATTTATAGCCCGGGCGTTTATTAGAAATACGGTCAGCTCAAAAGTTAGGGATGGGCGAATATTAGAGACAAATCACCAACAAACATTCAAAATCTTAATGTATATTTATTTTCAAACATACCTGTGACTATAAGAAAGTAATGATGTGAAAGTCGTACAAAAATCGGTTACGGCCGTACCAGATCGGAACAATAACAGGCCAAGCTAAACTCACAAAAAACATGACTAAAATTTAATTTATTGTGTCATGAATATAGTATTAAGTATTTTTGTTCGTGATTCTGTCAATTTCAAGCAACTTTAAACAACACCCTATTGTTTTAGATCAAAGCCCCTTGAATCCAATATTGATTAAATTTCCCTAGCTGGCCCCCTGTCTCGAAATGGCAGACTAGTGATGTGATGTAATTACGAAAAGCGTACACATTTGCATAAGCACATGTTTACCTGGGTCAATACACATTACATGTATATATGATATGGCAGGCTGTGTGTTAGTTTCAGTTAAAGCAGCCATGAAAGGTTATCATGTTTATAAAAATAATCATCCTTTCGGAACTATAATGACATGCATATTAGAACCTGAAAATGAGCACAGTGATAGTGCTATTGTTTGTGCAAGGAGGGGGCATTGAAATACCTTGTACATATAAAATATTTGGAATTAAAGACAAGAAAAGTGATGTAGGATCTTACATTAGAAGGGAAATAAGAAAACTCGCTGTTAAACTGATAAAAGGTAGGATTATTTTCTAAGATTCATAGGATGGGTGCTTATCAGATAACACTGTATTTTTGATTTTTTTCTGAAAAAAGGCTGTTTTTTTTAACGAAAAGTCGGGACTGGGCATTTATTAGAGCATAGGCTATAAATAGAATTATTATGGTAAACTCTTTGATTTTTCAAAACTTCAGAATATACTAAGAAAATTCTGCAAATAAAAAAGATAGAGCCGTGTGCTTGATTTTTTGCTAGATTGATTAAAAAAATTTCGACCTCACGCAATTTTTCATAAGGCCAGTATTTTTTTATCTTTAGTTTTACCGACCCGACGACCCTAAAATTTGGGAAAGTGAAAAAAAAAAAAAGATTTCAGAGAAAAATCGAAGTGTCAAAAAATGATGCACACACGAGTGATCCGCCAACTGACCATAATTAAAACGGTACCTGAACGTTAAACGTGCGGCTTTTATACCAACAGTACGTCCAAAATGAGATGTCAATTTTTCGTGCAACAAAAAGCACATCGATACGAACACCGTGTCCATTTATCCGTGCTCAGCGATCGGCGGACATGTTGTGTCGTGGTGTGCAATCGCGGTGATTCTCTGTGTATATAACGCCTAATTAAATTAACCCCGTTTTTCGTTGTAGAAAGATAATTTTTGCTCCCATATTTTATTTTCTGTTTTCAGGTAAATACCAAGCTTATAAGATGTGTAATTATAAACCTTTTAGTTTCCTTTGTTTATGTTTATAATTCTATGTAAAATTGTTAAAACCTCCACTAACAATTACTACTAACATTACATGTTGGAATAAATGTTTTACTCATCTCCGTTGCAATTAAACTGCCTAATTCTTTCTTTCGTTTAGCATGTTTGCCAATTTTCACATGTTGCAAAACTATTTGGTAAGTTACTTATAATTAATAAGTTCATGTTGGTAAATAAGTGCTAATTAGATAATAATTTGTCGGTGCCCGTTCAATATGGCCCATACGTTTGTTATCAATAAAGAGTAATTAAATCTTTGACTGTTTTCGAGTAAAAACTTATTTGCAGTTTCAAAACAGTTAATATTAACTTCAACTCGTAAAAGTTGTTCGATATTTAAATCAATTTCATTTTTACTTGTAGCCCCATTTATTTTTATTTTGCACTGATTTATTATCGTAAGGCAGTGGCTAATATTACGGTACTGTATTATTATTATCGCAATGTTTACAATGAATTAAGGGATAAATGAAATGTAACGAAGCAATCATTGTTTTCTATTTCAGGTACAGTCACAAACTAGTACATAAAATTAGAAAAAAACAAGAAGTAAAGTTTCGGAGCATGACGCGTTAGTGGCTAGTAATACGGTCCCGCCGGGTACTAAAGCTAGTCATACGTGAGGCACGTTCAGCTAGACCGTCGTGTTTGGACTATATGAGTAGTTTTGATAATGCTTTTGATTTCAAATAACTGTATAAAAAGAAGTGTATTTTCAAACAGTGATAATCACATGCTACTAGATTTTTGGCCGTCGTGCGGGACCGTTCACTAAAGGATGTTTTAAAGCCACTTATAAATATGTATTATTTCCACATGGTGTATAATAAATAATGAAAGCATAAAATAGTTGTTATCTATGCTTACGGGAAGAAACTTTCAACAAGAGTGAAAATTACAGCACAACAACAGAGGAGGGAAGGAGCAGAAAACAAAAAACGGTCTTCTATATCTTTTTTATTTCCCTTTCATTCTATACAAAATTTAACGGAATATAACATTTATTAGGAAGCACAAACAATTTAAACAAAAAAAGCCAAGAATGCTTTGCAATAGACAGAAAAACAGTTGTTATGTTGCGTTCTCATAAAAATTATAATGCTTCCATTTAATTTTATTTCTTTATTTCTTATTCATAAGATGTACATAGATTTAAACGATACCAACAATTGAAGTTTATTTATATAAAATACAGACAGACAGGCATACATATTCTATAAACCGTCATGTGATAAAACAAAACAGTGTATTGTATTTATTTTTTGCTGCTGTTCCCCTTAGCCTATTACACAGACCAAACTTTATGAAAAAGATCACATAAGTATGTTTTTTACAAATATGCAAATATCTTAATTTTGCCGAAAATAATACAAAATGGAGAATAAACAATTTTTGTCATATATGAATTATATGATGAACACAAAATAATCTGTTAGCACTATCAATACACAGGTCTTTGTATTATATGATGCTATAGATATATTATGACATTTAATGCTAATAAAATTATGTTATTAACAAAACAAACATTAAATTGTAAGTTCTTGCTTCCAAGGCTCGTGTACAGCTTTTTTCTTGCCCTGAAAAAAAAGCAGATAAAATTTATATTTTTAATAGAGATGTATGTTACACATTAATAGTTTCTTGAAATTTGACATGTCATGTGATAGAATTCGATTAATGTTATTTCAGACATGTAGACATGCATCGAAATGTTTAAATGGATGATTGCTTTGTTTATATAAAAGTGAATACTACTGTTTCCTGAGCAAAAACTTTTAATTCTGATATTCTATATTGTACTAAAATTATATTTCAAAATTCTTTTTGACAGTTACATTAGCAAATAAATTCGTAACAAATTAACAAGTTATTTAAAAATTATTGATTTTAACTGGTAACTTACCTCTTAAATAATTATCAAATTCCATGCAAACTGTGAACGAAGATTAATTGTTAGGGTGTTAAATAACGTTATCGTATTAAAATTTTTGTTAGTATAACAACAGAAGTTTGCAACGAATATACAAAACTGAAAAGTGAACTCTAAATAAAACAACTGAATTCACAGGTTTTATTGTTTATTAAGCACAGTCTCATCGTATATGCTTCTTGTCAAGTGCTCTACCTGCAAAATACGAAAAGTCTCCAAAATCAACTAGCAGACTAACATTGAAACTGAAAAATTACGATGTTATTTAATGTTATCATACATATATATATTTCCTTTCATTTTTGGATAAAATAAAATGGAAAATAGCATATTTTAAAACAATCTTGAAATCTGCGATTCACTGCGATTTCACGGCGAAACAGCGTGGTTGGCGAGCACCGTGTCTGGACACGCTGGGTGTCCATTGCGACTGTCTTTAACATTATCTGCCAACTTGTTTCACAAGTTTGATTCAATAATCATCAAATAATTTGGTAAGAGTGTTGTCTTATTAGTAGTTTCAGTTTAGGTCGAGATTTTGCAAAAATACTTTACAATCGAGGATTTTAAAAAAAAAAAATTTCCCGCCGCCGACCCTATCTTTTTTCCAAAAAAATCGGTAAAACTAATAATAAAAAAATACTGGCCTAATGGGAGTCTATGGGAAAAACGCAACTTTCATAACATTTTCGCGAATATAAATTTTCTACAATGTAGATTTTAATAAAACTTCTCAGTCGTAAACAAACATATGGCATATAATATGGTGACATAAAATGTATAGGTCTGTGTGCTTATTTTTGAGATATTTGGTTATCATTAAAGTGAACCCTCTATATCAGTCTAATTTTAAGACATTATTTTGAATTATTTAACGTGTAAGATGTTTTAATATCATATTTTAGCTTTAGAAAGATAGTAACAGTGCCATTTTAACACATTTACCCACAGGTTGCCCTTAATTCATAAATTGATTTTCGTTCCCGTACGCCGAATCCAGGCATTATTCTACGTTTTCCGGATAAATGACGTTACGCCATCACTTCCGGTTTATCAAACGTGCAGAACTACCGTAAGTCTTGACTTACAGATAAGGACATGTTCTATTTCATAAGTTTTGCCTTATGTACCGCTCATGTTGACTTTTTAGCAAATTTTTCCAGAAAAGACGTGTATAGTTTATACTTGTGGTACATGCTCCTGAGGGATGAATGTGTTTATGTATAATTTAAAATTACTCAAGTTCATTCACTCAAAAGATATTTTGAAGCGAAAACAAATATTTTCACCATCTGGATCAAAACTGTGATATTAAACTCGTCGTAATTATAATAATTATCGGAAAATCGAGTCCAAAACTATCTAATGATCGGGTTAATGAACAACAGGTTCTTGAATACGAAAATGCCCTTGCTTTAACTATACCGTAATCACAACTAAACAACTAACCTACATATTAACGGTCTGCAAAATCTGATGTCTGTCATCCAGGCAGTGATCTGTCATCACTGTTGCTGGTAATATGGTGTGAACCAATTACAATGAAAAAAAACAAGATGTTGTCTATTAATTTCTGGACTTTCTAATGACCTTCACACAACTTGCAGTTGTGTGCACTTGATATTATCAACCTCCCTCCTCTTCTAAATGAAAACTCAACAAATATACATCAATTTCAAAACTGAGTCTGGGAGCCTTCTAATCTGGATTTCTGGATTAATCAAGGATTTTATCAACTCTGAATTATTTCAAAGTTGGACTGCAGTTTCAAAATATTTAAGATAGTGTTATTGTTCTTGTTCTCTGCACTTTCTCCTATTTCCATCTATCTTTATTCTGAGTTTCACTGATACTTTGGACTTTGCTTCAAGTGTGATAACAGACAGAATAACATATGAACATTGCCAAAACTATATCAATCTGCTGAGTTTACAAAATCTATTGATGCCATATTTACATGGATGTAATTAAGATGCAGATTAAACTACTTACGTCTGCATTAAACATAGACAGTTGCTCTTCTTTAGATCTGATTTGGTCCTTGAGGACATTAATATAGTGTTGATGTTCACTCTCCTGATTGGTCAATGTGTCTACTTTCATCTTTAAGCCAATAATCTCATTGTCTCGTGTTGATACATCTGTCTTTAAATTTTCAATCTGAAATTTACATAATGGCATTTTGCAAACAAGAGGACCATAATGGTCCTGAATCGCTCATCTCTTCCCACATGACCCAGTTTTGAGTATGACTTCGTTTTTTCTATTATTTGACATAGTGACCTAGTTTTTGAGCTCATGTGACCCAGTTTTGTACTTGACCTAGATATTATCAAGAAAAAAATTCTGACCAACTATCTACAAGATCCATTGAAAAATATGGTCTCTAGAGAGGTCACAAGGTTTTTCTATTATTTGACCTATTGACCTAGTTTTCGAAGGTACGTGACCCTGTTTTGAATTTTACCTAGATATCATCAAGGTGAACATTCTAACTAATTTTCATGAAGATCTCATGAAAAATATGGCCTCTAGAGAGGTCACAAGGTTTTTCTATTTTTATACCTACTGACCTAGTTTTTGACTGCACGTGACCCAGTTTAGAAACTGACCTAGATATCATCAAGGTGAACATTCAGATCAATTTTCATGAAGATCCTTTGAAAAATATGGCCTCTAGAGAGGTCAAACGATTTAAATAATTTTAGACCTACTGACCTAGTTTTTGACCGCAGTTGACCCAGTTTCAAACTTGACCTAGATATCATCAAGATGAACATTCAGACCAACTTTCATACAGATCCCATGAAAAGTATGGCCTCTAGAGAGGTCACAAGGTTTTTTTATTATTTGACCTACTGACCTAGTTTTTTAAGGCACGTGACCCAGTTTCAAACTTGACCTAGATATCATCAAGGTGAACATTCTGACCAATTTTTATGGAGATCCATTCACAAGTATGGCCTCTAGAGAGGTCACAAGGTTTTTCTATTTTTAGACCTACTGACCTAGTTTTTGACCGCATATGACCCTGTTTCGAACTTGACCTAGATATCATCAAGATGAACATTCAGACCAAATTTCATACAGATCCCATGAAAAATATGGCCTTTAGACAGGTCACAAGGTTTTTCTATTATCTGACCTACTGACCTAGTTTTTGAAGGCACGTGACCCACTTTCGAAACTGACCTAGATATCATCAAGATGAACATTCAGACCAACTTGCATACAGATCCCATGAAAAATATGGCCTCTAGAGAGGTCACAAGGTTTTTCTATTATTTGACCTACTGACCTAGTTTTTGATGGAACATGACCCACTTTCGAACTTGCCCTAGATATCATCAAGGTGAACATTCTGACCAATTTTCATGAAGATCTCATGAAATATATGGCCTCTAGAGAGGTCACAAGGTTTTTCTATTTTTAGACCTACTGACCTAGTTTTTGACCGCACGTGACCCAGTTTCGAACTTGACCTAGATATCATCAAGATGAACATTCAGACCAACTTTCATATAGATCCCATGAAAAATGTGGCCTTTAGAGAGGTCAAAAGGTTTTTCTATTATTTGACCTACTGACCTAGTTTTTGACGGCACGTGACCCAGTTTCGAACTTGACCTAGATATCATCAAGATGAACGTTCTGACCAATTTTCATGAAGATCTTGTGAAATATATGGCCTCTAGAGAGGTCACAAGGTTTTTCTATTTTTAGACCTACTGACCTAGTTTTTGACGGCATATGACCCAGTTTCGAACTTGACCTAGATATCATCAAGGTGAACATTCTGACCAATTTTCATGAAGATCTTGTGAAATATATGGCCTCTAGAGAGGTCACAAGGTTTTTCTATTTTTAGACCTACTGACCTAGTTTTTGAAGGCACGTGACCCAGTTTTGAACTTGACCTAGATATCATCAAGATGAACATTCTGACCAACTTTCATAAAGATCCCATGAAAAATGTGACCTCTAGAGTGGTCACAAGCAAAAGTTTACGGACGCACGCACGGACGGACGATGGACGACGGACATCGCAGTCACAAAAGCTCACCTTGTCACTTTGTGACAGGTGAGCTAAAAAAAGATGTTAATATCTTTTAATAACTAATGTTCTACACAAATGTTGACTGTTTTCTTTTGTGAGGGTTGAAATAGCTTAAACTGTTGCCTTCAGAATGAAGTTTCAAATGCAATTTTGTTTGTTTGTTGTTAAGTTTAACGTCGCACCGACACAATTATAGGTCAAATGGCGACTTTCCAGCTTTGATGGTGGAGGAAGACCCCAGGTACCCCTTCGTGCATTATTTCATCATGAGCGGGCACCTGGGTAGAACCACCGACCTTCCGTAGGCTTCCTCACATGAAGAGTTCAATGCCCCGAGTCAGGCTCTAACCCATATCGATGACGGGCAAGTGATCTGAAGTCAGCGACCTTTACCACTCGGCCACAGAGGCCCCTTTCAAATGCAAAATGTCACATATTTAACTACAGGACTCATATGTAACCAAGGAGAAAAATAGTAACTAAAATGGCACATCTGTAACCATTTGCAAGATGTAAGTTGTTAGAGCTGTCAGCATACCGGATTATTTTAATGTTGTGTAGTGAAATTATAGGACATATCTGAGGAAACAAGAGCTATCACTGAGTGTCTAATAATGTTTTTCTGATGAAGGGAAGCATTTCGCATGTGAAGTTTCTGAACTGACAAGATAAATTCAAACAAACCAATTAAGTGAACTGCCATGACACCATGCTAAAGTTTCATCAATGAATACTTTAAGTAATGATATCATATTAATGGCTACTTGGTTTATGTTGGAATTTAAGAATTTTAAAACAACTCAAGCGAAATAACTCTAAAGTTTGTAAAAAAGTTGCTTGTGCACAACTGTCCTACAGTGATCTGTATCAAATTTTATCAAGATCCATCAATAGGTTACTTTGCTATATGGAAATTTATGAATTTTAAAACAAGAGCTGTCTGTTGACAGCGTGCTTGACTATTCGAACAAGGGATCACAGAGTGATCTTGGCGCCCACCACTGAGCCATTTTTGAATGTTTCAAGACTAGCTCAAGGTCAAAATCAAGGTCAAATTTTATTTCGGTACACAACACTGTGCATGTGGTCCATGCATGTGGTCCAAATTTGAAAGCTGTAGCTTGAGAAATGTGAAAGTAGGTCACTAGATCAATTTCAAGGTCAAAGTTCATTTCGGTATATAAAACTATGCATGTGCTTCAAATTTGGTGGCTGTAGCTTGAGAAATGTGAAAGTAGGTACTAGGTAAAAATCAATGTCAAATTTCAATTCAGAACACACTAGAATGTGTCTGTAGGACACAGGGTGTGTCCCCCACTGGTACATTTGTCACAAATAAGGGGCAATAATTCAAATGTTTGCAGTCTTAATGAGATATAGCCTCAACAAACATTTTATGAAAGGATTCATTATTCTTGGCCCTATACTTTTTGAGCTATGAGCATCACAAACAAAAAATCCACTATTTTGGCTATTTCAAGGGCCATAACTCTGTAATAAGGGCTAAGATTATGAAGAAAAATGCTAAGTGTGCACCTTAAGGTCACATCACGATAAAGACTCCAGCAAGGTTTCCTGAATTTTCATCTAATACTTCTTGAGCTAGGCACATAATTAGGTGAAAAAGTGCATTTTTTTTACTATTTCAGGGGCAATAACTTTAACAAGAGGGCCATAAAGGCCCTGTATCGCTTACCTGACCTATTGATCTAAAGATCATCAAGATTAACATTCTGACCAAGCTTCATAAAGATATGGTCATAAATGCGATCTCTAAAGTGTTAACTAACTTTTCCTTTGATCTGACCTGGTGCCCTAGTTTTTGACCCCACATGACCCAGATTCGAACTTGACCTAAAGATCATCAAAATAAACATTCTGACCAAGTTTCATGAAGATACAGTCATAAATGTGGCCTCTAGAGTGTTAACAAGCTTTTCCTTTGATCTGATCTTGTAACCTACTTTTTAACCCCACCTGACCCAGATTTGAACTTGACCTATAGATCATCAAGATCAACATTCTGACCAAGTTTCATTAAGATATGGTCATAAATGTGGCCTCTACAGTGTTAACTAGCTTTTCCTTTGATTTGACCTGGTGACCAAGTTTTTGATCCTACATGACCCAGATTCAGCCTGGACCTTGAGACCATCAAGATTAACATTCTGACCAATTTTCATGAAGATACAGTCATAAATGTGGTCTCTACAGTTTGATCTGACCTGGTGACCTAGTTTTTGACCCCAGATGACCCAATATCAAACTCGTCCAAGATTTCATTGAGAGTAATATTCTGACCAAGTTTCATTAAGATTCGGCCAAAATTGTGACCTCTAGAGTGTTAACAAGCTTTTCCTTTGATTTGACCTGGTGACCTAGCTTTTGACCCCAGATGACCCAATATCGAACTCGTCGAAGATTTTATTGAGGGTAATATTCTGACCAAGTTTCATTAAGATTGGGCCAAAATTGTGACCTCTAGAGTGTTAACAAGATTTTCATATGATTTGACCCGGTGACCTAGGTTTTTTTGTTTGTTTTTTTTTCATTTGAGGCCCCTTGCGGATAACCCCGTTTATTTTTATACATGATACTTAAACATACAATTCATATATATACACAAACTTGACAATATTATGGTTAACATAGTCTTATATTCCAATTTAGGTTTAAATATCATGTATTTAATAATATGAAATGTAAAGAAAAATAATGGTATTTTTGTTGCTAGCCCACTTAATAGAAGAGTTGAGAAATGAAATAACATGAAAAGGACTACGTTAAAAGGAATAACAAAAGACCAAAAAAGTGGGTGGGGAAGGTATGATTGTATCATCTTTTACACTGTTGTAGATGTTTAAAAGATTGAACAATTGAGAGATAAAAAAGTAATGAAGATGTCAAAGGAATCTTTGACATTTTTGTTTGAAGAGGTCTAATTTTTCCTTTCTAAAGGCTATTTCTTTTTCCAGTAAGATTCTGTTTTCTATGATCTTAATAAAGCTTTCTATTTTTGGAACTGTTTTACAATTTTTCATTTGCAGAAAATAAAACTTGCACAGAATAATTATAAAATTTACAGCGGCATTTGTTAAACCTTGTTCTTGTATACCAAAACAAATTTTCCGAAGATTGAATTTTATATCGATGCTTTTTGTTTTTAAGTAATCGCTAAGTTTATTCCACATATTTTGTGCAACTGAGCATTCCCAGAAAAAGTGTTCTAATGTTTCATCATGCATATTGCAAAAATCACATAGTCTTGATGATGTTAGTTGACATTTATAAAGGTATGTATTTGTTGGAATTAATCTCATTAGGAATTTGTATTGGAAATTTCTCAGTATAGTATCAATTGTTGACACAAAAGGAGTTGAAAATATTTTTTTCCATTTTTGTTTACTTTCTTTATCGATAAGTCTTTCCCATTTTCTTAGTGGAGTGATTGTTTCTTCTTTCATATTTTTTATTTGTATATTATATAATATTTTATTTGGACTTTTCATTTTTTTAACCTTTTCCATTAAAGTTTCATCACTATTTTGTGTTATTATTTCTTCTCTTAACTTTAATGTCTTGAAAGCAGATATGGCATGAATAATCTTATGATAATTCAAGAAACTATGTGTAGAAAAATTGTACATTTGCCGTGCCTTTTCAAAAGAAAAGAAATTGTTTGACCTAAAGTCATATAATTGTTCAACATATTTGCTTCCTTTATCATACCATTCTTTTAAAAATACTGTTTCATTTCTACTTCTTATATTTGAATTGTTCCATATAATATTATACTATTATCGACTTTTTCATAGGTTGATAAATCCTGATATCAACTGTGAATATAACTTTTTGAGGGTTGATAAATCCTGATATCAACCTATGAAAAAGTCAATAATTGTTTTATTACATGGACAGATGTATAGTCAGTCTTGTTATTACAATTGTATCTTCATTTTATTGGACAATTGAAATTCGAAAGATTGCCGCCTATTTTTAGACCAAATAAGGTTGATATTGGCTTTCAAAGCACCTACTTCGATCTATTTTTATATCGTACTATTTATAACCCAAGATAAATTGATATGATATGTACTCATTACTTTTCGAACCGTTTTCAGCCAATCAGAGAAACGATAGAATACAGTCATGTAATAAGACAGTTTATGGGAATGCTGTTTTCATAGTTCATATTCTGGATATTGAACCAAGATATAAGAATGTCTTCTAGGAACAGATTTTTGACACATATCGTTTTTATATCTTTCGTTGTTAAATTGCAATCAAAAATAAATTTTCCACCATATTTTTCCAAATACTGATTGTAAAAGAGTTTCCATTAACCTTGATTGTTTTCATCAATGATTTTTCTAACCCAGCAAGCTTTTAATAAATTTAAAAAGGCATAAATATCTGTCAATTTAATCCCTCCATTTTCGTAAGATTTCGGAAGTAATTTTCGTTTAATTTTGTCTGGTTTTCCATCCCAAAGAAAGTTATAAATGCTTTTATTTATATCATTTAGAATTATTTCTGATGGGTTGGGCAAGACTGTTAGGGGGTATATGAGTTTTGGTAATGCGAAGGTTTTTAAAACAGTAACTTTGCCTAATAGCGTCAATTTTCTATGCTGCCACTGTTTGAGACAATTTTTAAATTGATCAATCTTTGGCATTAAATTCAATTCTAAATGTTTTAGGTGATTTGCAGTAAATGTAAATCCCAGAGTTTTTGCACTTTCTGAGGTCCATAAGAGATGTATATCTACACAAAATTTTAAGTTACTTTCTTTTTTAAGTTCCTAGTCTTAATACTACCGATTTCTTTAAATTTAACTGCAATCCTGATATTTTCCTAAATTCTGTAACTACAGTAACAAGATTTTCAAAAGATTCTTTTTCACCATTGTTAACATAAGTTGCATCATCGGCGAAAAGAGTTTGTTTTATTTCTGTACCATTTACAGTGATTCCTTTAATACTACCATCATTAGAGATTTTATTTGATAATATTTCCATACAGAGAATAAATAATGAAGTAGAAAGGGGACATCCTTGTCGTACACCTCTCTTAATACATATTTCTTCAGATAAATATCCATTATTAATTATGACTGCTGTAATATATTTGTAAAAGGTTTCAATCCATCTGATTAAGCTATCTCCAAAATTTAAATGTTTTAGGCATGTTATTATAAAATTGTGATTTAATGTATCGAAAGCCTTTTCATAATCAGAAAATAATAATAACCCTTTCAAATTGTTGTTTTCAATGTAATCGATAACTTCAAAAATTAGTCTAACATTTTCTCCAATGTACCGTCCTTTCATAAAACCAGTTTGATTTGGGTTTATTAGTTTTGTAAGCATTTTCTTTAACCTACCGGCTATAGCCTTTGTTGCAATTTTATAGTCTACATTTAATAGACTTATGGGTCTCCAGTTTGACAAATTTGTAGGATCTTTATCTGGTTTTGGCAGAAGAGTAATAATGCTTTGTTTTTGAAGATCTGAAAGTTCGACTTTATGATAACAGTTATTAATTGCATTGATATAAAATACTTTCAAATATTCCCAATAATGTTTATAAAATTCGGCTGTTAATCCATCAGAGCCAGGGCTCTTATCATTTTTCATTTTAGACAATGCAATTTTACATTCATATTCGGTTAATAATCCCTCGCATTGATCAGAGTCTTCTTTGCTTAATTTACTCATGGAAGAATCAAGAAAGTCTATGTTTGAATTTTCTTGTGTCTTCATATCATATAGTCTTTTATAAAAAGATGTTGTTTCTTTTAAAATTTCTGTTGCTTCTGTGATTGTTTTGTTGTTTATTTGGAGCTTTTGAATATTTTTCCTTTCAGCATGTCTTTTTTCTAAATTTGCAAAGTATTTTGTATTTTTTTCATTCATTTCTACGTGTATAGCTTTTGATCTTAGCATAATACCATTTATTTTTTTGTCATAACGTGTTTGTAATTCATTTTTCTTTTCATTCAGTTCTTGTGAGTATTGGAGTACATTTGGTGAATTAAAGATTAAAGTTTCTAGAGTATAAATTTCATTTTGTAGTTTTTCTTCTTGCTCCCTTTCTTTCTTTTTCTTACTTGTTGCATATTTGATGGTTACATTTCTTATGCTGCTTTTAATAAGCTCCCACAATACATCAGCACTTGCATCCTTGTTGAAATTCACTGTGTTGTTTATATAGTTTATTATATTTGCAGAGTAAACTTCATCCAGTATTAAACTATTATTTATTTTAAAATAACCAGGGCCTCTTTTTTGAACTATAGGATTTATAGTCAATGAAATTAATGAATGGTCACTTTTATATCCTTGTTGTATTTTACTACATTTAATTATGCTCCGAAAGGTGTCAGTTACCAAGAAATAATCTAGTCTGCAGAATATGGGTGGTTTACTATTTGAAATCCATGTATATTGAAGTTTTTGTGGGTTTGATAGTCTCCAAATGTCTATTAAGTGGAATTCTTTGAGTATACTCATTAATTTAGTTCTGCATCTTGTGTGGGTATTTGAAAGTCCATTTCTTTTATCAAGATTATTATCTAAAACTGTATTAAAATCTCTGCTGATTATGACTTTTTTTATCATTATTTAATACTAGGTATGTTTCTAATTATGAAAAAGTAAATAAATTATCCTTATTTGGGCCATATATGTTAATAAGAGTATATTCTTCCTCATTTATTTTAATATCAAGTGCTAACAGTCGCCCTTTGACTATATTTGTAGATTCTGTAACTGTAACTTGGTAAGAATCATCTGGATTTATTAATATGGCTACACCTTGACTATTTGAGTTAATGCCACTTAGGAACATTTCACCCTGCAAATCTTTTCTAAACTGATCAATTTTATCTTCAGTTAAATGTGTTTCCTGCAGCATAGCAATTGTAAATTTCTTTTCTTTTAACCAACAAAAAACCTCTTTTCTTTTCTTCTTATCTGCAAGACCTTTGACATTAAGTGAACAGATCGTGTAAGACATATAGATTCTTGGATATTCTTTGTATGTGTAAGATGATACAATCAAACATTGAAACCTTAGGTTTGTAATATAGTATTTCATGCTGATTTTCATACATAAAGAATAAGCTGTGTTAGATACATAATAAATAATTACTACTTTTCATTTCAATTGCAAAAAAGGACAAAATTCCATAATTTTTTTCGAACTGCAGTAAGGTACACATGAAAAAGTATTTGGCTTCTTTACCAACATTTGAAGTCATAATAAAAGATTTTACTAAGTCTTATAACTTAAACACAAAAAAAAAAATGCTTTTATTTAATATAAGTTACATTAAAATCAAGTTTTTTTGCTGTTCACTAAATAAAAACAAGAGCTGTCCGTAAGACAGCCAAGCTCGACTATTCGAAATATTGTCACAGAAGCAGGAAATTATTACCCAAAATGTTAAATATCAAGAGTTTTAAGTTCGAAACGGGACATAATTTAACCAAATGCATATCAGAGTTATGGGACTTGATGCTATCAACTAGTTTTATAACCCCGAAGAAACATGTTAAGTTTCAATTCCATATCTGCATAAGTTTTGGAGACAGTAACTTGCACGTAAAACTTTAACCAGAATTTTCTAAGTCCAAAAGGGGGCATAATTTGCTCAAAATACATGTTAAGAGTTATGGAACTTGACCCAGTGAGGTTGGTAACTGACCTAGAAAAAGAACAAAGAAGTTTCAAAGCTATATGCCTTTTGGTAATAGCTGTATGTACTTGCACGCAAAACTTTAACCAGGATTTTCTAAGTCCAAAAGGGGGCATAATTTGCCCAAAATACATGTCAGAGTTATGGGACTTGATTCTATCAACTAGTTTTATAACCCCGAAGACACATGTGAAGTTTCAATTTAATATCTGCATTATTTTTTGAGATAGTAACTTGCATGTAAAACTTTAACCAGGATTTTCTAAGTCCAAAAGGGGGCATAATTTGCTCAAAATACATGTCAGAGTTATGGGACTTCACCCAGTGAGGTAGGTAATTGATCTAGAAAAAGAAAAAATAAGTTTAAAAGCTATATGCCTTTTAGTAATAGCTGTATGTACTTGCACGCAAAACTTCAACCAGAATTTTCTAAGTCCAAAAGGGGGCATAATTTGGCCAAAATACATGTCAGAGTTATGGGACTTGACCCAGTGAGGTAGGTAATTGATCTAGAAAAAGAAAAAATAAGTTTCAAATCTATATGCCTTTTAGTAATAACTGTATGTACTTGCACGCAAAACTTTAACCAAAATTTTCTAAGTCCAAAAGGGGGCATAATTTGGCCAAAATACATGTCAGAGTTATGGGACTTGACCCAGTGAGGTAGGTAATTGATCTAGAAAAAGAAAAAATAAGTTTCAAATCTATATGCCTTTTAGTAATAACTGTATGTACTTGCACGCAAAACTTTAACCAAAATTTTCTAAGTCCAAAAGGGGGCATAATTTGGCCAAAATACATGTCAGAGTTATGGGACCTGACCCAGTGAGGTAGGTAATTGATCTAGAAAAAGAAAAAATAAGTTTCAAATCTATATGCCTTTTAGTAATAACTGTATGTACTTGCACGCAAAACTTTAACCAGAATTTTCTAAGTCCAAAAGGGGGCATAATTTGGCCAAAATGAAGGTCAGAGTTATGGGACTTGGTGCTATCAACTAGTTTTATAACCCCGAAGACACGTGAAGTTTCAATTCAATATCTGCATTAGTTTTGGAGATAGTAACTTGCATGTAAAACTTTAACCAAAATTTTCTAAGTCCAAAAGGGGGCATAATTTACTCAAAATACATGTTAGAGTTATGGAACTTGACCCAGTGAGGTTGGTAATTGACCTAGAAAAAGAATAAATAAGTTTCAAAGCTATATGCCTTTAAATGATAGCTGTATGTACTTGCATGCAAAAACTTAACCAAGGTGTGACGCCGACGCCGACGCCAGGGTGAGTAGAATAGCTAGACCATTCTTCGAATAGTCGAGCTAATAAGATTGGGCGAAAATTGTGACCTCTAGAGTGTTAACAAGCTTTTCCTTTGATTTGACCTGGTGACCTAGTTTTTGACCCCAGATGACCCAATATAGAAATCATCCAAGATTTTATTGAGGGTAACATTCTGACCAAGTTTCATTAAGACTGGACCAAAATTGTGACCTCTAGAGTGTTAACAAGCTTTTCCTTTGATTTGACCTGGTGCCCTAGTTTTTGACCCCAGATGACCCAATATCGAATTCGTCCAAGATTTTATTGAGGGTAACATTCTGACCCAGTTTCATTAAGATTGGGCCAAAATTGTGACCTCTAGAGTGTCAAATTGTTGACAACGGATGACAGACACTGTTTCAGGGCGGTCACAAAAGCTCACCTTTGAGCACTTCGTGCACAGGTGAGCTAAAAATAGGGGGTGGAGCCAGCCAAAAAATTAGAGGTGTGCAAGTTTATATCATGATAAAGACTTATGCAAGTTTTCAAACATTTATATTAAATACTTTATGAGCCAGGTGCAACACAAGGTGAAAATGTGCATTTTTGACTATTTCAGGGGCCATAACTCTAAAAATAGGGAACGGGCGCAAATGAAAAATAGGATGTGTGCAAGTTCATATCATGATTAAGACTCAAGCAGGGTTTCATGAATCTATATCAAATACTTTTTGAGCTAGGCATGTCACAAGGTGAACATGTGCATTTTTGACTATTTCAGGGGCCATAACTCTGAAAATTGGGGGCGGAGCCAGATGAAAAATAGGAAGTGCACAAGTTCATATCATGATTAAGACTCATGCAAGGTTTCATGAATCTATATCAAACACTTTTCGAGCTAGGCCTGTCACAAGGTGAAAATGTGCATTTTTGACTATTTCAGGGGCCATAACTATGAAAATAGGGGGCGGAGCCAGATGAAAAATAGGAGGTGCGGATGGCCATACGATGGCCATACAATTCATGTATTAGGTGGTCATTCCATTGTTTGAAAACAACAGAATGACCACTTAAGGAACAAAAGAATTAAGTGGTTACGGAATGAATACACAGGATTTCTATTGTCCTAGGCCACACCTCCTACCACCTAAGGTACCAATCGTATGAGCGTTCCGACACACGGACGGACGCACGGATAAGACCAAATCTATATGCCCCCACCACTCATGGGGGGGGGGGGGGGGGGGGGGGGGGGGGCATAAAAAATATGCATGTGGTCCAAATTTGAAGCATGTAGGTTCAGAAATTTGAAAGTAGGTCACTAGGTCTATCTCAAGATCAAACTTCATTTCGGTATACAAAACTATGCATGTGGTCCAAATTTGAAGGCTGTAGCTTGATAAATGTGAAAATAGGTCACCAGGTCAAAATCAAGGTCAAATTTCATTTTGGAACACAAAACTATGCATGTGGTCCAAATTTGAAGCTTGTACCTTCAAAAATGTGAAATAGGTCACTAGGTCAATGTCAAGGTCAAAGTTTTTTTCAGTGCACAAAACTATGCATGTGGTCCAAATTTGAAGGCTGTAGCTTGAGAAATGTGAAAGTAGGTCACTAGGTCAAAATCAAGGTCAAATTTCATTTCTGAACACAAAACTATGCATGTAGTCTAAATTTGAAGCCTGTACCTTCAAAAATGTGAAAGTAGGTCACTAGGTCAATGTCAAGGTCAAAGATTTTTTCGGTGCACAAAACTATGAATGTGGTCGAAATTTGAAGGCTGCAGCTACAGAAATGTGAAAGTAGGTCATGAGGTCAAAATCAAGGTCAACTCATGTCAAGGTTCATCTTGCCACTCAAAAATATACATGTGGTCCAAATTTGAATGTTGAAGGTAATTGACAAGAAGATTTTAAAAGCTTTTCCCTATATAAGTCTATATGAACCATGTGACCCCCGGGGCGGGGCCATATTTGACCCTAGGGGGACAATTTGAACAAGCTTGGTAGAGAACCACTAGATGATGCTACATTACAAATATCAAAGCCCTAGGCTTTGTGGTTTGGACAAGAAGATTTTCAAAGTTTTTCCCTATATAATTCTATGTAAACCATGTGACACCCAGGGCGGGGCAATATTTGTCCCTAGGGGAATAATTTGAACAATCTTAGTAGAAGACCACTAGATGATGTCACATACAAAATATTAAAGCCCTAGGCACTGTGGTTTTGGACAAGACAAGAGGTTTTTCAAAGTTTTCCCCTATATATGTCTATATAAACTATGTGACCCCCGGGGCGGGGCCATATTTGACCCCAGGGAAATAATTTGAATTATCTTGGTAGAGGACCACTAGATGATGCTACATACCAAATATCAAAGCCCTAGGCTCTGTGATTTTGGACAAGAAGATTTTCAAAGTTTTTCCCTATATAAATTATAAAAATAAACAAGAGATCACAGACCATAACTCACTAAACAATTGTTGAACCAGTCTGATTTTCAGGGGGACACAACTAGGGTACCAATACATCATTCTGACTAAGTTTGGTCAAAATCCCCCCTGTAGTTTCTGCGGAGATGCGATAACGAGAAATTGTTAACGGACGGACGGAATGACAGACGGACGGACCACGGACGCAGAGTGATTTTAAAAGCCTACCATCTGATGATGGTGGGCTAACAAAGGGCCATAACTCACTCAAAAATTGTTGAACCAGTCTGATTTTCTGGGGGACACAACTAGGGTACTAATACATCATTCTGACAAAGTTTGGTCAAAATCTGCCCAGTAGTTTCTGAGGAGATGCGATAACGAGAAATTGTAAACGGACGGAAGGACAGATGGAAGGACGACGGACCACAGATGCAGAGTGATTTGAATGATGGTGGGCTAAAAAGGCCGAATTTGGTAATTCAAGGGCCATAATTCGGAAGTGCCTGTGCTGATTTGGCTAGTTATTGAACTTGGCCAAGGACTTATGGTCAAACAAATTTTGTTCAAGTCTGGTGAAGAGCGGATGAGAACTGTTTGACTTAGAGCACGGACAAAAGTAAAAAGGCTGATTTTCAGTAATTCAAGGGCCATAATTCCGAAGTGCCTGGGCCGATTTGGCTAGTTATCAAACTTGGCTGAGGACTTATGGTCAAACACATTTTGTTCAAGTTTGCTGAAGATCAAATGAGAAATATTCGACTTAGAGCACAGACAAGAGTAAAAAGGCCGATTTTTGGTAATTCATGGGCCATAATTCCGAAGTGCCTAGGCCGATCTGGCTATTTATCAAACTTAGCTGAGGATTTATGGTCAAACACATTTTGTTCAAGTTTGGTGAAGATCGTATGAAAACTGTTCAACTTAGAGTGCGGACAAGATTTGTGACAGACAGACACACAGACAGAAACACACACTTACAGCAGTAAATCAGTATGTCTGCCACACCACTGTGTGGTAGGAGACATAATAAAAGTGCCAGACTGTCACAAAATACCCCCATCTAAATAAATCAAGGGCCATAATCCAAGAGTGCCTGGGGCGATTGACTTGTTATCGACCTTGGCCAATATATTATGCCCACAAACATTGTCAGCAAGTTTGGTGAAGATCAGATGAAAACTGTTCAACTTAAAGAGCAGACAAGGCTAAATTTGCAGTTTTTCTAGTAATTCAATGGCCATTACCCAAGAGTGCCTGGGGTGACTTGGCTGGTTATCGAACTTGGCCGAGATATTATGCCCACAAACATTGTCAGCAAGTCTGGTGAAGATCAGATGAAAACTGTCCAACTTACAGAGCGGACATGCTTTTGGACACGACCGCTGCCCACCCGCCTGCCACGAGTGTTCACATAATACACCCCACTCTTTCAGAGACGGGCTTATAAAAAGGGCCAAAATTCAGCCAAATATCTTTCACATAGTTATATACCTTAATAACAGATGAAGATCATGAAATGAACTAGTGTCCAAAGTTTCAAAGCCACATGTCAAATGGTTTTGACAAAACATGCACTTGTGCGAAAACTGAATCAATTTCCAAGTCCAATAAGGGTAATAATTCAGCCAAGATACTTGACAGAGTTATGTACTCTTGTCTACAGATAGAGACTGTTATAACAAGTGAATGAAGTATTGTCATGCAATACAAAGTCCTCTACTGGAAGGCACCTTATTTTATCTATTGCAGTATAACATAATGAACTGATATCTATCAATGATGTATAAACAATATTGTACTATATACAATATGTTATAACAAAACACTTGGATTAAAATTTATATATATAAAACCCTACAGTTGTTTTCATATGACATTTTTTGGCTGATTATCAAAAAAGGTGTCAGAAGTTATTTATAGTAACAAGAAAGGGAAATTAATCATTAAAAAAAAAGAAACAAAAAACCTATATAATAAGTCCTCAAGAAACTCTTTACCAGGAAGAGATAGGTCAAAATGCTCCTGAAAATTGGGTGTAACATGCATGTTGTACCACAGAAAACTGGTCTTGATTTCCCCTACCGCCAGTAATAATTAAGTTACAATATAATCTATTTATAGTAACAACAAAGGGACGTAATTCTAAAAACATCGCTCACCTGACCTATGGACCTAAAGATCAGATCAGCAAGATTAACATGCTGACCAAGTTTCATTAAGATATGGTCATAAATGTGGCCTCTAAAGTGTTAACTAGCTTTTCCTTTGATTTGACCTAGTGACCCAGTTTTTGACCCCATATAACCCAGATTCAAACTTGACATAAAGATCATAAAGATTAACATTCTGAAAAAGTTTCATGAAGATACAATCATAAATGTGGCCTCTAGAATGTTAACAAACTTTACCTTTGATTTGACCTGGTGACCTAGTTTTTGACCCCAATTGACCCAGACTGGAACTTGACCTTTAGGTCATTAAGATCAACATTCTGACCCAGTTTCATTAAGATACGGTCATAATTGTGGTCTCTAGAGAGTTAACTAGCTTTTCCTTTGATTTGACTTAGTGACCTAGTTTCGAACTTGACCTAAAGATCATCAAGATTCATGAAGATACAATCATAAATGTGACCTCTAGAGTGTTAACAAGTTTTTTCTTTGATTTTTTGACCTGGTCACCTTGTTTTTGATCCCACATGATCCAGATTCGAAGCTGACCTAGAGGTCTTCAAGACAAACATTCTGTTTCATAGAGATATAGCCATGAATGTGGCCTCTATAGCGTTAACAAGCTCTTCCTTTGATTTGACCTGGTGACCTAGTTTTTGACCTAAGATGATTCAATATCTAACTTGTCCAAGATTTTATTGAGAGTAACATTCTGACCAAGTTTAATTAAGATTGAGTTCATCAAGACAAACATTCTGCTTAAGTTTCATAGAGATATCCTTTGATTTGGCCTGGTGACCTAGTTTTTGACCCCACCTGATCCAGATTAGAATTTGTCCTAAAGATCAGCAAGATTAACATGCTGACCAAGTTTCATTAAGATATGGTCATAAATGTGGCCTCTAAAGTGTTAACTAGCTTTTCCTTTGATTTGACCTGGTGACCTAGTTTTTGAACCCATATGACCCAGATTCAAACTTGACCTATACATCATCAAGATTAACAATCTGACCATGTTTCATTAAGATATGGTCATAAATGAGGCCTCTAGAGTGTTAACTAGCTTTTCCATTGATTTGACCTGGTGACCTAGTTTTTGACCCTATATGACCCAATTCAAACTAGACTTAAAGGTCATCATGAGTAACATTCTGACCAAGTTTCATGAACATATAGTCATAAATGTGGCCTCTACAGTGTTAACATGCTTTTCCTTTGATTTGACCCGGTGACCTAGTTTTTGACCCTACATGACCCAGATTTGAAAAGGTCCTAAAGATCATCAAGATTAACATTCTGACCAAGTTTCATGAAGATATAGTCATAAATGTGGCCTCTAGAGTGTTAACAACCTTTTCCTTTGATTTGACCCGGTGACCTAGTTCTTGACCCCACATGACCCAGATTCGAACTTGACCTAAAGATCATCAAGATTAACATTCTGACCAAGTTTCATAAAGATACAGTCATAAATGTGGCCTCTAGAGTGTTAACAAGCTTATCCTTTGATTTGACCCGGTGTCCTTGTTTTTGACCCCACCTTACCCAGATTTGAATATGACCTATAGATCATCAAGATTAACATTCTGACCAAGTTTCATAAAGATACGGTCATAAATGTGGCCTCTAGAGTGTTAACTAGCTTTTCCTTTGATTTGACCTGGTGACCTAGTTTTTGACCCTACATGACCCTGATTCAAACTGGACTTTCAGATCATCATTAGTAACATTCTGACCATGTTTCATGAAGATACTATCATAAATGTGGCCTCTACAGGGTTGAAAAGCTTTTGTTTTGATTTGACCCGGTGACCTAGTTTTTGATCCCACATGACCCAGATTCGAACTTGACCTAAAGATCATCAAGATTAACATTCTAAGTTTCATAAAGATATAGTCATAAATGTGGCCTCTAGAGTGTTAACAAGCTTTTCGTTTGATTTGACCCGGTGACCTAGTTTCTGACCCCACCTGACCCAGATTTGTGTATTTGACCTATAGATCATCAAAACTAACATTCTGACCAAGTTTCATTAAGATATGGTCATAAATGTGGCCTCTAGAAAGTTAACTAGCTTTTCCTTTGATTTGACCTGGTGACCTAGGTTTTGACCTTACATGACCCAGATTCAAAGTGGACTTTGAGATCATCATGAGTAACATTCTGACCAGGTTTCATGAAGATACAGTTATAACAAGAGCACCGCCTTGCGGGTGCTGACACTCATCTGATTTTTTTTGTGTAATAGAAATATTGTTTTGATAGTTTAAAAGAAAAAGTTGACCTAAACATAAAACTTAACCAAGAAATCTGATATTTTGTAAGTCCAAAAGGGGCCATAAATCTTGCAAAAAGCAGGATGGAGTTATGTTTCTTGCTGTACAGGGTCAACTTTTGATGGTGAACAAGTGTTGCAAGTTTTAAAGCAATAGCTTTGATAGTTTAGGATAAAAGCTGACCTAAACATAAAACTTAACCAAGAAAACTGATTTTCTAAGTCCAAAAGGGGCAATAAATCTTGCAAAAAGCAAGATGGAGTTATGTTTCTTGATGTACAGGGTCTGCTTATGATGGTGAACAAGTATTCCAAGTTTCAAAGCAATAGCTTTGTTAGTTTAGGAGAAAAGTTGACCTAAACATAAAACTTAACCAAGAAATCTGATATTTTCTAAGTCCAAAAGGGGCCATAAATCTTGCAAAAAGCAAGATGGAGTTATGTTTCTTGATGTACAGGGTCAGCTTATGATGGTGAACAAGTATTCCAAGTTTCAAAGCAATAGCTTTGATAGTTTAGGAGAAAAGCTGACCTAAACATAAAACTTAACCAGGCAACGCCGACGCAGACGCCGACGCCGACGCCGACAACCGCTCAAGTGATGACAATAACTCATCATTTTTTTTCAAAAAATCAGATGAGCTAAAAATGGCCTCTACAGTGTTAACAAGCTTTTCCTTTGATTTGACCTGGTGACCTAGTTTTTGAACCCAGATGACCCAATATTGAACTCATCCAACATTTTATTAAGGGTAACATTCTGACCAAGTTTCATTAAGATTGGGCCAAAATTGTGACCTCTAGAGTGTTAACAAGCTTTTCTTTTGATTTGACCCGGTGACCTAGTTTTTGACCCCAGATGACCCAATATCAAATTCATCCAAGATTTTATTGAGGGTAACATTCTGACCAAGTTTCATTAAGATTGGGCCAAAATTGTGACCTCTAGAGTGTTAACAAGCTTTTCCTTTGATTTTACCTGGTGACCTAGTTTTTGACCCCAGGTGACCCAATATCGAACTTGTCCAAGATTTTTATGAGGGTAATATTCTGACCAAGTTTCATTAAGATTAGGCCAAAATTGTGACCTCTAGAGTGTTAACAGTCAAATTGTTGACGACGGATGACGGACGGACGACTGATGACAGACACAGGGCGATCACAAAAGCTCATCTTGAGCACTTCGTGCTCAGGTGAGCTAAAAAATCAAGCATAAGATCCGATTATTTGCCAAAATTTTTTAGTATGTTCTAAACTTTTGAAAAATCAGGGTTTAATCAAATACTACATTAAAGAAAACATCTATATAATTATATATGTGCAGACCTACCTTATAGAGACATTATTGAGACAACACAGTTTCTGAAGGAAACAACTTAAGATAATCATGGGGAATAACTCCACAAATCAGTTCCCGCAAATGTAATATTTGTAGCAACCCTTATATTGTAACAATGCTTGAGATCATCCTAATACTGCATTAAGTTTTTTATTGTATGCTGTTGTGCAATTGTACAAGTATTTTATTGATGATGCATAATTATGTTTCATTAAATCCCTTAACCCACTTTTGGAAATTTTCTTTCTTCATACCTCTGAACAGGTCTTCATTGAGCAAAAAGAAGAAAATTTTCCGACAAACTAAAAAAGCAATACTTCAGATTTCAGAGCCTTTTCCTTGGTGGGTAACATCTCTTTCTTGAGGCTTGTTTCTTTGTCCTGACCTCCCTCTTCACCAAGACGATGTAAATTATCTTCTAAACTTTCAAGTTCTTTCTCCAATGCTAATATTCTGGAATCCTAAAAGTTTCAATGTGACACAATGTACAGATTACTATTAAAATACTTTTGTTTGAAAATATACTGACTCAAACTAAGGTTTTACTACTTTTTCTGGCAATTCTTCTAAAAAGATATAAATATTTGTTAAGAAAATTTAAGATATTTATTTGCAAACATGATTCAGTGTGTTCTGTCATAATCAAAGATAAATAATAAACACACCATACTAAGCTTTAATTACAGGGTGTATAACAAACATGAGGCCCAAGTGGGCCTAAGTCGCTCATCTGAGGCTGACTTTCACCTAATTAGATCTTGCTTGTGACAAAGTATTAAATTTAAAAAAGAATTAATTTTTTTTTTTTAACTTTTAAATTAAACAAGAGGGTCATGATGACCCTGAATCGCTCACCTGAGTAATATGAGCTACATGATTCAAATGACAAACTGATCCTAAAATATAAAGAAAGTAGGTCAGTAGGTCACATTCATGGTCACTGAAAGTCAGTTTTAAGATCTGTGTGCTGAACTGTACATGTCACCCAAATTTCAAGGTTGTATCTTAAAAAACAAGAAAGTAGGTCAGTAGGTCAAGGTCACAGTCAGGTGACCCCTAATCACTTGGGATCATCAGGTAATTATAACTAAACAGTCTAGGAACTATGATCTAATAATTTTTAAGTATTTTTTCCTATTTAACTCGTATAACAGTGACCCCAAGGGTGGGGGCTCTTTTCATCCCAGGGGTATTATTTGAACAATCTTGTAAGAGATCCACTAGGCAATGCTACACACCAAATATCAAAGGCCTAGGCCTTGAACTTTAGGACAAGACGATTTTTTAATCAAAAATAAATACCTGAGACCCCCCAGGGCAGGGCCTCTTTTCATCCCAGGGTAATAATTTGTACAATTTTGGTAATGCAACATACAAAATATCAAAAGCCTAGGCCTTGCAGTTTCAGACAAGAAGATTTTTTTGAAAATTGCCTATATAAGTCTATATAAAACTTGAGACCCCCCAGGACAGGGCCTCTTTTCATTCCAGGGTAATGATTTGAACAAATTTGGTAGAGGACCACAAGGCAATGCTACATACCAAATATGTAAGGCCTAGGTCTTGTGGTTTTAGACAAGAAGATTTTTAAAGTTTTTTTCTATATAAGTCTATGCAAAACTTGGGACCCCCGGGCGGGGCCTTTTTTCACCCCAGGGGCATAATTTGAACAATTTTATAGAGGATCATTAGATGATGTCACATGCGAAATATCAAGGCTCTAGGACTTGCAGTCTTGGATAAGAAGATTTTTTAAGTTTTTCCTTTCTGTTGCCATGGCATGGAATTCAATTCTTTGAACAATTTTGAAAGGGAGCCACCCAAGGATCATTCCTGCGAAGTTTGGCGTAATTCTGCCCAGTGGTTTTCAAGAAGAAGATTTTTTTAGAAAATTGTTGACGGACGGACAACGGACATTGAGCGGTCACAAAAGCTCACCATGAGCCTTTGGCTCAGGTGAGCTAAAAAGACTTTTTAAAGTATTTCGCTTTTTAGCTCTAGCGGCCCCTGAAAGGGGCCAAGTGTCCACATTTGAACAAACTTGGGAGAGGACCATATAATGATGCTTCAGACCAAGTTTGATGAAGATCCATCAAGCAGTTCATGAGAAGAAGTTGTTTCAAGGTATTTCTATTTTTTGCCCCAACAGCCCCTAGAAAGGACCTTATAATGATGCTACAAACCTAGTTTGATGAAAATCCATCAAACAATTCATGAGAAGAGGTCGTTTAAAGATATTTCTATTTTTAGCTCTATCAGCCCCTAAAAAGGGCCATATGCCCCCATTTGAATTAACTTTGGAGAGGACCATAATATTTATAATGCTGCTACAGACCAAGTTTGATGAGGTTCAATCAAGCGGTTCATGATAAGAAGTCGTTTAAACGTATTTCTATTTTTAGCTCTAGCTACCCCTGAAAGGGACCAAGTGCCCCCATTTGAATAAACTTGGGAGAGGAACATCTAACAATGCTACAGACCAAGTGTGATGAAGATCCATCAAGCAGTTCATGAGAAGAAGTCGTTTAAAGGTATCTAGTGCTCCCATTTGAACACGCGAGGACCTTATAATGATGCTACAGACCAAGTTTGATGAAGATCCATTAAGGGGTTCATGAGTAGTAGTTGTTTAAAGGTTTTTCTATTTTTAGCTCTAGTGGCCCCTAAAAGGGGCCAAATGCCTCCATTTGAACAAACTTGATAGAGGACCTCACCAGGATGCTACAGACCAAATTTGGTGTTATTCTGACCAGTAGTTTCAGAGGAGAAGATGTTTAAGTAAAAATGTGGATGCTGGATGACGCACAACGGACCATCCACTATACTAATAGCTCATCCTAAACCTTCGGTTCAGATGAGCTTAAAAGATCCCTATGACCATGACATTTGATCTTGGGATCAGGATCTTGGAGAGGACACTTTGTCTTTTAATACCAAATATTCATGCAAGTTTAGTGTGTACCGGTATCCATCTATGCAAAAACCAGAGGGCCATTGTGGCCCTAGGTCGCTCACTTTACCTTGACTATAAAATGACCTTGAATACATGTATGAACAATAGGTCCAAACTGGCCTAAGTCTGAGGAAGATTGTTGCTTTTAGACCTTGCTTTTGATCAAGTTTAAAGGGTAAATTGAAATTCTAAGTGAAAAGGGCAGATAATTCATGAAATACTGGTGCAAGAGTTATGACTCTTGTGTCATATGATGTGAAGGATGATGTTGAACAACTGTTTTAAGTTTGAATCAAATCCATTTAGTAGTAACTGAGATACGGTGAAAGTGCATCAACACTTTAACCAGAAATTCTAAGTAAAAGTGGGGGATAATTCATTAAATATTCGTACCAGAGTTATGAACCTTGTGTCATATGATGTGGGAGATGATAAGGAACAACTACTTTCAGTTTGAATCAAATGCATTTAGTAATATTTGAGATAGGGTGAAAGTGCATCAAAACTTTAACCTGAATTTCTAAGTAAAAAGGGGGGATAATTCATGAAATATTGGCATGAGAGTTATGGCCCTTGTGCCAGATGATGTGGGTGATGATGAGGAATAACAATTTTAAGTTTAAAACAAATCTATCAAGTAATTACAGAGATAAGGAGAAAAAAGTGAAAGTGTAAAACAAGAGCTGTCACAGTATAAAGAAATAAGATAGATAAGGATCAAGCGTATCAAAACATTAAATTTTAAATATAATTCTTAGCAAAAAGGGGGTATAATTCATGTAATATTGGTGCAAGAGTGATGCACCTTGTGTCATGTTGAATCAAGTCCATTTTGTGATAACTGAGCTATAGTGAAAATGCATCAAAATTAACCTTTAATTCTAAGTAAAAGGGGGCATAATTCATGAAAAATTGGTGCCAGAGTTATGGACCTTGTGTCATATTGATGTGGGTGATAAGGTAGAACACATTTGTAAAGTATTGAAATCAAATTACCTTTTCTAAGTAAAAGGGGTTAGCGTGAAAGTGCATAAAAACTTTAACCTGAAATTATAAGTAAAAAGGGGGGATAATTCATTGAATAATGGTGCAAGAATTATGGCCCTTGTGTCATTTGATGTGAGTGATGATGTTGAACAAATATTTTAAGTTTCAATCAAATCCATGTAGTAACAAGAGCTGTCTCCACAGGATGACACATGCCCCCTATGGCACTTTGAATGAATAGTTATGGCCGATGTTAGAGTTTAGGACCTTTGACCTCCGGACCTGGGTCTTGCGCGCGACATGTCGTCTTACTGTGGTACACATTCATGCCCAATAATTTTAAAATCCATGCATGAATGACAAAGATATGGACCGGACACGCCCATCAATGCACTATCATGAAATATGACCTTTAATGTCTAAGTGTGACCTTGACCTTTGAGCTACGGACCTGGGTCTTGCGCGCAACATGTCGTCTTACTGTGGTACACATTCATGCCAAGTTATTTGAAAATCCATCCATGCATGACAAAGATATGGACCGGACACGAATGCACTATCATGAAAAATGACCTTTAACGTCTAAGTGTGACCTTGACCTTTGAGCTACGGACCTGGTTCTTGCGCACGACACGTCGTCTTACTGTGGTACACATTCATGCCAAGTTATTTGAAAATCCATCCATGGATGACAAAGATATGGACCGGACACGAAAATTGCGCACAGACTGACAGACCAACAGACTGACAGATGGTTCAAAAACTATATGCCTCCCTTCGGGGGCATAAAAACTGAGAGTGAAAGTGCAACAAAACTTTAACCAGAAATTTTAAGTAAAATGGGGGATAATTCATTAAATATTGGTACCACAGCTATGGACCTTGTGTCATATGATGTGGCACAACTACTTTCAGTTTGAATCAAATCCATTTAGTAATAACTGAGATAGAGTGAAAGTGCACCAAAACTTTAACCTGAAATTCTAAGTAAAAAGGGGAAATAGTTCATGAAATACTGGTACAAAAGTTATGGCCCTTAAGTCATATGACTAAGATAATGTGAAAGTGACACCAAAACTTTAACCTGAAATTCTAAGTGAAAAAGGGGGATAATTCATGAAATATTGGTGCCAGAGTTATGACCCTTGTGCCATATGATGTGGATAATGATGAGGAACAACTACTTTAAGTTTGAAGTAAATCCATCAAGTAATAACAAAGATAAAGAGAAAGTGTATCAAACTTTAACCAAAGTGTGGACGCGGAAGGACACTGACGCCAGGATAGCTCTTCATACTTTGTATAGTCAAGCTAAAAACTTTAACCAAGATGGGGACGCGGAAAGAGGCCGACGCCGGGGTGAGTAGGATAGCTCTCCATATACTTCATATTGTTGAGCTAAAAAGTAGGATAAAGTAGGAAAATGTAGGAAAAAGTAGGAGCGTCGGAAGGCCTGTAAGTACTGCTGACACAGTCAATTTTCACATTTGAAATAATTCAAGGGTCATAACACAAGAGTGGCTGTGACTATCCAGCTGGGTATGGAATTTGTCCGAGATAGTATCTTTATTTCTTTACAAATGGCATTCATTTTCAAAGGGAAACAACTTTTTCTCGACAATTACTTAAAATAATCAGAAAAAGTGGTCCCCCTTTGAAAATGAATGCCATTTGTACTTAAAATAATCGGAAAAAGTTGTCTCTCTTTGAAAATGAATACCATTAAATTTTGTAAAGAATTAAAGATAAACAATTGCTGAAAACTGTGTTCCACCTAGTTATGCGAAATTTCTCCACTCGCACGCTATTGCAAATGCATCAAAACGAATATATGTAACTGTTCATTGAAAATGGTGGGTTTTTAAAGGCGTTTAACTGTCCAGAAGTGGAGTCCCTTTAGGCAGTCCTTTTCCGGAATTCAATGTTTATATCAGTATACTAACACTTGTTTCGTAAAGTAATATACATGTTTTACATGCTGTTCAATTTTCATGTCAAACAACTCTTTCTTTCTATGATTTGGTGTTGTTTGAGTTTTGTTTCTCAAGGCCTAATACTCAACCTTAACTAGCTTTTCCTTTGATTTGACCTGGTGACCTAGTTTTTGACCCCATCTGACCAAGAGTCCAACTTGACCTAAAGATCATCAAGTTTAACATTCTGACTAAGTTTCATGAAAATACAGTTTTAAATGTTGCCTCTAGAGTATTAACAAGCTTTTCCTTTGATTTGACCTAATGACCTCATTTTTGAGCCCACCTGACCCAGATTTGAACTTGACCTATAGATCATCAAGATAAACATTCTGGCCAAGTTTCATTAAGATATTGTCATAAATGCGGCCTCTACAGTGTTAACTAGCTTTTCCTTTGATTTGACCTGGTGACCTAGTTTTGATCCTACATGACCCCGAATCAAATTGGAGCTTGAAACTATCAAGATTAACATTCTGACCAAGATTCATGAAGGTGCAGTCATAAATGTGGCCTCTACAATGTTAACAAGCTTTTCCTTTGATTAGACCTAGTGACCTAGTTTTTGACCCCAGATGACCCAATATCAAACTCGCCCAAGATTTTATTGAGGGTAACATTCTGACCAAGTTTCATTAAGATTGGGCCAAAATTGTGACCTGTGGAGTGTTAACAAGCTCTTCCTTTGATATGACCTAGTGACCTAGTTTTTGTCCCAAGATAACCCAATATCAGCCTCGTCCAAGATTTTATTGAGGGCAACATTCTGACCAAGTTTCATTAAGATTGGGCCAAAATTGTGACCTCTAGAGTGTTAACAAGGCAAGGTGGTGACCAGGTGTGGGTACACAACCTCACATGTTTATAATAAATGTTCATGGAAAAGAATGAAAGAAGTTTAATGAAATTTTACCAATTGGTTGGTTTGTTATGTACAAATCTGTGAATTTTTAAACAATTAAAGGGCAATAACTCTAAGGAAAATTGACCAATTAAAAAAACAAGAGGGCCATGAAGGCCCTGTATCGCACACATGACCTACTGACCTAAAGATCATCAAGATAGTTTCATTAACCCTTTCGCTGCCTACAGGACGGGTATACCCGTCCCACTTCTATGTCAGCCTATTTGCCTACAAGACGGGTTTACCAGTCTTGGGATTTCCTAACATTCTAACATGTAAACAATTCAAATGACGTCACATGAATTCATCCCAGAGCAACCAATCATATTAAAAGAATGTTTTCCATCTGTGTTTGCTGTAGTATTTTTAGAATACTGTACATAGGAAAGCCCACAATGACCTAAGTGACTGGTAAATTTCCACATTTCAAAATGGTGGACGGCAATTAAGCTGCAGGGTATAGTAGACAAAGCAACTGCAATATTCCCTCTAAACACCGAAGATACGATAAGAAGATTAGGTACTTCATATTGCATTGTTTTCTAAATAAAGATTTACAAACTAAGCACATTTATAGCTGTTTATGGTGATTCTTCCCCATCAAGGCCCTTTCGCTGTCTACATGTATGACTGGTATACCCGTCTCACATTTACGTCAGCGTATTTCAAGGTAAAACTAGAGTTGTCACAGGAGTGACGAATTATACCCCCACAATATGGCCTTGTCACAGAACTAAGCCAATGTCAAAGCTGAACTTGCTTGAACTTTGACCTACTGACCATAAAATCAATAGAGGTCATCTGCTAGTCATGATCAACCTCCCTATGAAGTTTCATGATCCTCCGCCCAAGCGTTCTCAAGTTATTGTCCGTAAAAAAGGTTTAAATGACCTTTGGAACTCAAATCCAATATGGGTCATCTGCTTGACATGACCAACCTCCAGATTAAGTTTCCTGATCCTAGTCCCAAGCATTCTCAAGTTATTGTCCGGAAACTGTTTAAATGTTCCAGGTCACTGTGACCTTGACCTGTGACCTACTGACCTCACAATCATTAGGGGTCATCTGCTAGTCATAATCAACCTCCTTATCAATTTTCATGATCCTAGGCCTAAGCATTCTCAAGTTATCATCCGGAAACCGTTTAACTGTTCCAAGTCACTGTGACCTTGACCTTTGACCTACTGACCTCAAAGTAAAACTTGACCTGTATTTCATGATGTTACACCTGTGTACCAAAATTTATGATCCTAGGCCCAAGCGTTCTCAAGTTATCATCTGGAAATTAACGTTCCAGTCGTGTGACTGACTTGCTCGATCAAATCGATGCCGCTTCATGATGACACCTGTGTACCAATTATGATCCTGGCCAAGTCCAGTTATCCTGAACATTTAACGTTCGAGCTTACCTTACTTGACCTAGCCAAGTCGAATTGACTTCATTCTGATGTTACACCTGTGCACCAAAATTTATGATCCTAGGCCCAAGCGTTCTAAGTTATCATCCTGAAACCGTTTAACTGTTCAGGGTCACTGTGACATTGACCTTTGACCTACTGACCCCAAAGTCGAACTTGACCTGTATTTTCTGATGTTTCACCTGTGTACCAAAAATTATTTAAATTGGATCAAGCCTTTCTTGAGTTATCATCCGGAAACCATGCAAAACCAACGGACGGACGGACCGACCAACCGACCGCCAAGCTCCCTCCTATATACCTCCCACCGGAAACCATTTAACTGTTCAGAGTCCCTGTGACCTTGACCTTTGACCAACAGACCTCAAAGTCGAACTTGACCTGCATTTCATGATGTTACACCTGTGCACCAAAATTTATGATCCTAGGCCCAAGCGTTTTCAAGTTATCATCTGGAAACCGTTTAACTGTTCAGGGTCACTGTGACCTTGACCTTTGACCTACTGACCCCAAATTCGAACTTGACCTGTATTTTCTGATGTTACACCTGCGTACCAAAAATTATTTAAATTGGTCAAGCCTTTCTTGAGTTATCATCCAGAAACCACGCAAAACCAACGGACCGACCGACCGACCAACCGACCGCCAAGCTCACTCCTTTATACCTCCCCAAACTTCGTTTTGTGGGGGTATAACAAGATTTCTTTAAGAATAGATCTGTTCATCTGTATGCATTTATTATTTTTCTTTCTAAAAATTATAGGTTTTATATACTTTCTGTGAACAATAAAGCCTCCAAACTATTCTGTCAAAACTAAGGTGATTTCCAGGAAAGTGCCTTGGCAAATACAGTGTACATAACGTTATCGGGTCCTCAGCAGCGAAAGGGTTAAGAAATGGTCATAAATGTGGCCTCTAAAGTGTTAACTAACTTTTCCTTTATTTGACCTGGTGACCTAGTTTTTGACCCCATATGACCCAGATTCGAACTTGACCTAAAGATCATCAAGATTAACATTCTGACCAAGTTTCATGAAGATACAGTCATAAATGTGGCCTCTAGTAGAGTGTTAAAAAGCTTTTCCTTTGATTTGACCTGATGACCTAGTTTTTGACCCCACCTGACCCAGATTTGAACTTGACCTATAGATCATCAAGATTAACATTCTGACCAAGTTTCATTAAGATATGGTCATAAATGTGGCCTCTAGTGTTCACAAGCTTTTCCTCTGATTTGAATTGGTGACCTAGTTTTTAACCCTACATGACCCAGATTCAAACTGGACTTTGAAATCATCATGATTAACATTCTGAACAAGTTTCATGAAGATACAGTCATAAATGTGGCCTCTACAAAGTTAACAAGCTTTTCCTTTGATTTCACCTGGAGACCTAGTTTTTGACCCCAGATGACCCAATATTGAAACTGTCTAAGATTTCATTGAGGGTAACAGTTTGACCAAGTTTCATTAAGATTTGGCCAAAATTGTGACCTCTAGAGTGTTAACAAGTTTTTCCTTTTATTTGACCTGGTGACCTAGTTTGTAACCTCAGATGACCAAATATCAAACTTGTCCAAGATTTTACTGCGGGTAACATTCTGACAAAGATCCATTAAGTCAAAATTGTGACCTCTAGAGTGTTAACAAGCTTTTCCTTTGATTTGACCCAGTGACCTAGTTTTTGAACCCAGATAATCGAATATCAAACTCGTCCAAGACTTTATTGAGAGTAACATTCTGACCAAGTTTTATTAAGATTGGGGGAAAATTGTGACCTCTAGAGTGTTAACAAGCTTTCCCTTTGATTTGACCTGGTGACCTAGTTTTTCTTCCCAGATGACCCAATATCTAACTCGTCCAACACTTTATTGAGAGTAACATTCTGACCAAGTTTTATTAAGATTAGGCCAAAATTGTGGCTTCTAGAGTGTTAACAGTCAAATTGTTGACAACGGACGACTGACGGCAGACGATGGACACAGGGCGATCACAAAAGCTCACCTTGAGCACTTCAAAATGATGGACATCGTCAAAGTATGTTGGTTCATATTTATTTCAAGTTTCATGAAATTCTACCAGCTTGTTACTGAGAAATGACTGCAGGCATGGATTTTTCATTAAATCGAGAGCAATAACTCTAAGGGAAATTGACCAATCAAAAAAACTTGACGGGCATCATCGCAGTTTGTTGGTTCATGTTTATTCAAGTTTTATGAAATTCTACCTGCTAGTTACTGAGAAATGGCTGCGGACGGACGGACAACGCCATTTCAATACCACCCTCCCGATTTCAGCGGCGGGGGATAAAAAATTAACTTGTATGGTATGAATATAATTGTACCTTAGCCTCCATTATTGCCTGCATTGTGTGAGTACTAGCTGGTTGCTGTTTCAACTGAAGCTGACATTGTTCAAGTTGCTCCATCAACTTTTTATTGGTCTAAAATATAAATTAACTAGCATTAACATTAAAGGTAGTCAATGATAAGTAAGCATTTGAACTTCTTGTTTATTCTACAAGAGATTTATTTAGGGAACAAATTAAGACACATTCAACAACAAGAGGGCCAAGATGGCCCTAAGTCGCTCACCTGAGTAACACACAATAACAGTGTAAACATGTTTTACCTAGTGATTTCATGGAGACAAATATTCTGAACAATTTTCATTAAGATTGGACCAAAAAACATGGCCTCTTGAGTGTAAACAAGCTTTTTTTTTTTATTTGAGCTGGTGACCTAGTTTTTGACCCTACATGACCCAGATAAAAATTCATTCGATATTTATTGGACATAAACATTCTGACAAGTTTCATGCACATCAAATGAAAAAGAGTGTTAACAAGCTTTTCCTTTGATCTGACCGGGTGACCTAGTTTTTGTCCCCGTATGACCCAGTTTCGAACTTGGCCTAGAAATCATCAAGATAAACATTCTGACGAAGTTTCATGAAAGTAGGGTCATAAATGTGCCCTCTAGGTTGTTAACAAGCTTTTCCTTTGATTTGACCTGGTGACCTAGTTTTTGACCCCATATGACCCAGTTTCAAACTTAGCCTAGGAATCATCAAGATAAACATTCTGACCAAGTTTCATAAAGATAGGGTCATAAATGTGGCCTCAAGAATGTTAACAAGCTTTTCCTTTGATCTGACCGGGTGACCTAGTTTTTGACCCCGTACGACCCAGTTTCGAATTGGCCTAGAAATCATCAAGATAAACATTCTGACCATGTTTCATGAAAGTAGGGTCATAAATGTGCCCTCTAGGTTGTTAACAAGCTTTTCCTTTGATTTGACCTGATGACCTAGTTTTTGACCCGACATGACCCAGTTTCGATCCAGGCCTAGAAATCATCAAGATAATCATTCTACGCAAGTTTGTTTCAAATCAAAGCAAAAATGAAACCTCTATATACCCTTAATTAATTGCAACACGAAACACTTAAAAAGAATTATTATTATGTAGAAGATTAGAATTACTTGCTTTATACACAATGTACTAAATTTATTGGACACAATTCCTTTATTTATTTTGGTTTTACGTAGGGCTGGGACGATTTCAAAATTTTGAAACCGGTTAATCATTTGTATTAAATCGAATCGAACCGGTTAATCGGCTGCCATATTTGAAATGCTATTTTCTTTCCTGACGACCGTATAAAGGCACTTTCAGCAACTGACTTCATTAGTAACTTATAGACCTTATCGTTTGGAAGCAGTGTGGTTATTAATAAGTCATATTTTGTTGTATTTTATTTTAGATATATGACAAGCAAATCCGGGACTACTGATTATGTTCAAGTTGATGTGTTTTCGCGGTAATATGTGCTGGACAAAGAAATGCATAAAGATAAAGTACAATTTGTGGTGTTAAATGTTTGAGACCAATTAGCGGTTTTGCAAAATTGAAACCAGTTTTACGTAGTAATCGAATCGGATCCGATTAACCGAGTAATCGTCCCAGTCCTAGTTTTATGGCGCACCAACACAGTATAGGTTATATGGCGCCAAACAGGACTACAAATTTGGTTCCACATCTCATTTACATCAAAATAAAAACATGAGGTATGGAAACCCTGAGCACAAGCATTGCAATCTTTGAGTATTAAGTTCATGAAAGTACAGAAAAATAACATCATCTTTGCTTTCCCGAATTTATTAAAAACTTCTAGTGTGGGTAAAAGACATGAACTGTGTATTGAACACTATACTGACGAAGCATTATGTCCTATGCATACTCTCCTTTTCTTTTTGAAGGGAACCAAAAGAGTTCGTAAAACTTACAAAGTTCAAATTTGTATTAAACGTTTAAGTCAGTAAGTACTAGTACAATAGCCAGATGGTTAAACAAGAGCACCGCCTTGCGGGTGCTGACGCTCATCTGATTTTTTTTGTATAATAGAAATATTGTCCTACCCATGATTTTCTAAGTCTAAAAAGGGCCATCACTCTTGCAAAAAGCAGGATAGAGTTATGTTTCTTGATGTACAGTGTCCACTTATGATGGTGAAAAACTGTTGCAAGTTTTAAAGCAATAGCTTTGATAGTTTATGAGAAAAGTTGACTTAAACATAATATTCAACCAAGAAAATGATTTTTCTAAGTCCAAAAGGGGCAATAATTATTGCAAAAAGCAGGATGGAGTTATGTTGCTTGCTGTACAGGGTCAGCTTATGATGGCGAACAAGAGTTGCAAGTTTTAAAGCAATAGCTTTGATAGTTTAGGAGAAAAAGTTGACCTAAACATAAAACTTAACCAAGAAATCTGATATTTTCTAAGTCCAAAAGGGGCCACAAATCTTGCAAAAAGCAGGATGGAGTTATGTTTCTTGCTGTACAGGGTCAGCTTATGATGGTGAACAAGTGTTGCAAGATTTAAAGGAATAGCTTTGATAGTTTAGGATAAAAGCTGACCTAAACATAAAACTTAACCAAGAAAATTGATTTTCTAAGTCCAAAAGGGGCAATAATTCTTGCAAAAAGCAAGATGGAGTTATGTTTCTTGATGTACAGGGTCTGCTTATGATGGTGAACAAGTATTCCAAGTTTCAAAGCAAAAGCTTTGATAGTTTAGGAGAAAAGTTGACCTAAACATAAAACTTAACCAAGAAATCTGATATTTCTAAGTACAAAAGGGGCCATAAATCTTGCAAAAAGCAAGATGGAGTTATGTTTCTTGCTATACAGGGTCAGCTTATGATGGTGAACAAGTATTCCAAGTTTCAAAGCAATAGCTTTGATAGTTTAGGAGAAAAGCTGACCTAAACATAAAACTTAACCAGGCAACGCCGACGCCGACGCCGACAACCGCTCAAGTGATGACAATAACTCATCATTTTTTTTCAAAAAATCAGATGAACTAAAAACAGTTTTGATGTTGTCCGGTATTAATACTAGTATCTTCAAGGCTCATTCTTTTAGATCAGTGTCTTCTTAGCAGCTTATGATAGAGGTTGTTCTCTAGATCGTATACTGAAAACTGCTGATTGGAAAAATGGTAAGAATTTTTATAAGTTCTACTACCGTTCGTGTAACAATTTAAACAGGAATATAAATCTTACCAGTGCAGTACTTGGTCATTGTTAGATGAAGGAATCCTTATTCATAGACAGTGTTGTATGTGACAGTGTTTGAAAATTGACCTTTGTATAATGTGTATTTACCCTAATGACAATGCTTTTCTGATCGTGTTCTGTGCAACTTTATTACACTTTTGCACTATACATGAATTGTTAGCCCCATGTGGTTCTGGGAAGATCTATATATGAAAAGAATTGGAACCACTGCCTTACCCTTGCATGATTGTAAAAGGCGACTAATAGGGTCTTAACACTTGGTTTTGCTGTAACTCTGTGATTCCAGCAGGTATGCAAATTTTGATTCCATACCTCATGTTTTTGTGGGCAGCAAAGCGTGACCACAGATTTACCATACCATAAATTTACCGTCAAAATTCTATCAGAAACCAAAGAACAAGTAGTTCCATGTCCTCCATAAATTTTACGTAATTCAAGTCTGTTTAACTTTCAGAAAGCTTCTGAGATTAAACTTTATCAAAAAATACACTGCTTAAGTACAAATTTGTCGTAATCTATATTTAATAACAAAAACGCGTATGAAAATGAGCATGTTTGCTTTGATCACATGACCAAAACAATTCTTCATCATGTGACCAAAATAAACTATAAATAACCTATAAAAATTCTATAATCGGTATTAAAACCAACTTGTGTCTTTTGTAAACGTTTTGAATTAAAACTCAGCTCCTGCTAGAAAAGTAAATCGAAATTTTATTATTATAACAACACTAAAGAGCTTGTTTGGGTCACATGATCAGAAAACATCTAACTAGCATGGCGTGCATTCTATTTTCGGATAAAATTGCACACGTGTATCCGTTGAACTTTGTAGCATAGAAATGGGTTTATGAAAAGATATATTGCATGAAATCAGCAGAAGAGGTGTTATCCTATTTATTTTACATAGAGAAAGATACGATCCTTTCATAATATTTACGTAAATAATTTTCATTTGCACAACTTAGGAAAATAAAAGCAGCAGTGACGGAGGGGGCGAAAAATTCATACCTATTTCCCGAAAATACGAACGTATGCACTTCGGTTTGATTTAATATTACATTCCAGCTGATGTTTGTGATTGTTATATCATTAAAGGGTATAATTAATTCGAAAGAAAGATCATTTTTAACAAATTAGCCTTTTAATCACCAGTAAATTTGTGGTGTTTTCGTCCCGGCAGTGGCTACAATTACGGTACCGTAATAATATCCTCCAATTCTAGGATTACGGAAGTTCAGTATTCCTAGACAACCCTATGAGGATAAGCTAGGATTATGGAAGTATTTAAGTGGCATCAAATATATGTAAGGACATGCATAAATGATGTTGTAAACTTACTTTTTTCACTTAAAATAGTGAATTATCATGCCTGTCGTATTATTTATTGTTCGATCCGCCATTTTGCATCTATTTATGCGTCCGTAATATAAAGCTATGTAGAAGAAAAGTCCTACTAAAATACACTTGAAGTCTTTATAAATGTGTACTTAAATGCCAATTAACATAGATCATATACACATGAAACATATCACAGGCAACCACATATTTTTTCTTTTTACATGTCGACTATAACCATATCCTATTAAGCTGGACTACTTGTGTTGACTTGATGCGTGTGCATACGCAAAATTGCAGAGTGTGCATTAATACCAACTTCCGTTGCTACTACAAACACAACAGGGAATGGTATGTTAGTAAGAATTTTGTACAGTTTTGAAAACATTGCAGGTACATGTATATATGAAGCATAGATAATTCTATAATATTTCCGTATGCCGCCATAAAAATCGTTTGTTAAGATTAAACTAACCCAAAATGGTGGGTCAATAACACAAAATCATAAGGCAGGCATGAAAAATCGCTTTATTTAGTGAAATAAGTAAATTTACAACATCATTTATGCATGTCCTAACATACATTTGATGCCTCTTAAATACTTCCGTAATTCTAGCCTATCCTAATAGGGTTGTCTAGGAATACGGAACTTCCGTAATCCTAGAATCAGAGGCTAGGATTACGGTACCGTAATCTTAGCCACTGCCATTCACCCCAAATATTCACGTTCTGGTGTACGATTTCTTCTCGGATAATTATACAATGGCGAGATTCAGAAGACTGCAATGGAATCATTTTATATCATTCAAACTAAGTTGAATTTGAACAACAATATTCGTAAAAAGATCCTTTGGAAGCATAGAATGCAACAAAGAAGAAAAGCAGACTCGGTTTGATTCAGTATGTTCATGAGAGGTAATGAAATGTGCCCCCTAGCGCGGTCTTAAGCAGAACTGTATTACACATATGTTGAATGGACTCCATGATCCCAAAGGACAAGAAATTTAACAACACTAAAACATGCATGATTATAAGGCATGTTATATTAATCTACAGCTGAAAAATGACTATATGCAACCCGAAGATCATGATGTGTGCTGATATTGTAGATAGTAGTAGTTGTATTGGTTGTTTTAAAATTGAATGAAACATTTAATTTCATTGTAAATATTCTTTCATGGTTGCTTTTAGTTTAAGAACTATTCTGAAGTGTCTTTTATCTATGTAAGTTATGTATAAGGTCTAAAAAAAATAATTCTTCGTTCCCGGTAACATGCTAAAAAAAAATTAGGGGGTAGGTAGGTCAGAAGTTTTTCCTTTTTTTGGTGGGGGGGGGGATTTTTTTTATTAAGGGAGACTTTTCAGAAAATATTTTTGTGTCAAAAAATGAAAACAAACAAGGTGGTTATGCCTTTAGAGCATCAGTAACTTGATTTCTAACATCACTGAACATGTTTAAAGCATAAAAAGTGCAGTTTCGCAATTTTTTGTTAAAAAGTTGAAAAAAATATTCTCTAAGGCCATAAAAACATTTAGAGTCGGGCCAAAAATTTAGGGTAGGTCGGGATACCGGAAACAAACAATTTTTTTTTTAGGCCTAATATATTCATAGTCTGCTTTTACCAAGATGAGATCTCATTTTAAAAGAATAAATAAAAAATTACCTGTCAATGTCACAGGGGCCTGAACATGGAAACCCGTTTGTGATCAATAACTTGAGGACCACTTGACCCAGAATGTTGAAACTTCATAGGATGATTGGACATGTAGAGTAGATGACCCCTATTGATTTTTGAATCACTTGATCAAAAATTAAGGTCACAGGAACCAGAACTTTGAAAACAGTTTCCAACCAATAACTTTAGAATCATTTGACCCAGAACCTTCAATCAAGATGATAGGAATTACAAAGTTGATGACCCTTAAATGTTCTGGGGTCACTTGACTTAAGGGAAAGGTCACAGAGGAATGAAGATGGAAAAACTCTTTCTGGATCAATAACTTGAGAATCACTTGACCCAGAATATTGAAACTTCATAGGATGATTGGACATGCAGACTAGATGACCCCTATAGATTTTGAACTCACCTGATCAAAGATCAAGGTCATAGGGGCCTGCACATGGAACACGGTTTACTTGAGAACCATTTGACCCAAAATTTTGTAACTTCATAGGGTGAATGGACATGCCAAGTAGATGATCTCTATTGCAGCCAAACATTAGTGTCTGTCTTTCGCTCCTATCTCTATTGACTTCTTGCCTATTACGACTATGCATTGGGGGGACTAGGGAGACACGGGCATCTTCTAATTTGAAATTTAATTGCCCTCACTTGAAAGAGGAGGTTATACTGTAAATATTGAATGTTTGATGATCTAATGTCGACCCCCTTCATATATCGACCCCTTCTAGAGTTCTCCTTCATATCTGCATATTTTGTCACATGTAGTAAAACAGATTGTGAGGCAGTTTATGACGTCATCATATCTCTTCGCGGAATTTGTCTATCGGCCAAGTTTTGCTGCCAGGAGAGATTTGAAAAAATTTGGTCGAAAATTATTGTCACAAGTAAGGAGGGTGTGAAACTTTTGACAATCATATGTATTATTATTTTCTGTTTCTGAAGTTACTTATGAAAAGTTATTCCAAAAATAGAAAGTTGATTGATAAACATGACTGAAATATCCAATTATCTCGGTATAATTAACAGTAATAGCAGGGTCAATTACGTTACACTATTTATACATTGTAACATTTATCGACTCCAGACTGTATTTCAAGTTTCGTAACAGGTTTGATTACATTTACATGCTGATAATGCCAATAAACTATATGATAATGTACATAAACAAGAGATCACAGAGTGATCTTAGCGCCCACCAATGTGCCATTTTTGAGTGTTCCAAATTTCAAGACTTATTGACTAGCTCTAGGTCAAATTTCATTTCCGTACACAACACTGTGCATGTGGTCCAATTCGAAAGCTGTAGCTTGAGAAATGTGAAAGGAGGTCACTAGATCAATTTCAAGGACAAAGTTCTTTGTACACAAAACTATGCATGTGCATCAAGTTTGAAGGCTGTAGTTTGAGAAATTTGAAAGTAGGTGACTAGGTCAATCTTAAGGTCAAAGTTTATTTCGGTACACAACACTATGCAAGTGGTCCAAATTTGAAGGCTGTAGCTTGAAAAATGTGAAAGTAGGTCACTTGGTCAAATTACACTTCAGAACACAAATCTATGCATGTGGTCCAAATTTAAAGCCTGTACCTTCAAAAATGGGAAAGTAGGTCACTAGGTCAATGTCAAGGTCAAAGTTTGTTTCAGTACACAGAACTATGCATGTGGTCCAAATTTGAAGCCTGTACCTTCAAAAATGTGAAAGTAGGCCACTAGGTCAATGTAAAGGTCAAAGTTTGTTTCGGTACACAAAACTATGCATGTGGTCCAAATTTGAAGGCTGTAGCTACAGAAATGTGAAAGTAGGTCACTAGGTCAAAATCAAGGTCAACTCATGTCAAGGTTCATCTTGCCACTCAAAACCATACACGTGGTCCAAATTTGAATGTTGTAGGTTATTGACAAGAAGATTTTAAAAGCTTTTCCCTATATAAGTCTATATGAACCATGTGAACCCCAGTGCGGGGTCATATTTGACCCTAGGGGGATAATTTGAACAAACTTGGTAGAGAACCACTAGATGATGCTATAGGCTTTGTGGTTTGGACAAGAAGATTTTCAAAGTTTTTCCCTATATAAGTCTATGTAAACCATGTGATCCCCAGGGCGGGGCATATTTGACCCTAGGGGGATAATTTGAACAATCTTAGTAGAAGATCACTAGATGATGTCACATGCAAAATATCAAAGCCCTAGGCCCTGTGGTTTTGGACAAGAGGTTTTTCAAAGCTTTTCCCTATATAAGTCTATATAAACCATGTGACCCCCGGGGCAGGGCCATATTTGACCCCAGGGATATAACTTGAACTATCTTGGTAGAGGACCACTAGATGATGCTTCATACCAAATATCAAAACCCTAGGCTCTGTGGTTTTGGACAAGAAGATTTTCAAAATTTTTCCCTATATAAATCTATGTAAATTATAAAAATAAACAAAGGGCCATAACTCACTCAATAATTGCTGAACCTGTCTGATTTTCAGGGGAACAAAACTAGAGTACCAATACATCATTCTGACAAAGTTTGGTCAAAATCCCCCCAGTAGTTTCTGAGGAGATGCGATAACGAGAAATTGTTAACGGACGGACGGACGGGCGGACGGACGGAATGACAGATGGACCACGGACGCAGAGTGATTTGAATAGCCCACCATCTGATGATGGTGGGCTAAAAATATAAAGATATACGGTAAATGTCAGTCTGCGAAATTGGTCTGCCTTGCAGTCGAAACAATCTGTATGATGACACGTACAAGCCAAGCTATAGGCCCGAGGGATTCTGCAGATGTTGTTTAACAAATGAAACATGCACTATTCTTGCATAAAATACAAGTGCTGTAAATAACAAAGACAACTACATCGAAGTCGACCGGGCACGTGTTTTATTTATGCCTTTCCAGGGCAACAGTTACTTTGTATATTTTAACATGTCCAGCAGACATTTACATATGTAGATCTAGCATTTTTTGACGTGGTAATTCCTTTTCATATTTATGGAAACTAAGAGTAAGTCCCGCGTTCTTCGATATTCGGTATAGATCTATAATGAAAACCCTAGCTTTAATACTCGGCAATATATGTACGGCATCCTTACACAATATATTCGTACCGATAGGTGCTGTGTGGTTCATTCGGTCCTTTGCACTTTTTTTAAACGTTAACATTATTGTATGATGGAAATCGACACTCACAACCTTCATAAGTATTCCCTTAATGAAATATCTACGCCTTTTTATACTTTTTTAAATCAACTTAAAAAAAGTTTGCTTTTCAACCCGCCCCGTCTCGATCACAGATTTGAATTTACCAACATCAATATTAGCAACTCAGATTAGATTAAACCCAAACATAGTTAATAAGATCTACAAATAAATTGAAAAAATATAATAGGCGGATGAAAAGATATTATAAATCTCGGACCTTTCGACTTCGGCCAAAAATGATTCAGGATCCCTAACTTGCTTACATTTGACTCGCAACAGCATATCCAAAACATTTACCATCAGCGTGTGCTCACAAGAATCTCTCTGTTTGTATGTGCATGCCCAAAATCGGTAAAAAAAAACGAAGGTTTTATGCAAGATTCCAAATGGTATAAGAATGAAATATCATCATTCTGTGTGTATTCTGAATTATATTGGAATGACATGTTATCTGTTTGTCGCAAAATAAAGTTCTTTAGCTCAAAATTTTTTGTAAACAAGAGGGCCATGAAGGCCCTGTATTGCTCACCTGACCTACTGACCTAAAGATCATCAAGATAACATTCTGACCAAGTTTCATTAAGATATGGTCTTAAATGTGGCCTCTAAAGTGTAAACTAGCTATTCCTTTGATTTGACCCCGTGGCCTAGTTTTTGACCCGACATGACCCAGATTCGAAACTGACCTAGAGATCATCAAGTTTAACATTCTGACTTTAAAGTTTCATGAAGATAGAGTCATAAATGTGACCTCTAGAGTGTTAACAAGCTTTTACTTTGATATGACCTAGTGACCTAGTTTTTGAGCCCACCTGACCCAGATTTAAATTTGACCTAAAGATCATCAAGATTAACATTCTGACCATGTTTCATTAAGATATGGTCATAAATGTGGCCTCTAAAGTGTTAACTAGCTTTTCCTTTGATTTGACCTGGTGACCTAGTTTTTGAACCAACATGACCCAGATTTGAACTTATCCTAAAGATCATCATGTTTAACATTCTGACTAAGTTTCATGAAGATACAGTCATAAATATGGCCTCTAGAGTGTTAACAAGCTTTTCCTTTGATCTGACCTGGTGACCTAGTTTTTGACCCCACCTAACCCAGATTTAAACTTGAGCTATAGATCATCAAGATTAGCAAGTTTCATTAAGATATGGTCATCAATGTGGCCTCTACAGGGCAAACTAGCTTTTCCTTTAATTTGACCGGGTGACCTAGTTGTTTATCCTACATGACCCAGATTCAAACCGGACCTTAAGATCATCAATATTAACATTCTGACCAAGTTTTATAAAGATACAGTCATAAATGCAGCCTCTACAGTGTTAACAAGCTTTTCCTTTGCTTTGACCTGGTGACCTAGTTTTTGACCCAAGAAGACCCAATATCGAACATTGAGGATAACACTCTGATCAAGTTTCATTAAGATTGGGCCAAAATTGTGACCTCTAGAGTGTTAACAAGCTTTTCCTTTGATTTGACCTGGTGACCTAGTTTTTGACCCCAGATGACCCAATATTGAACTTGTCCAAGATTTTATTAAGGGTAACATTCTGACCAAGTTTCATTGAGATTGGGCCAAAAATGTGACCTCTAGAGTGTTAACAAGCTTTCCCTTTGATTTGACCTGGTGACCTAGTTTTTGATCCCAGATGACCCAATATCGGATTCGTCCAAGATTTTATTGAGGGTAACATTCTGACCAAGTTTCATTAAGATTCGGCCAAAATTGTGACCTCTAGAGTGTTAACAAGCTTTTCCTTTGATTTGACCTGGTGACCTAGTTTTTAACCCCAGATGACCCAATATCGAACTCGTCCATGATTTTATTGAGGGTAACATTCTGACCAAGTGTCATTAAGATTGGGCCAAAAATGTGACCTCTAGAGTGTTAACAGTCAAATTGTTGATGACGGATGGACAGACGGACGACGGATGGAGGACACAGGGCGATCACTCAGGTGAGCTAAAAAGTTGACAATCATCGGTAATTATTCTGTTGATAAACTAAGTAATTGGCCTTGTTTTCATCATCAGTTAACATCCTCTCAAAGAGCTAAAAGAAGTATCATGACATCTGAAGTGGAGATCAAAGCGGTATTGTTGCACGAGATTGTCATGGCATTACGTCATATTACAGTTTTCGCGCCATGTGACACATCACTGTCTGATCGTACCACCTTGATTCTGTAAACTGATGAGAAGCAGAAATCAATAAAAAAGTTTCTTCCTTAATTTGTTATTAAAAGCGAATGTGCAATATCGCATATAAACTGACAAGTAAATGTCTCAAATGATAATAGTGGAAATCCTACCTCTGTAGTAAAAGTTAAGCAGTCAGTCAGTGTTTAAGATTAATAGCGGTTCATCCGCCCTTTTGGACACAATGAAGCATAAAGATGCCACGTAGAGTATAGTCCGCATAAAAGTTCAGCCAGTCAGTCAGTGTTAAAGTTTAATAAGGGTCCATCTGCCCTTTCAGACACAATGAAGCATAGAAATGCCACGTAGAGTATAGACAGCGAACATGTCCCCTTTCATGTTCTTAAAGTGTGATTTATGTTCGAATATAGGGGTACTGATTACCTCTCTGCAATTTCCAGAGAGATTTTGTCCAAAGAAAATGGATTTTGTTGCAAAAATGTGACTGTAAGTACAGCGGCAAATGAAACCTAAAGTACTGAAGTCCGAAAGTAAAAGTCTGGGTGGAAAGGCAAGCACTCGGACATGAAAGTTAAGCCAGGACAAAAAGGGCTTAAATATGAGTCGGCACCAACAATCTAATGGGTTTGAAAACAAGAGCACTGCCTTGCGGGTGCTGACGCTCATCTGATTTTTTTTGTATAATAGAAATATTGTCCTACCCATGATTTTCTAAGTCTAAAAAGGGCCATCACTCTTGCAAAAAGCAGGATAGAGTTATGTTTCTTGATGTACAGTGTCCACTTATGATGGTGAAAAACTGTTGCAAGTTTTAAAGCAATAGCTTTGATAGTTTATGAGAAAAGTTGACTTAAACATAATATTCAACCAAGAAAATGATTTTTCTAAGTCCAAAAGGGGCAATAATTATTGCAAAGAGCAGGATGGAGTTATGTTGCTTGCTGTACAGGGTCAGCTTATGATGGTGAACAAGAGTTGCAAGTTTCAAAGCAATAGCTTTGATAGTTTAAGAGAAAAAGTTGACCTAAACATAAAACTTAACCAAGAAATCTGATATTTTCTAAGTCCAAAAGGGGCCATAAATTTGCAAAAAGCAGGATGGAGTTATGTTTCTTGCTGTACTGGGTCCACTTATGATGGTGAACAAGTGTTGCAAGTTTTAAAGGAATAGCTTTGATAGTTTAGGATAAAAGCTGACCTAAACATAAAACTTAACCAAGAAAACTGATTTTCTAAGTCCAAAAGGGGCAATAATTCTTGCAAAAAGCAAGATGGAGTTATGTTTCTTGATGTACAGGGTCTGCTTATGATGGTGAACAAGTATTCCAAGTTTCAAAGCAAAAGCTTTGATAGTTTAGGAGAAAAGTTGACCTAAACATAAAACTTAACCAAGAAATCTGATATTTTCTAAGTACAAAAGGGGCCATAAATCTTGCAAAAAGCAAGATGGAGTTATGTTTCTTGCTATACAGGGTCAGCTTATGATGGTGAACAAGTATTCCAAGTTTCAAAGCAATAGCTTTGATAGTTTAGGAGAAAAGCTGACCTAAACATAAAACTTAACCAGGCAACGCCGACGCCGACGCCGACAACCGCTCAAGTGATGACAATAACTCATCATTTTTTTTCAAAAAATCAGATGAGCTAAAAATGCGTACAAAAAGTTCACAGCTTGAGTCTTACAAAACAGCTTATCAAAAGGCATAAAATTACAAAGTTCGAAACACTTCATAGCTCAATAAAGTGAAACAAGAGGGCCATGATGGCCCTATATCGCTCACCTGTTATCATTGCACTTGAGGACAAGAAGGTCCTCAGAAAAAATATCTAAGTCCAAAGGACAGGAACAACAAAGGGTAGAAATTTAACCAAAAAGAAAAAAAAATTCTTACAAGGTACAGATATGTCAAAATAAACCTAAAAATTGGAGGTACCATCCATGTTGTACCACAGAAAAGTGGTCTCGGTTTTTCCCTACGGCCAATAATAAAAATGTTACTAAAAATAAGCTATTTATAGTAACTTAAAAGGGAAGTAATTAAAAAAAAATATTGTAAGTGAACAAAAGAAGAGTCCATAGTTATCTACCCTGATTGGCTCAGTCCAACTAATGACAATAATGAAATTTCAAATAAGTCCTATAAGTACTTACTGATATAAATCCATTTTGATTACAATCAGGGGAGGTAATCAGATATAAAATAACTCTGGAACCTACCATTGGATCTGATTTGTCATGGAATCCAAGATTTATTGTTGTTGAAGATATTTTGGAAGTTTGTATCAAATAAAACCATAAATGAAGTATCTAAATGGCTGCAAAAGCAAAAATAGCCAATTTTGGACCTTTAAGGGGCCATAACTCTGGAACCCATGATGGAATCTCCCCAGTTCAAGAAAGGAACCAAGATCTTGTGGTAATACAAGTTGTGTGCAAGTCTGGTTAAAATCAAATCATAAGTGAAGCTTCTATTGTGCAGACAAGGTCAAAATAGCTAATTTTGGCCCTTTCAGGGGCCATAACTCTGGAACCCATAAAGGGATCTGGTTGGTTTAAAAAAGGAATCGAGATCTTATGGTGACACAAGTTTTGTGCAAGTTTGATTAAATTCAAACCATAAATGAAGCTGCTATTGTGCAGACAATGTCAAAATAGCTAATTCTGGCCTTTTCAGGGGCCATAACTCTGGAACCCATAATGGAATTTCGCCAGATGAAGAAAGGAACCAAGATCTTATGGTGATACAAATTGTGTGCAAGCTTGGTTAAAACAAGTGAATGAAGTATTGCCATGCAATACAAAGTCCCCTACTGGAAGGCACCTAATTTCCTCTACTGCAGTATAACATAATGAACTGATATCTGTAAATGATGTATAAACAATATTGTACTACATATACAATATGTTATAACAACACACTTGGATTAAAATGTGCATATATAAAAACCCACAGTTGTTTTCATACTGATTTTTTTTGGCTGATTATAAAAATGTTATCATGTAATTTATTTATAGTAACAACAAAGAGAAATTAATCTTTAAAAAAAAAAAAAAAAAAAAAAAAATCTATATAATATAAGTCCACAAGAAACTCTTTACCAGGTAGAGATAGGTCAAAATACACCTAAAAATTGGATGTAACATGCATGCTGTACCACAGAAAAGTGGTCTCGATTTTTCTCTACCGCCAGTAATAAAAAAGTAACAATAAAATCTATTTATAGTAAAACAAAGGGACGTAATTCTAAAAACAAGGGTGCCTCATGGTGGTGAACATTTGGTCCAAGTTACATCAAAATCCCTCCATGGATTAAGAAGAAATGTTCCGTACAAAGTCAATCTTGAATTTGACCTTTGACCTCTAAATATGACCTTGACCTTAGACCTAGGGATCTGGTTCTTGCGCATGACATGTTGTCTCATCCAGGGGAATATTTGTGCCAACTGATATCTAAATCCTGCTTTGCATGACAAAGTTATAGACCAGACAGGAAAAAAATCCTCTTGACCTTTGATCTCAAAGTGTGACCTTGACCTTTAAGCTAGGGTACTGGGTGTTACGCATGACATGTCGTCTCATCATCGGAAACATTTATGCCAAGTAATATTGTAATCCCTTGATGGATGACAGAGTTCTGGATCGGACAGGGAAAAAACCTTATTGACCTTTGACCTCCAATTGTGACCTTGACCTTTGAGCTAAGGTTGTGAAAGTTGTGCATGACACATCGTCCTATTATGAGGTACATTTGTGCCAAGTAATATTAAAAGCCTTCATAGATGGGAGAGTTATGGACCGGACAGGAAAAAGCCTCGTTGACCTTTGACCTCCAATTGTGACCTTGACCTTTAAGCTAGGGGTCCAGGTTTTGCACATGACACGTCATCTCCTCATGGGGAACATTTATGCCAAGTACTATTTAAATCTCTTCATGGATGGGAGAGTTTCTGACCGACATGACTTAGATTCAAACTTGACCTAAAGATGATCAAGTTTAACATTCTGACTAAGTTTCATGAAGAAACAGTCATAAATGTGGCCTCTAGAGTGTTAACAAGCTTTTCATTTGATTTGACCTAGTGACCTAGTTTTTGACCAAACCTGACCCAGATTTGAGCTTGACCTATAGATCATCAAGATTAACATTTTGACCAAGTTTCATTAAGATATGGTCATAAATGTGGCCTATACAGTGTAAACTAGCTTTTCCTTTGCTTTGACTGGGTGACCTAGTTTTTGATCCTACATGACCCAGATTCAAATTGAACCTTAAGATCATCAACATTAACATTCTGACCAAGTTTCAAGAAGATATAGTCATAAATGCAGCCTCTACAGTGCTAACAAGCTTTTCCTTTGATTTGACCTGGTGCCCAGATGACCCAGTATCAAATTCATCCAAGACTTTATTGAGGATAACACTCTGACCAAGTTTCATTAAGATTGGGCCAAAATTGTGACCTCTAGAGTGTTAACAAGCTTTTCCTTTGATTTGACCTAGTGACCTAGTTTTTGACTCCAGATGACCCAATATCAAATCTGTCCAAGATTTTATTAAGGGTAACATTCTGACCAAGGTTTAATAAGATTGGGCCAAAAATGTGACCTCTAGAGTGTTAACAAGCTTTTCCTTTGATTTGACCTGGTGACCTAGTTTTTAACCCCAGATAACCTAATATCAAATTGGTCCAAGATTTTATTGAGGATAACATTCTGACCAAGTTTCATTAAGATTGGGCCAAAATTGTGACCTCTAGAGTGTTAACAAGCTTTTCTTTTGATTTGACCTGGTGACCTAGTTTTTGAGCCCAGATGACCCAATGTCGAAATCATCCAAGATTTTATTCAGGGTTACATTCTGACCAAGTTTCATTAAGATTGGGCCAAAAATGTGACCTCTAGAGTGTTAACAGACAAATTGTTGATGATGGACGACGTACGGACGGACGGACGGACAGACGGACACAGGGTGATCACAAAAGCTAACCTTTGAGCACTTCGTGCTCAGGTGAGCTAAAAATGCATTATACAGTTCTGGATAAAAGCAAGGGAAATAATGGAAATGTTGTAATACGGTGATGGTGCATAGCATGCAAATAGCATTAACGGACAAGCGAAAAAATCTCGAATTAATTTATAAGTACAGTATGTTTTGATGGTGATACTTAACGTCAAAATAATACAGTTGACATGAAAAAAATCTGTAAAAAGATCTTTTGGAAGCAAAGAATGCAACCAAGAATAATAGCAGATGATATTTTTGGGCGGGAATCTATTTTTAGATGATGCATATTCATTTAATTAATCTCGATTCTACATTATGACATGTTAGATTTAGGAGCTATATGATTTAATCTATATCATTGTTTCTTGTAGGTCTTTTATTACGTAGTTGTATTTCACTAAAGATTGACTTAAAGATGCATAAACACACATTGGCAAAGACGCTATTTGTAATGAATATGCATGAATCCAAGATGGCGGCACCCAACTGGAATTCGGATGGCTTTGATGATACCCTTGTATCCATTACCTGCTCAGTCAAGTGTGACATGTTCACCGTAAGTGTTCCTTCCCTTGAGAAGGAACATTAATTGAGGTACTCCGGTATCAAATTTTCGACAGAAAATAATATCAGATGCAATTTAAAATTTTAGGTACCATCTCTACAATATGCACTGGAAGAGTCATATTTGAGGAGGACAGAAGGAAAATTTAAAGCAAAAAGAAAATTTAAAGATTTTTTGTTGTTTTTTTTTGTTTTGTTTTTTAAATTTTGTAGGATGTGTAACTGTTAGGTGGGGAGGGGGTGTGGTAAGCTGGGATTGTATGTGTCTGCACATTGTATCATCACCACCTGCCTAAGTTATGTTCCTGACACTACTTTGACCTTTGAGCTCAATCTGTGACTTTGACCTTTGACCTACCAGCCTGGTTCATGCACTCTGCACACTGCGTCACCATCACCTACTTACATCTCAAGTTTGAAGTCAAAACCTTGAATGGTTAATAACTTATGCTCTGGACAAGAAATAAACTAGAATGTGTCTGTAGGACACAGGGTGTGCTCCCACTGGTACTTTGTCACAAATAAGGGGCAATAATTCAAATGTTTGCAGTCTTAAGGGGGTATAGCTTAAACAAACATTTTATATAAAGGATTCATTATTCTAGGCCATATACTTTATGAGCTATGAGCATCACAAACAAAACAAAACCACTATTTTGGCTATTTCAAGTGTCATAACTCTGTAATATGCACTAAGATTCTCAAAAAGAATGCCAAGTGTGCACGGTCACATCACGATTAAGACTCATGCAAGGTTTCATTTACATTACAGGTTGAATTTACATCAAATACTTTTTGAGCTAGGCACATCATTAGGTGAACAAGAGCTGTCCGTAAGACAGCCAATGTTTGACTATTCGAAATATTGTCCCAAAAGCAGGAAAATATTACCTAAAATGTTAAAACATCAAAAGAGTTTTCAGTTCAAAAGTGACATAATTTGACCAAAATGCATGTCAGAGTTATGGGACTTGATGCTATCAACTAGTTTTATAACCCCGAAGGCACATGTGAAGTTTCAACTTAATATCTGCATTTGTTCTGCAGATAGTAACTTGCACGCAAAACTTTAACCAGAATTTTCTAAGTCCAAGAGGGGGCATAATTTGCCGAAAATACATGTCAGAGTTATGGGACTTGATCAAGTGAGGTTGGTAATTGATCTAGAAAAAGAAAAAATAAGTTTCAAATCTATATGCCTTTAAGTAATAGCTGTATGTACTTGCATGCAAAACTTTAACCAGGAATTTCTAAGTCCAAAAGGGTGCATAATTTGGCCAAAGTGCAGATCAGAGTTATGGGACTTGATGTTATTAACTAGCTTTATAACCCCGAAGACACATGTGAAGTTTCAATTCAATATCTGCATTAGTTTTGGAGATAGTAGATTGCATGTAAAACTTTAACCAGGATTTTCTAAGTCCAATAGGGGGCATAATTTGCTCAAAATACATGTCAGAGTTATGGAAATTGACCCAGTGAGGTTGGTAATTGACCTAGAAAAAGAAGAAACAAGTTTCAAAGCTATATGCCTTTAAATGATAGCTGTATGTACTTGCATGCAAAACTTTAACCAAGGTGTGACGCCGACGCCGATGCTGACGCCAGGGTGAGTAGAATAGCTAGACTATTCTTCAAATAGTCGAGCTAAAAATGTGCATTTTTGACTATTTCAGGGGTCATAACTTTAAAAATAGGGGTGGAGCCAGACGAAATGTAAGAGGAGGGCAAGGTTATATCACAGTAAAGACTCATGCAAGTTTTCATCAATTTATATCAAATACTTTTTGAGCTAGGCGTGTCACAAGGTGAAAATGTGCATTATTTACTATTTCATGGGCCATAACTCTATAAACAGGGGGCTGAGCCAGACAAAATCAAAGGCCTGAATGGCCTGAGTCGGCTAATGATTGATGTACTGACAGTATAGTCTACCAGTTTCAGTTTGTTTTTAGTTTTTTTCTTAAAATTTCATAACACAGCTCAATATTTACCCAAAATATTATATCCGGATACGATTACACTTTTCTCCAGTTTGAACAATATATTTTACAAATTGTGATGTTACGAAGACATTTAGCAGCAACTGGCAGTATCTGACATTGAAGTTTATGGTTAAATTACCTCTTATTTAAATCTTTTCATAAAAAAGTTATTTCGTTTCGTGAAAGCAGCCAAACATAGACGATCTACTTTCGATTTCAAAAACTACAAGAAAATACAATTAAATGTTTCGCCCATTTGTTTATTTCTCGAAAAATAAGAATTAAAATCATTTTTAATATCAGTATTTACTAAACATACCAGTAAGAGCTTCTTCTTCCGACAATTTATCCGTTTACTGACTGCAAAATTCAACCCACGCAAAGTTTAAAGAAATCATACGATGCGTGTTTACGTTCAATGTAGGAGAATTAAGGCTGATCGGCTATGTTACCTAACGCATCCAGACGATTCAGATTTTGTTTTTAAAAAAGAATTGTGTGCGTTTCTGTAATTTCATATACGTTTTTATAATCTTAGAAATTATTAGACATGCGTATTTGCATTATTTCTATATGTAATTTATCCTAATACGCATCTTATCTGGAGCCCTGTGGAACTATTTTTTGTCTTTCGCTGGATGTTACCCAAGCTTTGTAAGCCTGCGCAATTCTTAAAATGCACATTTATGCTTAATGAGTTACATTCGAGAATTGCACAATTACAAGTCATAAATATGACAGATTACATCGTATATTGGTCATAGCAAAGGGAATTGACACAACTTAACTTCATTCATGCAGTGAACTGTTTGAAGTTTGAGAAATCTAATGGAACTACATCCCTTCACTGTGTTATTTGGTCCATTTAGAGAATCGTTGGATAGCAAGGACTCGTCAAAAGGCTTTCAGCCTTTAGCCGACTCAAAAATAGGAGGTGCGCAAGTTCATATCATGATAAAAAATTATGAAAGGTTTAATCAATTTATATGAAATACTTTTGAGCTAGGCGCGTCACAAGGTGAAAATGTGCATTTTTTATTATTTCCATTATAGCCAGATGAAAAATAGGAGGTGCACAAGTTCATATCACGATAAAGACTCATGCAAAGTTTCATCAATTTATATGGAATACTTTTTGAACTAGGTGTGTCACAAGGTGAAAATGTGCATTTTTGACTATTTCAAGGGCCATAACTCTGGAAATAGGGGGTTAAGCCAGTTGAAAAATAGGAGGTGCACAAGTTCATATCATGATTAAGACTCATGCAAGGTTTCATCAATCTATATAAAACACTTTTTGAGCTAGACTAGTCACAAACTTCGGATGTATGTACGGACAAGACCAAATCTATATGCCCTCACCACTCATTTGGGGGGTAAAAACTGACAAATTTAATCATTCAGCTCAATTTATGACCTCGACCTTTGACCTACAGACCCAGTTCATGTGCTCTGAACATCATCTCATCACTACCTGCCTACATGCAAAGTTTGAAGTCAATACATTAAATGGTTAATAAGTTACGCTCGACAAGAGCTCTGCCAAGCGGGGCAATATGCGCTGGAAGAGTCATATCTGAAGAGGACAGAAGCAATATTTAAAGCAAAACGAAAATTTTTTTCTGTAGGATGTGTTAGGTGGGAAGGGGGAATGGTATTGTATGTGTCCGCACATTGTATCATCACCACCTGCCTGTATCTTCACCATCTGCCTAAGTTTTTAAGTTATGAACACGAAATATGGTAGACTGATGTGACCTTGCTTTGACCTTGACCTTTAACCCTGGTTCATGCGCTCTGTACATCGTGTCACCACCACCTACCTACATCCCAATTTTGAAATTAATACCTTGAATAGTTAACAAGTTATGCTCCGGACACTTAATATGACAGACAGATTTGACCTTTGAGCTAAATTTGTTACTTTGACCTTTGACCTGGTTCATGCACTATGCACATCGTGTCACCACCATCTACCTACATCTCCAAGTTTGAAGTCAATACCTTGAATGGCTAATACCTTATGCTCTTGACAAGAAACAAGTGGGTCATGATGACCCTATATCGCTCACCTGTTAAACTTGGCCATATGAATCATCAAGATAAACATTCTGACCAAGTTTCATGAAGATAAAGTCATAAATGTGGCCTCTACAGTGTTAACAAGCTTTTCCTTTGATTTGTGTGGTGGTGACCCCACATGATCCAGTTTTGAACTTGGCCTATGAATCATCAAGATAAACATTCTGACCAAGTTTCATGAAGACAGGATCATAAATGTGGCCTCTAAGGTGTTAACAAGCTTTTCCTTTGATTTAACCTGGTGACCTAGTTGTTGACCCTACTTGACCCAGGTTCAAAAGTGCATGTCTCCCCCAATGCATAGTCGTATAGGCAAGAAGTCATAAGGGGACAATAGCGAAAGTCAAAGAGACACTGATGGCTGGCTGCAATAGGGATCATCTACTTGGCATGTCCAATCAAACCACTAAGTTTCAACATTTTGGGCCTGGTGTTTCTCCAGTTATGAATTGGATACAGTTTTCCATGTTCAGACCCCTGTGACCTTGACTTTTGATCAAGTGACCCCAAAATCAGTAGCGGTCATCTACCTGCATGTCCAATCATTCTAATAAGTTTCAACATTCTGGGTCAAGTGGTTCTCAAGTTATTGATTGGAAAGAGTTTTCTACATTCAGCCCTCTGTGGCCTTGACCTTCGATGGAGTGACCCCAAAGACATTAAGGGTCATCTACTTTGTAAGTCCTATCAACCTATGAAGTTTGAAGGTTCTAGGTCAAATAGTTCTCAAGCTATTGACCAGAAATGGATTTCCATGTTCTGTCTGCTGTGACCTTGACCCTTATTAAAGTGACCCCAAAATCATTTGGGGTCCTCTAATCTGCATGTACAATCATCCTATGAAGTTTTAACATTCTGGGTCAAGTGGTTATCAAGTTATTGATCGGAAATGGTTTTCCATGTTCAAGGCCCTGTGACCTTGACCTTTAACACAGTGACCCCAAAATCAATAGGGGTTATCTACTCTGCATGTCCAATCATCCTATTAAGTTTGAACATTCTGGGTCAACTGGTTCTCATCTTATTGATTTAAAAGAGTTTTCTATGTTCAGCCTCCTGTGACCTTGACCTTTGATGGAGTGACCCCAAAAACATTAGGGGTTATCTACTCTGAAAGTACTATCACCCTATGAAGTTTGAAGGTTCAAATAGTTCTCAAATTATTGACCGAAAATGGATTTCCATGTTCTGTCCGCTGTGTCCTTGACCTTTTATAGAGTGATCCCAAAATCAATAGGGGTCATCTACTCTGCATGTCCAATCATCCTATGAAGTTTTTACATTCTGGTTAAAGTGGTTCTCATTTTATTGATCGGAAATGGTTTTTCAATGTTCCGGCCCCAGTGACCTTGACCTTTAACAAAGTGACCCCAAAAACAATAGGGGTCATCTACTCAGCATGACCAATCATCCTATTAACTTTTAACATTCTGGGTCAAATGGTTCTCAAGTTATTGATCGGAAATGGTTTTACATGTTCAGGGCCCTGTGACCTTGACCTTTAAAGGAGTGTCCCCAAAAACAATAGCAGCCATCTACTCCATAAGCCCTACCATCCTATGAAGTTTGAAGGTTCTAGGTCAAATGGTTCTCCAGTTATTGACCAGAAATGAAGTGTGGTGTACAGACAGGCAGACTGGGCAAAAACAATGTCTCCCCCTGTGGGAGGGAGACATAATGAAGTCTCTATATGGCTGCAAAAGCCAAAATAGCAAAACTACATACCAAATATCAAAGGCCTAGGTCTTATGGTTTCAGACAAGAAGATTTTTTAAGATTTTTCCTATATAAGTCTATGTAAAACTTGGGACCACCGAGGCAGGGCCTCTTTTCACCCCAGGGGCATAATTTGAACAACCTTTATAGAGGATTATTAGATGATGCCAAATATTAAGGCTAGGCTCTATGCCTTGTGGTTTTGGACAAGAAGATTTTCAAAGTTTTCTTTTTTTTTTTTTGGATTTGACGTCGCACCAACACACTGTAAACCATGTGACCTCCACGGCGGGCCAAATTTGACCATCTAGACAAACATTCTGACCAATTGTCACGAGTTTCAAACTTAAAATGTGGTCTCTAGAGTGTTTACAAGATTTTTCTCTGATCTGGCCTAATGATCTAGTTTTTGAACCTACATGACCCAGATTCGAAATTGGCCTAAAGATCATCAAGATAAACATTCTGACAAAGTTTCAAACATATAGGGTCATAAATGTGGCCTCTAGAGTGTTAACAAGCTTTTCTTTTTTGGCTACTGACCTGTTTTTGAACCACTTACCAGTTCGAAATGACTAAAGATCATCAAGACAAATATTCTGACCAAGTTTCATAAAGATTGGATCATAACTGTGGCCTCTAGAGTGTTAACAAGGCAAATGTTAACGCACGCCCAACAACTGACGACGCATGATTCATGAAATATTGGTGCAAGAGTTATGGCCCTTGTGTCATATGATGTGAGTGATGATGTTGAACAACTATTTTAAGTTTGAATCAAATCCATTTAGTAATAACTGAGATAGAGTGAAAGTGCATCAAAACTTTAACCTGAAATTCTAAGTAAAAGGGGGAATAATGCAATAAATATTGGTACCAGAGTTATGGACCTTGTGTCATATGATGTGGGAGATGATGTGGAACAACTACTTTCAGTTTGAATCAAATCTATTAAGGAACTAGAAAATGCTTTTGTAAAAAAGCGCATGTCTCCCCCAATGCAAAGTCCTATAGGCAAGAAGTCAATAGGGGTCAGGAGCGAAAGTCAAAGAGACACTGATGGTTGGCTGCAATAGGGATCATCTACTTGGCATGTCCAGTCATCCTGCTAAATTTCAACACTCTTGGCCTAGTGGTTCTCAAGTCACTGTTCAGGCTCCTGTGACCTTGACCTTTGATGAAGTGACCTCAAAATAAATAGGGGTCATCTACTCTGCATGTCCAATCATCCTATGAAGTTTCATCATTCTGGGTCAAGTGGTTCTCAAGTTACTGACCGGAAATGGTTTTCCATGTTCAGGCTCCTGTGACCTTGACCTTTAATGGAGTGACCCCAAAATCGATAGGGGTCATCTACTCTGCATGACCAATTATCCTATGAAGTTTCATCATTCTGGGTCAAGTGGTTCTCAAGTTATTGATCAGAAATGGTTTTCAATGTTCAGGCTCCTGTGACCTTGACCTTTGACGGAGTGACCCCAAAATCAATAGGGGTCATCTACTCTTCATGACCAATCATCCTATGAAGTTTCAACGTTCTGGGTCAAGTGGTTCTCTAGTTATTGATCAAAAATGGTTTTCAATGTTCAGGCCCCTGTGACCTTGACCTTTGACGGAGTGACCTCAAAATCAATAGGGGTCATCTACTCTGCATGACCAATCATCCTATGAAGTTTCAACATTCTGGGTCAAGTGGTTCTCTAGTTATTGATCGGAAATGGTTTTCAATGTTCAGGCCCCTGTGACCTTGACCTTTGACGGAGTGACCCCAAAATCAATAGGGGTCATCTACTCTTCATGACCAATCATCCTATGAAGTTTCAACATTCTGGGTCAAGTGGTTCTCTAGTTATTGATCGGAAATGGTTTTCAATGTTCAGGCCCCTGTGACCTTGACCTTTGACGGAGTGACCCAAAAAACAATAGGGGTCGTCTACTCCAGCAGCCCTACAACCCTATGAAGTTTGAAGGTTCTAGGTGAAATGGTTCTCCAGTTATTGCTCGGAAATGAAGTGTGACGTACGGACGGATGGACGGACGGACGGACGGACAGACGGACAGGGCAAAAACAATATGTCTCCTGGGGGAGACATAATAACTGAGATAGAGTGAATGCATCAAAACTTTAACTTGAAATTCTAAGTAAAAAAGGGGGATAATTCATGAAATATTGGTGTGAGAGTTATGGCTCTGGTGCCATATGATGAAGGTGATGAACAGGAATAACTATTAAAGTTTGAAACAAATCCATCAAGTAATAGGAAAGTGCATCATAACTTTAACCAAGGTGCAGACGCGAGAGGACGCCGATGCCGACGCCGGGTCGAGTAGGACAGCTCTCCATACTTCATATTGTCAAGCTAAAAACAAAGTTACCATGTTATATACATCCCTGCCAGCTGCATGTAAATCCAACCTCTATACCTTAGAGTTAATTCTGTCTTTAAGCAGTATATTCTACACAAGAAATGTAGTTTCGAAGATTTTTATGATACTTATTCATAATATATTGATATAAACTGAAGTTCATTCAATAAACATCGTGTACAGGTGGCTAGTATTCATTGCTGAACTTGACCGTATTTCAAAAAAAAATTTGCGGATACGTCTGTATGTTATGGAAGGAAATTTACACTGCTTTATGAATTCGCGATGCACCCGATTTGCAAAAAAATAGCGATAACTAAAACACCGCCTATAATACCGGATTTACAGTATATGCCAAGTTTAAAGTTAATACCTTTGATGGTTATAAAGTTATGCTCCACAAATTATAATGGACAGACAGACAGATGTACGTGCAATCTCATAATACATCCTGTTTTTCCATAAAATGGCATATAAAAAGGCATTTGAAAATATGGTTTTTACTGAGATGTGATTACAAACTTGGAGTATGCTATTTCTTCTTTCTTGTCATAACTTAGTTGTACTAGGCCACATGATACTATTACATATGTAACTTTGTGTACTTACTTCAATAAGCTGACCAACTTCATTGTCTTTTCTTCCCATGTCACGCCTTAATTCTTCCAACTTTAGTGAGTCCTCCACCTTCTGCACTCGGCATTTCTCAAGCTCTCTTTGTGATTCCTCAATTGTATCCACAGCCACACCTTTACTTTGCAGCATTTCTAGTAATTTCTTTATACTTTCATCTCGTGCAGCTAATGTCTGTTTCTGTGTCTCTAAACGTAACTCCATTTCATCAACAGACTTTCGTAAAATTTTAACTTCTTTAGTTTGTCCTTTATGGCTATGTTTAAGACTTTCATGTTCGTCTTTCGGAACTGCACTATAAAATTCATTGCCAGATGGAATTTTTGACTCAAGTTCTCTAATATTACTGGCATACTTCTGAAAACAGAATAACATTCAGCTAATCTTCAGCAGAAAACCAATATCTTTTAATAAAGGAGCTGTTTTATGTGGGTATGTTTTCAAGACTAGGTCTTGGACCATGACCTTGATAATTGCAAATTTTCTTGATACAGATTGATCTTTAACTTCTGAAACAGATTTTTAACAAGAGTGCCATGATGTCCCAAGTTTATTCACCCGAGTTTGACAGGTGGCTTAAATTTTTGACGAGGGCCACATAAGAAAAATATTTGCTTTTGAAACTGATTTAGTACAGTCAACAGAAGACTTTTCCAGGATATATATGTAGTATAGGAACCACTAAACTGTACAAAGTAACAGAAACATTTCTGTGAAATTATTTCAAAGTCAGACCATCAGTTTATGACATAATGACATATGAAGATTTATCAATTTTTAGCTCTGGTAGCCATGTTATTTCAAAGGAAAGTTTCATTAAAATAATTTATTATTTTCAAATAATGCCAGCAATTCCAAAAAGAAGATTAAAAGAAGATTCAAAGTTCACCCTGCCTACTGGTAATCTTTTTTCAAAAAGCATAATTCTGATATAAATGAATTTGGTAAAGCGTCACCCAAGGAACATGTGTTAAAATATTTTTAAATCAAGCCAGCATTCTCTGACAAGAAGATTGTCAAAATTTGATAGTCATCTATAACAAGATGGCCATGATGGCCCTATATCCCTCATCAGATTTTCACAGTTCAGATGGGTATAATAAGAAACATTTCTGACAAATTACTTTACTTTGAAAACTGATCAGATCAACGGTTTAGTAGATGTTGTATTTTATATTTAGTTCTATGGCCATGTTTTTTGACATATCAGAATAATCTGACCAATCTTAGTAAAACAGTTGTTTAAAATTCTTTTATAAACATACTTTCGGTAAAAATCTGATGGTTGCTAAGAACTAGGTGAACACATATACCTGTAAATAATCAGCTGGTTGAGTTTTGAACAAATCTATTGGTTCACCAAAATCTGATTAACCACCTTTAATTGCATGTCATAAACCGATAGCGTATTCAAACGCTGCCACCTGCCTCTCGATCTTTGTCTTTAGTTTAAACATGCGATAACACACTGGATAACCGGCTATCCTGATGCCTGCTGGAAATGTAACCCAGCTGTAAATCGGTAGGTTAAGTTTTTTCATTTAATTCTAATAAAACGAAGCCAGTTCTTGCAAATCAACTTGACAGTTTTGTCAAGGAATGAACATGGCTTACATTTACAATTTCTGGGCCAAAAACGATCGTTGTGTTTTCAGATATTCGCAAGTAATTTCTTCAGTTTGAAAAATCGAGCAAAAATCCAAAGTTTTGCGCTAATTGTTTTGTTTATGAACAACCTGTGAAAATTTTATCATCTGGTTTAGGCCTTAATTAAAATTAAGTTTGTTTGACCTTTACCGACCCAGTATTTTTACAGTGGGTAGGTAGGTAGGTAAATAATTTTATTATATTTTAGTTTTTTTTAATGTTTGTTGTCTCAGTAATAATAAAAATTAAAGTCTATTTATTAATACCTATTGCTTGTAGATAATCTCGGAAGATGCTCTGTTAAATGTATGCTTGTAATAAACCCCTAGCCCTATTCATGCACACACAATATGGGCACAGACTTAATTTGCACATAAGGCAAAGTTGACCAAGTCTTTGAGTATCTTTCATGTCTATACTTTTTCTTTATATATATATCAAAAATGTATTTACTACATCTGCGCTTAAAAGTACAAAACGATATAGTCGCGAAAATATTTGGCATCTAAACACACTACTGAATTACAGCTTATTTTCAACAAGTGTTTGATGCTTAATTCAATAGATAATAACTTTTTATGAGTTTTAGAAGGTTTTTACAACGGTTATGGCAGTATGCAAGCAAAAGTAATGATTTTTTAGCTTCAAGCTACTTTCACGTATTGGTCATGTTACTAAGAACAGAAACAAGATTGGGTTTCCCCGACATCAGCCATTTATTATGACATTGTCCTGGCAAAAGAAGTATAAGATTTTTATACCTCTTTGTTCTGGCATTACAAAATTAAAATATTAAAACTATCTAGCTTGTCATATTTCAAAACATTTACGTTCGTGTCAAATTCTTGAAATTCGGAAACTGAGATTTTCTCACTTCGAACAAATGCATTTCAAAACGATCTCTGATTAAAGACATTTTGAAATCAACAATTAAGTCAGTTCATAATATATTTTCACAGATAATCAAATTTCCCACCACTCGCCTGTCAATTGCCGTGATACTGTCACTGTTATGAAAGCAGTATTATGTACAAGCAAATTTCAAATATAACACATAGTAGACAAATAATAATCTCATGTACATTACGTTTCCTTTGTAATCAATCGTATTTGTTCTTCTTAAATTTCGTTTTCACAGCAGACATTTTTCTTTCAGGGTATTTTAGTAATCACCACCACCTAGTTGCTCTCCATAATAACTGCATCGATAGTAAAAATAATCACAGTCTAGCCCTTACCGTATTTCCCAAAAATGTTAGGACTAGTTATTTTCACTTTCTCAAGACTTATTTCCCGAAAAATGATTATTTTGTAAAGTGTCCCAAAAATATGGACACAATAATCATAATCCACCCAATGTTGAAAGCGTAATAAAAAGCGTAAACGATTATCGGTAATTATTCTGTTGATAAACTTAGTCCTTGTCATTGTTTTCATCATCAATTAACACCCCCCTCAAAGAGCTAAAAGAAGTGTGTAGGTATCATGGCATCTGAAGTGGAGATCAAAGCGTTACAGTTGCCCGAGATTGTCATGGAATTACGTCATGTTTTCGCGCCATATAACACATCACTGTTTGATCGTACCGCCTCGGTTCTTTGAATTAATCAATAAAGAAGTTTCTTCTTTAAAGACACTGATTCTGGTATGCCTGGTATGTGGCCTATGGAGATGATAAGGTCTGCGTATTGGCGATAAGGGCCAATACACAAGTCAGGACCATTGGTAGACTTGCTTCTGTTTAACATAATAAGCTACTGTTTAGCTACTGTGCAGTAAATAAATTGCAGGTGATATTTCTCACCTTTATAGCAAATCAGTTCTCACCTTTATAACGAGTTTAGAAAGCTTGATTGAATTAGGACTAAATAAACAAAGTGATAAGATACAACAGTGTTTTATCATATTTTTAATAAAGTAAGTTTTTTAACAATTACATCTCATTATTGCTGTTTTTTATTATCAAAAATATAAAAAATCGGTTCCGGCACATAGCTTTTAGAAGTAATAAATTATTGTGTATTTTGAACAATGATATATCTTTATTGCTGGATTTTATTATACATAAAAGAAAGTTAACATTATTTAGACAACACAAGAGGAATTAAGCATTTTTAATATATAACATCCTTCTGTCTATATACCTTCTTTATCTATTAAAAATGCAACTGAACGCTTCTTTAATTTCTAATAAAATCCAGCAATTATCTTTTTTTTTCGTTTTTATTTTGTTACTTTTGATTAAAAGATCATAATCATTGAATAAACAAACTTGTAATTTCTCTTATTAAGTTTTGAATAATCATTTTATAGTGAGAAATGCTTTGCTATAAGAGTTACAATTTAATTGGCCAGGACATTACTCAACATGACTGAGCAATCAAAATTAGTATCTTATCAATTAAAATAATTTTGTGTACATGCTGAAAAAAGACTAAAAAAACAACAGCATTTCAATAATAAAATGCAAAACACAGGAAATAACCAATTTACCTGTAGGCAATAAAATTTATGATTCTCTGACAATAATTACGCTACATGTCAAGTCTACAGGGGTTTTATGGACCCTTATCAGACTGGACCAGACAGGATCTTGTATATTGGGGATTAAAAAGTCTGGTATTTGGGGGGGGGGGTCACTTATATAGGAGATTTTCTTTGCCTTTAATTTCTTAAAGCGAATTCAATATCCTGTATAAACTGACAGGTAAATGTGTCAAACGATAATTGTGGATATCCTACCTCTGTGAGCTATTTTGCCGCACTAACAAAAATCTGTTTGCCAAAAGTCGTTTTACGCCATGTATTTAAATTGCTGACGCTTTTTCATTATTTAAGATTTTTTTATTCTGTTTTTGTTTTTGTTTTGTTTTTTGTACCTTCTGGTCAAAAGTCTGAACTTTATGCCCATAGAATTTATCATTTATTTACACTTAGAAAGAAAGAAGTAATTTTAAGATCGCACTGTTTGAAATTTTACAAAGAACTAAATTTAAATTTGACCGTTTTTATAGAATTTTGCCTACATTCCTGTCGATATCTTATTAAAATCGTTATAGAATTCAAACTATATTACTTCTTAAGCGGTGCTAAAAAAGTATTGATGCGATAATAACAAAAAATGAATGCACTACGCGCGTTTTTTTGTGTATGTGTAAACAAAAGTAACGTCGAGTGATGGAAATTAGATATTACGATAGCTCGCACGTGCTCGTGGAATGGAAAAGTAACGGCATGACGTTTTGGTTTCTTTACGTTTAGCGGGTAAATTAGATACTAGATTTGTAAAATTATGTCCTTTCGTCAGATTGCCTTCCGGTTATAAGCGGTTTGATTGTCGTCTGCATCCTATGGCCTTAGGCAACGTTATCGGCATAGTTGATACGTTTTCGGAATACACGAGATGATTAACAGTCCGCTTTATCGATTTCTAGCCGACCGCGGGTTACTTTCTCACTTGCCATAATTATGTACGCATTTGTTAAATAAAATAATCGCCAGTTTCAAGCACCAAAATAAGTTTTTCCCTTTGATAAAAAAATAAAAATATTTTTTTTCTCTGGAATGCAATAAAATTATTTGAGTCGCGGCAATTTTTTCGGGTCGGTCGGTAAAGGTCAAACAAACTTAATTTTATTTTAAGCCTTAACGGATGTGTCCTTACGGAACACCTGTGTGAAGTTTCCGGGTTCTACATTATTCCTGAAGAAAATATTAGCTGTTAAACAGGCCTGGTTGAAAAAAAAGACTGTCAAAAACAGCTGCTAGTGCTGTCGCTGTACTCGGATGTTCACATTTATAGACTATCCATTAACTCCGATGGTTTTGAATACTTTTGTATGTAAAAAGTATTACCGGCAGTGATTTGACAGAAACGTAATTATATTACAAGAGGGTCATGATGACCCTGGATCGCTCACCAGAGTAATATGTTTCAAATGTCAAACTGATGATTTTTAGAAATTTTTTGGAAAATTTTCTGATGTACAATCAAGTAACCCCTGGGGCGGGGCCAATTTTACCCCGGGGGTCATGATTTGAACAAAGTTTGTAGAAGTCGACTAGGCAATGTTACATATCGAATATCTAAGATCTAGGCCTTCTGGTTTATTTTAAGCAAATTTATGAAGATTTCCCTATGTACAATAAAGTAAACCCTGGGGCTTTAACCTAGTTCACACGTTCTTGCCTTTTTCAGCCGTGCGAAAGCCAACCATATAGTTTTTTGCAGTTACACCAAACAATACAGTACATACTGCCACTTTGCCAGCTTTTGATGGTGGAGGAAAACCACTACAGGTGCCTCTGGGCTACTACAAAAAGTAATTTCACCTCGGGTTTTGCAAGTGCAAATGGTCGTCAGTCCTTTGAATTTCGTTTGAAGAATTCAGTATCTTTAATGAATCTCAAATGCCCATTTTTGTTTTGAAAAGTGTTCTTAGTGCAGTGCTAGATACGTGTATAATCTTTTTTGCTCATACATAATTATTTAATTGCTCCTTATGTTAATCTGCTATTTTGTTTTATTCACAAATACCTTTTCAACAAATAGCAGTTTATTCATGGTCTATAACTGCAAGTTGTTGATGTATACAGGCAAACGGTTGTGAGCGATTGTTTCAAATCTAAATAAGCAGAACTTTGCAAAATCTCACATGACTGTTTTAAAGAATAGTGTTCATTTATCAAATCACTTATTTCTAACCTGCCAGCCATATGTAGCTTTAATCAACATATAACAAGGTAGATCGGAACTCTTCTTTGCTTGTTTACGATCCCGGATCCCAGACACAAGAGTTACTCCCCTTTTGTGCAGTTCACGCATTTGCTCTTTCTGTCAACAAGATCTTACACTGTTATTTTGTACATCGCTAGGTACTGTGCATTGTTTCACATACTTAAAGTCCTTTTGTATAAGAAATAAATATTTTAGAGACCAGACCCGAAAGTGCAACCTTAATGTTCAAGTAAGGGTAATGACTCTTGCATGTCTAAGATCATTTGGCTGTAGTTAACGTTTGTGTAACATATTTCAAAATCTCTCGAGGAATAATAAAGTCATACGCCGCACAAGAAATATTGCTTTATAAACCTATGAAAAACATAAATATATTTCAAAATTGGTCTATGTATGTAGAAATTGCCAGTCCGACACAAAATACTTAAATATAGCTCTGTGTTAAAGATTTTTTGTGATACTGACATTGGAGGTGGTCATTCGAGACTGGGCCTTACATATACTTGTATCATTGGTAACACATGTTTGAAGGTTAAAAATCAGTGCTTAAAGATCAGTTCATGCATGTAGAATCAGAGCCCGGACAAGACGAAAGGAATTAAGCAACTTTTAGACTCTAAACCAAAAGGAAATGATAATGAAATCAACCAGAATTACTCGACATGGTAATAAGGACCATACATAAGTATAATATTATAGAAACTGCTTACTGACTGCAAGTATACACATTTTACACAAATGAGACAAAAGAAATCGCAAAAACACAGGCAGATTAAACAGATACAAAATATACATGAAGAAGATACACTACAGGGCATATAACATGTCTACAAGACAGTTTTTTTACTTTTATACAGCTGCCTATTGCAAATACTGCGGCTGTTTTCGACAGTCTTTTTTTTTTTCGACCATGTCTATTTAAAGGGAATTCCTATAGTTTTTTATGCGCATCTTTCTGCGCAGCCTACACTTTCTATGGAAAACTGAACTGAAGTCAACATCTGTTGAAACATGTTACAGACAATCTTAAATATGAGGAATCTTGAATGAAATAACATTTTTGATAAAGTTATCAGTAATCAAATGTTGATACTGGTTTATGTTATATTGACAAGTATCATGCCTAACAGGTATCTTGCTATTTTTGTGGTTGTGTTTTCACATCGCATTTTAGTACAAAGACAGTGTTGTTCATATAATGTAAGATAATTGACTTAGTACTGATAAGACAATATCACCTTTCAGATTATTAAGTATTCAATTATAGAAAGAATTAAGAATTTTTAAAACTTTTTTTTAACTTCTAGCAGACATACATGTAATCAATTTGGCCAGGTTCGCGCCATTTTCCGTCCGAACAGGTGTTGTATTCTAGCAGTTAACATAAAATTTAGCCTGGTGACCCATACATTTTAAGCCATTTTTATGCTCACAATACAATTATCTATACACAAGAAAAACAGGAAAAAATTCTATGAAAGAGTTTTTTCAAAATTTAAAAAAATATTCTTCACTATGGGTATTTTTCAATGAAAAAAGTTCCCAAAAGTGAATATGAAACTGTATTTTTGTTTCATTTGTACCCATTATTGTATTAGGATAGAGTATTACAAATATGACTATGATATCAAATAAGTATATAATAAAATATGTAAAAAGAAAAAAACCGTATTGTGCTGTCTTGATGTATATTTTGGTTGGTATTTATAAAAAAGCAGAAAATTATGAAAATGTTGAAAAATCGCTGGCAGTTTCAGCAACAGTGGGTGTGTTCAAAACAATTTTTCACAAAAACAAGCCTGGTGACCTATTGTTTTTATTTGTTCATTGTTTTCAGCACAAATTTTCCTATCATATATGTGAATTTAAAAAAATTCTATGAAAGGAAAAAAACTATAGGAATTCTCTTTAAGAGCTAATATATTTTTTCAGGAATAACGTAGAACCCGGAAACTTATCACAGGTGTTCCGAAAGGACACATCCGTTAAACCAGATGATAAAAGTTTTCACAGATTGTTCATAAACAAAACAATTTGCGCAAAACTTTGGATTTTTGCTCGATTTTTCAAACTGAAGAAACTGTTAGCGAATATCTAAAAACATAACAATCGTTTATGGTCCATAAATTGTAAATGTAAGCCATGTTCATTCCTTGACAAAACTGTCAAGTTGATTTGCAAGAATTAACTTCGTTTCAATAAAAATAAATGAAAAACTTCACCTACAGATTTCCAGCTGGGTTACATTTCCAGCGGGCATTAAGATAGCCGGTTATCCAGTGTGGATAAACCAATGAGAGTTTTGGATGTAGAATGCCTGACATATTTTATCAGCAAAATTATTTAGCTCTGCCTTTACACCTGATGACAAAGTTGACTGAAGTAATTATGTACATGAGAATTAAATCCAGTTGAGATAGTTACTGTTATCATCAACACCCTTGTTATCCAGATAATACGAAATGCTGTGATAATTCCAAAATGCTACAAAATGGCCGATCAGCGATTTTGAAAATTTCAGGTTTTTCGTTAAGTTGCTGCGGCTTGATAAGAGACTTTAACCACCAGATTTTGCAAAAAAACGACTAGTGATTTGTTTCCATGGAATTCAAACTATTTAACTGTAATTTTGTGAATACAATACACAGTATGTTAAATAATTTACGAAAATAATATAAGTTAAGTTTGAAAATTCATAAAAAATATTCAGAGTGGTTTTTTATGCTTGTAATTCACTGTATTTACGGCTCTACCATTTTACTATCTGACATAGTTTCAAGTAAGTTGTTTACTTCTGCCGTTTTTATGACAAAACCATTTATATTGATCCTTGTGTGAAAAATGGATAATGCCGAAAATGACCATGGATAATACCCTACATGCATTGTCTTTGAAAGTGGATAATAGCCGACATTGATTTCTTTTCATTGACATCCCATTACAGATTGACCAGTTTTGTGTGTGTGAACATGTTTTTGTAAATTACTTTGTAACAACATGATGGTATGAAACTTTTAACATTTTCTTATACTGGTAACAGGCACAGCGTACAATTTGCACCTTCCTGGTATCAAGTACACATGTGTATAAGTATTATTTTTCCCCGCTGTCCCATTTTACCCTACGGTTTCCATATTCCATATAAAGTACATAGATATAAGACAGAAAAACAAAGGTTGCCGAAAAACTTCAACCTTAAAACTAACCTAAGTATAACTTCTTGGTGACCTTGACCTTGGGTATAATGGATTCAGCCCCTAAATATACTTTGTTTGTATACTGGACAATGTTTATGTGAAGTTATAGTAAGATATAAGTAATATTAACATAGATATTACAGAAAAACGAAGGTTGCCGAAAAACTTTAACCTTAAAAATAACACAAGTATAACAGCTTGGTGAACTTGACCTTGGGTATAATGGGCTCAGCCCCTACACATAAATTGTTTGTATACTGGACAATGTCTATGTGAAGTTACAATAAGATATAAGCAATAGTAACAAAGATATGACAGAAAAACAAAGGTTGCCGAGGCGAGTAGAATAGCCCCTTATTCTCCAAATAGTGGTGCTAATAAGAGCTGTCACAGGAGACAGTGCGCTCGACTATTTCGATGCTGGATAGTGAAACTAAGCACATTTGACGAAGCTGGAGCTGTCACTTGAGTGTTTAATGACTCCAATGTGGATGAAATATTAGATAATAGCTTGAGTCTGTGTCAAAAGTATTTAGAGAGATAAGGAAGGATCAAGTGTATCAAATAAGTATAATTCTTAGCAAAAAGGGCGCATAATTCATTAAATATTGATGCAAGCATGATGCACCTTGTGTCGTGTTGAATCAATTCCATTTTGAAATAACTGAGATATAATGAAAATGCATCAAAATTTAACTTTAATTCTAATTAAAAGGGGCATAATTTATGAAAAATTGGTGACAGAGTTATTGACCTTGTGTCATATGATGTGGGTGATAAGGTGGAACAACTATTTTAAGTTTGAATCAAATCCATTCAGAAAAAACTAATTTGGAGTGAAAGTGCATCAAAACTTTAACCTGAAATTATTAGTAACAAGAGATCACAGAGTGATCTTGGCGCCCACCAATGTGCCATTTTAAAGTGTTCCAAATTTCAAGACTTATTGACTAGCTCAAGGTCAAATTTCATTTCCGTACACAACACTGTGCATGTGGTCCAAATTCGAAAGCTGTAGCTTGAGAAATGTGAAAGTAGGTCACTAGATCAGTTTTAAGGACAAAGTTCTTTGTACACAAAACTATGCATGTGCATCAAGTTTGAAGGCTGTAGTTTGAGAAATGTGAAAGTAGGTCACTAGGTCAAAATCAAGGTCAAATTACACTTCAGACTACAAATCTATGCATGTGGTCCAAATTTAAAGCCTGTACCTTCAAAAATGTGAAAGTAGGTCACTAGGTCAATGTCAAGGTCAAAGTTTGTTTCGGTACACAATCCTATGCAAGGGGTCTAAATTTGAAGCTTGTAGCTACAGAAATGTGAAAGCAGGTCACTAGGTCAATCTTAAGGTCAAAGTTCATTTCGGTAAACAAAACTATGCAAGTGGTCCAAATTTGAAGGCTGTAGCTCAAGAAATGTGGAAGTAGGTCACTAGGTCAAAATCAAGGTCAAATTTTATTTCGGAACACAGAACTATGCATGTGGTCCAAATTTGAAGCCTATATCTCCAACAAGAGATCACAGAGTGATCTTGGCACCCACCAATGTGCCATTTTTGAGTGTTCCAAATTTCAAGACTTATTGACAAGCTCAAAGTCAAATTTCATTTCCGTACACAACACTGTGCATGTGGTTCAAATTCGAAAGCTGTAGCTTGAGAAATGTGAAAGAAGGTAGGTCACTAGATCAATTTCAAGGTCAAAGTTCTTTGTACATAAAACTATGCATGTGCATCAAGTTTGAAGGCTGTAGCTTGAGAAATTTGAAAGTAGGTCACTAGGTCAATCTTAAGGTCAAAGTTTAATTTGGTACACAAAACTATGCAAGTGGTGCAAATTTGAAGCCTGTACCTTCAAAAATGTGAAAGTAGGTCACTAGGTCTATGTCAAGGTCAAAGTTTGTTTCGGTACACAATCCTACGCATGTGGTCTAAATTTGAAGCCTGTAGCTACAGAAATGTGAAAGTAGGTCACCAGGTCAATCTTAAGGTCAAAGTTCATTTCGGTACACAAAACTATGCATGTGGTCCAAATTTGAAGGCTGTAGCTTGAGAAATGTGAAAGTAGGTCACTATGTCAATCTCAAGGTCAAATTTTATTTCAGAATACAGAACTATGCATGTGGTCCAAATTTGAAGCTTGTACCTCCAAAAATGTGAAAGTAGGTCACTAGGTCAATGTAAAGGTCAAAGTTTGTTTCGGTACATAAAACCATGCATGTGGTCCAAATTTGAAGGCTGTAGCTTGAGAAATGTGAAAGTAGGTCACTGGGTCAAAATCAAGGTCAAATTTCATTTCCGAACACAAAACTATGCATGTGGTCCGAATTTGAAGCCTGTACCTTCAAAATGTGGAAGTAGGTCACTAGGTCAATGTCAAGGTCAAAGTTTTTTCGATACACAAAACTATGCATATGGTGGTCAAAATCAAGGTCAAATTTCATTTCGAAACCAAAATTATGCATGTGGTCCAAATTTGAAGACTGTTCCTTCAAAAATGTGAAAGTAGGTCACCAGGTCAATGTCAAGGTCAAAGTTTTTTCGGTACACAAAACTATGCAGGTTGTCCAAATTTGAAGGCTGTAGCTTGAGAAATGTGAAAGTAGGGCACTAGGTCAAAATCAATGTCAAATTTCATTTTGAAACACGGAACTTTGCATATGGTCCAAATTTGAAGCCTGTACCTTCAAAAATGTGAAAGTAGGTCACTAGGTCAAAATCAAGGTCAAAGTTTTTTCCGGTGCACAAAACTATGCGTGTGGTCCAAATTTGAAGGCTGTAGCTACAGAAATGTGGAAGTAGGTCACTAGGTCAAAATCAAGGTCAACTCATGTCAAGGTTCATCTGCCACTCAAAAATATACATGTGGTCCAAGTTTGAATGTTGTAGTTATTGACAAGAAGATTTTAAAAGCTTTTCCCTATATAAGTCTATATGAAGCATGTGACCCCCGGGGCGGGGCCATATTTGACCCTAGGGGGATAATTTGAACAAACTTGGTAGAGAACCACTAGATGATGCTACATTACAAATATCAAAGCCCTAGGCTTTGTGGTTTGGACAAAAAGATTTTCAAAGTTTTTCCCTATATAAGTCTATGTAAACCATATGACCCCCTGGGCGGGCCATATTTGACCCTAGGAGTATAATTTGAACAATCTTAGTTGAAGACCACTAGATGATGTCACATACAAAATATCAAAGCCCTAGGTCCTGTGGTTTTGGACAAGAGGTTTTTCAAAGTTTTTCCCTATATAAGTCTATATAAACCATGTGGCCCCCAGGGCGGGACCACATTTGACCCCAGAGAAATAATTTGAATCATTTTGGTAGAGGACCACTAGATGATGCTTCATACCAAATATCAAAGCCCTAGGCCCTGTGGTTTTGGACAAGAAGGTTTTCAAAGTTTTTCCCTATATAAATCTATGTAAATTATAGAAATAAACAAAGTGCCATAACTCACTCATAAATTGTTGAACCAGTCTGATTTTCAGGGGGACACAACTAGGGTACCAACACATCATTCTGACAAAGTTTGGTCAAAATCCCCCCAGTAGTTTCTGAGGAGATGCGATAACGAGAAATTGTTAACGGACGGACGGACGGACGGACGGAATGACGGACGGACGGACCACGGACGCAGAGTGATTTTAATAGCCCACCATCTGATGATGGTGGGCTAAGAATGTGAAAGTAGGTCACTAGGTCAATGTAAAGGTCAAAGTTTGTTTCGGTACACAAAACTATGCATGTGGTCCAAATTTGAAGGCTGTAGCTTGAGAAATGTGAAAGTTGGTCACTAGGTAAAAATCAAGGTCAAATTTCATTTCGGAACACGAAACTATGCATGTGGTCCAAATTTGAAGCCTGTACCTTCAAATATGTGAAAGTAGGTCACTAGGTCAATGTCAAGGTCAAAGTTTTTTTCAGTGCACAAAACTGTGCATGTGGTCCAAATTTGAAGGCTGTAGCTACAGAAATGTGAAAGTAGGTCACTAGGTCAAAATCAAGGTCAACTCATGTCAAGGTTCATCTTGCCACTCAAAACCATACATGTGGTCCAAATTTGAATGTTGTAGGTTATTGACAAGAAGATTTTAAAAGCTTTTCCCTATATAAGTCTATATGAACCATGTGACCCCCAGGGCGGGGCCATATTTGACCCTAGGGGGATAATTTGAACAAACTTGGTAGAGAACCACTAGATGATGCTACATTACAAATGCCAAAGCCCTAGGCTTTGTGGTTTGGACAAGAAGATTTTCAAAATTTTTCCCTATATAAGTCTATGTAAACCATGTGACCCCCGGGGCGGGGCCATATTTGACCCTAGGGGGATAATTTGAACAATCTTAGTAGAAGACCACTAGATGATGTCACATACAAAATATCAAAGCCCTAGGCCCTGTGGTTTTGAACAAAAGGTTTTTCAAAGTTTTTCCCTATATAAATCTATATAAACCATGTGATCCCCGGGAGGGGCCATATTAGACCCCAGGGAAATAATTTGAATCATCTTGGTAGAGGACCACTAGATGATGCTTCATACCAAATATCAAAGCCCTAGGCTCTGTGGTTTTGAACAAGAAGATTATCAAAACTTTTCCCTACATAAATCTATGTAAATTATAGAAATAAACAAAGGGCCATAACTCACATTGTTGAACCAGTCTGAATTTCAGGAGGACACAACTAGGGTACCAATACATCATTCTGACAAAGTTTGGTCAAAATTCCCTGGTAGTTTCTGAGGAGATGCGATAACGAGAAATTGTTAACGGACGGAAGGACGACGGACCAGAGTGATTTGAATAGGCCACCATCTAATGATGGTGGGCTAAAAATGGGGATAATTCACAACATAATGGTGCAAGAGTTATGGCCCTTGTGTCATATGATGTGAGTGATGATGCTGAACAACTACTTTAAGTTTGAATCAAATCCATTCTGTAATAACTGAGATAAAGTGAAAGTGCACCAAAACTTTAACCTAAAATTCTACGTAAAAAAAGGGGGATAATTCATGAAATATTGGTGCCAGAGTTATTATCCTTGTGCCATATGATGTGGGTGATGATGTTGAACAACTATTTTAAGTTTGAAGTAAATCCATCCAATAATAACAAAGATAAATAGAAAGTGCATCAAAACTTTAACCAAAGTGCGGACGCGGAAAGATGCCGACGCCAGGTCAAGTAGGATAGCTCTCAATACTTTGTATAGTCGAGCTAAAAACTGAAACAAACCAAAACAGTTAAATTCTGTTAAAAGTGCGATGAATATTAAAGATATAGACATTTACCCGTTTGAAAAAATGTTTCAGGAACATCTGGTACTGTGTTTCAGGAACATCTGGTACTGACTATGTGTATAATACATTGCAATGAGCATGCTACAGCAATAAGTTACCACATTTCATGCGTATACTTCTTCAAAATACAACATTCTACCCTAAGAACAGCATATGCAAAATTTCAAACTACGACAATGGATGGACGGATGACCACAAAAGCTCACTGTGAGCTAATAAAAACAAAAGGCCCAAATTGCCCTAAATCACACTCCTGAAGAAAACCTCAACCATCTGACTTTGCTTCTAACTAGGTTTAGTGAAAATCCTTTAAGCTGTTCATTAAAACAGAAGTTATTTAAAACTTTTTTTCTACATTTTGCTGTATATTTTTTTCTATATTTTGCAATAAATTGCCCAAAAACACTTTCTGAAACTGAACTGAATTAAAGAAAGGTGAAAGAGGAAAAAACCTCATTATTTTGAAAACCACCTAAATACCTTGCCACTTTGCAGCTCGGTATTCACATATTACACGCACAAGTTAGTATAGTGATGCATGCCTCTACTTTGGTAGATATCTATTACATACATGATTTCAATATAGTCATGAAATGCTCAATGTACTTGTAGAATGAGGACTAACTGATCTTGTCTATGGTCTATAGGTTCAATTCTATGAATTAACATGCAAACTAGTATTTGGGAGAAACATTTGGTGACACTTATAACAATCAATACCTTTAATTCAGCATGTGTAGCCTTGTACTGTTCATTTAAAAGGCTGTATTTGGCACTCTCCTCTTTTCTTAGTGATCTTTCTTTTTTCAATTCTGGACTCCAGAATGTTTTAATACTATTCATAGTCGAGCTTAACTTATCTTTGGTAGAGTCTAAATCTTGTTGCATTTTGGCACATTCTTTATTTAAATCAGTAATTTGAGATTGTAGTTCTAATATCAATGAATCACGACTTAGATTTCTAAACTGTTCCTGAGTCTGCTGTAGCTGCGAGGTAAAGTCAGGTCTTTCTCTTGACCTAGATCGATTATTGATGTGATAAAGATGTTCTCTTTCTAAAGACCTAGCCCCCATGTGTGGATATTGCTCTCTTTCTTGTGATCGCTCTCTGTAGTTCATTGATGCAGTTCTTCGCTCCACTTTTGATACTGGCATTGTATTAGAAGTGTTTACTTCTGCATGGTGCTGATCAGATGTTGGCAGCAGCATCTGCAACCTTTCAAACTGCCGTTCTAGAGATGATTCTCCAGAAAACAATCCTGAAAATTCACTTTTCTCTAAAGACCTATGACGTGTAGAAGGTTTACTGCTGGCTTGACTTGACAAAAAGGAAGAATGAACTGGACTTTGGTAAGGACTCCTACCCTGTAATTTGACAGCAGTATTGCTACTTTCTACATTTAGGCCTTTCCCAAGATTGTATGCATCACTTATAGATTGTAAAGTTTCCATTGGCAAATCAAGCGGACTTTGTGGACTATGTGCACGTATTTCTTGCGAACTTGTTGAACAAACTAGATTTAATGTTCCTGATCCAGATATTGATCTTGATGGGGTACTAGTCTTACTTTGTTGCTTATCATTGCCTGAATACATACTTTTAGGCAATGATGAATAGCTTTGAGACGATACATTTGTTTTTTCTGACTTTTTTGTCATTGCACTTATATCCTTAGCACTTGGGGATTTTTTCTTTTTTTTAAACATGTTGCAGTTTTATTTTGTAAGGCTACAAGCGTCAGAATTATTGAAATATAAACATTTAAAATAGCACTTTCTTTCTATCATCTCTTACGCATCCGTAATAATATCTGAAATATTGTACTACACTCTATAGTCAAAATAATTTGACATTTAGATTATATTTGTGACGGGGCAATCTAAACGTCAAAACTTCAAAGGACCAAAATAATGGAGGATAAATCATGTAAAGTTATTGATTTTATCGCTTGCGCATAATGCTGTGTAGATACAGTAAACGTTAATCGTGTACAGCACATACATAGGTTTAAATCACCAGAAAATTCGTAGTTTTGGAAATTATTTGATAATTTTTACATAAATTAATGAGGAACTGAATCCCCTTTTGATATATGTATACGTTTGATCATCTGTTTTGATGCTCATGAGTTTATACTCCCATTTTTATTTTGCTGTCAAATAGTTATAAGTGACATTTTATTATGCCAAATTACAATAGTTTGCAAAGCAGGCAATATTTTACTTTGCTCAAATAAAACATAAATGCATTCATCAGATATGCAGTAAGATTATATTATTTTTTTCTTACTTTGGTGTATTTTTTTGTCTTTTTAATAATGCAAAATCTCCAATCCTTTAAAAACCTAATTCTTACAGAAGCAACTGTTCAAGAATTCAGATCTTGGTTGTCTCTTTCCCTCAGCTATTTTTCAAATTCACAAGACAATCCGGAGACTGAAATTTTGAATAAACTTTAGATTTTTCACTCTGCTGTAGGCTAAACACCTTGTATCATTTAAAAACGTTAATTTATTTTAACTGAATATGGTTTTGCTGCTCTTTGTCAAACCTTGTAAATAATGAATGTCATGTTTCTAATAGGTTTTCACTGGAAGTTAGAGCTGTAAGAAAGGTTTATATATTTCTGTGTCCTCGCTGTTTTGATAATGAATGACTGCTATTAAAAAATATGCAAAGTGACTTAAAAAATTTTTACGGGAATGTTTAAACCCCGGAAAAGTATTGACGGAAAACCTGGAAAACATTTAAATGATTATAACCTTAAAACTATGTGTGCTAAAACTTTGAAATTTGGTACATATTTACTACACTCTACTTTGTATATTAAATATTATATTAAAATACTGAATTAATTTGATAAATTCCTAGGGCGCTATAGAATCCTGAAATTGTCCGTTTTTTTCAAGACCAAAATACCGATTTGAATTTTAATAGCAAAACCTGGAAAACATTTAATTCGTTCTAAATTTAAAACTATGTGTGCTAGAGCTTTGAAATTTGTTGCAGAAATACTTCACCCTACATTCAAAAACATATTACAAATCTGAATTAATTAGATAAATTTCAAGGGCCTTACAGAGTCTTGAATTTAACCGTTCTTAAAGACCAAAATATTCCTATCTCTGAAATCCAGGACAATACATTTAGGCCTATGTTCGTAACTTTTAAAATGTGTTTATAACGTATCTATATCTAAAACCTTTCAAAATTGTAAAAAACATACTGACAAAATATTAACTGAATCCTGAAATTTATTTGTTGAAGATCAGCGTTCCCCCCCCCCCCCCCCCCCCCATTCCCCACCAATAAATCATATAATTACAAACATTTAATAATTTCTGTTTGTTTGTTGGTTTTGTTTTCAAATAAAAAATGTGAATTGTACAATGGTCCCATCTGGTCCCATTGATTAATCTTTGCCAACGATTTATGATTTATCGCATGTTCAGCCACCAAAGAAGAAAAATTCTGTTACTCTGTTTGATCAATGTTCACGCGTATTTATGATGGTGTCTGGAACTAATTTTGAGAACTACTAATTTATAAATGGGATGGTATAAATCAATTAATTAAATTATTGATAGGTAATTTTAATGACCTTGTTTAGCTCAATCAAGCAATACTTAGACGGTGGCTCGTATCTGAAGTGATTTATACTTTACTTGAAAATATTTCCATCATATTCCAGTAAATAACTATTACCCCTCTTTAAGGTGTAACAACAGATTTGTAAAGAAAATTAATATGTCAATCAACATGGTTGAATCTAATTTTTGTTGTGTGTCTCAAGAAGCCTGGCGTTTTGTACAAGCAAAAAGCAGAAAACATCTGAAATAAACCGAATATGATTCGGATGCGACTCGATGAAAGATCGCATGCTATAGGAATGTTGGAAGCAGGAATGGCTGACACATGCCTGTCTATGATCCTGTCCACCTGGAATAAAGCAGGAAACATACTGAAGGTCACTTCTGAATAATTGTTTTCTTTTGTAATGATATTAGAGAACATTCTTTCAAAGAATATTGACAACTGTAATATGAATAACAAAGCTTATCTTACGTGATAACATGTTTTCTGCTTTTTGCTTACATGAAACGCCAGGCTTCTTGAGACACACAACAAAAATTAAGGATGACTACCCGTAATAGGCCTCAATTTCACCAAAAGTGTACATACAACTTGATAATGTAAGCTTTGAAAATGTCAAACGAAAGAAATAAGGTGCATATTGACAAGTTATATAGTGTCAGAAGTTCTCAAAAATTTCCTTTAGATTACCTCCCCTGATAATTTTGGTTTTTCATGAATTATCTCCCCTGAAAACTAGAAAAAATAATTTTCTCGTTTTCCCTACGGTGAATTTTCCATTTCTTTTTTATATTTGTATCAGAATTATATAATGCAGCTTTCTACCGCAAAATTTTCTCGAAACTCAAGCTCAGATTCCCATCAATGTTAACTTCAATACCGATTATCTCCCCTAAAAATGATAAAATTCGAAAAATCTCTCGGTGAAACGTTTTTAATTTTGACTGTCTTTAAAGTGACCAAATTTCATTTAGATATTACCATCCAGTTACAAGATACGAAATATGGCTATTACACCATGTAATCCTTAAATCAAATTTTAACAAGAGGACCATGATGTTCCTGAATCGCTCACCTGTCCCAACATGACCCAGTTTTGAACTGAGTATGACGTCATTTTTTTCTATTATTTGACATAGTGACCTAGTTTTTGAGCTCATGTGACCCAGTTTTGAACCTGACCTAGATATCATCAAGATGAACATTCAGACCAACTTTCATACAGATCCCATGAAAAATATGGCCTCTAGAGAGGTCACAAGGCTTTTACATTATTTGACCTACTGACCTAGTTATTGACGGCACGTGACCCAGTTTCAAATTTGACCTAGATATCATCAAGATGAACATTCTGACCAATTTTCATGAAGATCCATTCAAAAGTATGGCCTCTAGAAGGTCACAAGCTTTTTCTATTTTTAGACCTAATGACCTAGTTTTTGATCGCAGCTGACCCAGTTTCGAAATTATTCTAGATATCATCAAGATGAACATTCAGACCAACTTTCATACAGATCCCATGAAAAATATGGCCTCTAGAGAGGTCACAAGGTTTTTCTATTATTTGACCTACTGACCTAGTTTTTGAAGGCACATGACCCAGTTTCAAACTTGAACTAGATATCATCAACGTGAACATTCTGACCAGTTTTCATGAAGATCTTGTGAAAAATATGGCCTCTAGAGAGGTCACAAGGTTTTTCTATTTTTAGACCTACTGACCTAGTTTTTAACCACAGTTGACCCAGTTTCGAACTTGGCCTAGATATCATCAAGATGAACATTCAGACCAACCTTCATATAGTTCCCATGAAAAATATGGCTTCTAGAGAGGTCACAAGGTTTTTTTATTATTTGACCTACTGACCTAGTTATTGACGGCACGTGACCCAGTTTCAAACTTGACCTAGATATCATCAAGGTGAACATTCTGACCAATTTTCATGAAGATCCATTCAAAAGTATGACCTCTAGAGAGGTCACAAGGTTTTTCTATTTTTAGACCTAATGACCTAGTTTTTGACCGCAGCTGACCCAGTTTCGAACTTGACCTAGATATCATCAAGATGAACATTCAGACCAACTTTCATACAGATCCCATGAAAAATAGGCCTCTAGAGAGGTTACAAGGTTTTTCTATTATTTCACCTACTGACCTAGTTTTTGAAGGCACGTGACCCAGTTTCGAACTTGACCTAGATATCATCAAGATGAACATTCTGACCAATTTTCATGAAGATCTTTTGAAAAATATGGCCTCTAGAGCGGTCACAAGGTTTTTCTATTTTTAGACCTACTGACCTAGTTTTTGACCGCACGTGACCCAGTTTCGAACTTGACCTAGATATCATCAAGATGAACATTCTGACCAATTTTCATGAAGATCTTTTGAAAAATATGGCCTCTAGAGCGGTCACAAGGTTTTTCTATTTTTAGATCTACTGACCTAGTTTTTGACGGCACGTGACCCAGTTTCGAACTTGACCTAGATATCATCAAGATGAACATTCTGACCAACTTTCATAAAGATCCCATGAAAAATGTGACCTCTAGAGAGGTCACAAGCAAAAGTTTACGCACGGACGCACGGACGACGGACGCTGCGCGATCACAAAAGCTCACACTGTCACTTTGTGACATGTGAGCTAAAAATACAAATGACAAAATCATGATCTGCATGTGCACAGCCAAGCACGGGATTTTCGTGAAATTAAAAATTATTTTACTGATATGTGTTACAAAGGCATTCAGGTCAATAAAACGATGTTTAAAAATCATAAGCTTACCTTTTAAAATAAACAAGAGGGCCACGATAGCCATATACATCGCTCACCAGAGTTGATCTGGCCTCTAGAGTGTTCACAAGCTTTCCCTTTGATTTGGCCTACTGACCTAGTTTTTGACCCCACATGACCCAGTTTCAAACTTGACCTAGAGATCATCAAACAAACATTCTGACCAAGTTTCATAAAAATTGGGTCACAAATGTGGCCTCTAGAGTGTTCACAATTTTTTCCTCTGATCTGGCCTACTGACCTAGGTTTTGACTCCACATGACCAAGTTTCAACCTTGACCTAAAGATCATCAAGACTTACATTTTGACCAAGTTTCAGAAAGATTGGGTCACAAATGTGGCCTCTAGAGTGTTCACAAGCTATTCCTTTGATCTGGCCTACTGACCTAGTTTTTGATCGCACATGACCCAGTTTAGAACTTGATCTTGAGATCATCAAGACAAACATTCTGACCAAGTTTCATAAAGATCGGGTCACAAATGTGGCCTCTAGAGTGTTCACAAGATTTTTCTTTGATCTGGCCTACTGACCTAGCTTTTGACCCCACATGACCCAGTTTCGAACTTGACCTAGAGATCATCAAGATTAACACTCTGACCAAGTTTAATAAAGATTGGGTCATAAATGTGGCCTCTAGAGTGTTCACAAGCTTTTCCTTTGATCTGGCCTACTGACCTAGTTTTTTACCCAAAATGACCCAGTTTCGAACTTGACCTAGAGATCACCAAGAATAACATTCTGACCAAGTTTCATAAAGATTGGGCCACAATTGTGGCCTCTAGAGTGTTCACATGGCAAATATTGGCGGACGATGCACACCGCACGCCGACGGATGCCGGACAATGACCAGTCACAATAGCTCACCTTGAGCACTATGTGCTCTTGTGAGCTAAAAATATATCTGCATGCTTCAAGGGTCTAGTTGGAAGTTTTGCTCAGTATATAATGATAAATATTAATTAATAAATAATTAGCTTATCAGCTACTGTTCAACCCTTATTTTACCAGCAGCAGGGGTCTGTATATTGCACAATCTAATCAGAGGGAGTCCATGTATTGGACGATCCTGTATATTGGGAAGCGGGTATGCGTTAATTCAATCAGGCTGGCACGTGTTTACCTGTTCAAAATATTACCCCAAGTGTTTTATGAAAGTGTTAATCAAGTAATTACTGCCACAGCTCGTTATTAAAGCCCAACATTCAATTTTATCATCTAAATATAATATTTTCCGTTCTTAAAAGTGAATATAATAAAATAAGTATAATTTATCAACTTATGTATAGTTTTCAGGATGTTACCATTTTATCAGTTATAAAAAAAGGTTTCCTTGAAACTCAACATATTATTATAAATAAATTTTATTTACTGTTCCCAGGTTGCGGTTATTGTCAGTGGGGCTTGATATACCTCATATGAGATCTCATTTGTACAATTGTGTAGAAAATAGTTCATTCACCCCATTTCCTAAAATACAAAAGATGCCTACAATTAAATGCCATGTAAAGAACACAGAGTACAAACTGTCCGAATATACTGTATCTGTAAATTACCTGACGTTGTTGGTGATATGGTCAAGTGTGACAACAAATTCTGTAAAATAAAGCGGTACCATAAAATGTGTGTTAGCTATGTAGAAACTGTAAGAGGACTGAAATGGCTTTGTAAACAATTATAATGGTAATACGGCATAATGTTGTGATATAGGATACAGATTTCAACCGGTACTTTGTTAAGAATTTTGTTGATTGTACATGTAGATTATGTTGATTATTGAGTTAGTAATTTAGATATAAAATGATTGAATTGAATTAAATAACTGAATGGAGGTTTTGGTTACTATCTTACCTATCTTACATTGCACGTATATTCTATTTTATGCCTTATTATAAATACTTGTTATGAACAATTTTAGTATTCTAACACGATCCGCAGCATCTGATATATAAACATATAGCGAAATCGCCTATACATTAATCTACAATAAAATATAGCTCTTCCATTCCGCCCTACGATTGTAACTGACTGTGAGATTTACTCTGCCTCGACCCGTTATATACAGTATAATACCAACTAAATATTCGACTTTTTCAGTGCTAGTAGTAATAAAAAGTACATCAAATTTTCTGAAACAAACAATTTCTAACTGATGAATTTATTTGTTTATATTTTTACCGTAAGAAAATGTTTCAGCCCGGTAAGTTTCAATTTCAACACCAGTGCATCTATGTCTGGTTGTGTGTGTAGTTTACAATTTCTGCGTTGAAGGCACCACAAATGTCAACTAGATTCTACTTTGACAGTAAATAAATCAGAATTCATGTTCCAATCTTCCAGACTCAAGTGTTTACCTGTTTATATGCCGCCGCAATGTTCTGGCGTGTATGTTTCAGTGCCATCATGTAGGTGACGTGTACTATTTTTAGAAACTGCATATATAAACTTTGAATTCAGTATTTACCTCTGATATCTATATCCGACCTTAGATGTTATTTAAAAAATAACATTTTCACGGCAATACCTACTTAACACTTTAATTAAAATTTACTGAATATCGGAAAATTCCGTTTGATGCAACGCTTTCTATTCGTGGGGAGGTTTTTATAATAGCATATGGCCAGCCGAATGACATATCGTGCTAAAATGTAGTGCTGTAAAATGCGAAGATTTGCATGGTTAGAATCGAAATAATAAATATGTTCCAATAATTTTATCAGTTAATAAAATATGGGCAGTCTTTCGGATGCGAATATTAAATCACTCGTGCTACGCACTTGTGATTTAATTATTACGCATCCGAACTCCTGCCCATATTTTATTAACTGATAAAATATAGGCACATATTTATTATTTCTTAAATAAAGCAATGTATATTATAAGAAAATTAAAATATTGAAAAATCCTTACTTCTCTTTTGTATCCCCATTTAATTAAAGTAACCTTTAACTGGTCACATGATCATGATTCTATAGCGCCTTTGAAAATTATCTAATTAATTCTGTTCCGTAACATGTTTTTAAACCAAGGGTGTAGTATGTCTGTATAAATTTTCCAAGCTATAACACACATAGTTTTAAATAAATATAAATTTAGAAGTCTTCCGGGTTTTCTGAAATTTGGTATTTCGGACTTGAAAACAAGAGGACCATGTTGGTCCTGAATCGCTCACCTGTCCACACGCAACCAAGTTCATTGTGGCTAAGTTTCATTGAAAACCACCAAGTAGTTTCAGAGTAGAGATGCCATAACAAAAATTGTTAACAGACGGAAGGCCAGACCATGGACAAAAGGTGATCTGACTAGTCCACCATCTGTAGATGGTTGGCTAAAACAGAGTAACCTCTTGGGAACTTGGCCTAGATATCATCAAGGTGAACATTCTGACCAATTTTCATGAAGATCCATTAAAAGATATGGCCTCTAGGGAGGTCACAAGGTTTTTCGATTTTTAGACCTACTGACCTAGTTTTGGATCACAGTTGACCCAGTTTCGAACTTGAACTAGATATCATCAAGGTGAAAATTCTGACCAATTTTCATGAAGATCCATTGAAAAGTATGGCCTCTAGGGAGGTCACAAGGTTTTTCTATTTTTAGACCTACTGACCTAGTTTTGGACCGCACATGACCCAGTTTCGAACTTGACCTAGATATCATCAAGATGAATATTCAGACCAACTTTCATACAGATCCCATGAAAAATGTTGCCTCTAGAGAGGTCACAAGGTTTTTCTATTATCTGACCTACTGACTTAGTTTTTGATAGCATGTGACCCAGTTTCGAACTTGAACTAGATATCATCAAGGTGAACAATCAGACCAATTTTCATGAAGATCCATTGAAAAAAATGGCCTCTAGAGAGGTCACAAGATTTTTCTATTTTTAGACCTATGACCTAGTTTTTGACCGCACGTGACCCAGTTTCTAACTTGATCTATATTCATCAAGATGAACATTCAGACCAATTTTCATGAAGATCCATTGAAAAATATGGCCTCTAGCAAGGTCAAAAGGTTTTTCTATTTTTAGACCTACTGACCTAGTTTTTGAAGCAGTTGACCCAGTTTTGAACCTGACCTAGATATTATCAAGATGAACATTCAGACCAACTTTCATACAGATCCCATGAAAAAAATGGCCTCTAGAGAGGTCATAAGGTTTTTCTATTTTTAAACATACTGACCTAGTTTTTGACCGCATGTGACCTAGTTTCAAACTTGACCTGGATATCATTAAGGTAAACATTCTGACCAATTTTTTATGAAGATCCATTGAAAAATATGGCCTCTAGAGAGGTCACAAAGTTTCTCTATTTTTAGACCTACTGACCTAGTTTTGGACTGCATGTGACCCAGTTTCGAACTTGACCTAGATACCATAAAATATTGCTTCTAGAGAGGTCACAAGGTTTTTCTATTATTTGACCTACTGACTTAGTTTTTGATGGCATGTGACCCAGTTTCGAACTTTAACTAGATATCATCAAGGTGAACATTCAGACCAATTTTCATGAAGATCCATCGAAAAATATGGCCTCTAGAGAGGTCACAAGGTTTTTCTATTATCTGACCTAATGACCTAGTTTTTGAAGGCACGTGACCCAGTTTTGAACCTGACCTAGAAATCATCTAGATGAACATTCACAGCAATTTTCATGAAGATCTCATGAAAAATATGGCCTCTAGAGAGGTCACAAGATTTTTCTATTTTTAGACCTACTGACCTAGTTTTTGACCACACGTGACCCAGTTTCGAACTTGATTTATATTCATCAAGATGAACATTCAGACCAATTTTCATGAAGATCCATTGAAAAATATGGCCTCTAGCAAGGTCAAAAGGTTTTTCTATTTTTAGACCTACTGACCTAGTTTTTGAGCAGTGACCAGTTTGAACTGACCTAGTATCATCAGATGAACATTCAGACCAACTTCATAAATCCATGAAAATATGGCTCTAGGAGTCAAAGGTTTTCTATTTTTAGACATACTGACCTTGTTTTGACAGTGACCTAGTTTCGAACTTGACCTAGATATCATTAAGGTAACATTCTGACCAATTTCATGAAGATCCATGAAAAATATGGCCTCTAGAGAGGTCACAAGGTTTCTCTATTTTTAGACCTACTGACCTAGTTTTGGACCGCATGTGACCCAGTTTCGAACCTGATCTAGATACCATCAAGATGAACATTCAGACCAACTTTCATAAAGATCCCATGAAAAATGTGACCTCTAGAGTGGTCACAAGCAAAAGTTTACGCACGCACGCACGCATGGACAACGGATGCCGCGCGATCACAAAAGCTCACCTTGTCACTTTGTGACAGGTGAGCTAAAAATGTACAATTTTAGGATTCAATGGCACCCTAGGAAATTACCAAATCAAGTCAATATTGTTTGATGTTATTAAGTATAGGGTGTAGTATATATGTACCAAATTTCAAAGTTTTAACACTTAAATTTAAATTCATAACCATTTAAATGTTTTCCGGGTTTTCGGTACTTTGGTAAACGGACAATTTCAGGATTCTATAGCACCCTAGGAATATATCCTGTAAATTCAATATTGTAGTATGTTATTTAATGTAGGATGTAATATGTATGTACCAAATTTAAAAGTTGTAACACATATTGCTTTAAAGTTACAATCATTTAAATATTTTCCAGGTTTTTCCGTCAAAACTGTTGTGATTCGAGGCTTCTGGTAAACCAGGAGCCCAGTAAGCTCAGTTGGTAGAGCACCTGACTTGCAAGTAGAGGGTCGTAGGTTCGAATCCTACACTGGGTAGATGTTTTTCTCACCAAAATACAACATTATACAACAAAACTTTTCCGGGTTATAAACCTGCCCCTGAAAAAGATTATTCTCAACTTGTTCATTGTCCTTTTAAGTTTCAGGTCTTGACTGCATTCACATAACAGCCAGATAAGATTTTTGGCCATACAGGCTACAAAACGTGAGTTTATGTTAAGAAAGCCAGCAAATCAAAAGACGTCATTTCTCATGAGCCTCACTCAACACCTTTGGATGACTCGATGGTCAGTCAGCAATAATACAAATATTGACATATTTTAGCACATAAAAAATGATGATAAAATCCACAAAAAAGGAATAAAGTAAAGGGAGACATGCTGTAATTTATAACAATAATATTTATTTGTATATAATAGATCTAGATTACTAATGAAATACATGTTAGACTGCTTAAGGACATCAAAACTAATGACTCTAGGATAATCATAAGTTTAATTTGAATTTATGGCAAATTCGTGACATAAAAGGCATTTAAAGTAAAACCTATAGCAGCGATGAAAATGTTCCACTATTTTGGTCTTTCCAGTGTTTGACGCGAGTGGAGATATTGCCCATATGAAAAAATCCTAGGATCGCGTCAAAGTAGTTAGACTACTACACTCTACAGCTATACGAAGTTTTGACGCTGAATTTCCAATCTGGTTCGTGCGAAACTAATGAGAGAAGTTGATTTTGGATAATAAACGAAACGTGACAGTCTCAGAATCATAAATTAGACGTCCATTTCCTGTTTACCGTAAGAACATGTTTCTGTGAACATCACTCAGCTGGTGGAAGTTATTATATACAACTTATTTCGAAGTAAATCTAGACTTGCAAATAATGTCTACAGATGGCACCAAAGCAGTTAAATTTGGACAGGTAAGATGTTCTTGAAGTTCAGCTGATGACAAATAATGAGTGCCAGCTCATTGGTCGAGAGAATGATTCAGCTCAGCATTGAAATTTCGCGAACTAAGGACTATATACTGAGTACAGTATGCTATTTTGAAATTATGAATTAACTATAACATACATAATAAAGCTGAACTATACGTGTGTAAGTGAGCTGAGAGCTATTTTTCTATTTCCATGTAGAGTAACTTCGGATAAATTCGACAGTCGTGTATATTCGACACCTTGAATTAATATCCGTGTGGAAAAACCCATATAATGTCCTAGAATAATTCTTCTTAGGTAATTTTTATGACGTCATATTTATGTATGACATCATGAGAACATTTTGATCACACAGGTGTTCTTTCCTTTTCCGATACGCTCATCGGGTAACTTCGACAGTCAAATTCATTTTGAACGAAAACCGCAGTTACAGTTTTCTGTAAGAATGGTCAGCGAAGCTAAGGTATGTAAAACTATTCGTACAATTGCATTTTGACTTTATTTAACCGAAATATAAACAGAATTACAGTCGAAACTCGGTATCTCAAACTCGCTTACCTCGAAATTCCGTTTAAGTCGAAGAAATTTTCAAGTCCCGTCAATTTTCCTTCTTTATATATGTAATTCAACTCCGGTTACGTCAAAATTTGACTTACCGAGACTCCGGATGTGTCGAAATGGATTTTCAGTCCCGTCAATAAATTTCAAGTGCATTGTTAACTCGGTAAGTCGAAGTGAGAAAAATATGCGATAAAATTTCACACATGTCATTGTGAATGTGTTTGGTTTTTAACACATGTACATCTATATTGCCTAACCAGAAACCCGTGATGCCGACATATCAAAGGTGCGGCGAATATCAAATGGATCAAGGTGTTATAAGGAACTTTAAAGTGCATTACAGGAAACAAGTGATTACAAATAAGATTCGCGCCTTGGATAATGGGACTGATATGTGTATCAATGTCTTGGACGCGTTACGCATGTTACACCAAGCCTGGGGGTGTGTGGCCCAGGCAACTATCGCGAACTGTTACCGGCGTGCGGGCTTCAAAGCTGGTGAGGAACAGGATCCCGTACCTGTGCCGTTACCGGAAACAGATTCTGAGGAAATTGACGACGATATATCCTTAGCCCAGTTGTCGCGTTTGATAAGGGGTGCTACTATGGAACAGTACGTGGATGTTGATATTCAGGTACCAACATGTGAAGAAGAAAGTGACAATTCAATAATAAGTGACATTATTTCTGCACGTAACAGAGAAATGAGCGACGACGAAGAGGAAACCACGGAGGTGGTACAGCCGCGACCAAATCTGGAGTCTGCATTGAATGCGTGTGATGTTCTCTCTCAATTCCTGGAAACTTGTGACAATGCAGAAAGTGTGATTGCTGCCATTGCTAAGGTCAATAACTTTGTTACAAATGCCCATTTACACAAACAGTTTACGAAGCAGACAAGTCTTACACATTTCTTTAAGAAAGTAGACACGTGTAATTCTGACAGGTGTTAGAAAATCACAGTTACGTTAAGTAATGAATCATTCTATATGTAACATGAAACATGTTTTGGTTTAGTTTGGTTTAGTTTGATAATGTTTGTTTAAATGAAGAAATATGCAGGCCTCGACCTTAACTTTTGTCAGCAGTTGCCAGCAGGTCCACCAATTGCTAAAATCTAGTAGACCTGCTCAGACTTTAGTGGACCTCCAATTCTATCACATAAATTGTGATGCTGTAGACGTCATAACTTCATGTGACTCAAAGCAACAGGACTTATTTCTAAAATAATTAAAAATGGAAGACTGTAGCAATCTGTTATCCCAAAAAATAATTATTTTGAAAAGTGTCCCAAAATATGGACACAATAATCATCATCCTCCCGACCCGTGTTGAAAGTGAAAAAAGAAAACATCAACAATTAATTATCGGTAATTATTCTGATGATAAACTTAGCTAATTGACCTTGTTTTCATCTTCAATTAACACCCTCTCAAAGAGCTAAAAGAAGTGTGTCGTTATTCGTGGCATCTGAAGCGGAGATCAAAGCGGTATAGTTTCCCCGAGATTGTCATGGCATTACGTCATGTTTTCGCGCCATGTGACACATCACTGTCTGATCGTACTTTCTCGATTCCTTTAATTGTTGAGAAGAAATCAGTAAAAAAGTTTTTTCTTTAATTTTTTAAAAGCGAATGTGCAATATCCCGAATAAACTGACATGTAAATGTGTCAAACCGTGAACGATGATAGTGGATGTCCTACCTCTGTGACCTATTTGCCCTCAAGAAATTTACATTATTGTTTGAGAAGAATATCTAACAAAGTGTTGTGTCAAAAAATACATGTACAAAGAATCATTTAAAACTTATTAAAAACCGCAACGACATCATACTGCTTTTTTTTAAAACCACATTTCTATTTACGTTCATTAGGTCACAGAACCTATTCTGCCACGCTAACAAATCTGTTTGCCAAAAATTGTTTTACTCCATGTATTTAAATTGCTGCCGCTTTTTCATTATATTGTGTTTTTTGTACTTTCTGGTCAAAAGTCTGAATTTTATTACCATAGTATGTACCGTTTATTTACTTTAAGAAAGAAATAAATAATCAAGATCACGCTGTTTGAAATTTTACAAAACATTATATGAAAATTTGATCGTTTTTAAAGAATTTTGCCTACATTCCTGTCGATATCTTATTAAAATTGTTATAGAATTCAAACTGTGTTAGTTCTCAAGCGGTGTTGAAAATTTAAAGCGATTATATTAAAAAAATGAATGCACTACGCGCGTTTTTTGTGTCAAAGTAACCGCGATGTAAATTAGACATTACAATAGGGCGCACATGCTTGTGGAATGGAAAATTACCAGCATGACGTTTTGATATTTTTACGATTCGCGGGTAAATTCCAGTCAGTCCAGGTAATTTTGCCTGATGTAATTTCTCAATTTGGTAAATACCACGTAAAAACCACTCGCCCGATCGGTGGAGTAGTCCATTCGTGCTCTCCTGACTTTAACTCGCCAATGCTTACAACGGTAGAATGCCGTACTTAAGGCAAAATCAACTTTCGTTTTGTGAATTCGCCGATATGGGTACGATTTTCCCCCCTATTTGTTTACTTTTAAGGGTTTTATTTTATTTGCAGACCGTGACTGAAAATTGGTTGACCGTCGGTCTACCCAACTTTTGATAGTTAGTGGACCTGCCGATATTTTGGTTGCGTCGGTCCAACGGTCCACCGCTAAGGTCGAGGCCTGAATATGTCGACTTCCGGTTTCCGGAATTCTACTTTCGTTTTTGCCCACTTTGGCGTTCATATCGAACGTTATTCTTCAATCGTGTGTCATTCATTTATCAGATGTGCTGTAATAATATTTATCACATGTACTGAATATTGATGTGTAAGGTTTTCATGATGACTGATGCGCATATACCGGAGATGTTACTTGTCGTACATGTATGTATGTATTGTGTATTTATGATTATGTTTATGTGGAAATAAAAAAACAAAATGTACTTTAACTTTATAATAATTTTGTGTTGCGTTTTAAAAGATTTATTGCAAAGTATATTATATTTTTAGTGTGCCCAATAGCAGCAGATTAATAATGGCAACTTTTTTTCCATCATTTCGTCCTTACATGTCCCTCCTCTTAACTCGAATTTCGGTTATCTCGAAATAAAAAGCATGGTCCCTTGAAATTCGAGATACCGAGTTTCGACTGTATATTTGATGTTGATGTTTATGCGATAGGTATTTCAACAACAACACGTATTATGTATAGTTTTTTTTATCTCATCAACGTTTCGGCTAACGCCTACATCAGGATAATACACATACAAATATAAACAACGGACGTGACGTAAAACTGATAACGTAACGTCAAATGGCGGGAAAACGTTAATCAAAATATCAAAATGCAAATACATATAATTAGATACATATAATTAGTACAGGGTACTATCCCGGATATGAAAATACCAAAAATTTCCTATAGTAAGATTACATAAAAAAGCGGCGATAGGAAAAAACGGAATAGTACCCAGAGTATATGTGTAAATGCACAACTGCACATGCATAATATTCATGAATTTAATCTATTGTAAATAGCAGTTTTGAATTTAATCCTTCCGGACTTTTTGTTTTTAGTTTATGGATCCAGAAAGTTTCTTTACAGAGACGGTCAATATTATTTTTCACAATATCAATCGGCATAAATGAGAAGTCATTCATACAATGATTATTTGCATTAAAGTGAGTAGCAACATTGGAAGAGAATGCAGAGTCAATGAAATTACATATATCAAATTTGTGGCTGTTCATACGTTTGGAAACAGGTTGCATAGTTTGTCCAACATACTGCATGTTGCACTTTTTGCATGTTATTAAGTACACTACGTTTTTAGTTTGACAGTTCATGTTGTGACGTAAATTGAATGTCTCCTTTGTAACGTGACTCGTAAATGATGTCCCAGTATTAATACGCGGGCAATGTGAACAACGGTTTCTTTTACAACTTTCAGATGCGCAAATGTTCGTACTGTTAGTCGTAAACTTTGAGCTTATCAAAAAGTCTTGCAGATTCTTAGGCCGATTATATGCTACAGTAGGTTTGTACGTATTATGCACAAAATTAACACCTTTGTTATTTGATAACTTCAAAAGATCCCAGTATTTATTAATTGAACGGCCAATATTTGGTAACGACGGATTATATACCACTGTGAATGGGAGTACATTTTTCTTGTCTCTGGTTGAGGAATTTAGTGCGTCACTTTGTGTAATATGTGATACTTTTTCAAAAGCTGCATCTATCACAGATTTAAGATAATTTCTGTCTAAAAAGAAGTCACGTAATTCATGAAGTGACGAATTAAATGAATCGTCGTCCGATATATTTTTTATGTTGATGTTTAGAAACAAATAGTATCCCATGTTTCCAAGCATGACCTTGGCTAGGGGGGTGACGAATTTGCAAGACAAAATATAACATTGTCGTGCAAATTCGTCATACTATTCAAAATTATTCGCTTATATCTCCTTTAAAGGATATTTACAGTATACAAGTGGTTTAAGCATTTTTTTACGAATCCACGCTTTCCTAATTTTGACCACACAGATTCTTAGAGTATGTAACTTGAGCTGACGTCGCTAATTACATCATTAAAAAGCACCTGTACATTTAATTAGCTTGCACATAATTACACTTGGGACCAATATGAATATATGACAATTAATTATCAATAGACAATAAAAATTCATGCAAAGGGTAATATACTGAATAGCATACAATAAGAACATATCATCGATCGTTATTTAAAACAATCATAGCCGAGTACTCCACATATTTCGGTAACAAAAACCCTTCTATCAGATTAAAATGTCGAGACAAATTCATGCGAAATGTTGCAGCTACTCTCCGTCAAAACTTGCTTCCGCTGTTCAGATGGTAGAAAATGGTACCATGTCAAAAAAAGAAGGCAGCAGCGAATAAATAAATAAACATCATTAATGAGGCTATATCTTATATTGTTTCCCGAAACAATTAGCCAGCGTTTGTATAATCTACTGAACAATAAAGATTATTGTTTGTTTTACTTTTTATAGCTCGAGTTATGAAATCTGAAAACTTAGAGCCTACTCGTCAGCATAAAACCATGTGTTATGTCTGTTGCGAAATTAGCTGTTTTTAATGTAGTTCTACAAAAATGATTCATGTTCACAATTTCCAGGTGTCGGCAAAATTTGTCATTTTTGTGCACATGCCTTAGATAAGATGCTACAGAAAATGCAGTGACAATAAATAAGATTACACAAAGCAATCTCAATGAACTAGAAAAGCTTCATCAAAATCTGCATGCAGACACAGAGGATGGGGAATATGTTGCAAGGTCGCTGGAAAACTGGCGTTCACAATGAGCGATAGGGTCAGTAATGAAAAAAAGGCGAACAAGTTGCTTGATGAATGGAGAGATAAGGTGTTGGAAGAACATTCGGGCGACGCTGATATAGTACATAAATTCTACTGTATGGCACATGTATTGTTAGGTTTTCACAACTACTCATCAGCAGACATGAAAGAACTTGAAAATGAATTATCCAGTGAACATGGTCCAATTGGAAGAAACACATTACCTCAATTTAAGTCATGGAGATCAAATGAAACTGTGGTTGAAAGAGTTGTCCGCACAACTTCTGAAGTTGGGGTTCGCGACAAATGGGACTCGTACTGTGCAGCCAGCGGAATAAAATCTGGGATTGGAAAGTATAGAGATAATAGATATAATGCGATATTCGAAACAGCAGCACAGATTTCCAGTCATCAAGATTCATTCATAGAAGTGCTTGAAATGATCGACAATCCCAACAAAAAGCTGATGAGTGTAATGTGTGACCTCAAGTCAGACATTGTAGCAGCATTACTACAGTGTTATGGCTTGTTTTATGTTAAAGTGACTGGCCCTTTCTGGAACATGATAACAGGTGGAAGTGTCCCTTACCTTGAATTGTCCCCCCACATACTGAGGTTGAAAATATTCATAGAAGAATGCAGCAAAACCCCATCCATTCTTTTAAGTGATGAACACTGGCTGGAATCAGATATGCTTGACTGTCAAAAAGTTGCTTATCACAACAGATACACTGGCTGCTTGTCAAGTCCAGATGTGGAGAATAAGAATGTCCTATTAAAATGCATTCAGACAGTGGCTGGAGCTATATTCAAAGTTATCCGAAAACAGCTGACTGATTTTCTCGAAGGAGGGAAATACTTCGGTCTTCAAGACGAAAAGGAAATAAAAAGGACAAATTTTGCAATGGTCACAAATCTCCGCTGCGAACATCATTTTGGAGACCTAGACAGCAGTCAGCGGAGGCGCCCAAGTGCTACAATGCACCATCATTCCAGCATTCAGCTGTTGAAACGTAACAGAGATGCCATGTTCCGTTGGCTGCGGGATATGAAATCGAGTGAGAGAATGGAGCTGTTAAGTGCTGCAAGGAAAGGTGGTCGCAAACTGCGTAAAATTCATCGAGACAATGAAAAAGCTGTTCTCAATGATATTCATGTTGGAATAAATGTTTTACTTACCTCTGTTGCAATTAAACTGCCTAAGTCTTTCTTTCGTTTAGCATGTTTGCCCATTTTCACATGTTGCGAAATTATTTGGTAAGTTACTTATGATTAATAAGTTCATGTTGGTATAACAAGTGCTAATTAGATAGTTGTCGACATCAATAAAGGGCATTTAAATTTTATACAGTTTTCGAGTAAAACTTCTTTCTATAAAATGCAGTTTGACTAGCTTTAGGACCGTGCGGGACCGTATTACTAGCCACAACTGCGTCTTGCTCCGAAACTTCACTTCTGTTTTTTTTTTCTATTTTTTATATACTAGTAGATGGTGTGTACCTGAAGTATAAAACAATTGCTTCGTAACTTTTGATTTATCCCTTGTTTCATTGTAAATTTTACGATAATAAATCATTGCAAATTGAAAATAAACGAGACTACATATACATGTGAAAATGATATTGATTTAAACATCGAACAATTTTCATGACTTGAAGTTAAACAGAAGTGAAGTTTCGGAGCAAGACCCGGTTGTGGCTAGTAATACGGTCCCGCACGGTCCTAAAGCTAGTCATACGTGAGGCACGTTCAGCTAGACAGTCTTGCTTTGACTACAAGAGTAGTGATAATAACATACGACTAGATTTTTGGCCGTCGTACGGGACCGTTCACTACAGGATGTTTTAAAGCCACTAATAAATATGTATCATTTCCATATGGTTTATAATAAATAATTAAAGCGTAAAGTAGTTGTTATCTATACTTACGGGTACTTGTAGAAACTTTCAACAAGAGTGAAAATTACAGCACACCAGAGGATGGAAGAAGCAGAAAACGAAAATCAGGCTTCTGTATCTTTTATTAATTCACTTTTTTTTTCTATACGAAAGGGGGGGTCCCAGTTAGGTGTCTGCGCAAAATGTTTTTTGATTTTATTTATAATTTGTGGTAATATACCTACATGTATTAAGTTTCATTAACACGTGTTACTGTTACCAGTTTTGACTTACTTTTATAGATATTCACATTTAAAGTGGGTGGGGTAATCTGACATCTGACCAGCCAGGAACACAATTTCTGTTATTTTTTAGCTCATCTGATTTTTTGAAAAAAAATGATGAGTTATTGTCATCACTTGAGCGGTTGTTGGCGTCGGCGTCGGCGTTGGCGTCAGCGTCTGCGTCGGCGTTGCCTGGTTAAGTTTTATGTTTAGGTCAGCTTTTCTCCTAAACTATCAAAGCTATTGCTTTGAAACTTGGAATACTTGTTCACCATCATAAGCAGACCCTGTACATCAAGAAACATAACTCCATCTTGCTTTTTGCAAGAATTATTGCCCGTTTGGACTTAGAAAATCAGTTTTCTTGGTTAAGTTTTATGTTTAGGTCAGCTTTTATCCTAAACTATCAAAGCTATTCCTTTAAAACTTGCAACACTTGTTCACCATCATAAGCTGACCCTGTACAGCAAGAAACATAACTCCATCCTGCATTTTGCAAGATTTATGGCCCCTTTTGGACTTAGAAAATATCAGATTTCTTGGTTAAGTTTTATGTTTAGGTCAACTTTTTCTCTTAAACTATCAAAGCTATTGCTTTAAAACTTGCAACTCTTGTTCACCATCATAAGCTGACCCTATACAGCAAGCAACATAACTCCATCCTGCTTTTTGCGATAATTATTGCACCTTTTGGACTTAGAAAAATCATTTTCTTGGTTGAATATTATGTTTAAGTCAACTTTTCTCATAAACTATCAAAGCTATTGCTTTAAAACTTGCAACAGTTTTTCACCATCATAAGTGGACACTGTACATCAAGAAACATAACTCTATCCTGCTTTTTGCAAGAGTGATGGCCCTTTTTAGACTTAGAAAATCATGGGTAGGACAATATTTCTATTATACAAAAAAAATCAGATGAGCGTCAGCACCCGCAAGGCGGTGCTCTTGTTTAAAAATGGTTCTAACTTTTTACCAGAAACTTTCATGATAAAATAACTATGCAATGGACATTCACACAACGTGTTGCATTTTAAATTGTACTGAATACTTTTTTCAGCACAGAGCCACAAAGTGGTCTAATCAAATTTACTGATTTTCAATGGACGAACTTTACCAAAAAGCTAAAACATTTTTCATTAGTTGAGATATTAAGGTGTTATTTTCAGAAGATATTGTAAACTAAATAAACATAAAAATGACAGTATATCAGTATACTCTGATTAATATTGGAAGAGTGGTACACTCTCAAACTGGGTAAAAGTGGGTGGGGTAAATAAATATTCGAAGCAACACTACAAAAATAGCTCAAAAAGTATTTGATATAAATTGATGAAATCTTGCATGAGTCTTTATATTGATATGAACTTGCACTCCTCCTATTTTTCGTCTGGCTCCGCCCCCTGTTTCTAGAGTTATGGCCCCTGAAATAGTAAAAAATGCACATTTTCACCTTGTAACACGCCTAGCTCAAACGTATTTGATATAGATTCATGAAACCTTGCATTAGTCTTAATCATGATATGAACTTGTGCACCTACTACTTTTAATCTGGGTTCGCGCCCTATTTCTAGAGTTATGGCCCCTGAAATAGTAAAAAATGCACATTTTCACCTTGTGACACGCCTAGCTCAAAAAGTATTTGATATTGAGTGTTTATCATGATATGAACTTGTGCACCTACTATTTTTTATCTGGGTCTGCTACCTATTTCCAGAGTTATGGCCCCTTAAATAGTAACAAAATGCACATTTTTACCTAATTATGTGCCTTATTCAGAAGTATTCACGGTGCCTTACTCAGAAGTATTTAAATGTAAATTCATAAAACCTTGCTTGAGTCTTTATCATAATGTGACCTTTGCACACATGGCATTCTTCTTGAGAATTTTAGCATTTATTACAGAGTTATGGCCCTTGAAATAGCCAAAATAGTGGATTTTTTGTTTGTGATGCTCATAGCTCAAAAAGTATATGGTATAGAATAATGAATCCTTTTCATATTTTTTTGAGGCTATACCCCATTAAGACTGCAAACATTTGAATTATTTCCCCTTATTTGTGACAAATGTACCGGGGGGTGGGGGGGGGGGGGTCACACCCTGTGTCCTACAGACACATTCTAGTTTTATTAAATACAGACTTGGTTGTTAAATTTTAACAACAAAAAAATCTCTTTAATAAGACTTTATACATGTGTGCCATGGAAAAATCAATGCAGAAAATTTAATGTTAATTTGAACAATAGCTTTCTTCAAAATACACTGCCTCAGGCAAAACCTTTTGTTAAATACTTTGAGCTTTCACGGTTAATTTGGTTTGTCTACATGTCATGTTCAAGGTCCATGCTTTTTCCATGGCACACATGTATAAAGTGGGAATTTTTTTGTTAAAATTTATCAATCAATGCTGTATTTAATAAAATTAAGATAGTAATAGACAATCTGAGGCCATTTCTTAACAACTGCACAATTTTTGTAGTGTTGCTTCGAATATTTATTTACCCCACCCACTTTTTCCCAGTTTGAGAGTGTACCACTCTTCCAACATTAATCAGAGTATACTGATATACTGTCATTTTAATGTTTATTTAGTATACAATATCTGCTGAAAATAACACCTTAATATCTCAACTAATGAAAAATGTTTTAGCTTTTTGGTAAAGTTCGTCCATTGAAAATCAGTAAATTTGATTAGACCACTTTGTGGCTCTGTGCTGAAAAAAGTATTCAGTACAATTTAAAATGCAACATGTTGTGTGAATGTCCATTGCATAATTATTTTATCATGAAAGTTTCAGGTATATAGATTGAACCATTTAAAAAAAATATCAGAAATTGTGTTTCTGGCTGGTCACATGTCAGATTACCCCACCCACTTTAAATGTGAATATCTATAAAAGTAAGTCAAAACTGGTAACAGTAACACGTGTTAATGAAACTTAATACATGTAGGTATATTACCACAAAGTATAAATAAAATCAAAAAACATTTTGCGCAGACACCTAACTGGGACCCCCCTTTAACGGAATATAATATTTATTGGGAAGCACAAACAATTCAAACAAATAAAGCCAAGAATGATTTACACTAGAAAGAAAAAAATATTTTGCTATGTTGCGTTCTCATATAATGCTTCCATTTGATTTTATTTCTTATTCATAACATGTACATAGATACAAACGATACCAACAATCGAAGATTATTTACACAAAATACAGATGGACAGACATATTCTATAAATCATTATGTAATAATCACACACATAACTTGACAAATACACGTGCAGTTGTTAAAACTAAACAGTATAATTCTATTTCATATTTTGTTTCTGTTCCCTTTAGTCTATTACACGGACAAAATTTTATGAAAAATATCATATACGTTATTACGAATATGCAAATATTACGAATATGAAAGTATCTTAATCTTGCCGAAAATAATACAGAATGGAGAATAAACAATTTTTGTCAGTAGTGAATACATAATATGAATTATATAATAAACACAAAATGATTTCTGTAAGCATTATCGATACACAGGTTTTTGTTTTATATGAGGCTATAAACATATATGACATTTAATGCTAATAAAATTATGTTTACAAAAAAAAAAATATATATTAAATTGTAAGTTGTTGCTTCCAAGGCTCTTATTCAGCACTATTTTTCGTAATCTTGCCCTGAAAAAAATAGCAGATAAAACATAATTTTTAACAGCTGTATGTTATACATTAATAGTTTCCTGAAATTTGAAATGTCATGTGATATAATTCGATTAATTTGTTGTTTCAAACATGTAGACATGCATCTTACTTTAAATAATACCAATGGTTTTTTTCCTGAGCGAAAACTTTAATGCCGATATTCTATGTTGTATTAAAATTAAATTTCAAATTCTTTTTTGATATTTACAAAAGCAAATAAATTCGTTACAAATTAACAAGTTATTCAAAAACTATTAATTTTAACTGGTAACTTACCTCTTAAATAATTATCAAACTCAATGCCAAACTGTGAACGAAGATTATTCGTTAGGGTTTTAAATAACGTAATCGTATTAAATTAATTGTTAGTATAACAACAGAAGTTTGCAACAAACATACAAAACTGCAAAAGTGAACTCTAAATAAAACAACTGAATTTACAAGTTTTATTGTTTATTAAGCACTGTCTCATCGTATACACTTCGTGTCAAGTGCTGTACCTGCAAAATACGAAAAGTTTCCGAAATTACCTTGCAGACGAACATTGAAACTGAAAAATTACGAAGATATTTTGTGTTAACATACACATAAATATATCTTTTGATTTTTGGTTAAAATAAAATGAAAAATAGCATATTTTAAAACAATATCATGAACATAGCAATTCACCGCGATTTCAGCGCGAAACAACACGTTCGGTGAGCATCGTGTCTGGACATGCTGTTCACCGCGATTTGCGATGAAATCACCCAGCTGGGTGGTCAAATTTCTTTGAACACGCTAGTCTGGTATCATGGTGATGGGTGTCCATTGGAACTTTTCATTTTGGACGTACTGTACATGTCTGTTGTTGGGCTGGAAAAAGATAGGTCCAAAATTTAAACTAAAAGCTATGTTGCATAAATTCTTCGTTATTTCTGTGCATACAATTCGGTTGTTTAAAGGTTAGAATATCAGAAAATTACAGGAAATAAAACATATCTTTGAAAAAGCCCTGATCTTTCATCATTTGTTTGGTTGGCACATGTTTACGATTTTAATGCTAGCAGGCCGTGATGTGCCTGAACCCGTGTAAAGTGATAATTTTGATAACACTTTGGTTTTATTAGCTCACCTGTCACATAGTGACAAGGTGAGCTTTTGTGATCACCCTTCGTCCGTCCGTCCGGACATCTGTCCGTCCGTCCGAAGTTTGTGACATGCTAGCTCAAACAGTATTTGATATAAATTAATGAAACCTTGCATGAGTCTTTATCATGATATGAACTTGCGCACCTTCTATTTTTCGTCTAGCTCCGCCTCCTAATTTTAGAGTTATGGCCCCTGAAATAGTAAAAAATGCACATTTTCACCTTGTGACACGCCTAGCTCAAAAAGTATTTGATATAGATTCATGAAACCTTGCACATGAACTGGGTCTGTAGGTCAAAGGTCGAGGTCATAAATTGAGCTCAATGATTAAATTTGTCAGTTTTTTGCCCCCCCCCCCCCAATGAGTGGTGAGGGCATATAGATTTGGTCTTGTCCGTACGTACATCCGAAGTTTGTGACTAGCCTAGCTCAAAAAGTATTTTATATAAATTGATGAAACCTTGCATGAGTCTTTATCATGATATGAACTTGCGCACCTCCTATTTTTCATCTGGCTCCGCCCCCTATTTTTAGAGTTATGGCCCCTGAAATAGTCAAAAATGCACATTTTCACCGTGTGACACGCCTAGCTCAAAAAGTATTTGATATAGATTCATGAAACCTTGCATGAGTCTTAATCATGATATGAACTTGTGCACCTCCTATTTTTCATCTGGGTCCGCCCCCTATTTCTAGAGTTATGGCCCCTGAAATAATCAAAAATGCACATTTTCACCTCGTGACACGCCTACCTCAAAAAGTGTTTGATATAAATTGATGAAACCTTGCATGAATCTTTATCATGATATGAACTTGCGCACCTTCTATTTTTCATCTGGGTCCGCCCCCTATTCCCAGAGTTATGGCCCCTGAAATAGTCAAAAAAGGCACATTTTCACCTATTTAAGTGCCTCACTCAAAAAGTATATAATGTAAATTCATGAAAGCTTGCTCGAGTCTTTATCATAATGTGACCTTGCACACTTGGCATTCTTCTTGAGAACTTTAGCGTTTATTACAGAGTTATGGCCATTGAAATAGCCAAAATAGTGGATTTTTTGTTTGGGATACTCATAGCTCAAAAAGTGTATGGTATATAATAATGAATCCATTCATAATTTTTTTTTGAGGCTATACCCCATTAAGACTGCAAACATTTGAATGATTTCCCCTTATTTGTGACAAATGTATCAGTTGGGGGCACACCCTGTGTCCTACAGACACATTCTAGTTCTAGGTCAATTTTCGGCCTCAAAAGATCAGGTCCCATAACTCTGACATGTATTTTGAGCAAATTATGCCCCCTTTTGGACTGGTTAAAGTTTTGTGTGCAAGTTACTATCTCCAAAACTAATGCAGATATTGAATTGAAACTTTATATGTGTCTTCAGGGTTATAAAACTAATGATAGCATCAAGTCCCATAACTCTGACATCCATTTTGGCCAAATTATGCTCCCTTTTGGACTTAGAACATCCTGTTTAAATTTTACATGCAAGTTACTATCTCCAAAACTAATGCAGATACTGGATTGAAACTCTAGATATTTCGACATTTAAGTTAATATTCCTACTTCTAGGACAACAATTCGAATAGTTGAGCATTTTGTTTGTTTTTGTATTTGTCCAAGCAAGCAACTAAACTCAGGTGAGTGATATAGAGCCATCATGGCCCTCTTGTTTGTTTACATTTCAAAGTGCGATGATATTGTTCAATACCTTTATGCACAATGTTGTATATATACGTCATTGACAGATTATAGTCACCTTCCAGTAGGAGACTTTGTATTGCATGGAAATTCTTCTTTGACTTGTTTTTTTTGTTGTTTTTATTTTTTTTTTCTAGAATGATTTCACTGCAGAAGAACACAAAAGTATACAAACAGCACTCAGGCAGAGATTAGGACAGGAATTTATAAGTCAGAGGGCAGGAGCAGGAGGGCAAAAGGTCATTTTTAGCTCAACTGTTCGAAGAATAGGTAGAGCTATTGGACTCACCCATGCGTTGGCATCCTGATTTAGGTAAGATTTTTATTGAGCCCGCTTGCGGAAGAAAGACTTAGTCGTCCAAATGGCTGTTCAGTGGACGTGCGTTCATCCGTGCATCCTGACGTGCGTGAGTCCATCCGGATCTGTTTGTCCGGACCATAACTTTGACATGCATGGAGCAAACTTGTTTATATTTGGCATGAATGTTAACCTCAGTGAGACGGAGTGTCATGCGCAAACCCCAGGTTCCTATCTCAAAGGTCAAGGTCACACTTAGAGGTCAAAGATCAAATTCAATAATGACTTTCGGAGCATTTCTTCTTGCATGGAGGAATTTTAATGTAACTTGGTACAATTGTTCACCATCATGAGATGGAGTGTCATGCCCAAGAATCAGGTCTCTAGGTCTGAGATCAAGGTCACTCTTATAGGTCAAAAGATACAAGAATGATAACTTGTCTAGAGCATTTCTTCTTCATGCATGAAGGGATTTTGATGTAACTTGGCACAACTGTTCACCACCATGAGACAGAGTGTCTTGCGCAAGAACCAGATCCCTAGGTCTAAGGTCAAGGTCACACTTAGAGGTCAAAGGTCAGATACAAGAATGACTTTGTCCGGAGCATTTCTTTTTCATGCATATATGGATTTCGATGTAACTTGGCACAGTTGTTCACCATCATGAGACAGAGTGTCATGCGCAAGAACCTAGAATTACTTCCCTTTGATGTTACTATAAATAGCTTGTTAACACTCTAGAGGCCACATTTATGACAATATCTCTATGAAACTTGGTCAGAATGTTATTCTTGATGATCTTTAGGTCAGCTTTAAATCTGGATCAAGTGGGGTAAAGAACTAGGTCACCAGGACAAAAAAATCAAAGTAAAAGCTTGTTAACACTCTAGAGGCCACATTTATGACTGTATCTTCATGAAACTTGGTCAGAATGTTAACCTTGATGATATTTAGGCCAAATTTGAATGTGAGTCATGTTGGGTCAAAAATTAGGTCACCAGGTCAAATCAAAGGAAAAGCTAGTTAACACACTAGAGGCCACATTTATGACCATATCTTGATGAAACTCGGTCAGAATGTTAATCTTAAAGATCTTTAGATGAAGTTCCAATCTGGGTCAGAAGGGGTCAAAAACTAGGTCACCAGGTCAAATCAAAGGTAAAGCTTGTTAACACTCTAGAGACCTAATTATAAGTTTGAAACTCATGAAAATTGATCAGACTGTTGCCTTGATGACCTCTTGGTCGAGTTCGAAACTTGGTCATGTTGGGTTCTAAAACGAGGTCACCAGGTCAAATCAAAGGAAAAGCTTGTTTACACTTATACCATGTTCAGACTACGTTTTTAATCCTATATTAACTTGGGTTTATTTTTAGCTCACCTGAGCACGAAGTGCTCAAAGGTGAGCTTTAGTGATCACCCTGTGTCCGGCGTCCGTCGTCGTCCGTCGTCCGTCTGTCCGTCCGTCCGTCGTCAACAATTTCACTGTTAACACTCTAGAGGTCACATTTTTGGCCCAATCTTAATGAAACTTGGTCAGAATGTTACCCTCCATAAAATCTTGGACGAGTTCGATATTGGGTCATCTAGGGTCAAATACTAGGTCACCAGGTCAAATCAAAGGAAAAGCTTGTTAACACTCTAGAGGTCACAATTTTGACCCAATCTTAATGAAACTTGGTCAGAATGTTACCCTCCATAAAGTCTTGGACGAGTTCGATATTGAGTCATCTGGGGTCAAAAACTAGGTCACCAGGTCAAATCAAAGGAAAAGCTTGTTAACACTCTAGAGGTCACATTTTTGGCCCAATCTTAATGAAACTTGGTCAGAATGTTACCCTTAATAAAATCTTGGACTAGTTCGATATTGGGTCACCTGAGGTCAAAAACTAGGTCAACAGGTCAAATCAAAGGAAAAGCTTGTTAACACTCTAGAGGTCACAATTTTGGCCCAATCTTAATGAAACTTAGTCAGAATGTTATCCTTAAAAAAAGTCTTGGACGAGTTTGATATTGGGTCATCTGGGGTCAAAAACTAGGTCACCAGGTCAAATCAAAGGAAAAGCTTGTTTACACTGTAGAGGCCGCATTTATGACTATATCTTCATGAAACTTGGTCAGAATGTTAATATTGATGATCTTAAGGTCCAGTTTGAATCTGGGTCATGTAGGATTAAAAACTAGGTCACCGGGTCAAATCAAAGGAAAAGCTAGTTAACACTGTAGAGGCCACATTTATGACCATATCTTAATGAAACTTGGTCAGAATGTTTATCTTGATGCTCTTTAGGTCGAGTTTAAATCTGGGTCAGCTGGGGTCAAAAACTAGGTCACTAGATTAAATCAAAGGAAAAGCTTGTTAACACTCTAGAGGCCACATTTATGACTATATCTTCATAAAACTTAGTCAGAATATTAAACTTGATGATCTTTAGGTCAAGTTTGAATCTGGGTCATGTTGGGTCAAGAATTAGGTCATGGGGGCAAATCAAAGGAAAAGCTTGTTAACACTCTAGAGGCCACATTTATGACTGTAACTTCATGAAACTTAGTCAGAATGTTAAACTTGATGATCTTTAGGTCAAGTTCGAATCTGGGTCATGTTGGGTCAAAAACTAGGTCACGGGGTCAAATGAAAAGAAAAGCTAGTTAACACTGTAGAGGCCACATTTATGAACATACCTTGATGAAACTTGGTCAGAATGTTAATCTTGATGATCTTTAGGTCAATAGGTCAGGTGAGCGATACAGGACCTTCATGGCCCTCTTGTTTAAACTTGTTTGCGTCCACACTATATGTGGTGTAAAATGTGAATTATGTAAATGTCAAGTGGTTTCTGTAATATAGCATTAAAACTACCTCGGGAGGTGGTTTTAATACTATATTAAAAATTAATATTACATTATTTTACAAGTGTGAATGCAAATGGGAGTTATAACTGGTTTAACAATCCTATATTCCCAGATTTTACCTTTTGGCGGAAGAATACCATGTGTTTCTTTTTTGTATCAAACAATTGATGCTATGGCTGGCAAAAGTAATTGGAGTGTTGACGAAACAAAAACATTAAATTGCGATATGGAGTCATGCTGATGCTCAAAATGAACTATAGATGGATGGACAGAAATTCTTAGATGAACACAGAAGTTTAAACATTGATGACTCCTTCTTGTTTCTGTCAGCCTCCTTCTTTGTAACCTTTTTTTGCTTATTGCAAAATATTTGTTTACTTGTAACATTGCAGGTATATATTTATACCCCCACCAAACATGTTTGAGGGGGGTATATAGGAGTCAGTTTTGTCACGTCCCGTCGCGTCCCGTCCCGTCCCATCGCGTCCCGAAATCTATTATCTCAGTTATTACCAAATGGATTTGATTCAAACTTAAAATACATGTTCCACCTTATCACCCACATCATGTGACACAAGGTGCATAACTCTTGACACCAAGTTTTCATGAATTATGTCCCCTTTTACTTAGAATTTAAGGTTAATTTGTTGTATTTTCACTATATCTCAGTTATTACTAAATGGATTTGATTCAAACTTAAAATAGATGTTCCACCTCATCACCCACATCATGTGACATAAGGTGCATAACTCTGACACCATTTTTTTTATGAATTATGCCCCTTTTTACTTAGAATTTAAGGTTGATTTTGAGTATTTTCACTTTATCTCAGTTACTACTGAATGGATTTGATTCAAACTTAAAATAGATGTTCCACCTCATCACCCACATCATGTGCCCACGTCATGTGACACAAGGTGCATAACTCTTACACCAAGTTTTCATGAATTATGTCCCCTTTTACTTAGAATTTAAGGTTAATTTTGTTGTATTTTCACTATATCTCAGTTATTACTAAATGGATTTGATTCAAACTTAAAATAGTTGTTCCACCTCATCACCTAGATGATGTGACATAAGGTGCTTAACTCTGACATAAATTTTTTTGAATTTTGTCCCCTTTTACTTTAAATTTAAGGTTGATTTTGATGTATTTTCACTATATCTCAATTATTACAAAATGGATTTGATTCAAACTAAAAATAGATGTTCCACCTCATCACCCACATCATGTGACACAAGGTGCATAACTCTGACACCAATTTTTCATGAATTATGCCCCTTTTTACTTAGAATTTAAGGTTAATTTTGATGTATTTTCACTATATCTCAATTACTACTGAATGGATTTGATTCAGACTTAAAATAGATGTTCCACCTCATCACCCACATCATGTGACACAAGGTGCATAACTCTGACACTATTTTTCTTGAATTGTGTCCCCTTTTACCTAGAATTTAAGGTTAATTTTGATGTATTTTCACTATATCTCATTCTGATTGGCTTAGAGCCAAAGGGAAGTAACCTTTTTTTAACCTTTGTACTGAGTTTCTTCCCCTTAAATTCCAGGAATTAGTCTATTTTTAGAAATCCTATTTTTAGATTTTCAATATTTTAGGTATTTTTCTAACTTTTTTATTATAAGTCCTATGTAAAAAATAAAAACATTTTTCCGTGGTAACATGGGTCGGTAAAACACTTTTTTGTATTCACTTTTAGTGTATCTCTAATATTAGAGATTTAATATATTTACTAGTATTACTATACTAGTATTATACTAGTATTACTTATATGTGGAAGCCCAGGATGAAGTACTCCAAAGTATTTTTAAGATTCCTTATGGTTGCCATTCTTCTGTGACAAGACCGTATGGTGGGGGTATGAGTCACTCCTGTGACAGTTCTAGTTAAACCACATTTCTTTGCCTAGTGTGGAAGCAAACTAGATTATATTTTGATGGGTTTTTAAATGTCAAATACCAATTATAGCCAGTTAGCACCTGATAAAAATAAAACCAATCTGCTAGTGTGAACATGGTTTTAGAGGCAACATTTATGACCATATCTTAACGGAACTTGGTCAGAATGTTATTCTTTATGAACTTTAGGTCAAGTTTGAATCTAGCTTGTGATGGATCAAAAACTAGGTCACCACGTCAAATCAAAGGAAAAGCTAGTTAACACTCTAGAGACCACATTTATGACCATATCTTAATGAAACTTGGTCAGAATGTTAATCTTAATGATCTTAGGTCAAGTTCCAATCTGGGTCAGGTGGGGTCAAAAACTAGGTTACCTGTTCAAATCAAAGGTAAAGCTTGTTATTACTCTAGAGACCTATGTTAAAGTTAAAAACTCATGAGAATTGATCAGAATGTTTGTCTTGATGACCTCTAGGTCAAAATCGAATCTGGGTCATGTGGGGTTGAAAACCTAGGTCACCAGTTCAAATCAAATGAAAAGCTTGTTAACACTCTAGAGGCCACATTTATGACCATATCTTCACGGAACTTGGTAAGAATGTTATTCTTGATGAACTTTAGGTCAAGTTTGAATCTAGATCATGATGGGTGAAAAACTAGGTCACCACGTCAGATCAAATGAAAAGCTTGTTAACACTCTGGAGGCCACATTTATGACCATATCTTCATGAAACTTGGTCAGAATGTTATTCTTGATGATCTTTAGGTCAAGTTTGAATCTAGGTCATGTGGACTTTTCTATTTGATGTTTATAAAACTTTGTCAAAATGTTTGTCTATGAAATCAAGGCCAAATTAACTTATCAAGGGTTAGGCCAAAATTAAAATTGTGTTTGTTTGCCGTCTCCCTACCTACCCACTTTAACAGCTGCGCCCCAAAAGTTTTTATTGGACAATGCTGGTCATTTTTTTATGCCCCCGGAATCTACTGATGCGGGAGGAATATAGTGATTGTCCTGTCCGTTCGTCCGTTTCGTCTAGCATCAATACCCCTTACTAGAATGACTTGATACTAATGCAGATGTAACCTGTGACCATTCCTCATCTTCAGACATCACCTGACCTCTGTTTGACCTTGACCTTGACCTCATTTTGGACTTAGGTTGCTTTATATGGGCCATCTCTTGGTTAACCAAATGGGACCGTTTCGTCTAGCATCAGTACCCCTTACAAGAATGAATTGATACTAATACAGATGTAAACTGTGACCATTCCTCATCTTCAAACATCACCTGACCTCAGTTTGACCTTGACCTCGTTTTGGACTTAGGTGCAAAATCTACCGACAAGGATGCCACCGGGGGCATCAAGCGCTTATTGAACGCAGCTCCTTGTTTTTAAGTTGCAATATGACAAGTGCTGGATACATTTCAAGTAGGCAAATTAGTAAGTAAGAAACTTTGAATTGTATTATTTAATATCATCCTTTTATACAACATATACAGATCTGTCTTATTTTCACAGAAGAAATATTCTGTAAGAAATAATCATATATCTACTTGTAAAAGTATAATCTGCCCACCAAAAATAAGAAAAAAGAAAGAATTGCCTACCTTCCTACCCAACTTAAAAAGTAGGGTCGGGAGACAGCAAACAACAACTTTTTTTAAATGTGGCCTTAGAATTAGGTCAGGTAAGCGATACAGGGCCTTCAGGGCCCTCTTGTTTTTATTTGGCACAGTGAGACAGAGTGTTGTGTGCAACTCCCAGTCCTTTTGACAGCTGGCGGGTTTGACATGTTGCCCGTAGGCATCTAGTCTGTGTAAGCTGGTATCTCAGTAACCTTGTGAGAATGAATTAAAACTTCACACACTTATTCACTTTGATAAACTAACTTACACTGCACATGTTTTATAACTTCTATGGGTGGTTTTCAAAATATTGAAGCAAAAGTGTGACATAGGGATTGAAAATTCAAAGCTTTTTAGCTCACCTGAGCACAAAGTGCTCAGTGTGAGCTATTGTGATCGCTCACCATCGGGCATCCGTCCGGCCGTCCATCATCCGTCCATTCACATTTAGTTTGTTTACACTCAAGCATCCACAATTTTTAAGCAATCTTAATCAAACTTGGTTACAATGTTTTTGGTCACAAGACCTCGGGTGAGTTCGATTATGGGCTAGATCAGATCAGTAGGTCCAGAGTTATATGCCCTTGATTGACAAAATTTGCTATATTTCACTTTGTTAGCTCACGCAAAGTGCTCAAGGGTGAGCTTTTGTGGTCAATAATTGTCCGCCATTCGTCCGGCCAGCGTCCGGCCGGTGTCTGTCAACACCTAGCCTAAACCACCAGTCCAATTTTGATGAAACTTCACAGGAATGTTCCTTGCATGATCCGCATTAAAAATTAGTCAAAGAAATGAATTCCATACAGAACTCTGGTTGCCATGGCAACCGAAAGGAAAAACTTTAAAAATCTTCTTTGTCCAAAACCACAGGGCCTAGGGCTTTGATATTTAGTATGTAGCATCATATAGTGGCCCTCTACCAAGAATTTTCAAATTATCCCCCTAGGGTCAAATATGGCTCCGCCCCGGGGCTCACATGGTTAATATAGACTGATATAGGAAAAAACTTTAAAAATCTTCTTGTCTGAAACTACAAGACCTAGGCCTTTGGTATTTGGTATGTAGCATTGGCTTGTGGTCCTCTACCAAGATTGTTCAAATTATGCCCCTCAGGTGAAAAGAGGCCCCGCCCTGGGGGTACGAAGTTTCACAAACACTTATATAGGTAAAACTTCAAAAATCTTCTTCCTGAAACTGCAAGGCCTAGGCTTTTGATATTTGGTATGTTGCATTTCCTAGTGGTCCTCTACCATAATTGTTCAAATTATGCCCCTGGGGTGAAAAGAGGCCCTGGCCCGAGGGCCCAAAGTTTTACATAGACTTATATAGGAAATTTTTTAAAAAAATCTTACTGTCAAAAGTTCAAGGCTTAAGCCTTTGATATTTGGTATGTAGCAATGGCTAGTGGTTCTCTAACAAGATTGTTCAAATTACGCCCCTGGGGTGAAAAGAGGCCCCGCCCTAGGGGTCACTTGTATATGAGTTATATAGGCAAAAATACTTCAAAAATGATCTGATCATATTTCCTAGATTATTCAGTTATAATTACCTGATGACCCCAAGTAATTAGGGGTCACTTGACTGTGACCTTGACCTACTGACCTACTTTTTTAGCCCACCATCTCAGATGATGGGCTATTCAAAATACTCTGCGTTCGTGATCCATCCGTCCATCTGTCTGTTAACAATTTCTCGTTATCACATCTCCTCAGAAACTACTGGGGGGCTTTTGACCAAACTTTGTCAGAATGATGTATTGGTACCCTAGTTGTGTCCCCCTGAAGATCAGACTGGTTCAAAAAAATTTGAGTGAGTTATGGCCCTTTGTTTATTTTTATAATTTACATAGATTTATACAGTAAACCTCACTTATAAGGAACTCGGATATAAGGAACACTCAGTTATGAGGAACAGCTTTCAGTTCGCCGATCTAATTCCTTCTTTGTTCAATATAAAAATCCTCGGTTATAGGGAACTCGGTTATAAGGAACACTCGGTTATAAGGAACACTTTTTCCAGTCCCAAAGTACGAAATTCAATTGAAAAACCCCTCGGTTATAGCGAACAGACATAAAGAATTAAAAAAATATTGGAAATCGGAAATAATTAGGAGAATCGCTGGTGGCGTCGGAGTAACGTCGGCACTTACACGCGCTTTCATGCACATGAATAAACACATATTTTATTTAGAACTATCATCTTTAATTTGTTAATTCACGGATATGATAAAAATCATCACTAACATTTACCAAATACTAGACGATAGTAGACTTATATTTACTCAAGATTATGTTCGAGAGCTACTTGTATTAGGTAGGTGAACGAAAATCAGTAACGGTCACCAAACCTTGGGATATTAATATTGGTCATTATTGTCTCAAAAGATTCTAAATAAATATACTAATTACGTGTAATTAACAATAGCAAACAGTCCAGTTTACCAAATTTTCAATTGTAAACATTATAGCAGGTGCTAAATATGGACAATAGCATAACTATGTTGGTATAATTTACACTTTAATCTGTATGTATTGTTTTGATTTTGCTATATTAATGAAGGTTTCTCTTTTCGAAGATTTGAGTTCTGTATGAAATTTCCCTTGTACATGTACATGACAATGTATGTACATGACAATGTTCGCAAAATAAAAATCTGAACATTTATTTTATATTAGTATTGATATCTATTCTCGAAAAATTTAAGGGGAGAAACTGCAACATATGATATAGTCATAGTCATTCTTACCGACGTACATTTTGTCTTAGTTTAGGTTTAACGCCGTGTTACAACACTATTTCAGTCATATACATGCAGGCAGTTTACTTACCATTTCTTCAGGAAAATACCGGTATTACTACTTGACTCGCAACATTCTCACATAAAGATTCATGGTCGGCCCGGAGTGTGAACACATAGCCCCTTTCAGACGTCAGTCAAATAGTGTTTACTATACAAATTGTGTTCGGTATACAAACCTCGGTTACAAGGAACTAGTTCCCTATACGGATATAAGGAACCTCGGTTATAAGGAACCATTTTTAGAAGTCCAAAGCTGTTCCTTATAAGCGAGGTTTACTGTAGAGCTTTGATATTTAGTATGTAGCATCATCTAATGGTCCTCTACCAAGATTATCAAATTATTTCCCTGGGGTCAAATATGGCCCCGCCCCGGGGGTCACATAGTTTATATAGACTTATGTAGGAAAAAACTTTGAAAAACCTCTTGTCCAAAACCACAGGGCCTAGGGCTTTGGTATTTTGTATGTGACATCATCTAGTGGTCCTCTACTAAAATTGTTCAAATTATTCCCCTAGGGTCAAATATGGCCCCACCCTGGGGGTCACATGGTTTACATAGACTTATATAGGGAAAAACTTTGAAAATTTTCCTGTCCAAACCACAAAGCTTAGGGCTTTGATATTTGTAATGTAGCATCATCTAGTGCATCTTTACTAGGGATGGGAACGAATATTTGAATATTCGAAAATCGGTCGAATATTCGAATATGAAAATCAAATTCGAATATTCGTAAATTATTGTATTATTTTTTTTTTTTTTCAAAATAAGTATCACTGATTTTGGGCAATATGAGCGTGCTAATTCTACAGAATAAAACCATGTCATGTTTGTTTATTGCGTATCAAATGATGTCCAATTAACAAGAAAATAGCAATGCATAATTGGCAGGGGCCATCGTTACGGTTTAACAGTTTGCAACAGGCGTCCGTGTGTCAGATGCATGTCAAAAGATGTCCAGTTAACAAGAAAATTGCAATGCATAATTATCTGGGGTCATCGCTACGGATTAACAGTTTGTAATTGGCTTAAATGTGATATCTTTTTATCTTTTGTTCATTTTTATTGGCGCCTGTTTTATGTAACAAGTTGTAGATTTTTTTTTTGAAAACAATACCAAACTTGTAGATATTGTCGATCTTTTCACAATATTTTGTACGACGTCTCAGACCATCCGCAGAATCGGTTTTCATCCGCCATCGGCCGTATTCGAATTAAATTTTGAAGTACTTTATAATAAAGTCAAGAAATAACATATGATTGATGCATAAGTTCATGTTGAAGGAGGTTTAAGTCTGCCTTACTTGCTTTTTACACGACGATTTTTACACGCCGATTGAAAATTTTCAAAATAGCGGCGGTAATACAACAACGCGTCACTTGTTTAAATGGGACGACCTGCTATTTTTTAGATAAAATTGCGACAGTCTAAATTATAATCGTTTTGATTTTTTGTATCATTTTGAAGCTAAAACACTGAATTAGTTAAATCTGTTCATGGTTATACTGACAGAATCGTGAAATAAAACGCTAGGATTGGCGGGTTTTGCTAGGTAGGATCGGGTTACCCGAAACAAACATTTTTTGGCCTTATAACGTACGATGATCCACGCTTTAAAAAAATGAATACGTTGTGTATATGCAAATCACTTAATAAGAATTTAAAGCTTCCATTAAAACAAACCGAATATGCGAATATATTCGAATATGGCAAATCGAATATTCGAATATTGATTTCAGTATTCGTTCCCATCCCTAGTCTTTACCAAATTTGTTCAAATTATCCCCCTAGGGTCAAATATGGCCCCACCCCGGGGGTCACATGGTTCACATAGACTTAAATTATATAGGTAAAAGCTTTTAAAATCTTGACATGAGTTGACCTTGATCTTGACCTAGCGACCTACTTTCACATTTCTGTAGCTACAGCCTTTCAAATTTGGACCACATGCATAGTTTGGTGTACCGAAAAAAAATTTGACCTTGACATTGACCTAGTGACCTACTTTCACATTTTTAGCCCACCATCATCATGGTGGGCTATTCAAATCACTCTGCGTCCGTGGTCCGTCCATCCGTCATTCCGTCCGTGCATTCGTCCGTCAGTTAACAATTTATCTTTATCGCATCTCCTCAGAAACTACTGGGGGGAATTTGACCAAACTTTGTCAGAATGATGTATTTTACCTTAGTTGTGTCCCCCTGAAAATCAGACTGGTTCAAGAATTTTTGAGTGAGTTATGGCCCTTTGTTTTTTTTTTTATAATTTACATAGATTTATATAGGGAAATTTTTTGAAAATCTTCATGTCCAAAACCACAGGGCCTAGGGCTTTGATATTTAGTATGTAATATCATCTAGTGGTCCTCTACCAAGATGATTCAAATTATATCCCTGGGGTCACATGGTTTATATAGACTTATATAGGGAAAAATTTTGAAAAACCTCTTGTCCAAAACCACAGGGTCTAGGGCGTTGATATTTTGCATGTGACTTCTTTAGTGGTCTTCTACTAAGACTTTTAAAATTATCAACTTAGGGTCAAATATGGCCCCGCCTTTGGGGTCACATGGTTTATGTAGACTTATATAGTGAAAAACTTTGAAAAACCTCTTGTCCAAAACCACAGGACCTAGGGCTTTTATATTTTGCATGTGACATCATCTAGTAGTCTTCTACTAAGTTTGTTCAAATTATCCCCCTAGGGTCAAATATGGCCCCGTCCTGGGGGTCACATGGTTTACATAGACTTATATAGGGAAAAACTTTGAAAATCTTCTTGTCCAAACTACAAAGCCTAGGGCTTTGATATTTGTTATGTAGCATCATCTCGTGGTTCTCTACCAAGTTTGTTCAGATTATCCCCCTAGGGTCAAATATGGCCCGGCCCGGGGTGTCACATGGTTCGTATAGACTTGTATAGGGAAAAGCTTTTAAAATCTTCTTGTCAATAACCTACAACATTCAAATTTGGACCACATGTATAGTTTTGAGTGGCAAGATGAACATTGACATGAATTCACCTTGATTTTGACCTAGTGACCTACTTTCACATTTCTGTAGCTACAGCCTTCAAATTTGGACCACATGCATAGTTTTGTGCTCCGGAAAAAAAACTTTGACCTTGACACTGACATAGTGACCTACTTTCACATTTTTGAAGGTACAGGCTTCAAATTTGGACCACAGGCATAGTTTTGTGTTCAGAAATGAAATTTGACCTTGATTTTGACCTAGTGACCTACTTTCACATTTCTCAATCTACAGCCTTCAAATTTGGACCACATGCATAGTTTTGTGTACCGAAATGAACTTTGATCTTGAGATTGACCTAGTGACCTACTTTCACATTTTTCAAGCTACATGCTTCAGATTTGGACCACATGCATATTTTTGTGTTCTGAATTGAAATTTGACATTGATTTTTATCTAGTACCTACTTTCACATTTCTCAAGCTGCAGCCTCCAAATTTGAAGCACATGCATAGTTTTGTATACCGAAATGAACTTTGACCTTGAAATTGATCTTGTGACCTACTTTCACATTTCTCAAGCTACAGCTTTCAGATTTAGACCACATGCACAGTGATGTGTACTGAAATGAAATTTGACCTTGATTTGGACCTTGAGCTAGTCTTGAAATTTGGAACAATCAAAAATGGCTCAATAGTGGGCACCAAGATCACTCTGATCTCTTGTCAAATTTGGACCACATGCATAGTTTTGTGTTCCGAAATAAAATTTGACCTTGATTTTGACCTAGTGACCTACCTTCACATTTCTCAAGCTACAGCCTTCAAATTTGGACCACATGCATAGTTTTGTGCACTGGAAAAAAACTTTGACCTTGACATTGACATAGTGACCTACTTTCACATTTTTGAAGGTACAGGCTTCAAATTTGGACCATGTGCATAGTTTTATGTTCAGTAATGAAATTTGACCTTGATTTTGACCTAGTGACCTACTTTTACATTTTTCAAGCTACAGCCTTGAAATTTGGACCTCATGCATAGTTTTGTGTACCGAAAAAAAATTTGACCTTGACATTGACCTAGTGACCTACTTTCACATTTTTAGCCCACCATCATCATGGTGGGGTATTCAAATTACTCTGCGTCCGTGGTCCGTCCATCTGTCATTCCGTCTGTGCATTCGTCCGTCAGTTAACAATTTATCGTTATCGCATCTCCTCAGAAACTACTGGGGGGAATTTGACCAAACTTTGTCAGAATGATGTATTTTACCCTAGTTGTGTCCCCCTGAAAATCAGACTGGTTCAAGAATTTTTGAGTGAGTTATGGCCCTTTGTTTTTTTTTTTATAATTTACATAGATTTATATAGGGAAATTTTTTGAAAATCTTCATGTCCGAAACCACAGGGCCTAGGACTTTGATATTTAGTATGTAATATCATCTAGTGGTCCTCTACCAAGATGATTCAAATTATATCCCTGGGGTCACATGGTTTATATAGACTTATATAGGGAAAAACTTTGAAAAACCTCTTGTCCAAAACCACAGGGTCTAGGGCGTTGATATTTTGCATGTGACATCATCTAGTGGTCTTCTACTAAGATTTTTAAAATTATCAACTGAGGGTCAAATATGGCCCGCCTTTGGGGTCACATGGTTTATGTAGACTTATATAGTGAAAAACTTTGAAAAACCTCTTGTCCAAAACCACAGGACCTAGGGCTTTGATATTTTGCATGTGACATCATCTAGTAGTCTTCTACTAAGTTTGTTCAAATTATACCCCCTAGGGTCAAATATGGCCCCGTCCTGGGGGTCACATGGTTTACATAGACTTATATAGGGAAAAACTTTGAAAATCTTCTTGTCCAAACTACAAAGCCTAGGGCTTTGATATTTGTTATGTAGCATCATCTCGTGGTTCTCTACCAAGTTTGTTCAGATTATCCCCCTAGGGTCAAATATGGCCCGGCCCGGGGTGTCACATAGTTCGTAAAGACTTGTATAGGGAAAAGCTTTTAAAATCTTCTTGTCAATAACCTACAACATTCAAATTTGGACCACATGTATAGTTTTGAGTGGCAAGATGAACATTGACATGAATTCACCTTGATTTTGACCTAGTGACCTACTTTCACATTTCTGTAGCTACAGCCTTCAAATTTGGACCACATGAATAGTTTTGTGCTCCGGAAAAAAAACTTTGACCTTGACACTGACATAGTGACCTACTTTCACATTTTTGAAGGTACAGGCTTCAAATTTGGACCACAGGCATAGTTTTGTGTTCAGAAATGAAATTTGACATTGATTTTGACCTAGTGACCTACTTTCACATTTCTCAATCTACAGCCTTCAAATTTGGACCACATGCATAGTTTTGTGTACCGAAATGAACTTTGATCTTGAGATTGACCTAGTGACCTACTTTCACATTTTTCAAGCTACATGCTTCAGATTTGGACCACATGCATATTTTTGTGTTCTGAATTGAAATTTGACATTGATTTTTATCTAGTACCTACTTTCACATTTCTCAAGCTGCAGCCTCCAAATTTGAAGCACATGCATAGTTTTGTATATCGAAATGAATTTTGACCTTGAAATTGATCTTGTGACCTACTTTCACATTTCTCAAGCTACAGCTTTCAGATTTAGACCACATGCACAGTGATGTGTACTGAAATGAAATTTGACCTTGATTTGGACCTTGAGCTAGTCTTGAAATTTGGAACAATCAAAAATGGCTCAATAGTGGGCACCAAGATCACTCTGATCTCTTGTCAAATTTGGACCACATGCATAGTTTTGTGTTCCGAAATAAAATTTGACCTTGATTTTGACCTAGTGACCTACCTTCACATTTCTCAAGCTACAGCCTTCAAATTTGGACCACATGCATAGTTTTGTGCACTGGAAAAAAACTTTGACCTTGACATTGACATAGTGACCTACTTTTACATTTTTGAAGGTACAGGCTTCAAATTTGGACCACGTGCATAGTTTTATGTTCAGTAATGAAATTTGACCTTGATTTTGACCTAGTGACCTACTTTTACATTTTTTCAAGCTACAGCCTTCAAATTTGGACCTCATGCATAGTTTTGTGACCCGGAAAAAACTTTGACCTTGAGATTGACCTAGTGACCTACTTTCACATTTCTGAAGGTACAGCCTTCAAATTTGGACCACATGCATAGTTTTGTTTACCGAAAAAAACTTTGACCTTAACATTGACCTAGTGACCTACTTTCACATTTCTGAAGCTACAGGCTTCAAATTTGGACCGCATGCATATTTTTGTGTTCTGAACTGAAATTTGACATTGATTTTTACCTAGTACCTACTTTCACATTTCTCAAGCTACAGCCTAAATGTGTGGCACTGTAAGACGACGTGTCGCGCGCAAGACCCCGGTCTGTAGCTTAAAGGTCAAGGTCACATTTAGACATTAAAGGTCATATTTCATGATAGTGCATTGATGGGCGTGTCCGGTCCATATCTTTGTCATTCATGCATGGATTTTAAAATCATTGGGCATCAATGTGTACCACAGTAAGACGATGTGTCGCGAGCAAGACCCAGGTCCGTAGCTCAAAAGTCAAGGTCGCACTTAGACGTTAAAGGTCATATTTCATGATAGTGCAATGATGGGCATGTCCGGTCCATATCTTTGTCATTCATGCATGGATTTTAAAATAACTACGCATGAATGTGTGGCACAGTAAGACGACGTGTCGCGCGCAAGACCCAGGTCCATAGGTCAAAGGTCCTAAACTCTAACATCGGCCATAACTATTCATTCAAAGTGCCATCGGGGGCATGTGTCATCCTATGGAGACAGCTCTTGTTAGTAAAAAGATCGACGTCGGTAAAAACTTATACATCTGAAATACCTATTTTGTTACAATTTCTGTATGAGAATAATCTGAAGCTAATAGATAATTACCCATTAAACAGTTTAGTTTGGTCTAACAAGCAAATACACCTATGGTTTAATTGACCAACGGTTATGAGGAACTTACCATCTTCCTACGAATATAAGACGCACATTTTTTTACGAAATTCTGGTCTCGAAGGACCAATGCGTCCTATATATGGGGATAGAAAAAGACCAAACATTTCCTCCAACTCAAAAATTAAGAAAATCGATCTTTGTTTATCCCGCGTACCTTTATATTGAAGAGAATTCAAGGGGAGTAAATACCAATGAGTCGGGCATAGCTAAAAGCCGGTATCAGGACCCGGCGTCTTAAATTACTTTTGTATAAAGTGTAAAATTTAGAGCTCGCGTGAAAAAGATAAATAAATGCTGTTTTACATTAAATTATATTTTACAACGCATTTCTGTAAATGATCATTAAGTTTTTAACAAGACCTATACACGTAAAACTTCCCCGGCGTGTTTTCACACATTTTGCATTAAAATACTTGAAACTCCATATCAGCAAAGAGTTATAAAAATAAATGTATTTTGTACTTCTTTGATATCAGGTAGACCGGAAATCAATTATCTAATCTTCAAACATAATTTTGATAGTTCTGTTGTCTATAATCCTCTTGTTCATCGAGAAATTCACGCCCGAGGTATTACTTATCTTACACCTACTGTCACAATCTGCAAACAATTCATCCTTTAATCATACCCGGAGGCAATTGTAAACATGTGCATGCGAGATTTTAGACTGAAACAATATGATCATAGTCGCTGATCCGTAATGTTCAAAACAATTTGCAAAACCAGTCTCACACTGGTTATTGGGGTACCTACTCGTGTGAGCGATACCGCCCTCGTGTGATTTATGTACATGTTGGTGAACAGGAAATTCACACCTTTAACAGGTTATTATACCGTATTTAACTGAAGATTTGAAAAGTTTTAATATTGAATGTGTAAGATCATACCTTAACGATATCCATGTTAAATATATATCTAATATAATCTGAATAACTGTGAAAAAAATATGGTTTTTTTTTGCTACGAAAATGAAGATGTTTTAAGGCGATGGTATATATTTTCACGATTGATGGTATTGTTTTCACACATTTTGCGTTAAAATACTTGAAACTCCATATCAGCAAAGAGTTATAAAAATAAATGTATTTTGTACTTCTTTGATATCATACCTTAACTATATTCATGTTAAATATATATCTAATATAATCTGAATAACTGTGAAAAAAATACGTTTTTTTTTGCTGCGAAAATGAAGATGTTTTAAGGCGATGGTATATATTTTCACGATTGATGGTATTATTTCGGATTATATGAGGAAATTTTTGTTAGGAAAATGAAAAGCAGTCATTCTATGTGTTAGCCGTTAGTTTCATTTCACAAAAACTGGAATCACAGTAAAATTAGATCGGTTTTTTCGAAGACAGTGTGTAGATAAAAAAGATACCTCTGACGATGTACCATGGTACCATCCTCGTTGTTTCTGTCAATCGAGCAGATACCGTCCTCGTTATTGAAATGAGCATTACATTGAGGCAGACCCATTTTCTAATTTAGCGATAACATGCAATGGCCAGCCAAGATAAAGATAAAACTTTGGTCTTTTATGCCCTCCAGCTACTGGAAGCAGCCTATCCGGAGAAAAACTTCTCACATCACTTCAAATTCGCTATCAACTTGGTATCAAAATCCATCTACAGAGACACATTCTTATGTGTATTTTCAATTGAATATTGCTTCCGTACATTTGGTCTTGTTATTTAAGTTGTTGCGGGGTATAAAATGTTCATAGCAAAAACAAAATTAAATTTGTTCAGAAATTTTATGATTTTTGTCAAATATTTTATTGCGATCGACCCATGTTTCTAAGCTTCGTTTTGAGGAATAAAGCCAGTAATTCGGTCGAAAATGTGCTTCGTCAAGAGTAGTCGAAAGAAGCCAGTAAGTAAACAGATCCTTATTTCTCCATGTTTTGTTTTTCGAAAAATTCGTATGGAACAAGTGCTTTAATCACACATTTTACTGCAAGAATACATCATGCACAGGGCCGGATCCAGAAATTTTTTAACTGGGGTGGGGGGGCACCAGTCTTGAACGAAGACATCACTGCCGAGGTGCAACACTGTAAGGTATTGGAGGGGGTGCCTTTGCCCATGTTAGACGTTAGGCAGGGGTTCCGGGGTCAGGGGGATTCCTAGAAATTTTTGAAATACTGGCAGAAAATGGTGTCCTCTGGTGTATTTTAGGTCTAAATTTTGAAGTATTGGAGGGGTACAATACTTCCCTCTTGATAGTGGGGTCAAGGGGCTCTCCCCTGGAAAATGTTGAAATACAGGTATGAAATGGTAGCCTCTGGTATGTTTCTGGGTCTAAATTTTGAGAAATAATTATTCCTTTGCCAAAATAGTAGGGTGCATCTTTGATGAGTATGTCACTTCTCGGCCAACTGGGGAGGCACGGGCCCCCTCGGCCTGGCCCTGGATCCGGGCCTGATGCAGGAAATGAGATTATGTTTATAGGCTTACACTCCACACTGCAAGTTTTGCGGATCGAAACGTAGGGGTTTATTGTGCGGACATGAGCATATTTTAGGGTAGCAGACCACAACTGACTGGCATTCTACTCCCTCTTTATTTTCATCGTTACTTTCAGTTATGATAGAACTTTCATGAAAAATAGGTGTTGGAAAAAGTGATGTTCTATTAACAGGCACAGGCACGAAGCTAGGGCATTCTTCATAGTAGGCAGAGGTAATGCGTAGGGGTCTTGGTATCCTCCCCATGATTTTTTAGCTCGACTATTCATAGAATAGTGAGCTATTGCACTCGCCCATGCGTCGGCGTCGGCGTCCGCGTCCGCATCCCGATTTTGGTTAAGGTTTTGTATGTAAGCTGGTATCTCAGTAACCACTTGTGGGAATGGATTGAAACTTCACACACTTATTCACTGTGACAAACTGACTTACATTGCACAGGTTCCATAACTCAATTTTGCTTTTTAGCTCACCTGAGCACGAAGTGCTCAAAGGTGAGCTTTAGTGATCGCCCTGTGTCCGTCGTCCGTCGTCGTCCGTCGTCCGTCCGTCCGTCCGTCCGTCCGTCGTCAACAATTTGACTGTTAACACTCTAGAGGTCACATTTTTGGCCCAATCTTAATGAAACTTGGTCAGAATGTTACCCTCAATAAAATCTTGGACGAGTTCGATATTGGGTCATCTGGGATCAAAAACTAGGTCATCAGGTCAAATCAAAGGAAAAGCTTGTTAACACTCTAGAGGTCACATTTTTGGCCCAATCTTAATGAAACTTGGTCAGAATGTTACCCTCAATAAAATCTTGGACGAGTTCGATATTGGGTCATCTGGGATCAAAAACTAGGTCATCAGGTCAAATCAAAGGAAAAGCTTGTTAACACTCTAGAGGTCACATTTTTGGCCCAATCTTAATGAAACTTGGTCAGAATGTTACCCTCAATAAAATCTTGGACGAGTTCGATATTGGGTCATCTGGGTTCAAAAACTAGGTCACCAGGTCAAATCAAAGGAAAAGCTTGTTAACACTCTAGAGGTCACAATTTTGGCCCAATCTTAATGAAACTTGACCAGAATGTTAATCTTGATGATCTTAAGGTCCAGTTTGAATCTGGGTCATGTAGGATCAAAAACTAGGTCACCAGGTCAAATCAAAGGAAAAGCTAGTTTACACTGTAGAGACCACATTTATGACCATATCATAATGAAACTTGGTCAGAATGTAAATCTTGATGATCTTAAGGTCAGTTGTAAATCTGGGTCAGGTGGGGTCAAAAACTAGGTCACTAGGTCAGATCAAAGGAAAAGCTTGTTAACACTGTAGAGGCCATATTTATGACTATATCTTCATGAAACTTAGTCAGAATGTTAAACTTGATGATCTTTAGGGCAGGTTTGAATCTGGGTCATGTCGGATCAAAAACTAGGTCACCAGGTCAAATCAAAGGAAAAGCTAGTTAACACTTTAGAGGCCACAGTTATGACCATATCTTAATGAAACTTTGTCAGAATATTAATCTTGATGATCTTTAGATCAAGTTTAAATCTGGGTCAGTTGGGGTCAAAAACTAGGTCACTAGGTCATATCAAAGGAAAACCTTGTTAACACTCTAGAGGCCACATTTATGACTGTATATTCATGAAACTTAGTCAGAATGTTAAACTTGATGATCTTTAGGTCAAGTTCGAATCTGGGTCATATCGGGTCAAAAACTAGGTCACGGGGTCATTTCAAAGGAATGGCTAGTTAACACTTTAGAGGCCACATTTATGACCATATCTTAATGAAACTTGGTCAGAATGTTAATCTTAATGATCTTTAGGTTTGTAGGTCAGATGAGCGATACAGGGCCTTCATGGCCCTCTTGTTTACAAAATTATGCCCCTTTTTCGACTTAGAAATTTTTGGTTAAGGTTTTGTATGTAAGCTGGTAACTCAGTAACCACTTGTGGGAATGGATTGAAACTTCACACACTTATTCACTGTGATGAACTGATCTACATTGCACAGGTTCCATAACTCTATTTTGCTTTTTTACAAAATTATGCCCCTTTTTCGACTTAGACATTTTTGGTTAACGTCTTGTATGTAAGCTGGTATCTCAGTACTTACTAATGGGAATGGATTGAAACTTCACATACTTGTTCACTATCATGATCTGACATGCACTAAGCAAGTCCCATAACTCTACTCTCTTTTTTTTCAAAATTATGCCCCTTTTTCGACTTAGCAGTTTTTGGTTAAATTTTTGTATGTAATCTGAAATCTCAGTATCCACTAATTGGAATGGATTGAAACTTCACACACTTGTTCACTGTCATGATCTAACATGCACTGTGAAGGTCCCATAACTCTACTTGGCATTTTTACAAAATTATGCCCCTTTGACTTAGCAGTTTTTTGTTAAGTTTTTGTATGTAAGCTGGTATCTCAGTATCCACAAATTGGAAAGGATTGAAACTTCACACACTTGTTCACTGTCATGATATGACATGCAGTACAGAGGTTCAATACCTCTACTTTGCATTTTACAAAGTTATGCCCCTTTTTCAACTTTTGTATTCATTCAATTGACAAGGCTGTTGAATAGTCGAGCGTTGCTGTCCTCCGACAGCTCTTGTTTTTTCATCTTAGAACCGCAAATGGTGCATTTTGGCGTGTATTTGAAGCTAAACATTGCTCGAAAACCTTATTCATTCTTAATCTTTTATATAAAATGTATTATTTTACTAGGTATGCGTGTAATATTGCACGTGCAATTTGTGGTTCATTGATCCATGTTATATGTGTGCAGTATTCAAAACAGATGGTTGGTGGTAACACACTTTCAAAACAACATTATGATTGGATAACAAGAGATGTTTGTATAAGTATATATTCGAGAGTTGTTAAAAGGAATTTTGCCATAACTCCAAACTGAATACTAGTCAACAAAGACATGCTAAGTTTCATGATATTGTTACAAATGTACCAAATAAGAAACTGATGCCTTGCATAGGGAAAATATTTCGGCGAATGTCATCGACGTCTGCATTATGTCAACTTTGTTAAAATGTATTATTATCTTTTCTTCAACTAAAACAGTATTCTGCAAAATGTTTCTTACTCCTTTTAAATTATTTTGCAGTTTGCCATCGTGATCTTGCGCTTAGGTCTTCATGCATCTCTTTCTCTGGCGTGCTGTAAAGCGCGAGATAGCCATAGTGAAGCCATCGTGATTTCGCGCTGTGAACACTTCGCGTATTGTGAAGCGTGAAGTGCAAAATCACGATGGTGAAGCGAAAAATTTCGAGAAAACAATATCCATTTCGTGCTTTGTCATTTTGATCTTGCGCTTCGGGTATCGCCTTCCCATGACAGAGAAGCGTGAAAGACAAAGCACAAGATCACAATGGCGAAGTGTGAAACTATGAAAATTTCAGGCTTTAACATTAGTATTGGGCAGATTTCATACCAATAACATTGAATCATAAAACAAGTATTTAAATGTAGCGGGATTGTTGATATAATATTATCTACACGACATCTAAAACCAAGTATTACACTGAAATCTTGTTTTGATGATTTTTAAAAATGTTGTTTAAGGTCTTTCGAAATATTATACATATGATTTAGTTACGTAATACGCATTGAAAATATTAAATCACCAATTATATAGAAAGAGCATATTTATCTCACTGTGAATTGGTTGTCAAATAATGTAATATCGTATGACTTGTACTGGTGTCAGTAGCTTAAGATTTAACTAGGTGTATTATGAATGGATTTCTATTGCATTTTATTAGTCCCCTACTGGTTGAAAACCAGTTTCGGGGACTATAGGAATGCACTTTTCCGTCATTCCGTCCGTCCGTCTGCAATTTCGTGTCCGGTCCATAACTCTGTCATCCATGAAGGGATTTTAATATTACTTGGCACAAATGTTCCCCATGATGAGACGACGTGTCATGCGCAAAACCCGGACCCCTAGCTCAAAGGTCAAGGTCACAGTTGGAGGTCAAAGGACAACAAGGCTTTTTTCCTGTCCGGTCCACAACTCTCCCATCCTTGAAGGGATTTTAGTATTACTTGGCACAAATGTTCCCCATGATGAGATGATGTGTCATGCGCAAATCCCGGACCCCTAGCTCAAAGGTCAAGGTCACAATTGGAGGTTAAAGGTCAACAGGGCTTTTTTCCTGTCCGGTCCATAACTCTCCCATCCATGAAGAGATTTTAATATTACTTGGCACAAATGTTCCCCATGAGGAGACGACGTGTCATGCGCAAAACCTGGACCCCTAGCTTAAAGGTCAAGGTCACAATTGGAGGTCAGAGGTCAACAAGGCTTTTTTCCTGTCTGGTCCATAACTCTCCCATCTATGAAGGGATTTTAATATTACTTGGCACAAATGTACCTCATAATAAGACGATGTCATGCACAACTTTCAAACCCCTAGCTCAAAGGTCAAGGTCACACTTAGCAGTCAAATGTTAACATAGCATGAACAGGGTCTGTTTCGTGTCCGGTCCATAATTCTGACATTCATTAAGGAATTTTAATATCACTTAGCACAAGTGTTCCCCATGATGAGACGACGTGTCATGCACAAATCCCAGACCCCTAGCTCAAAGGTCAAGGTCACAATTGGGGGTCAAAGGTCAACAGAGTTGTTTTCCTGTCCCATCTATAACTCTGCCATCCATGAAGGGATTTTAATATTACTTGGCACAAATGTTCCCCATGATGAGACAACATGTCATGCGCAAAGCCCAGACCCTTAGCTCAAAGGTCAAGGTCACAATTGGAGGTCAAAGGTCAATAAGGTTTTTTCCCTGTCCGATCCAGAACTCTGTCATCCATCTAGGGATTACAATATTACTTGGCATAAATGTTTCCCATGATGAGACGACGTGTCATGCGCAACACCCAGTACCCTAGCTTAAAGGTCAAGGTCACACTTTGAGATCAAAGGTCAAGAGGATTTTTTTCCTGTCCGGTCTATAACTTTGTCATGCAAAGCAGGATTTAGATATCAGTTGGCACAAATATTCCCCTGGATGAGACAACATGTCATGCGCAAGAACCAGGTCCCTAGGTCTAAGGTCAAGGTCATATTTAGAGGTCAAAGGTCAAATTCAAGAATGACTTTGTATGGAACATTTCTTCTTCATGCATGGAGGGATTTTGATGTAACTTGGACCAAATGTTCACCACCATGAGGCACCCTTGTTTTAAGAATTACGTCCCTTTGTTGTTACTATAAATAGATTTTATTGTAACTTTTTTATTACTGGCGGTAGAGAAAAATCGAGACCACTTTTCTGTGGTACAGCATGCATGTTACATCCAATTTTTAGGTGTATTTTGACCTATCTCTACCTGGTAAAGAGTTTCTTGTGGACTTATATTATATAGATTTTTTTTTTTTTTTTTTTTTTTTTTAAAGATTAATTTCCCTTTGTTTTTACTATAAATAACTTACATGAAAACATTTTTATAATCAGCCAAAAAAATTCAATATGAAAACAACTGTAGGTTTTTATATATATAAATTTTAATCCAAGTGTTTTGTTATAACATATTGTATATATAGTACAATATTGTTTATACATCATTGACAGATATCAGTTCATTATGTTATACTGCAGTAGAGAAAATTAGGTGCCTTCCAGTAGGGGACTTTGTATTGCATGGCAATACTTCATTCACTTGTTTTCTATGGAATAATAGTTGATAATTTCATACACTTAAGTACAATTATAACATATATCTATGATATCAAAAGCAATGGTCACATTTACGTTCACGCACGTAGTTGGTCGTAATTCATTTTAAACGTTGTTTGTCGTACGTTGAAGTACGTGTAAGTACGAACAACTACGTTCAACTACGAGTAAATCGGGTAGGGTTAACTAGGGTATCACTACGTCTTACCACGAGTTACTACGTTACACTACGTGTATATTACGATCGAAGTACGAACAACTACGACAAATTGCGATCAACTACATTGAGCTACGGAAAAGCGTTTAGCCGTAGTGGAGTCCTAGTTTAGTTTAGCCGTAGTGGAGCCCTAGTTGATCGTAGTTGAACCGTACTGTCGATGTGTTTTTCTTGTACTACGATCAAAAACGATACACACTACTGTTAAGTACGATCAAGTACGTTTAACTAAGATCAACTACGTTCAAACTACGGTCACAGTAGGGTCAAAACATCGTAGTTAATCGTAGTCAGATTTTGAACATGTCGAAAAATTATTTGCTTACTACGGACAAATCATAAGTTCGAACTACGATCATCACTACGTTTGACTACGATTATCTACGTGTAACTACGCTTAGTACGATCAACTACGATCAACTACGATCATTCCTTACTACGATTAACTACGTGTAGTGTGACCACGCCAAAAGGCTGAGCGTGAAGCTATTATATCTTATTTTTTTATTTATATACTGTTACAATAGTTTCGTGCTCAGCTCAAGATAAAGTAAATATTATGGGAGACAAATTACGTCTGCAGTGGTATACAAAAGTCATATTCAAAAGCTTTTAGCCTTAAAAATGTAATTTTTTCCGATTTCTCAACCAACATTTTATTAATTGTTAACACTGTATTATAATTTTGTTATAGAAATTTCCTCCTAGACCATGTAGACAGCGTGTGATTGTAATATTTCACATGGTCAGGATTATTACAAAATAAGCAATCAGATAGTAGGATTATGAGATAAATTGCAAAACTGTACCTAAATTGTTATAAAACTACAAAGACAATTGGTGAATTTCAAAGCACGTTAAATCAACTAATCATATAAATCAATTTGCTATACAAATAATGTCTATAAGAAACAGGTTCGCTTTATTTTTATTACAAACTCAGATTATAACAAAAACGCACTTGCTTGTCCTGATGAGTTCGCTAAAACCGGAGTTTACTGTACTTCGAACATAATATGAAGTAAGCAATGATAGTGTATGAAGCCATCTCCGTTGCATGACACTAGCCAATTAATTGTGTATGGTTGCCAGATTTTCACTACGCAGCTGCGTATTTGCGTAAAGATAGATACGCGCTTGATTAAGATAGGTAAAGAGGACATAAAGTTTAGTAGGTTTGCAGGCTTGTCGAACAATTCAAGCATCGAGAAATTTGCTTATCATCAAAATGTTGAAAATCGGAGCTAAAAGGATGGGAAATGAAAAAAAAAAAAAAAAACGACGAGAAATTTTGGTGGACTGGGTCCACCCTATGCTTGCTCTGGGTAACTTTTTGTACATCATTTCAAAGTTATTACAGCTCCTCTGATACTTTAACTTTAACAAAATATCATCTTATCTGTCTTATCGTCTGTTGCTAATTCTGTATTGCAAATGGTGATTATGAATCTAAGGGGAGTAAGTTAAAGTATAAACAAACCAATCTGCTCTTATATTGTGCCTTTGTATTGTACCTTTGTAGATTACAAGAAAGCGTTTGATTCTGTCGATCGTATGTGTTTATGGAATGAGTGCTGCAGCATAACATTGATGACAAAGTCTTTGAGGCTAAATATGCAATATATGATAAAGCCAAATCTTGTGTAAAGAGTAGCCAAGGTCTATCAAATTTCTTCATTATAGCTCAACTGGTGTACGACAAGGTGAAAATTTATCACCAATCTTATTTTCTGTTTTCTTGAATGATTTAGTCTCACGTATGCCTATTTTTTTTTAGGACTAGTGGAATTATCAAACAATGTAAAGGACCTGCTAAATGATGATATTTCAGAAATGTTATTTTTGTTACTTTATGCAGACGATGCAGTGTTATTTGCAGAATCTGAAAATGATTTACAAACGGCATTAAATGTTATGTCAGAATATTACTAAAACGAATTTTTTTTCTCGATGATTTTGAACGAAGACTTCTGGTAGAGGGTATGTGTTTGAAAATCGATTTTTAATTAGAAAATAAAGGTAAAACATTATAGAAAAGACCCCCCCCCATATAAAGGGGGGGGGGGGTATGTGTGTTGCATGTTAAAAATGGAACTAGTTAATATGTTCGATAGTTTACATATCGGAAATGATGCGGATAAGGACAGAGATACCATTCTTCATGTGGCAATAATATGCTATATGAACGACAATGCTCTGACACTCATCGATAAAAGCTGGTTGAATATTCAGAACTATCTTCTTCAGACTCCGTTGCATCTCGCTGTATTAACTGGTCAGATCGATATAGTTCGAGCTTTGCTGAGCAAAGGAGCTATTGCGACTCTTCGCGACCACAAGGGAAATACGCCTTTACATATCGCGTGTGAGAAAGGCGACAGGTATTCCGTAGACGCTCTTGTTCGATCTATCAGTGACATTTCGCAAATTCGAAATTGCGAAGGGTTAACGTGCGTTCACGTGGCGTCCATGCGAAGAGAATTCTTCATTTTAGGTCTTTTGTTTTGCAGAGGCGCTGACGTCAACATTGGCGATGGTAAAAGCGGAAGAATGGCGTTACATTACGCCGTCGAGAAGAACGATATAGAAATGGTTCGTTTCTTGCTGACGCATTCGGATATCAAAGTAGATCGCGAGATGTACAAAGGCGAATCTGCGCTGTATATGGCATTCTGGAGAAATAATCTGGGGATCGTGAAGGAGTTAATAGAGAAAGGAGCGTATTTCGATTACAGATATTTCGAGGAAGGTGTGTAAAAATCTCGAGGAGGGAATTTGAATATTAGTAGTGGCTTGACAACATTATTTCACTACCTGCACTGTACTGCTGATGCAAAGGACTCGGTTAAAACAAAATCAGTACTTTATGACCTCTAAAATGACCTTGAGCCGCAAATCTTGGATTGTTTTGAATATTCCTTAAGTCACATTGTAACAACTTCTGTATAAAACAGTCAGAAACAAATTAACTTGTATTTCAATAAATGCTGGAAATATTATAAGCAAAATTGGAATGATCCGCCTGGATGATCTGTCTGTTTATACACTTTGTCCAGCCGGGAATTTACACAGTCCTATGACTTTGAAAAAAAAAAGGAGGTTGGTATACTATAAACGGGTGACTAGTGTAATACATTTATTTGATAAATTCTTTAATAGACAAAATCAATTAATTTGCATTCAATGTGATTAATATACAGTCTTATATGAGTCGCAAAAACAGCTGATATTACTAACATTTGCGAAGATATTTACGGCTTTTTTTTTATTGCGAAACCGCATGCTTTCTTTTCACGTCTAATCTCGTAAAATGGTACCTTTTCTGCTAAAATAATGTTCTTCCTCAATTTTTCTTTTAGTTTGTCCGTTTTCTTCCTCCATTTTCGTAAAAGTATCATCTTCACAAGTCCGATACTCTTTTGTTGTGTTACACAATTGATCATTCGTATGAAGAAACATAGAATCCTCATTTGTGTTTAAATTAAGTATGTCCATTGATTCCAGCGTTTGGGGTACATCCATTTGAAATATTTTTTGCTGTTCATCTCGCACTTCCTTTTCAAAGTTCCTTTGCTTAACAATGTCATAGATATCACCCTTTACAGGACTCATGGATGAACAGCAAGATCCTGAGCAAAAACTACAGTGCTGTTTTTCAATCATACTTGCATGTTGCAGAGGACATTCTCGCAAAGTATCATCATCTGTAAATAACTCATCCATTGTCGTCTTAGTGGCGCCGTTGTAGTATCGTTTACTAATTAAACGTTTATTAAAATAACGCACTTCCCTTTCAAAGTTCCTTCGCTTAACAATGTCATCAACAGGACTCATCCTGATAGGACATTCATCGGTAAATAGATCATCCATTGGTACCGTTGTAGTACGGTGTTGCTTTAAATGTTTATTAAAATAATTTTTTACCAGAATGACGTCAGCTGTAGTAATTTTTTCGAGGGCCAATAAAGTCACTTTATCAGAACTGACTTGTAACCAAAGTTGACTTAAATTGGAATGGTATATAAATGACAAGACATACAAAAAACTTTATAATTTTGTTAAAATGTTTAAACGATAGAGGATGCTCGCGCATTAATCGGTGAAGAAGTAATTCCTAACGAGCGCGAACTCTCGGATATTGTTGGACGTTTAGGTAGAAAATCTGATGTAGTCGGAGAGTTATGTAAAACTATTTGTGAGAAGATCGCATCCGCCACTCCAAAGTTTGTGCACGTTTTTGCCGCATATAGGCCGGCAAATAAAGAGAAGCTGCATTTTGTCATATGGACTGAGGAACAACAGCTACAAAGTGAAATTATCAATACGGTGTGTCAAAAAGATTTCGATTTACGCGATCACGAGATCGTATTTCCTTATGATGACAAAAAGGAGCAGTACGAAAGCGGAAATCTTTCGCTAGAAGAGGCGACGGATTTAAAGAACGTAGTTAATAAAATAGCGGAGCGGTATATGAATAACTATAAGTACTTGAGTGCTATAATGAGTGGAAAAGTCGATGTTCCGTGCATCGTAATGTACGTTCATCCGTGCACGGACAGATATTATCACGTCCCGCACGATGAGGAACCCCTACTGGCCACAATTGAAGGATATAAAGCAGTAGTCCGCAATGGAGTTTTCAAACTCTATTAAAAATACGATGAATACATACTACAGAGCAAAAAAAATATACATTTTGTTTTATTTTTGATAAAATTTAGCTGAATACTGATAATTTCATCAATTTTATTCTGAGAAGACTTACTTTGTATCTTACTTATATCTTACTTGTAGGCAACATGTTCAGAAAGAAATGCATATTTCGCTTTTAAATATATATTTCACAAGACAATAAAGAAACACACATAATTAAGAACATTTATACCAGAATGACAGAAGATTGATGTGTAACTTAAAATAATAGTTTGTACAAAAATAAGGAAATATCATGTCATGAAATTAGGGAATGAGGAACACATAATTGCATTATTATGTACGTTCATCCGTGTAAGGACACACGTCCCGCACGATGAGGAACCCCTGCCGGCCACAATAGATATAAAGGTAGCAAATACTTTCCTCCATTATTTTAAAACTTTATATATGAAGGCATTATCGCGCAACTATCATTTAAACTTTTCACTTACGTGCAACAAGCAATCATCTGAATTGTCTGTGCGGTATTCAGGATTGCCTGATTCAGGGTCAAATTTTGTGGACTAAACACAAGGCTCTTGATAGGGTTATAGCGGTAGTAATTTTTGTAGTTGAGTTTTTGAATTCTGTTTAAAAATTATCTAATATAAACGTATAAGAGACGGACATTAAAAAAAAAAAAAAACAAACAAAAATCATGTCTACTTACATATATTCGGATGCATTTTCCAAACGAAATTCAGTCTATACATGGACACATCTAAGTACGGAAAAAGAAATCAAAGAGCTTTTAGGTCGTGAACCGGAAGACGAACTCATAGTGCACATTTCGGCTAAGAGTTTGCGAGACGAAGAGTCTTGGTTGAAAATACAATGTATACTATCGATAGTAATGGACAGAGATGAATACAGATTCTATATCAGGGCTGAAGTAGAAGCCATTACTCTAGTGTTTGATTCGGAACTTCCAATACCAAAAACGTTCGGGATATTTCCGAATTCCAATTTGATTACTATAAACGTATATTTATATGTCAAACGATGAAAGAAAAGCTGGAATGGTTGGTGGCAACATTATGCCGTATCATTAAAATAGGCACTTTTCGTAATTTGATGTGTTAACGTAATTCTATAAGTACATAAATGACAAAAAACTTTATAATTTTATTATTAGCTGTATGACATTCCGAAACATTGTGCAAGGCAGACATAAATTATTTCAAATCACCATGGATCAAGACGTAATAGATTACGCTAATAGGGCGGTAGAAATGCTGCGCGAACAGCAGAACTTCTACACCGAAAAAGAATTTGAAGACTGGTGGGAGGATATAAGTCGAATTTGTTAAGATGGACGATGAATTACGACTATGTGAAAGAGGCGTTAGATAAAATACAATGCGATGAAGAGGCTTTGCGCGAAGCGTACTATCTGGGAGCGAATGGCGTAGAGTTTTGCTGTTCTGACGAGTGCGTTTACACAGAGTGTCCTCCCCTTAGCACTAATTTATTACTGAACGCTAAGGGTGATAAAGAATTGTACAGATTTTGGGATCACTGCCTAGACGACGACTTAGTATACGATTTTGAAGATAAAATACTGACCGAGACTCTGAAGATGCTCGAAAAGAATAAAATGATCGATTTTGATATCGACGATTATTAATGGGCTGAAAAATCAAAACGTTACTGTTTTTGTATTTCATATTCGTTTAAGTTATACTAGTAGATTATTATGAGACCCCGAAAGTGTAACCTCGTATATTGTACATATTTGCATGTCTTTATTCTGTTCATTTCATTAAAATGTAATACAATTGCTTACTGATTCGCAAATTAAAGGCAGTAAAATACTGATATCATTTTTGTCATCTGTTCATTAAAATGTAATACAATTGCTTCACAAATTAAAGGCAGTGATATCACTTTTGTCAGGTTGAAACAACACCCTTTTTAGGTGAGCTCTGCATCGCTTCTCTTTTTCAGCGTGGAAATTGCGAAGATCACTCCGGCAATAATGGCCAGAGCAAGAGCCACACAAGCTAAATGGAAGGCAATACCGTATTCTAAAGTCATAACTTCTGCCGCTTTCCGCGTTTCTTCTACAGAGATAGTGACAGTAGCTAGGATACATGCCCCTGGAAAGAAATAAAAAAAAAAAATCGTAAAAAAACGTTCAGCAGCCTCAAGAGCATTCTGATCATTTGAATGTCAAGTACTTACCAGCTACTACATAGAGTACGCATGCGCAGATTGCTAGACACACATTTTTAAGACAGAGAAGCGAAAATCCGATCAGGAAAGCGATTCCTAGAAGCGAGGAGGCTGCAACGACTAGCCATTTAGCCGCCTCTAATCTGTCAGAAAGTTGTATCGTCGGATCTGTATTATAGGTGCATATGTTTAGAATACAAGATCGAAACAGTCCAATCGTGATCCTCGACGAAAAGTTCCACCAGGTCGGGATAGCCACTGCGGCAATAGTTAATCCTAAAGCCACCAGGGTTAAGACAACGGCGAGTATAGTCTTCATCTCGTTTATTCTTTTTTTTTGAAACTGAAGATCATCTCCGCTGATATGATTTTTTTTTATTACAAAGCAGTGTTGCAGAATATTTTTTTTTTTTTACGGTGATATAAGGCAACTCACGACAAAAGTTTGTTATGGGTGTCTGGGAAAATATTGAAATGATAGAGGGTATTCACGCATCAATCGGTAAAGGAGTGTTTCCATTCGGCATGGAAAATAGCTCCGTGTCGCTACATCATAAAGTATATAAAGCGGATCACAGTAAAGTATGGCTCGGCTTTTCGTCAGACACTTTTGAAAGCTTACTCAAAGCCTATGTAAGAAAAGAGAGGCCGGATTTAAAAGTTGACTTCTCCATCATGCACACCGGTAATTCGTACGTTGACATGTGGAATAATTTGCCGGTGAATTTTTTGGTAGATATGAAAGTTGCATTGTTCGATTTTCTGCAAGCGGAGAAGTGTCTCTGCGTCAAGTACGAGGACCTAACAAAAGTAAGGACGAAATTGGGTGTAAGTTTCACTACATGGATATACATGCTCTAAAAATACATGAGTAAATATCATCCCGACATCGAACTCGAGTGGTGTGAACACGCTTTGCGACCCAGTTCGTTTTGCGAGTGTGACATCAGTACGGAACCCAAAATGAAGGATGATGATGATGATGAAGTCGAACCGATCAACATTCTGACTATGTTATGTGATCACCACGCAAATCGACAATTTTCGTGACTAGAGTCGGCAGACTTCGTGTTATTTTGCAGAATCTAAGAAACTGAAAAACTTTGAACAAATGTTTTTTTTTTGTTTTACTTTTCCAATCTTTGTACTTTTTTCTTGTAAAGAGCGAAATGCCTTACATTAGTGTCAGCTGCGCATTTTATGACGGGTGTTATATAAGGAAATATTACTACAATTGAATACAACAAAACTGTGATGACTTATTTAGTGTAAAAAATTTAACACTGTTTTTCTTATATATATATGGCACATGCATACCTACAAAACAAGGGCAACTTGTTGAAAATACTGACTGTTTGCTTTCTTGTAAACCTGCGGCGGATGCTGAGTATTATCTGATGTGTGTGAGCAGTTTAAGGTTAAACAACCTTTGTTTTTCTGTCGTATCTTTGTTACTATCACTTTATTGTCCAAAACAAAGTAAGTGCAGGGAGGGTCTGAGCTCATTTATACCCAAGGTCAAGGTCACCAGGCTGGACCAAAATAGCATAAAACCACTACGCAAATCGACAATGGTAGCCTAAACTGATTTTGAGAACAAAAAATGTGTCGGAATCACAATCGATTTTTGCAGACATTTATTACTAGATAAATCTAAGAAACTAAAAAAAAACAAATGGTGTTATTGTTTTTTATTTTTTAATCTGAGATTAGCGCGAAATGCCTAGTTTGAGAATTATTATTCTCTAAAGTGCCTGCTGTAAAATGTTGCTAAACAATATCCGTGTGTGAGCAGGTTATTAAAAAAAAACCTTCTGTCATATCTTTGTAACTTTACATTATCCAGCATACTGTTTATCGTTGAGCGAAATGAAATGACAACAAAAATTGAAAAATAATTCCCTATAGGGCATATTAGTGTGGCAATGTAACATTTCCAAGTCATAAATGTAAACTTCATCTTTCCTAAAATGCATATCAGAATATAAAAAAAACAAGACATAAATAATGCCAGAAACATAGTGATTTTGCTTGTGTGTGGGTGTGTGAGAGAGCAGGTTATTTAAAAAACCTTCTTTCGTATCTTTGTAACTTAACATTGTCCGGTACGCTATACCAAGGCCTTGATCCGCAGAGGATCTTGTACCGCTTGCTGAGTATTTTTTTTTTCCAAGATGTGTGTGAGTAGGTTCAAGTTTTTTTTCGTATACTGTAAACATTGTCCGGTACGCAAACAAAGTGAGGCTGAGCCCAAGGTCAAGGTTACTAATGTGCAACCTGCGTTTATCTTTGTTATTTTTGCAAGTTCACATAAACATTAACCAGCATACGAGCAAAGCATTTTGCACGAGTTACTAATATGCAACCTTTGTTTTTCTGTCATATCTTTGTTACTTTTGCAAGTTCACATAAACATTAACCAGCATACAAGCAAAGCATTTTGCACGAGGATCAAAATAGCATAAAACCGATTATGTTCAATCTTACTGTAAACATAAAGTGAGGCTGAGCCCATTTCAAGGTCATGCCAATTTACAACAGTAACAGCACTTTCGTGAGTATTCTTGTTTTTTCACCAATACAGTCAATAAGCATAAATTTCTCGCAAATATTTTACTGTATGTTAACTTTTAAATAGACAGCAATAGGAATTCATTGTGTCATATCTTTGTTACTTTCCACATGTCCAGCAACCTTTGTTTTTCTGTCATATCTTTGTTACTTTTGCAAGTTCACATAAACATTATCCAGCATCACGAGGTTTTGCAAGTTCACATACAAGCAAAGTATTTTGCACGAGGACCAAGTTAGCATAAAAACTGATTTGATATATGTAGAGTTTTGTGAATAAATAAAGCACGACCTTATGGCCTATATTCATGCATATTTTGCAATAGTGGGTTTTATGCAGAACATATCTGTTTACGAGATAGATGTATTACCTGTAGTAAATTAACATATTTCGCAAAGTATTTTGCACGAGGATGAGATAGATGTATTACCTGTAGTAAATTAACATATTTCACAAAGTATTTTGCACGAGGACGAGATAGATGTATTACCTGTAGTAAATTAACATATTTCACAAAGTATTTTGCACGAGGACGAGATAGATGTATTAACTGTAGTAAATTAACATATTTCACAAAGTATTTTGCACGAGGACCAAAATAGCATAAAACCGATTTGATATATATTGTTATATTTGGAAACTTACAGTTTATTCCAATAAAACTAAGGTTGTTATTTTTTCACGTGTAAAAATGCGAAATAAGCCTACCTTTATTATAATAATGTGGCACTTGAAGTAGTAGATGATTTCAGTTATCTAGGAATTTAATTTAACAACAATGGTTACTTCAATAAAACTAAAATGTATTTGGTTGACCAAGCTAGAAAAAATACGTATGCTCTGTTGAAAAAAATGTAGGAAGTTGCAGCTTAATATTGATTTACAATTACGTTTATTTGAGTCTGTGGTTCATCCAATATGGATCAGAGGTATGGGGTTGTGGTGATATTAGCATTGTTAAAAGTTTTCAGCTTAAATATTTTTTAAAATGGTACTGAAGGTTAAAAAGTCAACACCTAATGTCATGTTTTTTTTTGGCGAGCTTGGTGTATTACCAATAGATGTTATAATTAGAAATAGAATATTGAACTACTGGTGTACAATTATTAATGGTAAACAAAAAAAAAAGATAAACTGTATACTTTACAGGTTCATGTAGAGACTCCATCAGAAAATGTAAATTATTGTTCTTGGATTTCATATGTAAAAGAACTTTTAGAGCAACTTGGATTTGCTGAATACTGGTTGAATCAATCAGTATTTTCACCAGTGTATTTCCACAATATTGTACAACAGAGGTTGAAGGCCAGTTTATTCAATTTTGGAATGAAAAAAACTTTGCAAATTTCCAGAAAATGTTTTGTGTTACAGAATATTTATAACAACCTTTGAGCTTGAAAATTATTTTAAAGTTTTACCAACAAATCTTGCAATATCCATTTGTCATTTCCGATGTAGGAACAATCTGTTACAAGTTGAAAGAGGAATATTTTGAATACTGAGCTCAATAACAGGACTTGTTATCTGTGTGATAATACATCTGTAGGAGATGAATTTCATTACATTATAGAATGTCCGTACTTAAATTTAGACAGAGTAAAATATATACCAAATGACTTTCAACAGTCAAATGTAATGTCATTTCAATGTTTATTTCATAGTAATGATAGTACTCTTCTTTTTAAGTTAGCATTGTTTGTACAGAAAATACTTCAAATTTTTTGGGAGGAATAGGCTTTTGTCACTGGCAGTTATTTGCTGGCCAGTTAAAACACTGTTTTCAAACCTGGTTAATTCTAAATGTACACTGTCTTTTATCTTTTAGCTTACAAAATATTTGTATCAGATCTATTATGACCGTAAAACTACTGTTTTATTTTATGTAGGCCCTTTAAGTGTTTGTTTAATTAAATTTGTTGTTATTATAATACGGATGCCCGTATGGGTTCAGTTATAAATAAAATCTTGAAATCTTGAATCTCACAGATTTCCTCCCTTGACGTACATTTAACGTTTACAACCGCTGTGAGGAGTGTGTGAACAAACATTAAAAAGAGATTGGATCTGATAACCAGACTTCCATATCTGCTTCTTTTTCTTCAGTTAGTCACCTGTAAAACACTTATACAGTTGTGTATATTGTATGCACTTGTAAATAAGTCGCATAATTAGCACGAACTTAATGGAGGGTGCACCTATAATTACAAGATACGATAAAAGGCAGATTTATGAAGCCGCAGCCTCTCCCTATACGAATACATGCCCAGTGAGGGTCCGATTTCCCTTTCAGGAAGAAGAAGGTCAGTCTTAACATAAGCACTTTTGCACAGTGCGACGACACGTTTGGTCGCTTTCATAATGAGACTGAAGGAGAAAAAGAAAAACTCCAAGTAGGCAAGATGATAGAATGTGTAGAATAGAGGGTGGGTGTGAGGGAAGATTTGATATTGGTGAAATACTGCTAACTCACTTCTTTACATTTTTAAAGTTAACATTCTAATCAAATAGATTACTAAAGGTCGGGTTTCACATTTCCAGTTCTTATTTCCAGATCCTCAAAGCGATTACCTTTAATTGCGTTCATTTACTATAAATGTTCATTGACATAACGAGGACTGTACCCATGTGCAAACGGGTAGGTATCATTATTTATTTTCATCCATCGTCAGAGGTACCATCAGAAACAGCAACAGGATGCATATAATTGAAATTTTATCAACAAAAATAACTTCCAGGTACACGATCCATTCGTTTTGTAGTTTAGTATGCATAGTTTTACCAGGGAGAGTGCCAAATTCAGTTATCTCATCTTTGAACAAAGAAAAATGCGTCTGCAAACGTCAAATTACATGAATTTCATTACATTTCTTCAAATTTTGTAGTCATATCAATATTATTGAGGACTGATATTTTCACCAGTGCGAATTAATGCATTTTCTCGGACGATTCTGTCTTTAAAATGTTCAACATGCTTAAATATGTGTCATACGTTGGTATTGTTATACCCCCACCAAACATGTTTGAGGGGGGTATATAGGAGTCAGTTTTGTCGCGTCCCGTCGCGTCCCGTCCCGTCCCGTCCCGTCGCATCCCGAAATCTATTATCTCATTTATTACCAAATGGATTTGATTCAAACTTAAAATACATGTTCCACCTAATCATCCACATCATTTGACACAAGGTGCATAACTCTTGACACCAAGTTTTCATGAATTATGTCCCCTTTTACTTAGAATTTAAGGTTAATTTTGTTGTATTTTCACTATATCTCAGTTATTACTAAGTGGATTTGATTCAAACTTAAAATAGATGTTCCACCTCATCACCCACATCATGTGACACAAGGTACATAACTTTGACACCAATTTTTTTATGAATTATGCCCCTTTTTACTTAGAATTTAAGGTTGATTTTGATGTATTTTCACTATATCTCAGTTACTACTGAATGGATTTGATTCAAACTTAAAATAGATGTTCCACTTCATCACCCACATCATGTGCCCACATCATGTGACACAAGTTGCATAACTCTGACACCAAGTTTTCATGAATTATGTCCCCTTTTACTTAGAATTTAAGGTTAATTTTGTTGTATTTTCACTATATCTCAGTTATTACTAAATGGATTTGATTCAAACTTAAAATAGTTGTTCCACCTCATCACCCAGATCATGTGACATAAGGTGCTTAACTCTGACATAATTTTTTTATGAATTATGTCCCCTTTTACATTAAATTTAGGTTGATTTTGATGTATTTTCACTCTATCTCAGTTATTACAAAATGAATTTGATGCAAACTTAAAAAAGATGTTCCACCTCATCACCCACATCATGTGACACAAGGTGCATAACTCTGACACCAATTTTTCATGAATTATGCCCCTTTTTACTTAGAATTTAAGGTTAATTTTGATGTATTTTCACTATATCTCAGTTACTACTGAATGGATTTGATTCAGACTTAAAATAGATGTTCCACCTCATCACCCACATCATGTGACACAAGGTGCATAACTCTGACACTATTTTTTCTTGAATTGTGTCCCCTTTTACCTAGAATTTAAGGTTAATTTTGATGTATTTTCACTATATCTCATTCTGATTGGCTTAGAGCCAAAGGGAAGTAACCTTTTTTTATCTTTTGTACTGAGTTTCTTCCCCTTAAATTCCAGGAATTAGTCTATTTTTAGAAATCCTATTTTTAGATTTTCAATATTTTAGGTATTTTATAACTTTTTTATTATAAGTCCTATGTAAAAAGTAAATACATTTTTCTGTGGTAACATGGGTCGGTAAGACACTTTTTTGTATTCACTTTTAGTGTATCTCTAATATTAGAGATTTAATATATTTACTAGTATTACTATACTAGTATTATAGTAGTATTACTTATATGTGGAAGCCCAGGATGAAGTACTCCAGAGACTAAGTATTTTTAAGATTTCTTATGGTTGCCATTCTTCTGTGACAAGACCGTATGGTGGGGGTATGAGTCACTCCTGTGACAGTTCTAGTTTTTATATACCCTATACAACCTACATGTATATAAATCACACAAGGGCGGTATCGCTCACTCGAGTAAGTACCCGAATAACCAGTGTGAGTCTTAAAATTACGTCATTTTACCACCACGTGCCAAAGTGTACTTTTGTTTTCACTGGCGTCAATATTCATGGAGTGGTTAGAGGATGCAGCAGTTTAGTGCTTACACATTTTATGCTTTTCAATTTAAATACTTGCCACAACATCCAGAATCATCGACAATGATTAAGCAAAAACCGGCGAGTTCGTAGAAACTATAGCGAATTTCGGACAAACATGAATTCGGATAAGTGATAAGTGGGTATAAGCATTTTTCCAGAATTCTGTTGATATTTTTTCACTGTGTCTTATACACGAGTGCGACCTATATTCGGCCAATTACGGTACACAATAGGTGTTAAACACTGCATTGTGTTATAAAGATAGGTTATGTTAATTAGCAGAACTGACGTGACAAGAAGTGTTTGAGACAGGAATTTTATTGCTTTTAAAGTGTTAATTTGTCCAGGGTTTTAAAAATCAGCACAACTTGCATTGTTTTAAGTGAGTTTTTTTTTTTTATTGCGAAGTATGCATTATTGCTAATACATCGTAACATGTGGAAATAAATCTGCTATGTACACGTTGGCAACTTTTGCTATCTAACAAAGTCATTGTGATACTATAACAGATACAAAACAATGCATCGCTTACTTTTGAGTGCGGCTAATTTATGAGCCCGTTTTGCCTGTAGTGAAAATGGTGGCTTATTTTCGAGAATGGCTTATTTCAAAATCGGCTTATTTTCGGGATTTCAGGGTATCATCAATCGGGAAAGAATGGCTTAAAAGCCTCATGAAAAGTGTTAAACACCAGCAAAATAGTTATGAAAACAGTGCTTTTGTTAGCTCAACTATACGTAGTATGGAGAGCTGTCCTACTCGACCCAGCGTCGGCGTCCTTCCACGTCCGCACATTGGTTAAAGTTTTGATGCTCTTTCACTTTATCTCTGTAATTACTTGATGGATTTGCTTTAAACTTAAACTAGTTATTCCTCATCATCACCCACATCATATGGCACAAGGGCCATAACTCTCACACCAACATTTTATGAATTATATCCTCTTTTACTTAGAAGTTTAAGTTTTTATGCACTTCCACTCTGTCTCAGTTATTTCTAAATGGATTTGATTCAAACTTAAAATAATTGTTCCACCTTATCACCCACATCATATGACACAAAGTCCATAACTTTGGTACCAATATTTCATGAATTATGCCCCCCTTTTACTTAGAATTTCAGGTTAAAGTTTTGATGCACTTTCACTCTTTTCTCAGTTATTATGCCCCCCTTCGAAGAAGGAGGGGTATATTGTTTTGCAGATGTCGGTCGGTAGGTCTGTCGGTCAGTCGGTCGGTCGGTCGGAATGTAGACCAATCCGTTTCCGGATGATAACTCAAGAACGCTTGGGCCTAGGATCATGAAAGTTGATAGGGAGGTTGGTCATCACCAGCAGATGACCCCTATTGATTTTGAAGTCTGTATGTCAAAGGTCAAGGTCACAGTGACCCTGAATAGTAAAACGGTTTCCGGATGATAACTCAAGAACACTTGGGCCTAGGATCATGAAAGTTGATAGGGAGGTTGGTAATGACCAGCAGATGACCACTATTGATTTTGAGATCAGTATGTTAAAGGTCAAGGTCACAGTGACCCTGAACAGTAAAACAGTTTCCGGATGATAACTCAAGAACGCTTAGGCCTAGGGTCACGAAAGTTGATAGGGAGGTTGGTCATGACCAGCAGATGACCCCTATTGATTTTGAGGTCAGTATGTCAAAGGTCAAGGTCACAGTGACCAGGAACAGTAAAATGGTTTCCAGGCAATAACTCTAGAACTCTTGGGCCTAGTTTCAGGAAAATTATTAGTTAGGTTGGCCATGACCAGCAGATGACCCCTATTGATTTTGAGGTCATTAGGTCAAAGGTCAAGGTCACATTGGCCAGGAACAGTTAAAACGGTTTCTGATCTTCTTGTCCAAAACCATAGAGCCTAGGGCTTTGATATTTGGTATGTAGCAAAATCTAATGGTCCTCTACCAAGATTGTTCAGATTATTTCCCTGGGGTCAAATATGGCCCCATCCCGGGGTCACATGGTTTATATAGACTTATATAGGAAAAAACTTTGAAAAACCTCTTGCCCAAAACCACAGTGCCTAGGGCTTTGATATTTTGTATATGACATCATCTAGTGGTCCTCTACTAAGATTGTTCAAATTATTCTCATAGGGTCAAATATGGCTCCGCCCTGGGGTTCACATGGTTTACATAGACTTATATAGGGAAAAACTTGGAAAATCTTCTTGTCCAAACCACAAAGATTATGGCTTTGATATTTTGTATGTAGCATCATTTAGTGGTTCTTTACCATGTTTGTTCAAATTATCCCTCTAGGGTCAAATATGGCCCCACCCCAGGGGTCATATGGTTCATATAGACTTATATAGGGAAAAACTTAGAACCTTCATGTCCATAACTTACATCATTCAAATTTGGACCACATGTATAGTTTTGAGTGGCAAGATGAACCTTGACATGAGGTGACCTTGATCTTGACCTAGTGACCTACTTTCACATTTCTGTAGCTACAGCCTTCAAATTTGGACCACATGCATAGGTTTGTGTACCGAAAAAAACTTTGACCTTGTTATTGACCTAGTGACCTACTTTCACATGTTTGAAGGTACAGGCTTCAAATTTGGACCACATGCATAGTTTTTTGTTCCAAAATAAAATTTGACCTTGATTTTGACCTAGTGACCTATTTACACATTTCTCAAGCTACAGCCTTCAAGTTTGAACCACAAGCATAGTTTTGTGTACTGTAATAACTTTGATCTTGAGATTGACCTAGTGACCTACTTTCACATTTCTGAAGGTACAGGCTTCAAATTTGGACCACTTGCATACTTTTGTGTTCCGAAATAATGCATAGTTTTGTGTACCGAAATGAACTTTGATCTTGAGATTGACATAGTGACCTACTTTCACATTTCCGAAGCTACAGGCTTCAAATTTGGACCGCATGCATAGTTTTGTGTTCTGAATTGAAATTTGACATCGATTTTCACCTATTACCTACTTTCACATTTCTCAAGCTACGTACAGCCTTCAAATTTGAAGCATATGCATAGTTCTGTCTACCGAAATGAACTTTGACCTTGAAATGGATCTAGTGACCTGCTTTCACATTTCTCAAGCCACAGCTTTGAAATCTGGACCACATACACATTGTTTTGTACCGAAATGAAATTTTACATTGATTTTGACCTTGAACTAGTCTTGAAATTTGGAACATTCAAAAATGGCTCAGTGGATGGCGCCAAGATCACTCTGTAATCTCTTGTTAGGTTAAAGGTCAAGGTCAGATTAAACCAGAATGGTAGAACTTTTGTTTACAGTGAGCAAATAATTTCTGTTCCTTGTGCAATTACTGAATGCATCAAGGGGGGCATTTCGTGTTCGACGAGCTCTTGTTACTAAATTGATTTGATTCAAATTTAAATAGTTGTTCCACCTTATCAACCACATCATATGACCCAAGATCCATATCTCTGGTACCAGTATTACATGAATTATGCCCCCCTTTTACTTAGACTTTCAGGTTAATTTTGATGCATTTTCACTATATCTCAGTTATTACTAAATGGATTTGATTCAAACTTGAAGTTGTTATTCCACATCATCACCCACATCATATGACACAAGGTGCAAAAATCACTCTTGCACCAATATTTCATGAATTATCCCCCTTTTTGCTTAGAATTATACTTATTTATTGTTCTTTATCTCTCTTATTACTTAATACTTTTGACACAGACTCGAGCTATTATCCAATACCTTCATTCTTATTGGAGTCATTAAACACTAGTGACAGCTCCAGCTTCCTCAGATGTGCCCAGTTTCACTATTCAATATTGAAATAGTTGAGCGCGCTGTCTCCTGTGACAGCTCTTGTTTTTTTGTGCTCTTACTTTTATTTACACATGTTTTTATGTAGTAGCCTCAAGTATAAAGCCATACATTTGGTCTTACAAGTGATGAGTATTTGCTGATACCATTTTGAATGTTGTTTTACTTTTGCATTACATGATGAACACAATGAAAGTTATTCTGATTAGATTAGGTTGTGGTTTTGGAAAAAATTGTCCTTGAAAAATTGTAAAAAGTCCTTGAAAAGTACTTGAATTTTTGTCTCAGATGTTCTTAATGAACCATGACGGTAGAACTTTTTTTGCCAAAAAAAAATAGAGAATGCTTTGGTCTAAGATCACATTTGATACAGAGGTCACTTATGACTGGTAAGTATTATGCCCCTCTTCAAAGAAGGAGGGGTATGTCGGTCTGTATGTTGGTTGGTATGTAGACCAATCGGTTTCTGGGTGATAACTCAAGAACGCTTGGGTCTAGGATCATGGAAATTGATAGGGAGGTTAGTCATGACAAGCAGATGACCCCTATTGATTTTGAGTTCAGTAGGTCAAAGGTCAAGGTCACCATGACCCATAACAGTTAACCCATTTCAGGAGGATAACTTTAGAACGCTTGGGCCAAGGAACATGAAAATTGATAGGGAGGTTGGTCAAGACCAGCAGAGGAATCCTATTGATTTTGAGATGAGTAGGTTTAAGGTTTCTGGATGATAACTCAAGAACGCTTGGGTCTAGGATCATGAAAGTTGATATGGTTGTTGATCATGACCAACAGATGATCCGTATTGCTTTTCAGGTCAGTATGTCAGGTCAAGGTCACAGTGACCTGGAACAGTTAAATGGTTTCAGGACGATAACTTGAGAACTCTTTGGTCTAGGATCACGAAACTTGATAGGGAGGTTGATCATGACCAGCAGATGACCCCTATTGATTTTTAGGTCAGTATATCAAAGGTCAAGCTCACATTGACCTGGGACAGTTTAACAGTTTCTGGAGAATAACTTGAGAATGCTTGGGCCTAGGATCATGAAATTTAATATGGAGGTTGATCATGACAAGCAGATGACACCTATTGATTTTGAAGTCAGTAGGTCAAGGTCACATTGACCCAGAATAGTAGAACTTTTTTTGCCAAATAACTAGATAATGCTTTGGTTTAAGATCACATTTGATACAGAGGTCACTTATGACTGGTAAATGGCCCATAATTATTGATTTGAGGTCAGTATGTCAAATGTCCAGTGCACTGGGACAAAACAAATTCTGTTCCTTGTGCAGTTACTGAATGCATCAAGGGGTGCATTTCGTGTTCTATGAGCTCTTGTTGATTTGAGGTCAGTACGTCAAAAGTCCAGTGCACAGTGACCAAAGAATTTCTGTTCCTTGTGCAATTACTGAATGCATTATGGGGGTATTTCGTGTTCTACGAGCTCTGTAAAGATGTAAAGAAACTTTCAGTTCAGAATGTCATTTAAAGGTGGTCAATCACATTTAATCAACATTTAATGACATTTTTTACTTTTTGTATATTCTGTAAGAGAATTATTTAAGGAACAAAAAGACCGATTACATAGAGTTAGATTCCTATTTGAAATGTATATTTTATTATTTTTATAAAATTTTGTAATTACTCCCCTTTAATATGAAAGTATATAAAAAGCTAGGTATTTCTTTTTATTTCGATACAATGTCTAGTTTTACATTTGCATTTGATAGACATATCAACTATTGAACAATCTGAACCAAAATGCAAGTTTTAAAGCTGTGTGTAGCTTCTGAATTCATTTATTTCCAATCTATCTTGGTTGCGCAACAAAGATAGGCAAAGGGAGGTAATAATTTTTCAAACTTGCGTTTCTAATGAATTCCATCTAAATACATAATTTTTAATGCAAATATTTTACAAATATATTACAATATGTCTAATATTTATACATTTCCTTAGGCAAAGTATGTTTATCAAATTCATACTTATGATAAAATAATTCTATCTTGGTTGGGCAACCAGGATAGGAAAATGAAATTTTAAAAATACCTCCAGTGAAAATCTAATTTGTATTAAGTGTTAAGTGAACATAAATGAGTGTAAATGATCAGATGCTAAAGTTAGGAACAAATCCTTTACATGGCCAAAATCTGATTATCCACCTTTAAAAGAATATTAAAATGGATAATATTAAAAAGTTGGGTTTTTTTTCAGCTCACCAGAGCACAAAGTGCTCAAGGTGATCTATTTTGTCTGATCATTGTCTGGCCTCTGTCGGCATGCGTTGTTCGTCGTCCGTCAACATATGCCTTGTGAACACTCTAGAGGCCACATTTGTGACCCAATCTTTATGAAACTTGGTCAGAATGTTAGTCTTGATAATCTCTAGGTCAGATTCGAAACTAGGTCATGTGGGGTCAAAAACTAGGTCAGTAGGTCAGATCAAAGGAGAAGCTTGTGAACACTCAAGAGACCACATTTGTGACCCGATCTTTATGAAACTTGGTCAGAATGTTAGTCTTAATGATCTCTAGGTCAAGATCGAAACTTGGTCATGTTGGATCAAAAACTAGGTCAGTAGGTCAGATCAAAGGAAAAGCTTGTGAACACTCTAGAGACCACATTTGTGACCCAATCTTTATGAAACTTGGTCAGAATATTAGTCTTGATGATCTCTAGTTCAGATTTGAAACTGGGTCATGTGGGGTCAAAAACTAGGTCAGTAGGTCAGATCAAAGGAAAGATTTGTGAACACTCTAAGAGACCATGTTTGTGACCCAATCTTTATGAAACTTGATCAGAATGTTAGTCTTGATGATATCTAGGTCAAGTTTGAAACTGTCTCATGAGGGGTAAAAAAACAGGTCAATAGGTCAGATCAAAGGAAAACCTTGTGAACACTAGAGACCACATTTTTGACCAAATCTTATGAAACTTGGTAAGATGGTTAGTCTTGATGATCTCTAGGTCAAGGTTGAAACTGGGTCATATGGAGTAAAAAACTTGGTCAGTAGGTCAGATCAAAGGAAAAGCTTGTGAACACTCTAGGGACCACATTTGTGACCCAATCTTTATGAAACTTTGTAAAAATGTTAGTCTTGATGATTTCTAGATCAAGTTAAAAACTGGGTCATGTGGGGTCAAAAACTAGGTCAGTAGGTCAGATCAATGGAAAACCTTGTGACACTCTAGGGACCACATTTGTGACCCAATCTTTATGAAACTTGATCAGAGTGTTAGTCTTGATGATCTCTAGGTCAAGTTCGAAACCGGGTCATGTTGGATCAAAAACTAGGTCACCTTGTCAAATCAAAGGAAAAGCTTGTGAACACTCTAAAGACCACAATTTAAGTTTAAAACTCATGAGAATTAGTCAGAATGTTTGTTTTGATAATCTGTAGGTCTAGTGCGAATCTGGGTCATGTGGGGTCAAAAACTAGGTAACCTGGTCAAATCAAAGGAAAAGCATGTGAAATCTCTAGAGGCCACAGTTGTAACCAAATCTTATGAAATTTAATCAGAATGTTTGTCTTGATGATCTTTAGGTCAAGTTCAACTCTTGGTCATGTGGGGTCAAAAATTAGGTCAGTAGGCCAGATCAACTCTGATGAGCGATATATAGGGCCATCATGGCCCTCTTGTTTAAAAAAAGTTTATAATTATTATTGTTTGGATTTGTTTGGAATACTTCGGACATTGCTTAATACTTTTGTTTGGAATTCTTTGGCATTCTTTGGAATTAACAAGAACTTCCACATTTTCATAATGCTTTGAATTCTTTGGAGTTCTTTGGTATTCCGGTTAGTCCGAAGTACTCTTATTATTTTCCCAGTTTGGTATACTGGTATAGTCCAAGGTATTTCAAACTGTTTCATGTTCCATTTTTATACGCCCGTATTATGGGAACGCCCCAGGCGGGCGGGATGGCAGCCAGGCGGGCGGCATCCACAGACTTTGTCCGGAGCATATCTTCTTCATGCATGGAGGGATTTTGATGAAACTTGGCACAATTGTTCACCATCATGAGACGGAGTGTGGTGCACAAGAACCACATCCCTAGGTCTAAGGTCAAGGTCACACTTAGAGGTCAAAGGTCAAATTCAAGAATGACTTTGTCCGGAGCATTTCTTCTTCATGCATGGAGGGATTTTGATATAACTTGGCACAAATGTTCACCACCAGGAGACTGAGTGTCCTGTGCAAGAACCAGGTCCCTAGGTCTAAGGTCAAGGTCACACCTAGAGACCAAAGGTCAGATACAAGAATGACTTTGTCCGGAGCTTCTTCATGCATGGAGGATTTTGATGTAACTTGGTACAATTGCACACCATCATGAGATGGAGTGTCATGCGTAGGTCCCTTCTTTAGAATTACTTCTCTTTGTGTTATTACTATAAATAGCTTATATTGTAACTTTTCATTACAAGTCATGGGGAAAAATCGCGACCACTTTTCTGTAGTACAACATGCTTTGAGATTTATTTTGACCTATCTCTACCTGGTAAGGATTTTTGTGTGGACTTACCCTTTTTTGTTTTTGGATTTTTTTTTTTTTTTTTTTTTTTAAGATTAACTTCCCTTAGTTGTTACTATAAATAAATGATATTGTAACTTTGTAACTTTTTTTATAATTGACCGTAGGGAAAAACCAAGACCACTTTTCTGTGGTACAACATAGATGTTACTTTCAAATTTTAGGTGTATTTTAAGGTATCTCTACCTGGTAAGGAGTTTTTTTGTGGACTTGTGCTAGTGTAAAGAAATTTGCTGTGACGGGCGTATATTGTGACATTCTGGCACTCTTGTTCAGACTATACACAGGAGTTAGAAAAGTTTGGATTTCTTTGAAAATTTTGACCGATACCAGCAAAGTTTTCCAAACATTTCCCATACTAAAATTCCAAACTATTCCAAAGAAATTGTGTGAGTTTTGTGGAATTTATTTGAATGATTTCTTAGAAAACTGCATTGAATTTTTAATATTTCCAACTCTAGTTTAGTAGCAAGGGCACTATGAGGTCCGTTATTTTGTTTAAATGGGGACACCATGTCCCTTTTTTGGAGTGTGAAATAGGAATAACTTTAAATGACATTTTCTCAGGCACTGCTGGATGAGTTTCCACCAAACTTTGTAACAATCATGTAAAGACCTCTCAGATTTGTTCATATGGCAGCAGTTGTTACCGTTAATGATTCCATTTGTTATACATATATTCAGTGTCAAATGGAACCAATATGACCTTGTTGTTATGCCCCCCCTTCGAAGAAGGAGGGGTATTTTGTTTTGCAGGTGTCAGTCAGTCGGTCGATCCGTCTATCGGTCTGTCGGTATGTAGACCAATCCGTTTCCGGATGATAGCTCAAGAAAGCTTGAGCCAAAGGTTATGAAAGTTGATAGGGAAGTTGATCATGACCAGGAGATGACCCCTGTTGATTTTGAGATCAGTATGTCAAAGGTCAAGGTCACAGTGATCCTGAACAGTTAAATGGTTTCCGGATGATAACTCAAGAATGCTTTGGCCTAGGATCATGAAAGTTGATAGGGAGGTTGATCATGACCAGCAGATGACCCCTATTGATTTTGAGGTCAGTAGGTCAAAGGTCAAGGTCACAGTGACCCGGAACAGTTAAATGGTTTCCGGGTGATAACTCAAGAATGCTTGGGTCTAGGATCAGGAAAGTTGATAGGGAGGTTGGTCATGACCAGCAGGATGGCCCCTATTAATTTTAAGGTCATTAGTTCAAAGTTCAAGGTCACATTGGCCAGGAACAGTGAAGCGGTTTCTGGGCGATAACTCAGGAACACTTGGTCCAAGGATCATGAAAATTGATAGAGAGGTTAATCATGACCAGCAGATGACCCCTATTGATTTTGAGGTCAGTAGGTCAAAGGTCTAGGTAACAGTGACCCGGAACAGTTGAACAGTTTCCAGACGATTAATTGAGAACGCTTGGGCCTAGTATCACAAAACTTGATAGGGAGATTGGTCATGGCCAGTAGATGACCCCTATAGATTTTGAGGTCAGTAGGCCAAAGGTCAAGGTCACATTGACCCAAAACAGTTAAACTTTTCCAGATGATACCTTGAGAACGCTTGGGCCTAGGATCACAAAACTTAATAGGAAGGTTGATCATGACCAGCAGATGACCCCTGTTGATTTTGAGGTCAATAGGTCAAAGTTCAAGGTCACATTGAACTAGAACAGTAGAACTTTTGTTTACAGTAAGCAAATAATTTCTGTTCCAAGTGCAATTACTGAATGCATCAAGGGGTTCTACAAACTTTTGTTACAAAGTATTTAGTTCATATCTGGATGTTTGATTGTGGTGCACTTGAGTCGGGCCTTTTTGACCTTGTCTATAAGAGCATTATGGTACTTAGGTGAGTGATAGAGGGCCATTGTGGCCCTTTTGTTTTTGCTTATCTACTGGCCATCCACCATATTTACGTCTTTAATATGATGATTTTGAAATGAACTTTCAGCTGGCTTACATAGAAGGTTGGCGCCTTGTGAATTTAGCTAATGAAATGTTTGGATTCAATGGTTGGTCTCACTCTGTTACCCATCAGACTATTGGTATGTATCAATTTTCTATAACTTTGTGTCCTATGCTAAATACATGTATTCTTGCACACTGGACTGGGTTTTCCAGTGAATTTACCCATGCCGGCAAAAGCCAAGTGGCACCCTCATGCAAGATGACTGTTAGACGTTGTTAGACGTAGTCTAACACGTGCTTTTTTTTGGGGGGTGGGGGTTGACGTTATCAATAATTGCTGTATTGCAGTCTTCATGAGAAAACACTGATGGACTTGTTCAATAAACAGCGGGGGCAGGCGGTGTCAACAGCCTCCAATCATGCCGATGGTTAGCCTTACTCATTTGTCTTATTGGGATGACTTATTTTGCGATCTGATATTGTCATCCCGCTAACAGGACAGCAACAGTCAGAAGTTATCACGCTGTCCCCAAACGTCCTATTATTTTGGACTATCCGATGGGCTGAAAGGTGTAAGGGTTACGTCTGAATCCTAATCATAGCCTGAAAATTAGTCGGCATCAAAGCCGAAATAAAAGTAAGAAAATATTTCTGATAGTTTTATTGTATTTTAATTTTCTGATAGTTTTATTGTATTTTAATAATACAAGTCACAATTAAATTTGAGAGCTTTGTGCAAAACTTATTAGTAAAACTAATAAAGTATGATATAAACTAGTTTTGCACCAAACCCTTGAGTCTTAGAATATAGTGAAAAATTAAACGAGACTTACCTAGTAAGGTGAAGTTTAGTTGTAATTTCATCAACACAAACTCCTAAGGTCACACAGAGAGTGACGCAGCAGCGCGGACTCATCAGTCTTTAGAGTAGCAGTGAAGATGTTAACGTGTAAACGACACATCTTCACCTTTGGTATTTTTATGAAGATCATAGATGTGGGATGGTTGGGAGGGTGTGTGACCCCTTAGGGAGTTTGTGTTGGATGAAATACAACTAAACTTCACCGTACTAGGTAAGTCTCGTTTAAATTTTCATTTCATCCAAACATACTCCTAATGGGCCTCACAGAGACTTTAGAGATGTTCTTCATAATAATAAATTTCGAATCAATAATAACTACACAATGAAATTTGTAATCATTTATAATTCAACCTGATGGTATGTTAATGCACAGAACTTATGTCTCTCTGATATATAACTACATGTAGTACACCTGTAGGAAATAAGTCTATTGTCCTAGAATTGCATCTTGGACAGAAAACTCTGTCTGCTCAATTGGCTTGTTATAATACCGTCCAAACACCTTTGCATTAGACCAACCTGCCGTATTGATAATAGTCTGCAGTGGTACGCCTCGCAACTTTGCACAAGATGTTGATGCTGATCGGGTGCTATGAGGCCCGAACGAATTGTCTATTCCAGCTTTAAGCATTACCTGTTTCACCCAACGAGAAACCGTGCTTTTGGACACAGGTCCAAAGGACTTTATTGTTGCAATCAACAGTTTTTTATCAGACCTTAGAGTTTCAGTTCTCTGTAGATATTCACCCAATGTACTGACAATACATAAGTTAGTGTCCTGCGTATATGCCTTGAATTGCATTGGAGCGAGGTGTGTGCCCGGTTTAGACTGTTTAAGCAGATGATTTGGCAGGATGGTAATCTTATCATGTGATATCTTGATATCATTTACTTCAATTAAATGTAGAGTTTGGCATCTCTGTGCCAACAATAAAAGAAAAAGCATACATAATTTACATGTTAAATGCAGTAGAGTTGAAACATCCATTGACTTTAGATATTGTAAAACATTGCTGACATCCCATGTAGCGGTATATTTTGGCAAGGCTGGACGGTTTACAAAGCCTCCCTTCATGAACCTTGTGATCTCCTCAAAGCTATTGATATCTATGTTGCTACAAATCTTGAGGAAACTACTTATTGCTGATCTGGCTAGACCAAGTGACCTGTACTGCAGCCCATCAGCATATAAACCTGATAAAAACTCTAAAATATGGTTAACATGGGGTTGCAGTGGGTTTATGTTAGATCCACAAAATTTAATCCATTTTTTGAGATATGTGTCATACTGCCTTTTGGTACTGTCCCTCCAGGATTGGAGTATGAGTTTGCGCGCCATTTTCGGACACCCCTTCTGCGAAGGATCGTCCTGATACATGAAAAACTCCTAATTTGAGTTTTTTCAGAGGGTGTATTCTGTCTGGCATGTGTGGAAGGAACAGAATCCTCTGTGGATTTGGGAGCCGAATAGGTTGATCCATGATGATGCGCAACAGATTGGGCCACCAACATGGCGTTGGCCATATTGGCGCCACAAGAACTGCTTCCGCCTCGTCCTCCTCTATTTTTTGCAGAATTCGTGGGATGAGACTGAAAGGAGGAAAAATATAGTACAAGTGATCTGTCCAGGTTAATGCAAAAGCATCAATGGCTAGTGCGTTTGGGTCAGGCTTTCGTGAAACATATTGCGGTGTTTTGTGATTTAACCTAGAAGCAAACAAATCTATCGAAATGCCCGGAAACCTAATTTCAATTGATTGAAAAATTTCAGGTTTCAGCGCCCATTCCAGGTCATCATTAACTGTTCGCGATTGTTCATCTGCCTCAGAATTTTGTTCGCCTGGCACGTGTGCCGCAGAAATGTGAATATTTCGTGCTATGCACTAAAACCAAATGTCTCTAGCTAAAGCATTCAGTTCATGCTTTTTCCCCCCTAGGCAGTTCACGTAGGAGCAAGTAGTGGTATTGTCTGTAAATACTCTGACATGTTTGTCTGAAATATCTTTACAGAAGGTCAGGATTGTAAATTGAAAAGCTTTCAGCTCTAAAATGTTTATGTGTAAGGACTGTTCCACAATAGACCACTCTCCGCCAGTACGGACATTGTCATTTTTGTTATATGCCCCCCATCCAAGTTTCGAAGCATCAGAATAAAGGACAAGTTTGGGTGGACCTTGTGACACTTTCTTATAGCAGAGGGGGAGGTTGGAAATCCACCATTCTAAAGAGCTATGAAGAGAATGTGGAATAGTAAAGAAGCTGTCATAATTCCCTTTGTGTTTTCCTAACTGGATTTCTTTCACCTTTTCAAGGGATTTGTAATACAACGGGGCATACTGTACTCCTGGTTCGGTAGCTACCAGTTTCCCTATTAACTTGGAGAATTTTCGAATGGTGATTCTTCTCTGAGAGAGCAGACTTTTGCATAACTCTATTACCTCCTGACATTTCTCAGGAGTAAGCCTAATTGTCATAGTGATTGAACATAATAGAAACCCCAGAAACACTATTTGCTGACAAGGTCTTAGCACAGATTTGATAGGGTGGACTGTAAGCCCCAATGAGTCCATAAGCAAAACGGTATCTGTTATGTTTTGCAGACAAGTATCATATGTTGCACCTTGCAGGCAGCTGTCATCAATATAAGATGAGCTGATATGACCAGATTCTCGCAAAGAAGCAAATACAGGTTTTAATATTTTAGTGAAAACCCGAGGTGATGTCGTTAAGCCTATAACCAAAGCAGTGAATTGGTATTTCTGGTCCCCGTGAAAAAATCTAAAATATTTTCTATCTGCTTGTTCGATAGGAATTGAGTAGAATGCTTCTGAGAGGTCAACCGAACCAAAATAACATGCAGGTCTTATGGCATTAATAGCTGACTGAAGGGTTTCCATTTTGAAATGTGTATGTTGCATGTGATACTCATTGAAATGTTTTAGATTCAAGATGACCCGTACTCCATTGTCCTTTTTTGGTCGTATAAATATGTTTGAAATGAACTCTCCCGGGTCAGTGTCAAAGACTTTTTCAATTATCTTGCATCGTAAAAATCGTTCCAGTTCTGTGTTAATTTTTTGCTGCTCTTCGAATGAGAAATTCAGTGGTCTTGGAATGTGTCTCTGTCTAGGCTCACTGTCTAGTTCTACATTATAGCCTTTAATTGTTTGTAAAATCCAGTTATCGCGTGTCAGCCTATGCCAATTTGCTTTGTAAAGTTCTGTTTTGCCAGCCACAAAGTTTTCCGGTGTATTAATTAATTTGAACCCGAAGGTACCTACTGTAATCACATCCTCGTGTGTTGGTATGGACGTCTTTTGGCTTGCCCTTGCATCTTCTTCCTCCTCTGTTGATGTTGTTGTCGTTGAAGATGAGGGGGAGCAGGTTTCTGATTGACAAAACGATGTGTTGATTGGCGCTGATGTTGGTAGGGCCTGCTCCCCTTTCGGAATAAAAAAGGCTTTTGGCGTGAAGTGGTGGTTTGAGTCTTTGGTCCTTCAAGTTTTTTGATGATGTCCGACACGTCGTCTCCGAAGAGAAGTGTTGCAGATGGGGCATTGTCACATGCTGCCCTGTATTTGGGGAGTACCTCCTGTCTTTCCCTGTCTGCTCTGGTAGCATTTGTAATTTTAACATTTAAACAGAGAATTTTGAAAGCGTCCATGATGCATTCAGTTGCAGCAGCATTTCTATCTGATTTTAGAATCCCAAGTGCCTTCATGACGGGAACCAAAGCCAAGGCATAATTTGACAGAGACTGTTGGAGTGTAAAGTCCTTTATTCTGCTATCTCTATCCAAATCACGCCAGAAAACTTTGTTGATTTTAGGCACCTGTAGATTGTCCACATTTCTAGGGCGTTTGTATTTTTCTTTCAGTTGTTGGAGTTTCTCCTCATCCCGTTTGTCTTTGAGTCCCCGTAAAGCTTTGTTTGTTATTGAAGCTTTGTGCTCGCCTACGGCGTCCCCGGTCTGTTCTTGTTCCTTAAAAAATTCGGCAAGTTTGACTAACATATCTGAAGTGCCAGGTGCTCCCGAGTCGGCCATAAATTTCTACAACTCATCGTCCGTATCGGTCTCGTCGTCGTCGGCAGACTCGCCAGACGCCGAAATTAAATGAACATCGGCGGTAGATTTTGATTGTTTCGATGTCGATTCATCTCCTGTAGATTTTTTCCTCAACCGCCGCCGATTCATTTCCAGTAGATTTAGTCCCTTTTGCGGCCGATTCGCCAACCGCGGCCGATTCATTTCCGGTAGATTTCGCCCCTTTTGCGGCCGATTCGTCACCGGTAGATTTCGTCTTTTTCACGGCCGATTTATTGCCGGAAGATTTTCCCCGTTTTGTGGCCGGTTCGTCATCGTTTTCTTCCTCATTTTTTCTTTTCAGGCTATCTACATCCTTACGTATGCCTGCTACGGCCTCCGCAAACGTTTTTATGCTGCTACTAGCTTGCGAAAAAGTGCTTAATTGCCTTTCGAGGGCCTCAACAACTTTGTCCACTTTATTAGGCGCATGCGCACTGGAACTCTCGCCTCCGCCCTGGCCATCGGCCAACTCCATCACGTGACGTCTGAAAATTAATATCCACGTGTTTACCAACTTTCTCAAAAAGATCATCTCAAACAATCGTACGTCTTAAAAGCAAATAAATAAATTTTCTCATACGTTTTTGAGCCGACGACGGTAGCGTCATGATTTGGCCATCGGTACAATAATTTCCCCTTTCCACACGAAAATCTATTTTTAGATTTATCGTGGAAACTGTCTCCGGAGTTTGATGGCAAATCTCTGCGAAACGTTGCCAAACCCGTTAACTGTATTATTTATAATTACAGAAAGTTTCTTATGCTGCCTTGACCTCGATTAGTCTCATTACGTATCGGCCAAATTCCGTCCCGGAACATCGAAGCAGACTTGATGCTCGGTCACGTGGCTCGACAGTTTGGCAACGAACATTTGATAGCAAATGCTCCAATAAGGTTGATAATTCTACTTTAATTGATAGCAATTTGATCCATAACTGCGCAAGATAGCTCGCCGATCTACTGCAAGAATGATAGCATAATGTCGCAGTATTTTACAATTCGAGAGGAACTTCATGACGAAACCAAACAAGAATAATAATTTGCAAGACGATGCAAATGCATAAATCCTGTGAAAATCGGAAAAATAGTCTTACCTTAAGTGTCGGTGGATATCCAAAAAATGAATAAATATATTCCTGTCCGATTTTGAATGTTGTGATTCCAATGAAATTTAAATTAACACAATTTTTGTTCAAAATTTTTCTATACAACTGATAGGCCCTAGCTGAAGCCTCGTTCTGATGAGTTCCTGCTGCTGGCTGCGTCATCTCTCTGTGAGGCCCCATTAGGGAGTTATGTGTTGGATGAAATCTTAGATAAAGGACACTCTGAGTTGTACATTGATACACTTCACTGGCAAGGACTTAGGTATTATCAAAACGAGTAAAATGGGGAGCAGTGGTGTAAAGATTAAGGTGTCGGCATTATTTTCTGTATCACTGGAAATCCCTGGTTCAAGTTAACTTGGTGTGAACCAGATCACATCCAGAGATATACCACAAATCTCAAACAGAAGGACATAAAACACAATCCAAATGTTCAGGTATGCACAATATTATGCCTGAATACTGATAAAATTTAAATCATATGATTATGGGTCATCTGGTTATGAAACATTTTTGAACACAGTTTTACTTAAAACACTAGCACTATTTGTCTGTAACCAGTGAAATATTCAAAAACATTCACAGTGTATCTAATGCAAATTAATGCATTAAACCATACATTTAAAACCTGGGCTAGCTCAAAAGTGCAAATTTATAATAACCATTAAAATGTGACATAATTAGTTTTGTTAACCAAAATATCAAACAGAATCATTGTTATCTTTTGACACCTTTTTATCAATTAACAGTATGTCACTGATAGTGATGTTAAAGACCTTAAGGCAGCTAGCTTTTACATGTCATGTCAAATAGGCTGTTAGGGAGCCATTAAACAGGTACTTGAGTTTCAACATATGTGTTTTTTATAAAGTAATGGTAATGGTAAAAGAAAAATTCAGATATAATACAAGGAAGTCATACATGTATTTAACTAAAGATTATCTAGGTAAATACTTTAATGCTGACTAAATGCTCAAATCTTTGAGCAGTTCATGTTCATAATTACAACAGTGATAAACTATAATACATTAACAATATCAAGCACTGGAGACATAGACAGATACAAAAATACTGAAGAATTTAAATGCTGTGTTTCTTATGGTGATGTTGGATCATTCCAAGTATTTCATACAAATTATATATAATCCCTAGTTGGTAGATTTGATTCATTACAAATGATAAATGTAATAAATTCATGTGTTGCTGCTATGAAATAAACAACTAAAATGATTAAATGAAAAACAAACAAATAGTGTAAGTGATTATAACATGTAATGGTTCACAAAAGGTAATGCTAATGCTAATGCACCCTATGTAATACTAATTTAATGCATTATTTTGACAAAAATGAGTAATGCTAATGCTAATTTAATGCTGATTTTTTCTAAGTAATGCTAATTTAATGCATTACTTTTGCAAGTAATTATTAACAACCCTGGAACTTTCGAGCCCCACTGGGGTCATGACCACGCTTTCTCTTATGACACCAGTACTGGTTTTTCCAGGAAGCAGACTTGAGAGTGGTTCAAATAAGCTTGAAGCTTTCATCACAGTCAAGCTAAAGTAAATTAGTATATATACTAAGTAAAAATTAAAGTTTGAAATGTTAAAACCCCCTACTTTTGAAGTTACACCCCCAGTTTGATGACAGGGGGTATGAAAAAAAAAACACACAAAAAAATCTGGTTGGAACCCTGCTGTGGTCTTGGAATAATTGTACGTGGTGATGAGTTGATGTGCAGAGTGCATGAACAAGGTATGTAGGCTAAAGGTGAAGGTCATAGCAAAGTGAAATTTTATGTCCAGAGGATTAATTCAAAATTATCCAACTTTGAATATAGGTGGTTTGTGATGAGGTAATTAGAGGAGTGCAACAATCCCCATTACTTCTATATTACCATATTTTTTTTGCCTTTTGCCTTAGTATTTAAGCACATGAACCAGGTCAGTAGGTCAAAAGTCAGGGTTAGGTAAGGTCTATTGTTTTTTTTCTCTGGAGCATGACTTAACTGTTCAAGCTATTGACATTTAAACTTAGAATATAGGAAGGTTGCTATGAGAAGATATGTAGATCACATGAACTTGGTTTTAGGGCAAAGATCAAGGTCCCAAATTAATTCAAATGTCAAATCTGTATTTTGTGCCCAGAACACAACTTCAAACCTGTTCATGCCTCCAGATCGCTTGACAAAAAAAATAAAAATTTCTTTTTAGATATCTTAAAATAAATGCTATATTTCTTAAGAAGGCTTTAAAACTTAATTACTGACAAACTTTATGTTTTATTACTTTTTACGATGAAAATCGAAAAGTGTCACGCTTTTACTATTTTGAAGTCATTATTCACTACTTCAGCTGTAGCAATATTGGTTACGATGATGGGAAAATGTCTTTATTGCTGCGGCGGTTTGGGGTACGATTCCCAACGTGGCCATCTTTTTTGCTTGATTTGGAACTTTTAAAATATTTTAGAAACAAAAATTCATATTCTAATGTTCATAATATGACCAAACTTCAGTTTGAAAGAAAGATTATTTTTTAGCCAAATCTGGAGGCATGCTGCTTTAAATGCTAGATATAAATGGTTGGTTATGAGATGTTTGAAGGAGTTCAACAACCTACATTCTTACCACCCCCTCCCACACACATATTGAACCCTCTCCCCCCACACCACCCTCCTTTTTCATGACATGATTGATTTAAGCATTTCCTAGCTGGAAAACTAGGAACAGTCTGAAAGGAGTGCTGTGTCAGGTAGGGTTGCTTGCCAGTAGCCGATATACATATTTTATATACATGTATATGTATTTTGTATTAAAGGAGGTAATTGAAGATAAAGAACCAAAAATGGTAAGAAATAAATTTTGAGAAAAACGTATGATAAAAAAAAAAAAGAGTCCTATTATTTTGCAGATTTTGTGGACCATCACAATGGCAAATATTATGTTGGGATAAGTGCTTTTGTCAAAGTTGTATTGAAGGTTAGTAATTTCTGTCCTCCAGTTTCGAATATATAACCTGTATTTCAAGAGTCCTATTATTTTGCAGATTTTGTGGACCATCACAATGGCAAATATTATGTTGGGGTTAGTGCTTTTGTCAAAGTTGTATTGAAGGTTAGTAATTTCTGTACTCCACTTTCAAATATATAACCTGTATTTCTTCTGTATATTTTGGGGATGGCATAATTATAGTTATCACAGTGTCCATCCATCTGCCTTTAGTTTGTTCATCCTTCCCAACTTTGTTTACAGTCTGTAAACTTTGGACATGTGTTGTTGTTTTTTTTTTAAAAGTCTGTTTTATAAAAAAAAAATATTAATGCTGGATATGGTTTATGTTTGATCTATGTTTCTTTTATTAGCTCACCCTGAGCATTTTGTGGTCACTCACATTCTGTCCATCAAACATTCATCTGTCCATCAACACTTTGTAGAGTGTCAGGTGGAAGTTTATGAAACTTGGCCTGGATGTTCCTTTGGTTGTCTTCTTCCAAATCTGTTCAAACAGTTTCGCTTGTTTGCACATAGGGGCCGCCAGAGCTATAAAAAGAAAAGCCTTCAGACGGCATCTTCTGCTAATCCACTTGTCATATTTCAAAATAATTTCACACAAGTGGTCCTTCTACCTAGTTTATTCATATTATTAGTCCACTACTGGTTGAAAACAAGTTTCGGGGACTATTGGATTACGCTTTTCCGTCATTCCATCCATCCATCCGTCCATCTGTCTGCAATTTCCTGTACGGTCCATAACTCTGTCATTCATCAAGGGATTTTTAGCTCCACTATTCAGAGAATAGGGGGGCTATTCTACTCGCCCTGGCGTCGGTGTCAGCGTGACGCTTTCTTGGTTAAAGTTTTTCGTCAGCCTTTGTTTTTCTGTCTTATCTCTGTTACTATTGCTTATATCTTACTGTAACTTCACATAAACATTGTCCAGTATCAACAAAGTATTTGTAGGGTCTGAGCCCATTTTACCCAAGGTCAAGGTCACCAAGGTGTTATACTTAGGTTATTTTTAAGGTTAAAGTTTTTTGGCAACCTTTGTTTTTATGCCCCCGGCATCTACTGTTGCGGGAGGCATATATTGATTGTCCTGCCTGTTCATCTATCCATCCGTACGAGGTTAACCAAATGGGACCATTTCGTCTGGCATCAATACCCCTAACTAGAATGACTTGATAGTAATGCAGATGTAACCTGTGACCATTCCTCATCTTCAGACATCACCTGACCTCAGTTTGACCTTGACCTTGAACTTGACCTCGTTTTGGTCTTAGGTTGCTTTGTATCAACAAGGATGCCACCGGTGGCATCAAGCGTTTGTTGTTCCTTGTTTCTACTTGTATTTCTTGTTTTATTCTGTGTATTTAAAACCATGAACTGTGTCCATTTAGCTGAAAACATTTATGTTAGATCTCAAAAATCTGATGTTTCATTGGTTATAAAAGATTAACTTTCTGTGTCATTAAAAGAGTAGATTTGATCAAGACTGTTCATGAGTGGTAATGAAAATGTGCAACACCTAGCAACCATTAGCACCTGCTTATAAGCAAAACTCTATTGTACAGTAGCATGGAATTGACTGCATGATCCCAAACAATCAGAAGTAGTCAGGTGACTGTTTGCTGATGTTTAGAATTTTCATAATTCATGTTTTATTATGTCCCGGCATCTACTGATGCGGGAGTCATATAGTGATTGTCCTGTCCATCCGTTCATTCGTCTGTCCGTATGAGGTAACCAAATGGGACCGTTTCGTCTAGCATCAATACCCCTTTCTAGACTGACTTGATACTAATGCAGATGTAACCTGTGACCATTCCTCATCTTCAGACATCACCTGACCTCAGTTTGACCTTGAACTTGACCTCGTTCTGGACTTAGGTTGCTTCGTATCGACAATGATGCCACTGGGGGCATCAAGTGTTTATTGAACGCAGCTTCTTGTTCTGTCATATCTTTGTTACTATTGCTTATATCTTACTGTAACTTCACATAAACATTGTCCAGTATACAAACAAAGTGTGTGTAGGGGCTGAGCCCTTTATACCCAAGATCAAGGTCACCAAGGTGTTATACTAGGTTATTTTTATGCCCCCCCATGAGTGGTGGGGGCATATAGATTTGCTCTTGTCCGTCCGTCCGAAGTTCGTGACATGCCTAGCTCAAAAAGTGTTTGATATAAATTAATGAAACCTTGCATGAGTCTTTATCATGATATAAACTTGCGCACCTTCTATTTTTCGTCTGGCTCTGCCAATTTTAGAGTTATGGCCCCTGAAATAGTCAAAAATGCACATTTTCACCTTGTGACACGTCTAGCTCAAAAAGTATTTGATATAGATTCATGAAACCTTGCACGAGTCTTAATCATGATATGAACTTGCGCATCTCCTATTTTTCATCTGGGTCCGCCCCCTATTTCTAGAGTTATGGCCCCTGAAATAGTCAAAAATGCACATTTTCATCTTGTGACACGCCTAGCTCAAAAAGTTTTTGATATAAATTGATGAAACCTTGCATGAATCTTTATCATGATATGAACTTGTGCACCTCCTATTTTTCATCTGGGTCCACCCTCTATTTCCAGAGTTATGGCCCCTGAAATAGTCAAAAAATGCACATTTTCACTTAACTATGTGCCTCACTCGAGAAGTATTTAATGTAAATTCATGAAACTTTGCTTGAGTCTTTATCATAATGTGACCTTGCACACTTGGCATTCTTCTTGAGAATTTTAGCATTTATTACAGAGTTATGGCCCTTGAAATAGCCAAAGTAGTGGATTTTTTGTTTGTGATGCTCATAGCTCAAAAAATATATGGTATAGAATAATGAATCCATTTCATAAATTTTTTTTTGAGGCTATACCCTGTTAAGACTGCAAACATTTGAATGATTTCCCCTTATTTGTGACAAATGTACCAGTGGGGGGCACACCCTGTGTCCTACAGACACATTCTAGTTAAGGTTAAAGTTTTTCGGCAACGTTTGTTTTTCTGTCATATCTTTGTTACTATTGCTTATATCTTACTGTAACTTTGCATAAACATTGTCCAGCGTACAAACAAAGTACTGTGAAATCATTTAAATTCGCTGGCATGAAGTTTCACGAAAACGTGAAAAAGGACTGTTTCGCGCGGGCTTCAATTCGCGTATTTTCAATTTTAGAAAGGAAAAAAAAAAATAATAATAATAGCGCGGTCTTAAATTCACGCATCGGTCCTAGCGCGAAATACACGAAAATTCGTCGTACGCGAATAAAAATGATTTCACAGTATATGCAGGGACTGGGCCCATTATACCCAAGGTCAAGTCACAAAGTTGTTATACTTGGAATTATTTTCTTGTTAAATTTTTCCGCAAGCTTCGTTTATAGACATATCTTTGGTACTTTAAAAGATAATGACTTGAAATTAAAAATATTTCTTTATAATCATCATCTGCATGTGTGGTTACAAACCCCATAACTCTAATTGTATTTTTGACAGAATTATGCCGCATTTGTACTTAAAGTGTTGTTTTTTTTTTTGCAATCTTCGCTTTCTGGATATAACTTTAATGCAATATAAGATAAAGACTTGAAACTTAAAATGTATCTTTACATCATCATCTGCATGTGTGGTAACATTCCCCATAACTCTGATTTGTATTTTTGACCAAATTATGCCCCTTTCATACTTAAATTTTATAACAAACTTAATTTTCTGGACATAACTTTGGTACTACATAAGATATTGACTTGAAACTCAAAATATATCTTTACCATCATCATCTGCATGTGTGGTAACAATCCCAATAACTCTAATTTGTGTTCTTAACAGAATTATGCCCCTTGGTGTATCTTCCTTTTAAAGTAGTGCTCAGGTGATTTTTTCTGATCGCTCGATGTCCGGCGTCCGTCGTCTGTCGTCTGGTGTCTGTCGTCCGTCGTCTGTCAACATTTAGCTTGTGTATGCGATAGAGGCTGTATTTTTCAATTAATCTTCATGAATATTGGTCAGAATGATAACCTTGATGAAATCTAGGCTGAGTTCGAAAATGGGTCATCTCGGGTCAAAAACTAGGTCACTAGGTCAAATCAAAGAAAAACCTTGTGTATGCAATAGAGGCTGTATTTTTAGCTCACCTGAGCAATGCTCAGGTGAGTTTTTCTGATCGCTCAATGTCCGGCGTCCGTCGTCTGTCGTCCGTCTGTCGTCTGTCTGTCGTCTGTCTGTCAACATTTAGCTTGTGTATGCGATAGAGGCTGTATTTTTCAATTAATCTTCATGAATATTGGTCAGAATGATAACCTTGATGAAATCTAGGCCGAGTTCGAAAATGGGTCATCTCGGGTCAAAAACTAGGTCACTAGGTCAAATCAAAGAAAAACCTTGTGTATGCGATAGAGGCTGAATTTTTCAATTCATCTTCATGAATATTGGTCAGAATGATAACCTTGATGAAATCTAGGCTGAGTTCGAAAATGGGTCATCTCGGGTGAAAAACTAGGTCACTAGGTCAAATCAAAGAAAAACCTTGTGTATGCGATAGAGGCTGAATTTTTCAATTCATCTTCATGAATATTGGTCAGAATGATAACCTTGATGAAATCTAGGCTGAGTTCGAAAATGGGTCATCTCGGGTGAAAAACTAGGTCACTAGGTCAAATCAAAGAAAAACCTTGTGTATGCGATAGAGGCTGTATTTTTCAATTGATCTTCATGAATATTGGTCAGAATGATTGCCTTGATGAAATCTAGGCCGAGTTCGAAAATGGGTCATCTTGGGTCAAAAACTAGGTCACTAGGTCAAATCAAAGAAAAACCTTGTGTATGCGATAGAGGCTGTATTTTTCAATTAATCTTCATGAATATTGGTCAGAATGATAACCTTGATGAAATCTAGGCTGAATCCGAAAATGGGTCATCTCGGGTGAAAAACTAGGTCACTAGGTCAAATCAAAGAAAAACCTTGTGTATGCGCTAGAGGCTGTATTTTTCAATTGATCTTCATGAATATTGGTCAGAATGATAACCTTGATGAAATCTAGGCCGAGTTCGAAAATGGGTCATCTCGGGTCAAAAACTAGGTCACTAGGTCAAATCAAAGAAAAACCTTGTGTATGCGCTAGAGGCTGTACTTTTCAATTGATTTTCATGAGTATTGGTCAGAATGATTGCCTTGATGAAATCTAGGCCGAGTTCGAAAATGGGTCATCTCGGGTCAAAAACTAGGTCACTAGGCCAAATCAAAGAAAAACCTTGTGTATGCGATAGAGGTGGTATTTTTCAATTGATCTTCATGAATTTTGGTCAGAATGATTACCTTGATAAAATCTAGGCCGAGTTCGAAAATGGGTCATCTGGGGTCAAAAACTAGGTCACTAGGTCAGATCAAGGAAAAACCTTGTGTATGCGATAGAGGCTGTATTTTTCAATTGATCTTCATGAATTTTAGTCAGAATGATTACCTTGATGAAATTTAGACCAAGTTCGAAAACGGGTCATCTCGGGTGAAAAACTAGGTCACTAGGTCAAATCAAAGAAAAACCTTGTGTATGCAATAGAGGCTGTATTTTTCAACTGATCTTCATGAAATTTAGCCAGAATGATTACCTTGATAAAATATAGGACGAGTTCGAAAATGGGTCATCTGGGGTCAAAAACTAGGTCACTAGGTCAAATCGAAGAAAAACATTGTGTATGCAATAGAGGATGTATTTTTCAATTGATCTTCATGAAATTTTGTCAGAGTGATTGCCTTGATGAAATCTAGGTCGAGTTTGAATATGGGTTATCTGAGGTCAAAAACTAGGTCACTAGGTCAAATTAAAGAAAAATCTTGTGTATGCGATAGAGACTGTTTTTTTCAATTGATTTTTATGAAATTTGGTCAGGATGATTGCCTTGATGAAATCTAGGTCGAATTTGAATATGGGTCATCTGAGGTCAAAAACTAGGTCACTTGGTCAAATCAAAGAAAAAACTTGTGTATGTGATAGAGGCTGTATTTTTCAATTGATCTTCATAAAGTTTGGTCAGAATGATTGCCTTGATGAAGTCTAGGTCGAGTTTGAACATGGGTCATCTAGGGTCAAAAACTAGGTCATATCTAAGAAAATGCTTGTTTTATCGCAAGAGACCAATTTTTTGGTCCAGTCTTAATGAAAATTGGTCAGAATATTTGTTTCCATGAAATCACTAGGTCAAACATGTTTTACACTGTTATGGTGTGTTTCTTAGGTGAGCGACCTAGGGCCATCTTGGCCCTCTTGTTCATTTAATCTTCATGAGTATTGGTCAGAATGATAACTTTGATGAATTCTAGGCAGAGTTCGAAAATGGGTCATCTCGGGTCAAAAACTAGGTCACTAGGTCAAATCAAAGAAAAACCTTGTGTATGCCATAGAGGCGGTATTTTTCAATGAATCTTCATGAATGTTGGTCAGAATGATAACCTTGATGAAATCTAAGCCGAGTTCGAAAATGGGTCATCTCGGGTCAAAAACTAGGTCACTAGGTCAAATCAAAGAAAAACCTTGTGTATGTGATAGAGGCTGTATTTTTCAATTCTTCTTCATGAATATTGGTCAGAATGATAACCTTGATGAAATCTAGGCCGAGTTCGAAAATGGGTCATCTCGGGTCAAAAACTAGGTCACTAGGTCAAATCAAAGAAAAACCTTGTGTATGCGATAGAGGCTGTATTTTTCAATTCATCTTCATGAATTTTGGTCAGAATGATTGCCTTGATGAAATCTAGGCCGAGTTCAAAAATGGGTCATCTGGGGTCAAAAACTAGGTCACTAGGTCAAATCAAAGAAAAACCTTGTGTATGCGATAGAGGCGGTATTTTTCAATTTATCTTCAAGAATTTTGGTCAGAATGATTACCTTGATGAAATCTAGGCCGAGTTCGAAAATGGGTCATCTGGGGTCAAAAACTAGGTCACTAGGTCATATCACGTAAAAACCTTGTGTATGCGATAGAGGCTGTATTTTTCAATTGATCTTCATGAATTTTGGTCGAATGATACCCTGATGAAATTTAGACCAAGTTCGAAAATAGGTCATCTGGGGTCAAAAACTAGGTCACTAGGTCAAATCAAAGAAAAACCTTGTGTATGCAATAAGGGCGTATTTTTCAACTGATCTTCATTAAATTTAGCCAGAATGATTACCTTGATAAAATCTAGTCAGAGTTCGAAAATGGGTCATCTGGGGTCAAAAACTAGGTCACTAGGTCAAATCGAAGAAAAACATTGTGTATGCAATAGAGGAAGTATTTTTCAATTGATCTTCATGAAATTTGGTCAGAGTGATTGCGTTGATGAAATCTAGGTCGATTTTGAATATGGGTTATCTGAGGTCAAAAACTAGGTCACTAGGTCAAATTAAAGAAAAAATTTGTGTATGCGGTAGAGACTGTTTTTTTCAATTGATTTTTATGAAATTCAGTAAGGTTGATGCCTTAATGAAATCTAGGTCGAATTTGAATATGGGTCATCTGAGGTCAAAAAACTAGGTCACTTGGTCAAATCAAAGAAAAAACTTAGGTATGTGATAGAGGCTGTATTTTTCAGTTGATCTTCATGAATTTTGGTCAGAATGATTGCCTTGATAAAATCTAGGTCTGATTTGAACATGGGTCATCTAGGGTCAAAAACTAGGTCATATCTAAGAAAATGCTTGTTTTATCGCAAGAGACCAATTTTTTGGTCCAATCTTAATGAAAATTGGTCAGAATATTTGTTTCCATGAAATCACTAGGTCAAACATGTTTTACACTGTTACGGAGTGTTTCTTAGGTGAGCGACCTAGGGCCATCTTGGCCCTCTTGTTTGTAAATGTGTTTCAGGCAGTACAGGAGAATTTTTCAGAAACTGTACCAGCTCAACAAAATCACCAAACCAATGCTTCTGAGTTTGAAATTCCTCCTATAGCCAAAGAATATGTAAGAGCACAACTACTTAATCTTGATGTTAATAAAGCCACAGGGTTGGATGGTCTTGGGGCCAAATTTCTGAAAATGACAACAGATATTATATCAAAACCTGTCACATATATCATTAATCTAAGCATTTCTAAACATATCTTTCCAGATCAGTTTAAAATTGCAAAAATCACACCCATCCACAAAAAAGGTTCAAAGTGTGACATAAATAATTATAGACCCATTTCTCTACTCCCAATTTTGTCTAAAATCATGTCTCAGTTCATTTGAAAAAGCATCTTGAGGCAAATAACTCTGTATACAATTACCAATCTGGCTTCAGGGCTTCAGGGAAAATCACTCAGGTGAAACAGCTTTAATTTCAATAGTAGGCAGATGGATAAATGCTATAAATGAAGGTAAATGTATAGGAACTGTATTCTTAGACCTTTCAAAGGCATTTGATTTAGTGAATCACTCAGTTCTACTAGAAAAATTAAAATCATTTAACATTAGTCAGAACTCTCTGCAATGGTTTAAATCTTATTTGTCTGACAGATACCAAAAGGTATGTGTCTCCGGAAAACTGTCAGAGGCTGGTCATATTAAATCAGGTGTTCCGCAAGGATCTGTGTTAGGGCCTCTACTATTCATTCTTTATATTAATGACCTCCCACAGGCAATAAAAGAAATCTTTACTGATCTATTTGCTGATGATACTACTCTAACTGCCACTGGAAACACATATCATGAAGTACAAACAGCACTGCAGAATGCGCTTGACAGTGTTCATCTGTGGTGTCAAAATAACTCCATGTCATTAAATGCCAAAAAATCAAAGGCTATGACTGTTTGTCCGACAAACAGGCACAATTCAAGTGACTGTAACACCCTGCACCTTGGCAGTGCACCCATTGACTTCTCTAGTTCTGAAAGACTACTAGGTGTGCAAGCTGACAGAAATTTAAATTGGAAAGATCATATTGATAATGTTCTAAAAAAATGTAATTCAAAACTTTATCTCCTCAAAAGAATAAAATACTTCTTAGACATTCCTATTAGAAAACTGTTTTTCAATGCGTATATATTACCTCATTTAGATTATTGCTGTTCTGTCTGGGGAAACTGTAACTCAGAACAGGCTGATTCCATTCTCAAATTTCAGAAGAGAGCGGCTAGGATTATCCTGGACACAAAATTTGATGCACCCTCTGAGGAACTGTTTATGAAACTAAACTGGATGAAATACCCAGAGCGAGTCAAATACAAACAGTCAATTATGGTTTATAAGTCTGTCAACAATTTATGCCCTCAATACCTACAAGATAAATTTACTCACACCCATACTATTCAAAAACGTAGTCTAAGATCAACTGACTCAGAACTTAACTTGTATCCCCCTAAACCAAGATTAGAATTTTTTCGAAAAAGCTTTGAATACTCTGGAGCAAAAATCTGGAATACACTGCCAAATGATGTCCGTCAGGCAGAAAGTCTTGCAAGCTTTAAAGTAAATACATAAGTCATTGGAGAATGTCTTCTATAGGTCAAAGTTCATAAGCAATAATATTAAAGTGTCATATTCAAATTTTTGTAAAGTAATTATTCCAAATTTTGTCATTGATGACTTTATTATGTTGTTGTTTTGTACAGTCATCGAAATTGTGAGATGTTATGTTTATATCTATTTCCTTTGTTTAAAAATTTGTCATGAAGCATCTCTTCATCTATTATAAAGCTTGTTTTTGGTCTCTCTTTAATAAGATTGTTTACATGTAAATACCATGTGATTGTCATTATCAAGCTCTGTTTTGTTTAATTTTGTACCGTAGTTTTGTATGAGGCTCACAGTGAAGATTGGGCTAGACCTAACTGTGTTGCCTCTATAAATAAAGTCTTTATTATTATTATTATTATTATTATTGAGACATATATTCATTTTACTGTCAAATCCCTGAATAGTGGAGCATGCTGTCTTATGGACAGCTCTTGTTATATTACTTGGCATAAATGTTCCCCATGATGAGACCACATGTAGTGTGCAAAACTCAGATCCCTAGCTCTAAGGTCAAGTTCACGTTTGGAGGTCAAATGTCAATAGGGTTTTTTTCCTGTTTGGTCCATAACTTTGTCATGCAAAACAGGATTTAAAAATTATTTAGGACAGAATATTTCCTTGGATCAGAAGACATGTCATGGACAAAACCCAGACTCTTGCTCAAAGGTCAAGGTCACACTTGTAGGCAAGAGGACTTTTTTCCTGTTTGGTCTAAAACTCAACAGTTCATAAAGGGATTTGAATATTGCTTGGCAGAAATATTCCCCGTAATGAGATGATGTGTCATGCCCAACACCAAGACCCCTATCTCAAAGGTCAGAGTCACACTTAGAGGTCAAGGGTCAATAGGTTTTTTAGCTCGACTATACGAAATATGAGGAGAGCTATCCTACTCGAGCCGGCGTCGACGTCTTTCCGCGTCCCCACCTTGGTTAAAGTTTTTTTTACACTTTCTCTTTTTTCTACTTATCTCTGTAATTACTTGATGGATTTGATTCAAACTTGAAATAGTTATTCCTCATCATCACCCATATCACCTGACATAAGGGCCATAACTCTGGCACCAATATTTCATTTCACTTAGATTTTCAGGTTAAAGTTTTGATGCACTTTCGCTCTATCTCTGTTATTACTGAATGGATTTGATTCAAACTTAAAATAATTGCATACATGGGAACCTTTTTAGACAGCAAAGTGGGAGTTTGGCATTTCAAAAGTGGGAGATTTTAGGTGGAAAAGGGGAGATTTTGAACGGAGCAAACGGAGTACATAAAAACACTTCAATTTCAGTGAACAATATACAATTTAAGTTAATTTTGCACTTTATCTAATTATTTATATTACTATAATAAATATATTATTTCGTAATATTTGTTTTAAATACAGTTAAACAACAAAACATATTGTCCATCATCAGTTTCACTGACACACATAGTTCACTGGTATTGAATCAATCATCATGTAGCAGTATCACTTTACTTTTTCTGTCTGACCCTAGATAGCACCGACTTGTTACGACCCAACATCACACTGGCATTATCTGATCCATAGCCAGTGCAAATGCACTGGCTCCGCTCGATATCTCTGTCGCTGGAAAATACAATTTTGAATGAAAGAAACATAATTTTTTAATTACATTTAACATTCTATGAAACTAAACAATACATTGTATACCATATACATTTTTTTTAGCTCACCTGTCACGTAGTGACAAGGGGAGCTTTTGTGATATCCCTTCGTCCATCCGTCGTCTGTTCACAATTTCTTGTGAACACGATAGAGACCACAGTTTGCAATCAATTTTAATCAAACTTGCACACAACTTGTATTGGTATAATATCTCATTTCCTTTCAAAAACTGGCCAGATCCAATCATGGGTTCCAGAGTTATGGCCCCTTAAAGTGCCAAAATTTGCTATTTTTAGCTTGTGAACAGGATAGAGACCACATTTTGCAATCAGCTTTAATCATACTTGCACACAACTTGTATTGGCATAATATCTCGATTCCTTTTAAAAACTGGCCAGATCCCGTCATGAGTTCCAGAGTTATGTCCCCTTAAAGGGCCAAAATTTACTAATTTTGGCTTGTGAACATGATAGAGACCACATTTTGCAATCAACTTTAATCAAACTTGCACACAACTTGTATTGGCATAATATCTTGGTTCCTTTCGAAAACTGGCCAGATCCCTTCATGGGTTCCAGAGTTATGGCCCCTTAAAGGTCCAAAATTTGCTAATTTGGCTTTTGCAGCCATATAGAAACTTCATTTATGGTTTGATTTGATACAAACTTGCAAAATAGCTTCAACATGATGAATCTGTCAGAACCAGTCTTAGGTTCCGGAGTTATTTTATATCTGATTACCTCCCCTGATTTTAATCAAAATTGATTTATATCAGTAAGTACATATAGAACTCATTTGAAATTTCATTATTGTCATTACTGGTAGTTGGACTGAGACAATCAGGATAGATAACTATGGACTGATTTTATGTCAAATTACCCCCCTTTATTTAAAATTAAAGTGAGTATATCTCCATAACTAATGAAGATACTGATCTGAAATTTCATTTATGCCATCAGAATGACTTGGACAATCAGTGAAGATACATATTGACTGAATTTATGACAAATTACCTCCCTTTATTTTTACATGTAAATGAATATACAGCATTTAATGAGATTGGTTTGAAACGTTATTTATGTCTTCCATGGTAAGAAATAATCGTGTTAGATAATTCTTGATTGAACGTTTATCGATATGAATACTTTTCTAATATATTGTTGTAAAGGCTTGTACTCTGTATCTTCTACATGCAAATACCAATGTATGATTACCTACCCTGATTTCAGTAAAAATGGATTTATCTCAGTAAGTATTTATAGGACTCATTTGAAATTTCATTAGTTAGACTGAGACAATCAGGACTGGGTAGAGAACTATTGACTGATTTTATGTCAAATTACCTGCCTTTGGTTCAAATTAAAATGGGTGTATCTCAGTAACCAATGAAGATACTGATTTGAAATTTTTGCCATCATTTTATGCCATCAGATGGACTCGGACAATAAGGGTAGATAACTTTTGACTGAATTTATGACAAATTACCTCTATTTATTTTATGTAAATGAATATACCTCAGCAGCATCTAATCAGATTGGTTTTAAATGTTATTTAAGTCTTTTAGGGTAAGAAATAGTAGTACAAAAATGCAGCATTTGAGCCTAAGGCCCTCAAACTTGGTATGGAGACTGGTCCTGATTAGTATGTGACCCATAGCTCAAAAGGGACTAGTACAAGAAAATATTTATATGATGATATTTAATATGTATGCCTATGTGATCTATTCAAAACTTGATCTTGCATTAAGAGCTAATGGTACTCAGGTGAGCCATATAGGCCATCATGGGCCCTCTTGTGTAAATGAATATACCTTCAGCAGCATCTTTAATGAATTGGGGTTTTAAATGTTATTTAAGCTTCAAGGGAAGGAATATCATGCTAGTACAAAATGCAGCATTTGAGCCTAGGACCCTCAAACTTGGGATGGCCCAAATTTGGGCCCCGACTAGTATGTGACCCATAGGTCAAAAGGGACGTTACAAGAAAATATTTATCCCGATGATATTTAATGTGTATGCCTATGTGATCTATGTCAAAACTGATCTGATCATTAAGAGCAATGGTACTCAGGTGAGCAATATAGGGCCATCATGGCCCTATTGTTAATTGTTTTATTTTTGTGAAAATATTTTTGGTGTAGCAAAACTCATTGATTTTTAGCTCACCAGATCACAAAGTGCTCAATGTGAACTATTGTGACCAGTCATTGTCTGGCGTCCGGCGTGCGTCGTCCGTAGGCTAGATCAAAGGAAAAGCTTGTGAACACCCTAGAGGCCACAGTTGTGATTCATTCTTTTTGAACTTTGATCAGAACGTTTGTCTTGATGATCTCTAGGTCAAGTTCAAAACTGGGTCATGTGGGGTCAAAAGCTAGGTCACCCAGCAAATCAAAGGAAAAGCTTGTGAACACTCTAGAGGCCACATTTTTGACCCAATCTTTATGAATTTTGGTCAGAATGTTCGTCTTGATGATCTCTAGGTCAAGTTCGAATCTGGGTCATGTTGGTTCAAAAACTAGGTCACCAAAAGCTTGTGAACACACTAGAGGCCTCAGTTGTGACCCAATCTTTATGAAATTTGGTCAGAATGTTTGTCATGATGATTTCTAGGTCAAGTTCGAATCTGGGTCATGTGGGGTCAGAAACTAGGTCACCCGGCCAAATCAAAAGAAAAGCTTGTTAACACTTTAGAGGCCACATTTTTGACCCAAACTTTATGACACTGGGTCAGAATGTTAGTCTTGATGATTTCTAGATAAAGATTGAAACTGGGTCATGTGAGGCCAAAACTAGGTTACTAGGCTAGATCAAAGGATTAGCTTGTGAACACTAGAGGCCAAAGTTTTGACTCAGTCTTTATGAAATTTGATCAGAATGTTTGTCTTGATGATCTCTAGGTCAAGATATAATCTGGGTCATGTGGGGTCAAAAACTAGGTCACTCAGTCAAATCAAAGGAAAAGCGTTTGAACACTCTAAAGGCCACAGCTGTGATGCAATCTTTATGAAATTGGGTCAGAATGTTTGTCTTGATGTTTTCTAGGTCAAGTTTGAATCTGGGTCATTTGGGGTCAAAAACTAGGTCACATGGTCAAATTAAAGGAAAGTTTGTGAACACTTTAAAGGCTACAGTTGTGACTCAATCTTTATGAAACTTGGTCAGAATGTTTTTCTTGATGATCTCTAGGTTAAATTTGAAATTGGCTTATGTGGGCTCAAAAACTAGGTCAGTACACGGCTACTAAACACTAGCGCCACCACCAAATTGTGGTGATAAGGAAAAGAGCTATCGACATTTCCGTGGTGCAGCAATCGCCCGTTTCTACTTGTAAACATGTGAGTAAAATTTATATTTTATCTTATATTTTTTATGATAGAACTTTTTTCGAAAATCGGAGAATGTAGTTCTGTGTAACAACACTTTTACTACAGGTTTGCTGTAATTTCATTAAAATAATATGCAAATTGTGGTGTCAGGAGCTTTTCTCCCGGATCTGACAGTGGCACATTTTCATATCAGCCAGTATTCGAACACCATTCCGATGAATAGACACACTGTAAAAACATACCTGCGCATGCAAATGGTGTAGAAATGATAAATGATTATATACGCACACACCATGAATAATAGAATCTCGGGTTAGAAGAAATATACAAGGATTTTTAAAAGTGGTGGCGCTATAACTCTAGTGATGGCGCTATACAGTAGTGGTGGCGCTGTTACGGCACTGCTGACGCATCCAGAACAAAACAAACACCAATATTCTCTAATTGATAATTTTCCTGCAAGGAATTATTTTATTAAAGAAAGAAAAAGACGATCATAGTTTATTTACCTTTATGAAATATTCTCTATCCAAGAAAAAAAAGGACAAAATACTCACAGACCCCTGGGACTCTTGTAGTCAAATAAAATATTTTCCTTTGTTTAAAATGTTAATGTAGAATTATTTCTTACCTTTAAATATTCTACTTAAATACATAAGTAAGTGTACTTTAAATTCAGGTCAAGAAAAATAGTAGTAATACATTTATTTCAAACAAAGATTTGTGTCCAGGAAATAATTTGAAGATAGTGTAGAATTTATTTTTTTAAACTAAGATTCGGAAAGTTACTTCCCGTTGTTTTTATACGTCGTTTGCATGTCATTGTAAACAAAAGACCTTACTTTCAATTTTTTAGCTCGACTATTCGAAGAATAGTCTAGCTATTCTACTCACCCTGGCGTCGGCGTGGGCGTCGGCGTCACACCTTGGTTAAGTTTTTGCATGCAAGTACATACAGCTATCATTTAAAGGCATATAGCTTTGAAACTTATTTATTCTTTTTCTAGGTCAATTACCAACCTCTCTGGGTCAAGTCCCATAACTCTGACATGTATTTTGAGCAAATTATGCCCCCTTTTGGACTTAGAAAATTTTGGTTAAAGTTTTACATGCAAGTTACTATCTCCAAAACTAATGCAGATATTGAATTGAAACTTCACATGTGTCTTCGGGGTTATAAAACTAGTTGATAGCACCAAGTCCCATAACTCTGACCTTCATTTTGGCCAAATTATGCCCCCTTTTGGACTTAGGAAATTCTGGTTAAAGTTTTGCGTGCAAGTACATACAGCTATTACTAAAAGGCATATAGATTTGAAACTTATTTTTTCTTTTTCTAGATCAATTACCTACCTCACTGGGTCAAGTCCCATAACTCTGACATGTATTTTGAGCAAATTATGCCCCCTTTTGGACTTAGAAAATTCTGGTTAAAGTTTTACATGCAAGTTACTATCTCCAAACTAATGCAGATATTGAATTGAAACTTCACATGTGTCTTCGGGGTTATAAAACTAGTTGATAGCACCAAGTCCCATAACTCTGACCTTCATTTTGGCCAAATTATGCCCCCTTTTGGACTTAGAAAATTCTGGTTAAAGTTTTGCGTGCAAGTACATACAGCTATTACTAAAAGGCATATAGATTTGAAACTTATTTTTTCTTTTTCTAGATCAATTACCTACCTCACTGGGTCAAGTCCCATAACTCTGACACGTATTTTGGGCAAATTATACCCCCTTTTGGACTTAGAAAATTCTGGTTAAAGTTTTACATGCAAGTAACTATCTCCAAAACTACTACAGATATTAAATTGAAACTTCACATGTGTCTTCGGGGTTATTAAACTAGTTGATAGCACCAAGTCCCATAACTCTGACATGTATTTTGGCCAAATTATGCCCCCTTTTGGACTTAGAAAATCCTGGTTAAAGTTTTGCGTGCAAGTACATACAGCTATTACCAAAAGGCATATAGCTTTGAAACTTATTTATTCTTTTTCAAGGTCAATAACCAACCTCGCTGGGTCAAGTTCCATAACTCTTAACATGTATTTTGAGCAAATTATGCCCCCTTTTGGACTTAGAAAATTGTGGTTAAAGTTTAACATGCAAGTTACTATCCCCAAAACTAATGCAGATATTGAATTGAAACTTAACATGTTTCTTCGGGGTTATAAAACTAGTTGATAACATCAAGTCCCATAACTCTGATATGTATTTTGGTCAAATTATGTCCCCTTTCGAACTTAAAACTCTTTTGATATTTAACATTTTGGGTAATAATTTCCTGCTTCTGTGACAATATTTCGAATAGTCGAGCTTGGCTGTCTTACGGACAGCTCTTGTTTTTCTGAAAGTGAGTACAGTACATTTTCAATTCCAATCGATTAAATATGATTTATCAATAGAGCTTAGATATACAATCTGAATCCATATACATGTAGATTACTTTGCGATCATGTAGAGGTTACTACATGTATTTTGTTGAGTAACGTAATTTGGGTATAGTGTAGTCCAAATAATTAGACGCAAAAAAGTTGTCATTTGACGTTCAACAGTCAATATTCTGACATTTTACATTTTTACTATCAAGCCTTTTTTGACGTCTAAACGCTAAGTATGAAAGAAGTGTAGCATAAATTCAATTTCTAAAACATTATAAAGTCGGTAAACTTTGTACCTAATAGGAACAAAAATACCTTTGCTTCAATTCTGCAAGGTTAAAATGATTTACAATCCATTATTATCCACGAAATGACGCTTCATCTTTTTGATATTGAATGTTTATATTTGACATGCCACCATCTTGTTTCGAAATTGAAAGTACCAATTAAATTTGATTGGCGGTAGACGAAAAAATATTTCCTGCCAAATATATTCATTGTAATTTTGATTTTTTTTCATCATAAATGTATATTTTCTATTTTTATCCTTATAAATTTTAAATGTCTCTTCTGGAAATAGAAACCTTCCGTCTGTCCGTCCGCCCGCCCGTCCGTCCGTACGTCACACTTCATTTCCGAGCAATAACTGGAGAACCATTTGACCTAGAACTTTCAAACTTCATAGGGTTGTAGGGCTGCTGGAGTAGACGACCCCTATTGTTTTTGGGGTCACTCTGTCAAAGGTCAAGGTCACAGGGGCCTGAACATTGAAAACAATTTCCGATCAATAACTAGAGAACCACTCGACCCAGAATGTTGAAACTTAATAGGATGATTGGTCATGAAGAGTAGATGACCCCTATTTATTTTGGGGTCACTCCATCAAAGGTCAAGGTCAAGGTCACAGGGTCTGAACATTGAAAACGATTTCCAATCAATCACTAGAGAACCACTTGACCCAGAATGTTGAAACTTAATAGGATGATTGGTCATGAAGAGTAGATGACCCCTATTGATTTTGGGGTCACTCCATCAAAGGTCAAGGTCACAGGGGCCTGAACATTGAAAACCATTTCTGATCAGTAACTAGAGAACCACTTGACCCAGAATGTTGAAACTTCATAGGATGATTGTACATGCAGAGTAGATGACCCCTATCGATTTTGGGTCATTCTGTTAAAGGTCAAGGTCACAGGGGCCTGAACATTGAAAAACATTTCCGGTCAGTAACTTGAGAACAACTTGACCCAGAATGTTGAAACTTAATAGGATGATTGGTCATGCAGAGTGGAAGACCCCTATCGATTTTGGGATCACTCTGTTAAAGGTTAAAGGTTCAATAACTTGAGAACCTCTTGACCCAGAATGTTAAAACTTTATAGGATAATTGGACATGCAGAGTAAATGACCCCAGTTAATTTTTTGGTCACTATTAAAGGTCAAGGTCACAGCGGCCTGAACATGGAAAACAATTTCCAGTCAGTTACTTGAGAACCACTCTATCCAGAATGTTGAAACTTCATAGGATGATTGCTCGTGCAGAGTAGATGACCTCTATCGATTTTGGGGTCACTCGGTTAAAGGTCAAGGTCACAGGGGCCTGAACATTGATAACCATTTCCGATCAGTAACTTGAGAACCTCTTGATCCAGAATGTTGAAACTTCATAGGATAATTGAACATGCAGAGTATATGACCCCTATTGATTTTTGGGTCAGTCTATTAAAGGTCAAGGTCACAGGGGCCTAGTCATGTGAAATCATTTCCGGAAAATAACTTGAGAACCACTTGACCTATAATGTTGAAACTTAATAGGATGATTGGACGTGCAGAGTAGATGACCCCTATTTATTTTGGGGTCACTTGATCAAAGGTCAAGGTCACAGGAGCCTGAACAGTGATTTGAGAACCACTAGGCCAAGAGTGTTGAAACTTAGCGGGATGACTGGACATGCCAAGTAGATGATCCCTACTGCAGCCAACCATCAGTGTCTCTTTGACTTTCGCTCCTGACCCCTATTGACTTCTTGCCTATAACACTTTGCATTGGGGGAGACATGCGCTTTTTTGCAAAAGCATCTTGTAGTTGACATTTATAGTTTCTCTGTATGAATAAGAGAAAAGGTAACTTTTGTTCAAGAAATGATCCTAATATGCAAATCATGTTTACATCCGGAACACCCTCGGTTATTACCGTGCCGCTATTTAAAACTTTAATGGATTGGATACTGGATTAATTAATCGGTTATTTAATAACAAATAAGGTAAAATATAACTTTTAATTGCTGCCATAAAGCACATTTATGATTATTCTTCATACTCAATGTGAAAGTTTCAGTCATTTTTGCCAGAAAGTCGTTAAAAAACCTTCAGATCAAAATTCAAATCTGAAGCGATTTTGTGCTATACGTTATTTCAGTTCAACGTTAAGACCTGACATAACATGGAAAATAAAAAATGTAAAATATCAATTAAAATGAACTTATAAAGTGATATGAGGACTAGGGTATAGTGTGGGATAGGTTGATAACATGGATTATTGTAGAAATTTCCGTGGCTTGCAGACAGACATTTTCATATATTAAATTTGAATATATTAGCCACTAATCATATACAATAGCGCCACCACTTCTGTATAGCACCACCACTAGAGTTATAGTGCCACCACTTCCAAAAATAGTCGTGTTTTAACTTTTTACTGTGTTTTTCGTAATTCTTTGGTGTATGTGAATACGTGTAATTCATTTCTACACCATTTGCATGCGCAGGTATGTTCTTACAGTGTGTCTATTCATCGGAATGGTGTTCGAATACTGGCCGATATGAAAATATGCCACTGTCAGATCCGGGAGAAAAGCTCCTGGCACCACAATTTGCATAATATTTTAATGAAATTACAGCCAACCTGTAGTAAAAGTGTTGTTACACAGAACTACATTCTCCAATTTTCGAAAAAAGTTATATCAATAAAAATATAAAATAAAATATACATGTGTTTACAAGCAGAAACGGGCGATAGCTGCACCACGGAAATGTCAATAGCTCTTTTCCTTATCACCACAATTTGGTGGTGGCGCTAGCGTTTAGTAGCTGTGCTGTAGACCAGATCAATTCTGGTGAGCGATATAGGGCCATCATGGCCCTCTTGTTTATTTTGCCATCAGTCACATGTCATATACTTGAAAAAACACCTGACAGAGACAGAAATGGAAATATTGCTGAAGTTTTATGTTAAAAAATTAATGATAATTATGGTTTGTTTGTCTCATCTTGATGTTTTAAAAAGTTGTGATTTCCTAGATGAAAGTTTTCATAAATTTACTAACTGAGTTATCTCAATTTGACAGTCTCATAATTGCTTACCATCTTGGTGACTTTTCAAATCAATTGATTCTTTGATCTTCAAGAGCACCCGTGTCATTCATGATAATTGCTAATGACCAACTTAATACATGTATGTGTTAAAAACACAAGTTACAATACACGCTATGTCACAGTTGATGTTTTGCCATGGTCGATTGAACACAAACTGGTTCATTTTTCCCGATATCCCAATTTCCAGTCTGAAACAATCGGCAAATTATGTAAACCAGTCAGTCACGCGTGATCTGAACTGGTGTTACAGTTGATTATCTCACGTTAAAAAAATCCTGTAGATGAAAAATGTTAAAAATAGGGAGATTGTATTTCATGATCGTGATAGTTGGGTTTTACAGTCCAAATCGGGAGACTCCTGCCTAAATCGGTGAGGGTTCTCATGTATGTAATTGTTCAACATCATCACCCACATCATATGACACAAGGTGCATAACTCTGGCACAAAGGACCATGTATGATAAGGCACTGTTTTAGCCCCCAAATTTTGAAGAAAATGAAATTAAAACTACATCTCAACGATATGAATTATTTGAAAGATAAAGGATTAATCTTGCATTTTATAAAGAAAAAATGCAACAGTTTTGCATAAAAAGTCATGATACATGGTCTAGTTTCATGCCATCAACACAGATTTTGTACATTTTTAGACATTTTCGTGCACTTTATCACCAAAATACGATACGAGCGCAGGGGAGAACAATTTTAATTTTTGGATATGTTTTGAGAATTGCAAAAACACGAAGAATGATACATGAGAGAAAATTGTTCTAAAGTGCGCTCGTAGTAAATTTTGAACAAATACGGTATTTTCGTCGGAAAATTCTACTCTAAAAATAGCCATGTAAAGGGACGAAACTCTTGATCTCCTTGAAGAGCTTGGCGTGAAGGTAAATAAAAACATGTTGTGACGTAATGCGGAAGTGATATCGGTTGCTTGAAAAATGGATTTTTGTCAAATTACATGTAAATTAGACCTTTTGATAGTATTTGCATAGCATTTTATGAAGTTCTCATTATCATTAACATATAATCCTCGATTTATTTCAATGCGGTTAGCGTGTCATACAAAAATTACGTTATTATTACTTGATCAGTCGGCGAAAATCTTGACTTTGGTCAAACTCGTCAAAGATTTTTAGATTCTGTAAAATATTATACTAAATACGCGTAATAAGAACCAGATCTAAATATCACGGTACTAACTTGGTCACACAATAGAGGAACTTGTGTAAGGCATGCTATTTAATCAGAATTGGCTATTCCAGAACATTCCCCTTTGTGTTGTGGAAGAGGGGGGTGGGGGTGGGGGGTAATTTACAGCATTTACAGGGAGGTTTCTAGAGGGAAAGAGGGGGGTGCATTTTGTTTGTGTAATGTGGAAGCAGTTCTAAAGAAGAGGGAGGGGGCATTTTACAAATAAATCAAAATTGGGGGTCTTTGGAAATTGGAATTACCCAGTAGGGGTATTGTCGGGGAAGTGGGTGGGGGTATTTTGAGTTAAGCGGGTTGTAGAAGGGTAAAAAAATATGTTTTCGAGAAGATGGGTTCTTTTTTCTAAAGAACTACTTCCGGGGGTGGGGTGGGGTATTTGAATTTCTGAAATGGTCCGTTTATTCAAGGTTTATCTTCGAGTCCCAGCCAAGATTGGTTGCACATTCTTCTCAGACCTTGTTTTAATGTTGGAAGTGTCTAGCCGTCCAGTAACTGGATACCTAGCCTGCATTCTAGCAGTCTGGTCAGCTATAAAATACTCGGGGGATTTTCTAGCAGTCCGGTAATAGATTTCCTAATGAATAAGTAATGATACCTGTCATTTACTAAAGATATCAATACTTATCTTTAAACAAAAATAATGTGTGCATACATACTAAAGATTTAGTTTTAATTGTCTCGAATAAATCAATGCATTATTCATGTAATGCCGAAATCAATGATGGCAGTGTCATCACTCATTATTAAAATCTGTTCATCTGGTGGTGGGAAAAATAATGCTTTGTGGGATCGGAATTTTTAAATTTTAACAACTTTTTCACTGGATTTTCAAAAATAGAACAGTTTTAAAATACTTACAGGTTTCATATTTTAGTATATCAAAACTTTTAGAAAAACAGTAGTTAAGCATTCATAATTAACCCATTTTATTTTGAAATAAAAGTCAAAATTAATGAACTGGTTTCCATTCATCAATTTATTTTATAAATTTGTGTTTTAAGAATTAAAGTTTAGGCCGTTAGAATAACATCACTTTTTACAAAATAACATGGACGTTTGGCGATCAGTGATGTGTTACCAGGCTATTAGATCAGCCAAATTCTTTCATAAAATTTTATGAAAGAATTTGGCTGATTTATCATTTACAAAATTAGAATATCAACGGATTTGTATACAAACACGCTCTCATTCGTTAATATCGACTTCTAGTCGATGAAAATACTTTGGTTTGTTTAAGAAATAATATATCTCATCCAGTGATTTGTTGTTGAATAAATCATTGTTTGGAGTAAAGTTGTGAAGGAATTATATCACGAGTGATATAATAATACCCATCTTATTATATAATAATGACAAACAATGATTTATTCAAGAGCAAATCACTAAATGAGATATATATTATTTCGATTCTAACACGATACCAAGGATTTTTACCTACATCCTTGACGACAGTCATTAAGTATTTGCCCATTTTCAATCGGTTTCTTTTCCAGCGCGCTGCTATGCCGTTTGATGCCATGACGTAATAATTGTGATGTCAGAACAGTGATTTGTTGTATAATAATTCACTGTTTTCTGCCTTCTGTGTTTAATAGGAAAATAAATCGGATCGTGTTAGAATTTCACACAATACATGTATTTTGTTTACACTGATAAGTATTGATATCTTAAGGAAATAACAGTTGAAACTATATATATAAAATCATTACTTATTCAGGCTAGAAAATACCCTGAGGTCAGGATTTTCTAGTCGTCCGGTACCCGGCTAGAAGTCCAATTACCAGACGGCTAGACACTTACTTTAATGTTTGTAACAGTATACATTTTATAGCACACAAACGTGACTGTGTCATAATTGCTTGTACAGTTTTTCGACAGGACATTATTAAGTAAACCATGTCATGTTAGAATATGGAAATGTCTAGCTGTCTTGTAACCAATGCCTAAGCCAGAGATCTAGCTGTGAGGTAACCAGATGTATCTAGCACATCCTTAAGTGTTTTTTTTCATCATCTGGTTACATGTGATTGATATTTTATGTTAGGAAAAGAGCTTCTTATGAAATTGTAATTGTCATTGTTTAAAAGGGTCCCAGTTATGTTTTTGTTGTTGTTTTACTAATTTTGTCCAATATAAGATTGAATGATACATTTTTAATGTAACGATTAAGAGTTAATTGTGTTTGAAGATTTGATTCACAGAAAATAATTAGAATTTTGATAAGATCCGCTTTAAGCATGCTTATGACGTGAGCACAAAAGTACAAATTTGTTTTTGTTTTTTTTTATATAAAATGTCATTAGATATGATCTGTGGCAAAATATGAGCCATGCCATGAGAAAACCCACATAGTGGCTTTGCGACCAGCTTATGTGCAGTCTGGTCAGGATCCATGCTGTTCGCTAACGGTTTCTCTAATTGCAATAGGCTTTGAAAGTGAACAGTATGGATCCTGACCAGACTGCACAGATGCGCAGGCCGGTCTGGATCCATGCTGGTTGCAAATGCTCTATGTTGGTTTTCTCGTGGCGTGGCTCATATTATTATTTCGTTACACTTTCACAATACTTTAATAGATAAGTATACATTTCTTTTTTAGTGAACAGGTTATTGTGAGATAGTCTGATTACTTTGGAGCTGCCAGATTGTGTATGAAATCCTGAAAAAAGTATTTCAACAACTTTTTCATGAACCACAGAAACTTCAGCTTACCAAATTGTGTGAGTGTATACATTTGCTAGAAATATTTTTATGAATTTGTTGTCTGGATATTCCATAAAACCCAGTTTCAGAATACTATACAGGTTAAAGATCACGACTTAAAATCTTTCATTGCTTCATGACATATAATCTATAAACATTTAAGACATTTTATATGTATCTTTAGGTAACGTCTCTTCTTCCTGGTACACATGCTTTTCAAGAAAGTTCCACAGTCATTAATTGACAACAATAAATAAATAATGTAGAAAGAAAACAGGGAGTTGAATAGTTCCTATTTGAAATGCTGGTCAGTAGTGGTCTGCTACCTTAAAATTTAATGCCTACTCTCAGTTTCGATATGAAAAATTGTCGGATACATGAAAACCATCACATTTCTTGTAGAATACATTCCAGCAGTTGGGGATGTAGCTTCCCACAAATCAGTGTGTAGGTACATATTTCCTAGAGAGAGTTCAGTGTAATATCTTCTCGGATGTTACAGAAAGAATGCATAGTATTATGTTTCTAAATTTATTCATGATATAAATATTTCTTTTTCAGAGGACCAGACATTGTGAGAAAGTTTGATTGCATTCAAGAGCTGCCAGAGCTAAAGCTAGAAAAGAAACTAAACAACTTTTTCTCATGATCTGCTTAATTGATCTTCACATTGAATTGTGTGAGTTATGAATTTTGTTTCAAAGGGTATCATAAATTCTCTTTCTGATTAATCCGCAAGAACCGGTTGAAAACTTAAATATTGAACATTCCTTTAATTAACATTATAGTCATTTGATCATATAGCTCTTTTTTCATTTACAAGTTAATGAAGCTTACATTAAAAATGATTGTGTCACATGGCGGAGATATACTGTTTCTGCCTTTGCCATCTGTCTTTCCGTCCGTCTATCCTGATTAAGCTTGGTCGGCTTTCTTAGGTCAAACTGCTGGCTGGATTTCGAAGAAACTTCACAGGAGTGAATCAGTGATCAAAACCAAGCCTAGTTTTGCATATGGCGAACACGTTCCGCCCCGCTGCATAAAATGGCTGACAGAGCTTAAGGTATACATAGGGGGGAGACATATGTTTTTGTGACAAAAGCACCTTGTAGTTATTCTAACAGATTTCAGCTGAAGGGAGCAAATTTATTTAATAACCTGTTACATAAAAAAGGTAAAAATTGAAAAGTTACTTAAATACCTTGAAATTTAAAAGCAGTTTACTGAGCTGTATATTCATTTCTCAGAAAAAAACATGCATATTAACTTTTTGTTTTCAGCAACCTGTATGCTACATTGTATAATGACGTTGAGCAAATAAAGATACTGCAGTCAGCATTACAACCTTCATTAAACAGTAAGATTTTTATGACAATATTTTATATTACTTTACATATATTTTTGTCAAGCACAAATGGCTGTGCTGTGTATGTGTGTCCGTCCGTCTGTCTAGATTTGAATCTTTCAGCCATAAATTTGACATGCATGAAGTAATCATGTTTATATTTGGCATGAATGTTGATCTCAATAAGACAGAGCGCATTAAAATTTTGCAAACCCAAGGTTCCTATCTCAAAGGTCAAGGTCACAGAGGTCAAAGGGTGGGCCCGACATGTTTCCTGTGGGCCTCTAGTTAAGGGGGCTTATTGTACTTCAAATCTAAGTTATCCATGCAGAGTTCTGGTTTCCATTGCAGCCAAAAAGAAAAAAAAAATACTTCAAAAATTTTCATCACAAAAACTGCCAGTCTGATTTTGAATTCTTTATCTCTACAGCTTTGATATTCGGCATGTGATATAAGGGTTTGACTGTCTACCATAATTCTCCAGATTATTGCCTTAAGGCCAAAAAGGCCATACCCATGTTAAGGCATGAACAGAATATAATGAAAGCCCGGAACATGTTTTGACAGGTCAAATAAATTGTACAATATAGGCTAACATAGAAGAAGCCCAAATCTGTACTGGTACCATTACACAAACACACTTGAAGCTTTGAACACAGGTGAGCACTTTAGGGTCAATGACACTTTTCTGGATATTATTTTTGCTACTACTGAATGATATATATAATTATACACTTCAATGGAACCAGTGTAAAGTGGTGCAGAGTAAAAAAATACAACTTTTTCTTGGATATTTTTTTCTTCTGCAATTAACTGTTTTAATTAAACAACTATTTAAATGATAATGTACACTTCAGTTTATCTTTTCACTCTTTATTTCAGGAATGAATTGGTGTTACAGAAATGGATAACACATGGAGACAAACACTTTCAGACTACTGAAACTACACATTGTTTGAGACTATGAGAATGGCTTATTTCCATGATGGAACTCATACCACAAAGAAAGAACTTGCTTTATCTTATTTCTTATAACTAGTCCTCAAAGACATACCCAAGTAAACTACATCAGGAAAGAAAGCAAACAAAGTTGATTCAGGATTTAGAATTGAATGTTTTTGTGTCAACAGTGTGTGAAAACTGCGGAAAATAGGATTTTAATTTCAAGGATTTGATTTAGTATGTCAAGGAGTGATTTGTTTTTAATTCATCACACAAGTTATTGACAATGCTCTAAAATATAAATAGGATGTGTAAATACAGACTTTCATACCTAACTAAAATAATGTTGAACTCAACAGAATAAACAAACTAGCATCTGTTGTATAATATATTAGTTGTTTTATCAAACTTTGTCAGTTTTGTTACATTACTTATCATTGATAGAATATATTATCTAATAACTCTTTACAGTGTGTCAAGTACTCATCATTATAAGCTATTTTGAAATAATTACAGGACTGATATTTTACTGGTATTAGTTAAATGTGTTGTTATTAGACCCCTTACGTTTGAAAGTGAGTTTTCTGTATACATACAGGATTCTGCTATTCCATCTGTCGGCTGGTCCAGTCTGTCAGATCCTTGTCCAGAAATTATATTTGAAATAAAATATAGCATCATTTTCAGTTATTCTTGCAAAGAAAACTTTTAACAAGGTGATGGACTGCTTGCACGATTTCAACTACTCTTTTCCAAAAACATGGTGACATTTGAAGGTCCAAAGAGTGCAATTCATTGAGGACTGTACATAATTCTTTTCTTTCTGGATTGATACTCTATTATCAGTATTATTCAGCCAACTTGTTGCATGCAAGATTTGATGCAGTGATTCAAAGGTCAATGTTACACAGAAACATTTAAGTTTGTTAGCTCAGATATACGAAGTATGGAGTGCTGTCCTACTTGGCCTCGGCGTCTTTCTGCGTCACCTTGGTTAAAGTTTTGATGAACTTTCTCTTTATCTCAGTAATTACTCGAAGACTTTGTTTCAAACTTAAAATAGTTATTCGTCATCTTTACCCACATCATATGACACAAGGATCGTAACTCCATCACCAATATTTCATGAATTATCTCCCCTTTTACTTAGAATTTCAGTTTGAAGTTTTGATGCACTTTCATTCTGTCTCACTTATTAATCCCCGGCCACAAGTGGTGGGGGTGTTATAGGAATGGTCTCCATCTGTCCTTCCTTAACACCTTTATGTTCGCTCCATATCTCCTAAACCCCTTGAAGGATTTTCATGAAACTCGGGTCAAATGATCATCTCATCAAGACGATGTGCAGAACTCACGAGTCTGCCTTGTCAACTCAAGGTCAAAGGTTTGAGCCTTCCATTTTGTGTCCGCTCTATATCTCCTAAAACCCTTGAAGGAATTCTATAAAACTTGGGTCAAATGATCACCTCATCAAGACGATGTGCAGAACTTTGAGTCAGCCATGCCGACTCAAGGTCAAGGTCACAACTGAGGGTCAAAGGTTTGAGCCTGTCCACTCTGTATCTCCTAAACCCCTTGAAGGATTTTCATCAAACTTGGGTCAAATGATCACCTCATCAAGACGTTGTGCAGAATTCATGAGTCAGGCATGTCAGTTCAAGGTCAAGGTCACTGCTTAAGGTCAAAGGTTTACCCTTTCACTATCCATAGCAGTGGTAGGGGATTTAGCTGTCTTTCAGACTGCCTTGTTTCTAAATGGATTTGATTCAAACTTGTTCCACATCATCACCCACATGATATGGCTCAAGGTTCATAATTCTAGCAGCAATACTTCATGAATTATGTTTCCCTTTTACTTAGAATTTAAGGTTCATTTCGATGCATTTTCACTATATCTCTGTTATTACAAAGAGGTTTTGATTCAAACTTAAAATAGTTGTTCCATAACATCACTCACTTCTAAGATACTAGAACCATAACTCTTGCACCAGGATTTCATGGATTATCTGCCTTTTTTACTTAGACACTCGGGTTAATGTTTGGTGCATTTCACTCTATTGCACTTATTATCAAATAGATTTGATTCAAACTTAAAGTAGTTGTTTCACATCATCACCCACATCATATGACACAAGGTACATCACTTTTGCACCAGTATTTCATGAATTTTGGCTCTTTCTTAGCTCACCTTAGCCAAAGGCTTTTGGTGAACTTTTGTGATCGCTCATTGTCTGTCATCCGTTTTCAGTGGTCCGTCTGTCAACAGTTTCAAGTTTCAAGTCAAAAGCTTTAATAGTAATAGAGATAGTTGACTTTATCAAAAACTTGAACCAAAACTTGTAAGTAAAGAAGGGGCATAATTCTGTCAAAATTCAAATCAGATCAGAGTAATTGGGATTGTTTCTCCTGGTTTAGACTTTAATTGTAAATAAGTATTTAAAGTTTCAACTCAAAAGCTTTGATAGTAACAGAGATATTTGTCTTAATCAAAAAAATTAACCAACGGTGACGCCGACGCCGGGGAGAGTGCAATAGCTCTATTTTTTCTTCGAAAAGTAGAGCTAAAAACCACCCCGTCAAGTTTTTTAAAAAATTTATATTGTCTCTATCATATGTTATCCTCTACACCATACCTGTCCATATTTATTTAGTGGAAACTTTTATAACCATCTTCTCAGAACAGACATGCCCTATTTCAAAATAATTTGACAAATATTTTCCTTGCATGGCCATCTACCAATATTGTTCAAGCAAGCAGTGTAATTCAGGTGAGCAATCTGGGATCTTTATAGTCCTCTTGTTTTTATTTTAACACCACAGACTCCATATGACACCAACACATTTGTTTTACTATAGTTAACCTATAGACTTTCTTTTTTTTAACATCTCAAACCAAACTTGAGTAATTGAGGAGAAATAATGGATGCCTTGTTAAAAAATGCGTATGAAATCAATCTGTAACGATGGTAACAAGTCATTAGATTTGTAACCATGACAATTTCTAAACTTACAAAATAAGATTAAATAGGTATAAAACAATTAACATTTCATGATGTGTCTTTATGGTGGAAATTTGAAAAATGTGCATTTTAGTTAATTTTTACCTTAATTTCCAGTTGTTTTGAGTGAAGAAGAGTTATCTCCCTTTATATTTCCTTTCTTATCCAAGTATTATAATGGATATTAAATGTCAGAATAAATTTCACACTATATTAGCAATGAATGATCAAGTAAATTTCTAATTTAAGTTAAGTAATAACTTCAATATGACACTTTTTTAAAGCATACCCCCTTATAAAGCAAATATTCACACACTTGGACGCATGTATATATAAATCAGTATTTTTCAAAAAATACTGACTTTATTTAGATATTTGGCAACTAAATAAAGAAAATAGACATATTTTATAGTCTAATGATGCATTTAAAAACAAAATTGAATTGGGGGCCCAAAACACCCCTTATCATACATGGTCCTTTTTCATGAATTACTCACCCTTTTGACTTACAATTTCAGGTTAAAGTTTTGATGCACTTTCACTCTATCTCTGTTATTACTGAATGGATTTGATTCAAACTGTTTTTTCAACATCATCACCCACATCATATTACACAAAGTGCATAACTCTGGCACAATTTTTTCATGAATTATTCCCCCTTTTTACTTAGAATTTCAGGTTAAAGTTTTGATGCACTTCCAACTCTATCTCTGTTATTACTGAATGGATTTGATTCAAACTTGTGACAGCTCTTGTTTAGCGCCACTGTTCGGAGAATAGGAGTGCTATTCGGCTGGCCCTGGCTTCGGCATGAGCTTTCTTGGTTAAAGTTTTGCAGTAACCTTTGTTTTTAGCTCCACTATTTGGAGAATAGGGGTGCTATTCTACTCGCCCCGGCGTCACCGTGAGTTTTCTTGGTTAAAGTTTTTCGGCAACCTTTGTTGAGCTGAACCACAAAATCCATGAAAATTAATCTCCCACGAATAATAATGATTTCACAGTATACGACTATGTTGGGAACTTCTCTTCTATTATTTTCACTCCAGGCTAATTTGTTTACATTTTTAGCTCGTCTGATTTTTGAAAAAAATCTACGAGGTATTGTCGTCACTAGATCGCCATTGCTGACATTGGTTAAAATTTTTGTTTAGGTCCACCTTTTTTCAAAAACTATAAAAGATACAGCTTTTAAACTTTGCACACTTATTTATCATCATTAGGGGACAATTTAGGTCAAGAACCATAACTCTAACCTGCATTTTGTCAGAATTATGGCCCTTTTTGTACTTTCGGGTATAGATTCTGATTGTGGGACTTCAGTTGTGCTACGTGTGAAGATTCAAAGCTACTGCCCTGAACGCAGTACTTTTGAGGCATAGTTTACTGCCAATTTCAGAAAAGCTTGCATCAAACGCAGGTAGTCAACTGATATATTGCTTTCATATTTTGTATACTTGTTTACCATCATGACCCCAGACTGCAAAAAGGAGGAGGCAACTCTATCAAGCATTTTGACTGAACTATGGCCCCTTTTCGACTTAGAATAAATGTTAAAGTTGCGTACCACCCCAAATATTTGCAAAGTCCATTGAGATATTGCTTTCATATTTGGCATACTTGTTTACCATCATGACCCCAGTCTGCAAAAAGGAGGAGGCAACTCTATCAAGCATTTTGACTGAATTATGGCCCCTTTTTGACTTAGAATATGCTTATTGTAATGTTAAAGTTTTACTCATTGCTTATATTATACTATCAAGCACTGAGAATAGTCGAGCGCGCTGTCCACTATCAGCTCTTGTTTATTTTCATTTTTGCTTCAAAAATTACTAAATGATGCAGAAAAACATGCAGCCATTTAAAAAAAAAAACTAATACACATTTCCTTTCCTACAATGCGATGTAATCCGATTATCGGTAAAAAATACAAAGTGATGTGGCCACTGTAATTATACCTCCATCTGAGTCTGATTACCACATCCAGTCTTCCAGGTTTCAAGTAGGTTAATTTAGTTTGCCTTTATGTTGTTTATTTGTGATAGGGAGGTTGGTCATGACCAGCAGATGACCCTTATTGAATTTGAGGTCATTAAGTCAAAGTTCAAGGTCACATTGGCCAGGAACAGTTAAACGGTTTCCGGACGTTAACTGAAGAATTATTGGGCCTAAGATCATGAAAGTTCATGGACAGGTTAATCATGACCAGCAAATGACCCCTATTGATTTTGAGGTTAGTAGGTAAAAGGTCAAGGTTACAGTGACCCGGAACAGTTAAACAATTTCTGGACGATAACTTGAAAACGCTTGGGCCTAGGATCATGAAACTTGATAGAGAGGTTTGTCATGACCAGTAGATGACCCCTATAGATTTTCAGGTCAGTAGGCCAAAGGTCAAGGTCACATTGACCTGGAACAGTTAAACACTTTCCGGACGATAACTTGAGAACGCTTGGGTCTTGATCACAAAACTTAATAGGGAGGTTGATTATGACCAGCAGATGGCCCCTGTTGAATTGGAGGTTAATAGGTCAAAAGTCAAGGTCACATTGAACCAGAACAGTAGAACTTTTGTTTACAGTGAGCAAATAATTTCTATTTCTTGTGCAATTACTTAATGTATCAAGTACGAGCTCTTGTTTAGACGAAACTTAAATGGTACTTCTTCCTATAAATTTGCTAACACTAGTTATTGCCATAGAGCTGAAATACATTTGAAGCCTGCACTTCAGTAATGCTCACTTGGTACTCCAGAAGAGTTCTTATAATACTTTAACCATACTGATATTGTGGCTGGGAATTAATTAATCTGCTAGTTGCTAGCTAGCTGAGTATAATTATATATTATCATTTGTAATATATGTAAGATATATGACTAAAAACTAAAAAAAAAAATACAAGATTTTTTTTATCTCTTGAACATTCTCAAAAATGCATTTCTCTATGTGCTCCAGCAACTTTTCATCTGGGGTCTTCCTCCATCAAAGCAGTAGTGTTTATTTGGTGTGACTTTAAACAATACAAACAAATTGCGATAACAAATGTTTTTGGATTTTTTAAGGATGGAATATACCATGAGGATATTGGCTATGGTGTTAGTGAAGGAATGAAATCAAAAGCATTGTCCCTAGAGAAGGCAAGAAAAGAGGCTGTGACAGATGGATTGAAGAGGGCACTGAAGTATGAATATACTGTTTAATTGACAAATTAAACGAAACTTACCATAAGTTGATGTTTGACGTTAATTTTGTTAGTCTTAATCTACAAAGAATCACAGGAGTGAACGTGGTCACGTGACACGCAAATTCAGACTTGAGAGAGGTATCACCATGAAGCATGGAAGAATCCCAGGTCATAATAGGGTGGGTGAATAGGGTGGGTCTCTGATACTTGCGGTAAGTTTCCTTTAATTTGTCAATTTGTTATCCTAATCTACCTATCAGAATCACTGGAGTTTTTAGAGTCCATGCTCATGGTGATTCTGTCTTTATTAGCTCACCTGAGCCAAAGGCTCAGAGTGAGCTATTGTGATCGCTCACCGTCCGGCGTCCGTCAGGCGTCTGTCCGTCCACAGTTTCCTTTAAACAACATCTCCTAAACCACCAAACCAATTTTGATGAAACTTCACAGGGATGATCCTTGGATGGTCTTCTTTAAAATTTGTTCAAAGAAAAACTTTAAAAGTCTTTTTGTCCAAAACCACAAGGCCTAGGGCCTTGATATTTGGTATGTAGCATCATCTAGTAGGCCTCTACCAAGATTGTTCCAATTATCCCCCTGGAGTCAAATATGGCCCCATCCCGGGGGTCACATGGTTTATATAGACTAATATAGGGAAAAACTTTGAAAATCTTCTTGTCCCAAACCATAGGGCATTGATATTTAGTATGTAGCATCATCTAGTAGGCCTCTACCAAGATTTTCAAATTATCCCCCTAGGATATAATATGGCCCCGCCCTGGGGGGTCACATTGTTTCTATAGACTTACATAGGGACAAACTGAAAATCTTCTTGTCAAAAACAAAAGGGCCTAGGGCTTTGATATTTGGTATGTAGCATATATATAGTGGGCCTCTACCAAGATTGTTCAAATGATCCCCCTAGGATGAAATATGGCCCCGCCCAGGGGGGGGGTCACATGGTTTATATAGACTTGTATGGGAACAAAACTTTAAAAATCTTCTTGTCTGAAACCACAAGCTCTAGGCTTTTGATATTTTGTATGTAGCATTGCCCTGTGGTGAAAAGAGGCCCTTCCATGGGGGTCCCTAGTTTTACATAGACATATATAGGAAAAAACATTAAAAATCTTCTTGTCTGAAATTGCAAGGCATAGGCTTTTGATATTTGGTATGTTGCATTGCCTAGTGGTACTCTACCAAGATTATTCAAATTATACCCCCGATTTGAAAAGAGGCCCCACCCACGGGTTCCCAAGTTTTACATAGACTTATATCGGAAAAAACCTTAAAAATACTCTTGCCTGAAACTGCAAGGCCTGTGCTTTTGATATTTGGTATGTTGCATTGCCTTGTGGTCTACTACAAAAATTGTTCAAATTATGCCCCTGGGGTGCAAGAGGCCCTGCCCTGGGGGTCCCAAGTTTTACATAGACTTATATAGGAAAAACTTTAAAAATCTTCTTGTCAGAAAGTTCAAGGCCTACGGCATTGCCTTTGATATTTTTTATGTATCATTGCCTAGTTGATCTCTAACAAGAGGCCCCGCCCCAGGGGTCACTTGATATATGTGTTATGTAGGAAAAATACTTCAAAATTTATTAGATCATATTCCCTAGACTGTTTAATTATATTTACCAGATGACCCCAAGTGATGAGGGGTCACACGACTGTGACCTTGACCTACTGACCTACTTTCTTGTTTTTTAAGGTACAGTCTTGAAATTTGGATGACATGTACAGTTTTGCACACCAATCTTAAAACTGACTTTCATTGACCATGAATTTGACCTACTGACCTAATTTCTTGTTTTATAAGCTTTAGCAAAGAAATTTGTTCAAGAAGCAACTTAACTCAGGTGAGCAATATAGGGCCATCGTGTCCCTCTTGTCTTGAAATTGTAACTGGGTGAAGGAATGACCAATTTTTATATGAAATAAAACGTTATTTACACTATTGACAAACATAAACATATCACACATTATGCAAGTGTTGTAAACAGAATATATATGTGTGTTTGTAAAAATCGAAGCATGTGTAACAGTTGTATACATGTAAGAAAATAAGGTTCACAACTATAAACTATAACAACTCGTGAACTATTATGAAAATTATACGACTAGAATTTATCAAAAATTTTGACTAGCAAATTGTTATAAATATCTGACTAGTGGAACTATTATGCAATTATTATGTACATCATGAATTTAGTTATCATGTCCTCACACAACTGTTTTATCGCACAATAATTCATCAACCCTTTTCCTGATTTAGCTTTAGGATCCCATTACTGAAAGTCACTATTGTTTGTTATGTCCTATTTATAAAACTTTCTGAAAATGCAATCTCTTTTCCAACCAGCAGTTCTTAGGATAGTATCAATTGGCACTCTGTTAGTAAGCGCACTTGTAGATGCCCTGTGTGAGCAGTGAATACTGACATGTTGATTCCAGCTTTACTTAACAGATTTTATCCATTTTACTGCAATACAACTAGATACTCACAGTTTGAATGGTTGAAGAGAACTTATGAAAAGTTTTGTTGTCTCTCTGCGTTTTTGCTCTGTTTGTTGAACATAATTCATCTTTCAAAGGTTAACCACACAGAATTTTTAGCTTGACTCTAGCTATTCTACTCACCCTGGCGTCAGCGTCGCACCTTGATTAAAGTTTTGCATGCAAGTCCAAAAGGCTATCATTTAAAGGCATATAGCTTTGAAACTTATTTTTGTCTGTTTCTAGGTCAATTACCAACCTCACTGGGTCAAGTCCCATAACTCTGACATGTATTTTGGGCAAATTATGCCCCCTTCTGGACTTAGAAAATCTTGGTTAAAGTTCTACATGAAGTTACTATCTCAAAAACTAATGCAGATATTAAATTGAAACTTCACATGTGTCTTCAGGGTTATAACACTAGGTGATAGCACCAAGTCCCATAACTGACTTGCATTTTAGCCAAATTATGCCCCCTTTTGGACTTAGAAAATCCTGGTTAAAATTTTGCGTGCAAGTACATAATATGGCTATTACTTAAAGGCACATAGGGCCAGCATTTTTAGCTCACCTGTCACAAAGTTACAAGGTGAGCTTTTTTGATTACGTGGCGTCCGTCGTCTGTGCTTCCGTCCGTGTGTCTGTAAACTTTTGCTTGTGACCACTCTAGAGGTCACATTTTTCATGGAATCTTTATGAAAGTTAGTCTGAATCTTTATCTTGATGATATCTAGGTCAAGTTCGAAACTGGATCAACTGCGGTGAAAAACTAGATCAGTAGGTCTAAAAATAGAAAAACCTTGTGACCTCCCTAGAGGTCATATTTTTCAATGGACCTTCATGAAAATTGGTCATAATGTTCACATTGATGATATTTAGGTCAAGTTCGAAACTGGGTCATGTGTTGTCAAAAACAAGGTCAGTAGGTCTAACAATAGAAAAACCTTGTGACCTCTCTAGAGTCCATACTTTTCAATGGATCTTCATGAAAATTGGTTAGAATGTTCACTTTGATGATATCTAGTTCAAGTTCGAAACTGGTTGACGTGCCTTCAAAAACTAGGTCAGTAGGTCAAATAAAAGAAAAACCTTGTGACCTCTCTAGAGGCGATATTTTTCATGGGATCTGTATGAAAGTTGGTCTGAACATTCATCTTGATGATATCTAGGTCAAGTTCGAAACTGGGTCACACCAATCTTTAAACTGTCTTTCAGTGACCATAAATATGACCTACTGATCTACTTTCAAATATTTTAGCATCAGTTTGCCATTTGAAACATGTGGTTCAGTATACTCAGGTGAGCGATTCAGGGTCATCATGACCCTCTTGTTTTATTTTCTGGTTTATGGGAGCGCTGACCCTTTTTTAGCTCACCTGAGCAAGGTGAACTTTGTGATCGCCCTATGTCCGTTGTCAGTCATCCGTCCGTCGTCAACAGAGGTCACAATTTTGGCCTAATCTTAATGAAACTTGGTCAGAATGTTACCCTTAATAAAATCTTGGATGAGTTCGATATTAGGTCATCTGGGGTCAGAAACTAGGTCACCGGGTCAAATCAAAGGAAAAGCTTGTTAACACTGTAGAGGCCACATTTATGACTGTATCTTCAGAAACTAGGTCACCGGGTCAAATCAAAGGAAAAGCTTGTTAACACTGTAGAGGCCACATTTATGACTGTATCTTCATGAAACTTGGTCAGAATGTTACTAATGATAATCTCAAAGTCCAGTTTGAATCTGGGTCATGTAGGGTCAAAAACTAGGTCACCGGGTCAAATCAAAGGAAAAGCTAGTTAACACTCTAGAGGCCACATTTATGACCATGTCTTAATGAAATTTGGTCAGAATGTTAATCTTGATGATCTATAGGTCATGTTCAAATCTGGGTCAGGTGGGGTCAAAAACTAGGACACCAGGTCAAATCAAAGGAAAAGCTTGTTAACACTCTAGAGGCCACATTTATGACTGTATCTTCATGAAACTTAGTCAGAATGTTAATCTTGATGATCTTTAGGTCAAGTTCGAATCAGAGTAAAAACTAGCTCACCAGGTCAAATCAAAGGAAAAGTTAGTTAACACTCTAGAGGCCACATTTTTAACCATACCTTAATGAAACTTAGATAGAATGTTAATCTTGATGATCTATAGGTCGTGTTTAAATCTGGGTCAGGTGGGGTCAAAAACTAGGTTACTGGGTCAGATCAAAGGAAAAGCTTGTTAACACTCTAGAGGCCACATTTATGACTGCATCTTCATGAAACTTAGTCAGAATGTTAATCTTGATGATCTTCAGGTCTTTTTCGAATCTGGGTCATGTGGGGTCAAAAACTAGGTCACCAGGTCAAATCAAAGGAAAAGCTTGTTAGTCCCCTACTGGTTGAAAACCAGTTTTGGGGACTATAGGAATGCTCTTTTCCGTCATTCCGTCTTTCCGTCATTCCGTCATTCCGTCATTCTGTCATTCCGTCATTCCGTCCGTCCGCAATTTCGTGTCTGGTCCATAACTCTGTCATCCATGAAGGGATTTTAATATTACTTGGCACAAATGTTCCCCATGATGAGACGACGTGTCATGCGCAAAACCCAGACCCCTAGCTCAAAGGTCAAGGCCACAATAGGAGGTCAAAGGTCAACAGGGCTTTTTTCCTGTCCGGTCCACAACTCTCCCATCCTTGAAGGGATTTTAGTATTACTAGGCACAAATGTTCCCCATGATGAGATGATGTGTCGTGCGCAAATCCCGGACCCCTAGCTCAAAGGTCAAGGTCACAATTGGAGGTCAAAGGTCAACAGGGCTTTTTTCCTGTCCGGTCCATAACTCTCCCATCCATGAAGAGATTTTAATATTACTTGGCACAAATGTTCCCCATGAGGAGACGACGTGTCATGCGCAAAACCTGGACCCCTAGCTTAAAGGTCAAGGTCACAATTGGAGGTCAAAGGTCAACAAGGTTTTTATCCTGTCTGGTCCATAACTCTCCCATCTATGAAGGGATTTTAATATTACTTGGCACAAATGTACCTCATAATAAGACGATATGTCATGCACAACTTTCAGACCCCTAGCTCAAAGGTCAAGGTCACACTTAGCAGTCAAATGTTAACATAGCATGAACAGGGTCTGTTTCGTGTCCGGTCCATAACTCTAACATTCATTAAGGGATTTTAATATTACTTAGCACAAGTGTTCCCCATGATGAGACGACGTGTCATGCGCAAATCCCGGACCCCTAGCTCAAAGGTCAAGGTCACAATTGGGGGTCAAAGGTCAACAGAGTTTTTTTCCTGTCCCGTCCATAACTCTGCCATCCATGAAGGGATTTTAATATTACTTGGCACAAATGTTTCCCATGATGAGACGACATGTCATGCGCAACACCCAGTACCCTAGCTTAAAGGTCAAGGTCACACTTTGAGATCAAAGGTCAAGAGGATTTTTTTCATGTCCGGTCTATAACTTTGTCTTACAAAGCAGGATTTAGATATCATTTGGCACAAATATTCCCCTGGATGAGACAACATGTCATGCGCAAGAACCAGGTCCCTAGGTCTAAGGTCAAGGTCATATTTAGAAGTCAAAGGTCAAATTCAAGAATGACTTTGTATGGAACATTTCTTCTTCATGCATGGAGGGATTTTGATGTAACTTGGACCAAATGTTCACCACCATGAGGCACCCTTGTTTTTAGAATTATATCCCTTTGTTGTTACTATGAATAGATTTTATTGTAACTTTTTTATTACTGGCAGTAGAGAAAAATCGAGACCACTTTTCTGTGGTACAGCATGCATGTTACATCCAATTTTTAGGTGTATTTTGACCTATCTCTACCTGGTAAAGAGTTTCTTGTGGACTTATATTATTATTATTTTTTTTTTTTTTTTTTTTTTAAAGATTAATTTCCCTTTGTTGTTACTATAAATAACTTACATGATACCATTTTTATAATCAGCCAAAAAAATTCAATATGAAAACAACTGTGGGTTTTTATATATGCACATTTTAATCCAAGTGTGTTGTTATAATGTTATAACATATTGTATATGTAGTACAATATTGTTTATACATCATTGACAGATATCAGTTCATTATGTTATACTGCAGTAGAAAAAATTAGGTGCCTTCCAGTAGGGGACTTTGTATTGCATGGCAATACTTCATTCACTTGTTTACACTAGAGGCCACATTTATGTCTGTATCTTCATGAAACTTAGTCAGAATGTTAATCTTGATGATCTTTAGGTCAAGTTTGAATCTGGGTCATATGGGGTCAAAAACTAGGTCACCAGGTCAAATCAAAGGAAAAGTTAGTTAACACTTTAGGAGCCACATTTACGACCATATCTTAATGAAACTATCTTGATGATCTTTAGGTCAATAGGTCAGGTGAGCGATACAGGGCCTTCATGGGCCTCTTGTTGTTCATTCAATATCTGGATAAGTATTTCCCCTAGGACCTTGAAACTTCACAGGTATGTTGGTTTTGATGTGTACATGACCCCTATTGGTTTCAGGGTCACTGGGTCAAAGACAAGGTCATATTGACCTGAACATTTGAAAATGGTTTCTGCACGATATTTGGACAAGTATTTCACCTAATACCTTGAAACTTCATAGGTATGTTGGTCTTGATGTGTACATGAATCCTATCGATCTCAGGGTCACTGGGTCAAAGGTCAAGGTCACAGGGACCTGAACATGTTATCCTTTTTGTTCACTCAATATCTGGACAAGTATTTCACCTAAGACCTTGAAACTTCATACATATGTTGGTGGTGTGTACATGACCCCTATTGATTTCAGGGTCATTGGGTCAAAGGTCAATGTCACAGGGACCTGAACATTGAAAATGGTTTCCGCTTAATATCTAGACAAGTATTTCACCTAGGACCTTGAATCTTCATAGGTATGTTGGTCTTGATGTGTATATGACCCCAATTGATTTCAGAGTCACTGGGTCAAAGGTCAAGGTCACAGGGACCTGAACATGTTAACCTTTTTGTTCACTCAATATCTGGACAAGTATTTCACCTAGGACCTTGAAACTTTATAGGTATGTTGGTCTTGATGTGTACATGACCCCTATTGATTTTGGAGTCACTGGATCAAAGGTCAAGGTCACAGGGACCTGAACATTGAAAATGGTTTCCGCTCAATACCTGGACAAGTATTTCACCTAGGACCTTGAAAATTCATAGGTTTGTTGGTCTTGATGTGTACTTGACCCCCATTGATTTCAGGGTCAAAGGTCAAGGTCACAGGGATATAAACATTGAAAATGTTGTTTTTTTACTTTTTTTTTTTTTTTTTTTTACGCCAATTTATTTCTTTAATTTCATTTTCTACCTGTCCATACCTTTTTAGCTCACCTGTCACATAGTGACAAGGTGAGCTTTTGTGATCACCCTTCGTCCGTCGTCAGTCCGTCTGTGCATGCGTCCGTCAACAATTTCTTGTCTGCACGATAGTGGTTTCATTTATGATTTTATTTTAACCAGACTTGAACACAACTTGTATCACCATAAGATCACGGTTCCTTTCTTGAACTGGCCAGATCCCTTTATGGGTTCCAGAGTTATGGCCCCTGAAAGGGCCAAAATTAGCTATTTTGACCTTGTCTGCACAATAGCAGCTTTATTTATGATTTGATTTTTATCAAACTGGCACACAACTTGTATCACCATAAGATCTTGGTTCCTTTCTTGAACTGGCGAGATTCCATCATGGGTTCCAGAGTTATGGCCCCTGAAAGGGCCAGAATTAGCTATTTTGACCTTGTCTGCACAATAGCAACTTCATTTATGATTTTATTTTAACCAAACTTGCACACAACTTGTATCACCATAAGATCTTGGTTCCTTTCTTGAACTGTTGAGATTCCATCATGGGTTCCAGAGTTATGGCCCCTGAAAGGGCCAGAATTAGCTATTTTGACCTTGTCTGCACAATAGCAGCTTCATTTATGATTTGAATTTAATCAAACTTCATGGTTCGCACAGGCCATGAAAAGTCCTTGAATTTGACGCCTACTCCTTGAAAACTACTTGAATTTTGTAACAGTCAGAAACTACTTGAAAACTACTTGAATTTAGGAAAAAACGTACAAAAGATGGCAAATAGTCCTTAAATTCGTCGGGTGCGAAGTGAAAACGGACAAACATTATAAACGGACCAAATAAACTAAAAAAAAAACAACGAAAAAAAACAACCGTTACCGCCATTAGGGCCTGCCACGGAGTCGGCGATAGTACAGTACGGTACTGTACTTTACGGGTTTTATGCTCTTTCAAGTAATTTTCACACTATGTAATTTATCCGCGATGCGAGGTCATTTTTCCAGGAAGAAAAACATGAGTTCTTAAAAGTACAATTGTGTCTTTTCGCAAAAGTGGCTTACTGATGACAATTATAAACATTGGCTACGGGAATTCAAAGGCGAAAAACGAAAATGCCTTTGTGTTTTTTGTGACAAGATAATCGACATCGCTGCTATGGGAGAAAGTGCATTAAATTTTAAAATCACATTCCAAAAGCGAAAAACATAAAAACAGCTCTGCCATGAGAAGTTGACTGAAACAATTGATGCCTTCGCTCCTAAGCATGTAAGAGAGTCAACACAGGATATAAATAATAACGACTTGACAATACCGCCCCCGCCCCCACCTACTGTGAAAACTGTGCCAAAATCGTTTAATTTTGTCCTAAATTGGATTTAAATTGGTTATTTCATGTCTCAGCAACAGTGACATTGCGTCCATTATAGTCCTTGAAAATGGAGGAAAACTACTTGAAAACTCCTTGAAAACTACTTGAATTTTTTTTGGGAAGGTCTGTATGAACCATGAACTTGCACAAAACTTGTGTCACCATAAGATCTCGGTTCCTTTCTTGAACCGGCCAGATCCCATAATGGGTTCCAGAGTTATGGCCCCTGAAAGGGCCAAAATTAGCTATTTTGACCTCGTCTGCACAATAGCAGCTTCATTTATAATTTGATTTTAACCAAACTTGCACACAACTTGTATCACCACAAGATCTTGCTTCTTTTCTTGAACTGGCCAGATTCCCTCATGGGTTCAAGAGTTATGGCCCCTTAAAGGTCCAAAATTGGCTGTTTTGGCCTTTGCAGCCATATAGAGACTTCATTTATGGTTTTATTTGATACAAACTTCCAAAATGTCTTCAACAACAATAAATCATGGATTCCATGACAAATCAGATCCAATCGTAGGTTCCAGAGTTATTTTATATCTGATTACCTCTCCTGATTGTAATCAAAATGGATTAATATCAATAAGTACTTATAGGACGTATTTGAAATTTCATTATTGCTATTAGTTTGAGTGAGACAATCAGGGTAGATAACTATGGACTGATTTTATGTCAGATTACCTCCCTTTATTTCAAATTAAAATGGGTATATCTCCGTAACTAATAAAGATACTGATCTGAAATTTCATTTATGTCAACAGATTTATTTGGCAGATCTTTCTTTTGTTCACTTACAATATTTTTTTTTTAATTACTTCCCTTTTTTTGTTACTATAAATAGCTTATTTTTAGTAACTTTTTAATTATTGACCATAGGGAAAAACCGAGACCACTTTTCTGTGGTACAACATGGATGGTACCTCCAACTTTTACGTGTATTTTGACACAATTATACCTTGTAAGAATTTTTTCTTTCTTTTTGTTTAAATTCTTCCCTTTGTTGTTCCTGTTCTTTGGATTTAGATATTTTTTCTGAGGACCTTCTTGTCCTCAAGTGCAATGATAACAGGTGAGCGATATAGGGCCATCATGGCCCTCTTGTTTCTCTTTTTCCTTCTATATTGCTTATTAATTTAGGGGTTATTTGTTGTATGCCATTATTAGAACTTTAACTCATTTTCACCTAATTCGGAAAACCCGGCCTAAATGTCGTCAGGCATTAGCTGCTTGTTTAAGCTCAACTGGGCAATGCTCATGGCGAGCTATTGTGATCAGGCTGTGTCCGTCATGCATGCGTCCGTTTGTCTGCCTTCAACAATTGTGTTTAAAAGACATCTCTTCCAAAACCACTGAATGGATTTTGATGAAACTTGGCATGGGTATACCTTGGATGGTCCTCTAACAAAATTTTTCAAACGGTGCCGCTTGGTTACATATAGTGGCTGCCAGAGCTAAAAAATAGGAAAATCTTCAACCGACATCTCCTCCTAAACCGATGGTCCAATTTTGAAATAATTTCACAAAAATGGTCCTTATGTCACCTCTACCAAGATTGTTCAGATCATATCGATTCATAAAAAACATGGCCGCATGGTCACTTTTCGCTGTATGTATATAGTGGAAATTAAAAAAATCTTCTTGTGTGAAACGGCTGGCCTGATTTTAAATTTTTTTACACAGATGGTCCTTATGTGACCCTCTACCAAGATTATTCAAATTATTTTGATTCTTCAAAAAAAACTTGGCTGCCAGAGGGTGTGGTGACTTTTCCCAATATGTATATAGTGGAAATTAAAAAAATCTTGTGTGAAACTGCTGGTCCGATTTTAAAATAATTTCTCCCAAATTGTCCTTGTGTGACCTACAAATACTGTTCAAATTTTTCTGATTTGTCAAAAAACATGGCCGCCAGAGGGCGTGGTCCTTTTCATCAACAATTTCTTTAAACAACATCTTGCCCGCTTAGCTCAGTAGGGAGAGCGTTGGTCTACAGATCACGGGGTCGCAAGTTCGATCCCCATGCGGGGCGTATGTTCTCCGTGATGATACGATAAAAGACATTGTGTCTGAAATCATTCATCCCCCACCTCTGATAATTTATGTGGGAAAGTTGGCAGTTACTTGCAGAGAACAGGTTTGTACTGATACAGAATCCAGGAAGACTGGTTAGGTTAAATGCCCGCCATTACATAACTGAAGTACTGTTGAAAACGGCGTAAAACCCAAAACAAACAAACAAATAAAACCATTGAATGGATTTTGATGAAATTTTATACAAATAATCTCTGGGTAGCTCTCTTTCAAAGTTATTCAAAGGTTCCAGTTCCATCGAACATCAAGTCTTTTTGGTTAAAACTATGTTTTCAACTATCAGACTTTAAAAGTCCTTTTCTCTAGAGCTTTGATATTTGGCATGTGATAGTATAAGGGTTTGAATCTCCACCATACTTGTCCAAATTTTTGCCCAAAGGTAAAGAAAATGGCCATACCCTTGTGTCTGACACATACTTACTGTAGGCTTATAGATAAGAAAAAAAATTTCTCTGAATCAATAATAGCTAGAGCCTTGATATTTGGGTGCAATATCAGATTTGTAATGTCTACTGTAATTGTTCAAATTATTGCCCTAGGTTCAAAAATGTGTGTGACATGTATATGATATAGGCTAACATAGAAGAAACTTAACTCTGTACTTATACAAACATACTTGAAGCCTTGTACACAGGTGAGCACTTTAGGGTCAATGACCTTCTTGTTTTGATTTCACACAGCAAGACCAGAGTTATGGCCTTTGTCTTTGTCGAAAATATTTGGTCCTTGTCATGCTTTGTTTCCTAAAATTTCAAATGATGTTGTGAAATTATATTGAAATTCATCTTCTGTTCCAGAAGTTTTGGAAATGCTATGGGGAACTGTCTTGGAGATAAAGACTACCTGAAAAGTATCAACAGAGCTTCAAAAAAAGTAGGTTTAATGAAATGTTACAGTTAAATAAACTATATTTTTGTAGCTGCTGTTTGTTCAGGGTGAGCTTTTATTATAGGTAGACGGTCAGGCATTCATCATCCTGGGTCCTGCGTCAACATTTTTGTCAACTGTCTATTTCTTTTACTGTCTTTTTAGCTCACCTGTCATGAAGTGACAAGGTGAGCTATTTTGACCTCTTGATGTCCGTCGTGCATAGTGTGTCGTCCGTCAACAATTTCTAAAAAAATCTTCTTCTTGAAAACCACTGGGCAGAATTACACCAAACTTCACAGGAATGATCCTTGGGTGGCCCCCTTTCAAAATTGTTCAAAGAATTGAATTGCATGCAGAACTCTGGTTGCCATGGCAACCAAAAGGAAAAACTTAAAAAATCTTCTTGTCCAAAACCACAGGGCCTAGGGCTTTGGTATCTGGTGTGTAGCATCATCTAATGGTCCTCTAACAAAATTGTTCAAATTATCCCCCAGGGGTCAAATATGGCCCCGCCCCAGGGGTCACATGGTTTATATAGACTTATATAGGGAAAACTTTGAAAATCTTCTTGTACAAAACCACATGGCCTAGGGCTTTGATATTTGGTATGTAGCATCATCTAGTGGTCCTCTACCAAAATTATTCAAATTATTCCCCTAGGTTCAAATATGGCCCCACCCAGGGGTCACATGGTTTATATAGACTTACATAGGGAAAGTTTTGAAAATCTTCTTGTACAAAACCACATGGCCTAGGGCTTTGATATTTGGTATGTAGCATCATCTAGTGGTCCTCTACGAAGAATGTTCAATTATCCCCCTAGGGTCAAATATGGTCCCGCCCCGGGGGTCCCAAGGTTTACATAGACTTATATAGGAAAGAAAGATTAAAAATCTTCTTGTCTGAAACCACAACACTTAGACCTTTGGTATTTGGTTTGAAGCATTGTCTTATGGTCCTCAGCCAAAATTGTTCAAATTGTACCCCTTGGGTGAAAAGAGGCCCTGCCCTGGGGTCCCAAGTTTTATATAGACTTATATAGGAAAAAGCTTTAAAAATCTTCTTGTCTGAAACCATATGACATAGGCTTTTGATATTTGGTATGATGCATTGTCTAGTAGTCCTCTACCAAAATTATTCAAATTATGCCCCTGGGGTTAAAAGAGAGCACCCTAGGGTCACTTAGTTATAATGTGAGTTATATAGGAAAAATACTTAAAAATCATCTGATCCTATTTCCAAGACTGTTTAATTATTTATCCCCCCGCCAAAGGCGAAGGGGGATAAAAGAAATGCTCTCCGTCCGTCCGTGTGTCTGCAACGATCTTTGTCCGGAGCATAACTCCAAAAGTACTGGAGGGATTTTCTTCAAACTTCATACACTGATAGAACACATTGGGAGGAAGTGCAGTGTGCAAGAACAATAACTCTACCTTGCCTATTTTTTGAGTTATTCCCCTTTAGGGGGATATTAGAAATGCTCTCCGTCTGTCCGTGTGTCTGCAACGATCTTTGTCCGGAGCATAACTCCAAAAGTACTGGAGGGATTTTCTTCAAACTTCATACACTGATAGAACACATTTGGAGGAAGTGCAGTGTGCAAAAACAATAACTCTACCTTGCCTTTTTTTTTAGTTATTCCCCTTTATCATATTTTCTTTAAAAAATTTGTCCAGAGCATAACTCTAAAAGTACCTGAGGGATTTTTTTCAAACTTCATACACTGATAGAACACATTGGGAGGAAGTGCAGTGTGCAAGAACAATAACTCTACCTTGCCTATTTTTTGAGTTATTTCCCTTTATCATATTTTCTTAAAAAATTTGTCCGGAGCATTTCTTCTTCATGCATAGAGGGATTTTGATATAACTTGGCACAAATGTTCACCACCACGAGACGGAGTGTCATGCGCAAGATCCAGGTCCCTAGGTCTAAGGTCAAGGTCACACTTAGAGGCCAAAGGTCAGATACAAGAATGACTTTGTCCGAAGCATTTCTTCTTCATGCATGGAGGGATTTTGATGTAACTTGGCACAATTATACACCATCATGAGACGAAGTGTCATGGGCAGTTCCCTTCTTTAGAATTACTTCCCTTTGTTGTTACTTTAAAAAGCTTTTATTGTAACTTTTTCATTCGAGACCACTTTTCTATAGTACAACATGCATGCTACATCCAATTTTGAGGTGTATTTTGACCAATCTCTACCTGGTAAAGATTTTTGTGTGGACTTACAATTTTTTTTTTTTTTTTTTTTTTTTTTTTTTTTTTTTTTAGCTCACCTGTCACATAATGACAAGGTGAGCTTTTGTGATCACCCTTCGTCCGTCGTCAGTCCGTCCGTGCGTCCGTCAACAATTTCTTGTCTGCGCGATAGTGGTTTCATTTATGATTTTATTTCAACCAAACTTGCACACAACTTGTATCACCATAAGATCTCGGTTCCTTTCTTGAACTGGCCAGATCCCTTTATGGGTTCCAGAGTTATGGCCCCTGAAAGGGCCAAAATTAGCTATTTTGACCTTGTCTGCACAATAGCAGCTTTATTTATGATTTGATTTTAACCAAACTTGCACACAACTTGTATCACCATAAGATCTTGGTTCCTTTTTTGAACTGGCCAGATTCCATTATGGGTTCCAGAGTTATGGCTCCTGAAAGGGACAGAATTAGCTATTTGGACCTTGTCTGCACTATAGCAACTTCATTTATGATTTTATTTTAACCAAACTTGCACACAACTTGTATCACCGTAAGATCTTGGTTCCTTTCTTGAACTGGCGATATTCCTTTATGGGTTCCAGAGTTATGGCCCCTGATACGGCCAAAATTAGTTATTTTGACCTTGTCTGCACAATAGCAACTTCATTTATGATTTGAATTTAATCAAACTTGCACAAAACTTGTGTCACCATAAGATCTCGCTTCCTTACTTGAACCGGCCAGATCCCATAATGGGTTCCAGAGTTATGGTATCTGAAAGGGCCAAAATTAGCTATTTTGACCTTGTCTGCACAATAGCAACTTCATTTATGATTTGATTTTAACCAAACTTGCACACAACTTGTATCACCACAAGATCTTGCTTCCTTTCTTGAACTGGCGAGATTCCTTCATGGGTTCCAGAGGTATGGCCCCTTAAAGGTCCAAAATTGGCTATTTTGGCTTTTGCAGCCATATAGAGACTTCATTTATGGTTTTAATTTGATACAAACTTCCAAAATATCTTCAACAACAATAAATCTTGGATTCCATGACAAATCAGATCCAATCGTAGGTTCCAGAGTTATTTATGTCTCCCCCAGGAGACATATGGTTTTTGCTCTGTCCGTCCGTACGTCACACTTCATTTCCGAGCAATAGCTGGAGAACCATTTGACCTAGAACCTTCAAACTTCATAGGGTTGTAGGGCTGCTGGAGTAGATGACCCCTATTGTTTTTGGGGTCACTTCATCAAAGGTCAAGGTCACAGGGGCCTGAAAATTGAAAACCATTTCCGATCAATAACTAGAGAACCACTTGACCCAGAATGTTGAAACTTCATAGGATGATTGGTCATGAAGAGTAGATGACCCCTATTGATTTTGGGGTCACTCCGTCAAAGGTCAAGGTCACAAGGGCCTGAACATTGAAAACCATTTCCGATCAATAACTAGAGAACCACTTGACCCAGAATGTTGAAACTTCATAGGATGATTGGTCATGAAGAGTAGATGACCCCTATTGATTTTGGGGTCACTTTGTCAAAGGTCAAGGTCACAGGGGCCTGAACATTGAAAACCATTTCCAATCAATAACTAGAGAACCACCTGACCCAGAATGTTGAAACTTTATAGGATGATTGGTCATAAAGAATAGACGACCCCTATTGTTTTTGGGGTCACGCCGTCAAAGGTCAAGGTCACAGGGGCCTGAACATTAAAAAACCATTTCCAATCAATAACTAGAGAACCACCTGACCCAGAATGTTGAAACTTGATAGGATGATTGGTCATAAAGAGTAGACAACCCCTATTGTTTTTGGGGTCACTCCGTCAAAGGTCAAGGTCACAGGGGCCTGAACGTTGAAAACCATTTCTGATCAATAACTAGAGAACCACTTGACCCAGAATGTTGAATCTTCATAGGATGATTGTACATGCAAAGTAGATGACCGTATCGATTTTGGGGTCACTCCATTAAAGGTCAAGGTCACAGGGGCCTGAACATTGAAAACCATTTCCAGTCAGTAACTTGAGAACCACTTGACCCAGAATGTTGAAACTTAATAGGGTAATTGGTCATAAAGAGTAGATGACCCCTAACGATTTTGGGGTCACTCTGTGAAAGGTCAAGGGCACAGGGGCCCGAACATTGAAAACCATTTCCGGTCAGTAACTTGAGAACCACTTGACCCAGAATGATGAAACTTCATAGGATGATTGGTCATGCAGAGTAGATGAACCCTAACGATTTTAGGGTCACTCTGTGAAAGGTCAAGGTCACAGGGGCCCAAACATTGAAAACCATTTCCGGTCAGTAACTTGAGAACCATTTGACCCAGAATGATGAAACTTCATAGGATAATTGGTCATGCAGAGTAGATGAACCCTAACGATTTTAGGGTCACTCTGTTAAAGGTCAAGGCCACAGGGTCCTGAACATTGAAAACCATTTCCAATCAATAACTTGAGAACCTCTCGACCCAGAATGTTGAAACTTCATAAGATGATTGTTCATGCAGAGTTAATGACCCTTATTGTTTTTGGGATCACTCCATTAAAGGTCAAGGTCACAGGGGCCTGAACATTGATAACCAGTTTCGATCAATAACTTGAGAACCACTTGATCCAGAATGTTGAAACTTCATAGGATGATTGAACATGCAGAGTAGATGACCCCTATTGATTTTGGGGTCAGTCTAATAAAGGTCAAGGTCACAGTGGCCTGTTCATGTAAAATCATTTTTTGGAAATAACTTGAGAACCACTTGACCTACAATGTTGAAACTTAATAGGATGATTGGACATGCAGAGTAGATGACCCCTATTTATTTTGAGGTCACTTGATCGAAGGTCAAGGTCACAGGAGCCTGAACAGTGACTTGAGAACCACTAGGCCACTAGTGTTGAAATTTAGCGGGATGACTGGACATGCCAAGTAGATGATCCCTATTGCAGCCAACCATCAGTGTCTCTTTGACTTTCGCTCCTGACCCCTATTGACTTCGTGCCTATAGGACTTTGCATTGGGGGAGACATGCGCTTTTTTACAAAAGCATTTTCTAGTTTATATCTGATTACCTCCCCTGATTGTAATCAAAATGGATTTATATCAGTAAGTACTTATAGGACTTATTTGAAATTTCATTATTGTTATTAGTTGGACTGAGACAATCAGGGCAGATAACTATGGACTGATTGTATGTCAAATTACCTCCCTTTATTTCAAATTAAAATTGGTATATCTCCATAACTAATGAAGATACTGATCTGAAATTTCATTTATGTCAACAAATTTATTTGCCAGATCCTTCTTTTGTTCACTTACAATATTTTTATGCCCCCGAAGGGAGGCATATAGTTTTTGAACCGTCTGTCTGTCCGTCAGTCTGTCAGTCTGTCAGTCTGTCCACAATTTTCGTGTCCGGTCCATATCTTTGTCATCGATGGATGGATTTTCAAATAACTTGGCATGAATGTGTACCACAGTAAGACGACGTGTTGCGCGCAAGACCCAGGTCCGTAGCTCAAAGGTCAAGGTCACACTTAGACATTAAAGGATAGTGCATTGATGGGCGTGTCCGGTCCATATCTTTGTCATCGATGGATGGATTTTCAAATAACTTGGCATGAATGTGTACCACAGTAAGACGGCGTGTCGCGCGCAAGACCCAGGTCCGTAGCTCAAAGGTCAAGGTCACACTTAAGCGTTAAAAGATATTGCATTGATGGGCGTGTCCGGTCCATATCTTTGTCATCGATGGATGGATTTTCAAATAACTTGGCATGAATGTGTACCACAGTAAGACGACTTGTCGCGCGCAAGACCCAGGTCTGTAGCTCAAAGGTCAAGGTCACACTTAGACGTTAAAGGATAGTGCAATGATGGGCGTGTCCGGTCCATATCTTTGTCATCCATGGATGGATTTACAAATAACTTGGCATGAATGTGTACCACAGTAAGACGACGTGTCGCGCGCAAGATCCAGGTCCATAGGTCAAAGGTCCTAAACTCTAACATCGGCCATAACTATTCATTCAAAGTGCCATTGGGGGCATGTGTCATCCTATGGAGACAGCTCTTGTTTTTTAATTACTTCCCTTTTATGTTACTATAAATAGCTTATTTTTAGTAACTTTTTTATTATTGCCCGTAGGGAAAAACCGAGACCACTTTTCTGTGGTACAACATGGATGGTACCTCCAATGTTTAGGTGTATTTTGACATATCTATACCTATACATATCTATATTTTCTCATAATTCTTTTGATTGATCTTGATTATGATTTTTTTACCTTCTTGTCCTATAGCGCAATGATAACAGGTGAGCGATATAGGGCCATTTTGGCCCTCTTGTTTTTTTTTAAGATTAACTTCCCTTAGTTGTTACTATAAATAACTTATATTGTAACATTTTTATAATTGACCGTAGGGAAAAAACAAGACCACTTTTCTGTGGTACAACATAGATGTTACTTTCCAATTTTAGGTGTATTTTAAGGTATCTCAAGCCATCCAGCTGGCTTACGGAAGGTCGGTGGTTCTACCCAGGTGCCCGCTCGTGATGAAATAGTGCAAGGAGGGGCACCTGGGGTCTTCCTCCACCATTAAAGCTGGAAAGTCGCCATATGACCTAAAATTGTGTCGGTGCGACGTTAAACCCAACAAAATAAATAAATAAATTTAAGGTATCTCTACCTGGTAAGGAGTTTTTTTGTGGACTTAGAAAAACAAAAGACTTACAATGATTACTAAACAACCACAAAATTAAAATTCCATTTGCAAATACAGGTGCTAGAGTAAAGAAATTTGCTGTGACGGGCGTATATTGTGACATTTTGGCACTCTTGTTCCCTGTTAGCTTTCCATTTCTTCTTTTTAGCCCACTTTCTGATGAAATCACTATGCGTCTGTGGTCCGTCCATCCGTCATTCCGTCCATCCGTCTGTTAACAATTTCTCGTTATCGCATCTCCTCAGAAACTACTGAGGGGATTTTGACCAAACTTTGTCAGAATGATGTATTGGTACCCTAGTTGTGCCCCCCCTGAAAATCAGACTGGTTCAACAATTTAAGAGTGAGTTATGGCCCTTTGTTTATTTCTATAATTTACATAGATTTATATAGGGAAAAACTTTGAAAACCTTCTTGTCCAAAACCACAGAGCCTAGGGCTTTGATATTTGATATGAAGCATCATCTAGTTGTCCTCAGTATGATTCAAATTATTTCCCTGGGGTCAAATATGGCCCCGCCCCAGGGGTCACATGGTTTATATAGACTTATATAGGGAAAACCTCTTGTTCAAAACCACAGGGCCTAGGGCTTTGATATTTTGTATGTGATATCATCTAGTGGTCTTCTACTAAGATTGTTCAAATTATCCCCCTAGGGTCAAATATGGCCCTGCCCTGGGGGTCATATGGTTTACATAGACTTATATAGGGAAAAGCTTTGAAAATCTTCTTGTCCAAACCACAAAGCCTAGGGCTTTGATATTTGTAATGTAGCCATCATCTAGTGGTTCTCTACCAATTTTTTCAAATTATTTTTCCCCTAGGGTCAAATATGGCCCCGCCCCGGGTCACATGTTCATATTGACTTATGTAGAGAAAAGCTTTAAAATCTTCTTGTCAATAACTACAACATTCAAATTTGGACCATATGTATATTTTTGAGTGGCAAGATGAACCTTGACAGGAGTTGACCTTGATTTTGGCCTAGTGACCTACTTCCACATTTCTGTAGCTACAGCCTTCAAATTTGGACCACATGCATAGTTCTGTGCACCAGAAAAAACTTTGACCTTGATTTTGACCTAGTGACCTACTTTCACATTTTTGAAGGTACAGGCGTCAAATTTGGCCCGTATGCATAGTTCTGTGTTTTGAAATGAAATTTGTCATTGATTTTGACCTAGTGACCTACTTTCACATTTCTCAAGCTACAGCCTTCAAATTTGGACCACATGCATAATTTTTTGTACCGAAACAAACTTTGACCTTTACATTGATAGTGACCTACTTTCACATTTTTGAAGGTACAGCTTCAAATTTGGACCACATGCATATTTGTTCATCCAAAATAAAATTTGACCTTTAATTGACCTAGTGACCTACTTTACATTTCTCAAGCTACAGGGCTTCAAATTTGGACAACATGCATATTTTATTTGTGTACGAAATTAACTTTGACCTAAGTTGACCTAGTGACCTACTTCACATTTCTGTAGCTACAGGCTTCAAATTTGGACAACTGCATATATTTGTCTTCTGAAGCGAAATTTGACCTTGATTTTGACCTAGTGACCTACTTACACATTTCTCAAGCTACAGCCTTCAAATTTGGACCACTTGCATAGTTTTGTGTACCGAATTAAACTTTGACCTTAAGATTGACCTAGTGACCTACTTTCAAATTTCTCAAGCTACAGCCTTTAAACTTGATGCACATGCATAGTTTTGTGTACAAAGAACTTTGTCCTTGAAATTGATCTAGTGACCTACTTTCACATTTCTCAAGCTACAGCTTTCGAATTTGAACCACATGCACAGTGTTGTGTACAAAAATGAAATTTGACCTTGAGCTAGTCAGTAAGTCTTGAAATTTGGAACACTCAAAAATGGCACATTGGTGTGCGCCAAGATCACTCTGTGATCTCTTGTTACAGTAGCCATATAGAAAAACATCATAGCTATACTGTTTATGAAAATTAATAAAATTTAGCAGTAAACCACCTCACCACTGACTTATTCTTTCTTCCACATCTTTAAAACCCCTGATGCGGACCACAACTGAATGGTTCTTCAAAGCTTTCCCCAAAATTAATACTTTCAGACACTAACTTGCCAGGAACTTTAGCCTTCAATTATAATATGCCCGGCGGGGGGATTAGCCATGTCTAACATGGCTCTTGTAATTACCTGATGACCCCAAGTAATATGATGTCACCTGACTGTGACCTTGACCTACTGACCTACTTTCTTGTTTTTAGCTGAGTTTTTCTGATCGCCCGATGTCCGGCATCTGTTGACTGTCTGTCTGTTTGTCTGTCTGTCTGTCTGTCTGTCTGTCTGTCAACATTTAATTTGTGTATGCGATAGAGGCTGTATTTTTCAACTGATCTTCATGAAATTTGGTCAGAATGATTACCTTGATGAAATCTAGGCCGAATTTGATAATGGATCATCTGGGGTCAAAAACTAGGTCACTAGGTCAAATCAAAGAAAAACCTTGTGTATGCGATAGAGGCTGTATTTTTTCAATTAATCTTCATGAATTTTGGTCAGAATGATTACCTTGATGAAATCTAGGCCAAATTTGAAAATGGATCATCTGGGTTCAAAAACTAGGTCACTAGGTCAAATCAAAGAAAAACCTTGTGTATGCGATAGAAGCTGTGTTTTTCAATTAATCTTCATGAATTTTGGTCAGAATGATTACCTTGATGAAATCTAGGCCGAGTTCGAAAAAGGGTTATCTGGGATCAAAAACTAGGTCACTAGGTCAAATCAAAGAAAAAGCTGTGTTTTTACTCTACTCACCCTGGCGTCGGCGTCACACCTTGGTTAAGTTTTTGCATGCAAGTGCATACAGCTATCATTTAAAGGCATATAGCATTGCAACTTATTTTTTCTTTTTCTAGGTCAATTACCAATCTCACTGGGTCAAGTCCCATAACTCTGACATGTATTTTGAGCAAATTATGCCCCCTTTTGGACTTACAAAATTCTGGTTATAAAGTTATACATGCAAGTTACTATCTCCAAAACTAATGCAGATATTGAATTGAAACTTCACATGTGTCTTTGGGGTTATAAAACTAGTTGATAGCAGCAAGTCCCATAACTCTGACCTTCATTTTGGCAAAATTATGCCCCCTTTTGGACTTAGAAAATTCTGGTCAAAGTTTTGCATGCAAGTACATACAGCTAATACTAAAAGGCATATAGATTTGAAACTTAATTTTTCCTTTTCTAGGTCAATTACTAACCTCATTGGGTCAAGTCCCATAACTCTGACATGTAGTTTGGGCAAATTATGCCCCTTTTGGACTTAGAAAATTCTGGTTAAAGTTTTACAAGCAAGTTACTATCTCCAAAACTAATGCAGATATTGAATTGAAACTTTACATGTGCCTTCGGGGTTATAAAACTAGTTGATAGCAGCAAGTCCCATAACTCTGATATGCATTTTGGTCAAATTATGTCCCCTTTTGAACTTAAAACTCTTTTGATATTTAACCTTTTTGGGTAATATTTTCCTGCTTCTGGGACAATATTTCGAATAATCGAGCTTGGCTGTCTTACAGACAGCTGTTGTTCAATTAATCTTCATGAATTTTAGTCAGAATGATTGCCTTGGTGAAATCTAGGTCAAGTTTGAATATGGATCATCTGGGGTCAAAAAGTAAGTCACTAGGTCAAATCAAGAGAAAAGCTTGTATATGCCATAGAGGCTGTATTTATGTCTCCCACCACACAGTGGTGTGGGAGACATATTGATTTACTCCAGTCTGTGTGTCTGTCTGTCACAAAGCTTGTCCGCACTCTAAGTCGGACATTTCTCATCCGATCTTCACCAATTTTCAACAAAATGTGTCTGCCAATAAGTGCTCTGCCAAGTTCGATAACTAGCCAAATCGGCCTAGGCACTTCGGAATTATGGCCCTTGAATTACCAAAACCACTCAGATTTCTTGCTTAGTTTTACCTCCAAACCGACCCCTATACTACTAGTAGTATAGGGGTCCTTTTGGTGTCAAGAAACGCATGCACATGTGGATTCATTAAACAGTATATAAAGACTGACTTATTATTTAGATGATTAGGCAGTTGTGGGAGACATGCGCTTTTCTCAAAAGCATCTCTAGTTTTCAATTGATCTTCACAGAATTTGGTCAGAATGATTACATTGATGAAATCTAGGTCATTCGAATATGGGTCATCTGGGGTCAAAAATTAGGTCACTTTGTCAAATCAAAGAAAAACATTGTGTATGCGATAGAGGCTTTATTTTTCAATTGATTTTCCTGAAATTAAGTCAAAATGATTGCCTTGATATTGTTGAAAAACGTAGCTTCGGGTGTGGGAGTTTATACTCCATTGATAAAATACACTTCAAATCCAGTTTTCAATGTTAGTTTATTATGAGATTTTGTCTAAGATGGAAATAAAGTCGTCATAATTATAATTCTCTCATTCCTCTGGTCTAAAGTCACTTATAATTATACCCCCACCAAACATGTTTGAGGGGGGTATATAGGAGTCAGTTTTGTTGTCGCGTCCCGTCGCGTCCCGAAATCTATTATCTCAGTTATTACCAAATGGATTTGATTCAAACTTAAAATACATGTTCCACCTTATCACCCACATCATGTGACACAAGGTGCATAACTCTTGACACCAAGTTTTCATGAATTATGTCCCCTTTTACTTAGAATTTAAGGTTAATTTTGTTGTATTTTCACTATATCTCAATTATTACTAAATGGATTCGATTCAAACTTAAAATAGATGTTCCACCTCATCACCCACATCATGTGACATAAGGTGCATAACTCTGACACCATTTTTTTTATGAATTATGCTCCTTTTTACATAGAATGTAAGGTTGATTTTGATGTATTTTCACTTTATCTCAGTTACTACTGAATGGATTTGATTCAAACTTAAAATAGATGTTCCACCTCATCACCCACATCATGTGCCCACATCATGTGACACAAGGTGCATAACTCTGACACCAAGTTTTCATGAATTATGTCCCCGTTTACTTAGAATTTAAGGTTAATTTTGTTGTATTTTCACTATATCTCAGTTATTACTAAATGGATTTGATTCAAACTTAAAATAGTTGTTCCACCTCATCACCCAGATGATGTGACATAAGGTGCTTAACTCTGACATAAATTTTTTATGGATTATGTCCCCTTTTACTTTAAATTTAAGGTTGATTTTGATGTATTTTCACTATATCTCAATTATTACAAAATGGATTTGATTCAATCTTAAAATAGATGTTCCACCTCATCACCCACATCATGTGACACAAGGTGCATAACTCTGACACCAATTTTTCATGAATTATGCCCCTTTTTACTTAGAATTTATGGTTAATTTTGTTGTATTTTCACTATATCTCAATTACTACTGAATGGATTTCATTCAGACTTAAAATAGATGTTCCACCTCATCACCCACATCATGTGACACAAGGTGCATAACTCTGACACTATTTTTCTTGAATTGTGTCCCCTTTTACCTAGAATTTAAGGTTAATTTTGATGTACTTTCACTATATCTCATTCTGATTGGCTTAGTGCCAAAGGGAAGTAACCTTTTTTTAACCTTTGTACTGAGTTTTTCCCCTTAAATTCCAGGAATTAGTCTATTTTTAGAAATCCTATTTTTAGATTTTCAATATTTTAGGTATTTTTCTAACTTTTTTTAGCTCACCTGTCACAAAGTGACAAGGTGAGCTTTTGTGATCGCGCGGTGTCCGTCGTCTGTCCGTCAGTCCGTGCGTGCGTGCGTGCGTCCGTCCGTAAACTTTTGCTTGTGACCACTCTAGAGGTCACATTTTTCATGGGATCTTTATGAAAGTTGGTCAGAATGTTTATCTTGATGATATCTATGTCAAGTTCGAAACTGGGTCACATGCCATCAAAAACTAGGTCAGTAGGTCTAAAAATAGAAAAACCTTGTGACCTCTCTAGAGGTCATATATTTCACAAGATCTTCAGGAAAATTGATCAGAATGTTCACCTTGATGATATCTAGGTCAAGTTCGAAACTGGGTCACTTGCCATCAAAAACTAGGTCAGTAGGTCTAAAAATAGAAAAACCTTGTGACCTCTCTAGAGGCCATATATTTCACAAGATCTTCATGAAAATTGGTCAGAACGTTCACCTTGATGATATCTAGGTCGAGTTCGAAACTGGGTCACGTGCCATCAAAAACTAGGTCAGTAGGTCAAATAATAGAAAAACCTTGTGACCTCTCTAAAGGCCATATTTTTCATGGGATCTGTATGAAAGTTGGTCAGAATGTTCATCTGGATGATATCTAGGTCAAGTTTGAAACTGGGTCACGTGCCATCAAAAACTAGGTCAGTAGGTCTAAAAATAGAAAAACCTTGTGACCTCTCTAGAGGTCATATATTTCACAAGATCTTCATGAAAATTGGTCAGAATGTTCACCTTGATGATATCTAGGTCAAGTTTGAAACTGGGTCACGTGCCATCAACAACAAGGTCTGTAGGTCTAAAAATAGAAAAACCTTGTGACCTCTCTAGAGGCCATATATTTCACAAGATCTTCATGAAAATTGGTCAGAACGTTTACCTTGATGATATCTAGGTCGGGTTCGAAACTGGGTCACGTGTGGTCAAAAACTAGGTCAGTAGGGCAAATAATAGAAAAACCTTGTGACCTCTCTAAAGGCCATATTTTTCATGGGATCTGTATGAAAATTGGTCAGAATGTTTATCTTGATGATATCTAGGTCAAGTTCGAAACTGGGTCACGTGTGGTCAAAAACTAGGTCAGTAGGTCTAAAAATAGAAAAACCTTGTGACCTCTCTAGAGGCCATATATTTCATGAGATCTTCATGAAAATTGGTCAGAATGTTCACCTTGATGATATCTAGGTCAAGTTCGAAAGTGGGTCACGTGCCTTCAAAAACTAGGTCAGTAGGTCAAATAATAGAAAAACCTTGTGACCTCTCTAGAGGCCATATTTTTCATGGGATCTGAATGAAAGTTGGTCTGAATGTTTATCTTGATGATATCTAGGTCAAGTTCGAAAGTGGGTGACGTGCCATCAAAAACTAGGTCAGTAGGTCAAATAATAAAAAAACCTTGTGACCTCTCTAGAGGCCATATTTTTCATGGGATCTGTATGAATATTGGTCTGAATGTTCATCTTGATGATATCTAGGTCAATTTCGAAACAGGGTCATGTGCAGACAAAAACTAGGTCAGTAGGTCTAAAAATAGAAAAACCTTGTGACCTCTCTAGAGGCCATACTTGTGAATGGATCTCCATAAAAATTGGTCAGAATGTTCACCTTGGTGATATCTAGGTCAAGTTTGAAACTGGGTCACGTGCCTTAAAAACTAGGTCAGTAGGTCAAATAATAAAAAAACTTTGTGACCTCTCTAGAGGCCATACTTTTCATGGGATCTGTATGAAAGTTGGTCTGAATGTTCATCTTGATGATATCTAGGTCAAGTTTGAAACTGGGTCAACTGCGGTCAAAAACTAGGTCAGTAGGTCTAAAATTATTAAAATCTTTTGACCTCTCTAGAGGCCATATTTTTCAATGGATCTTCATGAAAATTGATCTGAATGTTCACTTTGATGATATCTAGGTCAGTTTCGAAACTGGGTCACATGCGGTCAAAAACTAGGCCAGTAGGTATTAAAATAGAAAAACCTTGTGACCTGTCTAGAGGCCATATTTTTCATGAGATCTTCATGAAAATTAGTGAGAATGTTCACATTGATGATATCTAGGTAAAGTTCAAAACAGGGTCACGTACCTTCGAAAACTAGGTCAATAGGTCAAATAATAGAAAAACCTTGTGACCTCTGTAGAGACCATATTTTTCAATGGATCTTCATGAAAATTGGTCAGAATTTTTATCTTGATAATACCTAGGTCAGGTTCAAAACTGGGTCACATGAGCTCAAAAACTAGGTCACTATGTCAAATAATAGAAAAAAACAACGTCATACTCAAAACTGGGTCATGTGGGAAGAGGTGAGCGATTCAGGACCATCTTGGTCCTCTTGTATTATAAGTCCTATGTAAAAAGTAAAAACATTTTTCTGTGGTAACATGGGTCGGTAAGACACTTTTTTGTATTCACTTTTAGTGTATCTCTAATATTAGAGATTTAATATATTTACTAGTATTACTATACTAGTATTATACTAGTATTACTTATATGTGGAAGCCCAGGATGAAGTACTTCAAAGTATTTTTAAGATTCCTTATGGTTGCCATTCTTCTGTGACAAGACCGTATGGTGGGGGTATGAGTCACTCCTGTGACAGTTCTAGTTATAACTGTAAAATATTTCATTTCTTGTTTCTATGATCTGTGATTTTCAAAGTCCGAGCCAAAAGTAAAGAATTCCTCTCCCTAGTTCTGACCTAGGTTTATATACAAAAGCAGGTACCCTTCCATATTTGGAGTGTATCATAGTAATGAAAGACAAAGATTACCCCTAATATTTATGAGGATAACCGATGACTGATGGTACCATCCCAAATACGGAGCAACCTCTAACTCTAACAAATCAGACATGTTTATGATGGTAGAACACATTGGGAGGAAGTGCAATGTGCAAGAACAATAACTCTACCTTGCCTATTTTTTGAGTTATTTCCCTTTATCATATTTTCTTAAAAAATTTTGTCTGGAGCATTTCTTCTTCATGCATAGAGGGATTTTGATATAACTTGGCACAAATGTTCACCACCACGAGACGGAGTGTTATGCGCAAGATCCAGGTCCCTAGGTCTAAGGTCAAGGTCACACTTAGAGGTCAAAGGATACAAGAATGAAAACCTTGTCTGGACCATTTCTTCTTCATGCCTAGAGGGATTTTGATAGAACTTGGCACAAATGTTCACCACCACGAGACGGAGTGTCTTGCACAAGATCCAGGTCCCTAGGTCTAAGGTCAAGGTCACACTTAGAGGCCAAAGGTCAGATACAAGAATGACTTTGTCCGAAGTATTTCTTCTTCATGCATGGAGGGATTTTGATGTAACTTGGCACAATTATACACCATCATGAGACGAAGTGTCATGTGCAGTTCCATTCTTTAGAATTACTTCCCTTTGTTGTTACTTTAAAAAGCTTTTATTGTAATTTTTTCATTACTAGTCGTAGGGAAAAATCGAGACCACTTTTCTGTAGTACAACATGCATGCTACATCCAATTTTGAGGTGTATTTTGACCAATCTCTACCTGGTAAAGATTTTTATGTGGACTTACAATTTATTTTTTTTTATTTTTTTTTTTTAAGATTAACTTCCCTTAGTTGTTACTATAAATAACTTATATTGTAACATTTTTATAATTGACCGTAGGGAAAAAACAAGACCACTTTTCTGTGGTACAACATAGATGTTACTTTCCAATTTTAGTTGTATTTTAAGGTATCTCTACCTGGTAAGGAGTTTTTTTATGGACTTAGAAAAACAAAAGACTTACAATGATTACTAAACAATCACAAAATTAAAATTCCATTTGCAAATACAGGTGCTAGAGTAAAGAAAGTTGCTGTGACGGGCATATATTGTGACATTCTGGCACTCTTGTTATCTATTACAACATGTAATTATTTGCTGATTGATGTATTGGTAATTGTAGCAATGATCCGATAAATTGTTGACATTATTCCAGTTGTCCCTGTAAAAGGCATTCATCGCGATTCTGTTATTTCTTGTCAATATGTTTCATGTATTGCCCAATACAGCACTTGTATGTATCATTAGCTGTTTATTAAGTATGGTATTGTTTTTCATGAATTTCAGTTTGTTTATATATTGGTTTGAAACAATACAGTCCGTGTATGATAACTTGAGAGTGACGTTTTGGACGAGTCCAAATCAGTAGGGTAATCGATAATTATCACTATCTAAGTACACACTTTTATATTATACTACTAACTGGAACGCTTACTTTAAAGTAGGAAATTAGTACCGGTCGTAGAGCGTTAGCCTTATATGTGCGATTCTTTTATATTTCCATTGTCGCGTTGGTTCGAATCCCACCGTGATTTATACTTTTTTTTAAATCTTTGCTTTTTATCTATGTTTTAATTACATTTTTTTTCAAAGACAATTGAAAATATTCAAAATGCAGTAAAACAGCACTATGGTATACAGTAACGAACTGAAATATGGAAAAATGATGATGCTTGAAATAACCTTCAGAATAGTTTGTAGTATGCATTAAGCATCATTCTTATACTGAACAGTGTTTCTATTTGCAAAAAAGACGTGGACACCTCGGACATGTTGACTACACTAATACTGGCAATATACCAAAGAGGAATTTAACCTGCACGAAATTTCCGAGTGTTTTCGTGACTATGCATTCATAATACGATGTGTTTACACAGAGCTGATGCCTGGTCCCCTTTAAACAGAAATTAATTCAATAATATTTCTATTTAACTTTATTCCAGGAATGATTATGGTGGTTACCCTGAAAGAGAAACAAACAAACAAACAAACAAAAATCACTTTCCTTGATTCGAACCTACGGCCCGCAATATTCGACATTTCAAACACCAATGCTTAACCACTGAGCTATTGGGACTGACAGACGTGTTGCAATAAAATATACCCAATATTATTGTTTATGTAAGCTGCTTTACCTATTTTGTTAGTTTTATAAGTCCAGAAAACAAACAAACGTGACGTCACTCCGAAGTTATCATACACGGACTGTACATATCACAACAAAGATTAGGTGTTCCTCTTCTATTGTCCCGTCCAACCCACGACTAAAACTGTAACTGGCAGCCCACAACATTAGCTTTTCCCCAACCATCACCAGGGTCACATTAGTAGCTGTCCAATGATCAAATCCTTCTGGTTAGACCACAGTAAATCCTTTGTCCACACATTTTGCCTTGTTCTGTTTAAAACTACTTGCTTGCAGTTGGGATGAAACTTTTCAACATGTTCATTTCCACCAAGTTTGGCTTAATGCATATTATATTACACTGTAGAAATGATTATGTGAGTGAAAATAAGTGTTAGATACTGGTATTAAGCGAGAAGAATGTTTATTTTCTCCATTGTTTCAGAAGGATTACATTGGTTTACTTCCTTATGCACAATATGTCGGTAATTCATTAGAATACCTTGCAAAATCGGTATGTCAGTAAGTTTGTTCTACTGCACATTTTCACTGCAGTCATTGTATCGGCTTTTGAGAAGAAAACGTTTTGCAAAGAAGTCTGAACAGATCTCTTTATAATGATTTAAAAGCAAATCCTCCTGGTTAGAAATTTAACCAAAAAAGATATTCATTTAAACCCAGCATAGCAACAGCTTTAGTTAGATTTAGTACATCAATAAAAACATGATTTTGGAAAAATCTTTTCTTGCTTTTCAGCCACCTGAGCAGTATAACCTAGATGAAATGAAGCATTCTGTATTAGACCCAGCAATTGAAAAGGCCAGGAGAGCTGGACTTGAATCTGCAGATAAAGTACGGAACATTGTTAAAGTTTGTGATTCAAATTCAAAGTTAGAAGATGTTTCGAAACAACAGTGTGCACATGTACAGGTTGAAACTTATAATGACACAGCAGAAACTGCTTCAGGGAATTGTGGAAATATAAAATTCTCTGGAACCTCAGTTAGACATTTGCAGCAAAATTCAAAAAGTATGACATATGATATTGAAAGAACTGGAAACTTAAATGAGCAAGATGAAGAAGGCTTTGTACAAACTGGTGGCAGTAATCATCCAAAAAAATTGACATCTGTGGCTGGAAATATGAAAATTAACAAAACATCGAATCAAGGAAGTTCAGGATTGGATAAACTTGGGTATGCTTTGCTTTATAATTATAGAAATTGCTAGGGAAAGGTTGATCTTTTCATCAGTTTGTCTATTCTTTCATATAATTGTCACTATGTCTGTCTGTACATCAGTCAGTACAAGCTTTGATAAAATTGTCAATTTGTTTGTCACATCAGGCTGTTCACCCTTTCCTATAGTTATCACTTTGTCTATCACGGTGGACAGACGTTTTGGCCACGGACTATTTGGCCTGGACATTTTGGCTATGTTATGGTTCCATAACAATGCAAAAATATGGTATGGAGATTATACTAAAGAATGTTATAGTATAATTTTGAACAAATTGAATTGATAATAAAACCAACTTCTGTTATTTTAATTTTATTTTTTTTAAATCTTTTTTACATGTATATATACTTTTGTTATCATGAAAAAAGTGCCAAATAATTTATTTTAATTCAATGTTTTTATAATGGTTGCAAAAAACTGAGTTGATAATTCCAGTGTCCTTATCTAGCTTTCTTTAATTATTTGTTAAGTTATTTTCCTTAAAATGATAATATGGCTGCCATTTATGAAAAAAATGAATTAAAGTGATTATCAATCACCTTCATAAATATTTTTACTTGTAAACCGTTTTTTGTGCAAATATTGATTTAACATACTTGTCTGAATAGATTCCAGGCTTTTGTTGTTAGCTCCCCTGAGCACAAGGTCACTAGGTCAATTAATAGGGAAACGTCATAAACGCTGTAGAGGCCACATTTTCTATCTTATCTTTATGAAACTTTGTCAGAATGTTTGTCTCTATGAAGTCTAGGACAGGTTAAAAACTGAGTTACCTAAAGTCAATAACTAGTTCACTACATCAGATCAAAGATAAACCTTGTTAACACTCTTGACCACACATTTATTGTTTGATCTTAATACTTTGTAAGAATGTTTGTCAGTTAGGTTACAAGAGGTCTAAAACTAGGTCACTAGGTTAAATCATAGACAGACATTATTTATCTTCTAGAGACCACATTTTCTGTCTGATCTTCATGATGATTTGTCAGAATTTTTGTCTTTTTCTTTTTTAAGCAAGGTCAAGTACAGAACCTTGTTTACCTGAAGTCAAAATCTAGGTCACTAGATCAAATCATAGAAAAACCTTTTAACACTGTAGAGGCTACATTTTCAGTTTAATAAAGTCAACATTGTATTAAGAGACCGCGCAAGGGACTGCTAAAAAGTAGTCTCTTAATGGAATGGTCTCTTAATGAATTTCAGTCAGGTGAAGAGAAAAGTTATTTTTAACTGTTAATTGTAACTGTATTTATTATGAACATACATATATGTATATATATTTCACAAACTGTGAAGATTGTAGCTGGATTGTTCGTCAGTTTGACTGTTACAAAGGTTAATTGCATTCAGGCAGATGCAAAACGTACTCGCTAATTACACAGGTGAAGAAATGCCCGGCTTGAATTTGGTAACCGGTTGCTTAATAGATACTTTTGTCGACCGTCGTTTACATGACTGAAAAATTGTTGAAAAAGATGTTAAACCCAAACACATACACACTTTTGTCGAATATTTTACCTGTTGCGACTACATTAATGTGGTCGCTAGTCCTTTAATAAAAAAGCCATTTAATGGAATGAATTTATGTACTGAAAATGTTTAGGAGGGATTTTGACCGGTCTTTTAATACAAAAATCGCTTAATAGAACTTTTTTGTGTCCAAAGTCGCCTACTCGTCTAAAAAAATGTTGTTATTCATTTTGTAAATTATTTTACGATTGTCATCTGCTACACAATAGTTCTGTAATAGGGGCCTCCGTGGCAGAGTGGTTAATGTCGCAGACTTCAAATCACTTGCCCCTCATCGATGTGGGTTCGAGCCTCACTCGGGGCGTTGAATTCTTCATGTGAGGAAGCCATCCAGCTGGCTTACGGAAGGTCGGTGGTTCTACCCAGGTGCCCGCTCGTGGTGAAATAATGCACGGAGGGGCACCAGGGGTCTTCCTCCACCATTAAAGCTGGAAAGTCGCCATATGACCTATCATGTGTCGGTGCGACGTTAAATCAAAAAAAAAAAAGTTCTGTAATAATAATCAGGATTTGAAAACGGACATTTAAAAATACGAAAACCCATTCATGAAAAATAGAAAATATATTATGTGTAAATTATTTTACGATTGTCAACTGCTACACAGTAGTTCTGTAATAGTTATCACGATTTGAAAGTTAATTGGTGACAGGGAGATTAGCGCTTTATCGGCAGATTTCTTAATAAGCGGATTTTAAGGTGTTTCTGAGGCATTTTGATGTCATAGAACGATGAAAGTTTCTGCCTTTCTCCAAACAAAACCTAAAGTTTACGAATACGGATGTCCGGTATGGGTACGGTACGGAATTAGAAACAGCTGTGACTCAATTTAGAGTTGGAGCGCAGGTATAAATTACAGACTCCAGTATATGTCGGATTGAAGCAATTTGAACTGAAAGTGCTTTAAATGCATATATTTTGTAACCATGGTGATACTTACCCTAACCTCTAGTCAGTATATTATACATTAAAAGTATGCGAACATACAATAATTTGCAAATTTTTACCGTCTGCGACATTAGATAATCACTTCCGGGCATGCGCAGAAGACCACTCCAACTCTGCAATGAGCTACATCGATTAGAAACGAAACCAAATTGGCACGGTTTTGGGGTAAACATCGACCCATCCTGAAAAACTGTAGCGAGCACCTTTAATTTTGGCTGAGTTTTCTGATGGAAGTTCCCACAAATTAAAAAAAAAATGAACCTGTCTTATAAGAGGGTCTTAGTTAAATACTGCTGATTTTGGCGCAAACTCGGGGACCCTGTCTGAAGCGAGTAAATATGGTAGCACAGTTTTTTAGCTCGACTATACAAAGTATAAGGAGAGCTATCCTACTCGACCTGGCGTCGGCGTCTTTCTGCGTCCTCACCTTGGTTAAAGTTTTTTTTCACTTTCTCTTTTTTCATCATATCTCAGTAATTACTTGATGGATTTGATTCAGACTTAAAATAGTTATTCCTCATCATCACCCACATCATCTGACATGAGGGTCATAACTCTTGCACCAATATTTCATGATTTATTCCTCCTTTTCACTTAGATTTTCAGGTTAAAGTTTTGATGCACTTTCACCCTATCTCTGTAATTACTGAATGGATTTGATTCTAACTTAAAATAATAGTTCAACATCATCACCCACATCATATGACACAAGGTGCATAATTCTGGCACAAATTTTTAATGAATTATTTCCCTTTTTTACTTTGAATTTAAGGTTAAAGTTTTGATGCACTTTCACTCTATCTCTGTTATTACTGAATGTATTTGATTCATACTTGAATTAGTTGTTCAACATGATCAGCCACATCCTATGACACATGGTGCATAACTCTAGCACCAATGTTTCATGAATTATTCCCCCTTTTTACTTAGAATATCAGGTTAAAGTTTTGATGCACTTTTACTCTATTTCTGTTATTACTGAATGGATTTGATTCATACTTGAATTAGTTGTTCAACATGATCACCCACATAATATGACACAAGGTTCATAACTCTAGCACCAATGTTTCATAAATTATTCCCCCTTTTTACTTAGAATTTAAGGTTAATTTTAATTTATTTTCACTATATCTCAGTTATTACTGAATGGATTTGATTCATACTTGAAGAACTTGTTTCACATCATCATCCTCATCATATGACACAAGGTGCATAACTCCTGCACCAATATTTTATGAATTATGCTCCCTTTTTGTTTAGAATTATAGTTATATAATGTTTTGATACACTTTATATTTACCTGTCTTATTACTTGATATTTTTGACACAGACTCTAGCTATTGTGCATTATCTTCATCCATCATTGGAGTAATTATGTCTCCCCCAGGAGACATATTGTTTTTGCCCTGTCCGTCCGTCCGTACGTCACACTTCATTTCCGAGCAATAACTGGAGAACCATTTGACCTAGAACCTTCAAACTTCATAGGGTTGTAGGGCTGCTGGAGTAGACGACCCCTATTGTTTTTGGGGTCACTCCATCAAAGGTCAATTTCACAGGGGCCTGAACATTGAAAACCATTTCCGATCAATAACTAGAGAACCACTTGACCCAGAATGTTGAAACTTCATAGGGTGATTGGTCATGAAAAGTAGATGACCCCTATTGATTTTGGGGTCACTCCGTCAAAGGTCAAGGTCACAGGGGCCTGAACATTGAAAACCATTTCCGATCAATAACTAGAGAACCACCTGACCCAGAATGTTGAAACTTCATAGGATGATTGGTCATGAAGAGTAGATGACTCCTATTGATTTTGGGGTCACTCCGTCAAAGGTCAAGGTCACAGGGGCCTGAACATTGAAAACCATTTCAGATCAATAACTAGAGAACCACTTGACCCAGAATGTTGAAACTTCATAGGATGATTGATCATGAAGAGTAGATGACCCCTATTGATTTTGGGGTCACTCTGTCAAAGGTCAAGGTCACAGGGGCCTGAACATTGAAAACCATTTCCAATCAATAACTAGAGAACCACCTGACCCAGAATGTTGAAACTTCATAGGATGATTGTACATGCACAGTAGATGACCCCTATCGATTTTTGGGTCACTCCATTAAAGGTCAAGGTCACAGGGGCCTGAACATTGAAAACCATTTCCGGTCAGTAACTTGAGAACCACTTGACCCAGAATGTTGAAACTTAATAGGATGATTGGTCATAAAGAGTAGATGACCCCTAACGATTTTGGGGTCACTCTGTGAAAGGTCAAGGTCACAGGGGCCTGAACATTGATAACCAGTTCCGATCAATAACTTGAGAACCACTTGACCCAGAATGTTGAAACTTCATAGGATGATTGAACATGCACAGTAGATTGACTTTGGGGTCAGTCTATTAAAGGTCAAGGTCACAGTGGCCTGTTCATGTAAAATCATTTTTTGGAAATAACTTGAGAACCACTTGACCTACAATGTTGAAACTTAATAGGATGATTGGACATGCAGAGTACATGACCCCTATTTATTTTGAGGTCACTTGATCAAAGGTCAGGGTCACAGGAGCCTGAACAGTGACTTGAGAACCACTAGGCCACGAGTGTTGAAATTTAGCGGGATGACTGGACATGCCAAGTAGATGATCCCTATTGCAGCCAACCATCAGTGTCTCTTTGACTTTCCCTCCTGACCCCTATTGACTTCTTGCCTATAGGACTTTGCATTGGGGGAGACATGCGCTTTTTTTACAAAAGCATTTTCTAGTTAAACTCTCCAGTGACAGCTCCAGTTTCCTCAGATGTGCCCAGTTTCACTATCCAGCATCGAAATAGTCGAGCGCCCTGTCTCCTGTGACAGCTCTTGTTCATCATATGCCAGAACTATTAAGATCTAGGTCAAGTGAGCAATACCTGGCCTTCAGTGTCCTCTTGTTTTATCAAAATTTATGATGCACTTTTATATCAAAATCCCCTGAGTCAAAACCCACTCAGCTAAAAAATGGCATGGTGGTCATGGTGTTCATAATGATGGGGTAGTCAAAAAACCCTCGATTTGTAGTCAAAACCCCCTCGATGCATGACCTCTATTGATTTTGAGGCCAGTAGGTCAAAGGTCAAGCAGGTTCGGCTTTGTCATTGGCTTAGTTTTGTGACAAGGCCATATTGTTGGGGTATAGTGCGTCACTCCTGTGACAACTCTAGTGTCAGATGTTTCTGTTTTTTTTTTGCTTACACAAAACGCCAGGCTTTTTGAGACAAGCAACAAAAATAAAATTCAACCAAATTTTAAGAATACAAATGACAAAATCACGATTTGCATGTGCACAGCCAAGCTAGGGATTTTTGCAAAAGTAAAAATTAATTTACCGATATTTGTGTAGGCATTAAGTTCAATAAAACGAGGTTTAGAATTCATTAGCTTACCTTTTAAGATAAAAAAATATATCTACATTCTTCAAGTGTCTAGTTGGAAGTTTTGCTCAGTATACAAACAAATAATGGGAATTGTTTGTCAGAGCCAATTAATTAATCTATCAAATTGAATGATAAACATCTAAATTGATCAAATTAATAATAGCTTCTACATGACATTGATTTTCATTTTGTGGCTTTAAAAAACAAGAGAAAACATTAGTGTGTGTGTTTGCGTTTATTTACCCTCGCCACCAGGTAACCCCATATGGGCGAGCATAACTAACATAATTATATTACTAATTTTATTTTTTCTCTTTTTTAGCTCACCTGAGCACAAAGTGCTCAAGGTGAGCTTTTGTGATCGCCCTGTGTCTGTCATCGTCTGTTGTCAACAATTTGACTGTTTACACTCTAGAGGTCACAATTCTAGCCGAATCTTAATGAAACTTGGTCAGAATGTTACCCTCAATAAAATCTTGGATGAGTTCGATATTGGATCATCTAGGGTCAAAAACTAGGTCACCATGTCAAATCAAAGGAAAAGCTTGTTAACACTACAGGTCACAATTTTGGCCCAATCTTAATGAAACTTGGTCAGAATGTTACCCTCAATAAAATCTTGGATGAGTTCAATATTGGGTAACCTGGGGTCAAAAACTAGGTCACCAGGTCAAATCAAAGGAAAAGCTTGTTAACACACTAGAGGTCACATTTTATAATATATATATAATACAAAATAAAATTCAGGCATGATGTCCAGTATTGCAGAGGGATGTAAGACAGTTCATCGCCTTACCCTAAAAGTGTCCTAAAGTGTTACAAAAAACGAGGTAAATGCACCATTCAGTTAGCCTTACTTTGCGCTATCTTTCAAGCCTTTGCTTTTATGTATTGACGTCATAGAAATAGAATTTGAGCATATGTACTTTGCTCTATGTCCATGTTTTTTAGCTCCACTATTCGGAGAATAGGGGGGCTATACTACTCGCCCCGAAGTCGGCGTCGGTGTGACCCTTCCTGGTTAATTTTTTCGGCAACCTTTGTTTTTCTGTCATATCTTTGTTACTATTGCTTATATCTTACTGTCACTTCACATAAACATTGTCCAGTATACAAACAATGTATGTGTAGGGGCTGAGCACATTATACCCAAGGTCAAGGTCACCAAGCTGTTATACTTAGGTATTTTTAAGGTTAAAGTTTTTTGGCAGCCTTTGTTTTTCTGCCATACCTTTGTTAATATTGTTTATATCAGTGTGCAATCAAAGTATGTACAGGGACTGGGCCCATTTTATCTAAGGTCAAGGTCACCAAGGTCTTATACTTAGGTTATTTTTAAGGTTATCTGCTTGTGTGGTAACAGTCACCATAACTCTGATTTGTATTTTTGACCAAATTATGCCCCTTTTATACTTAAATTTTTTTAACAAACTTTGTTTTCTGGACATAACTTTTGTACTATATAAGATGATGACAGGAAACTCAAAATATATCTTTACCATCATCATCTGCATTTGTTGTACCAATCCTAATAACTCTGATTTGTGTATTTGATGGAATTATGCTCCTTGGTGTATCTTCCTTTTATAGTAGAGGTCTCTTATTCAGACATATATTCATTTAACTGTCTTACGGACAGCTCTTGTTGTCAATGTTTTGTCTGTATTTTGCAGTATGTCCATAAGTTAGGACTATTTAAGAGTAAAAAGACACTTGGACCAATCAAGGAACAGTTTTTATACGCCCAAAGGGACATATTATGTTATACCCCCAGTGTCCATCCGTTAGCAATTTGGTGTCCGCTCTGTAACTCTTGAACCCCTTGAAGGTTTTCAAAGAAACTTGACACAAATGTTCACCACACCGAGACGACGTGCAGAGCACATGTTTTGGATGTCTAGCTTCAAGGTCAAGGTCATACTTCATACCAAAGACGTAAAAAATTGGTACTAGCAGCTTCCTTGCTTGGTGCTCAGCATTAAGGGGATAGTGCTAGGACTGGTCAGCCCGGTGTCAGTATAATGTGACTGGGTGAGGTATCATACCTTTGTCTATGGCGTGATATTCCAGTGAGGCAGCACTATAAAGTTTGGCATTGTGCTCACTGCTACAAGTAGTCACCGTCGTTTATATGACTGAAAAATTGTTGAAAAAGATGTTAAACCCAAACACACACACACAAGGTCACACTTAGGGGTTAAAGGTCATATCAGTTTGTTTTGTGTCCGCTCTGTAACTCTTGAACTGCTTGAAGGATTTCAAAGAAACTTGGCACAAATGTTCACTACACTGAGACGACGTGCAAAGCACATGTTTCGGATGACTCACTTCAAGGTCAAGGTCACACTTTTGGGCTCAAAGGTCATATATGACTTTGCTTTGTGTATATTGCTCTGCATTGCAGTGCTCTTGTTTTTATTTGGCAGATCCCTTTTTAGCTGGACTATTCAAAGAATAGTAGAGCTATTGGACTCACCTGTGCATCGGCATCTGCGTCGGCGTCCCGATTTGGTTAAGTTTTTATATGTAAGCTGGTATCTCAGTACCCACTAATGGGAATGGATTGAAACTTCACACACTTGTTCACTGTCATGATCTGACATGCTCTTTGCAGGTCCCATAACTCTACTTTGCATTTTTCAAAATTATGCCCCTTTTTCGACTAAGCAGTTTCTGGTTAAGTTTTTGTATGTAAGCTGGTATCTCAGTATCCACTAATTGGAATGGATTGAAACTTCACACACTTGTTCACTGTCATGATCTGACATGCACTATGTAGGTCCCATAACTCTACTTGGCATTTATTCAAAATTATTCTAGAATGTCTCAACGCATTGCTTAATGCCATCACTGTGAACGTTACTGGACAGTTTAGTTCAAGATTTTGATGAAACTTGGCACAGTTATTCACCATCATGAGACGGAGTGTCATGCGCAAAAACCAGATCCCTAGGTCTAAGGTCAAGGTCACACTTAAGAGGTCAAAGGTCAAATTCAAGAATGAATTTGTCCGGAGCATATCTTCTTCATGCATGGAGGGATTTTGATATTACTTGGCACAAATGTTCACCACCACGAGGCGGAGTGTCATGCGCAAGAACCAGGTCCCTAGGTCTAAGGTCAAGGTCACACTTAGAGGTCAAAGGATACAAGAATGAAAACCTTGTCCGGAGCATTTCTTTTTCATGCATAGAGGGATTTTGATATAACTTTGCACAAATGTTCACCACCACAAGGCGGAGTGTCATGCGCAAGAACCAGGTCCCTAGGTCAAAGGTCAAGGTCACACTTAGAGGCCAAAGGTCAGATACAAGAATGACTTTGTCCGAAGCATTTCTTCTTCATGCATGGAGGGATTTTGATGTAACTTGGCACAATTATACACCATCATGAGACGAAGTGTCATGCACAGTTCCCTTCTTTAGAATTACTTCCCTTTGTTGTTACTATAAATAGCTTATATTGTAACTTTTTCATTACTAGTCGTAGGGAAAAATCGAGACCACTTTTCTGTAGTACAACATGCATGCTACATCCAATTATGAGGTGTATTTTGACCAATCTCTACCTGGTAAAGATTTTTGTGTGGACTTAAAAAAAAATATTTGGATTTTTTTTTTTTTTTTTTTTTTTTTTAAGATTATCTTCCCTTAGTTGTTACTATAAATATCTTATATTGTAACTTTTTTATAATTGACCTTAGGGAAAAAACAAGACCACTTTTCTGTGGTACAACATAGATGTTACTTTCAAATTTTAGGTGTATTTTAAGGTATCTCTACCTGGTAAGGAGTTTTTTTTGTGGACTTAGAAAAACAAATGACTTACAATGATTACTAAACAACCACAAAATTAAAATTCCATTTGCAAATACAGGTGCTAGAGTAAAGAAATTTGCTGTGACGGGCGTATATTGTGACATTCTGGCACTCTTGTTGACCATATTTTCAAACTTGCAATTGGATTCACATTTTTAGCGAAATGCTCAAAGGTGAGCTTTTGTGATCGCCCTGCGTCCGTTGTCCTTTGTCGTCCGTCAGTCGTCCTTTGTCAACAATTGGACTGTTAACACTCTAGATGTCACAATTTTGGCCCAAACTTGATGAAACTTGGTCAGAATGTTACCCTCAATAATATCTTGGATGAGTTAGATATTGGGTCATCTGGGGTCAAAAACTAGGTCACCAGGTCAAATCAAAGGAAAAGCTTGTTAACACTCTAGAGGTCACAATTTTTGCCCAGTCTTAATGAAACTTGGTCAGAATGTTACCCTCAATAAAATCTTGGACGAATTCAATATTGGCTCATCTGGGGTTAAAAACTAGGTCACCAGGTCAAATCAAAGGAAAAGCTTGTTAACACACTAGAGGTCACATTTTTGGCCCAGTCTTAATCAGAATGTTACCCTCAATAAAATCTTGGACAAGTTCGATATTGGGTCATCTAGGTTGTAAAAGTTATCAAGATTTATTAAACACCGATAAATTGTCAGCCACCCGAAGTGTATATCTACCAGCTACTATAACATGTATTATACCCCTAACAAATAGTGCTTGGGGGTTTATATAGGAATCATTTTGTCCTTCCGTCGGTCCCTCTGTCATTCCTTAAACCAGGACGAAATTTCTCAAGGTAACTGTACAATGTCAAAACAACTGTGGCTCTTGACGACACACATCGTGTTCAGTGTTAAGAAATGTCTTTTTGTCACAATCAAATAGCCAGTAATTACTGGCAATTAACGTGTCTCCTCGTGTCAGTTATGTTGTTCACAGTTTGATCTCGGTTAAAGATAATTCTCAATCTTTAATAAGTATCATAATTTTTGTGATTTATATACATTTCTTTCATCAAAATACTTTTAAATTTATATGAAATTAATTTTGTTTGAAAGAAAAATAAATCATTCGATCTTTTACAGAACGTAAAGGCAATCTTAGATTTTAGCGGTGACAGTAAGCGCGGGGAGTAGTTTCCCTTTAACAAAATGACGAACATCGGTAACAAACTTGTTTTGAAGTTGGAAAATTGTCTATACCTGTGTATTATGCGCACTCATGATTCGGGGGTGGTCCCAGGGGTAAAAAAACTGCGCATTATACATGATGTGTATCTATGGTAATATTATCATGAAAAAGCTAATGCCAAACTCCAAAAAGAATAACAGAAGGATGGCTTGAATTAAATTATATAGACATGTACATTTGTTTGTCTTTTAATTTTTTCTTTATAAAAGTTATGCTTCTGACACCTCTCACCTGGGTCAATAAATGTTTTAGCTCACCTGTCACGAAGTGACAAGGTGAGCTATTGTGACCGCTTGATGTCCGTCGTGCGTCAACAATTTCTAAAAAAATCTTCTTGAAAACCACTGGGCAGAATTACACCAAACTTGACAGGAATGATCCTTGGGTGGCCATCTTTCAAAATTGTTCAAAGAATTGAATTCCATGCAGAACTCTGGTTGCAATGGCAAGAAAGGAAAAACTTTAAAATTCTACTTGTCCAAAACCACAGGGCCTAGGGCTTTGATATCTGGTGTGTAGCATGATCTAGTGGTCCTCTACCAAAATTGTTCAAATTATCCCAATAGGGTCAAATATGGCCCCGCCCTTGGGGTCACATGGTTTATATAGACTTACATAGGGAAAACTGAAAATCTTCTTGTACAAAACCACATGGCCTAGGGCTTTGATATTTACTATGTAGCATCATCTAGTGGTCCTCTACCAAGATTGTTCAAATTATCCCCCTAGGGTCAAATGTGGCCCTGCCCCGAGGGTCCCAAGTTTTACATAGACTTATATAGGAAAAAAGTTTGAAAATCTTCTTGTCTGAAACCACAACACTTAGACCTCTGATATTTGGTTTGTAGCATTGTCTTATGATCCTCAACCAAAATTGTTCAAATTGTACCCCTTGGGTGAAAAGAGGCCCTGCCCTGGGGGTCCCAAGTTTTATATAGACTTAAATAGGAAAAAGCTTTAAAAATTTTCTTGTCTGAAACCATACGACCTAGGCTTTTGATATTTGGTATGATGCATTGTCTAGTAGTCCTCTACCAAAATTTTTCAAATTGTGCCCCTGGGATTAAAAGAGGCCCCGCCCTGGGGTCACTTAGTTATTATGTGAGTTATATAGGAAAAATACTTTAAAAATCATCTGATCCTATTTCCAAGACTGTTTAATTATAATTACCTGATGACCCCAAGTAATATGATGTCACTTGACTGTGACCTTGACCTACTGACCTACTTTCTTGTTTCTTAAGATACAGCCTTGAAATTTGGATGACATGTACAGTTTTACACACCAATCTTAAAACTGACTTTCAGTTAGCATGAATGTGACCTACTGACCTACCTTCTTAATATTTTAGCATCAGCTTGCCATTTAAAACATGTGGCTGATATTACTCAGGTGAGCGATCCAGGGTCATCATGACCCTCTTGTTGAAAAAAAGGTCTGCTTTATTGTGAAAAGCTACTCTTTTCTCCTACTCAAACTAACTGCTTTTTAATCCCCCACCACAAATGGTGGGGGGTTATAGGAATGGTCTCCATCCTTCCGTCCATCCATCCTTCCGTCTGTCCATAACACTTTCGTGTCCGCTCCATATGTCCTAAGCCTCTTGAAGGATTTTCATGAAACTTTGATCAAATGATCACCTCATCAAGACGATGTGCAGAACCCATGAGTCAGCCTTGTCGGCTCAAGGTCAAGGTCACAATTAAGGTCAAAGGTTCGAGCCTTCCATATTTTGTCCGCTCTATTTCTCCTAAACCCTTTGAAGGAATTTTATAAAACTTGGGTCAAATGATCACCTCATCAAGGCAATGTGCAGAACTTACGAGTCAGCCATGCCGGCTCAAGGTCAAGGTCACAACTGAGGGTCAAAGGTTTGAGCCTTCCATTTTGTGTCTGCTCAGTATGTCCTAATTCCCTTGAAGGATTTATATGAAACTTGGGTCAAATGATCACCTCATCAAGGCGATGTGCAGAACTCATGAGTCAGCCATGCTTGCTCAAGTTCAAGGTCACAACTCAAGGTCAAACGTTTTAGCCTTCCATTTTGTGTCTGCTCTATATCTCCTAAACCCTTTGAAGGAATTTTATAAAACTTAGGTCAAATGATCACCTCATCTAAATGATGTGTAGAAATTATAAGTCTGTCATGCTGGCTCAAGTTCAAGGTCACAGCTTAGGGTCAAATGTTTTAGCCTTCCATTTTGTGTCTGCTCAATATCTCCTAAATCCTTTGAAGGAATTTTATAAAACTTAGGTCAAATGATCACCTCATCTAAATGATGTGCAGAAATTATAAGTCAGCCATGCCAGCTCAAGGTCAAGGTCACAACTTAGGGTCAAAGGTTTGAGCCTTCCATTTTGTGTCCACTCTGTATCTCGTAAACGCCTTGAAGGATTTTCATCAAACTTAGATCAAATGATCACCTCATCAAGAACTCATGAGTCAGTCATGTCAATTCAAGGTCAAGGTCACAACTCAAGGTCAAAGGTTTGAGCTCTGTATCTCCTAAACCCCTTTAAGGATTTTCATGAAACTTGGGTCAATTGATCACCTCATCAAGACATTGTGCAGAATTCATGAGTCAGCCATGTCAGATCAAGATCAAGGTCACAGCTAAAGGTCAAAGGTTTACCCTTTCACTATCCGTAGCAGTGGCGGGGGTTTTGATCACCCCATCATTTTTGCCAAGGGGGTTTTGACTATCCATTGAGGGGATTATGAACACCTTCTTATTTCTGCTGAGGGGTTTTTGACCACCATGTCATTTTTCAGCCGAGGGGGTTTTGACTGAGGGGATTTAACATGGAAATTTTGTGAAAGTTTTTGCATGTAAGCATGTTCCTCAGGAATTGCCTGACCAAATGTCACCCATCTTTGCATTATGGGATGACCTCTTACCACAAGTTTCATAACTTTGGCTTTTTAGCAAAATTATCTCCATCTTCCAAATGAGAAAATCTTGCTAATGCTTTTTTAAGTCAGTTAGTATTAGGTGGAAGAGTTTCAAATAATTGAGCATGCTGTCATTAGACAGTTTTTGTTAAAATACTAGTACCAGTTGAAATGCTTTTTATTGTGCAGGGAATCAGAAAATATGTCAAAGCAGGAAAGGATTATGAAACAAAAGATGAAACAGATGGAATTTCAAAGACTTGTAGAGAAACAAAAACAAGATTCAGGTCAAGAAGACTTAGGTAATATTATTTCTGATATTATAGAACTTTGTTTGCAAATAAAGCACTGCGCGCCAAACCCCAACACCACCTTACCCAACACCCACACACCCTTACCTGTGTGCAAACACAGGTATACATGTGTGTGTATGGGGTGGGAGGGGGGGGGGAAAGGGTTGTTTGTGTTTAAGAAGATTTTTTTTAAAACAAGAGTGTTTGAAAATGTCTTGAAGCACTGTTTAAAGCAATAGAAAATTAACTGTTAGATTCTCATACCCGCCGGGGCTTTCTACTCAAACATTTTTATTGATAAAAATTTATAGAATCCAAAATCTTATTTCCAGATATTGTAACTTGTAAATGGAATTGCTTTATTCTCTAGTTTAAAAAATATGTTATATAAACAGTTTAACAACAACATGGCACTATCTCGTATGGAGAAAATTTTGTTAATCTCCATATGGGGCTAAAAGAAATCTCTCACTTTGTCTTTTCTTTCTACTTTCACTCTCATCTTGAACTATATCTTTGTCTTTTTGGTTGCTTAGGGTCACGGGTTACCTCACCCTTACACTGTTTTCAGACTGCTATAACATAATGTCAATTGACATACACTTATACAGGGTGACAGTGGGATTGTTGTGTCCAGTCCAGCATAAAATGAAAGGAATCAAACGGTTCAATAGCTTTGAACTCGTATCCTGGATGGCTATGATTCTTCTCCTTGGAGGTGATATACATAAAAATCCTGGCCCTAATTTCGAAAGCTCTACTTCTTCTTCTGACTCCTCTGCCACAATGATAAATGACTTTTCAAAAACTTTGTCCTTTGTCCACTTATAATGTCCAAAGCTTTCTGAGAAAAAAGGACATCCTAGAAGGTGAACTGGATCTCTTTGATCTCATATCTCTCATGGAAACCTGGCTAGCTGCTACTATGGACTCTGATGCTCTACTGTTTCAAAACTACTCACCACCCTTTCGTAAAGACGGGTATTGATAATCATGGTGGTTTCCTCGTCTATGTGAACAATCAAATACCAGCCATAAGAAGACCAGATCTGGAAGTATATGGATTGAACTTCAACTTAAAACGAAAAAGCTTCTCTATGGAACTTTCTATCGTCCTCCTAATGCTGCTCCCTAGGTTTTTACTCAGATAGAAAACTATTGGACTCGCATTTGGTACCAACATCTCAGACATAGTTGTGGTCGGTGACTTTAATCTTGACATGCTTAAACCTCTCACTTCAGCAAAGGTATCAAATATAACCTCACAGTATAACATGACTGAAACAATACAAGAACCCACACATTTCACTGAAATATCAACTCACACATTGATCTGTTCCTTGTCTCTTCTTCATGCAAGGTAGCCCTTACTAGTGTTGGAGAACATTTTTTGGATCAGAACACGAGGTATCACTGGCATTGATTTTACTAAACCACATGTTAGAACCTACAGGGTGGGTGATCACGTGATTTTTGTTTATGATCACATTGTGTCCACCTTAACGGCTGCCCCCATGTACTGGAAGGTTTTTTGTATTTTTCTGCAATATTTCATCATATTTGAATATATTTGACAGACCATGTTCCAGCCAACAACTTTCCGGTTCCAACAATGTATTATTTTGCTATGTGAGTGTTGCCGTTCTTCCATTTACCCTGCAGAGATTTTCGAAGCGTTGATTTTTCTCTTGAAATTGTGTGGTCACATTGAGTCCAAAATAAAAAAAAAACACATTTTATGCATTTAAACAGGTTTGTTGTTGGTAGAAATCGACTGAAGATGCACCACAATTATGTACTTTGCTTCACATGCGACTTGTAAATGTTTATGTGTGTTTTCTACAATGTTCCAGGGATTCATGTCTGAATGGTCATATTATGTCATTTTAAGGCTTTTACAAAATCCCTTTCACATATATGCAGGGGGTATCATAATCCCCTCTATGATTTTACAGGGCTATCATAATCCCCTTCATGAAAATGTTAGGGCTATCATAAAGGTATTATAACCAACCTTATAGATATATAGATATCAGTGCTTCAAATACCTGGCAGCCATTACGCGACTAGACCAGATGGCTCCCACGCTGGTGCCTTTAGTTTAGTTAGGCCTTTTGTTTACCCTATAAGGAGGTGCGATTGATTATAAGCTTGTATCGGCGAACGATATTCATCCCATTTTGACCAATTATGTTACCAGTTATACTTATTTCATTTAGCGATGTTCACCCATTTTTGCTCGTTTTTTAGATTTGCCTTAGGTGAGTATATTATGTTTTTGAGTGAATTTGAGCCGTTTCTTCGGGTTGTTTTCATTAGTTTCGATACCCATCATGACAACAAAGCCGGAATTTTTTCTTAGTTCAAGGGGTGGGAAAAAAGCAAGTTTCAATGGATTTTCTTACTCTAAAGATCGTTTGGATACAAAAACAGGCAAAACATACTTGAGATGCAAAAATAGAAAATGTAAGGGACGACTGATTACCTCAGCCGATGACACTGTGACAAAAGAGTCTGACCATGATCTCCACGGACCTGATTTTCCTCAGATTGCCGTACAGATGTCTATGGCGAGAGTCATCACAGGATGAGCCCGCCAAAATTGTTAACAAAGAGTTGGCATCTGATTGCCCTTCGGAATTTCGTGCTTACTGGCCAAAAGAGGCCACTGTTAAGAGGAAAATTCAAAGACAAAGGCGGAAAGTATTGCCAGCAATCCTGTTGTCGCTTAAGGAACTATTTATTACGGAGCAGTGGCAGCGAAACAGTAATGGGGAACAGTTTCTCTTATGTGACATAGAGATTGAAAGTGATGAACAAATTCTGATTTTTTGCACAGAATGAAATTTACAATACCTGTGCTACAGCCATGTTTGGTATGGGGACGGGACAATTAGTGTGGCTCCCCACTTTTTCTATCAATTGTATACTCTACATGGAGTTGTCATGGGCCAGTTACTGCCCCTGGCTTTCTGCTTGTTGACTCGAAAGAGTAAACCACATTACGGAGTAATGTTCAATGCGATAAAATCAAATGCAGAGCAGAGGCATATCCAGCTTATGGTGAAAGAGTTTCGTTGTGACTTTGAAGACACATGCATAAAGCTGAGTTGTTATCTTATATTTTTGCAATACTTTTTATAAATAAAGAGTTCCTTCTAAAGTACTGAGAACAAGCAAACTGCAGACTTAAAACGTTATTATAATTCCAAGCACTGAGAACAAGCAAGACTTGATTGGAGTGTGCCTGTTCATGAGCAGTGATGGAAATACTTTATAATTTTCAGGCCTTTGTTGAGGTTTTCACTGGTTCTACTGTGGAGTGCTGCTTTTTTCATCTGTCTCAAGCCCACTGGCGAAAGATCGCTGATCTTGGTCTTCGTGGTAGCTATATAGAGGACGAGAATCTTGCCTTATCATTAAGGATGTTCACAGCATTGGCATTTGTACCCATGGACAGAGTTTACGACGTCTTTGTGCAGCTATGTGAGTACGTGCCACAGGTAGTCCAGGAGTTCATTCCATACATGGAGGACACCTACATAGGATCATGGCGATTCCAGAGTAAAACAAAACCTGATGGTCACATGGTAAAAACACATTACATCATATACATGCATATATTATATGTAATAAATATGTTCCGTAATAAAAACATAGGAGTCCAAAACATAGAAATATCACAATTTTTATATCCACGGTCTGTACTGCATAATTATTGCTTATTATCCATTACTCATTAATTACTTGATCTTTAACTTTAATTAATCTTTACCTAGTCTTTAAATTTGTTTGCAGGTGTTTAAGCGTCAGTGGAGAGATCCAATGTATCCACCGCACTTATGGAATGTGTACAAGCGCACCCTTGAAGGTGAACCCAGGACCAACAACCAGTTGGAGGGATGGCACCGTTGCTTCAAGACAGTTGTAGAGGAAAATCACCCAAACATCTACCTCTTTCGTGAGAAACTGAAAGGCGAACAAGCTCGCACAGAGACATTGATTGAGTCATTAATTGCAGGACAGAAGCCAGGAGAATCTAGACAAAAGGCAAGTTTTTGTTTCATATATATATATATATATATATATATATATATATATATATATATATATATATATATATATATATATATATATATATATTTGATTTCAGGCGATCACTGCGAAGTACACTCAAATTTTCAATTTTGTTCACACATCTTTTTTTATTTCAGAACAGTGCGACGTATACACGTTTTCAATTTTGATTCATATCTAACACTCATATTTTTTATTATTTCAGGTGAAGAAAACCAATGAGAAAGTGCATTTGATCGTCCAGGAATTTGACAAGATGCCCCCTATTGATTTTCTGAAAGGACTTTCATATAATATTAAATATTGAGTCATAGACTGTTCATACAATGATCGATTTCATAACTGTTCGTAATCATAAATCGAATGCAGCATCATCTCAATAAAGTGAAAGTAGTATGATACATTGTTGTGTCCATTTTTGACCATGTTTCGACGAAAAAATAATTTAGACTAATTAACATCGTTGGCCTAATGTCACAGTTGACGTAATTGTCATTTAGACCTAATTTTAATTTAGACGAAGTGTCTTCTAACCAAACGTCATGGAAGCGATTTTGATAGCCCTGTAATTTTCATGTAGGGGATTATGATAGCCCTAACATTTTCATCAAGGGGATTATGATAGCCCTGTAAAAATCACAGAAGGGATTATGATACCCCCTGCCAATATATATTTCAACATTAGTTGACTAACAGCCCATATAGTGATAGCAGTGACTCCTGCATGCCTAGTCCTATAATATCTGTAAAAATTTATTGAATGAACAATATTATGATGATGATTGTGCAATTATTGAGCAAAATTAGGGGATTAAAGTTAGAAGTGTGAACAACTTATATCCAGTCATTATACTCATGAAAATCAGTTACCACATAGTCATTTCTATCATATAACCATAAAACCCAAGTACCCTGTGTGGTATTGTTCTAATGTTACTGTAGATGACTAAAAAAAGATTGGTAGAATTCTTCATGTGAGGAAGCCATCCAGCTGGCTTACGAAAGGTCGGTGGTTCTACCCAGGTGCCCGCTCGTGATGAAATAGTGCACGGAGGTGCACCTGGGGTCTTCCTCCACCATTAAAGCTGGAAAGTCGCTGTATGACATAAAATTGTGTCGGTGCGACGTTAAACCCAACAAAATAAATAAATAAATAGAAGAAGATTGCAGAGTGTGAAAGGTCATAGACTGAAATGTTATACTGTGTTATTAAATTGAAAGGGTGTTTTCAAATTTTGGTATTATTCCAACAAAACTCAGAAACAAACTTGGGATCAAAAAAACTGCAAAACTTGTACTCAGTTACAGAATGCTTTATGATAAAGAACTAGACTGGTAGACTATCATATATGTTATTAATAAGCAAAATCTAGTTGTGACCTTGCAAGATCTAACTAGAAATGTTGAAAGGTGTTTACTTCCACATAAAAAATATTTTGTTGTGTAAAAAACCAGAATTTTGTTAATGAAACTGTTCTGTCAGCTAACTATCACTTCACCAATGGTTTCAAAGTAAGTAAAATTGACTGTAAGAATTAGCTCACATTTTCAGGGTGGCCAACCCACGTGACTTTTGGATATCGAACACGCGAGAAAACGTCTCGATTCAGGTAATATTTTTGCCTATATTTTCCTTATTACTTGACGGATTTTTATAAAATAAAGAGCGTCGAAGACAGCAAAATGAGTGTTTTCTTCCGCACAAAGCCTCTGCCGTCAGTTCTCTGTACTTTTCTCAAACACTTCGCCCAACTGCTTTTTCGTAGAAAAACTGTGTAGATAACGTACACACTTTCTTCCAAAACGATCAGTTTTTTCAAGATCAACAAACTTCAGTAGAAATCTATAGCAGAAATATTATAGCGCATGATTTAATTTAACCGTATATAATAAAACCTACAAGATTGGATGAAACACTAGTTGTTTAATGAGAAATCTTGCGAATTGGATATCGTACACATATTTTGTGTTTGGATATCGTTCACACTGTACAGTATCTATAATAACATCTGTGCGTTGACATGTGATCATTTGTGTTTAACAACATGCAAGCGTACTAAAATACAATTACATAAAACAATGTGAAAAACATTATCCTTACTGTTTTAGTTCAGTGTCATTTCCCATGGTAAAGCTGAATATTGATTTAATGTAAAAAAAAAATGCTAGAAATTTGTTAAAATTCCAATTTCCTATCTCTTTGATAACTTTCTTCTTCCAGCACGATGACACGAAAGAAGCCTCTTCTGAATTTAAGCCGTCTAAGAAAGAGAAAAAAGGTCCAGAGAAAGAAATGGGTCAACTTCTTCCAAAAGTGCTGGACAATCTTGCTGAGGAAGGATTAGACGAGATGCTTTTAGAATTCTTTCGAAAGATTTCCATTATCAAATCTAGCGTTTTTGCTCTGGATTTCATAGCTGTGAAAGTACCAGTATTATGCGTTACTCGGAGGATAAAAAAAGTTCTGGAAATTCGGATATAGAACATTTGGAGGCAGATTCATTCATTTTATGTCTGAGTACAAAAGCTCTGAACAAATTGTAAGCGAGAACGCAATTAATCTTTGTCTGAAGCAATGGAAGGAAAATCTTGCTGTTTAACATTCGATGGCCAAAAGCTGCATCAAGGATTAACGAAATTAGATAACCAAGTGTATGTAATTAGTTATGTGAGCTCAGATTGGTACAGGAGTGTGAAAATGTATATTCTGTAGATACAATAAGAACAATTCATACATTACAATGCAAAACCTTCATATCAGACAATGTACATACATGTATATGTTTATGCACTGATTCCCATTAAAACAACAAGACAGTGTATTCAATATTTTGATTTGTTTATTCCATTAATATGTTTTATTGGTATTATCAAAGTGACGAAATACAATCACAGCTTTAAATCACAGTACAGTTAAGTAAAAATCACAGTTCATCAAACTAAAGCTATCCCAAAATATGATTTGTACCCCTTTTCGGACAAAAGTTTGACTGTTTAAAACTTGCTTAAATACAGTAAAACAACCTTCAGTGTAGTCATCAAATATATTATTTAATTGGAAATAATTCACAAAAAGGAAGATAATTCAAAGAAGTGTAAATTGCCCAGCAATACGAAACAGCAATACGAAATCCCCTACTGGAAGGTGACTAATTATCTCAACTACAGCATAACCTCTGTCAATGATATACTAGAACATGCAATATTGTACTGTATACATAATATGTTAAAGCAGACATCGTTTGGATTAAAATTTGCATATATAAAAAAGATACAGTTGTTTATTGCTTATAACATCTACAAATTAAAAAAAGCTTTTAATTTCAACTTTAATCAAATTCCATGAAAATATGAGAAAAAGAAACTTAGAAAAGCAACATACTCGTATTTAACGGAAGTACCTCTGAAAAAAAAAACCAAAAAACTTGCACCAACAATATTTGAATTCGGCCCATATGACACATGCGCTTCTGTTAAAATATTTTCAAGACTGGATAGGAAAAGATCAGTTTTGAATTTGACCTTCAAGTGTGACTCTGACCTTTGAGCTAGGGTTTGGGTGTTCTTCGTGACAAGTTGTCCCATTATTGGAAACATGAGTGCTACGTAATATTAAAGTCCCTGAATGGATGACAGAGAAATGGACTCGACAGGGAAAAACTCTATTGACCTTTGATCTCAAAGTTTGACATTTGAGCTAGAGACCTGGCTTTGCGCATGGCAAACTGTCTGATTATCGAAGTAATACTGTAATTCCCTAAATGAATGACAGAGGTCTGGACCGGATACGAAACAGACCCTGTTCAGGCAATGTTAACTTTTGACTACCAATTGTGACGTTGACCTATAAGCTAGTGGTATGAATGTCATGCTTGACAAATTGTCTCATTATCGGATACGAAACAAAACCTGTTCATGTAATGTTACCGTTTGACCTCCAAGTGTGACCTTGACCTTTAAGCTAGGGATCCGAGGTTTGCGCGCGGCACATTGTCTCATGAAAAATATTTTGCCAAGTTGTATTAAATGACAGACCGGACCGGGCAATATATTGAGGACGGACGGAATGACAGAATGACATACAGACGGAAAAGCGCAATCCTACAGTCTCCGAAAATGGTTTTCGACAAGTAGGGGACTAAAATTCTCGGGATAGATATAGTTTGGAAATCTAGTAACATTTGAAAAATATATTACTTTGCTATTTTGCAAACTGATATCAACAATAATCAGTCAATGTCAAGTTTTTAATATATTATAATGATGGCAGCTAAAACGTTATCTGCCTTCTGAGTCCTAACCGATTCACGGAAACTTGTTTTACGAAATACAGTAATCAAATGTAAATGTTAAAATATCACTTGTGTTTTTTCTTTATGTGTCGACTGAGACTGCTGCTTACAGTACCTACAAGTCAGGTTGCACCTACTACATCTATGTACCCTCAACTCGTTGTGCTTTGATATATGGGCTTTAAGTTTACTGTTATCCTCCTAGGTAAAACCACATAATTTTTATGTTACATCTTGTCACAAAAGCTTTTCTACAATCTATACACAGATTTGACTTAACCTCTCCGTGAACATCGTATTCATGTCTCTTCAAGTTGGCTTTCAAAAGACGCTTTTACCCACAGCATATGTAAGGCGCACTATTGTTGTGTCTCTTTTCGTGCTGTTGTAGTGCTTCAGCATTCTTTAGGGATTTCACTCATTTCTGAAAAAGATGCAGATTTATAAATTGTATATTACTGTTCGCCATAATGTTGTTTGTTTTTTTAGGAAAACACACAAAGTTCAGAAAAAGTGTTTAGATATCCGCCTTGTGTGATTTTTAATTTTGGAAATTTATACCTTAAAGACCATTTTATCACTATACACAATCATGTTGAGTAGGAAATACTTTTTGAAATGTTCAATGAATCTTGTTTGGAAGTACATTTCTGCTTACTTGGTCAGTTTCGTACAGAATATATTTCTCACACTTAAATGGTCATTATGATTATGATTACCATGTATGTAGATATATTCAGTTAGGAAGTAAGGGTGTTGAACATGTTACAAAATATGCTCTTTACAAACAAATTGCAAAATGAAAGGGAAAATAGAACTGCCAACATTACGAAAACACGGCCATATTTCAATATTGATGTTCACTACTTGGAGTACGTAAAATAAATATGTTAGTCACACAAGTAGCCTGAACCCATAAAAATACATAATTTCGAATAAGAAGTTTTATATTTTATACAAATATGACAACGGACAGTCAAAGTACATGTAAAATAAGACCCACATTCTTGTTCAAAAGAGAATAAACACTATTTATAATAATTGCATCTTCAATTTTATTACTTTTGGTGTACCTTTTTTATGAATAGAAAAGATATGTGAGGGATTATTACATAAAATAGAATTCACTGAAACAGTTATATTAAAGTTCTTTACTTGAACATAAAACTTAGAAAAATCAATGTAATTCTAACATTATCCTAGTTAATTCATGAAATCAGTGTGAACGATATCATACATTAAATATGTGTGTACGATATCCAATTCGCAAGATTTCTCATTAAACAACTAGTGTTTCATCCAATCTTGTAGGTTTTATTATATACGGTTAAATTAAATCATGCGCTATAATATTTCTGCTATAGATTTCTACTGAAGTTTGTTGATCTTGAAAAAACTGATCGTTTTGGAAGAAAGTGTGTACGTTATCTACACAGTTTTTCTACGAAAAAGCAGTTGGGCGAAGTGTTTGAGAAAAGTACAGAGAACTGACGGCAGAGGCTTTGTGCGGAAGAAAGCACTCATTTTGCTGTCTTCGACGCTCTTTATTTTATAAAAATCCGTCAAGTAATAAGGAAAATATAGGCAAAAATATTACCTGAATCGAGACGTTTTCTCGCGTGTTCGATATCCAAAAGTCACGTGGGTTGGCCACCCTGATTTTATAACATAGAAAATCAATTGTTTTGTTAAAAAAGAAATAGAAAAACTTCTTATTGCCCAGTATTGCCCACTTCATTCATTTTTAGGAGTATTGCCCAACCCGGGTTTTCCCGGGCGGGTAGTCGCCACCCTGACTTTCGGGCGTGTCACATAATGGCTAAAGATAAGATAAAGTGTCATTTTCATTTTTTTTCTGTAAGCTAGTTCCTGTTTTTACATCATTGTGGACCTATACTTGACATTTTGTACCATTTTCAAGGAGACCTTCTGCATTTATAGAAAAGTAAATGAACCACATAAGAGTGTTAAATTGCCTAATTTTGTGTCGCTCAACAATCTTGACTAAACCTATTGTACATTGTATTTGGAATCTTTTGGTATCATTTTGAAACTGTGTTCATGCATGACCTACCAAATGTCATCATCATTGGCCCATAATTTTCATTGACTGTGCATTCATATATATATTGTTGCAAAAGCATTAATCAGATATGTTACCTTCATCTGTTAATTATGTCTCCCCCAGGAGACATATTGTTTTTGCCCTGTCCGTCCGTCCGTACGTCACACTTCATTTCCGAGCAATAACTGGAGAACCATTTGACCTAGAACCTTCAAACTTCATAGGGTTGTAGGGCTGCTGGAGTAGACGACCCCTATTGTTTTTGGGGTCACTCCGTCAGAGGTCAAGGTCAGAGGGGCCTGAACATTGAAAACCATTTCCGATCAATAACTAGAGAACCACTTGACCCAGAATGTTGAAACTTCATAGGATGATTGGTCATGAAGAGTAGATGACCCCTATAGATTTTGGGGTCACTCCATTAAAGGTCAAGGTCACAGGGGCCTGAACATGGAAAACCACTTCCGATCAATAACTAGAGAACCACTTGACCCAGAATGTTGAAACTTCATAGGATGATTGTACATGCAAAGTAGATGACCCCTATCGATTTTGGGGTCACTCCATTAAAGGTCAAGGTCACAGGGGCCTGAACATTGAAAACCATTTCCGATCAATAACTAGAGAACCACTTGACCCAGAATGTTGAAACTTCATAGGATGATTGGTCATGAAGAGTAGATGACCCCTATTGATTTTTGGGTCACTCCGTCAAAGGTCAAGGTCACAGGGGCCTGAACATTGAAAACCATTTCCGATCAATAACTAGAGAACCACTTGACCCAGAATGTTGAAACTTCATAGGATGATTGGTCATGCAGAGTAAATGACCCCTTTTGATTTTGGGGTCACTCCATCAAAGGTCAAGGTCACAGGGGCCTGAACATGGAAAACCATTTCCGATCAATAACTAGAGAACCACTTGACCCAGAATGTTGAAACTTCATAGGATGATTGTACATGCAAAGTAGATGACCCCTATCGATTTTGGGGTCACTCCATTAAAGGTCAAGGTCACAGGGGTCTGAACATTGAAAACCATTTACGGTCAGTAACTTGAGAACCACTTGACCCAGAATGTTGAAACTTAATAGGATGATTGGTCATGCGGAGTAGATGACCCCTAACGGTTTTGGGGTCACTCTGTGAAAGGTCAAGGTCACAGGAGCCTGAACATTGAAAACCTTTTCCGGTCAGTAACTTGAGAACCACTTGACCCAGAGTGATGAAACTTCATAGGATGATTGGTCATGCAGAGTAGATGACCCCTAACGATTTTAGGGTCACTCTGTTAAAGGTCAAGGCCACAGGGGCCTGAACATGGAAAACCATTTCCAATCAATAACTTGAGAACCTCTCGACCCAGAATGTTGAAACTTCATAGGATGATTGTTCATGCAGAGTAAATTACCCCTATTGTTTTTGGGGTCACTCTGTTAAAGGTCAAGGTCACAGAGGCCTGAACATTGATAACCATTTCCGATCAATAACTTGAGAACCACTTCACCCAGAATGTTGAAACTTCATAGGATGATTGAACATGCAGAGTAGATGACCCCATATTGATTTTGGGGTCAGTCTATTAAAGGTCAAGGTCACAGTGGCCTGTTCATGTAAAATCATTTTTTGGAAATAACTTGAGAACCACTTGACCTACAATGTTGAAACTTAATAGGATGATTGGACATGCAGAGTAGATGACCCCTATTTATTTTGGGGTCACTTGATCAAAGGTCAAGGTCACAGGAGCCTGAACACTGACTTGAGAACCACTAGGCCAAGAGTGTTGAAATTTAGCGGGATGACTGGACATGCCAAGTAGATGATCCCTATTGCAGCCAACCATCAGTGTCTCTTTGACTTTCGCTCCTGACCCCTATTGACTTCTTGCCTATAGGACTTTGCATTGGGGGAGACATGCGCTTTTTTACAAAAGCATTTTCTAGTTTACTATGAAGTGAAACAAATGTGAAAATCTTATCTTTATTAGTAATGTGCACCCATTACAGACACAATTTATATGATTAAATTTTGATAAACAGTTTGTTACTATAACAAAAACCACATACATTATTGAATGATTGATGCATGATTTCACAATCGGCAATTGATTATTATATTTTCCCTCATGGAACAGAAGAATTGCTGATACGCATTTCACTAACATGAAATACTGTATCTGTATGTATATGGAATTGAAAAGGACAAAGAATTTAGGTGGTTTAACCAGATACATGATGAACAGATATGTTACAGATATTTTAAATTCAGAATGTCAAATAATTCTGCGTTTTAGAAATGGGGAGTACAACTCAAACAAATTGTCACTATCTGAGTTTGACCTTTGTGAGACCTCTGTAAAACATAGTGTAATCACAGCTGCTGATCAGCCTATACCAACTGAGAGATCTTAGACATCATGTATGGTTGTAAATGCACAAATTGACACCACTTATAATGTTCTTAAAAATAATCAGATACGTTAACTTTGGATCTTATATCGAAATCTGTAACCAAAACTTTGTATAAATTAATCGTTGAGGCATTTAATTTTTATATTTAGAGATCATGGATGGTTTCATTTTTAACTCACCTGTCACGTAGTGACAAGGTGACCTTTTGTGATCGCCCTTCGTCCGTCGTCCATCATCTGTCATCCGTTAACAATTTCTTGTGAACACGATACAGACCACAGTTTACAATCAATTTTAATCAATCTTGCACACAATTTGTATTGGCATAATATCTCGGTTCCTTTCAAAAACTGGCCAGATCCCTTCATGGGTTCCAGAGTTATGGCCCAGTAAAGGGCCAAAATTTACTATTTTTGGCTTGTGAACACGATAGAGACAACATTTTGCAATCAACTTTAATCAAACTTGCACACAAGTTGTATTGGCATAATATCACAGTTCCTTTCGAAAACTGGCCAGATCTCATCATGGGTTCCAGAATTATGGTCCCTCAAAGAGCCAAAATTTGCTGATTTTGGCTTGTGAAATTTTCAATTTTTCCCTTTCAGCCATATAGAGGTTTCATTTATACTTTGATTTGATACAAATTGCACAGAATGGTTATTTTGATGATCTTTAGGCCTGGATCGAAACTGGGTCATGTCGGGTCAAAAACGAGGTCAGACTGGTCAAATCGAAGGAAAAGCTTGTTAAAAACCTAGAGGCCACATTTATGGCTCTATCTTCATGAATCTTGGTCAGAATGTTTATCTTGATGAATTCTAGGCCAGATTTGAAACTGGGTCATAAGGGGTCAGAAACTAGGTCATCAGGTCAAATCAAAGGGAATGCTTGTTAACACTCTTCAGGCCACATTTATGACCCTATCTTCATGAAACTTGGTCAGAATGTTTATCTTGATGATTCTTAGGCCAAGTTTGAAACTGGGTCATATGGGGTCAAAATCTAGGTCACCCAGTCAAATCAAAGGAAAAGCTTGTTAACACTCTTGTTCATTTTGATGTGCATGCATGAAACTTGGTCAGAATGTTTGTCTGCATGAAATATCTTATGAATTTTATCTGAGTCATGTAGGGTCAAAAACTAGTTCACAAGGTCAAATCAAAGAATAAGCTTGTTTACACCCTAGGGGACGCATTTTTTATTCTCTCTTCATAAATTTTCGTCAAACTGTTTGTTATCATGAAGTCTTTGACGATTTCAAGTGTGGGTCACATGGGGTCAAAAACTAGGTCACTAGATCAAATTATAGGAAAAGCTTTATACACTCTAGAGTCCACTTTTTTGCTCCAATCTTCCCGAAACATTGTCAATATGTTTCATGAAATTTTGGTAAAGTTCGAATCTGGGTCATGTGGGGTTAAGAAATAGGTCACTAGGTCAAATCAAAGAAAATGTTTGTTTACACTTAAGAGGCCACGTTTTTTTTTTCCAATCTTAATGAAAATTGGTCAGAATATTTGTCTCCATGAAATCACTAGGTAAAACATGTTTACACTGTTATGGTGTGTTACACAGGTGAATGACCTACGGCCATCTTGGCCCTCTTGTTAATTCTGAACATTTTTATGCAGTAAGTTTATCTGTTTTAAATAGTGTCAGATACGTTACTAAATACCTCATGTATCAATGCATGCACTACGACGATGCATGCACTCATAGTGCACAAATATCACATCAGGTATAACTGAATTTGAACTGTGATATTGATAATACTATATAATGATGTTTATGCTGCTACTTGTGTTTAGGATACTATATTAAATGTCAGGCTGTCAAACTTATTTGACCTGCTGTAGGCTTCAATTTTATTTCTTCCTTTAACCTGAGAGCTTAGTAAACATAAGCTTAGCTGGAAATGAAAAAAGTAAGATATGCATACACAGTTTAGTTTAATTAAGAAATCTGAATATGACAAATAAAATGTTTTATTTCATTTATAGATGATACTATAAATCTGGTATAATAATAATAATAATACTCAGAACAATGTCCTATATTAAAAAGATCTTGATAGTAACGTATCTGGTTTTGTAATTTTCAGTACCATTAAATAAATACACTTTAAAATGTATTTTAAACTAGCATAGTGCCCCCATGTAGATTTTTACCTCATACAGGCTTTGTACTTTCAATACTATTGTAACTATGGCTTATTTTCTATATGGTAGTTCGAGTTAACTACTTTATAAAAGAATAACCAATGTTGTTTGCATGGTTTGAAATGTCCTTTTTATTAACCAGGTTTTCAAGATGTCGGGCGGGCGGGCGGGCGGCGGTGGAGGCGTCAAACTGGTGTTTCCGGTCAATAACTTTTGTTTCGGTAAAGATATTTGAATAAACTTGGTATGTATGTAGCTTATATCAAGACAAAGGCTGGGATTGATTTTGGGGTTTCTGGGGTCAAGGTCAAGGTCACTGTTACTTAAAATAGAAAAAGGGTTTCCGGTCAATAACTTTTGTTTCGGTAAAGATATTTGAATAAAACTTGGTACGTATGTAGCTTATATCAAGACAAAGGCTGGGATTGATTTTGGGGTTTCTGGGGTCAAGGTCAAGGTCACTGTTACTTAAAATAGAAAAAGGGTTTCCAGTCAATAACTTTTGTTTCGGTAAAGATATTTGAATAAAACTTGGTATGTATGTAGCTTATATCAAGACAAAGGCTGGGACTGATTTTGGGGTTTCTGGGGTCAAGGTCACTGTTACTTAAAATAGAAAAAGGGTTTCCGGTCAATAACTTAACTTAGGAATGAGCTATCGTGATGAAACTTGGTGTATAGAAAACTTATATAAAGTTGTAGCTATGGATTGATTTTGGGGTTTCTGGGATCAAGGTCAAGGTCATTGTTACTAAAAATAGGGTTATGGTTAGGTTAGGGTTAGGGTTAGCATATCTTCTACATGCATGGAGGGATTTTGATGAAAGTTGGCACAATTGTTCATCATCATGAGACGGAGTGTCATGCCCAAGAACCAGGTCCCTAGGTCTTAGGTCAAGGTCACACTTAGAGGTCAAAGGATACAAGAATGAAAACTTTGTCCGGAGCATATCTTCTTCATGCATAGAGGGATTTTGATGTAACTTGGCACAATTATACACCATCATGAGACGAAGTGTCTTGCGCAGTTCCCTTCTTTAGAATTACTTCCCTTTGTTGTTACTATAAATAGCTTATATTGTAACTTTTTCATTACTAGACGTAGGGAAAAATCGAGACCACTTTTCTGTAGTACAACATGCATGTTACATCCAATTTTGAGGTGTATTTTGACCAATCTCTACCTGGTAAGGATTTCTGTGTGGACTTACAATTTTTTTTTTTGTATTTTTTTTTTTTTTTTAAGATTAACTTCCCTTAGTTGTTACTATAAATTACTTATATTGTAACTTTTTTATAACTGACCGTAGGGAAAAACCAAGACCACTTTTCTGTGGTACAACATAGTTGTTACTTTCTAATTTTAGGTGTATTTTAAGGTATCTCTACCTGGTAAGGAGTTTTTTTGTGGACTTAGAAAAACAAAAGAATTACAATGATTACTAAACAACCACAAAATTAAAATTACATCTGCAAATACAGGTGCTAGAGCAAAAAAATTTGCTGTGACGGGCGTATATTGTGACATTCTGGCACTCTTGTTTATTCTTATGAAAATTGTTGAAAACCTGGTTTCGTGGCATTGCCGCGTTTCTTGTTATTTATAAATTGTATCACATTTTGTATCACATCTTTATATTGTCTTAGACACTAAACAGTCTGTTATATTGTAAATGACATTTTCCTAGTCAAAACTGTGATCGAAACACGGTGACCTGAAATACACAATTAGTAATAGTAAATAGGATGTAACAGTAGAAGCTTATACCTAAAAACATACATGTATCTAAAGTTCTTATGTAACGTTATACATGTACATTTACAATTAGTAAAAATACATAAATCTGTGTGTTCAGTGGTCGGTAAATACTTAAATAAAATCCTGTATCATATGTAATACACATGAAATCCTCGTCTCACACACTGCATAAAAAAATATATTTACTCAATAAAGCACTACACAAAACAGTTTACATAAACTCACCAAATTATGGACTTGATCACACTAGCTACCTTACACAACACATATTCGCCTGTCTCCCGTGAGTGCTTTACTGTATTAAACTGCAAATTTAAAAGAACAACATGTGCAAAGGTTTTTCATGGTAGTGATATGGTTAAAAACAAGTTACGAGGTTAGAATTTCTACTGCCATTTTGAACATGTACATTACTCATGTATACGGAAGTTATGCCAAATATAAATCTTTTACTTAGATAATAAACAACTCTTCGTCTAGAATGAAGTGACCCGCAAACAGAAACATTTGAAATAAATACAATACCTATTAAATAATTCCATTATTTAAGTTACTTTTTTAAGAACTCGACAGAGTAACCAACATGTCTGCTTTATCAAACTGAAAACGGCGCTCTTCCCCGAGACAGCTGATCACGAGGACCAGTAAAAATAGAGTTCAAATAAGGTCAACAATGTCAAAGGTAAAAAATGGAATGGAGGTCTCACATAACAGCAACTGAGAGGTCTCACACAACTGATGGTATCAGAACCCTAAATTATCACCCTGTCACACACTCCCCCTCTGTGGGAAATGATGTCTCGTCATTCGTCCGTTGTCTTAGATTAAACATACACTAGTACTTCTACTCATATGACTAGCATTAACTACTCCTATTTTCAATAACTACATAGTATGTATTAAGTACATACATTTCTACAACTCAAAAGTTATAATTTCATCCCTGCAATGAGTACTGTATACTTAAAGGTGATTGTGATTAATTTTGAGATAAAATTTTATTCTCTTTCCTACCTCCCTCCAAAAAAATTGTGACCTCACAATAAAAACACATATATGATACTACTACTAATAATAAAAATCACAAAAGAACATAATTACATCAAGTCAACACAATATTATCTATCAAATTGTGAAGTAAGCAAAATATGTTGAATTAAATTGCATTAAGACGCAACAAAAATATGAATCGCACTAGTACCTAATGCAATATAGGACATCTAAACCATCTAAGCTTGACAATATTATATACTACACAATTCATATTCACAATGAATCTCAACAAAATATTTACAATTTTGATCACAATATCATTATTTGGTGACATAACATATATTGACGTAACCGCATGTTGAGATAGTATTGGCATGTATGTTATGTGAAATGTTGTTGTTGTTTTTTTTTATATTATATAAAATACTGTCATTTACTGGTACATTTCACATCACATATTTTCAACACATTGCACTAAGATATTTACACAATTCATGGATATTTTAAAACAACATAAAATATGCTATTCCATAATAGATTGTATAATCTTATGGACAACTTCTGTGTCTAAACTTGTAAATATTCCAGAGTTCATCAAGACGTTAAGGGTTTCTAATTTCTTGTCCCTCGGTCGTGTTTCCAATGTCATTTGATACATATGAAAATCTTTATATTTCCCTGGAAGTTTGTTTCTGGTAGGTCCTTTTGTCTTTGACTCTTTCTCTCTGTGTATTTCGACATCTACTGCCACTGTTTCTTCAGGTCTTACCGCTTTTCCTTTAGGTTTTTCAGCTTTGTCCTCGGACTTCTTTTTCTCAGTAACATTGACCTCTGTATCATTTGAATCTATGATGTCAGGTTCATCCTCTATGATGGTAGGCGTTTCTTCATCTTCTACTATGTCAGTTTCTGCACCACCCACTTCTTCCATATGATCTTCAGATATTTCCTCTGTTTCAGATACACCTAGTACCACATCCGCTTCTGTGCCATCAGTACATGCTTCCTTATGTACTTCTACCTTGTTGTCTTTGACCTTCTGGTTATCAATCTGATCACCTGGTCTAATGACTTTTTCTGCCATCGCCTTACTTCTTCCTGTTTCCATCAGATGTGCATCTTTCTTTACTTGCAAATCTTTGTTTCCACTCTTCATGGGGGTGTCCCCACGATGATATGTATGTACAACATAGTCATCTTCTGAATCTTCATTGTCTGATGAATCTTTATCATCTTTCCCTTCATCCACAATCTTCTTCTCCTGCACTGGTTTTGTTGTCCCATCAATTTCCTTCTTTGGTATGTGTTTTCGTGGTTTTGGTACTGGTGTCCAATCTATGGTACTTCCATCAACTTCTTTAGTGTTGATCAGTAATAGGTGGTTCCTATGTATTACCTTTTCTATTCCATCTTTGGATTTGATTCTGAAAACTGGAATATCTGATCTTATCTGCTGCAATACAACATATGGTTGGTCTTCATACTTGTCAGCTATCTTGTGCTTCCCATCATGCTTAAAAATCCTGACTAGTACTGTGTCGCCCTCTGATATCTTTGAAGCTTTTGCCTTCTTGTCATATTGGGTTTTCTGCTTGCTTCTTGTTTTCTCTGTATATTTCTGTGCTATTTCTTGGGTTTCTTTCATCTGTTTCTTTAAGTCTTCCAAATATTCTCTTGCGGTCTTGTTGGTTATATCCGATTCATCTAGTATCGATTCAAATGTTGAATCTATTGGAAGTTTCGGAGCCCTACCAAACATCAATTCGAACGGTAACATCTTTGTACTTTCGTGTTTAGTACAATTGTATGCATATGTCAGGGATGGTATGTAATCTTTCCAGTTTGGTTTCTGATTTGGTTCCAATGTCCCTAGCATGTTAAGTAAAGTTTTGTTCCATCTCTCTGTGCAACCATTACCCATAGCATGGTACAGAGTAGTTCTAGTTTTCTTTACGCCCATGATTTGACAAAGTTCTTTTATAAGCTCTGACTCGAAATTGGCTCCTTGGTCACTGTGTAGCTTTGTTGGGATTCCATAGTGGACGATGAAATTTTTATATAGAGCATTGGCAGTTGTTTTAGCCGTCTGATTTTTTGTTGGTATCGCAAGGGCTTACTTTGTAAAATGATCTGTTATCACTAAGATGTTTCCGTATCCTTTTGATGGTTCATAAGTTAGATAATCCATGGAGACAAGTTCTAAAGGGTATGTTGATACAATGTTGACAAGTTCTGATTTGCTGTTGGTACTTGATTTTCTTCTTTGACATCTCTCACATTATGAGACCCACTTTTCTACATCTTTTGCCATACCTGGCCAAAAGTAAGGCTCCCTTAATAGCGACAATGTCCGATTGCATCCTGGATGCCCAATATGATTGTGTAGACCAGTAAGAACATCTGTTCTGTAGTATGAGGTTTCCTTCTCCATCTTCAATTCTCTGTACAGAACTCCGCTCTTCATAATGAATGAGTCAAAATGTTTCCTCATATAAAAATCTTCCTTTGTGTGGCACTGACACCTATCTGGTAAAAATGTATCTATTACTGCCCTGCGCCATCTCTCTATCAAAAGATCTGCTCTCTGTAGTCTTCTTATTTCTCTATATTCAATCTGGACTAAGGGTACTCTTGGTTCTTCAGTCACTTCTACTGTATGTTGCAAACTGGTATGATGTCTATGTATAGATTGCAAGTCATGGAGTTGCAGATGGCTTTTACTGTAGAATTGTCCATAAAGCAAATGTCACCATCTTTTGTATCTATGCTTGGTAGTCTGCTCATTACATCAGCATCTGTGTTTTTGTGGCCTGCTCTGTACTTAATGTCAAAGTTATATTCACCTAATGCAGAGGCCCATCTGTGTCCTGTTGCGTCTAGCCTTGCTGACGTAAGTATATATGTTAATGGATTGTTATCCGTTAGCACTGTAAAGTGTTGAACAGCTAGGTAGACTTTAAATTTCTCAGTCACAGCCCACTTCAAGGCGAGAAATTCCAACTTGAATGCGGAGTAATTCTTTTCCGACTTTGTCAAAGAACGACTGGAGACATAGAGTCAAAAAACTTTACAGGAATGTTGGTCAGCATGTGTAGTTGTGCACCTGGGGTTTCACGTCCGGATTCATTCAGACTTCTAGAAGTTATGGCCCCTGACTTTGTAAAAATTGGTCATTTTAATGTTGTGTCGCGCCTAGCTCCAAAAGTGTATGACATAGAGTCACAAAACTTTACAGGAATGTTGGTCAGCATGTGTAGTTGTGCACCTGGGGTTTTGCGTCCGGATTCATCCAGTCTTGTAGGAGTTATTGCCCCTGATTTAGTAAAAAATTGGTCATTTTAATGTTGTGTCATGCATAGCTCCAAAAGTATTTGACCTAGAGTCACCAAAGTTTACAGGAATGTTGGTCAGCATGTGCAGTTGTGTACCTGGGGTTTCGCATCCGGATTCATTCAGTATTGTAGGAGTTATAGCCCCTGACTTAGTTAAAAATTGGTCATTTTAATGTTGTGTCGTGCATAGCTCCAAAAGTATTTGACCTAGAGTCACCAAAGTTTACAGGAATGTTGGTCAGCATGTGCAGTTGTGCACTTGCGGTTTTGCTTCCGGATTCATTCAGTTGTGTAGGAGTTATGGCCCCTGACTTAGTGAAAAATTGGTCATTTTAATGTTGTGTTGCGCGTAGCTCCAAATGTATTTGACCTGGAGTCACCAAAGTTTACAGGAATGTTGGTCAGCATGTGTAGTTGTGCACCTGGGGTTTTGCATCCGGATTCATTCAGTATTGTAGGAGTTATGGCCCCTGACCTGGGAAAAAATTGTCATTTTAATGTCATGCAGTGGGGGCATCTGTGTCCCATGGACACATTTCTAGTTTGAAAATGAATCGATGTGTTTCTGAAGCAGATCTCTTATTTGTTTATTTTGTTGTTCAGTCAAGTTGTTTTTGTCATCTATTGTGATCTTATCTAAGATATTCTTTTCAGCATTCTGTTTCTCTATCTCATCCGTCAAGTCTTGCTCTATTTTAATGGGCTGTAACTTGCAAATAGTTGCTCTTGGAGAGATAACTACACTATTTGTTGTTAAATTGGATAGGGTAACGTAGTGTTGTCTGTTCTTTCCGCCATTGTAGTTGACTATTCCTGGTGTTATGTCTATGTACTCTGGTAATGTGCTATCTTCAGATTCATGTATGATGGCTGTTGCTCTACCATATTCCAACTCTTTGTCTGTTTCTGTCAATATGTCCTTGGACTCATTTGGGCCTAGTATTATCTTGTTGATTTCCGCACATCTTATGAGTGCTATCCTGTTCTTGTGTTCTTAAGTTCTTTCTCTCTCATTGATATGCATCTAAATGAAAGGTACCATGGTGTGTGTAATTTGGCCTTCTGTAAATACTGTTCTCCAAAACTCTGCTTACATTCTTCAAGTAATTCTGTCAAAATATTTGTCCCAATAATTACTGGAGTTTTAAATGAATACTTGCTATACAGTGTAACTAGAAATAAACAAGTATGTGTAGATGCATTGGGTAAACCCTGAGTCACTGTCATGTCAATCTCTATATATCCTTCATAAGGTAGTTTGTTTCCATCAGCACATTCTACATGTAAAATATCTGAAAGCGGTTTTATTTCTATGTTGCTAAACTGTTCCTCATAGAAAGATTTTGATATGGCGCTGATGCAACTTCCAGTATCTATGAGTGCTGAAGTGATGACACCTGCTAAATCAATTTGAACTTCGTTTGTGTCTCCTACTAATTTAGGATCTCTTAACTTTATTGCCTGCCCGCTTAGCTCAGTAGGTAAGAGCATTGGTCTACGGATCGCGGGGTCGTGAGTTCGATCCTCGGGCTGGGCGTATGTTCTCCGTGACTATTTGATAAACGACATTGTGTCTGAAATCATTAGTCCTCCACCTCTGATTCATGTGGGGAAGTTGGCAGTTACTTGCAGAGAACAGGTTTGTACTGGTACAGAATCCAGGAACACTGGTTAAGTTAACTGCCCGCCGTTACATGACTGAAATACTGTTGAAAAACGGCGTTAAACCCAAAACAAACAAACAAAACTTTATTGTCCATATTAATGGTGCTTTTGTTTGATCCTGCAACAAAAGCACCTACTCTTTTAGGCAGTTTCTCATAAGATGTCCAGTCTGATTACAATTAAAACAACGACGAGGTGATAAAATGTTGGTGGCTACTGGACGTTGAGGTTCATACTGTTCAGTTCCACGTCCTTGACCTCTATATGGTCTGTTCCCTCTACCTCTAAATACTTGTCCAGGCTCTATATGCTTTGGCTCCTCTGTTGAAACTGTAGTGCCTTGGTGATCTTTGATATTGTTGTTGATTAAGTTGCTCCTGTAATTCATTCTTCTCTTTCTCTATCTTGTCGATTCTGGCATTCAGTTTCTCAAGTAAGTCCTTCACCTTTCAGGTTATTTTCCTTCAATCGAGTAAGTATCAGGTCAATTCTTTCTAGATGTTCTTCATAAGTCTCCAAGAAGATGATAAGGTCATCAAAATAAATGAAAGAGTATCTGTTTATAAAACGCTTTCTCTTTGATAATTACAGTAAGAAACTTGGTCACAAAGTGAAACATTTTCAGTCTATATTTGGGTATACTTGCTTGACAATTAGATCAACTCATTAGTTACTTATTTAATTATTCCTTCAGTTAAATAGAATTAAACAGATTATTCTATTATTTAATTTCTGGTATATTTTTATGAAATTTGCAGCTGTATCTTACATTTACTTAGAATATTGATTTAAAAAGGTGATGTGATGAGAAATTGTGTACAGACGGAAGGACGACAGACTACTGACACAGAGTGATTTGAATAGCCTAATAGGCTAAAAACACCATTATCATTATAAACAAACGATCTGAAAAAAAAGTTTTTCATGACACAAATTTTTATCCTTCTGCTGTCTGTTTCATACATCAGTTCCCACGTGATGCTGGTGATATTTGCTCTATATGCCTTTCAAGTTGCCGATCTATTTATTTTTATAGCGATATAAGACCATTTTGTGTTGATTCGCCGTAAAACCCAACTCACTCACTCACTATTTTTTTAGCTCTTTGTTCATACATGCCATATCTCATGCCGTGAGACTTTTTCTCCCGTATTTTCAGATGCCATATCTCCCGCCGGGAGACTTTTTCTCCCGTATTTTCAGTATATCTCCCGGTCTCCCACCGGGGCATGAAAACCTCCCGTAAAAAAATAAATTCAGAAAAAAAGTCCTCTGTCGAAAAATCGTATCTCGGACCCAATGTAGACCTTTAGAAAATACTTGAAATTCAATATCGAGTAGCCTGGAAATACTCTTCAAACATAATTTTGATAGTTGTCTATAATCCCTAGCTTGTTTACTGAGAGATACATGCCTACTGTCACCATCTGCAAACAATTAACCATTTAATCTTGCCCATAGGCACTTGTAAACATGTGCATTCAAAATTTTAGACTGATTCAATAACATCAAAGTCGCTGATCCGTAGTTTTCAAAACAATATGTAAACCAGTCTTAAAATTACGTCATTTTACCGCCACCTGCCAAAGTGTATTTTCGTTTTCGCTGACCTCAATATTTATCAAGCCATCAGAAGATGAAACAGGTTAGTGCTAACACCGAGTTCATGCTTCTCAATTTAAATACTTGCACAACATGCAAAAAATCAACCACGATTTAACAAAAATTGGCGAGTTAATGTCAGACTACACAGAATTTCGGTCAAACATGAATTCGGATAAGTGAATTTTATGAAATAAATTGCAATTCATACTGCCCAAAGAATTGGCTGCCATTCCTTTGTGATATTGTCATGTTGCAATGTAGTTTTAATCTAAATATGGACAATCCAGCAATAGAACGACTTTTATTTTTGTTTTAACAACTTCATTTCTGAACTGCCCTTAAAAGACTGTTTTGACATGATATCTCCGCAATCTTTTGAGTATTGTATGCTTAAACATGTCAAAAAGATCACTCTCTCCAGATGCAGAAGCATCAACACATAAAGCAAAAACGAAGTTCCTGGTTCAATCTTTCATGGAATTCTGAATTTCCTTGGATTAATTAAAGTGCTGTAAGTAATAATCATGCATTCTGTACACAACTGTTGGTTCCACTCATCAATTCAATATAGAAAACTTGATGATTTTTTCAAGAAAATGGCTATTTAGCACTTAAAAATGAGGGAATAAAAGTCTCCCTTATTTTTACCCAAATCTCCCTTAAAAAAAGCCCTGTTTAGGCAAATCTCCCTTAGGCCTCAACAAATTAAAAAGTTGTTCATCGGATTTGCCGCTCGTATATTTTCAGAAACACAAAAAAAATAGGTTATTAATAAAACCCGGCCCGGCCCGGCCCAAACCACGGAAATAGCCGATTCCGATTGTACGGAAACCACCGGAAACTTACGGACGGAAGGCTAATATAATTACGAATGATATCGTGTCCATATCGACTTACATATTTAGAATTTAGTTAAAAAAAAAAACACTGAACTTTATGATGCCCGCGAGGAACTTCTTTGATGAATGGGTTAAGACTGTGTTCTTTCTGGTTGCAAAAACGTCTTAATATAATTTGTAAACTTGTACACAGGAAGTCGTTATACATAGCGTTGTTTTGACGAGCCTTCTAATTAGTTCCCGATATTTTGTATCGTTATCATTATATACTATTTTATAATTACGTTTTGTCCAAAAAATTGTTATATTTCGAAGAAAGGATATCCTCTCGGGCCTCAAAGAGTTTTTGTTTCCCCTGTGCATTCCCAAAGCCTAAATAATTCTTTGTGTCCGGTAACATGCCTAAAAATAGTTAGTAAATAGGCAGGTTTTTTTTTATGATACTTTTTTGTTCAATGAGACTTTACAGAAATTATTTTTATGTCAAAAAAAGAAAGAAAATGATGTGAATTTATCGGCCTGTTAAAGCGATATCAAGTCGATAAATTCGCCCGAGGTTGATGTTGCTTTTATCAGGCCGATAAATCCACATATGAGCCACGCCATGAGAAAACCAACATTGTCTATTGCGATTAGAGAAACCGTTAGCAAACAGCATGGATCCTGACCAGACTGCGCGGATGTTGGTTTTCTCATGGCGCGGCTCATATCGACCTCACCAAAAGGCAATTATTGTATAATATCACATGCGCAGAAATTGTTTTGCGCACGAGATATAAAAACGCTTGTAAATAAGATATATTATTCAAGTTAAACTAATGGGAAAATTGCATTGGACATTGTGTGGGGTATAATACTTTAACATCTGAATTGCACACATTTGTAATCCATGCATTGAAATGTTTATTTTAAAAAACAAAAAGTTAACAATATGTGAATAGTTGTATAAGCATAGGCTGAAATAGTTCGTAGTCCGACCAGACCGGGTTTTCTTTTTAATTCTGTGTTAAAAAGATATGCTAGTATTATTTCAAATATAAAAGAAAGAAATCAAAAGTTAAATAATCTAAAACAAAGAAAAACGTTAGCAGTAAATTGTTAAACACGAAGTTATTCTATCATACGCTCCATTTCCATATACATATTTACTTTTTTTATTGTTTGTTTTAAACAGACTGAGGCATGATGGGGGGGTCGGGTTGAAAATTTGCGACGATTTTATATTTTATACTCAAGTTCATTCATTCTACAATTACTGTAACTCCGGTATCATCTCCTACATATACCGGTTTTTTAAAGTAAATCATAGATTATCATTTGAGAAATTTTATGATTTTTTTTCAGTTTCTGTAATCAGGAACAAGACTTTTCATAGAGTTATACTCTTCGGAAATGTTTACTTGATACTTTTATGAAATTTTGTAAATGTCTCCCTTTAATATGAAAAAATGTAAAAAGTGGACTATTTTTTTAGCTTTGATATAATTTATAGTTTTATATTCAAATTTGAATACTTCAACAACCTGAAACAAATGGCAAGTATGAAAACAGCGCATAGCTTCGAAGTTCATCTATTTTCGATCTGTCTTGGTCCGAGATAGGCAAAAGGAGTATAATAATAATTTCATAAACTTACATTTCTAATTAATTTTCGCAAAATGTGTACTTATCAATGCAAATCTTTGACAACCTTAAAATGAGAGTGTTTATATTCATATGTTCCCTAAGGCAATATATTTTTATTAAATTAATACTTAATATGCTAAAACGCTATCTTGGTCGGGCAACCAAATTTCATAAATACTTCCAGTGCACGGTATAGACCCTTTCGCTGTACTACACAACCTAGTGTCACATCGTTAGGTGTGAAATAACGACGCACCATTAACTAGCCTGTCCAGTTCTGTTGAGTGAAAGTATCCTGCAAACTGCTATCTCGTGTCTGTACGGTACCGACTGCCGAACGTATTACTTCTTTGATTGAATGTGATTCAAATATCTTGTTATTTTAGGTCTTTGCTTATGTCAAGTGCAATACTTCATCAAACATACGTATCATCAATATAAAATACTTTGCTTCTACTTTTATAATAATAAAATAAAATATACATAAATTTGCCTTTATTAAGATGACGGTATTACCATTCGTAATTATATTAGCCTTCCGTCCGTAAATTTTCGGTGGTTTCCGTACAATCGGAATCGGCTATTTCCGTGGTTTGGGCCGGGCCGGGCCGGTCCGGGTTTTATTAATAACCAAAAAAATATTTTTTTTTGTTTTTGGCTTGCGCTCGCCCCATTGAAAAAAATCAATCCAAAATTTTTTGTGGCGCTACTTTTTACGGACGTAAAAGTGTATAAATGCTTATACTTCTAGTCCCAGATTGTTCTCAAATGGATTTTAATCAAAATAAATACATACTACGCACACATCGTCTATAATAAATCATAATACTTATATTTAGTTGCATTAAAGTTATTTCCCCTTTATGCAGTTACACCATTTTCTTCAAATCATACTACAAAAATCGATTTATTGAAAACTGGATGAAGAAAAACATACTAATTTGTTTGATAACATCAATCTACATTATTTTGGTAAGGATAAATACTTATTGATGCATGTCACTTATCTGTTTTCTGTTTTTTTCCTTTCCAAATGATCAGCATTTGTATACGAAAGTTGGTGGGGTAAGGAATTTACATTACGAGTTGTTTTCAGGACAGTTTTGATTTTCAAATTTTCCAATCATTTAGTAGACTAATGTTAATGCACGTTAATCTCCATTTCAGACTTTAATTGAGACTTTGTTTCAACAAATTTAATATGTTATGAAAGTTTAAAGTTAGAAAAAAGAGCTGTACATAAGACATCATGCTCGACTTTTCTAAATCAGAGCTTTGCCAGTAAAGGGGCATAATAGTCAGAAGCTATCAAAGTACAGAGCTATTGGTCATTATATAAAACTTAATTAACCTTTAGCATGCTAGATAAATTGTGGTCTGCTGGAAATGTCGTCTGCTAAAATTGTAAAGTTCATTCAATTTGCTCCAAAATTGGAAGAAATATTGTCAGAGTAGCAAACAGCTTGGAACCTGATCAGACGCCGATTTAATCGGCGTCTGATCTGGTTCCAAGCTGTTTGCAAAGGCTGTTTAATTCGCCTGCAGCAGGCTAAGGGTTAAAAATATTCTATGTTAAAAAGGGGCATAACTCTGTCTAGATTCAGACTTAAGAGTATTGTTTCTCCTGGTGTAGACTTTGACAGTAAATAACTGTTCTAAGTTTCAAATCAGAAGCTTTAATAGATCTAGCAACACTCACATAGATATTTGATGTATCAAAAACTTTTTAAAGTCAGCTAAGAATGCTACATTTTCATAGCAGTAAATACTCGATTCGATATTTGATTACATCTTGTACTGTATGACAATGTTATTACCTTTTTTCAGGAGTTCGCTTTGTTGTGCATCTGCAGGTTAGATTTTCTCAATCCCTGGGGACTTACTTTTTAATTTAAAAGGGCTATACATTCTATTTTAAGGTTTTTATTAGTCAGTCAAGAGCCAAATGAAGACAAATATATTTCTTCGCTCTTCGCTCGCTCCTGATTTTCTCAAAAACCAAAAAAAAAATATTTAAATTATTTTTTCGCTCGCCGTCTCAAATTTTTCAGAAAAAAATCCGATGAACAACTTATCAATTTGGTGTGGCCTTATTGACCGTCTGAAAATATGGCATGTATGTTTGTTATGTCCAAAATCTTCAGTCGAAAACCATACACTTTAAAGTAGAACAACCAACAGTTTTCACATGAATATCTATACAATATAACAATTAGAAAAAATAGAAATTAGAAAAAAAAGTATTAAAATTTTCTAGTGTTTTAGAGGAAAACCACATATTTCTTCTTGGGAATTCAAATCTATTCCCTTAGAAACCTGCTGTCTTGAAAATATATTTGCTCTCAACATAATATACTTAGAAGATGCTTTTGTAGAAAAGCGCATGTCTCCCCCAATGCATAGTCGTATAGGCAAAAAGTCAATAGGGGACAGGAACAAAAGTCAAACAAACACTGATGGTTGGCTGCAATAAGGATCATCTTTGACATTGACCTAGTGACCTACTTCCACATTTTTGAAGGTACAGGCTTCAAATTTGGACAACATGCATGGTTTTATGTTCCGAAATGCAATTTGTCCTGGATTTTGACCTAGTGACCTACTTTCACATTTCTCAAGTTACAGCCTCCAAATTAGGACCACGTGCATAGTTTTGTATACCGAAATGAACTGAGCTTGATCTTGACCTAGCGATCTACTTTCACATTTCTCAAGCTACAGCCTTCAAATTTAGACCACATGCATAGTTTTGTGTACTGAAATGAACTTTGATCTTGAGTTTGACCTAGTGACCTACTTTCACATTTCTCAAGCTACAGGCTTCAAATTTGGACCTCATGCGTAGTTTTGTGTTCTGAATTGAAATTTGACCTTGATTTTTACTTGGTACCTACTTTCACATTTCTCAAGCTACAGCCTTCAAATTTGAAGCACATGCATAGTTTTGTGTACAGAAATGAACTTTGACCTTGAAATTTATCTAGTGACCTACTTTCACATTTCTCAAGCTACAGCTTTCTAATTCAGACCACATGCATTCTACTGCATGCACAGTTTTGTGTGCCGAAATGGACGCGCCTAGCTCAAGTATTATTTAATATATCTTGATGAAACCTTGCATAAGTCTTTATCATAACATGAACTTGGGCACCTCCTATTTATGTCTCCCCCAGGAGACAAATTGTTTTTGCCCTGTCCGTCCGTCTGTCCGTCCGTCACACTTCATTTCCGAGCAATAACTAGAGAACCATTTGACCTAGAACCTTTAAACTTCATAGGGTTGTAGGGCTGCTGGAGTAGACGACCCCTATTGTTTTTGGGGTCACTCTGTCAAAGGTCAAGGTCACAGGGGCCTGAACATTGAAAACCATTTCCGATCAATAACTAGAGAACCACTTGACCCAGAATGTTGAAACTTCATAGGATGATTGATCATGAAGAGTAGATGACCCCTATTGATTTTGGGGTCACTCCGTCAAAGGTCAAGGTCACAGGGGCCTGAACATTGAAAACCATTTCCGATCAATAACTAGAGAACCACTTGACCCAGAATGTTGAAACTTCATAGGATGATTGATCATGAAGAGTAGATGACCCCTATTGATTTTGGGGTCACTCCATCAAAGGTCAAGGTCACAGGGGCCTGAACATGGAAAACCATTTCCAATCAATAACTAGAGAACCACTTGACCCAGAATGTTTAAACTTCATAGGATGATTGTGCATGCAAAGTATGACCCCTATCGATTTTGGGGTCACTCCATTAAAGGTCAAGGTCACAGGGGCCTGAACATTGAAAACCATTTCCAGTCAGTAACTTGAGAACCACTTGACCCAGAATGTTGAAACTTAATAGGATGATTGATCATGCAGAGTAGATGACCCCTAACGATTTTTGGGTCACTCTGTGAAAGGTCAAGGTCACAGGGGCCTGAACATTGAAAACCATTTCCGGTCAGTAACTTGAGAACCACTTGACTCAGAATGTTGAAACTTCATAGGATGATTGGTCATGCAGAGTAGATGACCCCTAACGATTTTAGGGTCACTCTGTTAAAGGTCAAGGCCACAGGGGCCTGAACATGGAAAACCATTTCCGATCAATAACTTGAGAACCTCTCGACCCAGAATGTTTAAACTTCATAGGATGATTGTTCATGCAGAGTAAATGACCCCTATTGTTTTTGGGGTCACTCCGTTAAAGGTCAAGGTCACAGTGGCCTGAACATTGATAACCAGTTCCGATCAATAACTTGAGAACCACTTGACCCAGAACGTTGAAACTTCATAGGATGATTGAACATGCAGAGTAGATGACCCCTATTGATTATGGGGTCAGTCTATTAAAGGTCAAGGTCACAGTGGCCTGTTCATTTAAAATCATTTTTTGGAAATAACTTGAGAACCACTTGACCTACAATGTTGAAACTTAATAGGATGATTGGACATGCAGAGTAGATGACCCCTATTTATTTTGAGGTGACTTGATCAGTGGTCAAGGTCACAGGAGCCTGAACAGTGACTTGAGAACCACTAGGCCACGAGTGTTGAAATTTAGCGGGATGACTGGACATGCCAAGTAGATGATCCCTATTGCAGCCAACCATCAGTGTCTCTTTGACTTTCGCTCCTGACCCCTATTGACTTCTTGCCATTAGGACTTTGCATTGGGGGAGACATGCGCTTTTTTACAAAAGCATTTTCTAGTTTTAGACTGGTTCTGCCCCCTATTTTCAGAGTTTTTGCCCCTGAAATGGTCAAAAATGCACATTTTCACCTTGTGACGCACCTACCTCAAAAAGTATTTAATATAACTTGATGAAACCTTGCATGAGTCTTGATCATGACACGAACTTGTGCACCTTCTATTTTTAATCTGGCTCCGCCCCCTATTTTCAGAGTTATTGCCCCTGAAATAGTCAGAAATGTACATTTTCACCTTCTGACATAGTTACCTACTCTAGTCTTGAAATTTGGAACATTCAAAAATGGTTCAATGGTGGGCACCAAGATCAAGGAATAAATTTATGATTGGAAGTCTGAGAAATCAACAGTTGTCGTTCGCAAATTGGACCTGATTCAGTTTATTAATTACGTTCCGGCCGTATTGCCAGCATACATGTCAAGTTTCCCGGATAGTCCGGGAGTTTCCCGGATTCAGACCCAATTTCCCGGACATACGGAAAACTTAGATATCTCCCTGAAAATCATTTTGCCATAATAAACATACCTTTAGTGTAATTTTGGACAGATGCCAGCCTTAACCAGACACTTTTTACATTCCAGTGGCCAAAATTCCAAGCATCAAATATTAAATCGCTAATTACACACTGTGGCTGACTAATTTATCACTCTATCCATAAAAGTTTAACAAGATCAGGCTCTGATGACATCAGTAGACAGGTGTATGTATGGGCTATTTTTAGATTGTGTTAATTGGCGAGTTTACATAATGTCATGATAATGGAAATTTTAGATGGGAAAATATTTGAATATATTTGAAATTGAGTAGATAAATTGGAGTGATGGGAATCATTACCACCAATGGCAGAAGTGTCAACAACTTGAAATAGGTTTAAACATTTTTTAACAGCTATGATTCTGTATTTTTATTTTCATTTTTATTGAGTAAAAACACTAACTCTAATTTTTTAAAACTATATGAAGTCAAAATGGTGAAACAGATTCATTTTCAATCTATTTTAGCTACTGCTCATGGGTTAAAATTCTAGGAATGTCAAAAAGACCTGCAGATTATTCACTGGGTATACTATTATCCTCTGCTTATTAAAAGATAATAATTGAATAAATTTAAATCAATACTTTTTTGAAAAAAAATGTTTAAACCCTTACCCTGCTAAATTTCTATAATGAACTTGCCCATCTTTCAATTTGGACAGTACCATTAACTGTTAAAAGAGGTGACTGACTGAATGGCATACAGTGCAGATCATGATCAGACTTCAGGTATGTGCAGGCTGATTATGATCTGCTCTGTTCGCAAAGGCAGAATTAATAGTGTCCAGCATGATAAGGATAAAATGCAAATTACAACCTCTGAAACCATTGCCCAAATCAATTAATCAAGTCAGAAAGGATATGGTTTAGATCTAATTTGTTTTACAGTTATATGTTCGACCTTAAATTTCCTAAAAAATGCTGGTCGATAAAACTCCTGGATTTTCATCAAATCTCCTGGATTTTCAACTGATATCTCCTGGAAAATTGTCCTGGGAACTTGACATGTATGCGCCAGTATAATACATTAATAAGCGTCTGTTGATTTGATCACAAATGATCAAGTCAGCAAACACTTCAATAGGATAACGTGGCGAGATTATCTCCTGTTGCCATTCTGTGTATTTTATACTTCTTTGGACATAATAAGTAGTGCAATATTGCTTATAACATCCATCTTATTTTTCGGCATTACACATGATGGCAGTATATCAACTGGCTTCAGACAATTTTTCCAGAATTACAAATGGAATTCAAAAAGATTTGCCTGGCACATAGCATATAAACTTTGTGCAGATACCTAAGGGCCTGAAAATCCAGTTAATTTTACAAAATAGAAGAAATGAGCAGTACTTTCCCCATGGGTCTCTTGTTTCATCTTGTTAATTAAAAAGGAAATACTATCTTTCTTTTTAGTTTGAGGTATTTTTATCATGCTGCAGTTGAAAAGAGGTTTCTATCATGAAATATCTTTATGTCAGGTATGCCTGTAGCAACATCTACTCCAGCATTCAATCCTCCTCAGATGTCTAGTTCAGCCTCAAATGATCAAAGGTTTAGTGCTGGTTTTTCTGGAGTTCAATCCATTAACAAATATCAGGATGAAGGACTTGTTGCAGAGGACAATTTTGGTGAGAAGACAATTTTTCATAAGTCTTCTTTATTAATCCCCCGCCGTGGCTGAGGGGTTATAGGAATGGTCTGTGTCCGTCCTTCCGTCCGTCCGTGCCCGCCAAATGATGGTTAAGTGACTTCATAACGGTACTTTCTCTTTGATGTCATTCATTCCGTTCTGTTTATGTGACCTTTTTCTTTTTATGTGACTGATAGAACAATAGAGAGAACAATGGGGGTGTCACATGAATACCGTTTCGTTAGAACGTCCGTCCTTCCGTCCGTAACAAAATCGTGTCCGGTCCATATCTCCTAAACCCCTTAAAGGATTTTCATGAAACTTGGGTCAAATGATCACCTCATCAAGACGATGTGCAGAACCCATGAGTCATCCTTGTCGGTTCAAGGTCAAGGTCACAACTCAAGGTCAAAGGTTTGAGCCTGCCATTTTGTGTCCGCTCTATATCTCCTAAACCCCTTGAAGGAATTTTATAAAACTTGGGTCAAATGATCACCTCATCAAGACGATGTGCAGAACCCATGAGTCAGCCATGCCAGCTCAAGGTCAAGGTCACAACTTGGGGTCAAAGGTTTGAGCCTTCCATTTCGTGTCTGCTCTATATCTCCTAAACCCCTTGAAGGAATTTTACAAAACTTGGGTCAAATGATTACCTCATAAGAACGATGTGCAGAAATTATGAGTCAGCCATGTCAGTTCAAGGTCAAGGTCACAGCTAAAATCAAAGGTTTACCCTGTCACTATCCATAGCAGTGGCGGGGGATTTAGCTGTCTTTCAGACTGTCTTGTTTTTAACAGGAGACAATGTTTGTGAATAATATTATGTTTTCCTGATTAGATTATCTCCCTTGTAACAAGTAAATACAGTGTTACATTAGGACCATTGTTCCCTGTAGACTGAAAAGGTATGCTATGATACAATGCAATGATGAAAAAGTACAATGTTAAGGAGTGATAATTCAATACCAAAAAGTGAAATTACAATGTATAGATGCAATACTAACATAGTATTTTAGCTTTGTGTTTTCACATAGTTTTATGACTCTACTTATTGGCAAAATTATGAAAGTATAGTAGTTTCATGTTAATATCACACTTCTTCATCATAGTTTTGCTTTTTCACATCCTATTTTTGCATTGCAGTGTCATAATTTTACCCTTAGATCAAGGGGCAATAATGCAACGATACGATGATAAGAAATGTAAAAAAGATGCATAAGTGTAATATTGATATTGTGTCTTTGCTTCATGTTTCTCATTTTCTACCATGTAGTTGGTACCTTTTATGGGTGCCAGGGTTAAAAATAGAAAAACCTATAAACATCTTGTTCTCATTCAATGGATCTTCATCCAACTTAGTCTCTGGCATCATCATAAGGCTGTCTCTCAATTTTGTTCAAATTGGTGCATACAATACCCTATTAGGGGCTGATTCAGTTAATAGAAATAAATCTTACACACTTCTCACAAACCACTTGATTCGTCAAACTTGGTCTATACAAAGATTATTCAAATTATTCTTATTGGTCAAAAAACATGGCCACCAGGGGCCATAGTCATTTTTTCCTGTATGTATATAGCTTAAACTTAAAAAAAAAAAAAAATCTTGTATGCAACTGCTGGCCTGATTTTATCTTAATTTCACACAAATGGGCCTTGTGTGACCCTCTACTTAGATTGTTCAAATTATTCCCAATTGTCAAAATATGTGGGCGCCAGTGGGTATGGACACTTTTGTCTATATCAATATAGTAGTAACTAAATATTTCCTTGTGTGAAACTGCTGGCCTGATTTGAAAATAATTTCAAAAATGGTCCTTGTTCCCAACGGAGGCAAATGTCTGCGTTAAACACAATTGAAATATTGAAATACAGACAACAGATATTTAATTCTATTCAATAAAAATCACTAACAATCAAATAAAGATAGAAAATACGTTGGCTTTACCTTTTTTTTTTCAGTTTTTGAAATCGAAAGTAGGTTGTCAGAATGTCTGCTCGCGATGTCTAAATGCCAATTTTCCATGAACTTTACTCTTAATTCATTTTAACAAGAGGTAATGTCATGTTTTCTATCTTTAGTGATTTTTATTGATTAAAATTAAATATCTGTTGTGAAACTGCTGGCCCGATTTTAAAATAATTTAACAAAAATGGTCTTTGTGTGACCCTCTACTAAGATTATTCAAATTATTCGGATTCATCAAAAAACATGGCAGCCAGCGGGCGTGGTCATTTTTCCCTATATATATATAGTGGAAAAATCTTCTTGTGTGAAACTGCTGGCCTGATTTTAAAATAATTTTGCACAAATGGTCCAAGTGTGACACTTTTTCCAAGATTGTTGAAATTATACCGATTCGTCAAAAAACATGGCTGCCAAGGGGGCGTGGTCACTTTTCCCTATATGTATATAGTAGTAATTTTAAATATCTTCTTGTATGAAACTGCTGGCCCAATTTTAAAATAATTTTACACAAATGGTCCTTGTGTGACCTTCTACCAAGATTATTCAAATTATTTTGATTCGTCAAATAACTTAGGTGTCAGAGGTTGTGGTTACTTTTCCCTGTATATGTATATAGTAGAAACATTAAAAATCTTCTTGTGTGAAACTGCTGGCCCGATTTTAAAATAGTTTTATACAAATGGTCCTTGTGTGACCCTTTCCCAAGATTATTGAAATTATTCTGATTCGTCAAAAAACATGGCTGCCAGGGGGCAATTTTTCCTATATGTATATAGTGAAAACTTCTTGTATAAAACTGTTAGCCCAATTTTAAAGTAATTCTACACAAAATGGTCCTTGTGTGACCTTCTACAAATAGTGTTCAAAATTTTTTGATTATTAAAAAAACATGGCCGCCAGAGGGCGTGGTCACTTTTCATCAACACATCTCCTCCAAAACCACTGAATGGATTTCAGTGAAACTTTACACAAATTATTTCTGGGTAGCTCTCTTTTAAAGTTGTTCAAATGGTTCTGGTTCATTGAACATTATGGGTCTTTTTGGTTAGAAATAGGTTTTCAGCTATCAGACTTTAAAAATCTTTCTCTCTAGAGCTTTGATATTTGGCATGTGATATAAGGGTGTGACTCTCTACCATAATTGTCCAAATTATTGCCCTAAGGTAAAAAATGTCCATGCCCCTGTGCGTGACATGTACTTACTGTAGGCTTATATATAAGAAACTTTGAAAATCTTCTTCTCTGAATCAATAATAGGTAGAGTCTTGATATTTGGTGTGTGATATCAGAGTTGTACTGTCTACCATAATTGTTCAAATTATTGCCCTAAGTTCAAAAATGTGTGTGACATGTATATAATATACTTTTGTTAGGCTAACATAGAAGAAATCTAACTTTGTACTTGTACCAGTATGTTACATAAACACACTTGAAGCCTTGTACACAGGTGAGCACTTTACAGTCAGTACCCCTCTTGTTTACAAATGGGGTACTTTAACCCTTTCAGGGGACACTAAGAGCCAAAAATAGAAATACCTTTTAAAAGACTTCTCATGAACCGCTCAATGAATCTTCATCAAACTGCACAATGAATCTTCATCAAACTTGGTCTGTAGCATTATTATAAGATCCTCTCCCAATTTTGTACAAATGGGGTACTTTGCCCCTTTAAGGGGCTGCTAGAGCTAAAATTAGAAATACCTTTAAATGGCTTCTTTTCATGAACTGCTGGATGGATCTTCATCAAACATGGTTTGTAGCTTCATTATAATGTCCTCTACCCAATTTGTTCAAATGTGACTATAGGCTACTTTTAGGGGCTGCTAGAACTAAAATAGAAATACCTTTAAATTACATCTCTTTAACTGCAAGATGGATCTTCATCAAACATGGTTTGTAGCATCATTATAATGTACTTTCCCAATTTGTTCAAATGGGGGCAGTTGGTCTCCATTGTAGGGACTGCTAGGTCTAAAAATAAAACAGCTTTTTATTATTTCTTCTGAACCGCTCAATATGGATCTTCATCAAACTTTGTCTGTAGCATCATTAAGGTCCTCTCCCAATTTCGTTGAAATGTGGATGATTGGCCCCTTTTATGGGCTACAATAGCTTAAATTAGAAATGCCTCCTTCTTATAAACCACTTGATGGATCTTCATCAAACTTGCTTTGTGACATCATTATAAGTCCTTCAGCTGAAATTAAAAATACCTTTAAAATGACTTCTTCTCCTGAACAGCTAGATGGATCTTCATCAAACTTTATCTGTAGGATCATTATGAAGTTCTCACAAAAATTTATTCAAATGGGGGCCCCTTTTAGGGGCCTCTATTGCTAAAAATGAAAAAAACTTGTAATCGCTACTTCTCATAAACTGCTCAATAGATCTTCATCAAACTTTGTCTGTAGCATCATTATTAAGTCCTCTTCAAAATTTTTTCAATGGGGGTAGGGGGAGGGTACTTAGCCTCTTGTAGTGGCTGATAAAGTTAACAATAGAAATGCTTTTAAATGACTCCTTCTCATGAACAGATTGGTCAACATCAAACCTTGTTCGGAGCATCTTTATAAGGTCCTTGTTTGTTCAATTTCAGGGCACTTGACCCTTTCTAGGGGTCACTGGAGCTTAAAATACACATTGAATTACTTCTTATGAACTGCTTGATGGATTTTCATCAAACATGGTCTGTAACATCTTTATTGGGTCTTATGCCAAACTTGTTCAAATGTGAGCATATGGGCTAGAGTTAAAATAGAAATACCTTTAAATGTTTTCTTCTGATGGCTATGCCATTTTGGTGTAATCCAGCAAAATATAGAAAAAACCTTCAAATAACTTTTGTTTTAATGAACAGTTAAAAGGATTTTCACCAAACCTAGTTAGAAGCAAAGTCAGATGGTTAAGGTTTTCTTAAGGTGAGCGACTTTGGCCCATTTGGGCCTCTTGTAAATTGTAACATTGCTATGACCAATTTTTACTTTGCTATGGTAAACATATTTTACTACACTTGTACATATTTACACCTCTTTTGATAGTGGACTCAGGCTTTCCAGTGTTCCTTCTTTTTCCTACTTTTCAGACTTTTTCCTACTTTTTTGAAAGTGCTCCTATTTTTTTCCTACTTTTCTATAAAACATTCTATTACTCCTACTTTTTCATATCAAAAGTAGTAAAAATGCCTTTTTTGACCCCCAGAGGCAAAATTTTCTCCGCAAGGCGGACACCTGTCCCGCACCTACTCCAAATGAATGTAAATCAACACCTTGGAGTGTTGTTGTCAATGTTCAAAAAAGTATATACTGTGGTATATGAAAGTACTTTGGATTCAGTAGGCATGCGTCTATAGGGCATTCAATAGTGAACAGTGAAATGTTGTTGATTCCAGTGCAAAAGCCCTTTTTTGTCCAAAAAGCTCTTTTTGTCAAAGTTTGTAGCTTACATAAACTCCTACTTTTTGTGCCCCCTCCCCCCCCCACCCCCACTGAGTGGTGGGTGCATATAGATTTGGTCTTGTCTGTCTGTCAGTCCATCCGGGCTAACGAATTGATACTTGAGTGTCTAGCAGGTTAGGGTTTGGACTCTTTGTTTATATGACAGTCACTTTAAAAAGTGTCCAAAAGTGGGTTTAGGTTTATGTGACTTATTTTTGGGTTTATGTGGCTAAAATTTAACATTGTAAGGTCACTTAAATATCATACCGTGAGTACGTCCGTGCGTGCGTGCGTCCTTCTAAAGTTTGTGACGCACCTAGCTCCAAAAGTATTTGATATAAATTGATGAAACCGTGCATGAGTCTTTATCATGATATGAACTTGCGCACCTCCTATTTTTCATCTGGCTCCACCCCCTATTTTCTGAGTTATGGCTCCTGAAATAGTCAAAAACCTTGTGTCGTGCCTAGCTCAAAAAGTATTTGATATAAATTGATGAAACCTTGCATGAAACTTTATCATGATATGAACTTGAGCACCTCCTATTTTTCGTCTGGCTCCGCCCCCTATTTTCAGAGTTACGGCCCCTGATATAGTAAAAAATGCACATTTTCATTTTGTGACGCGCCTAGCTAAAAAAGTGTTTGATTTAGATTCATGAAACCTTGCATGAGCCTTAATCATGATGTGAACTTGCACACCTCCATTTTTCATTTTGGTCCGCCCCCTTTTTTCAGAGTTATGGCCCCTGAAATAGTCAAAAATGCACATTTTCACCTTGTGATGCACCTATTTCAAAAAGTATTTAATATAAATGATTGAAAACTTGCATAAGTCTTTATCATGATATAAACTTGCACGCCTCTATTTTTTGGCTGGCTCCACCCCCTATTTTTAAAGTTATGGCCCCTGATATAGTAAAAAAAATGCACATTTTCACCTAATTGTGTGCCTAGCTCAAAAAGTATTTGATGTAAATTAATGAAACCTTGCTTCCGTCTTTATCATTATGTGTCCTTGCACACTCGGCATTCTTCCTGAGAATCTTGGCATTTATTACCAAGTTATGGCCCTTGAAATAGCCAAACTAGTGGATTTTTTGTTTGTGATGCTCATAGCTCAAAAAGTATATGGCCTAGAATAATGAATCCTTTTCATAAAATGTTTGTTGAGGCTATGCCCCATTAAGACTGCAAACATTTGAATTATTTCCCCTTATTTGTGACAAATGTACCAGTGGGGGGCACACTCTGTGTCCTACAGACACATTTTAGTTTCATCAAATATCCTAATTTTTTCCTACTTTTCTCCCACATTTATTCCTATTTTTTTCCTGCTTTTTTGTAATGACTGGCTGGAAGGCCTGGGGACTTTTATTGTGATGTCTATCATAACGCTGTTGTAAATGACCAGATTGCAATAGTCCTGCTTAGATGAAAGATGAAGTAATATAGCAGCCTACTATTTATATAGTTTTGGCATTGTCCGTCCATCCGGAGCCATATCTAGGAAGTGGTTGGGAATATTTAAATAAAACTTCATATACATGTTCACCACTATAAAGTTATGCCGCCCGTCAAGTTTCAGTCAGATTGCCCAAGTAACACCAGAGTTATGGCCCTTAGAAGTTTCTTGCATTAACTATATAGGGTACTATAAATATGGCAATTTCTGCTTCATAACTTGTGATATATTTGACCTAGAACTATGAAACTTAAACTGAATTTAGATCACCATAATGTGGTTGAGCACACGCAATTTCGTCCAGATCCTTTTACTAACTTCAGAGTTATTGCCCTTTAATTGTCTAAAAATCCACAGATTTGTACATAACAAACCAACCAATTGGTAGAATTTCATTAAACTTCTTTCATTCTTTTCCATGAACATTTATTATAAACATGTGAAGTTGTGTTTCCATACCTGGTCACCCCCTTGCCTTGGTCACGCCCCCTCCCCCACACATGCAAAGTTGTACCGTTCCCCCACTTTGCTACTCTACTAAGTCATGCCCATCACCCCGATCATGCATTCCACACACCCCAACCCAACATTTTTTTTTTCATTTTTAATTTTCCATCAATATTTATAATCAACATGTGAAGTTTTGTACCCCGACTCCTCCCCCCTCCCCCACCAAAAAAATAAAAAATTTCCATTCTGTTTTTTTTCAAATGTACATGTTAAATAGCAACACTTGGTGCCAAACTACTCGAAGACAATATTTCGTTCTAGTTACACTTCAAGCTCACATTTCAAATAACTCTATTTAATTCTAAAAGCTAAGCTTATTACGGTAAACATATTCCATTCATAATAATTTCATTAGTCAGGATCAACATAACATACATTTATTTTGTACACTTAAAACATTCATTTTCCGTTAAATTGATTTTGACTAATGAAATTATTTGCTTCTTAAAAACATCCATAACTTTTTGCCGGATATATTTTTTGCCATTCCTCATCACAAACCCTTTCAGTGGGGGATACCAATTCATCGAATTTGCTTGTACCTCATAATTTTAGATGAACTGTCAGTTTGGAACCAGTCCATTGACATGGAGCCAGATTTTAATCATTGTGGCACAGTCCAGAATGGTTCAACAGCCTACACAGTTCACCAACAAGGTAAAGCAAAGCCTGCCAATATTCGGGCAGAGAAAAGACTAGAACATCAAGGTTACTTCAATGTTCCAGAAGGTATTGTAGTTTAAGCTAATTGTAAGCTATGAGTATAGGTTTGAAGGCCCAGCATCCATTGTCAGTAACTGTTGTCCTGCATCAACATTTTAAGTTTATATGAAACAAAGTTTCAGTGTGAGCCACAGTTTACATAAACAATTTGGTCTAAAGTATCCTAGAAAGGTCCTCTCTCAGATGTGTTTAGATGGTTGTGTTTGGCCCCTTTTAGGGGCCACTAGAGCTAAAAATAGAAAAACATGTTTAAACAACTTCTTCTCCTAAACCACATGATGGATCTTCTTCAAATCTGTTCTGTAGCATCATTATAAGGTTGTCTCCCAAATTTGTTCAAATTGGGACACTTTGCCCATTTTTTGAGCCACAAGAGGTAAAAGTAGAATACTTCCATTAACTGCTTAATGGATCTTCATCAAACATGATCCTTAGTATCAGTACAAATTCTTCTTTCAGTTTTGATAAAATAAGGAAGTTTGGTCCCTTTTAGGGGCTGCATGGGTAAAAAGAAATACATTTAAATGACTATTTCTCATGAACCACTTAATGAATCTTTGTCAAACCTTGTCTATAGCTATACTGTCAACCAACAAATGTTTGCAAACAACAAAGCTTTGCATTTTTAGATGACTTTTCCATGACTATTTGGCCGCTTGTTAAATTAAAACATTTTTATTTTTCAGATGTTGTATTTGCTGGAAAAAGAAGGAGAACTGATAACCAGTGAAATATGCCATTGCATAAATGTCAAAGATATCAAAGAGAATCCTTAGTGAAATAGAAAACTTTACTTTGACATGCTATAGAATTAAAGTGTGTTTAGTATAATGTTACTATTTACAGAATGACATATTTTTACACAATGAGTTGGAGTCAGGTATTCCAGTATTGTCTGCAATTAAATGGTTGTGGTATACTTTCAGATTCTCAAAAGTCCAAACAACCCTTCGCTGGTGCAAATTATATGTTTACCACTAAATATGTTGCATTTAATGGACAAAATAATTTGTCACCCCATCAGTACAGAAAGTGGATAACTGCAGTAACATAATGGTTAAGCTAGTTGGCTTTGACTCAGCTACTATTTTTCACTGTAAGTTTGAGCCTCATTAGAGATGAAACTCTAAACATCAAGCTAATATGCAGAAGAGGCAGAGTATAAAACCAAGAACTCAATGAAAAAAGATGAATTTCTATAAGGTACTAAAAAATGTCGTAAAGTAGTCATTGTTAAAGTTTTAGCTCACCAGAGCTGTAGGCTCAAGGTGAGCTACTGTGATCACCCTTTGTCCCATTAAGAGTTTCCCCATAATCATGATAAAGATTTTGTTCTTTGAGCAATCTTAACAAAATTTGTATGAACACAAAAATTGGCAATGCACTTAGTCAGATTAGTCACACAAAAGTTATGTAGGGCAAAGATTTTCAGTTCCATATCATAATACTCTACAGAAAGGACCAAAATTTACATGAAAGTATTTTCATGTATCACAAATCCTACAAGTTGAGACATGTTCCATCTTACCTGGAACCTCTCTTAAGTCTTTTAAACAAGAGGGCCATGATGACCCTTAATCGCTCACCTGAGTACCCCAAAGGTGATGAATTCAAATGCAAACTGTGGCCTCTAGTGTTCACAAGCTTTCCTTAAATCTGACTTGGTTCCCTAGTTTTGACAACACATGACCCAGTTATTAACATGGCATCAATTAGGTCAAACAGTCAAATATAAGTAAGTATTGAAATCTGTTCCCAATTTCAAATGTCAAAGCTGATGCTGAAATATTAAGAAAGTAGGTCAGTAAGTCACATTTAAGGTCAATGAAAGTCAGCTTTGAGATCCATGTGCAAAACTGTATATGTGGTCCAAGTTTCATGGCTGTACCTTAAATAACAAGAAAGTAGGTCAGTAGGCCAATGTCACAGTCAAGTTACCCCTAATTACTAAAGGTCATCAGTTAATTATAATTAAAAAAGTCAAGGTAATATGATCAATTGATTTTTAGCTCACCTGAGCACAAAGTGCTCAAGGTAAGGTATTGTGACTGGCCATTGTCCTGCGTGCGTCGTCCGTTAACATTCGCCTTGTGACACTATAGAGGCCACAGTTGTGAACCATTGGTTATGAAACTTGGTCAGAATGTTTGTTTTGATTATCTCTAGGTCAAGTTCGAAACTGGGTCATGTGGGGTGACAAACTAGGTCAGTAGGCCAGATCATATGAAAAGCTTTTGAACACTAGAGGCCACAGTTGTGACTCAATCTTTATGAAACTTGGTCAGAATGTTTGTCTTGATGATCTCTAGGTAGTTTGAGTATGGGTCATGTGGGTTCAAAAATTGGTTCAAATGGTCAAATCAAAGGAGAAGCTTGTGAACACTCTGGAGGCCACAGTTGTGACTCAGTCTTTATGAAACTTGGTAAGAATGTTTGTCTTGATGATCACTAGGTCAAGTTCGAAACTGGGTCATGTAAGATCAAAAACTAGGTCAGTAGGCCAGATCAAAGGAAAATCTTGTTTACATTCTAGAGACCACAATTTAAGTTTCAGACTCATGAGAATCGGTCTGAATGTTTGTCTTGATTACCTCTAGGTCAAGTTCAAATTGGGTCATGTAGGGAGAAAAACTAAGTCACTCGGTCAAATCTAAGGAAAAGCTTGTGAACACTCTAGAGGCCGCAGTTGTGACTCAATCTTTATGAAACTTGGTCAGAATATTTGTCTTAATGATCTTCAGGTCAGATTGGAAACTGGGTCATGTGGGGTCAAAATCTAGGTCACTAGGCCAGATCAAAGAAAATCTTGTTAACACTCTTGAGTCCACAGTTTAAGTTTGAAACTCACAAGAATTGGTCAGAATGTTTGTCTTGATGACCTCTAGGTCAGGTTCGAATCTTGTTCATGTAGGGTCAAAAATTAGGTCATCCAGTCAAATCAAAGGAAAAGCTTAACACTGAAGAGGCCATGTTTATGACCCAGTCTTCATGAAACTTGATCAAAATGATGATCTTGGTGATCTTTAGCCCAAAATCGAATCTGGATCATCTGGGGTCAAAAACTAGGTCACCTGTTAAAATCAACTAAAAACCTTGTGCATGCAATAGGGGCTGCATTTTTCTTTTGATATGCATGAAACTTGGTCAGAATGTTTATCTGCATGAAACATACATGCCACATTTTCAGACGGTCAATAAGGGAGATTTGCCTCAGCAGGGCCTTTTTTAAGGGAGATTTGGGTAAAAATAAGGGAGACTTTTATTCGCTCATTTTTTACGCACTATATAGCCGTTTTCATGAGGAAATCGTTAAGTTTTTTTAGCTCACGGTGAGCTTTTGTGACCGCTGAATGTCCGTCGTCCGGCATCCGTCCGTCAACATTTCCTAAAAAAATCTTCTTCTTGAAAACCACTGGGCAGAATTACACCAAACTTCACAGGAATGATCCTTGGGTGGCCCCCTTTCAAAATTGTTCAAAAATTGAATTCCATACAGAAAGGAAAAACTTTAAAAATCTTCTTGTCCAAAACCACAGGGCCTAGGGCTTTGATATCTGGTGTGTAGCATCATCTAGTGGTCCTCTACCAAAATTGTTCAAATTATCTCCCTAGGCCTAAATATGGCCCTGCCCCTGTTTATATAGACTTATATAGGGAAAATTTTGAAAATCTTCTTGTACAAAACCACATGGCCTAGGGCTTTGATATTTGGTATGTAGCATCATCTAGTGGTCTTCTACCAAGATTGTTCAAATTATCCCCCTAGGGTCAAATATGGCCCCGCCCCGGGGGTCACATGGTTTATATAGACTTTTATAGGGAAAACTTTGAAAATCTTCTTGTAAAAAAACCACATGGCCTATGGCTTTGATATTTGGTATGTAGCATCATCTAGTGGTCCTCTAACAAGATTGTTCAAATATACCCCTAGGGTCAAATATGGCCCCACCCCGGGGGTCCCAAGTTTACATAGACTTATATAGGAAAAAAAGTTTAAAAATTTTCTTGTCTGAAACCACAACACTTTTGATATTTGGTTTGTAGCATTGTCTTATGGTCCTCTACCAAAATTGTTCAAATTATGCCTCTGGGGTTAAAAGAGGCCCCACCCTGGGGTCACTTAGTTATTATGTGAGTTATTTAGGAAAAATACTTAAAAAATCATCTGATCCTATTTCCAAGACTATTTAATTATAATTACCTGATGACCCCAAGTAATATGATGTCACTTGACTGTGACCTTGATCTACTGACCTACTTTCTTGTTTTTTAAGATACAGCCTTGAAATTTTGATGACATACACAGTTTTGCTCACAAATCGTAAAACTGAATTTCATTGACCCATACATGCCATATTTTCAGACAGTCAGTAAGAGAGATTTGCCTCAACAGGGCTTTTTTTAAGGGAGATTTGGGTAAAAATAAGGGAGACTTTTATTCGCTCAATTTTTACGCACTAAATAGCCGTTTTCATGAAAAAATCATCAAGTTTTTATATTGAATTGATGAGTGGAGCCAACAGTTGTGTAAAGAATGCATGATTATTACTTACAGCACTTTAATTGATCCAAGGAAATTCAGAATTCCATGAAAGATTGAACCAGGAACTTTGTTTTTGCTTTATGTGTTGATGCTTCTGCATCTGGAGAGTGATCTTTTTGTCATGTTTAAGCATACAATACTCAAAAGACTGCAGACATATCATGTCCAAACAGTCTTTTAAGGGCAGTCATTTTTTTTTTCAGAAATGAAGTTGTTAAAACAAAAATGAAAGTCGTTCTATTGCTGGATTGTCCATATTTAGATTAAAACTACATGTATTTAAACTGGGAATTCTTCTCCCGTTAATTATTGCAACATGACAATATCACAAAGGAATGGCATTCAATTCTTTGGGCAGTATGAATTGCAATTTATTTCATAAAATTCACTTATCCGAATTCATGTTTGTCTGAAATTCTGTGTAGTCAGACATTATCTCGCCAATTTTTGTTAAATCGTGGTTGATTTTTTGCATGTTGTGCAAGTATTTAAATTGAGAAGCATGAACTGGGTGTTAGCACTAACCTGTCTAATCTTCTGATTGCTCGATAAATACTGAGGTCAGCGAAAACGAAAGTACACTTTGGCAGGTGGCGGTAAAATGACGTAATTTTAAGACTGGTTTGCATATTGTTTTGAAAACTACGGATCAGCGAGTTTGATGTTATTGAATCAGTCTAAAATCTCGAATGCACATGTTTACAATTGCCTACGGGTAAGATTAAATGGTTAATTGTTTGCAGATGGTGACAGTAGGTGGAAAGATAATGAATGCCTCAGGCGTGTATCTCTCCATAAACAAGCTAGGGATTATAGACAACTGTCAAAATTATGTTTGAAGAGTATTTCCGGGCTACTCGATATTGAATTTCAAGTACTTTCTAAAGGTCTACATTGGGTCCGAGATACAATTTTTCGACAGAGAACTTTTTTTCTGAATTTATTTTTTTACGGGAGGTTTTCCTGTCCCGGCAGGAGACCGGGAGATATAATGAAAATACGGGAGAAAAAGGCTTCGGGAGATATGGCATGTATGTTGACCATGAATGTGACCTACTGACTTTCTTAATATTTTATCATCAGTTTGACATTTAAAACATGTAGCTCATATTACTCAGGTGAGCGATTCAGGGTCATCATGACCTTCTTGTTTACATTGAATTGATGAGTGGAGCCAACAGTTGTGTACAGAATGCATGATTATTACTTATAGAACTTTACTTAATCCAAGGAAATTCAGAATTCCATGAAAGATTGAACCAGGAACTTTGTTTTTGCTTTATGTGTTGATGCTTCTGCATCTAAAGAGAGTGATCGTTTTGACATGTTTAAGCATACAATACTAAAGATTGTGGAGATATCATGTCAAAACAGTCTTTTAAAGGCAGTCGTTTCTTTTCATAAATGAAGTTGTTAAAACAAAAATGAAAGTTGTTCTTTTGCTGGATTGTCCATATTTAGATTAAAACTACATGTATTTAAACTGGGAATTCTTCTCCCTTTAATTATTGCAACATGACAATATCACAAAGGAATGGCAGTCAATTCTTTGGGCAGTATGAATTGCAATTTATTTCATAAAATTCACTTGTCCGAAATTCTGTGTAGCCTGACATTAACACGCCAATTTTGTTAAGTCGTTGTTGATTTGTTGCATGTGTGCAAGTATTTAAATTGAGAAGCATAAACTTGGTGTTAGCACTAACCTGTCTCATCCTCTGATGGCTCAATAAATATTGAGGTCAGTGAAAACGGAAGTACACTTTGGCAGGTGGCGGTAAAATGACTAATTTTAAGACTGGTTTGCATATTGTTTTGAAAACTACGGATCAGTGACTTTGATGTTATTGAATCAGGGCTTAAGCTAGGGAGCGACTTGAGCGAAATAGTTGCTTTGTAGCTCCCCACTTCGCTCTAATCTAACATCAAAGCGAAATTCAAGTCGCCCGATTTTTTTATCCACACTATCGGCCTGTTGACACTTGACTGGAATACACGATGGCATAATTTAAGCTCCGCCTACTTCAGATTATGGAGAAGTGCAAAGGTGACACTTGTTTTGTAAACTGATCGATGATAAACAAAGCAGTAGGGATTTATATTACATAAGCTTACACATTCTTTTTTGACCATTAGAAAGTATCTTACCGTGTTTGGCTCCAGTAATTTCCTTAAATCCACTTAATTTTACTCGTATTTTTCAAAACCCAAACTTTAAAAACATAATATTATCACTGACACTTTCTGTGACTGAAATAACGTAACTGAAATTTACGCACATTTTTGACACCTGCCATCAGAAACTGGGTAAAACCTGTTTGACAACTGTTTCTTTTAATGTGTGCCGACACCAGCGTATCAAAGATACACCAGCAGATCAAAGAAAATGTGTATTCCGTGTGATGTCATAGTGATGTCACTGCTATATTGACATGTATTTAATTTACATACTTGTTATTTAAAGTAACTGACTCTGAGTGCATTAGCACTGGGAGCTTGATTTATTTTATTTTTTTGCTGATATGGAATAAACCTTTTTTAATTGTATGGAATTAACCTTTTTTAATTGTATTCATATTTAAAGGGTTTTCTTGGTTTGAACAATCATTGCAAGAGTAAAAAAAAACTTGAATTTGCAGTTTAATCACATTAGATTCACAAGGTTAAAAATGATAAGAAAACAGAATCACTGACATTTTCAGTGAATTTGTTATTTACTTTAAATCAATAGACTTTGTAAACAAAAACAGGGAATAATAAAAATAGTAACGTTATAAAAGGCATATTTAGTTCCTTTTTCAGCTTGCATGTCCATGTCATGGTGCTAAAATCTTTCCACGCTTTCCCTAAAATCTCGCCACTTCTCCCTAAAATCTCTCCACTTCTCCCTAATCTTACCTGAGGGAGAAGTGACTTCTCCCTAAAATTTAAGCCTAGCTTAAGCCCTGATTGAATCAGTCGAAAATCTCACATGCACATGTTTACAATTGCCTACTGGTAGGATTAAATGGTTAATTGTTTGCAGATGGTGACAGTAGGTGGTAAGATAATTAATGCCTCAGGCGTGTATCTCTCGATAAACAAGCTAGGGATTATAGACAACTATGAAATGTTTGAAGAGAATTTCCGGGCTACTCGATATTGAATTTCAAGTACTTTTTAAAGGTCTACATTGGGTCTGAGATACGATTTGACAGAGGACTTTTTTTCTGAATTTATTTTTTTTTACGGGAGGTTTTCAATGTTTAGCGGGAGACCAGGAGATATACTGAAAATACAGGAGAAAAAGTCTCCCGGTGGGTGATATGGCATGTATGATGAAATTTCGGATGATTTTTATCTAGGTCAGGTGGGGTCAAAACTAAGTCACCAGGTCAAATCAAAGAATAAGCTTGTTTACACCCTAGGGGCACATTTTTAGCCCACCATCATCAGATTGTGGGCTATTCAAATCACTCTGCGTCCGTGGTCCGTCGTCCTTCCGTCCGTTAACAATTTCTCGTTATCGCATCTCCTCAGAAACTACCAGGGGGATTTTGACCAAACTTTGTCAGAATGATGTATTGGTACCCTAGTTGTGTCCCCCTGAAAATCAGACTGGTTCAACAATTTTTGAGTGAGTTATGGCCCTTTGTTTATTTCTATAATTTACATAAAATTATATAGGGAAAAACTTTGAAAATCTTCTTGTCCAAAACCACAGAGCCTAGGGCTTTGATATTTGGTATGAAGCATCATCTAGTGGTCCTCTACCAAGATGATTCAAATTATTTCCCTGGGGTCTAATATGGCCCCGCCCCAGGGGTCACATGGTTTATATAGACTTATATAGGGAAAAGATTTGAAAAACCTCTTGTCCAAACCCACAGGTCCTAGGGCTTTGATATTTTGTATGTGACATCATCTAGTGGTCTTCTACTAAGATTGTTCAAATTATCCCCCTAGGGTCAAATATGGCCCCGCCCCGGGGGTCACATGGTTTACGTAGACAGATATATAGGGAAAAACTTTGAAAATCTTCTTGTCCAAACCACAAAGCCTAGGGCTTTGATATTTGTAATGTAGCATTATCTAGTGGTTCTCTACCAAGTTTGTTCAAATTATCCCTCTAGAGTCAAATATGGCCCCGCCCTGGGGGTCACATGGTTCATATAGACTTGTATAGGGAAAAGCTTTAAAAAATATTCTTGTCAATAACCTACAACATTCAAATTTGGACCACATGTATGGTTTTGAGTGGCAAGATGAACTTTGACATGAGTTGACCTTGATTTTGACCTAGTGACCTACTTTCACATTTCTGTAGCTACAGCATTCAGATTTGGACCACATACATAGTTTTGTGCACTGAAAAAAACTTTGACCTTGACATTGACCTAGTGACCTACTTTCACATTTTTGAAGGTACAGGCTTCAAATTTGGACCACATGCATAGTTTTGTGTTCCGAAATGAAATTTGACCTTGATTTTGACCTAGTGACCTACTTTCACATTTCTCAAGCTACAGCCTTCAAATTTGGACCACAAGCATAGTTTTGTGTACCAAAACAAACTTTGACCTTGACATTGACCTATTGAGCTACTTTCACATTTTTGAAGGTACAGGCTTCAAATTTGGACCATTGAATTGATGAGTGGAGCCAACAGTTGTGTAAAGAATGCATGATTATTACTTACAAAACTTTAATTGATCCAAGGAAATTCAGAATTCCATGAAAGATTGAACCAGGAACTTTGTTTTTGCTTTATGTGTTGATGCTTCTGCATCTGGAGAGAGTGATCTTTTTGACATGTTTAAGCATACAATACTCAAAAGACTGCAGACATATCATGTCCAAACAGTCTTTTAAGGGCAGTCATTTTTTTCAGAAATGAAGTTGTTAAAACAAAAAGTCTTTCTATTGCTGGATTGTCCATATTTAGATTAAAACTACATGTATTTAAACTTGGAATTCTTCTCCCGTTAATTATTGCAACATGACAATATCACAAAGGAATGGCAGTCAATTCTTTGGGCAGTATGAATTGCAATTTATTTCATAAAATTCACTTGTCCGAAATTTTGTGTAGCCTGATATTAACACAACAATTTTGTTAAGTCGTTGTTGATTTTTGCATGTGTGCAAGTATTTAAATTGAGAAGCATAAACTTGGTGTTAGCACTAACCTGTCTCATCCTCTGATGGCTCAATAAATATTGAGGTCAGTGAAAACGGAAGTACACTTTGGCAGGTGGCGGTACAATGATGTAATTTTAAGACTGGTTTGCATATTGTTTTGAAAACTACGGATCAGTGACTTTGATGTTATTGAATCAGTCGAAAATCTCACATGCACATGTTTACAATTGCCTACTGGTAAGATTAAATGGTTAATTGTTTGCAGATGGTGACAGTAGGTGGTAAGATAATTAATGCCTCAGGCGTGTATCTCTCGATAAACAGGCTAGGGATTATAGACAACTATGAAATGTTTGAAGAGTATTTCCGGGCTACTCGATATTGAATTTCAAGTACTTTCTAAAGGTCTACATTGGGTCTGAGATACAATTTGACAGAGGACTTTTTTTCTGAATTTATTTTTTTTACGGGAGGTTTTCATGTCTCGGCGGGAGACCAGGAGATATACTGAAAATACAGGAGAAAAAGTCTCCCGGTGGGTGATATGGCATGTATGATGAAATTTCGGATGATTTTTATCTAAGTCAGGTGGGGTCAAAACTAAGTCACCAGGTCAAATCAAAGAATAAGCTTGTTTACACCCTAGGGGCACATTTTTAGCCCACCCTTATCATAAGATGGTGGGCTATTCAAATCACTCTGCGTCCGTGGTCCGTCGTCCTTCCGTCCGTTAACAATTTCTCGTTATCGCATCTCCTCAGAAACTACCAGGGGGATCTTGACCAAACTTTGTCAGAATGATGTATTGGTACCCTAGTTGTGTCCCTCTGAAAATCAGACTGGTTTAACAATTTTTGAGTGAGTTATGGCCCTTTGTTTATTTCTATAATTTACATAGATTTATTTAGGGAAAAACTTTGAAAATCTTCTTGTCCAAAACCACAGAGCCTATGGCTTTGATATTTGATATGAAGCATCATCTAGTGGTCCTCTACCAAGATGATTCAAATTCTTTCCCTGGGGTCTAATATGGCCCCGCCCCGGGGGTCACATGGTTTATATAGACATATAGGGAAAAACTTTGAAAAACCTCTTATTCAAAACCACAGGGCCTAGGGCTTTGATATTTTGTATGTGACATCATCAAGTGGGCTTCTACTAAGGTTGTTCAAATTATCCCCCTAGGGTCAAATATGGCCCCGCCCCGGGGGTCACATGGTTTACATAGACTTATATAGGGAAAAACTTTGAAAATCTTCTTGTCCAAATCACAAAGCCTAGGGCTTTGGCATTTGTAATGTAGCATCATCTAGTGGTTCTCTACCAAGTTTGTTCAAATTATCTCCCTAGGGTCAAATATGGCCCGCCCTGGGGGTCACATGGTTCATATAGACTTATATAGGGAAAAGCTTTTAAAATCTTCTTGTCAATAACCTACAACATTCAAATTTGGCCCACATGTATGGTTTTGAGTGTCAAGATGAACCTTGACATGAGTTGACCTTGATTTTGACCTAGTGACCTACTTTCACGTTTCTGTAGCTACAGCCTTCAAATTTGGACCACATGCATAGTTTTGTGCACTGAAAAAAACTTTGACCTTGACATTGACCTAGTGACCTACTTTCACATTTTTGAAGGTACAGGCTTCAAATTTGGACCACATGCATAGTTTCGTGTTCCGAAATGAAATTTGACCTTGATTTTGACCTAGTGACCTACTTTCACATTTCTCAAGCTACAGCCTTCAAATTTGGACCACATGCATAGTTTTGTGTACCGAAACAAACTTTGACCTTTACATTGACCTAGTGACCTACTTTCACATTTTTGAAGGTACAGGCTTCAAATTTGGACCACATGCATAGTTCTGTATTCCGAAATAAAATTTGACATTGATTTTGACCTAGTGACCTACTTTCACATTTCTCAAGCTACAGCCTTCAAATTTGGACCACTTGCATAGTTTTGAGTACCGAAATGAACATTGACCTGAAGATTGACCTAGTGACCTACTTTCACATTTCTGTAGCTACAGGCTTCAAATTTAGACCACATGCATAGGATTGTGTACCGAAACAAACTTTGACCTTGACATTGACCTAGTGACCTACTTTCACATTTTTGAAGGTACAGGCTTTAAATTTGGACCACATGCATAGATTTGTGTTCTAAAGTGTAATTTAACCTTGATTTTGATCTAGGGACCTACTTTCTCATTTCTCAAGCTACAGCCTTCAAATTTGGACCACTTGCATAGTTTTGTGTACCGAAATAAACTTTGACCTTAAGATTGACCTAGTGACCTACTTTCAGATTTCGCAAACTACAGCCTTCAAACTTGATGCAAATGCATAGTTTTGTGTACAAAGAACTTTGTCCTTGAAATTGATCTAGTGACCTACTTTCACATTTCTCAAGCTACAGCTTTCGAATTTGGACCACATGCACAGTGTTGTGTACGGAAATGAAATTTGACGTTGAGCTAGTCAATAATTTTTGAAATTTGGAACACTCAAAAATGGCACATTGGTGGGTGCCAAGATCACTCTGTTATCTCTTGTTGAAGGTAAAGGCTTCAAATTTGGACCACATGCATAGATTTGTGTTCTAAAATATAATTTTACCTTGATTTTGACCTGGTGACCTACTTTCACATTTCTCAAGCTACAGCCTTCAAATTTGGACCACTTGCATAGTTTTGTGTACCAAAATAAACTTTGACCTTAAAGACACTGATTCTGGTATGCCTGGTATGTGGCCTATGGAGATGATAAGGTCTGCGTATTGGCGATAAGGACCAATACACAAGTCAGGACCATTGGTAGACTTGCTTCTGTTTATCATAATAAGCTACTGTATAGCTACTGTGCAGTAAATAAATTGCAGGTGATATTTCTCACCTTTATAGCAAATCAGTTCTCACCTTTATAACGAGTTTAGAAAGCTTGATTGAATTAGGGCTAAATAAACAAAGCGATAAGATACAACAGTGTTTTATCATATTTTTAATAAAGTAAGTTTTTTAACAATTACATCTCATTATTGCTGTTTTTTTATTATCAAAAATATAAAAAATGCATTCAGGCACATAGCTTTTAAAAGTAATAAATTATTGTGTATTTTGAACAATGATATATCTTTATTGCTGGATTTTATTATACATAAAAGAAAGTTAACATTATTTAGACAACACAAGAGGAATTAAGCATTTTTAATATATAACATCCTTCTGTCTATATACCTTCTTTATCTATTAAAAATGCAACTGAACGCTTCTTTAATTTCTAATAAAATCCAGCAATTATCTTTATTTTTTGTTTTTATTTTGTTACTTTTGATAAAAAGATCATAATCATTGAATAAACAAACTTGTAATTTCTCTTATTAAGTTTTGAATAATTATTTTATAGTGAGAAACGCTTTGCTATAAGAGTTATAATTTAATTGGCCAGGATATTACTCAACATGACTGAGCAATCAAAATTAGTATCTTATCAATTAAAATAATTTTGTGTACATGCTGAAAAAAGACTAAAAAAACAAAATCATTTCAATTAATAAAATGCAAAACACAGGAAATAACCAATTTACCTGTAGGCAATAAAATTTATGAATCTCTGACAATAATTAGGCTACATGTCAAGTCTGCAGGGGTTTTATGGACCCTTATCAGACTGGACCAGACAGGATCTTGTATATTGGGGATTAAAAAGTCTGGTATTTGGGGGGGGGGTCACTTATATAGGAGATTTTCTTTGCCTTTAAGATTGACATAGTGACCTACTTTCAAGTTTCTCAAACAACAGCCTTCAGGTTTGATGCACAAGCATAATTTTGTGTACAAAGAACTTTGTCCTTGAAATTGATCTAGTGACCTACTTTCACATTTCCCAAGCTACAGTTTTCAAATTTGGACCACCGTCCGTCCGTTAACAATTTCTCGTTATTGCATCTCCTCAGAAACTACTGGGGGGATTTTGACCAAACTTTGTCAGAATGATGTATTGGTACCCTAGTTGTGTCCCCCTGAAAATCAGACTGGTTCAACAATTTTTGAGTGAGTTATGGCCCTTTGTTTATTTCTATAATTTACATAGAATTATATAGGGAAAAACTTTGAAAATCTTCTTGTCCAAAACCACAGAGCCTAGGGCTTTGATATTTGGTATGAAGCATCATCTAGTGGTCCTCTACCAAGATGATTCAAATTATTTCCCTGGGGTCTAATATGGCCCCGCCCCAGGGGTCACATGGTTTATATAGACTTATATAGGGAAAAACTTTGAAAAACCTCTTGTCCAAACCCACAGGGCCTAGGGCTTTGATATTTTGTATTTGACATCATCTAGTGGTCTTCTACTAAGATTGTTCAAATATCACCCTAGGGTCAAATATGGCCCCGCCCCGGGGGTCACATGGTTTACGCAGACTTATATATATATAGGGAAAAACTTTGAAAATCTTCTTGTCCAAACCACAAAGCCTAGGGCTTTGATATTTGTAATGTAGCATTATCTAGTGGTTCTCTACCAAGTTTGTTCAAATTATCCCTCTAGAGTCAAATATGGCCCCGCCCTGGGGGTCACATGGTTCATATAGACTTGTATAGGGAAAAGCTTTAAAAAATATTCTTGTCAATAACCTACAACATTCAAATTTGGACCATATGTATGGTTTTGAGTGGCAAGATGAACTTTGACATGAGTTGACCTTGATTTTGACCTAGTGACCTACTTTCACATTTCTGTAGCTACAGCATTCAGATTTGGACCACATACATAGTTTTGTGCACTGAAAAAAACTTTGACCTTGACATTGACCTAGTGACCTACTTTCACATTTTTGAAGGTACAGGCTTCAAATTTGGACCACATGCATAGTTTTGTGTTCCGAAATGAAATTTGACCTTGATTTTGACCTAGTGACCTACTTTCACATTTCTCAAGCTACAGCCTTCAAATTTGGACCACAAGCATAGTTTTGTGTACCAAAACAAACTTTGACATTGACCTATTGACCTACTTTCACATTTTTTAAGGTACAGGCTTCAAATTTGGACCAGATGCATAGTTCTGTATTCCGAAATAAAATTTGACCTCGATTTTGACCTAGTGACCTACTTTCACATTTCTCAAGCTACAGCCTTCAAATTTGGACACTTGCCAACCGGTAGTTTTGTGTACCAAAATGAACTTTGACCTTAAGATTGACCTAGTGACCTACTTTCACATTTCTGTAGCTACAGGCTTCAAATTTGGACCACATGCATAGATTTGTGTTCTAAAGTGTAATTTAACCTTGATTTTGACCTAGGGACCTACTTTCACATTTCTCAAGCTACAGCCTTCAAATTTGGACCAATTTTTTCACCATCATCATGATGGTAGGCTATTCAAATCACTCTGCGTCTGTGGTCCATCTGTCCGTCCATCAGTCCATCCGTGCACGCAAAATGATGGTTAAGTGACTGAATAACGGTACTTTCTCTTTGATGTCATTCATTCCGTTCTGTTTATGTGACTGTTAGAACAATAGAGAGAACAATGGGGGGTCCGTCCGTCCGTTAACAATTTCTCGTTATTGCATCTCCTCAGAAACTACTGGTGGGATTTTGACCAAACTTTGTCAGAATGATGTATTGGTACCCTAGTTGTGTCCCCCTGAAAATCAGACTGGTTCAACAATTGTTTAGTGAGTTATGGCCCTTTGTTTATTTCTATAATTTACATAGATTTATTTAGGGAAAAACTTTGAAAATCTTCTTGTCCAAAACCACAAAGCCTAGGGCTTTGATATTTGGTATGAAGCATCATCTAGTGGTCCTCTACCAAGATGATTCAAATTATTTCCCTGGGGTCTAATATGGCCCTGCCCAAGGGGTCACATGGTTTATATAGACTTATATAGGGAAAAACTTTGAAAAACCTCTTGTCCAAACCCACAGGGCCTAGGGCTTTGATATTTTGTATTTGACATCATCTAGTGGTCTTCTACTAAGATTGTTCAAATTATCACCCTAGGGTCAAATATGGCCCCGCCCCGGGGGTCACATGGTTTACGCAGACTTATATATATATAGGGAAAAACTTTGAAAATCTTCTTGTCCAAACCACAAAGCCTAGGGCTTTGATATTTGTAATGTAGCATTATCTAGTGGTTCTCTACCAAGTTTGTTCAAATTATCCCTCTAGAGTCAAATATGGCCCCGCCCTGGGGGTCACATGGTTCATATAGACTTGTATAGGGAAAAGCTTTAAAAAATATTCTTGTCAATAACCTACAACATTCAAATTTGGACCATATGTATGGTTTTGAGTGGCAAGATGAACTTTGACATGAGTTGACCTTGATTTTGACCTAGTGACCTACTTTCACATTTCTGTAGCTACAGCATTCAGGTTTGGACCACATACATAGTTTTGTGCACCGAAAAAAACTTTGACCTTGACATTGACCTAGTGACCTACTTTCACATTTTTGAAGGTACATGCTTCAAATTGGGACCACATGCATAGTTTTGTGTTCCGAAATGAAATTTGACCTTGATTTTGACCTAGTGACCTACTTTCACATTTCTCAAGCTACAGCCTTCAAATTTGGACCACAAGCATAGTTTTGTGTACCAAAACAAACTTTGACTTTGACATTGACCTATTGACCTACTTTCACATTTTTTAAGGTACAGGCTTCAAATTTGGACCAGATGCATAGTTCTGTATTCCGAAATAAAATTTGACCTCGATTTTGACCTAGTGACCTACTTTCACATTTCTCAAGCTACAGCCTTCAAATTCGGACACTTGCCAACCGGTAGTTTTGTGTACCAAAATGAACTTTGACCTTAAGATTGACCTAGTGACCTACTTTCACATTTCTGTGGCTACAGGCTTCAAATTTGGACCACATGCATAGATTTGTGTTCTAAAGTGTAATTTAATCTTGATTTTGACCTAGGGACCTACTTTCACATTTCTCAAGCTACAGCCTTCAAATTTGGACCACTTGCATAGTTTTGTGTACCGAAATAAACTTTGACCTTAGATTGACCTAGTGACCTACTTTCATATTTCTCAAACTACAGCCTTCAAACTTGATGCAAATGCATAGTTTTGTGTACAAAGAACTTTGTCCTTGAAATTGATCTAGTGACCTACTTTCAAATTTCTCAAGCTACAGTTTTCGAATTTGGACCACATGCACAGTGTTGTGTACGGAAATGAAATTTGACCTTGAGCTAGTCAATAATTCTTGAAATTTGGAACACTCAAAAATGGCACATTGGTGGGCGCCAAGATCACTCTGTGATCTCCTGTTGAAGGTACAGGCTTCAAATTTGGACCACATGCATAGATTTGTGTTCTAAAATGAAATTTTACCTTGATTTTGACCTGGTGACCTACTTTCACATTTCTCAAGCTACAGCCTTCAAATTTGGACCACTTGCATAGTTTTGTGTACCAAAATAAACTTTGACCTTAAGATTGACCTAGTGACCTACTTTCAAATTTCTCAAACAACAGCCTTCAGGTTTGATGCACATGCATAATTTTGTGTACAAAGAACTTTGTCCTTGAAATTGATCTAGTGACCTACTTTCACATTTCCCAAGCTACAGTTTTCAAATTTGGACCACCGTCTGTCCATTAACAATTTCTCGTTATTGCATCTCCTCAGAAACTACTGGGGGGATTTTGACCAAACTTTGTCAGAATGATGTATTGGTACCCTAGTTGTGTCCCCCTGAAAATCAGACTGGTTCAACAATTTTTTAGTGAGTTATGGCCCTTTGTTTATTTCTATAATTTACATAGATTTATATAGGGAAAAACTTTGAAAATCTTCTTGTCCAAAACCACAGAGCCTATGGCTTTGATATTTGGTATGAAGCATCATCTAGTGGTCCTCTATGAAGATGATTCAAATTATTTCCCTGGGGTCAAATATGGCCCCGCCCTGGGGGTCACATGGTTTATATAGACTTATATAGGGAAAAACTTTGAAAAACCTCCAGTCCATAACCCTACATACTAGGGCTTTGATATTTTGTATGTGACATCATCAAGTGGTCTTCTACTAAGATTGTTCAAATTATCCCCCTAGGGTCAAATATGGCCTCGCCCCGGGGGTCACATGGTTTACATAGACTTATGTAGGGAAAAACTTTGAAAATCTGCTTGTCCAAACCACAAAGCCTATGGCTTTGATATTTCTAATGTAGCATCATCTAGTGGTCCTCTACCAAGATGATTCAAATTATTTCCCTGGGGTCTAATATGGCCCAGCCCTGGGGGGTCACATGGTTTATATAGACTTATATAGGGAAAAACTTGAAAACCTTTGTCCAAAACACAGGGCCTAGGGCTTTGATATTTGTATGTGAGATCTTTCTAGTGGTTCTCTACCAAGTTTATTAAATTATCCCCTAGGGTCAGTATGCCCGCCTGGGGGTCACATGGTTCATATAGATTATACAGGGAAAGCTTTTAAAATTCTTGTCAATAACCTACAACATTCAAATTTGGACCACATGTATGGTTTTGAGTGGTAAGATGAACCTTGAGATGAGTTTACCTTGATTTTGACCTAGTGACCTACTTTCACATTTCTGTAGCTACAACCTTCAAATTTGGACCACATGCTTAGTTTTGTGCACTGAAAAAAACTTGGACCTTGACATTGACCTAGTGACCTACTTTCACATTTCTCAAGCTACAGCCTTCAAATTTGGACCACTTGCATAGTTTTGTGTACTGAAATGAACTTTGACCTTAAAATTGACCTAGTGACCTACTTTCACAGTTCTGTAGCTACAGGCTTCAAATTTAGACCACATGCATAGGATTGTGTTCAGAAACAAACTTTGACCTTGATATTGACCTAGTGACCTACTTTCACATTTTTGAAGGTGCAGGCTTCAAATTTGGACCACATGCATAGATTTGTGTTCTGAAGTAAAATTTGACCTTGATTTTGACCTAGTGACCTACTTTCACATTTCTCAAACTACACCCTTCAAAATGGACCACTTGCATAGTTTTGGTACCAAATAAACTTGACATTTTTGAAGTGCAGGCTTCAAATTTGGACCACATGCATAGATTTGTGTTCTGAAGTAAAATTTGACCTTGATTTTGACCTAGTGACCTACTTTCAAATTTCTTAAGCTACAGCCTTCAAACTTGATGCACATGCATAGTTTTGTGTACAAAGAACTTTGTCATTGAAATTGATCTAGTGACCTACTTTCACATTTCTCAAGCTACAGCTTGCGAATTTGGACCACATGCACAGTGTTGTGTACGGAAATGAAATTTGACCTTGAGCTAGTCAATAAGTCTTGAAATTTGGAACACTCAAAAATGGCACATTGGTGGGCGCCAAGATCACTCTGTGATCTCTTGTTTGTTTTCCATCAATATTTATTATCAACATGTGAAGTTCTGTACCCCTCACCCCCATCCCCGCCCCCACAAAAAAAATTTTTTTTTCATTCCTTTTTGTTTAAATTTACATACCCCCCACTCACCCTCCCCTCAGCCCTGCCACCACCCACGTTCCAGATTTCTTACTTGATTGTGCTCTCTTTAAAAGACATCTGTTCTTTTATGTACAAATGTACATGTTAAATAGCCACACTTGGTGCCAAACTACTCGAATACAATATTATGTTCTAGTTACACTTCAAGCTCACATTTCAAATAACTCCATTTAATTCTAAAAGCTAAGCTTATTACAGTAAACATATATTCCATTCAAAATAATTTCATTAGTCAGGATCAAAACGTAACATATATTATTATGTACACTTAAAACATTTGTTCTTACGAAATTATTTGCTTCTTAGTAACATTCTTAACTTTTTGCCGGACATATTTCTTTGGAAGTGGCTATTCTTACGGTCCCGTAGGAATAGCCTCGCAGGCTATTCTTACGGCTCTCCCGTAAGAATAGTGAAAAGTCCACTGATCGGATGGGCAGAAACCATTTAACGTACATGTTTTTAGTAAACAGTGATGTTTTTCTAATGTCCCTAACTTTCTTAAAACACAAATTATATCAATATTTTTTTGATCAATGGAAAGGTTATAAAACAAGCAATTTATTAATTGTTTTTAATTATTATTTCGAAATAAAATGGATTAATTATGAATGCTTAACTTACACTGTTTTTCTAAAAAGTTTTGAACATCACTATGCCGCTATTAAAAAATTATATGTCATTTAAAACGGTTATTCATTTTAAAAAGATATTTTAATACGAAAAGCACAAATCTGCCGTAGGAATAACCACCTGCGGGCTTTTCAGTAATCGTTCCGGAGAGCCGTAGGAATAGACACCTGCGGACTTTTCACTATTCTTACGGGAGAGCCTTAAGAATAGCCTGCGAGGCTATTCCTACGGGACTGTAAGAACAGCCACTCCCTATTTCTTTGCCATTCCTCACCACAAACCCACTCGGCAGGGGATATTAATTCATCGAATTTGCTTGTTGGACAATATATTTTGTAACTGTAGAGAAGTGTAAACAAAAGTTTAAATATGACAAATTAAGAGTTATTCTATTTTTGCAAGGACTGTCAACAATCAGCAACTTAGAAAAAATCCTGAAAATTAAATTCTCTAAATTTTAGGGGATATTTTAAATTTATCATTCATTTCAATGTCTACCAATAAAACTTGAAAAGTTAATGTGCTACTTGTTAAAAGGTGATAAAATACAATATTGTATCGCTCTGGATATTGTCTCCAAGTTGTTTGTCGCGTGCTTAATTTATGTCGATAAAAAACCTCCAGTTTTGAGACCCCAAATCAGGTGAAAAATAGCAAACCTCCAGTTTTGGGATTCTGAACTTATCACTTGTATGAAAGAATCTCCATCTGAAATGAATTTTTGTATGTAAAAACCTCTCAAAACACATAAATACATTGACATTTGTTGAATAAAGTACCAAAACCTTGTTGACAGATAGGTCTTACACCATTAAAATCAACTGTCACATATTTTCACAACCCGATTTTTTCACTGGAACACATACACACACACACACTCTCTATTTTTTGGACAATAGAGTTGTAATTTTGGTGAAAACATTCTAAGTAAGTGTAAACAAAAGTTTAAATAAAAGTTATGACAAATTAAAAGTTAATCTATTTTTGCAAGGACTGTCGGGAATCAGCCACTTAGAAAAATATGAAAAAAAGGTTCTCTCAATTTTATTAGTGGATACTTTAAATTTGTAATTTATTTGACTGTCTACCAGTAAAACTTGAAAATTAATTTGCTGCTAAAATAAAATATTGTATCCTCATAGGTTTTTGAAGTGTATATATTTAAAAGAAGCTGGAATAGAAAATAACATAAAATTTTGGATTTTATCTCAAAGTTGTGTGTTCAGGCCCTTGATTTATGTTGATAAAAAACCTCCAGTTTTGAGACCCCAACTCCAGCTGAAAAATAGCAAACCTCCAGATTCTGAACTTATCTCGTGTATGCATAATGTCTTCATGAATTATATGATACATAGTTTTGACTTATGTACATTGTTAGTATGTTGCCCTATTACTTAGAATATGGTGTATTGTAGTCTGGCTACCGACTAGATAATCTTTTTTTTTTTTTTTAGAAAAAAAATCTGTAAATAATTATGACTTCATCAGTCCTGGCTCTGATTATCTAACATAACATAATGTTTTGAGAAGAAAAGGGACATAATTATACAGAATTTGAATAGCCTCAAGAGTTCTCTCCTATGAACAAAACATTAGGTCTGAAAACAGACTAGGTGTATTGGCACACAATATATTTTGTGAAAAATTTCCCTAGGTGGGGGATGTTGGTAACTCTGTTACAAATTCTTGTTTAACATAATTATGACAATTCCACTTTCTAAAGAACTCCAGTGGCAGTGAAAGGACCTTAGTCAGACTATTGTATTGCTAATTCTAGTGTTTGTTGCTGTGTCTTTGAATTGCTTGTAGATCTATATATTAAACTCTTTTTGATTTATATATGAAAAAAATTAACTTCATGTCATAAATTTTAATCTTACTTATAATGTGATAGTAAGTCATTTTTTCTGATGGCTGATTGTACCCTGTAAGAAAAAAATCTACACACAAATAATTTTTACTTTCCCGCGTTTCGGAGTATAGCAGGAAAGTTTTGTCTTTGAGTTACAGTTTATAGCCAGAGTGCACAGCTACAAGGGCGAAATAGAGTTTGTTAAGTTTTATTTATAAGTAAAGAGAAGACATATTTATCTCAGTTCAGCTTATTGGCGTAAATCCAAATATTTAGCTCTGTCAAAGTACAACCGGCGTCTTTAAAGAAAACAATCAATCTGTCATTCTTGCTACTGAGCACGTGCTAAGAGCTGTGCCCGTGGAACCGATAATGATGACATCAGTCTTCGACCTTAAACATACAAAATGCATAGAATCAAGTAGTTTGACACTTGAAAAAAAATTCTGATGTATATTAATTAAATGCACTTGCAAACATAACATAATTATTTAAGTCCTATTTTCAAATCTATGATACAAATAACGCAGTGTTGTCGCCTTCTTTGCATGTGAAAATGGCTTGTTGAGTTTCCCGACGGAGGCAAATGTCCGTGTTAAACACAATTGAAATATTGAAATCCAGACAACAGATATTTATTTCTAATCAATAAAAATCACTAAAGATAGAAAATACGTTGGCTTTACCTTTTTCTTAAAGTTTTTGAAATCGAAAGTAGGATGTCGGAATGTCTGCTCCTGGTGTCTAAATGCCAGTTTTTCATGAACTTTTCTCTTAATTGATTTTAATAATCTTGGTAATGTCATGGTAAACTTTAATATCAGATACTGTCAAATGCTGTTAAACATCTTTGCACCATCACAATATGTCAAACATATTCTTTAAACTGGAGAATTGGGCATGTTTATGAAGGCATACTACAAAACATGGAGTGGAGTGATGGAGTGGAGTCGTGGAATGGAGTCTAAATTGGAGTGGAGTCATGGAGTGGAGTCAAATTTGAAGTGGAGTGGAGTCATGGAGTGGAGTCAAATTTGGAGTGAAGTGGAGTCAAAATTGGAGTGGAGTCAAATTTGGAGTGGTGTCGTGGAGAGGAGTCAAATTTGTTTTATCAATTATATTCAACATAATAATGCTTTTGGTTTACATTGAATGTAGGTACACAGAACAGTGGTCTTGGTCAAATTGTTAATTATCAGTATATTTTCTCTTTGTTTATGAAAAGATTTTAAAGCATCACATAGATATGAAATACAATTTTATTTATTTGAGAACAGTTGTAAACAAATCAAAAGGTGGTCAACCCATGGAAACATATTCAAATAGACTACAGTATAAAATAATGGTAAAAAGTAATAACCAAGTTTCCAAAACTTAGTTCCAACTGAACACCTGTTATACGAGGAATCTTTCAAAATATCTGCCACACTTAATTTACCCATCATACAAAACTTTTTTACTATGATAAAACAATTAAGTAAAATAAGAACTGACTTTTAAGATCGGTCGTAGAAATATAGCGGTGTGTCGTAACCATGGAAACAGCTTCTGAAGCTGGCAGTCGCGGAAACTCAGAAAACTTGTGTCATATTTCAAAAGATAATAGTATTAGAAACTTGATTTTTAGCTCACCTGAGCACAAAGTGCTCAAGGTGAGCTTTTGTGATCGCCCTGTGTTTGTCGTCAATCGTCCGCCGTCAACAATTTGACTGTTAACACTCTAGAGGTCGCAATTTTGGCCTAATCTTAATGAAACTTGGTCAGAATGTTACCCTCATAAAAATCTTGGACGAGTTCGATATTGGGTCATCTGGGGTCAAAAACTAGGTCACCAGGTCAAATCAAAGGAAAAGCTTGTTAACCCTCTAGAGGTCACAATTTTGGCCCAATCTTAATGAAACTTGGTCAGAATGTTACCCTCAATAAAATCTTGGATGAATTCAATATTGGGTCATCTTGGTTCAAAAACTAGGTCACCAAGTCAAATCAAAGGAAAGGCTTGTTAACACTCTAGAGGTCACATTTTTGGCCCAATCTTAATGAAACTTGGTCAGAATGTTACCCTCAATAAAATCTTGGATAAGTTCAATATTGGGTCATCTGGGGTCAAAAACTAGGTCACCAGGTCAAATCAAAGGAAAAACTTGTTAACACTCTAGAGGTCACAATTTTGGCCCAATCTTAATGAAACTTGGTCAGAATGTTACCCTTAATAAAATCTTGGATGAGTTCGATATTGGGTCATCTGGGATCAAAAACTAGGTTACCAGGTCAAATCAGAGGAAAAGCTTGTCAACACTGTAGAGGCCACATTTATGACTGTATCTTCATGAAACTTGTTCAGAATGTTACTCATGATGATCTTAAAGTCCAGTTTGAATCTGGGTCATGTAGGGTCAAAAACTAGGTCACCAGGTCAAATCAAAGGAAAAGCTATTTAACACTCTGTAGGCCACATTTATGACCATAACTTAATGAAACTTGGTCAGAATGTTAATCTTGATGATCTTTAAGTCCTATTGAAATCTGGATCAGGTGGGGTAAAAAAACTAGGTCACCAGGTAAAATAAAAGGAAAAGCTAGTTAACACTCTATAGGCCACATTTATGACCATATCTTAATGAAACTTGGTCAGAATGTTAATCTTGATGATCTATAAGTCATGTTCAAATCTGGGGCATGTGGGGTCAAAAACTAGGTCACCGGGTCAAATCAAAGGAAAAGCTTGTTAACACTCTAGAGGCCACATTTATGACGGTATCTTCATGAAACTTAGTCAGAATGTTAATCTTGATGATCTTTAGTTTAATTTCGAATCTGGGTCATATGGAGTCAAAAACTAGGTCACCAGGTCAAATCAAAGGAAAAGTTAGTTAACACTTTAGAGGCCACATTTATGACCATATCTTAATGAAACTATCTTGATGATCTTTAGGTCAATAGGTCAGGTGAGCGATACAGGGCCTTCATGGCCCTCTTGTTTCATATTTTTATTAAGTTATGAATACCTATTGTTTGCAATGATTATATTCTAAATATCTTACTAAATTTCTTAATTGTTGTCAGCATGTGCAATTTTAGTAATTAGCATGTGCATTCAGTTGCGGACCAAGAAGGTGCCTCTTTTAATCAGAAAATGATTTTTGGACTTAATTACAACTACGGCTGATTTTGGGCTTGAAAATATTGTATAATACACATGCAATTAAAATTTTAAAAATTTTGTTAAGTCAGTTTAACATCATCTTATATATTAATGCAGCGGATTGCATGCCATATAGGCTATTAATTTGCTTCCTTTTTCAATACATATAGATAATGAAGTTAATTGATAACGCGTTAAATATCGGTTTGGAACATTTAATGTCTATTAAAATTTAATTATATTATATGAAAAACAACAAAGTTGATTTAATTAATTGTTGGAAAAGATATGGATAAATTGTTTTTGTGACATTGCCTTTTGTTAGCTGTCAGTATTGTATAGATATGCTTAACATATTATAATGCATGCATAGAATTGTTCCCTTTTCTGTTGATATTTTTACTATTACTGTTACGAAATCAAATATTTTAGATTTGATACTTCTATCACTTGAATAATTAATCATATTACCGGACTTCTCTCCTTAATTCAGCGGAACCATAATGGGAGTAAACTAGGCATAGAGTAAAGGCTTCCCATATTTTTAGAGCGGTTCTACCAAAGTGATGCTAATGTTCATATGGAAAGAATGTACGACAATTTTTTTTTTATTTTGGGGGTGGGTCACTTATTGTTACTCTGTTGAAATCTCGTGTTATGCAATAAACTTTCCAGAGATATCATCACCATTGGTATGTTATCAAGTACACTTAATATTTTGTATATAGCCCGGATGGAAAAATCAAAAGAAAATACAATTAGCGATAACCCGTATATATGTAGTCATGGAAATTCACAGTGAAAAAATCTAGATCTTTTCTCAATACAATAAGCAATACAGCTAAGCCAAAGCTATAACTGTCACATCCTTATCATATAAAAGATGGAACTACATTTCCAATTGCAAAAACATATCATCTAACATCATCTTAAATGCTTGGCGAACTTCTCTTTTCGTAACATTGTCCCTGCGCAGTTAGTGGGGACCGATGCGCTATACTAACTGCCAAATGCTAAATAAGAAGTTGTTAATGCTAAATGTCAATAGCTTAGTGTTAATGTCACATACTTAATGCTAAATGCTACATACAAAATACTATATGCCGTATACAAAATGTTAAATGTCATTACAACTCTACATGCAGCCACAGGAAAACACTGCAGCAATTACGGCAGAGACTGAAGCACTCACGAAGGCCGTCTCAATGGTTGAAGACTCGGCAGAAGAAAGCTCCTCAGTCTTCTTTCTCACAGATGCACTGTCTGTTATGGAAGTTCTGATCAACAATAAAGCTCCGCAGCTAGCCAGGAGAATGTAGAGCCTGGGTATAACCTGCAAAGTAGCACTTGCAGGCATTGAAGAGGTAGACAAACTGGCTTAGCTAGAAGCTCAGTCAGAACAACCAACAAAACCTGTGAGTTACAAGGAGAAAGTCACCATCGTCAAGGCACTAACGAGACCAAGGATAGAGGAAGATGCTTTTCATCTCCTTGATCGGTCTGAACAAGTGATGATGGTCAGGCTCCGCTCAGGGCACAACAAGCTCAATGCTGACACGAAACGAAATACAGACTGGCACCATCGCCAACTTGTTCATGTGGTGAAGAAGATCAGGCTGCATAGCATATACTTCAGAGATGTAAAAGGCATGACCATGAGTAGCTGCGACTTGGCCGATAGATACCTCAATGCACCAAGAACTATATGGAGGCTTTGAGGATCTGCGGCAAACCACAAGTTTCATCGAGGCTACTGGTCTGACAGTGTAGTTGCGAACGAGAAGAAGATAAAAACAAATTCTTTTTGTCAAATAATAAATGGTAATTCTCAAATTATCAATATTTATGATCTTATCTCTTCAACTAATGAATGTAGCTTTTACTCATTTGAAAAAAAAAAATATTCTGCCTTCCTAATTTAAAGCAATAACGTTGCAGATGTTACGGGGATATGGAACCGAAACATTTTGCTGTAAAGTGTTTATCATATAATAGACTAAGATATGTAACAGAGAAAAAGTTATGTGATGAAGGGCAATGATTATATAATTGATAAGTTCACCTCTTTATTTCAATGAAAACTTAGCAATGAACATTTTGACATTTATTTTTTTTTAACAAAAAAAAACTAGAAAAAAAAAAAACACTTATCATTGAGAATTACAGTTCGAAAGCCAATTTGAAATTAAGCAGTTCGTAAATAGCATTTTTCATTTTGCATTAACATTTTTGCAGTTACCATTGCGCAATGGCCTTCCTTAGGCATATAGCATTTGGTATGTTGCATTTTATGTAAAGTGTTTGGCATTTTGCATTAAGTAATTGGCATTTAGCATTAAGTATTTGGCGTTTAGCATTAAGTTATTGGCATTTAGCATTAAATATTTGTCATTTAACATTTGGCTATATTCATGGCGCACCAGCTTTCAATACATATCAAATGCCATATGCCATATCCTTTGTGCTAAATGCCTATAATTATTGCCAAATGGCAAATGCTACTCGTCAAATGCTTTAAATTTGTGAGTTAATGATCTGTATCCCTTACTTACACTAATGACTGTTACTTTTAATCACTTGAAAACATATGAAGTTCTATCAGTCTGATTTGAAGCAATAACATGTTCTAAAGGTTATGAGATGACATGATCGAAACATTTCACTCTAAAATGTTTTTAAAGAAATATTTTTTTATAGAATCAAAGTTATGTTATAAAGGCCAATGACTATTTACAGGATGCATTTATACACTGATATATTCTGAATAAGTACTTAGCAATACGCATTTGGCATTTATTGTTTCGTATTTGCAATTAACAATTATCATTTATTGTTTGACAATAACCATTTCACAGGCAATATTTGACATTAAGCATATAGCAAATAGCATTTTGCAATAGCTGTTTGTCATTCAGCATTTGACAATTAGCATGGCACACCGGCTTTTTATAACCTTCCATAGCATTTAATAAATGTCATTTCGTTTTCAAAACATTTTGCATAAGGTGTTTGGCATTAAGCATTGATATCTGATATTTCGCAATTGACAAATAGCATGGCGCACCAGGTTTTCATATAAACATAAAAGTAGCATCACTTTGGTAGAACCGCTCTACACACAAGTTGGAAGTCTTTACTCTAGGGATAGTTTCATTATTGTACCGCTGAATTATGGAGAGAAGTCCAGTAATATGATTAATTATTCAAGTGATAGAAGTATGAAATTTAAAATACTTGAATCTGTAACAGTAATAGTAAAAATATCAACGAAATTGAGAACAATTTTATGCATGCATTATATGTCAAGCGTATCTATACAATACTGACATGTAACAATGTCATAAAAAAAAAAATATTCACATTTTTTTCAACAATTAATTTAATAAACAATTTTTTTCATATTATATAATTATGTTAAATATTCCAAGCCGAGATTCAATGAGTTATTCCTTAACTTCATTGCCTATGTGTATTGAAAAAGGAAGTGAATGAATAACGTATATGGCATGCAATCCGCTGCATTAATATATGAAATGGTGTTAAACTGACGTATCAAAATTTTTAGAATTTAAAATTGCATGCGTATTATATAATACTTTCAAGCCAAAATTCAGCTATAGTTGTAACTAAGTCTAAAAAAACATTTTCTGATTAAAAAGGGCACCTCGTTGGTTCACAGCTGAATGCACATACTAATTACTAAAATTGCACTTGCTGACGACAATTAAGAAATTTAGTAAGGTATTTAGAATATAATCACTGCAAACAATAGGTATTCAGAACTTAATGAAAATATGAAAAAATCAAGTTTCTAATACAATTACATTTTGAAATATGACAGAAGAAAGATTTTTAGTTTCCGCGATTACCAGATTCAGAAGCCGTTTCCATGGTTACGGCACACTGCTCAATTTCTACGACCTCATTTAAAACCTCCATTTGTTGCCGAACTGTATTTTTATTTAGGTGAAAAAGTTTTGTATGTTGGGTAAATTAAAATCCTTACAGAGGGCCCATACACACGAAAGCTTCTTCAGTTATGTAGAAGCATGTTCTAATTACTACTTCATTTATTAGTTTCGGGGACTATAGGAATGCGCTTTTCCATCATTCCGTCAGTCCATCCGTCCGCAATTACGTGTCCGGTCCATAACTCTGTTATCCATGAAAGGATTTTAATATTACTTGGCACAAATGTTCCCCATGATGAGACAATGTGTCCTGCGCAAAACCCGGACCCCTTGCTCAAAGGTCAAGGTCACAATTGGAGGTCAAAGATCAACAAGGCTTTTTTCCTGTCCGGTCCATAACTCTCCAATCCTTGAAGGGATTTTGGTATTACTTGGCAGAAATGTTCCCCATGATGAGGTGACGTGTCATGCGCAAATCCCGGACCCCTAGCTCAAAGGTCAAGGTCACAATTGGAGGTCAAAGGGCAACAGGGCTTTTTTCCTGTCCGGTCCATAACTCTCCCATCCATGAAGGGATTTTGATATAACTTGGCAAAAATGTTCCCCATGATGAGACGACATGTCATACGTAAAACCTGGATGCCTAGCTTATAGGTCATGGTCACAATTCGAGGTCAAAGGTCAACAAGGCTTTTTTTCTGTCTGGTCCATAACTCTCCCATCCATGAAGGGATTTTAATATTACTTGGCACAAATGTACCTCATAATAAGACGATGTGTCTTGCACAACTTTCAGACCCCTATCTCAAAGGTCAAGGTCACACTTAGCAGTCATATGTTAACATAGCATGAACAGGGTCTGTTTCGTGTCCGGTCCATAACTCTGACATTCATTAAGGGATTTTAATATCACCTGGCACAAATGTTCCCCATGATGAGAAACTGAAACTGAAACTGCTTTATTTGATTAAACGCCTAATTTTACACATAGTATATTCACCGGCGTTGTACATTAAATTATACCAGATTTATATAGCGCCAAAGGCGCTTTACATAGTTCAAATGCAGCCACACAGGGCGCATAATTCATCCTCTACTAGTACAGACACAGAGCGATCTGACCAGAGGGACAGAGTGAGACAAAGCCCCCACGACAGAGAATTCAGAAATCAGATACAGGCTTATCCGGCTAACTTAGCCTAGCTCGTTTCGAATAGACAGCCTGGTTCTTTAACGTGCCCAGTGTATAGCACTGATACACGCAAGGATTGCCTGGGTTCCTGACCAGTACACCTCTAGTTGGGTGGGAAACACTGAAAAGCGTTTCTGAAAATTCCCGAGTAGCTGCCGGGGATCGAACCCCGACCTCAGGATTGGAAGGCCAGCGTGCAAACCACTGAGCTATCCGTCCACCCAATGAGACAACGTGTCATGCGCAAAGCCCCCAGACCCTTAGCTCAAAGGTCAAGATCACAATTGGAGGTCAAAGGTCAACAGAGTTTTTTTCCTGTCCCGTCCATAACTCTGCCATCCATGAAGAGATTACAATATTACTCGGCATAAATGTTCCCCATGATGAGACAACTTGTCATGTGCAACACCCAGTACCCTAGCTTAAAGGTCAAGGTCACACTTTGAGATCAAAGGTCAAGAGGATTTTTTTCCTGTCGGGTCTATAACTTTGTCATACTAAACAGGATTTAGATATCAGTTGGCACAAATATTCCCCTGGATGAGACAACCTGTCTAGTGCAAAACCCTTGCCCAAGGTCTAATGTCAAGGTCACACTTAGAGACCAAAGGACAGATACAAGAATGACTTTGTCTGGAGCATTTCTTCTTCATGCATGGAGGGATTGTGATGTAACTTGGCACAAATGTTCACCAACATAAGACGGATTGTCATGCGCAAGAACCAGGTCCCTAGGTCTAAGGTCAAGGTCATATTTAGAGGTTAAAGGTCAAATTCAAGAATGACTTTGTATGGAGCATTTCTTCTTCATGCATGGAGGGACTTTGATGTAACTTGGACCAAATGTTCACCACCATGAGGCACCCTTGTTTTTAGAATTATGTCCCTTTGTTTTTACTATAAATAGATTTTATTGTAACTTCTTTATTACTGGCGGTAGAGAAAAATCGAGACCACTTTTCTGTAGTACAACATGCATGTTACATCCAATATTTAGGTGTATTTTGACCTATCTCTACCTGGTAAAGAGTTTCTTGTGGACTTATATTATATAGATTTTTTTTTTTTTTTTAAGATTAATTTCCCTTTGTTGTTAGTATAAATAACTTATATGATAACATTTTTATAATCAGCCAAAACAATTCAATATGAAAACAACTGTGGGTATTTATATATGCACATTTTAATCCAAGTGTGTTGTTATAACATTGTATATATAGTACAATATTGTTTATACATCATTGACAGATATCAGTTCATTATGTTATACTGCAGAAGAGAAAATAAGGTGCCTTCCAGTAGGGGACTTTGTATTGCATGGCAATACTTCATTCACTTGTTCTCTGATGGGTTAGGTATTATAATAGACAATATTTTTCATAACCTTTATCAGTGAACAATATAGTACTTCTCATCAGTGTTGTTTTTTTAATGAAGTTTGTTGTTGTTGTTTTACTTGACAAATTTTTCACTTGGCCTTAGCAGGAAGGTCTAATACGGGGAGTAGAAACTCCGTATAAATCAATACATTTATCTGTATTAAGCTGTCGTTAGCGATCGATATTTTGTTTTTCGCCACTATCGATTAGCGTGTAATTAGCATATTACCTCATGTTAATCATGGAGCCATAACACTTATTGTTCAAAGGGTTTACCAGTCACATGTTAAGTGGCGATAATTAGATGATCAGAGATTGATCTAACGGGATTCTGAAGCAAAAACAGCATGCAACTGCATGTGGTGATATGCTAAATTATTATGAATTAACTCGAGCTCACTTCCCTGAAGAAATATTTTACCACGTAACTTCAAAACCTTTATCAAAGGGCCGATTTTTGTTGGATTTGAATAAAAAAATGGAAAATAACAGAAAGCTGACACTTTTCTTGAATCTTGTAGAGCCATAATTATAATTATTGTTTATAATGTCAGATTTCTACATACAGAAACAAACATTCTTCTTGAACGTAGGGAATGTTTCAAACGAAATTGTTGTTTAAACTCCAAAAATTAGTTTAATAAATTTAATCTTAAAACTGATGTGTGAAAAATACAATGTATTTGAATTAAGATAACAATATTTTTTTTAAAAAAGGTCGACAATGAAGTTACATTTAGTATTCCGAACTTTTAGATAAAACTGCAGAAAATCATCTAGGTTTAACATGCATTTAAAGGATGAAGAACAGAGCAATATCATAAACAAATATTTTTAGGCAACAGTTTACAGTTTTGACTTGCTATTTTCATTAAAATATGTCCTAATTTTTTTGTTCTAAATACTCTGAATCAACAAGGCAAATATCATGTAAAAAACGACATCTTTCTCTCTGGGTAAGACAAGTCTAGATTTAGCCATTTTCACAGGGCGAAAAGTAACATAAATGTAGATATTTTCCATTTAAAAACAGATGCAGGCAATAATTTCATGGCAGAACTTGGCAGAACTTTTGTTTTCAACATGCTTTCCCAGATTTTCACTGAAAGGACGAGTTAAACTGTAAGGCGTAAGTGTTTGAGTAATAGCAGAATAACCTACTATACGGCATACGCTTCGATTGGACGACAGCATAAGATAAGATAAATGCGGGAGAGGGATAACGACAACAGGCCGCGCATGGTTGCAAAGTGCGCATGTGCAATTGTCGTGTAAAAATAGCCCATCTAAAATTAGTCCGTACATGTAGGATCCCATTAGAAATATTTTTAGATAACTTGTCCGTTTCCCATTTCGATCATCATGGAATGGGATGAGGAATTCTTTTGGAAGAGAGATTCATATTATGGTTCAGTTTTATCAATAGAGCAAGCAAAAAATGTCATTGATGACTTTGAATATTCAACGTGCACATCATTTTCAGAAACAAGATCCAGTAAACAGTTCGGACAGTTTTGTCTAGAAGGTAAAGAAATTATTGTTAGAGTGCAATGTTCACTAGTATAGTTTCAGACCCGAAGCCGCACAAGTAATGAAGTATGTTGATAAGTGGTTTTAACTGCAATAGTGAATTGAAATGAAACTGCTATATAACATTTTATATAACAATTAGTAGAGTAAACTTTCACCGACTGTTTTCAGAACTATTCAGAAACAGTAAAGCCCTCAACAGACGGTAGGTTTTTGTTAATTTAACATTTAAATTAAATCCTTTAAATTTTAACAATAAAATTTAACATGTACAGCCAAATGTACAATGCTATTCCTTGATTTCATACTAATCCTTTATAGTCTATTAATAGTTATAAGTATAGTACGACACTTGTAATAATAAGTAGACTTGAATTAATAAAATAATCCCATGTTACTATTAGTCGTAAATGTTGAGAGTCTTACGTACCACACAACCTATTGACTTGAAAGAACATTCACTATTAATGGTAAACTTTTATAATTAGTTATTGAATAAGTAGGCAATTGATTAAATTTCCAGAAATAATTTCCCAATCTAGAACTAAAAGGCCTTCAATGCATAAGGAAAAAGGTTGATCACGTAAAAAGCTTAAATGATTTGTGCACGGCGGCATGGACGTGAGAAAACAAACACAGATGTTTCCAAACAGCATCGTGCAGTTCTGAGTATGTTGATTCACTAACGTTGTCTTTAATCAAATTGGCATATAGACTTGAAAGGACATATCATATGTTCACTATTATAACCGTAACACTCAGTGTTCATTGAATACTGGAAGTGGAATACTGTCTGATAATAATAAAATGTAACAATTTTATTAAAATTGAACATACATTTGAGATAATATGGTTGTACAACTAGAAATCTACCGAGGCCTTAATTATATGCACGACAAGATGTTTGTGTATCAGTACTGTAAACATGAACACTTAAGTGTTCTCGTAAGTTTGATAGCATATGCATGGAGATTATGGTATCAGTTGAAAGTACCATAGTATATTCTCGCATACTTGTGCTTAAAAGATATAACAGACTAGCTTGACAGCTGGTATCACAGTGTAAGTATTGTCAGATCGATAACTCATGCATCTGGACTGATGTCGCATGGTTAGATAACAACAGCTGGGGACATGGTAAATTAAAATCATTGTGAAGTGTGACTAAGGATCCAGTAAACCGCATCCTTCTAGATAACCCGTTAGAGGCAGCTAGAAATCCCTGCTGTAAATCAATCCGAATACTGATAGACCGAGTATAAATGTTGATAAAAAAGTGGAGATGTCCCGAACATAATTGTAGTCGATATTGTATAAAATAGTAAAGAGGTATATATTACGTGGTAACTTTTCAGTGACGCTGAGTATATAATCAGCTCACTCAGGTTCGACGCATATGATGGATATGAAATTTTAACATTGATTTTCGGTAGTCACTGTTATTCATTTACTCAAACAGTAAAACGAATTCAACAACTATCGAGCAAAATGTTTTAAATACTGAAGAAAAGGTATGCAGTTTATCATTTTTATTCATCAGTCCCGAGAAGAAAAAAACAACAAGAGAACAATAACAAAAGCTTCCGATCTCGGCGTACAAGTTACTACTAATTATTTGCCGAATCTGCAATCGTATTTTTCTCCGGGATTAAAGAATTATAAATGCTTCTGTTTCCTGTGAGTTACCATACATCTAAACATCAAAGCAATGAGAAAAATACGAGAACACACTTTTAAAATCGTCAACCATTTATATAGATAAAATATATGTTGCTCTTTGTAATTCTCAGTATTCATATTGATTACCAGACCTCTAGCATGTCCTGACTCTGGTTCTAGCTGTCAGGTAACCGGGCCCCTAGCTACTTCCAGATGTCATTACTATAGTTCACCATGCTCCAACCATTGTCGTGTTTCTGTTGCATCAGCTGGGGCTTGTAAAATATCAGAACTATAGTTATCCATGCCAAAACTGTAGTGATGGTTCTGTAGCAACAGCTTGTGCACGGTCCATGTAAGTTCTATAAATAACCATGCCAATACTGTTATCATGGTTTAGTAACAGCAGGTAGAACATAGTATTTATCAGCAATATAGTTAAGTATGACCCAACTGTAGTTATGGTTCGGTAGCAACAGATTAAGTACGGTATATATGAGTACTAAACCCTAACTTTTCTCTTGGTTTTGTAAAAACGAAGCATTGTATATATCAGTACTATAGTTTACTATGACCCAACTGTAATTTGCAACAGCTTAAGTCAGGGTATATATGCGTACTAAAAATAACCATGCCCCAACTATTGTCACGGTATGGTAACAACAGCTGGAGCATGATATATATCAGTACTCTAGTTAACCATAATTTGACCTTTGTCGTGGTTTGGTAGGAACAGCAGGAGCACAGTATATATGCGTACTATAGATAACCATGACTCATCTGTTGTCATGGTTTGGTAACAACAGGAAGAGCATGGTAAATATCAGTATTACAGATGACCATGTTCTGGCTGTTGTTATGGTTCAGTAACAACAGTGGGAGCATGGTAAATATGAGTGCTTTAGATAACCATGCCTCAACTGTTGTCATGGTTTGGTAACAACAGGAAGAGCATGGTATAGATTAGTATTACAGATGACCATGTTCTGGCTGTTGTTGTGGTTCTATAACAACTGCTGGATCACGGTAAATATGAGTACTATAGATAAGCATGCCCTAACTGTTGTCATGGTTTGGTAACAACAGGAAGAGCATGGTATATATCAGTATTACAGATGACCATGTTCTGGCTGTTGGTTTTGTTCAGTAACAACAGTGGAAGCATGGTAAATATAAGTATGGTTTGGTAACAACAGGAAGAGCATGGTATATATCAGTATTACAGATAACCATGTTCTGGCTGTTTTTGTGTTCAGTAACAACAGTGGAGCATGGTAAATAGTAATATATAAGTACCAGGCCCCACTGTGTCATGGTTTGGTAACAACAGGAAGAGCAATGGTAATATCAGTATTAAGATGACCAATGTTCTGGCTTTGTTATGGTTCAGTAACAACAGTAGGAGCATGGTAAATATGAGTACTATAGATAACCATGCCCTTACTGTTGTCATGGTTTGGTAACAACAGGAAGAGCATGGTATATATCAGTATTACAGATGACCATGTTCTGGCTGTTGTTATTGTTCAGTAACAACAGTGGAAGCATGGTAAATATAAGTACTATAGATATCCATGCCCCAGCTGATGTCATGGTTTGGTATCAACAGGAAGAGCATGGCAAATATCAGTATTACAGATGACAATGTTCTGGCTGTTGTTATGGTTCGTAATAACATGTGGAGCAGGTAAATATGAGTATATAGAATGACCATGCCCAACTGTTGTCATGGTTTGGTAACAACAGGAAGAGCATGGTATATATCAGTATTACAGATGACCATGTTCTGGCTGTTGTTGTGGTTCATAACAACGTGGGATCAGGTCAAATATGAGTACAATAGATAACCATGCCCCAGCTGTTGTCATGGTTTGGTAACAACAGGAAGAGCATGGTATATATCGTATTACAGATGACCATGTTCTGGCTGTTTTTGTGGTTCATATAACAACAGTGGGAACAGGTAATATGAGTACTATAAATAAGCATGCCCTAACTGTTGTCATGGTTTGGTAACAACAGGAAGAGCATGGTATATATCAGTATTACAGATGACCATGTTCTGCGTGTTGTGGTTCTATAACAACTGCTGGATCACGGTCAATATGAGTACTATAGATAAGCATGCCCAACTGTTGTCATGGTTTGGTAACAACAGAAGAGCATGTATATATCAGTATTACAGATAACCATGTTCTTGCTGTTTTGTGGTTCTATAACAACAGTGGGAACATGGTGAATATGAGAAGTATAGATAACCATGCCCCAACTATTGTCATGGTTTGGTAACAACAGGAAGAGCATGGTATATATCAGTATTACAATTAACCATGTTCTGGCTGTTTTGTGGTTCTATAACAACGTGGATCAGGTAAATATGAGTAATATAGATAACCATGGCCCCAACTGTTGTCATGGTTTGGTACAACAGGAAGAGCAAGTTAGATATCAGTATTACAGATGACCATGTTCTGGCATGTTGTTGTGTTCTAGTAACAACTGCTGGATCACGGTAAATATGAGTTATATAGATTAGCCAATGCCCAACTGTTGTCATGGTTTGGTAACAACAGGAAGACATGGTATATATCAGTTTTACAGATAACCATGTTCTGCTGTTTTTGTGGTCCAGTAACAACAGTGGGAGCATGGTGAATATGAGTAATATAGATAACCAGGCCCCAACTGTTGTCATGGTTTGGTAACAACAGGAAGAGCAAGGTATATATCAGTATTATAGATGACCATGTTCTGGCTATTGTTATGGTTCAGTAACAACAGTAGGAGCATGGTAAATATGATTACTATAGATTACCAATGCCCCAACTGTTGTCATGGTTTGGTAACAACAGGAAGATCATGGTATATATCAGTTTTACAGATGACCATGTTCTGGCGTTGTTGGTCATAACAACTGCTGGATCACAGCAATTGAGTACTATAGATAAGATGCCTAACTGTTGTCATGATTGGTAACAACAGAAGCATGTATATCGTATTACGATGACCATATCTGGCTTTGTTGTGCCAGTAACAACAGTGGGGCATGGTAAATACTAATAGATAACCATGCCCCAACTGTTGTCATGGTTTGGTAACAACAGGAAGAGCATGGTATATATCAGTATTACAGATGACCATGTTCTGGCTGTTGTTGTGGTTCTATAACAACTGCTGGATCACGGTCAATATGAGTACTATAGATAAGCATGCCCTAACTGTTGTCATGGTTTGGTAACAACAGGAAGAGCATGGTATATATCAGTATTACAGATAACCATGTTCTTGCTGTTTTTGTGATTCAATAACAACAGTGGGAGCATGGTGAATATGAGAAGTATAGATAACCTTGCCCCAACTATTGTCATGGTTTGGTAACAACAGGAAGAGCATGGTTTATATCAGTATTACAGATGACCATGTTCTGGCTGTTGTGGTTCTGTAACAACTGCTGGATCACGGTCAATATGAGTACTATAGATAAGCATGCCCTAACTGTTGTCATGGTTTGGTAACAACAGGAAGAGCATGGTTTATATCAGTATTACAGATGAATATGTTTTGGCTGTTGTTGTGGTTCGATATGTATGAGTTCTATTGAAAACAATGCTCTAACTATTGTCAAAGTTTGATGACAACAGCTGGAGCATTGTATATATCGGTACTATAGTTTACCATGACCACCAGTCGCAACAGCTGGAACATGGTACACAAGAGTAATATAAATAACCATGCACTGACTCTTTTCGTGGTTTGATAACAACAGCCGTGCTGTAGTTATGGTCCGGTAGCTGCAACTGTAACATGATATATGAGTACTATAGGAAGAGATTAGTATTTATCAGTACTATAGTTAAACATGACCAAACTGTAGCGGTGGTTCGGTAGCAAAAGATTGAGTACGGTATATATGAGTTATATAGATAACCATGCTCTAACTGTTGTCATGGTTTGGTAACAACAGGAAGAGCATGGTTTATATCAGTATTACAAATGACCATGTTCTGGCTGTTGTTGTGGTTTGATAACATCTGCTGGATCAAGGTAAATATGAGTACTATAGATAACCATGCCCCAACTGTTGTCATGGTTTTAAATGACTAGGAAGAGCACGGTATAAATCGGTATTACAAATAACCTTGTTCTGGCTGTTGTTGTAGCACATTTATCTGTAAGAGTTTTTCTTTCAATAAAGAGCATTACAACGTATGAATTCCAAAAATGCTAAGATTAAAAGGGACAGAAAAGTGGAAAAAACTAAAAGGTTAAAATTTACAGAAGGTAAACCTTGAAATGAATATGTTTCTCTGACCTACATTTCCACTGTATAAAACTGAAATCATCAAGGAAAGGAGCTTCTATAAAATCTGATTTACTGCCGATCTACAATGCAAAACTTTCCATTTAATATATGAAAAAGGAAGGACCTTCTCTAGCTTTGTTCTGATGGAACAATATCTTCAGAATTCCATCAGTACTTCAAGAATATTCATTCTGAAAAAGCAGCCAGAGACTGCCTATCAGAACCAGACATGTTGGAAGTAAGTGATAACTCTGATATTGAATAGTTGTTAAAAGTACAAAAGAGTTGTTTTGTTTTAAGAGGTACTGTATACTAGAAACAGATGGGAAAACATTCGTTTACTAATATCTAGAATGGATTGTTGAAACTTTGTGTGGTGTAATTGTTATACAAGTTTAAACATAATCTGTAGTTTTACAGTAAACCTCACTTATAAGGAACTCGGATATAAGGAACACTCGGTTATAAGGAACAGTTTTCAATTCCCCGATTTTATTCCTTCTTTATTCAATGTAAAAATCCTCGGTTATAGGGAACGAATAAAAATTATTAAAAACCGGAAATAAACAGGAAAAACGTCAGAGTAACGTCGGCACTTTCACTCAAATAAACACAAATTATTTCATTACTATGATCTATAGTTTGTTAATTCACGGATACGATAAAATGAAAAAATATAATATCATCTTTAACATTTACCAAATACTAGACGATTATGTATTATGCTTCAGTCTATATACTCGTAGATAACACACTTGTGCTGTTTAATTTATATATCTACATTTGTAGAGACTCACAAAAATTTGGACGCATACTTTTTGAAAAAGGACGCTAGAAAATCCCAAACGCGATTCCCCGGAGCGCATATTTTTGCCATGCGCATGCTTGCTCAATACACAATAAAGACAATAATAAAACAGATGCGCCTGTTAGTCAAAAGGCGGAGTTTACGGCGACTCTTTTTTGCTCCTGGCCAATCAGAGATCAATGTTTTCTAATAGGTGAATGGCCAGTTAAGGTACATGTAGTATTGTGTGTTTACGTAATCTAATCAACACGCGACAAACCACTCTGATTATGTAACAAATAATTTGGTTTTTAACACGTGGCGTACTTGAGTTTTGAATTTACCGTTAATCGCGATAATTGGATTAAATGATGATTAAATTTAGAACGTTTACAGGACAGTCACAGGACTTGATTGTGTTGTTTTTCGTAGCCATTCCCGAATCAAGTAAACAATAATTGGCTCACATTTTTTTCAAAATGGATACGATACGAAATATATTCCCTTGGCTGAATTGTTTGGTCATTTTAAGTATAGAATTTCCTTGAAAATGGAAGGCCCCGAAATTTCCTAAAGATTCATGAGAGAGTTAAAACTTTCCCTTTTTAAACCTCATTCAATAGCTTTCGTTACAAATTGTGTTGTTATCCCAAAACCTCGGTTAAAAGGGAAACTAGTTCGTATACGGAATAAGGCCCTCGGTTTAAGGAAAAATTTTTAAAAAGGCCCCAAGCTTTTCCTTATAAGCGAGGTTTACTGATACACCTTTTATAAAACATTTCATTTGTAAAAAGTGACATTTTTCCTTGTTTTTGAAAAATCATGTCATGGGTTTGATATTTTTGTTTAAGTGCACCTGTGACAGTATGGACCATTAAAAAAAACTTTTTGAATTTTTTTGAGTACTAAGGCATTTAAAAATTTAATTTTAAACCCTTTTGAAATTTTTTGATTTTGTTGTTGCCGATTGAGTTAAGTAAAAATTTTAACTAAAAAAACTATTTAATTTGGGGAAAAGTTTTTTATGTTTCCCTTTTTTAAAAACAACATTGTTGATATAATATAACTAAAATACCTAAATTTCCATTCAAAAAAAAGTTTTATGTGTCTAAAAAACTTTTTGTTTTTTCTCTCCATTATTTAAAAAATGGACTAATCTTCTGGTTTTAAAACCCCCGATATCAGTTTACAGAAAAAACAGTTTGGTGTTTTTGGGGTTCGGTAAAACGTGGGCATGGTTTTGGATATACGAAAACCAGCCCCACTTTTACAATGGTTCGGAAAAATCTACCATGGATAATGAGTACAAAAATAACCTGCTCCGTCTTTGAAAATAGCCCGGTAATAGCATCTGCAGTGTTATGATTTTACAGACAATGCTCACTGTTTGTAACACAACCATGACAACGTTGGTGCTAATTTTTTTTTAGTACTGAAACAGTGCTCGGGCTGTTGGTAGGACCATGAAAAACCCCCGAGTGTTTTTATAGTACTGTCAAAAAATGATTAATTTTGTTAACACCATGAGAATAGTTGGGCCCGGATCTTGTACTGATCAGACGTATTAGTGTTGTTACACAAAATGATAACAGTTGGGGCCCCTGTTTATTGAGTACTAATTAGCGATTCAGTGTTGTAAAAAAACCATGATAACATTTGGGCCTGGGTTGTCTATATCCTGGTAAAAAACCATGTCTGTGTTTTTACAAAAACCACGACAAAAATTTTGGGGCCTGGTTTTTTTAGTACTGAAGGAAACCATGCTCTATCTGTTGTTACGGTAAATGACAACGGGCGGAGGTTTTCATTGTACTGATACGAAATGCTCTGTTTTTGCTCCCGGGCCCCTGACAACAGCCATAGCAGGTTTATTGTCTGATACAAACAGCTTAGTGTGTTACACAACCACGACAATAGGGGGCCGGTTATTACAATGTGTAAGATCATGCTGTAGCGTTGTTACCGAACCCATGAAAAACCCAGAGAATGTTTAATATAGTTGATAATACCAGCCCCGTTTTGTAAGCCCCCCTTAAAAATTGTTTGGGTTTTTATCTATGTACTAATACGCCAGCTTACTGTTTTACAAAACCCATGGAACATTTGGGGGCAGGTTACTTAAGAAAAGATACAGACCATGCTGTTTTTGGGTTCCCGGCCCATGAAACAGTGGAGCAGTAACCCCTATGACGGATAAGTGATGCCCCTACTTTATTTTACTTATTTTGTTTGGTTTAACGTCGCATGACACAATTTAGGCCCTTGGCGACTTTCCATTTGAGGTGGGGAAGCCCCAAGGTGACCTCCGCGCTTATTTCACAGAGCGGGGACCGGGGGTAGAACCACGCCCTTCCCGTAAGCAGCTTGTGGTTTCCTCAATGAAGAATTAAACCCCCCAGTTGGCTAAAAACCCACTCGAACATGCTCTTACTTTTGTACAAACCATGACCCCGTTGGGGCCCTTTTTATCTAAAGGTTGATGCAAAAATGCTCCACCTGTGTAGCAAACCATGACACCATTTGGGGGCCTTTTATTATAGGCTGGTATAGAAGATGCTCCAGCTGTTGTAAAGAAAATGAAAACAGTTGGGCCTGGTTCTTTATGCGATACAAACATGCGCTAGCTGTTTTTACCACCCATGAAAAATTTAGGGCTGGTTATCATGTTGTCAAAAATCTCTGTCTGTTTTTCCCAGTCCATGACAACAGTCGGAGCATCTTTATCTATTGTAGATATAGACCTTGCTAAAGCTGTTGCTCCGGCCCTGACAACAGCCGTACCCGGTTTTTTTGGGATAGGCCCACCCTCTGGCTGTTGAAACACAACATGGGGGAAGTTGGGGCCTAGTATTACGTTCAAATACAGACCGCTTAGCTGTTGTAACATAACCATGCAAATTTGGGGCATTTTCATTATAGTACTAAACAGCCCATGCTCCAGTGTTGTTTCGGAAGGGACAAAGCCAGAGATTTTTATCTATAGTTGAAATATCTGCCCCAGTGTTGAAACGAAACCTTGAAAACGCGTAGGGTTATAGTATGATACGGCCCATTTGGCTGTTGTAAACAGCCTGGGGTTTTAAGGCGGTCTGGTATCACATATAATAAGACCATGCTTAGCTGTTGAAACGGACAGACAACAGGGAGCTTTTCATAATAGTACTGAAAGCCCCATGCTCCGAGGGTTTTTTCCCGGATCATGACAAAGTGGGATGTTTATCTTTAATATGATAATATATCTCCGCTTTTGTAACGAAACCTTGACAATTGGTGGGGCCCTTTTATCTTGTATAATACGACCATGCTGAGCTGTTTTACACCCCATAAATAGTTGGGGCCCCGGTTATCTTAGGTAACAGATTATGCCCGACTTTGGGTCCAGCCCATGCCCACAGCAGAGCATTTTTACTATATACTTATAAAAAACATCTCAACGTTGTTACCCCAATGAAAAACTTTTGGGGTCTTGTATCTATAGAATTATAGACAATGCTTCAGTGTTGTAAACAACCTGACTTTTTGGGGTCGGTTATCAAAGAAATGAGCAGATATAATGTAGCTGTTGAAACAGCCTGACAACTTTGGGGCCCGTATCTAGAGTACTGATACAGCCAACAAAACAGTTGTCACAAACCCATGGCGCCCGCCCTTAGCCAGTAGGTAAGAGCGTTGGTTAGGATTCGGGGTGCGAGTTCGACCCTCGGGGGGGGTTGTTTCGTGACTATTTGTAAAGACATTGTGTCTGAAATCATTATCCTCCCCCTTGTTTAATTGGGGGGGAAGTTGGCAGTTACTTGGGGGAAAAAGGTTTGTACTGGTTCAAAACCCGGGAATCGGGTTTGGGTTTAATCCCCCCTTTAATGATGAATAGTTGAAAAACGGCTTTTAAACCAAAAAAAACAAAACACAAATGGATATTTGGGGGCCCTTTGTTTCAAAGTATTGTACAGAACTGCCCCAGCTGTTGTAAAAAACCAGACAACGTGGGCCAGGGTTTAAAGTATGTACAGCCATATGTGCTGTTGTAAAAAAACCCCAAAACAAAAGTTTGGGCATGTTTATCAAAAAGTACTGATAAGACGACTTTGGGGCCCTGGTTTTATTTGTAAGATACAAATCAGCTTTAGCTGTTGTTCAAAACCTGACAACAGTTGAGCCCTTGTTTTCTACATTTAAAAACTGCTTAAAAGGGAAACGTTGGGACCTAAAAATTTTTCCCTTATAACCGAGGTTCCTTTCCTATAGGAAAATTTCCCTTGAAACCCGAGGTTTGTATAACGTACACAATTTGTATATAGCAAAACTTTTTAACTGCGTTTAAAAAGGGTATGGTTCCACCCCGGGCCGACATGAATTTTAGTAAGAAAGACGAGTTCTGTCTTTTTTTATATTTATCTTGCAAGGAAAAAAATTTTTTAAAAATTTGATAACAAACCCAACCAAGGGAATATATTATATCGACCTTTTTGAAAACAATGTGAGCCAATTGTGTTTAATTGTTTGGGGAAGGTATGAAAGAACAAATTAAGTCGTGAGTCATTTCTCATTTTAACCCAATTTATCGTGATTAGGGGGTGAATTAAAAATTATCGGGGAAAAATTAGAAAATAAATCAAAATATTTTGTCGTGTTGTTAGATTACGTAAAACAAAATAGATTTAACGACATGTTTGGAAAAATTGGACTCTGTTTGGCCCAAGATCTAAAGGGTCATCGTAAACTCGCCTTTTTGACGGGCAACTGTTTTCATTTAGTAATTATTTGAGAAGCACGCATATGGCCAAAAAAAAAAAACGTCCCGAGGAACCGTTTGGGATTTTTAGCGCCCTTTTTTCAAAAGTATGTGCCCAAATACGCAGTTAGGTTGATTTTTTGTTATTTTGGGTTATAATCCTTTTTGGGGTTTCTTCACAGTAGGGATATAAAATAAAAAACACAAAGTGTGCTTCAAAGAAAAAGCAGTAAAAATCATTGTTTTTGGAAAAGGTTAATGTGTATTATAATTTTTTATCGTTTTCTGGTTAAAAAATAAAGTCATAAAAAATGAAAAAATTTTGTGTTATGTGCGTGATGTGGGGGTCTCAGCGATTCCCCTGTAATTTCTTTTTTTTTAAATTTTTTTTATTTTTGTCGTTGATAAAAGAGGGGTTTTTTATTTAATTTGGACTTTGGGATAGAAAAATGTGTTCCCTTATAAGAGGTTCCTTATACCCGGGTTCCCCTTTAAAGGGATTTTTTATTGAAAAGAAGGAATTAGATTGTGGGGATTGAAAAGTTTATAACCGAGTGTTTCCTTTTATCGAGTTCCTTTAAAGTGAGGTTTATTATATATGATACAAAAAATGCTCTTCTGTTTTACCCAATCATGAAAAAGCTGGAATTTTTAAAAAATAGTATGATTTATAAAATCCCGCTGGTGTAAAAAAAACCATGAAAACGTTGGGGCCGGTTTATTAGTATGATTAGCATGCTTAGTGTTGTTACGGTCAAAGCAACGCCCCAGCTATTTTCATTTTAAAGTATAGACAATGTCTTGCTGTTTTACACAACATGAAAAAAAGTTGGGGCCTTTTATTATAGACTGATACAGACCATGCTCTAGGTTTGTCAAACCATGCAACATTTGGGGGGCCCGGTTATTGTTATATATCGATTATTTTCGGCTATTGTTACCGGACCATGGGCCCCAGTCGAGCGTTTACATAAGTACTGTACAGCCTGCCCCAATGTTTTTACCAACAGGGCAACAATTTGATTTTCTATAGTACTGAACAGACCCGCTTTAGGTTGTAAGGACCATGACAACAGCCCGGGGCTGTTATTATAGTATAATAAGACCATGTCCCTTGTTGTTACAAACCCGACAACCGTTGGGCCTGTGTATTTATAGTATTACGACCATGCTCCCCTCTGTTTTTACCGGTCCATGACAACAGCCCAACATTGTATCTTTTTCAGATTAACATGTTCTGCTGTTGCTACCGGACCCTGACAACGCGGAAAGTTTATATTTGTAATAATACAGGCCATGTTGCTGGTAAAAAACCATGACATGTTGGGTCCTGGATTGTAGTACTAATACAGCCATGCTTTTGTTGTTACAAATGGAATTTTGGGCCCGGTTTTCTAAGAAATGATGCAGAACCATGTAGTGTTGTTGGCGACTTGCAAAGCCCTAGCTGTTTTTTTAGTTAAACAGACCCTGCTCTAGTGTTGTAAAAAACAGACAACAGTGGGGGCCCGGTTATCGTAAGTACTAAAAAGATTATTCTCCCTATTGTTACCCGGGCCTGGCCACAGTAGAGCCTGTTTAATTTTGTACTGTACGATGCCTAATGTTGTTAATCATGCAACAGTTGGGGTTTATTATCTTGTATGATACAGACAGCTGTGTTTTTTAACACAACATGACAAAAAAAATTTGGCTGGTTTTTAAAGTAATGATGCAAACCCGCGTACCTGTTTTAACACAAACCCTGACAAAGTTTGGGCATGGGTTTTTAAAATTTTGATACAGACAATGCTCCGCTGTTGTAAACCCCCTTTAAAAATTTGGGGCCCGGGTTTTATTTGTACGTAAAATCATGCTTGTGTTGTTCACAACCTGAGAAAAGTTGGGCTTGTTATTCTTTGATACAGACCCTGCTGTAGCGTTGTAAATAGTCCCTGACAAACCGGGATTGTATCTTTTTCACTGTCAGCCATGTTAGGTTGCTTCCGGACCATGAAACAGTGGAGATGTGTATTATTGTATGATTTATACATATCCAGTGTTTTAACACAACATGAAAAATTTGGGGTCTGGTTTTTAAAAATACTGAAAAGACATTGTAACAGGGAATGACAACAGTGCAAAAGTGATCTATTGTAATATAAGATTGCTCTAGCTGTTTCTACCCGGGCAATCAACAGCCCGGGCAGGGTTTTTTTCTGATGATAAGCCATGCTTAGCTGTTGTAAAACAACCATGACAACAGTTGGGGGCCGGTTTCATTTGTACTATTTCAGGTTTTTTTCCGGCTATTTTCAACGGACCCGGCCGTTGAGCTGTTACAGTGTATGTAAGGCATGCCCCAACTGTTTTTTCCAACTGAAACAGTCTGATTACTATAGTACTGATCCATGTTAGTGTTTTTACACAACCCTGACAAAGTTTGGGGCCGGTATCATTAGTACTAATACAGATTATTCTCCCGGTATTTTAAGGACCCTGGCCCCCAGTTAGGCCTGTTTAATATTATGTAAAACCATGCGTGCTTTTTTAAAACAACCAGAAACAGTTGGGGTTGGTTATCTAAAGTAATGAGCAGACCATTTAAACCGTTTTAACCCAAAAAATGACAATAAATTTGGGGGGGGTATTAAAATATGTACAGACCCTGATGTAGGTTGAACAAAACGGCAAATTTTGGGGGATGGTTTTCTAAAATATATCAGACAATGTCCAGCTGTGTAACACAACCCTGGAATGTTTGGGCCCCTTTTTATTACATTACTGATACAGACCCTGCTGTAATGTTGCCCCGGCCCCCGAAACAGACAGAGCATGTTCATCTATAGTACTGTTACAGACCATGCTCCGTGTTTTACACCCGGACAACAGTTTTGGGGGTGTTTTTCATAGTATAATACGACCCTGTATCTGTTTTTACGATCCATAACAAAAAAAACGGAGCATTTTTTTTTTTGCACGTTAGCCCCTCTTAGCTGTTGTTTCAGATATGACAACGTCGGAGGTTTTATTATGTACAGCCTGCTCCAGTGTTGTTCGGATATAACAACGCGGAGCATGTTTAGGTATATATGATATTATTAGTCCGTGTTGTAAGCATCCTTTACCAATTTTTGGGGCCCGTTTTTATCTATATCTAATTTGACATGTTAGGTTGTTAAAAACCCTGAATGTTGGGGAGGTTATCATTGTCTGAACACTTTGCTCCGCGTTGGTCCAGACCGACCCCAGTAGGGTTTTATTGTATTTTAAGAACATGCTCTAACGTTGTTACCCAAACCCTGACAACAGTTGGGGTTTGTTTTCTATAGTATGAGCGACATGCTGCAGGTTGAAAAAACCTGACAAAATTTGGGTTTGGGTTTTTAAAAAAGAGAGACCAGTGTAGCCCGATTTATTGTAATAATACAGACTACTTAGTGTTTTTAGGTCAATGACAACAGCCGCAGTATTAAAACTATTGGAATGTAAGATATGTTTAGCTATTGCTACGGGGCAATGAAAAAAGCCCGAAAGGTTTTCTATTTTCCCATTTTCGACCTGCTCTAGCTGTTGTAAACCCAAACCCTGAGAAAGTTGGGGATTGGGATTTTGTACAATGAGACTTTTCTTAGCGTTGTTACAACCAGAGAATTTGGGCCCTTTTACATTACTGATACGTATGGTGCTGTTGTAACCCGGCCCTGGAACAGCCGGGCATGTTCATCATGTATAATCAGACAATGCTCAGTTGTTGTTTTCACAACCATGAAAAAAGTTGGGGGCCCGTTATTTTAGTACTATTAAGATATTTTCTATTGTTGTTTCCAGTCCATGCAACGCCGGGTTTTATCTTTGCACTGATACAGACCATGTCTTGTTTTTTGTCGGACCCTGAAAACAGTGGGCATGTGTATTTTTGTATATTTTACCATATCCGGTTTTAAAAAACAATGAAACGTTGGGGTCGATTATCATAGTATGTAAAAGACCTGCTCTGGTTTTACCGGTCAATGAAACGTGCAACATGTGATTATTTTAATTGAAGATTGTCTGCTGTTTCTAGGCAAAGGGAAAAAGCGGAGCAGGGTTATATTTGATATAAGCATGCTCTAGTGTGTAACACAACCTGACAACAGTTGGGGGGCCCGGTTTCGTTTGTTTCTAATAAGTTATTTCCCGGTATTGTTACGGCCCTGGCCACAGTAGACTGTTTAATGTGTATGTACAGACCATACCCCAATGTTTTACACATCATGACACGTTGGGGTTTATTATCTATATATGATACGACCCTGCTGTGCTTTTTTAAAACAACCCTGACAACAGTTGGGGTCTGGTTATTAAAGTAAAGATGAGACATGCTGTATGTTGTAACTCAACCATGACAAAAAAATTGGGGCGGGTTCTAAGTACTGATAAGGGCCCTGGTTTGTTGTAAACAACCATGACAAAAGTTGGGGGCGGTTATCTAAAGTAAGATGAGCCATTCTGACCCGTTGTAATAAATATGACAAATTGGGGTCTGGGTATCTAAAGTATGTAAAGACCATGAGTAGTGCTGAAAACAAAAATGACAAAAATTTGGGCTGGTTATCTAAAAATTTTGTAAGCAAGTTGGCTGTTGTAAAACAACATGAAAAACAGTTTGGGACCCGGGGATATTTTGACAGATCAGATCATGCTCTGTGTTGTTACCAAAACCCTGAAAAAGTTGGGGGCTTGTTTTATGTATGATACAAACCCTGCTCTATTGTTGTAACCGAAACATGCAACGTGGGCATTTTATCTATTGTATGATTTTACTATCTCCGCGTTGTAACACAACCATGAAAAAAGTTGGGGGCCCGGTCATCTATGTACGAACAGACCAGCTTAGTGTTGTTACCGGTCAATGAAAAACGCCCCGATGTTTATTTTTGTCCCGAAAAGACGGCTTAGTGTTGTAAAAACCATAAGAAAAGTTTTGGGGTTGGGATTTAGTACTAATTCAGACCCGCTTTGCCTTTTTAACAACCTGACAAAAAGTTGGGCCTTGTTCTATAGTACTTATACACCCATGCTTAATGTTGTTACACAAACATGAAAAAAGTTGGGGGCTGGTTATCATAGTATTGAGAAACCCTTTGCTGTTGTTTTTACCGGACCTGAATCAGTTTGGGGCCCTTTTTTTTGTATTTTTGATAAAAATCTTGCTTGACCCGACAACGTGGGTGCATGGCTTAAGTAATTTTAAAAAAGTAAAATAAGTTTGTAGAAAAAAATGTGCAAAAATGATCAAATTCTGCCAAATTTAAATTTTGGTATACCTTTATTTTGCCCTAAAATTTTTAAAAGGGGCATGTTTAGAAAGGGAAATTTTGAGCCTATCTTCATTATATGTCAAATATTAAGCAGCCATTTTTATGTATGTTGCCCCAAAAAAAAAATTTATATACCCTGTTTTTTGCCTGTTTTAAAGGCTTTTGGGGCCCCCGGGGGATATGTCACTGGGGGGAAAAATGTAAAGCGGGACCGGATTGAAAACCCGGGACCTTTCGTTAAGGCGAAAACTTTTGAAGAGTACCGACCCTTTCCATTTTTTTCCCCTTTAAAATAGTTTGAATTTTAGGAAGGCTTCATTTTTTTCGTTATTATCACAAGGGGGAGTGATGTGAAAACTGCAATAAAATCTAAAAGGGTTGTAAGATTTGAATTTTAAACAAAATTAAAATCCAATTAGGTTAGGAAAAGCATCGTTTTGCTTCCCCTGAAGTGATGTCTAGTAAAGTTTTTTCTTTAAAGCAATGTTTTCTAAAAAAAAACCCTAATTAAGGGAGTTTTGTTGCATATATTATGTGCTTTTTTTTTCTAATAAATTATGTTGTGTCATAATAAAAATAAAAAAAAAAGTAGTCAATAAAAAAAATATGTTAAAAAATTTTATTTTGCCAAATGTACAAGGAGTTTGAAATCAGGATTTGTTTTCTAATTTTAATTTCAATTTTGAAAATTTGTTCCAAAGATCTTAAAATCAAAAAAATTCTTTTTATTTTTTTTAAAAATTGTCGGTTGTAAAGGAGCTTTTTAATCCGGAAAGTTTTTATATTTATGGTTCCCTTTGACCTTTTGTTCTGTTTAAAGGTGTTTATTTAGAATAGGCTTTCAGTTTTTATAAGTTGATAAGTTTTCGCCTTGTTAGGTATTAAGTTAAATTGGTGTAAATACTTTCAAACCAAGAAGTTCTCAAATTCTGTGGCACCTCCCACTCTGTACGGTACTATGGGATTAAATCAGACCAATAATATTTAACTCTTTGTTTTAATGAACCAATCATCTTTGAAAATGATAAGTAACATTTTGATTGGTTATTTAGGTTTTTTTTTAAGTTTTAGTTGTGGAACTCTATTATTAAAGAGTTTTATTCTGGACCTCCAGAGAGTTTACATCTAAAAATAGTTAATGTTGGACCTCCAACGAATCAACACATACAATTTAAGTACAAATTAAGATAATTTTGGATTTCCAAAGTCTCAAGCTATACCTTAAAAATCGTATATATTCTGGACATCCAGAAAGTGATCTAAGAATTGTGGATTACAAGTGATTTATTGAGGACTTCCTCCTTATAGTGTTTAGAACTGTATGTTATGTTTATAAAGAATCAGGATTTCCTGTGGACATAGTGATAAATAAAAGAAGATCAACACAAATCTGTCTACTTCTTGCATCCCACACGGACACAAGTGAAAGGGTTGCTTGTTCCCCAGTAAACCCTTTCATAATACATATGTTTTATATTGAAACATTATTTTAAATGTTCTGCTGGCGATTTTTGTTTATTTGTATGTCTGTCTACTTGCTTTATATGAATTAAATATTTTGAACCATACCTCAAAACTTTCATATCATATCCAAATCAATGTATTCAAGACATGTGTGCAATTTCAGATGAATGGCTCAAGCATTTTTAAAGTTATGTTAAATTATATAGCTAATTTTGTCCCCTCTGCACCAAAGGTGTGACATTTTGCATGAAGGATAGTTTTCAACTGTGTTTTACTTTTTCAAACCAAACTTAATTGTCACAGCTTTGGCTTTTCTTATGTAATCTCTGCACATTTAAAACAAAATACTTCTTTTCATTAACTACATTTTATTCTTACCAATAGTTCATGTCTTGTGATGGAAGCCCCTTCATAAAAAATAGTGATAAATTTAAAAGTTGAGCGCTACAAATTTAATAACCCCATTACTTTTCTTAAGTCGTAATGATTTTCTAAGATCATTATCCTCACAGCTTTGAAGACACCTTATGATTTTATTGTTTTACAAATCAACTTTCTCAGAATCTTCATATATATGTCTATACACCCAAAAATGTCGCTTGTAAGTATTCTTTAAATAATATGGGTTTTTACTTTATTTCCCTCTAAATGGAAGTTACAAAAGCAGCTTTCAGCTTCACATATTAAGCCAAAGTGATGTCCCCTGTGCACCATTTTTTGACATTCATCAGTTATCATAGCATTTATACTGTAATATGTTGTGGCAATTCTATATTTTTAGCAGTGTGTAAGTTAAATGCAGGCATTACTTGATAATTAAGCATTATATAAGAATCCCAGGACAATTTAAATTTTATTTTTTGCATTTTTCTCAAGTTGGCAATTTTCAGGTTTAAAAGGGGAAACATCAATTTTAATTAAAGTTTACCTACGTATGTAAATATTCAGTAGGGAGTATTGTGTAGTTGAAAGAATTTTACTTACTATGAACATATTCCATGAATATTTATTTTGCTGCCATTTGTCCCCTGTGCATCTTCTTAAAATTAGTATCATTATAAAGTATGTATGAATTTTACCATTCCATTTTACCATGCATGGCATTTTGTCATTTTTCTACTCTGATTAAGCTGTGCATGTAAACTAAATGATTTCAATGTGTTAATTGTGGCTAAAGTCAGTTATTTTTCATTTAAAGCATTACATGCTGCTGAATTTTCATGTTTGTGTTGTGAATATTTTCAGTTTAGTTTTGTAGTTATTTTGTGGCCTAAACTAATTGTTCAATAGACTTTTGTTTTTAAGATGATCACCATTAATCTTGTTTTGAACAGAAAAACTAATACTTAATGAATATTACACTGATTTTTAGTATGTGTCCCCTGGGCATCTCTTAAATAACTCAATTTTAAGTTGACAATTTTAGAAATTAAAATCTCCAGACATTTTTGAAATTTGGAATGTGGTTTATAAACCTGCAAAATGTGAGAAAAAAATAGGTTTTATAATAATATGTTAATTATTTTTCATTCAGCAACAACTTTTCTAGGTAAAATTTTATTTTTATGTCAGATTTGTGCAGAAAGGGTGATTTTAAAAACCAAAGTCCAGAAACATTTATTAAATAAGTTTCAAACTATACACAAACACCTATTCATATATGTTGAAAAACATTTACTGTTATACATATTTCCTTGTCATAAAACACTGCAATATTTATCACCCATCTTTAATACTGGAAATTCTCTGAACTTATGAACTGAAATAAATATTATCAAAATATTATCTGATTGGTATTTCTCAACACTTTCCAAAAGTTGTATATTTCCTTGAAACTTGAATTATTTGCTATCATAAAAAATAGGTGACCACCAAAAGAAATAGGTTTGAATTTCCAACCCCTATGTCACACTCTTGCTTCATTATTTTGAAAACCACCAATATGTTTCCTCATAGTTTTTTTATACTATACTATACATGTACTTATTTCAGATGAAGATATAAATTTATTCAAAGAAATAATGGGACAATGAATGCTAAAATTGCCAAGAAGAAGACTGCCAATTTACACACCATTTTATACAGGTAGGTGTTTAAAAGTGTTTTGAAAATAGATATGGCATTCAGCACTTATCTTACAAACTATAATAACTGATTCTAGAATTATGTTCATTGTACTTTTAAATTGTTTTTAATGTGAAGTGTCAGCAATGGAAATTTATAGAGAAATCACAGTTAATTGTGAAAGAAAAAATTATGTATATATAAATGTACATGTTGGGCTTTTTTTTTAGTTACAGAATGATATGGTGAACAAAAAGCTCTCAATGCAGCCAGTTCTGGAGCTTTGGCTAGGCTATGAACAGTACACATCAAAAGGTACAGGATACTTTAGAGCTGCATTTATTAAATCTTGTTATGTAATTACTATTTATCAGTTCAGATGAAACTTGGCACATCAGCATGAAGTGGACAGGCACATATTGTCAGAACAATCAAATTTGATTATTTGTTTCTTCAGTTATTATGTCATTTTCTTTTTCAAATTGTCATATCATAGCTTCCTTCATACCTTTTGCATTAAAACTCTCTTTCTGCAGATTCCATCATATTCAAATGGATCATGGTATACGTCATGGCTAAGCAGCAGAATTATACACATACTATAGTGGATTTTACATCTGATGACAGTTTTCTAAAGTTATGGTCCTTTTAGAATCTTGAATTAAATGAAACAGTTACAGTTTTTTGTTCTTTATGTACTCAGCTCCTCCTCCACTTTCTATCCAATGCCCTTGAAACTTGTAATACACTTTTACCTTAAATGTAAAGGTCTTTATCTATTTTAGCCTAAAATCTAAATTTTGAGTGTTATGCCCCTTTTTATATTATAAGAATTATATTTCATCTCCTCCTACAGTTTTCATACTGTGTCACAGTGCAAAAGTAAGTTGATATGAAATTATCAAGAGGAAGTAGGCATGCACATATTGCAAGACTTCATTTCAGGTTACTTTTTATTGAGTGATGTCCTTTAAAATATCACAAATACACTTGTACATTGTGTATGCCTACTCACAGTTTCAAACTATTCGTAAGAAATTTAGTATACATTATGGACATGAAGTGATCATGTGCCTATATATAGTGTTAGTTGAAAATGGAATGCATGAAGACATACAGACAAATATATATCATCTGTTTGAATTCAAAGCTGTATTTCTTAGTCTTTATTACTTTTTTCCACTTCTTAATGACATTTTCTTGATAATGTCTGTCAGACTGATAATATTATAATTGTAAGATTTTACATTCTAAAATTTTGTGTTTTTATGAACATATAAAACATGTAAAGTTTATACTAGTGTAAAAATGACTAATTTTTTCCATTTCAGATGATCATCTGAAGGGCCACAATTGTTTAAAGCACTGGTCAACAAAAACTGAACTATTTGATGGATCATACATGTGCAGAATGTACTACCATATTTCCAGAATCAGAGAAATAGAAATATCAAGTATTAGAGAGAAAGAAAAGTATGCATCATGTATGAAGAACTGCCTAAGAATAATTTGCAAAGTACATTGAAATCTAACAATTGATAATTGCATAATGCATATGGAAGTTAAGAAAGGTGTACTCTTCTGGAAAATATGTGTCCAGTGCAACATTTCTTTTTCAATTTTGTGAGCATATTCTACATAAAAATTGTAACATGGCTACAGGGATAATACAAAAGGTTTAATCTTATTTCCAAACACATCAGGGGAATCAGAGAAGAAATATCAAGAATTAGGGAAAAAGAAATAATTGTCATGAATGAAGAACTTGCTTTTTATTAATTTACAAAATACTTTTTAGCCGCACAACTGTTAATGATATTATGAATATGGAAGTTAAAAGTGTGGACTTTTGATTAATCTTCAACTTCACTGAGCATGGTTCTACATAAAAATTGTAACTTTATAAAATAGTCTTGTAAAAAAGTGTAAGACTTTCATACTTGTTTTATAGAAAATGTTTCTGGATGTTTCAATGTAAGTTTGCTAGACCCAGACCACTAGCTCCTAAGTCAGGGTTACACTTAGATGTCAAAGGTTAAAATGGTCTGTTTCTGTCTGGTCAAAAACTGCCATACATAAAGGAATTTTGGAATTATTCGGCATAAATGTTCACCATAAAGAGACAACGTGTTATGCGCAAGACCCAAATCCTTGCTCCAAGGTCAATGTCACACTTAGAGGTCAAAGGTTAATAGAGTCTTTTTGATATCTGGTCAATAACTCTGCGATCCATGAAGGGACTTTTAGATAACTTGGCATAAATGTTCACCATAATGTAACGAGGTGTCATGCCCAAGACCAAGACCCCTAGCTCAAAAGTCACACTTAGAGGCCAAAGGTCACAAAAATGACTTTGTCGGAGCATTTCTTGTTCATGCATGGAGGGATTTTGATGTACAATGGCAAAAATGTTCATCATCATGAGATGGTGTGTCATGAGTAAGAACCAGGCCCCTAATCCTTTGCTGTTACTCTAAATAGCTATTACTGTAAAGTTCTATTCTATTAACCCTTATCATGCCGAACATGATTTATTCTGTCTTTGGGACCAGTGTAGATCATGATCAGCCTGCACATCCATGCAGTCTGATGATGATCAGCACTGTTCGCCATTCAATCAGTATATTTTTGGTAAGCATCCCTTTTAACAGTTAATGGTACTGTCCAAATTGAAAAATGGACAAGTTCATTATAGAAATTCAGCAGTTTAAGGGTTAATATTAGCCCTAGGAGAAAATTGGGACTACTTTTCTGTAGTACAACACGCACGTTACATCCAATTTTTGATGTATTTTGACCTAAGGCTACCTGATAAGTACTTTTGTGTGGATTTAGATTTTTTTCAGATTAACTTCTCTTTGTTGTCACTATAAACAATATATATATATATGACAACTTTTTATAACTGACCATAGGGAAAAAATCAAGACCATTTTTCTGTGTTACTTTCAAATTTTAGGTGTATTTTAAGGTACTTCTTCTTGGTAAGGAGTTTTTTGTGGACTTAAAAAATCAAAACTTACTTCCCTTTGTTGCTACTATATAAAACGATTATTCTTGAAACTTTTTATCCTGGTTGTTAGAATTGGATATGTCATTGTTTTGGCTTTCTGTCTACCAAACTTATAGTTTTGTACAGAAAATGTTTTATTATATAATCTACCTGACGAGCATATATTTAACATCCTGGCACTCTTGTTTTATTTTGTTCATGCCAAGATGCTGTATTGGCATACAGTATGTATGATGAAAATGTCCTTAGGCAGGGGACGTTGCTAACTCTTTTACAAATTCTTGCTGTTGTTTTTCTGGAGTTGTTGCCCTGTTTGATCTTGAACAAATTCATCACATCGTGAACTCGTGAACTTAAGTCAAACAGATCCATCCAACTGAATTGAAACTAGGTATACATCAAAAGCATGAAATGAATATGTACATGTTGCCCTGACTTTAATGATCGATTATTTTGTCTGGAGTTGTGGCCCTTCTTGAACTACGAATGACAACTACATTGTAGTTTCCTTCTCTTCATTTCAAATAAAACGTGTTAAGCATCATAAACATTATGTAGACATGCGCATTTGTTTCTTGTTCAGTTGTTTAACTTCTATATATTTTTCCTTAATAACATTATTGACCCGTCGTTATTATAAGTCATTGAATGAAACATTTTTGTCGACATCATTCTAGTTCGCTTTGCAACCTCCGTGAAGGAATATTGTCGAACTATACCGATAAGGGGAAGAGTTTGCTCCTTTTGTAGCACAACTGTCTATGCATTATTGTGTCTTGCTCATATACATAACACTTTTATTTGTGTGAACATGCATGAATTTGTAATACTGCAAAATAAAACAGTCATCATTGATTACTTTACTTGTCGTCACTTTCATCCTTTTTATCGTAAATAGCACAGTCATACACAGAAGATGCTGTATACTAAACGTATTTTCTCAAAATTCAGACCAAAAAATCTATCAGATGCCACCATTACATAACTATATTTCAAACTTTTGCAGGGGGAGAACACCCTGACTCCTACTCACGCTTGGAGCTATGTGTCTCGCTGGTGACACATTCTTTCTAAACTGTTGCCTCACTGCATCAAATAAAGGTATTTCTGGATCCGGACTAGCCTGGAAAGCCGTTGACAATAATTGTCAGAAGAAATCTTACCTACTAAAGATCCAACTTAAATTGTGCTAATTAATGTTAATTGGCATTCATCCAAATTTCTGATATTGTCAATTTGCAGGTAGAAAAATGGTTAGAAATTGTCATACTGGATTCCCAGGCTAGATCTGGACCTGCCCTTAAGTATGATAAAGGCCTTTAAGGTCGATGTCGGAAGAGGGATCTAGCAAAGTTTTACAACATTTAAGCTTATCAACGACGTCGGCAGAGATTATGAACTTGTTCTGTTGTCAGGCTTAAGATGCAGGCATACTTAAACTCCAAAACGACGACCGTTTTTGTACAATAAAACTCCATCAAGTTTGAATAAATAGTTCAAATGGTTATGAATTTTGTACAGTAATCATTTCTGCGTACAGACTGAAGTATTACCATTAGTGGATTCATAGCGGAGATGGGGGGTGCGGGGGGCACAGGGACGCTCCCGCCCCTAAAATCGCCGGAGCATAAGTAATTTGTCTTATGTTCTGGGTAAAATAATTGCAAAATATACATTTTTTCTCACTCGCTACTCTTGGGTACATAATTTATCTTTTATTCTGACTGAAGAATATGAAATATGCATTTTTTCTCGCTCGCTACGCTCGCACTAATAATTAATCTTTTGTTCCGGCTGAAAAATATGCATATTTTTTCTCACTTGCTACGCTCGAAAACTTAATTTGTCTTCTGTTCTGGGTTAAAAATAACAAATGCATTTTTATCTCTATCTCACAGGTAATTTGTCTTACTTGTTTTTTTTGGTTATTTTTATTTTGTTTTGTTTTTTTATTGATGGAAAAAATGCATTGTTTTTCTCGCTCGCTATGCTGGCACATTTAAAATCTGACAGTTTGCATGAGCTCCGAAAAAAACTTTTTTATTTTAGTCCTAGGTAAACCCTCCCCATGAAAATCCTCAAAAAACGAACGGCTAAGAAATTCCGAGATACTCGCGCAAGAATAATTCTGACAGTTCTTAAGACGTGACTATAATTAGCATGTTATTTGTGTTGATTTTGTTACAAAACCTGTCCTTCGTCAATAACAAATAAAGTACCCCAGAATGCACCAGATGGATCCATTATTTTCACAGTTTTCCGGGGAATCATGCCCCCGGACCCCCCTATTTACTCTAGTCTTCAAATATTTTACGCCCCCTCTTACACCAAATACTGTATCCGCCCCTGAGGTAGTCAAATTTTTAAAAAAACGTAATGGATGTAAGAATTTTTTTACAAAATTTGGAACGATAACGCTTTTATAATATTAAGTAGACCGTTTGAAAAAATGTTGGATAGTTCAATGAATCAGATAATCTAGATTTCATTTCAGGTTGTAGAATATTTTGAAAAAAAAATATTGATTATTCTTCGAATACTTTTTGACTGTACTATTAGAATAGTGTTATTGGATCTATAAAATCTGCCAAGAATGATGATCAGGATAAGGAACTCTCCCTTCAGGTAAATGGCGTGAAGAACTATCCTTTATTATATTTGGCGGGAATTGAGCACGTTTTCACTGTGCAATATTAGTATTTATAGTAACAAAAAAGTAGTCGGTCATGTCAACAAAACACGATGAAAACAATCGTCTGAAGCATTTTAAAGTATATTTTCAATCGCAAATTGTCAGCCTTTTAGAAAATGTTTGGGTAATTTAAAGGGTGGCAGGAACTAGATACATGTCTTGTCTGTCTATTAATACATTTTAAATGGACTCCGCATGTATTTTGAAGCAACCCTTGATTTTGAAAAAACATGACCAATTTTGTTATCAAATTCGTCGTCGTACGACTTATGAAAGAGTCGTAGTCATAGTTTGATTATCTAGTTGTATACTTCGTTCCAAGACGAATCTATTGGTGTATACTTTTTATGACTTTTGTCCAGTAACAAACCCGCCAATCTAAATTATTGAGACCCACGATTTTTCCGATAGAATGAACATTAAGGACACGTCACAGCTGAGATAGTTTAGCATTATTACAATACACAGTAGATATTGAAATTGTGTTTCCAATTCATGTGCTCATTAGGTAAATCCTCAATACCGTATCTATGTAAAAATTAAGGGATGTGTTTTTTATGTTTGCAACACTGTGAGTTGCTCTAATTACTGACAAATGACTGAAACAATAGGAATTCGTACGAGAGATGGATAGACAAAACGACAGTGAGGTAACAATATATTCTTTTATTGTCCCCCGCCCCTTGAGTGGTGGGGGCATATAGATTTGGTCTTGTCCATGCATCCGTGCGTCCGTCCGTCCGTCTGTCCAAAGTTTGTGACGCGTCTAGCTCGAAAAGTATTTGATACAAATTGATGAAACCTTGCATGAGTGTTTATCATGATATGAACTTGCACACCTCCTATTTTTCGTCTGGCTCCGCCCCCTATTTTTAGAGTTATGGCCCCTGAAATAGTCAAAAATGCACATTTTTACCTTGTGACATGCCGAGCTCAAAAAGTATTCGATATAAATTGATGAAACCTTGCATGAGTCTTAATCATGATATGAACTTGCGCACCTTCTATTTTTCATCTGGCTTCGCCCCCTATTTTTAGAGTTATGGCCCCTGAAATAGTCAAAAATGCACATTTTCACCTTGTGACATGCCTAGCTCAAAAAGTATTTGATATAGATACATGAAACCTTGCATGAGTCTTGATTATGATATGAACTTGCGCACCTTCTATTTTTCATCTGGCTTTGCCCCCTATTTTCAGAGTTATGGCCCCTGAAATAGTAAAAAATGCGCATTTTCACCTTGTGACACGCCTAGCTCAAAAAGCATTTGATATAGATTCATGAAACCTTGCATGAGTCTTAATCATGATATGAACTTGCGCACCTTCTATTTTTCATCTGGCTTCGCCCCCTATTTTCAGAGTTATGGCCCCTGAAATAGTCAAAAATGCACGTTTTCACCTTGTGATGCACCTAGCTCAAAAAGTATTTAATATAAATGGTTGGAAACTTGCATAAGTCTTTATCATGATATAAACTTGCACACCTCTAATTTTTTGGCTGGCTCCACCCCCTATTTTTAAAGTTATGGCCCCTGAAATAGTAAAAAGATGCACTTTTTCACCTAATTTTGTGCCTAGCTCAAAAAGTATCAGATGTAAATTCAGGAAACCTTGCTGGGGTCTTTATCGTGATGTGAACTTGCACACTTGGCATTCCTCTTGAGAATCTTAGCTCTTATTACAGAGTTATGGCCCGTGAAATAACCAGAATAGTGGATTTTTTGTTTGTGATGCTCAAAGCTCAAAAAGTAAAGGGCCTTGAATAATGAATCCTTTTCATAAAATGATTGTTGAGGCTATACCCCATTACGACTGCAAACGTTTGAATTATTGGCCCTCATTTATGACAAATGTACCAGTGGGGGGCACACTCTGTGTCCTACAGACACATTCTAGTTGTTTTAATGTATGAGTTGTAAGCTACAATAAAGAATACCCATTTTATGAAAATCAAACTGGAAGTTAGAAATAACAGAAAAAAATTAATTAGGTCATGAGTCATCATATACCTGTCAAAATTTGTCATTAGTTTTCACGAGCTGTCAAAATTATTTTTATCTCTCTATTCTGCAAATGCATTGTTTTTGAAAGTATCTTGGACGGATATTGTAGTGTGTAACTTACTTTACATTCCACATTAATATTTGTGCTTGAAATTGCTTTGTTGAGCTCACCAACGTCTCATATGAATGTCTATTGTTTTAGTTTATTGCCTGTTATAAAGGTACCAAATCTCAATACTGGTATTAAGATATAAGAATTGTTCCTTTCTGGTAGACAAAGGAAACTATTTGGTTGAATCATAATATAACGGTTTTTGGAAAGAACCGAATATTCTTTGGTTTTTTGTTATTCACCGGATATTCAAAAAGTGACATCACCTTAAACTTGTTACATAAATAATTTAACCTTTTTTAAGCTGATTTTGTGATTATGCATATTAGTGTTTGAAATTGTTTTTATGCCCCCAAAGGGAGGCATATTAGTTTTCAACTGTCCGTCCGTTCGTTTGTTAGTTCGTTCGTTAGTTCGTTCGTCACAACGTTAACTTTTTGCATGAAGGCACTTTACTCGCTAACCACTGCACCCAGGACCTTCAAACTTCACGTGCTGATAGTACTTATTGAGTACACCACCCCTACTGACTTTGGGTTCACCAGGTCAAAGGTCAAGGTCACAGGGGCCAACGTTAACTTTTTGCAGGAAGGCTCTTTACTCGCGAACCACTGCATCCAGGACCTTCAAACTTCACGTGCTGATAGTACTTATTGAGTACACTACCTCTACTGACTTTGGGGTCACCAGGTCAAAGATCAAGGTCACAGGGGCTAACGTTAACCTTTTGCATGAAGGCACTTTACTCGCGAACCACTTCACCCAGGACCTTCAAACTTCACATGCTGATAGTACTTTTTGAGTACACCACCCCTACTGACTTTGGGGTCACCAGATCAAAGATCAAGGTCACAGGGGCCAACGTTAACTTTTTGCATGAAGGCACTTTACTCGCGAACCACTTTACCCAGGACCTTCAAACTTCACATGCTGATAGTACTTACTGTGTACACCACCCCTACTGACTTTGGGGGTCACCAGGTCAAAGGTCAATGTCACCAGGTCAAAGGTCAAGGTGCTGCGGGGGCATTTGTCACCATTAGTGACAGCTCTTTTTGTCCACTGATATTGCAGTACTGGCTACTGTTTAGCTCAGGTAAATAAAATCAAAGCTTTCAGAAACCTGATGGGGCGGAGCAATTGTTTTGCTATGGTTATGCAGGTGAAACGATATTTTTAAATGTTATATTCTTGAATTTTGTGTAAACTGACTTGAACACTAGCGAATTTGCATGTCTTATTTTCATTTACAAATATTCCTAATAGTTTTTTTCTAAAGACAAATTTATTGTTGATTTAGGGTTTATTGTCGTTCCTGAAATACAGCTTTCTGAAAGACTGAAATTGTCCTGTGAATACGAAGAAATGTTTCAACTACTTACCAACAGCATATAGGACTGATTACACCAAACAGGAAGTGACTACTCAGTGTTACATGTGAAGAAGTCCAAAATATAGTGCCATACTGTTGATGAAATCTGGTATAATGAGTCATATGAGGATGTGGCAGTTATATTTTGGCTTAGTTTTATTGCTTATTGTAAAGAGAAAAGATCTAGACCATTTTCATTGTGAATTTCCAGGAATTAGTTTTGTTCTTTGAGAAAATGTCTACATACGTGTAATTGGTAAACAGCTATTTTCATGGGACCATTTTCAGAGGGTGATGTTTTTCAGAACTGATTAATTTTCTTAACATAGCATGTCTATATTTTTCTATTTTGATATACTAATGACCATATATGGTTTTCATATCAGTGAAATGCTCTGAAGTACTGAAAATGAGGTCTCAGGAGTTCATTGTTTATACAAAATAAAGAAGAAACTAATTGGTAGAGTGTAACCTATAACAGGAGATCGTAGATCTATTAATATTTAGGAAATGTGACGTCACCGATAAGGTCTGCTATCTAAAATAGCATCATTCATTTGGGGTCTTCCTCTACCATCAAAGCCGGGAAGCCGCCATATGACCAAATATTGTGTTGGTGCGACGTTGAACCCAACAAAATAAATAAATAAACATAATTAAATAATAGATTTTGCATTCATTTCGTTTTTTTTTTTAAGTTTCTAGCCTTCGCATCGCAAACAAAATGTTCTTTAATTTCTATTAACTGGATCGAGAAATGCTTTATCCATACTGAACTACAAACTTTGCCAAATTCTTTGAAAATGTAGACAGTACAGTATTGAAATTGTATTCCATGTTAGCAATAACATACGACTTTTCATGAATATATGAATGGATGATGTTTTTTCTATCATTCTGTTCATTTTGTGACACATCCCACTTTCTGAAATGTTTTAGAAAAAAATATACTCACTGAGAAAAATTTTATTAATACTGATCAAAAGCGTTAATTAAAACACAAACATATTCACAGAACAAAAAAAAAACAAATTTTTCTTCTTAGTAACTGTTACATATCATCATTATTTTTTTGTAATGTGTGTCATCCGTACGTGTTTATGAATTTAACGCTTATAAATTTTGTAAAATGCAAATGAATTCATATGATCGCATAATTTGAATTTATTGAAATATTTCGAAATGTCTTGAACAACATGTATACTTTCAAAATACAGTCTAACCTGTCTTAAGCAGCCAGCCAGGGGAAGCAGACAATTTGGCCGCTTAAGCCAGATGACCGCTGATCGGAGGTGCAGCCAGTATATGTATTTTTCAGACTTCTGACCAGTTTAGCCATTTCTTTTTCAGTTTTCTATTATTATTTTACCAGGATACAATGACGTGCATTTGCCTTCGCAATATGAATGGTCTTCTAGCAATCTAAAACTCCGGCGTGGTTTTTTTTACAACAAAAATTGTTACAGACAATTTTCCAACTTCAGAACAAGTTTGTTTACAATTTTCGCCATTTTGGTAAGGGAAGCTACTCTCCGCGCTTATTGTCTACGCTAAAATCTAAGATTGCTGTTACGTTCCGCAAAAGATAGAGTGGTTTACTTTTTTTTCAAACACATTTAAAAATGTGTACAAAAATGTACACTGTCATACATAATTATTTGCGGCCACATATTCAGTTCTTCATTGAAATCATTAGCACCTTTGAGATATACGTATGTTCTGTTTATTACAAATGACCCCTTAGTGTGACATGTAGATATTTGACTTTCGGTAATAATTTTTGGATATTGTTGCTAATCTTATGCAACACCAAACTTTTCTATCAAATCATGCACAATTATGAATTCCCAATAAGGAAATGTTTGACGGACCCCGACCACAGCTGACATCCCAACCACCTCATTAGCAATCATCTGTTGTTGTGAGAATCAGTTGTTTAAAATGAAATAGAAGTTATGATTGTGACTGTGATGGTATATGCTTGAAAGCCGTGAATCAGAAGTATTTTGTACTAAATGTTTTAACCGCAAATGCTTTTCTTCGGCGTTTCGAAGTGATATATGTATATAGCAACCCGCAATTTAGTGTTTCTGTATTAAATGGTTGTACATTTTTTACTGGAAAAATGAGTACAATAAGCCTGTGCAGTTTTTTAGGTGTGATGTTGTTTGTTGAAAAAATTCTTGTATTTTAAGTTTATACTTATTTCTTTATTCTCGATTGCGAAACAAGTTCTTACAACTTAGATTAATCACTCTTGAGACTCATTCCAGATGAAATCAACCTCGAGTTTAGATGTTTTAGTTGTCTTGTAAAATGAAAAACACAATAATATGCTACATGTACCTCGTAGAAAAATGATAGAAATTTGTGATTTTTCAAGTAATTCTATTATTCTGAGACCTGGATGCCCAGGACAGACCTAAGTTATGATTATTTTTGCTATGCTCCAGTATACCAGCGTATACCTCATTCAACTAATTATTTTTATAATTTGGCTTTATAGATTGTTTTATTCCGATGTTACTTTGCTCCCAAAAAATTGCTTTACAATGTGCTGCAACCCGCATTAAAAAATAACCACCAGTTAAGGAACTACACATGGAGTAGCATTATTTATTGAACGACCTTCGTATTTCCGAGTGTCAAAAAGTTAGCGATTTTGGAATTTATAGCATACTGCTAAAAAATTTAAGAAATGTTTTAATGAAATATGAATGTGTTTTAAAATCATTGGAACAAAGTTCAAAATTGAATATTGAAATTATGATAAATATAATCTTGATTCAACAACAATTAAATTATTTCGATACTAAATTTGGATTTGAATGTCAAAACTTTTACATACTGTGTTTTTATTGAATATCATTATATTTCATTTATTATGACACATTTTATAGTATTATGTATGAAAAAAGTAGCATCATCATAATTACATTTTATTCTGTCAATTACTTTTGACAGCAACCATTTCTAAATAAAATTGACATAATTTTATATGACTTGTATTTGTATTGCCCTTGTAATGAGATTATAGATTTATGTGGTATATACACATGTTTATGTCAAATCAATGATGAAATGATGATGTCTGTATGAGAAAAGGAAAAAACAAAAATGATCTGAAATGATAAACAAGAACAGGCCTTTTTGTCAAATTTATTTGAAAATTGATTGCTCGCAGGAAGTAGATATTTTATTTAGGTAAGTTTTTATCACAGTTTTAGACAGAATACTGCTTGGGTGTAGTAGCTGTTGATTTAAAAAAAACATATTTTCTGTCTTATGTCCACATTTTCAGGTAACGGCATAAATTTTATTTTTCAAGATACGTACTTCAAAATTAAGAGAGCCTAATCAGTTTTGCAGACTGATCTTAAAACTGAATTACAGTGACCATGAGTATGACCTACTGACCTACTTTCTTGTTTTTCAAGATACAGTCTTGAAATTTGGATGACATGTACAGTTTTGCATACCGATCTTAAAACTGACTTTCAGTGACCATAAATGTGACCTACTGACCTACTTTCTTAATATTTTAGCATCAGTTTGACATTTGAAACATGTAGATCATATTACTCAGGTAAGCGATCCAGGGTCATTATGACCCTCTTGTCTTTCAATCAGTAGCTTTTTATGTCTCCCCCAGGAGACATATTGTTTTTGCCGTGTCCGTCCATCCGTCCGTACGTCACACTTCATTTCCGAGCAATAACTGGAGAACCATTTGACCTAGAACCTTCAAACTTCATAGGGTTGTAGGGCTGCTGGTGTAGACGACCCCTATTGTTTTTGGGGTCACCCCATCAAAGGTCAAGGTCACAGGGGCCTGAACATTGAAAACCATTTCCGATCAATAACTAGAGAACCACTTGACCCAGAATGTTGAAACTTCATAGGATAATTGTTCATGAAGAGTACATGACCCCTATTGATTTTGGGGTCACTCCGTCAAAGGTCAAGGTCACAGGGGCCTGAACATGGAAAACCATTTCCGATCAATAACTAGAGAACCACTTGACCCAGAATGTTGAAACTTCATAGGATGATTGGTCATGAAGAGTAGATAACCCCTATTGATTTTGGGGTCACTCCGTCAAAGGTCAAGGTCACAGGGGCCTGAACATTGAAAACCATTTCCAATCAATAACTACAGAACCACCTGACCCAGAATGTTGAAACTTGATAGGATGATTGGTCATAAAGAGTAGATGACCCTTATTGATTATGGGATCACTCCGTCAAAGGTCAAGGTCACAGGGGCCTGAACATGGAAAACCATTTCTGATCAATAACTAGAGAACCACTTGACCCAGAATGTTGAAACTTCATAGGATGATTGTACATGCAAAGTAGATGACCCCTATCGATTTTGGGGCCACTCCATGAAAGGTCAAGGTCACAGGGGCCTGAACATGGAAAACCATTTCCGGTCAGTAACTTGAGAACCACTTGACCCAGAATGATGAAACTTCGTAGGATGATTGGTCATGCAGAGTAGATGACCCTTATTTATTTTGAGGTCACTTGATCAAAGGTCAAGGTCACAGGAGCCTGAACAGTGACTTGAGAATCACTAGGCCACGAGTGTTGAAATTTAGCGGGATGACTGGACATGCCAAGTAGATGATCCCTATTGCAGCCAACCATCAGTGTCTCTTTGACTTTCGCTCCTGACCCCTATTGACTTCTTGCCTATTGCATTGGGGGAGACATGCGCTTTTTTACAAAAGCATTTTGTATTTTGTCATTTTTTTTATCTGGTGAAATTCTGTGGGTATTATCTCTTTTTAATCACTTGTATGTTAACTTTGTTGACAAATTCCAGTACAAAAATTGTCACACTCACTGCAGAGCATGTTTTTGTTTTATCTAAATAATTTTCTTTTCAAAATCATTGGCCACTGTAGTAATTATGCATGTTTTTTTCATCATGCCTAGACAGAGGTAAATGTGCATGGTTTGCAGGAGATAACAAATACCTAGTCACCTAAGCCTACAATAATGATTTGGCAGAGTTGTCTCCATTTTTTTGATACATTTATCCAAGATAATTTTTTTTCAGCTTGAATAACTCTTTTTCAGAAAATGATACATTCATTATTTTTATGCCCCCACTTTGAGGGGGGGGGGGGCATATAGATTTGCCCTTGTCCGTCCATCCTTTCGTCCGTCCGAGAATGTTGTGTCGCGCCTAGCTCCAAAAGTATTTGACGTAGAGTCACAAAACTTTACAGGAATGTTGGTCAGCATGTGTAGTTGTGCACCTGGGGTTTCGCGTCCGGATTCATTCAGTCGTGTAGGAGTTATGGCCCCCTGACTTAGTAAGAAATTGGTCATTTTAATGTTGTGTCGCGCGTAGCTCCAAAAGTATTTGACCTAGAGTCACCAAAGTTTACAGGAATGTTGGTCAGCATGTGCAGTTGTGCACCTGGGGTTTCGCGACTGGATTCATTCAGTCATGTAGGAGTTATGGCCCCTTACTAAGTTAAAAATTGGTCATTTTAATGTTGTGTCGCGCCTTGCTCCAAAAGTATTTGATGCAGTCACAAAACTTTACAGGAATGTTGGTCAGCATGTGCAGTTGTGCACCTGAGGTTTTGCGTCCCGATTCATTCAGTATTGTAGGAGTTATGGCCCCTGACCTAGGAAAAAATTGTCATTTTAATAGCAACATATTGTTTTCCCAAAGTTGATCTGTGTCCTTTGTCATGTAGTGGGGGCATCTGTGTCCCATGGACACATTTCTTGTTCCAGGCTGCGTCTTTTTTTGCAGTTAACTACACATATTTCTAAAATAGGTAGTGCCTACTTGAAGTTTGTAGTGTTTGTTCCACTGCTTACGTTTAGCGGCCACTATAACTAAAAACATATATACCTTTAAACAACTTCTTCTTATAAACCACTTAGTGGTTGTTCATCAAACTTGGTCAGGGGTATCACAAAAGTTTCTGTCCCAAATTGTTCAAATGAGGGCACTTTGCCGTTTAAGCTACAGTCACACATACGGATATGTCCGTGCGTTGAGGTACGGTGCCGATAGGATTAGTCTGTGGGTGTATAACTACGGAGCAGAAACGTCTTAGTACGGGAAAAATGGTGAAAAAACCAGGAACAAACCAAAACAATAAGGACACGAATAAGTACGATAGGAAACGGGGGTACTACGTTGTATTACGTTTTACTGCGCCTTGCAACTTGCCCAATGACCGGACGGGTCTGCGGAAAACTACGTTGAACTATGCTTAAGTACGAGCAGCCTCGGATAACTACGTTCAGCTATGGCGAGGTACGTAACAGCATGGATAACTACGTTCAAGTACATTTAACTACGAATGAGTAAGTTTCAGCCAAGTTGGACTAAAGTCACGCTCAAATGGCTACGGTTCGCTCAAACTTTTGTGCATGTTCAAAAGTTGGAGAAACTTGCAAGTTTGGAATAAGTTTTGACGACGTTTTGGTACGGATTAATACGAATGACTACTCTCAGGTACGGATCAATACGGATTACTACGTTTCTGTCCGTAGCTAGATGTAGCTATCCGCGCCATATGTGTGACTGGGGTACTAGGGGCACTAGAACTAAGAAAAAAGAAGTACCTTTAAATCACTACTTCTCATGAACTGCTTGATGAATCTTCATCAAACTTGCTTTGTTGTATCATATTAAGATCCTCTAAAGATCCCGTTTAGTAGTCTTGAGTGCCAAAAAATAGAAAAACCTTTAAATGCTGACATGATGGATCTTCAAATAGAAACACTGCCATTTTAGGGACTGCTAGAGCTAAAAATATGAAAACCGTTAAACACCTTTTTCTCATGAACCCCTTTATCAACAACTTTTATGTGTAGCATCAATATAAGATCCTCTAATGGGGATACTTGCTTCCTTTTAGGAGCTTTTAGAGCTAAAAATAGAAGAAAAAAAATAAACAACCTCTCTTCACAAACCCCTGAAAGGGTCATCGTCAGGCTTGGCCTGTAACATCATCATGTAAGGTTTCTTTCAAGTGTGTTCAATAGGGGCACTTGGTTCCTTTTAGGGACTGCCAGAGGTAACAATAGAAAAAAAAACTTTGAAAGACCTCTTCTCATGAACCTTTTGATGGATCTTCATCAAACTTGGTCTGTGTCATCATTATCACATCCTGTCTCAAGTTTTTAGCTCACCTGACCACAAAGTGCTCAAGGTGAGCTTTTGTGATCGCCGTGTCCTTCGTCCGTCGTCGTCAACAATTTGACTGTTAACACTCTAGAGGTCACAATTTTGCCCCAATCTTAATGAAACTTGGTCAGAATGTTACCCTATATAAAATTTTGGACTAGTTTGATATTGGGTAATCTGGGGTCAAAAACTAGGTCACCAGGTTAAATCAAAGGAAAAGCTAGTTAACACTCTAGAGGCCACATTCATAACCATATCTTAATGAAACTTGGTCAGAATGTTAATCTTGATGATCTTTAGGTCAAGTTTAAATCTGGATCAGATGGGTCAAAAACTAGGTCACAAGGTCAAATCAAATGTAAAGCTTGTTGACACTCTAGAGGCACATTTATGATAATATCTCTATGAAACTTGGTCAGAATGTTAATCTTGATGATTTTTAGGACAAGTTTAAAACTAGGTCAAGTGGAGTCAGAAACTAGGTCACCCGGTCAAATCAAAGGTAAAACTTGTTAACACTAGAGGCTACATTTATGACTACCGGTATATCTTAATGAAACTTTGTCAGAAAGTTAACCTTGATGATCTTTAGGTCAAGTTCAAATTTGGGTCATGTCGGGTCAAAAACTAGGTCACCACTTCAAATCAAAGGAAAAGGTTGTTAACACTCGAGGCCACATTTATGACTGTATCTTCATGAAACTTGGTCAGAATGTTAATCTTGATGATCTTTAGGTCAGGTTCGAATATGGGTCATGTGGGGTCAAAAACTAGGTCACCAGGTCAAATCAAAGGAAAAGCTAGTTAACACTAGAGGCCACATTTATGACCATATCTAAATGAAACTTGATCAGAATGTTAATCTTGAAGATCTTTAGGTTATGTTTCAATCTTGGTCAGGTGGGGTCAAAAACTAGGTCACCAGGTCAAATCAAAGGTAAAGCTTGTTAACACTCTAGAGGCCTAATTTTAAGTTTGAAATCAGGAATTTGATCAAAATGTTTTCTTGATGACTCTAGGTCAGTTCGAATCTGGGTCATATGGGGTCAAAAACTAGGTCACCAGGTCAAATCAAAGGTAAAGCTTGTAAACAATCTAGCGGTCAAATTGATGACTGTATCTTCATGAAACTTGGTCAGAATGTTAATCTTGATGATCTTTAGGTCAGGTTCGAATCTGGGTCATGTGGGTCATAAAGTAGGTCACCAGGTCAAATCAAAGGAAAAACTAGTGAACATTCTAGAGACCACATTTATGTCCATATCTTTATGAAACTTGGTCAGAATGTTAATCTTAATGATCTTAAGGTTAAATTCCAATCTGGGTAAGACGGGGTCAAAAACTAGGTCACCAGGTAAAATCAAAAGTAAAGCTTGTTAACAATCTAGAAGCCACATTTATGACTGTATCTTCATGAAACTTGGTCAGAATGTTAATCTTGATGATCTTTAGGTCAAGTTCGAATCTGGTCAAATTAGAGGAAAAACTAGTTAACACTCTAGAGGCCACATTTATGACCATATCTTAATGAAACTTGGTCAGAATGTTAGTCTTGATGATCTTAAAGTCAGTAGGTCAGGTGAGCGATACAGGGCCTTCATGGCCCTCATGTTATGCTTAAGCTTCATTGTGCATGCTGTTTTACTGTTGTAGATTACGCCATGAGAAGGATCTGATCGTGAACATGAAGTATGAGAAGGAAAGGCTTGATACTGTCTTAGAACAAGAGGAAAAACATAGAACATCTGGCTAAAGTGTTAGAAATTATTTGGAACCTATGTTCTGATAAAAGTATGAATGTTATTGAACAGGTTTAGCTGGAACTACAGAGTACAGAGTAAAGAAATTGATTCAGAAAGCTTTACTATGTTAAGAAGTATCAGTCTGTAATGCTATGACCTAATTACTATAAATACTGGTAACTTGTGTATAATTACAGTGAAACACCTTGCTGTAGCATTGAAAGTTTGAGCACCTGGTCTGAATACACAAGAAATACTTTCCTGAATACAAGTAAATGTGTTACTGAATAAGCAATAGAAACTATGCTGGATACAAGTAAACATACTACTGAATACACAATAGAAACTATGCTGAATACAAGTAAATGTGCTACTGAATACACAACAGAAACTATACCACGCCATGTACCCGGATAATCTTAACTCTGTTCAGCAACCCTAACTCAGTGCCAACATGGCGGATGTAAAGCCGATACAACTTTGTTTTCTGTGTAATTACGATGTATAAAGGAATGTTTCTGTTGTTATATCTATCTCTATTGATCAAGTGTATATTTATCTTAAAATGTATCATGTTAAGTATATCAACCCTTGTGTTTTCAGGTGGAAAAAACGACGAACAAGGCAATTTTTTCAATGAAAACTTTTACAAAAAAACTTTAAAAATACTTCTATGCTTTTGATGCCTCGACTATTTTGTTGTTTGAAAACAAAGATTAAATGCTTTAATGCCTTTTACACTATGTTGTTAACCCCCTACAAGTTGACACAATACATGTTCAAATGTACTGACAGCGAGAAAAGGGGGTAAAAAAACCCAACTTTGATTTGATAAAAACCGAAAATCAGTTTTACATGAGGAATGGATAAAAACCTAACTTACACGAAATTGCGTGTCAGATAAACACCTAACTGACTAGTATTCTATAGAAATGAATGAGTTGACATGTACATGGTCTGATTATTGTAAACATTACTTTATAAGCTTGTCTTCAAACTTTGTCATTAATTTTACAAGATGTTATAAAGTATGCCCCTACAGTCAAATATATTTTCAAATTTAATAATATGCAAATAGCAATGTTTGGAAAAAAAATGGATAAACCCTAAAAATAACTCAGTATAAAAATCAAAATTATTAACTTATATAAGAAAATTATTTAATACCACCGAATGTTCGAAGTTCTGTAGTCCCAAACCCTCTCTCTCTCACATGCACACACACTGTTTCAGAAGAATTGTGTTTGTTTCAAATCTTGTATATCGTATAGAGTAAGAGATTTTTATAGAGGTGTTAATGGAATATTCTTGATATTGTTAAATGAGATTAGATTTATATTAATATTAAATATGATATTTTTCAGACGGTAAATAGGGAAGAAAAGTATGTGTGATGTGGTGTGGTGGGGTGGGGGAGTGAGCATGGACTGGGCGGGACAGGGGTGTGGGTATCCTTAAATTTTTCGCTTGTCCACGGACACTTAAAATCCACTTGTCCCTAGTCAAATTTCACTTGCTCTGATTTTTAATATTAAAACCCTTTATGAAAGCGCAAATAGACTGGAGATCGAGTTCTTTATTTAGGACAATGAAAGGAAAGCATAACAGTAACTGCGGTAAAAAAATTTAAACTGTTGAAATATTCGCCTTTTTAAACTTTTATAAAAGTCTGAAAACGGTAAGCAGTGTTCGGAATCTTTTTTAGGTCATGCCCAAACACTGCCCACGCAATGGTGCAAAGCCAGATGAATTCAGAGAAAGACTCTTAAAAACGTTCCAATTTGTTTTAGTCACTCTTGCGATCTCTGTGTGTTTTTGATTTTAAATTTGGCTGACTACTGGGTCAAATATTTCCTTTGAACAGTGACTTATTGTTCAGCAGTTGGAATTCTACTTACAAACTTGTCATAATATTTTTTTTTAAGTTGTTTACGTTTCTGGTGTCTTTAAATGTCCTTTTAGTTTTTCTGTATGTAACCCTTGTTTTCCCTTTTTAGTTTTGTTACAGAATGCTATATGCTGTGATGCAAATATTTTCTTCAGCTACTTAAGTATCTTATGTTCCCTTTAGCATGTATATGATTCTACTTTAATGTTTTTTTTTTCAAAATGCATGTTGTAAAATGTGACTCTTCTTATTTTCGTGTAGTGTCAGCTAATTTTTTTATGTTGCTTTAAATGTGCTAAATCTGTATGTGGTAAATTACTTTTTCCTTTTATTTGCTAGTACCTATGTGCTATTTTGTTCTAATGCACTGTAACATGTATGTGATAATTTGTGATTTGTTTCTTATCTACTTAGAGCCAGATGCTTTATTTGCTTTAATGTGCTTTAACATATTTGCATTTTATTACAGCTGTTTTACTTATGTTGAGCTTATTTACATGTGTTTGTCGGAAAATAGCTTTAAGCTAGTGTTATATGTTTATACTTTTCCGACGTTAAATAAATCTGCTTGTATCTAAATCTTCTCTGATATTTTATCATAGTCACCGAGTTACAGTGTGCGCGAGACCTAGTGAAAGAACCCATTATCTTTATCACCTCCATCCACTTGAAGCAACACGCAATCTAAATGATATTTTATGTTTTCTCATTTTATACCTGAAAAAGTATGCTTGTCTGCAGACACACAGGATGAAAAATGCACTTGTCCGCCGGCAAAAAAAATCACGAGTCGGATAAGTTGGGACATAGGAATCCCACATCCCTGCAGGGGTGGGTAGATCAAAGAACTTCGAGCATTAACAGTCCATAAAAAAGCACAGACGAACAGCCGTTTTCGTTTGGTTAGGTGTTTATCCATTCTAGGTTCGTATTTATCCAGCACTGTTTCCTATACCAGTTAGGAATTATCCGCAAATTTAAACCCAACTCATAATCAATACAATTTTTAAGCTATAAAAATCGATTTCAAACTTTGATACTGTTAAACATTGTCAAAGACATATTTATGGAACTAATGCATTTAATAAGTAAGGTCTCACTGCAATTTCTGGTACTTTAAAACAGTTAGAAACATAAAACATGTTCATTTTGAAGACTTTTTGGAGTACATTTTAATGAATTCCAGCCACATAATGTGACATATCCGTTGAAATATTTAGTACACAAAACATATTATTAATACAGGATATTATGACTATCAAAAGTCTACGCTAACATTGCATACTCACATAAAAGCACGAAAAAAGACAAGGAAATTAACTACATACATCGTCTTTCTGTCAGCCATGTTGGCACTGAGTTAGGGTCGCTGAACAGAGTTAGGATTATCCGGGTACATGGCGTGTATACTGAAATTACAATAGAAACTATGGTGAATACAGGTAAATGTGTTACTGAATACACAATAGAAACCATGCTGAATACAAGTAAATGTGTTACTGAATACAGTAGAAACCATAATGAATACACTAAAATGTGCTACTGAATACACAAAAGATACACAGCAAATTATGTATAGTATGCAAGTAGATGTTCAATTGATTACACAACTGATACTGTTCTTTATGCAAGTAAATATGCTGCTGAATACACAGCTAATACTAAGAAGAATATGTTATAAATGAAATACTGAAATACAAAGTATAAGTCTGCAGACACAATTTGGAAGTAAGATGCAGAAAACTGTACACTTGGTAATTTTCCTGTCATTTCAATGTCATGATTTGAAAGGCAACACACATTCATATTATAACTTGTCCAACTTTTAATTTGGACATTACCATTAACTGTTAAAAGGGGTGCTTACCAAAAAGATACTGACTGAATGGAGAACAGTGCAGATCATGATCAGATTGCATGGATTTGCAGGCTGATCTTGGTCTGCACTGGTCGCAAAGGCAGAATCACTTGCCACCAGCAGGTTAAGGGTTAATAAGAATTCACATTTCATAGTTGGAATACTTTAGGGACGATACAGCTTTATATACAACATGAGTGATTTGATTAATATTCATGAGTGTTTTAATATTCATGAATGATTTGAATTTGCATGTTCCGCTATACACGAATATTGGCAGATATAAAATTGTGGATAATATTACCTAATGACAATACACAGTAAAACAATTCTGCTTTAATAATAAATAAGATGCCAAGTAAATATTTCAGATGTAACAAGAGAACAAACCCCGGCTGCTCTAACCCAGTGACTTTGGATGAATGTTTGGCAATATTTCGAATACTGCAGAATGAATTCTACACAGAATACAAGATGTATGAACTGGAAACCCTTGCTATTGCCCTTGTAAGGTTATTTGTAATGAATATTTGTCTTGTTTATATCACTGCTTAAACCATTGTGCAATATTACCATTGCAAGGAGGTATAACAAGCACAGATTAGCTTTTCAAGATTTCCAGACTTTATTTGTGAATATCTAATAACATAAGCATAAGAAGGAAAAAATCTCCGTTCGACAGAAATAAAGGGGGAAAAAAACATTGTTAGATCTTCACTAAATTTAATACAAATAGATCACTAGAGAGCAGAGGTGCATGCACATCTTTCGTCAGGATCACTTCAATTACTGCAGAGTAATAATATATTATTGCATTAATACAAATATAGATCACTGTATGGCAGTTGTGCACATGCAACTTTTGTCATTTGTCAGGATATAGAGTTATAACTTTATTTTCTAATATCTTAAGCATGTTTATATATTAAAAAAAATCACACTATACTCAAATCATTCAGTTAACCAGCAGACCATGGCACAGTTCTATTGTACATCTTGAAATAAGCTATCTTTAAAAAATATAGCCCCCTCATTCACAAAACAACATATTCAGCAGGGGATAAAATTCACTGAATTTGCTTGTTCATATTATTTTCATATAGATTTGATCTTTGTGATTTCATTTTATACAGGCAACCCTAAGTGTGTGGTTTATTGCAAAAGCTAAGAAGAAAATATATGCTTGAATTTTGTGTGACTGTGTATAAACTTTAAATTGTACTTGTTTTATGATACTTTTGTACTTTTTAGCTCGACTATTCGAAGAATAGTCTAGCTATTCTACTCACCCTGGCGTCGGCATCGGCGTCGGCGTCACACCTTGGTTAAGTTTTTGCATGCAAGTACATACAGCCATCAATTAAAGGCATATAGCTTTAAAACTTATTTTTTCTTTTTCTAGGTCAATTACCAACCTCTCTGGGTCAAGTCCCATAACTCTGACATGTATTTTGAGCAAATTATGCCCCCTCTTGGACTTAGAAAATTTTGGTCAAAGTTTTACATGCAAGTTGCTATCTCCAAAACTAATGCAGATATTGATTTGAAACTTCACATGACTGTGTCTTCGGGGTTAAAAAACTAGTTGATAGCAGCAAGTCCCATAACTCTGACGTTCATTTTGGCCAAATTATGCCCCCTTTTGGACTTAGAAAATTCTGGTTAAAGTTTTGCGTGCAAGTACATACAGCTATTTCTAAAAGGCATATAGATTTGAAACTTATTTTTTCTTTTTCTAGATCAATTACCAACCTCACTGGGTCAAGACCCATAACTCTGACATGTATTTTGAGCAAATTATGCCCCCTTTTAGACTTAGAAAATTTTGGTTAAAGTTTTACATGCAAGTGACTATCTCCAAAACTAATGCAGATATTGATTTGAAACTTCACATGTGTCTTCGGGGTTATAAAACTAGTTGATAGCAGCAAGTCCCATAACTCTGACCTTCATTTTGGCCAAATTATGCCCCCTTTTAGACTTAGAAAATTCTGGTTAAAGTTTTGCGTGCAAGTACATACAGCTATTTCTAAAAGGCATATAGATTTGAAACTTACTTTTCCTTTTTCTAGATCAATTACCAACCTCACTGGGTCAATTCCCATTACTCTGACATGTTTTTCAAGCAAATTATGCCCCCTTTTAGACTTAGAAAATTTTGGTTAAAGTTTTACATGCAAGTTATTATCTCCAAAACTAAAGCAGATATTGATTTGAAACTTCACATGTTTCTTCGGGGTTATAAAACTAGTTGATAGCAGCAAGTCCCATAACTCTGACATTCATTTTGGCCAAATTATGCCCCCTTTTGGACTTAGCAAATTTTGGTTAAAGTTTTGCGTGCAAGTACATACAGCTATTTCTAAAAGGCATATAGATTTGAAACTTATTTTTTTCTTTTTCTAGATCAATTACTAATCTCACTGGATCAAGTCCCATAACTCTGGCATGTATTTTGGGCAAATTATGCCCCCTTTTGGACTTTGAAAATTCTGGTTAAAGTTTTACATGCAAGTTTCTATCTCCAAAACTAATGCAAATATTGAATTGAAACTTCACATGTGCCTTCGAGGTTATAAAACTAGTTAAGAGCAGCAAGTCCCATAACTGATATGCATTTTGGTCAAATTATTCCCCCTTTTGAACTTAAAACTCTTTTGATATTTAACCTTTTTGGGTAATATTTTCCTGCTTCTGGGACAATATTTCGAATAGTCGAGCTTGGCTGTCTTACGGACAGCTCTTGTTAGATGAGAGAACACTTCAAAAACTGGAATCCCCTGGCAGACAAGCAGTATGGACTTCAGTGATCAAAGAATGGCAGTATATTTTGGGAGATCCTAACCACATGTATGTCAAGAATCAGAACAATATGGAGGTGTACCAGAGACTGATATATGGCTTCCTCATGTCAGAACTGCTATATTGTAGGTTTTACTTTAATTCTTTCATTTTTAGCTCACCAGAGCATAAAGTGCTTTGGGATGAGCTATTTTGATCACTTATTAATCCTCCACCACAAGCAGCTGGGGTTATAGGAATCGTCTCCGTCCGTCTGTCCATCAATAACATTTTGTGTCGCTCTGTTTTCAAGTACAAAGTTTTGAGCCTTCCATTTTGTGTCAGCTCTGTATCTCCTAAATCCCTTGAAGGAATTTCATGAAACTTGGGTCAAATGATCATCTTATCAAGACGATGTGCAGAACTCATGAGTCAGCCATGTTGGCTCAAGGTCAAGGTCACAACTCGAGGTCAAAGGTTTGAGTCTTTGGGCAGAGGCATTAAACGATTCCTTGGGATTCTGCAGATGTTATAACATAAAAATAATGCATTATCCCTCCACTGAAGGCACATTTCTGTTATTATGAGACATCTCTAGATATTTAAAGAACTGCAATTTAGGTTTAGTTATCTTAATGAATAGACATTTATCTAAATTGAAAGTATTTTAATCACACTATTGCTGCTTGTTTGAAGTGTACAAGAATCAATAGTAAATTTTCCTGAAAAAATACAGAAAGTTTGGTATCCAGTCTTGTCTATCTTACTATAGCTTATTGTTCATACTAATTTATTTCAGCATGTTAGTGATGAAAGTTTCCAACTTATTTTAATCACTGTATAAAGTCAGCTTCAATCCAAGTGTTACACAGCTTACATTGCAATCAAACAATTAAGGACACATGAGGGCCGGTTAAATGGTTTCGGGTCGTAATCAGGATCATTGAGTGAACAACCGCGCGTGTTGTTTTTCGCACCTCCGGCAGCAGACGACAATTGAGCACATACAAGTGAACATACAAACCTACTACCGTGAACATTTTTATTTTCCTAAACATCCTGAGCCTGTTTCCAATCCGTAGCCATAAATAAAATGGCTTACACTATTATATTAAAACTGACAAGATAATGTACTGTTCTTAGCATCTTCCCAAGTGCTTTGAGTGCTCCGTACAATCTCGATTCCAGGAATGGACTTTGACCCAGTTAACGAAGTTGATGCAGACCTGCCTGACGATTGGCCTTGCTCGAAAATTGGAAACTGCTAACAACTCCAGTTCCTGAAACACACAAAAAACCCGCAGCAAACAAAACCAAACATTAACCCTAAACAGTAAAGTCTCGTTCAGTATGTACTCCAAATACAACTCGTAAAACTTATTTACATATATTAAGTTTCAGCAACCTGTATAGTTGAGGTTTTAGAAAAAACAAAACAACAAAATTACTACAGCAACCATAAAAAATGGGTAGGGAGGGTGGGTTTTATGAGAAACATCTCTACCAAAATTGTACAACCTTTCAGTTAGATGGTTGGTTCCAAGAGGGTGAACGTAACTTTTAGCAATCGTGATTAAACCTTTACGTAGGCTACGCAACACTAATAAAATAGGTATAGTCCCCAAACAACCAGCCCCATTCTTTAGTGAATGGCACCCATTGTTTGGGAGACCATACCAAAAAGGGGCGAACGCGAAACAACCTCCGCAGCCTTCATTTCGCATTCGCCCCCTCTGGAATCTAGGAGACATTGATTCCCCTATCAGTTTTGTTCTCTACTTTATATAACAACATAAGAAGGATACGCATACAAGTATGGCATAATATTGGTGTGAACCCCTAATTGATATATAAAGGTTCATTCAATTTTTTAAAACATTTACAGGCACCGGGCAAGTTGCCATGTCATTGGCGCCTTCGACTCCCACAAGAGTCGCCATTAACGATTTAATAGTATCGCCCCGAGTATGTGCGGTGGCTTGTGAACTTTTAGTATTGCATATAAAGTACTTTTGTAAATTGTTTTTCAAATTAAATTATTGTTCAATAAAACTTCCACTTCAATTACTTGCACACAATGTCTTCCTGTTCCTGGCTGGCTGCCAAATGGAGGCGGGACGCATCCACCGTCAAAAATGCACTAAAATTTTTGCGGAAGCCAGGGCCACAAAGACACATTAAAACTATCAAATTTTTACTATAATTGAGTAACATTAACTACTTCTAAGTGCTTCACAAACAAGTTAAACATTAACTGTACTAACCCTACAACCATTAACAGTTCTATCAACTGTTTTGCAGGCAAGTTATAATATCATTAATGACTGAGTTCACACCAATAGCCTATTGTAATTCAAAATAGTGTCACACAAAGCTTATTTTTAATCAAAATATGGCTGTACATCTTTAAGAAAATCTTCCAACCCCCTTTTTATGTTCCTTAAAAAATGCACATTTCCTAGATTTGACAAATGAACTCCATCAGACATATATAAGTCGTAAGAAAATGGTTGCAAATTCATGTGACGTAAATAAAAACCCCCACTGACTAAAGCCAGCTTCCCCGCTAAACTGTTCACTCTCTTGCGAAGCTTCTCAAGGCTGTACATATCTCTTCCCCAGTCCCTCGGGAGGATCTCTGACCAAACCACCCGAGTTCCTGGGAAGTTTTTACTTATGAAATTGAACAATTTCCTAATTCTTATTCTTAACTCCTTTAAAGGAATACGACCAAGGTCGTTACCACCACAATGAATTATCATGTAACAGGGGACCTCCTGCACCTGGAGTAGAGTAGTAAGTTTTGCTTCGGCTGTCCTAAGTGACAGACCTCCATAGCCTTGCCACCAAAGCTGAGCTGGCAGGCCAAGGCCTAAACCCTCTTGATGAAGGAATGCAGCAAGGAACACCTTCTTCAATATCGAGCTGCCAAATAACCATACCAGTGGGGGACCTGAAACAACTTAAATGTTGTTACGGTTGGGCAACCACATGATACAAATTAACATTTTAAACCCAAACTTTCAGCTTTATCGCAAATGAATTACCTTAATGCAAGTTTAACAAATTCCTACCACAGTCAGAAACGTGGATATATGACCTGTAGGCATTGGAAGACCACCTACCGGCTTCTTTAATTTGATCCACTGAAAAACCTAACTTAGCCGCAGCTGTCGCTGCCCCTATACGAAACGAATGGGCTTTATAACTGGATAGGTTTGGGTTTACTGCCCGCAATGCTTTCTGGAGAACAGCGGAAAACTGGAACCGTGTTAAAGGCCTACCATCATAATGACAAAACAAAGGACCCGGTACCCTAGGCCTAACCGACAAATAGTGTTCCATCAATTTAAGGGGGCATAATGCGGCATTAAGTCTGGGCATTCGCAGTGTAGTGCTATTTCCGTATTGGTCAGCCTTTGAAAATCTAACTAAAATAATCAAAAACTCATGATCGGCAGACCAACTGATATCGTGTAAAACTCACCACCTTACTTAACTCACCCATTTTGGACACAGTTATTTCCCCTACCCTGAAAAAACCAAAGAAAGCAAACGAAAATACAGCTGCAAAAAGATTAGCCTCATATTGGTCCCGGCAAACTGCTGAGAGCACAGTCAGAATGTCCGTTAACAACCCCAATGTAATCGGCAGTCTAACCAACTTCTCCTTATTATCTCTCCTAAAGCCCTCCATGACTTTGTTCACTAGAAAATGCTTGGTGCTGTCACTCTTATCCAACATTTTGCATTGATAACTGATGGCGCAAATATATGATCGGACAGTATTAAAACTTAGTTTCCGAATAGACAAGTATGACACAAACAGCAGTACTTGGTCCAGTGAAGGAGGCCAAATAGCTGGCATAAGATAAATAGCCCTGAAATTATTGAATTGTGACAACCCCACCCTATATGCATTGGTTGTGTTAGCGGACACCGCTCCCCTTAACAATCTGTAAGCTTCATCTCAGAGACCAGTGATAGGAATTGCTGGGGAACCATTTCCGGGTAATTCTCTGCCTCTGGAACTAGCTGTCGAAAATGTGGCCACTGTTGGCAAGAAATAGCATCAGCAATTGCATTATTTTTTTATGAAATGTGTACAGCCTTAAACCAGATATTATATCGCATGGCAAGCATGACAAATGGTCGGACTAACCGCATGACCTTTTGATTTAGAAGTCGTTTATTCAGGACCTAAACCAAAGACTTCGGTCTATTATCAATGTAATATTTTGTTCATCAAATTTAGCCCATAATTAACATGCTAAACCCGGCACCATCTCCAGAAAAGTTAAATTCCTAAGACGCCCCCAACTTCGATTCGGGCATGGAAAAAAATGACATTGCCTAAAATACATGTGGCCCATATATCAGCCAATACCAGTCACTATCCAAACAGTTTGTAATTTGATCGCTTGTATACCAAAAATTTTCCGGTTATTTTTGAAATCCATTAAACTCTTGCAAACAGACTGCCGGACCTTAAATCCTCCCTAATTTACTTCTTAAACCTTTAACAGTGTAGAAAACTGTTATCCTTAGGGCCAGACTAGCATCATATTAAACTGCCTAGTAACGCCCTGCTAGATCAAATAGCACTGACCAAATAAATTCAGCTTCACAACCGAGTTGTAGCTCTTTCAAATGACTTTCTTCCTATCATTATCCTTGAGCAAGCCAACTATTCATCAACCTTATGTAGGGGATTCCACTAGCAATTCATTAGTGTCAATTTTCAACCCAAAAATACCATATTTAGTTGTTGACACACTGAGTTATACAACTGCAATTGGGACAAAAGGGTATTAATAACCAGGTAAATGCTGATAATGGTATGACAGTCTATTAGACCTCTTTAATGCCAGCAAAATAAATTCATCTAAATGTGATAAGGTTATCTCTCTTGATTGTCAGCACTACTACTAGCCAATCACAAATGCTGAAACTTTCAAAAAGGTTCGACTCTGACTCAGACCCATAGGAAAACAATTTTATCGACATAGAAACAATCCTATTTTCAAACAAAACAACGGAAAATTCTAACCGCCAGTGGCAAATTCTATTGCTGACTTCAAATCGGCTGCAATCAACGCTGTTTTCCCTAACTTCATGATAAATGTTACTTTATCAATGATAGTATAGTGAACACTACACAGAGCCGACATCAATTCCATCGGTTTACACTAGTGCCTCTGTGGGAGGAAAGAGAGGTGAGTGATTTAATCTCCATGACCTTCATCGATTTCGGGACCAACCGACTGGGGAAGTCCTAAGATTTGGCATGGTGGGTCCGGAAAGGGCTCTGCATACCGTCCAATGTTTCCCTATCTATTTCTTTGAAGTAAGCTACGGTTGAGCATATATGCTGATTATAAATTCTTGCAATACCTTGGCAGCCCTAGGGCAGTGTAACCATTTATAATACCCATACAAATATCCATTTCTTTTAAAACAATGGCATCACTGTATTTGCATTAAAATCCAAGTATATGAACTAACTTTGGAACATTAACAGCGGAGAATATCCCCAATTCTAAAGATTTTAGATCTACTGTGGGACTGAGAATTGGTCTGAACCTGACTTGGACGAATGTCGGACTTGACTGATTGGTTGTGGTGGCCTGTAGGAAATGCAGTGTTGTCGCACTTTGACCGGAATATATTGCCACTGCCTGTTTTCTCACAATTTAGCAGGTATTACCGAGCTTACAATCATAAGCAAACATGTCTAGACGTCTCAGAAGTTTTTTAAAACAGACCTATTGATTGTAGTCAAAACTTTTTTCCTGACTGCTGTGTTACTATCAGTTGGAGGCCCCATTAACAGGAGCCATATTTGATCCTGGTGTTACCAAGACATCCCTGGGCTTGCAGCCATCTAGCCTTAATGACGTCATAGTCCTTCTACCCAGAAACCAAGATGCTTTTGTGCCGTCGAAGATCTTAAAATATTTAAGTATTCCTGTGTCTTCCAGGGCTGGCACTAAATAAGATGGTAAATATAGGAAGCATCGGACACTCTCAATTGTGTAATTTGCTTGCATTTGTTTTTTGGTTTAAGTATTAACTCACCATTCTGGCTTACTGAAAGGTTACGGTTGCCTCCGCCTCAGGACTCGTTGCTGGCTGCAGAAGACTGCGAGACTGACATTGACCCTCTATAGTCTTATTTTAATATTGCTGTTAGTCACTGCTTCCCAGCCAGCCCAGCCGTGTGAACCATATTATGGTTGGTCTTTGCCATTGCACAATAACTGTAAGTCTGAACCGTTGATACCAGAACTGCTAAAGCACCTCTTGCAGTAGTGTAATACCAACTGGTGCTATGATGTACCACTTTGTCTGGATTGGTTGGGGTGCTGGCACTGGTGGGGCACAACACACACGAGCTGGTTTGTGGTATGGAGCTGTTGGGTGCAGGGCCGTGGGGGGGGGCACCCGCCGCATCTGTCGAAGAAGTGGGCTTTCCTTTTTCATCGTTGAAGACGCATGTGAATTGAGTATGAAAAAGAAATAAAAAATAAATAAGTGAACATCAATACAATATTCGTGTTCATTCGCCAGCTACTCTTCTAGTTCAAAACTTCAGCACCATCCTCCAACTAAATTAACAGGCATTAATATTTTATTATAACAATATGACGATTTAAATTGATATTATTTATTGAGCCAGTCCAACAACAGCTTATATATTCCTTATTTGAATGTATCTACGTGTAGTAGAAATGTAATGACCAAAATACGGACGTAAATCAACACAAACTTAACCTTTGGGTAAATAAAACTTGCCACTGCTTACTAATTAACATCCATTGGAGTTTAAAAACCTTCCCACTCATTATCAATGAAAGCACATATGATTGCCAAATGCGTTATAGCAATTAAGTTCAGAAACGAATCTTCGCCAGTCAGAAAACTAAATAATTCTGAATTAATCTCTGTTTACAGGAACAAAAATAATCCCATAGAACCTTATGTCAGTCCGTATTACCTGTACGGAAAACAACATTTCAACAATTTTTCCATCAAAGAAGTAAGTAATCCTTATGAAATTAAGTACTAAAAATGCATTTATAAAGTAATACCATTGAGATAATATTTAAATAAAAAGTAAGAGTAAAACATAAACCAACTAAAATTTAACTAGTGATATACATATTTACATGAAAATTGATGAAATTTTCAGAATATGAAATATTGTAATGTGCTATTTATTTTCAAAACTGTATCCGACATTTATATGCATGTATATATCTATCTTAAAATGTTTCTACTTACAAAATAAATTCAGGTGTACGGGTCAAATGCAATAGTTGTAGAACTAATTCTGCTGTAAACCTGACTACTTCTGCAATATTAAATGAATAACTAATAATGTAGTTTTACAGCCCAGCCGCACCGATACAATACAAATAAACATGGGGTATGCCCCCAGATCCTATAAAACTTGGGCACCACCGCAGATCTAGCTATGCTCTGTCAGGCACCTTAGCGTATAGCGAAACAACCCCTCACCAGGGACTGAATAGTGCATCGCGACCGTCAAAGCCAATGTGTCTTTGCAAGCACTTGAAGTGCCATTAGCTCACCTGCCACTCTTCACATGTGTTATATTTAAAAAATATATATATATTATACACTTGTGATTACTGTTAATACATTAACATTGCTGTGTCTCGACAAATCCTTGATTCTTGATTTGAAGCCTTTATCAATGAACATTTCTACCGTACAGCAGTCAGGGATTAAATAAGCAGGGCCCAGTAGCTCCGGCCCTACATCATGGAGAAATGCCCATCTACCTAGTTAAAAAGATGTATTTTGACATCTGGGCCTAAATAAAATAGCTGTTTAATCCCTGCCAGTTATGATTATATTAACGTAGATGCGTATAAATATTGACGACCGACTACGTCCTGCCAGGCGTCTAGAACCTAACAGAACTTGTAGATAGCTGGCTTTTTAATTAAATATAGAAACAAAAAGTCTTTTTTCCTTGGAAAAAACGTAGAAATTACGGTCATTCCAATCGCGATTATAATCCAACAAATCACCCATTTAAGCCTCTTAATCTATGCAATCAATTAACATATTTCAAACATCTAGTTTACAATTTCAACAGATATTTAAGCCTGCAGATGATAAATTAACACGGTTATAAACCAGCTCCATCTCCAAAATTGTACAACCTTCAGCTTAATGGTTAGTCCAAAGGGTGAACGTCCACGTTTGGCAATGTGAAAAAACTTAGTACGCTATGCAACACTAATAAAATGTATAGTCCCCAAACAACCAGCCCCAATTCTTTAGTGAATGGCACCCAATATGTCAGTTGTAATACAGACGTTAGTTTCTATGAAATTCGTTATTAAAACTGAGTTACCGTACACAAGTCACACTGCACCTTTTTAAAAAAATATCCCAATTTTTTTTCTGTAACCATTTAAAGGTTTTATAACTGGTTTCCTAAGTACAGACATTTGCTTTCATTAAAATGCCCTTTTTAAACGCCCGCGTCAGCTTCTATGCCTCCAAAAATCAGCTTACCAACCAGACGTTTTAGCTCTTTCAAAATGACTTTCTTCCTATTCATTACCCCTTGAGCAAGCCACTTAAATTCATCAACCTTATGTAGGAATTCCACTTTCATTTCATTAGTGTCAAATTTTTAACCCCCAAAAAACCATAATTTTGTTGGACCCCTGATTTACAAATGCAATTGGGACACCTAGGGTATTACATAACCCGGGAAATGCTGATACTAAGGTATGACAGTATTTGCCCTTTTTGCCCCAAAATAAAATCATCTAACATGTGATCAACGGGACTATTTTGGTTGTTTGCAACATAAATTCAAAAAAGTTTAAAACTTTTCAAAAAGGTTCGCACTCGCTCAACCCCTAGGCAAAAATTTTTCGACATAGAAACAATCCCCTACTTTCAAACCAAAAAACGGGAAAACACTAAACCCCCATGGAGAATTTTATGTGACTTCAAACGGCTTTGCAATCAACGCTGTTTTCCCCAACTTCATGATCTAATAGTTACTTTTTTAATGATTTTAGTAAACACCCACAGAGATCATCAATTCCACGTTTCACTAGTGCCCCTGGGGAAAGAGGTAGGATTAATTCCACCCCCTCCCATTTTGGGGGCCAAACCGACTGGGGGAAATCCCCAAAATTTTGGGAGTGGCGGGTCCGGGAAAAGGGGCCCGGGAAACGTCTAATGTACTTCCCCATCTATTTTCTCTTGAAAAAGCACCCGGTTTTAGCAATGCTGATTTTTAAAAATTTTTGCATACCGGCAGCCCCAGGGGCCCGTTAACCATTTTAAACCCCTACAAAAATCCATTCTTTAAAAAAATGGCATCACTGTATTTTCATATTAAAACCCAAATATTAAAAATTTGGGAAATTAACAGGAGAAAAACCCCCCTTCTAAAGATTTTGAAATTTCTGTGGGGGCTGAAAAATTGTCTGAAAACCCGATCTTGGCGGAAAGTACGGACTTGATTGAATTTTCCGTGTGCGCCCCTTTGGGAATGCAGTGGCTCGCATTGACCGGGATTAGCCCCTGCCCGGGCTTACACAACTTTGCAGGGTAGTTACCCCTAAATATAAGAAAATGTCTAAAAGTACAGAAGTTTTTTTTAAAAAAAGACCATGATTTTAGTCAAAAATTTTTTCTGACTCTGATTACTAGTCATTTGGCGGCCCCATTAACAGAGCCTAAATTTCCCGACTGTGTTACCAAAGACTTTCACCTGGGGTTGCAGCCATACGTAGCTAAACGACTCATAGTCTTCCCCCCAAGCCAAAACCTTTTTTCTCCGTTTTAAAAATCTTTAAAATATTTAAGTTGTTTGGTCTTACCGGGTGGGGACTAAATCGACTGGTAATAGGGAAGGGACGGACCACTCCCTTTTGTAATTTGCTTACTTTGTTTTTTGGTTTAAATATTAACTCCCATTTGGCTTACTGAAAGGTTACGGTTTACTCCCCTCAGGGCCCCGCTGGGTGCGCGCAAGCAGCGAGGGCTGAAATTCCCCATATCTTATTTTTTATTTGTAAACTGCAGTCCCAGCCCACCCCCCCAGCGTGGGTACCATTATGGTTGGTCATTTTCCCTTTCTCAAAATTTTTGTAACCTTTTACCGTACCTGGGTCAAGCATCTTTCGGTGTTCAATCCCAAAGGTGCTGGTACCCCCGCTGTGGGCTGGTTGGGGTGGCACTGGGTGGGCAACACCGGAGCGTTTGGTATGGGGTGTTGGGGCAGGTGCCGGGTTGGGGGGGGGCCCCGCCCCTCTGGGTCGAATGAGTGGGCGCTTTCCTCTTTTTTCGTAGAAGAGCATTTTGATTTGGTTAAAAAGAAATATAAAAATAAAAAAAAGTGAACATAATAACAATATTCGGTTTTATTCCACCAGGTCCTTTTTTAAATTCAAAATTTACGCACCACCTCCAAACCCAAATTTAAAAACTTAAATTTTTTTTATAAAAATATGACATTTAAATGATATTATTTATTGAACCGTCCCAAAAAAACTTATATAATTACTTATTTGAGATGTTCTACGTTAGTGAAATTTAAAGACAAAAAAGGACTGTAAAACAAAACAAAACATAACCTTTGGGTAAATAAAACTTGCCCTGCTTAAAATAATTAACACTTGGGGTTTAAAAATTTATCATTTTATCTGAAAAAACAAAATTTTCTGCCAAATGTGCAAAAAGTTTGAGAACAGAAATCTTTGCCAGTCAAAACCTAAAATTCTGAATTAAAAACTGCATTACGGAAAAAAAACCAAAAAACCAGGGGCAGGTCGTATTACCTGTACGGAAAAAACACATTTCCATACAATTTTCCATCAAGAGGGAAAATAAGTAATTCCTTGTTGGAAAAAGTCGTAAGGCATTTCTGGTTTTCCGGGTATTATATTGTCAGAGTAAACACTAGCCCCAAAAATTTTGTCTTAATATAAGACTATGTTTTAAATATTATAATTAAGTGTATTTTTTTTACTGATGATTGTAATTTGCATTAAATTTTCTACTAAGTTTAAAACCAAAAAAAAAAATTGCAGGGGGTCGGGTTCAATAATGCAATGTTGGAGAACTAATTCAGCGTAAACCGTGACTAATTTCAAAATTTTAAAAGAAAAACTAATAATGTGTTTTAACCCGCCGCACCGGTACAATACGAAAAAAACAGGGGGTATGCCCCCCGTCCCTATAAATTGGGCACACAACCCAGAATTAGCATCCCCTGTCAGGCATTAGGAACCCCCCCCACAGGGACTGGAATAGTGCATCGCGACCCGTCAAAGCCCCGATGTGGCTTGCAAGCAGCTAGGGCCACTAGGCCTCCACCTGCCACTCTTCAACATGTTGTTATATTTAAAAAAATATATATATATATATACACTTGTGATTTACTGTTAATACATTAACATTGCTGTACATCGACAAATCCTTGATCTTGATTTTGAAGCCTTCTGCATCCAATGAACTTTTCTACCGTTACAGCAGTCAGGGATTAAATAAGCAGGGGCCCAGTAGCTCACGGCCCTTACATCATTGGAGAAAATGCCCATCTACCTATGTTAAAAAATTATTTTTGACAGTCTGGGCCCCTAAATAAAAATAGCTAGTTTATATCCCTGCCAGTTATGATTATAAATAACGTAGATGCGGTTATAAATAATATGTACGACCGACTACGTCCTGCCAGGCGTTAGACCTAAGCAAAACTTGAAGATAGCTTGGCTTTTTAATTAAAATAAAACAAAAAGACTTTTTCCTGTGGAAAAATACCGTATAAATTATCGTCTTATTCCAATCGCGATAAATCCAACAAAATCACCCATTTAGCCTCTTAATCTACTGCAATCAATTTAACATATGATTCAAAACATCCTAGTTTACAATTTCAACAGATATTTAAGCTGCAGATTGATAAAATTTAACACATTTTATGAGAAACATCTCTACCAAAATTGTACAACCTTTCAGTTATATGGTTGGTTCCAAGAGGGTGAACGTCACTTTTAGCAATTGTGATTAAACCTTTACGTAGGCTATGCAACACTAATAAAATAGGTATAGTCCCCAAACAACCAGCCCCATTCTTTAGTGAATGGCACCCAATATGTCAGTGTAAATGAGCTGAGCGTTAGTTTTCTAAGAAATCGTTGTTAAACTGTGTTACCGGTACACAAGTCACACTTGCACCGCTTTTTTACAAAAATAGTCCACCATGTTTTCTTCAGTGAACAAAATAAAAGTAGTGTTTTACCTTGGATTTCCTTATTGTATAGTACGATTCGCTTTCTAATCTAAATAAAGCATCACTTTTTTATAACGTCCCGCCGTCCGATCTTTCTGATCACTTAACGATCACTCACAATTATAAAATAAATCCAACGTGTCATCAAAATTATCACTTTACACGGCTTCATGGACATCATGACCTACTAACATTAAATTTGTAATCATGAGCCAACCAAACAAATGATGAAAGATCGGGACTTTTTCAAAGATATGTTTTATTTTCTGCCATTTTCTGATATTCTAACCTTTAAACAATCGAATAGTATGCACAGAAATAATGAGGAATTTATGCAATATAGCTTTTAGTTTAAATTTTGGACCTATCGTTTTCCAGCCCAACAAAAGACACGTATATGTCACAAACCCGGCTTGTCCTCGAGTAAAATGTCAAACGTTACTAGAACATAAATACAATAAATAAACAAGCGCTTACAATGTTTTTGTAAGTCCTGTAAGATGAAACGGCTCATGTTTATACATTCATATATATTCCATATTGGGAACATTGACAATCACAGTTCGATCTTTTCCTCGAACATGAAAACAGTAATTTTATTCCTTTGTTTACATTTCAAACATTACGATTCACATATACGTTTAAGAATATGTAACGTTTCAGTGCCACACAAATCCCGTCAGTGAAAAGCTAGCTCATCACCAAAGGTGATTTAATGTGCATATATACTGTCATCTTACTCCAATGACAATTGACAGGTTTACAAATTTGCATATTAATGGAATTACTTCCCTTTATGCATTCAGTAATCGTTACATTACTTTCCCCTCCGAGAAATCTCGTCCCGAGATTTGGCCTGGGAAATACATGGGTAAGGCAACTCCAGTCCGGCAGTTGACTTCATCCCACCGCTGCCACCATTTGTAACGTTTCAGTGCCACACAAATCCCGTCAGTGAAAAGCTAGCTTATCACCAAAGGTGATTTAATGTGCATATATACTGTCATCTTACTCCAATGACAATTGACATGTTTACAAATTTGCATATTAATGGAATTACTTCCCTTTATGCATTCAGTAATCGTTACAAATGTAAATTTCGTGCTTTCCGACCCACATGGTGTGTAAACTTTTGTAATTAAAAGTATGGTGTATTTGGCAAACCATTTGTAATTTCTGACCGTAAATACCATTTTGAGTATCATTTATGTTCATGAAATTTAATTGAATATTTAAGTTTTATACTTGCAAAAAAACGTGATGGTCATGGTCGCTGGCTTCGAATTCCCCGCCCATTACCGACGTGGGATGGAACCCTCACTTGATGTGTAAAACTTATCACGTAAGGAAGCCATCCAGCTGAGGTTAGTGTCTCGATCTAGGTACTAGTCTAAGCCCCAAAACATGTCTGGAGGGGCACTTGGAGTCTTTCCCCACCAACAAAACCTGGGAAAAGTTCATTGTGTCGTTTCGGTGTTACTCTCATCATACAAAATAAAAATTGTTCCCGTTTTGGTTTGTTATGCAAAAGTGTATTTGTTTGTTTCAGTGTAATGTGAAAATATATAATTACAATTATATATCAACAGTGAACGTCACATGCATTATATTTTCACGAGGGTTAATGCTTTGATCTTATATGTAAAACAACATATTCCTAGTGTTTAAAAAGTAAAAAAAGGTCTTGTTTATTAGAGTGCCACTTTTATTGAAAGGGCTAGCCAATTTGGCTTATGAGACACCGTTATTGTGCTTTCCAATTACCTCCCAACTCCTACCACTATGCCAGGCGCCATGCGGATAGAAGTCGGTAACCATTCATTCAGCTCGCAGCTCAAGAACCGGCCTTATCGGATTGAATCCCATGACAAACACCCCCATTTATATGTATATGAGTATGTACTCGAGAAATTATATATTAATTGTAAATAGTATGTATTCACAGTGCAAATCATCCATGCTAATATGTTTGATTTCTCACTGTCTAACATGTCCGAAATGATCTATTCGATTTTCATCATAGAGTTCTAGTTTAATTTTCACCTTAAATTAAAGCAAACATGTTCAATATAATTTTAAACTTTGAAGTTTAGTAGGTTGTAGCATTCTCTAGATCAAGGGTATTTTTATTACCTTCTGTAGTCAGTTATTTATTGTAAAAATGCTTTTTAACCAAAGTGGAAAATATCAGCTTTCTGAAAGGTCAGTAAGAATTCTCGATGTCATTTGTCAGACATACCGTGTAAATAAATAGTATTATTACATAATTAATACTGATATTTCTTTTGTTGCACTTTGCGGACTTATGATAAAGTTATATATATCTGTCTGAGCAGTACAATCCCTGTAAATGCGCACTACGTAAGTGCTCGGGCCCTTCCCGCACACTATACCTATAGTTCGGACTTCTTTAATGTGTAAAGGCATGTGCACAAAATGACAAATTTTGCCAACACCTTGTAAATTGTAATGTGTTTTTTAGAAAAGTAATAAATGGAAATAGAAAAATAGCTCTCAGCTCATTTACACGGATAGTTTAGCTTTATTATGTATGTTATAGTTTTTCACAGTTATGCAAGCTGACATAGAATACTGTCACCGAAAATTGTGACCTGAACATACAGATAACCTTTCCCACTTTAATTTAAGTAAGAGTTCAGCACTTCATGGTTTTAATGTATTGTCACATTGAAAAAAAATTTGTTTTACAGTAACTTCGAAATTCCTCAGAAATCATATCATGTTCCCCACCCACCTAATTCATAATTTCAAAATAGCATAGTTCTTAAAGACACTTATTTCTGTTGTAACATGCAATCTCATTCTGTTGAACAAATTCTGATTTTTGGCTCAACTATTCAAAGAATAGGTAGTACTATTGGACTCACCTAAGTGTTGGCGTCCGCGTTCGAGTCCGCATCCTGATTTGGTTGAGTTTTTGTATGTAAGCTGGTATCTCAGTAACCACTAATGGGAACTGATTGAAACTTCACACACTTATTCACTGTGATAAACTGACTTACAATGCACAGGTTTCATAACTCTATTTTGCTTTTTAGCTCACCTGAGTCAAAGGCTCATGGTGAGCTTTTGTGACTGCTCCATGTCCATCGTCCGTCGTGCGTAGTGCGTCGTGTATCTGTCAACAATTTCTAAAAAAATCTTCTTCTTCAAAACCACTGGGCAGAATTAAAGCAAACTTCACAGGAATGATCCTTGGGTGGCCCCCTTTCAAAATTGTTCAAAGAATTGAATTCCAAGCAGAACTCTGGTTGCCATGGCAACCGAAAGGAAAAACTTAAAAAATCTTCTTGTCCAAAACCACAGGTTCTAGGGCTTTTGTATTTGGTATGTAGCATCATCTAGAGGTCCTCTACCAAGATTTTTCAAATTATCCCACTAGGGTCAAATATGGCCCTGCCCTGTGGGTCACATGATTTACATAGACTTATATAGTTAAAACTTTGAAAATCTTCTTGTCCAAAACCATAGGTCCTAGGGCCTTTGTATTTGGTATGTAGCATCATCTATTGGTCCTCTTCCAAGATTTTTCAAATTATCCCACTAGGGTCAAATATGGCCCCACCCTGGGGGTCACATGGTTTATATAGGCTTATATAAGGAAAAACTTTGAAAATCTTCTTCACTTAAACCACAGGGCCTAGGGCTTTCATATTTTGTATGTAGCATCATGAAGTGGTCCTCTACCAAAATTGTTCAATTATCCCACTAGGGTCAAATACGGCCCCGCCTAGGGGGTCAAATGGTTTATATAGACTTGTATAGAAAAAAACTTTAAAAATCTTCTTGTCTTAAACCACAAGACCTAGGCCTTTGATATTTGGTATGTAGCATTGCCTGGTGGTCCTCTACCAAGATTGTTCAAATTATTACCCTTGGGTGAAAAGAGGCCCTGCCCCGAGGGTCTTAATTTTACATAGACTTATATAGGAGAAAAACTTTTAAAATCTTCTTGTCTGAAACCACAAGACCTAGGCCTTTGATATTTAGTATGTAGCATTGCCTTATGGTCCTTTAAGATTGTTCAAATTATTACCCTGGGGCGAAAAGTGGCCCCACCCCTGTGGTCCCTAGTTTAACATAGACTTATATAGGAAATTTTTAGCTCACCTGAGTCAAAGGCTCATGGTGAGCTTTTGTTACCATTCAGTGTCTGTCGCCCGTCGTCCGTCATTGTGTCCGTCAGCATTTTCTAAAAATATCTACTTCTTGAAAACCACTGGGCAGAATTACACTAAACTTCACAGGATTGATCCTTGGGTGACCTGCTTTCAAAATTGTTCAAAGAATCGAATTCCATGCAGAACTCTGGTTGCCATGGCAACAAAAAGGAAATACTTTAAAAATCCTCTTGTCCAAAACCGCAAGGCATAGAGCCTTGATATTTGGCATGTGACATCATCTAATAGTCCTCTATAGAGATTGTTCAAATTGTGCCCTTGGGGTGAAAAGAGGCCCCACCCCTGGGGGGTCCCAAGTTTGACATAGTCTTGTATTGGAAAAATCTTTGAAAATCTTCTTGTCTGAAACTGCAAGACCTAGGCCTTTGATGTTAAGTATGAAGCATTGCCTTGTGGTCCTCTACCAAGATTGTTCAAATTATTACCCTGGGGTGAAAAGAGGCCCTGCACTGGGGCGTCTCTAGTTTTACGTATATTTATATAGGAAAAAACTTTAAAACTCTTCTTGCCTGAAACTGCAAGGCATAGGCTTTTGATATTTGGTACATTACCTAGTGTTCTTCTACCAAAATTGTTCAAATTATGCCCCTGGGGTGAAAAGAGGCCCTTCCCTGGGGGTCCCAAGTTTTACATAGACTTCAAGAGGAAAAAAAAGAATATCTTCTTGTCAGAAAGTCTAAGGCCTAGGCTTTTGATATTTGGTATGTAGCATTGCCTAGTGGATCTCTAACAAGATTGTTCAAATTATTACCCTGGGGTGAAAAGAGGACCCACCCTGGGGGTCACTTGTTATATCAGTTATATAGGAAAAATAATTCAAAAATTATCAGATCATATTTCATAAACTGTTTAGTTATAATTACCTGATGACCCCAAGTGATAAGGGGTCACCTGACTGTGACCTTGACCTACTGACCTACTTTCTTGTTTTTAGCTCACCTGTCAAGTGAGCTTTTGTGATCACCCTTCGTCTGTCGTCCGTCGTCAGTCCGTGCGTCAGTCAACAATTTCTTGTCTGCATGATAGTGGTTTTAACCAAACTTGCACACAACTTGTATCACCGTAAGATCTCGGTTCCTTTCTTGAACTGGCCAGATCCCATTATGAGTTCCAGAGTTACGGCCCCCGAAAGGGCCAAAATTAGCTATTTTGATCTTGTCTGCACAATAGCAGCTTTATTTATGATTTGATTTTTACCAATCTTGCATACAACTTGTATCACCATAAGATCTTGGTTCCTTTCTGGAACTGGCCAGATTCCGTAATGGGTTCCAGAGTTATGGCCCCTGAAGGCCAAAAATTAGCTATTTTGACCTTGTCTGCACAATAGCAGCTTTATTTATGATTTGATTTTTACCAATCTTGCATACAACTTGTATCACCATAAGATCTTGGTTCCTTTCTGGAACTGGCCAGATTCCGTAATGGGTTCCAGAGTTATGGCCCCTGAAAGGCCAAAAATTAGCTATTTTGACCTTGTCTGCACAATAGCAGCTTTATTTATGATTTGATTTTTACCAAACTTGCACACAACTTATATCACGATAAGATCTTGGTTCTTTCTGGAACTGGCAAGATTCCATTATGGGTTCTAGAGTTATGGCCCCTAAAGGGGTCAAAATTAGCTATTTTGACCTTGTCTGCACAATAGCAGCTTCATTTATGATTTGATTTTAACCAAACTTGCACAAAACTCATGTCACCTTAAGATCTTGGTTCCATTCTTGAACCCGCCAGATCCCTTAATGGGTTCCAGAGTTATGGCCCCTGATAGGGCCGGAATTAGCTATTTTGACCTTGTCTGCACAATAGCAGCTTCATTTATGATTTGAATTTAATTAAACTTGCACAAAACATGTGTCACCAAAAGATCTTGGTTCCATTTTTGAACCGGCCAGATCCCATAATGGGTTTCACAGTTATGGTCCCTGATAGGGCCGGAATTAGCTATTTTGACCTTGTCTGCACAATAGCAGCTTCATTTATGATTTCATTTTAACCAAACTTGCACACAACTTGTATCACCATAAGATCTCGATTCCTTTTTATCCCGCAGGGACGTATTATGTTATCGCCTCGGTGTCCGTCTGTCTGTCTGTGTTGGTTAGCAATTTCCCTTCCGCTCTGTAACTCTTGAACCCCTTGATAGATTTCAGAGAAACCTGACACAAATGTTCACTTATTGAAATTATGTGCAGAGCGCCTGTTTTGGATGGCTAAATTCAATGTCAAGGTCACACTTAGGGGTCAAAGGTCATATGACTTTGTTTTATGTGAATATTGCTCTGCATTTGTGTTGCATTGCAGTGCTCTTGTTTTTATTTGGCAGATCCTTCTTTTGTTTGCTTACAATATTTTTTTTTATTACTTTCCTTTTATGTTACTATAAATAGCTTATTTAGTAACTTTTTTATTATTGGCCATAGGGGAAAACAGAGACCACTTTTCTGTGGTACAACATGGATGGTGAGTGTTTGTGACAACTTGATGTCCGGCGTCTGTCTGTCATCTGTCAACATTTAGCTTGTGTATGCGATAGAGGCTATATTTTTCAACTGATCTTCATGAAATTTGGTCAGAATGATTACCTTGATAGAATCTAGACCAAGTTCGAAAATGGGTCATCTGGGGTCAAAAACTAGGTCACTAGATCATATCAAGGAAAAACCTTGTGTATGCGATGAAGGCTGTATTTTTCATTTGATCTTTATGAATTTTAGTCAGAATGATTACCTTGATGAAATCTAGGCCAAGTTCAAAAATGGGTCATCTGGGATCAAAACCTAGGTCACTAGGTCAAATCAAAGAAAAACTTTGTGTATGTGATAGAGGCTGTATTTTTCAACTGATCTTCATGAAATATGGTCAGAATGATGACCTTGAGGAAATCTAGACCAATTTTGAAAATGGGTCATCTGGGATCAAAACCTAGGTCACTAAGTCAAATCAAAGAAAAACCTTGTGTATGCGATAGAGGCTGTATTGTTCATATGATCTTCATGAATTTTGGTCAGAGTGATTGCCTTTATAAAATCTAGGTAAATATGGGTCATCTGGGGTAAAAAACTAGGTCACTAGGTCAAATCAAAGAAAAACATTGTGTATGCAATAGAGGCTGTAGTTTTCAACTGATCTTCATGAAATTTTATCAGAATGATTACCTTGATGAAGTCTAGACCGAGTTTGAAAAAGGGTCATCTGGGGTCAAAAACTAGGTCACTAGGTCAAATCAAAGAAAAACCTTGTGTATGCAATAGAGGCTGTATTTTTCAACTGATCTTTATGAAATTTGGTCAGAATGATAGCCTTGACAAAATCTAGGCCCATTTTGAAAATGGGTTATCTGAGGTCAAAAACTAGGTCACTAGGACAAATCAAAGAAAAAGCTTGTGTATGCGATAGAGGCTGTATTTTTCAAACAATCTTTATGAATTTTGTTCAGAATGATAGCCTTGATGAAATCTAGGTCGAGTTTAAATATGGGTCATCTGGGGTTAAAAACTAGGTCACTAGGTCAAATCAAAGAAAAACCTTGTGTATGCAATAGGGGCTGCATTTTATACCGGATCTTCATGTAATTTGATCAGAATGTTTGTCTTGATGAAATCTAGGTCAAGTTTGAATATGGGTCATCTAGGGTCAAAAACTATGTCACACGATCAAATTATAGAACAACCTTGTGTACGCAATAGGGGTTGCATTTTATACAGGATATTCATAAAATTTAGTCAGAATGATTGCCTTGATGAATTCTAGGTCAAGTTAGAATTAGGGTCATCTGGGGTAAAAAACTAGGTCACTAGGTCAAATCAAAGAAAAACCTTGTGTATGCGATAGAGACTGTATTTTTTCAATTGATTTTCATGAAATTTGGTCAGAATAATAGCCTTGATGAAATTAAGATTAAGTTCGAATATTGGTCATCTGGGGTCAAAATCTAGGTCGCTAGGACAAATCAAAGAAAAATGTTTTGTATGTGATAGAGGCTGTATTTTTCAATTGAGGTTCATGACATTTGGTCAGAATAATTGCCTTGATCAAATCTAGGTCAGATTCGAATGTAGGTCATCTTGGCTCAAAAACTAGGTCACTAGGTCAAATGTAAGAAAATACTTGTTTACTCTTATGAGACCACAATGTTTGGTCCAATCTTTATGAACCAGAATATTTTTGGTCCAATCTTTATGAACCAGAATATTTGTTTCCAAGAAATCACTAGGGCAAACATGTTTAACTGTTATGGTGTGTTTCTCAGGTGAGCGACCTAGGGCCATCTTGGCCCTCTTGTTTAAGATACAGTCTTGAAATTTGGTTGACATTTACAGTTTTGCACACCGATCTTAAAACTGACTTTCAGTGACCATAAATATAACCTACTGCCCTACTTTCTTATATTTTAGCATCAGTTTGACATTTGAAACATGTAGCTCATATTACTCTGGTGAGCGATCCAGGGTCATCATGACCATCTTGTTTTCTCAAATAGTGGCACTTGGTTTCTTTTAGCAGCTGCAAGTACCAAAAATAGAAATACCTTTAAATGCTGACTTCTCATGAACCTCTTGAAGGATATTCATCAAATTGTAGCATCAGTATTAAGTCCTCTTATCATTTTGTTCAAATGAGGGCACAAAGTCAAGTAGAGATACCTTTAATTAACTTCTTATGAAGCGTTTAATGGATCTGCATTGGATTTGGTCTGTAGCATTTTTATTAGCTCACCTGTCACATAGTGACAAGGTGAGCTTTTGTGATCACCCTTCGTCTGTCGTCCGTGCGTGCGTCCGTGCATGCGTGCGTCCGTCAACAATTTCTTGTCTGCACTATAGTGGTTTCATTCATAAATTTATTTTAACCAAACTTGCACACAACTTGTATCACCATAAGATCTCAGTTCCTTTCTTGAACTGGCCAGATCCCATTATGGGTTCCAGAGTTATGGCCCCTGAAAGGGCCAAAATCAGCTATTTTGACCTTGTCTGCACAATAGCAGCTTTATTTATGATTTGATTTTTACCAAACTGGTACACAATTTGTATCACCATAAGATCTTGGTTCCTTTCTTGAACTGGCCAGATTCCCTTATGGGTTCCAGAGTTATGGCCCCTGAAAGGGCCAGAATTAGTTATTTTGACCTTGTCTGCACAATAGCAGCTTCATTTATGATTTGAATTTAATCAAACTTGCACACAACTTGTGATGCCTTAAGATCTCAGTTCCTTTGTTGAACCGGCCAGATCCCATAATGGGTTCCAGAGTTATGGCCCCTGAAAGGGCCAAAATTAGCTATTTTGACCTTGTCTGCACAATAGCAACTTCATTTATGATTTGATTTTAACACAACTTGTATCACCACAAGATCTTGGTTCCTTTCTTGAACTGGCCAGATTCCATCATGGGTTCCAGAGTTATGACCCCTTAAAGGTCCAAAATTGGCTATTTTGGCTTTTGCAGCCATATAGAGACTTCATTTATGGTTTTATTTGATACAAACTTCCAAAATATCTTCATCAACAATAAATCTTGGATTCCATGACAAATCAGATCCAATTGTAGGTTCCAGAGTTATTTTATATCTGATTACCTCCCCTGATTGTAGTCAAAATGGATTTATATCAGCAAGTACTTATAGGACTTGTTTGAAATTTCATTATTGTCATTAGTATGGGCTGATTTTATGTCAAATTACCTCCCTTTATTTCAAATTAAAATGGGTATATCTCCGTAACTAATGAAGATACTGATCTGAAATTTCATTTATGTCAACAGATTTATTTGGCAGATCCTTCTTTTGTACATATTCTTTTTAATTACTTCCCTTTTACATTACTATAAATAGCTTATTTTTAGTAACTTTTTTATTATTGGCCGTAGGGAAAAACCCGAGACCACTTTTCTGTGGTACAACATGGATGATACCTCCAATTTTTAGGTGTATTTTGACATATCTGTACCTTGTAAGAATTTTTTTTTCTTTTTGGTTAAATTTCTTTCCTTTGTTGTTCCTGTCCTTTGGACTTAGATATTTTTTCTGAGGACCTTCTTGTCCTCAAGTGCAATGATAACATGTGAGCGATATAGGGTCATCATGGCCCTCTTGTATATAAAGTCCTTTTAAATTTCTTTCAAATGGGGGCACTCAGTCCCTTTAAGTGGACACTAAAGTTAAACATAGAAATATCGTAAAATGACTTTTTCTCGTAAACTGCTTGATGGATTTTCACTAAATCCTTGTAAAGGCCTCCCGCTGATTTGTTCGAATTGGTCTAGCTATTCTACTCACCCTGGTGTCGGCTTCAGCGTCACACCTTGTTTAAGGTTTTGCATGCAAGTACATATGGCTATCATTTAAAGGCATTTAGCTTTGAAACTTATTTTTTTCTTTTTCTAAGTAAATTACCAACCTCACTAGGTCAAGTCCCATAACTGTGATATGTATTTTGAGCAAATTATGCCCCCTTTTGGACTTGGAAAACCCTGGTTAAAGTTTTACATGCAAGTTACAATCCCCAAAATTAATGCAGATATTGAAACTTCACATGTGTCTTCGGGGTTATAAACTAGGTGAGAGCATCAAGTCCCATAACTGTGACCTGTATTTTGGCCAAATTATTCCCCCTTTTGGACTTAGAAAATCCTGGTGAAAGTTTTGTATGCAAGTACATATAGCTCTAAGTTTAAGGCATATAGCTTGGAAACTTTTTTTTCTAGGTCAATTACCAACCTCACTATGTCAAGTCCTGTAACTGACATGTATTTTGGGCAAATTATGCCCCCTTTTGGACAAAATCCTGGTTAAAGTTTACATGCAAGATACTGTCTCCAAAACTAATGCAGATATTGAATTGAAACTTCACATGTGTCTTTGGTTTATAAAGCTAGGTGATAGTATGAAGTCCCATAACTCTGACATGCATTTTGGCCAAATTATGTCCCCTTTAAGTTTTCACTTAGAAAATTCTGGTTAGTTTTGCATGCAAGTCACTAGAATGTCCTGGTTAAAGTTTTGCATGCAAGTTACTATCTCCAAAACTAATTCAGATACTGGATTGAAACTCTATAGATATTTTAACATTTAGGGTAATATTCCTGCTTCTGGGACAATGATTCTGGCTGTCTTATGTACAAGCTCTTGTTTTTAAACTACGATTCATGATTCAGCTCGCCCGCTTAGCTCTGTAGGGAGAGCATTGGTCGATCCCCGGGCGGGGAGTATGTTCTCCGTGACAATTTGATAAAAGACATTCTGTCTGAAATCATTTGTCCTCCACCTCTGATAATTCATGTGGAGAAGTTGGCAGTTACTTGCGGAGAACAGGTTTGTACTGGTACAGAATCCAGGAAAACTGGTTAGGTTAACTGCCTGCCATTACATGACTGAAATACTGTTGAAAAACAGCATTAAACCCAAAACAAACAAACCAACAAAACGATTCATGATTCAGTGTGGCATACATATATATTATAGGTTAAATAGTCAAGGTCAGGTAAGTGACTTGTATGTGGTGATTCTATCCATGGTCATATTTAACAGAAATCTGATCATTTATGGAATATTTCATTAGAATTATTTTCTAGACTTTTAAGACAATACTGGAGAAACAAGCATTTTATTCATCATTCACTGGTGCTTTTTGAACACTATAAAATTGCAGCACTTGAAAATAAATCCTTCATCTACACTTACATAATGTATAAACCTTTGAGCTATTTCCTGACTTCAGGCTGTAACTATGACCCCAATTTACTAGATTAACACAAAGGACAGTCAATTGATGCACTTACCATATGGAAAATGTTTCTTTTATTAAAGCACAATTAATGAACGATAAATATTTTTGTTGGATGAGGCCCTTATATAAAATAAACATGTTGTGTATGTTTTTTTTGGCAGGGGTGTGAGAGCATGTCTCAAGTGCAATTAATTACCAACAGTCTGTCAGTTACAGCAAATTAGCAAGTTACATGTTCATATGAGTCAGTTCCTATCAGTAGTTCTGCACCTCTCATCAAATCTCATATATGCAGTACCTAGCAGATATACGCCAGTAGATAAACAATACTAAGCAGATATATAACGCCTGTTCATTGGAAGCACTGCTAGAAGATTTACCTACAGGCTTGTTTGATGTATCTTTTAACAGTTTTTTCCTTTTATTGGACGTATCTGCTGAACCAGACTTCTCTTTCTGCAATGACAACATTGCATCTGCCATGATGAAAATAGCATAAACGTCACAGCAAACAAGGCGAAACGTCACCACAACTGGTTGACGAATGTACGACATTTTGGCCAGCGGACGTTTTGGCCTAGGATGTTTTGGCCAGGCAAATTTTTGGAGTAGGATGTTTTTGCCAATATCAAATTTTATTTCCATAACATGCAAAATATGGTCTGGATATTAATATGTTATAGTATACAGTAATTGATCATTTGTGAGGATTTATTTCCAGTTGCTTTTATCACTGCAATTAGTTAATTTATTGTCACACTTGCATGTATTGATCAGACAGAAATTCTATTTTGTTTGTGGTTTCACTTGATGATTTCAATCGCTATAACATGAGTTGGTTTTATTATCAGTTCAATTTGTTCGATTATACTAAAACAATCTTAAGAATAATCTCCAGACCATATTTCGCATGTTATGGAACCACAATTTATTTTTGGCCAAAACATCCTATCCAGAAAATTTGCCTGGCCAAAACATCCGAGGCCAAAACATCCGTGGCCAAAACGTCCGTCCTGTTAATAGAACACAAAAGTGCTTACTACATAACTGCCTTGCGATAAACGTCAACAAATAGGTGTAAACAATGTGTTCGCTATAAATAGCTTGCCAGTGTATAAAAATAAAGCAATATCTAGCTGAAAAAAATATTGGCGTTACAAATTGATGGATGAATTGGATAGAGAAATATGCAGATTTTAAATCAGGTGAGGTAAAATAGTCATTTCTTTGAATTAATTCCAATACAAAGGGAAATGTTTCCATCTTGAAGTGTTCATAATGTACAAATTCATTCAAGTTTCTTAAGTTTATAACTGTTCTAAACTTGCCATTAGGTTTTGGAACAATGAAAATATTTTAAATGAATTGATCATTCTCAAAATTTGATTGTACGATAGCTCCATCTTGCAACTTTTGTTGAACTTCGCAGTCAACGAGAGCAGTTTCATGTTCTGAAAAGTTTATTTGTTTTGGTAAACTTTTTATCTATCAGAAAAGAATCAAATTCAATTTTATACCCTGACACAGTTTTAAGTATCCGTTTATCTTTTGTTTATGCCTTCCATTTATCAAAAGACTAAATCAATCTTTGACAGTCATTGTCTGGCACCCGTCGTGCGTCGTCTGTCAACATTTGCCTTGTGGACACTCTAGAGGACACAGTTGTGACCCAATCTTTATGAAACTTGGTCAGAATGTTTGTCTCGGTGATCTCTAGGTCAAGTTCAAAAACTAGGTCAGTAGGCCAGATCAAAGGAAAAGCTTGTGAACACTCTAGAGGCCACAGTTGTGACTCAGTCATTATGAAACTTGGTCAGAATGTTTGTCTTTATGATCTCTAGGTTAAGTTTGAATCCGGGTCATGTGGGATCAAACACTAGGTCACCCGGTCAAATCAAAGGAAAAGCTTGTTAATGCTCTAGAGACCACAATTTAAAGAAAAACTCTAGAGGCCACAGTTTTGACTCAGTCTTTATGAAACTTGGTCAGAATGTTTGCCTTGACGATCTCTAGGTCAAGTTGGAAACTGAGTCATGTGGGGTCAAAAATTAGGTTAGTAAGCCAGATCAAAGGAAAGTAACACTCTAGAGACCACAATTTAAGTTTGAAACTCATGAGAATTGATCAGAATATTTGTCTTGATGACCTCAAAGTCAAGTTCAAATCTGGGTCATGTGGGGTCAAAAACTAGGTCACCAGGTCAAATTAAAGGAAAAGCTTGTGAACACTCTCAAGAACATAGTTGTGACTCAATCTTTATAAAACTTGGTCAGAAGGTTTGTCTTGATGATCTCTATGTCAAATTGAAACGGGGTCACGTGGGGTCAAAAACTAGGTCGCTTGGCGAGATCAAACATAAATTTTGATAACACTCCTGAGTCCACAGCTTAAGTTTGAAACTCTTGAGAATTGGTAGAATGTTTTTCTTGATGACATCTAGGTCAAGTTTGAATCTGGGTCATGTTGGGTCAAAAACTAGGTCATCCAGTTAAATCAAAGGAAAAGCTTGATAACACTCTTGAGGCCATGTTTATGACCACATCTTCATGAAATTTGGTCAAAATATTTATCTTGATGATCTTTAGATCAGTTTTGAATCTGGGTCATCTGGGTTCAAAACTAGGTCACCTGTTAAAATAAAAGAAAAACCTTGTGTATGCAATAGGAGCTGCATTTTTCATTTGAAATGCATGAAACTTTGTCAGAATGTTTGTCTGCATGAAATCTTGGAAAAAAAATTATCAGGGTCACATGGGGTTAAAAACTAGGTCACCAGGTCAAATCAAAGAATAAGCTTGTTTACACTCTAGGGGCCACATTTTTTATTCTATCTTCATAAAACTTGGTCAGAATGTTTTTGTGCCCCCCATGCGTGGTGGGGGGCATATAGATTTGGTCTTGTCCATGCGTTCGTCCTTCCGTCCGTCCATCCATCCGAAGTTCGTGATGTGCCTAGCTCAGAAAGTATTTGATATAAACTGATGAAACCATGCATGAGTCTTTACCATGATATGAACTTGCGCACCTTTTATTTTTCGTCTGGCTCCAACCCCTATTTTTAGAGTTATGGTCCCTGAAATAGTAAAAAATGCACATTTTCACCTTGTGACACGCTAAGCTCAAAAAGTATTTGATATAGATTCATGAAACCTTGCATGAGTCTTAATCATGATATGAACTTGCGCACCTCCTATTTTTCATTTTGGTCTGCCCCCTATTTTTAGAGTTATGGCCCCTGAAATAGGCAAAAATGCCCATTTTCACCTTGTGACGCGCCTTGCTCAAGAAGTATTTCATATAAATTGATTAACTCTTGTATGAGTCTTTATCATGATATAAACTTGTGCACCTTCTATTTTTTGTCTGGCTCCACCCCCTATTTTCAGAGTTATGGCCCCTGAAATAGTCAAAAATGCAAATTTTCACCTTGTGATGTACTTAGCTCAAAAAGTATTTTATATAAATTGATTAAACCTTGTATGAGTCTTTGTCATGGTATGAACCTGCGCACCTCTTATTTTTTGTCTGGCGCCACCCCCTATTTTCAGAGTCATGGCCCCTGAAATAGTCAAAAATGCACATTTTCACCTTTTGACGCACATACTGTATTTTCCCGAATTAAGGCCCCCCCTCTAATTAACGCCCCCCACCCATTTTGGAGGAGAAAAAAGTCAACAAGAATGGGGAAAAAATCACCTACCTCATTTTTATAAGTCCATATAATAAGTAATTTACAGTACTAAAGTCCAATTATTAAAAATTAAACACGCTTTTAAACAGTCCATGTACCGTAAGTCCAAAACGTTTGTACTAAGTACGGTACGTATCCAATCATCAAACAGAAAATTAAACGGTAAATACATTTTTGATTTGTTTTTTACACCACTCGCGCACACGCTTCCTGCCGACTTTAAACAAACTTACAGCAATGTGTTTACGATATACCCTTTTCTTCAGCAGTTTTAAGAACTTTTAATTCAAAAGCAGGCACAGCAGCGTGTCAAACCATTGACATTGTGTATTGCGCTATCAGCTACCCACATTTACTAAGGAAAATGTACAGCTGTTTGGGTCATGACGTAATGTGTAGTGTCGCGAGCGTGTCAAAAAGCCAGACATGGAATACACGTGGTACCGTATTTAAATGCATAAAAGACACACTGCATTAAATTGGATGCCAAATAATTACGTTTTGCGGGGATTAAACAACACAGAAACACTTTACAGCTAGTTTGAATGATGTTTTTAAGTTTTGTAAAAAATTTCAAATAAACGCCCCCTCTTTCGAAAATGTAATGCCCCTGGGGGCATTAATACGGGAAAATACAGTAGCTCAAAAAGTATTTAATATATATGGTTGAAAACTTGCATAAGTCTTTATCATGATACAAACTTGCATACCTTCTATTTTTTGGCTGGCTCCACCCCCTATTTTTAAAGTTATGGCCCCTGAAATAGTAAAAAATTGCACATTTTCACCTAATTATGTGCCTAGCTCAAAAAGTATTTAATGTAAATTCATGAAACCTTGCTAGAGTCTTTATCATGATGTGTCCTTTCACACTTGGCATTCTTCTTGAGAATCTTTGTGCTTATTACAGTTATGGCCCTTGAAATAGCCAAAATAGTTGGTTTTTTGGTTGTGATGCTCATAGCTCAAAAATATATGTCCTAGAATAATGAATCCTTTACATAAAATGTTTGTTTAGGCTAAAAGGCATTAACACTGCAAACATTTGAATTATTGCCCATTATTTGTGACAAATGTACCAATGGGGGCACACCCTGTGTCCTACAGACACATTCTAGTTTATCATAAAGCCACTTTTTTGCTCCAATCTTCCAGAATCTTTGTCAGAATGTTTGTTTTTATGTAACCTTGAAAAAGCACGAATCTGGGTTATGTGGGGTCAAAAACTAGGTCACTAGGTCAAATCAAAGAAAGTACTTGTTTACACTCAATAGGCCACATTTTTGGTCCAATCTTAATGAAAATTGGTCAGAATATTTGTCTCCATGAAATCATTAGGTCACACATGTTTACACTGTTATAGTATGTTTCTTTGGTGAGTGACCTAAGGCCATCTTGGCCCTCTTGTTTTATTTCTTTCCAAACAAATATGAGGTAAAAGGGGTATTTAAACTACAAATACCAACATATTTCTGCTTAAGATATGGCCTCTTCAGCTGAAATATCGCCGTTTCAAGCTAATATTGAATTGAACCTGGCCAAGAACAGTTAATGCATCTTACAAACAAGTTTTTGCCCTTGAGAATTTGCTAATGTAAGGTTTCAGCAGTTTACAAAGGTCTAAAATGGGCAGCATACCCGATGTAACTAGGTTTTGTATATCCCTAAAACCCCTATCTGTACTTTGTACCTTACAGTTTAATACCAAATCTCCCCAAATTTCTTCATCAATATGTTGTGCACACAGCATCTCACAATTTGACGGGACTTGATATTTTTCAATGATGTCACTAATTTGTCACTGTTTAGTGCAAGCCGTAGAAATCAGGTCGGCCAAATTTTCATTTTCTTCTTTCAGGAGCTTTTACTTTTTGGAGATCCCAAAATTCATTGTCATTTTGACAGGAGATCCTGAATTGACATCAGGTGTATTTTCAAAGAGCACTGTTAAGTTTCCTGGCACTATAATAATAAGCACCCTGATTAGGAATATTTTCAAAATCTTTCTGATTATCATCATCATTATAGTCAAGCTCAACGTCACCATTGACATTTTCATGAGGAAAGGAAACCTTTAAACTGGGACGAAACTTAGGTTTTCCTACATGAGACTGAGAATCCTCATAAATTTGATAATTCATACTCATAGATCTACAATTTAGTGACAAGTTTGTGGGGTCAGCGACACCCAACACATTTCTAAGTTTGGAGATATCCTCCGTTGACATATTGTTCAAATCTACACAATTACCTGGATTTTTAAAATTTTTTTTGCCTTCATCGGCCTTAACATTCGGGTTTTTCTTCTCTTTTTCATTCTTTTTAGCTCATCTGATTTTTAAAAAAAGTGATGAGTTATTGTCATCACTTGGTTGGCGTTGGTGTTGGGCATTAAGTTTTGTGTTTAGGTACACTTTTCTCATAAACTATCAAAGTTATTGCTTTAAAACTTGCAACACTTGTTCACCATCAATAGCTGACTCTGTACAGCAAGAAACATAACTCCATCCTGCTTTTTGCAAGAATTATGGCCCCTTTTGGACTTTGAAAATATCAGATTTCTTGGTTAAGTTTTGGGTTTAGGTCAACTTTTCTCCTTAACGGTCAAAGCTATTGCTTTAAAATTTGAAGCAGTTATTTGCCATTAAAAGCTGACTCTGCACAGCAAGTACCAAAACTCTACATTTCTTTTTGCAAGAATTATGGCCCCTTTTGGACTTAGAAAATCAGATTTCTTGGTTAAGTTTTGCGTTTAGGTCAGCTTTTCTCCTAAACATCAAAGCTATTGCTTTAAAACTTGCAACACATGTTCATCATCAAAAGCTGACTCTGTACAGCAAGAAACATAACTCTATCCTGCTTTTTGCAAGAATTATGGCCCCTTTTGGACTTAGAAAATATCATAAAAACACACAGATTATGAGGACAATATTTCTGTTATACAGAGACAAAAAAATCAGATGAGCATTTGCACCCGCAAGGCGGTGCTCTTGTTTTTCAATTTGTTTACACCTTGCACGGAAGTGGAAGCACCATGCGTAGGCATGGGCAAATCTTTGCAACTATCGTTGTTGTCTACAAACAGACACGGAGAACTTTACTTTTTCATTTCATTTTTTCGGGATAATCATCGAAACCCGAGAAAGAGCCACTACTTGAATCACAAGACAAAACGTCTCTATCGTTGTCAGAGGCAGTCATACTCAGCTTAAATGCAGTAAACAAAAGAAAAAAGCAGACTGTTTGGTAACAAGAAATAGATTAAAAAATTCAAGTTCAGTCAAATTCAAGTTTAGTCTAAAATCGTAAACAGCGTTTATGTAAGCTGAAAGAATAAAGAATTCATAGATAACAGATACTAAATAAAAGGTAACATGCTTTCAAAAACAGAAAAAAAACAAGTCTAACATCGTTAGAAAATCATAAATTCTCCACATGGCTTACTTACCCCAAGGTCTACATGAAGACTACATGTATACTGTATAGATCCGATACCGAAGGTCGCAAAAATGACTATGAAATTTCGCCAGTGCCTTTCATGGTTATATGCCTAATAGTCACGCGATCTATAGGTATTTTTATCTTTAAATAGTGATACGACGGTGGTCATTGAAATGACATGCTTAGTTGATTATATATTGAGGCAGGAGGCCTGTATGAAAATAATGAAAAGTAAGTGACATAAAGCACACTTAAACACATTGTCGTCTTACACATAGTTTACATACACTGCTTCATGCACATAATGTCATCTTTACACATAGTGTCCATACACTGCCTCATGCACATTGTCATCTTACACATAGTTTACATACACTGTTTCATGCACATTGTCATCTTGCACATAATTTACATACACTATTTCATGCACATTGTCATCTTACACATAATTTACATACACTGTTTCATGCACAATGTCATCTTACACATAATTTACATACACTGTTTCATGCACATTGTCATCTTACACATAATTTACATACACTATTTCATGCACATTGTCATCTTACACATAATTTACATACACTGCCACTGTTTCATGCACATTGTCATCTTACACATAACTTACATACACTGCCACTGTTTCATGCAAATTGTCATCTTACACATAATTTACATACACTGCCACTGTTTCATGCTCATTATCATCTTGCACAGAATTTACAGATGCAGTGGGTGCCTGAAGTGAATTCTGTAATGACCCTGTTCAATCCACAAATGAAGTGGGTGCCTGAAGTGAATTCTGTAGTGACCTTGTACAATTCACAGATGCAGTGGTGCCTGAAGTGAACTCTGTATGACCTTGTTCAATTCACAGATGCGTGGTGCCTGAAGTGAACTCTGTAATGACCTGTTCATCACAGATGCAGTGGTGCCTGAAGTGAATTATGTAATGACCTTGTTCAAATTCACAGATGCAGTGGGTGCCTGAAGTGAACTCTGTAGTGACCTTGTTCAATTCACAGATGCAGTGGGTGCCTGAAGTGAACTCTGTAATGACCTTGTTCAATCCACAGATGCAGTGGGTGCCTGAAGTGAATTATGTAATGACCTTGTTCAATTCACAGATGCAGTGGGTGCCTGAAGTGAACTCTGTAGTGACCTTGTTCAATTCACAGATGCAGTGGGTGCCTGAAGTGAACTCTGTAATGACCTTGTTCAATCCACAGATGCAGTGGGTGCCTGAAGTGAACTCTGTAATGACCTTGTTCAATCCACAGATGCAGTGGGTGCCTGAAGTGAATTATGTAATGACCTTGTTCAATCCACAGATGCAGTGGGTGCCTGAAGTGAATTATGTAATGACCTTGTTCAATCCACAGATGCAGTGGGTGCCTGAAGTGAATTATGTAATGACCTTGTTCAATCCACAGATGCAGTGGGTGCCTGAAGTGAATTATGTAATGACCTTTGTTCAATCCACAGATGCAGTGGGTGCCTGAAGTGAACTCTGTAGTGACCTTGTTCAATCCACAGATGCAGTGGGTGCCTGAAGTGAACTCTGCAATGACCTTGTTCAATCCACAGATGCAGTGGGTGCCTGAAGTGAACTCTGCAATGACCTTGTTCAATCCACAGATGCAGTGGGTGCCTGAAGTGAACTCTGCAATGACCTTGTTCAATCCACAGAGAGGTCTGTGGTGCACTAGTCGAAGACTGGATGAGTACCCAGAGACAGGTCTGTAATGCACTAGTTGAAGACTGGATGAGTACCCAGAGAGGTCTGTGGTGCACTAGTTGAAGACTGGATGATTACCCAGAGAGAGGTCTGTGGTGCACTAATTCAGTCCTTACATGGTGAGTGTGGTATTTATTGTTAGCTTGCCTGATTTGTGAAAAAAAAATCTATGAGGTATAATAATTATCATCACATGATCATCGGTGTTTGTTAAAATTTTTGTTTAGGTTCACCATTTCTCAGAAACTATAAAAGTTACAGCTTTGAAACTTTGCTAACTTGTTTATCATCATTAGATGAGTAAATAGACCAAGAACCATAACTTTAACCAGCATTTTGTCAGAATTATGGCTCTTTTTGTACATAGAAAATCAGTATTTCTTGTGTGTGTTTTTAGTTCACTTTTCTTGAATACTTACTATAGTTTTTATTAAGAATGTCAATAACTATAACTCTTTTCATACATATTTTCCAGTACTTGCAGATCAGCAGTGGCACCCACGGGTGGAGCTTTTGTTTAGCAGAAGGTAGTTTGTCTTAAGGTATTCACTTTGTACCTGATTGATGTGGGAATTTTGTCAGTTACTGACAGAGAACAAGTCAGTATTTGTTTGTAATTGTTATATATAACATTTTCTTTTAATTCCATTTGCTATTTAATTATTTGATCTGTCTTCTGAATGATTATATACATTTTAATGTAGTCCAAAAACTACCCTCCATATTAACTCTAATCCGTAGCACTAAGTGGCATACAAATCCTGCTTAGTGAGTGACTATTTGTGCAATATGTAATCATATGTATTTAATTCTGCAGGAATTTATTCAACTTTCTGTGCAATATGTAACAATATGTCCTTGTTTACACAGGAATTTATAAATCGTTGAATGAGATAAAGTAATTTAACAAATCTACTATTGTTTTGATTTCACAAGCTAATCCCTGATATGGGCCTCTTAACATACAGGAGGTTAGACAAAGTTTTCTCAAGTGGTAATGTAACAAGTTTTTCTCTCCAACTTATTCTGTGTAGTTTTGTGGAGAAAACCTAGTTTGAAATGGATGTAAGACAGAGATTCATCAGCACTTACCTTTTCTTCACTGGATTGTTCCTTTGTGTTGTCAGTGGTAAGTGATATTTGAAGTTTCAATATTTTTTGCAGAAGAAAAAGAAATAAAAAATGTAGATTATGGTGGTAGTGCTGCTGGTTGTTCTGTAGAAGAAAAGAAACTTGATTATGGTGGTAGTGGTACTGGCAGTTTGTAGAAGCAAAGAAACTTGATTAATGTGGTAGTAGTGCTGGCTTTTTGTAGAAGAGAAGAAACTTGATAATAGTGGTAGTGGTGCTGGCTGTTTTATAGAAGAAAAGAAACTTGATTATGGTGGTAGTGGTACTGGCAGTTTGTAGAAGAAAAGAAGCTTGATTATGGTGGTAGTGATGCTGGCTGTTTGTAGAAGAAAAGAAACTTGATTATGGTGGTAGTGGTGCTGGCTGTTTGTAGAAGAAAAGAATCTTGATGATGGTGCTAGCGGTTCTGGCTGTTTGTAGAAGAAAAGAAACTTAATTATGATAGTAGTGGTGCTGCCTGTTTTGTAGAAGAAAAGAAACTTGATTAGGGTGGTAGTGGTGCTGGTGTTTTGTAGAAGAAAAGAAACTTGATTCGGGTGGTAGTGGTGCTGGCTGTTTTGTAATAGAAAAGAAACTTGATTATGATGGTAGTGATGCTGACTGTTTTGTAGAAGAAAAGAAACTTGATTATGGTGGTAGTGGTGCTGCCTGTTTGTAGAAGAAAAGAAACTTGATTATGGTGGTAGTGGTGCTGGCTGTTTGTAGAAGAAAAGAAACTTGATTATGGTGGTAGTGATGCTGACTGTTTTGTAGAAGAAATGAAAATGATGATGATAGTGGTAGTGGTGCTGGCTGTTTCTTAGAAGAAAAGAAACTGATGATGATAGTGGTAGTGGTGCTAGTTGTTTTGTAGAAGAAAAGAAACCTCATTATGGTGGTAGTGATGCTGACTGTTTTGTAGAAGAAAAGAAACTGATGATGATAGTGGTAGTGGTGCTGGCTGTTTTGTAGAAGAAAAGAAACTGATGATTATGGTGGTAGTGGTGCTGGCTGTTTGTAGAAGAAAAGAAACTTGATTATGGTGGTAGTGGTGCTGGCTGTTTTTTAGAAGAAAAGGAACTGATGATGATAGTGGTAGTGGTGCTGGCTGTTTTTTAGAAGAAAAGGAACTGGTGATTATGGTGGTAGTGGTGCTGACTATTTTGTAGAAGAAAAGAAACTGATGATGATAGTGGTAGTGGTGCTGGCTGTTTTGTAGAAGAAAAGAAACTTCATTATGGTGGTAGTGGTGCTGACTGTTTTGTAAAAGCTAAGAAACTGATGATGATAGTGGCAGTGGTGCTGGCTGTTAGTAGAAAAAAAAAGAAACTTGACTATGACGGTAGTGGTGCTAGGTATTTTGTAGAAGAAAAGAAATTTGACTATGGTGGTAGTGATGCTGACTGTTTTATAGAAGAAATGAAAATGATGATGATAGTGGTAGTGGTGCTGGCTGTTTTGTAGAAGCTAAGAAACTGATGATTAAGGTGGTAGTGGTGCTGGCTGTTTGTAGAAGAAAAGAAACTTGATTATGGTGGTAGTGGTACTGGAAGTTTGTAGAAGCAAAGAAACCTGATTAAGGTGGTAGTGGTGCTGGCAGTTTGTAGAAGAAAAGAAACTTAATTATAGTGGTAGTGGTACTGGCAGTTTGTAGAAGAAAAGAAACTTGATTATGACGGTAGTGGTGCTAGGTATTTTGTAGAAGAAAAGAAATTTGACTATGGTGGTAGTGATGCTGACTGTTTTATAGAAGAAATGAAAATGATGATGATAGTGGTAGTGGTGCTGGCTGTTTTGTAGAAGCTAAGAAACTGATGATGATAGTGGTAGTGGTGCTGGCTGTTTGTAGAAGAAAAGAAACTTGATTATGGTGGTAGTTGTACTGGCAGTTCGTAGAAGCAAAGAAACCTGATTATGGTGGTAGTGGTGCTGGCAGTTTGTAGAAGAAAAGACACTTGATTATAGTGGTAGTGGTACTGGCAGTTTGTAGAAGAAAAGAAACTTGATTAAGGTGGTAGTGGAGCTGGCTGTTTGTAGAAGAAAAGAAACTTGATTATGGTGGTAGTGGTGCTGGCTGTTTTGTAGAAGAAAAGAAACTTGATGATAGTGGTAGTGATGCTGAGTGTTTTGTAGAAGCTAAGAAACTGATGATGATAGTGGTAGTGGTGCTGGCTGTTTTGTAGAAGAAAAGAAACTTGATTATGGCGGTAGTGATGCTGAGTGTTTTGTAGAAGCTAAGAAACTGATGATGATAGTGGTAGTGGTGCTGGCTATTTTGTAGAATAAAAGAAACTGATGATTATGGTGGTAGTGATGCTGGCTCTTTATAGAAGAAAAGAAACTTGATTATGGTGCTAGTGTTGCTGGCTGTTTTGTAGAAGCTAAGAAACTGATGATGATAGTGGTAGTGTTGCTGGCTGTTTTGTAGGAGAAAAGAAACTGATGATTAAGGTGGTAGTGATGCTGGATGTTTGTAGAAGAAAAGAAACTTGATTATGGTGGTAGTGGTGCTGACTGTTTTATAGAAGCTAAGAAACTGATGATGATAGTGGTAGTGTTGCTGGCTGTTTTGTAGGAGAAAAGAAACAGATGATTATGGTGGTAGTGATGCTGGATGTTTGTAGAAGAAAAAAAACTTGATTATGGTGGTAGTGGTGCTGGCTGTTTTGTAGAAGCTAAGAAACTGATGCTGATAGTGGTAGTGTTGCTGGCTGTTTTGTAGGAGAAAAGAAACTGATGATTATGGTGGTAGTGGTGCTGGCTGTTTTGTAGAAGCTAAGAAACTGATGATGATAGTGGTAGTGTTGTTGGCTGTTTTGTAGGAGAAAAGAAACTGATGATTATGGTGGTAGTGGTGCTGGATGTTTGTAGAAGAAAAGAAACTTGATTATGGTGGTAGTGGTGCTGGCTGTTTTGTAGAAACTAAGAAACTGATGATGATAGTGGTAGTGTTGCTGGCTGTTTTGTAGGAGAAAAGAAACTGATGATTATGGTGGTAGTGGTGCTGGCTGTTTTGTAGAAGCTAAGAAACTGATGATGATAGTGGTAGTGGTGCTGGCTGTTTTGTAGAAGAAAAGAAATTTGATTATGGTGGTAGTGGTGCTGGCTTTTTTGTGGAAGCTAAGAAATTGATGATTGTGGTAGTGGTCAGGCTAGTAACTGCTTATACACAGATATGCAGCTGCATTGTGAAAATCTGGCAAGTGAATTAGATTGGGTAATCTGGAGCACTGTATTTATTAGGTTACAGTATTTTGTATGATTGTATGCAACTCATAGTTAAAATCGATCTAACGGGTGACTACATTTTTCAGGATTTTCATAGAAATATATGCATCTTTGTTTGTATGTATGACAGTGTCAAGGGGACTATGTGAAGGCATGCCAGCTCTGGGCTGTAATGTATACCAGCTGGCTTTGTGTTCATGTGAGCATGAGCACATTAGATTATAGGGATGTTCAAAATTTGGAGTTACATGTACCTAATAACCATGGTAATGCACTATCATCTGAAACTAAAAGAAATTAATAAACTGAAATGAAATAACATCAATATAATTATGCAACAGGACATCACAACAACTCTGCAAATCAATTTTAAAATATTCAGGTGATGTCTATGAAAAGTTAAACTCAATTGATCTTTAACATTGTTTTCAAAAGAATGTCTGTAGAAATCTGAGCAAACCATGAAATTTCCGAACTACTGAAATCAACCAGGGATATTGTACCTACACCTATCATGAAAGTGAATGTAATCATTTATTAGCCATTATTCTGATCATTTGATAAGGCAATATACAACAATAAATATGATTCATTTACGATTTCTAGAGATAAAAGACTAACATTTACAGTCATGAATCAAATGCATTTATGCATTATCAGACTCGGATATCTTACTGAAAATTAAATTCAGTAAGAAAATATTGCAGAATAACTTTGCATATATAATAATATAATGTTCCTCGCCCTAAAATAAGTGACTATATCATTGAACAGATTATATAAAAAGCAAAGTACATTTAATGCCATTTCATTAATGCCATGAAATGCAATCCATTTTACTGTGTCAGGGCTTTCTGTCTACATTTTGACAGATTTATGAAATAGAAAAATGGGTGTTTTGGATATTTTCTTTATTGAAAATTTACCTGTGATATGTATGACAGACATTTCATCTGGTTCCATACTTCAACTTCTACTTCAGTGTGGTTACTCGTCAAAATCGTCAAATAAATATACTGTAATGGAGTCTCCTTTTAAATCTGAAAGCTTTGTTCCCGGATGTTATGATACATTTCATTGAAAAGACAACTTGCAAAATACTAGACAGCATATTTTAAAGTTATCTGAAGTAGATCAAATACATAAAGCAAGCCTATTGTGTTCGGATGCTGCAAAACAGAGCCAAATTAATTATTAATTATTAATAACGCTAGCTTACCCTTTGTGAAAAGATAAGGCGGAATCTGTCCTGACACTAGGCTGATTCCAGACATATTTCGCCTAAATAGTGTTATTTATAGGCAGACTATTGGCGGACATGGATTATATTTAAAAGTCCGCTTAACAAGTAGACCGATTTTTTCTTGCTTCACAGAAGTAGACAGATTCTCACTAGGCAGATATTTTCAGATAAAATAAGGGGGGATGTTGAACTTAGAAAAAATAGCTTTACTAAGACAAGGCCAGGATTTTTGAAGGTGGTAATTGTAAATCAATTAATATGAAATCTGATCTGCAAGTTGATGTGGTCAATGTTCAGGGCAAAAATTGACTTTCTGCATGCATTTATACTTGTGTTGAGTTGTTAGTGGTATTGGATTGAGTCTATATTTTTATATAGTTAAAATTTTCTCTGTAAAGCCCTCTACAGACGGTAAGTTTTTGTTGTACAACACCAATTAAATTCAAGATGTACAGCCAAATATTATCGTGTGTATGATGCTATTCCTTGATTTCGTAAATCTTAAGTCTTGACTTACAGATTAGGACATGTTCTATTTCGTAAGTTTTGCCTTACGTACCACCCACGTTGACAAGCAACAAATTGGTAAATAAATAGTTGATAAGAGGCAAGTGAATGAAATTCCAGAAACAATTGCCCAAAAAATAAACACAAATCTGAATATAAAATGGCTTCTGATGCATAATGGAAAAAGGATGACACTGCAAAGTTAAATGATTTGAGCCGCGCCATGAGAAAACCAACATAGTGCGTTTCCGACCAGCATCCGCGCAGTCTGGTCCATGCTGTTCGCTTACGGTTTCTCTAATTGCAATAGACTTTGAAAGCAAACATCATTGATCCTGACCAGACTGCGCTGATGCACAGGATGTCATGGTCTGCATCCATGCTGGTCACAAAGTTACTATGTTGGTTTTCTCATGGCGTGACTCATTTGTGTCCTGCATAATCAAATTCATGGGACATAAAAAGGTGAATATTATTTTTATTATTAACAGGTACATTCTTTTCAGTACCTGATGCACTATGTTTACTATAGGTAAATCTCTGTGATTTATATGGGAATGGAATACTGTCTGTATGTGAAAAATGTACAATTTCAAAATTGTACATCTTTGAGATAATTAGTGTTGTACAACTAGAACCTACCGTCTGTAGAGGGCTTAAATGAGTCTTTAAAACTGCAATATGTTTGCAGAAGTTAACAAACATCTTTTCTGTTTTAAGCAGATCATAATTTGTTAGGTTAAATATTACATTTCTGAGGTAAATTACATTTACAAGATGAATGCATCATATAAAGTCCGAGTATAATTGTAATTCAGTTATGATTATTATTATGATTATTTTTATTATTACAACTGTGTAGTATCCATGAAGACATTTAAACACATTAATATATCATAATATAACACTGGCCTCTAAGAGAAATAATTAAATCGCTAAAATTAAGCAACATAATTTTATAAGTAAAGTCAAGTCAAGTTTATTTGCAAATCGGCAGTTATCTGCCTTTGGCAATATACAGTTAAAGATCACTAATAATGGTCATATGTTTAAACTGAGCAATTATCTTATTATAGATTGAAAAGTTAATAAATACTGACTTTCAAAATATATTTTTTCATTTAAATAGCTAAGACATAGCAATTGAGACAAATAATTAATTGTTCTGGAAGTTTAACGCATGTGTTTCATATTATATTTTATACAGTCATGTATGTTACTTAGATAAATTATTTAACAAATGTGTGTCCAAGTTTCAATCATAAGGCCAGTATTTTTTTATTATTAGTTTTACCGATTTTTTTGGAAAAAAGACAGGGTCCGCGGCGGGAAATTTTTTTTTTTAAAAATCCTCGATTGTAAAGTATTTTTGCAAAATCTCAACCTAAACTGAAACTACTAATAAGACAACACTCTTACCAAATTATTTGACGATTATTGAATCAAACTTGTGAAACAAGTTGGCGGATAAAAGTTAAAGACAGTCGTTATAGTTTTATTTTTCTCACTTTTAATTTTCTTTGATTTACAGTACGTCCAAAATGAAAAGTCCCAATGGACACCCAGCGTGTCCAGACACGGTGCTCGCCAACCACGCTGTTTCGCCGTGGTATCGCGGTGAATCGCAGTTTTCAAGATTGTTTTAAAATATGCTATTTTCCATTTTATTTTATCCAAAACTGAAAGGAAATATATATATGTATGATAACATTAAATAACATCGTAATTTTTCAGTTTCAATGTTCGTCTGCTAGTTGATTTTGGAGACTTTTCGTATTTTGCAGGTAGAGCTATTGACAAGAAGCGTATACGATGAGACTGTGCTTAATAAACAATAAAACCTGTGAATTCAGTTGTTAGCTCGACTATTCGAAGAATAGTCTAGCTATTCTACTCACCCTGGTGTCGGCGTCGGCGGCGGCGTCACACCTTGGTTAAGTTTTTGCATGCAAGTACATACAGCTATCATTTAAAGGCATATAGCTTTGAAACTTATTTATTCTTTTTCTAGGTCAATTACCAACCTCACTGGGTCAAGTTCCATAACTCTAACATGTATTTTGAGCAAATTATGCCCCCTTTTGGACTTAGAAAATTCTGGTTAAAGTTTTACATGCAAGTTACTATCTCCAAAACTAATGCAGATATTGAACTGAAACTTCACATGTGTCTTCGGGGTTATAAAACTAGTTGATAGCACCAAGTCCCATAACTCTGACCTTCATTTTGGCCAAATTATGCCCCCTTTAGTACTTAGAAAATTTTGGTTAAAGTTTTGCGTGCAAGTACATACAGCTATTACTAAAAGGCATATAGATTTGAAACTTATTTTTTCTTTTTCTAGATCAATTACCTACCTCACTGGGTCAAGTCCCATAACTCTGACATGTATTTTGGCCAAATTATGCCCCCTTTTGGACTTAGAAAATTCTGGTTAAAGTTTTGCGTGCAAGTACATACAGCTATTACTAAAAGGCATATTGATTTGAAACTTATTTTTTCTTTTTCTAGATCAATTACCTACCTCATTGGGTCAAGTCCCATAACTCTGACATGTATTTTGAGCAAATTATGCCCCCTTTTGGACTTAAAAAATCCTGGTTAAAGTTTTGCGTGCAAGTACATACAGCTATTACTAAAAGGCATATAGATTTGAAACTTATTTTTTCTTTTTCTAGATCAATTACCTACCTCACTGGGTCAAGTCCCATAACTCTGATATGTATTTTGAGCAAATTATGCCCCCTTTTGGACTTGGTTAAAGTTTTACATGCAAGTTACTATCTCCAAAACTAATGCAGATATTGAATTGAAACTTAACATGTGTCTTCGGGGTTATAAAACTAGTTGATAGCATCAAGTCCCATAATTCCTACATGCATTTTAGCCAAATTATGCCCCCTTTTGGACTTAGAAAATCCTGGTTAAAGTTTTACATGCAAGTTACTATCTTCAAAACTAATGCAGATATTAAATTGAAACTTCACATGTGTTTTCGGGGTTATAAAACTAGTTGATAGAATCAAGTCCCATAACTCTGACATGTATTTTGGGCAAATTATGCCCCCTTTTGGACTTAGAAAATCCTGGTTAAAATTTTGCGTGCAAGTACAAACAGCTATTACCAAAAGGCATATAGCTTTGAAACTTATTTATTCTTTTTCTAGGTCAGTTACCAACCTCACTGGGTCAAGTTCCATAACTCTTAACATGTATTTTGAGCAAATTATGCCCCCTTTTGGACTTAGAAAATTCTGGTTAAAGTTTTACATGCAAGTTACTATCTCCAAAACTAATGCATATATGGAATTGAAACTTAACATGTTTCTTCGGGGTTATTAACCCTTAGCCTGCTGCAGGCGAATTTAACAGCCTTTGCAAACAGCTTGGAACCAGATCAGACACCGATTAAATCGGCGTCTGATCAGGTTCCAAGCTGTTTGCTACTCTGACAATATTTCTTCCAATTTTGGAGCAAATTGAATGAACTTTACAATTTTAGCAGACGACATTTCCAGCAGACGACAATTTATCTAGCATGCTAAAGGTTAAACTAGTTGATAGCATCAAGTCCCATAACTCTGATATGCATTTTGGTCAAATTATGTCCCGTTTCGAACTTAAAACTCTTTCGGTATTTAACATTTTGGGTAATAATTTCCTGCTTCTGTGACAATATTTCGAATAGTCGAGCTTGGCTGTCTTATGGACAGCTCTTGTTTTTTTTAGAGTTCACTTTTCAGTTTTGTATGTTCGTTGCAAACTTCTGTTGTTATACTAACAAAAATTTTAATACGATAACGTTATTTAACACCCTAACAATTAATCTTCGTTCACAGTTTGCATGGAATTTGATAATTATTTAAGAGGTAAGTTACCAGTTAAAATCAATAATTTTTAAATAACTTGTTAATTTGTTACGAATTTATTTGCTAATGTAACTATCAAAAAGAATTTTGAAATATAATTTTAGTACAATATAGAATATCAGAATTAAAAGTTTTTGCTCAGGAAACAGTGGTATTCACTTTTATATAAACAAAGCAATCATCTATTTAAACATTTCGATGCATGTCTACATGTCTGAAATAACATTAATCGAATTCTATCACATGACATGCCGAATTTCAAGAAACTATTAATGTGTAACATACATCTGTATTAAAAATATAAATTTTATCTGCTTTTTTTTCAGGGCAAGACGAAAGCTGTACATGAGCCTTGGAAGCAAGAACTTACAATTTAATGTTTGTTTTGTTAATAACATAATTTTATTAGCATTAAATGTCATAATATATCTATAGCATCATATAATACAAAGACCTGTGTATTGATAGTGCTAACAGATTATTTTGTGTTCATCATATAATTCATATATGACAAAAATTGTTTATTCTCCATTCTGTATTAATTTCGGCAAAACTAAGATATTTGCATATTTGTAAAAAACATAATTATTATGTGATCTTTTTCATAAAGTTTGGTCTGTGTAATAGGCTAAGGGGAACAGCAGCAAAAAATAAATACAATACACTGTTTTGTTTTAACAACTGAAGGTATATTTGTCACATAATATCTGTGATTATCACATGACGATTTATAGAATATGTATGCCTGTCTGTCTGTATTTTATATAAATAAACTTCAATTGTTGGTATCGTTTAAATCTATGTACATCTTATGAATAAGAAATAAAGAAATAAAATTAAATGGAAGCATTATATTTTTTATGAGAACGCAACATAACAAATGTTTTTCTGTCTATTGCAAAGCATTCTTGGCTTTTTTTGTTTAAATTGTTTGTGCTTCCTAATAAATGTTATATTCCGTTAAATTTGGTATAGAATAAAAGGGAAATAAAAAAGATATAGAAGGCCGATTTTTGTTTTCTGCTCCTTCCCTCCTCTGGTGTTGTGCTGTAATTTTCACTCTTGTTGAAAGTTTCTTCCCGTATGCATAGATAACAACTATTTTACGCTTTCATTATTTATTATACACCATGTGGAAATAATACATATTTATAAGTGGCTTTAAAACATCCTTTAGTGAACAGTCCCGCACGACGGCCAAAAATCTAGTAGTATGTGATTATCACTGTTTGAAAATAAACTTCTTTTTATACAGTTATTTGAAATCAAAAGCATTATCAAAACTACTCATATAGTCCAAACACGAAGGTCTAGCTGAACTTGCCTCACGTATGACTAGCTTTAGTACCGTGTGGGACCGTTTTACTAGCCACTAACGCGCCATGCTCCAAAACTTTACTTCTTGTTTCTTTCTAATTTTATGTACTAGTAGTTTGTGACTGTACCCGAAATAGAAAACAATAATTGCATTTCATTTATCCCTTAATTCATTGTAAACATTACGATAATGATAATACGGTACCATAATCCTAGCCACTGCCTTACGATAATAAATCAGTGCAAAATAAAAATAAACGGGGCTACAAGTAAAAATGAAATTGATTTAAATATCGAACAATTTTTACGAGTTGAAGTTAATATTAACTGTTTTGAAACTGCAAATAAGTTTTTACTCGAAAACAGTCAAAAACTTAATTACTCTTTATTGATAACAAACGTATGGGCCGTACTGAACGGGCACCGACAAATTGTATCTAATTAGCACTTATTAACCAACATGAACTTATTATATAAGTAACTTACCAAATAGTTTTGCAAAATGTGAAAATGGGCAAACATGCTAAACGAAAGAAAGAATTAGGCAGTTTAATTGCCACGGAGGTGAGTAAAACATTTATTCCAACATGTAATGTTAATAGTAATTGTTAGTGGACGTTTTAACAATTTTACATAGAATTATAAACATAAACAAAGGAAACTAAAAGGTTTATAACTACACATCTTATAAGCTTGGTATTTACCTGAAAACAGAAAACAAAATATGGGAGCAAAAACTATCTTTCTACAATGAAAAACAGGGTTAATTTAATTAGACGTTATATACACAGAGAATCACCGCGATTGCACAACGTGTCCGCCGATCGCTGGGCGGGGTTAAACGGACACGGTGTTCGTATCGATGTGCTTTTTGTTGCACGAAAAATTAGGTACTAAAGGTACCGTTTTAATTATGGTCAGTTGGCGGATCACTCGTGTGTGCATCATTTTTTGACACTTCGATTTTTTTCTGAAATCTTTTTTTTTTTTTTTTTTCCACTTTCCCAAATTTTAGGGTCGGCGGGTCGGTAAAACTAAAGATAAAAAAATACTGGCCTAAGGTTAAACCCACATTGCCGTCTTCATCATAAATTCTTTTAATCGACATACAGAATACAGTGAATTCCTCTTAATTAGGAACCCTTTATAAATACTATTTAAAACTACTCTTGCAGTCTGAAACTTCATTTTGTGTCAAAAATGTAACAAAGTTATGTTGGATGAACTTGTTTGAATCATCTTCAAAAAAATAAATTGCATGGAAGCAGGGGTCACTTATAAAATAAGCAGTTTCTGCATTCTTTGCTAACTGGAATCTGATCTATTCATTAAGAGGATTCCACCTGCTTGGCTAAGTGGATTCCATCTTACTCATTAGCTCAACTATATGAAGTATATGGAGAGCTATACTACTCCCCGCTGGCATCAGCATTGGCGTCTTTCCGCGTCCCCACCTTGGTTAAAGGTTTTTTACACTTTCTCTTTTTTCTCCTTATCTCTGTTATTACTTAATGGATTTGCTTTAAACTTAAAATAGTTATTCCTCATCATCACCCACATCATATGGCACAAGGGCTATAACTCTCACACCAATATTTCATGAATTATCCCCCCTCTTTACTTAGAATTTCAGGATAAAGTTTTGATATACTTTCACTCTGTCTCAAGTTTTCCTAAATGGATTTGATTCAAACTAAAAGTAGTTGCTCCACATTATGTCCCACATCATATGGCACAAGGCCTATAACTCTGGTATCAATGTTTAATGAATTATCCCCCCTTTTACTTACAATTTCAGGTTAAAGTTTTGATGCACATTCACTATATCTCAGTTATTACTTAATGGATTTGTTTCAGACTTAAAATAGTTGTTCAACATCATCACTCACATCATATGACACAATGGCCATAACTCTTGCACCAATATTTCATGCATTATCTCTGTTTTTTTACTTAGAATTTCAGGTTAAAGTTTTGATACCCTTTCACTCTATCTCAGTTATTACTAAATGGATTTGATTCAAACTTAAAATATTGTTCCACCTTATCACCCACATCATATGACACAAGCTGCATAACTCTGGCACCAATTTTTCATGAATTATGCCCCCTTTTACTTAGAATTTAAGGTTAATTTTGATGCATTTTTACTATATCTCATTTATTAGGAGATAGATTTGACTCAGACTTGAAGTAGTTGTTCCACATCATCACCCACATTATATGACACAAGGTGCATAACTCTTGCACCAATATTTTATGAATTATGCCCCCATTTTGCTTAGAATTATACATATATAGTATTTTGATACACTTTATCTTTACCTTTCTTATTACTTAATATTTTTGACACAGACTCAAGCTATTGTGCAATATCTTCATCCACCATTGGAGTCATTAAACTCCAGTGACAGCTCCAGTTTCCTCAGATATGCCCAGTTTCACTATCCAGCCTCGAAATAGTCAAGCACGCTGTCTCCTGTGACAGCTCTTGTTAGCTCACCTGAGCACGTAGTGCTCAAGGTGAGCTTTTGTGATCACCCTGTGTCCGTCGTCGTCCATCAGTCTTCCCTCGTCAGTCTTCCGTCCGTCGTCAACAATTTGACTGTTAACACTCTAGAGGTCCCAGTTTTGAAATTTGGTCAGAATGTTACCCTCAATAAAATATTGGATGAGTTTGATACTGGGTCATCTGGGGTCAAAAACTAGGTCATCAGGTCAAATCAAAGGAAAAGCTTGTTAACACTCTAGAGGTCACAATTTTGGCCCAATCTTAATGAAACTTGGTCAGAATGTTACCCCCAATAAAATCTTTGACGAGTTCGATATTGGGTCATCTGGGATCAAAAACTAGGTCACCAGGTCAAATCAAAAGAAAAGCTTGTTAATACTGTAGAGGCCACATTTATGACTGTATCTTCATGAAACTTGGTCAGAATGTAAATCTTGATGATCTCAAGGTCAGATTTGAATCTGGGTCACATAGGATCAAAAACTAGGTCACCAGGTCAAATCAAAGGAAAAGCTAGTTAACACTGTAGAGGCCACATTTATGACCATATTTTAATGAAATTTGGTCAGAATGTTAATCTTGATCTATAGGTCAAGTTCAAATCTGGATCTGGTGGGGTCAAAAACTAGGTCACTAGGTCAAATCAAAGGAAAAGCCTTTTAACACTCTAGAGGCCACATTTATGACTGTATCTTCATGAAACTCAGTCAGAATGTTAATCTTGGTGATCTTTAGGTCAAGTTCGAATCTTGGTCATGTGGGGTCAAAATCTAGGTCACCGGGTCAAATCAAAAGAAAAGCTATTTAACACTTCAGAGGCCACATTTATGACCATATCTTAATGAAACTTGGTCAGAATGTTAATCTTGATGATCTTTAGGTCATTAGGTCAGGTGAGCGATACAGGGCCTTCATGGCCCTCTTGTTTTGTATATAGTACTAGATGGAAATAGAGGAACTCATTTAAATATTTCGAGCTCTATTCAGCCTGGAATCCACCTTAATCTGTATATGGACTATGGAGAAATTTAAGATGGATTCCATCTTAAAAGTCTGCCTGGATTTTACAGAAAATCAGGGGGGACCATTTCGTACAGGACGCCTTGCATTTAAGTCCAGTAGAGGAGAACTTTGATCTGTAGGGCTATCCCTTTTTCAAACAAAGTTCACCCAATTCATGGGTGGTTTGAAAGCTGCAGTAAGGTAACAGATTATATTATTAAGTATATATTAAGTACATTCGGAAACAAGAAACAGAATTAGTCAACTGTCAGTCCAGATGTAAAACGTTTACATGAAGGGAAAAGGTGCAATAATTCTGGGTACTATTCTGTCAAATGCCCAAGTGATGGAAAATGCAACACTTGCAATTGAATTGTGAATAGATGCCAGTAAACGCATTTCAACAGTATTTGAAGAGAATTTGTAACTTTCACCAACATTAAAAACATTAACGACCTGTTGGTAACATAATGTACTCGTTTACTGATACAAGAAATGTCTGTTACATGTATTCTAGTATAGAACTGTAGCTTTTGACGTTTTCAGGGGATATTCTTACAGGAGAGTAAATCTTTTTAGCTTGACTATTCAAAGAATAAGGACAGCTATCCTACTCACCATGGTGTCGGCGTTGGTGTCTGCATCACATCTTGTACCAATCCACATTTTGACAAAACCTTTTGACATATTGTTTTGAAACTTTCAACACTTGTTTACCATCACCATGTCCAGTTTTAGGCAAGAGTAAGTAACTCCATCAAGTATTTTGTTTGAATTATGGCCCCTTTTAACTTAAAAATCTTGGCTAAGTTTTTCGTACCAGTTCATATTTTGTGTAAACTGTGTGAAATATGGCTTTGAAACTTTTTATCACTTGTTTATTAAAACAGTCCCTATTTGTAGGCAAGAGTACCCAACTCTGTCAAGTAATTTGGCTGACCTATGGCCCATTTTGGACTTATAAATTGATTCAGTTTTTGTATAAGTTCACATTTTGTCAAAACTATTTGACATGTGGCTTGAAAACTTCGAACACTTGTTCATCCTGTAGTTAAGGGTATGTAACTATGTCAAAGATATTTGGCTGAACTTTGGCCCTTTTTGGACTTGGAAATCAGTTAAATTTTTCGTACCAGTCCATATTTTGTCTTAACTGTTCGACACATGGCTTTGAAACTGCAACGAATTGTTTACCATCATAGTCTCCATATGTAGGCAAGACTACATAACTAGGATATTGACTCAGTCTTTGCCCTTTTTTGACATAGAAATTAGAAAACTGAAAATCTCTGGCTATATTGTGACCCCATACTTAAATCAATTCTTCGAATAGTCAAGCGCGCTGTCAACAGAAGCTCTTTTATATATGCACATTCCGTGGCAAAGCATAAACATATTATTACCCCATAATGGATAATTCAATAGGTAATGACTTCAACATGTTAAAAAAAAAAGAAGAAACGAAGAAAAGAAGACGGACATTATATATTCCTCATGTTCTATGTTAGAATGGCATTAGCTAAATTAGTTCATTTCGTATTATGACACCTGTCTTATGTCCTAATGGACATGGGCAAAATGGATTCTGCAGCTAGATGTCATAACACGAAAAAGCATGCATTATCCCTACATCAGTATCGAAAATTCAAAGAAGAAAATGTTCAAATCACCCATTTTTCCAAGTCATAAAATATATATATTGTCAAAAATAAGTTGAATAGTGGACAGACATATCAGTATGTGAAATTTTAACCTACTTTCATTTTCAGAAAGAAAATGTCCTGAAAGCCATGACACTTTGCTCACAAATCCATTAACAAGAATCGTCCGAAAGCATTTCTTTGTTTTACAGACATCCTTAAGAGTAAATACAGTATTTTTCAAAATGATACAATGGTCAGAGCAAAAGTGATCTAAGTGAATAAAGAGAAAGAAACACTTGGAACATTTTCGATATCACCCTTCAAATACTTTTGAAGTTCTGATAAAAATCTATGTTTTTAACAACCCATGTATTTAGAGACAAGACCATTTAGGTTGTTCAAGTGATGGATCTGTCATAAACGCAGGTTCCCTGGACATACCGGGGTAAGTTGTTCAGGATGACCAACACCACAGGCTCAGTTATTTCAAGGAAAAGCAAGGATTCCTTATAAAACCACTTTCTGGGTTATTTCAATTAAGAAATAATTTATAGCAAAAGAGTGCTTTAACACTATTTATGCACGATGGGTGGTTATACGTCGGGCGTAATAATTATTTGTACGACGTATTACCGACCGAGTGTATAGATAGTGTTAAAACAGTATAAATAGTGTTAAATATACCCAGACGAAAATAAAGGTTATATGCCCATGGACTACCATGCTATACCATGGTAGTTCATGGTCATTTGACCATGGTCGACCATGTTTTGTTAAATGGCACCACAGTTCTTGATAGTCAAAAATCAACATGGTCGACCATGGAAGTTGACCATGGTCAACTGTGGTTGTGGACCACAGTCAGTCATGGTAAATGACTGAGGATGACCATGGACTAACATGGTCCTGACCATGAAGTACCATCGTAGTCCATAAAAGGGATCAGTCTTGACGGACAACTAGCAAACACAAAAGCTCAAGTGCTCATGAGCTTAAAAATGGACAGAAATAAAATCAAGTGTATAACTTGACTACTAAACTTTAATTCCTTTTCCATTTATAGATGTATCAATTTTTTTTTTAAATTTTATATAAGCCTTAATTTCAGAGGGAACCATCTCTCAGGTTGTCGATACCTTGTTTGATTTTATGGAATATTGTCGGTAGCTAAATTTTGATAAAAGAAACTTGAATCTTCCGTAAAATCAAAATGGAGAAATTTCAAAATTCTTAAAGATTGTTCCCTCCATGTATACATAAATATACTGACAATTTTATTTTGGGTCAATGTTTCAGAATGGATGTAGGGTTATGGGATTCTGCATCTCAGTACTACAGTTCATTACCTTTTATGGAAATGATTTGCCACCTATGATATGGGGGAAGTTTTTGACAATTTAAACTGTTTTTCAGGAAAAAAAAACACTATAAAAATTGTCAAAAACTTACCCAGTCGAAATTGATAGTTTATTACCATGGTAATTCATGGTTAACAATGGTAGTTCATGGTCATTGGACTATAGCTGTGGTAATTGGCACCAGGATCATAGAACGTGGTATCAGACCATGGTAAAAAAAAAAACAAGAGGACCATGATGGTCCTGAATCGCTCACCTATCCCCACATGACCCAGTGTTGAACTGAGTACAACGTCGTTATTTCTATTATTTGACATAGTGACCTAGTTTTTGAGCACATGTGACCTAGATATCATCAAGATAAAAAATTCTGACCAATTTTCATGAAGATCCATTGAAAAATATGACCTCTAGAGAGGTCACAAGGTTTTTCTATTATTTGACCTAATGACCTAGTTTTTGAAGGCACGTGACCAACTTCTGAATCTGACCTAGATATCATCAAGGTGAACATTCTCACCAATTTTCATGAAGATCTCATGAAAAATATGGCCTCTAGAGAGGTCACAAGGTTTTTCTATTTTTTGACCTACTGACCTAGTTTTTGACCGCACGTGACCCAGTTTCGATCTTGGCCTAGATATCATCAAGAGGAACATTCTGATCAATTTTCATGAAGATCCATTGAGAAACATGGCCTCTAGAGACGTCACAAGGTTTTTCTATTTTTCGACCTACTGACCTAGTTTTTGACCGCACGTAACCCAGTTTCAAATCTAATCTAGATATCATCAAGGTGAACATTCTCACCAATTTTCATGAAGATCCATTGAGAAATATGGCCTCTAGAGAGGTCACAAGGTTTTTCTATTTTTAGACCTACTGATCTAGTTTTTGACCCCACGTGACCTAGTTTCGAACTTGACCTAGATATCATCAAGATGAACATTCTGACCAATTTTCATGAAGATCCATTGAGAAATATGGCCTCTAAAGAGATCACAAGGTTTTTCTATTTTTAGACCTACTGACCTAGTTTTTGACCCCACATGACCCAGTTTCGAACTTGACCTACATATCATCAAGGTGAACATTCTGACCAATTTTCATGAAGATCCATTGAGAAAGATGGCCTCTAGAGAGGTCACAAGGTTTTTCTATTTTTAGACCTACTGACCTAGTTTTTGACCGCACGTGACCCAGTTTCGAACTTGACCTAGATATCATCAAGGTGAACATTCTGACCAATTTTCATGAAGATCCATTGAGAAATATGGCCTCTAGAGAGGTCACAAGGTTTTTCTATTTTTAGACCTACTGACCTAGTTTTTGACCCCACGTGACCCAGTTTCGAACTTGACCTAGATATCATCAAGGTGAACATTCTGACCAATTTTCATGAAGATCTCATGAAAAATATGGCCTCTAGAGAGGTCACAAGGTTTTTCTATTTTTAGACCTACTGACCTAGTTTTTGATGGCACGTGACCCACTTTCGAACTTGACCTAGATATCATCAAGATGAACATTCTGACCAACTTTCATAAAGATCCCACGAAAAATGTGACCTCTAGAGTGGTCACAAGCAAAAGTTTACGGACGGACGGACGGACGCACGCACGAACGGACGACGGACGCTGCATGATCACAAAAGCTCACCTTGTCACTATGTGACAGGTGAGCTAAAAACATGGTTGACCATGGTTATGGACCCCAGTCAACCATGGTTGACCAAGGTCCACGACCATGGTCAACCTCAGTAATTATTGACTATCAAAAACCGTATAAATATGAATTTGAAAGGGTCATGAAAATACATGACAATTGCAGTCTATATCTATTTTTGCAAGTCAGTCATTTATTTGTCATAAAAGTGCTAAGGTGACAACAAATTATAGTCAGTCTATAAAAGTTTACCTTTGAATCTGTCTATAAATGCAGGAAAACTATTCTATAACTAGGAAAACCTTTAGAGCCAAAATGCAGTCAGGCGCATTGTAAAACTTGACAAGTGTGAAAATTACTAACATGACCATGGTAGTCAATGGTCAACTGTTGTTGAAAAAAGTTGACCATGGTAGACCATGGTCAAACTACTTATTGTTTTTTCTGACCATGGATGACAATGGCCAATCATGTTTTCACCATGGTATTTGATGGTTGACCAATTTAATTCATGGTCAACCATCAAAAACCGTGGTGACCATGATCAACCATGGTCATCATTTAGTCTGGGTAGTAGCACTCTTTCTTGGTTGCAAAAAAAAACTTTGACATCACTACACGTTAACGTGACGTCATTCTAGCGTAAGCGCGTTTTAACAGAGACAAGTTTATTAGAATTATTATTACATCACTGTGATTATAAGTTAGAAAAATCAACACATGTTAAGGCCTATGCTATTTTGACAATGCAAAATTCCTATGTAAAACTGAGATTATCGTAACAACGCGAGAAATGCACGGGGATAAAAAAGAAACTAATAATAATACAAAAATGTATCTCCGAATAAATTATAAAGTATCAATGACACTGAAAAACATGTACACAATATATATAATATTCAACCAAGGATATGTCAGTGTAAATGAGCTGAGCGTTAGTTTTCTAAGAAAACGTCATTAAACTGTGTTACACGAATCACACGTGCGCCGCTCTTTTACGAAAATATGTCCGCCATGTTTTCTTCAATGAACGAAATAAAAGGAGTATTTTACCTTAGATTTCCTTATTGTAGAGTACGATTGACTTTCTAATCTAAATAAAGCATCACTTTTTCATAACATCCCACTGTCCGATCTTTCTGATCACTTAACGACCACTCACAATTACAAAATAAAACCAACGTGTCATCAAAATTATCACTTTACACGGCTTCATGGACATCATGGCCTACTAACATTAAATTTGTAATCATGCGCCATCCAAACAAATGATGAAAGATCGAGACTTTTTCAAAGATATGTTTTATTTCCTGTAATTTTCTGATATTCTAACCTTTAAACAACCGGATTGTATGCACAGAAATAACGAAAGATTTATGCAATATAGCTTTTAGTTTAAATTTTGGACCTATCTTTTTCAAGCCCAACAACAGACATGTATATGTCAAAAACCCGGCCTGTCCTGGAAATCAGTGTCAAAGGTTACTAGAACATAAATACAATAAATAAACAAACACTTACTATGTTCTTGTAAGTCCTGTAAGATGAAACGGCTGGTGTTTATACATTCATATATATTCCGTATCGGGAACATTGACAATCACAAGTCGATCCTTACCACGAACATGAAAACAGTTACTTTTATGCCTTTGTTTACATTTTGAACATGACGATTCACATATACGTTCAAGAACGTAAATTTCGTGCTTTCCGACCCACATAGTGTGTAAACTTTTGTAATTAAAAGTATGGTGTATTCAGCAAACCATGTGTAATTACCGACGTGGTAAATGTCATTGAGAGTATCAGTTACGTTCACGAAATTTAATTGAATATTTATGTTATATACTTGCAAAGAAAAACTAGATGGTCATGGTCGATGGCTTCGAATTCCTCGCACATCACCGAAGTGGGATCAAAAACTCACTTTAGGTGTAAAACTTTTCACGTAAGGAAGCCATCCAACTGAGGTTAGTGTCTCAATCTAGGTACTAGTATGAGCCCCAAAAAATGTCTGGAGGGGCACCTGGAGCCTTTCCTCACCAACAAAACCTGGGAAAAGTTAATTGTGTTGTTTCGGTGTTACTCTCAATCAAACAAAATAAACATTGTTCCCATTTTTGTTTGTTTGTTTGTTTATATTTGTATATAAATGAATATGCAAAACGGGTTTGTTTGTTTCTGTGTAACGTCAAAATATAATATTACAATTATAGATGAACAGTGAACGCCACATGCATTATATTTTCACGAGCGTTTAATACATATTCCTCATGTATAAAAGGTAAAGGTAAAGGTAAATATATGTATATGTTTGTGTACTCGTGGAATTAATTGTTAAGTGTAAAAAGTATATATTCACAGTTCAGATTATCCATGCTAAATAATACATATAATATGTTTGCTTTCTCACTGTCTAATATGTCCGAAATGACCTATTCGATTTTTATCACAGTGTTCTAGTTTATTTTTCACCTTAAATTAAAGCAAACGTGTTCAATATAATTTTAAACTTAAACTTTGAAACTAATAGGTTGTAGCATTCTCTATGACAAGGGTATTTTTATTGCCTTCTGTAGTCAGTCATTATCTATTGTAAAAAATATCTTTTTTAACCAAAAGTGGAAAATTTCAGGTACTTGAAAATGCAGCTTTCTAAAAGATCAGTTAGAATTCTTGATGTCATTTGTCAGATATACCTTGTAAATAAATAATATTATTACAAAATTAATAATGCTATTTCTTTGGTTGCACCTTGTGGACTTATGATAAAGTTATTATCTGAGCAGTAGACTCCCTGTAAATGAGCACTACGTAAGCGCTCAGGCCCTTCTCGCACACCATACCTAAGTTCGGACTTCTTTCAATTGTGTAAAGGCATGTGCACAAAAATGACAAATTTTGCCAACACCTGGTAAATTGTAATGTGTTTTTAAGATAAGTAATAAACGGAAATAGAAAAATAGCTCTCAGCTCATTTACGCGGATAGTTTAGCTTTATTATGTATGTTATAGTTTTTCGCAGTTATGCACGATGGCATAGAATACTTACCCCGAAAATTGTGACACTAACATACTGATAACTTTTCCCACTTTATTTTTTAGCTCACCTGTCACAAAGTGACAAGGTGAGCTTTTGTGATCGCGTGGCGTCCATCGTCCATCGTCTGTGCGTCCGTCCGTAACCTTTTGCTTGTGACCACTCTAGAGGTCACATTTTTCATGGGATCTTTATGAAAGTTGGTCAGAATGTTCATCTTGATGATATCTAGGTCAAGTTCGAAACTGGGTCAAGTGTGGTCCAAAACTAGGTCAGTAGGTCTAAAAATAGAAAAACCTTGTGACCTCCCTAGAGGCCATATTTTTCAATGGATCTTCATGAAAATTGGTGAGAATGTTCAACTTGATGATATGTAGGTCAAGTTCGAAACTGGGTCACGTGTGGTCAAAAACTAGGTCATTAGGTCTAAAAATAGAAAAACCTTGTGACCTCTCTAGAGGCCATATTTTTCATGGAACTTCATGAAAGTTGATCTGAATGTTCACCTTGATGATATCTAGGTCAAGTTTGAAAGTGGGTCACATGCGGTCAAAAACTAGGTCATTAGATCTAAGAATAGAAAAACCTAGTGACCTCTCTAGAGGCCATATTTTTCATGGATCTTCATGAAAATTGGTCAGAATGTTCACCTTGATGATATCTAGGTCAGGTTTGAAAGTGGGTCACATGCTGTCAAAGACTAGGTCATTAAGTCTAAAAATAGAAAAACCTTGTGACCTCCCTAGAGGCCGTATTTTTCAATGGATATTCATGAAAATTGGTCAGAATGTTCACCTTGATGATATCTAGGTCAGGTTCGAAAGTGGGTCACGTGCGGTCAAAAACTAGGTCAGTAGGTCTTCTTAAAATAGAAAAACCTTGTGACCTCTCTAGAGGCCATATTTTTCAATGGATCTTCATGAATGTTGGTCTGAATGTTCACCTTGATGATATCTAGGTCAAGTTCGAAAGTGGGTCACGTGCGGTCGAAAACTAGGTCAGTAGGTCTAAAAATAGAAAACCTTGTGACCTCTCTAGAGGCCATACTGTTCTGGAGGTCTTCATGAAAATTGGTCAGAATGTTCACCTTGATGATATCTAGGTCAAGTTCGAAACTGGGTTACATGCGATCAAAAACTAGGTCATTAGGTCAAATAATACAAAAACCTTGTGACCTCTCTAGAGGCCATACTTTTCATGAGATCTTCATGAAAATTGGTGAGAATGTTCACCTTGATGATATCTAGGTCAGGTTCGAAACTGGGTCACATGCCTTCAAAAACTAGGTCATTAGGTCAAATAATAGAAAAACCTTGTGACCTTGTGACCTCTCTAGAGGCCATATTTTTCAAATGATCTTCATGAAAATTGGTCAGAATTTTTATCTCGATGATGTCTAGGTCAAGTTCAAAACTGGGTCACATGAGCTCTAAAACTAGGTCACTATGTCAAATAATAGAAAAAACAACGTCATACTCATTTCAAAACTGAGTCATGTGGGAACAGGTGAGCGATTTAGGACCATCATCGTCCTCTTGTTTAATTAAAGTAAGAGTTCAGCACTTCATGGTTTTGATGTATTGTCACATTGGAATAACATTTGTTTTACAGTAACTTCGAAATTCCTCAGAAATAATATCATGTTCCCCACCCACCTAATTCATAATTTCAAAATAGCATAGGCCTTAAATTAAATGTAGACTGAAGAGTAAGTCCAGTTGTATAAATCTATTAAATCAGTTGGGAAGGGCTGTTTATTAATGTTGGCTGAACTTGTGGCCCAACCCTATTACTATAATTCAATTGATTGTTAATGTCTATGTGTGCTACATGTATTATACAGGCTGGTAACATTGCCCGATCGGGCTTACGACATAAAAAGTATTATTTCTTGAAAACTAATGAAGTTATTTTTTTCAAACTTGGTCCATTAATTAAGCATAACAAATTATACAAATTAGAATAAAAATAACTTGGTTGCCTTCAGTTTTGGTAGAATTATTTCCCCTTTTCAGATTTTTATGACGCATAATCTTTGAAGTCCAAAAAAGTATGTTCTAATGCTAAGTTTAAAACAAAAAAAGGGTTCAATGGCTTTCTAATGCTCTAAATTATTGCGCTAGTACACGAATGTTTACATTTTACTCTGCTTTCACTTACAACATCATAGAGAAATGTTAGTTTTAAAAAAATGCTCATACATCTGCACTAGAAACAAAGTATTAACCCTAAATATATAGAATAAAGGTATTGGCGCACAAGTTTGGAGCAATAGAAAGCCACTGAACCTTTTCTGTTTTAAACATTGCATTAAAACATAACTATTTTGGACTTCAAAAATTATGCATCATAAAAATCTGAAAAAGGGAAGTAATTCTAACAAAACTGAAGGCAACAAAGTTACTTCTATCTTGATAAGCATCATATGTTATGCTTAATAAATGGACCACGTTTGAAAGAAATATCTTTATTATTTTTCAAGAAATATCACTTTTTATGTCTTAAGCCCGATCGGGCAATGTTACCAGCCTGTTATATGCAATAAAATAAACAAATTTAATAAATCTATAATAGAATCATCATTTAACAGCTTTATTTCACCACTTTTCTTTATAGAATTAATGTAACCTTAAGAACAATTATTTAATTATTTATTTAGCATGTGATCTTACAAGTTCTTGATTATTTATTTTCTTATAATGTGTAAGAGATTTAGATACTCCGTCATAGCTGTATCATTTGTAGCCGCCATCTTTGAGAAAGTTTGTGAGACATAACAACAATATACAAGGGGATGGGGGGGGGGGGGGGGGGGAGCATTCCGTATCTGAAAAATCAGATCTGTGTATTACTTTTTGTTAAAATGTTAAAATATATTTTTAGCTGGACTATTTGAAATAGAGCTAGAATCCTTTCATCACCATTGGCATTGGCATCTGCAAAAGTTTTGCATGTAAGCAGGTTTCTCAACAACTACTTGGCCAAATTCTTCCAAACTTGAACCGTATATTCAGCATCATTAGATTACCTTCCTTAACAAGTTACATAACTCTGGCTTTTATTTTGTTGAAATTATGCCCCTTGTTAACTTAAAATTCCAGGTTAATATTTTGTATGTAACGGGTTTCTCAGACACTACAAGGCCAAATACTTCCAAACTTCACATAAAGTCATATCTTTGGCATCATGAGATGACCCCCAAGGACAAGTTACATAACTTTACCTTTTATTTTGTCAAAATTATGCCCCTTTTTAACTTAGAATTACAGGTTCAAGTTTAGCATGTAAGCAGGTTTCTCAGAAACTACTAGGCCAAACCTTTTCCAACTTCACAAAATGTCTTCAGCATCATGATCGAGATGACCTCTCAGGACAAGCTACATAAACTTTGCTTTCATTGTGCGAAATTATTTCCTTTTGTAACTTAGAACTAAGACAAGTTCACATACCAGGTCCCATAACTATGACTTTTGTTTTGAAAAAATTATCTTGAAATTTTTTCAAAAATTGACCTTCTTCTCAATATTTCTTAAACCTATGTATACATTTGATTGACATTTCACACAAACATTTGAGATGATAATGTTAGTTTACACACCAAGTTTTATAATTCTGTCTGTTATTTTGACAAAATTTTCCTCTTTTTTGACTTAGAAAGTTAGACAGAATTGATCATTTCTTTGAACATCTCTGAAACAAATGGAAATATTGCACTTGAACTTGAAAACAGGTTCATAAGTCAAGACAACATATCAAGTCCCATAACTCTGGCTTTTGTTTTGGCAAAATTATTTCCGTTTTTTCACATGGAAAATGACCAAAAATTTACATTTAATATTTCTGAAAATTATCCATGCTTTTGATGGAAACTTCATACAAATCAAAGTTTACATAATTATGAACTTTTTTAACTCTGTCTTTTATTTTGACAAAATTATTCCCCCTTTTTACTCAGAAAATATAGCAATTTTTTTTTTTTTTTTTTTTTTTTTTTTTTTAAATCTCAGAAACAATGAAGGTATTGTACTGAACTTTTTAACAGATTGTAATGGCGTGGTCACACTACACGTAGTTAATCGTAGTAAGGAATGATCGTACTTGATCGTAGTTGATCGTACTAAGCGTAGTTACACGTAGATAATCGTAGTCAAACGTAGTAATGATCGTAGTTCAAACTTATGATTTGTCCGTAGTAAGCAAATAATTTTTCGACATGTTCAAAATCTGACTACGATTAACTACGAAGTTTTGACCCTACTGTGACCGTAGTTTGAACGTAGTTGATCTTAGATAAACGTACTTGATCGTACTTAACAGTAGTGTGTATCGTTTTTGATCGTAGTACAAGAAAAACACATCGACAGTACGGTTCAACTACGATCAACTAGGGCTCCACTATGGCTAAACTAAACTAGGGCTCCACTACGGCTAAACGCTTTTCCGTAGCTCAACGTAGTTGATCGTAATTTGTCGTAGTTGTTCGTACTTCGATCGTAGTATATACGTAGTGTAACGTAGTAACTCGTGGTAAGACGTAGTGATACCCTAGTTAACCCTACCAGATTTACTCGTAGTTGAACGTAGTTGTTCGTACTTACACGTACTTCAACGTACGACAAACTACGTTTAAAATGAACTACGACCAACTACGTGCGTGAACGTAAATGTGACCATTGCTTAAGGATCATAAAGCAAGTTCATGTACAAGTTACCATAATTCTGACTATTTTTACAAAATGACTTCACCTTTTGCACTTTGAAATAAAATCGCAACATCTTCACACAATGTGGAATTATTTAAGAAATGAAATTTTCGGTGTTCATGCGATATGAACTACAGAATAGGATTGGCAAATCTATGAATCGCACTAGCGATTCATGTTTAATTTACCGATCCTATTCTGGTGTTCATTTTGCATAATTCCGAGAAAAATTAATTCATTTCTAATATTTACATTATATTTCCTTTCCATTTGTAAACAAGATTATTTTATTTAAATTGCACACATTTTGTTTTGTTTAACATTAAAATCAGCTTCCCAGCCATTCTGTTCACTACACGGAACAACTGTTACGTAATCTAAGGAATGTTCTCCCTGACTATATGCAGAGGTTGTCAAAACAGCGACCCGTTATCACTAAGCAGCATTGATGTCATGTTGGAGCCTTTCCTTTTACTGTGCATACAAAATCATCATAATTTTCAATGGAAAAGAATAGGGTGAATGTAAATATAATGAAATAATACACACCTCAAGTCAAGTTCTATGTGAACTGTGTATTTTATTTTGAAAAATCAAACTTTCAAGATGGTGTCTTAAATAGCTCTGAAACTAGTGGAGGTATTTCATTGAAATTTGCTCAGGAGGAAGTTTATATAGCAAGTACCATAACTCTAAATATTTTTTTTAACAAAATTGTCTCCCTCTGTAATTGTATTTAATTTTTCACAGTTTTGAATTTAAGAGAATACCATTTAATCAACTGAAGGGAAATTAATTTAACATTGTGAACAGGAACTGAAAGGCACAGTAACCATAACTCTGCCCTAAATAGTGATAAAGTCATATCCCTTTTTGCACCTTTTTTATGCCCCCACATTTATCTTGTGTGTCCAACTCCTTCCACACTTTTAGGCAGATTTGCTTCAAACTTTTACAGATGAACAACCTTGGAGTGCATAAAGGAAGGAATTTTTGTGTGTGACTATTTCTAAGAAAAAGTAGAGCTATTGCACTCGCTCCGGCAATTGACTTGAAACTTGAAATAGTTATTTACTATCAAAGGCTACACCAGGAGAAACAATCCCTATAACTCTGATTTGAATTTTGACAGAGTTATGCCACTTTTTAATTTAGAATTTTTTGGTTAAAGTTTTTATATAATGTCCAATATCTCTGTTACTTTCAAAGATATTGACTTGAAACTTAAAATAGTTATGTACTATTAAAGGCTACACAAGAAGAAACAATCCGCATAACTCTGATTATATATTTGATTGAGTTAAGTCCCTTTTACTGGCAAAGCCACTTAATCGTTTTGCAATATAGAATATAGAGAAAAATCTTGTGTGTCCAACTCCTCCCACACTATAAGCCTGATTTGCTTCAAACTGTTCACAGATGAAAAGCTTGATGTGCAGATGACCATAAAGACAGATTTTTTTTCTGTTACTATCTTTACTGCAGTTATGAATCTTTTATAGTTTTGCTATATAGAGAAAAATCTTGTGTGTGCAACTCCTCCCACACTATTAGCCTGATTTGCTTCAAACTGTTCACAGATGAAAAGCTTGATGTGCAGATGACCATAAAGGAAAAAGAAAATTCTGTTACTATTTTTACTGCAGTTATGGATATTTTATAGTTTTGCTCTATAGAGAAAAATCTTGTGTGTGCAACTCCTCCCACACTATTAGCCTTGATTTGCTTCAAACTATTCGCAGATGAACAAGCTTGATGTGCAGATGACCATAAAGGAAGGAACTTTTGCTGTGACTATTTTTACTGCAGTTATGGCCCTTGATAGTTTTGCTATATAGAATATAAAGAACATCTTATGTCCAACTCCTCAAACACTTTTGAATGGATATGGTTGAAAGTTTCACAAATGAAGGACCTTGATGTCAAGATGACCATAAATAATGGACTTTTTTTTCTGTGGCTATTTTTTCTAGAGTTATGGCCCTTTCTTAATTTCACAAAATAGGCCATAGTATTGAAATTGGGTGTGTTCAACTCCTCATACACTTTCTGAAGAAATGGATTCAAAGTTGCTCAGATTCACAACCTTATCTGAATACAATTTGCTTCAAACATTTAGTCGAACATCCTTCATGTGAAGATGGGCTGTATTAAAACTTTGCTATATAGAGGATGGCACAGTATGTGGGAGCATCTGTGTCCAATAGACACAATTCTAGTTTAAGTTTGACTTTGCTGAAGGGAAATTAAATATGCTCGAACACAGTCAAAGTGAATGTAACATGTCCCATATCTGATATTCTGTTAAGACTTTGAGTTGGCATATGAATCACATTAAGTGATAGTTTTAGTTTCAAACAAGTCTTAAAGTTGGCGGGTATGAATCACTCAGTGATAACTCTAGAGTTTATTTTTTTCTCATTAGCCAACATTACAGAAATTGTAAACGTGTGTTGTGAGCTGGGAACCAACTGGGCAAGTAGTAATGACCACTGTGATGATTTCTATGGAGAGATCTCAGAAATTGAAACTAGGGACCAGCTTCTGTGTCGGCAAGTGCTTGAAGTCTGCTGCATGAAATCAAAACAGGACCAGATGTGCACCAAAGGTATGTAAAAATATATCAGTCTTCAAATATCTCTGGTATTCTTTAAAAATGATCATCAGCCATGTCCGGTGTTAACTTTATGAAAATTGGTAAAATTCCAGAGGGGCTGTTGCCTTAAAAGGATCACAGTAAGGTTAAGTGATTGGCCAAATAAGTGCATTTAAAAGAAAAATATAAGAATATGTCATATTACTACCTTTTAGCTCGTGCTCGTTATGAGCTTTTAAAATTGTTTGATGTTTGTCATCCTTAGTCCACAATATCTTTAAAAAACATCCACTCCTAAACAAGAAAGTCAGTTTCATCACATTTCTTCACATCTATGTCATCAGTCTGGAACAACTGATACGGGGACTGGAAACCGGCATTTATCTTATCTTATGCTGTCGCCCAATCGAAGCGTATGCCGTAGGTTATTCTGCTATTACTCAAACACTTACACCTTACAGTTTAACTCGTCCTTTCAGTGAAAATCTGGGAAAGCATTTGTTGAATTTTTTGTTGAAAACAGAAGTTCTGCCATGAAATTATTGCCTGCGTCTGTTTTTAAATGGAAAATATCTACATTAATGTTACTTTTCGCCCTGTGAAAATGGCTAAATCTAGACTTGTCTTACCCAGAGAGAAAGATGTCGTTTTTTACATGATATTTGCCTTGTTGATTCAGAGTATTTAGAACAAAAAAATTAGGACATATTTTAATGAAAATAGCAAGTCAAAACTGTAAACTGTTGCCTGAAAATATTTGTTTATGATATTGCTCTGTTCTTCACCATTTAAATGCGTGTTAAACCTAGATGATTTTCTGCAGTTTTATCTAAAAGTTCGGAATACTAAATGTAACTTCGTTGTCTGCCTTTTTTAAAAAAAAAAATCGTTATTTTAATTTAAATACATTGTATTTTTCACACATCAGTTTTAAGATTAAATTTATTAAACTAATTTTTGGAGTTTAAACAACAATTTCGTTTAAAACATTCCCTACGTTCAAGAAGAATGTTTGTTTCTGTATGTAGAAATCTGACATTATAAACAATAATTATAATTATGGCTCTACAAGATTAAGAAAAGTGTCAGCTTTCTGTTATTTTCCATTTTTTTTATTCAAATCCAACAAAAATCAGCCCTTTGATAAAGGTTTGAAGTTACGAAGTAAAATATTTCTTCAGGGAAGTGAGCTCGAGTTAATTCATAATAATTAAGCATATCACCACATGCAGTCGCATGCTGTTTTTGCTTCAGAATCCCTTTAGATCAATCTCTGATCATCTAATTATCGCCACTTAACATGTGACAGGTAAACCCTTTGAACAATAAGTGTTATAGCTCCATGATTAACATGAGGTAATATGCTAATTACACGCTAATCGATAGTGACGAAAACAAAATATCGATCGCTAACGACTGGTCGATATTTACAGGTATGGACGACAGCATAATACAGATAAATGTATTGATTTATACGGAGTTTCTACTCCCCGTATTAGACCTTCCTGCATCAATGCAGTATTCTGGTTGCCATGGCCACCATGAGGCCTGCAAGAGGACAAAGTAACACACAGTAATATTTCATGGGTGGCCCTCTAGCATAGTATATAATATATATGCGCCATAGTGTTAGGCTGCACTTTTTGAGCTCTGATTTGATTTGATTTTGTTGTCGTTTATAGTGGGAGTGAAGACTCAATTTTTTGAGTGTATTTTTGTGAAAGTGTGCAGGATTATACCCGTGTAGAAATTCCCAGGAATTTCCTGAGAAAATCCTGGGAAATATTCCTGGGAATTTCTCAGGAAACGCCCGTCCTGGGACCAGGAAAATACCAGGTGCGGTATTGGAACAGGAATATTCCAGGATGACCTAGGAATATAAAATCCTGGAATCTACCTGGTAACCAGGAAAATCCTGGAATCTACCTGGTAACCAGGAAAACCCTGGAATCTACCTGGTAGCCAGGAAAATCCTGGAATCTACCTGGTAACCAGGAAAGTCTTGGAACACCAGGATCCTAGGAAAATCTAAGAAAACCAGGATCCCAGGAAAATTCCAGGAAAATCTAAGAAAACCAGGATCCCAGGAAATTTCTTGATGAAGATAATAATTACTTCTGTTCAAGTTCAAAATTCATTAAATAATAATTTATTGACAGTTTATACAACAACAACAAAAACACATTTTTAGAGTTCTGTTGGTTTTAGGCAGCTTCAGAAGCACTGAAGTAATGTTCAGGAACTTCATTCCAACAATTTCTGAAAATGACAACATTAATACATGTAAATAACAATCATAAATCACAAATCATTAATATAAAAATAATTTAAACAATATAAGATTATCTATATTATGTATTTAACTGTTCCATAAGCTTCTGTCAACTCTATCATTTGTCAGAGTACCTAGCTACTAAAATTGGAAAATCACCCAAATTGATTCACCAGGCACCAATGTTGTAAAAAATACAACCTTAGGGCTTGGGTCTTTGCTGTTGCTTTCAAGATTTGACAGTCTTATAAGCATGCAGCAATATGATTGTCCCAAAGAAATTTATGTTGATCAATTTCAGGTGATCTAGCTTGAATGCAAGATAGCAGACGTAAAGTATTGTATCATTTATATATCTTGGATATCATATTCCAATAGCTTTCACATGGAAATACAAAAAGGGAAATAATTAAAAATCAGAAGTACACAGTGATTATCCAATTTGACACTAATTGCAGTGTTAGTTAAAATATTTACCATACTGAAACATATGTGATCTGTTTGATGATGTCTCTCTGTGATCCCAATCTGTTCTGCAGTGTTGTCACTGATCATGATTCATGCATGTGTGTTTCTGAGGACATACTTCTGATAAACACATTTTTTCTGAAAAATATTTTTGTGACTAAGTGTTTGGACAGTCTTAATAAGCCATAGATATATAGCAATCACAGTACTAATTACCTAAAATTTCTACAAGAAAAAAACAACAACATTAAATTTCTAAAAGATATAAATATATTGCTGCTTAAAGGCATTAATGTTAGTAAATTCCTGACAAAAAGTACCCGTAATCAGGTGAAAGTCTCTGTGATTGATAAAGTTCCTGTTTCCATCTAATATTTTCTAATCTTGTTGTGTATTGAATTAAATTACTTTTTGAAATAAATTAGTATAAGAGACTTACCTAATGTCTGTCTAATAGCCATTTTAAAATTTCTAGCAACAAAGTTTATCTCCATTTTGTTTTCCTCCAAGAAAGAACTTCCTGTTTACAGTTCATTCAAATTTTCGTATTCATGGGCAATTTCCTTTGGTATGCTTAAGTTCTGAATTGAACATTTAGAGTGCTAATGATATCTGTATGTACAGTACAAGGGGAGATTTGTTCATGTATTTACTGATTTAATTTGCATAGATGATTGTAATAGTAAAAGAAACAGAAAAAAATTGGGACTACTTTTTGAGCTTTGGCAGCCAAACATTGCATCTTCATTTTCATTGGTTCTTATCTTGATGAGGTTTCTAAATATAGGCCTAACTAAACTAAAGGAACCAGCGCGGGAGCCATCTGATCTAGTCGCGTAATGGCTGCCAGGTATTTGAACACTAATTTTTCACTTGGCATGGCAACAGAGGTCTTAATTGAGGCTAGTTTCTGTTTAAATTTCATTGTGGATGTATTGTTGACATTTTGGTAGGAAAAATGGGAGAGCAGGTTGTATTTGGTGAAGTCAAGCACAATTTTAGTATGAGTAGTACTTCCAGGTCACAGCAGTGTGATTTTGATGTCAGTTTACAGTAAGTAAATGTGACCAGAGAAATCTCTCTTAGAAGATACATGACCCCTACTTTTCTCTTCATTTTATATCAGTTTTATCATAACTCTTTAAAATGAGGTAAGGATTTGTTCTCTGAAATGGGTCTAGCTATGTTTGGTAGCTCTTTGAAAAAGGTCAGTTTTATATAGAATATATAGGGAAAACTATTTAGGCTATTGTGACCTATAAGGATACCATCTGGTATCAGTTATCTCTCTCTATCTATTGATACATCAACTGAACAGCAGAATATTTTATTGACCCTTAGATATCTAATGACTGTGAACCAGTCAAGCTATAGATTAATCATGTTATGGTAATGCAACAGACTAGCAGAATAGTACCTTTCTTTGGCTATATGACATTTAACCCTAATAAAACTTAATGTTTTACTTATATACTTGTATGTGCTATTGTTTGAAATGTTCAATAATAAAGAAAAGAAGCAATTATATTAAAATGATTACTATATCTAATTAATTTAGAAACTTGTGTTTTTTGCAAACTATAAGAAGTGATTTTTTTCTACTTTAGATTTCTTGTTTCATTTCAATTTATTTGAATACGTGTACCTGTATAAAAAAAGAGGAAAGTAATGAATTAATGAATTTAAAAACTTTTCCCATTGTTCTGACTTAAAAATTTTTCTGCAGCAATTTCTATTCCTGGCTACCAGGATTTACTGGGAATTGTATGAAGACTGCTTTTCCCAGGTACCAGGATACCAGGAATTTGACTTTTTGTGTGTAGCTTACAAATCTGAAAATAAGAATTCCTAGCTCCTCCTGGTTTTCCTGGTATTTAATATGTTAAATTCCTAGGTCTCCCTGTTATTTTTATTGTAACATTAAATTCCTGGTATTTTCTTGGTTTTATCCTGGTCCAAGGTCCTAAAAATCCAAGGATCCTAGCTTTTCTTGAATACCAGGATTTTCATACCAGGATAGAAAGATTTCCCAGGAAATTCCCAGGAAATTCTTTTACCTTGGAATAATTTCTGCACGGGTGTGTTTGCGTCATTATTTTTTGGATTACTGCATGTGTTGATCCAGAATCAGCATCAGAAACAATCACATATATAAACTTGAAATATTTATTGTTGATAAACACTTTGTGAACTTTCGCTCACCATTATGGTTTTCAATAATGGATCTTATTATGTATGACAGCAATTTTCTACACCGAATTAGACAATCAACAAGGTGTAGACCTAATCAGATTGTGTTATCAAGGTTAAAAGATTTGAGAATATTGAACCAGTACAGAGGAAAAAGAGCTGGTCGCCTGAAGGCACAAGCCTTGAACAATAGCAAAAGTGGTTGCGGTAAACCAGTGGCTGTCGGAGGTGTAAACTTTAGCAAAATTGTATATCCTAAGAAAAATGGGAATTAATTGATAGACAAAATGAACAGCTTACATGATTGTTTGATGCTGAATTGTCGCTCAGCAGTAAACAAAGATGTTCTTATTGGTCAATTATTACATGAGGAAAAGATAGATTTTGCCCTTCTTACAGAGACTTGGTTTTCGAATGACAAACAACATCAATATGAATGAAACGTCTGATCTCAGTCAAAATGGCTATAAACTGAGCGTTACAAACAGGCAAAATAGGGTAGGTGGTGGTGTTGCACTGACATGTAGATCTACTGTAAACATGTGCAAACTATCAGCTGGAAATTCTCACAGTTTTGAATATGGTGTTTGGCAGTTGATTTTCAAGAACATTACTATGCATGTAGTTGGGATATACAGACCTCCATCTTTGTCAACTTGTTCACAGTTTGTCACAGAATTCTTTCAATATATGGAGTATTCAAATGTAATGGTCATGGGTGACTTTAATCTTCACATCGACGATGACACAAATGCAGTAACAGAATTCAACAATTCCTTGTATGCCATAGGTGTGCAACAGCATGTACAATTTAGTACACACACTGGTGGTAACGTTCTTGATTTAGTCCTTACAGAAGTGGTGAATGGTGTTGAAGTAGTTTCTTGTGAACAGGGTCCATATATTTCTGACCACTGTGCAGTCAAATTTGTGACAAATGTTAAAAAGGAAAATATAACCAGTGAGGTGGTGCTTTTTAGAAATTTCAAAGACATGGATACGAACACATTTTCAAGTAATCTGAGAGAAATGACCATCGAAAGTGATAATGTCTACTCTTTTGTTGATGAATTTCAGACAGCAGTAGAAAAGATTATGAACTCACACGCACCATTTATAGAAAAAACAATCATCCCTCGTGCTTCAAAACCCTGGTTCACAGAAAAACTCCTTCATCCTAAAAGAGCGGCTCGCAAATCTGAACGTTTGTGGAAGAAACATAGACAATCACATCTGTATGAAGCCTTTAAAACAGCATGTAAAAACTACGAAAAAGAACTCAAACATGAGAAAAGATCAGCTCTGAGTGAAAAAGTTCTAAATGCCAAAGGTGACTCGAAAAAGCTTTATAGATTTGTATCTGATACAACTGGCACTAGGTCTGAGAACCCTATGCCAACTGGACATGACAGCACACTGGCAGAGAAATTTGCAGATCATTTCATGAACAAAATCGAAAAAATTCGAGAATCGTTGAAACATTTCGATAATTTTCAACCATGTGAAAAAGATATTACTTGTTTTGACAGTCTTAAAGATCTGGGTGAGGAAGAAGTTAGAAAACTTATACACCAACTACAGAGGAAATCATGTGAACTTGATATTCTGCCAACAAAAGTGCTAAAATCGTACTTAGATGAACAGTTGCCTGTTATTATCAGATTGGTAAATTTGTCGTTGCGTGAAGGTATCTTTCCAACAAAATGGAAACAGGCAATTGTAAGACCTTTGTTGAAGAAAGTGGGTATCGAACTTGAATTTGGAAACTACAGGCCTGTTAGCAACCTCTCGTTTTGGTCAAAACTTATTGAAAAAGCAGCTCTGTTCAGACTCAGCGATCATGTAAACAAACACAGTCTTCTACCCAAAAATCAATCTGCTTACAGGAAAAACCATTCTTGTGAATCAGCATTGTTACATCTAGAAAATGATTTACTGGATGCTATGGAAAAGAAAGAAGTTACGGCGCTAATTGCCATCGATCTCAGTGCCGCCTTTGATACTGTAGTGACATTCTCGTTGATGTGTTGAACAAGCAGTATGGCGTTTGTGGAACAGCACTGAGCTGGGCTGATTCCTATCTGCACCCCAGAAGTTGCTGTGTAAGTGTCAATTCAGCCATGTCCTTTCCATGCCAGTTACATTGTAGCATTCCACAAGGGAGTTGCTTAGGACCATGGCTCTATTTGACATATGCGGGGACACTGTTTGATGTTATTCTGCCGTCGATTTCAGTTTATGGCTTTGCGGATGACCACACTGCTAATAAACGCTTTAAACCACCATCTCCAACAGTCGAATCCCAGGCAATACAAGAACTTGAACAATGTGCTATAACAATCAACAACTGGATGAATGAAAATAAGCTCAAAATGAACACTTCCAAAACCGAGTTCATCATGTTTGGTAGTAGGCAACAGCTCTCTAAGTGTGCAACTGACAAAATGTGCATTGTAGGTGATGAAGTGAAATCAGTGAGATTTATTCGCTATCTAGGTGCATACCTGGATGAAAACTTGAATCTAAAAGAGCATATAAAACGAAAGTGTAGAACAGCAATGCTCAACTACTTCAGAATAAAATGTATCCGGAAATATCTTACCAAAGAGGTTGCAAAAACTCTTGTGCTGTCATTGGTGATATCCCATTTAGATTATTGCAATGTCATTCTGTATGGTATTGCTCAAAGCGAGGTAAACAAAATGCAACAAATTCAGAACATGTGTGCAAAACTTGTCCTAAATTGAAGAAAATATGACAGTTCCAAGTAAGCGCTCTATGATCTTCACTGGCTACCTATCAAAGCCAGAATCACATTCAAAATGCTCACCTACATGTATAATTGTTCAGTTGGAAATTCTCCAGAATATCTTTCAGAACTTCTCATAAAACAAACACAGACAAGGAACTTGCGTTCTTCAAATTCCGTTACTGGGTGTTTCGTTGTTCCTTTCAACAAGCGCAAAACGTTCAGCGACAGAAGTTTTGGTACTGTTGGACCTAAACTCTGGAATGAATTGCCTCTCGAAATCAGGAACTCTGACACATTAGATGTTTTCAAAAAGAAGTTGAAAACTCATTATTTTGGAAATTACTTTGCACTCTTTTAGAGACTGTGACTGTGATTTTTTAGCTCCACTATTTGGAGAATAGGGGGGGCTATACTACTCGCCCCGGCGTCGGCATCGGCGTGACCCTTCTTGGTTAAAGTTTTTCGGCAACCTTTGTTTTTCTGTCATATCTTTGTTACTATTGCTTATATCTTACTGTAACTTCACATAAACATTGTCCAGTAAACAAACAATGTACGTGTAGGGGCTGAGCCCATTATTCCCAAGGTCAAGGTCACCAAGCTGTTATCACGGGGGAGGAAGTGTCACACGAAGGATGGAGTTCTTCTGATAACCTGTCATGTTTTCTTCTGATAACTGTTACGGAGTTCGTCTGATTTCTGAATGACGTGCCAAGGAATCGTAGGAAAAAATGGTAATTATTTATCTTTAAATAGAGAGAATGGGGTGTAAAACTAAAGTTTGATGATCAAGGTTGCCTGATGTCTTGTGCTATGCATCAGAAAAAACTGTTTAGTCTAATAATCAGCCCCACTACTTTGAAAAGAAGACATTTTGAGTAAAATATTGAAATCGGTTGCTCATTCATACATATTATTCTTCTTATTCATGTTCTTCATCTGCAGCACATGCAATAGAATAATTTTAGTGCAAAGTTGCAAACATATACCATTTTCTAACAATTTTATGCCCGATTTTTCAAATGTTACGGAATTCCGGTGATAACTCTGAAGATGTCACAGAGTTCTTATGATAACTTTTATTACTGCCAGGGTGTTTCTTGAGCTATGTTAAGATACTTTTTAGCTAATTTTATTATTTAAAAAGGGTGTTAACGATGTTCTAATGTAATATATTTATCCAAGGCACAGTATTGTGGTTATATAATGTACGGTATGATTGTTTTTGAGTTCCAATGATAAGTTTTTAGTGTTATATTTGTTATTCTGACTAGATGTTACTTTTAAAGGGACTGTGTACACTAATAATGATGATCTGGCTAACTGTGGTTAATTTTTTAAATACAAATTGCACATAAATGATGTACAGTGTTAAACAGTTACAGAAATATACTCTTATTTTCATTTCTAACACGATCCGCAGCAGTTGCTATATAAACATGTAGTGAAATCGCCTATACATGAATCTACGATAAAATATAGCTGTTCCATTCCACCCTACGATTGTAACATGACTGTGAGATTCTATTCTGCTTCCGTTATATGCCCACTAAATACTCGACTTTTTCAGTGCTAAGCAGTAGTAATGTTACGCGCATATAGCCAATCTGCGCATTTGGTAAATCGCGCAGCGCAAATAACCAATTTGTTATCTGCGCAACGATTTGTAAATCGGGCAACCTTATATATTTCTTATATGCGCAGGGTAACTGTCTTGCGCGTTTGGTAAATGAGTCTGCGCTTTTAACATATGGATGATATCTTCCGATAGAATTGAATATCATTAGAGGGTTAGACTTGTAGGCCAGGCCTACATAAAACAGTTTAATTTTAAAACTGATGGTGATCAGGCACGCATAAAGGTGTGAATTGACTGTGCTTAATTTGTAAAGAACAAGAAAAACATTTTTTTTAAGTAAATGAGCGTAATTATGCGGTAATTTCAATGAGATGCTCACGTCCCTGGTAGTTTATGGACTAAAAATTTCTGTTGTAGACGGTATTAAGAGTCATTTGTCATAGGTGTTAAAAAACTTTAAAATGATACAAAATATCCAAAGTATATTTCATAACACAAGTTTTTTCATTTATTTTTTTTTGACTTTTAAACGCCGTAGCCTGTGCGGGATGTCGATCCAGCGCTAATATCAAATCCTGAAATGACACCGATATTTCAAATATATATTGATTATTTCTTACAGATCGTATTGATATCTTTTAATGTTTTGTAGTACAAAAGAGTAATTTTCGCCAGAACGTGAACGAAATTTTGTTGCTGCGCAAGATGTATCCTGCGCTAATAGAAAATCTGGAAATTACTCTGATAACATGAATAACTGCCATAAACCATGCTAACTTTTACATTGTTTAACAATTACAGACTGATATTGCAAATCTAGGTTTTAAAAATGTGTCATAAATTTATTTCAACATCAGTAAATTCATGGGAGTCTGTCAGCAGGTTTCAGTATCTGCAGTATGATACAATATGCAATAAAGCTCAAGGCTGCGCGGGATGTTGTTCCTGCGCTAATAGCAAATTATGAACTGACGCTGATATTTCAAAGATATTTCAATTCTAAAAAGATACTATTTATGTAACTTCATAAAACTGTTTTGGGAGTAGAAAAAAAATAGAAAGAAGCGTGATTTCCGTCAATAACGAGAACGAATATTACCATTTATTATCTGCACAAGATTTTTTTTACAATAGTTATTTGAAGTTACATAAATTTATGTTTTATGAATGAATATATTTGAAATTACAGTGTAATTTCAAACTTTGCTATTAGCGCAGGGCCGACGTCCACACAAGTTACAGGTGTAATATTATAGATCCATTTAGAAAAAATTATTGTTTAAGTTTGTAATCGTAAATCAAAGATAAAGTTATATGATTTTAAAAGATATTCAGTTTCAGAGTAATTTCCAGATTTATTTATTACGCAGACACACATCTTGCGCAGATAAAAATGTAATATTTCGTTCTCGTTATGACAGAAATCACTCTTTTTCTAATCATTTTTTTTTACAGTATTCATTTGAAAGTTACATAAATAGTATGTTTTATGAATGAAATATATTTGAAATACAGTGTAATTTCAAACTTTGCTATTAGCGCAGAACCGACCTCCCATGCAAGTTACAGGTGTAACATTATAGATCCATTAAGAATTGTAAAAAAAAACTATAGTCTTCGTCTGTAATCGTAAATCAAAGTAGAAGTTAATATGATTTATAAAAGATATTCAAGTTATCAGAGTAATTTCCAGATTTATTATTAGCGCAGACACACATCTTGCGCAGATAAAAAATGTAATATTTCGTTCTCGTTATGACAGAAATCACTCTTTTTCTAATCATTCTTTTACAGTATTCATTTAAAGTTACATAAATAGTATGTTTTATGAATGAAATATATTTGAAATACAGTGTAATTTCAAACTTTGCTATTAGCGCAGGACCGACCTCCCACGCAAGTTACAGGTGTAATATTATAGATCCATTTAGAAAAATTATAGTTTAAGTTTGTAATCGTAAATCAAAGTAAAAGTTAATATGATTTATAAAGGATATTCAAGTTATCAGAGTAATTTCCAGATTTATTATTAGCGCAGACACACATCTTGCGCAGATAAAAAATGTAATATTTCGTTCTCGTTATGACAGATATCACTCTTTTTCTAATCATTTTTTTTACAGTATTCATTTGAAAGTTACATAAATAGTATGTTTTATGAATGAAATATATTTGAAATACAGTGTAATTTCAAACTTTGCTATTAGCGCAGAACGGACCTCCCACGCAAGTTACAGGTGTAACATTATAGATCCATTAAGAATTGTAAAAACACTATAGTTTTAGTCAGTAATCGTAAATCAAAGTAAAAGTTAATATGATTTCTAAAAGATTTTCAAGTTATCAGAGTAATTTCCAGATTTATTATTAGCGCAGACACACATCTTGCGCGGATAAAAAATTTAATATTTCGTTCTCGTTATGACAGAAATCACTCTTTTTCTAATCATTCTTTTACTGTATTCATTTAAAAGTTACATAAATAGTATGTTTTATGAATGAAATATATTTGAAATACAGTGTAATTTCAAACTTTGCTATTAGCGCAGGACCGACCTCCCACGCAAGTTACAAGTGTAACATTATAGATCCGTTTAGATTTGTAAAAAAACTATAGTTTTAGTCTGTAATCGTAAATCTAAGTAAAAGTTAATATGATTTATAAAAGATAATTAAATTATCAGAGTAATTTCCAGATTTTCATTTAGCGCAGGGCACCGAACACATATCTTGTGCAGCTACAAAATATAAAATTTCGTTTACGTTTTGATGAAAATTAGGCCTACTCTTTATTCAATTGATTTTATACTATAAAATAATAATAATAATATAGATAAGATCTGTAAGAATTTTCTTTTAATTCTGTGACATTTTTATTTCATCTTTTATCTTAGACATGTTGAGAGATATGCTCCCGTTGGTAAAAAGAATATTATTGTGAAATTTCAAGATATTTCAATATAATAAAAACAATATTTTGCTAAGTGTGTGCTCGGGTGAAGTAGAAAATTATGAAAATATCCTAAAACATACCAGAGGACGACGTGTGCAAGCTGGAGGAAATCACACCTTCACGCATGTTTGGGTTTTATTGCATCTTGTATAAGATCGGAGGTATTGAAACCTGGTGACCGACTGCCGTGAATTTACTGTTGTAGAAACAAATTTATGACACATAATTTAAGTACCAAGATATTCAGCATTTGACATCTATATTTATTAATAAATTGACCAACTGCATGATTTATCAAATACGAAAGGCAAATTTCTGATATATAAAGTTACATTTGTTATTTGCGCTGCGCATTTGGTAAATCGCGCAAATTAAGTTTATCCTGCGCAACGATTGGTAAATCGTTGCGCATATAACCAACGTACAAAAATTTGTTATATGCGCTGCGCGTTTGGTAAATAGCGCAGATTGGTTATTTGCGCTCAACAGTAATAAAATGTACATCAAATTTTCTGAAACAAACAATTTCTAACTGATGAATTTATTGTTTATATTTTTACCGTAAGAAAATGTTTCAGCCCGGTAAGTTTCAACCTCAACATCAGTGCATCTATCTGGTCGTGTACGTAGTTTACAATTTCTGCGCTGTAAGCACCACGAATGTCAACTAGATTCTACTTTGACATTACTAAAATAAAATTATAATTCATGTTCCAATCTTCCAGACTCAAGTGTTTACGTGTTTATATGCCGCAATGTTCTGGCGTGTATGTTTCAGTGCCATCATGTAGTGACGTGTACTATTTTAAGAAACTGCATATATATAAGGTTTGAATAAAGTATTTACATCTGATTTCTATATCTGACCTTAGATATTATTGAAAATAGCATTTTCACAACTTAATACTTTAATTAAAATTTAATGAATATCGGAAAATTCCGTTTTATGCAACGCTTTCCATTCGTGGGAGGTTTTTGTAATAGCATATGGCCAGCCGAATGACATATTGAGCTAAAATGTAGTGCTGTAAAATGCGCAGAATTTTCATGGTTAGAATCGAAATAATAAATATGTTCCAATAATTTTATCAGTTAATAAAAATGGGCAGTCGTTCGGATGCGAATATTAAATCACTCGTGCTACGCACTCGTGATTTAATTATTACGCATCCGAACTCCTGCCCATATTTTATTAACTGATAAAATATAGGGACATATTTATTATTTCATAAATAATTGGCTTGGAAATTACATTGTGGATTCTATTGTAAGAAAGTGCAGAATCCTCTTACTTTATAATATTTCCAGCTAAACTCTAAAATGCCATTCTATTCATCTTATAGCATTTAGATAGCACTTTAAAATTCACATTATTCACTTATTATGATATTCTATATGACAAATAGTATATGCACGTATGAGGATGACAACCCCCTATTTGGTACGCAGTATTCAGCGCATCGAAAATTATATGCATTCTGTAAGATGTAATGACAATACTGCAGTATTAACGCCAGTCACATTACGAACATGTCGGTTATCTGCCTCAAATCTGTGGTAAATATGCTATAGCATCATATGACTCATGTCAACTGATTACACATGAAGCGGTAGCTCGCTCTCTGTGTTGTGTAGTGTCGCATTGTAACTGTACTTTTTCAGTGTCAACTATATGAAGGATTTAAAAAATTATGATGGTAAAGTTATAATTATCATGGTAAATCATACTATATAGCATTATTTTTTATCATTAATCCGATCAACCACTTCAGAAACAGACAGCCTCTGCAAATGCAGCAAATAGATGTACCCTAAATTAAAGATAACGGATTTGATTTCAATTCAGTGATCAATCAAAACGGAAACCAATAAATCGTTGTTCACGAACATTAGCACATCCATTGATAGAACGAAAAAATACAATTTACTGCATTTATTATCTATTCATATTTTACTATATATGTCATTAGACTGCATATAGTTTTAAACTTTACAAAAGACTCATACTGTACATTATATAACCACATTACTGTGCTTTGGATAAATATATTACGTTAGAACATCGTTAACACCCTTTTTAAATAATAAAATTAGCTAAAAAGTATCTTAACATAGCTCAAGAAACACCTTGGCAGTAATAAAAGTTATCATAAGAATTCTGTGACATCTTCAGAGTTATCACCGGAATTCCGTAACATTTGAAAAATCGGGCATAAAATTGTTAGAAAGTGGTATATGTTTGCAACTTTGCACTAAAATTATTCTACTGCATGTGCTGCGGATTAAGAACGTGAATAAGAAGAATAATATGTATGAATGAGCAACCGATTTCGATATTTTACTCAAAATGTCTTCTTTTCAAAGTAGTGGGGCTGATTATTAGACTAAACAGTTTTTTCTTACGCATAGCACAAGACATCAGGCAACCTTGATCATCAAACTTTAGTTTTACAGCCCATTCTCTCTATTTAAAGATAAATAATTACCATTTTTTTCTACGATTCCTTGGCACGTCATTCAGAAATCAGACGAACTCCGTAACGTTTTCCAGGAACTCCGTAACAGTTATCAGAAGAAAACATGACAGGTTATCAGAAGAACTCCATCCTTCATGTGACACTTCCTCCCCCGTGGTTATACTTAGGTTATTTTTAAGGTTAAATTTTTTGGCAACCTTGTTTTTCTGTCATATCTTAGTTTCTTTTGCTTATATCTTACTGTAACTTTACATAAACATTGTCCAGTATGCAAACAAAATATATACAGGGACTGGACCCATTTGATCCAAGGTCAAGGTCACCAAGGTCTTATACTTAGGTTATTTTTAAGGTTAAAGTTTTTCGGTCATAACTTTGTCACTTTTGCTTATATCTTACTGTAAGTTCTCATAAACATTGACCAGCATACAAACATAGTATATTCAGGGGCTGGGCCCATTATACCCAAGGTCAAGGTCACCAAGGAGTTATACTTGGAATTATTTTCATGTTAAATTTTTTCGAAAGCTTTATAAATAGACATATCTTTGGTACTTTAAAAGATAATGACTTGAAATTAAAAATATTTGCTTATAATCATCATCTGCATGTGTGGTTACATACCCCATAACTCTAATTGTATTTTTGACAGAATCATGCCCCTTTTGTACTTAAACTTTTTTTTGCAATCTTCGCTTTCTGGATATTACTTTAATGCAATATAAGATAAAGACTTGAAGCTTAAAATGCATCTTTATCACCATCATCTGCATGTGTGGTAACAATCCCCATAACTCTGATTTGTATTTTTGACCAAATTATACCCCTTTTATACTTAATTTTTTTTTAAGAAGAAATTACCCGATGACGCATTTACCAAAATCAACAAAACCTTAAGACAATGCAACAAATGCAAAAAATTCATCAAAGGATACCTGGGCAACTTCAGACGACACTACGAAACGCACGAAAAATTTAGAATTAAATATGTATGCATCACTTGTGATAACACATTCAGCAGGAGGGAACACTTAAAAATATTCTCAACAGAACAACATTACACACCATTGACGCGTTTCAAAACTAGATATGAGGACACTAAACCTAAACCAGCAGCAGAAAAAGTTAAACCATGGACACTGCCATTTGAAGCTACACCTAAATTTAGAACAGTTCCAGGAAGCAAACATTGGCTGAAGGAAGAATCTACACCCAAAACAACATCAGTTAAAAAAATCCTACACAAAATGAAAAGACCAATGTTACTGTCTCCATTACCAGAATCATCCATCCGATCAACAGACCCCTCACCATCCACCAGCAACACAAGTATAGACACTGTGTGCCAAGATGAAAGAACAACATTACTAGACATTCAAATAAGTATTTATTCAATCTATGGCATTTTTTAAAAGAACTGTTAATTATCTCTACGATTTCTATAATAATTTTCACTAACACTAAATGACAACTGCTCCCTAGGACAATATTTACAATTCTATTTTTAGACATACATCCGTGACATTTGCTCCCGAATTTTTATACCTTAGTAGATTTGTTTCTGTTATTTGTTCACCCTGATGAAGACTCGTGAAGAGTTGAAACGTTGGTCATTAGCTCGACTATTCGAAGAATAAGTAGAGCTATCCTACTCACCACGGCGTCGGCGTCACACCTTGGTTAAGTTTTTCGTACCAGTCCACATTTTGACAAAGTCTTTTGAGATAAAGCTTTGAAACTTTCAACACTTGTTTACAATCATCATGGCCAGTTATAGGCAAGAGCACATAACTCCATCAGGGATTTTGGCTGAATTATGGCCCCTTTTGACTTAGAAATCATGGTTAAGTTTTTCGTACCAGTTCATATTTTGACAAAGTCTTTTAAGATAAAGCTTTGAAACTTTCAACACTTGTTTACCATCACCATGGCCAGTTATAGGCAAGAGTACATAACTCCATCAGGGATTTTGGCTGAATTATGGCCCCTCTCGACTTAGAAATCTTGGTTAAGTTTTTCGTACCAGTTCATATTTAGACAAAGTCTTTTGAGATAAAGCTTTGAAACTTTCAACACTTGTTTACCATCACCATGTCCAGTTATAGGCAAGAGCACATAACTCCATCAAGGATTTTGGCTGAATTATGGCCCCTTTTGACTTAGAAATCTTGGTTCAGTTTTTCGTACCAGTTCATATTTTGACAAAGTCTTTTAAGATAAAGCTTTGAAACTTTCAAAACTTGTTTACCATCACCATGGCCAGTTATAGGCAAGAGTACATAACTCCATCAGGGATTTTGGCTGAATTATGGCCCCTTTGGACTTAGAAATCTTGGTTCAGTTTTTCGTACCAGTTCATATTTAGACAAAGTCTTTTGAGATAAAGCTTTGAAACTTTCAACACTTGTTTACCATCACCATGTCCAGGTATAGGCAAGAGCACATAACTCCATCAAGGATTTTGGCTGAATTATGGCCCTTTTTGACTAAGAAATCTGGGATAATATTTCGTACCAGTTCATATTTTGACAAAGTCTTTTGAGATAAAGCTTTGAAACTTACAACACCTGTTTACCCAACACCATGTTCAGTTATAGGCAAGAGTACATAACTCCATCAGGGATTTTAGCTGAATTATGGCCCCTTTTGACTTAGACATCTTGGTTAAGTTTTTCGTACCAGTTCATACTTTTGTAAAGTGTTTGACATATGGCTTTGAAACTTTTATCACTTGTTTAATATAATAGTCTCTATCTGTAGGAAAGAGAACATATTAACTCTGTCATCTATTTTGGCTGAATTATGGCCCTTTTTGGACTTTGAAATTGGTTCTGTTTTCATACAAGTCCATGTTTTGTCAAAACTATTTGACATATGGCTTTTAAACTTTGAACACTTGCTTATCATTATGATTTACATCTGTAGGCAAGAGTACATAACTATTTTGACTGAATTATGGCCCTTTTTGGACTGAAATTGGCTCATATATTGCCATTTAGTGCAAGACTTATCAAAATCAAAGTAATACAGGAACATTGTTTGTCTAATCTATTTATTTCTTTTGTCTGAATATCCGTGGAAATATTTTGACCCCATTCTTCAATCAATTCTTCGAATAGTCGAGCGCGCTGTCATCAGACAGCTCTTGTTTTAATAAATCTGTAAATTTAAATCTGTGTTGGTTGTTAGTTCCACTATCTTATCTTACTCTTCATTTTTTTTAATAAACTTCGTTTTCTGGACATAACTTTGGTACTATATAAGATAATGACTTGAAACTCAAAATATTTCTTTACCATCATCATCTGCATTTCTTGTAACAATCCTAATAACTCTAATTTGTGTATTTGATGGAATTATGCCCCTTGTTGTAACTTCCTTTTATAGTAGAGGTCTCTTATTCAGACATATATTCATTTTACTGTCAAATCCCCGAATAGTGGAGCGCGCTGTCTTACGGACAGCTCTTGTTAAGATATTGTGGTAACATGAACTGGATGATTTTTATTGTGTAAATTCATTCAAATATGAACAATTTTATCACAAATACAAAAATACAGTTGTTTGTAATAACTTATGGACATGTCACAATAACTCAATTCTACTCACTCAGTAACAAAACAGTTATCTTACTGTATCTTAATATTCTAATAATTTATTAATTTTATCTGATGCCTGATCTTTTGTTTAATACTTACTAAATAGTTTATTCACAATGATATTTATGCTCGTTTATTTCATACATCTTATTATTTAGACGTAATTTTTTTATGTGTTTGTAAAACACCATTGAATATGTTTTACGTAAAAATAGGCAACAGTTTCAGTTTTCAGTTTCAAGTAAAAGCTTTTTAATACTGCAGAGGCCACATTTATGACCATATCTTCATGAAACTTGGTCAGAATGTTTATCTTGATGATTTCTAGGCCAAGTTTAACAGGTGGGCAATATAGGGTCATTGTCACCCTCTTGCTAACATTTGACATGTTTGACTTGTAAGAATCTCAAGGTGAAACAAATGCCATTCAGAAGAATCCAGTGTGTGGTCCTATAAATTGATATCCTATTATATATGCCCCTATACACTTGAACGAACGAGGCTGTAGATGTTGCAAATCTATTTTTAGTGGCCAATTCTTGTCACTTTCAGAAGAAATATTTCAAACGAAAAAAGTGCCTATTGATTATATAACTTTAAATATTAAAATAATATCTATAGTAAAATGTAAAATACAATATCATAGAATGATAATTGTTTTAAAGCTTTTGCAATCAATTGGACTCTGTAGCTCAAAAGGGAGCTGCAAGCCTTTTCATCACATGCTTTGTGATTGTGAGCAAAATTAATGTTCCACAATACACAGCTGGCAATACATGTACCTGATTTACATAAAATATGGTCACAATGTTTGTTTCCATGAAATGCAGGCCATATTAGATACTAGGTTTTCTAGGGTAAGAACTTGGTCAGGTGAGTTATACAAGAGTTTTCAGTGTCCTTTTGTTATGCTATTACACAGAATGTTCCTTTTGTAAGTGTTAAATTGGGGCCTCTATGGCTGAGTGGTTAAGGTCACTGACTTCAAATCACTTGCCCCTCATTGATGTGGTTTCTAGCCTCACCCGGGGCATTGAATTCTTCATGTGAGGAAGTCATCCAGCTGGCTTACGGACGGTCGGTGGTTCTACCCAGGTGCCCGCTCGTGATGAAATAATGCATGGAAGAGCACCTGGGGTCTTCCTCCACCATCAAAGCTGGAAAGTCGCCATATGACCTATAATTGTGTCGGTGAGATGTTAAACCCAACCAAATAAATAAATAAATAGTGTTGAATTGTTAAAAAATCATGACTACCATGGCTAAACATTTATAAAATCTGGTTATAGCTGTAGTTGAGCTGTGAAACTCAAATGAGCAATCTAGGACAATTACTGGGTAGTTCTACAACCGGACACAACGCATTTTTATCTAACCTGAACCAAAGGTTCAGGGTGAGCTAATAGTATGGGGTGGCTGGTCCGGCGTCTGTCATCCACATTTTTACTTAAACATCTTCTCCTCTGAAACTAGTGGTCAGAATAACACCAAATTTGCCTGGTGAGGTCCTCTATCAAGTTTGTTCAAATAGGGGCACTTGAGCTAAAAATAGAAATACCTTTTAACAACTTCGGCTCATGAACCGCTTGATGGATCTTCATCAAACTTGGTCTGTAGCATCATTATATGGTCCTCTCCCAAGTTTGTTCAAATTGGGGCACTTGGCCCCTATTAGGGGCCGCTAGAGCTAAAAATAGAAATACCTTTAATATATATATAACTTCTTTTCAACTTCTTCTCATGAATCACTTGATGGATCTTCATGAAACTTGGTCTGTAGCATCATTATATGGTCCTCTCCCAATTATATTCAAATGGGAGCACTTGGCCGCTTTTAGGGGCTGCTAGAGCTAAAAATAGAAATACCTTTAAACAACTTCTTCTCATGAACCACCTGATGGATCTTCATCAAACTTGGTCTGTAGCATCATTATATGATCCTCTCCCAAATTTATTCAAATGGGGGCACTTGGCTCCTATTAGGGGCCACTAGAGCTGAAAATAGAAATACCTTTAAACGACTTCTTATCATGCGCTGCTTGATGGATCCTCATTAAACTTGGTCCGTGGCATCATTATGTGGTACTATCCCAAATTTATACAGATGGGGGCACTTGGCCACTTGGCCACATTTAGTGGCCACTAGAGCTAAAAATAGAAATACCTTTTTAAACAACTTCTTATCATGAACTGCTTGATGTATCTTCATCAAACTTGGTATGTAGCATAATTATATGGTCCTCTCCCAAGTTGTTCAGATGGGGGCACTTGGCTCCTTTTAGGGGCCACTAGAGCTAAAAATACAAATACCTTTAAAAGTCTTTTTTAATTTAATTTTTTATTTATTTTTTTTAATTTTTAAATACTTTTTTACATTTAATACTTTGTCACAAGCAAAATCTAATTAGGTCAAGGTCTGCCTCAGGTGAGCGACTTAGGCCCATTTTGGCCACTTGTTCATGATAACTCAGGAAATATATATATCTAGTAATTGAAATTTCAACTGAACAAAGCTAGGTTCTTCTCGGAACTGAAGAGCTAATTTGTTTACTACTAGAACTGAAGAGGTAATTTGTTTACTTCTAGAAATAGGTCAATTATATTTTTGAGGCTTGAACAAAGGGTCACCAAATCACGTTATTTTAAGGTCCAACAGTACCATGTTTCCGGACAGTGTGTTGTCTCTTTACATAACTTTGTCCATTCATAATGAGAGTTTTTAAATTGTGAAAAATGCTTAAATTAATTGAATCATTCATACAATTTTACCTTTGTAGTAGTTCCATTGAGGAAATCAATGATTTATCTAGGTTACAACGTACTAAATTCTTTTCCCACTTGTGAGTATTTCTTGTTTTTCACAAATCTCGAGAATTTACACTTATGTTGAAAACCAATGGAAATGCAGTGAACAAATGTCGTATTAAAGGGTGTTTACTCTTATACAAACATATATGAGTACACTGTCTGAGTACACAGAATTGTAGTTACCTCCATTGAATTGAAATTTAAGCATATCTCTCCCTAATATTTATCTTCTAAACTTTCATAGTGGATATTTTGATATAGAAATATGTTTTATGACGTTTTGAAATCTTGCACTAAATTGTCAAAGCTGTATTTTCCCGCTTTAAGTGTTTACTAAAGTGTTTACCTCAAATTACATGTAAACATGTAGATTTAATTTCGGGGCTTACAGAAATATTGCGCATGCGCAACGTGCCACTTCCGTCTTCCTCCCAAATGTAAACATGAGAGAAGACGAAATGAAAGGTAGCATTTCTTGTCAAATACTTACATTTAACTGTTGTTGCCTTGCTGTGTTGTTGAAAATCAAGCATCAGATTGATCGACAACAGATGATCAAAGTAAACAACAGAAATAAAGCATTTATGAGAATGTCCAGTTTGGTGGTCGTCTGGATTTAGTGGTTGCTAACCAGTATAGCACTAAAGTTTTTCAGATGTGACACAGTGGTTTATCAATTTTTTCTTATTGACAGAATTGTTTGTATAAATGATGTTATAGAGTTTAAATATTCCGCCTTATAACAGATTTTATTTACCATTATAATTTTTGTTTAGGTATGACAGACGGTTTAGTAGATGGGGGAAGGTGTGCTGTCAGAGATGACATGATTGGTGCTGTCACATATAAGGTAGTGTTATGTTATTGTTATCATATTCATGAAATTGTTGATGACAAAATTGTGTCTTCTGTTTTTCTTTTTACCCACCAGGACTAGAATTATATTCAGATGTGTGCCATAATGGATGACTAGCAAAATGCAACTATCATTCCTGTCAGGTCAGCTTCATATGACAAGATCTAAGGTCATTATTTCATGTCCACTCTGCATCTTTACTTTAAAGGCTTTTTAAATAACTTTTCAAAGAAAAAATGGGGAAATAGAAATAGGCTGCATCTTTCCATCTGTCTGTCCATCCTTCTATCTGTCTTGTCTGGTCCATAACTCTGCCATTCTTGAAGGGATTTTGAAATAACTTGGCATAAATGTTCCTCATAATGAGACAATGTCTCATGCCTAAGACCCAGGCCCCTAGCTCTAAGGACAAGTTCACACTTAGAGGTTAAAAGTTAACATGGTCTGTTTCTTGTCGGGTCCATAACTCTGCCATTCATTAAGGGATTTTAAAATTAGTTAGCACAAATGTTCCCTATAATGAGTCAGACCCTTAGCTCCAAGGTCAAGGTCAAATTTGGGGATAGAACAATTTTGGTATTTTTTTGCGTGGTCTGGTCTGTTACATTTTTAGCTCACCTGTCGCAAAGTGACAAGGTGAGCTTTTGTGATTGCGCGGCGTCCGTTGTCCGTGCGTGCATGTGTCCGTGCGTCCGTAAACTTTTGTGGGATCTTTATAAAAGGTGGTCAGAATGTTCATCTTGATGATATCTAGGTCAAGTTCGAAACTGGGTCACGTGCCATCAAAAACTAGGTCAGTAGGTCTAAAAATAGAAAAACCTTGTGACCTCTCTAGAGGCCATATATTTCACAAGATCTTCATGAAAATTGGTCAGAATGTTCATCTTGATGATATCTAGGTCAAATTCGAAACTGGGTCACGTGCCATCAAAAACTAAGTCAGTAGGTCAAATAATAGAAAAACCTTGTGACCTCTCTAAAGGCCACATTTTTCATGGGATCTGTATGAAATTTGGTCTGAATGTTCATCTTGATGATATCTAGGTCAAGTTCGAAACTGGGTCACATGCGGTCAAAAACTAGGTCAGTAGGTCTAAAAATATATAAAAACCTTGTGACATCTCTAGAGGCCATATATTTCATGAGATCTTCATGAAAATTGGTCAGAATGTTCACCTTGATGATATCTTGGTCAATTTTGAAAGTGGGTCACGTGCCTTCAAAAACTAGGTCAGTAGGTCAAATAATAGAAAAACCTTGTGACCTCTCTAAAGGCCATATTTTTCATGGGATCTGTATGAAATTTGGTCTGAATGTTCATCTTGATGATATCTAGGTCAAGTTGGAAACTGGGTCACGTGTGGTCAAAAACTAAGTCAGTAGATCTAAAAATATAAAAACCTTGTGACCTCTCTAGAGGCCATATATTTCATGAGATCTTCATGAAAATTGGTCAGAATGTTCATCTTGATGATATCTTGGTCAATTTCGAAAGTGGGTCACATGCCTTCAAAAACTAGGTCAGTAGGTCAAATAATAGAAAAACCTTGTGACCTCTCTAGAGGTCATATTTTTCATGGGATCTGTATGAAAGTTGGTCTGAATGTTCATCTTGATGATATCTAGGATCAAGTTCGAAAGTGGGTCACGTGCCATCAAAAAGTTGGTCAGTAGGTCAAATAATGAAAAAACGTTGTGACCTCTCTAGAGGCCATATTTTTCATGGGATCTATATGAAAATTGGTCTGAATGTTTATCTTGATGATATATAGGTCAAGTTTGAAACTGGGTCAACTGCGATCAGAAACTAGGTCAGTAGGTCTTGAAATAGAAAAACCTTGTGACCTCTCTAGAGGCCATACCCTTGAATGGATCTTCATGAAAATTGGTCAGATTGTTCACCTTGATGATATCTAGATCAAATTTGAAACTGGGTCACGTGCCTTAAAAAACTAGGTCAGTAGGTCAAATAATAAAAAAACCTTGTGACCTCCCTAGAGGCCATACTTTTCATGGGATCTGTATGAAGGTTGGTCTGAATGTTCATCTTGATGATATCTAGGTCAAGTTTTAAACTGGGTCAACTGCGGTCAAAAACTAGGTCAGTAGGTCTAAAATTAGAAAAATCTTTTGACCTCTCTAGAGGCCATATTTTTCAATGGATCTTCATGAAAATTGATCTGAATATTCACCTTGATGATATCTAGGTCAGTTTCGAAACTGGGTCACGTGCGGTCAAAAACTAGGCCAGTAGGTATAAAAACAGAAAAACCTTGTGACCTCTCTAGAGGCCATATTTTTCATGAGATCTTTATGAAAATTAGTGAGAATGTTCACCTTGATGATATCTAGGTAAATTTCAAAACAGGGTCATGTATCTTCGAAAACTAGGTCAATAGGTCAAATAATAGAAAAACCTTGTGACCTCTCCATATTTTTCAATGGATCTTCATGAAAATTGGTCAGAATTTTTATCTTGATAATATCTAGGTCAAGTTCAAAACTGGGTCACATGAGCTCAAAAACTAGGTCACTATGTCAAATAATAGAAAAAACGACGTCATACTCAAAACTGGGTCATGTGGGAAGAGGTGAGTGATTCAGGACCATCATGGTCCTCTTGTTATGCATTGGTATATATTCAAATAACTTAATAAATATTCACCATTACAAGACATTGTGTCATGCGCAAAGGTCAAGGTCACAGACACAGAAGTTAACTTTCTTTTTTTGATTGTACATGAGATTACCTCTCTTTTATATGATAAAGTACAATACATTTGTTTTTTATCAGTTTTCCCACTATTTTAAAAATGAAATTATGTTTTTAGTAAGATGATTGGTATTGATAGATATAAAAAGCTGTTAACAATTTGATAAAACGAGACTTACCTGTAAGCAGAAGTTTGATCAAGATTCTATCTTCCACCAGCTCCTTAAGGGATCATATAGAGATGACGTAGCTCATGTTTCCGTGAAATTCAGGCTTCAGAGACAGGCAGTCAAACAGGAACAAAGTTCCATGTTGACAAGTTAGTAAAAATAAAAAATCAAGCCCAACTAGGTGGACTGGGAGGGTGTATGATCCCTTAAGGTGTTGGTGGAAGATAGAATCTCAATCAGACTTCAACTTACAGGTAAGTCTCGTTTAATCTATCAATTCTATCTTCCACCTAACTCCTTATAGGGATCACACAGAGATTTTAGAGTAAATTTTCAATATCTATTTATTCAAGTTATTTACAGTGACATAATTATTTCTGGATAACAAATTAAACTGTCTTTTGTAACAGCTTATTATAATACCTTCTGAATGATTTTACATTCATCCAACCCGCAGTCTGGGCTATTTTCTCCAATGTTTTTAGCTGTACTAGTAGCAACTGCATGCGTACTATGTGTTGTAAAGCTACTGTCAATACCAGCACGTAATAATATCCGTTTTACCCATCCGGCCACAGTGCCTCTCGATACACCCTTGTGAGGGCTCTGAGTGTTTATCAGTAGAGACTTGTCACCTGGGTATCGAAGTGCAACAGTTTCGTGGCTTCAACGCGAAACTAGTCTATCTGCTTCTATTTCTATATACACATAGACTAGTTTCGCGTTGAGGCCACGAACTATTCTCTTGAGATATTGTCTTAACACAGAGACAATACAATGTCTTAACACAGAGACAATACAAAGGTTAGAATTTTTTGGGTATGCCGTTAGCGTTATAGGGTCCAAGTGAAAAGTAGGTCTGGACTGTCTGGACTATTTCAATAAGTGTGGGGTTAACACTGTAACTTGTCTAGAATTAATTAAAATGTCTTCTAGCTGTATAGCATGAAGCGTTTGACATCTTTGAGCACTAAGTAACAAAAATAAAACACATAATTTTCCAGAAAGAAATATTAAGGAGTCGTCAGATTCCATACTTAAATAGTCCAAAACAATTTGAACATCCCAAACAACAGCCGATTTCCATAAATTTGGACAATTATGAAAAATACCTTTCATAAATTTCTTTAACAAATTGCATGAGCTGTAATCAGTTCCACTACACAGTGTAATGAATGCATTAACTGCAGCCCTTGCAGTACCCAAGGTTCTGTATCCTAAACTAGGATGATATAATGTGGTAAGGAAGTGTATAACGTCTTTCACAGAGGGATTAACTTGATCCACCGATTTTCTATGACAAAATCGTATCCACCATTTGATGAATGTGGCATAATGTTCTCCAGCTGTCAATGATGATTCCGGCAGCTTGCTCCAATAGGCCTTGTTCATGGAGGGCTTCCCTGATAATCGGAAAGCACCCAAAACCATTTTCTTAAGGGGGTGTTTCCGATTCGGCCTGTGCCGGAGTGCTCGTATCTTCTGCGACGACGGAAGAAAGTAGCTCTGCTGACTTAGCAAGTGGAGTAAGAGAGCCAGCCAGCCCTGTGTCATCCAAATTGGTGCTATGAGTACAACTTCTGCTCTGTCCTGGAAGATCTTCTGAAGAAATCGACCAGTCAAGCTGAAAGGTGGAAACATGTATAGAAAATTATTTCCCAATTCAAGTGAAAATGCATCTATGGTCCATGCAAAGGGTTCTGGTTACTGGGTTACATAGCATTCTAGTTTGTTGTTAAGCCTAGATGCAAACATATCAATGTCTAAAACTCCAAACTTTGAAAAAAGTGTTTTAAACACAGCACCGTCTAAAGACCACTCTAAATCTTCATTGAATTTCCTAAATAACATATCTGCTTCAATGTTTTCCGCCCCAGGTACATGTGCTGCACTTAAATGTATTTCACGTTCAATGCACCAAAACCAAATTTCCCTCGCGAGTTGATTTAAATTTGCGCTTTTACCACAGTATTTGTTGATATATGCACAGCATGTTATATTGTCTGTATATATTCGGATATGCACTTTACGTTTGTTGGAGCATAACGCAAGTAGAGCTAATTTACAAGCTTTTAATTCTAGAACATTAATATGCAAGTTCTGTTCTTGTATTGATCAAATACCACTAGTCTGCATGTTCTGTTCTTTGAGACATGCTCCATATCCTAGCAAGCTTGCGTCACAATGAATCGTAATTGATGGATTCCCATGCGACACTTTTCTAAATGAAAACTGAAGGTTATCAACCCACCAATTGATATCATTTCGAATGGAAGTAGACATTTTCATGAAAGAGTGGTAATTACCTCGTTTTAGTTTCAAATTATGCATTTTTGCTTTTTCAAGCGGTTTATAATACAAAGGTGCGTATTCAACGCCAGGTTCAGTTGCCACAAGTGTGCCAATCAATTGAACAAATTCAGTAATTGTTACCCACTTCCGACCAAGAAGTTTCAAGCATTGATCCTTAATGTTTGTTATTTTGTTTCCAGTCAATCTGACTGTCATGGTGCGAGAACATAAAATTAAAACCAACAAATTCTATTTGTTGAGACAGTTCAAGACAAGATTTTTGCAAATTAATTTTAAGTCCCAGATTATCTAATAATAAAACCGTATCTTGAATGTTCATGAGACATCCTGCATAATTTGCACACTACAGACAAGAGATGTCAATATAGACAGTACTAATGTGACCTTTTGCTCTAAGAGATGCAAAGGCTGGTTTTAAAATCTTTGTAAACACCCTAGAGGCTGTAGTCAACCCCATCACAAGAGAAGTAAACTGAAACTCCTGTCCATTGTGAAAGAATCTAAAATATTTCCTGATCGATGTACAGATTCGAATAGAATAAAAAGCATCAGCAATATCTACAGAGCCAAAGAAACAGTCTGGTGTCATGAGATTGACAGCAGATTGGAGGGTTGCCATTTTGAAATGTATGTGTTCCATGTGATCATTAAAGTTTTTCATATTCAAAATAATACGAACCCTACCATCCTTCTTTCGACTATCAAAAATGTTGGAAATAAATTCATCTTTATCTTCAATAAAAACTGGTTCAGTTATATGACATTTCAAAAATCGATTTATTTCCGTGTCAATTTTCTCTTTTTCAATCTCACTGAACTTCAAAGGTTGTGGACAGAAAAACTGATAAGGTTTGGTGTCAAGTTCAACCACATAACCACAGGTAGTTTACAATATCCATCTATCTTGAGTAATTTTCCTCCAAGCATTGACACATTTTTTTGTTTTCCCTGCTAGAAAATTATCAGAAGTGTTAACAAGACGAAAATGTTTGTGTTTACTTACAGTTAATGTTTTTTCAGTGGAGCATGACCTTTCTTTGGCAAATTCCTGCCGAAGTTTCAGGATTTCTGTCCGAAATTTTTCTTTCCGGAATAATTTTTCCCCATCCCACTTGTGGTTTGATAACCTTGATGGCTCTATGTATACACTTGGTGAGGGGCAAACAGACTGGATTTGCTGTTCCCCCTCCCTTGTCCTAAAAAAATCCATCTTATTCGTCATTTTGATTTGTCTGGACGTATCAAGCTGTTTACACTGTTCCTGCAAATTATCCCCAAAAAGTCCTGTGGCAGACATTGGTGTCTCTGCTGTGCACAAACTTTAAAACCTCGGGTCCAATTCTTTCTTGGTCTGTTCCCGTTTTTGGATGTTGATTTTGTTGATGGAGCCACATACCAGCTTAAATGCATCCCCAATGCATTCCTTTAAAATCGTAGCGTCCGGCTTATCATTATGTTAGCAGTGGTCCATAGCAGCAATTAAAGGACATGCAATTTTGTTAAGATTATCAATCATGTATTGTTTTGATACAGCTGTGGTCTTTATTTGGTTTTTCAATTGGTTCCATAAAAACCGATCGACTTTGGGGACTTGCAGGCATTCCACATTGTTGGGTCTTCTGTACTTATCATTCAGTTCTTTCATTTTCTTGTGATCTATCTTCTGTTTTCTAAGGTTTTTGTTTAGAGTTGCAGCCACTTATTGATAGATGTCCCCTGATGTTTCTGTTTCTTCAACAAAGAAATCGTCTAAATATCCACTAAAGCATCCTTAACGTCAACATCCGAACACAACTTCTGCCTCCCACCTTGCATCAGCTGATGCACATCATCCGTATCTGAATCAGATTCATCCAAAACCAGATCGACATCCGTTTGGGCCCGTTTGTTTGGCGCAGAATCTTCTTTCATTTTAGTTCCAACTGAATTTGGTCAACTGATGTCGAAAGATCTTTAATTTTGAGCGTTTGTCCCTCAAATGCTCGTATTGACGAGACAAACTTGTCCAGAATCTCCTCGCCCCGTTTTATAAATCGATCTATTTTGTTTTTATCCATTTGCACATATGCAGCGTCACGACTTCCACCCAGCACAGTGCGCTGTTCCATCAGGTCACTTGCCAAGCCGCTCCCCATTCCAGAAATCTCCCTCGTAGATTCCTAAAATTTTAAATAAATGGCCAGATCTTAGACAATTTTCACTAACCAGTCGAAAAATCTAAATAAAGTCCATTTACGACAGTTCGATCGTAGACGAGATCTAAAAAAGGACCCTCGGTCATTGTATGAATCCGGTCCTAATATCTGACCCGAAGATTCGCCATTGTTCCATCGGAACCACAAATAATGATTTAGTTTGCTCAATCTTTCGATCGCAGAATCCATTCAGGATAGTTGTTATCGTTCAGACAACAAATTATTGCAAATAAATGATCAAGTATCACAGGAAGTTCATTCCTGGAGAGTCATTCAGACTTCTTAGAATCTTTCAACCACATACCGTATTTTGGTGTGTATAGGTCGAGGTAATGTATAGTCCGCATCTAATTTTTGCTCTGGAAATGGTCGGAAAATTTAACTTCCAGCGTATTAGTCGCAGTTAAATTTCGGATTTTTTCCCCAGCAATATTTAATACTTTACCGGCGGCGGCCATATTGATGCCGCGGACTGAATTATTATCAGAACCTGATTGGTGGAAATCGGACAGTGTTATTTTCGTTCCCAACCGTTTCGTACCAACAGTAGTATCGGTAACAGATTACATCAAAGAAAAGCGGCTTTTTGACACTAATTGGCAGCAGACGGTTTGCGTTTTCATTCTGTTATCATGCAAGTTTAAGTGTGAATTGTTTGCACAGCAATTATAGCACCTTTCCGTGTCATGTAATTAACAGCGTTCTTTTGATTCTGAGTAAAAAGATTAACAAAATATCCCTGTTTGGATTTTTTTCTTTTATTTAAAAATCAAAAGTAAAAAATTATCTTTCAAATTTTTTAATACGCTAAGAATTAGTTTAAACAATGTTTGGAATGGAGGACGGATCGGTCCGGATTTTATCCAACCCAGAGTACATGTCAATGGCGTCCAGTAAAACGAAAGTAGAAACAAACGTAATTCAGACTGCAAAAACATCTTTGAATTAATGTCATTCGTAATTTTAATAGTCTGTATGGGTTATTTACGATATATTTTATTGAAAGTAACCGCTATTGGCTGAAAAGCCGCCGATATTGATATTTTTTATCCATTTTGTTCGTTCGTAACAGATGCACGTAATTTTGCGAGAGCTACGGTCAGAAAATTGGCCCGAAAAAAAAAATTGCTGGCAATGTTCTGTCGTATAGGTCGCAGGAACTTTTTCAGGCAGCAAAATGGGTAGAAAAAGTGCGACCTATACACACCAAAATACGGTAGAACAAAGAAATGATCATATGGTCAGAATCGAATTTTCCAATATAATTTGAAAATCCATATATATCGATTGCATCTTACCCTTTTACATGATAGAAATTATCCAGTTGTAAAGAAGAAATATTCCTTCCATCAACTGTCTGTATTATTTGATGATATTTGTAATTGAAAGACAAATTTCTTGAAATTAAATCTGTAAGAAAAAACTCTGTAGAATTCCACAAAAACTAGCCTCGTTCTGAAGTTGACAAGTAATTACATGATTCCTGTTCCTGTTGTTTTTTTGTTGTTGTTTTTTGCCCCTCTAATTACCTCAGGTAACATGACAAAATTAATGGTCTTGTTATGGAAAACATTTGTGTCAAGTAATATTAATATTCCTTGATGAGTTACAGACTGGACAAGAAAAAAGCCCTGTTGACCTTTGACTTCCAATTGTGACCTTGACCTTTTTAGTAAGGGGTCTAGGTATTGTGCAAGACACATTTTCTCACTATTGGAAGTAATATAAAAATCCCTTGATGGATGACAGAGTTATGGACGGGACACAAAATTATAGACAGACAGTCGGATGGATAAAATGATGAACAGAAAAGCTCAATCCTAAAGTCCCCCAACACTAGTTTTCAACCAGTAAGGGACTAAACACAAACAAACAGTTGATGTATTACCAGTATATTTGAAGGGTGGTTGTGTCTTTCAGGAATGCTGTTCATGTTGTCAGATGGGGTTGGCAGTGAGACAGATGGCAATGCAATGTACCTCGCCTTCATTAGGCAACCCATGTGATAAGACATTTATGCAGTGCTGTACAGGGGATGAAGATACAGGTTTATATTATTTTTACTTATAGATGAAATACAGTGATTTGATTTTAACCAAATGTGTTATATTCCAGTAACAGTTGTTGAACATTTATGATAAAATTGATTTTCATTTCTTGGTAGTGTTGTATGTAAACATAAAGATACAATCACTTTCATTTGTTTGATCTTTTTGTTTGTGGGGTTGGAAGTTCACTTAGATTTGCCTTTGTCCGTATGTCAGTCCATTCATCTGTCCTTTGATCTGTCCATCTGATTTCTGTTGTGCATATCTCAAAAAGTATTTGACTTAGAGTCATCAAACCTCAAAGGATTGTTATTCAGCATGTGAAGTTGTGCACCATTTGTTATGCCCCCCTTCGAAGAAATTTTTTGCAAATGTTGGTCGGTCGGACGGTCGGTCAGTCTGCCTAGACCAATCGGTTTCTGGATGATCACTCAAGAACGCTTGGACCTAGGATCATGAAAGTTGATAGGGAGGTTGGTCATGACCAGCTGATGACCCCTATTGATTTTGAGGTCAGTAGGTCAAAGGTCAAGGACATTGATCAGGAACAGTCAATCGGTTTCTGGAGGATAACTCAAGAATGCTTGGGCCTAGGATCATGAAAGTTGATAGGGGGATTGGTCATGACCAGCAGATGACCCCTACTGATTTGAGGTCAGTAGATCAAAGGTCAATGTCGCAGTGACCTGGAACAATTAAACCGTTTCCAGATGATAACTCAAGAATGCTTGGGCCTAGGATCATGAAAGTTGATAGGGAGGTTGATCATGACCAGCAGGTGACCCCTTCTGAATTTGAAATCAGTGGGTCAAAGGTCAAGGTCACAGTTAAATCATTTCTGGGTGATAACTGAAGAACCCCTGTGCCTAAAATTACGAAACTAAATAGGAAGGTTGATCATGACAAGCAGATGACCCTTATTGATTTTGAGGTCAAAGATCAAGGTCACAGTGACCGGGAACAGTTAAATCGTTTCTGGATGATAACTTAAGTAGGCTTGGGCCTAGGATCACGAAACTTATACGGAGGTTGATCATGACCAGTAGATGATCCCTATTGATTTTGAGGTCAGTAGGTCAAAGGTCAAGGTCATGTTGACTGAATGCATCAAGGGGTGCATTTTGTGTTCTACAAGCTCTTGTTTAAATTGGCATTTCACACAGCTGTAACTGAGTTATCAATATGGCCCTTCGTAAAAATTAAGCATACAGTGACAGCGCTGGGGCAAGTGTGAGTATCCTTTGGACACATATCTAGCTCATTATTATGATATTGGTAGTTATTGTTTAACAACAAAGCTAAATTATCAAGTTTTCACTATATGTCTTAGTTAGAGAAATGAATTTAAAATAAACCAATTTAAAATAAATAGTACTATGACATCAGTAATATTTGTAGGTGACTTATTACTGTGATTTCACAGGAAATAAAACCCAGTCATTTTATCATCAGTAATTCATGTCTACATGAAGTAGTAGTTTTGACCAAAACAACACAGGAATACGCAGCTGTATGTAGGATTGTTGATGTAGAGATAACATAATTATGCTTTTTTAATCCCCCGCCGTGGCGGAGGGATTATAGGAATATTCTGCGTCCGTCCTTCCGTCCGTAACAAAATCGTGTCCAGTCCATATCTCCTAAACCCCTTGAAGGATTTTCATGAAACTTGGGTCAAATGATCACCTCATCAAGACGATGTGCAGAACCCATGAGTCAGCCTTGTCGGTTCAAGGTCAAGGTCACAACTCAAGGTCAAAGGTTTGAGCCTGCCATTTTGTGTCCGCTCTATATCTCCTAAACCCCTTGAAGGAATTTTATAAAACTTGGGTCAAATGATCACCTCATCAAGACGATGTGCAGAACCCATGAGTCAGCCATGCTGGCTCAAGGTCAAGGTCACAACTCAAGGTCAAAGGTTTGAGCCTTCCATTTTGTGTCCGCTCTATATCTCTTAAAACTTGGGTCAAATGATCACCTCATCAAGACGATGTGCAGAACCCATGAGTCAGCCATGCCGGCTCAAGGTCAAGGTCACAACTCAAGGTCAAAGGTTTGAGCCTTCCATTTTGTGTCCGCTCTATATCTCTTAAACCCCTTGAAGGAATTTTATAAATCTTGGGTCAAATGATCACCTCATCAAGACAATGTGCAGAACCCATGAGTCAGTCATGCCAGCTCAAGGTCAAGGTCACAACTTAGGGTCAAAGGTTTGAGCCATCCATTTTGTGTCTGCTCTATATCTCCTAAACCCATTGAAGGATTTTTATCAAACTTGGGTCAAACAATCACCTCATCAAGGCAATGTGCAGAACTTATGAGTCAGCCATGTCTACTCAAGGTCAAGGTCACAACTGAAGGTCAAAGGTTTGAGCCTTCCCTTGAAGGATTTTCATCAAACTTGGGTCAAATGATCACCTCATCAAGAACTCATGAGTCAGCCATGTCAACTCAAGGTCAAGGTCACAACTGAAGGTCAAAGGTTTCAGCTCTGTATCTCCTAAACCCCTTGAAGGATTTTCATGAAACTTTGGTCAAATGATCACCTCATCAAGACGTTGTGCAGAATTCATGAGTCAGCCATGTCAGTTCAAGGTCAAGGTCACAGCTAAAATCAAAGGTTTACCCTTTCACTATCCATAGCAGTGACGGGGGATTTAGCTGTCTTTCAGACTGCCTTGTCATGTTTTAACTACTATGATTTGTCAGTACATTCTGGAAGGATAACCATGATACTGTTTTGTATACCAAATAAAGAAAGATGGAGCATGAATATGATACTTGTACTTTGTGAAGTTTCAACTCTCTTAGGCCAATTTTTTTTTATTATTAGTTTTACCGATTTTTCTGGAAAAAAGATAGGGTCGGCGGTGGGAAAAAAAAAAGTTGGCAGATAAATGTTAAAGACAATCGTTATCGTTTTATTTTTCTCACATTTAATTTTCTTTGATTTACAGTACATCCAAAGTGAAAAGTCCCAATGGATACCCAGCGTGTCCAGACACGGTGTTCGCCAACCACGCTGTTTCGCCGTGAAATCGCAGCGAATCGTAGTGTTCAAGATTGTTTTAAAATATGCTATTTTCCATTTTATTTTATCCAAAATGAAAAGAAATACATATATATATATATGTTAACATAAAATAACATCGTAATTTTTTAGTTTCGATGTTCGTCTGCTAGTTGATTTTGGAGACTTTTCGTATTTTGCAGGTAGAGCACTTGACAAGAAGCGTTTACGATGAGACTGTGCTTAATAAACAATAAAACCTGTGAATTCAGTTGTTTTCTTTAGAGTTCACTTTTGCAGTTTTGTATGTTCGTTGCAAACTTCTGTTGTTGTACATTTTAGTACGATAACGTTATTTAACTCTTCGTTCACAGTTTGCATGGAATTTGATAATTATTTAAGAGGTAAGTTACCAGTTAATAATTTTCGAATAACTTGTTAGTTTGTTATGAATTTATTTGCTTATGTAACTATCAAAAAGAATTTTGAAATATAATGTTAGTACAATATCGAATATCGGAATTAAAGTTTTCGCTCGGGAAAGAAATCAGTGGTATTCACTTTTATATAATCAAAGCAATCATCTATTTAAACATTTAGATGTATGTCTTCATGTCTGAAATAACATTAATCGAATTCTGTCACATGACATTTCGAATTTCAAGAAACTATTAATGTGTAACATACATCTGTGTTAAAAGTTATAAATTTTATCTGCTTTTTTTTTTCAGGGCAAGAGGAAAGCTGTACACGAGCCTTGGAAGCAAGAACTTACAATTTAATGTTTGTTTTGTTAATAACATAATTTTATTAGCATTAAATGTCATAATATATCTATAGCATCATATAATACAAAGACCTGTGTATTGATAGTGCTAACAGATTATTTTGTGTTCATCATATAATTCATATATGACAAAAATTGTTTATTCTCCATTCTGTATTATTTTCGGCAAAATTAAGATATTTGCATATTTGTAAAAAACATATGTGATCTTTTCCATAAAGTTTGGTCTGTGTAATAGGCTAAGGGGAACAGCAGCAAAATATGAAATACAATACACTGTTTTGTTTTAACAACTGAATGTGTATATGTCACATAATGTGTGTGACTATCACATGATGGTTTATAGAATATGTATGTCTGTCTGTCTGTATTTTGTGTAAATAAACTTCAGTTGTTGGTATCGTTTAAATCTATGTACATCTTATGAATATTATGGTAATACCGAACAAGGCGATAACTTATCAGCTTATACAAAGCTGAAAGCCTATTCTAAAGACAAACATCCCAAACAGAATAAAATGTGCTAATGGAAGCCTTATGCAGTAACAACACTCAAGGATATTAACCTGCCTAACATACCAGACAATATTTCAAGAAAGAAATATTAGAATTTTTGTGAGTTTTAAGATATTTGGAACAAAGTTCAAAATTGAATATTAAATTATGATAAACATAATCCTGATTCAAAGACAATTATTTTGATACTAAATTTGGCTATGAAAGTCAAAACTTTTAACATATTGTGTTTTTATTGACTAATGATTGTATTCATTGATCTTGACACATTACATAAAATTATGTATGAAAAAAGAAGCATCATAATATAACCATAGACATAATTTTATTTGTGGTAGAAATGATTTCTTCCTTTAAAAAAGATTCTACAAAATCCATTGGAGTTCCTTTTTGAGACAATCGATCCAGTGTTAACAATGTAGAAATTTCCTTGACTGCAAACCGAACAAAAGTAGTGCCGTAAGTACAAACAAGTAGCCATACATTTATTTAACCATCATTTTGCCATGATGGTATTTTCAGCTGTCGAACATCAAAATTTTAACGTATTTTCAGTCAGTGTATTATATATTTCTGTTGTTTTTTTTGTTTTTTTTTTCTGACTGCAGTGACATATTAATGCGTGGAAACTAGGTCACCGAACAAATGCCGAAGATGTAAATAGATTTATTGGCTAATATACGAGGGTTGATCCAAAAGTAATGTCACTGCGTCCATGGTGCGCTTATTCACCTGAGTATGATAATAAAAATATATCAAAATGTACAAAACTTCCATTCTGATAATATGGCAAAATATTTATTTCTGGCGTTTTTTCGTTTAAAATGAACATGAATTCAAAAAATACCACTGACGCTATGTTGCCGCACGCTAAAATATTGTTGGTTCATTAATAAAACTGTCAAATACGGCCACTGATCTGTATCAGAATAACGCGCTGAATCATATGAAATTTTAAAAATGTGACATCACTTATCTCTGCCATTTCCTGTTGAAATTTTATTGACGTCATCGCTCGTTGAAAATATCTATGCAGTGTTAACGCTTGTTTATGCTGAGAGCAAGTATGTCGATTTCTCACAAAACACCACAGCCCGTTTTAAATTAGGAAAATCACCGTTAGAGGCCATGCAGACGATAAATAACACATATGGACCAAGAACAGTGAACAGGAGACTAGTATACAGGTGGTATGAGCGTTTCAGGGACGGCGATGAGTCTCTAGAGGATCGCCAAAGAACCGAAAGACCTGTGATTTTGCGCTTTTTCCTCCTCTGAAGGAAAAACTCCCAAGGGGTCCGTTTCAAGGACCTTGATCATTTGAAAATCTTTGTAAAAATGTATTTTCATCTCTTTCAAAGGACTGGTATGTTGCTGCTTGAAATGGGTGAACAGACTTGAGCGCTATATAGAAAATCAAGGATGATACATTGAAAAGGAATAAATATTGATAACAGTCAGTAAGAAACGTCGTCTCGGACGTCAGTAACGTTAGTGGTGTGCGGCGATGGCTGAAAGTATGCCTTTCGTATATGTCGATATTGTTAAAACTATGCAACATATCTTATCAATGTTTTTAGACAATATTGCAAATAGATAAAGGTACTTTGGTATGCATCTTTGTTTATTTCCTTTCATTATACACGATTTTACAGCTACAGTGACATTACTTTTGGATCAACCCTCGTATTTACGACTATTTTGGATTCTGACTAATACATTTACGATTATAGTTGCATAGCATCGCGAGACACGGGAAAGTTGTAAATACATACTTTTGAGTTGTAAATATTAATGAATGAGTAATATATGTTCGATTTTATACATATTTTGTTTTGGTTTTTCAAGTCTTAATCATTCATTCCGTCAGTAGCATTTAAATACAAATGTACATGTATTGCATCAAAATGTTGATACAGTAATAAAATGACAGCGCTAAGAACATTACAGGTTATTATTAAATCAGAGGTTCACTTCGAACAGCATGTTACACTTAACTATTCAGTTGGATAGATAGACTGGCATCAGTCGTTAGAGTCATAAATGTAAAGCATTTTGCCATAAAATCAATCCTCTTTGATAACACTTTCTGAAAAAAATTTACAATATCTCTAACCTCTGACTCTTATGACTGGACAAATGCATCTGAGCTGGGCAGTTTACATCCCAGCTATAATAATCACCATCTCATTAGAGATCATTGGAAATGTGTTCATGATGTAACATAACCCTTGACTGACTAACCCTGGATCATAGAATCCTGAATGACCTTCTCAGTCTGTATAGAAGTGCTTGCCAACCTTTTATTATCTATTAGATAAACAGGAAATTTTAATGATATATTAGCAATTAGGAGTGACCTGTCGCTTTTATTTTTAGATTTGGATTTTCCAGACTGTTCCATTTATTAAATAAGGGTTTGAAAGATATTTGTATGGTGGCTGATTTCTGCCATTTCGCGTTTTCGCCCCGCGACCCCGCCGAGCGAAAACACGAGAATTTACAAGTTAAAATGGCGGGGGTGCGGGGCGAAAACTCGCTATTTAGCGGGGGCGCGGAGCGAAAACACGATAATTAGCGGAGTCGCGGGGCAAGAGTTAGTAACTGGTATGTCGGGGGTGCGTGGCGAAAACATGATAATTAGCACTGCTTAAACGCCGAGTTTTCGCACCGCGCCCCCGACATTCCAGTTTCAAAATCTCGCCCCTCGACCCCGCTAATTATCGTGTTTTCGCTTCGCGCCCCTGCTAAATAGCGAGTTTTCACCCCACTACCCCGCCGAGCGAAAACACGAAAATAAACAAGATAAAATGGCGTGGGCGCCAGGCGAAAACTCTCTATTTAGCGGGGGCGCGAAGCGAAAACACGATAATTAGCGGGGTCGTGGGGCGAGATTTAGTAACTGAAATGTCGGGACGCGGTGCGGAAACTCGACGTTTAAGCAGCGCTAATTATCGTGTTTTCGTCTCGCGCCCCCGACATACCAGTTACTAAATCTCGCCCTGCGACCCCGTTAAACAGCGAGTTTTCGCTCCGCGCCCCCGCTAAATAGAGAGTTTTCGCCCCGTGCCCCCGCCATTTTGACTTGTTAATTCTCGTGTTTTCGCTCGGCGGGGTCGCGGGGCGAAAACGCGAAATGGCAGAAATCAGCCACCATATATTTGACTTATTTAAAACTATAAATATATTTTAAATACTGAGCAGATTGACATTGCACTGATAGTTTAGTTGGTAGAATTGAAGAATCTTGCTAGTGATTTAACTTTTGCGATTAAGAGGCTGTGGGTTCGAAACCCACACAAGGCGACTTTTTTATGACTGAATTTGTTTTATTTTATTTTTCAGGTTTTTTTTTTTATTTCATTTTATTTCATCATTTCAATTTCATTTTTAATTTCATTCATACAATTTAAATACATTCAATACATTTCGAACACACGCGCCCAATGGAGCATCCTCACACTCGCTGGCGGCGTCGGTTTCCTCCTTATAAGTGTCATCAGCTAGTTGAATGACTAAATCGTCAAGAGCTATGTCAACCATGTTGAATAATTCACAATCATAAAGATATTTGAAAAACCTATGTTAAATGCGAAAATAGCAAAATGATACAAGTAATGCAATTCAAATACATCTTTAACATTATTATCATTTTAAATGTATGTTACCAAAATATAAAATGAAACAAAAAAAAATTAAATGTAAAATATATATATATATATATTGATCTCCGCTGGAATTCGAACTCACAAAAGTTAGATTCTAAAGGCGTCACGCTTACCACTGCATCACGGCGTCTAATTGTCGAAGAGGCAGTCATTTAAATATTTATTATAAAAATAAGTTATATAAAGGTAGGGTACCCCTTTACTGTAGTGGATTATTCCAGTAACATTTCAAATCTATAAATAAAAGCGACAGGTCACTCCTAAATGCTAGTACATGTACTGTCTATTATTGGTTCTGTAAAAAATTCATGTTACTAAATATATCTGTATTAATTGACCACTAAAATCTATCTAACGATTTTTTTAAACAGTTCTAATGATATTATGATAAAAACATAAACTCCTGTCATATTGTCCATAACAACGAAAGTGATAAAAATATTTTGGAGGGTGTAAATGTTAAAAAGATTTAGTGTCAGCTATTCAGCAACTATAAATGCTTGAGCATACTTCTGCAGGGAATTTACAATGTTGTAAAGGCTTTACTTTCTTTCATTTCTAGAGAAAAATCAAACATCTGGTACAGGTGATTTGAAATAGTTCAATTAATCTTGTTGCCGGTCAGTTTAGGGTGGCTCGGCCAGAGTTTTTTTATTTTTCGTTTTACGGGAGCGCCGGTCCTAAATATTGCAAAAATGGAATAAAATTAAAATTCATTTTCCCGAGCTTTATTTTATTTTTTCCGCCGGTCGGTTGTTTACAGCCCCAAAGAAAATAAAATTAGTGTATTTTCACCTGGACGTAATTTCACAGGAAGGGAGTTTAACGCGTGCAAAATATTGTGTTTTGCCGTACATTTATCGGCATTAACAGGGTGTAAAATTCCACTCGCCTGCTCGCATTGGCGAGTTAAGTCTGAGTAGGACGAGTGGACCTCGCTGTGTACTCGACCCATCGGGCGAGTGGTTTTTTTACGTCCTTACTTTACCAAAATTCAGAAATTAAATCTACAAAACGTCAACAAACTTTGAGATGGTTCAGTCGCTACCGGGATTGACTGGAATTTACCCGCGAATCGTAAAGATATCAAAACGTCTTGCCGGTAATTTTCCATTCCACAAGCACGTGTGACCTATCGTAACATCTAATTTACATCGACACGTACACAAAAACCGTGCATAGTGCATTCATTTTTTAATATTTTCACTTCAAGTTTTCAACACCCCTTGAGAAATAATACTTTTTGAATTCTATAATGATTTTGATAAGATATCGACAGAAATGTATAAAAACGGTCGAATTTTCATATAATCATTTGTAAAAATTCGAACAGCGCGATCTTAGTTACTTATTTCTTTCTAAAAGTAAATAAATGATGAATACTATGGGCTTAAAATTCAGACTTTTGACCAGAAAGTACAAAAAACAGAATAAAAAAATCTTAAATAATGAAAAAACGGCAGCGATTACAATACATGGAGTAAGACGATTTTTGGCATACAGATTTCAGTTAGTGCTGCAGAATAGGTTACATAACCTCGTGAACGTAAGTAGAAAAGCGATTTTAAAATAAAGCAATGTGATGTCACTGCGGTTTTTAATAAGTTTTAAATGAATCTTTGTACATGTATTTTTTGACCAACAATTTAAAGTTTTTCTTGTCAAACAATAATGTAAATTCCTTGAGGGCAAATAGGTCACAGAGTAGGATATCACCATAGTAACATCGTTGAGACATTTACCTTTTATACAGGATATAGCACATTCGCTTTGATAACAAATTAAAGAAGAAATTTTTATTGATTTCTATTTCTCAGCATTTTAAGAACCGATGCGGTCGATCAGACAGTGATGTGTCACATGGCGCGAAAACATGACGTAATGCCATGACAATCTCCAACAAAAATAAATGCTTTAAACTCCGCTTCAGATGTCAAGATACTGACACACTTCTTTAGCTCTTAGAGGGGTGTAAATTGATCATGAAACAGGTCAACATTACTTAGTTTATCACTGAATAATTACGATAATCTTTAACGTTTTTTTTTCTCTCTTTCTACACGGTTGATGGACGATGATTGTGTCCAAATTTTTAGACACTTTTCAAATATATATTTTTCGGGAAATAATACTATTGTACATATACTCCTTTCATAAAAGTGACAGTATTAAAAGTATTAAATTGTCTAAAGATTGTCTTACTCACATTTTGTTTCAGTAGATTCAACTTACAAGTTGCATAGAAAGGTAATACAATATCAAAGGTGCTTTGACATTAAATTTTATTCAAACATTAATTGTTTGCATAACAAATAATGTTTGTAACAGCAGATTTTTTTTACATTTTTATTTCAGTGGTGACCCTCACACTTTACACAGGCTTGGGACTGTCTGGCATAAAGCAGCTGGTAGTGTTGGTAAAATCTCAGACAGATAGTCCATTTCTTTTGTAACTTCAATAGAATTCATAAGTGTATAAAGAATAATAAAGAATACTTTTTATTGGAGACAATATTTTGACAAAAAGTGATGCAACTTCAGTACTTGAACTAAGTGTATTATAAAAAGGTGCAAATTACAGAGTTAAATGAGGTAAATTTTCACTTTTTGCTAGATTATCTTTCGCTTTTCATCACTGAAAAAGAAATCTTGCCCTCTGCACTGTGACTGTTATTCAAAGTTATTAAATTCTTTATTTTGCTGATAAAATCCAGTATATTATGAGCTGGCATAACTGTAAAGTTAGCTCGTTAAAGATGATATTGTGAAAGATACAATAGTAAATATTATGTATAAAAGCAGAGGTTACACAGCAGAAGATCAAGCAAACCAAACCACAAACTACTACACTACTAACCACTTTATACCAGAGTGTTTAGTCTCTACTTGCTGTCACTGAAATTTACTGTGGCTGTTGTATCAGATAAATAATTTTGTCTTCCCTTAAATTAAGTAAAACAAGCTTTCTGAATTTTAAAGACTTGCCAGTGTGAGTTACAGTGCCTGAAGCAGTTTATTCACAAGCATGCATGAAAATTTTATTCAATGTTCATCCTGTATAAATGGCTTTTATAGTCTTAAAACATAACAATACATCACAATATTAAATACTGGACACAAACACAAGTAAACAAAACTTGAAACGGAAGTTCATCAAAATAAAAAAAATCTTAAAAAATTCTATTTTATTTTTATTTTTTTCCGAGATGCTCACTTTCAAGCTTTTTATTTTAATTTTTATTCCCTCCTCCCCCTGCTCATTTTTCAAAAATCTCCCGTAAAACGAAAGATAAAAAAACTCTGGCCCTACTGACAGGTGGTACTAATCACTCTTCATGACATTATATAACCCCAGAATCGCATTTTATAAGTCTGTTGAGATGAGCCTTGAGAGAAAATGGTTTTCTTAGAAAATATCAGTGTCAGTATGAAGAAAGAATAAACTATTACAGATAACTTGATCTCAACAGACTTTGTAAGTCTATTGGATAGACAGCAGTTGCAATATTGGTGGGTAGGCACTATGTCTGCCCAATATAAAAATATGACCCACACTATATTTTTCCTAACAATTAGGCCTAGTGTTATGTGTGTAAGATATGATTAAAATCCCCTCAGTCAATACCTAACCATTCATATGTGTTAAACACATCAAAAACAACAAGTGTCAAATGAAAGACGGAGTATCAACAGTAACGGATAGAAGGTTTAATACCTGATCGATACTGGACCTAGACATGATATCGATCCAACTTAAAACCAGTGAGCAAAACTATAATGGTCTGACACCATTTTACGATATCTATCCAATATAAAAGAGATATTGGTCCAATGATGGTTAGATATGGACTGGATTAGATAATCGTTTTATAAAGTGCTGAAACGTTTTCAAAACGGCACAGAAATTATTTCAGGGACTACATCTTCCCCGCTGGCTTTACAGATCTTCATTTTGGAAATTTGTATAAAATGTTGTTTTATTTTTATGCCCCAGGCATCTACTGATGCGGGAGGCATATAGTGATTGTCCTGTCCGTCCGTTCGTTTGTTCGTCTGCCCGTATGAGGTTAACCAAATGGAACCGTTTCGTCTAGCATCAATACCCCTTACTAGAATGACTTGATACTAATGCAGATGTAACCTGTGACCATTACTCATCTTCAGACATCACCTGACCTCAGTTTGACCTTGATCTTGAACTTGACCTCATTTTGCCACCAGGGGCATCAAGCGTTTATTGAAAGCAGCTTCTTGTTTGAAAAATATATTACCTACTACTAAATTAAACAATGATTTGTTTCTAAATGCTTAAAAGCATTAAATTCAGTAAAACGGTCATGCAATTACTTATACTGATGGCGGGTTATGGTATTATCGGTCACGCAAAATATTACAAAGGGCTCTGTCTTATCTTACTTGCGGTATTTTAGTTTATATGTACACAGAGTATATGAGCTTACGGATAACTGATCAGAGGCTAATAAATTAATATGTTTCGAGAAATAATTGACGAGGAACATGTATTAAACAGTCATATTTTTGCATGCGGAGAAAGCCATATCTAAAGGGAATCTATGGAAGGCCGGTGCGCAATGCTAACTGTCAAATGCCAAATGCCGAATAATTAATGTTAAATGCCAATAACTTAATGCAAAATGGCAGTTACTTATTGCTAAATGACAGTTACTTAATGCTTAATGCTTTATACCATATAATCTATGCTGAATTCCTAATGCTAAATATGAAATAGCTAATGTTAATTGATAAATGATAATGCTAATCTTAAAAATCTTGTACAATCTGTATTGTTCAGAGAAATCTATCCTCCAGTACTTTCAGTGCTTTGATTTTTATTGTCTTGCCTAGAGCTCATTCTGCAGGTACAAAAGTGTCAGTAAATATGGGACTACAATCTCAGATGCTTTGTTTTCTTTTAAAATACTTACTGAGCATGTGTTGAGTCCAAATATGATGACCTCTAGTCATCACTTTAGGTTGTAGTCAGTTTTGGTTTTTAAAGAAGCCTGAACTTATTGGTAATAAGTGTCAGAATGATATGCTATAGGTTGACCGCGTGTTTTGAGCAGTGATGGAATGATACACTTTTTCAATTGGGTTACATCAAAATTCGGTCCATACCTGGCTGAAAAATCTCTAAAGAGTAAGTTGATATGTATGTTTTGTTTACCATGAACTTGATTATATCGCTGGCGCAATTGGTAGCGCGCAATGATTACAAACCGTGAGGTGCGAGTTCAAACCCAGATCACGGCCATATTTTTTCTCTAGTATACATTATTTTTATTTTATTTTAGTCAAGAATCTTTGAACTCCTTTTTAAGGCCTATGCTATTTTTGAAATTCTGAGTTAGGTGGGTGGGGTACTTGATATTATTTCTGAAGAATTTTGAAATTACTGTAAAACAAATTTTATTCCAATGTGACAATACATTAAAACCATGCAGTGCTGAACTTTTACTTTAATTAAAAGACTAAAGTGGGAAAAGTTATCAGTATGTTCAGGTCACAATTTTTGGGGTAAGTATTCTGTATCATCAAGCATAAATGCGAAAAAGTATGACATACATGATAAAGCTGAACTATCCATGTAAATGAGCTGAGAGCTATTTTTCTATTTCCATTTATTACTTTTCTAAAAAACACATTACAGTTAACCTGGTGTCGGTAAAATTTGTCATTTTTGTGCACATGCCGTTACACATTAAAGAAGCCCAAACTATAGGTATGGTGTGCGAGAAGGGCCTGAGCGCTTACGTAGTCATATACGTAGTGCGCATTTACAGGGAGTGTACTGCTCAAATTAGTATATACATTTAATTTTATCATAAGTCCGCAAAGTGCACCAAAAGAAATAGCATTATTAATTTTGTAATAATATTATTTATTTACAAGCGTATGTTTGACAAATGACATCGAGAATTCTAATTACTGGCCTTTCAGAAAGCTGCATTTTCAAGTACCTGATATTTTCCACTTTGGTTAAAAAGCATTTTTACAATACATTTGTGTAGATAATGACTGACAACAGAAGGAATATCACTGTAATAAAAATATTCTTGACCTAGAGAATGCTACAACCTACTTAACTTCAAAGTTTAAGTTTAAAATTACATTAAAGACTTTTGCTTGAAAGGGAAAGGAATGTTGTTCTAATGTTAATTTTGTCAGCTTAGATTTCTTAAATCATTTAAAAAAGAGAAAGACTTTTCAAAATCGGAGTAAAAATGAGACAGTTATGAGCATTTAAATGTTTGGTCAAGTTGGTGGCCATTTTGTTTCCATTGCAACAAACAACAAAATGGCAGATTTATTAGATTTTTAGATACACATTTGAACAGCATTTACTTATTACTGTAAAATCATTTCTCTACCTTTTCCAGCTTTATGAGAGAAAATATATGTTTTACACCTTATACTCAAGAGACATAAGAAAATTAGTCTTTTTTAAAGGTTATTTGCTAAATAAATTATTCAGCAGTGTGTAAATGACGTCATTAACACACTAAAATGTCTGCCTCCATTATCATCCATTTTCTTCAATTTCAAACTGCCATCTCTTTTTCAATAGTTGTCCGATTTTAAACATTCTTTCAGCGTTATGAAAGGCTTGATGATGACGTTCATATAAAGTTAACTTATTTTCAGGCTTTCCTTATGTTAATGTTCGTCAGCCGCGAGCTAGTTAAATGAATGGTTACAGACTTCTATCCGCATGGCGCCTGGCATAGTGGTAAGAGTTGGGATGTAATTGACAAGCACAATAAAGGTGTCTCATAAGCCAGATTGGCTGCCCCTTTCAATAGGGGTGACACTATAATATACAAGACCTTTACCTTTATACAGAAGGGATATGTTTGTTTTACCGGTACATGTAACAACAAAGCATTAACCCCTCGTGAAAATATTATGTATGTGGCATTCACTGTTGATGTTTAATTGTAATATTATATTTTGACGTTACACTGAAACAGACAAATACCCCATATCCATTTATATAAAAATATAAACAAACATACAAACAAACAATAAAAACCGGAATAATGTTTATCTATTTTATTTTGTTGGGTATAGAGTAACATCGAAACGACACAGTTAACTTTTCCCAGGTTTTGTTGGTAGGGAAAGACTCTAGGTGCCCCTCCATACATTTTTTTTCGGGCTCAGGCGAGTACCTAGATAGAGACACCAACCTTCGATAATGCGGCTGGTGGCTGCCTTACTTAAAGAATTTTACACCTAAAGTGAAGTTTCGATCCCGCGCCGGTGGCAAGGAATTCGAAGTCAGCAACCTTGGCCATCCGGCCACGGAGGCATCTATAGAAATAACGTTTGAAATATTTACTGTTATGAAATATTCACGCTGATTTTTATATCCTGTGAATTGAACACTTATGTCTACATTTTTCTTTTGCAAGTATTAAACTTATATATTCAATTAAATTTCAATAACATAAATGATAGTCTCAATGATATTTATCGTCAGAAATTACAAATGGTTTGTCGAATACACCATACTTTTAATTACAAAAGTTTACACACCATGAGGTTCGGAAAGCACGAAATTTACGTTCTTGAACGAATATATGAATCGTCATGCTTGAAATGTAAATAAAGGAATAAAAGTAAATGTTTACATGTCCGTGGAAAAGATGGAACTGTGATTGTCAATGTTCCCGATACGGAATATATATGTGTATAAACACGAGTCGTTTCATCTTTTGGGACTTACAGGAACACAGTAAGCGATTGTTTATTTGTTGTATTTATGTTCTAGTAACCTTTGACACTGATTTCGAGGACAAGCCGAATATGTGACACATACATGTATGTTGTTGGGCTGGAAAAAGATAGGTCCAAAATTTTAACTAAAAGCTATATTGCATAACTTCTTCGTTATTTCTGTGCATACAATTCGGTGGCTTAAACGTTAGCATATCAGAAAATTACTGGAAATAAAACATATCTTTGAAAAAGTCCCGATCTTTCATCATTTGTTTGGTTGGTGCATGTTTACAAATCTAATTTTAGTAGGCCGTGATCTCCATGAAGCCGTGTAAAGTGATAATTTTGATGACACATTGGTTTTATTTTGTAATTGTGAGTGATCGTTAAGTGATCAGAAAGATCGGACAGTGGGATATTATAAAAAAGTGATGCTTTATTTAGATTAAAGAGTGAATCGCACTATACAATAAGGAATTCTAACTTAAAGGTAAAATACTCCTTTTATTTCGTTCACTGAAGAAAATATGGCGGGCATATTTTTGTGAAAAATTGGTGCACGTGTGATTTGTGTAACACAGCTTAGCGACGTTTTCTTAGAAAACTAACGCTCAGCTCATTTACACTGACATATCCTTGATTGATGAATATATATATTGTGTACATATGAGAGACTTACGGTACCAAATACCTACCCCGAAAATTTCTATGCATTTTCTTCCAGTACATTGTTGGGACATGCTTTCGAGTGTCATTGATACTTTATAATTTACTCGGAGATACATTTTTTTCACTATTACAAGTTTCTATTTGATCCCCGCGCATTTCTCGTGTTGTTACGACAATCTCAGTTTTACATAGAAATTTTTCATTGTCAAAATAACATAGTCCTTAAAAACCATTTTTTATATTTCAGTTGTAATGTTGGACTTATTTCTTTTCTCATTGTTTCTCTATTTTTAGTATATATTTTGCTATTTTACTATTATTTCAATATAATTTGAATACATGGTAACTGAGACTAATAGGCAAGTATTTTTGACTAGGTAACACATCATTTACTAATCGATTCAATGAACTGCACAATTTTCTCATGCAATGTTTATTGAAACAAACGATTAAAAAATGTGAACTTACCAAGGCTCGAACCTCGAAAAGCAAGTTTGTTAAGCAAACGCCATATCCTTTGGTCCATGCATTTGTTTACATTAATCGATAACTTATACCGTTTTACTATGCATTACATATATGTTTGTACCCTTTTTTGGCGAATCAACTGTCCTGCATAAATTAGTCACAGCTCAAAAAATGTGGTCGACCTATTGTGTATATACATGAAGCCTAAGGCTGTGCAGAAATTAATGGACTTTATACACTCGCATGTAAATTTTGACAACCATTATGTTTTGACTACTGTAACTCAAGTGCTTGTTTAAAAAGACTTTATAAAATCAAAGACCTTAGAATTGGCAAAAATTATGAATCTCCATTAATGATACTATAGATTTTCTTAATCATTTAAAGGTATTTAAGCTCTGTTTTAAAATTTATTTTTCTACCATTTTTATCACAGGTTTTCCATCATTCCTTGTCAGTCCAAGAGACCAAGTTGTGACTAGAGGGCATACAGTATCTTTAAAGTGTGTTGCTAAAGGCAACCCAACACCGACTGTGTTTTGGAGAAAAGAAACTCAAGAGGTTTGTGTTTGTTTCTAATTTTGTCATAAGTTCCTTAATATTTATTAAAACACTGTCATGATGTTACACTTTTATACTCACAGTACTGTAATTTTGATATTCTTTCAATGGAAAATTGTACTTTATTTTCCACATGAAGACCAATATATGTTTAATACTGGACTATTCATTTAATATAGGGCTGCACAAGGACTATAAGTATATTTTATGTATCATATTTCATGAATTTTAATTCTTTTCTCTTGTTGTATTTTTTTCTGGAACGCTGGTGACAGGTAGTTTGTCTTTTTATCTAAGATACTTTTAAAACAATTTCATTCCACTTTTTACAACGGGTAAATATGATTACTCTTAATAAATGAACCATAAATATCATGATACGTTTGATCAAATGAGTAGTAAGTCTGCATATAAAATTTGAAGAAAAAAAGATAAGGTCAGACGTAGGACTCGAACCTACAATCCCGATATTGACAGGTAAACGCTTTGTCCGCACAGCTACCTGCACATGTGACAATATATCAGTTAGGAATTATGTAATATTTAGTTATATCGCTATTTATGTTCGGACACCGAAAATTAATTTATGGAAATATACGGAATATTCATGAGTGCCAGGTTAATACTTACAGACAATACACATTCTTTTACTCAGGTAGAATCTAGTCCAATATTTAGCAATAATTGGATTCCACATGGAAAATACATTACTGCATTTAACCCAATGAAAGCAGTCCATTATTTAGAGATAGTACCTAAAATTTTAGATTATGAAAAACAATTAAAAAAGTAATGCTGGTAGCTGATATCAGGAAGGTCTAATACGGGGAGTAGACACTCCGTATAAATCAATACATTTATCTGTATTATGCTGTCGTCCATACCTGTAAATATCGACCAGTCTTGAGCGATGGATATTTTGTTTTCGCCACTATCGATTAGCGTGTAATTAGCATATTACCTCATGTTAATCATGGAGCTATAACACTTTTTGTTCAAAGGGTTTACCAGTCACATGTTAAGTGGCAGTAATAAGATGATCAGAGATTGATTAAAGGGATTCTGAAGAAAAAACAGCATGCAACTGCATGTGGTGATATGCTTAATTATTATGAATTAACTCGAGGGCACTTCCCTGAAGAAATATTTTACCACATAACTTCAAACCTGTATTAAAGGACCGATTTTTGTTAAATTTGAATAAATAAAATGGAAAAAAACAGAAAGCTGGCACTTTTCTTAATTTTGTAGAGCCATGATTATAATAATTGTTTATAATGTCAGATTTCTACATACAGAAACAAACATTCTTCTTGAACGCAGAGAATGTTTCAAACGAAATTGTTGTGTAAACTCCAAAAATTAGTTTAATTAATTCAATCGTAAAACTGATGTGTGAAAAATACAATGTATTTAAATTAAAATAACAATGATTTTTTTAAAAAAAGGCCGACAACAAAGTTACATTTAGTATTCCGAACTTTTAGATAAAACTGCAGAAAATCATCTAGGTTTAACACGCATTTAAATGGTGAAGAACAAAGCAATATCAAAAACAGATATTTTCAGGCAACAGTTTACAGTTTCGACTTGCTATTTTCATTAAAATATGTCCTAATTTTATTGTTCTAAATACTCTGAATCAACAAGGCAAATATCATGTAAAAAACGACATCTTTCTCTCTGGGTAAGACAAGTCTAGATTTAGCCAATTTCACAGGGCGAAATGTAACATTAATGTAGATATTTTCCATTTAAAAACAGATGCAGGCAATAATTTCACGACAGAACTTTTGTTTTCAACAAAAAATTCAACAAATGCTTTCCCAGATTTTCACTGAAAGGACGAGTTAAACTGTAAGGCGTAAGTGTGTGAGTAATAGCAGAATAACCTACGGCATACGCTTCCATTGGACGACAGCATAAGATAAGATAAATGCCGCATTCCAGTCCCGTATCAGTTGTTCCAGCTGATATGTATTATTTAAGACTGCATATGATACTCAAGTCTTGATTTGATCATTTTGAAGCATATTATTTATGATATTCTGTAACTTCTTATTTAATTTCCACGTAGCTGCACTTACAGATAGTCCGTAACCTATCAAGTCATTGATAAATATTTAATTCCCAATTATACCTGGATTTTTGCGGAAAGAACTTGTCAAATACACAAGTATTATGTGACTTCAGAAAATGTTTTAAGTCTAATAAAATAAATTCAGATCCACTATTTAAGCTGAAATTTAGACATAATCCCCCCAAATAAACGAGACTTACCTTGGTTAAGTTGAAGTTTGTTTGGAATTCTTTGTAGTCCTACCACTGAAGTGATCAGATGAGATGCGCACCGGTTGACTAGCCACAACCTCAGTATTCAACGCCAAACTCTATTACATGAATTTCCAAAAATGGAAACCCAACACAAAATACTCTTCCTTCCATCACAAAGACAGGAAAGAGAACATACCTTATACAGGTGAAAATATGAAGAAAAAAACAAGAAAACTAGGGAGGGAAAAATCTCTTCCTAGTGGGAGGGCATCTGATCACTTCAGTGGTAGGACTACAGAGAATCCCATACAAACTTCAGCTTAACCAAGGTAAGTCTTGTTTATTTGGGGGGATTCTTTCACAGTCCTACGACTTACAGACAAATCCAGCATCATCCTGATGCTCTAGTTATCAGTACCACTAATTAGGTTAATTGACTACCAGTAATAAAAATCAAATTATCATACTGGGTCAGCAGTGCTGTTTCTGGGGTGCAGTACCATGTGCACACTGAGATAAGAATCAGGAAATAATAAATAAAATAGATTTATTTTGTGATGATCCCAGATGATATGAAATCAAAATTAGACATTATGAGGATTTTCTAAGTCCAAAAGGAGCATAATTTGGCCAAAATGCAGATCAGAGTTATGGGACTTGATGTTACCAACTAGTTTTATAACCGCAAAATCACATGTGAAGTTTCAATTCAATATCTGCATTAGTTTTGGAGATACATGTAGCAATTTGCATGTAAAACTTAACCAGGATTTTCTAAGTCCAAAAGGGGGCATAATTTGCCCAAAACACATGTCAGAGTTATGGGACTTGGCCCAGTGAGGTTGGTAATTGATCTAGAAAAAGGAAAAATAAGTTCCAAATCTATATGCCTTTTAGTAATAGCTGTATGTACTTGCACGCAAAACTTTAACCAGGATTTTCTAAGTCCAAAAGGGAGCATAATTCAGGCAATTGCAGGTCAGAGTTTTGGGACTTGGTGCTATCAACTAGTTTTATAACCCCGAAGACACGTGAAGTTTCAATTCAATATCTGCATTAGTTTTGGAGACAGTAACATGCATGTAAAACTTTAACCAGGATTTTCTAAGTCCAAAAGGGGGCATAATTTGCCCAAAATACATGTCAGAGTTATGGGACTTGGCCCAGTGAGGTTGGTAATTGATCTAGAAAAAGGAAAAATAAGTTTCAAATCTATATGCCTTTTAGTAATGGCTGTATGTACTTGCACGCAAAACTTTAACCAGGATTTACAAGTCAAAAAGGGGGCATGATTTGGCCAAAATGAAGGTCAGAGTTATGGGTCTTGGTACTATCAACTAGTTTTATTTTCCCGAAGACAGATGTGAAGTTTCAATTCAATATCTGCATTAGTTTTGGAGATAGTAACTTGCACGTAAAACTTTAACCAGGATTTTCTAAGTCCAAAAGGGGGCATATTTGCTCAAAATACATGTCAGAGTTATGGAACTTGACCCAGTGAGGTTGGAAATTGACCTAAAACAAAGAAGAAAAAATAAGTTTCAAAGCTATATGCCCTTAAATGATATCTGTATGTACTTGCATGCAAAACTTTAACCAAGGTGTGACGCCGACACCAGGGTGAGTAGAATAGCTAGACTATTCTTCGAATAGCCAAGCTAAAAGAAGGAGAGAAGAAGGAAAGAAAATGGTTTTTCGAAAAAGGTAACATAAGGACCGCATTCAAAGTGTATGTTGATGCTGGTACATATGACCTCGACGTAATTCATATTCATGTTAATTATCTCAAAGAAATAAAGAATTTTACCTCTACGAAAACTTACCTTTATTATTTTTCTTAAATTTTACAGGTGAGCTCATAAAAACGTGAAAATAAGGGGTATATTGTATATAAAATTGCAGTTGAAAAGGTGTTCTTAAATGCTCCTAAAATGCCCCAGAATGCAGGAAATGAAGCGCTGAATTTCAAATTTTTTCCAGGGGTGGACATGCCCTGGACCCTCCTAGCTGGTTGGCTAATTTTCTACATCAGCCTGTTCAACAAAATATTTTGGCAACCTTGTATTAGTAAACGGCTAGCATCCACAAAAAATCAGTTTGTTTAGTGTATAGAGACACATGTTTGTCATAGTGAGGGGTCAGTCGGACCCCCTCTGAGAAAACTGGCAGGATCTAGGCATGTTAATGACACTTTTCATTAGTGTTTCAAATGTTGCATTAAAAGTATATTAAGGGGTCTATAATGCATTTTCAATAAAAAATATCAATGAATTAATAAAAGCAAAAATAAAGTTTTTGTGAAATATAAGTTAAGCAAAAATTAAGTAATTTCAGAATTATGGCCCTTTAGTTTTGCGCACCTGGGGACAGCACTAGATTAAAGGGAGACTGTCAGTAGTTTGGGTTTTTTATTCAACATTTAATAAATGACTTATTAATAACAAACACATTTCGTGTCCGTATATGAGTGAGAGTGTGTATGTGGCGCTCTAAAACCACTGAACATAATGATGAATTATTATGCCTCCCTCACCAACATATTGATTTATTCCTGTCTGTCTGTCTGTGTGTCTGTCCGTCTGTCACAAATCTTGTCCGCATTCTAAGTTGAACATTTCTTATCCGATCTTCACCAAACTTGAAGACAATGTGTTTGCCAATGCTGTTTCAATGGATGGCAACAGAAAATGACAAAAACAGAACATATTGGACAGTGATTTAAAATCATTTACTTGATTAAAAGTCTTGAAACATGATACATTAATTAATCTTTATAAGTGATTGTATACATAATCGGACAATTATTGAATTAAAAAATGTATAGTATCGGACAATTATTGACAAAGTGAAAATACCTGTTTATATTAATATATATACTGAGTGAAAGTAGACTAGTTTCCAGTTGCATGTATTTATATATGAAATTACACAATAAAATGTTACTTGATCTTATCTTGTATGATTGGTAATTGCCCGAGATAACATCTGGTAATGATAATCAGTGGATCCTGTGGTTCCCTGTAGTGAAAACTGATTTCAAGTTTCATAGGCAATAATCACCTAGGTATTAATTAAGTCCAAGAAAAGTGGTAAAAATCATAGATATGGTAGTAAGTCGTAGGACTGTTTACGTCATACCACTTCCTTTCCCAGATGAGTCTTCAAAGCAGGAAATTTATGTAATAGTTGATTTTCCACACAAGTAACTGTAGAAATATATGCCTGTAATTTAATGAAAATCCATTAAATTTTCATACACATGATTATATAGTATACACTCCACAAATGTCAAAATCTCTGGTAGCCATTACTGTCCTAGAACAACATCACTGAAAACACTGTTTCTGGCATCTACTGAAATAGGTATATCATAAAATTTTCCAAAAGTCTGTGCACTTGACCATCCTGCAACCCTCATAATGTCTTCTATTGGCACAGAAAATGACTTTGCTTTAGAAGCAGTAGCTGACCTTACACCGTGTGCCTTATAAACGTTTATGTCAATACCTGCTCCAAACATTACCATTTTGAGCCATCTACTAATTGTACTTTTACACACTGGATGAAATGGCTACACATAACTAATGAAAAGACACTTATTGTCTCCCCTGATCTCTTGTGTTTTCTTCAAATATTCTGTCAATGTACTATATACACACAATTCCTTATCTGCTGGATAAGCACAAAGTTTCACAACAGGTGTACTAACACCTGGCCTACTCTGCTTTAAAGGAACACTATATACAAACACATATGATGAGGATTCTTTCCTCATATTATCAATTGACAATAAATGCAAAGATTGTGAGCGACCTATAATACAAAGAGCAATAAGCATTGCTAATATTAAGGTTAACTGTTTCAAACTGACAGGCACTCACTGGTGCCAAATTTCTTAGATATTCCAGTACAGCAGAGACATCCCAGGTCTGACAATATCCAGACTGTGGTGGTTTCATATTATTTACACCTTTGAGAAAGGGGATGTGAACCTATAGAAAATCCTTCTTGTACTATACCTAAGGAAGAGAGTGCAGACCTAGCGGAATTAATTGCACTGTAACTCAAACCATTCTCAGATAACTGGCTAAAAAGTCTAACACATCAGTTACATTTGCTTGAAGACAGTCAATCTGCCTTTCACTACAGTACTGAACCCACTTGTTAATGTACATTGTGTACTACCGCCTCGGTAGCCTAGTGGTAGAGCATCTGCTTAGAGTGCACGAGGTCGTGGGTTCGATCCCCGGCCACGTCATACCAAAGACGTAAAAAATGGTACTAGCAGCTTCTTCGCTTGGCGCTCAGCATTAAGGGGATAGAGCTAGGACTGGTCAGCCCGGTGTCAGTATAATGTGACTGGGTGGGGTATCATGCCACATGTCTACGGCGTGGTATTCCAGTGAGGCAGCACTATAAAGTTGGGCATTGTGCTCACTGCTACAAGTAGACACCGTCATTTATATGACTGAAAAATCGTTGAAAAAGACGTTAAACCCGAACACACACACACACATACATTGTGTACTGTGATTTAGTCCCTGACCTCCAGGAAGACATAATGACCTTTGTAACCCTTGATGATAACTTTTGCTTCTGGAGGTTTCCCTGATAATCAACATGCCATCAATTTTAACTTTTTGTACAGAGGATGTATCTTTTTTGTCCCTGGTAAAATTAACACAGTTTCTCCCTGCTCGGAAGTATGTATGGGGTATGAATCAAAAGTTCCATTACCCTTGTTAACCAACTCTGCGTCAACAATATTGGAGCAACAAGAATGCACTCTGCTTGGTCCTCCACCAATTTCACCATCAATTTCGATATCAGACTGAAAGGAGGAAATGTATAAAAATATATGTCAAGTGAACATTTTCAGCATCTGGATCTGGCTTCCACGATACAAAACGTGAAAGCTGTTTGTTCAATCTGGAAGTGAACATATCTACTGAGGGGCTATCCCATAAATGCATGATTTTCCAAGCAATCTTTTGATCCAACATCCTCTTAACATTCTCAATAAACTGCCCGAGTGCAAATATCTGCTGGATTTTGACTTGTAGGGATGTAAGAAGCTGAAACCCAAATTGAGTTTTCTATAGCCCACAGACATATCTTTTTTGCTAGACTATTGGATGCTGAAGATTTGATGCCTCCCGTGTTATTCACATAAGACAAAGCACATGTATTGTCTGTTTTAACATGAACATGAAAACTTTTACCTTGGTTACTGCAAAAAGCTCTAAGTGCATAGAAAATTGCTAACAGCTCAAGGCAATTTATATGATGCTGTGCCTCTTCCACAGTCCAACGCCCACCAATTTTTACTTCATTACTAATAGCAGCCCAACCTAGTTATGAGGCATCAGTATAGTAATGTAATTTAGTGTGCCATGTGAAATACTCCTGTAAGCTGCATGATGGCAAATTTTCTACCCATCAACAGAGATCAGCTTTCATCAGATTTGTGACTGACATTTTTGCATCAAAGTTACCGTGGTTAGCCCTAAGTGCAAATATCTTTTGCTTCTCAAACTCTCTATAGAAAAGAGGACCATGCCCTACTGCAGAAAAAGACTCTATAATGAGCCCTGTGACATGAGCTACATATCTTATGCTGGCTATATCTTTATTCAAAAGTTTTTTACATTCAAACAATATGACATGCTTCCTTTCTTCAATTAACTCATTCTGCATGCACGACGCATTAATGCATTGGCCGATTGTTATCTGTATACCGCATTCCACTTCTTGGCGGTGTTGTTTTCTACATCTGGAAACCGCACGCCGCGTACATGCGTCTTTACAGTAATAGCTTTGAATTCCGCGTGACGCTTTCAGTCGTCACATTTCATTGGTCTTAGATAAAATCTTTTAGTTCTTTCTACCTTATTGGACCAATCAAATTTTTTGTTGCGTAACATTTTTAAAACATAAATAAAACCGGATGTTATGAAAATATAAACGCTTTCATTGAAGAAAGCTGTAAAAGCGAGCGTCGTTCGAGTTATAATTTGTAATTTCTCGAGGCCTGAAAATTACGGATGATTCTTAATAATGTATTGATCGAAACATAAAAAAATAAGTCAAAAAATGAATAAGTAAATAGACAGATACCAGCAAAGATTCATTGAGAAATGACAGTTGAAATAACGCAACCCAAAAATATAAACTTTTTCGCTCGACGCTATGTAGCAAATAATGCCATCTGCGGGATCAAACAATTTTACGGCTAAATGAGTTTACTTTGGATTATTATCGTTCTTTCGTTTTATTACAGTATAAAATAATCATTAAACATTGTGCCAGAATTTCATTCAAATCTGTCAAAATTTAGCAGAGAAAATTAAAAACCCGCTATGAGCTAAAAAGCATTGAGTATATTCTTATAGTACGGATCTAAACATTTGAGTGTGAAAAAAAAATGAATTGTAAATAATTGGGTATTGTTATAAAAAAAATACACTTCATTAAAGACAGACGTACATAATTATCGCACAAAAATAACATGTACGCATCATACCGAAATGCAAAAAAAAATCTCATGTGAATTATTTTACATTTTCATACCGCGTGAAGATCACATCTTTACGTGGTGACGTTGCACACAACACTGCCTGAACAAAACTGGTAGAATTGTGGATTATATCAATGAAAAGAAAAGAACTAAAATATTTTCTTTTACATGTGAGATTAAACTATCTTCCACTCATGCACACCAGAACTTTCATTTTTACCTATGCGATATGACAATGCTCATGTGTGTATGAAAAAGTAAAATCATCTTCACAGGTATCTATTTATTTATTTATTTTGTTGTTAAACTTCGAAACTGTCTCTTGATCTATAGAATAAAGTGTTAATAATAACTCAATTATTCCGACAGCTTGTATGTGATACTTTAGAAACTCTACAAAATTGTTTCAAAATTTAAATCTTCTAAAGTACATGTTTTCCAAAAATTAGTCCAAAATAGTCTCATTTTCAGCACAATAGTTTCTGTCTACAATAGTTGAAATATTCACTTTTTTTCATTTTATTACATCTTCATATTATAAATACATACACTATTTTTTATGAGAAATAACTTTATTCTGAAGCATTTTGATTGCCTGGATGCATATAACTGAGTAAAATCAGTGTTAGAAAATTACAATAATATTTATTTAAAATTATTTTAAGAATTGTTCTTCTTTGTTGTTTAAATCTGTGCATGATAAAATTTAGCATTTTATAAAATTAATGTTGTTTAGCCAAAACAAAATCTGATGAGAGAATATGGTCATCTGTTTTGTGTCTTTAATTCAACCGTCTGTTGAAATGACACAGCTGCATGAAATTAACTTTGTTCAGTAGCTACTTCAATTTACTTACAAAGCGGCAAATTCCATACCTATTAACACATATTTGATGTCATATGTCACTAATTAACAACAATATCCCAAGCAAAAAACTACAAAATCAGTGTTATCTGTTCTTCTTATTTATGTTTAATAAGGGTCCATCTGCCCTTTCGGGCACTGTATAGCATTTAAGCTATGTAGAGTATAGACCCCCGGCATGTCACCAGGCATGCCGTTAAAGATAAATTTTTGAAGCCAAAGTGGTGAAAATTTACCTTTACGCATTTCCGTAGAGTATATGCCAAAGAAAAATAATTTTGATGCCAAAAGTGAATCACTGTCATGGCCAATGAGACCTAAACAACAGAGACCCATAAAGAGACGTGGTTGCTCGAAGGTGCCCTTAAAAGGGCGGTAAGTGCTGCAAGCCGCTGTCGCTGGAATCCTCTGCCGCTCCTCCTCTGTGGGTGGTGTGCCCCTCCCCGCTCACCCCCCACGTTGAGCGTGGAGTTTGAGCGGCTCGGGGGCTTCTCCGCATTCCGTCTATTTTCTGCAGGCCGTCTGAACAGCAAGCCGTCAGCCAAGTACGTAACTTCTTGTCACAAACAGTCCTCTTTAGGGCCACTCCCGCCAGCTTCAGTCAGGACATTGACAGAAAAATGCCAATGACCTAGTTCTGTCAATGCCCTGTGCCTTCTCGAGACATGCACTCAGTGGCGGGCTGGAGAAGTCAATGATATCTGTCAAAACAACTCTATATATATACAGGTATTCAGGGTAGATAGGCTTATCAGCCTCCTAGGTGGCTGAAAGATAAATATCAGCAGAGTAGGAGTGGAGATAACGCTTTAGGGCAGAATGAGTTAAATACATGATCATTCTGACTGTCAATATGATTTCCGAGAAATATAATATTTTGAACAGGAACTAAGACTGACTTTTTGTCATGTATAATAAAACCTACACTTTCCATTAATGAAACTGTATTGGTAATATTATCTTCACATTCGTTATAGGAATCAGAGGTATTCATATGTCTTATCATGCCAAATGAACTTCAAGAACTTCCTATCTTCCTTGGCAATAGAAACAGAATAGTATGCATGTCATAGGTCTACCTACGCAAGGCAGCAGAAAGGCTTAATTAATTATCCCCCGCTGATGAAATTGGTAGGGGGGTATTGAAATGGAGTTGTCCGTCCGTCACGTCCCTCCGTCATGTCCGTCTGCAGCCATTTCTCAGTAACTAGCTGGTAGAATTACATGAAACTTGAAATAAACATGAACCAACATACTGCGATGATGCCTGTTAAGTTTTTCTTTTTATTGGTCAATTTCCTTTAGAGTTATTGCCCTTGATTTAATGAAAAATCCACGTCTGCAGCCATTTCTCAGTAACAAGCTGGTAGAATTTCATGAAACTTGAAATAAATATGAACCAACTTACTTCTATGATGCCTGTCATTTTTTTTTTTATTTGGTCAATTTTCCTTCGAGTTATTGCCTTTAATTGTTTAAAAATCTACAGATTTGTACATAGCAAACCAACCAATTGGTAGAATTTCATTAAACTTCTTTCATTCTTTTCCATGAACATTTATTATAAACATGTGAAGTTGTGTACCCACACCTGGTTACCACCTAGCCTTGGTCACACCCCCTCCCCCTCCTCCCCCCCCCCCCCCCCAAAAAAAAAAGTTTTTCATTCCTTTTTATTATATTTTTTTTCAAACCTTCCATGAATATTTATCTACATGCAAAGTTGTACTGTTCCCCCACCTCACTCCTCCACCCAGTCATGCCCACCACCCCGATCATGCATCCCCGCCCCCCACCCATTTTTATGCCCCCAAAGGGAGGCATATTAGTTTTAAACTGTCCGTCCGTTAGTTCGTTCGTTCGTCACAACGTTAACTCTTTGCATGAAGGCACTTTACTCGCAAACCACTGCACCCAGGACCTTCAAACTTCACATGCTGATAGTACTTATTGAGTACACGACCCCTATTGACTTTGGGGTCACCAGGTCAAAGGTCAAGGTCACCAGGTCAAAGGTCAAGGCGCTGCGGGGGGCATTTGTCACCATTAGTGACAGCTCTTGGTTTTTCTTTTTTCATTTTTAATTTTCCATCAATATTTATAATCAACATGTGATGTTTTGTACCCTCACCCTGTCACCCCTGCTGCCCCCCCCCACCACACACTTTGCTTCTTATAGTAACATCCTTAAATTTTTGACGGATATATTTTTTTGCCACTCCTCATCACAAACCCTTTTGGCTGGGGATACCAATTCGTTGAATTTGCTTGTTTTAAGACAGACTCAAACGTGTCCATTTTAAAATGATAGTATGGCAAATGTTTATTCAGTTCTTTTAAATTTAGAATCATACGGGTACTCGCCATCTTTTTTTCGGCTGAGTAAAAATTGGAGAAATGTATTGCCCTTCAGTGTAGCTTACTTCTTCATTTAAACTTAATAATTTTTCAATTTCTTGATCAATAATTTTGTCCTACATTTATTACAAAACTGATGTTGTAATTTTGTTTGAGAGGGAAGATCTTGTATAAACTCAATATAACAGTGTAAAGCAATAAAACTGATTCATCTGAAGTAAGTTTTCTCCAATTTTCTTCAAATAAACTAAGCCTACCTGCTGTAAAACCTTACTTCTTGGTTGTCTCTGCTCTGTACATGTTTTTTGGCCTTGGGGCGGAATAAGCTCCTCTACCAACAAGAACACATCTTAAAGGCCTTCTGAAGCGTGAGAACCTACTTGTACCATGACCCCTAGGTCTTCCACGAGACACCTGTTTGCTAATCTTATTAATTTCTGGTATATCTTTAATGTTCTTGACCATAGAGTCCCCATATAACTGATCAGCAAACAGGATAGATGCAGAACACAGATAGTGAAGTTTCGGGTCCATGTCTTTTTTTGTGGAGTTCCCGACACCTAACATTGATCCACTTATTTACCTGACCTAGTAGACCGATAACTGTAGTTCCCCATTCTATTATATCAGTTTCAAAGTGTGGAGCACCTTTATCTAAAAGTTTTGCAAGGGTACAGGCAGCTTTGATAATGGTACCTTGAATACCTCTCATTTTGGAATCTTCTGTCTGAGTATGAGGCTTCAGAATAGTCCAAACACTTGTAACTTTTAGAGACTCAGTTCTCGGGATGAACAATGTCCTTGGTAAGCTCATTAAAATTCTCATCATCTCTGAAAGTACTGTTAATCATATCAGCCAACTTCTGATCTATATAATTATCTACAGGGTCAGACTTTTTGAATTTCTTAAGAAATTAACTGAACATAATCTCATCATCCTCTTCTTGCACATGTTGCCTTTTCTGATCGGCCACACTATCATAATCGGGACACACATCATCGTCATAATCCCCTAAGGGAACTGTCCTGCTCATACAAAGCATCGGCCCTACTCGCTAATTCTTCTACTTTTGAATTAGGTTTTGTAATACTATTGTTCATATCTCTCAAAATGGAGAGGGCCTCTTTATTGAAAGTCATAACCTGGTTGGAATCAGACACCGATTTCTTTTGTGGGGGCTTAACACCATTAATATCAGTATTGGGAACACTGCTTGAAGATTTACCTACAGGCTTGTTTAATGTATCTTTCAACAGTCTTTTCCCTTTGTCGGACGTATCCGCTGAAACACCAGACTTTTCTTTGTGCGATGACAACATTGCATCCGCCATGATGAAATTTACATAAACAGTGATAAACGTCACAGCAAAAGAGGCGAAACGTCACCACAACTGGCGGATGTAGAACACAAAAATGCTTACTATGTAATCGCCTTGCGGTAAATGTCATCAAAAAAGTGTAAACAATGTGTTTGCCGAGTCTATAAATAGCTCGCCAGTGTATAAAAATAAAGCAATGTCTAGCAGAAAAATTAACGGTGTTAAAAACAAATTGAGCTAATCCCTATAAATACTCGTAATAAAATAAAACAAGTTATAGTCGGCCATTACAAAAATGACCTTTAGATAGCACAATACCCTTGATAAAATTGCTTTCCGTAAAAAAACAGAAAACAAGACAAAATGTCTAATTCAAGCTTTCAACCTCGTCAAGCAGTAAATAAGAGAACTGTATTATCGTAAGCTCAACACAATAAATTAAATATGAACTTACTTGACTAAACTGTCCACCCATGTGAACAAAGTCAGTACAGATTTCGCTGAGGCGAAACGATAAAACAACGTGGCTTATAGAGGACAGACCCACATCCATACTCTATGAAAATCTGAGAACGGAAGTGGTATGACGTAAAAGAATCTTATTTGTACCATATCACACATTATATATAAAAACAAGAAAAAACTATTCAGCATTTACCATGAAAATTGACATTACAATGAAATGACTTATCACTAAGTTTTTAATTCCCCACCACGAGTGGTTGAGGGGTGGGGTGCGGGTTATAGGAATGGTCTCCGTCTGTCCTTCCATCTTCCGTCTGTCGGTAACATCTTGTGTCGGCTCTGTATCTCCTAAATCATGAAACTTGGGTCAAATGATCACCTCATGAAGACCCATGTTCAGAACCCATGAGTCAGCCATGTCGGCTCAAGGTCAAGGTCACAGCTCAAGGTCAAAGGTTTGAGCCTTCCATTTTGTGTCCACTCTGTTTCTCCTAAACCCCTTGAAGGATAATCATGAAACTTGGGTCAAATGATCAACTCATCAAGACAATGTGCAGAACCCATCAGTCAGCCATGCTGGCTCAAGGTCAAGGTCACAACTCAAGGTCAAAGGTTTGAGCCTTCCATTTCGTGTCCGCTCTGTATCTCCTAAACCCCTTGAAGGATAATTATGAAACTTGGGTCAAATGATCACCTCATCAAGATGATATGCAGAACCCATGAATCAGCCATGTCAGCTCAAGGTCAAGGTCACAACTCAAGGTCAAAGGTTTGAGCCTTCCATTTCGTGTCTGCTCTGTATCTCCTAAACCACTGGAAGGATAATCATGAAACTTGGGTCAAATGATCACCTCATCAAGACGATGTGCAGAACCCATGAGTCAGCCATGTTGGCTTAAGGTCAAGGTCACAACTCAAGGTCAAAGGTTTGAGCCACTATCCATAACAGTGACCGGGGATATAGCTGTCTTTCAGACTGCCTTGTTAACCATACATTTACTTCATTATTATACCCCCACCAAACATGTTTGAGGGGGGTATATAGGAGTCAGTTTTGTCGCGTCCCGTCCCGTCCCAAAATCTATTATCTCAGTTATTACCAAATGGATTTGATTCAAACTTAAAATACATGTTCCACCTTATCACCCACATCATGTGACACAAGGTGCATAACTCCGACACCAAGTTTTCATGAATTATATCCCCTTTTACTTAGAATTTAAGGTTAATTTGTTGTATTTTCACTATATCTCAGTTATTACTAAATGGATTTGATTCAAACTTAAAATAGATGTTCAACCTCATCACCCACATCATGTGACACAAGGTGCATAACTCTGACACTAATTTTTCATGAATTATGCCCCTTTTTACTTAGAATTTAAGGTTGATTTTGATGTATTTTCACTATATCTCAGTTACTACTGAATGGATTTGATTCAAACTTAAAATAGATGTTCCAACTCATCACCCACATCATGTGCCCACATCATGTGACACAAGGTGCATAACTCTGACACTAAGTTTTCATGAATTATGTCCCCTTTTACTTAGAATTTAAGGTTAATTTTGTTGTATTTTCACTATATCTCAGTTATTACTAAATGGATTTGATTCAAACTTAAAATAGTTGTTCCACCTCATCACCCACATCATGTGACATAAGATGCTTAACTCTGATATAATTTTTTTATGAATTATGTCCCCTTTTACTTAAAATTTAAGGTTGATTTTGATGTATTTTCACTAAATCTCAGTTATTTCAAAATGGATTTGATTCAAACTTAAAACAGATTTTCCACCTCATCACCCACATCATGTGACACAAGGTGCATAACTCTGACACCAATTTTTCATGAATTATGCCCCTTTTTACTAAGAATTTATGGTTAATTTTGATGTATTTTCACTATATCTCAGTTACTACTGAATGGATTTGATTCAGACTTAAAATAGATGTTCCACCTCATCACCCACATCATGTGACACAAGATGCATAACTCTGACACCAATTTTTCTCAAATTGTGTCCCCTTTTACCTGGAATTTAGGTTAATTTTGATGTATTTTCACTATATCTCATTCTGATTGGCTTAGAGCCAAAGGGAAGTAACCTTTTTTTAACTTTTGTACTGAGTTTCTTCCCCGTAAATTCCAGGAATTAGTCTATTTTTAGAAATCGTATTTTTAGATTTTCAATGTTTTAGGTATTTTTCTAACTTTTTTATTATAAGTCCTATGTAAAAAGTAAATACATTTTTCTGTGGTAACATGGGTCGGTAAGACACTTTGTTGTATTGATCTTTAGTATATCTCTAATATTAGAGATTTTTTATATTTACTAGTATTACTATACTGCTATCATACTAGTATTACTTATATGTGGAAGCCCAGGATGAAGTACTCCAAAGACTAAGTATTTTTAAGATTTCTTATGGTTGCCATTCTTCTGTGACAAGACCGTATGTTGGGGGTATGAGTCACTCCTGTGACAGTTCTAGTATTATACTGGTATAACTTATATGTGGAAGCCCAGGATGAAGTACTCCAAAGACGATTAAAATTCTTTTCAAGTATTAAGTTTTTTTTGACATTTTTATATTATTCCTAAGAAGTATAAATACACAGAATGGCAACTGGCTGTAATCTCGCGTGATCTTGTGTCAGAGCGTGAATCGGCGTTATCTTAGTAAAAACAAACATCGGCGAGCATAGAGTTACAATTTGTACCTTTGAAACTACATTTAAAATACATTAGCTTCTAAAACAACATTAGTTTAATGTGAAATAGTCTTAAGACACAAAGTACACGTTTCTTACCCTAAAAAAAAGTGTGGTCATACGGTGATAATTAATTTACCGATGAATAATTGCTTCGCATACAAAATGGCGCGTGGAGAACGCTTCACTTCCGGTAAATGAGATCTCATTCAGTTGTCATGGAATGTTGGCGAGATTTGCTCTATATGCCTTTCAAGTTGCTGATCTATTTATCTTTATAGCTCTTTGATTATTCTAAGTATTTTTAAGATTTCTTATGGTTGCCATTCTTCTGTGACAAGACCGTATGGTGGGGGTATGAGTCACTCCTGTGACAGTTCTAGTTCCTATTAACTTGTGTCATGCAGCTGAACAGGTAAATGCAAGATGGGATTAATATTTGTGTCACTGATTGATCTCTAGTACTATGTCTAACAGGTCATAATTTAGCCAATAATTCCGCACACTTGGTGAATTCCCAGCTACCTTATCTCTCAGGGGTCGTCTGTTTTCTTCAAGCCACTGTATCACAATTCCTAAATCTGGGTCTCCTCTCTGTAATTTGGCCATTTTGACAGGTGAACAATTAACTGTGTTAAACTGTTTGAGACAACCTAAGTTAGATGTTTGCGCTGCATCCTCGGATAATGCAACATGTTCATCCAGTATAGAATTTACGTCCTTGTTCAACACCTCCTCGTTATTGTCACCAAAGCTGAAGCTATTTCCACTTTGTTTACCATTTAAATCCAGACTATTATGGAATCGAAGTCGTTGAATGCGATTACGGAAGTACTTCCCAGTCTGTTTTAATCCATGGTAAAGTGTATTGAAACAACCTATCAACTTCACGATTTGCAGCTGCATGAGCACAAAAATACTGCTCCATAACCCACTACTTTGAGCCTTCACTCGTAATATGACTGGCCTATTCTGCTTCCCAATATTCAAGTTTTTATCGAATAATGGAACAACATCATTGAATTGTGCAAAATCTGACCATGAATCGTGTTTCTTCAAACAAGTCTGACACCCCTTACATGGTAAACTTTCAAGTATCGTATTCCCATCATAGCACTGACACTCCTCTGGTTCACATGGAATTCTGGACAGGCTATCAGCATTGATATGCTTTTTCCCACTACGATGTTCGATTTTAAAGTTATACTGTGACAATACCTCTAGCCAACGTGCCATTTGATCAGTAGGTGACTTAAACGACATTAACCACCTTAAACTGGAACAGTCAGTACTTAATAAAAATTCTCTACCTAACAGAAAGTGTCTAAACTGGGTTATAAATGTCACTACGCACAACAGTTCTCTTCTTGTGGCACAATAACGTCGTTGTGTTTTGTCAAATGATTTACTCGCAAACATAATTGGTTTTTCAACATAATCCTGAGCTGTATCTGACCATTGCATTTGCGACAAGCAACCCCCGCATGAGAAATTGCTACTATCAGTATCCACTACGAATAAGCCTTCCTCTTTTGGATATGCTAACACTTCTTCGCCTGTCAATGCAGATTTTAAATCCATAAAAGCACTATTCTGTTCAGGTCCCCAGATAAACGCTCGACCAGCCTCTGTTAAGCGATTAAGTGGTGACACCCTAGCACTTAATCCCTTGATAAAACGTCTGTAATATCTACAAAACCTAAAAACTTCTGAGTTCAGTTAATTTCCGTGGCACAGGCAACTGTTCACAGCTTTAAACTTTCTCTTCTGAAGGACGATTCCAGTTATGTCAATTGTGTGACCAATATATTTACTTTGATTACCTGTGTATAATGCGCACCAGTGTATAATGCGACACCCCGATCTTAGTCCAAAATCCTGGGAAAAAAAAAAAAAAAAAAAAAAAAATATTTGGTCATTTTGAGGTGGATGTAAATCGAAAGTAGGGTTTACATCGACACCGGTAATAATTTTATCTCCACGCGAGAGCAGCATCGGTCTCACGGTACTATCGATTTTTGTTTCTCGAAATAAAACCAGTTAAATATTGTTATATTTGATTGTTTTACCTTTTAATTCACTATTTTGAATAAATAAATACAGCTATTCCAAATTTCGAAGTGGTATCTTTCAAAATGACATGAGCTTTCAATTCAAACTGATAACAAAAGGTGTATAGTCTTTTTGTCACGATCATAAAGCCAGTACTTACGGCAATTAACGTGTCACCTCGTGTCAATTATGTGTTCACAGTTTGATCTCGGTAAAGATAATTCTCGATCTTTAATTAGTATTATTAATTTTTGTGAATTGTAAACATTTCTTTCGTCAAAATACTTTTAATTTATATGAAATTAATTTTGTTTGAAAGAAAAATAAAACATTCGATCTTTTACGGAACGTAACGGCAATCTTTAATTTTAGCGGATGACAGTAAGCGCGGGTAGTTTCCCTTTACCAAAATGGCGAACATCGGTAAACAAACTTGTTTTGAAGTTGGAAAATTTGTCTATACCTGTGTATTATGCGCATCCACGATTCGGGGGTGGTCCCGAGGGTCAAAAAACTGCGCATTATACATGGGTATCTACGGTATGCGCCTTTGGAGTAGATTGCACTTGCTTGGTTTTAATTTCAAGTTATTTTTCTCCAATCTGGTTAAAATTTCATCTAACCTAAACAATGCTTGATCAAAAGTTTCGGCAAAAGTACAAATATCATCCATGTAAATAATCATTGTCCTCCATTGTAAGTTCTTAAACACTAATTCCATACACCGCTGAAATGTATGTGGAGCACCTGTAAGTCCCTGTGGCATAGTAACATATTGATACAGACCGCCCCTGCTGGTGCCAAATGCAGTCTTTTCACAATCTCTCTCGTCTAATTCTCTTTGGTAAAATCCTGACAAAAGATCTAATGAACTGTAATAATTATTTCCTCCCAAACTTTCTAAACAACTGTCAATTCTTGGCAATGGATAGGCACATTTTTTACTTAGATCATTTAAACCTCCATAATCGACAACAACGCGCACTCCTCCCTGTGGGTCCTTTTTCCTTACGAAGCATTTCAAGTTGTTGTTGAATAATTTTTTCTTCTTGGCCTTCAAAAGCTTTTGGCACCCGTCTAGGTGGTATTTTAACAGGTCAGACATTTTCTGGCACTTCAGTTGTATGTCGCACTATAGAAGTACACCCTAAATCTGTGGAAGAACTGGAAAAAGCATCTTTATGTTTCTCCAACAGACACTTCAATGCTTCTTTTTGTGACTCATTGAGATTTTCTGAGGATCTATGGTACAAGTCCTTTAACCCACTACTCCATGCAGTCATGTCATGTTTTAAGTCATTTTCACTTGTTTTGATATTACTGTCCAATATTTCACAGTCATTTAAATCAACATTTCCTCTCAATAAATCCTCCTGTTTAGTTTCATGCAAATATCCCAATAATGACCCTTTTGATAATTTCACTTTTCTGTCAGAGGTGTTAACTAGTCTAATGGGAATTGAATCACCCTGAATTCTCTTTGGAGCAATGAGCACACTTCCCATCAAAACATTGTTAGCCGGTTGTTTATTCTCTGAAGGGTAAATGATGCCCAGTGATGAATTAATTGCACCGAAATTTATAGCCTCCCCAGGTATTACTGTTTCTGAATTCGCTGGAATTGTTACTCTTGACCTTGTGGTCACTCTGACTGCCCTCAAGGGAACTTTTTCAACTAGAGTTCTACACATTTTCCCATTCAGTTTTAGTCCCTTTTTAGCACTAAGTTGGTAATCATTTTCGTACAAGAAGTCTAATCCATTTAGTCCATCTTCATGAATAGGTGCAATTAATACAGTGTAATTAAATGTTTGACCCAATGCACTAAATGAAAATTCACATTGTCCATCTATGGCTAATAAACTATCATCCGCAACTTCAAGACGTATTGAAGGGTCAACTTTACACAACTCAGGTCGCACATCCTCTGGTATTCTATGATATAATGCAGTAGAAAAAATCGTAGTACAGGCACCAGTATCTATGACTAAGTTCGCACGCACAGTTTGAAAAATATTTACAGGCAATATAATGGAAACACCATCTGTATTAGCACTCCTACACTTAATAGTCTTAAATTCAACTTCATTGTTATTGACCAAGTCTGGGCCGTTAGGCTTGGTCTAAGCTAGTTTTCCGACTTGTTACCTTCCTGAAGGTTTGCCTTACAATCGTCCGCATAGTGACCTGCTGGCATCTAAAACACTGCACATCTTTTCTTGGGCGCTGATTTACTTTACGATCCAAGGCTGATCTACTACTTTTAACATTCAACTGGTTCGCGAGATGATCAGTCTTTTTGCCTATGTTGGATTTCAGATCCCTACCGAATTCTTGCAGTCTTGCTTCTGTTACATAAGGTTCCCTGCCCGTGTCAATGTTCCTAATTCTCGCCCCTCTCATGTCATCTCTGATGCTGGAATAATTGTCGAGCAATTCTCTTGTCTGATCGATAGTTTTTGGGTCCTGCATCCCAATGAACAAAGCCGCCTGAGAATCCTGAAGTCCCTTAAGAAAGTGCCGAAGGTTTATCGTTTCCCTTGTCACGTTGTTCGCTGTGGGGTAACCTTTTATTACCAACCTCTTAACCTCTGCCACATATTCAGCCAATGATTCTTTTTCCCTGTTGTATTTCCGGTTTTCTAACTCAGCCAGATAGGAGGAAGTGGAGCGCTTTTCCTGAAATCGCGTCGCCATAGATGATTTTATCTTTGCATAACTTGACAATTCGTCAGCTCCCAGCTGCTTGAAAGCGTATTCCGCAGCATCACCGCGTAAACTGCACGCATCAACCGTAGCTTCAAATGGGTGAATGAAACTCTCCCAGGATGATTTGCCATCAAAGATAATTTGCCTTGGTAGAGGAACCTCGTATTTATCATGGCCTCTCATCTGTTGATTTTGCTGCCTTGATGTATTGCTGTTTTCATACGAAGCTGTGTCCCTTTCATTAACTAAATTCCTTATCTGATTGTATTTTTCCATAGAAATGTCATTGATTCGTTGTTGGTAACTGCGTACTAATTCATCTCTTTGTAAAGTACCTTCCTGTTCATTCTTGCGTAGTCTCTCACTTAAGGTCAAGTTATCAACTTCTGCCGATTTAAGTTTTTGTCTCAAAAGTTCAACTTCAGCTAATAATTGTTCATGACTATCATCATCTTCATTTGTGATAGAATCTTTTTCTTGTTGCTTTTTAGGTCCCATGATTGTCACTTAATCTCACCACAAATATATTGAATGGAAATATATGTCCAAATTTCTTATAAGCACGTGTATAAGTCCATTTCCGTCGCTGCCACCAGTGTTGAAAAACGTAGATTCGGTGTAGGGGTTTATACTCCATTGATAAAATACACTTTAATTCCAGTTTTCAATGTTAGTTTATTATGGGATTTTGTCTAGTGATGGAAATAAAGTCATCAAAATTATAATACTCTCATTCCTTTGGTCTAAAGTTTCTTATAATTATAACTGTAAAATACTTCATTCTTGTTTCTATGATCTGTCATTTTCAAAGTCCGAACCAAAAGTAAAGAATCTCCCTCCCTAGTTCTGACCTAGGTTTATATACAAAAGTATGTACCCTCCCATATTTGGAGTGTATCATAGTAATGAAAGACAAAGATTACCCCTAATATTTATGAGGATAACTGTTGACTGATGGTACCGTCCCAAATACAGAGCCACCTCTAACTCTAACAAATCAGACATGTTTACGATGGTACATGATGACAACATACCCTGATAAAATGATACAAAATGATACACACTCCAGTCCCAAGCGATTTATTAGGATAACTGGTGAATGACATCTCAAGTAGCAGAGGCCAAAGTTTCTCATCAGTAGAATCAATTTATAAATCAACTTTAATAAGACTGCTAAATTTACAACACAATTAAAATTGCTTTTTAGCCACTCTGTCAAAAATGTCAGAGTTATGTTCGGTTAGCTGATAAGATTCTCTGTCTTGCTTAAAGTATTCGTAGTAGAGGCAAAGATATTAGAATTATTATAGCTGGAATACCATTGTATAACCTAAGTTTTTGACTGATTGTTTTAGAAATAAAAGATTAAATATTTCCTTTATCGCATTTTGCAGATTTTTTTTTATTATTTGTTAAAAAACTAATATCAAAAATTACTGTATATTGCAGTAAATGTCACAGCCACGTGTCACTGTTACGGTTAAAATGTAAATTGTCGCAACCACGTGTCAATAAAATATTCGGTCCTAGAATATAACAGATTTTAAATGATAAAAATCACACTTTATAGTTTTGTAAATTGTATATCCACGCTTCATTGTGACTGACAGAATATATCAGTTGCATTTTTGTAAAAGTGAAATAAATGAGATATATTATAAGTGCGTGCAAAATAAAAATAATATAACGTTTGAGATACAGTATAGAAATTATAAACAAAATCAGAATTCTTAACGGTTTTTACAGGGTTTTCGCTTCCATTGTTATTTATCAGAATCGGATCAGTGCATAACAGAATAAATGACAGCTATATGAACATACAACTGTATTATTTTTACTGTTTTACTGTTATTATATGTGTTACAAGATTGCTATATTACATAATTGACTGATACATAAATTTAGCACTACTGAAAGCATATAAAATATACTATTGACACATAGATTCGAGTGCTTAATATTTTAATTATCATGTTTACAAAGCTTACAGTCGAACAAAAAAAACTTTTCTAAGTTTAAATGTGAACAATGGGCTTACATAATATATCTTTTAACTTGATATCTTTTAACTTAAAATAGATTTTTTACAGTAATATTGATTTTAAAATAAAATAGCCGATATACGAGACAGGCTGTTTTGCTTAGTATATACATGTGTAAGCGTGTAATGTGTTTCTGATTAATAGCAAAGTGTTAAGTATAGTAGCTGTCAGCATGAACATAGCATAAAACTTCTGTAAAACACAGCTGGTATCCGCGCCTGTGTAAGGCTCAGCTGTAAAAAGAAAAAAAAATCATGATGAAAAGAAATGAAAGAGAATGGACTAGAAGTTAAATTAAATCATCATATTTCTATCCTAAACATCTATCCTTGAACGGTGACTTTTTATTTAATACATTAATTTTGATCACAGAAATGCGAGTTTTACATAACTGGGCAGTGTGCGCTTTCAATACGGATATACAACCAGATGTTCTGTTGCGCAACATATTATACTTAATTAACTAAGCAAATGCAAATGCAATAGTGGTCTGATGAACCTTAAATTTTAGTACTTAATCGTGTGACTGACCAGTGTCTTAAATTGTCTTTCTGTACTGTTACATATTGTAAATACACGTGTTTTTAATTGTTGCAAGTAAAAGTTCCACAATGTCAGACATGTTTAATTAAATCATCATATTTCTATCCTAAAAAATCTATCCTAAAACGTTGACTTTTTCGGAAATTATTTAATACTTTTGATCACAGAAAATACAACCAGATGTTCTGTTCCGCAACATATTATACTTAGCTAACTAAGCAAATGCAAATGAGATAGTGGTCTGATAAACCTAAAATTTTAGTACTTAATCGTGTGACTGGTATCTTAAATTGTTATTTTTTTTCTGTACTGTTACATATTGTAAATACATGTGTCTTTAATTGTTGCATGTAAAAGTTCCATAATGTCAGACTGCCTTAATCCATTTCACAGCCTGTACTCAAAAATGAACTTTCATTTAATAACCGGGTAGCTCCGCATCGAAAGAAAGCCAAGCCTTGAAGCAGAATGTTACATTAAATGTTACAAATCGAGTTTTAAAATCTGTTGATGAATCAAAATTATCTTATCTGGATATCTTTAATTCACAAAATTTGAATGTTTTCAATTAAAATTTCAATCACATATCACTGCTGAAAATGAATTTTTATTATCACAATTTATATGACTATAATTACATCATAGCTATCATTTCATGAGGTTGGTTACTGATTCTGTTCATATTTCAGGTGATCATGAAAATATTTTATCCATTAAATTTCTTGCATTAATTATATGGACTCCCATTTCGTCCTTCCTATTCTTTTGTAGATGAAAATGACAACACTGTTTATTGGTGATTATGTTATCTAACGGGTAGATAAGGGGAGAAACTCGCATATCTAATTTGTCTTATCAACGGTAAATACAGGGTACTGTCTCTTGATGAAAGAAGACTTTAGTTTGACATGTAAAGCTAGTTTCTGTTTAAATTTCATTGTGGATGTATTTGTGACATTTTGGTAGGAAAAATGTGAGAGCAGGTAGTATTTGGTGAAGTGACTCTCAGTTGTAGTATGAGTAGTACTTTCAGGTCACAGCAGTGTGATTTTGATGTCAGTTTACAGTAAGCAAATGTAACCAGAGAAATCTCTCTTAGAAGATACATGACCCCTACTTTTCTCTTCATTTTATATCAGTTTTATCATAACTCTTTAAAATGAGGTAAGGGTTTGTTCTCTGAAATGGGTCTAGCTATGTTTGGAAGCTCTTTAAAAAATGTCAGTTTTATATAGAATATATAGGGAAAACTATTTAGATGGTTGTGACCTATAAGAAAATGTGGGCAGAAATTGAGATTTGTCCAGATATTGATATAAATGGACTAGTTTGGTCAGACTTTGGTAAAAAATGAGCATTTCATTGAAATTTTGCTGCAAAAATTGATAAAAACCCAAAAAATCACATTTTCACTGTTTTGGGTGTATTTTTTTAACTCAACTATATGAAGTATAAGGAGAGCTATCCTACTCGCCCCGGCGTCGGCATCAGCATCTTTCCGCGTCCCCACCTTGGTTAAAGTTTTGGTGCACTTTCTCTTTTTTCATTTTATCTCTGTAATTACTTGACGGATTTGATTCAAACTTGAAATACTTATTCCTCTTCATCATCCACATCATCTGACATAAGGGCCATAACTCTGGCACCAATATTTCATGAACTATCCCCCCTTTTCACTTAGTTTTTCAGGTTAAAGTTTTGATGTACTTTCACTCTATCTCTGTTATTAGTAAATGGATTTGATTCAAACTTAAAATAGTTGTTCAACATCATCACTCACATCATATGACACAAGGTGCATAATTCTGGCACCATTTTTTCATGAATTATTCCCCCTTTTTACTTAGAATTTCAGGTTAAAGTTTTGGTGCACTTTCACTCTACCTCTGTTATTACTGAATAGATTTGACTCAAACTTAAAATAGTTGTTTAGCATCATCACCCACATCATATGACACAAGATGCATAACTCTGGCACAATTTTTCATGAATTATTCCCCTTTTTACTTAGAATTTCAGGTTAAAGTTTTATGCACCTTCACTCTATCTCTGTTATTACTGAATGGATCTGATTCAAACTTAAAATAGTTGTTCAACATCATCACCCACACCATATGATGCAGGGTGCATAACTCTGGCACCAATTTTTCATTAATTATTCCCCCTTTTTACTTAGAATTTTAGGTTACAGTAAGTTTTGATGCACTTTCACTCTGTCTCTGTTATTACTGAATGGATTTGATTCAAACTTAAAATAGTTGTTCAACATCATCACCCACACTATATGACACAAGCTGCATAACTCTGGCACCAATATTTAATGAATTATGCCCTTTTTTGCTTAGGATATACTTATATAGTGTTTTGATACATTTTATCTTTACCTCTCTTATTACTTTAAGTTGATATTTTTGACATAGACACAGGCTATTGTGCAATATCTTCATCCACAATTGGAGTCATTAAACACTCCAGTGACAGCTCTAGTTTCCTCAGATGTGCCAAGTTTCAGTATCCAGCATCGAAATAGTCGAGCGCACTGTCTCCTGTGACAGCTCTTGTAAAAAAATGCACTTTTACACTCTAAATTTTGCCAATATATACCTTTCAGAGGAGACATTTGGTATATTTCAAAATGTTAGTGTGTAATTTGCATGCAAATCATAGTGAAAATTTATGAAATAGGGCAAAAACCAGCTCTGGCTAGAAGAACTGGTTAAAAAATATGTCGCGACATCAGTTTTGAAGGAAAATTGGCGCAGGGACCCGCGTTACTGAAAATGCCACAAAAGCTTGAAAACTGATCTAATCAAGCTGAAACTTGGTATTTTTCATGCAAATATGTTACTGGTACTATACAAATGAAATTGAGACTATTACAGAAAAACAGTTTTTCTTATAGGCCTAACTATACTAAAGGAACCAGCGTGGGAGCCATCTGGTCTAGTCGCGTAATGGCTGCCAGGTATTTGAACACTAATTTTTCACTTGGCATGGCAACAGAGGTCTAAATTAAAGCTAGTTTCTGTTTAAATTTCATTGTGGATGTATTTGTGACATTTTGGTAGGAAAAATGTGAGAGCAGGTTGTATTTGGTGAAGTGAATCTCAGTTGTAGTATATGAGTAGTACTTCCAAGTCACAGCAGTGTGATTTTGATGTCAGTTTACAGTAAGCAAATGTGACCAGAGAAATCTCTCTTAGAAGATACATGACCCCTACTTTTCTCTTCATTTTATATCAGTTTTATCATAACTCTTTAAAATGAGGTAAGGGTTTGTTCTCTGAAATGGGTCTAGCTATGTTTGGAAGCTCTTTAAAAAATGTCAGTTTTATATAGAATATATAGGGAAAACTATTTAGATGGTTGTGACCTATAAGAAAATGTGGGCAGAAATTGAGATTTGTCCAGATATTGATATAAATGGACTAGTTTGGTCAGACTTTGGTAAAAAATGAGCATTTCATTGAAATTTTGCTGCAAAAATTGATAAAAACCCAAAAAATCACATTTTCACTGTTTTGGGTGTATTTTTTTAACTCAACTATATGAAGTATAAGGAGAGCTATCCTACTCGCCCCGGCGTCGGCATCAGCATCTTTCCGTGTATATAGGGAAAACTATTTAGATGGTCCGTAAACTTGGCTTGTGACCACTCTAGAGGTCACATTTTTCATGGGATCTTTATGAAAGTTGGTCAGAATGTTCATCTTGATGATATCTAGTTCAAATTCGAAACTGGGTCACGTGCAATCCAAAACTAGGTCAGTAGGTCTAAAAATAGAAAAACCTTGTGACCTCTCTAGAGGCCATACTTTTCAATGGATCTTCATGAAAGTTAATCAGAATGTTTACCTTGATGATATCTAGGTCAAATTTGAAACTGGGTCATGTGCTCTCAAAAACTAGGTCAGTAGGTCAAATAATAAAAAAACCTTGTGACCTCTCTAGAGGCCATATTTTTCATGGGATCTGTGTGAAAGTTGGTCTGAATGTTTATCTTGATGATATCTAGGTCAAGTTCGAAACTGGGTCAACTGTGGTCAAAAACTAGGTCAGTAGGTCTAAAAATAGAAAACCTTTTGACCTCTCTAGAGGCCATATTTTTCAACAGATCTTCATGAAAATTGGTCTGAATGTTCACCTTGATGATATCTAGGTAAATTTTGAAACTGGGTCACTTGTGGCCAAAAACTAGGTCAGAAGGTATAAAAAAAGAAAAACCTTGTGACCTCTCTAGAGGCCATATTTTTCATGAGATCTTCATGAAAATTGGTCAGAATTTTTATCTTGATGATATCTAGGTCAAGTTCAAAACAGGGCCACATGAGCTAAAAAAGTAGGTCACTATGTCAAATAATAGAAAAAACGCATCATACTCAGTTCAAAACTGGGTCATGTGGGGACAGGTGAGCGATTCAGGACCATCATGGTCCTCTTGTTTAAAGATATTTCTTGTTAAAAGTAAAATGGCATTATAAAAATCATGAGTAAAAGCAGTGAGCTTCTTTACATACATATATTAGCGTTGACTTAATTTACCAAATCAATGTCAAAATGTGTAGTATCGTTATCAAATTCAAGAGTAAAAGTCGAGAGTTCATACATAAACGGAGACTTAATTTGGCAACATAGGGTAATTGTTGTCACATTCTTTCTTTTACCTTTTATAGTTCCTCGTTAAACGGAGTTTCTGAATACGCCCATGTTGCGAGTTCGTCCAGTGGAGAGGTCGGTTGGCGGTTTGGCTGGCGGGCGGTGCGGTCATTGTCGTCCACAGTACCTTGTACGAGCATTGTCTTGCTCTACATGTGAAGGGTTTTGATGAAAATCTTTTGCACAAAATTTTCACATTATATGAGCTGGAGTTGTCATGCCAAACCAGGTCCTAGAGTTGAGGCAGTCCAAAGGTCAACCAGCTTAAAGGTCAATAGGTTCAAATTACAAGAATGTCTTTGTCCGACCATTTCATTTCTTTCTCATAAGGTTTTGATAAGTTGGTCCAATTGTTCATTCCCAATAGAAAAGAGTTCTATGCGCAAAAACATGGATCCCTAAGAAGGTCAAGCACGTTTAGGTCAAGGATACTAGAATGACAACATACTTTCCAAGTATTAGATGATTCTCTTCAAAGCATAGCTTGCTAGTTTATATAACTGGCAAACAATTTCAGATTGCACCATGAGCGTTGGGTACTAGCGCTAGAACCAGTCTCTATGTTTAAGGTCAAGGTACACTTAGAGTCATAAGGTATTACAAAAGTATGTAATACTTTCCTGGAGCATTTTTTCATCATGCATATGAGTATTTTATTAATTTAGACATCATGTTACCACCACGAGGCGGTAGTAGTTGCGGTGCGCAAAACCGAGGTCCATCTAGTGGTTCTAAGTTCAGGTCACAAGCACTGATAGGCCAAATAGAGTATACAGAATGAATTTGTTTTCTCGAACATTTCTTCTTTCATGATGAGATTTTGAGTGTACTGTTACACAATTATATCACCATCATGAGACGTCAATGTCATGCGCATGTTCCTCTTTCTTTCTTACGAGTACTTCCCTTTTTGTATACTTTAAATAGTTATATTGTAACTTTTTCATTACTGTGTAGGGAAAAATAGAGACCACTTTTCTGTAGTACAACATGCATGCTACATCCAGTTTTGAGGTGTATTTTGACCAGTCTCTACCTGGTAAAGATTTTTGTGAGGACTTACAATTTTTTTTTGATTTTTTTTTTTTTTTTTTTTTTTTTTTTTTTAAGATTAACTTCCCTTAGTTGTTACTATAAATAACTTATATTGTAACTTTTTTATAATTGACCGTAGGGAAAAACCAAGACCACTTTTCTGTGGTACAACATAGATGTTACTTTCCAATTTTAGGTGTATTTTAAGGTATCTCTACCTGGTAAGGAGTTTTTTTGAGGACTTAGAAAAACAAAACACTTAGTTATTACTAAACAACCACAAAATTAAAATTCCATTTGCAAATACAGGTGCTAGAGTAAAGAAATTTGCTGTGACGGGCGTATATTGTGACATTCTTGCACTCTTGTTCCTATTTAGTTCCTCTGTTCCTGGTTATTGTTCTTTATAATACCTCATTTTTGTTTGCAATGTTTCTTACCAGTAGGAAGTCTTGTATTGCTTTGCAATACTTCTCTCATTTGTACCCCTTACAACTTACACATTGTAAGCAGTTTCATTGTCCTTTGGACAGTTTTCTAAACATGTGATTGCTTCTTGGTATGTTAATATGATCTTTTTTTCTACAAAAAAATTACTTACTTATATGAAAGTCTATATTAAAGTCAATGACTCAACTAGATTTTAAGAGTTGATTTTGGAACCATGGTGGGGGCCAAGCATAAGGATACAAACGCAGCATAAATGGTCTGAATTTACCAATGTGCTTGCCACAGACAGTTACAAGATGGTGCCTAATTGTGTTCCTCTCATTGTTCATTTGTCTTTGTCGTCTATAAGTTTTACTTTGTCTATATTTTATCAGATTCCCAAGTAAAAATTATGTTCTGTTTGACTCATCAATTGTGTTATCCCCAAAGAAGCAAACACTGTGTTTTTCACCATTTATAGTCTTTATTATCCTAACACTACCTTTCTCAAGTTATTTAAGATGATTCCTCTCAGCAGTACACTATGCTTGCCTTAGTTTTATATGGAAAACCCATAATATTTCAGATTTTGCAAACAGGTTTCCCAGTTTTGTGGTAGCTAGCCTTTCTGTACTTTCAGTACTCTGATTTTAAAGTTAAGGTATCACTCTACATTATTAGTTATTTTCAGCAACACAGTCATGTATATTTATTACCCTGTGATGAATATTTTTGCAATATGCCATATTAACACTATTATTTATTTATTTCAGAACCTCATGTTTCCAAATGAGGACTATGGGCATTATGTAGTTGCAGAAGATGGAACTCTACATATTGAGGCAGCAAATGACTCTGATGCTGGTGTTTATATCTGCGAGGCTCTCAACACAAGGGGCACTGCATATGCCTCTGCTAAATTAGATGTCAAAGGTCAGAATGAATTAATTTAAAAGTTCAAAATTAATTGACATTTTAAGAAAACAGTGGGGTTTAGCTACAGATGAGCTATTGTGGTAGTCTGTCTGTTAACATTTTTAGCTCACCAGTGAGCTATTGTGACAGGTCATTTTCCTGCATGTGGTGTCTGTTGTCCGTCAATATTTGCCTTGTTAACACTCTAGAGGCTACAGTTTTGACCCAATCCTTATGAAACTTGGTCAGAATGTTTGTCTTGATGATTTCTAGGTCAAGATTAAACTGGGTTATGTGGAGTCAAAAACTAGGTCAGTAGGCCAGATCAAAGGAAAAACTTGTTAATACTCTAGAGACCACATGAAACTCATGAAAATTGGTCAGAATGTTTGTCTTGATGACCTCTAGGTCAAGTTAGAATCTGGGTCATTTGGGGTCAAAAACTAGGTCATTCGATCAGATCAAAAGAAAAGCCACATTTATGACCCTATCTTCATGAAACTTGTTCAAAATGTTTATCTTGATGATCTTTAGGCCAAGTTAGAAATTGGGTCATGTTGGGTCAGAAACTAAGTCAACCACTCAAATTAAAGGAAAAGCTTGTTAAGACTCTAGAGGCCACATTTATGACCCTATAATCTTGAAACTTGGTCAGAATGTTTATCTTGATGATTCCTAGGCACAATCTGAAACTGGGTCTTGTGTGGTTAAAAACTAGGTCACTCATTCAAATTAAAGAAAAAGCTTGTTAACACTGTAAGAGGCCACATTTCTGGCCCTAACTTGGTCAGAATGTTTATCTTGATAATTCCAAGCCGAAGTTTGAATCTGGGTGATGTAAGTTTGAATCTGGGTGATGTGGATTCAAAAACTAGGTCACTCGCTCAAATCAAAGGAAAAGCATATTAACCCTCTAGAGGCCACATTTATGACCCTTACTTGGTCAGAATGTTTATCTTGGTGATCCCTAGGCCAGGTTTGAAACTGGGCCATGTAGGGTCAAAAACTAGGACACCCAGTCAAATAAAATGAAAAGCCTGTAGAAGTTGCAGGCTCAGTTAATAGGTGAGTGGCCCAGGGTCATCATGACCCTCTTGCTTTTAAAAAATCTGAATACACCAAGTCAGTAATCAGAAAACTACACAGTAATGATCGTTGGATGATCTTCTATCAAAGTAACAGGACTCTGACCACCATGGCAACAGATAGAAAAAAACTTTTGGAATCTCCTTGAACTCTTTAACTTTTTCAAAAAGTGATATGACTACTATTGTTGTTGCTAAAGTTTAAACTTCAAAAATTTCAAAAATTATTTCTTGAATGAATGATCAAAATTAAAAATCATTTCACAGAAATGATTATCTTGTAAACCTTTACAAAGGTAGCTCAAATGTAAAATTAGATCCTCCAAAAACATGGCACCTTGGTCTTGTCTTTTCCTATATACATTTAAGGAAAGCTTCTAATCATGCTAAGAATCTTTTCTGAAATATAAGATTAGAATTCAGCATAAATTCTTAGGAATTAATGATCCAGTAATCCTATTTATGTCTCCCCGGAGAGACATATTGTTTTTGCCCTGTCCGTCTGTCCGTACATCACACTTCATTTCCGATCAATAACTGGAGAACCATTCGATCTAGAACCTTCAAACTTCATAGGGTTGTAGGGCTGCTGGAGTAGATGACCCCTATTGTTTTTGGGGTCACTCCATCAAAAGTCAAGGTCACAGGGGCCTGAACATTAACCACTTGACCCAGATTGTTGAAACTTCATAGGATGATTGGTCATGTAGAGTAGATGATCCCTATTGTTTTTGGGGTCACTCCATTAAAGGTCAAGGTCACAGGGGCCTGAACATTGAAAACCATTTCTGATCAGTAACTTGAGTACCACTTGACCCAAAATGTTGAACTTCATAGGATGATTGTACATGCAAAGTAGATGACCCCAATTAATTTTGGGGTCACTCTATTAAAGGTCAAGGTCACAGGGGCCTGAACATGGAAAACTGTTTCCGGTCAGTAACTTGAGAACCACTCGACCCAGAATGTTGAAACTTCATAGGATGATTGGTCAGGCAGAGTAAATGTCCCCTATTGTTTTTGGGGTCACTCCATTAAAGGTCAAGGTCACAGGGGCCTGAACATTGATAACCATTTCCAATCAATAACTTGAGAACCTCTTGATCCAGAATGTTGAAACTTTATAGGATGATTAAACATGCAGAGTAGATGACTCCTATTGATTTTGGGGTCACTCTGTTAAAGGTCAAGGTCACAGGAGCCTGAACATGGAAAACATTTTCAGATCAATAACTTGAGAACCACTTGACCCAGAATGTTGAAACACCATAGGTTGATTGAACATGCAGAGTAGATGACCCCTATTGATTTTTGGGTCAGTTTGTTAAAGGTCAAGGTCACAGGGGCCTGGTCATGTAAAATCATTTCCTGAAAATAACTTGAGAACCACTTGACCTAGAATGTTGAAACTTAATAGGATGATTGGACATGCAGAGTAGATGACCCCTATTTATTTTGGGGTCACTTGATCAAAGATCAAGGTCACAGGAGCCTGAACAGTGACTTGAGAACCACTAGGCCAAGAGTGCTGAAACTTAGCGGGATGACTGGACATGCCAAGTAGATGATCCCTATTGCAGCCAAACATCAGTGTCTCTTTGACTTACGCTCCTGGCCCCTATTGACTTCTTGCCTGTACAACTTTGCATTGGGGGAGACATGCGCTTTTTTACAAAAGCATCTTCTAGTTAAAAACAGCTAATATTAAAAACATTTGCAAGCATGTTTTGTCTTTCCTCACCTTCTCTGAAGTCAGTAATCTGGATTCAAAATATTTTCACATAATTATGTTGGTGAGTCTTTACTGAAATAACTATTGCAAATTCTGTTGGTCAAAAACATTGTTGCTCGATGGCATGTTTTTCTTAAATACAACATCAGAAAACAAAAAATATTAAATTGGCTAGATGCTCGGAATAAAAATTATTTCATAGGAATGATACATCTGCTCTCTACAAAATACAATGAAACTGATCCTTTGAAATACATTTCAGTGAACATTTTATATTTCCTCTATAATCAATGATGAGATTTCAACAATTTTTAAATTTTATGTGAAGACACTCTACAAAAACAGCTTTACTACTAGTCTCCTCACCCCAGCCCACCCCTTAACACCCACATATTGTACTATGGTCATTTTGAACCCAACTTATTATAGTGATTTAAACACAAAAACAACAGTGATAAAAAAAGAACTATGTTTTGCATGTGTGGATCTGAGTTTGAGAATTGTTGGCTGCTGTATTCACAGAAAAGATTATGAAGCTTATGGTTACATTACAAAAGCATTATGACCCTGTTGGTTTGAAGGACATCATATGCCGAATGTGCATTCCTTTTACAGTTCCTCCTTGATTAAGTGTCACAGAAGAGGTCATAGATTCCATGATATGCAGTTCTAAAATCCCACTGCAATTTAGCTGCTTTGATATTTGAGCCGTGCCATGGGAAAACCAACATAGTGGGTATGCGACCAGCATGGATCCAGACCAGCCTGCGCATCCGCGCAGTCTGGTCAGGATCCATGCTGTTCGCTAATAGTTTCTCCAATTCCAATAGGCTTTAAAAGCGAACAGCATGGAGCCTGACCAGACTGCGCGGATGCGCAGGCTGGTCTGGATCCATGCTGGTCGCATACCCACTATGTTGGTTTTCCCATGGCACGGCTCATTTGTCTTCTGGTCTGTTTTAAGTCAGGCTCTTAATGGTGTTTCTTTTGTTGCTGTGCTTTCTACAAGGAATTCAGTATATGGGTATATGGTTTTTCAACTCAGCTGAGCACAAAGTACTCAGGGTGAGCTGTTGTGATCACTCAAAATGTTTCTTTCACATCACATCATCATCCACATCATATGCCACAAAGACCATAAATCATGCACCAGTATTTTATGACTTATGTCCCCTTTTTACTTCAGATTTCAGTTTAATTAGCCTCACAATGTGCTCATGTTGAATATCGTGATCACCCTGTGTCTGTCGTCATGCATTGTCCATCCTGCATTGTCCTTCATAAACAGTTTCACTGTTGACACCCTAGATGTCACAGTTTTTGTCCAGTCATAATGAAATATTTGTCAAAATGTTACCCTCAATGAAATCAAGAATAAGTCCATTACTGGGTCATCTTGGGTCAAAAACTAGGCATTGAGTCAATTAATAGGAAAACATTGAAACATCATTGAAAGCCATGTTAACACTCTAGAGACCACTTTTTCTGTCTTATCTTCATAAAACTATGTCAGAATGTTTGTCTTCTTGAAACCTAGGTCCAATAAAAAACTGGGTTATCTAAGATCTTAAACTTCATCACAAGGTCAAATCATAGAAAACACTTGTTTATAATCTAGAGGCCAAATTTGTCAGAATATTTGTCTCTAAGATATCTAAAACATGTTCAAAATTAGGTTGTCTGAGGTCTAAAACAGGGTCACTATGTTAAATCATAAAAGGTTGTTAACACTATAGAGGCCACATTTTTTACTTGATCTTCATAAAACTTTGTCAGAATGTTTGTCTCATGAAATCTAGGTCAATCAGCTTTGAAAAACTGGATTATCTTGATTAATATAAAGTTCACCAGGTCACATCATAGAAAGACCCAGTTAATTCTAAAAAGGCCTTATTTGCTTCCTGATCTTTATGGTACGTAGAATTTATTAGTATCGTACTGGTTGAAAACCAGTTTTGGGGACTATAGGAATGCACTTTTTCGTCTGTCCGTCTGCAATTTCGTGTCCGGTCCATGAAGGGATTTTAATATTACTTGGCACAAATGTTCCCCATAATGAGACAACGTGTCATGCGCAAAACCCGGACCCTTAGCTTAAAGGTCAAGGTCACAATTGGAGGTCAAAGGTCAACACAGCTTTTTTCCTGTCTGGTCCATAACTATGCCATCCATGAAGGGATTTTAATATTACTGGGCACAAATGTACCTGATAATAAGACGATGTGTCTTGCACAACTTTCAGACCCCTAGCTTAAAGGTCAAGGTCACACTGTCAAATGTATACATAGCATGAACAGGGTCTGTTTCATGTCCGGTCCATAACTCCGTCATTCATTAAGGGATTTTAATATCACTTGGCACAATTGTTCCCCATGATGGGATGATGTGTCATGCACAAATTGCAGACCCCTGGCTCAAAGGTCAAGGTCAAGGTCACAATTGGAGGTCAAAGGTCAACAGGGCTTTTTTCCTGTCCGGTCCAAAACTCTGCCATCCATGAAGGGGTTTTAATATTACTTGGCACAAATGTTCCCCATGATGAGACGATATGTCGTGCACAAAACCCGGACCCCTAGCTCAAAGGTCAAGGTCACAATTGGTTAATAGGTTTTTTTCCTGTCCGGTCCAGAAATCTGTCATCCTTCAAGGGATTTTAATATTACTTGGAATAAATGTTCCCCATGATGAGGCGACATGTCATGCGCAACACCCAGAACCTAGCTTAAAGGTCAAGGTCACACTTTGAGATCAAAGGTCAGTGGGATTTTTTCCTGTCCGGTCTATAACTTTGTCATGCAAAACATATTCCCCTGGATGAGACAATGTGTCGTGCACAACACCCGAACCCTTTAGCTGCAAGGTCAAGGTCACACTTGGAAGTCAAAGGCCAAAAGGGCTTTTTTCCTGTCCAGTCTGTAACTCAACAATCCTTAAAGGGATTTTAATATTACTTAGCACAAATGTTCACCACCATGAGACGGAGTGTCTTGCGCAAGAACCTGGTCCCTAGGTCTAAGGTCAAGGTCACACATAGAGGCCAAAGGTCAGATACAAGAATGACTTTGTTCGGAGCATTTCTTCTTCATGCATGGAGGGATTTTGATGTAACTTGACACAAATGTTCACCACAGTGAGGCACTCTTGTTTATAGAATTACGTCCCTTTGTTTTACTATAAATAGATTATATTGTAACTTCTTTATTACTGGCCATAGGGAAAAAACAAGACCAGTTTTCTGTGGGACAACATGCCTGTTACATCCAATTTTTAGTAGCATTTTGACCTATCTCTACCTGGTAAAGAGTTTCTTGTGGACTTATATAATAAAGAATTTTTTTTTCCGTTTTTTTTTTAAGGATTAATTTCCCATTGTTGCTACTATAAATAACTTATGACACCTTTTTTGATAATCGGCCAAAAAATGCCATATGTCAACAACTGTAGATTTTTATATATATAGATTTTAATCCAAGTGTTTTGTTATAACATATTGTATATATAGTACAGTATTGTTTATACATCATTGACAGAATGATATCAGTTCATTATGTTATACTGCAGTAGAGCTGTATACGGCCTTTGTATTGCATGGCAATACTTCATTCACTTGTTTTTAGCTCACCTGAGCATGAAGTGCTCAAAGGTGAGCTTTTGTGATCGCCCTGTGTCCGTCGTCTGTCGACGTCCGTCCGTCGTCAACAATTTGACTGTTAACACTCTAGAGGTCACAATTTTGGCCCAATCTTAATGAAACTTGGTCAGAATGTTACCCTCAATAAAATCTTGGACGAGTTTGATATTGGGTCATCTGGGTCAAAAACTAGGTCATCAGGTCAAATCAAAGGAAATGCTTGTTAACACTCTATAGAGGTCGCAATTTTGATCCAATCTTAATGAAACTTGGTCAGAATGTTACCCGCAATAAAATCTTGGACGAGTTTGATACTGGGTCATCTGGGGTCAAAAACTAGGTCACGAGGTCAAATCAAAGGAAAAGCTTGTTAACACTCTAGATGTCACAATTTTGGCCCGATCTTAATGAAACTTGGTCAGAATGTTAATCTCAATAAAATCTTGGACAAGTTTGATATTGGGTTATCTGGGGTCAAAAACTAGGTCACCAGGTAAAATCAAAGGAAAAGCTTGTTAACGCGGTAGAGGTCACAATTTTGGCCCAATTTATTGAAACTTGGTCAGAATGTTACCCTCAATGAAATCTTGGACGAGTTCGATATTGGGTCATCTGGGGTCAAAAACTAGGTCACGAGGTCAAATCAAAGGAAAAGCTTGTTAACACTCTAGAGGTCACAATTTTGGTCCAATCTTAATGAAACTTGGTCAGAATGTTACCCGCAATAAAATCTTGGATGAGTTCGATATTGGGTCATCTGGGGTCAAAAACTAGGTCACCAGGTCAAATTAAAGGAAAAGCTTGTTAACACTCTAGATGTCAAAAACTAGGTCACCAGGTCAAATCAAAGGAAAAGCTTGTTAACACTGTAGAGGCCACATTTATGATTGTATCTTCATGAATCTTGGTCAGAATGTTAATCTTGATGGTCTCAAGGTCCAGGTTGAATATGGGTCATGTTGGGTCAAAAACTAGGTCACCAAGTCAAATAAAAGGAAAAGCTAGTTAAAACTGTAGAGGCCACATTTATGACCATACCTTAATGAAACTTGGTCAGAATGTTAATCTTGATGATCTATAAGTCAAGTTTTAATCTTGGTCAGGTGAGGTCAAAAACTAGGTCAAATTAAATGAAAAGCTTGTTAACACTCTTGAGGCCACATTTATAACTTTATCTTCATGAAACTTAGTCAGAATGTTAATCTAGATGATCTTTAGGTAAAGGTTGAATCTGGGTCATGTGGGGTCAAAAATTAGGTCACTGGGTCAAATCTGGGGAAAAGCTAGTTAACACTTCAGAGACCACATTTATGACAATATCTTAATGAAACTTGGTCAGAATGTTAATCTTGATCTTTAGGTCAATAGGTCAGGTGAGCGATACAGGGCCTTCAAGGCCCTCTTGTTTCTAAATTGTTCAAGCAATCTCTGAAACTCAGGTGAGCAATCTAGGGTCATCATGGTGGTCTTGTTCTGATTTTTTGGTTAAAGTTTTATACAGTTTTTACTGGTAAAGCTCTAATTCAGAGTCAAGCACTGAGAAAAGTCAAGCGCACTGTCTTACGGACAGCTCTTGTTATTGAACATTATATAAATGCTTTTATGTAAAGCACTTTTGAACGTATTTTTATATGAAAAGAGTGCTATATAAATGTGGTATATAATGATAATGATAATGATGAAATTTACCTAAACAGCGATAAATGTCGCAGTAAACGAGGCGAAATGTCACCACAACTGTAGGATGTACCTGTTAAAAGAACACAAAAATGCTCACTACGTAACTGTCTTGCGGTAAACGTCATCAAAAAAGTGTAAACAATGTGTTCGCTGAGAGTCTATAAATAGCTCGCCAGTGTATAAAAATAAAGCAATGTCTAGCTGAAAAATTATCGGCGTTACAAACAAATTTTGAGCTAATCCCTATAAAGACTCGTATAAATACTTGTGATAAAATAAATGAAGTTATTATCGGCCCTTTAGATAGCACAATACTCTTGATAAAATTGCTTTCTATAAAAAAAAAAACAGAAAACAAGACAAAATGTCTAATTCAAGCTTTCAACCTTGTCGAAAGCAGTAAGGCCAGAGTTTTTTTATCTTTCGTTTTACGGGAGATTTTTGAAAAATGAGCAGGGGTAGGAGGGAATAAAAATAAAAATAAAAAGCTTGAAAGTCAGCATCTCGGAAAAAAATAAAAATAAAATAGAATTTTTTAAGATTTTTTTTATTTTGATGAACTTTCGTTTCAAGTTTTGTTTACTTGTGTTTGTGTCCAGTATTTAATATTGTGATGTATTGTTACGTTTTAAGACTATAAAAGCCATTTATACAGGATGAACATTGAATAAAAGTTTCATGCATACTTGTGAATAAACTGCTTCAGGCACTGTAACTCACACTGGCAAGTCTTTAAAATTCAGAGAGCTTGTTTTACTTAATTTAAGTGGAAGACAAAAATTATTTTATCTGTAACAACAGCCACAGTAAATTTCAGTGACAGCAAGTAGAGACTAAACACGTCTGGTATAAAGTGGCCTAGTAGTGTAGTAGTTTTGGTGGTTTGGTTTGCTTGCATCTTCTGCTGTGTAACCTCTGCTTTTTATACATAATATTTACTTATTGTATCTTTCACCAATATCATCTTTAACAAGCTAACTTTACAGTTTATGCCAGCTCATAATATACTGGATTTTATCAGCAAAATAAAGTATTTAATAACTTTGACTAACAGTCACAGTGCAGAGGGCAAGATTTTTTTTCAGTGATGAAAAACGAAAGATAATCTAGCAAAAAGTAATCTGAAAATTTACCTCATTTAACTCATTTGCACCTTTTTATAATACACTTAGTTCAAGTACTGAAGTTGCTTCTGTAATTTGCACCTTTTTATACTACACTAAGTTCAAGTACTGAAGTTGCATTACTTTTTGTCAAAATATTGTCTCCAATAAAGTATTCTTTATTATTCTTTATACACTTACGAATTCTATTGAAGTTACAAAAGAAATGGACCATCTGTCTGAGATTTTGCCAACACTACCAGCTGCTTTATGCCAGACAGTCCCAAGCCTGTGTAAAGTGTGAGGGGTCACCATTGAAATAAAAATGTAAAAAAAATCTGCTGTTACAAACATTTATTTGTTCTGCAAACAACTAATTAATGTTTTGAATAAAATTTAATGTCAAAGCACCTTTGATATTGTATTACCTTTCTATGGCAAACTTGTAAGTTGAATCTATTGAAAACAAAATGTGAGTAAGACAATCTTTAGACAATTTAATACTTTTAATATTGTCACTTTTATGAAATGAGTATTATGTACAATAGTATTATTTCCCGAAAAATATATATTTTGAAAAGTGTCTAAAAAAATTTGGACACAATCATCGTCCATCCACCCGTGTAGAAGAGAGAGAAAAAAACGTTAAAGATTATCGGTAATTATTCAGTGATAAACTAAGTAATGTTGACCTTGTTTTCATGATCAATTTACACCCCCTCTAAGAGCTAAAAGAAGTGTGTCAGTATCTTGACATCTGAAGCGGAGATCAAAGCGGTATTTTTGCTCGAGATTGTCATGGCATTACGTCATGTTTTCGCGCCATGTGCATGTATCACTGTCTGATCGTACCACATCGGTTCTTAAAATTGCTGAGAAATAGAAATCAATAAAAAATTTCTTCTTTAATTTGTTATCAAAAGCGAATGTGCTATATCCCGTATAAAAGGTAAATGTCTCAAACGATAGTTACTATAGTGGATATCCTACCTCTGTGACCTATTTGCCCTCGAGGAATTTACATTATTGTTTGACAAGAAAAACTTTTAAATTGTTGGTCAAAAAATACATGTACAAAGATTCATTTAAAACTTATTAAAACCCGCAGTGACATCACATTGCTTTATTTTAAAATCGCATTTCTACTTACGTTCACGAGGTCACGTAACCTATTCTGCCGCACTAACAGAAATCTGTTTGCCAAAAATCGTCTTACTCCATATATTGTAATCGCAGCCGCTTTTTCATTATTTAAGATTTTTTTATTCTGTTTTTTGTACTTTCTGGTCAAAAGTCTGAATTTTAAGCCCATAGTATTCATCATTTATTTACTTTTAGAAAGAAATAAGTAACTAAGATCGCGCTGTTTGAATTTTTACAAATGATTATATGAAAATTCGACCGTTTTTATAGAATTTTGCCTACATTTCTGTCGATATCTTATTAAAATCGTTATAGAAATCAAAAAGTATTATTTCTCAAGGGGTGTTGAAAACTTGAAGCGAAAATATTAAATAATGAATGCACTACGCACGGTTTTTGTGTACGTGTCGATGTAAATTAGATGTTACGATACTAAGGTCACACGTGCTTGTGGAATGGAAAATTACCGGCATTACGTTTTGATATCTTTACGATTCGCGGGTAAATTCCAGTCAATCCGGGTAGCGACTGAACCATCTCAAAGTTTGTTGACATTTTGTAGATGTAATTGCTGAATTTTGGTAAAGTAAGGATGTAAAAAAACCACTCGCCCGATCGTCCGAGTACACAGCGAGGTCCACTCGTCCTACTCAGACTTAACTCGCCAATGCGAGCAGGCGAGTGGAATTTTACACCCTGTTAATGCCGATAAATGTGCGGCAAAACACGATATTTTGCACGCGTTAAACTCCCTTCCTGTGAAATTACGTCCAGGTGAATACACTAATTTTATTTTCTTTGGGGCTGTAAACAGCCGACCGGCGGAAAAAATAAAATAAAACTCGGGAAAATGAATTTTAATTTTATTCCACTTTTGCAATATTTAAGACCGGCGCTCCCGTAAAACGAAAAATAAAAAAACTCTGGCCTAAGTTCATATTTAATTTATTGTGTTGAGCTTGTGATAATACAGTTTTCTTATTTTAAATAAGAAAACTGTATTATCATAAGCTCAACACAATAAATTAAATATGAACTTACTTGACTAAACTGTCCACCCACATGAAGTCAACACAGATTTCGCTGAGGTGAAACGATAAAACAACATGGCTAATAAAGGACAGACCCAAGGTCCGTACTCTATGAAAATCAACAGTGCACTGAGGGCGGCGTACATCTCATCTGAGAATGGAAGTGGTATGACGTAAAAGAATCCTTATTACGCCCCCACAGATGAAGTTTGAGGGGGTATATTGGAGTGAGCTTGTCAGTCGGTCAGTCGGTTGTCCGTTGGTTTTCATGGTTCCAGCAAACATGAAGGTCCTGACAGATTAAAATAAATTTGGTACACAGTGTCTAAATCATAAGAAAAGCCATTTGACTATGCTACAGACACATTTTTATGTGATGCCCTTTCATTGAAATGTTGGTCAGAACTCATGGTTCATCTTGGAAGAACTATACAGGTTGTTCGAAACAATTGGGTACACGTTGATGTCAAAAACTAGGTCAGTACTTCTTGAACACATAGAAAAACCTTGGTTGACCACGTCTAGAGGTCAATTTTTGTCATGGATTCCTTCATGAAAGTTGTCAAATTTCACTTAGATATATAGGTAAGGAAACTCATGTCAAAAACTTCGTAGGTCAAAAAAAACCTGTGACCATAGGGTCTTGGGTTTTATGAAGTTGGCTAGTTCATCTTGATGTTCTAGGTCAAATTCGAAACTGGGTCACTGCCTTCAGAAACTAGGTCATAGGTCTAAAAATACAAAAACCTTGGACACTCTGGTCACACATGGGATTTATGAAGTTGGTCAGAATGTTCACTGAGATATCTATCCATTCAAATGGTCCGCTGGTCAAATGGTCAGTGGTTAAAATAGAAACTTGGACACTTATACATTTTATGGATCTCATAAAAATGGTCAGATGTTATTTGAGATATCTAGTCAAGTTCAAATGTGAGTGCGTCAAAAACTAGGTCATAGTTAAAAAGAAAACCTTGACCCCAGAGGTCACATTTTTCATGGACTTCATGAAAATGGAGAAATGTTCATCTTAATCTTTAGGTCAAGTCAACTGGATTACGTGCCTTCAAAACAGGTCAAGGTCTAAAAATAGCCTTGTGACATCTGGGTCACATTTTTTTGGACTTTGAAATTGGTGAATGTTACTCTTGATATTTCTAGCATTGAATGGTCACGTCGTCAAAAACTAGGTCAGTAGTCACTGAAAAACCTTGTGACCACTCTAGAGGTACTTTTCTGGATCTTACAAGTTGGTCAGAAGTTCATCTTGACTGATATAGTGTTCGAACCACTGCCCAAATAACTATGTATAGTCTAAGGTGACCACTTAGAGTACATTTTTACACTTCATGAATTGTAACGATGGCATAAAACGGTCATGTTGACATTAGACCTACATGTCCTCTTTTTTATGTAGTTATGGCCCCTTTCCAACTTGAAATTTTGCCAAACTCATGGTTTCCGGACAAGAACTCATGACAGGTTTGACAGATTTAAATAAATTTTGGTACACAGGTTTAACATCATAAAATACAGGTTCGACTTTGCCTGCAAACCACCATTTTTAGCCCACCATCTAATGATCAAATCACTCTGCGTCTGTCGTCGGTCCGTTAACAATTTCTTGTTATCGCATCTCCTCAGAAACTACTAGGGGGATTTTGACCAAACTTTGTCTATTGTATTGGTACTATAGTTGTGTCCCCCTGAAAAACAGACTGGTTCAACAATTTATGAGTGAGTTATGGCCCTTTGTTTATTTTTATAATTTACATAGATTTATATAGGGAAAAACTTTGAAAATCTTCTTGTCCAAAACCACAGAGCCTAGGGCTTTGATATTTGGTTTGTAGTATCATCTAGTGGTCCTCTACCAAGACGATTCAAATTATTTCCCTGGGGTCAAATATGGCCCTGCCCCAGGGGTCACTTGGTTTATATAGACTTGTATAGGGAAAAACTTTGAAAAACCTCTTGTCCAAAACCACAGGGCCTAGGGCTTTGATATTTTGTATGTGACGTCATCTTGTGGTCTTCTACTAAGTATTCAAATTATTCCCTAGGGTCAATATGCCGCCCTTGAGTCACATGGTTACATAGACTTGTATAGGGAAAACTTTGAAAATCTTCTTGTCCAAACCACAATGCCTAGGGCTTTGATATTTGTAATGTAGCATCATCTAATGGTTTTCTACCAAGTTTGTTCAAATTATCCCCCTAGGGTCAATATGGCCCCGCCCCAGAGGTCACATGGTTCATATAGACTTTTATGGGGAAAAGCTTTTAAAATCTCTTTGTCAATAACCTACAACATTCAAATTTGAACCAACATGTATAGTTTTGAGTGGCAAGATGAACCTTGACATGAGTTGACCTTGATTTTGACCTAGTGACCTACTTTTACATTTTTGTAGCTACAGCCTTCAAATTTGGACCTCATGCATAGTTTTGTGCACCGAAAAAAACTTTGACCTTGACATTGACCTAGTGACCTGCTTCCACAATTTTGAAGCTACAGGCTTCAAATTTGGACCACATGCATAGTTTTGTGTTCAGAAATGAAATTTGACCTTGATTTTGACCTAGTGACCTACTTTCACATTTCTGTAGCTACAGCCTTCAAATTTGGACCACATGCTTAGTTTTGTGCACTGTAAAAAAACTTTTACCTTGACATTGACCTAGTGACCTACTTTCACATTTTTGAAGGTACTGGCTTCAAATTTGGACCACATGCATAGTTTTGTGTTCCGAAAAAAACTTTGACCTTGACATTGACCTAGTGACCTACTTTCACATTTCTGAAGCTACAGGCTTCAAATTTGGACCACATGCGTATTTTTGTGTTCTGAATTGAAATTTGACATTGATTTTTACCTACTGGTTTCGAAGCACAGTTTCCCTCATAAAATGAAGGTTTTTAAAATTTCTTTTTTCTTGAACGTTTCAGTTCCGTAAAATGCTCCCAAAGAGAACATCTTAGCTCTTCTGCTTTACGAAAACATAAATATCAATAGTGTCTAGCGCACGTGATAACACACACAGGGGCTCCAAAAGGGGTGAATAAATAGAGCTGAATCGGTTGACTACAGAAGCAGTTTCCGTCATCAATTTTTGTTTTAATATTTATGTACATTTTTACAGTGAATACGACTAGAAAAGCACCATCCGTGTTTTTTTTAATCTTTCTGGTGAAATTAATTAATACAATTTTAAGAAGTTTGAAGGTTCAGGTGTTAAATTAGGCTTGTTGAAAATAGGAGGTAAAAAAAAAGAGCAAAACCTGGGACTCGAACTTGCGATCTCATGCTTGTGAAGCCGATGTTCTACCAATTGAGCAAATCGGCCAGTTGACATCATAGCGACAATTTATATATCTTATATACACATATAAGTTACGTAAGGGATACAACCGTCACTTTGTATAGCACATAGTATGTGACCAGTTACCCCCCTTGGATAAGAAAATCTGGCAGGGGTAACCTAATCATCTATATTTCACATTGGTTTTTGCTTTCTTAATTGTGAAAAAAAAAGTATTGCCGATGCACAAAAATGACTCCTTTTTATCTTTATTATGTATTTTTGGTAAATCATCTGGTTTCGACTGCCAGAAGGAGGAACTTTCAACTTAATTGGGGATTACGGAGTTATTCTTTGCGCATGCGCATTAGTTGCACGTGAAATCCCCTATGTGCAGAATGTAAACAAAACAATTATGGAATGAACAATTCGAGTTTTCTTGGAAAGTTTTTACCCTTTGTTGCTGGAATTTCACAGAGCTCTGGATTGCAGGGTAGTGTTATGGAAACAATCTCGACTTCATTGTGAAGAACATCACGAAACGTAAAATAACGCATTGACGGATACTACTAGCCGACGGAAACTGCTTCGAAACCAGTAGTACCTACTTTCACATTTCTCAAGCTACAGCCTCCAAATTTAAGGCACATGCATAGTTTTGTATACTGAGATGAACTTTGACCTTGAAATTGATCTAGTGACCTACTTTCACATTTCTCAAGCTACAGCTTTCAAATTTGGACCACATGCATGGACCACATGCACAGTGTTGTGTACCGAAATGAAATTTTACCTTGATTTTGACCTTGAGCTAGTCTTGAAATTTGGAACATTAAAAAATGGCTCAATGGTGGGCACCAAGATCACTCTGTGATCTCTTGTTTTATGTAGTTATGGCCCCTTTCCAACTTAAAATTTGCCAAACTCATGGTTTCCTGTCTCTCTTGTGGCCATTTCTTTCTTATGGTTGCCATACTTCTGTAGCAAGGCTGTATTGTGGGGGTATTATTCATCACTCCTGTGACAGTTCTAGTTAAATTTCGACCATATTAAATTCATTTAAAGAAGATGGTATTGTCCCTCATATTCACACCAGCTCAAAGACCCTAATGGTTTTCGTATCCTGTAAGATTGGATAAATTTTTCCCAAAGATCTGAGGAAAAACTGAGGCATAGATTAAAAAATGGGGTTTTGGTCTAGACCGCACTGATACCATATTCATACAACTCACACATTGTCAAAACTACTGCATGTATTTTTATTCAGCATTGTCATGTTATTATGAAACAATGCATTCTGACACGTGTTTGCACTAGTTTCAGTGATGACAGATCACATGACACTTGTGTTCAAACTGCAGCTATCATCTATTTTATTTGCAACAGTGCTCATTAGGTACTCAAATTGTTCAGTAGTTGGTTTAATGAAAATAAAAATAGTCATTTGGGTAGATGTTTACATTTACAGAAAATAACTTATCACTGAATGGTAGACACATCTTTACCGTGACATTAAATTTTTTAAGAGGGACTTAGGAATTTTTAAAGTCACAGGTTTTCATGTTCTGAATAGTGCATGGCTGATCCACATATTATCCTGTTTCTGTATTATCATAATGTTGCACAATATATTAATATGTAAAAAATTGCAGACAAAGACACAGAAATGCCTCACACAAATACTGGGATTGATGAATGTGAAATGTTTGGAGCTGATCAGCTGTGCAGTCAGATATGTGTAGATACACCAGGCTCATATAGGTGTGAATGTAACAGTGGTTACAAATTAGCCATGGATGGTCGTACCTGTTACAGAGATGGTAAGCTCTTTAATGGTTATTTTCCTTGTTCATATATTTTCACCTGTACAGCTGGGACCAATTATGAATGTCACAGGGGCTCATTAACTTGAGAACCACTCAACCAGAACCTTCAAACTTAAATGCATGATTTGGCCTCTGTTGTTTTCAGTAAGTCAAAGGTCAAGGTAAAAAAGGAACCTGAACATGGAGTGCGGTACCAGTGGTAAAAAATTGTGTCACTTAGTCAAATCATTGTTCTCTTGAGAAGGAACACCTAGAATTGGTAAGTCACACTTGACTGAGCAACTGACCTCGAAAGCTCTTGTCATTACAAGCAGGCCAATCAAACTCTGCGACCTTAGAAATAACCTGATAGTATGCCTAGAATTTTCTAAATTGTGACTTGCGTAGGCATTTTCTGAAGATGGATGATTACAATGATAAACGTTATCTACTAGGTGCCACAAGAAAGACTTGCCCAGTAGTCACCCTTGAGAGGCCCTTTATAGTGAAATAAACGAGGTCAAAGGTCATTCGGTGCATATTTTCATGTGTGTCACATAAAATACGTTGTATCTTGGTCATTTGTCGGTGTAGAATAACAACAGTGATATCAAAATGAAGCCAGGGTTTTGTACATTTATTTACAAACACTTACTCAAAGATTTTCTTATATACATACTTAAGAATATTCATGAAATCTTAAAAAATGGGCAGATAATTCGTTAAAAATGATGTTTTCAAATAATACTAAGATCAAATCTTCACTATTTTGTTTGAACGTTTTAAACACATATTTGATACATTTTAATTAATATTCATGAGTATGCAAATGAGCTGAAAAACTCTTAAATAATACTTATGAAGAACATTATTCCAAAATCAAAACAAATTACTATCTCAAAATATGTTTTATATGTGATTTATGTAAATATTGTCAGCTTTTTTAATATTTGTTTTCTTAATTATTAATATACCCCACCCACTTTTGACAGAATGTACTCTTGGAAACAATAAATTATGCTACAAACAAATATATATTTATATAAAGTAATGTTTCAAATGTAATATTGCTTATTTTTTGTCCATTTTTAGTACACATATATCTGTTCTTAACCATTGATAAGAATCTTTCAGTTTTATTGATGTAAAGCTTGTAAATATTTCATGCATTAAGAATGTAAGTAGTATCTAACACTTTTTCAAATACTGCACAAGGTAGTTCACACAGTTCAATCTTGTTTATAGTCTTTTTCTCTATATACAATACCAGAGGATATTGTTTAAAAAATGTCACAACTTTATTGTATTCGTTGCCATATACATTTCTACAGTTTGTATATAAATAGCCTCGCATGCACATTCAAACATGCAAACCTGGTTGGATCGGCTAAGCATTTGCACATTGAACTGCCACATTTCGTCTTGCAACCCACATTAGTATAATATTAGTATAATATTATATGTTACTTTGGGTATTATAGGAATACAGTCATACATGCCATCCGTGGTATCCTTTGTATGCAAACTTAGATCCATTATTTTACGCTATCGATTTCTGTATATATAACCAGGAAGACTGTATATCCAATATACCCAAGTGGTCTATTAAACAAGTTTACAAAAAGTGGTAACCAGGAACCAATGTGCCTGTATACCTGATACCAAAAGACCTGCAGTTATACAAGGTACCAGATACATGCCTCTATTATAATGATGAATACCAGATCATGGTGACATTAAGTATACAGTCAGTTGCCTGTTTGTATACCCAGATACTCAAGTGGCCTACCAAGATGCATAGTGACCTGTATCCCATTGATACTAATGCATATGGTCTGGTATACAGTTTTTTGTATTTTTTACCCAGAAAGGCTTATAGAACAGACTCAATCAAACAGAGTCTGCAATTTTCACTGTTTGCCTTGTTCTCAGTGCTTCCGAGGGATCTATGTTTCAGATTATATTATATGTAAAACCGGGATATCGATAGTTGCTAGTATATACGGCCAAGGTGACATGTACAATATCCAGACTACACAGAGTGGCATGTCTCTATACCTTGGATACATAGGTAACCTGTCTGTATACCAATGCCATCCAAAGTGACCTGAATGCATACCCATGATAACATGTCTATATACCCAAGATACCCAGAATGGTGTGTATGTAAATCGAAGATACCCTTAGTAGCCTATATATACAACTGTATAGCCAGGATGACATGCCTGTATACCCAGAATATCCAGAGTTGCAAGGAAACTCAGTTGGACCTTTTGTATGTCCAGAATACCCAGAATTGCCTTTCTGTACATTCTGTATATCAGTATTTACCAGTATATATACATACATGTGTAGCCAATATGACCTGTCTGTATGCACAGAATACACAGTGAGCTGTATGTATAGCCAAGGTACCCTTAGTGGACTGTATGCATAGCCAGGGCGGCTATGCATGTATGCACAAAACACGCAGAGTGAATGATTATATAACTAAGATACCCATAGTGGAATGTACATGTATGTATACTGTGAAATCATTAATATTTGTAGGGGACTAATTTTCGTGGTTGAGTCAATCCACGAAATTCAATCCCAACGAACAAGTAAAATTCCCATTCATTTTATGCTGTAAAGTTGAAATCCATGAATTCATATCCCCACGAAATTTCAATTTAGACCAAAACCACGAAATTTCATGCCCACGGAATTATATGATTTTGCAGTACCCATGATAGTTTTCCTGTATAACTAGAATACCAATTTTTTCTGTCTCTATATCTGTCTCTGGTTGTCTGAGATTGTGTCAACCAGATTTAAAATAGAAATGTTTTTGTTTTTGTTTTCAACCACAATACTTTACTAAACTACATAAAACAACTATATAAACTCTATAATGTATGCAAAGAAACCTTAATATATTGACTTTTGGTAGCCAAGTTGAAAAATGAGTGCCATATTGGTTATCTGAGGTCGCCTACATGGTGTATGGTCTTATTATCAGTTGTATATATCAATCTAAATACTGCAATAAATTACATTAAAACATATGTAGACGCTCATATATATCCATACTTTTGAACATACTTACTTTATTGGTCATCTTGGTCGCCATTTTGAAAAAATGGCAGCCATATTGGCTGTGTGACATAGGTTAACATTTTGAAATACTAGTAGCCGGTAGATATGTACCTAATAAAAAAGAAATGCCTTGCTATTGTGAAAACAAATACACAATTGTGCTAAAGATAACTATTGGGCAGAAGTCAACTCACCCCACCCACTTCAAGCAGTATTTACACATAAAACACATATGATGGCGATATAAAACAGTTGCGTTTATCAATAGATATTTATCCCACGTATCATTTGCTACCTTTCTGTTTTTCAAATCATGAAAATTATATATAAAACTATGAATATTGTACAGCTGTACATGCATGCCAATGTTTATCGTAATTTTGTACAATTTTGCCGCTTTCATTAACATTAATTAATATGCAACTGAGCTACCTTGCATATAGTTATTTTATTTCATAGTTAGATACATTCGCTTCAATTAAATACCATTTTCGCTCACTTATTTCATCAAATGGCGAAGACATGATGCCAAATAAGTGAAATTTGTAAAAACTGCACTTAATGACCTTTGACCTAATTTCTTGACCTTAATTTGACCTTAGGATTGTGACTACCGGCAGCAATGAACTACTTATATCATATACTTCACATATAACACATAAAAGTTGCATCTTCACGAAATGCCTATGTAGGTGTTATCCAGCTATATATATGAAAATAACTGGTAAACTATGAAGTTAAAATTATTTTTTCCAAATTGAGGTGACTCTCTAGCTGAACACGCTTCATTGATTACATATTACTAAGCACGAGGATGGAAAAGTAGTGTTGTTGAAACATGGCAAACATCTTATTTGTCACAAAGGTTAACATGCATCGTAACCTTCGAATGCATGGTCAATAATATGTGAAAACAAATCCTATTGCAACCCTCTCATTGTGCACAACAAATTCACGCACCAGATGTCACACTCACCAGATTAAGATACTACTAAATTATAGCCATGAATTACTTGATCAATGACCACTAAGGAGTATGTTGGCTCATCAGATCACTACATTAGGATGTTAAACAGAAAAAAATAAAGCGAATATATGTCAATAAGGTAGAATGGCCAATCCTGGGTTTCCACACACTGATGACCAATATTTAAAACAGACATTGCAACCAAAATTTTACTAGATGATCATTATATATTTATATAGATGTGCCCTAGAAGGAACTTTTGCTATGCTTTAACTTGTTGAAAAACTTGGATAATGATCTGTCTGATTTATGTAAAACATGTTCAAAATGTTTGTCTCAATGAAATCTAGGCCAAATCAGACACTAGGACATCTGGGGACTAGGTCAGGTGATACAGGGCCTTCAGGGCCCTCTTGATTATGTATGTGATAAGTTCAAAACTATGTTGCCTGAGGTCAAAAACTAAGTCTCTAGATCAAATCATTAAAATCATTGTTAACATTCTAGAAGCCACCTATTATACTCACCTTCATTTTTTTTCTCAGCATACATGCCTATGTGAAATCTAGTTGTTACCTGTCTTTTTAGAAGGAAAAAGGGGGACATCCATCCATCCATCTGACTTTGTGTCATGCATATCTTAAAAGAGTATTTCATCTAGAGTCATCAAACCTTACAGGATTGTTATTCACAATGTGGAGTAGTAGACCTGGTGTTTTAAATGGGATTTCACACTGCCAGACCAGAGTTATGAACCTCAACATCTAGTTTTACCAAACTCATTTATAAGTAATTTGTTAACATATGTGTATGTATGTAAACATAATATGCATGTATTTGTTTCCTACCTCTAGCACCATCACTTAAACTGAAACAAGGGGTCATGTTAACTGTAACAAGGGAATTTGCAGTGGTCAAGATTAATTGAAACAAGGGGTTTGGCAGTGGCCCATATAAATTGAAACAAGGGGCTTTGCAGTGGCCAAGATTAATGGCAATGGCCCACATAAACTGAAATAAGGGGGTTGGCAGTGGCCCACATTAACTTATCAAGGGGCTTGGCGGTGGCCAGCATTAATTGAATCAAGGGGCTTGACAGTAGCCCACATAAATTGAAACAAGCGGCTTGGTGGTAGCCCACATTGACTGAAAGAAGGAGTGTTTGCAGTGGCCCATATAAATTGAAACAAAGAACATAGCAGTGGCCAATGTTAACTGAAACAAGGGGCTTGGCTGTGGCCCATATGAATTGAAACAAAGGGCTTTGCTGTGGCTCACATAAATTGAAACAAGGGGCTTTGCTATGGCACACATAAATTGAAACAAAGGGCTTGACACATGAATTGAAACAAAGGGCTTGGCTGTGGCCCACATAAATAGAAATTGGTGCTTGGCTGTGGTCCACATTAATTATGTCTCCCCCAGGAGACATATTGTTTTTGCCCTGTCCGTCCGTCCTTCCGTCCGTCCGTCCATACGTCACACTTCATTTCCGAGCAATAACTGGAGAACCATTTGACCTAGAACCTTCAAACTTTATAGGGTTGTAGGGCTGCTGGAGTAGACGACCCCTATTGTTTTTGGGTCACTCCGTCAAAGGTCAAGGTCACAGGGGCCTGAACATTGAAAACCATTTCCGATCAATAACTAGAGAACCATTTGACCCAGAATGTTGAAACTTCATAGGATGATTGGTCATGAAGAGTAGATGACCCCTATTCATTTTGGGGTCACTCCGTCAAAGGTCAAGGTCACAGGGGCCTGAAACATGGAAAACCATTTCCGATCAATAACTAGAAAACCACTTGACCCAGAATGTTGAAACTTCATAGGATGATTGGTCATGAAGAATAGATGACTCCTATTGATTTTGGGGTCACTCCATCAAATGTCAAGGTCACAGGGGCCTGAACATGGAAAACCATTTCCAATCAATAACTTGAGAACCACTTGACCCAGAATGTTGAAACTTAATAGGATGATTGGTCATGCAGAGTAGATGACCCCTAACGATTTTGGGGTCACTCTGTGAAAGGTCAAGGTCACAGGGGCCTGAACATTGAAAACCATTTCCGGTCAGTAACTTGAGAACCACTTGACCCAGAATGTCGAAACTTCATAGGATGATTGGTCATGCAGAGTAGATGACCCCTAACGATTTTAGGGTCACTCTGTTAAAGGTCAAGGCCACAGGGGCCTGAACATGGAAAACCAGTTCCGATCAATAACTTGAGAACCACTCAACCCAGAATGTTGAAACTTCATAGGATGATTGAACATGCAGAGTAGATGACTCCTATTGATTTTGGGGTCAGTCTATTAAAGGTCAAGGTCACAGTGGCCTGTTCATGTAAAATCATTTTTTGGAAATAACTTGAGAACCACTTGACCTACAATGTTGAAACTTAATAGGATGATTGGACATGCAGAGTAGATGACCTCTATTTATTTTGAGGTCACTTGATCAAAGGTCAAGGTCACAGGAGCCTGAACAGTGACTTGAGAACCACTAGGCCAAGAGTGTTGAAATTTAGCGGGATGACTGGACATGCCAAGTAGATGATCCCTATTGCAGCCAACCATCAGTGTCTCTTCGACTTTCGCTCCTGACCCCTATTGACTTCTTGCCTATAGGACTTTGCATTGGGGGAGACATGCGCTTTTTTACAAAAGCATTTTCTAGTTGAAATAAGAGGCTTAGCTGTGGCCCACTGGAAATGAAACAAGGGGTTTGGCTGTGGCCCACTTAAACTGAAACAATGGCTTGGCTATGGCCCACATGAAATGAAACAAGGGGTTTGGCTGTGGCCCACTTTAACTGAAACAAGGGGTTTGGCTTTGGACCACATTAACTGAAACAAAGGGTTGACTGCAGCCCCCTTAAACTGAACCAAGGGGCTGGCAATGGCCCACATTAACTGAAACAAGGGACTTCGCAGTGGTTCACATTAACTGAAACAAGGGACTGGCAGTGGCCCACAGTTACTGAAACAAGGGGCTTGGATGTGGCCCATAGTAACTGAAATAAGAGGTTTGACTGTGGCCCACATAAACTGAAACAAGGGGCTTGGCAGTGGCCCACATTAACTGAAACAAGGGGTTTGGCTGTTGCCCAATTAAACTGAAACAAAGGGCTTGGCAATGGCCAACATTTACTGAAACAAGGGGCTTGACTGTGGCCCATATTAACTGAAATAATGGGCTGGTAATGGCCAATATTAACTGAAACATGGGACTTGACTGTGGCTCACATTAACTGAAACAAGGGGCTTGGCTGTGTCCCACTTAAACTGAAACAAGGGCCTGGTAATGGCCAACATGAACAAGGGACTTGGCTGTGGCCCACATTAACTGAAACAAGGGACTTGGCTGTGGCCCACATTAACTGAAACAAGGGGCTTAGCTGTGGCCCACATTAACTGAAACAAGGGACTTGGCTGTGGCCCACATTAACTGAAACAAGGGGCTTGGCTCTGGCCCACATAGATTGAGACAAGGGGCTTGGCTCTAGCCCACATTAATTGAAACAAGGTGCTTGACAGTGGCCCACATTAATTGAAACAAGGGACTTGGCAGTGGCCTCCATTGACTGAAACAAGGGGCTTGGCAGTTGCCCACATAAACTGAAATTAGGGGCTTTTGCAATGGCCAATATTGCTTTTGTTTCTTAGGAAGCAAACTTCCTCATGGCAGTTTTTTTTCTGTAGGATAGAGATTTGGATATCCCTAAGTGGTAAAACTGGTGTAAGACTTTTTGTAACAGTATCTTTATCCTTTACATTCTGTTTCTGGCTGATATACTGACCTTAAGAAGTTTTTTTTATATTTCACTTCATATATCATCCAAACCTATGCTCAAGATCTGCTATTTTGATAATGTTTTTGTTTATGATTGTAGATTGCCCAACTGGCTTTGCTTTTAATACAGTTAATGGACAGTGTGATGGTAAGTTGCCCCACAGGCTGTGTATGTTATAGGCAATGTAATATAACAGGTAGGATGCAGGTTAGTTGTTTATAATTGTAGACCAGGGTTCGACACTAACGGTGTCCCGGGGGCCCGAGGATCCCAAATTTTGAGGAGGAACACCAACTTCTAAAAGCTGGGATTCCGGCTGGATACCTATTTTTTTTGTCAATGATATCCAAAAAGTAAAAATAAATACCTGTTTGAAAAATATTTTAACCCTTTCCCACATCGATACGTTTATCACCATATCTATCGATTACCAACAGAAACGTATTGACCCGTGTCTACCGGTTACCGGTCATTTGAACAGAATCGTTTCATCCCGTGTCTCATAATCAATCGCTTTATTTTCGTTCTTTTCCTAAAGAAACAAAGTCCGGATGTTTACTAACTCAAAATATGGGATTTCATCATCATTATTTACATACAAGATCATGTGGTTACTATTTAAATATATCGAGTACTTTGCAAAGAAAGACCGGGTTTTTTTCCTACATGTGCACGACGCTACGTCATGGAAAATTACTGAGAAAACTGCTTGCAACTGGCCGGTTCGCGGGACTTTCCTCGTTCTAAAAATAATAACCATTTAACATCTTAGTATTTTTAAATGTGTTAGGTCGTGAAGGTCACGCGTGATACATGCAGTTATTGCATGACTGCGGCATTTTCCTTTGAAGTTTTGTGTTTTCTAAATTCTGGTATCGCCACGGTTAGCCGTGCTCTAAATTCCGTTGCACACAGGTATCGCTCACAGTTTTCTCTGTCTGGGGTGTAGAACAATACACACAAATTAGCAAGTGTACATGTTGCTGTGATAAGGTATTGAAAATGATAAGCTATTTGAATTAATTTATTACTGTGTATAAGTTAGATAATACATAAAAGTGTGTTACCGGCTGGTATCATAATGCGTGGGGGAATCTCAGGGAACGTAATTTGGGTAGCAAACGAGCCTCGTAGAGGCGAGTTTGCTATCAAATTACGTTCCCTGAGAATCTCCCAAGCATGATGATACTCGCCGGTAACACACGCGTATGTATTGTCTAACTGATTTATTGCATGACTGAAAACAGTAAACTGAACACATTTTTTAAATATTTCAATTTAAAATATTTAAAAATATTTCCCCTCTTGAGCCTCCCTTAGAAACATTTCAATGACATGATAAACCCCCAACTGCCATATAAAAGCAAGAAGGTGGCGACAGGCAGGTTTTTATATAAATTATGCATGCTTCACATCAGAGATCCCTTTTTCAAAATTTTAAATAAACTACTGAACAAAAATGTTATAAAAAGTGCATAAATACACATAGAAACATTCCTTATTAATCAGTGTAATTATTTTTTAAAACAAAAAGTTGGGAAATAGAGTTTCAACAATAATTTAAACTAAGTGCTAAAATTTTGAATTTGCTGGGAGGCCCTAATGAGGTCATGAACCCTGGAGAAATAGAGAAGCTAAACACTTCCCATGTGGCTAATTTTATCAACAAAGGTTATTTATCAATGGAATTAACACCTAGAGCATATTGTAAACCTTTGCCAGAAACAAAATTTGAATTTTTAAACAGAACAGGATATCATAATAATTTTTGCCGTTATATTTTTATATTACTTAAAAAAATCAAGTTTTAAATCAAGATGCAGAGAACTTAACTACAGAAATACAGTAATAAATTATTTCAGATAGCTTATCATTTTCAATAACTTATCACAGCAACACTTGCTAATTTGTGTGTATTTCTCTACATCCCAGAAAGAGAAAACTGTGAGCGATACCTGTGTGCAGCGGAATTTAGAGCACGGCTAACCGTGGCGATACCAGAATTTAGAAAACACAAAACTTCAAAGGAAAATGCCGCAGTCATAAAATAAATTTCTGTAGTTTAGTTCTCTACATCTTGATTTAAAACTTGATTTTTTAAATAACATAAAAATATAACTGCAAAAATGATTATGATATTCTATTCTAACACGATCTGCAGCAATTGCTATATAAACATATAGCGAAATCGCCTATACATGAATCTACGATAAAATATGGTTGGCTGTTACATTTCACCCCCTATGATTGTGGCATAAGAGATTCTACTTCAGTTCCATTACATACAAATTATTTCAGGGCCAAACGGTCGAAAACAGCATTTCAAAAACATAAATATGATAAAAAGTCATACTGACTTGTGTGTAGGACCGTAAAACACGTTTCGATCTCTACGAGCGAATTCAATTAGCTTAATTAAGATTCAGCGGTGACGTCATAAATGTATGACATAAAGTATGACGTCATAATGATGTGACGTCATATAAAGTTAAGCTCGTAACTTGTAACACAGGGTCAAATCGCTTAATTTGATGATTCTCTTCATAATTAGTTTGCGGGCTGTTAGATTACTAAATTATAAATACTTCTCAAAATTCTGATAAAAAGAAACAAATATCTATACGTTCTATTGGCTATGCAACTCTTTCTAACCACAGGGGGTAAATTGTAACAGCATATGACCCGAATGACGTATTACGCTGAAAATGTAGTACTGTAAAATGCGAATTATTTGCGTTGTTAGAATCGAAATAATAAATATGTTCCAATAGTTTTATCAATTAATAAAACATGGGCAGTCGTTTGGATGCGAATGATTAAATCACACGAGTGAATTAATTGCCTATACATGAATCTACGATAAAATATGGTTCAAATCGTTCAAATTACGTTTCTGGCAAAGCTTTACAATATGCTCTAGGTGTTAATTTCATCGATACATGAAACGTTTATTGATAAAATTAGCCACGTGGGGCTTGTTTACATTCCCTATTTCTCCAGGGTTCATGACCTCGTTAGCACCCCCCCACCCCACCCCCCGGCAAATTCAAATTTTTAGCAGTTAGTTTAGATTATTTTTGAAACTCTATTTCACAACTTTTTGTTTTGAAAAACAATTACACCAACTGATAAAGAATGTTTCAATGCGTATTTATGTACTTTTTTATAACTTTTTTTTTCAGTAAATCTAGTTTATTTAAAATTTTGAAAAAGGGATCTCTGATGTAAAGCATGCATAATTTATATAAAAAAACCTGCCCAGCGCCATCTTCTGGCTTTTATATGGTAGTTGGGGTTTACCATAAAATGTTTCTAAGGGAGGCTCAAGAGGGGAAATATTTTAAATATCTTTAAATATTTTAAATTTAAGAAATTTAAAAAATGTGTTCAGTTAACTGTTTTTAATCATGCAATAAATCAGTTAGACAATACATACGCGTGTGTTACCGGCGAGTATCATCATGCTTGGGAGAATCTCAGGGAACATAATTTGATAGCAAACTCGCCTCTATGAGGCTCGTTTGCTACCCAAATTACGTTCCCCGAGATTCCCCCGCGCATGATGATACCAGCCGGTAACACACTTTTATGTATTATCTAACTTATACATTTTCCCTGAACAATATTTGTGTTTACGATGGCTTGGAATTTATGGCCTTACATAACGGGAAGTGTTAATCAAAACAGAAAGACCGCGGCTTCCAAATATTTTATGACACCCCAAGAGTTAATTGCAGTGGAAGTCACCCGTGATGTACCGACGTTTGATCATCAAAATATTACGTAATATTATCTAAAAATATTTTAATTTTTAGCACAAGAATACTGTCTCGATCTCAGCGATCTTTCTGCACTTTCAGAAATTTTACGATTCGTTATTTTTGTAGTGTAGTGTTATTCAGTTTGATGGTTGTTTTTGTTTTATATAAATACTTACCGAGTCCGATTCGGAAGATAAGTCTGTTAACTATATAAATCAAGCTTTCAGACATCAAAATGAAATTGTATATGAATTTCAATGTGAAAGTAATCTAAAACAGAATTTTATGCCTAAAAATATAATTCCCTTACTTTAACACTTTATATCTTCAAACCTCAAAGAGAAACTACAATAAATTTTGTATCATCGGAAATATAAATGCCAGGTAATATTAAGATTTTATATTTTAAAATGTATGAAGGGAAGTCAAGAAATTCAAGAATATTTTTTGATATCATAATTTTTAGTGGTTGTCACAATAGACTTGACAATGATTATATCTATAAGATACAAGTGTCTCCAAAGTCGAGACCTTGTCTTGACATTGGCAGACATTTAAATTGATATCAGTTTGGATACATTCTTCTGTAGTAGTTAAGGTGTCAGCCACTCAGTACAGAGGTTGCGGGTTCGAACCCCACTGGGGTACGACCGTAACTTCTCATAAGACATCTGTTGTGATTGTTTTTATATATCATATTATGAGGGATCCCAAAGCCTGAGGAGGACCCCCAGATTTAAAAAGTAGGGATTCCTTTGGGAACCTTGTTCAAATAAGTTAGTGTCTAACCCTGTAGACTGCTCACCTGGCTGTGAATTAAATAAATTTGATGGATGATGTGATGGTAAGTTGGTTATGATATAAGATTGTCCCACTGACTTTACCTTAAAGGGTAACTATTTTATTTAAATAGTTTTGGCAATATTTTTCAATTTGTTTTTCAGAAAACCTTCAGTAAAGACAACCTATTCAGTTCCATTTCAAAGTCATATGTAAAGGTAGAAATTCGCGTTTTACTGAGGCCACCCCATGTCCTTTGTTTGGCCAAAAATGTCACCTCCTATGCAAATTTGCGCATTTTTTGAGTGTTTTACAAGAGTTTAGCAAATGTTTTAATGCACAGAAGGCAAAAAAAGCACTACTTCATTTAAAATGCCACGTATCAGACACAACAAATCCATCATGATTTCATGTCTAAATCATACAAATACAGGATCTGATCCGCACCAGATTTGGTGAAATTTACCAAAATAAAAAGAAAATCTGAAAAAAAGTCTCTGATGATGTTTTCATACTGTTCACTGGATATAAATTTTGAACATTAAATATGTGTCCAATTTTTACAAAAATCACACCTGATAGCTTTACTATGACCTGTAACTCACTTTGTCACAAATGAAACAAACTTATTAAGGTTGTCTCCCTTCCTTCTTGTGATATTCAGTCCCAGTTGAGGATGTACATTACCACTTACCAACAGAAATATGAAAAACAAACATTTTGAGTTCACTTTTGTGCACCACAATTGTAGAATAGTAACTGCTCTTCTGGCAGAAGTGGGCAACAGATACTGAATAATTTCACATTTGGTTAAAGTTACCATATGGAATCCAATTCTTTACTATTTGGATAAATAAAGTTCAGCATAATTGTTATCATTATATGTCTATTTGCATGTAAATAAAGAAGGCCTTCTTGAGGTTTATTATCTGATTGATCATTTGAATGCTTAGATGTTTAACCATTCATGTGGTCCGAATCCTACACATCTGTATTCTGAACCATTGTAAATCAGACAAAAAAGCATGTTTTGGCCTTGATTATTTGATAAACAACTTATACAGGGGTGGTATAGTACGTCATCAACAGGTGTGCGCAATACTTCCCGATGCGGCTTTTTTGTGTCAAAACACCTCGATTCGGTGAGTAAATTTGCGATTATTTCATTGATAATGCATAGATTTGGAAATGACATATTGTCTAAAGTACCCGCATGTGTCTCTAGATTTTTTACTGATGTTTGCTTCTTTTCAAGAAAGCCTCCTGTTTAAGAGAATTAACATTCATGCACAATGCTTTTCGTGAAAACACTTTCCCATACACCGCACCATATTATATCGCATAAAAAAAGTTTTGTTGCATTCATAATGAATCAAAGCCTTGATGGGTGTTCTGTTATAGCAAACAAAGGTCACTGATACCTTGATTAGTTATTGGAATGTTAATTATCCAAGAAATCAGTAAACTAACATTCCGCCTTCCCGGTTTACCAGCTGAATTGTTGCACTTCCGGGCTCACCAGTTTCCAGCAACATTGCTAGGACTAGCTGGTTCGTAAACTTTATTTAAGCATTTGAACATAATTTTGTTGTGTACTTTTATATGCATATCTATGATACATGTTCTCTACATTTCCTTATATTTGTCAGTTTAGGTGTATTAAAGGTAAAAAAGAAGACAAAATCTAATCTTCATTAATCGAACGGTTAAAAAGGCTTGCCGAGTGATTGACATAAATGACACATTCGAAAAGTTGTATGACATAAGACTTTGAGAAGTAGAGAGCATCCTCTTATGGAATTAACAAAGACATGGGTTGTTGCGCTCAATAGGTCTCCGTACCAATAACGAGTCTCTGATGCTTGAAATAGGATTGTATATACATGACTGATTTATTTCCAATCATTTTACAGTTGGAGGTAGTTAACTTTGGACTTTAATAACACATCATTACACTGAACTTAGTTTCAACTCATAATATTGACAGCATTTCTGGAAACTTTTGGTAAACTTGTATATTTACGACATTCTGTCACCACAAATTACTCTGTTTTTTATAATGATAAGCATTTATGGCGTGTCATCGAAAAAAGTGGAGCATGATAGTGTTGGTTCTGAAGCCGAGTCCAAGGCAATACTGATGTGACAAATAAGAACATACATTGATAATACCATGCTTAGTTACACTTAATTTATATAGTAGATTATTCAAAGGTGATGCTTTCCTAAAAAAAATATTAAAAGGCGCAACCAAAAGGTATTAAATAGTGTCGATGAAGTATGATGTTTAATGATATGCTACTGTTTCTCCTAAAAGCAATGAAATATTTTAACGTTTCAGTGACCATGTATTCGACACAGCTGTTCGGGGCAAACGAAAGAGGAATGTATTTAGTATTATGCCAACGAAATGTTCTGATGGGATATAGATGTGCACTGGGAAAGAACAAGAGCGAATAAAACTAATCAAGACAAGGGGTATCGAGTGAATCTACACAACTGAATTGAAAGAGATCAAATATTTAAAAATGACTAACGTTTAGATATTTACGCGGCTTGCAAATCATAGTGCACTCACTTGTATTATAAAACGCACGATCAATGTTAGTGAGCTTTGACAGATGTAGAACAATTTTACATGTAATGGCAATTATTTTGCTCAGTTTTCGTAATTACTGCTATGTTAAGAGATTATTTAAATTTGGTAATTTTATTGGATATTTTATGCAGACTCTTGCATATGTGAAGCCGTTGTAACAGTTGTTATCAGGTTAAAGCATCAGTATATATTCTGCTAAGTATTTTGCAGCTTGAAAATTACAGAACAGATTTTTATGAACTTGTGCAATACATTATGTCTTATTGATACAAAAAAAAACCAGATTGTCAGAGAATGAACAAATATTCCGATTTTAACCATTCAGATAATTTTTAAGAATGTTACAATGATATCACGATATAAACGATATCAATCACACTAGTATATACAGAAATGATATACAAAGATAATCTGCATTTTACGAATTCAAGAAATATAAATTGTATACTACATGAATAATTTCAGAACTTTTGTTATAATTCTACTTTGGAAATAAAAACATAAAAGATGATCAAATATTCTCAAATTCACAATACCCTTGACAATATAACTGTTATGAAATCAAAGGTGTTTTCCATGTTTTAATATAATTTGACAGTGAATAGATAATACAAAAAATATAAGTAGAATATTTACACTTCATATCATTTATTGCTGTGAAGTGTTATTCGTTAGGAGCATGTGCTGTCAACTACAGGTCATACAGATTTTATTACTGCTTTTAAGTTTTATCAAAATCTGCCCAGTGGTTTTAGAAGAAAGGCCTGGTGCACTGACAAGACTCTGTGATTTAACATGGACAGATTAGACACAAATGTTTCTATAAAAAGTTACAATTGTTTTATAGGGTACAATAGTCAAGCAAAATCACTTTCAATTTCATCTATAAATTTTAAAACTCTTCATGACAAAACTATGGATCTCGCCATGACAAAAATACAACACTTCACTTCAACCAGCTTCTACTTTCCAACTTTATTGCACTATATAATTTCATGTGTTTTAATAAGTATAGATCTGTTTTGTTTAATACAAATTGTTTGTTGCCGTTTAATACAAACTGTGTCTGCACATATTGTCGTTTACTTTCGGGAAAGATTGAGGCACAAAGAATGACTACCGTTTTGTGATCTTCATTTCTGACATATCCACAAACAGCGAGTTTTGTTATTTCTTTCATTGTTACGTTTTTTGACTAGCATCACATGAAATTGGTACACAATAGTGATTCATTCATTGGCGATAACTAATATGAAATAAGGCACTGCCTCAATCAGGAATTGAACCGACTTCAACTCATCCCATAACATTTGAAATGAACTGTCTAATGACAGCACGGAAGGACACATTTTTTAATTTGATAGTAAATACCTCATTGGGTATATAGCATGTTACTGTAGAGGGATCGATCCTGATTTTTGTCGCTATGCGTAGGACCACTTCCCTATCAATTTAAAGGTAGATTTTGGATTAAAACAACATTGCCCAGATTGTAATGTATTACAGGTTATTTTAGCCTCTTGGATAAGCGCAACTCCGGAGAGGTATATTGATTTATATGAACAGTGCTCACTAGGTGCTTTTATTTACAAGTGGACACTACGTGTATATATATACCATATATCCATATTTGTACTGATGTGCAAGACGTTGCGGTTCGGACAAGTTATGTGGAGGCTTATTAGGCACAAGGAAAAAGCGTGTTCTTCCAAAAAATCCAAAGTCAGACACTCTGTGCACGTGCGGGAAGTACACATTTTTTTAATTTGATAGTATATATCTCATTCAGTATATCACATGTTACTGTAGAGGGATAGTATATATCTCATTCAGTATATCACATGTTACTGTAGAGGGATCTTAAGTTCATCTGTCCACAGATATCACACTTGTTTACATAATGCTGACCCATGATTCATGTTGCCTGAATGTAAATCTTATTCTGAAATACAGGTACAGCATACCTCAGATGTTACCATTTAGATCTGAAAAAGAAAGAGTAAATGTGACATAAACGTAACATTTGCAAGGTAAATGGAATGCTTCCATCTAGCGCTGTATATTATTATCCCCCGCCAAAGGCGGAGGGATATAGTGTTGGCGTTGTCTGTCCGTCTTTCCAAACGTCTGTCCGGAGCCATATCTAGGAAGTGGTTGGGAATATTTAAATAAAACTTCATATACTTGTTCACCACAATGGGGTTATGCTGCCTGTCAAGTTTCAGTCAGATTGCCCTAGTAACAACAGAGTTATGGCCCATAGAAGTTTCTAGTTTAACTCTATAGGGTACTATAAATATGGCAATTTTTGCTTCATAACTCGTGATATATTTGACCTAGAACTATGAAACTTCAAATGGCTTTATATCCCCATAATGTGGTAGTGCACACACAATTTCATCAGGATCTCTTTAGTAACTTAAGAGTTATTGCCCTTTAATTGTTTAAAAATCCACATATTTGTACATAGCAAACTAAACAGTTTATTACATTTTTTCCCATGAACATTTATTGTAAACATGTGAAGTTGTGTCCTCACATCTGGTCAACCCCACCATCTCAGTCACGCCCCTCCCCCCCCCCCCCCCCACACCCCACCCCCAATTTTTTTTATTCCTTATTTTAAAATTTTTCAAACGTTCCATTAATACTTATCAACTGCAAAGTTGTACCCTTCCCCCACCCCCCACCTGGCTCCTTAACCCAGTCACCACCACCACCCCAATCATGCAGCATCCCTCCCCCCCCCCCCCCCCCCCCCAAACACCCCAACAATTTTTTTTCTTCATTTTCCATCATATTTTACTATCAACATGTGAAGTTTGTACACTCACCCTGTCACCCCACATCCCCCCCCCCCCCCCCCCCCCCAAAAAAAAAATTTCATTCCTTTTTGTTTAAATGTTTTAAACATTCCATGAATATTTATTAGCATGTGAAGTTGCAACCACAAAGTCCTACCCACCCCTCAGTCCCGCCACCACCCACGTTCCAGATTACTTACTTGATTGTGAACTCTTTAAAGGATATCTGTTCTTTTAAGTTCAAATGTACATGTAAAACAGTGACACTTGGTGTCAAACTACTCAAATGCAATATTTCGTTCTAGTTACACTTCAAGCTCACATTTCAAATAACTCCATATAATTCTAAAAGCTAAGCTTATTACAGTAATCATATTCCATTCAAAATAATTTCATTAGTCAGGATCAAAACGTAACATATATTTATTATGTACACTTAAAACATTTGTTTTCTGTTAAATTGATCCTGATTAATGAAATTATTTGTTTCTTAGTAACATTCTTAACTTTTTGCTGGATATATTTCTTTGCCATTCCTCACCACAAACCCATTCGGCAGGGGATACCAATTCATTGAATTTGCTTGTTGATATAATCTTCGTTGCTGAAGTAAAATCATTCAAACTAAATTGAAAGGTTAATTGAAAATAACATTCATGCAAAACACGGCCAACACCAACAAAGAGGACGTTGTCCAGTGAGCCGGGAAGTGCACCAATTCAGCTGGTGAACCAGGAAGGCGGAATATAAGTTTACTGATTTCTTGGGAAGTTTATATTCCACTAATTTATCAAGGTATCAGTGACCTTTGTTTGCTGTAACAGAACACCTGTTAAGACTTTGATTTGTTAGAAATGCAGTAAAACTTTTTAATGTGATATGATATGTTGCGGTGGATGGGGAAGTGTTTCCATGAAGTGCATTATGCACGAATGTTCTCTGAAACGGAAGGCTTTCTTGCAAACATCAGTAAAAATCTAGAGACACATGCGGGTACTTTAGACAATATGTCATTTCCAAATCTATGCATTATCAATGAAATAATAGCAAGTTTACTCACCGAATCGAGGTGTTTTGACACAAAAAAGCTGCATCGGGAATTGTTGCGTGCACCTGTTGATGACGTACTATAACACCCCTGTAATATGACCAGTTCTTTGAAGATGTGAAGTTCATATTAACTTCATTTTGACTGTTGACTGCTAACAAAACCATATGTAATAGTATCATGTGAAATTTGAAAACTGTAATGAAATATAGTTTAAATGGAACTTAGAAAGTGAAACAAAAAAAAAATGGTGTATTTTTAGATATAGACGAGTGTGTGATTGACACACATGAATGCAGTCAGCCAAATGAAATATGTCGAAATAGCAGGGGCAGTTATTTCTGTCAATGTGATGATGGTTTCCACAGAAACAGGACAACCATGAGCTGTGAAGGTAAACACTACAACTCCCACAGGATAATTTAAACGACAGCATGTTTATATCATTGTTTGATTGTTATACTTCTCATGCATCATTGAACTCAAAAAGGTTGTCGATGATACAAGTTAAGTGCATACTGTAATGTTATACAAAAATATTTTCTGTATTGAAATATTTCAATGAAAAAAAATCATAATTATCAAACATGTTATTATTTAAGTTATTCTGTGGGATTTATATGTCTTATTGTGTTTTGGGATAATTTGGCTTATTATATTATAGAAGGGATAAACACACACTGATCAGGGTAATGAATATCTTTACCAAAAGAGTGTTGGATTCATATATTCTTGAACATCATTTATTTTAAGTAAGGATTTCTGTTTAAAAGACAAAAAAGAAAAGAATTGAAACATAGAAGTTTAAGAATTTTTATACATCTTTCTCGAAATTGTGTCTTTTTGTTAAGATTTGTGCATGAAATACTTAGGATCAGAATGATTAGCTAGTTCCTGAAAATGAAAGCTAGTGACATAGTTGTAAAAATAACCATTGCTTGGCAGTGTAGTGATTTACTTCATTTCACAACTCCAGCTACCTTCAGACATCTGTTTCAGAAAGTCATCCATTCAGACATCTACTTCAGACTGTCAGCTTTATATGTCAGCTGCATTTAAACATCACTTTCAGACTGTAGGCTTTAATGTCAGCTGCATTTAAACATCACTTTCAGACTATAAGCTTTAATGTCAACTATACCTTAAGCTGCATTCATACATTTATTCAGATTGTCAGGTTTAATGTCAGTTGCATTCAACATCAATTTCAGACTGTCAGCTATAACTTCAGCTGCATTCAAACATCAATTTCAGATTGTCAGCTATAACTTCAGCTGCATTCATACATCTATTTCAGATTGTCAGCTTTAACATCAGCTGCATTCATACATCAGTTTCAGGTTGTCAACAATAACTTCAGCTGCATTCATACATCATGTCTCTGTCTATCAGTCCATCAGTCCAGCCAACCATTCAGTCAGTCCATCCCTCTGTCCATCTGTCCAGCCAACCAGTCAGTCCATCCCTCTGTCCATCAGTCAAGCAAACCACTCAGTCAGTCCATCCCTCTGTCCATCAGTCAAGCAAACCACTCAGTCCATCCCTCTGTCCATCCATCTATCAGTCTAGTCAGCCAGTCAGTCAGTCCCTCTGCCCATCCATTTGTCAGTCTAGTCAACCAGTCAGTCCATCCCTCTATCTATCTATCCATCCATCCATCCATCCATCCATCCATCCATCCATCCATCCCTCCCTCCCTCCCCCATCCATCCATCCATCCATCCATCCGTCTGTCTGTTGGTCCATCCTTCCATCCGTCCATCCATCCATCAGTCTAGCCAGCCAGTTAGTCCATCCCTCTGTCCATCCATCAGTCAGTTTAGCCATCCAGTCTGTCCATCCCTCTGTCCATCCATCAGTCAGTGTAGTCAACCAGTCAGTCCATCCCTTTGTCCATCCATATGTCAGTCTAGCCAGCCAGTCAGTCCATCCCTCCATCCATCAGTCTAGTCAACCAGTCTGTCCATCCATCCATCAGTCCAGCCAACCAGTCAGTCCATCCCTCTGTCCATCCATCCATCAGTCTAGTCAACCAGTCAATCCATCCATCAGTCCAGCCAACCAGTCAGTCCATCCCTCTGTCCATCCATCTGTCAGTCTAGACAACCAGTCAGTCCATCCATCCATCAGTCTAGCCAGCCAATCAGTCCATCCCTCTGTCCATCCAATTGTCAGTCTAGTTAACCAGTCAGTCCATTCTTCTATCTATCTGTCAGTCTAGTCAACCAGTCCGTCTATCCCTAGTCCATCCGCCTGTCAGTTCATCCCTCAGTCCATCCATCCATCAGTCCAGCCAATCAGTCAGTCCATCCCTCCATCAGTCCAGCCAACCAGTCAGTCCATCCATCTGTCAGTCTAGTCAACCAGTCAGTCCATCCATCTGTCCATCAGTCTAGCCAGCCAGTCAGTCCATTCCTCTGTCCATCCAATTGTCAGTCTAGTCAACCAGTCAGTCCATCCTTCTATCTATCTGTTCATCTGTCTGTCTGTCCATATAGCATGCGAAGTTGTGCACCTGGTATTCTGTTTGCACTTTCGCTCGATCTTACCAGAGTTATTGTCCTTGATTAAGTGAAAAAACGTATAAAGTGCTTAAAAATTTGTGTTGCATATTTCTTAAAAAGCTCATGAAACCAAGTAAGGAGGCAGGAGGATGGGGCACCAGTGTCCTATTGACACTCATTTAGTTTTAAAATTTGAAATCTGTGCATTTTCAGACATTGATGAATGTGCAAGAAGAATGGACTCTTGTACATCATCTCAGAGATGTGAAAATACTGTTGGTTCATTTGCTTGTCGCCGGATAACTCCATGTGGAACAGGTTGGACCTTGAATGAAGAAACACAAGAATGCATAGGTATTCTTTATTTTTCACAATTTCTCCAGAAAGTAACTTTGCAAGTACTTATGAAAATGTTGTGACATTCAACTTAGCAGTAAGTATCACTGAGAGAAAGTTTGAAATGCATTCCCCTTACCTTAGATGATAATACTGAACAAAACAGCTACCTCTCTAACTCTCCATTTTGGGATTTTCCAATATTTTTAAAATAATAGAAAATATATTTTTAGTTTTCTGATTTTTGAAAAAAATCGACCAGGTATTGTTTTCACTTGATCATTTGTGTCAGTGTCTGAGCACTGGATAATATTTTTGTTTAGGTCCACTTTTATAGCTTTGAAACGTTGCACACTTGTTTATCATTATTAGTTGAATACGTTTGCCAAGAAACATAACTCTCACTTGCATTTTGTCAGAATTATGGTGATTTATGCACTAAGAAAATTAGAATTTCTTGTTTCAAATTTTCGTTTAGGTCCTTTTTTCACGAATACTGAAAGAAGTATAGTTTAGACTTTGTACACTTGTTTGTTATCACTAGATGAAGTAAGAAGGTGAAGAATCATTATGGTCCCTTTTAACATAGAAAATGGTCATTTATTAGCTCGACTATTCAAAGAGTAGTAGAGCTATTGGACTCGCCCATGCATCAGCGTCTGCGTCCATGTCCGTGTCCCGATTTGGTTAAGTTTTTGTATGTAAGCTCACCAGGTATCTCAGTAACCACTTGTGGGAATGGGTTGAAACTTCACATACTTATTCACTGTGATAAACTGACTTACATTCCACAGGTTACATAACTCTATTTTGCTTTTTTACAAAATTATGCCCCTTTTTCAACTTAGAAATTTTTGGTTGAAGTTTTGTATGTAAGCTGGTATCTCAGTACCCGCTAATAGGAATGGATTGAAACTTCACACACCTATTCACTGTCATCATCTGACATGCACTAAGCAGGTTCCATAACTCTATTATTTTTTTTTTCTTCAAAATTATGCCCCTTTTTCCACTTAGCAGTTTTTGTTTAAGTTTTTGTATGTAAGCTGGTATCTCAGTATCCACTAATGGGAATGGATTGAAACTTCACACATTTCTTCACTGTCATGATCTGACATGCACTAAGCAGGTTCCATAACTCTATTAATTTTTTTCTTCAAAATTATGCCCCTTTTTCCACTTAGCAGTTTTTGTTTAAGTTTTTGTATGTAAGCTGGTATCTCAGTATCCAGGAATGGATTGAAACTTCACACACTTCTTCACTGTCATGATCTGACATGCGCTGTGTGGGTCCCATAACTCTACCTTGCATTTTTTCAAAATTATGCCCCTTTTTCAACTTAGCAGTTTTTGGTTAAGTTTTTGTATGTAAGCTGGTATCTCAGTACCCATTAATGGGAATGGATTGAAACATCACACGCTTGTTCACTGTCACGATCTGACATGCAGTGTACAGGTTACATATAACTCTACTTTGCATTTTTACAAAATTATTCCCTTTTTACAACTTTATTTTCATTCAACTGACAAGGCTGTTGAATAGTCGAGCGTTGCTGTCCTCCAACAGCTCTTGTTGGTTATTCTTATGCCCCAAAAAATTTTGGGAGTGGTTTTTTAGCTCGACTATATGAAGTATATGGAGAGCTATCCTACTTACCCTGGCACTGGCGTCGGCATTGGCGTCAGCGTCTTTCCGCGTCCCCACCTTGGTTAAAGTTTTTTTACACTTTCTCTTTTTTCTCCTTATCTCTGTAATTACTTTAGGATTTGCTCCAAATTTAAAATAGTTATTCCTCATCATCACCTACATCATATGGCACAAGGGCCATAACTTTCATGCCAATATTTCATGAATTATCCCCCCTTTTTACTTAGAATTTCAGGTTAAAGTTTTGATACACTTTCACTCTATCTCAGTTATTGCTAAATGGATTTGATTCAAACTTAAAATAGTTTTTCCTCCTTATCATCACCCACATCATATGACACAAGGTGCATAACTCTGGCACCAATTTTTCATGAATTATGCCCATAATTACTTTTACTAAGAATTTAAAGTTCATTTTGGTGCATTTTCACTATATCTCAGTTATTACTAAATTGATTTGATTCAGACTTGAAGTAATTGTTCCACATCATCACCCACATCATATGACACAAGGTGCATAACTCTTGTACCAATATTTTGTGAATTATGACCCCTTTTTGCTTAGGATTATACTTATATAGTGTTTTAATACACTTTATCTTTACCTCCCTTATTACATAATATTTTTGACACAGACTCAAGCTATTGTGCAATATCTTCTCCCACCATTGGAGTCATTAAACACTCCAGTGACAGCTCCAGTTTCCTCAGGTGTGCCCAGTTTCACTATCCAGCATCAAAATAGTTGAGCGCACTGTCTCCTGTGACAGCTCTTGTTTAGGGATGGGCTCTTAAGAGTTGCCTTTGTCAGTCTCTGCATCTGTTTGAGCAAACTTTGGAACCGAAGACAGTAGGTAAAGGTAAATTTTATTCTTTCTGTACTACTAACTGGGCACTATCTGTCACATGTTGGGTACTTTGTAACAAAAGATATACCCAATAAATGTCTGTTCTAAGAATTAATGTCCAAGTTTGTGTTGTGCATATCTCAAAAAGTATTTGACCCAGAGTTACCAAATCTTACAGGATTGTCATTCAGTGAAGTTGTGCATCTGGGATTTTAATTGGGATTTCATATAGCTACACCAGAGTTATGGCCCTTAACTTAGTCAAAAATATGCATAAAAAGGACCTAAAAGTTTGTGTCGCATGTATCTCTAAAGGTATTTGACTAGAGTCATAAAACATTAGAGGATTGTTCAGGGCTCCGGAAATTTTGATAACTCAATCGGTCCTAACGAAATCCTGACATCGGCGCTACCCCACCCACCGCATTCCCAATATTACATATTTTGTAAAATGTGATAGAGTAAAGAAAAAAGCATGTCATGCACTAAAACTGAGTTACCGGTCACTGCGTGTTTCCATACAATGAAGACAGTTATTCAGTGTTATGTGTGATCGTTACTTTGTTTAAATTTAAATGTTTTTCCGAGAAAATACTTGTAAGGATAAAATTACTGAGGCATTGACAACCGTGTGCGTAACTAGTCTAAAAGCCAACGCACGTGACCGGTACTGTATACACGGCAGATACTTTGTGATGTTTCCTCATTCTTTGACGGAATTCTATAAAATACAAATTCTCTGCTAAACAGTCTTAGTATTTTAAGAATACTCTGCCGCGGACCGAATGTGTACATTATATGAACGCTGAGGTCGAATTTCCCGCATATATAGTACCAAAAGGTCACGCGTGTTGGCCACGGATATTTCATTTCACTTATGTTGTACTTCTCCGATTTTCTTTATCATTCGTGTTTGCCAGTCCATTCGTGTTTGCCAGTCCATTTTTTTTTCTTTTTCTTTTTTGCACAGTCAGGTTGCAAAGACGATTTTCTGCACTTGTTTCAGCTGGAGCCCCAACGAATGAATCTTGTAATTTTTTTAAATCAAGTAATTCTAAAAAATAATTTGATCGGTTTTCCATGTGATGTCTCATTAAATCAAAGACCTATAATGTACAATTATAGCTCTTTGATTAAATGCAGTGACCATTTGTTTTTTACCGTGATCAAACATAGCCTTTTGAAATAAACCATCCGTCGGATTTTAAATAAAAGAAGTGGATCCCCGTCGAAATGATTTGGATCCAGTCAGACATATTTGGAAACCAGTCAAAAATGTTTAAATAATACATTGCAGTCGGCTGTCTGCAAACATTAAAGGATGTGCCGCGCGAGCACTGATTGCGTCACGTGCTAATTACGGACCGATTATCAAAGTGACAATCAGACCGTTTGACACGTTTATTGATTATCTGAGGGTGCGACCAACAATTTCCTGCTTGGCAGTAGATGGTGTATTGAGATATCAGACCGAAATTCATACTTTTCTCCATTTTTACGGGACCGATTTTTTTCGTTTTTTCACTTCATGAATCGGTCTGAAAAGTCAAAAATCGGTCCAAAACCGACAAACCGGCAAATTTCCGAAGCCCTGGGATTGTTATTTAGCATGTGTTGTGCACCTGATGTTCTGTTTGTGATTTCACTCAGCTAGACCAGAGTTATAGTCCTTGACTAAGTTAAAAATACACATGCTTAAAAGTATATGTTGCATATTTCACCTGAAACCATATACAGTTATAACCGGGCTCCATTTTCTTCGGGGAAATTTGCTATTATTAAACAAGTGGTAGAGTTCTAATATTCTTTTATTCCATTCTAAATAATATATCACTTTCCAATAATTTCAATTTATATTAATTCTTAATACATAGTATTATTCTCAAAGTTCCCAAAGTATTTCTTGCCTAAAGTATTAATTTTGACTGTCTGGTGCCTAAAACAAAACTCAAATTCTAACTGACTTCTTCTTTCAATTTTCCCTCCAAACTCTCACGCCTATTCATTCACGCCCACTTCATACTTCAACCAATCACATCACACATGCATCGTACTTCAACCAATCATATCACACATGCATACATTAAAACCTGACCAGTATTGTCTACTCCAGTGGCTTATACCTTTCCGATACCAATTAACACTTACTAATTAAATCATTACCATATCAAATTCTGTCTGGAATATCTTTTGAAGTAGTAGACCAAATCAAATGCACATATGTTTAGCTATAATTATTTCTAGATAAGTAATAAACTGTAGAAAGGTAAGGGCACTCTGATAAAATAATGACTTAATGTTATTTTAATGATTTTCATAATAAAAATATATCTAAAATCTAGAACTGGTCACATTTTCTCCCTCTCTCACTGAATTTGCTCCTGCAAATTTGTTGATACTAAATAACATTTGAATAATAACCTTCAACATTATGGTAAAAAACAACAAAATTTATCATATTGAAATTAAGATATATACAAAAGAAAACATATTATACTACACACAAATGTTATAGATCAAATATGATGATCACAGTTCAATAATATGTGGCATTTAAATTGTGATAAAAGAAAATGTTCAAACTTGAAATCATATCTTTCATTATTTTACATATCTTAAGCAATTTAAAGTTATTTTATACAAGAAAAGTCCCACCAAAAATAAGTTTTCACTGTTTTAAACAATTAAATATCTGTGCCACATTTCTTAGTCATTTTTCAAGTTCTGCACTGTCCTTGCACTGTCACTGCTCACTGTTCATGTATAGACATATATGTACATTATCACACATTTTTAAACACTCTTTGTAGGATGTGATCAATGTTTCAAAGTCTAGACTCAAAAATGCCATTTTTAAACATTGGTTAATAAAGAATTCTCTTTATCAGAAGATATAAATTAATTATGTCTCCCCCAGGAGACATATTGTTTTTGCCCTGTCCGTCCGTCCGTCCGTCCATCCGTACGTCACACTTCATTTCCGAGCAATAACTGGAGAACCATTTGACCTAGAACCTTCAAACTTCATAGGTTTGTAGGGCTGCTGGAGTAGACGACCCCTATTGTTTTTGGGGTCACTCCATCAAAGGTCAAGGTCACAGGGGCCTGAACATTGAAAACCATTTCCGATCAATAACTAGAGAACCACTTGACCCAGAATGTTGAAACTTTAGAGGATGATTGGTCATGCAGAGTAGATGACCCCTATTGATTTTGGGGTCACTCCGTCAAAGGTCAAGGTCACAGGGGCCTGAACATTGAAAACGATTTCCGATCAATAACTAGAGAACCACTTGACCCAGAATGTTGAAACTTCATAGGATGATTGGTCATGAAGAGTAGATGACCCCTATTGCTTTTGGGGTCACTCCGTCAAAGGTCAAGGTCACAGGGGCCTGAACATTGAAAACCATTTCCGATCAATAACTAGAGAACCACTTGACCCAGAATGTTGAAACTTAATAGGATGATTGGTTATAAAGAGTAGATGACCCCTAACGATTTTGGGGTCACTCTGTGAAAGGTCAAGGTCACAGGGGCCCACACATTGAAAACCATTTCCGGTCAGTAACTTGAGAACCACTTGACCCAGAATGATGAAACTTCGTAGGATGATTGGTCATGCAGAGAAGATGAACCCTACTGATTTTAGGGTCACTCTGTTAAAGGTCAAGGCCACAGGGGCCTGAACATGGAAAACCATTTCCAATCAATAACTTGAGAACCTCTCGACCCAGAATGTTGAAACTTCATAGGATGATTGTTCATGCAGAGTAAATGACCCTTATTGTTTTTGGGGTCACTCTGTTAAAGGTCAAGGTCACAGGGGCCTGAACATTGATAACCAGTTCCGATCAGTAACTTGAGAACCACTTGACCCAGAATGTTGAAACTTCATAGGATGATTGAACATGCAGAGTAGATGACCCCTATTGATTTTGGGGTCAGTCTATTAAAGGTCAAGGTCACAGTGGCCTGTTCATGTAAAATCATTTTTTGGAAATAACTTGAGAACCACTTGACCTACAATGTTGAAACTTAATAGGATGATTGGACATGCAGAGTACATGACCCCTATTTATTTTGAGGTCACTTGATCAAAGGTCAGGGTCACAGGGGCCTGAACAGTGACTTGAGAACCACTAGGCCACGAGTGTTGAAATTTAGCGGGATGACTGGACATGCCAAGTAGATGATCCCTATTGCAGCCAACCATCAGTGTCTCTTTGACTTTTGCTCCTGACCCCTATTGACTTATTGCATATAGGACTTTGCATTGGGGGAGACATGCGCTTTTTTACAAAAGCATTTTCTAGTTTACATTTTTCAATCTGGAAAATTACCAGATTTACAATAATCTGGTTATGTAGTATCATGATTCAGTGTACACTATTGACTTACTTCTTAAATCATTCCTTGTAACCTGGTTCTTATACTGGAAACAACTTCTACTCACTGTCTCTTTACCCATTTTCCTATCCCCAAGCATAAATCTACAAATCTCCCTTTTAGGTAGAATGTTTAAGATAGCACATACAAAATTTTGCTTTAAACATCTATCCCCTCTCATTTTTCAATATGAAGGTACCTATTTTTCATCCTTCCTTTGGTTTCTCGAAATTTGTAGCCTATAACAATATCTTGGGTATTACATAATGTTTACACTAACAAGGAAAACAAAGCTGAAAATAACAAGAAAGGTCAAAGTTCAATTTACATATGCCTGTATAGTAAGTTCCAAACAAAAAATAGCTAAATGAAAAAAAAAAATGCTAGCACAATTTTGAATTTTGTCATACATGACATACAAAATTATTTACAACCAACTTAAATCATTTAACGCAATGCCTTATTTAGTAATAGCACACTCACGTATGTAAGGATCTGTGACGTCACTGATAAGGTCTGCTATCTAGAAATAGCACAGCACTCAATTTGCAGACAAACATTGTACAATAGCATAAGTAAACCATAGATTTTGCATTTATTTCGTTATTTTTGTTCAGGTTTCTAGCCTGCACATCATAAACAAATGTTTTTTCTTCACTTTTAATTTTAATAAACTAGCTGAGAAACTTTATTTTATATCAATGTTAGAAATAACATACCGCTTTTTCATCAATATATATGTATGAATGGATGATGTTATCATATTATTCTGTTCATTTTGTGACACATCCAGTTTTAAAAAATGTTTAGAAAAAATAGAATAACTCAGAAAAATGTATTAATACGAAATGGAAAGCATTAATTAAAACAAAAATGTTTTCACAGAACAGAAGAAAAAATCCAAATTGTTCTTCTTAGTTACCGTCATATATTAACATTATATGTTTTTGTAAAAAAATCTTCCACAAGTGTTTATAAATTTAATAGATCTACTTGTGAATGTAAAAAGAAATCTTATGATCGCCTAATTTAAATTTATTGAAATTTTGAAATATGATGAACAACATGTATATTTTAAAATAAACTGTCATACACGTTATTATTTTCGGCCACATATTCAGTTATTCGTTGAAACAATTAACACTTCTGTGATATACATATGTTATGTTTCATTACAAATGACCCCTTAGTGTAACATATAGATATTTGACTTTTGTTAGTAATATTTAGATGTTGTCTGATAACAAATGCAACCCCATTATTTTCTACCAAGTCATGCATATATATATATTTTTAATAAGAAATTGTTTGACGGACACCGACCACAGCTGACATCGGTGATCATCTTGTGTTGTGTGAATCAGTTGTTTAAAATGAAATACATGTGGTTATTGTAGTTATGATTTTAATTGTGCTGATACATTCCTTGAACGTCATGAATCAAAATGATTTTTTAACATTAACAGTTTTAACCACAAGTGCTCTTCGGTGTGTCGCATTCGAAAATATTGTAATTTGTTATTAAAACTATAAACCGTTCTTCTCATGCAAGATTTTGATAGTATTATTGCAAAACATGGGGTAATGTGCAAGCAACGTGCTTTTAAACAGTGCTCTTTATTTGCATTGTTGGCCCGTTTTGAATCATCTTGTTAAAATAATATGTCTGTATATTCCTTACATTCATTCCAATATATTTCTTTAATTAGTAATTGTTTCATCTCTTTTATTTATTCTGTTAACATGTGCGACAATTTTATACAGGTGGCATGTTACTTTTTGAATTCCCTTCGAAATTTACTGAGATAGTTGATGATTCGTTATATATAGAAATCGCTCCTGTGTCCGCAAGTCGCGCATTGCATTATGGTATAACTGCTGTATGTATCTATTTATAGAACACGGGAGAGTGCTATTGCAGTGATCAGGGTATCAACATAATCTCAACTTAGAACCCAAAAGTTACTTACTGTTCTCTGGCTTAAGAATGCTTTATTTCATATTTACACTAAATTTCATGTTTTTTAGCTCACCTGAGCACAAAGTGAGCTTTTGTGATTGCCCTGTGTCCGTTGTCCGTTGGCGGTGGTGGCGTTGGCGTCAACAATTTGACTGTTAACACTCTAGAGGTCACAATTTTGGCCCAATCTTAATGAAACTTGGTCAGAATGTTACACTCAATAAAATCTTGGACGAGTTTGATATTGGGTCATGTGGGGTCAAAAACTAGGTCACCAGTTCAAATCAAAGGAAAAGCTTGTTAACACTTTAGAGGTCACAATTTTGGCCCAATCCTAATGAAACTTAGTCAGAATGTTACCCTTAACAAAATCTTGGATGAGTTTGATATTGGTTTATCTGGGGTCAAAAACTAGGTCACCAGGTCAAATCAAAGGAAAGGCTTGTTAACACTCTAGAGGTCACAATTTGGGCCCAATCTTAATAAAACTTGGTCAGAATGTTACCGTCAATAAAGTCTTGGACGAGTTTGATATTGGGTCATCCGGGGTCAAAAACTAGGTCACCAGGTCAAATCAAAGGAAAAACTTGTTAACACTGTAGAGGCCACATTTATGATTTTGTCTTCATGAAACTTGGTCAGAATGTTAATCTTGATGATCTATAGGTCAGTTTCAAATCTGGGTCAGATGGGGTCAAAAACTAGGGTCACTAGGTCATTTCAAAGGAAAAGCTTGTTAACACTGTAGAGGCCACATTTATGATTTTATCTTCATGAAACTTAGTCAGAATGTTAATCTTGATGATCTTTAGGTCAAGTTCGAATCTTGATCATGTGGGGTCAAAAACTAGGTCACCGGGTCAAATCAAAGGAAAAGCTATTTAACACTGTAAAGGCCACATTTATGACCATACCTTAATGAAACTTGGTCAGAATGTTAAGCTTGATTATCTATAGGTCAAATTTAAATCTGGGTCAGGTGGGGTCAAAAACTAGGTCACTAGGTCATTCAAAGGAAAAGCTTGTTAACACTCTAGAGGCCACATTTATGACTCTATCTTCATAAAACTTAGTCAGAATGTTAATCTTGGTGATCTTTAGGTCAAGTTTGAATCTTGGTCATGTGGGATTAAAAACTAGGTCCAGTGTCCGACAAATTTATAATCTTACTGGTAGCCCATTGGGCTACCAGAATTTTTTTCTGGTAGCCCAGCATTTTTTTGTAGTTGCCAAAAAATTTAAACCCCGAAAGTATAAAATTGCTCTATCTGAAACCGACTTACTGAGATGTGAGAATCAAAGGGGTCTGAAACAATGTTTGGTTAAAAATTTAAAAACATCAAAATAAACCTGTGTGTTTGTTTCCAGTTCCGCACATTCCTGTGATATTAGTCTAGGTTTTTTTGGAAAAGGGCCCCTGGTCAAATTTGGAATTTTTTTCACATGGTGAATAGTCAAAATTAATCATATTAGTTTAAAACTTTATTTTCAAGTTTTATGGTAAGCATTCAGATGCATTAAAAAATCTTAAGTATCCCAAGGTGAAATTTAGAGAATTTTTTTTCCAAGGTGCTGGTTCTAGACAGACCTTGCAAAACATAACTACTACTTTGTCCTGTTCAGACTTTTGTTTACACTCAGTAAGTTTCCACGCCAATAACAACTTCATTTTCCAAACAGTAGAGTAACTGTGAGCATTGGAGGGGAAAACTCGGGTCGCGAAAATATGTGACATTTGATTTTAATGGTGTAAAAACTGTCAAACACGCTTTCGTTGCTTTATTCAATAAATTGTAATGTATTTATGTGTTTTGAGATGTTTTTACGTACAAAACATACAATTTTCTGGCAGAATCATGTATTTAATTTTTGCCAAGGTGCAGACGGTCATGTCGCTAAAAATAGAAACGAGTTGGTTTTTCCAGTATTTTTTTGGATTTCATTAGCGAACAAAACAATCAAAATTGAATATAAGTTGGGATTTATGGTCAGTTGTTGTTTATTGCAAGCTATAATTGAGGAACAGTGTAACCGAATTTACTCCTCACTGATTCAGCTAGTAGTTGGCAGAACCTTTTCTGCCTGATAAATCTTATAACTATTCGCTGCCACCATCCAAGATAACTTGAAAACTTATTAAGTAATAAAATAAGCAAAACTTGTTACTACTAATACTAATTTTAATTTACAGTCAGTCTGCACAGTCACACATTTTTATAAAGTCCAGAATACAATGTCAGATATGAATACGCAAGATTTTAAATGCAAATACAAACAGTCAATTATAGTAAGATGTAACTTTCAACAGGATATACTGGTGCAAAATACAAAGTTTTAACCTAAACTCAACTTTCTCTAAAAAGACTCCCCTGTCTCTGTTTTTCCAAGGCTATATATACTCAAGTATTATATAATATACCCAAAATATCAGATTAACCTGAAATGTAAGATTAACCCAAAATAATTTATATCTGAAATATCAGGTTAACCTGAAATATAAGATTAACCCGAATTATAGAATATGTACCTGACTTTTCTGGTCATTTTAACTGGAAAGCATATTACATAATATATAAAATTACATAAGATACCTGAAGTTTCAGGTCAGCCAAGAGACATTATTACATATTAGATCAGTGAGCCTCAAGGGATTATTGTTCAATACACTGCAGCTAATTACCAAACAATTGCTGGATACCGTTACAGTTATGTAATGTACCCGAAATCTCAGGTCTACTGTTATGGTCAATTGATATAATAGGTACCTGAAGAAATTAGCTAACAAAGATTAACCTTCAAATTCAGTAACCTAAAATAATACTTTTAACAGTTTTAAGACTAGATATTTACTTGCAATTTAAGAGAATCATATAATAGGTAAGTCTAAAATTACAACAATTGCAAGCTATAATCGAGGAAACAACCAGATGTTGATTTTGTAAAATATACAATGACCGGGCTACTAAAGCTTTAAATTTATGGTTGGCCGGCGGGCCTACGTCGGGATTTTTTTGGTAGCCCGACGAAAATTTCTGGTAGCCGGCGGGCTCCGGGCAATGGATTTGTCTGACACTGAGGTCACAGGGTCAAATCAAAAGAATAGCTATTTAACACTTTAGAGGCCGCATTTATGACCATAACTTAATGAAACTTGGTCAGAATGTTAATCTTGATGATCTTTAGGTCAGCAGGTCAGGTGAGCGATACAGGGCCTTCATGGCCCTCTTGTTTATTTTATTACTCTACAGGCGTAATTATTGCTTTACTCAATATGTGGACGCTTGCGCACTTTACCAGAAAATGTGTATTTGATGTGGAATTCTTTCCTGACATCCTCTGGCAAGTCCTTGTCATAATGCCATAGTGTTCTTGTTTTTATGCCCCCGAAGGGAGGCATATTATTTTTCAACTGTCCATCTGTTCGTTAGTTCGTTCGTCACAACGTTAACTTTTTGCATGAAGGCACTTTACTCACGAACCACTGCACCCAGGACCTTCAAACTTCACATGCTGATAGTACTTATTGAGTACACAACCCCTACTGACCTTGGGGTCACCAGGTCAAAGGTCAAGGCCACCAGGTCAAAGGTCAAGGCGCTGCTGGGGCATTTGTCACCATTAGTGACAGCTTTTGTTCCTTCTTCATCTCTGTACCTTGCTTTGTATACCAATCTGCCTTTGTAATGGCTTGCCTGCAAGATTTTGTCAAGTTCCCAGCTATCCATGTTGGCATCACTTCCTGGGCTGTGTGAATCTGCTGCCATATTATCCTGGGAAATATTTTCGTATCTGTCTTCATCTTCAGTTTGCAGCTCCACTACATTCTGACCCCTTAATGCCTCTGGGATGTTTGTTGGTCTCAGTGCAGGGACGAAGTAGGGTTTCAGTCTGTTTGCATGGACGACACTCTTGATAGCTTTGTGTGTTTCTAAGTTTCTGAGTCGATAACTTACTTCACTGAGTTTTTCAGCTATGTAGAATGGTACAGTCCAATGCTGCATCAATTTTGGTGATAATCCTGGCTCTGTCCTTGGATTATACAGCCACACATTGAAGTTGGGAGTTTTAGCCTTCTTGTCCTAGTATTTCTTATACTTCTCTTGAGCCTTCAAAGTATTTTCTCTCACCAGCTTTCTGCATACTGTCTGATTCTCTATGATACTTCTAAGGTGTTGTTCATGTGTTGTACCTGCAGTGGTAGTGGGTATGAGGGCTGTGTCCAGAGGTAGTCTGCACTCTCTCCCAAACATTATGTAATATGGTGAGTAGCCTGTCGAATCAACTGCTGGACTAACTCTGTAACTCATCATGATGCTGGGTAGAAGCTGAGCCCAATTTGTCTGTTTCTTGTTGCAATATATCCTGAGCTTTTGCAGAATCACGGAGTTCATCCTTTCAGCAGATGAATTTGTTGCAGGATGGTAACTACTGGTGTTGATTTTGCTGATTCTAAAGATACTACATAATTCTTTCATCAGCTTGGATATAAAGTTGGCTCCTGTCTGTCAAAATTGAAGTTGGACAGCCAAATGGATATATAATTTCATCATACAACTTCCAGGTAACAGTTTTGGCTTCCATGTCTACTAAGGGAAATGCTTCGCACCACTTGGAAAAGGAATCAACAATAAGGAGTACATATTTGTAGCCTTCATCTGTTTTCGGCAGTGGTCCTAAAATATCCATATGAAGTCTGGACAAAACATCCCCGGAAGCTGGGGAGGGACACACATGTTTTGTTAAGGGCTACTTTTCTTTGAAACTTTATACATTTTTTTGTCATCAAAAGGTGTGTAAGAAGAACTCTTTTCTTGCATATTGCCTTTCATGAAGCACTTACAGATGAGTGTTGACATCCGTAGGCAGTGCTCTTGTTGAGTATTACTATTAGCAGACATGTAGAACAAAGTATTATTGATAACATACTAAAATTTCCAAAGCTATAGGATTATTTTAAGATGTAATTTGTAGCTAGTGCTAAAGGTGAGCTATTGTTATTGCCCTGTGTCCGCTGTGCATAGTCAACAGTATGACTAATAACACTCGAGAGGTCCTAATGTTGGCCCAATCTTAATGAAACTTGGTCAGAATGTTATCCTCAATAAAATCTGAGAAGAGATAGTTACTTCGTTATCTGGGGTCAAACACTAGGCCGCTAACTCCATTAATAGGAAAACATTCTTAGCACTCTATAGAGGCCACACTTTCTACTGCATTTTCATAAAACTTAGTTATCTGAGATCTTAAACTAGATCACTGGGTCAAACAAATCATAGAAGAAAAAAAACACTGTCAAAGCCACATTTTTTACTCAAACTCAGAATGTTTGTCTCTATAAAATGTAGGTTAAGTTCAAAAGCGGGCACATGAGTTCAAAAACTAGTTCACTTGGTCAAATCATAGGCAAACCCTGTTAACAGTTTTCTACTTGATCTTCATAATACTTTCTCTGAGTGTTTATCTCTATGTTCAAAACTGGGTTACCTGAGGTGAAAAACTATGTCACTACATCAAATCATAATATACCTTGTTAAAAAAAAACCTCTAGGGACTACATATTCAGTTTGATCATTCTAAATCTTTTTCAGAATATTTGCCTCTATGAAATCTAGGTGAAGTTCAAAAGTGGGATGAGTGAGGTCAAAAGTTTGGTCTCAAGGTTAAATCATGTAACTGTTAATGCTCCAGAGGCCATATTTTATATTTTATCTTCATAAAATCTTATCAGAAACTGGATATATAAAAAAAACTAGGTCAGTTGGCCAAATCATAGGAAGACCATGTTAACCCTCTGGAGGCCATATTTTCTGGGTCAGAATGTTTTTGGTTTAAAGGTTGTCAATCACATTGAACACATTTTATGACATTTTTCAGTTTTCATATATTCTGTTACAAATTTATTTAAGGAACAGAAGGACCCATCACACAGAGTTAGAACCCTACTGAAAATGTTTATTGTATTACTTATGAAATTTTGTAATTATCTCCCTTTGAGATAAAAGTATATAAAAAGTGGACTTATTATTTCTTTTGATTTCAGTGTAATTTCTAGTTTTACAACCTGAAACAAAAGTCAAGTTAAAACAGCGTGTATCTTTGGAGTTCATCTATTTTCAATCTATCTTGGTTGCACAGCAACGATAGACAATTTTGGCAAAATCACACTGGCCATAGCTTTCGCAGAAGTGGTGGTTCCAATGCCGTGGCAGTGGAGGATTCGTCGCAGAAGCGGTGGAGAAATATGGCCGACTGACTATATTTCCGCTCTCATCGGTACTTTTTCTAACGAGTGTTTCATGTTTGACTGAAAACAACCAGTGAGACAGGAGCCCACATGTGTATTCTTCCAGCCACAAACGCTTGTTCAGTGCAATTCTTTGTCATTAATGTAAATTCTTCTGTACAGTTTGACAAGGGACTGCCGTTTTTGTAGAATTTCTATCAGAAATGTAAAATCTTGTACAAAACGACCCTTGAGCACGTTTGCATCAAAATGTAAGTCTGACACTGTCAAGCAAAAACTTTTTCTTCGTAATCAGTGATTTTCATTGCAAGCATACAAAATAATCAACCAAAAATCATTCCAACGCAGTGTGCGGTGTGTACAGTTGCAACGCATTACGGTGGATCTTGTTTCTTTAATGTTCGCTATTGACTTTAAATTGGAGTAAACAGCATTTTCCTAGAATTTGATTGGGTAGGGCCATATGAAATCACGTTGACATTAGACAGCAACAGAAACTGAAAGTTTAGAATAAATATGACATTGATTTGCACATCCGTAAATACATAATATCAAGTGACAATATTAATTTTCTGATTTGACCACATGCGACTTCTGCATCGTATGATAAACCAACTTGACTAAAGTACACTATTATTACTAATACGTAGCATACCTTAACAAAATGCCATTGAGCAGCTGTGTTACTGGAGTTAAGACTTTTTACTAGTAGGCTAATTTACCTCTTCTTCAACAATATTCTTTTATTTTTAGATGTTTACCACATAATGTCAAAGTGTCAAGGAAAAAGTTTAGATTTTTTCTCAGTGACAAGATGAGATTATTTGATTGGCCTTCGCCCGTCGTTCGTCAGTCGTATGTCCGTCCGTCGTCCGTCCACAATTTCTTTTGAACACGATAGAGACCTCATCTTTCAACAGATTATAATCCCTGAAAGAGCCAAAATGTTAACCTTATGAACATGATAGCAGTGACATTTTATTGACTTTTACCACACTTACACACAAATTAAGTCACAATAAGATCTCCGTTCCTATTGAAAACCAGCTAGATTCCATCCATTCTAACATGTTTAAGAGATACTACCCCTGAAAGGGGCAAATTTTCTATTCTGGCCCTCTCAGCCATATAAGGTTTCATTTATGCTTAGATTTGATACAAACTTGCATATGTGTGCCCAATCACATGATCGCGCTTCGTCATTTTGAGCCCGAAAGTGAAAGTGGAAACGTAAACAAAAATTAGAAATCAGGGCGTATGTTTTATTATTCAGTACATGTATATAGTGTTAATATCATGTACATCATTCGAAACCTATTTGAAAGTGCTACCCACGATACTACAATTGTCCCGCCAAAACCTTCTCGTTTTAACGCTATTCCTGTTCAACCACTTTCGACAGTATGCACTCAATGTGCAAATCAACTGAACAGGAATAGCATTAAAATGAAAAGCTTTTGGTGGGGAAATCATAGTACCGGGGATAGCACTTTCAAATAGGTTTTGAATCATATACATGATATAAACACAATATATAGATTAAAAAACTTACGCCCTGATTTTCAATTTTTGTTTACCTTTCTACTTTCACTTTTGAGCTCAAAATGATTTAGCGCGATCACGTGATTAAGCACACTGTGCATGGAATTTTTATCTTAATAATCTCTAGGTCAAGTTCGAAACTTTGTCATGTGGGGTCAAAAAGTAGGTCACCAGGTCAAATCAAAGGAAAAGCCTGTTAACGCCATATGCCACATTCATGGCCTTATCTTCAGTAACATTTACCTTGATGATTCCAAGGCTAAGTTTAACATTGAAAAGATAAACAGAGAAACAGAGTAAAAACAACTTACAACAGACAAGGAAAAAGAAATGTTACAATAAATGAAAGACAAAAACTTCATTCTCTTCTGAAACTGTCACAGCGCCAATCAAACATATTAAGAGACCTTTAACTCCTTGTTCTAGTTCCAAGAGGACGACAAGGAATCAACTCATTACAGTTATTCTTATTATAACAACTGAAGAGAAATTACAGCTGGGAACATACTTAAATGTGCTAAAACATTATTAAAAAACCTATAAAAATGACAAATGGTTGCAGCATGTGCAGTGTGTTGGAGAATACTCCCCCGCCCCCACTCCAATGCGAACCCGACTTTGATATTATATGGTCAAAACAAAAAAAGGGACAGCAGATACCCAGTCAGTTTGTATATTAGATAAGTTTATCTCTTCTGTGATGTAAAAGTCACATGTGGTAAGCATTTAATCAAACAATCGATATTGTCATTTGATATTTTGTATATAATAAGGGAAAAGGAAAATGAAGAAAACCTTCATGCTTTAATATCAATAATCATAATTGAGGTGTATTTAGTATGAAAGAACATGGCGTTATTATTTGGCAGTTGATTTAGTAAAATAATTATGGTTTAAAATAAAGCTTTTCGTGTGTGCATCCGACAGAACGGAAGTGCAAATCAACAGTATATTATTACTAAACATTACGTTTCTGTTGCTGTCTGATGTCAAATTAAAGTGATTTCATCGACCTACCCCAATCAAAATCCCAGGAAAATGCTGTTTACATAAGTTAAAAGTCCATAATGAACATTAAAGAAACAAGATCCACCGTAATGCGTTGTAATTGTACCCACTGCACACTGCGTTGGAATCATTTTTGGTTGATTTTTTCATATGCCTGTAATGAAAATTCACTTATTACGAAGAAATAGTTTTTGCTTGACAGGGCTGTACTTACAATTTGCTGCAAACGTGCTAAGGGATCGTTTTATACAAGATTTTACCATTTTCAATGAGAATTCTACAAAACGGCAGTCCCTCGTCAAACTGTACGAAGTGTTTACATTAATGACAAAAGAATTGCACATGACAAGTGTTTCTGGTTGGAAGAGTACACATGTGGGCTCCTGTCTCACTGGTTGTTTTCAGTCAAACGTGAAAAGGTCATTAGAAAACGTACCGATGACAGCATAAATGTAGTCAGTCGGACATATTTCTCCACTGCTTCTGCGACGAATCCCCCACCGCCACGGCGTTGGAACCATGGTAAAATAATTTATACCTATGATAAAATAATGCTATCTGGGTTGGCACCCAGGATAGGAAAATCAAATCCAGTGAAAATCTGATGGTATTAAGAACTTGGTGAACATAAATAAGCAAAAATGATCAGCTGGTTAAGTTTTGAACAAATTAATTTGTTGATAAAAATCTGATTAACCACCTTTAAACCTTTAAGGTCAATGATAAGTTTGCAACTGGGTCACTTCGGTCACAAAGTCAAATCATTCAAAATTCTTATTGATCTACCTGCATTACATAAAGCATTGTAAAGATATTTGTCTCTGTGAAATTTGGTTGAAATAATTTCCTTTAAATGTTCTTTTGGTGATCCTTTACCTAATTTGTTTAATTTATTCCACTTTGTTGAAAACATGGCCACCAGAGGGGTTAGTCACTTTTTCATTTATGCAAAAACTTGAAACTTATATCTGAAAGATAAGTTGTTTAAAGCTAATAAGCAAACAGATTTAGAAACAAGTTTTTGAGCTTATTTATATGTTTTACTGTATACAATCTGACAATTTATCACTAATATTAGAGCCTTTCTCACTGTCTTGTCTGACTTGTTAATACGCCTGTTTTGAAGAACGGTTGTACGGTACTTGTACCATGTGATGGCACGTGTGTGCCTTTGCCCGTCTGTCATAATTCGTGTCCGTAGCGTAACTTTATAAACATTAAAGGTATAAAAGTATTGACTTTGCATATAGGTAGCTGGCAATGAGACGATATGCCGAACGCTTGAATTGGATCTGTAGGTCAATTCTCAAGGTCACATATTGAACTCAGTGGTCAAAACTGTCCATCATATTCCTGTCTGAATTATAACTTAATAACTATGCAAGGTGTTGACTTCAAACTTGGCATGTAGGTAGTTGACAATAAGACGATGTGCAGATCACAGGAACCAAGTCTATAGGTCAAAGGTCAGGGTCACAGATTTAGCTTAAAGGTCAACTCTGTCTGTCATATTTGTTGTCAAGAGCATAATTTGTGAACCATTCAAGGTATTGACTTCAAATTGGCATGTAGGTAGGTAGTGATGAGAGGATGTGCATAGCTCATGAATCCAGTCTTTAGATCAAGGTCACAGATTGAGCTCAAAAGTCAAATCTCTTTGTAGTTTTTAGTGTCCGGAGCATAACTTATTAAATTAGTTCAAATTAGGGGCTGCTAGAGCTATTGATAGAAATGCATTTAAATGACTTCTTCTCATAAATGTCTTGATGAAAACTTTATCTGTAGCATCATTATAAGGTCATCATGTAAAATTGTTCAAATGGGGGCATTCAGCCTGTTGAGGGGGCCGCAAGAGCAAAAAAGAGAAATGCCTTAAAATGAATTAGACCTTCTTCAAATTTGGTCTGTAGCATCATTCTAAGGTTTTCTCCCAACTTTATTCGAATGGGGGAATTCAGCCACTTTTTCATCAAAACATTGTCTGTAACATAATTAGATGGTCCTCTTTCAGTTTTACTCAGATGGGGTACTAAAACAGAAACACCTATAACCAATTTCACATGATTTTGATTGACCTTCATCAAAGTTGCTCTGTAGGATCATTATTACATCCTTTCCAAAATTATTTTCAAGTGGGGGCACAAGGCCCCCTTTAGGGGCCACTAGAGCTAAAAATAGAAATGCTGTTAAATGACTTCTTCTCATGAAATGTTTTTTTGATCTATGTCAATCTTGGTCTGTAACATCATTGTATGGTTCTTTCCAAGATTTGTTCAAATGGGGGCACTTGGCCCCTTTTAGGGGCTGCTAGAGCTGAAAATAGAAATACCTTTAAACAACTTCTCAATAACTCCTTCACAGATCTTTATTAAACTTGGTTTATAGCATCATTATAAAGTCTTCTCCTACTTTTGTTCAAATCGGTGTGCTCAACTTCTTCATGGGGCTCCTAGAGCTAAATATAATGATATCTTTAAACGGCTTCTTTTCATGAACTGAGTGATTGGTCTTCGTCAACCTTGGTCTGTAGCATTGTTATAAGGTCCTTTCCAAATTTTTTTTAAATGGGAGTGCTTGTCACTTTAAGGGGTCACTAGAGATGAAAATAGAAAAAAATTAAATTACTTCCCATGAATTTTCTTGAAACTTGGTCTGTAGGATCATCTAAGCTCCCCTCCCAAATTTGTTCAAAGGGTGGTTCTTGTTTATACTAAACACAGTTTACCATTTATGATTCATTGTGTCTACATATATTCAAGATCAAACAGTGATGGTCAGGTGAGCTACTTAGGGTACTATGGCCTTCTTGTATAGATTACTGACCATTCCAAGGCGGTGCCCCTATATTCAACTTGCTTTTAGCTCACCTGAGGATGAAGTGCTCAAGGGTGAGCTATTGTGGTCAGTGATTGTCCTCCTTTAAACAACATCTCCACCTAAAAGGCTAATTTTGATGAAGCTTCAAAAGGATGTTCTTCTTTTATCAAAATTCCAAAAAATTAAATTCCATACAGAACTTTGGTTTTCGTGGCAACAGAAACAAAAAACTTTAAAAAATCTTCTCATCCAAAATCTGGTATGTAGTATCATCTAGTGGTCCTCTACCAAGATTGCTTAAATTATCCCCCTAAAGTCAAATATGGCCCTGTCCTGGGGGTCACATGGTTATATAAACTTATATAGGGAAAAAGTTTGAAAATCTTCTTGTCCAAAACTACAGGGTCTAGGGCTTTGATGTTTGAGGCTTCATCAGAATTGGCCTGGTGGTATAGGAGAAGAACTGATGTCGTTAAAGGAAAATGTTGAAGATGGACGACGCATGACAGACGATCACTGACCGCAATAGCTCACCCTTGAGCACTTCATGCTCAGGTGAGCTAATAAAAACAAAATAATGGTGTTGTCATGCAGAGAAACAGTGTTTAATTTTAATGTTACCACTTTTTAACAGATTTTAGTAGTTATCTTGAATAATCTTTACCATGACCTACTTACCTAGTTTTTGTTTTTGAAGCTTTTGAAGCTCACTGGAGGAGACATATTGTTTTTGTCCTGTCCATCCATCACACTTCATTTCCAGTCAATAACTGGAGAACCATTTGACCTAGAACTTCAAACTTCATAGGATGGTAGGGCTTACGGAGTAGATGACCCCTATTGTTTTTGGGGTCACTCCATCAAAAGTCAAGGTCACAGGGGCCTGAACATGGAAAACCATTTCTGATCAATAACTTGAGAACCACTTGACCTAGAATGTTGAAACTTCATAGGATGATTGCACATGCAGAGTAGATGACCCCTATTGATTTTGGGATCACTCTATTAAAGGTAAGGTCTCAGGGGCCTGAACATGGAAAACCATTTCCAGTCAGTAACTTGAGAACGACTTGACCCAGAATATTGAAACTTCACAGGATGATTGGATATGCAGAGTAGATGAACCCTATCAATTTTGGGGTCACTCTAGTAAAGGTTAAGGTCACAGGGGCCTGAACATGGAAATCCATTTCCAGTCAATAACTTGAGAACTATTTGACCTAGAACCTTCAAACTTCATAGGCTGATAGGACTTACAGAGTAGATGACCCCTATTGTTTTTGGGGTCACCCCATGAAAGGTTTGAGGTCACAGGGACCATCTGTCTGTAACACTTCATTTTCATTCAAGAATTGGAGAACCATTTGACCTACAGCCTTCAAACTTCTTAGGGTGATAGGGCTTACAGATGAGATGATCCCTACTATTTTTATGGGTACTAGATGAAAGGTCAAAGTCACAGAGGCCTGAACATGGAAAACCGTTTCTGATCAATTACTTCAGAACCACTTGACCCAGAATGTTGAAACTTCATAGGATGATTTAACCTGTAGAGTAGATGATCCCTATTGCTTATTTTGGTCGCTTACTCAAAAGTCAGGGTCATAGGGACCAGAAGATGGAAAAGGGTTTCAGATTAATAACTTAAGAACCATTTGACCCAGAACCTTCAAACTTCATAGGATGATAGGACTTAAAGAAGCAGATGACCCTTACCATTTTTGGGGTCACTTGAACTGAGGTCAAGGTCACAGAGGCCTGAACATAGAAAAATCTTTCTAATCAATAACTTGAGAACCACTTACCCAGAATGTTGAAACTTAATGGGATGATTGGACATGCAAAGTAGATGACTCCTACTGATTTTGGGGTCACTCAATCAGAGGTCAAGGTCACAGGGGCCTGAACATGGAAAACTGTTTCCAATTCATAACTTGAGAACCACTAGGCTCAGAATGTTGAAACTTAGTATGATGATTGGACATGCCAAGTAGATGATCCCTACTGCAGCCAACCATCAGTGTCTCTTTGACTTTCGCTCCTGTCTCCTATTTACTTCTTGCCTATATGACTATGCAGTGGGGGGAGACATGCGCTTTTCTACAAAAGCATCTTCTAGTTTGTTCATGCAAGCAGCTAAACTCAGGTGACTGATATAGGGCCATCATGACCCTCTTGTTGTTGTTTTTTCCAACATAATGTCTTTTACTAGTTTGTAAAGTATATATTGCTTTGTCTCTTGTACTTTGTAGTACACCTGAACTTTGTTCAGGGTGAGCAGTTAGTATAGGTGGATGGACCAGCATCTGTCATCCTGGTTCCATCAGGACATCAACATTTTTACTTAAAAAAATTCTCTGAAACTGTTGACCAGAGATACACCAAACTTGGTCTGTGACATCCTGGTATGGATCTATCACAAGTTTGTTCAAATGGTTTAGCTTTGCCACTTTTAATACTTTAGCTAAACATAGAAAAAATATTTTAACTATTTCCTTTGATAAACCACTTGTTGGATCCCCATCAAACTTTGTCTGTAGCATTCTTGTAAGTCCTCTGTTATTGTTTTCAAATGGTTTGGCCAGAGTTTAACAGAGAAAAATCTTGAAATGACTTCCAGACATAAATTGCTTGATAGATCATTACTAAACTTTGTCTATAGCTTCCTTTCATGGACTTTTCTCAGTTTTGTTAAAAGAAGTTTGTTTGGGCCATAACAGGTAAAACTAGAAAAAAAACTTTAAATAATTCTTCTCATGAACCTTGGTCTGTAGCATTTTTGCATGGATCTCTTTCAATTTTGTTCAATATTTTGCTTGACCCTCTTCTTTGTTTTTGGTTTTCCATTCATGTTTAAAATAGCTTGTGTTACATTTCATTTAAATGAAATGGAATAAAAAATGAAAAGAAGATGATTATTCTGCAGCAAATGTATTGGTAAATTGTATTATAGGTTTCATTTCAAATATAGTCAGCATGACATAATTGGGCTGTACTATGGTTGGAGAAGTATGTTATTATTGCTAAAGGCTAGGCTTCACTGGTATAGGAGAAGTTTTGCAAATTACTAAGGCTTCACTACTATAGACAAACTATGGTACAATTGTCAAATGCTAGAGCTTCACTAGAGAAAAGAGATACATTGATATTGCCAAATGATAGGGCTTGACTAGGGAGGAAAACTCTGCTGATGTAGAGGCAGAATGTTAGGAGTAGTATAGCTAAATGCTAGGGTTTCAGTAGGGAGGAGTAGTATAGCTAAATGCTAGGGTTTCAGTAGGGAGGAGTAGTATATGCTAGATGCTAGGGTTTCACTATGCGGGAGTAGTATAGCTAAATGCTAGGGTTTCAGTAGGGAGGAGTAGTATATGCTAGATGCTAGGGTTTCACTATGCGGGAGTAGTTTAGCTAAATGCTAGGGTTTCAGTAGGGAGGAGTAGTATAGCTAAATGCTAGGGTTTCATAGGGAGGAGTAGTATAGCTAAATGCTAGGGTTTCAGTAGGGAGGAGTAGTATATGCTAGATGCTTTGGGTTTCACTATGCGGGAGTAGTATAGCTAAATGCTAGGGTTTCAGTAGGGAGGAGTAGTATAGCTAATGCTAGGGTTTCAGTAGGGAGGAGTAGTATAGCTAAATGCTAGGGTTTCAGTAGGGAGGAGTAGTATAGCTAAATGCTAGGGTTTCAGTAGGGAGGAGTAGTATATGCTAGATGCTAGGGTTTCATATGGGGAGTAGTATAGCTAAATGCTAGGGTTTCAGTAGTGGGGAGTAGTATATGCTAGATGCTAGGGTTTCACTATGCGGAGTAGTATAGCTAAATGCTAGGGTTTCAGTAGGGAGGAGTAGTATAGCTAAATGCTAGGGTTTCAGTAGGGAGGAGTAGTATAGCTAAATGCTAGGGTTTCAGTAGGGAGGAGTAGTATATGCTAGATGCTAGGGTTTCACTATGCGGGAGTAGTATAGCTAAATGCTAGGGTTTCAGTAGGGAGGAGTAGTATAGCTAAATGCTAGGGTTTCAGTAGGGAGGAGTAGTATAGCTAAATGCTAGGGTTTCAGTAGGGAGGAGTAGTATAGCTAAATGCTAGGGTTTCAGTAGGGAGGAGTAGTATATGCTAGATGCTAGGGTTTCACTATGCGGGAGTAGTATAGCTAAATGCTAGGGTTTCAGTAGGGAGGAGTAGTATATGCTAGATGCTAGGGTTTCACTATGCGGGAGTAGTATAGCTAAATGCTAGGGTTTCAGTAGGGAGGAGTAGTATAGCTAAATGCTAGGGTTTCAGTAGGGAGGAGTAGTATAGCTAAATGCTAGGGTTTCAGTAGGGAGGAGTAGTATAGCTAAATGCTAGGGTTTCAGTAGGAGGAGTAGTATAGCTAAATGCTAGGGTTTCAGTAGGGAGGAGTATATATGCTAGATGCTAGGGTTTCACTATGCGAGTAGTATAGCTAAATGCTAGGTTTCAGTAGGAGGAGTATATAGCTAAATGCTAGGGTTTTCAGTAGAGAGATAGTATACTAAATGCTAGGTTTCAGTAGGGAGGAGTAGTATATGCTAGATGCTAGGGTTCACTATGCGGGAGTAGTTAGCTAAATGCTAGGGTTTCAGTAGGGAGGAGTAGTATAGCTAAATGCTGGTTTCAGTAGAGGAAGATTGTATATGCTAGATGCTTTGGGTTTCACTATGCGGGAGTGTATAGCAATGCTAGGTTTCAGTAGGGAGGAGTAGTATAGCTAAATTGCTAGGTTTCAGTAGGAGGAGTAGTAAAGCTAAATGTAGGGTTTCATAGGAGGAGTAGTATATGCTAGATGTAGGGTTTCACTATGTGGGAGTAGTATAGCTAAATGCTAGGGTTTCAGTAGAGGAGTAGTATATGCTAAGATGCTAGGGTTTCACTATGCGGGAGATGTAAGCTAAATGCTAGGTTTTCAGTAGGGAGAGTAGTATTGCTAGATGCTAGGTTTCACTATGCGGAGTAGTAGTAAGCTAAATGCTAGGGTTTCAGTAGGAGGATAGTATTAGCTAAATGCTAGGTTTCAGTAGGGAGGAGTAGTATAGCTAAATGCTAGGTTTTCAGTAGGAGGAGTAGTATATGCTAGATGCTAGGTTTCACTATGCGGGAGTAGTATAGCTAAATGCTAGGGTTTCAGTAGGGAGGAGTAGTATATGCTAGATGCTAGGGTTTCACTATGCGGGAGTAGTATAGCTAAATGCTAGGGTTTCAGTAGGGAGGAGTAGTATATGCTAGATGCTAGGGTTTCACTATGCGGGAGTAGTATAGCTAAATGCTAGGGTTTCAGTAGGGAGAAGTAGTATATGCTAGATGCTAGGGTTTCACTATGCAGGAGTAGTATAGCTAAATGCTAGGGTTTCAGTAGGGAGGAGTAGTATATGCTAGATGCTAGGGTTTCACTATGCGGGAGTAGTATAGCTAAATGCTAGGATTTCAGTAGGGAGGAGTAGTATATGCTAGATGCTAGGGTTTCGCTATGCGGGAGTAGTATAGCTAAATGCTAGGATTTCAGTAGGGAGGAGTAGTATATGCTAGATGCTAGGGTTTCAGTAGGGAGGAGTAGTATAGCTAAATGCTAGGGTTTCAGTAGGGAGGAGTAGTATAGCTAAATGCTAGGGTTTCAGTAGGGAGGAGTAGTATAGCTAAATGCTAGGGTTTCAGTAGGGAGGAGTAGTATATGCTAGATGCTAGGGTTTCACTATGCGGGAGTAGTATAGCTAAATGCTAGGGTTTCAGTAGGGAGGAGTAGTATATGCTAGATGCTAGGGTTTCACTATGCAGGAGTAGTATAGCTAAATGCTAGGATTTCAGTAGGGAGGAGTAGTATATGCTAAATGCTAGGGTTTCACTATGCAGGAGTAGTATAGCTAAATGCTAGGGTTTCAGTAGGGAGGAGTAGTATATGCTAGATGCTAGGGTTTCACTATGCGGGAGTAGTATAGCTAAATGCTAGGGTTTCAGTAGGGAGGAGTAGTATATGCTAGATGCTAGGGTTTCACTATGCGGGAGTAGTATAGCTAAATGCTAGGGTTTCAGTAGGGAGGAGTAGTATATGCTAAATGCTAGGGTTTCACTATGCAGGAGTAGTATAGCTAAATGCTAGGGTTTCACTAATGTAGACAAAGCATGATGCTATGGCTTAAGCAGAGTACTTTTATGGTAAACTAAATGTTTTCCATGATACAAAGTACCAGAAAATAAAACATTAACACTTAGTCCAAGTATGTTTTCCACGATCCAAAGTACCTGAAAATAGAACATTAACACATAGTCCAAGTATAGGGAGGCTTAAGCTGGTGCTAGGGGGCGTGAGAGGTGTTGCACATTTCATTACCTCTCATGAACAGACTCAATCAAGCCGAGTCGGCTACTATTTTTCTTGGTTGCATTCTTTGCTTCCAAAGGATCTTTTTACAGATTTTGTTTTTTACAGCTGCCACAACTGTCATGACACATAAAGATTGCTGTTGTGAGAGTTAATAAAATCTATAAAAAAGTTCCTTTTGAAGCCTAAAATGTAACCAAGCAAAAAAAGTAGGCTGTGTTTAAATGAGTCTGTCCATGAGAGGTAATGGAAGGTGCCACACCCCTTATGCCCCCTAGCGCTGGCTTAAGCAGAAGTTTGTTATTGTAAAGCTGAATGTTTTCCATGATCCTAAAGGACCAAAAAATACATCTACACTGAGTCCAAGTACAGGGAGACATTTTACAGCAGCCACATGGCACTACTATTTTACAGCAGCCACATGACACTACTATTTTACAGCAGTCACATGACACTACTATTTTACAGCAGCCACATGACACTACTATTTTACAGCAGTCACATGGCACTACTATTTTACAGCAGCCACATGACACTACTATTTTACAGCAGCCACATGACACTACTATTTTACAGCAGTCACATGACACTACTATTTTACATCAGTCACATGACACTACTATTTTACAGCAGCCACATGGCACTACTATTTTACAGCAGTCACATGGCACTACTATTTTACAGCAGTCACATGGCACTACTATTTTACAGCAGCCACATGGCACTACTATTTTACAGCAGCCACATGGCACTACTATTTTACAGCAGTCACATGACACTACTATTTTACAGCAGCCACATGACACTACTATTTTACAGCAGTCACATGACACTACTATTTTACAGCAGCCACATGACACTACTATTTTACAGCAGTCACATGGCACTACTTTTTTACAGCAGCCACATGGCACTACTATTTTACAGCAGCCACATGGCACTACTATTTTAAGACAAGCTTTTTTGTACATGAATTGAAATATGTAAGGTTACTTGGGCACTTTCTCTACAGTAAAATGACCTAAGTTTATCCCAATGAAGCAAAATGTTATTTTCTAGAAAGTTCATTACAACCTGTTGTTAAATTCAATATCTTATAGATCAAGATGAATGTGCACTGGGAACTGACAATTGCGGAACAGGGTATGAATGTTACAATATTGAGGGATCATTCAGATGTAACCCTAAGCGTTGCCCTGAGGGTTCTAGGTTCAATTCTGCGACAAGCCAATGTGAAAGGTTCATCTGTGCTCGAGGCTTGAGACCAGATACAAGTGGTCTCTGTGTTGGTATGTATTATATTTGTTATCAACTTAGTAGTATTCATTAGTCAAATAGAAAATTTATTTAGTGCAATCTTTCCAGTTGGTTAATATGTTTTTAACCAAACAAGTCTGAAAAATCATATTCTTTCTTATTGTAAAAAGACACCTTTGCCATCTGAAATGTTTCTACTCCAACTACCATATGTGTTTTCCGAGATTTATCACATTAAATTAGTAAGAGACAATAAAGTTTGATGTTTATAACAAACAGGTGAATGAAAGATATTTATTTAATAATATATTGATATAAGGAGATATTTGTTTCAAACAGAAACACCGCTGAACACAGTTGGGTTGTAGATGCCCTTTAAGACAAATTGAAATTTTTTTTTTAATCTGGAAGACTTTTCAGAAATTATTTTTGTGTCATAAAATGAATACAAACAAGGAGGTTATGCCTTTAGAGCATCAGTAAGTTGATTTTTAACATCTCTGAGCATGTTTAAAGCATAAAAAGTGCAGTTTTGCAAACAAGAAGTTGAAAAAAAAATTCTCCAAGGTCATAAAAACATTTAAGGTCGGGCCAAAAATTTAGGGTAGGTCGGGATACTGGAAACGAACAGTTTTTTTTTTTTTACGCCTTAATAGCGGTTTTGCAAAATTGAAACCAGTTTCACCTAGTAATCGAATTGGATCCGATTAAACGAGTAATCGTCCCTGTCCTACATTTTATTATCTCTCACGAACAGACACACAGAGTCTGCTATTATTCTTTTTTGGTTGCATTCTGTGCTTCCAAGGGATTTTTAGCTTGACTATTCGAAGAATAAGTAGAGCTATCCTACTCACCACGGCGTCGGCGTCACACCTTGGTTAAGTTTTTCGTACCAGTCCACATTTTGACAAAGTCTTTTGAGATAAAGCTTTGAAACTTTCAACACTTGTTTACCATCATCATGGCCAGTTATAGGCAAGAGCACATAACTCCATCAAGGAGTTTGGCTGAATTATGGCCCCTTTTGACTTAGAAATCATGGTTAAGCTTTTCGTACCAGTTCATATTTGGACAAAGTCTTTTAAGATAAAGCTTTGAAACTTTCAACACTTGTTTACCATAACCATGGCCAGTTATAGGCAAGGGTACATAACTCCATCAGGGATTTTGGCTGAATTATGGCCCCTTTCGACTTAGAAATCTTAGTTAAGTTTTTCGTACCACTTCATATTTAGACAAAGTCTTTTGAGATAAAGCTTTGAAACTTTCAACTCTTGTTTACCATCACCATGTCCAGTTATAGGCAAGAGCACTTAACTCCATCAAGGATTTTGGCTGAATTATGGCCCTTTTTGACTTAGAAATCTGGGTTAATATTTCGTACCGGTTCATATTTTGACAAAGTCTTTTGAGATAAAGCTTTGAAACTTTCAGCACCTGTTTACCATCACCATGTCCAGTTATAGGCAAGAGCACATAACTCCATCAAGGAGTTTGGCTGAATTATGGCCCCTTTTGACTTAGAAATCTTGGTTAAGTTTTTCGAACCGGTTCATATTTTTTGTAAAGTGATTGACATATGGCTTTGAAACTTTTATCACTTGTTTAGTATAATAGTGTCTGTCTGTAGGAAAGAGAACATAACTCTGTCATCTATTTTGGCTGAATTATGGCCCTTTTTGGACTTTGAAATTGGTTCTGTTTTCATACAAGTCCATGTTTTGTCAAAACTATTTGACATATAGCTTTTAAACTTTGAACACTTGTTTATCATTATAATTTCCATCTGTAGGCAAGCATACATAACTATTTTGACTGAATTATGGCCCTTTTTGGACTTTGAAATTGGCTCATATATTGCCATTTAGTGCAAGACTTATCGAAATCAAAGTAATACAGGAACATTGTTTGTCTAATCTATTTATTTCTTTTGTCTGAATATATATCCGTGGAAATATTTTGACCCCATTCTTCAATCAATTCTTCGAATAGTCGAGCGCGCTGTCATGAGACAGCTCTTGTTTTTACAGATTTTATTGACAAAATTACTCCCCCTTTTGGTCGTTCAAGGTGCGAATTGGCAAAATTATTATTTTCCTAAAATGACTCTGAAACCAGAAACATTCAAACCAGAAACATTCAATATTACAGTGCTTTTTGCTTTAGAAAAGCCTGCTCATCTCACAAAGTGGGATCATAATTAATGCAATAATACACACCTCAAGTCAAGTTCTGTATGAACTCTGTATTTTATTTTGACGAGATTTGATGAGATATGACAAGATTTAGATTTTTCCCTCTTTTAAAATGGGGTGGGAGGAGGGGAGATGTGAAAACTCGCTTTTTAGCAGGGTCGCAGAGCAAATACACGTTAATTAGCGGGATTGCAGAGCGAAAAGTTGAGATTTAGTAACTGGAATGTTGGGGGTGCGGTGTGAAAACTCGACATTTAAGCATCGCCCCACGCCCCCAATATACCAGTTACTAAATCCTGCTAATCAATGATTTTTCGCTCCGCGCTTCCACTAAGTAGCGAGTTTTTGCCCCGTGCCCCCACCATTTTAACTTATTAATTCTCGTGTTTTCGTCTTACAGGGTTACAGGGTGAAAACACGAAATGGCAGAAATCAGCCACCATACTACACTGTTAAAATTCTAATTTAAAAACAAATAAATTGCCGCTTTATTTATAAGACATCCTTAATGCGGGTTATTTAAAATATTTAATGAAATTTCAATAATCTTCGAAACTAAAGTTTGTATCAATCTGTGCATCATCATACATCTTTATATTTTTCAAATGGTTTAATTTTTTTTATACAGCCTATTATTCTTGAATTTTCTATGTGACATTTATTTGTCTGATTGTATTATGTGAGTTGGTGTAAACATGAATTAAATGTGAGCCAATGTATATCCTTTGATGATCTTTGACAGTCTTTAAAAGAAGTCAAAATTTTGAATTTATAAATATAACGCACGTTCCGTAACTAGTAATGTGAAGGTAGTTTGTTTTTGTCAGTGATAGAAAAATCCCTTTTTACATGTTTTCTTTTTAGCTCACCTGAGCACAAAGTGCTCAATGGTGAGCTTTTGTGGTCAGTGATTGTCCGGCGTCCTTTGTCGTCCATCATCCGATGTCCGTCAACACATCTCCTCCTAAACCACCAATCCAAATTTGATGAAACTTCACAGGGATGTTCCTTACATGATCCTCTTTAAAAATTGTTCAAAGAATTGAATTCCATACAGAAGTCTGGTTGCTATGGCAACCGGAAGGAAAAACTTTAAAAGTCTTCTTGCCCTTACAGAAGCAAGCCTCTGTGGCGTACATGCTGCGTATTTGCTGTGTATATGCCACGTACACAGTAGTACGCCAAAGGAGTACATTTTACATACACCACATGCCGCGTACATGCCGCGTACTATTTCGACGAGTACACAGCATGTACGCAGGAGGTCACTAGTACACTTCAAGTACGCAGCACAGACTCTGAAAATTTAAGGAATACACTGCATGTACGCAGGAGGGACTTGTACAAGAAAATAGTACACTGCATGTACACCGCAGATTCTTTGAAATTTGTGCAGTACACTTCATATATGCGGGAAAGACTTGTACAATTTCTTTTGGCATTTATACTTAGTTTCTTTTTTATAAGTTAAAGTCTGAAGTAAACTTCATATACGCGGGAGGGACTTGTTCATTTTCTTTTGGTGTTTATACTTTGAATTTTTTTAGGTAAAAGTCTGTAGTACACTTCATGCAGGAAGGATTTGTACATTTTTTTTTTTTTGAAGCAAGAACTTGATTTCCAAGTAACTTTTATCTTAATAGCATAGAATAGTTCAGATTACCGGTATTCTGAACAATGAAAATTTGCCAAACTATTTGCAATGTTCATTTGTGAAGCTTACATCTTAGTGATTTCTGAGCTGCACCTTGCATGCAGTGTAAAAATGTATTCTTTTTCATTTTGAATTAATCCTGGAGCTTTCTAACTTGGATAATTGAAAAGTCTTATTTGAACTTCGTTGCATTACATTTTGTAATACATGAAATAATTACCAAGATAATGCCTCAAGTTAACACCGCCCGAATGAGAAGAATTAATAGCTCACTGTTATTTGAATACTCTTAAGCAAAACACCATTCTATCATGTTTTATGAAGGCTTTAATGCTCATTATGTTAAATCATTAATGCCTTAACAAATTAAAAAGTTGTTCATTGGATTTGCCGCTTGTATATTTTCAGAACGTTTTTGGCTAATTGCGCTCGCCCCATTGGAAAAAATCAATCCAAAATTTTTTGGTGCGCTACTTTTTACGGACGTAAAAGTGTATAAATGCTTATATAATTCCAGTCCTAGATTGTTCTCAGATGGATTTTAATCAAAATAAATACATACTACGCACACATCGTCTATAATAAATCATAACACTTATATTTAGTTGCATTAAAGTTGTTTCCCCTTGATGCAGTTACGCCATTTTCTTCAAATGTTTACCAAATTACATGCTACAAAAATTGATTTATTTCATTGAAAAGTGGATGATGAAAAGCATACTAATTTATTTGATAACATCAATCTACATTATTTTGGTAAGGGTAAATACTTATTAATGCATGTCACTTATCTTTTTTCTGTTTTTTTTCTGTCCAAATGATCAGCATTTGCATACGAAAGTTGGTGGGGTAAGGAATTTACATTATCACAGCAGTTTCGCCACACGAGTACACAGCATGTACGCAGCAGGAGTACACAGCATGTACGCTGCAGGACTCAAGCCAAAAGTACACAGCATGTACGCCGCAGGAGTACACAGCATGTACGTCACAGGAGTACACAGCATGTACGCCGCAGGGGTAGTACACCGCAGGCTCATTTGCATGTAAAAAGTGTATGTGCCGGGTACATGCTGCGTACTATTTCCCGCATACTAAATTCCTCCAGCGTACATCCTGTGTACTATGTAGTCCACAGCATGTACGCAGCAAGTAGTACGCGGCAGAGCTCATTTGCATGTCAAAAGTGTACTACAAACGTACTATCAGTGTATGTGCGGTGTATATCCTGCGTACTGTTTAAAGCCCTTGATTTCAGTACACATGTACGCATCATATACGCTGTATGTACACAGCAAGAGTACGCAGCAGGCCTTTTTCTTCTGTAAGGGTGTCCAAAACCACAGTAGCTAGGGCTTTGATATTTGGTATGTGGCATCATCTAATGGTCCTCTACCAAACTTTTTCAAATTATCCGCCTAGGGTCAACTATGACCTCGCCCTGGGGGTCACATGGTTTACATAGATTTATATATGGAAAAAATTTGAAAATTTTCTTGTCCAAAACCACAGGGCCTAGGGCTTTAATATTTGGTATGTAGCATCATCTAGTGGTCCTCTACCAAGATTGTTCAAATTATTGTCCTAGGGACAAATATGGCACTGCCCCGGGGTTCACATGGTTTATATAGACTTATATGGGGAAAAACTTTGAAAACCTTCTTGTCTAAAACCACAGTGCCTAGGGCTTTGATATTTGTAATGTAACATCATCTAGTGGTTCTCTACCAATTTGTTCAAATTATCCCACTAGGGTCAAATATGACCCTGCCCTGGGGGTCACATGGTTTACATAGATTTATATATGGAAAAAATTTGAAAATTTTCTTGTCCAAAACCACAGGGCCTAGGGCTTTGATATTTATAATGTAGCATCATCTAGTGGTTCTCTACCAAGTTAGTTCAAATTATCCCCCTAGGGTTAAATATGGCCCCGCCCTGGGTGTCACATGGTTTATATAGACTTGTATAGGAAAAACTTTAAAAATGTTCTTGTCTGAAACTGGAAGGCCCAGGCTTTTGATATTTGGTATGTTGCATTGCCTAGTGGTCCTCTACCAAGATTATTCAAATTATGCCCCTTAGTTGAATAGAGGCCCCATCCAGGGGGTCCCAGTTTTACATAGACTTATATAGGGGAAAAAAATGCTCTTGTCTGAAAGTTCAAGGCCTAGGCCTTTGGTATTTGGTATGTATTATTGCCTAGTTGATCACTAACAAGATTGTTCGAATTATGCCCCTGGGGTGAAAAGAGGCCCCGCCCGGGGAGTTACTTGTTATATGAGTTAAACAGGAAAAAATACTTAAAAATTATCAGCTCATATTTTCTAAACTGTTTAATTATAAATTACCTGATGATCCCAAGTGATTAGGGGTCACTTGACCTTGATCTACTGACCTACTTTCGTGTTTTTTTAAGATACAGCCTTGAAATTTAGTTGACATGTACAGTTTTGTACACTGATCTTAAAACTGACTTTCAATGAGCATGAATGTGACCTGCTGACCTACTTGTTTTTTTTTTTAAGATACAGCCTTGAAATTTGGATGACATGTTCAGTTTTGCACACCGATCTTAATACTGACTTTCAGTGACCATTAATATGACCTACTTTTTTTTTTTAAAGATACAGCCTTGAAATTTGGATGACAGTTTGGCACATAGATCTTAATACTGACTATGTGACCTACTTACCTTCTTTCTTGTTTTTGAAGATTTAGCAAAGAAATTTGTTCAAGCAAGCAACTAAACTCAGGTGAGCTATATAGGGCCATATTGGCCCTCTTGTAAATTAGCAGTATTGATATGTAATAAAGGAAACAGTTTAACATTTTTTGTCTCAGATTTAGGTCAGGGCTCAAACTTAAAACAACCCGAAACCATGCCCGCCTTTGACTTAAATTTTATCCACGTAGTCAGACTGGCACAGCTGACAGCTAATTTAATTTACCGTCTTTAAATTTGGGACTCAGTTAGCTTCAATTTTATTAGGTTATTTAACATTGTTCTGTACAATACGGAGATATATTTGGACGAGTACCCAGCTGAGAAAACCATATTGGACGAGCCGCTAGGCGAGTTCAATATGGTTTTCTCAGCTGGGTACGAGTCCAAGTATATCTCAAATTGTACAGTATAATGTTAAATAACCTTTTCATTCTATATCTTTTTTATCTTACTATAATAATAGTTTAAATTAAAAATGTTTCACTGAATATTGTATTCCTGCCTTTTCTAGTTTTTCCCAGCTTGGTATGAGTGCAAATATATATTATACAGAAAAATGTTAGACCTTAAATAAACTTTTTATTCTATATTTATTTCACTTCATACGTAATATATGTAATTCATTGAATGTTGTTTTTTCTGCATATCATCATTAAAAAAGAATATGGTGCAACCTTCCTACAGCAGCCATTTGGTGATTTGTGTGGTAATAATACTTGGCTGAGATATTATGCCCACAAACATTGTCAGCAAGTTTGGTGAAGATCGGACGAAAACTGTTCCACTTAAAGGAGCGTACAAGGCTAAATTCCCCGTTTTTCGAGTAATTCAAGGACTATAATCAAAGAGTGCCTGGTACAATTTGGCTGGTTATCGAAATTAGCCGAGATGTAATGCCCACAAACATTGTCAGCAAGTTTGGTGAAGATCCGACGAAAACTGAATTATAGAGCAGACATGTTTTGGATGCTGACCGCCTGTCCGCTGCCATTCATAATCTTCTCCATTTTGTTTCTTAACCGTTAAATAAAAACGTCTGAGGTAGCTATTCAGACAGTCAGGGCTGATACCAATTTCTAGGTTTTGTCCGGAACGGCTTCTTTTAGTTCAAATATTCCAACATCTGATGATCCTTTTTACTGTATTTTTATGTTTTTGATTATTAACGAATGTTTTAATATCTAAATCAGATAGCATTGTTATCCCTTGAATCATTTTTTGTGTGTTGTAAACTAAAGCACTCAAATTAAAGGTCCAATACTAAGGAAAGTGAACATTTTAATTTCTTTTAAAAAGCACAGAAACTATTTCATTTTATTGGAAAATGAAAGTTGGTATGTAGAAATTCGAAATAAATCGCAGTATATGTACAATTATTTTTCTATGAAGTATGAAGAAAGTTAAAAAGACCTGGGGGGTCATTCTGTCGATTCATTGAAATTTCAACATAATACACATACATTTCTTTGAGTTCCAAAGACCTTCTGTAAATTTTGACCTGCCAATCTTCATTATTTAGTGTCTTGCAGAAGTCTATGCACTGGCTATGAAAAAAATTGCCAACTCACTTTCCCTTAGTAATGGACCTTTAAATCCAGATTTCAAGACGCATAATCAAACTCTGTACATAGAGCGCCTACTTCATCCGATTTACATTCGGAACATTTTCACGCGTTTCTGGCTTTATCGTATGTTTAACATGGGACTGCTGAACCGTCCAAATACAGAAAATACAGGATTTTTGTACGCACGTGCATCCAAATACTGTAATATATTGTACGGTCATGTGTTGCAAATGAACGTTCGCGATTGGATAGATAAAATAGGTATAGAATAAACTAAATTAATTGTCATTAGGGTAGCTATATGTAAGAGAGTCCACATATCGTGCCGCTTATGCACTTGATCACTCGAGATATTTAGTGGTGTCATATCTTGTATGACATAATTGAAATTCAGCAGTTGAAAAGTTATTGTGTCATGGCGAGCTTGTTAAATATGTAAAGAAGACTATTATATATTCTCAGAAGGCTGAAGCAGTTGCAAACTGTGTATTGTACAGGTTTTTCTTGAATTATCCGTTTGAAAAATACTGTGATTAAAGATATTGTTTCATATGCATAGTTCAGTTATTTACCTGAAATTCTTCAATGATTGGCTGGATTTTCTGTGTAAAACTTTTGACTTCGAAAGTTGTGCATTGAACTGGACATCGATTGGAAGGATTTAAGGATAAATGAAATTATGATTTAAGGAATTTATAGCAGTGAATACTTAATGGCAGAATTCTTTCATGCAAAGTAAGTTCTTTTTCTAATTTTCATTTTAGCTTTTTTCATAATTTTCGTTTGTAGACTAAATTGTAAATCCTATTTCAAACCCAATCTGTTTTTAATGGAAGAAAAATAGCTAAGTGTAAAAAAATAAGTGTGAAATGTCCCTTAGGAATAACCTGTGAAATTTCCCGAAAGTCACAAAAATAGAGAATATTAATTTTGGCAATGCGTGGGCTGAGCGCGAAACTATTGTAACTGTATATAAATAAAGAAAAAGATACAATAGTTTTGCGCTCAGCCCTCGATTATTATGGTGTTCATAAACAAACAACAGTGAATTGCCATAGAGAAAATGAAATTCAGTCACACGGTAAAACCAGATAATTGTTGCAAAAATCCTTGAAATTTCCGAGGGTGACTTTTTCAAAATTTTATATTCTTTGATCCCGTTCCATTTCTTCATATCAGTCCACAAAGTTGAGGTCAAAAATTAGGTGGGACAGACTTTATACCGCCAGACCACTAATGGGGGCACCAAAGTCTTACATCTAGTTTCTAATATATTTCAAGTAATATGTTTTCTTAAAAAAAAACAACAGACAACAATAATTTGTTTGTAATAAAATATTGATTTTTATGCCCCCCCCTGGCATCTACTGATGCAGGAGGCATATAGTGATTGTCCTGTCTGTCCGTCCCCCCATACATCCGTTTGTTCGTCCGTCTGTATGAGGTTAACCAAATGGGACTGTTTCGTCTAGCATCAATACCCCTTACTAGAATGACTTGATACTAATGCAGATGTAACCTGTGACCATTCCTCATCTTCAGACATCACCTGACCTTAGTTTGACCTTGACCTCATTTTGGACTTAGGTTGCTTTATATGGGCCATCTCTTGGTTAACCAAATGGGACCGTTTCGTCTAGCATCAATACCGCTTACAAGAATGAATTGATACTAATACAGATGTAACCTGTGACCATTCCTCATCTTCATACATCACCTGACCTCAGTTTGACCTTGACCTTTATATCGACAAGGATGCCACCGGGGGCATCAAGCGTTTATTGAAGGCAGCTCCTTGTTTACATCTTGTTATGTCTCCCACATCACTGTGGTGGGAGACATATTGATTGACTCCTGTCTGTCTGTCTGTGTGTGTGTCAGTCTGTCAAAAATCTTGTCCGCACTCTAAGTCAAACATTTCTCATTTGATCTTCACCAAACTTGAACAAAATGTTTGCCAATAAGTTCTCAGCCAAGTTTGATCACTACCCAAATCGGCCCAGGTACTTCGGAATTATGGCCCTTTAATTACCGATAGGCCGCTTACTCCAACACTTATCCGATAGGCCGCTTACTCCAACACTTACTCCAAAACTATATTTTCTATGAGTAAACAGTATATAAAGACTGACTTACTATTTAGATGATTAGGCAGTTGTGGGAGACATGTGCTTTTCTCAAAACAGCTCTAATTAATGCTGTAATAAAGAATAATAAAGACCAGGAAGAGGGACAACACGTCAAACGCCGACAAAGTTTTAATGATTTTAATATATCATCTACTAGTTATACCCCCACAGAACGAAATTTTTGGGGGGGGGTATATAGGAGTGAGCTTGCCGGTCGGTCCGTTGGTTTTGCATGGTTTCCGGATGATAACTCAAGAAAGGCTTGACCAATTTAAATAATTTTTGGTACACAGGTGTAACATCAGAAAAAACAGGTCAAGTTCGAATTTGGGGTCAGTAGGTCAAAGTTCAAGGTCACAGTGACCCTGAACAGTTAAACGGTTTCCGGATGATAACCTGAGAAGGCTTGGGCCTAGGATCATGAATTTTGGTACACAGGTGTAACATCATTAAATGCAGGTCAAGTTCGACTTTGAGGTCTGTAGGTCAAAGGTCAAGGTCACAGGGACTCGGAACAGTTAAATGGTTTCCAGATGATAACTTGAGAACGCTTGGGCCAAGGATCATAAATTTTGGTACACAGGTGTAACATCATAAAATGCAGGTCAAGTTCGACTTTGAGGTCTGTAGGTCAACGGTCAAGGTCACAGTGACTCGGAACAGTTAAACGGTTTCCGGATGATAACTTGAGAATGCTTGGGCCTAGGATCATGAAAATTGATAGGGAGATTGGTTATGACTAGCAGATGACCCCTAATGATTCTGAGGTCAGTAGGTCACAGGTCAAGGTCACAGTGACCCGGAACATTTAAACAGTTTTCGGACAATAACTTGAGAATGCTTGGGACTAGGATCAGGAAACTTAATCTGGAGGTTGGTCATGTCAAGCAGTATTGATTTTGAGTTCCAAAGGTCAAAGGTCATTTAAACCTTTTACGGACAATAACTTGAGAACGCTTGGGCAGAGGATCATGAAACTTCATAGGGAGGTTGATCATGACTAGCAGATGACCTCTATTGATTTTGTGGTCAGTAGGTCAAAGGTCAAGCAAGTTCGGCTTTGACATTGGCTTAGTTCTGTGACAAGGCCATATTGTGGGGGTATAATTCGTCACTCCTGTGACAACTCTAGTTTCGACTAATCAATAGTCTTCATCAGGATAATAAATAAACAAATTATATGGCTAAAGTACATAAATATGCCGTCATGTGTATGATGATTGTTTCTAAATATAGTAACATTCGTTACTAAAAATAGTGAGAAATTGGAATGTTGCCAGAATGTCATGTTTATGTAACTCTAGAATAAAACTTTTACAAAGTCTAGTTATTGTTTTTGAATATTCCATAAATATACTTTACAGTGATTATTTGTTCATTTTCTGCTGAGTACATGCCTGTTTCGTCTTCACATAATGTCTCTGTGCTGCTGGAATTGCTTGCTGGAATCATGTTTATGTATGGTGGAAATCTTAAGTAAATGTCCAGTGAGTCTAGGGTTGGTGACGGTGGTAATGGTGATATCGGACTTAGAGTCCTGAAAACACATTGTTTTATGGGTGTGTTCGTTGGGGTTGTTTTTAGCCATTTTTTCTTCCCAGGCACAATCTTGAACATAGGGTTCTTAGGTGGAATCTTATGCGTTGTAGGTGTCTTTTCGGTGCTTTGTTGCTGGAGAGTTTAATCAGTTTGGTCTCATCTTGAACATGGAATGTTCTTTTAGCATGTTTTCTTAAGTACTCTTTCCTTTTGAAAGTTTTGTTGCACCAAGTGCATTCAAATCGTATATTTTCTTCTGTTAACGGTTCATCTTTGTGATTCTTGGAGTGTCTATAAAATTTGCTGGATGAGTCGAACGATAGTCCACAAATGTCACAAAGCTTGCAATATGGTGAGCCTTTTCTTTGTTTTTTGCTGTTCAGAGTTTCTTTAATGCCAGTTGATTGTAAATATGTCTCTGTAGCTTTCCTAGCTATGTACATTATTGAATCAGATTCAGTCCATTCGGAGTTTTTGTTTTCAACATAGAAATCCATGTTTCCTCAGTTCTCAAACGTATATTTGCGTTTTTCAGTGTTGTTTGGATAACTGTTGCCGCGACGTCATTGACGTCATGGTTATTACGCAAAAAATGGCAAGAAACAGGCTCGACGTCATTTTTGGCGCGTATGTCTGCCAAGTGTCCATAAAGTCGTTCTCTAAGGGTGTTACCGGTTTGGCCTACATATTGAATTTTGCACATTTTGCATGTGATAAGATATATTATACTAGTGCTCTTGCAGTTATGATGACCACGGGTTTTGTAGGTTCTGCCTGTGACGGTACTTTTGAAATCGGTGTTACATGTCATGAATTTGCACGTAACACAGTCCTGTCCACACGGGTAACTCCCACTAGTTAATGTTACTGTATTAAAGTTTGATCTGACAAACGAGGCTCTTAGGTTTAAACAACGTCTTGGTACTGCTATAATGGCGGTATTTCTTATAAACTTAGTTGTCTCATTTTCATGTAGTAAGTACTCAAATCTTTTTAGGATTCTAGCGATAGGTGGTGTATGTAGATTGTGGGTATATATGAACGGGACCGTTTTCTTTGTTTGTGGTGTTACTGTGTTTGCTTCTAGGAGGGAATTTCTGTTAAGTTGTGCTGCCTTCTTTATGGATTTTTTTATCAGTTTTATTGGGTATCCTCTTTCGCTTAAATTTTTTTGTAGAAGTGACGTGCATTCGTTGAAATACTGGTCCGTGCTGCAAATTCCTCTGAGTCGTACTGCCTGGCTATATGGTATACTTCTTTTTTGATGATGAGGGTGGAACGAGCTGTAGTGTAATACATGTGTGCATCTGTTGGTTAAGTGTAAAGTGTTGTGTGTAGGTTACCTTCTTCATCTTTTAGGATAGTTACGTCTAGAAAGTTTGCGCGTCTCTCGTTGATATCATAAGTAAATTTAATTGTATCTTGGAACTTGTTTAAGGCCGTCATGAAGGAAGTCAGTCATGAAGGAAGTCAATTCCTTGCTTGTGTGTGACCATACCATAAAAATACCATCTATATATCTCCAACTTATCATAGGTTGTAGTTTTTGTGACAATATGAATCTGTTTTCTAAGTCCGCCATGAAAAGTATTGCATAGCTGGGAGCGCATTTGGTGCCCATTGTGGTTCCAGATATCAGACATCCCAACTCTCCCGATCCGATCGGGTTTCTCCCGATTCTGGTTGTAAAACCCGATCACCCCGATCAGAAGTCTCAATCTCCCGATTAAAAAAAAACACAACACAACAACATAAACACACAAAAATTATGAAATAATCCGCTTCTTTGCGCCTATCTGATACTGTATCACTACTGACGAGTCGGTAATAAACAACAGCTTTCGGATATTTTCGCACCTTATTCTACCCGTGCTGATTATTGTTTATTACACGATTTAACAAAGCCAGGTGTTGATTAATGTGTCACAGTTGAAATTAAAATCCAGACATTAGATATCTTATTAAATTCAATCAAATTTAGATTAGAAATTATACTGGCTTTACCTTTTTCTGTAACTTTTTGAAATCGAAAGTAGATGGTCGCCGAGTCAACCTGCTAGGTTTTAAAAAACATTTCTCTTAAAATCATTTTGATAAGAGGAAATGTCATGGTAAATTTTAATATCACTTACTATCAAATGATGTTAAACTGTCTTTGCATTCATAACAATTTGTCAAACACATCCTTTTAACTGGAGATTTAGGCAAATCTACGAAAGTGTAACAATACCCGGACATTCAATTTTGGATAACAGGATTTTGATCAATAAAAGTATTTGAGCGAGGGGTTTTAAATACTGGTTGACAGGGATGAGAATCAAACAGTAAATTTTCTATTGCTTGAACTTTTAGCTATATACATTTTGTTTTTACAGTTCTAACAGCTGTACTGTTTGTCATGTAAAATTCACCTGGGGATCTTCTTTCCAACAAAAGAAATAAAAGTGCAGGTTTAATTCTCAGTGGTGTTTTGAATTTAGACATAGTGCTTAAAGTGCCATAACTATTTAATTTTGCACAGAAGGCTTCATGTATTATTGTTCCAAAACATTAAAAATGCATGAATAATAAGATATAGACAAGTGAATTTTTTTAAGACTAGTGATTTTATAAGGGCAAATAAGTTTATATTATCATTAGATTTGTTAAAAGCTTCGTTATCATGAACATTATTACCGCGGTATAAAATCTCCCACTTGAACACCTCAATCTCCCACTTTGGAAAGCAAAAACTCCCACTTGGCATTCAGAAAAAGTTGGGATGTCTGAGATATCTGTTCATAGTATTTTTTGTTAAATTGAAAACATGTTTTCTTTAGAATAAATATCATAAACCTAAGTAGAATCCAAGTTTTTGGTGTGTCCGTGGTTCTGGTATCTAACGCCTTTTTTTGTAACCAAGAGATTTAGGTGGTACATGACCTAATTCCTTAAGCTTCAATAGAAAATCATTCATATCTTTTATATATGATGGGACTTTTTGTGCTAATGGTTTTATATGATGATCAACAAATTCTGAGAGTTTTTCTGTTGGTCCATCACATGCCGATACAATAGGTCTACCCAGATTGTTTTTCTTATGTATTTTGAATTTTTCGGTAACCTATATAAAAAATCGATGTTCGGCAATTTTTAGGTTGGAGATATTGTATTTGGAAAGGGGGTAAGAGGTTATGTTTCTTAAGATAGTTTAGGAAATTATTTATTTCTTGTGATATATTTCTGGTTAAATCTCGGGGTATTTCACGGTAAAATGCAGTATCATTTAGTTGCCTGAGACCTTCACGTATGTAATCTGATTTGTTCATAATAACAACTGCTCCACCTTTGTCTGCCGGTTTGATGATTATTTTGGGATGGTTTATGCTGTAATAGCACAAAAACAAATTCTGTAATAATTTTGTTTGATTTATTCATAAATCTGTTTTTAGTTTAACAGTATGAGGTATATGGACCAGGTGTCAGTGTCGGCATCTTTGCACGTCCACACCTATGTTAAAGTTTTGATGCATTTTCTCTTTACCAAACTTTTGTTGAGACATAATATCATGCTTTCATTGAGATGTGACTTATGATGTAACATACCTGTCCCAGAGTGTAACTGTTTAGTAAATTTATATTAGCATTTAAAACATTTGATCAGAAATATTTTTAATTTGTATTATATGCACTTTCAGATATTAATGAATGTGAAGCAAGAGTTAACCCATGTGGAAATTTCCAGTCATGTCAGAACAACTATGGCTCTTACAGATGTATAGATTCTGTGCAGTGTGGGCCAGGATTTGAAGTGGGTACTGATGGACAGACATGTGTTGGTATGTTTTTGGATTTTTATCCTACCGTCATGTGAAATAAAGGGCAAAACATAGGAGTAGAATAGATTTTGCTTTATAAGGTCAGTGACTAAATAAACTTTTGACAGACTTTTTAAAAAACATTTTTTCAAAATGACGCCATCTTGTTTTTAGCTCACCTGAGCTTACCTGAGCTATTGTGATCGCTCGATGTCCGACGTCTGTCGTCTGTTGTCTGTCAGCATTTAGCTTGTGTATGCGATAGAGGCTGTATTTTTCAACTGATCTTCATGAAATTTGGATAGAATGATTGCCTTGATAAAATCTAAGTCATGTTTGAAAATGGGTCATCTTGGGTCAAAAACTAGGTCAATAGGTCAAATCAAAGAAAAACCTTGTGTATGCAATAGGGCCTGTATTTTACACTGGATCTTCATGAAATTTGATCAGAATGTTTTCTGGATAAAATCTAGGTCAAATTCAAATAATGGTTTATCTGAGGTCAAAAAGTAGGTTGCACGGTCAAATCAAAGAAAAACCTTGTGTGCGCAATAGGGGCTGCATTATACACTGGATATTCATAAAATTTAGTCAGAATGGTATCCTTGATGAAATCTAAGTCAAGTTTGAATATGGGTAATCTGGGGTCAAAAACTAGATCGCTAGGTCAAATCAAAGAAAAACCTTGTGTATGCAGTAGGGACTGCATTGTACACTGGATCTTTATGAAAGGATGAGATATGATAAGATATGCGAAATGGCCCCTGAAATAATTAGAATATGAAATCTCCATAATTGAAATTTTAACTGTCTAAAACAAAAAAGAAGATCATAATCGTTAAAACTATGAGTTTTAAAAGCTTCAAAACCAAGTTATTTAAACGACTCAGACCTTTAAAATGCTCGATGTCCGTGACTTTTACCGTTTTTTTCATGCCATTTACACACTACATGCTCGATTTCATTGTGAGCCGGACCTGATGTCAAGCTGAAGTTTTGCTGAGAAAATAAGGTTACTAAAATATACATTTTCAGAAAAAATCAGCTTGACACCTGGTCCGTCTCATATTAAATTTTCACTTTTTTCGCAATGTTTGACCTCACTTTTCTTTGAAGGAAACAGGATTACGCACTCATCTCTAAGCAGCCGAGCATCAAACAGATACACAGGAGTTTTGTTCTAATCATGAAACTGATAACCAAAAGTAGTTTTTATAAGAAAATTATCGTAAATGTTTAGAGACATATATACACAGAGAGGAACAACACAGACATATATACAGAGGGAGAGACATGCATAGCACAGACAGATATATAGAGAAAGGTATGGACATTCAGAAACAATTAAAACAAAGAACGATATACAGAGACAGGCACGGCACAAAACAACACAAACAGATATACAGACACAGGCAAAACACAGACAGATATACAAAGACAGGCACAACACCAACAGATATACAGTGAGAGGCACAACACAGATTACATAGAGAGGAACAGCACAGACAAATATACAAACACAGACAGATATACAGGGAGAGGCAAAACACACAAAAATATAAAGAGACATGCATAACACAGACAGATATACAAAGACAGGCACAACACAGACAGATAGACAGAGAGAGGCACAACACAACCAGGTATGCAGAGAGAGGCATAACACAGACAGGTATACAGAGACAGGCAAAACACAAACTGATATACAGAGACAGGCACAACACAGACAAGTATGCAGAGACAGGCACAAAACAGACAGATATACAGAGAGAGGAAAAGCACAGACAAATATACAAACACAGACAGATGTACACAGAGAGGCAAAACACACAAAAATAAAGAGACATGCATAACACAGACAAATATACAAAGACAGGCAAAACACAGACAGATAGGCAGAGAAGGCACAACACAAACAGGTGCACAGAGAGAGGCACAACACAGACAGGTAGACAGAGACAGGCAAAACACAAACTGATATACAGAGACAGGCACAACACAGACAAGTTTGCAGAGACAGGCACAACACAGACAGATATACAAAGACATGCACAGTAAAAACAGATATACAGTGACAGGCACAACACAAACTGATATACAGTGACAGGCACAACACAAACTGATATACAGTGACAGGCACAACACAAAATGATATAAAGAGACAGGCACTGCACAACACAACACAAACAGATATTCAGAGACAGGCAAAACACAGACTGATATACATAGACAGGCACAACATCAACTTATATACACAGACAGGCACAACATCAACTGATATACACAGACAGGCACAACATAACTGATATACAGAGACAGGCACAACATCAACTGATATACAGAGACAGGCACAACATAACTGATATACACAGACAGGCACAACATCAACTGATATACACATACAGGCACAACATCAACTGATATACACAGACAGGCACAACATAACTGATATACACAGACAGGCACAACATCAACTGATATACACAGACAGGCAAAACATCAACTGATGTACATAGACAGGCACAACAGAAACTGATATACAAAGACAGACACAACATTAACTAAAATACAGACAATACAAACTGATATTTAGAAACAGGCACAACATAGATATTTGTATAGAGATAGGTAAAGTGCACAAATAAAGACAGATATAGGCACAGTGCAGGTATAAATAAAGATAAAGGCACAGCAGAGAGAGATATACAGAGACAGTCACAGCACAAACAGATACACATAGACAGTCACAGCACAAACAGATACACATAGACAGTCACAGCACAAACAAATATACATAGGCAGTCACAGCACAAACAGATATACATAGACAGTCACAGCACAAACAAATATACATAGGCAGTCACAGCACAAACAGATATACATAGGCAGTCACAGCACAAACAGATATACATAGGCAGTCACAGCACAGACAGATATACATAGACAGTCACAGCACAAACAGATATACATAGACAGTCACAGCACAAATAGATATACATAGACAGTCACAACACAAACAGATACACACAGACAGTCACAGCACAAACAGATATACATAGGCAGCCACAGCACAAACATACATACATAGACAGTCACAGCACAAACAGATATACATAGAAAGTCACAGCACAAATAGATATACATAGACAGTCACAACACAAAGAGATACACACAGACAGTCACAGCACAAACAGATATACATAGGCAGCCACAGCACAAAGAGATACACATAGACAGTCACAGCACAAACAGATATAAATTGATAGTCACAGCACAAACAGATAAACATAGACAGTCACAGCACAAATAGATATACATAGACAGTCATAGCACAAACAGATATACATAGAGAGTCATAGCACAAACAGATATATAGAGACAGTCACAGCACAAACAGATATACATAGGCAGTCACAGCACAAACAGATATACATAGACAGTCATAGCACAAACAGATATATATACACAGTCACAGCACAAACAGATAAACATAGACAGACACAGCACAAACAGCTATACATACAGTCACAGCACAAACAGATATACATAGGCAGTCACCATACTAATAGATATAATTAGACAGACACAGCACAAACAGCTATACATACAGTCACAGAACAAACAGCTATACATAGACAGTCACAGCACAAACAGATATGGATAGTCAGTCAATGCACTAACGGATATACATAGGCAGTCACCGCAGTAATTGGTATACATAGACAGACACAGCACTAATTGATATACATAGACATTCACAGCACTAACAGATATACATAGACAGTAACTGCACTAATAGATATACATAGACAGTCACAGCACAAACAGATATACATAGACATTCACAGCACCTACAGATATACATAGACAGTCACTGCACAAACAGATATACATAGACATCCACAGCACCTACAGATATACATAGACAGGCACAGCATTTCACAGATATACAAAGACAGGCAGAGCACTGAAAGATATACATCGACAGTCACCGCACTAATAGATATACATAGACAGACACAGCACAAACAGCTATACATAGACAGACACAGCACAAACAGCTATATATAGACAGTCACTGCACAGACAGATATACATATACAATCACTGCACTAACAGATATACATAGGCAGTCACCACAATAATTGATATACATAGACAAACACAGTACTAACAGATATACAAAGACAGTCACCACACTAATTGATATACATAGGCAGGCACAGCACAAACAGATATACAGTACAATCGCGATCCTACGAAAAGCCAAGTGACCGGCCGTCTTTTTCGTAATATCGCATTTTCGTTCGAGCGTAGCATAGGAAATTTCGCTATACAGCACCTTAATATCTACACGTCGTAACTCGTAATATTTATGTATGTGATTTTCGTATCGGAGATCATTTATACCAATTTTGTATGTACATCTGGGTTTACTACAAATCTTATTCGAGTCTAAACTCAGATGGTATGTAGAATGTAGACAGGGTTGTTCTTTTTCTTCACTTTTTATTTACTGTACATAAATATATACAGGGTACATTATTGCACGAGAAAAAATTCGCAGTTGCATATTCCGATACCCAATACTGAATTGTTTGGTATAATAAAACGACAATATACAGACGATCAGGCCTTAAATATTGTTTCATTTTCTTTATGCAGTGACTCTTTGAGACGTATAGATATCGAAGCAAGTGTGACTTGTATGCCATCCGATCGGATAGTCATAGGAGAAAAAATTAACCACTTACTTGTGTCTTAGTGTACAGCATATGTGTTTTGAATTTAATTACCAAGTTTTCACACTTTAATCACTGTTTACGCCCAGCTAAATGATAGTGACACTTTCCACTCTAAAGCATTTTCACGCCGTTATGGAAGGTGTGAAAACTTAGACGATACATTCGTAAAATCGCAACTAAACAAGTTGAAAACAGGCTTCAAGGGGATAACAATACATTCGTAGGAGCGCATTTTTCGTAAAATTGCATTTTCGTAAAACCGCGACTTTGTTACATAGAAATAAGAAGGAAAGCAGCAGGGACCACAACACCTTTTCGTAGTATACCGGTATTTCGTTAAATTGCGATTCGTAGCATCGCAATTGCACTGTACATAGGCAGTCACCACAATAATTGATATACATAGACAGACACAGCGCTAACAGATATACAAAGACAGTCACCACACTAGTAGATATACATAGACAGTCACTGCACTAATAGATATACATAGACAGTCACTGCACTAATAGATATACATAGAGAGTCACTGCACTAACAGATATACATAGGCAGCCACCGCAGTAATTGATATACTTAGACAGACACAGTACTAACATATATACATAGACAGTCACCACAATAATAGATGTACATATACAGATGCAGCACAAACAGCTATACATAGACAGTCACTGCACAAAGAGATATACATAGACTGTCACAGCACTAACAGATATACATAGGCAGTCACCGCAATAATTGATATGCATAGACAGACACAGTAGTAACAGATATATATAGGCAGTCACCGCACTAATAGATGTACATAGACAGACATGGCACTAACAGATATACAAAGACAGTCACCACTTTAATAGATATACATAGACAGTCACTGCACTAACAGATATACATATACAGACACGGCACTATCAGATATACAAAGACAGTCACCACCCTAATAGATATACATAGACAAACACAGCACTAACAGATATACAAAGACACTCACCACACTAATAGATATACATAGACAGTCCCTGTACTAACTGATATACATAGGCAGTCACTGCAGTAATTGATATAAATAGACAGACACAGCACTAACAGATATACAAAGACACTCACCACAGTAATAGATATACATAGACAGTCACTGCACTACTAGATATTCATAGACAGTCACTGCACTAACAGATATACATAGGCAGTCACCACAGTAATTGATATACATAGACAGACACAGCACTAACAGATATACATAGACAGACACAGCACTAACATATATACAGTTACCGCACCAACAGATATACATAGACAGTCACCACACTAATAGATATACATAGACAGACACAGCACTAACAGATCTACATAGACAGTCACCGCTCTAACAGATATACATAGACAGTGACAGCTCTTACAAGACAAAAAGATATACAGTTAAAGGCATAACAAAGACATATATACAGAAATAGCCACAACACTTACAGATAAACAATGACAGACACAACACAGTCATATATTCAGAGACAGGCATTAAAGATACGTAGACACAGAGCCATGACACAAAGAGATATGCTCAGACAGGTACAACACACATATCAAGACAGAGAGAAACACAATGCAGACAGGTTACAGAGACCGGCACAACAAAGACTGGTAAACAGAGACAGAGATAACACACACAGCTATAAATGTTTAGGCACAACTCAAACATATGCGCAAAGACAGTTACAACACAGACAGATATTCAGGGACGGGCACAAAACAGATAGACATGCAGAGGGAATCTTAATACACACACATGTAAAGAGACAGGCATAACAACACATCAAATCAGAGACAGGCACAATATAGACAGATATACAGAGATAGAAGTAAGACAGACATATAATCAGAGAGTTGTATGATACAGACAGGTATACAGTATACATAGACTGGCACAACACAAACAGATAAAGAACCATTAATACAGGGAAAGCCAAAACACAGACATAAATACAGAAACATGCTCAACACAGAAAGATTAACAGTGATCGGTATAGCACAACCATTTATACAGAGACAGGCACAAAAGACAAATGTATACAGAGAGAGGAACAACACAGAAAGGTTTATAGAGATAAGTGCAACACAGAAAGGTATACAGAGAGAGGCACAACATAGAAAGTTATACAGAGAAAGGCACAACATAGAAAGGTATACAGAGAGATGCACATCACTGAAACCTGTATAGAGAGAAGCTCAAAACAGAAAAGTATACAGAGAGAGGCACAACATAGAAAGGTTTACAGAGAGAGGCACATCACTGAAACCTGTATAGAGAGAAGCTCAAAACAGAAATGTATACAGGGAGAGGCACAACATAGAAAGTTATACAGGGAGAGGCACAACACAAAAAAGTATACAGTGAGAGGCACAACATGGAAAGGTATATAGAGAGAGGCACAACATAAGAGGTATACAGAGAGAAATGCACAACACAAACAAATATACTGAGAGAGGCAAAACATAGAAAGGCATACAGAGAGAGGCACAACATAGAACAGTATACAGTGAGAGGCACATCACTGAAACCTGTATAGAGAGAAGCTCAAAACAGAAATGTATACAGAGGGATGCAGAACACTGAAAAGTATACAAAGAGAGACACAACACAGAAAGGTATACAGAGAGAGGTACAACACAGAAAGGTATACAGAGAGAGGCACATCACTTAAAGGTATACAGGGAGAGGCACAACACAGAAAAGTATACAGAGAGAGGCACATCACGGAAAAGTATACAGAGCGAGGCACAACACAGAAAGGTATACAGGGAGAGGCACAACACAGAAAAGTATACAGAGAGATGCACAACACCAGACATCCCAACTCTCCCGATCCGATCGGGTTTCTCCCGATTCTGGTTGTAAAACCCGATCACCCCGATCAGAAGTCTCAATCTCCCGATTAAAAAAAAACACAACACAACAACATAAACACACAAAAATTATGAAATAATCCGCTTCTTTGCGCCTATCTGATACTGTATCACTACTGACGAGTCGGTAATAAACAACAGCTTTCGGATATTTTCGCACCTTATTCTACCCGTGCTGATTATTGTTTATTACACGATTTAACAAAGCCAGGTGTTGATTAATGTGTCACAGTTGAAATTAAAATCCAGACATTAGATATCTTATTAAATTCAATCAAATTTAGATTAGAAATTATACTGGCTTTACCTTTTTCTGTAACTTTTTGAAATCGAAAGTAGATGGTCGCCGAGTCAACCTGCTAGGTTTTAAAAAACATTTCTCTTAAAATCATTTTGATAAGAGGAAATGTCATGGTAAATTTTAATATCACTTACTATCAAATGATGTTAAACTGTCTTTGCATTCATAACAATTTGTCAAACACATCCTTTTAACTGGAGATTTAGGCAAATCTACGAAAGTGTAACAATACCCGGACATTCAATTTTGGATAACAGGATTTTGATCAATAAAAGTATTTGAGCGAGGGTTTTAAATACTGGTTGACAGGGATGAGAATCAAACAGTAAATTTTCTATTGCTTGAACTTTTAGCTATATACATTTTGTTTTTACAGTTCTAACAGCTGTACTGTTTGTCATGTAAAATTCACCTGGGATCTTCTTTCCAACAAAAGAAATAAAAGTGCAGGTTTAATTCTCAGTGGTGTTTTGAATTTAGACATAGTGCTTAAAGTGCCATAACTATTTAATTTTGCACAGAAGGCTTCATGTATTATTGTTCCAAAACATTAAAAATGCATGAATAATAAGATATAGACAAGTGAATTTTTTTAAGACTAGTGATTTTATAAGGGCAAATAAGTTTATATTATCATTAGATTTGTTAAAAGCTTCGTTATCATGAACATTATTACCGCGGTATAAAATCTCCCACTTGAACACCTCAATCTCCCACTTTGGAAAGCAAAAACTCCCACTTGGCATTCAGAAAAAGTTGGGATGTCTGCAACACAGAAACGTATACAGAGAGAGGCACAACATAGAAAAGTATACAGAGAGAGGCACAACACAGAAAAGTATACAGAGAGAGGCACAACACAGAAAAGTATACAGAGAGAGGCACCCCACAGAACTGTATACAAAGAGAGGCACAACACAAAAATGTGTACAGATAGAGGCACAACACAGAAAAGTATTCAGATAGAGGCACAACACAGAAAAGTATACAGATAAAGGCAAACACAGAAAAGTATACAAATAGAGGTACTACACAGAAAAGTATACAAAGATAGGCACAACAGAGAAAGGTATACAGGGAGAGGCACAACACAAATAAGTATACATTGAGAGGCACAACATAGAAAAGTAAACAAAGAGAGAGGCACTACACTGAAACCTGTATAGAGAGAAGCTCAAAACAGAAAAGTATACAGAGAGAGGCTCAACTCAGAAAGGTAAACAAAGAGAAGCACAACACAGAAAAGTATACAGAAATAGGCACAACACAGAAAAGTATACAGAGAGAGGTAAAACACAGAAAAGTATACAGAGAGAGGCACAACACAAAAAAGTATACAAAGGGAGGTACAACACAGAAAAGTATGCAGAAATAGGCACAACACAGAAAAGTATACAGAGAGAGGCAAAACACAGAAAAGTATACAGAGAGAGGCAAAACACAGAAAAGTATACAGAGAGAGGCACAACACAAAAAGTATACAAAGGGAGGCACTACACTGAAACCTGTATAGAGAAAAGCTCAAAACAGATAAGTATACAGAGAGATGCACAACACAGAAAAGTATACAGAGGGAGGCACAACACAGAAAAGTATACAGAGAGAGGTACAACACAGAAAGGTATACAGAGAGAGGCACGTCACTGAAAGGTATACAGGGAGAGGCACAACACAAAAAAGTATACAGAGAGAGGCACAACACAGAAAAGTATACAGAGAGAGGCACAACACAGAAAAGTATGCAGAGAGATGCACAACACAGAAAAGTATACAGTGAGAGGCACAACACAGAAAAGTATACAGGGAGAGGCACAACATAAAAAGTATACAGAGAGAGGCACAACACAGAAAAGTATACAGAGAGAGGCACAACACAGAAAAGTATACAGATAGAGGCACTACACAGAAAAGTATACAGAGAGAGGCACTACACAGAAAAGTATACAGAGAGATGCACAACACAGAAAGGTATACAGGGAGAGGCACAACACAAATAAGTATACAGAGAGAGGCACAACATAGAAAAGTATACAAAGAGAGAGGCACTACACTGAAACCTGTATAGAGAGAAGCTCAAAACAGAAAAGTATACAGAGAGAGGCACAACTCAGAAAAGTATACAGAAATAGGCACAATACAGAAAAGTATAGAGAGAGAGGTACAACACAAAAAAGTATACAAAGATAGGCACAACACAAAACAAACATTTAAAGACAGATTTACAAGGATAGGCATATACAATTATACACAGAGGAACATAAAAAGTCAAACGCAATATAAGAACTGACAGATATACATTGTCAGTAAAAGACCAGTATGACAGAGATGGATATACAAAGACAGGCATAGACAGACACAAGACAGAGATACATAACATAGACAGATTTAAGAGAGACTGACATAACAGCATGCACAGACTGACACTGACAAACATGCAGACAAACCATCAGTCATACGTGAAATAGAGTCAGCTAAGGCTGACCAAGATGAACAGCTAGACACAAAGGTAAAGCTTGTATTGACATATAGATTCTTATGGCCTTATACAGACAATAAAACAGAGACAGCAGGGGAAGGGGTTGAAAGTGGTACACATTGACAGACATTTAGATAATGAGACAGAGAGACTAATACTAAGGTATAAATATAGCTATAGTGAATATTGATGGCACTTTTCATTTTTTAGATATTGATGAGTGTAAAGCAGGGACACATGATTGTAGAGGTCAAGCTGAATGTATCAATCGTCAGGGAAGTTACATATGCTCCTGTCCACAGGGATACAGACGTAGTGTTAATGGACTCTGTGAAGGTAAGGGATTAGGTAGCTAAAAGTATTCAGTGTAAAGAATATTGTATCTTCCCCTATCATCTGTGGAGGTAAGACTTCGAGTAGCTGAATGTATTTATCATCAGGGAACATATATCTTCTCCTGTCGTCTTTGGAGGTGAGACTTTGAGTAGATGAATGGATTCATTGCAAGGAACTAATATCTTCTCCTGTCCTCTGTGAATATACGGCTTTGAGAAGCTCAATGTATTCATGATTAGGGAATTTATATCTTCTCCTGTCCTCTTTTAAGGTAAGACTGCTGAATGTATTCATTGCATATATCTTATATCTTTTCCAGTCCTTCTCAAAGGTAAGACTTGGAGTATCTGAATTTATTCATCGTCAGGAAACTTACATCTTCTCCTGTCCTCTTTGAGGATACAAGTTTGAGTAGCTGAATTTATTTGTTGTCAGGGAATTTACATCTTCTCCAGTCCTCCATGAAGATACGACTTTGAGTAGGTGTTTGTATTCATTGTCAGGGAACTTATATCTTCTCCAGTCCTTCTTGAGGATACGGCTTTGATTAGGTGAATGTATTCATTGTCAGGCAACTTTATCTTCTCCAGTCCTGCTAAAAGGTAATACTTTGAGTAGCTGAACTTATTTATTGTCAGGGACCTTATATCTTCTTCTGTCCTCCATGAAGATACGGCTTTCAGTAGCTTAATTTATTCATTGTCAGGGAACTTATATCTTCTTCTGTCCTCCGTGAAGATACGGCTTTGAGCAGCTAAATCTATTCATTGTCAGAGAAATTATATCTTCTTCTGTCCTCAGTGAAGATATGACTTTGAGTAGCTGAATGTTTTCATTGTCAGGGAACTTACATTTTATTCTGTCCTCGTTGAAGATATTACTTTGAGTAGCTGAATTTATTCATTGTCAGGGAACTTAAGTCTTCTCCTTCCTCAGTGAAGATACAACTTTGAGTAGCTGAATGTATTCATTGTCAGGGAACTTATATCTCCTCCTGTCCTCTGTGAGGATAAGGTTTTAAGTTGCTGAATTTATAAGTTCTCCAGTCCTCCGTGAAGATATGACTTTGAGTAGATGAATGTATTCATTGTCAGGGAACTTATTTCTTCTCCAGTCCTCCTTGAGGATACGACTTTGATTAGGTAAATGTATTAATTGTCAGGCAACTGATATCGTCTCCATTCCTTCTTAAAGGTTAGACTTTGAAGCTGAATTTATTCATTGTCAGGAAACTTATATCTTCTAATTGTCAGGAAACTTTTATATTCTTCATGAGGGTAAGACTTTGAATAGATGAATGTATTCATTGTCAGGAAACTTATATCTTCTCATTGTCAGGAAACTTATATATCTTCTCCATGAGGGTAAGACTTTGATTAGATGAATATATTCATTGTCAGGAAACTTATATCTTCTCTCCTGTCCTCAGTGAAGATACAACTTTGAGTAGCTAGCTGAATGTATTCATTGTCAGGAAACTTATATCTCCTCCAAATTCTTTTTGAAGGTAAGACTTTGAGTAGCTGAATGTATTCATTAACTTATATCTCCTCCAATTCTCTGTAAAGGCAAGACTTTGAGTAGGTTAATGTATTCATTGTCAGGGAACTGATGTATTCTCCAAACATGTTGTCATTATCCTAGATTTGTTATTTTTCTGATGCTAAATTATAAGTCTGTTTCACTGATCATAAGTTCAAGTGAATATATCTCAGGGTTTTCCCTCACGTTTTTTATTTGGGAGTCCATGGACTTCCATGGCTGCTAATTTAAGGGTCCCTAATAATTTTTGGGGGTCCACAAAATACTGATCTTGAAAATTGACATTATTACTATAAAAATTTACCCTAAAACCGAATGAACTTGTATCTTTTTAATTTAGATAGCAGCTGATTCAATATTTCGGAATGGTATCTTTCAAAATGACATGAGCTTCTCAATTCAGACCAATAACAAAAGGTGTGATAGTCTTTTTGTTACGATCAGTAAGTACCGGAAATTAATGTGTCACCTCTGTCAATTATGTTGTTCACAGTTTGATCTCGGTTTAAGGAATTAATTTTGTTTGAAAGAAAAATAAACCATTCGATCTTTTACGGAATGGAACGGATTTTAGCAATGACAGTTAGCGCGGAGAGTAGTTTCCCTTTACCCAAATGGCGGACATCGGTAACAAAACTTGTTTTGAAGTTGGAAAATCGTCTATACCTGTGTATAATGTGCACCTACGATGGGTATCTGCGCAAAGGAGGCTTCAGCGCAAAGGAGTTTCGTGACCGATTTTGCGGGTCCAGTGGATGCAAAGGCACTAAAAAATCGTAGGTGCACATTATACACAGGTATAGATGATAAACAAGTTTTGTTACGGATGTCCGCCATTTTGGTAAAGGGAAACTACTCTCCGCGCTAACTGACATTGCTGAAATCTGTTCCATTCCATAAAAGATCGAATGGTTTATTTTTCTTTCAAACAAAATTAATTTCATATAAATTTAACAGTATTTTGATGAAAGAAATATTAATAAATCACAAAAATTATGATACTAATTAAGGATCGAGTATTACCTTAAACCGAGATCAAACTGTGAACAACATAATTGACAGAGGTGACACGTTAATTTCCGGTAATTACTGATCGTAACAAAAAGACTTTTACACCTTTTGTTATTGGTCTGAATTGAGAAGCTCATGTCATTTTGAAAGATACCATTCCGAAATATTGAATCAGCTGCTATCTAAATTAAAAAGATACAAGTTCATTCGGTTTTAGGGTAAATTTTTATAGTAATAATGTCAATTTTCAAGATCAGTATTTTGTGGACCCCCAAAAATTATTAGGGACCCTTAAGTTAGCAGCCATGGGAGTCCATGGACTCCCAAATAAAAAACCCGAGGGAAAACCCTGGTTGACATAGAAACCAACATTTTCACGCCTGAATTCTCTGTTGAGAAGTTGAAAGTATTATCCCAATTGGTGCCTTCGGTTTACACTTAATCATGGTCTCACCCTGCAGGTCCTAGGCTTTCTATTTCTTCGTCACCTACCTCTCTCTTCTATCCTGTCCTGTTCCGTCCCTTGTTGCTGCTGCCGACGAGTAATTATATAGGCATACATAAAAAATGCTGATACGGCATTTTCTTCATCTGTTGGATGCATAGCTCGTTCCTCTTTGGAATCTCTGGAGGGAATGAGAGGATGACCCATGCCTTCTATTTATACTCCAATCGTGCTTAAAACGTGACAGTCTTGTTCAAATCATGGCCATAAATTGTAGGAGTGCTTAACAGAACTTGATAATGTAAGAGATCTAAATAGAACATGACAAAACGTGATAGCATATCGTGGTAATCGTAACTGAACTTGAGAGAACGCGATGAAAGTCGTGGCAGATCTTGACCAGATTGTGTTGGTCTCGTAACAAAACACTACAGGTAGTAACAAAATGTACTGAGAGCATAAGAAAGTGTAGGAAAGCGTAGTAATACAAAATTGATGCAATAAATCATGGAGCTCCGCGCTTCTTTAAGTCACCTGTAAGCTTTTGTGATTGCCCTTCATCCGTCGTCCGTCCGTCCACAATTTCTTGTGAACACGATAGAGACCACATTTTGCAAGCAATTTTGATCAAACTTATACAAAACTTGTATTGGCATGATATCTCGGTTCCTTTCAAAAACTGGTCAGATACCTTCATGGGTTCTAGAGTTATTGCCCCTTAAAGGGCCAGAATTTGCTATTTTTGTGTGTCAACAATTTCTTGTCTGCACGATAGTGGTTTCATTTATAATTTTATTTTAACCAAACTTGCACACAACTTGTATCACCATAAGATCTTGGTTCCTGTCTTGATCTGGCCAGGTCCCATTATGAGTTCCAGAGTTATGGCCCCTTAAAGGGCCAAAATTAGCTATTTTGATCTTGTCTGCACAATAGCAGCTTTATTTATGATTTGATTTTTACCAAACTTGCACACAACTTCTATCACCATAAGATCTTGATTACTTTTTTGAACTGACCAGATTTCATTATAGGTTTCAGAGTTATGGTCCCTGATAGGGCCAAAATTAGCTATTTTGACCTTGTCTGCACAAAAGCAGCTTAAATCATTTATGATTTGAATTTAATCAAACTTGCACAAAACTTGTGTCACCATAAGATCTTAATTCCTTTCTTGAACCAGCCAGATCCCATAATGGGTTCCAGAGTTATGGCCCCTGATAGGGCCAAAATTAGCTATTTTGACCTTGTCTTCATTCATGATTTGATTTTAACCAAACTTGCACACAACTTGTATCACCACAAGATCTTAGTTCCTTTCTTGAACTGGCCAGATCCCATAATGGGTTCCAGAGTTATGGCCCCTGAAAGGGCCAAAATTAGCTAATTTCCTTCCGCTCTATAACTCTTGAACCCCTTGAAGGATTTCAAAGAAACCTGACACAAATGTTCACTTCAAGGTCAAGGTCACACTTAGGGTCCAAAGGTCATATGGCTTTGTTTTGTGTGTATATTGCTCTGCATTTGCATTGCATTGCAGTGCTCTTGTTTTTATTTGGCAGATCCTTCTTTTGTTCACTTACAATATATATTTTTTAATTACTTCCCTTTTATGTTACTATAAATAGCTTATTTAGTAACTTTTTTATTATTGGCTGTAGGGGAAAAACCGAGACCACTTTTTGTGCCCCCCCCCATGAGTGGTGGGGGGCATATAGATTTGCTCTTGTCCGTGCGTCCGTTCGTCCTTCCGTCCATGCATCCGTGCGTCGTCCGAAGTTCCTGACACGCCTAGCATGAAACCTTGCATGAGTCTTTATCATGATATGAACTTGCGCACCTTCTATTTTTCGTCTGGCTCCGCCCCCTAATTTTAGAGTTATGGCCCCTGAAATAGTCAAAAATGCACATTTTCACCTTGTGGCACGCCTAGCGCAAAAAGTATTTGATATAGATTCATAAAACCTTGCATGAATCTTAATCATGATATGAACTTGCGCACCTCCTATTTTTTTTATCTGGGACCACCCTCTATTTCTAGAGTTATGGCCCCTGAAATAGTCAAAAATGCACATTTTCACCTTGTGACACGCCAAGCTCAAAAAGTATTTGATATAAATTGATGAAACCTTGCATGAGTCTTTATCATGGTATGAACTTGCGCACCTCCTATTTTTTGTCTGGCTCCGCCCCCTATTTTTAGAGTTATGGCCCCTGAAATAGTCAAAAATGCACATTTTCACCTTGTGACACACCTAGCTCAAAAAGTATTTGATATAGATTCATGAAACCTTGCATGAGTCTTAATCATGATATGAACTTGCGCGCCTCCTATTTTTCATCTGGGTCCGCCCCCTATTTCTAGAGTTATGGCCCCTGAAATAGTCAAAAATGCACATTTTCACCTTGTGACACGCCTAGCTCAAAAAGTATTTGATATAAATTGATGAAACCTTACATGAATCTTTATCATGATATGAACTTGCGCACCTTCTATTTTTCATCTAGGTCCGCCCCCTATTTCCAAAGTTATGGTCCCTGAAATAGTCAAAAAATGTACATTTTCACCTAATTATGTGCCTCACTCAAAAAGTATTTAATGTAAATTCATGAAACCTTGCTTGAGTCTTTATTATAATGTGACCTTGCACACTTGGCATTCTTCTTGAGAATTTTAGCGTTTATTACAGAGTTATGGCCCTTGAAATAGTCAAAATAGTGGATTTTTTGTTTGTGATGCTCATACTCTCAAAAAGTATATGGTATAGAATAATTAATCCATTTCATAATTATTTTCTTTGAGGCTATACCCCATTAAGACTGCAAACATTTGAATGATTTCCCCTTATTTGTGACAATTGTACCAGGAGGGGTGGGGGCACACCCTGTGTCCTACAGACAAATTCTAGTCTGTGGTACAACATGGATGGTACCTCCAATTTTTAGGTGTATTTTGACATATCTGTACCTTGTAAGAATTTTTTTTTCTTTTTGGTTAAATTCCTTCCCTTTGTTGTTCCGCCTTTGGACTTAGATATTTTTTCTGAGGACTTAGATTTATTTTTAATTTCTTCCCTTTGTTGTTTCTGTCCTTTGGGCTTCATCAGTCAAAATTTTGCTCCTATCCTCCTCTGATGTAATCCTTCGGGCATAAAACTACTGGCCTGATTTGAAAATAATTTTATTTGAAGTAACTTTAAGAAAATTTCAACTATATTTTCTCATAATTCTTTTGATTGATCTTGATTATGATTTTTAGCTCATCAAAAAATGATGAGTTATTGTCATCACTTGGTCGGTGTTAGCGTAAGGCGTTGCCTGGTTAAGTTTTATGTTTAGGTCAGCTTTTCTCCTAAACTATCAAAGCTATTTGATATAAATTGATGAAACCTTGCATGAGTCTTTATCATGATATGAACTTGCGCACCTTCTATTTTTCATCTGGCACCGCAGTTATGGCCCTGAAATAGTCAAAAATGCACATTTTCACCTTGTGACATGCCTAGCTAAAAAAGTATTTGATATAAATGGATGAAACCTTGCATGAATCTTAATCATGATATGAACTTGCACGCCTCCTATTTTTCATCTGGCACCGCCCCCTATTTTTAGAGTTATGGCCCCTGAAATAGTCAAAAATGCACATTTTCACCTTGTGACACGCCTAGCTAAAAAGTATTTGATATAAATGGATGAAACCTTGCATGAATCTTTATCATTATATGAACTTGCGCACCTCCTATTTTTCATCTGGGTCCGCCCTCTATTTCCAGAGTTATGGAGTTATGGCCCCTGAAATAATAAAAAAATGCACAGTTTCACCTAATTATGTGCCTCACTCAAAAAGTATTTAATGTAAATTAATGAAACTGTCACAGAGTTATGATTATGAATATTATTTTTGATGAATTTAATATTATGCATTATTAATATTTGATAAATTTTTAAGTAGTTGTTGGGTCAAATCATGAATGCACAGCAGCTGCATATTTATTATGGTCTGGACAGAATTAAGTATAGATATTAGGCAAGGTGTGGGCTAATTAAGTGTACATAGCTTGTCTTTGATATAACATAATGTCCATGCTGGTTTTGTCTAGAAAGCAGCATGATCTACATACTGCAATTTGGTATGGTATTACTTGTTAAAAGTCACACATAGGTGAAAGTGCCTTTGATCTTTAGTTTGGTGGGAAAAGATGGAATCATCATTAGTAACCTAATTAATGAATATGGACAAGTTATCTATTCTTTTACAAAGGCATTGATTGGTTAAGAAAGGGTCAGCCCTGTTAAATATGATACCTGTAGGTGTGGCTACGTTCAGAAGCTGCTCAAGTTTGTAAATTGTTGTGGTCAGAAGATTTGAAGACTAAGAACTGTTTAGGTCAGAATACTTTTTAGGTTTAGAACTGTTTAGGTCAAAATTTGGAGTTAGATCGGAAATTAAGAAATTATGCAGAAAATATTATTAATGAGATAATGAAGTGAAAGATTTAAATAAGGTTTTGGAAATATATTTTGTTATTAATTATGATGGACATGAACATTACATATATATCTTAGAACCATAGAAATAAAAGGAACATAGTAAAATGGAATTGTTGGTTGACTTATTAATTATCATAATAAAATCAGGAGTTAATTCCCCTAACTTTACATATGGTGGAGAATCCGGGTAGTGGTTCCGAGGAATAGAGTCAAAAACATGGATAAAAACTGGAATTATGTTTGATAAAGTTCTGTTTGGATTACTGTTTACATCCACGTTGTTAAGATTACAATGCCAAGGGCACAGAAAATGGAGGGCTATGCGCCAAAATACGAAACATCAGAAAGTGCACAGTTTTATATCCAAAAATTTGAAGGACTTTCAAATATTAACCAATGGACAGAAGAACAGAAGTGCATACAATTACCGTATTTTCCCAAATTAAGGCCCCCCTCTAATTAACGCCCCCCACCCATTTTGGAGGGAAAAAAAGTCAACAAGAACGGGAAAAAATCACCTACCTCATTTTTAAGTCCACATAATAAGTAATTTACAGTACTAAAGTCCAATGTATTAAAAATTAAACACACTTTTAAACAGTCCATGTACCGTAAGTCCAAAACATTTGTACTAAGTACGGTACGTAACAGAAAATTAAACGGTAAATACATTTTTGATTTGTTTTTACACCACTCGCGCACACGCTTCCTGCCGACTTTAAACAAACTTGCAGCAATGTGTTTACGATATACCCTTTTCTTCGGCAGTTTTAAGAACTTTTAATTTAAAAACAGGCACAGCAGCATGTCAAAACACTGACATTGTGTATTGCGCAATTAGCTACCCGCATGTACTAAGGAAAATGTTATCGGAGTACACAGCTGTTTGGGTCATGACGTAATGTGTAGTGTTGCGAGCGTGTCAAAAAGCCAGACATGGAATACACGAGGTACCGTATTTAAATGCATAAAAGACACACTGCATTAAATTGGATGCCAAATAATTACGTTTTGGGGGGATTAAACAACACAGAAACACTTTACAGCTAGTTTGAACGATGTTTTTAAGTTTTGTAAAAATTTTCATTTTTTATTTTTTTACCTCAAATAAACGCCCCCTCTTTGGAAAATGTAACGCCCCCGGGGGCGTTAATACGGGAAAATACGGTATGCATAGCATTACCTAAAGAAGCAGAATCATGGTTCATGAATTTGAAGCCAGAGGTGAAGAACAATTTTGAACAGTTGAAACAGGCATTTGTGACTCGGTTTGGTAATATAGAAAATGGAGCAAATCTCTTTAAGAAATATGTGAACGCCGAACAGGGACTGGATAGTGTTCAAAATTACGTGGAATCGATTACGAGTTTGGGACGTGATTTGGACAAAAGTGATGAGGACATTATGGACAAAATCATACATGGATTAAATAATGACGTAAAAAGTCATGTTATGATGAAAGAGCCACAGTCGATAGAAGAACTTGTAAAATATGCAAAAATGGCAGAGAGTGTTGAAGGAAATAGCCAAAACAAAAGGACTTACAGGAATAATAATGTGACAATAAACCAAAGTGAGGCAAGCAGACCATTTCGAGGACGCGAGATAGAACATACAGGAGATGGGACAAGACTGCCAATATTCAGCAGCACAATTTAGAGTAATACAAAGATGTTAGCCTTCCACTGCTATAACCTGAAGTGAAGTGTTAAATGATTAAGATGGAATCTATTTATTGATGTGTAATAATTACTAATTATATATTATTCAAAATTTAAGTCATGACGCCTTTTAGAAACTTTCATGGGGGATGGGAAAGTACTTGCATATACAATTTATATATATTCCACCTTGTTATTTTCAACTTTACAGTCTGTGTTATTAAAGCATTAAGTGGCACCCAAGTAATAATTATAACTACTTAATTGAATAAAGTCGACAAAACTAAGAACATGACATGAAAATGCTCATGTTAGTAACAGAACATGATAGATAAATGCTACATAGCAACAGCAATATGAAATTATCTAAGTTCTAGGAATCTATAGTAATATTCTTGGGTTGGACAGGCACAAACACAACTGAAAATAGGAATACATCATTATAAAATTTTGTCAACAAACAGTGTCATAACATTAAGAGGCATACTTAAGGTTGCAAGCAGAAATTATGATTGACCTGCAAAAACAAAAAAAAAAGAGACAGAGACATACATGTATAGAGAACAATAAAGTGTTATATAGTGTAGTATCTCTTATTGTAATTATCTATACGAAGACTTTTTTTATGAAGATGATTTTTGAGATACTTACATGGTTATGATTATGTTATGATATTTGCTTTGTTTTCTTGCTTTATTTTATTGTTCATGTTCATCAATTTTGAATCAGGTCTTCTTCATTGATAGTATGTTTCATTTGTATATATTATGTATGATGTGAAATTTGAAAAGCCAGTTTTAAGTTTCAAATGCACACCTTATCTATTGAAACTTTCATTTGCTGAAAATTTGATTATTTAATGTTCAGTTCCTAACTATGTACATACTTTGCTAGTATCATATGTTTAAATTGCTACCTGTTGATATTTCTGGACATTACAAATCTTACTTTAATGATCTTGATTTGCGGAGCAAATTTTTGAAGGAGTGAGGATATGTCACAGAGTTATGATTATGAATATTATTTTTGATGAATTTAATATTATGCATTATTAATATTTGATAAATTTTTAAGTAGTTGTTGGGTCAAATCATGAATGCACAGCAGCTGCATATTTATTATGGTCTGGACAGAATTAAGTATAGATATTAGGCAAGGTGTGGGCTAATTAAGTGTACATAGCTTGTCTTTGATATAACATAATGTCCATGCTGGTTTTGTCTAGAAAGCAGCATGATCTACATACTGCAATTTGGTATGGTATTACTTGTTAAAAGTCACACATAGGTGAAAGTGCCTTTGATCTTTAGTTTGGTGGGAAAAGATGGAATCATCATTAGTAACCTAATTAATGAATATTGACAAGTTATCTATTCTTTTACAAAGGCATTGATTGGTTAAGAAAGGGTCAGCCCTGTTAAATATGATACCTGTAGGTGTGGCTACGTTCAGAAGCTGCTCAAGTTTGTAAATTGTTGTGGTCAGAAGATTTGAAGACTAAGAACTGTTTAGGTCAGAATACTTTTTAGGTTTAGAACTGTTTAGGTCAAAATTTGGAGTTAGATCGGAAATTAAGAAATTATGCAGAAAATATTATTAATGAGATAATGAAGTGAAAGATTTAAATAAGGTTTTGGAAATATATTTTGTTATTAATTATGATGGACATGAACATTACATATATATCTTAGAACCATAGAAATAAAAGGAACATAGTAAAATGGAATTGTTGGTTGACTTATTAATTATCATAATAAAATCAGGAGTTAATTCCCCTAACTTTACATATGGTGGAGAATCCGGGTAGTGGTTCCGAGGAATAGAGTCAAAAACATGGATAAAAACTGGAATTATGTTTGATAAAGTTCTGTTTGGATTACTGTTTACATCCACGTTGTTAAGATTACAATGCCAAGGGCACAGAAAATGGAGGGCTATGCGCCAAAATACGAAACATCAGAAAGTGCACAGTTTTATATCCAAAAATTTGAAGGACTTTCAAATATTAACCAATGGACAGAAGAACAGAAGTGCATACAATTACCGTATTTTCCCAAATTAAGGCCCCCCCTCTAATTAACGCCCCCCACCCATTTTGGAGGGAAAAAAAGTCAACAAGAACGGGAAAAAATCACCTACCTCATTTTTAAGTCCACATAATAAGTAATTTACAGTACTAAAGTCCAATGTATTAAAAATTAAACACACTTTTAAACAGTCCATGTACCGTAAGTCCAAAACATTTGTACTAAGTACGGTACGTAACAGAAAATTAAACGGTAAATACATTTTTGATTTGTTTTTACACCACTCGCGCACACGCTTCCTGCCGACTTTAAACAAACTTGCAGCAATGTGTTTACGATATACCCTTTTCTTCGGCAGTTTTAAGAACTTTTAATTTAAAAACAGGCACAGCAGCATGTCAAAACACTGACATTGTGTATTGCGCAATTAGCTACCCGCATGTACTAAGGAAAATGTTATCGGAGTACACAGCTGTTTGGGTCATGACGTAATGTGTAGTGTCGTGAGCGTGTCAAAAAGCCAGACATGGAATACACGAGGTACCGTATTTAAATGCATAAAAGACACACTGCATTAAATTGGATGCCAAATAATTACGTTTTGGGGGGATTAAACAACACAGAAACACTTTACAGCTAGTTTGAACGATGTTTTTAAGTTTTGTAAAAATTTTCATTTTTTATTTTTTTACCTCAAATAAACGCCCCCTCTTTGGAAAATGTAACGCCCCCGGGGGCGTTAATACGGGAAAATACGGTATGCATAGCATTACCTAAAGAAGCAGAATCATGGTTCATGAATTTGAAGCCAGAGGTGAAGAACAATTTTGAACAGTTGAAACAGGCATTTGTGACTCGGTTTGGTAATATAGAAAATGGAGCAAATCTCTTTAAGAAATATGTGAACGCCGAACAGGGACTGGATAGTGTTCAAAATTACGTGGAATCGATTACGAGTTTGGGACGTGATTTGGACAAAAGTGATGAGGACATTATGGACAAAATCATACATGGATTAAATAATGACGTAAAAAGTCATGTTATGATGAAAGAGCCTCAGTCGATAGAAGAACTTGTAAAATATGCAAAAATGGCAGAGAGTGTTGAAGGAAATAGCCAAAACAAAAGGACTTACAGGAATAATAATGTGACAATAAACCAAAGTGAGGCAAGCAGACCATTTCGAGGACGCGAGATAGAACATACAGGAGATGGGACAAGACTGCCAATATTCAGCAGCACAATTTAGAGTAATACAAAGATGTTAGCCTTCCACTGCTATAACCTGAAGTGAAGTGTTAAATGATTAAGATGGAATCTATTTATTGATGTGTAATAATTACTAATTATATATTATTCAAAATTTAAGTCATGACGCCTTTTAGAAACTTTCATGGGGGATGGGAAAGTACTTGCATATACAATTTATATATATTCCACCTTGTTATTTTCAACTTTACAGTCTGTGTTATTAAAGCATTAAGTGGCACCCAAGTAATAATTATAACTACTTAATTGAATAAAGTCGACAAAACTAAGAACATGACATGAAAATGCTCATGTTAGTAACAGAACATGATAGATAAATGCTACATAGCAACAGCAATATGAAATTATCTAAGTTCTAGGAATCTATAGTAATATTCTTGGGTTGGACAGGCACAAACACAACTGAAAATAGGAATACATCATTATAAAATTTTGTCAACAAACAGTGTCATAACATTAAGAGGCATACTTAAGGTTGCAAGCAGAAATTATGATTGACCTGCAAAAAAAAAAAAAAAAAAGAGACAGAGACATACATGTATAGAGAACAATAAAGTGTTATATAGTGTAGTATCTCTTATTGTAATTATCTATACGAAGACTTTTTTTATGAAGATGATTTTTGAGATACTTACATGGTTATGATTATGTTATGATATTTGCTTTGTTTTCTTGCTTTATTTTATTGTTCATGTTCATCAATTTTGAATCAGGTCTTCTTCATTGATAGTATGTTTCATTTGTATATATTATGTATGATGTGAAATTTGAAAAGCCAGTTTTAAGTTTCAAATGCACACCTTATCTATTGAAACTTTCATTTGCTGAAAATTTGATTATTTAATGTTCAGTTCCTAACTATGTACATACTTTGCTAGTATCATATGTTTAAATTGCTACCTGTTGATATTTCTGGACATTACAAATCTTACTTTAATGATCTTGATTTGCGGAGCAAATTTTTGAAGGAGTGAGGATATGTCACAGAGTTATGATTATGAATATTATTTTTGATGAATTTAATATTATGCATTATTATTATTTGATAAATTTTTAAGTAGTTGTTGGGTCAAATCATGAATGCACAGCAGCTGCATATTTATTATGGTCTGGACAGAATTAAGTATAGATATTAGGCAAGGTGTGGGCTAATTAAGTGTACATAGCTTGTCTTTGATATAACATAATGTCCATGCTGGTTTTGTCTAGAAAGCAGCATGATCTACATACTGCAATTTGGTATGGTATTACTTGTTAAAAGTCACACATAGGTGAAAGTGCCTTTGATCTTTAGTTTGGTGGGAAAAGATGGAATCATCATTAGTAACCTAATTAATGAATATTGACAAGTTATCTATTCTTTTACAAAGGCATTGATTGGTTAAGAAAGGGTCAGCCCTGTTAAATATGATACCTGTAGGTGTGGCTACGTTCAGAAGCTGCTCAAGTTTGTAAATTGTTGTGGTCAGAAGATTTGAAGACTAAGAACTGTTTAGGTCAGAATACTTTTTAGGTTTAGAACTGTTTAGGTCAAAATTTGGAGTTAGATCGTATAATTATGCAGAAAATATTATTAATGAGATAATGAAGTGAAAGATTTAAATAAGGTTTTGGAAATATATTTTGTTATTAATTATGATGGACATGAACATTACATATATATCTTAGAACCATAGAAATAAAAGGAACATAGTAAAATGGAATTGTTGGTTGACTTATTAATTATCATAATAAAATCAGGAGTTAATTCCCCTAACTTTACAAAACCTTGCTTGAGTCTTTATCATAATGTGACCTTGCACACTTGGCATTCTTCTTGAGAATTTTAGCATTTGTTACAGAGTTACGGCCCTTGAAATAGCCAAAATAGTGGATTTTTTGTTTGTGATGCTCATAGCTCAAAAAGTATATGGTATAGAATAATGAATCCATTTCATTTTTTTTTGAGGCTATTCCCCATTAAGACTGCAAACATTTGAATGATTTCCCCTTATTTGTGACAAATGTACCAGTGGGGGGCACACCCTGTGTCCTACAGACACATTTTAGTTTCATGTCTATTTCACTTAGTATAACTTGTTAATGGTCTGGCCTTTACAAACACTTATAAAGTAAGTAAGTAAGTAAGTAAGTAAATTTTATTATAGTGACATTGTGTATATACATGACAAACATTTGACTAATAACAATAACAACACCCGGCCATGTTGGGCCTATAAGTCACTTCAATAAATAGATTTTATGATACAATATTACTTATTTAATTTTCTTTTCAGACAAAAATGAATGTCAGTATGGAAATGCGTGTCCTAGTAATGCAGTGTGTGAAAACACAGCAGGAAGTTTCAGGTGTATCTGTGTTCCTGGCTTTCAACAGACTGGTTCCCAAAGATGTACAGGTACCAATTATTTTAGCATTCTGAAAAATAATAAAACAAAATACTAAGCGATTTATCATTTTTATTTAATATTAATTATATAGTACATATTACATCATACAATAATATTGTAAGGGGTAACAAGTAATGCTAACTGATAACTTTAATATAAATTTGGAGATTTGTGGCCACTTCAGGTTTGGACAGGAAGTGTCCAAACGCAGTTGGCTGAGAAGAACCAGTGAGCCTAGTAGAACAGGGAGTGTCAATCGAAGCAACTGTCCATAAAAAACGAGCGAACCTGCAATAGTATGACAGGGAATGCCGAAGCAATGGTCCGAACCTGCAGTAGGCAAAATAAGCAAATGGCAAAACCTACACAAACCAGACAAATATGGCAAGCGCAACAAAACAGTATACTAAGCAAGCTAGGATTGCCAGATCACTTGATCACTTGGGCAAAACCTAGAAATGTAAACAGAATTGCAGGCTTACAGATAAAAAATATTTAACCACGATTAAAATTACGCTGTGTATAATTACTATAAATACACCAGTCGTAAATGCCCCTAAATCGATGGGAATGTCGCCAGGGCCTCAACATCAATATAGGAGAAAATACGACAGGTAGATACAATACAAGACCAAATAATGAAATAATTTTGTGTATAAGCAGTTAAGTTTTATGGCTCACGTGTTCAACCCTCAGCTGACAGAATTTTTCCGCCACAATAAATTTATATAAATTTATCCCAAAAAATTCTTAATAGACATAATTACAAACTCAGTTTTCCTAGCAATCATACCAGTAGTAATCACGCAAAAGTGTACACATTTACAACTAAGCAAACTTCAGTAATGGAAAATCTGGTCAAAATTTTAATGTCCCATGTTACATTTGCATATGTCCCATGTTTTGACCGATCAATACGAATAATGACAACTCTTTTTAATCACTTTTTATATTTTTATACTTTTAAAATATTAAAGGTTTAAGCGCTTTGGATCTGATTTTCCGTTACTGAAGTTTGCTTAGAATTTTCTGGTAAAATACAGTTACAGATGGACAATTCAGTCCCTCCCTGAATTATTGTGTTCAAATTTGTCTGCAGTTTTATTCATATTAATGGATCGCTATAATTTTATTTTAACGGTACTTGGTAAAATCCAAAAAACAGGTAAAGCAGGTGTAGTATCCAATAAGTGGTGTTAATTTGTATTCTTAATTCTAAATATGATGCGTTATAACGGATAATAGTCTAGTGGATAGTGTGTCGTACCTCTATTCTTTTTATGTTGTATGGTGTAGGTTCAAGCCCTTCTTTTTATTATGCCCCCGAAGGGAGGCATATTAGTTTTCAACTGTCCGTCCATTAGTTTGTCACAGCCGACGTTAACTTTTTGCATGAAGGCACTTTACTCACGAACCACTGCACCCAGGACCTTCAAACTTCACTTGCTGATAGTACTTATTGAGTACACGACCCCTACTGACTTTGGGGTCACCAGGTCAAAGGTCAAGGTCACAGGGGCCAAATTTAACTTTTTGCATGAAGGCACTTTACTCGCGAACCACTGCACCCAGGACCTTCAAACTTCACATGCTAATAGTACTTATTGTGAACAGGACCCCTATTGACTTTGGGGTCAAAGGTCAAGGTCACCAGGTCAAAGGTCAAGGTGCTCCGGGGGCATTTGTCACCATTAGTGACAGCTCTTGTTTAAAATGATTTTTACTTACAGTGAAATCATTAATATTCGTTGGGGACTAATTTTCGTGGATTTCGTGGTTGACTCAATCCACAAAATATAATCCCAACGAACAAGTAAAATTCCCATTCATTTTATGCTCAGATGTTGAAATCCACTAATTCATATCCCCACAAAATTGCCATTTTGAACAAACCACGAAATTTCATGCCCACGAAATTAAATGATTTTACAGTATTCTATTTGTGCAGGTCTTTTTTATATCGTCTATTGTATCTTTTTGTATTTATTTGTTTATTTAATTTATTTTTGATGTCATGACATACATGTATACAAATATTCATTTAAAAGCACTGTCAGTATCTGAGTAGTCATCCTGCTCGCTAGCAATGTCCGTAGCCTCCTCATCACTGACCTCAATGATGAAACGCTCACAAGCTTGCAAGAGTTTCTTTATTCATTTTGCAATGTTAAATAGATTCAGTGTCTATTCTAATATGAGATCCTCTGAAAAATGTCAATATGTACTCCGTACAAGCGCGTGAGAAAATCATGATACAAATAGTTTTGCCTGTTTTCCTTCTGCAGGTTAAAAACATGCTGGAAAAAAGAAGTAGCTCGTCCTGTATTCGAACAAGAACCGTAAGCTTACAAATCATATGTGTTAACCACTAGACCACGCCGCTACTTACATCGGTTTTGCGATATAAGATATTTGTCATAAAATGTGTCCACCTGATTCCCTAATTCATTGTTATGGGTTGATCCGATATTAGTAAATAAAGGCCACAGTTATCGCATTTTGTTAATACATTCTCTTTTCAGTATAGTTTAAAAAATAATTATCACTATTTTACACTGTAGAAATAAAGTGTGGTCTAAACTCACCTTAATACTTGCCCGTAAATCAGATACTGATAAAATATATAATATACAAAAGAGGGCAATTCATGTAATAACAAAAAATCATATCGCAGGTAGCGTGTTTAAAAATCTGAATCTGCTCACTTTTGAAAACAGATGCAATTACCACATGGCTGTACTGGTTTTTAAATGTGACCATAACCTTGTACCAAAATATATGTCTGAATTATTATCTTTTGCTCATAACGATAGGTATAATCTTCGTTCCTCGACTCGTAAAGATCTTTCTGTGTTAAAGCCCCGAACAAACTACTTGAAACAAACATTCTCATACAAAGCCACACATTTATGGAATTCCATTCCATCAAACATCAAACTTCAAGATAATCTGTTAACGTTTAAACGAAAAATTAAGGATTATTTATTACAAGAACAACGTTACTAATACATGTACTGAGAATTTTTTTTTTTATTTATTTATTTATTCATTTTTTTTTTCCTCAAATCTTCATCAATTATCATGCATTTTATGTCGTATAGGGTAGCTTTTAAACTTTATGATATTGATGGATGAATGTACATGTATGCAAAATGAATTACACTGATTTATTCTCCTGGTAAAATCATTTCAAATCGAGTTTGTTTTTAAAGTGTGTTTGTCGTTAAAATTGTGCTGCTGATACTATTATTGTTGTAGATACTGTGTTTTAACATTTATGTAGAAGGCCATATTGGAAATAAGTTGTATGTATACTATGTACTCTTAATATGTCACCTTCTTAAAATAAAGTTATTATTATTATTATTATTATTATTATTATACATCAAGTATTGTGCACATTACTACATTAATTTAGTAATATATTTAGACATTAACACATCCGGATTTTGTGGCGCGTCTTTACACCCAATCTTTTCTTTTTTAAGTCAGTGCCCCAATTAATAAGGGAAATAACTATAATAGAACTGTAATATCAGATGTTATGTCCATTGCATGCTTTGATTCGGGCTACTTAGCATTATATTGCCGTGGTGGTATCCTGTCTTGGCCCCCGTACTTTCATGAACATCCTCATTTGTGGTCATGAAAAACATAATCCCATTATAACTTTGAAACTCGTATATGAAGAAATGACGTAGCCAAATCAAAAGTAGAATTTTTTCCAGCAACAAATAAACGGTCTGCCGACTACCAGCCCAATGAAGGATTGCAAAGCTTTTAACATTGGTTTTGGTTTCGAAAGTAAATCAGCCATTTCATTTCATTAGAATTCAGTTCTAAGCCTAAAATACGAAAGCTTTGGTTGGACCTACAGTTATGTCTGTGTCTAGGGAACCTTAAACTCAGACATTCTTGACTGAAAATAATCTTAATGCTATGGCACAAGTTTCTTTTTCTTTTTTTCTTTTTAGCTCACCTGAGCCAAACGCTCATCGTGAGCTTTTGTGACCGCTCAATGTCCGTCGTCCGTCGTGTGTCCGTTAACAATTCCTAAGAAAATCTTCTTCTTGAAAACCACTGGGCAGAATTACACCAAACTTCACAGGAATGATCCTTGGGTGGTCCCCTTTCAAAATTATTCAAAGAATTGAATTCCAAGCAGAACTCTGGTTGCCATGGCAACCAAACGGAAAAACTTAAAAAGTCTTCTTGTCCAAAACCACAGGGCCTAGGGCTTTGATATTTGGTATGTAGCATCTTATAGTATTTCTCTACCAAGATTGTTCAAATTATTCCCCTTTGGTCAAATATGGCCCCACCCCAGGGGTCACATGGTTTATATAGACTTATATAGGAAATTATTTTAAAAATCTTCTCGCCTGAAACCACAAGACCTAGGCCTTTGATATTTGGTATGTAACATTGCGTGATGGTCCTCTACTAAGATTGTTCAAATTATGCCCCTAGGGTGAAAAGAGGCCCTGCCCCTGGGGTACCAAGTTTTGCATAGACTTATATAGGAAAATCTTTAAAAATCTTTTTGTCTGAAACTGCAAGGCCTAAGCTTTTGATATTTGGTATGTAGCATTGCCTAGTGGTCCTTTACCAAGATTATTCAAATTATGCCTCTGAGGTGAAAAGAGGCCTCACCCAGGGGGTCTCAAGTTTTACATGGACTTATATAGGAATTTTTTCAAAAAAATCTTCTTGCCTGAAACTGCAAGGCCAAGGCCTTTGATATTTTATATGTTGCATTGCCTAGTGGTCCTCTACCATAATTGTTCAAATTATGCCCCTTGGGTGAAAAGAGGCCCTGCCCTGGGGCCCCCAAGTTTTACATAAACTTGCATAGGAAAATTTTTTAGCTCCACTATTCGAAGAATAGGGGGGCTATTCTACTCACCCCGGCGTTGGCGTTACCCTTCTTGGTTAAAGTTTTTTTGGCAACCTTTGTTTTTCTGTCAGATCTTTGTTACTAGTGCTTATATCCTACTGTAACTTCATATAAACATTGTCCAGTATACAAACAATGTATGTGTAGGGGCTGAGCCCATTATACCCAAGGTCAAGGTCACCAAGCTGTTATACTTAGGTTATTTTTAAGGTTAAAGTTTTTCGGCAACCTTTGTTTTTCTGTCATATCTTTGTTAATATTGCTTATATCTTACTGTATCTTCACATAAACATTGTCCAGTATATAAACTAAGTATATTTAGGGGCTGAGCCCATTATACCCAAGGTCAAGGTCACCAAGGTGTTATACTTAGGTTATTTTTAAGGTTAAAGTTTTTTAGGCAACCTTTGTTTTTCTGTCATAGCTTTGTTACGATTGCTTATGTCTTACTGTAAGTTCACATAAATGTTGTCCAGCATACAAACAAAGTATGTGCAGGGGCTGGGCCCATTATACCCAAGGTCAAGGTCACAAAGTTATTATACTTGGAATTATTTTCATGTTAAATTTTTTCGAAAGCTTCGTTTATAGACATATCTTTGGTACTTTAAAAGATAATTACTTGAAATTAAAAATATTTCTTTATAATCATCATCTGCATGTGTGGTTACAGACCCCATAACTCTAATTATATTTTTGACAGAATAATGTCCCTTTTGTACTTAAACTTTTTTTGCAATCTTCGCTTTCTGGATATTACTTTAATGCAGTATAAGATGAAGACTTGAAACTTAAAATGTGTCTTTATCATCATCATCTGCATGTGTGGTAACAATCCCCATAACTCTGGTTTGTATTTTTGACCAAATTATGCCCCTTTTATACTGAAATTTTTTAACAAACTTCGTTTTCTGGACATAACTTTGGTACTATATAAGATAATGACTTGAAACTCAAAAAATATCTTTACCATCATCATCTGCATGTGTTGTAACAATCCCAATAACTCTTCTTTGTGTTCTTGACAGGATCATGCCCCTTGGTGTATCTTCCTTGTAAAGTAGAGGTCTCTGATTGAGACATATATTCATTTTACTGTCAGATCCCCGAATAGAGGAGCGCGCTGTCTTACAGACAGCTCTTGTTAAAAATCTTCTTGTCTAAAAGTTCAAGGCTTAAGCCTTTGATATTTGGTATTTAGCATTTCTTAGTGATTCTCTAACAAGATTGTTCAAATAATGCCTCTGGGGTGAAAAGAGGCCCCGCCCCAGGGGTCAATTGTATATGAGTTATATAGGAAAATACTTCAAAATTTATATGATCATATTTCTTAGACTGTTTAATTATAATTACCTGATGACCCCAAGTAAGTAGGGGTCACTTGAATGTGACCTTGACCAACTGACCTATGTTTTTGTTTTTTAAGATACAGCCTGGAAATTTGGATGACATAATACAGTTTTGCACATCAATCTTAACAGCATAGAAATTTGGACCACGTCAACAACTTTCGATAAAGATTTCAATACTCATCTTTAATGTTCTTAGTCCTCACCTACTGACCTACTTTCTTGTTTTTGAAGCTACAGCAAAAAGATTTGGACCACATGTATGTTTGATACAGATTTCAATACTCATCTTGAATAGTCTTAATCGTGACCTTCTGACCTACTTTTTTGTTTTTGAAGATACAGCATGGAAATTTGGACTACATGTAGAACTTTTGATACAGATTTCAATACTCATCTTAAATGTTATAAACCCTGACCTACTGACCTACTTTCTTGTATTGAAGCTACAGCAAAGAGATTTGGACCACCTGTATAATATTTTAACAGATTTCAATACTGATCTTAAGAATCTTTACTGTGACCTTCTCACCTAGTTTTTGTTTTTTTGTTTTTGAAGCTTTAGCAAAGAGATTTGTTCAAGCAAGCAATTAAACTCAGGTGAGCAGTATAGGGCCATCATGTCCCTCTTGTACTTTTTAAAACTAAATTGCTTTTGCGCATTTAGTCTCGATTTAGCCAAAAGTTCTTAAAAACCTAGCAAATCTTTCGGAAGTGATGCAGCTTACTGAATCCCTATAGGGAAGTGTCTTTTAACATTAAAATTTATCATTAAAGCCTAATAGATCAAAATCTGACAAATTAAATGAGGGAAAGGTGGATCTTTCAATAGACCCGTCTTCAACATCTCTAAAAAAAATTTTTTAATAACATTGGGGTTCAGTTTTGTTGATTTAAAGTTAAAAAAATCCAGTCTTGCGTGGACGATGCTCATTTTGGTCATAACTGCAAATATTTTTCTAGGAATGAAACATCAAATGTTTGAGTAGATACATCAAAATTGCATGGTTCTGGCAAAATATTTTTATTTTTCTGACTGTCCCCTGTCCCTGGGAGCGAAAATAAAGACGGGCGCGAAAGGCCTGATTCGTTGGAAATCTTATTAACCGTTAGCATATTATATGGTTGATTTTTTAGCAATTTACCATCGGATGCCTGCCATCATATATTTTACAAAGATGTGCAGACCTACAGTTTGACCATTTGCATTTAGACTGGTTGAAGTGAATGCATTTGTAGTTGAAAGGGGTTGTCAACCTAGAACTATTCCACACCTGGAGGCAGCGCCACCAGTGGTTGTTGTTAATAACTTACCAAAAGGAAGGTAGTAGCACTTGATGAAGGAGTTCATCATAGGTTATCCAAGCGCATCCCTGTTGAGGGGCGGCACACTTCCATATTGTAAACATGTATTGTAGAAGTTTTTAAACTTTGTAAGAATGAGTGAACAAGAAAACAGATCTAGATGCATCTACTATAAACGCATCAGTTCATCTCTCAATGGAACCGACTTTTTCCTTGCACTTTCTCGGAACCTCAGAACGTTACCGGTAGAAAACTCAGCTAATATTGTACAGCACCTTTTCACAAGTAAGAGAGATTTATTATTGTATTAACCTGTGCAAATAGTGGCAAGATTATCTCCCGCTAAACGCATTTCCGGTGGTGTGAATAAACCGAAAGTAGAATGAAAGACTGGGGAAAAAAGGACATAAACACTCTGGGCAGTACTTTCAATCCCAGAACTTAAGCAACCAGAACTTAAGCTCGGATGTGAACTTTTGGAGGGAAGAACACCCGAATCCTAATAACAGTTTCCAAAAACAATAATAGCCCTACCTGCATCCGGTTATAATAGGCTGTTACTCGCTCCGTCAAGGTCCTTGCTCTGTCGCTTCTGTCCCCAGGGTGAGTCCGACTGACAGCCTGAATCAGCTAGTAAGTGACGATAGCAGCATCATCATTGGCAGGATTGAAGTTGGCATGATTTATCTTATTTGTCCGCCAAGCATTGGCATTTCGACCGACGGCACCTTGTTGTCTTGGCCCAAGAGCAGCACGAGTCCTCCTCTGTACACCGTGACCACGTGGCATAATAAACTTACTTTTTGACAGCGAGTAAAAATTTAGTTTTCAGCAGAGCAGTGTTATCTCCGGTGTTGAATTGAAAAAGAGAAATTGGCACGGATTTTTTCTGCTTAAATACCATTAGTTGAACTGATACCTGGCTTAATGATAAGATGCAGACCAGAAACCATGCATAAGGGACGATAATACCCGAAGGTCATCCATTGCTTAGTGATTGTGATGTAACTGACTAGCAAAAGGTGTTTACAGCTTTTCCTTGCAAAATAAAGTAATCTATTTGCAGGAGAAAATAATTTCTTTTATTAGGGTTTGTTGTGAAGGAATTTAATATATGTATGCAAATGGTGGTGTGTCTCAAATGTGAACTTCATGGTTTCTTTTTATGAACCAGACACCATGTATTTCTCATCTGGTAAAAAGCAGAATGTTTAGTTACATTTAGATTTTTTATATAGATTCTTATTGATTTTATACTATTAATGTATAATAATGCAATCATATTTGTGTGCAATCATATTTGTGTTTGGGAAGTTATAAGCTATCATATTTCGTGTTGGGGAAGTTATAAGCTATCATATTTTGTGTTGGGGAAGTTATAAGCTACCTTATTTTGTGTTGGGGAAGTTATAAGCTATCTTATTTTGTGTTGGGGAAATTATAAGCTGTCATATTTTGTGTTGGGGAAGTTATAAGCTGTCATATTTTGTGTTGGGGAAGTTATACGCTATCATATTTTGTTTTGGGGAAATTATAAGCTATCATATTTTGTGTTGGGGAAGTTATAAGCTATAATATTTTGTATTAGGGAAGTTATAATATGTCATATTTTGTTTTGGGAAAGTTATGACCTATAAAGCATAGGATTTGAAAAAATACACTTGTCACACACCAGAGGCTTCATTTTTAGCTCATCTGATTTTTTGAAAAAAAATGATGAGTTATTGTCATCACTTGAGCGGTTGTCGGCGTCGGCGTCGGCGTCTGCGTCGGCGTTGCCTGGTTAAGTTTTATGTTTAGGTCAGCTTTTCTCCTAAACTATCAAAGCTATTGCTTTGAAACTTGGAATAGTTGTTCACCATCATAAGCTGACCCTGTATAGCAAGAAACATAACTCCATCTTGCTTTTTGCAAGATTTATGGCCCCTTTTGTACTTAGAAAATATCAGATTTCTTGGTTAAGTTTTATGTTTAGGTCAACTTTTCTCCTACACTATCAAAGCTTTTGCTTTGAAACTTGGAATACTTGTTCACCATCATAAGCAGACCCTGTACATCAAGAAACATAACTCCATCTTGCTTTTTGCAAGAATTATTGCCCCTTTTGGACTTAGAAAATCAGTTTTCTTGGTTAAGTTTTATGTTTAGGTCAGCTTTTATCCTAAACTATCAAAGCTATTCCTTTAAAACTTGCAACACTTGTTCACCATCATAAGCTGACCCTGTACAGCAAGCAACATAACTCCATCCTGCTTTTTGCAAGATTTATGGCCCCTTTTGGACTTAGAAAATATCAGATTTCTTGGTTAAGTTTTATGTTTAGGTCAACTTTTTCTCTTAAACTATCAAAGCTATTGCTTTAAAACTTGCAACTCTTGTTCACCATCATAAGCTGACCCTGTACAGCAAGCAATATAACTCCATCCTGCTTTTTGCAATAATTATTGCCCCTTTTGGACTTAGAAAAATCATTTTCTTGGTTGAATATTATGTTTAAGTCAACTTTTCTCAAAAACTATCAAAGCTATTGCTTTAAAACTTGCAACAGTTTTTCACCATCATAAGTGGACACTATACATCAAGAAACATAACTCTATCCTGCTTTTTGCAAGAGTGATGGGCCTTTTTAGACTTAGAAAATCATGGGTAGGACAATATTTCTATTAAAAAAAAAAAATCAGATGAGCGTCAGCACCCGCAAGGCGGTGCTCTTGTTTTACCTGATTTAGTCTTTATAGGATCTTGGTCAATCCTTTTTTAGCTCACCTGAGCAATGCTCAGGTGAGTTTTTCTGATCACTCAATGTCCGGCGTCCGTCGTCTGTCTGTCTGTCGTCTGTCGTCTGTCGTCTGTCGTCTGTCAACATTTAGCTTGTGTATGCGATAGAGGCTGTATTTTTCAATTAATCTTCATGAATTTTGGTCAGAATGATAACCTTGATGAAATCTAGGCCGAGTTCGAAAATGGGTCATCTCGGGTCAAAAACTAGGTCAGTAGGTCAAATCAAAGAAAAACCTTGTGTATGCGATAGAGGCTGTATTTTTCAATTGATCTTCATGAATATTGGTCAGAATGATAACCTTGATGAAATCTAGGCCGAGTTCGAAAATGGGTCATCCTGGGTCAGAAACTAGGTCACTAGGTCAAATCAAAGAAAAACCTTGTGTATGCGATAGAGGCTGTATTTTTCAATTGATCTTCATGAATATTGGTCAGAATGATAATCTTGATGAAATCTAGGCCGAGTTCGAAAATGGGTCATCTCGGTTCAAAAACTAGGTCACTAGGTCAAATCAAAGAAAAACCTTGTGTATGCGATAGAGGCGGTATTTTTCAATTGATCTTCATGAATTTTGGTCAGAATGATTACCTTGATGAAATCTAGGCCGAGTTCGAAAATGGGTCATCTCGGTTCAAAAACTAGGTCACTAGGTCAAATCAAAGAAAAACTTGTGTATGCGATAGAGGCGGTATTTTCAATTGATCTTCATGAATTTTGGTCAGAATGATATCCTTGATGAAATCTAGGCCGAGTTTGAAAATGGGTCATCTCGGGTCAAAAACTAGGTCACTAGGTCAAATCAAGGAAAAACCTTGTGTATGCAATAGAGGCTGTATTTTTCAACTGATCTTCATGATATTTAGCCAGAATGATTACCTTGATAAAATCTAGGCCGAGTTCGAAAATGGGTCATCTGGGATCAAAAACTAGGTCACTAGGTCAAATCGAAGAAAAACATTGTGTATGCAATAGAGGATGTAGTTTTCAATTGATCTTCATGAAATTTGGTCAGAGTGATTGCCTTGATGAAATCTAGGTCGAGTTTGAATATGGGTTATCTGAGGTCAAAAACTAGGTCACTAGATCAAATTAAAGAAAAATCTTGTGTATGCGATAGAGACTGTTTTTTTCAATTGATTTTTATGAAATTTGGTCAGGATGATTGCCTTAATGAAATCTAGGTCGAATTTGAATATGGGTCATCTGAGGTCAAAAACTAGGTCACTTGGTCAAATCAAAGAAAAAACTTGTGTATGTGATAGAGGCTGTATTTTTCAATTGATCTTCATGATTTTGGTCAGATGATTCCCTTGATAAAATCTAGGTCGAGTTTGAACATTTGGTCATCTCGGGTCAAAAACTAGGTCATATCTAAGAAAATGCTTGTTTTATCGCAAGAGACCAATTTTTTGGTCCAATCTTAATGAAAATTGGTCAGAATATTAATTTTTGTTTCCATGAAATCACTAGGTCAGACATGTTTTACACTGTTATGGTGTGTTTCTTAGGTGAGCGACCTAGGGCCATCTTGGCCCTCTTGTTTTTTTTGTTACAGATAGTTCTACCTATGAAGCTGTTGATAAATATTTAATCCCAGGTTATAGCTACATTTTTGCAGGAAGAACTTACCTCAATGCAAAAAAGTTGTCAGATATATGCATATTTTACGAAAAACTGAAAATATTTTAAATCTAATAGAATAAATTCAGATGCACTTTTTAAGCTAAAATTTGTATATAGCAGGGGCGTAGCCAGCGATACGCACTTGTGCATGTGCATAATATCATTTTGAAAAGTGAAAAAATAAATATGGCCAAAAATGGCATCAAAGTCAAAAACTAAGAGGGGTTAGACCTTAATGCCTAGAACCATGGGAACTGTCAGTTTCTAAATCTTGATTAGATCTACTTAATGTCGTAAACTGATCTGATCTTGTAGGTCATTCAACTAAATCTGTGCCATTGCATGACATATAATATATTTGAAACCAAGAAAGGTAAGCTGTTGTTACAAAATTTAATCGAGTATATGAGAGTTGCCCTTCTTGAAAAGTTCGTGAGTGGTAAAATTTAGAATGGTGTCAAACAATGACATCACCATAAACCCACCGTATCCGGGTGTGAACTCTACCGCTGACTGATAATTAGCAAAGAAGATGATATTAACCTCCAAATGGGATGCTGTACACCAGTTCGGATTTCCAAGCAGGTAGATAAAAGGAGATCTATTCACAAAAAACAGATTCTACGGATCATACTGGGATGTTTACCTTAAGCTTTAAGGGACCTTACTGGCAGGTCAACATGTATCTGCCGTTTGTTGACCATTTACTGACGGAACTTCAGCAGCGACTTTTACATGGAAGTGAGAGGTATACCAGACAGTACATTCTGCCAAAGCGCATATGTGATCTCAGTGACCAGTGAGCCGAGGCAATCTTCACAGCAGCACAGGAAGACCGTCAACAGAGAAACGTTTGTGAGAGAATGTCAGCATTGGAAAACCAGATGTGAGCATACTCAGATTCCACCAACACCGTCTCTGGAAAGCGTACTGATAGAAGACCTGTACCCAAATGTTGCCTGGTGTTTCCATCTATTGCTTGCGATGCCAATATCAACTGCCTCAGCAGAACAATCGTTCAGTAGCATGAGACGCCTCAAAACGTACTTGAGATCCGTCATGATTACTGAACCCATGTCCGGGCTGAGTCTGTTGAATGTTCACAGAGACAGAGAACTGAATGCAGCTACAGTAACTAATGTTCGCCTATTTGCCCAGAGGAAGAATAGGCATCTGGCACTACGCGGCTGAGAAAATTCCAGAGGTTTCCATGGAATGCCTTTGAATTTCCATGGAAGTCCGGATTCTGGAGTATTCGGACAAACTTTCCGAACTGGATATGGAATACTGCGGAAAACTGTGGAAAAATGTCCAGGGATTTCCATGGACAATTTTCCAGAGTGATTCCATGGACGTCCGTGAACAATTTTCCGGAGTTATTCCGCAGTTGTCCAGGAAGTTCTGCTGACAGTATTATCCAATAGCAATGTACTCTTTAATGACAACAAAACTGAAAAGAACATGCATAAGAATGATATCACGATAAAAGAATGGATAGATCCGATTTTTCTGATAAGGAAAGCCCCCCTTGGATATTGTTGCTATGTCTCACAAGCTTTCTCCAAAATGGCAGATACACATGATACCGCTATGACGGATTCTTTTTTATAAAATATCTAAATGTTCTACTCATTACTGTAAAAATATCAAAAACCTGTCTGATTACGCCCTAAATGAATCATTTAATTATTATACTTAAGGTTACATTAATTCCATGAAGAAAAGTGATGAAATTTAATGTAGCAAATGTCGGTGCTAATAAGGTCTTCATAAATATAAAAGCCGTAGAATTTGATAGATTTGTTTATTTTGGGACCACACAAAATGTTCACAGACTATTGGTATAAAGTATAATACATATGATAAAAAGAAATCATTATATAGTTGCGTCCTTGCAAAGAGGAATATGCCTATAAATAAATTAAAGTTGAATCTGTTGATTTCACTGAATAACAACTGTTCGTTGTAAATTCTATATGCTCGTGCATGATATGTTTTTTTACGCAACCGATATATTATGATTCCAAATTTCATTCATTTCTATATTTGCACCAAATAAGTACCAGTATATTATTTAAATGTGAATTAAAGTCATTGTACTTTATCTTAATATGTTGTATTCTTCTGGAGACTCGACTGATACTGTTAGCTACAACATCGTTATGTGTGGAAATTCTGCAATATTTGTGTATACCTTCTCAAGGAATGTCCCGTGGTTTGGAAAAGTTAAACTTTGGCAGTAGGTATCTCAGTTATCGCCCGCTGCAAACGACAAAAGGAAGCAGATCGATTGTCACAGCGGTGTAAATCACAAGTAGATGGTGCCTGTTATAAGTTGATAATACATGTTTTTATTGAAAAGAAGGAGTAACAAATCAGTAGGTGTTAACGTTTTTTCAGTATGCGACACATTTATTCATGTCATTAATTAAATCTTGTTATTTGATCAGTCAATGCTACAAATTGACTTTATTCTTACAAGCTGTACACAATGGTATTTGTGGACATCTAAGTGGTTATTAAATAAAGAAGCCATACGATCATTTATCGCATGTTAATTCTATATTAATTGAGATTTGTATTTTGAAAACAAGAAAGTTTAGAAATATATGTCTATACATCATTACGGAATTTCCTACTCATTGCGATATTAAAACACTCATGCACTCGCACACACGCACTCAAGACATTATTCAGAAATATGTATACATAACAAGTTGGAAAAAAGATGCAGAAACACCTTCTTCCGAATGTATGCTGATTCCCATGAAAAAAATATATATTTATATCTATAAAAATAGATAATTCATGTATCAGAACCAGAACATCAACTTATGTTAATTATGCGTTACTGTTCTATGGCTCCTCTTGTTACTGGCTACAATTTTTATTTTTTTCTAATTGTGGTAACGCAACCAACATCATTTTCATAACAATCTTTCTTTGTTTCAGTTGGTTCACACACCATCTGCAACATTAAATAAGGCAAGAAACATGTATAACGCATTCAAAATTACTTCTGATATTCTTAAGGAGAAAAACAAAAAATCCATTCACGGAATATCTAGCATTTAAACTCTTACACAAAATCTGTTGAGTGTGGCTGAAACTAATAATGATAATGCATTCGACATTACTTTTGACATTCTTAGAAGAGAAGCAAAAATTCAGTTCACGAATATTTGGCATTAAAATTCTTATACAAAATGTGTAGAGTGTGGCCGAAATTTGAAGATCGCCGTTCACATGTATATGTTTTATTTGCCTTAAAGAACTTCGTTTTCTCGATGAAAATCCTGTGACACCTGTCTGAGAACCAATTCAAAAATAGCTGCATACATGCCATATTTTCAGACGGTCAATAAGGGAGATTTGCCTCAGCAGGGCTTTTTTTAAGGGAGATTTGGGTAAAAATAAGGGAGACTTTTATTCGCTCATTTTTTACGCGCTAAATAGCTGTTGTCATGAAAAAATCATCCAAGTTAATTGATGAGTGGAGCCAACAGTTGTGTACAGAATGCATGATTATTACTTATAGCACTTAACTTAATCCAAGGAAATTCAGAATTCCATGAAACATTGAACCAGGAACTTTGTTTTTGCTTTATGTGTTGATGCTTCTGCATCTGGAGAGAGTGATCTTTTTGACATGTTTAAGCATACAATACTCAAAAGATTGCGGAGATATCATGTCAAAACAGTCTTTTAAGGGAAGTCATTTCTTTTCATAAATGAAGTTGTTAAAACAAAAATGAAAGTCGTTCTTTTGCTGGATTGTCCATATTTAGATTAAAACTACATGTATTCAACCTGGGAATTCTTCTCCCGTTAATTATTGCAACATGACAATATCACAAAGGAATGGCAGTCAATTATTCGGGCAGTATGAATTGCAATTTATTTCATAAAATTCACTTATCCAAATTCATGTTTATCCGAAATTCTGTGTAGTCTGACATTAACTCGCCAATTTTGTTAATTCATTGTTGATTTTTTGCATGTTGTGCAAGTATTTAAATTGAGAAACATAAACTCGATGTTAGCACTAACCTGTCTCATCCTCTGATGGCTCGATAAATATTGGAAAAGAGTGTTTCCCGATGTCAGCGAAAACGGAAGTACATTTTGGCAGGTGGCGGTAAAATGACGTAATTTTAAGACTGGTTTACATATTGTTTTGAAAAACTACAGATCAGTGGCTTTGATGTTATTGAATCAGTCTAAAATCTCGCATGCACATGTTTACAATTGCCTACGGGTAAGATTAAATGGTTGTTTGCAGATGGTGACAGTAGGTGGTAAGATAATTAATGCCTCAGGCGTGTATCTCTCGATAAACAAGCTAGAGATTATAGACAACTATGAAAATTATGTTTGAAGAGTATTTATGGGCGACTCGATATTGAATGTCAAGTATTTGCTAAAGGTCTACATGTGGTCCGAGATACGATTTTTCGACAGAGGACTTTTTTACTGAATTTATTTTTTTACGGGAGGTTTTCATGTCCCGGCGGGAGACCGGGAGATATACTGAAAATACGGAGAAAAAGTCTCCCGGTGGGAGATATGGCATGTATGTAGCTGTAATTTCTTGAAATGATACACTTGATAAATGAACATGCTACATGGGTTTTCGCAATTATTTATTATATTATGTGGTCACTTCTTTTCATTTTTCCATATGTCATATTTACATTTTATATGTAAAGCATCTCTTTTTTCACACATGGCCGTGTCGAGAACGTAAAAGAATACTGTTTTTATTTAGAACTTTACAATCTATAGGTACTTAGTTACGGTAAGCTTGTGAGACACAATGGCGCCTTAGCAACCAAGTCTACGGATCGACGGATAATGCTTTATCTTATTGGCCAATATTATTGGTTTGATTGACAGACCGGATCCATGCATTGACAGCTGAAATTAGCAATTACTTTTACAAACATTTAACATCCCTGTGCTAATAGCTTAAAAAGCCAAGATAGCAAAACCAAGCACTCATTAACTACAAAGTCGGCAGCCTCACACCTATCTATTTTGCATCTCAAAGTTGAATAGCAAAAATAGAGTTTAGACACAAAATAAAGTTATGTCTAATAAACTTTAATAAGGGAGTTTTGAAAAAAATGAATGGTTCAAATAAATCGTATTCAGCGCCTCCAATCCTTCCAAATACACCTCAGAGCTCACCATTTTAGTTCTATTTTCCATTTTTTGTTTCCGGAGGAGGCCCCCCGAACCTCCACCAGCACCGCACCCTCCCTGTCTGTGTGTAACATTCATTCAAGCCTGACTATGTCCCTGTATAGTGTTATTTGTACAATATCACAAATCATGTGTAAAAACAAGAAAAACTCTTCAATATTATCACTTAGTTTCCAACATACAGTTACTTCATTGTTCCTTCTAACTTGTGTCATACAGGTGTATAAATAAATACAAGGTAGGATTATTATTTGTTTCATTAATTGATCTATAGTACTGTATCTATGAATAAGTTAGAAAATGATCAAAAGAAGAAATCATATGAAATGTTAGATGAAATAACCTGGCTCTGATGGCATTGCAGTGCCATAACCAGACATGAAAAAACACTGAGGCAGAATGTTTCATGACAGAGTGTTTCATACATGGGCTTAGGTACAAACAGAGATTTTACAAGTTAGCATTAAATTTGAGCACTTTTACTTCGTTCTATATAAAGCACAATGGAATTGTGACATATTCTAAGGTGGGGTTCCAGGAACCCTCCCTGAGAAAAATTTGAAATTGTACAAGATAAAAATGGTTCATTTTAAGGCAATATCAGATGCCATTCAGAGCAAATCTGGTTGATAAGTACATCCTACTAGCCTTTTAGTATTGGAGTATGACGTACCGTTTGGGTCAAAAGTCTAAAATCGCTCGAGCGATACCATAATACACGGTTAGCGTGTAAATTTACACGCTTACCGTGTAAATTTACACGCTTACCGCGTAAATTTACACGCTTACCATGTATTTCAATCGGTACATCTATAAAAGTACACGCTCACCGTGTATTTTTACGCGTTTACCGGGTGAAATATACGCTTAGCGTACAAATTTATACGCTTAGCGCGTATCGCTCGCTTGAGTTACACTTTTAAATAAATTAGCCAATCAAAATACATGTTACAAAGGAAGATATTTATAAAGTTTATGATTGAATTATTACTTTTAAGGAAACATACATAATATTTTCATTATATTACGAACTGTTTTGCCACTGTAAAGATGATTTCAGTCAAGTAACTTATTCTACAGTATATATGCTTTGATTAAAGACATGTATATTTTTAACATATCTTACCTGAAAAGCCTGCTTTATTCTTATTTTCTTCAGAAAAGAACAAGCATTTCCAGTCTAATTCCACACATCATACACATATAAAACTTGTACTTTACAATTTAAAATGTCATTTGTTATCATATATCTATTTTTTCTACAACTTCAAATAAAATATATATAAACTAGAGCTATCACTAAAGGTGATGAATGTACCCCCCGCATGCACTGACACAGTACATTGCAATTTGATGCACACAAGGTTGCATAATTATGTGGACTGTATGTATATAGACTGTATGTATACAGTAGAGTAACAAAAAACAAAGTCCCATAACTATGAGGAATATTTATCTAAAAGAATGTAACATGCACCATGCACAACTAGGGTTGGTACTGATCACTTGTGTGAAGTTTCATTAAATTGTGTGTAAGGGTTTGGTAGATTAGGCACGCACAAGATTGCATATGCAGACTGTATGTACATAGTATGTTATCAAGAAACAAAGTCCCATAACTCTGCAATTTTTGTCGCTGAAAGAACCTAACATGCCCCATGCACAACTACTGTTGTTAATGATCGCTTGTGTGAAGTTTCATTAAATTGTGTCAAGGGGATGAGGAGAGATGGTGCGTACAAGATTGTGTCTATGTATATAGTATAGTAACAAAAAAACAAAGTCCCATAACTCTGCAAATTTTTTTTCTGAAAGAACCTAACATGCCCCATGCACAACTACTGTTGTTACTGATCACTTGTGTGAAGTTTCATTAAATTGTTTCAAGGGGATGAGGAGAGATGGTGCGCACAAGATTGTGTCTATGTATATAGTATAGTAACAAAAAAACAAAGTCCCATAACTCTGCAAATTTTTTTTCTAAAAGAACCTAACATGCCCCATGCACAACTACTGTTGGTACTGATCACTTGTGTGAAGTTTCATTAAATTGTGTCAAGGGGATGAGGAGAGATGGTGCGCAAAAGATTGTGTCTATGTATATAGTATAGTAACAAAAAAACAAAGTCCCATAACCTGCAATTTTTTTTTTCTAAAAGGACCTAACATGCCCCATGCACAACTACTGTTGGTACTGATCACTTGTGTGAAGTTTCATTAAATTCTGTCAAGGGGATAAGGAGAGATGGTGCGCACAAGATTGCGTCTATGGACAGACGGACAGACAGCCAGACGGACAGACAGACAGACAACCTGAAACCAGTATACCCCCCCTTACAACTTTGTTGTCGGGGGGTACAATATTAATAGTATTTATTTTTCTCTGACTTGAATGACATGTACATAATTGGGATGTGGGGGTGGGGGAATAGAGCGGCTCCATGTCACTGAAGTTGCTGTTTTAAGTGATCTACCGGAAATCATAAGATGGCTTTGATATGATACAATTTAATGCCTTCGGTTATCAACGCCACTATATATGAATGCACACGGATTAAAATATCACGTGGCGGAGCTGTCTTGTGAAACGAAAATAAAAATTTCACAAGATATCTAGTATTCTAAAATCTGTAAGAATATATTTGGAAATTTAATGGACATTTATTTTTAAAACGATGAAAGTGTAGTAACAAAAAATGTAAATTCGTTAGATATAATTCAAGGACTTTAACTACTTACTGATGGGAAATACCTAATATCTGGAACAACTGAAACGTATTAGACCTTCCTGCTAATATAAATCTCTAATTTTTTATTTCTTATATTTACATGCTGGATCATTTTCATATCGAAAATGTATCGTGCGCAAAGTCATTATCTGTAATTTAATAGATTATAATTATGATAAAGCTGAATTCCACAAAAAATAGAACAAGATTTCAAGTCTAGAACACCCTTCCCTGCTACACGCCCCCACCGCCCGCCCTCCTCTGTCTCTCTCTCTCTCTGTCTCTGTCTCTCTGTCTCTGTCTCTCTCTCTCTCTCTCTTTTGATATTTTCACATAAAAACTTTCAATTCGAAGAATCAATAGAAATGATAAATTTAGGTAATACAAATTTAAGCCATTTCGGCTATGAAATAATATTCTCCATTTCGTTGTATTTATGATCCATTTTAGTAATAAGTTTGTTAGTTACATGTACTTGTGGCCCGACCCATTTGCTTATTTTCTTGGCTGTACATGTATATTTTTGATGTTTGTTAGTATAAATGTAAACAGTAATAAACAATAAAATATTATTAACTTGAAGTTTGATAAAAAAAAATAAACGCATAATATACATTTCCTAGGCTTCGCGCGGCCGGTCGCCGGCTACCCAGAAATGAATATTATCCATTTCATGAATGAAGTTATTCTCTATTTCATTGTAGTTATAAATTATTATTCATTTCAGTAATAACTTTGTTAGTTACAGGTACCCATGATAAATATTAAATGGGGTTCTGGCGGCCGGTCGTCGGCTACCCAGAAATAAATATTATCCATTTCGTCAATGAAATTATTCTCCATTTCGTTGTAGTTATAAATTATTATCAATTTCAGTTATAAGTTTGTTAGTAACAGGTACACGTCATATACATTACCGGGACTTGGCGTAACCAGTCGTCTACCCAGAAATAAATATTATCCATTTCGCCAGTGAAATAATTCTCCGTTTCGCTGTAGTTATAAATTATTATCCATTTCAGTTTAAGTTTGTTAGTTACAGGTACGCATCATATACATCATATGGGACTTCGCGCAGCCGGTCGTTGGCTACCCGGAAATAAATATTATGTATTTCTTCAATGAAATTATTCTCCATTTGGTTGTAGTTATGAATTATTACCCATTTAATAATATACAGTTGTTGCTGAAGAAACTACTTCTGTCTGCATTTTTTCATATGGATCCATACAGAAGACGATCATACTACTGGTCTGCGGTAAATGCAGTCATTTTTGCAGTTCTAAACTAAATTTTGATTGGTCTATCCGCTTGAATTCTAAATTTAGAATCGGGTCAACGAAAATACACGGTGAGCGTGTAAATTTACGTGCTTAGCGTGTAATTTATACGCTAAGCGTGTAAAAAACACGCTTGACGTATAAATTTACACGCTCACCGTGTAAATTTACATGCTTACCGTGAATTATGGTACCGCTCGAGCGATTTCAGACTTTTGACCCAAATGGTACGTCATTTTGAAATGCTACAAGACAAAATGGTGCATTTTAAGTCATTTCACACAAAAATTCTGAGCAATTTAGGTTGAAATGTACTTGCCTGCATAATTGGAGTACAAGAAGAAGTAGGCTTTTAAAATTAAAGTCATTTCAGATAAAATTCTGAGCTAACCAGGTTGAAATGTACAAACTACTCACCTGATTGATAGGAGTATAAATATAGATATTGAGGTTCAGGATCCTCCCAAAGAAATTGTAAAATTATACAAGACAAAATGTTGCATTTTAAGTAATCCCCGGCACAAAATCTAAGCAAATCAAGTTGAAATGTACATATTACACGCCTACATAATTGGAGTTCAAATAGAGATGTGGGCTTGCTGATCCTGCCCTAGAAATTTTGAGATCTTTGGGCAGCAACATTCTAGTTTTAAGAATATATATATTGCAAAAACTATAAGATTATTATTTGAAACAAAAGAATATTTAAATGCCACTGCGAAAAAAGAGTTAATATACGGGAGTGTACGGGATCCCTTATATTACCCATATACGGGAAGAAATACGGGAAACTAAAATACGGGCGTATATTATTGAAATACGAGAATTTCTAAAAAGGGTTATTCTGATCATATACAACACCGTATATTTCCTGTATATGTCTGGTGTACGGGAATACATAAATCCGTATATTACATGGGATGTATATTTCCCGTATATGTTTCATATACAACCCCGTATATTTCCTGTATATTCTGGAAATATGGGATATGAATATTTTGTATATTTCGAAAATACAGGGTTTAAATTTCCGGTATATTCTTCGTATACAACCCCGTATATTTCCCGTATATGCCGGAAATACGGGATTTAAATAATTTGTATATTTCGAAAATACGCCACATATATGTCCCGTATATGCTTTGTATACAAACTCCGTAATATTCCCGTATATGCCAGAAATACGGGATTTAAATAATTTGTATATTTTGAAAATACGGGACTTATATTTCACGTATATTCTTTTTATACAACTCCGTATATTTTCCGTATATTCGGGAAATACGGGATTTAAATAATTTATATATTTCGAAAAATACGGGATGCAATCAATATAATATTATGTAGTGAAAATTATATTCTCCGGCCATTTCAAAGGTCAAACGTTTTGCATGTTTTCGAACTTGTACATGTATGCAGAATGAATGGCAATATTGAAAGAAAGAAATGTTTAATACTAATATGTCATGAACTGAAAAAAAAGTATTCACGGACCAAAACAGGTATAAAATCAAAGACATTAATTAATCCATCATTTCATCTTGCGCGTTTCCGATTTATTTTAACATTTAATCTAAATATCCGATTGAGAAAAAAAAAGATTAATTAATTCATCCCTATATATTTGTAGTGATAATTACATCCATGGATCATCGCCATTGTAAAAATCAAATGCAAGCATAAATTAACTCTTTTTTCTGCACATTTCCAACGCTTGTGAATACAATGCAAATATTTATAGAAAAAAGGATGAACTAATTCATTTCTGTTTTGTACTGAAAAAAGTATATAAAACATGTATTGATACTTTACTTATGAAATCGATTCTAATATTTTTACAGACCCAAAATAATCGATATTATGTGTCTGCATCCAAAGATTCAAACAAACCCAATTCGTTCAATTTAATACAGTATCATCTGCTACCGTCCGAGTAGTTTGATTTTTGTGTTTTTGTTGGGTTTAACGTTGCGCTGACACACCTATAGGTCCTTTAGCGACTTTCCAGTTTTGTTGGTGGAGGAATATCCCAGGTGCCCCTGCATTATTTCATCACGAGCAAGCACCTGGGTAGAACTACCGAGCTTAATGTCTTCCTCACATGAAGAATTCAACACCATGAGTGAGGCTCAAACCCTCATCGGTGATGGACAGTTGGTTTGAAGTCATCAATCTAAACCACTCAGTCACGGAGACCCAGTCCGGGTAGGTCGGGCCTTTAAACCAACATGTAGATATCATAGCATTTTGGTTATAAAGAAAGCACATAATTAACCAAAGTCATTCAGTTTAATAAAATTCAAAGAGCTATAAAAATGTATTTTTAGCTCACCTGAGCAATGCTCAGGTGAGTTTTTCTGATCGCTCGATGTCCGGCGTCCGTCGTCCGTCGTCTGTCGTCTGTCGTCCGTCGTCTGTCAACATTTAGCTTGTGTATGCGATAGAGGCTGTATTTTTCAATTAATCTTCATGAATATTGGTCAGAATGATAACCTTGATAAAATCTAGGCCGAGTTCGAAAATGGGTCATCTCGGGTCAAAAACTAGGTCACTAGGTCAAATCAAAGAAAAACCTTGTGTATGCGATAGAGGCTGTATTTTTCATTTAATCTTCATGAATATTGGTCAGAATGATAACTTTGATGAAATCTAGGACGAGTTCGAAAATGGGTCATCTCGGGTCAAAAACTAGGTCACTAGGTCAAATCAATGAAAAACCTTGTGTATGCGATAGAGGCTGTATTTTTCATTTAATCTTCATGAATATTGGTCAGAATGATAACCTTGATAAAATCTAAGCCGAGTTCGAAAATGGGTCATCTCGGGTCAAAAACTAGGTCACTAGGTCAAATCAAAGAAAAACCTTGTGTATGCGATAGAGGCTGTATTTTTCAATTCTTCTTCATGAATATTGGTCAGAATGATAACCTTGATGAAATCTAGGCCGAGTTCGAAAATGGGTCATCTCGGATCAAAAACTAGGTCACTAGGTCAAATCAAAGAAAAACCTTGTATATGCGATAGAGGCTGTATATTTCAATTCTTCTTCATGAATTTTAGTCAGAATGATTGCCTTGATGAAATCTAGGCCGAGTTCGAAAATGGGTCATCTCGGGTCAAAAACTAGGTCACTAGTTCAAATCAAAGAAAAACCTTGTGTATGCGATAGAGGCGGTATTTTTCAATTGATCTTCATGAATTTTGGTCAGAATGATAACCTTGATGAAATCTAGGCTGAGTTCGAAAATGGGTCATGTGGGGTCAAAAACTAGGTCACTAGGTCATACCACTTAAAAACCTTGTGTATGCGATAGAGGCTGTATTTTTCAATTGATCTTCATGAATTTTGGTCAGAATGATTACCTTGATGAAATTTAGACCAAGTTCGAAAATGGGTCATCTGGGGTCAAAAACTAGGTCACTAGGTCAAATCAAAGAAAAATCTTGTGTATGCAATAGAGGCTGTATTTTTCAACTGATCTTCATGAAATTTAGCCAGAATGATAACCTTGATAAAATCTAGGCCGAGTTCGAAAATGGGTCATCTGGGATCAAAAACTAGGTCACTAGGTCAAATCGAAGAAAAACATTGTGTATGCAATAGAGGATGTATTTTTCAATTGATCTTCATGAAATTTGGTCAGAGTGATTGCCTTGATGAAATCTAGGTCGATTTTGAATATGGGTTATCTGAGGTCAAAAACTAGGTCACTAGGTCAAATTAAAGAAAAATCTTGTGTATGCGATAGAGACTGTTTTTTTCAATTGATTTTTATGAAATTTGGTCAGGTTGATTGCCTTAATGAAATCTAGGTTGAATTTGAATATGGGTCATCTGAGGTCAAAAACTAGGTCACTTGGTCAAATCAAAGAAAAAACTTCTGTATGTGATAGAGGCTGTATTTTTCAGTTGATCTTCATGAATTTTGGTCAGAATGATTGCCTTGATAAAATCTAGGTTGAGTTTGAACATGGGTCATCTAGGGTCAAAAACTAGGTCATATCTAAGAAAATGCTTGTTTTATCGCAAGAGACCAATTTTTTGGTCCAATCTTAATGAAAATTGGTCAGAATATTTGTTTCCATGAAATCACTAGGTCAAACATGTTTTACACTGTTATGGGGTGTTTCTTAGGTGAGCGACCTAGGGCCATCTTGGCCCTCTTGTATACTTTTTTGTTCAATGTTCAATTTTAGCTGTTACTTAATTATAAATTATTAAGTGAAATATATTTTCATATCCATTGACTTTTGTTTGGAAGTAATTCCGCAGATGTTCTGTGTATAGTAAGGTGGCATAGCGAGGACATAGGAAATATTTTATTTTTCCCGTGTGCAGGTGTAAGCTACCAGGTGCGAATGTGGTAATTCACACGTGCGCGGGTGATAACTATCACGTGCGCAAGTGATAGCTATAACGTTCGCACGTTATACTACCATGTGCGCATGTGATAGCTAACACGTGCACATGTGTTAGCTGACAAATGAAAAAGCGAGAAAGATCTGCAATTTTTCTAAATGGATGTCTTTCATAAAAAAGTGTTATTTAGTGATACATGTAATTTATGAAGTAAGTTTTTCTTGTTTTTGAAAAAAAGGGCTGATATCTCGATTAGTTTCGTTGGTCATTTATCACATTCGCACGTTTCAGCTTACAACTGCGAACGTGATAGCTATCACGTGCGAACGTGTTAGCTAAGATAGTTTCACGTGCGCACGTGTTAATCCACACATTTGCACGTGGTAGCTAACATGTGCGAATGTGGTGCTAACACGTGCGTACGTGATAAATAAAATGTTTCCTATGTCCCCTCTATGCCTGCGTAGTATACACTGTTCCAAGACTATTTTATTTCTCGTGGATGTAGTGTCATTTAGTAATGACCTAGCACTCATGAATATTTCATATATTTCCGTAAATTTATTTTCAATGTCCAAACATAGATAGCGATACAAATATTACATATATAATTCTTAGTTGATATTATACTATCGCTGAGTGGACAAAGCGTTTAGCTGCCAATATCAGGGTAGTGGGTTCGAGTTTTGACCATACCTTTTCCCCCCAATTTTTTTTGGCAAACTTACCACTTATTTGTCAAACGTATCGTGATATTTATGGTCCGTTTATTGAAAGTTACTACTGTTTGCAGATCAAATTGCCCCTTCAACTTTTTTCAACTGGATAGAGTTGCACATTTACGTCACAATAGCTGTGAAGCTGAAGCTATTTTTGGAGTAATCCTGACAGGTTAACCCCGCCTCATCCGCAATAAATTATTCATTCACCCATGTCGTGAAACGTTTTTCTTTACGTCACACAAAGCGCGTGCTCTGACTCTATCTTTGATGTATTGCCGTACTTGCATACATTGTAAAGTGCAATAAGGTGATAATGGATATGTTTTAAAAGTAGAATATTGAATATTTCAACTACATTCAAATGAAAACAACGTTTTTTGTTTGTTATGACAATTATTATCGATGAAATTTCCATCCACGCAAGGTATATAAGGTTTTATAGAAAGGTATCATTGAACCTTCCAGGTTACGCAACACTTGTAGATCTAATTGTCATATCCATAAAAACTGATTTATTTGATATTCAAACTTCTGCAGAGTCTTCCATAGCTTAACTACCGCAAATCTAACTCCATGATTATAGAGTATAAGATTCTTTCACTGGTTATAGGTGCAGATGGGAATTTCTGGCCTCGAGGATAACTGGTTAGGTGGTAACGAGGTTCCTACCGAGTTACCGCCTAAACAGTTCCCCGAGAGCCGGATATTCCCATCTGCAACTATAACCAGTGACAGAATCTTTTTCTTGCATACCGATATCAAGATATAATAATAAAATCAGTCGAACGGCTTTCTTTTTAGAACTATTTCTTATAGCAGCGTATTTAAACAAAGCGCGGGAAATCAACGTCCATAAACAGGAAAGACGTCATGACGTTTCAAAGACAAATAACAATGTTTAGTTCCGGTTTTGTTTTATCAGTTCCAGCGTAACGTTATGAATTTTTGATAAAATAATGTGATTGAATCGAGAAATATACTATCAGGAACAAAGAGGAACTGTCAAGGTACTGGATTTTTTATTCAGTTTTCGAAATAAAATATAAATAAATAACTACATAAATCTTCTACATATATGTAGTTCGTAATACGTCATTTAAAGCACGAGAGTCATCTTACACCCCGGGGTGTAAGATGGATTTTTCCAGCACCGGTACAAATACCGGAAATCCCCATCTAGTATGCAATAATTAGTTTTTTATTTTATTTTTAGGTGGGGTTTAGCTTCTACTTGTATGTGAATTTATCTACTATTTATTTGAAGTCGTTTAAACACTATTTCAGTTATTTACATACAGGCAGTTGATAAGCTGTGTCTACGTTCATGGAAAGAACCAGTTATAGACTCACATAAGTCAAAATAATTTGACGTTTAGTTTGTTGAATATTTGTGACGGTCACTCTAAAAGGTCCAAAATAATTGAGGTAGAGATAGACCCTAAAATTTTCAATGATAGTAATACATTAAATAAAGTCTAGAAATTGATTTCCAAGTCCTTAAAATAACCAAAAATGATTTCACAAATGTGAAGTTCATGATAGTTTTGTTAATATCAATAACAGAAGTTTTAATTTTTAATTTAAAGTTGTGATCCACAAAGAATGACAACTCTTGCCTTGGGCTAGTACTTATAAGCAGAGATATCTATTAGTTTACTTCCCTTTCAGTTACACAATTGAATGGAAAAGAAAACTGTTTTAGACACAAAATCATTCTGTTTTGCACAACAAAAACATTTAGGATTTATTCATTTATGTTTGATTTACCCCGCAAAACATAGTTCCTATGATTCTGTCAACTTACAAATGGTATAAAATTAACTTTTAACAAGCCAATAATAAAATGAAGTACCAGTAAGTAACTAATAGTGCAGATAATACAGTTTTGCTTGTATCAAAATATCACAATAGAAGCACTTTTGTAATACAGAACACCTGGTAGGGTTAGTAAAGGTGCAGTTATATTGATCTCTATTTCCTATGCCTAATTGAGGATAAATAACAGTACACCATCATGTAAAGTTAATGGTTTTATCGCTTGCACATAATTATGTGTAACGTTAATCGTGTTAAGGGGAATTATGATAACTTTTACATAAATTAATGAGGAATTGAATCCCCCTTTTGATTAGTCTAAATAATGAGACCTCGGGTAGACCGATTTGACATTTTGATATATTACGTTGTCTTTTAAAGGTGATATCAACCAGTCAAAAAATATAATGATATTCAACTCTTGAGTACAATTATTTGGACTACCTTTTGATACATATAAGTTTTATTTGAATTTATCTCATATTCCCAACAAAATCAGCATTTAAACCTAAATCTGGCGATGACAATTTCTTTCGAGTGGAGAAAACTACTTGTAACTGTTTCCTAGGATCACATCAAATTAGTTAGACTAAGACTCACATATTCCGTAAGAAATTGCCAACTTTTTTTAATAAATAGGCATAGTCGGTTCCGGGAATCGAATTTATGCCCTTCAATCAACGATGAGCAAATCCAACAACTCGAGTCAGTCACGTTTTATAATTATTGTGATAACTAAACACGAGGTACATTTTTTAAAAGAAAAGTCTGCAGCAAAAGGTACTGAAATCTAGGCAGAAAAAGGCCTGTAATGTATAAGAGGGTGTCTTTTTTCACATCCACGTTACCTAAATGTAGTGTGCATTGTGGCAAGATTCATTTAAATTTTAAATAAGATTAGATCTAGTACATCTGTTACAATCCGGTTAAACACCTGTTGCAACAGTATTTAAATCATCATTTCTCGGTCATGCAGCCTATGTAAACAAGTTCATTCAGTATTTTTACTCGTATCGGAAAGGCGGAGTTACCTGTATAGACGAGATCCAAAAATACTTCAGCATCGCTTCTTTTGTGACGTACAGGTACAAGTCTATCGATTTAAGAAAAGGTGAAAGTGCAATTTGATCTGCAAACAGTAGTATCATATTCACCCGTCGTAAAAAAAAGCGGACTATTAAAAATATTCTAGACAAAAAGACAAATTACCTGTCACAAGTGTACTAGAAAATAAATACTTAAAGAGAAAATATTTAAAATTCATAAAAATAAAACAGGTAGCGATAACATTACATTACTTTACTTAAAGAAATGATAACCGTGGTAACGTGGGTGGAAGTCAGACCCACCGTGGCACTGATTAACTGTATATAATACAAATATTGCGTAAATTGACGAAAACGCTCGAAAAATATTGGCAAAGATTAATGAGTGCAAGGGTCAATATTATTAGGTTATTTAACATTGTTCTGTACAATGCGGTGATATATTTGGACGAATACCCAGCTGAGAAAACCATATTGGACGAGCCGCTAGGCGAGTTCAATATGGTTTTCTCAGCTGGGTACGAGTCCAAATATATCTCGTATTGTACAGTACAATGTTAAATAACCTTTTTATTCTATATGTATTTTATCTTACTATAATAATAGTTTAAATTAAAAATGATTCACTGAATATTGTATTCCTGCCTTTTCTAGTTTTTCCCAGCTTGGTATGAGTGCAAATATATATTATACAGAACAATGTTAGACCTTAAATAACCTTTTTATTCTATATTCATTTCACTTCATACGTATTATACGTAATTCATTGAATGATGTTTTTTCTGCGTATCATCATTAAAAAAGTATAGGGTGCAACCTCCCTACAACAGCCATTTGACGATTTGGGTGGTAATAATATTAGGCTGAGATATTATGCCCACAAACATTGTCAGCAAGTTTGGTGAAGATCGGATGAAAACTGTTTGACTTAAATGAGCGGACAAGGCTAAATTCCCCGTTTTTCGAGTAATTCAAGGACTATAGTCAAAGAATGCCTGGTACAATTTGGCTGGTTATCTAAATTGACCGAGATGTAATGCCCACAAACATTCGCAGCAGGTTTGGTGAAGAGCCGACGAAAACTGAATTATAGAGCAGACATGTTTTGGATGCTGACCGCCTGTCCGCTGCCATTCATAATCTTCTCGATGTTGTTTCTTAACCGTTAAACAAAAACTGCTGAGGTAGCTATTCACAGTCAGGGCTGATACCAATTTCTAGGTTTCTTCCGGAACGGCTTCTTTTAGCGACTTTTCAAATATTCCAACATCTGATGATCCTTTTTACTGTATTTTTAAGTTTTTGATTATTAACGAACGTTTTAATATCTAAATCAGATAGCATTGTTATCCCTTGAATCGTTTTTGTGTGTTGTAAAAAAACAACAACCTCAAATTAAATCCAGATTTCAAGACACATAATCAAACTCTGTACACAGAGCGCCTACTTCATCCGATTTACATTCGGAACATTTTCACGCGTTTCGGGCTTTATCATATGTTTAACATGGGACTGTTGAACCGTCCAAATACAGAAAATACAGGATTTTTTGTACGCGCGTGCGTCCAAATACAGAAAATACAGGATTTTTGTACGCACGTGCATCCAAATACCGTAATATATTGTACGGTCACGTGTTGCAAATGAACGTTCGCAATTGGATAGATAAAATAGGTATAGAATAATTACGGATAATATATGAAACACAATTGACTAACATAAACCTTTCATCAGTGCTATATAAGCATTTACACTGATTTACCCATCTCCACGAAAATAAACTGTACATATAATTTCTGCGGAATAGATTTACTGCAACATTAATTGATTATAATTGTATGCATATTAACTAAATTGAAGAGATATAAATAAATAGATACAGCCCATGTACCCTTAGCCTGGGAATCTGACAATTTCTAACTTTTTAGACCTGCAAATTGACAATATCAGAAACTCAATGAATGCCAATTAACACAAATTAGGGATCTTTAATGCATAGATATTAGGTATGATTTCTTCCGTCCAATCAGTGGGGAACACGCTTCGTGCGTTCATATATCCCGAGGTGATAACATCTGGCTGAAGTTACCACACGCGATAATCTGTATATTGTAAATTCTACAGAAGGAAAGGAAGTCACGGGTAAGTACTTATTTGAATTAATATTTTTTATTTTTTCATAAACTGAATTTGACCCATTTTTAGCTCACCTGTCACGTAGTGACAGGGTGAGTTTTTATGATCACCCTTCGTCCGTCCGTCCACACAATTTTTTGTGAACAAGATAGAGACCACATTTTGCAAGCCATTTTGATTAAACTTGTACAAAACTTGTATTGGCATGATATTTCAATTCCTTTCGAAAACTGGCCAGATCCCATCATGGGTTCTAGAATTATTGCCCCTTAAAGGGCCAGAATTTGCTATTTTTGTGCATCAACAATTTCTTGTCTGCATGATAGTGGTTTCATTTATGATTTTTTTTAACCAAACTTGCACACAACTTGTATCACCATAAGATCTTGGTTCCTTTCTTGAACTGGTCAGATCCCATAATGGGTTCCAGAGTTATGGCCCCTGAAGGGCCAAAATTAGCTATTTTGGCCTTGTCTGCACAATAGTAGCCTTATTTATGATTTGATTTTTACCAAACTTGCACACAACTTGTATCACCATAAGATCTTGGTTCCTTTCTTGAACTGGCCAGATTCCATCATGGGTTCCAGAGTTATGACCCCTGAAAGGGCCAAAATTAGCTATTTTGACCTTGTCTGCACAATAGCAGCTTCATTTATGATTTGATTTTAATCAAACTTGCACACAACTTGTATCACCATAAGGTCTTGTTTCCTTTCTTGAACTGGCCAGATTCCATCATGGGTTCCAGAGTTATGGCCCCTGAAAGGGCCAAAATTAGCTATTTTGACCTTGTCTGCACAATAGCAGCTTCATTTATGATTTGAATTTAATTAAACTTGCAGAAAAACTGTGTCACCATAAGATCTCGGTTCCTTTCTTGAATAGACCAGATCCATAATGGGTTCTAGAGTTATGGCCCCTGAAAGAGCCAAAATTAGCTTTTTTGACATTGTCTGCACAATAACAGCTTCGTTTATGATTTGATTTTAATTAAACTTGCACAAAACTTGTGTCACCATAAGATCTTGGTTCCTTTCTTGAACCGACCAGATCCCATAACAGGTTCCAGTGTTGTGGCCCCTGAAAGGGCCAAAATTAGCTTTTTTGACCTTGTCTGCACAATAGCAGCTTCGTTTATGATTTGATTTTAATTAAACTTGCACAAAACTTGTGTCACCATAAGATCTTGGTTCCTTTCTTGAACTGGCCAGATTCCTTTATGGGTTCCAGAGTTATGGCCCCTGATAGGGCCAGAATTAGCTATTTTGACCTTGTCTGCACAATAGCAGCTTCATTTATGATTTGAATTTAATCAGACTTGCACAAAACTTGTGTCACAAGAAGGTCTTGGTTCCTTTCTTGAACCGACCATATCCCGTTATTGATTCCAGAGTTATGGCCCCTGAAAGGGCCAAAATTAGCTATTTTGACCTTGTCTGCACAATAGCAGCTTCATTTATGATTTGAATTTAATTAAACTTTCACAAAACTTGTGTCACCATAAGATCTTGGTTACTTTCTTGAACCAACCAGATCCCATAATGGGTTCTAGAGTTGTGGCCCCTGAAAGAGCCAAAATTAGCTTTTTTGACCTTGGCTGCACAATAGCAGCTTTGTTTATAATTTGATTTTAATTAAACTTGCACAAAACTTGTGTCACCATAAGATCTTGGTTCCTTTCTTGAACCGACCAGATCCCATAACAGATTCCAGAGTTGTGGCCCCTGAAAGGGCCAAAATTAGCTATTTTGATCTTGTCTGCACAATAGCAGCTTCGTTCATGATTTGATTTTAATCAAACTTGCACAAAACTTGTGTCACCATAAGATCTTGGTTCCTTTCTTGAACTGGCCAGATTCCTTTATGGGTTCCAGAGTTATGGCCCCTGATAGGGCCAGAATTAGCTATTTTGACCTTGTCTGCACAATAGCAGCTTCATTTATGATTTGAATTTAATCAAACTTGCACAAAACTTGTATCACAAGAAGGTCTTGGTTCCTTTCTTGAACCGACCATATCCCGTTATTGATTCCAGAGTTATGGCCCCTGATAGGGCCAAAATTAGCTATTTTGACCTTGTCTGCACAATAGCAGCTTCATTTATGATTTGAATTTAATTAAACTTGCACAAAACTTGTGTCACCATAAGATCTTGGTTCCTTTCTTGAACCGACCAGATCCCATAATGGGTTCTAGAGTTGTGGCCCCTGAAAGAGCCAAAATTAGCTTTTTTGACCTTGTCTGCACAATAGCAGCTTTGTTTATAATTTGATTTTAATTAAACTTGCACAAAACTTGTGTCACCATAAGATCTTGGTTCCTTTCTTGAACCGACCAGATCCCATAACAGGTTCCAGAGTTGTGGCCCCTGAAAGGGCCAGAATTAGCTATTTTGATCTTGTCTGCACAATAGCAGCTTCGTTTATGATTTGATTTTAATCAAACTTGCACAAAACTTGTGTCACCATAAGATCTTGGTTCCTTTCTTGAACTGGCCAGATTCCTTTATGGGTTCCAGAGTTATGGCCCCTGATAGGGCCAGAATTAGCTATTTTGACCTTGTCTGCACAATAGCAGCTTCATTTATGATTTGAATTTAATCAAACTTGCACAAAACTTGTGTCACAAGAAGGTCTTGGTTCCTTTCTTGAACCGACCATATCCCATTATTGATTCCAGAGTTATGGCCCCTGAAAGGGCCAAAATTAGCTATTCTGACCTTGTCTGCACAATAGCAGCTTCATTTATGATTTGATTTTAACCAAACTTGCACACAACTTGTATCACCATAAGATCTTGATTCCTTTTTACGAAGGAACATATTATGTTATCGCCTCGGTGTCCGTCTGTCTGTATATCTGTTGGTTAGCAATTTCCCTTCCACTCTGTAACTCTTGAACCCCTTGAAGGATTTCAAAGAAACCTGACACAAATGTTCACCTCATCGAAACAACCTACAGAGCGCATATTTCGGATGGCTCACTTGAAGATCAAGGTCACACTTAGGGGTCAAAGGTCATATGACTTTGTTTTGTGTATATATTGCTCTGCATTTGCGTCGATTGCAGTGCTCTTGTTTTTATTTGGCAGATCCTTCTTTTGTTGATTTACAATATTTTTTTTCAATTACTTCCCTTTTATGTTACTATAAATAGCTTACTTAGTAACTTTTTTATTATTGGCCATAGGGAAAAACCAAGACCACTTTTCTGTGGTACAACATAGATGGTACCTCCAATTTTTAGGTGTATTTTGACATATCTGTACCTTGTAAAATTATTTTTTTCTTTTTGGTTAAATTCTTCCCTTTGTTGTTCCTGTCCTTTGGACTTAGATATTTTTTCTGAGGACTTAGATTTATTTTTAATTTCTTCCCTTTGTTGTTCCTGTCCTTTTGGGTTTCATCAGTCAAAATTTTGCTCCTATCCTCCATTGATGTAATCCTTCGGGCATGAAACTACTGGCCTGATTTGAAAATAATTTTATTTGAAGTAACTTTAAGAAAATTTCAACTATATTTTCTCATAATTCTTTTGATTGATCTTGATTATGATTTTTTGACCTTCCTGTCCTTAAGTGCAATGATAACAGGTGAGCGATATAGGGCCATTTTGGCCCTCTTGTTTCTCAATATGAATTCTTTTTATAACAAAGCAGACCATGAATTATATTTCAATTAATCGGAAACACGGGTTGCCTCCTATGTCCTATGTCGATTTATATGAAAATATTTAATGTACATCAAATGATACACTTCGAGAGAAATACTCTTTTATTGCTTTAACGAATTCAGAAGCGTCAAAATATATATCTTAATATGAAAAAAGAAATTCAGAATAGCCATTAAATAGTTTCATTCATTCATTCATTCATTCATTCATTTGATCGATCTTTTTTTGCACACCTCATCATTTAACTATTATTTCATTCATTCTTTCATCCAATAGTCGACAAGAATGTCAGTCATCAAAAGTTGATGTTGCAAGTGTTTGAAATAAAAAATATATCGTGCAAAAACATTTGATGAATACCATTGGGGTTAAACGAGAATAAAGTTGCAAGGACAAAAACAGCTACTGATAGAAGTTTTATTTTGTAGAAGCTTAGTAGCCAAGGCTAGCTTCTTTAAGAATGAATAAGGCGGCACAAACATTCATTCATTTGATCAAAACTGGAATAATAATAATGACTTTATTTATTGAGGCAACACTATTAGGCATGCCCAATCTTCCAAGTGGGCCTCAAAATTATGTACAATATTTACAAATAGATTTCAAATACAAATTTGACAATAGCATGATTACAACATTCTAAGCATATGTTATGTTGTTCATTTTCCAGTTTGTTAAATGGGATCTTTTGAACTGCTCAAGACTGTTAGAATTTTTTACTTCAAGAGGTAATGTGTTCCAGATTTTTGGTCCCGAGTATTCAAGGGATTTTCTGTACAGTTCTAAGTTTGGTTTAGGTACTTCAAGACATTTATTTGATTCTGATCTTAAATTAATGTAAGGATTATGTACAAATTTAAATTTACTTTGAAGATAGGATGGACTAAGATTGTTAATTGATTTAAAGACTAAAATTGCTTTCTTATAATGCAGTCGTTCATTGAATTTCATCCAGTTCAGCTCTTTAAACAAATCTTCAGATGGAAAATCAAAACATTTATCAAGGATGATTCGAGCTGCTCTTTTTTGAAATTTTGTAATTTTTTCCATTGAATCCCTGTTGCAATTACCCCAAATTGTGCAGCAATAATCCAAGTGGGGTAAAATATAAGCATTAAAGAAAAGTTTTCTCTGGGGAATATCTAGGTAGCATTTTATTCGTTGTAAAAGATAAAGTAAGGAATTGCATTTCTTAGTGTGTTATCAATATGATCTTTCCAGCTTAAGTTATTACTGACATGTACACCTAACAGTTTTTCTGATTCTGTATATTCGACAGTTTCATTGTTGAATGTAAGGGGCGATGGGTTCAAAGTATCTTTATTAGTTCCTCTTGATGAGATAAACATTGCTTTGGTTTTTTGTACATTAGCTGTCATATAATTATGCTTGCACCAGTCCTCAATTTTAGAGAGTACAGACTGTAATTCAGAACTGATTTCTTGTTTGGTGTTTCCAACAACAGTTAAGGTTGTATCATCTGCAAAAATATCAGTGAAACAGTCTTTCAGATGTTGGGGCAGATCATTAATATATAAAATAAAAAGCAGAGGGCCAAGCACAGAGCCTTGAGGGACACCAGACATTATTGGCTTTGATTCAGATATTTTTCCAGAAACACATACTTTTTGAAATCTATTACTTAAATATGAATCTCGGGAAAGCATTTATGAAGTTAATAATTATGATCTTTTATCTTTAGAAAATGGGTAATCTAACTGACAAAATAATGCTTTTTCTAGACTAAAATGTAAGCGGTTGTGATGCGTATTATTTTTTCAAAGTATTATATCAAAAAGGGTTGGTTATAATAAAATTTCATATTATGTAGAATTTGATTATTAATCTGAAAGTGTTATGAATTTTATATAATACGGAAAAAATACATACATACTCTAGATATTTTGCATTACCAACTTTTAGTAACATCTTTAAACCGATAAAGCGGGACAGCTTTACCTATCATAAAAGTCAATAGAACAAATAATCCAAATCGTCGATTTCCGTACTAAGTGTTGTTGTTGTAGTAACACGGGGGTGGGGGGAATCGATAACTAATAGCTTTGGTCATTATAATTTTAACTGATGCATTTACAGGTGGACGGTTTACTTAACGATGTACTTGAATGAAGTTTAAATTAATATTAAAGTGAAATGCGGAACAAGTCGAATATGTATATAATACTTTATTTATTGTCAAATAAAAGTAATATTTAGTAATATGAATATGGTATCTAATATATTCAGAAAGCATTACATATTTACATCTAACACAAACATTTACTTTCAGGACCATACATGTACAAAAAATAAGTAATTGCTCAGCTAAGTCTGTTATTTTAAATATGCGCCACCAATTGATTTTCAACGGACCATTATGAAATTTTCACAAATTAAAGTTGACGATATTTCCGATTGACTGGTATTTTCTTAGTTCTTGGTTATTCTCCATTTTGCAGCTGTAAAATCTTCAAATATGACCACAAACGTCTTTTTTTCAGCAGGGCACAAAATGATCTACTTAAAAGGTTTTCTAAGTAAACTTTCTATATACAACAAAAATACGGCAAAAATTCTTTATTTTCAAGGTTGTGTTAATATTATCTCTCCAATAATATATAATTTGTCAAGTTTAATTAGACGTCACATTGGAGGCAAACGATTTTGAACGCAAAACACGTAAAACTGACGTTGAGTTTCACCCAAAATTTTGCGTAAAGACTCCGTCTGTCATAAGATTTATGACATAAGTGTAAAAATCATAAAAACTAAATCCCTGAGAGAAAGAAAAAAGACGATATAAAGACAGAAGAAAGAAAGTGATATGTTACAACGCAAAAACCACAAAACAATAAAAATACCTATCACTTACAGTAAGTGGGTAACATATTTTTTATGACCCAGCTTGAAACAACACTGACCGGATATTTCTTATCCCCATGCAATATTGTAATACAGTGAAATTTAAAGGGTGATTAAACATTTGACACAATTAAATTATTTTATTTTCAGTGTAACTATATGCAATCTTGGGACTAAAATAAATAAAAAATAACGCAATTTTTAAATGAATAATTAAAAAAGGCACTGGCCTCCAGATCATCCGACAAGAACAAAAATATATCTATATATTTTAGATATCTGGAAGGTAATGGTGTATATGCTACGTATACTGACAGACTATATGTTGCGGAAACACATGAGAATTAGATGTTTTAACTACTTTTTATGTTGAAATTTGTATATTTAACATGCATTGAACACTAAACCCTCCATAGCGTTATTGGTAACGACAGCGGAAAACTTCTTTATTGCCGCGGCGTTCGGGGGGGTTCGATTCCCGGCATGATCATCTTTTTTCTATATATGACATTTTTAAATTCCTATTTTAATTTTCATAATGTGACCAAACTTCAGCTTGAAAGATATCCTTGATGAACTGATAATTCTGCTTTTTAATCGAAACTCCTTTCAATATTTTATTCTGTATTCATAAATAACAGCTGTCATTAAGATTTTGTAGATTTTTATCATCAAGTATATCCTGTGCATTTAAGGGATATTAATTAAGGAATATTAAAGCCGGTTTGCCTATGGTCTATATATATATATATTTCGAAAAAAACAAACTGTGAGAACAATAAACATCTCGCGGGAAGGTCTATCTTTGCATGTCCGCAGTTTTTCTGTTACTCTAGCCAGGCCTGTTCACGTGCATGTATAGACATGCGCTCATGCAAAACCAATCATTTTGAAAACAAAGTGGTCATTCGTTAGGAATGAAATCGAGTATGTCTGTAAATTCAATCTTCAAACATTCAATCAAACTAGTACCATTTCTTTCATTTTACCACAGATTAGACATGTATACACTATTACATAATTATTATTGAATATTCGGCAACTCTAATACGAAATAATGTAAATTATATTGATACTCTGATATTATTTATTATATTTCAGTTAGGTTAATCTATGAGATTTGGATAATTTTAAATCCAGATTTACAGTTAGTTTTCTATTTTCATACTTTAATTCAGGACTACTGAATTAAAAGCCGAGATGCATTATGTTTATTTTAACATGAAGAGATGAGACGTTTATGATGAATATTTTACTTGTCTACAATAAATCTTAGCGAGAATATTATACTGACCGCGAGATTGGAAATTCTGGAAACTCTTCAGATTGTTTGACCAAAAAATTTAAACTTTAGTGGCAAATATATCGTTCAGAACTTGTTCAGTCACAAAGTTTAAAGAGATGTTTGAAATTAAATAAAAAGGCTAAACAACGCGACTGTTATATCACTTTCATATATTTGATCAAAAGTGTACAAAAGAATTATTGTTATCAGTATCTATGAATTGCAAGAGTCCATTTTTTATAACTTTTAATGCATGCATTTTTTTTATTTCAGGTTGACACAAGAGTTTTTTTTTAGTTAATACCAACTGGAATCACAAAACGGGACGACGATTTATTTTCACGATAGAGAATAATATTATGCTTATGTGAGAAGTTTCTTCTAGTTTGATCAACAGATGCAGACAGACAGCCCGGACGAGCCATTCTTTCTCAGCGACATTCGTAACAATAGATAAAAGCTTATACTTATTGAGATCAGGAAACTGAATATTTCCATGGGGTGCATCATTTGTAACCTGCTTACATATTGAGTTCCAACACAGAAGCAACATGCGTCTTTTCAAAGCGCTCGTTTTGAATACATCTTTGGACATAGAAGGGGTGTACTGCTCTTCTTAGCAGACGGCATATCGAAAAGCCTACGAAAACATGTACAAACAGTAATAAAAGAAGTGATACTCAACTGATTTGTTGAGTCAACAGCGCAGAATTAAATGTGCGAATTGCTAGTTTTTCAATTAGAAATGAACATAAAAAATGCTTGATGTTATTGATTACTCACATTTTCTGATTATTTCATTTGGACAAGAAATGAAAATAATTCATAATCGTATGAAAAACTGTTTTAAAAAGTATTTAAGTTGAATAAAATGTTAATTTAATCTGACATGTCTCCAATTAATAATAATATGACATTTTTTCTCACATCCTGTCTTTGTCCTGCTTTTTTCTAACATACCGTATTCTGCTGTAGGTATGTTTAACCTTCATTTTATGTCATCTTTCAGTGTGTGCCCATATACGAAATCAGTTCACATAAAAGAAAAATACGGGATCCGTATACTACACATAGTGCATATACGAGAAAAGTCTGGTAAACGTATCATTTAGAAATACTGGTCCGTGAATTCCCCGAATACGAAAAACAAATTCAGTCTGAATGTGACACAAATATTAGATCTGTATACTATGTATATCTTGTATAAACAGGAAAAAACCTGGCCCGTATATCAAAAACTACAGGTCCGTATATCCCCGTATATCAGATGCAAATACATTCCGTATATATGACACAAGTACGGGATCCGTATACCATGCATATACGGGACTAGTCCTTAGCTCGTATATCAAAAAATACAGTTTAGTATATTCCCCGTGTATGACAAAAGTACGGGATCCGTATACCTAGTATATCATGCGTATACGGAAAAAATCCGAAGCCCGTATATTAGAAAATACAGGTCCGTATATGCCCCGTATATTAGATGCAATCACAGTCCGTATATGTCAAAAATAGGGGATCCGTATACTACGTATATCTGGAATATACAGGCTCGTATACTTGTTCCGTATATTCTAAAATACCGAAAGTATACAGGAAAATAGTCTCAAGACCCTTCGAATACATGAAAATAAAACTTATGTTAAAGCAGGACATGAATAAACACCATTTCTATGGAAAATTCTTTTAAAGTTCGTATATTTCATATATACGGGAAATATACCTATATGTATATTCGGCATGTACGGGATCCCGTATATGCATGACAAATATACAGGCTTCCCATATACTAGATGTTCCGAATACGGGATCGTATATTAGGTCCGTATATTTGTAATATACATCCCGTATACTCCCGTATATTCGAAATATACGGGACCGTATACTCCCGTATATTGACCCTTTTTTCGCAGCGTGCCCACAATATACCTTATACCTAAATGTTTTTTCAGATTTTGAAAAAAATTGATAGTATGAATTATGTGTTTGTCTTTATAAAATCTAGGTGAAGATCAAATCTTGTTGCCTGGGGTCAAAAATTAGGTCACTTGGTCAAATAAGGGAAAGGCCTTGTTGACCACATTTTCTATTTGATCTTCTTAAAACTTTTTCAGAATGTTTGTCTCTATGAAATCTAGGTCATGTTCAAAGTCTAGGTCAGGTTGAAAACTAGGTTATCTAGGTAAAAGCTAGGTCAAATCATAGAAATATATTGTTAACAATCAAAGGGCCACAAGACCTGATCTTGATGAGACTTGGTTAGAATGTTTGTCTGTTTAAAATCTAGGATTAATTTGTAACTGGGTCATTTTTGAAAGAACTAGGTCTTAATATTAAATCAAATACTGTAGCAGCCACTTTTACAACTTGATCATCATAAATCTTTATCAGAATATTTGTCTATAGGGAATCTGGGTCAAGTTCAAAAGTGGGTACTTAAGGTCAAAAACTGTCTCTGGGTCAAATCATTAAAACTCATTTTTAATGATCTACCTGATTTACATTAAACATGGTCTAGGTCAGGTGAGCGAATTGACATATATTCCTTATGAATTTTAGAAAAAGTGATGGAAACAGTGTAAATTAATATAAAGTGGAGACAACAAAACAAAATCCCCTTTTCCTTGTTTTTAGCTCACCTGAGCAATGCTCAGGTGAGTTTTTCTGATCGCTCGATGTCCGGCGTCCGTCGTCCGTCGTCTGTCGTCTGTCGTCTGTCGTCCGTCGTCTGTCAACATTTAGCTTGTGTATGCGATAGAGGCTGTATTTTTCAATTAATCTTTATGAATATTGGTCAGAATGATAACTTTGATGAAATCTAGGCCGAGTTCGAAAATGGGTCATCTCGGGTCAAAAACTAGGTCACTAGGTCAAATCAAAGAAAAACCTTGTGTATGCGATAGAGGCTGTATTTTTCAATTCTTCTTCATGAATTTTGGTCAGAATGATTGCCTTGATGAAATCTAGGCCGAGTTCGAAAATGGGTCATCTCGGGTCAAAAACTAGGTCACTAGGTCAAATCAAAGAAAAACCTTGTGTATGCTATAGAGGCTGTATTTTTCAATTGATCTTCATGAATTTTGGTCAGAATGATTACCTTTATGAAACCTAGGCCGAGTTCGAAAATGGGTCATCTTGGGTCAAAAACTAGGTCACTAGGTCAAATCAAAGAAAAACCTTGTGTATGCGATAGAGACTGTATTTTTCATTTAATCTTTATGAATATTGGTCAGAATGATAACTTTGATGAAATCTAGACCGAGTTCGAAAATGGGTCATCTCGGGTCAAAAACTAGGTCACTAGGTCAAATCAAAGAAAAACCTTGTGTATGCGATAGAGGTGGTATTTTTCAATTAATCTTCATGAATATTGGTCAGAATGATAACCTTGATGAAATCTAGGCCGAGTTCGAAAATGGATCATCTCGGGTCAAAAACTAGGTCACTAGGTCAAATCAAAGAAAAACTTTGTGTATGCGATAGAGGCTGTATTTTTCAATTCTTCTTCATGAATATTTGTCAGAATGATAACCTTGATAAAATCTAGGCCGAGTTCGAAAATGGGTCATCTCGGGTCAAAAACTAGGTCACTAGGTCATATCACGTAAAAACCTTGTGTATGCTATAGAGGCTGTATTTTTCAATTGATCTTCATGAATTTTGGTCAGAATGATTGCCTTGATGAAATTTAGACCAAGTTCGAAAATGGGTCATCTGGGGTCAAAAACTAGGTCACTAGGTCAAATCAAAGAAAAACTTTGTGTATGCAATAGAGGCTGTATTTTTCAACTGATCTTCATGAAATTTAGCCAGAATGATTACCTTGATAAAATCTAGGCTGATTTCGAAAATGGGTCATCTGGGGTCAAAAACTAGGTCACTAGGTCAAATCGAAGAAAAACATTGTGTATGCAATAGAGGATGTATTTTTCAATTGATCTTCATGAAATTTGATCAGAGTGATTGCCTTGATGAAAACTAGGTCGGTTTTGAATATGGGTTATCTGAGGTCAAAAACTAGGTCACTAGGTCAAATTAAAGAAAAATCTTGTGTATGCGATAGAGACTATTTTTTTCAGTTGATATTTATGAAATTTGGTCAGGTTGATTGCCTTAATGAAATCTAGGTCGAATTTGAATATGGGTCATCTGAGGTCAAAAACTAGGTCACTTGGTCAAATCAAAGAAAAAACTTCTGTATGTGATAGAGGCTGTATTTTTCAGTTGATCTTCATGAATTTTGGTCAGAATGATTGCCTTGATAAAATCTAGGTCGAGTTTGAACATGGGTCATCTAGGGTCAAAAACTAGGTCATATCTAAGAAAATGCTTGTTTTATCGCAAGAGACCAAATTTTTGGTCCAATCTTAATGAAAATTGGTCAGAATATTTGTTTCCATGAAATCACTAGGTCAAACATGTTTTACACTGTTATGGAGTGTTTCTTAGGTGAGCGACCTAGGGCCATCTTGGCCCTCTTGTTTTATTAGTAGTAAAAATCCTCATTTCTTTTCAAACTTAAATTTCAACACTTAGAACATAAAAATGTTTTTGAGAATTCAGATAGAATTTAATTCATATACATATATTGGTAGCACAGTAAATTTTGATTAAGATGCAGTCAACCACTGTTTTTTTCCATGTTTTGTACTATAATAATTATTGTGTGAAATATCATCATCATGTGATGACCTTATACAAATACAGTAAAACCTGCTTTAGTGGTCACCTGTATTAAGCAGCAAACCTGTCTTTAGCAGCCAGTGTCTCATTTCCCAAAATGATCAATCATTCTATAAATTACTTGCATTAAACAGCCACTTTTTCCCACTCCCTTGGCTGGCTGCTTAAGACAGGTTTTACTGTAAATTGCAAAAAAGAAACATTACGCTGACATTGATATCAATATAATGGTTGATGAAAAATATTCAAATAAAATTCATAAGCCAAATGACAGGAGTTAATGTAGCTACACCAAGAACCCTTTACAGCATGTGAATCAAATCTTTGTATTTATTTGTGCACAAATGCAAGTTTTACACCCAGTGTAAATATGTTTTGTCATATGAACAGGAGTTTGATTAAGGCTTAGATATGATTAGAATGTTATTTTTTTTTATTGAACTGTGAAAAATAATCTTACACAGAAACAAAAATATATCCTCTATATGTCTTGTTGCAGATACAGATATATCCAATATATCCTCTATGTCTTATTGCAGATATAAATATATCCTCTATGCCTTATTGCAGATATAGATATATCCTATATATCCTCTATGTTTTATTGCAGATATAGATATATCCTCTATGCCTTATTGCAGATATAGATATATCCTCTATGTCTTATTGCAGATATAAATATATCCTCTATGTCTTATTGCAGATATAAATATATCCTCTATGTCTTATTGCAGATATAAATGAGTGTGAGGACTATTCCATTTGTACACAGGGCTGCAAAAATTTTATTGGTTCATATGTATGTATGTGTGAAAGTGGTTACAAATTAGCTGCTGATGGAAGAACTTGTGTTGGTAGGTGTATATTTATGTTCTAAAAACATATGGTATGTATTGCTTTTCTGCTCATGTTGGCCTTGCTCATGCTGGCCAGTCCATCTGTCCGTATGCCTTTTCTCATGTCGGGTCAGTCTGTCTTTGTGGCTTTCCACTAGTCAATCTATCTATCTCTCTGACTTTCCAGTGGTCAGTCAATCTGTCCTTGTGGCTTTTTGCTGGTCAGTCCATCTATTCCTGTGGCTTTCTGCTATCTCAGTCCATCTGTCCCTGCGGCTTTATCAGCTCCTGTGGCTTTCTGCAGGTTAGTCAATCTGTCATTGTGGCTTTCTTCTAGTCAGTGAGTCTGTCCTTGTGGCTTTCTTCTACAGGGTTGCCATTTACCTTGAAAAGTCAGGGAAAAATAAATGTTTTTCAAGGTCAGTGAATTGTCAAAGAAATCTTGATAATGGTCAGTGAAAAATGAAATTTTATAAAAGTCAGGGAAAGTCGGGGAAAAATGAAATTCTGGGTTGATGTGTAAAATGTTCAGTGGCTATGGCAGTCTTCAAGCAGTATTTATAAGCATTTCCAAACACGTTTTGGTCTAATTGTGTATAAACATAATTTAAATGTATTTGAATCAATTTCGTTTTCATGTTAACTTTGGAATTTTAAACACTGAAATGCTTTGCAACCCTTGCCTCCAGAGCATAAATATAAAAGGGTGGATTGGACGACTGTAGGGGAGGAGGAGGCCAAAAAAATATGGCATTATTGGTCAGTGTACGGTTTTGTCAGTGAAAAGTGAGGGAAAAGTCAGGGAATTTCATTTTCTCAACTAAGTGGCATCCATGTAATCTAGTCAGTCCATCTGTCTCTGGCTTTCTGCTGGTCAGTCCATCTGTCAATGTGTCTTTCTGCTGGTCAGTCAGTCTGTCCTTAGGCTTTCTGCTAGTCAGTCCATCTGTCCCTGTGGCTTTCTGCAGGTCAGTCCATCTGTTCCTGTGGCTTTCTGCAGGTCAGTCCATCTGTCCACGTTGCTTTCCACTTGTCAGTCCATCTGTCCATGTGGCTTTCTATTTTAAAAAGTTATATACATAATGATACAATACTGATTAATGAAAAACAAGTTAGGCTTCACTTTTTAGCTCACCTGAACCAAAGGTTCAGGGTGAGCTATTAGTACAGGGTGGATGGATTGATTGATCTTCATTAACATTAGTATGTAGCATAATTATAATGGTCCTCAAAAATTGTTCAAATGGGGGCACTTGGCACCTTTTAGGGGCTGCTAGAGCTAAAAATAGAATTACCATTAAAAGTCTTTTAATTTAATCTTTTTTTTGAAATTTTTTTCGCTCACCTGAGCCACAGGCTCAGGATGAGCTATTGTGATTGCTCGCCATCCGGTGTCTGGTGTCCGTCGTCCGTCCACACTTTCCTTTAAACAACATCTCCTCCTAAACCACAAGGCAAATTTTGATGAAACTTCACAGGGATGTTCCTTGGATGGTCTTCTTTAAAAATTGGTCAAAGAATTGAATTCCATATAGAACTCTGGTTGCCATGGCAACCAAAAGGAAAAACTTAAAAAATCTTTTTGTCCAAAACCATAGGTCATAGGGCGTTTATTACCAAGATTATTCAAATTATTTCCCTAGGGTCAAATATGGCCCCGCCCTGGGGGTCACATGGTTTACATAGACTTATTTAGGGAAAACTTTGAAAATCTTCTTGTCCAAAACCACAAGGCATAGAGCCTCAATATTCTGCTTGTGACATCATCTAATGGTCCTCTATAAAGACTGTTCAAATTATGCCCCTAGGGTGAAAAGAGATCCCTTCCTGGGGGTCCCAAGTTTTACATAGACTTATATAGGAAAAAATCTTCTTATCTGAAACCAAAAGATCTAGCCCTTTGATATTTTGTATGTAGCTATTGCCTTTTGGTTCCCTATCAAAATTGTTCAAATTATGCCCCTGGGGTGAAAAGAGGCCATGTCCCGGTGGTCTCAAGTTTTACATAGACTTAAATAGAAAAATAAAAAATCTTCTTGTCTGAAACCACAAGACCTTGGCCTTTGATGTTTGCTTTGTAGTATTGCCTTGTGGTTCTCTACCAAGATCTTTCAAATTATGTCCCTGGGGTGAAAAGAGGCCCCGTCCCGGGGGTCCCAAGTTTTACATAGACATATATAGGAATATTTTTATGCCCCCAAAGGGAGGCATATAGTTTTTGAACCGTCTGTCTGTCTGTCGGTCTGTCAGTCTGTCGGTCTGTCAGTCTGTCTGTCAGTCTGTCGGTCTGTCCGCAATTTTCGTGTCCGGTCCATATCTTTGTCATCGATGGATAGATTTTCAAATAACTTGGCATGAATGTGTACCACAGTAAGACGACGTGCAGTGCGCAAGACCCAGGTCCGTAGCTCAAAGGTCAAGGTCACACTTAGACGTTAAAGGATAGTGCATTGATGGGCGTGTCCGGTCCATATCTTTGTCATCGATGGATGGATTTTCAAATAACTTGGCATGAATGTGTACCACAGTAAGACGACGTGCAGTGCGCAAGACCCAGGTCCGTAGCTCAAAGGTCAAGGTCACACTTAGACGTTAAAGGATAGTGCATTGATGGGCGTGTCCGGTCCATATCTTTGTCATCGATGGATGGATTTTCAAATAACTTGGCATGAATGTGTGCCACAGTAAGATGACGTGCAGTGCGCAAGACCCAGGTCCGTAGCTCAAAGGTCAAGGTCACACTTAGACGTTAAAGGATAGTGCATTGATGGGCGTGTCTGGTCCATATCTTTGTCATCGATGGATGGATTTTCAAATAACTTGGCATGAATGTGTACCACAATAAGACGACGTGTCACACGCAAGACCCAGGTCCGTAGCTCAAAGGTCAAGGTCACACTTAGACGTTCCAGATCATTTTTCATGATAGTGCATTGATGGGCATGTCCGGTCCATATCTTTGTCATTCATGCATGGATTTTAAAATAACTATGCATGAATGTGTGACACAGTAAGAGGATGTGTCGCGCGCAAGACCCAGGTCCGTAGGTCAAAGGTCCTTAACTCTAACATCGGCCATAACTATTCATTCAAAGTGCCATCGGGGGCATGTTTTATCCTACGGAGACAGCTCTTGTTTAAAAATGTTCTTGTCTGAAATTGCAAGGCCTAGGCATTTGATTTTTGGTATGTTGCATTGCCTAGTGGTCCTTTACCACGATTGTTCAAATTATGCCTCTGGGGGTAAAAAGAAGCCTTGCCCTGAGGGTCCCAAGTTTTACATAGACTTACATAGGAAAAAACTTTTAAAAATCTTCTTGACTGAAAGTTCAAGGCCTAGGCTTTTGATATTCAGTATGTAGCATTGCCTAGTGGCTCTATAACAAGATTATTCAAATTATGCCCCTGGGGTGAAAAGAGGCCCCGCCCCGAGGGTCACAGTTTTTATATGAGTTATATAGGAAAAAATACTTCAAAAATCATCTGATCATATTTCCTAGACTGTTTGATTATAATTACCTTATGACCCCAAGTAATTAGGGGTCACTTGACTGTAACCTTGACCTACTGACCTACTTTCTTGTTTTTTAAGAGACAGCCTTGAAATTTGGATGACATGTATAGTTTTGCACACTGATCTTAAAACTGACTTTTAGTGACCATGAATGTGACCTACTGACCTACTTTCTTGTTTTTTAAGATACAGCCTTGAAATTTGGATGACATCTTGTACAAAACCACATGGCCAAGGGCTTTGATATTTTGTATATGATGGTCCTCTACCCAGATTTCTTAAATTTTCCCCCAGGGTTAAATATGGCCCCGCCCTAGGGGTCACATGGTTTATATAGACTTGTATAGGGATAACTTTGAAAATCTCTTTGCATAAAATGACATGGCCTAGGGCTTTGATATTTATGTTTGGGGTCACTCCATCAAAGGTGAAGGTCACAGAGCCTGAACATGGAAAGCCATTTCCGATCAATAACTTGAGAACCACTTGACCCAGAATGTTGAAACTTCTTAGGATGATTGGATACACAGAGTAGATGACCCCTGTTGCTGTTAAAGGTCAATAACATGGACAACCATTGTTGATTAATAACTTAAGAACCACTTGACTCAGATTATTGAAACTTCATAGGATGATTGGACATACAGAGCAGATGACCTCTATTGATTTTTAGGTCACTCCATTAAAGGTCAAGGCCACAGGGACCAGAATATGGAAATCCATTTCCAGTCAGTAACTTGAGAACAATTTGACCTAGAATCTTCAAACTTCATAGGGTGATGGGACTTAGTAGATGACCCCTAATGTTTTTGGGGTCATTCTGTCAAAGGTCAAGGTCACAGAGGTCATCTGTCCATCACACTTCCTTTTTAGGCATACTAGATCAAAGGTCAAGGTCACAGGGGCCTGAACATGGAAAACAGTTTCTGATCAATATATTGAGAACCACTTGACCCAAAATGTTGAAACTTCATAGGATAATTGGACATGTAGAGTAGATGACCTCTGTCACTTGATCATAGGTCAAGGTCACAGGGACCAGAACATGGAAAATGGTTTCCAGTCAATATCTTGAGAACCATTTGACTCAGAACCTTCAAACTTTATAGGATGATAGGACTTACAGAGTAGATGACTCTTATCATATTTGGGTTCACTTGAGCAAAGGTCAAGGTCACAGGGGCCTGAACATGGAAAACTCTTTCCCATCGATAACTTGAGACCCACTTTACCCAGAATGTTGAAATTTCAGAGGATGATTTGACATGCAGAGTAGAAGACCCCTAATTATATTAGGGTCACTCAATCAAAGGTCAAAGTCACAGGGGCCAGAACATTGAAAATTGTTTCCAATCCATTACTTAAGAACCAGTAAGCCCAGAATGTTGAAACTTCCTGGGATGATTGGACATGCCAAGTAGATGATCTCTATTGCAGCCAACCATCAGTGTCTCTTTGACTTTGACTATTGACTTCTTGCCTATTACTACTATGCATTTGGGGAGACATGCTCTATTCTACATAAGCATCTTCTAGTTGGTATGTAGCATCGTGTAATAGTCCTTTTCCAAGATAGTTCAAATTATCCTCCTGGGGTTAAAACTGGCCCCACCCAGGGATGGTGGAGAGCACATGGTTTAAGCAAGCAACTAAAGTCAGGTGAGCAGTACAGGGCCATCATGGCCCTCTTCTTCTTATATTTTCCCACCAATTTCAAAATTGAAATTAAATATGATACTTTTTAGCTCAACTGTTCAAAGAATAGTAGAGCTATTGGACTCGCTGTGCGTCGGGGTCCGCGTCCGTGTCCCGATTTGGTTAAGTTTTTGTATGTAAGCTGGTATCTCAGTAACCGCTTGTAGGAATGGATTGAAACTTCACACACTTATTCACTGTGATAAACTGACTTACATTGCACAGATTACATAACTCTGTAATGCTTTTTTACAACATTATGCCCCTTTTTCAACTTAGAAATTTTTGGTTAAGTTTTTGTATGTAAGCAGGTATCTCAGTATCCACTAATGGGAATGGATTGAAACTTCACACACTTGTTCACTGTCATGATATGACATGCAGTACATAGGTTCAATAACTCTACTTTGCATTTTTACAAAATTATGCCCCTTTTTCAACTTAGCTGTTTTTGGTTAAGTTTTTATATGTAAGGTGGTATCTCAGTACCCACTAATGGGAATGGATTGAAACTTCACACACTTGTCCACTGTCATGAGCTGATAAGCACTGTGCAGCTTCTGTAACCCTGTTTTGCATTTGTACAAAATTATGCCCCTTTTTTGACTTTGTATTCATTCAATTGACAAGGCTGTTGAATAGTTGAGCGTTGCTGTCCTCCGACAGCTCTTATTTATATTTATACAGATATATGAAACAATCAACAGTAGATTTTTGTATATGCAAATTTAACCCAAATGTTGTGTTATAACATATTGTATATATAGTACAATATTGTTTATACATAATTGACAAATATCAAATCATTATGTTATACTACAGTAGAGAAAATTAGGTGTCTTCCAGTGTAGGGGACTTTGTATTACATGGCAATACTTCATTAACTTGTTATGTAAAGGTTACATGTTTTCTTTAAATACTACATATAAATATAATACAATTACTTACGGTCTTGGATGAACAGTTAACATTGCTATTTATATAAATATCCTGATTATTTACAAGAATGTCAGATAACATATAGTGATACCAAGACAAAAAGATAACATGATAACTTATAATCCTGGATGTAAAAGTCTCAAAATTTCTTAATCTTCTGGGTAATGGATATATCATGAGTTCTTGCATATTTTAGACATTGATGAGTGCCGTTTGTACAACGGACCAGGTGTGTGTGCGGGCAATTGTGTCAATACACCAGGTTCATACATGTGTTCTTGTCCAAACGGTTGGAAGCTTATGGGTAATGGACGCTCCTGTGGAGGTTTGCATTCTTTTACAACATATTAATTTTGTTTTCTTCTTGAAGTTTGTTTCAAAGTTATTTCTTAATTAGCTAGTTATTAATGAAAATACATCTAAAAGCAAATGCAATAATGTAGAACATGTGATTACCTGTTCACAGGGTCAGCTTTGTAGGTAGAACAATGGACCACCTCTCAACAGAGCTGGCTTAGTAGGTAGTGCATGTGACTACCTACCTGTCCTTGTGGTAAACTTAGTAGGTACAGCATGTGACCACCTGTCTGCAAGGTTAACTTAGTAAGTAGAGCATGTGACCACCTGTGTGCAGGATGAACTTAGTAGGTAGAGCATGTGACCACCTGTGTGCAGGATGAACTTAGATGAACTTAGTAGGTAGAGCATGTGACCACCTGTGTGCAGGATGAAGTTAGTAGGTAGAGCATGTGACTACCTGTCTACAAGGTTAACTTAGTAGGTAGAGCATGTGACCACCTGTGTGCAGGATGAACTTAGTAGGTAGAGCATGTGACCACCTGTGTGCAGGATGAACTTAGTAGGTAGAGCATGTGACCACCTGTGTGCAGGATGAACTTAGTGGGTAGAGCATGTGACTACCTGTCTGCAAGGTTAACTTAGTAGGTAGAGCATGTGACCACCTGTCTACAAGGTTAACTTAGTAGTTAGATCATTTGTGACACCTGTCTGCATGGTTTAACTTAGTAGGTAGAACATGTGACCACCTATCTGCAAGCTTATCTTAGAAGGCAGAGCATGTGACTACCTGTCCACAAGGTTGACTTAGTAGGAAAACCATGTGACCACCTGTCTGCAAGTTTATCTTGGAAGGTAGAGCATGTGACAACCAGTCTGCAAGCTTATCTTAGAAGGCAAAGCATGTGACTACCTGTCCACAAGGTTGACTTAGTAGGAAGATCATGTGACCACCTGTCTGCAAGGTAAACTAAGTAGGTAGGGTATATGATCACCCATCTGCAAGGTTTACTTAGTAGGTAGATCATGTGACCATCTGTCTGCAAGCTTGTTATACTTCCAGATACTAGTATCTGGGGTAGTATCTGGGGTCTATACTGGATTCCAGTCCGTACATCTGTTGGTCAGTTTGTCCGTCTGCAGAAGGAATTTGTCTGGACTATTTCTCAGCAATTATTTGCTCGATTTCCAGCAAACCTTGTAATTATTATCAGTATAAAGCCTAGTTATGCATGTGCAAAGCGGGTTCCATTTGGATGATTTTTAGGTCACCTGAGCACAAAGTACTCTTGGTAAGCTATTGTGATCACACTGTGTCTGTCTTCCGTCGTGCGTGCGTCTGTTCTCATCTCCTCCAAAACCACTAAATGGATTTTGATGAAACTTGGCCTGGACATTCTTTGGATGGTTCTCTACCAAAGTTGTTCAAATGGTTTCACTTGGTTGCACATAGGGGCCACCAGAGCTATAAATACAAAAATCTTCAAACGACATCTCCTAAACCATTGGCCCGATTTTGAAGTAATTTCACACAAATGGTCTTAATGTTACCCTCTACCAAGATTGTTCAAATTTTACCGATTCGTCAAAAAACATGGCCGCCAGGAGGCGTGGTCACTTTTCCCTATATGTATATAGTGGAAACTTTGAAAATCTTCTTGTGTGAAACTAACTGGCCCAATTTTAAAATAATTTACCACAAATGGATCTTGTGTGACCTTCTACCAAGATTGTTCAAATTATTTCGATTAGTCAAAAAACATGGCCACCAGGGGACGTGGTCACTTTTCCCAATATGTATATGGTGGAAATTTAAAAATTCTTCTTGTGTGAAACTGCTTCCCTGATTTTAAAATAATTTATCACAAATGGTCCTTGTGATACCCTCTACCAAGATTGTTCAAATCATTTCGATTTGTCAAAAAACATGGCTGCCAGGAGGCGTGGTCACTTTTCCCTCTATGTATATGGTGGAAATTTAAAAAATCTTCTTTTGTGAAACTGCTGCCTTGATTTTAAAATAATTTTACACAAATGGTCCTTCTGATTATTTTGATTTGTCAAAAAACATGGCTGCCAGAGAGCGTGGTTACTTTTCCCTATATGTATATAGTGGAAACTTTAAAACTTGTGTGACATGTATATAATATAGGTTAACATAGAAGAAACCTAACTCTGTACTTGTACAATTACATTATACAAATGCATTTGAAGCCTTGTACAGGTGAGCGCTTTAGGGTCAATGACCCTGTTGTTCACTTAGTTATGGCTTTTTATTAATTTCTTCTTTACATGTACAGGGTGTCCCAGAATATAATTATGTCCACTTAACAAATGCTAATAACTTTTCACAGAAGAGTCACACATAAGCAAATTATATCTCATTTGAAAGGGTACATACACAAATTTTTGCACATCAAACAATTACCTTGATTATTTACTTACAGTTTCTATTGTATATGTTCTAAGTGACCGCCATTATTTGCCTGACTAGCTCTCTAAAGTTACGTATGACGTTGGCACATGTGTCTCTTGAAATTTTTCTCATCTCTCTACGAATAGCCGCTTTTAACTCTCTAATGGATGTTGGTTTGGGGTAATAAACATTGTCCTTCAAGTATCCCCATAGATGAAAGTCCAGGGGGCTGAGATCTGGTGAATACGGGTGCCAAACTTTCTCGGTTTTCAAAGAAATCAAGCGGGTACCAAATGTTTGCTCTAACCACTTTAAAACATCATTTGCAGTGTGGGGGTTCGCCCCGTCTTGTTGAAACTAACATCTTTCAATCACTGTTCCCTTTCTTACCAGTTCTGGAATGAACTTATTCTGCAGAATTTTCAAGTATCATTTAGCAGTCACGGTACAGCACTCGCCATTCTCCTCGTAAAAGAATGGCCCAATTATCCCGGATGCACTCATGGCAGCCCAGACGGTAACTTTCTGACTATGCAGCGGCTTCTCGTCATGAAAGTCAGGTTTGGTAGATCCCCAGAATCTGATGTTTTGCTTATTGACATAGCCATCAAGATGAAAATGTGATTCGTCACTAAACCAAATACTGTGTGTTAATTCTTCATGTGACTGCATCCACTCTGCAAATGCAATCCTTGCTGTCATCATCTTTTAAGTGCTGCATCATTGAAATTTTATAAGCTGTTAGCTTCAAGTCATATTTCAAAATTCTATGCACTGTAGATTTACTCGTAGATCTATTTGTAATGTCACTCAGTACCTTTCTTACAGATGTTCTGGGAGTTTCTCCTACAACTTCAGACACTGCTTGAATCAGTTCTTCGGAACGGGCACTTCTCGGTCTCCCGGCATTATCTTTCCTGCGATCTAAAACTGTTCCATGCTTCTCAAATTTTTTAACTACTCGGATGATTTGTTTATTGGAAGGTGCCTTTATTGAAGGATGCATTTTAATCAACTTTCTTCGCACAATAGATGGAAATTTGCCATTTTCATAGTAGTACTGTCAGCCATCTTGGAAGCCTGAATATGAATGACGTCATAAGACATTACCGTGACGTCGCACGATGCCGTTCTTGTAATGAGGAAAAACTTACATCCATTACTTTTCATTTGAGACCAAAGTTGTTAGTAATGAAGCATTTTTTGACAAAGTTATTTACATTTGTTAAGTGGACATATATTCTGGGACACCCTGTATATGCATACATGCCATAATTTTTCAGAACGTTTCCGGGATTCTGAGTTAAAATTTCCGGGATTTTTACCTTTTGTCCGGGACATACATCGTGACATTGGTATTAGTCTGTTTCATGCAAAAATATCGTAATAATTATTACATGTAGTTTTTTACAATGTTTTAATTTGCTTCAAATGTCATCTAGCTTTCCAAGGGAGGTAAATACATGTACGGGTAATACACATCTATAGTTCGGCACGTGAATTTATTGCATTCCCGAGGTGAACAGAATTAGGAGACTTACTATATACGAAGAATCAACCTGGTCATCGTGATTTAGATTCCAGCTAATTTGGTATCATTCTAAAGCTTAAACATTTATCTAATAATTAAATTGAAACCTTAAAGGAATAAAATATATCTTGTAAATAAAATCGCCAATATAAAATATTTGGAGTCGGGTCAATTTCCATGGGTCGTTCGGCAAAGGCATTCAATATTTTAATTTAGAATATGTGTGACAATCAATCTTGATCTTAAATTATCACAACCTTTTAAAATAATTATCGTTTAATTGACCGTTTTCAATAATCTCTTCCATAAAGGCTACATGTAGCTTTACCGCCAACGTGCTAAAAACAAAGAGATTTACGACTATTGTTCCTAATTTAAGTACCATAAAACAGTTATTGATTGCATAATCCTGTCAGTTCTTAATCAGGGTCATCATAATAACTGAATGTAACTTAATCAGTGTCATCAAAAGATTGTCGCGTGATCAAAGCGGACTTAATCAACATGTGTCCCGCTCGAGGGCATGAAACTGATTAGGAATAAACAATGTGACACCGGGGACTGTTTATTGTGTAAAATTCAACAACTTGTAGACAAAAAAACAAGTTTTTTGGGGGATTATTTTTATTTGTTCCCGTATTTTTATACCGGGACACCGGGATGAGTATGTAATTTCCGGGACAATCCCGGACAATCCGGGACATATCACATTATGTGTATATGGAAAAAATTTGTCCGCGCTATTTCTCAGCAATTATTTATAAGATTTCCATCAAACCTTGTAATTATTATTAGTACCAAGCCTAGTTGCCCATGTGGGAAGCTGGTTCCATTTGGATGATTTCTTACTTAGTTATGTCCCTTTATTAATTTTTCTTTATATGTATATGGAAAAAATTTGTCCACGCTGTTTCTCAGTCCTTATTTGCCAAACTTTTATCAAACCTTGTAATTATCATTGGTACCAAGTTGTGCATGTGCAAAGCATGTTCCATTTCAATGATTTTTTTCTTATAGTTTTTTAATTTTCTTAATATGTTTATGGAAAAAAATAGTCGGAACTATTTCTCAGTCATTGTATGCCAGACTTTTATCAAACCTTGTTATTATCATCGGTACCAAATGTAGTTGTGCATGTGTGAAGCACATTCCATTTGAATGATTTGTCATGAAGTTATGGCTCTTTATTTGTTTCAAATGTGAATAGAGGTACATTGAAAAGATTTATTATGTCTCCCCCAGGAGACATATTGTTTTTGCCCTGTCCGTCCGTCCGTCCGTCTGTCCGTCCGTCCTTCCGTCCGTCCGTACGTCACACTTCATTTCCAAGCAATAACTGGAGAACCATTTGACCTAGAACCTTCAAACTTCATAGGGTTGTAGGGCTGCTGGAGTAGACGACCCCTATTGTTTTTGGGGTCACTCCGTCAAAGGTCAAGGTCACAGGGGCCTGAACATTGAAAACCATTTCCGATCAATAACTAGAAGAGTAGATGACCCCTATTGATTTTGGGGTCACTCCGTCAAAGGTCAAGGTCACAGGGGCCTGAACATTGAAAACCATTTCCGATCAATAACTAGAGAACCACTTGACCCAGATTGTTGAAACTTCATAGGATGATAGGTCATGAAAAGTAGATGACCCCTATGGATTTTGGGGTCACTCCATCAAAGGTCAAGGTCACAGGGGCCTGTACATGGAAAACCATTTCCGATCAATAACTAGAGAACCACTCGACCTAGAATGTTGAAACTTCATAGGATGATTGTACATGCAAAGTAGATGACCCCTATCGATTTTGAGGTCACTCCATTAAAGGTCAAGGTCACAGGGGCCTGAACATTGAAAACCATTTCCGGTCAGTAACTTGAGAACCACTTGACCCAGAATATTGAAACTTCATAGGGTGATTGGTCATGCAGAGTAGATGACCCCTAACGATTTTGGGGTCACTCTGTGAAAGGTCAAGGTCACAGGGGCCTGAACATTGAAAACCATTTCCGGTCAGTAACTTGAGAACCACTTGACCCAGAATAATGAAACTTCATAGGATGATTGGTCATGCAGAGTAGATGACCCCTAACGATTTTAGGGTCACTCTGTTAAAGGTCAAGGCCACAGGGGCCTGAACATGGAAAACCATTTCCAATCAATAACTTGAGAACCTCTCGACCCAGAATGTTGAAACTTCATAGGATGATTGTTCATGCATAATAAATGACCCCTATTGTTTTTGGGGTCACTCCTTTAAGGTCAAGGCCACAGAGGCCTGAACATTGATAACCAGTTCCGATAAATAACTTGAGAACCACTTGACCCAGAATGTTGAAACTTCATAGGATGATTGAACATGCAGAGTAGATGACCCCTATTGATTTTGGGGTCAGTCTATTAAAGGTCAAGGTCACAGTGGCCTGTTCATGTAAAATCATTTTTTGGAAATAACTTGAGAACCACTTGATCTACAATGTTGAAACTTAATAGGATGATTGGACATGCAGAGTAGATGACCCCTATTTATTTTGAAGTCACTTGATCAAAGGTCAAGGTCACAGGAGCCTGAACAGTGACTTGAGAACACTAGGCCAAGAGTGTTGAAATTTAGCGGTATGACTGGACATGCCAAGTAGATGATCCCTATTGCAGCCAACCATCAGTGTCTCTTTGACTTTCGCTCCTGACCCCTATTGACTTCTTGCCTATAGGACTTTGCATTTGGGGAGACATGCGCTTTTTTACAAAAGCATTTTCTAGTTTATTTATTTATTTGGGTTTTACGGCGCACCAACACAGTATAGGTTATATGGCGCAAACAGCATTGGAAAGAACTTCCGGTATAAAAATACGGGAACAAATAAAAATAATCCCCCAAAACACTTGTTTTTTTGTCTACAAGTTGTTGAATTTTACACAGTAAATAAATTTTTCACAATGTACACTAAACCAGTTGGTACAATATGCAAGAAACATGGACTAAATCATCATTTTTACACCGACGATGGGCAGCTTTATTTATCTTTCAAACCAACAAATCCGGTCTCTCAAAAGGATGCTTTATGCTGTGTTGAAAACTGTCTCGTAGAAATCGTATCTTGGATGAACAGCAACATGTTGCAAATCAATGCCGATAAAATTGAAGTCATTGTATTTACCTCTCAAAGAAACGAAAAACATATTGAATCTGTTACTGTGAAAATTGGAGAAGAGAACATTAAACCATCTAAATGTGTAAGGAATCTTGGTGCTTTTCTAGACTCCAAAATGAGCATGGAAAAACATATAAACTCAGTTTGTAGATCAGGGTACGGACAGCTACATCAAATAGGCCACATCAGGAAATATCTAAATACAGATGCTACAAAATCTCTAGTAAATTCACTCGTCATTTCACGCCTTTATTATTGCAATGCGCTCTTGTATGGTGTTCCGAAGGTCTTGCTGAATAGACTTCAAAGTCTTCAGAACACTGCAGCTCGAATTATAACGAGAATATCGCGTTATGATCACATTACGTCAGTATTAAAAGAACTGCATTGGATACCAGTTATTCATAGAGGGGACTTTAAGATTCTAGTTCACACATACAAAGCATTGCATGACCAATCACCGAATTTGTTAAAGACTTGCTGGAACTCTATCAGCCAGCAAGAAATTTGAGATCCAAGAACAACTCAAAACAACTAGTTGTTCCAAAAAGCAAAACTGTTAGGTATGGTGATCGTAGTTTTTCATCAGCTGCACTGAAGTTATGGAATGCTCTTCCGGCTACCATTAGAGACGCTAAAAGCTTGGATGCTTTCAAACGATCTATTGAAACTCACTTTGCACTGTAAAAACAAGCTTTGCAATGGAAATTATTTCCTATTGTTAATTGTTCTTTAAATATCTAGGACAATTAAAATGTAGAGTAAAACCTGATTCAGTCTAAATACCTTTTATTGTTGATATATTTTTTTGTGTTGTATTGTATGTCCATATCATTCTGTGATATGTAGTTTGTACAGCGCTTTTGAACGTTTTTTTTATAGATGAAAAGAGTGCTATAAAAATCTGGTAAATAATAATAAAAATAATAATAATAATTTTCTAACATATTTCATATGCTGTTACAGTTGATATAACTAGTTGATGACCCTTAGTGATTACATGGTTCCTTGACCTACTGACCTACATTCTTCTTTTTTAAGATGTTGCCATAAAATTTGGACCACTTGTACAGTTTTGAACACACATCAAGAAACTGACTTTCATTGACCTTGATTTTGACCTACTGACCTACTTTCTTCTTTTTAAAGTACAGCAATGAAATTTGGACCACTTGTACAGTTTTGCACAACATTTTTTGTGCATCTTTGTACATTTTCTTCCAGTACAATATACAAATGTAATGTATTATATTTTTAATACCCCTGTTCATCTGACAATAAGCTGCTGTCTGGGGGTATTCATCACCATTGGTGATACAGCATGTGACTGCCTGTCTGCAGGGTTCACTTAGTAGGTAGAGCATGTGACTGCCTGTCTGCAGGGTTCACTTAGTAGGTACAGCATGTGACTGCCTGTCTGCCGGGTTCACTTAGTAGGTACAGCATGTGACTGCCTGTCTGCAGGGTTCACTTAGTAGGTACAGCATGTGACTGCCTGTCTGCAGGGTTCACTTAGTAGGTAGAGCATGTGACTGCCTGTCTGCAGGGTTCACTTAGTAGGTAGAGCATGTGACTGCCTGTCTGCAGGGTTCACTTAGTAGGTAGAGCATGTGACTGCCTGTCTGCAGGGTTCACTTAGTAGGTAGAGCATGTGACTGCCTGTCTGCAGGGTTCACTTAGTAGGTAGAGCATGATACTAACTACCTGTTGAAAAGTTTAGTATAGTAGGTAGAGCATGTGACCACAGGATTAACTTAGTAGGAAAAGTATGTTAGTACCTGGCTAACTGGTGTTTACTTAGTAGATAGGGCATGTGACTATCTTTCAAGTGGTTGTAAGTTCAGCCAAAAGTGCAGAGGACAATATTTTTGAAGGAATTTGTCCATCACATCTGATTCAAGTGTAGGAGTTGTAAGTTACTTGCAGAGAATAATTTAGTATTGAAGCCATATTTAAATACCTTACTAGGATACTATCTAGTTTAAGCCTCCTTGTTACTTCATTTATCCACTTACAGATGGTAAGCTTGGAGTGTCAGACCACCTTTTTGTTGAATAAATTTGCTAGCAGCATGTGAGGAAATATTTTGGAAGAGAATGCTTTGATTTTGAGCATTAAAACTGTTACAGAAGAAAATGTTTTAATGTTCTATAATGAACAGTTTGAATGATTTACAGACATAGATGAATGTGAGGAAGGTGTCAGCCAATGTGGGAGTGGTCGTGATGTCATGTGCTTCAACACCAGGGGCAGTCACAGATGTCCTCAGGTCATGTGTCCCTCAGGATTTTCTAGATCAGCTCTAGGTCCTCGGAGAAATAGGTGAGAAGGGATGCTTCCAGACAATTAACCTCTATCACATATCCATATCCTCTGTCTAAGAAGAGGTGCTATGTTGTTTTACTCATGTTGGTTGGTAGACCTTTCGGTTTCTGATCAATAACTAGAGGACACCAAGGCCTGCTGTGGTTCAAACTTCATAGGATGAGTTTATGTGGTCAGTAGATGACCCCTTGTTTTGAGATCAAAAGGACAAAGGTCAAAGTCACATTGACCTAGAGACTGTCAATGACTGGAGAATGTTTTTGGCCTACACTCCATAGATTATGATGATTACTGCCTACTGTTGTTGGATGACCCTGATTATTTTCTGGTTAGTTGATCATGTTAAGCAAGGTAACAGCATATTGTAAACTGAAAATAACTCACCCAGTAGCATCCACAGGCTTCCATGGGGGTCATTTGTTCTTGTATGAGCTTACAAATTGCATGGCTTTTTTAAAATAATGTGAAGAATTTTAGTAATAAAAACCTGTAGCTCGGTAATAGCATTGCAAACAATATGAGTTACTGTTCAGATATTATTACCAGGTACCTTGCTTTTTTAAATTATGGAAATGAAAATCTTTAGAACTCTGCTGTAAATCTTTTACTCATAGTCTGATTTATAGTCTTGGATATCTACAAATTTCCATTCATTTAGATTTTCATAACTACCATAATGTCAGTAAATAACCTTTAATCCTTTAATTTTAACTTTTCTTATTATTCTGCACTAAATAAGAAACATTGTTTTAAAACTTCAGAAGGCATTTAACCTATGATTGGCACAATAATGTCACAATTTTCAACTGAATTGGACATTTGAATACAAGAAGATATGGTATAATTATGAAGATAAATTCATGCAATTGTTATGATTTCTAAGCAGATTCTAACATTTTCATTTCTTTTATTTTGTAGTGTGCGCTGTAAACGCCTGAGCTTCACCTGTCGCCAAGGAGACCTGGAATGTCTGAAAGCCCCACTTTCCCTCTCATACAACTTCCTGTCCTTCCCCACCAATGTCAAGATCCCCACAGACTTGTTTTCAATGTCTGGGCCATATGCTCTAAAGAAGGATTTTTACTGGTACCTTAACATTACAAATACATATTCACCACGGGGTGATGTGAAACCAGTCAGACGAAATGATTTTGATCTTAGAATTGGCAGAAATAATAACAGTGCTGTGGTAGCTTTACTCAATCGTATTGAAGGTCCACAGGATGTCGAGCTGATGTTAACAATGCAAATTACAGATACTGAGAGGGGATATACTGGCTATGCCATATCAAAAATTTACTTGTACGTTACTTCAGACAAAATTCAGTAAAACAGAACTTTCAAAGCCTTTACCTCAAAGTGCAGGGGTCTTACTGGCAGGAGTTTGCATTACTTCACAGACATCAGCTAGAATAACAATTTTGATATGCAAAAGCCATAAACTGTAATGAAAAGGTTATTCTGTAGCTGAAATTTATGTTAAATACACATGTTTTTCATGAAATAATAAACTTACATGAATATTGCTTTTGAATCAGATTTAAAGTGTTCACATATACAAGGGAATGTAAACTAGAAGATGCTTTTGTAGAAAAGCGCATGTCTCCCCTAGTGCATAGTAGTAACAGGCAAAAAGTAAATAGCGGACACGAGCGAAAGTCAAAGAGACACTGATGGCTGACTGCAATAGGGATCATCTACTTGGCATGTCTAATCTCCCATGAAGTTTCAACATTCTGGGCCTAGTGGTTCTCAAGTTACGGATTGGAAACGATTTTCCATGTTCTGGCCCCTGTGACCTTGACCTCGACCTTTGATTGAATGACCCCAGAATCAATAGGGGTTATCTACTCTGCATGTCCAATCATCCTATGAAGTTTCAACATTCTGGGTCAAGTGGTTCTCAAGTTATTGATGGGTAAGTGTTTTCCATGTTCAGGCCCCTGTGACCTTAACCTTTGCTTAAGTGACCCCCAAAAACAATAAAGGTCATCTACTTTGTAAATCCTATCATTCTATGAAGTTTGAATGTTTTGGGTCAAATGGTCCTCAATTTATTTATTTGAAACCATTTTTAGCTCGACTTTACGAAGAAAAAGTAGAGCTATTGCACTCGCCCCGGCGTCGGCGTCACCGTTGGTTAAAGTTTTTGATAAAGTCAAATATCTCTGTTACTATCAAAGCTATTGACTTGAAACTTAAAATAGATATTTACTATCAAAGTCTTCACCAGGGGAAACAATCCCCATAACTCTGTTTGAATTTTGACAGAGTTATGCCCCTTTTAACTTAGAATATTTGGTTAAAGTTTTTGATAAAGTCAAATATCTCTGTTACTATTAAAGCTATTGACTTGAAACTTAAAATACTTATTTACCATCAAAGTGTACACCAGGAGAAACAATCCCCATAACTCTGATTTGAATTTTGACAGAATTATACCCCTTTTTAACTTAGAATTTTTGGTTAAAATTTTTGATAAAGTCAAATATCTCTGTTACTATTAAAGCTTTTTACTTGAAACTCAGAATAGTTAGTAACTATCAAAGTCAATCTGACTAAAGTACATCTCCTATTACGCTACGCATAGGATCTGAGAACGACCTATTCATAGCCTCGTCCTGACGACCCTTTCGCTAGCCAATCAGAGCTTAACTTACAACATTTTGCAAATCTACCTTTAGCCTTGACTTTTGATGTTTACAATTCTTATGTCGTAATATGTCAGATAGCCGGTTAGCTCAGTCGGTAGGCCACTTGCTCTGTAAGCGAGGGGTCCCGGGTTCAAGCCCTGGAATGACTGCACGTTTTTCTTACTCTTCGACATTCGAACAAGTCGTCTGATTGGTTCAAATAAAAATAGATTTGTGAAAATAAAAATAGCAGTACTGGAAATCCAAAATATACGGAAGACGTTTGTGAATGGGTCGTTCTCAGATCTTCGTTTAGAAGATCAAGTACTTAAGTCAGATTGCTATCAAAGTCTACACCAGGAGACACAATTCCCATAACACTGATTTGAATTTTGACAGAGTTATGTCCCTTTTTATCTTGGATTTTTTTTACTGGCAAAGCTCTAATTCAGAGTCAAGCACTGAGGAAAGTTGAGCGCGCTATTGGACTCACCCGTTCGTCCGCATCCTGATTTGGTTAGGGTTTTTGTATGTAAGCTGGTATCTCAGTAACCACTTTTGGGAATGGATTAAAACTTCACACACTTATTCACTGTGATAAACTGACTTACATTGCACAGGTTCCATAACTCTATTTTGCTTTTTACAAAATTATGCCCCTTTTTCGACTTAGAAATTTTTGGTTAAGGTTTTGTATGTAAGCTGGTATCTCAGTACCCACTAATGGGAATGGATTGAAACTTTACACACATGTTCACTGTCATCATCTGACATGCACTAAGCAGGTCCCATAACTCTACTTTGCATTTTTAGCTCGACTATTCGAAGAATAGTCTAGCTATTCTACTCACCCTGGCGTCAGCGTCACACCTTGGTTAAGTTTTTGCATGCAAGTACATACAGCCATCAATTAAAGACATATAGCTTTGAAACTTATTTTTTCTTTTTCTAGATCAATTACCAACCTCTCTGGGTCAAGTCCCATAACTCTGACATGTATTTTGAGCAAATAATGCCCCCTTTTGGACTTACAAAAATTTTGGTTAAAGTTTTACATGCAAGTTACTATCTCCAAAACTAATGCAGATATTGATTTGAAACTTCACATGTGTCTTCGGGGTTATAAAACTAGTTGATAGCAGCAAGTCCCATAACTCTGACCTTCATTTTGGCCAAATTATGCCCCCTTTTGTACTTAGAAAATTCTGGTTAAAGTTTTGCGTGCAAGTACATACAGCTATTTCTAAAATGCATATAGATTTGAAACTTATTTTTTCTTTTTCTAGATCAATTACCAACCTCACTGGGTCAAGTCCCATAACTCTGACATGTATTTTGAGCAAATTATGCCCCCTTTTGGACTTAGAAAATTTTGGTTAAAGTTTTACGTGCAGGTTACTATCTCCAAAACTAACGCAGATATTGATTTGAAACTTCACATGTGTCTTCAGGGTTATAAAACTAGTTGATAGCAGCAAGTCCTATAACTCTGACCTTCATTTTGGCCAAATTATGCCCCCTTTTGGACTTAGCAAATTCTGGTTAAAGTTTTGCGTGCAAGTACATACAGCTATTACTAAAAGGCATATAGATTTGAAACTTATTTTTTCTTTTTCTAGATCAATTACCAACCTCACTGGGTCAAGTCTCATAACTGGCATGTATTTTGAGCAAATTATGCCCCCTTTTGGACTTAGAAAATTTTGGTTAAAGTTTTACATGCAAGTTACTATCTCCAAAACTAATGAAGATATTGATTTGAAACTTCACATGTGTCTTCGGGGTTATAAAACTAGTTGATAGCAGCGAGTCCCATAACTCTGACCTTCATTTTGGCCAAACTATGCCCCCTTTTGGACTTAGCAAATTCTGGTTAAAGTTTTGCGTGCAAGTACATACAGCTATTACTAAAAGGCATATAGATTTGAAACTTATTTTTTCTTTTTCTAGATCAATTACCAACCTCACTGGGTCAAGTCCCATAACTCTGGCATGTATTTTGGGCAAATTATGCCCCCTTTTGGTTAAAGTTTTACATGCGAGTGTCTATCTCCAAAACTAATGCAGATATTGAATTGAAACTTCACATGTGCCTTCGGGGTTATAAAACTAGTTGATAGCAGCAAGTCCCATAACTGATATGCATTTTGGTCAAATTATGCCCCCTTTTGAACTTAAAACTCTTTTGATATTTAACCTTTTTGGGTAATATTTTCCTGCTTCTGGGACAATATTTCGAATAGTTGAGCTTGGCTGTCTTACGGACAGCTCTTGTTTGAAAATTATGCCCCTTTTTACACTTAGCAGTTTTTGGTTAAGTTTTTGTATGTAAGCTGGTACAGTAAAACACCGCTCGCTCGAGGTCGCAAGGGGATGAGCAAAATGCTCGAGTTATCCATGGTTTCGAGCGACCCAAACATTGACCAACATACGAAGAAAATTAAAGTTTGTTTTACGGTCATCGGGACCGTTTGTTGAGTAAACGGTGATGCGTAATAATAACATACTTGTGACATTTTCGAAAACAAACGTATTACAAACGTTATCTATTGATAGACGTTTCAATATGTAATTTGTAAATGGCACATGCGAAGAAACAACTAAGATTTTTTTTTAATTTTTATTCATCAACAAGTGCATATCATAATTATCGTCTCAATTTTATGAAACGGCTATATTATTTCCTTCATTTGCATGCAAACAACTGCTGATTAAATTACTAAGATCTCGATCCCGCAGAAAAGATGCTTTAAGTTATCAGTAATTGATCGATATTTGATCAATAAAACTTTTCTTTAAGCTTTTATCAATAGTTAATCTCATCATAATATCAAATATACCGACAAACAAACATTTAAGATAGTCTGGGAATAGACTACGCAATTCTCACGGTGTGTGAAAATGTTTAATTAACCGATACATTCTGACCGCCGAAGGTGTGAAAAATTTTGACACCTTTGCTCGAGTTAGCCAGAAGCAACAAAGAGTAAATTAATACACAGGGACTAGGTGTCATGCTCGAGCGATCGAGTTATCGATGCTCGACCCAGCCATGGTAATATCACATAGAAAATAGAAGGAAATCGGCCGGGACCACATGAATTGCTCGAGCGAGCCCGGGTGCTCGAGTCATCGATGCTCGAGCGAGCGGTGTTTCACTGTATCTCAGTATCCACTAACAAGAATGGATTGAAACTTCACACACTTGTTCACTGTCATGAGCTGACATGCACTGTGCAGGTTCCATAACTTTGCTTTGCATTTTTTTTCAAAATTATGCCCCTTTTTCGACTGTTCAAAGTTTGTTACAGCCATTTCATAAATAATTAACATACAAGTATATAGTACAATGGTGTGATAAATTGTCCGCTAATCCCTATTATTGTCTAAACAAAATGTGTAAAAATACCAGGTTTGTTGAGAAGATAATGTTGGGATGATATGGGTCTTCCCCTCGGGCAACACGCGCTCTGCTTGTTTGACACATACGAAGTGCATCAAGGAGATGCTCTCCGTTAAAAACTGCCAGCTGCATGTAAATCTAACCTTAAGCAGTATATTGTACATGAATTATTCATAATGCATTGAAATGTGAAATGAACTGAAATTCATTCAATAAACATCGATGTACAGGCGGCTAGTACTGATTGCTGAACTTGACCGTATTTTGGACATTTTTTCGAATATGTCTGTATGTTATGGAAGGATATTTACGCGTATTCATGATTTCGCGATGCACCCGATTCGCGAAAAATAGCAAAAATTATAACACTGTGAATAATACCGGATTTACAGTACTTAATAGTTTTGACAGACTCGAGCTATTGTGCAATATCTTCATCCACCATCGGAGTCATTAAAAACTCCAGTGACAGCTCCAGTTTCCTGAGATGTGCCCAGTTTCACTATCCATATAGTTGAGCGCGCTGTCTCCTGTGACAGCTGTTGTTTTAGTCCCCTACTGGTGGAACACTGGCGAGGATTATAGGAATGTCCTCCGTGCATCTGTCTGTCCATCTATCCGTCCGCAAATCTGGATCCTGCAATTCCTAAAAAAGCTAGGTTCATAAAACTTGGTATGTGAATAGACGGAAATATGTAGATTATGCAGGTACATGACATGCTTGTAGGTCATACGTCAAGGTCACTATTGAAAATCAAGTAAAAATTGTTTCTGCTCAATAACTTTTATATGCATTGATGGCTTATCTTAGTGCTACACTCAAGCGTTCCCAATGATGAGACAATGTTTCAAAACATGAATTATGCTTGTCAGTTAAAGGCCAAGGTCACTGTTTCAGGTCAAGTAAAAATTTGTTTCTACATAGCTTTTAAAGGCATGGAAGCATTTTCTTATTACTACACAGAAATGTGCCCATGATTAGACTATGTGTCGCACATATGACTCGTGGTTGTTGGTCAAAGGTCAAGGTCATTTTATCCTCGGATGATTTTTAACTTGACTATATGAAGTATTATGTAGAACTATCATACTCGACCCAGCATCGGTATCTTCCACATCCACACCATGGTAAGTTTTGATGCACTCTCTCATTATGTCTCACCCCCACTGGGGGAGACATATTGTTTTTGCTCTGTCCGTTTGTCCATCCGTCCTTTTATCTGTCCATCCGTCACACTTCATTTCCGATCAATAACTGGAGAACCATTTGACCTAGAACCTTCAAACTTCATAGGATGGCAGGGCTTTTGGAGTAGAAGACCCCTATAGTTTTTGGGGTCACTCCATCAAAGGTCAAGGTCACAGGGGCCTGAACATGGAAAACCATTTCCGATCAGTAACTTGAGAACCACTTGACCCAGAATATTGAAACTTCATAGGATGATTGGACATGCAGAGTAGATGACTCCTATTGATTTTGGGGTCACTCTATTAAAGGTTATGGTCACAGGGGCTTTAACATGGAAAACTATTTCCAATCAATAACTTGAGAACCACTTGACCAAGAATGTTGAAACTTCATAGGATGATTGGACATGCATAATAGATGACCCCTATTTATTTTGGGTCACTCTATGTTAAAGGTCAAGGTCACAGGGGCCTGAACATGGAAAACCATTTCCAGCCAGTAACTTGAGAACTACTTGACCCAAAATGTAGAAACTTCATAGGATGATTGGACATACAGAGTAGATGACAGCTATTGATTTTGGGGTCACTCTATTAAAGGTCAAGGTCACAGGGGCCTGAAAATGGAAATCCATTTTCGGTCAATAACTTGAGAGCCATTTTGACCTAGAACCTTCAAACTTTTTAGGGTGGTAGGACTTACAGAGTACATGACCCCTGATGTTTTTGGGCTCACTATATGAAAGGTCAAGGTCACAGGGGCCATCTGTCTGTCACACTTCATTTTCGATCAATAATTGGAGAACCATTTGACCTACAGCCTTCAAACTTCATAGGGTGATAGGGCTTAAAGAGAAGATGATCCCTACTATTTTTGTGGTTACTAGCTCAAAGGTCAAGGTCACAGGGGCCAGAACCACTTGACCCAGAATATTGAAACTTCATAGGATGATTTAATTTGTAATGTACCCATATTGCTTATTTTGGTCACTTGATTAAAAGTCAAGGTCACAGGGACCAGAAGATGGAAAAGGGTTTCCAATCAATAACTTGAGAATCATTTGACCCAAAACCTTCAAACTTCATTGGACGATAGGATTTAAAGAGTAGATAACCTTATTGTTTTTGGGGTCACTTGAGCTAAGGTCAAGGTCACAGGGGCCTGAACATAGAAAACTCTTTCCAATCAATAACTTGAGAACCACTTGACCCAGAATGTTGAAACTTAGTTGGATGATTGGACATGCAGAGTAGATGACCCCTACTGATTTTTGGGTCACTCGATCAAAGATCAAGGTCACAGGGGCCTGAACATGGAAAACTGTTTCCAATTCATAACTTGAGAAGCACTAGGCACACAGAGTGTTGAAACTTAGTGGGATGATTGGACATGCCAAGTAGATGATCCCTATTGCAGCCAACCATCAGTGTCTTTTGACTCGCTCCTGATCCCTATTGACTTCTTGCCTACATGACTATGCAGTTGGGGAGACATGCGCTTTTTTTTACAAAAGCATCTTCTGGTTATCTCTGTAATTACTTGATGGATTTGCTTTGAATTGAAAATAGTTATTCCTCCATATCATATGGCACAAGAGTCGTAATTCTCACACCAATATTTCATGAATTATCTCCCCTTTTTACTTAGAATTTCAGGTTAATGTTTTGGTGCACCTTCACTTTTTCTCAGTTATTACTTAATGGATTTGATTCAAACTTATCATAGTTGTTCCACATCATCAACCACACAAGGTCCATAACTCTGGCACCAATTTTTCATGAATTATGCCCTCTTTTTACTTAGAATTTTTGGTGAATTTTGATGCATTTTCACTATATCTCTGTTATTTCAGAAGAGACTTGATTCAAACTTAAAATATTTGTTCCACATCAGCACAAACATCATTTGACACAAGGGAAATAACTCTGGCACCAATATTTTATGAATTATCCCCATTCTTACTTAAAATTTCAGGCATCTTCACACCATTTCACTGCTATTACCAGATGGATTGGATACAAAAATAGTTGTACCACATCATCATCTACATTATATGACACAAGAGTCATAACTCTTGCACTAATATTTTATGAATTATGCCCCCTTTTTACCTAGAATTCTGGTTAATTTTGGTGCACTGTCACTTTATCTTGGTGATTAAAACTTAAAACAGTTCTACATCATCACCCTTACTGAAGCAATCCTCTGTGGCGTACATGCTGCGTATTTGCTGTGTATATGCCGCGAACACAGTAGTACGCCAGAGGAGTACATTTTACATACACCGCATGCCGCGTACATGCCGCATACTATTTCGACGAGTACACAGCATGTACGCAGGCGGTCACTAGTACACTTCAAGTACGCAGCACAGACTCTGAAAATTTAAGGAGTACACTGCATGTACGCAGGAGGGACTTGTACTAGAAAATAGTACACTGCATGTACACCGCAGATACTTCGAAATTTATAACACTTATATTTAGTTGCATTAAAGTTGTTTCCCCTTGATGCAGTTACGCCATTTTCTTCAGATGTTTACCAAATTACATGCTACAAAAATTGATTTATTTCATTGAAAAGTGGATGAAGAATAGCATACTAATTTATTTGATAACATCAGTCTACATTATTTTGGTAAGGGTAAATACTTATTGATGCATGTCACTTATCTTTTTTCTGTTTTTTTCTGTCCAAATGATCAGCATTTGCATAAGAAAGTTGGTGGGGTAAGGAATTTACATTATCACAGCAGTTTCGCCACAAGAGTACACAGCATGAATGCAGCAGGAGTACACAGCATGTACGCCGCAGGACTCGGGCCAGGAGTACACAGAATGTACGCCGCAGGAGTACACAGCATGAATGCCGCAGGAGTACACAGCATGTACGCCGCAGGGGTAGTACACCGCAGGCTCATTTGCATGTGAAAAGTGTATGTGCCGCGTACATGCTGTGTACTATGCATACTAAATTCCTCCAGCGTACATCCTGTGTACTATGTAGTCCACAACATGTACACAGCAAGTAGTACGCGACAGAGCTCATTTGCATGTCAAAAGTGTACTACAAACGTACTATCGGTGTATGTGCGGTGTATATCCTGCGTACTATTTAAAGCCCTTGATTTCAGTACACATCATGTACGCATCATATACGCTGTATGTACACAGCAAGAGTACGCAGCAGGCCTTTTTCTTCTGTAAGGGCAGTCTTATCATATGACACAAGGTCCATAACTCTGGTGCACCTATTTCATGAATAATGGCCCCTTTTTACTAGAATTTCAATTTAATTTAGATGCTTTTTAACCATATCTCTATTTGTATTGAATGGATTTGAATCAAACTTAAAATGGTTGTTTGCATCATTACTCGCATCCAATGATACAAGGTCCATAATGCTGGCACCAATATATTATGAGTTATGCCCCCTTTTTACTTACAAGATCAGGATCAAGTTGTGATGCACTTTTGCTCTATCTCAGTTATTACTAAATAGATTTGATTCAAACTTAAAAATGCTGTTTCTCATTATAAGCCACATGATAATGACACATGGTGCATTACTTTTGCAGGAACTTTCCATAAATTATGTCCCTTTTATACATATTTGATGTTTTGACACATTTTATCTCTATCTCTGTTGTAATTAGATATATTTGACACAGGCTTAAACTATTGTCCAATATCCACATTGTAGTCATTGAACATGCCAGTAACAGCTTTAGCTTACACAGATGTGCTGTATTCCCCTATCCAACTTTGAAATAGTTGAGCACGCTGTCTCCTGTGACAGCTCTTGTCAACCGAGTTATTGCCCTTTGATTACAGTAAACCTCGCTTATAAGAAACAGCTTGGGACCTCTAAAAATTGTTCCTTATAACCGAGGTTCCTTATATCCGTATAGCGAACTAGTTCCTTCTAACCGAGGTTTGTATAATGAACACAATTTGTATAGTGAACACTATTTGACTGACGTTTGAAAAGGGCTATGTGTTCACACTCCAGGCCGACCATGAATCTTTGTGAGAAAGTTGCGAGTCTAGTAGAAGTACCGGTCCTTTCCTGGAGAGATGGTTGGTAAACTGTCTGCATGTATATGACTGAAACATGGTGTTAAACCTAAACTAAGCCAGAATGTATGTCGGTAAGAATGGCCGTAATTTGTGTTTATTTGTTGTCGGTTATTTCTATCTTCTTTTGTAGAGAGCGCTACGTTATAACTATAAGATATGTTGCAGTTTCTCCCCTTACCTTCCTTGAGAATAGGCATCAATACTAATAGAAAACAAATGTTCAAATTTTTATTTTGCACACATTGTCATGTACATGTACAAGTGACTCAAATCTACATAAGGAGAAACCGTCATTAATATAGCAAAATCAGACCAATACATACGAATTATGTAAATCTTACCTATATATTTTTCCTTTTGTCCATTTTAGCACCTGCTATAATGTTTACAATTGAAATTTTGGTACACTAGACTGTTTGCCATTATTAATCACACATATTTAGCACATTTATTTAGGATAGTATGAGACAATAATGACCAATATCAATATCCCAAGGTTTGGAGACTGTTACTGATTTTCGTTCAGCATTGTGTCACAGGAAATTTCTAATACATGTAGCATTGAACAAAATCTTGAGTAATTGTAAGTCTACTATTGTCTAGTATTTGGTAAATGTTAATGACGATATAATATAATTTTATTTTCTTTTTATCGTATCCGTGAATTAACAAACTAAAGATTATAGTTCTAAATGAAATAATTTGTGTTTATCATATGCATGAAAGCGCATGTAAGTGCCAACGTTACTCCGACGTCACCAGCAATTCTAATTGTTCCGGTTTTCAATTATTTTTATTCTTTATGACTGTTCGCTATAACCGAGGGGTTTTCCATTGAATTTCGTACCTTGGGACTGGAAAAAGTGTTCCTTATAACCAAGTGTTCCTTATAACCGAGTTCCCTATAACCGAGGATTTTTACATTGAATAAAGAAGGAATTAGATTGGGGAATTGAAAGCTGTTCCTTATAACCGAGTGTTCCTTATATCCAGCATTAGTCTACTAAAGCACCATTAATTTTCTTATCCACAGTTTTCCTCAGCAACCTCATGTGGAATTAGGAAGCTTTACTCCAAATAAGAGATACACATAATTATTTTCTTCATTTTTTGGTGCAATAATATTTCACTGAGATTGCCCTTTTAATATTCAGCCTTAATATGCTATAGTGCCATCCTTGTCTGGCATATTTCTCAGCAACCTTTGGATGCAATTCAGCAAAAATTCATAAAAATCTTCACTCCCAAGAAGAGATGCGCGCACATCTTTTTTTTCATATTCCAGTCTGATGATTTTTCACTCAGTATAACATGCCAGTGACTGCTCTAGCTTCCTCAGATGTGCAGTATTTCACTATCCAGCACCGAAATAGTTGAGCACGCTGTCTCCTGTGACAGCTCTTGTTCACTGAATTATTGCCCTTTGATTATTCAACATTAGTATACAGTAGCACCATTTTTATGTCCAGTATGCCTCAGCAACCACTTGCTGCAATTCAGTGAAACTTCATAGGAATCTTCACTCCTAAAAGGGGATTGCTCGTTTTGTCTTCATGTTATGATTGGATAATTTTTCACTGAGTTATTCCCCTTTGATTATTCATCATTAGTATACAATAGTGCAACCCTTCTCGAGAGTATTTCTCAGCAACCATAACTGGAATTCACAGGAAGCTTCACTCTTAAGAGGAGATGGACATATTATCTTTATGTTCCACTCCAATGATCTTTCTCTGAGTTATTGCCCTATGATTATTCAACATCAGTAAACTTTAGGGGTGTAACGATACATCGAACTATCGATGCATTGCGATACTAAGTGTCCCGATAGCATGCATCGATAGAAAAGTCACGATCCAATAACAATCGCCGATAGTTCCTTCAACAATCGATAGTTTCGATAGTTTTGAAATTTTAGTAAATACAGAAATAATTTATAATTTATGAACCAAGAAACAGAGCCAGCTTTCATTTGCGCCTCGGAATATGTTTACGTCTCCATTACAATAATTACCCTCACGGAATTTAACTACCATAAAGGACTGAGAAGTCTGGGAGATAATTAATAAATTTAGTTTCTTAGAAACTGTGATTAAATATATTTAAATAACCTGTTAATCTTAGATGAGAAAATGTACTATGGACATTGAGAAAGAAGGCTACTTGTCTTATACAGAAAACTGTTCGGTAGGGCCCTTCTTTTAGTGCTGGTACACCTTAATCCGATCCGTTAATTTTCGTCTTTTTCGATGCTTTGGGTTATTAAACATTCGCAACAAAATGGCCGATTCGTTTGAGTATACCTTGCATAGGTTTATTGTTTTACTTATTGTTCCAAAGCCAAGGAAGGCAAGAAATATTTAATGTTAGAATTATTTCTGTCCATTTCATTTATACAAACATCTCAATGTGTGTTAACAGCAATTATAAACAGTGCCGTCTCTTACACTGTGTAACAATGCCAGTTGGTAGCTTTACTGTATAAATGGTATCAAGTCAGCTCGTCCCCTAGTCAACTCGTCCCCCAGTCAACTCGTCCCCGATTTGGTCATTTCGTCCCCCAAAATTGGTCATTTCGTCCCCCTCATGATAAAATTTGGTCAACTCGTCCCCATTTTGGTCAACTCGTCCCCCTTTTGGTAATTTTGTCCCCCTTAATATTTTATGCATTTTTGCTTTTTTATAATATTTTTGACTTTGAAAACTTGTATTTAGAATTATCGTGAGTTTTGAAGGAGTTATATTGGAAATAGTTAACCTTAAATAATTAGGTTAACCGTTTGATAAAATAATAAAAGAAATATACTGAAAATATAAGAAAATTAACTGAAACTTGAATTAAAAAAAAATAAATACAATGCCCTTAGTATTAAAAATATAATATAATAGAAAATCTAATTAACTTTTTAAAAATCATAGTAAGAAAAGAGAGAGCAATAAATCCTTACCCCTGGTCATAATAAAAGAAAGTTTTAATTAGAAATACAATAAAGAATAAATAAACAACTAATATCTGTCACATATGTTTTACTAAAAATAACCAACATGCTTTATATTCATTTTTGTCATTAAAATAAAAAAAAGATACTTCAAAAGTAGGCAGACAGTGGTTTCTAAAAAAGTAGAATGAGCATATCCCTGCATACGAAAGGTGTTAAAGGTAATTAATCACATTAAAAGTCGTTGTTTGGGAGGTGTTAATGGTATTTAATTGCATGAGAAGTTGTTGATCGACGGAATGAAATGTGTCAAAATTTTCCCCTAGTAGAATTAAATGTGTTAATAGTTGATTGGGGTGAGGAAATAATTTGTTACAAAAAAGTTTAATAAAAAGTTTAATCTTATTCAAATGTTTGAAAATAAGCAGCATCAAATACGGACATTTAAACAATACTCATCCAGCAGACTTACTAAAACAAAGAAAAAACAAACAGAAAAACAACAACAGAAAATCCTCCTTGTTAAACCGATCATTTTTAAAGCAAAAAGTTCTTAAAACAAACGAAAACTTATGTATATTTTTAGCACAAAATATACTTATTTGAAAGAAACAACCGAATTAATTTATCATACTTTGGTTTTTTCACTCAAAAATACGTTTTAAAAAGGGGGCCGAAAAAGGGGGGACGAAATGACCAATTTGAAATCGCCGAGGGGGACGAAATGACCAAATCGGGGACGAGTTGACTGGGGGACGAGTTGACTAGGGGACGAGTTGACTGTAAATCGTATAAATTATGATGGCCGATAACTATTGCAATAGTATCGCAATAGTAACCTGCAATAGAATAGTATCGCAATAGTTTTTAAGCAATATCAATAGTATTGCAATAGTCAAAATTGGCCTCAATAGTCACCCCTAGTAAACTTTGTTTGACGTATTTCTCAGAAACCCCAGGTTGATATGATGTGAAACTTCATAGGCAGCTTCACTCACAAGAAGAGATGCACATCTTGTGCTTGTGATTTTTTTAAACAACAATATGCTGGAGTTCTAACAAACTTCTTCAGAAGCTTTACTTCTTAATCTTAATTATGTGCCCAGTCAATGAATTCTCCTTTTGTGATTTTAAGGTGCAATAGTCATACTTTGTGGAGCATCCTTTGGGTTTATCAATATTTTCTTGTCATTTTATGTTCCGTCAATGGCTGATTGTCAGAATGTAAAGTCAGAAAATCAGTATAATCCAAATCTTTATGATTGTTTGAAGTTAACCTAGAGAAGGGAGGAAATAGAGTACTAAATTTTATCAAATCTGTGTGATCTAACAGATGTTACAGTAAATCAAGTACTAAATTTTATAAAATCTGTGTGGTCTACCAGATTTTACAGGAAATCAAGAACTAAATTTTATAAAATCTGTGTGACTACCAGATGTTAAGTAAATCAAGTACTAAATTGTATAAAATCTGTGATCTACCAGATGTTACAGTAAATCAAGTACTTAATTTAATAAGATCTGTGTGATCTACCAGATGTTACAGAAAATCAAGTACTTAATTTTATAAAATCTGTGTGATCTACCAGATGTTACAGTAAATCAAGTGCTAAATTTAATAAAATCTGTGTGATCTACCAGATGTTACAGTAAATCAAGTACTAAATTTTATAAAATCTGTGTGATCTACCAGATGAAACAGTAAATCAAGTACTTAATTATGTCTCCCAACACACAGTGGTGTGGGAGACATATTGATTTACTCCAGTCTGTGTGTGTGTGTGTCTGTCACAAAGCTTGTCCGCACTCTAAGTAGAATATTTCTCATCCGATTTTCACCAAACTTGAACAAAATGTGTTTGACCATAAGACCTCGGCCAAGCTCGATAACTAGCCAAATCGGTCAAGGCGTCTTGGAGTTATGGCCCTTGAATTACCAAAAATCGGTCTTTTTACTCTTGTCTGCACTCTAATTCGAATATTTCTCATCCAATCTTCACCAAACTTAAACAAAATGTGTTTGACCATGAGACCTCGGCCAAGTTTGATAACTAGCCAAATCCGTCCAGACATTTTGGAGTAACGGCCCTTGAATTATCGAAAAATTGGCCTTTTTACTCATGTCCGCACTCTTAATCAAACATTTCTCATCCGATCTTCACCAAACTTGAACAAAACGTGTTTGACCATGAGAACTCAGCCAAGTTTGATAACTAGCCAAATCGGTCCAGGCATTTCGGAGTTACGGCCCTTGAATTATCGAAAAATTGGCCTTTTTACTCTTGTCCGCACTCTAAGTCGAACATTTCTCATCCGATCTTCACCAAACTTGAACAAAATGTGTTTGACCATTAGACCTTGGCCAAGTTCGATAACTAGCCAAATCGGTCCAGGCATTTTAGAGTTACAGCCCTTGAATTACCGAAAAAATCTGTCTGTTTACTCTTGTCCGCTCTCTAAGTCAAACATTTCTCATCCGATCTTCACCAAACTTGAACAAAATGTGTTTGGTCATAAGACCTTACCCAAGTTCGATAACTAGCCAAATCGGCCCAGGCACTTTTGATTTATGGCCCTTGAATTACTGATTGGATCCACTCATCCAGACCATCTAATTGGATCCACTCGTCTAAAACATCTAGAGAAACTAACATTTTTCATAGGGGCAGTTGTGGGAGACATGCGCTTTTCTCAAAAGCATCTCTAGTTTGATAAAATCTGTGTGATCTACCAGATGAAACTGTAAATCAGTTACTTAATTCGATAAAATCTGTGTGATCTACCAGATGTTACAGGAAATCAAGTTTTTGATTTTATAAACTCTGTTGATTTACCAGATGTAACAGGAAATCAAGTACTAAATTTAATCAAATCTGTGTGGTCTACCAGATCTTACAGTAAATCAAGTACTTAATTTAATAAAATCTGTGTGATCTACCAGATGTTACAGGAAATCAAGAACTAAATTTTATAAAATCTGTGTGATCTACCAGATGAAACAGTAAATCAAGTACTTAATTTAATAAAATCTGCATGATCTACCAGATGTTACAGGAAATCAAGAACTAAATTTTATAAAATCTGTGATCTACCAGATGTTACAGTAAATCAAGTTCTAAATTTTATCAAATCTGCGTGATCTACCAGATGTTACAGTAACTCAAGTACTTAATTTTATAAAATCTGTGTGATCTACCAAATGTTACAGTAAATCAAGTACTAAATTTTATAAAATCTGTGTGATCTACCAAATGTTACAGTAAATCAAGTCCTAAATTTTATAAAATCTGTGTGATCTACCAGATGTTACAGTAAATCAAGTGCTAAATTTTATAAAATCTGTGTGATCTACCAAATGTTACAGTAAATCAAGTACTAAATTTTATAACATCTGTGTGATCTACCAAATGTTACAGTAAATCAAGTACTAAATTTCATAAAATCTGTGTGATCTACCAAATGTTACAGTAAATCAAGTACTAAATTTCATAAAATCTGTGTGATCTACCAAATGTTACAGTAAATCAAGTACTAAATTTTATAAAATCTGTGTGATCTACCAGATGAAACAGTAAATCAAGTACTTAATTTGATAAAATCTGTGTGATCTACCAGATGTTACAGGAAATCAAGTTTTTAATTTTATAAAATATGTTGATTTACCAGATGTAACAGGAAATCAAGTACTAAATTTAATTAAATCTGTGTGGTCTACCAGATTTTACAGTAAATCAAGTACTAAATTTCATAAAATCTGTGTGGTCTACCAGATGTTACAGGAAATCAAGTACAGTCGAACTTCGATGGCTCGAACTCGAGGGTCCCGTGGAAATTAGTTTGAGTTTTCCATTGTTCGAGCCATCCAAATGGCGGCCATTTTGAATTGGGAATTCGAGGGCATGATGTGTTACAAACCTTACATCGTAATAAATTGTCATATTGTACCTAAATGTACATATGATACGATGATAAATAAAAAACGAATGCTGAAATATGCTTTATTATTTATTTTCAAACATGACATAGATACGGAAAAAAATCACAGATAAAACACTAATATAATTATAAGAATTTGGTGAAGTCAGCATCAAATAGAAAGACATGAATAGCAAACCTTTATGAATCATAGTCCATTACAAATATTATCAAATATATTGCCTTCCAGTAGCTGACTTAACTATCCCCCCGTTTTCGGGTCCTTTACTAAGTTGTTCAGCCATGCTTAAGCAGTATGAAAGTTGACATCGGATCTCCCGTTTTTATGCAAAACAAATTAAGACAGACATTGCTCAATTATTTCAAATAATTTTATTCTTATAAATCAAAGCCCATGAAGGCATTGCAGTGAACCAAAATCACTTTGTTTAATTTGTATGTCGTATACCGATGCTTATTACATAAGCGTGTGAGAATTCTTAAGGGTGTTTCTCTTGTTGCTCTGTCTTCTGCAAAGGCATTGAGTGCATACATTTTTGGTTCTTGAGGTTTGCTTTTTATATATTTATACACAAGCATTTTTGTGTTTACATGCCATGCCTTTTTGTTTCCATTACGTGTGTTAGAGATTCACCTGGAGGGGATTACTTTTATTTACACTGTCCCATGTTTTTGGAACATGGTGGGGTTAAGAGTGAGATTGGGTGCGCACCATAAACCGGTTTAAGCTCCCCAGTGGTGTTTTTGCCACTGGCCTTTCCAAGGCAGTGCCATACTGTGTTCCTTTGTTTGTTCGTTTTGTCCTCGTGTGTTGGCTTTGTGTGTGTGTGTGTTTGTGGTGTGCACGTCTGTGTGCTGTGGGTTACGTTTTGGGGAGGCTGCGTTTTTGGTACATGGCATTCCCTGTTTGATATTTGTCTTTGTTTTTTACACACGCGCCGGTTAAAGGGGAAGCTTGGCGAATGTCAGGCAGAGGTGTGAAAAACTTTGTAAACAGAAGCCATTCTGGTGACAAATTGCCTGTTCGACTGAATAGGTGTAATTATCACTGTAATTAAGCCGAGGGGACCACCAAATGAGTTCGAGAGTTCGAATTTTCAAAGTTCGAGTGATCCGAGGTAGAACTATATAGAATAAAGAAGGAATAAATTTGGGACCGGGCGAAGAGTTCCAGTGATCCCGGATGTTCGAAAGATCCGAGTTAGAGCCATTGAAGTTCAGCTGTACTTAATTTCATAAAATCTGTGTGATCTACCAGATGTTACAGGAAATCAAGTTTTTAATTTTATTTTATAAAATCTGTTGATTTACCAGATGTTACAGGAAATCATTCCGTACGAAAAGTCCAGATGGAGTCCATCTGGAAAAGGCACGTCATTAAGCAGGAATTGAGCAGGAATTGCAATATTCCGTGTGAAATTGACCCGGACACGGATTTTTTTCTGGAGTCCGTACAGAGATTTTCATTTTTCCGTGCGGATAAATTCAGTTTTCCATGCGAACTCAGCAACCCACACGTCATTTTGGCAGACACGGACTTTTTCGACTTAATCAAATTTTGTAGACGGATTTTGGCACTTAGTAATTTTTACAACACAGACACAAGGGTAGACAGAGTGGCCTTCCGAAAGTAAACGTAAGGCTCTAGAGCAAAAAAGATAAAACACAGAATAAACTGCTTGCAAAGCTCTAGATAAAACCAAAACGCGTAAAACAATTCAACAACTCAACAGCAAAAAACTGACAAAGTCAGCGAGCCACATGTAGACTTACCTACGACAAGTGTATTCAAGCCGAATACATGTATCTGCGATGGGGTCGCTAAAATGACTATGAAAAGTGCACACAGTCAGCGCTTTTTTATATGATAGTGGTCATGTGACAGGTCATTTTCTTGACCTTTAAAGAGCGACAATTTCATGGGTCACTGAAGTGATATGCTTGTATATGAAGTGCCGTAGGCCATCGAAAATAATGTTGATATAGCATAGTCTAAGTTAATGTACTAGCTTTTCTTCACTAATACAGCATCAGCTAATCCAGTGTGCCAGCTGTTTCATTCCAGAATACAGCATCAGCTAATCCAGTGTGCCAGCTGTTTCATTCCAGAATACAGCACCATCTAATTTACTGGATGTGCCTACTGAATAACTGTATTCCTTTGTATTTCCATGATGGTAATTATACATGATCTGCATGGCAAAAATGAGAACGATATACCCCTCTACAGGGTAATATTCTGAAAAAAGATTGACAATAAATTTGTAGATGAAGTTGTGAAAACATTAACCACCTGCATCATGCAATATATCTGTATTATACCAGTATTACAAGAATGATTTTCACGAAGATCATGTTGGAGAAAAAAGTAGGTCACTAAGTCGTGGTGGTGTCTTTAACATCATTAGTAATTGCTTTCAGTAATGATGTTTGAAATATCAAGAAATCAAATTTTTTATTGAATCATCTGGTTTTGTTTCTGTAGAACATTTTGTAACTCGCTAATGTTTAAAATGTCAGATGAAGCAGGTTTCAATCCTTCCAATAGGACTGCTTGTTTCCAAAACGCAGACTCAAGAGTAACTCAATTGTTTCCAACCTTTCATGACATTAGGGATGAATTAGATATGTATCGACTTAACTTTAATTCAGTCATAAAAACTGCAGTATTATTTTCATATTGACAGTGATGTCCAAGTGGAATCTGACTCTGTTCTATGCAAGAAATTCTGTTCTCCATATGACATCAACTGCCACCACAACGAGACAACATCCGTCTCATTCCAGTTTTTCTCATTACCCACAATCCCTAAAATTGAGCGTCCAGCAGTTCTGCTCAACATTACAGCACAGGGTTTTATACTTGTACCTCAGATGTTTCTTCATATCATTAGCGGAAATGAAGAACAGTTGTTTGATACGCAAGTCGCTGGGAATACAGGTATTCCATTTTTATAAATACATTTAAAACTCAGGACAAATTAAACATATTTTAACACTGGACAAATTAGGCATTTTTTCATTAAACTATTCTCCTTTTTTTAGCAAAAAAGCTATCACACCCCATCTCCTTAAAAATATGTGCACATAAGAATATACATGTGTATAGGAATACTGTTGCTATTGATATCAGCTAAAATTAATTTTTAATGAAACCAAAACATATTTTGTGGTGAGGGAGGTTTGTTAACTTCTTATTTTTATGTATTCACCATGTTAGCACTGCAAATAAAAAAAGATATGTTTACATGAAAACTTGTTACACATACGCACCTGTTTAACTTCACAAGGTTTAATAGCTTAGACCAGTGCCTAGCTCATAGCAAATTTTTGGTATATTGGAAACCATATTTTCCTTAAAAGGTTTTCGTTGTAAAAACAGCATTATACACAACAAGTTAAGTTTTAGTATTGCTTTTTTGCTTTTTTTGTTTTTCAGCCACGTTTCGCCTTGTGAAGCCACTTATTGGACCAAATGACATTCGTGTTATGCTTAGACTAGAAAACCGAAGTTATATTGGCAACAAGCTGTTATCTGCACATAATGCACATTTAAGACTTTTTGTGTCTAGATACGTATTTTGAGTTTCATTGTAGTAAAAGTAATTCAGAATAACAGTTTTATTTCTTTTTTTTTTTAAAAAACAAATTCACAGGATATTAACTTAACCTAACCATACAGAGCTGAAAATTGATGCGTCACCATACCATGGTGGCATATTTCTGCCACGAGATAGCTAGGTAGCTATCACAATAATATTGTAAATTTTCCGAGAAATTTGTGCTTTTTTTTTTTTCTGAAAATATTTTAGCACAAAATTTGCGTTAGTGCTTGAAACTGCCACGAGATACTTGACAGCTATTCCGATAAAATTCTGAAGTTGTGCAATTTTCTGAAAACATTATCACATTAAATTTTTTTTTTTCTAGATATGCTTTCAATTTCCAGGAATATAGGCTATTCGAAAAAAAATGTTTCAGGAAAGTTTGAAATATCAAGATAATTGCTGACAGTATCGAGATAGCCATCTAGCTAATAAATGGCAGGTGTGGGCACTTTCGCAAAAATATCGAGATACTAATGTAAATTATCGTAATAACAGTTCCAGGAAACTTTCGACTATTGAGATAATCTTTTCAGAAAACTGCATTTTATCAAGTGATTGCTACCTAGCTATCTCGTGACAAAAATATGCCACCTTAGGTAACTTCTAAAAGTATCAAGACTGCTATCTAGCTATAAAATGGCAGCTATGGGCACTTACACAAAAAGGTATCGAGATAATTATTTAAATCATTGCAATAATATTTCCAGGAAACCTTCGACTATTGAGATAATCTTTTCAGAAAACTTCACTTTATCAAGATAATGTTTTGAAGTATCGCCATAGCTACCTAGCTATCTTGTGGCAGAAATATGCCACCATATTTTGCTGAAATGTTTTCAGAAGAATGCACATATTTCTACTATCTCATGGCAGAAATATGCCACCATAGTTATTACATATAAATAACAAGAGCTGTCACAGGAGACAGCACACTGGACTATTTCGATGCTAGATAGTGAAACTGGACACAATATTATGAGGAAGCTGGAGCTGTCACAGATGTGTTCAATGACTCCAATGTGGATGACCATATTGGGCAATAGCAAGAGTCTTTGTCAAAAGTATTAAGTAATAAGTGAGATAAAGATATCAAAACATTACATAAGTATAAAAGGGACCTGGTGAAAAAGCATCAAAATTAAACTGAAATTCTAAGCAAAAAGGGGCATAATTCATGAAATATTGGTGTAAAAGTGATGGCCCTTGAGATAAATGATGTGGGTGATGATGTGGTACAACTTGTTTCAAGTTTGAATCAAATCCTCTCTGTAATAACTGAGATAGAGTGAAAGTGCACCAAAACTTCAACCTAAAATTCTAGGTAAAAAGTGGAAGATAATTCATGAAATACTGCTGCAAAAGTTGTGGCCCTTGTGTCATATGATATGAGTGATGATGTGGTACAACTCTTTTAAGTTTGAATCAAATCCTCTCTGTAACTAGAGCTATCACTGAAGGTGATGAATGTACCCCCCACACACACTGACACAGTACATTGCAATTTGACACACACAACATTGCTTAATTATGTGGACTGTATAAACATAGACTTTATGTATATAGTATAGTAACAAAAAACAAAGTTCCCTAACTCTGCAGAATATTTTTCTGAAAGAACCTCATATGCACTGTGCACAAGTAAGATTGGTACTGATCACTTGTGTGAAGTTTCATAAAATTGTGTGCAATGGTTTGGGAGATCAGGCGCACACAAGATTGCATATGCAGACTACTTTGTATATAGCATAGTAACAAAAACAAAGTCCCATAACTCTGCAGAATATTTATCTAAAAGAACATAACATGCACCTTGCACAACTAGGGTTGGTACTGATCACTTGTGTGAAGTTTCATTAAATTGTGTGCAAGTGTTCGGGAGATTAGGCGCGCACAAGCTTGCACATGCAGACTGTATGTACTATGTGTACAGGAGAAGAATAGTTTGCCAGTTTGCAGTCATTTACATGTCAATCACTTCAAAGTTAACACCTGTTTGTCCTCCGTGACCTCGGTACATGTCTTTGAAGCTTACCGAAATGTCATCGAGACTTGTGCGTTTACATTTCGCTACGGCCTGAGTTTATCGATAAGCATGTTTCGATAACTCGAAAAGGCCTAGTAAATAAAATGTTTGTTTGTTTGCCGCTTTTTTTTTTTCAGTTCATTAAATATTTTTGTCTTGTGTCATCCTGTTGACTTTGTAGTCTTGTTACTGCTTTAAAATTCATAAAGGTGCCTTCAATCGGCATAAGTTTTACATGACGTCTGTTTTCTCAGTACTAGTCTACTTACAGTTTCTGAAACAATAGATGTAACAGAATCGTGTCATCGATTTATTTTACTGTGTCATGCTCTAATGTATTAGTATATTGAGTTTGTTGGTTTAGCGTCGCACATTCAAGCTATATGTCATCACCAGTAGGCACCTGGGTAGAACCATCGACCTTCCGGAAGCAAGCTGGAAGGCTTCCTAACATGAAAAATGCAACGCGCCGGATGAGGCTCGAATCTACATTGGTCAATGGCAAGTGATTCGAAGTCGGGGACCTAAACACACTTGGCCACGGAGGTCTCATGCATTTGAGTTTGACAATGCGCACTCGCATACTGCAATTGTGCATATGTTATGTATAGGAAAGCATTTTATTGGTAACATTCGTCTAATGAAAGAATGCTATGAAATAAGAACTAACTTCTTCTGATCATTTCATTACATCCAGCAATAGGAAAAAACAACTTAATTTTAATTAATCTAAATCATGTGTGTCATTTTGTGCTGTCTTGAAAGGACGACGTTAGTGGTCTTGTTTGATGATATCAGGAACATAAATGGATACATCATTCTTGAAAATATACAGCAGAGAAATCAAGAAAAAAAGCACTTTTAGAAATATCGACAATTGTAATGTGTGAAAAATTACAACAGTCCGTTCAAAAATATGGAGTGGCGCATTCTACCATAAAAGAGGAAAGTATAATATGCTTTTTACATGTATTTGTTATCGGTTGTTAAGACATTGACAGTAAGGGCATCAGTGTTGGATTCTTGCAAGTGTCACTTATGTACCGAAACATGTTTTATGAGGACTGTGTTGGCTTAAATGTGATACATTGTCTGTAATTTTTACACATCACATGTTTACTTTGAAAAGACGTTACAAACATTTGATGTACATTAAAACTGTTGTATATGGGAATAAACCTATTAATCGAATCGTCCCGTTGCGAAAGCCAGTTTGCATCTCGAAGTGCTTTTTAGTTTGCTTAACATTTAATTAAGAATATTTTTATTTAGAGCTTATGTTGGGTAATTGATTGCAACAAGATCAGCGCAAAGAACACTGACTATTGTCAAAAATTCGATTTAATCAAACAAAAGACTATTTTCTAGACGGGATAATTCGTGTGCTTTTTCGGACAGTTTTTGCCTTACTCTTCAGGGCACTAGACAACTTTACAGGTACCCATACCCTCAGGAAGGGGGAATTTTTCAACATTTTAAGACGAAAAGGGGAAGTTTAAGCCATGTATATGTAACTACTTTTCACACTTATTAATACTGTTTTCAATCATTTCTAACTGATGTGACTATATTGCAACAGTAATCTTCCTAAGAGGCACTATATAATATTAAAAGAAAGAGTTGATATCTATTTGTGTCAAACAACCTATCATCAGGGGAATTTTCTTCTGAGAAAGGGGAAAAAAACATATTATTTTAAGAGGGGAATGGTACCCATATTCGGCCCCAAAAATGGCCAAACGAGTGCCCTGCTCTTATTCATAAAAATTGTATATTCAAAATATATCACAAAGTGTTAATTTTCGCGTCATACCCATTTAATAAAAATGTTTTTAAAACATGTACCATCCACGAACAGGCTCAATCAAACCGAGCCTGCAACATTTTCATTTATGTCGTGTTGGGCGACCTGTGGTTTTCCACTTTTATTTTGCCAAGACATGCATCACACAATATCTTTTTCCTTAGTGTTATTGAATTCCTTGAAATGTAAGAATGAAATCGGGACTTATGTTTGCAGAATCGTCAGTCTGTTCAGTGTCATGAGACACATTTGTCATGAGACACATTAAACTTAAGATGCACTTGACTGAAAATAATATTTTTGAAATTGTATTTTGTTGAAACAGTGCTATATACATTATCTACAATAACCCCATCCCATTCATTATAAGTAAGATCGACACATTTTCTGTATGTGTTGTATAACAAAAGCTAGTTTATACGTATTTTGGCGGGAAAGTTGCACGTGCTTTCCATGATGTGCCTTCTGTGCATAATGTTATATGTTGACCTTACATATTCATGTAAAAAGAAATGTTGAACAGTTATCTTAAATCAGAAACCAACACATAAATTAAAACACAACTAATTTTTGATTGGCCTACACACTTGTCATTCAGGGTAAGAGAAAACGACGGCTGGTGACTGTGACGTATACATTGCGTATTGGTGAGATGTCAATCAGTTACTCTGTCTGTGTGACAGAGTACAGCGGCACTCTTTGATTCTGGTTATGACATCAGATTTCGTCTCGGCTTGAAATGTCAAAACTCTATACTTCTTCTTTACGCGTAGTATATAGTATATTAACAAAAAAACAAAGTCCCATAATTGTGCAGAATTTTTTTCTGAAAGAACCTAACATGCACCATGCACAACTAGGGTTACTACTGATCGCTTGTATAAAGTTTTATTCAATTGTGTACATGGGTTCAGGAGATTAGGCGTGCATAAGATTGCATATGCAGACTCTATGTATATAGCACAGTAACAAAAAAACAAAGTCCCATTACCCTGCAATTGCTTTTTCTGAAAGAACCTAACATGCACCATGCACAACAACTGTTGTTACTGATCACTTGTGTGAAGTTTCATTCAGTTGTGTCAAGGGGATGAGGAGAGTTAGCGCACACAATATTGCATATGCAGACTCTTGTATATAATATAGTTACAAAAAACAAAGTCCCGTAACCCTGCAATTATTTTTTCTGAAAGAACCTAACATGTACCATGCACAACTACTGTTGTTACTGATCATTTGTGTGAAGTTTCATTAAATTCTGTCAAGGGGATGAGGAGAGTTGGTGCGCACAAGATTGTGTCTATGGACAGGTGGACAGACGGACGGACAACCTGAAACCTGTATAGCCCCCTTTACAACTTTGTTGTCGGGGGGTTCAACAACAGAGATATAGTGAAAATGCATCAAAATTAACCTTAAAGCAGCATGCCTCCAGATTTGGCTAAAAAATAATCTTTCTTTCAAATTGAGGTTTGGTCATATTATGAACATTAGAATATGAATTTTTGTTTCTAAAATATTTTGAAAGTTCCAAATCAAGAGAAAAAGATGACCGCATTGGGAATCGAACCCCGGACCGCCACGGCAATAAAGACATTTTCCTGTCGTAGTAACCAATAGCACTATAGCTGAAGTAGTGAATAATGACTTCAAAATATAGATATTTATAATCAAGGCAGTTTACCTGGAGTAAAAGCGTGACAAACGCTTTTCGATTTTCATCATAACAAGAGCTTGTCGAACACAAAATGCCCCCCTTGATGCATTCAGTAATTGCACAAGGAACAGAAATTATATGCTCACTGTAAAGAAAAGTTCTACCATTCTGGTTTAATCTGACCTTGACCATTAACCTGTTAACCTAACAAGAGATCACAGTGTTCTTGGTGCCATCCACTGAGCCATTTTTGAATGTTCCAAATTTCAAGACTAGCTCAAGGTCAAAATCAAGGTCAAATTTCATTTCAATACAAAACAATGTGTATGTGGTCCAAATTTGAAAGCTGTGGCTTGAGAAATGTGAAAGTAGGTCATTAGATCAATTTCAAGGTCAAAGTTCATTTCGGTAGATGCATGTGCTTCAAATTTGGAGGCTGTAGCTTGAGAAATGTGAAAGTAGGTAATAGGTAAAAATCAATGTCAAATTTCAATGCAGAACACAAAAATATGCATGCTGTCCAAATTTGAAGCCTGTAGGTAAAGAAATGTGAAAGTAGGTCACGAGGTCAATCTCAAGATCAAAGTTCATTTCAGTACCAAAACTATTCATGTGGTTCAAATTTGAAGGCTGTAGCTTGAGAAATATGAAAGTAGGTCAATAGGTCAAAATCAAGGTGAAATTTTATTTCGGAACACAAAACTATGCAAGTGGTCCAAATTTGAAGCCTGTACCTTCAGAAATGTGAAAGTAGGTCACTAGGTCAATCTCAAGATCAAAGTTCATTTCAGTACACAAAACTATGCTTGTGGTTCAAATTTGAAGGCTGTAGCTTGAGAAATGTGAAAGTAGGTCACTAGGTCAAAATCAAAATCAAATTTTATTTCGGAACAAAAAACTATGCATGTGGTCCATATTTGAAGCCTGTACCTTCAAAAATGTGAAAGTAGGTCACTAGGTCAATAACTAGGTCAAAGTTTTTTTCAGTACACAAACCTATGCATGTGGTCCAAATTTGAAGGCTGTAGCTACAGAAATATGAAAGTAGGTCAAGATCAAGGTCAACTCATGTCAAGGTACATCTTGCCACTCGAAACTATACATGTGGTCCAAATTTGAATGATGTAAGTTATGGACATGAAGATTCTAAGTTTTTCCCTATATAAGTCTATATGAACCATGTGACCCCTAGGGTGGGGCCATATTTGACCCTAGAGGGATAATTTGAACAAACTTGGTAGAGAACCACTAGATGATGCTACATTACAAAATATCAAAGCTATAGTCTTTGTGGTTTGAACAAGTAGATTTTCAAAGTTTTTCCCTATATAAGTCTATGTAAACCATGTGTCACCCAGGGCGGGGCCATATTTGACCCTAGGGGAATAATTTGAACAATCTTAGTAGAGGACCACTAGATGTCATATACAAAATATCAAAGCCCTAGGCCCTGGGGTTTTGGACAAGAGGTTTTTCAAAAAAAAAAATCTTTTTAAGTCTATATAAACCAAGTGACCCCTGGGGTGGGGCAATATTTGACCCTAGGGAAATAATCTGAACAATCTTGGTAGAGGACCACTAGATTGTGCTACATACCAAATATCAAAGCCCTAGGCCCTATGGTTTTGGACAAGAAGATCAGAAACCGTTTAACTGTTCCTGGCCAATGTGACCTTGACCTTTGACCTAATGATCTCAAAATCAATAGGGGTCATCTGCTGGTCATGGCCAACTTAACTATCAATTTTCCTGTTACTAGGCCCAAGCGTTCTTGAGTTATTGCCCGGAAACCATTTTACTGTTCCTGGTCACTGTGACCTTGACCTTTGATATACTGACCTCAAAATCAATAGGGGTCATCTGCTGGTCATGATCAATCTCCCTATCAACTTTTGTGATCCAAGGCCTAAGCGTTCTTGAGTTATCATCTGGAAACCGTTTAACTGTTCTGGGTCACTGTGACCTTGACCTTTAACATACTGACCTCAAAATCAATAGGGGTCATCTGCTGGTCATGAGCAACCTCCCTATCAACTTTCATGATCCTAGGCCCAAGTGTTCTTGAGTTATCATCCGGAAACCGTTTTACTATTCAGGGTCACTGTGACCTTGACCTTTGACATACAGACCTCAAAAACAATAGGGGTCATCTGCTGGTGATGACCAACCTCCCTATCAACTTTCATGATCCTAGGCCCAAGAGTTCTTGAGTTATCATCCGGAAACGGATTGGTCTACATTCCGACCGACCGACCGACATCTGCAAAACAATATACCCCTCCTTCTTCGAAGGGGGGCATAAAAAGTAGTAAAAACAGCAAATTCTCATGTGTTTCCGTAACATACATGTAAAGTTTGTCAGTAATTAAGTTTTAAAGCCGTCTTAAGAAATATAGCATTTATTTTAAGATATAGAGATGGTACCTAAAAAATCAAACTGCATCTGATATTACTTTCTGTTGGAAAACTTAATACCGGAGTACCTCAATTATATGATGGTTTCCCTTTCATACTTCATTTTTCATGTTGAAAGGCAATATTTAATCTGAAAAATTTTGTCCTATTTGAAAAAGTGAAGCCAGTGACAGATAACTCTTTTACGACTATTTAGTTATGTCAACAAGGTATGCAAAGATTCTGATGTGTTTCCCAAAAATATAGTTTACTTCAAGATCTATGAACAATTATTCAAACAGAAAAATTGAGCATTATCTTTCATTTTCAAACAAATTTATTCAAAGATAATTTATTTCATTTATTACTGCCAATAATTTACAGGTGTGGTATGATCATATGAAAGAAAGCATTATTCTAGAGAAAAAATATAAACAGACTGTATAAATTTTAAGACATCGAATCCCTAAACATTTTACAAAATTTGTTTGCCAAGAATAATCAAGGCCTTAAAATGTACGAGTTAAAACAGAGCGATATAAAAATGTACATGATCTGATGGTCACACCAAAATCATACCAAAAACTCTGCCTAAAGAAGCTACCGGTATTTCACTTTTTATGACAAGCACCTTGTGTTTACAAATGTACCTAATTTGCATGTTAGCATTTACCTTGCGGAATCTTCCATTACAGAAACTTTTGTTCATATAATGCAGACGTTCTTTAGTATAAATAAAATGGCTGTGTTAGTTAAAAAGAAATGAAAATTACCTTTCTTTAGCTAATCCACAACAAGAGGACCATGATGGCCCTATATCGCTCACCCGAGTACCATTGCTTTAACCAAAAACAAAAAGAAAAAATTCTTACAAGGTATAGATATGTCAAAATACACCTAAAAATTGGAGGTACCATCCATGTTGTACCACAGAAAAGTGGTCTCAGTTTTTCCCTATGGCCAATAATAAAAAAGTTACTAAATAAGCTATTTATAGTAACATAAAAGGGAAGTAATAAAAAAAAATATTGTAAGCGAACAAAAGAAGGATCTGCTAAATAAAAACAAGAGCACTGCAATGCAACGCAAATGCAGAGCAATATTCACATAAAACAAAGTCATATGACCTTTGACCCCTAAGTGTGACCTTGACATTGAATTTAGCCATCCGAAACATGCGCTCTGCACATCCTTTCAATGAGTGAACATTTGTGTCAGGTTTCTCTGAAATCCATCAAGGGGTTCAAGAGTTACAGAGCGGACGGGAAATTGCTAACAACACACAGACAGACAGACAGACAGACGGACACCAAGGTGATAACATAATACGTCCCTGCAGGCTTATAAAAAAGAATCGAGATCTTACGGTGATACAAGTTGTGTGCAAGTTTGGTTAAAATCAAATCATAAATGAAGCTGCTATTGTGCAGACAAGGTCAAAATAGCCAATTTTGGCCCTTTCAGGGGCCATAACTCTGGAACCCATTATGGGATCTGGCCGGTTCAAAAATGGAACCAAGATCTTTTGGTGACACAAGTTTTGTGCAAGTTTGATTAAATTCAAATCATAAATGAAGCTGCTATTGTGCAGACAAGGTCAAAATAGCTAATTCCGGCCCTATCAGGGGCCATAACTCTGGAACCCATAAAGGAATCTTGCCAGTTCCAGAAAGGAACCAAGATCTTATGGTGATACAAGTTGTGTGCAAGTTTGGTAAAAATCAAATCATAGATAAAGCTGCTATTGTGCAGACAATGTCAAAATAGCTAATTTTGGGCCTTTCAGGGGCCTAACTCTGGAACCCATAATGGAATCTGGCCAGTTCCAAAAAGGAACTAAGATCTTATGGTGATACAAGTTGTGTGCAAGTTTGGTAAAAATCAAATCATAAATAAAGCTACTAATGTGCAGACAAGCTCAAAATAGCTAATTTTGGCCCTTTCAGGGGTCATAACTGGAACCCATAATGGGATCTGGCCAGTTCAAGAAAGGAACAGAGATCTTATGGTGATACAAGTTGTGTGCAAGTTTGGTTAAAATAAAATCATAAATGAAACCACTATCGTGCAGACAAGAAATTGTTGACGGACTGACGGGCAGACTGACGACGGACGAAGGGTGATCACAAAAGCTCACCTTGTCACTATGTGACAGGTGAGCTAAAAACAATGAATCCGTTGTCACTGTCAAAAGTTCCAATATTTTCTGCGCGGTGCTATGTTAAAATATTGCTGGTGTGAGAAAAGCGATATGCGCTTCAGTTTTTGCACTTGATTTGTTGTTGTTGTCATTGAATATGTAGCCTTATATACCATCTCTACAAGATATCTAAAAAAAATTTATTTTTTTTGTTGTTGAACAATCTGGAGGCATGCCATTTTAAATTCTAAGTAAAAGGCAGCATATTTCATGAAATATTGGTGCAAGGGTTATGGACCTTGTTATCCCCCACTGATGAAATAGGGGGGTATTGAAATGGCGTTGTCCGTCCGTGCGTCCGTCCGCAGCCATTTCTCAGTAACTAGCAGGTAGAATTTCATAAAACTTAAACATGAACCAACATACTGCGATGATGCCCATCAAGTTTTTTTTTTGGATTGGTCAATTTCCCATAGATTTATTGCCCTTGATTTAATGAAAAATCCATGTCTGCAGCCATTTTTCAGTAACAAGCTGGTAGAATTTCATGAAACTTGAAATAAATATGAACCGACATACTTCAATGATGCCTGTCATTTTTTTTTAATTGGTCAATTTTCCTTAGAGTTATTGCCCTTGATTTAATGAAAATTCCACATCCGGAGCCATATTGGTAGAATTTCATTAAACTTCTTTCATTCTTTTCCATGAACATTTATTATAAACATGTGAAGTTGTGTACCCACACCTGGGCACCCCCTTGCCTTGGTCACCCCCCCCCCCCCCCCCCCCCCCCCCCCCCCCCCCCCCCAAAAAAAAAAAATTGTTTTCATTCCTTATTTTAATTTTATTTCAAACCTTCCATTAATATTTATCAACAAAAAAAAATTATTTTTTTTTTCATTCCTTATTTTAAATTTATTTCAAACCTTGCATGAATATTTATCAACATGCAAAGTTGTATCGTTCCCCCACCTTGCTACTCCAGCCAGTCATGCCCACCACCCCGATCATGCATTCGCCCGCATATCTTACTTGATTGTGCTCTCTTAAGGACATCTGTTCTTTTATGTACAAATGTACATGTTAAATAGCAACACTTGGTGCCAAACTATATGAAGACAATATTTCATTCTAGTTACACTTCAAGCTCACATTTCAAATAACTCCATTTAATTCTAAAAGCTTAGCTTATTACAGTAAACATATTCCATTCAAAATAACTATGTTAGTCAGGATCAACATAACATACATTTATTATGTCACTTAAAACATTCATTTTCTGTTAAATTGATTTTGACTAATGAAATTATTTGCTTCTTAGTAACATCCTTAACTTTTTGCTGGATATATTTTTTTGCCATTTCTCACCACAAACGATATATATTTTTAGCTCACCTGTCACATAGTGACAAGGTGAGCTTTTGTGATCACCCTTCTCCGTCGTCAGTCCGTGCGTGCGTGCGTCAACCATTTCTTGTCTGCACGATAGTGGTTTCATTTATGATTTTATTTTAACCAAACTTGCACACAACTTGTATCACCATTTATGGGTTCCAGAGTGATGGCCCCTGAAAGGGCCAGAATTAGCTATTTTGACCTTGTCTGCACAATAGCAGCTTCATTTATGACTTGAATTTAATCAAACTTGCACAAAACTTGTGTCACCATAAGATCTCAGTTCCTTCTTGAACTGGCCAGATCCCTTAATGGGTTCCAGAGTTATGGCCCCTGAAAGGGCCAAAATTACCTATTTTGACCTTGTCTGCACAATAGCAGCTTCATTTATGATTTGATTTTAACCAAACTTGCACACAACTTGTATCACCACAAGATCTTGCTTCCTTTCTTCAACTGGCCAGATTCCATCTTTGGTTCCAGATTTATGGCCCCTTAAAGGTCCAAAATTGGCTATTTTGGCTTTTGCAGCCTTATAGAGACTTCATTTATGGTTTTATTTGATACAAACTTCCAAAATATCTTCAACAACAATAAATCTTGGATTCCATGACAAATCAGATCCAGTCATATGTTCCAGAGTTATTTTATATCTTATTACCTCCCCTGATTGTAATCAAAATGGATTTGTATCAGTAAGTACTTACAGGACTTATTTAAAATTTCATTATTGTTATTAGTTGGACTGAGACAATCAGGGTAGATAACGATTGACTGATTTTATGTCAAATTACCTCCCTTTATTTCAAATTAAAATTGTTATATCTCCATAACTAATGAAGATACTGATCTGAAATTTCATTTATGTCAACAGATTTATTTGGCAGATCCTTTGTCCACTTACAATATTTACTTTTTTTAATTACTTCCCATTTACGTTACTATAAATAGCTTATTTTAGTAACTTTTTTATTATTGGCCGTAGGGAAAACACGAGACCAGTTTTCTGTGGTACAAGATGGATGGTACCTCCAATTTTTAGGTGTATTTTAACATATCTATACCTTGTAAGATTTTTTTTTTCTTTTTGGTTAAATTCTTCTCTTTGTTGTTCCTGTCCTTTGGACTTAGATATTTTTTCTGAGGACCTTCTTGTCCTCAAGTGCAATGATAACAGGTGAGCGATATAGGGCCATCATGGCCCTCTTGTTGCCATTCTCACCATAAACCCTTTCGGCGGGGGATACCAATAAACCGAATTAACTTGTTTCACATGATGTGGGTGATGATGCGGAAAAACTATTTTAAGTTTGAATCAAATCCACATGGCCGGTTGCAAGACAACTATAAGCTAGAGTTAAGCGATAGTTACTGTGATCCGCCGATCAAACGGGTTGCATGAAACGCCTTCTTGGGTAACCGTTACAATTCTTGGCCAAGATATGGTTGGGTTGCACGACGGTAATGATTTCTCAGTGGACACTTCTTTTACAAACCTGGTTGTTAGTAGGTTTATGGCAGAGTCAAAGCATATTTCAATTTATATACATGGTTTGTTTTCAATTGTACATGGGGTAAATTAAAGTATATATGTGTTTGATTACCTGGATATGTTTGAGAAACTTTATAGAGTTTAAATACAGTAATATTATAACAATGATGTTACTATCTCCGTCAAAGCCCCCTCCTTCTGAAACAGTATTTTCGCATTGTTACATTTGCTTTCTATCATCTTATTATTCTCTGCAAGCTCTATAAAAACTTCTTTCCCACAAGGAGAAAATAAAACGCCCTTTTGCCAAGGCATCTTGAGTTACTTGTATTAACAAGAATTTTGTTGAATTAATGTTATTTGATCCGCGCCATGAGAAAACCAACATAGTGGCTTTGCGACCAGCATTCGCGCAGTCTGGTCAGGATCCATGCTGTTTGCTTTCAAAGCCTATTGCAATTGTTAGCGAACAGCATGTATCCTGACCAGACTGCATGGATGCGCACGCAGGGTTGGATACATGCTCGTGGCAAAGCCGCTATGTTGGTTTTCTCATGGCGCGGTTTTGTTTCCAAATGAGCGTGAATGTTGAATAATTCGGTTAACAATAATATTATAAATGTATTATCTTATTATCCAAATCTGGAACATGTATATTATTTTATTGGACATACTTTCCTTTTTGCACATTTTAATTGTCGTGAATTAATCTTTTCGACGCATGGTAATTCTATTAAAACATAGTTATTGTTATACTTATAACTTGTGTATATTATGTAGGTGTGTGAATGTATGAAATTTAACTGAAAGCCATACTAGAAATAAGTTGTATACTATTTGTATTTGTACACTAAGTATGTAACCTCCAGAAAATAAAATTAGTATTATCATTACTATTAATTTTATAATGCTATACCGTGTATACATATACACCCACTATACATGTGAAACATGAATCGCCGATCATCCTTTACTCGATTTAGCAAGACTTGAAATTTTCATGCGCAACCCATTTGACTCCGTGATAATCAGGAGATTATATGTAGATAACTCAACCCGCCGCTCAGCATTGATCCGCGAGTTGTCGGACGATCTGTCCTGCAACCGGCCAATAGAGTAATAACTGAGATAGAGTGGAGGTGCATCAAAACTTTAACCTGAAATTCTAAGTAAAAAGGGGGGATAATTCATGAAATATTGGTGTGAGAGTTATGGTCATTGTTCCATATGATGTGGGTGATGATGAGGAGTAACTATTTTAAGTTTGAAACAAATCCATTAATTACAGAGATAAAGAGAAAGTGCATCAAAACTTTAACCAAGGTGAGGACGCCGACGCCGGCTTGAGTAGCTCTCCATACTTCATATAGTCAAGCTATAAACTATGCCTATTAGGCAAATCTTCTTGGGAGCGGCCAAGAATTACCATGTCATCAGCAAATAGTAAAACAATAATACACAATTCATAAAGAATAAGACCGCAGTCTCGGATCTATTTTGTAAAAATAATTCAAGATCTTCTGAAAACAAAGTGATTAGTGCTGGCGAATTATTTCGCCCTTGTCTTAAACCATTTGATATATTAAAACAAGAGGCCCAAGTGGGTAGATAGAGGACCTCACCAGGATGCTACAGACCAAATTTGGTGTTATTCTGACCAGTAGTTTCAGAGAAGAAGATGTTTAAGTAAAAATGTGGACAACGAACACTGGACGCCGGACCATCCACCCTATACCAATATCTCACCCTGAACCTTTGGTTCAGGTGAGCTAAAAAGTCGGAGTAAGAATTTCATTGTTCAACACAAGATTTCTCAACTGAATACGTAACTTTAAATATATTAAGTATCTTTCCACTAAGGCCCATATTAAATCATTTGAACTGAAGGGCGTTTCTATATACAATGTCAAATGCCTTTTTAAGATGGAAGTCCATGCCTCTCTGTTAACATTTGTACAATTAAATTGTGTAAGACAAAAATTGCATCCACTGTGCTGAATCCCTTTCAAAACTAAACTGTGCATCTGACAAAAGGTTGTTATCCTCAAACCATTTTTCTACTATTTGTGTAAGAATACTTGTAAATAATTTTCAACGGTTGCTGAATAAAGTGATACCTCGGTAATTATTAACACTTTTATTATCTCCCTTTTTATGCACAGGAACAATAAAACCTTGTGTCCAAAGTTCAGGAAAATACTCTGAATCAAAAACAATGGTGAATAAATCTGTAATATCTCCTACGAATATATCAATAGACTCAATAAATTATCACTAGTCGAAGACGCCTTAATGCGATTTAAACAGCAGACTGCTGTTTGCATCTCCTCATTTGTAATCGGCATATTTAATTCTCCAAAAGTAGGGTTTTATGTATAAAAATAACCATTTTCGTTAAATGATTTTACCTCATCAATTGCTGTTGATAATATATTGTTACAAGGCAGTCTGAAAGACAGCTAAATCCCCCGCCACTGCTATGGATAGTGAAAGGGTAAAACCTTTGATTTTAGCTGTGACCTTGACCTTGAACTGACATGGCTGACTCATGAATTCTGCACAACGTCTTGATGAGGTGATCATTTGACCAAAGTTTCATGAAAATCCTTCAAGGAGTTTAGGAGATACAGAGCTGAAACCTTTGACCTTCAGTTGTGACCTTGACCTTGAGTTGACATGGCTGACTCATGAGTTCTTGATGAGGTGATCATTTGACCCAAGTTTGATGAAAATCCTTCAAGGGGTTAAGGAGATACAAAGTGGACACCAAATGGAAGGCTCAAACCTTCAACCCTTAGTTGTGACCGTGACCTTGAGCTGGCATGGTTGACTCATAATTTCTGCACATCATTCTGATGAGGTAATCATTTGACCCAAGTTTTATGAAATTCCTTCAAGGGGTTTAGGAGATATAGAGCGGACACGAAATGGAAGGCTCAAACCTTTGACCTTCAGTTGTGACCTTGACTTTGAGCCAGCATGGCTGACTCATAAGTTCTGCGCATCACCTTGATGAGGTGATCATTTGACCAAAGTTTGATGAAAATCCTTCAAGGGGTTTAGGAGATATAGAGCGGACACAAAATGGAAGGTTCAAACCTTTGACCCTAAGTTGTGACCTTGACCTTGAGCCGGCATGACTGACTCATGGTTCTGCACATCGTCTTGATGAGGTAATCATTTGACCCAAGTTTTATAAAATTCCTTCAAGGGGTTTAAGAGATATAGAGCAGACACAAAATGGAAGGCTCAAACCTTTGACCTTGCGTTGTGACCTTGACCTTGAGCTGGCATGGCTGACTCATGGGTTCTGCACATCGTCTTGATGAGGTGATCATTTGACCCAAGTTTTATAAAATTCCTTCAAGGGGTTTAGGAGATATAGAGCGGACACAAAATGGCAGGCTCAAACCTTTGACCTTGAGTTGTGACCTTGACCTTGAACCGACAAGTCTGACTCATGGGTTCTGCACATCGTCTTGATGAGGTGATCATTTGACCCAAGTTTCATGAAAATCCTTCAAGGGGTTTAGGAGATATGGACCAGACACGATTTTGTTATGGACGGAAGGACGGACGGACGGACAGACGGACGGAAGGACGGACGGAAGGATGGACGCAGACCATTCCTATAATCCCTCCGCCATGGCGGGGGATTAAAAAGTTCAGGAAAATGTATTTGAAATTCTTTACACAAAATATCACTGCAAGCCATTTGTAAAAACAAATGGCTTGAAGTTTCTTAAAATCCTGTGGCTTCAGTGTTGTTATATTTTCTGGTCCTTTGGGATCATGGAGTCCACTCAATGCTAATGGGAATTAGAGTTCTGCTTAAGCCGATGCTAGGGGGGTGTGAGGGGTGTTGTACTTTCCACTACCTCTCTTGAACAGACTCAGTTAAGGTAAAGAAGACGTAATGAGTGGGAATTTCAAAAACAAGTTGCATCCTTGATAACATGTTTAAATAATAGCAAAAGCTAATCATCACCCGATGTACAAATATTAAAAAGGTCAAATGCACACTTTTTATGCAAATGGCATCGAAAAATCACGTTTTAGCCTAGACCTAAATAGTTGTAATGTTGCCGTTTTTATGGCAATAAATTCATTCAATTCAATAAGTAATTATTTTTCATTTTATTATAATAGGCCTTTTGAAACCTAAACTGTGATGTATGGACTATTTGCCGAAACCTATGCTTACTTTATGCAAAAATCATGACAAAATCTTTCTACGAAATTATTTTTTCTAGCAGAACTGTCCCAGATTTTTTTTTAAAACTAAAATTATCCTATATATATTTATTTTACTCGATTTTATCAAGAAAAACATTCTGATCAAATTTAATGAAGATCTAGTGTAAAATGCAGCCCCTACTGCATACATAAGGTTTTGCTTTGATTTGATCTAGTGAACTAGATTTTGACCCCAGATGACCAAAATTCAAACTTGACCTAGATTTCATCAAGCCAATCATTCTGATTAAATTTCATGAAGATCAAGTCGCTCACCTGAGTAACACACAATAACAGTGTAAACATTTGAGTGTTAACAAGCTTATTCTTTGATCTGACCTGGTGACCTAGTTTTTGATATGACCCAGATAAAAATTCATCCGTTATTTCATGCACACAAACATTCTGACCAAGTTTCATGCACAGCAAATGAACAGTGTTAACAAGCTTTTCCTCTGATTTCACAGAGTGATCTAGTTTTTGACCCCATATGATCCAGTTTTAAACTTGGCCTAGGAATCATCATGATAAACATTTTGACCAAGTTTCATGAAGATAGGGTCATAAATGTGGCCTCAAAGAGTGTTAACAAGCTTTTCCTTTGATTTGACCGAGTGACCTTGTTTTTGACCCCATATGACTCAGTTTCGAATTTGGCCTAAAAATCAAGATAAACATTCTGACCAAGTTTCATGAAGATAGGGTCATACATGTGACCTCCAGGTTGTTAACAAGCTTTTCCTTTGAAATGACCTGATGACCTAGTTTTTGACCCGATATGACCCAGTTTCGATCCAGGCCTAGAAATCATCAAGATAATCATTCTTTGCAAGTTTGTATCAAATCAACCTCAATATGGCTGAAAGGGCCAAACTAGAAAATTTTGCCCCTTTCAGGGGCAGTAACTCCAGAACCCATGATGGAATCTAGCCAGTTTTCGAAAGGTACTGAGATCTTATTGTGACTTAAGTTGTGTGTAAGTGTGGTTAAAATCAAATATAAAATGTCACTTCTATCGTGTTCACAAGGTAAAAATTAACAAATTTTGGCTCTTTTAGGGGTCAATCAGGGGCCGTAACTCCGGCACCTATGATTGGATCTGACAGATTCATCATAGAATCCAAGATTTATTGTTGATTGATTGACTGATTTATTTATTTGGGTTTTACGGCGCACCAACACAGTATAGATTATATGGCGCCAAACAGGACTACAAATTTTGGTTCCACATCTCATGATTTATTGTTGAAGATATTTTGCAAGTTTGTATCAAATCAAACCATAAATGAAGTCTCTATATGGCTGCAACAGCCAAAATAGCAAACTTTGGCCCTTTAAGGGGCCATAACTCTGGAACCCATGATGGGATCTGGCCAGTTTTCAAAAGGAACTCGGATATTATGCCAATACAAGTTGTGTTCAAGTCTGATTAAAGTTGATTGCAAAATGTGGTCTCTATCGTGTTCACAAGCCAAAAATAGCAAATTTTGGCCCTTTAAGGGGCCATAACTCTGGAACCCATGATGGGATCTGGCCAGTTTTTGTAAGGAACCAAGATATTATGCCAATACACGTTGTGTGCAAGTTTGATTAAAGTTGATAGCAAAATGTGGTCTCTATTGTGTTCACAAGCCAAAAATAGCAAATTTTGGCTTTTTGAGGGCCCATAACTATATAATCCATGATGGGATCCGGCCAGTTTTCGAAAAGAATCGAGATATTATGCCAATACAAGTTGTGTGCAAGTTTCATTAAAATTGATTACAAAATGTGGTCTCTATCGTGTCCACAAGAAATTGTGAACTGATGATGGACGGACGACGGACAAAATGCGATCACAAAAGCTTGACTACGTGACAGGTGAGCTAACAAGAGCTGTCGGATGACAGCGCGCTCGACTATTCGAAGAATTGATTGAAAAATGGGGTCAAAATATTTCCATAGATTTTCAGACTAAACAAAAAAATGGATTAAACAAAAAACGTTCTTGTATTGGTGGATTTCGATTAGTCTTGCACTAAATGGCAATGTGTGACCATGATGGCAAATATGTTAAGTTATATGTTACGCAAAACATGGACTTATATGAAAAATTTAACTAATTTCCAAGTCCAAAAAGGGCCATAATTCAGTCAAAATAGTTGACAGAGTTATGTACTCTTGCCTACAGATGGAAATCATGTTGATAAACTAGTGTTAAAAGTTTCAAAGCCACAGTTCAAATAGTTTTGACAAAACGCTGACTTGTAAGAAAAACTGAACAAATTTCAAAGTCCAAAAAGGGCCATAATTCAGTCAAAATAGTTGTCAGAGTTATGTACTCTTGCCTACAGATGGAAATCATAATGATAAACAAGTGTTTAAAGTTTAAAAGCCATATGTCAAATAGTCTTAACAAAACATGGACATATACAAAACAGAACCAATTTCCAAGTTCAAAAAGGGCCATAATTCAGCTAAAAAAGATGAGAGAGTTACGTACTCTTGCCTGTTGATAGAGACTATTATACTGAACAAGGTATAAAAGTTTCAAAGCCATATGTCAAACACTTTACACAAAATATAAACTGGTACGAAAAACTTAACCAAGATTTCTAAGTCAAAAGGGGCCATAATTCAGTCAAAATGCTTGATGGAGTTATGTACTCTTGCCTACAACTGGACATTGTGATGGTAAACAAGTGTTGAAAGTTTCAAAGCTTTATCTCAAAAGACTTTGTCAAAATGTGGACTGGTACGAAAAACTTAACCAAGATTTCTAAGTCAAAAAGGGGCCATAATTCAACCAAAATGCTTGATGGAGTTATGTACTCTTGCCTACAACTTGACATGGTGATGGTAAACAAGTGTTGAAAGTTTCAAAGCTTTATCTCAAAAGACTTTGTCAAAATATGAACTGGTACGAAAAACTTAACCAAGATTTCTAAGTCAAAAGGGGCCATAATTCAGTCAAAATGCTTGAAAGAGTTATGTACTCTTGCCTATAACTGGACATTGTGATGGTAAACAAGAGTTGAAAGTTTCAAAGCTTTATCTCAAAAGACTTTGTCAAAATGTGGACTGGTACGAAAAACTTAACCAGGGTGTGACGCCGACGCCGACGCCATGGTGAGTAGGATAGCTCTACTTATTCTTCGAATAGTCAAGCTAAAAATGCAGCCTCTATTGCATACACAAGCAAAGTGTGAACAGACGACAGACTTTGGACATCGAGCGATCACAATAACTCAGGTGAGCTAAAAATAGTCCAAATCCTGTCCTAGTCAAATTTAAATCCAAACTGAATTTTGTATTTTCAAAGATTATAAATCCTCTCTTCAAAGATAACTTTTTAAATCCACAATGTTAATGTAAATGCTTCAAATGTTTCATATCCAAACTAAGAAATACAGGAAAGTTTTTCAATAAGTTCTTTCTTTTAGGTTCTATCCTGTCCTCAGGCAGCATTCTATTTAAAGTATCACGGAAGGTTCCAGAACTTTCAAGTATCACCAAAAATTAAAAGAATATACTGGTAAAATAAAAAAACAATCCAGACTTTAAAAATAATTGTTACACCCTGTTTATCAGTATTGTAGAACATTCTGGAAAACAAGAGACCATGCGGACATGGTCTATACTGACCCCAGGGTCATGATTTGAACAATCTTGGTAGAGCACCAGGGCATGCCACATACCAAATATCTAAGTTCTGGGCCTTATGGTTTCAGAATAGAATTTTTTTTAAAGGTTTTTTCCTATATATGCCAGCGTAAAAACTGTTGACCCTGGGGTGCAGTCAATTTTGACCATAGGGTCATGATTTCAATAAACTTGATAGTTGACCACAAGACAATACTAAATACAATATCTAAGGTCTGGGCATTATGGTTCTGGACAAGAAGATTTTTAAAGACTTTTCCTATATAAGTCAATGTAAAACAAGATATCACAGAGTGATCTTGGCACCCACCATTGAGCCATTTTTGAATGTTCCAAATTTCAAGACTAGATCAAAGTCACAGTCCATTTTGGTACACAAAACTGTACATGTGGTCCATGCATGTGGTCCAGATTTGAAGCTGTAGCTTGAGAAATGTGAAAGTAGGTCACTAGATCAATTTCAAGGTCAAAGTTCATTTCTGTACACAAAACTATGCATGTGCTTCGAATGTGAAGGCTGTAGCTTGAGAAATGTGAAAGTAGGTACTAGGTAAAAATCAAGGTCAAATTTCAATTCAGAACGAAAAACTATTCATGTGGTCCAAATTTGAAGCCTGTAGCTGGAGAAATGTGAAAGTAGGTCACTAGGTCAATCTCAAGGTCAAAGTTCATTTCGGTACACAAAACTATGCATGTGTTCCAAATGTGAAAGTAGGTCACTAGGTCAAAATCAAGGTAAAATTTCATTTCGAAACACAAAACTATTCATGTGGTCCAAATTTGAAGCCTGTACCTTCAAAAATGTGAAAGTAGGTCAGTAGGTCAATGTCATGGTCAAAGTTTATTTCTGTACACAAACCTATGCATGTGGTCCAAATTTGAAGGCTGCAGCTACAGAAATGTAAAAGTAGGTCACTAGGTCAATAAGTCAATCTCAAGGTCAAAGCTCATTTCGGTACACAAAACTACGCGCATGGTCCAAATTTGAAGGCTGTGGCTTGAGAAATGTGAAAGTAGGTCATTAGGTCAAAATCAAGGTCAAATTTCATTTCGGAACACAAAACTATGCATGTGGTCCAAATTAAATGTGAAAGTAGGTCACTAGGTCAATGTCAAGGTCAAAGTTTATTTCAGTACACAAACCTATGCATGTGGTCCAAATTTGAAGGCTGTAGCTACAGAAATGTGAATTATTTATTTATTTGGGTTTTACGGCGCACCAACACAGTATAGGTTATATGGCGCCAAACAGGACTACAAATTTTGGTTTCAAATCTCATTTACATCAAAATAAAAAAAATGAGGTATGGAATCAAAATTTGCATACCTGCTGGAATCACAGAGTTACAGCAAAACCAAGTGTTAAGACCCTATTAGTTGCCACTTACAATCATGCAAGGGTAAGGCAGTGGTTCCAATTCTTTTCATATATAGATCTTCCCAAAACTACATGGGGCTACAGAAATGTAAAAGTAGGTCACTAGGTCAAGATCAAGGTCAACTCAGGTGTGGCATATATTAACCCCAAGGTCAGGATTTGAACAACCTTGGTAGAGAACCACTAGAGCATGCCACATACTAAAGTTTGTAGATTTTTAGTTTCCACTATATACATATAGGGAAAAGTGACCACACTCCCTTGTGACCATGTTTTTCGATGAATCCGAATAATTTAAACAAACTTGGTAGAGGATCACACAAGAACCATTTGTGTGGAAGTATTTCAAAATAGGACCTGCTGTTTAAGAGCAGGTTGTTGATGCTCTTAAAAGATTTTTCTATTTTAACCCTGGCGGCCCCTATGTGCAACCAAGCAGAACCATTTGAACAATTTTGGAAGACCACCCAAGGAACATACAGGCCAAGTTTTATCAACTTACACCAAATGGTTTCAGAGGAGATGTTGTTTAAAGGTAAGTGTGGACGAACAGTGAACAATCACAATAGCTTGTGCTCATGTGAGCTAAAAATAATGGGCGAGGACCTTAGAAATGCTACAGACCAAGTTTGATGAAGATTCATCAAGCAGTTCATGAGAAGAGTTGTTTAAAGGTTTTCTATTTTTAGCTGCTGCTGCCCCTAAAAGAGGCCAAGGTGAACTAGAGCTATCACTAAAGGTGATGAATGTACCCCCTGCATGCACTGACACAGTAATTTGACGCACACAAGATTGCATAATTATGTGGACTGTATGTATATAGGCTGTATGTATACAGTATAGTAACAAAAAACATAGTCCCATAACTATGCAGAATATTTATCTAAAAGAATGTAACATGCACCATGCACAACTAGGGTTGGTACTGATCACTTGTGTGAAGTTTCATTAAATTGTGTGCAAGGGTTTGGTAGATTAGGCACGCACAAGATTGCATATGCAGACTGTATGTACATAGTATGTTAACAATAAACAAAGTCCCATAACTCTGCAATTTTTGTCGCTGAAAGAACCTAACATGCCACATGCATAACTACTGTTGTTACTGATCACTTGTTTGAAGTTTCATTAAATTGTGTCAAGGGGATGAGGAGAGATGGTGCGCACAAGATTGTGTCTATGTATATAGTATAGTAACAAAAAAACAAAGTCCCATAACTCTGCAAATTTTTTTTCTGAAAGAACCTAACATGCCCCATGCACAACTACTGTTGGTACTGATCACTTGTATGAAGTTTCATTAAATTGTGTCAAGGGGATGAGGAGAGATGGTGCACACAAGATTGTGTCTATGTATATAGTATAGTAACAAAAAAACAAAGTCCCATAACTCTGCAAAAAATTTTTCTAAAAGAACCTAACATGCCCCATGCACAACTACTGTTGGTACTGATCACTTGTGTGAAGTTTCATTAAATTGTGTCAAGGGGATGAAGAGAGATGGTGCGCACAAGATTGTGTCTATGTATAAAGTATAGTAACAAAAAAACAAAGTCCCATAACTCTGCAAAAAATTTTTCTAAAAGAACCTAACATGCCCCATGCACAACTACTGTTCGTACTGATCACTTGTGTGAAGTTTCATTAAATTGTGTCAAGGGGATGAGGAGAGATGGTGCACACAAGATTGTGTCTATGTATATAGTATAGTAACAAAAAAACAAAGTCCCATAACTCTGCAAAAAAAAATTCTAAAAGAACCTAACATGCCCTATGCACAACTGCTGTTGGTACTGATCACATCACTTGTGTGAAGTTTCATTAAATTCTGTCAAGGGGATAAGGAGAGAGGAGAGATGGTGCGCACAAGATTGCATCTACGGACAGACAGACAACCTGAAACCAGTATAGACCCCCTTACAACTTTGTTGTCGGGGGAGGGGGGGGGTACAACTATTTGAAGAAAATTGATAAGATGTCTATGTCAAGATGTTACTAAGAAAGTTTGTTGTGATTCTGACCAGTGGTTTCAGAGGAGATGTTCAAGTAACAAGAGCTGTCTGTAAGACAGCACACTCAACTTTTCTAAGTGCTTGACTCTGAATTAGAGCTTTGCCAGTAAAACTTATAAAACTTCCAAGTTAAAAAGGGGCATAACTCTGTCAAAATTGAAACAATGTTATGGGGATTGTTTCTCCTGGTGTAGACTTTTATAGTAGATAACTATTTTGAGTTTCAAGTCAAAAGCTTTGATAGTAACAGAGATATTTGACTTTATCAAAAACTTTAACCAAAAATTTTAAGTTAGAAAGGGGTATAACTCTGTCAACATACAAATCGGAGTTGTGGGGATTGTTTCTCCTGGTGTAGACTTTGATAGTAAATAACTATTTTAAGTTTCAATCAAAAGCTATGATAGTAACAGAGATATTTGACTTGATCAAAAACTTTAACCAAAAATTCAAAGTCAAAAAGGGGCATAACTCCATCAAAATTCAATCAGAGTTAAGGAGATTGTTTCTCCTAGTGTATACTTTGATAGTAAATAACTATTATAAGTTTCAAGTCAGTAGCTTTGATAGTAACAGAGATATTTAACTTTATCAAAAACTTTAACCAATGGTGACGCCGACACTGGGTGAGCGCAATAGCTCTACTTTTTCTTCCAAAAGTCGAGCTAAAAAGTTGATACTGAATGACAGACGATGGACGCCTGAACAATCTACCTAGAATAATAGCTAATAAAAATCAAAGAACAGCTTTTACAGTCTATTATTTATTTCTACATTTTCATACAAAAATATATAAAGCAGTTAATCATATATTAGAATTTTAAGAAGCTCTTAAACATGTACATAAGAAAATAGATGTAGGAGCAACAAACAAGTAATATCTGAAATTCTTGAAATATTTTTTTTCTCTGTATATTAAACTGACTGCTCTGAATCCACATTCAAGAGGGCCATCCAGGGCCATGATGGCCCAAGATAGCTCACCAGCTTCACAGTGCTCAAATAAGATAAAAATTCTGCTAGTGAGTTATCTAAGAAACATTTAACCAAGTTTCTTTGAAAACTGGCCTGCAGGTTCAGAGAAGTATTTTGTGGAGCCATATATAGAAAACCAGCACCCAGTACCCAAGTGTTTTTGACAAAGCAAGACATTTTCACTAGAGGGCTTTGCAAGAAACATTTCTGTGAAAATGTTTCAAAATCTGTTCAGTAGTTTACCAAAACAATATCTATTTTTAACTCTGGTGGCCAAGTTTTTATGATCAATCAGAAATACTTTAACTGTTAAAGAAAAGGTCAAATTATTCTTTAAAATTTTTCACTATATTTTAAATACTTGAAGTCACATGGGGATGTGCAAAGTGCTTAATTTATCCAAAATTAAGAGCAATCCAAAAAAGAGCTGACAGAGGACTGCAACATTTGACTACTCGAAAGCCTCTAACTAAAGGAAGTTGAATATATATAAAAGTAGAAAAAGGGGGCATAATTTTGTAAAAATGCTAAACAGAGTTTAGTTACTGATGGTTACTGAGATACCTACTGACATACAAAAACTTACAAATCAGATTGCTGACACTGATGAATGGGCGAGTGCAATAGCTCTATAGTCTAGATAACAAAAAAATGTAAGCAAAAGGATGGATTTACTAAGGCAGCCCTGGTCACTGATGCTGGTGCAAACGATGCTTCATTGTATAAACATACAAGAAAAGCCAAGTTTTTTGACAAAAATAATTTGAATAATATTGTTAGAGTGGAACACAAGTAGGGGTGACTATTGAGGCCAATTTTGACTATTGCAATACTATTGATATTGCTTAAAAACTATTGCGATACTATTCTATTGCAGGTTACTATGGCGATACTATTGCAATAGTTATCGGCCATCCTATTTTATACAGTAAAGCTACCAACTGGCATTGTTACACAGTGTAAGAGACGGCACTGTTTATAATTGCTGTTTACACACATTGAGATGTTTGTATAAATGAAACGGACAGAAATAATTCTAACATTAAATATTTCTTGACTTCCTCGGCTTTGGAACAATAAGTAAAACAATAAACCTATGCAAGGTATACTCAAACGAATCGGCCATTTTGTTGCGAGTGTCAACATGTTTAATAACCCAAAGCATCGAAAAAGATGAAAATTAACGTATCGGTTTAAGGTGTACCAGCACTAAATGAAGGGCCCTACCGAACAGTTTGCTGTATAATACAAGTATCCTTCTTTCTCCATGTCCATAGTACATTTTCTCATCTAAGATTAACAGGTTATTTCAATATATTTAATCAAAGTTTCTAAGAAACAAAATTTATTAATTATCTCCAGACTTGTCAGTCCTTTATGGTAGTTAAATTCCATGAGGGTAATTATTGTAATGGAGACGTAAACATTTTCGGAGGCGCAAATGAAAGCTGCCTCTGTTTCTTGGTTTATAAATTATAAATTATTTCTGTATTTACTAAAATTTCAAAACTATCGAAACTATCGATTGTTGAAGGAACTATCGGCGATTGTTACTGGATCGTGACTTTTCTATCGATGCATGCTATCGGGACACTTAGTATCGCAATGCATCGATAGTTCGATGTATCGTTACACCCCTACACACAAGGGTCATTTTGGGGAAATTATCTTGAAATCAAGCCAGCAGTTGTCTGAAGATCTTTTAAATTTTAGGTCAGATGGTTGTTTTTTTGATGAATCAAAATGTTTTCGGGAGATGTTGTTTGAAGAAAATGTTTACATTGACAGACGGACATCAGATGGACAACTGACAACAAATGATAAGTGATTACAATAGCCTTGTGCTCTGGTTGAGGTGAAAATTATATACACCAGCATATTTACATAAATAATTGTAGTGTTAACAAAGGATTAAAATGTTTTCACCTAAATTGATATACACACAAAACCCAACACAGTACTTCTAATTACATCTGATTTATTTATTGTGCCTAAATGTAACAATGTCAAAAATGTAACATAATTATGGTGGATTTATACAGTTTGTATAGATTGAGGCAAAAAACTGGCAAAAACTAAAATAGTCAGCTACTACACACACTTAAACAAGAGGGTCATGATGGCCCTATATTGCTCACCGGAGTAGAGTTGTTTGCTTGAACAGATTTCTTAGCTAAAGCTTTAAAAAACAAGAAAATTAGGAGAGTGGGTCAAGGTAAAGATTATGCAAGATTACTTTTGAAATCTGTAAAAAAATATTACAGGTGGTCCAAATCCTTTTGCTGTAGCTTAGAAAATAAGAAAGTAGGTCAGTAGGTCACATTGATGGTCATTGAAAGTCTGTTTAAAGATCGGCATGCAAAACTATACATGTCATCCAAATTTCAAAGCTGTATCTTAAAAAACAAGAAAGTAGGTCAGTAGATCACATTCAATGTCACTGAAAATCAGTTTTAAGATCGGTGTGCAAAACTGTACATGTCATCCAAATTTTAAGGCTGTATCTTAAAAAACAATAAAGTAGGTCAGTAGGTCAAAATTACAGTCAAGTGGCCCCTAATTACTTGGGGTCATAAGGTAATTATAATTAAACAGTCTAGGAAATATGATCAGATAATTTTTGAAGTATTTTTTCCTATATAACTCATATAAAAACTATGTGACCCTCGGGGCTGGGCCTCTTTTCACCCCAGGGGCATAATTTAAACAGTCTTGTTAGAGAGCCACTAGGCAATGCTACATAATGAATCTCAAAAGCCTAGGCCTTGAACTTTCAGTCAAAAAGATTTTGAAAATTTTTTCCTATGCAAGTCTATGTAAACTTGGGACCCCCAGGGAAGGGTCTCTTTTTACCTCAGAGGCGTAATTTGAACAATCTTGGTAAAATGCAACATACCAAAAATCAAAAGCCTAGGCCTTGCACTTTCAGAGAAGATTTTTTTTTCCCATATGTAAGTCTATGTAAAACTTGGGACCCCTGGGGCGGGGCCTCTTTTCACCTCAGGAGCATAATTTGAACCATCTCGGTAGAGAACCACAAGGCAATGCTACAAACCAAACATCAAAGGCCTAAGTCTTGTGGTTTCAGACAAGATTTTTAAAAATGTTTCCTATTTAAGTCTATGTAAAACTTGAGACCCCTTGGGCAGGGCCTCTTTTCATCCCAGAGGCATAATATGAACAATTTTGGTAGGGAACCAAAAGGCAATGCTACATACCAAATATCAAAGGCCTAGGTCTTTTGGTTTCAGACAAGAAGATTTTTTAAGTTTTTTCCTATATAAGTCTATGTAAAACTTGGGACCCCTGGGACCGGGCCTCTTTTCACCCCTGGGGCATAATTTGAACAATCTTTATAGAGGACCATTAGATGATGTCACAGGCCAAATATTGAGGCTCTATGCCTTGTGGTTTTGGACAAGAAGATTTTCAAAGTTTTCCCTATATAAGTCTATGTAAACCATGTGACCCCCAGGGTGGGGCCATATTTGACCCTAGGGGAATGATTTAAACAAACTTGGTAGAGGACCACTAGATTATGCTAAATACCAAATATAAAAGCCCTATGACCTGTGGTTTTGGACAAGAAGATTTTTAAAGTTTTTCCTTTCAGTTGCCATGGCAACCAGAGTTCTACATGGAATTCAATTCTTTGAATAATTTTTTAAAGAAGACCATCCAAGGAACATCCCTGTGAAGTTTCATCAAAATTGGCCTGATGGTTAAGGAGGAGATGTTGTTTAAAGGAAAGTGTGGGTGGATGATGGACAGCGGACGGACGGTGAGCAATCACAATAGCTCACCCGAGCCTTTGGCTCCGGTGAGCTAAAAAGGGGACAATAACATCTTGAAGACCAAATAACACACAAAAATACAGAGAAAATACCAGCATATTTTGTGAAAGTCTATAAATGAATGTGGTCAGGGTTTACAAGGTCTGTCTCAAGGTCACTTACTGTGGAGGTTTGAGACCTTGGTGAATTGCCCAGATCTTGGCTCTCAACAGTCTCTGACCTTGCTGATTCTGAATGACCACCTGAAGATTGTGATACTGGTGACCTTGAACCCTGTGACCTTCTTGACCTTACAGAACTAGAGCCACCATTTGACCTTGTACTTGAAGGGTTTGTGCTACTTGAAAAATCATCTAATTTATCCACAGGAATAATAAGGGGTTCAACATTCTGTCCATTAACATTTCCAAATGTTGTAAAGTTTTCAGTAAATCTTTCTGTACTTCCAAGAGTTGTGTAATTGTGTTTTTGACGCACTGCTTGTTGTTGCACAGGAAGTTGGTCAAGTCTGCCGGAGAAGCTGTTTGTAATCAGAGTGTTTTCTGCAAAAGAATAGAACGTTTCATATAAAGTACTATTTTGAGATGTATTTTGTGCTAAATGTTTACATTAAAATATATGTATCGAAATCACACTACATCTATTTTGAAACAGTATCTGTTTTGGAAACATCAAAAGCACCCAGACTTTTCAAGCTTCATTTCAGATATATCTTAAATAACTACTTAAAGACCAACAGATAATATAAATCTGAAATAAGCAAATGAAAAATGAAAGTATTGAAGGAAGTGTAAAATGACTGATAACAAATCACATTAACAAACAATACACTCCAGTATTCTACTACTTCAATAGATAAACTAATGTTATCTCCAACTTTAAAGGGGAAGGTGTTTACTGCATATTTGAATTAGGTAATATTTATTGATAACACATAATGTACCAAAACCAGGCTGTTTTAGCTTATAACATAGTCAGTATACTGTATAGTGGGTTATTTATTTATTTTATTTTGTTGGGTTTAACATCGCACATACACAATGATGACAGGTCATATGGCGACTTTCCAGCTTTGATGGTGGAGGAAGACCCAAGGTGCCCCTCCGTGCATTATTTCATCACGGGCGGGCACCTGGGTAGAACCACCGACCTTCCGTAAGCCAGCTGGATGGCTTCCTCACATGAAGAATTCAATGCTCCGAGTGAGGCTAGAACCCACATCGGTGAGGGGCAAGTGATTTGAAGTCAGCGACCTTAACCACTCGGCCATAGAGGCCCCCGTATAGTGGGTTAATTCTGCGGGCAAAAAATTCTGCGCTTTTGTCCTAAAATGGGCCTAGTTTATTTCTGCGTTTTTTATTTCTGCAACATTTGAGAAAAGCAGGATTGAATTTTTGCAGTTTGCATAAACTGGAAGTAAATTCTGCGCATGGGAAATAGCTAACGCATTGACTACGTCATAATTAACTAGAATGTGTCTGTAGGACACAGGGTGTGCCCCCCCCCACTGGTACACTTGTCATAAATGAGGGCCAATAATTCAAATGTTTGCAGTCTTAATGGGGTATAGCCTCAACAATCATTTTATGAAAAGGATTCATTATTCTAGGCCTTTTACTTTTTGAGCTATGAGCATTACAAACAAAAAATGCACTATTTTGGCTATTTCAAGGGCCATAACTCTGTAATAAGAGCTAAGATTCTCAAGAGGAATGCCAAGTGTGCAAGTTCACATCAAGATAAAGACTCCAGCAAGGTTTCCTGAATTTACATCTGATACTTTTTGAGCTAGGCACATAATTAGGTGAAAAAGTGTGTTTTTTTACTATTTCAGGGGCCATAACTTTAAAAATAGGGGGTGGAGCCAGCCAAAAAATTAGATGTGTGCAAGTGTATATCATGATAAAGACTTATGCAACTTTTCAACCATTTATATTAAATAGTTTTTGAGCTAGGTGCATCACAAGGTGAAAATGTGTATTTTTGACTATTTCAGGGGCCATAACTCTAAAAATAGGGGGCGGACCCAAATGAAAAATAGGAGGTGCGCAAGTTCATATCATGATTAAGACTCATACAAGTTTTTCATGAAGCTATATCAAATACTTTTTGAGCTAGGCATGTCACAAGGTGAAAATGTGCATTTTTGACTATTTCAGGGGCCATAAGTCTGAAAATAGGGACCGACCCAAATGAAAAATAGGAGGTGCGCAAGTTCATATCATGATTAAGACTCATACAAAGTTTCATGAATCTATATCAAACACTTTTTGAGCTAGGCGTGTCACAAGGTGAAAATGTGCATTTTTTACTATTTCAGGGGCCATAACTCTTAAAATAGGGGGCAAAGCCAGATGAAAAATAGGAGGTGCGCAAGTTCATATCATAATCAAGACTCATGCAAGGTTTCATGTATCTATATCAAATACTTTTTGAGCTAGGCGTGTCACAAGGTGAAAATGTGCATTTTTGACTATTTCAGGGGCCATAACTCTGAAAATAGGGGGCGGAGCCAAACGAAAAATAGGAGGTGCGCAAGTTCATATCATGATAAACACTCATGCAAGGTTTCATCAATTTGTATCAAATACTTTTCGAGCTAGGCACGTCACGAACTTCGGACGGACGGAAGGACGGAAGTTCCTACATATGGATACTTATGTGGCTACTCTTTTGTTCTCTCTATTGTTCTTTTAGCCACGAAAGAGAAAAATAGCCACATAAAAGCCTTACGGAATGAATGACATCAAAGAAAAAGTACAGTTACCTATTGTTCCTATAGCCACCTAAGTATGCAAATGTGAGCTCGGACGGACGGATGCACGCACGGATGCACGGACAAGACCAAATCTATATGCCCCCACCACTCATGGGGGGTTGGGGGGGCACAACAACTCAAATGCATATCGTTCTCGTCAGTTATGTCCCGATGGCATTATCTAGGTCGGTATCTAGGACAGTGAAGTTGGCTTCTCATAAACCTAGCCTGTTTTGTGATATACACTTGTAAAGATTACACGCCCGAAACAGTAACCATTCATTCATAGAAAATAGATTGATACAATAACAAAAGCAATCAACCACAATTGATACGGTGTGAATAACTTGACAGCAGACGAAAAACTCGTGAGATAAAGGTAACGGGTCATTATATTAAGTGAAATTTCAAAGTTTATTTCTGCATCAAACTAGAATATGTCAGTAGGACACAGGGTGTGCCCCCCACTTGTACATTTGTCACAAATAAGGGGCAATAATGTTTTCAGTCTCAGTTTGAGGGTATAGCCTCAACAAACATTTTATGAAAAGTATTCATTATTCTAGGCCATATACTTTTTGAGCTATGAGCATCACAAACAAAAAATCCACTATTTTGGCTATTTCAAGGGCCATAACTCTGTAATAAGAGCTAAGATCCTCAAGAAGAATGCCAAGTGTGCAAGGTCACATCACGATAAAGACTCCAGCAAGGTTTCCTGAATTTACATCTAATACTTTTTGAGCTAAGCACATAATTAGGTGAAAAAGTGCATATTTTTGCTATTTCAGGGGCCATAACTTTAAAAAATCGGGGGTGGAGCCAGCCAAACAATTAGAGGTGTGCAAGTTAATATCATAATTAAGACTTATGCAAGTTTTCAACCATTTATATTGAACAGTTTTTGAGCTAGGTGCTTCACAAGGTGAAAATGTACATTTTGACTATTTCAGGGGCCATAACTCTAAAAATAGGGGGCGGACCCAAAAGAAAAATAGGAGGTGCGCAAGTTCATATCATGATTAAGACTCATGCAAGGTTTCATGAATTTATATCAAATACTTTTTGAGCTAGGCATGTCACAAGGTGAAAATGTGCATTTTTGTCTATTTCAGGGGCGATAACTCTGAAAATAGGGGGCGGAGTCAGATGAAAACTAGGAGGTGCGCAAGTTCATATCATGATTAAGACTCATGCAAGGTTTCATGAATCTATATCAAATACTTTTTGAGCTAGGCATGTCACAAGGTGAAGATGTGCATTTTTGACTATTTCAGGGGCAAAACTCTGAAAATAGGGGGCGGAGCCAGATGAAAGATAGGAGGTGCTCAAGTTCATATCATGATAAAGACTCATGCAAGGTTTCATCAATTTATATCAAATACTTTTCGAGCTAGGCGCGTCACGAACTACGGACGGACGGACGGATGGATTCACCGACAAGACCAAATCTATATGCCCCCACCACCGATGGGGGGGGCACAAAAAGACTGCTGATAGTTTAAATGTTCGAAATCTATTTCTTTGTGACAGCCTCGACCCACAGAATAAGCAGAAATAAAAATCCGCAGAGTTAACCCGCTATAAGGTACATAGTAAGCAGTTCAAGAGGACAAATCTTGTCACTTATAATGACACTGACTAGATTTTCCCTTAAGATTCAGAACCAGTGATTACAAACCTTTTTCACTAATGATGTCTCTAAGCACATTTCCCCTATAAGATTCAGAACCAGTAATTACAAACCTTTTCACTATCAATGTCTCTGAGCACATTTCCTCTACAAGATTAACTAGTGATGACACCCTTGTCACTTAGTCAGTGAGCATATTTCCCCTTATTATATAATTCAAAACCAGTGATGACAGATCTTGTGCCTAACAACAACATTGACCATATTTGCCTAATAATCAAATAATATTCAAGACAAAGCGATGATTGACCTTAAATTGTCAATAACATTTCCCTTATACGATACTGGACCAGAGATGGGCAGATCTTGTCACTTACAACAGCATTAATTACATTTCTCCTAAGAGATTACCGGAAAGAACCAGTGATGCTAGATCTCCCCACTAACAATAGTACAGAGCATATTTTCCATATAAGATTCGAAAATGGTCATGGCAAATCTTCTCAATAATAACAAACATTGAACATATACAGGTTTAAGAACCACACATTTCCCCCTTATTAGATAAAGGACCAGAGATGATAGACCTTGTCATTAACAAAGCCACTGAGCATATTTCCCTTATTAGATAAAGGACCAGAGATGACAGACATTGTCATTAACAAAGACATTGACCACACTTCCCCCTTATTAGATAAAGGACCAGATATGAAAGCTCTTGTCACTAACAAAGCCATTGACCACATTTCCCTTATTAGATAAAGGACCAGACATGATAGACCTTGCCATTAACAAAGGCATTGAGTACATTCCCCCCTTATTAGATAAAGGACCAGAGATGATAAATCTTGTCACTAACAAAGCCATTGAGTACATTCCCCCCTTATTAGATAAAGGACCAGAGATGACAGACATTGTCATTAACAAAGGCATTGAGTACATTCCCCTTATTAGATAAAGGACCAGAGATGACAGATCTTGTGACTAACAAAGCCATTGAATACATTCCCCCCTTATTAGGTAAAGGACCAGAGATGACAGATCTTGTCATTAACAAAGGTATTGAGTACATTTCCCATATTAAATAAAGGACCAGAGATGATAGATCTTGTCACTAACAAAGCCACTGACCACATTTCCCTTATTAGATAAAGGACCAAAGATGATAGACCTTGTCATTAACAAAGGCATTGAGTACATTCCCTTATTAGATAAAGGACCAGAGATGATAGATCTTGTCATTACCAAAGACACTGGCCACATTTCCCTTAATAGATAAAGGACCAGAGATGACAGACACTGTCATTAACAAAGGTATTGAGCACAATTCCCTTATAAGATAAAGGACCAGAGATGATTGATCTTGTCATTAACAAAGACATTGACCACATATCCCTTAATAGATAAAGGACCAGAGATGACAGATCTTGTCATTAACAAAGGTATTGAGCACATTTCCCTTATTAGATAAAGGACCAGAGATGATAGATCTTGTCACTAACAAAGCCATTGAGTACATTCCCCCCTTATTAGATAAAGGACCAGAGATGATAGATCTTGTCATTAACAAACACATTGACCACATTTCCCTTAATAGATAAAGGACCAGAGATGACAGACATTGTCATTAACAAACGTATTGAGCACATTTCCCTTATTAGATAAAGGACCAGAGATGATAGATCTTGTCATTAACAAAGACATTGACCACATTTCCCTTAATAGATAAAGGACCAGAGATGACAGACATTGTCATTAACAAACGTATTGAGCACATTTCCCTTATCAGATAAAGGACCAGAGATGATAGATCTTGTCATTAACAAAGACATTGACCACATTTCCCCCTTATTAGATAAAGGACCAGAGATGACAGATCTTGTCATTAACAAAGACATTGACCACATTTCCCTTAATAAGTAAAGGACAAGAGATGATAGATCTTGTCATTAACAAAGGTATTGACCACATTTCCCTTAATAGATAAAGGACCAGATATGACAGACATTGTCATTAACAAAGGCATTGACCACATTTCCCTTATTAGATAAAGGACCAGAGATGATAGATCTTGTCATTAATAAAGACATTGACAACATTTCCCTTAACAGATAAGGACCAGAGATGACAGATATTGTCATTAACAAATGTATTGAGCACATTTCCCTTATCAGATAAAGGACCAGAGATGATAGATCTTGTCATTAATAAAGACACTGACCACATTTCCCTTAATAGATAAGGACCAGAGATGACAGATATTGTCATTAACAAAGGTATTGAGCACATTACCCTTATTAGATAAAGGACCAGAGATGACAGAACTTGTCATTAATAAAGACATTGACCACATTTACCCTAATAGATAAGGACCAGAGATGACAGATATTGTCATTAAAAAGGTATTGAGCACATTTCCCTTAATAGATAAAGGACCAGAGATGACAGACATTGTCATTAACAAAGGTATTGAGTACATTTCCCTTATTATATGAAGGACCAGAGATGATAGATCTTGTCATTAACAAAGACATTGACCACATTTCCCTTAATAGATAAAGGACCAGAGATGACAGACATTGTCATTATCAAAGATATTGAGCACATTTCCCTTATTAGATAAAGGACCAGAGATGATAGATCTTGTCACTAACAAAGCCATTGAGTACATCCCCCCCTTATTAGATAAAGGACCAGAGATGATAGATCTTGTCATTAACAAAGGTATTGAGCACATTTCCCTTAATAGATAAAGGACCAGAGATGATAGATCCTGTCACTAACGAAGACATTGACCACATTTCCCTTAATAGATAAAGGACCAGAGATGACAGACATTGTCATTAACAAAGGTATTGAGTACATTTCCCTTATTATATGAAAGACCAGAGATGATAGATCTTGTCATTACCAAATACATTGACCACATTTCCCTTAATAGATAAAGGACCAGAGATGACAGACAGTGTCATTAACAAAGGTATTGAGCACAATTCCCTTATTAGATAAAGGACCAGAGATGATAGATCTTGTCATTACCAAAGACATTGACCACATTTCCCTTAATAGATAAAGGACCAGAGATGACAGACATTGTCATTAACAAAGGTATTGAGTACATTTCCCTTATTATATGAAGGACCAGAGATGATAGATCTTGTCACTAAACAAAGCCATTGAGTACATTCCCCCCTTATTAGATAAAGGACCAGAGATGATAGATCTTGTCATTAACAAAGACATTGACCACATTTCCCTTAATAGATAAAGGACCAGAGATGACAGACATTGTCATTAACAAAGGTATTGAGCACATTTCCCTTATTAGATAACGAACCAGAGGTGATAGATCTTGTCATTAACAAAGGCATTGACCAGATTTCCCTTATTAGATAAAGGACCAGAGATGACAGACATTGTCATTAACAAAGGTATTGAGCACATTTCCCTTATCAGATAAAGGACCAGAGATGACAGGTCTTGTCATTAACAAAGACATTGACCACATTTCCCTTAATAGATAAAGGACCAGAGATGACAGATCTTGTCATTAACAAAGGCATTGAGTACATTTCCCTTAATAGATAAAGGACCGGAGATGAAAGATCTTGTCATTAACAAAGTTATTGAGTACATTTCCCTTAATAGATAAAGGACCGGAGATGACAGATCTTGTCATTAACAAAGTTATTGAGTACATTTCCCTTAATAGATAAAGGACCAAAGATGATAGATCTTGTCATTAACAAGAGATCACAGAGTGATCTTGGCGCCCACCAATGTGCCATTTTTGAGTGTTCCAAATTTCAAGACTTACTGACTAGCTCAAGGTCAAATTTCATTTCCGTACACAACACTGTGCATGTGGTCCTAATTCGAAAGCTGTAGCTTGAGAAATGTGAAAGTAGGTCACTAGATCAATCTTAAGGTCAAAGTTTAATTCGGTACACAAAACTATGCAAGTGGTCCAAATTTGAAGGCTGTAGCTTGAGAAATGTGAAAGTAGGTCACTAAGTCAAAATCAAGGTCAAATTTCACTTCAGAAACAAATCTATAAATGTAGTCCAAAATTGAAGCCTATACCTTCAAAAATGTGAAAGTAGGTCATTAGGTCAATGTCAAGGTCAAAGTTTGTTTCGGTACACAATCCTATTCATGTGGTCTAAATTTGAAGCCTGAAGCTACAGAAATGTGAAAGTAGGTCACTAGGTCAATCTTAAGGTCAAAGTTCATTTCGGTACACAAAACTACGCAAGTGGTCCAAATTTGAAGGCTGTAGCTTGACAAATGTGAAAGTAGGTCACTAGGTCAATGTAAAGGTCAAAGTTTGTTTCGGTACACAAAACATGCATGTGGTCTAAATTTGAAGCCTGTAGCTACAGAAATGTGAAAGTAGGTCACTAGGTCAATCTTAAGGTCAAAGTTCATTTTGGTACACAAAACTACACAAGTGGTCCACATTTGAAGGCTGTAGCTTGAGAAATGTGAAAGTAGGTCACTAGGTCAAAATCAAGGTCAAATTTTATTTTGGAATACAGAACTATGCATGTGGTCCAAATTTGAAGCCTGTACCTTCAAAAATGTGAAAGTAGGTCACTAGGTCAATGTAAAGGTTAAAGTTTGTTTCGGTACATAAAACCATGCATGTGGTCCAAATTTGAAGGCTGTGGCTTGAGAAATGTGAAAGTAGGTCACTGGGTCAAAATCACGGTCAATTTCATTTCGGAACATAAATATGCATGTGGTCCATTTGAAGCCTGTACCTTCAAAAATGTGAAAGTAGGTCACTAGGTCAATGTCAAGGTCAAAGTTTATATCAGTGCACAAAACTATGCATGTGGTCCAAATTTGAAGGTTGTAGCTACAGAAATGTGAAAGTAGGTCACTAGGTCAAATCAAGGTCAACTCATGTCAAGTTCATCTTGCCACTAAAACCATAAAAGTGGTCCAAATTTGAATGTTGTAGGTTATTGACAAGAAGTTTTAAAAGCTTTTCCCTATATAAGTCTATATGACCATGTGACCCAGGACGGGGCAATTGACCCTAGGGGATAATTATAACAAACTGGTAGAGAACCACCAGGCATGCACATTACAATATCAAAGCCCTAGGCTTTGTGGTTTGGACAAGAGATTTTCAAAGTTTTTCCCATATAAGTCTATGTAAACCATGTGACCCCCGGGCGGGGCCATATTTGACCCTAGGGGATAATTTGAACAATCTTAGTAGAAGACCACTAGATGATGTCACATACAAATATCAAAGCCCTAGGCCCTGTGGTTTGGACAAGAGGTTTTTCAAAGTTTTTCCCTATATAAGTCTATATAAACCATGTGACCCCTGGGCGGGGCCATATTAGACCCCAGGGAAATAATTTCAATCTTCTTGGTAGAGGACCACTAGATGATGCTTCATACCAAATATCAAAGCCCTAGGCTCTGTGGTTTTGGGCAAGAAGATTTTCAAAGTTTTTCCCTATATAAATCTATGTAAATTATAGAAATAAACAAAGGGCCATAACTTACTAAAAATTTGTTGAACCAGTCTGATTTTCAGGGGGACACAACTAGGGTACCAATACATCATTCTGACAAAGTTTGGTCAAAATCCCCCTGGTAGTTTCTGAGGAGATGCGATAACGAGAAATTGCTAACGGAAGGACGGACGGACGGAAGGACGCCGGACCACGGACGCAGAACAAAGGTATTGAGTACATTTCCCTTAATAGATAAAGGACCAAAGATGATTGATCTTGTCATTAACAAAGGTATTGAGTACATTTCCCCTATTAGATAAAGGACCAGAGATGATAGATCTTGTCATTAACAAAGACATTGACCACATTTCCCTTAATAGATGAAGGACCAGAGATGATAGACATTGTCATTAACAAAGGTATTGAGCACATTTCCCTTATTAGATAAAGGACCAGAGATGATAGATCTTGTCATTAATAAAGACATTGACCACATTTTCCTTAATAGATAAGGACCAGAGATGACAGACATTGTCATTAACAAAGGTATTGAGCACATTTCCCTTATAAGATAAAGGACCAGAGATGATAGATCTTGTCATTAACAAAGCCATTGAGTACATTCACCCCTTATTAGATAAAGGACCAGAGATGACAGATCTTGTCACTAACAAAGCCATTGAGTACATTCCCTCTTATTAGATAAAGGACCAGAGATGATAATCTTGTCATTAACAAAGACACTGACCACATTTCCCTTAATAGATAAAGGACCAGAGATGACATACATTGTCATTAACAAAGGTATTGAGCACATTTCCCTTATTAGATAAAGGACCAGAGGTGATAGATCTTGTCATTAACAAAGACATTGACCACATTTCCCTTAATAGATAAGGACCAGAGATGACAGACATTGTCATTAACAAAGGTATTGAGCACATTTCCCTTAATAGATAAAGGACCAGAGATGATAGATCTTGTCACTAACAAAGCCATTGAGTACATTCCCCCCTTATTAGATAAAGGACCAGAGATGATAGATCTTGTCATTACCAAAGACATTGACGACATTTCCCTTAATAGATAAAGGACCAGAGATGACAGGCATTGTCATTAACAAAGGTATTGTGTACATTTCCCTTATTAGATAAAGGACCAGAGATGATAGATCTTGTCACTAACAAAGGCACTGAGTACATTCCCCCTTTATTAGAGAAAGGCCCAGAGATGATAGATCTTGTCACTAACAAAGGCCTTATTAGATAAAGGACCAGTGATGAAAGACCCTATCATTAACAAAGGCATTGAGCACATTTCCCCTATAAGATACAGAACCATATGTGATAGATCTTTTCATTAACAAAGGCATTGAACACATTTCCTATAGAACAAGAGCTGTCGGAGGACAGCAGCGCTCGTCTATTCAATTGTCTTGTCAATTAAATGAATATTTAAGTGGAAAAAGGGGCATATTTTGTAAAAGTGTAGAACAAAAAATTATTGATGAAACAACTATCATATTTTGGCTCTCTGTAAAAAAACAAAGTTCTGATATTCCATATTTTCTGAACGAAAGTGATCAGAGGACAGCAACGCTCCACTTTCAACAGTATTGCCAAATGAATGAAAACAGAAGTCGAAAAAGGGGCTTAATTTTGTAAAAATGCAAAACAGAGTTATGGAACCTGTACGATGAATGTCAGTTCATCACAGCAGACCATTGGTGGGTACTGTGACACCAGCTTACATACAAAAGCTTCATCAAAATTGCTAAATCGAAAAAGAAGTATAATTTTTAAAAAAGCAAAACAGAGTTATTGAACCTGAACAATGCATGTCAGTTTATCACAATGATCAAGTGTGTGAAGTTTCAATCCTTTCACATCAGTGGGAACTGAGATACCAGCTTACATACAAAAACTTAACCAAAAATTGCTAAGTAGAACAAGACAGCGCGCTCCACTATTCGGCAATTTGACAGTAAAATGAATATATGTCTCAATAAGAGACCTCTACTTCAAAAGGAAGATACACCAAGGGGCATAATTCTGTCAAGAACACAAATTAGAGTTATTGGGATTGTTACCACACATGCAGATGATGACGGTTAAGATATATTTTGAGTTTCAAGTCATTATCTTATATAGTACCAAAGTTATGTCCAGAAAACGAAGTTTGTTAAAAAAAGTTAAGTATGAAAGGGGCATAATTTGGTCAAAAATACAAATAAAGAGTTATGGGGATTGTTACCACACATGCAGATGATGATGATAAAGATACATTTTAAGTTTCAAGTCTTTATCTTATATTGCATTAAAGTTATATCCAGATAGTGAAGATTGACAAAAAACATTAAGTATGAAAGGGGCATTATTCTGTCAAAAATACAATAAGAGCTATGGGGATTGTAAACACACATGCAGATGATGATTATAAAAAAATATTTTTAATTTCAAGTCATTATCTTTTAAAGTACCAAATATATGTCTATAAACAAAATTTTCGAAAAAATTTAACATGAAAATAATTCCAAGTATAACAACTTTGCGACCTTGACTTTGGGTATAATGGGCCCAGCCCCTGCACATACTTTGTTGTATGCTGGACAATGTTTATGTGAACTTACAGTAAGATGTAAGCAATAGTAACAAAGATATGACAGGAAAGCAAAGGTTGCTGAAAAACTTTAACATTAAAAATAACCAAAGTATAACACCTTGGTGACCTTGACAGGGCACTCGTTCGGCCATTTTTGGGGCCAAATAAGGGCCCCATTCCCCACATAAAATAATATGTTTTTTTCCCTTTCTAAGGAGACAATTCCGCTAATGAAAGGTTGTTTGACACAACTAGATACAAACTCTCTTTCAAGTTATATTATAGTGCCTCTAAGGCAGGTTACTGCAGCAAAATAGTAACATTAGTTAGAAACTAGAAAATGCTTTTGTAAAAAAGCGCATGTCTCCCCAAATGCAAAGTCCTATAGGCAAGAAGTCAATAGGGGTCAGGAGCAAAAGTCAAAGAGACACTGATGGTTGGCTGCAATAGGGATCATCTACTTGGCATGTCCAGTCATCCCGCTAAATTTCAACACTCTTGGCCTAGTGGTTCTCAAGTCACTGTTCAGGCTCCTGTGACCTTGACCTTTGATCAAGTGACCTCAAAATAAATAGGGGTCATCTACTCTGCATGTCCAATCATCCTATTAAGTTTCAACATTGTAGGTCAAGTGGTTCTCAAGTTATTTCCAAAAAATGATTTTACATGAATAGGCCACTGTGACCTTGACCTTTAATTGACTGACTCCAAAATCAATAGGGGTCATCTACTCTGCATGTTCAATCATCCTATGAAGTTTCAACATTCTGGGTCAAGTGGTTCTCAAGTTATTGATCGGAACAGGTTATCAATGTTCAGGCCCCTGTGACCTTGACCTTTAACGGATTGACCCCAAAAAAAAACAGGGGTCATTTACTCTGTATGAACAATCATCCTATGAAGTTTCAACATTCTGGGTCAAGTGGTTCTCTAGTTACTGATCTGAAATAGTTTTCAATGTTCAGGCCCCTGTGACCTTGACCTTTAATGGAGTGACCCCAAAATCGATAGGGGTCATCTACTCTGCATGACCAATCATCCTATGAAGTTTCATCATTCTGGGTCAAGTGGTTTAAGTTACTGACCGGCAATGGTTTTCAATGTTCAGGCCCCTGTGGCCTTGACCTTTCACAGAGTGACCCCAAAATCGTTAGGGGTCATCTACTCTGCATGACCAATCATCCTATTAAGTTTCAACATTCTGGGTCAAGTGGTTCTCAAGTTACTGACCTGAAATGGTTTTCAATGTTCAGGCCCGTGACCTTGACCTTTAATGGAGTGACCCCAAAATCGATAGGGGTCATCTACTTTGCATGCACAATCATCCTATGAAGTTTCAACATTCTGGGTCAAGTGGTTCTCCAGTTATTGATCGGAAATGGTTTTCCATGTTCAGGCCCCTGTGACCTTGACCTTTGATGGAGTGACCCCAAAATCAATAGGGGTCATCTACTCTTCATGACCAATCATCCTATGAAGTTTCAACATTCTGGGTCAAGTGGTTCTCTAGTTATTGATCGGAAATGGTTTTCAATGTTCAGGCCCCTGTGACCTTGACCTTTGACCCCAAAATCAATAGGGGTCATCTACTCTTCATGACCAATCATCCTATGAAGTTTCAACATTCTGGGTCAAGTGGTTCTCTAGTTATTGATCGGAAATGGTTTTCAATGTTTAGGCCCCTGTGACCTTGACCTTTGACAGAGTGACCCCAAAAACAATAGGGGTCGTCTACTCTAGCAGCCCTACAACCCTTTAAAGCTTGAAGGTTCTAGGTCAAATGGTTCTCCAGTTATTGCTCGGAAATGGTTTTCCATGTTCAGGCCCCTGTGACCTTGACCTTTGATGGAGTGACCCCAAAATCATTAGGGGTCATCTACTCTTCATGACCAATCATCCTATGAAGTTTCAACATTCTGGGTCAAGTGGTTCTCTAGTTATTGATCGGAAATGGTTTTCAATGTTCAGGCCCCTGTGACCTTGACCTTTGACCCCAAAATCCATAGGGGTCATCTACTCTTCATGACCAATCATCCTATGAAGTTTCAACATTCTGGGTCAAGTGGTTCTCTAGTTATTGATCGGAAATGGTTTTCAATGTTTAGGCCCCTGTGACCTTGACCTTTGACAGAGTGACCCCAAAAACAATAGGGGTCGTCTACTCCAGCAGCCCTACAACCCTATAAAGTTTGAAGGTTCTAGGTCAAATGGTTCTCTAGTTATTGCTCGGAAATGAAGTCTGACGTATGGACGGACAGGGCAAAAACAATATGTCTCCTGGGGGAGACATAATTATTGAAAACAATATTAATAAGTGTGAAAAGTAGTAACATATATATGGCTAAAAACTTCCCCTTTTTGTCTTAAAATGACGAAAAATCCCCTTTCCTGGTGGGTATGGGTAGCTGTCCCCAAAAGTTGTTTAGTGCCCTGCTTGACCTTGGGTATAATGGGCTCAGCCCCTGCACATACTTTGTTTGTATGCTGGGCAATGTTTATGTGAAGTTACAGTAAGATATATACAATAGTAACAAAGATTTTACAGAAAAACAAAGGTTGCCAAAAAACTTTAACCAAGAAAGGTCATGCCGACGCCAACGCCTATGCCGGGGCAAGTAGAATAGTCCCCTATTCTCCGAATAGTGGAGGTAAAAAGGGGCATAATATTGTAAAAAACCAAAATAGAGTTATGGAACCTGTGCAATGAATGTCAGATCATCACAGTGGACATTTTTGTGTGAAGTTTCAATCCACTCCCATTAGTGGGAACTGAAATACCAGCTTAAAGGGTAAGGAAAGCCTGACAATAAGTTAATTTTATATGAAAGCCCTCATCACGCTTTTCATAACTTTATTTTCATATGTTTCTTGAACGTAAGGTGTAAAACATGATAATTTCTTTCATTATAGCTAGAAAAAAGTAGAGAAATTATTTTACAGAAATAAGTAAATACAGTTCAAATGTGTAACTAAAAATTTAATAAATCCACCATTTTTATTTTTTGTTGCCATGGAAACAAAATGGCCACAAATTTGACCAAATATTGAAATGCTCATAACTTTGTCATTTTTACTTGGAATTTGAAAATTCTTTCACTTCTTTAAATGATTTAAGAAATCCCAGCAGGCAAATTAACATAAAAACAATGTTGCTTTTCCTTTTAAATACAACAAGAGGGTCATGATGACCCTGAATCGCTGACCTGAGTAATATGAGCCACACATCTATAATGGCAAACTGATGCTAAAATATTAGAAAGTAGGTCAGTTAGTCATATTCATGGTCACTTAAAGTCAGTTCTAAGATCGGTGTGCAAAACTGTACATGTCATCCAAAGTTCAAGGCTGTATCATAAAAAAAACAAGAAAGTAGGTCAGTAGGTCAAGGTCACAGTCAAGTGACCCCTAATTGCTTGGAGTCATCAGGTAATTATAATTAAATAGTCAAGGAAATATGATCTGATAATTTTTTAAGTTTTAATATTCCTTTATATGTTATATAACAAGTGACCCCCAGGGCGGGGCCTCTTTTCACCCCAGGGGTATAATTTGAACAATCTTGTTAGAGATCCACTAGGAAATGCTACATACCAAATATCAAAGGCCTAGGCCTTGAACATTCAGACAAGAAGATTTGTTTTCCCTATATATTAAGTCTTTGTTAAATTTGGGACCCCCAGGGCAGGGCCTCTTTTCACCAAAGGGGGATTATTTGAACAATTTTGGTAGAGGACCACATGGCAATGCAACATACCAAATATCAAAAGCCTAGGCCTTGCAGTTTCAGGCAAGAAAATTTTTCTTATATAAGTCTATGTGAAACTAAAGACACCCCTGCGGCAGGGTCTCTTTTCACCCCAGAGGCAAAATTTGAACAGTTTTGGTAGAACCCATAAGGCAATGCTACAAACCAAATATCAAAGGCTTAGTCATGTGGTTTTAGACAAGAAGATTTTTAAAGTTCTTCCCTATATAAATCTATGTAAAAACTTTTGACCCCCGTGGCGGGGCCTTTTTTCACCCCAGGGGCACAATTTGAACAATCTTCATAAAGGACCATTAGATGATGTCACAAGCCAAATATCAAGGCTCTATGCCTTGCAGTTTGGACAAGAAGATTTTTTAAAATTTTCTGCATGAAATTCAATTCTTTGAACAATTTTGAAAGGGGGCCACCCAAGGATCATTCCCGTGAAATTTGGTGTAATTCTGCCCAGTGGTTTTCAAGAAGAATATTTTTTTTAGAAAATGTTGACAGATGCACGACTGACGACGGACATTGAGCGGTCACAAAAGCTCACCATGAGCCTTTGGCTCAGGTGAGCTAAAAAAGCCTTTGGCTCAGATGAGCTAAAAACTTAACCAAAAATTGCAAAGTCGAAAAATGGCATGATTCTGTAAAAAAGCAAAGTAGAGTTACAGAAATTTTTTAGTGTAAAAGTCAGTTCATAACAGTGAATAAGCATGTGAAGTTTCAATACATTCCCACAAGTTGTCACTGCTTACATAAACAAATCAGGACACCGATGCTGACTAATGGGCAAGTCCAATAGCTCTACCTATTCTTCGAATAATCAAGATAAAAATGTAAATCTAACAGTAAACAAGCAAATTTGATGAATTGGTATCCCCCATCTAATGGGTTTGTGGTAAGAAATGGCAACGGAATATATCCGGCAAAAAGTAAAGGATGTTACTAAAAGGAAATAATTTCATTACATTTTAACTTAAAAGAACAGATGTCCTTAAGAGCGCACAACCAAGTAAGAAATCTGGAACGTTGGTGGCAACGGGTGTGTGTGGTCGGGGTTGCAACTTACATGCGCTCTGCACATCGTCTCGGTGTGGTGAACATTTGTACCAAGTTTCTTTGAAATCCTTCTAGCAGTTTATATGAGTTACACAGAGTGGACACAAAACAAGCTGATATGACTTTTGACCCCTAAGTGTTACCTTGACCTTGAAGCGAGACATCCAAAACATGCGCTCTTCATGTCGTCTCTGTGTGGTGAACATTTGTGTCAAGTTTCTTTGAAATCCTTCCAAGGGTTCAAGAGTTACAGAGCAGACACGAAATTGCTAACGGACGGACGGACAGACACCGGGGGTATAACATAATACGTCCCTTTGAGCGTATAATAATAAATCTTCATGGAAAAAAATGAAAGAAGTTTAATAAAATTCTACCAAATGGTTAGTTTGTGATATACAAATATGTGGATTTTTAAACAATTAAAGGGCAATAACTCTGAAGTGACAATAGAAATCCTGATGAAATTGTGTGTGCACCACATCATTATGGTGATCTAAATTCAATTTTAAGTTTCATAGTTCTAGGTCAAATATGTCACAAGTTGTGAAGCAGAAATAGCCATATTTAAAGTACCTTAAATAGTTAACACTAAAAACTACTAAGGGCCATAACCGTGGTGTTACTTGGGCAATCTGACTGAAATTTGATGTGCGGCATTTCCCTATTGTGGAGAATATGTTTATTTAAATATTCCAAACCACTTCCGAGATATGGCTCCGGACGGACGGATGAAAAGACAGACGGAAGGATGGACGGACAATGCCAAAACTATATCCCTCTGCCTATGGCGAGGAATAATAATATTTAGAAGGTAACAGCAACATGCATTGCATATCATAATATAATAACATTCAAAAGTTAATATCAACATGCATATTTGAGTTAATCATAATGTTATAATAACTGTTAAACAATACACAATGTTATAATTATTGTTAGACAATACACAATGTACAGTACATATAACATATAATGTGTACTCAAAAGCAGAAGAGAAGATAAAAGTTACGGTGTTCTGTTATTGCCACCACCTGCCTTGTTATATTGGCTATGTACAAAGTGCAAGATCATGATGGAGAAATGCTTCCAAACCAAAATGGCAAAGTGTTAGATCAGGATGGCAAAGTGTGAAATTATTTTGCAGTTTCTCAATCATGATATCCCACTTTATCATCATGGTCTTGCCCTGCAAGTTGCTATTGTGATCTTGCTCTTCCTGTACCTCTTGCATATTTCATGATTTTGCTACTATGATCTTGCGCTTTACTATCATTTTATTGAACTACCACGTGACCAGATTTTCCATGAGAGAACGGAAGTGTGAAGGTCAAGGACATTACGGAAAGTTGCTTGGAAAGGGTCGTTCTTCGGAAAATATTACTGTCTAAAAATCAAAAATTTAAGTGTAGGGATTCGATTTCAAAGTAAAAGATATTTGGAAATTAGTGGGAAATAGTTCTTATAAAAGTTCGTGAACAGTACAAAGTTGTGTGTATTATTTCAAGTTGAGATTACGCTGGATTTGTATTTGGACTGAAAAATTTCTCGAACTCTGATAGCCGAAATGGCCGAGACAAATCAGTTGTCTTTGCAAATGAAAACATTAAAACGAGCACAAGAACTGTCTCGTGTTAAAGCTGGGAAAGCCAGCGAAACACCGGGAAATCCGGAAAACGGCGAAATGCCTACCACGGACTGCGAAATGCAGCAAAATAATGAATTGGACAACGTGGGAAATCCCGGCTCGCCAGAACGAGGCTCAGAGCATGAGGTTGGGCCGTCACGGTATTTAGACATGACCGGAAGTGGCGATTCGTGGGGAAAGATCTCCAATATGGAGGAAAGTTTCCGGAAAAGGGAAGAGGCACAGACGGAAATACTGGCAAACATTGTATTAAATGTCGCGAAAATGCAGCAGACACTTGACAAGGAGAAAAATCAATCTCCTGATGCTAGCGAATTAATAAATGCTAATGAGGAAGACGAGTTGGACGGCTTATTAAACGGAGGGACACACAATGTTTCCGAGGATATGAGTTCCGATTTTTTGTCGGATCTGGTGAATGACTATGAAAAGAAAATGATTTTTGGTCCATGCGTAAATGAAACTCTTGGGAAATTAGTATCAAATGCAGTAGATAACGGTATGTCGGAGGAGGACGATAAAAAACTATGTGAAAAATACTTAGTACCAGAAAACTGCCAAGTGTTGAGAGTTCCAAAAGTTAACTGGGAGCTTTGGAATGCTTTCAAATTAAAGCGTGCTGTGGATTTGGCACTTCAGACCTCTCAGAAATATCTGAGTTTGGCAATGGTGCCCATAATTAAGTCCATCGAAGTTTTGATGGAAAAAGGGGACGTCCAACAGGTGAAAGATCTAACTAAAGACACCTTCAGATTGTTGTCACAAGGGCTTAACGTTACAAATAGAAAACGGCGAGCCCTTATTAGGCCAGCCATCCCAGCAAAGTATCAGAAGGTGTGTGAAGGGGAAGGGCCAACGTCTGAATTTCTGTTTGGGGAAGATCTAGATCAAAAGGTTGAAAATTGCGAAAAAGAGGAGCAGAGATCCCAAAAGCTAGGGGGGCATCAAGGCAATCACAAATCAACCTCTTTTTTAGGGCAACGCAACCAGAAAGGGAACAGATACCACCCGTATCCCCACAAACAGATGTATCATCAAGGAAAACAATATCCGACTTTGGGTCGAAACAGCAATCGGGGGAAATCCCCAGCTCAAAGAGGACAATATTACAGGAAGAAATAACTGTAAGTAAAACATTAACCGTACAAAATACCCCAGATAATTTTTATGGTGGTAAAATTTCTCAATTCGTGGAAAACTGGTATAATGCAAAGGCAATATGTGAAGTGCAAGATCATGATGGTAAAACAAGTTAAATGTCACTACTTTGAATTTCATCATCGTTATCTGGTATTTTGCTATCATGCCAAGGCATGAAATACAGAAAGTGCTGAATAAAGATTGCAAAGTACAAAAGAAGCTGCGTTCAATAAACGCTTGATGCCCCCGCTGGCATCCTTGTCGATACAAAGCAACCTAAGTCCAAAACAAGGTCAAGTTCAAGGTCAAACTGAGGTCAGGTGATGTCTGAAGATGAGGAATGGTCACAGGTTACATCTGCATTAGTATCAAGTCATTCTAGTAAGGGATATTGATGCTAGACGAAACGGTCCCATTTGGTTAACCAAGAGATGGCCCATATAAAGCAACCTAAGTCCAAAATGCAGTCAAAGTCAAGGTCAAACTGAGGTCAGGTGATGTCTGAAGATGAGGAATGGTCACAGGTTACATCTGCATTAGTATCAAGTCATTCTAGTTAGGGGTATTAATGCTAGACGGAATGGTCCCATTTGGTTAACCTCGTACCTGGGGCATAAAAATGCAATTTAGTGCCTCGCCATTGTGTTCTCGCACTTCAGCAAGCAATGCATGAAGTACAAGATGACAGTTGTCAAGTGCAATACCACGATGGCGAAGTGCGAAAACGTGAAATAATTTTATGCTTTGCCATCATGATCTTGGACTTTGCCATCATGGTCTTTGTGCCTTGCCATTATGATCTCTGCACCTTGCCATCATGGTCATTGCACCTTGCCATCATGACCTCATGCTTTAGTATCTTGGCCTCGCACTTCATGCACGGTCAATATAAGAACAAGAGGGTCATGATGACCCTGGATCGCTCACCTATGAAATATGAGCTACATGTTTCAAATGTCAAACTGATGATTTTTAGAAATTTTTTGGAAGATTTTCTGATGTACAATCAAGTAACCCCTGGGGCGGGGCCAATTTTACCCTGGGGGTCATGATTTCAACAAAGTTTGTAGAAGTCTACTAGGCAATGTTACATATCAAATATCTAAGTTCTAGGCCTTCTGGTTTATTTTAAGCAAATTTATGAAGTTTTCCCTATGAACAATCAAGTAACCCCTGGGGCTGGGTCAATTTGACCGTGGGGGGGTCAAGATTTGAACAAATTTTGTAGAGGTCCACTAGGCAATGCTACATGTCAAATATCTAAGCTCTAGGCCTTCTGGTTTATTTTTAGAAAATTTTGAAGATTTTTCTATGTACAATCAAGTAACCCCATGGGGCGGGGTCAATTTGACCCCGGGGGTCATGATTTGAACAAATTTTGTAGAAGTCTACTAGGAAATGCTACATGTCAAATATCTAAGCTCTAGGCCTTCTGGTTTATTTTTAGAAAATTTTGAAGATTTTTCTATGTACAATCAAGTAACCCTATGGGGCAGGGTCAATTTCACCCCAGGGGTCATGATTTGAACAAATTTTGTAGAAGTCTTCTAGGCAATGCTACATGTCAAATATCTAAGCTCTAGGCCTTTTGGTTTATTTTTAGAAAATTTCTGAAGATTTTCCTATGTAAAATCAAGTGACACCTGGGGCGGGGTCAATTTTAACCCCTGGGGTCATGATTTGAACAAATTTTGTAGAGCTCTAGGCCTTCTGGTTTATTTTTAGAAAATTTTGAAGTTTTTTCTTTGTACAATCAAGTAACCCCATGGGCGGGGTCATGATTTGAATTAAATTTGTAGAGGTCCACTAGGCAATGCTACATGTCAAATATCTAAGCTCTAGGCCTTCTGTTTTATTTTTAGAAATTTTTTTTGAAGATTTTCCTATGTAAAATCAAGTGACTCCTGGGGCGGGGCCAATTTTACCCCGGGGGGTCATGATTTGAACAAAGTTTGTAGAAGTCTACTAGGCAATGTTACATATCAAATATCTAAGATCTAGGCCTTCTGGTTTATTTTAAGCAAATTTATGAAGATTTCCCTATGTACAATCAAGTAACCCCTGGGGCTGAGTCAATTTGACCCTGGGGAGTCAAGATTTGAATAAATTTTGTAGAGGTCTACTAGGCAATGCTACATGTCAAATATCTAAGCTCTAGGCCTTCTGGTTTATTTTTAGAAATTTTTTGAAGATTTTTCTATGTACAATCAAGTAACCCTATGGGGCGGGGTCAATTTGATCCCGAGGGTCATGATTTTAACATATTTTGTAGAAGTCTACTAGGCAATGCTACATGTCAAATATCTAAGATCTAGGCCTTCTGGTTTATTTTTAGAAAAATTTTGAAGATTTTCCTATGTAAAATCAAGTGACCCTGGGGCAGGGTCAATTTTGACCCCGGGGGTCATGATTTGAAAATTTTTTGTAGAGGTCCACTAGGCAATGCTACATGTCAAATATCTAAGCTGTAGGCCTTCTGGTTTATTTTTAGAAAATTTTCCTATGTAAAATCAAATGACCCCTGGGGCAGGGTCAATTTTGACCCCAGGGATCATGATTGAACAAATTTTGTAGAGGTCAACTAGGCAATGCTACATGTCAAATATCTAAGCTCTAGGCCTTCTGGTTTATTTTTTTAAAAAAATTGAAGATTTTCCTATAGAAATCTATGTAAAATCAAATGACCCCTGGGGCGGGGTCAATTTTGACCCTGGGGTCATGATTTGAGTAACTTTAGCAGAGGTCCACTAGGCAATGCTACATGTCAAATATCTAAGCTGTAGGCTTCTGGTTTTTGAGAAGAAGATTTTTTAAGATTTTCCTATGTAAAATCAAGTGACCCCTGGGGCGGGGTCAATTTTGACCCTGGGGTCATGATTTGAACAAATTGGTAGAGGTCCACTAGGCAATGCTTCAAACCAAATATCTAAGCTCTAGGGCTTCTGGTTTTTGAGAAGAAGATTTTTTAAGTTTTTCCTTTCGGTTGCCATGGCAACCAGAGTTCTGCATGGAATTCAATTCTTTGAATAATTTTTGTAGAGCTTCACCCAAGGAACATTCCTGTGAAGTTTGGATGAAATTGGCCTAGCGGTTTATGAGGAGATGTCATTTAAAGTAAAAGTTTACGGATGACGGACGACAGACAGTGAGTGATCCTAATAATGACTATAATTTTGACCATTAAAATGTTAATATTTTTGTGGTTTATGTCATGATTAAAACCTACTGATGGTCAATCTAAAGATAAAACATTTTTTTCAGATTAAACGAGGCCACCATGCTAAATCAGGCTATATTTGCAATTTATGCCCTCAGTGTTAGACAAAGTACTGGAGATGTCATTCTGAAGGAATGTCTTTTCCCCGCATAATTTAAATAAAATTGTCTGAAGTTAAATGGACAGGTTAATGACAAACTAATGAGTATTACTGAACCAGATGTGGATGTATAGAGTAGGGGCAAGGAGGATAAGAAACAACATCCAGAAACATATTAGAGGCACGTAATTTTGATAAAATACATTAAAAACAATGGGAATTTTAATTTCTGCTCACATGATCTTGACCGTTGAACCTTTTCATAACAATGAGGGATCTTCCTCTAGTGGTTCTAAATCATTAGGTAAAGTTTGAAAGCCTTGGGTATAATACTTCCTGACTAGTCAAGAAACCCCCCAAAAAATATCAGCTCCAAAATAAGGCCCCAATGACCTTGACCTTTAAACCACTGACTAAAATCAATGAGTTTTTCTTAAGTAATACATAGTTATTCTAAAAAGTTTAAAGCCATTCTGACTTACAGTCTAGAAACAAAAAAAAGGCATATAAAATGAATGGTTTAATATTAATAATTATTCTATTCTGTTAAGAGGCTATTTCTTGAAAAACATTTCTCATCTTTAGCAAAGCTTTAAGATTCAAAACAGAAACTAGAAATTGATTTAATCAAGATTTATACCTACAGAAATGTATAAATAGTGACAATGCTAGTGAGAAATGTTTTTTTTCTCTGAACAATGTTAATCTAAAACTATCATTTTACATTCCTCTTACCATAAGCACTTACTTTATTGGTCTGAAAACAAAAGACAACCAGTGTTAAAACAATCAACATTGTAACTAATATTAATCAATACAAACATCTGCTCACTTGCAAAGTGAATACAGCTAAAGTGCCATGAAAATTCCTACTACATGCTTGTTTATTTTCAACAGTTTTAGTGAAAACTTATTACATGTACATGTATGTTAACACCTTATTACCCACAATGCATTTAGCAAATGTTGTTTATTCATACTATCATTGAAAACTAGTGGGCCAAGATGGCCCCAATCTGACTAAAGTACATCTCCAATTAAGGCTACGCTTTTGATCTGAAGATATGCTATTGATAGACTCATTCTGACGACCCTTCCACTAGCCAATCAGAGCCTTGCTTTCAACATTTTGAAATTGAAAGTAGAAGTTTAAAAAATCTATATTTAGTCTGGGTTTTTCATGTTTATAATAATGATTCTTATGATGACCACACCATGAATGCGCCCTTGTATTTTGAGAGGTATCATATGTCATGGTACGGACTTGGTCACGTAAGGGAAGAATATGTGTCAGGCAGCCGTTTAGCTCAGCACTCACCCTGTAAGCGAGGGTCCCGGGTTCGAGCCACCAGGACTGATTGCACATTTTTCTCACTCTGTGACATTCGATGCTACTTTGATGGTTCAGCCAAATGCTTGTTGAAACAAGTCGTCTGATTTGTTCAAATAAAAATAGATTTGCAAAAATAACAAGAGCTGTCCGTAAGACAGCCAAGCTCGACTATTCGAAATATTGTCACAGAAGCAGGAAATTATTACCCAAAATGTTAAATATCAAAAGAGTTTTAAGTTCGAAAGGGGACATAATTTGACCAAAATACATATCAGAGTTATGGGACTTGATGCTATCAACTAGTTTTATAACCCCGAAGAAACATGTTAGGTTTCAATTCAATATCTGCATTAGTTTTGGAGATAGTAACTTGCATGTAAACTTTAACCAGAATTTTCTAAGTCCAAAGGGGGCATAATTTGTTCAAAAATAATACATGTTAAGAGTTATGGAACTTGACCTAGTGAGGCTGGTAATTGACCTAGAAAAGGAATAAATAAGATTCAAAGCTATATGCCTTTTGGTAATAGCTGTATGTACTTGCACGCAAAACTTCAACCAGAATTTTCTAAGTCCAAAAGGGGGCATAATTTGCCCAAAATACATGTCAGAGTTATGGGACTTGACCCAGTGAGGTAGGTAATTGATCTAGAAAAAGAAAAAATAAGTTTCAAATCTATATGCCTTTTAGTAATAGCTGTATGTACTTGCACGCAAAACTTTAACCAGAATTTTCTAAGTCCAAAAGGGGGCATAATTTGGCCAAAATGAAGGTCAGAGTTATGGAACTTGGTGCTATCAACTAGTTTTATAACCCCGAAGACACATGTGAAGTTTCAATTCAATATCTGCATTAGTTTTGGAGATAGTCACTTGCATGTAAAACTTTAACCAAAATTTTCTAAGACCAAAAGGGGGCATAATTTGCTCAAAATACATGTTAGAGTTATGGAACTTGACCCAGTGAGGTTGGTAATTGATCTAGAAAAAGAATAAATAAGTTTCAAAGCTATATGCCTTTAAATGATAGCTGTATGTACTTGCATGCCAAAATTTAACCAAGGTGTGATGCCGACGCCGACGCCGACGCCAGGGTGAGTAGAATAGCTAGACTATTCTTCGAATAGTCGAGCTAAAAATAGCAATATCGGAAATCCAAATATACAGAAAGATGAATGTGAATAGGTCATCCTTAAATCAGATCTTCGTTTAGAAGATCAAGTACTTTAGTCAGATTGAGAGTTAATAATTCTGGTAAAGAATCATCAAAGAAACATTTCTGCAAAAGTACTATGAAAACTGCTAAGCACATGCATATTCTGAAGCATCCTTGTTTTTTGACAAATCAATGTGTTTTTATTGGTTTAAGAGGTAACCAAAGGAAAATTTGTGCGAAAATATTTTAAAATTGGAAGTGAGACAAGAGATGTTGTTTGAAAATCTTGGTAAATGGTCACCCATGATACATTTGTTTAAAGTTATTTCTATATAATTTAATGTTTCACCTATTATATATAATGAAGAACGATGACAACCTCTGGTGGCCATGTTTTCCACCAGTCTAGATTGATTTGAAAAATCTTGGTACATGGTCACCCAAGGTCTTATTATATACGATGTAACTCATTGCAGACTTGGAGCGGTCTTCTGCGCATGCCCCAAAGTGATTATCAATTGTAGCGTACAGCAAAAATATGCATATTTTTGCATGTCCGCATGCATTTAGTGTACAATATGCATAAAATACTGACTAAAGGTTAGGGTTAGTATCACCATGGTTACAAAATATATACAATTATGATATTTTCGTTCAAATTTAGTTAATCTGGTATGTACCGGAGTCTGTAAATTATACCGGCGCTCCAAGTCTGCACTGAGTCACAGTCTTATTATATACATATTTACCAAGGGGATCACTCAGGGAACATATGTTTGAATTATTTCAATTTCTGAGGAGAAGATTTTAAAATTTCCACCATATACAAATGTACATAAGGAAAAGTACTCTCTTGAAGCAATGTTTTTGAACAATAATAATAATGTGAACAATCTTGGAAGAGAGTCACCCAAAGAATATTTGTGTGAAATCATTTCAAAATGGGGCAGCAGTTTCTTACAGAAAGGTTTTAAAAGTTTCCATATATATATATAGGAAAAGTGACCATGATTTTTAAAATTTCAACTGTATACATACAGAAAAAAAGAGACCACTCATTCTGGGCACCATGTTTTTTGATGGACTGGAATAATATGAACAATCCTGGTAGTTGGTCATCCAAGTAATATTAATTTTGTGAAAAAGTATTTATATACAATTTATAGCGAAAAGTGACCATACCCCCTGGCAGCCATGTTTTTTGATGAATCAGAATAAATTGGCCTATCTTGGTAGAGGGTCAACCAAGGAATATCTGTGTATCATTTTGAAATCAGGCTAGCAATTTCTGACAAGAAGGTTTTTGAAATTTCCGCTATAATAATTATTCTTAAAGGGAAAAGTGACCATGCCCCCTACCAGCCAAGTTTTTTAAACAATCAAACTTATTTGGCCAATCTTGGTAAAATGACACCTAAGGCACATAATGACATTTGTGTGAAATTATTTCAATAATGGTCAGCAGTCTCTGACAAGAGGATTTTGAAAATTTTCACTATATATTGTAACACTCTTGATGTCCACGGTCACCTAAGGAACATTTATGTAAAATTATTTCAAAACTGCACCTAGATACTCAACTTCACATGTCGAACAACAGTCCTTTAATGTTTCATGACAGGTGAAATATTTTTTTAGATACCAATCAGCTCATATGAAAAACCCATTCTACTCGATCCTCGGAGGATGGCCAAAATGAGTACCAAGGCTCTGACACGATGTTTCTTCGAGCCAGCATTTTTCCCTGAAACGAATTTCGCTATCTGACTCCAAGGATTTATGCGAAGTCACTCGAAGGAAATCCATGGAGTGACTCGAGATGAAATCCAATTAGCAGAATACACACCTGTATTGGTTTCTTTTGTTCCAGAGTCACTTGACAGAATTCCTTCGAGTGACTTCAAGACAAATTAGAAAATGCTTTTGTAAAAAAGCGCATGTCTCCCCCAATGCAAAGTCCTATAGGCAAGAAGTCAATATGGGTCAGGAGCAAAAGTCAAAGAGACACTGATGGTTGGCTGCAATAGGGATCATCTACTTGGCATGTCCAGTCATCCCGCTAAATTTCAACACTCTTGGCCTAGTGGTTCTCAAGTCACTGTTCAGGCTCCTGTGACCTTGACCTTTGATCAAGTGACCTCAAAATAAATAGGGGTCATCTACTCTGCATGTCCAATCATCCTATTAAGTTTCAATTTGTAGGTCAAGTGGTTCTCAAGTTATTTCCAAAAAATGATTTTACATGAACAGGCCACTGTGACCTTGAACTTTAATAGACTGACCCCAAAATCAATAGGGGTCATCTACTCTGCATGTTCAGTCATCCTATGAAGTTTCAACATTCTGGGTCAAGTGGTTCTCAAGTTACTGACCGGAAATGGTTTTCAATGTTCAGGCCCCTGTGACCTTGACCTTTCACAGAGTGACCCAAAAATCGTTAGGGGTCATCTACTCTGCATGACCAATCATCCTATTAAGTTTCAACATTCTGGGTCAAGTGGTTCTCAAGTTACTGACCGGAAATGGTTTTCAATGTTCAGGCCCCTGTGACCTTGACCTTTAATGGAGTGACCCCAAAATCGATAGGGGTCATCTACTTTGCATGCACAATCATCCTATGAAGTTTCAACATTCTGGGTCAAGTGGTTCTCTAGTTATTGCTCGGAAATGGTTTTCAATGTTCAGGCCCCTGTGACCTTGACCTTTGACGGAGTGACCCTAAAATCAATAGGGGTCATTTACTCTTCATGACCAATCATCCTATGAAGTTTCAACATTCTGGGTCAAGTGGTTCTCTAGTTATTGATCGGAAATGGTTTTCAATGTTCAGGCCCCTGTGACCTTGACCTTTGACGGAGTGATCCCAAAATCAATAGGGGTCATCTACTCTTCATGAACAATCATCCTATTAAGTTTCAACATTCTGGGTCAAGTGGTTCTCTAGTTATTGATCTGAAACGGTTTTCAATGTTCAGGCCCCTGTGACCTTGACCTTTGATGGAGTGACCCCAAAATCAATAGGGGTCATCTACTCTTCATGGCCAATCATTCTATGAAGTTTCAACATTCTGGGTCAAGTGGTTCTCTAATTATTGATTGGAAATGGTTTTCAATGTTCAGGCCCCTGTGACCTTGACCTTTGACGGAGTGACCCCAAAAACAATAGGGGTCGTCTACTCCAGCAGCCCTACAACCCTATGAAGTTTGAAGGTTCTAGGTCAAATGGTTCTCCAGTTATTGCTCGGAAATGAAATGTGACGTACGGACAGAAGGACAGGGCAAAAACAATATGTCTCCTGGGGGAAACATAATAAATAATTAGTGCGAGAGGTCGTGGGTTCGATCCTCGGCCGCGTCATACAAAAGACATAAAAAATGGTACTAGTAGCTTCCTCATTTGGCGCTCAGCATTAAGAGGGTAGTGGAATGGTCAGCCCGGTGTCAGTATAATGTGACTGGGTGGGGTATCATGTCACGTGTCTACGGCGTGATATTCCAGTGAGGCAGCACTGTGCTCACTGCTACAAGTAGACACCATTGTTTATATGACTGAAAAATTGTTGAAAAAGACGTTAAACCCGAACACACACACACACAAATAAATAATTACCTATACAAATTTAATTGGGTCTTTGAGTAACTTCGAGGACAGATTTCACATTACTCGGAGCAGGATAATTATATTTTATGTAGTGATTCTCAAAAAACGCAGTATTTGTGGATAATAATAATAGTATCTAATTTAATTTTACATTAAAATAAACCAGATTTTTCTGTTCACTTATAATATTTTATGACTTTATGAGTAACTTCTTTCTCCTTTTTATAATTTCTTCCAAATAAATAAAAGAAAGACCATTTTCATAATGCAAAATAAAATTCTCCTATGATTTTAATTATAAACATCACTATTCTTTAACGGCCATTATTTTAAAGTTTATCTAGTTTTATATAGTTCTTAATTAAGTACATTTTACATAAATTTATTTCTGAATTTAATTTGCACTGTTAGAAATCATCTCAATATCAAAATTTAACACATTACTTTTCTTTAACACTATCAAAGTCTGTTTAATTTTATATGATCAATAATTTAGTCCATTTTACATAAACTTACTTCTAAATCTAATTCGCATGGTCAGAAACTATTTCAATATCAAAATTCACAAATTATATGAAAATTCTATCCAGGTAAGGGAATACAGACTCATAGTTTCATGAAGTCATCTCGTGGCAAGCAAAATGACCGGTTTATTGTTTATTACTTGGAGTCGCACAGAGTGGCCATAAAATACCAGTACATATCATAGTGTTAACTGTATAATTTCGACTCGGGAGCTCCATCAAGTAATTTCTTGGAGTAACATGACGAAATTCTGCTAATGTAACAAGTGAATGAAGTATTGCCATGCAATACAGTCCCCTACTGGAAGGCACCTAATTTTCTCTACTGCAGTATAACATAATGAACTGATATCTGTCACTAATGTATAAACAATATTGTACACATATACAATATGTTATAACAAAACACTTGGATTAAAATTTTGTATATATAAAAACCTATAGTTTTTTTATATAGCATTTTTTTGGCCAATTATCAAAAAAGGTATCATGTAAGTTATTTATAGTAAAAAAAAAAAAAATTCTATATAAGTCCACAAAAAACTCTTAGCTCAAATAGCTCAAAATACACCTAAATATTGGATGTATCATGCATGTTGTACCACAGAAAACTGGTCTCAATTTTTCCCTACTGCCTGTAAACAATAAGTTACAATATAAGCTATTTATAGTAACAACAAAGGGACATAATTCTAAAAACAAGAGTGCCTCATGGTGGTGAACGTCTGTGCCAAGTTACATCAAAATCACTTCATGAATAAAGGAGAAATACTCTGGACAAAGTCATTCTTGAATTTGACATTTGACCTCTAAGTGTGACCTTGACCTTAGACCTAGGGACCTGGTTCTTGCGCACAACAATCCACCTCATGGTAGTAAACATTTATGCCAAGTTACATCAAAATCCCTCCCTGCATGAAGAAGAAGTGTTCCTGACAAAGTCATTCTTGTATCTGACCTTTGGCCTCTATGTGTGACCTTGACCTTCGACCTTGGGACCAGGTTCTTCTGCATGACACTCTGTCTCATAGTGGTGAACATTTGTGCCAAGTAATGTTCAAATCCTGTTTTGCATGACAAAGTTTTACACCGGACAGGAAAAATGTCCCATTGACCTTTGATCTCCAAGTGTGACCTTGACCTTTAAGCTAGGGTTCTGGGTGTTGTGCATGATAAGTCGTCTCATCATAGGGAATATTTATGCTAAGTAATATTAAAATCCCTTAATGGATGACAGAGTTCTGGACCGGACAGGAAAACAAGAGGGCCATGATGGCCCTATATCGCTCACCTGTTATCATTGCACTTGAGGACAAGAAGGTCCTCAGAAAAAATATCTAAGTCCAAAGGACAGGAACAACAAAGGGAAGAAATTAAACCAAAGAAAAAAAAATTCTTACAAGGTACAGATATGTCAAAATACACCTAAAAAATTGGAGGTACCATGCATGTTGTACCACAGAAAAGTGGTCTCGGTTTTTCGCTACGGCCAATAATAAAAAAGTTACTAAAAATAAGCTATTTATAGTAACGTAAAAGGGAAGTAATTAAAAAAAATATTTATTGTAAGTGAACAAAAGAAGGATCTGCCAAATAAATCTGTTGACATAAATGATATTTCAGATCAGTATCTTCATTAGTTATGGAGATATACCCATTTTAATTTGAAATAAAGGGAGGTAATCTGACATAAAATCAATCCATAGTTATCTACCCAGATTGGCTCAGTCCAACTAATGACAATAATGAAATTTCAAATAAGTCCTATAAGTACTTACTGATATAAATCCATTTTGATTACAATCAGGGGAGGTAATTGATATAAAATAACTCTGGAACCTATGATTGGATCTGATTTGTCATGGAATCCAAGATCTATTGTTGTTGAAGATATTTTAGAAGTTTGTATCAAGTAAAACCATAAATGAAGTATCTATATGGCTGCAAAAGCCAATATAGCCAATTTTGGACCTTTAAGGGGCCATAACTCTGGAACCCATGATGGAATCTGACCAGTTCAAGAAAGGAACCAAGATCTTGTGGTAATACAAGTTGTGTGCAAGTTTGGTTAAAATCAAATCATAAATGAAGCTGCTATTGTGCAGATAAGGTCAAAATAGCTAATTTTGGCCCTTTCAGGGGCCATAACTCTAGAACCCATTAAGGGATCTGGCCGGTTTAAAAAAGGAACCGAGATCTTATGGTGACACAAGTTTTGTGCAAGTTTGATTAAATTCAAATCATAAATGAAGCTGCTATTGTGCAGACAAGGTCAAAATAGCTAATTCTGGCCCTTTCAGGGGCCATAACTCTGGAACCCATATAGAAGTCTGGCCAGTTCAAGAAAGGAACCAAGATCTTATGGTGATACAAGTTGTGTGTCAGTTTGGTAAAAATCAAGTTATAAATAAAGCTGCTATTGTGCAGACAAGGTCAAAATAGCTAATTTTGGCCCTTTCAGGGGACATATCTCTGGAACCCATAATGGGATCTGGCTAGTTTAAGAAAGGAACCGAGATCTTATGGTGATACAAGTTGTGTGCAAGTCTGGTTAAAATAAAATCATAAATGAAACCACTATCGTGCAGACAAGAAATTGTTGACGCACGGACGGACGACGGACGAAGGGTGATCACAAAAGCTCACCTTGTCACTATGTGACAGGTGAGCTAAAACCCCTATTGACCTTTGACCTCCAATTGTGACCTTGACCTTTGAGCTAGGGGTCCGGGTTTTGCACATGACACGTCATCTCATCATGGGGAACATTTGTGCCAAGTAATATTAAAATACCTTTATGGATGGCAGAGTTATGGACCGGACACAAAACAGACCCTGTTCATGCCATGTTAACATTTAACTACCATATGTGACCTTGACCTTTGAGCTAGGGGTCTGAAAGTTGTGCAAAACACATCGTCTTAATATGAGGTACATTTGTGCAAATAATATTAAAATCCCTTCATGGATGAGTTATGGATCGGACACGAAATTGCGGACAGACGGACGGACGGAATGATGGACGGACGGAAAAGCGCATTCCTGTAGTCCCCGAAACTGGTTTTCAACCAGCAGGGGACTAATAAAGCTATAACAGTTGGTACTTAGAGTCAGAATAAGGCAGTACTCGGAGGAACTCCTCGCTAGGCAAGATTTTATCTTCGAGGAAAAACGGAAAGTGGGTTTTCCGCTTGAGCTGATCTGTACATGCAACACAAACTAAATACTTTTTAGGCTGGCGATATTCGCCAGACTATTATAACCATATATCGGGTTTCTGTAAAGTTCAACAGGTGCTGAGACTGACAACACAAAATATAATTTCATGCGCAATTCAAATAGTCCGCCACGTTAATCAGTTTTGCCATAGAGTTGTATAAAGATTGTTAAACTTACCTGTTTCAATAGATCTACTTGCGCAAACATGTTATAATAATGTTTTATTTTTCTAACGGTAAATACTTGAAAGATAACATTAGAAAATATTACATATTGATGGTAAATTAATTCGCCTCCATGAATGAAATGTCCGTATGAATGGAACTAACTCAACGTTGACCGCTTCGTTATAGATTATGACCTCGGTCTATAAGGAGCTAAGTAAACAAACGCTGGTTCTGAGAAACAATCGTCGATATGAATTATACTGCCCATTATTCGACGACCTGACATAATGTGGAAAATAAGAAAGATGAAATATCAATTAAAATGAACTTACAGTGATATGAGTTATGTCAGGTCTTAATTTAGGGCTTAAGTTAAAATCCTAACCAGGTAGAGACTGGTCAAAATACACCTCAAAATTGGATGTAACATGCATGTTGTACTACAGAAAAGTGGTCTCCATTTTTCCCTACGTCTAGTAATGAAAAAGTTACAATATAAGCTATTTATAGTAACAACAAAGGGAAGTAATTCAAAAGAAGGGACCAGTGCATGACACTCCGTCTCATGATGGTGTACAATTGTGCCAAGTTACATCAAAATCCGTCCATGCATGAAGAAGAAATGCTCCGGACAAAGTCATACTTGTATCTGACCTTTGGCCTCTAAGTGTGACCTTGACCTTAGACCTAGGGACCTGGTTCTTGCGCATGACACTCCGTCTCATGCTTGTGAACATTTGTGCCAAGTTATATCAAAATCCCTCTATGCATGAAGAAGAAATGCTCCGGACAAAGTTTTCATTCTTGTATCCTTTGACCTCTAAGTGTGACCTTGACCTTAGACATAGGGACCTGGCTCTTGCGCATGACACTCTGTCTTGTGGTGGTGAACACTTGTGCCAAGTTATATCAAAATCCCTCTATGCATGAAGAAGAAATGCTCCGGACAAAGTTTTCATTCTTGTATCCTTTGACCTCTAAGTGTGACCTTGACCTTAGACATAGGGACCTGGTTCTTGCGCATGACACTCCGTCTTGTGGTGGTGAACACTTGTGCCAAGTTATATCAAAATCCCTCTATGCATGAAGAAGAAATGCTCCGGACAAAGTTTTCATTCTTGTATCCTTTGACCTCTAAGTGTGACCTTGACCTTAGACCTAGGGACCTGGTTCTTGCGCACGACACTCCGTCTCATGATGATGAACAATTGTGCCAACTTTCATTAAGATCCCTCCATGCATGAAGAAGATATGCTCCGGACAAAGTCATTCTTGAATTTGACCTTTGACCTCTAAGTGTGACCTTGACCTTAGACCTAGGGACCTGGTTCTTGCGCATGACACTCCGTCTCATGATGGTGAACAACTGTGCCAAGTTTCATCAAAATCCCTCTATGCATGTAGAAGATATGCTCCGGACAAGGTCTTTGGACGCCGCCCGCCCGCCCACCCGCCCACCCGCCCGCCAGGGGCGTTCCCATAATACGTCCCGTTTTTCAAACGGGCGTATAAAAAGCGCTTTGTCACCAATTTGCTTTAAGGGTGGGGGTGTAGATGTAGTGAGTTTTGTTTAAACACACGTTTTCAACTTTTTTTCAGGTTATATTAAGATAGTGGACCCGTATTGGTAATGTTTAACAATTGCACTAACTTAATACAGTTCTGAAGTTAACATATTTCGCACTGTAATTCATCTTTAAATGACTTTTACCGTGTCGTTGTTGTTTGTTTGTTTGTTTTTTATTTGTTAATTTTGTATAAGTTATGTCTTTTTTTTCCTCCAGCTGAAACAGAGACAAATTTCAAAGTGATAGCCATTGTGCAAAACGATCACAGAGAATTCATTTTACCAAATATTTTTCTAAATGAAACCTCAAAATATTGCGTAACAATAAATTATTATAAAACACAAAATAAAATTGGCGACAACAATTTTTCTGGGGAGCCTCGAGTAAAAGGATTTAAGCGGAAAGAAATTAAGCTCCAACTTTTGAAAATTATGGCCTTGCTCTATGCATTCATAAAGAACCATAGGGCAGAAGTAAAACCTACCTACCTATATTTATTCAAAACTTTGTAAAAATAAATGCAAACTCAAGAACTTTTGCAAATGTAATTAAGTATTTTTCAAAGATGTCTAAACATTCACCCTTCAGGTCAAATTCATTTGAAACAAGAAATGACTAAGAAATGGCTAATCAAATAAAACATTTCCGCTTTTATACGACAGATCAATGATAATATGTCTTAAAAAAAACAACAGTTTATCTTACTCAAAAAAAGAAAAATAATGAACAAAGTTTGGTCCCAGTAGGGTTTGAACCTACGCCCTCCTGAATAATTAGTTAAAGTAATCTCATGGTAGGAATTGAATACTCTTCAAAAAAAAATACATTATTACGGGTACGTCAATTTTCCTAACCATCGTATTAAGGAAGCAACATGACTAGACAATAATCATTAACAGTCCGGTTTATAGCGGGGTTCGAGCCCAAGATTTCCCTCATACCGACAAGAAAATCGCCCCATTTGATCAATGTTCATACATTCACACATAATGTGTGTGTTGGGTGGGGGATTGCATATCGAAATATAGATGTTGTGTTTGTTACCTTTATATTTTATCTGATATTATGTCCCTCAATGTTTATTATCGCTTCGTAAGAAACATATATAAATGGTTATGGCACGCCAATTGTCCAATAATAACGTTAACCCAAGTTTACAGTAAAAAAAGTAGAATTAACAATAACAGATAAACAAGGTTTTCGAACGTAAAACCAGGTTTTTCTAATACTTACCCATATTTTCGGGCGAAAACACGCCTGTGAACCCAGGTTTCAACTAGGTTTTTCAACTGAACTTTGAATTTTGGCCGTTATTTTAAGTTCATGAGCGTGAATCTATGTTTACGGAAGTTAACCAGGGTTCTCGGGTGTAAACCATAGCTTACGAACGTGAACATATGTTAACGATCGAGAATTTAGGTTTACGACCGTGAACATGGGTTTACAACCGTAAACATAGGTTAACGCTGGTGAACATAGGATAATGACCAAAAATCATAGTTTTGTTCGAGAAACCAAGTTTTTCGAACTTAAACCTACGTTCACGTTCATAAACTATGGTTCACGCTCGTAAACCCAAGTTCATGGTCGTAAACATAGGTTCACGTCCGTATACAATGGTTCTCGGCAATCAAATTATCCAACAATTACATTCTTTGTCGAAAAACTATGATTATCGAATACTAACATAAATTTTCGAGCGAACACACAGTATAACGGGCTTAAACTATAGTTTACTCTCTTGGACCCATGTTTACGTCCGATAAACTAGGTTTCTCGATTCAACTTTAACTTGGATGCACAAGTTAGTCAAGATCACAACAATACCCTATGCTCACCTTGAAAACCCATAATATCTAAGATTGAACATCTTTCTCGCACAGTTTTCATTCAGTGTTTTGTGGTAGCCAGCCTTTCTGTACTTTCAGTTCTTTGATTGAGATAAATGCAACACTTTTAGGCCATTTATGCATGTCTGACTGACAAGAACCTTAAATCTGGTCTTACTGAATATATCACCACATAAAATGGCAGGTGCGCAACTACATATGCTGAATTACTGATGAAGTTTGATGATTCAAAGTCATACTTTCTGAGATATGTACAACACCAACAGGACAGTTTAATCAACAATTTGTTTACAAAACGCACACTTTTTCACAATCAAATGCAGTGGCCAAGTACAATCGCCTCTTGTGTAACAGGTAATTGGATTTGCTTTCACACTTCTTGCAAAAATCTCACAAGTACTGTACCTGAAGTAGGCTGAGCTTGAGTTACACCACTGGCATAAGTGGTATGTATTCAAAGAATTTTGACACCTATCATCAATAAGTGTGGATCAAAAGAAAGATCGGGCGACCTGAACATTGCTTTGAGGTGTCTGAATTTGAATTTCTGTCAAACCTTGGAAAGCAGATGCTCAATTATCACTTGTCCACAGACAAAATGCAAAAATTTGGTTGTTCAGTCCCTCAAATGTACCACTCGGGCAACTCGGACAACTCATTTTGCTGGCCCTGCTCATCTGTTCCTCAAGCAATTTCACTGAAAGTTGCGGGGCCTCATTTCTCAATTACTTGTGTGTGTGTGTGTATGTGTTTTGTTTTAGCATCTTTTTCAATAATATTTCAGTGAAATAATGATGATTACTTGTAGCAGTAAGCGCAATGTCCAGCTTTATAATGCTGTTTCACTAGAATATCATGCTGTATACACATGACATGATACCTCACCCAGTCACATTACACTGACACTGGGCGGATCAGTCCTAGCACTACCCTCTTAATACTGAGTGTTAAGCGAGTAAGCTACTAGTACCATTTTTCAAGTCTTTGGTAGTTATTAAATTCCATTAAACCATGTCTGAGATAAGACACTGGTGGGTCAAAAATTGAATGAAAACACTACATATGTACTATAAATATACACATACAAATGGGCCATAAATCTTGTCTTCCTCAACCAGTCTGAATGGAGCTTGCAACAGTTAACATTTCTACACATACAAATGGGCCATAAATCTTGTCTTCCTCAACCAGTCTGAATGGAGCTTGCAGATAACAGTTAACATTTCTACTATTTTCTACTGAAATCCATCAAACCATGTATGAGATATGACTCTGGATTGAAAGAAGTTAGAATAAAAACAAGTTATATATGTAATATATAATACATGTGCAAAGGGCCATAAATCTTGTCTTATTCAGGCAATCTGACTTAACTTACAGGGTCGCATTTTCCTATTGTATAACATTTCCACCATGTATTATCTAAGTCATAGATATGGCTTTGGAAGTACAGGTCAGATGGGACGGACTATGCCAAAACTATGTCTCTCTGTCTCTGACAGGAAAAGTACCATCGTGATTGTAGAAGGTAAAACTGAACTGTACAAAATGTTTGCCATCCTTTTTCACCAGTAACTGTTTTAAGACCGCCTTTAAAAATAAGACTAGATGCCCACGGGCAACATGTCGAGCCCGTCAGTTGTCAAAAGGACTGGGAGTTGCACACAACACTCTGTCTCACTGAGGCAAACATTTATGCCAAATAAAAAGAAGATTGCAAAAAGGTACAATACAAGTTATTTGTAGTAACAACAAGGGGAAGTAAATCTTTAAAAAAAAAATAAAAAAATTCTAAGTCCACACAAACATCCTTACCAGTAGAAATAGGTCAAAATACACCTCAAAATCGGATGTAACATGCATGTTGTACTACAGAAAAGTGGTCTTGATTTTTCCCTATGACCAATAATAAAAAAAGTTACAATATAAGCTATTTATAGTAACAACAAAGGGAAGTAATTCTAGATTTTGCGCATGACATCCGTCTCATGATGGTGAACAATTGTGCCAAATTACATCAAAATCCCTCTATGTATGAAAAAGAAATGCTCCAGACAATGTCATTTTTGTATCTAACCTTTGACCTCTTAAGTGTGACCTTGACCTTAGACCTAAGGACCTGGTTCTTGCACATGACACTCTGTCTCATGGTGGTGAACATCTGTGCCAAGTAACAGCAAAATCCCTCCATGCATGAAGAAGAAATGCTCCGGACAAAGTTGTCATTCTTGTATCCTTTGACCTCTAAGTGTGACCTTGACCTTTGACCTAGGGATCTGATTCTTGAGCATGACACTCCGTCTCATGATGGTGAACAATTGTGCCAAGTTACATCAAAATCCATCCATGCATGAAGAAGAAATGCTCCAGACAAAGTCATTAATTGAATTTGACCTTTGACCTCTAAGTGTGACCTTGACCTTTGAGATAGGAACCTGGGGTTTGCGCATGACACTCCGTCTCACTGAGGTTTACATTATACCAAATATAAACAAGATTGCTCCATGCAAGTCAAAGTTATGGTCCAGACAAACAAATCCGGACGGACGGACGGACGCACACACATACCCCGAACAGCCATTTGGACAACTATGTCTTCGATTCCGCAAGCGGGCTCGACAAAAATCAACACCTTTTGCCTTTTGTAACTATGGACAGTTCCAGTTTTTGTCGTTAAATTTCATCTAACTCTTCCCTCTATTGCTATTCTAGTCATACCAAGGTCAAGTGCTCACAAGTGCGTCACAAACGAAACGCCTGTGGTCTATTGTGTAAACTAGGTTGATTATATATGACAGTCCCGATTGGACAATCTGTTTTATGTAAACATTAATGATTGACAGTTTTAGATCCGTCCATACTCTATAGGTTATATTTACAGAGCAATAATGAAATCAAACAATATTTTAACAGGTTTTGCATTCATGTTTCTTTTAGGCAAAGTTTACTAGGTAGACTGAATGTTATACAAATCCACATTACTACTTTCAACCAAATACATTTTATATACTTTTGCATTATATATAATTTATACTATACAGACCTGATAGACTTAAAATAAGTGCACTAAAATTGTCCTTATTCACTTTTCAAAAGTAATTACCTTCTTTAAGTTTCTTAAATTCTGGGAACATCTTTGCCTGTCGTGCAGCCAGTACAAAGGCAAGTACTGCAAGGATCAGTGCATCAAAAATGAGAACAATTGCCAAAATGTATGCCCAACGTATTCGACATTTGTCCATGTTGTAAGCTGTGGCATCCTGTCCACATATACGACGTACATCATTATCATCAAAGGCATTTGGGTAGATGATACAGGCCACAGCCATGAACAAAGCTGAAAATAGAGAAATCTAAAAATTGTGTCCATAGGACAAGGATGCCCACACATATTGTGTCATCCTCTATATAGAAACAAGAGGGTCACTGATCCTAAATTGCTCACCTGTGTACAAGGCTTCAAGTGTGTTTGTACAGAGTTTAAGCTTTCTTCTATGTTAGCCTATATTATATACATGTCACACACATTTTTGAACCTAGGGTAATAATTTGAACAATTACAGTTGAAATTACAAATCTGATATCACATGCCAAATATCAATATGATGTGGGTGATAAGGCTGAACAACTATTTTAAGTTTGAATCAAATTCATTTAGTAACAAGAGCTCGTCGAACACGAAATACCCCCCTTGATGCATTCAGTAATTGCACAAGGAACAGAAATTATATGCTCACTGTAAACAAAAATTCTACCATTCTGGTTTAATCTGACCTTGACCTTTAACCTATTAACCTAACAAGAGATTACAGAGTGTTCTTGGCGCCATCCACTGAGCCATTTTTGAATGTTCCAAATTTCAAGACTAGCTCAAGGTCAAAATCAATGTCAAATTTCATTTCAGTACAAACCAATGTGTATGTGGTCCAAATTTGAAAGCTGTGGCTTTAGAAATGTGAAAGCAGGTCACTAGATCAATTTCAAGGTCAAAGTTCATTTCGGTAGACAGAACTATGTATGTGCTTCAAAGGCTGTAGCTTGAGAAATGTGAAAGCAGGTAATAGGTAAAAATCAATGTCAAATTTCAATTCAGATCACAAAAATACGCACACGGTTCAAATTTGAAGCCTGTAGCTTGAGAAATGTGAAAGTAGGTCACTAGGTCAATCTCAAGATTAAAGTTCATTTCGGTACACAAAACTATGCAAGTGGTTCAAATTTAAAGGCTGTAGCTTGAGAAATGTGAAAGTAGGTCACTAGGTCAATCTCAAGATCAAAGTTCATTTCAGTACACAAAACTATGCTTGTGGTTCAACTTTGAAGGCTGTAGCTTGAGAAATGTGAAAGTAGGTCACTAGGTCAAATCAAAGTCAAATTTTATTTTGGAACAAAAAACTATGCATGTGGTCCAAATTTAAAGCCTGTACCTTCAAAAATGTGAAAGTAGGTCACTAGGTCAATAACAAGGTCAAAGTTTTTTTCGGTACAGAAAACCTATGCAAGTGGTCCAAATTTGAAGGCTGTAACTACAGAAATGTGAAAGTAGGTCACTAGGTCAAGATCAAGGTCAACTCATGTCAAGGTTCATCTTGCCACTCAAAACTATACATGTGGTCCAAATTTGAATGATGTAAGTTATGGACATGAAGGTTCTAAGTTTTTCCCTATATAAGTCTATATCAGGGCTTCGGAAATTTGCCGGTTTGTCGGTTTTGGACCGATTTTTGACTTTTCAGACCAATTCGTGAAGTGAAAAAACGAAAAAAATCGGTCCCGTAAAAATGGAGAAAAGTATAAATTTCGGTCTGATATCTCAATACACGATCACCTGCCAAGTAGGAAATTGTTGGTCGCACCTTCAGATAATCAATAAACGTGTCAATCGATCTGATTGTCACTTTGATAATCGGTCCGTAATTAGCGCGTGACGCAGTCAGTGCTCGCGCGGCACATCCTTTAATTAGTCCAAATAATTGTACTCGAGAGTTGAATATCGTTAATATTTTTTGACTTGTCGATATCCGCCTCCGAGTACAAACCAGAAAAGGTAAAGAATGTGATAGCACTGTTCTCTTCTTTGCGTAAGTAACACCCAATGGAATCCGTTGGGCGGGAATTATGTTATAATAATGCAACGGATAAAAAAAAGAAATACATACATAGAAAGCTTGTAATTTTTCCTTTTCAATGATGTATATATTACCGAGATTTCTTGAGAAAAATTCAAACTATGGCAGTTAAAAAAATGCCAAGGTTTAACACGAGTGTACTACATATTGGAAAATGGCCGATCACCGGTAAACACATTACTACACGAAGCGTTTTCATTGGTCACGCCTCCACCGCCATTACATGAAGACGATTGAAACGTTAGAGGTTTAAATTTTTTACAACAGAAATTCTTGATAAATATGTCCTGTTCTTATGTTTTTTGTTTACTATTTATGATTTAAAACAACAGGTAAGCAGTTAGGGCTAAAGAAAAAGCGTGACTACTGATAAATCGTAATTTCAATTGACCACAGTTTCCACCACAGTTTTGATTGTTTCTGGTTGAGACCTCTAGGTAGACAACGTAAAATATCAAAATGTAAAATCGGTCTGCCCGAGGTCTCATTATTTAGACTAATCCTTTAATGTTTGCAGACAGCCGATTGCGGTGTATTAAACATTTTTGACTGGTTTCCTAACGTTTCTGACTGGATCCAAATCATTTCGACGGGGATCCACTTCTTTTATTTAGAATCCGACAGATGGTTTATTTCAAAAGGCTATGTTTGATCACGGTAACAAACAAATGGTCGCTGCATTTAATAAATTGTACATTATAGGTCTTTGATTTAATGAGACATCACACGGAAAACCGATAAAAATAATTTTTATAATCACTTGATTTGAAAAAATTACATGATTCATTTGTTGGGGCTCCAGATGAAACAAATGCAGAAAATCGTCTTTGCAACCCGACTGTACAAAAAAGAAAAAATGGACGTGCAACCACGAATGATAAAGAAAACCGGAGTGGCACTGTTTATCAAATCGGTCTTTTAAAAACGTTTCAAAATGAAATTTTGTTTACATCAGAAGAGAACATATAACTTTATAAAATGTAGTTGCTTATTGAAGTACAACGTAAGTGAAATGAAATATCCGTGGCCAACCCGCGTGACGTTTTGGTACTATACATGCGGGAAATTCGATCTCAGCGTTCAAATAACGTACACATTCGGTACACGGCAGAGTATTCTTTAAATACTGAGGCTGTTTAGCAGAGAATATGTGTCGTGTAACTCACTTTGACGCATTGTATTTTATAGAATTCCGTCAAAGAATGACGAAACATCACAAAGTATCTGCCGTGTATACGGTATCGAAGTCACGTGCGTTGGCTTTTAGACTAGTTACGCACACGGTGTCAATACCTCTTATTATCTCGGAAAAACATCGAAATTTAAACAAAGTAACGATCACACATAACACTGAATAACTGTCTTCATTGTATGGTAACACGCGGTGACTGGTAACTCAGTTTTAATGCATGACATGCTTATTTCTTTACCCTATCACGTTTTACAAAATATATAATATTGGGAATGCGGTGGGTGGGGCAGCACCGATGTCAGGATTCTCGTTTCGGACCGATTGAGTTATCAAAATTTCCGGAGCCCTGGTCTATATGAACCATATAACCCCTGGGCGGGGCCATATTTGACCCTAGAGGGATCATTTGAACAAACTTGGTAGAGAACCACTAAATGATGCTACATTACAAAATATCAAAGCTATAGTCTTTGTGGTTTGGACAAGAAGATTTTCAAAGTTTTTCCCTATATAAGTCTATGTAAACCATGTGACCCCCAGGGCGGAGCCATATATTAGACCCTAGGGGAATAATTTGGACAATCTTAGTAGAGGACCACTAGATGATGTCATATACAAAATATTAAAGCCCTAAGCCATGTGGTTTTGGACAAGAGGTTTTTCAAAGTTTTTTCCTATATAAGTCTATATAAACCATGTGACCCCGGGGGTGGAGCCATATTTGACCCCAGGGAAATAATCTGAACAATCTTGGTAGAGGATCACTAGATTCTGCTACATACCAAATATCAAAGCCCTAGGCCCTATGGTTTTGGACAAGAAGATCAGAAACCATTTTAACTGTTCCTGGCCAATGTGACCTTGACCTCTGACCTAATGACCTCAAAATCAATAGGGTTCATCTGCTGGTCATGGCCAACCTTAGAATATCAATTTTCCTGACACTAGGCCCAAATGTTCTAGAATTATTGCCTGGAAATCATTTTACTGTTCCTGGTCACTGTGACCTTGACATACTGATCTCAAAATCAATAGGGGTCATCTGCTGGTAATAAGCAACCTCCCTATCTACTTCAGCACCATCCGCGTACATCTATAATCGGTATTAAAACCAAGTTGCGTCTTTTGTGAACGTTTTAAATTAAAACTTAGTTCCTACTAGAAAAGTTAATCGAAATTTTATTATCATAACAACACCAAAGAGCTTGTTTCGGTCACATGATCAGAAAACATCTAACTAGCACGCTGTGCATTCAATTTTCGATAAAATTGCACCCAAGCATCCGTTGAACTTTTGTAGCATGGGTTTATGGAAAGATATATTGTATGAAATCAACAGAAGAGGTGTTAGCCTATTTATTTTTCATAGAGAAAGATACGATCATTTCATAATATTTGCGTAGATAATTTTTATTTGACGACTTAGGAAAATAATTGCAGCCATAACGGAGGGGGCGAAAAATTCGTACCTGTTTCCCGAAAATACGATCGTATGCACTTCAATTTGATTTAATATTACATTCTAGCTGGTGTTTGTGATTGACATATCATTAAAGAGTATAATTAATTCGAAAGAAACATTATTTTTAACAAATTCGCCTTTTTAATCGCCAGTAGATTTGCGGTGTTTTCGTCCCCAAATATTCACGTTCTGGCGTACGATTTCTTCTCGGATAATTATACAATAGCGGGATTTGGAAAACTGCAATGAAATAATTTGAGATCATTCAAACAAAGTTGGAAAAATTCCAGTTTTTAATATCTGAATTTGAACAATAAAATTCGTAAAAAGATCCTCTGGATGCATAGAATGCAGCCAAGAAGAATAATAGCAGCTAGACTCAGTTTGATTGAGTCTGTTCATGAGAGGTAATGAAATGTGCCCCTAGCGCCAACTTTATTACACATATGTTGAATGAACTCCATGATCCCAAAGGACCAGAAAATATAACAACACTAAAACATGCATATTGGCATGATTATGAGGCATATTATATTAATCTACAGCTGAAAATTGACTAAATGCAACCCGGAGATCATGATGTGTGCTGATATTGGAGATAGTAGTAGTTGTTTTGGTTTAAAACTGAATGAAACATTTAATTTCATTGTAAATATTCTTTTATGGTTGCTTTTAGTTTAAGAACTATTCTGAAGTGTCTTTTATCTATGTAATTTATGTATAATATATTCATAGCCTGCTTTTACCAAGATGAGATCTCATTTGGAAAAAAAATCACCTGTCAATGTCACAGGGGCCTGAACATGGAAAACCCGTTTCTGATCAATAACTTGACGACCACTTGACCCAGAATGTTGAAACTTCATAGGATGATTGGACATGTAGAGTAGATGACCCCTATTGATTTTTGAATCACTCGATCAAAAGTTAAGGTCATATGAAAACAGTTTCCAACCAATAACTTTAGAATCATTTGAGACAGAACATTCAATCACAATGATAGGAATTACAAAGTCGATGACCCTTAATGTTCTGGGGTCACTTGACTTAAGGGAAAGGTCACAGAGGCATGAAGATGGAAAAACTCTTTCTGGATCACTAACTTGAGAATCACTTGACCCAGAATGTTGAAACTTACAGGATGATTGGACATGCAGAGTAGGTGACCCCTGTAGATTTTGGACTCACTCGATCAAAGATCAAGGTCACAGGGGCCTGAACATGGAACACGGTTTACTTCAGAACCGTCTGACCCAGAATTTTGTAACTTCATAGGGTGATTGGACATGCCAAGTAGATGATCTCTTTTGCAGCCAAACATTAGTGTCTCTTTGTCTTTCGCTCCTATCCTCTATTGACTTGAGACTTGCCTAGTACGACAATGCATTGGGGGACTAGGGAGACATGGGCATCTTCTAATTTGAAATTTAATTGTCCTCATTCCAAGCAGGAGGGGTATATTGTAAATATTAATGTTTGATGATGGATGTTGGTCGTCTGTAGACACATCAGTTTCCGGATGATAACTGGAGAACGCTTGGGCCTAGGATCATGAGATCGGGAGATTTGTCATGACCAGCAAATGACCCCTATTGGCTTTGAGTTCATTAGGTCAAAGGTCAATATCACATTGACAATAGAACTTTTTTGCCAGAAAATTAGATTATGCTTTGGTCTCAGATTACATTTGATACGGAGGTCATTTAAGACTGGAAAATGACCCATAATTATTGATTTAAGATCAATACGTTAATTGTCCAGTACGCAGTGACCAAATAATTTCTGTTCCTTGTCAGTTAAGTCATGCAAGTGTTCTACAAGCTCTTGTTATAACTAGAATCTCCAAATAACACATAATTATCAATTGGTCGATGACCTTTGCTCAAATTTACTGTTATTCCCCTTGTTCCGGTAAAAGTAGGGTGTTTCCCATTGATTTATTTAAAAAACGGTTATAATTCAAAAACGGTTTTGAGCAAAATTAACCAAACCTCACAAAATTTTTAATAAGCACACGAGCTTTGCTCATATATTATTTTATCCCCTTTGACACAGTAAAAGCAAAGTTTTACCCCTTGATTTTGGTAAAAGAAAGGTTGAAAATGCTTATTAATCAAAAGTAGTTTAACTAGAATCACCAAACTTAAGCTAACTGTTCATGCCCATTACCAAAAGCTGTTAACCACTGCCCACATCAGTCCTCTCAGTGCTTTGATTAGTTCTAGTGGCCCCTAAAAGGGGCCAATCATCCCCATTTGAATAAAATGAAGGTAGGACCTTATAATAATGCTACAAACCAAGTTTGAGGAAAATCCATCATGCGTTTCATGAGAAGTTGATTAATGGTATATTTATTTTTAATCCCCCGCCGTGGCGGAGGGATTATAGGAATGGTCTGCGTCCGTCCTTCCGTCCGTCCGTCCGTCCTTCCGTCCGTCCGTCCTTCCGTCCGTAACAAATTCGTGTCCGGTCCATATCTCCTAAACCCCTTGAAGGATTTTCATGAAACTTGGGTCAAATGATCACCTCATCAAGACGATGTGCAGAACCCATGAGTCAGCCTTGTCGGTTCAAGGTCAAGGTCATAACTCAAGGTCAAAGGTTTGAGCCTGCCATTTTGTGTCTGCTCTATATCTCCTAAACCCCTTGAAGGAATTTTATAAAACTTGGGTCAAATGATCACCTCATCAAGACGATGTGCAGAACCCATGAGTCAGCCATGCCGGCTCAAGGTCAAGGTCACAACTCAAGGTCAAAGGTTTGAGCCTTCCATTTTGTGTCCGCTCTATATCTCTTAAACCCCTTGAAGGAATTTTATAAAACTTGGGTCAAATGATCACCTCATCAAGACGATGTGCAGAACCCATGAGTCAGTCATGCCGGCTCAAGGTCAAGGTCACAACTTAGGGTCAAAGGTTTGAACCTTCCATTTTGTGTCCGCTCTATATCTCCTAAACCCCTTGAAGGATTTTCATCAAACTTGGGTCAAACGATCACCTCATCAAGGCGATGTGCAGAACTTATGAGTCAGCCATGTCAGCTCAAGGTCAAGGTCACAACTGAAGGTCAAAGGTTTGAGCCTTCCATTTCGTGTCCACTCTATATCTCCTAAACCCCTTGAAGGAATTTTATAAAACCTGGGTCAAATGATTACCTCATCAAGACGATGTGCAGAAATTATGAGTCAACCATGCCAGCTCAAGGTCAAGGTCACAACTAAGGGTCGAAGGTTTGAGCCTTCCATTTGGTGTCCACTCTGTATCTCCTTAACCCCTTGAAGGATTTTCATCAAACTTTGGTCAAATGATCACCTCATCAAGAACTCATGAGTCAGCCATGTCAACTCAAGGTCAAGGTCACAACTGAAGGTCAAAGGTTTCAGCTCTGTATCTCCTAAACCCCTTGAAGGATTTTCATGAAACTTTGGTCAAATGATCACCTCATCAAGACGTTGTGCAGAATTCATGAGTCAGCCGTGTCAGTTCAAGGTCAAGGTCACAGCTAAAATCAAAGGTTTTACCCTTTCACTATCCATAGCAGTGGCGGGGGATTTAGCTGTCTTTCAGACTGCCTTGTTAACTTTAGCAGCCTCTATTTGAACAAATAATGATGTTACATGCCATGTTTGATAAAGATCCATCATGCAGTCCATTGGAAGAAGTTGTTTAACAGTATGTCTAGTTTAAGCTTATAGTATTTCTACAGACCAAGTTTGATAAAGATCCATCAAGCAGTCCATAAGAAAAAGTCTATTAAAGGTATTTTTAAAAGCGGCCAAGTTCCCCTTCTTGAACAAACTTTGGAGAGGACCTTATAATGATGCTACAGATCAAATTGGATTAAATTAAGATCCAGCAAAAGGAGAAGTTGTTTAAAGGTTTTTCTATTTTTAGCTCAAGCGGTCACTAAAAGGAGCCACGTGCCCCTACTTGGACAAAATTTCACCTGCTCAGTGTGCATTTACTCTTTAAGCATTTATTTAAAAATTGTGGGAGAAAAATACTCAATCACCGATAAGCTTATCTGGAGCTCTGATTGTAACTCATATTCAAACAAGTATTCGAAAGAAATAACTGCAGAGATAAAGGCAATGATACATATCTAGTTGCAAACTCTAAATATATTTGTAAATATATAACTAGATGTGTGTTCCTTGGATGATTCTTGTCATGGCTGTACGCCATAATTTTGTCACCTCAATCCAAAAACTGGACAAGTAAATCGAAGTATCAAAGGTTTTGCACTGAGACGATGTCGATTATCTTACTTGTTACACTGTATTTAATATATGTATACTTCCATGTTATTTCTATAGCAATGCAGTGGTGCGGCACGCCCTGTCCTGCCCCTTTTAGCGCACTGTCACCACACTGCCCTTAAAGGAAGAGGGGCGGGGAGGGATTTCCTTAGCACAGTTATGTGCCAATGACTTTCACAGGATGGTTCCAATAAACAGGGGTAATTGTTTATAGGAAAGTCAGTCAACCTTATACCTGTTTCAAAAAGAAAATGCATTTCATTATCAAACATTTATTTAATAACAAGAGGGCCAAGATGGCCCTAGGTAGCTCACCTGAGAAACACATCATGACAGTGTAAAATGTTTGACCTAATGATTTAATGGAAACAAATATTCTGACCAATTTTCATTAAGATTGGACCAAAAATGTGGTCTCTTAAGTGTAAACAAGTATTTTCTTCAATTTGACCTAGTGACCTAGTTTTTGAGCCAAGATAACCTACATTTGAACTTGACCTAGATTTGATCAAGGCAATCATTCTGACCAAATTTCATGAACCTCAACTGAAAAATACAGCCTTCATCACATACAAAACGTTTTAATTTGGTTTGTCCTAGCAACCTAGCTTTTGACCCCAGATGATCCATTTAAACTTGACCTTAATTTTATCAAGGCTATCATTCCGACCAACTTTCATGAAGATCAACTGAAAAATACAGTCTCTATTGCATACACGAGGTTTTTCTTTGATTTGACCTAGTTTTTGACCATAGATGACCCATATTCTAACTTGACCTAGATTTCATCAAGGTAATCATTCTTACTAAATTCTATGAATATCCAGTGTAAAATGCAGCCCCTATTGCATACACAAGGTTTTTCTTTAATTTGACCAGGTGACCTAGTTTTTGACCTTAGATGACCAATATTCAAATTTGACCTAAATTTCATCCTGACAAACATTCTGATAAAATTTCATGAAGATCCGGTAAAAAAATGCAGCCCCTATTGCATACACAAGGTTTTTATTTGATCTGACCTAGTGACCTAGTTTTTGGCCCCAGATGACCCATATTCGAACCTGACCTAGAATTCATCAAGGCAATCATTCTGTCCAAAATTCATGAAGATCAATTGAAAAGTACAGCCTCTATCGCGACCCATGTTCCAAACTGGCCTAGATTTCATCAAGAAACTCATTCTGGCAAAATTTCATGAAGATCAGTTGAAAAATACAGCCTCTATCGCATACACAACATTTTTCTTTGATTTGACCTAATGACCTAGAGTTTTTGACCCCACATGACCCATTTTCGAACCTGGCCTAGATTTCATCAAGGTAATCATTCTGACCAAAATTCATGAAGATCAATTTAAAAATACAGCCTCTATCGCATACACAAGGTTTTTCTTTGAATTGACCTAGTGACCTAGTTTTTGACCCCAGATGACCCATTTTCGAATTTGGCTTAGATTTCATCAACGTTATCATTCTGACAAAACTTAATGAAGATCAGTTGAAAAATACAGCCTCTATTGCATCCACAAGCTAAATGTTGACAGACGACAGACAGACAGACGTCGAGAGATCACAAAAACTCACTAAAAATATGACTGTGAGAACTTTAAATTGAATATCTTTTTTTGGAGCACTTTTTTATTTAAAATAAATGTTGTTGACACATAATAATAAACAAGAGGGCCAAGATGGCCCTAGGTCGCTCACCTGATAAACACACCATAACAGTGTAAACATGTTTGACATAGTGATTTCATGGAAACAAATATTCTGACCAATTTTCATTAAGATTGGATCAAAAATGTGGTCTCTTAAGTGTAAACAAGCATTTTCTTCACTTTGACCTAGTGACCTAGTTTTTGAGCTAAGATGACCTATATTCGAATTTGACCTAGATTTGATCAAGGCAATCATTCTGACTAAATTTCATCAACCTCGATTAAACAAGAGCTGTCTCCATAGGATGACACATGCCCCCGATGGCACTTTGAATGAATATATAGTTATGGCAGATGTTAGAGTTTAGGACCTTTGACCTACGGAACTGGGTCTTGCGCGCGACACGTCGTCTTACTGTGTCACACATTCATGCGTAGATATTTTAAAATCCATGCATGAATGACAAAGATATGGACCGGACACGCCTATCAATGCACTATCATGAAAAAATGTGACCTTGACCTTTGAGCTACGGACCTGGGTCTTGCGCGCGACACGTCATCTTACTGTGGTACACATTCATGCCAAGTTATTTGAAAATCCATCCATCGATGACAAAGATATGGACCGGACACGCCCATCAATGCACTATCCTTTAATGTCTAAGTGTGACCTTGACCTTTGAGCTACGGACCTGGGTCTTGCACGCGACATGTCGTCTTACTGTGGTACACATTCATGCCAAGTTATTTGAAAATCCATCCATAGATGACAAAGATATGAACCGGACACGCCCATCAATGCACTATCCTTTAATGTCTAAGTGTGACCTTGACCTTTGAGCTATGGACCTGGGTCTTGCGCGCAACACGTCGTCTTACTGTGGTACACATTCAAGCCAAGTTATTTGAAAATCCATCCATCGATGACAAAGATATGGACCGGACACGAAAATTGCAGACCAACAGACGGTTCAAAAACTATATGCCTCCCTTCGGGGGCATAAAAATACAGCCTCTATCGCATACAAAACGTTTTTCTTTGATTTGACCTAGTGACCTAGTTTTCAACCCCAGATGACCCATTTTCAAAACTGGTCTAGATTTCATCAAGGTTATCATTCTGGCAAAATTTAATGAAGATCAGTTGAAAAATACAGCCTCTATCGCATACACAACATTTTTCTTTGATTTGACCTAGTGACCTACTTTTTAACCCCAGATAACCATATCAAACTCGGCCTAGATTTCATCAAGGTAATCATTCTGACCAAAATTCATGAAGATAAAATGAAAAATACAGCCTCTATCGCATACACAAGGTTTTTCTTGGATTTGACCTAGTGACCTACTTTTTGACCCTAGATGACCCATATTCAAACTTGACCTATATTTCATCAATGCAATCGTTCTGACCAAATGTCATGAAGATCAATTGAAAAATACAGCCTCTATCGCATACACAAGGTTTTTCTTTGATTTGACCTAGTGACCTAGTTTTTGACCCGAGATGACCCACTTTCGAACTCGGCCTAGATTTCATCAAGGCAATCATTCTGACCAATATTCATGAAGATCAATTGAAAAATACAGCCTCTATCGCATACACAAGGTTTTTCTTTGATTTGACCTAGTGACCTAGTTTTTGACCCGAGATGAACCATTTTCGAACTCGGTCTAGATTTCATCAAGGTAATCATTCTGACCATTATTCATGAAAATTAATTGAAAAATACAGCCTCTATCGCATACACAAGGTTTTTTCTTCGATTTGACCTAGTGACCTAGTTTTTGACCCGAGATGACCCATTTTCGAACTCTGCCTAGATTTCATCAAGGTTATCATTCTGACCAATATTCATGAAGATTAATTGAAAAATACAGCCTCTATCGCATACACAAGGTTTTTCTTTGATTTGACCTAGTGACCTAGTTTTTGACCCGAGATGACCATTTTCGAACTCGGCCTAGATTTCATCAAGGTTATCATTCTGACCAATATTCATGAAGATTAATTGAAAAATACAGCCTCTATCGCATACACAAGGTTTTTCTTTGATTTGACCTAGTGACCTAGTTTTTGACCCAGATGACCCATTTTCGACCTCGGCCTAGATTTCATCAAGGTAATCATTCTGACCAAATTTCATGAAGATCAGGGTTCAAATTTAGACACGCATACTCGCTAAAAGCCAGTGGAAATTCAGAAAAGCTAGTGGCCTGAAAAATCACTCGCTTATTTTAGCGAGTCAATGAAATGCCAGGCAAATGTAATATTCCTAAAGAAAAATATGACTGTACAATAATTATAAAGTTCCAAATATAGTTTCAGTTGAATCGGATCCGATCACAGTCGTAAAAAAAGTTCAAATAGGTGTATGACGTAACCGTTTCCAGTGTAAATCATTTCAGAATATGCGGACAGATACGTTGAGCGGTAAATGACGTTTTTTAGGTATCGAGGACTCTGATTGGTTCTTAAAATTTAGTAACTATAATTAGCCTACTGGAATCCCAAAATGTGAGGAGAAAAAAATGTCGGTGAAAATTACCAACTTTTTGAAACGGACAATGTCGGCAGCTGACAAAACCGACGAGGCCATTGCGCCAAAAAAAACATGATGATTCGGAGGAAAAGCCAGTAACCGCCAGTGTCAAAACAGTAAAAAAATCTACAAAATACCCGTGTTTAATTTTAGCTAGTATCTTTTCCTTTTAGCTAGTGAACAAAAAAGGCACTAGCTAATTTTAGCTAGTAGAAAATATTGTTAAATTTGACCCCTGGAAGATCAGTTGAAAAATACAGCCTCTATCGCATACACAAGCTAAATGTTGACGGACAGACGACAGACAGACGCCGGACATCGAGTGTTCAGAAAAACTCACCTGAGCATTGCTCAGGTGAGCTAAAAAAGCAAATTAAGCGAATTTATATCCTGCCCCCACTGAATAGGCTGAAGAGGGGACAATATTTTGAAAGAATATTTGACTTCCAGATATATACACAAGTTATACATGTACAATACGACTCTGCCATGGTTTATTGGTTCACCGAATGATTTCAGTAAAGTGTGATTTATTTTTCTAAAAATATAGGTTTTAGGTAATAGAAAAAATGGCAACAACTCAAAAGTAAGTTAAGATATCCTGGCAAAAGCTGCATGTGAACAACTGGCCAACAGTGTTCTATATTTGTGTTATATTTCATCAAGATCGGTCGATGGGTTACTGTTATGTGGGAATTTATTAATTTTAAAACAAAGGGCTGGTGTTACTGAATAGATCCACACACAACTGGTCTGCATCACTGTCCTGTAGTGATCCATATTTGTATTAAGTTTCTTTCAATATGCAAGGAAAGAGTTATGGTTCTTGGCATTCTTACTCATCTTAATTGATGACAAAATATGAGACGTGGAAATTCCCCAAAACCAGGTTTTCCAAACTTTGTCTTTTTTTTGGTAACACTGACTTTGACCTAACAGTAACCTTAACCCTAGTGGCCAAGAAATAATCCCATTTCTTTCCTAGTAAGCTACCAGCATACAGTTGACATCGTACTTGCGCCACCTCTATTAAGCAATCTTTGTATTAAACGACCAGTCAAAATCCCTCCGGAACGTTTTCAGTACATAAATTATTCCATTGAACGGCTTTTTTATTAAACAACTAGTGACCACATTAATGTAGTCCAGACAAGTAAAATATTCAACAAAAGTATCTATTAAGCAACAGGATACCAAATTCCCGCCGGGCATTTTTTCACCTGTGTATTTAGTGAGTATGTTTTGCACCTGCCTAAATGCAATTAACCTTAGTTACCTTTGTAACAGTCAGTCCGACGAACAATCCAGTTATAATTATCACAGTTTGTGAAGTATAATAATATATACATATAATTATGTATGTTCATAAAATGCTGAACTTTACATTAACAGTTAAAAATAACTTTTCTCTTCACCTGACTGAAATTCATTAAGAGACCATTCCATTAAGAGACCACCTTTTAGCAGTCCCTTGGGCAGTCTCTTAATACATTGTCGACCGAAAACATTTTAAAAGTGCCACTGCAATATCTCCAAAGAATCTTTATGTCAACTTCCTCAGACAAAAAAGTAACAACCTATTCGGCAGATACTATATCAGGGCTTCCATTAAGCGGCGTCCCGGCGTAATATACGTCAAAAATTATGATCCGTACGCCAATACGTGTTTGAAGCATCGTGTTTGACAGAGACCGTCTGTAAATATAAACCGTTATCCAGATCAGTTGACATGTTTAGAAGGCGCTAATTGCCAACAATAAAACATTACATGCATTTGGCTCAGATCTGCCTGCTCAGATTAAGTTGGTGAAGACAAAGTAACTAATTGTGGAAAATATATCGATAATTTCAGCACAAAAAAAACCTCAGCAAGTAACTATATTCTTCTAGCAAATGACATTTCACATTTTCCAATTGGTAATAAATTTGCTACTTACTTTGGATTTTTGTAAATGATAAATCCTACTTTTACAGTATTTTTTAGAAGAAAAAAAAACAAACATTCAATTTGTCTCCTATTAAGAACTGATATCTAGGACACATTTTGATGAATACCCTGAAATAAACACCAGCACATGGCAGCCAACTGAACTAAAGCACTGACATAAAGGGATATCCCTGTATCTCATTCCTAGCTAGAGCTATTGAGCGGAAAGTGTTTTTCTTCTTCTTAGTGACACCAAATGCAATCCAAAGCTGCAGGGTGGCATTTCCCTACCACAGTTTACATTTCTTCCATGTTTTATTGAAAACCTCCTACCACTTCATAGATAAGACTTCAGTAGGACTGAAAGACGGGCGGACAACACCAAAACTATTTCCCTCTGTCTTTGGCAGGGTATAAAAAGTGGAATACCTGCAATGAGCTGAAGGATCCCGCAGAGTTTCAGAACTATTCTTGGCTTCAAGAACAGGAACAGTAACATGCAAATGATACTGAAGATGAACAGCAATGATGCACCGCCAACTAGGAAACTTGCTGCTCGGAAGTAATCATTCTGGATTGTGTTGAAATCTAGAAAGTCACCATCGCACTTATAATCAGATCCTTGAACCCGTTCGCATCTTTCATACAATCCGAAATAACCAACGCCAGGGCTTTCTGTGGTATCACCAAACCAGAATGGTTGAATGAAAGCAACAATATTCAAAATAGTGTAGCATGCAGAAAAAACAAACCAAGCAACTGTAATTGCTCTTGAATTTCTGACATAGTTAGTGTGCTGGATTTTAGTAACCTCGGCATTCCATTCCATCTCCCTTTGATCCATTCTGAACTAAATTTCTTTGCTGATATTCAATGAAAACATAATCGAAACAAAAATATCTGGGTGAGGTTTACACCTGTGCTGCCTTCTATCAAAGGTAAAATCTATTTTTAGACCTGTCAAACTGGTTTTGCTGATAATTTCCCTTGATGTGATATGGTATAAATATGGCTGAACACCACTAAATAGATTAAGGTTATAACACACTAAATAGTTGTTGTTCTTTATTCTTTATAAAATTGACCTAATTCCAATGACCGCTGCACACTTCAGGACCCATTTTAAATGTCTGTAACCTACATTTTCTTGAAAAATATTGTCAGTATTAACTAAAAATCAAAAGAAAAGTGGGGGTCATGTTTGATGCAAGAAAAATAATTTCAGTCAAACACACAAACTGCAAAATCAGCTAAAAAATGAGACCCCAAATTAAACTGGTGGTGTATGATCTAAGTTTCCATGAAAAATTTTGTAATGTTGTTATTTCATTATGAAAATGCTACCTACATGTCAAGCATAGATCTGTCATGTAATTTTAGCAAAAAAAAAATGCAAAGAAAATAAGGAAATAGCTCTACAGGGCCAAAAAACAACAACAAAAAACAAAAAACAAAACAAAACTGAGGACTATTTGTATCCGCCATTATGCGACTATCATTTTTTTCACGCCTTTTTCGTTTTAGTGTCTGTATACCTAAAGGTAAAGGTAAGGTAGCAGGGTACACTTAGATTCGAAAATTTTGGGCACGGACAGTCTTACATGTAGCGAGTCGCAATTTTGCACTTCCCTTATGAGCAGAATCAGGGTGGCCATTTTATAAATTGCGTGCATGTTTTGTGCTTTTAATTAATGTCAAGACCAGGATTCTCATACAAGAATAAAGAAAGTTATCAAAACGAAAGTTTTACACCATCCATTAAAAATAGCATGCCAAAATCATCAATTTTGCACATTTTGAACAGCCTGCAATGATCCCGCTGCAATAACAATGCCCAATTTTATTGAATTTCTCAATTTAATAGTCCTTACTGGACTTCAGGATATAAACGGAATGGGGGCCATCCAGCTCGTTTTTTCACAAAATAAAGGAAATGTTCTCGAGTACCTAGACTAGCTCCTAGACTATGATATATCTTTTTACATTTTTATGATTGAATGTAGTGAACTGAGCCAGTCTATATCCTATGCCCAATATGATAATTTCAACATCAGTCCTGTGTGAAAATCTCTAAAATAGACTGGCTTTTGTCTCTATGAAATTGAATTCGTCAAAAAAGGGAAAAATATAGAAATATAGTTATTATCAGTCTAGTGGCTAGTCTACCGAGTACCAATCAACAAGCACAGAACCCTTCCGTGGTTTGATTTTTTCCGCGAAAAGGTGTCTCATTGACTCATACAAAGCTAGACTCTTCCACGCGTTAGATACTACATATTATTCTGTATTCGATAAGACAGATCAGTGAAACAGACTAATACAAAGCTAGCAGCAGTTAGTTTTACAACTGACATCAGAATTTTACATGCCGGCTGTATAAATTTTCAAATTAACAATCATTATCTCTCACCTTGATTTACAGACATCCAAAAATCACGAAGTTCTAATCATTACAAATATTGACGGGAGCCAAAATTCGAAGTGTACCCTGCTACCTAAATATTATTTACCGTCGCTTTGTGAAACAATGGACATAACCTCGGTAGAGCTTTTGAGTACCACTATTTTAAGAACAGTTAAAACCGATCATATCTTACCCCCATAACCTGCTAATTGTCAGAACTAGTACTATCACAAGATTTAGCTTACCAAAAGGTTCCTTCTAGCGCACATTAAATATTCTTTTTAAGGGATCTTTAATAAAATAATTATGAACTTTTTTTTTTGCTAGTTTACCTGCATTCTTATCTATTTATTTTAAGAATACTTAAAGTTATTTCACACAAACATTTATTTAAATTAAAATAATAAACAAACACCTTTAGATGAGCGATCCTACCTAAATATTATTAGCGGACAATAAATACCATCACTCTGTCAAAATTTGGGTAACCAATGTCGACACCTGTCCTAGTGGCACAGATCAGAATTTGGTCGTATGTTTGCCTAATTTTAATTAGCAATACAATGGAAGAAAAGTTCTGCCATATGCCAGTAATTGCATTGCACGAATGGATACTTACATCTCCAGAACGACTAAACCAGGAGAAAAAGGGCTTTTATATAAGTCGGCAACAACAAACTGATGGATTTGAAAAAAGTGCGTACAAAAAGCTCACAACTTGACAATTACAAAACAATTAATCAAAAGGTATGAAATTACCAAGTTCGAAATATTTATAGCTCAGTAAAGTGAAGAAATGCATTATACAGTTCTAGATAAAAACAAGGGAAGTAATTGAAATGTTGTTACTCGGTGACGGTACGTATCGTGCAATAGCATTCACAGACAAGTAAAAAATCTCTAATAACTTTATTAGTACAGTATGTTTTGATGGTTATACTTAAAATGTTAAAATATTAAAGTTGGTATGAAATAAAATCGTAAAACGAACCTCTGGAAGCAGCAAAGAATGAAACCGAGAAGAATAATAGTAGACGATATTATTAGGCGGGAGTCTATTTTTAGATGATGAATATTCATTTAGTTAATCTCGATTCTATAATATGACATGTAAGATTTAGGAGTTAGATAGTTTAAACTAAATTATTGTTTTTATAGGTCTGTTTATTACGTACTTGTATTTCACTAAAGATTAACTTAAAGATGCGTAAAAAACACATTGCGTGGGCTGAGCGCGAAACTATTGTAACTGTATATGAATAAAGAACAAGATACAATAGTTTCGCGCTCAGCCCTCGTTTGGCAATTTAAAGAGGCTATTTGTAATGAATAGGCATGAGTACAAAATGGCGGCGCCTACTGGAATTCGGATGCCTTTGATGATACCCTTGTATCCATTACCTACTCAGTCAAGTGTGACATGTTCACCATAAGTATTCCTTCTCATGAGAAGGATGAGAAGGAACAACAAGGGGGAACACACAAAAACTATTCAAGCCTAGAGCCAAATTAAACAAGAAAAAATGCATTCAGTCATAGGGTTGTTGACACAAGGAGTACACTCCCACAAGTACAATTGAAGCGCCAACTCTCAACAGTTTCAAATCTAGGCTGAATAAGCACTGGTAAGACCAGTCAAAATTCATAGCAAAGTGCTATATATAGCCCCTATCCGTAAGTTACCGTATATATGACATTAAGAATGAGAAGACTGTGCTAGGGAGCAATGTTCCTTTTTACAATTTTATAATTTGATATTTTTATATGTCAGGCCAGCCAAATCCCGAGCATAGGTGCTATATGGTCCTTACTAGCAAATTACAGTTCATATACAATTAAAGATTGTGATGACTGTGAAAGAGAATTATGTTCCTTTTTAACTTTTGGTTTTTATAAATGGCATGCCAGTCTAACTCAAGCAATGGTGCTAGCAAATAATAGTACATATGCAACCATATAGTGTGTAGACTGTGCTAACAAGCTATGGTTTTTTTAATCTTTAAAAAAAAACATGTATATATGGTATTTTTAAATGTAAATATTGATAATATAAATATATATGTCAGAATGTACATACCAATATTATGAGGAAATGGAATAGAATTAGTTTAAGGTAATTCATAATAATAATAATAACAATTGATTAATACCAAACTTGGAAAACAATTCAAATGGGCCTAACAAGCGACAATGCTTAACATCTAAAGATGTGCTGGCTTCTATTCTACATGAACTACATGAAATTGCGATAGTATGAAAGCGCTACCGTAAGGTACACAATATATGTAATATAGTAGTAAATAAATTTGCTATATGTAGGCATTGGAACTGAAAACAGAAACTTCAAGAAGGCACTATCTGTTTTAGATATATATGTAGCTAACTCCACCAATTAAAGTATACAGTCTGAAAAAATATTTAGGATATCATTTTCTGAAAAAGAGTTATTTGAGCTGAAAAAAATGATCCTGGGTAAAATATTTGGAAAAATGGAGACAACTTTGCTAAAACTCTATTGTAGGCTTCGGTGGCTATGTACATAGTTTCTCGTGCAATCCATGCACTTTTTACCTCTAGGCACGAAAAAGTCATGCATAATTACTGTAATGGTAACCACTTTGAAATGAAAAATATATAAAGATCAAATTACTAAATGCCCTGGGTGAAAGTGTGACATTTTTTGTAGTAAAATATGTCAACAAAAACACGATTTTTTTCAATGTTAAAACCCACAGAATTTCATAAGATAAAATATGTTGAGAAAGTTATTGCTGGAAAAAGAACGATCTCTATTACCCATATATATGCGTCAAAGTATAGGAAAATATCTAGAAATATGAGATCAAAGAAAACAATTTCAGGACTGTTAGATGCATGACTGTCTTATCTTATATAGCCAGGTAACATAGATAGCTTACTTTTCCATTGCACTGATATAACATGGACAGGATTGTGACTGGCAAACGGTGTTCACTCAACAATTTCACTCTATAAACAGACTGTTTCCCTTGTGTAAAGAGGGCTTAGGGTAAGTCTCTACTATATGTTCTGTACTAAAATTAACAACTTTTTGAAAGTTGTAACACCAGTCCCATTTAAAAAAAGAATTACTAGACTTATGTTCATAAACCACAAAAAAAGACTACGACAAGTATGGGCCATGTATCTACTAAGAAAGATTTTTTTGTCTGACAGGTCAAAACTATTGGATATCTTCCAAACTGACAGCTTTAATATGGGTATGAACACATGTGTAATAGGAATTATTTCCTTTTCTGTAAACGCACAAATATCTCCCTGAAAATGCTACCAAAATGTCAAATATAGGTCCACAATGAAATAAAAAAAAACAAGAACTGGCTTACATAAAACAGGGAAATGCCACATTACTGGGGGAAAAATGAGGATCTTTTCTTTCCGCCCGAAAGTATTCCTGGATTCAGTACCAGTACAAACCTGTTCTCCGTAAGTATCTGCCAACTTCCCCACTTGAAACAGAGGTGGTGGATGAATAATTTCAGACAAAATGTCTTTTATCAAATAGTCAGGGAGAACATACGCTTCGCCCTAGGATCGAACTCACGATCCCGGGATCCATAGTGTAACAGTATGTGGTAACCTGATCTAGCAACCCTGGAAGAGCTCTGTGTCCTTCACCCATATAATGTAATGCATGCTTTGTCTCGGGCCTCTCTCTTGAGTTAAGCAGGGAACTACATTCATATTAAATCTAGTTAGAGCACAATCGTTGTCGTTCTATATATTTCTCCATCATAGTATAATAACCTGGTGTCAGAAATAAGGAATTATCGAATTTGCAGCCAAAAGATAAGAATTTTTTACTTAAGTGTATATAACATGGATTTTTCTGTATGAATTAATTTGATACCGGATTAAATTAATTTGAGCCAATATGGATCTTAGCGGTATTCCAACGCCACACTGGGACTGGAACTGCAGCAATGCGCCCGAGTCATAGAGAAAATTCCAAGAGTACTTTAAAGTAATATTTAAAGGGCCTCTAATTGAAAAAGAAATGTACACTTTACACATTTATTGCTATGGATGGGAGAAAAGGGCTGAGCTATTTACGTGACATTAAGTTCGTCAGTCGATGACAAGAATAACTTGAAGGCAATATGTGAGGCAGTTAAAGTACACCTGCAACCAAAGAAGAATAACTTAAAGGCAATATGTGAGGCAGTTAAAGTACACCTGCAACAAAAAAATTCTGTGCTTGCTCACTACAAATTCTATCATGAAGTGCAAGGAGAAAATACATTCGAGGAATTTATTACAAAGTTGAGACTCCTTGCAATAAACTGCAATTTTCATGACAAGGACGAAATGTTCCGGGATAGGGTGGTTTTTGGAGTCAGATCATTAAGAATGCGAAATACTGATAAACGAGGGTGACAAACTGGCACTTGACAAAGCAGTGGAAATATGCCAATCAGGAGCAACTTCGTGAGATGAGACAAACACAGGCCACAGGCTCCACCGTCAATGTAGTCAGAGCTAGGACGAGCTCACAGGAGCTACGGGATACTGGTCATAACTCCTCAGGCCAGCTAACTGGTCAAAATACCTCAGGCCAGGGAAAAGGAATCGTAGGTTGGGCATCAGGGAAGACAACACCAGTGGAAGACGTAGCCAAAGCTGTCCAAACTGTGGTAAAAAACTCGGAATAACCCAGTTCTGCGCTGCAAAAGAGAAACAGTGCTTTAAATGTAAAAATGGAATCATTTTGGATTTATATATATAGGTGTAGATCTAATGTTCATGAAATTTGTTAGGACAGTGCAGATTGTGAAAATTTGTTTGTTAACAGTGTTGAATTCAAAGTAACTAATCCCTGCGAATATCTCCCCAAGTACGGATTCAAACAGATATGTTACAAGATCCGGAAGAGCAGTGATACCAAGGATAATTGAATCAATGTAATAGCAACACTCTGTCTGTCAATCTACAGGATTTGGTAGTCAGTTGATAATGACTATGAAGACCTTAATGATCGTTAATTTACTACCCAAGTTAATGGACAATAGTAACTATACAGGATAAGGGTCATTTGAGAAAGGAAGTAATGACTAATTTATCTTTGAAGTAGATTTGTTTCTGACTGTTCAATAAAATGATCAGCCTGAAACGATGTATAATGGATCTTATTGGTGGAAGTGCGTCATAAAATTTGATATGACCAATAACTAATTTACTGTTTGCCTGCGCAAAAAGCCCCGTACGCCGGAATACATTTTGAAGTGATAACGTCCACCCATGTGAATTTTGATTGACCTGTCTGGAGAGGAAAATGTCGTCTTAGAAAGCCAGTCAAATAACGATAGCCGTTTTTTTTTGTGGTTAGTGGATACAGTGTTAATTCGTGCATCGTATTATAAACATGTAGAGCTATTTCTCGCAAATAATTAAGATATGGCAGAAAAAAAACAGTTTAGACAGAAAACATAAAAGAGCTGGATTATCAGTTAGAATTCAAGGCCATATTGGAAATAAGTTGTAAGTATACTATGTATTCTTAGTATGTCACCTTCTTAAAATAAAGTTATTATTATTATTATTATTATTATTATTATTATTATTATTCATGAACGATAAGAACTTCTTCTTCGAGGACATTCCGTTCGGTCAGGGTGATGTTACAGTTCCGCAGCTTTTAACTGTCAGTACTCAACAGCTTAACGATGCCAATAAATAATATTAAGCTGAACACAGAGGGAACACTCCACAAGTGTGCCACAGTATGTATTTATAATTTGATTTTAAAGTAATGATTGCAAATTGGCTAGCAGTATTTCCATTTGCTCTAATTTGTAATTGCTATGTTTCATTATTTTTGAGTCGGCTAAACGATGAAATCGTTTTGACGAGTCCTTGCTATCCAGCGATTCTCTAAGTCTAAATGGACCAAATAACACAGTGAAGGGATGTAGTTCCATTAGATTTCTCAAACTTCAAACAGTTCACAGCATGAATGAAGTTAAATTGTGTGAATTCCCTTTGCTATGACCAATATACGATGTAATCTGTCATATTTATGACTTGTAATTGTGCAATACTCGAATGTAACTCATTAAGCATAAATGTGCATTTTATGAATTGCGCAGGCTTACAAAGCTTGCGTAACATCCAGCGAAAGACAAACAAGAAATATCTTTAAAAATGATGGTCGGCGAACTGTAATAAGGAAAGAAGTTTATAAATTTTTCATCTAACATTCATCTTTCATCTAACATTTTTCAAATTGCAAAACTAAACACCGCACATTAACAATTTAAATGGTTCTCTTTTAATATTTCGCAAAGGTTCCGTAGGGTTGCAATTTTGTTTCGATTATCCTTAGACGACTAATTTCAGCAGTAGTTTGATGAAGATTCATGAAGCGGTTCATGAGAAGAGGTCATTAAACGTGTTTATATTTTTAGCTAAATTGGTCCCTATCCCCATTTGTAACAAAATAGCAGGAGAACTTACGATATTGTTACACATCGAGTTTGATAAAAATCCATTACATTTTAGTGGTTAATGCGAAGAAAGGCATATCTACTTTTAGCTATAGTGGTCCCTAATAGGGCCCAAGTTCCTATATAAATAAATTTGGAAGAGGACCTTATAATGATGCTCCAGACCAAGTATGTCAAAGATCCACCAAGCTGTTCATGAGACGCTTTATAAAGGCATTTCTAGTTTTAGCTCTAGCATCCCATAAAAGGGGTCAAATGTCTAAGCTGGACAAAGTTGGCTGCGGGCCTAATAAAGATGCTACAAATCAAGTTTGATTAGAATACATGAGAAAAAATCAATTAAAGGATTTTTTTATTTATTATTTTTATTTATTTCTAAAATAGGCCAACTGATCTCGCTTTAACAAATAGCATATCCGCTACTCACGAATCTTTGGACAATGACGTCACACTTATAAAAAAAGTGAAGGTAAAGCAAAACATACAATTGTAATTACTTCAATATTTCTGTTATATAAGCAAAGTTTGATCGTAGTCATATCACATAGATAAACTGTATGCAACGTACCTTCATTTCAGTGTAATGAGATTCAGTCATTATAAAGCATATATATAATAAAACAGATTTCAACTGAGTACAATATTTGCATACCATACTAAAGAAAAATATTCATATATAATAAATCAGTTAAATAATTTATAACAAATATATCAAAGCAAACAAGTACTCATTTTAATATGCAATCTGAATAAGTCACAAAAGCAAGAAACCTTTTCATATACAGACGACAATTGTAACAAGGAAAATTTTTTAAAAAGCACTTCTCTACATAAAAGACTCTTATCACACCCTTATTCATGTGATACGCAGACCGTATTCAGCTCTTTCTTTAATTTGATATATGTTGGTATTTGAACAGGTTTTTATCATATTTATTAAACTTACTTATCATTTTGAGATATATCAATATTCTTGCTAAATATACTGAGCCAAAGTTAGCTTTAAAACTGTGAACAGCGTCGTTTAGGATAAACGCTTTGTCTACATTTCACTCAGCGTAGCACAATCAACAGAGTGAAAGAAATTGACACTCTCGTCCAATCAGGCAGAGTGTTGCATAAATCTTCCATTTTGATAAATTTTCTATAATGCGTTATCAAGTAGCTTGATTTGCAAACTAAAGTCACGTGGCATAGGTAACGAAAACGAATTTAGACGGCGTCGCCGAAAAAATAATCCTGGTTAAAATATTTGAAGAAAATGGAGACAACTCCGCTAAGACTTTATTGTAGGCTTAGGTGACTATTGACCTAGTACCTACTTAGAAATAAAATAAAGATCCCAAACAATTTTTTTTCCTAATAAACACTACCAAAACACCATATAAACACTGTCAAAATCGCTTTTTCGGTGCTTGTTAAAGCGTTCCATTAGTGATCCATTGAAACAATCAAGAAATGTTTGCAATGGATCGCTAAATGGATCGCGATTTTTAAGCGAGTTATTAACTTTACAGAGTCATTCAGAAGGCTTTAACCTCTTTTATCAGGAAACCTTTCACAGCATATCTTCTAGTTGCCATGGTTATGTTATGCTCCCTTATCTTAGGAATAATACAGAGGGACATTAATTAGTGCATTTTGTAGGGAATAAGGATAGAGGATGGACAGAATGGGAATAAGAATAGAGGATGGACAGAATGGATGCATAATATAATTATGCATGAATATATTTGGTCACTAAATGGAAATTAATTGCCTAAATGGAAATTGTATAAATGGATACTTAAAGGCAATATCTATTTCTAAGAATGAATGTGATATTAATTAGGTTATGTGATAGTGTAAATTGTATTTGGTTTTTGTTATTGTTGTTCAGAAGGCCACATTTAAATTTAAGATGTATCAATTGTACTTTGTACTGATCTATATCTTCATGTGCTACCTTCTATAAATAAAGATGTTATTATTATTATTATTATTATAGAAGAGGAAATGGTGGTTGTTATTTCATTTATTTTCTATGATTTACAACTAAAGGTATATTCTTAATACATACAATTCGGTATAAATAAATGCATGTTTACATTGTGATTTTTTAAAGATTTCAAGATAATAGTTTTTGAAATGCTGATTCAAATGGGATACCTACTGTACTATATGAAAACTAGCTAATGAATGTTGTTTTACTTTGTCTATCCATATTTCACAAAGATTGAATTTCTGTTAGTTTTGTTAGATTTGTGTAAAACTGAATCACAATAATCATTAAAATGTTGAATGATTGCTAAATTTGTATCATGCCATGCATAATATATATATTTAACTTAACAGAAAGGCCTTTCCAACAGTTATTGTACAGCTCTGCAAATCCAGGCTATACCTGACTCACATAAACAATTTGCCAAAACTGAATGGTTTCAATTGAATACAGCCTGTTGTTAGGAATACATCTGTTTGATAAAACGTATTCCATTGAGCGATCCATTGCGAGCTATTAAGTGATATATTATGCGACCCATTAAGCTATCCATTATGCGATTATGCGATCCATTAAGCAATCTCTTGTGCGATCCATTAAAGGGTAAGGAATGGCTGACAATAATTTTATATGAAAGCCATCCTCAAGCCTTTCATAACGCTGAAAGAATTTTTAAAATCGGACCACTATTGAAAAAGATATGGCAGTTTGAATTTTAAGAAAATGGCTGATCATGGAGGTAGCCATTTTAATGTGTTTATGATGTCATTTACACACTGCTGAATTCTTTATTTAGCAAATAAATCCGCCATTTTGTTTTTTGTTGCCATGGAAACAAAATGGCTGCCAATTTGGCCAAATATTTAAATGCTCATAACTTTCTCATTTTTACTCCGATTTTGAAAAATTCTTTCACTTCTTTAAATGATTTAAGAAATCCTAGCAGTCAGAATTAACGTAAGTACAACATTGCTTTTTCCTTTAAGCGATCTGTTATGAGCTTCATTAAGCAATCTATTATGCGCTCCATTAGCGTGTTGTTAAATGACACGTTTATGTTAATTAGTGATCCATTAGCTCATTTTCATGTGAAATTGGAACATGGTTTTGATTGTGTTTATTGGACTAACAACTCGCTTGTGGAACATGGTTTTAGTTGCTTTCGTTGCTTTTATTGACAGTTTTTATTGGGTCTTTGTTTTTTGTTTGTTTGGGATTCTATGATTTTCAGAAGTACACTTATGACTTTGGTAGACCCACTCCAAAATTTTATGTTGGTAGATAAGTATTATCATTATGATATTGATAAATTATCATATGTCATTAGAATATATGCCTCATTTGGCATGTCGCTATATTTATATGTATTGCTGTATTACCATAACTTTTAATATACCTTTTTAATTATTCACAGACGTATTTTAATTGATTTTGAATGTGTTAATATGCAAATAATTTGTTCTGTTTAATTAATTTTACTTCTATAATCATTACGGAAAGAAACAAAAAATAAAGAATTGCTACAAATTACTTTAATTGCACTGATGATAAGAAATTTATTTCGGAACTGTTATTGTTATTTCACATCTCCTATTATATTCAGGACAAAAGGATTCTATACAATATTGTCGAAAAGCTTTATAAATAAATTATCGTAGTCATATGTGATCTGACCAAGATCGTAATAAATCAGTTAGGCTGATAAAGATAATTGTCTTTGTTTTGCAACATACCCACATAAGTCATTTTTCGTGTATGTTTGTTTGTTTTCGTGTGTGTTTGTGTCTGTTTGTTACTAGACGGACATATGTGTATATCTATGAACTAATTGTAATACATTTTCTCTTAAACTATAATACATTATTCGAGTAAATTCGGAGGCAGTAAACAGTTTTTAGAGCTTCTCGGTCTATAGCCGCCTACCAAACTTTCAAAACCTCACACAAAAGTCTGTAACCACACACCTGAAATAAAGATATTGCAATATTAACATGACTGTATGTCTATCGTTACAAATCATCTGCAATACATGTCTAATATCTAGATTTCTGTTTACAAGACCTGAATTTTGTGCTTTCCCGGTCGCGAAATCTGATGACGAAAAGGCCAGATTTGCCAATTTTCAAACCGCTGCAGAAAATTCCCTGCAAATTATAGCACCAACTGCTACACGGACCCATCCTCCGGTAACACTGTAGAATCTGAAAATAAGCTCAAATATATGTGTGCCATCCGTACCGTTTTTTCACTATTCCAATTTTTCTGAGGCACCTGCTAAAATAACAGCTCCACTTTAAGCTAGCTCAATGAATAAAATAAAAAAGTGGATAACCACAGGTTGCCCAACATGACATAAACGAAAATGTTGCAGGCTCTGTTTGATTGAGCCTGTTCATGGACGGTAGTGGAAATGCAAGCTACCGTCCACGCCCTCTAGCACCGGGTTGAGTAGAACTCAACATTTACACATGTTATAATTAAGTACCAAAATGTAATTTAGAGACATCCGCAGATGTATTCATACGGCGGTGCACATGGAACCTTCAATGATGCACAGATTGCAATTCCATGAAAAGCGGCGTATGGTCCCCAGATAAAATGATGCATGTATTCGCTTCTGCAAGTCATTACGTCATAATTTTAAGATCAAGGCTACTCAGCTAATTTTCTATTAAAAACTGAAACTCAATTCTTGCCACTGAAACTTCAATTCTAGCAATTATTATTATTTTAAAGTACAAATATGCACTTCAATCCGTAAAGTGCCTCTTATTTGTAAATTTGACACTAACAGCTGAAAACTGTTTACTGCCTCCTACTGGGTGGGGACATAAACATTCCGGACGAGTTAAGTCAAACGCAATTAATACATCTCACATTATCTTGCACGGTACATTTCGATCCTTTGTATTGCTGTACACAATTTTTATAGCTCTTTGGTTTGAAAAAGTAACAAATTTTATGACATAATTGAAGCCCGTAAATAAATAGTTTACATCACTGGGTAGACCTTATTATAAAATAATAATAACATAAGCTGTATTTTTGGATGTAGCAAGAGCTTCAGAGTTTTTATAAGGTAATTTTTATCAGTATAATTTAATATTTAAGAAATTGTCGGATAAAAACACCGAATTCTGTCTGGAAATTGGTTCACAGCATACTAGTATACTAGTCGAGCTCTATCATATTAGTGATTGTAGTCGTTCTACAGCTATGAAATATCTTATACTTACGCCGGCAGTTTAGGCTAAATAAATATATATTTAAATGTTGTAGGCTTAACACCACTAAATCCGGCTGTTCTTTATTTCATATAAAATCCATTTACTTTACAATGGTTTTTCGACATTTTCTAGCATATCTGATTTTCAGAGACTTATATTCCCATTAAGAACTACATCGCTACTTTAGAAAAACAAAAAGAAAAAGGGGTGTTAACTTTTATATAAGAAAACTACAGTTCGTTAAATACAACCCACGAGGAAAGGGAGACAGATTAGCACTATTTATATTTTGACTACTTGTGACTAGATCTGCTTCTAGACCTGCGGAGGCTTACATTTGATTTGGTAGTGATCCGCCTATATAAAAAAATTCTGTTTGATATTTTCCAGAATTAGCATCCATTCTCAAGGTACACCTACTTCACAGTGATCTATTTTTCTTTATTTAATATAAAATTGTCAAATTTAAATGGCTGTAGCACACAGCAGGAACCATTTAAACTTACATTTTCTTGAAGCATATTGTCAGTAATGAATAAAAATCAAATGAAAAGTGGGGGTCATGTTTGATGTAAAAAAATATTTTCAATCAAACACGAGAGAATGAGCAGCTGAGTTTGTTGAGGTGCAACTGGTGATGTTATTTGTGTTGATGCATTTAAGCCCACAACTTGGATGCTTCTTTACCATCACATTAAACTGACAAGAGAAATGTATTACGGTTTGTTTAATACATTTGGCCTCCAGATGGACTTACCCCCTCAACCCCACTAGCAGTTATACTTCCTTATATATCAAAGGGACTTATAAGTAAAACTAGCAAAGTGACACACACAAAGTGCAAAATCAGCTACAAAATGTCCCCAAATGGTAGTGGTGGTGTATGATCTATGACAAATTCTGTCGTGGTATCATTTCATTATGAAAATGCTACCTACATGTCAAGCATACATCTGTCGTGTGATTTCAGCAAAAAAAAATGCAAAGAAAATATTGAAAACAGCTCTACAGAGCAAAAAAATACTGAGGACTATTTATGCGACTACCTTTTTTCCGCGCCAAATTCCTGTTCTATCTATTCTTTTTTATTCTATTAAAAAATGACATATTATCTAATGGCTGTAGCACACAATATGACCCATTTTAAACGCTGTAACTTACCATACATGTCAAGTTTCCCAGACTGTCCGGGAGTTTCCCTGATTCAGACCCACTTTCCCGGACGTACGGAAAACTTAAATATTCTCCCGGAAAATCATTTTTCCATAAAAGCATATAGATCTACCTTTAGTTGGCCAGTTCTACATTTTAAATCCAACATTCCAAGCTATCATCGCACACTGTGGCTGACGGAATTTATCACTCTCTACCAGTATCGATAAAAGTTTAACAAGGTCACGCTCTGATGACATGCTGCAAACAGGTGCGTGTATGGGCTCCTTTTAGACTATGTTAATTGGCAAGTGAGGATGTTTACATTAATATGATAAAGACAGGAGCTTGTTTAATTATGGATGATTTAAGTGTGAAAGGATATTTAGGGATACGTTTGAATAGATTAAAGAGCCGACCTTTATTGGAGTAATGGCATTCATTACCACTGATACAACTTGAAATAGGTCCAAAATATTTTTAACAGCTACATGATTTTGTATTTTCTGTTTAATTTTATTGAGTAAAAAACACTTTTTAATACTATATAAATTTAAAATGGTGAAATAGATATATTGCCAATCTATTTTAGCCTCTGCTCATGAGCTAAAATTCTAGGAATGTCGAAAAGACCTGCAGGTTATTCACTGGATACTTTATATTAAATAAAAAGAGATATACTAGTAAATTTCATCAATTCCTATGCTTATTAAATGATAAAAATTAAATAAATTTAAATTAATACTTTTTTTTTTTAAATGCAAGTTACAACCCCTCAAACCGTTGCCCAAATCAGTTGATCAAGTAGAGAAAAGATGAAACTTCACAGGTCGCTCAACACGACAAAAACGAAAATGTAGCAGGCTCGGTTTGATCAAAGAGCTATAAAAATAAAGTATTTTATACTTCTTTGGTTTGATTGAGTCTGTTCATGGACGGTAGTGGAATGCATGCTACCGTCCACTCCCTCTAGCCCCGGGTTGAGCAGAACTCAACATTTACACATGCTAACAGTACAAAAAGCAATTTAGAGACATCCGCAGATGTATTCAAACGGCGGTGAACATGGAACCTTCATTGATACACGTGTTGAGGCGTGTAATTCCATGAAGAGCGGCGTTTGGTCCCCAGATAAAATAATGGGTTTGCCCCAAACGAGAAAACAATGGGCAGAACTAAACAAACTGGAATTTAGGAAGGGGGTCTGGGGTTATGGAGCCTGCGTATCACAGGAACTGTCAAAAGACAAAATTAAAAAGCAGGCACCATATCCAAGGGGTGATTATACAATACCCAAGGCTATGATATGAAAGCGGGAGTATTGGAACCACCCAGGCCGAAATGGTCATGTTGAGAAACTAAACAGTACCAATAACACGACATAAAAGTCGTGCTGAATGATCTCAGAAGATCGAAATATAACAGCCCTGATTAAGTCAGAAAGGAAAATGAGTTAGATCTAATCTGTTTTACAGTTATATATTCGACCACAAATCTCCTAAAAACGCTGGTCGATAAAACCCGGATTTTCATCAAATCTCCTGGATTTTCAACTGAAATCTCCTTGAAATTTGTCCAGGCATGTATGACTTACATTTTCTTGAAGAATATTGTCAGTGCTGAATGAAAATAAAAAGAAAAGTGGGGGTCATGTTAGATTTTAGTTGTGGTGTATGATCTAAGTATCCATGACAAATTCATTTTATTATGAAAATGCTACCTAGAATTATTTATTTATTTTGTTGGGTTTAACGTCGCAATGACACAATTATAGGTCATATGGCGACTTTCCAGCTTCTGATGGTGGAGGAAGACCCCAGGTGCCCCTCCGCACATTATTTCATCACTAGCGGACACCTGGGTAGAACCACCGACCTTCCGTAAGCCAGCTGGGTGGCTTCTTCACATGAAGAATTCAACACCCCAAGTGAGCCTCTAACCTACAGTGATGAGGGGCAAATGATTTAAAGTCAGCAACCTTAACCACTCGGCCACGGAGGCCCCGCTACCTACATGTCAAGCATATATCTGTCATGTGATTTCAGCAAAAAAATGCAAAGAAAATAAGAAAAACAGCTCTACAGAACAAAAAACATGAGGACTATTTGAATCCGCCATTATGCGGCTATCATTTTTTTTTTTTTTGCTTTATTTTCCTAATTAGTGTCTGTATGCCTTTAGTCACAGTCTTGTATTAGACTGATTACATAAAACAGGAAGTGACCACTCAGTGTTACATGTGAAGTAGTCCAAAATGTAATTTCATGCTGTTAATGAAATCTGGTATAATGAGTCATATGAGAATGTGTCAGTTATATCTTAGGCTTAGTTTTATTATTGAGAAAAGATCTAGACCATTTTCATTGTGAATTTACTGAGTTTAGTTTTATTCATTGAGAAAATGCCTACATACGTGTTATTGCTAAACGGCAATTTTTATGGGAGCATTTTCAGAGTGTGATGTTCTTCAGAACATATTATTTTTCTTATATGTAACATAACATCTCAATATCTTTTTAATATAGGTAAGATTTTCTTTTTCAAGATTAATTTATTAAGGCATAAACATTATAGAATGTCCATCGCCACAAACTAAAATGGCGGTTAGAATATGAGGATGTGTCAGCTATAGTTTTGGCTTAGTTTTATTGCTTATTTTATTGAGAAAAGATCTAGACCATTTTCATTGTGAATTTCCTGGAATAAGTTTTATTCTTTGAGAAAATGTCTACATACGCGTTACTGCTCAGCGGCTATTTTCATAGGAGCATTTTTAGAGGGTGATGTTTCTCAGAACAGATTATTTTTCTAATAGGAGAGATCGTGTTTGTATACAAATCAGTTGTATTTTCTATTTTTAGAACTGATAAGACAGTGATCGGGTGGGCAGAAGCCGAACGTCCATGTTTTTTTGTAAACAGTGATGTTTTTCTAACGACCTAAACTTTCTTAAAACACAAATTATATCAATAATGTTTTGATCAATGGAAAGGTTATAAAACAAGCAATTTATTAATTACTTTTAATTATAGGAGAGATCGTGTTTGTATACAAATCCGTTGTATTTTCTATTTTTAGAACTGGTAAGACAAAGATCGGGTGGGCAGACGCCGAGCGTCCATGTTTATTTTTGTAAACAGTGATGTTTTTCTAACAGCTTAAACTTTCTTAAAATACAAATGATATCAATAAGTTTTTAATTTCGAAATAAAATGGATTAATTATGAACGCTTAACTTACAGTGTTTTTCTAAAAACTTTGAACACCACTACGACACTATTAAATAAAATCTGTAAAAAGATTCTTTGGAAGCAAAGAATGCAACCAAGAAGAATAACAGCAGACTCGGTTTGATTGAGTCTGTTCATGAGAGGTAATGAAATGTGCAACACGTCTCACGCCCACTAGCACCGGCTTAAGCGGAACTCTATTATACATTATGTTGAATGGACTCCATGATGCTAAAGAACCAGAAAATATAACAACACTGAATCCAAGTACGGGGAGACTTTTTACAGCCGCCACACGGCACTTAAAGATTGCTGTCATATAAAACGGTCATATGTCATTTAAAACGGTTATTCATTTAAAAAAAGATATTTGAATACGAAAATATGAAAATTGTAAGTATTTCAAAACTTTTTGAATTTTGAAAATCAATAATAGAACGAAAAAAATATTAAAAATTAAAAATTCCGATCCCATACACAAACGATGTAAAAACATTTGTTTTGCCCACCACCAGATAAACAGATGTAAATGCGTGACGTAACGGCGATCTCTCAGGACTATCCCGCGACAACCTATTTTCGGACACAACCCGTATTCGGCCGGCCCCGGTAATGTTTTAATTTTCCTGGAAAACACGCCTCTTCCGGTTTCCCACATGCATGCTTTGTTTACAAACACCATACAAATGTCACGCTGGTAGTTTTGAAGAAAAATTGGAATTAAAAGGGTAAGCAAATGACAAAAACTTACATACTGTTACATTTTTATTTTTTCACTATTCCCAAAATTTCACGTCCAAAATATGTGTTTTTAGAAATAATTCCAATGTTTTCATGTTGAAAGCTCTGGTTGTCCGACAGATTAGGTTATTTTACAGGCTCCGCCCCCACCATCAAATTTTGCAAAAGTATACTTCACACAAAAAGCTACCACTTATAGACCAGTGTACCTTACGAGGTTTTCTTAATCAGTTGGTTAATAAAATTTTAAATAGTAGTAGAAAGTTTTTTTTTCTCTGTTTCTTTTCAGAAGCATGTGCCCACTAGGGGGTCATATAGACCTTATGCTGATAATATGTAAGGGAAGGGTACACTTATCATTTTGTATGTAACAGTGAGGGTAATCAGAATAGGAGACACGTTCCTGTGTCCCATTTGTGCTGATCCCACCAACTAACACCATAAACTAACACTGAAAATACTTTGTAAATACGTTTTGGGTAGTTTTCTTGTTACTAACAGTTACATTTGATGTTCGAGATTTGTTTAAACTGTTTCTGACTTTTTGTGACGTAAACTTTGGAGCGCAGTATATTTTGAAGCAGGTGTCCGAAAACGGGTTGTACAATTTCCGGTTAATGGAAAAGTGGGTCAGCCATGTTGGAAAGGATATCTAAAACATGCTGCGGGATGAGGTTTGTTTACTTGCGTATTTTTTAGGATAAATGATTGTTGAACAAAACTCCAGCATTTATAATTGTTGAACATTTTCCACGTAGCGAAACCGTAGCGATATACCGTTAGCTGTCCGAAAACGGGTTGTACCGGGATATATATGTAATATAACATGTCAATATTTTTCTATTTTTGATAAGAAAACATGTGATACTAAATGGCCATATATGGTTTTCATATCATTGAAATGCTCTAAAGTGCTGAAAATGAGGTCTGAATATTTTATTGTTTATATGAAATAAAGAAGGAACTGAATTGGTAGAATGTAACCTAAAGGAGGGAACTGAATTGGTACGGTGTAACCTAGAAGACAAACCGATTAAAACATGTATCAAAAAATACAGACACCGGCAAGTAAAGCGGGTAAAGTCAAAAAATTACAGACAAACAACTGTTTTATTGTGCTGTTGCTTAAAGGTCAGTTGACGGATTTGCACACGAGTTTCTTTATTTATAAGAGCTAAACACCTAAGGTAACGTGTCCATATGTTACTCGATCGGCTTGACGGGATGATCGGGCCTGTGCATGCACTGGTCTAATGTCATAACCAGGTCAGAGAGATGGCCTGTTTGCACCAGTTGTAGGGAGGTCAGACTATTTTTTTAAAGTCAGAAAATACACAAGTATTATACCTCGTTGGAAAGGCATTGGAATAAGAAACACAACGGTACATGTTTCATTAAAATCTGACAAATGATAAAAAAATTATGAACATTTCAATTTTTTATAATTCTGTCCCTTTCTGCCGACATAAAAAGTGTCATTTGTATGACTAAAAAAGATAAATTTATAGCTAATTGCATTCTAAACAAAAACATACCACTTACATGAACAACTATTAAAATAATATACAAATAATAAAACAAGAGGGACAAGATGGCCCTAGCCTAGGTCGATCACCTGAGAACAAACCATAAATCACCATAACAGCGTAAACATGTTTGACCTAGTGATTTCATGGTAAAAATATTCTGACCAATTATCATTAAAAAATTGGAGCAAACATCTTGAGTATGAATAAGTATTTTCTTTGATTTGACCTAGTGACCTAGTTTTTGACCCCATATGATCCATGTTCGTATTTAGCCAGATTTTATCAGGCCATCATTCTGACCTAATTTCATGAAGATCAATTGAAAAATACAAGTCAAGTCAAGTCAAGTCAAGTCAATACTTTTATTCAGAGTCACAGTTTACATGGTGTAAATACATGTGAACAAATAAATACACATAACTGATAAAGTTCATACGGGAGTGGTAATTTCTGTAGCCTCTATCGCATACACAAGCTAAATGTTGACAGAAGACAGACGGACACCAGACATCGAGCGATCAGAAACAAACACCTGAGCATTGCTTAGGTGAGCTAAAAAAATAAAATTACCTTTTTATTTCAATGTTTTATACAGGAATTCAGTATGTGCTTTATTCAGCTACTTGAAAGATGGACATTTACTGTATTGAATTAAATAAGAAATATACATATCAATCTTGAGATGAAAATGTTAGTCAAAATAATTTAACGTTCTTGAAAGATTGTTTATATTTGTGACAGGCAATCTAAACGTCAAAACCTTGAATGACCAAATTAATAGAACATAAATCACAATTCTAAGCCATGTAAAGTTACCAGTTTTACCGCTTGTATAGACAAGGTAAATGTTAATCACTAGAGAATTTGTAATTTTGGATATTATTTGATATTTTTTACATAAATTTATCAGGAATTGAATTTTGTTTCGATACATGTAAGTTTTCTTTGAATTTATGAACAATATGTGAAATAATCGGCATTTAATTTAAACCAGTAGCATGTCAAGCGTCGGCAGCGATGAAAATTTCACCGAAATTGCTTCAACTATTTTTTTCTTTTGGCTGGACACGAATGGCGATTTTGCCCATATGAAAAAATAGAAGAAAAACATGTCAATATTTCCTAGGATCGCGCCAATTTAGTTGGACTAATGAAAATTCATAATGCAAATATTAAAATTATAATTCATCTTACTGTAAATGGAATAACATTTTGTGAGTCAATGGTGTGAGTTGTAAGTTCTCAGAGTTACAGTCAAGGACAAAGGTTTGAAACATTAAGCCCTCTGATTCACAAACACGAACAAGTATCACAACCCGGCACTGTCATAAGAGTGAATTCTAAACTCTGGTAGCCTTGCACAGCTGTATAATATTGTTAAGACATCTGTACTGAATTTTGTTCTAAGATAAAGAACAAATAAGTGATTGGAAATAATAAAATTCATATGCAAAACAGCAGGGACATAAATACATTATTTTTGAAAACAGTAATATTCACGGTGTAAAGTACGTCCTTTGTAAAATTTACTATTTATATTATGTAAAAGTTACAATGAAAGCCTAAATTTATCAAATTTAACAACTTTCTGTGTTTGTGTTACATCGCGAAAACAGATTACGATGTCACAAAAAATCACTTCCGGTTTTCGCGGGAACGTATATGCCAACTTTAAACTTCTTGCGCCAGCTTGCGCCTCACCTAAATCGGACAAAACAAGCATTTTATCGACATAAAGCGTTAAATCTTTACTTATTTTTTTCTAGACTTTTCTATTCACTATTTCTTTGCTTTTCAAGCTGACCAAAATAAGGCAATTTTGACCGCATACTGTGTTTTTTCTGTTGTTTATTTTTATTTAAAAAAAACTTCTGACAGAGGGCGCTTCCTTCTCCAACAAGTGCGCGTGATCAGTTTCAGAATCCAATCAAAACTAAGAATTTGACAGCTTTTCCAAGAAACCCACCGTCACAGTAACTTCCAAAATGGCGGCGCATAATAACGGTGTTGCAACAAATAAGTCAATATTTAAACGTTACTACCTATATTGAAATATATTGATTTAAATCAACTTTTAGCGCTAACTGTTAATTTGATATCTAATATGTATATCTAAACATCAATTTCTTCAATAGTAACTTTGTAAAGAGCTTTTACCGACATTTGAAAACGCCTATCATTTACATGAAGTCAGATAGTAAATACATTAATAAGTCATACGCTGACCTCTCTACCAGTTGGTTCATTTGAACCAGGCTGGTCCAACTGACCCATAACAAGACATGTACATATGTGCCCAAATTAACCATATTTGTCATGTTGAACCCACCAAGATATGCTAAAACTACCTAGGAAATTTAAGGGACTCACCAAAGTAATGGATGGCTGCTTGAAGCTATATAATTCAACGGCTTTGGCTGTCGCTTCGGAATGACAACAAAATATGGCTGCCACACGAACTAAGATGGCGATCCCACAATCCTCTTGGACAAACTTCGTAAGTTCGTCATGTTTTTATTTCAATGTAAATGAGATGTGAAACCAAAATTTGTAGTCCTGTTTGGCGCCATATATCCTATACTGTGTTGGTGCGCCGTAAAACCCAAATAAATAAATAAATTATTTTGTAACAATTGATGCAGGTTGTTACTGAATTTAAGGTATTGGACCTGTAATAGAGTACCTCCTTTTTGAAGAGTATTCAATTCCTACCATAAACCTACTTTGACTGCAATTTTCAGGGGGGCGTAGGTTCAAGCCCCACTGGGACCAAAATATTTTTGTGCCCCCCATGAGTGGTGGGGGCATATAGATTTGGTATTGTCCATGCATCCGTCTGTCCGTCCGTGCATCCGTCCGTCCGTCTGAAGTTCGTGACACGCCTAGCTCGAAAAGTATTTGATGAAATCTTGCATGAGTGTTTATCATGATATGAACTTGCGCACCTCCTTTTTTTCGTCTGGCTCCGCCCCCTATTTTTAGAGTTATGGCCCCTGAAATAGTCAAAAATGCACATTTTTACCTTGTGACACGCCTAGCTCAAAAAGTATTAGATATAAATTGATGAAACCTTGCATGAGTCTTAATCATGATATGAACTTGCGCACCTACTATTTTTCATCTGGCTCCGCCCCCTATTTTTAGAGTTATGGTCCCTGAAATAGTCAAGAATGCACATTTTCACCTTGTGACATGCCTAGCTCAAAAAGTATTTGATATAGATACATGAAACCTTGCATGAGTCTTGATTATGATATGAACTTGCGCACCTCCTATTTTTCATCTGGCTTTGCCCCCTATTTTCAGAGTTAAGGCCCCTGAAATAGTAAAACATGTGCATTTTCACCTTGTGACACGCCTAGCTCAAAAAGCGTTTGATATAGATTCAAGAAACCTTGCATGAGTCTTAATCATGATATGAACTTGCATACCTCCTATTTTTTATTTCGGTCGGCCCCCTATTTTCAGAGTTATGGCCACTGAAATAGTCAAAAATGCACGTTTTCGTGACATGCCTAGCTCAAAAAGTATTTGATATAGATTCATGAAAAACTTGCATGAGTCTTAATCATGATATGAACTTTCGCACCTCCTATTTTTCATTTGGGTCTGCCCCCTATTTTTGAGTTACGGCCCCTGAAATTGTCAAAAATACACATTTTCACCTTGTGATGCACCTAGCTCAAAAAGTATTTAATATAAATGGTTGAAAACTTGCATAAGTCTTTATCATGATATAAACTTGCACAGCTGTAATTTTTTGGCTGGCTCCACCCCCTATTTTTAAAGTTACGGCCCCTGAAATAGTAAAAAAATTCACTTTTTCACCTAATTATGTGCCTAGCTCAAAAAGTATCAGATGTAAATTCAGGAAACCTTGCTGGAGTCTTTATCGTGATGTGAACTTGCACACTTGGCATTCCTCTTGAGAATCTTAGCTCTTATTACAGAGTTATGGCCCGTGAAATAACCAAAATAGTGGATTTTTTGTTTGTGATGCTCATAGCTCAAAAAGTAAAGGGCCTAGAATAATGAATCCTTTTCATAAAATGATTGTTGAGGCTATACCCCATTAAGACTGCAAACGTTTGAATTATTGGCCCTCATTTATGACAAATGTACCAGTGGGGGGCACACCTTGTGTCCTACAGACACATTCTAGTTTTTCCATATTTTCCTTTTTTCTAGTAAGTTTTTACTTCTTTCAAGGCTCATTATGGATGTATTGTACAAAAGTGGAAAATTTTCATTTTATAAGCGATTTCTTGCTGTTCAATGTGAATCAGGAGGGGTAGAGTTAGACATCTTTAAAAATACTGAGTTACATGCAGTAAAAGTTCATTCTTTAGATTACATATTGTGGAAGAAATGCAGGTAGGTTTTACCTCTGCACCAAGGTTATTTTTGAATGAAGTGAGCAAAATCCAAAACAGACCCACAGGATTCGACCTTAATTTTTCAATGTTGGAGTTAGAATTCTGTCTCATTAAATCTGTTTACTTGTGGCACCCTAGAAAAAATATTTACAGTTTTATTTTGTGTTTTATAATTGCTTAACAATATAACATAGTAATGGGCAAAACTGGAAGCCCGTATTTAAAAACTACCAAGCACTACAAACAAAAGAATGAAGTCGTACCACCCATACCTTACACTGACCTGATAGAAATACCTACGCCAATATCCCCTCTACCACCAACCCCGGAACATAGCAGATCAACATCTCCACTGGACTTGAACTCACCAGAACCACCAGTTACATCAATATCAAGCACAGAGACAATATGCCAGGACGAAACCGCCATGTACAGCCAAGATAACGAACTTATAATCTGTGTTGCCAGTATTTACGGGATTTTCGAGAAAAACTAAACACAAATAACGCTAATTATTTTTTTCTACAGCATCTATTTATAGACTTGGAACATTGCCAGAAAATTAAACAATTTGATCTATTTTTAGTAACGAACTTCAAAAAGGTGGCTGTAATTTTATGTACTTCAGTAATGATATTTTGTAAAATTGTATTCCTGATGAAGGTTGTTATACAACCGAAACCGGTAGAATATTAAATAATAGTTAAATTGACCTGGTGTTTGACGTGTCATTCCTCCTTTTAATTACTTACCAGTTTGTTTAACAATAGTTTGATGTTTCTTTTATCAAAATTAATGCTGTAATGATTTCTCTGCAAACATTTTAGATAGTGGCCGTCACATTGAAATTTGTCTCTACTTGAGCTTGAAGAAATACCATAAATTATACAAAACTTACAAAAAACGGCACGGTAAAAGTTGTTTAAAATTTGCAACACAGTGTGAAACATGGTCAACTTTAAGAATATACCAAATGAATGCCATTTTTAGCTCACCTGTCACGAAGTGACAAGGTGAGCTTTTGTGATTGCGCAGTGTCCGTCGTCCGTGCGTCCGTAAACTTTTGCTTGTGACCACTCTAGAGGTCACATTTTTCATGGGATCTTTATGAAAGTTGGTCAGAGTGTTCATCTTGATGATATCTAGGTCAAGCTCGAAACTGGGTCACGTGCCATCAAAAACTAGGTCAGTAGGTCTAAAAATAGAAAAACCTTGTGACCTCTCTAGAGGCCATATATTTCAAAAGATCTTCATGAAAATTGGTCAGAACGTTCACCTTGATGATATCTAGGTCAAGTTCGAAACTGGGACTCGTGCCATCAAAAACTAGGTCAGTAGGTCAAAAAATAGAAAAACCTTGTGACCTCTCTAGAGGCCATATTTTTCATGGGATCTGTATGAAAGTTGGTCTGAATGTTCATCTTGATGATATCAAGGTCAAGTTCGAAACTGGGTCACGTGCGGTCAAAAACTAGGTCAGTAGGTCTAAAAATAGAAAAACCTTGTGACCTTTCTAGAGGCCATATATTTCATGAGATCTTCATGAAAATTTGTCAGAATGTTCACCTTGATGATATCTAGGTCAAGTTCGAAAATGGGTCACGTGCCATCAAAAACTAGGTCAGTAGGTCAAATAATAGAAAAACCTTGTGACCTCTCTAGAGGCCATATTTTTCAAGGGATCTGTATGAAAGTTGGTCTGAATGTTCATCTTGATGATATCTAGGTCAGTTTCAAAAGAGGGTCATGTGCAGTCAAAAACTAGGTCAGTAGGTCTAAAAATAGAAAAACCTTGTGACCTCTCTAGAGGCCATACTTGTGAATGGATCTCCATAATAATTGGTCAGAATGTTCACCTTGATGATATCTAGGTCAAGTTTGAAACTGGGTCACGTGCCTTAAAAAACTAGATCAGTAGGTCAAATAATAAAAAAAACCTTATGACCTCTCTAGAGGCCATACTTTTCATGGGATCTGTATGAAAGTTGGTCTGAATGTTCATCTTGTCAATGATGATATCTAGGTCAAGTTTGAAACTGGGTCAGCTGTGGTCAAAAACTAGGTCAGTAGGTGTAAAATTATTAAAATCTTTTGACCTCTCTAGCGGCCATATTTTTCAATGGATCTTCATGAAAATTGATCTGAATGTTCACCTTGATGATATCTAGGTCAGTTTCGAAACTGGGTCACGTGCGGTCAAAAACTAGGCCAGTAGGTATAAAAATAGAAAAACCTTGTGACCTCTCTAGAGGCCATATTTTTCATGAGATCTTCATGAAAATTAGTGAGAATGTTCAGCTTGGTAAAGTTCAAAACAGGGTCACGTACCTTCGAAAACTAGGTCAATAGGTCAAATAATAGAAAAACCTTGTGACCTCTCTTTCAGTGGATCTTCATGAAAATTGGTCAAAATTTTTATCTTGATAATATCTAGGTCAAGTTCAAAACTGGGTCACATGAGCTCAAAAACTAGGTCACTATGTCAAATAATAGAAAAAACGACGTCATACTCAAAACTGGGTCATGTGGGAAGAGGTGAGCGATTCAGGACCATCATGGTCCTCTTGTTTAAACATTACTATTAGGGGTCCAATACCTTAAGTTGAAGCAGGAGAAGAGATGAATATGATCAGCAGTTTTTGTGAAATAAAAGCAACTTCAGTTCCATATTTTTTTGGCCGAATATTCTATTAGAATTAAGAAATCTTTGAGTATAACTCGGTATTAAATGTGGCTATTACATTGTCGTTACTGACAATAGGTATCCTGGAGGAACACCCAGCTTTGATGAATGGGTGTCGCTCGTTAGAATTTGGGGTCCTTGGGATCCCGGGACACTGTTAGTGTCAAGCCCTGTGTGTACAAAATAACGTACCTGTTTGCAAAGCGATTTGCAGGTTGTTGTAAGTGTCAGATTCATTGAAATGTAGTTGCATTGCAAAAGTAAAAGTTCAGTAAGTTATAAAATGTCTGTACCATGATGTGAATATCCACACAATAACTGTTAGTTCTCTTCTAAAACCAAAAAACCGTGCGTCTCATGATTTATGGTTCATTAGGTCTGTGTATACATATATGTCTTATTATGGGTCAAATGAAGTAGCCTGGTTCAAATGAACCAGCCTGGTTCAAAAAGGCCATCTCTCTGACCTGATAACCTTTATAAAAATCTCTTTTTTTTTCACACAAATGAACTGTTAGCTAAAATATTTCAGCTCAGAGATGTTTATATGCCATTAGGATCTCTGAGCTGAAACGAATCCCGTACTGAAGCCTAACCAGGAATCGTGCCAGAAGTCTGTCATGCTATAATTTCATCAAATGAAATGCAATGGACTCACCTTTTACTTTAATATATTTCTAAACCATTTTTCTTTTGATCTGGCATAAAATAATCCACGCAGCGTACCTTGTAATTTGAACACAAGTTATACACAAGTTTCAAATCGGTACCCCTGTCTGCAATATTTTGTCCGCCATTGCATTTGTCACCTGATCAGGGTACTCTTCATTTTGAAGACCAATAGGCAGTATAGAATCGTTATTTATTGACCTTTTCTGAGAACTTAAACCTTCTAAGGTATGTTTTTATGAATTTACCGAAAATGGTTATGTTTATGATTAAATTGAATTCATAATTAGTTAAAATTTTGATCTTGATTTTCAAAAATAACCATGTGCTCTGAACTGTTGCATAACGTCATCAGTTTGATACTGGGTCATCTGGGGTCAAAAACAAGGTCACCAAGTCAAATCAAAGGAAAAGCTTATTAACACTGTAGAGGCCACATTTATAATTATATCTTCATGAAACTTGGTCTTAATGTTAATTTAGATGATCTCAAGGTCCAGTTTGAATCTAGGTCATGTAGGATCAAAAACTAGGTCACCAGGTCAAATCAAAGGAAAAGCTAGTTAACACTATAGAGACCACATTTATGACCATATCTTAATGAAACTTCATCAGAATGATCTATAGGTCAAGTTCAAATCTGGGTCAGGTAGGGTCAAAAACTAGGTCACTAAATCAAAGGAAAAGCTTGTTAACACTCTAGAGGCCACATTTATGACTGTTTTTTTTTCATGAAACCTAGTCAGAATGTTAATCTTGATGATCTTTAGGTCAAGTTTGAATCTGGGTCATCTGGGGTCAAAAACTAGGTCACCTGGTCAAATCAAAGGAAAAGCTAGATAACACTTGAGAGCATTTAGGACCATATCTTAATGAAACTTGGTCAGAATTTTAATCTTGATGATCTTTAGGTCAATAGTCAGGTGAGCGATACAGGGCCTTTATTGCCCTCTTGTTTTAATGTTTTTGTTGTTTTTTTAATTCGGGACATTTGGATCTCTTATCGGGGCGATTGGGTTTTACACCCAGAATCATGAGAAACCCTACAAGATTGGGAGAGTTAGAATGTCTGACAAAAAAGTTTTACAATAAGTGGTTTCTGTTTCCTATAAGAAGGTTATATATTACTGTGATCTTAGATAAGCAAATTTTGTGCCAAATTTTCTGTTGTGTATATTTCTATTTTAATGTGAGTAATACCATTTTCTTTTTATTCTAGTTTAAATGTCATATGATTTGCCACAACATGCATAAAATTTAGAAACAGGAAGTTGCTGTAAGTGCAAATTTTCCAAATGCTCGGATCAATGAGAAGGCTCGAAATTACGAGAAAGAGGCATAATTACAAGGTGAACTTCGTGAGCGTAACGCTACGGGTTCTCTTTCTTCCCAGCTACTATAATTTAGGTTGCAGACTTGCAGAAAGTTGGAAAAAATGGCCAGACATTTGGTCCAGCAATGCCAAAAAATCTGCCAGACCAAAAAACAATAATCCAGACCGAAAAAGAAATGTCAATGCACCACATATGTTGCTTTTCTCCATCATATAGGAGCCAGGTATGATTTTTAGTCTCATTAAATGTTTGGTCAGCCCTCTTATTAGCTCATCTGATTTTTTGAAAAAAAATGATGAGTTATTGTCATCACTTGAGCGGTTGTCCGCGTCGGCGTCTGCGTCGGCGTTGCCTGGTTAAGTTTTATGTTTAGGTCAGCTTTTCTCCTAAACTATCAAAGCTATTGCTTTGAAACTTGGAATACTTGTTCACCATCATAAGCTGACCCTGTATAGCAAGAAACATAACTCCATCTTGCTTTTTGCAAGATTTATGGCCCCTTTTGTACTTAGAAAATATCAGATTTCTTGGTTAAGTTTTATGTTTAGGTCAACTTTTCTCCTAAACTATCAAAGCTATTGCTTTGAAACTTGGAATACTTGTTCACCATCATAAGCTGACCCTGTACATCAAGAAACATAACTCCATCTTGCTTTTTGCAAGATTTATTGCCCCTTTTGGACTTAGAAAATCAGTTTTCTTGGTTAAGTTTTATGTTTAGGTCAGCTTTAATCCTAAACTATCAAAGCTATTGCTTTAAAACTTGCAACACTTGTTCACCATCATAAGTTGACCCTGTACAGCAAGAAACATAACTCCGTCCTGCTTTTTGCAAGATTTATGGCCCCTTTTGGACTTAGAAAATATCCGATTTCTTGGTTAAGTTTTATGTTTAGGTCAACTTTTTCTCTTAAACTATCAAAGCTATTGCTTTGAAACTTGCAACACTTGTTCACCATCATAAGCTGACCCTGTACAGCAACTCCATCCTGCTTTTTGCAATAATTATTGCCCCTTTTGGACTTAGAAAATCATTTTCTTGGTTGAGTATTATGTTTAAGTCAACTTTTCTCATAAACTATCAAAGCTATTGCTTTAAAACTTGCAACAGTTTTTCACCATCATAAGTGGACACTGTACATCAAGAAACATAACTCTATCCTGCTTTTTGCAAGAATGATGGCCCTTTTTAGACTTAGAAAATCATGGGTAGGACAATATTTCTATTACACTAAAAAAAATCAGATGAGCGTCAGCACCCGCAAGGCGGTGCTCTTGTTTTTTTACATTTTTAGCTCAGGTGTGATCGCTCATCGTTCGTCCGTCCGTCCACACTTTCCTTTAAACAACATCAGGCCAGTTTTGATGAAACTTCACAGGGATGTTCCTTGGATAGTCTTCTTTAAAAATTGTTCAAAGAATTGAATTCCATACAGAACTCTGGTTGCCATGGCAACCGAAAGGAAAAACTTTAAAAATCTTCTTGTCCAAAACCACAGGTCATAGGGCTTTTATATTTGGTATGTAGCATCATCTAGTGGTCTTCTACCAAGATTTTTCAAATTATTCCCCTAGGGTCAAATATGGTCCCGCCCAGGGGGTCACATGGTTTACGTAGACTTGTATAGAAAAAACTTTGAAAATCTTCTTGTCTGAAACCACAAGGCATAGAGCCTCAATATTTGGCATGTGACATCATCTAATGGTCCTCTATAAAGGTTGTTCAAATTATGCCCCTTGGGAGAAAAGAGGCCCCATCCCGGGGGTCCCAAGTTTTACATAGACATATACAGGCCTGGGATTTTTCAGGACTGGTCCTGATTTCAGGCTTTTGGTTGCCAGAATTTCCCTATATAAGTCTATTGAAAATGGGGATTTCAGGCTTGAGAATGTAGATTTTCAGGCTTTTGATTACTGACTGAATCCCAGGCCAGCACATATAGGAAAAAACTTAAAAAATTTTCTTGTCTGAAACCAAAAGACCAGGGCCTTTGATATTTGGTATGTAGCATTGCCTTTTGGTTCCCTACCAAAATTGTTCAAATTATGCCCCTGGGGTGAAAAGAGGCTCCACCCTGGGGGTCCAAAGTTTAACATTTTAATAGGAAATTATTTAAAAAGTCTTCGTCTGAAACCACAAGACCTAGGCCTTTGATGTTTGGTATACAGCATTGCCTTGTGGTTCTTTACCAAGATTGTTCAAATTATGCCCCTGGGGTGAAAAGAGGCCCCACCTCGGGGGTTCCAAGTTTTACATAGACTTATATAGGAAAATAAATTAAAAAATCTCCTTGTTTGAAACTGCAAGGCCTAGGCTTTGGATTTTTGGTATGTTGCATTGCCTAGTGGTCCTTTACCAAGATTATTCAAATTATGCCTCTGGGATAAAAAGAGGCCCTGCCCTGGGGGTCCCAAGTTTTACATAGACTTGCATAGGAAAATACTTTTAGAAATCTTCTTGATTGTCAGTTCAAGGCCTAGGCGTTTGATATTCAGTATGTAATATTACCTAGTGGCTCTCTAACAAGATTGTTCAAATTATGCCCCTGGGGTGAAAAGAGGCCCCGCCCGGAGGGTCACATGGTTTTTATATTAGTTATATAGGAAAAAATAATTCAAAAATTATCTGATCTTATTTCCTAGACTGTTTTATTATAATGACCTCAAGTAATTAGGGGTCACTTGACTGTAACCTTGACCTACTGACCTACTTTCTTGTTTTTAGCCCACCATCATCAGATGGTGGGCTATTCAAATCACTCTGCGTCCATGGTCCGTCGTCCGTCCGTCCGTCCTTCCGTTAACAATTTCTCGTTATCGCATCTCCTCAGAAACTACCAGGGGGATTTTGACCAAACTTTGTCAGAATGATGTATTGGTACCCTAGTTGTGTCCCCCTGAAAATCAGACTGGTTCAACAATTTTTTAGTGAGTTATGGCCCTTTGTTTATTTCTATAATTTACATAGATTTATATAGGGAAAAACTTTGAAAATCTTCTTGTCCAAAACCACAGAGCCTAGGGCTTTTATATTTGGTATGAAGCATCATCTAGTGGTCCTCTACCAAGAAGATTGAAATTATTTCCCTGGGGTCTAATATGGCCCCGCCCCGGGGGTCACATGGTTTATATAGACTTATATAGGGAAAAACTTTGAAAAACCTCTTGTTCAAAACCACAGGGCCTAGGGCTTTGCTAATTTGTATGTGACATCATCTTGTGGTCTTCTACTAAGATTGTTCAAATTATCCCCCTAGGGTCAAATATGGCCCCGCCCCGGGGGTCACATGGTTTACATAGACTTATATAGGGAAAAACTGAAAATCTTCTTGTCCAAACCACAAAGCCTAGGGCTTTGGCATTTGTAATGTAGCATCATCTAGTAGTTCTCTACCAAGTTTGTTCAAATTATCCCCCTAGGGTCAAATATTGCCCCGCCCTGGGGGTCACATGGTTCATATAGACTTATATAGGGACAAGCTTTTAAAATCTTCTTGTCAATAACCTACAACATTCAGATTTGGACCACATGTATGGTTTTGAGTGGCAAGATGAACCTTGACATGAGTTGACCTTGATTTTGACCTAGTTACCTACTTTCACATTTCTGTAGCTACAGCCTTCAAATTTGGACCACGTGCATAGTTTTGTGCACTGAAAAAAACTTTGACCTTGACATTGACTTAGTGACCTACTTTCACATTTTTGAAGGTACAGGCTTCAAATTTGGACCACATGCGTAGTTTCGTGTTCTGAAATGAAATTTGACATTGATTTTGACCTAGTGACCTACTTTCACATTTCTCAAGTTACAGCCTTCAAATTTGGATCACATGCATAGTTTTGTGTACCGAAACAAACTTGGACCGTTACATTGACCTAGTGACCTACTTTCACATTTTTGAAGGTACAGGCTTCAAATTTGGACCACATGCATAGTTCTGTGTTCCGAAATGAAATTTGACCTTGATTTTGACCTAGTGACCTTCTTTCACATTTCTCGAGCAACAGCCTTCAAATTTGGACCACTTGCATAGTTTTGTGTACCGAAATGAACTTTGACCTTAAGATTGATCTAGTAACCTACTTTCACATTTCTGTAGCTACAGGCTTCAAATTTAGACCACATGCATAGGATTGTGTACCGAAACAAACTTTGACCTTGACATTGACCTAGTGACCTACTTTCACATTTTTGAAGGTACAGGCTTCAAATTTGGACCACATGCATAGTTGTGTTCCGAAATGAAATTTGACCTTGATTTGACCTAGTGACCTACTTTCACATTTCTCAAGCTTTAGCCTTCAAATTTGGACCACATGCATAGTTTTGTGTACCAAAATGAACTTTGACCTTGAGATTGACCTAGTGACCTACTTTCACATGTCTCAAGCTACAGGCTTCAAATTTGGACCACATGCATAGTTTTGTGTTCTGTCAAATTGAAATTTGACATTGATTTTTACCTAGTACCTTTTTTCACATTTCTCAAGCTACAGCCTTCAAATTTGAAGCACATGCATAGTTTTGTGTACCAAAATGAACTTTGACCATGAAATTGATCTAGTGACCTACTTTCACTTTTCTCAAGCTACAGCTTTCAAATTTGGACCACATGCATAGACCACATGCACAATTTTGTGTACTGAAATGAACTTTGCCCTTGGTTCTGACCTTGAGCTAGTCTTGAAATTTGGAACATTCAAAAATTATCAGCTGGTGTTGCTACATGAATAGTCAATTTTCTGTAGGTCCAGAGTGGTATCTCAGACGTGGTTTAATGGATTTCAATAAGGCATGGTGGAAATGTTATATTCTCGAGGGAAATGCGGCCCTGCAAGTTTCATTCAGATTGCTTAAAGAAAATGTGGTTCTGCAAGATTCAGTGAAATTGCTTCAGGAACAGGAGATATGGCCCTTAACATTATAGAATGCTTACTGTATAGAGCATTTATTTGCAAATTTAATGTTGTTCAAAGGTCCATTTTTGCTTTGTGATATTGTGACCAAGCTTACTACATAATTATATAGCTTTCTTTGAAAGTGATGCACGGTATGTTTTCTGGTCATTGGGGTCAAGGTCGCTGATACTAAAGATAGAAAATTGTTTCTGCTCAATAACTTCAGTAATTAGGTCACCAGGTCAGATCAAAGGAAAAGCTAGTTAACACTGTAGAGGCCACATTTATGACCATATCTTAATGAAACTTGGTCAGAATGTTGATCTTGATGATCCGTAGGTAAAGTTCAAATCTGGGTCAGGTGGGGTCAGAAGCTAGGTCACTAGGTCAAATCAAAGAAAAAGCTTGTTTACACTCTAGAGGCCACATTTATGACTGTATCTTCATGAAACGTGGGTCAGTATGTTAATCTTGATGATCTTTAGGTCAAGTTCGAATCTGGGTCATGTGGGGTCAGAAACTAGGGCACTGGGTCAAATCAAAGGAAAAGCTAGTTAACACTTTTAGAGATCACATTTATGATCATATCTTTATGAAACTTGGTCAGAATGTTAATCTTGATGATCTTTAGGTCAGTAGGTCAGGTGAGCGATACAGGGCCTTCATGGCCCTCTTGTTTTGTTTGTTTCATTTTAGGTAGCTTTGGTCAAGGTCATTATCAAATATAGAAAAATGGTTTTCAATCAATAATTTAGAAAGAGTAACTTTTAATTGCATTTATTAAGTGCTTTCGTTGGAGAGAGTATTTCTTCAATGGTGAAACCTTTATCCCGTTCAGTGGGGGATACCAGTTGTTCATTTACAGAAATTCCACTGAAAAAGGCTGGGAAAGGACATCACCAGCTCCTATTACTATATCAAATATACATGGATTTAAATATCTGCATGTTTTAATCTAACCTGAACTTCGTTCAAGGTGAGCTGTTAGTATAGGTGGGTTGTCCGGCGTCCGCCATTTATCGTCCGTTGTTACCCCAAACTTGATTTGTAGCGTTCTGGCATAGACCTCTATCAAGTTTGTTCAAGTGGTTCACCTTTGCCCATTTTAGGGGCCACCAGAGCTAAAACAAGAGCTCCGCCAAGCGGGGCAATATACGCCTGAAGGGTTATTTTAGAGGAAGGGGGCAAGAACAGGGGTCAAATTTAACAATTGTTTGTACTAGCTGAAATTAGCTAGTGCCCTTTTTGATCACTAGCTAATATGAAAAGCTACCAGCTAAAGTTAACTAGAGCTATCACTAAAGGTGATGAATGTACCCCCCCCCCCCCCCCCCCCCCCCCCCCACCTGCACTGACACAGTACATTGCAATTTGATGCACACAAGATTGCATAATTATGTGGACTGTATGTATATAGACTGTTGTTTGTTACTATACTGTATACATACAAAGTCCCATAACTATGCAGAATATTTATCTAAAAGAATGTAACATGCATCATGCACAACTAGGGTTGGTACTGATCACTTGTGTGAAGTTTCATTGAATTGTGTGTAAGGGTTTGGTAGATTAGGCTCGCACAAGATTGCATATGCAGACTGTATGTACATAGTATGTTAACAAGAAACAAAGTCCCATAACTCTGCAATTTTTGTTGCTGAAAGAACCTAACATGCCCCATGCACAACTACTGTTGTTACTGATCACTTGTGTGAAGTTTCATTAAATTGTGTCAAGGGGATGAGGAGAGATGGTGTGCACAAGATTGTGTCTATGTATATAGTATAGTAACAAAAAAACAAAGTCCCATAACTCTGCAATTTTTTTTTCTAAAAGAACCTAACATGCCCCATGCACAACTACTGTTGGTACTGATCACTTGTGTGAAGTTTCATTTAATTCTGTCAAGGGGATAAGGAGAGATGGTGTGCACAAAATTGTGTCTACGGACAGACAACCTGAAACCAGTATACCCCCCCTTACAACTTTGTTGTCTGGGGGTACAATAATATTTAATTAGTCTATTAATATTTACTGGCCAAAACTTAATGATTGATCTCTGTTAGTAGCCAGTCACAAACAAAAATAGTTTCTATTAGCTTAAAATAGCTTGTGCCATTTTTGTTGAACAATAAAATATCATAAACATAAATGATTACATTCCTTTCATGAAGAAAAATGTGTACCTTTAAAACAATTAGACATTTGCTTGTTATATTATTGACTAGCTGAAATTAGCTAGTACATTTCAAACCCACTAGCTATTTTAAAATTCCACAAGCATTTAGCGTGTATGCTTGTCTAAATTTGAACCCTGAAGAACTTGACTGTTGAAACCCAAAGGACAGGAACAACAAAGGGAAGAAATTCCAAAACATATTCTCTAAGTCCACAAAAAAATCCTTACCAGGTACAGATATGTAAAAATACACCTAAAAATCAGAGGTACCATCCATGTTGTACCACAGAAAAGTGGTCTTGGCTTTTCCCTATGGCCAATAATAAAAAAGTTACTTTTTTATGCTATTTATAGTAACATAAAAGGGAAGTAACTAAAAAAAAAGAATTATAATTGTAAGCGAACAAAAAGCGATCTGCCAAATAAAAACAAAAGAACTGCAATGCGAAGCAATATAAACACGAAGTCATATAATCTTTGACCGCTAAGTGTGACCTTGACCTTGATGCGCTGTGCATGTCGCCTCAATGTGGTGAACATTTGTGCCGAGTTTCTTTAAAATCCTTCAAGCAGTTCAAGAGTTACAGAGCGGACACGAAACAAAGCCATATGACCTTTGACCCCTGTGACCTTGACCTTGAAGTCAGCCATCCGAAACACGCACTCTGCACGCCATCTGGATGTGGTGAACATATGTGCCAAGTTTCTTTAAAATCCTTCAAGCAGTTCAAGAGTTACAGAGCTGACAAGAAACAAAGCCATTTGACCCCTAAGTGTGACCTTAGACCTTGAAGCCAGCCATCCGAAACATGCGCTATGCACATCGTCTCGACGTGTTGAACATTTGTGCCAAATTTGTTCGAAATCCTTCAAGGGGTTCAAAAGTTACAGAGCGGACACGGAATTGCTAACAGACGGACGGACACCGGGGGTATAACATAATACGTCCCTTTGGGCGTACGAAAAGAGAGTTAAGGGAGATACGTGTGGTGAAGTTGTAGGGACATACATAGTTGCTGGGAACCAGTTAGTACCTGTTGATATCCTACACGTAGGAAGCATGTTGGAGCAGTATCCTACAAAACAACACAATAAAAGGCCTAAATAGTGTTTTATTATGAAAGACAAATTTACAAAAATTGAAAAGAAATATCCATTTTTGATGTAATATTATGATATACATGTTCAGAAAGCAGCTATAAAAGAAAAATTTAAATAAAAAAATACCATCTAAATAATGCAAAAAATTGCCATCAAAATTTTCTTTAAAAATATATTTGTTAACACATAAAAAAAGCTAAATGCTTTTTTTCTGCAGATGTCTAAATTAGTAAAGAAATTTTGAGGAAATGGATTCCTCAGTCCTACAACAGAATCTAACAGGAAAAGAAGTTGTATTTTCAAACCTTTTTATTTCATCGACCTTAAAATTGTTCTAAGAATTCCAACAAAAATCTGTTTGAATAACAAACCAGAAACTAGTACTTCAGATGTGTATAATGTATCAAAAATTTTCCTGTCCTTGTTTGAAAATAACCCAAGATGTTTTGACAGATGGAAGAATATTTTTATCAGATCATTCAAGTATTATGGTTCAAAGCATGAGAATGGCCTGTAATTTTTTTTTATACAAATGGTTGACTATATACAAAAGCATGTATATACTATAATGCCAATACAACTTTTATGATGGCTATTTACAGAGTAAAAAAATCATTCAACATAAATGGAATGTTACAAGCATTTCTTAAAATTTAGCAGCAGAATAGGAAAAAAATCGTACAATGCCAGAATTATGTCGTTTTCATGTTCTTTGTTTGTTGAATTAACCTATTTTAGTACCATGCTACTGACCTATGATATTTCAAAGTGTGCTATCTGTGGCTACAGGCAGCACTAGAACAATCACACCATAATGTAATAAGCAAGATGACAATGAAGGCAGGATTCAAGCAGTATACTTTACATTTTAAATAAACTTGTTTGCGAGTGATTTAATATAGACAAGGCATTCATAAATAGTTTTTTGTTTGTTTGTTTGTTTGTTTTTTTTTCAGAGTCTGTATATTTTAACTTGAATCATAAACATAAGATATGATTATAAAATTTTAAATAAAGGTAACAAATTTTGTATGAACGATTTTCATTTTTATGGTAGTTCTTGGGTTAGTTACCTCATTGTATTATCTGTTGAAATGTTGCAAGAATGTTGTTGTGTTGTTACCAAAATACTACAAGTTACAATGTTACAAAATATATTACAAGCAAGTATAGAGACATCTCAACTGTAACTGATCAGTCAAATATTATTTAGTGGACATCTAGCAAGAATATAAGAATTAACCAGTTTGTTGAAGCTATCACAAACAACATGTACAGGTTTCCAAGAAATTTAATGCCAGCAGTAGCCAGCTTTAGCAAGGTGAAGAGGTTACAAAGTAAACATAGGACTGTCCATTAACATATCTACACTGAACTAATAAAGGGAAACTATTTCAATTAAAGGGCCGTATATGTCCTTTAAAGTTTAAAAGTTTCAAAAAGTTATGTTTGGTATTTTGTAAGTTGTTAAAGGTTGAAGTTGGAACCAGGTCGTTTCAGAACTTGGGAGTAATCAGAGTAACTCTCTCGTGCTTCGTGCTGGACTGATGGTACTGCCACAACAGCAGGCTGGATCGGCATCGACCTCTTAGACATGGTTTCTGCACCAAAGCCATTCAGTTCAGCTGAAATGATAAACATTAAAGCAATCTTATATGTAAATGATAATCTTTTTGTCTCAATTTAGTTGGTTATATTTGCATCAGCTCTCAATGAAACAATAAACAATTGTAATCTTATTTCCAAACAAAATTTCCTGCTGTTTGTTGACAACTTACATCTTTATCTGATACAGATGCTACCTTGAAGCAAAGAACCAATATAAAGATTTTCATCTGATGTGGTGATAAGATTTTTATCTGTTAAGCAATGTACCAAAAGAAGATTTTTATCTGATGCGGTGCTACCTTTAGGCAAAGTACCAATATCAAGATTTTTATCTGATACAGATGCTACTGTTAAGCAATGTACCAATAGAAGATTTTTATCTGATGCGGTGCTACCTTTAGGCAAAGTACCAAAATCAAGATTTTTATCTGATACAGATGCTACTGTTACGCAATGTACCAATAGCAAGATTTTTATCTGATACAGATGCTACCTTGAAGCAATGTACTAATATCAAGATTTTTATCTGATGCAGATGCTACCTTTAAGCAAAGTACCTCCATTTTAGCTCACCTGAGCACAAAGTTCTCAAGGTGAGCTTTTGTGATTGCCCAGTGTCCGTCGTCGTCCGTCCTTCGTCAACAATTTGACTGTTAACACTCTAGAGGTCACAATTTTGGCCCAATCTTAATGAAACTTGGTCAGAATGTTACCCTCAATAAAATCTTGGACGAGTTCAATATTGGGTCATCTGGAGTCAAAAACTAGGTCACCAAGTCAGATCAAAGGAAAAGCTTGTTGACATCCTAGAGGTCACAATTTTGGCCCAATCTTAATGAAACTTGGTCAGAATGTTACCCTCAATAAAATCTTGGACGAGTTCAATATTGGGTCATCTGGGGTCAAAAACTAGGTCACCAAGTCAGATCAAAGGAAAAGCTTGTTGACATCCTAGAGGTCACAATTTTGGCCCAATCTTAATGAAACTTGATCAGAATGTTACCCTCAATAAAATCTTGGAAGAGTTCGATATTGGGTCATCTGGGTTCAAATCAAGGTCACCAAGTCAGATCAAAGGAAAAGCTTGTTGACATCCTAGAGGTCACAATTTTGGCCCAATCTTAATGAAACTTGATCAGAATGTTACCCTCAATAAAATCTTGGAAGAGTTCGATATTGGGTCATCTGGGTTCAAAGACTAGGTCACCAGGTCAAATCAAAGGAAAAGCTTGTTAACACCGTAGAGGCCACATTTATGACTGTATCTTCATGAAACTTGGTCAGAAAGTTATTCTTAATGATTTTTAGGTCCAGTTTGAATAGAGGTGTAACGATACGCTAGTCTCACGATACAATACATATCATGATACAAATGCAATGATACGGTACGTATTGCGATACACATTGAGCATTTGTGTGACAAAATGAAAAAGAAAAAACAAAGTTCCTACACTTGGAAAGTACTTGAAATTTTGTTTTAAAGTTAAAGAAACTGTTATAAATGATACATTTGTTTAGTTACTATCTTTATAACTGATTTTATGAAAGTTTTCATTCAATGTTTTTACTTTTCACTGTATTGTGAAACAGGTCTGTGATATAATATGCGTATCGCCAGACTAAGGTATCGCGATACAGTGAATTGCGATATATTGTTACACCCTTAAAGGTCCATTACTAAGGGAAAGTAAGTTGGCAATTTTTTTCATAGCCAGTGCATAGACTTCTGCAAGACACTAAATAATGAAGATTGGCAGGTCAAAATTTACAGAAGGTCTTTGGAACTCAAAGAAATGTATGTGTATTATGTTGAAATTTCAATGAATCGACAGAATGACCCCCCAGATCTTTTTAACTTTCTTCATACTTCATAGAAAAATAATTGTACATATTCTGCGATTTATTTCGAATTTCTACATACCAACTTTCATTTTCCAATAAAATGAAATAGTTTCTGTGCTTTTTAAAAGAAAGTAAAATGTTCACTTTCCTTAGTATTGGACCTTTAAGTTTGAACCTGGGTCATGTAGGGTCAAAAAAAAGGTAACCAGGTCAAATCTAAGAAAAAGCTAGTTAACACCCTAAAGGCCACATTTATGACCATATATTAATGAAACTTTTTCAGTATGTTAATCTTAATGATCTTTAGGTCGAGGTCAACTCTGGGTCAGGTGGGGTCAAAAACTAGGTCACCAGGTCAAATCTAAGGAAAAGCTACTTAACATTCTAGAGGCCACATTTATGGCCGTATCTTAATGAAACTTTGTCAGAATGTTAATCTTGATGATCTATAGGCCAAGATCAAATCTGGGTCAGCTGGGGTCAAAAACTAGGTCACCAGGTCAAATCAAAAGAAAAGCTTGTTAACACTCTAGAGGCCACATTTATGGCAATATCTCTATGAAACTAGTCAGAATGTTAATCTTGACGATCTTTAGGTTAAGATCAAATCTGGGTCAAGTGGGGTCAAAAACTAGGTCACCAGGTCAAAAAAATCAAAGGAAAAACTTGTTAACACTCCAGAGACTACATTTCTGACACTCTAGAGGTCACATTTATGACTGTATCTTCAGTCTTGGTCAGAATGTTAACCTTGTTGATCTTTAGGTCAAGTTTGAGTCTGGATCATGTGGGGTCAAAACTAGGTCACCAGGTCAAATCAAAGGAAAAGCTAGTTAACTCTCTAGAGGCCACATTTATGACTGTATCATAATGAAACTTGGTCAGAATGTAAATCTTAATGACCTAAAGGTCAAGTTCTAATCTGGGACAAGTGGGGTCAAGAACTAGGTCACCAGGTCAAAACAAAAGTAAAGCTTGTTAACAATCTAAAGGCCACATTTTGATTGTATCTTCATGAAACTTGGTCAGAATATTGATCTTTATGATCTTAAGGTCAAGTTGGAATCTGGGTCATGTGGGGTCAAAAACTAGGTCACTAGGTCAAATCAAAGGAAAAGCTAGTTAACACTCTAGAGGCCACATTAATGTTAATCTTGATGATCTGATATTTAGGTCAATAGGTCAGGTTAGCGATACAGGGCCTTAGGGCCCTCTTGTTTGCAAAGTACCCATGTTTAGACTTTTATTTCTGCGAAGTAAAGTACCTATATTAAGACTTTTATTAGCTCAATTGAGCACAAAGTGCTCATGTTGAGGTATTGCGATCACGTTGTGTCCGTCATCTGTGCGTCAAGTCGTCTCTCGTCAACATTTGTGTTTAAACGACATCTCCAAAACCACTGAATGGATTTTGATGAAACTTGGCCACGATGTTCCTTGGGTGGTCCTCTACCAAAGTTGTTCAAACGGTTCCGCTTGGTTGCATATAGGGGCTGCCAGAGCTAAAAATTTTGCGATTTTGAAATAAATTCACACAAATGGTCCTTATGTCACCCTCTACCAAGATTGTTCAAATTATACCGATTTGTCAAAAAACATGGCGGCGAGAGGGCGTGGTCACTTTTCCTTACATTTATATAGTGGAAACTTTAAAAATCTTCTTGTGTGAAAGTGCTGGCCCGATTTTAGAATAATTTTTAACAAATGGTCCTTGTGTGACCCTCTACCAAGATTGTTCAAATTATTTTATTCATCAAAAAACATGGCCGCCAGAGGGCATGGTCACTTTTCCCTATATGTATATAGTGGAAACTTTAAAGATCTTCTTGTGTGAAACTGCAGGCCCGATTTTAGAATAATTTTACACAAATGGTCCTTGTGTGACCCGCTACCAAGATTGTTCAAATTATTTTGATTTGTCAAAAAATATGGCTGCCAGAGGGCGTGGTCACTTTTGACTATATGTATATGGTGGAAAATTTAAAAATCTTTTTTGTGTGAAACTGCTGGCCCGATTTTAAAATAATTTTGCACAGATGGTTCTTGTGTGACCCTCTACCAAGATTGTTCAAATTATTCCGATTCGTGAAAAAACATGGCTGCCATGGGGCATGGTCACTATTCTCCGAATCAATATAAGCTAGAGCCTTGATACTTGGCGTGTAATATCAGATTTTTTTAATGTCTACCATAATTGTTCAAATTATTGACCTAGGTTCAAGTGTGTGTGACATGTACCGTAGATACCCATGTATAATGCGCAGTTTTTTGACCCCCGGGACCACCCCCGAATCGTGGGTGTGCATAATACACAGGTATAGACAATTTTCCAACTTCAAAACAAGTTTGTTACCGATGTTCGCCATTTTAGTAAAGGGAAACTACTCCCCGCGCTTACTGTCTCCGCTAAAATCTAAGATTGCCGTTACGTTCCGTAAAAGATCGAATTGTTTTGACGAAAGAAATGTTTATAAATCACAAACATTATGTTACTAATTAAAGATCGAGAATTATCTTTAACCGAGATCAAACTGTGAACAACATAATTGACACGAGGTTACACGTTGATTGCCGGTAATTACTGGCTTTATGATCGTGACAAAAAGACTATCACACCTTTTGTTATCAGTTTAAATTGAGAAGCTCATGTCATTTTGAAAGATACCATTCCGAAATATTGAATCAGCTGCTATTTATTTATTCAAAATAGTGAATTAAAAAAGGTAAAACAACAAATATAACAATATTTTACTGGTTTTATTTTCGAGAAAACAAAAATCGATAGTACCGTGAGACCGATGCTGCTCTCCACCGTGGAGATAAAATTTATTACCGGTGTCGATGTAAACTCTACTTTCGTTTTCCATCCACCTCAAAATTGACCAAAAAAAAATTTTTTTTTTTTTTCCCCAGGATTTTGGACTAAGGTCGGCATTATACACGGGTGCGCATTATACACGGGTATCTACGGTATACAATATAGGCTAACATAGAAGAAACTTAACTCTGTACTTATACAAACACACCTGAAGCCTTGTACACAGGTGAGTGCTTTAGGGTCAATGACCCTCTTGTTTGATACAGCTGCTACTATGAAATAGAAAAAGTGGAAACTCCACATGTCTCTCAACACTACAAAAACGAAAATGTTGCAGGCTTGGTTTGATTGAGCCTGTTCATGGACAGTAGTGGCCAAGAACGTATATGAAAAATTTTGTCTGAAAGAGATGATACATACCTACATTAAGAATTTTATCTGATAAAGATGCTACCTTGAACAAAGTACCAACATATTTTAAATTTTTCAGCAAAGTTTTTGTCAGATGTAAAAGTTTGTCTAAGCTATCATTATTTTTTTTCAGTTATGTAAGATTATTACTATTAGATATTTATCAACAGGTTTCTATTTCTGATTTACATTTAATTACGATGCAGCATAGAATTTACTTCAACAAAGTTTTTCCTTTATTTTACGTCCCTTTAAAGATGTACTATGCTCACCTTTGAAATAAATATTTCATCATTGCATATTGATCTAAATCTAGTAAATCCCCATTAAACATATTTACCTTCAAGTTGGCTATATATATAAACTAACTACACTGCAATCAACTTTATTTTGTCAAAGTCAAAGTAACAACATTTGTTTCAAACAAACATCCAGAGTTTTAGTAGCGTAATATATTCATACTATGTTTGTATACTTACACATTAATTAGCATGTAGTATTTAAACCTAACATACTACCTTTCGTACTCTTAAACATGATTATTTTATAATTCCATAAGTGATATGCAATTATTGTTCATATATTCAAATATGAAATTTGGACATAATATATCTTTAATACTGTATAAATGACATTCCTTTTATTTAAAATAACATAGTGCTAATAATTATGTATGTGTACGATGTAAACTACAAAAAAACTGCACATTCAGCAACAAAAACAAACAGCTCTATTAGTCATTTGAAGATGATGTTATATTTAATAAAAAATAAATGGCCGCCATCTTGATGACGTCATAACTAGGACCAGTCGCAGAAATCACACTGGCGACATGGCTTATATTGAACTTCAGACATTAAGGAACAGATTGGTATATGTCGCCATTAATCTTTTTTCCAATCGCACGGGACCCAAAATAAGGCTCTAAGCGAATACACTATCACTTGTACAAGGCTTCAAGTGCATTTGTATAATGTAATGGTACAAGTACAGAGTTAGGTTTCTTCTATGTTAGCCTATATTATATACATGTCACACAATTTTTAAAGTTTCCACTATATACATATAGGGAAAAGTAACCACGCTCTCTGGCGGCCATGTTTTTTGACAAATCTAATCAGAGGGTCACAGAAGGACCATTTGTGTAAAATTATTTTAAAATCAAGGCAGCAGTTTCACAAAAGAAGATTTTTTAAATTTCCACCATATACATATAGTCAAAAGTGACCACGCCTCCTGGCAGCCATGTTTTTTGATGAATCGGAATAATATGAATAATCTTGGTAGAGAATCACACAAGGACCGTTTGTGTAAAATCATTTTAAAATCGGGCAAGCAGTTTCACAGGAGAAGATTTTTAAAGTTTCCACTATATACATATAGGGAAAAGTGACCACATCCCCTGGTGGCCATGTTTTTTGACAAAGCGGTAAAATTTGAACAATCTTGGTAGAGGGTGACATAAGGACCATTTGTGTGAAATTATGTACTTCAAAATCTGACCAGTGGTTTAGGAGGAGATGTTGTTTGAAGATTTTTCTATTTATAGCTCTGGTGGCCCCAATATGCAACCAAGCAGAACCATTTGAACAACTTTGGTAGAGGACCACCCAAGGAACATCCAGGCCAAGTTTCATCAAAATCCATTCTGTGGTTCTGGAGGAGATGTCATTTAAACACAACTGTTGACGACTTGACGGACGGACGAACGGATGCCGGACACAGCGTGATCACAATAGCTCACCATTCAGGTGAGCTAAAAAAGCAAAATAGAGTTATGGAACCTCTGCCATGTAAGTCAGTCACAGTAGATAAGTGTGTGAAGTTTCAATCCATTCCCACAAGTGGTTAATGAGATACCAGCTTACATACAAAACATAACCAAATCGGGATGCAGACGTAAACGCTGATGCATTGGTGAGTCCAATAGCTCTACCTATTCTTTGAATAGTCAAGCTAATAAACAGGGACCCGAAGACAAGAGTAAAGAATTATTGACATTATAATGATGTAGTCACTCAAAAACTAACACGCTGATAATCGCAAACAAACTTTTGTTGATGGCAAAGTACAAAATGAGGCTTTATTTCATCAAAATGATAGCAAGAGTTATGAAACCCATGTCTTTCAATCTGATTTACCATGGAGAAGGAAACTTTTAGTGTGCAAAGTTTTGTTTAGTTGTGATGTGTATTTACTGAGATAATATCTCCCTTGAAGTTGTTAATTGAATGTATATAAATGTCAAAAAAGGGGTACAATTTTGTTAAACTGCAAAGCAGAGTTATGGAACCTGTCTGCTCATCAAAGTGGACATATTTGTGAAGTTTCAATACATTCCAACTTGTGGTTACTGAGATACCAGCTTACATACAGACTCAAATCGGGATGCTGACATGGATGCAGACACAAGTGCCGACATACTGAAGAATCCAACAGCTCTACATATTCTTTGAATAGTTGAACTAAAGATGTAATCAGAGAAATGGATGAAAAATGCTAACATTTGTCTAATTTTCTTCCAGTTAATTTTTGATAATCAGATTAATCTCAGAATACTTACACTTTGTTACAGCACCAGAGGAAGTGTACATTTCAATCTTTGCTCGTTTTGAAGCCAGGAAGAAGGCTAGTACTGCAAGGATTGCAGCATCGAAAATGCCAAGGATGGCCAAGATATATGCCCAACGTATGTTGCAGTCACCCATGCGGTACCTTCCTGAGCTCTCGCCGCAAATTTTCTGTAATTCTGCATTTTCCCAACCACTCGGGTATATCACACAGGCAAGGAACATAAATATCGCTGAAAATAGAAAGACGTTAAGCTATTGCATTGTTTTTGGTAGCATACTTTCGAGAAAAAGGAATTTCACCGAAAATTGCAAAATTATGTTAGCACTAGAGCTGCTTTTGAGAAAAGCGCATTTTATTCAAGTTTGGTGAAGATCGGATGAGATGAGTTTGGACGAGATTTGTGACAGACACACACACACACACACACACACACAGACAGGAGTAAATCAATGACATAATTATACAGTACAGTCCCCCTGAAAATCCTTTCCCACAAGTGGTTTCTGAGATACCAGCTTACAAACAAAAACTTAACCAAATAGGGACTCCAACGCATGGTTGAATCCAATAGCTCTATTTTTTCTTCAAATAGTTAAGCTAAAAAACACCATCAGCCCCCACACAGTCGAAGCATATAAGACTTGCTTCAAGAGCTGTTACTATGTGCTGACACCTACCCATAGTGTTATCTATCACGTTACATACAGATACAGATTTCATCAGTTTTCTTACAATCATGTTATTTGTAAATTTATAGATCCAAAATTCTGTAAATTTAAAACTTATCTGTATCATTCAAACAGAAATAATTCTGGAAATTGCACATAAGTCTGACCTCAAAACCCCCAGTATTAGACTGTTCTAGGAGAAAATGCAAGGATTTCGAGTGCTAATGTGTTCACTTACCTATGTATAGAAAAAAGGTCAAGATTGATGTTTATAATGGGTTTTGTCTAAAAAAAAAATACATTATCAAAAGAATTTAGTTTTGAAAAATTTCTCCTGAAAGGCTGTAAACACTTGTTTAATTATTGTTATTTTGAAGAAAATTCATTATAATACCGGATTCATGCAACTTTTCAAGCATTTTCTTCCATGATTGCACAAGTCATGGCAAGGGAGGTAATTTCTTCTCATTGCACAATTACTAGGATGCATTGTCCCCAAGATTTGGCCAAAAAGATCATTTGACTGCTTTGATCACTTTGATACTGAATCCTATGATAAAGATCATGCATTTAAAACTTGAGGCATGTAACGTCTTACTTGACAGGATCTCCATAAATTTGAACAGATGTCCAATGGTCATCTTTCAATATTTACTTCAAATGTATAAAGTCCTCATTAAATTATTATATAAGTGTACATAATAGAACCACAGTTGGATGTTGAAAAAAAACAGTCAGTTTTTGTCGAGCCCGCTTGCGGAAGCGAAGACATAGTTGTCCAAATGGCTGTTCGGTGTATGTGCGTCCGTCCGTCCGGATTTGTTTGTCCGGACCATAACTTTGACATGCATGGAGCAATCTTGTTTATATTTGGCACGAATGTTAACCTCAGTGAGACGGAGTGTCATGCACAAACCCCAGGTTTCTATTTCAAAGATCAAGGTCACACTTACAGGTCAAAGGTCAAAGGTCAAATTCAAAAATGACTGTCCGGAGCATTATTTCTTCATGCATGGAGGGATTTTGATGTAACTTGGCACAATTGTTCACCATCATGAGACGGAGTGTCATGCGCAAGAACCAGGTCCCTAGATCTAAGGTCAAGGTCACACTTAGAGGTCAAAGGATACAAGAATGACAACTTTGTCCGGAGCATTTCTTCTTCATGCATGGAGGGATTTTGCTGTAACTTGGCACAAATGTTAACCTCAGTGAGACGGAGTGTCACGCGCAAACCCCAGGTTTCTATATCAAAGATCAAGGTCACACTTACAGAACCATTTGAACAACTTTGTTAGAGGACCACCCAAGGAACATCCAGGCCAAGTTTCTTCTATGATAGCCTATATTATATACATGTCACACAATTTTTAATTGACCGTAGGGAAAAACCAGGGCTACTTTTCTGTGGTACAACATTGATGTTACTTTCATATTTTGGGTGTATTTTAAGGTATCTCTACCTGGTAAGGATTTTTTTGTGGTCTTAGAAAATAAAAGAATTACAATAATTTCTAAAAAAAAACATTGTAAACAACCTCAAAATTAAAATTCCATTTGCAAATACAGGTGCTAGTGTAAAGAAATTTGTGGACTTAGATTTTTTTTATGCCCCCGAAGGGAGGCATATAGTTTTTGAACGGTCTGTCAATCTGTCAGTCTGTCGGTCTGTCAGTCTGTCCGCAATTTTCGTGTCCGGTCCATATCTTTGTCATCGATGGATGGATTTTCAAATTACTTGGCATGAATGTGTACCACAGTAAGACGACGTGTCGCGTGCAAGACCCAGGTCCGTAGCTCAAAGGTCAAGGTCACACTTGGACATTAAAGGATAGTGCATTGATGGGCGTGTCCGGTCCATATCTTTGTCATCGATGGATGGATTTTCAAATAACTTGGCATGAATGTGTACCACAGTAAAACAACGTGTCGCACGCAAGACCCAGGTCCGTAGCTCAAAGGTCAAGGTCACACTTAGACTTTAAAGGATAGTGCATTGATGGGCGTGTCCGGTCCATATCTTTGTCAACCATGGATGGATTTTTAAATAACTTGGCATGAATGTGTACCACAGTAAGACGACGTGTCGCGCGCAAGACCCAGGTCCGTAGCTCAAAGGTCAAGGTCACACTTAGACGTTAAAGGTCATTTTTCATGATAGTGCATTGATAGGCATGTCCGGTCCATATCTTTGTCATTCATGCATGGATTTTAAAATAACTACGCATGAATGTGTGACACAGTAAGACAACGTGTCGCGCGCAAGACCCAGCTCAGTAGGTCAAAGGTCCTAAACTCTAACATCGGCCATAACTACTCATTCAAAGTGCCATCGGGGGCATATGTCATCCTATGGAGACAGCTCTTGTTTTTGAAGTTCTTCCCTTTGTTGTTCCAGTCCTTTGGGCTTCAACAGTCAAGTTCTTTAAATTTTGCTCTCATCCTCTGATGTAACCCTTCAGGCGTATATTGATTTTAAGATCTGTATGTCAAAGGTCAAGGTCACAGTGAGCCTGAACAGTTAAACGGTTTCCGGACGATAACTCAAGAACGCTTATGTCTAGGATCATGTAAGTTGATAGGGAGGTTGGTCATGACCAGCAGATGACCCCTATTGATTTTGAGGTCAGTATGTCAAAGGTCAAGGCCACAGTGACCCTGAACAATTAAACGGTTTCCGGATTATAACTCAAGAACACTTGGACCTAGGATCATGAAAGTTGATAGGGAGGTTTGTCATGACCAGCAGATGACCCCTATTGATTTTGAAATCAGTATGTCAAAGATCAAGGTCACAGTGACATGGAACAGTTAAAAGGTTTCTGGATGATAATTCAAGGTTGCTTGGGCCTAGGATCGTGAAAGTTGATAAGGAGGTTGGTCATCACCAGCGGATGACCCCTAATAATTTTGAGATCAGTAGGTCAAAGGTCATGGTCACAGTGATCAGGAACAGTTAAATGGTTTCTGGGCGATAACTCAAGAACACTTGGACCTAGGATCAGGAAAATCGATAGAGAGATTGGTCATGACCAGCAGATGACCCCTATTGATTTTATGGTCATTAGGTCAAAGTTCAAGGTCTCATTGGCCAAGAACAGTTAAACGGCTTCTGGATGATAACTTGAGAACACTTAGACCAAGGGTCATGAAAAATGGTAGAGAGGTTTATCATGACCAGCAGATGACCACTATAGATTTTGAGGTCAGTAGGTCAAAGGTCACAGTTACAGTGGCCAGGAACATTTAAAACTTTTCCAGACAGTAACTTGAGAACGCTTGGGCCTAGGATCAGGAAACTTGATAGGGAGGTTGGTCATGACCAGTAGATGACCCCTGTAGACTTTGAGGTCTGTAGGCCAAAGGTAAAGGTCACATTGACCCGGAACAGTTAAACCCTTTCCGGACAATACCATGAGAACGCTTGGGCCTAGGATCACGAAACTTAATAGGGTGGTTGATCATGACCAGCAGATGGCCCATGTTGATTTTTAGGTCAATAGGTTAAAAGTCAAGGTCAGGTTGAACCAGAACAGTAGATCTTTTGTTTACGCATACAGTGAGCATATAATTTCTGTTCTTTGTGAATGCATCAAAGTGGGCATTTCGTGTTCTACGAGCTCTTGTTTTTATTCTGTATGAACCCAGATGTCTTTTGATCATTGAAACACACATAAAAAATATCTTTGAAAACTGACAGGTACATCTGAAATTTGTGTACACATAGCTGACCAAGACAACACTTTTTTTGCTTCTTGTGCCTTTATTTGTTTGAAGTGGCTAGGGGTCAGATAATCAATATACATGTACAGTTATGTGTTAGTGTATAAGGTAATTGTTGGTAAAAGTTGTGACAAGTTGTGATAAAATTGTTATTAAGTTTTTTTTGTAAATATTTAAATTATAATTATCTCTCTCTCAGGTTGGAGGCATATCTATATTGAATATGAAATTTTAACAGTGATTTCCAGTAGTCATCATTATTTATTTACTCGAGCAATAAAACAAATTCAGCAATTCATGAGCACAATCTTTGTCTTAAATACTAAAGAAAACATTATGTTTATTGTTTTAACTTGTAGTAGTTGTAAGTACGGTATATAGGCCACTTCCAACAGCCTTGCTGTTGGGTTAACCTTTTAGCAATGCGGTTAGAGTGTCCGCCTACAGATCGTGAGGTCCTCGGTTTGATCCTTGGTGGACACGGGTATTTTACTACCATGGGGACGAGGATGTTTGACGGACTCATGCATTCAGACGAGGTTAGAAACTGATAGGAGGTTCAGTTGATTCCTTTGGTTAGAAACTAATAGGTCGTTCTGCCAATGCCTCTGGCTAGAAATTGATAAGGAGCTTCAGTTGATTCCTTTGGCTAGAAACTAACCAGGTCCCAGAAAAGTCACAAATTAGCTATATAGCTAAATCTAGCTATACATAGCTAGAAATAGCTATAAAACCAGTAACAATTGTTTAACATATGTGTATATTTAATGTAAAATAATCATTATCCCATTCAAATGGTTTATGAGACAGAAGACAATCACAAAGAATGGAGATCTATGCAGTTTCAGTTTCAATACATGTTGCGAATTTCTGCGATTAGTCATTTATAAATTTGTCTTATACTACGATGGTTATCACAAGTGAAAAATTCAGTGATGATTTATCGCAAAATACTGCCACAGGTATTGAAAATGTGACTACAAAGATCATGGATTTGTGTTATTGTCTTTCATCTTATAAACCTTTTGGACGTAATTATGACCATTTTGCATCTTGTTTTCACATACTTTGCATTATTGGTATTGGTTTTATAGCTACTTCTAGCTATATATAGCTAGATTTAGCTATATAGCTAATTTGTGACTTTTCTGGGACCTGCTAACAGGAGGTTCTGCCGATGCCTCTGGCTAGAAATTGATAAGGAGGTTCAGTTGATGCCTCTGGCTAGAAACTGATAGGAGGTTCAGTTGATGCCATGGGCTTGAAATTGATAGGAGGTTCAGTTGATGCCTCGGGCTAGAAACTGATAGGAGGTTCAGTTGATGCCATGGGCTAGAAATTGATAGGAGGTTCAGTTGATGCCTTGTCCTTCTGTGTAAGAGAGGTGTGTAGCAAACTTTTAAAATCATCTTCTGTTTTTAAAGATAAAATATAGTCTCTTTGTAAATATTGTTGTCAGTATTCATTATTGATTACTGGACCTTTAGACAGTCCCATAGGGGTTGTCTAGATGTCTGTTAACTGGACCCCTAGCCACTGCCTTATTTGTTTATAGCTCATTGTGGGGTCAGAATTCCACTAAAGATAAAGAACATTTTTTAAGATAGAGTATTTGTATTTTCAGATAATCTATAAATTTACAGATTTTTCAGTCTGTAAATTTACAGATTGTGTGTGTGAAAACTGATGAAATTACATTTATCCTCAAAACCGCAGCTTGGAATTAATTGGTTTATTTATACATACCATAAGTAAATCAATTAATTTCAAGCTGCGATTTTGTGTCTAAAGATAATTTTAGCAGTTTTCAAACACTTGATCTGTAAATTTACAGATTGAAAAATATGTAAATTTATAGATTATCTGTAAATTTACAGATAATCTGTAAATACTCCACTTTCCTAGACCTGATCAAAACACTACTAAACTTCATTTAAGGATGCATGTAATCAACTAAAATGAAGTCAGTCTGTACTGAAACATATTGTTGATGATATATTCAATATACAACACTCACCAGTCAATAGTTCAAAAATTCCCACTAGGATGAAGACTGCAGTTTTCTTAAAACAGAAGAACAACAGTAAAGCAGCTACTGATATCAACATCAGTAATGCAGAGACACCAACGAAAAATGTTGTAGCTTTGTAAGCATCATTTAGAAGAGTGTTGAAATCTGTGAAACTGCCACTGCAGTCGTAACGTAATTCTATATTATTCGGGTAACAGTATTTGTAAACACCATGATGTCCATAGCCAATGCTTTCAGGAGTATCACCAATCCACTGAGGCTGAATGAAGACAACAACGTTAAAAGTTGCCCAAATAATTGTCAACACTGCCCACAGTACACAAACAGCTCTGTATTCACGCATATATCGAAAGTGATAAATTCTAGCTGTGTCTGGATTATACTGTTGCTCCATATTGTCCTTTTACCCCTTTTAGGGAGCTAGATCCACTGAATATTCACTGATACGGGGTAAAAAAGTCCCCTATTTACACAAGGGTGAGGCCGACACACTATTTCTAGTACATGTATGGATCACCGTTATGCTTGAAATACAAATCTAATAATAACCCAGGATTTAGTCAATACTTGTGAAAAACTGGTAGAACAAGTTTCAGGTAGTTATGTTCACTCATGCAAAGCACAGGTAACTGCAGGTAAAAATAGCAAAAGGTGGTTTATATATAGCAGTGGATTTTCCATGTACAGTGTGCTAGACCGTAAAAAGGCGGGAACTAGCTGTCTGTTTCAGAGGTAAGCATGCTTTATGTCTAATGTAATTAGTAAAAGCAATAATCGTCACCACTGATGATTAGAATAATGTAGCTAAATATATATTAAAAAATTGTGCATGTTAGAATGTAATGCTTAATCTTAACCTTAATGTTATTATATTTTATTGAAATTTATCAACTTCTTGTTATTAAGTGTTGAATAACTGCAAGGGGAACAATTTTAAGTAAATTACTTTCACTGTGACATTTGGAAAACCTTGTAAAAATATACATGTATATGGTTTCTGAATTGAGAAGGCTTTTCAGCAATTCCATTGCTTCCGAACATGTATTTTTTGAACCAACCCTCTATCTGAAGAGGTCCAGATCAGGCAATTTGAAAATGAGTTACACTACAACTGGAGAGGGAGATTAACCACAAAGAAAAATGAAATTTCCGAAGGCAATATAGGGCCTCAAGATTTAGATCTTCAATATGGCCATGAGAGCTTGTCATTTTAAAATACTGGCAAGGAAAATAATCCTAATATTTGTGCTGTACACTTAAAATTGTCTCTCTTCTTTTTTTTTTAACATAAAAGAACAATGTTTGAGCTATTGGCTTAAATTTTGACCATAGAAGTCAAAGTTTTGAAACTTAAAAAAACTATTTCTTGTTAATCAGGTAGCAAATATGGCCTCTCAAGAGTTACCATTAAGGATACACTAAGCAGTGGGGGCAGGGCGGGGCTTCCAAAACTATTCAAATTATTGTCCCAGAAGCAGGAAAATATACCCTAAATGTTAAAATATCTATAGAGTTTAAATCCAGTATCAGCATTAGTTTTGGAGATAGTAACTTGCTTGCAAAACTTTAACAAGAAGTTTTAAGTTCAAAAGGGGACATAATTTGACCAAAATGCATGTCAGAGTTATGGGACTTGATGCAAACAACTGTAGTTCTTTAACCCAAAAAAGGCACGTGAAGTTTCAATTTAATATCTGCATTTGTTCTGCAGATAGTAACTTGCATGCACAAATTTAACCAGGATTTTCTAAGTCCAAAAGGGGGCATAATTTGCCTGAAATACATGTCAGAGTTATGGGACTTGACCCAGTGAGGTTGGTAATTGATCTAGAAAAAGAAAAAATAAGCCTTTAAGTAATAGCTGAATGTACTTGCATGCAAAACTTTAACCAGGATTTTCTAAGTCCAAAAGGGGGCATAAAATACATGTCAGAATCACTGGCACCAGAACAGAAAGAAAATGCCTCTGCACATGTTTATTTTGATTTAGTTGGGTTTAACGTCGCTCCAACAATTCAGGTCATATGGCGACTTTCCAGCTTTGATGGTGGAGGAAGACCCCAGGTGCCCCTCCGTGCAATATTACATCACAAGCGGGCACCTGGGTAGAACCACCGACCTTCTGTAAGCCAGCTGGATAGCTTCCTCACATGAAGAATTCAACGCCCCGAGTGAGGTTCGAACCCACATCGATGAGGGGCAAGTGATTTGAAGTCAGCGACCTTAACCACTCGACCACGGAGGCCCCTCTGTACATGTTTAATATCTTACCCCTAGGTATTCTATAAGAACCATGGTCAGGAACGGGGAAATATACTAACCCATTTCAATCGTAAAGTTCTCAACTTAAAACACACAGTTCGGTGAATGGGTACCTAGTATATTGAACAAGCGATAATTTATCTTCCATCGTGCACCAGTCACATTGTCTCAATATTCCATAGTACACATTTACCGAACTGCGTGTTTTAGGTATGAAATGCGCGATTGAAACGGGTTAGTATATTTTTCCCTTCATGACCATGGTTCTTATAAAATACCTAGGGGCAAGGTATAACATGTACAGAGGCATTTTCTTTCTGGTCTGGTGCCAGTGGTCAGAATTATGGGACTTGACCCAGTGAGGTTGGTAATTGACCTAGAAAAAGAAGAAATGAGTTTCAAAGCTAAATGGTAGCCATAATTATGTACTTGCATGCAAAACTTTACGAGCTAAAAATGTATATAATTGCAAATGAGGGCCATAAATCTTTATTCAGTCTGAATGAAACATGCAGGGCCACATTTCCCCTATAGCAGATAACATTTATACCATGTTTTTCTGAAACCCTTCCAACCATGTCTGAGATATGACTCAGGAGAGACAGGAAATGGAATAAAACGATACATATGTAATATATATGTGAGAAAACCTGCATTAGTGACAAAAAATCAAGATCGAGATAACAAAAAATTAATGAAGAACATTCTTTTACTGTTCAAATCTGAGAATTTAAAGTAATTACCGTCACTATTTCAAGAGTTACAATGCTTTTAAGTAAGTCATCAAAGGCATTTTGAGATGTGACTTTAAGTTACTGAAAAATAAGTTAACTGTATACGGTAGTTTTGATTTCATCACGGGCCTTCTATCTGTACACCTCTGTATTTTCAAGGTGCATGGGTGCCTTGGAATTTCCATTGCTATGACAACACAAATCACAAATATATTTTAAAATAAATACCCTTTATCAAACATGCACAATGTTCATAAATTTTAACAAACCGACCTTACAACAGGAACTTGGTGATCACTTTTTGTCTGTGTCCAGAAAGGTCATAAATAACATTAATTTTGTTTACTTTGATTTGCCTTAGATAACTATTACAAGATACTTGTTTCTAGTTTCTGCATGAACATATGAAAACCAATGATTTTCCAGTATTTTAAACTACTAAGTCTTATTATGCAATAATTATATCATGTCACTAATACAGGTTTTCTCGTGGAACGGCCCATATATAATTATTTCAATTAAGTGCCACAAATCTTGTTTTACTCATTGCAATCTGATGGAAACTTGCAGGGTGGCAGTCGCCTGCAGCAGTTAACAATAAAAAAAAATTTCTACTGTGTTTTATCTAAATACTTGGAACCATGTCATAGATATGACTAGAGGACGTCCAGAAAATGTCAAGACTGTATCCCTAAGAGTTAGACGGGATAATAAAAGAATACTGAGATAATATGGTGTTTATTCCAGTGACCTAGGCTGCTGCTTTGTTCCAATATAATTGTGTCATTTTATGATAATGTTTTTGGAGAAAATGATCAAACCAGCAATCAGAAACTGAAAAAGTTTGCTACAGATATATCCAGTATTTTGCTTTTTATACCACAAAAATAGATGTATACCTGTTGTAGATAGTTATAAATGAATGTTTATCAGAGGGAAGTGAGGATCCCTACAAGATCTATGTAAGTCAAGGGTTTTAAATGAGAAATTCACACCTCGTAGAAATACCTGAACATCTTCTGTACCCAGTACTCCTTGTATTAGTGGCAAAATGTGAAAGGTGACTATCAGCTTCTTTTGTTCCATTTATAATAAAATGTGATATTCTCTCACAGGCACACATTTGAGAACTAAAGTGTGTGTGTGTATGCGTGTGTGTGCATGCTTTTTAATAAAGAACTAAAGTGTTTATGTAAAAAGCTTGTGTGTGTACTTTTCAATAAAGAAATTTGACTGTGTTGTTACCCAATTTAGTTATGTAACTGAATGTAATTAATTACATTTTCACTAGGTCAAATACTTGAGATACTTGCTATACAAACTTTTAGGCCCTTTTTATGCCTATTTTGGCTAAGTCATGGGCCATATTCTGAAGATTTAAGACTTAAATCCTAAAAAAAACTATAGGTGCACAAATTCTTATGCTGATTAACCATAATGGATGAGATCTGATTTAAGGTCAAATACTTTTTGAGTTATGCACAACACAAAGTTGGACAGATATATGGACAAGGGCGAATCTAAGTACCCTGGGGGTTGAAGTGGGTGGGGTGAGAAGGATCTATCAATTACTGGAGAACACTTGGCATATAGCCTTCAGACTTCGTACTAGGATGATTGCCAGAAGTCAGTAGATAACCCCTATAGTTTTTGAGGACGATTAGTCAAAGGTCAAGGTCACAGCATACAAAATTACATACCTGGTGAAAGCCATCATTGGGGACATACATGTTTAACAAACAAAGCTTTTGTAAGTTAATCATTGATTTCTAATATTGTTCATTTCCAAAATAAACAGCAGGGATCACACTGGGTATTTTTTCTCTGAGCCACTGCTTTTTCCAAAACGATAAAACTTTTAGGCATACGACTGCAAAGCACATAGCATTGGCATTCTTGTAGGACTACCATAGTACTCATACCACTCAAGAAATAATGTATTTATTAAATCTTTCAATCCATTTAAAAAGCTATTTATATAGACATATAAAATTTTGTAAACTTCTAAAATTAGTATTTTTTATAAGCATCTGCCATTTAATAACAAAAGCTGTCCATAAAACATCGCGCTCGACTTTTCTCAGTGCTTGACTGAATTAGAGCTTTGCCAGTAAAAACTTTATAAAACTTTAACCAAAAAATTCTAAGTTAAAAAGTGGCATAACTCTGTCAAAATTCAAATCAGAGTTATGGGATTGTTTCTCCTGGTTAAATAACTACTTTCAGTTTCAAGACAATAGCTTTGATAGTAACAGATATTTGATGTTTTCAAAAATTCTAAGTCAAAAAGGGGCATAACTCTGTCAAAATTCAATCAGAGTTATGAAGATTGTTTCTCCTGGTGTAGACATTGATAGTAAATAACTATTTTGAAGTTTCAAGTCAATAGATTTGATAGTAACAGAGATATTTGACTTTATCAAAAACTTTAACCAATGGCGAAGCTGATGTCGATGCAGAAGCTGGGGTGAGTGCAATAGCTCTACTTTTTATGCCCCTGCCATAAAATGGGGGGTGGGGGGGTGGGCATATAGTATTACCCCTGTCCGTGTGTGTGTGTGTTTGTTCGTTTGTGTGTTCAGGAAAGGGTGGTGTTTGTGTCCGGGCCTTAACTTTGACATGCATGGTCTGATTTCAGAATAATTTCACACAAACGATAAGCATGGATAGACAATGTGTCGTGGGCAAAACCATTTCACTAGCTCAAAGGTCAAGGTCACAGTCCTTGGTTGAACTTAGCCAATTTTCACTACATATATACTGATAATGTGGTCTTCGTTTCCAGTCCATAAATGCATGGTTCGATTTCAAAATAATTTGATACAAAAAATAAGCATGGATAGACGATGCGTCATGCGCAATAACCAGGTCCCTAGGTCTAAGGTCAAGGTCACAGAGGCCAAAGGTCACATACAAGAATGACTTTGTCCTGAGCATTTCTTCTTCATGCATGGAGAGATTTTGATGCAACTTGGCTCAATTGTACACCATCATGAGACAGAATGTCATGCGCTAGAACCAGGTCCCTACTTTAGAATTACTTCCCTTTGTTTTTACTTTAAATAGCTTATATTGTAACTTTTTTATTACTGGTCATAGGGAAAAATCAAGACCACTTTTCTGTAGTAGAACATGCATGTTACATCCATTTTGAGATATATTTTGACCTATCTCTACCTGTTAAGGATTTTTGTGTGAACTTAGAATTTTTGTTTTTAGCTCACCTGTCACGTAGTGATAGGGTGAGCTTTTGTGATCACCCCCTCGTCCGCCGTCCGTCCGTCTGTCCACAATTTCCTTGTGAACACGATAGAGACCACATTTTGTATTTGATTTAAATCAGACTTGCACTCCACTTGTATGGGCATAATATCTCGGTTCCTTTCGAAAACTGGCCAGATCCCATCATTGGTTCCAGAGTTATGGCCCCTTAAAGGGCCAAAATTTGCTATTTTTGGCTTGTGAACATAATAGAAACCACATTTTGCAATCAACTTTTATCAAACTCGACATAACTTGTATTGGCATAATATCTCGGTTCCTTTCGAAAACTGGCCAAATCCCATCATGGGTTCTAGAGTTATGGCCCTGTAAAGGGCCAAAATTTGCCATTTTTGGCTTGTGAACATGATAGAGACCACAGTTTGCAATCAACTTTAATGAAACTTGCCCACAACTTGTATTGGCATAATATCTTGGGTCCTTTCGAAAACTGTTCAGATCCCAACATGGGTTCAAGAGTTAGGGCCCCTTAAAGGGCCAAAATTTGCTATTTTTTGCTTGTGAACATGATAGATACAATATTTAGCAATCAACTTTAATCAAACTTGCACACAACTTGTATTGGGATAATATTTCGGTTCCTTTCGAAAATTGGCCATCACCCTTCATGGGTTCCTGAGTTATGGCCCTTTAAAGGTCCAAAATTGCTATTTGGGCTTTTGCAGCCATATAGAGACTTCATTTGTTGTTTGATTTGATACAAACTTGAAAATATCTTCAACAACAATAAATCTTGGATTCAATGATTCGCCAAATCCAATCATAGGTTCTGAAGTTATTTTATATCTGATTACCTCCCCTGATTTTAATCAAAATGGATTTATATCAGTAAGTACTTACAGGACTCATTTGAAATTTCATTATTGTCATTAGTTGGACTCGGACAGTCAGGGTAGATAACTATGGACTGATTTTATGGCAAATTACCTCCCTTTATTTCAAATTAAAATGGGTATATCTCCGTAACTAATGAAGATACTGATCTGAAATTTCATTTTTATTTATTTATTTATTTATTATACCTAACTTATATAGCACTCTTTTCATACCAAATATGTATGTTCAAAAGTGCTTTACAAAAACATAAAGAACACATACATACATGAAAATATATTGGTAAAAGATTAAAATGAATAGTAATTAAAACAAAATCATCCATAAATTATGTTCAACGTTAAATTACATTATGAGACCAATCCCTTTCTAAACACTAAACAAACCTTTCATGGTTTTTGGTTTAACGCCATTTTCAACAGTATTTCAGATTTTGTTATTTATTTATAACATATGTGAATGTGATTTGGTTTAATGCCATTTTCAACAGTATTTCAGATTTTGTTATTTATTTATAACAAATGTGAAAGAGATGTGTTTTCAAAGATTTTTTAAATGCGGACAGTGAGCTTGAATCTCTGATGCTTGCTGGGAGAGAATTCCAAAGCTTTGGAGCTGCATGCTTGAAACTTCTGTCACCATACTTTACTGTTCGACTCCTCGGTACAAAAACACCAGGCCATTTGCCGACATTAAGTCTCTACTAGGCTTGTACATGTCCAGCATATCGACAATGTACTTAGGAGATTCATTGCGCATGGCTTTGTATTTAAGTATCAAGATTTTGAACTCAATGCAGTGCTGAACCGGAAGCCAATGCAACTCCTTTAAGACCGGCATGATGTGTTCGTATCTTGGAGTCCTGATGATGTCATCGTTATCTCTTGTAATGACAACATTCAGAATATGTCCATCGACATGAGTGGCTTCGTTTTCATGCTGTCTCATTCCGTGTGCATCTAAAGTACTTACAAGGTTAGCTGTGTGTCTGTCAATCAGAATGTCAAAATGAAAGTTTAAATCTCCAACAATGATAATTTGTTTGTCAGTTGTTGTAAATCTAGATAGAAAATTGGGCCATTCATTCTCAGGAAAGTCTCCTATTTTAAAGTCCATTTCTCTGGGGTGGTGGTGGTCTATAAACGACAGCTAGACGCAAAATGAAATTTTTCATGCTCAAATTGCAGTCCATGTATTCGAAAGTTGAGAAATCTTTGTCTCGTGTTGATGCCAAAAGGCGGACATCTATAGAGGTTCTATGTATGATTTCTACACCTCTGCCAAGGCTGCCATTACAGTGGGGGACATGCTTGATTTTGTAGCCATCTGGAACAAGTTCACTTAAGCATGTTTTATCCAAGCCCACCCGCTTAGCTCAGTAGGGAGAGCGATGGTCTACGGATCGCGACCTGATCCGGGGTCGCGAGTTTGATCCCCGGGCGGGGCGTATGTTCTCCGTGACGATTTGATAAAATACATTGTGTCTGAAATCATTCGTCCTCCACCTCTGATAATTCATGTGGGGAAGTTGGCAGTTACTTGCGGAGAACAAGTTTGTACTGGTACAGAATCTAGGAACACTGGTCAGGTTAACTGCCTGCCGTTACATGACTGAAATACTGTTGAAAAATGGCGTTAAACCCAAAACAAACAAAGCATGTTTTATCCACAAGACTGCCAAGCCAACTTTCTGTAACAGCAACTACATTTATGTCATCAGATGGACTTGGACAATCAGTGAAGATACATACTGACAGAATTTATGACAAATTACCTCCCTTTATTTTTTATGTAATTGAATATACCTAGCAGCTTCTAATGAGATTGGTTTGAAACATTATTTATGTCTACCATGGTAAGAAATTTCTACTTTTACTTACCTTTCTAATATATTGTTCTAAAGGCTTGTACTCTGTATCTTCTACATGCATATACTGATGCATGATTACCTCCCTTGATTTTATTAAAAATGTATTTATCTCAGTAAGTTTTTATAGGACTCATTTGAAATTTCATTATTGTCATTAGTTAGACTGAGACAATCAGGGTAGACAACTATGGACTGATTTTATGTCAAATTACCTCTCTTTGTTTCTAACTAAAATGGGTGTATCTCAGTAACCAATGAAGATACTGATTTGAAATGTCATTTATGCCATCAGATGGACTTGGACAATCAGGGTAGATAACTTTTGACTAATTTATGACAAATTACCTCCCTTTATGTGATGTAAATGAATATACCCCAGTAGCATCTAATGAGATTAGTTTTAAATGTTATTTAAGTTTTCCAGTGTAAGGAATAGTCATGCAAGTACAAAAATGCAGTATTTGAGCCAAGGACCCTCAAACTTGGTATGACGATTGGCTATGACTAGTAATTACCCATAGGTCAAAAGGGACTGTTACAAGAAAATATTAATCCAGATGATATTTAAAGTGTGATCTATGTCAAAACTTGATCTTATCATTAAGAGCAATGGTACTCAGGTGAGCGATATAGGGCCATCATGGCCCTCTTGTTTGAAGATTAACTTCCGTTAGTTGTTACTATAAATAACTTATATTTTAACTTTTTTATAAGTGACTGCAGGGAAAAACCAAGACCACTTTTCTGTGGTACAACATAGATGTTACTTCCAAATTTTAGGTGTATTTTAAGGTATCTTTACCTGGTAAGGGTTTTTTTTTGTGGACTTAGAATTTTAACAAAAGAATTACTATAATTACTACACAACCACAGAAAATAGGGTCAAGGGTCCTTCTTTTTGTTTTTGAGCAGTACCATGCCTGTGACTTTTCTCATGTTGCGGGGGCATCCGTGTCTGTGACACATTTCTAGTTCTTCAAAAAGTTGAGCTAAAAAGAGTTTTGAAAATCACATTTAAAATAAAGATGTCAGTAACCAATTCACATTTTAAGTTGTCTTACTTTGCATATTGCCTAAAATTGCATGTTTTATTCTCGAAAAATGCTTCAAAATAAGAGCTACTTTCGCAATAGTTGTCATATTTTTCTTAAAAGCGCACTTACTATTAAGGCGACCAGGGGCGTACCTGGATGATTTTGAACTGTACGCAAGATTTGAGCAGAAATAGCTATAAATCAAGCAGAAATGCTGCGAATGTGGGGTAGGTGTGGGAAGCGGTCTCCATCTCCCGGCAGATTGGGCTTTTGGGGCCTCCCCTTGAAAATGTTGAAAAATGTTCGGCAAGAAATGTGTCTCTTGCTATATTCTAGCATTAATATATTTTGTTTGTCACATTTGTACTACATATTACAAAGATAATCATTTAAATTCATAGTTTATCACACCGCGCATGCTAACTGGCAGGGATCGTGATAGTGTCTAAAATTGCAACTGGAGCAGCCCTGGATACATTGAGGAATATACCGTATAACCCCGTTTAAACGCCCCCCCCCCCCTCTAATTAACGCCCCCCCACGTTTTTTGGGGAAAATAAAAAAATCTTACCTTCAAAAATTGGTCCTAGATCCAACACAATAATATCCAGATAATAACGATTCCATAACAATACAAATGAATTTCCAAAAAAGAACACACACTTTATTAACAGAAACTTTTAAACACCTCGATCAACAGGCATGACACAAATAAATCTACTGTGTGTAACAGTAAGTAGAATATGCTGAATATGCCACGTGCATGTAAATCCAAATAAAGTTAATGGCCTTCACTGTCTTCGTCCGTACTGTGGTCCGTGCTGTGGTCGGAATCAACGTCACTTTCATCCGATTCTGATAAAACGGCATTTTCAATGTCCCTGGATACGGCCTCATTCACCATATCACTGACCTCTATCTCGTCACGTGAAAATCCCTCAAATTCCTCATCCGGGTCCTCCCGGTCGGAGTCATGATCAAACAAATGATCCTCCGATCCATCAAGGTTACTGTTTATTCCGCATTTCTTGAAAGAACGCCTAATAACGTCGGGCGAAATACTATTCCATGACTCTTTTATCCAACGTAATATTGTGGCTTTCGAGGGCGCACGTCTGTTTCCCTTTGCGGTCAAATCTTTGGGACCGTTAAACAGCCATTCGTCATACAGTTCAGCAAGTTTGGCCTTAAAAGGCCGGTTCCACGACACATCAGCGGGCTGAAGCTTTGATGTGCAACCCCCTGGGATCACGCACATATCAGTGTTGTATGTGGTTCTGACCAATTCTTTCACTGATGCTGTCAGATGTCCGCGGAATGCGTCCCATACTAACATACGACGTCGGCGGTTGTTTCTTCCCCAGAGTTTACTTAGCCAGAATTTTATGCTGTTTTCATCAGCCCATGACTTCTGCCCAGATCCGCACATGTACACTAATACCCCACTAGGTATGTCTTGTTTCGGAAGAGGACGTACCCCTGGAAGGTGAACTAATGGTGACATTTTGGTACCATCAGCATAAGCGCCTAATGTAACTGTGAGTTTTTGTTTTTCGTGCCCGGTAGATGACACAGTGACTTCACTATCACCCTTGCTCGCAAATGTACTCTTCCCCGGCATTTCGAGCCATACTGGAGTTTCGTCCATATTCCCAATTTCGCAATCTTCGTAACCACGGTGACGACGCATACGTATCACAAAACGTAAGAACTTGTCGATCTTGTCATCAGTTATTTCTCGGGCATGTTGAGATACATGAGTGGATCGACGGAAAGAAATACTATGCCGCTTTTTGAATCGAGCAAACCAGCCATTTGATGCTTTAAAAGTCTGATTGCCTCCGAGCTGATAGAGCCGTAGAGCCTCGAACCTTAGGGCCTTCCCAGTCGCTCTAACTCCCGCAGAACGCCTGTCATGAAACCAATTCATGAGCGAGTCTTCGATGTCTTGGTACTTTGGTTTTCGCCCAGCGCCTGGTGCCCGTTTGCAGATTTGCAAAGTTCTGATATTTTAGTTTTATTCTGACACCATTCCCTAACTCGTTTCCTATCTACGTGGAATACTTTACTGGCCTGGTGTTTTCCCTTCTCTTCAGAATATTGAATAACTTTTAATTTAAAGCTAGGCGTATATGACTTGTGAACTCTCGATGTACTTGCTTCCATGATGATTTAAGTTTAAAACACCTGGGCTATACACGCTACAGTATTGATCGAATTTAACTCGGATTACGTCACTCAGCCTGCGACTTTACACACTTTCCCAGTACGATGACGTATCGGGTTATGTCTGTGCATGAATTGGGATGAATAGGGGGGGGCGTTTATACGAGTTACTGACATTGTTTGGATCAAATTTTTCGTAAAATGCATTGCCCCCGGGGGCGTTTAAACGGGGTTATACGGTAACCATTGTTCGTATAGAGTCCTATGTACATTTACCATGGAAAGTGTGTGCTTCAATAGCCCGATTGCTCTGGCACGTACTAGTATTCATCAATAATTTTACCTAAGATTTTAAAATGTTTAATATCTATTTTGCAGATTTTTCCTTGAATTACTTCGATACAAAGATAAATAACAAAATGAATTATGCCAGACTTAAACTGAATATGTTGAAAAATTATAGTTTTGTGAATTGCTCTGTACAATACACTCCAGGACAAAACAACTTTAAATCAACAGTAACAGTAGATATATAGTTATGTTTCAAAATATTTGCGACCTGAAACACTGTGTCATTATATGATATGATTTATTGTGCAACTGCCAAGACCCGCGCAGACATATTGTGTATCACCAAATGGACCTAACAATGTGTCTGTTAGGGTAACTGCATCATTCTATTTTTATTTATTTATTTTGTTGGGTTTAACGTCGCACCGACACAATTTTAGGTCATATGGCGACTTTCCAGCTTTAATGGTGGAGGAAGACCCCAGGTGCCCCTCCGTGCAGTATTTCATCACGAGCGGGCACCTGGGTAGAACCACCGACCTTCCGTAAGCCAGCTGGATGGCTTCCTCACGTGAAGAATTCTACGCCCCAAATGAGGTTTCGAACCCACATCGATGAGGGGCAAATGGTTTGAAGTCAACGACTCTAACCACTCGGCCACGGAGGCCCCTGCATCATTCTAAACTCTTGCCTAATCCCAACTGCTACACATGTGAACAAATCGCATGTTCGAACCGTGCGCAAAGCTGTTTTTATCATTATTTATTATTTAATACCCTCTACAATGTAAATATTGCATACTTATTAGGCAATGAATGGAACATTAACGCATATATTAGGATGTACAAGTTTTTTTGTTATGCCCCCGAAGGGAGGCATATTAGTTTTCAACTGTCCGTCCATTAGTTCGTTCGTTCATCACAGTGTTAACTTTTTGCATGAAGGCACTTTGCTTGCGAACCACTGCACCCAGGACCTTCAGACTTCACATGCTGATAGTACTTACTAAGTACACAACCCCTACTGACTTTGGGGTCACCAGGTCAAAGGTCAAGGTCAAGTATCCAATTCTATGGGACAGAACAGAGAAACAGGTTTTGGACAGATAAGTTGTTTGTCAAGATGTTGTTTACTAATAATTTTTGTTGTTCTGTGATATACTGCTGAACCTTAACAGGTTTTTGATAAATGTATCTACCCTCACATTGCAATAATTTTAAGTTTTCTCATGTGAAACGTAATTTTTAGCTCACCCAAGCACTAAGGTGAGCTTTTGTGATCGCCCTGTGTCGGTCGTCCGTCTGTCGTCATCAACAATTTGACTGTTAACACTTCAGAGGTCACAATTTTGGCCAAATTCTAATGAAACTTGGTCAGAATGTTACTCTCAATTAAATCTTGGATGAGTTCGATATTGGGTCATCTGGGGTCAAAAACTAGGTCACCAGGTCAAATCAAAGGAAAAGCTTGTTAACACTCTAGAGGTCACAATTTTGGCCCAATCTTAATGAAACTTGGTCAGAATGTTACCCTCAATAAAATCTTGGACGAGTTTGATATTGGGTCATCTGGGATCAAAAACTAGGTTACCAGGTCAAATCAAAGAAAAAGCTTGTTAACACTGTAGAGGCCACATTTATGACTGTATCTTCATGAAACCTGGTTAGAATGTTAATGTTGATGATCTCAAGGTCCAGTTCGATATAGGGTCATCTGGGGTCAAAAACTAGGTCACCAGGTCAAATCAAAGGAAATGCTTGTTAACACTGTAGAGGCCACATGTATGACCTTATCTTAATGAAACTAAGTCAGAATGTTAATCTTGATGGTCTACAGTTCATGTTCAAATCTAGGTCAGGTGGGTTAAAAAACTAGGTCACTGGGTCAAACCAAAGGAAAAGCTTGTTAACACTCTAGAGGCCACATTTATGACTGTATCTTTATGAAACTTAGTCAGAATGTTAATCTTGATGATCTTTAGATCAAGTTTGAATCTGGGTCATGCAGGGTCAAAATCTAGGTGACCGGGTCAAATCAAAGGAAAAGCTTGTTAACAGTCTAGAGGCCACATTTATGACTGTATCTTCATGAAACTTAGTCAGAATGTTAATCTTGATGATCTATAAGTCAACTTTAAATCTAGGTCATGTAGGGTAAAATACTAGGTCACCGGGTCAAATCAAAGGAAAAGCTAGTTAACACTTTAGAGGCCACATTGACCATATCTTAATGAAACTTGGTCAGAATGTTAATCTTGATGATCTCAAGGTCCAGTTTGCATTTGGGTTATGTGGGGTCAAAAACTAGGTCACCAGGTCAAATGAAAGGAAAAGCTTGTTAACACTGGAGAGGCCACATTTATGACTGTATCTTAATAAAACTAAGTCAGAATGTTGATCTTGATGATCTATAGTTCATGTTCAAATCTAGGTCAGGTGAGGTAAATGACTAGGTCACTAGGTCAAATCAAAGGAAAAGCTTGTTAACCTTCTAGAGGCCACATTTATGACTGTATCTTCATGAAACTTGGTCAGAATGTTAATCTTGATGATCTTTAGGTCAAGTTCGAATCTGGGTCATGTGAGGTAAAAAACTAGGTCACCGGGTCAAATCAAAGGAAAAGCTAGTTAACACTTTAGAGGCCACATTTATGACCATATCTTAATGAAACTTGGTTAGAATGTTAATCTTGATGATCTTTAGATCAATAGGTCAGGTGAGCGATACAGGGCCTTCGTGGCCCTCTTGTTTTCTAGTTGGTGTAAACAACATCTAATATTTGCAAATGCAAATTCAAACTGCGTAAGTTGCTAAATTGTATTTCGGTATCTAGATTTGGATATAGATTGATAGATTTAATTGCAACCATGAAAACAATCTCAAATATCATGCATTATTACATCATGGGCGGTGGTAGGTAGAACTACCGACCTTCCGTAAGCCAGCTGGATGGCTTCCTTACATGACATGCACAATAGAATCTCTTTTTTTTTACAGAGTATTCACAGTCCCTGAAGTGATGCTCTAAATCTAAAACATCCAATTAGTATACATGTATATTAAATATAAATCATTGGCTAGACTTTTCATACTAGTTATAAATATTCATACTTTGTTTCGCTAAACAGGCATTTTGTCTTATTTTAAATCTGTTGCATAATACTGTTAATTGCAGGTTTACGTAAACATAGTAATTGTTCATATTTTCAGATTTAAAATTTGGATCCATAGTGCGTCTAGCTTGTATCCGCTCGTATCTTTATACTGTAAAATCATTTAATTTCGTGGGCATGAAATTTCATGGTTTTGGTCAAAACGGCAATTTCATGGGGATATGAATTCGTGGATTTAAACTTTTGAACATAAAATGAATGGGAATTTTACTTGTTAGTTGGGATTAAATTTCGTTGAACGACTCAACCACGAAATCCACGAAAAATTAGTCCCCCACGAATATTAATGATTTCACAGTATGTTCGAAACCCTGCGTGAGGTGTCCATTTTTAGCTCACTTGAGCACGAAGTGCTCAAAGGTGAGCTTTAGTGATCACCCTGTGTCCGGCGTCCGTCGTCGTCCGTCGTCCGTCCGTCCGTCCGTCCGTCGTCAACAATTTGACTGTTAACACTCTAGAGGTCACATTTTTGGCCCAATCTTAATGAAACTTGGTCAGAATGTTACCCTCCATAAAGTCTTGGACGAGTTCGATATTGGGTCATCTGGGTTCAAAAACTAGGTCACCAGGTCAAATCAAAGGAAAAGCTTGTTGACACTCTAGAGGTCACAATTTTGTCCCAATCTTAATGAAACTTGGCCAGAATGTTACCCTCCATAAAGTCTTGGACGAGTTCGATATTCGGTCATCTGGGGTCAAAAACTAGGTCACCAGGTCAAATCAAAGGAAAAGCTTGTTAACACTCTAGAGGTCACATTTTTGGCCCAAGCTTAATGAAACTTGGTCAGAATGTTACCCTCCATAAAATCTTGGATGAGTTCGATATTGGGTCATCTGGGGTCAAAAACTAGGTCACCAGGTCAAATCAAAGGAAAAGCTTGTTAACACTGTAGAGGCCGCATTTATGACTATATCTTCATGAAACTTGGTCAGAATGTTAATATTGATGATCTTAAGGTCCAGTTTGAATCTGGGTCATGTAGGATTAAAAACTAGGTCACCTGGTCAAATCAAAGGAAATACGTAGTTAAACCTGTGAGGCCATATTATGACCATATCTTAAAGAACTTGGTCAGAATGTTTATCTTGATGCTCTTTAGGTCAAGTTTAAACCTGGGTTCAGCTTCGGTAAAAAACTAGGTCACTAGGTTAAATCAAAGGAAAAGCTTGTTAACATGTTAGAGGCCACATTTATGACTATATCTTCATGAAACTTAGTCAGAATATTAAACTGATGATCTTTAGGTCAAGTTCAAATCTGGTCATGTTGGGTCAAAAACTAGGTCACGGGTCAAATCAAAAGAAAAGCTAGTTAACATGTAGAGGCCACATTATGAACATATCTTGATGAACTTGGTCAGATGTTAATCTTGATGATCTTAGGCAATAGGTCAGTGGTGAGCGATACAGGGGCCTTCATGGCCCTCTTTTTAATACAGTTAGCCCTCAAGTGGCTTTGTGAACAATGCATGCTTTATCCAATACCAGTTCATGGCAAAGTTATGTTCAAGGATCACCGGTTCTCTCCAACATTAAACATATTAAAGCTGGATGTTCTTTTAAGACACAAACACAAACTGTAAAATATTTCAAGTTCTTAATTGATCATCTTATATATCAAACTTTCTAAACATTCAGGTTTACCTGCATATTTGCATGATTAATAACTTCCTCATTTGCATTGGTCTTAAGACATTCTATGCGTAATTTCTTCTATAGAAAACTTTAACAAGGAAGACAAATACACATATCGTTCGTTTGTCTGTCAGTTATGTATTCATGCAGCGTGTGTGAGTGTTTCTATTTGTGACAGGCATATTTGGCGGTCTGTGTCTCTGGCTGTGTTTGCTGTGCTCTATGATTCCATGAAATTTACACTTACCTTTCACGTTTTTTCTATATTCACAATTATTAATTAACACAAATCAGTCTAATATTTAAAAACGAGTTTGATATCTCATCAAATGAAGAACTTTAATTAGCCACCTAACCTCCTTGGGCTTTACATTTTTTTGCATTTTAAGCCTTTTCATTTTCACGGTGCCAAGTTTGAATTGTACGCATAGGCATATAGGCGTATGCCCAGGTACGCCCCTGACTACACTAGTAAATCTCATTAGAAAGGACAGAAATGTTCGAAAATCAGGGACAAATAATAGATACCAAAGTTTTAATTCAGTTCTTTTTATTTCTTTTCTATCATTATAGCTATTCAATACTTACAATTTCTGCTTATAATCGTATCAAGCACACAAAAAAAATGATTATAATTATCCAATTTACTATTCAGTAATCTTAATTATTGCTGATTGACTGCCTAAACAAATAAAATTAATGCAAACTGGCTACTAATCTGTCAATATATCCAAGTTTTGTGTTCACAGATTATCGATTTTTCACACCTTTTGGACAGTAAACACTGAAACAGGCTAAATTCATAGTTTTGCAGACTGAGACAGACATAGAGCTCCGGGCCATTTTCGCCAATTAGGAATTTTCAAAGCCACATTTAATTTTTTGTCGCAAATGGCTCAAGTGGCGATCGACAGCATGAACACTGCAGAGCCATTGAAGTGTCTCACTTTGACTGAACATCATCAAATCTGAATGTATGAAAATAGCTACAGTTTTAAACAGGATATTGCCATGTTTAAAGGGAATAACCCACACATTTTAGGCGAAAAATAATTTCTCTTAAAAATCCATAAAAAGGTACAGACTTACTAACATATTAAGCTGTTTGCAAGATCTTAAAAATAACCAAAAATATTGTGCAGAAGGTATTAAACCTTTGCAATGCTTTTGAAATAACTTAAAATATTTACAGAAAATTTACATTCTTCTTGCATTTTCACCAATACATAACTGTTATTTTCATCCACTGTATCATTTTTCAGTGTCATATATGCATTCTATGCAGAACTTGGAGGGAAAAAAATGTGGAAAAATTTCACCCATACTGTGGGTGAGTTAGGTTGAGTTTTTGCAATTGTAGCAAATTACACATTTTTATGCCCCCCTTCGAAGATTGAGGGGTATATTGTTTTGCAGATGTTGGTCAGTCGGTCGGTCTGTCAGTCGGTCGGTCGGTATGTAGTCCAATCCGATTCCGGATGATAACTCAGGAACGCTTGGGCTTAGGATCATGGAAGTTGATAGGGAGATTGGTCATAACCAGCAGATGACCCCTATTGATTTTGAGGTCAGTAGGTCAAAGGTCAAGGTCACAATGACCCAGAACAGTTAAACAGAAGCCTAGGGTCATGAAAATTGACAGGAAGGTTGGTCATGACCAGCAGATGACCCCTATTGATTTTGAGATCAATAGGTCAAAGGTCAAGGTCACAATGACACAGGACAGTTAAACGGTTTCTGGATGATAACTCAAGAATGCTTTGGCTTAGGATTTTGAAAATTGATAGGGAGGTTGGTCATGACCAGCAGATGACCCATATTGATGTTGAGGTCTTTAGGTGAAAGGTCAAGGTCACAGTAACCCAGAACAGTGAAACGGTTTCTGGATGGTAACTCAAGAACGTTTGGGCCTAGGATCATGGAAGTTGATATGGAGGTTGGCCATGACCAGCAGATGACCCTTATTGATTTTAAGGTCAGTAGGCCAAAAGTCAAGGTAACAGTGACCCTGAACAGTTAAACCATTTCCGGATGATAACTCAAGAATGCTTGGGCCTAGGATCACGAAACTTAATAGGGAGGTTGATCATGACTAGCAGATGACCTCTGTTTATTTTAAGATGAATAAGTCAAAGGTCAAGGTCACATTTACCCAGAACAGTAGACTTTTATGTACAGTGACCAAATAATATCTGTTCCTTGTGCAACTAGAACTGTCACAGGAGTGACGAAAACCACCACAATACGGTCTTGTCACAGAAGAATGGCAACCATAAGAAAGACATGGCAACAAGAAGGTGCAATTTAAATCGAACTTGGCCTGTATTTTATGATGTTACACATGTGTACCAAAATTTATCTAAATCTGTCAAGCCTTTTGTGAGTTATTGTCTGGCAACCATGAGTTCGACAAATTTTAAGTTGGAAAGGGGCCATAACTACACATAAAATTGGTGGTTTGTAGCCAAAGTCGAACTTTACCTGTATATTATGATGTTACACCTGTGTACCAAAAACATTTAAATCTGTCAAGAACTGTCACTGGAGTGTTAAATGACTCCAATGGCGGATGAATATTGCACAGTAGCTTGAGTCTGTGTTAAAAAATATCAAATAATAAGAGAGGTACAGATAAAGTGTATACACTATATAATTCTAAGAAAAAAGGGGGCATAATTCAGGAAATATTGGTGCAAGAGTTATGCACCTTGTGTCATGTGATGTGGGTGATGATGTGGAACAACTACTTCAAATTTGAAACAAATGCATTTCTTAACTAGAGCTATCACTAAAGGTGATGAATGTACCCCCCGCATGCACTGACACAGTACATTGCAATTTGACGCACACAAGATTGCATAATTATGTGGACTGTATATATATAGACTGTATGTATACAGTATAGTAACAAAAAACAAAGTCCCATAACTATGCAGAATATTTATCTAAAAGAATGTAACATGCACCATGCACAACTAGGGTTGGTACTGATCACTTGTGTGAAGTTTCATTAAATTGTGTGCAAGGGTTTGGTAGATTAGGCATGCACAAGATTGCATATGCAGACTGTATGTACATAGTATGTTAACAAGAAACAAAGTCCCATAACTCTGCAATTTTTGTCGCTGAAAGAACCTAACATGCCACATGCATAACTACTGTTGTTACTGATCACTTGTTTGAAGTTTCATTAAATTGTGTCAAGGGGATGAGGAGAGATGGTGCACACAAGATTGTGTCTATGTATATAGTATAGTAACAAAAAAACAAAGTCCCATAACTCTGCAAATTTTTTTTCTGAAAGAACCTAACATGCCCCATGCACAACTACTGTTGTTACTGATCACTTGTGTGAAGTTTCATTAAATTGTGTCAAGGGGATGAAGAGAGATGGTGCACACAAGATTGTGTCTATGTATATAGTATAGTAACAAAAAAAACAAAGTCCCATAACTCTGCAAAAAAAAATTCTAAAAGAACCTAACATGCCCCATGCACAACTACTGTTCGTACTGATCACTTGTGTGAAGTTTCATTAAATTGTGTCAAGGGGATGAGGAGAGATGGTGCACACAAGATTGTGTCTATGTATATAGTATAGTAACAAAAAAACAAAGTCCCATAACTCTGCAAAAAAATTTTCTAAAAGAACCTAACATGCCCCATGCACAACTACTGTTGGTACTGATCACTTGTGTGAAGTTTCATTAAATTCTGTCAAGGGGATGAAGAGAGATGGTGCGCACAAGATTGTGTCTATGTATATAGTATAGTAACAAAAAAACAAAGTCCCATAACTCTGCAATGTTTTTTTCTAAAAGAACCTAACATGCCCCATGCACAACTACTGTTGGTACTGATCACTTGTGTGAAGTTTCATTAAATTCTGTCAAGGGGATAAGGAGAGATGGTGCGCACAAGATTGCGTCATTGGACAGACAGACAACCTGAAACCAGTATACCCCCCCCCCCCCCCCCTTACAACTTTGTTGTCAGGGGGTACAATAACTGAGATATAGTGAAAATGCATCAAAATTAACCTTAAATTCTAAGTAAAAAGGGGCATAATTCATGAACAAGAGGGCCATGAAGGCCCTGTGTCGCTCACCTGACCTACTGATCTAAAGATCATCAAGATAGTTTCATTATGATATGGTCATAAATGTGGCCTCTAAAGTGTTAACTAGCTTTTCCCTTGATTTGACCCGGTGACCTAGTTTTTGACCCCACATGACCCAGATTCGAACTTGACCTAAAGATCATCAAGGTTAACATTCTGACTAAGTTTCATGAAGATGCAGTCATAAATGTGGCCTCTGGAATGTTAACAAGCTTTTCCTTTAATTTGAACTAGTGACCTTGTTTTTTACCCCATCTGACCCAGATTTGAACTTGAGCTATCAAGATTAATATTCTGACCAAGTTTCATTATGATATGGTCATAAATGTGGCCTCTAGAGTGTTAAATAGCTTTTCCTTTGATTTGACCTAGTGACCTAGTTTTTGACCCTACATGACCCAAATTCAAACTGGACTTTAAAATCATCATGATTAACATTCTGACCAAGTTTCATGAAGATACAGTCATAAATATGGCCTCCACAATGTTAACAAGCTTTTCCTTTGATTTGACCTGGTGACCTAGTTTTTGACCCCAGATGACCCAGTATCGAACTTGTCCAAGATTTTATTGAGGGTACCGTAACATTCTGACCAAGTGTAATTAAGATTGGGCCAAAATTCTGACCTCTAGAGTGTTAACAAGCTTTTCCTTTGATTTGACCTGGTGCCCTAGTTTTTGACCCCAAATGACCCAATATCGAATTTGTCCAAGGTTTTATTGAGGGTAACATTCTGACCAAGTTTCATTAAGATTGGGCCAAAATTCTGACCTCTAGAGTGTTAACAAGCTTTCCCTTTGATTTGACCTGGTGACCTAGTTTTTGACCCCAGATGACCCAATATCGAACTCGTCCAAGATTTTATTGAGGGTAACATTCTGACCAAGTTTCATTAAGTTTGGGCCAAAATTGTGACCTCTAGAGTGTTAACAGTGAAATTGTTGAGTCAAATTGTTGACGACGGACGATGACGGACACAGAGCGATCACTAAAGCTCACCTTGAGCACTTCGTGCTCAGGTGAGCTAAAAAATTGGTGTCAGAGTTATGCACCTTGTGTCACATGATGTGGGTGATAAGGTGGAACATTTATTTTAAGTTTGAATCAAATCCATTTAGTTATAACTGAGATATAGTGAAAATGCATCAAAATTAACCTTTAATTCTAAGTAAAAGGGGGCATAATTCATGAAAAATGGGTGTCAGAGTTATGCATCTTGTGTCACATGATGTGGGTGATAAGGTTGAACATCTATTTTAAGTTTGAATCAAATCCATTTAGTAATAACTGAGATATAGATTTTGGGACGTGATGCGACGCAACACGACAAAACTGAGTCCTATTATAGCCCCCGCCCCCCAAACATGTTTGGGTGGGAGTATGATTACTGAATGCATCAAGGGGGACATTACGTGTTCTACAAGCTCTTGTTATTACTCACAGTTAAAATTTTTTACATATTGGCAGTGGGGCCAATATTCAGCCACATGAAAGAACCAACCCTGCAGACTAAAGACCACCTTTGAAAAGAGGCTTATTAACTAAGCCAGCTTTTAAGACCGCTGGTTACATTGAGGCATTGCAGTGTATTTTAACATGTTGAAAGTTAAATCCGTATGAAAGGAAGCAATTAAATTTTCCTTTCAGGATACATTTTACACATTAAATGATTGGCTGGGATGATTATGGGAACCATTTATTACAAGTGTCATTGTGTACAGACAGTTATGGTTGAATATAATTATGTCTTTCACTGCCTTTTGAGAAATTTTCACAATAAATCTTGCAGCAAAATTCTCATTATACAGTGTAAATCTGATGTAAAGGACATGTTATATGAATCTGTACAAGTTATGCTTGAAATATGAACAGCTACAGCAAAATTCTGAATACGTATTGCCCCGAGTCATATAGCCTTGAATACCCCGCCCCCACCAAGAACACATGGCAATACATATCGCCTTGAATACATACAGTCCAGTCCACTTATTGTCCTTATTTACTGGTATTGCAAACTGGAATTTTCTGTTTATTTAAATGACTATGGGTGAGGCAAAATGGAGAGCACTTACACTCCTGTTTACATTCTTTCTTTTGTTAAATATTTCATGGTCTCCTTGAAGGACATATTAATTCAGTGAATTATGTGGGTGGCAATAGTATTTGTTAATCATGCTCAGACTTATTCCTGACACCACAGCAAAACCTTCGAAAAACAAGTGTAGGACTGCAGGGAGGAGTGAAACAAGAAAAGCAAAATTTAGTGTCAATGCATATTGAAAGAAAGTTTAAATAGGCATGGAAGTATGTAAACAAGTGGCAGAAAAATGCAAACTTCAAACTGAGGTTAAATGATGCATATATATTGAAAGTTAATTCAGTAGAATGTACGAGTGTGATGACAGACAGAAAGAGAATCCATGCAGAAAAAAAAACAAGCATCAATATATGCTGCGATTAGAACAGCCCCTCTATTATTTTAAACTGAATTATTTTTAGAGTTTCTGGTTGGGATAATACATGTATCAGGACTTGTATGCCAAGTATCAACTGTTAATATTTGTCTTTTCTTGATAAAATTAGTCACCTATCACATATTATGTATGATGCTGTAACAGAACCATTTATTGTTAACTGTGTTTTCAAATTCGTCATTTAGATATGAAATGACAGATTTCAATCAAAGATACGTGTTGGTTTTTGATTTGATTTACTACATCATCAAACAGAGCTTATAAAGTGAGTGTAAGATATATACCTTGGTTATATGGAGCTAATGCTACGGAGCTTGCATAAATAATAATTATTTATTTTGGGGGATCTATATACTGATCATTTACAATGCAAGAGAGAAAGTTAAAATAAAACTAGAAGTGTGTTTTCTTTCAGTTAAGATGTCAGGTACTTTTATTCAATTAACATGCAAAAAGAAATTCAAATAAGAGCTGTCAAAGGAAACAGGGCGCTGGACTGTCTGGAAACTTGATACTGAAACAGGGTTTATCTGAGAGCACCAATGTGATTTCAGAAGTTTTCGTACTCTCAGTTTGTAAAAAGATTGAAAAATCTGTAAATTTACGGATAATCTAAATATCCCACTTTCTTACACCTGTTAAGGCTTGATTTTGCAAAGTGTCATGGAACTAAATAATAGTGACATTTATCGGCTACAAACTAAATAATACCGGTAACTTTTTTTATGTTTCTTTTATATTTCATAGCCCATGTTGGACTTCTAGATACAAATGTATATACAAACAACAGGTCCAAGAAAAGTCACAAATTAGTCTGGCTATTTATAGCTAGAAATTGCAGTAAAAAACAGTAACAGTTGTACACTATAGGTATGTCGGTATATATAACAGCCATGAAAGAAAACCTTTAAGAAACGACATCTATGCAGTCAGAATGTGACATCAAATGTCTTGAATTTGTGTACCGTAATCAGATTTTGTAAATATACCAACTGTCCAAAATTTAAAGTTTTTACAGTCCGTAAACTTACAAATTAACTCCCAGGTAAAAAAAAAATGTTTTACTTATTGCATGTATAGATAGAACTGCTACGAGAGTTTCAGACCCTTTGGATTACTTTCATTTTTTCACATTTTGGAAAAATTCAAAATCATCCATAATCAGGTCCTAGAAAAGTCACAAATTAGCTAGAATTAGCTATTAAACTAATCATTATGATGCAAAATATGTCAAAATCAAATATGAAAGACAATAACACAAAACCAAGCAGCAATACTTTGTTGCGATAAATCATTCAAGAATGTGTCACTAGTGAGAATCATTGTTGCATAAGACTAATTTACGGTAGTTATGACTTTAATCACAGAAATTCGCAACATGTATTGAAACTGAAACTGCATAGATCTCCATTCTTTGTGATTGTCTTTTGTCTCATAAACCATTTGGATGGGATATTAACAGTTCAATACTCAATATTGGCATATACTGGTTTTATAGCTATATATAGCCAGATTTAGCTATATAGCTATTTTGTGACTTTTCTGGTACCTGGTAATGGCTGAAAATCACAAACCACATTCAACTGTGCATGTACTCAATAAATTATTTTATTTTAACCTGTGGTTTCGAGTTTATCTGAAATTTTAACAGATTTCATGCACAGGAGCCTGAATTTTTTTTAGATATTTTGATTGTCTGTATATTTACAGAATGTGTGTAAAAACTTCCTTATACATGTACTAGATCTTTGTAATTGTCTTTCATCTTATGGCCATTTTATATTTGATTTTGACAGGTCTAGGAAAGTGGTATATATTTTTTATTTTTGTTTGATTTAACGTCGCATCGACACATGATAGGTCATATGGCGACTTTCCAGCTTTAATGGTGGAGGAAGACCCCAGGTGCCCCTCAGTTCATTGTTTCATCACGAGCGGGCACCCGGGTAGAACCACCGACCTTCCGTAAGCCAGCTGGATGGCTTCCTCGCAGGTATATTTACAGATTATCTGTAAATTTACAGATTGTGTGCATGAAAACCAATGAAATTACATTTATTCTTGCAATTAATTTATTTACAGTATGCATAAATTATGGTCATTTGTGAGTTTCAGCCACTTCTGTTGACTTTGAGTTTTTGGCATTTTCAGAAAAATCAAAGTCAACAGAAATCACTGAAAGTTACAATTGACCTTTATTTATGCATACCATAAGTAAATCAGTTAATTTCGAGCTGCGATTTTGAGTCTAAATGTGATTTTAGCAGTTTTCAAACACTTGATCTGTAAATTTATAGATTGAAAAATCTGTAAATTTACAGATAATTTGTAAATATACCACTTCCCTAGAGCTGTTTGACATATTTCACATTATTGTTACCAGTTTTACAGCTAATTCTAGCTATATATATAGCTAGAATTGGGTAAATAGCGGATGAGTGACATTTCATGGACCTAATTAAGCAAGGATATACAACAGAAGTTGACGAAAAAATAAAAAAAACAGCTTACCTGTGATAAGTTCTAAGGCTCCACAGATGACAAACACATATCCCTTTTTAAAACAGAAGAAGGTTACAAGTGCTCCTACAACGATGAGCATGAAGAGGGCAGACAGACCTGTGAACACAGTTGTTGCTTTGAACTGATCGTTGAGAATCGTGTCGAAAGTTGTGAAGGAGCCAGTGCAGCTATAGGTGGCATCGAGATCATTTGGTACACAGTACTGATACACTCCAAAATGGCCATAGCCAGGACTTTCCTTAGTGTCCCCGATCCACTGGGGCTGGGAAAAAGCAATGCAAGCTAATACACAGAAGACAATAGACATCACAGCCCATGCTACTGCAATAGCCCGGTGATTCTTATTGAAATGGTATGCAAAGAAAAACAAACTTTCTCTATCATAACGTTGCAGAGTCATTTTTCAATCTAGAAGCGAAGCTTAGACTTCTTGAAATAAATGCACTTAGCTTTTCAGTGTAAAGTTTTACAAAATGGCTCCTCCCAGTTGAAAAGTTGTGTAGTGTCCACTGGCACAGACCATGAAGTGAGAGTAATATCAAAGGAGATCCAAATGATTGTCACACCCCAGTAGAATATGGACCAGTTTATCTACCCATGAAATTCTCCTGCATTATAACAAGCCTATTCAGGCTATTGATTGTTTGGTGTATTGGGGAACCATCTATTTTTACTCTGCTGACAGGTGTATTTATAACCTTGTAGGTATAATTGTTCTGCTCTGCTGCATAAGATATTAAAGTAAGATAGAAATAATTTATACTTTCGATGAAAAAAAATATGTAATACAAGTGGAGATAGATTTATGTCTGTTTTCTTGAATTTTCTGAAAAGTTATCAAAGTGTATTATGATATGTCTGTATGTTAAGATTTTTAAAGGAAAATCTGTGTGTCTGTGTGTGTGCATGTGTTCTAGAATGTGGCGATTACTGAAGAGTAAGGTCCATGTTTCGGAGAAAAAAGTTCGAACATCACCAAATCATAGAAAGAAAGCATTTTTTTTTACATGAAAATTGAACAGTATATAAAACGTGTCTATTATTCTACAAAACCATTATCAATTTACTCATATATGTATTGAATTCCAGAAAGGGACTGCATGAAAGGGCCACACTTCTGGACAGTTCAGCGCCTTTGAAAAACTCACCATTTTTAGCTCGACTTTTCAAAGAAAATGTAGAGCTATTACACTCGCCCCGGCGTCGGCGTCGCCGTTGGTTAAAGTTTTTGATAAAGTCAAATATCTCTGTTACTATCAAAGCTATTGACTTGAAACTTAAAATAGATATTTACTATCAAAGTCTACACCAGGAGAAACAATCCCCATAACTCTGATTTGAATTTTGACAGAATTATGCCCCTTTTTAACTTAGAATTTTTGGTTAAAGTTTTTGATAAAGTCAAATATCTCTGTTACTGTCAAAGCTATTGACTTGAAACTTAAAATACTTATTTACCATCAAAATCTACACCAGAAGAAACAATCCCCACAACTCTGATTGAATTTTGACAGAATTATGCCCCTTTTTTAACTTAGAATTTTTTGTTAAATTTTTTGATAAAGTCAAATATCTCTGTTACTATTAAAGCTTTTAACTTGAAACTCAAACTAGTTATTTACTATCAAAGACTACACCAGGAGACACAATTCCCATAACTCTGATTTGAATTTTGACAGAAATATGCCCCTTTTTAACTTAGAATTTTTTTTAAAAAATTTTGATAAAGTCAAATATCTCTGTTACTATTAAAGCTTTTGACTTGAAACTCAAAACCGTTACTTTCTATCAAAGTCTACACCAGGAGACACAATTTCCATAACTCTGATTTGAATTTTGACAGAATTATGTACCTTTTTAACTTGGAATTTTTTTTACTGGCAAAGCTCTAATTCAGAGTCAAGCACTGAGAAAAGTCGAGCGCGCTGTCTTACGGACAGCTCTTGTTAAAAAAGCTGTTGGATTTCTTCGTTTTGATGCATTTGCAACAATGTATCAGTGTTTAAACTTAACATACAATGTAAAACATCGTTTTGGACAATTGTTTACATTTATTTCTTTACAAATGGCATTCTTTTTTAAAGGGGGACAACTCCTTTAGAATATTTTAAGTATCCAATTCTATGGGACAGAACAGTAAAACATGTATTGGACAGATAAGTTGTTTGTCAAGATGTTGTTTGTTTACTAAAAATTTCTGTTGTTTTGTGATATACTGCTAAACCTGAAGATGATGATGATGATGATGTGTGTGTGTGGGGTGTGTGTGTGTGTGTGTGTGTGTGTGTGTGTGTGTGTGTGTGTGTGGGAAATGAAATAATAAAACAACTTTTAATAACAGGTTATCATTCTCACTGTAACTATATCATTCTCACTGTAATTATATCATACTCACTGTAACTATATCATACTCACTGTAACTATATCATTCTCACAGTAAATATATCATACTCACTGTAACTATATCATCCTCACTGTAACTATATCATACTCACTGTAACTATATCATTCTCACTGTAACTATATCATACTCACTGTAACTATATCATACTCACTGTAACTATATCATTCTCACTGTAACTATATCATACTCACTGTAACTATATCATACTCACTGTAACTATATCATTCTCACTGTAACTATATCATACTCACTGTAACCCTGTATTATTATATGGACTGATTAGAAAATCTCCTCAGAATATGCTGATAGATTTCAAAATAATTTGACAGAAATGATCCTTAGGTGACCCTCTACCAAAGTGACTTTTAGCACGAACTGGTAGCAATGCACACATACTTGGTATAAAGCAGCATTTCTGAAATAATTTTCTCATTTTCATTTTCTTTTAATTCTTGATTTAAAAACAAACTGAAAAACTAATCTGACACAAAACAATAATTTGGTTACACCCAAACAACTTATCTGTCCAATACACGTTTTACTGTTCTGTCCCATTAAATTGGATTTTTAGCTCACCTTAGCACGAAGTGCTCAAAGGTGAGCTTTTGTGATCGTCCTGTGTCCGTCGTCCGTCGTTGTCTGTCGTCCGTCGGCGTCGGCGTCAACAATTTGACTGATAACACTCTAGAGGTCACAAATTTGAGCCAGTCTTAATGAAACTTGGTCAGAAGGTTACCCTCAATTAAATCTTGGATCAGTTCGATATTGGATCATCTTGGATCAAAAACTAGGTCACCAGGTCAAATCAAAGGAAAAGCTTGTTAACACTCTAGAGGATACATTTTTGGCCCAATCTTAATGAAACTTGGTCAGAATGTAACCCTCAATAAAATCTTGGACGAGTTCGATATTGGGTCATCTGGGGTCAAAAACTAGGTCACCAGGTCAAATCAAAGGAAAAGCTTGTTAACACTGTAGAGGCCACATTTATGACTGTATCTTCATGAAACTTGGTCAGAATGTTAATCTTGATGATCTCAAGGTCCAGTTTGAATCTGGGTCATGTGGGATCAAAAACTAGGTCACCAGGTCAGATCAAAGGAAAAGCTAGTTTACACTGTAGAGGTCACATTTATGACCATATCCTAATGAAACTTGGTCAGAATGTTAGTCTTGAGGCTGTATAGGTCAAGTTTGAATCTGGGTCAGGTGGGGTCAAAAACTAGGTCACTTGGTCAAATCAAAGGAAAAGCTTGTTAACACTCGAGGCCACATTTATGACTGTATCTTTATGAAACTTTGTCAGAATGTTAATCTTGATATTCTTAAGGTCCAGTTTGAATCTGGGTCATGTCGGGTCAAAAAATAGGTCACTAGGTCAAATTAAAAGAAAAGCTAGTTTACACTTTAGAGGCCACATTTATACCATATCTTAATGAAACTTGGTCAGAATGTTAATCTTGATGGTCTTTTGGTCAATAGGTCAGGTGAGCGATACAGGGCCTTCATGGCCCTCTTGTTAAAATATTCTAAAGGAGTTGTCCCCCTGTAAAAATGAATGCCATTTGTAAAGAAATGAATGTAAACAATTGTCAAAAACGATGTTTTACCTAGTTCACTGGTACATTGTTGCAAATGCATCAAACGAAGACATGTAACAGCTTTTTAAAAATGGTGAGTTTTTAAAGGCGCTGAACTGTCCAGAAGTGTGGCAATACATATACAGTACAATCGTGATCCTACGAAAAGCCAAGGGACCGGTTGTTGTTTTTGTAATATCGCATTTTCGTTCGAGCGTAGCATAGGAAATTTCGCTATACAGCACCTTAATATCTACACTTCGTAACCCGTGATATTTAAACATGTGATTTTCGTATCGGAGTACATGTATACCAATTTTATATGTACATCTGTGTTTACTACAAATCTTATTCGGATCTGAACTCAGATGGTATGTAGAATATAGAACGGGTTGTCTTTTTTTCTTCACTTTTTATTCACTGTACATAAAACATATACAGGGTACATTGTTGCACTAGAAAAAAAAATCGCAATTGCATATTCCAATACCCTCAGCTACCCTTTACTGAATTGTTTGGTATAATAAAACGACAATATACAGACGATCAGGACTTAAATATTGTTTTATTTTCTTTATGCAGTGACTGTTTGAGATGTATAGATATCGAAGCAAGTGTGACTTTTATGCCATCCGATCGGATAGGTATAGGGGAAAAAATTAAACATTAACTTGTGTCATATAGTACAGCGTATGTGTTTCGAATATCATTAGTTTTTACACTTTAATCGCTGTTTACGCCCAGCTAAATGATAGTGACACTTTCCACTCTAAAGTATTTTCACGCTGTTATGGAAGGTGTGAAAACTTAGACGGTACATTCGTAAAATTGCAACTAAAACAAGTTGAAAACAGGCTTTAAGGGCATAACAGTACTTTCGTAGCAGCGCATTTTTCGTAAAATTGCATTTTCGTAAAACCGCAACTTTGTTACATAGAAATAAGAAGGAAAGAAGCCGGGACCACAACACCTTTTCGTAGTATACCGGTATTTCGTTAAATTGCGATTCGTAGCATCGCGAATGCACTGTATGTGTAAATTGAGTGACAACGCTTTTGTAGAATAATATACATGTTTTATATGCTGTTTAATTTTCATGTAAAACAAAGCTTTCTTTCTATGATTTGGTGATGTTCAAACTTTTTTCTCCGAAACATGGAACTAACTCTTAACCTATAGCCTGCTGGCGTCAGGTGATTCTGCCTTTGCGACCAGTGCAGACCAAGATTAGCCTGCACATCCGTGCAGGTTGATCTTGGTCTGCACTGTTTGCTATGACAGTCAGTCAATTTTCTGTGAACACCCCTTTAAATAATAAGAAGCACTACCTAAATTGAATGACTGGCTAGTTCATTTTAGATTTTAAGCAGGGTAAAGGTTAAACTAAAAGCTGATAATGCTTGACAGCTACCCTATAGATGAAGAACTGAAACTGGTTTTGTCCTTGCACATAAATACTTCAGTCATGATGTGGTTTGACAGCTTAAAACCCATCTCAGCAATTCTGTATAACTTGGCTTCTTTTTTTTTAGTGAATTGCTAGTCTTTGGTTCTATCTACCAAACAGTAGATGAATCAATAAATTTTTATGCAGAGCAGTAATACATGCAAAAAGTGGTCAGGCTAGTTCCCAATTATAGATCGTTTATATAGAATTAGTCATGGTCAATAGACAAGGTTCACAATGACAAGGTTCACAGTCACAGTGGTTATGTTGACAAAACAGCAGAGGTAATCCTTTGTAAACCCATTTTATATTTGTATAAGTTTGTTGTAATGAATGAATCAGGTTTTATAGAAATTTTAACATGGGAATTTTTGTGGCCTCTAAATGTCATAATTTTTGAAACTTACTTGCTGATTCAGTTACAGACTTCAGCTGTCTTTGATGGCATACAGACACTAAATAGGAAAATGGCGCAAGAAAATGGTAGTCGCATAATGGCGGATTCAAATAGTCCTCAGTTTTTTTTTTTTCCTGTAGAGCTAATTTCCTTAATTTCTTTGCATTTTTTTGCTGAAATCACATGACAAATCTATGCTTGACATGTAGGCAGCATTTTCATAATGAAATACTTATGTGATTTGAGATCTTATTTTTAGCTTACCAGAGCACGAAGCGCTTTAGGTGAGCTATTGTGACCGGTCATTGTCCGGTGACATGCGGTGTGCGTCGTCCGTCAATATTTTCTTTGTTAACACTCTAGAGGCCACATTTGTGATCCAATCTTTATGAAACTCAGTCAGAATGTTTGCCTTGATGATCTCTAGGTCCAGTTCGAAACTGGGTCATGTGGGATCAAAAACTAGGTCACTAGGCCAGATCAAAGGAAAATCTTCTTAACACTGTTTAAGTTTGAAACTCATGAGAATTGGCCAGAATGTTTGTCTTGATGACCTCATGCTAAAGTTTGAATTTGGGTCATGTTGGGTTAAAAACTAGGTCACCAGGTCAAATCAAAGGAAAAGCTTGTTAACACTAGAGGCCAAATTTATTACCCTATCTTCATGAAACTTAGTCAGAGTGTTGATCTTGATGATCTGTAGGTCAAGATCTAAACACGGTCATGTGGGGTCAAGAACTAGGTCACTAGGCCAGATCAAAGGAAAATCTTGTTGACACTGTAGAGTCCACAGTTTAAGTTTGAAACTCATGAGAATTTATCAGAATGTTTGTCTTGATGACCTCTAGGTCAGGTTCGAATCTGGGTCATGTGGGGTCAAAAACTAGGTCACCTGGTCAAATCAAAGGAAAAGCTTGTTAATGCTCTAGAGGCCACATTTATGACCCTATCTTCATGAGACTTGGTCAGAATGTTTGTCTTGATGATCTCTAGGTCAAGTTCGAAACTGGGTCAGAATGGTCAGAATGTTTGGCTTGATCACCTCAAGGTCAGGTTTGAATCTGGGTCATGTGGGTCAAAAACTAGGTCATTCAATCATATCAAAGGAAAAAGCTTGTTAACACTCCAGAAGTTACATTTATTACTCTATCTTCATGAGACTTGGTCAGAATGTTTGTCCTAATGACCTTTAGGTCAAGTTTTTATTTGGATCATGTGAGATAAAAACTAGGTCACCAGCTCGGATCACATGAAAAGCTTGTTAACACTCTTGAGGCCAGATTTATGATCCTACCTTCATGAAACTTGGTCAGAACTTGGTCAGAATGTTTGTCTTTATGATCTCTAGGTCAAGTTTGAAACTGGGTCATGTGGGGTCAAAAATTAGGTCAGTAGGCCAGATCAACTCTGGTGAGCGATATAGGGCCGTTATGGCCCTCTTGTTTAGCTGATTGTGCAGTTTGTTTGTGGCTGAGAATATTTTTCTTGCTTCAAACATGACCCCCACTTTTCCTTTGATTTTTATTCAGGACTGACAATATTCTTCAAGAAAATGTAAGTTACAGACATTTAAAATGGGTCCTGATGTGTGTTGCAGCCATTGGAAATATGTCGATGTTATATAGAATAAAGAACAGCTATCTAGGCAAAGTTCGTATATGGGCCGTCTGGGGTGAAAAACTAGGTCACTAGGTCAAATCAAAGAAAAACCTTGTGTATGCAATGGGAACTGCATTTTACATCGGATCTTCATGAAACCTGGTTAGAATGTTTGTCTGGATGCAATCTAGGTCAAGTTTTAATAAAGGTCATCTGGGGTCAAAAACTAGGTAACCTGGTCAAATCAAAGAAAAACCTTTAGTACGCACTAGGGGCTGCATTTTACACTGGATATTCATAAAATTTGATCAGAATGATTGCCTTGATGAAATCTAGGTCAAGTTTGAATATGGGTCATCTGAGGTCAAAAACTAGGTCACTAGGACAAAACCTAGGACAAAACAAAGAAAAATGTTGTGTATGCGCTAGTGGCTGTATTTTTCAATTGAGGTTCATGAAATTTGGTCAGAATGATTGCCTTGAACAAATCGATGGGTAATCTGTGGTCAAAAACTAGGTCACAAGGTCAAATCAAAGAAAAACCTTGTGTATGCAATAGGAATTGCATTTTACACTGGACCTTCAGGAAATTTGATTACAATATTTGTCTTGGTGATTTCTAGGTCAGGTTTGAATCTAGGTCATGTTGGGTCAAAAACTAGGTCATCCAGTCAAATCAAAGGAAAAGCTTGATAACACTTTAGAGGCCACGTTTATGACCATATCTTCATGAAATTTGGTCAAAATGTTTTATATTGATGTTTAAAGTCTTGGATGATTTCGAATGTGGGTCACGTGGGGCCAAAAACTAAGTCACTAGGTCAAATCAAAGGAAAAGCTTGTATACACTCTTGAGGTCACTTTTTTGCTCAATTCTTTCTGAAACTTTGTCAGAATGTTTGTTTTTAGCTCACCTGTCACATAGTGACAAGGTGAGCTTTTGTGATCACCCTTCGTCTGTCGTCTGTGCGTCTCGTGCGTCCGTCCGTGCGTCTCATGCGTCCGTCCGTGCGTCAACAATTGCTTGTCTGCACGATAGTGGTTTCGTTTATGATTTTATTTTAACCAAACTTGCACACAACTTGTATCACCATAAGATCTAGGTTCCTTTCTTGAACTGGCCAGATCCCATTATGGGTTTCAGAGTTATGGCCCCTGAAAGGGCCAAAATTAGCTATTTTGACCTTGTCTGCACAATAGCAGCTTTATTTATGATTTGATTTTTACCAAACTGGCACACAATTTGTATCACCATAAGATTTTGGTTCCTCTCTTGAACTGGTCAGATTCCATTATGGGTTCCAGAGTTATGGCCCCTGAAAGGGCCAGAATTAGCTATTTTGACCTTGTCTGCACAATAGCAGCTTCATTTATGATTTTATTTTAACCAAACTTGCACACAGCTAGTATCACCATAAGATCTTGGTTCCTTTCTTGAACTGGCGAGATTCCTTTATGGGTTCTAGAGTAATGGCCCCTGAAAGGGCCAAAATTAGCTATTTTGACCTTGTCTGCACAATAGCAGCTTCATTTATGATTTGATTTTAACCAAACTTGCACACAACTTGTATCACCACAAGGTCTTGGTTCCTTTCTTGAACTGGTCAGATTCCATCATGGGTTCCAGAGTTATGGCCCCTTAAAGGTCCAGAATTGGCTATTTTGGCTTTTGCAGCCATATAGAGACTTCATTTATGGTTTTATTTGATACAAACTTCCAAAATATCTTCAACAACAATAAATCTTAGATTCCATGACAAATCAGATCCAATCGTAGGTTCCAGAGTTATTTTATATGTGATTTCCTCCCCTGATTGTAATCAAAATGGATTTATATCAGTAAGTACTTATTTGAAATTTCATAATAGTCATTAGTTGGACTGAGACAATCAGGGTAGATAACTATGGACTGATTTTATGTCAAATTACCTCCCTTTATTTCAAATTTAAAATGGGTATATCTCCGTAACTAATGAAGATACTGATCTGAAATTTCATTTTTGTCATCAGATTTATTTGGCAGAGCCTTTTGTTCACTTACAATATATTTTTTTTTAATTACTTCCCTTTTACGTTACTATAAATAGCTTATTTTTAGGAACTTTTTTATTATTGGCCGTAGGGAAAAACCGAGACCACTTTTCTGTGGTACAACATGGATGGTACCTCCAATTTTTAGGTGCATTTTGACATATCTGTACCTTGTAAGAATTGTTTTTTCTTTTTGGTTAAATTTCTTTCCATTGTTGTTCCTGTCCTTTGGACTTAAGTATTTTTACTGAGGACCTTCTTGTCCTCAAGTGCAATGATAACAGGTGAGCGATATAGGGCCATCATGGCCCTCTTGTTATGGAATCTTGGACAAGCACGAACCTTGGTCATATGGGATAAAAAAACTAGGTCACTAGATTAAATCAAAGAAAATACTTTTTACCCTCAAGATTTTTTTGGTCCAATCTTAATGAAAATTAGTCAGAATATTTGTTTCCATGAAATCACTAGGTCAAACATGTTCACACTGTTGTGGTATGTTTCTCAGGTGAGCGGCGTAGGGCCATCTTGGCCCTCTTGTTTTCAAAAACTGCATACTTGTAGCCCAAAGAATTAATTAATTTCTAGCAGTAAGAAGTAAAGTTAAACATATTTAACAGTTCAAATGTGTAATTTGTATGCAGTTCAGAGTAGAAAATGACAAAACGGCAAAACTAGGCTACAGTTGGGATAACTGATAGAAAATTATGTTGCGAAAATTTGACGCTGCGTCTTATGTTACAGAAAATGCCATAAAACCTTAGAAACTGTTGATATCAAGCTAAAACCTTGTATTTTTTCATGCATTTAGGTTGCTTGCACATTGGAATTGAAACTGAAAAAAGTTTTTCTTATAGGCATACAGACACTAAATAGGAAAATGGCGCAAAAAAAAAAAAATGGTAGTTGCATAATGGTGGATTCAAATAGTCCTCAAATAGTCCTCAGTTTTTTTTTGCTCTGTAGAGGCATTTTCCTTACTTTCTTTGCATTTTTTTGCATAATTCACATGACAGATCTATGCTTGACATGTAGGTAGCAATTTCATAATGAAATACTAATGTGACAGAATTTGTCAAGGATACTTAGATCATACACCACCACTACAATTTGGGGTCTCATTTTTTAGCTGATTTTGCAGTTTGTATGTTTGGCAGAAAATATTTTTCTTGCATCAAACATGACCCCCACTTTTCTTTTAATTTTTATTCAGCACTGATAAATTTAAGAAAATGTAAGTTACAGACATTTAAAATGGGTCCTGATGTGTGCTGCACAGCCATTGGAAATATGTCAATTTTATATAGAGCAAAGAACAGCTATTTAGTGTGTTATAACCTGATATCATAATTAGATTATTGTATAGAGTTGATCTGTAGCATCATAATAAGGTCCTCTCCAAGTTTTGTTCAAAGTGGGGCACCTGGCCCCTTTTAGGGGCTACTAGAGCTAAAAATGGAAATACCTTTAACCCTTATCATGCTGGATACGATTGATTCTGCCTTTGCGACCAGTGTAGATCATGATCAGCCTGCACATCCATGCAATCTGATCATGATCTGCATTGTTCGCTATCAGTCAGTATATTTTTTTAACAGTTAATGGTGCTGTCCAAATTGAAAGATGGATAAGTTCATTTTAGAAATTAGTAGGGTAAATGTTAAACAGCTTGTTTTCATGAGCCTCCTGATAGATCTTCATCAGACTTGAACTGTAGCAATATTATAAGGTCCGCATCCAGTTTTATACAAACGGGGGTACTTGGCCCCTTTTAGGGGCTACTAGAGCTAAAAATAGAAATACATTGAAAGGAATTCTCATAAACCGCTTGATGGATCTTCATCAAACTTACTGTGTATCATCATCATAAGTTCCTCTTCCAAATTTATTCAAATAAATTTAATAAATTAATAAATTTTGTTGCCTGGTAGAGCTAAAAATAGAAATACCTTTCAACATTTTGTTCTCACTAATTGATGGATCTTCATCAGACTTGGGTCTGTTGCATCATTATAAGGTTCTCGGAGACTCCCAAATGTATTCAAATGGGGGCACTTTGTCCTTTTAGGGGTGGCCAGAGCTAAATTTAGAAATAACTTGAACAAACTTCTCATGAAGTACTTGATTGTATTGAACTGGGTGTAAGGTTCTATCGAAGATTTGTTCAAATGGGGGCACTTTGTCCTTTTAGGGGTGGCCAGAGCTAAATTTAGAAATAACTTGAACAAACTTCTCATGAAGTACTTGATTGTATTGAATTGGGTGTAAGGTTCTATCGAAGATTTGTTCAAATGGGGTTGGGTGGGGGGGGGGGGGGGGGGGGGGGGTTGAGGACTTGGCCCATTTTAGGGTTTTAGGGGCACTAGAGCTAAAAAAACATGTAAACAAGTTATGAAGCACTTTATCAATGTTCTTTTTTAGCATTTCTATAAAGTTCTCTGTTAAATTACTTCCACTTGGGGAATTTTGCCCTTTTAAAGGGTCAGTAGAGCTAAAAATAGAAATATTGTTAAATGATTTTTTCCCTTGAACAGCTTGGCAGATCTTCATTAGATTTGTTCTATTGCATCCTTTGTGCTCAGAATGTGCTATTGTGATCGCTCACCGTCCAGCGTCCTTCCGTCCATCTACGCTTTTCTTCTAACAAGATCTCTTCTTAAATTGCTGGTCTGATTTCAAAATAATTTCACACAAATGGCCCTTAGGACATTGTAACCCTCTGTCAAGGTGGTTCAAATTATTACGATTGGTCAAAAAACATGGCTGCAATGGGGGCGTGGTCACTTTTCCCAATATTTATGTAGTGGAAACAATAAAAATTTTCTTGTATGAAACTGCTGGCCTGATTTTGAAATAATTTGATACAAATGGTCCTTATGTTAGCCTCCGCTAAGATTGTTCAGATTATTACAATTCGCCAAAACATATGGCCGCCAGGGGGCTTGGTCTCTTTTCCCTATAAGTGGAAACTTTAAAAATTTTCTTGAAACTGCTGGCTTGATTTTTAAGTAATTTCACACAAGTGGTCCTTGTGTGACCCTCTACCAAGAATTCCGATTAGTAAAAAAAACATGGCCGCCAGACGGCATGATCACTTTTCCCAATATGTTTATAGTGGAAACTTAAAAAATTCTTGTATGAAACTGCTGGCCAGATTTTAAACAAATGGTCCTTAAGTGTCCTTCTACCAAGATCAAAATTATTTTGATTTGAAAAAAAAAAACATGGCTGCCAGGGAGTGTGGTCATTGGCCAATTGATAGAATCATAATAATTTCCTCCTTGTTTCGATTTTGTTTCCTGACTCCTCCTATTACACTTAACTGCATTTGAGGATGCAAAATACAGTCAACATCGTACATACGACCAACTGTATTAAGCGACTTTTTAGCCCAACTATTTTAAGAATTGCTAGAGCTATTGGACTCACCCATGTGTCGGCTTATGCGTCAGCGTCCAGATTTTGTAAAGTTTTTGTATGTAAGCTGGTATCTCAGCAACCACTTGTGAGAATGGTTTGAAACTTTACACACTTATTAATTGTGAGACACTGACTTACATTCCACAAGTTCCATAACTCCATTTTGCTTTTATTTACAAAATTATGCCCATTTCTTGACTTAGCAGATTTTGGTAAAGTTTTTATATGTAAGCTGGTATCTCAGTACCCACAAATGGGAATAGATTGAAACTTCACATACTTTGAACTGTGATGATCTGACATGCAGTGCACAGGTTTCATAACTCTACTTTGCATTTTTAGCTCACCTGAGCACAAAGTGCTCGGGGTGAGCTATTGTGATTGCTCACCGTCTGGCGTCTGTTCGTCCGTCCACACTTTCTTTTAAACAACATCTCCTCTGAAACCATTTGGTGGAAGTTGATGAAACTTAGCCTGGATGTTCAAATGGTTCCACTTGGTTGCACAGAGGGGCCGCCTGGGCTAAAAATAGAAAAATCTTTCACCGACATCTCTTAAACCCCTGGTCTGATTTTGAAATTATTTCACATGGTCCTTGTGTGATCCTCTACCAAGTTTGTTCAAATTATTCCAATTCGTTAAAAACCATGGCCGCCAGGGGTCGTAGTCACTTTTCCCTGTATGTATATAGTGGAAACTTTAAAAATATTCTTGTATGAAATTGCTGGCAGGATTTTGAAATAATTTCACACAAATGGTCCTTGTGTGATTCTCTACCAAGTTGTTCTAATTATTAATTAATTAATATTAATTTGCCAAAAAACATGGCCTCCAGGGGGCATGGTCTCTTTTCACTATATGTATACAGTGGAAACTTTAAAAATCTTCTTGTCCAAAACCACTGGGCCTAGGGCTTTGATATTTTGTATGTAGCATCATCTAGTGGTCCTCTACCTAGATTGTTCAAATTATTCCCCTAGGGTCAAATGTGGCCCCACCCTGAAAGTCAGATGGTTAATATAGACTTATATAGGGAAAACTTTGAAAATCTTCTTGTACAAAACCACATGGCCTAGGGCTTTGATATTTGGTATGTAGCATCGTGTAGTAGTCCTTTGCCAAGATTTTTCAAATTATCTCCATGGGTTTAAAAATGACTCTGCACTATGGGCACATATTTTAAACAGACTTGTATAGGGAAGAACCTTTAAAATAGATTCTTGTCTTAAACCATAAGGCCCAGAGCTTAGATATTTAGTATGTGGCATGCTCTAGTGGTTCCCTACCAAGGTTGTTCAAATCCTGACCTGGTGGCCAATATATGCCACGCCCAGGGGGTCCCTTGTTTTACATTGACTTACATGTCTATTGGAAAAATCTGTAAAAGTCTTGTCATGAACCATAAGGCCCAGACCTTAGATATTTGGTATTTAGTATTGTCTAGTGGTTAACTATCCAGTAAGTTCAAATCATGACCCTTGGGTAAAAATTGACTGTGCCCAGGGGTCAACAGTTTTTACATTGGGTTATATAGGGAAAAACCTTCAAAAAGAATTCTTTAAATTTCTGAAACCATAAGGCCCAAAACTTAGATATTTGGTATGTGGCATGATCTAGTGGTTCTCTACCTAGATTGTTCAAATCGCGTGGTCCCTTGATTTACATAGACATTTGTTTTTGATGCAATGACAAAGAAATTTGGACCACAAGTTAGTGTAATGTTTGATACAGATTTCAGTACACATCTTGAATAATCTTAATTATGATCTTCTGACCTACTTGAAGGTACAGCATAGAAATTTGGACCACATATATAATTTTTGATACAGATTTCAATACTCATCTTGAATAGTCTAAATCATGACCTACTGACGTACTTTCTTGTTTTTTGAAGGTACAGCGTAGAAATTTGGACCACTTGTATAATTTTTGATACAGATTTCAATACTCATCTTTAATATTGTTAACCCTGACCTACTGACCTATTTTCTTGTTTTTGAAGCTACAGGAATGAGATTTTGACCACCTATATAATGTTTGATACAGATTTCAATACTAATCTTGAATAGTCTTAATCATGACCTTCTGACCTACTTTCTCAATTTTGAATTTACAGCATAGAAATTTGGACCACAAGTATAATTTTTGATACAGATTTCAACACTCATCTTGAAAAGTCTTAATCTCAACCTACTGACCTACTTTCATGTTTTTATGGTACAGCATAGGACCATGTTTATAACTTAACTCATCTTTAATATTCTTAACCCTGACCTACTGACCTACTTTCTTGTTTTTGAAGCTACAGCAAAGAGATTTGGGCCACCTGTATAATTTTTCAACAGATTTCAGTCTTGAATGAATTTACGATACTACTAGTTACTCACCTAGTTTTTATCCCCCGACGAAAGTCGGAGGGATATAGTTTTTCCGTCCGTCCGTCCGTCCGTCTGGAGCCATATCTAGGAAATGGTTGGGAATATTTATTTAAAACTTCATATACATGTTCACCACTATGAGTTCTTGCGGCCCGTCAAGTTTCAGTCAGATTGCCCAAGTAACACCAGAGTTATGGCCCTTAGAAGTTTTTAGTATTAACTATATAGGGTACTATAAGTATGGCAATTTCTGCATCATAACTTTTGATATATTTGACTTAGAACTATGAAACTTAAACAGAATTTAGATCACCATAATGTGGTTGTGTACACACAATTTCATTCGGATTTAATTTGTAAATTTAGAGTTATTGCCCCTTAATTGTATAAAAATCCACATATTTTTACATAACAAACTCACCATTTGGTAAAATTTCATTAAATTTCTTTCATTCTTTTCCATGAACATTTATTGTAAACATGTGAAGTTGTGTACCCACACCTGGTGTCACCCCCCTTACCTTGATCACACACCTCCCCCTGACCCCCCCCCCCCCCCCCCAAAAAAAAAAAAAAAAAAAAAAATTCCTTATTTTAGATTTTTTTCAAACAAACTTCATATACATGTTCACCACTATGAGGTTATGGGGCCCATCAAGTTTCAGACAGATTGCCCAAGTAACACCAGAGTTATGGCCCTTAGAAATTTCTAGTGTTAACTATATAGGGTACTATAGATCTATAGATATGGCAATTTCTGCATCGTAACTTTTGATATATTTGAATATATAGAACTATGAAACTTTAACAGAATTTAGAGCACTATAATGTGGTTGTGCACAGACAGTTTTGTACGGATTTCTTTTGTAACTTCAGAGTTATTGCCCTTTAATTGTCCAAAAAATCCACATAATTTATTTGTACATAACAAACTTACCATTTGGCAGAATTTCATTAAATTTCTTTCATTCTTTTATATGAACATTTATTATAAACATGTGAAGTTGCGCACCTACACCTGGTCACCCACTTGCCTTGGTCACACCCCCCCCCCCCCCCCCCCCCCCCCCCAATTTTTTCTTTTCATTTCTTATTTTAGATTTTTTTCAAACCTTCCAAGTTGTACCATTTCCCCACCTCACTTCTCCACCCAGTCATGCCCACCACTGATCATGCATCCTCTCCTCCCCCCCCCCCCCCCCCCCCCCACCCACCAACTTCACCCTTTTACCCTTTTTTTTTCATGTTTAATTTTCAATCAATATTTATAATCAACATGTGAAATTTTGTTTCCTCTCCCGTTCCCCTGCACCCCCACCCCCTAAAAAAATAAATATATTCATATATGTATATATACATATATATATTTCCATTCCTTTTTTTTTTTTTTTTTAAATGTTCAAACCTTCAACATGTTAAGTTGTGACTGCACAAACCTTGCCCTCAGCCATGTTCAAGATATCTTACCTGTGTTCTCTTAAGGACAACTGTCCTTTTAAGTTCAAATGTACATGTTAAACAGCAACACCTGGTGCCAAACCACTCGAAGACAATATTTCGTTCCAGTTAAACTTCAAGCTCATATTTCAATTAACTGCATTTAATTTTAAAAGCTAAGCTTATTACAGTAAGCATATCCCATTCAAAATAAATTCTTTAGTCAGGATCAAAGTATCATACATTTATTATATACTCTTTAATTAAACATTTGTCTTCTGTTAAATTGATTTTAACTAATGAAATTATTTGCTTCTTATTAACATCCTTTCACTTTTTGCCGGATATATATTTTTGCCATTCCTCACCACAAACCCTTTCTGCGGGGGATACCAATTCATCGAATTTGCTTGTTCAGTTTTGAAGCTTTAGCACAGAAATTTGTTCAAGCAAGCCATTTAACTCAGTTGAGTGAAATAGGGCCATCATATCCCTCATGTTACAAAATTATGCTCCTTTTTCAACTTAGCAATTTTTGGTTAAGTTTTTGTATGTAAGCTGGTATCTCAGTACCTACTAATGGGAATAGATTGAAATGTCAAACACTTGTTCACTGTGATGATCTGACATTCATTGCATAGGTTTCTTACTCTACTTCAATTTTTATACACCAGTTTTGAAAAAACCGACGTAAAATGTGATGGTGGGGTGGGTGCATCTGTCTGTTCGTGTGTCTGTCCATCTGTCCGTCCTGTCTGTCATAATTCATGTCCGTAGCATAACTTTATAACCATTAAAGATATTGACTTTAAACTTGGCATTTAAGTAGATGGCGATAAGAAGATGACAATACGGTTTGGGTCAGCGAAAAGAAATTAGTCTAAACAGTGTGAAAAAAATCACATTTCATTCCCAACTTATTGATCATTTGCCACTAAATTTAGCATGGATATGTACATAAGATACATCTACACCCCGCTACATTCCCAGATGCCCCATGTGGTTCTGGGACGATCTGTTTATGAAAAGAATTGGATCCAACTGCCTTACCCTTGCATGATCGTAAGAGGCGACTAATAGGGTCTTAACACTTGGTTTTGCAGTAACTCTGTGATTCCAGCAGGTATGCAAATTTTGATTCCATACCTCATGTTTTTATTTCGATGTAAATGAGATGTGGAACCAAAATTTGTAGTCCTGTTTGGCGCCAAATAACCTATACTGTGTTGGTGCGCCGTAAAAACCAAATAAATAAATAAATAAGCATTCCCAGATTTTTATGCCCCCGAAGGGAGGCATATAGTTTTTGAACCGTCTGTCAGTCTGTCGGTCTGTCGTCTGTCAGTCTGTCAGTCTGTCGCAATTTCGTGTCCGTCCATATCTTTCATCGATGATCGGATTTCAAATAACTTGCATAATTGTCCACATAGACGAGTGTCGCGGCAAGCCCAGCCGTAGCTCAAGTCAAGGTCCACTTAGACATTAAAGTAGTGCATTGAGCGTGTCGGTCCATATCTTGCAATGGGATGGATTTCAAACTTGGCAGTATGGACCACGGTAAACGAGTGTCGCGCGCAAGACCCAGGTCCGTAGCTCAAAGGTCAAGGTCACACTTAGACTTTAAAGGATAGTGCATTGATGGGCGTGTCCGGTCCATATCTTTGTCATCGATGGATGGATTTTCAAATAACTTGGCATGAATGTGTACCACAGTAAGACGACGTGTCGCGCGCAAGACCCAGGTCCGTAGCTCAAAGGTCAAGGTCACACTTAGACTTTAAAGGATAGTGCATTGATGGGCGTGTCCGGTCCATATCTTTGTCAACCATGGATGGATTTTCAAATAACTTGGCATGAATGTGTACCACAGTAAGACGACGTGTCGCGCGCAAGACCCAGGTCCGTAGCTCAAAGGTCAAGGTCACACTTAGATGTTAAAGGTCATTTTTCATGATAGTGCATTGATGGGCGTGTCCGGTCCATATCTTTGTCATTCATGCATGGATTTTAAAATAACTACGCATGAATGTGTGGCACAGTAAGACGACGTGTCGCGCGCAAGACCCAGCTCCGTAGGTCAAAGGTCCTAAACTCTAACATCGGCCATAACTACTCATTCAAAGTGCCATCGGGGGCATATGTCATCCTATGGAGACAGCTCTTGTTTAAACAATGCTCGATGCAGTAACAAAATGACAAAAATGAAAAAAAAAACACTCACCGATCTCGCTTATTTTGTAAACATTGGCGAAGTACCTATGGTACCAGAAATGAAGTGCCTTCATTATCAGCACAGGCGGTACCACAGACACTGTTTAGTACCCGTGGTAAAGTTTCATTTGAAAAAATAAACACATGTTACAATGTTTTTGGTGCACACTGACACTGAGGGGAAAAATTCAGCTAACTTTAAAACTGCTTGAGCCATTGAGCTGAAAGTTCACACATTTATTGACTACATTGATTTAGGTATAATTTGCCCAGAAGCACTTTCTAACACTGACCTGAAGTAAAGTAGATGGAGATAGAGAGAAAAGAAGAAACCTTGTTATTTTGAAAACCACCCATATATAAGAATGTTTTATATGATGATGCCTACTACTTTAGTAGATTTTGTAACTGTATAGTATGTTAGTCAATAATCAGTAGATGACCGTTTTTAGCTCCACTATTCGGAGAATAGGGGAGCTATTCTACTTGACCCGGCATCGGCATGAGCTTTTTTGGTTAAAGTTTTTCGGCAACCTTTGTTTTCCTGTCATATCTTTGTTACTGTTGCTTATTATCCCCCGACGAAAGTCGGAGGGATATAGTTTTGGCGTTTTCCGTCCGTCTTTCCGTCTGTCCGTCCAGAGCCATATTTAAGAAGTGGTTGGGAATATTTAAATAAAACTTCATATACATGTTCACCACTATGAGGTTATGTGGCCCGTCAAGTTTCAGTCCGATTGCCCATGTAACACCAGAGTTATGGCCCTTAGAAGTTTCTAGTGTTAACTATATAGGGTACTATAAATATGGCAATTTCTGCATCATAACTTTTGATATATTTGACCTAGGACTATAAAACTTAAACAGAATTTAGATCACCATAATGTGGTTATGCACACACAATTTCGTGCAGATTTATTCTGAACTTCAGAGTTACTGCCCTTTAATTGTATAAAAATCCACATATTTTTACATAACAAACTTACCATTTGGTAGAATTTCATTAAATTTCTTTCATTCTTTTCCATAAACATTCATATAAACATGTGAAGTTGTGTACCCATACCTGGTCACCCACTTGCCTTGGTCACACCCTCCCCCCCCCCCCCCCCCCAAAAAAAAATTTTTAATTTTTTTTAGATTTTTTTTTCAAACAAACTTCATATACTTGTCCACCACTATGAGGTTATTGGGCCCTTCAAGTTTCAGTCAGATTGCCCAAGTAACACCACAGTTATGGCCCTTAGAAGTTTCTATTGCTAACTATATAGGGTACTATAAATATGGCAATTTCTGCATCAAAACTTTGATATATTTGACCTTGAACTATGAAATTTAAACAGAATTTAGATCACCATAATGTGGTTGTGCAGACACAATTTCGTGCGGATTAATTTTGTAACTTCAGAGTTATTGCCCTTTAATTGTATAAAAATCCACATATTTGTTTATAACAAACTCACCATTTGGTAGAATTTCATTAAATTTCTTTCATTCTTTTCCATGAACATTTACTATAAACATGTGAAGTTGTGTACCCACACCTGGTCATCCCCTTGCCTCGGCCACACACCCTCCCCCGCCCAACCCCCCTTCTTGGTTAAGTTTTATGTTTAGGTCAGCTTTTTTCCTAAACTATCAAAACTATTGCTTTAAAACTTGCAACACTTGTTCACCATCATATGTTGACCCCGTACAGCAAGAAACGTAACTCCATCCTGCTTTTTGCAAGATTTATGGCCCCTTTTGGACTTAGAAAATATCAGATTTCTTGGTTAAGTTTTATATTTAGGTCAACTTTTTCTCTTAAACTATCAAAGCTATTGCTTTGAAACTTGCAACACTTGTTCACCATCATAAGCTGACCCTGTACATCAAGAAACATAACTCCATCCTGCATTTTTCAAGAATGATTTCCCCTTTTGGACTTAGAAAATCAGTTTTCTTGGTTTAGTAATATGTTTAAGTCAGCTTTTCTCATAAACTGTCAAAGCTATTGCTTTAAATCTTGCAACACTTGTTCACCATCATAAGCTGACCATGCACAGCAAGAAACATAACTCTGTCCTGCTTTTTGCAAGACTTATGGCCCCTTTTGGACTTAGAAAATATCAGATTTATTGGTTAAGTTTTATGTTTAGGTCAGCTTTTTTCCTAAACTATTAAAGCTATTGCTTTAAATCTTGCAACACTTGTTCACCATCATAAACTGACCATGTACAAGAAGAAACATAACTCTGTCCTGCTTTTTGCAAGACTTATGGCCCCTTTTGGACTTAGAAAATATCAGATTTATTGGATTAGTTTTATGTTTAGGTCAGCTTTTCTCCTAAACTATTCAAACTATTGCTTTGAAACTTGCAACAGTTATTCTCCATCATAAAGTGACTATGTGCATCAAGAAACATAACTCCATCCTGCTTTTTGCAAGAATTATGGCCCTTTTTGGACTCATGGGTTGGACAATTTTTCTATTATACAAAAAAAAATCAGATGAGCATCAGCACCAGCAAGGCGGTGCTCTTGTTTTAGATTTTGTTTTCAAACCTTCCATGAATATTTATCAACATGCAAGTTGTATCATTCTCCCACCTCGCTCCCCCACCCAGTCATGTCCGCCACCGATCATGCATTTTAAAAGTTAAGTTTGTTACAGTAAGCAATTCCACTCAAAATAATTTCTTTAGTCAGGATCAACGTATCATACATTTATAAAGTACTCTTTTTAATTAAACATTTGTTTCTGTTAAATTGATTTCGACTAATGAAATTATTTGCTTCTTAGTAACAGCCTTAACTTTTTGCCTGATATATTTTTTTGCCATTCCCCACCACAAACCCTTTTGGCGGGGGATACCAATTCATCGAATTTGCTTGTATCTTACTGTAACTTCACATAAACATTGTCCAGCATACAAACAAAGTATATGCAGGGGCTGGGCCCATTATACCAAAGGTCAAGGTCACCAAGGTGTTATACTTAGGTTATTTTTAAGGTTAAAGTTTTTCGGCAACCTTTGTTTTTGTGCCATATCGTTGTTGCTATTGCTTATATCTTACTGTAAGTTCACATAAACATTGTCCAGCATACAAACAAAATATGTGCAGGGGCTGGGCCCATTATACCAAAGGTCAAGGTCACCAAGGTATTAAACTTTGGTTATTTTTAAGGTTAAAGTTTTTCGGCAATCTTTGTTTTTCTGTCATATCTTTGTTACAATTGCTTATACCTTACTGTAAGTTCACATAAACATTGTCCAGCGTACAAACAAAGTATGTGCAGGGCCTGGGCCCATTATACCCAAGGTCAAGGTCACAAAGTTGTTACAAGGGGCGTTCAATATGTAATGTTACTCTGTATGTAGTTCCGTAACTGCTTGTTATTTGAAGATGCGGTTTTCAGAACATTATAGAGCAATTTATTGGGAACACAATTCTATATAAATTATAAAAATCGGTAGATTCAAAGTAAAAATATAATCATTTGAGTGAGGTGTACTCGGGTATACTGGACAATTTTATGTCCAAAATATTGAGATTGTAATATGCAATTCTTTGATTCTACTATTTAACAACTAGAACTATAGTTCAATTTTCAGTTTAAACAGAGAAAACAAATCATGATCTTCACAAAAACATATGAAAACTAAAATAAAAAAAGTTTATAACAGTTCTAAATTGAGTGTGTATATTTTTGCTCGAAAAATGCTAATGTGAGTACAATAAGCCTCTGCAATGTTGTCAGGCGCGATAATCATCGTTTAAAAAATTCTTGTATTTTAAGTTGATACTAGTATCTTAATTCTCGATTGCGAAACTAATTCTTACAACTTAGATTAATCGCTCTCAGCACCCATTCTAGATAGAACTAGCCTCGAGTTTAGATTTTTTTAGTTGTGTTGTAAAATCAAAAATGCAATAAATAGTTTAAAACAAATGCAAACTCATCACAAATTGCTGTACTTCGTAGAAAAATGATTTTGTGATTTTACAAGTCATTCTATTTTTCTGAGACTCTGGATACCCAGGACAAACCTAGATTATAATTATTGTCCAGTATACCCGAGAACACCTTGCTCAAATGATTATATTTTCACTTTTAACTTGCCGATTTTTATGCCCCCCCTTCGAAGAAGGAGGGGTATATTGTTTTGCAGAATGTCAGTCGGTCGGTCAGTCGGAATGTAGACCAATCCGTTTCTGGATGATAACTCAAGAGAGAGGTCGGAATGTAGACCAATCCGTTTCTGGATGATAACTCAAGAACACTTGGGCCTAGGATCATGAAAGTTGATAGGGAGGTTGGTCATCACCAACAGATGACCCCTATTAATTTTGAGGTCTGTATGTCAAAGGTCAAGGTCACAGTGACCCTGGATAGTTAAACGGTTTCCGGATGATAACTCAATAACAACTGGGCTTAGGATCATGAAAGTTGATAGGGAGGTTGGTCATGACCAGCAGATGACCCCTATTGATTTTGAGGTCAGTATGTTAAAGGTCAAGGTCACAGTGACCCTGAACAGTTAAAAGGTTTACGGATGATAACTCAAGAACGCTTAGGCCTAGGGTCATGAAAGTTCATAGGGAGGTTGGTCATGACCCCTATTGATTTTAAGGTCAATATGTCAAAGGTCAAGGACACAGTGACCAGGAACAGGAAAATGGTTTCCGGGCAATAACTCAAGAACGCTTGGGCCTAATGTCAGGAAAATTGATAGTGAGGTTGGTCATGACCAGCAGATGACCCATATTGATTTTGAGGTCATTAAGTCAAAGGTCAAGGTCAAATTGGCCAGGAACAGTTAAACGGTTTCTGATCTTTTTGTCCAAAACCACAGGGCCTAGGGCTTTGATATTTGGTATGTAGCAAAATCTAGTGGTCCTCTACCAAGATTGTTCAGATTATTTCCCTGGGGTCAAATATGGCACCACCCCGGGGGTCACATGGTTTATATAGAATTATATAGGAAAAAACTTTGAAAAACCTCTTGTCCAAAACCACAGGGCCTAGGGCTTTGATATTTTGTATATGACATCATCTAGTGGTCCTCTACTAAGACTGTTCAAATTATTCCCCTAGGGTCAAATATGGTCCCGCCCTAGGGGTCACATGGTTTATATAGATTTATATAGGGAAATACTTTGAAAATCTTCTTGACCAAACCACAAAGACTATGGCTTTGATATTTGTAATGTAGCATCATCTAGTGGTTCTCTACCAAGTTTGTTCAAATTATCCTTCTAGGGTCAAATATGGCCCCGCCCCAGGGGTCACATGGTTCATAAAGACTTATATAGGGAAAAACTTCGAATCTTCATGTCCATAACCTATGTTATTCAAATTTTGACCACATGTATAGTTTTGAGTGGCAAGATGAAGCTTGACATGAGTTGACCTTGATCTTGACCTAGTGACCTACTTTCACATTTCTGTAGCTACAGCCTTCAAATTTGCACCACTTGCATAGGTTTGTGTACCGAAACAAACTTTGACCTTGTTATTGCTAGTGACCTCCTTTCACTTTTTTGAAGGTACAGACTTCAATTTTGGACCACATGCTTAGTTTTGTGTTCCGAAATATAATATGACCTTGATTTTTACCTAGTGACCTTTTTAGCTCACCAGAGCCAAAGGCTCAGGGTGAGCTATTCTTATCAGTCACTGTCCGGCGTCCATTGTCTGTTGTCCGTTGTCCGTAAACTTTTACTTTAAACGACATCTCCTCATAAACCGCTAGGCCAATTTCATCTAAACTTCACAGTAATGTTCGTTGGGTGAAGCTCTACAAAATTATTCAAAGAATTGAATTCCATGCAGAACTCTGGTTACCATGGCAACAGAAAGGAAAAACTTTAAAAATCTTCTTCTTAAAAACCAGAAGCCTGGAGCTTAGATATTTGGTGTGAAGCATTGCCTAGTGGACCTCTACCATGTTTGTTCAAATCATGACCCATCATGACCCCGGGGTCAAAATTGACCCCGCCCCAGGGGTCACTTGATTTTACATAGGAAAATTTTCAAAAAATCTTCTTCTCAAAAACGAGAAGCCCTAGAGCTTAGATATTTGACATGTAGCATTGCCTAGTGGACCTCTACTAAAGTTGTTCAAATCATGACCCATCATGACCCCAGGGTCAAAATTGACCCCGCCCCAGGGGTCACTTGATTTTACATAGGAAAATCTTCAAAAAATTTCTAAAAATAAGCCAGAAGGCCAAGAGCTTAGATATTTCACATGTAGCATTGCCTAGTGGACCTCTACAAAATTTATTCAAATCATGACCTCCGGGGTCAAAATTGACCCAGCCCCAGGGGGTCACTTGATTTTACATAGGAAAATCTTCAAAAATTTTCTGAAAATAAATCAGAAGGCCTAGAGCTTAGATATTTCACGTGTTGCATTGCCTAGTGGACCTCTACAAAATTTGTTCAAATTGTGACCCCCGGGGTCAAAATTGACCCCGCCCCAGAGGTCACTTGATTTTACATAGGAAAATCTTCAAAAATTTTCTTTAAATAAACCAGAAGGCCTAGATCTTAGATATTTGACGTGTTGCATTGCCCAGTAGACTTCTACAAAATTTGTTCAAATCATGACCTCTGGGGTCAAATTGACCCCGCCTCATGGGGTTACTTGATTTTACATAGGAAAATCTTCAAAATTTTCTAAAAATAAACCAGAAGGCCTAGAGCTTAGATATTTCACATGAAGTATTGCCTAGTGGACCTCTACAAAATTTGTTCAAATCATGACCCCAGGGGTCACTTGATTTTACATAGGAAAATCTTCAAAATTTTTCTAAAAATAAACCAGAAGGCCTAGATCTTAGATATTTGACATGTAGCATTGCCTAATAGACTTCTACAAAATTTGCTCAAATCATGACCCCCGGGGTCAAATTGACCCCGCCCCTTGGGGTTTCTCGATTGTACATAGAAAAATCTTCAAAATTTTCTAAAAATAAACCAGAAGGCCTAGAGCTTAGATATTTCATATGTAGCATTGCCTAGTGGACCTCTACAAAAGTTGCTCAAATCTTGACCTCCCCCCGGCCCCCAGGGTCAAATTGACCCAGCCCCAGGGGTTCCTTGATTGTACATAGGGAAATCTTCATAAATTTGCTAAAAATAAACCAGAAGGCCTAGATCTTAGATATTTGATATATTACATTGCCTAGTAGACTTCTACAGACTTTATTCAAATCATGACCCCTGGGGTAAAATTGGCCCCACCCCAGGGGTTACTTGATTGTACATCAGAAAATCTTCCAAAAAATTTCTAAAGATCATCAGTTTGACATTTGAAACATGTAGCTCATATTACTCTGGTGAGCGATCCAGGGTCATCATGACCCTCTTGTTTCACATTTCTCAAGCTACAGCCTTCAAATTTGAACCACAAGCATAGTTTTGTGTACCAAAACGAACTTTGATCTTGAGATTGACCTAGTGACCTACTTTCACATTTCTGAAGGTACAGGCTTCAAATTTGGACCATGCGCACAGTTTTGTGTTTCGAAATAAATTTGACCTTGATTTTGACCTAGTGACCTACTTTCACATTTCTCAAGCTACAGCCTTTAAATTTGAACCACATGCATAGTTTTGTGTACCGAAATGAACTTTGATCTTGAGATTGACTTAGTGACCTACTTTCATATTTCTGAAGGTTCAGGCTTCAAATTTGGACCACATGCATAGTTTTGTGTACCAAAATGAACTTTGATCTTGAGATTGACCTAGTGACCTACTTTCACATTTCTCAAGCTACAGCTTCAAATTTTGACCACATGCATATTTTTGTGTTCTGGATTGAAATTTGACCTTGATTTTTACCTATTACCTACTTTCACATTTCTCAAGCTACAGCCTCCAAATTTGAATCACATGATAGTTCTGTCTACCGAAATGAACTTTGACCTTGAAATTGATCTAGTGACCTACTTTCACATTTCTCAAGCCACAGCTTTCAAATTTGGACTACATGCACAGTGTTTTGTACCGATATGAAATTTGACCTTGATTTTGACCTTGAGCTAGTCTTGAAATTTGCAACATTCAAAAATTGCTCAGTGGTGGGCGCCAAGATCACTGTGATCTCTTGTTAGGTTAATAGGTTAAAGGTCAAAGTCAGATTGAACCAGAACGGTAGAACTTTTGTTTACAGTGAGCATATAATTTCTGTTCCTTGTGCAATTACTGATTGCATCAAGGGGGGCATTTCGTGTTCGACAAGCTCTTGTTATAATTTATACAGCATTGTGTTTCCAATAAATTGCTCTATAACGTGCCAAAAACCGCATCTAAAAATAACCAGTGGTTACGGAACTACATATGGAGTAACATTACATATTGAACGCCCCTCGTATACTTGGAATTATTTTCATGTTAAATTTTTTTGAAAGCTTTGTTTATAGACATTTCTTTGGATCTTTAAAAGATAATGACTTGAAATTAAAAATATTTCTTTATCTGTGTTACAATCCCCATAACTCTAATTGTATTTTTGACAGAATTATGCCCCTTTCATACTTAATTTTTTTTGGCAGTCTTTGCTTTCTTGATGTTACTTTAGTACAATATAAGATAAAGACTTGAAACTTGAAATGTATCTTAATCATCATCATCTGCATGAGTGGTAACAATCCCCATAACTCTGATTTGTATTTTTGACCAAATTATGCCCCTTTCATACTTAAATTTTTTGACAATCTTCGTTTTCTGGACATCACTTTGATACTATATAAGGTTATGACTTGAGACTCAAAATATATTTTTACCATCATCATCTGCATGTGTGATAAAAATCCCAATAACTCTATTTTGTGTTCTTGACAGAATTATGCCCCTTGGTGTATCTTCCTTTTGTAGAGGTCTCTTATTGAGACATATATTCATTTTACTGTCAAATCGCAGAATAGTGGAGCGTGCTGTCTTACGCACAGCTCTTGTTCACTTTGTATACTTAATATAAAATAAATCAGACATTTTTGCCTACTGTTTTTTTAATGGCCAAATAATGAAAATCCCAGTAAAATGAATTAAGTTGTATGGTTTAGAGGGGTTCCTCTGTATTGCTTATCCTGTAAAACAGAGCAAAATAAGCCATCTTCTAGCAACATCTCCTCTCTCATAGTGAAAATCAAACGAAATTGTTCCAGTTACCGGTATTTAGATTTACTTTAAAAGCAAGACTGCCAGGATGGCATGGCCCCTCCTCTCAATATGGTAATATTGAGAAATTTCAGGGTTCAGATTTAATTTTACAAACAGTGAAAATTTCAAAATTCAGGTTGAGATTTTATGTACCAGTATTTTCTTGCCTCTTTTGTTAAAATGTTAAGATTGAAAACACACAGAAGATTGATACTAATTCAAGTTTGATGTGAAAATAGCCCATGTTTGGTTTAAATATTACCAAATACTTTATTTGCCAAGCTTATTTAAAGTACTGTGAAGGTTTATGAAAGGAAAACTGTAGGCGAAAGACTGGATATGAAATTGTATACCTTTTGTGTAGACTAAGTAATTAAAGTGCAGCACAAAAGGACTGAAATTTATGGTGTTCATATATAAAGCAAGAAAATAAATGTGGTTCAGGTAATGAATCCAGGTAAATTTCATACAGTCAGTCAGTCACTCTATCCTTTATAATAGATCCTCCAGTAAGAACCAACTTATATTAATATTCAGGTATGTAAATATATAGTATACTAGGGGGGAAAGAACCAACTATTTTCACCATCCTGTTATTGTTACTAGGGAGGATAATGGTTTGGAGTATTTAAACATGGTAGAAATTTTAACTGCTTTAGGGAAAGCCTGCCCTGCAAGTTTCATTCAGATTGCCTGAGTAACACAAAGTTTATGGCTCTTTGTACATGTATTTAAATTACATAATTATATAATGTTTTGGGGCCTCCGTGGCCGAGTGGTTAGAGACATTGACTTCAAACCATTTGCCCCTCATCGATGTGGGTTCGAAACCTCATTAGGGGCGTAGAATTCTTCACGTGAGGAAGCCATCCGGCTGGCTTACGGAAGGTCGGTGGTTCTACCCAGGTGCCCGCTCGTGATGAAATAGTGCACGGAGGGGCACCTGGGGTCTTCCTCCACCATTAAAGCTGGAAAGTCGCCATATGACCTAAAATTGTGTCGGTGCGACGTTAAACCCAACAAAATAAATAAATATATAATGTTTTATTTCATTTTCTGTCATTTCGGAGTCATATTCCAGACATGGTGGAAATGTTAACTACTATTAGGCAGTGTGGCCCTGCAGATTTCATTCAAATTGAATGTAGAAGACGAGATTTATGGGCCTTTGCAATTATATATACAACACATATTCTGCATGACAATTTGATAAAAGACATTGTGTCTGAAATCGTTCATCCTCCCCCTCTGATTCATGTAGGGAAGTTGGCAGTTACTTGGGGAGAACAGGTTTGTACTGGTACAGAATCTTGGAACACTGGTTAGGTTAACTGCCCGCCTTTACATAACTGAAATACTGTTGAAAAAGGGCATTAACCCCAAAATAAACATATATGATGTTTTAAGCTCACCTGAGCTCAAAGTGCTCATGGTGAGGTATTGTGATCACGCTGTGTCCGTCGTCTGTTGTCAGTGCGTCAAGTCATCTGTCGTCAACATTTGTGTTTAAACAACATCTCCTCCAAAAGCACTGAATGGATTTTTATGAAACTTGGCCATGATGTTCCTTGGTAGGTCCTCTACCAAAGTTGTTCAAACGGTTCCGCTTGGTTGCACATAGGGGCTGCCAGAGCTAAAAATAGAAAACACTTCAAACGACATCTCCTCCTAAACTGATGGTCCGATTTTGAAATAATTCCACACAAATGGTCCTTATGCTACCCTCTACCAAGATTGTTCAAATTATACCGATTTGTCAAAAAAATGGCCGCCAGAGGGCATGGTCACTTTTTAGCTCATCTGAGCACGAAGTGCTCAAAGGTGAGCTTTTGTGATCACCCTGTTCGTCTGTCCGTCCGTCGTCCGTTGTCAACAATTTCACTGTTAACACTCTAGAGGTCACATTTTTGGCCCAATCTTAATGAAACTTGGTCAGAATGTTACCCTCAATAATTATTATTATTATTATTACTATTATATTGGGTCATCTGGGGTCAAAAACTAGGTCACCAGGTCAAATCAAAGGAAAAGCTTGCTAACACTCTAGAGGTCACAATTTTGGCCCAATCTTAATGAAACCTGGTCAGAATGTTACCCTAAGTAAAATCTTGGACGATTTGATATTGGGTCATCTGGGGTCAGAAACTAGGTCACCAGGTCAAATCATAGGAAAAGCTAGTTACTACTGCAGAGGCCACATTTATGACTGTATCTTCATGAAACTTGGTCAGAATGTTAATATTGATGATCTGAAGGTCCAGTTTGAATCTGGGTCATGTAGGATAAAAAACTAGGTCACCAGGTCAAATCAAAGGAAAACCTAATTTACACTGTAGAGGCCACATTTATGAACATATCTAAGTGAAACTTGGTCAAAATATTAAACTTGATGATCTATAGGTCAAGTTCAAATCTGGGTCAGGTGGGGTCAAAAACTAGGTCACTAGGTCAAATCAAAGGAAAAGCTTGTTAACACTCTAGAGGCCACATTTATGAAACTTAGTCAGAATGTTAAACTTGATGACCTTTAGGTCAAGTTCAAATCTGGGTCATGTCCGGTCAAAAACTAGGTCATAGGGTCAAATCAAAGGAATAGCTAGTTTACACTTTAGAGGCCACAATTATGACCATATCTTAATGAAACTTGGTCAGAATGTTCATCTTGATGATCTTTAGGTCAATAGGTCATGTGAGCGATACAGGGCCTTCATGGCCCTCTTGTTTAAGATGCAGCCTTTAAATTTGGATGACATGTACAGTTTTGCACACTGATCTTAAAACTGACTTCGGTGACCATGAATGTGACCTACTGACCTACTTTCTTCAGGTGAGCCATACAGGGCCTTCAGGCCGTCTTGTTATTTGTTACTATTGCTTATATCTTACTGTAACTTCACATAAACATTGTCCAGCATACAAACAAAGTATGTGCAGGGGCTGGGCCCATTATACCCATGGTCAAGGTCACTGTACTCCCCCTCTTCCTGTTGCGACCGATCAAAACAAACAACTGGCAGGCCGAAGGTATGAAATCTTCTTTTTTGCTTTAGACAGTGTGTGTATTTAAGTTTTAGATAGGTTGAACATAAATATGTGTATGTAGTGATACAACAGATGAAACAGACAAGTAATGTTTACAAAATGTTGACTGATCACACTCATAGCATGGAAATTCCCTCGACCAAGCCAACTGGTGAATAACATGTCAAATTGAATTGCAATCCAATAATCCATGTTGTTTTCTGAAATTAGCATGCATACTCAATAATTATATCTAAATAAGATGTTGCATAGCCGTTGCATTGTTGAAAGAAATTACTTTTTATCTAGACAGTAAAAAACATTCATTGTATGCCGACCTGCCAGTTTTGATATTTGATCTGAACTCTTATTTCGAGGGTTGGTACAATACTGTAGTAACTCCTATTAAATAAAGAAGGACTTACGACAGTATTGCGTTCAACCCTCGAAAATTTTGCGACTGACACTGTATTCCATTTTGCGACTTAGGTATGTGATTTATGTCCTTTAAAAGTGTCTCTATTGATCAGTCTCCATGTATATAATGTCATTTAATGTCAAACCCCTCATGCTATGCATGTACTAATCCATGGTGGGGTGGGGGTCTGTTACTCGCTATCCTGCCTAATTATATAATGCAATTGAATGCTTCAGAATCATTTACATGCAAGTATTCCGTGTTGGTTTTACAGACATATACTATCATAAAATACAATTAGAAACAGAAAGTATATACAGGATCCCTAGTTTGTCACGCAAGAAATTACCTTCTGTCGATTCCCTACGGAAGTCACGCAAAGAAATGTTTCCTGACTACTTCAAAAAGTCAATGAGGTGAGACAGGAGGGGACTATAGGTTTACCTCTGTCAGTCTATCCGTGTGTCTGTCTGTCTGTCCATCTGCTAAAAATCGACCTTTTTATGCCCCCGAAGGGAGGCATATAGTTTTTGAACCGTCTGTCCGTCTGTCGGTCTGTCGGTCTGTCAGTCTGTCCGCAATTTTCGTGTCCGGTCCATATCTTTGTCATCGATGGATGGATTTTCAAATAACTTGGCATGAATGTGTACCACAGTAAGACGACGTGTCGCGTGCAAGACCCAGGTCTGTAGCTCAAAGGTCAAGGTCACACTTGGACATTAAAGGATAGTGCATTGATGGGCGTGTCCGGTTCATATCTTTGTCATCGATGGATGGATTTTCAAATAACTTGGCATGAATGTGTACCACAGTAAGACGACGTGTCACGCGCAAGACCCAGGTCCGTAGCTCAAAGGTCAAGGTCACACTTAGACATTAAAGGATAGTGCATTGATGGGCGTGTCCGGTCCATATCTTTGTCATCGATGGATGGATTTTCAAATAGCTTGGCATGAATGTGTACCACAGTAAGACGACGTGTCGCGCGCAAGACCCAGGTCCGTAGCTCAAAGGTCAAGTCACACTTAGACTTTAAAGGATAGTGCATTGATGGGCGTGTCCGGTCCATATCTTTGTCAACCATGGATGGATTTTCAAATAACTTGGCTTGAATGTGTACCACAGTAAGACGACGTGTCGCGCGCAAGACCCAGGACCGTAGCTCAAAAGTCAAGGTCACACTTAGACGTTAAAGGTCATTTTTCATGATAGTGCATTGATGGGCGTGTCCGGTCCATATCTTTGTCATTCATGCATGGATTTTAAAATAACTATGCATGAATGTGTGACACAGTAAGACGACGTGTCGCGCGCAAGACCCAGCTCCGTAGGTCAAAGGTCCTAAACTCTAACATCGGCCATAACTACTCATTCAAAGTGCCATCGAGGGCATATGTCATCCTATGGAGACAGCTCTTGTTTTTAAATTTGTGATCTAGACCTGTTGGAGAAAGTGACCAGCTGAGGCTAGACTTATCAAACATCTTATCGTATTGTACGCCAAAATTTATGGCCTGGACACGAAAAATGAACCGACCCTATTTTTGGCATTAGACTTCTATGTGTGACTTTGACCTTGGAGCTAGGGAACTGTGTCTTGTGTGCGACACATTGGGCACGTTCCATTCACCGCCCGTAACATCCGGAATATATAGAATTGCAATGGAAGAAGACAGCACAGTGTTCAGAACATGTTCTGACAATCCCCACAATAGAGTAGGTGCAGCGTAGAATCCAAGATGGCAGACAACGCCTTGAACGATAGATGAAATAATTTTTCTTACCAGTTTTCGTGCGATTTGCTCATTATAATTTATAATTGATAGACTGCCATATAAAACGGTATATTTCTCATATGAGAAACAATTCTGCATACACTTTTGACGATGCTGCAAAAAGGACAGGTCAATTATCATAGGAGTTCGTGATGAAAAATAGATGTTGTAAGTCAAACGGTTAATCGCAGTGTATTTTCTGAAAAAAAGGAATCTTTGAAATTTATGCGTATCGAGTAAGAAGAATGATAGCCTAAAAGTTGTTAACCTGACCCTGCTGTTATTTAGCTTTCTGATGGTCAATGTTTGACCTAGTAGTTTATTTCATTTGGTTTTCTGTTATCTGGCTGTAGTTCAAATAACAGAACGTTTCGGGGCAGCATGATAACTTTTGACTGTCTCTGTCCCGTCACATCCAAACTTATTCTGCATATATTTCTGTTAGGAAATCCGAAGTGAAATATGTTGGGAACATTTTCTGGTACATTTACAATGTATTTGTAATAATTACATCTCTGATAATGAATTTATGTTGACATTAAAGCTTAAAATTGCCTCATGGACATTTTTGGAATATATATAGTGTGTTTTGTTCCTGCAATTTAGTGTCATCCGTAGTCTCTTGTGTAATGACATCGGTGGTAGATATCTCCTCGCACCTGTTCACATGATATTTTCAAAGATTGCAGCCTCTTATTTAAAATTATGAGTTTTATCCAACCCATTTGAAGTTTATATATGCTTAATTTATTGGAACAAGTCTAAAAAGTATTTTATTACTTTTTAGCTCACCTGAGCACAAAGTGAGCTTTTGTGATCACCCTGTGTCCGTCGTCCGTCCGTCGTCCGTCAGTCATCCGTCCGTCGTCGTCGTCAACAATTTGACTGTTAACACTCTAGAGGTCACAATTTTGGCCCAATCTTAATGAAATTTGGTCAGAATGTTACCCTCAATAAAATCTTGGACAAATTCGATATTGGGTCATCTGGGGTCAAAAACTAGGTCACCAGGTCAAATCAAAGGAAAAGCTTGTTAACACTCTAGAGGTCACAATTTTGGCCCAATTTTCATGAAACTTGGTCAGAATGTTACCCTCAATAAAATCTTGGACGAGTTCGATATTGGGTCATCCTGGGTCAAAAACTAGGTCGTCAGATCAAATCAAAGGAAAAGCTTGTTAACACTCTAGAGGTCACAATTTTGCCCCAATCTTAATGAAACTTGGTCAGAATGTTACCCTCAAATCAAAGGAAAAGCTTGTTAACTCTGTAGAGGCCACATTTATGACTGTATCTTCATGAAACTAGGTCAGAATTTTAATCTTGATGATCTCAAGGTCCAGTTTGAATCTAGGTCATGTAGGGTCAAAAACTAGGTCACCAGGTCAAATCAAAGAAAAAGTTGGTTAACACTCTAGAGGCCACATTTATGACCATGTCTTAATGAAATTTGGTCAGAATGTTAATCTTGATGATTCCTAGGTCAGGTGAGCGATACAGGGCCTTCATGGCCCTCTTGTTTGGATGTTTTAATGTCTTTGTTTTCCAAACATTAAAATAAAGATACGGGTAAGGATTAGAGGGATGAAAGCTATAAAAAAGTAATAGATCATAAAATAAGTCATCGCAATAAGCCAAATGAGTAAGGCTAATCTAGCTGATAAATTTCAGCTTTTATTTCCATTTAACTTTTATTCTTGTTTCATTGAGTTCGTTATCCAGACAGAGGATGGAAATGGTGGAAAAAATACCTGTATGTAAAATTATACCCTCAGATGATTGAAGCATTGAATTCACCAGGTACATTATGCATGGGCTGTTAACAGTTGTATATGCATATAACTTAAACTGTTAAAGAAATGCAAATTTATCATAAGTAAACTTACTCCTAATGGCAGTGGGATATGGGGAATTCTGGTTACTGATCACAAGTAGATAGGCTGCTTTGATGGCTAAGACATCAGAGTCACTGACTGGTAAACCACTGTTATTTTCAATACTGGGATGTTTTCAAACCTTGCTGCGGGCTATGTTACATAGCTAGTATTGTTTAGATGAAAAGCAAACGTCTGTCAGCCTTTGGTTTAGTCAAATTCCAGACGGTTCCCCCACAAGACTATTCCCTCCAAGACGACTCCCGCAGCAAAACCTGAACTGTCGCCCTAAATGTTTTTTTTGTTTTTTTAAATATCATTTTTAGCTCACCTGAGCACGAAGTGTTTAAAGGTGAGCTTTTGTGATCGCCGTGTCCGTCGTCCGTCAGTGTCGGCGTCAACAATTTGACTGTTAACACTCTAGAGGTCACAATTTTGAGCCAATCTTTATGAAGCTTGGTCAGAATGTTACCCTCAATAAAATCTTGGACGAGTTTGATATTGGGTCATCTGGGGTCAAAGACTAGGTCACCAGGTCAAATCAAAGGAAAAGCTTGTTAACACTCTAGAGGTCACAATTTTGGCCCAGTCTTAATGAAACTTGGTCAGAATGTAACCTTTAATAAAATCTGGACGAGTTCGACATTGGGTCATCTGGGGTCAAAAACTAGGTCACCAGGTCAAATCAAAGGAAAAGCTTGTTAACACTCTAGAGGTCACAATTTTGGCCCAGTCTTAATGAAACTTGGTCAGAATGTTTCCCTTAATAAAATCTTGGACAAATATGATATTGGGTCATCTTGGGTCAAAAACTAGGTCACCAGGTCAAATTAAAGGAAAAGCTTGTTAACACTGTAGAGACCACATTTATGACTGTATCTTCATGAAACTTGGTCAGAATGTTAATCTTGATGATCTTCAGGTCCAGTTTGAATGTGTGTCATGTAGGATCAAAAACTAGGTCACCAGGTCAAATCAAAGGAAAAGCTTGTTTACACTGTAGAGGCCTCTATTATGACCATATCTCAATGAAACTTGGTCAGAATATTAATCTTGAGGTTCTATATGGTAAATTCAAATCTGGGTCATGTCAGGTCAAAAACTAGGTCACCTGGTCAAATCAAAGGAAAAGCTTGTTAACACTGTAGGGGCCACATTTATGACTATCTTCATGAAACTAGGTCAGAATTTTAATCTTGATGATCTCAAGGTCCAGTTTGAATCTGGGTTATGTAGTATCAAAAACTAGGTCACCAGGTCAAATCAAAGGAAAAGCAAGTTTACACTGTAGTGGCCACATTTATGACCATATCTCCCGCCCGCTTAGCTCAGTAGGTAAGAGCTTTGGTCTGTGGATCTCGGGGTTGCGAGTTCGATCCTTGGGCGGGGCGTATGTTCTCCGTGACTACTTGCTAAATGACATTGTGTCTGAAATCATTAGTCCTCCACCTCTGAGTCGTGGGGAAGTTGGCAGTTACTTGCGGAGAACAGGTTTGTACTGGTACAGAATCCAGGAATATTGGTTAGGTTAACTGCCCGCCGTTACATGATTGAAATACTGTTGAAAAACGGCGTTAAACCCAAAACAAACAAACAAAATGACTATATCTTAATGAAACTTGGTCAGAATGTTAATCTTGATGATCTATAGGTCATGTTCATGTCTGGGTCAGGTGGGGTGAAAAATTAGGTTACCAGGCCAAATCAAAGGAAAAGCTTGTTAACCGTGTAGAGGCGACATTTATGACTGTATCTTTATGAAACTTGGTCAGAATGGTAATCTTGATGATCTCAATTTCCAGTTTGAATCTGCATCATGTCGGGTCAAAAACTAGGTCACCAGGTCAAATCAAAGGAAAAGCTAGTTTACACTTTATAGGCCACATTTATGACCATATCTTAATGAAACTTGGTCAGAATGTTAATCTTGATGATCTTTAGATCAATAGGTCAGGTGAGCAATACAGGGCCATCATGGCCCTCTTGTTCATAATATTTATGCTACATAAGTGTTTTATCAGTGAAATATACAAAGGCTGGATGAAACTGGCTGGTTGCTGACTATACTAAGTAGAAAAGGGTAGAGTGTAGGTGTTTTTTTAAATGACTGTGTGTAAAAACATTTCAAAGACAGGCCTATTCTCTAATATACACTTGCTTATAAACATATTTGTTTGTGTCCCGTGTCCCTTTTCATTCCATTTACACGTCCCTGACAATCTCGTGTTCCATTTTATTCCATTCACACGTCCCAGACAGAACATACAGAACGTGTCCAGAATGGTTAAATTGGAACTCGCTCATTGTCTCAGGATGGTGAACATTTGTGCCAAGTTATTTCAAAATCCCTTAATGCATAAAGAAGTTATGGCACGGACACGAAAAATTGACCCTGTTCTTACCTTGTGACATTAACTTTAAGGTAGTTCTGCAAATTCAGTCCAAATGCAGTCAGGAAGAACATATCCCTAATATTTGTGAAGTGGGTTAAGGTAGTATTAGACTGCTCGTTTGATAAACCAGAAGTGATGGCGTAACATCAATTATCCGGAAAACATAGATATGTGACCTGTCTGTTTTATGTGATACTAGGGTTCGGCTGGGATAGCAACTAAATTATGGGGATGTTATAAAATATAAAGGCTATACAGTTGCAAATAAAGGAGAAGGTTCACTTTTGCCCAAAAATGGCCTAAAAGCTGAAAGTATCTAAATGGAGAAAATTCCAAGTTTTCTTTCATCAAGAAGTATTGTTATCCCCCGCCGATGAAATCGGGAGGGGGGTATTGAAATGGCGTTGTCCGTCCGCAGCCATTTCTCAGTAACTACTTGGTAGAATTTCATGAAACTTGAAATAAACATGAACCCACATACTGCGATGATGCCGGTCAAATTTTTTTTTTGATTGGTCAATTTCCCTCAGAGTTATTGCCCTTGATTTAATAAAAAATGTCTGTCTGCAGCCATTTCTCAGTAACTAACAGGTAGAATTTCATCAAATTTGAAATAGACATGAACCAAGATACTGCGCTGATGCCCTTCAAGTTTTTTTTTTGATAGGTCAATTTCCCTCAGAGTTATTGCCCTTGATTTAATGAAAAATGTCCATCTGCAGCCATTTCTCAGTAACTAGCAGGTAGAATTTCATCAAACTTGAAATAGACATGAACCAAGATACTGCGACGATGCCCTTCAAGTTTTTTTCGATTGGTCAATTTTCCATTTAGTTATTGCCCTTTAATTGTTTAAAAATCCACAGATCTGTACATAACAAACCAACCAATTGGAAGAATTTCATTAAACTTCTTCCATTCTTTACTTTTTGCAGGATATATTTTTTTGCCGTTCCTCAACTCTGACCCTTTCGGCGGGGGATTCCAATTCATCGAATTTGCTTGTTTTATCAAAAATGCATTCATTATTTTACCATTAATTCATTATCGAAGAAGATAATGATGAGGTGCTGCTTCTGTAACGAATTCAAGTAATTGCAGGACCAAATGTATGAGGACACACATACAAACAGACCAGACAGACCGAATGGCGACTCCTATATACCCCACCTCCTTCAAACTTCGTTTGCGGGATATATTTATGTAGAAATACTACAGGAGCAAGGGAAAAGCCAATATTTTATATATAAGTCAGTTGCTAACAGGCATACAGTCTCTTTTACGTAAGTCGCAAACATCTGTACAATACCGCAAGCAAACATGCATACAGTCAGAACATCACACCAAATCTTCTTTCATTGACGCTTATAAACAAATTGGAGGTTTTAGCAATGATTTTATTTAATTTTACCAAATAAATATTCTTTCTTTATCCATGAAACAGTGGGATTTATATGTAGATCATTCTTCAAGCAAGAAAATATGTACTTTTGACACCGACAGTCTGCAATTTCAGGACAAAATCAGTGATCAATCGAGTCTTTTGCTATAATTTAATCTGTAATCAGACTAACACATTATATAAGGAATAAATCATGTTCAGCTTCCAATAAAATATAACAACACCCCAGTAAAGCCCATTAATCACTTTAAAATGGTTTTATCCAACTTTTAGCTCTCAGCTTATTATTTTGATCAGTCGCAACAGGAAGAGGGTGAGTACAGTTGTTTATAGGGTGTGAAGTTGTTATACTTGAAATTATTTTCATGTTAATTTTTTTCGAAAGCTTCGTTTATGGTACTTAAAAAGATAATGACTTAAAATTAAAAATATTTCTTTATAATCATCATCTGCATGTGTGGTTACTACTGTGCCCCTAAAGTGACATGTTACACACTTTTTTTCCAATTAGGTAATGTGAGACTTTTTTTATTTCGTTTAAACGAAATAAGTTATTTCGTTTAAACGAAATCATTTCGTTTAAACGAAATCATTTCGTTTAAACGAAATAAGTTATTTCGTTTAAACGAAATAAGTTATTTCGTTTAAACGAAATCATTTCGCTTAAACGAAATAAAAAAAAGTCTCACATTACCTAATTGGAAAAAATGTGTGTAACATGTCACTTTAGGGGCACCGTAGGTTACAACCCCATAACTCTAATTGTATTTTTGACATAATTATGCCCCTTTCATACTTAAAGTGTTTTGGTAATCTTCACTTTCTGGATATAACTTTAGTACAATATAATTGAGACATAAATTTATTTTACTGTCAAATCGCCAAATAGTGGAGCACGCTGTCTTACGAACAGCTCTTGTTTTGTTTCTTCTGAAAAGAAAATTCAAAAATGAGGGTCACCTTTGAAGGTCGAAGGTCATGATCACAACATTTTGCTTTCCATATATCAAAGTGGTGACTACTCTAGATTTTTCGTGTATTTTCATGTATTCATCAGTAAAAAATGATTTACTGATTACCCTTTCTTGTGGCAAAACACTGGCATTATTTCAAAATAATTTTCAAGATGTTTTCCTTGCGTTACTATCAGCCAAAACTGTTCAATCAAGCTATGTACTGCGGGTGAGTTATCTAGGGCCATCATGGCCCTGGTGTTTGTTTAGGTCCATTTTCTAACTCATGAAGTGCTTTAAATGAGCAGTTGATTGACCTGTGTCCATTGTTCATTGTCTGTCATGAAAATTTTGTTTCAATTTTTAGCTCACCTGTCACGTAGTGACAGGGTGAGCTTTTGTGATCGTCCGTCGTCCGTCCGTCTGTCGTCCGTCCACAATTTCTTGTGAACACGATAGAGACCACATTTTACAATCAATTTTAATAAAACTTGCACACAATTTGTATTGGCATAACATCTTGGTTCCTTTTGAAAACTGGCCAGATCCCATCATGTGTTTCAGAGTTATGGCCCCTTAAAGGGCCAAAATTTGCTATATTTGGCTTGTGAACACGATAAGAGGCCACATTTTGCAATTGATTTTTATAAAACTTGCACACAACTTGTATTGGCATAATATCTTGGTTCCTTTTGAAAACTGGCCATATTCTATCATGGGTTATGGCCCCTTAAAGGCAAAAATTTGCTATTTTTGGCTTGTGAACACGATAGAGACCACATTTTGCAATTGATTTTAATCAAACTTGCACACAACTTGTATTGGCATATTATCTTGGTTCCTTTTTAAAATAGGCTAGATCCCATCATTGGTTTTAGAGTTATGGCACCTTAAAGGGTCAAAATTTGCTATATTTGGCTTGTGAACATGTTAGAGACCACATTTTGCAATTGATTTTAATTAAACTTGTACATGATATCTCGGTTCCTTTCGAAAATGGCCAGATCCCTTCATGGGTTCTAGAGCTATGGCCCCTTAAAGGGCCAAAAATTGCTATTTTGGCTTTTGCAGCCATATAGAGACTTCATTTATGGTTTGATTTGATACAAACTTGCAAACTGTCTTTAACAACAATAACTCTTAGATTTCATGATGAATCTGTCAGATCCATTCATAGGTTCCGGAGTTATGGCCCCTGATTGACCCCTGTAGAGCCAAAATTTGTTAATTTTTACCTTGTGAACACGATAGAAGTGACATTTTATATTTGATTTTAACCACACTTACACACAACTTAAGTCACAATAAGATCTCGGTTCTTTTCAAAAACCGGCTAGATTCTATCATGGGTTCTAGAGTTACTGCCCCTGAAAGTGGCAAAATTTTCTATTTTGGCCCTTTCAGCCATATAGAGGTTTCATTTATGCTTTGATTTGATACAAACTTGCACAGAATGATTATCTTCATAATCTCTAGGCCTGGATCGAAACTGGATCATGTCGGGTCAAAAACTAGGTCATCAGGTCAAATCAAAGGAAAAGCTTGTTAACAACCTAGAGGCCACATTTATGACCCTATCTTCATGAAACTTGGTCAGAATGTTTATCTTGATGATTTCTAGGTCAGTTTCAAAACTGGGTCATATGAGGTCAAAAACAAGGTCACCTGGTCAAATCAAAGGAAAAGTTTGTTAACACTTTTGAGGCCACATTTATGACCCTATCTTCATGAAACTTGGTCAGAATGTTTATCTTGTTGATTCCTAGGCTAAGTTTGAAACTGGGTCATATGGGGTCAAAAACTAGGTCACCTGGTCAGATCAAAGGAAAAGCTTGTTAACACTCTTGTTCATTTGATGTGCATGAAACTTGGTGAGAATGTTTGTCTGCATGAAATATCGCATTAATTTTTATCTGGGTCATGTGGGGTTAAAAACTAGGTAACCAGGTCAAATAAAAAAATAAGCTTAGGGGGCACATTTTTGTTTCTATGTTCATAAAACTTTGTCAGAATATTTATCATGAAGTCTTGGATGTATTCAAATCTGGGTCACGTGGGGTCAAAAACTAGGTCACTAGGTCAAATTGGAGTAAAAGCTTGTATACACTCTAGAGGCCACTTCTTTGCTCCAGTCTTCCCGAAACTTTGTCAGAATGTTTGTTTTCATGTAAGTTTTGGTAAGTTCGTATCTGGGTCATGTGGGGTAAAAAACTAGGTCACTAGGTCAAATCAAAGAAAATGCTTGTTTAGGCTCAAGAGTGTTTTGGTCCAATTTTAATGAAAATTGTCAGAATATTTGTCTCCATGAAATCACTAGGTAAAACATGTTTACACTGTTATGGTGTGTTACTCAGGTGAGTGACCTAGGGCCATCTTGGCCCTCTTGTTCTAAAGCTTGCAGCCAATTTGAACCAAATTCTAGGTCATTTTTCGTTGTCATGGCAACCAGAAGGAAAACTCTCAGAAACAACTTGCCCAAATTAGAAATAATTTTAAAAATCGAAGTACATAAAGAACTCTTTAGTACTTATCATACTTACTATTCATATATTAATTGTAGGTGGTAGGAATCTTGAAAGTGTGCAGCACCTTTGAGTAACAGAGATACATGTTACAGTGCCTAGATACCTTGGAGTAACAGAGATACATGCTACAGGGCCTAGATACCTTGGAGTAACAGAGATACAGATTACAGGGCCAAGATACCTTGGAGTAACAGAGATACAGATTACAGGGCCTAGATACCTTGGAGTAACAGAGGTACAGATTACAGGGCCTAGGTACCTTGGAGTAACAGTATGGATATCACAGCTATACCATGTAGGCAGAAACAAGTTGCAGTGCTCAAGGATCTGTTTGGAAAGGTTGTTACTTCTATTATTATAGTAAGAATTTTAGGGCTCATGTTTTTAATCCCATGCAGTAAAACAGTAAAAACCCAGTTAAATGAAAAATAGCAGATATTTTGCTTGAATATTGAACAGAAAGCAAAACATTTTTTAAAAATTAAAATTATTATGCTTTTCCAAAACTTTGAGTGGAGAGGGTGAGAGGGTATACATTTTGATTTGGTCCAGTTGTCTGTCATTCTGTTTGTCACAAATCTTGTACACTGTTAAACCTGTGGAAGGATTTTCAAATAATTTTTGTCAAGCTCGCTTGATGTGAGCTCGACTTAGTTGCCACTTTTGGCAGTTCGGTGTATGTGTGTGCATCCATGCATCTGTCCAATTTTGTCCGGACCATAACTTCAACATGCATGGATTAATTTTGTTATCCCCCGCCGATGAAATCGGGAGGGGGGTATTGAAATGGCATTGTCCGTCCGTCCGCAGCCACTTCTCAGTAACTACCTATTAGAATTTCATGAAACTTGAAATAAACATGAACCAACATACTTCAGTGATGCCCGTGAAGTTTTTTTTTTGGATTGGTCAATTTCCCTTAGAGTTATTGCCCTTGATTTAATGAAAAATGTCCATCCACAGCCATTTCTCAGTAACTAGCAGGTAGAATTTCAGCAAACTTGAAATAGACATGAACCAAGATACTGCGGTGATGCCCTTCAAGTTTTTTTTTGATTGGTCAATTTCCCTTGGAGTTATTGCCCTTGATTTAATGAAAAATGCACATAAATGTCCATCCGCAGCCATTTCTCAGTAACTAGCAGGTAGAATTTCATCAAACTTGAAATAAACATGAGCCAACATACTGTAATGATGCTTGTCAAGTTTTTTTTTTTTTTGATTGGTCAATTTCCCTTAGAGTTATTGCCCTTGATTTAATGAAAAATACAGGTCTGCAGCCATTTCTCAGTAACAAGTTTGTAGAATTTCATGAAACTTGAAATAAATATGAACATACTTTGATGATGCCCGTCATTTTCTTTTTTTATTGGTCAATTTTCCATACAGTTATTGCCCTTTAATTGTTTAAAAATCCACAGATTTGTACATAACAAACCAACCAATTGGAAGAATTGCATTAAACTTCTTTCATTCTTTTCCATGAACATTTATTATAAACATGTGAAGTTGTGTACCCACATCTGGTCGCCACCTTGCCTTGGTCACACCCCTCCCCATCCCAACCCCTCCCCCTCCCCCCATCATTTTTAATTTTCCATCAATATTTATAATCAACATGTAAAGTTTTGTACCCTCCCCCCACCCACCACCAAAAAAAAAAACAAAAAAAAAAAAAAAAAAAAACCATTCATTTTCTGTTAATTTGATTTTGACTAATGAAAATATTTGCTTCTTTGTAACATTCTTAACTTTTTGCTGGATATATGTTTTTGCCGTTCCTCACACAGACTCTTTCGGCGGGGGATACCAATTCATCGAATTTGCTTGTTTATATTTGGCATGAATGTTAACCTCAATGAGAAGGAGTGTCATGTGCAAACCCCATTTTCCTATCTCAAAGGTCAAGGTCACAGTCAGAGGTCAAAGGTCAAATTGAAGTTTGTCCAGAGCATTTCTTCTTAATGCATGGTGGGATTTTGATGTAACTTGGCATGAATTTTCACCATTATAAGACGGAGTGTCATGCACAAGAACCAGGTCCCTAGGTCTAAGGTCAAGGTCACACTTAGAGATCAGAGGTCAGATACAAGAATGACTTTGTCCGGAACATTTCTTTTTCATGTATAGAGGGATTTTGATGTAACTTGGCACAATTGTTCACCATCATGAGACTGAGTGTAATGAGTGAGAATCTAGAATTACTTCCCTTTCTTGTTATTATAAATAGCTTATATTGTAACTTTTTTATTACTGGTTGTACCACTTTTCTGTAGTAAGTACAACATGCATGTTACATCAAATTTTGAGGTGTATTATGACCTATATCTACTGGTAAAGATTTTTGTGTGGACTTAAGAGTGTTGTGTGCAACACATAGTCCTTATGACAGCTGGCGGGCTTGACATGTTGCCGTGGGCATCTTCTTCAAATAACTCGTCACCAGCTTTATGTCTGTTGAAGTTTTCAAATTGCACAATGAAATCAAAAGTTAAATGAGATTAATTTTGTGTCTTTGAAGTATTTTCATATTACTTCCCACAAATGTCAACAGTAATTTAGATGTAATTCTAGGTATCAATCTCACAAATAATAATCCTACCATCATTGTACCTGTATGACACCAGTTAAAAAGAACCATGAGCTAAATGTGTGGTGAAAAACTTGATGGCAAGTCATTTCACTTAATATAAATTTCCAATGTAAATATTGAGGAGCTTTTAGCTTATCTGAGCACTTTGTGCTCTGGGGTGAGCTATTGTGATCACTCACCATCCATCAGTCCACACTTTTCTTCAACACACCCTATTACCTGATGTTCTCACGTTGAGTGATGTGTCTCCTGGTCACAGAGTAACAAAATAAAGCCGAGTAGAGGTGTTTTGAGCTGTAATATTTGTACACCCCGAACAGCGAAGTTTTAAGGGGGCGTATACTGGTTTTAGGTTGTTCGTCCGTCCATCTGTCCGTAGACACAATCTTGTGCACACCATCATTCCTCATCCCCATGACACAGTTTAATGAAACTTCACACAAGTGATCAGTAACAACAGTAGTTATGCATAGGGCATGTTAGGTTCTTTCAGAAAAAAAATGTGCAGAGTTACGGGACTTTGTTTTTTGTAACTATACTATATACATAGACACAATCTTGTGCCTAGAGTTATGGGACTTTAACTTTTGTTACTATACTATATATATAAAGTCTGCATATGCAATCTTGTGCATGCCTAATCTCCTGAACTCATGCACACAATTTAATGAAAGTTAACACAAGTGATCAGTACCAACCCTAGTTGTGCATGGTGCATGTTACGTTCTTTTAGATAAATATTCTTCAGAGTTATGGGACTTCATTTTTAGCTCGACTATTCATAGAATAGTAGAGCTATTGGACTCACCCATGCATCGGCATCCGCGTCGGTGTCCGCGTTGGCGACAGCGTCTGCGCCCCGATTTGGTTAAGTTTTGGTATGTAAGCTGATATCTCAGCAATCACTTGTGGGAATGGATTGAAATTTCACACACTTATTCACTGTGATAAACTGACTTACATTGCACAGGTTCCATAACTCTATTTTGCTTTTTTACAAAATTATACCCCTTTTTTGACTTAGAAATTTTTGGTTAAGCTTTTGTATTTAAGCTGGTATCTCAGTAACCACTTGCGGGAATGGATTGAAACTTCACACACTTATTTACTGTGATAAACTGACTTACATTGCACAGGTTCCATAACTCTGTTTTGCTTTTTTACAAAATTATGCCCCTTTTTCGACTTAGAATTTTTGGGTTAAGGTTTTGTATGTAAGCTGGTATCTCAGTACTCACTAACTGGAATGAATTGAAACTTCACACACTTGTTCACTGTCATGATCTGACATGCACAAAGCAGGTCCCATAACTTTATTTTGCTTTTTAGCTCACCAGAGCACAAAGTGCTCAGGGTGAGCTATTGTGATCGCTCACCGTCCGGCGTCTGTCCGTCGTCCGTCCGTCGTCCGTCCGTCCGTCCACACTTTCCTTTAAACAACATCTCCTCCTAAACCAACAGGCCAATTTTGATGAAACTTCACAGGGATGTTCCTTGGATGGTCTTCTCTAAAAATTGTTCAAAGAATTGAATTCCATGCAGAACTCTGGTTGCCATGGCAACCGAAAGGAAAAACTTTAAAAATCTTCTTCTCAAAAACCAGAAGCCCTAGAGCTTAGATATTTGGTGTGAAGCATTGCCTAGTGGACCTCTACCAAGTTTGTTCAAATCATGACCCCGGGGTCAAAATTGACCCCGCCCCAGGGGTTACTTGATTTTACATAGAAAAATCTTAAAAAATCTTCTTCTTGAAAACCAGAAGCCCTAGACCTTAGATATTTGACATGTAGCATTGCCTAATGGACCTCTACTAAAGTTGTTCAAATCATGACCCCAGGGTCAAAATTGACCCCGCCCCAGGGGTCACTTTATTTTACATAGGAAAATCTTCAAAAAATTTCTAAAAATAAAGCAGAAGGCCTAGGTCTTAGATATTTCACGTGTAGCATTGCCTAGTAGACCTCTACAAAATTTATTCAAATCAGACCTCCGGGGTCAAAATTGACCCCGTCCCAGGGGTCACTTGATTTTACATAGGAAAACCTTAAAAAATCTTCTTCTCAAAAAGCAGAAGTCTAGAGCTTAGATATTTGACATGTAGCATTGCCTAGTGGACCTCTACTAAAGTTGTTCAAATCATGACCCCCGGGGTCAAAATTGACCCCGCCCTAGGGGTCGCTTGATTTTACATATGAAAATCTTCAAAAATTTTCTTAAAATAAACCAGAAGGCCTAGAGCTTAGATATTTCACATGTAGCATTGCATAGTGGACCTCTACAACATTTGTTCAAATCATGACCCCAGGGTCAAAATTGACCCCGCCCCAGGGGTCACTTGATTGTACATAGGAAAATCTTCAAAAAATTTCTGAAAATAAACCAGAAGGCCTAGGTCTTAGATATTTGACATGTAGTATTGCCTAGTAGACCTCTACAAAATTTCTTCAAATCATGACCCCAGGGTCAAATTGGCCCCGCCCCATGGGGTTACTTGATTGTACATAGAAAAATCTTCAATATTTTCTAAAAATAAACCAGAAGGCCTAGAGCTTAGATATTCAACATGTAGCATTGCTTAGTGGACCTCTACAAAATTTGTTCAAATATTGACCCCGTCAGGGTCAAATTGACCCAGCCCCAGGGGTTACTTTATTGTACATAGGGAAATCTTCATAAATTTGCTTAAAATAAACCAGAAGGCCTAGATCTTAGATATTCGATATGTAACATTGCCTAGTCGACTTCTACAAACTTTGTTCAAATCATGACCCCCGGGGTAAAATTGGCTCCTCCCCAGTGGTTACTTGATTGTACATCGGAAAATTTTCCAAAAAATTTCTAAAAATCATCAGTTTGACATTTGAAACATATTACTCTGGTGAGCGATCCAGGGTCATCATGACCCTCTTGTTTACAAAATCATGCCCCTTTTTCAACATAGAAATTTTTGGTTAAGTTTTTGTATGTAAGCTGGTATCTCAATATCCACTAATGGGAAAGGATTGAAACTTCACACACTTGTTCACTGTCATTATATGACATGCAGTGCAAAGGCTCAATAACTCAAATTTGCATTTTACAAAATTATGCCCCTTTTTCAGCTTAGGAGTTTTGGGTTAAATTCTTATATGTAAGCTGGTATCTCAGTACCCACTAATGGGAATGGATTGAAACTTCACACACTTGTCCACTGTCATGAGCTGATAAGCACTATGCAGGTTCCATAACCCTGTTTTGCTTTTTGTGCCCCCCCATGAGTGGTGGGGGCATATAGATTTGCTCTTGTCCGTGTGCCTGTGCGTCCATCCGAAGTTTGTGACGCGCCTAGCTCAAAAAGTATTTGATATAAATTGATGAAACCTTGTGTGAGTCTTTATCATGATATGAACTTGCGCACCTCCTATTTTTCGTCTGGCTCCGCGCCCTATTTTTAGAGTTACGGCCCCTGAAATACTCAAAAATGCACATTTTTCATCCTATTTTTAGCTCGACTATTCGAAGAATAAGTAGAGCTATCCTACTCACCACGGCGTCGGCGTTGGCGTCGGTGTCGGCGTCGGCATCGGCGTCACACCCTGGTTAAGTTTTTCGTACCAGTCCACATTTTGACAAAGTCTTTTGAGATAAAGCTTTGAAACTTTCAACACTTGTTAACCATCACCATGTCCAGTTATAGGCAAGAGTACATAACTCTGTCAAGCATTTTGACTGAATTATGGCCCCTTTTGACTTAGAAATCTTGGTTAAGTTTTTCGTATCAGTTCATATTTTGACAAAGTCTTTTGAGATAAAGCTTTGAAACTTTCAACACTTGTTTACCATCACCATGTCCAGTTATAGGCAAGAGTACAGAACTCTGTCAAGCATTTTGACTGAATTATGGCCCCTTTTGACTTAGAAATCTTGGTTAAGTTTTTCGTACCAGTTCATATTTTGACAAAGTCTTTTGAGATAAAGCTTTGAAACTTTCAACACTTGTTAACCATCACCATGTCCAGTTGTAGGCAAGAGTACATAACTCCATCAAGCATTTTGGTTGAATTATGGCCCCTTTTTGACTTAGAAATCTTGGTTAAGTTTTTCGTACCAGTCCACATTTTGACAAAGTCTTTTGAGATAAAGCTTTGAAACTTTCAACACTTGTTTACCATCACAATATCCAGTTGTAGGCAAGAGTACATAACTCCATCAAGCATTTTGACTGAATTATGGCCCCTTTTGACTTAGAAATCTTGGTTAAGTTTTTCGTACCAGTTTATATTTTATGTAAAGTGTTTGACATATGGCTTTGAAACTTTTATATCTATTTCAGTATAATAGTCTCTATCAATAGGCAAGAGTACGTAACTCTCTCACCTTTTTTGGCTGAATTATGGCCCTTTTTGAACTTGGAAACTGGTTCTGTTTTGTATATGTCCATGTTTTGTCAAGACTATTTGACATATGTCTTTTAAACTTTAAACACTTGTTTATCATTATGATTTCCACTCTAGGCAAGAGTACATAACTCTGACAACTATTTTGACTGAATTATGGCCCTTTTTGGACTTTCAAATTTGTTCAGTTTTTTTTACAAGTCAGCATTTTGTCAAAACTATTTGAACTGTGGCTTTGAAACTTTTAACACTAGTTTATCAACATGATTTCCATCTGTAGGCAAGAGTACATAACTCTGTCAACTATTTTGACTGAATTATCGCCCTTTTTGGACTTGGAAATTAGTTAAATTTTTCATATAAATCCATGTTTTGCCTAACATATAACTTAACATATTTGCCATCATGGTCACACATTGCCATTTAGTGCAAGACTAATCGAAATCCACAAATAAAGGAACATTTTTTGTTTAATCCATTTTTTTGTTTAGTCTGAAAATCTATGGAAATATTTTGACCCCATTCTTCAATCAATTCTTCGAATAGTCGAGCGCGCTGTCATCCGACAGCTCTTGTTCATCTGGGTCTGCCCCCTTTTTGAATTATTTCCCGTTATTATATGCCTGAAGGAACGTTTTATGTTATGACGCTGGTGTCCATCCGTCTGTCCGTCTGTCCGTTAGCAATTTCGTGTCCGCTCTGTAACTCTTGAACCCCTTGAAGGATTTCAAGGAAACTTGACACAAATGTTCACCACACCGAGACGACGTGCAGAGCGCATGTTTTGGATGTCATGCTTCAAGGTCAAGGTCACATTTAGGAGTCCAAGGTCATATCAGTTTGTTTTGTGTCCGCTCTGTAACTCTTGAACCCCTTGAAGGATTTCAAAGAAACTTGACACAAATGTTCACCACACCAAGGCAACGTGTAGAGCGCATGTTCTGGACGACTCGCTTCAAGGTCAAGGTCACACTTAGGGGTCAAAGGTCATATCAGTTTGTTTCGTGTCCGCTCTGAAACTCTTCAACTGCTGGAAGGATTTCAAAGACACTTGGCAGAAATGTTCACCACACTGAGATGATGTGCAGAGTGCATGTTCCGGATGACTTGCTTCAAGGTCAAGGTCACACTTAAGGGTCAAAGGTCATATATGACTTTGCTTTGAATGTGTATATTGTTCAGAATTACAGTGCTCTTGTTTTTATTTGGCAGATCTCTTTTTTGTTCACTTACAATAATTCTTTTTTTAATTACTTCCCTTTTATGTTACTATAAATAGCTTATTTTGAAACTTTTTTATTATTGGCCGTAGGGAAAAACGGAGACCACTTTTTTGTCGTACAACATGGATGGTACCTCTAATTTTTAGGTGTATTTTTACATACCTGTACCTGATAAGGATTTTTTTTGTGGACTTTGAATATTTTTTTTGGGGGGACTTAGATTTGTTTTTTGAAGTTTTCCTTTTGTTGTTCCATTCCTTTTGGCTACAACAGGCAAGTTCTTTAAATTTTGCTACCATCCTATGATGTAATCCTTCGGGCGTATATTGCCCCGCTTGGCAGAGCTCTTGTGATAAATGTACCAGTGGGGGGCACACCCTGTGTCCTACAGACACATTCTAGTTTACTATATAATGCCCCTTTTTCGACAAGGCTGTTGAATAGTCGAGCGTTGCTGTCCTCGGACAGCTCTTTTTTGTTACTATACTATATACATACAGTCCACATTGTTAAATTGCAATGTACTGTGTCAGTGCGTGTGGGGGGTACATTCATCACCGTTATTGATAGCTCTAGTTCATTTCGGCTTTCCATTAAGATACTGTAGTGCATACAAATGTGTAAATACCTAAACATATTATACAGATAATCCTGATTGCTATCTTTGCAAAATAAAGAAGAATTCAGCTGTTTATATTGGAATTTATTGAACATGATACAAAATTATACCCCCACCAAACATGTTTGGGAAGGGGGGCTATATTGGAGTCAGTTTGGCATGTCGCGTCGCATCTCGCCGCGTCCTGAAATCTATATGCCTGGAAGGATTTTAATTTAACTTCACATTATTGTACCCCCCGACAACAAAGTTGTAAGAGGGGGTATACTGATTTCAGGTTGTCTGTCTGTCCGTAGACGCAATCTTGTGCGCACCATCTCTCCTTATCTCCTTGACAGAATTTAATGAAACTTCACACAAGTGATCAGTAACAACAGTAGTTGTGCATTGGGCATGTTAGGTTCTTTCAGAAAAAAAATTTGCAGAGTTATGGGACTTTGTTTTTTTGTTACTATACTATATACATAGGCACAATCTTGTGCGCACCATCTCTCCTCATCCCCTTGACACAATTTAATGAAACTTCACACAAGTGATAAGTAACAACAGTAGTTGTGCATGGGGCATGTTAGGTTCTTTCAGCGACAAAAATTGCAGAGTTATGGGACTTTGTTTCTTGTTAACATACTATGTACATACAGTCTGCATATGCAATCTTGTGCGTGCCTAATCTACCAAACCCTTGCACACAATTTAATGAAACTTCACACAAGTGATCAGTACCAACCCTAGTTGTGCATGGTGCATGTTACATTCTTTTAGATAAATATTCTGCATAGTTATGGGACTTTGTTTTTTGTTACTATACTGTATACATACAGTCTATATACATACAGTCCACATAATTATGCAATCTTGTGTGCGTCAAATTGCAATGTACTGTGTCAGTGCATGCGGCGGGTACATTCATCACCTTTAGTGATAGCTCTAGTTATTCCTCAAGGCCAGATGACATGTTGAACACATTACCTATGCCTGATGGTCAAAGGTCAAGGTCAGAATTCAAGGTCAAAGGTTAGATATTGGGTTTTTGCTCCATAACTTCTACATGCCTGGAAGGGTTTTATTAGCTCACCTGTCATGAAGTGACAAGGTGAGCTATTGTGACCGCTTGATGTCCTTCGTGCGTAGTGTGTCGTCCGTCGTGCATAGTGCATCAACAATTTCAAAAAAAATCTTCTTCTTGAAAACCACTAGGCAGAATTACACCAAACTCCACAGGAATGATCCTTGGGAATGATCCTTGGGTGGCCCCCTTTCAAAATTGTTCAAAGAATTGAATTCCATGCAGAACTCTGGTTGCCATGGCAACCGAAAGGAAAAACTTTAAAAATCCTCTTTTCCAAAACCACAGGGCCTAGGGCTTTGATATCTGATGTGTAGCATCATCTAGTGGTCCTCTACCAAAATTGTTTAAATTACCCCCCTAGGGTCAAATATGGCCCCGCCCCGGGGGTCACATGGTTTATATAGACTTATATAGGGAAAACTTTGAAAATCTTTTGTACAAAACCACATGGCCTAGGGCTTTGATATTTGGTATGTAGCATCATCTAGTGGTCCTCAGCCAAAATTGGTATGATGCATTGTCTAGTATTCCCCTACCAAAATTGTTCAAATTATGCCCCTGGGGTTAAAAGAGGCCCTTGGGTCACTTAGTAATTATGTGAGTTATATAGGAACAATACTTAAAAAAATCATCTGATCCTATTTCCAAGACTGTTTAATTATAATTACCTGATGACCCCAAGTAATATGATGTCACTTGACTGTGACCTTGACCTACTGACATACTTTCTTGTTTTTTATGCCCCCACTTTTGTGGGGGGGCATATATATTTGCCCTTGCCCGTCCGTCCGTCCTTCCGAGAATGTTGTGTCTCGTGTAGCTCCAAAAGTATTTGACGTAGAGTCACAAAACTTAACAGGAATGCTGGTCAGCATGTGTAGTTGTGCACCTGGGGTTTCGCGTCCGAATTCATTCAGTCTTGTAGAAGTTATGGCCCCTGACTTCGTAAAAATTGGTCATTTTAATGTTGTGTCGCGCCTAGCTCCAAAAGTATTTGACCTAGAGTCACAAAACTTTACAGGAATGTTGGTCAGCATGTGTAGTTGTGCACCTGGGGTTTTGCGTCCGGATTCATTCAGTTATGTAGTAGTTATGGCCCCTGACTTAGTAAAAAATTGGTCATTTTAATGTTGTGTCGCGCGTAGCTCCAAAAGTATTTGACCTAGAGTCACCAAAGTTTACAGGAATGTTGATCAGCATTTGCAGTTGTGCACCCGGGGTTTCGCGTGCAGATTCATTCAGTCATGTAGGAGTTATGTCCCCTGACCTAGGAAAAAAATTTTGTCCTTTGTCATGTAGTGGGGGCATCTGTGTCCCATGGACACATTTTTAGCTCACCTGTCACAAAGTGACAAGGTGAGCTTTTGTGATCGTGCGGTGTCCGTCGTCCGTCGTCCATCCGTCCGTCCGTAAACTTTTGCTTGTGACCACTCTAGAGGTCACATTTTTCATGGGATCTTTATGAAAGTTGGTCAGAATGTTCATCTTGATGATATCTAGGTCAAGTTCGAAACTGGGTCACGTGCCGTCAAAAACTAGGTCAGTAGGTCTAAAAATAGAAAAACCTTGTGACCTCTCTAGAGGCCATATATTTCACAAGATCTTCATGAAAATTGGTCAGAATGTTCAACTTGTTGATATCTAGGTCAAGTTCGAAACTGGGTCACGTTCCATCAAAAACTAGGTCAGTAGGTCTAAAAATAGAAAAACCTTGTGACCTCTCTAGAGGCCATATATTTCACAAGATCTTCATGAAAATTGGTCAGAATGTTCACCTTGATAATATCTAGGTCAAGTTTGAAACTGGGTCACGTGCCATCAAAAACTAGGTCAGTAGGTCAAATAATAGAAAAACCTTGTGACCTCTCTAAAGGCCATATTTTTCATGGGATCTGTATGAAAATTGGTCTGAATGTTCATCTTGATGATATCTAGGTCAAGTTCGAAACAGGGTCATGTGCGGTCAAAAACTAGGTCAGTAGGTCAAATAATAGAAAAACCTTGTGACCTCTCTAAAGGCCATATTTTTCATGGGATCTGTATGAAAATTGGTCTGAATGTTCATCTTGATGATATCTAGGTCAAGTTCGAAACAGGGTCATGTGCGGTCAAAAACTAGGTCAGTAGGTCTAAAAATAGAAAAACCTTGTGACCTCTCTAGAGGCCATACGTGTGAATGGATCTCCATAAAAATTGGTCAGAATGTTCACCTTGATGATATCTAGGTCAAGTTTGAAACTGGGTCATGTGCCTTAAAAACTAGGTCAGTAGGTCAAATAATAAAAAAAACCTTGTGACCTCTCTAGAGGCCATACTTTTCATGGGATCTGTATGAAAGTTGGTCTGAATGTTCATCTTGATGATATCTAGGTCAAGTTTGAAACTGGGTCAACTGCTATCAAAAACTAATTCAGTAGGTCTAAAATTATTAAAATCTTTTGACCTCTCTAGAGGCCATATTTTTCAATGGATCTTCATGAAAATTGATCTGAATATTCACCTTGATGATATCTAGGTCAGTTTCGAAACTGGGTCACGTGCGGTCAAAAACTAGGCCAGTAGGTATAAAAATAGAAAAACCTTGTGACCTCTCTAGAGGCCATATTTTTCATGAGATCTTCATGAAAATTAGTGAGAATGTTCACCTTGATGATATCTATGTAAAGTTCAAAACAGGGTCACGTACCTTCGAAAACTAGGTCAATAGGTCAAATAATAGAAAAACCTTGTGAACTCTCTAGAGACCATATTTTTCAATGAATCTTCATGAAAATTGGTCAGAATTTTTATCTTGATAATATCTAGGTCAAGTTCAAAACTGGGTCACATGAGCTCAAAAACTAGGTCACTATGTCAAATAATAGAAAAAACGACGTCATACTCAAAACTGGGTCATGTGGGAAGAGGTGAGCGATTCAGGACCATCATGGTCCTCTTGTTAGTTAAGATACAGCCTTGAAATTTTGATGACATACACAGTTTTACACACAAATCGTAAAACTGAATTTCATTGACCATGAATGTGACCTACTGACATTCTTAATATTTTATTATCAGTTTGACATTTGAAACATGTAGCTCATATTACTCAGGTGAGCGATCCAGGGTCATCCTGACCCTCTTGTTACTAAATGGATTTGATTCAAACTTAAAATAGTTGTTCAACATTATCACCCATATTATATGACACAAGGGCCATAACTCTTGAACCAATATTTTATGAATTATGCCCCCCTTTTTACTTAGAATTTCAGGTTAAAGTTTTGATACACTTTCACTCTATCTCAGTTATTACTAAATGGATTTGATTCAAACTTAAAATAGATGTTCCACCTTATCACCCACATCATGTGACACAAGGTGCATAACTTTGACACCAATTTTTAGCTTACCTGAGCCAAAGGCTCATGGTGAGCTTTTGTGACCGCTCAATGTCCGTCGTCAGTTGTGTGTCGTCTGCCGTGTGTTGTCTGTCATGTGTCTGTCAACATTTTGTGAAAAAATCTTCTTGAAAACCACTGGGCAGAATTACACCAAACTTCACAGGAATGATCCTTGGGTGGCCCCCTTTCAAAATTGTTAAAAGAATTGAATTCCATTTAGAACTTTGGTTGCCATATAGGAAGAACATTTAAAAATCTTCTTGTCCAAAACTGCATGGCATAGAGCCTTGATATTTGGCATGTGACATTATCTAATGGTCCTCTATGAAGATTGTTCAAATTATGCCCCTTGGGTGAAAAGAGGCCCCGCCCCGGGGCCCGTCCCAAGTTTTACATAGACTTGTGTAGGAAAAAACTTTGAAAATCTTCTTGTCTGAAATCGCAAGACCTAGGCCTTTGATATTTAGAATGAAGCATTGCCTAATGGTCCTCTACCAAGAATATTCAAATTATGCCCCTGGGATGAAAAGAGGCCCTGCCCCGGAGGGTCTCAAGTTTTACATAGACTTATATAGGAATAAACTTTAAAAAGTCTTCTTGCTTGAAACTGCAAGGCCAAGGCTTTTGATATTTGGTATTTTCATTGCCATGTGTTTCTCTACCAAATTTGTTCAAATTATGCCCTTGGGGTGAAAAGAGGCCCTGCCGTCGGGGTCTCAAATTTAACATAGACTTATATAGGGGAAAAAAAAATCTTTTCTGAAAGTTCAAGGCCAAGGCCTTTGATATTTGGTATGTAGCATTGTCTAGTGGATCTCTAACAAGATTTTTCAAATTATGCCACTGGGTTGATCAGAGGCCCCGCCTTGTTATATGAGTTATATAGGAATAAATACTTCAAAAATTATCAGAACATATTTCCTAGACTGTTTAGTTATAATTACCTGATGACTCCAAGCTATTAGGAGTCACTTGACTATGACCTTGACCTACTGACCTACTTTCTTGTTAACCAGGTTTTCAACGAAAGCCTGAGTTATTAGATTGGGGTATGTCGTTGGTCGGGCGGGCGGATGGGCGGCGACGTCAAACTGGTGTTTCCGGTAATAACTTTTGTTTCGGTAAAGATATTTGAATAAAACTTGGTATGTATGTAGCTTATATCAAGACAAAGGCTTGGATTGATTTTGGGGTTTCTGGGGTCAAGGTCAAGGTCACTGTTACTTAAAATAGAAAAAGGGTTTCCGGTCAATAACTTAACTTAGGAATGAGCTATCATGATGAAACTTGGTGTATAGAAAACTTATATAAAGTTGTAGCTTGGGATTGATTTTGGGGTTTCTGGGATCAAGGTCAAGGTCATTGTTACTAAAAATAGGGTTAGGGTTAGGGTTTAGGGTTAGGGTTGTGCTTTATAGTGGTGCACTCTGATTCAGTATACTTTTTTATTCTTATGAAAAGTGTTGAAAACCTGGTTTCGTGGCATTGCCGCGTTTCTTGTTTTTTAAGATTCAGTCTTGAAATTTGGATGATATGTACAGTTTTGCACACCAATCTTAAAACTGTCTTTCAGTTACCATGAATGTGACCTACTTTCTAATATTTTAGCGTCAGTTTGCCATTTGAAACATATGGCTCATATTACTCAGGTGAGCGATTCAGGGTCATTATGACCCTCTTGTTCCTGAATTATGCCCCCTTTTACTTAGAATTATGTCTCCCCCCCCCCCCCCCCCCCCCCGTCTGGGGGAGACATATTGTTTTTGCCCTGTCCGTCCGTCCGTACGTCACACTTCATTTCCGAGCAATAACTGGAGAACCATTTGACCTAGAACCTTCAAACTTCATAGGGTTGTAGGGCTGCTGGAGTAGACGACCCCTATTGTTTTTGGGGTCACTCTGTCAAAGGTCAAGGTCACAGGGGCCTGAACATTGAAAACCATTTCCGATCAATAACTAGAGAACCACTTGACCCAGAATGTTGAAACTTAATAGGATGATTGGTCATGAAGAGTAGATGACCCCTATTGATTTTGGGGTCACTCCGTCAAAGGTCAAGGTCACAGGGGCCTGAACATTGAAAACCATTTCCGATCAATAATTAGAGAACCACTTGACCCAGAATGTTGAAACTTTATAGGATGATTGGTCATGAAGAGTAGATGACCCCTAATGATTTTGGGGTCACTCCGTCAAAGGTCAAGGTCACAGGGGCCTGAACATTGAAAACCATTTCCGATCAATAACTAGAGAACCACTTGACCCAGAATGTTGAAACTTCATAGGATGATTTGTCATGAAGAGTAGATGACCTGTATTATTTTTGGGGTCACTCCGTCAAAGGTCAAGGTCACAGGGGCCTGAACATTGAAAACCTTTTCCGATCAATAACTAGAGAACCACTTGACCCAGAATGTTGAAAATTCATAGGATGATTGGTCACGCAAAGTAGATGACCCCTATTGATTTTGGAGTCACTCCGTTAAAGGTCAAGGTCACAGGGGCCTGAACATTGGGTCAGTAACTTGAGAACCACTCGACCCAGAATGTTGAAACTTCATAGGATGATTGTTTATGCAGAATAAATGACCCCTATTGTTTTTGGGGTCACTCCATTAAAGGTCATGGTCACAGGGGCCTGGACATTGATAACCATTTCCGATCAATAACTTCAGAACCTCTTGATCCAGAATGTTGAAACTTCATAGGATGATTGAACATGCAGAGTAGATGACGCCTATCGATTTTGGGGTCACTCTGTTAAAGGTCAAGGTCACAGGAGCCCGAACATGGAAAACAATTTCCGATCAATAATGTGAGAACTACTTGACCCAGAATGTTGAAACTTCATAGGATGATTGAACATGCAGAGTAGATGACTCTTATTGATTTTGGGGTCAGTCTATTAAAGGTCAAGGTCACAGGGGCCTGGTCATGTAAAATCATTTCTGGAAAAAAACTTGAGAACCACTTGACCTAGAATGTTGAAACTTAATAGGATGATTGAACATGCAGAGTAGATGACTCCTATCGATTTTGGGGTCAGTCTATTAAAGGTCAAGGTCACAGGGGCCTGGTCATGTAAAATAATTTCTGGAAAATAACTTGAGAACCACTTGACCTAGAATGTTGAAACTTAATAGGATGATTGGACATGCAGAGTAGATGACCCCTATTTATTTTGAGGTCACTTGATCAAAGGTCAAGGTCACAGGAGCCTGAACAGTGACTTGAGAACCACTAGGCCAATAGTGTTGAAATTTAGCTGGATGACTGGACATGTGAAGTAGATGATCCCTATTGCAGCCAACCATCAGTGTCTCTTTGACTTTCGCTCCTGACCCCTATTGACTTCTTGCCTATAGGACTTTGCATTGGAGGAGACGTGCTTTTTTACAAAAGCAATTTCTAGTTTAAGGTTAATTTTGATGCATTTTCACTATATCTCAGTTATTACGAAATGCATTTGTTTCAAACTTGAAGTAGTTGTTCAACATCATCACCCACATCATATGACACAAGGTGCATAACTCTTGCAACAATATTTCCTGAATTCTGCCCCCGTTTTGCTTAGAATTATACTTATATAGTGTTTTGATACACTTTATCTGTTCCTCTCTTATTATTTGATATTTTTTAACACAGACTCAAGCTGTTGTGAAATATTCATCCACCATTGGAGTCATTAAACACTCCAGTGACAGATCTTTACAGATTTAAATGTTTTTGGTACACAGGTGTAACATCATAAAATACAATTTTGATGCATTTTCACTATATCTCAGTTATTACGAAATGCATTTGATTCAAACTTGAAGTAGTTGTTCCACATCATCACCCACATCATATGACACAAGGTGCATAACTCTTGCACCAATATTTCCTGAATTATGCCCCCTTTTTGCTTAGAATTATACTTATATAGTGTTTTGATACACTTTATCTGTTCCTCTCTTATTATTTGATATTTTTTAACACAGACTCAAGCTGTTGTGAAATATTCATCCACCATTGGAGTCATTAAACACTCCAGTGACAGATCTTTACAGATTTAAATGTTTTTGGTACACAGGTGAAACACCATAAAATACAAGTAAAGTTCGACTTTGGCTACAAACCACCAATTTATTTATGTAGTTATGGCCCCTTTCCAACTGAAAATTTGCCAAACCCATGGTTTCCGGACAATAACTCGCGAAAGGCTTCAACAGATTTAGATAAATTTTGGTACACAGGTGTAACATCATAAAATACAGGTCAAGTTCGATTTAAATTGCACCTTCTTGTGGCCATGTCTTTCTTATGGTTGCCATTCTTCTGTGACAAGACCGTATTGTGGGGGTATTCGTCACTCCTGTGACAGTTCTAGTTTGTATTGAACAGCCCAATTCAAAGTGTTTACAATAAACTTTGAACATTGTTAGCGCATCTGATTTTTTGAAGAAAAAAAAAATGATGAGTTATTGTCATCACTTGATCGGCATCAGCTTCGCGTTGCCTGTTTAAGTTTTATGTTTAGGTCAGCTTTTTAGCTCACCTGAGCTCATAGTGCTCAAGGTGAGGTATTGTGACCTGTCATTGTCTGGCGTCTGTCATCCGTCATGCATCAACATTTGCCTTCAGAACACTCTAGAGGTCACAGTTGTGACCCAATGTTTATGAAACTTGGTCAGAATGTTTGTCTTGGTGATCTCTAGGTCAGGTTTGAAACTGGGTCATGTGGGCTCAAAAACTAGGTCAGAATGTATGTCTGCATGAAATCTTATATGAATTGTTATCTGGGTCATGTGGGGTCAAAAACTAGGTCACCAGGTCAAATCAAAGATAAGCTTGTTTACACCCTAGGGGGAACATTTTTAGGTCACCTGAGCCAAAGGCTCATGGTGAGCTTTTGTGACCGCTCAATGTCCATTGTTCATCGTCAGTCGTCCGTTCGTCAACAATTTCTATAAAAATCTTCTTCTTGAAAACCACTGGGCAGAATTACAGGAATGGTCCTTGGGTGTTTTTTTTTCAAAATTTTTCAAATAATTGAATTCCATGCAGAACTCCGGTTGCCAAAAAAAATCTTCTTGTCCAAAACCGCAAGAGCCTTGATATTTGGCATGTGACATCATCTAATGGTCCTCTATAAAATTGTTCAAATTATGCCCCTGGGGTGAAAAGAGGCCCCGCCCTGGGGGGTCCCAAGTTTTGAATAGACTGATATAGGAAAAAAGTTTAAAAATCTTCTTGTCTAAAACCACAAGACCTAGGCCTTTGATATTTGGTATGTAGCATTGCCTTGTGGTCCTCTACCAAAATTATTCAAATTTTTACCCTGGGGTGAAAAGAGGCCCTGCCCCGGGGGGTCTCAAGTTTTACATAGACTTATATAGGAAAAATTTTTAAAAATCTTCTTGCTTGAAACTGCAAGGCATAGGCTTTTGATATTTGGTATGTTTCATTGCCCAGTGTTCCTCTACCAAAATTGTTCAAATTATGCCCATGGGATGAAAAAGAGGCCCTGCCCTTGGGGTCCCAAGTTAAACATAGACTTATATAGGAAAAAAATAAAATAAATTCTTGTCCTAAAGTTCAAGGCCTTGGCCTTTGATATTTGGTGTGTAGCATTGCCTAGTGGATCTCTTACAAGATTGTTCAAATTATACCCCTGGGGTTAAAAGAGGCCCCGCCCTTGGGGGTCACTTGTTATATGAGTTATATAGGAAAAAGTACTTAAAAATTATTAGATCATAGTTCCTAAACTGTTTAATTATAACTACCCGAGAACCCCATGTGATTAGGGGTCACCTGACTGTGACCTTGACCTACTGACCTACTTTCTTGTACATGACCCCTATTAATTTCGGGGTCACTGGGTCAAGGTCACAGGGATATAAACATTGAAAATAGTGTTTTTCTTTTATTTTTTTACACCAATTTATTTCTTTAATTTCTTTTTCTACCTGTCCGTTTCTTTTTTGCCCTTTTTCCTTCAATAGTGCTTATTAATTTGGAGGTTATTTATTATATGTCTTTATTAGAACTTTAACTCATTATCCCCTAATTCAGAAAACGGCGTTAGCTGCTTGTTCATTTTTTAGGTCAATAGCGACCTCACTGGGTCAAGTCCCATAACTCTAATATGTATTTTGGCCAAATTATACCCTCTTTTGGACTTAAAAAAAAAAACCTGGTTGACCCTTATCATGCTGGACACAACTGATTCTGCCTTTGCGTCCAGTGTAGATCATGATCAGCCTGTACATCCATGCAGTTTGATCAAGATCTGCACTGTTCCCTATTCAGCCAGTATCTTTTTGGTAAGCACCCCTTTCAACAGTTAATGGTACGGTCCAAACTGGAAGATGGACAAGTTCATTATAGAAATTTAGCATGGTAAGGGTTAAAGTTTTGCAAACAAGCTACTATCTCCAAAACTAATGCAAATATTGAATGGAAACTTCACACGTTTGTTCGGGTTTATAAAACTAGGTCATAGAATCAAGTCCTATAACTCTGACATGATTTTGCAGAATTATGTCCCCTTTTGAACTTACTATCTCCAAAACTTGCGCAGATACTGGATTGAAACTCTATAGATATTTTAACATTTAGGGTAATATCCTGCTTCTGGGACAACAATTCGAATAGTCAAGCATTGGCTGTCTTACACACAGCTCTTATTTCTAGTAGTTCTTTTTCTTTTAAAAAGAGATACAGAGTTGTTCGAAATATTTTATTGTTTGCTTGTCCAGGAATTCAAATGGCCATAAAATTCCTAAGAAATCCTATTTTTTTAGGTCTCCCTAAAATTCCTAAAAAAAACACTCAGAAAGGGCCAAATTCCTAAAAAAGGCCTTATTTTTTTATAATTATTCCTATTTTTAGCTCACCTGAGCACGAAGTGCTCAAGTTGAGCTTTTGTGATCACCCTTCCGAGCTCACATTTGCATACTTAGGTGGCTATAGGAACAATAGGTAACTGTACTTTTTCTTTGATGTCATTCATTCCGTAAGGCTTTTATGTGGCTATTTTTCTCTTACGTGGCTAAGAGAACAATAGAGAGAACAAAAGAGTAGCCACATACGTATCCATATGTTATGTAGGAACGTTTGTTCATCCGTCCGTCCTTCCGTCTTCAACAATTTGACTGTTAACACTCTAGAGGTCACAATTTTGGCCCAATCTTAATGAAACTTGGTCAGAATGTTACCCTCAATAAAATCTTGGACAGGTTTGATATTGGGTCATCTGGGGTTAAAAACTAGGTCATCAGGTCAAATCAAAGGAAAAGCTTGTTAACACTCTAGAGGTCACAATTTTGGCCCAATCTTAATGAAACTTGGTCAGAATGTTACCCTCAATAAAATCTTGAATGAATTCGATATTGGGTCTTCTGGGTTCAAAAACTAGGTCACCAGGTCAAATCAAAGGAAAAGCTTGTTAACACTCTAGAGGTCACAGTTTTGGCCAAAACTTAATGAAACTTGGTCAGAATGTTACCCTCAATAAAATCTTGGACGATTTCGATATTGGGTCATCTGGGGTCAAAAACTAGGTGACCAGGTCAAATCAAAGGAAAAGCTTGTTAACACTCTAGAGGTCACAATTTTGGCCCAATCTTAATGAAACTTGGTCAGAATGTTACCCTTAATAAAATCTTGGACATATTTGATATTGGGTCATCTGGGGTCAAAAACTAGGTCACCAGGTCAAATCAAAGGAAAAGCTTATTAACATTGTAGAGGCCACATTTATGACTGTATCTTCATTAAACTTAATCAAAATGTTAATCTTGATGATCTTCAGGTCAAGTTTGAATCTGGGTCATGTCGGGTCAAAAACTAGGTCACCAGGTCAAATCAAAGGAAAAGCTAATTAACACTCTTGAGGTCACATTTATGACCATATCTTAATGAAACTTGGTCAGAATGTTAATCTTGATGATCTTGAGGTCTAGTTCAAATCTGGGTCAGGTGGGTTGGAAAACTAGGTCACTTGGTCAAATCAAAGGAAAAGCTTGTTAACACTAGAGGCCACATTTATGACTTTATTGTGCACCCCCATGAGTGGTGGGGGCATATAGATTTGCTCTTGTCCGTCCGAAGTTCGTGACACGCCTGATGAAACCTTGCATGAGTCTTTATCATGAGATGAACTTGCGCGCCTTCTATTTTTCATCTGGCTTTGCCCCCTAATTTTTGAGTTATGGCCCCTGAAATAGTCAAAAATGCACATTTTCACCTTGTGACACACCTAGCTCAAAAAGTATTTGATATAGATTCACGAAACCTTGTATGAGTCTTAATCATGATATGAACTTGCGCACTTCCTATTTTTCATCTGGGTCCACCGCCCAATTCTAGAGTTATGGCCCCTGAAATAGTCAAAAATGCACATTTTCACCTTGTGACAGGCCTAGCTCAAAAAGTATTTGATATGAATTGATGAAACCTTGCATGAGTCTTTATCATGGTATGAACTTGCGCACTTCCTATTTTTTCATCTGGGTCCACCTCCTATTTTTAGAGTTATGGCCCCTGAAATAGTCAAAAATGCACATTTTCACCTTGTGACACACCTAGCTCAAAAAGTATTTGATATAGATTCATGAAACCTTGCGTGAGTCTTAATCAGGATATGAACTTGCGCACCTCCTATTTTCATCTGGGTCCGACCCCTATTTCTAGAGTTATGGCCCCTGAAATAGTAAAAAATGCACATTTTCACCTTGTGACACGCCTAGCTCAAAAAGTATTTGATATAAACTGATGAAACCTTGCATGAATCTTTATCATGATATGAACTTGTGCACCTTCTATTTTTTATCCCCCCGCCAAAGGCAAAGAGGATATTAGAAATGCTCTCCGTCCGTCCGTCCGTGTGTCCGCAACGATCTTTGTCCGGAGCATAACTCCAAAAGTACAGGAGGGATTTTCTTCAAACTTCATACACTGATAGAACACATTGAGAGGAAGTGCAGTACGCAAAACAATAACTCTACCTTGCCTATTTTTTGAGTTATTCCCCTTTATCTTATTTTCTTAAAAAAATTTGTCCGGAGCATAACTCCAAAAGTACTGGAGGGATTTTCTATAAACTTCATACACTGATAGAACACATTGGGAGGAAGTGCAATGTGCAAGAACAATAACTCTGCCTTGCCTATTTTTTGAGTTATTCCCCTTTATTATATTTTCTTAAAAAAATTTGTCTGCAGCATATCTTTTTCATGCATAAAGGGATTTTGATATATCTTGGCACAAATGTTCACCACCATGAGGCAGAGTGTCATGCGTAAGAACCAGGTCCCTAGGTCTAAGGTCAAGGTCACACTTAGAGGTCAAAGGATACAAGAATGAAAACCTTGTCCAGAGCATTTCTTCTTCATGCATAGAGGGATTTTGATAGAACTTGGCACAAATGTTCACCACCACGAGACAGAGTGTCATGCGCAAGATCCAGGTCCCTAGGTCTAAGGTCAAGGTCACACTTAGAGGCCAAAGGTCAGATACAAGAATGACTTTGTCCGAAGCATTTCTTCATGCATAAAGGGATTTTGATGTTACTTGGCACAATTATACACCATCAAGAGACAAAGTGTCATGTGCAGTTCCCTTCTTTAGAATTACTTCCCTTTGTTGTTACTTGAAATAGCTTTTATTGTAACTTTTTCATTACTAGTCGTAGCGAAAAATCAAGACCACTTTTCTGTAGTACAACATGCATGATACATCCAATTTTGAGGTGTATTTTGACCAATCTCTACCTGGTAAAGATTTTTGTGTGGACTAACTTCCCTTAGTTGTTACTATAAATAACTTATATTGTAACATTTTTATAATTGACCGTAGGGAAAAAACAAGACCACTTTTCTGTGGTACAACATGGATGTTACTTTCAAATTTTAGGTGTATTTTAAGATATCTCTACCTGGTAAGGAGTTTTTTTGTGGACTTAGAAAAACAAAAGACTTACAATGATTACTAAACAACCACAAAATTAAAATTCCATTTGCAAATACAGCTGCTAGAGTAAAGAAATTTGCTGTGACGGGCGTATATTGTGACATTCTGGCGCTCTTGTTCCCTGTTAGCTTTCCATTCCTTCTTTTTACAGTAGCCATATAGAAAAACATCATAGCTATACTGTTCTTGAAAATTAATAAAATTTAGCAGTAAACCAGCTCACCACTGACTTATTCTTTCTTCCACATCTTTAAAACCCCTGATGCGGACCACAACTAAACGGTTCTTCAAAGCTTTCCCCAAAATTAATACTTTCAGACACTAACTTGCCAGGAACTTAAGCCTTCAATTATAATATGCCCGGCAGGGGATTGGCCATGTCTAACATTGCTCTTGTTTATCTGGGTCTGTCCCCTATTTCCAGAGTTATGGCCCCTGAAATAGTCAAAAAATGCACATTTTCACCTAATTATGTGCCTCACTCAAAAAGTATTTAATGTAAATTCATGAAACCTTGCTTGAGTCTTTATCATAATGTGACCTTGCACACTTGGCATTCTTCTTGAGAATTTTAGTGTTTATTACAGAGTTATGGCCCTTGAAATAGCCAAAATAGTGGATTTTTTTGTTTGTGATGCTCATAGCTCAAAAAGTATATGGTATAGAATAATGAATCAATTTCATATTTATTTATTTTTGAGGCTATACCCCATTAAGATGGCAAACATTTGAATGATTTCCCCTTATTTGTGACAAATGTACCAGTGGGAGTACACCCTTTGTCCTACAGACACATTTTAGTTTTCATGAAACTTAGTCAGAATGTTAATTTTGATGATTTTTAGGTCAAGTTCGAATCTGGGTCATGTGGGGTCAAAAACTAGGCCACTGGGTCAAATCAAAGGAAAAGTTAGTTAGCACTTTAGAGGCCACATTTATGACCATATCTTAATTAAACTTGGTCAGAATGTTAATCTTGATGATCTTTAGGTCAGCTTTAAATCTGGGTCAGATGGGGCCAAAAGCTAGGTCACCAGGTCAAATCAAAGGAAAAGCTAGTTAAGACTGTATAAGCCACATTTATGACCATATCTTAATGAAACTTGGTCATAATATTAATGTTGATGATCTTTAGGTCAAGTTTAAATTTGGGTCAGGTGGGATCAAAAACTAGGTCACCAGGTCAAATCAAAGGAAAAGCTTGTTAACACTCTAGAGGCCACATTTATGACTGTATCTTCATAAAACATGGTCAGAATGTTAATCTTGATAATCTTTAGGTCAAGTTAGAATCTGGGTCATGTGGGGTCAAAAACTAGGTCACTAGGTCAAATCAAAGGAAAAGCAAGTTAACACTCTAGAGGCTACATTAATGACCATATCTTGATGAAACTTGGTCAGAATGTTAATCTTGGTGATCTTTAGGTCAATAGGTCAGGTGAGCGATACAGGGCCTTCATGGCCCTCTTGTTTTTGTCATTTGTCTAAACTTAAAAAAAATTAGCACAAAGTCAGGCATATAATGAATAAATTAAGTTATTGAAGTAAATATTCTTTAAGGTTCATTTACAAAGGATGTTTCTATCGGTTTCCATGAGTTGCTAGGCTACAGCTTCATGAAACATAGGTATACTTCATTGAGTGATGATGAAAAGCAACTGTATATATGGTCAAAGGGCAGGTACTCATCAAACATGCACCTTACTATTTTGGCAAAGGAATAATAATTTCTCAAAATTTAGACCCAGAAACGCACCAGAGGCCACCATTTCATACCAGTATTTCAAAAAAGTTCCAAAGGGACAGCCCCCTGATCCCTCCTCAAGAGGGGAGTAACTTCCCCCCATTTCCTAGTTTTGCTTTTACCTGTAATGGTGTTGGTATCTCAGCCTCTGAAACAGTGAAGTACCTGGGTGCTACACTGGATCAACAGTTATCAGGTGAAACAATTGCTTGGTCTGTAATCAATAAAGCTAACACCAGGTTAAAATTTCTGTATAGAATAACTTTCTTACTATGCACACTAGGAAGTTGCTGGTGGTGTCCTTGGTTCAATGTCATTTTGACTATGCTTGCTCTTTCTGGTACCCTGGTTTGAGTCAGAATTTTAAACTTGGGTAACAGGTCTCATATTGGGCCAGAATAATTTGTCTACTTGGATTGGTTACCAGTTTCAAAGAGGGTTGATCAGATCATATTGTGTCATGTTCACAAAATCAGGTATGGTTCTGCCCCTGACTACCTTGGGGAAAATTTTGTCCCATTAAGCACTGTGCATACTCATAATACCAGGTTAAGCGTAGTTGCACAATGCAACCTTGTCGATTGTGATGGTAGTTATCTTTTCAGGGATACTAGGCGATTTTCCAAACCCAGCATTCGTGGTTTTGGGGAAAGGTCTTTTGCTTCAAAGGGAGTTCAGTTGTGGAACAACCTCCCTCAGTAGAGATATCCCTGTCCAAAGTAGATTCAAGGCTGCTGTCAAGAAGCATTTGTTGTCCTTTTAGATATACTGTTATTTTTAACTGATTGGAACATTTTTATTCTAATTACTTTTCATTTTTACTAAGTACAGTGCTGGTTTATTTATTTTAATAATTATTTATTAAATTTTTATCAATAGATAAGTATTTAAAATTTTTATTTAATTAAATTTTTTTTCTATTTATTTTTATTAAGTACAGTGTTGGTTTAATTAATCTATTAATTATTTATTAAATTTTTATTAATAGATGAGTATATAATAAATGTATTTAATTTTATTACTTTTCTATGTACTTTTATCAGTGCTGAAGAATACACTCTATAAGGTGATAACGCGACACCACAAGATAACATGACACCAGATCGGACAACATGACACTTTAACGAGATTGTTGTCGTTTCGAAGTAAGTATTTTCAATTTTGTCTATACATCATGTGAATCAATGAAAACCAGATTCCTATCAGGTTTTGAGGATAGAAAGAGGCATCTAATGGAATGTTTTCTGAATTAAAAAGACCACCAAATAATCACACAGATGGCTAATCCACGGCCAGATTTTCATTGTTTTGGATATTGAACCGAGGATTTTTTCTCAAGTTTTGACGATTAGATGTTCTGTCTGACACCAACATTTGATCATACGTTTTCTTGCCCTTATTTTGCTCGGTTTGCAGTATTTTATCGAATTTACACGTGTTTTTGGGTATAACAGGTCTTTAATTCATTATTAATCCCTCGCCGTGGCGGAGGGATTTTAGGAATGGTCTGCGTCCGTCCTTCTGTCCGTAACAAAATCGTGTCCGGTCCATATCTCCTAAACCCCTTGAAGGATTTTCATGAAACTTGGGTCAAATGATCAGCTCATCAAGACGATGTGCAGAACCCATGAGTCAGCCTTGTCGGTTCAAGGTCAAGGTCACAACTCAAGGTCAAAGGTTTGAGCCTGCCATTTTGTGTCCGCTCTATATCTCATAAACCCCTTGAAGGAATTTTATAAAACTTGGGTCAAATGATCACCTCATCAAGACGATGTGCAGAACCTATGAGTCAGCCATGCGGGCTCAAGGTCAAGGTTACAACTTAGGGTCAAAGGTTTTGAGCCTTCCATTTTGTGTCTGCTCTATATCTTCTAAACTGCTTAAAGGATTTTCATGAAACTTGGGTCAAATGATCACCTCATCAAGTCGATGTGCAGAACCCATGGGTCAGCCTTGTCGGCTCAAGGTCAAGGTCACAACTCAAGGTCAAAGGTTTGAGCCTTCCATTTTGTGTCCGCTCTATATCTCCTAAACCCCATGAAAGAATTTTATCAAACTTGGGTCAAATGATCACCTCATCTAGACGATATGCAGAACCCATGAGTCAGTCATGCCGGCTCAAGGTCAAGGTCACAACTTAGGGTCAAAGGTTTGAGCCTTCCATTTCGTGTCCGCTCTATATCTCCTAAACCCCTTGAAGGAATTTTATAAAACTTGGGTAAAATGATGTGCAGAAATTATGAGTCAACCATGCAAGCTCAAGGTCAAGGTCACAACTAAGGGTCGAAGTCACAACTAAGGGTCGAAGGTTTGTGCCTTCCATTTTGTGTCCACTCTGTATCTCCTAAACCCCTTGAAGGATTTTCATCAAACTTGGGTCAAATGATCACCTCATCAAGAAGTCAGCCATGTCAACTCAAGGTCAAGGTCACAACTGAAGGTCAAAGGTTTCAGCTCTGTATCTCTTAAACCCCTTGAAGGATTTTCATGAAACTTGGGTCAAATGATCACCTCATCAAGATGTTGTGCAGAATTCATGAGTCAGCCATGTCAGTTCAAGGTCAAGGTCACAGCTAAAATCAAAGGTTTACCCTTTCACTATCCATAGCAGTGGCGGGGGATTTAGCTGTCTTTCAGACTGCCTTGTTCTAATAAGGGTTTAGGTTATAATGTAGCAATTCACCGTAATTCGGTCGAAAATGTGCCTTCGTGGTGTAGTTGAAAGAAGTATTCATAAAAAAAAACTTACTTTTTTATTTTTGGCACTTTTGCGAGTAAAATGGGGGCTTATTTCATTCGCAGAATGTATTTTCAGTAAAATAAGACAGGTTTCATGTTAAATTTCACGTGTATATGACAAATGTTGAGATACTTGAAAATTAAAGTAGGGTTGTTTACTGCGCGATGCCGCCAACAACGCGATCCGAGAAAGTGTCAGTGATCAAGTTTTACTGGTATAAAACCTTTAAATTTCAAGAGGAAATTCAGCATGATTTTAGGTGTCCCGACACTAAATGTGTAGAGAAAGAAAAATACTCTAAAATGTAAGGGTTGTGCACCTCGGAGAGGGTTTCAGGAGTCATATTTTGATAGGGTTGTCCGGGTTCAGCATCCACTCCATCTAAGCTCTGAAAGACCTGTTCATATACTGTTGACCTATTCATATTCTGTATGAATTTGATATTTTAAACGTGAACCTGTACATTTTTTTACTGTTTTAGTCCAATTTTAAAATATCAAATTCATGCATGTAAGAGACTTTACAAGTACGGGACACACCACGGGGTTTTAGCGTATCGTCCTATGGTGTGATACAGATGTACGGATGTTGACAATTGGTCCTATTTTTACGCAGAATGGTTTTATGATTTACCGAATTTTACCAGACTAATACTTTATTTTTTGTACCCCCCGACAACAAAGTTGTAAGAGGGGGTATACTGGTTTCAGGTCTGTCTGTCTGTCTGTCCGTCTGTCTGTCCGTAGGCACAATCTTGTGGGCACCATCTCTCCTCATCCCCTTGACACAATTTAAGAAACTTCACACAAGTGATCAGTAACAACAGTAGTTGTGCATGGGGCATGTCAGGTTCTTTCAGAAAAAAAATTGCAGAGTTACGGGACTTTGTTTTTTGTTACTATACATTATACATAGACACAATCTTGTGCGCACCATCTCTCCTCATCCCCTTGACACAATTTAATGAAACTTCACACAAGTGATCAGTAACAATAGTAGTTGTGCATGAGGCATATTAGGTTTCTTCAGATAAAAAAAATTGCAGAGTTACGGGACTTTGTTTTTTGTTACTATACTACAGTGAAACACCACTCGCTTGAGCATCGATGACTCGAGTACCCGGGCTCGCTCAAGCAATTCATGTGGTCCCGGCCGATTTCCTTCTATTTTCTATGCGAAATTACCATGGCTGGGTCGAGCATTGATAACTCGATCGCTTGAGCATGACATCTGGTCCCTGTGTATTAATTTACTCTTTGTTGCTTCTGGCAAACTCGAGCAGAGGTGTCAAAATTTTTCTCACCTTTGGTGGTCAGAATTTATCAGTTAATTAAAATTTTCCACACACCGTGAGAATTGCGTGGTCTATTCCGCGACTATCCTAAATGTTTGTTTGTCGGTATATTTGATCTGATAATGAGATAAATTATTGATAAAAGGTTGAACAAAAGTTTTATTGATCAGATATAGATGAATAACTGATTACTTAAATATTCTTTTCTGCGGGATCGAGAAGACTGTCATGAGATCTTAGTATTTTAATCAGCAGTTGTTTGCATGCATTGAAGGAAATAATATAGCCTTTTCATAAAATTGAGACGATAATTTTGATATGCACTTGTTGATAAATAAAAATAAAAAGTCCTAGTTGTTTCTTCACATGTGCCATTTACAAATTACGTATTGAAACGTCTATCATAGATAACGTTTGTAATACGTTTCTTTTTTTAAATGTCACAAGCATGTTATTATTACGCATCACCGTTTAGTCTGCAAATCGAGATGACAATTGATATTGGTAAAACAAACAATTTTCTTCTTATGTTGGTCAATGTTTGGGTCGCTCGAAACCATGGATAACTCGAGCATTTTGCTCATCCCCTTGCGACCTCGATCGAGCGGTGTTTTACTGTATATACATAGACACAATCTTGTGCCCACCATCTCTCCTCATCCCCTTGACACAATTTAATGAAACTTCACACAAGTGATCAGTAACAACAGTAGTTGTGCATGGGGCATGTTAGGTTCTTTCAGAGAAAAAATTTGCAGAGTTATGGGACTTTGTTTTTTGTTACTATACTATATACATAGACACAATCTTGTGCGCACCATCTCTCCTCATCCCCTTGGCACAATATAATGAAACTTCACACAAGTGATCAGTAACAACAGTACTTGTGCATGGGGCAAGTTAGATTGTTTCAACGACAAAAATTGCAGAGTTACGGGACTTTGTTTCTTGTTCACATACTATGTACATACAGTCTGCATATGCAATCTTTTGCGCGCCTAATCTTCCGAACCCTTGCACACAATTTAATGAAACTTCACACAAGTGATCAGTATCAACCCTACTTGTGCATGGTGCATGTTACGTTCTTTTAGATAAATATTCTGCATAGTTATGGGACTTTGTTTTTTGTTACTATACTGTATACATACAGTATATATACATACAGTCCAGGGCTTCGGAAATTTGCCGGTTTGTCGGTTTAGGACCGATTTTCGACTTTTCAGACCGATTTGTGAAGTGAAAAATCGAAAAAAATCGGTCCCGTAAAAATGGAGAAAAGTATAAATTTCGGTCTGAAATCTCAATACACGATCACCTGCCAAGCAGGAAATTGTTGGTCGCACCCTCAGATAATCAATAAATGTGTCAAACGGTCTGATTGTCACCTTGATAATCGGTCCGTAATTAGCACGTGACGCAATCAGTGCTCGCGCGGCACATCCTTTAATGTTTGCAGACAGCTGACTGCAACGTATTAAACATTTTTGACTGGTTTCCAAATGTTTCTTACTGGATCCAAATCCTTTCGACGGGGATCCACTACTTTTATTTAGAATCCGACGGATGGTTTATTTCAAAAGGCTATGTTTGATCACGGGTAAAAAAAGCAATTGTTCACTGCATTTAATGAGACATCACACGGGAAACCGATATAAATAATTTTTATAATAACTTGATTTGTAAAAATTACATGATACATTTGTTGGGGCTCCAGTTGAAACAAGTGCAGAAAATCGTCTTTGCAACCGGACTGTACAAAAAAAGAAAGAAAAAAATGGACTGACAAACACGAATTATGATAAAGAAAACCGGAGTGGCGCTGTTTATCAAATCAGTCTTTTAAAAAAACGTTTCAAAACGAAATTTTGTTTACATAGTAGAGAACATATAACTTAATAAAATGTAGTTGCTTATTGAAGTGCAACGCCAGTGAAATGAAATATCCGTGGCCAACCAGCGTGACAAAATGCAAAGAGCTATAAAAAATATTTCATACTTCTTTGCAAAATGGTACTACACATGCGGGAAATCCGATCTCAGCGTTCACATAACGTACACATTCGGTCTGCGGCAGAGTATTCTTAAAATACTGAGGATGTATAGCAGAAAATATGTGTCGTGTAATTCAATTTGACGCACTGCATTTTATAAAATTCCGTCAAAGAATGAGGAAACATCACAAATTATCTGCCGTATATACGGTACCGAAGTCACGTGCGTTGGCTTTTAGACTAGTTAGGTACACGGTGTATGCCTCGGTAATTTTATCCTTGCAAGTATTTTCTCGGAAAAATATCGAAATTTAAACAAAGTAATGATCACACATAACACTGAATAACTGTCTTCATTGTATGGTAACTCGCGTTGACCGATAACTCAGTTTTAATGCATGACATGCTTATTATCAGGTTTTACAAATATGGTATATTGGTAATGCGGTGGGTCGGGTAGCGCCGATGTCAGGATTTTCGTTTCGGACCGATTGAGTTCTCAAAATTTCCGAAGCCCTGATACAGTCCACATAATTATGCAATCTTGTGTGCATCAAATTGCAATGTATTGTGTCAGTGCATGTGGGGGGTACATTCATCACCTTTAGTGATAGCTCTAGTTATGAAAGGCTTTCATAAATTCTGACAAGAAATGAATGAAGGTTTGGTCGACTGATCTGCACTAATTTATTATATGTACGTTACCCATTATAATTATATAACTGTAATAGAGTATTCTAGAAATTTATGTTCTTCCTCTGTATATCATATACATGTAGATACTAAACCATTGACAGAATATGAATAGGTCAACAGTATATGAATAGGTCTTTCGGAGCTCTGGTGGAGTGAGTGCTGAATATTGACCCTGACAACCCTATCAAAATATGACTCCTGAGACCCCCTCCGATGTACACATCTCTTACATTTCAGGGTTTTTTCTTTTCCTACACATTTAGTGTCGTGACACCTAAAATCGTGCTGAATTTCCTCTTGAAATGTAAAGGTTTTACACCAGTAAAAATTGACCACTGACCATTTCTTGGATCGCGTTGTTGACGGCATCGCGCAGTAGGTAAACGATCCTACATTCATTTCGTTTCATCATTTGCCATATACACATGAAATTTAACATGAAACCTGTCTTATTTTACTGAAAATACATTCTGCGAATAAAATAAGCCCCCATTTTACACGGAAAAGTGCCAAAAATAAAAAAGTAAGTTTTTTTATGAATACTTCTTTCAACTACACCACGAAGGCACATTTTCGACCGAATTACGGTGGATTGCTACATTATAACCTAAACCCTTATTAGAAAAATGAATTTAACGACCCGTTATACCCGAAAACATGCGTAAATTAGATAAAATACTGCAAACCGAGCAAAATAAGGGCAAGAAAACGTATGATCAAATGTTGGTGTCAGACAGAACATCAAATCATCAAAACTTGGTGTCAGACAGAACATTTTTGGTTTACCCATCCGACTTTAACACCTCGTATTTTCGAAAGTAATGGAGATTTCGCCGGGATATTTGGCAGACAAAGAGATGAAATGTTGAGCTTTTTATTGAAGGTAATGCCAAGTTTGTTGTTTCAGAAATGAAAAATTCTTCACGTGAGGAAGCCATCCAGCTGGCTTACAGAAGGTCGGTGGTTCTACCTAGGTGCCCGCTCGTGATGAAATAATGCACGGAGGGGCATCTGGGGTCTTCCTCCACCATTAAAGCTGGAAAGTTGCCATATGACCTATCATGTGTCGGTGCGACGTTAAATAAAAAAAAAAAAAAAATGAAAAAAAATTCTCTGTTCAATATCCAAAACAATGAAAATCTGGCCATGGATTAGCCATCTGTGTGATTATTTGGTGGTCTTTTTAATTCAGAAAACATTCCATTAGATGCCTCTTTCTATCCTCAAAACCTGGAAGGAATCTGGTTTTCATTAATTCTAGGGATGGGAACAAATACTGAAATCAATATTCGAATATTCGGTTTGCCATATTCGAATATTCGGTTAGTTTTAATGGAAGCTTTAAATTCTTATTAAGCGATTGGCATATACACAATGTATTCATTTTGTTTAAAGCGTGGATCATCGTACATAATAAGGCCAAAAAAATGTTGTTGTTTTTCGGGTAACCCAATCCTACCAAGCAAAACCTGCTGATCCTAGCGTTTTATTTCACTATTCTGTCAGTATAATCATGAACATATTTAACTAATTCAGTGTTTTAGCTTCAAAATGATACAAAAAATCAAGACGATTATAATTTAGACCGTCGCAATTTTATCTAAAAATAGCAGGTTGTCCCATTTAAACACGTGACTCGCTGTTGTATTACCGCCGCCATTTTGAAAATTTTCAATCGGTGTGTAAAAATCGTCTTGTAAAAAGCAAGTAAGGCAGACTTAAACCTCCTTCAACATGAACTTATGCATCAGTCATATATTATTTCTTGATTTTCTTATAAAGTACTTCAAAATTTAATGTGAATACGGCCGATTGCGGATGAAAACCGATTCTGCCGGATGGTCTGAAACGACGTACAAAATATTGTGAAAAGATCGGCAATATCTACAAGTTTGGTATTGTTTTCGAAAAAAAAAATCTACAATTTACTTGTTACATAAAACAGGCGCCAGTAAAAATGAACAAAAGATAAAAAGATATCACATTTACACCTAATACAAACTGTTAATCCGTAGCAATGACCCCAGGTAATTATGCATTGCAATTTTCTTGTTAATGTGACATCTTTTGACATGCATCTGACACATTGACGCCTGTTGTGAACTGTTAATCCGTAACGATGGCCCCTGCCAATCATGCATGGCTATTTTCTTGTTAATTGGACATCTTTGATACTCGATAAACAAACTTGACATGGTTTTATTCTGTAGAATTAGCATGCTCATATTGCCCAAAATCAATGATACTTATTTTGAAAACAAAAATATACAATAATTTACGAATATTCGAATTTGATTTTCATATTCGAATATTCGACCGATTTTCGAATATTCGTTCCCATCCCTTATTGATTCACATTGTGTATAGACAAAATTGAAAATACTTACTTCAAAAGGACAACAATCTCGTTAAAGTGTCATGTTGTCCAATCTGGTGTCTGGTGGTGTCGCGTTATCACGTTATAGTGTGTGAAGAAGTAAGTAAGAATCTCACTCGTATCAAATTTTTTAAAAATTTTTATTATAAATGTGTAAGTTTGTGCAATAACTCAGATCTCTTTCAAGTATAATCATGCATAATGCTCAAATTTTATCTGTATTACATATATTAGAATTAATGATTTAAGCTCTCTGTGATAATTACATTCCTCAATGCAGATAATTTATTATAACATGCACATTGTGTTAATTACATTCCTCTATGTAAAATGATATATTTTATTATAATTATGTCTCCCACCAAACAGTGGTGTGGGAGACATATTGATTTACTCCAGAGTCTGTGTGTGTGTGTGTCTGTCACAAAGCTTGTCCGCACTCTAAGTCGAACATTTCTCATCTGATCTTCACCAAACTTGAACAAAATGTGTTTGACCATGAGACCTCGGCCAAGTTCAATAACTAGCCAAATCCACCCAGGCACTTTTGAATTATGGCCCTTGAATTACTGATTGGATCCACTCATCACAGCCATCGAGAGAAACTAGATATTTTTAGCTCACCTGTCACATAGTAACAAGGTGAGCTTTTGTGATCACCCTTCGTCCGTCGTCAGTCAGTGCGTGCATCCGTCCGTCCGTCCGTCAACAATTTCTTGTCTGCACAATAGTGGTTTCATTTATGATCTTATTTTAACCAAACTTGCACACAACTTGTATCACTATAAGATCTCGATTCCTTTCTTGAACTGGCCAGATCCCAATATGGGTTCCAGAGTTATGGCCCCTGAAGTGCCAAAATTAGCTATTTTGACCTTGTCTGCACAATAGCGGCTTTATTTACGATTTGATTTTTACTAAACTTGCACACAATTTGTATCACCATAAGATCTTGGTTCCTTTCTTGAACTGGCCAGATTCCATTATGGGTTCCAGAGTTATGGCCCCTGAAAGTGTGTCTGCACAATAGCAGCTTCATTTATGATTTTATTTTAACCAAACTTGCACACAACTTGTATCACCATAAGATCTTAGTTCTTTTCTTGAACCGGCCAGATCCCTTAATTGGTTCCAGAGTTATGGACCCTGAAAGGGCCAAAATTAGCTATTTTGACCTTGTCTGCACAATAGCAGCTTCATTTATGATTTGACTTTAACCAAACTTGCACACAACTTGTATCACCACAAGATATTGGTTCCTTTCTTGAACTGGCCAGATTCTGTTATGGGTTCCAGAGTTATGGCCCCTGATAGTGCTAGAATTAGCTATTTTGACCTTGTCTGCACAATAGCAGCTTCATTTATGATTTGAATTTAATCAAACTTGCACACAACTTGTATCACCATAAGATCTTAGTTCTTTTCTTGAACCGGCCAGATCCCTTAATTGGTTCCAGAGTTATGGACCCTGAAAGGGCCAAAATTAGCTATTTTGACCTTGTCTGCACAATAGCAGCTTCATTTATGATTTGACTTTAACCAAACTTGCACACAACTTGTATCACCACAAGATATTGGTTCCTTTCTTGAACTGGCCAGATTCTGTTATGGGTTCCAGAGTTATGGCCCCTGATAGTGCTAGAATTAGCTATTTTGACCTTGTCTGCACAATAGCAGCTTCATTTATGATTTGAATTTAATCAAACTTGCACAAAACTTGTGTCAACATAAGATCTTGGTTCCTTTCTTGAACCGGCCAGATCCCATAATGGGTTCCAGAGTTATGGCCCCTGAATGGGCAAAATTAGCTATTTTGTTATCAAAATGGATTTATATCAGTAAGTACTTTTAGGACTCATTTGAAATTTCATTATTGCCTTTAGTTGGACTGGGATAATCAGGAAAGATAACTATGGACTGATTTTATGTTAAATTACCTCCCTTTATTTCAAATTAAAATGGGTATATCTCCATAACTAATGAAGATACTGATTGGAAATTTCATTTATGCTGTCAGATTGACTTGGACAGTCAGTGAAGATACATATTGACTGAATTTATGACAAATTACCTCCCTTTATTTTTTATGTAAATGAATATACCTAGCAGCTTCTAATGAGATTGGTTTGAAATGTTATTTATGTCTTCCATGGTAAGAAATAGTCATGTTAGATAACTATTGATTGAACGTTTATCAATATGAATACTTTTCTAATATATTGTTAATTACCTCCCCTGATTTCAATAAAAATGGATTTATCTCAGTAAGTATTTATAGGACTCATTTGAAATTTCATTATTGTCTTTAGTTGGACTGAAACAATCAGGGTAGATAACTGTGGACTGATTTTATGTCAAATTACCTCCCTTTATTTCATATTAAAATGGATGTATCTCGGTAACCAATGAAGGTTCTGATTTGAAATGTCATTTATGCCATCAGATTGTCTCAGACAATCAGGGTAGATAACTTTTGACTGAATATATGACAAATTGCCTCCCTTTATTTCATGTAAATGAATATACCTCGGCAGAATCTAAAGAGATTGGTTTTAAATGTTATTTAAGTCTTCCAGGGTAAGAAATAGTCATGCTAGTACCAAAATGCAGCATTTGAGCATAGGATACTCAAACTTGATATTGAAATTGGCCCTGACTAGTATGTGACCCATAGGTCAAAAGGGACTGTTACAACAAAATTTTTATCCTGATGATATTTTATGTGTATGCCTATGTGATCTTTGTCAAAACTTGATCTTAACATTTAGAGCAATGGTACTCAGGTGAGCGATATAGGGCCATCGTGGCCCTCTTGTTCAAGCTTGTCCGCACTCTAAGTCGAACATTTCTCATCTGATCTTCACCAAATTCAATTTGCTATTTTTGGCTTGTGAACACGATAGAGATCACATTTTGCAATCAACTTTAATCAAACTTGCACGCAACTTGTATTGGCATATCTTGGTTCCTTTCAAAAACTGGCCAGATCCCATCATGGGTATCAGAGTTATGGCCCCTTAAAGGGCCAAAATTTGCTATTTTTGGCTTGTGCACAAGATAGAGACAACATTTTGCAATCAACTTTAATCAAACTTGCACACAACTTGTATTGGCATAATATCTCGGTTCCTTTCGAAAACTGGCCAGATCCCATCATGGGTTCCAGGGTTATGGCCCCTTAAAGGGCCAAAATTTGCTATTTTAGCTTTTGCAACCATATAGAGACTTCATTTATGGTTTAATTTGATACAAACTTGTAAAATATCTTCAACAACAATAAATCTTGGATTCCATGATGAATCTTTCAGATCCAGTCATAGGTTTTGGAGTTACAGCCCCTGACTGACACCTAAAAGAGCCAAAATTTGGTAATTTTTACCTTGTGAACATGATAGAAGTGACATTTTATATTTGATTTTAACCACACTTACACACAACTTAAGTCACAATAAGATCTGGGTTCCTTCCGAAATCTGGCTAGATTCCATCATAGGTTCAAGAGTTACTGCCCCTGAAAGGGGCAATATTTTCTGTTTTGGCCTTTTCAGCCATATAGAGGTTTCATTTATGCATTGATTTGATACAAACTTGCATGGAATGATTATCTTGATGATCTCTAGGCCTGGATCGAAACTAGGTCATGTTGGGTCAAAAACTAGGTCATCAGGTCAAATAATAGGAAAAGCTTGTAAACAACCTAGAGGCCCTATTTATGACCCTATCTTCTTGAAACTTGGTCAGAATGTTTGTCTGCATGAAATATCATATGAATTTTTACCCGAGTCATGTGGGGTCGTCAAAAAATAGGTCACCAGGTCAGATCAAAGAATAAGCTTATTTACACCCTAGGGGACACATTTTTTATTCTATCTTCATAAATTTTGGTCAGAATGTTATGAAGTCTTGGACAAGTTTGTATCTGGGTTATGTGGGGTAAAAAACTAGGTCACTATATCAAATCAAATTAAATGCTTGTTTACACTCAAGATGCCACATTTTTTGGTCCAATCTTACTGAAAATTGGTCAGAATATTTGTTTCCATGTAATCACTAGATAAAACATGTTTACACTGTTATGGCATGTTACACAGGTGAGCAATCTAGGGCCATCTTGGCCCTCTTGTTACAAATAGTGCTTAAAAGCCTGTAAATGACCCAGAGCTACCATTTCATACCTGTATGTCCCCCCTCCCCATACCTACCCGCTCTCTATGTGCCTCGGCAGTGACATCTTTGTTCTAGACTGGTGCCCTCCAGTCAAATATTTCTGGATCCGGGCCTGCTAATTTAGCCCTTATTTTTGGCAAAAATAGCCCTAATTTTTTTACAGATAGTGCTTGAAAGCCTGCTTGTCTCAATTTGAAAAAAAGTCTACCAGGTATTATGACATGCTCTTGTCATATTTTTCTCTTACATAATGCAATATGGAGAATGATAAGTTCATTACACTGAAAAAAGAACTGTGATCACATTTATAAGCATCACTGTAAAAGCTATCATGATAAGATATCAAACTTCTACATCTACTGTACTGTTTTGTACAGATGCTTATTAATACATCATAACATGGAGTTTTGTACAGATGCTTATACAACATAACATGGAGTTTTGTGCAGTTTCTTATTAATACAACATAGCATGGACTTTTGTGTAGGTGCTGATCATTGTTAAACAGCAACTGAATGAACAGAAAGCTCTAGAAAGTTTGAAAACTTGTGATAGTCTCTTATACCACATTGTTCTGAGACAAGCATTTTACATTGTGTTTTCAGCCTCATCAGCACACAGTGCCATCCTTGTTCATATATGGTCATACATCAACAGGGAAAACACTTGTTGTTAATACACTTTTGAGGACATTAAAGGTAAAAATCTGGCAAGTTTTTAGCTTGATAATACAAAAATATGGAGGGCTGTCCTTCTTACTCTTGTGTTGGCAACCACAGACCAGAGCTTCAACCAGGTTACAGGTTTGATGCACTTGCACTTTATTTCTGTTTTTACTTGATTAACTTCAACATTAAAAAAGCAACCTTGTTACATGCGCAATGACCATAAATCTGGCCTGAATGTTCAATGAATTATGCTCCTTTCCTTTGTAGTTTGCCATGATTAAAGCCGCCAGAGCTATTTTGATACCCCCTGTCAACAGCAGTAGTGATAGTATTGTGGATATCAATTTTATGTTCCAGTCGGATGATTTTCCACTTACAGTTATTGCCCTTTTAGTATCCAACATAGTATACTAGTATACATAGTATACTATAGTACGATTTCTTGTCTGGAGTATTCCTCAGCAACCACTAAAGGAATTCATCAGAACTTCATAGGATGCTTCAGTTCCTGGAGGAGGTGCGCATATTGTCTTCCTGTACAGTTTGGATGATTTTTTCAGTTAAAATTCAAAATACACATGCAGTTATTGCCGTTTGATTATTAGTCCCCTACTGGTCGAAAACCAGTTTCAAGGACTAAAGGATTGCGCTTTTTTGTCCATTCGCAATTTCATGTCTGGTTCATAACTTGGGGGCACTTGGTCCCTTTTAGGGGCCACTAGAACTGAAGATATAAATGCCTTTAAAAGACTTCTTCTCATGAACTGCTTAATGGATCTTCATAAAGTTTGATCTGCAGCATCATTTTAACCTTTAGCCTGCTGGCGGCAAGTGATTCTGCCTTTGTGACCAGTGCAGACCAAGATCAGCCTGCACATCCGTGCAGGCTGATCATGGTCTGCACTGTTCGCTATTCAGTCTGTAAATTTTCAGTGAACACCCCTTCAAATAATAAATAATGTTTGTCTCTATGAAATCTAAGTTAGCCTTAAAACTTGGTTACCAGAGTCAGAAAAAGGACACAGGTTTAGATCATAGAAAACATTGTTACTCCTCTAGAGGCCACATTTTCTGTTTGATCTTCTTGAAACTTTCCCTATAAAATTTGTCAGTTTTAAAATTTGATTACCTTAGGTCAGAAACTAGGCAACTAGGTCAAATCATGGAAAGAACTTATTAACATTCTAGAGGCCACATTTTCTACTTGATTTTCATTAAACTTTTTCAGAGGTTTTTCTCTATGAAATCTAGGTCAAGTTTGATACTGGATTATCTAGGTCTATGTTGCTAAGTCAAATCATACAAAGACATTGTTAACACTTAAACAGGCCATATTTTCTTCCTGACCTTCAAAAGATGTTGTTGGTCTACCAGAATTACATAAAACAAAATGTTTGATTTGTTTGCCTCTATGAAATCTAGGTCAAGTTAGACACTAGTGGTAAGAACTAGGTCAGTTGAGGGATACAGGGCCTTCAGGGCCCTCTCGTTTATTTATTTTTTGCATCAAAAACTTTAGGGTTTGGGTAAAATATTAGGGTCGGTCAGGTTAGCAGAATCAAACAGTTTTTTGTAGGCCTTGACAGTTTTACATTACCAACATTCAAAATTGCAGTTGGATTTAAGAAGAAAGTTAAGTCTTTATATAATTTCTATAATGTTCCCTTGGTGAACTTCTGCCAAGGATGGTTGTCCCAATTACTGGGCTTATAAGTGAATAGAAGACACTTTAAAGTTATCCTGTTTGAAACTGTTAGATTTCAGAGTAATTTCACAAAATCTTTCCTCTGGTGACCTTCTTCCAAAATAATTAAATTAAAACCATACCTAAAAATAGATATGTTTGAGCTGTGACACCAGATGAGTGATCTAGGGACATCATGGCCCGCTTGTTTTCAAGTTACAGTGTTAGTCTACATACTTTGTGAACAACACTCTGATCTATATTGGTTTTGGAGTTAGTGTGTTTAAGGTCAAGGTCACAGAGACTTTTTACCTGAAACTGGTAAGCCAGTTTCGGTAACTGATAATTATATTGTTAACATTAAACCCCAGATTCCTACTACAGGTAATCATGGAAGGACATATGAATGTGTGTTACAAACAGCTCTTGTTTTCTTGGTATTTCTGAGAGGTTTCTGCCTTGTATGTGTAAATTTTTGTTGTACATGTAGCTACCCCATGCTGTGGTGAACTGTGTAGAATGCTACAACCAGCGTTTCCTGTTTGAGCACATCTTGAACACAATCAGTGGCAACTCTGAGACAATAACAGACACAGACAATGTCATCAAATGTGACAACATGAATGATTTTATACGTCTTCTTAGACAAATTGTGGGTGAGCAGGGACTGGATTCTCAAACTTTGTACATTGTAAGTAATGAAACATGTTGGTAAGTACACTTGTGTTAGTAATAGCCATTTAAAATGGACACTCGGATCAAAATATTACCACTTCTGACAAAGTATGGGGAATTTTATAAGACATAGAAATGAACAAATAGTTATTGATTACAGTCGGGAGCTGCTTGATTACTGAGAACAAATCAATGCTAAAAACATATGGCACAACATTTATTCAAAACTTTTACCATCACTTCTATTTATTCACAAGAGTGTAAATAATGACAAAGAACAGTGTGTGTACATGAAAAAGTAATTTCTGTCTTAGAATAATACCGATGCCATTTTTATGAACCCCAACCCCACCCCCACACCCCTCGAAGAAGAAGGGGTATATTGTTTTGCAGATTTGCTGATGTCAGACGGTATGTAGACCAATTGGTTTCTGGATGATAACTCAAGAACGCTTGGGCCTAGGATCATGAAAGTTGATAGGGATATTGGTCATGACCAGCAGATGACCCCTATTGATTTTGAGGTCAACATGTCAAAAGTCAAGGTCACAGTGACCCCGAACAGTTAAACTGTTTCCAGACTATAACTTGAGAACACTTGGGCCTAGGATCACCAGACTTAATAGGGAGGTTGATCATGACCAGCAGATGACGCTATTGATTTTGAGAACAAAGGTCATGGTCAAAGTGACCCAGAACAGTTAAAGCGTTTCAGGACAATAACTTGAGAAAGCTTGGGATTAGGATCATGAAACATAATAGGGAGGTTGATCATGACCAGCAGATGACCCTTTTTGATTTTGAGATCAGTAGGTCAAAGGTCAAGATCATATTGACACAGAAAAGTAGAACTTTTTTTGCCAAATAGGTAGAGAATGCTTTGGTTTAAGATCACATTTGATACAGAGGTCACTTATGACTGGTAAATGACCCATAATTATTGATTTGGCAGACCTTTTTATATCTATGGATTGTCTGTAGTTTCTACGAATTTGCATGTAAAAATACGGACTATGCTTTACCAAAAATTACCACGGAAAATTGCCTCAGAGATAGGCCAATTGGCGAATTTGCGATCAAAGTGGTGCATGAGGATACGACCCACCTAATGGTCAATATTTCAATTGAAGTAGGCAAGATATATATATATATATATATATATAGCTAACTGCATCAAAGTATGCAGTCTGAAAAAATGTTTTAGATTTTATTTTCTGAAAGAGTTATTTGAGCTGAAAGAAATGTTCCTAGGTAAAATATCTGGGGGAAAATGGAGACAACTCTGCTTAAACTTTATTGTAGACTTAGGTGGCTGTGTACATAGTATCTCATGCAAAGCATGCACTTTTTAGCTCACCTGTCACAAAGTGACAAGGTGAGCTTTTGTGATCACGCAGTGTCCGTCGTCCGTCCGTGCGTCCATAAACTTTTGCTTGTGACCACTCTAGAGGTCACATTTTTCATGGGATCTTTATGAAAGTTCATCATGTTGATATCTAGGTCAAGTTCGAAACTGGGTCACGTGCCGTCAAAAACTAGGTCAGTAGGTCTAAAAATAGAAAAACCTTGTGACCGCTCTAGAGGCCATATATTTCACAAGATCTTCATGAAAATTGGTCAGAATGTTCACCTTGATGATATCTAGGTCAAGTTTGAAACTGGGTCACGTGCCGTCAAAAACTAGGTCAGTAGGTCTAAAAAAAGAAAAACCTTGTGACCTCTCTAGAGGCCATATATTTCACAAGATCTTCATGAAAATTGGTCAGAACGTTCACCTTGTTGATATCTAGATCAAGATCGAAACTGGGTAACGTGCCATCAAAAACTAGGTCAGTAGGTCAAATAATAGAAAAACCTTGTGACCTCTCTAAAGGCCATATTTTTCATGGGATCTGTATGAAATTGGTCTGAATGTTCATCTTGATGATATCTAGGTCAAGTTCGAAACTGGGTCACATGCCGTCAAAAACTAGGTCAGTAGGTCTAAAAATAGAAAAACCTTTTGACCTCTCTAGAGGCCATATATTTCATGAGATCTTCATGAAAATTAGTGAGAATGTTCACCTTGATGATATCTAGGTCAAGTTCGAAAATGGGTCACGTTCCCTCAAAAACTAGGTCAGTAGGTCAAATAATAGAAAAACCTTGTGACCTCTCTAGAGGCCATATTTTTCATGGGATCTGTATGAAAGTTGGTCTGAATGTTCATCTTGATGATATCTAGGTCAAGTTCGAAAGTGGGTCACATGCCATCAAAAACTAGGTCAGTAGGTCAAATAATAGAAAAACCTTGTGACCTCTCTAAAGGCCATATTTTTCATGGGATCTGTATGAAAATTGGTCTGAATGTTCATCTTGATGATATCTAGGTCAAGTTCGAAACAGGGTCATGTGCGGTCAAAAACTAGGTCAGTAGGTCTAAAAATAGAAAAACCTTATGACCTCTCTAGAGGCCATACTTATGAATGGATCTCCATAAAAATTGGTCAGAATGTTCACCTTGATGATATCTAGGTCAGTTTTGAAACTGGGTCACGTGCCTTAAAAAACTAGGTCAGTAGGTCAAATAATAAAAAACCTTGTGACCACTCTAGAGGCCAAACTTTTCATGGGATCTGTATGAAAGTTATCTAGTGATATCTAGGCCAAGTTCGAAAGTGGGTCACATGCCATCAAAAACTAGGTCAGTAGGTCAAGTAATAGAAAAACCTTGTGACCTCTCTAAAGGCCAAATTTTTCATGGGATCTGTATGAAAATTGGTCTGAATGTTCATCTTGATGATATCTAGGTCAAGTTCGAAACAGGGTCATGTGCGGTCAAAAACTAGGTCTGTAGGTCTAAAAATAGAAAAACCTTATGACCTCTCTAGAGGCCATACTTATGAATGGATCTCCATAAAAATTGGTCAGAATGTTCACCTTGATGATATCTAGGTCAGTTTTGAAACTGGGTCACGTGCCTTAAAAAACTAGGTCAGTAGGTCAAATAATAAAAAAACCTTGTGACCACTCTAGAGGCCATACTTTTCATGGGATCTGTATGAAAGTTGGCCTGAATGTTCATCTTGATGATATCTAGGTCAAGTTTGAAACTAGGTCAACTGCGGTCAAAAACTAGGTCAGTAGGTCTAAAATTATTAAAATCTTTTGACCTCTCTAGAGGCCATATTTTTCAATGGATCTTCATGAAAATTGATCTGAATGTTCACCTTGATGATATCTAGGTCAGTTTCGAAACTAGGTCATGTGCGGTCAAAAACTAGGCCAGTAGGTATAAAAATAGAAAAACCTTGTGACCTCTCTAGAGGCCATATTTTTCATGAGATCTTCATGAAAAGTAGTGAGAGTGTTCACCTTGATGATATCTAGGTAAAGTTCAAAACAGGGTCACGTACCTTTGAAAACTAGGTCAATAGGTCAAATAATAGAAAAACCTTGTGACCTATCTAAAGACCATATTTTTCAATGGATCTTCATGAAAATTGGTCAGAATTTTTATCTTGATAATATCTAGGTCAAGTTCAAAACTGGGTCACATGAGCTCAAAAACTAGGTCACTATGTCAAATAATAGAAAAAACGACGTCATACTCAAAACTGGGTCATGTGGGAAGAGGTGAGCGATTCAGGACCATCATGGTCCTCTTGTTATCTCTAGGCACGAAAAAATCGTGCAAAATTAGTAGCAATTACTGTAAAGATCAGCACGTTGAAAAGAAAAATATGTAAAGATCAAATCATTTAATACCCTAGGGGAAAGTGTGACATTTTTGTGGTGAAATTTGTCAACAGACAATTTTTATGCCCCCAAAGGGAGGCATATTAGTTTTCAACTGTTCGTCAGTTCGTTCGTTCGTTCGTCACAACGTTAACTTTTTGCATGAAGGCACTTTTCTCATGAACCACTGCAACTAGGACCTTCAAACTTCACGTGCTGTTAGTACTTATTGAGTACACGACTCCTACCGACATTAGGGTCACCAGGTCAAAGGTCAAGGTCACAGGGGCCAATGTTAACTTTTTGCATGAAGGCACTTTACTCGCGAACCACTGCACCCAGGACTTTCAAACTTCACATGCTGATAGTACTTATTGAGTACACAACCCCTACTGACTTTAGGGTCACCAGGTCAAAAGTCAAGGTCACAGGGGCCAATGTTAACTTTTTGCATGAAGGCACTTTACTCGCGAACCACTGCACCCAGAACCTTCAAACTTCACATGCTGATAGTACTTATTGAGTACACAACCCCTACCGACTTTGGGGTCACCAGGTCAAAGGTCAAGGTCACAGGGGCCAATGTTAACGTTTTGCATGAAGGCACTTTACTCGCGAACCACTGCACCCAGGACCTTCAAACTTCACGTGCTGATAGTATTTATTGAGTACATGACCCCTACTGACTTTGGGGTCACCAGGTTAAAGGTCAAGGTCACAGGGGCCAATGTTAACGTTTTGCATGAAGGCATTACTCGCGAACCACTGCACCCAGACCTTCAAACTTCACTGCTAAACTTATTGAGTAACACCCTACTGACTTTGGGGTCACCAGGTCAAAGGTCAAGGTCACAGGGGCCAATGTTAACGTTTTGCATGAAGGCATTTTACTCGCTAGCCACTGCACCCAGGACCTTCAAACTTCACGTGCTGATAGAACTTATTGAGTAGACGACCCCTACTGACTTTGGGGTCACCAGGTCAAAGGTCAAGGTCACAGGGGCCAATGTTAACGTTTTGCATGAAGGCACTTTACTCGCGAATCACTGCACCCAGGACCTTCAAACTTCACGTGCTGATAGTACTAATGGAGTACACGACCCCTACTGACTTTGGGGTCACCAGGTCAAAGGTCAAGGTCACAGGGGCCAATGTTAACGTTTTGCATGAAGGCACTTTACTCGCGAACCACTGCACCCAGGACCTTCAAACTTCACGTGCTGATAGATATGAGTAACGCCTACTGACTTTGGGTACCAGTCAAGTCAGCACAGGCCAATGTACTTGCAGAGGCACTATCGCGATACGCACGGACCTTCAACTTCAGTGCTATAGTACTAGAGTACAACCTACTGACTTGGTCACAGTCAAAGGTAAGGTCACAGGGGCCAATGTTAACGTTTTGCATGAAGGCACTTTACTCGCGAACCACTGCACCCAGGACCTTCAAACTTCACATGCTGATAGTACTTATTGAGTACACGACCCCTACTGACTTTGGGGTCACCAGGTCAAAGGTCAAGGTCACAGGGGCCAATGTTAACGTTTTGCATGAAGGCACTTTACTCGCGAACCACTGCACCCAGGACCTTCAAACTTCACATGCTGATAGTACTTATTGAGTACACGACCCCTACTGACTTTGGGGTCACCAGGTCAAAGGTCAAGGTCACAGGGGCCAATGTTAACTTTTTGTATGAAGGCACTTTGCTAGCGAACCACTGCACCCAGGACCTTCAAACTTCACATGCTGATAGTACTTATTGAATACACGACCCCTACTGACTTTGGGGTCACCAGGTCAAAGGTCAAGGTCACAGGGGCCAATGTTAATGTTTTGCATGAAGGCACTTAATTGCGAACCACTGCACCCAGGACCTTTAAACTTCACATGCTGATAGTACTTATTGAGTACACAACCCCTATAATCTTTGGGGTCACCAGGTCAAGGTCAAAGGTCAAGGGGCTGCGGGGTCATTTGTCACCATTAGTGATAGCTCTTGTTTTAAAAATATTAAAACCCACAGAATTCCACAAGGTAAAATTTGTTGAGAAAGCTATTGCTGGAAAGAGAATGATCTCTGCTACCCATATATATGCGTCAAAGTATGGGGAAAATTTGAGAAAATCAAAGAAAACAATTTCAGGACTGTTAGATTCATGACTGTGTTATCATGTATAGCAAGTAACATAGATAGCTTACTTTTCTATTGCACTGATATAACATGGATAAGATTATGATTGTCAGATGGTGTTCACTCAACAATTTCAGTCTATAAACAGATTGTTTCCCTTGTGTAAAGAGGGCTAAGGGTAAATCTCTACAATATACTGTAAGGCCCGCCCGCTTAGCTCAGCAGGTAGAGTGTTGGTCTACGGATTGCAGGGTCGTGAGTTCGATCCTCAGGTGGGGCGTATGTTCTCCGTGACTATTTTATAAACAACATTGTGTCTGAAATGATTAGTCCTCCATCTCTGATTCATTTGGGGAAGTTGGCAGTTACTTGCGGAGAACAGGTTTGTACTGGTACAGAATCCAGGAACACTGGTTAGATTAACTGCCCACTTGTAAATGACTGAAATACTGTTGAAAAACTGTGTTAAACCCAAAACAAACAAACAAACAATATCCTGTATCCATTGAGATACTTGTATGCAAAATTTAAACAACTTTTACCGTGCCGTTTTTTTAATAAATTTTGTATAATTTTCATGAAATTTTCTCAAGCTCAAGTAGAAACAAATTTCAAAGTGATGGCCACTGTCCAAAACCTTTGCAGAGAATTCATTTTACCATTAATTTTGGTAAAGGCCTAACTATAGTAAAGGAACCTGTGTGGGAGCCATCTGGCATACATGTGATAAGTTCAGAATCCCAAAACTGGAGGTTTGCCATTTTTCAGCTGGAGTTGGGGTCTCAAAACTGGAGGTTTTTTATCGACATAAATTAAGCGCGCGGACACATAACTTAGAGACAAAATCCAACATTTTTGGCCACAAAATAACATATATAAGTCTACACCAGAAAAAAACAATCCTCATAACTCATGATTTGAATTTTGACAGAGTTATGCCACTTTTTAACTTCATTTTTTTTTTTGGTTAAAGTTTTATATAATGTCTAATATCTCTGTTACATTCAAAGCTATTTACTATTATGCCCCTTTTACTGGCAAAGTTTTAATTGCCCCTTTTACTGGCAAAGCTTTAATTCAGAGTCAATCACTGAGAAAAGTCGAGCATGCTATCTTACAGAAGCTCCCTCTAGTTCTAACTTTAAACTTTCTTAACAGATTAAATTTGTAGAAACAAAGTCTAAATTTAGGTCTGAAATGAAGGTGAACATGCATTAACATTATTCTACTAGAGGACTTAAAAAAAAATGAAGTTCTAAATTCGTCTGAACACAACTCATAAATTATGTAAATTCCTTACCCCACCCACTTTCATATAAAAATACTGATGATTTTGACATGAAAAATAGACAACAGAAATGCATCAACATGTATTTACCCTTACCAAAATAATGTAGATTGATGTTATCAAATAAATGAGTGTGTGTTTTCATCCAGTTTTCAATGAAATATGTCCGATTTAGTAGCAAATTAATTTGGTAAACATTGGAAGAAAATGGCGTAACTCCATAAGGGGAAATAACACTCCTGTTCTAAAAATAGTAATGGGTTGGTTTTTCTGGGAGGCAAGGTGAAAAAATCTGGATTTTGACCCTCCCGCGCGGAAGATCACATGTATGCATCTGGTCTAGTCGCGTAATGGTGGACAGGTTTTTGAGCACTAATTTTTCACTTGGCATGACAACAGAGGTCTAAATTAAAGCTAGTTTCTGTTTAAATAATTTCATTGTGGATGTATTTTTGACATTTTGGTAGGAAAAATGGAAGAGGAGGTTGTATTTGGTGAAGTGAAACTCAATTTTAGTATGAGTAGTACTTCCAGGTCACAGCAGTGTGATTTTGAAGTGATTTTACAGTAAGCAAATGTGACAAGAGAAATCTCTCTTAGAAGATACATGACCCCTACTTTTCTCTTCATTTTATAGCAGTTTTATCATAACTCTTTAAAATAAGGTAAGGATTTGTTCTCTGAAATGGGTCTAGCTATGTTTGGTAGCTCTTTAAAAAATGTCAGCTTTATATAGAATAGGGAAAACTATTTACTGGTGTGTGACCTAAAAGAAACATCAGACTACTGGTAAACAATTATAAAACACAAAATAAACTGTGAATATCATTTTTTTCTAGGGTGCCTCAAATAAAAGGATTTAATCAGACAGAATTCTAACTCCAACATTGAAACATTAAGGTTGAGTCCTGTGGGACAGTTTTAAATTTTGCTCACTTCATTCAAAAATAACCTTAGAGCAAAATTAAGTAAAACCTACCTACATTTCTTCCACAATATGTAATCTAAAGGTATTAAAGGCAAAATAGAGAACTTCTACCACATGTAACTCAGTATTTTCAAAGATGTTTAACTCTGCCCGCTTCTGTTTCATAGGTAAATTCACTTTGAACAGCAAGAAATCACTTAACAAATGAAATGTTTTCACTTTTGTACAATAAATCAATAATAAGTCTTGAAAAAAAAAAAAACTTACTAGAAAAAAAGGAAAATAAAGGGGAAAAAAAGTTTGGTCCCAGTGGGGCTTGAACCTATGCCCCCTGAAAAATTTAAATAAAAAAAAGATTTATTGTAGGAATTGAATACTCTTCAAAAGGAGGTACACTATTACATGGTCATACCTTAAAATTGAAAGTGGCGAAAACGGAAATTTCTACATATTACTTTGTTCTAAATCGTAACCTTTCTAGAATTATATTGGTTCAGATAATTTGCCTTGGATTCAGGTCGCAAAAAATCAATACTGATAACGCAATCTGCGTTTTATGTAACTGTGAGACATCGCGTGTAATAACATTGACACATTGGTTGCAGTTTGCAATCAATTAGCTGATAAATTATAGGGAGAAGAATAAGCTCTTACTGGTTTGTTTTAATTACTACTGATTAAATGATTTTATTTCTTTAATTTTCGAGAAACAAACAAATCGGCGAAACATTAAATTGTATTTTTAAAAAAGTTTTTGAAATCAAAAGTAGGTTGTCTGTTGTCAATCTGCCATTTTTCATGAAACGATTTTAATAAGAGGTAATGTCACCGTGAACTTTAATGCCAGATACTGCGAAATTCTGCTGAACTGTCTTCGTATCATCACAATTTGTCAAACATATTGTTGAAACTTGAGATTTGGGGATGTTTAAATGTAATCGTATTGGGATATAATATTTTTGGATAAAAATCAAGAAGCTGTATTCTTAAATTTTAACATTCAAGTAACAGACATGATAGATGTTATTGTAACAGAAATGATTCTAGAATTTATTTTTACAACACATATAAATCAGACTTGTATTCTACAGGTAGCATGACTTGAAAGTAAAATATGTTGTGACAATCATTCATAATTTGGATATTGTAATAGGTAATATTTAAAAATTGAAACATATTATTTTCAGTCAGAAAATGCACCAAAGGCTGTGTCAAGGGCTACATTTTCGAAGTTTTCTTGGGGGGTATCCTTCCCCCACACCCCATATTGCCACTTTGAAGTTTGATTTGCCCTTTTACCAGCTGCCACACTGCCCATTTCAAAATCTGACTGCAGCACTGTTTTACTAATGATAATTACAAAAAAATCAAAGCAGGAGTGTTCCACCCCTCCCCACACCCACCCTGCTAAGTGGCTCCAACTTTTTTCAGCCCATGCAGTGTGGGCCCTGCCTGTCTACATGGATCAAAATGGATAATTGAAAGTGTGGTGCAGACTTTAATTTGCAATATATTTTGCCAAAATGAAAGAAACCTTACCAGCAGTATTTAGACACATACACTGCCATATGGCCTCAACACGACTTTATACGCAGTAACTACTGACAGATCTGATGGTCAAAACTACTGATAAATCACTTAGGGACTATTGACATGGTTTTGAAGGAGTAAACAGGTCTGATTTTAGGTGGTGTACGGACGTTTTGGCCTAATTTTATGGATAGGATGTTTTGGTCAAAAATAAATTGTGGTTCCATAACATGCAAAATATGGTCTGGAGATTATTCTAAAGAATGTTAGTATAACTGAATAAATTAAATTAAACTGATAATAAAACCAACTCATGTTATAGCAATTGAAATCACCAAGTGAAACAACAAGCAAAATAAAATTTCTGTCTGATCAATACAATATCATGCAAGTTTGAAAAGAAATAAATTAATTGCCGTGATTAAAGCAGCCGGGAATAAATCTTCACAAAATTAATTTGTTAGATTATTTTTTCTTAAAATGATCAAAACCAAACTATATTTCAGAATGACAGGAAAATATAGCAGTTGAATATATCAAGCGAAATAAAACAACAACAAACAAAATAAATTTCCTTGTGATCAATACATGCAAGTGTGACAATAAATTAATTAATTGCAGTTACAAAAGCAACTGGAAATAAATCTTCACAAAATTTTGTTAAATTATATTTTCTTAAAATGATTTCTAACAACCACAATGATCAATTATACCATAGCATATTAATATCCAGACCATATTTTGCATGTTATGGAAATAAAATTTAATTTTGGCCAAAACATCCTACTCCAAAAATTTGTCTGGCCAAAAGATCCTAGGCCAAAACGTCCTACATTTATTTAAGGCCAGTAATTCAAATGCCCAGTGCACAGCGACCAAAACATTTCTGTTCCTTGTGCAGTTACTGAATGCATCAAGGGGGGCATTTCGTGTTCTATGAGCTCTTGTTTTTCTTAAATGTTACAGGATTCATGAAAACCCACTTTTCTGTCTACAGTTGGACAAATTTTAAAGTGCTCATGATGAGCTATTGTGATCACGCTGTGTCCGTCATGTGTGCCTGCGTGCGTGCATCCGTCCGTCAAGTCATCCATTTTAAATAAATTTTGGTACATAGGTGTAACATCATAAAATAAAGGTCAAGTTCAACTTTGAGGTCAGTAGGTCAAATCTCAAGGTCACAGTTACCCAGAACAGTTAAAACGGTTTCCAGATGATAACTTGAGAACGCTTTGGCCGAGGATCATAAATTTTGGTACACAGGTGTAGCATCATAAAATAGAGGTCAAGTTCAACTTTGAGGTCAGTAGGTCAAAGGTCAAGGTCACAATGACCCAGAACAGTTAAAATGGTTTCCAGATGATAACTTGAGAATGCATGGGCTTAAGATAATAAATTTTGGTACACAGGTGTATCATTATACCCCCTCAAAATGAAGTTTGAGGTGGTGGGGTGTATATAGGAGTGAGCTTGTCAATCGGTCGGTCAGTCCATTGGTTTTCATGGTTTCCGGACATTATCTCATGAAAGGCTTGACTGATTAAAAAAAAATTTGGTACACCGGTGTAACATTATAAAATACAGGTCAAGTTCGACTTTGCGGTCAGTAGGTCAAAGGTCAAAGTCACAATGACCCAAAACAGTGGTTTGTTAAAAACGCTTGGATCAAGGATCATAAATTTTGGTATACAGGTGTAACGTCATGAAATACAGGTCAGGTTCGACTTTGAGGTCAGTATGTTAAAGGTCAAGGTCACAATGACACAGAACAGTTAAACGGTTTCCGGATGATAACTTGAGAACACTTGGGCCTAGGATCATGAAAGTTGATAGGGAGGTTCATGACTAGCAGAAGACCCCTATTGATTTTGAGATCAGTAGGTCAAAGGTCAAGCTCACAGTGACCTGGAACAGTTAAACCATTTCCACACAATAACTTGAGAAAGCTTGGGCCTAGGATCATGAAAGTTGATAGGAAGGTTGGTCATGACTAACACGTATTGATTTTGAGGTCAGTAGGTCAAGGTCACAGTGACTTGGAACAGTTTAACCATTTTTGGACGATAGCTCAAGAAAGCTTGGGCCTAGGATCATGAAACTTTATAGGGAGGTTGATCATGACCAGCAGATGACTACTATTGATTTTGAGGTTTGACTTTGACCTGGAGTAATGGCTCTTAATTTGTGGCATTTTACAATTTCTGCATGGTAAGTGGTGGGAGACATGACATTGTATTGTTTGTGAAAAACAACCTCTAGTTTTTCAGCCAGCTTTTTCTTACCAGTTTTATATTTCAAAAATATGGTCCTGTGGGTTAGTTAGTTTTCTCTATATGGTAAATGAAAAACTTTCAAAACTTCTTTCTTTGAATCTGCTGGATTGCTTTCAAAGTACGATTACAAAAATGTTCCTTGCATGACCAGGTTTTTATATGATTCAGCTTTGACAGATTAGCAATCCGGGGCCTTCATGGCCCACTTTTTCCATAATAGAATATGGTTTAAACTGGAAATGTATGTAACTATCTTTTAAAGCATATTTTTACTCTCTTGAAAATTATTTAGATTTAATACATCTTAAAAATCTCACTTGTAATTAATTTCTCAGTTATCATTTTTGTTTTCAGGTATTTGACAAAGCTGAGCGTCTGCGTGATATGGAATCAAATATCCTTCCAGCATTTCTTAGACTGCAAGAACTGGTATGTTTTTATGTGGGGATTTCTAGGTTTTGGTGCAGGGATTTCTAGGTTTTGATGCAGGGATTTGTAGGATTTGATGCAGGGATTTGTAGGTTTTGATGCAGGGATTTGAATGTTTTGGTGCAGGGATTGTAGGTTTTTGGTGCAGGGATTTGTATGTTTTGGTGCAGGGATTTGTAGGTTTTGATGTAGGGATCTGTAGGTTTTGATGCAGGGATTTGTAGGATTTGATGCAGGGATTTGTAGGTTTTGATGCATGTATTTGTAGGATTTGGTGGTGCAGGAATTTGTATGTTTTGATGCAGGGATTTGTAGGTTTTGGTGCAGGGATTTGTAGGATTTGATGCAGGGATTTGTAGGTTTTGATGCATGTATATGTAGGATTTGGTGCAGGAATTAGTATGTTTTGATGCAAGGAAATGGTGCAGGGATTTGTAGGTTTTGATGTAGGGATTTGTAGGTTTTGATGCATGTGTTTGTAGGATTTGGTGCAGGGATTTGTAGGTTTCGATGCAGGGATTTGTAGGTTTTGAGTAGGGATTTGTAGTTGAGCAGGGATTTTTGTTTGTGCAGGATTTGTAGTTTTGATAGGATTTGTAGTTTTGATGCATGTATTTGAGTTGTGCAGGTTTTAGGTTTGTGCAGGGATTTGTAGGTTTTGAGTAGGGATTTGTAGGTTTTGATGCAGGGATTTGAAGGTTTTGATGCAGGGATTTGTTGGTTTTGGTGCAGGAATTTGTATGTTTTGATACAGGGATTTGTAGGTTTTGATGCATGTATTTGTAGGATTTGGTGCAGGGATTTGTAGGTTTTGATGTAGGGATTTGTAGGTTTTGATGTAGGGATTTGTAGGTTTTCATGCATGTATTTGTAGGATTTGGTGCAGGGATTTGTAGGTTTTGAGTAGGGATTTGGTGCAGGAATTTGTATGTTTTGATGCAGGGATTTGTAGGTTTTGATGCAGGGATTTGTAGGTTTTGTGTAGGGATTTGTTGGTTTTGATGCAGGGATTGTAGGTTTTTGGTGCAGGGATTTGTAGGTTTCAGTGCAGGGATATGTAGGTTTTGATGTAGGGATTTGTAGGTTTGATGTAGGGATTCGTAGGTTTTGATGCAGGGATTTGTAGAATTTGATGCAAGAACTGGTAAGTTTAATGCATGGACGGGAAGGTTTAATGCAAAAACTGGTGGGTTTTGATGCAAAAGCTGGTATGTTTTGATGAAGAAACAGGTCAGTTTTGATGCAAGAAATGGTAGGCTTTGACTCATGAGCTGGTAGGCTTTGACCCAATAGCTGGTAGATTTTGATTTAGGAACTGGTCAGTGTTGATGTAGATTCTGGTTGGTTTTGATATAAAAACTAGTAGGTTTTGATGCAGGACTGGTAGGCTTTTTTAGCTCAATCTTTTTTTTATCCTCTGACGAAGTCGGAGGGATATAGTTTTGGCATTGTCTGTCCGTCGGTCTTTCCATCCGTCCGTCCGGAGCCATATCTAAGAACCACTATGAGGTTATGCGGCCCGTCAAGTTTCAGTCAGATTGCCCAAGTAACACCAGAGTTATGGCCCTTAGAAGTTTCTTGTATTAACTATATAGGGTACTATAAATATGACAATTTCTGCTTCATAACTTGTGATATATTTGACCTAGAACTATGAAACTTAAATTGAAGTTAGATCACCATAATGTGGTTGAGCACACACAATTTCGTCCGGATCTCTTTACTAACCAGAGTTACTGCCCTTTAATTGTTTAAAAATCCACAGATTTATACATAACCCAACCAATTGGTAAAATTTCATTAAACTTCTTTCATTCTTTTCCATGAAAATTTATTATAAACATGTGAAGTTGTGTACCCACACCTGGTCAGCCCCTTGCCATGGTCACACCCCCTCCCCACCCCCCACACACAAAAAAAAATTTTAAAAAAAATTCCATTCCTTATTTTAAATTTTTTCAAACCTTCCATGAATATTTATCAACATGCAAAGTTGTACTGTTCCACCACCTCGCTACTCCACCCAGTCATGCCCACCACCTGGATCATGCATCATTTTTTCATTTTTAATTTTCCATCAATATTTATAATTAACATGTGAAGTTTTGTACCCTCACCCGGTCATCCCTGCCCCCCCCCCCCCCCCACCCCCAATAAAAAAAAAAAAATTCCATTCCTTTTTTAAAAAATGTTCAAACCTTCAACATCCACACCCACCCTGCCACCAGCCATGTTCAAGATACCTTACTTGATTGTGCTCTCATAAGGACATCTGTTCTTTTAAGTTCAAATGTACATGTTATATAGCAACACTTGGTGCCAAACTACTCGGAGACAATATTTCGTTCTAGTTACACTTCAAGGTCACATTTCAAATAACTCCATTTAATTCTAAAAGCTAAGCTTATTACAGTAAACATATTCCGTTCAAAATAATTTCATTAGTCAGGATCAACATAACATACATTTATTATGTACGCTTAAAACATCCATTTTCTGTTAAATTGATTTTGGCTAATGAAATGATTTGCTTCTTTGTAACATCCTTAACTTTTTGCCGGATATATTTTTTTGCCATTCCTCACCACAAACCCTTTCGGCGGGGGATACCAATGCATCGAATTTGCTTGTTGTGATCCCTTTTCTCTGTTTCTACTGTTCAGAATTACACCAAACTTGGTCTGTAGCATCCTGGCAAAGTCCTTCTATTTATTCAAATGGTCCCATCAGGGGCCATCAGAGTTAAAAATAGATAAAGCTTTAAACATTGTCGTCTCATGAACTATGTGATGGATCATTACCAAACGTGGTCTCTAGCATCCTTATAACATGGTCGTAAACACTGGCTCCTTCTCTTTTTAGCTTGACTAAACGAAGTATAAGGAGAGCTATCCTACTCGCCCCGGCGTCGGCGTCTTTCCGCGTCCCCACCTTGGTTAAAGTTTTGGTGCACTTTCTCTTTTTTCAACTTATCTCTGTAATTATGTCTCCCCCAGGAGACATATTGTTTTTGCCCTGTCTGTCCGTCCGTCCGTCTGTCACACTTCATTTCCGAGCAATAACTGGAGAACCATTTGACCTAGAACCTTCAAACTTCATAGGGTTGTAGGGCTGCTGGAGTAGGCGACCCCTATTGTTTTTTGGGTCACTCCGTCAAAGGTCAAGGTCACAGGGGCCTGAACATTGAAAACCATTTCCGATCAATAACTAGAGAACCACTTGACCCAGAATGTTGAAACTTCAAAGGATGATTGGCCATGAAGAGTAGATGACCCCTATTGATTTTGGGGTCACACCGTCAAAGGTCAAGGTCACAGGGGCCTGAACATTGAAAACCATTTCCGATCAATAACTAGAGAACCACTTGACCCAGAGTGTTGAAACTTATAGGATGATTGGTCATGAAGAGTAGATGACCCCTATTGATTTTGGGGTCACTCCATCAAAGGTCAAGGTCACAGGGGCCTGAACATGGAAAACCATTTCCGATTAATAACTAGAGAACCACTTGACCCAGAATGTTGAAACTTCATAGGATGATTGGTCATGAAGAGTAGACGACCCCTATTGATTTTGGGGTCACTCCATCAAAGGTCAAGGTCACAGGGCCTGAACATTGAAAACCATTTCCGGTCAGTAACTAGAGAACCACTTGACCCAGAATGTTGAAACTTCATAGGATGATTGTACATGCAAAGTAGATGACCCCTATCGATTTTGGGGTCACTCCATTAAAGGTCAAGGTCACAGGGGCCTGAACATTGAAAACCATTTCCGGTCAGTAACTTGAGAACCACTTGACCCAGAATGTTGAAACTTAATAGGATGATTGGTCATGCAGAGTAGATGACCCCTAACGATTTTGGGGTCACTCTGTCAAAGGTCAAGGTCACAGGGGCCTGAACATTGAAAACCATTTCCGGTCAGTAACTTGAGAACCACTTGACCCAGAATGATGAAACTTCATAGGATGATTAGTCATGCAGAGTAGATGACCCCTAACGATTGTAGGGTCACTCTGTTAAAGGTCAAGGCCACAGGGGACTGAACATGGAAAACCATTTCCAATCAATAACTTGAGAACCTCTCGACCCAGAATGTTGAAACTTCATAGGATGATTGTTCATGCAGAGTAAATGACCCCTATTGTTTTTGGGGTCACTCCGTTAAAGGTCAAGTTCACAGAGCCCTGAACATTGATAACCAGTTCCGATCAATAACTTGAGAACCACTTGACCCAGAATGTTGAAACTTCATAGGATGATTGAACATGCAGAGTAGATGACCCCTATTGATTTTAGGGTCAGTCTGTTAAAGGTCAAGGTTACAGTGGCCTGTTCATGTAAAATCATTTTTTGGAAATAACTTGAGAACCACTTGACCTACAATGTTGAAACTTAATAGGATGATTGGACATGCAGAGTAGATGACCCCTATTTTTTTTGAGGTCATTTGATCAAAGGTCAAGGTCACAGGAGCCTGAACAGTGACTTGAGAACCACTAGGCCAAGAGTGTTGAAATTTAGCGGGATGACTGGACATGCCAAGTAGATGATCCCTATTGCAGCCAACCATCATGTCTCTCCTGACCCCTATTGACTTCTTGCCTATAGGACTTTGCATTGGGGGAGACATGCGTTTTTTTACAAAAGCATTTTCTAGTTACTTGATGGATTTGATTCAAACTTGAAATACTTATTCCTCATCATCATCCACATCATCTGACATAAGGGCCATAACTCTGGCACCAATATTTCATGAATTATCCCCCCTTTTCACTTAGAATTTCAGGTTAAAGTTTTGATGCACTTTCACTCTATCTCTGTTATTACTGAATGGATTTGATTCAAACTTAAATAGTTGTTCAACATCATCACCCACATCATATGACACAAGTTGCATAACTCTGGCACCATTTTTTTATGAATTATTTCCCCTTTTTACTTAGAATTTCAGGTTGAAGTTTTGGTGCACTTCCACTCTACCTCTGTTATTATTGAATGGATTTGATTCAAACTTGAAATAGTTGTTCAGCATCATCACCCACATCATATGACACAAGATGCATAACTCTGGCACAATTTTTGAGTCGGCTAAACAATGAAATCGTTTTGACGAGTCCTTGCTATCCAGCGATTCTCTAAGTCTAAATGGACCAAATAACACAGTGAAGGGATATAGTTCAAGTAGATTTCTCAAACTTCAAACAGTTCACTGCATGAATGAAGTTAAGTTGTGTGAATTCCCTTTGCTATGACCAATATACAATGTAATCTGTCATATTTATGACTTGTAATTGTGCAATACTCGAATGTAACTCATTAAACATAAATGTGCATTTTATGAATTGCGCAGGCTTACAAAGCTTGCGTAACACCCAGCGAAAGACAAAAAATAGTTCCATAGGGCTCCAGATAAGATGCGTATTAGCGTAAATTACGTATAGAAATAATACAAATACGCATGTCTAATAATTTCTAAGCGTATAAAAACTTATATAAAATTACAGAAATGCACACAATGCTGTTTTAAAAATAAAAAATCTGAATCGTCTGGATGGGTTAGGTAACATAGCTGATCCCGATCAGCCTTAATTCTCCCACATTGAACGTATACACGCATCGTATGATTTCTATAAACTTTGCGTGGGTTTCTACACACACACATGAATTTTGCAGTCAGTAAACGGATAAATTATCGGAAGAAGAAGCTCTTACTGGTTTGTTTAGTTACTACAGAATCTGATATTAAAAATGATTTTAAATCCTAATTTTCGAGAAATAAACAAATCGGCAAAACATTAAATTGTATTTTCTTGTAGTTTTTGAAATCGAAAGTAGATCGTCTATGTTTGGCTGCATTCATGAAACTAAACAACTTTTTTATGAAAAGATTTAAATAAGAGGTAATTTAACCGTAAACTTCAATGTCAGATACTGCCAATTGCTGCTAAATGTCTTCGTATCATCACAATTTGTAAAATATATTGTTGAAAATGGAGAAAAGTGTAATCGTATCCGGATATAATATTTTGGGTAAATATCGAGCTGTGTTATGAAATTTTAACATTCATGTAACATACATGATAGATATTATTGTAACAGAAATGATTCTAGAATTTATTTTTATTACACCTACATATAATCTATGTCAGACTGGTATTCTAGTCCTGAGGCATGATCTGAAAGTAAAAAGATGAAGTGACAGTCATACTTTGGATATTGTAATACTAGAAAGAATCTAGATTGTAACCTTTCTGGAATTTTGACTGGTTTGGATAATTTGCTTACGATTCAGGTTCTCAAAAAAATGAAACCGTCACCCATTCTGCTTTTCATGATGACACATGGCTTGATTTTTGCAGTCAGTAAGCGGATAAATTATCCCGAGAAAGAGCTCTTACTGATTCGTTTAATTACTACTGATTTTAAAAATGATTTTATTTCTTATTTTTCGAGAAATAAACAAATCGGCGAAACATTAAATTGTATTTTCTTGTAGTTTTTGAAATCGAAAGTAGATCGTCTATGTTAGAGTGCTTTGACGAAACGAAACAATTTTTTTTATGAAATGATTTAAATAATTTCACCGTAAACTTCAATGTCAGATACTGCCAATTGCTGCTAAACTGTCTTCATATCATCACAATTTGTAAAACATATTGTTGAAACTGGAGATTTTGGCGGTATAAAAGAAAGTGTAATCATATCCGGATATAATATTTTGCGTAAATATCGAGCTGTGTTATGAAATTTAAACATTAAAGTAACATACATGATAGATATTATTGTAACAGAAATGATTCTAGAATTTATTTTTATAATACATACATAGAATCAATATCAGACTTATATTCTAGTGCTGAGGCATGACCTGAAAGTAAAAATATGAAGTGACAGTCATTCATACTTTGAATATTGTAATACTAAAAAGAATCTAGAGGTAATATTTAGAAATTGAAACATAAAATTTTCAGTTAGAAATCGCACCAAAGGCTGTATCAAGGGTCTACATTTTCAAAATTTCCTTGTGGTGATACCCCAAACCCTAATTGCAGGAGGGGGTATCCTCCCACACCCTCCCCCCCATATTGCCACTTTACAGTTTGATACATTTGCCCTTTTACCACCTGCCACAATGCCCATTTCAAAATCTGACTGCAGTTCAAAGCGGAAAGGAACACCCCTCCCCAAACCCACCCTGCTACCGACCACGTAAAAATGGCTCAAACATTTTTTCAGCCCAGTCTGGGCCTGTCTGTCTACATGAATCAAAACGGATAATTGAAAGTACATAGACTTGGGGACTACTGACATGGTTTTGAAGGGGTTAACAGGTCTGAAATAGAATAAATGATGGTTTTAACTAAAAAAGAACTGCATTTATTAATATTGGTTATCTTTTCCGAAATTGGTAGCTAGTCCGAGTAACTTCTCTTAGTTTCGAATGCACAATTTTCCTGTCAGTGTAAACATTCATGACACTGTATATTGACACTCAGCAACATTTACATATCTTTAAACGCAAAATTAAGTATACTTTAAATTCACATCCCTTATAATATGATTGAACAATACCTAGCATGTGACACCGTTATTGCCAGGCCCCTTATCTGTAAAATATCTGAACAATTCTTTCGTCCATCCGTTACAAATTGTATATGGCAATCCGCGCTATAAAATTTCAATATATAAATTTTCATATTCAAATTTTATCATGTGCGAATATATTACAGCCGATAATTGCCTGTTTTGGTAATGCCGGAAGCAAATGTTTACTGGAAAAATATTTATAGTCATGGGCAGTATCTTAGTGTCACCTGTCAAATTGTAGTTTGTACTTTCAACATTTTTATTTTTGCGAACCACTCTTCAATTTTAGAGAAATATATTGGGTTTAAATACTTGTATAATGTCAATCAAAGTTTTACTAGGCATCGATTGAATGTCCATTTCATCTATTGTAACAAAATCTCCGTTCAGTTGGGGAAAAAAACTAAAACCAAACTGAAACTGGTAGACTATACTAGCAGTACATCAATCATTAGCCGACTCTCAGGCCCTTCAGGCCTTTGATTTATGAATTATTATGTCTCCCCCAGGAGACATATTGTTTTTGCCCTGTCCGTCCGTCCGTCCTTCCGTCCGTCCCTACGTCACACTTCATTTCCGAGCAATAACTGGAGAACCATTTGACCTAGAACCTTCAAACTTCATAGGGTTGTAGGGCTGCTGGAGTAGACGACCTCTATTGTTTTTGGGGTCACTCCATCAAAGGTCAAGGTCACAGGGGTCTGAACATTGAAAACCATTTCCGATCAATAACTAGAGAATCACTTGACCCAGAATGTTGAAACTTCATAGGATGATTGGTCATGAAGAGTAGATGACCCCTATTGATTTTGGGGTCACTCCGTCAAAGGTCAAGGTCACAGGGGCCAGAACATTGAAAACCATTTCCGATCAATAACTAGAGAACCACTTGACCCAGAATGTTGAAACTTCATAGGATGATTGGTCATGAAGAGTAGATGACCCCTATTGATTTTGGGGTCACTCCATCAAAGGTCAAGGTCACAGGGGCCTGAACATTGAAAACCATTTCCAAGTCAATAACTGAGAACCACCTGACCCAGAATGTTGAAACTTGATAGGATGATTGGTCATGAGAGTAGATGACCCTATTGATTTGGGATCACTCGTCAAAGGTCAAGGTCACAGGGGCCCTAACATTGAAAACCATTTCGATCAATAACTAGAGAACCACTTGACCCAGAATGTGAAACTTCGTAGGATAATTGTACATGGAAAGTAGATGACCCTATCGATTTTGGGTCACTCATTAAAGGTCAAGGTCACAGGGGCCTGAACATGTGAAAACCATTTCCAGTCAGTAACTTGAGAACCACTTGACCCAGAATGTTGAAACTTATAGGATGATTGGTTCATGCAGAGTGATGACCCTAACGATTTTGGGGTCACTCATTGAAAGGTCAAGGTCACAGGGGCCCGAAACATTGAAAACCATTTCCGGTCAGTAACTTGAGAACCACTTGACCCAGAATGATGAAACTTCGTAGGATGATTGGTCATGCAGAGTAGATGACCCTATGATTTTAGGGTCATCTGTTAAAGGTCAAGGCCACAGGGCTGAACATGGAAACCATTTTCAATCAATAACTTGAGAACCTCTCGACCAGAATGTTGAAACTTCATAGGATGATTGTCATGCAGAGTAATGACCCTATTGTTTTTGGGTCACTCCATAAAGTTCAAGGTCACAGGGCTGAACATTGAATACACAGTTCTGAAATTACTGAGAACCACTTGACCCAGAATGTTGAAACTTCATAGGATGATTGAACATGCAGAGTAGATGACCCCTATTGATTTTGGGGTCAGTCTATTAAAGGTCAAGGTCACAGTGGCCTGTTCATGTGAAATCTTTTTTTGGAAATAACTTGAGAACCACTTGACCTACAATGTTGAAACTTAATAGGATGATTGGACATGCAGAGTAGATGACCCCTATTTATTTTGAGGTCACTTGATCAAAGTTCAAGGTCACAGGAGCCTGAACAGTGACTTGAGAACCACTAGGCCACGAGTGTTGAAATTTAGCGGGATGACTGGACATGCCAAGTAGATGATCCCTATTGCAGCCAACCATCAGTGTCTCTTTGACTTTCGCTCCTGACCCCTATTGACTTCTTGCCTATAGGACTTTGCATTGGGGGAGACATGCGCTTTTTTACAAAAGCATTTTCTAGTTCCCCTTTTTACTTAGAATTTCAGGTTAAAGTTTTATGCACTTGCACTCTATCTCTGTTATTACTGAATGGATCTGATTCAAACTTAAACAATTGTTCAACAGCATTACCCTTATCATATGACACAAGGTGCATAACTCTGGCGCCAATTTTTCATTAATTATTCCCCCTTTTTACTTAGAATTTTTGGTTAAAGTTTTGATGCACTTTCACTCTGTCTCTGTTATTACTGAATGGATTTGATTCAAACTTAAAATAGTTGTTCAACATCATCACCCACACTGTATGACACAAGCTGCATAACTCTGGCACCAATATTTAATGAATTATGCCCCCTTTTGCTTAGGATATACTTATATAGTTTTTTGATACATTTTGTCTTTACCTCTATTACTTTAAGTTGATATTTTTGACATAGACTCAGGTTATTGTGCAATATCTTCATCCACAATTGGATTCATTAAACACTCCAGTGACAGCTCTAGTTTCCTCAGATGTGCCCAGTTTCACTATCCAGCATCGAAATAGTCGAGCGCGCCGTCTCCTGTGACAGCTCCTGTTGGAGGTCATTAGAAAAAAAAAGGCAATGATACTTCTAAGGCAGCACGAATGACCGGAACTACTAGTGTACCAGAACTGTTAACCAAGAATTTGGGTGAGTTTGTTTTTATATGCCCATCTCTGAAAGAGCGGGGCATATTATGTGAACACGCGTGCGGGAGGCGGCGGGTGGGCGGGAGGCATCCAAAGCATGTCCACTCTCATCCAATCTTCACCAAACTTGGTGACAAAGTACGATAACCATCCCCCAGGCACTCTTGGATTATGGCCCTTGAATTAGGCCAAGTTCAATGACGGGCATATTTTGTGACAGTCTAGCTCTCTTGTGTACTTTCTGTAACAAATCTAACACCTTATTTCTGCAAACTGGTAATGAAGTTCCATTCAGAAATGGTTATACTTTTTAGCTTGACTATTCGAAGAATACTCACCCTGGCATTGGTGTCGGCGTTGGTTAAAGTTTTTATGAAATGGTAATATTTTGTATACCATGGAAGATATTTACTTCAAACTTGGAACTCTTGTTTATTATTACAGTGTCTACTTGTAGGCAAGAGTACATAACTCTGTCAAGTATTTTGGCTGAATTATGGCCCTTTTTGGACATGGAAATTGGTACAATTTTCATACAAGTCCATGTTTTATAAAAACTGTTTCACCTGTGGCTTTGAAACTTTGAACACTTGTTTATTGTCATGATTTCCATCTTTAGGCAAGAGTACATAACTCTTGAATATTTTGGCTGAATTATGGCCCTTTTTGGATTTGGAAATTGGTTAAGTTTTCATACAAGTCAACTTTTTGTCAAAACTGTTTGACATGTGGCTTTGAAGCTTTGAACACCTGTTTATCATCATGATCTCCATCTGTAGGCAAGAGTACACAACTCTGTCAACTATTTTGGCTGAATTATGGCCCTTTTTGGACTTGGAAATCAGTTAAATGTCTCATCCCAGTCCATATTTTGCTTACCTGTTTGTCATATGGCTTTTAAACTTTGACCACTTGTGTACCATCATAGTACCATCATAGTCTACATATGAAGGCATACATAACTAGGACAAGGACTTAAGATCAGTTATGGCCCTTTTTTGACATATAAATTAGTAAAGTTTCACATACCATTACATATTTTGCCTGAACTGTTTGATATATGGCTTTGAAATTTTGAACACTTACTTACCATCATGGTCACACCTTGTCATATAGTCCAAATCCACAAGTACAGTCAAATACCGTTATCTTGATATTCAAGGGACTGCAAAAATTGCATCACGTATCCGAAGTTTGATGTAATGATATCGTCTTATCTAGGACTACATTTTGTATCTGTTTAGGACATATTGTCATTTCATCTCATGCTTCTTGTAGAGGGTTTGAAAGGGGAAAGAAATAATATAAAACCTAAATACAATCTTAATTTTATTGACAAATAAAATATCTTAATTCAATAGTACATACATACAACTTTCCCTAAATAAGTTTGAATGCAGCACTAATGTTCCTTGTTGAGTAGCCATTTTGAGTGTGTTAACGAAAATTTTTACTCGGTCAAAATTGGCAGATTTTTACTCAGTCAAACAGAAAAAAAAAATTCTTCCAAATCAATTGTTTGCACGCTGTTTTAGACTTATTATTGGGAATAAAATGCAAACTTGCAAACATTTAAATTTGCATAAAGCCTAAATAACAAACAGAACAAACACGCAAACTAACCTGTGTATAGTTAATACAGCGCCGGACAACAATAGGTTGTTTTTTACACCTTACAAATACCATGGATATTTTATGACAAGCTGTGATATCGGTGAAAAAAGGTGTATAAACAGTACAGGTAAGTTGACTGGACTGAAAAATCCCATCGAGCTAAACAAAATATTGTGCTAGTGATATTGAGATAATGATAAATAATACCATAAAAATATATAGAGAAAAATCAGGACCAACCAAAACACATAGTGCTAACCGAAGTATCCAGCTATCCGACATTGATGTAAAGATCTTCAACTGTACATTGTCTAATCTATTTTTCTTATTTTGTCTAAAAATCTCTGGTAATGTTTTGACCCCATCCTTCCATTCCCACTGGGGGAGACATATTGTTTTTGCCCTGTCCGTTATTTCGTCCGTCCGTCACACTTCATTTCCGATCAATAACTTGAGAACCATTTGACCTAGAACCTTCAAACTTCATAGGGGGGTAGGGCTTATGGAGTAGACGACCCATATTGTTTTTGAGGTCACTCCATCAAAGGTCAAGGTCACGGGCCTGAACATGGAAAACCATTTCCGATCACTAACTTGAGAACCACTTGACCCACAATGTTAAAACTTCATAGGATGATTGGACATGCAGAATAGATGACCCCTATTGATTTTAGGGTCACTTTTTTAAAGGTCAAGGTCACAGGGGCCAGAACATTGAAAACCATTTCCGATCAATAACTTGAGAACCACCTGACCCAGAATGTTAGAACTTCATAGGATGACTGAACCATTTGACCAAGAACCTTCAAACTTAATAGGGTGATAGGACTTAACAGAGTAGATGATCCCTGTTGTTATTGGGGTCACTCCATCAAAGGTCAAGGCCACAGGGGCCATCTGTCTGTCACACTTCATTTTCGATCAATAACAAAAACCATTTGACCTAGAACCTTCAAACTTCACTTGGTGATAGGGCTTACAAAGTAGATAACCCTGTTATTTTTGGGGTTACTTGATCAAAGGTCAAAGGTCACAGGGGCCTGAACATGGGAAACCATGTCTAATCAATAAGTTGAGAACCACTTGAGCCAGAATGTTGAAGCTTCATAGGATGATTGGACATGTAGAGTAGATGATCCCTATTAATTTTTGGGTCACTTGATCTAAGTTCGAGGTCACAGGGGACAGAAATCGGAAAACCGTTTCTAATCAATAACTTGAGAACCATTTGACCCAGAACCTTCAGTCTTCATAGGGTGATAGGACCTACAGACTTCATAGGGTGATAGGACTTACAGAGTGCATGACCCCTGTTGATTTTGGGTCACATGAGCAAAGGTCAATGTCACAGGGGCCTGAACATGGAAAACTCTTTCTGATCAATAACTTGAGAACCACTTGGCCCAGAATGTTGAAACTTCATAGGAAGATTGGACATGCAGAGTAGATGACCCCTATTGATTTTGGAGTCATTCAATCAAAGGTCAAGATCACAGGGGCCAGGACATAGAAAGCAGTTTCCAATCCATAACTTGAGATCCACTTGGCCCAGAATGTTGAAACTTCTTGGGGTGATTGGATATGCTGAGTAAATGATCCCTATTGCAGCCAACCTTTGATGTCTCTTGGACTTTTGCTCTTGTCCACTATTGACTTCTTCCCTATTACTATGAGGGAGACATGCGCTTTTCTACAAAAGCATCTTCTAGTTATTGATGCAGGTCGATTTGTAGAGTGAAAGCATTTCTTGATGTGAGGACTTTTGAAAGTTTTGAAATAGGACCAGTGCAAACCAAAAGCGAACATATGCCTATATATTTCGCACCATTACATGAACATATCAAAGTCACCTTACCAACTTTGTTGAAACGAAAAATACTTTATGGCCTGTGTGATTTGTTGACAGGTTTCATCCATCTGTAAGCATTTTTGGCAAAGAGGAGGAGCCAGCGCTGCAGAGGTGGCACTAAGAACCAGAGTGGGAGCCAAAGCATATTAATTTCTGAGTATTGGCAGATATTTAGACTTCTTTTCTCCACCGTAACATGTCAAGTAGCGTTTGAACATATAAGGAATATAGTTATATCATTGTCCATGTCTGTTTGCCAGTCGTTCTGCAGTTACAGCTGTGTATACAAATGTCATATTGAGTGAATATTTATTGATATTTGTATAGACTCATGGTTGCTATCCTGCAATTTTATTTTTGAACAACATGTTAGAAGAGCCGAATGTTAAATAAATATGCATTTCCTTCGAAAACGATGTCACAGAAATTCATGGGTTGTGACAAAAATTTCAGCTTATGATTATTTACTGGAAGGCTTTAATGTTGGAACTGGTAGGCGTTGATGTAGGAACTGGAAGGCTTTGATGTAGGAACTGATAGGCTTTGATGTGAGAACTGGTAGGCTTTCATGTGGGAACTGGAACTGGTAGGCTTTGATGTGGGAACTGGTAGGCTTTGATGTAGGAACTGGAAGGCTTTGATGTAGGAACTGGAAGGCTTTGATGTTTGATGTTGGAACTGGTAGGCTTTGATGTGGGAACTGGTAGGCTGTTCTGGTAGGTTTTGATGTGGGAACTAATAGGCTTTGATGTGAGCACTGATAGGCTTTGATGTAGGAACTGGTAGGCTTTGATGTGGGAACTGGTAGGCTTTGATGTAGGAACTGGAAGGCTTTGATGTAGGAACTGGAAGGCTTTGATGTTGGAACTGGTAGACATTGATGTGGGAACTGGTAGGCTTTTCTGGTAGGTTTTGATGTGGGAACTAATAGGCTTTGATGTGAGCACTGATAGGCTTTGATGTAGGAACTGGAATGCTTTGATGTTGGAACTGGTAGGCTTTGATGCGGGAACTGGTAGGCTTTTCTGGTAGGTTTTGATGTGGGAACTAAAAGGCTTTGATGTGAGAACTGGTAGGCTTTTATGTGAGAACTGGTAGGCTTTGTTGTAGGAACTGGAAGGCTTTGATGTTGGAACTGGTAGGCTTTGATGTAGGAAGTGATAGGCTTTGATGTGAGAACTGGAAGGCTTTGATGTAGGAAGTGATAAGCTTATATGTGAGAACTGGTAGGCTTTGATGTGGGAACTGGTAGGCTTTGATGTGGGAACTGGTAGGATTTTTAATCCCCCGCCGTCCGTCCGTCCGTCCTTCTGTCCATAACAAAATCGTGTCTGGTCCATATCTCCTAAACCCCTTGAAGGATTTTCATGAAACTGGTCAAATGATCACCTCATCAAGACGATGTGCAGAACCCATGAGTCAGCCTTGTCGGTTCAAGGTCAAGGTCACAACTCAAGGTCAAAAGTTTGAGCCTGCCATTTTGTGTCTGCTCTATATCCCATAAACCACTTGAAGGAATTTTATAAAACTTGGGTCAAATGATCACCTCATCAAGACGATGTGCAGAACCCATGAGTCGGCCATGCCGGCTCAAGGTCAAGGTCACAACTTAGGGTCAAAGGTTTTGAGCCTTCCATTTTGTGTCTGCTCTATATCTTCTAAACTCCTTGAAGGATTTTCATGAAACTTGGGTCAAATGATCACCTCATCAAGACGATGTGCAGAAATTATGGATCAGCCTTGTCGGCTCAAGGTCAAGATCACAACTCAAGGTCAAAGGTTTGAGCCTTCCATTTTGTGTCCGCTCTATATCTCCTAAACCCCTTGAAGGAATTTTATCAAACTTGGTATCAGATGATCACCTCATCAAGACAATGTGCAGAACCCATAAGTCAGTCATCCCGGCTCAAGGTCAAGGTCACAACTGAAGGTCAAAGGTTTGAGCTTTCCATTTCGTGTCCGCTCTTTATCTCCTAAACCCCTTGAAGGAATTTTATAAAACTTGGGTAAAATGATTACCTCATCAAAACGATGTGCAGAAATTATGAGTCAACCATGCCAGCTCAAGGTCAAGGTCACAACTAAGGGTCAAAGGTTTGAACCTTCCATTTTGTGTCCACTCTGTATCTCCTAAACCCCTTGAAGGATTTTCATCAAACTTGGGTCAAATGATCACCTCATCAAGAACTCATGAGTCAGCCATGTCAACTCAAGGTCAAGGTCACAAGTGAAGGTCAAAGGTTTCAGCTCTGTATCTCCTAAACCCCTTGAAGGATTTTCATGAAACTTGGGTCAAATGATCACCTCATCAAGACGTTATGCAGAAGTCATGAGTCAGCCATGTCAGTTCAAGGTCAAGGTCACAGCTAAAATCGAAGGTTTACCCTTTCACTATCCATAGCAGTGGCGGGGGATTTAGCTGTCTTTCAGACTGCCTTGTCTGGTAGGTTTTGATGTGGGAACTAATAGGCTTTGATGTGAGCACTGATAGGCTTTGATGTAGGAACTGGAAGGTTTTGATGTTGGAACTGGTAGGCTTTGATGTGGGAACTGGTAGGCTTTGATGTGGGAACTGGTAGGCTTTTCTGGTAGGTTTTGATGTGGGAACTAATAGGCTTTGATGTGAGAACTGGTAGGCTTTGATGTGGGAACTGGTAGGCTTTGATGTAGGAACTGGTAGGTTTTGATGTAGGAACTGGTAGGTTTTGATGTAGGAACTAATAGGCTTTGATGTGGGAACTGGTAGGCTTTTATGTGGGAACTGGTAGGCTTTGATGTAGGAACTGATAGTCTTTGATGTGAGAACTGGTAACTTTGATGTTGGAACTGGTAGGTATTGCTGGTAGGTTTTGATGTGGGGACTAAAAGGCTTTGATGTGAGCACCACTGGTAGGCTTTTATGTGAGAACTGGTAGGCTTTGATGTAGGAACTGGTAGGTTTTGATGTTGGAACTGGTAGGTTTTGATGTGGGGACTAAAAGGCTTTGATGTGAGCACCACTGGTAGGCTTTTATGTGAGAACTGGTAGGCTTTGATGTAGGAACTGGTAGGTTTTGATGTTGGAACTGGTAGGCTTTGATGTGGGAACTGGTAGGCTTTGATGTAGGAACTGGTAGGTTTTGATGTTGGAACTGGTAGGCTTTTCTGGTAGGTTTTGATGTGGAAACTAATAGGCTTTGATGTGAACACTGGTAGGCTTTTATGTGAGAACTGGTAGGCTTTGATGTAGGAACTGGAAGGCTTTTATGTAGGAACTGGAAGGCTTTGATTTGAGAACTGGTAGGCTTTAATGTTGGAACTGGTAGGCGTTGATATAGAAACTGTTAGGCTTTGATGTAGGAACTGGAAGGCTTTGATGTAGGAACTGGAAGGCTTTGATATAGGAACTGATAGGCTTTGATGTGGGAACTGGTAGGTTTTGATGTTGGAACTGGTAGGCTTTTCTGGTAGGTTTTGATGTGGGAACTAATAGGCTTTGATGTGAGCACTGGTAGGCTTTGATGTAGGAACTGGCAGGTTTTGATGTTGGAACTGGTAGGGTTTGATGTGGGAACTAATAGGCTTTGATGTGAGCACTGGTAGGCTTTTATGTGAGAACTGGTAGGCTTTGATGTGAACACTGGTAGGCTTTTATGTGAGAACTGGTAGGCTTTGATGTAGGAACTGGTAGGCTTTTCTGGTAGGTTTTGATGTGGGAACTAATAGGCTTTGATGTGAGCACTGGTAGGCTTTGATGTAGGAACTGGCAGGTTTTGATGTTGGAACTGGTAGGGTTTGATGTGGGAACTAATAGGCTTTGATGTGAGCACTGGTAGGCTTTTATGTGAGAACTGGTAGGCTTTGATGTAGGAACTGGTAGACTTTGATGTGAGAACTGGTATGCTTTGATGTAGGAACTTGTAGGCGTTGATGTAGGAACTAGTAGGTTTACTGGTAGGCTTTGATGTGGGAACAATAGGTTTACTGGTAGACTTTGATGTAGGAACTGGTAGGCATTGTGTGAGAACTAGTAGGTGTACTGGTAGGCTTTGATATGTGAACTAGTAGGCTTTGATGTGGGAACTGGTAGGCTTTGATGTTAGAACTAGTAGGTTTACTGGTAGGTTTTGATGTGGGAACTAGTAGGTTTACTGGTAGGCTTTGATATAGGAACTGGTAGGTGTTGATATAGGAACTGGTAGGCTTTGATGTAGGAACTGGTAGGCTTTTATGTAGGAACTCGTAAGCTTTTCTGGTAGGTATTGATGTGGAAACAAGTAGGTTTACTGGTAGGCTTTGATGTGGGAACTGGTAGGCGTTCATGAAGGAACTTGTAGGCTTTGATGTGAGAACTGGTCGGCTTTGATGTAGTAACTGGTAGGCTTTGATTTAGGAACTGGTAGGCTTTGATGTAGGAACTGTTAAGCTTTTCTGGTAGGTTTTGATGTGGGAACTAGTAGGTTTACTGGTAGGCTTTGATGTAGGAACTGGTAGGCGTTTATGAAGGAACTTGTAGGCTTTGATGTGAGAACTGGTCGGCTTTGATGTAGTAACTGGTAGGCTTTGATTTAGGAACTGGTAGGCTTTGATGTAGGAATTGGTAAGCTTTTCTGGTAGGTTTTGATGTGGGAACTAGTAGGTTTACTGGTAGGCTTTGATGTAGGAACTGGTAGGCTTTGATGTAGGAACTGGTAAGCTTTTCTGGTAGGTTTTGATGTGGGAACTAGTAGGTTTACTGGAAGGCTTTGATGTAGAAACTGGTAGGCTTTGATGTGAGAACTGGTAGGCTTTTATGTAGGAACTGGTAAGCTTTTCTGGTAGATTTTGATGTGGGAACTAGTAGGTTTACTGGTAGGGTTTAATGGTTAAGGTTGCTGACTTCAAATCACTTGCCCCTCATCGATGTGGGTTCGAGCCTCACTCGGGGCATTGAATTCTTCATGGCAGCCATCCAGCTGGCTTACAGAAGGTTGGAAGTTCTGCCCAAGGCCAGTTTTCTCTATATTTCTATATTTTCTCTTCTGAAAGTGCCAGCTTGGTCTGAAAATAGTTTCACAGCACTGTTCCTTGGCTGACCATCTCCTAAATTCTTTCAAATCATTCTGCTTCATTCATAAACATGGCCACCAAGGGGCAGGGCTATTTTTCCTTATATGACCATATGGTAAACTTTGAATGTTTTCTTCTCAGAAACTGCTGGCCCGATTTCAGAATAATTTCACAACAATATACTTTAATTGATCCTCTATCAAAACCCTTTAGTGAAAAAATGGACTGCTGGACATTTATCCCCAGTGAAAGTAGTAGATAAGACATTTGCACCGGGTTTACGACCATTCGTCGAAAGGTAAATGATAGAATAAGACTATTAGTCGAATGGACAAACAAAAGAATGGAAGAATTGTCAAATACGACAAATGGTTGAAACATATTTTAACGTACGACACTGCACCGTGATCTTTGGTCTATTTGATTACCTAAAACACATTCAAGAATATGTTACGCGCGATTTGACCAATTCACTAGGGGAGCGAAAATCAGTATTACTCTGCGAGCTATATTGTACAGTTATAATACATTGTAAATAATTATCGATTTTGCAAGGTTTTTAAAATCATTTCTCTTGTGATATAGTACATGGCTAGTTGAAAGTGGAAAAATGTAAGTTATTTTCAAGTTCAAGGGGAGCCAAGAAATTGGCTTTGGATGGCTATGTTTATGGGAAGGACAAAAGTGATCCAAAAAGTGTCAAAACGTACTGGAAATGTCAAAATAGAACATGCAAGGGACATTTTATTACCGGATCTTATGATAGAGTTTTGAAGATCACTCACAGCCACGGACCTGACAACCCCCAGATAGAGATACAGAAGACCATGGCCCGACTTAAGGAGGCGGCAATTTCGTCAGATGATTGTTCCGCCAGACTTCTAAATAAAGAGTTGATGTCATCCCTACCACCAGAGTTCAGGGGCTATTGGCCAAATGAAAACTCTATGTAAAGAACAATTCAACGTCACCGGCGGAAGTTTCTTCCACCTATTCTGCAATCATTAGATGAAATACAATTGGAAGAGAGTTGGCAGCTGAATTCGAGAGGCGAACAGTGGTTGCTGTGTGATAAGGGTCAAGGAGCAGATAGACTGATAATTTTCTGCACGGAAAGGTGCCTTATGTATCTTTGTAATAGCGATGTATGGTACGTTGATGGTACGTTCACGTTGCCCCCACTTTCTTCTACCATTTATATACACTACATGGGGTAGTTATGGGACAACTGGTACCACTTGCCTATTGCATACTGACTAGAAAGACAAAGGACATATACCAGCAAATGTTCCTCGCCATTAGCTATAGTGCAGGCATGAAAGGTATTTCTTTTTTTTTTTTTTTTTTTTTTATGTTTAAAATGTACAATTTACGAGATGAAAATGATTGTGTTTAATCTTGAATCTAGTTATAATAACTAAATAGATACACACAATAGAAATTATATATTTTGCTTTACAGGGTTCAGTGTATCTGTGTCGAAGTTTCGGGCAGATTTTGAAGAGGCATGTATACAGGCCTTCCAAGACGTATATCCAAAAGCTACCGTAGAAGCCTGTTTCTTTCACCTGGCACAGGCTCATTTGCGTAAGGTCGGGGATCTGGGCATGAGACAACAGTATCTGGAGGATGAGGAATTCGCAATTTCATTGCGCATGTTTACGGCATTTGCATTTGTGCCACCTACCGAAGTCACAGACATATTTGCAGAGATATGCAAAGCCATTCCAAAAACAACGCACGATTTCTTACCATGTATGGAGGAGACATATGTTGGGTGCTATAGGTTTAAATCAAAGTCTAAACCTGATGGAACAATGGTAAGTGTGTGCTCCAAACATAAAAATAAATAAATAAATAAATAGCACTACATGTGATTATGTAGTTACTCAGTCATTACTACACATTAACACGTGTCATTAACTACTTACTCATGTCATTAACTACTTACGTTATTTACTATTTACTCATGTCGTTATAGGTGTTTAAGCGTCAGTAGAGGCCACCCATGTTCTCCCAGATGTTGTGGACCGTGTATCTACACACGGATGAAGAGCCACGCACAAACAACCACTTGATAAGCACCATCTTTGTGTTCCTGGATAGATTGAAAGGCGACCAAGCGCACACCGAAACACAGATTGAACGTTTAATCGCTGGTGAAAACCCAAAAGAACCCAGGAAGAAGGTAAAAAATAACTTTATATAACATAGACATTTTATAAATTACAAACTTTTAATACCCATGAATCATTTCGAAATAATTTATGTCCCAAATTATGGAGTTTATTTCATTATTTTATATATCATGAATAATGCTATTTCAGGAGAAGAAAACCAACGAGAAACTGTTGACGATCGTAAAGGAGTTTTATTCAAGGCCCCATTTGGACTTCCTGCGAGGTGTAGCTTATAAGTTCCGTTATTAGTGATAGCACTATCAATTGTGCGCTGATAGACAGTCCACGGTGTAAAGGAATATACTAGTGTCTAACCACTTTTGACAAGTTCGATTGACTTATGTATTTATATTGATAATAAATCAAATACAGTCTATTTTGTTTTCCTACTTTCGTTCTTAACTCATTCTTTGCCTTTGAATGTTTTGGACAAGTAATTTTTACAAGTTTTCGAAAACTTTTCGAAGAAATTCAACACATACCATTTCTATCAGATATCCATTCTATCACTTGTCGTATTCGATCACATGTCCATTCTACCAATTGTCTCATATGTCTTTCGACATAATGTCGTGCACCGATTTGCACCACCCACCTCCCACTGCTTTATTCGGGATTGACATTTGCCCAATGTGCAATGTTTATAACACTCAGACTTGTAAATTAGACAATTAACTGCTAATAAACTGTAACAAACAAAGTTGTTACCTGCAATAAGATAGTTATCTTCTAAGTGTTTGGGGACAAAAATATTGGGAGGATTAATGTCTGTTTCAGAAATAAGCTCTTGGGTGGAGGTGGGGAAGGGAGGCGCAAATGTCCTATCTACCATTTCAGCTTGGGTGCAAATAATTAGCAGTCCACCTCTCATGGGGGGAAGGGGGCAAATGTCCAGAACCCTTGACTCTCAGAAGCGATTTATGGCTGTCATGGCCTGCTTTTTGTACAAAAGGTTCATTTTCATCTCTTTAGTGTCTGAAAATAAATAAACTTTGCTTTATCTATTGCAGAATGAATCATATTTCAGCATTCAAGCAAAAACCAATGCAATTGACTTAAACTTTTATGAAAAATTGCAGTAAAATGAGAATAGGGTGAAGGCTTTATCTGTACCTTTGTAAAAACTGAACATTTTTTAATGATACTTAATAAGATGTTTGTTATTGTATCATGCTTTGAACTAAAATTGTAAAGCTGGAGAAACATGGTAGAAGGTCAGAAACCACCATTTCAAAAAAGGATGGGGACTTACTGAGAATAACGTAATCACATATCTGAGACTGTTTAGTTTGTTCTGACTAGTCAGTCATGCAGACATTGTCTTTTTCATTCCTTGTTTTGGTGGAACTGAGATAGTTTTTATAAAAAACACAGTTAGGTATACATGTTCCAATTTATTGAAGGCTCTGTATGTGATAATGCTAAATGGAAGTCTGTGGGAAGCAATTGGTGGTTTGTAACCTTAATAGGATTGTCTATGAAAACTTTAAGCTGTTAAATGTTATAAATTGAAGAAATTTTATTGAACTGGTACAGAAAATATGTACAAAGTTATAAAATTTTATAGTTTACCTTTCATTTTTCAGAGTGCTTTAAATGTATGTGTGTTGTTGGTGTCCGAGATTGTATGGGAGAAATACAGATTTGGTAGTGGATTCTGTGAACCATTAGTTATACATTTCCCTGATTATAGTAAAGGTTTGTTCATTTTAGATCAGTTTTTTAGAAAACTAAAAGCTTACTTGATTACGCTTATGTCCACTTGGTACAAAAAACCAGGACTAAAGTCATAGGAGTTGTGGTTGTAACTGAAGTAGAGTTTGACTCCATAACCTTAAGTAAGGCCAAAATAGTTCTGTTGTCTTTACTGAACATACCAAAGACATAAAAAATGGTACTAGCAGCTTCCTTGCTTGGCGCTCAGCATTAAGGGGATAGTGCTAGGGCTGGTCAGCCCGGTGTCAGTATAATGTGACTGGGTGGGGTATCATGCCACGTGTCTACAGCGTGATATTCCAGTGAGACAGCACTATAAAGTTGGGCATTGTGCTCATTGCTACAAGTAGACACCGTCGTTTATATGACTGAAAAATTGTTGAAAAAGACGTTAAACTTGAATACACACACACACACACACACTGAACATACAGTTTGTTCAATCTTACTGAGTCAGTGACACATAGAATTGCAAATGCTCACTGAACATGCAGTTTGTTCAATCTTACTGAGTCAGTGACACATAGAATTGCAAATGCTCACTGAACATACCGTTTGTTCAATCTTGCTGAGTCAGTGACACATAGAATTGCAAATGCTCACTGAACATGCAGTTTTGTTCAATCTTACTGAGTCAGTGACACATAGAATTGCAAATGCTCACTGACATGCAGTTTGTTCAATCTTACTGAGTCAGTGACACATAGAATTGCAATGCTCACTGAACATACCGTTGTTCAATCTTGCTGAGTCAGTGACACATAGAATTGCAAATGCTCACTGAACATGCAGTTTGTTCAATCTTACTGAGTCAGTGACACATAGAATTGCAAATGCTCACTGAACATACCGTTTGTTCAATCTTGCTGAGTCAGTGACACATAGAATTGCAAATGCTCACTGAACATACAGTTTGTTCAATCTTACTGAGTCAGTGACACATAGAATTGCAAGTGCTCACTGAACATATCGTTTGTTCAATCTTGCTGAGTCAGTGACACATAGAATTGCAAATGCTCACTCAACATGCAGTTTGTTCAATCTTACTGAGTCAGTGACACAAAGAATTGCAAATGCTCACTGAACATACAGTTTGTTCAATCTTTGTATGATCTTACCGGCCCCATGTGGTTCTGGGACGATCTGTGTATGAAAAGAATTGGAACCACTGTCTTACCCTTGCATGATCTTAAGAGACGACTGATAGGGTCTTAACGCTTGGTTTTGCTGTAACTCTGTGATTCCAGCAGGTATACAAATTTTGATTCCATACCTCATGTTTTTATTTCGATGTAAATGAGATGTAAAACCAAAATTTGTAGTCCTGTTTGGCGCCATATAACCCATACTGTGTTGGTGTGCAGTAAAACCCAAATCAAATCAAATCAATCTTACTGAGTCAGTGACACATAGAATTGCAAATGCTCACTGAACATACAGTTTGCTCAATCTTACTGAGTCAGTGACACATAGAATTGCAAGTGCTCACTGAACATACAGTTTGCTCAATCTTATTGAGTCAGTGACACATAGAATTGCAAATGCTCACTGAACATACCGTTTGTTCAATCTTGCTGAGTCAGTGACACATAGAATTGCAAGTGCTCACTGAACATACACTTTGTTTAATCTTACTGAGTCAGTGACACATAGAATTGCAAATGCTCACTGAACATACAGTTTGCTCAATCTTACTGAGTCAGTGACACAGAATTGTAGATACTCACTGAACATACAGTTTGCTCAATCTTGCTGAGTCAGTGACACATAGAATTGCAATTGCTCACTGAACATACAGTTTGCTCAATCTTGCTGAGTCAGTGACACATAGAATTGCAAATGCTCACTGAACATACAGTTTGCTCAATCTTACTGAGTCAGTGACACATAGAATTGCAAATGCTCACTGAACATACAGTTTGCTCAATCTTACTGAGTCAGTGACACATAGAATTGCAGATGCTCACTGAACATACACTTTGTTTAATCTTACTGAGTCAGTGACACATAGAATTGCAAATGCTCACTGAACATACAGTTTACCCAACCTTGCTGAGTCAGTGACACATAGAATTGCAAATGCTCACTGAACATACAGTTTACCCAACCTTGCTGAGTCAGTGACACATAGAATTGCAAATGCTCACTGAACATACCGTTTGCCCAACCTTGCTGAGTCAATGACACATAGAATTGCAGATGCTCACTGAACATACACTTTGTTTAATCTTACTGAGTCAGTGACACATAGAATTGCAAATGCTCACTGAACATACCGTTTGCCCAACCTTGCTGAGTCAATGACACATAGAATTGCAAGTGCTCACTGAACATGCAGTTTGTTCAATCTTGCTGAGTCAGTGACACATAGAATTGCAAATGCTCACTGAACATACAGTTTGCGCAATCTTACTGAGTCAGTGACACATAGAATTGCAAGTGCTCACTGAACATACAGTTTGCTCAATCTTACTGAGTCAGTGACACATAGAATTGCAAATGCTCACTGAACATACCGTTTGTTCAATCTTGCTGAGTCAGTGACACATAGAATTGCAAATGCTCACTGAACATGCAGTTTGTTCAATCTTACTGAGTCAGTGACACATAGAATTGCAAATGCTCACTGAACATACAGTTTGCCCAATCTTGCTGAGTCAGTGACACATAGAATTGCGAATGCTCACTCAACATACAGTTTGCTCAATCTTACTGAGTCAGTGACACATAGAATTCCAAATGCTCACTGAACATACAGATTGCTCAATCTTACTGAGTCAGTGACACATAGAATTGCAAGTGCTCACTGAACATACAGTTTGCGCAATCTTACTGAGTCAGTGACACATAGAATTGCAAATGCTCACTGAACATACAGTTTGCGCAATCTTACTGAGTCAGTGACACATAGAATTGCAAATGCTCACTGAACATACCGTTTGTTCAATCTTGCTGAGTCAGTGACACATAGAATTGCAAATGCTCACTGAACATACAGTTTGTTCAATCTTACTGAGTCAGTGACACATAGAATTGCAAATGCTCACTGAACATACAGTTTGCCCAATCTTGCTGAGTCAGTGACACATAGAATTGCGAATGCTCACTCAACATACAGTTTGCTCAATCTTACTGAGTCAGTGACACATAGAATTGCAAATGCTCACTGAACATACAGATTGCTCAATCTTACTGAGTCAGTGACACATAGAATTGCAAGTGCTCACTGAACATACAGTTTGCTCAATCTTGCTGAGTCAGTGACACATAGAATTGCAAATGCTCACTGAATATACAGTTTGCCCAATCTTACTGAGTCAGTAACACATAGAATTGCAAATGCTCACAGAACATAACCTTGCTGAGTCAGTGACACATAGAATTGCAAATGTTCACTGAACATAGAGTTTGCCCAATCTTGCTGAGTCAGTGACACATAGAATTGCAAATGCTCACTGAACATAGAGTTTGCTCAATCTCACTGAGTCAGTGAAACATAGAATTGCAGATGCTCACTGAACATACAGTTTGCTCAATCTCACTGAGTCAGTGACACATACAATTGCAGATGCTCAATGAACATCAGGGTTTGACTCTACCATAAGTGGTCAAATTATTGCCCTTGGCTCAAAAATGGCCATGCCCATGTGTGTGACATGTATATAATTTAGGCTAATATAAAACTTTGAATATCTTCTTCTCTGGATCCGTAATACCTAGAGCCTTGATATTTATATGTTATACAAACACACTTGAAGCCTTTTACATAGGTGAGCTCTTTAGGGTCAATCACCCTCTTGTTTTGTTCTTTATAAAAACTGAATATTTGTCTTTGTGATATTCATGCTTAGCTTGAAAGTGGGTTATCCTGGTTAAAAACTAGGTCACTAGATAAGGACATAGTAAATCATTAATACTCCCACAACTCATTTTCTACCTAATCTGGATGAAACTTGGCCAACATTTTTGTCTTGACAGTTAAAATGTGTCCAGAGTGAATGTTTTATTGAATCAATAGCAGCTGAGAAACTGGATCATCTTGGCATAAAATGTAGGTAATTTGGTCAAATCATTAATAGCATTACTAATCAATCTGACTAAAGTACTTGATCTTCTAAACGAAGATCTGAGAACGACCCATTCACATTCGTCTTCTGTATATTTTGGATTTCCAGTATTGCTATTTTTAGCTCACCTGTCACAAAGTGACAAGGTGAGCTTTTGTGATCGCGCGGTGTCCGTCGTCCGTCGTCCGTCCGTGCGTCCGTGCGTCCGTGCGTCCGTGCGTCCGTAAACTTTTGCTTGTGACCACTCTAGAGGTCACATTTTTCATGGGATCTTTATGAAAATTGGTCAGAATGTTCATCTTGATGATATCTAGGTCAAGTTCGAAACTGGGTCACGTGCCATCAAAAACTAGGTCAGTAGGTCTAAAAATAGAAAAACCTTGTGACCTCTCTAGAGGCCATATATTTCACAAGATCTTCATGAAAATTGGTCAGAATGTTCACCTTGATGATATCTAGGTCAAGTTCGAAACTGGTCACTGTGGGTCAAAAACTAGGTCAGTAGGTCTAAAAATAGAAAAACCTTGTGACCTCTCTAGAGGCCATATTTTTCATGAGACTTCATGAGTATTGGTCAGAATGTTTATCTTGATGATATCTAGGTCAAGTTCGAAACTGGTCACGTAGGGTCAAAAACTAGGTCATTAGGTCAAAATAGAAAAACCTTGTGACCTCTCTAGAGCCATATTTTCTCAATCATCTTCATGAAAATTGGTCAGAATGTTCATCTTGATGATATCTAGGTCAGGTTCGAAACTGGGTCACGTGGGTTAAAAACTAGGTCATAGTCTAAAAATAGGAAAACCTGTGACCTCTCTAGAGGCCATATTTTTCATGAGATCTTCATGAATATTGGTCAGAATGTTATCTTGATGATATCTAGTCAAGTTCGAAACTGGGTCACGTAGGGTCAAAAACTAGGTCATTAGGTCTAAAAATAGAAAAAACCTTGTGACCTCTCTAGAGGCCATATTTCTCAATGCATCTTCATGAAAATTGGTCAGAATGTTCATCTTGATGATATCTAGGTCAGTTCGAAACTGGGTCACTGGGGTTAAAACTAGGTCAGTAGATCTAAAATAGAAAAACCTTGTGACCTCTCTAGAGGCCATATTTTTCATGAGATCTTCATGAATATTGGTCAGAATGTTCACCTTGATGATATCTAGGTCAAGTTCGAAACTGGGTCATGTGGGATCAAAAACTAGGTCAGTAATCTAAAAATAGAAAAACCTTGTGACCTCTCTAGTGGCCATATTTCTCAATGGATCTTCATGAAAATTGGTCAGAATGTTCACCTTGATGATATCTAGGTCAAGTTCGAAACTGGGTCATGTGCGTCAAAAACTAGGTCAGTAGGTCTAAAAATAGGAAAACCTTGTGACCTCTCTAGAGGCGATATTTTTCAATGGATCTTCATGAAAATTGGTCAGAATGTTTACCTTGAATATCTAGGTCAAGTTCGAAACTGGTCACGTGGGGTTAAAAACTAGGTCAGTAGATCTAAAAATAGAAAAACCGTTGTGACCTCTCTAGAGGCCATATTTTTCATGAGATCTTCATGAATATTGGTCAGAATGTTCATCTTGATGATATCTAGGTCAGATTCGAAACTGGGTCACGTGGGGTCAAAAACTAGGTCAGTAGGTCTAAAAATAGAAAAAACCTTGTGACCTCTCTAGAGGCCATATTTATCAATGGATCTTCATGAAAATTGGTGAGAATGTTCAGCTTGATGATATCTAGGTCAGGTTCATAACTGGGTCATGTGCGGTCAAAAACTAGGTCAGTAGGTCGAAAAATAGAAAAACCTTGTGACCCCTCTAGAGGCCATATTTTTCACGAGATCTTCATGAAAATTGGTGAGAATGTTCACCTTGATGATATCTAGGTCAAGTTTAAAAGTGGGTCACGTGCCTTCAAAAACTAGGTCATTAGGTCAAATAATAGAAGAACCTTGTGACCTCTCTAGAGGCCATATTTTTCAATGGATCTTCATGAAAATTGGTCAGAATTTTTTATCTTGATGATATCTAGGTCACATGTGCTCAAAAACTAGGTCACTATGTCAAATAATAGAAATAACGATGTCATACTCAGTTGAACACTGGGTCATGTGGAGATAGGTGAGCGATTCAGGACCATCATGGTCCTCTTGTTATTTTATCCAATCAGACGACTTGTTCGAATGTCAAAGAGTAAGAAAAATGTGCAGTCATTCCAGGGCTCGAACCCGTGACCCCTCGCTTACAAAGCAAGTGGCCTACCGACTGAGCTAACCGGCTATCTGATACGATATGACATAAAAATTGTAAATATCAAAAGTCAATGCTACAGGTAGATTTGCAGGATGTTGTAAGTTAGGCTCTGATTGGCTAGCGAAAGGGTCGTCAGAACGAGGCAATGAATAGGTCGTTCTCAGATCCTATGCGTAGCGTAATAGGATATGTACTTTAGTCAGATTGCATTACTAATGCACTAGAAATCAAGTTTTGTCTGGATCTTCATGAAACTTTTCATGTCCATCTTGTTTTCTGTTAAACACCATGGTAACCATTTATAATGCAGCATGTCATGACATAAGTTTCAGGTCAAATGGACAAAGTCTAGTGAGTGACTAAAGCCCATCATGGCTCCCTTTTAATATACTGGTAAAGTTGCAAGAACTTTTTAACACTAAAATGATATCCAATTATTTACATTATTTTCAGAGGAGCTTGTGCAGATTATATGCCAGGATTGTCCTCCAGAGTATCCTGAGGGCTTTTACAACATGTATGTGAATCTTGTGCTTAGTATATTCCACTACGCATGTAGAAATTTGAAAGAACTTCGACACCTGGTAAGTATTTAAGCAGCATTCAGTCCCTTCAGATAAAGTGATACTGAAAGAAAGAGCATTCAGTCCATTTCTGTAACATAATGCTGAAGAGCATCTGTCCCTTTGGCTATAAAAATGCAATCACTCAATTGAGACGATATAGAGCATTAAGTTCTTTCAGATGAATATAGATAATTAAATCCATGAAAGTAATACAGATCATTCAGTCAATTCAGATAAAAGCATTCAGTTCATTCAGATAATGTAATATCGAAGAGAAGACCGTTAAATCCATTCAGATAGTATAATTTTGACGAGAAAAAACAGTCTATTAAGGTAATATAGAGCATTCAGTCCATACAGATGATAAAGAACATTCGTTGATGCAATCATCAAAGACGCAGCCAAGTGTTGTGTCTGAAGTACATTTACTGTAATATGAGAAATTACCTAATCATTACTGTATTAGACTGACTGGTTACAAATTATCAATATTAGCAACACAATATATGTTATAAACTGTTAGAAACAGTCAAGAATAAACTGATTAAGAAGTATTACCATGCAATACAAATCCTCTACCTGCAATGACCTTGACATTGCGGTTAGGTGATCCCTTTACATACTATATTAAATTAATTATTTCACCAACTAAGGTCAGCACCAGTCGTCATCTCAACGCAACAAAGTCGTATCTTATTATAAATTTATAAGAAGATACAACTTTGTTGCGTTGTGGTGACAACCTGTGGAAAGTTCTTATATGCAGGTGCATGTGTATGAAGTTTCACATAAATGCAGTTTGTTTGGAAATGAGGAAATGCTGAAAGTTAATTATTTCAGAGTTGTGGTTCACAGAAACCATCATTTTTAATCCCCCTCCACAAATGGTGGGGGGTTATAGGAATGGTCACCGTTCGTCTGCCTGTAACACTTTCGTGTCCGCTCCATATCTCCTAAACCCCTTGAAGGATTTTCATGAAACTTGGGACAAATGATCACCTCATCAAGACGATGTGCAGAACCCATGAGTCAGCCTTGTCGGCTCAATGTCAAGGTCACAACTCCGCTTCGAGTGCGGGAGGTCGTGGGTTCGATTCCCAGCCGCTTCATACCAAAGACGTAAAAAATGGTACTAGTAGCTTCCTCGCTTGGCGCTCAGCATTAAGAGGATAGTGCTAGGACTGGTCAGCCCGGTGTCTGTATAATGTGACTGGGTGGGGTATCATGCTACGTGTCTACGGCGTGATATTCCAGTGAGGCAGCACTATAAAGTTGGGCATTGTGCTCACTGCTACAAGTAGACACTGTCGTTTATATGACTGAAAAACTGTTGAAAAAGACGTTAAACCCGAACACACACGCACAAGATCACAACTCAAGGTAAAAGGTTTGAGCCTTCCATTTTGTGTCCACTCTATATCTCCTAAATCCCTTGAAGGAATTTTATAAAACTTGGGTCAAATGATCACCTCATCAAGGCAATTTGCAGAACTCATGAGTCAGCCATGCCAGCTCAAGGTCAAGGTCACAACTTAGGGTGAAAGGTTTGAGCCTTCCATTTTGTGTCCACTCTATATCTCCTAAACCCCTTGAAGGATTTTCATCAAACTTGGGTCAAATGATCACCTCATCAAGGCGATGTGCAGAACTCAAGAGTCAGCCATGCCGGCTCAAGGTCAAGGTCACAGCTCAAGGTTTTAGCCTTCCATTTCGTGTCTGCTCTGTATCTTCTGAACCCCTTGAAGGAATTTTATAAAACTTGGGTCAAATGATCACCTCATCAAAACGATGTGCAGAACTTATGAGTCAGCCATGCCGGCTCAAGGTCACAACTTAGGGTCAAAGGTTTGAGCCTTCCATTTTGTGTCCGCTCTGTATCTCGTAAACCCCTTGAAGGATTTTCATCAAACTTGAGTCAAATGATCACCTCATCAAGAACTCATGAGTCAGCCATGTCAACTCAAGGTCAAGGTCACAACTCAAGGTCAAACATTTGAGCTCTGTATCTCCTAAACCCCTTGAAGGATTTTCATGAAACTTGGGTCAAATGATCACCTTATCAAGACATTGTGCAGAATTCATGAGTCAGCCATGTCAGTTCAAGGTCAAGGTCACAGCTAAAGGTCAAATGTTTACCCTTTCACTATCCATAGCAGTGGCGGGGGATTTAGCTGTCTTTCAGACTGCTTTGTTATTATCATAATGTAATGAGTGTTTTCTATTCACTGATAAAGTTTCACTTGATCTGGTAATGTCATTTCCTACAATTTCATTGGATATTTGGAAAACATTGCTCTTTCGGAAAACTTTACTTAGAGTAACCTCCCTTATCAATAAATCGGACCAACATTTTGAAGAATGTTTAAATAAAAAGTATTTTCTGCTCTACAAATAAGGAGAGGCATGACAAATAACATTGTTTAGTATTACATAATAATTTGCATTACATATATTTTTGATGTTTTCTTTATGCCATTTTTTGTTTATTCACTAAAATCTATTGTGCAATATTGTGGGTCCTTTAACACACTATTCACTGTGTCCTGTTCATTGTTTCAAAACTATTCATTACCATCTTTACATGGTCCAAAAAAAAAGTGTATCCCATATACTCGACGCCGCCAGAAGGTAATATAGAACATTCAGTCCATTCAGATAACACAGAGCAGTCAATCCATACAGATACTACAGAGCAATCAATCCATTCAGATAATATAGAGCAATCAATCCATTCAGATAATATAGAGCAATCAATCCATTCAGATAATATAGAGCAATCAATCCATTCAGATACTATAGAGCAAGCAATCCATTCAGATAATATAGAGCAATCAATCCATTCAGATAATATAGAGCAATCAATCCATTCAGCAATCAATCCATTCAGATAATATAGAGCAATCAATCCATACAGATACTACAGAGCAATCAATCCATTCAGATAATATAGAGCAATCAATCCATTCAGATAATAGAGAGCAATCAATCCATTCAGATACTATAGAGCAATCAATCCATTCAGATAATATAGAGCAATCAATCCATTCAGATACTATAGAGCAATCAATCCATTCAGATACTATAGAGCAAGCAATCCATCCAGATAATATAGAGCAATCAATCCATACAGATACTACAGAGCAAGCAATCCATCCAGATAATATAGAGCAATCAATCCATTCAGATACTACAGAGCAATCAATCCATTCAGATAATATAGAGCAATCAATCCATTCAGATACTATAGAGCAATCAATCCATTCAGATACTACAGAGCAATCAATCCATTCAGATAATATAGAGCAATCAATCCATTCAGATAATATAGAGCAAGCAATCCATTCAGATACTATAGAGCAAGCAATCCATTCAGATAATATAGAGCAAGCAATCCATTCAGATAATATAGAGCAAGCAATCCATTCAGATACTATAGAGCAAGCAATCCATTCAGATAATATAGAGCAAGCAATCCATTCAGATACTATAGAGCAAGCAATCCATTCAGATAATATAGAGCAAGCAATCCATTCAGATAATATAGAGCAATCAATCCATTCAGATAGTAAAGAACATTCAGTCCATTCAGATAATATAGAGCATTCAATATAGAGCATTCAATCCATTCAGATAATATAGAGCAATCAATCCATTCAGATACTATAGAGCAATCTATCCATTTAGATAATATAGAGCAATCAGTCCATTCAGATAGTAAAGAACATTCAGTCCATTCAGATAATATAGAGCATTCAATATAGAGCATTCAATCCATTCAGATAATATAGAGCATTCAATCCTTTAAGATAACACAGAGTTTTAAGTCCATTCAGATACAATAGAGCAATCAATCCATTCAGATAATAAAGAACATTCAGTCCATTCAGATAGCACAGCAGAGCTTTCAGTCCATTCAGATAATATAGAGCAATCAATCCATTCAGATAATATAGAGCATTCAGTCCATTCAGATAATATAGAGCTTTCAATCCATTCAAATAACACAGAGCATTCTTTTTTTTTTTGGTTGGGTTTAACGTCGCACACAGAGCCTTCAGTCCATTCAGTCCATTCAGATAATATAGAGCATTCAATCCTTTATGATATCACAGAGCTTTCAGTCCATTCAGATAATACAGAGCAATCAGTCCATTAAGATAACAAAAAGTTCTCAATTCATTCAGTTAATAATATAGAGCATTCAGTCCATTAAGATAACATGCAGCTTTCAGTCCATTTAGATAATATAGAGCATTCAGACAGTATAAAGAACTCAGTCCATTAAGATAATTAAAGAGCATTCAATCCATTCAGAAAATATAGAGCATTCAATCCATTCAGATAATGAAAGAGCCTTCAAACCATTCAGAGAATATAGAGCATTCAATCCATTCAGATAATGAAAGAGCATTCAATCCATTCAGAAAATGAAAGAGCATTCAATCCATTCAGATAATGAAAGAGCATTCAATCCATTCAGATAATGAAAGAGCATTCAGTCCGTTATTTGTTTGCTTTGGGTTTAACGCTGTTTTTCAACAGTATTTCAGTTATGTAACAGCTGGCAGCTAACCTAACCAGTATTCCTGATTTCTGTACCAGAACCAACTTGTTCTCCACAAGTTACTGCCAACTTCTCCACATGAATTAGATAGAGGTGGAGTACAAATGATTTCAGACACAATGTCTTCTATCAAATCATTACAGAGAACATATGCCTTGCCCAGGGATCAAACTCAGGACCCAAGATCCATAGACCTGTGCTCTCCCTATAGAGCATTCAGTCCATTCAGATAATTAAAGAGCATTCAATACATTGAGATAATTATAGAGTATTCAATCCATTCAGATAATATAGAGCATTCAGTCCATTCAGATAATAGAGAGCATTCAGATAATATAGAGCATTCCATTAATTCAAATGATATAGAACATTCAGTCCATTTAAAATTCAGGGCCCTATGTAGATTTGGTGTAATATGAGATTTGATGATTTAGAAAATACACTGTCACACCTAACTAAGCAGGCATGAAAACTTATTGGTGTGTTTGTAGTTCAAAGAATAAGGAGGACTATTGCATTCAGGTTTATGGCAACCTTCTCTGTTTTACTAAATCTTCTTAACTATTGTCCCTGTTATCATCAAACTTTGCATAGTGGTTGGTCTTGGTAAAGGTCAGACATCTGATAGCATAGGGTCAGGTATCTTAAAGGTCAAGGTCACTTGGGTCAAATGTTGTTGTAAGGATGGTTAAAATTTTATGGCAAGCTTCTCAATTTCAGTTTATCTGCTTTTTTTTTAGCTCATGTGAGTTTTTGTGATCACTTGATGTCCGGCATCTGTCGTCTGTCTGTCAACATTTAGCTTGTGTATGCAATACAGGCTGTATTTTTCAATTCATTTTCATGAAATTTTGTCAGAATGATTGCCTTGATGAAATCTAGGCCAGGTTCGAAAATGGGTCATGTGGGGTCAAAAACTAGGTCACTAGGTCAAATCAAAGAAAAACCTTGTGTATGCGATAGAGGCTGTATTTTTCAATTGATCTTCATGAATTTTAGTCAGAATGATTGCCTTGATGAAGTCTAGGCCAGGCTCGAAAACGGGTCATCTGGGGTCAAAAAATAGGTTACTAGGTCAAATCAAAGTAAAACCTTGTGTATGTGATAGAGGCTGTATTTTTCAATTGATCTTCATGAAATTTTGTCAGAATGATTGCCTTGATGAAACCTAGGCCAAGTTCGAAAATGGGTCATGTGGGATCAAAAACTAGGTCACTAGGTCAAATCAAAGAAAAACCTTGTGTATGCAATAGAAACTGTATTTTTCAATTGATCTTCATGAAATTTGGTCAGAATGATTGCCTTGATTAAATTAAGGTCAAGTTTGAATATGGGTCATCTGGGGTCAAAAACTAGGTCGCTAGGACAAATAAAAAAAAAACGTTTTGTATGCGATAGAGGTTGTATTTTTCAATTGAGGTTGATGAAATTTGGTCAGAATGATTGCCTTGATCAAATCTAGGTCAAGTTCGAATGTAGGTCATCTTGGCTCAAAAACGAGGTCACTAGGTCAAATTGAAGAAAATACTTGTTTACACTTAAGAGACTACATTTTTAGTCCAATCTTAATGAATATTGGTCAGAATATTTGTTTCCATTAAATCACTAGGTCAAACATGTTTACACTGTTATGGTGTGTTTCTCAGATGAGCGACCTAGGGCCATCTTGGCCCTCTTGTTTACTAATATCTTGTATTGATTCTTAGTTTCCCTCATACATCCGCTGCATCGAACCACTCAATTGTCATTGCCTTGTGTCCCTCGTTGTGTGTCGCCAAGTGTCACTGTTTTCACACTAGAGGTTGCAATATTGGCCAAATCTTCATGAAACTTTGTCAGAACCTTACCCTCTATAAAATCCTTTTCAAGTTTGAAACTGGTTCTTCTGAAGTAAACAACTCGGTCATTAGGTCAATTAATACATTGTTAAGGCCAGAGTTTTATTTTTGGTTTTACAGGAAGTTTTTAAAAAATAAGTGCCAGGAGGAGAGAAAAAAAAAATGTAAAATGAGCATCTAGGAAAAAGAATAAAAATAAGATGGATTTTCCATTCTTTTTTATATTGTTTATGCCTAGATCATGGAAGTTGATAGGGAGGTTGTTCATGACCAGCAGATGACCATTATTGATTTTGAGGTCAGTAGATCAAAGGTCAAGGTCATAGTGACCTGGAACATTTTAAACGGTTTCTGGATGATAACTCAAGAACGCTTTGGTCTAGGATCATGAAAGTTGATAGTGAGGTTGATCATGTCCAGCAGATGACCCCTATTGCTATTAAGATCATTAGGCCAAAGGTCAAGGTCACAGTGATGATAACTCAAGAACAGTTGGGCCTAGGATCGTAAATATTGATAGGGGGGATGGTCATGACAAGCAAATGACCCCTATTGATTTTGATGTCAGTAGATTCAAGGTCAAGGTCACAGTGATGTGGAACAGTTTAACGGTTTCTGGATGATAACTCAAGAATTGTTGGGCCTAGGATCATGAAAGTTGATAGGGAGGTTGGTCATGGCCAGCAGATGACCCGTATTGATTTTGAGGTCAGTAGGTCAAAGTTCAAGGTCACACTGACCTAGAACAGTAGACCTTTTTTGCCAAATAACTAGGGAATGCTTTGGTGTAAGATCACATTTGGGACAAAGGTCACTTATGACCCATAATTATTGATTCGAGGTCAGTATGTCAAAAGTCCAGTGCAAAGTGACCAAATAATTTCTGTTCCTTGTGCAGTTACTGAATGCATCAAGGGGGGCATTTCGTGTTCTATGAGCTCTTGTTTCTACCTGATGTTCATCAAACTTTGTCAGAAAGGGTATCTCTGTGAAATCTAGGTCAAGATTCACTTGGGTAACCAGAGTTAAAAAAAACTAGGTTGAAAGGGCTAACCATACAAAGAATCTGTTAGAGGCCACATTTTTATGCATCCCCCCCCCACCCCCCACTTTCAAAGAATGAGGGGTATATTGTTTTGCAGATGTCGGTCGGTTGGTATGTAGACCAATCCGTTTCCCAATGAAAACTCAAGAGCACTTGAGCCTAGGATAATGAAAGTTGATAGGTAGGTTGGTAATGACCAGCAGATGACCCCTATTGATTTTTAGGTCAGTAGATCAAAGGTCAAGGTCACACTAACCGAACAGATAAACTGTTTCCGGACAATAACTTGAGAACGCTAGCACCTAGGATCATGAATGTTGACAGATGACCCCTATTGATTTTGAGGTCAGTAGGTCCTAGGTCAAGGTCACAGTGACTCGTAACAGTTAAACGGTTTCCAGATAATAATTCAAAAACGCTTGGGCCTAGGATCAAGAAAGTTGATAGGGAGGTTGGTCATCACCAGCAGATGATATATATTGATTTTGAGGTCAGCAGGCCAAAGGTCAAGGTCACAGTGGTCCGGATCAGTTAAACGTTTTCCGGATGATAACTTGAGAATAGCCTATTGATATTAGGTGAATGGTCAAGGTCACATTGACCCAGAACAGTAGGACTTTTGAAATTTCTGTTTCTTGTGCAATCACTGAATGCATCAAGGGGGGCATTTCGTGTTCGTAGCTCTTGTCTACTTGATCTTTATAAAATTTTATTAGATTGTTTGTCTAATACAAAACTGATTTACATGATCTCAAAAGCTATGTCACTAGGCCACATTTTTAGCTCGACTATACGAAGTATAAGGAGAGCTATCCTACTCGCCCCGGCGTCGGCGTCGGCGTCTTTCCGCGTCCCCACCTTGGTTAAAGTTTTGGTGCACTTTCTCTTTTTTCAACTTATCTCTGTAATGACTTGATGGATTTGATTCAAACTTGAAATGCTTATTCCTCATCATCATCCACATCGTCTGACATAAGGGCCATAACTCTGGCACCAATATTTCATGAATTATCCCCCATTTTCACTTAGAATATCAGGTTAAAGTTTTGATGCACTTTCACTCTTATCTCTATTATTACTGAATGGATTTGATTCAAACTTAAAATAGTTGTTCAACATCATCACCTACATCATATGACACAAGGTGCATAACTCTGGCACCATATTTTCATGAATTATTCCCCCTTTTTACTTAGAATTTCAGGTTAAAGTTTTGGTGCACTTTCACTCTACCTCTGTCATTACTGAATGGATTTGATTCAAACTTGAAATAGTTGTTCAGCATCATCACCCACATCATATGACACAAGGTGCATAACTCTGGCACAATATTTCATGAATTATTCCCCTTTTTACTTAGAATTTCGGGTTAAAGTTTTATGCACTTTCACTCTATCTCTGTTATTACTGAATGGATCTGATTCAAACTTAAAATAGTTGTTCAACATCATTACCCTTATCATATTACACAAGGTGCATAACTCTGGGACCAATTTTTCATGAATTATTTCCCCTTTTTACTTAGAATTTTAGGTTAAAGTTTTGATGCACTTTCACTCTGTCTCTGTTATTACTGAATGGATTTGATTCAAACTTAAAATAGTTGTTCAACATCATCACCCACACCATATGATGCAAGGTGCATAACTCTGGCACCCATTTTACATTAATTATTCCCCCTTTTTACTTAGAATTTTAGGTTAAAGTTTTGATGCACTTTCACTCTGTCTCTGTTATTACTGAATGGATTTGATTCAAACTTAAAATAGTTGTTCAGCATCATCACCCACACTATATGACACAAGCTGCATAACTCTGCCCCTTTTTGCTTAGGATATACTTATATAGTGTTTTGATACATTTTATCTTTACCTCTCTTATTACTTTAAGTTGATATTTTTGACATAGGCTCAGGCTGTTGTGCAATATCTTCATCCACAATTGGAGTAATTAAACACTTCAGTGACAGCTCTAGTTTCCTCAGATGTGCCCAGTTTCACTATCCAGCATCGAAATAGTCGAGCGTGCTGTCTCCAGTGACAGCTCTTGTCTTTGTAGTCTTCATAAAATTTTGTCAGATTGTTTGACTTCGTGAGATCTAGGTCTGGTTTGGAAATGGGTTACCAGAGGTCAAAAACTAGTTCACTAGGTTAAATGATAGAAAAAGCTTGTTAACAGGCTGGAGGGCTCATTGTCTATCTGACCATCATGAATATTTGTCAGAATGTTTATCTAAATAAGATGTAGGCAGTGTTTGCAATTACAACGTAAAAGTAAACAATAAAATTGGTTTGTACGCACATTTTTGAAAAAATCCTTAATAACACTCAGGATACCAGTTTTCTGCTACTTACAGAAGTTTGTCAGATTGTTTGGCTCTCAATTTGTCCATATGTGGCATTTAGTCCCTTAGCTAGAAATAAATAAACCTTAAACAACTTCTTCTCATAAATGGATTTTTATGCCCCCAGCATCTACTGATGCGGGAGGCATATAGTGATTGTCCTGTCCGTCCGTCCGTGCGTTCGTCCGTCCGTACGAGGTTAACCAAATGGGACCGTTTCGTCTAGCATCAATACCCCTTACTAGAATGACTTGATACTAATGCAGATGTAACCTGTGACCATTCCTCATCTTCAAACATCACCTGACCTCAGTTTGACCTTGACCTCGTTTTGGACTTAGGTTGCTTTTTATGGGCCATGTCTTGGTTAACCAAATGGGACCGTTTCGTCTAGCATCAATACCCCTTACTAAAATGACTTGATACTAATGCAGATGTAACCTGTGACCATTGACCTTGAACTTGACCTCGTTTTGGACTTAGGTTGCTTTGTATCGACAAGGATGCCACCAGGGACATCAAGCGTTTATTGAACGCAGCTCCTTGTTATCAAACTTGATCTGTAACATCATTGTAATGCCCTCTCTCAAGTTGATGCAAATGGGGGGGGGGGGGGCAAATGGGTGCCAAAAGAGCTAAAAATAGAGAAATAAATCTTAAATAACTTAACAGATCTATATCAAACCAGGTCTGTAGCGTCATTGTAAGGTTCTCTCTGAAATTTGCTCATAATGAGAGCACTTGGCCCCTCTAAAGGGCTGCAAGAGCAAAAATAGACAAACCTTTAAATAAATGACTTCTGATAAATTGCTTGATGGATTTTTGTTGAACTTAGTCTGTATTATCATTGTGAGGTTCTTCTCCCAAACTTATTCAAATGGGGGTCACTTGGCCCCTTCTGGGGCTGCTAGTGCTTGAAATAGAATAACCTTCAAACTACTTCTTCTCATGAACTGCTTGATGGACCTTCATCAAACTTGGTCTGAGACATCATTATAAGGTCATGTTCCGAATTTTTACATTTGGTGCCACTGATTAAATTAATTGTAATTGTATGTTTTCTTTTATGCAGGAATCCTCGAGTTAATGAACTAAACATGAATTGTATGTTTTCTATTATGCAGGTGTCACTGAATTTCAAGAAGTACATTCAGCCAGTCAGTACCGGAGAAGGTAAAATTCATTAAGAGGTTTCTATTTGCATTTTTTGACTGAACTGCCATGTGATCACTAAATATGAAAGTAATGGCTTTTCTCCATTGCCCTAACTTAATAACCCTTCAAGGTATTGACTTAAAACTTGACATGTAGGTAGGTGGCAATGAAATGATGTGCAGACATCAGATTTTGTCATTTGTATTTTGTTTCTGGAGCATAACTGCTAAACTATTCAAGGTTTTGACTTTAAACTTGGAATGTAGGTGGATAGCGATGAGAAGATTTGCAAGGTGCAACAATTCACATTACTCTTCCACGCCTTCCCCTCCAAAAAGAAATCATTATTTGGAAAAACAGACATATTATGTGATGGCACATGTGTCTGTCCATCATATTTCGTTTTCTGAGCATAACTTAATACCTATTCAAGGTTTTGACTATTGAACTTGGCATATAGGTTGATAGCAATGAAATAGTGTAGAGCACATGAACCAGGTAGGTAGGTCACAGGTCAAGGTCACATATATAGCTCAAAGGTAAAATTTGTCCTTCATATTTTAGGTCTTGAGCATAATTTCATAACCATTCTTCAACCTTGGCATATATGTAGGTGGCAATGAGACGATGTGCAGCATCTCCCACTCCCACATCACTGCTGCACAGTCCCCCATCCACATACCCACTGTCACATTACCCCTTCCCCACTAACAAAAAAAAAGATTTGTGGGCGTCCATCCTTCCACACTTAAACAACATCTCCTCTGAAACCATTGGGTGGAAGTTGATGAAACATGGCAGGGCACTTGTTTGGCCATTTTTGGGGCCGAATATGGGTACCATTCCCCTCCTAAATAATAGGTTTTTTTCCCCTTTCTCAGAAGAAAATTCCCCTGATGATAGGTTGTTTGACACAAATAGATATGAACTCTTTCTTTTAGTATTATATAGTGCCTCTAAGGAAGATTACTGTTGCAATATAGTCACATCAGTTAGGAATGATTGAAAACAGTATTAATAAGTGTGAAAAGTAGTCACATATACATGGCTTAAAGTTCCCCTTTTCGTCTTAAAATGTCGAAAAATTCCCCTTCCTGAGGGTATGGGTACCTGTCCCCAAAAGTTGTCTAGTGCCCTGCATGGCCTGGATGTTCCTTGGGTGGTCCTTGTTCAAATGGTTCTGCTTGGTTGCACATAAAAATAGAAAAATCTTCTCTCCTCTTATACTGCAGGTCCGATTTCGAAATGATTTCACACAAATGATCCTTATGTAACCCTCTATCAAGGTTGTTCAAATTATTATGATTCTTCAAAAAACATGGCCACCAGGGGGCATGGTCACTTTTCCCTATATCATATGTATATAGTGGAAAGTTTAAAAATCTTCTTGTATGAAATTGCTGGCCGTATTTTGAAATAATTTTACGCAAATGGTCCTTGTGTGATCCTTTACTAAGTTTCTTCAAATTAATCAGTTCGTCAAAAAATATGGCGGCCAGGGGGCGTGGTCACTTTTCCCTATATGTATATAGTGGAAACTTTAAATATCTTCTTGTATATGAAACTGCTGGCCCGATTTTGAAATAATTTCACATAAATGGTCCTTGTGTGATTCTTTACTAAGTTTGTTAAAATTATTTCAATTTATCAAAAAACGTGGCCACCAGGGGCTATGGCCATTTTTTTCCCTATTTGTATATAGTGGAAACTTATAAAATATTCTTGTCAGAAACAGCAGGCCCAGTTTTAAAATAATTTTACACAAATGTTCACCCAGTCTGATTTACACAACCCAAAACAATTTCTTTAGATCTAAAATTTTGGATATATTTTGTCCTGCTTTAAAGAGGATTTTGTATCAAAAATTTGTAAACTGTGTTAGCTAACAAATTTGAGTAAGGAAGGAGACATTGGGACCAAATTGACAACAGTTTTGGAAATATAAGTGTTTTTAGCTCACCTGAGCACAAAGTGCTCAAAGGTGAGCTTTTGTGATCACCCTGTGTCCGTCATCCATTGTCGTCCGTCCATCAGTCGTCCATCAAATCAAAGGAAATGCTTGTTAACACTCTAGAGGTCACAATTTTGGCCCAATCTTAATGAAACTTGGTCAGAATGTTATTCTCAATAAAATCTTGGATGAGTTTGATATTGGGTCATCTGGGATCAAAAACTAGGTCACCAGGTCAAATCAAAGGAAAAGCTTGTTAACACTCTGGACCAGTCTTAATAAAACTTGGTCAGAATGTTACTCTCAATAAAATCTTGGATGAGTTCGATATTGGGTCATCTGGGGTCAAAAACTAGGTCACCAGGTCAAATCAAAGGAAAAGCTTGTTAACACTCTAGAGGTCACAATTTTGGTCCAATCTTAATGAAACTTGGTCAGAATGTTACTCTCAATAAAATCTTGGACGAGTTTAATATTGAGTCATCTGGGGTCAAAAACTAGGTCACCAGGTCAAATCAAAGGAAAACCTTGTTAATACTCTAGAGGTCACAATTCTGGCCCAATCTTAATGAAACTTGGTCAGAATGTTTCAATAAAATCTTGGACGAGTTCGATATTGGGTCATCTGGGGTCAAAAACTAGGTCACCAGGTCAAATGCAAAATAAAAGCTTGTTAACTCTCTAGAGGTCACAGTTTTGGCTCAATCTTAATGAAACTTGGTCAGAATGTTACCCTCAATAAAATCTTCGACGAGTTCGATATTGAGTCATTTGGGGTCTAAAACTAGGTAACCAGGTCAGATCAAAGGAAGAGCTTGTTAACACTCTAGAGGTCACAATTTTGGCCCAATCTTAATGAAACTTGGTCAGAATGTTACTCTCAATAAAATCTTTGATGAATTCAATATTGGGTCATTCAGGATCAAAAACTAGGTCACCAGGTCAAATTAAAGGTAGCTTGTTAACACTCAAGAGGCCACATTTATGACTGTATCTTCATGAATCTGGGTCAGAATGTTAATCTTGATGGCCTTAAGGTCTAGTTTGAATCTGGGTCTAGAGGATCAAAAACTTTGTCACCAGGTCAAATTAAAGGAAAAGCTAGTTAACACTGTAGAGGCCACATTTATGACCATATCTTAATGAAACTTAGTCAGAATGTTAATCTTGATGATCTATAGGTCAAGTTTAAATCTGGGTCAGGTGGGGTCAAAAGCTAGGTCACTAGGTCAAATGAAAGGAAAAACTTGTTAACACTCTAGAGGCCACATTTATGACTGTATCTTCATGAAACTTAGTCAGAATGTTAATCTGGATGATCTTTAGGTCAAGTTCGAATCTGGGTCATGTGAAAAACTAGGTCACCGGGTCAAATCAAAGGAAAAGCTAGTTAACACTTTAGAGACCACATTTATGACCATATCTTAATGAAACTTGGTCAGAATGTTAATCTTGATGATCTTTAGGTCAATAGGTCAGGTGAGCGATACAGGGCCTACATGGCCCTCTTGTTTGTAAGCAGAGAGTGTTTTTCAGGGTGAAACCTTTATCCCATTTTGTAGGGATACCAGTTCACTGAATTTGCTTGTTATTTTTCAGCCTCACTGAATGATACAAAGAAATTATGGAAGAATATAGAACCACATTTGAAAAAAGCATTGCACACCCTGTACTTGAGAGAAGTATCGAGTTCTCAGTGGGAGCGCTACCAGTATGATCTGGAGACAACAGATAGTGTTGCCTTACAAGGTATATCATGAAAAAAAATTATGCTTATCTCTCACAGGGCAGCTAATCCTTTATAATTATACCCTCAGATACAATGTATATACTGGAGTGAAGCATGTCCGTTGGCCTTTCAAATACAATGCATATATTAGAGTGAAGCATGTCCCTTTGGTCTGTCCTGCTGTAATTATACCCTCAGATACAATGTATATATTAGAGTGAAGCTTGTCCATTGGTCTCTGTAATTATACCCTCAGATACAGTGTATATATTGGAGTGAAACATGTCAGTTGGTCTGTCCTGCTGTAATTATACCCTCAGATACAATGTATATATTTGAGTGAAGCATGTCTGTTGGTTTGTCCCGCTGTAATTATACCCTCAGATACGGTGTATATATTGGAGAGAAACATGTCAGTTGGTCTGTCCCGCTGTAATTATACCCTCAGATACGGTGTATATATTGGAGAGAAACATGTCAGTTGGTCTGTCCCGCTGTAATTATACCCTCAGATACGGTGTATATATTGGAGAGAAACATGTCCGTTGGTCTGTCTCGCTGTAATTATACCCTCAGGTACTATGTATATATTGGAGTGAAACATGTCAGTTGGTCTGTCCCGCTGTAATTATACCCTCAGGTACTATGTATATATTGGAGTGAAACATGTCCGTTGGTCTGTCTCGCTGTAATTATACCCTCAGATACAGTGTATATATTGGAGTGAAACATGTCCGTTGGTCTGTCTCGCTGTAATTATACCCTCAGATACAGTGTATATATTGGAGTGAAACATGTCCGTTGGTCTGTCTTGCTGTAATTATACCCTCAGATACAATGTATATATTGGAGTGAAACATGTCAGTTGATCTGTCTTGCTGTAATTATACCCTCAGATACAATGTACTTATTGGAGTGAAGCATGTCAGTTGGTCTGTCTCGCTGTAATTATACCCTCAGATACAATGTATTTATTGGAGTGAAGCATGTCAGTTGGTCTGTCCCGCTGTAATTATACCCTCAGATACCATGTATATATTAGAGTGAAGCATTCAGTTGGTCTGTCTTGCTGTAATTATACCCTCAGATACAATGTACCGTATTTTACCTAAGTCTTGGGACACCCTAAATCTTGGGACACCCCTAAAATGTGGATTTTCTCAGCGTATTTTTCGTCCCTAAGTGTTAGGACTAATGTTGTGTACTGATTCAAGATGTAACCCAAATACTGTTATTATACATTGTATGGTGTTGTATCCATCAAAATATCAAATTATAAGAACCAAAGACTATTTTTTTAACATTTTTGTGTCGTCTTTTTACTAGTAAAGTGTTTTTTTACCATACCAGTTAAGTGTTGTATTTTTTTTTTGTATTTTTTTTCTGCTGCAGCCAGGAAGTCCATTTTCCGTTATTTATTTATTTTTATTTACCACTGACTGGAATTTACCCGCAAATCGTACAGATATCAAAACGCCATGCCATTAATTTTCCATTCCACGAGCACGTGCAACCTATTGTAATGTCTAACTTACAACGCTGTACTTTTGTTCATCGACACGTATACAAAAAACGCGCGTCACGCATTCATTTTTTGATTTTATCGTTTCAGATTTTCAACACCGATTGAGAAGTAATATAGTTTGAATTCTATAACGATTTTAAAAAGGTATCGACAGAAATGTTGGCAAAATTCTATAAAAACGGTCGAATTTTCATAAAATTACTTGCAAAATTTCAAACAGCGCGATCCTAATACTTATTTCTTTCTAAAAGTAAATAAATGATACAAACTGTGGGCATAAAATTCAGACTTTTGACCAGAAAGTACAAAAAACAGAGTAGAAAAATCTTAAATAATGAAAAGGCGGCAGCAATTTAAAAATATGAAGTAAAACGATTTTTGGCAAACAGATTTCTGTTACGTGACCTCATGAACGTAAAATAGAAAATGCGGTTAAAAAACAAAAACAATAATGATGTTGCGTATTTTTAAGAAGTTTTGAATGAATCTTTGTACATGTACATGTATTTTCTGACACGACACTTTATAATAAGATATTCTTCTCAAACCATTTTGTAAGTTCCTTGAGGGCAAATAGGTCACAGAGGTAAGATATCCGCTATTATAATTATAGTTTGACATGTTTACCTGTCAGTTTATACGGGATATTGCACATTGGCTTTAACAAATTAAAAAGAAGCTTTTTTTTTTATTGATTGTTACAACACTAGATCTGCTTCTCAGCACTTAAGAAACAAGGCGGTACGATCAAACAGTGATGTGCAACTTGGCGCGAAAACATGACGTAATGCCATGAAATTCTCGGGGAAACTATAATACCGCTTTGATCTCCACTTTCTAATGTCATGATACCGACACACTTCTTTTAGCTCTTTGAGGAGGTGTTAATTGATGATGAAAACAAGGCCAATTACTTTGTTTATCAACAGAATAATTACCGATAATCGTTAAGTTTTTTTTTTCGCTTTCAACACGGGTGGGTGGGGGATGTTACCCGATGACGATTATTGTGTCCATATTTTTGGGACACTTTTCAAAATAATTACTTTTTGGGAAATAAGTCTTGGGACAGTGAAAAAAATAATTATTTTATGCTGTCCAAAGACTTAAGTAAAATACGGTATATATTGGAGTGAAACTTTCAGTTGGTCTGTCCCACTGTAATTATACCCTCAGATACGGTGTATATATTGGAGTGAAACATGTCTGTTGGTCTGTCCCACTGTAATTATACCCTCAGATACAATGTACAGTCTAGACTGCCTTAACGACCCCCTGAATTTAGCGGCTCCCTGTCATATGCGACCCTATTTTATGCTCCGGACGCAATTTACTATTAAAAGAGTCTGAATTAAGCAACCCCCTGCCTTACGCGACAAGCGACTGAAATCAGGCTCCTGAATCGATATTTAGACCGTTTTTTCAGTGACTTTGAGACGCTCCCTCGCAAGATTTGACATGATAGTGTTACCGTTCTTTATCTCGCGTGAAGTTGTTTGAGACGAGAACTTATTTGTTTACAAAAAATGACTGATGAAAAACATAAAAAAGAACTGTTTTGACATTAGAACAGCGTGTTAAGGCACTTGAATTGCTCGATTAGGGAAAACCAGTGTATAAAGTCGCTGAAGAAATCGGAGTCGGTGCATAAATTAACTTTATTCCTGGTGAAACAAAAATATGGCGGTATTTAACAGGAAACGACGAAGTAAACACAGATTAAAGATGCTTTTGTTTGTTTGTTTTGGGTTTAACGCCGTTTTTCAACAGTATTTCAGTCATGTAACGGCGGGCAGTTAACCTAACCAGTGTTCCTGGATTCTGTACCAGTACAAACCTGTTCTCCGCAAGTAACTGCCAACTTCCCCACATGAATCAGAGGTGGAGGACTAATGATTTCAGACACAATGTCGTTTATCAAATAGTCACGGAGAACATACGCCCCGCCCGAGGATCGAACTCACAACCCCGCGATCCGTAGACCAACGCTCTTACCTACTGAGCTAAGGGGGCGGGTGGATTAAAGATGCAGTCAATAATCGAATAAATGTCAATGAACAATTAGTACATAAAAATATAAATATCATAAAACCTCAGTGTGTAAATAGTTCAAATGGAACATTTATATTTTACTGCTCCCCTTTATTTTCTTGCCAGATCATGAGCTTAAACTTGTTTGATCAACATCATACGAATGATGCAAATTATTTGAAATTTATATTTTATCAATATGCAATTAAAGAAATAGTATTTAATCATTTTCCACTCCTACCTTAAAAGAGGCCAATATATAAGTATCAGATATTCATGTACTTTAATTGGAAAAATATATGAAACCAGCGTCATCCTGTTAAGTGAGACTGTTTAAGAGACTCCCTGTCATAAGTGACCTTTTTTGCTGCTTCCCAAAGTCGGTCTCTTCAAACAGTCTTGACTCGTGTATATATTGGAGTGAAACATGTCAGTTGGTCTGTCTCGCTGTAATTATACCCTCAGATACAATGTATATATTGGAGTGAAGCATGTCAGTTGGTCTGTCCAGCTGTAATTATACCCTCAGATACAGTGTATATATTGGAGAGAAACATGTCCGTTGGTCTGTCCCACTGTAATTATACCCTCAGATACAATGTATATATTGGAGTGAAACATGTCAGTTGGTCTGTCTCGCTGTAATTATACCCTCAGATACAATGTATATTGGAGTGAAGCATGTCAGTTGGTCTGTCTCGCTGTAATTATACCCTCAGATGCAATGTATATATTGGAGTGAAGCATGTCAGTTGGTCTGTCTTGCTGTAATTATACAATGTATATATTGGAGTGAAGCATGTCAGTTGGTCTGTCCCGCTGTAATTATACCCTCAGATGCAATGTATATATTGGAGTGAAGCATGTCAGTTGGTCTGTCTCGCTGTAATTATACCCTCAGATACAATGTATATACTGGAGTGAAACATGTCCGTTGGTCTGTCTCACTGTTATTATACCCTCAGATACAGTGTATATATTGGAGTGAAACATGTCCGTTGGTCTGTCTCGCTGTAATTATACCCTCAGATACAATGTATATATTGGAGTGAAACATGTCAGTTGGTCTGTCTCGCTGTAATTATACCCTCAGATACAGTGTACTTATTGGAGTGAAGCATGTCAGTTGGTCTGTCTCGCTGTAATTATACCCTCAGATGCAGTGTACTTATTGGAGTGAAGCATGTCAGTTGGTCTGTCCCGCTGTAATTATACCCTCAGATACAATGTATATATTGGAGTGAAGCATGTCAGTTGGTCTGTCCCGCTGTAATTATGTTTCCCCCAGGAGACATATTGTTTTCGCCCTGTCCCTCCGTCCGTCCGTACGTCACACTTCATTTCCGAGCAATAACAGGAGAACCATTTGACCTAGAACCTTCAAACTTCATAGGGTTGTAGGGCTGCTGGAGTAAACGACCCCTATTGTTTTTGGGGTCACTCTGTCAAAGGTCAAGGTCACAGGGGCCTGAACATTGAAAACCATTTCCGATCAATAACTAGAGAACAACTTGACCCAGAATGTTGAAACTTCATAGGATGATTGGTCATGAAGAGTAGACGACCCCTATTGATTTTGGGGTCACTCCGTCAAAGGTCAAGGTCACAGGGGCCTGAACATTGAAAACCATTTCCGATCAATAACTAGAGAACCATTTGACCTAGAACCTTCAAACTTCATAGGGTTGTAGGGCTGCTGGAGTAGACGACCCCTATTATTTTTGGGGTCACTCCGTCAAAGGTCAAGGTCACAGGGGCCTGAACATTGAAAACCATTTCCGATCAATAACTAGAGAACAACTTGACCCAGAATGTTTAATCTTCATAGGATGATTGGTCATGAAAAGTAGACGACCCCTATTGATTTGGGGGTCACTCCGTCAAAGGTCAAGGTCACAGGGGCCTAAACATTGAAAACCATTTCTGATCAATAACTAGAGAACCACTTGACCCAGAATGTTGAAACTTCATAGGATGATTGGTCATGAAGAGTAGATGACCCCTATTGATTTCGGTGTCACTCCGTCAAAGGTCAAGGTCACAGGGGCCTGAACATTGAAAACCATTTCCGATCAATAACTAGAGAACCACTTGACCCAGAATGTTCAAACTTCATAGGATGATTGGTCATAAAGAGTAGATGACCCCTATTGATTTTGGGGTCACTCCATCAGAGGTCAAGGTCACAGGGGCCTAAACATGGAAAACCATTTCCAATCAATGACTAGAGAACCACTTGACCCAGAATGTTGAAACTTCATAGGATGGTTGTACATGCAAAGTAGATGACCCCTATCGATTTTGGGGTCACTCCATTAAAGGTCAAGCTCACAGGGGCCTGAACATTGAAAACCATTTCCGGTCAGTAACTTGAGAACCACTTGACCCAAAATGTTGAAACTTAATAGGATGATTGGTCATGCAGAGTAGATGACCCCTAACGATTTTGGGATCACTCTATGAAAGGTCAAGGTCACAGGGGCCTGAACATTGAAAACCATTTCCGGTCAGTAACTTGAGAACCACTAGACCCAGAATGATGAAACTTCATAGGATGATTGGTCATGCAGAGTAGATGACCCCTAACGATTTTAGGGTCACTCTGTTAAAGGTCAAGGCCACAGGGGCCTGAACATGGAAAACCATTTCCAATCAATAACTTGAGAACCTCTGACCCAGAATGTTGAAACTTATAGGATGATTGGTCATGCAGAGTAGATGACCCCTAACGATTTTGGGTCACTCTTAAAGGTCAAGGTCACAGGGGCCTGAACATTGAAAACCATTTCCGTCAGTAACTTGAGAACCACTAGACCCAGAATGATGAAACTTCATAGGATGATTGTCATGCAGAGTAGATGACCCCTAACGATTTTAGGGTCACTCTGTTAAAGGTCAAGGCCACAGGGGCCTGAACATGGAAAACCATTTCCAATCAATAACTTGAGAACCTCTTGACCCAGAATGTTGAAACTTCATAGGATGATTGTACATGCAGAGTAAATGACCCCTATTGTTTTTGGGTCACTCCGTTAAAGGTCAAGGTCACAGGGCCTGAACATTGATAACAGTTCCGATCAATAACTTGAGAACCACTTGACTAGATGTTGAAACTTCATAGGATGATGAACATGCCGAGTAGATGACCCTATTGATTAGGGTCAGTCTGTTAAAGTCAAGTCACGTGGCCTGTCATGAAAATCATTTTGAAACTTAGAACCATTGACCTACAATGTTGAAACTTAAAGGATATTGGAAATGCAGTTAGATGACCCCAATATTATATTTGAGGTCACTTGATCAAGTTCAAGGTCCAGAGCCTGAACGTGCTTAGAACACTAGCCTAGAGTGCATGATATTTAGAGGTGTTGACTGGAACTGCCAGATAATGATCCTATTGCAGCTAACATTCAGTGTCTCTTGACTTTCGCTCCTGACCCTATTGACTTCTTGCCTATAGGACTTTGCATTGGGGGAGACATGCGCTTTTTTACAAAAGCATTTTCTAGTTATACCCTCAGATGCAATGTATATATTGGAGTGAAGCATGTCAGTTGGTCTGTCCCGCTGTAATTATACCCTCAGATGCAATGTATATATTGGAGTGAAGCATGTCAGTTGGTCTGTCTCGCTGTAATTATACCCTCAGATACAATGTATATATTGGAGTGAAGCATGTCCGTTGGTCTGTCTCGCTGTAATTATACCCTCAGATACAATGTATTTATTGGAGTGAAGCATGTCAGTTGGTCTGTCCCGCTGTAATTATACCCTCAGATACAATGTATATATTAGGGTGAAGCATTCAGTTGGTCTGTCTCGCTGTAATTATACCCTCAGATACAATGTATATATTGGAGTGAAGCATGTCCGTTGGTTTGTCCCACTGTAATTATACCCTCAGGTACTGTGTATATATTGGAGAGAAACATGTCAGTTGGTCTGTCTTGCTGTAATTATACCCTCAGATACGGTGTATATATTGGATACATGTCTGTTGGTCTGTCCCACTGTAATTATACCCTCAGATACAATGTACAGTCTAGACTGCCTTAACGACCCCCTGAATTTAACGGCTCCCTGTCATATGCGACCCTATTTCATGCTCCGGACGCAATTTACTATTAAAAGAGTCTGAATTAAGCAACCCCCTGCCTTACGCGACAAGCGACTGTGAAATCAGGCTCCCGAATCGATATTTAGACCGTTTTTTCAGTGACTTTGAGATGCTCCCTCGCAAGATTTTACATGATAGAGTTACCGTTCTTTATCTCACGTGAAGTTGTTTGAGACGAGAACTTATTTGTTTACAAAAAATGACTGATGAAAAACATAAAAAAGAACTGTTTTGACATTAGAACAGCGTGTTAAGGCACTTGAATTGCTCGATTAGGGAAAACCAGCGTATAAAGTCGCTGAAGAATTCGGAGTCAGTGCATAAATTAACTTTATTCCTGGTGAAACAAAAATATGGCGGTATTTAACAGGAAACGACGAAGTAAACACAGATTAAAGATGCAGTCGATAATCGAATAAATGTCAATGAACAATTAGTACACAAAAATATAAATATCATAAAACCTCAGTGTGTAAATAGTTCAAATGGAACATTTATATTTTACTGCTCCCCTTTATTTTCTTGCCAGATCATGAGCTTAAGCTTGTTTTATCAACATCATACGAATGATGCAAATTATTTGAAATATATATTTTATCAATATGCAATTAAAGAAATAGTATTTAATCATTTTCCACTCCTACCTTAAAAGAGGCCAATATATAAGTATCCGATATTCATGTACTTTAATTGGAAAAATATATGAAACCAGCGTCATCCTGTTAAGTGAGACTGTTTAAGAGACTCCCTGTCATAAGTGACCTTTTTTGCTGCTTTCCAAAGTCGGTCTCTTCAAACAGTCTTGACTCATGTATATATTGGAGTGAAACATGTCAGTTGGTCTGTCTCGCTGTAATTATACCCTCAGATACAATGTATATATTGGAGTGAAGCATGTCAGTTGGTTTGTCCCACTGTAATTATACCCTCAGATACAGTGTATATATTGGAGAGAAACATGTCAGTTGGTCTGTCCCGCTGTAATTATACCCTCAGATACGGTGTATATATTGGAGTGAAGCATGTCAGTTGGTCTGTCTCACTGTAATTATACCCTCAGATACAATGTATATATTGGAGTGAAACATGTCAGTTGGTCTGTTCCGCTGTAATTATACCCTCAGATACAGTGTATATATTGGAGTGAAACATGTCAGTTGGTCTGTCCCGCTGTAATTATACCCTCAGATACAATGTATATATTGGAGTGAAACATGTCCGTTGGTCTGTCTCACTGTAATTATACCCTCAGATACAATGTATATATTGGAGTGAAGCATGTCAGTAGGTCTGTCTTGCTGTAATTATACCCTCAGATACAATGTATATATTGGAGTGAAATATGTCAGTTGGTCTGTCTTGCTGTTATTATACCCTCGGATACTATGTATATATTAGAGTGAAGCATTCAGTTGGTCTGTCTCGCTGTAATTATACCCTCAGATACAATGTATATATTGGAGAGAAACATGTCAGTTGGTCTGTCTCGCTGTAATTATACCCTCAGATACAGTGTATATATTGGAAACATGTCAGTTGGTCTGTCCCGCTGTAATTATACCCTCAGATACAATGTATATATTGGAGTGAAACATGTCCGTTGGTCTGTCTCACTGTAATTATACCCTCAGATACAATGTATATATTGGAGTGAAGCATGTCAGTAGGTCTGTCTTGCTGTAATTATACCCTCAGATACAATGTATATATTGGAGTGAAATATGTCAGTTGGTCTGTCTTGCTGTTATTATACCCTCGGATACTATGTATATATTAGAGTGAAGCATTCAGTTGGTCTGTCTCGCTGTAATTATACCCTCAGATACAATGTATATATTGGAGAGAAACATGTCAGTTGGTCTGTCTCGCTGTAATTATACCCTCAGATACAATGTATATATTGGAGTGAAACATGTCCATTGATCTGTCTGGCTGTCATTATACCCTCAGATACAGTGTATAAATTGGAGTGAAACATGTCCGTTGGTCTGTCTTGCTGTAATTATACCCTCAGATACAATGTATATATTGGAGTGAAACATGTCAGTTGGTCTGTCCCACTGTAATTATACCCTCAGATACAATGTATATATTGGAGTGAAACATGTCAGTTGGTCTGTCCCACTGTAATTATACCCTCAGATAGAATGTATATATTGGAGTGAAATATGTCAGTTGGTCTGTCTCGCTGTTATTATACCCTCGGATACTATGTATAAATTGGAGTGAAGCATGTTTGTTATACCCCCACCAAACATGTTTGTGGGGGGCTATATAGGAGTCAGTTTTGTCGCGTCCCATCCCATCGCATCACATCCCAAAATCTATTATCTCAGTTACTACTAAATGGATTTGGTTCAAAGTTGAAATAGATGTATCACCTTATCACCCACATCATGTGACACAAGGTGCATAACTCTGACACCAATTTTTCATGAATTATGCTCATTTTTAATTAGAATTGTTGAAAAACGTAGCTTCGGGTGTGGGGGTTTATACTCCATTGATAAAATACACTTCAGTTCCAATTTTCAATGTTAGTTTATTATGAGATTTTGTCTAGTGATGGAAATAAAGTCATCAAAATTATAATAGTCTCATTTCTCTGGTCTAAAGTCACTTATAATTATAACTGTAAAATATTTTATTTCTTGTTTCTATGATCTGTCATTTTCAAATTCCGAGCCAAAAGTAAAGAATTCCCCCCCTAGTTCTAACCTAGGTTTATATACAAAAGCAGGTACCCTCCCATATTTGGAGTGTATCATAGTAATGAAAGACAAAGATTACCCCAAATATTTATGAGGATAACCGTTGATTGATGGTACCATCCCAAATATGGAGCCACCTCTAACTCTAACAAATCAGACATGTTTACGGTGGTACATGATGACATATACCCTGATAAAATGATACACACTCCAGTCCTAAGCAATTTATGAGGGTAACTGGTGAATGACATCTCTAGAAGCAGAGGCCAAAGTTTCACATCAGTAGAATCAATTAATAAATCAACTTTAATAAGACTAGCTGCTAAATTTTACAACACTCCCCCACCCTTAGCTTCTTAATTGTCCCCAATTAAGTTTTAACATTAAAATATAAGTGACTACTGAGCCAGACTCTTACTCTCAAATACTATGTGAAGATACATAAGAATAAACTAAACTATTATATCATTGAAACTGCTCCTCAATATAAATGATTAAGTGTCATGAATAGTAGCAAACATGCTATACTCAATTTTTTAATAAAACTCATGATTATTATAGTTCGGAAGAACTATGTGACTAAATACAGTTGAATATCGTTACCTCGATATCGGTTAGCTCGATACTCCGGTTAGCACGATGTGTGTGAGTCAGTCCCGATTTTTCCCTATTTATCTTAATATAAATACTTATCATTACCTCGATATGATTAGCTCGATATTTTGTTTAGCTCGATGAGATTTTTCAGTCCCGTCAACTTACCTGTACTGTTTCTACACCTGGTTTCGTCGATATCACAGCTTGTCAAAAAATATCCATGTTATTTGTAAGGTGTGAAAATCAACCTCTTGTTGCCCGGCAATGTATTAATCATATTCAAGTTAGTGTGTGTATTTGTTTCAGTTGTTATTTAATCTTTAATCCAATTTAGGAAGTTTGCATTTAATTCCGAATAATTAGTGTTATAAAACACCGTGCAAGCAGGAAAGCTGCTTTCAAATATAACAACTAATTTGGATGAAATATTTTTTGTTTGACGGAGTAAAAATCTGCCATTTAGGATAGAGTAACAATATGATTTACTGGCAAATTTTAGTTATTGAAGCACAGTCAAAATGACTACTCAACTAGGAACGTTACCGCTGCATTCAGACTTGTTTAGGAAAGGAATGAAAATGCTAATGTTTAAATGTATATATATATTTTGAAACATTAAAAAGTTGTATGTAGGTATTTAATTAAGTTGTTTTTTGTAAATAAAATTAAAATCGTATTTACGTTTTATATTATTTCTTTCCCCTTTCAAACCTCTGAACAAAGCATTGGATATAATGACAATATAGACGTCCAACACAAGTACAAAGAAGTCCCAGATAGTCGATATCGTTACGTCGAACTTCGGATACGTCGATGCATATTTTACAGTCCCTTGAATATCGCGGTAACGGTATTCGACTGTACTTCTCAAAGTAGTATACATGTAAAATGACTATTATACTAATGTATGTATGAAACATTAAAAGTGTAAAAACAAATCACCAACTGTCCTAGTAAAACACATGTAAAATAAAATCCACTGTAATTATACCCTCAGATACAATGTATATATTGGAGTGAAACATAGTCATGGTCTGTCGCATAATTATACCCTCATACAGTGTATATTGAGTGAAACGTAGTTGGTCTGTCTGCGTAATATACCCTCAGAATACAGTGATATATTGAGTAACATTCGTTGTCCTTCCTGTAATTATACCCTCAGATACAATGTATATATTGGAGTGAAACATGTCAGTTGGTCTGTCCCGCTGTAATAATACCCTCAGATACAATGTATATATTGGACTGAAATATGTCAGTTGGTCTGTCCCGCTGTTATAATACCCTCAGATACAATGTATATATTGGAGTGAAGCATGTCAGTTGGTCTGTCTCCCTGTAATTATACCCTCAGATACAGTGTATAAATTGGAGTGAAACATGTCAGTTGGTCTGTCTCGCTGTAATTATACCCTCAGATACAGTGTATAAATTGGAGTGAAACATGTCAGTTGGTCTGTCTCACTGTTATTATACCCTCAGATACAATGTATAGATTGGAGTGAAACATGTCAGTTGGTCTGTCCCACTGTAATTATACCCTCAGATACAATGTATAAATTGGAGTGAAACATGTTAGTTGGTCTGTCTTGCTGTAATTATACCCTCAGATACGGTGTATATATTGAAGTGAAACATGTCAGTTGGTCTGTCTTGCTGTAATTATACCCTCAGATACAATGTATAATTGGAGTGAAACATGATCATTTGGTCTGTCCCACTGTATTATACCTCAGATACAATGTATATATGATGAAACATTCCATGATCGTCTGCTTAATTAACCGATACATGTCATATTGGATAACTGTCGTTGTCGTCCCGTAATTATACCCTCAGATACAGTGTATAAATTTGAGTGAAACATGTCCATTGATCTGTCTTGCTGTAATTATACCCTCAGATACTGTGTATAAATTGGAATGAAACATGTCCATTGATCTGTCTTGCTGTAATTATACCCTCAGATACAATGTATATATTGGAGTGAAACATGTCAGTTGGTCTGTCTTGCTGTAATTATACCCTCAGATACAATGTATATATTGGAGTGAAACATGTCAGTTGGTCTGTCTAGCTGTAATTATACCCTCAGATACAATGTATATATTGGAGTGAAACATGTCCATTGATCTGTCTTGCTGTAATTATACCCTCAGATACATGTATATATTGGAGTGAAACTGGTTATGTCCCTGCTGAAATTATACCCTCAGATACAATGTATATTATTGGAGTGAAGCATGTCAGTTGGTTGTCCCCTGTAATTATACCCTCAGATACAAGTATAAATTGGAGTGAAGCATGTCAGTTGGTCTGTCCTGCTTAATTATACCCTCAGATACAGTGTATAAATTGGAGTGAAACATGTCCATTGTATGTCTTGCATGTAATTATACCCTCAGATACAATGTATAAATTGGAGTGAAACATGTCAGTTGGTCTGTCCCGCTGTAATTATACCCTCAGATACAGTGTATAAATTGGAGTGAAACATGTCCATTGGTCTGTCTTGCTGTAATTATACCCTCAGATACAGTGTATAAATTGGAGTGAAACATGTCAGTTGGTCTGTCTTGCTGTAATTATACCCTCAGATACAGTGTATATATTGGAGTGAAACATGTCAGTTGGTCTGTCTTGCTGTAATTATACCCTCAGATACAGTGTATAAATTGGAGTGAAACATGTCCATTGGTCTGTCTTGCTGTAATTATACCCTCAGATACAGTGTATATATTGGAGTGAAATATGTCCATTGGTCTGTCTCGCTGTAATTATACCCTCAGATACAATGTATATATCGGAGTGAAACATGTCAGTTGGTCTGTCCCGCTGTATTATACCCTCAGATACAGTGTATAAATTGGAGTGAAAAAATGTCATTGGTCTGTCTCGCTGTAATTATACCCTCAGATACATGTATTAATTGGAATGAACATGTCATTGTCTGTCTCGCTGTAATTATACCCTCAGATACAATGTATAAATTGGAGTGAAACATGTCAGTTGGTCTGTCTTGCTGTAATTATACCCTCAGATACAGTGTATAAATTGGAGTGAAACATGTCAGTTGGTCTGTCTCACTGTTATTATACCCTCAGATACAGTGTATAGATTGGAGTGAAACATGTCAGTTGGTCTGTCCCACTGTAATTATTACCTCAGATACAATGTATATATTGGAGTGAAACATGTCCATTGATCTGTCTTGCTGTAATTATACCCTCAGATACAATGTATATATTGGAGTGAAACATGTCAGTTGGTCTGTCCCCTGTAATTATACCTCAGATACATGTTATATTGGAGTGAAACATGTCAGTTGACTGCTTGCCTGTAATTATACCCTCAGATACAATGTATATATTGGAGTGAAACATGTCAGATGGTCTGTCTCGCTGTAATTATACCCTCAGATACAATGTATATATTGGAGTGAAACATGTCCATTGATCTGTCTTGCTGTAATTATACCCTCAGATACAATGTATATATTGGAGTGAAGCATGTCAGTTGGTCTGTCCCCTGTAATTATACCCTCAGATACATGTATAAATTGGAGTGAAACATGTCCATTGATCTGTCTTCTGTAATTATACCCTCAGATACATGGTATAAATGTGAGTGAAACATGTCAGTTGGTCTGTCTCGCTGTAATTATACCCTCAGATACATGTAATATTGGAGTGAAGCATGTCAGTTGGTCTGTCTTGCTGTAATTATACCCTCAGATACATGTATAAGATTGGAGTGAAACATGTCAGTTTGTCTGTCCCACTGTAATTATTACCTCAGATACAATGTATATATTGGAGTGAAACATGTCAGTTGGTCTGTCTCGCTGTTATTATACCCTCAGATACAATGTATATATTGGAGTGAAACATGTCAGTTGGTCTGTTTTGCTGTAATTATACCCTCAGATACTGTGTATAAATTGGAGTGAAACATGTCCATTGATCTGTCTTGCTGTAATTATACCCTCAGATACATGTAAAATTGGAGTGAAACATGTCCAGTTGACTGTCTTGCTGAATATACCTCAGACAGTGTATAAATTGAGTGAAACATGTCCATGTCTGTCTGCGTATATACCCTCAGATACAATGTATAAATTGGAGTGAAATGTCAGTTGGTCTGTCTCGCTGTAATTATACCCTCAGATACATGTATTTATTGGGAGTGAAACATGTCAGTTGGTCTGTCTTGACTGTAATTATACCCTCAGATACATGTATGATTGGAGTGAAACATGTCAGTTGGTCTGTCTCACTGTATTATACCCTCAGATACATGTATATATTGGAGTGAAAACATGTCAGTTGGTCTGTCTTGCTGTAATTATACCCTCAGATACAATGTATAGATTGGAGTGAAACATGTCAGTTGGTCTGTCCCACTGTAATTATTACCTCAGATACAATGTATATATTGGAGTGAAACATGTCCATTGATCTGTCTTGCTGTAATTATACCCTCAGATACAATGTATATATTGGAGTGAAACATGTCAGTTGGTCTGTCTCGCTGTAATTATACCCTCAGATACAATGTATATATTGGAGTGAAATATGTCAGTTGGTCTGTCTCGGTGTAATTATACCCTCAGATACAGTGTATAAATTTGAGTGAAACATGTCCATTGATCTGTCTTGCTGTTATTATACCCTCAGATACAGTGTATAAATTGGAATGAAACATGTCCATTGATCTGTCTTGCTGTAATTATACCTCAGTACAGTATAATTGAGTGAAACATGTCAGTTGTCTGTTTGCTGTAATTATACCTCAAAACAATGTATATATTTGAGTGAAACTTTCTGGTCGTCTCGCTGTAATTATACCCTCAGATACAATGTATATATTGGAGTGAAGCATGTCAGTTGGTCTTTCCCGCTGTAATTATACCCCTCAGATACAGTGTATAAATTGGAGTGAAAACATGTCCATTGATCTGTCTCGACTGTAATTATACCTCAGATACAATGTATATATTGGAGTGAAACATGTCAGTTGGTTTGTCCCGCTGTAATTATACCCTCAGATACAATGTAAATATTGGAGTGAAGCATGTCAGTTTGGTTTGTCCCTCTGTAATTATACCCTCAGATACATGTATAAATTGGAATGAAACATGTCCAGTTGATCTGTCCCGCTGTAATTATACCCTCAGATACATGTGTATATTGGAGTGAAACATGTCCATTGATCTGTCTTGCTGTAATTATACCCTCAGATACATGTATAAATTGGAGTGAAAATGTCATTGGTCTGTCCCTCTGTAATTATTACCTCAGATACAATGTATATATTGGAGTGAAATGTCCGTTGGTCTGTCTCGCTGTAATTATACCCTCAGATTACAATGTATTATTGGAGTGAACATGTCCTTGATCTGTCTTGCTGTAATTATACCCTCAGATACAATGTATATATTGGAGTGAAACATGTCCATTGATCTGTCTTCATGTTAATTATTACCCTCAGATACAATGTATATATTGGAGTGAAACATGTCAGTTGGTCTGTCCCCTGTAATATTACTCAGATACAATGTATAATTGGAGTCGAAACATGTCCATTGATCTGTCATGCTGTAATTATACCTCAGATACAATGTATATATTGGAGTGAAACATGTCAGATGGTCTGTCTCGCTGTAATTATACCCTCAGATACAATGTATTTATTGGAGTGAAGCATGTCAGTTGGTCTGTCTTGCTGTAATTATACCCTCAGATACAATGTATAGATTGGAGTGAAACATGTCAGTTGGTCTGTCCCACTGTAATTATTACCTCAGATACAATGTATATATTGGAGTGAAACATGTCAGTTGGTCTGTCTCGCTGTAATTATACCCTCAGATACAATGTATATATTGGAGTGAAACATGTCAGTTGTCTGTCTCGCTGTTATTATACCCTCAGATACAATGTATATATTGGAGTGAAATATGTCAATTGGTTCTTCTTGCATGTAATTATACCTCAGATACATGTATAAATTGGAGTGAAACATGTCCATTGATCTGTCTGCTGTAATTATACCCTCAGATACAGTGTATAAATTGGAATGAAACATGTCCATTGATCTGTCTTGCTGTAATTATACCCTCAGATATAATGTATATATTGGAGTGAAACATGTCAGTTGGTCTGTCTTGCTGTAATTATACCCTCAGATACAATGTATATATTGGAGTGAAACATGTCAGTTGGTCTGTCTCGCTGTAATTATACCCTCAGATACAATGTATATATTGGAGTGAAACATGTCAGTTGGTCTGTCTCGCTGTAATTATACCCTCAGATACAATGTATATATTGGAGTGAAGCATGTCAGTTGGTCTGTCTTGCTGTAATTATACCCTCAGATACAATGTATAGATTGGAGTGAAACATGTCAGTTGGTCTGTCCCACTGTAATTATTACCTCAGATACAATGTATATATTGGAGTGAAACATGTCCATTGATCTGTCTTGCTGTAATTATACCCTCAGATACAATGTATATATTGGAGTGAAACATGTCAGTTGGTCTGTCTCGCTGTTATTATACCCTCAGATACAATGTATATATTGGAGTGAAATATGTCAGTTGGTCTGTCTTGCTGTAATTATACCCTCAGATACTGTGTATAAATTGGAGTGAAACATGTCCATTGATCTGTCTTGCTGTAATTATACCCTCAGATACAGTGTATAAATTGGAATGAAACATGTCCATTGATCTGTCTTGCTGTAATTATACCCTCAGATACAATGTATATATTTGAGTGAAACATGTCAGTTGGTCTGTCTTGCTGTAATTATACCCTCAGATACAATGTATATATTGGAGTGAAACATGTCAGTTGGTCTGTCTCGCTGTAATTATACCCTCAGATACAATGTATATATTGGAGTGAAGCATGTCAGTTGGTTTTCCCGCTGTAATTATACCCTCAGATACAGTGTATAAATTGGAGTGAAACATGTCCATTGATCTGTCTTGCTGTAATTATACCCTCAGATACAATGTATATATTGGAGTGTAACATGTCAGTTGGTTGGTCCCGCTGTAATTATACCCTCAGATACAATGTATATATTGGAGTGAAGCATGTCAGTTGGTTTGTCCCCCTGTAATTATACCCTCAGATACAATGTATATATTGGAGTGAAGCATGTCAGTTGATCTGTCCCGCTGTAATTATACCCTCAGATACAATGTGTATATTGGAGTGAAACATGTCCATTGATCTGTCTTGCTGTAATTATACCCTCAGATACAATGTATAAATTGGAGTGAAACATGTCAGTTGGTCTGTCCCACTGTAATTATTACCTCAGATACAATGTATATATAGGAGTGAAACATGTCCATTGATCTGTCATGCTCTAATTATACCCTCAGATACAATGTATATATTGGAGTGAAATATGTCAGTTGGTCTGTCTCGCTGTAATTATACCCTCAGATACAATGTATATATTGGAGGGAAACATGTCCATTGATCTGTCTTGCTGTAATTATACCCTCAGATACAATGTATATATTGGAGTGAAATATGTCAGTTGGTCTGTCTTGCTGTTATTATACCCTCGGATACTATGTATAAATTGGAGTGAAGCATGTTTGTTATTACCCCACCGAACATGTTAGTGGGGGGCTATATAGGAGTCAGTTGTCGCGTCCCATCCCATCACATCACATCCCGAAATCTATTATTTCAGTTACTACCAAATGGATTTGGTTCAAACTTGAAATAGATGTATCACCTTATCACCCACATCATGTGACACAAGGTGCACAACTCTGACACCAATTTTTCATGAATTATGCCCACTTTTAATTAGAATTTAAGGTTAATTTTGATGCATTTTCACTATATCTCAGTTATTACTAAATGGATATGATTCAATCTTAAAATTCCACCTTATCACCCCCATCTTGTGACACAAGGTGCATAACTCGGACACCAACTTTTCATGAATTATGCCCCCTTTTACTTAGAATTTTAGGCTAATTTCGATGCATTTTCACTATACATCATTCTGATTGGCTTAGAGCCAAAGGGAAGTTACCTTTTTTATGCCCCCAGCATCTACTGATGCGGGAGGCATATAGTGATTGTCCTGTCCGTCCGTCCGTCTGTACGAGGTTAACCAAATGGGACCGTTTCGTCTAGCATCAATACCCCTTGCTAGAATGACTTGATACTAATGCAGATGTAACCTGTGACCATTCCTCATCTTCAGACATCACCTGACCTCAGTTTGACCTTGACCTTGACCTCATTTTGGACTTAGGTTGCTTTATATGGGCCATCTCTTGGTTAACCAAATGGGACCGTTTTGTCTAGCATCAATACCCCTTACTAGAATGACTTGATACTAATGCAGATGTAACCTGTGACCATTCCTCATCTTCAGACATCACCTGACCTCAGTTTGACCTTGACCTCATTTTGGACAGGTTGCTTTAAATGGGCCATCTCTTGGTTAACCAAATGGGACCGTTTCGTCTAGCATCAGTACCCCTTACTAGAATGACTTGATACTTATGCAGGTGTAATCTGTGACCATTCCTCATCTTCAGACATCATCTGACCTCAGTTTGACCTTGATCTTGACCTCGTTTTGGACTTACGTTGCTTTGTATCGACAAGGATGCCACCAGGGGCATCAAGCGTTTATTGAACGCGGCTTCTTGTTTTAACTTCTGTACTGAGTTACTTCCCCTTAAATTCCAAAAAATTGTCTATTTTTAGAAATTCTATTTTTAGATTTTCAATATTTTAGGTATTTTTCTAACTTTTTAGGTGAGCTTTTGTGATCGCCCTGTGTCCGTCGTCAGTCATCCGTGCGTCGTCGTCGTCAACAATTTGACTGTGAACACTCTAGTGGTCACAATTTTGGCCCAATCTTAATGAAACTTGGTCAGAATGTTACTCTCAATTAAATCTTGGATGAGTTTGATATGGGGTCATCTGGGGTCAAAAACTAGGTCACCAGGTCAAATCAGAGGAAAAGCTTGTTAACACTCTAGAGGTCACAATTTTGGCCCAATCTTAATGAAACTTGGTCAGAGTGTTATCCTCAATAAAATCTTGGACGAATTCGATATTGGGACATCTGGGATAAAAAACTAGGTCACCAGGTCAAATCAAAGGAAAAGCTTGTTAACACTCTAGAGGTCACAATTTTGGCCCAATCTTAATGAAACTTGGTCAGAATGTTACCCTCAATAAAATCTTGGACGAATTCAATATTGGGTCATCTGGGATAAAAAACTAGGTAACCAGGTCAAATCAAAGGAAAAGCTTGTTAACACTATAGAGGCCACATTTATGACTGTATCTTCATGAAACATGGTCAGAATGTTAATCTTGATGATCTCAAGGTCCAGTTTGAATCTGGGTCATGTAGGGTGAAAAACTAGGTCACCGGGTCAAATCAAGGAAAAGCTAGTGAACAGATGCCACATTTATGACCGTATCTTAATGAAACTTGGTCAGAATGTTAATCTTGATGATCTATAGTTCATGTTCAAATCTATGTCAGGTGGGATAAAAAACTAGGTCACTAGGTCAAATCAAAGGAAAAGCTTGTTAACACTGTAGAGGCCACATTTATGACTGTATCTTCATGAAACTTGGTCAGAATGTTAATCATAATGATCTTTAGGTCAAGTTCGAATCTGGGTTATGCGGGATCAAAATCTAGGTCCCTGGGTCAAATCAAAGGAAAAGCTTGTTAACAGTCTAGAGGCCATATTTATGACTATCTCTTAATGAAACTTAGTCAGAATGTTAATCTTGATGATCTTTAGGCCAAGTTCGAATCTGGTTCGTGTGGGGTGAAAAACTAGGTCACCAGGTCAAATCAAAGGAAAAGCTATTTAACACTTTTAAGGCCACATTTATGACCATATCATAATGAAACTTGGTCAGAATGTTAATCTTGATGATCTTTAGGTCAATAGGTCAGGTGAGCAATACAGTGCCTTCATGGCCCTCTTGTTTTATTATTAGTCCTGTGTAAAAAGTAAAAACATTTTTCTGGTGTAACATGTGTCGGTTAGACACTTTTTTGTATTCATTTTTAGTGTATCTCTTATACTAGATCAGATACAATGTATATATTGGAGTGAAATATGTCAGTTGGTCTGTCCTGCTGTAATTATACCCTCAGATACAATGTATATATTGGAGTGAAATATGTCAGTTGGTCTGTCCCACTGTAATTATACCCTCAGATACAATGTATATATTGGAGTGAAATATGTCAGTTGGTCTGTCTCGCTGTTATTATACCCTCAGATACAATGTATATATTGATCAAATTACCAGATCCAAGTTCAATGTCACATTAAGAGTTCAATAGCTTTGCCTTTTGTCCACTTAGTATCTTATGTACTCCTAGAAAGACTTTCATAAAATTAGTTTATTTGTTGATCTCATCCAGAGGGCATGCAAAAACCTGGTCACAAAGCCCAAGGTGAAGGTCACACAATGAAGTCAAAATTATGTTCACAACATTGTACCTTACCTGTTTCAAAATGGCATCTTTGGATATTAATTACCTTCAGTGATAGCTGTAGTAAAATAAAAATATTAGTAAGTAATTAATTTATAAATGGCACTATTTTGGTTTCTTTCAACATTTAAATGCCCTCAAATAAGAGTGGGTATATTTTTAGCTCATCTGAGCCAAAGGCTCAGGGTGAGCTATTGTGATCGCTCACCGCCGGCCAATTTTGATGAAACTTCACAGGGATGTTCCTTGGATGGTCTTCAAAAATTGTTCAAAGAATTGAATTCCATGTAGAACTCTGGTTGCCATGGCAACCGAAAGGAAAAACTTTAAAAATCTACTTGTCCAAAACCACAGGTCATAGGGCTTTTATATTTGGTTTGTAGCAACATCTAATGGTCCTCTACCAAGATTGCTCAAATTATTCTCCTAGGGTCAAATATGGCCGCTCCGTGGGGGTCACATGCTTTACATAGACTTATATAGGGAAAACTTTGAAAATCTTCTTGTCAAAAACCACAAGGCATAGAGCCTCAATATTTGGCATGTGATATCATCTAATGGTCCTCTGTAAAGATTGTTCAAATCATGCCCCTGGGGTGAAAAGAGGTCCCATCACGGGGGTGCCAAGCTTTACGTAGACTTATATAGGAAAAAACTTTAAAAATATTTTGTCTGAAACCACAAGACCTAGGCCTTTGATGTTTGGTATGTAGCATTGCCTTGTGGTTCTCTACCAGGATTGTTCAAATTATGCCCCTTGGGTGAAAAATGGCCCCACCCCAGGGGTCCCAAATTTTACATAAACTTATATAGGAAAAAAAATTAAAAACCTTCTTGTCTGAAATTGCAAGGCCTAGGCTTTTGATTTTTGGTATGTTGCATTGTCTAGTGGTCCTTTACCAAGATTGATCAAATTATGCCTCTGGGGGTGAAAGGAGGCCCTGCCCTGGGGGTCCCAAGTTTTACATCGACTTACATAGGAAAAAACTTAAAAATCTTCTTGACTGAAAGTTCAAGGCCTAGGCTTTTGATATTCAGTCTGTAGCATTGTCTAGTGGCTCTCTAACAAGATTGTTCAAATAATGTCCCTAGGGTGAAAAGAGACCCCGCCCCGAGGGTCACATAGTTTTTATGAGTTACATAGGAATAAATACTTCAAAAATTATCTGATCATATTTCCTAGACTGTTTAATTATAATTACCTTATGACCCCAAGTAATTAGGGGTCACTTGACTGTAACCTTGTCCTACTGACCTACTTTCTTGTTTTTTAAGATACAGCCTTGAAATTTGGATGACATGTACAGTTTTGCATGCCAATCTTTAAACCAACTTTTAGTGACCATCAGTGTGACCTACTGACCTAATTTCTTGTTTTCTAAGTTACAGCAAAAGGATTTGGACCACCAGTAATAATTTTTTTTACAGATTTCAAAAGTAATCTTGCATCATCTTTGCTTTGTCCCACTCTCCTAATTTTCTTGTTTTTAAAGCTTTAGCTAAGAAATTTGTTCAAGCAAACAACTCTACTCAGGTGAGTGATATAGGGCTTTTTTGTAGTCGTCAGTCAGTCAGTAAATCATTTCTTTTCCAGTAAATAACTGAAGAATGTTTTGGCCTATGGTCAACATAGTTGATAAAGTGGTTGCATATGGTCAGTAGATGACCTGTTGTTATGAGGATTATTTCATTTTAGGTGAATATCACAATGACCTTGAGACTGAAAATAAGTGGGGAATGCTTGCTCTTGTGACTTTATAGGGAGTGTTGCCTGTGAAGTGGGGAATGCTTGCTCTTGTGACTTTATAGGGAGTGTTGCCTGTGAAGTGGGGAATGCTTGCTCTTGTGACTTTATAGGGAGTGTTGCCTGTGAAGTGGGGAATGCTTGCTCTTGTGACTTTATAGGGAGTGTTGCCTGTGGTTAGTGTATGATCCCTAACAGTTGTGGGGTCATTTAAGGAAAGGTGAAGGTCATAGCATATTTCATACTGAAAATAACATTTGACAGGCCATCGTGAAGGACACATGTTTTACAGGTAGCTCTTGTTATGTACTGTAATATAAAAGTATTGTTTCAGGTTTATCTCACAGATCTCATGTAGAGCTTCCATTTTATTCCAAGTATCTTCTCATTGCTGCTTACCTAGCTTCATATAATCCTGCGAAGTCAGACAGGAAGTTCTTTGCAAAGCATTCTGGAAAAGGGAACAAGAAAACACAACAAATAAAGAAGTCTGAGAGGGTAATTATTTTTATTTCATTTTTTGTTAGCTCACCTGAGCACAAAGTGCTTATAGTGAGCTAGTATGATCACGCTGTGTCTGTCATCCGTCTATTCATCCGTCCGTCGTCAACGATTGTGTTTAAACGACATCTCCGAAACCAATGAATGGATTTTGATGAAACTTAGCGTGGATGTTCCTTGGATGATCCTCTACCAATATTTCCAAACAAATCCCCTTGGTTGCACATAACGGCTGCCAGAGCTAAAAATAGAAAAATCTTCAAATGACATCTCCTCCTAAGCTGATGGTCCGATTTTGAAATAATTTCACACAAATGGTCCTTATGTTACCCTCTATAAAGATTATTCAGATTATATCGATTCATCAAACAACATGGTCGCCAGGGGGCGTGGTCACTTTTCCCAATATGTATATGGTGGAAATTAAAAGCTCTTGTGTGAAACTGCTGGCCCAATTTTAAAATAATTTTACACAAATGGTCCTTGTGTGACCCTCTACCAAGATTGTTCAAATTATTTTGATTTGTCAAATAACATGGCTGCCAGATGGTGTGGTCACTTTTCCCTATATGTATATAGTGGAAACTTTAAAAATCTTCTTGTGTGAAACTGCTAGCCCAATTTTAAAATAATTTCACACAAATGGTTGTTGTGTGATCCTCTACCAAGATTGTTCAAACTATTCCGATTCATCAAAAAACATGGCAGCCAAGGGGCATGGTCACTTTCCCTAGAAACTTAGAAAATCTGGTATAAAACTGTTAGCAATTTCCCTATTTACACAAATGATCTCTTGGTAGCCCTCTTTCAAAGTTGTTTAAATGGTTCTGGTTCATTGGGTTTTTTATGCCCCCACTTTGTGGGGGGGCATATAGATTTGCCCTTGTCCATCCGTCCTTCTGAGAATGTTGTGTCGCGCCTAGCTCCAAAAGTATTTGACTTAGAGTCACAAAACTTTACAGGAATGTTGGTCAGCATGTGTAGTTGTGCACCTGGGGTTTCGCGTCCGGATTCATTCAGTCGTGTAGGAGTTACGGCCCCTGACTTTGTAAAAATTGGTCATTTAAGTGTTGTGTCGCGCCTAGCTCCAAAAGTATTTGATGTAGAGTCACCAAAGTTTACAGGAATGTTGGTACGCATGTGTAGTTATGCACCTGGGGTTTCGCATCCGAATTCATCCAGTCATGTAGCAGTTATGGCCCCTGACTTAGTAAAAAATTGGTCATTTTAATGTTGTGTCGCACGTAACTCCAAAAGTATTTGACCTAGAGTCACCAAAGTTTACAGGAATGATGGTCAGCTTGGAAGTTGTGCACCTGAGGTTTCGCATTCGGATTCATCCAGTCATGTAGGAGTTATGGCCCCTGACTTAGTTAAAAATTGGTCATTTTAATGTTGTGTCGTGCGTAGCTCCAAAAGTATTTGACCTAGAGTCACCAAAGTTTACAGGAATGTTGGTCAGCATGTGCAGCTGTGCACCTGTGGTTTCACGTCCAGATTCATTCTGTCGTGTAGGAGTTATGGCCCCTGACTTAGTTAAAAATTGGTCATTTTAATATTGTGCTGCGCGTAGCTCCAAAAGTACTTGACCTAGAGTCACCAAAGTTTACAAGAATGTTTGTCAGCATGTGCAGTTGTGCACCTGTGGTTTCACGTCCGGATTCATTCAGTCATGTAGGAGTTATGGCCCCTGACTTAGTTAAAAATTGGTCATTTTAATGTTGTGCTGCACGTAGCTCCAAAAGTACTTGACCTAGAGTCACCAAAGTTTACAAGAATGTTGGTCAGCATGTGCAGTTGTGCATCTGGTGTTTCACATCCGGATTCATTCAGTATTGTAGGAGTTATGGCCCCTGACCTAGGAAAAAATTGCCATTTTAATGTCATGTAGTGGGAGCATCTTTGTCCCATGGACACATTTCTAGTTTGGTTAACATTTTCACTATAAACACTCTAGAGGTCACAGTGTTTGCCCAATCTTAATGAAGCTTTGTCACAATGTTTGCCTCAATAAAATCTTGGTCAGATTCAAAACCAGATCATCTGGGGTAAAAGAACTATGTTACTAGATCAGAGTGTAGGAAAACCTTGTTGAGATTGGAGGCCATATTTTCTACCTGGTCTTTATGAAACCAGATCAGAATGTTTTTCTTTAATAAACTAAACTACACAACACAGCCAAATAAATCATCACATACTTCTTTGCAATGGTAATAGCAATAACATTTGCTTTCCATGTGCTGAAATTATGCCCCTTTTTTAGCTCAGGATGAGCTATTGTGATCGCTCACCGTCTGTCCACACTTTCCTTTTAACAACATATCCTAAACCACCAGGCTAATTTTGATGAAACTTCACAGGGATGTTCCTTGGATGGTCTTCTTTAAAAATTGTTCAAAGAATTGAATTCCATACAGAGCTCTGGTTGCCATGGCAACAGAAACAAAAAAAACTTTAAATATCCCCCCGGTCACATGGTTTGTATAGACTTATATAGGGAAAACTTTGGATTTTTTTGTCCAAAACCACAGGGCCTAGGGCTTTGATATTTGGTATGTAGCATCATCTAGTGGTTCTCTACCAAGATTGTTCAAATTATCCCCCTAGAGTCAAATATGGCCCGCCCTGGGGGTCACATGGTTTATGTAGACTAATATAGTGGAAACTTTTTAAAAATCTTCTTGTCCAAACCACAGGGCCTAGGGCTTGATATTTGGTATGTAGCATCATCTAGTGGTCCTCTACCAAGAATGTTCAAATTATCCCCCTAGGATTAAATATGGCTCCGCATGTCACATGGTTTAAATAGACTTGTACAGGGAAAAACCTTTAAAAAAAAATTTTGTCTTAAACCATAAGGCCCAGAGCTTAAATATTTTGTATCTGTTATGCTCTAGTGGTTCTCTACCAAGATTTTCATATCATGACCCTGGGGTCAATATAGGCCACGCCCGGGTGGTCCCTTGTTTTACATAAACTTATTTGTTTTTGAAGCTGTGGCAAAGAAATTTGGACCACAAGCATAATGTTTGATACAGATTTCAATATTCATCTTGAATTGTCTTAATCATGACCTACTGACCTACTTGCTTGTTTTTGAAGGTACAGCATAGAAATTTGGACCACATTTATAACTTTTGATACTGATTTCAGTACTCATACCCTGAACTACTGACTTACTTTCTTGTTTTTGAAGCTACAGCAAAGAAATTTGGACCACCAGTTTTCCGCACTCTTAAGTCGAACATTTCTTATCCGATCTTCACAAAACTTGAACAAAATGTGTTTGCCAATAAGTCCTTGGCCAAGTTCGATAACTAGCCAAATCGGCCAAGGCACTTCAGAATTAAGGCCCTTGAATTAATTTGATAACTAGCCAAATCGGCCAAGGCACTTCGGAATTATGGCCCTTGAATTACCGAAATTCGCTCAGGTCTTGGGGCATTAATGACTCATATACTACTGATCATGTGAATAGTAGTATATGAGTCACCTAATCATGTCAGATGGTTAGGCAGTTGAGGTCTTGGTGCATGGTTGACTCATATACTACTATTCAGATGATAAGGCAATTGTGGAACGCATGCGCTTTTCTCAAAAGCAGCTCAAGTTTTGTGACAGCTTTGCACGAAAGCATGTTTCTTGATAATTACTTGACCAAATGTTTCCAGATTCTCTTTGGCATCATGGCAAGTTTCATAACTCTGGATTACAGTTTTGCAGAATTATGCCCCTTTTTCAACTTTTGCAAAAAATTTTAAAAAATTGCAAAAGCTTTTGTGTGTAAGGTAGTGTCAGGTGGAAGGGCTTAAAATAGTTGTGTGCTCTGTCATTAGAGAATTCTTGCTTTAATACAACTTATATATCTGAGTTCTGTTTCTTTCGTTTTTCTTGAATATATTTTGTGATTATGTACTGTGAAAAAGAAGGATTAATATAGATATGCTGTTCATACATGTTTGTGTCTGTCTGTCAACCTGCACACGTGGACTTGCTGTTCATACATGTTTGTACCTGAACTTGCTGTTCATACATGTTTGTGTCTGTCTGTCAACCTGCACACGTGGACTTGCTGTTCATACATGTTTGTGCCTGTACCTGAACTTGCTGTTCATACATGTTTGTGTCTGTCTGTCAACCTGCACACGTGGACTTGCTGTTCATACATGTTTGTGCCTGTACCTGAACTTGCTGTTCATACATGTTTGTGTCTGTCTGTCAACCTGCACACGTGGACTTGCTGTTCATACATGTTTGTGCCTGTACCTGAACTTGCTGTTCATACATGTTTGTGCCTGTCTGTCAACCTGCACAGGTGGACTTGCTGTTCATACATGTTTGTGCCTGTACCTGAACTTGCTGTTCATACATGTTTGTGTCTGTCTGTCAACCTGCACACCTAAACTTACTGTTCATGTCTGTCTATCTACCTGCACTGAACTGGCTGATCATACATGTTTGTGCCTTTCTATCAAAATTCACACCTGAACTGGCTGATCATACAGGTTTGTGCCTGTCCATCAAACTGCACACCTGAACTTGCTGATCATACATGTTTGTGTCTGTCCATCAACCTGCACACCTGAACTTGCTTATCATACATGTTTGTGTCTGCACACCTGAACTTGCTGATTATACATGTTTGTGTCTGTCCATCAACCTGAACACCTGAACTGGCTGATCATACATGTTTGTGCCTGTCTATCAACCTGCACACCTGAACTGGCTGATCATACATGTTTGTGCCTGTCTATCAACCTGCACACCTGAACTGGCTGATCATACATGTTTGTGCCTGTCTGTCAACCTGCACACCTGAACTGGCTGATCATACATGTTTGTTTGTTCATCAACCTGCACACCTGAACTTGCTGATCATACATGTTTGTGCCTGTCTATCAGCCTGCACACCTGAACTTGCTGATCATACATGTTTGTGCCTGTCTATGAAACTGCACACCTGAACTGGCTGATCATACATGTTTGTGCCTGTCTATCAACCTGCACACCTGAACTGGCTGATCATACATGTTTGTGCCTGTCTATCAACCTGCACACCTGAACTGGCTGATCGATCATACATGTTTGTGCCTGTCTATCAACCTGCACACCTGAACTGGCTGATCGATCATACATGTTTGTGCCTGTCTATCAACCTGCACACCTGAACTGGCTGATCATACATGTTTGTGTCTATCCATCAACCTGAACACCTGAACTTGCTGATCATACATGTTTGTGCCAGTCTATCAACCTGCACACCTCAACTGGCTGATCATACATGTTTGTGCCTGTCTATCAACCTGAACACCTGAACTGGCTGATCATACATGTTTTTGTCTGTCTATCAACCTGCATACCTGAACTGGCTGATCATACATGTTTGTGTCTGTCTATCAACCTGCATACCTGAACTTGCTGATCATACATGTTTGTGCCTGTCTGTGAAACTGCACACCTGAACTGGCTGATCATACATGTTTGTGCCTGTCTATCAACCTGCACACCTGAACTGGCTGATCATGCATGTTTTGTTTGTCCATCAACCTGCACACCTGAACTGGCTGATCATACATGTTTGTGCCTGTCTATCAACCTGCACACCTGAACTTGCTGATCATACATGTTTGTTCCTGTCTATCAACCTGCACACCTGAACTTGCTGATCATACATGTTTGTTCCTGTCTATCAACCTGCACACCTGAACTGGCTGATCATACATGTTTGTGTCTGTCTATCAACCTGCACACCTGAACTTGCTGATCATACATGTTTGTGTCTGTCTATCAAACTGCACACCTGAACTGGCTGATCATACATGTTTGTGCCTGTCTATCAACCTGCACACCTGAACTGGCTGATCATACATGTTTGTGTCTGTCTATCAACCTGCACACCTGAACTGGCTGATCATACATGTTTGTGTCTGTCTATCAAACTGCACACCTGAACTGGCTGATCATACATGTTTGCGTCTGTCTATCAAACTGCACACCTGAACTGGCTGATCATACATGTTTGCGTCTGTCTATCAAACTGCACACCTGAGCTGGCTGATCATACATGTTTGCGCCTGTCTATCAAACTGCACACCTGAACTGGCTGATCATACATGTTTGTGCCTGTCTATCAAACTGCACACCTGAACTGGCTGATCATACATGTTTGTGCCTGTCTATCAACCTGCACACCTGAGCTGGCTGATCATACCTGTTTGTGTCTATCCATCAACCTGAACACCTGAACTGGCTGATCATACATGTTTGTGCCTGTCTATCAACCTGCACACCTGAACTGGCTGATCATACTGTTTGTGTCTATCCCCACTAACCTGAAACAACCTGAACCTGGCTGATCATACATGTTTGTGCTGTCTGTCAACCTGAACTGGCTGATCATACATGTTTGTGCCTGTCTATCAACCTGCATACCTGAACTGGCTGATCATACATGTTTGTTTGTCATCAACCTGCATACCTGAACTTGCTGATCATACATGTTTGTGCTCTGTCTATCAACCTGCAACCTGAACTTGCTGATCATACATGTTTGTTCCTGTCTATCAACCTGACACTGTGCTGATCATACATGTTTGTCCTGTCTATCAACCTGCACACCTGAACTGGCTGATCATACATGTTTGTTTGTCATCAACCTGCACACCTGAACTTGCTGATCATACATGTTTGTCTGTCTATCAAACTGCACACCTGAACTGCTGATCATACATGTTTGTGCCTGTCTATCAACCTGCACACCTGAACTGGCTGATCATACATGTTTGTGCCTGTCTATCAACCTGCACACCTGAACTGGCTGATCATACATGTTTGTGTCTGTCTATCAAACTGCACACCTGAACTGGCTGATCATACATGTTTGTGTCTGTCTATCAAACTGCACACCTGAACTGGCTGATCATACATGTTTGTGCCTGTCTATCAACCTGCACACCTGAACTGGCTGATCATACATGTTTGTGCCTGTCTATCAACCTGCACACTGAACTGGCTGATCATACATGTGTTGTTTTAGTGCTGTCTAATCCTACAACTGCACACCTGAACTGGCTGATCATACATGTTTGTTCCTGTTTATCAACCTGCACACCTGAACTGGGTGATCATACATGTTTGTCCTGTCTATCAACCCGACACCTGAACTGGCTGATCATACATGTTTGTGTCCCGTCTATCAAAATAACTCTGACAACGTTTTGAACTGTGAACTTTATCATACATGTTTGTGCCTGTCTATCAACCTGAACTGGGCTGATCATACATGTTTGTGCCTGTCTATCAACCTGCACACCTGAACTGCTGATCATACATGTTTGTGTTGTTTATCAACTGCACACTGAACTGGCTGATCATACTGTTTGCGCTTCTATCAACTGCCACCTGAACTGGCTGATCATACATGTTTGCGCCTGTCTATCAAACTGCACACCTGAACTGGCTGATCATACATGTTTGTGCCTGTCTATCAACCTGCACACCTGAAACTGTTGCTTTAAATCTCATACATGTTTGTGCCTGTCTATCAACCTGCACACCTGAACTTGCTGACATACATGTTTGTGCCTGTCTATCAATGAACTGAATGCACAACTTTCTGTCTATCAACCTGCACACCTGAACTGGCTGATCATACATGTTTGTGCCTGTCTATCAAACTGCACACCTGAACTGGCTGATCATACATGTTTGTGCCTGTCTATCAACCTGCACACCTGAACTGGCTGACCATACATGTTTGTGCCTGTCTATCAAACTGCACACCCTGTCTATCAACCTGCACACCTGAACTGGCTGATCATACATGTTTGTGCCTGTCTATCAAACTGCACACCTGAACTGGCTGATCATACATGTTTGTGCCTGTCTATCAACCTGCATACCTGAACTGGCTGATCATACATGTTTGTGCCTGGCTGATCATACATGTTTGTGCCTGTCTATCAACCTGCATACCTGAACTGGCTGATCATACATGTTTGTGCCTGTCTATCAAACTGCACACCTGAACTGGCTGATCATACATGTTTGTGCCTGTCTATCAACCTGCATACCTGAACTTGCTGTTCATACATGTTCATGAGGTAAATATATTATGTAGGTTTCTTGGAGATTAATGTATGCCTTCTGGTTACTGGAGTCAAGGTTGCTCTTTCTAGAAATGGTAAATTCTTTCTGCTCAATAACTTCAGTAAAGAATAAGGTATTGCCACCAAACTTGGAATGTTGGAAGCATGCATAGTGTGCAACCTACTATTTTGACCAATCAGACCAAGTTATTTTTCAAAAAATGTGGATTCTTATTCCTGAAGACCAATGTGACTGTAGCAATAATTTTCAAAGAACAGCTCTACACACTGAAGAGCGTCGACATGACTGACTCTGCAATTCTGATTGGTCAAACGTAGATTTCACACTATGTCAGATAGAGGCAATGAAGGGAATTCTTCGAGAAAAAGAAACCTTGTTCGGTCACTCCCTATTGGTTTCTTTTTCACGAAGAATTCACTTCATGAACTCTTTCTATAACATGGAGGCCACAGTTTAAGGTGTATTTTCAGTCAAGATCATTGTTACTAAAATAGAAAGATGTTTTCTCACAAAATAACCATATAAGAATGAGGTAAGCAGACAAAACCTGGTAAAAGGGTAGCTTTCATAGAGGCCAATGTTTTTGGCTGCAATTTGAGTAGTTTGGTTCAAGGTCATTGTTACTTAATATAGAAAAATGCTTTTTGATCAAACTAGTTTAAGTATGAGAAATTGCAACCAAACTTGGAATAAGGTAGCTTTCATGGAGGTTAAAATTCATTTTCATTTTTGGTTGCTTTGGTCAAGGTCTAGGATAGTGTAAGAATAGAAATTTTTTTTTTAGTTCATCTGAAGCAAAGAGCTCATGGTAATTTTTTTAGGATTGTTGGATGTCTGTCCTACATCCTTCGTCCACAATTTCTTTAAAGATTATTTTCTCCTAAAGCACAAAGTCAGTTTCAACCAAACTTCAAATTCTCCTTTCACATTTGTTTAATCTTCTCCACAGAAACCGCTTGCCTGATATAATATCTTTGTAATATTTTCACAGAAATGTTCCATTGGTGGCCTTCAGTTCATTATACTTTAAGGTCAGTAGGTCAAAGGTCAAGGTCACAATGACCCGGAACAAACGGTTTCTGGATGATATACTAGCTGTATTCCAAATATGCATGACTACCTATGTATAGGATGATCTTTTTTAACATGACAAATATATACAACTGAAATACAAATAATTTAGAAAGGTATGTAATCCTGAATACCAGTATATTTGTTATTTACCCAGAAATCCCGGAAATAAGCAGGTTTTGAAAATAAGCCGGTCTCGAAAATAAGCCACCATTTTACTACAGGCAAAAAGGGCTCATAAGTTAGCCGCGCTCAAAAATAAGCCATCCAATTTATTATATCAGTAATAGTATCATTGACTTTGTTAGGACACCATATAAGATAGCAAAAGTTACAAATATATTTCCTAATGTAATAGCAATAAAACATACTTTGGAATAAAAACACTTAAAACAATGCAAGTTGTGCTGATTTTTATGCCCCCGGCATCTAGTGATTGTCCTGACCGTCCGTCCGTTCGTCCATCCATCCGTACGAGGTTAACCAAATGGGACCGTTTCGTCTAGCATCAATACCCCTAACTAGAATGACTTGATACTAATGCAGATGTAACCTGTGACCATTCCTCATCACCTGACCTCAGTTTGAACTTGACCTCATTTTGGACTTAGGTTGCTTTGTATCGACAAGAGATGTAAATGAGATGTGAAACCAAAATTTGTAGTCCTGTTTGGCGCCATATAACCTATACTGTGTTGGTGCGCCGTAAAACCCAAATAAATAAATAAATAAATTGTATCGACAAGAATGCCACTGGGGGCATCAAGCATTTATTGAACGCAGCTCCTTGTTAAAACCATGGACAAATTATTACTTTAAAAGCAATAAAATTCCTGTCTCAAACACTTTTTGTCACATCAGTTCTACTAATTAACATGACAGGTCTTTATAACACAATGCAGTGTTTATCACGTATTGTGTAAGTTATTCATACCCGTTGGGCGATTAAATCATAGGTGTATTTGTTTGTTAGGCCAGACAAAACTTTTAAATGGGTAATCATCTGTTAGCATCGGATTATTTTCATTAAGAAATTGTAAAAAATTGTAACAAAACAGGTGTTGTAAAGTTGGATTTTTAGCTCGACTATTCGAAGAATAGTCTAGCTATTCTACTCACCCTGGCGTCGGCGTCACACCTTGGTTAAGTTTTTGCATGCAAGTACATACAGCTATCATTTAAAGGCATATAGCTTTGAAACTTATTTATTCTTTTTCTAGATCAATAACCAACCTCACTGGGTCAAGTTCCATAACTCTAACATGTATTTTGAGCAAATTATGACCCCTTTTGAACTTAGAAAATTCTGGTTAAAGTTTTACATGCAAGTTACTATCTCCAAAACTAATGCAGATATTGAATTGAAACTTCACATGTGTCTTCGGGGTTATAAAACTAGTTGATAGCACCAAGTCCCATAACTCTGACCTTCATTTTGGCAAAATTATGCCCCCTTTTGTACTTAGAAAATTTTGGTTAAAGTTTTGCATGCAAGTACATACAGCTATTACTAAAAGGCATATAGATTTGAAACTTATTTTTTCTTTTTCTAGATCAATTACCTACCTCACTGGGTCAAGTCCCATAACTCTGACATGTATTTTGGCCAAATTATGCCCCCTTTTGGACTTAGAAAATTCTGGTTAAAGTTTCGCATGCAAGTACATACAGCTATTACTAAAAGGCATATTGATTTGAAACTTATTTTTTCTTTTTCTAGATCAATTACCTACCTCACTGGGTCAAGTCCCATAACTCTGACATGTATTTTGAGCAAATTATGCCCCCTTTTGGACTTAGAAAATCCTGGTTAAAGTTTTGCGTGCAAGTACATACAGCTATTACTAAAAGGCATATTGATTTGAAACTTATTTTTTCTTTTTCTAGATCAATTACCTACCTCACTGGTTCAAGTCCCATAACTCTGACATGTATTTTGGCCAAATTATGCCCCCTTTTGGACTTAGAAAATTCTGGTTAAAGTTTTGCATGCAAGTACATACAGCTATTACTAAAAGGCATATTGATTTGAAACTTATTTTTTCTTTTTCTAGATCAATTACCTACCTCACTGGGTCAAGTCCCATAACTCTGACATGTATTTTGAGCAAATTATGCCCCCTTTTGGACTTAGAAAATCCTGGTTAAAGTTTTGCGTGCAAGTACATACAGCTATTACTAAAAGGCATATTGATTTGAAACTTATTTTTTCTTTTTCTAGATCAATTACCTACCTCACTGGGTCAAGTCCCATAACTCTGACATGTATTTTGAGCAAATAATGCCCCCTTTTGGACTTAGAAAATCCTGGTTAAAGTTTTACATGCAAGTTACTATCTCCAAAACTAATGCAGATATTAAATTGAAACTTCACATGTGTCTTCGGGGTTATAAAACTAGTTGATAGAATCAAGTCCCATAACTCTGACATGTATTTTGGGCAAATTACTGGTTAAAGTTTTGCGTGCAAGTACATACAGCTATTACTAAAAGGCATATTGATTTGAAACTTATTTTTTCTTTTTCTAGATCAATTACCTACCTCACTGGGTCAAGTCCCATAACTCTGACATGTATGTTGAGCAAATAATGCCCCTTTTTGGACTTAGAAAATCCTGGTTAAAGTTTTGCGTGCAAGTACATACAGCTATTACCAAAAGGCATATAGCTTTGAAACTTATTTATTCTTTTTCTAGGTCAGTTACCAACCTCACTGTGTCAAGTTCCATAACTCTTAACATGTATTTTGAGCAAATTATGCCCCCTTTTGGACTTAGAAAATTCTGGTTAAAGTTTTACATGCAAGTTACTATCTCCAAAACTAATGCAGATATGGAATTGAAACTTAACATGTTTCTTTGGGGTTATTAAACTAGTTGATAGCATCAAGTCCCATAACTCTGTTATGCATTTTGGTCAAATTATGTCCCGTTTCGAACTTAAAACTCTTTTGATATTTAACATTTTGGGTAATAATTTCCTGCTTCTGTGACAATATTTCGAATAGTCGAGCTTGGCTGTCTTATGGACAGCTCTTGTTACAACATAAAATTACATAATACATAATTTCAGTATCGCATAATATCATCTAACAGTCTAATATTTTGTCATAAATATTTGTATTTTCAAATAGTATGATATATTGAGTTTTGAAAGCATAGACTTTTAGCTAGTCTATTAAGGGCATTCAGCTAGTCTATTAAAGACTGCTGATTTATCTATATTAATCATTCTTCAGTATATTCATTTATGATACTTTACTGTTGTTTATATATTTCATAGTCATCGGTACTTTCAGTGTATCTTTAATGTTAAAAACTGCATTTAATGTCATTATATATTTTCATTTTGTATTTTCATCAGCTATCTTTAGTAAGACCAGTTATGAAAGAACTTTGAGCTATTTTTAGATTATAGACGAAGAGTTTACATAAGCATTGCCAAGGTCATAGCTGATTTGTAAGATAAATGTTGAATGGCTTATCAGAAAAATGCTGACCAATCAGAATGTACTTTACATCCTTCATGGTTGAATGCATTCTGGAAGAGTTTACCTCAGTAGAATTTCAGAGCCATTTCTTCGCTCTTTAAGGAATATTTGGACTGACAACATCAAAAAAACTCTCTTAGGGTTTAGTAATTAATAATTAATTAATTTTGTATTTAGTTTTGGCTATTTATTTAACCTAAGAGTTTTACTAAATTCATTGTAACTTTTCTCTAAATTAATAAGTAATTTTCTTTAATTAAGTAACTTAAATCCTATTGTTTTAACAGCAATTGTTTTAGATTTTCATCTTAAAATACTTCAGTAAATATTTATAATTAATTTACATTGCTGTTAGGCCAAAAAAAAAAATATGTATGTTTCCTGTGACATGCCAGAAAAAAATAGGGTAGGTAGGTCGATTTTTTTTTTTTTTTTTTTTTTAGAATATGCATCTTTACATTAGTGGAATTCCCTTGTCTTTCCTTTTGCCTATTGTCTTATCAATACATATATGTCTATCCTAGATGGTAGATGCTTTTTGTTACACTTTAAATACACAGCTTTTTATATACCCTTTGGCTTTTAATCTTATTTTTAAATACGTGCCTTCAGAATATTTCAACAGATGCACCATTGGTTCAAGCCTACCTTAAACTCATGATTTTTTATGTCAAGTTTAAGGCAGGGATGTAATTTTTTTACACACCACCTGCCCTGCAGGACTAACCACTAAAGTATGCTTGCCGTTAGTGAACAGTCACATGCCCTTATAATTGACATGTTTAATATTGTCACTTATGAAAGGAGTATTATACATGTACTATAAGTAAATTTAAAATGTAACACTCAGTAGACAAATATTATTCTCTTGTACACTAAATTTCCTTTTTAAGGTGGCATATTTGTTCTTCTTAAACTTCCTTTTTACAGCAGACATTTTTATTTTTCTTTCCTGTTTTTTTGTCAGCAGCACCAGCCAGTTGCTTTCCAAAATAACTGAGTTATAGTAATAATAATTAAAGTCTATCCCCTCCCGTATACGGCATAAGATATTTAGTTATTTTCATTTTCTCAAGACTTATTTCCCAAAAATAATTATTTGGAACAGTGTCCCCAAAATATGGACATAATTATCATCATCCACACACCCTTTGTGAAAGCGAAAAACAATTATCGGATATTATTCTGTTTATAAGCTAAGTAATTGGCCTTGTTTTCATCATTAATTAACACCCTCCAAAAGGCTACAAGAAATGTGTCGGTATCATGGCATCTGAAGTGAAGATCAAAGCGGTATAGTTGCCCGAGATTGTCATGGCATTACGTCATGTTTTCGCGCCATGTGAAACATGACTATTTGATCGTACCGCCTCGCTTCTTTAACACGGTGGCGATACCCTGGGTATGCAGGGGTGCAAAATGGCGGCGGAATCTATCGATTCAGGTAACATTTTTTATTATTACTGTCTTAATACTTAACCAATTTTAACGAAATAAAGACGAGTGCCCGCTCATAAGAATACTACACCCTCGGCTATAAAGCTTGGGCTCCTGAGTTTCGTAGATTTTGTGAAAAGTGCAACAGCGCATTCTGACGGAAAAAATGCAACTGCTATGTAGGGGGGCATTTTTATGAAAATGACTAAACCAACTATCCCCGTGTGCTTCGATAAACGGCTTGTAGGGCGGAACCGGGCTTGACATGTTCCAAAGCTGTTGTAGAACTTCAGCAAGTGAAATTGTCAGTTTTCGACATTTCCGGGAGATTGAAAGGAAATGCTATGTGGGGGAGGTGTTTTCATTATGTTATGTGGGGGTGCTTTTGACATGTGGGGGTGACTTAACTGGCTGCTAGGCTGCTAGAGGCACGCAGTGATTTGATCATTTGATATATAAAGTATATATATAATATGGATAGAAATTACCCAGTGGAAAAAATCTTTTCAAGAATTTTTCATTTTGAAGGTGGATGTGAAGTAAACATATGAATGCCTTCTTCGGGCACATTTGGGTACATATCTCTGGAACATATTGTCAACTCCGTCCGCTCAGATTCGTACTTGTATTTTGATAATATTCCCTGTGTTTTTATCACCGTATCCGTTAAATCGGGGGCAATATCTTTGTTGGCCTCTCTCTCTCACACACAAAACGTAAACATATCATAAAAATATTTAATTTCTTAATTGATGTCTTTGAAACTCACATACTTTACTCTTTTTCATATTACCTTTACATTGATATATAGACGTGATACCATGACCTTCATGATAACTTTTTCACGGTAAGACACTTGGCAATTTTTCTATTTATCAAATTAATGCTAATTAATGATAACTGCTTTACCACTTAGAACCATAGAATATTTTAAGTTTCAACTGTCATGACTATATTTCAGTACAATACAACTTCAGGGGTGGTATAGTACGTCATCAACAGGTGCGCGCAACACTTCCCGATGCGGCTTTTTTATGTCAAAATACTTCGATTCGGTGAGTAAACTTGCGATTATTTCATTGGTAACGAATAGATTTGGAAATGACATATAGTCTAAAGTACCCGCATGTGTTTATCACTGACGTTTGCATTTTTCAAGAAAGTCTTACGTTTAAGAGAACATTCGAGCACAATGCACTTCATGGAAACACTTCCCCATTCACCACACCATATTATATTGCATAAAAAGAGTTTTCATGCATTTCTAATGACTAAATGCCTTGACGGGTGTTCTTTTATAGCAAACAGAGGTCAGTGATACCTTAATTAATTATTGGAATCTATACTTTCAAAGAAATCAGTACTATAAAATTTCGCCTTCCCGGTTCACCAGGTAAAACGATGCACTTCCCGGCTCACCGCCAGTTTGGCATCGTGTTTGACTTAATTATATGTAGCCTTTCAATTTATTTTGACGCATGGTACTTCGGTTGCCATACCAGCAAAACTAGTATTCAGCAATGAACGTTTATGTCAGTAAAAACAGTGCTTAATTTACCTTCAAGGGCTATATTATGACATATTTACTCTTTCTTTTTCAGATCACAACAGAAACACCTGAGATATTCTGTTTATCAGAATTAAATTATGAAGCTAAACACTTGGGGGTCAGCAGTATGATATCCGTAGACAGATGAACAAAAGCTGCATATAGTAATTCATGCATTTCTCGGAGATAAAATGACACGTCAAAAAATCAGACTTGTAGAAAGAACAATACCCGCTTGTTGTGGATGTTTGTGAAAAAGTCCGAAATGAAGACCACAAAAGTAGTCGTTGTTTGAGGTTCACACACTGGCAATATGTGCAGACACCGTTCAAAACAGTTCACTGTTACGTGTGACCACTACCGTACAATATCTAGCCATGAACAGCTTTTGTAGACGGAATTTAATGTGATTTTGCGCGACTTCAAACAATTGTGATTTTTTATTGAAACATTTTTTGTTTTGTCTGTCTGTGTTGAAGTCACAGAGTCTTGTCAGTGCCTCTCCTTTCTTCTAAATAACATTTGACAGATTTTGATGAAAGGCAACAGCAGTAATAAACTTTGTTTGAAATGTAGTTGACACTAATGCTCATAACGGGTAAAACACAACAATGTAAATATTCTTGTTATCTTTATGTTTCGGTCAATAAACGTTCAAGAATTATACTACATTGCCACTTTATCAGTTTTTGTGTGTTTTTAATGAAATTTCTGAGTTATAATTAGTGTAGTTGCGCAAAACCACAACATTTTCCAGTTTAATGGTTTCAAGAGTTATTATATTCTGATTTATGTTGATTTTGAAGTATAGGCAGTGCATCTCCACTTCAACCTTTTTATAATTTTCATAATTACAAAAACATGTACATGGTGTATATCATGGCAATAACTGGTTTTAACGATAACTTATCAATAACATTCAGAGCTTTCTTTTCCGTGTAATTCCTTCCTCTATAGATGTTGACATATTCTTTGACATTTTTCCACAGAAAGCTGCTGTCATCTATTCAGAATGTGGATGAAAACAAAGGCCATTTAAAATAAAACACCTTTAATTTCATAATAACCATGTTGTTGAGGATATTGTGCCTTTTAGACACTGCGAAAAAAGAGTTAATATACGGGAGTGTACGGGATCCCGTTTATTACCCATATACGGGAAGAAATACAGGAAAACTAAAATACGGGCATGTACGGGGCTTGTATATTTAAAAGTCCGTATACTAATAAAATACGGATTTCCGTATACTATGAAATACGGAATTCTTAGTATACGATACCCCGTTTATTATTGAAATACGGGAAATTCTAAAAAGGGTTATTCTGATCGTATACATTACCGTATATTCCCGTATATGTCTGGTGTACGGGAATACATAAATCCGTATATTACGAAAATACGGGACGTATATTTCCAGTATATGTTTCATATACAACCCCGTATATTTCCCGTATATTCTGGATATACGGGATATGTATAGTTTGTATATTTCGAAAATACAGGGATTAAATTTCCCGTATATTCTTCGTATACAACTCCGTATATTTCCCGTATATGCCGGAAATACGGGATTTAAATAATTTGTATATTTCGAAAATACGGCACGTATATGTCCCGTATATGCTTGGTGTACAACTCCGTATATTTCCCCTATATGCCAGAAATACGGGATTTAAATAATTTGTATATTTTAAAAATACTGGACTTATATTTCCCGTATATTCTTTATATACAACTCCGTATATTTCCCGTATATTCTGGATATACGGGGTATGTATAGTTTGTATATTTTGAAAATACAGGGATTAAATTTCCCGTATATTCTTCGTATACAACTCCGTATATTTCCCGTATATGCCGGAAATATGGGATTTAAATAATTTGTATATTTCGAAAATACGGGACGTATATGTCCGTATATGCTTTGTATACAACTCCGTATATTTCCCGTATATGCCGGAAATACAGGGTTTAAATAACTTATATATTTCAAAAATACGGGATGCAATCAATATGTGTAGTGAAAATTATATTCTCCGGCCATTTCAAAGGTCAAACGTTTCGCATGTTTTCGAACTTGTACGTGTATGTAGAATGAATGCCAATATTGAAAGAAAGAAATGTTTAATATTAATATGACATGAACTGAAAAAAGCATTCACGGACCAAAACAGGTATAAGTTTAAAATCAAACATGAATGAATCCATCATTTCATCTAGCGCGCTCCCGATTTATTTTAACATTTAATCTAAATCGCCGATTGAGAAAAGAAAAGGATTAATCAATTCATCCCTATTTATTTGTAGTGATAAATACATCCGTTGATCATCGCCATTGTAAAATTCTAATGCAAGCATAAATTAACTGTTTTTCTGCACATTTCCAACGCTTGTGCATACAATGCAAATATTTATAGAAAAAAAGAGGAACTAATCCATTTATATTTTGTACTGAAAAAGTATATAAGACATGTATTGATACTTTACTTATGAAATCAGTTCTAATATTTTTACAGACGAAAAATAATCGATATAATGTGTCTGCGTCCAAAGATTCGAACAAACGCCTTATATGAAATATTTTACTTTTTCTGTGCGCACGTGTTAGCTACGTTGTGCGTATGTGGTAATTCACACGTGTGCGGGTGATAACTATCACGTGCGCAAGTGACAGCACGTTATACTACCATGTGCCTATGTGATAACTAACATGTGCGCACGTGTTAGCTGATCAGTGAAAAAGCGTGAAAGATCTGCAATTTTTCTAAATATATGTCTTTCATAAGGAAGTGTTATTTATAGTTAGCTATAATTTACGAAGTAAGTGTTTCTTGTTTATGAAAAAAGGCTGATATCTCGATTAGTTTCGTTGGTAATATTTCACGTTCGCACGTGTCAGCTAACAACTGCGAACATGATAGCTATCACATGCGAACGTGTTAGCTAAGATAGTTATTACGTGTGCACGTGTTAATCAACACATTCGCACGTAGTATCTAACATGTGCGAATGTGGTGCTAACACGTGTGCACGTGATAAATAAAATGTTTCCTATGTCCCCTCTATTCCACTGTAGTATACACTGTGGCAGACTATTTTATTTCTCGTGGATGTAGGGTCCTTTAGTATTGACCTAGCACATGTGAATATTTCGTATATTTCCATAAATTCATTTTCAGTGTCCAAACATAAATAGCGATACAAATATTACATATATAATTCTTAGTTGATATTATACTATCGCATGTGCAGGTAGCTGGGCGGCAAAGCGTTTAGCTGCCAATATCAGGGTAGTGGGTTCGAGTTTTGGCCATACCTTTTCCCCTAAATTTATTTGCAAACTTTCCACTTATTTGTCAAACGCACCGTGATATTTATGGTCCATTTATTAAAAGTTATCATATTCACCCGTTGTAAAAAAGTCAATTATTTAAAATATTCTAGACAAAAAGAAAGACACATTACCAGTCACAAGCGTACTAAAATACTTTTAAGAGAAAAAATAAAATTTATAAAGATAAAACAGGTAGCGATAACATCACATTACTTTACTTTAAAGCAATTATAAACATGGTAACGTGGATGGCGTGACACTGATTGACTGTATAAAATACAAATATTGCTTAAAATTAACGAAAATGCTCGAAAAATATTGGCAAAGATTAATGAGTGTCTTTCATTAAATCAAATGATATAAGCATTTACACTGATTTACCCATCTCCACGAAAATAAACTGTACATATAATTTCTGCCGAACAGTTTTACTGCAACATTAATTGATAATAATTGTATGCATATTAACTAAATCAGATAGATAGCCCATGTACCCTAAGCCTGGTAACCCAGTCTGACAATTTCTAACATTTTTCTACCTGCAAATTGACAATATCAGAAACTTGATGAATGCCAATTAACACAAATTAGCGCAAATTAATTTGGATCTTTAATGCATACAGATATTAGGTATCCAATCAGTTGAGAACACGCTTCGTCACGCTTCGCGCGTTCATATATCCCAAAGCGATAACATCTGGCTCAAGTGACCGCACACGATAATCTGTATTGCATATTTCAGAGGGAAAGGAAGTCACGAGTAAGTACTTATTTGATTTATATGTTTTAATTTTTTATAAAGTGATTTTTTTTTTTGTGACAAACCAGACCATGAATTATATTTCAATTAATCGGAAACACGGGTTGCTTTTTATTGCTTTAACAAATTCAGAAGCGTCAAAAAGGTCAGTTTAATTTTGTAATCTTAATATAAAAAAGAAATTCAGAATAGCCGTTAAGTAGTTCATTCATTCATTCATTCGATTGATCATTTCTTCACAACTAATCATTTAACTATTATTTCATTCGTTCTTTCATCCGATAGTCAACAAGGATGTCAGTCACCAAATGTTGATGTTGCAAGTGTTTGAAATAAAAAAATATCGTGCAAAAATCATTTGATGAATACCATTGGGGTTAAACGAGATTAAAGTTGAAAGGACAAAAACAACTCCAGATAGAAGTTTTATTTCGTAGAAGCTAGGTAGCCGAGGCTAGCTTTAAGAATGAATAAGGCGGCACGCACGTTCATTCATTCGATTAAACTGGAATCTCGGAAAAGCATTAATAAAGTTAATAATTACAATCTTTTATTTTTAGAAAATGGGTACCGGTAATCTGACAAAATAACGCTTTTTTCTAGATGGCACTTTTGCAAAAAATTACAACATCTCTTGCCTCTGTCTAGAGAGAAAATGTTTTTCTCTGCGAAAATATCAGTGTCAGTATGAAGAAATTAATACTATTACAGATTATTTTATCTCTACAGACTTTGTAAGTCTATGTAAGCTATTGTCATGCGTATTTTTTTTTTTCAAAGTATTATATTAAAAAAGGTTGGTAATAATAACAATTTATATTATGTAGAATTTGATTATTAATCTGAAAGTTATAAGAATTTTATAGTGACCTAAAATACATACATACTATAGATCTTTTGCATTACCAATTTTTAGTAACATCTTTAAAACCGATAAAGCGGGAGAACAAATAATCCAATTTGTCGATTTCCGTACAAAGTGTTGTTGTTGTAACACGGGGCTGGGGGTGGGGTGAATCGATAACTAATAGCTTTGGTCATTATATTTTTTTTATCTGATGCATTTACAGGCAAACGGTTTACTAACGATGTACTTGAATGAAGTTTAAATTAATATTAAAGTGAAATGCGGAACAAGTCGAATATGTATATAATACTTTATTTATTGTCAAAATAAAAGTAATATTTAGTAATATGAATACGGTATCTAACATATTTAAAATCGTTATATATTATACATCTAAAACAAACATTTACTTTCAGGACCATACATGTACAAACAATAAGTAATTGCTCAGCTTAGTCTGTTATTTTAAATCGATTTTCAACGGACCATTTTGACATTTTAACAAATTAAAGTTGACGATATTTCCGATTGACTGGTATTTTTTCAGTTCTCTGTTTTACGCCATTTTACAGCTGTAAATCTTCAAATATGACCACAAACGTCTTTTTTTTTCAGCAGGGCGCAAAATGATGTACTTAACAGGTTAACCATAAAACCATAAAATTTAAAGTACCTATCACTTGTAGTAAGTGGGTTATCATATTTTTATGACCCAGCTTGAAACAACACTGACCGGATATTTCTTATCCCAATGAAATTTAAAGGGTGATTAAACATTTGACACAATTAAATTATCTTATTTTTTTAGTGTAACTGTATGCAATCTTGGGGTTAAAATAAATTTAAGAAATAACGCAATGTTTAAACGAATACTAAAAAAAGGCACTGGCCTCCAGATTGTCCGACAAGAACAGAAATAAAATATATAATTGAGCCGTGCCATGAGAAAACCAACATAGTCTTAGTTTTCGACCAGCATGGATCGAGACCAACCTGCGCATCCGCGCAGTCTGCTCAGGATCCATGCTGATCGCTAACAGTTTTTCTAATTCCAATAGGCTTTGAAAGCGAACAGCATGGCTCCTGACCAGACTTCACGGATGCGCAGGCTGGTCTCGATCCATGCTGGTCGCAAACCCACTATGTTGGTTTTCTCATGGCACGGCATTATATTTTTTTAGATATATGGATATTAATGGTGTATAATTATGCTACATATACTGACAGACTATAATGTTGCGGAAACACATGAGAATTAGATGTTTTAACTAATTTTTACGATAAAAATTGTATATTTAACGTGCATTAAACACTAAACCCTCCCTTGCGTTATAATTGGTAACGACAGTGGAAAACTTCTTTATTGCCGCTGCGGTCAGGGTTCGTTTCCCGGCGCGACCACATGTCATTTTATTCGTCATAATTTTCACATCATTTAATAGATATAATTATCAGTATCCATGAATTGCCAGAGTCGATTTTTTATAACTTTTAATGCGTGCATTTTTTTTTTATTCCAGGTTGACACAAGAGTTGTTTACTGGAATCAGAAAACGGGACGACTATTTATTTTCACGATAGAGAATATACTTATGTGTGAAGTTTCTACTAATTTGATCAACAGATGCAGACAGACAGCCCGGATGAGCCATTCGTTCTCAGTGACATTCGTAACAACAGATAAAAGCTTATACTTATTGAGATCAGGAAACTGAATATTTCCATGTGGTTCATAATTTGTAACCTGCTTACATATCGTGTTCCAGTACAGAACCAACATGCGTCTTTTTAAAGTACATCTTCGGACATTAGGAGGGGTGTACTGCTCTTTTTAGAAGATGGCAAATCGAAAAGCCTATAGCGGTAATCAGCATTCATGGGAATAACGAAAACATGTACAGACAATAGTAAAAGAAGTGATACTCAACTGATTTGTTGAGTCAACCGCGCAGAATTAAATGTGCGAATTGCTAGTTTTTCAATCAGAAATGAACATATAATAATATAAAGAAATGCTTGATGTTATTGATTACTCACATTTTAATTCTGCTTATTTCATTTGGACAAGAAATGAAAATGATTCATAACCGTTTGAAAAACTGATTTAAAAAGTATTTAAGTTGAATAAAATGTTAGTTTAATCTGACATGTCTCCAATTAATAACAATATGATTTTTTTTTCTCATACCCTGTCTTTGTCTTGCTTTTTTCTAACATACCGTATTCTGCTGTAGGTATCACCGACATTCATTTTGTCATCTTTCAGTGTGTGCCCATATACAAAATCAGTTTACATAAAAGAAAAATACGGGATTTGTATACTATACATGCATATACGGGAAAAGTCTGGTAAATGTATCTTTTAGAAATACTGGTCCGTGAATTCCCCGAATACGAAAATCAAATTCAGTCTAAATGTGACACAAATATGGAATCTGTATACTCTGCATATCTTGCATAAACGGGGAAAAACCTGGCCCGTATATCAAAAACTACAGGTTCGTATATCCCCGTATATCAAATGCAAATACATTCCGTATATGACACAAGTACGGGATCCGTATATTGCGTATACCATGCATATACGGGACTAGTCCGTAGCCCGTATAATAAAAAATACAGTTTCGTATTTTCCCCGTATATGACACAAGTACGGGATCCGTATATTGCGTATACCATGCATATACGGGACTAGTCCGTAGCACGTATATCAAAAAGTACAGTTTTGTATATGCCCCGTATATGACAAAAGTACGGGATCCGTATACTTAGTATATCATGTATATACGGAAAAAATCCGAAGCCCGTATATTAGAAAATACAAGTTCGTATATGCCCCGTATATTAGATGCAATCACAGTCCGTATATGACAAAAATACGGGATCCGTATACTACGTATATCATGCGTATACGGAAAAAATCCAAAGCCCGTATATAAGAAAATACAAGTCCGTATATGCCCCGTATATTAGATGCAATCACAGTCCGTATATGACAAAAATACGGGATCCGTATACTACGTATATTCGGAATATACAGGCTCGTATACGTGTTCCGTATATTCTAAAATACGCAAAGTATACGAGAAAAAAAGTCTCAAGACCCTTCGAATACATGAAAATGAAACTTATGTTAAAGCAGGACACGAATAAACACCATTTCTAGGGATTTTTTAGGAAAGTTCGTATATTGCATATATATGGGAAATATACATTTATGTATATTCGGCGTATACGGGATCCCGTATATGCATGACAAATATACGGACTTCCCGTATACTAGATGTTCCGAATACGGGATCGTATATAAGGTCCGTATATTTGTAATATACATCCCGTATACGCCCGTATTTTCGAAATATACGGGACCGTACACTCCCGTATATTGACCCTTTTTTCGCAGTGAGAATATGTGATAATAAATTACCAATAGTCTTTTATCGTTTTTCTTTTACACTAAAATTACCATAAAAGTTTTGTAATTATTTTAGGGTTCCCTGTCGTGTCTGAATATTTCCAATTGTTGAGAATATGTGACATAGAGATGTACACTACTTCTTGATCGAAGAAAATTAAAGCATACAATGTGGAACGAATTTGTCAGATATGCGATCTTAATGAAACTTAAGGTGAATTTCATTTTTTTAAATGTTGAGTTATAAAGAATTACGTCCAAAGTTAATGAAACGTTATCATTATATTCGTATAAGTGTGTATAAAATTTAGAATTGCTACAATCAAGTAATAAATCTACTTTCGTTGATTTGTGTAAATATATAACATTAGCTGATAAAAAAGGAAAATGGAAAATGTTGCTATGTCTTGAAAGTGTATGTGCGTATGTTTATGTCACAACGGCTTCCACTGTGTAAGGGTTAAATAAAAAAATCAGTAAAATTTCCTATTTTAAATAATCTTTTATACAACATCATTTTCAACAACTAAACAGTTTAAGAAAAGTAAAATAATTTACATTGCGAGTAAAATTGTTCTACCACTGTTCAAGCTCACTTCGAGTTTTAACATGTAATTGGGTGCACTAAGATTTGCAGGCAAAATCTGAACATTAGTCAAATATTTAATCCTGAACCACTTTCTAGTGTAGATTCAGTCGATGTCCCATTCTACTACATGGTAATTATAATTCGGTTGCAGTCACTCTTGTTTTTTCCCTGCGCACATCTAAAACTCCTTAATAAGAACATTTCGTTGGTGCGATACAGTAATTTCTCATTTTCCCGAGCAATTGTGATGATCACGTGGCCCTGAAACGTTAAACAAAATTAAATAGTAGCATATCATTAAAAACTAAACTGCATTGGTGCGACTTTATACCTATTAAAATATATTAAAAGGTTGCTCCTTTAAAAAACAGCACATGATAATAATTTAACTATATAATTTTGCTTTACTTAGCATATTATCAATGCATATTCTTATTCGTCTCATCGAGTCTTGCCTTGAACTCCAGTTCGGAATCAAAGCCATTATACTCGACTATTTTCGATGACACGCCATATATTGTTATCATGAAAAAATAATTTTAGTAACAAGCTAACTTGGTTTCCAAAATACTTTCTATTTATATTATCATGTGTCGAAGTGCCTATCTAACTATTCCCCTTATTAAGGTTTATCTACTGTAACATTATTGAAATTAAATCAGTTCTTTATATCCATACCTTCAAACAGCAACCGACATAGTCGTGTTCGGTACGAAGACCTAGTTGAGCGTTGAAATCCTTGTCTTGGGTAATTCCGTTAGAGGATATTCTCCACTTCTCAAATATTATGTCGTACAGCTTTTGGAAAATATAATACCTCAATTATGTCTTGCATGCCGATCACTCAGCAATACTTTTTAACATATATTGACAATTCCATTGATGCAGACTAGAAGTTTTGTTTCCTTTTTCATCTTTCATGTACCTAAAATAACAAATATAAGGACATGATAGAACATATATCATTCATATGCACGTTTCTATATAGTATATACAACATATGTTCAAGATATACCTCGTTCTTTCAATATTATCTTCAAATGCTTAAATGAAGTTTACGAACCATCTAGTGCAAGCACTCTAACAATTAGTTATTCGAATTAATAAAACTATAGAACCTCCAGGCAAGCGTGATCACATTTACAGCCAGATATTAGTCATGCTGGAAATTGGTGAGCCGGGAAGGACATCAATTCAGTTGGTGAACCGGGAAGGCAAAATTTTAGTTTACTGATTTTTCGGAAAGTTTAGATTCCAGTGACTAATCAAGGTATCACTAACATCTGTTTACCATAAAAGAATACCCGTCGATGCTTGGATTTATCAGAAATGCATGTAAACTCTTGTTATGCGACATAATACGGTGTGGTGAATAGGGAAGTGTTTCCATGAAGTGCATTGTGCAGGAATGTTCTCTTAAACGGAAGGCTTTCTTGAAAAATGCAAACGTAAATGATAAACTAGACGCATGTGCGGGTACTTTCGACTATATGTCATTTCCGAAACTATTATTTATCAATGTAATAATTGCAAGTTTACTCACCGAATCGAGATGTTTTGACACAAAAAAGCCGCATCGGGAAGTGTTGGGCGCACCTGTTGATGACGTACTATACCACCCCTGAACTTCTAATGCCACCTTTAATATTTTTTTCCAATTTCTTTAAAAGAGTTTTTATGAATGTTACCATACGCCGCTTTTTTGTCGCATGGATTGTTCGGTTTACATTACAGCCAACTTGACAAAGGCTATGGGGAATTTAATTATTTCTGATTTTTAAACGCAAAGATCAAAGTAAAATGAAGGACATACTTAAATAGATCAAAGTGAACATCTTGTCACAAGAATTGGTATTTGTGAATACGAGTCAAATGTGTGAAGTAATAAAAAAATATTACAGCAAACTAACTGCTTTTAGCGTTTAAACAGTAGATGTCAAATATCAGATGGACATCAAAATGACTATGTTCCGACTTTTAAAAGTAAAGATGAAAAGTCAAATAGTTGTTGTTCTTTATCCTATATAACACTGACCTATTTCCAATGACCGCAGCACACATCAGGACCCATTTTAAATGTCTGTAACTTACATTTTCTTGAAGAATATTGTCAGTGCTAACTAAAAATCAAAAGAAAAGTGGGCGTCATGTTTGATGCAAGAAAAATAATTTCAGTCAAACACACAAACTGCAAAATCAGCTAAAAAATGAGACCCCAAATTATACTGGTTGTGTATGATCTACGTTTCCATGAAAAATTTTGTCATGTTGTTATTTCATTATGAAAATGCTACCTACATGTCAAGCATAGATCTGTCATGTGATTTTAGCAAAACAATTGCAAAGAAAATAAGGAAAATAGCTCTACAGAGCAAAAAAACTGAGGACAATTTGTATCCGCCATTATTACGCGCCATTTTTGGGGGCAATGACCCCAGATTTAACAAACCGTCTTTCAACTTTCTTGTCGAGCTTATGACCAACCTGACAACACAGAAAACAAGTTCCAAAGTATTTACCAAACATAACTTTCATATTGCATTTTGCAATTATATTCTTGATCCAGACATGATTAAATAGATCTACACATTTTATATTAACAACAGTATGTGACGAAAACTAAACTGCATTATAAATATAAATTATAATAGCTCTTCTTATGCGTAAGAATAACAAAGACGCTTGATTTGATCACGTGATCGATTCTAAAACCGACACTTGTTTTGATCATGTGACCTATTCTGAAATCCAATAACTAGTTTCAATACGCTCAAAAAAAGGTGTCCATGATTCTGCGTGAAAATAGCAACTATTATGGCATTGCAACGCCACTGATAAGCCGATAGATTATTGATTTTTTTCATCGCCGTGCCTCGACACTGTTGTGGATGTGTATTGAGAAACTTTATCAGTTTGCGGCGGTCAGTACCGTTTATCAGTAGGCGAATCTATAAATATGCGGCAACATCCTACAGACCCCGATTCGCAGTCTGTTAAAATATCTTTTCTGTGCAGGTGTTTTTTTTTTTAAATATTATTTCAGAAAATACAGTGCTGAAATGAAATACTTTTCGCATGTCTAAGTAAACATTTTCAAGAGATATGTTATTGATAAAAATTACTACTGTATAAAAGGTAATAATAAAAAATAAAATAAAAAAAACTGTGTTTTACTTGAAATAGAATAGGTAGAAAAATCAATAACTATTCGTCAGTTTGAATTTATGACTTATTTGGTTCGGGGGAAGATGGAGGGGGAATTAATTTGACAGTTTGATTTTTTGTAATTATTATCTAATCTAATAATCGTCAGTAGATTTTTTCTCTCATTGTTCGAATTCGTAAAATCAACTATGAACAGATTACTTCTGTTTTACATCAACTATTAAGAACATTTTAAAGCTTAAAGGCGTATTTATGTTCTTGGTCGGACCGTCCTTATTCGTGATTTTATATTATGTATAATTATAGATTTTGATCTCGAAATCAACTGTAAATCGTTAATCAAAATGTCTTGTCCACAAAAGTTGCATAAAAATGAATTGAATTTCAAATAGTTATTAAAATTTAATACACAATTGCACGGTGCATATTCATATCGGCGGACCCTTTGCGTTATCGGCGGTTTCTTGCGTCGGCACCGGCGATTCTTTGCTATGCTATAAACAGGTTGGCAGTTATAAAAAGTCAGATAAACACAACAAATTAATTAAGCTATAATGTTTCCAAAAAGTCATTAGCCCTAGAGCCTCTCTGTGCGTAATGCAGAGAGCCTGTCTGTGCAAAAAAGAAGAAAAAAAACTGGTATGCAGAGAGACTGCCGGTGCCACGACCAAATCGAAAGTAAGTGGTTTTAAAAAAAAATCCATTTACATTTCGGCCTATTTATCTGTTTTAATTTTGAAGAATATTGATAAATGAATACAAATAGTGTGCTTGATATGTATGATATCAAAGCAAAAACGGGTTAAAGACTGTGGAAAAAGTCGGGCTAGTGTTCCATGTCAGTACACCATCAACAAATTTCATCGAGTTGCGAGCAAAATCGCTGATAATTAAAATGTAAAGTCACTATAAAACGTAGGAAAGACAATCTTATGTTCCGTGCTCTACTTATTTTTGAGCAGCATTCCTATGATCATGGATGGCAGCTCGATTTTTCGCCTCCCATACCTACCTGGGCACTGTTTATAGCAAAAAATAGCCGGTGCCGGTGCCGACGCAAAGAAACCGCCGAAGTAGCAGATTTCGCAAAGTGCGTCAATATGGATATGTACTGTGAATTGGAGAGAGCATCCTGAATATACGCTGATCATGCAGTAAAATTATCGTTTAACGTAAAAAGTGCGCTAAATACTGTTATAACTGCGCGTACACATACGTTTTCATCATTTTTCAGACCGAGTAATTTTTGCTATGGGAGGTAATCCACCATTCCCGGATGATAACTTGCCACAGGTGCCCGTTATATTTTGGCCTCATTTTGTTGGTAATCATCCCTGCAGATGTACATTTATGTTACCAGTTTAATGTTTTTCATCTATCTGAGAGTGCAAATATTTTCTGATGGTGATATTCGAAGGCAGAACCACCAGAAATCTTGTTCTTTTTCCACGGGTGTTTCGTATCCTAATTTACTGGAACCTAACTGTATACGCCAGTTCGGTAGGCTCATTGATATGACGAATCACCGTTTTCATAGTGTTTAATGTATTTCTTATATTATGATAATGATAGTTTGAAATACAAGTGTATATTAAATAACCTTAAATTGAAACAGACAATGTTATTTTGATCAACAAACATAACAAACAATATGGATAATAATATCATCATATATCATGTGTATTTTTAAGAAAACAGTTACTGAATTTTAGCAATACTGTAGCTGAAATGGAAAAAAAAATCTATAAAAATATTTTTACATGTGTTTGTGTGTTAACTAATGACGACTCCTTATTAAAATGATGCTTATTTGTAACAAAAAAACATTCCTTAACTTTTTTAATTGATAAGTATTGTACACATTAGAAAACATAGCCTAGATTTTTTTCAATGTCAGTTCAAGGAAATTCTGTTCCTTTAAACTTTCACATATTGGAATATTTTGACTTTCTTTCCAAACTCCCATAAAGTGTTACAAAGTTTACCTGTTTCTGTTAGACTGTCAAGAACACATGATGTCAGGACATAGAGTGCAAACAGAAGTATTGAAGAGATTGAAATACATTGTCTAGCTTTATCTTTTCATTTTATCAAACCTGGCAATGAAAGGTTTTTGTTTGTCGATGAACAACTGCTATTGGATAAGACTAGATTTTTTATCTTTACCTTTTGAACAAAATATAGAAGTGTATTGAACACAAAGTTAATAATTTGTATATATTGCACTGTTAAAGTTGTGATCACTCCATTTCTTGCCACACACAAGTGCATTACATAATGCCTGTATGTACTTCCCTGACATGAATGGGTTACATCAAGTCTTGAAACTGCAAAGCATTGCCCCCATCAGTCCTCTCAGTACTTTGATTCTATTTAGTGTCTGTATGCCTAAAGGTCAAATATTAAAGAATATAATTGAACGTCTTGTCAACAAGGTTGTTATTTGATTATTAGCCAAATCGGTCAAGAACTAATTTAGAACAAGTTATGACCAAATTTAATATAATAGATCTAGGCCCCTTCTGACACCTACAGCTTTTTATCTAGGTGTCGTATGAAAATGCACTCTCCAAAGGCCATAGCAGTATTGTGATCAAGTTTCAAGTTTTTAGTGCCAACGATGTATGAGAAGAAACATGCAAGGACGAACGGACGGACATCATCACAATATATATTGACATATAATATGCCTTTAACAGTTAAAAGTATTTTTCGCTGGCTTTATTTGTCTGTATTATTGCGTGTCTCTAGCAGCCAGTTAAGTCACCCCCACATGTCAAAAGCACCCCCACATAACATAATGAAAACACCTCCCCCACATAGCATTTCCTTTCCATCGCCCGGAATCGCCGAAAACTGGTGATTTCACTTGCTAAAGTTCTACAACAGCTTTGGAACATATCAAGCCCGGTTCCGCCCTACAAACCGTTTTTCGAAACACACGGGGATAGTTGGTTTAGTCATTTTCATAAAAATGCCCCCCTACATAGCAGTTGCATTTTTTCCCGTCAGGTTGCGCCGTTGCACTTTTCACAAAAACTACGAAACTCAGGAGCCCAAGCTTTATAGCTGAGGATGTAGTATTCTTATGAGCTGGCACTCGTCTTTATTTCTTTAAAATTGGTTAAGTAGTAATAATGAAAAATGTTACCTGAATCGAGAGATTCCGCCGCCATATTGCACCCCTGCATACCCAGGGTATCGCCACCGTGTTTAAATTGTTGAGAAGAAATCAATAAAAAGTTTCTTCTTTATTTTTTTAGCGAATGTACAACATCACGAATGAACTGAGAGGTAAATGTGTCAAACGATTATTCCGGATATCCTACCTCTGTGACCTGTTTGCCCTCAAAGAATTTACATTATTGTTAGAGAAGAATATCTTACAAAGTGTAGTGTCAAAAATAATTCTTGTGCGAAAAGATTCATTTAAAACTTAATTAAAAACTGCAACAACATCATACTGCGTTATTCTAAAGCGACATTTCTATTTACATTCACGAGGTCACGTAACCTATTCTGCCGCGCTAACAGAAATCTGTTTGCGAAAAAATCGTTTTACTCAATGTATTTAAATTGCTGCCGCTTTTTCATTATTTAAGATTTTTTAATTCTGTTTTTTATACTTTCTGTTCAAAAGTCTGAATTTTATGACCATATTATGTATCATTTATTTACTTTAAGAAAGAAATAAGTAATTAAGATCGCGCTGTTTGAAATTTTACAAGTGATTACATGAAAATTCGGCCGTTTTTATAGAATTTTGCCTACATTTTTGTCAATGTCTTATTAAAATTATTATAGAATTCAAACTATATTACTTCTCAAGCGGTGTTGAAAATTTGAAGTTATTATATTAAAAAATGAATGCACTACGCGCGTTTTTTGTGTTCGTGTCGATAAACATAAGTAACGGCAATATTACGAAAGGTCGCCAGTGCTCGTGGAATGGAAAATTACCGGCATGACGTTTTGATATCTTTATGATTCGCGGGTTAATTCCAGTCAATCCAGGTATTTTTTCGTGATATAATTTCTGAACTTGGTAAAGTTACGACGTAAAAACCACTCGCCCGATCGGCCGAGTATACAGCGAAGTCAACTCGTCCAAAGTGCTATAAAAATAAATATTTCTTTGACTCGTCCTATCCAGAATTTAACTCGTCAATATACAATGGATGTGAATATAGAACTGTAAGAACCACCCGCAAATTTTCGTCCGAAAAAAAGTTTAGGGTCGGGGGCTAAAATTAGGGTCGGTCGGGTCACCGGAAACATACATATTTTTTTTTTACGCCTTAATTTTGAACAGAGTCATAAAAGTACAGAGTCACAAAATACATTTAGATACTTTAATAATACCATTTATTGAGATTATTATTTACTTTCTGACAGAACTTTAAGAACTTCATCTTTTCATTCAGTAAGCTGATTTGTCATCTTTATCAGTATTTTTGGCATTTTTCTAACTTGTATATTTAGATCACTTTGTAAAATATTAGTTTAGAAAGATAAGTAAAAATTTGGTTGGTTTTCAAATTTATTCAGTATTTGTGTTTTTATTTTCCCTTTCTAAGTAAAGGGTGGTGTCATCCTGACATGTCAGTTATTCTGGCGTAATAATTTACTACTAGTAATCTGCTAACCACTGCTTCCAAGCAAACTATTAAACGAACATATAGATAGGCTGTTCAACAAGACAGCGTTAAGTAAACTAAAATTTGTATTCCCCACAACACAGGCATCTCAGAAGTATTTACCAATGTCAATGTTTTTACTAAAAAGCATAAAAATATAACATCTGTATCTTCAGTATTTCAGTACACGAAAATACGCCAGTTTTTAAACCCGTACTGAATATATGTACTCAAAAGTTTGCCAGACTCAAAAATAAGCCACCAAATCCTTACGAAAATTTAAAATAAGCTGCGGCTTATTTTCGGGATTTCAGGGTATCTGTTTATAGAACTTCATGGGGAAATTAAGGTCTGAGTCAGAAACAGTGTGAAAGTTATTTATTCATGGTTAATTTACTGAAAACATGAATGCCTTGCATGAAAGGCACAATAAAAATCTAGTGTTTGTTTATACTGTATATTTAGGAAGCTATTGTGGATGTTATTTGGCTGCTAAATGACAACTCCGGGTGTGTCCTAAGAATTCTCCCATGATGACAAATAACAAAGTGTGTGATGTCCATAGAATACCCTCTGCAGAAATAATAAGTCATTACCATAGCAATAAAGAAACATTTGAGCTTTGAAACTCAGTTGAGTGTTCTAGGGTCATCATGGCCTCTTGTTATATAAAAAGTTGAGATAGTGGTATATTGTTGGGCACTAGCTGTTAGTAAATGGAAACAGATTCAATACTTACAGTAGGATGTTTAACTTGTTCAGTACATTCCTCTTACAAAATGAAATAATATTGATCTGTAGTTGTTTTTTGTAGACTAGCAACCATATGCTGGGACCAAAGCCATTTCCTCTAGATAGATTGATGGCCATCTTCTACTCTATAGTGGATGGAAGAGTCGCTCCAACAGCCAATATATTTATGCAGGTAATCACTTAAGGCAGTTATACCATTATTCTTTTATATGCCAAAAAAATTTTGTGTCCCCATCATAACTAAATAACCATGAAAGGTATTGACTTCAAACTTGGCATGTAAGAACATGGCAATGAGATGATGTGCAGAGCACATGAACCGGGTCAGTAGGTCCGAGGTCATGGTCACAAATTGAGCTCAAAGGTCAAATTTGTCTGTCATATTTCGTGTCCAGAGCATAAATTATTAACCATTGAAGGTATTGACATCAAACATGGCATGATGTGCAGAGAACATGAACCTGGTCAGTAGGTTTAAGATCAAGGTCACAATTTGAGCTCAAAGATCAAATTTGTCATATTTAGTGTACATAGCATTATTAACCATTCAACCTTGGGATGTAGATGTAGGTAGATGGTGATTAGATGCATGAGTGCATGAACCAGGGTGGTAGGTAAAAGGTCAAGGTTAAGTCTGCCCATCGTATTACATCTCCAGAGCATAACTTAAAAATTATTGAAGGTATTGACTTGAAACTTGGAATATAGGCAGGTGGTGATGACAATGTACAGACTGCAAAATCTACATTACACCCCCTTCCCCCATTTTCATTTAGTTTCTTTCCCTTCAGTATCAGTTTTTTTTTAATTTTGCTTCCGTCCCCCTCTGATATTACCCTTTGGGCGTATTGCCTCGCTTGGCGGAGCTTTTGTTTACAAAATTATAATTTTTTCGACTTTTTTTTGTGGGGGTTAAGTTTTTGTATGGAAGCTGGTATCTCAGTACCCACTCATGGGAATTGATTAAAACTTAACACACTTGTTCACTGTGGTGATGTGACGTCAGTTGCACAGGTTCCATAACTCTCCTTTGCATTTTCACAAAATTATGCCCCTTTATCGACTTATATGCATTCAATTGACAAGGCTGTTGAATACCGTAAACACTCCAATATGTTATGCTACCGTGTATATTATGCACCCCCATCTTGTAACAAAATCTTGGGATAACATATACCTTGGAATACAGTACGCATCGAAAATCATCTGAGAATTTGTTTACAATCGGCACGCGTAACAGTGACTTTAGGTCTCTTATTTCATTAATTGTTGAAAACACATGAACAGTTTGTGTAAAAAAAACACTAAAGGTTTAATACTTTCTGGGTTTTTTTTTCTGATATTTTTTTTCATTTTATTGTTAATATTTCTGGTTTAAAGCACACCTTTTCATGTTTATCAAAAAAAGTTTTTTACTTTTAAAAATGGTAATTTTGTAAAGCATTATTTGTGGTAAGCTTGACATAGTTGTCAAAATGGCTGTTAAGTGTATATACTTTAGTGTGTCCATCCAATTTTATTTGGACAATAATTTTGACATGCATGGAGCAATCTTGTTTATATTTGGTGTGAATGTTTACTTCAGTTAGACAGAGTGTCAAACACAAGCTGCAGTTTCCTTATCTCAAAGGTCAGGGTCACAAATGTCATGTCAGATCTTGCCCTGGCCATGACTTTGATATGCATGGAACAGTCTTATTTATACCCCCACAAACGAACTTTGAGGGGGTATATAGGAGTAAGTTTGTTGGTCGGTCGGTCCGTCCTTTGGTTTTCATGGTTTCCGGACAATAACTCATGAAAGGCTTGACAGATTTAAATAATTTTTGGTACACAGGTGTAACATCATAAAATACAGGTCAAGTTCGACTTTGGCTACAAACCACCATTTTTTGACATAATTATGGCCCCTTTCCAACTTAAAATTTACAGTACTTCTGTGACAAGGCCGTATTGTGGGGTATTATTCGTCACGCCTGTGACAGTTCTAGTTTTATTTGGTGTAAGTGTTTATCCACTGGGAAAGAGTGTTGTGCGCAAACCTCAGGTCCGTCTTGAAAGTTAAAGTGACTTTGACATGCTGACATGCATGGAGCATTCTTCTTTTTATTTGGCATTAATGTTTGCCTCTCTTGCATAAACCCCAGGTCTCTGTCTCAAAGGTCAAGTTCACACTTGAGGGTCAAAGGTCATATCAGATCATGTCTAGGCATTTGTTGAGCAGTCTTAATTATTTGGCAGAAGTAATTCCCTCATTGAGTATTGCCATAGGACACAGCTCCCTATGTCAAAGGTTTTTTGTCACTGTAAGGGGTAAAAATTATTGTCAGTGCTAACACTGACTAGTATAGAGCTTTTATTAGATCGACTATTCTAAGAATAGTCGGAGCTAATCTACTCACTCTGGCGTCAGCATTGCACCTTGGTTAAAGTTATGCATGCAAGTATGTATAGCTATCATTTAAAGGCATATAGCTTTGAAACTTATTTTTAGCTCACCCGAGCACAAAGTGCTCATGGTGAGGTATTGTGATCACGCTGCGTCCGTCAAGTCGTCCGTCCGTCATCAACAATTGTGTTTAAAAGACATCTCCTCCTTAACCACTGAATGGATTTTGATAAAACTTGGCGTGGATGTTCCTTGGTTGTACATAGGGGCCGCCAGAGCTAAAAATAGAAAAATCTTCAAACGACATCTTCTAAATCGATGGTCCGATTTTGAAATAATTTCACGCAAATGGTCCTTATGTCACCCTCTATCAAGATTGTTCAAATTATACCAATTCGTCAAAAAACATGGCCGCCAGAGGGCATGGTCACTTTTCCTTATATGTATATAGTGGAAACTTTAAAAATCTTCTTGTGTGAAACTGCTTGCCCGATTTTAGAATAATTTTACACAAATGGTCCTTGTGTGACCCTCTACCAAGATTGTTCAAATGATTTTGATTCATCAAAAAACATGGCCGCCAGAGGGCATGGTCACTTTTCCCTATATGTATATAGTTGAAACTTTAAAAATCTTCTTGTGTGAAACTGCTGGCCGATTTAAAATAATTTTACACAAATGGTCCTTGTGAGACCCTCTACCAAGATTGTTCAAATGATTTTGATTCGTCAAAAAACATGGCCGCCAGAGGGCGTAGTCACTTTTCCCTATATGTATATAGTGGAAACTTTAAAAATCTTCTTATGTGAAACTGCTTGCCCGATTTTAGAATAATTTTACACAAATGGTCCTTGTGTGACCCTCTACCAAGATTGTTCAAATTATTGTGATTCGTCTAAAAACATGGCCGCCAGAGGGCATGGCCACTTTTCACTACATGTATATTGTGGAAATTTAAAAATCCTCTTGTGTGAAACTGCTGGTCCGATTCTAAAATAATTTTACACAAATGGTCCTTGTGTGACCCTCTACCAATATTTTTCAAATTATTTTGATTCGTCAAAAAACATGGCCGCCTGAGGGTGTGGTCACTTTTCCCTATATGTATATAGTGGAAACTTTAAAAATCTTCTTGTGTGAAACTCCTAGCCCGATTTTAGAATAATTTTACACACATGGTCCTTGTGTGACCCTCTACCAAGATTGTTCAAATTATTTTGATTCGTCAAAAAATATGGCCGCTAGAGGGTGTGGTCACTTTTCCTTATTTGTGTATAGTGGAAGCTTTAAAAATCTTCTTGTTTGAAACTGCTAGCCCGATTTTTAGCTCATCTGTCAAGTAGTTGAGCTTTTGTGATCCCCCGTCATCCGTCTGTCCGTCGTCCGTTCACAATTTCTTGTGAACACGATAGAGACCACAGTTTGCAATCAATTTTAATCAAACTTGCACACAATTTGTATTGGCATAATATCTCGATTCCTTTCGAAAACTGACCAGATCCCATCATGGGTTTGAGAGTTATGGCCCCTTAAAGGGCCAATTTTTGCTATTTCGGCTTTTGCAGCCATATAGAGATTTCATTTATGGTTTGATTTGATACAAACTTGCAAAATAACTCTAGCCCTAACCCTAACCAGTCTGATCCAATCATAGGTTCTAGAGTTACAGCCCCTGAATGAACATTGAAAGTGCCAAAATATGTTAATTTTTTTGCCTCGTGAACATTTTGCATTCAACTTTAGAAAATCATGCATGCAACTTAAATCACAATAAGATATCCATTCCCGTTGCTTGAAGGTCAAGGTCACACATTGAGGTCAAAGTCAGCACTTATCCATTGAATGGTTATATCTCTGCAACTATTGATGGTAATGGTTTTGAAACTTAATGTATGTCATCTGGTTGACCCAGACACTATTCACTTATTTTATATCTGATTACCTCCCCTGATTTTAGTCAAAATGGATTTATATCAGTAAATATGAAATGAAATTTCATTATTGAAATTAGTTGGACTGAGACAATCAAAGTAGGTAACTATGGACTGATTTTATGTAAAATTACCTCCCTTTATTTCAAATTAAAATGGGTATATCTCTGTAACTAATGAAGATACTGATCTGAAGTTTTATTTATGCCATCAGCTGGACTTGGACAATCAGTGTAGATGCATATTGACTGAATTTATGATAAATTACCTCCCTTTATTTTTAGCTCACCTGTCACAAAGTGACAAGGTGAGCTTTTGTGATCGCGCGGTGTCCGTCGTCCGTCGTCCGTCCGTCCGTCCGTGTGTCCGTCCGTAAACTTTTGCTTGTGACCACTCTGGAGGTCACATTTTTCATGGGATCTTATGAAAGTTGGTCAGAATGTTCATCTTGATGATATCTAGGTCAAGTTCGAAACTGGGTCATGTGCCGTCAAAAACTAGGTCAGTAGGTCTAAAAATAGAAAAATGTTGTGACCTCTCTAGAGGCCATATATTTCACAAGATCTTCATGAAAATTGGTCAGAATGTTCATCTTGATGATATCTAGGTCAAGTTCGAAACTGGGTCACATGCCGTCAAAAACTAGGTCAGTAGGTATAAAAATAGAAAAACCTTGTGACCTCTCTAGAGGCCATATATTTCATAAGATCTTCATGGAAATTGGTCAGAATGTTCACCTTGATGATATCTAGGTCAAGTTTGAAACTGGGTCACGTGCCTTCAAAAACTAGGTCAGTAGGTCTAAAAATAGAAAAAGCTTGTGACCTCTCTAGAGGCCATATATTTCACAAGATCTTCATGAAAATTGGTCAGAACGTTCACTTGATGATATCTAGGTCATGTTTGAAACTGGATCACGTGCATCAAAAACTAGGTCAGTAGGTCAGATATAGAAAAACCTTGTGACCTCTCTAAGGCCATATTTTTCATGGATCTGTATGAAGTTGGTCTGAATGTTCATCTTGATGATATCTAGGTCAGGTTCGAAACTGGGTCACGTGCGGTCAAAAACTAGGTCAGTAGGTCTAAAAGTAGAAAAACCTTGTGACCTCTCTAGAGGCCATATATTTCATGAGATCTTCATGAAAATTGGTCAGAATGTTCACCTTGATGATATCTAGGTCAAGTTCGAAAGTGGGTCATGTGCCTTCAAAAACTAGGTCAGTAGGTCAAATAATAGAAAAACCTTGTGACCTCTCTAGAGGCCATATTTTTCGTGGGATCTGTATGAAAGTTGGTCTGAATGTTCATCTTGATGATATCTAGATAAAGTTCGAAAGTGGGTCACGTGCCATCAAAAACTAGGTCAGTAGGTCAAATAATAGAAAAACCTTGTGACCTCTCTAAAGGCCATAATTTTCATGGGATCTGTATGAAAATTGGTCTGAATGTTCATCTTGATGATATCTAGGTCAGGTTCGAAACAGGGTTATGTGTGGTCAAAAACTAGGTCAGTAGGTCTAAAAATAGAAAAACATTGTGACCTCTCTAGAGGCCATACTTGTGAATGGATCTCCATAAAAATTGGATAGAATGTTCACCTTGATGATATCTAGGTCAGGTTCGAAACTGGGTCACGTGTCTTAAAAAACTAGGTCAGTAGGTCAAAGAATAAAAAACCTTGTGACCTCTCTAGAGGCCATACTTTTCATGGGATCTGTATGAAAGTTGGTCTGAATGTTCATCTTGATGATATCTAGGTCAAGTTTGAAACTGGGTCAACTGCAGACAAAAACTAGGTCAGAAGGTCTAAAATTATTAAAATCTTTTGACCTCTCTAGAGGCCATATTTTTCAATGGATCTTCATGAAAATTGATCTGAATGTTCACCTTGATGATATCTAGGTCAATTTTGAAACTGGGTCACATGCGGTCAAAAACTAGGCCAGTAGGTATAAAAATAGAAAAACCTTGTGACCTCTCTAGAGGCCATATTTTTCATGAGATCATCATGAAAATTAGTGAGAATGTTCACCTTGATGATATCTAGATAAAGATCAAAACAGGGTCACGTACCTTCGAAAACTAGGTCAATAGGTCAGATAATAGAAAAACCTTGTGACCTCTCTTGAGACCATATTTTTCAATGGATCTTCATGAAAATTGGTCTGAATTTTTATCTTGATAATATCTAGGTCAAGTTCAAATCTGGGTCACATGAGCTCAAAAACTAGGTCACTATGTCAAATAATAGAAAAAACGACGTCATACTCAAAACTGGGTCATGTGGGAAGAGGTGAGCGATTCAGGACCATCATGGTCCTCTTGTTTATGTAAATGAATATACCTTAGCAGCTTCTAATGAGATTGGTTTGAAACATTATTTATGTCTTCCATGGTAAGAAATAGTCATGTTAGATAACTCTTGATTCAACGTTTATTGATTTTTCTAATTTATTTTTTCTAAAGGCTTGTACTCTGTATCTTCTACATGCATATACCAATACATGATTACCTCACCTGATTTTAATAAAAAATGGATTCATCTCAGTAAGTATTTATAGGACTCATTTGAAATTTCATTATTGTCATTAGTTGGACTGAGACAATCAGGGTAGATAACTATGGACTGATTTTATGTCAAATTACCTCCCTTTGTTTCAAATGAAGATGGATGTATCTCAGTAACCAATGAAGATACTGATTGGAAATTTCATTTATGCCATCAGATGGACTCTGACAATTAGGGTAGATAACTTTTGACTGAATTTTTTGACAATTTTTTTTTATCTCGATGTAAATGAGATGTGAAACCAAAATCTGTAGTCCTGTTTGGCGCCATATAACCTATACTGTGTTGGTGCGCCATAAAACCAAAATAAATAAATAAATAAATTGACAAATTACCTCCCTTTATTTTATGTAAATGAATATACCTCAGCAGCATCTAATGAGATTGGTTTTAAATGTTATTTATGTCTTTCAGGGTAAAGAATAGTTTTGCTAGTACAAAAATGCAGCATTTGAGCCTAGGAACCTCAAACTTGGTATGGAGATTGGCCCTGACTAGTACATGACCCATAGGTCAAAAGGGACCATTACAAGAAAATATTTATCCTGATGATATTTAATGTGTATGCCTATGTGATCTATGTCAAAACTTGATCTTATCATTAAGAGCAATGGTACTCAGGTGAGCGATATAGGGGCCATCATGGCCCTCTTGTAAAATAATTTTACACAAATGGTTCTTGTGTGACCCTCTACCAAGAATGTTCAAATTATTCCGATTCATCAAAAAACGTGGCTGCCAGGGGGTGTGGTCACTTTTCCCTTTTTGAATACCATACTTGTCCAAATTATTGCCCTAAGGTAAAAAAAAATGGCCACGCCCTGTGTCTGACGTGTACTTACTTTAGGCTTTTATATTAGAAACTTCTTATATTAAAAAAATCTTCTTTTCTGAATCAATAATAGCCAGAGCCTTGATATTTGGTGTGTGACATCAGATTTGTAATGTCTACCGCATTTGTTCGAATTATTGCCCTAGGTTCAATGTGTGTGTGGTATGTATATAATATAGGCTAACATAGAAGAAACCTAACTCTGGTCTTATACAAACACACTTGAAGCCTTGTACACAGGTGAGCGCTTTAGGGTCAATGACCCTCTTGTTTTGACTTTTTCTAGGTCAGTGACCATCCTCACAGGATCAAGTCGCATTAACTCTGACATGTATTTTGGGCAAATTATGGCATCCCTTTTTTGGACTTAGAAAAGCCTGGTTAAAGTTTTGCATGCAAGTTAATATCTCCAAAACTAATGCAGATATTGATTTGAAACTTTACATGTGTCTTCGGGGTTATAAAAATAGGTGATAGCATCCAGTCCCATAACTCTGACATGTATTTTGCAAAATTATGCCCCCTTTTGGACTTAGAAAATCATAGTTAAAGTTTTGCATTCAAGTTACCATCTCAAAAACTAATGCAAATATTGAATTGAAACTTCACATGTTTCTAAGGGTTTATAAAACTAGGTGATATTATCAAGTCCCATAACTCTGACATGTATTTTGCAAAATTATGTCCCACTTTGAACATAAAAACTTCTGGTTAAAGTTTTGCATGCAAGTTACTATCACCAAAACTAATGCAGATACTGGATTGAAACTCTTAGATCTTTTAACATTGAGGGTAATATTCCTATTTCTGGGACAACAATTCGAATTGTCGAGCATTGGCTGTCTTACGGACTGCTCTTGATTTTAGTTTGCTGAAATGTTTGAGTCACTGCGATGACATGTCTACAAAAAATGGGCTTGACATTATTGCCATTTGGGCATCAACATTTTAGTTTACTGCTATGTAGCAGTAATACTGCATTGATTTGTTGGTAGATTTGCATTAGTGACTTGGTCACCATAAAAAGTTTGAGTAAATGTAATAGTGCTTGTATAAAAAATAAAAAGGGTAAGTGGAATCAAAAAATTAATGTCTTTTTAGCTCACCATGAGCCAAAGGCTCATGGTGAGCTTTTGTGACCGCTCAATGTCCGTCGTCAGTCGTGCGTCGTCCGTCCGTCAACATTTTCTAAAAAAAATCTTCTTGAAAACCACTGGGCAGAATTACACCAAACTTCACAGGAATGATCCTTGGGTGGCCCCCTTTCAAAGTTGTTCAAAGAATTGAATTCGATGCAGAACTCTGGTTGCCATGGCAACCGAAAGGAAAAACTTTAAAAATCTTCTTGTCCAAAACCGGAAGGCTTAGAGCCTTGATATATGACATGTGACATCATCTAATGGTCCTGTATGAATATTGTTCAAATTGTGCCCCTGGGTTGAAAAGAGGCCCCGCCCCAGGGGTCACAAGTTTTACATAGACTTATATAGGAAAAAACTTTAAAAATCTTCTTGTCTAAAACCACAAGACCTAGGCCTTTGATAATTGGTATGTAGCATTGCCTTGTGGTCCTCTATCAAAATTGTTCAAATTATAACCCTTGGGTGAAAAGAGGCCCCGCCCCGGGGGTCTCGAGTTTTACATATACTTATATAGGAAAAAACTTTAAAAATCTTCTTGTCTGAAACTGCAAGGCCTAGGCTTTTGATTTTTGGTACTAGTATGTTGCATTGCCTTGTGGTCCTCTGCCAAGATTTTTCAAATTATGCCCCTGGGGTGAAAAGAGGCCATGCCCAAGGGGGTCTCAAGTTTTACATAGACTTAATATGTAGGAAAAAACTTTAAAAATCTACTTGCCTGAAACTGCAAGGCCTAGGCTTTTGATATTTGGTATGTTGCCTTGCCTTGTGTTCCTCTACCAAAATTGTTCAAATTATGCCCCTTGGGTGAAAAGAGGCCCTGCCCGTGGGGTCCAAGATTTAACATAGACATATCTATAGGAAAAAAATCTTCTTGTCTGAAGTTCAAGGCCTAGGCCTTTGATATTTGGTATGTAGAATTGCCTAGTGGATTTTTAACAAGATTGCCCAAATTATGCCCCTGGGGTGAAAAGAGGCCCCACCCTAGGGGTCACTTGTTATATGAATTATATAGGAATAGATACTCAGATCATATTTCCTAGACTGCTTAATAATAATTACCTGATGACCCCATGTGATTAGGGGGTCACTTGACTGTGACCTTGACCTACTGACCTACTTTCTTGTTTTTTAAGATACAGCCTTGAAATTTGGATGACATTTACAGTTTTGCACACCGATCTTAAAACTGACTTTCAGTGACCATGAATGTAAACTACTGACCTACTTTCTAATTATGTCTCCCACCAAACAGTGGTGTGGAAGACATATTGATTTACTCCAGTCTGTGTGTGTGTGTGTCTGTCTGCCACAAAGCTTGTCCGCACTCTAAGTCGAACATTTCTCATCCGATCTTCACCAAACTTCAACAAAATGTGTCTCCCAATAAGTGCTCGGACAAGTTCGATAACTAGCCAAATCGGCCTAAGCACTTCGGAATTATGGCCCTTGATTTACCAAAAACACTCAGATTTCTTGCGCAATTTTACCCCTAAACCGGCGCCTATACTGCTAGTAGTATATGCGTCCTTTTGGTGTCAGGAAAGCGCATGCACATGTGGATTAAGTAAACAGTATATAAAGACTGACTTACTATTTAGATGATTAGGCAGTTGTGGGAGACATGCGCTTTTCTCAAAAGCATCTCTAGTATTTTAGCATCAGTTTGCCATTTTAAACATGTGGCTCATATTACTCAGGTGAGCGATTCAGGGTCATCATGACCCTCTTGTTTAAAGTTTAGTTACAAATTGACTTTTAGCAAGGTGAGCTTTTGTGATCGCCCTTCGTTTTGTTGGCCGTCTGTCCACAATTTTTTGTGAACAGGATAGAGACCACATTTTGCCATCAACTTTAATCAAACTTGCATACAACTTGTTTTGGCATAAAATGTCAGCTCCTTTTGAAAACTGGTCAGATCCCGTCATGGGATCCAGAGTTATGGCCCCATAAAGGGCCAAAATTTGCTATTTTGGCTTTTGCAGCCATATAGAGACTTCATTTACGGTTTGATTTGATACAAACTTGCAAAATATCTTCAACAACAATAAATTTTGGATCCCATGATGAATCTGTCAGATCCAATCATAGGTTCCGGAGTTACAGCCCCTGATTGACCCCTGAAAGAGCCAAAATTCGTTAATTTATACCTTGTGAACACGATAGAAGTGACATTTTATATATGATTTTAACCACACTTACACACAACTTAGGTCACAATAAGATCTTGGTTTCTTTAGAAAACTGGCTAGATTCCTTCATGGGTTCTAGAGTTACTGTCCCTGAAAGGGGTAAAATTTTCTATTTTGGCCCTTTCAGCCATATAGAGGTTTCATTTTTGCTTTAATTTGATACTAACTTGCACAGAATTATTATCTTATTAATGTTTATCTTGATGATTTCTAGGCCAAGTTCAAAACTGGGTCATATTGGGTCAAAAACTAGGTCACCCTGTCAAAACAAAGGAAAAGCTTGTTAACACTCTTGTTCATTTGATGTGCATGAAACTTGGTGAGAATGTTTGTCTGCCTGAAATATTGTAAGAATTTTTATCTTGGCCACTTTTTATCCCCCGCCGATGAAATCAGGAGGGGTGTATTGAAATGGCGTTGTCCGTCCATGCGTCTGTTCGCAGCCATTTCTCAGTAACTAGCAGGTGGAATTTCATGAAACTTGAAATAAACATGAACCAACATACTGCGATGATGCCTGTCCAGTTTTTAGTGCATCACTATAAGATCTTGGTTGCTCTGGTGAGCTTTTGTGATCGTCCGTCGTCCGTCCACAATTTCTTGTCTGCACGATAGTGGTTTCATTTATGATTTTATTTTAACCAAACTTGCACACAACTTGTATCACCATAAGATCTTGGTTCCTTTCTTGAACTGGCCAGATCCCATCATGGGTTCCAGAGTTATGGCCCCTGAAAGGGCCAAAATTAGCTATTTTGACCTTGTCTGCACAATAGCAACTTTATTTTTGATTTGATTTTTACCAAACTTGCACACAACTTGCATCACTATAAGATCTTGTTTCCTTTCTTGAACTGGCCAGATTCTGTTATGGGTTACAGAGTTATGGCCCCCAAAAGGGCCAAAATTAGCTATTTTGATCTTGTCTGCACAATAGCAGCTTCATTTATGATTTGAATTTAATCAAAATTGCACAAAACTTGTGCTGCCATAAGATCTCGGTTCCTTCGTTGAACCGGCCAGATCCCATAATGGGTTCCAGAGTTGTGGCCCCTGAAAGGGCCAAAATTAGCTATTTTGACTTTGTCTAAACAATAGCAACTTCATTTATGATTTGATTTTAACCAAACTTGCACACAACTTGTATCACAACAAGATCTTGAATCCTTTCTTGAACTGGCCAGATTCTGTCATTGGTTCGAGAGTTATGGCCCCTTAAAGGTCCAAAATTGGCTATTTTGGCTTTTGCAGCCATATAGAGACTTCATTTATGGTTTAATTTGATACAAACTTCCAGAATATCTTCAACAACAATAAATCTTGGATTCCATGACAAATCAGATCCAATCGTAGGTTCCAGAGTTATTTATATCTGATTACCTCCCCTGATTGTAGTCAAAATGGATTTATATTAGTAAGAACTTATAGGACTTATTTGAAATTTCATTATTGTCATTAGTTGGACTGAGCCAATCAGGGTAGATAACTATGAACTGATTTTATGTCAAATTACCTCCCTTTTTTTCAAATTAAAATGGGTATATCTCCGTAACTCATGGAGATACTGATCTGAAATTTCATTTATGTCAGCAGATTTATTTGGCAGATCCTTCTTTTGATCACTTACAATAATTTTCTTTTTAATTACTTCCCTTTTACGTTAATATAAATAGCTTATTTTTAGTAACTTTTTTTATTATTGGCCCTAGGGAAAAACCGAGACCACTTTTCTGTGGTACAACATGGATGGTACCTCCAATTTTTAGGTGTATTTTGACATATCTGTACCTTGTAAGATTTTTTTCTTTTTGGTTAAATTTCTTTCCTTTGTTGTTCCTGTCCTTTGGACTTAGATATTTTTTCTGAGGACCTTCTTGTCCTCAGGTGCAGTGATAACAGGTGAGCGATATAGGGCCATCATGGCCCTCTTGTTTTTTTATTAGTCAATTTCCCTTAGAGTTATTGCCCTTTAATTGTTTAAAAATCTACAGATTTGTACATAATAAACCAACCAGTTGGTAGAATTTCATTAAACTTCTTTCATTCTTTTCCATGAACATTTATTAGACATTGTCGGCTTAAGTTGATGTGGACAATGAACTGTGAATGTGCTGTAAATACTGGGGGTCTTCTCAAGGCATACTAATATTTCATTCACTGTTAGTAACTTACATTAGCTGACATTGTTCATGACAGAAGTCTTCAAGTATTATATAAACAGACTGAATGGAACTGAGTCTTGGTTATGTTCTATGTTTGTATAGGAAGTAATTAAATTTGGGACAATATAAATGAATGTTAGTAAAGGAATGTTCTCATAAGACATTAGAAGAGTTGCTTTAACCAAGCATGAGTAAAGTGTTTTATCAAGAGCTCTCCAAAATGTACATGTACTTAGAATAAGATTTCTTTAAAAAAAGATAATAATTCTACAAAAGTTCCATACACTGTGTTTCCCATTTCATTTGATACATTTTGTTTCTGCCTTCGTCATATGTAAGTCCGTCTGTCCGTCTTCATATAGCCTGATCTAGCTTCTCAAAATCCTCTGCTAGGATTTAAACTTCACAGAAATGATATTATGAAGCCTTGTTGTGCGTATCCTCGGTTTTTTGTGGAGTAAGGATCCCTTAAAAGTAGTTTTTGGATGAAATTTGTCCAAACTGCTTTATAATAAGCAGGATTTGAAACAAATTTCATAGGAATGATCCGTACAAATTCTAGCTGAGCATGTATCACGAGGTTCATATTTAAATGATCTTGTACTGAGTAATGGCCATTTGATTATCATACATAAAGTCTATGAAGAGATTTTTTCTGTAATTCATCTCCAAATTTCATTGAAGCCTAAGGGATTTATTGAAATAAGATGTGCATATCGTTGGTACATACTGCTCAAAATATTTTCTAGGACTTATGTCTATTATTCATTTTACTGGAAAAAAAATGTTCGGACTACTCCTATTATACTGTTTGTGTGATTTGACTGAAACGTCTTAGGAATGATAGTTGCAGGTCTATATTATTCATCAGTTATGGATTGTACGTTGAATGATTTGACGAATTAATATTAATTCATTATTAGAGATAACAATTATGTAGACAGGTCCTTTTTCATCATTTTGGGAACGTCATCAACACCAGTGGAATTAGGAAAATCCTCTTGAAAATTGTTTTATTTGAGAAAATTTGCAAATAAACAAAATCTATGTAAAGATATTTTTGTGTAAAATATTAATGGACTGCATTTCAGAAAGGTAAAATAGAGAAAAGTGGAAACTTCACAGGTCGCTCAACACGACAAAAACGAAAATGTTGCAGGCTCGGTTTGATTGAGCCTGTTCATGGACAGTAGTGGAAATGCATGCTACCGTCCACGCCCTCTAGCCCCAGGTTGAGCAGAACACTAATTTGGGTATACTAAATTCAGAATTGTGGAAAAAATACTTTCTTTGCTTTGGGATTACCTCCTTTTACTGGAGGTAGATTTATAGGGGGAAAAGCCCTGCTAGAAATTTTTGTCAACGCTTCATTTCAAAATTCTAGTCCAGCTTTCAATGATAGTAGGAAGTGCTTGGTATAAAGCCTTGTTGAGCATATCATTGGCACGTCCGCTCGAAATATTGTTTGCGGAGTTATTTCTCTTAAAATAATTTTTGAATAAAATGAGTAGCAAACCTAGGTATGGGTCCTGCCGCTAAATTTTTCACTGATATATGAACTAAAGTTCACATAACACCGTTAAAAATTTCATAGTATTCAGTTATAAAGTTTACATTATTTATTTTACATAGTTTTTTAGAAACTTAATGTAAATGTAAACTGTCATATATATACATTTCATTCAGCTATTGTGAAAAGGTAAATAGTTATACATATTAATCAGTTTCGCATAAAAGTAATGCTCTGACCTTTCTAAAAATCATATTCTATAATATAAAGAATCATCATCAGATTTTATATAAAGGTTACAGCGTCAATAATAGTAAATATAAGCAAGTAGCGAGCCGAATAAAAAAGAATGGACATCCAAGGATATTTTGATATAATGAAAAATGGAAGCTTTGCCGAAAAAGGAGTGTGATCGCACCCGTCGCACCCCTCCCTCCCCACCGCTGGCTACACCCTTACAGTATATGTTTCTTTGTTGTAAGTTAACATTAACTTCCCCGTTTTATTTTCTCAGCAAGAGAGAAAAATCGTTTATGAAATATCTCTCAAGCATGATTATATATGGAAGAGCACTTTCATGTATAAGAGACTATCGAGAAAATAATGTAAAAAAGAGGATAATTTGTTTAGGATTGCGCACTTTAAGCACATGAAAATGAAATGCACGGCTTCTACCAGTTTCATCAACTATGGATACACATTTATAAAATGTGAGAGTTTAAAAATTTTAACACTAGCTTAAAGTGAACTTCAGATGATCACCAAACTGTAATAACATGGTCTCCGATCAGTCTAATTTCAGTATGCACAGTTAATGGGTGCGATTTGTCACTGTGTTAAAGCAACTTAAAAATAGTTTGCTTGTTACATTTTAACATTTTCCATGAAAAAAACAGCAACAGTTACTTGCTGAGAACAGGTTAACTTGTACCGGTAAACAATCCAGGAACACTGGTTAGGCCAACTGCCTGCCGTTACATAACAGAAATACTGTAAAAAACGGCGCTTACCAAAACAAACCAACAAATGAATAAATGTGTTTTGAAACGCTCCATAGACAGTCCGCATTCGATGTTCACAGTCAGACTTCACATAAACTGACAATGTCTATTATAAACATGTGAAGTTGTGTACCCACACCTGGTCACCACCTTGCCTTGGTCACACCCCCTACCCCTCCCCCCGCCCCCCACACACACCAAAATATAAAAATTCAAAAATTTCATTCCTTTTAAATTTTTTTCAAACCTTCCATGAATATTTATCAACATGCAAAGTTGTACAGTTCCCCCACCTGACTCCTCCACCCCGCTGAGTCATGCCCACCACCCTGATCATGCATCTCCCCCCCACCACCACCACCACCACTCATTTGTTTTTTTTGTTGTTTTTTTCATTTTTGATTTTCCATCTATATTTATAATAAACATGTGATGTTTTGTACCCTCACACGGTCACCCCAGCTGCCCCCCGCCCCCCACAACCACAAAAAAAAGTATACATTTTCTGTTAAATTGATTTTGACTATTGAAATTATTTGCTTCCTAGTAACATCCTTAACTTTTTGCTGGATATATTTTTTTGCCATTCCTTACCACAAACCTTTTCGGCGGGGGATACCAATTCATCGAATTTGCTTGTTTCCTCCAGTCTTCCTGAAACTTTGTCAGAATGTTTGTTTTTATGAAATTTTTGACAAGTTCGAATCTGGGTCGTAGGGGGTAAAAAACTAGGAAAACTAGGAAGACAGAAGCAAAATGATTTTGCATACTGGCTATTATTTCTTAGATGTTATAATTATTAATTGTGCTAATAATTAATTCCCTTGTTAAAATAAATGTTTCTAATTATGCGGCCATGTAAAGGAAATAAAAATTGCAAACTCCACTGTGTTTCTTTCATACTGTATTTCAAAAGAATAAAATAACGTTGTCTGCCAGAGATTTTTCTTAAAACGAAAAAATAATATTCATTATCATGCTGATTTTGACGTATCAGTTCCGTCGGATGATGATTCCGCCGATTAAATTCCATTATCAGAGAAATGAATGATCAGAAAATGTTAAGTTTTAGAAGGCTTAAATATTCTTACATTGACATTGCATACGATACTTGTAATGGAAAAAATAATACAATACATGTTTCATACAATGCTAAAAATGTGTGTAAATAAACGCATGTTTGTAAATTTAATAATTCTTCAAAGATGGATGTAAATATTAATTACAACTTAACTGTCTCAGCGCATGTCACACAACGTTTGTGTACATGTTTAGAAATAGATTATACATAAAAATTATCGATATTCACACAAAAATGGGTGTAAATTTCAAGTAATTCTTGTGTAAATATTCTGTGTTAATAATGTATTTCTATTTATTGGAATTTAATGTGTTTACATGTAAAAAGTAAGAAAATCAGAAATGTTCAAATATTTATTAAACGCAAAAGGTGTGTTAAAATTGTGAATATTTTGAAGTGAAAATATTATTCTATTTGGATATAAGTTACGGACGAAATTAGGTATAAAAATCTTTGTTCAAACTTCGAAGACTCTGTAAGCTTATTTTAATTTACACCCAAAATATCCCTGCATGATTTCAATGGATGGATCCGATCTGTCAATCAAACCAATAATATTGGCCAATAAGATATGGCCTTATCCATCGATCCGTAGACTTTGTTGCTAAGGCGCCATTGTGTCTCACAAGCTTACTGTAACTAAGTATCTACAGACTGTAAAGTTCTGAATAAAAATAGTATTCTTTTACGTTCTCTTCACGGTCATGTGTGGAAAAAGAGATGCATTACATATAAAATGTAAATATGACATCTAGAAAAAAAGAAAAGAAGTGACCACATTTAATAAAAACCAATGTAGAATACTCATTTATCAAGTGTATCATTTCAAGAAATTACAGCTATTTTTGAATTGGTTTTCAGACAGGTGTCACAGGATTTTCATTCGATGCTGCACTTTAGAAAAACAGTATTCTCTAAGGCAAATAAAACATATACATGTGAACAGCGATCTCCAAATTTCGGCCACACCAAGAATTTTGATGCTAAATTTTCGTGTGCTGTTTTTTCTCTTGTCCTAAGAATGTCAGAAGTTATGTCATTTTTAGTTTCAGCCACACTCAACAGATTTTGTATAAGAATTGAAATGCTAGATATTCAGTGAATGGATTTTGTTTTTGTTTTTCTCATTAAGAATGTCTGAAGTAATTTTGGATGCGAAATTATGTTGGTTGCGTTTCCACACTTAGAAAAAAAACAAAAAAAAACAATTGTAGCCAGTAACAAAAGGATCCATAGAACAATAACGCCTAATTAACATAAGTTGCTGTTCTGGTTCTGAAACAAAAGTTATCTATTTCAGAGCTCCAGATAAGCTGCGTATTTATGCAATTAAAATTGCAGAAAACCCAATTGAATTCATACAGTGTGCGTACTGAAACACAAGTTAAATTCCTAATACCCAATTCGTAAAAAATCGCTTGCGTATCGCATTTTCCTTATTACTAAACGGGTACGAGACTTTAACGTTAGATTTAACTGACTGGTTATACATTACCACAGAACAGGTTGCAATTTATCGGAAAAATCACAAGACCATTCAATCGGCTGATCGGTGTTATTTGGACGCTTTGTAAACAATTTTTACGCCGATAAAATGTAAAAGAGGTTGTAGAAAAAACATTGTTGCAGCACAAACAAACAAATTAGTGGTGTATTTTGCTGTTCAACAATGACATTTATCTGTTTGTGACGATGTAGTGTCACCAATACTGGATGACATCTTTTGGGAGAATGCATATTGTGGTGTCCACATCGTTCGGGATACTGTGGATGAACTGATCTCAAACTGCATTAAAAGTGAAAAAGAAAACAACAGTATGGAACATTTATTACAGTTTTAAATACATTTTTGTATTAAACATTGAAGGGTGCCATTAAAGTACTTAGGTACTTAGTCAACCCTGTCTAATGATATATACCATGTATACTGTAAGCAAAAATACTCAATTGTTAGTGCAAGATTGGCAAAATACCCAATTGGTTTTAGCAAATACCCAATAACTTCTGAAAAGGCTGGGTAATGATATTATTTTTACCCAATTCAAATTTCCAGTACCCAATTCAGACAAAAAGTGATGGGTAAATACCCAATTGCACCAAAAGCTTATCTGGAGCTCTGCTATTTTTATAGATATAAATGAGCCGTGCCATGAGAAAACCAACATAGTGGGTTTGCAACCAGCATGGATCCAGACCAGCCTGCACATCCGTGCAGTCTGTTCAGGATCCATGCTGTTCGCTAACAGTTTCTCCAATTCCAATAGGCTTTAAAAGCGAACAGCATGGATCCTGACCAGACTGCGTGGATGCGCAGGCTGGTCTGGATCCATGCTGGTCGCAAAGACACTATGTTGGTTTTCTCATGGCACGGCTGAAATATGTATTTTTTTCAAGGGAATCAGCATACATTCGGAAGAGGGCGTTTCTGCATTGTTTTTCAACTTGTTATATATATATTTCGGAATAATGTCTGTGATTTCGTGTGTGCGAGTGCATGAGTGTTTTAATATCGCAATTAGCAGAAAAATCCTTAACGATGTATAGACATATATTTCTTAACTTTCTTGCTTTCAAAATACAAATGTCAATGAATATAGAATGAACATGCATTTATGATCGTATGACTTCTATATCTAATAACCACTTAGATGTCTATAAACATCATTGTGTACATCTTGTAAGAGTTACGTCAATTTGTAGCATTGACTGATCAAATAATAAGATGATTTAATTAATGACATGAATAAATGTGTCGCATATTGAAAAATGTTAACACCTGCAGATTTGTTACTCTTTCTTTTCAATGAAAACATGTACACTCGAAACCCGTTATAACGCTACTCGATATACCGCGGTATTCGTTATAACGCGGTAGGTTCTTGGCTCCGGAATTTTCAGGGGTAAAAAAAAAAACAAACAAAAAACGAGTCCGCGGATGTTATTTAATTTGATCATAACCAGCGTTAAAACTACATGTACTATACATTGTACGTTAACACCTTTGCCATGACAACTTTGTCAAAAATCAATAATTGTCTGCTAGCTTACTTGTTTGCGTATCGCCTTTGTTAAAGTTTGAATACATGTAGACATGTGACAATTAGGCAATCAGTACCATGTCAAAATTAGATTGTTTGCATAACAAGCATGTAAAATTGGTCAGTCAACTATCAAACCATTTAAGTTTGCACCAATTAAGCGGATGACATGAACACTTGAGTGAATAAAAATCGAACAACAGGCCCAGTTTTGTAATAAAAAGCAGCCGTTTTTCATAATCATCATTCTCAGTTCATTGGAATTTGCGAAGATTCGACGCACTGAAAGCCATATTGAGAATGTTCTCCCTTTTTAATATCGTATATTAACGACGGCGATTTAACAATTTTCTATGTTATTTATCGATTTTCTTCATGTATTCAAAATTAAATTTTTTAAGACTGTCCGCGTTTTTTCTCTTTTAGTTACATAAACCCCCAGTGCAATTGCATTACGTATGTAATTCTCATGACCGCGCACTCCTCACACAGCGTTATACATGTTTACTTCCGGGATAAACAATTTTAACTTTCTTTTAGAATCACGACAAAATGAGAAGATTAATGTATTTTTCAGTAGCATTTACGGTAAATAAATGTCCCGTTAATACGATTCTTATTTCTTATTAACATAAAACAGCGTCCAAAATACGTCTAATACATTACCGATGGGTGGGGTATTGCATTTACCGCTGATACGATCAACCCGCGTTATAAATATAACCCCGCTAGATCCGCGGGTCTCGAACCTTGGACCCCGATGACAGCATTATAACGGGGTCCCAGTGTATTATCAATTACAACTAATGAAAGGCACCCTCTACTTGTGATTAACACTGATCTGTTTCCATTTGTCGTTCGCAGCGGGCGATAACCATGGTACCAACTGACTAAGTTTAACTTTTTTAAATCGTGGGACATTCCTTCAGAAGGTATACATACATTTGTAAGTATTGCAGAATATCCACACCTAACGATGTTGTAGCTACCAGTATCAGTCGAGTTTCCAGATGAATACAATTAACATATTAAATAAAATACAATGATTTTAATTCACATTTAAATATAATACTGGTGCTTACTCGCAAATACAGACATGAAATGCAATTTTGAATCATAATATATCGGTCGCGTAAAAGCAAACATCATCATGCACAAACATATAGAATTTATAATGCGCAGGTGTGATACAGTTTTAATTTATTTATAGACATATTCCTTGTATCGTGTTTTCTTTTTATTATATGTATCATACTTTAAACCAGTAGTCTGTGAACATTTTGTGCAGTCCCAAAATAAACAAAATTATCAAATTCTACGACTTTCATATTTTTGAAGACCTTATTAGCACCGACATTTTACGGCTACATTTCACCACTTTTCTTCACGGAGTTAATATAACCTTAAGTATAATTATTCAATGATTAATTTAGCGCGTGATTCGACAGGTCTTTGATCTTTTTACAGTAATGAGTAGAAGATTTAGACACTTTATTAAAGAGAATCCGTCATAGCGGTATAATGTATATCCGCCAATTTGGAGAAAGCTTGTGAGACATAGCAACAATATCCAAGGGGGGCGTTCTTTATCAGAAAAATCGTGTCTATCCATTGACTGCATGCGAGCGTGGTTATGATAAGATCAGATAATGTTTCTCGACATCAGCTGGTAATTCTTATCTCGCCGCAGCAAGTATGTTACGGTATCGGTCTCAGGGCTTAATGTTAAAGAGTGAATGGTTTGATAGATTAACATGTTGTATTTCTGCTGTCTGGATGGCTTGACAGATAAAAATGTTGTATTTCTGTTGTCTGTGTGTAATAGTGTGGATGGCTTGACAGATAAAAATGTTGTTTTTCTGTTGTCTGTGTCTTATAGAGTGGATGGCTTGTCAGATAAAAATGTTGTATTTCTGCTGTCTATGTGTTATAGAGTGGATGGCTTGACAGATAAAAATGTTGTATTTCTGCTGTCTGTGTGTCATAGAGTGGATGGCTTGCCAGATAAAAATGTTGTATTTCTGTTGTCTGTGTGTTATAGAGTGGATGGCTTGACAGATAAAAATGTTTTATTTCTGCTGTCTGCTGTCTGTGTGTTATAGAGTGGATAGCTTGACAGATAAAAATGTTGTATTTCTGTTGTCTGTGTGTTACAGAGTGGATGGCTTGTCAGATAAAAATGTTTTATTTCTGCTGTCTGTGTGTTATAGAGTGGATGGCTTGACAGATAAACATGTTGTATTTCTGCTGTCTGTGTGTTATAGAGTGGATGGCTTCAGGCCCAGATCCAGAAATATTTGATGGGGTGGGGGGCACAAGTTTAGTACAAAGGCATCACCGGCGAGGTGCACAGTGCCAAGAGCGGATAGGTACAGGATGGGGGCCTCTGTCCATATTTGGGGTCAGAGTGGGGTCTCCTCCCTGAAAGTTTTTGTTATACTGGTATGAAATAGTGGCCTCTGGTGCATTTTGGGTCTAAATTTTGAGAATGTTATTCCTTTTCCAACATAGATTGGTGCAACTTAGATGAGTATAGGGCACTTCTCAGCCAACTAGTGGGGGGACATGGGTCCCCTCAGCCCAGGCCTGGGCTTGACAGATAAACATGTTGTATTTCTGCTGTCTGTGTGTTATAGAGTGGATGGCTTGCCAGATAAAAATGTTTTATTTCTGCTGTCTGTGTGTTATAGAGTGGATGACTTGACAGATAAAAATGTTGTTTTTCTGTTGTCTGTGTGTTATAGAGTGGATGACTTGACAGATAAAAATGTTGTATTTCTGCTGTCTGTGTGTTATAAAGTGGATGACTTGACAGATAAAAATGTTGTATTTCTGTTGTCTGTGTGTTATAGAGTGGATGACTTAACAGATAAAAATGTTTTTTTTCTGTTGTCTGTGTGTTAGAGTGGATGACTTGACAGATAAAAATGTTGTATTTCTGTTGTCTGTGTGTTATAGAACACATGGTTTGAGTATAGGTCACTTCACAAGCGTATCATTACACCCCTAAGATGCTGTGTGTGTGCTATAGAGCGTATGGCTTGAAAGATAAACGTGTTGTATGTTGTTTTTCTGCTGTCTGTGTGTTATAGAACGGATGGCTTGACAGGTAAAAATGCTATATTTCTGCTGGATAGCCTGTTAGATAAACTGTCTGTTTGTTATAGAATGGATAGCCAGATAGGTAGAAACTTTGTATCTCTACTGACTGTGTGTTATAGAGTAGATGGCCTGGTGGATAAATTGCCTGTTTATTTTAGAGTAGATGGCCTGATAGATAAACTGTCTGTGTGGATAGCTTGATAGATAAACTGTCAGTGTGTTATAGAGTAGATGGCCTGATAGATAAACTGTCTGTGTGTAATAGAGTGGATGGCCTGATAGATAAACTGTCAATGAGTTATAGAGTGATTAGCCAGATAGGTAGAAACTTTGTATTTCTACAGACTGTGTGTTATAGAATAGATGGCTTGATGGATAAATTGTCTGTGCCTAATAGACTAGATGGCCTGATAGATATACTGTCTGTTTGTTATAGAGTAGATGGCCTGATAGTCGCCATATGACTATCATGTGTTGGTGCGACGTTAAATCCAAAAAAAGAAAAAGAAAAACAAAAAAGAGATGGTCTGTTGGATTAACTGTCTGTGTGTAATAGAGTAGATGGCCTGATGGATAAACTGTCTGTGTGTAATAAAGTAGATGACCTGATAGATAAACTGTCTGTTTGTTATAGAGTAGATGGCCTGAGATAAATTGTCTGTGCGTAATAGAGTGGATGGCCTGATAGATAAACTGTCAATGTGTTATAGAATGGATAGCCTGATAGGTAGAAACTTTGTATCTCTGCTGACTGTGTGTTATAGAATAGGTGGCCTGATGGATAAACTGTCTGTGAGTAATAGAGTAGATGGCCTGAGATAAACTGTCTGTGTGTAATAGCGTAGATGGCCTGTTAGATAAACTGTCAATGTGTTATAGAGTGGATAGCCTGATAGGTAGAAACTTTGTATCTCTACTGACTGTTTGTTATAGAGAAGATGGCCTGAGATAAATTGTCTATGTGTAAGAGTGGATGGCCTGATAGATATACTGTCTGTTTGTTATAGAGAAGATGGCCTGAGAAAAATTGTCTGTGTGTAATAGAGTGGATGGCCTGTTAGATAAACTGTCAATGTGTTATAGAGTGGATAGCCTGATAGTTGGAAATTTTGTATCTCTACTGACTGTGTGTAATAGAGTAGATGGCCTGATGGATAAACTGACTGTGTGTAATAAAGTAGATGACCTGATAGATAAACTGTCTGTTTGTTATAGAGAAGATGGCCTGAGATAAATTGTCTGTGTGTAATAGAGTGGATTGCCTGTTAGATAAACTGTCAATGTGTTATAGAGTGGATAGCCTGATAGGTAGAAATTTTGTATCTCTACTGACTGTGTGTAATAAAGTAGATGGCCTGATAGATAAACTGTCTGTTTTTTATAGAGAAGATGGCCTGAGATAAATTGTCTGTATGAAATAGACTGGATGGCCTGTTAGATAAACTGTCAATGTGTTATAGAGTGGATAGCCTGATAGGTAGAAACTTTGTATCTCTACTGACTGTGTGTAATAGAGTAGATGGCCTGATGGATAATTTGTCTGTGTGTATAGAGTGGATAGCCTGATAGATGAAAATATAGTATCTCTACTGTCGTGTAAGAATGGATTGCTTGATAGGTAAAAAGCATATTTCTTGCGAAGTGGATGGCCTGATGGATAAATTGTTTGCTGGATGAGGTAAAGGTTGTACTTTAAGGCATACAAATGATGATAAAAGTAATTAACACTAATCTTGTTTTCTTTTACTTCAGATAACGTCATTGGTAAGCCTACATTTCCTGGGTCATGCTGTCGGAGAAGACCAAATAGAGCAGCCTAAATATAAATGCCTTGTCTCTCTGGAGTTTATCAAGGCTGTTGCTAGGTAGGAATTTATTCATTTAAAACAAGTCAGTCTAATAGCCTTTAATCTTTTAAATGGTAGAGATGGTACCTAAAAATTCCAATTGCATTTGATATTACTTTCTGTTGAAAACCTAATACCAGAGTTCCTCAATTATATAATGGCTTAACTTTCATACTTCATTTTTATGCTGAAAGGCAATATTTAATCCAAAAATTTAGTCCTACTTGGAAAAGTGAAGCCAGTGACAGATAACTCTTCTAGGACTATTTAGTAATCTGAACAAATTATGCATAGATTCGGATGTGTTTCCCAAAAATATAGTTTACTTCAAGATGTATGAATAATCATTTAAACAAAGAAGTTGAGCATTATCTTTCATTTTCAAACAAACTTATTTAAAGACATTTTTATGCCCCCACTTTAGGGGTCGCATATAGATTTGCCCTTGTCCATCCTTCCGTCCGTCCTTCCGAGAATGTTGTGTCGCATATTTGACGTAGAGTCACAAAACTTTACAGGAATGTTGGTCAGCATGTGTAGTTGTGCACCTGGGGTTTCATGTCTGGATTCATTCAATCTTGTAGGAGTTATGGCCCCTGACTTTGTAAAAATTGTTCATTTTAGTGTTGTGTCGCGCCTAGCTCCAAAAGTATTTGACGTAGAGTCACAAAACTTTACAGGAATGTTGGTCAGTATGTGTAGTTGTGCACCTGGGGTTTCGCGTCTGGATTCATTCAGTCGTGTAGGAGTTATGGCCCCTGACTTAGTAAAAAATTGGTCATTTTAATGTTTTGTCGCGCGTAGCTCCAAAAGTATTTGACCTAGAGTCACCAAAGTTTACAGGAATGTTGGTCAGCATGTGCAGTTGTGCACCTGGGGTTTCGCGTCTGGATTCATTCAGTCGTGTAGGAGTTATGGCCCCTGACTTAGTTAAAAATTTGTCATTTTAATGTTGTGTCGCGCGTAGCTCCAAAAGTATTTGACCTAGAGTCACCATGGATAGGTATCTAAAAATCTCAAGAGTGCATATATATTTATATGTACATTATATATGGTTATTTTTTGCATTTTTTTTTAAATAGCAACATATTGTTTTCCCAAAGTTGATCTGTGTCCTTTGTCATGTAGTGGGGGCATCTGTGTCCCATGGACACATTTCTAGTTTTTAGCTCGACTGTTCTTAGAATAGTAGAGCTGTTGGACTCGCCCATGCGTCTGTGTCCGCGTCTGCGTCCACGTCCCGATTTGGTTAAGTTTTTGTATGTAAGCTGGTATCTCAGCAACCACTTGTGGGAATGGATTGAAACTTCACACACTTATTCACTGTGATAAACTGACTTACATTGCACAGGTTACATAACTCTATTTTGCTTTTTTACAAAATTATGCCCCTTTTTTGACTTAGAATTTTTGGTTAAGGTTTTGTATATATAAGCTGGTATCTCAGTAACCACTTGTGGGAATGGGTTGAAACTTCACACACTTATTTACTGTGATAAACTGACTTACATTGCACAGGTTCCATAACTCTATTTTGCTTTTTTACAAAATTATGCCCCTTTTTCGACTTAGAATTGTTTGGTTAAGTTTTTGTATGTAAGCTGGTATCTCAGTAATCACTAATTGGAATGGATTGAAACTTCACACACTTGTTCACAGTCATAATCTGACATGCACAAAGCAGGTCCCATAACTTTATTTTGCTTTTTTACAAAATTATGCGCCTTTTTCAACATAGAAATTTTTGGTTAGGTTTTTGTATGTAAGCTGGTATCTCAGTATCCACTAATGGGAAAGGATTGAAACTTCACACACTTGTTCACTGTCATGATATGACCTGCAGTGCAAAGGGTCAATAACTCAACTACGCATTTTACAAAATTATGCCCCTTTTTCAACTTAGGAGTTTTGGGTTAAATTCTTATATGTAAGCTGGTATCTCAGTACCTACTAATGGGAATGGATTGAAACTTCACACACTTGTCCACTGTCATGAGCTGATAAGCACTATGCAGGTTCCATAACCCTATTTTGCTTTTTTACTAAATAATGCCCCTTTTTCGACTCGTATTAATTCAATCGACAAGGCTGTTGAATAGTTGAGCGTTGCTGTCCTCCGACAGCTCTTGTTATTTATTACTGCCGATAATTTACAGGTATGGTATGATCATAGGAAAGAAAACATTATTTGTGAGAAAAAATATAAATAGACTCTATGAATTTTACGACATCGAATCCCTCAACATTTTTACAAAATTCATTTGCCAAGAATAATCGAGGCCTCAAAATGTATGAGTTAAAAACAGAGCGATATAAAAATGTATATTCGATCTGATGGTCACACCAAAACTATACCAAAAACTGTGCCAAAAGAAGTTATTTCACTTTTTATGACACTCACCTAGTGTTTGCAAATGTACCTAATTTGCATATTGACCTGCAAATGTACCTAATTTGCATATTGACCGAGGCATGCGGAATCACATTAACCTTGCGGAATCACATTAACTTTGCGGTATCACATTAACCTTGCAGAAACTTCTGTTAATATAATTCCGATGTTCTTTAGTATAAATGAAATTGTTCCGTTAGTTAAAAAGAAAAGACAATCACCATTCCTTAGCTAATCGACCAAAACAAAGAAGCCAATGTTGCTGTCAAAAGTTCCCGTATTTAATGCACGGTGCTATGTTAAAATATTGCTAGTGTGAGATAAGCGATATGCACTTCAGTTTTGCACTTGATTTGTTGTTGTCGATGAATATGTAGCCTTAGGTACCATCTCTATAAATAGCATATAAATTGAAATTTACTATCCGAGATACTAGTGCACTGCCATTTGTAATCCCGCTCGAAAGTAGTTGAGAAATATAGCCACATATACCAGAGTATTCGTTGGTCCAAGACAAAAATAATATGTATGTATCTCTTCTGGGGACCGCGATTGGGTCGGGAAATGACGTCATCAATATGGCAACTGATCACGAAAATAATACTGCTTAATTATGTCTGACAAAATCAGTAAAATTGCTTATAATATCGGATATCATGTCATTAAACAAGCCAATGTGACATTTCAAATGTTTATACTTACACTTTCTCAGAAAAATATATTTAGTTTATTTTAAGAGTTTAATTTGTACCCCACCCACTTAATTTACAGTGCATTTATACACGCCGCTTCTGCCTCTTGATATTAATTATTTTCGACTTTTCTTGAAATATGATTATTCTCGAAAGTGACGAGAAATATAACATACAATAAGGGAACATAGGTTACCAATATCTGCTTTTGATAAGTACCTAGAAGGAAGGGAATTTAATGAAAATTCAGTACAAATCAATGTCGGTACAAGCAGTTGTCTATGCTCTAATAAGATTGTGTGCAAATTACATGTTTTGTTTGCAATTTTATCTTGATCTTTATCTTTTATTATATTCATTCAAACTGGACATCAACACTGAGTGTTTTACTTAATGCGACTTCAGTCCCGCAATAACAAAGCTATCTACTCACAGTATTATTTATTGTACCCCCCGACAACAAAGTTGTAAGGGGGGGGGGTATACTGGTTTCAGGTTGTCTGTCCGTCTGTCCGTAGACGCAATCTTGTGCGCACCATCTCTCCTTATCCCCTTGACAGAATTTAATGGAACTTCACACAAGTGATCAGTACCAACAGTAGTTGTGCATGGGGCACGTTAGGTTCTTTTAGAAAAAAAATTTGCAGAGTTATGGGACTCTGTTTTTTTGTTACTATACTATATATATTATATACTTAGACACAATCTTGTGCGCACCATCTCTCCTCATCCCCTTGACACAATTTAATGAAACTTCACACAAGTGATCAGTACCAACAGTAGTTGTGCATGGGACATGTTAGGTTCTTTTAGAAAAAAAAATTCCAGAGTTATGGGACTTTGTTTTTTGTACCCCGACAACAATTGTAAGGTATACTGGTTCAGTTGTCTGTTGTCTGCCTGTCTCTGTCCATCTGCTACAATCTTGTGCGCACCATCTCTCCTTATCCCCTTGACAGAATTTAATGAAACTTCGCACAAGTGATCAGTACCAACAGTAGTTGTGCATGGGGCATGTTAGGTTCTTTTAGAAAAAAAATTTGCAGAGCTATGGGACTTTGTTTTTTTGTTACTATACTATATACATAGACACAATCTTGTGCACACCATCTCTCCTCATCCCCTTGACACAATTTAATGAAACTTCACACAAGTGATCAGTACCAACAGTAGTTGTGCATTGGACATGTTAGGTTCTTTTAGAAAAAAAAATTCCAGAGTTATGGGACTTTGTTTTTTTGTTACTATACTATATACATAGACACAATCTTGTGTGCACCATCTCTTCTCATCCCCTTGACACAATTTAATAAAACTTCACACAAGTGATCAGTAACAACAGTAGTTGTGCATGGGGCATGTTAGGTTCTTTCAGAAAATTTTTTTTGCAGAGTTATGGGACTCTGTTTTTTTGTTAGTATACTATATACATAGACACAATCTTGTGCGCACCATCTCTCCTCATCCTCTTGACACAATTTAATGAAACTTCACACAAGTGATCAGTAACAACAGTAGTTGTGCATGGGGCATGTTAGGTTCTTTCAGCAACAAAAATTGCAGAGTTATGGGACTTTGTTTCTTGTTAACATACTATGTACATACAGTTTGCATATGCAATTTTGTGCGTGCCTAATCTACCAAACCCTTGCACACAATTTAATGAAACTTCACACAAGTGATCAGTACCAACCCTAGTTGTGCATGGTGCATGTTACATTCTTTTAGATAAATATTCTGCATAGTTATGGGACTTTGTTTTTTGTTACTATACTGTATACATACAGTCTATATATACATACAGTCCACATAATTATGCAATCTTGTGTGCGTCAAATTGCAATGTACTGTGTCAGTGCATGCGGGGGGGTACATTCATCACCTTTAATGATAGCTCTAGTTACCCCTGCATTTAAACGTTCTGAGTTTAACATGGGCTTTCCGCAATTATGTTCAGCAAATTGCAGAAGGAAGGGCATAACTGGGCAGGTTGTAATGTTGTCATAAAACAAAGCATTCATTTCATTTTCTTTCTTTCATCATTTCTTCTCTGCAGCTGATATTATTTTTCAACAGGTTCGATATGTGATATACTCTGATTCATGGTAATGCAACTTTCCAACAAAACAGCCTCTTTAAACCATAACACTGCAGCAATGCATGTATAGTTCAGAACATGATAAATACATAAACAAAGTAAAGCACTTAGTAGACAGCAAATTCAAAACGTAAAAATTAAGGAACGTAGTCCGGCAACAGCCTCCAAAAGCTGAAAGTCTTATTGACGCAAGGGAAACTAAAGGCACGTGACATGAAACACAAAAGTGATGGGGTAAATAATTATATGAAAAAAAATGTTGTCCTTTATCATTATGGAGTTATTTAGTATTATCATAATAGAATTCCGCTGGTGTTAGAGGATGTGAGGGGTATTTCACCTGTCTAAACCTTAGTCAAACAAAGTCATCTATTATTTTGAATAGTTGAATTCTATACTGTCAAGGAATCTTCTTAAAATTTTTAACTAACCATTTACGCATGTTCTCCATGCGGCTGCAGATAGCAGTACAGTACAACATTATTAAAGATCCGACGAATCAGAAATGCAGAAATATATCAAAGCCGCTCAGTATTAGTGTGCTTTAAGAACTACCTATCATGGCGTCGTCCACCTATTTCGTTAGACACGATAAAGAGTAAAGAGGAAAATGTAGCATCCAGCTCAGTAAACAAAGTACTGAAACCCAAATATGCACAGTATCTCAAAAAAAACGGGTCAGAACTGCATGTAATAAAATATTTTATCATTTTACTAAACACATTTGGGAAAATTTCCATTAAATTTGATAAATAAGTACTGTTTTGATACACCTTATAAGAGAAGTGTTTTTAAATTGCTATTAAACTTTAAAAAAAACACACACAAGTCTGAGCTGCGATAGTGACAGTTAGTAGAATATTCTTGCAGTTGATAATAGCAGTAGTTCTGCAAAAGAACATATTGATAACGTTCATTGAATTCTTGAAAGTCGCTGTTTCAAAGATGTATTGACGATTATATAAAGGTGAACAAAAATGTTTTCTTAAACATCGCGTATACCGACAGACAACATAACCTACAAAGCTGTTGTGTGACAATCCAGGTATCTAGTAACTTATCTGGGCTGATATATTTCAAAAAATTGTATGGGGAACATCCCCATCTAATGAGAAATCAATTTAAAATATGGAAATATGTCAATCCCAATAGATGTAGTATTGTAGTGTATGAATTTTTAGCTTCATTAAATAACTGCATCTCCTCGACATAAAATATATCAAGTATTCGAGCAACAACTGATTGTCTGTATTTGTAAACAGTATCAAGAATGCGTGAATTATTATTAATATAGTAATCACACCTAACTGTCTATAACGTTTCTTACTTATACGAAACAATCTGCGACAAGCTATGCAGAAGCAGTTCTCTAGGAATACTAATTATCTCTGGTAAAATTGCATTCCTTTAAAGGATATCAGTGTTGTGCAATAAAGCAGAGAGAGTTTTACAAACTGTCTCACAGGTTGACATGGAAAATAATGCTAAGTAATTTTACAAGCAGAAAATGCTTAAAACTGAAAACAAATGCACAAAAAGTGCGTTTAATTAAAGTAGTTCCTTTGTCATTCATTAGATTATTTGGTAAATAAGTATAAAGAGTAAGGAGATCGTATGAAACGACTGAACAGCAAACCTTGTCATTGTTGGATTTTGAATTTTCTAGGATTTTGCAAGATTTTATACTGTCTGCGAATGTTTTTACTAGAGTTTGCATATATTTTATTGCAGTATCTTTTCACATTGACTAAAAAAGCAGTTCCACATGAAGCTATATGATTAATTAGATAAATTAGTAGTGAAACGAGCTAAATGTAATTAGTGACCAAATCCTGTTCATTTGAAGGATTAAATGAGTAGGTTTTATTACTATCAAACTTACATAGAGTAAACTTCTGATGATTCCTTTCTGAGATGTCTTTAACTCCTTGGGGTCGAAATGCGACTAAAGGCGCTATATTTTCTACCCCTGTAGTGTCGAAATCCGACAGTACGCGCGTTATCAGGACTCCCCGGGATGGCAATTGACGAGTATAGTCGCGGCACCGAGATCATGCTGATTGCGTCACGTACTTGTTAATTTTTGATAATCCTGATAAAAGCAAAATTATTTTGCATACCGGCTATTATTTCTTAGATGTTATAATTAATAATTAGTTTCCTTTAAAATGAATGTTTGTAATATGCGGTAAAGGAAATAAAAAAAGACGAACTCCGCTGTGTTTCATTTATACTGTATTTCAAAAGATTAAAATAATGTCGGCTGCCAGAGATTTTTCTTACGCTGAAGAAAATATTCATTATCATGCTGATTTTGACGTATCAGTTCCGTCGGATGATGATTCTGACGATAAAATTTCATTATCAGAGAAATGAATGGTCGGAAAATGTTAAGTTTTAGAAAGCTGAAATATTGGTACACTTATATCGCATTAAATTCAAATGGATAAAAATAACACAGCAAAACATGTTTCATACATAAAAATGTGTGAAAATAAACGCTTTTTGTAGATTTAATAATTCTCCAAAGATGGGTCTAAATATTACAACTTAATTGTCTCAGTGCGTATCAAACAACGTTTGTGTACATGTTTAGAAATTAATTATACATCAAAATAAACCATCGATATTCACTCAAAAATGGGTGTTAATTTGGAGTAATGCTGATGTAAATACTCTGTGTTAATAATGTATTTCTATTTACTGGAATTTAATGTGTTTACATGTTAAAAAAAGTAATAAAATAGGAAATGTTCAAATATTTATTAAACACAATAGGTGTTTAAAAATGGTGAATGTTTTGAAGTGAAATTATTATTCTATTTGGATATAAGTTACGGACGAAAGTGGATATATATAAATATTTGTTCAAACTTGGAAGATTTTATAAGTATAGTTTGATTTACACCCATGTTAATAATATTTCCATGCATGATTTCAATTGACTGCATGCGAGTGTGATTATGATAAGATCAGATAATGTTCTTTGACGTCAGGTGGTAATTCTTATCTCGCCGCAGCATGTATATTATGATATCGGCCTCAGGGAGTTAACTCAGGTTTACAGGGAAGTATGTATTAACTGGATTTATCAATTTTAGCAGGAGAATCGGCACTATAAAAAGAACACGTTTTAAAGCTGTTTCTGCATTAGAAACAACATTCTCAAGATTGCACCATGTAACATATTTTTCTATTTATTTTGCGTTCTGACCACAGTATCGGGGAATTAACCTGATCTGACACACTTACACAGATAACAAGGGCTTATAGATGTATATGATCATGCTATTTGATTATGGAAGTGATAGATAATCAGACTATTTCTATTTTAATGGAACATACTGCGTCACTAAACAAAAATTTGCTCACTTAATATCGTCGTTTAGTCAGTTTCTGACATTCATGGACATTTTTTCATTTTAGCACAATAAATTCCATCTTTTTCATAAAAAAAGTGTTTTATCTGCTAGAATTTAACATTACCTTCACTAAATATATTATTTTTACAATTATAACATAGTTTTCAAGGTCGTTGTCACCTGTAACTAATCAGCAGTCAGAAATTATCTGCCTTTCTTATTTTGGCTTTAGCCACCATATTTATGACGTCATAACTTTTTCCAGTCGCGTGCCCGGAAAGAGATACATGGGAAATTACGATAACTCACCTCAATCTACAATGTGGTATAGGTCTCTATATTTCTCAATATTTTTCTCACGGCGACCCATATCCCCACAAATTTCCGTGTACTATACATTACTGCTAGCTGAAATAAATGAGTGTATTAGCTCACCTACGCATGGGGTGCTCAAGGTTCTATTGGGATTACTAACTGTATTAGCTCACCTACGCATGAGGCTCAAGGTTCTATTGGGATTACTAACTGTATTAGCTCACCTACGTATGAGGTGCTCAAGGTTCTATTGGGATTACTAACTGTATTAGCTCACCTACGTATGAGGTGCTCAAGGTTCTATTGGGATTACTAACTGTATTAGCCCACCTACGCATGAGGTGCTCAAGGTTCTATTGGGATTACTAACTGTATTAGCTCACCTACGTATGAGGTGCTCAAGGTTCTATTGGGATTACTAACTGTATTAGCTCACCTACGTATGAGGTGCTCAAGGTTCTATTGGGATTACTAACTGTATTAGCTCACCTACGCATGAGGTGCTCAAGGTTCTATTGGGATTACTAACTGTATTAGCTCACCTACGTATGAGGTGCTCAAGGTTCTATTAGGATTACTAACTGTATTAGCTCACCTACGCATGAGGTGCTCAAGGTTCTATTGGGATTACTAACTGTATTAGCTCACCTACGCATGAGGTGCTCAAGGTTCTATTGGGATTACTAACTGTATTAGCTCACCTACGCATGAGGTGCTCAAGGTTCTATTGGGATTACTAACTGTATTAGCTCACCTACGCATGAGGTGCTCAAGGTCCTATTGGGATTACTAACTGTATTAGCTCACCTACGCATGAGGTGCTCAAGGTTCTATTGGGATTACTAACTGTATTAGCCCACCTACGCATGAGGTGCTCAAGGTTCTATTGGGATTACTAACTGTTTTAGCTCACCTACGCATGAGGCTCAAGGTTCTATTGGGATTACTAACTGTATTAGCTCACCTACGCATGAGGTGCTCAAGGTTCTATTGGGATTACTAACTGTATTAGCACACCTACGCATGAGGTGCTCAAGGTTCTATTGGGATTACTAACTGTTTTAGCTCACCTACGCATGAGGCTCAAGGTTCTGTTGGGATTACTAACTATATTAGCTTATCTACGCATGAGGCTCAAGGTTCTATTGGGATTACTAACTGTATTAGCTCACCTACGTATGAGGTGCTCAAGGTTCTATTGGGATTACTAACTGTATTAGCTCACCTACGCATGAGGTGCTCAAGGTTCTATTGGGATTACTTACTGTGTTAGCTCACCTACGCATGAGGTGCTCAAGGTTCTATTGGGATTACTAACTATATTAGCTCACCTACGTATAAAGGTGCTCAAGGTTCTATTGGGATTACTAACTTTCCTTTGCCTGTTATCAGTCCATAGTTGTCTAATATCTGTTTGCTTTTAACATTTTCTCTCAAACCATGTTGTGTAAATTAATGAAAAATTGCGATAACTAACTATCATTTGCCCAAGCTAAAAAAAAAAAATATGTTTAAACCTTCTCTTGCACCACTTCAAGCGGTTTGATGGATCAACACCAAAACTTAGTCTGTAGCATCCGTGTAGGATCATCTTAAATTTTTTCAAATGGTTCGACTTTATAGATTTTTAGGGGCTGTCATAAGTAAAGAAAGAAAAGTGTTTAAATGACTTCACATAAATAACTCTAAGGATCATCATCAAACTTGGTATATAGCATCCTAGTAAGATTCTTTTAATTTTTGTTCAGATGATTTGGCTTGACTGATTTAGGGACCTCCAGAGTGAAAAATAGGAAAACCTTTAAACAATGGACTTCTTCAGGTGAGCAACTTAGGCCTATTTGAGAGTTATGGCCCTTGACTTGGTAAAAGAGATGCGTAAAGGGCTTATAAGTTTGTGTCGCTCATATCTCAAAAAGAATTTGTCTTAGCGATATGAAACCATATGGTAATACTATTCAGCATGTGAACTGTGCATCTGAGGATTTCTTTGAGATTTCAATTTACAAGAGCAGAGATATTGTCCTTAACAAAAAAAGTATTTAGGGCTAAAAGTTTGTGTCTGTTTTATTATTGGGCAGAATTCCACCAAACTTTACAGGAGTTATCAGTGCCAAGCCTCATTGTGCAAATTATCGTCATGTTATGGTACATTCATTTTCATTTGAGTTATGGCTCTTGATTTGTTGTATTTTGCCTTGTCAGGGCAACTGCTGTAATACGACCAGGAAAAATTACACCAAACTTCACAAAAGCTGTCATTGCCAAGCCGAGTTGTGTATGTCATTGGCATGGCCCAGTTTGATGTTTTTCAACATAGTTATGGCCCTTGATTCATCAAATTTTATGATGTTTTAGCCACAAATTGCTGGGGGTAAGGTAAAATTGGTTTTAACTGTTCTTAAAAAAGGGTAGCTCAAAAGTGCTACAGAGCTTATGTTTATTGTTTCTCAAAGCAACAGCAAATAAATAAATAAATAAAATAAATTTACCTTTCACAGATTTTCACCAAACTTTACAAGAGTGATCAGTGCAAATTTTTATTATGCATATCATTGGCATGTTCCACTTAAGTGATTTTTCTGGGGAGTCAAATTTTATGATGATTTGGAAACTTGCAAGCCTAGCTATACATATCATTGGCATGTTCCAATTCAGTGATTTTCAGCCCTTGATTTGTCATATTTTACAGTGTTTACACTAGTTGCTGTATACAATTTGGCTGAATTTCAGGAGTGATTAATGTGAAACATAGTTGTGCATATTATAGTCATATTTTGATTAAACAATTTTCAACAGTCATGACCCTTGATTTGTCAAATTTGTTGATCTGTGCTACTTCCCCTATGCCACTGCCAAGCCTAGTTGTGTATATAATTGTACTATTACAGTTCAGTGATTTTCCCTGGAGTTACGGGCCTTAATTTATAGCATTTTACAATATCTCCATTGTCAGGGCTCTGGAAATTTTGATAACTCAATCGGTTCAAAACGAAAATCCTGACATCGGCGCTACCCCACCCACCGCATTCCCAATATTACATATTTTGTAAAACGTGATAGGGTAAAGAAATAAGCATGTCATGCATTAAAACTGAGTTACCAGTCACCGCACGTTACCATACAATGAAGACAGTTATTCAGTGTTATGTGTGATCGTTACTTTGTTTAAATTTCGGTGTTTTTCCGAGATAATACGAGGCATTGACACCGTGTGCGTAACTAGTCTAAAAGCCAACGCACGTGACTTCGATACGGTATACACGGCAGATACTTTGTGATGTTTCCTCATTCTTTGACGGAATTCTATAAAATACAATGCGTCAAAGTGAGTTACACGACACATATTCTCTGCTAAACAGCCTCAGTATTTAAAGAATACTCTGCCGCGGACCGAATGTGTACGTTATTTGAACGAATTTCCCGCATGTATAGTACCAAAACGTCACGCGGGTTGTACTTCAATAAGCAACTACATTTTATAAAGTTATATGTTCTCTTCTGATGTAAACAAAATTTCATTTTGAAACGTTTTTTAAAAGACCAATTTGATAAACAGTGCCACTCCGGTTTTCTTTATCATTCGTGGTTGCCCGTCCTTTTTTTTCTTTTTTGTACAGTCGGGTTGCAAAGACGATTTTCTGCATTTGTTTCAACTGGAGCCCCAACAAATGAATCATGTAATTTTTTCAAATCAAGTAATTATAAAAATTATTTTTTATTGGTTTTCCGTGTGATGTCTTATTAAATCAAAGACCTATAATATAGCTCTTTGATTAAATGCAGCGACCATTTGTTTGTTACCGTGATCAAACATAGCCTTTTGAAATAAATCATCCATCGGATTCTAAATAAAAGAAGTGGATCCCCGTCGAAATGATTTGGATCCAGTCAGAAACGTTAGGAAACCAGTCAAAAATGTTTAATACACCGCAGTTGGCTGTCTGCAAACATTAAAGGATGTGCCGCGCGAGCACTGATTGCATCACGCGCTAATTACAGACCGATTATCAAAGTGACAATCAGACCGATTGACACGTTTATTGATTATCTGAAGGTGCGACCAACAATTTCCAATTTTGGCAGGTGATCGTGTATTGAGATATCAGACCGAAATTTACTTGACTGTAGCATCATTATAAGGTCTTCTTCCAAGTCTTGTTCAAATGAAGGCACTCGGGGGCCCGTTTGAGGGGCCACTAGAGCCAAAACTAGAAATACCTTTAAACGACTTGTTCTCATGAACCGCTTGAAGGATTTTCATCAAACTTAGCATCATTATAAGGCCCTTTCCCAAATTTGTTCAAATGGGGACACTTGGCCCCTTTAAGGGGCTACTAGAGCCAAAATTAGAAACATCTTAAAATGACTTCTTCTCATGAACCACTGGAAGGATCTTCATCAAATTTGGGTTGTGGCATCATTATCCATAATTTGTTCAAATGGGGGCACTTGGCCGCCACTAGAACTAAAAATAGAAATGCCTTCAAAAGACTTCTACTCGCAAACAGCTTGATGGATCTTCATCAAACTTGATTTGTATCATTGTTATAAGGCCCTTTATCAAAAAGTTTCAAATGGGGACACTTGGCACCTTTTAGGGGCTGCTAGAGCTAAAACTAGAAATACTTTTCAAAGTATGAGCTGTATTTTGTAATGCTTTTTGTGTCTTGATGTAAACTGTTCAAAATATATGTCTATATGTAATAATTGTCAATAAACGGGCTGTCGTTTAAGCAGTTCCAAAAAAAAAAAAAGAAATACTTTTCAACAACTTATTCTAATGAATGGCTAGATGGATTTTCATCAGACTTGGTATGTAGGATCATTATTGGGTCCTCTCTCAAATTTGTTCAAATGGGGGCAGTTGGCACCTTTTAGGGGTTGCTAGGGCTAAAAGTAAAAATACAGTCTAACCTGTCTTAAGCAGCCAGCCAGGGGAAACAGACAACTTGGCCGCTTAAGCCAGGTGACCACTGATCGGAGGGGCAGCCAGTATATATATATTTTAGACTTCTGACCAGTGTTCAATCATGACTTTAGCCTTTAGGCCCATTTCTTTTCTGTTTTACGAGCTAATTATTTTACCAGGATATCAAGCATTTGCCTTCGCAATACAAATGGTCTTCTTAGCAATCAACAACTCCGGCGTGTGGTTTACAACAAAAATAATTTTCCAACTTGTTTACGTTTTTCGCCATTTTGGTAAAGGGAAGCTACTCTCAGCGCTTACTGTCTATGCTAAAATCTAAGATTGCCATTACGTTTCATAAATAATCGAGTTGTTTATATTTCTTTCAAACAAAATTATTTTCATATAAACTTACCAGTGTTTTGATGAAAAAAAAAAAATCACAAATATTATGATACTAATTAAAGATTGAGTATTATCTTTAACCGAGATCAAACTGTGAACAACAAAATTGACACGAGGTGACATGCTAATTGCCAATAATTACTGGCCATTTGATCGTAACAAAAAGAGGATCACACCTTTGGTTATCAGTTTGAATTGAGAAGCTCATGTCATTTTTGTTATCCCCCGACGAAAGTCGGAGGGATATAGTTTTGGCGTTGTCCGTCCTTCCGTCCGTCTTTCCGTCCGTCCGAGCTCACATTTGCATACTAAGTTGGCTATAGGAACAATAGGTAACTGTACTTTTTCTTTGTCATTCATTCCGTAAGGCTTTTATGTGGCTATTTTTCTCTTACGTGGCTAAAAGAACAATAGAGAGAACAAAAGAGTAGCCACATAAGTATCCATATGTAGGACCGTCAGTCCGTCCGGAGCCATATCTAGGAAATGGTTGGGAATATTTATTTAAAACTTCATATACGTGTTCACCACTACGAGTTCTTGCGGCCCGTCAAGTTTCAGTCAGATTGCCCAAGTAACACGAGTTATGGCCCTTAGAAGTTTCTAGTATTAACTATATAGGGTACTATAAATATGGCAATTTCTGCATCATAACTTTTGATATATTTGACCTAGAACTATGAAACTTAAACAGAATTTAGATCACCATAATGTGGTTGTGTACAAACAATTTCATTTGGATTTATTGTAAATTAAGAGTTATTGCCCTTTAATTGTATAAAAATCCACATATTTGTACATATCAAACTTACCATTTGGTAGAATTTCATTAAATTTCTTTCATTCTTTTCCTTGATCACACCCCTCCCCCCTCCCCCCCCACCCCCACCCAAAATTTTTTTTTTTTTTTTTAAATTCAATATTTTACATTTTTTCAGACAAACTTCATAAACATGTTCACCATGAGGTTATAGGGCCCATCAAGTTTCAGACAGATTACCCAAGTAACACCAGAGTTATGGCCCTTAGAAGTTTCTAGTGTTAACTATATAGGGTACTATAGATCTATAGATATGGCAATTTCTGCATCATAACTTTTGATATATTTGACCTTGAACTATGAAACTTTAACAGAATTTAGAGCACTATAATGTGGTTGTGCACACACAATTTTGTATGGATTTCTTTTGTAACTTCAGAGTTATTGCCCTTTAATTGTCTAAAAATCCACATATTTGTACATAACAACTTGCCATTTGGCAGAATTTCATTAAATTTCTTTCATTCTTTTCTGTGAACATTTATTATAAACATGTGAAGTTGCACACCCACACCTGGTCACCCACTTGCCTTGGTCACACCCCTTCCCCCTCCCAACCCCACTTCCCCCACAAAAAACAATAATCAATTTTTTTTCATTTCTTATTTTAGATTTTTTTCAAACCTTCCATGATTATTTATCAACATGCAAGTTCCCCCACCTCACTCCTGACCATACAGTCATGCCCACCACTGATCATGCATCCTCTGCCAGCCCCCCCCCCCCCCCCCCCCCCCCCCCCCACTTCACTCTTTTACACTTTTTTTTTCATTTTTAATTTTCCATCAATATTTATAATCAACATGTGAAATTTTGTTTCCTCTCCCATTCCCCGCACCCCCACCCCCTAAAAAAATAAATAGATACATGTTGAGTTGTGACTGCACAAACCTAAATGCCCTCAGCCATGTTCAAGATATCTTACCTGTGTTCTCTTAAGGACATCTGTTCGTTTAAGTTGAAATGTACATGTTAATCAGCAACACCTGGTGCCAAACCACTCAAAGACAATATTTCGTTCCAGTTAAACTTCAAGCTCACATTTCAATTAACTGCATTTAATTTTAAAAGCTAAGCTTATTACAATAAGCATATCCCATTCAAAATAAATTCTTGAGTCAGGATCAAAGTAACATACATTTATTATGTACTCTTTTATTAAACATTTGTTTTCTATTAAATTGATTTTGACTAGTGAAATTATTTGCTTCTTATTAACATCCTTAACTTTTTGACGGATATATTTTTTTGCCATTCCTCACCACAAACCCTTTCGGCGGGGGATACCAATTCATCGAATTTGCTTGTTGTTTTTGTGGTGAAGTCACGCGAAACTTAGCAATCACGTGTTTCTCAAAAATTGGGTATCTTCGGCGATTCTCACCAAAGAATTGGTTTTGGAAGAAACAGGGCCGATGAAAGGGGTCAAATACGGCAGTCGGGAAACAATCCTAGTGGCCGCTGAACGCGGATGGGAGCTGACTGCTGAATAAAGAGCTGATAAAGTGTAGACCATTTGGCCTACAATATATACAATGTTAAAATGTCGGGAGAGTATTCTTGCTTACCAAGCAGGGAAAGTATACATTTGTCAGAGCACGCGCCGGTGATAGATATTCCTGTCTTTCCCTAGGGAAAAACCTTGTCTAAGATAGCGTGCACTTAAGTGAGGTCACATAATGCCAGGAAATACTCAAATCTATTTGTCACCACGATCTATTTTGATCGTGATAGGCAAGAAAAATGGTCTAACATGTCTGCCTGTGTAAGACACCTTTTTTTCCCAACCCTCGGGACAGATTGGATAAAAATCTCACTAACGCTCGGTTTTTCATTCACACTGTCCCTTACGTAGGCAGGCATGCAAGATCCTTTTCTGGACAATAGGCCGCTGCACCATATTGGCCGCAGCCGTATATTTTAACTATATCAGAAATAAAATTTAACGTATAAGCCGCTCCAGCATATTGGCCGCGGCCTATACACCACTATGCGGCAAACACGACTATGTCTTATAAAGACTTTCCTTTATAAATAGTCATTGAAATCGGTTGTATATACAGGTAATCACACTTGTTAATCCATCAAATGCATTGAACTGTTAAGTCCGAATGTAAGTTTCTTGAGCTGTTTTCAAAGGCCCTCTCGGCAAAATTGTCCATTCTGTACATTTTACATGATTCAATTGGCTTTCAAAATGCAAGTGAAAAATCAAAACTGTTGCATAGGCTGCATGAAAGGCCTATTTAAAAAAAAAATTGACGTATAGGCCACTTCGATGCATAGGCCACACCCCTCAAAATTTCACTTTTTTAAACGTATAGCCCACGGCCTATTGTCCGGAAAATACGGTACAAACATATTGACACTGTGGTATTTCTTACTGTTTTGTTTTTTTTTGTTATTTTCAGGACTGTGAATTTTGATGTGCTGAGATATTTGTATGATTTTGTGTAGAAGGAATAGACATCCATATTACATTTGTGTTCAGAGTTACAGTACAACAGTCAGCAAACATTCAGTCAGGATTAAAACATGACATTCAACCCAGATTAGTGTGGGACATTTAATTAAGATTATTTAAAACATTCAGCAATGAATAGTGTGTGACATTCAGGCTAAATGTAAGACATTTAGTCAAGGTTACTCTATGAAATTCAGCTCATACTAAATTAAGACACTTAGGGAGCAGTTCAGTCAAGCTGATTTAAGACATTTTGTAGAGATGGTACCTAAAAAATTCAAATTCATCTTTACAGATTTTTATGCTCCCCAAAGAGGGGGGAGCGTTTAGTCGCCAAAAAGCTTGTCTGGAACTATGAAAGGGATTGACTTGATACTTCACATATTGATAGAGGTCAGTGAGAGGAAGTGCAATGTCAAAGAACTATAACTCTAGCTCATCCCATTTTTATAGCTCCACTTTTTGTTCGTGCGGCATAACCTTGGTAAAAGCTCTTTGCATCAAGTACATAAAGCTTCAATTAAATTGGAATATAGCACTTTGAAACCCTTTTATTATTACATTTTTTAGTATTTACCAAACCTCACATAGGACACAAGGTCATTAAACTCTGAATATTTATGAGTTAAATGCCCCCCTTTTACTTAGAAATTCCCTGGTTTAATTTTACTGCTAATTATATCTCCGTTGTAACTAATGGATTTAATTAAACTTCAATGTGTCACATATCATTAAAAAAACTAGTTTTATATGCTGGCAAGTCCCTATATGCCCTCTTTTCAATTTTCCAAATTGATGCCCCTGTTTGTATTAGAAATAGTTTGATTCAAACTTTAGCGTGCAATACCTACATGTATTTCTACAAGGCAATAGATTTGAAAGTTTCTGAATTTGTTCTTTTATACTTTAATGTTTTAACTTAACCAACCATCCCCTGGTCAATAACCCAGTAACTAGCTCTGATGTGTATTTTATCCAAATCGAAATAGCAACCCGTTTTACACTTGAAAATTTTGGTTAAAACTTTTCCAGAGCATTATTCTCCAAAACTATATGCAGATATTTATCCAAACTTTAAGTTCTTGGGTATAAACATAGTTGCAGTGACTAAGTACCATAAAACTATGACCTTTTTTCCCAAATTAGCCCCCCTTTGGTACTTAGTAGCATCCTGGTTATAGTTTTGCGATGAAATGATACTAATGCAGCAATTACTAAAAATGGCATAAAAGATAGAAACTTATTTTTTCTTTTATCTAGAACAATTGACAACCTACTGTAAGTTTCCAAATCTGGCATTATTTTGGGCAAATTATGCCCCCTTTTGGACTTTGAAAATTCTGGTTAAAAGTTTTACATGCGAGTTTCTATCTCTAAAACTAATGCAGATATTGAATTGAAACTTCACATGTGCCTTAGGGGTGATAAAACTAGTTGATAGCAGCAAGTCCCATAACTGATATGCATTTTGGTCAAATTATTCCCCCTTTTGAACTTAAAACTCTTTTGATATTTAACCTTTTTAGGTAATATTTTCCTGCCTCTGGGACAATATTTCGAATAGTCGAGCTTGGCTGTCTTACGGACAGCTCTTGTTGAATTATCTCCCCTTATGTGAAAAAGTTTGTGCAGAGCATAATTTGAAAACTGTAACAAGGGCCATAACTCTTGCATCAGTATTTCATGAATTATGTGTCCTTTTTACTTAGAATTTCAGGTTAATTATAGTGCACTTTTACTATACCTTTGTCATTACTTAATGAATTTGATTAGTTTTTCCAGATCATCCTCATCATATGACACAAGGTCAGTAACTCTGGTGCAAATATTTTATGAGTTAAATCCCCTTTTTACTTAGAATTTCAGTTTAATTTTTATGCTTTTTATATCTCTGTTGTTACTACATGGATTTAATTAAACTTGAAATGGTTGTTCCACATCATCATTCACATCATATAACATAAGTTTGATAATGCTGGCACCAGTCTGTTCTGAGTTATGCCCTCTTTTTACCAATAGAATTTCCAGTTCAAGTTGCGATGCACTTTTTCTGTGTCTCCAGTATTACTAAATAGGTTTGATTCAAACTTAAAATAGCTGTTCTGAAATAGCCACATGATACGACACATGGTGCAATACATTTGCAGAAGTTTTCCATGAATTATGTTCCTTTTATACTGATTTAATGTTCTGAGACTTAAGCTATTGTCCAATATCTTCATCCACTTTTGAGTCATTGAACACTCCAGTGACAGCTTCAGCTTCCTCAGATGTGCTCAATTTCACTATCCAACATCGAAATAGTCAAGCGCACTGTTGCCTGTGACAGCTCTTGTTAAATTACCTCCCTTTGTGTTAAAAACTTTGTCCAGAGCATCTCTCCTTAACTATAGGAGATACTTTCTCCAAACTTTAAATTCTTGTAGAACACATTGAGGGGGAGTGCAGTGACTAAGAACCATAAATCTATATGACCCTGTTTTTCAATTGCCACCCTCTTTGGATATTTGCTTAGGGTAGCATCCATTGGTTTTACTGATTGCCTTGTTTTCAGAGTGAAATGATAGCTAAGTGCACCAATTCACTAAATATATTTATGGTTTTCCTCCTCTCCATATAAAAATAGAAATATTTGATATTTAAAAAATGACCTTCTCAGAATATCTGAAGCAAAATGGACAACTCTTGTACTGAGAGTTTTTCAATGATTTTGGGATTTCCCCAAATATAGTCCTATATCAAAAGCTGCCACAGCTTAATAAATTCAATAGAGTATTGTGTAAGCATAGTCTACGCTCAACACTTTCAATGCTTTTTCAGCATTTATTAGCCCCATGTGGTTCTTTGACGATCTTAGTATGAAAAGAATTGGAACCACTGCCTTACCCTTGCATGATCATAAGAGGTGACTAATAGGGTCTTAACACTTGGTTTTGCTGTAACTCTGTGATTCCAGCAGGTATGCAGATTTTGATTCCATACCTCATGTTTTTATTTCGATGTAAATGAGATGTGGAACCAAAATCTGTACTCCTGTTTGGCGCCATATAACCTATACTGTGTTGGTGCGTCGTAAAACCCAAATAAATAAATAAATAAATCAGCATTTATTCGTTTTTTCACAGAAAGCAATGATCGTGTTAAGCTATAGTTCCATCTAGAGATTTATTAGTCCCCTACTGGTTGAAAACCAGTTTTGGGGACTATAGGAATGCTCTTTTCCGTCATTCCGTCTTTCCGTCATTCTGTCTTTCCGGCATTCCGTCCGTCCGCAATTTCGTGTCCGGTCCATAACTCTGTCATCCATGAAGGGATTTTAATATTACTTGGCACAAATGTTCCCCATGATGAGACGACGTGTCATGCGCAAAACCCGGACCCCTAGGTCAAAGGTCAAGGTCACAATAGGAGGTCAAAGGTCAACAGGGCTTTTTTCCTGTCCGGTCCATAACTCTCCCATCCTTGAAGGGATTTTAGTATTACTTGGCACAAATGTTCCCCATGATGAGATGATGTGTCATGCGCAAATCCCGGAACCCTAGCTCAAAGGTCAAGGTCACAATTGGAGGTCAAAGGTCAACAGGGCTTTTTTCCTGTCCGGCCCTTAACTCTCCCATCCATGAAGAGATTTTAATATTACTTGGCACAAATGTTCCCCATGAGGAGACGACGTGTCATGCGCAAAACCTGGACCCCTAGCTTAAAGGTCAAGGTCACAATTGGAGGTCAAAGGTCAACAAGGCTTTTTTCCTGTCCGGTCCATAACTCTCCCATCTATGAAGGGATTTTAATATTACTTGGCACAAATGTACCTCATAATAAGACGATGTGTCATGCACAACTTTCAGACCCCTAGCTCAAAGGTCAAGGTCACAATTGGGGGTCAAAGGTCAACAGAGTTTTTTTCCTGTCCCGTCCATAACTCTGCCATCCATGAAGGGATTTTAATATTACTTGGCACAAATGTTTCCCATGATGAGACGACGTGTCATGCGCAACACCCAGTACCCTAGCTTAAAGGTCAAGGTCACACTTTGAGATCAAAGGTCAAGAGGATTTTTTTCCTGTCCGGTCTATAACTTTGTCATGCAAAGCAGGATTTAGATATCAGTTGGCACAAATATTCCCCTGGATGAGACAACATGTCATGCGCAAGAACCAGGTCCCTAGGTCTAAGGTCAAGGTCATATTTAGAGGTCAAAGGTCAAATTCAAGAATGACTTTGTATGGAACATTTCTTCTTCATGCATGGAGGGATTTTGATGTAACTTGGACCAAATGTTCACCACCATGAGGCACCCTTGTTTTTAGAATTATATCCCTTTGTTGTTACTATAAATAGATTTTATTGTAACTTTTTTATCACTGGCAGTAGAGAAAAAATCGAGACCACTTTTCTGTGGTACAGCATGCATGTTACATCCAATTTTTAGGTGTATTTTGACCTATCTCTACCTGGTAAAGAGTTTCTTGTGGACTTATGTTATTATTATTATTATTTTTTTTTTTTTTTTTTTAAAGATTAATTTCCCTTTGTTGTTACTATAAATAACTTACATGATAACATTTTTATAATCAGCCAAAAAAATTCAATATGAAAACAACTGTGGGTTTTTATATATGCACATTTTAATCCAAGTGTGTTGTTATAATGTTATAACATATTGTATATGTAGTACAATATTGTTTATACATCATTGACAGATATCAGTTCATTATGTTATACTGCAGTAGAAAAAATTAGGTGCCTTCCAGTAGGGGACTTTGTATTGCATGGCAATACTTCATTCACTTGTTTATTTTATTTTGTTGGGTTCACACCAATACAGTTATAGGTCATATGGCGACTTTCCAGCTTTGATGGTGGAGGAAGACTCCAGGTGCCCCTCCGTGCATTATTTCGTCACGAGCGGGTACCTGGGTAGAACCACCGACCTTCCATAAGCCAGCTGGATGTCTTCCTCACATGAAGAATTCAACACCCTTAGTGAGGCTCGAACCCACATCGATGAGGGGCAAGTGGTTCGAAGTCAGCGACCTTAACCACTCGGCCACGGAGGCCCCTCCATCCAGAGAATGTTGAATTGCTTACAAATATATAATTACATGGAAATTGTAGAGAGTCATTACATAGCCACTATCTTGAAATGTTGTAATTACATTTGATGACAAAGACTTTTTGTGCTTCTTTTTTTGCAGCAAAGTACTTGACATTGTGAACAGTCAGGAAAATGCTTCAAAATGAGTAAAGCATAAAAAACACTTTCAAAATGATGGACATAACCACAGTCTACCTACGTTGTTACACATACGTGATACCAATTAAACTTTTTTTTGTAATTATACCCCCACCAAACATGTTTGAGGGGGGTATATAGGAGTCAGTTTTGTCGCGTCCCGTCCCGTCGCGTCCCTAAATCTATTATCTCATTTATTACCAAATGGATTTGATTCAAACTTAAAATACATGTTCCATCTAATCATCCACATCATTTGACACAAGGTGCATAACTCTTGACACCAAGTTTTCATGAATTATGTCCCCTTTTACTTAGAATTTAAGGTTAATTTTGTTGTATTTCCACTATATCTCAGTTATTACTAAATGGATTTGATTCAAACTTAAAATAGATGTTCCACCTCATCACCCACATCATGTGACATAAGGTGCATAACTCTGACACCAATTTTTTATGAATTATGCCCCTTTTTACTTAGAATTTAAGGTTGATTTTGATGTATTTTCACTATATCTCAGTTACTACTGAATGGATTTGATTCAAACTTAAAATAGATGTTCCACTTCATCACCCACATCATGTGCCCACATCATGTGACACAAGGTGCATAACTCTGACACCAAGTTTTCATGAATTATGTCCCCTTTTACTTAGAATTTAAGGTTAATTTTGTTGTATTTTCACTATATCTCAGTTATTACTAAATGGATTTGATTCAAACTTAAAATAGTTGTTCCACCTCATCACCCAGATCATGTGACATAAGGTGCTTAACTCTGACGTAATTTTTTATGAATTATGTCCCCTTTTACTTTAAATTTAGGTTGATTTTGACGATTTTCACTCTATCTCAGTTATTACAAAATGAATTTGATGCAAACTTAAAATAGATGTTCCACCTCATCACCCACATCATGTGACACAAGGTGCATAACTCTGACACCAATTTTTCATGAATTATGCCCCTTTTTACTTAGAATTTAAGGTAAATTTTGATGTATTTTCACTATATCTCAGTTACTACTGAATGGATTTGATTCAGACTTAAAATAGATGTTCCACCTCATCACCCACATCATGTGACACAAGGTGCATAACTCTGACACTATTTTTTCTTGAATTGTGTCCCCTTTTACCTAGAATTAAAGGTTAATTTTGATGTATTTTCACTATATCTCATTCTGATTGGCTTAGAGCCAAAGGGAAGTAACCTTTTTTTTTAACTTTTGTACTGAGTTTCTTCCCCTTAAATTCCAGGAATTAGTCTATTTTTAGAAATCCTATTTTTAGATTTTCAATATTTTAGGTATTTTATAACTTTTTTATTATAAGTCCTATGTAAAAAGTAAATACATTTTTCTGTGGTAACATGGGTCAGTAAGACACTTTTTTGTATTCACTTTTAGTGTATCTCTAATATTAGAGATTTAATATATTTACTAGTATTACTATACTAGTATTATACTAGTATTACTTATATGTGGAAGCCCAGGATGAAGTACTCCAAAGACTAAGTATTTTTAAGATTTCTTATGGTTGCCATTCTTCTGTGACAAGACCGTATGGTGGGGGTATGAGTCACTCCTGTGACAGTTCTAGTTTCTCTTTGTTGGATATACATGTATACATTTTATATTTTGATATATAAAATTTTGTGTAAACTAAGGTATCATCATTGAGAACAATAAAAAGCCAAAACTTTATAGTTTCTTAATCTCATAAAATTTCTTTAAAGGAATTGATGCATTATTTTACTTTATTTTGATGTACTACTTTATAATATTCTAGCAGGGCCACAGCACAACTTATAAAATAATTATCAGTGTAAGTCATGAAAAAGTGAATATCATATATCGAACACAAAGGAATTTAAACAAAAAATAATGTATGTCTGCCTGATCAGTTGTTGGGGAAAGGTCCTATTTGATTTTTCTTCTGCTTTTGTCCAATGGCTTCAGTTTACTGGTCAATTCAGAGTTGTTCCCCTTATTTTTTCTTGGGTAGGTATCACCTCTACATTTTGCTAAGATTACATGCTGCAAGGATCGCCGTATTCAAAATTAATTTCAAACATTCAACCAGGATGGATTTGAGAAATGGAGCAAGGATTACATGGATCTGGAAGACATATGCTGTGCTCACTTTATAATTTAGAATTTTATTAGTAAAAGCTTTTTCCACAAAGATCGCTATTATATTTTCACAAAAATGCAAACCAGTCAGTATGGTAAACCATTAGCTACATTAAATTTTGTTTGTTTTTGTAAAATGGTGTGTGGTTTTTATGCCCCCGAAGGGAGGCATATAGTTTTTGAACCATCTGTCTGTCTGTCGGTCTGTCAGTCTGTTCGTCTGTCCGCAATTTTCGTGTCCGGTCCATATCTTTGTCATCGATGGATGGATTTTCAAATAACTTGGCATGAATGTGTACCACAGTAAGATGATGTGCAGTGCGCAAGACCCAGGTCCGTAGTTCAAAGGTCAAGGTCACACTTAGACGTTAAAGGATAGTGCATTGATGGGCGTGTCCGGTCCATATCTTTGTCATCAATGGATGGATTTTCAAATAACTTGGCATGAATGTGTACCACAGTAAGACGACGTGCAGTGCGCAAAATCCAGGTCCGTAGCTCAAAGGTCAAGGTCACACTTAGACGTTAAAGGATAGTGCATTGATGGGCATGTCCGGTCCATATCTTTGTCATCGATGGATGGATTTTCAAATAACTATGCATGAATGTGTACCACAGTAAGACGACATGTCACACGCAAGACCCAGGTCTGTAGCTCAAAGGTCAAGGTCACACTTAGACGTTAAAGATCATTTTTCATGATAGTGCATTGATGGGCATGTCCGGTCCATATCTTTGTCATTCATGCATGGATTTTAAAATAACTATGCATGAATGTGTGACACAGTAAGACGATGTGTCGCGCGCAAGACCTAGCTCCATAGGTCAAAGGTCCTAAACTCTAACATCGGCCATAACTATTCATTCAAAGTGCCATCGGGGGCATGTGTCATCCTACGGAGACAGCTGTTGTTTTTTATGAAACCCAAATTTGTATAATGCATTCCCTGCACAAACTTATATAATGCTTTCAACATAATTATAACCAAAGAGTTAACACATTTTAGGGTCAGCTGGATAAAAGAGGCATACTTTGTATATTTTCTTTGACATATCCAATAAATTTTGAAATTTATAAAATATTTATTATTGAGAAACTTTGTGATTTACAAAAGACAGAAACTGTAATCAATAAATGACATGTGATTTGAGTATGAAATGTAGTCAATGTGTGTGGGTATTTAGCTCACCTGTCTATGTGACAGGGTGAACTTTTGTGATTGCCCTTCATCCGTCGTCCCTCCCTCAACAATTTCCTTGTGAACACAATAGAGACCACATTTTGTATTTGATTTAAATCAGACTTTCACATGACTTGTATGGGCATAAAATCTCGGCTCCTTTCGAAAACTGGCTAGATCCCATCATGGGTTGCAGAGTTATGGCCCCTTTAAGGGCCAAAATTTGCTATTTTTGGCCTGTGAACAGGATAGAGACCACATTTTGCAATCAACTTTAATCAAACTTGCACACAACTTGTATTGGCATAATTTCTCGGTTATTTTCAAAAACTGGCTAGATCCCATCATGGGTTGCAGAGTTATGGCCCCTTTAAGGGCCAAAATTTGCTATTTTTGGCCTGTGAACACGACAGAGAAAACATTTTACAATCAACTTTAATCAAACTTGCACACAATTTGTATTGGCATAATATCTCAATTCCTTTCGAAAACTGGCCAGATCCCATCATGGGTTGCAGAGTTAGGCCCCTTAAAGTGCCAAAATTAGCTATTTTGGCTTTTTCAGCCATATAGAGACATCATTTATGGTTTTATTTGATACAAACTTGCAAAATATCTTCAACAACAATAAATCATGGATTCCATGATGAATCTGTCAGATCCAATCATAGGCTTCAGAGTTACGGCCCCTGATTTACCCCTAAAAGAGCCAAAGTTTGGTAATTTTTACTGTGTGAACACGATAGAAGTGACATTTTATATTTGATTTTAACCACACTCACACACAACTTAAGTCACAATAAGATCTCAGTTTGTTTTGAAAACCGGCTAGATTCCATCATGGGTTCTAGAGTTACTGCCCCTGACAGGGAAATAATTTTCTATTTTGGGCCTTTCAGTCATATAGCGGTTTCATTTATGCTTTGATTTGATATCAGCACAGAATGATTATCTTGGTAATCTCTAGGCCTGGATCAAAACTGGGTCATCAAGCCAAATCAAAGGAAAAGCTTGTTAACAACCTAGAGGCCACATTTATGACCCTGTCTTCATGAAACTTGGTCAGAATGTTTATCTTGATGATTTCTAGGCCAGATTTGAAACTGGGTCATATGGGGTCAAAAACTAGGTCACCCAGTCAAATCAAAGGAAAAGCTTGTTAACACTCTTGTTCATTTGATGTGCATGAAACTTGGTCAGAATGTTTGTCTGCATGAAATATCGAATGAATTTTTATCTGGGTCATGTGGGGTCAAAAACTAGGTCACCAGGTCAAATCAAAGAAAAAGCTTGTTTACACCCTAGGGGGCACATTTTTAGCTCACCTGTCACGAAGTGACAAGGTGAGCTATTGTGACCGCTTGATGTCCGTCGTCAGTCGTGCTTAGTCCGTTGTCCGTCAACAATTACTAAAAAAAATCTTCTTGAAAACCACTGGGCAGAATTACACCAAACTTCACAGGAATGATCCTTGGGTGGCCCCCTTTCAAAATTGTTCAAAGAATTGAATTCCATGCAGAACTCTGGTTGCCATGGCAACTGAAAGGAAAAACTTTAAAAATCTTCTTGTCCAAAACCACAGGGCCTAGGGCTTTGATATCTGGTGTGTAGCATCATCTAGTGGTCCTCTACCAAAATTGTTCAAATTATCCCCCTAGGGTCAAATATGGCCCCGCCCCGGGGGTCACATGGTTTATAAAGACTTATATAGGGAAAACTTTGAAATTCTTCTTGTACAAAACCACATGGCCTAGGGCTTTGATATTTGGTATGTAGCATCATCTAGTGGTCCTCTACCAAGATTATCCAAATTATCCCCCTAGGGTCAAATGTGGCCCCGCCCCGGGGGTCACATAGTTTATATAGACTTATATAGGGAATACTTTGAAAATCTTCTTGTACAAAACCACATGGCCTGGGGCTTTGATATTTGGTATGTAGTATTATCTAGTGGTCCTCTACCAAGATTATTCAAATAATCCCCCTAGGATCAAATATGGCCCCGTCCCGGGGGTCCCAAGTAAAGCATAGACTTATATAGGAAAAAAAGTTTAAAAATCTTCTTGTTTGAAACCACAACACTTAGACCTTTGATATTTGGTTTGTAGAATTGTCTTATGGTCCTCAACCAAAATTGTTCAAATTGTACCCTTGGGTGAAAAGAGACCCTGCCCTGGGTGTTATAAGTTTTATAAAGACTTATATAGGAAAAAGCTTTAAAAATCTTCTTGTCTGAAACCATACGACCTAGGCTTTGATATTTGGTATGATGCATTGTCTAGTAGTCCTCTGCCAAAATTTTTCAAATTATGCCCCTGGGGTTAAAAGAGGCCCCGCCCCGAGGTCACTTAGTTATTATGTGAGTTATATAGGAAAAATACTTAAAAAATCATCTGATCCTATTTCCAAGACTGTTTAATTATAATTACCTGATGACCCCAAGTAATATGATGTCACTTGACTGTGACCTTGACCTACTGACCTACTTTCTTGTTTTTTAAGATACAGTCTTGAAATTTTGATGACATACACAGTTTTGCACACAAATCATAAAACTGAATTTCATTGACCATGAATGTGACCTACTGACTTTCTTAATATTTTATCATCAGTTTGACATTTGAAACATGTAGCTCATATTACTCAGGTGAGCGATCCAGGGTCATCATGACCCTCTTGTTGATTCTGTCTTAATAAATTTTGGTCAGAATGTTTGTTATCATGAAGTCTTGAAACATTTCAAATCTAGGTCACGTAGGGTCAAAAACTAGGTCACTAGGTCAAATCATAGGAAAAGCTTGTATACACTCTAGAGGCCACTTTTTTGCTCCAATCTTCCCGAAACTTTGTCAGAATGTTTGTTTTCATGAAATTTTGGACAAGTTCTAATCTGGGTCATGTGGGGTAAAAAACTAGGTCACTAGGTCAAATCAAAGAAAATGCCGGTTTACTCTCAAAAGTTTGGCATGGATGTTCCTTTGATGGTTGCCTGAGCTAAAAATAGAAAAATCTTCAAATGACATCTCCTCCTTAAACCGATGGTCTGATTTTGAAATAATTTCACACAAATGGCCCTTATGTCACCCGCTACCAAGATTGTTCAAATTATGTTGATTGGTCAAAAAAAAAACCACCAGGGGGCATTGTCACTTTTCCCTATACCGTCATTTTACGAATATAAGACGCACATTTTTTACCGAGATTCTGGTCTCGAAGGACCGATAAGTCCTATATATGGGATTGAAAAAGACCAAACATTTCCCCCAACTCAGAAATTAAGAAAATCGATCTTTGTTTACACCGCGTACCTCTATATTGAAGAGAATTCAAGAGGAGTAAATACCAATGACTTGGGCATAGCTAATAGCCGGTATCGGGACCGGGCGTCTTAAATTCCTTTGGTATAAAATGTAAAATTTAGAGCTCACGTAAAATCTTAAGATAAATAAATGCTGTTTTTCATTAAAATATATTTTACAACGCATTTCTGTAACTGATCATTAAGTTTTTAATAAGACCTGTGTAAAACTTTCCCGGCGTGTTTTCACACATTTTGCTTTAAAATACTTGAAACTCCATATCAGGTAGCCCGGAAATCGATTATCTAGTCTTCAAACATAATTTTGATAGTTGTCTTTAATCCTCTTGTTCATCGAGATCGATGAAATTCATGCCCGAGGCATTACTTATCTTACACCTACTGTCACAATCTGCAAACAATTAACCGTTTAATCATACCCCGAGGCAATTGTAAACATGTGCATGCGAGATTTTAAACTGATCCAATATGATCATAGTCACTGATCCGTAATGTTCAAAACAATTTGCAAACCAGTCTTAAAATTACGTCATTTTACCGCCACGTGCCAATGTGTATTTTAGTTTTCACTGGCATCAATATTCATGGAGTGATCAGAGAATGCGGCAGTTCAGTGCTTACACAGAGTTTATGCTTTTCAATTTAAATACTTGCACAACATGCAAAAACATAGACAATGATTTAGCAAAAACCGGCGAGTTCGTAGAAACTATAGCGAATTTCGGACAAACATAAATTCGGATAAGTGATAAGTGAGTATAAGCATTTTTCCAGAATTCTGCTGATATTTTTAAACTATGTCCTATACACGAGTGCGACCTATAATCGGCTGATTACGGTATGTATTTAGTGGAAACTTTAAAAATGTTCTTTTGTGAAACTGCTTGCCCAATTTTATAATACTTTTGCACAAATGGTCCTTGTGTGACCCAGAGGGCATGGTCACTTTTCCCTATATGTATATAGTGGAAACTTTAAAAATCTTATGTGAAACTGCTAACCAGATTTTAGAATAATTTTACACAAATTGTCCTTGTCTGACCCTCTACGAAGATGGTTCAAATTATACTGATTTGTCAAAAAACATGGCTGCCAAGGGACGTGATCACTTTTCCCTATGTATATAGTGGAAATTAAAAAATTCTTGTGTTAAACTGGTGGCCCGATTTTAAAATAATTTTACACAAATGGTCCTTGTGTGACCCTCTACCAAGATTGTTCAGATTATTTTGATTCGTCAAAAACATGGCCGCCAGAGGATGTGGTCACTTTTTCCTACATGTATATAGTGGAAACTTTAAAAATCTTCTTGTATGAAACTGCTGGCCCTTATTTTAGAATAATTTTACACAAATGGTCCTTGTGTGACCCTCTACCAAGATTGTTCAAATTATACTGATTCGTCAAAAAACATGACCGCCAAAGGACGTGGTCACTTTTTCCTATATGTATATAGTGGAAACTTTGAAAATCTTCTTGTATGAAACTGCTGGCCCGATTTTAGAATAATTTTACACAAATGGTTCTTTTGTGACCTTCTACAAATTTTGTTCAAATTTTTCTGATTCATCAAAAAACATGGCTGCCAGAGGGCATGGTCATTTTTCATCAACAATTGCTTTAAATAATATCTCCTCCAAAACCACTAAATGGATTTTGATTAAACTTTACACAAATGATCTCTGGGTAGCCCGCTTTCAAATTTGTTCAAATGGTTCTGGTTCATTGAACATATGGGTCTTTTTGGTTGAAAATAAGTGTTTAGATATAAGACTTTAAAAATACTTTTCTCTAGAGCTTTGATATTGGGCATGTGATATAAGGGTTTGACTCTCTACCATACTTGCCCAAATTATTGCTCTAAGGTCAAAAAAATGGCCTTGCCCCTGTGTCTGAGATGTACTTACTTTAGGCTTTTATTAGCTCACCTGTCAGTGACAGGGGAGCTTTTGTGATTGTCCGTTGTCTATCCGTCCGTTCACAATTTCCTTTTAAACACGATAGAGACCACATTTGGTATTTGATTTTAATTATGTCTCGTCTCCTCCCCCCACTGGGGGAGACATATTGTTTTTGCCCTGTCCGTCCGAACGTCACACTTCATTTCCGATCAATAACTGGAGAACCATTTGATCTAGAACCTTCAAACTTCATAGGGTGGTAGGGCTGCTGGAGTAGACGACCCCTATTGTTTTTGGGATCACTCCATCAAAGGTCAAGGCCGTCGTCCCTCCGTCCACAATTTCCTTGTGAACACGATAGAGACCACATTTTGTATTTGATTTTAATCAGACTTGCACACAACTTGTATGGGCATAATATCTCGGTTCCTTTCAAAAACTGGCCAGATCCCATCATGGGTTCCAGAGTTATGGCCCCTTTAAAGGCCAAAATTTACTATTTTTGGCTTGTGAACAGGATAGAGACCACATTTTGCAATCAGCTTTAATCAAACTTGCACACGACTTGTATTGGCATTGTATCTTGGTTCCTTTCAAAAACTGGCCAGGTCCTATCATGGGTTGCAGAGTTATGGCCCTTTAAAGGGCCAAAATTTGCTATTTTGGCTTTTGCAGCCATATAGAGACTTCATTTACGGTTTGATTTGATACAAACTGCAAAATATCTTCAACAACAATAAATCTTGGATTTCATGATGATACTTTCAGATCCAATCATAAGTTCTGGAGTTACGGCCCCTGATTTACCCCTGAAAGAGCCAAAATTTGTTCATTTTTACCTTGTGAACACAATAGAAGTGACATTTTATATTTGATTTTAACCACATTTACACACAACTTAAGTCAGAATAAGATCTCGGTTCCTTTCGAAAACCGGCTAGATTCCATCATGGGTAAATTTTCTATTTTGGCCCTTTCAGCCATATAGAGGTTTCATTTATGCTTTGATTTGATACAAACTTGCACAGAATGATTATCTTGATGATCTCTGGGCCTGGATCGAAACTTGGTCATGTCGGGTCAAAAACTAGGTCATCGGGTCAAATCATAGGAAAAGCTTGTTAACAACTTAGAGGCCACATTTATGACCCTATCTTCTTGAAACTTGGTCAGAATGTTTATCTTCACACTGGCCATAGCTTTATCAGATCAAGTGGTTCCAACATTGTTTGAGCGGTGAATTTTACACCGATCAGATGGAGAAATATGGCCGATACTACAAATTTCCGGTATTGTAAGTATGATTTAAAGGAATTTCTACCCGTTAAATAACGAATCAAATGAAACCGAGGGTGCACCTGGAGCGCAAATGTGTCTATATTTTAGCACATATGTCTATTTAGCTGAGGTTTGTGACGTTTATTCAAACACTTCTGTACAGTCCGGCGGGGGAAGGAGATTTTTGACAGTTTTTGACAATATCGCCTCGAATATAGTGTTTATCAGGAGCAAGTAACTGTTAAAACACTTTTTATGTAAAGGACTACCTATTAAAACAAAGCGTGTGTATTTTCATGGAATTATTCAGGGTTGTTTCTGAACAATCGGCCGAAAACATAATGCAACGCCGTTTCGAGTGGGTCGCTATTGCAACGCAATCAAGTGGATACCGTTCTGTGTCTTACTCGCGAAGTCTTATCCGTCTTAAAACAGTCATTAAAGCCTAACAATGAATAAATTTAGTGACTTTTATATCATTATAATGATCCCGCCGTTTCTAATATATTGTACTAAATATATATAATACATTTTTATGCTCGCCTAACATTTAACATATTTTTGCGGACTTGTCAAAAACATCAACTCTAAAACATAAAGCAAGGGTGAACATCGAACAATATCATTAAGTAAGTAATAGTAATAGTTCGTAAAAACAAGAACCAGTTCAAGGACATTTATCTCATCCACGAATGGTACTGAACAGCATGCCAAAAGCGGGTTGACTCTTTATGAGGATTGTTCAAATATGAATGCATCTGAGCACATAAAAATGTATCCTTGATAGATTTCAATGAAAATTTAATTTGGTCCCCTGGAAGTATTCACCTTCAACAGATCTGCAAAATTTTAGTCTTCTAATCCAATCCTTGAAGCCTTTTTCATAGTATTTTCTAGCTATACTATGAAGACACTGGAATATTGCAGAACCGAGGTGTTTGCCCTGCACAAAGTTTCGACCAGAAAGGTATTTTTGCGCCTTGGGAACAAAAAGAAGTCACTTGGGGCAAGGTCAGACGAATAAGGAGGGTGATGAAGGGAGCACAACAACCTTTTCCTGCTTCAGAAAGAAAGTCTTGTACAATAGACGCCTTGTGCGATGACGCGTTTTCATGTAGTCTGACATTGGCCAAACCAGTTGCGGGTCTTCGAGTTTTGAAATATTTCTTTAGTTTTTGAAGAACTTTAGTGCAATGCATGGTCTTTTGCCAGACTTTGTTGCCCATATTTTGTTCTGAATCTTTCGTTTGGGCTCAAAAAAAGTGAACCAATGTCTCGTCACCAGTGACGACATTTGCGAAAGATAGTGCATTGTAATTTGGAAACTGTTTAAGCAACAAGTTTGCGCATTGCACACGTGCCCTTTTCTGCTCATCTGTCAACAGATGGGGAATCCATCTAGCACAGATCTTTCTCATTTTCAAATTACGTTTAAGAATTGTATGAGCTGCTCTTATGAGATGCCAACAATACTAGCTATTTGTCTAGCGGTGTACCTTGCATTAGTAGCAACTATTTCTTTCACTCTAGCAACCATCTTGGCAGACGTTGCTGTTTTCAGCCGACGGCTATGTGGTTCATCTTCTGTTGAAACTAACCAACATTTGAATTTCTTAAACCAACGAATAACTGTCGAAAAAGATATTTCATTATGCCCATAAACAGAACATATATCATTAAAAATGTCTTTACACCCTATGCCAAGAACACAACGATTCTTAATACAGGACCGTACGGTGTACGCTGACCTTCCAACCATTTTTGTATTAGTATACACGAGTAGGCAATGTTAGCGAGCGATAGACACAGCTAAAGTGAACGGATTTTAATGGGTGTGGTATCAATGTATAAATGAACAAATAAAATACAGACACCAATGAAAGAAAATAAACGGACTAGCAATACTAAGAGAGACGTGTTACAGTTGTATTATTTAACTGTCTCCAACAAAACTTTTTTTTTTCATTGGTGTCTGTATTTCATTTGTATTTTAATTTTTAAACGGCGACCGTAGAGTTTTATTACATCGTTTCTGTTTTATGGAGGACCAATAAAATCTTGCCTTTTCCCTGGCCAATTTTAACAGTCTCTTTGATTTATCTCTCTGAATATAAATGAACGTTTCACCAGGAATATGAATGAAAATATATACAAACAACTGATCAATACTTTTATCATGGACCAAACTTTAAGTTTTGTATGAACAGCTTAAATGCACAATAAATCAGTAATGAAATCGCAATGTATTGGTTTTAAGGGACTGAAAGTAACCAACTGTAACTATACTGATTTAAAGAGTCAACCCAATTTTGGCATGCTGTTCAGTACCATTCGTGGAGGAGAAAAATATCCGTGAACTGGTTCTTATTTGAACGAACTAATACTATTATTTACTTAATGATATCGTTCGATGTTCATCCTTGCTTTATGTTTATGTGTTGATGTTTTTTGACAATGTCTGCAAAAATATGTTAAATGTGAAGCGAGCATAAAAATGTAAAAGTACAATATATTAGAAATGGCGGGATCAATATGATGATATAACACTATCCAAATTAATTTATTCATTGTTAGGCTTTGAAAATAATGACTGTTTTTAAGACGGATAAGACTTCGCAAGTAAGACACAGAACAGTATCCACTTGATTGCGTTGCATAGCGACCCACTCGAAACGGCGTTGCATTAGGTTTTCGGCCAATTGTTCAGAAACAACCCTGAATAATTCTATGAAAATACACACGCTTTGTTTTAAGAGGTAGTCCTTTACATAAAAAGTGTTTTAACAGTTACTTGCTCCCAATAAACACTATATTCGAGGCGATATTGTCAAACACTGTCAAAAATCTCCTTCCCCCGCCGGACTGTACAGAAGTGTTTGAATAAACGGCACAAACCTCAGCTAAATAGACATATGTGCTAAAATATAGACACATTTGCGCTCCAGATGCACCCATCGGTTTCATTTGATTCGTTATTTAACGGGTAGAAATTCCTTTAAATCATATATACAATACTGGAAATTTGTAGTATCGGCCATATTTCTCCATCTGATCGGCGTAAAATTCACCGCTCAAACAACGTTGGAACCACTTGATCTGATAAAGCTATGGCCAGTGTGATCTTGATGATTTCTATTCCAAGTTTGAAACTTGGTCATATGGGGTCAGAAACTAGGTCATCAGGTCAGATCAACTCTTGTTCATTTGATGTGCATGAAACTTGGTCAGAATGTTTGTCTGCATAAAATATCGCATGAATTTTTATCTGGGTCATGTGGGGTCAAAAACTAGGTCACCAGGTCAAATCAAAGAATAAGCTTGTTTACATCCTAGGGGGGCACATTTTTGATTCTATCTTCATAAAATTTGGTCAGAATGTTTGTTATCATGAAGTCTTGGTCAATTTTAAATCTTGGTCACGTGGGGTCAAAAACTAGTTCACCAGGTCAAATCATAAGAAAAGCTTGTATACACTTTAGAGGCCACTTTTTTGCTCCAGTCTTACGAAACTTTGTTAGAATGTTTGTTTTCATGAAGTTTTGGACAAGTTCGCATCTGGTCATGTGGGGTAAAAAACTAGGTAACTTGGTCAAATCTAAGAAAATGCTTCTTTACACTGAAGAGGCCACGTTTTTTGGTCCAGTCTTAATGAAAATTGGTCAGAACATTTGTCTCCATGAAATCACTAGGTAAAACATGTTTACACTGTTATGGCATGTTACACAGGTGAGCGAACTAGGGCCATCTTTGCCCTCTTGTATTAGTATCTTTGAAAATCTTCTTTGAATCAATAATAACTAGAGCCTTGATATTTGGCATGTGATATCAGATTTGTAATTTCTACCGTAATTGTGCAAATTATTGCCGTAGGTTAAAAAATGTGTGTAACATGTATATAATAAAGGCTAATATAGAAGAAACCTAACTCTGTACTTATACAAACACACTTGAAGCCTTGGTGAGCGCTTTAGTGTCAATGACCCTCTTGTTCTAATGAACCACTTGATGGATCTTCATCAGACTTGATTTGTAGCATCATTATAAGGCTTTCAACCAACTTTGTTCAATCGGGGACACTTGGCTCCTTTTTACGGGCTGCTAAAGCTGAAAATAGAAATACTTTTAAACAATTTCTTCTGGTGAACTGCTTGATGGATCTTGTCAAACTTGGTCTGGAACATCATTATAAGGTCCTCTATCAAAGTTGTTCAAATGGGGATGCTAGCCCCATGTAGGGACCACTGTAGCGAACAAAATACCTTTAAATGACTTCCTCTCATGAACCACTAGATGGAACTTCATCAAACTTGGTTTGTAACATCACTGTAAGTGCCTCTCCTCAATTTGTTCAAGTGGGGATGTTCAGCCCTTTTAGGGGCAGCTAGAGTTCAGAATGGACAAAAGCCCTTAAATAACATCTTCTCATGACACTCAGGGTGGATCTTCATTAAACTTAGTCTGTAGTGTCATTGTAAGGTCCGTGGGGCCTCCGTGGCCGAGTGGTTACTTCAAATCAGTTGCCCTTCACCAATGTAGGTTCAAGGCTCACTCGGGCCATTGAATTTTTCATGTGAGGAAGCCATCCAGCTGGCTTACGGAAGGTCGGTGATTCTACCCAGGTGCCTGCTCGTGATGAAATAATGCACGGAGGGGCACCTGGTGTCTTCCTCCACCATCAAAGCTAGAAAGTCATACGACCTATAATTGTGTCGATGCGACATTTAACCCAACAAAACAAACAAACATTGTAAGTTCCTCTCCTAAAGTTGTTCACTACTTCTTTTCTTGAAGTTTGTTCTAATGGCAGTGCATTTTTGGGCTGTCAGCAAAATATATGAAAAAAATATAGAAAAAACCTTTAAATAAATTCTATTTTGATACACTTGTTCACTGCGATGATCTGACATGCAATGCACAGGTTTCTTATTTCTATTTTACATTTTTACAAAATTATGCCCCTTTTTCGACTTCTGTATTCCTTAATTTAACTTTTTTAGTGACAAGGCTGTAGAATAGTGGAGCACTTGTTACGTAGACTCTTTTCCTCTGAAACCACTGGTCAGAGTAGCACCAGACATGGACTATAATTGTGTGATTGTCCCACAAGTTTAAACGAATGGTTCCTATTTACCCCATTTCAGGGCCACTAGAGCTAGAAAGAGAAAAACATTTGAAGAACTTCTTCTCATGAACCACTGGATGGGTTTTCACCAAACTTGATTGGAGGCATCCATGTATGGACCTCTCTTAAGTTTATTCTCTCTCTCTCTCCCCCCTCTCTCTCTCTCTCTCTCTTTCTCTCTCTCTCTCTCTCTCTCTCTCTCTGTCTCTCTAATGTAATAATCAGGAAATATGGGTATATTTATATGCTATTTGACCATGGAGGCAGCAGACAATTGGAGTAAATATTTGAATCATTTTTTGACCTTTATGAACACTTTTTCATTTTTCAGCATAATAAATTTTACAATTTTTCATACAACTGCTTGAATAAACATTGCCTATTAACAATATTTCAACATTGTTTTTGAGGTGAAAGGTCACCTGAAATTACAAATTTTCAGCCTTTCTTATTTTCTCTTAAGCTGGCATATTAGAGATGGTACCTAAAAAAAATTGCATCTGATATTACTTTCTGTTGAAACCAATACTGGAGTACCTCAATTATATAATGGTTTAACTTTCATACTTCATTTTTTTATGCTGAAAAGCAATATTTAATTTGAAAAATTTGGTCCTACTTGGAAGAGTGAAGTCAGTGACAAATAACTCTTCCAGGACTATTTAGTTATCTGAACAAAGTATGCATAGATTCAGATGTGTTTCCCAAAAATATAGTTGACTTCAAGATCTATCATTCAAACAAAAATGTTGACCCTGTTATACCTGTTAGAATTATGATTTAGGTCAGTAATCCAGGGCCTCGTGGCCCTGTTGTTATACCTGTTAGATTTATGATTTAGGTTAGTGATCCAGGGCCTCATGGCCCTGTTGTTATACCTGTTAGATTTATGATTTAGGTTAGTGACGTAGGGCTTCATAGCCCTGTTGTTATACCTGTTAGAGTTATGTTTAAGGTTAGTGACCTTGGGCCTCATAGCCCTGTTGGTATACCTGTTAGAGTTATGATTTAGGTTAGTGATCCAGAGCCTCATGGCCCTGTTGTTATACCTGTTAGAGTTATGATTTAGGTTAGTGATCCAGAGCCTCATGGCCCTGTTGTTATACCTGTTAGGGTTATAATTTAGGTTAGTGATCTAGGGCCTCATGGCCCTGTTGTTATACCTGATAGAGTTATGATTTAGGCTAGTGATCTAGAGCCTCATGGCCCTGTTGTTATACCTGTTAGAGTTATGATTTAGGTTAGTGATCCAGAGCCTCATGGCCCTGTTGTTATACCTGTTAGAGTTATGATTTAGATTAATGATCTAGGGCCTCATGGCCCTGATGTTATACCTGTTAGAGTTATGATATAGGTTAGTGACTAGGGCCTCATGGCCCTGTTGTTATACCCGTTAGAGTTATGATTTAGGTTAATGATCCAGGGCCTCATGGCCCTGTTGTTATGCCTGATAGAGTTATGATTTAGGCTAGTGATCCAGAGTCTCATGGCCCTGTTGTTATACCTGTTAGAGTTATGATTTAGGTTAGTGATCTAGGGCCTCATGGCCCTTTTGTTATACCTGTTAGAGTTATGATTTAGGTTAGTGATCTGGGGCCTCAAGGCCCTGTTGTTATACCTGATAGAGTTATGATTTAGGTTAGTGACCTAGGGCCTCATGGCCCTGTTGTTATACCTGTTAGGTTTATAATTTAGGTTAGTGATCTAGTGCCTTGTGGCACTGATGTTATACCTGTTAGAATTATGATTTAGGTTAGTGATCTAGGGCTTCATGGCCCTGACGTTATACCTGTTACAGTTATGATTTAGGTTAGTGATCTAGGACCTCATGGCCCTGTTGTTATACCTGTTAGAGTTATGATTTAGATTAATGATCTAGGGCCTCATGGCCCTGTTGTTATACCTGTTAGAGTTCTGATTTAGGTTAGTGATTCAGAGCCTCATGGCCCTGTTGTTATACCTGTTAGTTATATTTAGTAGTGATCTAGCTCATGGCCTTATGTATACCTATAGATATATTAATTATGACCTAGCCTCATGACCCTGTTGTTATACCTGTTAGAGTTATGATTTAGGTTAGTGACTAGCGCCTCATGACCCGTTATACTGTTAGTGTAGTTATGACAGGCTATACCCTTGTATACTTAGAGTTATGATTTAGGTTAGTGACCTAGCGCCTCATGACCCTGTTGTTATACCTGTTAGAGTTATGATTTAGGTTAGTGACCTAGGGCCACATGGCCCTGTTGGTATACCTATTAGAGTTATGATTTCAGTCAGTGATCCAGAGCCTCATGGCCCTGTTGTTATACCTGTTAGAGTTATGATTTAGATTAATGATCTAGGGCCTCATGGCCCTGTTGTTATACCAGTTAAGAGTTATGATTTAGGTTAGTGACTAGGGCCTCATGGCCCTGTTGTTATACCTGTTAAGAGTTATAATTTAAGTAAATGATCCAGAGCCTCATGGCCCTGTTGTTATACCTGTTAGAGTTATGATTTAGGTTAGTGACCTAGCGCCTCATGACCCTGTTGTTATACCTGTTAGAGTTATGATTTAGGTTAGTGACCTAGCGCCTCATGACCCTGTTGTTATACCTGTTAGAGTTATGATTCGGATTAATGATCTATGGCCTCATGGCCCTGTTGTTATAACTGTTAAGAGTTATGATTTAGGTTAGTGACTAGGGCCTCATGGCCCTGTTGTTATACCTGTTAGAGTTATGATTTAGATTAATGATCTAGGGCCTCATGGCCCTGTTGTTATACCTGTTAGAGTTATGATTTAGTTAATGATCCAGGCCTCATGGCCCTGTTGTTATACCTGATTAGAGTTATGATTAGGTAGTGATCTAGGCCTCAGGCCTGTGTATACCTAGATATGATTAGTATGAAGGCTATGCTATGTTATCTGTTAGAGTTATGATTTAGGTTAGTGATCTAGGGCCTCATGGCCCTTTGTTATACCTGTTAGAGTTATGATTTAGTTAGTGATCTGGGCCTCATGGCCCTGTTGTTATACCTGTTAGATTATGATTTAGTTAGTGACTAGGGCCTCATGGCCCTGTTGTTATACCTGTTAGGTTTATATTTAGGTTAGTGATCTAGGCCTCATGGCCCTGATTGTTATACCTGTTAGATTATGATTTAGGTTAGTGATCTAGGCTTCATGGCCCTGTAGTTATACCTGTTAAGTTATGATTTAGGTTAGTGATCTAGGCCTCATGGCCCTGTTGTTATACCTGTTAGAGTTATGATTTAGATTAATGATCTAGGCCTCATGGCCCTGTTGTTATACTGTTAGAGTTCGATTTAGGTTATGATTCAGGCCTCATGGCCATGTTGTATTATACCTGTTAGGTTTATAATTTAGGTTTATATCTAGGCCTCATGGCCCTGATGTTATACCTGTTAGAATTATGATTAGATTAGTGACTAGCCCTCATGACCCTGTGTATATAACACTGTTAGAGTTATGATTTAGAGTTAGTGATCTAGCGCCTCATGACCCTGTTGTTATACCTGTTAGAGTTATGATTTAGGTTAGTGACCTAGCGCCTCATGACCCTGTTGTTATACCTGTTAGAGTTATGATTTAGGTTAGTGACCTAGCGCCTCATGACCCTGTTGTTATACCTGTTAGAGTTATGATTTAGGTTAGTGACCTAGGGCCACATGGCCCTGTTGGTATACCTATTAGAGTTATGATTTCAGTCAGTGATCCAGAGCCTCATGGCCCTGTTGTTATACCTGTTAGAGTTATGATTTAGATTAATGATCTAGGGCCTCATGGCCCTGTTGTTATACCAGTTAAGAGTTATGATTTAGGTTAGTGACTAGGGCCTCATGGCCCTGTTGTTATACCTGTTAAGAGTTATGATTTAAGTAAATGATCCAGAGCCTCATGGCCCTGTTGTTATACCTGTTAGAGTTATGATTTAGGTTAGTGACCTAGCGCCTCAGGACCCTGTTGTTATACCTGTTAGAGTTATGATTTAGGTTAGTGACCTAGCGCCTCATGACCCTGTTGTTATACCTGTTAGAGTTATGATTCGGATTAATGATCTAGGGCCTCATGGCCCTGTTGTTATAACTGTTAAGAGTTATGATTTAGGTTAGTGACTAGGGCCTCATGGCCCTGTTGTTATACCTGTTAGAGTTATGATTTAGATTAATGATCTAGGGCCTCATGGCCCTGTTGTTATACCTGTTAGAGTTATGATTTAAGTAAATGATCCAGAGCCTCATGGCCCTGTTGTTATACCTGTTAGAGTTATGATTTAGATTAATGATCTAGGGCCTCATGGCCCTGATGTTATACCTGTTAGAGTTATGATATAGGTTAGTGACTAGGGCCTCATGGCCCTGTTGTTATACCTGTTAGAGTTATGATTTAGGTTAATGATCCAGGGCCTCATGGCCCTGTTGTTATTCCTGTTAGAGTTATGATTTAGGTTAGTGAGTAGAGCCTCATGGCCCTGTTGTTATACCTGTTAGAGTTATGATTTAGATTAATGATCCAGAGCCTCATGACCCTGTTGTTATACCTGTTAGATATATGATTTAGATTAATGATCTAGGGCCTCATGGCCCTGTTGTTATACCTGTTAGAGTTATGATTTAGGTTAGTGACTAGGGCCTCATGGCCCTGTTGTTATACCTGTTAGAGTTATGATTTAGGTTAGTGATCTAGGGCCTTATGGCCCTGTTGTTATACCTGTTAGAGTCATGATTTAGGTTAGTGATCTAGGGCCTCATGGCCCTGTTGTTCTACCTGTTAGAGTTATGATTTAGGTTAGTGATCTATGGCCATTATGGCCATCTTGTTTGAAGTTGAAGTTTAAAATGATAAGATATTCCAGATTTAGACAAGATTTGATAAGACTTAGGCTTTCAACATGTGCCAATGTTTTCGTAAAAGATATATTATATCAGGAAATCTTATCTTCATGTTATTATCAAAGCACATCTGTGAAATGTTTCTGATATAAATAAAATTTGAAAATTAAGACTGACAAGATTTGGTGATTTTAAGTCCACTTTAAATGTGCAAGATGTCAAAGAAAGATAATATTCCTGCAAAAATTACTTTCAGTCTCTATATGTAGACATGAATGTTACAGTTACCACTCGCTTCTACAACAAGTTACCTTGATGCAGGGCTGTCAGTCTCTGTATGTAGACATGAATGTATCAGTTACCACTGGCCTCTACAACAAGTTACCTTGATGCAGGGCTGTCAGTCTCTATATGTAGACATGAATGTATCAGTTACCACTGGCCCCTACAACAAGTTACCTTGATGCAGGGCTGTCTGTCTCTATATGTAGACATGAATGTATCAGTTACCACTTACCTCTGCAACAAGTTACCTTGATGCATGGCTGTCAGTCTCTATATATAGACATGAATGTTACAGTTACCACTCGCCTCTACAACAAGTTACCTTGATGCAGGGCTGTCATTCTCTATATATAGACATGAATGTATCAGTTACCACTTATCTCTGCAACAAGTTACCTTGATGCAGGGCTGTCAGTCTCTATATATAGACATGAATGTTACAGTTATCACTCGCCTCTACAACAAGTTACCTTGATGCAGGGCTGTCAGTCTCTATATGTAGACATGAATGTTAGTTACCACTGGCCTCTACAACAAGTTACCTTGATGCAGGGCTGTCAGTCTCTATATGTAGACATGAATGTATCAGTTACCACTCACCTCTACAACAAGTTACCTTGATGCAGGGCTGTCAGTCTCTATATATAGACATGAATGTTACAGTTACCACTCCTTTCAACAACAAGTTACCTTGATGCAGGGCTGTCAGTCTCTATATGTAGACATGAATGTTCCAGTTACCACACGCCTGTACAACAAGTTACCTTGATGCAGGGCTGTCAGTCTCTATATATAAACATGAATGTTACAGTTACCACTGGCCTCTACAATACGTTACCTTGATGCACAGCTGTCAGTCTCTATATATAAACATGAATGTTACAGTTACCACTGGCCTCTACAATAAGTTACCTTGATGCACAGCTGTCAGTCTCTATATATAAACATGAATGTTACAGTTACCACTGGCCTCTACAATAAGTTACCTTGATGCAGGGCTGTCAGTCTCTATATGAAGACATGAATGTATCAGTTACCACTCGCCTCTACAACAAGTTACCTTGATGCACAGCTGTCAGTCTCTATATATAAACATGAATGTTACAGTTACCACCGGCCTCTACAATAAGTTACCTTGATGCAGGGCTGTCAGTCTCTATATGTAGACATGAATGTTACAGTTACCACTGGCCTCTACAACTAGTTACCTAGATGCACGACTGTCAGTCTCTATATGTAGACATGAATGTTACAGTTACCACTCACCTCTACAACAAGTTACCTTGAAGCACGGCTGTCAGTCTCTATATGTAGACATGATTGTTACAGTTACCACTAGCCTATACAACTAGTTACCTTGATGCACGGCTGTCAGTCTACATGTAGACATGAATGTTACAGTTACCACCCGCCTCTACAATAAGTTACCTTGATGCATGGCTGTCAGTCTCTATATGTAGACATGAATGTGACAGTTACCACTTGCCTTTACAACAAGTTACCTTGATGCAGGGCTGTCAGTTTCTACATGTAGACATGAATGTTACAGTTACCACACGCCTTTACAACAAGTTACCTTGATGCAGGGCTGTCAGTTTCTGTATGTAGACATGAATGTTACAGTTACCACTCGCCTGTACAACAAGTTATCTTGATGCACGGCTGTCAGTCTCTATATGTAGACATGAATGTTACAGTTACTACTAACCTCTAAAACAAGTTACCTTGATGCAGGGCTGTCAGTTTCTACATGTAGACATGAATGTTACAGTTACCACTCGCCTGTACAACAAGTTACCTTGATGCAGGGCTGTCAGTCTCTATATGTAGACATGAATGTGACAGTTACCACTCACCTCCACAACAAGTTACCTTGATGCATGGCTGTCAGTCTCTATATAGACATGAATGTTACAGTTACCACTCCCTTCTACAACTAGTTACCTTGATGCAGGGCTGTCAGTCTCTATATGTAGACATGAATGTTAGAGTTACCACTCGCCTGTACAACAAGTTACCTTGATGCGCGGCTGTCAGTCTCTGTATGTAGACATGAATGTTACAGTTACCACTAACCTCTACAACAAGTTACCTTGATGCACGGCTGTCAGTCTCTATATAGACATGAATGTTACAGTTACCACTCGCTTCTACAACAAGTTACCTTGATGCACGGCTGTCAGTCTCTAAATGTAGACATGAATGTTACAGTTACCACTCACCTCCACACCAAGTTACCTGGATGCACTACTGTCAGTCGCTGCTTGTAGACATGAACATTACAGTGACCACTCACCTCCTCACCAAGTTACCGCAATGCACTACTGTCAGTCGCTCCATGTAGATGCGAACATTACAGTTACCACCCACCTCCACACCAAGTTACCTCGATGCACTACTGACAGTCACTCCATGTAGACATGAACATTACAGTGACCACTCGCCTCCACACCAAGATACCTCAATGCACTACTTTCAGAGGCTCCATGTAGACATGAACATTACAGTTACCACTCACCTCCGCACCAAGTTACCTTGATGCACTACTTTCAGGCACTCCATGTAGACATGAACATTACAGTTACCACTCACCTCCACACCAAGTTACCTTGATGCTCTACTGCCACTTCCTCCATGTAGACATGAACATTACAGATACCACTCTAGACACGTGGCAATATACCCCACCCAGTCACATTTTACTGACACCGGGCTGACCAGTCCTAGCACTATCCTCTTAATGCTGAGCGCCAAGCGAGGATGGTACTAGTAGCTTCCTCGCTTGGCACTCATCATGAAGAGGATAGTGCTAGGACTGGTCAGCCCGGTGTCAGTATAATGTAACTGGGTGGGGTAAATTGCCACGTGTCTAGGGGTATCATGTCACGTGTCTACGGCGTGATATTCCAGTGAGTCAACACTATAAAGTTGGGCATTGTGCTCACTGCTACAAGTAGACACCGTCGTTTATATGACTGAAAAATTGTTGAAAAAGACGTTAAACCCGAACACACACACACACACACACACACACAACTCCACAAATATAGTGTTTTCACCATCTTAGTTTTGATTTTCATCATCACAATTTCGACTTTCTTCATTATGATTTCAACTTTAATCATTGTAGTTTCAACTTTCATTTTATGATATTGGTTTCAACTTTCATCATCATAGATTATATTTTCATGTAGTGGTTTCAACTTTCACCATCGTAGTTATGACTTTTGTCATCACATTTTCAAGCTTTATCATCATGATTATGACTTTCGTAGTATTGGTTTCAATTTTCATCATTCTAGTTTTGACTTCTGCAATTGTGATTTTGAATTTCATCATCCTGCTTTCTTATTTCAACTTTCAACATTGTGGTTTTTGTCTTCCATGCTATTGATATGTAGTTTTGACTTTTTCCATTGTTATTTTGACTTTCATCATCGTGATTTTACTTTCCTCAATGTGATTTAGATCTTCATTATCATAGGTGGATGGTCAATATTTTTAGTTAAACATCTCCTCTGAAACTACTCAGAATTACACCAAACTTGGAAAGAAGCGTATCAGATTTGTACAAATAGTTCAGCCAGGCCCTTTTTAGGGGCTGCCGGAACTACAAATAGAAAACCTTTAACAACTTCTTGATGGATCTTCAGCAAACCTGGTCCATAGCTTCCTATTAATGTCCTCACATGGGTGTACTTGAACTGTTTTATATTTTTATAGTAAACACAGATATTAGTAACCATTCATGATTCAGTGTGTCGTTTTTTCCATCATCATCGTGCTTTCACGATATGTAGTGGTACAAAGAGAACACCATTCAAAATTGTATCACTCTTGATGTACTGTTGGAGGCATGTCCCTTTAAAAAATCTAAGAATTCACTTCTGGGAGGCACACCTATCCCACACCCCTATCCCACACCCTTCCGCAGTTTGTTCAATCCATTTTACTCTAGGTCAAGAATGAAGTCAACATTGTATGAAACATACACCCTGGTAATGCTTGATAGAATAATATATCAAGTCAAAAAGGGGCTTACTCTGAAAAAATCACCATACATATAAATCCAAAGAATAATTGTGTTCATGCCGAATTTTTGTTGATGATGTTTAGTAAGTTTCATTTATATTAGATAGAAACTGTAGGAGTGATGACATATGTTGCTGATGTAGTTGTAATATGGTTTAATAAGTCAAAAAAGAGGCATAACAAAAAAAAAAAAAAAAACCAGTAATCAGACATAAATGTGACAAAAATATGTCCATATCCACTTCATGTTAATGATGTATACCAATGAAAATATGCCCCTGTCTACTTCATGACTATTATCTATATAAAATTTCGAAGGTTCAATAGGGAGAGTGGAGATCTACAGATCGCAGGGTCATGAGTTTGATCCCTGGGTGGGGCATATGTTCTCTGTGACGATTTGATAAAAGATATTGTGTCTGAAATCATTTGTTCTCCATCACTGATTCATGTGGGGAAGTTGGCAGTTACTTGCAGAGAACAGGTTTGTACTGGCACAGAATCCAGGAACATTCTAGCTACACTCTAGCTTGGCAGTGAAGGTACAATAAGCATCATCATTATAATGTCCTCTCCCAAATTTGTTCAGACGTGGGCAGTTGGCCCCTGTTTAGGGCTACTAGGTCTAAAACAAAAACACCGTTTAAAGCCTTTTTCTTATGAACCGCTCAATGGATCTTCGTCAGACTTGGTCATTATAAGGTCTTCTCAAATTTATTCAAATGGGGGCAGTTGGCCTCTTTTAGGAGCTGCTCGGGCTAAAAATGAAAATACCTTTTAACAACTACTTCTCATGAACGCTCAATGGATCTTCATTAAACTTGATCTATATCATCATTATAAGGTCCTCTCCAAAATGTGTTTAATTGGAAGTGGTTGGCCCCTTTTAGGGGCTGCTAGAGTTAAAAATAAAAGTACCTTTAAATGATTTCTTCTCGCATCTTTATCAAACTTGATTTCTGGTATCATTGTAAGGTCTTTTTACAAATTTGTTCAATTTGTTTCCCTTGATCCCTTTTAGGGGCTGCTACAATTAAAAATAGAAATACCTGTAAATAACTTCTTCTCATGAACTGCTTGATGGCTTTTCATCAAATCTTGTCTGTAGCATTATAAGGTCCTTTTCCAAGTTTGTTTAGTTGGGGGCACTAAGCTTTAAAAAAAAAAGAAATACCTTTGAAGTACTTCTTCTCATGAACTGCTTGATGGAACTTCATCAAACTTGGTCTGTAATAGCATTATAAGGTCTTATGCCAAATTGTTCAAATGGGGGCACTTGGGCCCTTTTAGGGTCCTTTGGAGTTAAAATAGATGATTTCTTCTGATGGTTATGCGTTTTTGGTTTGGACAGAAAAATATAGAAAAAAAACTTTAAATATTTTTTTTTTAAATGAACAACTTAAAGGATTTTCACCAAACCTAGTTAGAAGCAGTCAGATGGTTAAGGTTCTCTTCAGGTGAGCAGCTTAGGCCCATTTGGCCTTCTTATATTGAAATCCTACCAACAATGCTACCAAGCAGTTCTGAGATATGACTCAAGACGTCTGGTGTGCGTTGTTAATAGTATGACTAATAACACTCGAGAGGTCCTAATTTTGGCCCAATCTTAATGAATCTTGGTCAGAATGTTACCCTCAATAAAATCTGAGAAGAGATAGTTACTTGGTTATCTGGGGTCAAACACTAGGTCACTAACTCCATTAAGAGGATAGTACTAGGACTGGTCAACCCGGTGTCAGTATAATGTGTCTGGGTGGGGTATCATGTCACGTATCTACAACGTGATATTCCAGTGAGGCAGCACTATAAAGTTGGGCATTGTGCTCACTGCTACAAGTAGACACAATCATTTGTATGACTGAAAAATTGTTGAAAATGACATTAAACCCGAACACATACACACATAAATGTTGTCTTCCACTACCAACCTGATTGAAACTTGCATAGCTGCATTGCACTATAGCAGTTAACATTTCTGCCATGGTTTATTGAAATCCTTCCAACCATGTCTTAGGAGATATGACTCCGAACAGACAGAAAATGGAATAAAACACTTTAATATATATAATACATATGTCTGTACAAAAGGCCATAAATCTGTCTTACTCATGCAATCTTGACCAAAACTTGCAGGGTGGCATTTTCCTACAGCAGTTAACATTCCTCTGTGTTTTATTTAAGTACTACGCATCATGTCATAGATACGTTTTTGGACAGATGGACAGATGGATGGTAAGCAAGACAGACAGATGGACAATGTCAACACTATATCCCTCAACCTACAGTGAAGGATAATTTCCTTGCATAACCATCTACCAAAACTGTTCAAGCATGCAGTGTAACTCAGGTGAGCGATCTAGTGCCATCATGGCCCGCTTGTTTTCAAAGAGGTCTCTGAAACCAATTGGCGGAAATTGATGAATCTTGGCAGGGATATTTTATGGATGGTACTCTTAACATTTTATGGATGGTACTCTAACAGACATAGGGCTAAAGCTGGAAAATCTCTAAACCATATCATTTCGTCTTTAAGTGCAGTTTTGAAATAAGTCATAGAAATGTACTAAGATTGTCCTTATCAAACACATGGCTGAACATGGGTTTGGCTTTTAATTGTTGAGCTGATTTTAAAATAATTTCACTTAATGATTCTACCAAGTGTGTCTCAGTTATTTTGATTCACCATGTAACAGCATGGTGACTTGCAGCTCACCATGAAGTGCTTGGACATCTCCTCTGAAACTACAGGTCAGAATTGCGCCAAACTTGGTCAGTGGCATCATTATAAGGTTCTTTCTCAGATTTGTTCAGACTGGAGCAGTAATCCCTTTCACTAGAGCTGAAAGTAGAAAAACCTAAAAACAGCTTCTTCACATGAATCACTTCATATTCATAAAACTTGGTCTTAAAACACTTCAAATTTTGTTAAAATAAGGGCACTCTGCCACTGTAGCTAAAAGTAGAATACTTTTAAACAACTTCTCATGAATTGCTTGATGGAACTTCATCGACTTGGTTTGTACATTCTTTTAGAGTCCTCTCAGAACCTTATTCAGAATGGGAGCACTTGGCTCCTTTTAGGGGCTGCTAGCTAGAACTGAAAATAGAAATATATTTGAATGGCTTCTGCTCATGAAATGCTTCATGGATATTCATCAACTCTGAGGTATCATTATAAGGTCCTCTAACAAATGTGTTCAAATGGTGACATTTTTGCCTTTTTTAGGGGTTGCTGGAGCTAAAAATAGAAAAAGCCTTGAATGACTTTTTCTCGTTAAAAATCTTATTGAAAATCCGTCTGTACCATCATCCTAAATTCCTCTCCAAGTTTGTTCAAAAGGTGGCACTAAGCCCTTTTTAGGGGACACTTAAGTTTATGTTAAGTGCAGTTGTTATTGTTCATGATTCAGTGTGTCGTACATATATTTAAGGTCAAACAGTCAAGGTCAGGTGAGAGATTTACAGCTGCTACAGCCCTCTTGCCATACACCCACTGCCATTCCACCTCCACCACCCCTTTCCTACGACCTGCACATTTTTATGCCCCCCCCCCCCCCATCGAAGGAGGGGGAGTATATTGTTTTGCAGATGTCTGTCGGTCGGTATGTAGACCAATCTGTTTCCGGATGATAACTCAAGAACGCTTGGACCTAGGATCATGAAAGTTGATAGGGAGGTTGGTCATCACCAGCAGATGACCCCTATTGATTTTGAGATCAGTATATCAAAGGTCAAGGTCACAGTGACCCGGAACAGTTAAACGGTTTCCGGATGATAACTCAAGAACGCTTGGGCTTAGGATCATGGAAGTTGATAGGGAGGTTGGTTATGACCAGCAGATGACCCCTATTGATTTTGAGGTCAGTAGGTCAAAGATCAAGGTCACAGTGACCGGGAACAGTAAAACGGTTTCCGGATAATAACTCAAGAATGCTTGGGCATAGGATTGTGAAAGTTGATTGGGATGTTGGTCATCACCAGCAGATGACCCCTATTTATTTTGAGATCAGTAGGTCAAAGGTCACAGTGACCAGGAACAGTAAAACATTTCGGATGATATTTCAAGAACGCTTGGGCCTAGGATCAGGAAAATTGATAGGGAGGTTGGTCATGACAAGCAGATGACCCCTATTGATTTTGAGGTCAGTAGGTCAAAGGTCAAGGATACAGTGACCTGGAACAGTTAAATCGTTTTCAGACGATTACTTGAGAACGCTTGGGCCTAGAATCACGAAATTTGATAGGGAGATTGGTAATGACCAGTAGATGACCACTTTAGATCTTGAGGTCATAAGGCCAAAGGGCAAGGGCACATTGGCCCGAAACCGTTAAACCCTTTCTGGACAATAACTTGAGAACACTTGGGCCTAGGATCATGAAGCTTAATAGGGAGGTTGACCATGACCAGCAGATGACCCTTGTTGATTTTGAGGTCAATAGGTCAAAGGTCAAGGTCACATTGAACCAGAACAGTAGAACTTTTGTTTACAGTGAGCAAATAATTCTTGTTTCTTGTGCAATTACTGAATACATCAAGGGGGGCATTTCGTGTTCTACGAGCTCTTGTTTTCTCATCCTTACACTTAGTTAAATCATAAATCTCATATGCTTGCTTAGTATCACCCTCCATGCACACATCCACACTCAAACAAATTTTTTTCTTACATTTCTTGCTCTTGTTTATGATACCTTCTAAACATTTTTGACTAGTCTTGTAATAATTAAAATTCAGCAAAATTTGAGGAACCAGGAATACCTATATACATTTTACAAGTACACTGAAAAACAGGAGACATTCTGCTATTTATTTTGTGTTAGCTATTCAGATAATCTTTTCCTGTATGAAGCAGATACTACTCCATGATTTCATGAATGTTTCTCAGAATATTATCTTGGGTGTGGTCAAATATATTTATTGCCTCTGTCTATGACCTTAATCTAAAAAGTTACACCCAAAATGCAACCATTTCTATTGGATGGAACATTTAGTCCCTCTCAGTCTTGAAAAGTATTGATGTTAGTTTAGAAATATTTACTTCTAGTTAATAAGTAAACTTTGATTTTATTTTCCAGAAATTGGAAATTTCCAGCTGTAAGTGATTATTCACATTTAAATTTTTTAAGTGAAATTTATTATATAAATACTAAATAATTAGAATTGTGTTTTAGTTGATGATCATTTTGTCATGTAATGAACTAAAGTTTATTGATAGTCTTCATGTTTTTTATTACATTTTTTTTCAGCAAATTATTAAAGTATTAGAGTAAAATATATGAAATATGAAAAAAATATTCAGAAACGTGAAATAAGATTTTAGAAAAGAAATGAAAGAATAAATTGCTGTGACAAAATATGAACATGAAGACCAGATGTTACATTTTCACATGCAGTTATGCACAAATGTACTTAAATAATTTTTTATTAGAATGTTTGAATATTTTAGGATAAAGAAGATGTCTTGGTGGTTGACAAATACCAGTATGTTATACATATGCAGACATTTTTGTGTGAACATGGATCCTGGATTGACAGTGGAAAGAATAAGGTCAAAAAGATTATTATGTCATATACATTGGATATTGGAAACTAAAACGTGACATTTTATAGAAAAAGTGGTAGTTTGAAGAAACATTATATAATTTGTGATATTTTAATGCTGTAAGAATCCAACTTCCATAGAAAAAATACACTATTGAATTTTACTGAGCAGTGATTATAGAAATTATGAAGCAGTATTTCTCAGGAAGTGTGAGCTAGTGTGAAATAGTGTGAAAGGGCATTCACAGGAAATATGGCTGTTAAGTGACATTCCATAGGAACTGTGATCAAATTTACATTGCCATGTGACATTCTCCAGGAACTGTGATCAAATTTACATTGCCTTGTGACATTCCACAGTAACTATGATGACATTGACATCATAACATGACTTTCCAGAGGAACTGTGATTAGATTTACATTGTAAAGTGATATTCCACAAGAACTGTGATCAGTGACGTTCTTTGTGAACTATTCATTGAAATGAAACGGGCATTCTCCAGGAACTTCAAAAGGATACCTGTTAGAATGAGTGACATTCCACTAAGTGAAAACCTTCAATAGAAATATTCTATACTGAGATACACCTGCAGATTCAATTTGCCCTTCCAAAAAAATGATAGGTTTCTCAGTCAGTCTCTTAATAATTTTTTTTGAACTTTGATAATCTTGAATATATTTTATTAACTTAATTTGGGTTTCTTTAGAATATTTTTGCATTTGAAAAAAATGGTATTAAAATGTTTTTGTTTATTTCTGGAAGGTTTGTATTTTTGTACTTGTTGGCATTATGAAACAGTGGAAGCTCAGCTTAATTAGGAGATCAACAATATTCCAAATGCATGATATGTACTTGAAAATTGCTGACAAAACTTTGCTGCACTGCTATGTAATTGGATCCTTAATATGAAAAAATTGTCACGATATCACCAAGCTTTCTAGAGGTTCAAGTATCTTTAAGTGTCTGAGAGATCTTGTTGAAATACGAGTCAAGTGCATATGTACCTATATTTTGCTATATTCCACAGACCTAAAGTTGACCATTTTTTTCAGATAGTGAAGCAATAATAAAACAAAGTAAACTTTATCATCTACTGGCACATAAGGTCAAACTGATCTGCTTAACCTGCCCATTCTTTTTAAAACTACTAAATACTACAATGGAATCTTCCTCAAGCAGTCCCTCTGCCAGTTAGATACCTTCACTTCACAAGCTCAGGGAGGTTTCACAGCACTCTTAAACTGTCTTAATTTGTAGGGTTTTGGGGTTATTCTTTAATTGTGGGTGATTCACAGGATTTTGACAACCTAGAAGTTACAAAGATAGGATGGTTCACAAAAATTTGACTACCTTGATATTACAAATAGGATTGTTATCAAACCCAGAACTGACAAAAGTTGTATGACTACCTAGGAGATGATACGCAGAATTCTGGCTACCAAGGAGATGATACACAGAAGACTACCAAGTAGATGACACAAAGAATTCTAAATACCTAGGAGATAATACACACAATTCTGACTACCAAGGAGATGATACACAGAAGACTACCAAGTAGATGATACAAAGAATTCTAACTACCTAGGAGATGATACACACAATTCTGACTACCAAGGAGATGATACACAGAATTCTGACTGCCTACAAGATGATACACACAATTCTGACTACCTAGAAGATGATGCACAGGATTCAGACTACTTAGAAAAAGATACACAGAATTCTGACTACCAAGGAAATTATACACAGAATTCTGACTACCTACAAGATAATACACAGAATTCTGACTACCTACAAGAAGATAAACAGAATTCAGACTGCAGAGAAGTTAAAAAGATTGGACGATATAAAAATTCTGACTACCAAGAAGTTATATTTCTGAGACAGGTTAGTAACATAAAATCATCTTCTCTTATGTTCAGTCTATCCCCTAAGAACTTGATACTTCATATGACTGGTCTATGTTGAACCTATCTTTATATAATCTACCTTTAGGTTTCTTGTTGATATTTTGAAGAAATAAATTCTTATCTCCTTTTTTCTGATTTATCAGTGATTACAATCTTGTCTGGAACATGTGGAGTGAAATACAAGCTCTTTAGATATCTTTGAAATTTAAACATATTTATTTTGTTTTCTTTACTTATCTATACTTGATCTTGAAACACTGTACTTTCTTTATGTCTGCACTATATCTTGAATTCTCTTTGTTTATTTATACTGGCAGCCCCTAAATAGGGAATGGCTTCCTGTAACTGAGAGGTTTTTTCCTTTTCATTGTTAATGCATGAAACTTTTTTTCCTTATCTCCTTCACACATTTAGCCTTAATTTTATTTTTTAGTTTTATTCAAGTACAGTATTGCATTAAAGAAGCCACAACTAGTTGTTAAATCTGCTACATAAAAATATGAGGACAAAATTGAATGAAGACCTACTGAGTAGCATTATATTTTCTTGTTTATTTATCTTTGAAACAAGTGATTGGCATCAAGATAATTTTGACAAGGAAAACCACATTATGACCTCGCATGAAATAATACTTACTCTCTACGTCATTTCTTCTAGATTCCAATCTTTGAAAATAAGTTCTTGCGTAGATTTTTCTCTTTTTCAAAACAGATATTTTCCACGTGTGTTAACTTTTAGTGGACACTTTTTAAACATAAGAATTTAAAAATACTATTAGATATATTTACAGCAAACATATTATATTAAATAAGACACTTCATGAGAGAACTTCAGTTTTGAAATATTCTGAGACTAAAATGTAATTATTTAGTTTACTTTGATAAGCGTTTCAGTGTGTATTTCTAACTTGTGTTTTAAAATTTGGAATGTAGTGTTGCTAAAGAAAAAAGCTGTGTCAGATACAAAGGTATGTATAAAATTGATTCAGATTTATTCTTTTTTTTTTCATTTCTTTTGTTTTAATGTTTTGTCCAAGGTCTCTCACCTATTTATGTTGTCTTTGTTACTGACAACTGGTATTCTCACATATTTTGTTATACTTATGGTATTGTCATACATGCAGTTTGTCATACTACAGGTATTGTTACCTCACCTGAACCAAAGGATCAGAGTGAGCTTATGGTGTAGGTGGATAGTCCAGCGTCCATTATCCAGTGAGGTCAGGGATCCTGATAGTCCAGCGTCCATTATCCAGTGAGGTCAGGGATCCAGATAGTCCAGCGTCCATTATCCAGTGAGGTCAGGGATCCAGATAGTCCAGCATCCATTGTCCAGTGATTGTCTAGGGTCAGGGATCCAGATAGTCCAGCATCCATTGTCCAGTGATTGTCTAGGGTCAGGGATCCACAATTAATAGAAACATATTCTCCTCTGAAACTGCTCATCAGAATGACAACAAACTTGGTCTGTAGCATCCTTCAGGGTTTTTCTCAAATTTAGGGACAGCTAGAGCTTAAGGTAATTCTGCATGTTTGATAAACTGGAAGTGATGTCGTAACATCATTTATCCGAAATGTGGAAATGAAAATCGTTTTATGAATAAATGGCAACCTGTGAGTAAATTTATTACAATGTCACTGTAATTATGTTTCTAAAGTTAAAATATGATATTAAAACATCTGACATGTTAAATAATTCAAAATAATGTCTTACAATTACGTTAAAATGTGCGGTTGACTTTCATGGTCAAATATATCAAAAATAAAAACACAGACATATACATTGAGGATATTACATGAGTGTCTTTTCATATTGAATTTATTAAACGAGTTGAATAAAATAATAAAATGTGAGGCTCTTTAATAGATTCAATGTGGAAAGTCACAATTTTGTTACATGTTAGTTTTTCCTGCCAAAACATCAAAAATTCTAATTTCTTTAACTATACTATAAACAAGTCAATTTGACAAAGGTCTCCTATACTTTAAACAACATGGATGTAAAAGCTTTGTTACGCTAGTGTATTATCAATTTTATGTAATGCCTCTATTTCACTCCCCTGATGTCAAACATGTGATAAATTTTATTTCCCCATATTAAAGACCATATATTTATTTACGACTGTGAGAAGATTGATTAAAATCTACATTGTAGAAAAATTTCTATTCACAAAAATGTTATGAAAGTTATGATTTTCCCATTATGAAAAATTGCGTGAGGTCCGTATTTACCAAATCAGTGTAGCAAAAAATCAAGTACAAGACTCTATTGTTTTTTATTTGCTGAATTTTATAAGTATATTTTAAAGTGTTGAAAAATCAGAGTTTAATCAAAATCTACAATGTAGAAAATTTTTCAATCCAAACTAGCAGAACTACCTTAAAATAAAAAAACAACAACATTTAAATGACTTTTTTTAATGAAATGTGTGATGGATCTTCATCAGACTTGGGCTGTAGCATCATTATAAGGTCCTAACCATGTTTGTTAGTCCCCTACTGGTTGAAAACCAGTTTCAGGGACTATAGGAATGCACTTTTCCGTCCATCATTCCATTCGTCCGTCCGTCAGTCTGTCTGCGTGTCCATAACTCTGTCATTCGTGAAGGGATTTTAATATTACTTGGCACAAATATTCCCCATGATGAGACGACATGTCATGCGCAAAACCGGGATCCCTAGCTCAAAGGTCAAGGTCACAGTTGGAGGTCAAAGGTCAACAGGGTTTTTTTTTCCTCTCCAGTCCATAACTCTGTCATCCATCAAGGGATTACAATATTACTTGGCATAAATGTTCCCCCTGATGAGAATACATGTCATGAGCAACACCCAGAACCCTGACTTACAGGTCAGGGTCATACTTGGAGATCAAAGGTCAATAGGATTTATTTCCTGTCCGGTCTATAACTTTGTCATGCAAAACAGGATTAAAATATCAGTTGACAGAAATATTCCCCAGGATGAAACAACATGTCATGCAGAAAACCCGGGCCCTTAGCTGAAAGGTCAAGGTCACACTTGGAAGTCAAAGGCCAAAAGGGGTTTTTTCCTGTCCAGTCTGTAACTCAACAATCCTTAAAGGGATTTTAATATTACTTGGCACAAATGTTCACCACCATGAGACAGAGTGTCATGCACAAGAACCAGGTCACTAGGTCTAAAGTCAAGGTCACACTTAAAGGCCAAATGTCAGATACGAGAATGGCTTTGTTGAGAGCATTTCTTCTTCATGCATAGAGGGATTTTGATGTAACTTGACACAAATGTTCACCACCATGAGACGGATTGTCGTGTGCAAGAAACAGGTCCCTAGGTCTAAGGTCAAGGTCAAACTTAGGTGTCAAAGGTCAAATTCAAGAATGACTTTGTCCGGAGAATTTATTCTTCATGCATGGAGGGATTTTGATGTAACTTGGCACAAATGTTCACCACCATAAGGCATCTTTGTTTTTACAATTACTTCCCATTGTTTTTACTATAAAAAGATTATATTGTAACTGTTTTATTACCGGCTTTAGGGAAAATTCGTGACCACTTTTGTGTGGTACAACATGAATGTTACATCAAATTTTTAGCCCGACTGTTCAAAGAATAGGTAGAGCTATTGGACTCACTCATGTGTCTGCATCCGCGATGGCGTCCCAATTTGGTTAAGTTTTTGTATGTAAACTAGTAACCACTTTTGGGAATGGATTGAAACTTCACACTACACTTATTCACTGTGATAAACTGACTTACATTGCACAGCTTTGATAACTCTATTTTGCTTTTTGCAAAATTATGCCCCTTTTTCGACTTAGAAATTTTTGGTTAAGGGTTTATATGTAAGCTGGTATCTCAGTTCCCACTAATGGGAATGGATTGAAACATCACACACTTGTTCACTGTCATGATCTGACATGTAATGCACAGGTCCCATAACTCTACTTTGTATTTTTTACAAAATTATGCCCATTTTTTGACTTAGCAGTTTTTGGTTAAGTTTTTGTATATAAGCTGGTATCTCAGTACCCAGTAATGGGAATGGATTGAAACTTCACACACTTGTTCACTGTCATGACCTGACATGTAATGCACTGGTTACATAACTCTTCTTTGCATTTTTACTAACAAATAAGAAAAATCAACAACAACACGTGTAGCGTTTGTTCATAGATAATTATTAACTTCCAACGTTTCGGCGTTAAGCCTTCCTCAGGGAAGAATAACAATAAAAACAACGGACGTGACGTCGTTAAACAACGTCGCGTAAAAAGGCGGTAAAATGTATACAAAGTTTAGATCTACATTATTTACAATGTTAAATAAATTAAAAATAACGTTCCTTTAAACGGATTTAACAAACATACCGAGTAAATTGTCGGATAGTGTTTATACAAAATTTCCTATACTTATGTATATAAAAAACAGAAATAGGAAAAAACAACGATATACTCGGCATTACATATCTATATATGTAGATCAATACAATTAGTTGATTGGTCAATTAATATCAAATAAAACTTTAGAATTTAAACCATCTGGATAGAGCGTTTTCAGTTTATGTATCCACACTGTTTCTTTGCAGAGACGATCAATGTCATTTCTTACAACATCAATAGGCATAAAAGAAAAGTCCTTTAAGCAATGATCTGGTAAATTGAAATGTGATGCAACCATTGAGGAAAAAGTAGGGTCAGTAAAACTATTAATATCAAATCGGTGACTGTTCATGCGTTTTGATACAGGTTGCTTAGTTTGTCCCACATACTGTTTGTCACATTTTTTGCAAGTAATCAAATAAATTACACAGTTACTTTTACAGTTTACGTTATGATGTAAACTGTATGCTTGACCAGTCATTTGACTGGTAAATTCTGAACCTGTTTCGATATTGGTACAATGCGAACATCGGCTACCATTACATCTCTGTGAGAGATAAAGTTTATCACTTTGCTTATTGAACTCTGAACTTATCAAATAGTCTTGTAAATTTTTCGGACGTCTATAGGCAACAACAGGTTTAGAGTTCTCATAAACGGATTTAGTTGTAAAGCTTTTTGATAGGTTCAAAATACTCCAGTATTTATTAATAGTGTTACCAATACGTGGAAGCGCTGGATCATACACAATAGTAAAAGGAATTACACTATTTTTGTCCCCAACTTGAGTCTGTAAAGCTTCTTGCTGAGATATATTGACTACTTTTTGGAAGGCACGGTCTAACACATCATGTGGGTAACCTCTGTCAACGAAGAATTCACGAAGCTGTGATAATGAATGTTTGAACTTGTCATCATCTGATATTATACGTCTATAACGTTTTGCTTGACTATACGGAATACCGTTCTTACATTGTTTGGGATGACATGATGTATAGTCCAGGTACTGGTGGTTATTAGTTTCTTTCACATATATGTTAGTTTCGACACATAAATTCTCTCCCTTGGATATATTTACATCTAGAAACGAGAGCGAATCTTGTGAAATAGTATGCGTAAACTTTATGTCAGGATGAAAACTGTTTAACTCTCTGATGAAAAGTTCTAGTTCTTCCAAGGAATGATCCCACACCATAAAAATATCATCCAGGAAACGCAGCCAAAGTGTCGGTTGTAGATCTCGATTTCTAAGGAAGTCTTGTTCAAATTTTCCCATAAATAACGATGCGTATGATGGTGCCAAAATTACAAAATTCTGTCCCTTTTTTGACTCCGCAGTTTTTAGCTCGACTATACGAAGTATAAGGAGAGCTATCCTACTCGCCCCGGCGTCGGCGTCTTTCCACGTCCCCACCTTGGTTAAAGTTTTGGTGCACTTTCTCTTTTTTCAAAATATCTCTGTAATTACTTGATGGATTTGATTCAAACTTGAAATACTTATTCCTCATCATCATCCACATCATCTGACATAAGGGCCATAACTCTGGCACCAATATTTCATGAATTATCCCCCCTTTTCACTTAGATTTTCAGGTTAAAGTTTTGATGCACTTTCACTCTATCTCTGTTATTACTGAATGGATTTGATTCAAACTTAAAATAGTTGTTCAGCATCATCACCCACATCATATGACACAAGGTGCATAACTCTGGCACCATTTTTTCATGAATTATTCCCCCTTTTTACTTAGAATTTCAGGTTAAAGTTTTGGTGCACTTTCACTCTACCTCTGTTATTACTGAATGGATTTGATTCAAACTTAAAATAGTTGTTCAGCATCATCACCCACATCATATGACACAAGATGCATAACTCTGGCACCATTTTTTCATGAATTATCCCCCTTTTTACTTAGAATTTCAGGTTAAAGTTTTGGTGCACTTTCACTCTACCTCTGTTATTACTGAATGGATTTGATTCAAACTTAAAATAGAAATAGTTGTTCAGCATCATCACCCACATCATATGACACAAGATGCGTAACTCTGGCACAATTTTTAGCCCACCATCATCAGATGGTGGGCTATTCAAATCACTCTGCGTCCGTGGTCCGTCGTCCTTCCGTCCGTCCGTCCGTCCGTCAGTCCGTCCGTCCTTCCGTCCGTTAACAATTTCTCGTTATCGCATCTCCTCAGAAACTACATGGGGGATTTTGACCAAACTTTGTCAGAATGATGTATTGGTACCCTAGTTGTGTCCCCCTGAAAATCAGACTGGTTCAAAAATTTTTAAGTAAGTTATGGGCCTTTGTTTATTTCTATAATTTACATAGATTTATATAGGGAAAAACTTTGAAAATCTTCTTGTCCAAAACCACAGAGCCTAGGGCTTTGATATTTGGTATGAAGCATCATCTAGTGGTCCTCTACCAAGATGATTCAAAATATTTCCTTGGGGTCTAATATGGCCCCGCCCTGGGGGTCACATGGTTTATATAGACTTATATAGGGAAAAACTTTGAAAAACCTCTTGTTCAAAACCACAGGGCCTAGGGCTTTGATATTTTGTATATGACATCATCTAGTGGTCTTCTACTAAGATTGTTCAAATTATCCCCCTAGGGTCAAATATGGCTCCGCCCTGGGGGTCACATGGTTTACATAGACTTACATAGGGAAAAACGTTGAAAATCTTCTTGTCCAAACCACAAAGCCTAGGGCTTTGGCATTTGTAATGTAGCATCATCTAGTGGTTCTCTACCAAGTTTGTTCAAATTATCCCCCTAGGGTCAAATATGGCCCGCCCTGGGGGTCACATGGTTCATATAGACTTATATAGGGAAAAGCTTTTAAAATCTTCTTGTCAATAACCTACAACATTCAAATTTGGACCACATGTATGGTTTTGAGTGGCAAGATAAACCTTGACATGAGTTGACCTTGATTTTGACCTAGTGACCTACTTTCACATTTCTGTAGCTACAGCCTTCAAATTTGGACCACTTGCATAGTTTTGTGCACTGAAAAAAAATTTGACCTTGACTTTGACCTAGTGACCTACTTTCACATTTTTGAAGGTACAGGCTTCAAATTTGGACCACAAGCATAGTTTTGTGTTCCGAATTGGAATTTGACCTTGATTTTGACCTACTGACCTACTTTCACATTTCTCAAGCTACAGCCTTCAAATTTGGACCACATGCATAGTTTTGTGTACCGAAACAAACTTTGACCTTTACATTGACCTAGTGACCTACTTTCACATTTTTGAAGGTACAGGCTTCAAATTTGGAACACATGCATAGTTCTGTGTTCCGAAATAAAATTTGACCTTGATTTTGACCTAGTGACCTACTTTCACATTTCTCGAGCTACAGCCTTCAAATTTGGACCACATGCATAGTTTTGTGTACCGAAATGAACTTTGACCTTAAGATTGACCTAGTGACCTACTTTCACATTTCTGTAGCTACAGGCTACAAATTTAGACCACATGCATAGGATTGTGTACCGAAACAAACTTTGACCTTGACATTGACCTAGTGACCTACTTCCACATTTTTGAAGGTACAGGCTTTAAATTTGGACCACATGCATAAATTTGTGTTCTGAAGTGTAATTTGACCTTGATTTTGACCTAGTGACCTACTTTCACATTTCCTCCTTGAAATTGATCTAGTGACCTACTTTCACATTTCTCAAGCTACAGCTTTCGAATTTGGACCACATGCAAAGTGTTGTGTACGAAAATGAAATTTGACCAAGAGCTAGTCAGTAAGTCTTGAAATTTGGAACACTCAAAAATGGCACATTGGTGGGCGCCAAGATCACTCTGTGATCTCTTGTTCATGAATTATTCCCCTTTTTACTTAGAATTTCAGGTTAAAGTTTTATGCACTTTCACTCTATCTCTGTTATTACTGAATGGATCTGATTCAAACTTAAACAATTGTTCAACACCATTACCCTTATCATATGATGCAAGGTGCATAACTCTGGGACCAATTTTTCATGAATTATTTCCCCTTTTTACTTAGAATTTTAGGTTAAAGTTTTGATGCACTTTCACTCTGACTCTGTTATTACTGAATGGATTTGATTCAAACTTAAAATAGTTGTTCAACATCATCACCCACACTATATGACACAAGCTGCACAACTCTGGCACCAATATTTAATGAATTATGCCCCTTTTTGCTTAGGATATACTTATATAGTGTTTTGATACATTTTATCTTTACCTCTCTTATTACTTTAAGTTGATATTTTTGACATAGACTCAGGCTATTGTGCAATATCTTCATCCACAACTGGAGTCATTAAACACTCCAGTGACAGCTCTAGTTTCCTCAGATGTGCCCAGTTTAACTATCCAGCATCGAAATAGTCGAGCATGCTGTCTCCTGTGACAGCTCTTGTTGGTTAAGTTTTTGTATGTAAGCTGGTATCTCAGTACCCACTCATGGGAATGGATTGAAACTTCACACAATTGTCCACTGTCATGAACTGATATGCATTTTACAGGTTCCATAACCCTGTTTTGCAATTTTACAAAATTATTCCCCTTTTTCAACTTTTATTTTTAGCTCACCTGAGCCTGTTCCTTGGATGATCTTCTTCAAAAGTTGTCCAAAGAATTGCATTCCAAGGAAAAACTTTAAAAATCTTCTTGTCAAAAACCACAGGTCCTAGGGCTTTATTATTTGGCCTGTAGCATCATCTAGTGGTCCTCTACCAAGATTGTTCAAATTATCCCCCTAGGTGCAAATATGGCCCTGCCCTGGGGGTCACATGGTTTACATAGACTTATATAGGGAAAAACTTTGAAAATCTTCTTGTCAAAAATCACAGGGGCTAGGGCTTTGATATTTGGTGTGTGACATTATCTAGTGGTCCTCTACCAAGATTGTTCAAAATATGCCCTGGGGTTGAAAAGAGGCCCTGCCCCGGGGGTACCAAGTTTTACATAGACTTGTATAGGAAAAAGCTTTAAAAATCTTCTTGTCTTAGACCACAAGACCTAGGCTTTTGATATTTGGTATGTAGTATTGCCTGGTGGTCCTCTGCCAAGGTTGTTCAAATTATTACAATGGGGAAAAAAGAGGCCCCGCCCCGGGGGTCCCAATTTTACAAAGACTTGTATAGGAATAGAACCCTTTAAAAATCTTCTTGTCTGAAACCACAAGACCTAGGCCTTTGATATTTGGTATGTAGCATTGCCTTATGATCCTCTACCAAGATTGTTCAAATTATTTCCCTGGGGTGAAAAGTGGCCCCACCCCGGGGGTCCTAAGTTTTACATAGACTTATATAGGATTTTTTCTTAAAAATCTTCTTGTCTGAAAGTTCAAGGCCTAGGCCTTTGATACTTGGTATGTAGTATTGCCTAGTGGTTCGCTAACAAGAGTGTTCAAATTATGCCTCTGGGGAGGTAAGAGGACCTGTCCCAGGGGTCACTTGTTATATGAGTTATATAGGGAAAAATACTTTAAAACTTTTCTGATCATATTTCCTTGATCAGTTATTACTTGGGGTCATCATTGACTTTGACCTTGACCTACTTTTTTGTTTTTAGCTCACCTGTCACAAAGTGACAAGGTGAGCTTTTGTGATCGCGTGGCGTCCGTCGTCCGTCCATCCGTGCGTGCGTGCGTGCGTAAACTTTTGCTTGTGACCACTCTAGAGGTCACATTTCTCATGGGATCTTTATGAAAGTTGGTCAGAATGTTCATCTTGATGATATCTAGGTCAAGTTCGAAACTGGGTCACGTGGGGTCAAAAACTAGGTCAGTAGGTCTAAAAATAGAAAAACCTTGTGACCTCTCTAGAGGCCATATTTCTCAATGGATCTTTATGAAAATTGATCAGAATGTTCATCTTGATGATATATAGGTCAAGTTTGAAACTGTGTCACGTGCGGTCAAAAACTAGGTCAGTAGGTCTAAAAATAGAAAAACTTTGTGACCTCTCTAGAGGCCATATTTTTCATGGGATCTTTATGAAAGTTGGTCAGAATGTCCATCTTGATAATATCTAGGTCAAGTTCGAAACTGGGTCACGTGTGATCAAAAACTAGGTCAGTAGGTCTAAAAATAGAAAAACCTTGTGACCTCTCTAGAAGCCATATTTTTCATGAAATCTTCATGAAAATTGGTCAGAATGTTCACCTTGATGATATCTAGTTTAAATTCGAAACTGGGTCACGTGGGGTCAAAAACTAGGTCAGTAGGTCTAAAAATAGAAAAACCTTGTGACCTCTCTAGAGGCCATATTTCTCAACAGATCTTCATGAAAATTGGTCAGAATGGGTCTAAAAATAGAAAAACTTTGTGACCTCACTAGAGGCCATATTTTTCATGGAATCTTTATGAAAATTAGTCAGAATGTTCACCTTGATGATATCTAGGTCAAGTTTGAAACTGGGTCAGTAGGTCTAAAAATAGAAAAACCTTGTGACCTCTCTGAGGCCATATTTTTCAAGAGATCTTCATGAAAATTGATCAGAATGTTCACCTTGATAATATCTATGTCAAGTTTGAAACTGGGTCACGTGCAATCAAAAATTAGGTCAGTAGGTCTAAAAATAGAAAAACCTTGTGACCTCTCTAGAGGCCATATTTCTCAATGGATCTTCATGGAAATTGGTGAGGGTGTTCAACTTGATGATATCTAGGTCAAATTCAAAACTGGGTCAAGTGCTGTCAAAAACTAGGTCAGTAGGTCTAAAAATAGAAAAACCTTGTGACCTCCCTAGAAACCATATTTTTCAATGGATCACCTTGATGATATCTAGGTTAAGATTGAAACTGGGTCATGTGCAGTCAAAAACTAGGTCAGTAGGTCTAAAAATAGAAAAACCTTGTGACCTCTCTAGAGGCCATATTTTTCATGACATTTTCATGAAAATTGGTGAGAATGTTCACCTTGATGATATCTAGGTCGGATACAAAAGTGGGTCACGTGCCTTCAAAAACTAGGTCATTAGGTCAAATAATAGAAAAACCTTGTGACCTCTCTAGAGGTTATATTTTTCAATGGATCTTCATGAAAATTGGTCAGAATCTTGATGATATCTAGGTCACATATGCTCAAAAACTAGGTCACTATGTCAAATAATAGAAATAACGACGTCATACTCAGTTCAAAACTGGGTCATGTGGGGATAGGTGAGCGATTCAGGACCATCATTGTCCTCTTGTTTAAGATAGAGCCTTGAAATTTTGATGACAAATACAGTTTTGCACACCGGTCTTAACAGCATAGAAATTTTGACCATGTCAGCAACTTTTGATAAAGATTTCAATACTCATAATAATGTTCTTAGCCCTGACCTACTGACCTATTTTCTTGTTTTTGAAGCTACAACAAAAAGATTTGGACCACAAGTATAATGTTTGATACAGATTTCAATACTCAGCTTGAATAGTCTTAATCATGACCTACTGACCTACTTTTTTGTTTTTGAAGTTACAGTATAGAAATTTGGACCAACTGTATAATTCTTTACACAGAGTTCAATACTCATCTTGAGTAGTCTTAATCATGACTTTCTGACCTACTTTCTTGTTTTTGAAGATACAGCATGGAAATTTGGACCACATGTAGACTTTTTGATACAGATTTCAATACTCATCTTCAGTATTATAAAACCCTGACTTACTGACCTACTTTCTTGTTTTTGAAGCTACAGCAAAGAGATTTGGACCACCTGTATAATTTTTCAACAGATTTCAGTACTTATCTTGAAGAATCTTTACAATGACCTTCTCACCTAGTTTTTTTTGTTTTTGAAGCTTTAGCAAAGAAATTTGTTCAAACAAGCAATTAAACTCAGGTGAGCGATATAGGGCCATCATGGCCCTCTTGTCATTCAACTGAAAAGGCTGTTGAATAGTCAAGCGTTGCTGTCCTCCAACAGCTCTTGTTAGGTGTATTTTGACTTGTCTCTACCTGGTGAAGATTTTTGTTTGGATTATATAGAATTATTTTTTTTGGATTAACTTCCCATTGTTTTTACTAAACAATAGAGAAAATTAGGTGCCTTCCAGTAGGGGACACCTTTTAAACCCAAAAAAAAAAAAATTCAGATGGCTTCTTCTCATGGATTGCTTTATGGATATTCATCAGACTTGTTTTTTAGCAGCATTATAGGGTCCTCTTTGAAGTTTGTTCAAATGTTGTTTATGCCTTTTTAGGGGTCGCTAGAGTTAAGAATATAAAAAATCTTTAAACAACTTCTTTTCATGAACCACTTTGATGGATCTTTATCAAACTCGGTGTTACGCATCATTTTAAGATCGTATCCCAAATTTGCTAAAATAGAAGCACTTCTCCCCTTCTCTTCCAATTTTTTTGGCAAACAAGATCACTTGGCTCCTTGAAGGGGCAGTTAGTGCTTATAGTAGAAATGCCGTAAGCAACTTCACATGAACTGCTTTATGAATCAAACCTGGACTGTAGCATCATTATAAGGTCCTCTTAAAAAAATGTTCAACTTGTGGGGCAGTTTTCCCCTGTATGGGCCACTAGAGCTAACAAAGAGCTGCATTTTCAAAACACAAAGTCATGCCCACAAGTGTATGGGCAAATATGTAATTTTTTCAGGTTTTAAGTTTAAAGTTGAAGATCATATGAAGATCAAGGTCATCTATATATAGGTCAGTGTGTAAATTTTGCCACAATAAGAGTGCGAGGATGAAATAAATTGGGTCATTAATGTGGGCTGTAGGATATCTGGTTTGTAAGGACGAATGAAGGTCAAGCTTTTTTCAGGTTTTAAGTTTAAAAGTGAAAATCATTATGATGGTCAAGGTCATCTATATATAGGTCAGTTTGTAGGTCTTGCCACAAGGTTTCTTGAGTGAGTATGAACTAAATCGTGTCATTTATGTGGACTGTAGGAAATAAAATTTTGTTTATTAAGGTTTGAAGGTGAAGGTCATGTGAGGGCCAAGGTCATTTATATTTAGGTCAGTTTGTAGGTCTTGCCACAAGAATTGTTGAGTATTAACTAAATCGGGTCATTAATTTGGGATGTAAGCAATCTGCTTCGTATGGACAGATGGACAAATGGACAGTTCAATAAGTATAATGCCCTGGGACATCAAAATAGAAAAACTTTAAACAACTTCTTCTCATAACCTCTGATGGATCTTCATCAGCTTTGGTCTGTAGCATTGTTGTACAATCTTTTCCAAAAAAAATTTCAAATCAGATCAATTAGCTCCTTATAGGGCGAAAAATAGTAATTATTAAAACAACTACTTCTCATGAATCACTTGATGGATCTTCATCAAACTGGGTCTGTAGCATCATTATAAGGTCCTCTCCCAAATCTATTCAAATAGGAGCACTCTGACCCTCGTAGGTGCCACTATAGTTAGAAATTGAAAAACTTCTTTTGAACAACATGATGGATCTTTTTCAAACATGGTTTGTAATATCATTGTAAGGTTGTCTCTAAATTTTGTACAAAGGGTCACTTTCACTTTGCCCCATTTAGGTACTGCCTGAGGTAAAAAATAGAAAAAAAAACCTTTAAGCGACTTCCTCTCATGAATTGCTTGATGGATCTTCATCAAACTTGGTCTGTAGCATCATTGAGAGGTCCTCTCCCAACTTTGTTCAAATAGGGGCATTTGACACCTTTTAGGGTCCATTAGAGCAAAAAACAGTAAAATCTTTAAAGAACTGGATTTTCATCAATCTTGGTCTGTGGCATCATTATAAGGTCCTTTCCCATTTATTTTTAAAGTGGGTGCACTTGGGCCCATTTTAAGGGCTAGAGCTAAAACTTGAAATACTTTTAAAAGTCTTCTTCTCATGAACCGCTTGATGGATCTTCATAAAACTTGTCTGCAGCATAATTATAAGGTCCTCTGCCAAATTCATTGAGATTGGTTTTGCAGTTGCCCCTTTTAGAAGCCATTAGAGCTGAAAATAGAAAAACCTTTAAAAAAACTGTGGCTTAAGAATGGTCTGACGGATCTTCATCAAACTGGGTCAGAAACTCTATGATAAGGTCTTCTCTAAAACTTGTTCAGATGGGCTGACCTGTAGCATCATTGCAATGTTTTCTCTTCCTTTCGTACAAATGAGGACACAAAGCCCCTATTAAGGGCCACTAAAGCTAAAACAGAAATACCTTTTTTTTACAACCTCTTCTCATGAAGCGCTTAGTGGATCTTCATCAAACTTGGTCTATAGCATTGTTATAAAGTATACCATTAAGTTTCTTCAAGTAGGGGCACTATGCCCCATCAAGAGAATACTAGAGCTAAAAATAGATGTATAGATTATTAATGACTTTTAACAGGCAGATAGGTCTACTCTCAAATTTGTTCAAATGGGGGCACTTGACCTACTCACATATTTTGTCATATTACTGGTATTCTTACATATTTTGTCATACTACTGGTACACATTTTGTCATACTACTGGTATTCTCACATATTTTGTAATACTAGTAGTATTCTCACATATTTTGTCATACTACTGGCATTCTCACATATTTTGTGATACTATTGGTATTCTCACATATTTTGTCATAATATTTTGTCATACTGTTGGTATTTTCACATATTTTGTCATACTACTGGTATTCTCACATATTTTGTCATACTATTGGTACCCGCCCGCTTAGCTCAGTAGGTAAGAGCGTTGGTCTACGGATCACTGGGTCGTGAGTTCGATCCTTGGGCGGGGCGTATGTTCTCCGTGACTATTTGATAAATGACACTGTGTCTGCAATCATTAGTCCTCCACCTCTGATTCATGTGGGGAAGTTGGCAGTTACTTGCGGAGAACAGGTTTGTACTGGTACAGAATCCAGGAACACTGGTTAGGCTAACTGCCCGTCGTTACATGACTGAAATACTGTTGAAAAACAGCTTTAAACCCAAAACAAACAAACAAACATACTATTGGTATTTTCGCATAGTTTGTCATACTACTGGTATTTTCACATAGTTTGCCATACTACAGGTATTTTAACATAGTTTGTCATACTTCACTGCCTTACATTCATGAGGTAATTCATTATGAATCATGAAATAAGCCACTGTCATACAGTCATGAGGTAATTCACTGCTTTACACTCGAGTCACATGAGGTATTTCACTTCTGTATTTGCATGAGGTAAATCACGACCTGCACTTACGAGGTTAGTCAGTAACCTACACTTATGCAATACTTAACTACCCTATACTCATAAGAAGAAGACGTAAGTAACTGACTTACACCAATGGGGTAAGCCACAACCCTACCCATGTGAGGTAATTCACTACCTTGCACTCATGAAGTAAGTTATGATGAGCTAGTTCACCACTTCTGCACTTTCCTAACACTCAGATTTCCAAGTACAACTTGAAGATACTGATTTCTATTTTCCAGGAACTGCTACCACATAACGTAGAACCATGGATGACTTAAGAAGAAATATACAAGTACTTTTTGTGCTGATGATTTTTTCCGCTGTATGGACACAGTCACCACTGTCTCATGTGTCCCCATTCTTCTTCCTGTGCAATTACCATGGTAATGTCCAAGAACTAGGTCAGCACACTGGGGAGGTCAAACTGAGTGTATCTATACAGGGAAACCCTGATACATACACTCCTGGAAGTTTTTATGAGGGTAAGTATGTAGTTGCACTTATCACAAAAGCAGGTAATATGGCGCAGCCGGTAATATGGCGCAAATGATGTTGCCATTGAAAATACATGTAAAATGCGCGCTTGTGGCAAATTTGCTGAATAAAAACACGTTTAGGGAGGTACAAAACAGCGAAGTACATGAAAGTCAACCATAAGGATTTTAAGCAAGTGTTCATTTAAAACTAAGCACATCTTTAGACTTTGGAACGACATCAATCATATGTTTCCACTACAACAAAACATGCATACTACTGTATTATACGGCGCAAATCAGTATGGGTTGATTGGAATTATTATAATTTGAACATTGAATATTATATAGGATCCATGTTTTCAGGCGGAAATTTAAAATCTGATAAATAATCTTAATTCAGCAAGTATTAAGCATGCGAACTAATGTTAAGATGTTATTGTCATGTTGTTTTATTGTGTAATTTTAGACACCATGTTTCATTATTTTAGACTACTCTAATATTTTTATCACTTGAGATCACTCCAGTACTAGAATTACTAAAAACACTTAAAACTATACATATTGTACGTGCCAGTAGCTAAAAACTGTTTTATATGACTTATATTACACATTGCACATGGCTATGTCCTTGTGCGCCATATTACCGGCAATGTAAACAGAGAGCGCGGAGAAGGGTTGTGTTGTTATAGACATGAAAACAAGTTATGTTCGATATTGTATTTGACTGAAAATCAGTATGATAGATCAAGTGTTGTTTGTTTTTATAATGAATTCACATTTTGGTGAAAAAGTAGGTGTTTTGATATTTTAAGCAAATCAAAAAGTCTTAACTGCACCATATTACCAGCCACAGGGCTACATGGTATGAGTAACTGAGTACAATTAGTTGAAGGTGAGCTACTGTGATCACTCAGTGTTCTCTGTCTGTGATGCATTATTAACATTTGTACTGTTAACATACTAGAGGTCACAATTTCGATCCACTCTTAACGAAACTTGGTCAGTGTGTTTCCCTTAATAAAATCTTGCATGGGTTCGATACTGTGTCATATCACATCGAAAAGTAGGTCACTAGGTCAGAAAATAGAAATGAGTTGGGCATATTGTCATTCTGTGGATTTTTATGCTCCCCAAAGGGCGAGAATAAAGTTGCAGCTTTGTCCGTCCCACTTTTGTCCGGAGTATAACTTGAAAAGTATTAATTGCAGTTGATTGAAACTCCACATAATTATAGACGCAAAATGATAGCAGCCATTGACGGGAAGTGCAGTGTCAAAGAACCATAACTTTACCTTACCTAGTTTTTGAATGATCTCCCTTTATTATACAAAATAAGGCTTGTCTGTAGCATTACTTGAAAAGTATTAATGGCATTTCATTGAAACTTCACAAAATGATATAGGCAAAAATTACACTTAATGATATGTCCCTTGCTTTAATTATCCCCCTTTATTAGATTTTCTTTTTTTTTATTATCTCCATTTTTTGTTTGTTTCTGATACGTTATTCCCCATATTCGGACAAGCACATGCATCGGGGAGCATCATTCGGTTTTACAGATTCCTTGTTTTTAGTTACTTTTAAAAGTTTTATGACAGGTTTTGTGTCACTAATAAAAAATTCCTTTTTTCAACTGTTTAGAATTTCAATATGGCTGTCATATATTAATGAATTTACCATTTATATATTCAATTCCATACATGTGATAAGTTCAGAATCCCAAAACTGGAGGTTTGCTATTATTCAGCTGGAGTTGGGGTCTCAAAACTGGAGGTTTTTTATCAACATAAATTAAGCGCGCGAACGCAAAACTTAAAGAGACAAAATCCAAAATGTTATGTTATTTTCTTTTCTACTTTTAACTTCAAAAACCTAAAAGGATGAAATATATTGTATTTTAACAACTTTTAACACATAGCACATTTATTTTCAAGTTTTACTGGTAGACATTTAAATGAATTACAAATTTAAGGTATCCCCTAGAGAAATTTAGAGAATTTATTTTTCAAGATTTTCTTTCTAGGTGGCTGATTCTTAATATTCCTTGCAAAAAATAGAATAACTTTTAATTTGTCATATCTTAACTTTTGTTTACACTTACCTAGAACGTTTTCACCACAATAACAACTATGTTGTCCAAAAAGAAGAGTGTCTGTGTTCGAGTGAAAAAAATCAGGTCGCGAAAATATTATGATTTTAGTGGTATAAGAACTATCTGTCAATAAGGTTTTGGTACTATACGATTTCTTGGCAGAATCATACATTTTATTTTTACCGAGGTGCAGACGACAGTCCTGTTCTAACAAGAGCTGTCTCCATAGATGACACATGCCCCCGATGGCACTTTGAATGAATAGTTATGGCCGATGTTAGAGTTTAGGACCTTTGACCTACAGACCTGGGTCTTGTGCGTGACAGGTTGTCTTACTGTGCCACACATTCATGCGTAGTTATTTTAAAATCCATGCATGAATGACAAAGATATGGACCGGACACGCCCATCAATGCACTATCATGAAAAATGACCTTTAACGTCTAAGTGTGACCTTGACCTTTGAGCTACGGACCTGGGTCTTGCACGCAACACGTCGTCTTACTGTGGTACACATTCATGCCAAGTTATTTGAAAATCCATCCATGGATGACAAAGATATGGACAGGACACGCCCATCAATGCACTATCATGAAAAATGACCTTTAACGTCTAAGTGTGACCTTGACCTTTGAGCTACGGACCTGGGTCTTGCGCGCGACACGTCGTCTTACTGTGGTACACATTCATGCCAAGTTATTTGAAAATCCATCCATGGATGACAAAGATATGGACCAGACATGAAAATTGTGGACAGACCGACAAACTGACAGACCGACAGATGGTTCAAAAACTATATGCCTCCCTTCGGGGGCACAAAAATAGTAACAGGTTGGTTTTTCCAACAATTATTCGTGTGATTTCAATTTACTGAGCAAAACTTTTCTTTGAATAATCAAAAATTCATTTCAGCTGGGAATTATATCTTATGACTGGGAGTTGTTTGCTTCAAATTGGTAAAAAAATGGAGCCTAATTGGCATTGAGAATGGGCCGATATTCCGCCCCGCAAAGCAGGTGGAAAAAACCCTTATCAAAACAAACAATCATGTTATCAAAATTCATCTGTGAAAAACATCTCTTCCCTCCAGCTATATCATACATGCCATATTTTCAGATGGTCAATAAGGAAGATTTGCCTCAGCAGGGCTTTTTCAAGGAGAACTGGGTTAAAATAAGGGAGATTGACTTTTATTTACGCGCTAAATAGCAGTTTTCATGAAAAAAATCATTGAGTTTCCCATTGAAACGAGTGGAGCCAACAAATTTCAGATGTGTTTGTCATTTTGCATGTTGCTTAACATCATATATTACATGTGTTTAAACTAGGAATTCTCCCGTTAATTATTGCAACATGACAATATCATAAAAGGAATGTCAATCAATTTTTGAAAACTTGCAAATTCCTTAGTGCAGTATGAATTGTAATTTAACTCATAAAATTATTTAAAGTCCACAAATAATTCTGTCTGATTCTTAACATCTTTTAATGCCTAGTTTAATAGAAGGGCTAGAACCAAGAAAATAACGTCTCTCACTTTCTTGGCAGTGTGTATTCATGTATTCGAATTTATGTTTGTCAGAAATTCTCTCTGGCAAGAACTCGCCGATTTTTGCTAAATCATGGTCGATTTTTTGCATGTTAGGCAAGTATTTAAATTGAAATGCATAAACTTTGTGTAAGCACAAAACTGCCTCGTCTGACCGCTCAATAAATATTGCAGTCAGGGAAAACAAGAGTACACTTTGGCAGGTGGCGGTAAAATGACGTAATTTTAAGACTGGTTTGCATATTGTTTTGAACACTACGGATCAGCGACTTTTATGTTATTGGATCAGTCTAAAATCTCGCGTGCACATGTTTTTTTAAACATTCGCCTGCGGGTATGATTAAACAGTTAAATGTTTTCAGATTGTGACAGTAGGTGGTAAGATAAATAATGCCTCGGGCGTGCATCTCTCGATAAACAAGGGAATTATAGGCAACTATCATAAATATTTGTTCGAAGACTAGAGTATTTCCGGGCTACTCGGAGTTTCAAGGTAGCTCGGTGGGCACGCTCTGAAAAATATCGTAGCCTGACAGAATTTTCGCAAGATAACTTTTTTTCTGATTGTTTTTTTATGGGAGATTTTCATGTCCTTGCGGGAGACCAGGAGATATACTGAAAATACAGGAGAAAATGTCTCCCGGCAAGAGATGTGGCATGTATAGCTGTATGTGTGGTCAAACATGATGTTATATACAACAGTTGGTGACACTTTGATTTACTGTATAAACATGTTTGGCAGTCCTCTGTAATTATCAACCCAGTCATAATAATAGTGCCACAAGGAAAAGTCCAAAAATTGATTTTTTTTAAGCATGAGAATTTTGGTTTTGGTGGGAAGACAGGAGGCAAGGTGAAAAAATTAGGATTTTGACCCTCCGCGCGGGAGATCACAATGTATGATTCAATCTGACCATTATATTAACCAGTTTTTCGTACAAAGGTACAATAATTAAACTGGCTTTGTGTTAATAATGTTTGTTTTATTTAAGTCCGTGAAAAATATAAAGATGAAGCAAATGTCCCTGGTGCAATAAAATATTGATTAAATATTGATTACAAGGAAAGAAACTAAAATTAAGCATTTGTTTGTTTTCCTTCCATCACCTGAACTAAAAGACTTTATAAAAAGAGTATAGTTTTCCAAAAGCTTATACATTTATAACTGTGGTAGCAACCATATAAAAACTTGGGATTAATAGATTTGGGGCAACATTTATTTTAGCAGTTTATATGGATTATTTTATGTTTTAACATTTAATAGGGAAATATAAATTTAAGTACAAACAATCATTGTAAAGCATCGTAAACAGCAACATATCCATCAACATAAACAGATTACAAAATAAATTTAGGAATTTGTAAAAGAGGTCTAAGTGCAAATAAGAAAAGAAGCACTAAGACTTCTTTTGCATTCACCCCTTGAAATGTGCTATTTTCACACCGTAATGTTATAATTTATGATTGTTTGTCACCATAGCACGGGTGGTAAATGCACAATCGCATTCCCGCTGGGAATACACTTAAAATGGGTTGCGCAACGTCCGTTGCTGGTGTTGTGCATAAAAAAAGACGAAATAGAGGTATGTGAAGTTACGATTTTGCTCAATATGACACAAAAATAATTTTTCTCGAAAAAAGCTAAACGCTATTCGACACAAATATGATAATACATCACATTGTGTGAAATATCTGGTTTGTAATTCATGATTCTGCTCTATTATCACAAAAACTCTGGCGACACGAAGCGTGAAAAAAGTATGAAATCAACAAAAATGCCAGTTTCTGAATTTATAAACCTAATATAAGGACATCTGATGCTTCTAATGATAAACCAACTGTAATACAGTAGGGAATATTACATTTGTTTGCTTCGAATCCAGCTTATGGGACATTATTGACAAACAATCAATGGGAATTGGGATGCGCCCCAAGAATGGAGTTGCTCGTATATATCATAATGTCAAACTATTCAGTCACGTATGTGAATACACAACAAGTTTGCGCCTATATAGGTCCTCATAACAGTATTTTTAGCTCACCTGTCACATAGTGACAAGGTGAGCTTTTGTGATCACCTTGCGTCCGTCCATCAACAATTTCTTGTCTGCACGATAGTGGTTTCATTTATGATTTTATTTTAACCAAACTTGCACACAACTTGTATCACCATAAGATCTTGGTTCCTTTCTTGAACTGGCCAGATTCCGTTATGGGTTCCAGAGTTATGGCCCCTGAAAGGCCCAAAATTAGCTATTTTGACCTTGTCTGCACAATAGCAGCTTTATTTATGATTTTATTTTTACCAAACTGGCACACCACTTGTATCACCATAAGATCTTGATTCCTTTCTTGAACTGGCGAGATTCAATTATGGGTTCCAGAGTTATGGCCCCTGAAAGGGCCAGAATTAGCTATTTTGACCTTGTCTGCACAATAGCAGCTTAATTATGTCTCCCCCAGGAGACATATTGTTTTTGCCCTGTCCGTCCGTCCGTCCGTCTGTCCGTCCGTCCGTCCGTCCGTCCGTACATCACACTTCATTTCCGAGCAATAACTGGAGAACCATTTGACCTAGAACCTTCAAACTTCATAGGGTTGTAGGGCTGCTGGAGTAGACGACCCCTATTGTTTTTGGGGTCACTCCGTCAAAGGTCAAGGTCACAGGGGCCTGAACATTGAAAACCATTTCCGATCAATAACTAGAGAACCACTTGACCCAGAATGTTGAAACTTCATAGGATGATTGGTCATGAAGAGTAGATGACCCCTATTGATTTTGGGGTCACTCTGTCAAAGGTCAAGGTGACTTGGGCCTGAACATTGAAAACCATTTCCGATCAATAACTAGAGAACCACTTGACCCAGAATGTTGAAACTTCATAGGATGATTGGTCATAAAGAGTAATTGACCCCTATTGATTTTGGGGTCACTCCATCAAAGGTCAAGGTCACAGGGGCCTGAACATGGAAAACCATTTCCGATCAATAACTAGAGAACCACTTGACCCAGAATGTTGAAACTTCATAGGATGATTGTACATGCAAAGTAGATGACCCCTATCGATTTTGGGGTCACTCCATTAAAGGTCAAGGTCACAGGGGCCTGAACATTGAAAACCATTTCCGGTCAATAACTTGAGAACCACTTGACCCAGAATGTTGAAACTTAATAGGATGATTGGTCATGCAGAGTGGATGACCCCTATTGATTTTGGGGTCACTCTGTGAAAGGTCAAGGTGACAGGGGCCTGAACATTGAAAACCATTTCCGGTCAGTAACTTGAGAACCACTTGACCCAGAATGATGAAACTTCATAGGATGATTGGTCATGCAGAGTAGATGACCCTATTGATTATAGGGTCACTCTGTTAAAGGTCAAGGCCACAGGGGCCTGAACATGGAAAACCATTTCCAATCAATAACTTGAGAACCTCTCGACCCAGAATGTTGAAACTTCATAGGATGATTGTTCATGCAGGGTAAATGACCCCTATTGTTTTTGGGGCCACTCTGTTAAAGGTCAAGGTCACAGTGGCCTGAACATTGATAACCAGTTCTGATCAATAACTTGAGAACCTCTTGACCCAGAATGTTGAAACTTCATAGGATGATTGAACATGCAGAGTAGATGACCCCTATTGATTTTGGGGTCAGTCTGTTAAAGGTCAAGGTCACAGTGGCCTGTTCATGTAAAATCATTTTTTGGAAATAACTTGAGAACCAATTGACCTACAATGTTGAAACTTAATAGGATGATTGGACATGCAGAGTAGATGACCCCTATTTATTTTGAGGTCACTTGATCAAAGGTCAAGGTCACAGGAGCCTGAACAGTGACTGGAGAACCACTAGGCCAAGAGTGTTGAAATTTAGCGGGATGACTGGACATGCCAAGTAGATGATCCCTATTGCAGCCAACCATCAGTGTCTCTTTGATTTTTGCTCCTGACCCCTATTGACTTCTTGCCTATAGGACTTTGCATTGGGGGAGACATGCGCTTTTTTACAAAAGCATTTTCTAGTTTGATACAAACTTCCAAAATATCTTCAACAACAATAAATCTTGGATTCCATGACAAATCAGATCCAATCGTAGGTTCCAGAGTTATTTTATATCTGATTACCTCCCCTGATTGTAATCAAAATGGATTTATATCAGTAAGTACTTATAGGACTTATTTGAAATTTTATTATTGTCATTAGTTGGACAGAGCCAATCAGGGTAGATAACTATGGACTGATTTTATTTCAAATTATCTCCCTTTATTTCAAATTAAAATGGGTATATCTCCGTAATTAATGAAGATACTGATCTGAAATTTCATTTATGTCAACAGATTTATTTGGCAGATCCTTCTTTTGTTCACTTACAATAATTTTCTTTTTAATTACTTTCCTTTTACATTACTATAAATAGCTTATTTTTAGTTACTTTTTTATTATTGGCCGTAGGGAAGAACCAAGACCACTTTTCTGTGGTACAACATGGATGGTACCTCCAATTTTTACATATTTTGACATATCTGTACCTTGTTAGAATTTTTTTTTCTTTTTGGTTAAATTTCTTCCCTTTGTTGTTCCTGTCCTTTGGACTTAGATATTTTTTCTGAGGACCTTCTTGTCCTCAAGTGCAATGATAACAAGTGAGCGCTATAGGGCCATCATGGCCCTCTTGTTTCAATGGAAGTAATAGAATTATTTCAAGAAGAATGCTACCATGATTTGGACTCTATCGGAGATAATGAAACACCCTTATTGTATCTTTGTACGTACCAATGATACAGTGGCCCTTAGAAATGTTATTGTAATTATAATGGAAATATAGTCATGCGGAAAATATGCATAATTACTATATTTTCAACTGCGCTATTATCACTGTCAATATCATTTGCATAATTATATGATAATTAGCAGAAAAAAGGGCTACACTTGCTGGACTAACATTGACCTAATGCCATTGACTACTTTTACACAAATCTAGTATTAAAAGTGCTGCTAATGAAGAATTTCTGTATTTGTGGACACTCTGTCGGAGTAAGAATTAACATTCTTCCTTCTAAAGGTCGCAATACGTAATAGCTATAATCAGGGAGAGAGCTCATCTACGTTTTGCAAGTTTATAAGCACGATCCTCATGTGAGGTGTATGGTCTCCACTGTGATAAGAGACATGGTGTCTGAAATATTTGTCCTTCACTTCTGATTCATGTGGAAAAGTTGGCACTTACAGAAAACAGATTACTATGGGTACTGAATCTCTGGCTAGGTTAAATAACTGAAACGCAGTTGAAAACGTTAATAAAAAAAGCCAACATTGTGTTCCTGCTCTTGTGTCGATTAAGGCCATTTGAAGTTAACTTCCTTGAGGCAAATGTTACATGTATTTTAAACCTCAATATACACACTGCCTGCTTTACAAACATTCCAGTGTATACTTTCAGCCTTGTGTTGGTGTAAACTGCTAAGGAGACTGGCTACAAATGAGTTTTCTTCCAAAAACTAAATAAATAAAATTGATAAAAGAAGGAAACATGGACATTGTAAAATCCATTGGGATTTAAAAAGGGCTATTTGACTATATAATGTGTAAGAGCAACTCTATTCCCGGGACACAACCCCATTCCTGGTAATTTTTTGCCAGTTTTTCCCCCAAAAGCAACATTTTGTTCAAGTATATGTAATATTGATGACTATATTACATATGTTTGCCCGTTAGAAGCATCATATAGATTTAAAGAAAGTAGGCACACAAATTAATAAAAGTCCATTCATTTGTTTGTTCGTCCATTTGTCCATCCATCAAGCCGTCCTTCCATCGTCAACAGTTGTGTTTAAACGACATCTCCTCTAAAACCACTGAATGGATTTTGATGAAACGTGGCCTGAATGTTCCTTGGGTGGTCCAGAGTTGTTCAAATGGTTCTGTTTGGTTGCACATAGGGGCCGCCAGAGCTTTTTCAAATGACATCTCCTCCTAAACCGATGGCCCTATTTTGAAATAATTTCACACAAATGATCCTTATATCACCCTCTACCAAGATTGTTCAAATCATACTGATTCGTCAAAAATCATGGTCGCCGGGTGCATGGTCACTTTTCCCTGTATGTATATAGTGGAAATTTAAAAAGATCTTCTTTTGTGTGAAACTGCAGGCCTGATTTTAAAATAATTTGAAATAAATGGTCCTTGTGTGACCCTTTACCAAGATTGTTCAAATTATACCGATTCTTCAAAAAACATGGCCACCAGGGGTGGTAACTTTTCCCTATATGTATATAGTGGAAATTTGAAAAATCTTGTGTGAAACTGCTGGCCCGATTTTAAAATAATTTGAAATAAATGGTCCTTGTGTGACCCTCTACCAAGACTGTTCAAATTATTTTGATTCATCAAAAAACATGGCCGCCAGAGGGCGTGGTTACTTTTCCATATATGTATACAATGGAAACTTTAAAAATCTTCTTGTATGTAACTGCTTGCACAATTTTAAAATAATTTTACACAAATGTTCCTTATGTGACCATCTACCAAGATTGTTCAAATTAGTTTGATTCGTCAAAAAAACATGGCTGCAAGGGGGCATTGCCGGTTTTCCCTATATGTATATAGTAGAAACTTAGAAAATCTTCTTGTATAAAACTGTTAGCCCAATTTTAAAATAATTTCTCACAAATTGTCCCTGGTGACCTACAAATATTGTTCATTTTTTTTTAATTGCCAGAGGGCGTGGTCACTTCTCATAAACAATTTCTTTAAACAACATCTCCTCCAAAACGACTAAATGGGTTTTGATGAAACTTTACACAAATGATCTCTTGGTAGCCTTCTTTCAAATTCGGTACATTGAGCATATGGGTCTTTTTGGTTTAAAATAGGTGTTCAGCTATCAGACTTTAAAATCTTTTTCTCTAGAGCTTTGATATAGGCTAACATAGAAGAAACCTAACTCTGTACTTGTACCATTATGTTATACAAACACACTTGAAGTCTTGTACACAGGTGAGCGCTTCAGGGTCAGTGACCCTCTTATCAAAAGTAGTTGCTTGTTGTCATTCACTGATTCAAGAAAATAAGTTGTACTGTATGACTTTTAATATCCTGTTCAGGAATATTAATATTATGAATACATTTTTTGTGTGAATTTAATTGGTTGATATATCTGATGCACATTGTATGCTCATATGTGTCATTGCTTCATCTGTAGAATTCATCTTGAGAATTCCTCAGCAACCACTGGCTGAAATTCAGCAAAACTTCATAGGAAGCTTAACTTCAAAAAGGAGATGCGCATGTCATCTTCTTGTCATGCACAGATAATTTTTAGTCCCCTACTGGTTGAAAACCAGTTTCGGGGTCTGTAGGAATGCGCTTTTCCATCCGTCCGTCCGTCCGCAATTTCGTGTCTGGTCCATAACTCTGTCACCCATGAAGGGATTTTAATATTACTTGGCACAAATGTTCCCCATGATGAGACGACATGTCTTGCGTAAAACCTGGACCCCTAGCTTAAAGGTCAAGGTCACAATTGGAGGTCAAAGGTCAACAGGGTTTTTTTCTGTCCGGTCCAGAACTCTGCCATCCATGAAGGGATTTTAATATTACTTGGCACATATGTACCTCATAATAAAATGATGCACTATGCACAACTTTCAGACCCCTAGCTCAAAGGTCAAGGTCACACTTTGCTGTCAAATGTTAACATGGCATAAACAGAGTCTGTTACCTGTCCGGTCCATAACTCTGTCATTCATGAAGGGATTTTAATATCACTTGACACAAATGTTCCCAATGATGAGACGATTTGTCATGCGGAAATCCTGGAGCCCTGGCTCAAGGTCAAGGTCACAATTGGAGGTCAAAGGTCAACAGGGCTTTTATCCTGTCCGGTCCATAACTCTGCCATCCATGAAGGTATTTTAATATTACTTGGCGCAAATATTCCCCATGATGAGGTGAGATGTCATGCACAAAACCCAGAACCCTAGCTCAAAGTTCAAGGTCACAATTGGAGGTCAAATGTCAATAGGTTTTTTTTTTCCTGTCCGGTCCAGAACTCTGTCATCATCAAGGAATTTTAATATCACTTGGCACAAATGTTCCCCATGATGAGACGACTTGTCATGCACAACACCCAGAACCCTAGCTTAAAGGTCAAGGTCACACTTAGAGATCAAAGGTCAGTGGGACATTTTTCCAGTCCGGTGTATAACTTTGTCATGCGAAACAGGATTTGAATATTACTTGGCACAAATGTTCACCACTATGAGATAGAGTGTCATGCGAATAAACCTGGCCCCTAGGTCGAAGGTCAAGGTCACATGTAGAGGCCAAAGGTCAGATACAAGAATTACTTTGTCTGGAACACTTCTTCTTCATGCACGGAGGGATTTTGATGTAACTTGGCATAAATGTTCACTACCATGAGACGGATTGTTATGCACAAGAACCAGGTCCCTAGGTCTAAGGTCAAGGTCACACTTAGAGGTCAAATGCCAAATTTAAGAATGACTTTGTACGGAGTATTTCTTCTTCATGCATGGAGGGATTTTGATGTTACTTGGCACAAATATTCACCACCATAAGGCACACTTGTTTTTAGAAGTATGTCCCTTTGGTTTTACTATAAATAGCCTATATTGTAACTTATTTAATACAGGCCTTAGCGAAAAATCGAGACGTTTTCTGTGGTACAACATGCATGTTACATCCAATTCTTAGGTGTTTTTCGATCTATCTCTTCCTGGTGGACTTTTAGAGAATTTTTTTTTTTTAAATAACTTATATGATACCTTTTTGATAATTGGCCAAAAAAATGCTATATATAAACAAGTAAAGGTTTTTATATATACAAATTTTAATCCAAGTGTTTTGTTATAACATATTGTATATATAGTACAATATTGTTTATACATTATTGACATATCAGTTCATTATGTATACTGCAGTAGAGAAAATAAGGTGCCTTCCAGTAGGGGACTTTGTATTTTATGGCAATACTTCATTCACTTGTTCTCTAAGTAATTTTATTATTCAGTGATAGTATACTATAATAACCATTTCATGTCCAGAGTATTCCTCAGCAACCACTCACTGAAATGCTGCAAAATTCATAGGAAGCCAAGAGGAGATGGGCATACTATCTTCATGTTCAAGTCGGATGATTTTTTCATTTGATTATTTAATATTAGTAAACTATAGCACCATCCTTGTCAGGAGTTTCCCTCAGTATATTCAGCAAAACTAAATAGAAAGCTTCACTCTCAAGAGAAGATAATTATGCATATCTCGTGGTAGCGTTTTATCAACAACTTGTTGCTGGAGTTATAAGAAACTTCTTCAGAAATTGCACTGCCAAGACAAGGTATTTGGGCAGCTTTTGTACTTTGATAATGCAATAATCATACTTTGGGGAGCATCCATCAGTTTTACTGGTATTTTCTTGTTTCAGTGACTGTGATATCAAGCATGAACTTTGATGGTTTCCTGCTCACTGGTCTATACACACTTTCTCAGCAAGCTAGGAACCAGATGCAGACTTTAGGGATCCAGGCAGGGCAGCCCCAGGGACAGAACCTTATGTGCTCCATTGTTCACACACACATATCAGATTCCCCTGTACATGAGTTTAGATTTGTATGGATAGCACCCCCTGCGGGTACAGGATGTGTTAATTTTCTGTAAGTTATAAAATTGTGAATCGCTGTTGTAAGTGTACTTGGCACCAAAACCTGCTAGATATTCTAAAATCATTTCAAAGCAGTAAAACAAGTTTCAAAATTAAGTTTTGAATTCAATATTTTATCAAAATGGCAGTATAAATCAAAATGTCAGATTTAATTTCTTTTTAGATATCTATTTTAATAGTATTTCCTTAATTCTGTGAAATAATATCTCTACTTTTTGAAACTCTTTCCATCTTTAAATCAGTAAAATATAAAATTTATCTGTTATAAAGGGTATTGTTTAAATTTTGCTAAATAAATAATTCATCAATGTGTAAATGATTTGGTAAACACACTAAAATGGCTGCCTTCATGGTTAGTCAATGTCCTAAAATTCAAACTTCCTTTATCTATCTTCTTCCAATAAAGTCCAGCTCAGTGTCATGCTATACAATAGCTTTCAGATGAAATCAACTTATGGTTAAACATTCCTTCCCCTTTAAAATACAGATGAAGCTTGGTACAAAATTACCATCAACATTAAGTGGACATCCCAGTATTCTGTAGAGCTTTCTTGTGTGATTATTTTTCTTAAGCCCTTTTTTAGCTCGACTATTCAAAGAATAGTAGAGCTATTGGACTCGCCGTACGTCCGCGTCCCAATTTGGTTAAGTTTTTGTATGTAAGTTGGTACCTCAGTAACCACTTGTGGGAATGGATTGAAACTTCACACACTTATTCACTGTAATCAACTGATCAAATTTCTTTTCCGAATGAACTGCTTGTTCTTTCTTTGAAAAAAAGTAATAAAAAACATAATGATAAATTTTTAGCATATTTCTTTAATGTTTGCTATACTAAACAATCTCCAAAACATTTTGAAAACTTGTAAAGTGTTGGTCTTTTTTAATTTTTTTTTAAAGCGGTACCATTAGCTAAGTTAATCTTTGATTTGTTATACTTTTTATGTATATTTCAGGGCTACTGCTACTTTAGAGCAACAACTTCTGTTTAAAGATACCACTGTGTTACAGCTTTGTGAAGAAGGGGGTAAGTTTTGTGTTATTTGCTATGTTAAGTATAATTGTTAAAAAGGCATGGTGCCTGCAGGCAATATCAGATTTATAGCAATAAACATTATAGTTTTGGGAGGTGGTATATTTATTTCTTTTCTTAATATTGTTTTAGAACAGAGAGGTCCATTAAGACCAGTTATGGCTGACATTCATTCAGATGCCATGATTTTCAGAGATGACTTTGATTCATTTGAATCTTTTGGACCTGATCTTTGGTAAGTAGACAAGTATATTTAAAATTTTCACTTGAGATACTATGTTTTTATAGTGTGGGGAGTTACCCTTATCTATGTTTCTTTCCATGTCAGATTATTTGTCTGTTTTGGGACTTTGAAATATTGTCAGGACTTCCATGTCAGATTATTTTTCTGGAGATATGGTCCTTTTTTGAACTTTGAAATATTGTCAGGACTTCCATGTTTGATTTATTTTCATGACTTTAAAATATTACAAGTACATTTAGAACATGGTGTACACACTCCTCCTACAGTTTCCATACAATTGAAATGAGACCATCATTATCAAGTAGAGGTGACAATTTTGTTGGAGTTTTGTCATACAATGTTGATATCATTCTTGTTTAATTTCAAAAATGGTAAAAATGATTATCAAATTACCTGAAAAATATTGCCTGTTTATTAAAACAAATGTTAATACTAGTATTAGTTTAATGTAAGATATTTGATTATTGCTTGTTTTTTAGCTCACCTGTCACAAAGTGACAAGGTGAGCTTTTGTGATCGCGCAGTGTCCGTCGTCCGTTCGTGCGTACGTGCGTGCATGCGTGTGTCCGTAAACTTTTGCTTGTGACCACTCTAGAGGTCACATTTTTCATGGGATCTTTATGAAAGTTGGTCAGAATGTTCATCTTGATGATATCTAGTTCAAGTTCGAAACTGGGTCATGTGCCTTCAAAAACTAGGTCAGTAGGTCTAAAAATAGAAAAACCTTGTGACCTCTCTAGAGGCCACATATTTCACAAGATCTTCATGAAAATTGGTCAGAACGTTCACCTTGATGATATCTAGGTCAGATTCGAAAGTGGGTCACATGCCTTCAAAAACTAGGTCAGTAGGTCAAATAATAGAAAAACCTTGTGACCTCTCTAAAGGCCATATTTTTCATGGGATCTTTATGAAAGTTGATCTGAATGTTCATCTTGATGATATCTAGGTCAAGTTCGAAACTGGGTTACGTGTGATCAAAAACTAGGTCAGTAGGTCTAAAAATAGAAAAACCTTGTGACCTCTCTAGAGGCCATATATTTCATGAGATCTTCATGAAAATTGGTCAGAATGTTCACCTTGATGATATCTAGGTCAAATTCGAAACTGGGTCACGTGCCATCAAAAACTAGGTCAGTAGGTCAAATAATAGAAAAACCTTGTGACCTCTCTAGAGGCCATATTTTTCATGGGATCTGTATGAAAGTTGGTCAGAATGTGCATCTTGATGATATCTAGGTCAAGTTCGAAAGTGGGTCACGTGCCCTCAAAACCTAGGTCAGTAGGTCAAATAATAGAAAAACCTTGTGACCTCTCTAAAGGCCATATTTTTCATGGGATCTGTATGAAAATTGGTCTGAATGTTCGTCTTGATGATATCTAGGTCAAGTTTGAAACAGGGTCATGTGCGGTCAAAAACTAGGTCAGTAGGTCTAAAAATAGAAAAACCTTGTGACCTCTCTTGAGGCCATACTTGTGAATGGATCTCCATAAAAATTGGTCAGAATGTTCACCTTGATGATATCTAGGTCAACTTTGAAACTGGGTCATGTGCCATAAAAAACTAGATCAGTAAGTCAAATAATAAAAAAAACCTTGTGACCTGTCTAGAGGCCATACTTTTCATGGGATCTGTATGAAATTTGGTCTGAATGTTCATCTTGATGATATCTAGGTCAAGTTTGAAACTGGGTCAACTGCGGTCAAAAACTAGGTCAGTAGGTCTAAAATTATTAAAATCTTTTGACCTCTCTAGAGGCCATATATTTCATGAGATCTTCATGAAAATTGATCTGAATGTTCACCTTGATGATATCTAGATCAGTTTTGAAACTGGGTCATGTGCAGTCAAAAACTAGGCCAGTAGGTATAAAAGTAGAAAAACCTTGTGACCTCTCTAGAGGCCATATTTTTCATGAGATCTTCATGAAAATTAGTGAGAATGTTCACCTTGATGCTATCTAGGTAAGGTTCAAAACAGGGTCACGTACCTTCGAAAACTAGGTCAATAGGTCAAATAATAGAAAAACCTTGTGACCTCTCTAGAGACCATATTTTTCAGTTGATCTTCATGAAAGTTGGTCAGAATTTTTATCTTGATAATATCTAGGTCAAGTTCAAAACTGGGTCACATGAGCTCAAAAACTAGGTCACTATGTCAGATAATAGAAAAAACGACGTCATACTCAAAACTGGGTCATGTGGGAAGAGGTGAGCGATTCAGGACCATCATGGTCCTCTTGTTTTATTTGCCCTATGTTTCAGACCCTTACCTTGTTCTGACAGTCGTAAAACTGCTGACTGAGCTTTAATATTGAATACTTCAAAATCAATATTGAAATTTTAAATTTATTTTTAACGTAGCTTTTGAATTATTATAAAGGTCTCATTAATTCTAGATTACCGCTGATCAAGTGTGTGCTCACAGACTTATATAAAATATAATATGAGAATAAAAAAAGTAAGAAAAGCTGCATACTGAAATATGCAAAATTGATTCAATACCATTGTAGTGCTCAGGATTTCAGACAGGTTCTATACTGGTTGGCATGATAAACTCAACTAAATTTCAATTTATTTTACTCATCTTTGTATCTATTTCGCTTTTGCATATCAAAACTCTTGTGGTGGCACCAGTAAGTTATATGCTGGAACATGTAAGTGTTTTTGCATTGATACTGTAGATAAAATCAGCACCTTATTTTTTTTTCATGGTAAAAGCCGAAAACACTAGAAAATAAGTTATTTACAGTGTTTATATTGAAAGCATATTATTTATCAGCAGGTCAGCTGAGTTATTGACATGTTAATGATCAGTCAGGTAACTGTATTAAATGGGAAAACAACAGTGAACTTTTAGCTGGACTATTCAAAGAATAGCTAGAGCTATTGGACTCACTCATGCGTCAACTTCTGCGTCTGGGACTGCACTGGCGTCGGCGTCCCGATTAGGTTAAGTTTTTGTATGTAACCTGGTATCTCAGTAACCACTTGTGGGAATGGATTGAAACTTCACAAACTTATTCACCATGTTAAACTGACTTACATTGCACAGGTTCCATAACTCTATTTACTTTTTTACAAAATTATGCCCCTTTTTCGACTTAGAAATTTTTTGTTAAGGTTTTATATGTAAGCTGGTATTTCAGTACCCGCTTATGTTCACTGTCATGGTCTGACATGTAATGCACAGGTTACATAACTCTACTTTGAATTTTTACAAAATTATATCCCGTTTTTGACTAAGCAGTTTTTGGTTAAGTTTTTTATGTAAGCTGGTATCTCAGTACCCATGAATGGGAATGGATTGAAACTTCACAAAATTGTCCATTGTCGTGAACTGATATGCATTTTACAGGTTCCATAACCCTGTTTTGCAATTTTACAGGTTCCATAACCCTGTTTTGCAACTTTACAAAATTATTCCCCTTTTTCAACTTTTATTATCCCCCGCCGATGAAATCAGGAGGGGGGTATTGAAATGGCGATGTCCGTTCGTCAGTCTGTGCGTCCATCCGTCCGCAGCCATTTTTCAGTAACTAGCAAGTAGAATTTCATGAAACTTGAAATAAACATGAACCAACATACTGCAATGATGCCCGTCAAGTTTTTTTTGGATTGGTCAATTTCCCTTAGAGTTATTGCCCTTGATTTAATGAAAAATGCCCAAAAATGTCCGTCCGCAGCCATTTTTCAAGAGTAACTAGCAGGTAGAATTTCATGAAACTTGAAATAAACATGAATCAACATGCTGCAATGATGCCCATCAAGTTTTTTTTTTGGATTGGTCAATTTCCCTTAGAGTTATTGCCCTTGATTTAATGAAAAATGCCCAAAAATGTTCGTCCGCAGCCATTTCTCAGTAACTATCTGGTAGAATTTCATAAAACTTGAAATAAACATGCACCAACATACTGTGATGATGCCCGTTAAGTTTTTTTTTGGATTGGTCAATTTCCCTTAGGGTTATTGCCCTTGATTTAATGAAAAATCCACATCTGCAGCCATTTCTCAGTAATAGCAAGCTGGTAGAATTTCATGAAATTTGAAATAAATATGAACCAACATACTTCGATGATGTCTGTAATTTTTTTTTCAATTGGTCAATTTTCCATAGAGTTATTGCCCTTTAATTGTTTAAAAAATCTACAGATTTGTACTTAACAAACCAACCAATTGGTAGAATTTCATTAAAAATTCTTTCATTCTTTTCCACGAACATTTATTATAAATATGTGAAGTTTTGTACCCACACCTGGTCACCACCTTGCCTTGGTCACACCCCCCCCCCCCCCCCCCCCCCCCCCCAAAAAAAAAAAAAAAAAAAAATTTCACACCTTCCATGAAAATTTATTAGCATGCAAAGTTGTACCATTCTCCCACCTCACTCTCCACTCAGTCTTGCCCACCACCCTGATCATGTATCCCCATTCCCCACCATTTTTTTATAACCAACATGTGAAATTTTGTACCCTCTCCCGGTCACCCCAGCTACCCCCCCGTTCACCCCCCCCCCCCCCCCCCCCCCCCCAAAAAAAAAAAAAAGCATTCATTTTCTGTTAAAATGGTTTTGACTTATGAAATTATTTGCTTCTTAGTAACATCCTTAAATTTTGGCCAGATAAATCTTTTTGCCATTCCTCACCTCAAGCCCTTTCAGCGGGGGATACCAATTCATCGAATTTGCTTGTTTTCATTCGACTGACAAGGCTGTTGAATAGTCGAGCGATGCTGCCCTTCGACAGCTCTTGTTAATTAAAGTTAAGGTATCACTTTAATTATGATTGTGACTGGTTGAAAACAGTTTTGGAGACTATAGGAAAGCGCTTTTCCATCATTCCGTCTGTCCATCCTCACTTTAGTGTCCGGTCCATAACTCTGTCATCCATGAAGAGATTTAAATATTCCTTGGCACAAATATTCTCCATGATGAGACGAAGTGTCATGCACAAAACCCGGATCTCTAGCTAAAAGGTCAAGGTCACAATTTGAGGTCAACGGTCAACAGGGCTTTTTTCCTGTCCGGTCCATAACTGCCATCCATGAAGGGATGTACCTTATAATAAGACGATGTGTCATGCATAACGTTCAGACCCCTTGTTCAAAAGTTCAAGGTCACACTTGGCAGTCAAATGTTAACATGGCATGAACAGGGTCTGCTTCATGTCTGGTCCATAACTCTTGTCATTCATTAAGGGATTTTAATATCACTTCGCACAAATGTTCTCCATGATGAGAGGGCATGTCATGCGCAGATCCCGGACCCCTGGATTAAAGGTCAAGGTCACAATTGGGGGTGGTCAAAAGTCAAAGGTCAAATGGGCTTTTTTCCTGTCCGGTCCATAATTCTGCCATCCATGAAGGGATTTTAGTATTACTTGGCACAAATGTTTCCCATGATGAGATGACATGTCCTGCACAAAACTAGGACCCCTAGCTCAAAGGTCAAGGTCACAATTGGAGGTCAAAGGTCAATAAGGTTTTTAGCTCGACTATTCAAAAAATAGTAGAGCTATTGAACTTGCCCGAGTGCCGGTGTCCCAATTTGGTTAAGTTTTTGTATGTAAGCTGGTTTCTCAGTAACCACTTGTGGGAATGGATTGAAACTTCACACACTTGTTCACTGACATGATCTGACTTACATTGCACAGGTTCCATAACTCTATTTTGCTTTTTTACAAAATTATGCCCCTGTTTTGACTTAGAAATTTTTGGTTAAGGTTTTGTATGTAAGCTGTTATCTCAGTACTCACTTATGGGAATGGATTGAAACTTAACACACTTGTTCACTGACATGATCTGACATGCACTAAGTAGGTCACATAACTCTACTTTTTTTCAAAATTATGCCCCTTTTTCCACTTAGCAGTTTTTGGTTAAGTTTTTGTATGTAAGCTGGTATCTCAGTATCCACTAATGGGAATGGATTGAAACTTCACACACTTGTTCACAGTCATGATCTGACATGCACTAAGTAGGTCACATAACTCTACTTTTTTTTCAAAATTATGCCCCTTTTTCCACTTAGCAGTTTTTGGTTAAGTTTTTGTATGTATGCTGGAATCTCAGTATCCACCAATGGGAATGGATTGAAACTTCACACACTTGTTCACAGTCATGATCTGACATGCACTGTACAGGTTCCATAACTCTACTTTGCATTTTTTCAAAATTATGCCCCTTTTTCCACTTAGCAGTTTTTGGTTAAGTTTTTGTATGTAAGCTGGTATCTCAAGTATCCACTAATGGGAAAGGATTGAAACTTCACACAGTTGTTCACTGTCATGCTATAACATGCAGTGCAAAGGTTCAATAACTCTACTTTGCAGTTTTACAAAATTATGCCCCTTTTTAGTTGGCCGATTAGGCCGACTAGTTCAACTTAGCAGCTTTTGGGTAAATTCTTATATGTAAGCTGGTATCTCAGTACTCACCACTGGGAATGTATTGAAACTTCACACAGTTGTACACTGTCATGTGCAGGTTCCATAACCCTGTTTTGCATTTTTCCAAAATTATGCCCGTTTTTCGACTTTTGTATTCATTCAATTGACAAGGCTGTTGAATAGTCAAGCGTTGCTGTCCTCCGACAGCTTTTGTTTTCTTGTCCGGTCCAGAACTCTGTCATCTATCAAGGGATTACAATATTTCTTGTTCCCCATGATGAGACAATATGTTATGCACAACACCCAGAACCCAAGCTTAAAGGTCAAAGGCACACTTGGAGATCAAAGGTCAGTAGGATTTTTTTCCTGTCTGGTCTATAACTTTGTCATGCAAAACAGAATTTAAATATCAGTTGGCAGAAATATTCCCCAGGATGAGACAACTTGTCATGCGCAAAACCTGGGCTAGATCAAGGCTACGACTTTTTTCCTGTCCAGTCTATAACTCAACAATCCTTAAAGGGATTTTAATATCACTTGGCACAAGTTCACCACCATGAGACAGAGTGTCATGCGCAACTACCAGGTCCCTACCAGGTCCCTAGGTCTAAGGTCAAGGTCACACTTAGAAGTCAAAGGTCAAATTCAAGAATGACTTTGTCCGGAGCATTTCTTCTTCATGCATTGAGGGATTTTGATGTAAACTGGAATTAATGTTCACCATCTTGAGGCACCTTTGTTTATAGCTTGACTATTCAAAGAATAGTGTTGCTATTCTACTCACCCTGGCCTCAATGTCAGTGTTGGCGTCGGCATCGGTGTCACACCTTGGTTAAAGTTTTGCATGCAAGTACATATGGCTATCATTTAACCCTTACCCTGCTAAATTTCTATAATGAACTTGTCCATCTTTAAATTTGGACAGTACCATTAACTTTCAAAAGGGGTGCTCACCAAAAAAGACACTGACTGAATGGGAACAGAGCAGATCTTGATCAAACTGCATGGATGTGCAGGCTGATCATGATCTGCACTGGTTGCAAAGGCAGAATAAAATGTGTCCAGCATGATAAGGGTTAAAGGCATATAGCTTTGAAACTTATTTTTTTCTTTTTCTAGGTCCTTTACCAACCTCACTGGGTCAAGCCCTATAACTATGAAATGTAATTTTGGGCAAATTATGCCCTCTTTTGGACTTACAAAATTCTGGTTAAAGTTTTACATGCAAGTTACTATCTCCAAAACTAATGCAGATATTGAATTGAAACTTCACATGTGTCTTTGGGGTTATGAACCTAGGTGATAGCACCAAGTCACATAACTCTTACATTCATTTTGGCCAAATTATGCCTCCTTTTGAAAATCCTCGTTAAAGTTTTGCATGCAAGTACATATGGCTATCATTTAAAGGCATATAGCTTTGAAACTTATTTTTTCTTTTTCTAGATCAATAACCAGCCTCACTGGGTCAAGTGCCATAACTCTGACATGTATTCTGGGCAAATTATGCCCCTTTTGGACATAGAAAATTCTGGTTTAACTTTTGCGTGCAAGTTACTATCTGCAAAACAAATGCAGATATTAAATTGAAATTCACATGTGTCTTTTGGGTTATAAAACTAGTTGATTGCATCAAGTCCCATAACTCTGACATGTATTTTGGCAATTTATGCCCCCTTTTGGACTTAGAAAACTTCTGGTTAAAGTTTTGCATGCAAGTTACTATCTCCAAAACTAATGCAGGTACTGGATTGAAACTCTGTAGATATTTTAACATTAGGGTAATATTCCTGTTTCTTGGACAACAATTTGAATAGTTGGCACCGGCTGTCTTATGGACAGCTCTTGTTCGAATTGCATCGCTTTGTTTTGAGCTCACCTGTCACAAAGTGACAAGGTGAGCTTTTGTGATCGCGCAGTGTCCGTCGTCCGTCCGTCCGTGCATCAGTGCGTCCGTGCGTCCGTAAACTTTTGCTTGTGACCACTCTAGAGGTCACATTTTTTGTGGATCTTTATGAAAGTTGGTCAGAATGTTCATCTTGATGATATCTAGGTCAAGTTCGAAACTGGGTCACGTGCCTTCAAAAACTAGGTCAGAAGGTCTAAAAATAGAAAAACCTTGTGACCGCTCTAGAGGCCATATATTTCACAAGATCATCATGAAAATTGTTCAGAATGTTCAACTTGATGATATCTAGGTTGAGTTTGAAACTGGGTCACGTGCCATCAAAAACTAGGTCAGTAGGTCAAATAATAGAAAAACCTTGTGACCTCTCTAAAGGCCATGTTTTTCATGGGATCTGTATGAAAGTTGGTCTGAATGTTCATCTTGATGATATCTAGGTCAAGTTTGAAACTGGGTCACGTGCGGTCAAAAACTAGATCAGTAGGTCTAAAAATAGAAAAACCTTGTGACCTCTCTAGAGGCTATATATTTTATGAGATCTTCATGAAAATTGGTCAGAATGTGCATCTTGATGATATCTAGGTCAAGTTCGAAAGTGGGTTACGTGCCATCAAAAACTAGGTCAGTAGGTCAAATAATAGAAAAACCTTGTGACCTCTCTAGAGGCCATATTTTTCATGGGATCTGTATGAAAGTTGGTCTGAATGTTCATCTTGATGATATCTAGATCATGTTCGAAAGTGGGTCACGTGCCATCAAAAACTAGGTCAGTAGGTCAAATAATAGAAAAACCTTGTGACCTCTCTAGAGGCCATATTTTTCATGGGATCTGTATGAAAGTTGGTCTGAATGTTCATCTTGATGATATCTAGATCAAGTTCGAAAGTGGGTCATGTGCCTACAAAAACTAGGTCAGTAGGTCAAATAATAGATAAACCTTGTGACCTCTCTAAAGGCCATATTTTTCACGGGATCTGTATGAAAGTTGGTCTGAATGTTCATCTTGATGATATCTAGGTCAGGTTCGAAACAGGGTCATGTGTGGTCAAAAACTAGGTCAGTACGTCTTGAAATAGAAAAACCTTGTGACCTCTCTAGAGGCCATACTTGTGAATGGATCTTCATGAAAATTGGTCAGAATGTTCACCTTGATGATATCTAGGCCAAGTTTGAAACTGGGTCACGTGCCTTAAAAAACTAGGTCAGTAGGTCAAATAATAAAAAACCTTGTGACCTCTCTAGAGGCCATACTTTTCATGGGATCTGAAAAAACCTTGTGACCTCTCTAGAGGCCATACTTTTCATGGGATCTGAAAGTTGGTCTGAATGTTCATCTTGATGATATCTAGGTCAAGTTCGAAACTGGGTCAACTTTGGTCAAAAACTAGGTCAGTAGGTCTAAAATTAGAAAAATCTTTTGACCTCTCTAGAGGCCATATTTTTCAATGGATCTTCATGAAAATTGATCTGAATGTTCACCTTGATGATATCTAGATCAGTTTCGAAACTGGGTCACGTGCGGTCAAAAACTAGGCCAGTAGGTATAAAAATAGAAAAACCTTGTGACCTCTCTAGAGGCCATATTTTTCATGAGATCTTCATGAAGATTAGTGAGAATGTTCACCTTGATGATATCTAGGTAAAGTTCAAAACAGGGTCACGTACCTTCGAAAACTAGGTCAATAGGTCAAATAACAGAAAAACCTTGTGACCTCTCTAGAGATCATATTTTTCAATGGATATTCATGAAAATTGGTCAGAATTTTTATCTTGATAATATCTAGATCATGTTCAAAACTGGGTCACATGAGCTCAAAAACTAGGTCACTATATCAAATAATAGAAAAAACAACGTCATACTCAAAACTGGGTCATGTGGGAAGAGGTGAGCGATTCAGGACCATCATGGTCCTCTTGTTACTATAAATAGATTATGTTGTAACTTTTTTATTACTGGCTGTAGAGAAAAATTAAGACCACTTTTCTGTGGTACAACATGCATGTTACATCAATTTTTAGGTGTATTTTGACCTATCTCTACCTGGAAAGAGCTTTGTTGTGGACTTATATTATAAAGAATTTTTTTTTTTTTTAGGAATAATTTTCCTCTGTTGTTACTATAAATAACTTATGATAACTTTTTTTTTAATCTGCCAAAAAAATCCATACTGTAGGTTTTTATATATGCAAATTTTAATTCAAGTGTTTTGTAATAACGTATTGTATATAATTATAGTACAATATTGTTTATACATCAGAGACAGATATCAGTTCATTATGTTAAACTGCAGTAGAGAAACAGTAGGGGACTTTGTATTGCATGGCAGTACTTCATTCACTTGTTTCTTATCACAATAATGTTAAATTTATTAGTCCCCTACTGGTTGAAAACCAGTTTCAGGGACTATAGGAATGTGCTTTTCCGTCCGTCCGTCTTTCCGTCCATCCGCAATTTCATGTTTGGTCCATAACTCTGTCATCCATGAAGGGATTTTGATATTAATTTGCACAAATGTTCCCCATGATGAGAAGACATGTCATGTGCGAAACCCAGACCCCTAGCTTAAAGGTCAAGGTCACAATTGGAGGTCAAAGGTCAACAGGGCCTTTTTCCTGTCCGGTCCATAACTCTGCCATCCATGAAGGGATTTTAATATTACTTGGCACAAATGTACCTCATAATAAGACAATGTGTCATGCACAACATTCAGACCCCGAACTCAAAGGTCAAGGTCACACTTGGCATTCAAATGTTAACATGGCATGAACAGGGTCTGTTTCGTGTTCGGTCCATAACTCTGCCATCCGTGAAGGTATTTTAATATTACTTGGCACAAATGTTCCCCATGATGAGATGACGTGTCATGCGCAAAACCCAGACCCCTAGCTTAAAGGTCAAAGTCACAATTGGAGGTCAAAGGTCAATTTAGTTTTTTTCCTATCCGGTCCAGAACTCATCCATCAAGGGATTTTAATATTACTTGGCATAAATATTCCCCATGATGAGTTGACGTGTCATGCACAACACCCAGAACTCTAGCTTAAAGGTCAAGGTCACACTTGGAGAGCAAAGGTCAATGTGACATTTTTCCCGTCCGGTGTATAACTTTGTCATGCAAAACAGGATTTGAATATTACTAGGGAAAAATGTTCACCGCTATGAGACGGAATGTCATGCGCAAGACCCTGGTCCCTGGGTCGTAGGTCAAGGTCACACATAGAGGCCAAAGGTCAGATACAAGAATGACTTTGTCTAGAACACTTCTTCTTCATGCATGGAGGGATTTTGATGTAACTTGGCATAAATGTTCACTACCATGAGATGGATTGTTGTGTGCAAGAACCAGGTCCCTACGTGTAAGGTCAAGGTCGCACTAAGAGGTCAAATGCCAAATTCAAGAATGACTTTGTCCGGAGCATTTCTTCTTTATGCATGGAGGGATTTTGATGTAACTTGGCACAAATGTTCACAACCATGAGGCAGTCTTGTTTTTAGAATTATATCCCTTTGTTTTACTATAAATAGCTTATATTGTAACTTATTTATTACAAGCCGTAGGGAAAAACTGAGACCAGTTTTCTGTGCTTCAACATGTGTGTTACATCCATTTTTTAGGTGTATTTTGACCTATCTGTACCTGGTAAAGAGTTGTGTGGACTTATATAGAATTTTTTTTTTTTTTACTATAAATAACTTATATGATACCTTTTTGATAATCGGAAGTGATTAGGAAGTGCCGATTTATCTATCTATATACATTATCTCTTCTTACAGTACATGCATGCAGAGATACTTCTAAGGAATTCACAATCTTTCTTTCTTTTCTGTACTAAGTAAAGTATAAGAAAAAAAAACAATATGCTTAGCTTTTGACATTCTGTATCAAAAAGTTTATTACAGTTTCTCTTGCATTTCGAGTACAAATATTGTGTGGAGCCAGGTAATAATTATTATAGCAGTTTATCATTTAACATTATGTTTGTAATGCAACCTCTGTTGTTGTTGTATATAACTAGGGCAGCTAATGAAGGGGCCGTGGTAGGACAGTCCTGTGGGTCAATATTTTATGGAGATGCTGCGGTCATGTGTGAAAAAAATGGACGTAGGAAACTGGTAATTTAAGTTGAATTACTAATTGTTGTTAGTTAACCTACAATATAAATACTGATGAACAATTACTATGTATGAAAAGAGGACAAACTTTTTAAATAGATAATAATTCAGATGTACATGAATATTTTGCTGCATTACTGATTTTTTGTTTGTTTCACTAGGTGACAAGGCCACTGAACACAACATCAGCAGCTGTCTTGCAGTTTGTTATTGGTAAGAAATTTTGCTACAAATCTACTTTTATCACTCTTTTTAACTCACTTGTACCAAAGGTACAGGTACAAGTGAGCTGTTAGTATAGGTGAATGGTCCTGCATCCATTGTCCATTGCTAAACGTCCACATTTTACTCTGGCCAGAACTATACCAAACTTGGTCTGTAGGATCCTGGCAAAGTCCTCTCTCCAATTTGTTCATAGGAGGGCACTTTGCAACATTTAGGGGCTATTACAGCTAAAACTATCACATTTTAAATGACTTCTTCTCATGAACACGCTCATCGAAACTATTTCTTTCTGGCGCATTCATCAAACTGAAAACAAAGGAACTTTCCATGTGATTTCTGACAAAAAATTGCTTGTTTTTCTGCTCTTTGATTTCTTTCCTGCTTCTTTTTTCTAGTGTTGTTAAATCTGATGCCATTATTATGGGTCAGATCAAGCATTAAAAATAAAACTTTGAAAGTTTGCAAACTGAAAGGACAAAATCGTCATTTATGACATACACAAAAAGCCATCACAAATACTCCGTGGAGAATAACAGGGAAAAATGTTTCTACGGTAATTGCTGGGAAGAAAAATTTTGATTTTGTTTACATGTATTGTGTGTATACGGCTTGCAAAACATGAGTGCAGGTTGGTATTCACTAGTAATTTGGGTACCAACCTGGACTGTGCGAGTGCGCTTTCCAGTTTGGTATGCTGCATATTAACCCTATCAAAACAAAGGAGCATGCTGTAAGTTAAAGCAATTATCACATGGCCAGGTATAATGCAGTGATTAGGGGACATATGTGCTGTTATAAAAGACTATTAAATTTTGTAAATGAATTTCAGGTTCAGGTAACTGTGGATCTAGTGATCAAGATCAGGATATTATTGTTTCTTTTGGACTGAATGGATGTCGTGACTGGCACAAGTTAGATATGATCAGGTACAAAAATTATTGTTTTCAGCTTAACTATACAAAGTATTTGTGTATCTTGGCATCTGTGTTAACTTTTTTAGTTCTTTCCATTTTCAACTTTGTCTTTAAAATTTCTCACTGGAATTATATCAAAGGTGCAAAATAAAGACAAATGAATAGACATAAATCTTAAAAAAAGACTACACATTTTGAAATATAGTACTAAACATTATGATAGCCGTGCAATATTCCCTTGAAATCAACACATGTACAGAGAAACAAATGATTGTTTCTGTATTTTCTTAGACTGACATGGGGGGTCATTTTGTCCTACTTTCGTGTTTATCGCTTTTCCGTAATCGGTCGGAAATCCCTCGGGATCACGTGATTTTAAAATTGTTTCAAACGAATATCCATTTAAGACGCGCAACAAAATAACTGTATTTCCATGATGGTAATTATGCACGACTTGCACGAAAAATATGAGATGTACAAAATTTAAATTTAAAATTGACAGTGACATATATTAGGCCAAGACAATGTGTTTAATGTCTAAAATCTTATTAAATTAATGTAGCCATGTGTACATAAATAAGTGTATTTAGGTAAATTTCAATCATACTTTGTTTCTGCAGTGTAAGTTAGTTACTCATTTATATTCTTGAAATTATACTGAAAAGAGATTAACTGGAAAAGTTTACAGACGAAGTTGTAAAAACACTTATTCGGGAAGGGCCTGAATTGTCCTTATGAAAACTTGTAGTATAGCTGTATATTACCTGTATTATAAGAATGATTTTCATGAAGTTTTTGTGAGTTACAAAATTGTTGAATTCCATGTGCTAAGTTTGTAAAAATCACGTTACTTTGGGCATATGATATATTTTGCATCTGTTTATAAATTATAGCCTCGTTTTGGAGGATTCTTCCGAAAAAGTCTGAAGATGCTCGACGGGTTCGTAAGCAGTCGGAAAGCATACTTTCGGTTTGACATAGGCAACATTTTTTGTTTATTTGTTAGTTATTCTTGAACATATTCATGACTATTTGGTCAGAACCGATGCAGTGGGCCATATTTTCAGTAAATAGGAAGTCTCAGCTACAAAGTCTGGTTTTCATATAATACTCATTGGGGTTTTAGTAATGGACCTTTAAATTAAAACTAGCTGTTCCTCATTATTGCCCACATTATCTATGAAATTTGGGTTTAACTCTGGCACAAATACTTCCCATGTAATGCCCTATTTTACATAACTTTACTCTGTCTTTGTGAAACTTCTCAATGAAAGACATTCAATTTTTTTGTTTTGTTTTCCCCTAAGCTTACTAATTTTCCCTTTGAAAAAAAACTTGCTAACAAACTTTTCCTATACATAGTTATTAGCTTAAGTAGAGCTATTAGACTTCTCCTCTGAAACTTCAAATCAGAATTATACCAAACTTTGTCTGTTGCATCCTGGCAAGGTCCTCCCTAAACTGTTTACCTTTACTATTTAAGAACAGTGAGAGCTATTTTACTCTCGGAGGTAGGCATTGGCATTGGTGTCAAACCTGAGTCTAAAGTCTGCATACAAATTCATATCTCAGTTACCATTGCAAGGTTTTGATTTAAACTTTATATAAAGCTTTCTAGCCATCAAACCTACTGATAAATTATGTTAGATAAGTCTTGTTTGAATTAAATTCAAATTATGGCCCTTCTTCAATTTAGAAAATATTAGGGATGGGAACGAATATTCGAATATTCGAAAATCGGTCGAATATTCGAATATGAAAATCAAATTCGAATATTCGTAAATTATTGTAATTATTTTTTTCAAAATAAGTATCATTGATTTTGGGCAATATGAGCATGCTAATTCTACAGAATAAAACCATGTCATGTTAGTTTATCGCGTATCAAAAGATGTCCAATTAACAAGAAAATACGTATTTCCCGAATTAAGGGGCCCCCTCTAATTAACGCCCACACCATTTTGAGAGGAAGAACAAATCAACAAGAACAAAAAAAAATTCACCTACTCATTTTATAGGTCCACATAATAATGTAATTTACAGTAAGTACCAATGATAAGAATAAAACAATTTTACACAGTCCATTGGACCGTTAAATCCAAAATCGTTTTACTACGTAACGGACGTTATCAATCACACAAATAGAAAATTAAAACGCTATAAATACCATTTTGGATTTGTTTTTGCACCACGCATACAAGCTTTAATGCGACTTTAATACAAATGCGGCAAGTTTAAACCCTTTTCTTCAGGCAGTTATTAATAACTTTTAATTTAAAGCCGAACATAAACAGCGTGTTCAAAGCAACTGACATTGTGATCGCTAACCGCATTACTAAGGAAATCGTTATCGGATACAACAGCTGTTTGGGTATTAGATGACGTAAATGTGTAATGTCGCGGCAGTGTCACGGAATACATGAGTACCGTATTTAAATGATAATTTAAGAAACCGAAATTTGAATATTTGGTATTGCCATAAAATACGTTTTGGGGCATTCAATTACCAATAACAACTATTACATTTGGTTTGAAACTTTTTTCCAGTTTTGTAAATTTTTCATTTTTATTTTTTTACTCAAATGAACGCCACCCTCTGGAAAATGTAAACGCCCGTTGGTTTTATTTCGGGAAAATACGTAGCAATGCCATAGTTGGCAGGGGCCATCTGTCGATTAACAGTTTGCAACAGGCGTCAATGTGTCAATCATGTCAAGAATGTGCCAATTAACCAATAAAATTGCAAGCATAATTACCTGGGGTCATCGCTACGGATTAACAGTTTGAATTAGGCGCCAATGAAAATTTGTTGTTTTTGTTCATTTTTAGTTGGCGCCATGTTATTAACAGTTTTTTTTTCAAAAACAATACAAATTGTGTAGATATTGTTATCTTTTCACAATATTTTTACGACGTTTCAGACCATGCGCAGAATCGGTTTTATCGTAATCGTCCTGTTTTATCAATTACACATTGAAAGTATTAATAATAAAATCAAGAAAAAATATGATTGATGCATAAGTTCATGTGAAGGTGGTAAAGTTGCCTTACTGCTTTTTACACGACGATTTTTAGACTATTGAAATTTTTAAAATGGCGTCGGTACTATCAACAGCGCGTCACATTGTTTAAATGGGCGAGTACTTGCTATATTTAGATAAAATTGCGACTCCTAAATTATAATGTTTGATATTTTGTACAATTTTGAAGCTAAAACATGCAATTAGTTAAAATTGTTCATGATTATACTGACAGAACTGAAAGCATAACGCTAGGATAGGGGTTTTGTATGTAAGAAAATCGGGTTACCCAGAACAAACAGGTTTTGGCCTATTTACAAGATCACACGCTTTAATACAAACGAAAAATTTATATATATGCCAATCACTTAATAAGAATTTTATAAGCTTCCAATTAAACACAACCGAATATTTGAACATATTCGAATAGGCAAACCGAATATCAATATTGATTCAGTATTCGTTCCATCCTAGAAATATTTTTGTGTGCAGCTAGTCAAGTTAGTATTCACATAACACATCTATGTACAGGATTGAAACTTCCTCAATGCTTCCCAGTCTTCTAACTTAGGCCTTTTATATTTTATTCTTTGGTTACAGAACCACCGCTAAAAAAAAAAAAACGCAATAAAAAAAACGATTTTTTTTTTATTTCCTCTGATATGACAGAAAACCTCACAGAAGAAAAATGTGTCGCATATTCCAAGAAGAAGAAAACACTGTCTCGTTCCAGAACAAGTCAGTCTTCAAAATTTTGGGAATTCCCGTAATTCTTATTTTTAGATAATTTTTTTTTTTGCTTTATTTGACAGATTAAAATTCCGATTTTTGTACTACCAATCAGCATGTTGTTACACAATTTTATGAAACGTTAAGGCGCGCCATGAAAAGATTCTGCCTTGTGTATTTCAAAGTTTTGAAGTTTCTTGTTGGAATGCAAAAATCAAAGTTGCAATAATGCTTCCTAAAAAATGGACCAATTGTCGATGATATGCAATCTGTGTTCAAGTATACGGCTGCGTTTACAGTAACTGTTGCCCCGATAGCGACAATGCTTATTATGGTGATTCTGTACACCCGCTTTTGAGGCTTAAAAGGCAATTTTCTGAATAACTATTTATAGCATAATGATTGACATACTTCAATTTAATTGATATAAACGTGATATAGAGGACATCAAAATGGTGAAATTGATAATGCCTGGTAAGCAAACGTTTAGCCTGTCCACTAAGGTTTTTTTTTGGTGTCCGGTAATCTGTTTGTTTCTAAATTATGAATTAGGTATTTTTAGCTCGACTATTCAAAGAATAGTCACACCTTGGTTAAAGTTTTGCATGCAAGTACATATGGCTATCATTTAAAGGAATATAAGCTTTGAATCTTATTTTTTCTTTTTCTAGGTCAATTACCAACCTCACTGGGTCAAGTCCCATAACTCTGACATGTATTTTGAGCATATTATGTCCCCTTTTGGACTTAGAAAATCCTGGTTAAATTTTGGTGCAAGTATTAGCAATGTACAAAAAGGCCATATCTTCTTATTCACAAGGGATTTTGATGAAAGTTGGCACAATTGTTTATCATCATGAGACAGAGTGTCATGCGCAAGAACCAGGTCCCTAGGTCTAAGGTCAAGGTCACACTTAGAGGTCAAAGGATACAAGAATGAAAACTTTGTCCGGAACATATCTTCTTCATGCATAGAGGGATTTTGATATAACTTGGCACAAATGTTCACCACCACAAGACGGAGTGTCGTGCGCAAGAACCAGGTCCCTAGGTCTAAGGTCAAGGTCACACTTAGAGGCCAAAGGTCAGATACAAGAATGACTGTCCGAAGCATTTCTTCTTCATGCATAGAGGGATTTTATTGTAACTTGGCACAATTATACACCATCATGAGACTAAGTGTCTTGCGCAGTTCCCTTCTTTAGAATTACTTCCCTTTGTTGTTACTATAAATAGCTTATATTGTAACTTTTTCATTACTAGACGTAGGGAAAAATCGAGACCACTTTTCTGTAGTACAACATGCATGTTACATCCAATTTTGAGGTGTATTTTGACCAATCTCTACCTGGTAAGGATTTTTGTGTGGACTTACAATTTTTTTTTTTTGGATAATTTTTTTTTTTTTTTTTTTTTTTTTTTTTTTTTTTTTTTTTTTTTTTTAAGATTAACTTCCCTTAGTTGTTACTATAAATAACTTATATTGTAACTTTTTTATAATTGACCGTAGGGAAAAACCAAGACCACTTTCTTTCTAATTTTAGGTGTATTTTAAAGGTATCTCTACCTGGTAAGGAGTTTTTTTGTGGACTTAGAAAAACAAAAGAATTACAATGATTACTAAACAACCACAAAATTAAAATTACATCTGCAAATACAGGTGCTAGAGTAAAGAAATTTGCTGTGACGGGTGTATATTGTGACATTCTGGCACTCTTGTTCTAGATCAATTACCAGCCTCACTGGGTCAAGTCCCATAACTCTGACAAGTATTTTGGGCAAATTATGCCCCCTTTTGGGCTTAGAAAATCCTGGTTAAAGTTTTACATGCAAGTTACTATCTCCAAAACTAATGCAGATATTGAATTGAAACTTCACATGTGTCTTCGGGGTTATAAAACTAGTTGATAGCATCAAATCCCATAACTTTGACCTGCATTTTGGCCAAATTATGCCCGCTTTTGGACTTAGAAAATCCTGGTTATAGTTTTACATGCAAGTTACTATCTCCAAAACTAATGCAGATATTGAATTGAAACTTCACATTGTGTCTTCGGGGTTATAAAACTAGTGATAGCATCAAATCCCATAACTCTGACCTGCATTTTGGCCAAATAGTGCCCCCTTTTGGACTTAGAAAATCCTGGTTAAAGTTTTGCATGCAAGTACATACAGCTATTACTTAAAGGCATATACATGATATAGATTTGAAACTTTTTTTTCCTTTTTCTAGATCAATTACCAACCTCACTGGGTCAAGTACCATAACTCTGACATGTATTTTGGGCAAATTATGCCCCCCTTTGGACTTTGATAGCTGCTGAGTGTTAAATTATCTGATAGACAATGTTGTTCAAATGTAGGGAAAAAGATCCTTACTATCTGGTTGTTTTCACACAAGGTATTAATTTCAGCCAGTGTGGCTATGTCTTCATTTATTTAAGATGTGAGAATAAATGCAGATTTTATGTAGGATAGTGCTATTCCCTGCCAAGAAAACAATTACACCTAACTATCTAGCTGTATATTACTGTAATTGTACTGAAATGCGAAGACAAATAAATTTTCTCAAGCCTCAAGCAGCTGTGACAAGCCCCAAGTTTCATTTTTAACTACAGTACAATCGCGGTCCTATGAAAAAGCCAAGGGACTGGCCGTTTTTTTGTAACATCACATTTTCGTTCGAGCGCAGTATAGGAAATTTCGCTACGTCTACACTTTGTAACAACTACCCAAATATGAAATATCTACACATTATGATACACATGTGATATTCGTATCGGAGTACATGTATGCCAGATTTATATGTACTAAAACTCAGTAGTCTGCACCTTCCTATTAACTCCGGTCTTACCTGTTGCCACCATTCCTATCCAGTTATCCTCCTGGCTGACCCAGGCCCTACACTGGATTTCAAGGAACACATTAATTGCCTATTCCGATTTAGCTATCCTTCCAGGGAACCTGGACCCTTCACTGCATTGCTCAGAATTATAAAACGACAATTTACTTACGAACAGGACTTTAATATTTATTCTTATCTTCTTTATGCAGTGATTGTAGAGTGACTGGTGTGCCATCTGATCCAATATTTATAGGAGAAAAGATCAATCATTCTAATGACAAATAACTTGTGTCATAGTGTACAGTGCATGTGTTTCACATTTAGAATCTAATTAATCAGTTTTTACACTTTAATAACTGGTTACGCCCTAACTATATACACACACACATACACATTGTCCTACTACAGGTTTTCTCCTGAATAACTGCCTTACTATGTACACACATACACATTGTCCTACTACAGGTTTTCTCCTGAATAACTGCCTAACTATATACACACATACACAATGTCCTACTACAGGTTTTCTCCTGAATAACTGCCTAACTATATACACATACACATTGTCCTACTACAGGTTTTCTCCTGAATAACTGCCTAACTACATACACACACATACACATTGTCCTACTACAGATTTTCTCCTGAATAACTGCCTAACTATATACACACATACACATTGTCCTACTACAGGTTTTCTCCTGAATAACTGCCTAACTGCACACACATACACATTGTCGTACTACAGGTTTTCTCCTGAATAACTGCCTAACTACACACACATACACATTGTCCTACTACAGGTTTTCTCCTGAATAACTGCCTAACTAATTCAGTCCCATATTATTTCACCGACAAATGACTAACAAACTTTGTTCTGTACATGTTTTCTCACAGACAACTTGCCAACTTTTTATTTTCTACCGTATGTTTTCTCTCAGACAACTGCCTAAGAAATGCCCACACTTTAGACATATTTAGACATATTTAAATAATCCAAAACAAAACTAACACTGATATTTGTTTATATCTATTTGTTAGACATGTTTCCGCTCAATGCCTTCATCAGTAACAACATAAATCATGACCTTAGACAATAATTTCAACCTAAATGTTCATCTACTATGTTTCAACAGCACAGGATTTAGACTGCGCTTGCTGGGAAGTGTCTTAACCGCGTGTTCTGAGATTATCTTTCTAGATAAATAGCACTGCCTATTTGTTTTCAGACCTATGAAGAATAAAATACCAGAAATGGTCCTGATTCATTTACCAGCCAAGGCAAGAGGTGAAGGCATTTGTTTTTCCTGGAAACAAAACCCTACTGTTTTAAAAACTTTTCAAACTAAACCAGTAGAGACAACAACCACCAAAACCACACAACCAGCCCTTGGATATGGTGTACCAGATTTTGGTAGTCATGGCAACAGTGAAATACAAACTTTTGAAGTGCCACTTTTTGGAGAAGTTGAGACAGTAAGCACTACTTCAGTAGTAAGAAGTACCACTGTAATTACAAAAGCAACTACAACAACTGTACCATCCACAACTGCATCCTATGATTACTATGACCCTGATGACCCGTTGTATACTCCACCTCCTGAAACCGTAGAGTACACAATAGGTGAGGTAGAAGTGCAAGACCAGGCATTGAATGATGAATCTGTTAATGCTAAATTTGGCCGTAAAAAGACAAGAAGTGGTTCAAAGGGAAGGAAAATACGTTACAATGTTGGGAGTAAGACAACGGGAGGAGATGAACAACAAGAGGAACCTGTTGGGATATACCAGGGTTGCTGGGCAATTGATCAAGTTATAATTGTAAACACAGCTCACATACCATCTACACTACAAGATAGCTTTGATCCCGTAAATCCCAGTGACTGGTTATCATTCCCAGGGGCAAATTTCAAGGTAAAAATGTATCTAAAACATATTTATGTGCAACCTTATGGAAGTAAAATGAAACACACATAGTATGAGCCCCAGTTAAGGCTCTGGTATCTTTGCTTTTAACATTAACACTTTGTGATCATATTGTTCAAGGTATCCTTTCAGGAAATATTAATAATTTGATTTTCTTCTTTAGACTTAGAAACAGCTGTCCAGATTTTCACAATATGATGTTTAAATCATGTTCCTGGAAACAAGTTGTTCCCTAACATTTGATTCAGATGCTAGTGTTTTATTGATAGGTCTTCAGATTATTGTTTGCATGTTGAGAAATAAATATTCAGAAAAATATTATTCTTTCAATATAATACAAATAATGATTTCATCCTTGAGTACCTCAGTTAATGTGTTTCTGTTTGGTATGACTATTTTTAGCTCACCTATCATGTAGTGACAGGGTGAACTTTTTTGATCCCCCTTCGTCTGTCATCCGTCCATCCACAATTTCTTGTGAACATGATATAGACCTTATTTTGCAATCAGTTTTAATTAAACTTGCACACAACTTGTATTGGCATAATATCTCGGTTCCTTTCGAAAAACCACCATGGGTTCCAAAGTTATGTCCCCTTAACTCCTTGGGGCCGAAATGCGACTAAAGGCGCTGTGTCTTCTACCCCTGTAGCGTTGATATTCAACTATATGTGCGTTATCAGGACTCCCCAGGACAGCGATTGACGAGTATAGTCGCGGAACCAAGATCATGCTGACTGCGTTATGTACTTGTTAATTTTTCATAATCCTAACAAAAGCAAAATCAATTTGCATACTGGCTATTTCTTAGATATTATAATTATTAATTGTGTTAGTCATTAGTTCCCTTGTTAAAATAAATGTCTGTAATTACGCGTTCATGTAAAGGAAATAGAAAGGACGAACTGCGCTGTGTTTCACTCATACAGTATTTGATTTTTCAAAAGAGTACAATAATGTCGTCTGCAAATGATCTTTCTGAAAATGAAGAAAATAATCATTACCATTCTAATTCTGACATATCAGTTCCATGAAAATATTAAGTTTTAAAAGGTTGAAATATTCGTACAGGTACATCGCAAACTATACAAATGGATAAAATTAACGCAACAAAATATGTTTCATAAAATACCAAAAACAATGTGTAAATATACGCAAATGCCATGTTTGTAAATTTAATAATTCTTCAAAAATTGATGTAAATATCACAAATTCTCTGTACTTTACAAAAGCTCTCAGCGCATATCACACAACGTTCGTGTACATGTTTATAAATAAATTATACATAAAAAAACCCCACCTATATTCATATAAAAACAGACATAAATTTCAAGTAATGCTGATGTAAATATTCTGTGTTAATAATGTATTTCTTTTTATTGGAATTTAATGTGTTTACATGTAAAAAGTAAGAAAATCAGAAATGTTCAAATATTTATTAAACATATTAGGTGTGTTAAAATTGTGAATATTTTGAAGTGAAAATATCAATCTATTTGGATGTAAGTTACAGACAAAATTGGATAATAAAATATTTGTTCCAAATTCGAAGGTTTTGTAAGTTTCTTTAATTTATTCCCATGTTATTAATGTTTCCCTGCATGATTTCAATTGACTGCATGTGAGTGTGATTATTATAAAATCAGATAATCTTCCTTGACGTCAGTCAGGTGGTTATTCTTATCTTGCTGCAGCAGGTGTGTTACAATATTGGCCTCAGGGAGTTAAAGGGCCAAAATTTGCTATTTTTTGCTTGTGAACATGATAGAGACCACATTTTACATTGGATTTTAGCCATACTTACACACAACTTGAGTCACAATGATATCTTGGTTCCTTTTGAAAACAGGCTAGATTCCATCATGGGTTCTAGAGTTATTGCCCTGAAATGGGAAAAATTTTCTATATTGGCCCCTTCAGCCATATAGAGGTTTCATTTATGCTTTGATTTGATACAAACTTTCATTTATGCTTTGGTTTGATACAAACTTGCACAGAATGTTTATCTTGATGGTCTCTAGGCCAGGTTCGAAACTGGATCATGTAGGGTCAAACACTAGGTCACCAGGTCAAATCAAAGGAAAAGCTTGTTAACATTGTAGAGGCCACATTTATGACCTATCTTCTTGAAACTTGGTCAGATGTTCATCTTGATGATTCCTAGGCCAAGTTTGAAACTGGGTTATGCGGGGTCAGAAACAAGGTCACCCTCTCAAGTCTAAGGAAGTGCTTGTTAAAACTGTAGCGGCTATATTTATGACCTTATCTTCATAAAACCTGGTCAGAGTGTTTATCTTGATGATTCCTATGCCATATTCAAAACTAGGTCATATGGGGTCAAAAACTAGGTCACTCGGTCACATGAAGGGAAAAGCTTGTTAACGCTCTTGAGGCCATGTTTATGACCCTATCTTCATGAAACTTGGTCAGAATGTTCATCTTGATGATTGCCCGGCCAGGTTCGAAACTGGGTTATATGGGGATCAAAAACTAGGTCACCACTCAAATCAAAGGAACAGCTTAATAACACTGTAGAGGCCACATTCTTGACCCTGTCTTCATGAAACGTGGTCAGAATGTTTATCTTGATGATTCTAAGGCCAAGTTTAACAGGTGAGTGATATAGGGTCATCATGACCCTCTTGTTCGTATTGCCCTCACCAGAATGTTTATTTATATCATAATTCAACTTTATAGCATCAATGTCATTCAGAAGATACAGCTATGGTTTTTAACCATGAATCACCTGTTACAGTGGTTGGTACTCGTGACCTTGACCTTTCTTCTTCCAATGCTGCTGTCGACATCATTTTAGAGGAGCAGTTTGAATCAAAGACCCAACCTGGGTGAGTGTAAAGTGCATTTATTATACCTCAAGTAAACACTCAATGTAAAATTTCCAGAGCTAACTTGACAGGGTTGATACTATATTTTAGACACTGTCAAGTTGTGATAATTGTTTTGAATATCACCTGGCCATGTGTGTGTGTGGGGGGGCGGGTATTTGTTTCCCAGACCTTGCAAAGACAAGTATTTCAATGATTTGATCCATTGACTGAGAAGATGCTTGTTGACCAGAGGTGTTATTTGTTTCCTAAACCATGTGCCATCAAATTGATCATATAGTTGAGACATTTATAAACATCCCACCTAAAACTAACAAGTCCTACCATTTGGAAGAAAATGAACAATGTTGTAACTGAACATTCTTAATGTTTTTGTTTGGTAAATATCTCAAGATTTTGTTTTTGGTACAATAAAACAACTAACCCAAGCCTGCTTGGGTGATATGGGATAATGTTAGTTGAAAAATAATAACACCCTTTGCTATCTCACTGGGCTGTGTTATTTATATAATACACAAAATGTTTCTTTGTCTGTCATTGTCCAGGCATAAATCTTATGCAGATACATCAGTGGCTTTTATTATTTACACTGAGATTTGTATTAAAATTGTTTCATTCTACAATATGTAATACTTTGAATCCTTTATGGAAATATATTAGATTGTCATTAGGTATAATTGGAAGAGAAAACTAGGTGCAGGTAATGTGTACTGGCTGTGTTTTTTAGTTGGGTTGTTGTTGGTGGCCATGTTGATGTAAGCTGTGGTGAAATATACTCTGCCAACTCTATGGTGTTCAATGCTGCAGGGAAAGTGAGGAAAATATGTACACCAATACTTGATATTAGGAAAACAGGCAATGTAAGATTCTACTTTGGCATGGGTAAGTTTGATCATTTTTCTATGTTCTCAAAAACAATAGTTTTATTATATATACCAACACCTTTCTCCAAGGTATATTCTTAAAAATAATGGTTTTACTATACATTGAGAAGATAAAGAAATGTCTCATCGAAAGTTGGCATTATTTTTGTTACATAGTTTAAATTTGTTGGGCAGTTTCAGAAATGTACATGTAATCTGACCGACAAACGCAGTCAACTGAAACTTGTATGATTTTATTCAGCCCAATGTTAAATTCATGTACCTGCTCATGATTTCCTCCTGCAGCCTGTGTGCATCAACCATATGGTTTTATTGAGCAAATTGTACACAGGTATATATGTTGGACAACATACAACCATATTTTCAGGGATTCTGAGAGGGCCCAAGTTTTGGCCATGCTCGAATGTGGGCAAACACAAGAATAAGTCACTAGACATTTTAACGTCTCTTGTTCGACAATACTGCATCTTGTTGGATGTGTCAGAGACACGGGAACACTTATCAATAGGCCTTGTTCAGGTAGACCCTGTGTAACATCAGTACGGCAGGACAATTACCTAAGTCAAAGCCATTTGCACGACAGATTTGTGACGGCGGAATCCAAGTCACATTTAGTGGTAGGTAACTGTTGACGGCCTATAAGTCAATGTACAGTGAGAAATCAGCTTAGAGAATGGAAAATTATCTGCCACAGATCCTACCAGGCTCTAGTTTTTATGCTATGTTACCGTCACCAAGGTTCTGCGTTGGCAGAACGTAGTATTTAGTGATGAGTCACATTTCAACTTATGGAATGCCAACAGACGTATCCATGTCTACAGACGACATTGCCAATGCTAGGCTAACAATTGCGTCCTGCAGCACAATCCTTATGAAAGGGGCAGAGTTATGGTCTGGGCAGCCATCAACCATAGGAATAAGTCCCAACTCATCATGTACCAATGTAATCTCACAGCCAGGTATTACATTAACCAGAAATTTCGTCCTGTGGTTGTCCCAGTATTCCATCAACATCAAGGCTTGGTCTTCCAGTATGACAACATGCGACCTCACATTGCATGTATCACCAGGAACTTTTTGAAGACGAGCAACATTTACATTTTTTTTGCATTGTCCGGCATGCTCAGTGGACTGCAAATCAATTGATAATGCCTGGGATTACCTTAGATGGCGGTGACGTCAACCACAGCCTGTCAACGTCTAGGAACTGATAGCAGCGCTCCACCAGGAGTGGGCCAGAATCCCACGATATTTGCTTCGTAAGTGGCGTGGGTCCATGGGATGAAGTCTTGGTGCTGTGGTTGCCAGTAGAGGTGGCCACACGTGTTACTGATTGTATTAGTGAAATTCCTCTGACCAGTCTATTGAAATTCAAGATTAGAAGTATAATGCGACCATGAAATGCTGTCTAATTACCCAATACTTTTAAATCATCAGATTTGCAAAATGGAATTGTTCTTTTGTGGTTAACAAAATATTGTACAACGAGTTCGAATGAGGCGTTTCTTTTTCTCGTCATTGTATATGCCTAAACTTGTCTGAAACACAATGGTTTTATTTTATATACCTAATTCTCTCTGTACCATGTTTAGCTCACCTGAGCACAAATTGTTCGGGGTGAGCTATTGTGATCGCTCACCGTCTGTCCTTTAAACTTTCCTTTAAACAGCATTTTCTCAGAAACCATTTGATGAAAGTTAATGATTTTTAGCCAGGATGTCTCTTGGGTAGTCCTCTTCCAAAGTTGTTCAAATGGTTCCGCTTGGTTGCACACAGGTGCCACCAGGGCTAAAAATAGAAAAATCTTTAAACGACATCTCCTTAACAGCTGATCCAATTTTGAAATGATTTAATACAAATGGTCCTTATATAACTCTCTACCAAGATTGTTCAGATTATCCAGATTCATCAAAAAACATGGCCACCAGGGGGCATGGTCTCTTTTTCCTATATGTATATATGGAAACTTTAAAAATCTTCTTGTATGAAACAGCTGGCTCAATTTTGAAATACATTCACACAAATGGTCCTTGTTTGACTCTCAAATAATTTTGATTCATCAAAAAGCATGGCCAGCAGAGGGCATTGTCACTTTCCCCTATATGTATGTAGTGGAAAATAAGAAATCTTCTTGTGTGAACTGCTTGACCTGATTTTAAAATAATTTAAAACAAATGGTCCTTATGTAACCCTCTACCAAGATTGTTCAAGTTATCCTGATTCATCAAAAAACATGGCTGCCAGGGGACGTGGTCACTTTTTAGCTCCACTTTTCGGAGAATAGGGATGCTATTCTAGTCACCCCGCCATTTGCGTCGGCATGTCACTTTCTTGGTTAAAGTTTTTTGGCAACCTGTGTTCTTCTGTTCATATCTTTGTTACTATTGCTTACATATCACTGTAACTTCACATAAACATTGTCCAGCATACAGACAAAGTATGTGCAGGGGCTGGGCCCATTATACCCATGGTCAAGGTCACCAAGGTGTTATACTTAGGTTATTTTTAAGGTTAAACTTTTTCGGCAACCTTTGTTTTTCTGTCAGATCTTTCTTACTATTGCTTATATCTTACTGTATCTTCACATAAACATTGTCCAGCATACAGACAAAGTATGTGCAGGGGCTGGGCCCATTATACCCATGGTCATGGTCACCAAGGTGTTATACTTAGGTTATTTTTAAGGTTAAACTGTTTTGGCAACCTTTGTTTTTCTGTCAGATCTTTCTTACTATTGCTTATATCTTACTGTAACTTCACATAAACCTTGTCCAGCATACAAACAAAGTATGTGCAGGAGCTGGGTCCATTATACCCAAGGTCAAGGTCACCAAGTTGTTATACTTGAAACTATTTTTATGTTAAATATTTTCAAAAGCATGTCTAGTTTAAGGCAAGAGTACATAACTCCATCAAGGATTTTGGCTGAGTTATGGCCCCTTTTAACTTAGAAATCTTGATTGAGTTTTTCATACCAGTTCACATTTTGTGTAAAGTGTTTGACATATGGCTTTGAAACTTTTATCACTTGTTTATTATAACAGTCTCTATCTCTAGGCAAGAGTACATAACTCTGTCAACTATTTTGCCTGAATTATGACCCTTTTTGGACTCGGAAATTGGTACAATTTTTGTACAAGTCCATATTTTGTCAAAACTATTTGACATGTGGCTTTGAAAGTTTAAACAGTTGTTTATCATTATGATTTCTATCTGTAGGCAAGAGTACATAACTCTGTCAAGGATTTTGGCTGAATTATGGCCCCTTTTGGACTTGGAAATTTGTTCAGTTTTCGTACAGTCCATGTTTTGTCAAAACTATTTGACATGTGGCTTTGAAACTTTGAACACTTGCTTATCATCATGATTTCCATCTGTAGGCAAGAGTACATAATTCTGTCAAGTATTTTTGCTGAATTATGGCCCTTTTTGGACTTGGACTTTGGTTCAGTTTTCATACAAGTCGATGGTTTGTCAAAACTATTTGACACGTGGCTTTGAAACTTTTAGCACTTGTTAATGATCATGATTCCTATCTGCAAGCAAGATTACATAACTCTGTCAACTATTTTGGTGGAATTATGGCCCTTTTTTGACTTGGAAATCAGTTTTTCATAACAGTCCATAGTTTTGCCTAACCTGTTTGTCATATGGCTTTGAAACTTTGGCCATTTGTTTACCATCATAGTCTACATACCTAGGACAAGGACTATAGCTCAGTTATGGCCCTTTTTGACATAGAAATTAGTTTCGCATACCATACGATATTTTGTCTTTTAACTGTTTGCTACGTGGCTTTAAAACTTTGAACACTTGCTAACCATCATGGTCACATATTGCCATATAGTGCAAGACTTATCCAAATCCACAAATGCAGGTACATTGTTTGTTTTATCTATGCTTTTTCTTTTATCTGAAAATCTCTGGTAATAATTTGGCCCTATATTTCTATGAATGCTTCAAATAGTCGAGCACTGTCAACAGACAGCTCTTGTTATATCTTGGTGTATCTTCTTTTTAATGTAGAGGTCTCTTATTGAGACATAAATTCATTTTACTGTCAAATTGCTGAATAGTGGAGGGCGCTGTCTTATGGACAGCTCTTGTTCCTATAGGTATATATTGGAAACTTTAAAAATCTTGTATAAAGCAGCTTTTAAAATAATTTCACAGAAATGGTCCTTCCATGACTCTCTATCAAGCTTGTTCCTTTTTTTCCAATTTGTCAAAAACATGGCTGCCAAGGTCAGTGGTCACTTTTCCCTATATGTGTATCTTCTTGTATAAAACTGATGGCCTGATTTTAAAATAATTTCACACAAATGGTCCTTGTGTGACCCTCTAATAATCTTCAAATTATTTTGCTTCATCAAAAAACATGGCCTCAATGGGGTTGTGGGCACTTTTCCCTATATGTATATGATGGAAACTTTAAAAATCTTCTTGTTGAAGTTAAAGCATAGAACTTTGGACCACATGTACAACTTTTGATACAGATTTCAATACTCATCTTGAATAGTCTTAATCGTGACCTACTGACCTACTTTCTTGTTTTTTAAGGTACAGCAAAGAAATTTGGACCATGTTTATAACTTTTGACATAAATTTCAAAACTCATCTTAAATATTCTTAACACTCACCTACTGACAGACTTTCTTATTTTTAAAGCTACAGCAACCTCACCTACTGACCTACTTTCTTGTTTTTGAAGCTACAGCAAAAAGATGTGGACCACCTGTATAATGTTTGATACAGATTTCAATGCTCAGCTTGAATAGTCTTAATTGTGACCTACTGGCCTACTTTCTTGTTTTTGAAGTAACAGCATAGAAATCTGGACTACCTATATAATATCTAATACAGATTTCAATACCTATCTTCATCCTAATCTACTGATCTACTTTCTTGGTTTTGAATGTACAGCATAGCAATTTTGACCATGTGTATAACTACACAGATTTCAATACTCATCTTTAACATTCTTAACCCTCACCTACTGACCTACTTTCTTGTTTTGAAGTTACAGCAAAGAGATTGGGATCACCTGTATAATTATTTAACAGATTTCAGTAGTTATCTTAAATAATCTGTACCATGACCTACTCACCTAGGTTTTCGTTTTTGAAGCTTTAGCAAAGAAATTTGTTCAAACAAGCAACTAAACTCAGGTGAGTGATATAGGGCTATCATGACTCTTGTTTATTAAACATACTGGTTTTATTAACTTGCCTAATTTGAAAAAAAAAGAGTCTGCAATGTTGTCACTTAATGGTCAGGGATGGTTAAGATGTTTGTTTAGGTTTTTTTATGCTCCCGAAGGTGGGATTTTGAAATAACTTGGCATAAATGTTTACCATAATGAGACAACATGTTATGCACAAGACCCAGACTCCTAGCTCCAAGGTCAAGGTCACACTTAGAAGTCAAAGGTTAACAGGGTCTGTCATGTTCGGTCTGTAACTCAGTCACTGATAAAGAGATCTTGAAATTACTTTGCATAAATGTTCCCCATAATGAGACAAAGTGTAATGCAAAGATCAAGACCACTAGTTCTAAAGTCACACTTATAGGTTAAAGGTTTACATGGTCTGTTTCTTGTCCGGTTGATAACTCTGCCATTAATGAAGGGATTTTAAAATTACATAAATGTTCACTTATAATATTGAGATGACATGTCATGCACAAGACCCTGACCCCTAGCTCCAAGGTCAAGGTCACAGAAGTCAAAGGTGTTTCTTGTCTGGTCCATAACTCTGCCATTTATCAAGGGATTTGAAAATAATTTGACACAAAAGTTAACCATATTGAGAAGGTGTGTCACACTTATGACTGGGGTCTCTTGAGTCAAAGTCAAGATCATGAAATGATGTGTGCTTTTTTGCGCAGACAACTGTAGCATTCTTCGGCATGCTTCAGAGGCATTTGTCACCAGTAGTGACAGCTCTTGTTTGTTGCAGGATCTGGTGCCTGTCATTCAAGTGGAAAACAAAAGTCTGAAGTGATGGTGTATATGGAAGACGACAGTGACCACACCTTGTATATCATAGAGAAACTTAATGTGCAATCTTACAAGGTTAATACTCAGAAGTTAAATGATTATGAGAATGTACAAGGATAATGTACATCAAAATCACATTTGTTGTACAAGCTGCATGGCTTGTACAAGGTAAATGTACATGAGAAGGAAGGCTGAAACATTTACTGCAAACCACAGCAATATACACAAGTGTTTGTAATTGAATTGTTATCATGTACACAATGGTTTATAGTTGAATCATAACCATGTACTAAAAGGGTTGAAACTGAACCATAATCCTGTACACAAGAGTTTATAAATTACAAGTCACCATGTACACAGGGGTTTGCAACTGAATTATAACCATGTACACAACAGTTTATAGCTGAACCATAATCAGTACTCAAGGATGTAACTGAACCATTACCATGTATACATGGATTTGTAACTTAACTGTAACCATGTACACAACAGTTTTTGTAACCATGTTTATCACGTTTATGGCACACCAGTTGTCCAGTAATTATGTAAACCTAGGTTTTCCAGTCGAAAAACTAAGTTTAACGATCGATAAACCAGGTTTTTCAAAAGTAACGGATAGTACGCTTGTGAACCCAAGTTCATGGTCATAAACATAGGTTCAAATTCGTAAACTGTGGTTTGCAAGCATGAACTGGGGCTCATGAACGTAAGCATAGGATAACGACCGTAAACTTAGGATAACGGCCGAAATTCACAGTTCAATCGAAAAAACCTAGTTCATCAAACATAAACCATGGTTTACAGTCGATATATTAGGATTATAAAATCAATCATGAATTTCGGGCATGAACATGGGTTTGCGGCCGTGAACCTTTGTTTATGGACATGAACCTATGTTTACAAACGTGAATCTATGTTTACGAATGTGAACCTATGTTTATGACTGTGAACTTGGGTATACGAGCGTGAACCTATGTTTACGTTTGATAAACTAGGTTTCTCAAACAAAGCTATGATTTTGGATCATAAACATAGGTTGACGTGTGTAGAATATGGTTCACGCTCGTGAACCCAGGTTCACGGCCGTAAATATATGTTCTTGCTCAATCGGAAAAACCTGGTTTATCGAACGTTAACATGGGTTATCCTATGTTTTCACTTGAAAATATAGGTTAGTATTCAATAATCCTAGTTTTTCGACCAAGAACGTAATTACTGGATAATTGGCTTGCTGTGAACCATAGTTTAAGGACAGGAACCTATGTTTATAGCGAGAACCTATGTTTATCACCGTGAACTTGGGTTTACGAGTGTGAACCATAGTTTACAAACGTGAATCTAGGTTTATGTTCGATAAACTAGGTTTCTCGAACAAAACTATGATTTTCGGTCATTATCCTATGTTCACGGTCGTAGACCCAAGTTCACAATCGTTAACATAGGTTCACGTTTGTAAACTATGGTTTACGCTCATGAACACAGGTTTATGCCTGTAAATATAGGTTTACGCTCGTGAACTTAGGATAACAACCGAAAATCATAGTTCAGTTGAGAAACCTAGTTTATCAAACATAAACCTGGGTTCATGAGCGTAAACTATGGTTTACACCTGTTATCTTATGTTTTCGCTAGAAAATATAGGTTAGTATTCAGAAATCTAATCTATCAATCCTTAATCCTAGTTTTTCGACCGTGAACCTGGTTAATTATTGGACAATTGGCATGCCATAAATGTTTTGTAATTGAACTATAACCTTGTACACAGTAGTTTGTACATAAACTATAACTGTTACACAGCAGTTTGTTATTGAACTGTAACCATGTACACAATGTTAGATTGATAGATAGATAGATATACCCCAGTCACACATACGGCGCGGATAGCTACATCTAGCTACGGACAGAAACGTAGTAATCTGTATCGGTCCGTACCTGAGCCGTACCTCAGAGTAGTCATTCGTATTAATCCGTACCAAAATGTGGTCAAAACGTATTCAAAACTTATTCTGAACTTGCAAGTTTCTCCAACTTTTGAACATGCACAAAAGTTTGAGCGAACCGTAGCCATTTACCGCAAACCCGTCCATGCGCTGGGCAAGTTGCAAGGCGCAGTAAAACGTAATTCAACGTAGTACCTCGTACCTATCCGTACTTATCCGCGTCCTGTATTGTTTTGTTTGTTTCCTGTTTCTCACCATTTTTCCCGTACTAAGACGTACTGCTCTGTAGTTATACACCCACAGACTAATCCTATCCGCACCGTACCTTAACGCACGGACATATCCGTATGTGTGACTGTATCTATAGATAGATAGATTTATTTCGGCAGAGGACAGCATTTACATGATTAACAACCACAACATAGAGTAAAACAATAAGCATCATTAAATACTATATTACGCAAAAGAAAACCATGGCATGCTCTCAATACCAAGGATAGAAGGATATTTCCATTGTGTTCTGGTAACTGAACCATAACTATCAGCAGAGTAGAAGTGGAGATAACCATCAGGGTAGAATGAGTTAATCATGGTCAAATATCTAAAAAAACAAGCACACAGATTCATGTTATTTTACCATACTACAGACCATATGTTTATTTACAGCTGTGAGAAGTTTCATTAAAATCTACATTGTAGAAAAGTTTCTATCCGTGAAAATGTTATCAAATTTGTGATTTTCCAATAGAAGCCCATTACGAAAACTTGTGTAAGGTCCAAATTTTTCAAATCAATCTAGCAAACAACCCTATTTTTTTTATTTGCAGAATTTTCTAAACATTCTGAAGTTTTGAAAATTAGGGTTTAATCAAATTTCACATTGTAGAAAAGTTTTTGATCTTAACATGCAGAATTATAAATTTTCAGCAACCTGGTCTTGTGTCAGTTCCCTTGAAACCTGTAGACAGACAGGAGAGAGGTCGTATCTGTTGGTTGCAGAAGTATACAGGAGGTTTAGATGAGAATGTCTGGGCTTTAGATAATATCCAAGTATTACCAAACTTTCCAGAAAATTCAAAACCTGATAAAGATAAAATGGCACAATTTACAATGAATTTAAGATGTGGAAACTACCCTGAAAAAAATAAGTAAGTACAAATATTAGTTGTTATTTTCAGGAATTGAATTAAAACTTTTTTCCCACTAGAGCCTGCAGTATTTTGCTAGTGCCATTTTTTTCCACTAGCACAATGGTGGGTTCCACTAGCAGGTATTTAAAGGCTAAATATATATGCTAAATTTATAAAGTTGTTTTGTTGTTGTTTGGTTTCATATAAAAGTTTGATGTTCAGCTCCGTTTCCAACTTTTTTATGGTTCGGACGTGAGGTCAGGCCAGGACTTTCTGGTTTTCTCTTGACTTTTGGCTGGACTCGGAAGTTTTAGGTTCTTTCAGGTCACTGCCAATAGTGTCGCTAACATTTTTGGTCTTTTTTCACCCAGCTATTTTCCTCTCTGTTTTCGCATTTGCAAATCACTGACCAAAATGAAAACAAATATAGTCTAGATGCTTACCATCCATATTTGCTTATAAGACGCATTTTTAGGAGTCATATTTCCAGTCCAAAGAGTGGGATGCTGTCACTGCAAACCGCTACTTTTGTTTTTCGGCAGCCATTCGCATAGCGGTGATAAAATCTGTAACGGCACGTACTGTATTTCAGCCCGTGGTAAAAATCAATATTAATTTATTTTACGATTCAAAAAGTATATATTTTTAGCTCACCTGTCACAAAGTGACAAGGTGAGCTTTTGTGATCGCGTGGCGTCTGTCGTCCGTCCGTCAGTGCGTCCCTGCGTGCGTAAACTTTTGCTTGTGACCACTCTAGAGGTCACATTTTTCATGGGCTCTTTATGAAAATTGGTCAGAATATTCATCTTGTTGATATCTAGGTCAAATACGAAACTGGGTCACATGCGTTCAAAAACTAGGTCAGTAGGTTGAAAAATAGAAAAACCTTGTGACCTCTCTAGAGGCCATATTTTTCATGAGATCTTCATGAAAATTGGTCAGAATGTTCACCTTGATGATATCTAGTTTAAGTTTGAAACTGGGTCACGTGGAGTGAAAAACTAGGTCAGTAGGTCTAAAAATAGAAAAACCTTGTGACCTCTCTAGAGGCCATATTTCTCAATGAATCTTCATGAAAATTGGTCAGAATGTTCACGTTGATGATATCTAGGAAAAGTTTGAAACTGGGTCATGAGCAGTGAAAAACTAGGTCAGTAGGTCTAAAAATAGAAAAACTTTGTGACCTCTCTAGAGGCCATATTTTTCATGGGATCTTTATGAAAATTAGTTAGAATGTTCACCTTGATGATATCTAGGTCAAGTTTGAAACTGGGTCACATGCGGTCAAAAACTAGGTCAGTAGGTTGAAAAATAGAAAAACCTTGTGACCTCTCTAGAGGCCATATTTTTCATGAGATCTTCACGAAATGTGGTCTGAATGTTCACCTTGATGATATCTAGTTTAAGTTCGAAACTGGGTCATGTGGGTTCAAAAACTAGGTCAGTAGGTCTAAAAATAGAAAAACCTTGTGACCTCTCTAGAGGCCATATTTCTCAATGGATCTTCATGAAAATTAGTGAGAATGTTCACCTTGATGATATCTAGGTCAGATTCAAAACTGGGTCACGTGTGGTCAAAAACTAGGTCAGTAGGTTTAAAAATAGAAAAACTTTTTGACCTCTCTAGAGGCCATATTTTTCATGGGATCTTTATGAAAATTAGTGAGAATGTTCACCTTGATGATATCTAGGTCAAGTTCGAAACTGGGTCACATGCGGTCAAAAACTAGGTCAGTAGGTCGAAAAATAGAAAAACCTTGTGACCTCTCTAGAGGCCATATTTTTCATGAGATCTTCATGAAAATTGGTCAGAATGTTCACCTTGATGATATCTAGTTTAAGTTCGAAACTGGGTCACTCGGGGTCAAAAACTAGGTCAGTAGGTCTAAAAATAGAAAAACCTTGTGACCTCTCTAGAGGCCATATTTTTCATGAGATCTTCATGAAAATTGGTGAGAATGTTCATATCAAGGTCAAGTTCAAAACTGGGTCAAATAATAAAACAACCTTGTGATCTCTCTAGAGGCCATATTTTTTCAATGGATCTTCATGAAAATTGGTCAGAATTTTTATCTTGATGATATCTAGATCAAGTTCAAAACTGGGTCACATGAGCTCAAAAACTAGGTCACTATGTCAAATAATAGAAAAAACGACGTCATACTCAGTTCAAAACTGGGTCATGTGGGGACAGGGGAGCGATTCAGGACCATCATGGTCCTCTTGTTTTATGAATGTATTTTTTCCTTTTAAAACACCAGAATATATCGGCTTTACATTAACTTGTAAATTGTAATGGACATTAACTTAACATAGAAATATTTTCACAGCCAGCAAACTGAAAATAATTAAAGTTAATTGGCGCCAATAACAGAAAACTGTTTTAGGGTGTTAATTGTTAAAACACACTCGTTATGAAATATTTGATGCTTCAAATCCGCAAATAAACAGCTTTGTGATTGACACTGATTGATGTCAAACTTCAGCATCTTCAAAGAATGGCAAACGGAAATTATTTTGGACTAATCTTGCCAAATGACGGGCATGAAGAATGCCTAGCTACTCGAAACTCGAACATGATTTGGTAATATATCGAGGAGGGCATACTTGTATTTGACTGGCAGGTGTCAAGCTATAATTGATTGACATGTGTCATATCAGTTGACAGCTCAGCCATAAAATCAGCGATATTATTTTGGCCGATTTGTAGATGTAATTTTGCCATTTCCTAGTAGTTAAAATGTATTTTATATACGTACAAAAAAGGATTTTAAAACATTCTGTTTAGTTTTACGTTTTATAAAGCAAGTCTGCAAAGTCTTGAATAATCTTGGTGAATAACGCCAGTCTTTTCTAGACATATTTTCGCCAAATCTTGGTTATTCAAATGCATTTTATCATACATAAAAATGTATTTTAAAATACTTTATTTTGTTTCATTGACTAACATTGGCAAATATCATCAAAATTTCAGCCGATTTGTAGATGTAATTTCGCCATTTCCTAGGAGCTAAAATGTATTTTATTACATACAAAAAAGGATTTACGTTTTATTAAACAAGTCTGCAAAGTATTGAATAATCTTGGTGAATAATGCCAATCTTTTCTAGACGTATTTTCGCCGTATCTTGGTTATTCATGTGCATTTTATTAGATCTATACACAAAATTCATTTCAATGTGTTTATCACAGAAAAATAATTATGTATAAGCTGATTATATATTTTGACATTTAATGACTGAAGTTTCCATTTTTTTACAAAAAAATGGCGATTTCTACCATTTTATTTTTCTCAAAATGCAGAATGTTAAAAAAATAATGCATTTCTACAATCTTTGACATTGTTGATATCAAAAAAATGACTGCATCTTATACAAGGGTTAGTGGAAAAGACCCCAGATTGCATGTCCTATGTCCGGATGCGTCTTATAAGCGAGTGCGCCTTATTATGCGAGAACGTATGGTACTTAAATATCCGATAATTTCATTTGTGTAAAGCGACAAGCGATCATGTGATTATTGGTAAAATAACTACCTCAAAGGAGTTTCTAAAGCGCAAAGGACAGTTTGAGCGAATTCTTCGATTTTAAAACGTGATCGCAAAAACATTCGAGTGCCATGATTTCCTACTCACATTTTTTTATTCTTACTCGAATTTTGTCAGTTAGCGACTGCTGAATTTGATCCCTGATTTTGTAAAGATTGTCTGCTTTTGAACTTTAAATAGAGCTGAAAAAAAACTTTTGAACATTAAATAGAGAAAAAAAAATATTTGAACTTTGAATAGATGTTTGATATTTACGTAGAACTGTTAACAGAAATGAAAAATTTCTGAGCTTAAGATAGAGCTGTAAAACTTAAGAATTTATTAGTCGCTGATAGGAACCGGCGACTATATTTGATAAGCTTTAGGATTTTGCCACTGGTATAGAGAAGTCATTGAAATGTGACAATGAAAAAATGATATTGTAAATAAAAGAAACATAAGGCACTTATTGAAATGCTAAAATAAAGGAATTAGGAGCTGAAAACTGCATAAGATTTTTATTATTTCAAAAGATAGCATTTTTAAGAAAATAGGAAAATGTATAAAGAACTTATCCCTATAAATAAATTAATGACTGCTAGAGATTTCCAGCGAGCAATGATTGGCTGAGTCTTAACCTATGTCTACGTCACGCTGCGTATATTTAGAATATACTACTGCAGATGAAAAGCAAATCTACATGAGCGCATGTAAGACAAGGGAAGTAACACAGTCTAAGGGCATAATTTATGACTGTCTCTTGTCTGAAGGAATAAGGTCAGTAATTCGGTTGAAAGAATTCCATAGAAAATAGATTCTAATTTTCCCATTTCTATCGCAAATTTGTGTAGAACGAGTGCTTTAATTACACTTTTTCACTGCTAGAATACATTCTGCATGAAATAAGACGGTTTTCATGCCTATACATCCCGCATGGCAAGTTTTGCAGATCAAAACCGAAAGTAGGGGTTTATTGTGCGGACAAGAGCAAATATGTGCCATTTTTAGGGTAACAGACCACAATTGACTGGCATTTCACTAGGAACTATTCAACCCCTATTTTCTTTTCGATTTTTGTCGTTAATATATGATAGAACTGTCATGAAAAATAGGTGTAGGAAAAAGTGATGTTTTATAAAGATACGTAAAGACGACCTGAAGTTGTCGTTTTTTTATATGAGACAAAATTACTGACCTTCAACCTGTAAGAACAGTCTATTTATTTCATGATCTTTGTTATGCCCCCTTTTGAAGAAGGAGGGGTATATTGTTTTGCAGATGTCGCTCGATCGGTCGGTCTGTCGGTATGTAGACCAATCCGTTTCCGGATGATAACTCAAGAACGCTTGGGCCTAGGATCATGAAAGTTGATAAAGATGTTGGTCATAAACAGCAGATGACACCTATTTATTTTGAGATCAGTAGATCAAAGGTCAAGGTCACAGTGACCCGGAACAGTTAAACCATTTACGGAGGATTACTCAAGAACATTTGGGTCTAGGATCATGAAAATTCCTAGGGACGTTAGTTATGAGCAGCAGATGACCCCTATTGATTTTGAGGTCAGTAGGTAAAAGGTCAAGGTCACAGTGACCCAGAACAGTTAAATGATTTCCGGATGATAACTCAAGAACGCTTGGGCCTAGGATCCTGAAAGTTGATAGGGGGGTTTATCATGACCAGCAGATGACCCCTATAGATTTTGAGGTCAGTAGTTCAAAGGTCAAGGTCACAGTGACCTGGAACAGTTAAACCATTTCCAGACAACAACTTGAGAATGCTTGGGCCTAGGGTCGTGAAAGTTGATAGGCAAGTTGATCATGATCAGCAGATGACCCCTATTGATTTTGAGGTCAGTAGGTCAAAGGTCAAGGTCACAGTGACCCAGAACAGTTAAACGGTTTCCAGATGATAACTCAAGAACTCTTAGGCCTAGGATCATGAAAATTGGTAGGGAGGTTGGTCATGACCAGCAGATGACCTCTATTGATTTTGAGACCAGAGGTCAAGGTCACAGTGACCCAGAACAGTTAAACCATTTCCAGACAATAACTTGAGAATGCTTGGGGCTAGGATCATGAAAGTTGATAGGGAGGTTAATCTTGACCAGCAGAGGACCTTATTGATTTTGAGGCCAAAAGTATAAAGGTCAAGGTCACATTGACCCAGAACAATAGAACTTTTGTGTACAGTGACCAAATAATTTCTGTTCCTTGTGCAATTAATTAATGCATCAAGGGGGACATTTCATGTTCTACGAGCTCTTGTTTACTTTATTGTCAACTATGGGCCTTTCATTAGAAGATATATGATATAAATTGTTGAAATGTTTCGATTACAAGAAATTTTTTGCATTCATTGTTTGAAAATATGAAAAATATTTGCCGTCGCAGATTTCCGTTCTTATTCATGAGGATGCTGGCACGCGGATTTCAGAACGTGGGTTTTGTAAACAAAGAAAAAAGATTAAGATGGGAAGAGGGTATTAGTAACGGTGTTGGGGTAACTTTCATCAAGGATGCGACGTTTTTCAGCCATTCAACGGCATGCAATGCAGCAGTTATAGCTTTATTGGCCTTTTTTCCCAATACAATCTTCAAAATATTAACCGACAGCTCCTCGGCGACTTGATGCTCTTCATCAAAATTTTACTTGTATAAACTTTGAACAGAAACCAGCAGAAGCAGTAACAATATTACAAGTGAGATATGTTAGACAAGCACTCATTGTAAACACTGAGTGCAACATTCAAGTTCAGATCTGAAGTCATGTGACATATATATGTGTGACTTCAAACGAGGAGTTTCCTTCAATGTAACTACTGTAACTATACACAACTGTTGAATTCTGGTTAAATCTACTGAGATCTACCAGAGATCACAAAAGTAACTTTGTGACATTTATATGGTATATTGTAAAATAAGAATTTATCAGTCATTACTTATGGAAATCCTATGCTTTGATGCTACTTTCAGACTCTATTTAATGGATGATAATGAAGCTACAGAGACTTATAGTTTAACTGTTTATACCAGTAAGAGGGAGTTAACACTTACCATTTATATTTTATACTTAAATATAAAGTTCTTGTTAGCTATAGTGTTTAATATGTAAATAAAACTATTCTGTTTCAGTGTGGAATTGAAATTTTCAACCAACTATGGTGAAACTTGGCACACATTACATGAGCACTGTTTACCAGGACAGTGTAGTGGAGAATACTACCCAGCACATACCAAGTTTCAGAATAATCAGTTTGAAAAGTAAGTTAACTGTTGTTAGATAGGTTGATGGCATGTTAACTGCATGAAGAAATAATTTACCTGTTTGTACAATGCCTGTTTGCTGTATGTGAATGGGTATATTGCACTAATTATGGATAGTTTCAGTTCATCCTCTTATTCAGAAAATCATCAAAAATATTCATCAGTAGTATATTCCCTCTGTCTTTATTTATTTTTTCATGGTTACAGTTGGAAAAGATTTACGACACATATTCCCTATGCTGCCCAGGTTCCCAGTGTAAGATTCAAATGGCAAAAGATCTCTGAAGATGAACCTAACTGGGCCCTTGACAATGGTAAGTTAGTTAGATATAAAATGAGTAGATCACTGGTTTATGAAGGAGTTATTTGTCATAAGTAGATTTAAAAAAATCATGTAGAAAAAATTATGTTTAGAGGTATGAGACCCATTTGCATATCACAGGGAGTTATCTTATTCAAGTGTTTGCTCAAACAGTCTTCACTTACAACTTGATTACCAATCTGCTGTCCCAAATGTAATGATATCATTTACAAGTGTGAGCCCATGGTATTTCCCCGATACTACAATTTTGTTAACAAGTTCCATTCCACAACCAATGTTAGTTCCACCTTGCCATCGTTCCACAATGCAATAATGAATTTGTTTATAAATTCTATTTCTTTCATTCCACAATGTTATGACCTTATTAACAAGTAGGGACTCCATGGCTGAGTGGTTATGGTCTATGGCTTCACTTGCCTATAACAGATTTTAAGGCTTTGAAACTTTGCTTGGAGTATAGATTCCTTCATGTGAGGAAGTCATCCAGCTGACTGTTGTGAGGTTGTTGGTTGTACTAAGGTGTCTACTGATGCCTGAAATAATGTAGTTAGGGGCAAGTAGCCTCATCCTCTACATGAAAAGCTTGAAAACTTGCCATTTGTCCTACATGAAAAGCTTGAAAACTTGCCATTAAATTTTGTCCTAAATGAAAAGCTTGAAAACTTGCCATTTGTTCTACATGAAAAGCTTGAAAACTTACCATTTGTCCTAAATTGTTTCAGTGAGACTTTATACCCAACAAAATCAACATTAACAAGTTCCACCTCACTATCATCAACAGGTTCACTTTACAATCTCCCTCGAATAATACAGTCTCATTAACTAGTTCTTTTCCCATTGTTAGGACCTCATTAACTAGTTTCATACTGCAATCTATCTCTAATGGTTCAACCTCATTAACTTGTTTCTAGCCAGTCTCCACACCACCCTCCCTCTAATCTTTCCCCAGTAACAACTTTACTAAAAAGTTCTATCATGCAATCTTCCAACTTCCACTTTCCCTGAGTTTGAACGTTCAACCTTTCCCTGTTGTTATGACATCATAATCAAGTTTCTTATACACCCTTCTTCCCCATATGGTATAACCTTATAAAAAATTAGAACCTCCTCCACCACCCTGTCTTTCCCCAATGATCTGACTAATGACCTCTTTAACAAGTCTCATCTCGCCATTATTCCCTAGAGTTACAATCTCAATAACATCTTCACCAAGTTTCACTTTGCTATCTTTTCCTAATGTTAAAACCTCATCAACATGTTTCACTCCACCATCGCCCACTAATGTTTTGACTTCATTAACCAGTTTGACCTAGTCATTTTCAACAGTTCCACTTCAACCATCTTTTTCCCCAATGTTACGACCTAATTAACAATTTTAAGCCAGTGTTATCTTCAAAACCTCCATTTTACCATCTTTCCCTAATGTTACAACCTCATTGACTTGTTTCAATTCTCCCCTTATTTCCTAAGTATTCAGGGCATTTGGTTGACGCGAGGTTCCTGCTTTTGACCCGTGAAAATCGTGAAAAACACGTATTTGACAAGCACAGAAAATGCCCTGTGCGTCAGCTTGACCCACAGAAATTTTCTTTGAAGTGTCTTGAAGCCGGAAGTTCTGCCCCTTGTCAATCAAAGTTCCAGTGAATTTCAATATTGTTGGCCACCACAAGTGAAAGTATGGCAGTAGACAGAGCATCATATATTAATTAGCTACTGACAAATGTCAATCAAGCCACATGCCGACTGAAAAGTGGTCATCTCACAATTTGTATTTAGTACAGTAATGCCTGTCATTATCAAAGGTGTTTATTGATCAATGTGTGAAAGTTTATTAATAAAGAATGCGAGGAGCAGTCTATTATCGTGTTTGTACCTCTTGTTAATTAGCGGTATAGCCTACAGCTTATTTTGTATTGTTATATGTCTTGCTGACTTAAAATAAAACTTGTCTTATCTTATTACTGAACAACAAATCGGATAATTAAAATCATTATTTTGTATGCTAAATGATATGATTTTATGTCGGCCGTTACAGTCTATAGCAAATTTATTAGCCCACCATCATCAGATGGTGGGCTATTCAAATCACTCTGCGTCCGTGGTCCGTCGTCCTTCCGTCCGTCCATTAACAATTTCTCGTTATCGCATGTCCTCAGAAACTACCAGGGGGATTTTGACCAAACTTTGTCAGAATAATGCATTGGTACCCTAGTTATGTCCCTCTGAAAATCAGACTGGTTCAACAATTTTTGAGTGAGTAATGGCCCTTTGTTTATTTTTATAATTTACATAGATTTATATAGGGAAAAACTTTAAAAATCTTCTTGTTCAAAACAACAGGGCCTAGGGCTTTGATATTTGGTATGAAGCATCATCTAGTGGTCCTCTACCAAGATTGTTCAGATTATTTCCATGGGGTCAAGTATTGCCCCGCCCCGGGGGTCACATGGTTTATATAGACTTGTATAGGGAAAAACATTGAAAAGCTCTTGTCCAAAACCACAGGGCCTAGGGCTTTGATATTTTGTATGTGACATCATCTAGTGGTCTTCTGCTAAGATTGTTCAAATTATCCCCCTAGGGTCAAATATGGCCCCGCCGGGGGGGGTCACATGGTTTACATAGACTTATATAGGGGAAAACTTTGAAAATCTTCTTGTCCAAACCACAAAGCCTAGGGCTTTGATATTTGTAATGTAGCATCATCTAGTGGTTCTCTACCAAGTTCATTCAAATTATCCCCCTAGGGTCAAATATGGCCCCGCCCTGGGGGTCACATTGTTCATATAGACTTATATAGGGTAAAAGCTTTTAAAATCTTCTTGTCAATAACCTACAACATTCAAATTTGGACCATATGTATGGTTTTGAGTGGCAAGATGAACCTTGACATGAGGACCTTGATTTTGACCTAGTGACCTACTTTCACATTTCTGTAGCTACAGCTTTCAAATTTGGACCACATGCATAGTTTTGTGCACCGAAAAAAACTTTGACCTTGACATTGACCTAGTGACCTACTTTCACATTTTTGAAGGTACAGGCTTCAAAGTTGGACCACATGCATAGTTTTGTATTTCAAAATGAAATTTGACCTTGATTTTGACCTTGTGACCTACTTTCACATTTCTCAAGCTACAGCCTTCAAATTTGGACCACATGCATAGTTTTGTGTACCGAAACAAACTTTGACCTTGACATTGACCTAGTGACCTACTTTCACATTTTTGAAGGTACAGGCTTCAAATTTGTACCACATGCATAGTTCTGTGTTCCAAAATAAAATTTGACCTTGATTTTGACCTAGTGACCTGCTTTCACTTTTTTCAAGCTACAGCCTTCAAATTTGGACCACAATAGTCCTGTGTTCCGAAATAAAATTTGACCTTGATTTTGACCTAGTGACCTACTTTCACATTTCTCAAGCTACAGCCTTCAAATTTGGACCACTTGCATAGTTTTGTTTACCGAAATAAACTTTGACCTTAAGATTGACCTAGTGACCTACTTCCACATTTCTCAAACAACAGCCTTCAAACTTGATGCACATGCATAGTTTTGTGTACAAAGAACTTTGTCTTTGAAATTGATCTAGTGACCTACTTTCACATTTCTCAAGCTATAGCTTTCAAATTTGGACCACATGCATGGACCACATGCACAGTGTTGTGTACGGAAATGAAATTTGACCTTGAGCTAGTCAATAAGTCTTGAAATTTTGAACACTCAAAAATGGCACATTGGTGGGCGCCAAGATCACTCTGTGATCTCTTGTTATCATTTGGCTGAAATAAAAATGCTTTAAATAAGCAGAAATTATAAGTATTGAATACGTATGATGAAAGAAATTAAATTTAAAACAGGTATTTTATCAAGAATTTTATGCTTACTTTCGTTTACCATATTTGTCACCTGTTTTCGCAACTGTGATTATCGGACATTTCTATCATTTCCTACAAGATTTTCTAGTTCAGTCTAAATAAAAAAACAATAAAAAGTCTGCATTTAAGAAAAATATGACAACTGATGCAAAAGCAGCTCTTTTTTTTTTAAGCATTTTTTGAAAATAAAACCTGCAAAGACTACTTGAAATATGAATTGCTTAAAAAAATCTAATGACTAATGTACTTGCTTTAGATAAAGTCTGTGGAAGTTGCATTTATAACAGAATAGATTGACCCCTGAAAAGCTGATCTTGACTCTTGAAAGTCTGACTTTGACCCTTGAAAGTTTAGTCTGAAGAGTCAATAACTCTAGAGTTACAGAATCTACCAAACACCCTGGTATTATTACTTGTTAACAAGTTCTACTATGCCATCTTTTCCATGAGTTTAAGACCTGATTTACGAGTTCCACCAATCTTTCTCTAATGTTATAGAGCAAAGGAGGCAATTATCGACCCCTTAAGACCATAATCTATCGTACATATTCTTACTTTCACTTTCGGAGACAAAGTGACACATATATTTGAGACAAACTATCATTGGTCGATTTCAACCAATAAAAACACTTGTTACATTACAGAATACGGTATGGTCTAATATTCTGTCTCGTGACATGTGTCTGCCATTATCGACCCACTTCTGCTATTATCGACCCCCTAGTTGTTTTTTTTTTTAAATTTGAAAACACTGAAAATCAAGCATAATATTATTATTAACTTAATATTAAGTTAATTTTTATTTGTCCTTTATTGTCATAATTGCAATTTGAAATTACGCAACTGAGCATATAAACAAAGCATAACTTTACTACGATTTCATGGAAAATATTATTTCATGTGTGTTTTTTTTTATTTATAAATTTGGTCTTTCATACTATCACAGTTTCATATATGGTCTTTTGACTGACAAATTGTAAATGTTAGATAATAGTTATTTGTAATATAACATTAGCCACACACAAGAGATAAATAATTCAAACATTCAAACAAAGTTGATTATCCATTATTATCTACAGCATTAACAACATATTTTAGCACTCAATTTTTATACATTTAAAATTAACTTTTTTTAAGTCCTCTGGAGTCAACAAGTGAAGTTCTGGTTGCTTAGTACATTTAATGTGCCACCTTCCTGGGCATTCGTCACAGCCTTTTCACTCATTTGGCTTCCCATTAGACTGATCACACCCCTGACATTGGTCTAAGCTGTCTGCACTGTCCATCATCATTTTGTCCATCAGAGGAATCGTCAAAATCGTCATAACTGTCACTATCATCATAAATGATAGAAACATCAGAGTATGACGAACTTTCAGAGACTCTGCGCTGTTTTTCTTTTTATTTTAGGAGATTTTTAATCCTTGTGATCAACTAAAATGTGCATTCATAACTTTATCATGAGTCATCACAGAACATTAGGGTTTCTAACTGACCAATCAGAGAGCTGCATTTTAGAGTACCTGCCAGTTTCCACTTTGGTATAACAAAGTATATTTACAATGAACATAATAGTGACTTTAGAAATAAATATCACACTATTTTAAAATCAAATCAAGATTTTTCACTGCACATGCTTCAGATGATGCTACAAACAACAAAACTTTGAAGTTTCATTGAAATGTTATATTGATTTAATACCTTTATTTTAGTTAAAAGTTTGAGATTTTACACTGAGAGTCTATGATAAAGTCCGAGTAAAATTTAATCAATACCCAAGTGAAATAAGTATCATTCCACAATGTTTTGGACATGTTAAAGTTATGAATTAAGTGCTTTTCTCAAAGCAACAAGAAATTATATAAATTTAATTAATTGGGGGTCGATAATAGCAGAAGGTCATATTTTCAATCTGCTATCATCGACCCCCACATAATCTTTCCAGAAGTTGCAAGAGACTACAAAAATGGCTGATAGAAATGAGTTCTATATGTGTATAGTAGGATTAAATACAAAATTAAACTGATTCGATCCATAAAAACGGTAAATTTGATTTAACAGAAAGATACCTACCTTAACGGACGATGTAGTGGTTGGCACTGAAATTTATCTCATGCAGTCACACTGTATGTAAACATTCAAAATGGCGCATGAAGAAAATTTGTGACGTAAAAATGACAGTGAATGACATGATCACATGATTTCTAGTAATAAATGTGATTAAGTATCAATTAAGGGTGGGGGGTCGATAATAGAAGAGGGTCGATATTAGACTCCTTTGCTCTATCTTCATAAACAAGTTTCTTCTTACATTGCTACCTAACCCCTATCGAGGGGCAGATATAGGATATTGGTTTAGAGAGTTTCTTTGGGGTGGAGGGAATGAGAGTCATGCCCCTTAGAAATCTTTTGGCAAAATTTTATGGTGCAATCTGATGAAAAAATACTTAAAGTTTTTTGCATGACTGTTTGACACAATGTCATCTTTTAGTAAATTAAAAAAAGCAACTTGATCATGTTGAAAGCTTTTAAATTTGTCTGGCTCAGGTCAATTCATAAATTTAAGCTTGACTATCATGAAATTTATGGAAAGCTATCCAACTTGACCATGCGTTCGCTTCCTTGTCGGGGTCTGTTTCACATCTCCATGTTTTGATGCACTTTCTCTTTTTAGCCCACCATCATCAGATGGTGGGCTATTCAAATCACTCTGCGTCCGTGGTCCGTCGTCCTTCCGTCCGTCCGTCCGTCCGTCATTCCGTCCGTCCTTCCGTTAACAATTTCTCGTTATCGCATCTCCTCAGAAACTACCAGGGGGATTTTGACCAAACTTTGTCAGAATGATGTATTGGTACCCTAGTTGTGTCCCCCTGAAAATCAGACTGGTTCAACAAATTTTTAGTAAGTTATGGCCCTTTGTTTATTTCTATAATTTACAAAGATTTATATAGGGAAAAACTTTGAAAATCTTCTTGCCCCAAACCACAGAGCCTAGGGCTTTGATATTTGGTATGAAGCATCATCTAGTGGTCTTCTACCAAAATGATTCAAATTATTTCCCTGGGGTGTAATATGGCCCCGCCCCGGGGGTCACATGGTTTATATAGACTTATATAGGGAAAAACTTTGAAAAACCTCTTGTCCAAAACCACAGGGCCTAGGGCTTTGATATTTTGTATGTGACATCATCTAGTGGTCTTTAACTAAGATTGTTCAAATTATCCCCCTAGGGTCAAATATGGCCCCGCCCCGGGTGTCACATGGTTTACATAGACTTATATAGGGAGAAACTTTGAAAATCTTCTTGTCCAAACCACAAAGCCTAGGGCTTTGATATTTGTAATGTAGCATCGTCTAGTGGTTCTCTACCAAGTTTGTTAAAATTATCCCCCTAGGGTCAAATATGGCCCCACCCTGGGGGTCACATTGTTCATATAGACTTATATAGGAAAAAGCTTATAAAAACTTCTTGTCAATAATCTACAACATTCAGATTTGGACCACATGTATGGTTTTGAGTGGCAAGATGAACCTTGACATGAGTTGACCTTGATTTTGACCTAGTGACCTATTTTCACATTTCTGTAGCTACAGCCTTCAAATTTGGACCACATGCATAGTTTTGTGCACTGAAATAAACTTTGACCTTGACATTGACCTAGTGACCTACTTTCACATTTTTTAAGGTACAGGCTTCAAATTTTGGACCACATGCATAATGTCGTGTTCCGAAATGAAATTTGACCTTGATTTTGACCCAGTGACCTACTTTCACATTTCTCAAGCTACAGCCTTCAAATTTGGACCACCTGCATGGTAATTGTACCGAAACAAACTTTGACCTTTACATCGACCTAGTGACCTACTTTCACATTTTTGAAGGTACAGGCTTCAAATTTGGACCACATGCATAGTTCTGTATTCCAAAATAAAATTTGACCTTGATTTTGACCTAGTGACCTACTTTCACATTTCTCAAGCTACAGCCTTCAAATTTGGACCACATGCATGGTTTTGTGTACCGAAACAAACTTTGACCTTTACATTGACCTAGTGACCTACTTTCACATTTTTGAAGGTACAGGCTTCAAATTTGGACCACATGCATAGTTTTGTATTCCGAAATAAAATTTGACCTTGATTTTGACCTAGTGACTTACTTTCACATTTCTCAAGCTACAGCCTTCAAATTTGGACCACTTGCATAGTTTTGTGTACCGAAATGAACTTTGACCTTAAGATTGACCTAGTGACCTTCTTTCAGATTTCTGTAGCTATAGGCTTCAAATTTAGACCACATGAATAGGATTGTGTACCGAAACAAACTTTGATCTTGATATTGACCTAGTGACCTACGTTCACATTTTTGAAGGAACAGGCTTCAGATTTGGACCACAAGCATAGATTTGTATTGTGAAGTGAAATTTGACCTTGATTTTGACCTAGTGACCTACTTTCTCACTTCTCAAGCTACAGCCTTCAAATTTGGACCACTTGCATAGTTTTGTGTACCGAAATAAACTTTAACCTTAAGATTGACCTAGTGACCTACTTTCAAATTTCTCAAACTACAGTCTTCAAAATTGATGCACATGCATAGTTTTGTGTACAAAGAACTTTGTCCTTGAAATTGATCTAGTGACCTACTTTCACATTTCTCAAGTTACAGCTTTCGAATTTAGACCACATGCACAGTGTTGTGTACGGAAATGAAATTTGACCTTGAGCTAGTCAGTAAGTCTTGAAATTTGGAACACACAAAAATGACACATTGGTGGGCACCAAGATCACTCTGTGATCTCTTGTTCTCTGTAATTCCATTTTTAGCCCACCATCATCAGATTTTGGGCTATTCAAATCACTCTGCGTCCGTGGTCCGTCATCCTTCCGTCCGTCCTTCTGTCCGTCATCAATTTCTCGTTATCGCATCTCCTCAGAAACTACCAGGGGGATTTTGACCAAACTTTGTCAGAATGATGTATTGGTACCCTAGTTGTGTCCTCCTGAAAATCAGACTGGTTCAGCAATTTTTTAGTGAGTTATGGCCCTTTGTTTATTTCTATAATTTACATAGATTTATATAGGGAAAAACTTTGAAAATCTTCTTGTCCAAAACCACAAGACCTAGGGCTTTGATATTTGGTATGAAGCATCATCTAGTGGTCCTCTACCAAGATGATTCAAATTATTTCCCTGGGGTATAATATGGCCTCGCCCCGGGGGTCACATGGTTTATATAGACTTATATAGGGAAAAACTTTGAAAAACCTCTTGTCCAAAACCACAGGGCCTAGGGCTTTGATATTTTGTATGTGACATCATCTAGTGGTCTTCTACTAAGATTGTTCAAATTATTCCCCTAGGGTCAAATATGGCCCCGCCCCGGGGGTCACATGGTTTACATAGACTTATATAGGGAAGAACTTTGAAAATCTTCTTGTCCAAACCACAAAGCCTAGGGCTTTGATATTTGTAATGTAGCATCATCTAGTGGTTCTCTACCAAGTTTGTTCAAATTATTCCCCTAGGGTCAAATATGGCCCCGCCCTGGGGGTCACATTGTTCATATAGAATTATATAGGGAAAATCTTATAAAATCTTCTTGTCAATAACCTACAACATTCAAATTTGGACCACATTCATAGATTTGAACCTTGACATGAGTTAATCTTGATTTTGACCTAGTGACCTACTTTCACATTTCCGTAGCTACAGCCTTCAAATTTGGACCACATGCATAGTTTTGTGCACCGAAAAAAACTTTGACCTTGACATTGACCTAGTGACCTACTTTCACATTTTTGAAGGTACAGACTTCAAATTTGGACCACATGCATAGTTTCATGTTCCGAAATGAAATTTGACATTGATTTTGACCTAGTGACCTACTTTCACATTTCTCAAGCTACAGCCTTCAAATTTGGTCCACATGCATAGTTCCGTGTACCGAAACAAACTTTGACCTTGACATTGACCTAGTGACCTACTTTCACATGTTTGAAGGTACAGGCTTCAAATTTGGACCACATGCATAGTTCTGTGTTCCGAAATATAATTTGACCTTGATTTTGACCTAGTGACCTACTTTCACATTTCTCAAGCTACAGCCTTCAAATTTGGACTACTTGCATAATTTTGTGTACCGAAATGAACCTTGACCTTAAGATTGACCTAGTGACCTACTTTCACATTTCTGTAGCTACAGGCTTCAAATTTAGACCACATGCATAAGATTGTGTACCAAAAACAAACTTTGACCTTGACATTGACCTAGTGACCTTCTTTCACATTATTGAAGGTACAGGCTTCAAATTTGGACCACATGCATAGATTTGTGTTCTGAAGTGAAATTTGACCTTGATTTTGACCTAGTGACCTACTTGCACATTTCTCAAGCTACAGCCTTCAAATTTGGACCACTTGCATAGTTTTGTGTACCGAAATAAACTTTGACCTTAAGATTGACCTTGTGACCTATTTTCAAATGTCTCAAACTACAGCCTTCAAATTTGATGCACATGCATAGTTTGTGTACAAAGAACTTTGTCCTTGAAATTGATCTAGTGACCTACTTCCACATTTCTCAAGCTACAGCTTTCAAATTTGGACCACATGCATGGACCACATGCACAGTGTTGTGTATGGAAATGAAATTTGACCTTGAGCTAGTCAATAAGTATTGAAATTTTGAACACTCAAAAATGGCTCATTGGTGGGCGCCAAGATCACTCTGTGATCTCTTGTTGATTTGCTTCAAACATAAAATATTTGAAAAAGTTGTTCCACATCATCACCCACATCATATGATACAAGGTTCATAACTCTGTCACCAGTATGTTTTGAATTTTGCCCCCTTTTTAGATGAATTTTAAAGGGCAAGGAATGCCTGACAGTAAGTTAATTTCATATGAAAGCCCTTCTCAAACCCTTAATAACGCTGAAAGAATTTATAAAATCTGACCACTATTGAAAAAGATATGGCAGTGAAAATCTGAGAAAATGGCTGATCATTGAGCCACTATTTTAGTGTGTTTATGACATCATTTACACACTGCTGATTTTTAGCTCACCTGAGCACGAAGTGCTCAAAGGTGAGCTTTAGTGATCACCCTGTGTCCGGCGTCCGTCGTCGTCCGTCGCCCGTCCGTCCATCCGTCCGTCCGTCGTCAACAATTTGACTGTTAACACTCTAGAGGTCACATTTTTGACCCAATCTTAATGAAACTTGGTCAGAATGTTACCCTCAATAAAATCTTGGACGAGTTCGATATTGGGTCATCTGGGATCAAAAACTAGGTCATCGGGTCAAATCAAAGGAAAAGCTTGTTAACACTCTAGAGGTCACATTTTTGGCCCAGTCTTAATGAAACTTGGTCAGAATGTTACCCTCAATAAAATCTTGGACGAGTTTGATATTGGGTCATCTGGGGTCAAAAACTAGCTCATCAGGTCAAATCAAAGGAAAAGCTTGTTAACACTCTAGAGGTCACAATTTTGGCCCAATCTTAATGAAACTTGGTCAGGATGTTACCCTAAATAAAATCTTGGACGAGTTCGATATTGGGTCATCTTGGTTTAAAAACTAGGTCACCAGGTCAAATCAAAGAAAAAGCTTGTTAACACTCTAGAGGTCACATTTTTGGCCCAATCTTAATGAAACTTGGTCAGAATGTTACCCTTAATAAAATCTTGGACGAGTTCGATATTTGGTTATCTGGGTTCATAAACTAGGTCACCAGGTCAAATCAAAGGAAAAGCTTGTTAACACTGTAGAAGCCGCATTTATGACTGTATCTTCATGAAACTTGGTCAGATTGTTAATATTGATGATCTTAAGGTCCAGTTTGAATCTGGGTCATGTAGGATAAAAAACTAGGTCACCAAGCCAAATCAAATGAAAAGCTAGTTTACACTAGAGGCCACATTTATGACCATACCTTAATGAAACTTGGTCAAATCTTGATGATCTATAGCTCAAGTTCAAATCTGGGTTAGGTGGGGTCAAAAACTAGGTCACTAGGTCATATCAAAGGAAAAGCTTGTTAACACTCTCGAGGCCACATTTATGACTATATCTTCATGAAACTTAATCAGAATGTTAAACTTGATGATCTTTAGGGCAATTTTGAATCTGGGTCATGTCGGGTCAAAAACTAGGTCACCGGGTCAAATCAAAGGAAAAGCTAATTAACACTGTAGAGGCCACGTTTATGACCATATCTTAATGAAACTTGGTCAGAATGTTAATCTTGATGATCTTTAGGTCAAGTTTAAATCTGGGTCAGATGGAGTCAAAAACTAGGTCACTAGGTCATATCAAAGGAAAAGCTTGTTAACACTCTAGAGGCCACATTTATAACTATATCTTCATGAAACTTAGTCAGAATGTTAAACTTGATGGTCTTTAGGTCAAGTTCGAATCTTGGTCATGTCGGGTCAAAAACTAGGTCACGGGGGTCAAATAAAAGGAATAGTTAGTTAACACTTTAGAGGCCACATTTATGACCATATCTTAATGAAACTTGTTCAGAATGTTAATCTTGATGATCTATAGGTCAAGTTTAAATCTGGGTCAGGTGTGTTAAAAAACTAGGTCACTAGGTCAAATCAAAGGAAAAGCTTGTTAAGACTCTAGAGGCCAGATTTATGACTGTATCTTCATGAAACTTAATCAGAATGTTAATCTTGATGATCTTTAGGTCAAGTTCGAATCTGGGTCATGTGGGGGCAAAAACTAGGTCACCGGGTCAAAACAAAGGAAAAGCTAGTTAACACTTTAGAGGCTACATTTATGACCATATCTTAATGAAACTTGGTCAGAATGTTGATCTTGATGATCTATAGGTCAATAGGTCAGGTGAGCGATACAGGGCCTTCATGGCCCTCTTGTTTTTATATAGCAAATATGCTTTTCAGTTAACCTGAGCTTAAAGCTCAAGGTGAGCTTTTGTGACCGCTCGATGTCTGTCGTCTGTCATGTGTCGTGTGTCAACAGTTTGTAAAAAAATCTTCTTCTTCAAAACCACTGGGCAGATTTACACCAAATTTCACAGGAATGATCCTTGGGTGGCCCCCTTTCAAAATTGCCCAAAGAATTGAATTCCATGCAGAACTCTAGTTGCCATGGCAACCAAAAGGAAAAACTTTGAAAATCTTCTTGTCCAAAACCACAGGCCCTAGGGCTTTGATATTTGGTATGTAGCATCATCTAGTTGGCTTTCACCAAGATTGGTCAAATTATTCCCCTACGGTCAAATATGGCCCCGCCCTGGGGGTCGCATGGTTTACATAGACTTATATAGAGAGAACTTTGAAAATCTTCATGTCCAAAACCACAGGTCCTAGGGCTTTTCTATTTGGTAGGTAGCATGATCTAGTAGGCCTCTACCAAGATGGTTCAAATTATTCCCCTAGGGTCAAATATGACCTCTCCCTGGGGGTCACATGGTTCACATAGACTTATATAGGGAAAACTTTGAAAATCTTCTTGTCCAAAACCACAGGCCCTAGGGCTTTGATATTTGGTATGTAGCATCATCTAGTTGGCTTTCACCAAGATTGGTCAAATTATTCCCCTACGGTCAAATATGGCCCCGCCCTGGGGGTCGCATGGTTTACATAGACTTATATAGAGAGAACTTTGAAAATCTTCATGTCCAAAACCACAGGTCCTAGGGCTTTTCTATTTGGTAGGTAGCATGATCTAGTAGGCCTCTACCAAGATGGTTCAAATTATTCCCCTAGGGTCAAATATGACCTCTCCCTGGGGGTCACATGGTTCACATAGACTTATATAGGGAAAACTTTGAAAATCTTCTTGTCTACACTGTTATGGTGTGTTACTCAGGTGACCGACCTAGGACCATCTTGGCCATCTTGTAAATAGATTATTTTCATATGTTTCTTGAGTGTAAGATGCAAATTTCTGTCATAATAGCTCGAAAAAGTAGAGAAACTATCTTAAGGAAATAAGAAAATAGAGTTCAAATATGTATTTAGAAATTTAATTAATCCGCCATTTTGTTTTTTGTTGCCATGGAAACAAAAGGGCCACCATTTTTTTTTATCAAATATTTAAATGCTCATAATATTCTCATTTTTAAAGCGTTCGTTTCTTTAAATGATTTACGAAATTCTAGCAAAAAACAACATTGCCTTTCCCTTGAAGTTAATTTTGATGTATTTCCACTGTACCTCTGTTATTACAGAAGGGATTTTATTCAAACTTAAAATAATTGGTCCACATCATCACCCACATCATATGACACAAGAGCCATAACTCTTGCTCAAATATTTTATGAATTATCCCCCAGGTTAAAGTTGATGTACTTCCTCTCTTATCTCTTTTATTACTAACTGGACTCAGACTTGAAATAGCACATCATCACCAACATCATATGACAAACGGTCCATAACTCTGATGCAAATATTGAATCATGTCCCCTTTTTTACTTAGAATTTCGGATAAAAGTTATGATGCACTTGGCTCCTTCTAAATTATTACTAAATGGATTTTATTTTGTTGACCAACATTATAAGCCACATGATATGACACATGATGCATTACTTTTGTGGTAATTTTCGATGAATTATGTCCCTTTTATTCTAGTTTATGTATTGATAAACTTTACCTCTATTGCTGTTATGACTAAATACGTCCAATATTTTCGTCCACATTGGAGTCATTAAACACTCAAGTGACAGCTCCATCTTTCTCAGATGCCCCTTTCCACTTACCAGCATGAAAAAGTTGAGCCAGCTCTGCCTGCCATTTTTAATCATCTGATCTTTTTAAAAAATCTACGAGGTATTGTCATCACTTGATCATCGGCATCAGCATTGGTTAAAATTTTTTTAAGATCCACCTTTTCACACAAATTATAAGGCTACAGCTTTGAAACTTTGCACACTTCTTTATCATCATTAGGGAACTATGTAGGCCAAGAATGATAACTCAGCTATGCATTTTGCCAGAATTATGGCCCTTTTTTAATTAGAAAATTTGAGATTCTTGGTTAAATTTTTTGTTTAGGTCCACCTTCTTTCAAAAACTATAAATGCTACAACTTTGAAACTTTGCACACTTGTTCACCATCATTAGGGGACTATGTAGGCCAAGAACCATAACTCTGATGTGCATTTTGTCAGAATTATGACCCTTTTTGCGCATAGAAAATTTGAGTTTCTTGGTTAAAATTGTTTAGGTCACCTTTCCTCAAAAACTATAAGAGCAACAGCTTTGAAACTTTTATCATCATTAGGGGACTATGTAGACGAAGAACCATAACTCTAACCTGCATTTTGTCGAAATTATGGCTCCTTTTGGAAAATCTGAACTTTAAGTCTGTTCTAACATATTGCAGACGAGCACTTGCTGCACATATTGCAGACGAGCGATGGCATCTGAAGGCGGTGCTCTTGTTCCCTAATGTTTTGTTCCAACCTCCCATTCTTGCCCAATGATTCAACCTCAATGATAAGTTCTGGCCCCCAACCTTTCACCAATGTTATGTCAAGGTTCACATGTTATTAACAAGTTATTAACTTTTTTCCTCAAGCTTGTTCTTTAAAGGAGGAGTACAGATTTGAGACATTATTTCAGTCTTATTGTTGTTGTTTTCAGTGTATATTGGTACATGTTCAGATGGTTGTAATGGGCATGGAGAATGTGTTGACCATGCTTGCAAGTAAGTGGTTGATTTAAGTTTTCTTTTATTATAATATGCCTGTTTTGAAAAAACAGACATATCATTTGATACGCATCCATCTGTTTGTCCATCCAAAACCATATCTATGACATGGTGTGGAGTATTTAAATAAAACATGGTGAAAATGTTAACTGCTGTAGGGAAATGCCACCCTGCAAGTTTTGGTCAGATTGCATGAGCATGAAAAGTGTTATGGCCCTTTGTACATACATTATATAGTGTTCTGTTCCATTTTCTGTCCGTCTGGAGTCATATCTCAGACATGGTTTCAAATATTATAAAGTGTTTTTATTATGTCTCCCCCAGGAGACATATTGTTTTTGCCCTGTCCGTCCGTCCGTCTGTCCGTCCGTCCGTCCGTACGTCACACTTCATTTCCGAGCAATAACTGGAGAACCATTTGACCTAGAACCTTCAAACTTCATAGGGTTGTAGGGCTGCTGGAGTAGACGACCCCTATTGTTTTTGGGGTCACTCCATCAAAGGTCAAGGTCACAGGGGCCTGAACATTGAAAACCATTTCCGATCAATAACTAGAGAACCACTTGACCCAGAATGTTGAAACTTCATAGGATGATTGGTCATGAAGAGTAAATGACCCCTATTGATTTTGGGGTCACTCCGTCAAAGGTCAAGGTCACAGGGGCCTGAACATTGAAAACCATTTCCAATCAATAACTAGAGAACCACCTGACCCAGAATGTTGAAACTTGATAGGATGATTGGTCATAAAGAGTAGATGACTCTTATCGATTATGGGATTACTCCGTCAAAGGTCAAGGTCACAGGGGCCTGAACATTGAAAACCATTTCTGATCAATAACTAGATAACCACTTGACCCAGAATGTTGAAACTTCATAGGATGATTGTACATGCAAAGTAGATGATCTCTATTGATTTTCGGGTCACTCCATTAAAGGTCAAGGTCACAGGGGCCTGAACATTGAAAACCATTTCCGGTCAGTAACTTGAGAACCACTTGACCCAGAATGTTGAAACTTAATAGGATGGTTGGTCATAAAGAGTAGATGACCCCTAACGATTTTGGGGTCACTCTGTGAAAGGGCAAGGTCACAGGGGCCCGCACATTGAAAACCATTTCCGGTCAGTAACTTGAGAACCACTTGACCCAGAATGATGAAACTTCGTAGGATGATTGGTCATGCAGAGTAGATGAACCCTAACGATTTTAGGGTCACTCTGTTAAAAGTCAAGGCCACAGGGGCCTGAACATGGAAAACCATTTCCAATCAATAACTTGAGAACCTCACGACCAAGAATATTGAAACTTCATAGGATGATTGTTCATGCAGAGTAAATGACCCTTATTGTTTTTGGGGTCACTCCGTTAAAGGTCAAGGTCACAGGGGCCTGAACATTGATAACCAGTTCCGATCAATAACTTGAGAACCACTTGACCCAGAATGTTGAAACTTCATAGGATGATTGAACATGCAGAGTAGATGACCCCTATTGATTTTGGGGTCAGTCTATTAAAGGTCAAGGTCACAGTGGCCTGTTCATGTAAAATCATTTTTTGGAAATAACTAGAGAACCACTTGACCTACAATGTTGAAACTTAATAGAATGATTGGACATGCAGAGTACATGACCCCTGTTTATTTTGAGGTCACTTGATCAAAGGTCAGGGTCACAGGAGCCTGAACAGTGACTTGAGAACCACTAGGCCACGAGTGTTGAAATTTAGCAGGATGACTGGACATGCCAAGTAGATGATCCCTATTGCAGCCAACCATCAGTGTCTCTTTGACTTCCGCTCCTGACCCCTATTGACTTCTTGCCTATAGGACTTTGCATTGGGGGAGACATGCGCTTTTTTACAAAAGCATTTTCTAGTTTGAATTTTTGTTTGTCCGGAATCATATCTCAGACATGGTTTTGAGGATTTTAATAAAACATGGTAGAATTAAAGAAATGCAGCCCTAGTGTTACACTTCCTGTCACCAGAATATACCAGGGAAGCATACATCATTTTACTGACAGCTTTTGTTGCAATGTAGAATCACAAAATCTTACACTTATATTATAATGTGGAACTGAGAAATCTTACACATATTTTGTAATGTGGAACTGAGAAATCTTACAATTATATTGTAATGTGGAACTAAGAAGTCTAACACATATATTGTAGTGTTGAATTGAGAAATTTTACACATATAATTGTAACATGGAATAGGGAAATATTACACATATACTGTAATGTGGAACAGGTAAATCTAACATGTATCTTGTAATGTAGAAGTGGGAAATCTTACACATATGGTAATGTTGAACTAAGAAGTCTAACACATATATTGTAATGTTAAATTGAGAAATCTTACACATATATTGTAATGTGGAACTGGGAAATCTTACACATAAACTGTAATGTGGAACAGCAAAGTCTTGCACATATATTGTAATGTGGCACTGGGAAATCTTACACATATACTGTAATGTGGAACAGGGAAATCTTACATGTATCTTGTAATGTAGAACTGAGAAATCTTACACAAATATGGTAATGTGGAACAGTGAAATCTTACACATATATTGTAATGTGGAACAGTGAAATCTTACACATATATTGTAATGTGGAACTGGGAAATCTTACACATTTATAGTAATGTAGAACTGGGAAATCTTACACATATACTGTAATATGGAACAGAGAAATCTTACATTCATATGGTAATGTGGAAAGTAGAAGTCTAACATATGAATTGTAATGTTGAATTGAGAAATCTTACACATATATTGTAATGTGGAACTGGGAAATCTTACACATAAACTGTATCGTAGAACAGCAAAGTCTTACACGTATAATGTAATGTGGCACTTGGAAATCTTACACATATACTATAATGTGGAACAGGTAAATCTTACATGTATCTTGTAATGTAGAACTGGGAAATCTTACACTTATATTGTAGTGTGGAACAGGTAAATCTTACACGTATATTGTAATGTAAAACTGGGAAATATAATACATAATACTGTAATGTGCAACTGGGACATCTTACATATATATTGTATTATTATACCTCACATAAATGCCCAACGCAAATTTCTTTTTAGTTTAACTCAAATAATATATCATATTCCCCAGTGTTTTATATCTCATGCTCAAAATTGTTATTTTCAATTACTCTGCATGTAATATGATCTGTAATTTCATATCACTTTGGTATTGATCATAATAAAAGACTTGAAATGATAATTATGTCTCCCCACCTCTGGGGGAGACATATTGTTTTTGCCCTGTCCGTCCGTCGGTCCGTCCGTCCGTACACACTTAATTTCCAAGCAATAACTGGAGAACCATTTGACCTAGAACCTTCAAACTTCATAGGGTTGTAGGGCTGCTGGAGTAGGCGACCCCTATTGTTTTAGATGACCCCTATCGATTTTGGGGTCACTCCATCAAAGGTCAAGGTCACAGGGGCCTGAACATTGAAAACCATTTCCGATCAGTAACTAGAGAACCACTTGACCCAGAATGTTGAAACTTCATAGGATGATTGATCATGAAGAGTAGATGACCCCTATTGTTTTTGGGGTCACTCAGTCAAAGGTCAACGTCACAGGGGCCTGTCACATTGAAAACCATTTCCGATCAATAACTTGAGTACCACTTGACCCAGAATGTTGAGTCTTCATAGGATGATTGTACGTGCAAAGTAGATGACCACTATTGATTTTGGAGTCACTCCGTTAAAGGTCAAGGTCACAGGGTCCTGAACATTGAAAACCATTTCCGGTCAGTAACTTGAGAACCACTCAACCCAGAATGTTGAAACTTCATAGGATGATTGTTCATGCAGAATAAATGACCCCTATTGTTTTTGGGGTCACTCTGTTAAAGGTCAAGGTCACAGGGGCCTGAACATTGATAACCATTTCCGATCAATAACTTCAGAACCTCTTGATCCAGAATGTTGAAACTTCATAGGATGATTGAACATGCAGAGTAGATGACCCCTATCGATTTTGGGGTTGCTCTGTTAAAGGTCAAGGTCACAGGAGCCTGAACATGGAAAACAATTACCGATCAATAACTTGAGAACCTCTTGACCCAGAATGTTGAAACTTCATAGGATGATTTAACATGCAGAGTAGATGATCCCTATTGATTTTGGGGTCAGTCTATTAAAGGTCACAGGGGCCTGGTCATGTTAAATTATTTCTGGAGAATAACTTGAGAATCACTTGACCTAGAATGTTGAAACTTAATAGGATGATTGGACATGCAGAGTAGATGACCGCTATTTATTTTGAGGTCACTTGATCAAAGGTCAAGGTCAAAGGAGCCTGAACAGTGACTTGAGAACCACTAGGCCAATAGTGTTAAAATTTAGCGGGATGACTGGACATGCCAAGTAGATGATCCCTATTGCAGCCAACCATCAGTGTCTCTTTGACTTTCGCTCCTGACCCCTATTGACTTCTTGCCTATAGGACTTTGCATTGGGAGAGACATGTGCTTTTTTACAAAAGCAATTTCTAGTTTTTCAGATGATGTGCTTATATACACTTTAGGATTAAATTACTTTTCTGGTGTTCATGCATGTGTGTACACTGCCTTTTTAGCTCAACTTTTCAAAGAAGAAGTAGAGCTATTGCACTCGCCCCAGTGTTGGTGTGGGCGTCGCCGTTGGTTAAAGTTTTTGTTAAAGTCAAATGTCTCTGTTACTATCAAAGCTATTGACTTTAAACTTAAAAAAGTTATTTACTATCAAAGTCTACACCAGGAGAAACAATCCCCATAACTCTGATTTGAATTTTGATGGAGTTGTGCCCCTTTTTGACTTAGAATTTTTTGTTAAAGTTTTTAATAAAATCAAATATCTCTGTTACTATCAAAGCTTTTGACTTGAAACTTAAAATATTTATTTATTATCAAAGTCTACACAAGGAGAAACAATCCCCATAACTCTGATTGAATTTTGACAGAGTTATGCCCCTTTTTAACTTGAATTGTTTGGTTAAAGTTTGGTTAAAGTGTTTGATAACATCAAATATTTCTGTTACTATCAAAGCTTATGACTTAAAACTTAAAATAATTATTTACTATCAAAGTCTACACCAGGAGAAACAATCCCCATAACTCTGGTTTGAATTTTGTTATAGTTATGCCCGTTTTAAACTTAAAATTTTTGGTTAAATTTTTTGATTAAGTCTCTGTTACTATCAAAGCTATTGACTTGAAATGTAAAATACTTATTTACTATCAAAGTCTACACCAGGATAAACAATCCCCATAACTGTGATTTGAATTTTGACGTAGTTATTCCCCATTTGAACTTAGAATTTTTTGGTTAAAATTTTATAAAGTTTTTACTGGCAAAGGTCTAATTCAGAGTCAAGCACTGAGAAGTCGAGCCCACTGTCTTATGGACAGCTCCTGTTTCTTTTTTTATTATTATGCCGCCCTTCGAAGAAAGAGAGTTATATTGTTTTGCAGATGTCGGTCAGTCGGTCTGTATGTAGACCAATCTGTTTCCGGATGATAACTGAAGAACCCTTGGGCCTAGGATATGAAAGTTTATAGGGAGGTTGATCATATCCAGCAAATGACAGCTATTGATTTTGAAATAGTAGGTCAAAGGTCAATGTCACAGTGACCCGGAACAGTTAAACGGTTTCTGGATGATAACTCAAGAATGCTGGGGCTTAGGATCATGAAAGTTGATAGAGAGGTTGGTCATGACCAGCAAATGACCTCTATTGGTTTTGAAATTAGTAGGTCGAAGATCAAGGTCAAAGTGACCCAGAACAGTCAAACCGTTTCTGGACCATAACTTGAGAACGCTACGGTCTAGGATAACAAAACTTGATACAGAGATTGAATGTGATCAGCAGATGTTCCCTATTAATTTCGAGGTCAGAAGGGTAAAAGGTCAAGGTCACAGTGACCCGGAACAGTTAGATGGTTTACGAATGATAACTCAAGATCTCATGGGCCTAGGATCATGAAAGTTGTTACGAGGTTGGTCATGACCAGCAGATGACTCCTATTGATTTTGAGGTCAGTAGGCCAAAGGTCAAGGTCACATTGACCCGGAACAGTTAAACCGTTTTTCAGGCAATATCTTGAGAACGCTTTGATCACGAAACTTAATAGGAAGGTTGATCATTACCAGCAGATGACCCTATTGATTTTGAGTTCAATAGGTCAAAGGTCAAGGTCACATTGACACAGAACAGTAGAACTTTTGTGTACAGTGACCAAATAATTTCTATTCCTTGTGCAATTACTAGCCCCATGTGGTTCTGGGACGATCTATGTATGAAAAGAATTGGAACCACTGCCTTACCATTGCATGATCGTAAGAGGCGACTAATAGGGTCTTAACACTTGGTTTTGCTGTAACTCTGTGATTCCAGCAGGTATGCAGATTTTGATTCCATACCTCATATTTTTATTTCGATGTAAATGAGATGTGAAACCAAAATTTGTAGTCCTGTTCGGCGCCATATAACCTATACTGTGTTGGTGCACCGTAAAACCCAAATAAATAAATATTGTGCAATTACTGAATGCATCAAGGGGGGGGGCATTTTGTGTTCTACGAGCTCTTGTTGATTTGCTCTTTATGATAAAAACAGCTTTTTATCAAATATTAAATTGAAACTATAATAATCTTCGGATTGGAAATGATCTAACTAAGAAAATGAGTGCTCACACTTATATGTTTTGTTTAGAAATAAAAAAGTTATAACCGTTTTTTGAACTCAACGTTGAAATATGCGCATAAATATAGGATGGGTCACCGATATGTTTGACTAAATCAAATATTGCTTGAAAAAGGTCTTATTACACAGAAAATTCACTACAATTTCTGAGTGCTAACAAGACTCCTTAATTTTGTCTTCATTTTTTGGTCAGTAATTAGTTTTTAATGTTAAATAAATCATTTAAATCATTGTGTTGATTTTCCATTTTCGGTATAATAAAATACATATAGCATTCCTGAGGTGATATGAAAAATGTAAATCACCCCTCGATATATGAATGTAGACCTAGGCTTGCAACATTTTTGTGCCCCTCCATGTGTGGTGGGGGCATATGGATTTGGTCTTGCCCTTCCGTGCGTGCATCTATCCGCCTGTCCGAAGTTTGAGACACACCTAGCTCAAAAAGTATTTGATATAAATTAATGAAACTTTGCATGAGTCATTATCATGATATGAAGTTGCGCACCTCCCTTTTTTCATCTGGCTCCACCTCCTATTTCCAGAGTTGTGGCCCCTGAAATTGTCAAAAATGCACATTTTCACCTTGTGACGCATCTAGCTTAAAAAAAGTATTTAATATAAATTGATGAAACCTTGCATGAGTCTTTATTGTGATATGAACTTGCGCATCTCCTATTTTTCATCTGGCTCTGCCCCCTATTTCCAGAGCTATGGCCCCTGAAATATTCAAAAATGCACATTTTCACCATGTGAATGCTCCTAGCTCAAAAAGTGTTTCATATAAATTAACTTAACCTTGCATGAGTCTTTATAATGATATGAACTTGAGCATCTCCTGTTTTTCATCTGGCTCTGCCTCCTATTTCCAGAGTTATGGCCCCTGAAATAGTCAAAAATGTACATTTTCACCTAGTAATGTGCCTAGCTCAAGAAGTATTTTATGTAAATTCATAAAACTTTGCATGAGTCTTTAACATGATGTGACCTTGCACACTTGGCATTCTTCTTGAGAATCTTAGTGCTTATTACAGAGTGATGGCCCTTGAAATAGCCAAAATATTGGATTTTTTGTTTGTGATACCGCAGGGTTGTAAATTTTTTTACACCACTCGCCCCGCAGGTCTAGTAGCCTGTAAAATCTACTCACCCTAAGTGAACAGTCACCCGCTGTAATAAAATTACAACTATCATAATGATATTTTAAGACTGTCACTTTTATGAAAGAAGTATTATTTAAGACAAACAGATTTCAAATATAACACACAGTAGACAACCCCAATTTTTGAATAATTTCTGTCATTTTAATATTGAAATATTTACCTATGGATTATGGTTTTATAAAACATTGGGAAACACTTGAAACAATTAAACTGTATAAGATTATATTAGGGCCCCGATAATGGTATTACATTGTGTATTGAAATGTAAAAATTGACTGTCCAAAACACAGAACTGACATTGTGTCAAACGGACTAAAATGACACTTGTCAAACAGAACCCTTACAGAAGCAAGCCTCTGTGGCGTACATGCTGCGTATTTGCTGTGTATATGCCGCGAACACAGTAGTACGCCAGAGGAGTACATTTTACATACACGGCATGCCGCGTACTATTTCGACGAGTACACAGCATGTACGCAGGAGGTCACTAGTACACTTCAAGTACGCAGCACAGACTCTGAAAATTTAAGGAGTACACTGCATGTATGCAGGAGGGACTTGTACAAGAAAATAGTACACTGCATGTACACCGCAGATACTTCGAAATTTATAACACTTATATTTAGTTGCATTAAAGTTGTTTCCCCTTGATGCAGTTAAGCCATTTTCTTCAGATGTTTACCAAATTACATGCTACAAAAATTGATTTATTTCATTGAAAAGTGGATGAAGAAAAGCATACTAATTTATTTGATAACATCAATCTACATTATTTTGGTAAGGGTAAATACTTATTGATGCATGTCACTTATCTTTTTTCTGTTTTTTTTTCTGTCCAAATGATCAGCATTTGCATAAGAAAGTTTGTGGGGTAAGGAATTTACATTATCACAGCAGTTTCGCCACAAGAGTACACAGCATGTATGCAGCAGGAGTACACAGCATGTACGCCGCAGGACTCGGGCCAGGAGTACACAGAATGTACGCCGCAGGAGTACACAGCATGTACGCCGCAGGAGTACACAGCATGTAGTACTACAGCATGTAGTACACCGCAGGCTCATTTGCATGTGAAAAGTGTATGTGCTGCGTCCATGCTGCGTACTATTTCCCGCATACTAAATTCCTCCAGCGTACATCCTGTGTACTATGTAGTCCACAGCATGTACGCAGCAAGTAGTACGCGGCAGAGCTCATTTGCATGTCAAAAGTGTACTACAAACATACTATCGGTGTATGTGCAGTGTATATCCTGCGTAATGTTTAAAGCCCTTGATTTCAGTACACATCATGTACGCATCATATACGCTGTATGTACACAGCAAGAGTACGCTGCAGGCCTTTTTCTTCTGTAAGGGAATACACAATAGAAGGTGGCATATTGTTATAGCAGTTGGATATTGTGTAAAAAGTGTAACATGATGCTAAAATAAAAATTTTAAGGCAAGTAAATGACATACTACCGGTCTTTTAGAGAACCGATACCATCTTGCACATAATGTCTTCTGCCTTAAATTATTTTTGCATTGTTTACTTTTAATTGTTTTTAGGCAGAAAGGCATCGTATTTACATAGATATGTGATCATTGAAAACAGCCGTGGTTGGACGTAAATCTAGTTAAATTCAAAGTTTTAAGTAAATCGCAAAGTATTCTGTAGAGTTCATTTCCCGCGTAAAAGGTCACGTGCATCAGCTTTCGTGTTTGCAACCATTTGATGCAAATTATATTTTGTAAACTTGAAATAAAATTAATGCAGTCATAGACTGTCAGTCCACTGTGTATTTGACACCTCTGAAGTAGTGGCACATTTCAGAAAATTAAATGAAGCAAACGCACTTGAGCGTGACGTAATTATCGAGTAAATTGTAGCAATGCAGATGGTATAATAGCACAGCAGTTTTGTTTGATTTTAAAGTTAAAACGTCACACTATTGTGGTCATGCATTAATCAATCTAAGCTAAAATAAATGACCGTCGGCAGTTATAGATAGATAGATTTATTTTGATATATCACAGATGTACACACATGGTTAAAACAAACATAATGCATACATAATACAGATTGTTAGATGTATACACAATTCTAATATGACCAACAATGCTTTAATCATCACAACGATATTATGTTGACGTCACGTCAATGTGATATTTAGTGCCATGTAAGCATCAAGAAATGCGCTTTCAAATTTCATGAAATATTTTACTTAATAACATGTTTTAAACGAAATGTCACATTGCACAAATGTGTTGATTAGTTAACACATATACTGAGTTAGTTATTCGCTTTGCTGAACAATTCGCAATAATTTTCGCCCGAACTGAACTCTGCCGCAAGACATATTACCATTTCTGGCCCTGGTGTGTATAAACAAAGACCTACTATTAGCGCCATGCTTGCGCGAAGAAACAGTTCCATCATATTTGGTATAAATTTAACAATAAAGAACATATTAGAATCAAAATAATTTATAGCAGAACAGTGCTTTATCACTATTTATACACTTGGGTGGCTATACTTCGTCAGAAATAATTTATTACGCCCGACGTATAACCGCCCATCGTGTATAAATAGTGATAAAGCACTGTTCTCCTATAAATTATTTCTTAAGTATTGAACCATGTTATGCACATCAATACAAGGATAACACAAAAAAGGGGAAAGTGATTCTCCCTTATTTCCAATGAGGTCTTTGACATTGATGGCACAACATTGAAAGGCATGATTATTTAAATGGAAAGACTCAATGGTATCACACTTATATACTATCACAGACCTAGCTTACAATTATAAAAATAATGAGCAGCACATAGTAACCACATCATAAAAAGACTAGAAGTTAAAAGTAATACACTGAATGAACCTAGTCTTAAACTGTTTAAAAGCTGTAATGCTGTGTATTTGGTGGGGCAACTTATTCCAAAGGGTACAACCCTGATATGCAAAAGACTTCTTACCAAACCCTTTAACTTTAGGAATACAGAAACAGCCACTGTCACTAAAATTTACCTAAGATGAATCAGACTGGGGACAAGCGGTTACTCTAAATCGTGTGTTATGGCCATGCATGGAGTAAAGAGGGTTAAAATATTCTCCCAAATAATCCGGTGCCATACCTGATTTAACCTTAAAGACATGACACAATATAATTTGGTCAACCCTTTTTCAACTGGCAACCATTTTAAATATTTGAACTGGTCTAGACCTACATGAGCCATTGGATCCATATTCAAAACAAATCTTATCAGTTTGTTTTGGGTTGTCTGAAGTCTAATTTTCAGATATTGTGTCAGACCCTGATTCCAAAAGGAACAGGCATAGTCAAAGTGATACTGAATAAGGGAACTAACCAATAACTTTCTGGTATGCTGTGTTAACAATTCACGTTTTCTATATAAAAACTTTAACCTAGCATTGGCTTTACTAATTACTGACCTAGCCATAGACCCACCAGTTAAGCTTTGGTCCAAAGTGGCACCAAGATACTTGACAGATTGAACAGCATCTATGACCTTACCATAGCAAGATATATTCATATTGGGTTGAGTCCTTAGTTTGGGTTTAGATCCAAATAAAATGGACTCTGTTTTGCCTAAATGCAAAGATAACTTGTTACCTATAAGCCACTCACTGACTGTTTCCAGTTCTCTGGTAAGCACAGACTCAATTGACTTTTGCTTTTACCTGTTACCAATATGCCAGAGTCATCAGCATATAATAACAGTTTATGTTTTACCACTGCTTTCATTCACATAGATTAACACTAAAAGTGATCCAAGTATGGACCCCTGTGGAACACCACATACAATACTAGAAAAAGAAGATGAAATACCTGATAGATCAAGCAGTTAATGGATAAGACCTCAACCATCTGATGGCATCATCACTTAACCCAAGGGATTCTAATTTCATTAATAAAATACTATGGTCAACAGTGACAAAAGCCTTTTGCAGATCAAGAAGTACCATTCCTACAATACCCTGAAATCCCGAAAATAAGCCATGGCTTATTTTAAATTTTTGTAAGGATTTGGTGGCTTATTATCGAGACTGGCTTATTTTTGAGTTCTGCAAACTTTTGAGTACATATATTCAGTAACGGTTTAAAAGCCGGCGTATTTTCGAGTACCGAAATACTGAAGATATGGATGTCTTATGGTTTGCTTTTTGGTAAAAACATCGATGTCGATAAATACTTGTGCTTCTGACATACCAGTTTTTTACAATTTATTACAATTTCTCAATGAAAATAATGTGATGAATTACCCATGAAATAGTTTTGTCTGGCCTAACAAACAAATACACTACCAACGGGTATGAATAACTTACACAATAGGTGATAAACACTGCATTGTGTTATAAAGACCAGTCACGTTAATTAGTAGAATTGCTGACGTGACAAGAAGTGTTTAAGATAGGAGTTTGTTTGCTTTTAAAGTTTTATGTTTGTTTTGGGTTTAACGCCGTTTTTCAACAGTATTTCAGTCATGTAACGGTGGGCAGTTAACCTAACCAGTGTTCCTGGATTCTGTACCCGTACAAACCTGTTCTCCGCAAGTAACTTCCAACTTCCCCACATGAATATCAGAGTTGGAGGACGGATGATTTCAGACACAGTGTCTTTTATCAAATCGTCACGGAGAACATACGCCCCGCCTGGGGATCGAACTCGCGACCATGTGATCTGTAGACCAACGCTTTCCTTACTGAGCTAAGTGGGCGGGCCTTTTATTAAGTTTTAATTTGTCTAATGGTTTAAATATCATCACAACTTTGTCTTAACAAAGTGATGCTATTACTGATACAAAAACCTGAATGGCTTATTATTGAGTGCGGCTTATTCATGAGCCCTTTTTGCCTGTAGTAAAATGGTGGCTTATTTTCGAGACCGGCTTATTTTCAAAACCAGCTTATTTTCGGGATTTCAGGGTATGACCCTTATCCATCTGAAAATGTATAAAGTTTGATAAATGTATGAGACATGTATCAGTCGAAAAACCTCGCCTGAAGACAAACTGAAAACTATAAAGCAATTTTTTATCATTAAGATAAGCTAAGTTAAAATTTACAGTCGGTCAGGCCACAAGAAACACAGCTATTTTTAGGCCTTACAACGTAAAAAGCACTCACCCTATCGGTGGAGTATACAGTGAGGTCCACTCGTCCTATCCAGACTTTAACTCGCCAATGTGTGCAGGTCAGTGGAATTTTACACCCCTGATGCCCATAGCTCAAAAAGTATATGCCCTGGAATAATAAATCCTTTTTAGCTCATCTGATTTTTTAAAAAAAAAACAACTGATGAGTTATTGTCATCACTTGATCGTTGCTGGCATCGGCATTGCCTGGTTAAGTGTACAGGCCTGTATCTAAAAGGATTTCTCTCTATCTGTTCTGGGGGCTTTATCTCACTCTGTCCCTCTGGTCAGATTGCTCTGTGTCTGTACTAGTAGTGGCTGCGTTTGCACTATGTAAAACGCCTTTGAACGTGTTTATCATGAAAAGGGTGCTATATAATTCTGGTATAATAATAATAATTATAATAAGTTTTATGTTAAGGTCAGCTTTTCTCTGTATAGCTGAATCTGTACAGCAAGAAGCATAACTCCATCCTGCTTTTTGTAAGAATTATGGCTCCTTTTGGACTTAAAAAAAATATCAGATTTCGTGGCTAAGTTTTATGTTTAGGTCAACTTTTCTCCGAAACTATCAAAGCTATCGCTTTAAAACTTGCAACACTTGTTCACCACCATAGGCTGACTCTGTACTTGAAAAAACATCAATCCGTCCTGCTTTTTGTAAGAATTATGACCCCTTTTGGACTTAGAAATTCAGATTTCTTGAATTATGGCCCCTTTTGGACTTAGAAAATCAGATTTCTTGGTTAAGTTTTGTGTTTAGGTCAGCTTTTCTCCTAAACTATCAAAGCTATTGCTTTTAAACTTGAAACACTTGTTCACTATCAAAAGCTGACTCTGTACAACAAGAAACATATCTCCATCCTGCTTTTTGCAGGAATTATGGCCCCTTTTGGACTTGGAAAATATCAGATTTCTTTGTTAAGTTTTGCGTTTAACTCATTCTGCCCGTGCGACGCATTAATGCGTGGACCAATTGTTATCTGAATACCGCGTGCCGCTTCTAGGCGGTGTTGTTATCTACATTTGGAAACCGCACGCCGCGTACATGCGTCTTTACAGTAATAGCTCTGAATTCCGCATGACGCATTCAGTCGTCACATTTCATTGGTCTTAAATAAAATCTTTTAGTTCTTTCTAACAAGTTGGACCAATCAAATTTTTTGTTGCGTAACATTTTTAAAACATAAATAAAACCGGATTTGTGAAAAAATAAATGCTTTCGTTGAAGAAAGCTGTAAAAGCGAGTGTCAAGTTATAATTTGTGATTTCTCGAAGCCTGAAAATTACGGATGATTCTTTATATGATGGAATCATAAAAAATGAATAAATAAATAAATAAATAAATAGATACCAACAAATATTCATTGAGAAAATGAGAGTTAAAATAATGCAACACAAAAGTATATACTTTTTGTGCTCATAGCTATGCGGCAAATAATGCCATTTGCGGGATCAAACAATTTTATGGCTAAATGAGTTTATTCTCATTATTAGCCCACCATCATCAGATGGTGGGCTATTCAAATCACTCTGCGTCCGTGGTCCGTCGTCCTTCCGTCCGTCCGTCCGTCAGTCCGTCCGTCCTTCCGTCCGTTAACAATTTCTCATTATCGCATCTCCTCAGAAACTACCAGGGGGATTTTGACCAAACTTTGTCAGAATGATGTATTGGTACCCTAGTTGTGTCCCCCTGAAAATCAGACTGGTTCAACAATTTTTTAGTAAGTTATGGCCCTTTGTTTATTTCTATAATTTACATAGATTTATATAGGGAAAAACTTTGAAAATCTTCTTGTCCAAAACCACAGAGCCTAGGGCTTTGATATTTGGTATGAAGCATCATCTAGTGGTCCTCTACCAAGATGATTCAAAATATTTCCTTGGGGTCTAATATGGCCCCGCCCCGGGGGTCACATGGTTTATATAGACTTATATAGGGAAAAACTTTGAAAAACCTCTTGTTCAAAACCACAGGGCCTATGGCTTTGATATTTTGTATATGACATCATCTAGTGGTCTTCTACTAAGATTGTTCAAATTATCCCCCTAGGGTCAAATATGGCTCCGCCCCAGGGGTCACATGGTTCATATAGACTTATATAGGGAAAAGATTTTAAAATCTTCTTGTCAATAACCTACAACATTCAAATTTGGACCACATGTATGGTTTTGAGTGGCAAGATGAACCTTGACATGAGTTGACCTTGATTTTGACCTAGTGACCTACTTTCACATTTCTGTAGCTACAGCCTTCAAATTTGGACCACTTGCATAGTTTCGTGCACTGAAAAAAACTTTGACCTTGACTTTGACCTAGTGACCTATTTTCACATTTTTGAAGGTACAGGCTTCAAATTTGGACCACATGCATAGTTTTGTGTTCCGAAATGGAATTTGACCTTGATTTTGACCTACTGACCTACTTCCACATTTCTCAAGCTACAGCCTTCAAATTTGGACCACATGCATAGTTTTGTGTACCGAAACAAACTTTGACCTTTACATTGACCTAGTGACCTACTTCCACATTTTTGAAGGTACAGGCTTCAAATTTGGAACACATGCATAGTTCTGTGTTCCGAAATAAAATTTGACCTTGATTTTGACCTAGTGACCTACTTTCACATTTCTCCAGCTACAGCTTTCAAATTTGGACCACATGCATAGTTTTGTGTACCGAAATGAACTTTGACCTTAAGATTGACCTAGTGACCTACTTTCACATTTCTGTAGCTACAGGCTTCAAATTTAGACCACATGCATAGGATTGTGTACCGAAACAAACTTTGACCTTGACATTGACCTAGTGACCTACTTTCACATTTTTGAAGGTACAGGCTTTAAATTTTGACCACATGCATAAATTTGTGTTCTGAAGTGTAATTTGACCTTGATTTTGACCTAGTGACCTACTTTCACATTTCGTCCTTGAAATTGATCTAGTGACCTACTTTCACATTTCTCATGCTACAGCTTTCGAATTTGGACCACAAGCAAAGTGTTGTGTACGGAAATGAAATTTGACCTTGAGCTAGTCAGTAAGTCTTGAAATTTGGAACACTCAAAAATGGCACATTGGTGGGCGCCAAGATCACTCTTTGATCTCTTGTTATCATTCTTACGTTTTATTACAATAAAATTATCATTAAACATTGTGCCTGAATTTCATTTAAATCTGTCAAAGTTTAATAGAGATAAATATAAAGACAACTATGGAGCAGGGCTTCGGAAATTTGCCGGTTTGGCGGTTTTGGACCGATTTTTGACTTTTCAGACCGATTTGTGAAGTGAAAAAAAATACGAAAAAAATCGGTCCAGTAAAAATAGAGAAAAGTATAAATATCGGTCTGAAATCTCAATACACGATCATCTGCCAAGCAGGAAATTGTTGGTAGCACCCTCAGATAAAACGTGTCAATGTGCCAGTGGGGGCACACCCTGTGTCCTACAGACACATTATAGTTCATATCACACTCTCGGGAATGCAATATTTATATAATGTAGAACTGGTAAATCTTACTGATATTGTTATGTAGTTGTTGTTGTAATGTTAAACTTGGATGACTTACACATGCTGTTGTAATGTTGAAATGATGTTTACTCACTTGCATGACATAAGGTCATGAGAGCTTAGGACTGTATAATGTCTTGTAAGTAATGAAAACTTTAACTCTTCTAGATGTGATTTTGGATATACTGGTCCCACCTGTAGAGAACCAGTTGTACCAAATCCAACAAGTATTGTGGAAAATTTTGAGGGAGATAACATGTTCACCAGTACAGGAATAGAAGCAATTACAGGAGGCACCTTGGGTTTCCAGTGTGATGTTTTGTCAACAGGAAAAGCATTTGTATTCAACCAAGATGGACGCCGAGAACTTGTAACAGGGGAGTTAAATACAACCAATAACATGTAAGAAAAGTAATATTTTCTAGAAATATTCTTTTTATGTTGCATTTGAAAAGAAAATCCTCAGGAATAAACAAAATGGTAATGTCTATTTTTTAATCTCCCTAAAACTGTCTTGGAAATAAGTTGGTAACAGTCATGCCGTTTGTTTGGTCAATAATGATGTTATATATGATATAAAAACACACATAGACATTCAAAGGACTAAAAATAAATTTAAGACCATATTTATAGATATATTCTGTATATAAAAGCTTTTTGCGCAGCAGCATTGTAGATTATGATCTTAATAAAGGCCTGCTTTCTTGCTTTGCATTTTTGTCAACCAAAAATATATGACCAAAATCTTTCTATTTCCAGGAAGATCATTTTGATAGATGACAGTGTTCTTTTTATACCCCTGAGGGTGGGCATATTAAAATTGCACTGTCCATCCGTAAATGCATTCATGTAAATTCTTGTCTGGGCTGTAACTCTGCCATTCATAAAGAGATTTTGAAATAACTTGGTGTAAATCTTCACCATAATGAGATGATATTTTTTTTTTATCAGAATTTTTTCTACAATGTAGATTTCAGACGCATAGCCGCCTATATAAAGAGAGCCATTTGTAAACAAATTTGTGATATTGTAGGTATCTGCAGTTTAACATACGTGTAGGAAGTTATTCTCCTGTGTCAGATTGTCCCGCTCCAGAAGAGACGAAGGAACTTGTTATTCTCGATTACACATGTGATGGTGGTATAACATGGAAACTGCTGAAAACATTCAATATTTTTGACTATCGAAAGCCCATGTATGTATTTGCTTAATTCCATTTTATTTGTATTAGGTTAAACATGTTGTAAAAAAAAGTCCACTGTTGTTGTCTGCTTTATGGAAAGCTTTAAAAATGTTCTCCTCTGAAACCACTAATCCAATTTCAAAATAATTTAACATCTTTGTTCCTTAGGTTACACTGTATAAAATTCCTTCTTATCGTTGTATTTCATCTAGTTTTCTCTGTATGACTACATGGAAATCGTTAAGAATCTTTCCTTTTAACTGCTGGTCTGAATTCTTAATTATTTCACAGCAACATTCCTTCGGTGAGTCTCTACCAAATACCTATAGGCTCCCATCCATAATACCCAAGCCCTTACCTCACCCATGCATCTTAGCCCAGCTGATCATTGTTCAGAGTGAGCTTTTTGTATAGGTGAATGGTCCGGCATCCAATGTCCATCATCCTTCGTCAACATTTTACTTAAAAATTTATTCTCTGGAACTACTGGTCAGAATTACACCTTTGCCTTAAAAAGGCCTAAAAACTAAATGTGTTTAAATGGAGTAAATTCTGAGTTTTCTTTTAGCAAGAGGTATTGTTGTATCAAAATGCATACAATGTTTTACAATTTTTGCATTATTGAAGAAAATATCTGATGTAAATGAAAACATTTTTAAGTTCAGTTTTAAAAAATCTGAAATTCCAATATGAGCACAGCTGTCAACCACAATTGGAATATGTCCATAAATTCTGTGAAAGAAGATGGACCTTTGGTCAAAATATTCTTGTTGTCCTTGACTGTGTTCTCTTCTAAAACATTCCTTTGTCACCTAAATATGGCAACAAAATGCCCATTTTTATTACCTCCTTTTGGAAAAATGGTTATGTGATGGTGCATACATCTGTCCGTCCGTCCGTCATAATTAGTGTTGGGAGCATAACTTTATAACCATTAAAGACATTGACTTTAAGCTTTATTAAGGTAGATGGCGATGAGACAATGTGCAAAGCACTTGAACTAGCTCTGTAGGTCAAAAGTTAAAGTCACAAATTGAGTTAAAAGGTCAAAATTGGCCATCACATTTTGTGTCCAGAGCATAACTAAATAATAGGGATGGCAACGAATATTCATTCATTACACGAATATTCGAATATTCGTTCATTACTGTTTCACTATTTGAATATTCAGAAAAAATAAGATCATGAAAAACAAATAAAAGCCAAATGAAAGAAACAAAAAATGCCTGTTATCTAATTTGCCAAAACCCACTTTCATTATAAATTCACGCGAAAATGGCTTCTGTCGTCAGACGTGTCATTTTGTATATTAGCATGCCGAGATTGTACATCGCTATGGTGATAGTGTACCCTGTAGTTAATAATGCTAATTGCTTACCTTTAGAACGTTTAAATGGTCACAAAATTATGTCACAAATTTATGTAAGCTTTGTGTTTGGTAGGTGTGAACCGCGTTTCATTAAAAATGATCAGACATCACTTGAACTAATCACTGCGATTTCAATCAAAGTCGATAAAAGATGTATTTCAGTAAAGAAAAATGCCGAAATGTGTACAAAAGTAGTCAAATGGGATGCATATCATTTTTTTACATAAATTAGATTATCTGATTGAAATGATGAATAAACGCATTTCATATGGTTAACTTTTTTTTAAAATCAATGCTCAGTTTTCAGGCAGAGAGACGTAAAGTTAAGCCACTTTTATTTATATTACGGTAACCCTTATTTTTGACTCCCCAACCCCGCAGCGAATCTACTTTCAAAATCTTCCGTTTTGAAGTATTTTACGCGATCATCCTATAAGAAGACAGTTACTTGTAATATTTGTAGAGAAACCTCACTTACGCGATGGCTACATCCCTGTAAGAAATAGATAAATTCTATATAAATTGAATGTATATGAAGGCAAATAACGTATATTTTTACCCCAAAAGATGAACCAGCTATGAGAATGCTTTGTCAGTTTTAATTCGTCAATGTATGAATTACTTCCATTGTAAACGAAAGTAGAATTAAAGCATGTCTCTCTTAACTTATCTAAACTACCTGATTAGGGTATGATAAACACATAGGATTTTAGTTGATTTGTTAATCAGTTGATGACCGAATATTCGTTTGGAAGGTTGACCGAATATTCGAATACCAAAAATGCTATTCATTGCCATCCCTACTAAATAACCATGCAAGGTATTTACATAAACATGGCTTGTAGGTAGGTGGCATTGAGACAATGTGCAGTGTATATAAGCCTGATCTGTAGGTGTAATGTCAAGCTAAAGATCAATTTTTAGCTCACCTGAGCCCAAGGCTCTGGGTGAGCTATTGTGATTGCTCACCGTCCGGCGTCCATTGAAACTTCACAGGGATGTTCCTTGGGTGGTCTTCTTTAAAAATTGTTCAAAGAATTGAATTCCATACAGAACTCTGGTTGCCATGGCGACCGAAATGAAAAACTTTAAAAACTTCTTGTCCAAAACCACAGGTTATAGGGCTTTTATCTTTGGTATGTGTCATCATCTAGTGGTCCTCTACCAAGATTGTTCAAATTATCCCGCTAGGGTCAAATACGGCCCCGCCCTGGGGGTCACATGGTTTACGTAGACTTATACAGGGAAAACTTTAAAAATCTTCTTGTCCATAACCACAGGGGCTAGGGCTTTGATATTTGGTATGTAGCATCATATAGTGGTCCTCTACTAAGATTATTCAAATTATCCCCTTAGGGTCAAATATGGTCCTGCCCCGGGGGTCACATGGTTTACATAGACTTATACTGGGAAAACTTTAAAAATCTTCTTGTCCAAAACCACAGGGCCTAGGGCTTTGATATTTGGTATGTAGCATCATATAGTGGTCCTCTACTAAGGTTGTTCAAATTATCCCCCAGGATCAAATTTGGCCCCGCCCCTGGGGTCACATGGTTTATATAGACTTATATAGGAAAAAACTTTAAAAATCTTCTTGTCTGAAACCACAAGACAGAGGCCTTTGATATTTGGTATGTAGCATTGCCTTGTGGTCCTCTACAAAGATTGTCCAAATTATGCCCCTAGGGTGAAAAGAGGCCCCCCCCCCGGGGGTACCCAAGGTTTACGTAGACTTATATAGTAAAAACTTTAAAAATCTTTTTGTCTGAAACTGCAAGACCTAGGCTTTTGATATTTGGTATGTAGCATTCCCTAGTGGTCTTTTACCAAGATTGTTCAAATTATGCTCCTAAGGTCAAAAGAGGCCCCACCTAGGGGGTCCCAAATTTAACATAGTCTTATATAGGGAAAAAAAAATTTTCTAGTCTGAAAGCCTTTGATATTTGGTGTGTAGCATTGCCTAGTGGTTCTCTAACAAGAATTTTCAAATTATACCCCTGGGGTGAAAAGAGGCCCAGCCCGAGGGGTCACTTGTATATGAGTTACATAGGAAAAAATACTTCAAAAATTATCTGATCATATTTCCTACACTGTTTAATTATAATTACCTGATGACCTCAAGTAATTAGGGGTCACTTGACTGTGACCTTGACCTACTGACCTACTGTTTTTGTTTTTTAAGATACAGCCTTGAAATTTGGATGTCATAATACAGTTTTGTACACTGATCTTAACAGCATAGAAATTTGGACCATGTCGATAACTTTCGATAAAGATTTCAATACTCATCTTTAATGTTCTTAGCCCTGACCTACTGACCTACTTTCTTGTTTTTGAAGCTACAGCAAAAAGATTTGGACCACATGTTTGATACAGAATTCAATACTCATCTTGAATAGTCTTAATTGTGACCTACTGACCTACTTTTTCATTTTTGAAGTAACAGTATAGAAATTTGGACCACTTGTATAATTTTTAGCTCAACTATTATTCTACTCTACGTCGGCGTCGGCATCACACCTCGGTTAAAGTTTTGCATGCAAGTACATATGGCTATCATTTAAAGGCATATAGCTTTGAAACTTACTTTTTCTTTTTCTAGGTCAATTACCAACCTCACTGGATCAAGTCCCATAACTCTGACATGTATTTTGGCCAAATTATGCCCCTTTTGGACTTACTGGTTAAAGTTTTACATGCAAGTTTTACATGCAAGTTCCTATCTCCAAAACTAATGCAGTTATTGTATTGAAACTTCACATATGTCTTCAGGGTTATGAAGGTAGAAAATCCTGGTTAAAGTTTTGCCTGTAAGTACACATAGCTATCATTTAAAAGCATATAGCTTTGAAACTTATTTTTTCTTTTTCTAGGTCAATTACCAACCTCACTGGGTTAAGTACCATAACTCTGACATGTATTTTGGGCAAATTATGCCCCCTTTTGGACTTGAAAAATCCTGGTTAAAGTTTTGCATGCAAGTTACTATCACCAAAACTAATGCAGATATTGAAATGAAACTTCACATGTGTCTTCAGGGTTATAAAACTAGTTGATAGCATCAAGTCCAATAACTCTGACTTGAATTTTGGCCAAATTATGCCCCCTTTTGGATTTAGAAAATCCTGGTTAAAGTTTTGCATGCAAGTACATATAGCTATTACTTAAAGGCATATAGATTTGAAATTTATTTTTTCTTTTTCTAGATCAATTACCAACCTCACTTGGTCAAGCCCCATAACTCTGACTTGTGTTTTGGGCAAATATTGCACCCTTTTGGACTTAGAAAAGTTTGGTTAAAGTTTTGTGTCTGCAAAACAAATGCAGATATTAAATCGAAACTTCACATGTGACCTCGGGGTTATAAAACTAGTTGATTGCATCAAGTCTAATAACTCTGACTTGTATTTTGGGCAAATTATGCGCCCTTTTGGACTTAGAAAACTTCTGGTTAAAGTTTTGGTTGAAACTCTATTGATATTTCAACATTAGATTAATATTCCTGCTTCTGTGACAACGATTCAAATAGTCAAGCACTGGCTGTCTTACGGACAGCTCTTGTTATATACAGATTTCAATACTCATCTTGAATAGTCTTGATCATGACCTTCTGACCTACTTTCTTGTTTTTGAAGATACAGCATGGAAATTTGGACCACATGTAGAACTTTTGATACAGATTTCAATACTCATCTTAAATATTATTAACCCTGACCTACTGACCTACTTTCTTGTTTTTGAAGCTACAGCAAAGAGATTTGGACCACCTGTATAATTTTTTAACAGATTTCAATACTTATCTTGAAGAATCTTTACCATGACCTTCTCACCTAGTTTTTTTTTTTTTTTTTGAAGCTTTAGAAAAGAAATTTGTTCAAGCAAGCAATTAAATTCAGGTGAGTGATATAGGGCCATCATGGCCCTCTTGTTTCTGTCATATTTAGTGTCTCAAGCATTGCTTAATAACCATTCAAGGTATTGACCTCAAACTTGGGATGTAGGTAGGTGGTGATGAGGCAAACTGCAAAAATTATGAACCAGGGTAATAGGTCAAAGTTCATGGTCACAGCAAGGTCAAATCTGCCCATCATATTTCATATCCAGAGCATAATTTATAAAAATCTATTAAAAGTATTGACTTGAAAATCTGCATATATGCAGGTGGTGATGAGACGATGTGGAGACTGCCCCACTTTGTTCAGGGTGAGCTATTATTATAGGTGGATACTCTGGCATCTGGCATCTATCATCCATCGTCCTACATCAACATTTTTTACTTAAACATCTTCTCCTCTGAAACTATTGGTCAGAATTACACCAAATTTGGTCAGTAACATTCTGGCATGGACTTAGAGCTATCAAGTTTGTTCAAATGGTTCTCCTTGGCGGCTTTTAAGGGCTGCCAGAGCTAAATATAGAAAAACCTTTAAAGAACTTCTTCTCAGGAACCATGTAATGGATCTTCATCAAACTTGGTCTGTAGCATCATTATAAGTTCTTCTCTTAAATTTGTTCAAATGGTGGCACTTGGCCCCTCTTAGGGTCCGCTAGGGAATTAGAAATACCTTTAAATGACTTCTTTTCATGAGTCGCTTGAAGGATTTTCATCAAACTTGGTCTGTAGCATCATTATAAGTTCTTCTCTTAAAATTGTTCAAATGGTGGCACTTGGCCCCTCTTAGGGTCCGCTAGGGAATTAGAAATACCTTTAAATGACTTCTTTTCATGAGTCGTTTGAAGGATTTTCATCAAACTTGGTCTGGTCTACAGCATCATTATAAGGACCTCTCTCAAGTTTGTTCAGATGGGGGCACTTAGCCCCTTTCAGGAGCCGCCAGAGCCAAAATTAGAAATAACTTTAAACAACTTCTTCTCACGAACCTCTTGAAGGATTTTCATCAAACTTGGTCTGTAGCATCATTATAAGATCCTCTCCCAAGTTTATTCATTTGAGAGGGGGGGGGGGGGGGGGGGGGTGTCACTTGCCCCCTTTTAGGGGCAGCAAGAGCCAAAATTAGAAATACAGTAAACCTCACTTATAAGGAACAGCTTGGGACCTTTTAAAATTGTTCCTTATAACCGAGGTTCCTTATATCTGTATAGCGAACTAGTTCCTTGTATCCGAGGTTTGTATAACAAAGACAGTTTGTATAGCGAACATTACTTGACTGACATTTGAAAAGGGCTATGTGTTCACACTCGGGGCCCACCGAGAAAGTTGAGAGTCTATTAAAGGTCCTCTCCCGTAGACATGGCAATGTAAACTGCCTGCATGTATATGGCTTAAATAGTGTTGAAACACGGCGTTAAACCTAAACTAAGCCAAAATGTACGTCAGTAAGAATGACCGTAATTTGTGGGGGTTTTTTTGTCGGTTATTTCTATCTTTTTTTTAGAGAGCGCTACATTGTGACTATAAGATGTATTGCAGTTACTCCCCTTACCTTGCTCGACTGCATGTTATGTGAATAGGCATGAATACTAATATAAAATAAATGTTCAAATTTTTATTACAAAAATGTTAAATTGGACTACCCATTAACATTTAAAAGTAGGGTGTTTTTGCCATATAGTGTATTATGACTAGACAACGGGGCCATACATACGGATTAACGTGTAAATTATACCTATACTTTCGCTATTGTCCATTTTAGCACCTGCTATAATTTTTACAATTGGACATTTGGTAAACTGGACTGTTTGCCATTGTTAATCACGCATAATTAGCACATTTATTTAGGATAGTATGGCCGTTACCGTGAATGATTTTTTTTCACTACTGTTAACATGAAATACCTAATACATGTATCTCGAACGTAAATATAAGTCTACTATCGTCTAGTATTTGGTAAATATTAATGTTATGATGATATTATATATTTTCTTTTTATCGCATTAGTAAATATCATAGAAATGAAACGTTTATTCATGTGCGTCAAAGTGCCGACGTTACTCTGACGTCATCAGCAGTTCTCCCGTTTATTTCAATAATATTTATTCTTTTTAGCTCACCTGTCACATAGTGACAAGGTGAGCTTTTGTGATCATCCTTCGTCCGTCGTGCGTGCGTCCATCCGTCTGTCCGTCAACAATTTCTTGTCTGCACGATAGTGGTTTCATTTATGACTTTACTTTAACCAAACTTGCACACAACTTGTATCACCATAATATCTCGGTTCCTGACTTGAACTGGCCAGATCCCATTATGGGTTCCAGAGTTATGGCCCCTGAAAGGGCCAAAATCAGCTATTTTGACCTTGTCTGCACAATAGCAGCTTTATTTTGATTTGATTTTTACCAAACTGGCACACAACTTGTATCACCATAAGATCTTGGTTCCTTTCTTGAACTGGCCAGATCCCATTATGGGTTCCAGAATTATGGCCCCTGAAAGGACCAGAATTAGCTATCTTGACGTTGTCTGCACAATAGCAGCTTCATTTATGATTTGATTTTAACCAAACTTGCACACAACTTGTATCACTATAAGATCTTGGTTCCTTTCTTGAACTGGCTAGATTCCATTATGGGTTCCAGAGTTATGGCCCCTGAAACGGCCAGAATTAGCTATTTTGACCTTGTCTGCAAAATAGCAGCTTCATTTATGATTTGAATTTAACCAAACTTGCACAAAACTTGTGTTGCCATAAGATCTCAGTTCCTTTGTTGAACCGGCCAGATCCCATAATGGGTTCCAGAGTTATGGCCCCTGAAAGGGCCAAAATTAGCTATTTTGACATTGTCTGCACAATAGCAAATTCATTTATGATTTGATTTTAACCAAACTTGCACACAACTTGTATCACCATAAGATCTTGGTTCCTTTCTTGAACTGGCCAGATTCCATCATGGGTTCCAGAGTTATGGCCCCTTGAAGGTCTAAAATTGGCTATTTTGGATTTTGCAGCCATATAGAGACTTCATTCATGGTTTTATTTGATACAAACTTCCAAAATATCTTCAAAAACAATAAATCTTGGATTCCATGACAAATCAGATCTAATCGTAGGTTCCAGAGTTATTTTATATCTGATTACCTCCCCTGATTGTAGTCAAAATGGATTTATATCAGTAAGTACTTATAGGACTTATTTGAAATTTCATTATTATCATTAGTTGGACTGAGTCAATCAGGGTAGATAACTATGGACTGATTTTATGTCAAATTACCTCCCTTTATTTCAAATTAAAATGGGTATATCTCCGTAACTAATGAAGATACTGATCTGAAATTTCATTTTTGTCAACAGATTTATTTGGCAGATCCTTCTTTTGTACACTTACAATAATTTTCTTTTTAATTACTTCCCTTTTACATTAATATAAATAGCTTATTTTTAGTAACTTTTTTATTATTGGCTGTAGGGAAAAACCTAGATCACTTTTCTGTGGTACAACATGGATGGTACCGCCAATTTTTAGGTGTATATTGACATATCTGTACCTTGTAAGAATTTTTTTTTCTTTTTGGTTAAATTTCTTTCCTTTGTTGTTCCTGTCCTTTGGACTTAGATATTTTTTCTGAGGACCTTCTTGTCCTCAAGTGCAATGATAACAGGTGAGCAATATAGGGCCATCATGGCCCTCTTGTTTATTATTGTTCGCTATAACCGAGGTGTTTTCCATTGAATTTCGTACTTTGGGACTGGAAAATGTGTTCCTTATAACCGAGTGTTCCTTATAACCGAGTTCCCTATAACCCAGGATTTTTACATTGAATCAAGAAGGAATTAGATCGGGGAATTGAAAACTGTTCCTTATAACCGAGTTTTCCTTATATCCAATTTCCTTATAAGTGAGGTTTACTGTAACTTTAAATGACTTCTTCTCATGAACCCCTTAAAGGATCTTCATCAAAGTTAGTCTGTAGCATCATTATAATGTCCTCTCCAAAATTTGTTTAAATGGGGGCAATTGGATCCTTTGAGCCAAAACTAGAAATACCTTTAAAAGACTTCTTCTCATTAATTGCTTGAAGGATTGTCATCAAACTTGGTCTGTAGCGTCATTATAAGATCCTCTCTCAAGTTTATTCATTGAGGGGGGAGGGGGGGTCACTTGCCCCCTTTTAGGGGCAGCTAGAGCCAAAATTAGAAAAAAAACTTTAAATGAATTCTTCTCATGAACCCCTTGTCAAAACTAGATATAGCTTTAAAAGACTTCTTCTCATGAATCGCTGTAAGGATCTTCATCAGACTTGGTCTGTAGCATCATTATAAGGTCCTCTCCAATGGGGGCACTAGGCCTCTTTTAGGGGCCACTAGAGCTAAAAATAGAAATGCCTTTAAAAGACTTCTACTTATGAACTGCTTGATTGATCTTCATCAAACTTGGTCTGAACCATCATTATAAGGTCCACTCCCCAATTCATACAAATTGGGGCAGTCAGACCCTATTAGGGGCCATTATAACTATAAATAGAAATGCCTTAAAAAGACTTCTTCTCATGAACCACTTGATGGATCTTCATCAATCTTGACCTGTAGCATTATTGAAAGGCCCTTTATCAAATGTTTTAAATGGGGGAACTAGGCCCCTTTTATGGACTGCTAGAGCTAAAACCAGAAATACCTTTAAACAACTTCTTCAGATTATAGCTAGATGGATTTTCATCAGACTTTGTATGTAAGTTCATTATAAGATCCTCTCTCAAATATTTTCAAATTGGGGCAGTTGGCCTTTTTAGCTTACCTGTCACATAGTGACTTTTGTGATCACCCTTCGTCCGTCGTCTGTGCGTCCGTGCGTCAACAATTTCTTGTCTGCACGATAGTAATTTCATTTATGATTTTATTTTAACCAAACTTGCACACAACTTGTATCACCATGAGATCTTGGTTCCTTTCTTGAACTGGCCAGATTCCGTAATGTGTTCCAGAGTTATGGCCCCTAAAAGGGCCAGAATTAGCTATTTTGACCTTGTCTGCACAATAGCAGCTTTATTTATGATTTGATTTTTACCAAACTTGCACATAACTTGTATCACCATAAGATCTTGGTTGCTTTATTGAACTGGCCAGATTCCTTTATGGATTCCAGAGTTATGGCCCCTGAAAGGGCCAGAATTAGCTTTTTCGACCTTGTCTGCACAATAGCCGCTTCATTTATGATTTTATTTTAACCAAACTTGCACACAACTTGTATCGCCATAAGATCTCGGTTCCTTTCTTGAACTGGCCAGATTCCATTATGGGTTCCAGAGTTATGGCCCCTGAAAGGGCCAGAATTAGTTATTTTGACATTGTCTGCACAATAGCAGCTTCATTTATGATTTGAATTTAATCAAACTTGCTAAAAACTTGTGTCACCATTAGATCTCAGTTCTTTTATTGAACCGGCCAGATCCCATAATGGGTTCAAGAGTTATGGCCACTGAAAGAACGAAAACTAGCTATTTTGACCTTGTCTGCACAAATGCAGCTTCATTTATGATTTGATTTTAATCACATTTGCACACAACTTGTATCACCACAAGATCTTGGTTCTTTTTCGAACTGGCCAGATTCCTCTATGGGTTCCAGAGTTATGGCCCCTTAAAGGTCCAGAATTGGCTATTTTGGCTTTTGCAGCCATGTAGAGACTTCATTTATGGTTTTATTTGATACAAACTTCCAAAATATCTTCAACAACAATAAATCTTGGATTCCATGACAAATCAGATCCAATTGTAGGTTCCAGAGTTATTATGTCTCCCCCAGGAGACATATTGTTTTTGCCCTGTCCGTCCGTCCGTCCGTCCGTCCTTCCGTCCGTCCGTCCGTACGTCACACTTCATTTCCGAGCAATAACTGGAGAACCATTTGACCTAGAACCTTCAAACTTCATAGGGTTGTAGGGCTGCTGGAGTAAACGACCCCTATTGTTTTTGGGGTCACTCCGTCAAAGGTCAAGGTCACAGGGGCCTGAACATTGAAAACCATTTCCGATCAATAACTAGAGAACCACTTGACCCAGAATGTTGAAACTTCATAGGATGATTGGTCATGAAGAGTAGATGACCCCTATTGATTTTGGGGTCACTCTGTCAAAGTTCAAGGTCACAGGGGCCTGAACATTGAAAACCAGTTCCGATCAATAACTAGAGAACCACTTGACCCAGAATGTTGAATCTTCATAGGATGATTGGTCATGAAGAGTAGATGACCCCTACTGATTTTGGGGTCACTCCGTCAAAGGTCAAGGTCACAGGGGCCTGAACATTGAAAACCATTTCCGATCAATAACTAGAGAACCACTTGACCCAGAATGTTGAAACTTTATAGGATGATTGGTCATGAAGAGTAGATGACCCCTATTGATTTTGGGGTCACTCCGTCAAAGGTCAAGGTCACAGGGGCCTGAACATTGAAAACCATTTCTGATCAATAACTAGAGAACCACTTGACCCAGAATGTTGAAACTTCATAGGATGATTGAACATGCAAAGTAGATGACCCCTATCGATTTTGGGGTCACTCCATTAAAGGTCAAGGTCACAGGGGCCTGAACATTGAAAACCATTTCCGGTCAGTAACTTGAGAACCACTTGACCCAGAATGTTGAAACTTAATAGGATGATTGGTCATAAAGAGTAGATGACCCCTAACGATTTTGGGGTCACTCTGTGAAAGGTCAAGGTCACAGGGGCCCGCACATTGAAAACCATTTCCGGTCAGTAACTTGAGAACCACTTGACCCAGAATGATGAAACTTCGTAGGATGATTGGTCATGCAGAGTAGATGAACCCTAACGATTTTAGGGTCACTCTGTTAAAGGTCAAGGCCATAGGGGCCTGAACATGGAAAACCATTTCCAATCAATAACTTGAGAACCTCTTGACCCAGAATGTTGAAACTTCATAGGATGATTGTTCATGCAGAGTAAATGACCCTTATTGTTTTTTGGGTCACTCCATTAAAGGTCAAGGTCACAGGGGCCTGAACATTGATAACCAGTTCCAATCAATAACTTGAGAACCTCTCGACCCAGAATGTTGAAACTTCATAGGATGATTGTTCATGCAGAGTAAATGACCCTTATTGTTTTTTGGGTCACTCCGTTAAAGGTCAAGGTCACAGGGGCCTGAACATTGATAACCAGTTCCGATCAATAACTTGAGAACCACTTGACCCAGAATGTTGAAACTTCATAGGATGATTGAACATGCAGAGTAGATGACCCCTATTGATTTTGGGGTCAGTCTATTAAAGGTCAAGGTCACAGTGGCCTGTTCATGTAAAATCATTTTTAGCTCATCTGATTTTTTGAAAAAAAATGATGAGTTATTGTCATCACTTGAGCGGTTGTCGGCGTCGGCGTCGGCGTCGGTGTCGGCGTCGGCGTCTGCGTCGGCGTTTCCTGGTTAAGTTTTATGTTTAGGTCAGCTTTTCTCCTAAACTATCAAAGCTATTGCTTTGAAACTTGGAAGACTTGTTCACCATCATAAGCTGACCCTGCATAGCAAGAAACATAACTCCATCTTACTTTTTGCAAGATTTATGGCCCCTTTTGTACTTAGAAAATATCAGATTTCTTGGTTAAGTTTTATGTTTAGGTCAACTTTTCTCCTAAACTATCAAAGCTATTGCTTTGAAACTTGGAATACTTGTTCACCATCATAAGCAGACCCTGTACAGAAAGAAACATAACTCCATCTTGCTTTTTGCAAGAATTATTGCCACTTTTGGACTTAGAAAATCAGTTTTCTTGGTTAAGTTTTATGTTTAGGTCAGCTTTTATCCTAAACTATCAAAGCTATTGCTTTAAAACTTGCAACACTTGTCCACCATCATAAGCTGACCCTGTACAGCAAGAAACATAACTCCATCTTGCTTTTTGCAAGATTTATGGCCCCTTTTGGACTTAGAAAATATCAGATTTCTTGGTTAAGTTTTATGTTTAGGTCAACTTTTTCTCTTAAACTATCAAAGCTATTGCTTTGAAACTTGCAACACTTGTTCACCATCATAAGCTGACCCTGTACAGCAAGCAACATAACTCCATCCTGCTTTTTGCAATAATTATTGCCCCTTTTGGACTTAGAAAATCATTTTCTTGGTTGAGTATTATGTTTAAGGCAACTTTTCTCATAAACTATCAAAGCTATTGCTTTAAAACTTGCAACAGTTTTTCACAATCATAAGAGGACACTGTACATCAAGAAACATAACTCTATCCTGCTTTTTGCAAGAATGATGGCCCTTTTTAGACTTAGAAAATAATGGGTAGGACAATATTTCTATTATACAAAAAAAATCAGATGAGCGTCAGCACCCGCAAGGCGGTGCTCTTGTTTGGAAATAACTTGAGAACCACTTGACCTACAATGTTGAAACTTAATAGGATGATTGGACATGCAGAGTACATGACCCCTATTTATTTTGAGGTCACTTGATCAAAGGTCAGGGTCACAGGAGCCTGAACAATGACTTGAGAACCACTAGGCCACGAGTGTTGAAATTTAGCGGGATGACTGGACATGCCAAGTAGATGATCCGTATTGCAGCCAACCATCAGTGTCTCTTTGACTTTCACTCCTGACCCCTATTGACTTCTTGCCTATAGGACTTTGCATTGGGGGAGACATGCGCTTTTTTACAAAAGCATTTTCTAGTTTTATATCTGATTACCTCCCCTGATTGTAATCAAAATGGATTTATATCAGTAAGTACTTATAGGACTTATTTGAAATTTTATTATTGTCATTAGTTGGACTGAACCAATCAGAGTAGATAACTATGGACTGATTTTATGTCAAATTACCTCCCTTTAATTCAAATTAAAATGGGTATATCTCCATAACTAATGAAGATACTGATCTGAAATTTCATTTATGTCAACAGATTTATTTGGCAGATCCTTCTTTTGTTCAGGTACAATAATTTTTTTTTTAATTACTTCCCTTTTACATTACTATAAATAGCTTATTTTTAGTAACTTTTTTATTATTGGCCATAGGGAAAAACCGAGACCACTTTTCTGTGGTACAACATGGATGGTACCTCCAATTTTTAGGTGTATTTTGACATATCTGTACCTTGTAAGAATTTTTTTTTCTTTTTGGTTAAATTTCTTCCCTTTATTGTTACTGTCCTTTGGACTTAGATATTTTTTCTGAGGACCTTCTTGTCCTCCAGTGGAATGAGAACAGGTGAGGGATATAGGACCATCATGGCCCTCTTGTTTAGGGGTTCTAGGGCTAAACGTAGAAATACCTTTTAATGACTACTTCTCATGAACCACTCAATCTTCATCAAACCTGTATTGTAGTTCTCTCATAAATGTATTCAGTTTGGGGCTCTTGGTCCCTTAAATGGTCAGATGATTAAGGTCCTCTTCAGGTTAGCGACTTAGGTCGATTTAGGCCTGTTGTTTTATTGAACTGATCACCAAACTTGGTCAGAAGCAAGTTCATATGGTTGATGTCCTCTTCAAGTGAGTGTCTTAGGCCCATTAGGGCCACTTGTCTAATTTCCAGTTCCTTGTGTTTCTTGATATTGGCTTTGAGTATCACATTATATCCCTTGACAACATTACTCCCAACCCCCACATTATCCCTCCCCCACTCCCCATCCCCACAAAATAACGTTTAGTTTATTGAAGTTGTATTTTAGTATCCTGTTTTAGTCACCCTGCCCACATTACCTTTTCTTATTATAATGTCTTAGTATCCTGTCTTAGTCCCCCTGCCCACATTACCGTTTCTTGTTATAATGTCTTAGTATCCTGTCTTAGTCCCCCTGCCCACATTACCTTTTCTTGTTATAATGTCTTAGTATCCTGTCTTCAGTCCCCCTGCCCACATTACTGTTTCTTGTTATAATGTCTTAGTATCCTGTCTTCAGTCCCCCTGCCCACATTACTGTTTCTTTTTATAATGTCTTAGTATCCTGTCTTAGTCCCTCTGCCCACATTACCATTTCTTGTTATAATGTCTTAGTATCCTGTCTTCAGTCCCCCTGCCCACATTACCATTTCTTGTTATAATGTCTTAGTATCCTGTCTTTAGTCCCCCTGCCCACATTACCATTTCTTGTTATAATGTCTTAGTATCCTGTCTTCAGTCCCCCTGCCCACATTACCATTTCTTGTTATAATGTCTTAGTATCCTGTCTTAGTCCCCCTGCCCACATTACCGTTTCTTGTTATAATGTCTTAGTATCCTGTCTTCAGTCCCCCTGCCCACATTACCGTATCCTGTCTTGGTCCCCCTGCCCACATTACCGTTTCTTGTTATAATGTCTTAGTATCCTGTCTTCAGTCCCCCTGCCCACATTACCTTTTCTTGTTATAATGTCTTAGTATCCTGTCTTCAGTCCCCCTGCCCACATTACCGTATCCTGTCTTGGTCCCCCTGCCCACATTACCGTTTCTTGTTATAATGTCTTAGTATCCTGTCTTCAGTCCCCCTGCCCACATTACCATTTCTTGTTATAATGTCTTAGTATCCTGTCTTTAGTCCCCCTGCCCACATTACCGTTTCTTGTTATAATGTCTTAGTATCCTGTCTTCAGTCCCCCTGCCCACATTACCGTATCCTGTCTTGGTCCCCCTGCCCACATTACCGTTTCTTGTTATAATGTCTTAGTATCCTGTCTTCAGTCCCCCTGCCCACATTACCATTTCTTGTTATAATGTCTTAGTATCCTGTCTTCAGTCCCCCTGCCCACATTACCTTTTCTTATTATAATGTCTTAGTATCCTGTCTTCAGTCCCCCTGCCCACATTACCGTTTCTTATTATAATGTCTTAGTATCCTGTCTTTAGTCCCCCTGCCCACATTACCATTTCTTATTATAATGTCTTAGTATCCTGTCTTCAGTCCACCTGCCCACATTACCGTCTTCAGTCCCCCTGCCCACATTACCTTTTCTTGTTATAATGTCTTAGTATCCTGTCTTAGTCCCCCTGCCCACATTACCTTTTCTTATTATAATGTCTTAGTATCCTGTCTTTAGTCCCCCTCCCCACATTACCATTTCTTATTATAATGTCTTAGTATCCTGTCTTCAGTCCCCCTGCCCACATTACCGTTTCTTATTATAATGTCTTAGTATCCTGTCTTCAGTCCCCCTGCCCACATTACCGTTTCTTATTATAATGTCTTAGTATCCTGTCTTCAGTCCCCCTGCCCACATTACCATTTCTTGTTATAATGTCTTAGTATCCTGTCTTCAGTCCCCCTGCCCACATTACCATTTCTTGTTATAATGTCTTAGTATCCTGTCTTCAGTCCCCCTGCCCACATTACCATTTCTTGTTATAATGTCTTAGTATCCTGTCTTCAGTCCCCCTGCCCACATTACCATTTCTTGTTATAATGTCTTAGTATCCTGTCTTCAGTCCCCCTGCCCACATTACCGTTTCTTGTTATAATGTCTTAGTATCCTGTCTTCAGTCCCCCTGCCCACATTACCGTTTCTTGTTATAATGTCTTAGTATCCTGTCTTCAGTCCCCCTGCCCACATTACCGTTTCTTGTTATAATGCCTTAGTATCCTGTCTTCAGTCCCCCTGCCCACATTACCGTTTCTTGTTATAATGCCTTAGTATCCTGTCTTCAGTCCCCCTGCCCACATTACCGTTTCTTGTTATAATGCCTTAGTATCCTGTCTTCAGTCCCCCTGCCCACATTACCGTTTCTTGTTATAATGCCTTAGTATCCTCTCTTAGTCCCCCTGCCCACATTACCGTTTCTTGTTATAATGTCTTAGTATCCTGTCTTAGTCCCCCTGCCCACATTACCGTTTCTTGTTATAATGTCTTAGTATCCTGTCTTCAGTCCCCCTGCCCACATTACCTTTTCTTGTTATAATGTCTTAGTATCCTGTCTTAGTCCCTCTGCCCACATTACCTTTTCTTGTTATAATGTCTTAGTATCCTGTCTTAGTCCCCCTGCCCACATTACCGTTTCTTGTTATAATGTCTTAGTATCCTGTCTTCAGTCCCCCTGCCCACATTACCGTTTCTTGTTATAATGTCTTAGTATCCTGTCTTAGTCCCCCTGCCCACATTACCGTTTCTTGTTATAATGTCTTAGTATCCTGTCTTCAGTCCCCCTGCCCACATTACCGTTTCTTGTTATAATGTCTTAGTATCCTGTCTTAGTCCCCCTGCCCACATTACCTTTTCTTGTTATAATGTCTTAGTATCCTGTCTTAGTCCCCCTGCCCACATTACCGTTTCTTGTTATAATGTCTTAGTATCCTGTCTTCAGTCCCCCTGCCCACATTACCGTTTCTTGTTATAATGTCTTAGTATCCTGTCTTCAGTCCCCCTGCCCACATTACCTTTTCTTGTTATAATGTCTTAGTATCCTGTCTTCAGTCCCCCTGCTCACATTACCTTTTCTTGTTATAATGTCTTAGTATCCTGTCTTAGTCCCCCTGCCCACATTACCGTTTCTTGTTATAATGTCTTAGTATCCTGTCTTTAGTCCCCCTGCCCACATTACCGTTTCTTGTTATAATGTCTTAGTATCCTGTCTTAGTCCCCCTGCCCACATTACCGTTTCTTGTTATAATGTCTTAGTATCCTGTCTTCAGTCCCCCTGCCCACATTACCTTTTCTTGTTATAATGTCTTAGTATCCTGTCTTAGTCCCCCTGCCCACATTACCTTTTCTTATTATAATGTCTTAGTATCCTGTCTTCAGTCCCCCTGCCCACATTACCTTTTCTTATTATAATGTCTTAGTATCCTGTCTTCAGTCCCCCTGCCCACATTACCTTTTCTTGTTATAATGTCTTAGTATCCTGTCTTAGTCCCCCTGCCCACATTACCATTTCTTGTTATAATGTCTTAGTATCCTGTCTTCAGTCCCCCTGCCCACATTACCATTTCTTGTTATAATGTCTTAGTATCCTGTCTTCAGTCCCCCTGCCCACATTACCTTTTCTTATTATAATGTCTTAGTATCCTGTCTTCAGTCCCCCTGCCCACATTACCTTTTCTTATTATAATGTCTTAGTATCCTGTCTTCAGTCCCCCTGCCCACATTACCGTTTCTTATTATAATGTCTTAGTATCCTGTCTTCAGTCCCCCTGCCCACATTACCATTTCTTATTATAATGTCTTAGTATCCTGTCTTCAGTCCCCCTGCCCACATTACCGTCTTCAGTCCCCCTGCCCACATTACCTTTTCTTGTTATAATGTCTTAGTATCCTGTCTTAGTCCCCCTGCCCACATTACCTTTTCTTATTATAATGTCTTAGTATCCTGACTTTAGTCCCCCTGCCCACATTACCATTTCTTATTATAATGTCTTAGTATCCTGTCTTCAGTCCCCCTGCCCACATTACCGTTTCTTGTTATAATGTCTTAGTATCCTGTCTTTAGTCCCCCTGCCCACATTACCATTTCTTGTTATAATGTCTTAGTATCCTGTCTTTAGTCCCCCTGCCCACATTACCGTTTCTTGTTATAATGTCTTAGTATCCTGTCTTCAGTCCCCCTGCCCACATTACCGTATCCTGTCTTGGTCCCCCTGCCCACATTACCGTTTCTTGTTATAATGTCTTAGTATCCTGTCTTCAGTCCCCCTGCCCACATTACCTTTTCTTGTTATAATGTCTGAGTATCCTGTCTTCAGTCCCCCTGCCCACATTACCGTTTCTTGTTATAATGTCTTAGTATCCTGTCTCCAGTCCCCCTGCCCACATTACCGTTTCTTGTTATAATGTCTTAGTATCCTGTCTTCAGTCCCCCTGTCCACATTACCGTTTCTTGTTATAATGTCTTAGTATCCTGTCTTAGTCCCCCTGCTCACATTACCGTTTCTTGTTATAATGTCTTAGTATCCTGTCTTTAGTCCCCCTGCCCACATTACCATTTCTTGTTATAATGTCTTAGTATCCTGTCTTAGTCCCCCTGCCCACATTACCATTTCTTGTTATAATGTCTTAGTATCCTGTCTTTAGTCCCCCTGCCCACATTACCATTTCTTGTTATAATGTCTTAGTATCCTGTCTTTAGTCCCCCTGCCCACATTACCATTTCTTGTTATAATGTCTTAGTATCCTGTCTTAGTCCCCCTGCCCACATTACCGTTTCTTGTTTTAATGTCTTAGTATCCTGTCTTCAGTCACCCTGCCCACATTACCGTTTCTTGTTATAATGTCTTAGTATCCTGTCTTAGTCCCCCTGCCCACATTACCGTTTCTTGTTATAATGTTTTAGTATCCTGTCTTAGTCCCCCTGCCCACATTACCGTTTCTTGTTATAATGTCTTATATCCTGTCTTCAGTCCCCCTGCCCACATTACCTTTTCTTGTTATAATGTCTTAGTATCCTGTCTTAGTCCCCCTGCCCACATTACCGTTTCTTGTTATAATGTCTTAGTATCCTGTCTTAGTCCCCCTGCCCACATTACCGTTTCTTGTTATAATGTCTTAGTATCCTGTCTTAGTCCCCCTGCTCACATTACCGTTTCTTGTTATAATGTCTTAGTATCCTGTCTTTAGTCCCCCTGCCCACATTACCATTTCTTGTTATAATGTCTTAGTATCCTGTCTTAGTCCCCCTGCCCACATTTCCGTTTCTTGTTATAATGTCTTAGTATCCTGTCTTCAGTCCCCCTGCCCACATTACCGTTTCTTGTTATAATGTCTTAGTATCCTGTCTTCAGTCCCCCTGCCCACATTACCTTTTTAGCTCACCTGAGCAATGCTCAGGTGAGTTTTTCTGATCGCTCGATGTCCGGCGTCTGTCGTCCGTCGTCTGTCGTCTGTCGTCTGTCGTCCGTCGTCTGTCAACATTTAGCTTGTGTATGCGATAGAGGCTATATTTTTCAATTAATCTTCATGAATATTGGTCAGAATGATAACCTTGATGAAATCTAGGCCGAGTTCGAAAATGGGTCATCTCGGGTCAAAAACTAGGTCACTAGGTCAAATCAAAGAAAAACCTTGTGTATGCGATAGAGGCTGTATTTTTCATTTAATCTTCATGAATGTTGGTCAGAATGATAACCTTGATGAAATCTAGGCCGAGTTCGAAAATGGGTCATCTCGGGTCAAAAACTAGGTCACTAGGTCAAACAAAGAAAAACCTTGTGTATGCGATAGAGGCTGTATTTTTCATTTAATCTTCATGAATATTGGTCAGAATGATAACTTTGATGAAATCTAGGCCGAGTTCGAAAATGGGTCATCTCGGGTCAAAAACTAGGTCACTAGGTCAAATCAAAGAAAAACCTTGTGTATGCGATAGAGGCGGTATTTTTCAATTAATCTTCATGAATATTGGTCAGAATGATAACCTTGATGAAATCTAGGCCAAGTTCGAAAATGGGTCATCTCGGGTCAAAAACTAGGTCACTAGGTCAAATCAAAGAAAAACCTTGTGTATGCGATAGAGGCTGTATTTTTCAATTGATCTTCATTAATTTTGGTCAGAATGATTGCCTTGATGAAATCTAGGCCGAGTTCGAAAATGGGTCATCTCGGGTCAAAAACTAGGTCACTAGGTCAAATCAAAGAAAAACCTTGTGTATGCGATAGAGGTGGTATTTTTCAATTGATCTTCATGAATTTTGGTCAGAGTGATTACCTTGATGAAATCTAGGCCGAGTTCGAAAATGGGTCATCTGGGTTCAAAAACTAGGTCACTAGGTCATATCACGTAAAATCCTTGTGTATGCGATAGAGGCTGTATTTTTCAATTGAACTTCATGAATTTTAGTCAGAATGGTACCCTTGATGAAATTTAGACCAAGTTCGAAAATGGGTCATCTGGGGTCAAAAACTAGGTCACTAGGTCAAATCAAAGAAAAACCTTGTGTATGCAATAGAGGCGGTATTTTTCAACTGATCTTCATGAAATTTAGCCAGAATGATTACCTTGATAAAATCTAGGCCGAGTTCGAAAATGGGTCATCTGGGGTAAAAAACTAGGTCACTAGGTCAAATCGAAGAAAAACATTGTGTATGCAATAGAGGATGTATTTTTCAATTGATCTTCATGAAATTTGGTCAGAGTGATTGCGTTGATGAAATCTAGGTCGATTTTGAATATGGGTTATCTGAGGTCAAAAACTAGGTCACTAGGTCAAATTAAAGAAAAATCTTGTGTATGCGATAGAGACTGTTTTTTTTTCAATTGATTTGTATGAAATTCGGTCAGGTTGATTGCCTTAATGAAATCTAGGTCGAATTTGAATATGGGTTATCTGAGGTCAAAAACTAGGTCACTTGGTCAAATCAAAGAAAAAACTTCTGTATGTGATAGAGGCTGTATTTTTCAGTTGATCTTCATGAATTTTGGTCAGAATGATTGCCTTGATAAAATCTAGGTCGAGTTTGAACATAGGTCATCTAGGGTCAAAAACTAGGTCATATCTAAGAAAATGCTTGTTTTATCGCAAGAGACCAATTTTTTGGTCCAATCTTAATGAAAATTGGTCAGAATATTTGTTTCCATGAAATCACTAGGTCAAACATGTTTTACACTGTTACGGAGTGTTTCTTAGGTGAGCGACCTAGGGCCATCTTGGCCCTCTTGTCTTGTTATAATGTCTTAGTATCCTGTCTTAGTCCCCCTGCCCACATTACCATTTCTTGTTATAATGTCTTAGTATCCTGTGTCATCATTCCCACTGCTCATCTTTTCCCACAACCCCAACCAATACATATAACCTGCCTGTATTTACTTAACAGAAACTTTAAAAATCTTCTTGTCAGAAAATACTGGCCCTATTTAGGAATAATTTTACATTTGCATAACCATCTACCAAAACTGTTAAAGCAAGCTATGAAACTCAGGTGACCATTCTAGGGCCACCATGTACCTCTTGTTTGTAAAACTATATAGATAGAAGAAATATAGAAAACATATATGCTGTGTTCTCATAATTCCGTGGCTCTTAATTGCCAAAATTGCGCATGCGCATTTGATGTTAGGTATTCACATGTTGTTTTTTAACCAAAAGTTGCTGCAACCTTTCAATATAACCATGCTAAGTAAAAAAAATCAACAAGATTTGACAGAAAATGAAAAATCTCACCTCATGTATGTTGACCTACATTGGTCTGGATCAGCTGGCTTCTCGTTGAATCCGTGGCTCTGATTGGCTAATTGATGGTCGCTATGGTGAAGGGGACCATGACAAATTACACTGCTTAGAATTTAGTTAGTGGACTGCTTAATGTGTTGCTACAATTTTGTCACAATCGGTTTGCATGTTTGTATTTTAATAAAAGTTTTTGTATGCCACCATCTTTTTCCTTAGCACTGAAAAGTTTGTTTTTTCAACATTTCCATATTTTTAAGTAAATAAGCTATACTAACCTGTTTATTGCGCATTTTTGGATGCTCACAAATCTTTGTTTACTTTTCTGAGAAACTTGCATGAACTTCGGACATGCGCTGCAGCGACACAAGTGTAATTTTGAGAGCCACGGAATGAACGAGAAACCACGGAATATCGAGAATTAGGTATACATCCTTTTACCTGTTGCTACATCATTTAGTGTGGGCAACCGTAAGTTAAAAATAAAGTGAATATGCTTTAAAAGAGCACAATATATATTTTGTCATTTTATCTATATGTCCATCCATAAGTCAGAAAAGTCACATTTATCATAAAGTACCTTCTACAACCTGGTACAGAGATAGAGGGCAATATGAAATGGAGAAGGGGCCTCCGTGGCCGAGTGGTTAAGGTCACTGACTTTGAATCACTTGCCCCTCACGGATGTGGGTTTGAGCCTCACTCAGGGCGCTGAATTCTTTAAGTGAGGAAGCCATCCAGCTGGCTTTCGGAAGGCCGGTAATTCTATCCAGGTGCCCGTTCATTTTGAAATAATGCACGAAGGGTCGCTTGAGGTCTTTCATCACCATCAAAGCTATTTGATCTATAATCCTGTCGGTGCATCATTAAACCCAACAAAAACAAAACAAAAAATGAAATGAAGAATATGCTTGTTAGTTTATTCAATGGCAAGCTCCTACTTAAATCATGGGGCAAAAGATAGATCCTACAATAACTTTAGAATTAAAAAGATTTTGTCATTTAATATGGTAGAAAGATAGATATTATGAAGATAGTATGTGGCGGCAGTTTTACTTTTCTGAAAAAAGTGGTTGCTGTGACCAGAAAATGTTATACATATTTTAGTACAATTGTTGAATGTTATTTAGTGTAGACAAGTTCATGTGTAAAACACCTTCTGGTAGAGGCTGTCTATTGTTTACATTTACTTTTCATTCTGTAGGTCAGATTCAGTACAGTTACCAGAGAGTGCCAGAGATATTGGTTGTAAGTTCCGGTGGTTTCAACCAGAACATTCTGGTTATCATAAAGATGTTTGGGCTTTAGATGACATCAGTTTGAATGACCATCTATTCAATACATTGCACCTGCATATGGCAAACATGGTGGATATTGGAGAGAAACTAACAGTCACACATGGAAAACTTTCTGACAGTTATTGTCGCAAAATGAAAAGTATAAGGTAACATGCCAACATGGCAAACATTATCCCCAACCAGAAACTTAAATCCAATCATGTTAAGGATGTTAATTGTTAAAACAATTTACCGGATTTTCATCCAGTTATCAGTTCATAAAGTCAGTAACTAATTTGTCACAGTGATATTTTCTAGAATAATTACAATGAATGGTTCTGTTTGTTTTTAACAAGGTAGTTGCAAGTAAAATGTTTTAGTGAAATTGAAATGCAGTTTAATGTCTCTTTACTGCTTTTCACTCCACAATGGTCACAGGCTTAAAATTGTAATAGCAACAGACATATTTTCCATTGAGATGGTCATTACCTCCCTTTCAAGCAATGAAGCCATTTACATTTCAGTTTTATTGGGAAACCACTAGAAGATGATGTACGCATGTTAACGACAGAGTCAATGCATGTTGGGCCTAGATACATGATGCAGTTTGAGCTTGTGATGGGATGCGGTCTGCCATATTCAGAAAATATTGATAACCGACTGTATCTGGAATATTCCACTGATCATGGAATTCACTGGGGATTGGTAATTGATCCATGTTTTCCCCAAGCACCATGTGAACCTATACATAAAGGGACAGTATATGACTGGACACAGTACAGGGAGTGGACACGTGTTACCATACCTTTGCCTGTTACCACTTGGTAAGGCAGAAATATAACAGAAAATATTAACTTAGGCCTTTATCTAATTTCATTTTCAAACTTGCTTCTAAATTTGCTTAGTTCTTTTTATGCCCATTTAAAAAAAAACCAATGTATTACCATGTGGTATTGTCTTTCACAAAGTAAAACAGGTACACTCTTTAAACTTTATGCAATGACGAAATACCACAAGAAGAAGATCCCTATTATTCTTGAGGTCAGTAGGTTAATGGTCAAGATCTCAAGGACCTCAATACTGATATGGCTTTTGGACTTTTAAGTCAGAAAATTTAATAGCTACAGCTACAAGACTTCACACAATAACTAAGTACCTCTTGAGAAAGATTGCAAATGTTTTAATGGTCAAAGGCTCAAAGGTCACTGTGGGTCAGGTTAACTTCTGTTAATTTTTAGGTCGACTATACAAAGTATGGAGAGCTGCCCTACTCCACCCACCGTCGGCGTCCTTCCGTGTCCACACTGGTTAAAGTTTTGATCCACTTTCTCTTTATCTCTGTAATTACATGATGTATTTGTTAATCCCCCGCCGTGGCGGAGGGATTATAGGAATGGTCTGCGTCCGTCCGTCCTTCCGTCTTTAACAAAATCGTGTCCGGTCCATATCTCCTAAACCCCTTGAAGGATTTTCATGAAACTTGGGTCAAATGATCACCTCATCAAGACGATGTGCAGAACCCATGAGTCAGCCTTGTCGGTTCAAGGTCAAGGTCACAACTCAAGGTCAAAGGTTTGAGCCTGCCATTTTGTGTCCGCTCTATATCTCATAAACCCCTTGAAGGAATTTTATAAAACTTGGGTCAAATGTTCACCTCATCAAGATGATATGCAGAACCCATGAGTCAGCCATGCCGGCTCAAGGTCAAGGTCACAACTTAGGGTCAAAGGTTTTGAGCCTTCCATTTTGTGTCCGCTCTATATCTTCTAAACTCCTTGAAGAATTTTCATGAAACTTGGGTCAAATGATCACCTCATCAAGACGATGTGCAGAACCCATGGGTCAGTCTTGTCGGCTCAAGGTCAAGGTCACAACTCAAGGTCAAAGGTTTGAGCCTTCCATTTTGTGTCTGCTCTATATCTCCTAAACCCCTTGAAGGAATTGTTTCAAACTTGGGTCAAATGTTCACCTCATCAAGACAATGTGCAGAACCTATGAGTCAGTCATGCCGGCTCAAGGTCAAGGTCACAACTTAGGGTCAAAGGTTTGAGCCTTCCATTTTGTGTCTGCTCTATATCTCCTAAACTCCTTGAAGGATTTTCATCAAGCTTGGGTCAAGCGATCACCTCATCAAGGCGATGTGCAGAACTTATGAGTCAGCCATGTCGGCTCAAGGTCAAGGTCAGAACTGAAGGTCAAAGGTTTGAGCCTTCCATTTCGTGTCCGCTCTATATCTCCTAAACACCTTAAAGGAATTTTATAAAACTTGGGTAAAATGATTACCTCATCAAAATGATGTGCAGAAATTATGAGTCAACCATGCCAGCTCAAGGTCAAGGTCACAACTAAGCGTCGAAGGTTTGAGCCTTCCATTTTGTGTCCACTCTGTATCTCCTAAACCCCTTGAAGGATTTTCATCAAACTTGGGTCAAATGATCATCTCATCAAGAACTCAAGAGTCAGCCATGTCAACTCAAGGTCAAGGTCACAACTGAAGGTCAAAGGTTTCAGCTCTGTATCTCCTAAACCCCTTGAAGGATTTTCATGAAACTTGGGTAAAATGATCACCTCATCAAGACGTTGTGCAGAATTTATGAGTCAGCCATGTCAGTTCAAGGTCAAGGTCACAGCTAAAATCAAAGGTTTACCCTTTCACTATCCATAGCAGTGGCGGGGGATTTAGCTGTCTTTCAGACTGCCTTGTTTCAAACTTAAAATAGTTATTCCTCATTATCACCCACATCAAATGGCACAAGGGCCATAACTCTTGCACCAATATTTCATGAATTATCCTCCCTTTTGATTTAGAATTTTAGGTTAAGTTTTGGTGCACTTTCACTCTATCTCAGTTATTACTAAATGGATTTGATTCAAATTTAAAATAATTGTTTCACATCATCACCCACATCATATGACACAAGGTCCATAACTCTGGAACCAATTTTCCATGAAATATGCCCCCTTTTTATGCCCCCCTTCAAAGAATGAGGGGTATATTGTTGGCAGATGTTGTCGGTCGGTCGGAATGTAGACCAATCCGTTTCCGGATGATAACTCAAGAACGCTTGGGCCTAGGATCATGAAATTTGATAGGGAGGTTGGTCATCACCAGTAGATGACCCTATTGATTTTGAGATCTGTATGTAAAAGGTCAAGGTCACAGTGACCCTGATTAGTAAAATGGTTTCCGGATGATAACTCAAGAACCCTTGGGCCTAGGATCATGAAAGTTGATAGGGAAGTTGGTTATCACCAGATGACCCCTATTGATTTTGAGGTTAGTATGTCAAAGGTCAAGGTCACAGTGACCCTGAACAAATGAACGGTTTCCAGGTGATAACTCAAGAATGCTTAGGCCTAGGGTCATGAAAGTTGATAGGGAGGTTGGCATGACCAGCAGATGACCCCTATTGATTTTGAGGTCAGTAGGTCAAAGGTCAAGGTCACCGTGACCAGGAACAGTAAAATGGTTTCCGGGCAATAACGCTTGGGCCTAGTGTCAGGAAAATTGATAGTGAGGTTGGTCTTGACCAGCAAATGACCTCTATTGATTTTGAGGTCATTAGGTCAGAGGTCAAGGTCACATTGGCCAGGAACAGTTGAACGGTTTCTGATCTTCTTGTCCAAAACCACAGGGCCTAGGGCTTTAATATTTGGTATGTAGCAAAATCTATTGGTCCTCTACCAAGATTGTTCAGATTATTTCCCTGGAGTCAAATATGGCCCCACCCTGGGGGTCACATGGTTTATATAGACTTATATAGGAAAAAACTTTGAAAACCTTCTTGTCCAAAACCACAGGTCCAAGGGCTTTGATATTTGGTATATGACATCATCTAGTGGTCCTCTACTAAGATTGTCCAAATTATTCCCCTAGGATCAAATATGGCCCTGCCCTGGGGGTCACATGGTTTACAAAGACTTATATAGGGAAAAACTTTGAAAATCTTCTTGTCCAAACCACAAAGACTAGGGCTTTGATATTTGTAATGTAGCATCATCTAGTGGTTCTCTACCAAGTTTGTTCAAATTATCCCTCTAGGGTCAATTATGGCTTTACCCCGGGGGTCACATGGTTAATATAGACTTATATAGGGAAAAACTTAGAATCTTCATGTCTGTAACCTATATCATTCAAATTTGGACCACATGTATTGTTTTTAGTCGCAAGATTAACCATGACATGAGTTGACCTTGATCTTGACCTAGTGACCTACTTTCACATTTCTGTAGCTACAGCCTTCAAATTTGGACTACATGCATAAGTTTGTGTACCGAAACAAAGTTTGACCTTGTTATTGACCTAGTGACCTACTTTCACATTTTTGAAGGTACAGGCTTCAAATTTGGACCATATGCATAGTTTTGTGTTCCGAAATGAAATTGGACCTTGATTTTGACCTAGTGACCTACTTTCACATTACTCAAGCTACAGCCTTCAAATTTGAACCACATGCATAGTTTTATGTACTGAAATGAACTTGACCTTGAAATTGATTTAGTGACCTACTTTCACATTTCTGAAGCCACACCTTTCAAATTTGGACCACATGCACAATGTTTTGTACTGAATGAAATTTGACCTTCATTTTGATGAGCTAGTCTTGAAATTTGAAACGTTCAAAAATGGCTAAGTTGTGGGTGCCAAGATCACTCTGTGATCTCTTGTTAGGTTAATAGGTTAAAAGTCAAGGTCAGATTGAACCAGAACATTAGAACTTTTGTTTATAGTGAGCATACAATTTCTGTTCCTTGTGCAATTACTGAATGCATCAAAGGGGGCATTTCGTGTTCGACAAGCTCTTGTTACTTAGAATTTCAGGTTAAAGTTTTGGTGCACTTTCACTCAATCTCTGTTATTACTAAATGGATTTTATTCCTTATGTCCAATACTTCATCCGCATTGGAGTCATTAAACACTCCAGTGACTGCTCCAGCTTCCTCAGATGTGCCCATTTTCACTATCCAGCATCGAAACAGTCAAGCACACTGTCTCCTGTGACAGCTCTTGTTTCATTTCCTGACTTATATCAGAACATATAAAAGTTACACCTTTCAGACCATCTGCAATGGCTAAGCACCTTTTGATGAAGATTCCTATTGATTTTGGGGTCAGTAGCTCAAAGGTCAAGGTCAAAGGGACCAAAGTTAACATTTTCACTTCCAGACTCTAAGAATGTATAATAACCAGGGATGTGAATTTTACATAATTGCTTAAAATCACTTACAGCCTGACAAGCCTAAAGGAACCAGCATGGGTGCCATCTGGTGTAGTCGGGTAATGGCACAGGTTTTTGAACACTATTTTTTCACTTGGCATGGTTGCAAAGGTCTAAATTAAAGCTGGCTTTTGTTTAAATTTCATTGTGGATGTATTTTTGACATTTAGGTAGAGAAAATGAAGGTTGTATTTGGTGAAGTGAAAGTCAATTTTAGTATGAGTAGTACCACCAGGTCAGAGCAGAGTGATTTTAATGTGATTTTACAGTAAGCAAATGTGACTTAGAAGATACATGACCCCTATTTAAGTACTTCCTTTTGTCAGTTTTCATAATTCTTTAAAATGAGGTAGGAATTTGTTCTCTAAAATGGGTGTAGTTATGTCTCCCCCACTGGGGGAGACATATTGTTTTTACCCTGTCTATCCGTCCTTCGTCCGTCACACTTCATTTCCAATCAATAACTGGAGAACCATTTGACCTAGAACCTTCAAACTTCATAAGATGACAGGGCTTATGGCGTAGACGACCTCTATAGTTTTTGGGGTCACTCCATCAAAGGTCAAGGTCACATGGGCCTGAACACGGAAAACCATTTCCGATCAGTAACTTGAGAACCACTTGTTGAAACTTCATAGGATGATTGGACATACAGAGCAGATGACTCCTATTGATTTTGGGGTCACTCTATTAAAGGTCAAGGTCACAGGGGACTGAACATGGAAAACCATTTCAGGTCAGTAACTTGAGAACCACTTGTTGAAACTTCATAGGATGATTGGACATACAGAGCAGATGACTCCTATTGATTTTGGGGTCACTCTATTAAAGGTCAAGGTCACAGGGGACTGAACATGGAAAACCATTTCAGGTCAGTAACTTGAGAACTACTTCACCCAGAATGTTGAAACTACAACGGATGATTGGACATGCAGAGTAGACGACCCCTATTGATTTTGGGGTCTCTCTATTGAAGGTTAAGGTTACAGCAAACAGAACATGGAAATCCATTTCTGATCAGTAACTTGGGAACCACTTGATCCAGAATGTTGAAACTTCATAGGGTGATAAGACTTACAGAGTAGATGACCCCTATTGTTTTTGGGGTCACTCTATTAAAGGTCAAGGTCACAGCGGACAGAACATGGAAATCCATTTCCAGTCAATAACTTGAGAACCATTTGACCTAGAACCTTCAAATTTTATATGGTGATAGGGCTTACAGAGTAGATGACCCCTCACTCCATCAAAGGTCAAGGTCACAGGGGACTGAACATAGAAAACTCTTTTCAATCAAGTACGAGAATCACTTGACCCAGAATGTTGGGGTCACTTGATCAAATGTCTAGGTCACAGGGGCCTGAACATGGAAAACCATTTTCAATTCATAACTTGAGATCCACTAGGCACCTCAGTAGCCTAGTGGTAGAGCGTCCTCTTCGAGTGCGGGAGGTCGTGGGTTTGATCCCCGGCCGCGTCCAAAGACGTAAAAAATGGTACTAGTAGCTTCCCCACTTGGTGCTCAGCATTAAGAGGGTAGTGCTAGGACTGGTCAGCCTGGTGTCAGTATAATGTGACTGGGTGGGGTATCATGTCACATGTCTTCAGCGTGATATTCCAGTGAGGCAGCACTATAAAGTTGGGCATTGTGCTCACTGCTACAAGTAGACACTGTCATTTGTATGACTGAAAAACTATTGAAAAAGATGTTAAACCCGAACACACACACACAGAATGTTGAAATTTACTGGGATGATTGGACATGCCAAATAGATGATCCCTATTACAGCCAACCATCAGTGTCTCTTTGACTTTTGCTCCTGTCCTCTATTGACTTCTTGCCTATACGACTATGCATTGGGGGAGATATGCGCTTTTTTGCAAAAACATTTTCTAGTTACGTTTAGCAGCTTTTTAAAACAAATGTAAATTTTCTATAGAATATAATGTATGTAACTGGTCGGCATTAATTCTCTCGCATTGAGTGTATGCATGCATTGAATGTACACTATTAATTAAATTTATGTTAAACCTGTCAATATACTGTACACTAAATACGTGCATACATTCAATAGGGCGATTTAATGTTGGCAATGTTTTTTGCTTCATATTTTTTTGTATCAGGGGACCATCAACAAGATTTCGTCTCAGACAATCACATTGGACAAACACAGATACATGGGGAGTGGCAAGGCTCTACATAGGTCAGCAATGCCACAATATGTGCCATGGACACGGAGAGTGTCATGAAGGAACTTGCATGTAGGTGATTCTTGTCTTATATCTTACTGAAGGTTAGGTATTAAACAAATTTTCAGAACCCTCTTTGGTCAAGTACATGATGTCTATCTGGCAAGGCTTGAAAGGGTGAGGTTTATCCACTCCTGAAATATTTGAACTAAACAATACAGCATTCATGTTGAATTTGACTGATATTCTTATAGATAACTAACAATAAAATAAACTCCTACCTTGGTAAATAACAAAAAAAATCACACGCTTGAATAAATTGGAACATGCTTTATATCCAAAGCCATGAAGCCTGAAAATTTCACTTTCAGACTCAGCACAGTCAGAGAGACTGTAAGGCCACGTTTAAAATTGTCTTTGTTTGCTGTCTCCCGACCCTACTTTTTATACGCCCGTTTGAAAAACGGGACGTATTATGGGAACGCCCCTGGCGGGCGGGCGGGCGGGTGGCGTCCACAGACCTTGTCCGGAGCATATCTTCTACATGCATGAAGGGATTTTGATGAAACTTGGCACAGTTGTTCACCATCATGAGACGGAGTGTCATGCGCAAGAACCAGGTCCCTAGGTCTAAGGTCAAGGTCACACTTAGAGGTCAAAGGTCAAATTCAAGAATGACTTTGTCCGGAGCATATCTTCTTCATGCATAGAGGGATTTTGATGAAAGTTGGCACAATTGTTCATCATCATGAGAAGGAGTGTCATGCGCAAGAACCAGGTCCCTAGGTCTAAGGTCAAGGTCACACTTAGAGGTCAAAGGATACAAGAATGAAAACTTTGTCCGGAGCATTTCTTCTTCATGCATAGAGGGATTTTGATATAACTTGGCACAAATGTTCACCACCATGAGGCGGAGTGTCATGCGCAAGAACCAGGTCTCTAGGTCTAAGGTCAAGGTCACACTTAGAGGTCAAAGGATACAAGAATGAAAACCTTGTCCGGAGCATGTCTTCTTCATGCATAGAGGGATTTTGATATAACTTGACACAAATGTTCACCACCACGAGACGTAGTGTCATGCGCAAGAACCAGGTCCCTAGGTCTAAGGTCAAGGTCACACTTAGAGGCCAAAGGTCAGATACAAGAATGACTTTGTCCGAAGCATTTCTTCTTCATGCATGGAGGGATTTTGATGTAACTTGACACAATTATACACCATCATAAGACGAAGTGTCATGCGCAGTTCTCTTCTTTCGAATTACTTCCCTTTGTTGTTACTATAAATAGCTTATATTGTAACTTTTTCATTACTAGTGATAGGGAAAAATCGAGACCACTTTTCTGTAGTACAATATGCATGCTACATCCAATTTTGAGGTTTATTTTGACCAGTCCCTACCTGGTAAAGATTTTTGTGAGGACTTACAATTTTTTTTTTTTTTTTTTTTTTTTTTTTTTTAAGATTAACTTCCCTTAGTTGTTACTATAAATAACTTATATTTTAACTTTTTTATAATTGACCGTAGGGAAAAACCAAGACCACTTATCTGTGGTACAACATAGATGTTACTTTCCAATTTTAGGTGTATTTTAAGGTATCTCTACCTGGTAAGGAGTTTTTTTTTGTGGACTTAGAAAAACAAAACACTTAGTTATTACTAAACAACCACAAAGTTAAAACTCCATTTGCAAATACAGGTGCTAGAGTAAAGAAATTTGCTGTGACGGGCGTATATTGTGACATTCTTGCACTCTTGTTAAAGTTGGGTAGGTAGGTAGGCAATTCTTTTTTATGCCCCCGAAGGGAGGCATATAGTTTTTGAACCGTCTGTCTGTCGGTCTGTCAGTCTGTCGGTCTGTCAGTCTGTCGGTCTGTCGGTCTGTCCGCATTTTTCGTGTCCGGTCCATATCTTTGTCATCGATGGATGGATTTTCAAATAACTTGGCATGAATGTGTACCACAGTAAGACGACGTGTCGCGCGCAAGACCCAGGTCCGTAGCTCAAAGGTCAAGGTCACACTTAGACATTAAAGGTTCTTGCATTGATGGGCGTGTCCGGTCCATATCTTTGTCATCGATGGATGGATTTTCAAATAACTTGGCATGAATGTGTACCACAGTAAGACGACGTGTCGCGCGCAAGACCCAGGTCCGTACCTCAAAGGTCAAGGTCACACTTAGACATTAAGGGATAGTGCATTGATGGGCGTGTCCGGTCTATATCTTTGTCATCGATGGATGGATTTTCAAATAACATGGCAGGAATGTGTACCACAGTAAGACGACGTGTCGCGCGCAAGACCCAGGTCCGTATCTCAAAGGTCAAGGTCACACTTAGACATTAAGGGATATTGCATTGATGGGCGTGTCCGGTCCATATCTTTGTCATCGATGGATGGATTTTCAAATAACTTGGCATGAATGTGTACCACAGTAAGACGACGTGTCATGCGCAAGACCCAGGTCCGTAGCTCAAAGGTCAAGGTCACACTTAGATGTTAAAGGTCTTTTTTCATGATAGTGCATTGATGGGCGTGTCCGGTCCATATCTTTGTCATTCATGCATGGATTTTAAAATAACTACGCATAAATGTGTGACACAGTAAGACGACGTGTCGCGCGCAAGACCCAGCTCCGTAGGTCAAAGGTCCTAAACTCGAACATCGGCCATAACTATTCATTTAAAGTGCCATCGGGGGCATGTGTCATCCTATGGAGACAGCTCTTGTTTCCTTTTTTTTTTTGGTGGGGGGATTATACTTTTACCAGTAGATATAATTATGATGTTTTCTTACAGACTATTTCATGTGTATTTAACCATTCAAAGAATCAATCCATGTAAACATTGTGATGTTGTGATTTAAGTAAGACAATGACGTCTTTAAGTACTATTGTCTGTTTGATAAAAATGTAGACAGGAAGAGTTAAGGAAATTACTAATTTAGATTATAGAATCTCTGGTTGTCAGAGCAAAATACGGAAAAAAAGCTTTTAGAAATGCTTAAAGTATGACTTGGTCAGAAGCAAGGTCAAATGGTCAGTGTTCTCTTCAAGTGAGCAACTTAGGCCCAATTGGGACTCTTGCTATACCTGTCGAAGGTGGAGGAATATAGATTTGACAGTCTGTCTGGCTGTTTGTCCATTCTCCCAAAATTTAAAATGCTTATTATTCAAAAAGTATTTTAGTTAGAATCACCAAACCTCACATAATTATTTATTACACAGGACTGTTTCTCACATATGATGACCAAGTACAGGGGTCACACTGGCTTTCAATTTCTCTGAGCTGCAGTATTGCCAAACACCTAAAATCGTACGCGACAGGTTTTTTAACAGCAATTGTTATTTTCCATGCCATGGGCACAGTTAATACACTGTGTGTTTGTATATACAAGGATGCAAGTGTCTATACCGTTAAGAGAATATTATTGACTTAAAAAATATAATTCATTGAGAGAATCAGAAAGAAACTGCGAAGTAGATGTTTTTAAGTGCCGCAGTCACTGCTGTCTCACTTTTATTGGAGGCCACTTGCTGGGCAGATATGACATTTGACAATTTTGCAGCATCAGTAGCATTTCTGTGTTCTAAAAAAAAAAAAAAAGAAAAAAAAATACACTTTCAAAATTAAGATACACAATTTGATTTTCATTGCAGTTAAGAATTTGTCTTTATCAGAAAATATTTTTGTTGACACACTTTTAACTTAGAATCTTAACAAAGTCGGAGGGATATAGGTTTGGCATTGTCCATTCATCTTTCCGTCTATCTTTCCGTCCGTCCGTCCGGAGCCATATCTAGGAAGTGGTTCGGAATATTTAAATAAAACTTCATATACATGTTCACCACTATAGGGAAATGCGGCCCGTCATGTTTCAGTCAGGTTGCCCAAGTAATACCAGAGTTATGGCCCTTAGAAGTATCTAGTGTTAACTATATAGGGTACTATATGGCAATTTCTGCTTCTGACTTGTGACATATTTGACCTAGAACTATGAAACTTAAACTGAACTTAGATCACCATAATGTGGTAGTGCACACACAATTTTGTCAGGATCTCTCTAGTAACTTCAGAGTTATTGCCCTTTTATTGTTTAAAAATCCACATATTTGTACATAGCAAACTAACAAATTGGTAGAATTTCATTAACTTCTTTCATTTTTTTCCATGAGCATTTATTATCATGTGAAGTTGTGTACCTACACCCAGTCACCCTCACCGTCCTGGTCACAGCTCGACTATACGAAGTATATGGAGAGCTATCCTACTCAACCTGGCTTCAGCGTCCTTCCGTGTCCCCACCTTGGTTAAAGTTTTTTTTACACTTTCTCTTTTTTCTCCTTATCTCTGTAATTACTTGATGGATTTGTTTCAAACTTAAAATAGTTATTCCTCATCATCACCAACATCATATGGCATAAGGGCCATAACTCTCACACCAATCTTTTATGAATTATCCCCCCTTTTTACTTAGAATTTCAGGTTAAAGTTTTGATGCAATTTCACTCTATCTTAATTATTACTAAATGGATTTGATTCAAACTGAAAGTAGTTGTTCCACATCATCTCCCACATCATATGACACAAGGTCCATAACTCGGGAACCGATATTTAATGAATTATCACCCACTTTTACTTAGAATTTCAGGTTAAAGTTTTGATGCACTTTCACTCTATCTCAGTTATTACTAAATGGATTTGATTCAAACTTAAAATAGTTGATCAACATCATCACTCACATCATATGACACAAGAGCCATAACTCTTGCACCAATAGTTGATGAATTATCTCCCCTTTTTACTTAGAATTTCAGGTTAAAATTTTGTGTGCACTTTCACTCTATCTCAGTTATTACGAAATGGATTTGATTAAAACTTAAAATAATTGTTTCACCTTATCACCCACATCATATGACACAAGGTGCATAACTCTGGCACCAATTTTTCATGAATTATGCCCCCTTTTACTTAGAATTTAAGGTTAATTTTGATGCATTTTCACTATATCTTAGTAATTACTAAATGGATTTGATTCAAACTTGAATTAGTTGTTCCACATCATATGACACAAGGTGTATAACTCTTGCACCAATATTTTATGAATTATACCCCCTTTTTGCTTAGAATTATACTTATTTAGTGTTTTGATATACTTTATCTTTATCTCTCTTATAACTTAATATTTTTGACACAGACTCAAGCTATTGTGCAATTCTTCATCCACCATTGGAGTCATTAAACACTCCAGTGACAGCTCCAGCTTCCTCAGATGTGCCCAGTTTCACTATCCAGCATGGAAATAGTCGAGTGCGCTGTCTCCTGTGACAGCTCTTGTCCATTTTTTATCAGTATTTATAATCAACATGTGAAGTTTTGTACCCTTCATCCGGTCCCCCCCCCCCCCCCCCCCCCCAAAAAAAAAAGTTTCCATTTCCTTTTTTTTTTTAAATACCATGAATATTTATCAACATGTGAAGTTGTAACCACACCCAACCCGCTGGCCACTTGTGTTCAAGATTTCTTACTTGATTGTGCTCTCTTAAGGATCTGTTTTTTTTAAGTTCAAATGTACATGTTAAAGAGCGACACTCGGTGCCAAACTACTTGAATACAATATTTCGTTCTAGTTACACTTCGAGCTCACATTTCAAGTAACTCCATTTAATGCTAAAAGCTTAGCTTATTACAGTAAACTTATTCCATTCAAAATAATTTCATTAGTCAGGATCAACATATCATACATTTATTATGTACACTTATGTTATATTGATTTTGAGTAATGAAATTATTTGCTTCTTAGTAATATCCTTTACCTTTTTGCCAGACATATTTTTTTGCCATTCCTCACCACAAACCCTTTCAGCGTGGGATACCATTTCATCCACTTTGCTTGTTACCTTTAGTTTTTGCTTGCTTCATTACAGAATCATTTCTGAGAACTGAACAGCCAGAAGTGAACAAGTTTGAATTTTATGCAAATGTCACAAAATATTAATTTTGTATCAGCTTCATATCTGAGCCATAAATGCTTATTTTTCCAAGGTTTTTGAAAGTGACAAATAGGTGATTTTTGAATTTTGGCCCTTTTAGAGGGTACAGTATGGTATGTGAAGAATTTTGAATATCTTTAGGAGCCATTTTAGAGATGACAATTTAATCAATTTTCATTTCTTATTTATAGCAGCGGTTATCATGATCTGTTTGTTTTCTGTTTTATTTTGAGGTTTAAAAATACCGATAATTACCAGCTAATTACTCACCGTGTCCTTTAATTTTCTACTACTGCCAAAACAATTTGCAACAGACTGCAACATTTTTCTTTCATCTTTGTCCGGACTAACTGGATTATCCTTGTAGAGAGCCATCAATTGTCCAATCAATAAACTAAATATCATAACAGGGGTCAAATTTAACAATAGTTTGTACTAGCTGAAATTAGCTAGTGCCCTTTTTGTTCACTAGCTAAAATTAAAAGCTACTAGCTAAAGTTAACAATATTTAATTACATTATTAATATTTACTGGCCAAAACTTACTTATTGATCTCTGTAAGTAGCCAGTTACAAACAAAAATATTTTCTATTAGCTTAAAATAGCTAGTGCCATTTTTGTCCACTTACAAGCTTAAAGGGACTGGCCTCCAGATTGTTTGACAACAAAATATTTTTTTACAAACTTTATTAAAGCTCTGAAGACATTTGCTTGCTACATTATTGACTAGCACATTTCAAACCCACTAGCTACTTTAAATTTCCACTAGAATTTAGCTTGTATGCTTGTCTAAATTTGAACCCTGCATAATCGCCAGGCCTTAATAGGCATTTCAAACATGATTGCAAATTGGCAGCACATGTCAAAACACAAGTCGAATGTTTTTCACATGCTTTGCTTTCAGACTGCTTATCAATATTTCGCACCAAATAACTGTCATGTGGACAAGGTAAACTGTAAACCAGTCAAAGGTCAAAAATTATTTCAAACAAATATGGCTTCTGACAACTTTCGCCACTTGAGAATTTTTTGAGCCAGTTTTATTTTTTGTTGCAAATGGCTCAAGTGGCGATCGACAGCGTGACCCCTGAAGTAGAAGCAGATTTTTTCCCCCTTTATTTGATAAAAATAGGGATTTTTTACTGTAATGTTTTTGATGGATCTACATGGACTTTACACAGACGTAAATCACTTTAGCTCAACCTTAGCATAAGAATCACTTCAGTTATTGTAGAGAAATTGCCCTGTAATTGTTTTACAATCCAATAATATTAATACCATAACAAAGTAATCCATTGATGGATCTTCATGAAATTTAACACAAATATAATCTCGTATAGGCTTTGGTGCATGAGCATCTTTTATCAGGATCTCTTCCGTAACTGCAGAGTTTTTGCCTGTTCATTGTTTTGAAATTCATAAATATATCTGAAATCAAATTTTTGTCAAAATATAGCTCCCTGATTCACAAAACAGCCTGTTCAGAGGGGAATATAGATTCACTGAATTTGTTTTTTTTTCTGGGATGAACAAGGTTGTTTTTAAGTTGGGTGGGGTTGGGGTTAATGCATTAACTCTTATGTTACTGACATAGGAACTCCAATCATTTGATAGACATTGGAAAACTAATTATATGATAATGAATGATGGTAACTGACATTGTAACTCTTAATCATTTGACATAGGAACTTCACTCATTTGATTATGATGGTAACTTGCATAGGAAGACATAGGATCTCCATCATTTGATATCTATTACAAAATTTAATTTGTCTTTGTATATGTATCTTTTGTGAATTGTTGACATGTCATTCTGTATTCTGTGTAATGTAAATTGCTTGTAAATTATGTTTGAAAGAGAACCACAGGTAAGATTGGACAAACCTTAACTGTGCTTTCCTCCATAAATAAAGTTGTTATTATTATTATTTTATTACCCGAAATTATAACCAGAAGACAAGTAGCATTCACATTTTTACATGTTTATTTGTACATTTCAGATATGAATACAGTCACATATTTCAATTACCGGCACGTAAGATACTGTAAACAGTGCTAATTCAACCTATGAAATATTCCTTTCAATATAAAAGTTATTATCAATATTTTGGCAGAGTATGGCCACTCCAATGAAAGCTATTTGAAAAACCAGTCGACCGGAGGAAACCAGACGTACTCGTAAAGCACCACGTCATTGCTCCACGTTACCTGTAGAGCAACAAGCAGCGCCACAGACGCAAGGATACCACAGTACACCACAGTAAATTAAACATCCCCCAAACTCGACGTTACCTGCAAAGCAATGAGGAATATTTAGCGGACCAACGGAGCAAGGCAACGTACTGTGTTCTAAGCAACGAGCAAGGCTACAGTACACAACAATATTTAGCGGACCAACGAGCAAGGCAACGTACTGTAATTCTAAGCAACGAGCAAGGCTACAGTACACCACAATATTTAGCGGAGCAAGGCAACGTACTGTATTCTAAGCAAGGCAAATACTATAATGAGCAAGGCTACAGTACACCACAGTAAATTAAATATTCCCCATAACTCGACGTTACCTGCAAGTAATGAGGAACATTTAGCGGACCAATGGAGCAAGGCAACGTACTGTAATTCTAAGCGAGGCAAATACTATATGATGAGCAAGGCTATGACATCAGCAAGGCTAATGATACATTTAAGCAAGGCTAGTCAGATATTGCCAAGGCACTAGAGCAATACCTTTAATATACACCGTAACATCCGTACCATCAAAACGTCCCAAAGCACGCCCGATGGGCCCCCACGGTCGACAGAATTTTTCCAGGCCCTTACATTAGGAGTGACATAAAAATAATTGTATATAAATATGGAAATGATTAACTGGAATTTTAGTAATAAAATTAACATGTATTAATCTAAATTGTCCTTTGATTTCTCATAAAGCAACAGTCCGGAAGAATGATATCCTTTTAGATTTGTCTGTTTCACAAATTGTTTGGTAGCCCAGGAATCCTTCAATTAATGTCTGTGGAAAGTACCTGGAGTCTGATCACTTCCGGAGTTGGCACCCAATGGCAGCATATTATCTGCAACATAAATACTTCACAAAACAGTCAGATTGTCATAACAGAATTAAAGGTACAAAATATAATGAATTGTAGTATACAACAATTTTTATTATTATTATTATTATTACTGGGGTGTGGCGGGTGGGCAATTTAACATCGATCTGAAGCGCTAGCCAATACACCTTTATTCAACTGAGAAGATTGCACGTGCTCTCGATTTAATATAACGCTCGAGTGGTTCCCTGACGAATAGGCGTTTATCATTAATCTGTTATGTTTAGACAAGGAACTAGAAAACTGGATTACTTACAACGACGATAGTTTATAGCTAACACACCTAGCACGAGATAGCCATAAATTTCGGGAAAAATAAAAGCAATTATTTTTAGGCAAAATAATTTTTATTATTTTTATTACCCGAAATTATAACCAGAAGACAAGTAGCATTCACATTTTTACATGTTTATTTGTACATTTCAGATATGAATACAGTCACATATTTCAATTACCGGCACGTAAGATACTGTAAACAGTGCTAATTCAACCTATGAAATATTCCTTTCAATATAAAAGTTATTATCAATATTTTGGCAGAGTATGGCCACTCCAATAAAGCTATTTGAAAAACCAGTCGACCGGAGGAAACCAGACGTACTCGTAAAGCACCACGTCATTGCTCCACGTTACCTGTAGAGCAACAAGCACGCCACACGGACGCAAGGGATACCACATACACCACAGTAAATTAAACATCCCCCAAAACTCGACGTTACCTGCAAAGCAATGAGAATATTTAGCGGACCAACGAGCAAGGCAACGTACTGTGGTTCTAAGCAACGAGCAAGCTACAGTACACAACAATATTTAGCGACCAACGGAGCAAGGCAACGTACTGTAATTCTAAGCAACGAGCAAGGCTACAGTACACCACAATATTTAGCGAGCAAGGCAACGTACGTACTTCTAAGCAAGGCAAATACTATAATGAGCAAGGCTACAGTACACCACAGTAAATAAATATTCCCCAAAACCCTCGACGTTACCTGCAAAGTAATGAGGAACATTTAGCGGACCAATGACAAGCAACGTACTGTAATTCTAAGCGAGGCAAAACATAAATGAAAGAAAAAAAAAGGCTATGACAATCAGCAAGGCTAATGATACATTTAAGAAAGCAAGGCTAGTCAATAGTTGCCAAGCACTAGAGCAATACCTTTATAATTTTTACACCTTTAAAAAAACATCCGTAAACCAAGTCAAAACGTCCCCAAAGCACGCCCGATCGCCCCCACGGTTGAAAAAAAAGCCCCAAAATAAATTGTTCCAGGCCAAAACAATAAATATTTTTTGCCCTAAAATTTATCCCCCAAAAATTCTGTGCAACGATTCTTAAATTCTAAAAAATACTATCTCAACTTTACAACAATTAATTTTGGGTTCTTTAAAACCAAACTGGTTCATCCATATAACTATAACATAATCGATAGGCTATTTGAAAGACAAGTAGAGCAAATCCCGCCAACATCACGTGATCACGTTTTGCCAATGTGTGAAACAAGGAGCGGAAGGATTATCGTCTTGAGTGATTCGGATCATTTGTTCATCATCATGATGATAATCTATAGTTCTATCTTTGAAAGAAATAACTTAACTTAAATGCTTACCTAAAATATATTTGTTTGGATACACTTTTATCTTAAGATTTATGTCCTAATGTAATTCAATTAAATTCAATTCCAACCATGTTGATATGTGCCCCTTCAAGGCTATACATCAATATCCAGAAAGACCATTATCCCTTTTATCCGCAAGCATTATCCCTTTTATCCAAAAGCATTATGTTGTTACTGCATTTTGGTTAGCTTTTCAATGAGTTTACCAGGCCTCAATCGGGTCGGGAAATGACAACACAATCCAATACACTACGGTACCAATTTAAACATAGTATAGATCAACTTGATACTAATTAAAACGACTGCATGTTTATACATTGTATTATCGTTTGCTTGTTATGGTTCTCATGCATCGTTGAACTCAAGAAGATTGTCAATGAAAAAAGTTAAGTGCATACTGAAATTTTTTTCTGTATTGAACGTTTTAATGAAGAAAATCATAATTATCAAACATTTTATCGTTTAAGTTACCATGTGGATTTATACATCAAGGCATGTCTGCCCTATTGATTTATAATAATACTGCGGTAGAAAAACCGAAGCTAGCGGATGGGTCACACATCCCTAAAAATTGTCGTGCAATTATACAATGTATTTTAAATGAAAGATCTACTGCGAACTAGGTCGATATATTATCAATAACGTGTTAAAGTAGTTGTACTTCTGTCGAATCGTATATTAAAAGAAAACCATACTTTACTATGAAGACCCTGAATAATCGACTTTTCCAATAATGTTTCGCTATCGCTTTTCTACTTTTAAATACGTAATCGTTCTATAAATAATTGCGCTATACAGCATGAAATATGTCCAATATTCAACTTACACGAAAACACAATTTCAACCTTATTTTGTAAATCTAATACATAATGACGTTAACATTATCTGTCTTCATAAATAATTTCGGCTTGGTTTGTCAAAGAAAAATTTTTTTCTTAAATATTTAAAAATCCGACGTTAATAGTTTATATAACAAACCAACACTGATTTATGAAAATCCCGGTTCCGGGCTAAGGTCAAAAAACTACAGAATTCCGTTAACATGATATAGTGCTACATGGGGTATTCGGAGAGAATTCACTTACTGGAACAGGAGAAAAATTAAGACAACCAAAAAATTTTCATTCATACATAACGTAACAAACGACTGGGATTTGTTACAGATTTCAACCAAATCCCATGATAACCAGCTCTGAAGTTTTGCTCACTACACATACATACTCCAGTGATAAAATCACAGTCAAGAGTGTTGTAATACAGTATGATGACTTCCAAAATTTTAAGAACCATTAATATGATCTGTGATATTGATTCGGGTAAATATTGGCAGTATATCTTAACGCTACATATTTACAACTATGATGACCTAATCTTACATTAGTTAGCTTCTAACACCAAACAAAAACGTGACACTATATAACGGGAAACCAAGTGCAAAACAGTTCTATCTACTGTTATTTGCAATGTCACACCATTTTAAAATGTCATGTTAACTGACACCAGTGCCCTTAGAAATAAATACGAACAGCTCTAACTAAATACTATTAAGAATTAATGACAACCAATAAAATATCATAGGAAAGCTAGCCACATAATACATGTATAAATTCAATCGATTTCTCTTTAGTTTTAAAAGTTTAGAATGGTGTAAGATTTTTTTTTTTTTTTTTTTTTTTTTTTTTTTTTTTTTTTGAGGGCCGCAACTTGAATTAACAAAGTTTCCGTGATATCTTATTTGACTCTGGTAACAATAGAATCTATAATAATATAATAGAATCCGGTTCTGTATGGAAAATAACAAAATATCTTGTTTTTTCAGCCTCTAAATTGACAGACATCACGATTCTGACCCCGTTTCTTCGAAAAATTCAAGTAACAATGTGTTTCGGAAACGTAACAATCGTTTCAAATTTAATGTACGAAAGTTGAGCTTCAACAAAACAGAATTTCCTCACCAAATTAACAAACGTAAGTAGTGCAACAATTAACAATCCTGAACACCAAACAAAGAACAAACTGCCCAACTAATACTGTTTTAAAAACGTTTGAATCTTTTTTTCATAATAGACCACGCGATTTTTTTTATTTTTTTTTTTTTTGTAAAACGTTTGCGAGCATTTAGCCTAAAATAACAGTGAACGAGTTACATAAAATTTAAACAAAAACATGCGTCACTCTATTTCAAAGATGCACTACAAAGTAACGGTACTCTTTGTAATCTGTGATGACAACTCTACATGATTTGCATGAAAAATACATGAGGCACACAAGAATTTAGTTCAAAATTGACAGTGACATATTAAGCGAAGACAATGTGCATTGCATGAATTAATGTAGCGATATATATGTACGTTGGTGTGGTTTAGTTAAATTTCAATCATATTTTGTTTCCCAGCATAAGAAAATTATTCCTCTATACTTGACAAACTATGCTGAAAGAGATTTAATAATAAGTCTTCAGATAATGTTGCGAAAACACATTTATCAAAGGAAGGGCCTAAATTACCCACCTGACATGTACATTATACCTGTATTATACAACCTAGCAAGTTCAACATCTTATTTATTTTTTGGGTTAAGTATTGTGGATCTTAAATTTTCGATTCTATGGATGCACGTGTTCCCGTCAGTGTATTTGAAGATCATTACCGAAACCAATCGGGAAAAAAATGTAAGTACATCTAAGTCTAATATTGAACCAGTGAATTTGTTAGTGATATTCGTTTATGATATCGAAAGAGTTAAATGACCTAACCTGATCCAACGTTAACAGGTGCTGATGCCTGCGTTTGCATGCCGACAGATTCTCCTGTCATGTAAAACTTATCGCAAAGTGAGGGTCGTAATTAATAGTGTTGAGAAAACCTACTTAAATATCTTACAGTTGCGTCCTTGTATAAATATTTTTCCTTACAATCTTTCTGGTTTCCATAACCCATCCGATCTTAATCCGTATACTATACCCTTGCAATACTAAACTATTCGACGGTCCCATAAAGGGGACATAACGTAAAACACTCCAAAAAATTTGCTATTTAAATTGCGGGAAGTAAATGAGCACAACAGTGTCACTGTCTTATGAAATGTGACGTCACCGATGTTACTATTTACTTTGCGAGCACCATACGAGTAATAAAACGGAAATGCCCTATGTGAATCACGTGTATTTAAAGTACCACTGCCTGTCGGAATCAAGAAACTATTACGACAGTTGACGAACTAGCAACATTATTGTTTTGGTTCGAATCTGGGAAAATTATGAGAAATAGGGTCGCCACAACCCCGTATTAAGTTTACAGTTAATACAATACACAATTCATAATCGGTGCATCGATGTTAACGGGAAGAGATTAACTGGTATAAATATTTACTGACGTAAGTACTGTCATTACCAAACTGCAGAATTAATTGCGACTCCTTCGAAAATTTTTTCGAAATCAATAACAAACCTACCGGCATTTGTCTGATGCCTGGAATTTCTGGCAAATCCGCCGTCTAGTTCGCCTTTCATTTCCTTCCCTTCATAATCATCTCGACAGGCTGGCTCGCCTCTACCTTTCAGGCGTGTTCTGCATCGACCACGTGGCATGGCTATTCAATTTAAAATCGATCTGAAGCGCTAGCCAATACACCTTTAGTTCAACTGAGAAGATTGCACGTGCTCTCGATTTAATATAACGCTCGAGTGGTTCCCTGACGAATAGGCGTTTATCATTAATCTGTTATGTTTAGACAAGGAACTAGAAAACTGGATTACTTGACAACGACGATAGTTTATAGCTAACACACCTAGCAACGAGATAGCCATAAATTTCGGGAAAAATAAAAGCAATTATTTTTAGGCAAAATAATTTTTATTATTATCATTATTATTATATAATCGTTCGATTATGATGGTAACAGGCATAGGTTGATGTTGGATCTCTAGTCATTTTAAATTAATGGTGTAGAAATTCTAATAATTTGACAATGAAGATATCTGACAAAGGGAATCTTATTATTTTATAATGAAAGTTACTGACACAGGAAATTCTAATTATTTGGTACTGATGGTAACTGAAAAGGGAACTGTAATAGTTTGATGATGAGAAATGATATACATTTGATAATAGTTGTAACTGATATAAGAACAGGACTCATTTGATAAACCCATCATTTGATAATGACAGTAACTTGTTCTTAAGTTTCATTGTCATATTTTCAACAAATATTTGCTATTTAAATGGTATGATTTCTTCTGTGGGACATGAATTGCAGGTATTATATGAGTTGCCTCATTTTGTTATATTTTATGTTACATTTTATCATGAGGAAGCTGCTTGTATATTAAGTCCTAGCATGTTTTAAATGGGAAGGTTTAATTTTGAAGATGTGATGAAGGTTTTGAGGGAGAAGACTGTCATCCTGCCACACACCTCAATGACAGAATGCAGGCAGACTTTGGAATACGGTATCAACCAGACACCGACTTTGAGAGCATACGTGGTGGGAAAGTTGTCAGCAGTAATCGTGGCTGTGGTAATATCCACTCTGATGAATCCCTATATTTCTTTGATGTATGTAACAACTATCTGTTCTGTGATATTTATTAATTACATACATGTGCAGCTTAATATGTGACTCAGTAAAACTGATGTTGAATGGCCATGCAAAATGGAAATTAAATCACTATGAAAAATTTAACAACTTCATAAACATCCAAAATGAAATAGCTTACATATGTTTTTCAGTGTGATATATGCACATTGTAGGTATATGGTAGGAATATTATACAAACAAACTGTTTACCCAGTCAGAGTGGTTGGGAAGATACAATGACATTGTTGAGTACTACTGACATATTATTAATTATTGGGTTTGTTAGTAACCCTCTATGGAAATGTGTGTGGGGTCAGTATGATAAATGGGAGGCGAGGCATTAGGTGATTTCCTTTATCTATCATACTTACCCCACATATTTCTGTGGAGGGTCACTAACAAACCCTGTAACTGATTTGTTTTATCAACCACTTATATTAAACCTATAATCATAATGACATGAACAACTATTGACCCTCCTCAGAAATTTAGGGGGTTATGGTGTGACCACCATTTAACATGTGAAAATACTACAAGCTTACAGGAGGTAAAACAAAATGACTCATGCCTGTATGGTATATATTTGTTTATACATCATGATGTCTTTCCTGTTTACGGACGTTGGTTTCCTGTGCTTTGTTTAAATACACTGCTATAAGAAATAGTTCTAAAAAGAAAGCCATTCGATTGATTTTATTTTTATACGCCCAAAGGGACGTATTATGTTATGACGCTGGTGTCCGTCTGTCCGTCCGTCTGTCCGTTAGCAATTTCGTGTCCGCTCTGTAACACTTGAACCCCTTGAAGGATTTCAAGGAAACTTTACACAAATGTTTACCACACCAAGACGATGTGCAGAGCGCATGTTTTGGATGTCTTGCTTCAAGGTCAAGGTCACACTTAGGAGTCAAAGGTCATATCAGTTTGTTTCATGTCCGCTCTGTAACTCTGAACCCCATGAAGGATTTCAAAGAAACTTGACACAAATGTTCACCACACCAAGACGACGTGCAGAGCGCATGTTCCGGATGACTCGCTTCAAGGTCAAGGTCACACTTAAGGGTCAAAGGTCATATATGACTTTGCTTTGTGTATATTGCTCTGCATTGAGTGCTCTTGTTTTTATTTGGCAGATCTCTTTTTTGTACTTACAATAATTTTTTTTTCGAATTACTTCCCTTTTATGTTACTATAAATAGCTTATTTTGAAACTTTTTTATTATTGGCTGTAGAGAAAAACCGAGACCACTTTTCTGTGGTACAACATGGATGGTACCTCCAATTTTAAGGTGTATTTTTACATACCTGTACGTGATAAGGATTTTTTTGTAGACTTTGAATATTTTTTTTGTGGACTTAGATTTGTTTTTAGCTCATCTGATTTTTTGAAAAAAAATGATGAGTTATTGTCATCACTTGAGCGGTTGTCGGCGTCGGCGTCTGCGTCGGCGTTGCCTGGTTAAGTTTTTTGTTTAGGTCAGCTTTTCTCCTAACCTATCAAAGCTATTGCTTTGAAATTTGGAATACTTGAACACCATCATAAGCTGACCCTGTATAGCAAGAAACATAACTCCATCTTGCTTTTTGTAAGATTTATGGCCCCTTTTGTACTTAGAAAATATCAGATTTCTTGGTTAAGTTTTATGTTTAGGTCAACTTTTCTCCTAAACTATCAAAGCTATTGCTTTGAAACTTGGAATACTTGTTCACCATCATAAGCAGACCCTGTACATCAAGAAACATAACTCCATCTTGCTTTTTGCAAGATTTATTGCCCCTTTTGGACTTAGAAAATCAGTTTTCTTGGTTAAGTTTTATGTTAAGGTCAGCTTTTATCCTAAACTATCAAAGCTATTGTTTTAAAACTTGCAACACTTGTTCACCATCATAAGTTGACCTGTACAGCAAGAAACATAGCTCCGTCCTGCTTTTTGCAAGATTTATGGCCCCTTTTGGACTTAGAAAATATCAGATTTCTTGGTTAAGTTTTATGTTTAAGTCAACTTTTTCTCTTAAACTATCAAAGCTATTGCTTTGTAACTTGCAACACTTGTTCACCATCATAAGCTGACCCTGTACAGCAAGCAACATAACTCCATCCTGCTTTTTGCAATAATTATTGCCCCTTTTGGACTTAGAAAATCATTTTCTTGGTTGAGTATTTATGTTTAAGTCAACTTTTCTCATAAACTATCAAAGCTATTGCTTTAAAAATTGCAACAGTTTTTCACCATCATAAGTGGACACTGTACATCAAGAAACATAACTCTATCCTGCTTTTTGCAAGAATGATGGCCCTTTTTAGACTTAGAAAATCAAGGGTAGGACAATATTTCTATTACACAAAAAAAATCAGATGAGCGTCAGCACCCGCAAGGCGGTGCTGTTGTTTGAAGTTTTCCTTTTGTTGTTCCAGTCCTTTGAGGCTACAACAGTAAAGTTCTTAAAATTTTGCTACCATCCTATGATGTAAGCCTTCGGGCGTATATTGCCCCGCTTGGCGGCGCTCTTGTTATTATTATTTCTTGAAACTGGTATGCAAGAAAAAGATTCTGTCACTGGTTATAGGTACAGATGGAAATATCCGGCTCTCGGGTAACTGTTTAGGCAGTAACTCGGCAGGGAACATTGTTACCACCTAAACAGTTACCCTCGAGGCCAGATATTCCCATCTGCACCTACAACCAGTGAAAGAATCTTATAATACGAACCAATTACCACCACAATACATCAGATCAGTTACAGCAGACTGTAACAAATGAGTGTTCATATTCCACAACAAATCCTCCAACTCACTGATTTTTTCGATCGGGTACTCGGTTACTCGTTTAAAAGTGATTTCTGTAACCGGAATATAGCATTTGTTCACTTTTTAAGGGAGATAATTCAAAATCATTAGTTGTTTCACCATGGCTACCATAAGCAGTGATATAATGTTTCAAATCCATTTTTTTTTTTTGATACAGTTGTAAATAATTACTTTGTGCTAAAGGGAAAACTCGAGAATGTAAAACTAACACAGATGATAACAGTTTATTGATATATTATAAGTAACTTTTTATGTCAGTGACTTAATGTAAGATAATCAAGATATCAAAACAAAAATATATAGGCGACTATTAAAATGCTAAGCGGAACATCTGGAGCAAACTGCAAAGTCGGCATAAAATTGGAATGGTTTAGCTTCTAAATTATAAAGGATATGTTCTTTATGATGTACCGCTAATTTTAACAATTGCACACAGGTGTGTTGTTATTTTCTAATTGTTTATGATATAAGCGGTACTGCAGTATGCAGCATAAGTGACTTTAAACTTAGAATCTTAACAAAGTCGGAGGGATATAGGTTTGGCATTTTCAGTGATTATGATTTTGCAAACACTGTTACCTGTCAGGGGTCATTATTGACCATTGTGCATCAATTCACACCTTTGTGTTTTTATAATCTGGGTAATTGAGTGAAAAGATGACAGATAGACACTTTGTTGATGTTTAAATGGCCGTGTTAAAATTTACGTATTTCTAGTTGTTTTTTTTTCTTTTATTTTTTAAGTACTCGATTACTAAATTTCGTAATTGATACTCGGAACACCGAGCAAGTACTCAGTTAAAGCCTTAGATTGCCATCCTATAGTATAAGGGATCCATTCAATTTAAACAAGATTCCAATACCTATACTCCCACGGATACAAGTTAGTTTATTATGAATTATTAATATAAACTATTATATGAGAGGAATTACACAACCCATACCTCCACAATACACCAGACCAGTTATGGCAGCACTACAAATATGCATGCTTATTCCACAACAAATCCACAACCCACATAGGATTAGTTTGGATGCTGCTTTACATACACACCCCAATTGTACTACACATTTGTACTGGTTCAACATTTGCATAAAATTATATTCTATCATCTCTGTTATTTTGCCTCACAAATCAGCAGAGACATTTCATTCTTGCATACCAGATGGGGATTTCCGGTATTTTTACCGGTGCTGGAAAAATCCATCTTACACCCCGGGGTGTATTAAGGGGGATATTTAAATTCAGATCAGAGAGTATCATACTCGCGATCCGTTTTGATACAAGCTTTTCTTAGGTAAAGAGAATTTATTCAAACCAATCCCCACCACACAACATTAAACCAGTTTCAGCAAAGCATCTAGCAGTACAAATGAACATGCATATTCAACAAATCCACTTACTCGAATAAGATTAGTTTTGATGCTGCTTTATGTACTGCCTAAATAGGGCTACTGGTTCAACATTTGCATATGTACTCAAATTTTCTGTTATTGTACTATTTATTTGAACTGTCAAAACATGTTCCTGGCTTTCATTATATTCTGTTCACACTAATCTTATATAAGATTAACATGAAAACCAGAAACACGTTTTGACAGTTCAAATAAGTAGTACAATATATGTCTCCTAGATCGCCATGACATTTTAGTATTTTTAATTGATATGGACCAGAGAAGCTATATATTTACTCTCTGAATGTAAACTAGATCCCTTCTGTTCTCTCTTAGTGCAATATCTACTGTATATATACAGTAGCTAACATGTTTATTTTCTTGTAATTGTGAGTATGTTTAAGTACTGACTTCTAGTTTAAGCATGATTGTGTATGTTTAAGTACTGAATTTATTGGAGTTGTTGAATACAACAAAAACTCATGTTAAATAATTTCAGTAAACTCATTCAGTATTGAAACTACACTTGTATCCATATATTTATACAGAATGGAGTGAGAGAGTTGGTAACGAAGGATATGGACACACGTAATGCTGACTACCTACAGTTTTACTTACGTATTGGTGGTGGGGATAAAGATTGTAATGGTGGTGAACATCGGCCTGAGGGTGTTATCTTACAATATTCTACAAATGGTGGGGTAACCTGGACCCTCCTTGATGAGCTTGAAGGGACTATGTATGGAACACCAAGGTACAATGTTAATAATCTTCTTATGTATGTTTACCAAGGTACAATGAAAATAATCTTCTTATGTATGTTTACCTAGGTACAGTGATAACAATCTTCTTATGTATGTTTACCAAGGTACAATGAAAATAATCTTCTTATGTATGTTTACCTAGGTACAATGATAACAATCTTCTTATGTATGTTTACCAAGGTACAATGAAAATTATCTTCTTATGTATGTTTACCTAGGTACAATGATAACAATCTGCTTATGTATGTTTACCAAGGTACAATGATAACAATCTTCTTATGTATGTTTACCTAGGTACAATGAAAATAATCTTCTTATGTATGTTTACCTAGGTACAATGATAACAATCTTCTTATGTTTGTTTACCAAGGTACAATGATAATAATCTTCTTATATGTGAAACACCTTAGTAAAATGATAATAATCTTCTTATGTATGATTACCTATGTAAAATGATAATAATCTCTTTGTATAGAATGCATAGTTGTAAAGATAAAAGTTTCTTTATTAATACCCTGGTCACAAGAATGCTACAAGCTCCGTACAAGTAGGTTTTCAGTCAGATTTTGGTAAGCTCACATGGCGTCTGTATGGACATCGTTGACTCGTACGGGCATCGTATGGATTTTTTTAACTTGTAGAGGACTCAGGAACTCGGTGAAAATATGTTTCACTGAGCTCCCAAGTTCTGTACGAGCTCGTAGAGATTTTTGAAGTCAGGAGCAGCTCACAAGAGCCCTGTACGGAAACCGCACGGGCCCTGGAAGAGCTCGTACGGGCATCGCACAATGTCCATGTGGATTTGGAAAACTGCGAGGCTTGCCGATGACTCGCATGGTCAACGTACGATATCCGTACGATATTAAGGACACAGTGCGGATAATGTGTGATGTCTGCACAGGGCATTCGCTGGGCTCCGTATGACTTCCTTGGTAATTCAAGGTGGTATAAAAACAGGAATATATTTTAAGTTCCACGGACACCGTACGAGCGCCGTACGAGTCAACTGGCATCGTACAAGGTACGACCGGGCTCCTTGTGAGCTCCGTACGACTTGTCTGCGATGTCCATACGGATATCCTATGATTGCACCCTCTAAAGGTCATAAGGGGCATGGTACGTTCAAAGAATTCCATTTCATGCAGAATTCTGGGTGCTATGGCAACCAGAAGGAAAGTCTTTAAAAATCTTCTCATAAATCATTTTCCCAATTTTGACTTAGTTTTACACAAATGTTCCTTGGATGACCCTGTACAATGCCCATTTAAATTTCTCTGATTCAGTTTCAGTAAAAAACATGGTCCCCATTCAATATTGATGTATAAAATAGAAAATTTGAAAATCTTGTCTGAAACTGTTAGCTCGATTTTGAAATTACTTCACAAAAATAATAGTTAAGTGACCCTCTATCAAGATTGCTCAAATTATTCAGTTGTAAAAAAATTAGCCTCCAGGGCATGTTGTCTCTTTGTTCCTATAATTATATCTTTATAATGCCCCCCTTGGAAGAAGGAGGGGTATATTGTTTTGCAGATGTCGGTCTGTCGGTCGGTATGTAGAGCAATCCGTTTCCAGATGCTAACTCAAGAACACTTGGGCCTAGGATCATGAAAGTTGATAGGGAGGTTGGTCATCACCAGCAGATGACCTCTATTGATTTTGAGTTCAGTAAGTCAAAGGTCAAGGTCACAGTGACCCAAAACAGTTAAACAGTTACCGGATGATAACTCAAAAAAACCTGGGCCTAGGATCATGAAAGTTGATAGGGAGGTTGGTCATGACCAACAGATGACCCCTATTGATTTTGAGATTGGTAGTTCAAAGGTCAAGGTCACAGTGACCCGGAACAGTGAAACGGCTTCCGGATAATAGATCAAGAACATATGTGCCTAGGATCATGAAAGTTGATAGTGAGGTTGATCATGACCAGCAGATGACCCCTATTGATTTTGAGGTCAGTAGGTCAAAGTTCATAGTCACAGTGACCCGGGAACAGTTAAACAGTTTCCAGATGAAAACTCAAGAACGTATGGACCTAGGATCGTGAAAGTTGATAGGGAGGTTGGTCATGACCAGCAGATGACCCCTATTGATTTTGAGGTCAGTAGGCCGAAGGTCAAGGTCACATTGACCCGTAACAGTTAAATCTGGATGATAACTTAAGAACGCTTGGGCTTAGGATCACGAAACTTAATACGGAGGTTGATCATGACCAGCAGATGACTCCTATTGATTTTTAGGTCAGTAGGTTAAAGATCAAGGTCACATTGACCCAGAACAGTAGTACTTTCTTGTACAGTGACCAAATAATTTCTGTTCCTTGTGCAATTACTGAATGCATCAAGAGGGTCATTTCATGTTCTACGAGCTCTTGTTTGTATCTTCTTGTCAGAAATTGCTTGCCAGATTTGGAAATTATTTCACACAATGTTCTTGTTTACCCCTGTGCTTGGAAAAACCTTGCATAATTACTGCAGACCGATTTTGGTAATCAGCAATTTAAAAAGAAAATAGTGCCCTGGGGAAATTGTGACTTTTCTGTTGTTAAATTCATCAACAAAACAGCATTTTGTTTTTAAAGTTAAAACCAACAGAATTTCACAAAGCTATTGATGGGAATAGAAAAGTTTCTGCTACCTATATATGTGTCGAAGTACACATGTGTAGAAATATGAAAAAATCAAAGAAAGCAATTTGATCCTTTTTTGCAGGTAACATAGATTACTTTTCCATTACTTTGAAATACCTTTGAAAGGATTAAGGTTGACAGACTGTGTTCACTCCCCAATTAACTTCTATAAACAGGTAATTTCCTGTGAGTAACGAGGGTTTAGGGGCAGTCTTCATACTATTGAAGACAGAATGGTTGGATTGGTCAGAGTTTCAAAGTTCAATACAGCAGGGAATTAAAATAATATCAGAAATTTAACCTTTATTTTAGCCCAAAATAGCCACAGATAAATATCATTTTACAAAAACAACCTTTTGAAAAAAAAAAATTCTTACCCTGCTGTGAGACCTGAATTTGCTATAAATGAACTGTATAACAGCCCGCCCGCTTAGCTCAGTAGGGAGAGTGTTGGTCTACGGATCGCGGGGTCGCAAGTTCAATCCCCGGGCGTTGCGTATGTTCTCCGTAACGATTTGGTAAAAGACATTGTGTCTGAAATCATTTGTCTTCACCTCTGATAATTCATGTGGGGAAGTTGGCAGTTACTTGCGGAGAACGGGTTTGTACTGGTACAGAATACACTGGTTAGGTTAACTGCCCGCTGTTACATGACTGAAATACTGTTGAAAAAGGTCATTAAACCAAAAACAAAACAAATGAACTGTATAACAAACATCCATTGCTGTTTTATAAAAATGAAATTACATACTAAATTCATTAATAAATGATTTCATATTGATTTGCAATTGATTTAATTCTGATTGTTTACTCCATTTCAGTATTTCAGTATTTGTAATAACCAAAAACATTGAATTTATATTTTGTTCTGTTGATTCTTTACCTCCATTTACCGCCGCTTTGAAAAAATTGAAATTTGTATTCAGATGATTGTCTCTTGTACCAATTTTACAACAATTTACTTTTCAGCTTCCCTGCAATTAATTAAATGTTTAATGTTAAAATACATGCTCATTATATGTAATTATTCAAAACGTACTGAGTAGATCATAAAATGAATACAATGTAATCACACATTTAACATCAAATTTATAAAGTTGTATGATTTTTGTCGAGCCCACTTGCCATGAGCGAAGACATAGTCGTCAAAATGGCTGTTCTATGTATGTATGTTAATGCGTGTGTCTGCCCCGATTTTTTGCATGGAGCAATCTTGTTTATATTTGGCGTGAATCTTTACCTCAATGAGACGGAGTGTCTTGCACTAATTCCAGGTTCCTATCTCAAAGGTTAAGGTCATACTTGGAGGTCAAAGGTCATGTCTGATCATGTCCAGGCCATAACTTTGATATGCATAATAAAGGAATTTTCTTTATACAGTCGAGACTATTTTAAGAGACCGACTTTGGGAAGCAGCAAAAATGGTCACATATGACAGGGAGTCTCTTAAAACAGTCTCACTTAACTGGATGACGTTGGTTTCATATATTTTTCCAGTTAAAGTACATGTATATCGGATACTTATATATAGGCCTCTTTTAAGGTAGGAGTGAAAAATGATTAAATACTATTTCTTTAATTGCATATTGATAAAATATAAATTTCAAATAATTTGCATCATTCATATGATGTTCATAAAACAAATTTAAGCTCATGATCTGGCAAGAAAATAAAGGGGAGCAGTAAAATATAAATGGTCCATTCGAACTATTTTACACACTGAGGTTTATGATATTTATATTTTTATGTATTAATGGTTCATTGACATTTGTTCGTTTATTGACTGCATCTTTAAAGTTTAATCCGTGTTTTCGGGCACGTGTTTTCTTCGTCGTTTCCTGTTAAATACCGGCATCTTTTTGTTTCACCAGGAACATTGTTAATTTATGCACCGACTCCGAATTCTTCAGCGACTTTATACGCTGGTTTTCTCCAATGGAGCAATTCAAGTGCATTAACACACTGTTCTAATATCAAAACAGTTCTTTTTTATGTTTTTCATCGGACATTTTTTGTAAACAAGTAAGTTCTCGTCACAAACAACTTCACGCGAGATAACGAACGGTAACTCTATCATGTAAAATCTTGCGAGGGAGCATCTCAGAGTCGCTGGAAACGATCTGATGATCGATTCGGGAGCCTGATTTCACAGTCGCTTGTCGCGTAAGGCAGGGGGCTGCTTAATTCAGACTCCTTTAATAGTAAATTGCGTCCGGAGCATAAAATAGGGTCGCATATGACAGGGAGTCGCTAAATTCAGGGGGTCGTTAAGGCAGTCTCGACTGTATTTAGCATGAATGTTTACCTCCATGAGACGAAGTATCATACACAAACCCCAGGTTCCTATTTCAAAGGTCAAGGTCACAGTTAGGGGTCAAAGGTCATTTTAGAGCTTGTCTGGCTGTGACTTTGCCATGCATAGAGCAATCTTTTTTTTATTCGGTAGAAATGTTAACCTCAATCAGATGAGTGCTACGCGCAACTCCTAGGCCCCTTACCTTATAAACCAAGGTAAAACTTAGGGGTCAAAATTCATTTAAGAGGTTGTCCGTGCCATAACTTTGACATGCATTGAACAATCTTATTAGCTCACCTGTCACAAAGTGACAAGGTGAGCTTTTGTGATCACGTGGCGTCCGTCGTCCGTGCATCCGTCCGTCAGTCCATCCGTAAACTTTTGCTTGTTACCACTCTAGAGGTCACATTTTTCATGGGATCTTTATGAAAGTTGGCCAGAATGTTCACCTTAATGATATCTAGGTCAAGTTCGAAACTGGGTCAGGTGTGGTCAAAAACTAGGTCAGTAGGTCTAAAAATAGAAAAACCTTGTGACCTCTCTAGAGGCCATATTTTTCATAAGATCTTCATGAAAATTGGTCAGAACGTTCACCTTGATGATATCTAGGTCAAGTTCGAAACTGGGTCATGTGCCATCAAAAACTAGGTCAGTAGGTCAAATAATAGAAAAACCTTGTGACCTCTCTAGAGGCCATATTTTTCATGGGATCTGTATGAAAGTTAGTCTGAATGTTTATCTTGATGATATCTAGGTCAAGTTCGAAAGTGGGTCAACTGTGGTCAAAAACTAGGTCAGTAGGTCTAAAAATAGAAAAACCTTGTGACCTCTCTAGAAGCCATACTTTTGAATGGATCTTCATAAAAATGGGTCTGAATGTTCACCTTGATGATATCTAGGTCAAGTTTGAAAGTGGGTCACATGCCATCAATAACTAGGTCAGTAGGTCAAATAATAGAAAAACCTTGTGACCTCTCTAGAGACCATATTTTTCATGGGAACTGTATGAAAGTTGGTCCAAATATTCATCTTGATGATATCTAGGTCAAATTCGAAACTGGGTCAACTGCGGTCGAAAACTAGGTCAGTAGGTCTTAAAATAGAAAAACCTTGTGACCTCCCTAGAGGCCATACTTTTGGATGGATCTTCATGGAAATTGGTCAGAATGTTTACCTTGATGATATCTAGGTCAAGTTCGAAACTGGGTCACGTGCCTTCAATAACTAGGTCAGTAGGTCAAATGATAAAAAAACCTTGTGACCTCTCTAGAGGCCATATTTTTCAAGGAATCTGTATGAAAGTTGGTCTGAATGTTCATCTTGATGATATCTAGATTAAGTTTGAAACTGGGTCAACTCTGGTCAAAAACTATGTCAGTAGGTCTAAAAATAGAAAAACCTTGTGACCTCTCTACAGGCCATACTTTCGAATGGATCTTCATGAAAATTGGTCAGAATGTTCACCTTGATGGTATCTAGGTCAAGTTCGAAACTGGGTCACATGCCATTGATAACTAGGTCAGTAGATCAAATAATAGAAAAACCTTGTGACCTCTCTAGAGGCCATATTTTTCATGGCATCTGTATGAAAGTTGGTCTGAATGTTCATCTTGATGATATCTAGATCAAGTTTGAAACTAGGTCAACTGTGGTCAAAAACTAGGTCAGTAGGTCTAAAATTAGAAAAACCTTGTGACCTCTCTAGAGGCCATACTTTTGGATGGATCTTCATGACAATTGGTCAGAATCTTCATCTTGGTGATATCTAGGTCAAATTCGAAACTGGGTCACGTGCCATCAATAACTAGGTCAGTAGGTCAAATAATTAAAAACCTTGTGACCTCTCTAGAGGCCATATTTTTCAATGGATCTTCATGAAAATTGGTCAGAATTTTTATCTTGATGATATCGAGGTCAGGTTCAAAACTGGGTCACATGAACTCAAAAACTAGGTCACTATGTCAAATATTAGAAAAAACGACGTCAGGTGAGCGATTCAGGACCATCATGGTCCTCTTGTTTTTATTTGGCATAATGTTTGCTTTAGTGAGATGGGGTGTCATGTGCAAACCCTAGGCCCCAATCTCAAAGGTCAAGGTAACACTTATAGGTCAAAGGTCATATTAGGCCATAAATTTGACATGCATTGATCAATCTTTTTTTATTTGGCAGATCCGTTTTTTGTGGACTCACACTTTTTTCTAGAATTACTTCCCTATGTTGTTATATAAATAGATTATTTTGTAACTTTTCATCATTGGGCATAGGGAAAAACCAGGACCATCTTTCTGTGATACAACATGGATGGTAGCTCAAGTTTTTAGGTGTATTTTGACATATCCGTACCTGATAACGACTTTTTCTATTTTTGTCAGAATCACTTCCCTTTGTTTTTCCTAGAAACAGCTTATTTTGTAACTTTGTTATTATTGGTCCTACAGAAAAAACAACATCACTTTTCTGTGGTACAACAAGGATGATACATAATTTTTTTTCTTTGTGGACTTAGAATTTTTTAATTTTTTTTTTGTGTTGATGATCATTTCTGTTAGATAACAATAGTTTGGGTCAAGATATTGAAATGAAACTTGTGAAACTTGAGTCATTCATGCGGTGTGTCAATAAATAATGGGCTCCACATTGTTGCCCTTTGTGCTTGAACCTTCTAGTAATATGTTACAAATATGGCATTTAATCTTGAAATAATGGACTAAGTTCCTTATAATTGTCGTGTTTGGACCTGGAAATGTGTTCCATATAACCAAGTTTTCTCTATATCAAAGGTCGAGATATACATGGGATTTTCATATAAAATCTATAGGGGGTGGGGGGGGGGGGGGGGGGGGGGGGGGGGAGAGAAATCGAGCCAGAAAAGTTAAAACTGAGTTTGCTATAAGTGAGTTTTACTGTACATGTTTTACTAAACCTTTGAATTACTTATGCAGTTTACAGCAACACTGTAAAATCTGTAAATGATCATGAAAATATTTCAGTTTAGTGTCCAATGACTTGCCAAAAGAAGCAAGAACACCAAGTGCTAGATTTCAGTGGTGGCAGCCACAGCATTCTGGGAAGGGATATGATCAGTGGGCAATAGATGAAATACGACTTGGACAGTATGAGAATCTGAGATCTATTGAAGATGACTTTAATGTAAGTCTTGTTTCATGCTTTCAAAACTTAATGCTCATAGTAGCTATCTGAAAGAAGGGTTCAAACTGAACTACCAGTATATAGTATTAGTATTTTATCTAGGATCCATTGTATATCTAGCATCAACATTCAGGTTCAGGGTGAGCTATTAGTATAGGTGGATGGTATATGGTCAGTTTTCCTTTGTTTTCATAATACCTTGTCCTGCATAAACATTTCTAGCATGGACCTCTCTCATATATTTTCAACTTGTTCCACTTGACCCATTTTAGGGTCTGTCAAAACTAAAGATAAAGCTTTTAAAGGATTTGTTCTCATGAACCACTTCATACATCATCACCAAACATCCTTAACATCTGCTCTTAAGTTTGTTAAGATAATCTGACTGCCTCTATTTTAGGGACCACTGGAGCTAAAAGAAGGAAACCCTTTAAGATGACGTGTAACACTTTATGAAATTTTATTTTCTAAAATCTTCCAAGATTTGTCTGTTTCTTTTGTGTATGTTTTTTTTTTTTTCATATCATATTTAGCTTGTCTGATTTTAAAAAAGGTATTGTTGTCACTTGATCATTAGTGTCGGCTTTGGCTTTGGTTAAAATTTTTGTTTCAAGAACCATAACTCTGATAAGCATCTTGTCAGAATTATGGCCCTTTTTGTCGAGCCCGCTTATGGAAGCGAAGACATAGTTGTCCAAATGGCTGTTCAGTGTATGTGCGTGCGTCCGTCCGTCCACTGGATTTGTTTGTCCGGACCATAACTTTGACATGCATGGAGCAATCTCGTTTATATTTGCCATGAATGTTAACCTTAGTGAGACGGAGTATCATGCACAAACCGCAGTTTTCTATCTCAAAGATCAAGGTCACACTTGGAGGTCAAAGGATAAATTCAATAATGACATTGCCCGGAGCATTTCTTCTTCATGCGTGGAGCGATTTTGATGTTACTTGGCACAAATGTTCACAACATTGTGATGGAGTGTCATTGGCAAGAACCAGGACCCTAGGTCTAAGGTCAAGGTCACACTTAGAGGTCAAGGGTCAGATATAAGAATGACTGTCTGGAGCATTTCTTTTTCATGCATGGAGGGATTTTGATGTAACTTGGCACAATTGTTCAGTGTCATGTGCAAGAACCTAGAATTACTTCCCTTTGTTGTTACTACAAATAGCTTATATTGTAACTTTTAAGCTCACCTGTCACAAAGTGACAAGGTGAGCTTTTGTGATCGTGCGGCGTCCGTCGTCCGTCCGTCCGTGCGTAAACTTTTGCTTGTGACCACTCTAGAGGTCACAATTTTCATGGGATCTTTATGAAAGTTGGTCTGAATGTTCACCTTAATGATATCTAGGTCAAGTTCGAAACTGGGTCACGTGCCTTCAAAAACTAGGTCAGTAGGTCTAAAAATAGAAAAAACCTTGTGACCTCTCTATAGGCCATATATTTCACAAGATCTTCATGAAAATTGGTCAGAATGTTCACCTTGATGATATCTAGGTCAAGTTCGAAAGTGGGTCACGTGCCATCAAAAACTAGGTCAGTAGGTCTAAAAATAGAAAAACCTTGTGACCTCTCTAGAGGCCATATATTACATAAGATCTTCATGAAAATTGGTCAGAACGTTCAACTTGATGATATCTAGGTCAAGTTTGAAAGTGGGTCACGTGCCATCAAAAACTAGTTCAGTAGGTCTAAAAATAGAAAAACCTTGTGACCTCTCTAGAGGCCGTACTTTTCAATGGATCTTCATAAAAATATGTCAGAATGTTCACCTTGATGATATCTAGGTCAAGTTCGATACTGGGTCATGCGCCTTCAAAAACTAGGTCAGTAGGTCAAATAATAGAAAAACCTTGTGACCTCTCTAGAGGCCATATTTTTCATGGGATCTGTATGAAAGTTGGTCTGAATGTTCACCTTGATGATATCTAGGTCAAGTTCGAAACTGGGTTAACTGCGGTCAAAAACTAGGTCAGTAGGTCAAATAATAGAAAAACCTTTTGACCTCTCTAGAGGCCATATTTTTCATGGGATCTGTATGAAAGTTGGTTTGAATGTTCATCTTGATGATATCTAGGTCAAGTTCGAAACTGGGTCAACTGCGGTCTAAAACTAGGTCAGTAGGTCTAAAAATAGAAAAACCTTGTGACCTCTCTAGGCGCCGTACTTTTCTATGGATCTTCATAAAAATTGATCAGAATGTTCAGCTTGATGATATCTAGGTCAGGTTCGAAACTGGGTCACATGCTGTCAAAAACTAGGTCAGTAGATCAAATAATAGAAAAACCGTGTGACCTCTCTAGAGGCCATATTTTTGATGGGATCTGTATGAAAGTTGGTCTGAATGTTCATCTTGATGATATCTAGGTCAAGTTCGAAACTGGGTCAACTGCAGTGAAAAACTAGGTCAGTAGGTCTAAAAATAGAAAAACCTTGTGACCTCTCTAGAGGCCATATTTTTTAATGAATCTTCATGAAAATTGGTCAGAATGTTCATTTTGATGATATCTAGGTCAAGTTTGAAACTGGGTCATGTGTAGTCATAAACTAGGTCAGTAGGTCAAATAATAAAAAAACCTTGTGACCTCTCTAGAGGCCATATTTCTCATGGGATCTGTATGAAAGTTGGTCTTAGTATTCATCTTGATGATATCTAGGTCAAGTTCGAAACTGGGTCAACTGCGGTCAAAAACTAGGTCAGTAGGTCTAAAAATAGAAAAACCTTTTGACCACTTTAGAGGCCATATTTTTCAATGGATCTTCATGAAAATTTGTCTGAATGTTCACCTTGATGATATCTACATAAAATTTGAAACTGGGTGACGTGTGGTCAAAACTAGGTCAGTAGGTATAAAAATAGAAAAACCTTGTGACCTCTCTAGAGGCCATACTCTTCATGAGATCTTCATGAAAATTGGTGAGAATGTTCACCTTGATAATATCTATGTCAAGTTCAAAACTGGGTCATGTGCCTTCAAAAACTAGGTCATTAGGTCAAATAAAAGAAAAACCTTGTGACCTCTCTAGAAGCCATATTTTTCAATGGATCTTCATGAAAATTGGGTCATGTGGAGAAGGTGAGCGATTCAGGACCATCATGGTCCTCTTGTTTATTACTGGTCGTAGGGAAAAATCAAGACCACTTTTCTGTAGTACAATATGCATGTTACATCCAATTTTGAGGTGTATTTTGACCTATCTCTCCTGGGAAGGATTTTTGTGTGGACTTAGATTTTTTTAAAGATTTACTTACCTTTGTTGTTACTATAAATAGCTTATACATGTATTGTAACTTTTTGCAATCATTTTTTATTTGGCTTAAATGTTTGCCTTAATGAGACAGGGTGTCATGTGCAACTCTTAGTCCTTTTGACAGCTGGTGTGCTCCACATGTTGCCTGTGGGCATCTAGTTGTACTTAGAAAATTAGATTTTTTTGGTTAAATTTTTTGTTTAGGTCCACTTTTCTCAAAAACTATGAGAGCTACAGCTTTAAAACTTTGCACACTTGTTTATCATCATTAACTGAGTGAGTAGACCAAGAACCATAACTCTAACCTGCATGTTGTAAAAATTACAGTCCTTTACGTACTTAGAAAATTTGAATTTCTTTTTATTTAGGTCACTTTTCTTGATTTCTAGAAGAGCTATTGCTTTGAAACTTTGTACACTTATTTATTTTAGTATGCAGGTCAAGAACCATAACTCTCTCTTGCATTTTGTCAGAATTATATGCCTTTTTAACTTTGAAAATCAGTATTTCTTTGTTGCTTTTTATTCAAGTTCACTGTTCTTGAATACGTACTATAGCTTTGAAACATCATAATTTTTGGGGGTTTTTTTGTCATCATTTAAGATGAGTAAGAAGGCCAAGAACATAACTCTTTTTTTTTAACATTTTGTCCAGCACATGCAGACGAGCGTTGGCACCCACAGCCGGTGCTCTGTTTCAATATATATAAACCTTAACATTTTAATGTCCCCTTTCAAAGAAATTTCGGTATATTGCTTTGCATCTATCAGTCGTGTCTGTCAGCCTGCAGGTAGCTAGAGCAAGTGGTTAGGGATAAGACAATGTGCAGAAGGCATAAACTTGGTCAGTAAGTCAAAGGTCAAGGTAGCAAATTGAGTTCAGATCTGCCCTTTGTATTTTATGTCAGGTGCACAACTTCAGAACTATTCAAGGTATTGAGTTAGGCTTGAAATACAGTCGGATGATGATGAGGTGATTTGAGGGGGAAAACACTCCACTTTACCTCCCCAACTCCTTCACCACCCCTCCCCCCCACCTCCACCACCAAAACAATAAAAATGCTCATTTTTATATTTTTGCGCCTTAATATTTGAGCGCATGAACCAGGTTGGTAAGTCAGTGGTCAAGGGTAAGTCAATGGTCAGAGGTATGTCAAAGGTCTAGGATACAGCAAGGTCAAAACTGTCAAACTTATTCTGTGTGCAGATCTAAACTAAATAACCATTCAAGGTATAGTCTTCAACGTTTTGCATGTAGGTAATTGACTATGATACAATGTGCAGAGCACATAAACTTGATTGGTAGGTCAAAGTTCAAGGTCTCAAATTTTGTTAAAAAGCTCATAAATCAAATTCATCCTTCACATGTTGTGTCTGAAGCACAACTTCAAAACAATTCAAAGTATTAACTTTAAACTTGGAATATATACTGCTTGCTGCTTATTTCGTTTCACAATGTATTCAGGAAAAAGTAGGCTATAATGATCATTTGACAAAGTATAACCAGTAATAAATTGTGTTGCTCAAATATTTGACGAAATTACCCACTGTCTTAAATTTTCATTGCAATATTAATTGCAAGGATGTCTTATTCATGAAATTATTTAAAATATATGGGTGTCTGATACATTTTACACTGCCAAAAGCAGTGTTTTATCAAGTAGGATATCATACCATGAAATTAGAACTAACTCCCGTGGCAAAAGTGAAGGTCACTTGTATTGGAAACATGATTGATTTAAAAGTTAGCAAGGGCTTGAAAAATGATTTTCTGTTAGAAAGAAGTTTTGCCAAGCAAAGGTTTACTAAGATATAGGAAATAATAGCAACATAACCTTCTTCCTTTATTCATTTGTCCCCCCACCTCCTCCAATTAAAAACAAGATAATTTCACTTTTTGTTTCTTGTGCCTTAGTATTCTATCAACTGCACCACACAAAACTCTGCAATCAATCACACACTGCCACATTACATCCCACCTCCAACATACCCCCTAAAAAAGTTCTTTAAATTGAACAAATTCCTCCTCCTCTGACACCTAAAACCAATTATACCTTATCCCCAGCAATTTGCTGGTACCCATTCACAGCTGGGTCGACTGAGGCAATCTATATAGCAGTTTTTCCACTAGAATTGGTAAAAAAAATAAGAACCAACAAAGTGTTGCGCCATGTTGTACATAACTTGTGTATATCTTGAAATAAATTATCTTTCGAAATATACTCCCGTCATTCACAAAACAACTTATTTGGCAGAGGATATAAATTTACTGAATTTGCTTGTTCTTTCTACTTGCTAAGAAAAATAAGAACAGATTAAAGTTGAAGTTTTTTTAACATTGTTCAGTACTATACTTTAAATATATATCAAATATATCAGAGCAAAGTTTAATGAAAGGCTTACATAAAGGAATTAGGAGCTGAAAATTGCATAAGATTTTTATTATTTCAAAAGAAAGCTTTTTGGAAAAATAGGAAAAATGTATAAAGAACTTATCCCTATACTCCATCAGTAACCCTATCATGTGATCTGAAACAGGTAAACATTCTCACTACACTGCAGAGAGGATGCCTTTACAATGGGTTTACAAGCATATCAGATTAATAACCACACTTAATCTATTTCTTTTCAGTTGCTAATAAATAAACAATTCGACCCTCAACATACACAGAATCCTGATTTAATCCCAGTCTTTACAACATTCTACAGATAATTTTAGAAATGGCCTCTAGTTGTTCTTTGAATTGGAGTAAAAATTAAATGGAATTCAAAAATGTTGCTGATTACAAAAAAGAAAGAGCAAATAAAACAGGGTCTTTGAAAAAGGATACAATTTTTTATTGAAAGTTACATACATGATGCGTTTGTTTGTGAAATAGACAATAAATTCCTTCTAAAAGCAAAATGTTGTCAGAGGAAAAATGAATTACCACATACATTGTGTAAAAGAATCAAACATTTTTGACGAACAATGCAGCTGTATTGCTGGGTAAATGAAAAAAGTGTACTTTCATTTAAACGTTTGAAACTTAATTAAAATTTTGTGTGTTATTTATTCAAGATAATACTAGTTAATCTTTGCAATGTGTACATGTGCCACTGGCTGTGAAACTCTCTGTTTACCTGTTTTGGATCACGTGATAAATTTGGCATACTACAAAACATGGAGTGGAGTCATGGAGTGGAGTGGTGGAGTGGAGTCAAAATTGGAGTGGAGTCGTGGAGTGGAGTCAAATTTGGAGTGGAGTCAAATTTTGGAGTGGAGTCATTGAGTCAAAATTTTGAAATGTTGTATTAAGCCTGTGAAGCTCCATCTAAATTCCCGTTAACAAAATAATTGATTTATTGCCCTTTAGAGAAAATGCGAGTCAGTATATATATAATATATTTCTGAAAAAATAAATGTAGTGTCTATAATTCTCTATGTTCTAGTTCCATGTATTTCTAACACCTACCATGCGGTTGATTAAATATTTAAAGGTTTAATTAGGGTATATTGGATGGTTGTTGCCTACATTAATTTTCATTTTAAGTGACAGGAGAAAGGTTGTGCATTATCATAGTGGTGTCAATTCCAATTAAAAATGATGAAAAAAAATTGTAGCATTTTATGATGTAGCACTGGATTTTTTATTTAAATTTGAAATGGCATTTGCATTTATATATTATATGTTCATCACATAGAGATAACATGTTGTTTTTCTTGTTTTTTCTTGTTAATTAAAAGTAATAGACTTTTAGGTGAAACTTTATAAAATACATGTTTCTTATCTGTGAAATGCATTTGAGACCACTCGGATGAAGGGGCTATTGGAATCATTAGGTCAATGTGACCATTTGAAGAGAATTTTCTTTTAAACATTACAAGCATAAATGGTTATGACACAGCCCATTTCTTAACGATCTTACCATCACACTTGCACCAGATTTTAATTCTTCATATCATTTGGATTGTGCAGAAATGAAAGTGTAAACGTGGGAATCATTTTATTTTTTATAGATCAAGGCCTTATAGCTCTGACTCTGCTAGACTTTTTAGTCTGATTTGCCTTGTAATCACTCCTGATCTAGACCTAGATCTTAAGATCACTTCATATTGTATATAAATATGATTAGGATTCCTAAAGAAATCAAGATACATGTAATGTACTAGATCTAACAAGGTGATATGTAACAAATTGTGTGATACTGAAGGGCCGACAACACTTGACTTACAGTATACAGGTGTAGCCCAGAATCAAACTTGGCTGAGATTTTAAGATTACATGTGCATTGTATTTTATTTTGATATGTGTGTACATAGATGAAATAGAAATAAATTAACTAAATTATTTGCCCAATATATTTCCAGAAGGTATTTAGCTACCTGTGATAAACACAGAATGGTGAAAATTAATGAAAAATCCAAGTAATAGACAGTAACATACCGTAGAAGTGGTAAACTTAGCAAGGTGAACATTTTGGCAAATTGTAAAAATTCGCTAATATTTGTAAATAAAATTGTAATGTAATGTAATGTACAATGTGTTATCATTACATAAGTCAGGAAATCAGAAATTTGCTAAAATTTGTGCACGCTAAACAGATGGATTTCAAAAATTGCTAACTTTTTGACACTCAGAAATACGAGGGTCGTTCAATAAATAGTGCTACTCCATGTGTAGTTCCTTAACCAGTGGTTATTTTTCAGTGCGGTTTTACACTGTACAGTAATTTTTTGGGAACAAAGTAACATCGGAATAAAAAAATCGTTAAAGCCAAATTATAAAAAATAATTATTTGAATGAGGTGTACACGCTGGTTACTGGAGCATATCAAAAAATAATCATAACTTCGGTTTGACCTGGGCATCCAGGTCTCAGAATAATAGAATAACTTGTGAAATGTCAAAATTCTATCATTTTTGTACGAGATACAGCAATTTGTGACGAGTTTGAGTTTGTTTTTAAATACTTATTGCGTTTTTCATTTTACAAGACAACTAAAACATCTTAACTCGAGGTTAATTCCATCTGAAATGAGTCTCGCGAGCGATTAATCTTCAGTTGTAAGAACTTGTTTCGCAATCGAAAATAAAGAAATTAGTGTAAACTTAAAATACAAGAATTTTTTCAACGATCAACATCACATCTGACAAAATTGCAGGGGCTTATTGTACTCAACTCCTCATTTTTCGAGTAAAAATGTGCAACCATTTAATACAGTAACACTACATTGTGGGTTGCTATAATGGAAAAATGTTTCATTGTAGCAACCTGCAGCCCGCAAAATATATACATGTACACAAAATTGCGGGCTTCGGGCTGCAGGTCGCAGGTTGATACAATAGAAATTTTGTCAGCAATAAAATTAATGAATTTAACACACCAACATGCATGCTACTTATTTTTTTTTACCCGAGCTAAACGGTAGTCAATATTGCAATATCAGTGGACATTAACAATTTCAAACACTAATAATGCATAATCACAAAATATTAAATTATTTATGTAACAAGTTTAAATATCTAAATTTTATCTGACTCATAAATTCCTCTTGTTTATTTTAAATTAAATGCTGCTGAAATAATTCATCTAATAAGATAATTAAACTTGTAAATTGATTTTTGGTATTTGGAATGGGACTGACAGGTTCTCATAATAAATCTGTCGACAAATTTTGAAAATGATCTAAGGCCAAGTGAAAAATTTGTTAAGTAAAACAACAAAAACAACAAACTTCAATAAAAATAAAACACTGATGAGGAGTGTTATATTTGTTCACTGATAAAGGTTATGAAAAATAATGTCTATTATTATACCCAACCCATCAGAGAATACATCAAGTAGTAAAGTAGTAATTAGAACATGCTCCTACAGTTGTTCAGTTGGAACTTAGTTTTGGAAACTTGGTTATTACTTTTTACCAGTATTTTATACTGTGGTCTATTTGAATATGTTCCCATGGGTTGACCGCCTTTTGATTGGTTTACAACTGTTCTCAAATAAATAAAATTGTATTTCATATCTATGTGATGCTTTAAAATCTCTTCAAAAACAATGAGATAAAATATACTGACAGTTAACAATTTGACCAAGCCCTATGTTCCGTGTGGCTACAATTAATGTAAGACAAAAGCATTATTATGTTGAACAGTTATAAAAATATCAATAAATAAATATTATTGATAAAACAAATTTGACTCCACTCCATGACTCCACTCCACTCCAAATTTGACTCCACTCCATGACTCCACTCCAATTTTGACTCCACTCCACTCCAAATTTGACTCCACTCCATGACTCCACTCCAATTTTGACTCCACTCCACCACTCCACTCCATGACTCCACTCCACGACTCCACTCCATGTTTTGTAGTATGCCGATAAATTTTGTCAATATGGAGTATATATATAACATTAAATTTCGTGATTTTTTTTACCTTATTGTAAATTCAGTTTTCCGGCGATTTGCATCAAAGTTTTACTTGTTTTAATTTGTGCCGCATGAATCTCAAAAAGTATATGAAACATTATAGGAATATTATACAGCATGTGAAGTTGTGCACCTGGGGTTTTGTTAGAGATTTCATTCAGTCAGACCAGAGTTATGGCCTTTGACTTAGACAAAAATATGCATGAAAATGCATTAAAGTTTATGTTACATGTATCTTAAAACATATTTGACCTAGGGTCATGCAACATAATAGGAATATTATCAAGCATGTGAGGTTGTGCACCTGGATTTTGTTTGGGATTCTGACAGTCAGATAAGATTTATGGCCCTTGATTAAATCAGTGACTTTTTTCTGGTTTCTGAGAGGTTCTATGATTTTTGAGTCGGCTAACGCTGAAAGCGTTTGACTATGGAAGGGAATCTCCACCAGGACATGCATGCTGCTAAATGACAAATGCATGTTGCCTTGTGTTATTCGTTTTAAACTAAATGCAACATCCATGCGTCTTTGTGTTACCTTCCATCCATTAGTGGCACATACCTTGCATCGTTCATCACTGCATGTATGTAAGACGCATATTCTTGCGTGTAAATGGCAAATGCATCCATTGTGTGGCATATTAAAATGTTTATGTGAACAAGTTCTAAGTGTTTTGTACGTTTTACTTTCTGAAATTGATTAAATCGTTCCTCCATTATATAAAACTAACACATGCATGTTAACATTTAGTTGTTGCCCGTTGTTTTTTGTTTTTGATATATAGGTCCCTGCTGTAGACCTTTTCTGTGTAGGTCCCTACTTTAAATTCATGGATTCTTAGTATTGCAATGATTGAAATTTATGCAAGGCGAAAACAGTGCTAACTAAGCACTAAGCAGCACGAAGTTAATCAAATGCGACTTTAACATTTGTAATATGAAATTCGTAGAAAGCTGGGAACCAGAATTTCCGGCAGTTTCCGTAAAATCAGTGAACCATGAACAGTGTTTTAGTAAAAAAGTACTCATAATTTCCAGCTGTCCAGGGACGTAATTTCCACCGAAAACAACACAAGTATACACAGATAAGTTTAGACTCTCTCACCGTTTAACCTACGGAAACTACCGAACACGTGAATTTGCTGTCGAGAGTGGTCTCCCGTGTATACTAATTTGCGCTAAAATTTTTGCTTTTTGTTGGTTCCCTGTAATGTTGTAATGCACTACCGTGCTTACATTTTTGTTATACTGCAAGTTTAAATATTTATTAAAGCCATGTGTTTTAGTATATTATTTTTGCCGGGAAACTGTAATATAAACAAGAACCAAGTGGTTGCAAGCATCACTAATGTTAAATCCAAAAAGCAGTAATAATCAAGTTATGAAAATTTCGGAATATTCACAAGTCACAATGTTGTTGATAGCTCGTTACATTCAGTAGCGACAACGTCAAATACGCGTAAGAAAACATAGAATACAGTTAGTAATAATACGTTTCAATATTGTAGTAAGCAAACAAAAAAGTTGAACGCACTTGTCAATTACATGCAAGAATAATCGATATTCATGAAAGGACTGTTTTCTTAGCATTAAGAAGCATTAAAGATGAATTTCTTGTAAGGCAAATGTAAGAAACTAAAATGCAGTTGCAATGTTGCAGAACGCATATGTAAGTAAATAACATAGCAATGTCATTTAGCAGCATGCATGTCCTGGCGGAGATTCCCTTCCGTATTTGACAGGTCCTTGCTGTCGCCAGATTTCTCATTCTTCTTATATGGATGAACAACACAGTGCATTGATGTAGTTCCATTATATTGTCTCTAATTTCAAAGAGTTCATTGATCGAATTAAGTTCAGTTATGTCAGTCCCATAATGATATGACCAATATACGATGTAGTCAAATTTATAAAGTGTATTTGTGCAATACTCAAATAAAGCCACGTATTTTCTTCCGCGGTAACTCATTAAGCATAAGCATGAATAACGATTTCGTGGGATTTGGAAATACTAGTTGCGCATATGATAATGGTGACTAATTTTATGTCCTTATGTCACAGAATAGCAAATATTATGTTAACAAATTGAAATAAAAACTGCATATTGAATTTATTAGCCAAATTTATCCATTTATTTCCCTGTCCGTTTCAAAAAGTAATCTTTAAAATCATTGCGCAAATAACAAATTTGTTGCCGTGCATTTCATGAATTGTGCAGATTTACCAAGCTTGCGTAACATCCAGCAAAGGACAAAATATAGTTCCAGAACATACTGCTAGTATTTTATTGAGTGGGGTACCTCTGAAAGCATTGGAATGTCTCTTATCAAAGAGTTTTTCACATCGATGAAATTAATTTATGATAGCTTCATTTTAAATGACCCGAATAAGATATGTGCGGTACGTTAATTCTTCAGCGAGACTTCGGGGATGAATCCTGATTACATGGTGGTGTTCATTTTGGGCACTTGTCAGCAAACACACGTGACCTGTTTATAACAATGGATTGTCCGTAGTTTCTGAAAATATGGACTACAATTTACCAAAAAATACTACGGAGATCGGCCAGATCAAATGATATGCAAAATCGCTAGTGGCGAAAATAGAAATGTCTACATATAACTTTGTTCTAAACCTTTCTAGACCTCGTAACCTTTCTAGAATTTTGACTGGTTCGGATAATTTGCTTACGATTCAGGTTGCAAAAAAATAGATACCAATACCCATTCTGCATTTTATGTCATCTTGACACATGGGTTGAATTTTGCAGTCAGTTAGCGAATAAATTATCGGGAGAAGAAGCTCTTACTGGTTTGTTTTAATTACTGCTGATTAAATGATTTTATTTCTTAATTTTCGAGAAATAAGCAAATCAGCAAAACATTAAATTTATTTTCTTGTAGTTTTTTTTTTAAATCGGAAGTAGATCGTCTACAAAGTGTGTGAAACTGCAATTTTTCATGAAATGATTTTAATAAGAGGTAATGGCACCGTAAACTTTAATGTCAGATACTGCCAAATGCTGCTAAACTGTCTTCGTATCATCACAATTTGTAAAACATGTTGTTGAAACTGGAGATTGGGGCGATATTTAGAAAAGTGTAATATTATCCGGATATAATATTTTCGGATAAATATCGAGCTGTGTTCTGAAATTTTAACATTCAAGTAACAGACATGATAGATATTATTTTAACAGAAATGATTCTAGAATTTATTTTTATAACACATACATAGAATATATATCAGACTTACATTCTAGAGTCCTGTCGCATGACCTGAAAGTAAAAATATGAAGTGACAATCATTCATACATTGGATATTGTAATACTAATAAGAATCTAGGTAATATCTAGAAATTGAAACATATTATTTTCAGTTAGAAAATGCACCAAAGGCTGTATCAAGGGTCAAACTTTTCTTGAGACCTCAAACCCTTCTTGCAGGAGGGGGTATCCTCCCACACCCTTCCCCCATATTGCCACTTTGCAGTTTGATACATGTGCCCTTTTACCAGCTGCCAACATGCCCATGACTGCAATTAAAAGCTGGAAGGAACACCCCTCCCCACACCCAGCCTGCTACTGACCGCGTAAAAAATGGCTCAAACTTTTTTCAGCCTAGTCTGGGCCCTGTCTGTCTACATGAATCAAAATGGATAATTGAAAGTGTAGTGCACAGACTTAGGGACTACTGACATGGTTCTGAAACGGTAAACTGGTCTGAAATAGAATAATTGATGGTTTTAGCTAAAAAAAGAAATGCATTTATTAAAATCGGTTATCTTTTCCGAAATTGGTAGCTAGTCCGAGTAACTTCCTTTAGTTTTGAATGCGCAATTTTCCTGTCAGTGTAAACATTCATGACACTATATATTGACAGCAACATTTATAAATCTTTAAACGCAAAAGTACGTATACTTTTAATTCACATCACTTATAATATGATTGAACAATACCTAAGAAGTATGACACGGTTATTACCAGGCCCTTTAGCCGTAAAATATCTGAATAGTTCTTTTGTCCATCTGTTACAAATTATATGTGGCAATCTCCGCTATAAAATTTCAATATATAAATTGTCATATTCAAATTTTATCACGTGCGAACATACCAGCCGATAATTACCCGTTTTGATAATGCCGGAGTCAAATGTTTATTCGAAAAATATATAGTTATAGTCTTGGGCAGTATCTTAGTGTCAGCTGTTGAATTGTAGTTTGTACTTCCGACATTTTTTTTTTGCAAACCACTCTTCAATTTTAGAAAAATATATCGGGTTTAAATACTTGTATAATATCAAGTGCAGCGATTGAATGGCCATTTAATTGATATTTATTGTAAGGAAATCTCTGTTCAGTTGAAAAAAAACAACAACCCCCCCATAAAAACAAACTGAAACTGGTAGAACTTGTTGAACATTTAATATTGTCTGTTCCATCTTCAGCAAGCAGGCAGATGGCTATTTCAATCAAAATAATTGCAAATCTTTAAAGATTAAAACCTGTGACTCTTGGCAAAAACTGGCGAACGGGAAACTAAAAAGTATTTCGGACAGCATAATTATGTATATGCAATACTTTTTGTCTTTTTGTACACAACTTATGTATATCTTGAAATAAAATATCTTTCAAAATATACTAAAACCACTTATTTGGCAGCAGTTATAAATTCACTGAATATAATGCTGTATTTTCTATGTCGCTGGTGTGCTTGTTATGGTCCCTAAAAGTGGGGGAGCATAGATATAGTGACCTTGTCCATCACACTTTCTGTCCAGAGGATATTGAAGATACCAAGTTGTAACTTTTACATGAGATCCATTTCAGTTTACTTTATCTTAAAAATGATTAGTATTGAAGCCTCAATGTACATGCACCCCTTTAATCAATTTCATTGATTTATTACCACACATAATCTGGGAAAAGAAATATTTGAAATAAGTTGCATGGAAGCAGTTTTTACCTACAAAACCAGTCATTTGTGTGCATCCTGTATTCATTATTCCTGTTGTTTGATATTATAACCTTGCTATTTAGACTATACTACCAGTACATCAATCACTAGCTGAATCTCAGGCCCTTCAAGCCTTTGATTTTGTTCTGAGAGATGAAGTGATTGTTTGGTTTCAGAGAGGTTTGTGTTTTAGGAGGGTTTCAGAGACATGCAGTGATTGTTTGGTGTCAGAGAAATTCAGTGAAATAATTTTTTGTTTTCAGAGAGATTCAGTGAATTGTTCTTTGGTTTCAGAAAAGTTAGTGATTCTTTGGTTTTACAGAGGTTCAATAATTCTTTTTTTTAATTTTTGGTGGGCGGGGTGAGAGGGGGAGGGGTTTAGAGAGATTAAGTAACTGTATTGTTCCAAAGAGAGTTTTTTGGGTTTTTTGGTGGGGATGGGGGATGATTTCAGACAGATTCAGAGTTGTTTCATGAAATAGAGCAATAAGTACTTTTTTCCATAGACAGAAATCATTTCTTGAGCAATTTAGTTGCCTGTAAAAATAAAGAAAACTGGTATATTGTAATGGTGAACTGAATTATGAAAGTCAAATTATCATAATTATTCTTATATCTTAAATGTTACTTACAGGACTTTACCATAACTCTACTTTTGCTGTTGTTTTTGAGCTCTATCTTCAATGTTATTTACAGGACTTTACTGAAACTCTACTTTTATTGTTCTGTTTGAGCTCTTTTTAGCTCACCTGAGCACGAAGTACTCAAGGTTAGGTATTGTGACCGGTCATTGTCTGGCATCTGTCGTGCGTTATCCATCAATATTTGCCTGGTGAACACTCTAGAGGCCGCAGTTGTGACCCAATCTTTATGAAACTTGGTCAGAATGTTTGTCTTGATGATTTCTAGGTCAAGTTCAAAACTTGGTCATGTGGGGTCAAAAACTAGGTCAGTAGGCCATATCAAAGGAAAAGCTTGTGAACACTCTAGAGGCCACAATTTTGACTCAATCTTTATGAAAATTGGCCAAAATGTTTGAAACTTGGTCATGTGGGGGCAAAAACTAGGTCACCCAGTCAGATCAAAGGAAAAGCTTGTGAACACTCTGGAGGCCACAGTTGTGACTCATCTTTATGAAACTTGGTCAGAATCTGAAACTGGGTCATGTGGGGTCAAAACCTAGGTCAGTAGGCCAGATCAAAGGGATGATCTTGATCTTGATCTTGATGATCTCTAGGTCAAGTTTGAATCTGGGTCATGTGGGATCAACAACTAGGTCACCCAGTCAAATCAAAGGAAAAGCTTACACTCTGGAGGCAAAATTGTGACTCAGTCTTTATGAGAACTGGTCAGAATGTTTGCCTTGATGATCTCTAGGTCAAGTTTGAAACTGGGTCATGTGGGGTCAAAAACTAGGTCGCTAGACGAGATCAAAGGAAAATCTTGTTAACAGTCTAGAGTCCACAGTGTAAGTTTGAAATTCATGAGAATTGGTCAGAATGTTTGTCTTGATGACCTCTAGGTCAGTTTTGAATCTGGGTCATGTTGTTTCAAAAACTAGGTCATCCAGTCAAATCAAAGGAAAAGCTTGATAACACTCTAGGGGCCACTTGGCCTTCTTATTTCAATGTAATTTTCAGGACTGTAACATTACCATAACTCTTCTGACATTGTTATTTTTAACTTGACTATACGAAGTATGGAGAGCTGTCCTACTCAACCCGACGTCGGCGTCCTTCTGGGTCCGCACTTTGGTTAAAGTTTTGATGCACTTTCTATTTATCTCTGTAATTACTTGATGGATTTGTTTCAAACTTAAAACAGTCATTCCTCATCATCACCCACATCATATGGCACAAAGGCCATAACTCTCACACCAATATTGCATGAATTATCCCCCCTTTTTTCTTAGAATTTCAGGTTAAAGTTTTGATGCACTTTCAGCCTATCTCAGTTATTACTTCATGGATTTGATTCAAACTGAAAGTAGTTGTTCCACATCATCTCCTACATCATATGACACAAGGTCCATAACTCTGGTACCAATATTTAATGAATTATTCCCCCTTCTACTTAGAATTTCAGGTTAAAGTTTAGATGCTCTTTCCCTCTCTCTCAGTTATTACTAAATGGATTTGATTCAAACTTAAAAAAAGTTGTTCAACCTCATCACTCACATCATATGACATAGGGAAAAACATTAAACATAATGCAAAACTGTTAAATTGAACACTATGAGAACTGCAAAGTTTAGGTTCCATAAAGAAAACTGTACTTGTATAACAGTCTTGCATTTTGTATCATTATAAGTTGTTGCTGATGATCCGTGGTTCGATCTATGAATCGTCAGCCCCGACTCGCGGATCAGATCGGATCGTCACCTGTCTGACTATCCACAGCCCTAATATGACACAAGGGCCATAACTCTTGTACCAATATTTTATGAATTATTCCCCCCTTTTTACTTAGAATTTCAAATTAAAGTTTTGATGCACTTTCACTCTATCTCAGTTATTACTAAATGGATTTGATTCAAATTTAAAATAGTTATTCCACCTTATCACCCACATCATATGACACAAGGTGCATAACTCTGGCACCAATTTTTCATGAATTATGCCCCCTTTTACTTAGTATTTAAGATTAATTTTGATGCATTTTCACTACATCTCAGTTATTACTAAATGGATTTGATTCATACTTGATGTAGTTGTTCCACATCATCAATCACATCATATGACACAAGGTGCATAACTCTTGCACCAATTTTTAGCTCACCTGAGCCAAAGGCTCAGGGTGAGCTATTGTGATCGCTCACCGTCCAGCGTCCGGCTGTCCACACTTTCCTTTAAACAACATCTCCTCCTAAACCATCAGGCCAATTTTGATGAAACTTCACAGGGATGTTCTGTGGATGGTCTTCTTTAAAAATTGTTCAAAGAATTGAATTCCATATAGAACTCTGGTTGCCATGGCAACCGAAAGGAAAAACTTTAAAAATCGTCTTGTCCAAAACCACAGGTCATAGGGCTTTTATATTTGGTGTGTAGTGGTCCTCTACCAGGGTTGTTCAAATTATTCCCCTAGGGTCAAATATGGCCCCGCCCTGGGGGTCACATGGTTTACACAGACTTGTATAGGGAAAACTTTGAAAATCTTCTTGTCCAAAACCAAAAGGCATAGAGCCTCAATATTTGGCATGTGACATTATCTATTGGTCCTCCATAAAGATTGTTCAAATTATGCCTCTAGGGTGAAAAGAGGCCCTGTCCCGGGGGTCCCAAGTTTTACATAGACTTATATAGGAAAAAACTTAAAAATCTTCTTGTCTGAAACCAAAAGACCAAGGCCTTTGATATTTATTATGTAGCATTGCCTTGTGGTTCTCTACCAAGATTGTTCAAATTATGCCCCTGGGTTGAAGAAAAGAGGCCCCGCCCTGGGGGTCCCAAGTTTTACATAGACATATATAGGAAATTTTTAAAAAAATCTTCTTGTCTGAAACTGCAAGGTCTAAGCTTTTGATTTTTAGTATGTTGCATTGCCTAGTGGTCCTTTACCAAGATTGTTCAAATTATGCCCTGAGGGTCCCAAGTTTTACATAGACTTACATAGGAAAAAACTTTTAAAAATCTTCTTGACTGAAAGTTCAAGGCCTAGGTTTTGATATTCAGCATGTAGCATTGCCTAGTGGCTCCCTAACAAGATTGTTCAAATTATGCCCCTGAGTTGAAGAGAGGCCCTGCCCCGAGGGTCATATAGTTTTTATATGAGTTATATAAGAAAAAATACTTAAAAAAAAAAAATATCTGATCTTATTTCCTAGACTCTTTAATTATAATTACCTTATGACCCCAAGTAATTAGTGTTCGCTTGACTGTAACCTTGACCTACTGACCTACTTTCTTGTTAGTCCCCTACTGGTTGAAAACCAGTTTCGAGGACTATAGGAATGCACTTTTCCATAATTTCGTCCGTCTGTCCGTCCGTCCATCCATCCGTCCGTCCGCAATTTCGTGTCCGGTCCATAACTCTGTCATCCATGAAGGGATTTTAATATTACTTGGCACAAATGTTCCCCATGATGAGACGACATGTCATGCGCAAAACCCGGAACCCTAGCTCAAAGGTCAAGGTCACAATTGGAGGTCAAAGGTCAACAGGGCTTTTTTCCTGTCCGGTCCACAACTCTCCCATCCTTGAAGGGATTTTAGTATTACTTGACACAAATGTTCCCGATGATGAGATGATGTGTCATGCACAAATCCCAAACCCCTAGCTCAAAGGTCAAGGTCACAATTGGAGGTCAAAGGTCAACAGGGCTTTTTTCCTGTCCGGTCCATAACTCTCCCATCCATGAAGAGATTTTAATATTACTTGGCACAAATGTTTCCCATGAGGAGACAACGTATCATGCGCAAAACCTGGACCCCTAGCTTAAAGGTCAAGGTCACAATTGGAGGTCAAAGGTCAACAAGGCTTTTTTCCTGTCCGGTCCATAACTCTCCCATCTATGAAGGGATTTTAATATTACTTGGCACAAATGTACCTCATAATAAGACGATGTGTCATGCACAACTTTCAAACCCCTAGCTCAAAGGTCAAGGTCACACTTAGCAGTCAAATGTTAACATAGCATGAACAGGGTCTGTTTCGTGTCTGGTCCATAACTCTGACATTCATTAAGGAATTTTAATATCACTTAGCACAAGTGTTCCCCATGATGAGACGACGTGTCATGCGCAAATCCCAGACCCCTAGCTCAAAGGTCAAGGTCACAATTGGGGGTCAAAGGTCAACAGAGTTTTTTTCCTGTCCCATCCATAACTCTGCCATCCATGAAGGGATTTTAATATTACTTGGCACAAATGTTCCCCATGATGAGACAACATGTCATGCGCAAAGCCCAGACCCTTAGCTCAAAGGTCAAGGTCACAATTGGAGGTCAAAGGTCAATAACTCTGTCATCCATCAAGGGATTACAGTATTACTTGGCATAAATGTTTTCCATGATGAGACAACGTGTCATGCGCAACACCCAGTACCCTAGCTTAAAGGTCAAGGTCACACTTTGAGATCAAAGGTCAAGAGGATTTTTTTCCTGTCTGGTCTGTAACTTTGTCATGCAAAACATTTAAATATCATTTGGCACAAATATTCCACTAGATGAGAACATGTCATGCGCAAGAACCAGGTCCTAGGTCAAAGGTCAAGGTCATATTTAGAGGTCAAAGGTCAAATTCAGAATGACTTTGTACGGAACATTTCTTCTTCATGCATGGAGGGATTTTGATGTAACTTGGACCAAATGTTCACCACCATGAGGCACCCTTGTTTTTAGAATTAGTCCCTTTGTTGTTACTATAAATAGATTTTATTGTAACTTTTTTATTACTGGCGGTAGAGAAAAATCGAGACCACTTTTCTGTGGTACAGCATGCATGTTACATCCAATTTTTAGGTGTATTTTGACCTATCTCTACCTGGTAAAGAGTTTCTTGTGGACTTATATTATATAGATTAATTTCCCTTTGTTGTTACTATAAATAACTTACATGATAACATTTTTATAATCAGCCAAAAAAATTCAATATGAAAACAACTGTAGGTTTTTATATATATAAATTTTAATCCAAGTGTTTTGTTATAACATATTGTATATATAGTACAATATTGTTTATACATCATTGACAGATATCAGTTCATTATGTTATACTGCAGCAGAGAAAATTAGGTGCCTTCCAGTAGGGCACTTTGTATTGCATGGCAATACTTCATTCACTTGTGTTTTTAAGATACAGCCTTGAAATTTGGATGACATGTACAGTTTTGCACACCAATCTTAAAACTGACTTTCAGTGACCATGATTGTGAGTCCAGGGCTTGCACAGACCAGGAAATATCATGGAAAATCACTCTATCATGGAAGTATCATGGAATTTCGAAAAGATAGATTTTATCATGGAAATATCATGGAAATCCCAAACAGATCATGGAAAAACTAGAAATTGCCTTGAAAAATTCTCTTAGGCAGTGTATTTCAAGAGAATGTTTTTTAAAGATTGAGTACCGAAGGTTGTTTGTTGATTACAGACGTCTGAACTTGCCTTTTCGCTAATACGAATAGTTTTGAGTACAAACGTGTGACTCACGCAGCGTATTTTACCTCGACACCCGCTGTTGCTATGACAACATTTCCAGTAAATGGCAGTGCCCATGACAAGCGTGAAATATGAGTAAATCTAAAGGAAACTGCAAATTTAATTACGAATGGTGTCGGAAGTAACATTATAAAGCGTGGTTGAAACCATTCAAGGCCAATCTCAGCAAAGCATTGTGCACTGTTTGTGACTCTATCATAAATTTATCAAATATGGGGGAGCCAGCAATAAAGTCACACATGAAAGGCACAACCCATAAAAGAAACTTCAACGAACATAAAAAGACGGCCAATTTGAGCTTATTTTTAGCTCACCTGAGCAATGCTCAGGTGAGTTTTTCTGATCACTCGATGTCCGGCGTCTGTCGTCTGTCTGTCGACCGTCAACATTTAGCTTGTGTATGCGATAGAGGCTGTATTTTTAACTGATCTTCATGAATTTTGGTCAGAATGATTACCTTGATGAAATCTAGGCTGAGTTTGAAAATGGGTCACCCGGGGTCAAAAACTAGGTCACTAGGTCAAATCCAGGAAAAACCTTGTGTATGCGATAGAAGCTGTATTTTTCATTTTATCTTCATGAATTTTGGTCAGAATGATAACCTTGATGAAATCTAGGCCGAATTCGAAAATAGGTTATCTGGGTTTAAAAAGTAGGTCACTAGGTCAAATCAAAGAAAAGCCTTGTGTGTGTGATAGAGGCTGTATTTTTAAACTGATCTTCATGAAATTTTGTCAGAATGATAACCTTGATGAAATCTAGGCCAATTTTGAAAATGGGTCATCTGGGGTCAAAAACTAGGTCACTAGGTCAAATCAAAGAAAAACCTTGTGTATGCGATAGAGGCTGTATTTTTCAATTGATCTTCATGAATTTTGGTCAGAATGATTGGCTTGATAAAATCTAGGTCAAGTTTGAATATGGGTCATCGGGGATTAAAAACTAGGTCACTAGGTCAAATCAAATAAAAACCTTGTGTATGCAATAGGGGCTGCATTTTACATAGGATCTTCATGAAATTTAATCAGAATGTTTGTCTATATGAAATCTAGATGGAGTTTGAATATGGGTCATATGGGATAAAAAAACAAGGTCACCTGGTCAAATTAAAGAAAAACCTTGTGTATGCAATAGGGGCTGCATTTTACACTGGGTTCTCATAAAATTTAGTCAGAATGATTGCCTTGACGGAATCTAGGTCAAGTTAGAATATGGGTCATCTGTGGTCAAAAACTAGGTCACTAGGTCAAATCAAAGCTTTGTATATGCAATAGAGACTGTATTTTTCAATTGATCTTCATGAAATTTGGTCAGAATGCTAGCCTTGATGAAATAAAGGTCAAGTTTGAGTATCGGTCATCTGGGGTCAAAAACTAGGTCGCTAGGATATATCAAAGAAAAATGTTTTGTATGTGATAGAGGCTGTATTTTTTAATCAAGGTTGATGAAATTTAGTCAGAATGATTGCCTTGATCAAATCTAGGTCAGATTTGAATGTAAGTCATCTTAGCTCAAAAACTAGGCCACTAGGTCAAATTGATGAAAATGCTTGTTTACACTTAAGACACCACATTTTTGATCCAATCTTAATGAAAATTGGTCAGAATATTTGTTTCCATGAAATCACTATGTCAAACATGTTTACACTGTTATGGTGTGTTTATCAGGTGAGCAACCTAGGGCCATCTTGGCCCTCTTGTTTAAGCCTGTTACCAAAATTGAGACCAGTACTAGTGGTGAATCTATTTAATATTTAGTTATATGCAATAATTTGCCTTAATGTCATGTAAAAGCGATACATTACCATATCATGGAAAATCACTGAAGATCATGGAAATATCATGGAAATTGAGTAACAGAATTCTGTATGAACCCTGTGTGACCTACTGACCTACTTTCTTGTGTTTTTTTAAGATACAGCCTTGAAATTTGGACAACATGTACAGTTTTGCACACCAATCTTAAAACTGATTTTCAGTGACCTTGAATGTGACCTACTGACCTACTTTCTTGTTTTTGAAGATACAGCTTTGAAATTTGGATGACATGTATAGTTTTGCATGCCGATCTTTAAACAGACTTTCAGTGACCGTGAATGTGACCTACTGACTTATTTTTTTTCTAAACTTCAGCAAAGGGTTTGGACCACCTGTAATATTTTTTTTACAGATTTCAAAAGTAATCTTGCATTATCTTTACCTTGACCCACTCTCCATATTTTCTTGCTTTGAAAGCTTTAGCTGAGAAATTTGTTCAAACAAACAACTCTACTCAGGTGAGCAATATAGGGCCATCATGGCTCTCTTGTTTATGAATTATCCTCCCTTTTTACTTAGAATTTCAGGCACTTCCACTCTCTCTCAGTTATTACTAAATGGATTTGATTCAAACTTATGATAGTTGTTCCACCTTATCACTCACATCATATGACACAAGGTACATAACTCTTGCACAAATATTTTATGAATTATACCCCTTTTTTTGCTTAGAATTATACTTATTTAGTGTTTTGATACACTTTATCTTTATCTCTCTTATTACTAAATATTTTTGACACAGACTCAAGCTATTGTCCTATATCTTCATCCAACATTGGAGTCATTAAACATTCCTTTGACAGCTCCAGCTTCCTTAGATGTGGCCAGTTTCACTATCCATAACCGAAATAGTCGAGCTCGCTGTCTCCTGTGACAGCTGTTGTTTTAGCTCTTTCTTCAATGGTAATTACAGGTCTCTATCGTTACTGTAACTCTACTTTTATTGTTATTTTTGAGCTCTGTCTTCAGTGTTACTTACAGGACTCTAATGTTACTGTTACTCTACTTTTATTGTTATTTTTGAGCTCTTACTTCAGTGTTATTTACAGGACTTTACTGTAACTCTACATTACTTTTAATGTTGTTTCAATGTTATTTACAGGACTTTACTGTAACTCTGCTTTACTTTTATTGTTACAGTAAACCTCACTTAAAATGAACTCGGATATAAGGAACAGTTTTCAATTCCCCAATCTAATTCCTTCTTTATTCAATGTAAAAATCCTTGGTTTCGTGCACATGAATAAACACAACTTATTTCATTTCTGTGATATTCATGGATACGATAAAAAGAAAATATATAATATCATTAACATTTACCAAATACAAGACTATAGTAGACTTATATTTACTCAAGATTACGTTCAAGAGCTAGCTCTATTAACAAAACGCGATAACTGTGGCCTTTATTTACTAATACCGGATTAACCCATAACAATGAAATCGGGAATCAGGTAGACATATTATATGACAAATATCTTTTTTCACAAAACCAATGTAAGAAGTGGCGTGGTCTAGTGGATAACACGTATGATTTGTAAGCTTACGGTGCTGGTTCGAATACATGACGAGGTACATTTTTTTATTTCGTGTTTTTACCTGGAGAAGGAATACAGGTAACATATACTGAGTACTTACTGACATTTTGCAGAGGATCTCATATTAGAATAGACATTGAATCTATTAACATTGCAAAATAAATAAAAAAAACACTTGCAGGGAAAATAAAACCAAAGTTGCGATCGTTAAAGACATTATGAAGGTTAATAAAATGTTATGTTTAAGACATAACAGTAACATATTTATAACGACTCGTGTGAGCATTTCTTATTGAGGTCAGTGGCTACAGACACTGCTAGCAAGCAGGATTACCACCCGGATACCGACAGTGCTTTTTAATGGAGTTCTGTATACATATTTGTCATGACAGGAAAAATAAACTTAAACAAATAAATAAAGAATAAAACATGAAAGAAAAATAAATACAAAAGACGATATAAAAAATACCTGCAAAAAAGAATAAGTTAAAATCACGAAGAAGGGCTCGAATATACACCATACAAACACCCTCGTGATATAGGCCTAATAATACGCATCTGAACGACAAACAATGATTTATTCAAGAGCAAATCACTAAATGAGATATATTATTTCGATTCTAACACGTTACAAAGGATTTTTTAAGTACATCCTTGACGACATTCATTAAATATTTGCCCGTTTTCAATCGGTTTCCTTTCCAACGCACCACTATGCTGTTTGACGCCATGACGTAATGATTGTGACGTCAGAACAGTGATTTGTTGTATAATAATTCACTGTTCTCTGCCTTCTTTGTTTAATAGGAAAATAAATCGGATCGTGTTAGAATATGATATAACACATCATATTTAGAGTTAAGAATACTACAATATACAAATTAATACCATTTATTGGACAATATACCTGCTTTACCTGTTTTTGGAGTTTACCAAGTACCGTTAAAATAAAATTATCGCAATCCATTAATACAAGTATTAGATTTCATGTTGACAGTAGTGAACGAAAATCAGTTACGGTCACGGTCATATTGTCCTAAATAAATGTGCAAATTACGCGTCATTAACAATGGCAAACAGTCCAGTTTATCAAATTTTAAATTGTAAAAATTATAGCAGGTGCTAACATGGACTATTGCAAAACTATAGGTAGACCCTATAATTTACACTTTAATCCGTATGTATGGCGCTGTTGTCTAGTCGTAATGCACTGTATGTTATGAACACCATACTTTTAAATTTTAATGGGTAGTCTAATTTAACATTTTTGTAATGACAATTTGAACACTTTTTTTTTAGCTCACCTGTCACAAAGTGACAAGGTGAGCTTTTGTGATCGCGCGGCGTCCGTCGTCTGTCCGTGCGTGCGTCCGTAAACTTTTGCTTGTGACCACACTAGAGGTCACATTTTTCATGGGATCTTTATGAAAATTGGTCAGAATGTTCACCTTGATAATATCTAGGTCAAGTTCGAAACTGGGTCACGTGCCTTCAAAAACTAGGTCAGTAGGTCTAAAAATAGAAAAACCTTGTGACCTCTCTAGAGGCCATATATTTCACAAGATCTTCATGAAAATTGGTCAGAATGTTCACCTTGATGATATCTAGGTCAAGTTCGAAACTGGGTCACGTGGGGTCAAAAACTAGGTCAGTAGGTCTAAAAATAGAAAAAACCTTGTGACCTCTCTAGAGGCCATATTTTTCATGAGATCTTCATGAATATTGGTCAGAATGTTCACCTTGATGATATCTAGGTCAAGTTCAAAACTGGGTCACGTGGGATCAAAAACTAGGTCAGTAGATCTAAAAATAGAAAAACCTTGTGACCTCTCTAGAGGTCATATTTTTCATGAGATCTTCATGAATATTGGTCAGAATGTTCACCTTGATGATATCTAGGTCAAGTTCGAAACTGGGTCACGTGGGGTCAAAAACTAGGTCATTAGGTCTAAAAATAGAAAAACCTTGTGACCTCTCTAGAGGCCACATTTCTCAATAGATCTTCATGAAAATTGGTCGGAATGTTCAGCTTGATGATATCTAGGTCAAGTTCGAAACTGGGTCACGTGGGGGTAAAAACTAGGTCAGTAGGTCTAAAAATAGAAAAACCTTGTGACCTCTCTAGAGGCCATATTTTTCAATGGATCTTCATGAAAATTGGTCAGAATGTTTACCTTGATGATATCTAGATCAAGTTCGAAACTGGGTCACGTGGGGTTAAAAACTAGGTCAGTAGATCTAAAAATAGAAAAACCTTGTGACCTCTCTAGAGGCCATATTTTTCATGAGATCTTCATGAATATTGGTCAGAAGGTTCATCTTGATGATATCTAGATCAAGTTCGAAACTGGGTCACGTGGGGTCAAAAACTAGGTCAGTAGGTCTAAAAATAGAAAAACCTTGTGACCTCTCTAGAGGCCATATTTTTCATGAGATCTTCATGAAAATTGGTGAGACTGTTCAGCTTGATGATATCTAGGTCAGGTTCGTAACTGGGTCATGTGCCGTCAAAAACTAGGTCAGTAGGTCGAAAAATAGAAAAACCTTGTGACCTTTCTAGAGGCCATATTTTTCACGAGATCTTCATGAAAATTGGTGAGAATGTTCACCTTGATGATATCTAGGTCAAGTTTAAAAGTGGGTCACGTGCCTTCAAAAACTAGGTCATTAGGTCAAATAATAGAAAAACCTTGTGACCTCTCTAGAGGCCATATTTTTCAATGGATCTTCATGAAAATTGGTCAGAATTTTTTATTTGAAATTACTCGAAATAAAAATAAACACACATTGCCTCCTCTATATGTTTAATAATTACCTTGAAAACAATTCTATCATAACAACAAATGTAACAAAATAAAGTGATCATAAGTTAAATAATTAATAACTTTTTATGTCAAAAATAAGTAACCTCCTCAATGGGACCTGGTTCGCCTGAGGCTCCTGCCCAGCTGATGAAGGTTAATGAACTTAACTGCCTTGCCAACAATTCTGAACATACTCAACAACAAAAATTAAATATGACAAAAATAAAGTAATCCGTTAAGTAATTAAAACCTAATTCAATCTTAAATACGCAGTAACATTTTCAACGAGACAGGGTAGGCACAGAAGCTCCTGTCAAGTTGGTTTGAAGGTCAATTCATTTACATAATATTATAACAAGATGGGATAGTATTATAATAAGATGGTTGTAACGGCCCGCTCTAATTAAACTTGATAGGGTAAGCGCGAGGCTCCGACCAAGTTGATGAAAAATTCACTCGACGGAAGGAGACCAAGCGTGACATGCCAGTCAGTCTGAATAATCAAAAATCATACCTTAACGGAAATAATGTAACTGCAACGCAATGCAACAACTTAAACAAACTAAGGTTAAATACCAATTGCGGTTCACGTTACTTGAGAGAAGTTTGGGACTTAAACAAGCGAGGCTCCATTCAGCTCATAGTCTTTTTACTCACGTTGTTGACGTCGAAAAACAAATCATCAAAGAGAAAGATAAGCAACCTTACATTACCTAAATCCAATTATTTACTACAGTGTTTTACTGTTTATTAATGCCTGTTACACAACCCCGAGCAATATAGGTCCTACCACACTATAAGAATCGGTCATAATACTTAACTAGGGAACGGCATCAAAACTGTGGTATTCTGCTGCAATCTTACACTACATTACTAAATATTTACTGTAAAAATCTTTTAGGTCCTACAGTACTATAAGAGCCGAACAAAGTGATCCAAGCAACTTCGAGTCATACGACTTTATTAAAGAATGGCATCAAACCTGTAGTATTCTATTGCAATCTAAACTAATTATTTACTGCCGAAAACTTTGTACTATTTACTGATGCCCTTTACGCAACTCAACGCAATTTGGGTCTTGCCGTACAATAAAAACCGGACCTGTTGACCCAAGGCAACTTCGAGTCACAACAGTTTATTAAAGAATGGTATCCGACCTGTAATATTCCACTGCAATCTAAACTAAATACTTCCTACAGAAAACTTTGTACTACATACTGATGCCTTTTACGCAATGCAACGCAATCTGGGTCTACCCCACTATAAGACCCAGACCTAGTGACCCAAAGCAACTTCGAGTCATAACATTTTATTAAAGAATGGCGTCAAATCTATAATATTCCACTGCACACTTAACTAAATACTTCCTACAGAAAACTTTGTACTGTTTACTGATGCCTTTTACGCAATGCAACGCAATCTAGGTCCTACCGTACTATAAGAGCCGGACCTAGTGACCCAAAGCAACTTCGAGTCATAACATTCTTATTACAGAATGGAATCAGATCTATAATATTCCACTGCACTCTTATACTAAATACTTCCTACAGAAAACTTTGTACTATTTACTGATGCCTTTACGCAGTGCAACGCAATCTAGGTCCTACCGAACTATAAAGCCGGACCTAGTGACCCAAAGCAACTTCGAGTCATAACACTTTATTATAGATTGGCATCAAACCCGTGACATTCCACTGCAATCTTAACTAAATAATTACTGCAGCAAACTTTGCACTATTTACTGATGCCTTATACGCAATGCAACGCAATCTAGGTCCTACCGTACTATAAGAGCCGGACCTAGTGACCCAAAGCAACTCGAGTCATAACACTTTATTATAGATTGGCATCAAACCTGTGATATTCCACTGCAATCTTAACTAAATATTTACCGCAGCAAACTTTGCAATATTTACTGATGCCTTACACGCAATGCAACGCAATCTAGGTCCTACCGTACTATAAGAGCCGGACCTAGTGACCCAAAGCAAACTTCGAGTCATAACACTTTATTAAAATATGGCATCCAGCCTGTGAAATGTCACTGTAGTCTTAACTAAATATTTAGTGCAGAAAACTATGTAACTAATTACTGATGCATTTATACAATGTAAAGTAATCAAGGTCCCTACCTAGCTATAAAAGATATACCTAGTGACCCAAAGCAACTTCGAGTCAAAACAAATTATCAGAGAATGGCATCAAACCTTTGGTCTTCTACTGCAATCTTAACTAAATACTTACTGCAAAATCTTTATACTATTTACAGATGCTTTTTTGCAATGCAAAGCAATTTAGATCCTACTGTACTACGAGTGCCGGACCTAGTGACCCAAGCAACTTCGAGTTATGACACTTAATTAGAGAAGGCATCAAAATTGTGGTATTCTACTGCAATCATATAAATACTACATAAATAATTTTCACTGAAAAAATCTTTATACTAATTTACTGATGCCTTTTATACAACACAAAGCATCAATGTCCTACCGTACTATAAGAACCGGACTGAGTGATCCAAAGCAACTTCGAATCATAACATTTTATTAGAAAACGGTATCAAAACTGTGGTATTTTACTGCAATCATAGATAACTAAATATTTACTGCAAAGTGTTTACTATATACTGATGCCTTTCATGCAACGCCAGGCAATCTGGGTTCTACTGTACTATAAGACCCGGACTTAGTAACCCAAAGCAACTTCGTGTCATAACACCTAAAACATTATGCTATTATGTATTGTAGTCTTAGGCAAAGCAAGCTACACAACAGCGATTAAACTCGTACAAGCAACGGTTTGCAAGAACGTATGTGGCAATTGCGATGCAAAAAGCTAACTACATTATTGAAGCTGTCATGTCCCCTCGGGTACGAATTGGAAACGACTGACGAGAAATGATAGCTGAATGTCTAACAAAGATGCTCTAGATTAGATATAATTATAAACGCTTACTAAATGCATTTAATATAGATATCACGCAGTCTCCCCCCTGCCAACTTGAATTCTCCAGTAATATATCATGATAACGTAGAGCGACAATTAAATTATTGTGTCGTAGGCTACCATAAAAGCATAAAATAAATAATTATATCCCTTCAAAAGCAAGTTCCATAACAACCTTTAAAACAATATATTTGTAATGAACGTTATCTAATTGAGAATCCAGAGTATACAAACACTTGGCATTTAAACGCACATAATTAAATAACACACATTAAAATTGATAACACATCTTATGTTACTGTTTATCTCCACACTTGCTGAATGGCATATTATCCGTGTTCCACATCTAATCATTGTCTTCAGCAGTCCAATACTTCGAGCAAATATGTGTGAAATCGTCTTTGAAAACCTTTTGATTTATTTGTACACTCATCCTCGTCAAGTAACGATCTGAAATATATGACTAGAGCAGAAAATCTGTCTCAACTCTCCTACTGAAACAGCTCGAGATAGAGAGAGGATAATATAACAATGTTGACAAAATGAACATATATTATTATATTATATGTAAATTATGTGGAACTGGTAAAGAAAATTAAATGCACTTCCTTTTGCTGTGTCCTTGTTTACAGAAATTAAGAGCAAGCATATTCCAGGAAATATTGTATCAATTTATGTCTACTAATTTATTATCCTTATAAGCAGTAGCAATAAAACTACAATAAAAATGTTGCCATGTACGCATACTATGATTTCATAGAACGTAAACGTTTGCTTTAAATATAATAATATTTACTATATACATGAAACTAAAGTATACAAGTTAATAGGTTTATATTATGAATAAGATTTGAATTTACGTCCCGTATTCCATAAATGTATACTGCTAATTGTATATACATGCAAAATTACCGGTGGCCGCTACATCAAATAAACTTCGTCATTATCATTGTCATATTGAAACTGGACGGAAACGCATTTTATAAAACAGAACATTGCAAGCGGCGCCTTGTAATCTCATTATGGGGTGTGGCGGGTGGGCAAAATTGTCAACTTTACATGTACTCGCTCAGCCAACGTACAAAAACAGACAGAGAGCTGCACGAGAATTCTCAGCTTTTTATGCAAGTTTAACAGACTGTTTACCGATATCAAATTTAACTAGCTACAGGCTTGTATAAACTCGGGTACCAATTTATAACGATAAGCGCGAGGGCGTATCGGTTCCATAGCAACGGACGTGACATTTGATTTCTCTAAAAATAAATCAAATTATTTAAAAGAAAAATAATTTTTATTATTTGAAATTACTCGAAATAAAATAAACACACATTGCCTCCTCTATAGTGTTTAATAATTACCTTGCAAACAATTCTATCATAACAACAAATGTAACAACTAAAGTGATCATAAGTTAAATAATTAATAACTTTTATGTCAAAAATAAGTAACCTCCTCAATGGACCGGGTACGCCTGAGGCTCCTGCCCACTGATGAAGGTTATGAACTTAACTGCCTTGCCAACAATTCTGAACATACTCAACAACAAAAATTAAATATGACAAAAATAAAGTTATCCGTTAAGTAATTAAAAACCTAATTCAATCTTAAATACGCAGTAACATTTTCAACGAGACAGGTAGCACAGAAGCTCCTGTCAAGTTGGTTTGAAGGTTCAATTCCATTTACATAATATTTATAACAAGATGGGATAGTATTATATAGATGGGTTTGTAACGGCCGCTCTAATTAAACTTGATAGGGTAAGCGCGAGGGCTCCGACCAAGTTGATGAAAAATTCACTCGACGGGAAGGAGACCAAGCGTGACATGCCAGTCAGTCTGAATAATCAAAAATCATACCTTAACGGAAAATATGTAACTGCAACGCAATGCAGCAACTTAAACAAACTAAGGTTAAATACCAATTGCGGTTCACGTTTGCGTCTATTATGACAACGCGCGAGCTAGATCAGTCGGGCTTACAATAGTGTTAAGTCAAAAAACGTTTAAACTGATACCGATTAATGAATCTAACGCCCGGTCACTTTCCCAGTCGATAGAATTTCCCGCCACAATAAATTTCAGAAATTTATCCCCCAAAATTCTTATCGATTGGAAGCCATGTTCTTAGAAATATAATCTTTTAAACACAGTTGCCAAATGCGATAGCCCAACCCTGCAGCAAAGATTGTATTTACCTTATGATGTCTTTTAGCAGACAGAATCTTTCTTTAATTTATTTTTATTCATTTATTTACTTATTAATTCATTTATTAATTATATTTATTTTAATTATTTTTGTTTTGTTTTCTAATAATATAAGATGTTATTTTCTGTTCAAATGCTGTCTTCTAATGTTGTAGTTGTTTATTAGCAAAATTATCCACAAAGACCCGCAGTTCTCTTCATGACTTACAAAACATCTAAGAGGCAATTGTTGTGGCAATGAATTGTCAATACGCTACTTTTAGGATGATAACAGTAAATCTAATGTTTATTTTAAAACGACATATTTATTCTGTACGTACACGGCCGATATATAGGTCACGCACACACCTGTTTAATATAAGCTACACGCCTCGTTGAATATGCCATGTCGATAAAGTAGAATGCTTGACATGTAACCGTTACTCTATGTTTTTAAATTGCTGCCACTTATTCATCATTAAATATTTTTCTATACTGTTTTTTTGTGTTTTCCGGCCAAAAGTTTGAATTATGTGCATAAATGTGTTTTACATTATTACTATAAAAACTAAGTAGTTATGTATGATCGTGCCATATAAATTTCACATGTAATCCTGTATAAAATCAGCTGTTTTTATGTAATTTTGTTGAACTTTCTGTCAATAATTTATCAAAAATGCTATAGAATTCCAGCTATATTTATTCTCTAGTGGTGCTGTAAGTTTGAGGCCATAATATTAAATAATGAACTTTACACGCATGTTTTTTATGTACGTGACGCCCAAATTTCATGTGAGCCGTTTAAATAACTAATTACTAGTTTCTTTACTGTTTATTTACTTATACATCTTCACTACTACATTTTTCTAATATTCACTGCTAAATTTTCCTATGATGACTACCTCTTTCATACCCAGTTATCCCGGACCGTGCACCAACCAGTATGTACTTTTGCCGTCCGATACCTGTTCATCCTAGATTTTGAACTAACCTTACCATAAAACTAGGTCAATGTAATGATTCAGTTTCTACGGGACGATACTAATAGGCGATACAAATGGGCCCGCAACCCTTCTTGCTTCATCTTCCTTATTTCTTTCTGTATTATACAAGAATTCAGTGCAACCGAGCAAAGATTTTTTGAATTCGAAGCAATCGAGAATAGGAAACTCTTGGTTAAAACCACCCATCTGCTTTACCGTTATCACGTGCATATCGTTTCAAAGCGTTTATATTAGCTGGTGATTTGGCCGAGTTAATTATCCGAACTGAAAAACTCATCTTTGTGACCGCGATGTTTGAAGGAATTTACTTGCAAAAAGAGGATTTTTATACCATTATGCCGCCACACCCACTTTGAGAATTATTATTAGAACATGGAATATTGCTACTTATACAGTTATTAGAAAGAACTACATCAGAATTTGAAAGAATTTGTTCAAAATCAATAACAATTGACCCACCAGAATAATCCTGTAGTAGTCTGTTTCCTCTATCGTCAATGTCACCAGTGTTGACTGTTCGACCTTCAGGTGCCACAAGTTCGCCAGCAGGCCTGCTTTCAAGGTTACACTCGTCGGCTTTTCATTTACGACGGACCTCTCGTATTACACCTGTTCTCTTTATTGTCGGTTGTTGTCAGACCAGCCCGCTTCTCTTATTACAACCTCTCGGCAAGCGTAGAGAATTAAATTCTTTATAAAATTGTCAACTCAAAATTGTCAACTTTACATGTACTCGCTCAGCCAACGTACAAAAACAGACAGAGAGCTGCACGAGAATTCTCAGCTTTTTATGCAAGTTTAACAGACTGTTTACTGATATCAAATTTAACTAGCTACAGGCTTGTATAAACTCGGGTACCAATTTATAACGATAAGCGCGAGGGCGTATCGGTTCCATAGCAACGGACGTGACATTTGATTTCTCTAAAAATAAATCAAATTATTTTAAAAGAAAAATAATTTTTATTATCTTGATGATATCTAGGTCACATGTGCTGAAAAACTAGGTCACTTTGTCAAATAATAGAAATAACGACGTCATACTCAGTTCAACACTGGGTCATGTGGGGATAGGTGAGCGATTCAGGACCATCATGGTCCTCTTGTTGTATTAGAATTGATGTCTATTCACATAACATGCAGTCGAGGAAGGTAAGAGGAGTAACTAAAACGTATCTCATAGTCATAATGTAGCGCTGTCTAAAAAGAAGATAGAAAAAAACCTACAAAAATAAACAGAAATTACAGTCATTCTAACCGACGTACATTTTGGCTTAGTTTAGGTTTAACGCTGTGTTTCAACACTATTTCAGTCATTAACATGCAGGCAGTTTACCTTATCATCTCTCCAGGAAAGGACCGGTACTAGACTCGCTGCATTGTCACATAAAGATTCATATCGGCCCGGAGTGTGAACACATAGCCCTTTTCAAACGTCAGTCAAATTGTGTTCGTTATACAAACTTCAGTTACAAGGAATTAGTTTGCTGTACGGATATAAGGAACTTCGATTATAAGGAACAATTTTTAGAGGTCCCAGGCTGTTCCTTATAAACGAGGTTTACTGTATTTCAATGTTATTAACAAGACTTTACTGTAATTCTACTTTATTTTTATTGTTATTTCAATGTTATTTACAGGACTTTACTGTAATTATGTCTCCCCCAGGAGACATATTGTTTTTGCCCTGTCCGTCCGTCCGTCCGTCCATCCTTCCGTCCATCCTTCCGTCCGTCCGTCCGTCCGTACGTCACACTTCATTTCCGAGCAATAACTGGAGAACCATTTGACCTAGAACCTTCAAACTTCATAGGGTTGTAGGGCTGCTGTAGTAGACGACCCCTATTGTTTTTGGGGTCACTCCGTCAAAGGTCAAGGTCACAATGGCCTGAACATTGAAAACCATTTCTGATCAATAACTAGAGAACCACTTGACCCAGAATGTTGAAACTTCATAGGATGATTGGCCATGAAGAGTAGATGACCCCTATTGATTTTGGGGTCACTCCGTCAAAGGTCAAGGTCACAGGGGCCTGAACATTGAAAACCATTTCCGATCAATAACTAGAGAACCACTTAACCCAGAATGTTGAAACTTCATAGGATGATTGGTCATAAAGAGTAAATGACCCCTATTGATTTTGGGGTCACTCCGTGAAAGGTCAAGGTCACAGGGGCCTGAACATTGAAAACCATTTCCGATCAATAACTAGAGAACCACTTGACCCAGAATGTTGAAACTTCATAAGCTGATTGGTCATGAAGAGTAAATGACCCCTATTGATTTTGGGGTCACTCCATCAAAGGTCAAGGTCACAGGGGCCTGAACATGGAAAACCATTTCCGATCAATAACTAGAGAACCACTTGACCCAGAATGTTGAAACTTCATAGGATGATTGTACATGCAAAGTAGATGACCCCTATCGATTTTGGGGTCACTCCATTAAAGGTCAAGGTCACAGGGGCCTGAACATTGAAAACCATTTCCGGTCAGTAACTTGAGAACCACTTGACCAAGAATGATGAAACTTCATAGGATGATTGGTCATGCAGAGTAGATGACCCCTAACGATTTTAGGGTGACTCTGTTAAAGGTCAAGGCCACAGGGGCCTGAACATGGAAAACCATTTCCAATCAATAACTTGAGAACCTCTCGACCCAGAATGTTGAAACTTCATAGGATGATTGTTCATGCAGAGTAAATGACCCCTATTGTTTTTGGGGTCACTCCGTTAAAGGTCAAGGTCACAGGGGCCTGAACATTGATAACAAGCTCCGATCAATAAATTGAGAACCACTTGACCCAGAATGTTGAAACTTCATAGGATGATTGAACATGCAGAGTAAATGACCCCTATTGATTTTGGGGTCAGTGTATTAAAGGTCAAGGACACAGTGGCCATTTCATGTAAAATCATTTTTTGGAAATAACTTGAGAACCACTTGACCTACAATGTTGAAACTTAATAGGATGATTGGACATGCAGAGTAGATGACCCCTATTTATTTTGAGGTCACTTGATCAAAGGTCAAGGTCACAGGAGCCTGAACTGTGACTTGAGAACCACTAGGCCAAGAGTGTTGAAATTTAGCAGGATGACTGGACATGCCAAGTAGATGATCCCTATTGCAGCCAACCATCAGTGTCTCTTTGACTTTCGCTCCTGACCCCTATTGACTTCTTGCCTATAGGACTTTGCATTGGGGGAGACATGCGATTTTTTACAAAAGCATTTTCTAGTTCTACTTATTTTTATTGTTATTTCAGTGTTATTTACAGGACTTTACTGTAACTCTACATTACTTTTATTGTTGTTTCAGTGTTATTTACAGGAATTTACTATAATTCTACTTTATTTTTATTGTTATTTCAATGTTATTTACAGGACTTTACTGTAACTCTACTTTATTTTTATTGTTGTTTCAATGTTATTTACAGGACTTTACTGTAATTCTACTTTATTTTTATTGTTATTTCAATGTTATTTTCAGGACTTTACCGTAACTCTACTTTTATTGTTATTTTTGAGCTCTGTCTTCAATGTTATTTACAGGACTTTACTGTAACTCTACTTTTATTAGCTCACCTGTCACATAGTGACAAGGTGAGCTTTTGTGATCACCCATCGTCCGTCCGTCCGTCAACAATTTCTTGTCTGCACGATAGTGGTTTCATTTATGATTTTATTTTAACCAAACTTGCACACAACTTGTATCACCATAAGATCTTGATTCCTTTCTGGAACTTGCCAGGTTCCTTCATGGGTTCCAGAGTTACGGCCCCTGAAAGGGCCAAAATTAGCTATTTTGGCCTTGTCTGCACAATAGCAGCTTTGTTTATGATTTGATTTTTACCAAACTTGCAAACAACTTGTATCACCATAAGATCTTGGTTTCTTTGTTGAACTAGCCAGATTCCAGTATGGGTTCCAGAGTTATGGCCCCTGAAGGGGTCAAAATTAGCTATTCCGACCTTGTCTGCACAATAGCAGCTTCATTTATGATTTGATTTTAACCAAGCTTGCACAAAACTTGCGTCACCATAAGATCTTGGTTCCTTTCTTGAACCGGCCAGATCCCGTAATGGGTTCCACAGTTATGGCCCCTGATAGGGCTGGAATTAGCTATTTTGACCTTGTCTGCACAATAGCAGCTTCATTTATGATTTTAATTTAATCAGACTTTCACAAAACTTGTGTCACCATAAGATCTTCGTTTCTTTCTTGAACCGGCCAGATCCTATAATGGGTTCCAGAGTTATGGCCCCTGAAAGGGCCAAAATTGGCTATTTTGACCTTGTCTGCACAATAGCAGCTTCATTTATGATTTGATTTTAACCAAACTTGCACACAACTTGTATCACCATAAGATCTCGATTCCTTTTTATACGCCCGCAGGGATGTATTATGTTATCGCCTTGGTGTCCGTCTGTCTGTCTGTGTGTGGGTAAGCAATTTCCCTTCCGCTCTGTAACTCTTGAACCCCTTGATGGATTTCAGAGAAACCTGACACAAATGTTCACCTCATTGAAACAACATGCAGAGCACATGTTTCAGATGGCTCACTTCAATGTCAAGGTCACACTTAGGGGTCAAAGGTCATATGACTTTGTTTTGTGTGAATATTGCTCTGCATTTGCGTTGCATTGCAGTTTTTATTTGGCAGATCCTTATTTTGTTCGCTTGCAATAAATTTTTTTAATTACTTCCCTTTTATGTTACTATAAATAGCTTATTTAGTAACTTTTTTATTATTGGCCGTAGGGAAAAACCGAGACCACTTTTCTGTGGTACAACATGGATGGTACCTCCAATTTTTAGGTGTATTTTGACATATCTGTACCTTGTAAGAATTTTTTCTTTTTGTTTTTAGTTAAAGCAATGGTACTCAGGTGAGTGACATAGGGCCATCATGGCCCTCTTGTTGTTATTTTTGAGCTCTGTCTTCAATGTTATTTACAGGACTTTACTGTAACTCTACTTTTATTGTTATTTTTGAGCTCTATCTTCAATGTTATGTACAGGACTTTACTGTAACTCTACTTTTATTGTTATTTTTGAGCTCTATCTTCAATGTTATTTACAGGACTCTGTTGAAGCACTAGATTCTGATGTGTGGATGACAATCGCAGGTGGTGTGATTGGGAAATACTGCAATTCACGTAACCCTGTCCTGATTTTAGCCAATCAGGAAGCAGATAAAAAGGTCATAACAAAAGATTTGAAACTTCAAGTTGGCGATGTTATACAGTTCAAGGTGAGAACTTTTCATATATTTTGATTTTTACGCATCCTTATTATACATGTTTTGTATATGAAGGCAAAATTGCATAAAATGTGGAATATGTGTTGTTTATACCAGAAAGTTAATACACTGTTTCACCTTTTATCAGAAGCCAGATAATAATCTGTCTCTCTGTCTGGCCAGTTCCGTACACCCTACCCTGGCCGTAACCTTGCAAGTACTCAAGTCTTCGTGCAAGGTAGAGTAGAATACAAGAATCATAACTCTACCAAGCTTGCTTAAATTTATTAAATTTAAAGCACAGAGTGTTCATGATGAGCAATTGTGATCACACTGTGTCCGTCGTCCATTGTGCGTCTGTCCATTCATCATCAACAATTGTGTTTAAACAACATCTCCTCCAAAACCACTGAATGGATTTTGATAAAACTTGGTGTGGCTATTCCTTTAATCGTCCTCTACCAAAATTGTTCAAATGGTTCTGCTTGGTTGCACATAGGGGCTGCCAGAGCTAAAAATAGAAAAATCTTCAAACAACATCTCCTAAATCTATGGTCCAATTTTGAAATACATTATGTAATTTCACACAAATGGACCTTATGTCACCCTCTACCAAGATTGTTCAAGTTACACCTATTCGTCAAAAAACATGGCCGCCAGTGGACATGGTCACTTTTCCCAATATGTATCCCCAAGCAACCTATTTCTGACCACCACCTATTTTCGACCGTCTAAGACTTTGTATGAGAAAAATCTTTACAAGAATAATTTATCAGCTGCGATTGTTTCATTGTTTACAGCGGAGACAGAACAAGTTAGAAACCTGTTCTCTCTCAGTTTTGGTACTTGGAAGTTTAGCAGTACCATGTTTTCCAAAAACCCTGTATGCTTTCGACTACTACTTATTCTTACTTAAACCAATATCCATTATTGATATAATTATCTTTTGCACTAAATGTATATTCTTTAAACCATGTTTCCTACCAAAATTGTGAAGCAAACTGTACAAATTTTTTGACAATGCAGTGCTGATGCCTGTCCTTGCAACAGTTTTCTTCATTTTCTGAGCATTTTGAAATATTTGGAGTGTCAAAAGCTTAGCAGTAATGTAATACATTGTCATCTATGATAGCTATAAATGTAGCAGATATGACACCTAGGTTCTCTTGAGTTACTGTGCACATGATATAGTGGTTTAGATAATGCACTGACTATTGCTTGCCATTTACTTTACCCTATCCCCTGTAATCTAGCTGCCAATTCAGACAAGTGTACCTACAGTATATTAATCTGCTGTTTGTTACCAGGCTTGATTTGTGAATGTACTTTGTTTGCCATGGTGAAATGAAACTACAGTAAAAGTTTAGTGCTGTTGTTTATTTTATCCCCCGCCGATGAAATCGGGAGAGGGGTATTGAAAAGGCGTTGTTCGTCCGTCCTTCAGTCCGTCTGTCCGCAGCCATTTCTCAGTAACTACCTGGTAGAATTTCATGAAACTTGAAATAAACATGAACCAACATACTGCGATGATGCCCGTTAAGTGTTTTTTTGGGATTGGTCAATTTCCCTCAGAGTTATTGCCCTTGATTTAATGAAAAATGTCTGTCCGCAGCCATTTCTCAGTAACTAGCAGGTAGAATTTCAACAAACTTGAAATAGACATGAACCAAGATACTGCGATGATGCCCTTCAAGGATTTTTTTTTCAATTGGTCAATTTCCATTAGAGTTATTGCCCTTGATTTAATGAAAATGCACAAAAATATCCGTCCACAGCCATTTCTCAGTAAGTAGCAGGTAGAATTTCATCATACTAGAAATAAATATGAGTCATCAAACTGCAATGATGCCCGTCAAGTTTTGGTTTTGATTGGTCAATTTCCCTTGTGTTATTGCCCTTGATTGAATGAAAAATACACGTCTGCAGTCATTTCTAAGTAACAAGTTTGTAGAATTTCATGAAACTTGAAATAAATATGAACCAACATACTTTGATGATGCCCATCATTTTCTTTTTTTTATTGGTCAATTTTCCATACAGTTATTGCCCTTTAATTGTTTAAAAATCCACAGATTTGTACATAACAAACCAACCAATTGGAAGAATTTCATTAAAGTTCTTTCATTCTTTTCCATGAACATTTATCATAAACATGTGAAGTTGTGTACCCACACCTGGTCGCCACCTTGCCTCGGTCACACCCACTCCCCCCCCCCCCCCCCCCCCCCCCCCAATTTTTTTTTTTCATTTTTAATTTTCCATCAATATTTATAATCAACGTGTAAAGTTTTGGATTGTAGGACATTTGCCCCCAGGGCATTTGCCCCCCAATGAAAAAATGAACTGCTGGACATTTGCCCCCCAGTTGAAATGGCAGATAGGAAATTTGCCCCCCATAGCTGATTTTTGGAATGGACATTTGCCCCCCCGATATTTTTGTCCAATATGCCAGTATATATAACTGTATTTGTTGTTGTATTATTACTCTAAAAGGCAATTTTCAGTAAAAAAAAAAAACTGTCTTATTAATTATAATTTGATAAATATGTTAGGTAATTACTTTTAGATGTTAAGGTAAATAATAGCATATCATTGAGTAATAAAAGTGCTCATAACAGCGTTATAATTTCTTAATTAGTGCAATGTTTTAACACTCAGACTTGTTAATTTGGCTATTATCTACTACAAAATTGTATAACACAAAGATATTGTACCCTAAAATATGAAGAATGTCTTGTACGAAGTTCCTAAAAAGTCACTGGGGGAAAAAATATTGGGGGGCAAATGTCCATTTCAGAAATAAGCACTGGGGGGCAAATGTCCTATCTATCATTTCAACTGGGGGGCAAATGTCCAGCAGTCCACTTTTTTATTGGGGGGCAAATGTCCTGGGGGGTAAATGTCCAGATCTCAAAGTTTTGTACCCTAACCCCTCCACACACTCTCCCCACCCCCCCAAAAAAAAACATTCATTTTCTGTTAATTTGATTTTGACTAATGAAATGATTTGCTTCTTTGTAACATTCTTAACTTTTTGCTGGATATATTTTTTGCCGTTCCACACCACAGACCCTTTCAGCGGGGGATACCAATTCATCGAATTTGCTTGTGTTTTTTTTTTATTAGAGCGAAAATACCACACATGGTCAGATTTAGGTTGTAAAAATAAACCAAAGAGTTGGACTTGCATGCAGGGCACTAGACAACTTTTGGGGACAGGTACCCATACCCTCGCGAAGGGGAATTTTTCATCATTTTAAGACAAAAATGGAAAGTTATTAGCCATATAAATGTTACTACTTTTCACACTTATTAATACCGTCAAAGGTCATGTCAGATCTTGTCCGCCCCATTACTTTGACATGCATTGAGGAATCTTATTTATATTTTGCATGAATGTTTAAATCAATGAGACTGACTAACTCAAAGGTCAGGGTCACATTTAAGGGTCAAAGGGCGGGCTCAACATGTTGCACGTTGGCATCTAGTTTGACAGGGTTTTTCATTTTGGTGGTTGAGAGCTACAGCGCCAGATCTTGACACTGCCAAATCAAAGCTATAAAAAAACGCCAACATTTGGCCACACAGATATAAAGACGTATACAGTAGATTATTAGACAACTGCAATAGACCATTTGACAACTACAGTAGACCATTTGACAACTGCAACAGACTATAAGATAACTACAATAGACCAGTCTGTTGCAGTTGTCTAATGGTCTACTGTGGTTTTCTAATGGTCTATTTAGAGATAGGCCCTAAAATTTTCAATGATAGAATTACATTAAATGAAGTCTAGAAATTAATTTCCAAGTCCTTGAAATAACCAAAAATGATTTCACAAATGTGAAGTTTGATACTTTTGTTAATATCAATAACAAAGTTTTAATTTTTAATTTAAAGTTGTGATCCACAAAGTGAAAAACTCTTGCCTTGGGCTAGTACTTATAAGTAGAGATCTATTTGTTTACTTCCCTTGCAATTACACAATTGAGTGGAAAATGAAAAATGTTTAAGACACAATATCATACTTTTTTGCACAACAAATCATTAAGGATTTATTCATTTGTGTTTGATTTACCCCTCAAGACATGGTTCCAATGATTCTGTCAACTTACATATGGTAAAAATTAACTTTTAAACAAGCCAATAATAAAACGAAGTACCAGTAGGTAAATAATAGGCAGATAATACTGGTTTGCTTGTATCAAAATGTCACAATAGATCCCCTTTTGTAATACAGAAACCTGGTAGGATTAGTAAAGGTGCAATTATATTGATCTCTATTTCCTATGCCTAGTCTATTGCAGGTGTCTAATGGTCTGTTGTAGTTGTCTAATGGTCTACTGCAGTTCTTTAATAGTCTATTACAGTTGTCAAATAATCTATTGTAGTTGTTTAATGGTCTGCTGCAGATGTCTAATAGTCTATTACAGTTGTCAAATAATCTATTGTAGTTGTTTAATGGTCTACTGCAGTTATCCTTTTGCAGTTGTCAAATGGTCTCTTGCAGTTGTCTAATAATCTATTGTAGGTGTCTAAGCGCCTACTGCATTTGTCTAATGGTCTGTTATAGTTGGCTAATGGTCTATTGTAGTTGTCAAGTGGTCTATTGCAGTTGTCGGATAATCTATTGTAGTTTTCTAATGGCTTACTGCAATTGTCTAATGGTCTGTTGTAGTTGGCTAATGGTCTGTTGTAGTTGTCTGATGGCCTATTGCAATCGTCTAATGGTCTATTGTAGTTGTCTGATGGCCTTTTGCATTTGTCTAATAGTTTATTGCAGTTTTCTAATGGCCTATTGTAGTTGTCTGATGATCTGTTGCAGGTATCTAATGGCCTATTGCAGTTGTCTAATGGTCTATTGTAGTTGTCTGATGATCTATTGCAGGTATCTAATGGTCTGTTGTTGTTGTCAAATGGTCTATTGTTGTTGTCAAATGGTCTATTGCAGTTCTCTTATAGTCTTTTACAGTTTTCAAATAATCTATTGTAGTTGTTTAATGGTCTACTGCAGTTGTCTAATGACCTTTTGCAGTTGTCTAATAATCTGTTATAGTTGTCTAATGGCCTACTGCATTTGTCTAATGGTCTGTTGTAGTTGTCTAATGACGTTTTGCAGTTGTCAAATGGTCTATTACGGTTGTCTAATAATCTGTTATAGTTGTCTAGTGGCCTACTGCATTTGTCTAATGGTCTGTTGTAGTTGGCTAATGACGTTTCGCAGTTGTCAAATGGTCTATTACAGTTGTCTAATAATCTGTTGTAGTTGTCTAATGGCCTACTGCAGTTGTCTAATGACGTTTTGCAGTTGTCAAATGGTCTATTACAGTTGTCTAATAATCTGTTATAGTTGTCTAGTGGCCTACTGCATTTGTCTAATGGTCTGTGGTAGTTGTCTAATGACGTTTTGCAGTTGTCAAATGGTCTATTACAGTTGTCTAATAATCTGTTGTAGTTGTCTAATGGTCTACTGCAGTTGTCTAATGACGTTTAGCAGTTGTCAAATGGTCTATTACAGTTGTCTAATAATCTGTTGTAGTTGTCTAATGGTCTACTGCAGTTGTCTAATGACGTGTAAGCAGTTGTCAAATGGTCTATTACAGTTGTCTAATAATCTGTTGTAGTTGTCTAATGGTCTACTGCAGTTGTCTAATGACGTTTTGCAGTTGTCAAATGGTCTATTACAGTTGTCTAATAATCTGTTGTAGTTGTCTAATGGTCTACTGCAGTTGTCTAATGACGTTTAGCAGTTGTCAAATGGTCTATTACAGTTGTCTAATAATCTGTTGTATTTGTCTAATGGTCTACTGCAGTTGTCTTATGACGTTTAGCAGTTGTCAAATGGTCTATTACAGATGTCTAATAATCTGTTGTAGTTGTCTAATGGCCTACTGCATTTGTCTAATGGTCTGTGGTAGTTGTCTAATGACGTTTTGCAGTTGTCAAATGGTCTATTACAGTTGTCTAATAATCTGTTATAGTTGTCTAATGGCCTACTGCATTTATCTAATGGTCTGTTGTAGTTGACTAATGGTCTACTGCAGTTGTCTAATGACGTTTAGCAGTTGTCAAATGGTCTATTACAGATGTCTAATAATCTGTTGTAGTTGTCTAATGGCCTACTGCATTTGTCTAATGGTCTGTGGTAGTTGTCTAATGACGTTTTGCAGTTGTCAAATGGTCTATTACAGTTGTCTAATAATCTGTTATAGTTGTCTAATGGCCTACTGCATTTATCTAATGGTCTGTTGTAGTTGGCTAATGGTCTACTGCAGTTGTCTTATGACGTTTTGCAGTTGTCAAATGGTCTATTACAGATGTCTAATAATCTAATAAGGCCTATTGCAATTGTCTATTGCAGTTGTCTAATGTCTAATGGCCTATTGTAGCTGTCTAATGGCCAATTGCAGTTGTATAATGGTCTATTGCAGTTGTCTAATGATCTGCTGCAGTTGTCTAATGTCTAATGGCCTATTGCAGTTGTCTAATGGCCTATTGCAGTTGTCTAATGGCCTATTGTAGTTGTCTAATGGCCTATTGCAGTTGTCTAATGTCTAATGGCCTATTGTAGCTGTCTAATGGCCTATTATAGCTGTCTAATGGCCTATTGCAGTTGTATATACATAATGGCCTATTGCAGTTGTATATACATAATGGTCTTTTGCATTGTCCGGGGGCCTCCGTGGACGAGTGGTTAAGGTCGCTGACTTCAAATCACTTGCCCCTCATCGATGTGGGTTCGAGCCTCACTTGGGGCGTTGAATTCTTCATGTGAGGAAGCCATCCAGCTGGCTTACGGAAGGCCGGTGGTTCTACCCAGGTGACCGCTCGTGACGATATAATGCATGGAGGGGCACCTGGGGTCTTGCTCCACCATTAAAGCTGGAAAGTCGCCATATGACCTCTCATTTGTCGGTGCGACGTTAAATCAAAAAAAAAAAAAAAAAAAAAAAAAAAATTGCAGTTGTCCCATGGTCTATTGTACATAGATATTACTAAGATAACGATATGTTGAAAAATTGTATAAAAACAAAAATGTTCAGTAGAACTAAATTCAGGTTTGGGAATGCTAATGAAGAGTTTGTTTGAAATTTTGACAGATTAATGTTGGCTGCAGTAACCAGTTCCGTTGGGATCATCCAGTGTTCTTGCAATACTGGCCAAGAGGTGGTAATGGCTTCCATCTGGTACAAGACGCTTGTTACCAGAATATGGAGTGTGATGATAAACACACTGAAGGCAGCGTGTACTATGCTGGACCTCAAGGTCACTGGCAGCTTGTTGTAATCCCTGTAACAGAGAACCTTGCTAAGTAGTATGTTGAAATATTGTTTAAATTTTAAATATAGTTTTGAAGAATTTTACTGTAACAGTTTTGAATATAGGTAAAGATGTGTTACTTCTAAGTTTATATCTCAACAGGAACATTATTTTCACAGTTTCTTTCATTCTGGTCAGTAGAGTTTCCAGAAAGCTTCTTGAAAAAAACTTTACAAGGGATATTTAAGCTGTTGTGATTTATAAAACTTATAGCTGCCTTTTGAGCTTGACTTTTCAAAGAATAGTCTAGCTATTCTGCTAAGCCTGGCGTCGGCGTCGGCGTCACACCTTGGTTAAAGTTATGCATGCGAGTACATACAGCTATCATTAAGAAGCATATAGCTTTGGACCTTTTTTTTCTTTTTCTAGGTGAATTACCAACCTCACTGGGTCAAGTACCATAACTCTGACATGTATTTTGAGCAAATTATGCCCCCTTTTGGACTTAGAAATCGTGGTTAAAGTTTTACATGCAAGTTACTATCTCCAAAACTAATGCAGATATTGAATTGAAACTTCATATGTGTCTTGGGGGTTATTAAAGTAGCTGATAGCATCAAGTCCCATGACACTCTGACCTGCATTTTGGCCAAATTATGCCCCCTCCTGGACTTAGAAAATCCTGGTTAAAGTTTTGCATGCAAGTACATACAGCTATTACTAAAAGGCATATAGATTTGAAACTTATTTTTCCTTTTTCTAGATCAATTACCAATCTCACTGGGTCAAGTACCATAACTCTGACATGTATTTTGGCCAAATTATGCCCCCTTTTAGACTTAGAAAATCCTGGTTAAAGTTTTACATGCAAGTTACTACTTCCAAAACTAATGCAGGTATTGAATTGAAACTTCACCTGTGTCTTCGGGGTTATAAAACTTGTTGATTGCATCAAGTCCCATAATTCTGACCTGATTTTGGCCAAATTATGCCACCCTTTATTAGAAAAACCTGGTTAAAGTTTTGCATGCAAGTACATACAGCTATAACTTAAAGGCATATAGATTTGAAACTTATTTTTTCTTTTTCTAGATCAATTACCAACTTCACTGGATCAAGTCCCATAACTCTGACATGTATTTTGGCTGAATTATGTCCCCTTTTGGACTTTGAAAATCCTGGTTAACGTTTTACATGCAAGTTACTATCTCCAAAACTAATGCAGACATTGAATTGAAACTTCATATGTGTCTTGGGGGTTATTAAACTAGTTGATAGCATCAAGTCCCATGACTCTGACCTGCATTTTTTGCCAAATTATGTCCCCTTTTGGACTTAGAAAATCCTGGTTAAAGTTTTGTGTGCAAGTACATACAGCTATTACTTAAAGGCATATATATTTGAAACTTATTTTTTTATTTTTCTAGATTAATTACCAACCTCTCTGGGTCAAGTCCATAACTCTGACATGTATTTTGGCTGAATTATGCCCCCTTTTAGACTTAGAAAATCCTGGTTAATGTTTTGCATGCAAGTTACTATGTGTAGAACAAATGTAGATATTAAATTGAAACTTCACATGTGCCTTCGGGGTTTTAAAACTAGTTGATTGTATCAAGTCCCATAATTTCGACATGCATTTTGGTCAAATTATGTTCCCTTTTGAACATAAAACTTCTGGTTAAAGTGTTGCATGCAAGTTACTATCTCCAAAACTAATGCAGATACTCGATGGAAACTCTAAAGATATTTCAACATTCAGGGTAATATTTTCCTGCTTCTGGGACAACAATTCAAATAGTCGAGCATTGGCTGTCTTATGGACAGCTCTTGTTATTTACACCTGTAGCTTAAGTACGCAAGTAGAGTTCTTTGTAAAAGTGCTATTGTCAAAGTCCCATTACCTAGAACATATACTTTTCTGTGGCCTTTTGTTACGTAATGGAGGTATATTAATTCTCATATTGCATATTTCTTGTCTAAGTTTATTCAGTTTGTAGCATGCGAAGAGATTAAGTGTGTAAATGTTTCAGTCCAATCATACTACGGTGGTGGCAACCAGGAGGATATCCATATAACTTTGCGCTTGATGATGTATACATAGGTCCACCATGCACAGATAACTGTCATAGAAATGGAGCCTGCAAACAAGGAGCATGTGTCTGCTATGGACACTTTGACGGTATATGACATCTAAATTTTTGTGCCTCCCCAATGAGTGGTAGGGGCATATAGATTTGGTCTTGTCTGTGCATCCGTGCGTGCGTGCGTCTGTCCGAAGTTTTTGATGCACCTAGCTCGAAAAGTATTTGATATAAATTGATGAAACCTTGCATGAGTCTTTATCATGTTATGAACTTGTGCACCTCCTATTTTTTGTCTGGCTCTGCCCCCTATTTTTAGAGTTATGGCCCCTGAAATAGTCAAAAATGCACATTTTTACCTTGTGACACGCCTAGCTCAAAAGTGTTTGATATAGATTCATGAAACCTTGCGTGAGTCTTAATCATGATATGAACTTGCGCACCTCCTATTTTTCATCTGGCTCCGCCCCCTATTTTCAGAGTTATGGCCCCTGAACTAGTCAAAAATGCACATTTTCCCCTTGTGACACGCCTAGCTAGCTCAAAAAGTATTTGATATAGATTCATGAAACCTTGCAACAGTCTTAATCATGATATGAACTTGTGCACCTCCTATTTTTCATCTGGCTCCGCCCCCTATTTTCAGAGTTATGGCCCCTGAAATAGTCAAAATTACACATTTTCACCTTGTGACATGCCTAGCTCAAAAAGTATTTGATATAGATTCATGAAACCTTGCATGAGTCTTAATCATGATATGAACTTGTGCACCTCCTAATTTTCATTTGGGTCTGCCCTCTATTTTTACAGTTATGGCCTCTGAAATAGTCAAAAATGTATATTTTCGCCTTGTGATGCACCTAGCTCAAAAAGTATTTAATATAAATGGTTGAAAACTTGCATAAGCCTTTATCATGATATAAACTTGCACATCTCTAATTTTGGCTGGCTCCAATCCCTATTCTTAAAGTTATGGCCCCTGAAATAGTAAAAAATGCACTTTTTCACCTAATTATGTGCCTAGCTCAAAAAGTATTTGATGTAAATTCAGGAAACCTTGCTGGAGTCTTTAACGTGATGTGACATTGCACACTTGGCACTCTTGAGAATCTTAGCTCTTATTACAGAGTTATGGCCCTTGAAATAGCCAAAAAAAGTGGCTTTTTTGTTTGTGATGTTCATAGCTCAAAAAGTATAGGGCCTAGAATAATGAATCCTTTTCTTAAAATATTTGTTGAGGTTATACCCCATTAAGACTGCAAACATTTGAATTATTGCCCCTTATTTGTGACAAATGTACCAGTGGGGGGCACACCCTGTGTCCTACAGACACATTCTAGTTATATGGTACAGTCTAAACTGCATTAGCGGTCACCTGCATATAGTGTGACCTCGCTTAGAGCGGTCACCTGCATATAGTGTGACCTCACTTAGAGCAGTCACCTGCAAATAGTGTGACCTTGCTTAGAGCAGTCACCTGTATATAGTGTGACCTTGCTTAGAGCAGTCACCTGTATATAGTGTGACCTTGCTTAAAGCAGTCACCTGTATATAGTGTGAATATTGGTATTTTTCAACTACTTTTATGTCCCCCTTCAAAGAAGGAGGGATATATTGTTTTGCAGATGTCGGTCAACAGTCGGTATGTCTGTCGGTGTGTAGACGAATCCGTTTTTGGATGGTAACTCAAAAACACTTAGGCCTATAATTATGAAAGTTGATAGGGAGATTGGTCATAATCAGCAGATGACCCCTATTGATTTTGAGGTCAGTAGGTCAAAGGTCAAGGTCACAGAGACCCAGAACAGTTAAATGGTTTCCGGATGATAACTCAAGAACTCTTGGGCCTAGGATCATGAAAGTTGATAGGGAGGTTGGTCATGGCCAGCAGATGACCCCTATCGATTTTGAGGTCAGTAGGTCAAAGGTCAAGGTCGGTCAGTATGTCTGTCGGTCCATAGACCAATCTGTTTCAGGTTGGTCGGTTTGTCTGTCGGTCTGTAAACCAATCCGTTTCTGGATGATAACTCAAGAACACTTATGCCTAGGATCATGAAAGTTTATAGGGAGGTTGGTCATGGCCAGTAGATGACCCCAATTGATTTTGAGGTCAGTAGGTCTAAGATCAAGGTCACAGTTACCCGGAACAGTTAAACAGTTTCCGGATAATAACTCGAGAACGCTTACACCTAGGATCATAAAAATTGATAGAAAGGTTTGTCATGACCAGCAGATGATCCCTAGCACTTTTGAGGTCAGTAGGTAAAAGGTCAAGGTTACAGTGACCTTGAACAGTTAAACCGTTTCCGGACAATAACTTGAGAATGCTTGGGCCTAGAATCAGGAAACTTTATAGAGAGGTTGATCATGACCAGCAGATGACCCCTATTGATTTTGAGGTCAGTATGTCAAAGGTCATTGTCACGTGATCTGGAACAGTTAAACCATTTCAGGATGATAACTGGAAAAAGCTTGGACCTAGGATCGCAAAACTTATTAGGGAGGTTGATCATTTACAGCAGATGACCCCTATTGATTTTGAGGTCAGTGGGTCAAATGTCAAGGTCACTTTGACCCAGAGCAGTAGAAACTTTTTTGCCTAATAACTAGAGACTGCTTTGGTTTAAGATCACGTTTGATACGGAGGTCACTTATGACTGGTAAATGACCCATAATTATTGATTTCAGGTCAGAACGTCAGACATCCAGTGCACAGTGACCAAATATTTTCTGTTCCTTGTGCAGTTACTCAATGCATCAAGGAGGGGGTTGGGGGGCATTTTGTGTTCTATGAGCTCTTGTTATTTCTGAATTTAATGAGTTAATGTAGAATCAATATGTAATATAACAATGGAACAATTTCTAACAAAACTTTTATGCATAATGTCATAATTTTACATTAGGCCATAATAAATTAATTCCTAGATTATCATCCCCGCCCGCCCCCTCTTTCTTATAATACCCCAACCTTTTTTTATTTCTCCCTCTCAAAAAAAAAAAAAAAAAAAGAACCGAAAATGTACGAACCGCGATAGGGTCCCATATATTTGTTTTAATGCTGCTGCAAAATACCATAGATAATATGTTCTTTTACCCCTGGGACCAGCCAAGTACGACTTTCCAACTTCGAACCAAAACAAATTCGCCATTTTGTTAAAGGGAAATTACTCTCCGCGCTTACTGTCTATGCTAAAATCTAAGATTGCCGTTACGTTCCCGTAAAAGATCGAGTAGTTTAAACTTTATTTTTCTTTCAAACATAATTTCATATAAATTTTGAAAGTATTTTGATGGAAGAAATATTAAAAATCACAAATATTAGGATACTTATAATAAATATAAAAAAAAGAAGATTATTTTAACCGAGATCAAAGTGTGAACAACAAAATTGACATGGGGTTACAAGCTAATTGACAATAATTTCTTGATATTTGATCGAAACAAAAAGACTACCGGTATCACACCTTCTGTTATCGGTTTGAGAAGCTCATGTCATTTTGAACGATGCCATTCCGAAATTTTGAAACAGTTGCTTTTTATTTATTCAAAATATTTAATTAAAAAAGAAAAAAAAACAACAAATAAAACAATATTTTCAGTCATCCCACCTCTCCCGATCCCATTGGGTTTCTCCCGATTCTGGATGTAAAACCCGATCACCCCGATATGAAGTCCAAATCTCCTGATTTAAAAAAAAAAAGATTCAATCCTTTACATTGATTAATCCTCGCTAATAGCGAATCTGTAAACAATTTTCGGATATTTTCATACCTATTTACTCCTGTTAATTGTTATTTATTGCATGATATAACAAAGCCAGGTGTTGATTAACTGAAACAGGTATTTAATTTCTATCAATAAAAATCAATTACAATCAAATTTAGATCAGAAAATATATTGGCCCTACCTCTATAAGTTTCTATAAGTTTTTGAAATCGAAAGTAGATTACCGCGTTGCCGATTTTGATAAACTTTGTTTGTTTGTTTGTTTGTGTTGGGTTTAACGCCGTTTTTCAACAGTATTTCAGTCATGTAACGGCGGGCAGTTAACCTAACCAGTGTTCCTGGATTCTGTACCAGTACATACCTGTTCTCCGCAAGTAACTGCCAACTTCCCCACATGAATTATCAGAGGTGGAGGACTTATGATTGCAGACACAATGTCGTTTATCAAATAGTCATGGAGAACATACGTCCCGCCCGAGGATCGAACTCGCGACCCAACGATTCGTAGACCGACGCTCTACCTACTGAGCTAAGCGGGCGGGTTTTTGATAAACTTTCCTCTTAAATAATTTTAGTAGGTGAAGATGTCAAGGTAAATATTAATATCAGGTACTGTTAAATGCTGTTAAACTGTCTTTGCATCATCATAGTTTGTCAAACACATCCTTTAAATTGGAGATATTGGCAATTTTACAAAAGCGTAACAGTATCCGTACAGACAATTTTGGATATCCATATTTTAAAATAATTTTACTAGTTTTATTTTCGAAGAAACTAAGTGGGTTTATCACAGACGCAGGCCGATCCAGCCCCTAAATAAAATGTTGAATTTTTGATAAATGTAATATGAGAGTAAAAAATGAAAGTCTACAAGTTTGTTTTTACTTTATTCTGTTTTTGCCATTTGTCTTGACTTGTTCTCAGGGGTTCGATTTATGTATAAACAGCTGTCATTTTGAATATATAAGGCTTCATTTTGTGAGTTTAAACTGAAATAAATCCCATGTTGATGAAAAGGACTCTCAGCTGAAATCCTAGGAGTCTGTATGTACACTTGCTAATTTCAAGAGTCAAAATCCCAAGTCCGGGTCAAATGGAACCCCTGCGTACAGTTGTTTTAAAAATAAAAAATAAGAAATAAAATTCTCCCCCCGCCCCCTTTTTAACCAAAATTTGGATGGTAATATAGGAATTAATTTATTATGCCCTTATGATAAGCATCTCATCTGAAGTACATAGTAAGTATCATTAAGTTTTAAATCCTTGTATATGTCGTACATTTAAAAAACCTGGAAATAGTGTTCACCTGTCTTAAGTGGCTAGTCCCTTCAGTCACCACTATAGATAAATTTGACTGTTCTTGGTAAAATATTTAGCTCTCCTGGTGGTCCATAGTCCTTGCATCAACTCTTTTATTTCAAACATCTTTTGAAACTACTGGTGAGAATAATACCAAACTTGGTCTGGAGTATCCTGACTTTTCTCAAGTTTGTTCATTGTGTTGTGCTTGATAGCTTTTATGAGTAATCTGAGCAAAACATAGACAAAATTTACTACAATTTTTCTCATGATTCACAGGATGGATATTGAACAATCCTTGGATAGATTTTTTTATAGTTTGTTCAAATGCACTAGGAATTAAAAGTAGAAAAACCTTTAAATATCTTTTCATGAAACACTTGATGGATGTGACTAAAGTTGGTCAGAAGGTAAAAGTGATCAGATAAGCTACTTAGGACCATCATGGCCCATATTATAGTTATGCAAAAGATAAGTCAATTTTTTTACAGAATTTTGTTTAGCTCATGTAGTGTGTTGTTCTTTGTGTTTTAGGTCAATGCGCGACATAACACATGACACAACTCACGACTGTAAGACACGACAAAACTCAGGACAGGCAAAATGAATATCGCAATGTTGTGTCAGATTGTTGCCTGTCTATTCTTTTAGGTTGATGTACAAAATGCAGTTTAATGCAAGACAATACAAAATGACATTTGGCACAACAATGCAACACGATACTTAGCACACAATATGAGCAACAAGATGACAGGACATTGCTACATTAATGTTATGTGTCAAGTTGCAATGTCCTGCATTATGTCATTTATCATGATATTTGTCGTATTGTCATGTAACATATCACTTATTGTGCATCAATCTAAAAGAGTTTATAATGTGACATAATGCAACATGACGCACAACAGTGTGACATGAGGCATGACATAAATGTCTCAATGTCATGTCATATTGCTGCTCGTCATATTGTTGTCAAGCATCATGTAGCATTGTCAAGCAACATGTAGCATTGTCATGAATTTTGTGGCTAGTCATTTTATATTGTTGGCATTGTACTGCAAGTTGTGCTTCAACTTAGAAGAGTAGACGGTCGACATACAACACAACACTTGACCCAACCAGCAGGATTCCATAGTTTTTTTGCAATTAAAATTAAAAGACTGCAACAAATGTAACCAGGAAATTTGCTTTAAGAATAACCTATGAATTACCGTCCTTTTAACAGACCTATAGATTACCATCCTGTTCACAAACCTATAGATTACCATCCTGATCACAAACCTATAGATTACGCTCCTGATCACAAACCTATAGATAACTGTCCTGATAACAATCCTATAGATTACCATCCTGATAACAAAGCTATAGATTACCATCCTGATCACAGTCCTATAGATTACCATCCTTTTGTCCTGATAACAATCCTATAGATTACCATCCTGATCACAATCCTATAGATTACCGTCCTTTTGTCCTGATCACAAACCTATAGATTACTGTCCCGATAACAAACCTATTGATTACTGTCATTTTGTCATGATCACAAACCTATAGATTACCATTCTGATCACAAACCTATAGATTACAGTTATTTTGTCCTGATCACAAACCTATAGATTACCATCCTGATCACAATCCTATAGATTACCATCCTGATAACAATCTTATAGATAACTATTCTGATCACAAACCTATAGATTACGCTCCTGATAACAATCCTATAGATTACCATCCTGATAACAATCCTATAGATTACCATCATGATAACAATCCTATAGATTACCATCCTGATAATAGACCTATAGATTACCATCCTATTGTCCTGATCACAAACCTATAGATAACCATCCTGATCACAAACCTATAGATTATGCTCCTGATCACAAACCTATAGATTACCATCCTGATAACAGTCCCATAGATTACCATCCTGATAACAATCCTATAGATTACCATCCTGATGACAAACCCGTAGATTACCATCCTGATAACAAACCTATAGATTACCATCCTGATCACAAACCTTTAGATTACCATCCTGATAACAAACGTATAGATTACCATCCTGATAACAAACCTATAGATTACCGTCCTTTTGTCCTGATCACAAACCTATAGATTACGCTCCTGATCACAAACCTATAGATTACCATCCTGATAATAATCCTATAGATTACATTCCTGATAACAAACCTATAGATTATAGGGATGGGAACGAATATTCGAATAATCAAAAATCGGTCAAATATTCGAATATGAAAATCAAATTCGAATATTCGTAAATTATTGTATTTTTTTTTTTTCAAAATAAGTATCTTTGATTAAGCATGCTAATTCTTCAGAATAAATGCGTTTGTTCTGTTGTGTTTGTTTACCGTGTATCAAAAGATATCCAGTTAACAAGAAAATAGCAATTATAATAAGCAGGGGCCACCTTTACGGATTAACAGTGTGCAACAGGCGTAAATGTGTCAGATGCATGTCAAAATTTGTCCAATTAACAAGAAAATTGCAATGCATAATTAGCAGGGGTCATCGTTACGGATTAACAGTTTGCCACAGGCGTAAATATGATGCCTTTTTATCATTTGTTCATTTTTATTATCCCCCGCCGATGAAATCGGGAGGGGGGTATTGAAATGGCGTTGTCCGTCCGTCAGTCCGTCTATCCGTCCGTCCGCAGCCATTTCTCAGTAACTACTCGGTAGAATTTCATGAAACTTGAAATAAACATGAACCAACATACTGCGATGATGCCCGTCAAGTTTTTTTTTTGATTGATCTATTTCCCTCAGAGTTATTGCCCTTGATTTAATAAAAAATGTCTGTCTGCAGCCATTTCTCAGTAACTAACAGGTAGAATTTCATCAAATTTGAAATAGACATGAACCAAGATACTGCGCTGATGCCCGTCAAGTTTTTTTTTTGATAGGTCAATTTCCCTCAGAGTTATTGCCCTTGATTTAATGAAAAATGTCCGTCTGCAGCCATTTCTCAGTAACTAGCAGGTAGAATTTCATCAAACTTGAAATAGACATGAACCAAGATACTGCGACGATGCCCTTCAAGTTTTTTTTCGATTGGTCAATTTTCCATTTAGTTATTGCCCTTTAATTGTTTAAAAATCCACAGATCTGTACATAACAAACCAACCAATTGGAAGAATTTCATTAAACTTCTTCCATTCTTTTCCATGCACATTTATTATAAACATGTGATGTTGTGTACCTACACCTGGTCACCACCTTACATTGGTCCCCCCCCCCCCCCCCCACCCCCCCCCCCCCCCCCCCCCCCACTTTTTTTTTTTTTTTTTTTTAATTTTTCGTTTTCTACCAATATTTATAATCAACATGTAAACTGTTGTATCCTCACCGCCCCCCCACCCACCCACCCAAACAAACCATTCATTTTCTTTTAATTTGATTTGACTAATGAAATTATTTGCTTCTTGGTAACATTCTTAACTTTTTGCAGGATATATTTTTTTGCCGTTCCTCAACTCTGACCCTTTCGGCGGGGGATTCCAATTCATCGAATTTGCTTGTTGGTACCTGTTTTATGTAACAAATTTTACAATTATTTTTGTCCGAAATCAATACCAAATGTAGATATTGTCGATCTTTCTACAATATTTTGAACATCATTTCAGACCGTCCGCAGAATCGGTTTTCATCCGCAATCGGCCGTATTCGAAATAAATTTTGAAGTAGTTTATAATAAAATCAAGATATAGCATATGATTGATGCAGAAGATCATTTTGAAGGAGGTTTAAGTCTGTATTTATTAAGATTATCGGCTTTTTTACACGCCGATTGAAAATTTTCAAAATGGCGGCGGTAATACAACAGTGCGACACGTGCTTAAATTAGACGACCTGTATTTTAAGATAAAGCAAGTATATGGCAATCACTTAATAAGAATTCAAAGCTTCCATTAAAACAAACCGAATATTCGAATATGGCAAACTGAATATTAGAATATTGATTTCAGTATTCGTTCCCATCCCTGATAGATTACCATCCTCATCACAAACCTATAGATTACCATCCTGATAACAAACGTATAGATTACCATCCTGATAACAAACCTATAGATTACTGTCCTGATCACAAACCTATAGATTACCATCCTGATCACAAACCTATAGATTACTGGCCTAATAAGAAACCTGTAGATTACACTCCTGATCACAAACCTATAGATTACTGTCCTGATCACAAACCTTTAGATTACCATCCTGATATCAAACCTATAGATTACTGTCCTGATAACAAACCTATAGATTACCAGCCTGATAATAAACCTATAGATAACCATCCTGATCACAAACCTATGGATTATCATGCTGATACCATGTTTCATGGCAGGCTGTATAATTATCAATATATTTCTCAGATCCTAACTGTCAGTCTGATGACCCAACACCTTATGGAATGTTAGATAGATTTGAGCAACTTCACCGACCATCTGATTTCTGGAGACGTATCTGGGGTGGCCATCTTGGAGTTCGGTGTGGCATCGTTGATTCTGGAAATGCCTTAATGTTTGATGGGGAAGGAACAAGAGAAGCAGTGACTATACCACTAAATACCACATACCTCAGGTAGAGAAACATGGCCCATAATTCAGTATTTTTAATGCTTTTGAAAGTCTGTTATGTATTTCATATTTAACTAAACTGTTCGAATTTATCCGATGTAACTGTGGTAAGTACATTCCCACAACAGGCACTATTTAAGTCAGTATTGATACTCAATGATGTTGTGATGGTAACTTCACTAACAGTTCATATTGTATAGGATTCTTAGGATTTACTCTTCAAAAAGCAAGAAAGCTAGGTAACACTTTTGTGTCCAATAGAATTTGACCTATAAGTTTGAGTCACATGTATCTCAAAAATTATTTGATCTAGAGGCATCAAACATTACAGTGTTCTGTAGGGTGATTAAAGGGGGCCAGTAGTATCCTGCATGTTCTGTACTGTGATTAAAGTGGGCCAGTAGTGTTGTGTGTTTTGTGGGCCAGTAATGTAATGTGTGTTCTGTACTGTGATTAAAGTGGGCCAGTAATGTGTGTTCTGTACTGTGATTAAAGCGGGCCAGTAATGTAATTTGTGTTCTGTACTGTGATTAAAGCGGGCCAGTAGTATCCTGCATGTTATGAACTGTGATTAAAGCAGGCCAGTAATGTAATTTGTGTTCTGTACTGTGATTAAAGTGGGCCAGTAATGTAATTTGTGTTCTGTACTGTGATTAAAGCAGGCCAGTAATGTAATGTGTGTTCTGTACTGTGATTAAAGTGGGCCAGTAGTATACTGCATGTTCTGTGCTGTGATTAAAGGGGGCCAGTGGTATCCTGCATGTTCTGTGCTATGATTAAAGCAGGCCAGTAATGTAATTTGTGTTCTGTACTGTGATTAAAGTGGGCCAGTAATGTAATGTGTGTTCTGTACTGTGATTAAAGTGGGCCAGTAGTATACTGCATGTTCTGTGCTGTGATTAAAGGGGGCCAGTGGTATCCTGCATGTTATGTACTGTGATTAAAGTGGGCCAATAATGTAATGTGTGTTCTGTACTGTGATTTAAGTGGGCCAATAATGTAATTTGTGTTCTGTACTGTGATTAAAGTGGGCCAGTATGTCTGCTGTTCTGTCTGTGATTAAAGTGGGCCAGTAGTATACTGCCTGTTCTGTGATTTGATTTAAAATGGGGACCAGTGAGTATCCTGATTGTTTTGTACTTTATTAATTTTGAGGCCAATAATTATAATGTGTTTCTTGGTTTAGTGTTAAAGTGGGCCAATAATGTAATGTGTGTTCTGTACTGTGATTAAAGTGGGCCAGTAGTATACTGCATGTTCTGTGCTGTGATTAAAGGGGGCCAGTAGTAACCTGCATGTTCTGGACTGTGATTAAAATGGGCCAGTAATGTCATGTGTGTTCTGTACTGTGATTAAAGTGGGCCAGTAATGTAATTTGTGTTCTGTACTGTGATGAAAGTGGGCCAGTAATGTAATGTGTGTTCTGTACTGTGATTAAAGTGGGCCAGTAGTATCCTGCCTGTTCAGTATTTTGTTTAAAATGAGCTAGTAGTATCCAGTGAGTTAGTAGCCTTCAAATTATATGTTTTTACTTTAATTGATATTTTGTAAAGTTGAACCAAATATTCTTATAAATTTTTCATTAGGAATTTAGAGTTTGTTGTGAAGATTGGAAGCACAGATAATAAATACCGTTGTATTCAGCCATCCTCCCCAAATGAAGGTATCATTGTAGATTTCTCAACTGACAATGAAATCACCTGGCATCTCCTGAAGGCAAGTACATGCCATAATTGAAATAACTCTCTTCTTATAGACCACAAGTTTGAAAGTAAAAAAATTGCAATTTTTACACACTGGTTTATAACTGCAGATGAAGCGTACTTCTCAGGACCAGCATAATCTGTCCATTACATATAGAGTTTCTTATATAACTTATAAACTTGTAAAGTTTTTGTATAATTAATATATTTATATACAGTGTAACTTCTGAAAACTGCACACTCAGGACCAGAAGATAAGTCCGTTTGTGAGTTTTTGTGATCGCTCGATGTCCGGCGTCTGTCTGTCTGTCGTCTGTCTGTCAACATTCAAGCTTGTGTATGCGATAGAGGCTGTATTTTTCAACTGATCTTTATGAAATTTGGTCAGAATGATTACCTTGATGAAGGCCGAGTTCGAAAATGGGTCATCTGGGGTAAAAAACTAGGTCACTAGGTCAGATCAAAGAAAAACCTTGTGTATGCAATAGAGGCTGTATTTTTATGCCCCCAAAAGGAGGCATATAGTTTTTGACCCGTCTGTCGGTCTGTCAGTCTGTCCTCAATTTTCGTTTCCGGTCCATATCTTTGTCATCGATGGATGGATTTTCAAATAACTTGGCATGAATGTGAACCACAGTAAGACAACATGTCGCGCGCAAGACCCAGGTCCGTAGCTCAAAGGTCAAGGTCACATTTAGACATTAAAGGATAGTGCATTGATGGGCGTGTCCGATCCATATCTTTGTCATCGATGGATGGATTTTCAAATAACTTGGCATGAATGTGTACCACAGTAAGATGACGTGTCGCATGCAAGACCCAGGTCCATAACTCAAAGGTCAAGGTCACACTTAGACGTTAAAAGATAGTGCATTGATGGGTGTGTCCGGTCCATATCTTTGTCATCTATGGATGGATTTTCAAATAACTTGGCATGAATGTGTACCACAGTAAGACGACGTGTCCCACGCAAGACCCAGGTCTGTAACTCAAAGGTCAAGGTCACACTTAGACGTTAAAGGTCATTTTTCATGATAGTGCATTGATGGGCGTGTCCGGTCCATATCTTTGTCATTCATGCATGGATTTTAAAATAACTATGCATGAATGTGTGACACAGTAAGAGGACGTGTCGCGCACAAGACCCAGCTGCGTAGGTCAAAGGTCCTAAACTCTAACATCGGCCATAACTATTCATTCAAAGTGCCATCGGGGGCATGTTTCATCCTATGGAGACAGCTCTTGTTCAATTAGTCTTCATGAATTTTGGTCAGAATGATTGCCTTGATGAAATCTAGGCCAAGTTTGAAAATGAGTCATCTGGGTTCAAAAACTAGGTCACTAGGTCAGATCAAAGAAAAACCTTGTGTATGCAATAGAGGCTGTGTTTTTCAATTAGTCTTCATGAATTTTGGTCATAATGATTACTTTGATGAATTCTAGGCCGAGTTCAAAAATGGGTCATCTTGGATTAAAAACTAGGTCAAATCAAAGAAAAACATTGTGTATGTAATAGAGGGTGTATTTTTCAGTTAATCTTATGAATTTTGGTCAAAATAAATGCCTTGATGAAATTTAGGTCAAGTTTGAATATGGGTCATCTGGGGTCAGAAACTAGGTCACTAGGTCAAATCAAAGGAAAACCTTGTGTATGCGATAGAGGCTGTATTTTTCAATTGATTTTCATGAAATCAAGTCAGAATGATAACCTTGATGAAATCTGAACTGAGGTTGAAAATGGATTATCTGAAGTCAAAAACTAGGTCACTAGGTTAAATAAAAAAAAACCTTGTTTATGCGATAGAGGCTGTATTTTTCAATTGATCTTCATGAAATTTAGTCAGAATGATTGCCTTGATGAAATTAAGATAGAATTGGAATATGGGTCATCTAGGGTCAAAAAGTAGGTCACTATGTTAAATAAAAAAAAAAAACCTTGTGTATGCAATAGAGGCTGTATTTTGCAACTGATCTTCATGAAATTTTGTCAGAATGATAGCCTTGTTGAAATTCAGGTCAAGTTCAAATATGGGTTCAAATACTAGGTCACTAGGTCAAATCAAGGAAAAACCTTGTGTATGCAATAGGGGCTGCATTTTACACTGGATTTTCATAAAATTTGGTCAGATTGGTTGCCTTGATAAAATCTAGGTCAAGTTCGAATATGGGTAGTCAGGGGTCAAAAACTAGGTCACTAGGGCAAATCAAAGAAAAACCTTGTGTATGCGATAGAGGCTGTATTTTGCAATTGATCTTCATGAAATTTGGTAAGAATGATAACTTTAATGAAATCTAGGTTAAGGTCGAATATGGGTCATCTGGGGTCAAAAAGTAGGTCACTAGGTCAAATCAAAGAAAATACTTGTTTCTACGCAAGAATTTTGCTCCAATTTTAATGAGAATTGGTCAGAATATTTATTTCCATGAAATCACTAGATCAAACATGTTTACACTGTTATGGTGTGTTTCTCAGGTGAGTGACCTAGGGCCATCTTGGCCCTCTTGTGGGAAGTTTCCAGTATTTGGAAGTACGCAGATACTCAGACAACTGCATACCTTAAGCCATTCTTTGTGTTTTTTAGCAAGTTCAGACTCGCAAATTATCAGTATTGTTATATTTTCTGGTCCTTTGGGACCATGGAGTCCATTCAACAGATGTGTAATAGAGTTCCACTTAAGCCGGTGCTAGGGGGCATGAGAGATGTTGCACATTTTATTACCTCTCATGAACAGAATCAAACCGAATCTGCTATTATTCTTTTTTTTATTTTATTCTATGCTTCAAAGGCATCTTTTTACAAATGTTTTTACAACTTTTCGATGGCGTTTTAGGGGCCACTAGATTTAAAAGTATAAAAACCTTTGAACAACTTCTCATGAACTGCTTGATGGATCTTCATGAAATTTGGTCTATAGAATTATTATAAGATTTTCTCTCAAGTTTGTTCAATGGGAGCACTAAATTGACTCTTTTAGGGGTCACTAGAGTTAAAAATAGGCATACCTTAGAACAACAGTTTTTACTTCTTCTCATGATCGCTTTAATCTGTAGCATCATATTTAAGCTTCCCGAAGAGGAGGAGCATACAGTCACCACCTTGTCCATTCATCCGTCTGTCACACTTCTTGTCTGAAGCATAACTCAAAAAGTGTTGAAGTTTAGAGATCATTGAAAGGAAGCACAGTAACCAAGACCTATAACTCTAGGTGACCCCATTTTTGAAATATCTTCCTTTTAAAAAAAGGCTTGTTCGGAACCTAAGTCCAAAACTATGAAGGGGATTGACTTGATACTTTACATGTAGATAGAGGTCAGTTAGAGGATGTGTAATATGAAAGAACTATAACTCAAGCTGACCCTATTTTTGAATGATCTCTCTTTAGGTGGAAAGAAAGCTTGTCCAGAGCATAACTTTAAATCTATTAGAGGGATTAACTTATTACTTTACATATACATAGAAATCAGTGAAAAGGAGTTCAGTGTCAAAGAACAAAAACTCTAGCTTACCCTGTTTTTGAATAATCACCCTTTATGTATGAACACTTTTTTGGTGTATGATTGACTCAATGTTTCACGCATTTTTAAAGGCCAGTAAGAGGAAGTGCAGTAACTATGAACCATAACTCTAGCTGGCCTCATTTTTGATTATCTCCTTTTGTGTTAAAAAGTTTATCCAGAGCATTTCTCCTTAACTATAAGAGATACTTCTTTCAAACTTTAAATTCTTATAGGACACTTTGAGGGGGAGTGCAGTACATATAGACAATAACTCTAGATCACCCTATTTTTATTATCTCCCTTATGTATAAATGATTGTTCGGAGAATAACTTGAAAACTATATAAAGGATTGACTTTATTCTAACACATCCATTAAGGTTTTTGAGAGGATTGGCAGTAGCTAAGAACCATAACTCTAAATGACCCTGTTTTTGAATTGTACCCCCTTCCCCCTTTTCTGATATTTTTTTTGGGGAGCATCCACTGGTGTTACCGATTGCCTTGTTAGGTTAAAATTGGGGTTCCTTTTCGGGACCACTTCGAATTATTGGAGTTCGAGCAAACAAAGTTTGACTGTACCTTTAAATGACTTCTTTTCATGAACGGCTTGATGGATTTTCATCAAACTTGGTCTGTAGCATCATTATAAAGTCTGCTCCCAAATTTATTCAAATGGGGGCAACTAGCCCCTTTTAGGGGCCACCAGAGCTACAAATAGAGATACCTTTTAATGACTTTTTCTCATGAACTGTGATGGATCTTCATCAAACTTTGTCTGTTGCATCATTTTAATGTCCTCTCCTAATTTTTGTTCAAATGGGGGCACTTTAGCCCTCAGCCTGCTCCAATAGTCTGTATGTACTTTTCCACCTAATTTTAAAGACCTAAGAAGAATATATGTGGTGTTTGAATGATTTGTCATCTGTGACACTAATTTATATAATCAACTATAGCCTCTGGACTTTCTGACACATGGAGAATAATATAGTCCAGTGTTGCACACTGTCTAGCCTGTTTAATGTCTGAATTTCAAGTGAGACATCAAGGGCCATCGTGGCCCTCTTGTTTATAATTGGGACATGGAAATATGTTCGTTATATCCCATAATTCACTATGAGCGTGTTTTCTGAAACAATTTTATTTCAATTAGAATAAAGAAGGGGTATTTTGGGACATAGGAAATTGTTTCTTATTTCTAGAAATTCTTTTAAACCGTGTTATATAAGTGAAACTTAATGTACGCAACATAATATAGGGAAAATACTTAATTAAACCTGTAATAAAACTTGTTTAGTGTACAATGACAGAGATTTTTATCCAGTGATAAGTAAGCCAATGGCAGATTGTTTAATTACCTTTATATATTTTACTGACATTTAAGGTAGTTCTGCACGTTTGATAAACCGGAAGTGATAGCATAACGTCATTTATCCGGAAATGCAGAATAAAACCTGGATTCAGCATAACGAAATGAAAATCAATTTATGATTTAATGGCAACCTGTGAGTAAATTTTTTAAAATGGCATTGTAACAATCTTTTGTAAAGATAAAATATTATAGTAAAACATCTGACACGTTAAATAATTCAAAATAATGTCTTCAAAATAGCTTGAAATGTGCTGTTCACTTTAATCATGGTCAAATTTCTCAGAAATAAGCACATGGACCTATGCATTTTATTTCACCATATTATAGGCCATTTGTTCATTTACGACTATAAGAAGTTTCATTAAAATCTGCATTATAGAAAAATTTCTATTGGCGAAAATGTTATGGAAGTTGTGATTTTCCCATAGACTGCCATTATGAAAAAATGCATGAGGTCCAAATTTTTCAAATCAAGCACACAACCCTATCTTTTTTATTTGCTGAATTTTTAGCTCACCTGAGCAATGCTCAGGTGGGTTTTTCTGATCGCTCGATGTCCGGCGTCCGGCGTCTGTCTCGTCTGTCGTCTGTCAACATTTAGCTTGTGTATGCGATAGAGGCTGTATTTTTCAACTGATCTTCATGAATTTTGGTCAGAATGATTACCTTGATGAAATCTAGGCCGAGTTCGAAAATGGGTCATCTGGGGTCAAAAACTAGGTCACTAGGTCAAATCAAAGAAAAACCTTGTGTATGCGATAGAGGCTGTATTTTTCAATTGATCTTCATGAAATTTTGTCAGAATGATAACCTTGATGAAGTCTAGGCCAAGTTCGAAAATGGGTCACCCAGGGTCAAAAACTAGGTCACTAGGTCAAATCTGGGAAAAACCTTGTGTATGCGATAGAGGCTGTATTTTTCAACTGATCTTCATGAAATTTTGTCAGAATGATAACCTTGATGAAATCTAGGTCAAGTTGGAAAATGGGTCACCTGGGGTCAAAAACTAGGTCACTAGGTCAAATCAAGGAAAAACCTTGTGTATGCGATAGAAGCTGTATTTTTCATTTTATCTTCATGAATTTTGGTCAGAATGATTGCCTTGATGAAATCTAGGCCGAGTTCGAAGATAGGGTATCTTGGGTTAAAACGTAGGTCACTAGATCAAATCAAAGAAAAACCTTGTGTGTGTGATAGAGGCTGTATTTTTCAACTGGTCTTCATGAAATTTTGTCAGAATGATAACCTTGATGAAATCTAGACCAGTTTTGAAAATGGGTCATCTGGGGTCAAAAACTAGGTCACTAGGTCAAATCAAAGAAAAACCTTGTGTATGCGATAGAGGCTGTATTTTTCATTTTATCTTCATGAATTTTGGTCAGAATGATTGCCTTGATAAAATCTAGGTCAAGTTTGAATATGGGTCATCGGGGATTAAAAACTAGCTCACTAGGTCAAATCAAATAAAAACCTTGTGTATGCAATAGGGGCTGCATTTTACACCGGATCTTCATGAAATTTAATCAGAATGTTTGTCTATATGAAATCTAGATGGAGTTTGAATATGGGTCATATGGGACAAAACACTAGGTCACCCGGTCAAATTAAAGAAAAACATTGTGTATGCAATAGGGGCTGCATTTTACACTGGGTTCACATAAAATTTAGTCAGAATGATTTGCCTTGACAAAATCTAGGTCAAGTTAGAGTATGGGTCATCTGTGGTCAAAAACTAGGTCACTAGGTCGAATCAAAGAAAAACCTTTGTATATGCAATAGAGACTGTATTTTTCAATTGATCTTCATGAAATTTGGTCAGAATGCTAGCCTTGATGAAATAAAGGTCAAGTTTGAGTATGGGTCATCTGGGGTCAAAAACTAGGCCGCTAGGATACATGAAAGAAAAACGTTTTGTATGTGATAGAGGCTGTATTTTTTAATCAAGGTTGATGAAATTTAGTCAGAATGATTGCCTTGATCAAATCTAGGTCAAATTTGAATGTAGGTCATCTTAGTTCAAAAACTAGGTCACTAGGTCAAATTGAAGAAAATGCTTGTTTACACTTAAGACACCACATTTTTGATCCAATCTTAATGAAAATTGGTCAGAATATTTGTTTCCATGAAATCACTATGTCAAACATGTTTACACTGTTATGGTATGTTTATCAGGTGAGCGACCTAGGGCCATCTTGGCCCTCTTGTTTTACGTATATTCTGAAGTTTTGAAAAAGCAGAGTTTAATCAAATTCTGCATTGTAGAAAAAATTTCGATCCAAATGTGCAGAACTAAGTTAAAGCATATTATTTGAGTTCAGCAGAATGTTACACTGTCCTTGACTAATGAATAAAGAATTTACAATGTTCTGGTGGAAATTTTCTAGACTGTTGAATGAAGATTGTACAATATTCTAATAGACATTTTTTAGACAGTTGTACCAAGATTTTACAATGTTGTGGTGGGAATTTTTTAGAATGTTGAACCAAGATTGTACATTAATGTTGAGGTGGGAGTTTTTAGATTGTTAAACCAAGATTGTACAATGTTGTGTTGGGAATTTTTTAGACTGTCGAACCAAGAATGTAGAATGTGGGTTGGGAAATTTTTAGACTGTTGAAGCAAGATTGTACAATGTTGTTTTGGGAATTTTTTAGACTGTCGAACCAAGAATGTAGAATGTGGGTTGGGAAATTTTTTGACTGTTGAAGCAAGATTGTACAATGTTGTTTTGGGAATTTTTTTTAGACTGTTGAACCAAGATTGTACAATGGAACACATGAAAGAGTGGTACTAGAACTGCCAGCAGAGGCTAAAACTGACTCAACTATATTTAGATGGTGGCAACCATTAGGTTATGGGGGTAAGTTTGTACACTGGTTAATCTTATTGAAAGATATCCAATGGCTATCTTTCACTAAAATATTTTATTTTTAGATATTTACTTCAAATGTATACAAAAACCCTCATCCAATTATTTAACTTTACAAAAGATATAAATTAAGTTTGCATATAGAGCTACATTCATAATTAAATAACATGCAGTAACAGTCGAAAAACAGCCAGTTTTTAGTGTTAGTACACATTTATACTTTGTTTATCTAATGTGCATGAACTTAGCCAGAGCAGCCAGAGTAGCCAGGATTAGGGTTAGGGTTAGTGTTAGGGTTGGTTTCTGGCTGTTCTGGTTGCTCTGGCTAAATTCTCACACCCGTTAATCTATACATGTATACAGTGTTTTAATATTTCAGACGTAGTGCATAGTACTGTTTATACACATAAACTTGTTAATTTTATATTTACATAAACTATGTAAAGTAATTTTAAACACAGACACTTGGGGCTCGGACCTCCACACACCCCATTCTCCTCCGCCCCTGGTTAAGTTTAGCCAATATATTTTAGCATTTCACCATGTATAAAGAATATGTGACGATCATAAAATGCATTTTGTAACATTTCAGCGTGTTTTTAAAAAATGTATTTTTACCATCAATGCTCTCAATACTAGAAGACATGCAAGTTCTCACGAACAATGGGAACACTTGCTTGCGCTGGACCCTCGCTTTGTGTAACGCATGTCATAAACCGGGAACTACAATTCTTACTTTACGGCTATGTTAAACCAGATCATCACTTCTTTATGTAAACAAACCTCGTGTAACACGTGGTGAAGCGATAATCCGGTATAATGCAGTCGAAATGGTATCAATTTTGGTACCCGGTAATGATATGCGCAGTTCAAAGCAGGGATCTATTCGCAAGGAAGTGTTCCATAGAATTTAGATAGATTGATTTATATTATTTATTGATTTCTCGTCGGAATACAAATGACAGTTGTCGGGACCGGTGTCATTTAACAGAATGGTAACAGATCTGACGATTGATACCAGTGATTCATTGGTAGGGGTTCATTTAAACGTTTAACTGGCTATTGTTTCCCTAGTGTTCGTGAGAAGTTGCATATCTTCTAGTATTGAGAGCATTGATGGTAAAAATACATTTTTTAAAAACACGCTGAAATGTTACAAAATGCGTTTTATGATCGTCACCTATGCTCAATACATGGTAAAATGCTAAAATATATTGACTAAACTTAACCAGGGGCATAGGAGAATGGGGTCTGTGGAGGTCCGAACCCCAAGTGTCTGTGATTTTAAATGTTTTTGAAATTGAAATTGGGATTTAATATACCTTTAAAGATATTTTATAACACATAATTCAAGTGACAGTTGATTTGGTATCAAATAACTATATAAGTAAGGCTAGTGTTATATAAAATAACTGTATAAGTATAGGCTAGTGTTATATAAAATAACTATATAAGAATAGGCTAGTGTTATATAAAATAACTGTATAAGTAAAGGCTAGTGTTACATAAAATAACTATATAAGTAAAAGCTAGTGTTATATAAAATACCAAGAGTATAAGCATATTGCAAATAAAACATCTTGCTACACTCACTTCTGTGTTGTGCTAATTTTTACATTATATGTTAAAACCGTATTACCTCCCTTTTACAACAGTATTCATGAACTTTCCAGCTGTTTGCCATGCATCTTTCTACATATTACAGAAGTCAGTGCAATAGACCATATCAGTTTAAGAAACACTTTGTTTGTATTTGTCCTGAAACTCCTAAAACGAAGACACAAAATAGTTTGTCATTAAGAGACCATATCAATTTAAGAAACACTTTGTTTGTATTAGTCCTGAAACTCTTAAAACAAAGACACAAAATAGTTTGTCATTAAGAGATAGACATGTGTTACATATAATAGTGCTCTTTTTCACAGTGTTACATGTAATAGTGCTGTTTGTTTCATGTCTTTGTGTTACATGTAATAGTGCTCTTTGTTACATGCATACCGTATTTTCCCGTATTAACGCCCCCGGGGGCGTTACATTTGTGAAAGAGGGGGCGTTTATTTGAGGTAAAAAAAATAAAAAATGAATTTTTTTACAAAACTTAAAAACATCGTTCAAACTATCTGTAAAGTGTTTCTGTGTTGTTTAATCCCTCCAAAACGTAATTATTTGGCATCCAATTTAATGCAGTGTGTCTTTTATGCATTTAAATACGGTACCTCGTGTATTCCATGTCTGGCTTTTTGACACGCTTGCGACACTACACATTACGTCATGACCCAAACAGCTGTGTACTCCGATAACATTTTCCTTAGTACATGCGGGTAGCTAACAGCGCAATACACAATGTCAATGGTTTGACACGCTGCTGTGCCTGCTTTTGAATTAAAAGTTCTTAAAACTGCCGAAGAAAAGGGTATATCGTAAACACATTGCTGCAAGTTTGTTTAAAGTCGGCAGGAAGCGTGTGCGCTAGTGGTGTAAAGACAAATCAAAAATGTTTTTACCGTTTAATATGTACCGTACTTGGTACAAATGTTTTGAACTTACAGCACATGGACTGTTTAAAAGTGTGTTTAATTTTTAATACATTGGACTTTAGTACTGTAAATAACTTATTAGATCTATATGGACTTATAAAAATAAAGGTAGGTGATTTTTCCCGTTCTTGTTGACTTTTTTCCCCTCCAAAATGGGTGGGGGGCCTTAATTAGAGGGGGGGCCTTAATTCGGGAAAATACGGTAAGTGTTCTGTGATTCATGTAATAGTGCTCTTTGTCAGATGTAATAGTACTCTTTGTAACATGTAATAGTGTTTTTTGTCACATGTAATATGCTTTTTGTCAGATGTTATAGTGCTCTTTGTCACATGTAATAGTGATCTGTGTTACATGTAATAGCTTTTTGCCACATGTAATAGTGCTCTTTGTCACATGTATTAGTGCTCTCTGTTACATGTAAATGTGCTCTTTGTTACATGTATTAGTGTTCTGTGTTACATGTAATTATGCTATGTGTTACATGTAATAGTGTTCTTTGTTATATGTAATAGTGCTCTGTGATTCATGTAATAGTGCTCTGTGATTCATGTAATAGTGCTCTGTGTTACATTAAGTAGTGTTCTGTGTTACATGTAATAGTGCTATGTGTTACATGTAATAGTGCTCTTAGTTATATGTAACAGCGCTCTGTGATTCATGTGTTAGTGCTCTATGTTACATGTATTAGTGTTCCTTGTCGCATGTAATAGTGCCCTTTGCCACATATATTAGTGACTCTGTGTTACATGTAATAGTGCTCTTTGTTACATGTAATAGTGCTCTTTGTTACATGTAATAGTGCTCTGTGATTTTGATAGAAAACTGAACACAGTGTCAATATTTTTGGGAACTTTGTTTGAAGGGATTTTAATATTTCTTGGCACAAATGTTCCCCATGATGTGACGACTTGTCATGCGCAAAACCCGGACCCCTGCATTAAAGGTCAAGGTTACAATTGGAAGTCAAAGGTCAACGGGGCTTTTTGCCTGTCCGGTCCATAACTCTCCCATTCATGAAGGGATTAATATCACTTGGCACAGTTGTACCTCATAACAAGATGATGTGTCATGCACAGCTTTCAGACCCCTAGCTCAAAGGTCAAGGTCACACTTAGCAGTCAAATGTTATCATGGCATGAACAGGGTCTGTTTTGTGTCCGGTCCATAACTCTTTCATCCAAGAAGGGATTTTAACATTACTTGGCACAAATGTTCCCCATGATGAGACAACATGTCTTGCACAAAACCCGCACCCCTAGCTCAAAGGTCAAGGTCACCATTGGAGGTCAAAGGTCAAAAGGGCTTTTTTCCTGTCCGGTCCATAACTCTCCCATCCATGAAGGGATTTTAATATCAATTGGCACAATTGTACCTCATAATAAGACGATATATCATGCACAAATTTCAGACCCCTAGCTCAAAGGTCAAGGTCACACTTAGCAGTCAAATGTTAACATGGTATGAACAGGGTCTGTTTCCTGTCCGGTCCATAACTCTCATTCATTAAGGGATTTCAATATTACTAGGCACAGATGTTTCCCATGATGAGACAACATGTCATGCACAAATCCCGGAGCCCGTGCTCAAAGGTCAAGGTCACCATTGGGGGTCAAATGTCAATAGGGCTTTTTTCCTGTCTGGTCCATAACTCTCCCATCCATGAATGGATTTTGATATTACTTGGCACAAATGTTCCCCATGTTGAGACAATCCCCATGTTGAGACAACATGTCATTCGCAAAACCCGGATCCCTAGCTCAAAGGTCAAGGTCACACTTGGAGATCAAAGGTCAATAGGATTTTTTTCCTGTCTGTTCTATAACTTTTGTCATGCAAAACAGGATTTAAATATCAGTTGGCACAAACATTCCCCTGGATGAGACAACATGTGTGAAAAGCCCCAGCTCTAGCTCTAAGGTTAAGGTCATACTTAGAGGTCAAAGGTCAAATTCAAGAATGATTGTTTGGAGCATTTCTTCTTTATGCATGAAGCGATTTTAATGTAACTTGGCACAAATGTTCACCACCATGAGACAAATTGTCGTGTGCCAGAACCATTCCCTAGGTCTAAGGTCAAGGTCATACTTAGAGGTTAAGGTAAAATACAAGAATAACTTTGTCCAGAGCATTTCTTCTTCATGCATGGAGGGATTTTGATGTAACTTGGCACAAATGTTCACCACCATGAGGCACACTTTTTTAGAATTATGTCACTTTGTTGTTACTATAAATAGATATTGTAACTTTTTTTTATTACTGGCCATAGGGAAAAATCGAGACCACTTTTCTGTGGTACAACATGCATGGTACATCCAAATTTTAGATGTATTTTTTTTTTCTTTTTTTTTTTTTTTTTTTTTTTAGGGTTAATTTCACTTTGTTGTTACTATAAATAACTTTTATGATAACTTTTTGTATAATTGGCACTGTACGTTTTTATTTATGCAAATTTTAATTCAAGTGCTTTGTTATATTATATTGTATATATAGTACAATATTGTTTATACATCATTGACAGATATCAGTTCATTATGTTATACTCCAGTAGAGAAAATTAGGTGCCTTCCAGTAAGGGACTTTGTATTGCATGGCAATACTTCATTCACTTGTTACTTTGAGTTTTCAATGGCTTTTTTTTCTTTTAGCAGCTGAACCCATTTATGCTGTTGCTGTACAATAATGGGAAAGATGCTTAATGCAAATAGATGCATACCTGAAACTACTGGATGTGTCTTCAGATTCTATGGAGACATATTCAGGAAACATGTTGATTTAACATCTATAAACTTCCAGCACAAAAAGTACAGTTTGAGAGATTGCTCTGTAGATAAAATGCTTAAAACTTCATTTCAAACTTAAAGATGAAATGAAAAATATGTGTCTGAATTACTGGAAAGAAGAATGCAAATGCTTTATTTAGATAATTTTCATTTTCTGAATATTAAGGAATGACGCGAGCAGAGTGGGGACTTGACAGAGTGACCATTGCAGTGAACGAGACAAATTTGGAAGGTTTTCAGGATGACTTTGCTGGAATGATGCCAGACATGTTAACCTGGTACCAAACAGAGAGTGCTGTACCAAGAATTACATGTAACTCAAAAGGAAACGCCTTGGAGTTCAGCAGAAATGGAGGTATTAAGAACTTAGAATGAATGCATGCATGCAGTCACACAATAAATCTGAAAGTTACTCATTTAAGCTTTTGATGGTGTCATAGCTTAGTTCTGTCCAGCTGGTAAACAGAAGGATACTAGTGTGTTTGAACCTGTGCTTGCTATAGTCTTACTTTCTGCTCTTTTTTTTTTGGCCAAAATTTGAAGTTACAGTATGGTAACATGACTGCACTGTCTCTGATAAAGGGGAAGGAACTTACAGTATGGTAACATGACTGCACTGTCTCTGATAAAGGGGAAGGAACTTACAGTATGGTGACATGACTGCACTGTCTCTGATAGAGGGGAAGGAACTTACAGTATGGTAACATGACTGCACTGTCTCTGATAAAGGGGAAGGAACTTACAGTATGGTGACATGACTGCACTGTCTCTGATAAAGGGGAAGGAACTTACGGTATGGTAACATAACTGCACTATCTCTGATAAAGCGGAAGGAACTTACAGTATGGTAACATGACTGCTATGTCTCTGATAAAGGGGAAGGAACTTACTGTATGGTAACATTACTGCACTGTCTCTGATAAAGGGGAAAGAACATACGGTATGGTAACATGACTGCACTGTCTCTGATAAAGGGGAAGGAACATACAGTATGGTAACATGACTGCACTGTCTCTGATAAAGGGGAAGGAACATGCAGTATGGTAACATGACTGTATTGTCTCTGATAAAGGGGAAGGAACTTATGGCATGGTAACATGACTGCACTGTCTCTGATAAAGGGTAAGGAACATGCGGTATGGTAACATGACTGTATTGTCTCTGATAAAGGGGAAGGAACTTATGGCATGGTAACATGACTGCACTGTCTCTGATAAAGGGTAAGGAACATGCGGTATGGTAACATGACTGTATTGTCTCTGATAAAAGGGGAAGAACTTATGGTATGGTAACATGACTGCACTGTTTCTGATAAAGGGGAAAGAACTTACGGCATGGTAACATGACTGCACTGTCTCTGATAAAGGGGAAGGAACTTACAGCATGGTAACATGACTGCACTGTCTTTGATAAGGGGGAAGAAACTTATGGCATGGTAACATGACTGCACTGTCTCTGATAAAGGGGAAGGAACTTACAGCATGGTAACATGACTGCTATGTCTCTGATAAAGGGGAAGGAAATGTTGTATTTTTGTGGTAAAATTGATTTATTAAGTTTGTTTCATGTGATATATGCACCACTTTACAGCAAAAAGTGTACTAGTTTAAGAGAAAGGCACATTTTTGTATATTAAAAGCAACAAGCAAACTTGCCCATAATCAGAGAAATGGGATTACTGACAGCACTCCTTTGCCTATGTATTGTTTAACATATATTAATTGAGAAGAGATTTGCTGAGAAATGGGATTACTGACAGTAATCCATTGCTTTTATATTGATTCATGTATATTAACAGGGAAGAGATTTGCAGAGACATGGGATTACCATGTGACACCATCCACTTTCCTACAATTTGATATTGCCATGGGCTGTGACTCTCTGTACAATACCCTGTACGGTGTCATGCTAGAGTATTCAACAGATATGGGCAAACACTGGAGCCCTGTTGTCCAGGAGTGTGCACCACCAAACTTTGAGTGTAGCGGTTACCATCTGAAGAGTGACTATATGTCTGATCAGCACAGAAACTGGACAAGAATTTCAGCGTATCTGCCAGGCAGTGCTGTGTAAGTACTTTCTCTCAAGGATTTAAATCATTGTCACACTTTCTCTCCATTCTAAGGACTTAAAGCCTTGTCACACTTTCTCTCCACTTCCCATGACTTAGCTTTAATCATTAACACACTTTCTCTCCATTTCCCATAACTTAAATCATTGTCACACTTTCTCTTCAATTTCACAGGACTTTAATCATTGACACACTTTCCATTTCCCAGGATTTTGATAATTGTCACACTTCCTCCATTTCCCATAACTTTAATCATTGTCACAATTTCTCTCCATTCCTCAGGACTTAAAGCGTTGTCACACTTTGTCTCTAATTCCTATGACTTAAATCATTGTCACACTTTCTCTCCATTTCCCAGGACTTAGCTTTAATCATCGTTACACTTTCTGTCCATTTCCCATAAGATCAGTCATTGTCACACTTTCTCTCCAGTTCCCATAACTTTAATCATTGTCACACTTTCTCTCCATTCCCCAGCACTTAAAGCCTTGTCACATTTCTCTCCATTTCCAAAGACTTAGCTTTAATCATTGTTACACTTTCTCCCTATTTCCAATGACGTCAATCATGATCACAAAAGACTTTAATCATTGACACTCTTTCTGTCTTGAAAGTTTACTTTCTGGATCGGTCAATTTTCATATAGAGTTATACATTTTCTGGCCATATGACCACTGATTCAATTTTTTCATGAGCAGATCTGGATGAGAAAGGTAAATTTAGTTTTTAGTTCACCTGTCACATAGTGACAAGGTGAGCTTTTGTGATCACCCTTCGTCCGTCATCCGTTGTCCATCCGTCTGTCGTCCGTCTACAATTGCTTGTGAACATGATAGAGACCACATTTTGTAATCAATTTTAATCAAACTTGCACACAACTTGTATTTGCATAATATCTCGGTTCCTGTCGAAAACTGGCCAGATCCCATTGTGGGTTCCAGAGTTATGGTCCCTTAAAGGGCCAAAATTTGCTATTTTTGGCTTGTGAACGCAATAGAGACCACATTTTGCAATTGATTCTAACTAAACTTGCACACAACTTGTATTTGCATAATATCTCGAATACTTTCGAAAACTGTCCAGATCCCATCATGGGTTCCAGAGTTATGGTCCCTTAAAGGGCCAAAATTTGCTATTTTTGGCTTGTGAACGCGATAGAGATCACACTTTTGCAACTGACTTTAATCAAACTTGCACACAACTTGCATTGGCATAATATCTCAATTCCTTTCGAAAGCTGTCCAAATTCCATCATGGGTTCCAGAATTATGGCCCCTTAAGGGGCCAAAATTTGCTATTTTTGACTTGTGAACGCGATATAGACCACATTTTGCAATTCATTTTAACTAAACTTGCACACAACTTGTATTGGCATAATATCTTGGTTCCTTTTGAAAACTGACCAGATCCCATCATGGGTTCTAGAGTTATGGCCCCTTAAAGGGCCAAAATGTGCTATTTTGGCTTTTGCAGCCATATAGAGACTTCATTTATGGTTTGATTTGATACAAACTTGCAAAATATTTTTAACAACAATAACTCTTGGATTCCATGATGAATCTGTCAGATCCATTCATAGGTTCCTGAGTTATGGCCCCTGATTGACCCCTGAAAGAGCCAAAATTTGGTAATTTTTACCTTGTGAACACGAACGAAGTGACATTTTATATTCGATTTTAACCAAACTTACACACAACTTAAGTCACAATAAGATCTTCCTTTCAAAAACCGGCTAGATTCCATCATGAGTTCTAGAGTTACAGCCCCTGAAAGTGGCAAAATTTTCTATTTTGGCCCTTTCAGCCATATAGAGGTTTCTTTTATGCTTTGATTTGATACAAACTTGCACAGAATGTTTATCTTGATGATCTCTAGGTCAGGGTCATGTTGGGTCAAAAACTAGGTCATCAGGTCAAATCAAGGAAAAGCTTGTTAACAACCTAGAGGCCACATTTATAACCCTATCTTCATGAAACTTGGTCTGAATATTTGTCTTGATGATTCCTAGGCCAAGTTCAAAACTGGGTCATATTGAGTCAAAAACTAGGTCACCCAGTCAAATCAAAGGAAAAGCTTGTTAACACTCTTGAGGCCAAAGGTATGACCCTATCTTCATAAAATTTTGTCAAAATGATTTTCTTGATGATTCCTAGGCCAAGTTTGAAACTGGGTCATGTGGGGTCAAAAACTAGGTCACAATAAGATCTTCCTTTCAAAAACCGGCTAGATTCCATTATGTGTTCTAGAGTTACAGCCCCTGAAAGTGGCAAAATTTTCTATTTTATCCCTTTCAGCCATATAGAGGTTTCTTTTATGCTTTGATTTGATACAAACTTGCACAGAATGTTTATCTTGATGATCTCTAGGCCAGGGTCATGTTGGGTCAAAAACTAGGTCATCAGGTCAAATCAAGGAAAAGCTTGTTAAAAACCTAGAGGCCACATTAATAACCCTATCTTCATGAAACTTGGTCTGAATATTTATCTTGATGATTCCTAGGCCAAGTTCAAAACTGGGACATATTGAGTCAAAAACTAGGTCACCCAGTCAAATCAAAGGAAAAGCTTGTTAACACTCTTGAGGCCACATGTATGACCCTATCTTCATGAAATTTGGTCAGAATGTTTATGTTGATGATTCCTAGGCCAAGTTTGAAACTGGGTCATGTGGGGTCAAAAACTAGGTCACCCACTTAAATCAAAGGAATAGCTTGTAAACATATATGGGCAATATTTATGACCGTACCTTCATGAAATTTGGTAAGAATGTTTTTCTCGATGATTCCCATGCCAAGTTAGACACTAGGTCATGTGGGGTCAAAAACTAGGTCACCACTCAGATAAAAGGAAAAGCTTGTTCACACTGTTCATGAAACTTGGTCAGAATGTTTATCTTGATGATTCAAAGGCCAAGTTTAACAGGTGAGCAATATAGGGTCATCATGACCCTCTTGTTTGAAGTACTTATTAGATTAGAATCAGAGTGGGAATATGTTGCGCTAACTTTAAATTGCCCCTATTGGGTACGTATTGAGTGTACTATTGGGTACGTATTGAGTGTACTATTGGGTACGTATTGAGTACTATTGGGTACGTATTGAGTGTACTATTTGGTACGTATTGAGTGTACTGTTGGGTACGTATTGAGTGTACTGTTGGGTACGTATAGAGTGTACTATATACTGACTAAAGGTTAGGGTTAGGTTTAAAATTTGTTTAATAGTGTACATTCAATTTGTGCGTTCACTCAATGTAGGCCGAATATGTTGGTCCTGGACCAGATTTATCTAGAAATTGAATATACAGTAAAATAATTTATGCTTTTCTAGATTTTAAGATTCAGATGACAGCAGTACAGTCAGTGGCCGTGTATGGGCCCTGGAAAGTGTATATCATGAAATAAAATATACAGTGTGATAATATATGCACTTCCAAGTCCCTGACAACATGGTTCAGATGGCAGCAGCACTTCCAGAGTACTAGTGGCAATGTATGGGCACCTGACATTGTATATCCTGAAATAAAATATACAGTATGACAATTTCTGCATTTCCAGATCCCCTGCAACCAGATTCAGGTGGCAGCAACACAGCCAGAGTGACAGTGGCAATGTATGGGCCTTGGACAATGTATATCTAGGGGATGGATGTAAATGGCTGTGTTCAGGCCATGGTTACTGTGATAATGGAAGTTGTATGTAAGTCATTTCAGAAGACAAATCACACCAGAATTTTGTTTAAAATGAATTCAGTTTTCAATGCAATACTGTTAAGTTCATATGACATCAGTTCTTGTATAGCAAATTTACAATTTTAGCTCACTGATTTAACATTTGCTTTCATTTTGTTTTGTTTTGTTTTTTATGAAGAAAAAAAAAGTTAATATTTTTATAAACAATGGTGGCCCTTTCTTAAAAGTTGTGCAAGCAAATAGACATGTTATACAGACAGATTTTAACAAAATGGCATCATTCATAAAAATCTTTCAAAATCTGCAACCAGATTTCAGTCATAGCCCTTTTTGAGTCGGCTAAACGCTATCAAGCGTTTGACGAGTCCTTGCTATCGCACGATTTCTGATTCTTAAATGGCCTCACAACACAGCGAAGTGATGTAGTTCCATTAGATTGTCTCTAATTTCAAAGAGTTCATTGATCGAATGAAGTTCATTTATATCAATCCTATTTGCTATGACCAATATACGATGTAATCTGTCATATTTATGACTTGTAATTGTGCAATACTCGAATAAAGCCACGTATTTTCTTCCGCGGTAACTCATTAAGCATAAACACGCATAACGATTCTGCGGGATTTGGTAATACATTTGCGCATATGATTATGGTGACGAATTTTATGCCCTTTTGTCACAAAATAGCAAATATGATGTTCACAAATTCAAATAAAAACTGCATATTAACTTATTAGCCAAATTACCCATTTGTTACCCTGTCCGTTTCAAAAAAATAATCTTTAAAATCATTGCGTAAATAACAAATTTATTGCACTGTGCATTTTATGAATTGCGCAGACTTACAAAGCTTGCGTAACATCCAGCGAAAAACAAAATATAGTTCCAGAACATACTGCTAGTATTTTATTGAGTGGGTACCTCTGAAAGCATTTGAATGTCTCTTATCAAAGAGTTTACCACATCGATGAAATTAAATTATGACAGCTTCATTTTAAATGACCCGAATAAGATATGTGCAGTATGTTAATTCTTCCGCAAGACTTCGCGGATGAATCCTAACTACATTCTGAACACTTGTCGGCGAACACGCGTGACCTGTTTATAACAACGCTTCTACGACTTTGCGTGGGTTGAATTTTGCAGTCAGTAAACGGATAAATTATCGAACGAAGAAGCTCTTACTGGTTTGCTTAGTTACTACTGATACTAAAAATGATTTTATTTCTTATTTTTCGAGAAATAAACAAATCGGCGAAACATTAAATTGTATTTCCTTGTAGTTTTTGAAATCGAAAGTAGATCGTCTATGTTTGGCTGCTTTGATGAAACGAAACAACGTTTTTATGAAAAGATTTAAATAAGAGGTAATTTAACCGTAAACTTCAATGTCAGATACTGCCAATTGCTGCTAAATGTCTTCGTATCATCACAATTTGTAAAATATATTGTTGAAACTGGAGAAAAGTGTAATCGTATCCGGATATAATATTTTGGGTAAATATCGAGCTGTGTTATGAAATTTTAACATTCAAGTAACATACATGATAGATATTATTGTAACAGAAATGATTCTAGAATTTATTTTTATTACACCTACATATAATCTATATCAGACTCATATTCTAGTCCTGAGGCATGATCTGAAAGTAAAAAGATGAAGTGACAGTCATACTTTGGATATTGTAATACTAGAAAGAATCTAGGTAATATTTAGAAATTGAAACAGAAGATTTTCAGTTAAAATCACACCAAAGGCTGTATCAAGGGTCTACATATTCGAAATTTCTTGTGGTAATACCTCAAACCCTACTTGCAGGAGGGGGTACCCTCCCACACCCTTCCCCCATATTGCCACTTTACAGTTTGATACATTTGCCCTTTTACCACCTGCCACAATGCCCATTTCAAGATCTGACTGCAATTTAAAGCGGAAAGAAACTCCCCTCCCCACACCCACCCTGCTACCGACTGCGTAAAAATGGCTCAAACATTTTTTCTGCCCAGTTTGGGCCTGTCTGTCTACATGAATCAAAATGGATAATTGAAAGTGGGTGGACTTCGGGATAACAGACATGATTTTTAAGGGGTTAACAAGTCTGAAATAGAATAAATGATAGTTTTAACTAAAAAAGAACTGCATTTATGAATATCGGTTACACTATATATTGACACTCAGCAACATTTACATACATGTATCTCTAAACGCAAAAGTAAGTATACTTTAAATTGACATCACTTATAATATGAATGAACAATACCTAACATATGACAAGGCTATCGCCAGGCCCATTATAATATCTGTAAAATATCAGTTCTTTCGTCCATCCGTTACAAATTGTATGTGGCAATCCGCGCTGTAAAATTTTAATATTATAAATTGTCATATTCAAATTTTATCATGTGCGAATATATACCAGCCGATAATTGCCTCTTTTGGCAATGCCGGAGGCAAATGTTTACTGGAAAATATATAAAGTCATGGGCAGTATCTTAGTGTCAGCTGTCAAATTGTAGTTTGTACTTTCAACATTTTTATTTCTGCGAACCACTCTTCAATTTTAGAGAAATATATTGGGTTTAAATTATAAAATACTTGTATAATGTCAATCAAAGTTTTACTAGGCATCGACCGAATGTTCATTTCATTTATTGTAACAAAATCTCTCTTTATTTGAGGAAAAAAAAAACTAAAAACAAACTGAAACTGGTAGACTATACTGTCAGTACATCAATCATTAGCCGACTCAGGCCCTTCAGGCCTTTGATTTGGACTTGGAAATTGGTTCAGATTTCGTACAAGTCCATGTTTTGTCAAAACTATTTGACATGTGGCTTTTAAACTTTGAACACTTGCTTATCATCATGATCTCCATCTGTAGGCAAGAGTACATAACTCTGTCAACTGTTTTGGCTGAATTAAGACCCTTTTTGAACTTGGAAATCAGTTTAATTTTTTATACCAGTCCATATTTTGCCTAACCTGTTTGTCATATGGCTTTGAAACTTTGACAACTTGTTTACCATCATAGTCTACATATGGAGGCAAGACCACATAGCTAGGACAAGGACTTTGGCTCAGTTATGGCCCTTTTTTGACCTAGAAATTAGTTAAGTTTGGCATACCATTCCGTATTTTGTCTAAACTGTTTGATATATGGCTTTGAAACATTGAACACTTATCCAGTTCCACAAATACAGGTACATTGTTTGTCTTATTTATCTTAAGTTCTTCTTTTGTATGAAAATATGTGGTAATATTTTGACCCCATACTTCCATCAGTTCTTCGAATAGTCGAGCGTGCTGTCAACAGACAGGTGTTGTAATCACAGTTATGGCCCTTTGATAGTTTTTGCTTTATGGAATTTTGTGTGTCCAACTACTCCCACACTATTAGCCCGATTTGCTTCAAACTTTCACAGATGACCAATCTTGATGTACAGATGAGCATAGAGGAAGGATTTTTTTCTGTAAATATTTTTACTGCAGTTGTGGCCTTCTGATAGTTTTTGCTATATAGAGGATTTTACAGTATGTGGGGTCATCCGTGTCCTGTGGACACAATTCTAGTTTTATTTGAATTAAGAACATTCTAAAATAAAATCAAGAACTGTATTTTTATTAGGAGACAAATTGGAATTTAACATGAATGGGTTTTTTGGCTCTTCTATGTAAATGTTGAAAATATCAATAGGCTGATATTCATTTTGATTTTCTGATACTCATGGAAAGAAACTACCTATTGTTGTAGCAAGCTACTGTCAAAATATAAGGATAAAATACCATTTTTTGAGCATATAGATGGGTATAAACCACATTTATAGGGACTTGTGTGTTTAGATAGGAAATTTCTATGACTCCAACTTATATTAAAGCAAAAGTATTGCACCTTTTGTTGGTATTTGTTAAAGGTATACTAGACACAAATCATATTTTAAAACATGAACAGTTACGACATATACTTTATATAAACATAAAATTAACAAGTTAATGTGTATTAACAGTACCATGCATTAGGTTTGAATAAATACACGCTGCATAAATGTATAGCTAAACCCAATAATCAAAGCACTGAAAGTACTGGAGGATCGATTGTCTTTGAACAACACAGATTGTACAAGATTTTGAGGATTAGCATTTATCATTTATCAGTTAACATTAGCTATTTGACATTGACGGAATCGGTTACCTAGCCACTGCCTTCTCCGCATGTAAAAATACGACTGTTTAATACATACTCCTCGTCAATTATTTCTCGAAACATATTTAATTAGCCTCTGATCTGTTATCCGTAAGCTATACTCTGTGTACATATGAATTAAAATACTGCAAGTAACTTAGGACACAGCCCTTTTGCAATATTTTGCGTGACCGATAAAACCATAACCCGCCATCAGTATTAGCCTGTAATTGCATTCATGAATACTTTTGACTGTTTAACTGAACTTGATGCTTTTAAGCATTTAGAAACAAATTATTGTTTGATTTACTAGTACGTAATATATTTTTCAAAAAATAAAACAACATTTCTGTACAAATTTCCAAAATGAAGGTCTGTAAAGCCAGCGGAAGATGTAGTCCCTGAAATAATTTCTGTTCCGTTTAGAAAACGTTTCAGCACTTTATAAAAGTTTTATCTAATCCAGTCCATATCTAACCATCCTTGGACCAATATCTCTTTTGGTTAGAGACCACCAATTGTTTTCCCATAGACTTACATTGTAACATTATGGCGTGTACGGCCTTCCATACATCGAAACATGTATATCTAATTACAAGTTTTTCAAGAACTATCTTAGTTCTACCAAAATATCGGACGAAAAACATATGAATAGTGATACTTTATTTAAGTAATTTTCGTGTGAATGAGATGACCCCCTGTTTACATCACTGACATGGCGGGAGAAATTCGTTTGATAAAACTTTTTTTCAATACACACAAAATGTAGCAAATTTTGTCAAAATGTATAATAAAATACTGTAAATGCAGTGAAAATATATCAATTTTGAAAAAATAATCACTTCCTGGGTTTGTTTACATGACTGACCAATCAGAACGCACAGACGTTACCTTATTCCCAGGTATACACTTACCTCATTCCCAGTAAGTTCCCTGTACTTTTTTGAATTGGTGGTCTCTGACCTATAGATGAATGTTTCGTATCATATTTTCCAATTTTACAGTGATATTGTGAAACATGATCCAATACCAAATGTCTTACAAAGTTTCATCAAGAAATGTTCAGTTTTAACAAAGATATGGACAGTTTACTGAAGTCACCCCGTCGATTTATATTCCCAGACTCGGTCCCTGTCGTCAGATTGCAATTTTCCGTGAAAATTTCAGTTATCTGCATTTGATTTGACTTGGAAGCTGAAATACGATTCATTCCCTAAAAAATAGAAATAAGGTCTAATAATTTTGATCATTCTCTAACATTACAGAGATAAAAATGATCCTTTTTGGCCCAAAAGCTCAGATAAAAATGGGCACACCTGTTAAGAAAAGAGGCCAAAATTTAACAGAAAATCAAATTTCACGCTTATTTTTGCATGTAAACGTCTTTCTACATCATTTACAACAGTTTTGTGGCCATTTACATTACCTGTGATGACTTCCGACGAAAGTCATGTTTTAGCTCTATTATAGGTTAGAGACCACCAATTGTTTTCCCATAGACTTACATTGTAACATTATGGCGTGTACGGCCTTCCATACATCGAAACATGTATATCTAATTACAAGTTTTTCAAGAACTATCTTAGTTCTACCAAAATATCGGACGAAAAACATATGAATAGTGATACTTTATTTAAGTAATTTTCGTGTGAATGAGATGACCCCCTGTTTACATCACTGACATGGCGGGAGAAATTCGTTTGATAAAACTTTTTTTCAATACACACAAAATGTAGCAAATTTTGTCAAAATGTATAATAAAATACTGTAAATGCAGTGAAAATATATCAATTTTGAAGAAGTAATCTCTTCCTGGGTTTGTTTACATGACTGACCAATCAGAACGCACAGACGTTACCTTATTCCCAGGTATACACTTACCTCATTCCCAGTAAGTTCCCTGTACTTTTTTGAATTGGTGGTCTCTGACCTTTTTTATAGGATAGATATCGTAAAATGATGTCAGACCATTATAGTTTTGCTCACTGGTTTTAAGTTGCATTTCTTACAGCATCTGGCCAATACTTGACCTTTGTTGTTTTTGATGTGTTTAACATATATGAATGGTTAGGTACTGACTGAGGGGATTTTTAATCATATCTTACACACATAACACTATGCCTAATCATTAGGGAAAAATGGTGTGGGTCATATTTTTATATCGGGCAGACATAGCGCCTACCCGCCAATATTCCGACTGCTGTCAATCCAATATAGGCATGCAAACTGAGTGACACATCTATGAATAAGCCACAGAGAATAATCAATAGTAAAGTGTACTAGCATGCAGTTCAAAGTGAACCTTTGATTTAAAAGTAACGTGTAATGTTCCTAGCGCCACCATTTCATTACTGTATCAACATTTTGATGGAATACATATACATTTGTATGTAAACGCTAACTGACGTAATGAATAATTAAGGAAAACCAAAAGAAAACATCTATAAAATCGAACAAATATTTCTCATTCACATTATTTGCAACTCACAACTTTCCTGTGTCTCGCTATGCTATGCTACTATAATCGTAAATGTATTAGCCAGAATCCAAAATAGTCGTAAATATATGAGCCAATAAATCTATTTATATCTTCGGCATTTGTCAGGTGACCTAGTTTTCGCGCATTAATATATTACTGTAGTCAGAACAAAAAACAACAGAAATGTATATTATACTGACTGAAAAATACGTTAAAATTGACGTTCGACAGCTGAAAATACCGTCGTGGCAAAATAATTATATTTTGATGGTTAAATAAATGTATGGCACGGAACTATTTGTTTATACCGACGGCACTACTTTTGTTCGGTCTGCAGTAAGGAAATTTCTACATTGTTAACTTGTGTACTACCACTAAAAACTGGAAGCTTTTTTACAATTGACTTTTACTGCATGAAATTCAGTTGTGAATGTAGCTCTACATACATTATTGATTCATAAACAATGTATTAGTAATGTGGATTATATTTGATGATGATTTATATTAAAAGATAAAATCTGAGGATAAATTTTTTTAATGAAAGATAGCCATTATATATCTTTAAAGTTATTTCACATGAAAATTAGATTTACCATTAACAAAGCTGGGAACTTCTAGTGAGCAAAGCTGTAAACTTCCTGTTAACAAGCATGTGAACTTCCCATAAACAGGTTGCTGTGGACATCCCACAAACAGGTTGCTGTTGTTATCCCAGAAATAGGTTGCTGTAGACATCCCAGAAACAGGTTGCTTTGAACTTCCCACAAACAGATTGCTGTTGACATCCCACAAACAGGTGGCTGTTGTTATCCAAGAAACAGGTTGCTTTAAACTTTCCGCAAACAGGTTGCTGTGGACTTCCCACTAACAGGTGGCTGTTGTTATCCCAGAAAAAGGTTGCTGTAGACATCCCAGAAACAGGTTGCTTTGAACTTCCCACAAACAGATTGCTGTGGACATCCCACAAACAGGTTGCTGTGGACATCTCACAAGCAGGTTGCTTTAAACTTCCCACTATTAGGTTGTTGATGACATCCCACAAACAGGTTGCTGTTGTTATCCCAGAAACAGGTTGGGTTGCTGTGGACATCCCACAAACAGGTTGCTGTGAACTTCCCACATACAGGTTGCTGTGGACATCCCACAAACAGATTGCTTTAAACTTCCCACTATTAGGTTGTTGTTGACATCCCACAAACAGGTTGGGTTGCTGGGAAATCCCACAAACAGGATGCTGTGGACATCCCACAAACAGGTTGCTTTAAATTTCCCACAAACAGGTTGCTGTGGACATCCCACAAACAGGTTGCTTTAAATTTCCCACAAACAGGTTGCTGTGGACTTCCCACAAACAGGTTGCTGCAGACATCCCACAAACAGGTTGTTGTGAACTTCCAACAGTTTGCTGTGGACATCCGACCAACAGGTTACTGTGGACATCCCACAAACTGGTTGCTGTGGAAATCCCACAAATATGTTGCTGTTGACATCTCACAAACAGATTGCTGTGAACTTCCCACAAACCGGTTGTTGTGAAAATCCCACAAACAGATTGCTGTGAACTTCCCACAAACTGGTCGTTGTGGACATCCCACAAACAGGTTGCTGTGAACATCCCATAAACAGGTTGCTGTGAACTTCCCACAAACTGGTTGTTGTGGACATCCCAGAAACAGATTGCTGTGAACTTCCCACAAACAGGTTGCTGTGAACTTCCCACAAACCGGTTGTTGTGGACATCCCACAAACAGATTGCTGTGAACTTCCCACAAACAGGTTGCTGTGAACTTCCCACAAACCGGTTGTTGTGGACATCCCACAAACAGTGTTGTCTTGGGTGTAACCCCAGTTTTCATCCCACAAACAGGTTGCTGACTCCACAAACGCTGTGAACTTCCCACATACCGGTTGTTGTGGACATCCCACAAACAGATTGCTGTGAACTTCCCACAAACAGGTTGCTGTGAACTTCCCACAAACCGGTTGTTGTGGACATCCCACAAACAGGTTGCTGTGAACATCCTACAAACAGGTTGCTGTGAACTTCCCACAAACTGGTTGTTGTGGACATCCCACAAACAGATTGCTGTAAACTTCCCACAAACCGGTTGTTGTGGACATCCCACAAACAGATTGCTGTGAACTTCCCACAAACCGGTTGTTGTGGACATCCCACAAACAGGTTGCTGTGAACATCCCACAAACTGGTGGCTTTGGACATCGCACAAATGAGTTGCTGTGAGCATAATTATTATTGTTATACCAGATTTATAAAGCATCTCACAAACAGGTTGCTTTGGACATCCCACATATGGGTTGCTGTGAACATCCCACAAACAGGTTGTCGTGGACATCCCATGAACAGTTGCTGTGGACATCCCATGAACAGGTTGATGTGGACTTACCACTTACAAGCTAATGACCATAATTACCTGGCAAAACTCTGCCAGAAATTGCACACATACTAGCCTGTACAGAAAAAGTACACAAACAAGTAAATTAACACGAAAAACTCAAGCACTAAAACTGTGACAAAATCCAGTTACCAATGTCTCATTACTATTTCATTTCATAGTATTTGGTATATGTTGTATATTGCTTATATATATAGAGAATAATAGGTAAGTGCCGTAGATGAGAAAGTTTATCTGGCGAGGTGGAGGAGGTTATCGGGTGAGCCGAAGGCGAACCTGATAACGTCCGGAGCCGAGCCAGATAAACTTTCTCCATCTTAGGCACTAACCTATTATTCTATTTGTCTTGTCATTACTTCATTTTCCGATATTTGGCAATTTATTTTACAAAAATAAGTGTGCTACAACCGCTTTAATGACGTCATATTCGTAATGACGTCACTTATATAATGACGTGATTACCGGCAAAATCGCAATAACTTCTTCGTTTTTGAATAAAAACTCATTATTTGACCACTCATTTTCTTAGTTCGGACATTTCCAACACAATGATGATGGTTTCGTTGCAAAATTTCTTATGACAACAATATCGATCATAAGGTCACATGATCAACTGACCGTATATCACTGGTCACATGATCAACTGACGGTATATCAAGAAAGATATACGGCACCCTGATATCGGGTCGAAAATACTGCAAGTGACAGGATAAATCATATTATATTGATACTTATGTTAAGTATTACAAAAACCTAAAGTCAAAGTTTTGCACTTTAGTTATCAAACCTATGTAGCTAATATTGTCATTTCCTTTCAAATATTCTGATTCAGCTGCAAAAACATTAGCCAAACTGTTTTTGTTACTTAAAACAAAGCCGTATCTGTAAACTGGGGCAATATTATCACATACTTTTCCTGCAAGACACCACATCCCCATGTGTATATGTAAAAAAAACAAAAGGTCTTGCTATTTTAAAGTTGTATAATGAGTTTCCATTTTGTGTGACTAAAGTTTTTATTTGTCAGCTGTGATGATGGTTATGGAGGAGAATCCTGCGTACCTTTAAGACCACTTCCTATGATGCTCCGGGATGATTTTAATCGGGAGAAACCGCTAAATGAGAACTGGTTACAGATTTATGGAGGAGAGCCAACTAAAATGTGTGGAACTCTTGTTAGTGGAAATGCTTTGACATTTAGTCATGTAAGTTCTCTTTGACTTTGTTGTTATGAAACCATTCCTACTGGTATAGGTCCAACATCTACCATCCATCATCAGTCGCATTTTATCCTGTATCAACATTTTTGGCTCACCAAAACTAAAGCTTAAAGATGAACTACAAGATAATTATGTCTTCCACAGATAGTGGGTAGACATTTTGATTTAGTGCGGTCCATCTGTCTGTCTGTTTGTCTAGTTTTGTAATTTTATACCTGAATTTTGGCCTTTGATTCATCAAATTTATGATGTTTTGGCTTCTTCTGTTGTAACATTGGGCGGATTTCCACCAAACCTTTCAGGTGTGATCAGTGCCAAGCCATATTTTGGACCACTAGAGCTCAAAAGAGAAATGCTTTTAAACAACTCCCTCCCATGAAGTTTTTGAATGATCTTCATCAGACTGGGTCTGTACCATTCTTGTAAAGTTGAACAATTTGGCTAAATGTAGAAATATCTTTAAATGACTTGTTCGGGTGAATCTTCATTAAATTTTGACCATAGAATCCTTGTAACGACTGCTCAGATATGAGGAGCTTTCAATATGTAAATTAAATGTTATTCAGCCATGAATTTCACTAGGTTGACGTGCATTGTACATTAACTTTCCCCAAAAAATCAATACCAATTTTTTTAGGTATGTTCGTTATACATGAATTAATTTTCAATGTAAAAATACCCACTCATTATCACTGTGTACAAAATGACTGGAAAAGGTTTGCCAAAAAGTGTTCAAATACAGTTATATTCAGGTGCGCTGTAGGCAAGGTGTTCCTTCAAAAACAATATGCGATGAATTATGCCAGGTTTATGGAGAGAATCAAGTTTTGTATATGACAGTTTGCAGTAGAGTTAAATGTTTTAAAGCAGGAACTGAATCAATTAAAGATCACACTAAAGAAGGTAGGCCTTAACAGCTTTGAGCTCAAAGAACATTGAAAAGGTTAAGCAAGTTATTGCTCAAGATGCACGATATACAGTGAGAGACATAGCTAATATTGTCAGTATATCTTTAGGGTCAGTTTTTACAATATTGGAGAAAGTATATGGTTTTAGGAAAATTTCTGACAGGTGGATACCGCATTTGTTGACTGCTGTTGACAAAAACTGACGGGTTGTAATGGCAAAAAAACTATTAAAAATGTATCCCAAATATAATTGTCTTAAATTTGCTGGCCTCCTGACAGGGGACAAAACATGGGTACATTTCTACGAGCCCCACCGGAAGATAGACAACAAAGAATGGGCTACGAAAAACGCCCGACGACGATGCATAGCAAAACGTCTACACAACGAAATAAAATTATGTATGCGATATTCTTCAGTCCACAGGGAGTTGTGGTTGCAGTTCCTGTAAAAAACAGATGTTCAGTAACAGCGTTGTGGTCTGCCGTGTTCCAGTACCTCAAGACTGTGCCTAAAATGGACCTCTGAGACACATTAAAAAATTGGTTAGAACGTTTGAAAAAATGTCTAAATGTCAGAGGAGAGTATTTTGAAGGAAATAAATAAAAACTGTTTTGATATATTTTTATTTCTTTGTTTTATGATGGCAGTAACATTACATATTGAACACCCCTCGTATGTTCAAATTGGGGAACTTGATCTGATTTTTTTCTTCAAATAGTCGAGCTATCCTACTCGCCCCGGCGTCGGCGTGAGCATGGGCGTCACACAAATGTTAGTTTGCGTACCACCACAAATATTTTCAAAGTCCATTGACATATTGCTTTCATATTTTGCATACTTGTTTACCATCATGACCCCAGTCTGTAAAAAGGAGGAGGCAACTCTATCAAGCATTTTGACTGAATTATGGCCCCTTTTCGACTTAGAATAAATGTTTAAGTTTGCGTACGACCCCAAATATTTTCAATGTCCATTGAGATATTGCTTTCATATTTTACATACTTGTTTACCATCATGACCCGAGTCAGTAAAAAGGAGGAGGCAACAGTATCAAGCATTTTGACTGAATTATGGCCCCTTTTCGACTTAGAATATGCTTATTGTAATGTTAAAGTTTTACTCATTGCTTATATTATACTATCAAGCACTGAGAATAGTCGAGCGCACTGTCCACCAACAGCTCTTGTTTTATTAGCTCACCATAGCACGGAGTGCTCAGAGTGAGCTATTGCGACCACCGGACGAAAAACTTTTACTACCTTCACCTCAAAAACTGCAAGACCAAGAGCTTAGATATTTAGTTTGTAGCATTGAACATAGGTCCTCTACCGTTCTTGTTCTCAAATCATGTCATTGGGATCAATTTTTGGGTTTGACTTGTTGTACATATACTATATATAAGAAAAACATAAACAGTCTTCTTCTCTAAAACCCTGTCACTCAGAGCCTGTAGCATTGTTTAGTGGTCCTCTATCAAGTTTGTTCAAATCATGCCCCATAGGTAAAAATTTGCCCTGTTGACTTGTTTTACATAGATTTATATCAATATAAGAAATACTCAAAACTTGTTCTCTGAAATGGTAAAGGTTTAGAATTTTTGACATTGTGTAGTGGTCTCTGGGGTCAAAATTAGCTCAACCCAGGGTTCACTTGTTTTTCATAGATTTATATAGAAAAGTCTTTGAAACATTGTGTAGTAGTCCTCTACCATGTTTGTTCAAACCATGCCCCTGGGTTCAAATTGGCTTAACTAGTTGGGTCATTTCAAATCTCTGTCTCGGTCTTATTAAAAACAAAAGTCCATGGTGGTGCATTTGGCTGAAGTGTTAGTCTATTGTACATTTTGTAATATTGAACAGATGGGTCACAGCTCAAATGTCTGTCTTAGCCTTACTTTTTATACGCCCGTTTGAAAAACGGGACATATTATGGGAAGGCCCCTGACAGTTGTTCACCATCATGAGACGGAGTGTCATGTGCAAGAACCAGGTCCCCAGGTCTAAGGTCAAGGTCACACTTAGAGGTCAAAGGTCAAATTCAAGAATGACTTTGTCCGGAGCATATCTTCTTCATGCATGGAGGGATTTTGATGAAAGTCAGCACAATTGTTCATCATCATGAGACGGAGTGTCATGCACAAGAACCAGGTCCCTAGGACTAAGGTCAAGGTCATACTTAGAGGTCAAATGATACAAGAATGAAAACTTTGTTTGGAGCATTTCTTCTTCATGCGTGGAAGGATTTTAATATAACTTGGCACAAATGTTCACCACCACGAGGCGGAGTGTCATGCGTGAGAACCAGGTCTCTAGCTCTAAGGTCAAGGTCACACTTAGAGGTCAAAGGATACAAGAATGAAAACCTTTTCCGGAGCATTTCTTCTTCATGCATAGAGGGATTTTGATATAACTTGGCACAAATGTTCACCAACATGAGATGGAGTGCCATGCATGAGAACCAGGTCCCTAGATCTAAGGTCAAGGTCACACTTAGATGTCAAATTATACAAGAATGAAAACCTTGTCCGGAGCATTTCTTCTTCATGCATAGAGGGATTTTGATATAACTTGGCACAAATGTTCACCACTTCGAGACGAAGTGTCCTGCAAAAACCAGGTCCCTAGGTCTAAGGTCATCACACTTAGAGGCCAAAGGTCAGATACAAGAATGACTTTGTCCGAAGCATTTCTTCTTCATGCATGGAGGGATTTTGATGTAACTTGGCACATTTATACACCATCATGAGACGAAGTGTCTTGCGCAGTTCCCTTCTTTAGAATTACTTCCCTTTGTTGTTACTATAAATAGCTTATATTGTAACTTTTTCATTACTAGTCGTAGGGAAAAATCGAGACCACTTTTCTGTAGTACAACATGCATGCTACATCCAATTTTGAGGTGTATTTTGACCAATCTCTACCTGGTAAAGATTTTTGTGTGGACTTGCAATTTTTTCTGGGATTTTTTTTTTTTTTTTTTTTTTTTTTTTTAAGATTAACTTCCCTTAGTTGTTACTATAAATAACTTATATTGTAACTTTTTTAGCTCACCTGAGCACAAAGTGCTGGGGGTGAGATATTTGGATCGCTCACCGTCCGGCGTCCGTCCGTCCGTCCGTCCGTCCGTCCGTCGTCCGTCCGTCCGTCGTCCGTCCGTCCGTCCACACTTTCCTTTAAACAACATCTCCTCCTAAACACCAGGCCAATTTTGATGAAACTTCACAGGGATGTTCCATGGATGGTCCTCTTTAAAAATTGTTCAAAGAATTGAATTCCATGCAGAACTCTGGTTGCCATGGCAACCGAAAGGAAAAACTTTAAAAATCTTCTTCTCAAAAACCAGAAGCCCTAGAGCTTAGATATTTGGTGTGAAGCATTGCCTAGTGGATCTCTACCAAGTTTGTTCAAATCATGACCCCGGGGTCAAAATTGACCCCGCCCCAGGGTCACTTGATTTTACATAGAAAAATCTTAAAAAATCTTCTTCTCAAAAACCAGAAGCCCTAGACCTTAGATATTTGACATGTAGCATTGCCTAGTGGACCTCTACTAAAGTTGTTCAAAGCACGACCCCGGGGTCAAAATTGACCCCGCCCCAGGGGTCACTTGATTTTACATATGAAAATCTTCAAAAAATTCCTAAAAATAAACCAGAAGGCCTAGAGCTTAGATATTTCACGTGTAGCATTGCCTAGTGGACCTCTACAAAATTTGTTCAAATCATGACCCCCGGGTTCAAAATTGACCCCGCCCCAGGGATCACTTGATTTTACATAGGAAAATCTTAAAAAATCTTCTTCTCAAAAAGCAGAAGGCCTAGAGCTTAGATATTTGACATGTAGCATTGCCTAGTGGACCTCTACTAAAATTATTCAAATCATGACCCCGGGGTCAAAATTGACCCCGCCCTAGGTGTCACTGGATTTTACATATGAAAATCTTCAAAAATTTTCTTAAAATAAACCAGAAGGCCTAGAGCTTAGATATTTCACATGTAGCATTGCCTAGTGGACCTCTACAACATTTGTTCAAATCATGACCCCCAGGGTCAAAATTGACCCCGCCCCAGGGGTCACTTGATTTTACATAGGAAAATCTTCAAAAAATTTCTAAAAATAAACCAGAAGGCCTAGATCTTAGATATTGACATGTAGCATTGCCTAATAGACTTCTACAAAATTTCTTCAAATCATGACCCCCAGGTCAAATTGGCCCCGCCCCATGGGGTTACTTAATTGTACATAGAAAAATCTTCAAAATTTTCTAAAAATAAACCAGAAGGCCTAGAGCTTAGATATTTGAAATGTAGCATTGCCTAGTGGACCTCTACAAAATTTGTTCAAATCTTGACCCCCCGGGGTCAAATTGACCCAGCCCCAGGGGTTACTTGATTGTACATAGGGAAATCTTCATAAATTTGCTTAAAATAAACCAGAAGGCCTAGATCTTAGATATTCGATATGTAACATTGCCTAATAGACTTCTACAAACTTTGTTCAAATCATGACCCCCGGGGTAAAATTGGCCCCGCCCCAGGGGTTACTTGATTGTACATCGGAAAATTTTCCAAAAAATTTCTAAAAATCATCAGTTTGACATTTGAAACATGTAGCTCATATTACTCTGGTGAGCGATCCAGGGTCATCATGACCCTCTTGTTATAATTGACCGTACGGAAAAACCAAGACCACTTTTCTGTGGTACAACATAGATGTTACTTTCCAATTTTTGGTGTATTTTAAGGTATCTCTACCTGGTAAGGAGTTTTTTTGTGGACTTAGAAAAACAAAAGACTTACAGTGATTACTAAACAACCACAAAATTAAAATTCCATTTGCAAATACAGGTGCTAGAGTAAAGAAATTTGCTATGACGGGCATATATTGTGACATTCTGGCACTATTGTTTTGTATTAATAAAGGGTCATTTAGATTTCATAACATCAATGTTAAGGTCACTTTTTTCACATTGAAGATACAACAATGAAATTTGTTCTCTGGATTGTCCATGTTTTGAGTAAATCCATTTATTCTGAGCAATTTGTTTCTTACCTTAATATTTCGGCTATATTGCATAGCCTTCATCAGCTGACTGCACTGAGTTCTGGTCAGTGGGTGTCATGAGTCATCACATGACACCAGTAGATGACCGAACATTCAGTACTCCAAAAAGGTATGAATTTTTGGGTTACCACCCCTCTCCCCCCACCCCCACTATTCCCACTGAGGAAATTATCACTTCCACCAAAACAGCTTGTAGTCAAATGTCCGATAAAGCACAAGCAGATAGCTTAAGGGCAGAAGTGGTGAAGATTTTTAAAAAAATAGTAAGCCTCCCAAGAGTAATGTGACCCAAAAGGAATGAAGAGCCCTTTCAAATTTAGGCAAAAACAATGTAGTTATTCTTCCAGCAGACAAAGGGTGAACCACAGTGGTACTTAATCAGATAGAATTCAAATCCAAAATGGAGAAATTAGTGTCTGATAAATCCACATATGATATCCTCAAAAGTGACCCCACCAAGACTGTAAAAAAATAAGTTGATCTCAAAACTAAAGGATCTTAAGACAGACAACCAAATGGATGACAAGTTTTATGAGACTCTATCCAATCTCAGAGACAGTTCCTAAACTTTATGCCCTTTCAAAAAAGAAGAATGCCCCGATGATACCATTTGGCCCAGTACTGGAAGTGTTATGTACCAAGTTGCCTTGTTTTCATGTCAATAATGATGGTTCCACAAAAGTCACAGTGTATAGAAAGCCCACTCACACAGACCAGTACCTATTTTGACTCCAACCACCATCTAGAACATAAGAGATCTGTTGTGAGAAGCCTGTTCCATCTGGCGGAAAAACTAGTCAAGGATGATACGGACAAGAAAGCAGAAAAAGAACGTCAAAGGACTGGTGCTCTATGGGCCAACGGCTTTCCAGAAAGGATGTTTGCTATTCCAAATAAACCTACCAAGAAAGACAATAAAACACACCAACAATCAAACAAAAAAAGACCTTACATTTGAGGAACTTCAGAAGCCTTAACACAGGATCTTTAAGAAACATGGTGTGAATATGTACCATCGGTCGCTCACAGGTCACACATGTGAAAGATAAGACAGACAAGATGAAGAAATGTGAGGTTGTTAACTGGAAGATCTTTAGAAACAAGAATGAAAGATCATATGTCTTGATCCAAATCAGCACTACAAGAACACTGTGAACAAACTGGACACCACATTGACCCCCAAAACATTCTTGACGTCAGAGAACATGCATCTAAAACTGCGGGTGAAAGAAGCCATACTTATCAAGCAGCGGCAACCACTGCTCAACCAGGACAACTCCAGTTATTTCCTTTGGCACAGCTGCTGTCTTTGTTGTTCTTGAATTTGGAGCAGAAATAATTAGGTATTTCAAGTGCTAGCTGAATGTAGATTGTACTACAGAAGAAATGAGATTCAGATTGCAGGTGTTGAAGATTTGTTGTATGATCGAAGCAGTGTTGTCGCTGATGACTGCACTGAAAGTGACAGTTCAGATTTTAATACCTGGACTGATGGGTAATGAATCTGCAGCCTTTAATTGCAATTTAGTTTTTTGTACTCCTCTCCCAAACAATACAGAACACTTTTGCAAAAGTATTTTTTGTGACAAGTTTTATTATGTTCAGCCTGTTTCCAACTCTTATGTAAAGCTCACCTGAACCTGAAGTGCTCATTGTGAGCTACTGTGATCATGCTGTGTCTGTTGTTTGTGTGCATGTGTCTGTCCATTGTCAGCAACTTTTTTAAATGACATACCCTCAAAAAGCACTGAATGGATTTTGATGAAACTTGGCCTGGATGTTCCTAGTATGGTTTTCTACCAAAGACATACAAATGGTTCCACTTGGTTGCTTATAGGGGCTGCCCGAGCTAAAAATAGAAAGTCTTCAAATGACATCTCCTCAAACCACTGGTCCAATTTTGAAACAATTTCACACAGATGGTCCCTATGTAAACTTCTACTAAGATAGTTCAGATTCTTGTGATTTGTCAAACATGACCACCAGGGGACGTGGTGACTTTTCCCTGTATGTATATAGTGGAAACTTTAAAAAATCTTCTTGTGTGAAACTGCTGGCTCGGTTTTAATATAATTTTACAAAATGATTCTTGTGTGACCTTTTACCGAGATTGTTCAAATTATTCTGATTCATTTCAAAACATGGCAGCCAGAGGGCTAGGTCATTTTTGCTACATGTATTTAGTGGAAACTTGTGTGAAATTGCTGGCCCGATTTTAAAATAATCTCACACAAATGTTTCTTAGATATTTGACGTGTGATATCAAGGTGTGACCATCTACGGTAATTTTTCAAATTATTGCCCTAGGTGAAAAAATGACCATGCCTATGTGTGTGACATGTATATATAATACAGGCTAATATAGAAGAAACTTTTGAATATCTCCTTCTCTGAATACATGATAGCTGGAGTCTTGATATTTATATAAACCTAACTCTGTACATGTACCATTACATTAAACAAACAGACTTGAAGCCTTTTACACAGGTGAGCACTTTAGGGTCAATAACCCTCTTGTTTTTATTTTATTGACTAGGATAATATGAGAATGGCAGTAACACGTGATTTAGATACAACCATGCTCAACACAATAGAGTTCTACTTCCTGTATGGCTGTAATGGTAAAAAGATGGAATGGCCTCGGAAAGAAAGTGTTTTGTTACAATATTCAAACAACGGAGGAATAACGTGGAACCTTGTCAAAGAACTGCATTATCGCAATGACTCCAGTCCAAGGTAGTTACTCCATTATAGTTATGTTCAAGGAAGGTTATTCTGTAACAGTTATACGGAGTAGAGATTACTGTAGAACCAGAGTATGCAAAGAAGACTATCTGTAATAGCTATTTACAAGGCTCACTACTCTGTAGCTATATGTGAAGGAAGTTACTCTGTAACAGCTATAAGTAAAAGAGCTTACTCTGTAACAGTTTCATGAAAGGCAGGTTAATCTGTAACAGCTACAGACAATGCAGGTTAGTCTGTAACAGCTATAGACAATGCAGGTTACTCATTAACATCTAAAGACAAAGGTTACTCTGTAACAGCTGTAGACAAGGCAGGTTACTCTGTAACAGCTAAATACCAGGCAGGTTACTCTGTAACAGCTAAACCAGGCAGGTTACTCCGCTATAAGTAAAAGAGGTTACTCTGTAACAGTTTCATGAAAGGCAGGTTAGTCTGTAACAGCTATAGACAATGCAGGTTTCTGTAACAGCTATAGACAATGCAGTATACTCTGTAACATCTATAGACAAAGAAGGTTACTCTGTAACAGCTATAGACAAGGCAGGTTACTCTGTAACAGCTATAGACAAGGCAGGTTACTCTGTAAAAAAGTAAGAGCTATGTACAAGGCTAGTTACTCTGTCACAGCTATATACAAGGGAGGTTACTCTGTAACAGTTTCATGCAAGGCAGGTTACTCTGTAACAGCTAAAGACCAGGCAAGTTACTCTAACAGCTATAGGCAAGGCAGTTTACTCTGTAGCAGCTAAAGACCAGGCAGGTTACTCTGTAACAGCTATAGACAAGGCAGGTTACTCTGTAAAAGCTATATGCAAGGCAATGTTCTCTGTAACAGCTGTATGCAAGGCAGTTTACTCTGTATCAGCTATATGCAAAACAGCTATATGCAAGGCAGGAATCTCTTTATTAGCTGAATGCAAGGCAGGTATTTCTGTAACAGTTATATGAATGGTTTGATATTATACCCAAAGAAACGATGCAAATGCAAATCTGTCTGTTCGGCCTCTGTCTGATGGTCTATCCGACCATTGTGTCAGCTCCATGTTTTCTTAAGATTTTCAGAAAACTTGCAATAGTTATTAACCCCACCAAGACAATGTACAGAGCACACAACCCAAGGTCTAATGTCAAGGTCATACTTTGAGGTCAGAGGCTAAGTAGTTTTACATCATACCTGCTTCATATTGTCTGCTTGGAAGATTTTCATATAACTAACATACAACATACAAAGTGTACATCCCAGGGTAATAGGTCAAAGGTCAAGGTCACAATTGGAGGTCAAAGGTCAAATAGCTTATCCTGCTGAGAAGATTTTCATAAAACGGGCATCAAATTGCATGTAAATTTAATTTAGTTTAGAGATTAATTTGATCATGTGATTCTCCACAATGATGAATTTTTATCGGCGTCAATGGGATGTACAGAGCGTATGACCCTAGTCACTAAGTCAAAGAACAAGAAGGTGTCCACTCCATATCTTCTAAACCACTTGAAACAATTGAACAAAATTAGTGTTAGTAATTAACCTCATCCAGACAACATGCCAAATACACAACCCAAATCACTAAGGCTCCATTCTTAAAATTGAACCAATTCCCTGTCACAAGTATATGACAGCAGATACAAAGTTATGTAAAAGCATCAAGCCTCTTTTTTGCTTTTTATGGTTATTTCAAAGGTCACTCTTTTCCAATTTGACTGTTGAAATTGGCCAAAAATTTGAGAACAACCCTAAGTCCAAAGTCATTGTCACACTTGGAGGTCAAAAAACTCAAATATATGACCACTCCATATCCTCTTAATCCATAAAATGCAGAGTGTGCAACCAAGGTCACTAGGCTAAAGGTCAAGGTCACATTTGAAGTTCAAAGATAAGAATTACATTTTACTTTCACTGTATCAGAGTGGCATCACCATGAGTGGTTGGTAACTCTAGTGCTGTTTAGATTATTTGCACAACATATATCACTTGCTTCAGTTATATTCAGGGCAGATTTCTCAGTAACAATTATGGACATTTACTTTCAAGATGGGTTACTATGTACATGGTTAGTTACTCTGCTACAATTATGTACATGATTGGTTACTATGTTACAATTATTTACATGACTAGTTACTCTGTAATAGTTACCTTTATGATTAGTTACTCTGTTACAGTTACGTACATGATAAGATCCTCTGTTACAAGTATGTACATGGGTAACTACTCTGTTACAATATTATACATGATGAGTTACTTTGTTACAGTTACGTACAAGACAAGATACTCTATTTAAATTATGCACATGGCAGGTTACTTTTTTACAAATTGTTCATGATAGGTTACTCTGTTACAATTATATTAAGACAATTAACTTTGTTAAAGATATGCTCAAGATAAGTAACTCTGTTGCAGTGATGTTCAGTTATGGTAGGGATGATTTACGCTGTTACAGTTAAGGTCGAGCTGATTTACACTGTTACAGTTATGTTCGAGATGATTTACACTGTTACAGTTATGTTCGAATGATTTACACTGTTACAGTTATGTGTGAGCTGATTTACACTGTTACAGTTATGTTCGAGATGATTTACACTGTTACAGTTATGTTCGAGATGATTTACACTGTTACAGTTGTGCTTGAGATGATTTACACTAGTTATGTTCAAGATGATTTACACTGTTACAGTTATGTTCCAGATGATTTACACTGTTACAGTTGTGTTTGAGATGATTTTCACTAGTTATGTTGCAGATGATTTACACTGTTACAGTTATGTTTGAGATGATTTACACTGTTACAGTTATATTTGAGCTGATTATACTGTTACAGTTATAGTCGAACTGATTTACACTGTTACAGTTAAGTTCAAGCTGATTTACTCTGTTACATTTCTGTTAGGGCTGATTTTAACTGTTACAGTTATGTTATAGATGATTTACACTGTTACAGTTAAGTTCAAGCTGATTTACACTGTTACAGTTAAGTTCAAGCTGATTTACTCTGTTACATTTCTGTTAGGGCTGATTTTAACTGTTACAGTTATGTTATAGATGATTTACACTGTTACAGTTAAGTTCAAGCTGATTTACACTGTTACAGTTATGTTCTAGATGATTTCAACAGTTACAGTTATGTTCAAGATGATTTACACTGTTACAGCTATGTGCAAGCTGATTTACACTTTTACAGTTATGTTCCAGATGATTTACACTGTTACAGTTGTGTTTGAGATGATTTTCACTAGTTATGTTGCAGATGATTTACACTGTTACAGTTATGTTTGAGATGATTTACACTGTTACAGTTATGTTTGAGCTGATTATACTGTTACAATTATAGTCGAACTGATTTACACTGTTACAGTTAAGTTCAAGCTGATTTACTCTGTTACATTTCTGTTAGGGCTGATTTTAACTGTTACAGTTATGTTTTAGATGATTTACACTGTTACAGTTAAGTTCAAGCTGATTTACACTGTTACAGTTAAGTTTAAGCTGATTTACTCTGTTACATTTTTGTTAGGGCTGATTTTAACTTTTACAGTTACGTTATAGATGATTTACACTGTTACAGTTAAGTTCAAGCTTATTTACACTGTTACAGTTATGTTCTAGATGATTTAAACAGTTACAGTTATGTTCTAGATGATTTACACTGTTCCAGTTATGTTCAAGACAATTTACACTGTTACAGTTATGTTCAAGATGATTTACACTGTTACAGTTATGTTCAAGATGATTAACACTGTTACAGTTACGTTCAAGATGATTTACACTGTTACAGTTACGTTCAAGATGATTTACACTGTTACAGTTATATTCAAGACAATTTACACTGTTACAGTTATGTTCAAGATGATTTACACTGTTACAGTTATGTTTGAGATGATTTACACTGTTACAGTTATTTTCTAGATTATTTACATTGATACAGTCAGGTACTTGATTATTTACATTGATACAGTTATGCTCAAGATGATTTACACTGGTATCTATATGTGCAAAATGAGCTGCAACAGCAATATCTTGAAAACATACTTAAAAAAGGTATTTCATTGATTTGGATTCACTTTCATGAATTACAGGTATTTGGAGAGTAAAATTGACTAGTTCACTCATTCAGGTAAGACTTCTTTGAAAGAAATTCCTTAACTTTCATACAAAAACTGGTTAAATATGCCAGTTGGACAAACCCTATTTTCATTCTTCCTTGTAATTTCAGATTTTTCAGCCTTGAGTTACCAGAGAATGCAAGACATAACTCAACAAGGTTTAGACTTTGGCAGCCCTCTAATGCAGGTCAGTGTCTATTATTATGATGTTTCTAAATTTGATGATAATGAAAATTGGTAGAAGATATAAATTGTAATGAAAGTCTCAAAATTGTGTGACATTGTAACATAGGTAGTAAAGTGGTAAACTGAGTGTGACATTGTAACATAAGTAGAATAGTGGAAACCTGAGTGTGACATTGTAACATTGGTAGAATAGTGGAAAACTGAGTGTGACATGGAATTCAGTGACATCTAAATTTATTTGTTCTCATTTATTATTTGTATGTAAGTCTACCTGAACTATAAAGCATATAGTAGCTCCTTCCTCTGTCTCTTTGTCTGTCCATCTGTCCAGAATATTTCTCAACAACCACTGGCTGGAAATGAGTGGAACTTCATAGGAAGCTTCTCTTTCAAGAGGAAGATATGCATATTAGCTTCATGTTCCAGTCTGATGATTTTTCACTGAAGTTATTCCCCTTTGATTATTAGTATACTATATTACCATTTCTTGGCTCCACTGACTGGAATGTGAAACATTAGTCAGTTACTTTCCTTGATTATGTCCCAAGAAGTAGATTGGTCCTACCTCTGTTTTTATCGTTGATTTCTTTGTAATTTTCAAAAGCAATATCTGTTATAAAATTCATGGGATTGGAAAATGATTATGCACAGGTTTTCTTTTAGTGGCCCTCTGTTAAATAAAGGTTTGGTTTATAATTTTTATTTAGAAACCTACGCATAAAAAGCATATTTATTTTGACCAACCCCAACATCTTGGACAAAGGTTATAATGAAAAAGTCAGAGGAATCCAACTGAAAGGGACCAATGTAGTATTTGGTTCTCCATGCGCTTTATCCTACAACTTTTCAAGGGAAGTAACAAGATAATGTTCCTCATTCTTCAAAAGTTTGTAGAAAGCCTGTCTTCAAAGAGGAGACATAAATGTTTTTTTCGTGTGTAGGTACATGTACAATGATTTTAGCTCCACTATTCGGAGAATAGGGAGGCTATTCTACATGCCCCGGTGTCGGCGTCGGTGTGACCTTTCTTGGTTAAAGTTTTTCGGCAACCTTTGTTTTTCTCTCATATCTTTGTTTTTCTGTCATATCTTTGTTACTATTGCATATATCTTACTGTAACTTCACATAAACATTGTCTAGCATACAAACAAAGTATGAGCATGGGCTGGGCCCATTATACATAAGGTCAAGGTCACCAAGGTGTTATACTTTGGTTATTTTTAAGGTTAAAGTTTTTCGGCAACCTTTGCTTTTCTGTCATATCTTTGTTACTATTGCTTATTGCATGGCCCATCACTTCACATAAACATTATCCAGCATAAACACAAAATATGCACAGGGGCTGGGCCCATTATACTCAAGGTCAAGGTCACAAAGTTGTTATACTTGGAATTATTTTCATGTTAAATTTTTTCGAAAACTTTGTTTATAGACATATCTTTGGTAAATCTTTTAAAAGATAATGACTTGAAATTAAAAATGTTTCTTTATAATCATCATCTGCATGTGTGGTTACAATCCCCATAACTCTTATTGTATTTTTGACAGAATTATGCCCCTTTCATACTTAATGTTTTTTGGCAATCTTCACTTTCTGGATATATCTTTAGTACAATATAAGATAAAGACTTGAAACTCAAAATATATCTTTACCATCATCATCTGCATGTGTTGTAACAGTCCCAATAACTCTAATTTGTGTTCTCAACAGAATTATGCCCCTTGATGTATCTTCCTTTTAAAAGTAGAGGTCTCTTATTGAGACATACATTCATTTTACAGTCAAATCACCAAATAGTGGAGCGCGCTGTCTTACGGACAGCTCTTGTTCACTAAGTTATTGCCTTTTAGTTACTCAACATTAGTACTCTATAGTGCCATCCTTTTCCAGATTATGTTATCAGCCTGGGTTAAAGATAATTTGTTTGTGGAGGAATAATGTTATCCACATCAGCAATAAAGAACTTGTGTATTGCAGGAACTAGGTTTTCTATTTATGTATTTGTTTTTCAAATCACATATCCACCTAAAACAGGGTGACCTGAGCTTACCTCTGCTTTTTATGCTGTTCACCAGTGACCTTAATACTAGTATAAGTAAAGATCTAAGCGATATTTTCATGTTGAAGGGGCTTAAACATTTCTTGATTCTGTAGCTGACAACCAGTTACTTTTTGCAAAGTCTCCAGAATCTTAACACTCAATGCTAACAAATATAGAGCATTATTGTCAACATTAGGGATTGAAAACAAATATGTCTAAAACAATTTAGGACTGCAGTTATGGGAGAAATCAACAAACATAAAATGTGGTTAAATGGCCATGAAATGACCTTGTTTATTTTTACATAGAAAAGTAGAAAAACATATAACATGTTTATTGTATGACAGAAACAGGTTTCTGAAATTTTTTACCAGGCAAAATAAATTTATAGAAATAAATAAAGTAAATAAAATGTGGAGGTTTCTTTAGAAATGACCTTAGAAATGGCATTGGCCAAACGAAAACTTGGGATACCTCTCTAACTGCATTTGAACAAGTGTGGAGCTGGGGTAGGTGGTGGGTAAAATCAGAAATTCCTTTGTTTTTGCCACCCACGCTTAAGATAACTGGATCAAACCAGTTCCAGGATTGTATAAATTCCGTGATGCTGTTCCTCCCACTGCCCATCATAAATTTCGCTGATGCTAGTTGAGCATAGCTTGTATTTAAGCCGAGGTCTTTGAAAAGGGTGGACATTCCAATCATGACTCTTTCATATGATACTCCAATAGAAATTGTCATGTCCTTCATATATTTCGGAATTACACTATCTAAACATGGTAATTGGTACAGAACGCAAAAACAAAGTGCACACTTGCATCACCTGAACTGCACAAGCACTTTACAGTTTTTAACATACAGATTGACTAAGTTATCAGAAATGTAAATTGTTCGATTCTTTGGTAGGGTCTATTTTAAATATTAGCACGTAAATATGGGGGATGCACAAGGCCACAGATGTTGAATTAATACACACCAAGTTTCTACAAAGAATTTTAGGTGTAAAAGAATAAAAAAACCTAGCAGCACTTTATGACAAATTAGGTTCTGTTCCCCTTCATATTTTCTGCAAATTTATATGTTTAGATATTGGAAAATATATGTAAATAAAATGATAACTCATCATAACTGAATACCACTTTATTATTATACCCCCAGATACTACTATTTGGGGGGCTATACTGGATATTGGTCCGTCGTCCGGGCTATTTCTCAGCAATTATTTGCCAGATTTCCATCAAACCTTGTAATTATTTTCAGTACCAAGCCTAGTTGTGCATGTGTGAAGTGATAACCATTTGGATGATTTTTCACTTAATTATGGCCCTTTATTAATTTTTCTTTTTATGTATATGGAAAAAATTTGTCCGCTCTATTTCTCGGTCCTTATATGCCAGACTTTTATCAAACCTTGTAATTATCATTGTTACCAAGTCAAGTTGTGCATGTGCAAAGCACGTTCCATTTGAATGATTTTTCACGTAGTTATGGCCATTTATTAATGTTTTCTTCATATGTATATGGAAAAAATTTGTCCGCGCTATTTCTCAGTCATTGTATGCCAGACTTTTGTCAAACCTTGTTATTATTATCATCATCTGTACCAAGTGTAGTTGTGCATGTGTGAAGCACATTCCATTTGAATGATTTGTCACGAAGTAATGGCCCTTTATTTGTTTCAAATATGAATTGAGTTACATTGGAAAAAACTTCAATAATTTCCTAACATATTTGATATGCTGTTAAGGATGTAGGAGTGATTTTTTTCTAACATAAAGAATTTTTTCATACTCTGTGAGCTTGAAGAACATTTGTTTCCAAGACAAACAAGAGAAGAAACATAGGTCACCGAACTCGTTTTAATTTTATAGGGCATTTTCTTCACCCACTGCTTAAGCATTTTTGAAATTTTGTAAAATTAGAAAAATGGTGGTACTTTATAAAACATATAATATCCCACTTAATGTTATAGGGATTTTGGGTGTTACGGGTTAATATGAATACAAGGTGGTGCCAGTATTACAAAAGCATAAATGTCACTAACAATTCTCTTTCATTTTCACATATTGACATAATTACCCCACCCACTTTATTGTCAATGGAAAAAAACATATTTAGATCTACAAAAAAAATTCTGACGTTAAGATTTTCAAAATATTTTGCAGCTTTAATGACCCACAAAAATGCTTCAAAATGGAAAGAAAGAAAGTTGGGGTCACCGTGCATCTAAGAGATTTATTAAGAAAAAACTGTTAAAAATTGGTAAATTTTGATATTTTTTGTTCTTTTTGTTTTAAATATATGTTTTCTAGATAATATAATGTGCCATCTTGAAAACTTTTATTTCAATTATAGCTCATCATTATATGTATCAGTCAGGAAATTTTCAAAACCAAACCTAATCTACTTTAATAGATATTTGACATTACCTTCCCCTACCCCATTGTAAATCTTACGTCAATTTTAGGCAAATTCCAACCAAAAATAAGGGTGAAAAAAAATTTTTTTTCGCAAAAAGTAGAATATATTTGCTTAAATGGTACATTATTAGCCATATTTTAATTATCTATCATTAATTTTTGGCAAAACTTTTGTTAGAAAGCACTATTCGGAAAAACATTTTTCAAAATGGCGGATATCCTGAAAAAAAACGCTCGTACATCCTTAAGTATAAATAGTTGATGACCCTTAGTGTCCCTTGACCATGACATTGACCTTCTGACCTACTTTCTTCTTTTTTAAGATATTGCTATAAAATTGTCCAATGAACCACTTGTACAGTTTTGAACACACATCTCAAAACTGACTTTCAGTGACCTTGATATTGACCTACTGACCTACTTTCTTCTTTTTTAAGGTACAGCAATGAAATTTGGAGATCTTATACAGTTTTACACAACATTTTTTGAGCATCTTTGGGCTATAGATAATTTGTTTATTGCAGGAACTATGTTATCTACCTGGGCTATAGACAATTTGTTTATTGCAGGAACTATGTTATCTACCTGGGCTATAGACAATTTGTTTATTGCAGGAACTATGTTATCTACCTGGGCTATAATTTGTTTATTAATACTGGAACTATGTTATCTACCTGGGCTATAGATAATTTGTTTATTACAGGAACTAAGTTATCTACCTGGGCTATAGATAATTTATTTATTGCAGGAACTATGTTATCTACCTGGGCTATAATTTATTTATTGCAGGAACTATGTTATCTACCTGGGCTATAATTTGTTTATTAATACTGGAACTACGTTATCTACCTGGGCTATAGATAATTTGTTTATTGCAGGAACTATGTTATCTACCTGGGCTATAGATAATTTGTTTATTGCAGGAACTATGTTATCTACCTGGGCTATAATTTATTTATTGCAGGAACTATGTTATCTACCTGGGCTATAATTTGTTTATTAATACTGGAACTACGTTATCTACCTGGGCTATAGATAATTTGTTTATTGCAGGAACTATGTTATCTACCTGGGCTATAGACAATTTGTTTATTGCAGGAACTATGTTATCTACCTGGGCTATAGACAATTTGTTTATTGCAGGAACCATGTTATCTTCCTGGGCTATAGATAATTTGCTTATTACCGAAACTACGTTATCTACCTGGGCTATATATATTTGTTTATTGCAGGAACTATGTTATCTACTAATAAGCTTTGATAATGTGGCAGTTGAGTCCAATAAGTCCAGGGATGTTCAAAGATAATCCGTCACAGATCTATTGTAAAGCAATCGTTGGATTTACCTGTATTGGAAAATAAACACTGTCGATTGTTTTGGGGTCAACTGCCACATTATCAAAGTTTATTAGTACCTGGGCTATAGATAATTTGTTTATTACCGGAACTACGTTATCTACCTGGGCTATAGATAATTTGTTTATTGCAGGAACTATGTTATCTACCTGGGCTATAATTTGTTTATTACAGGAACTATGTTATCTACCTGGGCTATAGATAATTTGTTTATTACCGGAAATACGTTACCTACCTGGGCATGAGATAATTTGTTTATTGCAGGAACTACATTATCTACCTGGGTTTATTGCAAGAACTATGTTATCTACCTGGGCTATTGATAATTTATTTATTACAGGAACTGTGTTATCTACCTGGACTATAGACAATTTGTTTATTGCAGGAACTATGTTATCTACCTGGGCTATTGATAATTTGTGTATTGCAGGAACTATGTTATCTACCTGGGCTATAGACAATTTGTTTATTGCAGGAACTACGTTATCTACCTGGGTTTATTGCAGGAACTATGTTATCTACCTGGGCTATAGACAGTTTGTTTATTGCAGGAACAATGTTATCTACCTGGGCTATAGATAATTTGTTTACTGCAGGAACCATGTTATCTACCTGGGCTATAGACAATTTGTATATTGCAGGAACAATGTTATCTACCTGGGCTATAATTTGTTTATTACCGGAACTACGTTATCTACCTAGGCTATAGATAATTTGTTTATTACAGGAACTAAGTTATCTACCTGGGCTATAGATAATTTGTTTATTGCAGGAACCATGTTATCTACTTGGGCTATAGATAATTTATTTATTACAGGAACTACGTTATCTACCTGGGCTATAGATAATTTGTTTATTGCAGGAACTATGTTATCTACTTGGGCTATAGATAATTTATTTATTGCAGGAACCATGTTATCTACTTGGGATATAGATAATTTATTTATTGCAGGAACTATGTTATCTACCTGGGCTATAATTTGTTTATTGCAGGAACTATGTTATCTACCTGGGCTATAATTTGTTTATTGCAGGAACTATGTTATCTACCTGGGCTATAATTTGTTTATTGCAGGAACCATGTTATCTACTTGGGCTATAGATAATTTATTTATTGCAGGAACTATGTTATCTACCTGGGCTATAATTTGTTTATTGCAGGAACTATGTTATCTACCTGGGATATAGATAATTTATTTATTGCAGGAACTATGTTATCTACCTAGGCTATAGATAATTTGTTTATTGCAGGAACTATGTTATCTACCTGGGATATAGATAATTTATTTATTGCAGGAACTATGTTATCTACCTAGGCTATAGATAATTTATTTATTGCAGGAACTATGTTATCTACCTGGGCTATAATTTGTTTATTGCAGGAACTATGTTATCTACCTGGGATATAGATAATTTGTTTATTGCAGGAACAATGTTATCAACCTAGGCTATAGATAATTTGTTTATTGCAGAAACCATGTTATCTACCTGGGCTATAATTTGTTTATTGCAGGAACAATGTTATCAACCTAGGCTATAGATAATTTATTTATTGCAGGAACTATGTTATCTACCTGGGCTATAATTTGTTTATTGCAGGAACTATGTTATCTATCTAGGCTATAGATAATGTGTTTATTGCAGGAACTATGTTATCTACCTGGGTTATAGATAATGTGTTTATTGCAGGAACTATGTTATCTACCTGGGCTATAGATAATGTGTTTTTTGCAGGAACTATGTTATCTACCTGGGCTATAATTTGTTTATTGCAGGAACTATGTTATCTATCTAGGCTATAGATAATGTGTTTATTGCAGGAACCATGTTATCTACCTGGGATATAGATAATTTATTTATTGCAGGAACTATGTTATCTACCTGGGCTATAATTTGTTTATTGCAGGAACAATGTTATCAACCTAGGCTATAGATAATTTATTTATTGCAGGAACTATGTTATCTACCTGGGCTATAATTTGTTTATTGCAGGAACAATGTTATCAACCTAGGCTATAGATAATTTATTTATTGCAGGAACTATGTTATCTACCTGGGCTATAATTTGTTTATTGCAGGAACTATGTTATCTATCTAGGCTATAGATAATGTGTTTATTGCAGGAACTATGTTATCTACCTGGGTTATAGATAATGTGTTTATTGCAGGAACTATGTTATCTACCTGGGCTATAGATAATGTGTTTATTGCAGGAACTATGTTATCTACCTGGGCTATAATTTGTTTATTGCAGGAACTATGTTATCTATCTAGGCTATAGATAATGTGTTTATTGCAGGGACCATGTTATCTACCTGGGATATAGATAATTTATTTATTGCAGGAACTATGTTATCTACCTGGGCTATAATTTGTTTATTGCAGGAACAATGTTATCAACCTAGGCTATAGATAATTTATTTATTGCAGGAACTATGTTATCTACCTGGGCTATAATTTGTTTATTGCAGGAACTATGTTATCTATCTAGGCTATAGATAATGTGTTTATTGCAGGAACTATGTTATCTACCTGGGTTATAGATAATGTGTTTATTGCAGGAACTACGTTATCTACCTGGGTTTATTGCAGGAACTTAGTTATCCACCTAGGCTATAGATAATGTGTTTATTGCAGGAACTATGTTATCTACCTGGGTTATAGATAATTTGTTTATTGCAGGAACTACATTTTCTACCTGGATTTATTGCAGGAACTTTGTTATCTACCTAGGCTATAGATAATTTGTTATCCCCCGCCGATGAAATCGGGAGGGGGGTATTGAAATGGCGTTGTCCGTCCGTCACGTCCGTGCATCCGTGCGTGCGTGTGTCCGTCCGCAGCCATTTCTCAGTAACTAGCAGGTAGAATTTCATGAAACTTGAAATAAACATGAACCAACATACTGCGATGATGCCCGTCAAGTTTTTTTTTGGATTGGTCGATTTCCCTTAGAGTTATTGCCCTTGATTTAATGAAAAATGCCCAAAAATGTCCGTCCGCAGCCATTTCTCATTAACTAGCAGGTGGAATTTCATGAAACTTGAAATAAATATGAACCAACATACTGCAGTGATGTCCATCAAGTTTTTTTTTGGATTGGTCAATTTCCCTTAGAGTTATTGCCCTTTATTTGCTGAAAAATCCACGTCTGCAGCCATTTCTCAGTAACAAGCTGGTAGAATTTCATGAAACTTAAAATAAATATGAATCAACATACTTTGATGATGTATGTCATTTTTTTTTTCAATTGGTCAATTTTCCTAAGAGTTATTGCCCTTTAATTATTTGAAAATCTACAGATTTGTACATAACAAACCAACCAATTGGTAGAATTTCATAAAACTTCTTTCATTCTTTTCCGTGAACATTTATTATAAACATGTGAAGTTGTGTACCCACACCTGGTCACCACCTTGCTTTCGTCACACCCCCTCCCCCGACCAACCCCCCCCCCCCCCCCCCCCCCCCCCACCCCAAAAAAATTCTTTCCTTTTTATTATTATTGTTTTCAGACTTTCATGAATATTTATCAACATACAAAGTTGTACTGTTCCCCCACCTCACTCCTCCACCCAGTCATCCCCCCCCCCCCCCCCCCCCCACATTTTTATTTTTTTTCATTTTTAATTTTCCATCCATATTTTAATATTTATAATCAACATCGATGATCAATGACAATAATCAATGTTTTGTACCCTCACCCAGTCACCCCCGCTGCCCCTCCTCCCCCAACCAAAAAATAGCATTCATTTTCTGTTAAATTGATTTTGACAAATGAAATTATTTGCTTCTTTTGCTTCTTAGTAACATCCTTAACTTTTTGCCGGATATATTTTTTTGCCATTCCTGACCACAAACCCTTTCGGCAGGGGATACCAATTCATCGAATTTGCTTGTTTATCACAGGAACTATGTTATCTACCTGGGCTATAGATAATTTGTTTATTGCAGGAACTATGTTATCTACCTGGGCTATTGATAATTTATTTATTGGAAGAATGGCAATCAATCCCAGTTCTATGTCAGATGATTTCAACAACAATGTACAGTCAGACTCCTGGTTGTTTGTAAATGAGGGTGAAAAGGGTCCATATTGTGAAAGGAATACTAGGTAACATAAACAGGCTTTTCTTTCTTGCTCATTTTAATTCCTATATTATACATTTCTTTGTATACGTCACTCATTGTTAAGTGTTGTAAAATGACATGGTACATATTTTTAAAGGTAGTTTGTTGACTCAAATGAATATAAGAAGATCCTGAGGAAGCATAGAATGCAAATAAGCAAAATAAGTAGGATTTGATTGAGTCTGTTCATGGAAGGTAATGAAAAGTGTAACAGCAACCCCTTGCTGCTGCTTCAGAAGAGCCCCTTCTTTGATAAGGTTGATTATTTTCATGTGAGGAAGCCATCTAGGTAGCTTATGAAAGGATTGATGATTTCCTGCTGGTTTATGCATGTGCTTGAAATAATGACTTAGTACTACAGGTAAAATTATCAACTTTAGTCACTACCTTAGTCAGACAGTTCTGACTACTTAGACCTAAGTTTGACAGCTGACACAACATTTATTTCAACCTTAGTCATGGATCTCTTTTTTTCCAATATTCATTACCAGCATAGTAATAGGTAACTCTTTTAAGAAAATGTTGTGTCAGAAGTATGACTTCTGGCACAACATTTCTCACTACCATAGTCCTAAGTTTGACTACTTACACAAAATTTATCTGTACCTTAGTCATGGGTATGACTTTGAACCAAACATCCATTACTGCCTTAGTCATGGGTATGACTTTAAACCCAACTTTCATTACAACCTTAGTCAAGGCATGACTTTAACCAACAATCTTCACTACCTAGGGCATACTAACTCAACATTCGTCTATTAGTCAAGGCAACTTTATTATTACACTGTAAGGCATGACTTTATTTTAAACTATTATCAAAGCAACTTAAAATTATTATTGGAAAGGCATACAAACCCATTCATACTGTCAGGCATGACTTTAACAACAATTACAGTCAACTCCTTTGGTCGTTGTTTAAAATGTTACTAAGTAAAGGCATGATTTAAAAGAATAATACCTAGGTAACTGATTAACACATGCTTTCATTCCCTTAGTCTTTTAATGTATATTTATACATTCTTGTATACGTCACTCATGTTAAAGTGTTTAAACCAACATGGTTACATATTTTTAAAGGTAGCTTTTAACTCAAATGAATATAAGAAAGATCTGAACACGACATAGCAATGGCAACTTAAACAACTCATATATAGTAAGGATTGATTAGCCACTCGTATACCTGGAAGGAATGAATTTAAACACAACCTTGCATCTGTTCAGAAGAGCCCCACATTCTCTACTTATCAAGGTGATTTTTCATGTTAGAACTTAGTCATAGGCTACTTTAAAAGAATTCATTGATTCCGCTTTAGCAGTGCAACTTAAAACTTTATTCATACTTAGTAAAATATTTAACCAACTTGTACACTACCTTAGTCAAGGCAGACTTTACTCACATTCATACTAAGTTTAGAAAAAGCTGACTTAACAACATTTCGTTACATACCTTAGTCAAGGCATGACTTTTTCCCAACATTCATTACAACCTAGTAATAGGTACTCTTTAAAAAATTTGTCACTACCAGTCAAGATGACTTTCAACCAACATTCGTTACACATATCCTAGTCTAGGATGACTTTAAACAAAATTTATCTGATACCTTAGTCAAGGGCATGACTTTAAACCAACATCATTCACTACCTTAGTCATGGTATGACTTTAAACCCAACATTCATTACAACCTTAGTCAAAGGCATGACTTTAACTCCCTTAGGCCGATATCGTAATATACCTGCTGCGGCAAGATAAGAATTACCACCTGACGTCAAAGAACATTATCTGATCTTATCATAATCATACTCCCATGCAGGGAAACATTATTAACTTGGGTGTAAATTAAGATAAACTTACAAAATCTTCAAAGCTTGAACAAATATTTTTATATCCAATTTCGTCCGTAACTCATATCCAAATAGAATAATATATTCACAATTTTAACACACCTTTTGCGTTTAATAAATATTTGAACATTTCTTATTTGCTTAATTTTTTCACATTCAAACACATTAAATTCCAATAAACAGAAATACATTATTAATACAGAATATTTACATCAGCATTACTCGAAATTTACACCCATTTTTGATGTATAATCTCTTTCTTAACATGAACACAAACATTGTGTGACACGGGCTTAGACAGTTAAGTCGTAATATTTAAATCCATCTTTGCAGAACTATTACGCACATTTTATTTTGTATTTTATCAAACATGTTTTGTTGTCTTATTTTTATCCATTTGTATCGTATGCGATGTAAGTGTATAAATATTTCAGTCTTCTAAAACTTAACATTTTCCGACCATTCATTTCTCTAATAATGGAATTTCAGCGTCGGAATCATCATTGGACGGAACTAATGGGTCAGAATCAGCATGATAATGAAATTATTTTTTTCATTTTAAGGGCGACATTATTTTGCTCATTTTAAATGCAGTATGAACGAAACACAGTGGAGTTCGCATTTTTTATTTCCTTTACATGGCCGCATAATTACAAACATTTATTTTAACAAGGGAACTAATTATGAGCACAATTAATAATTATAACATCTAAGAAATAATAGCCAGTATGCAAAATAATTTTGCTTTTGTCAGGATTATCAAAAATTAACAAGTAAGTGACGCATTCAGCATGATCTTGGTGCCATGACTATACTCGTCAATCGCCGTCCTGGGGAGTCCTGATAATGCGCGTTTAGTGGGATATCAACGCTATAGGGGTAGAAAATATAATGCCTATAGTCGCATTTCGGCCCCAGGGAGCTAAACCCAACATTCGTTACACTACCTTAGTCAAAAGCATGACTTTAAACCCAACATTCATAACAACCTTGGGCAAAGGTATGACTTTAAACCCAACATTCATTACAACCTTAGTCAAAGGTATGACTTTAAACCCAACATTCATTACAACCTTAGTCAAAGGCATGACTTTAAACCCAACATTCATTACAACCTTAGTCAAAGGCATGACTTTAAACCCAACATTCCTTACTAACCTTAGTCAAAGGCATGACTTTAAACAACATTCTTACAACCTTAGCAAAGGCATGACTTTAAACCCAACATTCATTACAACCTTAGTCAAAGGCATGACTTTAACAACATTCATTACAACCTTAGTCAAAGGATGACTTTAAACCCAACATTCAGTTACAACCTTAGTCAAAGGCATGACTTTAAACCCAACATTCATTACAACCTTAGTCAAAGGCATGACTTTAAAACATTCTTACAACCTTAGTCAAAGGCATGACTTTAAACCCAACATTCATTACAACCTTGGTCAAAGGCATGACTTTAAACCCAACATTCATTACAACCTTAGTCAAAGGCATGACTTTAAACCCAACATTCATTACAACCTTAGTCAAAGGCATGACTTTAAACCCAACATTCGTTACATACCTTAGTCAAAGGATGACTTTAAACCCAACATTCATTACAACCTTAGTCAAAGGCATGACTTTAAACAACATTCGTTACACTACCTTAGTCAAAGGCATGACTTTAAACCACATTCATTACAACTTAGTCAAGGCATGACTTTAAACCAACATCGTTACACTACCTTAGTCAAAGGCATGACTTTAAACCCAACATTCATTACACTACCTTAGTCAAAGGCATGACTTTAAACCCAACATTCGTTACAACCTTGGTCAAAGGCATGACTTTAAACCCAACATTCATTACAACCTTAGTCAAAGGCATGACTTTAAACCCAACATTCATTACAACCTTAGTCAAAGGCATGACTTTAAACCCAACATTCGTTACAACCTTAGTCAAAGGCATGACTTTAAACCCAACATTCGTTACACTACCTTAGTCAAAGGCATGACTTAAACCCAACATTCGTTACACTACCTTAGTCAAAGGTATGACTTTAAACCCAACATTCATTACAACCTTAGTCAAAGGCATGACTTTAAACCCAACATTCATTACAACCTTAGTCAAAGGCATGACTTTAAACCCAACATTCGTTACACTACCTTAGTCAAAGGTATGACTTTAAACCCAACATTCATTACAACCTTAGTCAAAGGCATGACTTTAAACCCAACATTCGTTACACTACCTTAGTCGAAGGCATGACTTTAAACCCAACATTCATTACAACCTTAGTCAAAGGCATGACTTTAAACCCAACATTCGTTACACTACCTTAGTCAAAGGCATGACTTTAAACCCAACATTCATTACAACCTTAGTCAAAGGCATGACTTTAAACCCAACATTCGTTACAACCTTAGTCAAAGGCATGACTTTAAACCCAACATTCGTTACAACCTTAGTCAAAGGCAAGACTTTAAAACATTCATTCACTACCTTAGTCAAAGGTATGACTTTAAACCCAACATTCATTACAACCTTAGGCAAAGGCATGACTTTAAACCCAACATTCGTTACACTACCTTAGTCAAAGGCATGACTTTAAACCCAACATTCATTACAACCTTAGTCAAAGGCAAGACTTTAAAACATTCATTCACTACCTTAGTCAAAGGTATGACTTTAAACCCAACATTCATTACAACCTTAGGCAAAGGCATGACTTTAAACCCAACATTCGTTACAACCTTAGTCAAAGGCATGACTTTAAACCCAACATTCGTTACACTACCTTAGTCAAAGGCATGACTTTAAACCCAACATTCATTACAACCTTAGTCAAAGGCATGACTTTAAACCCAACATTCATTACAACCTTAGTCAAAGGCATGACTTTAAACCCAACATTCGTTACACTACCTTAGTCAAAGGCATGACTTTAAACCCAACATTCATTACAACCTTAGTCAAAGGCAAGACTTTAAAACATTCATTCACTACCTTAGTCAAAGGTATGACTTTAAACCCAACATTCATTACAACCTTAGGCAAAGGCATGACTTTAAACCCAACATTCATTACAACCTTAGTCAAAGGCATGACTTTAAACCCAACATTCGTTACACTACCTTAGTCAAAGGCATGACTTTAAACCCAACATTCGTTACACTACCTTAGTCAAAGGCATGACTTTAAACCCAACATTCGTTACAACCTTAGTCAAAGGCAAGACTTTAAAACATTCATTACTACCTTAGTCAAAGGCATGACTTTAAACCCAACATTCGTTACAACCTTAGTCAAAGGATGACTTATTTTCGAACATTCGTTCATCTACCTTGCAAAGTATTGACTTGCCCAAACATTGTTCACAACCTTAGTCAAGGTATGACTTTTAAACACCTACATTCTATGTACACTACTTAGTCATAAGGTATGCATTCAAATCCCACTGATTTGTGACATATAGTGCAAAGGTAGGAACATAAAAAAATCATTTTTCAAAAATAATTAGTCTAAATGGCATGATTTTAAGAATCGATTTCCTCACTCCTTAGCCAAACTGCTATTGACATTCGTAACCATATGTGTTCACAGCATATTGGTATATATTAGGTAATACTTTGAAACCAACAATTTCGTTACAATACGCAGTCAAAGGGCAAGGATTAACCAACATTCATTAACTCTGTTAGGTCCAATGTCTGTACTTTTAATCCTCAGTTCGTTTACAGTACTTATGTCAAAGGACTATTGACTTTAATTTGCAATTACACCACTAAGTTCGTTTCAAAGAATCAGCACTTCTAAGTGAATAATTTTCTGAAAACCAAACAATTAGGTTATCTTTACCTTTAATTACAAAGGATATATTTTGTTAACTCCATTCTTTCAATCCTTGTCATGGTATGACCTTCATCATCCACCAACACTTCGTTCACACCAGTCAAAGTATATTAAAGCAATTTCTTCATTACTCTGTTCAGAGCACATGACGTATTAAGATCCAAAATCATTAGAAAAGTTAAAGCTACCAAAGGCATACATTTCATACATTGCTTTACAAATTGGTCATTGTATGTATTATAATTCCATCCGGCTACTACTTAGACAGGTAACCTTTTCTGTAAAGGTATAAATGTTGAAAACAACATTTATCTTACCTATACCTTTTAATGCATAAGGTTTATCTGACTTTGTATGCCCAACATTCAAGTTACAATACCTTGCAAATTGCATGACTTTACCTTACTTGTTAAATTTGCAAACATGTAATTCGTAATACCAGACATTTCATTATCGACACCCAAATTGTCAAGAGTTCATTTGATTTAACACCTTAAATTTATGACCTATGACGTCAAAGTCAGCTATGACTTTCAAACCAACATCTGTCACTACTTATCAAGGTATGTCTTATAAACCCAACATTCGTTACATACCTTAGTCAAAGGTATGACTTTAACCCAACATTCGTTTACATACCTTAGTCAAAGGTATGACTTTAAACCCAACATTCGTTACACACTTAGGCAAGATGACTAAACCAACTTCATTACAACCTTAGTCAAAGGTATGACTTTAAACCCAACATTCATTACAACCTTAGTCAAAGGCATGACTTTAAACCCAACATTCGTTACACTACCTTAGTCAAAGGTATGACTTTAAACCCAACATTCGTTACACTACCTTAGTCAAAGGCATGACTTTAAACCCAACATTCGTTACACTACCTTAGTCAAAGGCATGACTTTAAACCCAACATTCGTTACACTACCTTAGTCAAAGGTATGACTTTAAACCCAACATTCATTACACTACCTTAGTCAAAGGTATGACTTTAAACCCAACATTCATTACACTACCTTAGTCAAAGGTATGACTTTAAACCCAACATTCATTACACTACCTTAGTCAAAGGTATGACTTTAAACCCAACATTCATTACACTACCTTAGTCAAAGGCATGACTTTAAACCCAACATTCGTTACACTACCTTAGTCAAAGGTATGACTTTAAACCCAACATTCGTTACACTACCTTAGTCAAAGGTATGACTTTAAACCCAACATTCATTACAACCTTAGTCAAAGGCATGACTTTAAACCCAACATTCCTTACACTACCTTAGTCAAAGGCATGACTTTAAACCCAACATTCGTTACACTACCTTAGTCAAAGGCATGACTTTAAACCCAACATTCATTACAACCTTAGTCAAAGGCATGACTTTAAACCCAACATTCATTACAACCTTGGTCAAAGGTATGACTTTAAACCCAACATTCATTACAACCTTAGTCAAAGGTATGACTTTAAACCCAACATTCATTACAACCTTAGTCAAAGGCATGACTTTAAACCCAACATTCCTTACACTACCTTAGTCAAAGGCATGACTTTAAACCCAACATTCGTTACACTACCTTAGTCAAAGGCATGACTTTAAACCCAACATTCGTTACACTACCTTAGTCAAAGGTATGACTTATTTTTGAAGAGTTGTCATTACCTTGGGCAAATGTATGATGCCTGGCCCAAAATTTGTCACAACCTTAGTCACAGGTATGATTTTTAACACAACTTTTGTTGCTATCTTATTCTTATGTACAACTTTTAATTAGCAATGTTAATGGAATATGCATCAAATTCCCCCTCTTTGATTTTGTGGAATAAAATTGCTAAAAGTTAAAAAAAAGGTAACAGAAATAAAAAAAATCATAATTTTCAAACTGATAATTATCAGTTCTTAAATGGGATTTTGTGGAGGGAGATTTTGTGGGATCTGGACTTTTGCCTGCACTCCTCTATTTGCGGAACCCAAACTTGCTCATCTGTCAATTCGTACTGAGATCATGTATGTGTATTCACAGCAGCAAGTATTGGTGATATTACTTTTAGGTAATCTTTTGATAAGCTCATCACATTATATTTTATTCTGTTTTAAAAAGGTCAGATACAGAAGGAGCGGGCCAGTCAGCTTTAGTGTTCAGTCAAGGATTAGACAAGGGAGAACACTCAGTGGTAACTCGTGATTTAGATGTTGGACCAATGTCTGTTTTACAGTTTGATGTGAGTCAGTTTTCTCTTGGTTGTCTGTTATAGATGTATCTGTATTGGTGAGAATCCTGGTAAGCTAGTTAGCACCTGTTAATTGTGCAATTTGAGCACCACTAATGTTCTGTTTCAATGGAAATGCAGCACTTCTGGTGAATAATTTATGCATGAAAAACAAACAAATTAGGGTTAGTGGTTTCTTCTCCATTGTGTAATTATACCAAAGGAGGGGTATATAGTTTTGTTGTTATCTGCCTTCTTTCCATCCATCTGTCCATGTGTTTGGCCTTCATCATCCATCCAACCATCTTTCTGTTCACAGTCATAGTATATATATAGTATTTGTATTCAATTTTACATCTGTTCAGAGCCATATCTCAGACGTAATGTGAAGCATCTCAAAAAAATATGGTAGAAAAGTTAACTGCTAGCCGGAATATGGCACTACAAGTTTCAGTGAGATTGCTTGTGGAAGACAAGATTTATGGTCATTTGTACTGTTTTTACTCCATTTTCCATCCAGGGCTATACTTAAGACATGGTACCTTTTCTGTAAAGCATTGTATAAATGATTGCCAGATGAAGACAAGATTTATGGTTCCTTGTACTGGCATATACCTTTAATTTACATGCACTTACTTAGTGTTTTTATTCTGTCTTTCTGTATGCCCAGAGCCATATCTAAGATTGTTAAATGGCCTTGCAAATTGCAATGATATTGCCTGTACTTGTATAAATACATACTAGTGTAATATCGGGTAATACCGACATTCGTCAGTTATCGACACCCAAATTGTAAGAGTTCATTTATGTTAATGCCACAGTCGTTAATATTTTTAGTGACGTTTTTATGACGTCACAAGTTCTTCCTTAATGTCTATGAGTCCAAACGAAACTCCTGTGCACTATCGTTTTACATCAAGATATTGTTCTTACTGACAGGACGTATCTCCCACAGCAATATTTGGAAGAGTTATATTGCAAGTCGTAAGGTGGATAGTGTTCTCTCCCTTGAAATTGCTTTTGAAAAAATCAGTTATTTTCGCGTTTGCAACAAGAGGACAGATGGGAAAGATGTCCTTGACAACAATTATGGAAGAAACTATCACCAAGATGCCAAGGATACAGGACAGAATGGGGTGTCGATATCTGCTGACATAAAAACATTTTGTCGGCAGTTTTCGACCCCATTAGAAAATTCGTAGTCTAGACCGATTCCCTAACCTGTAAATATAGATCTTTTGTGCTTCTTTCAGAACAGAATAGATCTTTATTATATACATATATAAATTCTGTAAAAAAAATCGGCTTATATTTCACAAGTAAATATAAACTGGCAGGAAAAAAATCCGTATTGTACCTTTTGTATTATATGTTGCTGGACTACTTTCATTAACATGCATGACTTTACACAGTTCTTTACATAGCGTACATAAAAACCTCACTAAGTTCCATTTTAATATTGATAAATATTGAAGATTTCGTTCAGTAATTATTAACAAAACAGGTGGAGGGTCATTATAACATTAGCTAAATCTGGGATTTTGTATTTTTAGCTCTTGTGGATTTTGCAAGGTAAGATCACAGTCGGCGCTTGCATGCCTCGTGAGATCCTGTCTGGCAAAAATCCACTTGAGCCGAATACAGCATCCCAGATCGAGCTACTGTTATAATAGCCCTATTATATTGAGACTTTTAGAGCTTCCCTCATACGAAACGTAAGTGCGATTGAGTGCTCGATCTAGTTTCTTAGGAAAAGTGGCAGGGATAAAGTTTGTCTGTCTGTTTATTAATGTGTCTGTTCGTTTGTCAGTGTAATTGACTGAAAAACATTTTCGGTTTCCTACATTATCAGATCTAGACTCTGATGTAAAATACTGCTGTTATAGGTCCATGATTTGGCTAGGTTTACAGACATGTAACTGTGTACAAAAACTTAACCCTGCTTACTTGAAAAAAAAATGCTACGAAACTAAGGTGCTTGGACACCTCTTATATATTCTCTGTGGTTGTATAGTCTAGGCACTGAAAATTGTTGCATTTCATCCTTTATTGGCTTTAAAAAGTTCTACTGTATACTAAGTTTAGAGCTAGTCTAGGTCTACTTGCGCGTGTGTATTAAACATCAAGGAAAAAGCATCGGTCTTATACACATGGCAAATATACAATATAGCTCTAGCCAAAGTGACGAAAAGTCTTAAACATCTTGCAACTTATTATCATTTTTGTTTATATATTTTTAAGTGTTACAGCTGACTTCTCTTCATCTCGTAGCTTACTCATTGTTTGTCAACATGTTAATTTGATTTTTTTTTTCAAATGTGTGGGTGCCCATAACTGCCAAATGGTGTCGGTAACTGCCTCCACGACTGTTTGTATGTGTGGTTGTCTTACACTCGTATTGCTTTACAGCTGTTGCTATATGGACTATTTGATGATGTGGATGAATAATTAGTAATGTTGAAAATTGGTTTCAACTGAGATTATCATAAGTAAACAGTCAGTTATCCTATGCTAATGCATAAGGTGTTGATAACTGCCAACATTGCTCTTTATATGGTATATATTATGTTACTAATATAGTATTAAGGTATTGCAACCAAACTTGGAATATAGGAAGTGTGCATGGAGGCCATTACTTAAATTGTACATGGGGTCAAGGTCAAGATCATTGTTACTAACAGAAAAATGGTTTTCTTACAATTACTTCAGCTAGGAATGAGGTTGGGTTAGGTCTAGGAGACTGTATGTACGTCCTGAAATCTTATGTATCCAACTCCACCCACACTATTAGCCTGATTTGCTTAAACTTTCACAGATGAACAAGCTCGGATGTGCAGATGACAATAAAGGAGGGATTTTTTCTGAGACTATTTTTACTGCAGTTATGGCCCTTTGATAGTTTTTGCTATATGGAATATAGGGGAAAATCTTGTGTGTCCAACTCCTCTCATACTGTTAGCCTGATTTGCTTCAAACTTCCACAGATGAACAAGCTTGATGTGCAGATGACTACAAAGGAAGGATTTTTTTCTGTGAATATTTTACTGCAGTTGTGGCCTTTTGATAGTTTTTGCTATATAGAGGATTGCACAGTATGTGGGGGCATCTGTGTCCTGTGGACACAGTTCTAGTTTACTTTATAAATTTAAGAAAAAATATACAAACTTTTAAAGTTTTTACAAATAAAACTTTTTAAAAATAATATGCCTCCTTAAATGTTGTTTTATTCAGTATTATACTCCCTGTTACAAAGAAGGATGGACATGTTTAACTCAACATATACATTGATAAGATTCTTTCACTGGTTGTAGGTGCAGATGGGCATATCTAGCTCAAGGGCAACTGTTTAGGCAGTAACAAGGCTCTGCTGAGTTACCTTATAAACAGTTACCAGAGAGCCTGATATTTCCATCTGCTCATACAGCCAGTGATTGAATCTTTTTCTTGCATGCCATATTCAAAAAATAATAATAAAAATTAAATCAAACGAATGGCACTTCTTTGTAGGACTATTTTCTTATAGCAGCGTAATTAGACAAAGCAGGAAATCAACGTCCATAAATAGGAAAGATGTCATGACGTTTCAAAGACAAATAACGATGTTTAGTACTGGTGTTGTTTTATCAATTGCAGTGTAACATTATGTATTTTTGATAAAATAACTTTAGAATCAAGAAATATGCTGAAAGGAACAAAAAGGAACTGTCCAGGTATTGAATTTTTATTGTGCCCCCCCACAATAGGTAACTGTACTTTTTCTTTGATGTCATTCATTCCGTAAGGCTTTTATGTGGCTATTTTTCTCTTACATCGCTAAAAGAACAATAGAGAGAACAAAAGAGTAGCCACATAAGTATCCATATGTAGGTGCGTCTGTCTGTGCATCCGTCCGAAGTTCGTGACACACCTAGCTCAAAAAGTATTTGATATAAATTAATGAAACCTTGCATTAGTCTTTATCATGATATGAACTTGCGCACCTTCTTTTTTAGCTCATCTGATTTTTTGAAAAAAAATGATGAGTTATTGTCATCACTTGAGCAGTTGTCGGCGTCTGCGTCGGCGTCGGCATTGCCTGGTTAAGTTTCATGTTTAGGTCAGCTTTTCTCCTAAACTACCAAAGCTATTGCTTTGAAACTTGGAATACTTCTTCACCATCATAAGTTGACCCTGTATAGCAAGAAACATAACTCCATCTTGCTTTTTGTAAGATTTATGGCCCCTTTTGTACTTAGAAAATATCAGATTTCTTGGTTAAGTTTTATGTTTAGGTCAACTTTTCTCCTAAACTATCAAAGCTATTGCTTTGAAACTTGGAATACTTGTTTACCATCATAAGCAGACCCTGTACAGCAAGAAACATAACTCCATCCTGCTTTTTGCAAGATTTATGGCCACTTTTGGACTTATCAGATTTCTTGGTTAAGTTTTATGTTTAGGTCAAGTTTTTCTCTTAAACTATCAAAGCTATTGCTTTGAAACTTGCAACACTTGTTCACCATCATAAGCTGACCCTGTACACAACTCCATCCTGCTTTTTGCAATAATTATTGCCCCTTTTGGACTTAGAAAATCATTTTCTTGGTTGAGTATTATGTTTAAGTCAACTTTTCTCATAAACTATCAAAGCTATTGCTTTAAAACTTGCAACAGTTTTTCACCATCATAAGTGGACACTGTACATCAAGAAACATAACTCTATCCTGCTTTTTGCAAGAATGATGGCCCTTTTTAGACTAAGAAAATCATGGGTAGGACAATATTTCTATTACACAAAAAAAATCAGATGAGCGTCAGCACCCGCAAGGCGGTGCTCTTGTTTTTTTCTGGCTCCGCCCCCTAATTTATGGCCCCTGAAATAGTCAAAAATACACATTTTCACCTTGTGACACGCCTAGCTCAAAAAGTATTTGATATAGATTCATGAAACCTTGCATGAGTCTTTATCATGGTATGAACTTGCGCACCTCCTATTTTTCATCTGGCTCCGCCCCCTATTTCTAGAGTTATGGCCCCTGAAATAGTCAAAAATGCACATTTTCACCTTGTGACACGCCTAGCTCAAAAAGTATTTGATATAGATTCATGAAACCTTGCATGAGTCTTAATCATGATATGAACTTGCGCACCTCCTATTTTTCATCTGGGTCCCCCCTAGTTTTAGAGTTATGGCCCCTGAAATAGTCAAAAATGCACATTTTCACCTTGTAACATGCCTAGCTCAAAAAGTATTTGATATAAATTGATGAAACCTTGCATGAATCTTTATCATGATATGAACTTGCAGCACCTCCTATTTTTCATCTGGGTCCCCCCTATTTTTAGAGTTATGGCCCCTGAAATAGTCAAAAAATACACATTTTCACCTAATTTTGTGCCTCACTCAAAAAGTTTTTAACGTAAATTCATGAATCCTTGCTTGAGTCTTTATCATAATGTGACCTTGCACACTTGGCATTCTTCTTGAGAATTTAAGCGTTTAGTACAGAGTTATGGCCCTTGAAATAGCCAAAATAGTGGATATTTTGTTTGTGATGCTCATAGCTCAAAAAGTATATGGTAACGAATAATGAATCCATTTCATAATTTTTTTTTGAGGCTATACCCCATTAAGACTGCAAACATTTGAATGATTTCCCCTTATATGTGACAAATGTACCGCTGGGGGGCATACCCTGTGTCCTACAGACACATTCTAGTTCAGTTTTATGTTATAAAATATAAATTCCTGCATAAATCTTCTATATGTATGTAGTTCATTTTACGTCATTTACTGCACAAGAGTCATCTTAAACTCTGGGGTGTAAAATGAAGTTTTCTAGCACTGGTGAATACACTGGAAATCCATGTCTGGTTTGCAAGAAAGATATCTTTTTAAATGTCAATTTTATAACCATAAATATATATTTCTCCTTGTGAAAATTTGTTTTCCTTTATGTAGATAAATGTTGGCTGCTCCTCAGAAGCTACACACAAGTACCCTGTAAGACTGGAATATTCAGCAGATGGCGGGAAGACGTGGCATTTGGTTGTACCAAATTGTGCTGATGTGTCATCTGCACTGTGTCATGATAGTGTCATGCACAGCAGTATATATTATGGAGGAACTTCAAAATATTGGAGGAGGATTGTTATACCTCTTGATAGTCTTTATGTTTGTGGGTGGGTATTTCTCACAACTTCTAGCTTGCCTTTAGTTTCATATAATATCTTTATAACTGCAACCTCTGTGATCACCAAACCTAGCATGGGAATTCAAATCGATAGATGCAGACATGTTTTTGTTTATGGTACAGAAGTTCAAACTCTACAGTTGTAAAATTTGCCAAAGTGTATCGTGTGTGAAGTGTGTGCTCTGTATGCATGTAACTCTGTTTACTTGTATAGTAGCTCTGTGTGCTTTATGTAAACATAACTCTCTACTACCAGTAATCATTACCACCACCACCAGATAAACAAAAGTCGACATCACCACCACCAAGTAAATATAACTCACAATAACCACAACCAAGTTAGCAAAATTCATCACCACCACCACAATCAAATAAATAAAAGTCGCAGACACAACAAAGTAAACAAAACTCACCACCACCACCATCAAATAAATAAAAGTCGCAAACACAACAAAGTAAACAAAACTCACCACCACCAAGTAAGCAAAATTTATCACTACCACCACAAAGTAAATAAAAGTCACCACCACCGCCACCAACTCACCACCAAGTAAACATAATTCTCCATCACCTCCACCAAGTAAACAAAACACACCATCACCTCCACCAAGTAAACATAACTCACCATCACCTCCACCAAGTAAACAAAACACACCATCTAAACATAACTCACCATCACCTCCACCAGATAAACAAAACACACCATCACCTCCACCAAGTAAACATAACTCACCATCACCTCCACCAAATAAACAAAACACACCATCACCTCCACCAAGTAAACACAACTCACCATCACCTCCATCAAATAAACAAAACACACCATCACCTCCACTAAGTAAACATAACTCACCATAACCTCCACCAAGTAAACAAAACACACTATCACCTTCAAGAAGGAAACATACACACCATCACCTCCACCAAGTAAACATAACTCACCATCACCTCCACCAAGTAAACAAAACACACTATCACCTCCAACAGGGAAACATACACACCTCCATCAAGTAAACATTCTCATCGTCACAAAACATACTCACCATCACCTCCATCAAGAAACATAACTCACCATCACCTCCACCAAGTAAACATTATCACCATCACAAAACATACTAACCATCACCTCCACCAAGTAAACATTCTCACCATCACCTCCACCAAGAAAATATACTCACCATCACCTTCACCAAGGAAACATACTTACTATCACTTCCACCAAGGAAACATAACTCACCATCACCTCCACCAAGTAACCATAACTCACCATCACCTCCACCAAGTAAACATAACTCACCATCACCTCCACCAAATAAACATAACTCACCATCACCTCCACCAAATAAACATAACTCACCATCACCTCCTACAAGGAAATATAACTCACCGTCACCTTCACCAAGGAAACCTGACTCACCATCACGTCCACCAAGTAATCATAACTCACCATCACCTTCACTAAGGAAACATGACTCACCATTACCTCCACTAAGTAAATATAACTCACCATCACCTTCACCAAAGAAACCTGACTCACCATCACCTCCTACAAGGAAACAACTCACCATCACCTCCATCAAGTAAACATAACTCTCCATCACCTCCTGCAAGGAAACATGACTCACCATTACCTCCACCAAGTAAACATAACTCACCATCACCTCCATCAAGTAAACATAACTCACCATCACCTCCTGCAAGGAAACATGACTCACCATTACCTCCTCTAAGTAAACATAACTCACCATCACCTTCACTAAGTAGACATAACTCACCATCACCTCCTGCAAGGAAACATGACTCACCATTACGTCCACCAAGTAAACATAACTCACCATTACCTCCACCAAGTAAATGTAACTTACCATCACCTCCTGCCAGGAAACATGACTCACCATAACCTCCATCAAGTAAACAAAACACACTATCACCTTCAACAAGGAAACATACACACCATCAACTCCACCAAGTAAACATAACTCACCATCACCTCCATCAAATAAACATAACTCCCCATCACCTTCACCAAGTAAACATTCTCACCATCACAAAACATACTCACCATCACCTCCACCAAGAAACATAACTCACCATCAGCTCCACCAAGTAAACATTCTCACCACCACCATCACCTCCACCAAGAAAACACACTCACCATCACCTTCACCAAGGAAACATGATTACTATCACGACCACCAAGGAAACATAACTCACCATCACCTCCACCAAGGAAACATAACTCACCATGACCTCCACCAAGTAAACATAATGCACCATCACCTCCACCAAGTAAACATAACTCACCATCACCTCCACCAAATAAATATAACTCACCATCACCTCCACCAAGAAACATAACTCACCATCACCTCCACCAAGTAAACATTCTCACCATCACCTCCACCAAGAAAACATACTCACCATCACCTTCACCAAGGAAACATGCTTACTATTACGTCCACCAAGGAAACATAACTCACCATCATCTCCACCAAGGAAACGTAACTCACCATCACCTCCAACAAGTAAACATAACGCACCATCACCTCCACCAAGTAAACATAACTCACCATCACCTCCACCAAGTGAACATTCTCAACATCACCTCCACCAAGAAAACATACTCACCATCACCTTCACCAAGGAAACATGCTTACTATCACGTCCACCAAGTAAACATAACTCACCATCACCTCCACCAAGGAAACAACTCACCATCACCTCCACCAAGTAAACATAACTCACAATCACCTCCACCAACTAAACATAACTCACCATCACCTTCACTAAGGAAACATGACTCACCATTACCTCCACCAAATAAATATAACTCACCATCACCTTCACTAAGGAAACCAGACTCACCATCACCTCCACCAAGTAAACATAACTCACCATCACCTTCATTAAGTAAACATGACTCACCATTACCTCCACCAAGTAAACTAACTCACCATCACCTCCACCAAGTAAGCATAACTCACCATGAAGTTCAACAAGTAAACATAACTCACCATCTCCTTCACCAAGGAAACATTACTTACCATCACTTCCACCAAGTAAACATAACTCACCATCACCTCCACCAAGTAAACATAACTCTCCATCACCTCCACCAAGGAAACATAACTCACCATCACCTCCACCAAGTAAACATAACTCACCATCACCTCCACCAAGTAAACATAACTCACCATCACCTCCACCAAGTAAACATAACTCACCATCACCTTCACTAAGGAAACATGACACCATTACCTCCACCAAATAAATATAACTCACTATCACCTTCACCAAGGAAACCTGACTCACCATTACCTCCACCAAGTAAACATAACTCACCATCACCTCCACCAAGTAAACATAACTCAACATGAAGTTCACCAAGTAAACATAACTCACCATCTCATTCACCAAGGAAACATTACTTACCATCACTTCCACCAAGTAAACATAACTCACCATCACCTCCACCAAGTAAACATAACTCACCATCACCTCCACCAAGAACATACTCACCATCCCCACAAGAAACATAACTCACCATCACCTCCACCAAGTAAACATAACTCACCATCACCTCCACCAAGTAAACATAACTCACCATCACCTCACTCCAGAAAGAAATAACAATATATCACCACTTCACCTTCACCAAGGAAACTGACTACCATTACCTCCACCAAGTAAATACTCACACCTCACCTATAACTCTCACAAAGTACCAGTAAACTCACCATTCATTCCCCCAAGAAACATACTCACCATCACTCCACCAAGTAAACATAACTCACCATCACCTCCACCAAGTAAACATAACTCACCACCTCCACCAAGAAAACATAAATCACCATCACCTCCACCAAGTAAAACTCACATACTCCCCCAAATCATAACCTATCCACCAAGAAACATACACTCCCATCACTCTCACCAAGAAACATAACTCACCATCACCTCCACCAAGTAAACATAACTCACCATCACCTCCCCCAAGAAAACATACTCACCTCACCTCCACAGGAAACTACAACTCCCATCACCTCCACCAAGTAAACATAACTCACCATCACCTCCCCCAAGGAAACATAACTCACCATCACCTCCACCAAGTAAACATAACTCACCATCACCTTCACTAAGGAAACATGACTCACCATTACCTCCACCAAGGAAATATAACTCACCATCACCTTCACCAAGGAAACCTGACTCACCATCACCTCCACCAAGTAAACATAACTCACCATCACCTTCACTAGGGAAACATGACTCACCATTACCTCCACCAAGTAAATATAACTCACCATTACCTTCACCAAAGAAACCTGACTCACCTTCACCTCCTACAAGGAAACAACTCACCATCACCTCCATCAAGTAAACATAACTCACCACCACCTCCTGCAAGGAAACATGACTCACCATTACCTCCACCAAGTAAACACAACTCACTGTCACCTCCACCAAGTAGACATAACTCGCCATCACCTCCTGCAAGGAAACATGACTCGCCATTACTTCCACCAAGTAAACATAACTCACCATTACCTCCACCAAGTAAATGTAACTTTCCATCACCTCCTGCCAGGAAACATGACTCACCATAACCTCCACCAAGTAAACCAAACACACTTTCATCTCAACAAGGAAACATACACACCATCGACTCCACCAAGTAAACATAACTCACCATCACCTTCACTAAGTAAACATGACTCACCAATACCTCCACCAAGTAAACTAACTCACCATCACCCCACCAAGTAAGCATAACTCACCATGAAGTTCACCAAGTAAACATAACTCACCATCTCCTTCACCAAGGAAACATTAGTTACCATCACCTCCACCAAGTAAACATAACTCACCATCACCTCCACCAAGGAAACATTCTCAGCATCACCTCCACCAAGTAAACATGGAAACATAACTCACTATCACCTCCACCAAGGAAACAAATTTCACAGCCACTTCTACCATCATCAAGTAAATTAAACTCATGACAACAGCCACCAAGTAAGCAACATTCATTACTTTCCCAACCATGACTACCAAGTAAACAAAACTCACAGTAACCACCCAGTTAATAAAATTCTTCATCACCACCAAATAAACAAAATTCACCACTGTCATGACCAAGTAGACAAAACTTACCACCACAGAAACAAGTAAGCAGTACTGAACAAAACACACTACTGCTACCAATCAGTAAACAGTACTCAATTAAACTAACCACCACCATCAAGTAAACAAGTCCTCAACACCACCACCACTAAGCAAACAAAACTCACCACTGTCATTATCAAATAAACAAAACACACCAACACCACAACAATTAAGTAAACAAAACTAACCACCACATAAAGACAAACCAACTACTACCGCCACCAACAAGTAAACGGAAACTCAAAACCACCACCACCAAGTAAACTGAAACTCACCACTACCACCAAGTAAACTCAAACTCAACACAATCACCATCACATAAACTCTAAAGCTCACCACTACCACCAAGTAAACTAAAACTTACCACCACCACCAAGTAAACTAAAACTCACCACCATAACCATAACATTAACTCTAAAGCTCACCACCACCACCAAGTAAACTCAAATTTACCACTACCATCACCATTAGACTCAGACTCACCACTACCACCTCAAAGTAAACTCAAACTCACAACTACCACCAAGTAAACTCAGGCTCACCACTACCACCACAAAGTAAACTAAAACTTGCCACTACCATAACAAAGTAAACTCAAACTCACAACTACCACCACCAAGTAAACTAATACTCAGAACTGCCACCACCAAGTAAACTAAAACTCAGAACTGCCATCACTAAGTAAACTTAAGCTCACCAGCACCAACACCAAGTGAATGAAACTCACCACAAAAAAAAACAATACACCCCACAATCACCACCTAATACAAAAACTCACCACCAGCACCAGCAGCACTATGTTCACAAAACAAAACTCATCACCATCACTAAGTAAACAATTTTAGCAAAACTCAATACCATGACCAAGTAAAAAAAACTCACCACCACCACCACCACCATACTCACTAAAACTCTTCATGAACAGACAAACAATACTCACAAAAACACACTACCACTACAAATAGGTTAACAATACTAACTGAAACTAACAAGTACCACCAGGTGAACTAAAACACACCACCAAGTGATTGGAACTAACCATCAAGTAAACAAAACTCACCACAGTCACCACCAAATAAAAATAACTCACCACCACCAAGTTAACAAAACTCAACATCACTGAGTAAACAATACTTTACAAACTCCCCATCTTAGCCAAGGAAACAAAACTCAATACCATAAGACCAAACTAAAAAAAAAACAAAAAAAAACTCACCATTGTCACAACCAGTTAAACAAAATTCAACCCCTTCTTCAAGTCAAGTTAAAACTTAACACCTTTACCAGCCACACCAAGTAAACAGAACTAATCACAGCCAAGTAAACAAAAGTAACCAAAACTCACCACCATAACCAAGTAACCAAACCTCACCACCACCATGACCAAGTAAATAAAACTCACCACCATGACCAAGTTACCAAAACTCGCCACCATTACCATGTAAACAAAACTCACCACCATGACCAAGTAACCAAAACTCACCACCACCATGACGAAGTAAACAAAACTCACCACCATGACCAAGTTACCAAAACTCACCACCATTACCATGTAAACAAAACTCACCACCATGACCAAGTAACCAAAACTTACCACCATGACCAAGTTGCCAAAACTCACCACCATGACTATGTAGGCAAAACTCACCACCATGACCAAGTAAACAAAACACACCACTATGACCATGTAGACAAAACTCGCCACCATGACCAAGTAACCAAAACTCACCACCATGACAATGTAATCAAAACTCACCACCATTACCAAGTAACCAAAACTCACCACCATGACTGAGTAAACAAAACTACCATGACCAAGTAAACAAAACTCACCATCATGACCAAGTAAACAAAACTGCCATGGCCAAGTAACCAAAACTCACCAGCATGACCAAGTTAACAAAACTACCATGTCCAAGTAAACAAAACTCACCACCATGACCAAGTAAACAAAACCCACCACTAAGACCATTTAAGCAAAAACTCTCCACCATGACCAAGTAAACAAACCTCACCACCATGACCAAGTAACCAAAACTCAACACCATGACTATGTCAAAAAAAACTCACCACCACCTCCACATAAACAAAACTCCACACCATCACCCCTACCATCACAAAGTTAACAAAAACGCATCCGCTGCCACCAACAAGTATACAAATCTCCCCATTTCAGCCACCAAGCAAACAAAATTCACCAACACTACCAAGTATAAAGAAAACTCACCACCACAATGAAGTAAATGAAATTCACCACCTCCAAGACAAAACTTAACACCACCACCATGAAGTAAACAATACTCACAATCACTAATAACTAAATATCATCACCATGAAGTAAACACTGCCACCAACAAATGAACAAAATTTTAATACCACCCCCACCGTCAACACCGAGTAAATAAAACTTACAGTCACACAAACAAAACTCACCACCATCACTACCAAGTAAAAAAAACTTTTTACCATCATCACCAGTTAAACAAAATTTAACATAAACATCAATTAATCAAAATTTACCACCACCACTAAGTATACAAAGCCCATCGACTTTTCGAAGAAAAAGTAGAGCTATTGCACTTGCCCCAGCGTTGGCGTCGGTGTCGCCATTGGTTAAAGTTTTTGATAAAGTCAAATATCTTTGTTACTATCAAAGCTTTTGACTTGAAATTTAAAATATTATTTACTATCAAAGTCCACACCAGGAGAAATAATCCCCATAACTCTGATTTGTATTTTGACAGAGTTATGCCCCTTTTTAACTTAGAATTTTTTGTTTAAGTTTTTGATAAAGTCAAATATCTCTGTTACTTTCAAAGCTTTTGACTTGAAACTTAAATTAGTCATTTACTATCAAAGTATACACCAGGAGAAAAAATTCCCATAACTCTGATTGGAATTTTGACAGAATTATGCACTCTTTTAACTTAGATTTTTTGGATTAAGTTTTTGATAAAGTCAAGTATCTCTGTTACTATCAAAGCTTTTGACTTGAAACTTGAAATAGTCATTAACTATCAAAGTATACACCAGGAGAAATAATTCCCATAACTCTGGTTTGAATTTTGACAGAGTTATGCCCCTTTTTAACTTAAAATTTTTTTGTTACAGTTTTTGAAAAAGTCAAATATCTCTGTTACTATCAAAGCTTTTAACTTGAAACTTAAAATAGTTATTTACTACCAAAGTCTACACCAGGAGAAACAATTCCCATAACTCTGTTTGAATTTTGACAGAGTTATGCCCCTTTTTAACTTATATTTTTTTTGTTAAAGTTTTTTACTGGCAAAGCTCTAATTCAGAGTCAAGCACTGAGAAAAGTCGAGTGCACTGTCATCAGACAGCTATTGTTTTTGAGACATGATAGATTTTTACAAGCAAGAGTGTATTAAGAATCTACCTATTAACATTTATTTTGATTTGAGATAGAGATATGCCTTTTACTTGAATATTTTTATATATTTTGCTTAGATGTGTTTTGTCAATTTGTATATTATGTTAAAAAGTCATTGCTCTCCTTACCTTAACTAATTGATTACTAGGCAAAGGCGGAAGGATATAGTTTTGGTGTTGTCAATCTGTCTGTCTTTCTGTCCATCCACCTGTATGTCCGTCTCTTCGTCTGTCGGAAGTCATATCTATGTCATGGTTTGGAGTGTCTAAATAAAACAGTTATGTTAAATGCTTGAGGGAAATGACATCCTGCAAGTTTTAGTCAGATTGTCTGATTAAGACAAGATTTATGACCCTTTGTACATGTACATGTATATATAATGAATATAGTGTTTTATTCCATTTTCTCTCCATCCAGAGTTTATCCATCCAGAGTTATATCTCAGCCGTAGTTGGAAGGCTTTCAATAAAACATAGTCGGAATGTTAACTGATACAGGGTAATAATATGGCCCTGCGAGTTTCATTTATATTGGTGAAGGAAGGCAAGATTTATAGCCCTTTGCAATTATATAATTATATAATACATAAATAATTATATATTTTATTTTATTTTTTGTCCGTCCAGAGTCATATCTCAGAACTGGTTTGAAGGATTTCAATAAAACATGATAGAAATGTTTAAGAAATAATGTATCTCATCCAGTGATTTGTCGTTGAATAAATCATTGTTTGGAGTTCAGTTGCGAAGGAATTATATCATGAGGGCGTAGCCCGAGTGATATATTAATATGCATCTGAATGACAAGCAATGATTTATTCAAGAGCAAATCACTAAATGAGATATATTATTTCGATTCTAACACGTTACCAAGGACTTAAAGTACATCCTTGACAGCATTTATTAAATATTTGCCCGTTTTCAATTGGTTTCTTTTCCAGCGCGCCGCTATATGCCGTTTAACGCTATGACGTAATATTGTGACGTCAGAACAGTGAATTGTCATATGATAATTCACTGTTTACAGTCTTCTTTGTTTAATAGGAAAATGAATGGGATCGTGTTAGAATAACTGGTATAGAGATGTGTGAGCCTGCAAGTTTCAGTTGGATTGCTTGTGGAGGACAAGATTTATGGCCCTTTGTACTTATATGTATTATACATAGTCTATTTCCTGTCTGCCCAGAGTAATATCTCAGACATGGGTTAGTGGAGTTCAGTAACACTTGGTAGAAATTTAATTGCTGTAGGAAAATGTGGCCCTGCGAGTTTTTGGCAGATTGCATGAAGTAAACAAGATTTATGGTCCTTTGTACTTATATATGTTACATAGATAGTGGTTTATTCCATTTTCTGTCTGCCCAGAGTCATATCTCATAATAATTTCAGTTGGGAATGAGGTAAGCTGACAAGTCCTGGTAAATAAGTAGCTTTCTTAGAGACCATCGTTTTTATTACATTTTGGTTAGGTTGGGTTAAGGTCATTGTTATCAGATATAGAAAAATGGTTTTCCTTAATAATTATGTAAGGAATTAATAGCTTTCTAAGACACTGAAATTCATTTGCATTTAAGTTCTTTTGATAGGCAGATAATGCTTCTTCAAGGGTGAAAAGTTTACTCCATTCAGCAGGGCCTACCAATTTACTGAATTTGCTTGTTCATTTGATATTTTGTCCTTTTGCCAGAGGAAACATTAGTTTAACCAGATCGAAATGATTCAGCGGAGGGCAGCGCTATGGGTAAATCATGACTACTCCCGTTACAGCAGTGTCACAAACATGCTAGGTCAGCTGAGATGGCGTACCCTTGAAGATAGGAGATCTGATTCACACCTCCTTATGTTCTACAAGATAGTGAATGGTTTGGTTGCTGTGCCACTCCCCCCCATGTCAGCCCCCCATCCCATCTAACAAGACATATGCATCCCCACTCCTATACTCAGATCCTCACTCCCTGTAATTACTATAAGTACTCTTTCTTCCCAGCCACCATAGTACTTTGGAATGCCCTCCCAGTACAACTTGTGCAAGCCCCCACCCTGAATCAGTTTAAACAGGGTGTGACTTGTACACAATGCTTAACATGATAGACCTGTTTTTAAACTGCTTTTATCTGTAAATCCTTCTTGTTTTTAACACTATCAACTGTATTTATACTGCAATACACACCGTGTATTACTTTTATCCTTCTATCCAATCTACTTTTAACTTCTTGTACAGGCGTGCAGCTACACATAATACTCGCAGAGAGGAGTGCTGCAGTATAAATAGATAGATAGAAACATTAGTTTAGAAAATTATGATAAAAACAATGTATATTGTGACAGGTCATTGCGATTACGCTGGTACCAGGGGTTTATACCACCAGAGGATTATGGGCCTCAATGGGCAATAGACAATGTTTTTATTGGTATGGCATGTATGCAACATTGTCTGGGTAAAGGTAAATATAGCTCTTCTTTTACCTTTTTTGTGTGTAGACAGTAACATTAATAAATTTATGATCCCCACAATATTTATTACCTGCTTAGAAGGGTGGTGGTTCTGCCCTGGTGCTCATTCAAATCAGAAAATATTTCCTAAGGGATATTTGTCACTACTTTATTATGATAGCACATGACCTAATGTAAACAAGCCTACATACAAACAGACCTACATATAAAAAGGTCTACATACAAACAGGTCTATACACAAACAGGTCTACATGCAAGCAGTCCTAGATGCAAATAGGTCTATACACAAACAGGCCAACATACAAACAGGCCTTTATAGAAACAGGTCTACACACAAACAGGCCTACATGTAAACAGGCATACATACAAACAGGCCTACATAGAAACAGGTCTATACACAAACAGGTCTACATGCAAGTAGTCCTAGATGCAAACAGGTCTATACACAAACAGGCCAGCATACAAACAGGCCTTTATAGAAACAGGTCTATACACAAACAGGCCTACATGTAAACAGGCATACATGCAAACAGGCCTACATAGAAACAGGTCTATACACAAACAGGCCTACATGTAAACAGGCTTACATACAAGCAGTGCTCTATACACAAACAGGCCAACATACAAACAGGCCTTCATAGAAACAGGTCTATACACAAACAGGCCTACATGTACCCAGACCTACATGCAATCAGGCCTACATAAAAACAGGTCTATATACAAATAGGCCTTCATGTAAACAGGCCTACATACAAACAAGTCTACTTACAAGCAGTTCTAGATGCAAACAGGTCTATACACAAACAGGCCAACATACAAACAGGCCTTTATAGAAACAGGTTTATACACAAACAGGCCTACATGTAAAAAGGCCTACATAGGAATAGGTCTATACAGAAATAGGCGTACATGTAAACAGGCCTACATACAAACAGTGCTACATAGAAATAGGTCTATACAAAAACGGGCCTACATACAGGTTTATACACAAATGGGTCTACATGTAAACAGGCCTACATGCAAACAGACCTACATAGAAACAGGTCTATACACAAACAGACCTACATGTAAACAGGCCTACATACAAACAGTGCTACATAGAAACAGGCCAACATGCAATCAGACCTGTATAGAAACAGGTTTATACACAAACAGGCCTACATGCAAACAGGCTTACATAGAAACAGGTCTATACACAAATAGGCCTACATACACACAGGCCTACTTACAAACAGTTCTAGATACAAACATGTCTATACACAAACAAGCCAACATACAAACAAGCCTACATACCAACAGTGCTACATAGAAACAGGTCTATACACAAACAGGTCTACATGCAAACAGTGCTACATAGAAACAAGTTTATACACAAACAGGCCTACATACAAACAGACCTACATGCAAACAGACCTATATACAAACAGGCCTACATATAAACAGGGTTACAAAGAAACAGGTCTATACACAAACAAGTCTACATGCAAACAGACCTACATATTGAAACAGGTCTATACACAAACAGGCCTACATGCAAACAGTTCTAGATGCAAACAGGTCTATACACAAACAGGCCTACATGCAAACAGGTCTACATACAAGCAGTCCTAGATTCAAACCAGTCTTTACACAAACAGGACTACATGAAACAGGTCTAGATGCAAACGGGCTTCATGCAAACAGATCTATTTGCAAATGAGTCTATACACAAACAAGCCTACATACAAACAGATCTTCATGCAGGCAGAGCTACATACAAACAGTGCTACATAGAAACTGGTCTATACACAAAAAGGTCTACATACAAACAGTGCTATGTAGAAACAGGTCAATACACAAACAGGTCTACATGCAAACAGACCTACAAACAAACAGTGCTATATAGAAACAGGTCTATATACAAACAGGCCTAGATGCAAACAGGTCTACATGCAAGCAGGCCTATATACAAACAGTCCTAGATGCAAACAGGACTATACACAAACAAGCATACATGCAAAAAGGTCTACATACAAGCAGTCCTAGATTCAAACAGGTCTTTACACAAACATGAAACGGGTCTAGATGCAAACAGGCCTACATGCAAACAGATCTATAAGCAAATAGGTCTGTTCACAAATAAGCCTACATACAAACAGATCTACATGCAAACAGGCCTACATACAAACAGACCTACATGCAAACAGGCCTACATACAAACAGACCTACATGCAAACAGGCCTACATACAAACAGACCTACATGCAAACAGGCCTACGTGCAAACGTGCCTTCACAAAAATATACCTAAATAGAAACAGGATTACACATTTACACATAACAGGATTACACAAACAGGCCTAAGAAAAATAATTTGGAAATGGATATTTCTATAATTTTTAGCTCGACAATTCATAGAATAGTAGAGCTATTGGACTCGCCCATGCGTCGCCGTTGGCGTCAGCGTCGGCATCCCGATTTGGTTAAGTTTTTGTATGTAAGCGGGTATCTCAGTAACCATTTGTGGGAATGGATTGAAACTTCACACACTTATTCACTGTGATAAACTGACTTACATTGCACAGGTTCCATAACTCTATTTTGCTTTTTTACAAAATTATGCCCCTTTTTCGACTTAGAAATTTTTGGTTAAAGTTTTGTACGTAAGCTGGTATCTCAGTACTCACTTATGGAAATGGATTGAAACTTCACACACTTCACATAACTCTACTTTTTTTTTTCAAAATTATGCCCCTTTTACGAGCAGTTTTTTGTTAAGTTTTTGTATGTAAGCTGGTATCTCAGTATCCACTAATGGGAATGGATTGAAAATTCCCACACTTGTTCACTGTCATGATCTAACATGCTTTGTGCAGGTCCCATAACTCTGCTTTGCATTTTTCCAAAATTATGCCCCTTTTTCGACTTAGACATTTTTGGTTAAAGTTTTGTTTGTAAGCTGGTATCTCAGTACTCACTTATGGGAATGGATTGAAACATCACACCCTTGTTCACTGTCTTGCTCTGACATCCAGTGCACAGGTTCCTTAACTCTACTTTGCAATTTTACAAAATTATGTCCGTTTTTTGACTTTAATATTCATTCAATTGACAAGGCTGTTGTATAGTCGAGCGTTGCTGTCCTCCAACAGCTCTTGTTTAGTTATGCAGAAGTATGACAATCATGCTAATGGAAAATCTAAAAATGTTGGCATTTGGAAGACCCTTAGTGATAAATCAAAAGTTTTATTTTCTTTATGCTTTGACACTCATTGATAAAGAGATAAAAAAAATTGTTTTCTTGTGTGTATTATGCCCCCTTTCAAAGAAGAAGGGGTAGATTGTTTTGTTCATTGTCCATTGGTCTGTCTTTTGATCGGGCAGTACACTGTTTAGTTTCCATTCACTAGAGAACGCTTGGTCCCTTAGTGTTTAAACTTCATAGGATGATTGCCAGTTGTCAGAATAAAATCCCAGTTGTTGAAAATGGTTGCTGGTCATTAACTAAAGAATGCTTTGGCCAACAGTCTTCAAACTTCATAGGATGATTGCTATGTAATGACCCTGATTGTTAAGGGGTTGGTAGGTCAAAGTTCAAGGTGACAGTGAGGTAAACTGAAAACAGTTTTTACTCTATAAAGTATGATTTGGCTGTCAATCTTCATAGGGATGGTTGGCTGCTGTCAGTATACGATCCCTGTTGATATCATCAAGTTCACAGCATACAAAATCATGCAACCACCTGCCTCCGCCAGGCCAATATAGGGGCATATGTGTTTTACAACAGTTTGTTGGGTTATAATTGTTACTCTGTATTTCATTATAGGGGAATGTGGCAGCACAATGATGTGCTCGTGTGACCCAGGTTTCCATGGAGACACATGTGAGCCTGACCAATCATTTCCAAACTACATGAAAGAAGGCTTCCATTTGGCTGATGGTCTAAATGTTATTCCAGAAACTCTTCCAGTGCTAGATTCATTTGTCAGTCGTAAGTTTTTGCTTCCTAGGTTGGCATGCTTTTATGCCCCCAAAGGGAGGCATATAGTTTTTGAACCGTCTGTCGGTCTGTCAGTCTGTCGGTCTGTCGGTCTGTCAGTCTGTCGGTCTGTCCGCAATTTTCGTGTCCGGTCCATATCTTTGTCATCGATGGATGGATTTTCAAATAACTTGGCATGAATGTGTACCAAAGTAAGACGACGTGCAGTGCGCAAGACCCAGGTCAGTAGCTCAAAGGTCAAGGTCACACTTAGACGTTAAAGGATAGTGCATTGATGGGCGTGTCCGGTCCATATCTTTGTCATTGATGGATGGATTTTCAAATAACTTGGCATGAATGTGTACCACACTAAAACGACGTGCAGTGCGCAAGACCCAGGTCCATAGCTCAAAGGTCAAGGTCACACTTAGACGTTAAAGGATAGTGCATTGATGGGCGTGTCCGGTCCATATCTTTGTCATCGATGGATGGGTTTTCAAATAACTTGGCATTAATGTGTACCACAGTAAGACAACGTGTCCTGCGCAAGACACAGGTTCGTAGCTCAAAGGTCAAGGTCACACTTAGATGTTAAAGGATAGTGCATTGATTGGCATGTCCGGTCCATATCTTTGTCATTGATGGATGGATTTTCAAATAACTTGGCATGAATGTGTACCACAATAAGACGACGTGTCACACACAAGACCCAGGTCCGTAGCTCAAAGGTCAAGGTCACACTTAGACGTTAAAGATCATTTTTCATGATAGTGCATTGATGGGCATGTCCGGTCCATATCTTTGTCATTCATGCATGGATTTTAAAATAACTGTGCATGAATGTGTGACACAGTAAGACGATGTATTGCGCGCAAGACCCAGCTCCGTAGGTCTAAGGTCCTAAACTCTAACATCGGCCATAACTATTCATTTAAAGTGCCATCGGGGGCATGTGTCATCCTACGGAGACAGCTCTTGTTTCTAATACAACGACAAGCTAATATAGATTTCTGATTGTAATCTAATGCAAGTTATTATCATTGAACTTTGATTTGTACAAGGAAAATTTAACTCACAAAGAGGCTTAAATAATTACACCCCCAACAAACTTGTTAGGAGTGCTATATTGGAATAACTTTGTCCTATCAATCACATGTTCCCTTCTTTAACTCTTTGTGTCTCTTTGTAGGGTTAACACACATTTGTTTTGTGTAACAACATCTGCAGAATCCCTCGGGATTGGTTGTTGCAGAAGCTGGTAGGACGAGTAAACCAACATAACCCTCAGGATGTTGCGGATGTTGTTTCATAAAACATACATGTGTTATTGCTATTGTTGCATAAAACACAACTGAAGTGCTGGAAATAAAAAAAAAAACTATTCAGCTGACATTAGCTGATAGAAGTCGGCTGTTTCAGTTTGTTATGGACGCATGTTTTATTTATGCGTAACAATGCATCACAACTTTACTTAGACATTCTTTATAAATATTTTTGTCAACAAAATCCTTTTTGTCATTGTCATCAAGTTAGTATCTTCCTAACTATACATCACAGCTTTTTCCATATCACTGTCCTCATCATGTGACACAAGATCCAATTTAACAACTCTGGTGCAAATATTTCATGTTCTTTGATGTTACTCTATGGATTTGATTCAATATTAAAGTGGTTGTTCCACATCATCACCCGCATCATATGACACAAGGTCCATAACTCTAATACAAATATTTCATGAATTATGTACACTTTTTACTTAGAATATCAGTTTAAATTTGGTGTTTTTATGCCCCCGAAGGGAGGCATATAGTTTTTGAACCGTCTGTCGGTCTGTCAGTCTGTTCGCAATTTTCGTGTCCGGTCCATATCTTTGTCATTGATGGATGGATTTTCAAATAACTTGGCATTAATGTGTACCACAGTAAGACGACGTGTTGCGCGCAAGACCCAGGTCCGTAGCTCAAAGGTCAAGGTCACACTTAGACATTAAAGGATAGTGCATTGATGGGCGTGTCCGGTCCATATCTTTGTCATCGATGGATGGATTTTCAAATTACTTGGCATAAATGTGTACCACATTAAGACGACGTGTTGCGCACAAGACCCAAGTTCTAGCTCAAAGGTCAAGGTCACACTTAGACATTAAAGGATAGTGCATTGATGGGCCTGTCCGGTCCATATCTTTGTCATCGATGGATGGATTTTCAAATAACTTGGCATGAATGTGTACCACAGTAAGACGACGTGTCGCGCGCAAGACCCATGTCCGTAACTCAAAGGTCAAGGTCACACTTAGACTTTAAAGGATAGTGCATTGATGGGCTTGTCCGGTCCATATCTTTGTCATCGATGGATGGATTTTCAAATAACTTGGCATGAATGTGTACCACAGCAAGACAACATGTCACGCGCAAGACCCAGGTCTGTAGCTCAAAGGTCAAGGTCACACTTAGACGTTAAAGGTCATTTTTCATGATAGTGCATTGATGGGCATGTCCGGTCCATATCTTTGTCATTCATGCATGGATTTTAAAATAACTAAGCATGAATGTGTGACACAGTAAGACGACGTGTCGCGCGCAAGACCCAGCTCCGTAGGTCAAAGGTCCTAAACTCTAACATCGGCCATAACTATTCATTCAAAGTGCCATCGGGGGCATGTGTCATCCTATGGAGACAGCTCTTGTTTCACCATATCTCTGTTGTTATAAAATGGATTTGATTCAAACTTAAAATGGTTGTTCCATATTATCACACACACCATGTGACGCAAAGTCCATAATACTGCCACCAATATGTTATGAGTTATGCCAGCTTTCTAATCTGAACCTCAGTTGTATTAAAGAGATTTCATTCAAACTTAAAATAGTTGTTCCACATTATTAGCAAATGATATGACACATGGTGCATTACTTTTGCAGAAATATTTATGAATTATGTCTCTTTTATACTTATTTAATGTTTTGATATATTTTATCTCTATTATTGCTAAATACATTTGACACAGACCTAAGCTATTGTCCAATATCTTCATCCACAGTGGAGTCATTACATACACCAGTGACAGCTCAAGATTCTTCAGATGTGTCCAATGCCACTATCCAGCATTGAAATAGTCAAGCCCACTGTCTACTGTGCTGCTCTAATTTTACTATTAGTTTCTTGATATTGTCGCTTAGTATCATCATCCCACTGCCCACATTACTCCCACCCACTCATCATCCCACTGCCCACATTACTCACACCCACTCCTCATCCCACTGCCCACATTACTCCCACCCACTCATCATCCCAATGCCCACATTACTCCGACCCACTCATCATCCCACTGCCCACATTACTCCCACCCACTCATCATCCCACTGCCCACATTACTCCCACCCACTCCTCCACATTCTGCAATGCTAGATTTTAAACATTATCTTTTTTTTCTCAGTATCACATTATTTCCCTTCTGTTCACATTACCTACACCCCCACATTAGTTCCCACTTCTACCACAACCCCCAGCCCCCTCCCCCTAAAAAATTTATACTTTAGTTTATTGCTTTTTATTGTGCCACCAAAAAATTTTGGGGGCCATTTAGAGTTGCCCTTGTCCATCCATCCATCTGTCCGATTTTTTTGTTTTGCATATCTCAAAAAGTATTTGACCAAGTGTCATCGAACCTCACTTCAACACAGGAAGTTGTGCACCTGGTGTTTTAATTTGGATCCCAGAGATATGGCCTTTGACTTAGTAAAAAGTATGCATAGAAAAGCCTGTGTTGCATGTATCTCATAAAGTATTTGCCCCAGGATTATGAAACATTACAGAAATGCTATTCAGCATGTGAAGTTGTGCACCTGTGGTTTTGTTAAAGATATTACTCAGCCAGACCAGAGTTATGGTCTTTGACTTAGTGAAAAATATGCATAAAAGTTTGTGTAGAACATATCTCAAGAAGTATTTGAGCTAGGTTCATGAAACATCATAGAAATATCATTCAGCATATGAAGTTGTGCACCTGGGATTTTGTTCCAGAATTCTATCTGTCAGACCAAAGTTATGGCCCTTGATTGCCAAAAAAAAATGAAAAAGGGCATACAAGTTTGTGTCCCATGTATCTTTTAAAGTTTTTAACTTAGAGTCATAAAACATAGGGGATTGTTATATAGCATGTGAAGTTGTGCATGTGGTGTTCTGTTTGGGATTTTACTCAACCAAGTCAGAGTTACAGACCTTGACTCTGTGAACAATACACATAAAGTGCTTAAAAGTTTATGATGTGTGTATCTGAAAAGTATTTCATCTAGAGTCATGAAACCATGTAGGAATAACATCTAGCATGTTAATTTGTGCACCTGAGTTGTTTTTATGCCCCCGAAGGGAGGCATATAGTTTTTGAACCGTCTGTCTGTCAGTCTGTCGGTCTGTCTGCAATTTTCGTGTCCGGTCCATATCTTTGTCATCGATGGATGGATTTTCAAATAACTTGGCATGAATGTGTACCACAGTAAGACGACGTGCAGTGCGCAAGACCCAGGTCTGTAGCTCAAAGGTCAAGGTCACACTTAGACGTTAAAGGATAGTGCATTGATGGGCGTGTCCGGTCCATATCTTTGTCATCGATGGATGGATTTTCAAATAACTTGGCATGAATGTGTACCACAGTAAGACGACGTGCATGCGCAAGACCCAGGTCCGTAGCTCAAAGGTCAGTCACCTTAGACGTTAAAGGATAGTGCATTGATGGGCGTGTCCGGTCCATATCTTTGTCATCGATGGATGGATTTTCAAATAACTTGGCATGAATGTGTACCACAGTAAGACGACATGTCATGCGCAAGACCCAGGTTCGTAGGTCAAGGTCACACTTAGAGTTAAAGATAGTGTATTGATGGGCGTGTCCGGTCCATATCTTTGTCATCGATGATGGATTTTCAAATAACTTGGCATGAATGTGTACCACAGTAAGACGAGTGTCACGCAAGACCCAGGTCGTGTCAAGGTCAAGGTCACACTAAACTTAACACGACATTTTCATAAGTGCCATTGATGGGCATGTCTCACGGGTCTCATATCTTTGTCATTAGTGCATGGATTTTAAATAACTATGCATGAATGTGTGACACAGTAAGACGATGTGTCGTGCGCAAGACCCAGCTTCGTAGGTCAAGGTCCTAAACTCTAACATCGGCCATAACTATTCATTCAAAGTGCCATCGGGGGCATGTGTCATCCTACGGAGACAGCTCTTGTTTTTATTTCACTTTGCAAGACTAGGGTTATGGCCCATGACTTAGTCAAGAAATATAAGTTTGTGTCCCATGTATCTCAAAATGTACCTGACCTAGAGTCATAAAACATTGGAGGATTTGTATATAGCATGTGAAGTTTTGCACCTCTTCTCTTTGGGATTTCACTCAGCTAGGCCAGAGTTAGTGAAAAATACACATAAACTGCTTAAAAGCTTGTGTTGCTTATATCTTAAAAAATATTTCACCTAGAGTCAATAAACCATGTACAGTGACAGGACAGGGGGCACCTGTGTCCTATGGACACACAGCTAGTGTTTTTTATTATTTCACTTTGCAAGACCAGAGTTATGGCCCTAGACTTAGTCAAAAAGTAAAAGTTTATGTCCCATGTATCTCAAATGTACTTGAGCTAGAGTGGTAAAACATTAGACCATTGTTATATAGCATGACATTGTGAAGTTGTGCACCAGGTGTTCTCTTTGGGATTTCACCCAGCTAGGCCAGAGTTATGGTCCTTCAGTTAGTGAAAAATACACATAGTGCTTAAAAGTTTGTGTTGCAAATATCTTAAGAATATTTCACCTAGAGTCACTAAACCATGTACAGTGACAGGAGTGGGTGCCCCTGTGTCCTATGGACACACATCTAGTTGTACTTACTTTTTAGCTCAACTATACAAACTAAATGGAGAGCTGTCCTACACGACCTGGCATTGGCGTGCGTTCTGCATCCACACCTCGGTTGAAGTTTTGATGCACTTTGTCTTTATCTCTGTAATTACAAGATGAATTTGCTTCAAATTTAAAAGTTATTCTAGTGTATTTGCTTAGAGCCATATTTTGGGTCCCGTGTGATTGGGAAAAAGATTAATGGCGACATATACCAATCTGTTTAGTAATGTCTGAAGTTCATTTAAAGCCATCTCACCAGTCTGAATTCCGTGACTGGACCCAGTTATGATGTCATCAAAATGGCGGCCATTTCTTAAAAGTAAATCTATCAGCATCTTCAAATGATTGATCAGAGTTGTTTGATTTTGATGCTAAAGGTAAGTTCTTTTGTTGTTTACATCGTACACACACATAATTATCTCGAATTTTGTAATTTTGATTAAAAGAATGTCATTTATACATTGTTAAAGGTATATTATGCCTAAATTTCATATCTGAATATAATTATGAAAAAATACCACATACTATCTATGTGATAGTACAATTAATATGTTTGTGAGTAATGTTTAAATACTACTACATAATAAATGTGTAACGAAATCTATAAGAAGATCCTTTGAAAGCAACCAAGCAAGGTAATAGCAGACTCGGTTTGATTGGGCCTGTTCATAAGAGGTTATAGGAAGCACAACACCCCTTACGCTCCCAAGCACCGGCCTAAGCAGAACTCTGTTACATAGATATTGAATGAACTCCATCATCCAAAAAGACCAGAAAATATAACAATATTTAAATAAAGTACCGGGAGATTTTTACATCACACACAGTATGAATATGTTACGCCACTAAAAATCTGGAAGTTTGTTTGAAACAAATGGTTGTTACTATACAGATATGTAATTGTGACTGCTGCATACACAGTTAGTTTATATATTTAGCCAAGTTTTTTCTAAATCAATCAATAAATGAATGAAATATTTACATGAGCATAGTACATATTTAAAGGAACATGGAATAAAACAAATGCTTCAATGAAGTCATTTCTATGCTGTATCGTAATAAAATGTAAATCAAATACAGAATCCCATTTAATAAAAATAAACTTACATATAATATCGAAAAAAACAACTTTATAGCAAAAAAACCATCGCCTATATCACATATCAGCGCTATTCAACCATTTAAATCGATGTTTCGTGAAACCCTTAAATCTTGAAATATGGCTGTTCCGTAAAATAGACGTAGCATCCAGTGAAAACTGACATGTTGTCTACTGGTCATTTACAGTCGTTTCAGATATGTTCTAGTCTCTGAAAAACATCAGTGAATTTGCTTTTTACATTTTATTGAAAATAATTTAACTTCTTTTGTAAACATCTTTTGAACTAAATTGTTTAGTACCTGTAAAGATGTATCAAAATGTCTGATTACAGCAACACTAAGCCCCAGGAACACATCTTTGCAGGGTATGGAAAGTGTGTATCATACACAACGGTCTTTTCTACTATTTGAGAATGCATTTATTAATAGTATGATGATCGTGATATGACATGATAGACTGACTTTGCATCTTGGTAAAGAGATTGTGATAGAGCTGCGGCAAGTAAGGACATAATGGTTCGCGCTAAAATCAGGTAAGAACCTGCAAAAGGGGTAGAGTCAAATGTGATTGAAAATAAACAAACTCCCCTAGTACTAACTAGAAGTTATGTTGATCCTTTTAGGGAATCAGTCTGTTTGTTTTCTGCCAAGAAAGGCAAAATCGTAAATATTAGTTGTTCAAAGAGACCAGTGCTTTGTGGGTAAAAAAATTACAACTTACAATCTTAACACTTCAAATACGTCTACATTTGGCAATAATCACAAAATATGCTAATGCCAATAATATCGATATGGTGAAAACTATTGGGGAAAACATGTTACTAACTATATAACTTGACAAATACAAAATAGTTACACACCCAGTTCTGGTATTTACATGATCAGTAACAACAGTTACTGCTCATAATCAAGATCTTCTTTGGAAGTCCATATGTATTTTATTGCACGTTTGCCATGTTGGGTGATTCTGGGGCCTTCCATGGAAAGCAAAAGTGACAGTTTGAACATGGTGTAGACAGTCCTGTTCTGAACTCATTACGGAATCCTACGTGCTCGACCCTTACATGTACGCATAAATCCATAAACCTTCTGCAGCTATTCGTAGTCATAGCTAATAGCATTTACAACATGCAGTCGGTGTATTATGCATTCAGAATTAAGGAGAACTGAACTAAAAGTCTTTAAACCCATCAAAATCAGGTAATAACCAGCCAATAATAACATAACTGTATTATAGCAATCGTTCTCTATTTACGGCGGATATATTAAAAAAAAAAAATCGTAAATGGTCAGATTTCAAGCAAGAGTACTGTCATAGAACCATTATGAAAATTCTCTAAAAAAGTAATAAGATACTGTTTGCAAGCCCTTGACCATTGATAAAGTTATCTTAGAACTTTCCAAATTTAAATCAGAATGCAGGATAATGGCAAATGCTTTATCACCCAGCTATGATACCCATCAAGAAAAGTTTCCTTCTCGCACATTGCTTGCCACAGACTGGGCTAAAATGGCCAAAATATTCTAAAATTACAGTAACAATAGAAACTGTGGACTACCGAAAGTGTATTGTTTAAAGACTCCATTATTGTTCAATAAAGTTTTGAGATCCTATGGACACTACCAGTCTAACATTTGAAAGGCTTTTATCAATATAAAACATATCTTCCGGGAATGAAACATTGTAATAAAGATAGGGGTTTATTTGCATGAATACTAATCATTACATTTAATGAAGTGTGGATGTTTATAATGCTGAGCCGGCAGATTAGTACAGAATAATGTTTATGTGTAGCAGAGAATGAGCTTTATTCAATTACAGGCTAGATAAATATCGCAATTGACATTTATACATCACTTTTAAAAACTACACCACTGTTGGAATATAATGATATTTTAATGGTAAAAGTAAAGTAAAGTACAGTTTCTTGTTTAACATGGGTAGTCCTCACCTGGATTGGATGGATTGCAACTTATTTCCAGCCGAGCCCATGGCATGCATCATATTTACCTCCCCAGCATTCAGTCTAGGCTGATACTGCTGGAAACAGTACCAATTTAAGTAAATCACCCAGCAGTGAACACTAGTCAAGTGGTAAAGCTTACACAAAACAAATATATTCATCAAGAAATAAATCTGTTGAAATAAAGTGGGTGGGGTAAGATGTATTTATAGTCCTGTTTGGCGCCATATAACCTATACTGTGTTGGTGTGCTGTAAAACCCAAATAAATAAATAAATGATTATTTCTCATCATTTAATTGTTTATATGCTTCAATATTGTCGTTATATTGACAGCATAATTATATTCCAGGATAGAAAGTTAAAGAAAATAATATGAAATTTTTCTGTGTAATGTAAGTAAATTTTAATATATGCAAAGTCATATTTTCAAATTTGGCCGCCATTTTGATGATGTCATAGATCGGTCCAGTCATGGAACTCGGACTGGCGACATGTCTTTTTGTGACATTCAAACATTGTCAAACAGTTTGGTATATGTCGCCATTAATCTTTTTTCCAATCACACGGGATTCCTGTTCTGTATACACTATTCACCATGATCACCCACATCATATGACATCAGCACCATAACTCTTGCCCTTAAATTTTCAGGTAAAAGTTCTGATGCATTTTCACCCTGTCTTTTATAATCACATAGCTTTGATTCAAACTTAAAATAGTGGTTCCACATCATCGTCCATATCTGATGACAAAAGGACCAAAACTCTCATTACAGTATCTGTCTGTCTGTCCATCCGTCTGCAAATCTGGATCCCGCAATTACTTAAAAGCATTCAGGCTAGGTTCATAAAACTTGGTATGTGTATTGAGGGCAATATGTAGATAATGCTTGTACATTACCTATGCTTTGTAGGTCAAAGGTCAAGGTCACTGTTAAGGTCGAGTAAAAATTGTTTCTGCTCCATTACTTTTATATGCTTTGATGGATTATCTTAGTGGTACACACAAACATTTCCGACTTTTTTTTCTTTTAATTTTGAAGCAGTTTTGAAAATCTTAATGTCAGAATTTATTTTGCAGATCTAAATACGTTTTTTCCATTGAAAATAAAGTGGGTGGGGTAATTTTGTCAACATCTAAAAATTAAAGAGATTTGTTAGTGACATTTATGCTTATATAATACTGACATCACCATGTATTCATATTAACCTGTAAGACCTGAAATCCCTATAAGATTAAGTAGGATATTATATGTTTTATAAAGTACCAACTTTTTTTCAATTTTACAAAATTTCAGAAATGCGTAAACAGTGGGTGAAGAAAATACCCTATAAAATTAAAACGAGTTCGGTGACCTATGTTTTTTCTGCTCTTGTTTGTCTTAGAAACTAATGTTCTTCAATCTCACAGGGTATGAAAAAATTCTTAACGTTAGAAAAATTTCGCTGGTACATCCTTAATACTGCACATAATTGTTCCCATTGATGAGACAGTGTGCCCCGTACTTGATCTATGCTTGTAGGTCAAGGTCACTATTGAAATTTAAGTGAAAATAGTTTTTATTTCTTAGCTCCTATATGCCTTGAAGCATTTTTAGTCTTAACACTGTTGCCAACAATCACAAAGGACAAACATATAGTTTTATACCGGTAGGGGCTTCTGTATTGCCACAGCAGTACTCGGTCACTTGTTGTAATAATTCCACACTGAAGGTGGAGGAATGTTGTTTTGAAATATACCCGTATCTTTTATAAATCTTTTGGTGTTGTTCATCCTGCTAATTATCCGTTTGGCCCTCAAAATGTCCCAAACTGAAAATACTTACAATTCAGAAGTATTTAAACTAGAATTCAAACCTCAAATATATATTGATTAGCACATGACCTTTGCTCACATAGTGTATTATCTCTGTTGACCCAGTAAAAGCAATCTTTCCTCTTGTATTGTCCCCCGCCTTTTTCGAAGAAAAAAAGGGGGACATCGAAATAGGCTGCGTCTTTCCATTCTTCCGTCCTTCCATCCATCTGTCCTTCCTACCGTCCGTCACACTTCGTGTCCTGTCCATAACTCTGTCATCCATGAAAGGATTTTGAAATAACTTGACACAAATGTTCATCATAATGAGATGACAGGTAATGCACAAGACCAGACCCCTAGCTCCAAGGTCAAGGTCTCACTTAGAGGTCAAAGGTTAACAGGGTCTGTTTCGTGTCCGGTGCATAACTCTGCCATTCATCAAGGGATTTTGAAATTACTTGGGATAAATGTTCACCATAATAAGACGACATATCATGCGCAAGACCCAGACACCTAGCTCTAAGGTCAAGGTCACACTTGGAGGTCAAAGGTCAGATACAAGAATGACTTTTTCCTGAGCATTTCTTCTTCATGCATGGAGGGATTTTGATGTAACTTGGCACAATTGTTCACCATCATGAGACGGAAGATGTCATGCACAAGAACCAGATCCCTAATTTATTATTACTTCCCTTTGTTGTTACTATAAATAGCTTATATTGTACCTTTTTTATTACTGGCTGTAGGAAAAAGTCAAGACCACTTTGTTGTAGTACAACATGATTGTTACATCCAATTATTAGGTGTATTTTGACCTATCACTACCTGGTAAGGATTATCATGTGGACTTGGAATTTTTTTTTTCAGGATTAACTTCCCTTTGTTGTGACTATAAATAAATTATATTGTAACTTTTTTTATAATTGACCGTAGGGAAAAGTCAAGACCACTTTTCTGTGGTTCATCTTAGATGTTATTTTCAAATTTTAGGTGTATTTTAAGGTATCTCTTCCTGGTAAAGAGCTTTTTTTGTAATCTTAAAAAAACAAAACTTACTTCCCTTTGTTGCTATTATAAATAGCTTAGTCTTGAAACTTTTTAACCTGGTTGTTAGAATTGGATATGTCATTGTTTCGGCTTACTGTCTCTCAAACTTACACAGAAAATGACGAGCATAATATTATGACAGTCTGGCACTCTTGTTATTTTTTGTTCATGCCAAGATGCTGTATTGGCATGCAGTATGTTTTGTAAAAAATGTCCTTCTAAGGCGGGGGACGTTGGTAATTCTGTTACAAATTCTTGTTACTTAATGGATTTGATTCAAACTTAAAATAGTTGTTCCAGAGCATCATCTTCATTATGTGGCACAAAGTCACAAATACATTATATTTCATGAATAAAGTCCCCATTTTACTTAGGATTTCAGTTTGATTTTGATGTATTTTCATCATATCTCTGTTAATACTAAATGGACTTGATTCAAACTCGAAATGATTTTTCCACATCTTCACCCACACCATATGACATAAGGACCTTAACTCTGGCACCTGTGTGTTATGAATTATCTCTGTTTTTTACTTTGAATTTCAGGTTAAAGTGCTGATGTACTTTTGCTATATCACATTTGTTATTAAGTGAAGTTGATTCAAACTTCAAGTTGATCCAAATTATTAGCCACATTACTGTTGTATAAATATCCATGAATTATGTCCTTTTTATAATGTTATGATTCTCTTTCACTCTATCTCTATGTTATGACTCAGACTGTAACTGTTGTCCTGTATTGTCATCCACATTAAACAGTCATTAAACACTCCAGTGATAGCTCTAGCTTCCTCAGATGTGCCCTTTTTAACTATCCAGTATCAAAATAGTTGAGCAAGCTGTCTCCAGTGATAGCTCTAGCTTCCTCAGATGTGCCCTTTTTAACTCATTAAACACTCCAGTGATAGCTCTAGCTTCCTCAGATGTGCCCTTTTTAACTATCCAGTATCAAAATAGTTGAGCAAGCTGTCTCCTGTGATAGCTCTTTTTCACATTTTATAATTGAAGACAATAACTTTAAAGCCAATGAAGGGAATTCAATGTAACTTGATAAAAGACGATATGTAAAACTGATATAACCTGTAAAGTGTAAGCAGTATAATCATTTCCTGAATAGATATAAAATGATCTCCCAGAGGGAACATAAGACGTACAGTGAGTGATATCAGAAAATACAGTTAGTATTATTCATTAGAATATTATTTATAAGTCCCCTACCAGTGGAACACTGTTGGGGACTATAGGAATGCCCTCTGTCCATCCGCAAATCTGGATCTTGCAAATACTCAAAAGTTTTTAAGCTAGGTTCATAAAACTTGGTATGTGTAACACTGGAAGGGACTATCTGAATGCCCTCCATCCATCTGTCTTTTCATCCGTCCACCTATCCATCTGCAAATCTGTATCCTGCAACTACTCAAACAGAATCTATTGCCAACAACCACAAGGTACGAACACTAACAAATTTTTCCACCTGTAGGGGACTTCTGTATTGCCACTGCAATACTCAGTCACTTGTTACATTTCTAAACAAGGCTTCAGTGTGGGTATGAATCAGTTTTAGTGATAGCTCTAGTTAAAGTAGGCCACACTGAGTATTTCTTCATTCTTGACTCATCTTTATAGAATTATAAAACAAGTTCAAGAAAAGAAAAAATAATTTTCTGTTTTACTATTAGCCAATAAAATACTAGATGAAACAAAATGGAATATGTGGTCTGGGGGCCTGGTTTCCATGGAATGTGATTTGCTGGTTGATGGATACAGTCTTGTGTTCAAAGGTACAGGAGAGCGAGTTCTTGTTACAAGGGAACTGGATCTTTCTAAAGCTACGTAAGTACAAGGAATTACCACAAAAATAATACTGGCAGACCAGAATAAACTTACATCTTACATAACACTGTGACATTACTTGTCCTGATAGAATATGTCCAGTTTTTCAGCTCACAATAGCATGAAGTGTTCAGGATGATCACTGACCATCAAAGGTATTCTTCAGATGACATCTTCTCTGGAACTGTTCTGCTTAGTTGCACGTAGGGGTCACCAGAGCTAAAAATAAAAAAATCCCCATATGACATCTCCTCCTAAACCTTTAGTCCGATCTTGAAGTCGAGAAATGTGAACGTTCCTTGGCTGACCCTCTGTTATATATACATAAGTAATTTATATTTATGAAATCAGTACAAAAGTTAGTAGATAGAACATTTTTTTTACTGACAAGCCTTAGAGTAATGGAAAAAATTTGTTTCAGTCTAAAATCAGATTTTGTATGTGAATTGTTACCAGTTTCAGTTTGTTGTAAATTTGGATAAAATAACTCCATTATATTTTCCAAGTAATGGTTCGTGTTTATAAACTTTGAAGTCCATAATCCACCTGCCAAAAATAAATGTCAGATTAGTTGTTTTGATCAGAATAGGTTGTGTCCAGCTCAGACCTGTGGGTATTCATTTCTTGCCATTCTTAGTACTGTTTTTCATATTTTTTGTATACAAATGAAGTACATATTTTTTTTTGTATACAAATGAAGTACATATTTTTTGTATACATAAGAGCAAATCCCTCCATGTTTTATTGTACTATTTTGCACTACACTGCTTCTCCCTAGCGAGTTATGTGAAAGTGGGCTTCAGTTATGTTTTAATCTCTTTAAATGTTGCCTGATTCTGACAACCTATTGAAATAAAATCCTAAATCCTACTGCAGAGTAACTTATGCAGATACACATGCTATCTCGCCATCTTGCCATGCTTTGCAATGTTTTTCATTACTATGTTATATTGATGCTTTGTCAGTGACCCTTTTGATGACCCTTTTGAGGGTTTTAGTACAAATTAACATTCTTTTTTTTCTTGTTTCACTTGAAACTGTTGAAAAGTTGGGAGCCTGTCTGATGGACAGCTCTTGATGTGTAGATAAAATTATTATGGTGGCTGATTTCTGCCATTTCGTTTGTTCATGTCGGCGCGGCGAAATGTCGAAGTAACAAAAACACGAAAGGTTGAAATAATGCTTATTTGTTGTGTGTTCGCCTTTTGACATTCGAGGCAAATATACGAAGTAACGAAACATAGAAGGTGAAACAACGAAATTTCAGAGGCAAACACACAAACTTTTGTATTAATCACTTTTCGTGTCGGCGGGTATTAAAACCTTGTGTTGTCGCCCTTCTTTTGTCGAAAGGCAAACACATGACAGTTGAGCTGTTTTCGACCTTACTTACTTCAACCCGCCGACACGAACACAGGACAAATGTTTCATATAGGTTGCATACAAAATAAACGTATAAGAAGTTATGAGAAAGTCCGTCTTAAAATCTAATTCTGCTGAAAGAAAGGGATATTATCAGCGTACGTATTACCAAGTAAGGATATAACTCTTCCCTCTATGAACATTGTTTATAGCAAATTTCATTTCAGCAGCATATGTGTAATTGTTATGCGCATGTCTACCGGAAGGCGAATACATGAAAGAACGAAATTGCACATTTGTGGTGTGTTCATGTCGGGGGGTCGCAGACACAAACACACGAAAGGTCGAAACTGACTGCTTATTTGTCGTGTGTTCGCCTTTCGACTTTCGAGGCGAATACACGAAGACACAACAAAAGAAGGGTGACAACACGAAGTTTTAATACCTGCCGACACGAAAAGTGAAAGATACAAAAGTTTGTGTGTTCGCTCTTGAATTTTCGTTATTTCGCCTTCAGAGTTTCGTGTCGTCGTGTGTTCGCCTCAAAAGTCGAAAGGCGAACACATGACAAATAAGCAGTTTTCGACCTTTCGTGTTTTCCTGTCTTCGACATTTCGACACGAAATGGCAGAAATCAGCCACCATAAGTTATACCTTTTAGGAAGTTGAAATATTTATCAAACATCTTTGAGTAAGAAATGAATGTGAATGAATGTTAATTGTACTGTAGCTTTTGTATTTTGCCTATATAAGTATTTTCATGTTTGGAAACAATTATTGTCTGAAATGTTGTGATTGTGGGGATTTATTGAGTTTTTGTGATAGCTCGATGTCCGGCGTCTGTTGTCTGTCAACATTTAGCTTGTGTATGCAATAGAGGCTGTATTTTTAGCTCGACTATTCAAAGAATAGTCTAGCTATTCTACTCACCCTGGCGTCGGCGTTGGCGTCGGCGTCGGCGTCACACCTTGGTTAAGTTTTTGTTGCAAGTACATACAGCTATCATTTAAAGGCATATAGCTTTGAAACTTATTTATTCTTTTTCTAGGTCAATTACCAACCTCATGGTCAATTCCATAACTCTAACATGTATTTTGAGCAAATTATGCCCCTTTTGGACTTAGAAAATTCTGGTTAGAGTTTTACATGCAAGTTACTACCTCCAAAACTAATGCAGATATTGAATTGAAACTTCACATGTGTCTTCGGGGTTAAAAAACTAGTTGATAGACACCAAGTCCCATAACTCTGACCTTCATTGTTGCAATTTATGCCCCTTTTGGACTTAGAAAATTCTGGTTAAAGTTTTGCGTGCAAAGTACATACAGCTATTACTAAAAAGGCATATAGATTTAAAAACTTATTTTTTCTTTTTCTAGATCAATTACCTACCTCACTGGGTCAAGTCCCATAACTCTGACATGTATTTTGGCCAAATTATGCCCACTTTTGGACTTAGAAAATTCTGGTTAAAGTTTTACATGCAAGTTACTATCTCCAAAACTAATGCAGATATTAAATTGAAACTTCACATGTGTCTTCGGGGTTATAAAACTAGTTGATAGCACCAAGTCCCATAACTCTGACCTTTATTTTGGCCAAATTATGCCCCCTTTTTGACTTAGAAATTTCTGGTTAAAGTTTTGCATGCAAGTACATACAGCTATTACTAAAAGGCATATAGATTTGAAACTTATTTTTTCTTTTTTTAGATCAATTACCTACCTCACATGGTCGAGTCCCATAACTCTGACATGTATTTTGGCCAAATTATGCCCCCTTTTGGACTTAGAAAATCCTGGTTAAAGTTTTACATGCAAGTAACTATCTCCAAAACTACTACAGATATTAAATTGAAACTTCACATGTGTCTTCGGGGTTATAAAACTAGTTGATAGCACCAAGTCCTATAACTCTGACATGTATTTTGGGCAAATTATGCCCCCTTTTGGACTTAGAAAATCCTGGTTAAAGTTTTGCGTGCAAGTACATACAGCTATTACTAAAAGGCATATAGCTTTGAAACTTATTTATTCTTTTTCTAGGTCTATTACCAACCTCACTGGGTCAAGTTCCATAACTCTTAACATGTATTTTGAGCAAATTATGCCCCCTTTTGGACTTAGAAAATTCTGGTTAAAGTTTTACATGCAAGTTACTATCCCCAAAACTAATGCAGATATTGAATTGAAACTTAATATGTTTCTTCGGGGTTATAAAACTAGTTGATAGCATCAAGTCCCATAACTCTGATATGTATTTTGGTCAAATTATGTCCCCTTTCGAACTTAAAACTCTTTTGATATTTAACATTTGGGTAATAATTTCCTGCTTCTGTGACAATATTTCGAATAGTCGAGCTTGGCTGTCTTATGGACAGCTCTTGTTCAACTGATGTTCATGAAATTTTGTCAGAATGATTACCTAGATGAAGTCTAGGCCAAGTTCGAAAATGGGTCATCTGGGGTCAAAAACAAGGTCATTAGGTCAAATCAAAGAAAAATCTTGTGTATGTGATAGAGGCTGTATTTTTCAACTGATCTTATGAAATTTTGTCAGAATGATTACCTTGATGAAATCTAGGCCAATTTTAAAAATGGGTTATCTGCATTCAAAAACTAGGTCACTAGATCAAATCAAATAAAAACCTTGTGTATGCGATAGAGGCTGTATTTTTCAACTGATCTTCATGAATTTTGGTCAGAATGATTGCCTTGATGAATTCTAGGTCAGATTTGAATATAGGTCATCTGGGTTTAAAAACTGGGTCAATAGATCAAATCAAAGAAAACCCTTGTATATGCAATAGGGGCTGCATTTGATACCAGATCTTCATGAAGTTTGATCAGAATGTTTGTCAGGATGAAATCTAGGTCGAGTTTGAATATGGGTCATCTAGGATCAAAAACTAGGTCACCTGGCCAAATTAAAGAAAAACCTTGTGTGACGCAATAGGGGCTGCATTTTACACTGGATATTCATAAAATTTAGTCAGAATGATTGCCTTGATGAAATTTAGGTCAAGTTAGAATATAGGTCATCTGTGGTCAAAACTAGGTCACTAGTTCAAATCAAAGAAAAACCTTGTCTATGCAATGGAGACTGTATTTTTCAATTGATCTTCATGAAATTTGGTCAGAATGATAGCCTTGATTAAATTAAGGTCAAGTTTGAATATGGGTCATCTGGGGTCAAAAACTAGGTCACTTGGACAAATCAAATAAAAATGTTTCGTATGTGATAGAGGCTGTATTTTTCAATTGAGGTTCATGAAATTTGGTCAGAATGATTGCTTTGATCAAATCTAGGTCAAGTTTGAATGTAGGTCATCTTGTCTTAAAAACTAGGTCACTAAGTCAAATTGAAGAAAATAATTGTTTACACTTGAGACCACATTTTTGGTCCAATCTTAATGAAAATTGGTTAGACTATTTGTCAAACATGTTTACACTGTTATGGTGTGTTTCTCAGGTGAGCGACCTAGGGCCATCTTGGCCCTCTTGTATAGTGAATTTTAAAGGAGAGATCATGTGATTGTTATATTTCTTTTGCAGGACTGTTCAGTTTTATCTTAGATTGGGTTGTAGTGACACACACCCTGATCCTGCTACACCCCCTGTCTACACCCAGTACAGCACAAATGGTGGTATTAACTGGCATACAATTGAACAGTTTGACTACAATGATAACAGCCATACACCATTCTATGTTGTTTTGAACTTTCCAGCAAAAGCACGATCCACAGCCTCACAGTTAAGATGGTGGCAACCTTCCAAAGATGGATTATTTATGGAACCTTGGGCTATTGATGAGGTATTGAATTAAACATGCAACCTAGGTTTATTGGTGAGGTATTGAATTGAATTGAAATTAAATGTGTAACAATGCAACCCTTGGCTATTGATGAAGTATTGTATAAACATGCAGCATTTGGCTATTGATGAGGTACTGAATAAATCATACAACCTCATGCTACTGATGGGGTATTGTATAAATCTTGCAACCTTGCACTGTTGATGTAGTACTGAAATAAACATGTAACCATGCACTATAACTGAGGTACTGAATAAAATGTGCAACCTTAGGTAATTGATAAGGTATTGAATAAAACATACAGACTTAAGCTGTTGATGAGATATTGAATAAAAAATGCAATCTAAGGCTGTTGGATATTAAATTTAATTGAAAATGCAACCTTGCGCTGTTGATGAAAAATTGAATGAAAAAAGCAACTTTGCACTATTGACAAGGTATTGATTCATATGTACAATCTTACCCTATTTTTGAGGTATTGAATTAAACATGCATTTTTATATGCCCGAAGAGACGTATTATGTTATACACCTGGTGTCCGTCCATCTGTCTGTCTTGTCTGTCCTTTAGCAATTTCGTGTCCGCTCTGTAACTCTTGAACCACTTGAAGGATTTCAAAGAAACTTGACACAAATGTTCATTACATTGAGACGACATGCAGAGCACATGTTCCGGATGGCTCATTTCAAGGTCAAGGTCACACTTAGGAGTCAAAGGTCATATGACTTTGTTTCATGTCCACTCTTTAACTCTTGAACTGCTTGAAAGATTTCAAAGAAACTCGACACAAATGTTTACCACATCAAGACGATATGCAGAGCGCATGTTTCGGATGGCTCACTTCAAGGTCCAGCTCACACTTAGAGGTCAAAGGTCATATGACTTTGTTTTGTGTGTATATTGCTCTGCATTGCTGTGCTCTTGTTTTTATTTGGCTGATCCCTTTTTTGTTCACTTACAATAAAAAAAATTTGAGTTACTTCCCTTTTATGTTACTATTAATAGCTTATTTTGTAACTTTTTGTACGCCCAAAGGGACGTATTATGTTATGATGCTGGTGTCCGTCTGTCCGTCCGTCCGTGTGTCCATTAGCAGTTTCGTGTCCGCTCTGTAACTCTTGAACCCCTTGAAGGATTTCAAGGAAACTTGACACAAATATTCACCACATCGAGCCGACATGCAGAGCGCATGTTTTGGATGTCTAACTTCAAGGTCAAGGTCACACTTAGGGGTCAAAGGTCATATCAGTTTGTTTCGTGTCCGCTCTGTAACTCTTGAACCCCTTGAAGGATTTCAAAGAAACTTGACACAAATGTGCACCACACCAAGATGACATGCAGAGCGCATGTTCCGGATGACTCGCTTCAAGGTCAAGGTCACACTTAAGGGTCAAAAGTCATATCAGCTTGTTTCGTGTCCGCTCTGTAACTCTTGAAATGCTGGAAGGATTTCAAAGAAACTTGGCAGAAATGTTCACCACACTGAGACGACATGCAGAGCACATGTTCCGGATGACTTGCTTCAAGGTCAAGGTCACACTTAAGGGTCAAAGGTCATATATGACTTTGCTTTGTGTATATTGCTCTGCATTGCAGTGCTCTTGATTTTATTTGGCAGATCTCTTTTTTGTTCACTTACAATATTTTTTTTTTTAATTACTTCCCTTTTATGTTACTATAAATAGCTTATTTTGAAACTTTTTATTGATGGCTGTAGGGAAAAACCGAGACCACTTTTCTGTGGTACAACATGGATGGTACCTCCAATTTTTAGGTGTATTTTTACATACCTGTACCTGATAAGGAATTTTTTTTTGTGGACTTTGAATATTTTTTTTGTGGACTTATATTTGTTTTTTTGAAGTTTTCCTTTTGTTGTTCCAGTCCTTTGGGCTACAACAGTCAAGTTCTTTAAATTTTGCTCCCATCCTATGATGTAACCCTTCGGGCGTATATTGCCCCGCTTGGCGGAGCTCTTGTTTATTATTGGCCGTAGGGAAAAACTGAGACCACTTTTCTGTGGTACAACATGGATGGTACTTCCAATTTTAAGGTGTATTTTGACATATCTGTAGCTGGTAAGGATTTTTTTTGTGGACTTAGAATATTTTTTTTTCTGTGGACTTTGAATTATTTTTTGGAATTTCTTCCCTTTGTTGTTCCTGTCCTTTGGGCTTCAACAGTCAAGTTCTTTAAATTTTGTTCCCATCCTCTGATATAACCCTTACGTCACACTTAGGAGTCAAAGGTCATACCTTCAGGCGTATATTGCTCCGCATTGCGGTGCTCTTGTTATTCGTTTGGAGTGGTTTTCATGCAACATTGTGCTAAATACAACTTCGCACTGTTGGTGATGCACTGAATAATGCTATTATTAGGTATTGAATTAAACATGCAGCTTTGTACTTTGATGAGGTATTGAATAAAACATGCAACCTTATGCTATTGATGAGATATTAAATACGACATGCAACCCTTGGGCTGTTGATGAGATATTGAATAAAACATGCATTCTTACTGAAGAGGTATTGAATAAAATATGCAACCTTGTGCAATTGATGAGGTATTGAATAAAATATGCAACCCTGCCTTACTGATGAGATATGTGATCTTGTGCTATTGATGATGTCTTGAATGAAACATACACTCTTGCAGTATTGATGAGGTTTTCAATAAAATATGCAACTTTATGTTATTAGTGAGGTATTAATTGATCATATCTTTCTGAAAACTATCTTTGAAACCATTTAATGGAATTTTCAATAGCTACAATATACATTCTTGATCACATTACAAGATATTCACAGAAAGCCAATGAAAAAGAAATTGTATACAATGTAAGACAGTTGAAATATCTTTTTGTAATGTCAGATATATGTTGGAGGTAACTTTGAGGGTGAGCCAATGTTAGCAGATGATCCAAAAGCCCCTAAGGACCCTAACTGGACCCTTAACCCAGGTGGAGTCATAGAACTGGTGTGTGGTGAAGAGTTTGATGCTATAGACTTTATTGGTATGTTGATCTACTTCCTGTTCTTGTCTTGCTTTTTGGAATAAATATGTATGATGCTAGTTTTACATAATGAGTGTGAAGAAATTATGGCTTGATATTCCAGAGTCCTGGTCTTTTGATGGAGCTTGTGTTCAGCTGGCTTAAATTACAAGTAAATTCATCTCACTTGAAAACTTTCCTTTGCTAAAACTCCCTGTAAGTTCATTACAATCAGATACCTCTCTTTACTCAAACTCCTCCTACTATACATCTTAAATGCCATATTAAGTTTTGTTTCCCATTTAAGCCTGACTTTATTGTATAATAAAAGCACCAGAATTTTATTTGACTATTGATAGCTCAAACTACTGTACATTTTACTGAAAAAATAGAAAAAAAACTGTTAAAGACATGTACAACATTACTGAACAGTAAAAAAAAACAACGCACAAATCCTTATAAACTCTAGGGATCTCTAGGAATGTGTAATTTTTCCTGAAAAATAGACCAGCTATAATAAAGATTATTAAGAACACCTAACAATTGTTATAATGAACTCTTTCTATCTGATCAGGGGGTGAGAAATACAGATTTGCTGTAACAGCCGATGTTGTTGTCCAGGAAGGAACACTTCTACAGTTTGACTTAGCCATGGGATGTTCAGCCCCAAAGCACTGCTTCAGTAAGTTTCTGATTGATTTAGCCATGGGATGTTCAGCCCCAAAGCACTGCTTCAGTAAGTTTCTAACTGTTTAGCCATGGGATGCTCAGCCCCAAAGCACTGCTTCAGTAAGTTTCTAATTGATTTAGCCATGGGATGTTCAGCCCCAAAGCACTGCTTCGGTAAGTTTCTAATTGATTTAGCCATGGGATGTTCAGCCCCAAAGCACTTCTTCAGTAATTTTCTAATTGATTTAGCCATGGGATGCTCAGCCCCAAAGCACTGCTTCAGTAAGTTTCTAATTGATTTAGCCATGGGATGCTCAGCCCCAAAGCACTGCTTCAGTAAGTTTCTAATTGATTTAGCCATGGGATGCTCAGCCCCAAAGCACTACTTCAGTAAGTTTCTAACTGTTTAGCCATGGGATGCTTGGCCCCAAAGCACTATTTCAGTAAGTTTCTAATTGATTTAGCCATGGGATGTTCAGCCCCAAAGCACTGCTTCAGTAAGTTTCTAATTGATTTAGCCATGGGATGTTCAGCCCCAAAGCACTGCTTCAGTAAGTTTCTAATTGATTTAGCCATGGGATGCTCAGCCCCAAAGCACTGCTTCAGTAAGTTTCTAACTGTTTAGCCATGGGATGTTCATCCACAAAACATGGCTTCGGTAAGTTTCTAATTGACTTAGCTATAAGATGTTCAACCCAGAAACACTGCTTCAGTAAGTTTCTATTTGACTTAGCCATATTTTCAATCCAAATGCTTTTTTAAGTCTTTGATTGACTTAGCCATGCGATGTTCAGCCCCAAAACACTGCTTTGGTAAGTTTACAATTGACTTAGCCATGGGATGTCCAATCCCTAAACACTGATTTAGTAAACTGCTTTATTAAGTAATTGATTGACATGACCATGGGATATCCAAAGCCTATACACTGCATAAGTAAGTTTTTGATTTTCTTAGCCATAGAATTCCATCCAATAAACACTGCTTTAGTAAGTTTTTTTCAGACTTCTTTGACATCATCTCCCACATCATATGACACAAGGGTCATAGCTCTGGCACCAATATTTCATGAATTATGTTCCCTTTTTACATAAAATTTCAGGTTAAAGTGTTGATGCACTTTCACTCTGTATCTGTTTTAACCAAACAGATTTGATTCAAACTTATAATAATTGTAGCACATCATCACCCACATCATATGACACAAGGGCCATAACTCTGGCACCAATATTTCATGAATTATGCCCCCTTCTTACTCATGATTTCAGGTTAATGTTGTTGCATCACTTTATCTTTGTTATTACTTAACAAATTTGATTCAAATTTAAAATAGTTCTTCCACATTATTGTTCTCATCATATTACACAAGGTCCATAACTCTGGCACAAATATTTATTGACTTATGATCTTTTTTAGCTCGACTATACGAAGTATATGGAGAGCTATCCTACTCGCCCAGGTGTCAGTGTCTTTCTGCGACCACACCTTGGTTAAAGTTTTGATGCACTTTCTCGTTTTTCTCCTTATCTCAGTAATTACACGATGGATTTGCTTCAGACTTAAAACAGTTATTCCTCATCATCATCCACACCATCTGACATAAGGCCCATAACTCTCACATCAATATTCTATGACTTAAACCCCCTTTTTATTTAGAGTTTTGGGTTAAAGTTTTGGTGCACTTGCACTCTATCTCAGTTATTACTTAATGGATTTGATTCAGATTTAAAATAGTGGTTCCAAATCATCACCCACATCATAATTATGACACAAGGTCAATAACTCTGGCTCCTATTTTTAGCTAACCTGAGCCAAATGGTGAGCTTTTGTGACTGCTCAGTGTCTGTCATCCGTCAACATTTTCTAAATAAAAATTCTCCTAGAAAACCACTAGGCAAAATTACACCAAACTTCACAGGAATGAATATTTTGCGTGTGACATCACCTTATGGTCCTGTACCAAGATTGTTAAAATTGTGCCTTTGGGTGAAAAGAGGCCCTGCCCTGGGGGTCACAAGTTTTACATAGACTTATATAGGAAAAAACTTTAAAAATCTTCTTGTCTAAAACCACAAGACCTAGGCCTTTGATATGTGGTATGTAGGATTGCCTAGTGGTTCTCTAACAATACTGTTCAAATTATGTCCCTGGGGTGAAAAGAGGGCCTGCCCCAGGGTGTCTCAAGTTTTACATAGACTTGTATAGGAAAAAACTTTAAAAATCTTCTTGTCTGAAACTGCAAGGCCTTTGCTTTTGATATTTGGTATGTAGCATTGCCTAGTGGATCTCTACCAAAATTGTTCAAATTATGCCCCTGGGGTGAAAAGAGGTCCTGCCCCGAGGGGTCTTAAGTTTTACATAGACTTATATAGGAAAAAAACTTTAAAAATCTTCTTGCCTGAAACTGCAAGACCTAGGCTTTTAAACACCACAGGGATGTTCCTTGGATGGTCCTCTTTAAAAATTGTTCAAAGAATTGAATTCCTTAATGAACTCTGGTTGCCTGGCAACCAAAATGAAAAACTTTAAAACTCTTCTTGTCCAAAACTGCAATGCATAGAGCCTTGATATTTGGCGTGTGACATCATCTAATGGTCCTCTATGTAGACTGTTCAAGTTATGCCCCTGGGATGAAAAGAGGCCCCACACAGGGTGTCCCAAGTTTTACACAGATATATAGGAAAAAAACTTTAAAAATCTTCTTGTCTGAAACCTCAAGATATGTGGGATGTAGCATTGCCTTGTGGTCCTCTACCAAGATTGTTCAAATTATTACCCTGGGGCGAAAAGAGGGCCAGCATCGGGGGTCCCAAGTTTTACATAGACTTATGTAGGAAAAAACTTTAAAAAACTTTCTTGTCTGAAACTGCAAGGTCTAGGCTTTTCATATTTGGTATGTTGTATTGCCTATTGATCCTCTACCAAGATTGTTCAAATTATGCCCCTGAGGTGGAATGAGGCTCCACCTAGGGGGTCCCAAGTTTAGTATATACTTATATAGGAAAAAACTTTTAAAATATTCTTGCCTGAAACTGCAAGGCCTAGGCTTTTGATATTTGGTCTGTTGCATTGCCTAGTGGTCCTCTACCAAAATTGTTCAAATTATGATCCTGGGTTGAAAAGAGGCCCTGCCCTAGGGGTCCCAAGTTTTACATAGACTTATATAGGAAACAACTTTTAAAATCATCTTGTCTGAAAGTTCAAGGCCTGGGCCTTTGATATGTGGTATGTAGGATTGCCTAGTGGTTCTCTAACAATACTGTTCAAATTATGCCCCAGGGATGAAAAGAGGCCCAACCCTGGGGGTCACTTGTTTACATAGACTTATATAGGAAAAGAAATTAAAGATCTTCTTGTCTTAAAGTTCAAGGCCTAGGCCTTTGATATTTGGTATGTAGCATTGCCTAGTGGATCTCTAACAAGATTGTTCAAATTATGCGCCTGGGGTAAAAAGAGGGTCACTTGTTATATGAGTTATATAGGAAAAAATTCTTCAAAAATTATTTGATCGTATTTCCTACACTGTTTAATTATAATTACCTGATGACCCCAAGTAATTAGGGGTCACTTGACTGTGACCTTGACCTACTGACCGACTTTCTTGTGTTTTTTTAAGATACAGCCTTGAAATTTGGATAACATATACAGATTTGCATGCCGATCTTAACACTGACATTCAGTGACCATGAATGTGACCTACCAACCTACTTTCTTAATATTTTAACATCAGTTTAACATTTGAAACATGTAGCTCATAATTATTAGTAATTACTCAGGTAAGGGATCAAGTGTCATCATGACCATCTTGTTTACTTAGACTTTCAGTTTAATTTTGATGCTTTTTCACTATATCTCTGTTGTAACTGAATGGATTTTATTCAAACTTAAAATGGTGGTTCCACATGGTCACCAACATCATATGACACAATGTTCATGATGCTGACACCAAAATGCTATTAGTTATGCCCTCTTTTTACTAGAATTTCAGGTTCAAGTTGTGATGCAGTTCTGTTCTATCTCACTTATTTGATTCAAACTTCAAATAGTTGCTCCACATTATTAGCCACATGATATAACACAGGATTCGTTTTTAGCTCGACTATACGTAGTATGTAGAGCTATCCTACTCGACCCGGTGTCGGCGTCCTTCCACATCCGCACTTCGTTAAAGTTTTGATGCACTTTCTCTTTATCTTTGTTATTACTAGATTTATTTGATTCAAACTTAAAATATTTGTTCCACATCATCACCCACATCATATGACACAAGGTGCATAACTCTGGCACCAATTTTTCATGAATTATGCCTTCTTTTTACTTAGAATTTTATGTTAATTTTAATGCATTTTCACTATATCTCTGTTATTTCACAAGGGATTTGCTTCAAACTTAAAACAGTTGTTCCTCATCATCACCAACATCATATGGCACAAGGGTCATAACTCTGGCACCAATTATTATACCCCCTTTTTACTTAGAGTTTCAGGTTAAAATTTAGACGCACTTTCACTTTTATCTGTGTTATTACCAAATGGATTTGATTCAAACTTCATGGGTGAAAGTTTTCCGGAGTACTCCGGAAGTTCCGGATTTTCCATCTCGGCCCGGATCGTTTTTCCAAATCGTCTAAATCCGGGTCGAAATTCAGGGGGGGGGGGGGGGGGGGGTATGGTGTCATCATTTCCACAAAGATCGAAAAATCAATCGATCGCCGACAAACACAACCGACTCTTTGTTTGAAGCGCATCTCGCATATCGTCAATATGTAACGACAATTTTGATTGGACTGCATAGGCGATGTACTTCAATGAAAACAACTGTTAGTTTTTCATATAAATTTTACATGCGCCGAAAAGTTCCCGCGTGTCAGGATTTGCACGGACTTTTGTCTGCAGCATGCATTTCTCGATTTCTTGCATGCAATTTTATCTTCAAACACAAAGAACATTTAGACGCCTCGTATATTGCGAGTTATGTCTTATGCGAGGATTGGCGAGTTAATGTCTGCATGGATAGGGACGAGTGGACCTCTCTGTATGCTCGTCCGATCGGGCGAGTGGATTTTACCTCGTAACTTTACCAAATTCAGAAATTACATCCTTAAAAATAACCTGGATTGACTGGAATTAACCCGCGAATCATAAAAATATCAAAACGTCATGCCAGTAATTTTCCATTCCACGAACATGAGCGACCTATCGTAATAATAATATCTAATTTAGGCCTTTGTTTATCGACACGTACACCAAAAAAACGCGCATAATGCATTCATTTTTTAATATAATCGCTTCAAATTTTCAGCACCGCTTGAGAAGTAACACTGTTTGAATTCTATAACAATTTTAATAAGATATCGACAGGAATGTAGGCAATACTCCATAAAAACGATCGAATTTTCATACAGTTATTTTTAAAAGTTCAAACAGCGCGATCTTAATTATTTATTTATTTCTAAAAGTAAATAAGTAATACATTCTATGGTCATAAAATTCAGACTTTTGACAAGAAAGTACAAAAAACAGAATTAAAAAATCTTAAATAATAAAAACGCGGCAGCTATTTCAATACATCGAGTAAAACGATTTTTGGCAAACATTTCTGTAATGCGGCAGAATAGGTTACGTGACCTCGTGGACGTAAATAGAAATGTGGTTTTAAAATAAAGCAGTATGTTGCTGTGGTTTTAAATAAGTTTGATTAGTAAATGAATCTTGTAGGTGTATTTTTGACAGGATACTATGTAAGATATTTCTTCTCAAACAAAATATAAATTCCTTGAGGGCAAATAGGTCACTTGTCGTTTGACACAGTTTACCTGTCAGTTTATACGGAATATTGGCCATTCGCTTTTTAAACAAAATAAAGAAGATACATTTATACTGTTTTAAAAGAACGAGGCGGTACGATTAGACAGTGATGTGTCACATGGCGCGAAAATATGACGTAATGCCATGACAATCTCGGGCAACTTTGATCTCCACTTCAGATGCCATGTGACAGACACACTTCTTTTAGCTCTTTGAGGGGGTTTTAACTGATGACGAAAACAAGGCCAGTACTTATTTTATCAACAGAATATTTACCGATAATTGTTAATGTTCTTTCCGCTTTGAACAGGGATTGGTTGATGATAATTATTGTGTCCATATTTTTTAGACACTTCCCAAAATAATTATTTTCCGGGATTTTCGAATCTAAAGCAAGGTAGATCAGATAGGATACAAGAAAAAATATATAAACAGCTGAATACTGATAAAAGGAAGCAAGACGACCGTTTATATAACTATTCACTCACGTTTTTTATGACTTTCACGTGCGCCTAAAAAAATGCCGAGTCAAAGTTTGCACGGACTTTCAAACGCATGTCCTTGATTTCTACGCTTTGCAGGCTTTTTATCTCCAAAGTATCAATCTTTCCATGAGGAACACGAAGATCAAGATTTCTTTTGGGGATGAACGCGCTGTAATTAGGGTTGCACGGGACAGTGGGTGAAAAATGACGTTTTTACCGCCAGCGTACAATACTTAGGACTTAGAAAGCAAACATGGTAACAGATGGAGATTGGTTTGGCTATCTGAATGTGGCACTGATGGTGATCTATGGGGTCTTTGGCTACGAAAACCGGATATTGCAGGGTCTGCATTTAGTGAATGTTGTGCCAAAACTAAAAAAAAAAAAAAAAAAAAAAAAAAAAATAGGTTGGCATGAAAAAACAAAAATGTTGCTAGAATTATCGGGTTGTTTCAGTCTGAACCTTACAAAAACATGTTGAGGGTATATTGTTGAAACAAGTCCTTGACTTAAAAAAGTTACTGTTAACTGAAAATCATGCATTTTGTGCAACATAATAAGTAATTTTTTGGCAAACATATAATAGAGATAGTACCTAAGTTTTTCAAATCATAGGTTTGGAGTTAAAAAGCTTTGAAATGAAGAGAAATGTCCATATATTTCTCAAAAACAGAAATATAGACACTATTTTAACCAGAAGTGCGGAGTTATGAGCATTTAATATTTTCATGATAACTAAAATTTTGTGATCAAGGAAATGTAACTCTTCTTGAACATGGAGAACATAAACATCAAAGGGACATAATATAGTCAATATTTTCTAATTGGGTGCATTTGATTTAACATTCAACTTTGATCTGGATTGCTAAATACTGATCCATGATACTGTGTGCTAAAAATTTAGAACATCTGGAACAGTCTATTAACAGCAAAACTATGCTTTAGCAGAATCTAAATAGTTAAGCTCTAACTGGGACTCGAACCCAGGACCTCTCACCCCTAAGGCAGACACTCTACCACTTCCCTATAACAGCAGTAGCTAATAGCTATGCAGTTTAATTGCTGGATTACATTGCGTGAACTGGAACAATAATCGGTGAACTCCGGATTATCGGCGTATTCGCTTTGTTACCTAACGGCAATTTTTGTGTAAAGAAACAATATAATCTAATGCTGCCAACGTCATAATTGGTCAAATCTGCCCAAATTTCTCTGACGTGTTGTTCAGAGTATGAACTTACTAACTGGCAGTACCAGTGAAATATTACTTACACTGAATCTTTTATATTTGCCCTTTTTGCAGCTGCCGAACGGCAAAGACGATGAGATTTGTCCAAATATAAGTAATTATTTTACCAGTTTTGAGAGGATTTCAATTGATGGGAAATTACAGTTACAAACTAAATACCTTTCTGCAACACATGGAGTCATTAGCATTCACTGTCAATCAGTATTATGACTGAGATCGACTGTCATTCATTCATTTCAAAGTTTCATAGACAGAGTCCGTTGTTTACATTTTTATCGTAACCGGTGCACTTGTAAAAATCACTTTAGTTTGAAAAATCAAAGTATGCGAAGAGCTATGGTACGGTCTCTACATATAAGGCTAGGATAGGGCTGTTCTAAGCGTTCAATATCACTAATTTTCAGTAGCTTCCGGGGGGCTTCGCCCCCCTGGCCCCCCTACCAGGGCTTTGCCCTGGACCCACTGGGGGCCCTAGTGGCCCCCAGCAATTTTTTCAGGATTTTCAGGATTCCATACTTTCACCCATGAAACTTAGAATAGTTGTACTACATCATCATCCACATCATATGATACAAAGGCCGTAACTCTTCCACCAATATTTCATGAATTATGTCCCCTTCTTACTTAGAATTTCCAATTAATTGTAGTGTACTTTCACTATATCTTTTACTAATAGAATTTCCGGTTCAAGTTGTGATGCACTTTTGCTGTATCTCTAGTATTACTAAATAGATTTGATTAAAACTTAAAATAGTTGTTCTGAATTATTAGTCGCATGATATGACACATGGTGCATTACTTTTGCAGAAGTTTTCCATGAATTATGTTCCTTTTATACTGATTTCATTTTTTGAGACTTAAGCTCTTGTCCAATATCTTCATCCATATTTGAGTCATTAAACACTCAAGTGACAGTGACAGCTTCCTCAGTTGTTCCCAATTTCACTATCCAGCATCGAAATAGTCAAGCATGTCCCTCAGTCCACAGGATAGTTATGTTGCTAGGAGAACAATAGATAACAGTGATTCTATTCATTCTGTGTCCTTTTAATTACTATCATCCTAGGAATATAAGACGCACATTTTTTTACTGAGATTCTGGGCTCAAAGGACCGATGCGTCCTATATATGGGGATAGAAAAAGACCAAACATTTCCCCTGACTCAGAAATTAAGAAAATCAATCTTTGTTTACACCGCGTACCTTTATATTGAAGAGAATTCAAGGGGAGTAAATACCAATGACTCGGGCATAGCTAATAGCTGGTATCGGACCCCGGCGTCTTAAATTACTTTTGTATAAAATGTAAAATTTAGAGCTCATGTAAAATCTTAAGGTATTGGACCCGTTATAGCGTACCTCCTTTTTGAAGAGTATTCAATTCCTACCATAAACCTACTTTGACTGCAATTTCCAGGGGGGCGTAGGTTCAAGCCCCACTGGGACCAAATTTTTTTTCTCCATATTTTCCTTTTTTCTAGTAAGTTTTTACTTCTTTCAAGACTTATTATGGATGTATTGTACAAAATTGGAAAATTTTCATTTTATAAGCGATTTCTTGCTGTTCAAAGTGAATTTACCTCTGAATCAGGAGGGGTAGAGTTAGACATCTTTAAAAATACTGAGTTACGTGCGGTAAAAGTTCTCTATTTTGCCTTCATTCTTTAGATTACCTATTGTGGAAGAAATGCAGGTAGGTTTTATTTCTGCCCCAAGGTTATTTTTGAATGAAGTGAGCAAAATTCAGACCCATAGGATTCGACCTTAACTTTTCAATATTGGAGTTAGAATTCTGTCTCATTAAATCTGTTTACTTGAGGCACCCTTGAAAAAAATGATGTTTACAGTTTTATTTTGTGTTTTATAATTGTTTAACAATAGTTTGATGTTTCTTTTATCAAAATTAATGCTGTAATGAATTCTCTGCAAACGTTTTAGATAGTGGCCATCACATTGAAATTTGTCTCTACTTGAGCTTGAGGAAATAACATAAATTATACAAAATTTACAAAAACGGCATGGTAAAAGTTGTTTAAAATTTTCAACAAAGTGCAAAACATGGTCAACTTTAAGAATATACCAAGCAAATGCTATTTTCTAAATATTACTATTAGGGGTCCAATACCTTAAGATAAATAAATGCTGTTTTTCATTAAAATATATTTTACAATGCATTTCTGTAACTGATCATTATGTTTTTAAAAGACCTGTGTAAAACTTTCCCGGCGTGTTTTCACACATTTTGCATTAAAATACTTGAATCTCCAAATCAGGTAGCCTGGAAATCGATTATCTAGCCTTCAAACATAATTTTGATAGTTGTCTATAATCCTCTTGTTCATCGAGAAATTCATGCCCGAGCCATTACGTATCTTACACCTACTGTCAAAATCTGCAAACAATTAACCATTTAATCATACCCGGTGGAAACTGTAAACATGTGTATGCGAGATTTTAGACTGATCCAATATGATCATAGTCCCTGATCCGTAATGTTTAAAACAATTTGCAAACCAGTCTTAAAAGTATGTCATTTTACCGCCACGTGCCAAAGTATACTTTGTTTTTACCGGCATCAGTATTCATTGAGTGATGAGAGGATGTGGCAGTTTAGTGCTAACACAGAGTTTATGCTTTTCAATTTAAATACTTGCACAAAATGCAAAAATATCGACAATGATTTACAAAAACAGGCAAGTTCGTAGAAACTATAGCGAATTTCGGACAAACATAAATTCAGATAAGTGATAAGTGGGTATAAGCATTTTTCCAGAATTCTGCTGATATTTTTTCACTGCGTCCTATACACGAGTGCGACCTATATTCAGCCGATTACGGTAGCTAAAATTCTGTTACATTGGTGAACAAACAATAGAGAGAACGAAAGGAGTAGCCCCATAATGACTGTACCATAAGAAGTTCCATCATCCATTTATCTGTGAATCCCTCCACACTTTTTGTCAAATAATATCTTCTCTGAAACCGTTAGGTGGAAGTTGATGAAACTTGGCCTAGATATTCCTTGCATAGTCCTCTACCAAATTGTTCAAAGAATGCCATTCTATGCAGAATTCTGGTAAGGAAAAACTTCAACAATATTCTTTTCCAAAACAGCAAGGCTCAGAGCTTAGATATTTGGTATGTAGTATTGTCCAGTGGTCTTCTACCAAATTTGTTCAAAGCATGTCTTTTGGATATAAACTGGCACCGCCCTAGGGTTCACTTATGTAGGAAAAACTTTATAAAACTTTTTCATTTTAAAACCGTAATGCCCTGAGATTAGATCTTTGGCATGTAGCATTGTGAAGTGGTCTACTCTGAAGTTTGTTCAAATTATTCCCCTTGGGTCAAAATTGGCCCTGTTATGTGGTTCATTTGTGTTACATAGACTTATATAAGAAAGACTTTACAAATCTTCATATCTAGAGCCTCAAGTGCTTGTGCTTATGACTTGTAGCATTGTGTATTGGATCTCTACTAAAATTGTTCAAATCTTGCCCCTGTGAAATTGGCCCCACCCATGGTGTGGGGGTGGGGATGACTCCTTTTACATAGACTTATATAGGAAGAACTTTCATTGTTGTCTAAAACTTTGGCCTAAAGTTAAGGTATTTGGAATGTAGCATTGTTAAGAGGTCTTCTACCAAAAAATTATGTACTCATTTCAAGGTGATATTTGTTTGCTTTTCTAGAGATACACCTAGCCTACTCATTGGACAAGGGAGTGACCTGGGAACCACTATGGAAGCCATGTTACCCCTCAAACATTGACTGCAACAAAGTGTTTTCACCAGATAATGCATTTCCATCAGATTATAACTGGGGAAGGAACAGACATAGCATTCCACTTGCATTCCATACTAGGTAGGTAATAGGTGTAATAAAAGAGTTCAGTATCATTGTTCAAGTCATATTTCAGTATTAAACATAAAATCTTACATAGAAAGAAGAAGTAAAAGTAGATTTATTGCCTTAAGGAAGTGGTACACCTTGTCACCAGAGTAGATTTAAATTAATTGAATCGTAGCAATTTATTGTATTTTGTATAATTTAATGTTTTAGCTGCTACAATCTCCATTTCGTTTTATCTCTGTCCTTTCAAGTACAATTTTTATGCTCCCCGAAGAGGGTAGCATATAATCGCCACCTTGTTGGTCGGTCCGTCCGTCTGTCTGTCTCTCCATTCGTCCATCACACTTCTTGTCCACAGCATAACTCAAAAAGTATTAAAGGTTCTAAGTTGTAACTTCACACAATGGTAGAGCTCATTGAGAGAGCCAGAGTCTAAGTCCAAAACTATGAAAGGGATTGACTTGATACTTTACATATTGATAGAGGTCAGTGAGAGGAAGTGCAGTGTCAAAGAACCATAACTCTAGCCTGAACCCATTTTTGAATTATCTCCCTTTATGTGAAAAAAGTTTGTCCAGAGAATAATTTGAAAATTATATGAGGGATTAATTTAATACTTCACATATTAATAGAAATCAGTGAGAGGGAGTGTAGTGTCAAAGAACAATAACTATAGCTTACTCTGTTTTTGAAATATCTCCCTTTATGTATGAACACTTGTCCAGTGTATTTCTTGAAAAGTGTATAAATGATTGACTTAATACTTGACACATTTACAGAGGTCAGTGAGAGGAAGTGCAGTAACTAAGAGCCATAATTCTAGCTGGCCTCATTATTTAATTACCTCCCTTTGTGTTAAATACTTTGTTTAGAGCATCTCTTCTTACCTATAAGAGATACTTTCTTCAAATTTTAGATTCTTATAGGGCACATTGAGGGGGAGTGCAGTACATATTAACAATAACTGTAGATCACCCTATTTTTATTATCTCCCTATTATATAAAAAATTGTCCTGAGAATAATTTGAAAACTATATAAAGGATTGACTTTATACTTAATACATTTATTAAGGTCTTTGCGATGTGTTTGTAGAAGAAAGCTCACACAATGTACAAAACTGCTAAAATGCTATAAAAGCAATGTTTAGATGCATCTTCACTTAGAAAATTGTAACTTTCTGATAGAATATCAAATTATCAACTTTAGGATTTAGAATAAAAACCTCAAGGCAAGCCTAAAGATATTTGAATTGGCAGGAAACACATTTACATGTAAATTAAAATCATACCGCTTTTCAAATAGATACAAGATCAAGTAATAAATGGAAAACTGGTAAAGTTCTTCTGAACTGTTATATTTTAGAAAATACTTTACTAAGTTTCCATATGGTGCTATATTGTATATGCAGCCAGATAACTGCTTGCATTTAGATTGCAAACAACCTATAATATTTTGCAATTATGCGAAATAAAACTTTTTTAAAATTTTTTCGCACAATTGATACAAAGAATTAATCAGAATGTAGACTAACCACCAAGGCGCAACAATAATTTATTAAAATGAATTCTTACATCAGCTGATGTGAGGTGATCAATTGAGAATATACCCCATGTCATAGTCTTTCCTTGCTGTATAAAATAGACATATGGGCGGAAAAGCTACTAAATGCTGGTAATAATTCTGATGTTTTTGCATTTATTGAAATGTGATTCAACTTGATTTTCCAAAAATCGAGGATAACTTAAACAATAGTAATTAACTGACAAATTTGGTATATACAAAATAAATGAAACAGATGGCATACGTATTAAAAATGAAAAAAAAACTTCAATTGTACAAAGTATCTAATAACTATTATTAACAAATTTATAGCAACTTAAAAGGCGGTGACGGGCGGAAAACATTTTAGTGTTAGACATATTGTTTTTTTTCCTGGTAAAATATTAGTATCTGAAGAGTGGGATTAAAGTTATGAATATCAACAACCTATTTTGAAAAATAGCAGTTCTTTGAATGTCAGAGCACTGTGTCACATGTAAGTAATTTAGATCTACCAACTTTGGTCTAATATTTGTAACCCAATAAAAATTTACATTTAAGATTCCTTTTTTATTGACTTATAAGGAACTCAGGAACAATGACTTTTCAGTAGGAATGGTAAATTATTTTGTCAAGCAACATCCTTTAACTTCATTATCATTATCACTTAGTTCTGACCCGGCAGTCTGTGCCTCGATTTGAAAATTTGGGATTTGGCGAGAAATCCTGAGAATACTAAATTTGCCGAATGTGAAACTGGTCGATTGCTTGGCACAGATGCTCACCTTACCAAAATGGAAGTTTTGATCAATTGGTTGCATGCAAGAACCATAAGTCTTACTTATTGAATTATTTCCCTTTAATGACTGTACATCTGAATTTCATGTTGGTCTTCAACTTTGTAGTTTATTGATGTTCTTAAATCAATCCCTCCTACTTATTGAATTATCTCCCTTTATTTAATGCCTGTCTGGATTTCCTGTCTGGTCTGTAACTGTCATTCATGGATGGATTTAAAAAAAGGTTGGAACAAATTATCAGTATGACATGATAATATGTCATGTGCAAGAACCATAAATCTACCCTTCCTTTTTGAGTTATCTCCCTTTACCTGAATGTTTTTGTCAAGGGCATAACTCTACTACTATAGGAAATATATGCAAAGTGCACACAAATTGTGTGACACAATGATAGAGGGCATTTACAGGAAGTGCAGTGTACATTGACCATAATCTATCCATCTTTTTGAACATCCATCCTAATTTTGTGTATGGTCTGTAACTTTGTTGTTCATGGATGGATTTGACCAAACGTTTACCCTGATATTGCATATCAGCTACCACTTCCATTCAAGTGAAGCAGTATTGGGGGCATGCACTATTTCAAAAGTAGTTTCTTGTTTCCACAAATATTTGAACTAATTCTCTAAAAGGAAAATTTTTACTGAATTAATTGTAGTTTACCGTTACATATACCTTGCATGTATACTGAACTAAACAGACAATGAATGTGATCATCTATACGAGCTTGTACTCAGTTATTCAAGTACTCTGTGGAACAGTACTACTGGTCCTTGTCATGGAAGTTTCAGTACTTATGATAGAGAAGGTTGCCTTCTTAAACGATCATGTAACACATTGTTAGACTTATATTTAGATATTTAAAGAGGAATATTCAATATTTGACAATGTATGTATTTTGAAAGATTTTAATGAAAAAAAGAATCTGGTGAAAAAATTATGAAAATCAGACTACAAACAAAAAATAATATGGCAGTTTAAATGTTATCAATTTAGTGAAATGGCAGCCATTTTGGGCACAGTTACATAACCAAATTTGGTATATATACCAAAATTGTGTTAAAAACAATTAAACATAAAATCTAGATTTAAGATATACACTTTCACAAGAAACTAATGTTCATGTCATATTATGGCTTACACAAAATATGATTCTCTTACATATTTATTCACTGATTAACCAAATATGTTAATGCCCATATAAAGAAAGAATGATGATGTCACTGTGCCCAAAATGGCTGCCGTTTCATCAATAGATGGTATTCAAATGGCTGTATCTTTTTTGTTTATAGTCACCTACAGCCAAACCTCAGTTATTCGAAGTGAGAGGGACCAAAATCTTATTTCGAATAATGCATGGGTTCGAATAATCCAACTACTGACTCCGACTGGTCTCTATTTCATTTCAAATGTAGCAACTTGCTGCCAACTTTGACAGATCTATCAGAGCTGAGTACAACGTTATTTGATAAACACATTTTTAGCTCGACTATTCATAGAATAGTAGAGCTATTGGCGTCGGTGTCTGCGTCCGCGTCTGCGTCCCAATTTGGTTGAGGTTTTGTATGTAAGCTGGTATCTCAGTAACCACTTGTGGGAATGGATTGAAACTCCACACACTTATTTACTGTGATAAACTGACTTACATTGCACAGGTTCCATAACTCTATTTTGCTTTTTTACAAAATTATGCCCCTTTTTCGACTTACAAGTTTTTGGTTAAGGTTTTGCATGTAAGCTGGTATCTCAGTACTCACTAATGGGAATGGATTGAAACTTCACACACTTGTTCACTGTCATGATCTGACATGCACAAAGCAGGTCCCATAACTCTATTCATTTTTTTTCTCAAAATTATGCCCCTTTTTTGACTTAACAGTTTTTGGTTAAAGTTTTGTATGTAAGCTGGTATCTCAGTATCCACTAATGGGAAAGGATTGAAACTTCACACACTTGTTCACTGTCATGATATGACATGCAGTGCAAAGGGTCAATAACTCTACTTTGCATTTTACAAAATTATGCCCCTTTTTCAACCAGTTTTTGGTTAAATTCTTATATGTAAGCTGGTATCTCAGTACCAACTAATGGGAATGGATTGAAACTTCACACACTTGTCCACTGTCATGAGCTGATAAGCAGTATGCAGGTTTCATAACCCTGTTTTGCTTTTTGAGTCGGCTAAAGGCTGAAAGCCTTTTGACGAGTCCTTGCTATCCAACGATTCTTTAAATGGACCGAATAACATTTCTCAAATTTCAAACAGTTCACTGCATGAATGAAGTTAAGTTGTGTCAATTCCCTTTGCTATGACCAATATACGATGTAATCTGTCATATTTATGACTTGTAATTGTGCAATTCTCGAATGTAACTCATTAAGCATAAATGTGCATTTTAAGAATTGCGCAGGCTTACAAAGCTTGGGTAACATCCAGCGAAAGACAAAAATTAGTTCCAGCAGGGCTCCAGATAAGATGCATATTAGCGTAAATTACGTATAGAAATAATGCAAATACACATGTCTAATAATTTCTAAGCGTATAAAAACGTATATAAAATTACAGAAACGCACACAATGCATTTTTAAAAACAAAATCTGAATCGTCTGGATGCGTTAGGTAACATAGCCGATCAGCCTTAATTCTCCCACATTGAACGTAAACACGCATCGTATCTTTTCTATAAACTTTGCGTGGGTTGAATTTTGCAGTCAGTAAACGGATAAATTATCGGAAGAAGAAGCTCTTACTGGTTTGTTTAGTTACTATTGATATTAAAAATGATTTTAATTCTTATTTTTCGAGAAATAAACAAATCGGCGAAACATTAAATTGTATTTTTTTGTAGTTTTTGAAATCGAAAGTAGATCGTCTATGTTTGGTGAAACGAAACAACTTTTTTATGAAAAGATTTAAATAAGAGGTAATTTAACCATAAACTTCAATGTCGGATACTGCCAATTGCTGCTAAATGTCTTCGTATCATCACAATTTGTAAAATATATTGTTCAAACTGGAGAAAAGTGTAATCGTATCCGGATATAATATTTTGGGTAAATATCGAGCTGTGTTATGAAATTTTAAGAAAAAAACAAAAACAAACTGAAACTGGTAGACTATACTGTCAGTACATCAATCATTAGCCGACTCAGGCCATTCAGGCCTTTGATTTACTAAATTATTCCCCTTTTTCGACTTTTGTATTCATTCAGTTGACAAGGCTGCTGAATAGTCGAGCGTTGCTGTCCTCCAACAGCTTGTTGTTAATATAATATTCAAGAAAAGATTTAAGACAGATAGGATTAATACATTTTTTCAATTTTATTTGCAAAGAAATCTTCATAATTCCACATACACATTCTTTAAAAATTATACACAGGAAGTAAACAGTCGCATATGATATAAAACATTTACGAATATGTCAGTAACACTGATATCATTATCATCTCATCTGTTGTACATTGTTTTACATTCACTGTTTGAAAAATGAAGTAATAACTGTCTGTTTCAAAAACTTTTTGCGAAGATCGTCTTTCACTCTTTTTCTGACATTGAACACAAAGATTTTAAAAAGTCACTCTTTTTAGCTCACCTGTCACATATGACAAGGTGAGCTTTTGTGATCATGCAGCTTCCGTCGTCCGTGCGTCCGTCCGTCCGTCCGTAAACTTTTGCTTGTGACCACTCTAGAGGTCACATTTTTTGTGGGATCTTTATGAAAGTTGGTCAGAATGTTCATCTTGATGATATCTAGGTCAAGTTCGAAACTGGGTCACGTGCCATCAAAAACTAGGTCAGTAGGTCTAAAAATAGAAAAACCTTGTGATCTCTCTAGAGGCCATATGTTTCACAAGATCTTCCTGAAAATTGGTCAGAATGTTTACCTTGATGATATCTAGGTCAAGTTCGAAACTGGGTCATGTGCCGTCAAAAACTTGGTCAGTAGGTCTAAAAATAGAAAAACCTTGTGACCTCTCTAGAGGCCATATATTTCACAAAATCTTCATGAAAATTGGTCAGAACGTTCACCTTGATGATATCTAGGTCAAGTTCGAAACTGGGTCACGTGCCATCAAAAACTAGGTCAGTAGGTCAAATAATAGATAAACCTTGTGACCTCTCTAAAGGCCATATTTTTCATGGGATCTGTATGAAAGTTGGTCTGAATGTTCATCTTGATGATATCTAGGTCGAGTTCGGAACTGGGTCACGTGCGGTCAAAAACTAGGTCAGTAGGTCTAAAAATAGAAAAACCTTGTGACCTCTCTAGAGGCCATATATTTCATGAGGTCTTCATGAAAATTGGTCAGAATGTTCATCGTGATGATATCTAGGTCAAGTTCGAAAGTGGGTCACGTGCCATCAAAAACTAGGTCAGTTGGTCAAATAATAGAAAAACCTTGTGACCTCTCTAGAGGCTATATTTTTCATGGGATCTGTATGAAAGTTGGTCTGAATGTTCATCTTGATGATATCTAGGTCAAGTTCGAAAGTGGGTCACGTGCCTTCAAAAACTAGGTCAGTAGGTCAAATAAAGAAAAACCTTGTGACCTCTCTAAAGGCCATATTTTTCATGGGATCTGTATGAAAGTTGGTCTGAATGTTCATCTTGATGATATCTAGGTCAAGTTTGAAACAGGGTCATGTACGATCAAAAACTAGGTCAGTAGGTCTAAAAATAGAAAAACCTTGTGACATCTCTAGAGGCCATATTTTTGAATGGATCTTCATGAAAATTGGTCAGAATGTTCATCTTGATGATATCTAGGTCAAGTTCGAAAGTGGGTCACGTGCCTTCAAAAAGTAGGTCAGTAGGTCAAATAATGAAAAAACGTTGTGACCTCTCTAGAGGCCATATTTTTCATGGGATCTGTATGAAAGTTGGTCTGAATGTTTATCAACTGGGTCATGTGGGAAGAGGTGAGCGATTCAGGACCATCATGGTCCTCTTGTTTTATAAAGAAGTGGCTAAGTATATTGTTTGCAGGTTTGTCTAATCGTAATTAAGTTTGGAAATAAACGTGAACACTTTTTAACAAAATTCACCACTATCAAAGTTGTTTTTACAAACAAACTGAATGCGGTAAGTGTAATTATCACGATTTGATATTTATTTATGAACAAACCACGTCACATGTTGAGCGTGTCAGTAATTTATATTTTAATTGGAGTGTACTTCGAATAATAGGTGTGAAATTCTTTACAAACACAATCCACAGTGCTCAAAAAAGACTTCGAATAATGGCATGTATTCACAAAACTGATTTCGGGTAATCCATGTAATTTTACATACATTATATAGAAAGCAATTCGGGACCAAAAGTTTCCATCGATTAACACCAGGTTTACGAATAATATGTTGTTGAAAAATCGGGGCCCAAATGTAGTTCTTCCTACTAAGAAATATTTCAAAATGTTGCATATTCCCCTTTAACAAAATGTGTGTGTGTGTTTGGGTTAAATGTCTTTTTCAACAATTTTTCAGTCATATAAACGACGGTGTCTACTTGTAGCAGTGAGCACAATGCCCAACTTTATAATGCTGCCTCACTGGAATATCATGCCGTAGACACGTGGCATGATACTACCCAGTCACATTATATTGACATTATATTAACTACCCTCTTAATGCTGAGCGCCAAGTGAGGAAGCTACTAGCACCATTTTTTACATCTTTGGTATGACACAGCCGGGGATCGAACCAACCACCTCCCGCACTCGAAGTGGACGCTCTACCACAAGGCTACTGAGGCGGTTTTAACAAAATGTAATAATGTATAAAAATGTTGATATTTATCAGGTCAAAAGAAACACGGTTCCTTTGGTACCAGCCAGATGGATTCAATGTGAAGGATACATGGGCAATAGCTAACATATATATTGGTACTCATTGCCCAACATGGTGTACTGGACATGGAAAATGTACACAAAATGGCTGCATGTTAGTATATCTATGTCCATATATCATTTTGTACTTTATTCCTGTGTCCATTACTGAGTCTGCAAGAATAATTTCTATATGATTTTAAGTTTGCACTTACTGGTTAGTGCAGGGGAACACTTTGAATGATAGGAACATCTGATACCATGGATACATGAAAGTGATTATTGGTAGTCTCTCTAGAATAGAAGTTCTTACTGTAGTGAACTGGACTTTATCAAACATACTTTAGTATACTGGATCATTTCAAACTTTTCTTAAAAGTTTCTTGGTAAGGGAAGAAACTACTCAAAGATCAATAAGAAACTTGAGTACAATTTTTGGTCTAAGAGGATATGTAATCTTTCACAGAAATAAGATTGGGAAGATTTTGTTTCAGTTGTGATGAGGGATGGTCAGGAGATACATGTGGGACAGCTGTAACAGCTTTACCAGACTATCTGTATGACAAGTTTGAGACTGAAACCAACAACTGGTACAAGATGGTTGGTGGCAAGAGAGTAACACCATGTAAAACTATGGCCTCCGGTCTAGCTTATCATTTTACTGGAGTAAATATTCCTGTATTTTTTTTCAGAGATATTTAATTTGATACTAGCAGTACTTGACAGTCAAAGAAATAGAGAACACAGTTTATAAGTTACTTTATATTCTATTAAGATGTATATAATTTTATCATTTTTACATGCGATGTCAGAAAAATTACCAAATGAGTAATGACACTACAGCTATTAAAGGCACATTTTATCTTATTAGTCCCTTACTGGTTGAAAACCAGTTTCGGTACTATAGGATTGCACTTTTCCATCTGTCCATCATTCGTCTGTCTATAGTTTCATGTCCGGTCTATAATTCTGTCATTCATCAAGGGATTTTAATATTACTTGGCATAAATGACAATGTGTCATGCGCAAAACCCGGACTCCTAGCTTAAAGGTCAAGGTCACACTTGGAGGTCAAAGGTCAACAGGGCTTTTTTCCTGTCCGGTCTGTAACTCAACAATGCATGAAGGGATTTTATTATTACTTTGCACAAATGTACCTCATAATAAGAGGATGAGTCATGCACTACTTTCAGATGCCTAGCTAAAAGGTCAAGGTCACACTTGGCAGTCAAATGTTAACATGGCATGAACATGGTCTGTTTCATGTCCAGTCCAGAACTTTGTCATCCATCAAGAGATTACATAATTGCTTGCTTGACATAGATGTTCCTCATAATCAGACACAACTCCCAGTACCCTAGCTAAAGGTCAAGGTCACACTTTGAGATCAAATTTCAATAGGGTTTTTTAGGTCGACTATACGAAGTATATGGAGAGCTATCCTACTCGCCCCGGTGTCGGCTAGTTTTGATGCACTTTCTCTTTTTTCTCCTCATCTGTGTAATTACTTGATGGATTTGCTTCAAACTTAAAATAGTTATTCCTCATCATCACCCACATCATCTGGGTTATAGGCCATAACTCTCACTCCTATTTCATGAATTATCCCCTTTTTATGCCCCCGAAGGGAGGCATATAGTTTTTGAACTGTCTGTCGGTCTGTCAGTCCGTTGGTCTGTCGGTCTGTCAGTCTGTCCGCATTTTCGTGTCCGGTCCATATCTTTGTCATTGATGGATGGATTTTCAAATAACTTGGCATGAATGTGTACCACAGTAAGACGATGTGTCGCGCGCAAGACCCAGGTCCGTAGCTCAAAGGTCAAGGTCACACTTAGACATTAAAGGATAGCGCATTGATGGGCGTGTCCGGTCTATATCTTTGTCATCGATGGATGGATTTTCAAATAACTTGGCATGAATGTGTACCACAGTAAGACGACTTGTCGCGCGCAAGACCCAGGTCCGTAGCTCAAAGGTCAAGGTCACACTTAGACTTTAAAGGATAGTGCATTGATGGGCGTGTCCGGTCCATATCTTTGTCATCCATGGATGGATTTTCAAATAACTTGGCATGAATGTGTACCACAGTAAGACGACGTGTCATGCGCAAGACAAAGGTCCGTAGCTCAAAGGTCAAGGTCACACTTAGACGTTAAAGGTCATTTTTAGCCCACCATCATCAGATGGTGGGCTATTCAAATCACTCTGCGTCCGTGGTCCGACGCCCTTCCGTCCATCCGTCCGTCCCTCCGTCTGTCCTTCCGTTAACAATTTCTCGTTATCGCATCTCCTCAGAAACTACCAGGGGGATTTTGACCAAACTTTGTCAGAATGATGTATTGGTACTCTAGTTGTGTCCCCCTGAAAATCAGACTGGTTCAACAATCTTTTAATGAGTTATGGCCCTTTGTTTATTTCTATAATTTACATAGATTTATATAGTGAAAAACTTTGAAAATCTTCTTGTCCAGAACCACAGAGCCTAGGGCTTTGATATTTGGTATGAAGCATCATCTAGTTGTCCTCTACCAAGATGATTCAAATTCTTTCCCTGGGGTCTAATATGGCCCGGCCCTGGGGGTCACATGTTTTATATAGACTTATATAGGGAAAAACTTTGAAAAACCTCTTGTTCAAAACCATAGGGCCTTGGGCTTTGATATTTTATATGTGACATCATCTAGTGGTCTTCTACTAAGATTTTTCAAATTATCCCCCTAGGGTCAAATATGGCCCCGCCCCGGGGGTCACATGGTTTACATAGACTTATATAGGGAAAAACTTTGAATATCTTCTTGCCAAAACCACAAAACCTAGGGCTTTGATATTTGTTATGTAGCATCATCTAGTGGTTCTCTACCAAGTTTGTTCAAATTATCCCCCTAGGGTCAAATATGGCCCCGCCCTTGGGGTCACATGGTTCATATAGACTTATATAGGGAAAAGCTTTTAAAATCTTTTTGTCAGTAACCTACAACATTCAAATTTGGACCACATGTATGGTTTTGAGTGGCAAGATGAACCTTGACATGAGTTGACCTTGGTATTGACCTAGTGACCTACTTTCACATTTCTGTAGCTACAGCCTTCAAATTTGAACCACATGCATAGTTTTGAGCACTGAAAAAAACTTTGACCTTGACATTGACCTAGTGACCTACTTTCACATTTTTGAAGGTACAGGCTTCAGATTTGGACCACATGCATAGTTTTGTGTTCCGAAATGAAATTTGACCTTGATTTTGACCTAGTGACCTACTTTCACATTTCTCAAGCTACTAGTTTTGTGTACTGAAACAAACTTTGACCTTTACATTGACCTAGTGACCTACTTTCACATGTTTGAAGGTACAGGCTTCAAATTTGGACCACATGCATAGTTCCGTGTTCTGAAAAAAATTTGACCTTGATTTTGACCTAGTGACCTACTTTCACATTTCTCGAGCTACAGCCTTCAAATTTGGACCACTTGCATAGTTTTGTGTACCGAACAAACTTTGACCTTTACATTGACCTAGTGACCTACTTTCACATTTTTGAAGGTACAGGCTTCAAATTTGGACCACATGCATAGTTCTGTGTTCCGAAAAAAATTTGACCTTGATTTTGACCTAGTGACCTACTTTCACATTTCTTGAGCTACAGCCTTCAAATTTGGATCACTTGCATAGTTTTGTGTACCGAAATGAACTTTGACCTTAAGATTGACCTAGTGACCTACTTTCACATTTCTGTAGCTACAGGCTTCAAATTTAGACCACATGCATAGGATTGTGTACCGAAACAAACTTTGACATTGACCTAGTGACCTACTTTCACATTTCTCAAGCTACAGCCTTCAAATTTGGACCACTTATATAGTTTTTTGTACCAAAATAAACTGTGACATTAAGATTGACCTAGTGACCTACTTTCAAATTTCTCAAACTACAGCCTTCAAACTTGATGCACATGCATAGTTTTGTGTACAAAGAACTTTGTCCTTGAAATTGATCTAGTGACCTATTTTCACATTTCTCAAGCTACAGCTTTCGAATTTGGACCACATGCACAATGTTGTGTACGGAAATGAAATTTGACCTTGAGCTAGTCAGTAAGTGTTGAAATTTGGAACACTCAAAAATGGCACATTGGTGGGCGCCAAGATCACTCTGTGATCTCTTGTTCATGATAGTGCATTGATGGGCGTGTCCGGTCCATATCTTTGTCATTCATGCATGGATTTTAAAACAACTACGCATGAATGTGTGACACAGTAAGACGACGTGTCGCGCGCAAGACCCAGCTCCGTAGGTCAAAGGTCCTAAACTCTAACATCGGCCATAACTATTCATTCAAAGTGCCATCGGGGGCATGTGTCATCCTATGGAGACAGCTCTTGTTTACTTAGGATTTCAGGTTAAAGTTTTGGTGCACTTTCATTCTATCTCAGTTATTACTAAATGGATTTGATTCAAATTTAAAATAGTTGTTCCACATTATCACCCACATCATATGACATAAGGTCCATAACTCTGGCACCAATTTTTCATGAATTATGCGCCATTTTTACTTAGAATTTCAGGTTAAAGTTTTGGTGCACTTTCACTCTGTCTCTGTTATTACTAAATGGATTTGATTCAGACTTAAAACAATTGTTCGACATCATCACTCACATCATATGACACAAGGGTCATAACTCTGGCACCAATTTTGCATGAATTATTTCCCCTTTTTACATAAAATTTCAGGTTAAAGTTTTGATGCACTTTCACTCTTTGTCTGTTATTACCAAACGGATTTGATTCAAACTTAAAATAGTTGTAGCACAACATCACACACATCATATGACACAAGGGCCATAACTCTGGCACCAATATTTCATGATTTATGCCCCCTTTTTACTTAGAATTTCAGGTTAATGTTGTTGCACCTTCACTTTATCTGTGTTATTACTTAATAAATTTGATTCAAACTTAAAATAGTTCTTCCACATTGTCATCCTCATCATATGAAGCAAGGTCCATAATTCTGGCACAAATATTTAGTGACTTATATCCCTTTTTTACTTAGAATTTCAGTTTAATTTTGATGCTTTTTCACTAGATCTCTGTTATTACTAAATGGATTTTATTTAAACTTAAAACGGTGGTTTCACATGGTCACCAACATCATATGACACAATAGTTGCTCAACATTTTTAGCCACATGTACACAATGTCCTTGTAAAAATTTTCATAAATTATGTCCCTTTTATACTTGTTTAAGGTTTTGATACACTTCTCTATCCCTGTTATTACTCGGGCTTTTGTCTAGTATCTTCATACACATTGTTGTAATTAAACACTTCAGTGACAGCTCCAGCTTCCTCATATGTGCCCAGTTTCACTACCCAGCATGGAAATAGTCAAGCGCGCTGTCTCCTGTGACAGCTCTTGTTTCCTATCTGGTCCATAACTTTGTCATTCATCAAGAGATTTTAATATTAGTCAGGACAAATATTCTCCTGGATCAGACCATATGTCATGCACAAAATCTGGACCATTAGCTCAAAGATCAAGGTCAAGATCAACAGGGCCTTTTTCCTATCCCATCTGTAACCTGTAACTCTACAGTCCTTAAAGGGATTTTAGTATTACTTGGCACAAAATTTAATGTACCCCATAATAAGACAACATGTTATGCACAACACCCAGATCACTAGGTCAAAAGTCACACTTGCAGGTCAAGGTCAATAGTTTTTTTTTTCTTGTAAGGTCAATAACTCTGTCATCCGTTAAGGGATTTTAATATTAGTTTGCACAAATGTTTCCCATAATTAGACAGTGTGTCTTACGCAATACCCTTAACCCTAACTCAAAAGTCAAGGTCACAGTTTTAATAGTTTTTTAGCTCACCTGAGCACAAAGTGCTCAAAGGTGAGCTGTTGTTTTCGCCCTGTGTCCGTCTTCTGTCGTCCATCGTGCATCGTCAACAATTTGACTGTTAACACTCTAGAGGTCACAATTTTGGCCCAATCTTAATGAAACTTGGTCAGAATGTTATCCTCATTAAAATCTTGGACGAGTTTGATATTGGGTCATCTGGGATCAAAAACTAGGTCACCAGGTCAGTTAAAAAAAAGCTTGTTAACACTCCAGAGGTCACAATTTTGGCCCAATCTTAATGAAACTTGGTCAGAATGTTACTCTCAATAAAATCTTGGACGAGATTGATATTAGGTCATCTGGAGTCAAAAACTAGGTCACCAGGTCAAATCAAAGGAAAAGTTTGTTAACACTCTAGAGGTCACAATTTTGGCCCAATCTTAATGAAACTTGGTCAGAATGTTACTCTCAATAAAATCTTGGACGATTTTGCTACTGGGTCATCTGGGGTCAAAAACAAGGCCACCAAGTCAAATCTTAATGACCCAATCACTATGAAACTTGGTTAGAATGTTACCTTTAATAAAATCTTGGACGAGTTCAATATTGGGTCATCTGGGGTCAAAAACTAGGTCACAAGGTCAAATCAAAGGAAAAGCTTGTTAACACTAGAGGTCACAATTTTGGCCCAATCTTAATGAAACTTAAGTCAGAGTGTTACCCTTAATAAAATCTTGGATGAGTTCGATATTGGATCATCTGGGGTAATTTTGATGATCTTAAGGTCAAGTTCGAATCTGGGTCATGTGGGGTCAAAAACTAGGTCACCGGGTCAGGTCAAAGGAAAAGCTAGTTAACACTTTAGAGACCACATTTATGACCATATCTTAATGAAACCTGGTCAGAATGTTAATCTTGATGATCTTTAGGTCAATAGGTCAGGTGAGCGATACAGGGCCTTCATGGCCCTCTTGTTTCTTTTCTGGTCCATAACTCTGCCTACCTTAAAGGGATTTTAATATTACTTGACACAGATGTTCCCCATAATGAGACAATGTGTCATGTGCCATACCCAGACCCCTAGCTGTAAGGTCAAGGTCACACTTGAAGGTCAAAAGTCAACATTGATATTTTCCTCTAGTCTGTAAAATATTTAAATAAAAGCTCATGAACCCAATTCAAAAAATTTATTGGTGTATTTTTTTAGCTCACCTGAGCACGAAGTGCTCAAAGGTGAGCTTTAGTGATCACCCTGTGTCCGGCGTCCGTCGTCCGTCCGTCCGTCGTCAACAATTTGACTGTTAACACTCTAGAGGTCACATTTTTGGCCCAATCTTAATGAAACTTAGTCAGAATGTTGCCCTCGATAAAATCTTGGATGAGTTCGATATTGGGTCATCTAGGATAAAAACTAGGTCACCAGGTCAAATCAAAGGAAAAGCTTGTTAACACTCTAGAGGTCACAATTTTGGCCCAATCTTAATGAAACTTGGTCAGAATGTTACCCTCAATAAAATCTTGGACGAGTTTGATATTGGGTCATCTGGGGTCAAAATCTAGGTCACCAGGTCAAATCAAAGGAAAAGCTTGTTAACACTCTAGAGGTCACAATTTTGGCCCAATCTTAATGAAACTTGGTCAGAGTGTTATCCTCAATAAAGTCTTGGATGAGTTTGATATTGGGTCATCTGGGGTCAAAAACTAGGTCACCAGGTCAAATCAAAGGAAAAGCTTTTTAACACTGTAGAGGCCGCATTTATGACTATATCTTCATGAAACTTAGTCAGAATGTTAATATTGATGATCCTACGGTCAAGTTCGAATCTGGGTCATGTAGGATCAAAAACTAGGTCACTTGGTCAAATCAAAGGAAAAGCTAATTAACACTGTAGAGGCCACATTTAAGACCGTATCCTAATGAAACTTGGTCAGAATATTTATCTTGGTGATCTTTAGGTCAAGTTTAAATCTGGGTCAGCTGGGGTCTGAAACTAGGTCACTAGGTCAAATCAAAGGAAAAGCTTGTTAACACTCTAGAGGCCACATTTATGACTGTATCTTCATGAAACTTAGTCAGAATGTTAAACTTGATGATCTTTAGGACAGGTTCGAATATTGGTCATGTTGGATCAAAAACTAGGTCACCTGGTCAAATCAAAGGAAAAGCTAATTAACACTGTAGAGGCCACATTTATGACCATATCTTAATGAAACTTGGTCAGAATGTTTATCTTGGTGATCTTTAGGTCAAGTTTAAATCTAGGTCAGCTGGGGTCTGAAACTAGGTCACTAGGTCAAATCAAAGGAAAAGCTTGTTAACACTCTAGAGGCCACATTTATGACTGTAACTTCATGAAACTTAGTCAGAATGTTAAACTTGATGATCTTTAGGTCAAATTTGAATCTGGGTCATGTTGGGTCAAAAACTAGGTCACGGGGTCAAATCAAAGGAAAAGCTTGTTAACTCTCTAGAGGCCACATTTATGACTGTATCTTCATGAAACTTAATCAGAATGTTAAAATTGATGATCTTTAGGTCAAGTTTGAATCTGGGTCATGTTGGATCAAAATCTAGGTCACGTTGTCAAATCAAAGGAAAAGCTTGTTAACACTCTAGAGGCCACATTTATGACTGTATCTTCAGAATGTTGGTCTTGATAATCTTTGATCTTCCAGTTTGAATCTGGGGTATGTAGGGTTAAAAACTAGGTCACCGGGTCAAATCAAAGTTAAAACTAGGTAACACTGTAAAAGCCACATTTATGATCATATCTAAATAAAACTTTTTCAGGATGTTAATCTTGATGATCTTTAGGTTAATATTAAATCTGGGTCAAGTGGGGTCAAAAACTAGGTCACCAGGTCAAAAAATCAAAAGAAAAACTTGTTAACACTCTAGAGGTCACATTTATGACTGTATCTTCATGAATCTTGGCCAAAATATTAATCTTGATGATCTTTAGGTCATGTTCGCGAATCTGGGTTATGTGGGGTCAAAACTAGGTCACCAGGTCAAATCAAAGAAAAGGTAGTTAACTCTCTAGAGGCCACATTTATGACCGTATTTTAATGAAACTTGGTCAGAATGTTAATCTTAATGATGTAAAGATCAGATTCCAATCTGGGTCAAGTGGGGTCAAAAACTAGGTCATCAGGTCAAATCAAAGGTAAAGCTTGTTAACAATCTAGAGGGCACATATATGATTGTATCTTCATGAAACTTGGTCAGAATGTTAACCTTTATGATCTTAAGGTCAAGTTCGAATCTGGGCCATGTGGGGTCAAAAACTAGGTCACTAAGTCAAATCAAAGGAAAAGCTAGTTAACACTCTAGAGACCACATTTATGACCATATCTTAATGAAACTTGGTCAGAATGTTAATCTTGATGATCTGATCTTTAGATCAATAGGTCAGGTGAGTGATACAGGGCCTTCAGGGCACTCTTGTTTTTCTCATATTTTCCCACCAATTTCAAAATAAAATATTATCAAAATTGAAAGTAAGTACTTTTTGTCTCGCCCTCTTTTAGTGGAAGCGAGACTAAGCAATCCAAATTCCGCCGGCAGTGGTGATGTACACAATTGGGAATAACTCAAAAACAACCGTTACATATATTTCTTTTAAACCTTGTAGGATAATTTAGAAACTAATTTTACATCCCCACGGTGAGTCCTGGTCCCCTAGTGACCTTGACTTTGAAGAAATTAGCAATTTTTAGATTTTTTAATGCCTTTGAAAAATCACAAAAATGGCAATTTCTCAAAAAACGTTACATATATTGATGGTTCAAAAACTCATTTTACACCCCATGGTGAGTGCTTGTGCACCTCCACTTATCAAAATTTTAATTTTTGCAATAGTGTTAAAAATATAATGGGAGTATAAAACCCCCTAGCATTAGTCCAGTTGCCCTAGGGTGAGACATTTTCTGGTCATGTTTATATTTTATAGATGTTTTGAGGAATAAATAACTTTTTGTATATGCAAATTTTAATCAAAATGTTGTGTTATAACATATTGTATATATAGTACAATATTGTTTATACATTATTGACAGATATCAGATCATAATGTTATACTGCAGTAGAGAAAATTAGTTGCCAAACAGTAGGGGACTTTGTATTGCATGTCAATATTTCATTCACTTGTTTTGTTTATGCTCCTTGTACACATTCAGTGATGGGTGCAGGCATATAGTTGCCATCTTGTCCTTCCATCCACCATCCTTCTTTGTGTCCATTCATCTGTCTGTCCATTCTGAAATCTTTGTCCAAATAATTCCTACAGATTCCAAGGGATTTGGCCCGAACAGAAATGTGTCAGTATGAAATGTACTTGTGCGTATTTTCCAGGTATGAATGTTATCATGCCTGGTTTAGGTGTTGTGGCCTTTTGAAAGTTTAGAGAATGCTGTATATTGCCCAAAACTGATAACAGCCTTGTCCAAACAACTCCTCTTACAAATTTCAATGGATTTGGTATGGAGAGAAAACGTGCATATTTTTAGGACATACATGTACTATGCCTGGTTTAAGTGTTGTAGCCCTTTGAAATTTTACAATATGCTGTATTTTGTTATGCTGATAACTCGTGTAAAAGTTTTCAAAGGACCTTGCCCAAGATATACGTGTTTTTCTCTAGAAAGAATGCCCCCCATCCACTAATAAATGTGCCGCCTCCCATTTGAAAAAAAAACAATCAGGTTGCTTATATACCTGTACTACCTTATATTGTTAGGCTATACCCATGTATAAAATGCTTCCCCTCTATCTTTTTGCAAAGAATTTTTTCTTAGCATGAACTACTGTATACCCCAGTGTATATTGTCAAACTATACATGTGCATTGTTTTGCCATATACTGAAGTATAAATGCTCCCTCATCCACTAATAAGTGCGGACCTTCCTCTTGTATTTGCCTATTTGCCAAAAAAAAGTTCTTTTTTATATTGTCAATATATACATGTGCTACCATATACCTCAGTATAAGGGGTCCCTCTCTGATAAAGGCACCATCTCTCCTATTTGCCAGAAAGAGAATGTTACTCTAATAATCTTTTTTTTTTTTCATGTAGTTAATAACATGTCCTGCTGTATATACCAGTAAAACACTCCTGTCCTAATGTCCTATAAGCAAATGTTGTAACACTTCCTGTATCCAGGATATATTCAGGGAGCATACATCAGTTTACAGATAGCTGTTGTTTCGTTTATTCAATGTAACAAAAGCTTAATTTCTATAATAAATTTTAATCAAGATGTTTAGGATGACATGGCTTTAAGCAAAAACAAAACGACAAATTTCATTGTGTGTTTCAGAATTGTTCACGGATCTTGGCTTCCCATTTCCTGGATCTCAGTGATGCTGCATTTATTCAGTTTACCTTTATGTATGGTTGTGAATCAACACCAGATAATGTGGATGAGAGCGTAATTGTTGGTCACTCTCCTGATGGTGTAACCTGGACAAGCATGACATTGATGCATTATCTTAACTACCGAAATCCTACGTTAGTTATTGAAAGTTTAAATAAATTTATAAAATCTTGCTTATTTAAAACAGTTTATTTTTATTTTGTAGATTAATATCCTCTAAGGAATGAATCACCATTTTGTTGTTTTCATTTTTTTTATGAAATATGTGGATGTATTGGGTGTATGTATGTGGTGGCTAATTCTTCTGCTCACAGTAGTCATTGGGAAAGCTTTCTAATGTTACTATAACATTATTTCACATCGTTTCATTACAGCCACATCACTAAAATATTTAGTTACAGCCAATCACTAAACAAAGTTTATTACAGCCACATCTCTAAAAACATTTTGTTACAGCCAATCACTACACACAGTATATTACAGCCACATCTCTAAAACCATTTTGTTACAGCCAATCACTTCAAGTTTATTACAGCCACATCTCTTAAAAACATTTTGTTACAGCTAAGTCACTAAGCACAGTTTATTACAACCACATCTTTAAAACATTTCGTTACATCCAAATCACTACAGATAGATTATTACAGCCACATCTCTTAAAACATTTTGTTACAGCCAAGTCACTAAGCACAATTTATTACAACCACATCTTTAAAACATTTTGTTACATCCAAATCACTACAGATAGATTATTACAGCCACATCTCTTAAAACCTTTTGTTACAGCCAAGTCACTAAACACAGATTATTACAGCCACATCTCTAAAAATATTTTGTTACATCCAAGTCACTAAACACAGTTTATTACAGCCAAATCTCTAAAAACATTTTGTTACAGCCAAGTCACTAAGCACAGTTTATTACAGCCGCATCTTTGAAACATTTTGTTACATCCAAGTCACTACAGACATATTATTACAGCAACATCTCTTAAAACATTTTGTTACAGCCAAGTCACTAAACACACTTTATTACAGCCACATCTCTAAAAATATTTTGTTACAGCCAAGTCACTAAGCACAGTTTATTACAGCCGCATCTTTGAAACATTTTGTTACATCCAAGTCACTACAGACATATTATTACAGCAACATCTCTTAAAACATTTTGTAACAGCCAAGTCACTAAACGCAGTTTATTACAGCCACATCTCTGAAAACATTTTGTTACATCCAAGTCACTACAGACAGATTATTACAGCCACATCTCTAAAAACATTTTGTTACAGCCATGTCACTAAGCACAGTTTCTTACAGCCACATCTTTAAAACATTTTGTTACATCCATGTCACTACAGACAGATTATTACAGCCACATCTCTAAAAACATTTTGTTACAGCCATGTCACTAAGCACAGTTTATTACAGCCACATCTCTGAAAACATTTTGTTACATCCAAGTCACTACAGACAGATTATTACAGCCACATCTCTAAAAACATTTGGTTACAGCCAAGTCACTAAATAGTTTATTACAGAAACATCACTAAAAGCAGTTTATTACAGCCACATCTTTAAAACATTTTGTTACAGCAACATCATTCCACACAGTTATGGACACATGACTAACAAAGTGTTTAAAAGAGCATCGCTACACACAGTTTTAGTACGGCCGCATCATTACACACATGCTATTACAGCAGCATCATTACACACAGTCTGTTACAGCAGCATTAAACACACATTATGTTACAGCAGCATCACTGCACACAAGCTGTTGCAGAAGCATCACTTCACACAGTCTGTAACAGCAGGATCACTTCACACAGTCTGTTACAGCAGCATCACTACACACAGTCTGCTACAGCAGCATCACTTCACACAGTCTGCTACAGCAGCATCACTTCACACAGCCTTGTGCAGCAGCATCTCTACACACAGTCTGTTAAAGTCTCATCACTACACACAGTCTGTTAAAGTAACATCACTACACACAGTCTTGTGCAGCAGCATCTCTACACACAGTTTGTGACAGCAGCATCACTACACACAGTTTGTTACAGCAGCATTTCTACACACAGTTTGTTACAGCAGCATCACTACAACAGTCTGTTACAGCAGCATCTCTACACACAGTTTGTGACAGCCGCATCACTACACACAGTCTGTTACAGCAGCATCTCTACACACAGTTTGCTACAGCCGCATCACTACACACAGTCTGTTACAGCAGCATCACTACACAGTTTGTGACAGCCGCATCACTACACACAGTCTGTAACAGCAGCATCTCTACACACAGTTTGTGACAGCAGCATCACTACACACAGTCTGTTACAGCAGCATCTCTACACACAGTTTGTGACAGCCGCATCTCTACTCACTGTCTGTTACAGCAGCATCACTACACACAGTTTGTTACAGCATCATCACTACACACAGTTTGTTACAGTCACATCACTTCACACAGTTTGTGACAGCCGCATCTGTACTCACTGTCTGTTACAGCAGCATCACTACACACAGTTTGTTACTGCAGCATCACTACATACAGTCTGTTACAGCCGCATCACTACACACAGTCTGTTACAGCAGCATCACTACACAGTTTGTGACAGCCGCATCACTACTCACTGTCTGTTACAGCAGCATCACTACACACAGTTTGTTACAGCGCATCACTACCATGTCTGTTACAGCAACATCACTACACAACAGTTTTGTTACAACAAGCATCACTACACATAGTTTTTACACACATCACTTCACAAAGTCTTTACAGTCACAACACTCACACAGTCTGTTGCAGCAGCATCACTACACACAGTTTGTTACAGTCACATCACTTCACACAGTCTGTTGCAGCAGTATCACTACACACAGTCTGTTGCAGCTACACATCACATACACACAGTTTGATTACAGTCACAATCACTTCACACAGTCTGTTGCACAGCCAGTATAATACACACCCCAGTCTCTGTTGCAGCAGTATCACTACACACAGTTTGTTACAGCAGATCCTACACACAGTTTGCAGCATCTCACTCACCATTGTTCAGCACATCACTCACACATCTTAGCAGTCCACACAGTTTTCAGCACTCTACACAGTTGACACAACAACATCACACTACATCAAAGTTTATTACAGTCACAACACTTCACACAGTCTGTTGCAGCAGCATCACTACACACAGTTTGATACAGTCACATCACTTCACACAGTCTGTTGCAGCAGTATCACTACACACAGTCTGTTGCAGCATCATCACTACACACAGTTTGTTACAGTCACATCACTTCACACAGTCTGTTGCAGCAGTATTACTACACACAGTCTGTTGCAGCAGGATCACTACACACAGTTTGTTACAGCAGCATCGCTACACACAGTTTGTTACAGCAGCATCGCTACACACAGTTTGTTACAGTCACATCACTTCACACAGTTTGTGACAGCCGCATCTGTACTCACTGTCTGTTACAGCAGCATCACTACACACAGTTTGTTACAGCAGCATCACTACATACAGTCTGTTACAGCAGCATCACTACACACAGTTTGTTACAGTCACATCACTTCACACAGTTTGTGACAGCCGCATCTCTACTCACTGTCTGTTACAGCAGCATCACTACACACAGTTTGTTACAGCAGCATCACTACACATAGTTTCTTACAGCAACATCACTACACAAAGTTTATTACAGTCACAACACTTCACACAGTCTGTTGCAGCAGCATCACTACACACAGTTTGTTACAGTCACATCACTTCACACAGTCTGTTGCAGCAGTATCACTACACACAGTCTGTTGCAGCATCATCACTACACACAGTTTGTTACAGTCACATCACTTCACACAGTCTGTTGCAGCAGTATTACTACACACAGTCTGTTGCAGCAGGATCACTACACACAGTTTGTTACAGCAGCATTGTTACACACAGTTTGTTACAGCAGCATCGCTACACACAGTTTGTTACAGCAGCATCACTACACACAGTTTGTTACAGCGACATCACTACACAAAGTTTGTTACAGTCACATTACTTCACACAGTTCGTTACAGTCACATCACTGCACACAGTCTGTTACAGCAGCATCACTTCACACAGTTTGTTACATCACCATCACTACACAGTTTGTTACAGTCACATCACTGCACTCTGTTTATTGCAGCACAGTTTGTTACAGTCGCATCACTGCACACAGTTCGTTGCAGTCACATCACTTCACACAGTCTGTTACAGCAGCATCACTTCACACAGTTTGTTACAGCACCATCACTACACAGTTTGTTACAGTCACATCACTGCACTCTGTTTATTGCAGCACAGTTTGTTACAGACACATCACTGCACACAGTCTGTTACAGCAGCATCACTACACGCAGTCTATTACAGCAGCATCATGACACGCAGTCTGTTAAGCAGCATCACTACACACAGTCTGTTACAGCAGCATCACTACATACAGTCTGTTACAGCAGCAATACTACACATAGTTTGTTACAGTCACATCACTTCACACAGTTTGTGACAGCCGCATCTCTACACACAGTCTGTTACAGCAGCATCTCTACACACAGTCTGTTAAAGCGGCATCACTACACACATCTGTTGCAGCAACATCACCACACACAACCTGTTACAGCAGCATCAGTACACAGAGTTTATTACAGTCACATCACTACACACAGTCTGTTAAAGCGGCATCAGTACACACAGTCTGTTATAGCAGCATCACTGCACACAGTCTCTTACAGCAGCATCACTACACACCGTCTGTTATAGCAGCATCTCTACTCGCAGTTTGTTAAAGCATCATCACTACACACAGTTTGTTACAGCAACATCACTACACAGAGTTTGTTACAGTCACATCACTACACACAGTCTATTAAAGTTGCATCACTATACACAGTCTATTACAGCAACATCACTACACACAGTCTCTTACAGCAGCATCACTACACACAGATTGTTACAGCAGCATCACTACACACAGTTTGTTAAAGCAGCATCACTACACACATTCTGTTACAGCAACATCACTACACACAGTCTCTTACAGCAGCATCACTACACACAGTCTCTTACAGCAGCATCGCTACACATAGTCTGTTACAGCAGCATCACTACACACAGTCTCTTACAGCAGCATCACTACACACAGTCTCTTACAGCAGCATCGCTACACACAGTCTCTTACAGCAGCATCACTACACACAGTTTCTTACAGCAGCATCGCTACACACAGTCTGTTTAAGCAGCATCACTACACACAGTTTGTTACAGCAGCATCACTACACATACAGTCTAACCTGTCTTAAGCAGCCAGCCAAGGGAAGCAGACAATTTGGCCGCTAAAGCCAGGTGACCGCTGACCGGAGGTGCAGCCAGTATATGTATTTTTCAGACTTCTGACCAGTCTATAGCCTTTAGGACCGTTTCTTTTTGGGTTTTCCATTATTATTTTACCAGGATACAATGACGTGCATTTGCCTTCGCAACACGAATGGTCTTCTTAGCAATCTAAAACTCCGGCGTGTTTTTTTTTACTACAAAAATTGTTACAGACAATTTTCCAACTACTAAACAAGTTTGTTTACAATTTTCGCCATTTTGGTAAGGGAAGCTACTCTCGGCGCTTATTGTCTACGCTAAATCTAAGATTAACGTTACGTTCCGTAAAAGATAGAGTGGTTTATATTTTTTTCCAAACACAATTAATTTCGTATAAATTTAATAGTATTTTGATGACAGAAGTATAAAAAAATCACAAATATTATGCAACTAACTAGTTATCGAGTATTATCTTTAACCGAGGTCAAACTGTGAACAACAAAATTGACACGAGGTGACACGCTAATTACCGGTAATTACTGGCCATTTGATCATAACAAAAGGGGATTACACCTTTGGTTATCAGTTTTAACTGAGAAGCTCATGTCATTTTGTCGTTCTTGTGGTGAAGTCCCGCGAAACTTATCAACCACGTGCTTCTCAAAATCGGGTATCTTCGGCGATTATTGCCTTCCTATTGGAAGAAAAATGGCCGCTGAAAGGGGTCAAATACGGCGGTCGGGAGGCAATTTCGGTGGCCGCTGGCCGCGGACGGCAGGTGGCCGCTGAATAAAGTGATAAAATAGAGGAAAATCCGTCGGGGGCGTCATAAAATGGCTGCTGAACGGAGGTGACCGCTGATCGGAGGTGACCGTTAGTACAGGTTAGACTGTAGTCTGTTTAAGCAGCATCACCACACACAGTCTGTTACAGCAGCATCACCACACACAGTTTGTTTATGCAGCATCACTACACACAGTTTGTTTAAGCAGCATCACTACACACAGTCTGTTACAGCAGTATCACTACACATAGTCTGTTACAGCAGCATCACTGCATATAGTCTGTTACATCAGCATCACTACACATAGTCTGTTTAAGCAGCATCACTACACACAGTCTATTGCAGTCACATCATTGCACACAGTTAGGTAGTTGCAGTTGCATCACTACACACAGTTTCATAGGGTTGCATGACTTTTGTATCCCATACAATGATGTAACATATGTAAAAAAGTGCATCCAATAGAAGCATTGTGACATTAAAAATGTTCAGCCTTTGTTGTCTGTGCTATTATTCAGAATTGAAATGATGTAGTTGTATAATAGTTTCAGTAAGGAAATGCATTTTTGGCTGGGTTTTTGAAGAAAAATCTGGCTTGTAGATTAGGGCTGTCCGGGCGGATGGATAAGACGGATGGGATAATGAGTCTCATGTTAACCTTTTTATTCATTCATTTTTCTCAACAACTACTTATCTAAACTTCAAGAAACTTGGTCAGAATGATCCCCTATTACCCTAGTTGGTCTAAAGTGAGAATGGGGTCACTGGGTCAAAGGTCAAGGTCACAGGGACCTGAACATTGAAAATGGTTTCTGCTCAATATCTGGACAAGTATTTCACCTAGGACCTTGAAACTTCATAGGTATGTTGATGTGTACATGACCCCTATTGATTTCGGGGTCACTGGGTCAAACATCAAGGTCACAGGGATCTAAACATTGAAAATTGTTTCCGCTCAATATCTGGACAAGTATTTCACCTAGGACCTTGAAACTTCATACGTATGTTGGTCTTGATGTGTACATGACCCCTATTGATTTCGGGGTCAAAGGTCAAGGTCACAGGGATATAAACATTGAAAATGGTGTTTTCTTACTTTGATTTATTTACACCAATTTATTTTTTTTTGTTTCATTTTCTTCCTGTCCATTTCTTTTTTTCCCTTTTTCCTTCAATAGTGCTTATTAATTTGGGGGTTATTTATTGTATGCCTTTATTAGAACTTTAATTCATTATCACCTAATTTGGAAAACCTTGACAAAATGCCGTCAGGCGTTAGCTGCTTGTTCTGTGAAAATATTTATTTTATAACTACTGTTATTTGTGCAGTTATTTTATGATTTTCTCTCTTTCTGTCATTCTGTGATGAAGTTTGGTTTCTTTATCAGTAAACTGACAAATGAAAATGATATTTCAGATTTGTGACTCTAAGGCTTCCTAAAGAAGCAAGACGGAATGGAACCCAGATTACTTTTGTGCAGCTGCAGCACAGTGGAACCAATGAAGATGATTGGGTTATTGATAACCTCCGAATTGGAGGACGTCAAGCAAATCCAGACACTATGATGAGCGATTTTGCACCTGGAATAGATCCTGCTGAATGGAACGCATTTGATAATGTTGAAATTGATGGTTACTGTGATTGGCAGGATGTTGCGATAGGTAATGTTCATGGTGATGAGAGTGCTTCCCTAATAACACAAGACTTGCATATAAGATCAGGACATATGATGCAGTTTTGGTATAACGTTGGATGTATGCGGCCATGGAACACTACTGTAGCTCCAGTTCACCTGCAGTATTCTACTGATTATGGATTGACGTGGTCTTATATTTCACGTCAGTGTTTGTCTAATGATCCAGCTTGTCCGTCTGGTGCCTCGATGGCAAGTGTTTACTATGGTGACCCAATGGGAGCATGGCAACGTGTAACTATTCCACTGGAAGGAATGACTAACTCAAAGTATGTTATTTTAATCTTTGTGACACCACTATAGTTTAAGTTTGGAATAGAATTGATTAATCCTGTAATCAGTTCAATGTTGTCAGGCATTCATTTATGATTTATGCAAAAAAAATGTCATTGAAATTGTATTTAGTGACAAATATTTACAATAAATTGGTTTACTAGTAAGACTCTCATGCAGTTATAGCAGGAAGAAACAAATGGATCTGAGTTAAATGTTAATTTGTGGGTGTGGGGGGGCACTTAGAGTTGCCTTTGTCCATCCGTCTGTCCAAGCTTACATATGCATACTTAGGTGGCTATTGGAACAATAGGTAACTTTACTTTTTCTTTGATGTCATTCATTTCCTGACAAAAAAAAGTAGAGAGAACAAAAGAGTAGCCACATAAATACCCATATTATGTAAGAATGTCCATTCGTCCATCTGTACCAAATTGTGTCATTCATTTTTCAAAAAGTATTTGACCCAGAGTCATCAAACCTCACAGGATTGTTATTCAGCATGGGAAGCAGTGCACCAGGCATTTTAATTTGGATCTCACACAGTCAGACCAGAGTTATGGCCTTTGACTTAGTCAAAAATAAGCATAAAAAGGGCCTAACCTTGAGTCATAAAACCATGTACAGTGTGTCAGGAGTGGGGGGCATCTAGTTTCATGATAAGATTGCTTTTTCTGCTTTGAAATATAAGAATCTGTTCATAAAGCGAGCTCTTGAAATGTTAAAAACATGCACAATGAAGCAGCACAGTTGATTTTACCCCTTGAATTATAAAAATCTGTACAAAGAGTGAGCATAGACATTTTTTAGGCCAAAATGCTCAAGGTGAGCTATTGTGACCAGTCATTGTCCGGCGTCCGGTGTCGTCTGTCAACATTTGCCTTGTGAACACTCTAGGGGCCACATTTGTGATCCAATCTTTATGAAACTTGGTCAAAATGTTAGTCTTGATGATCTCTAGGTCAAGCTTGAAACTGAGTCATGTGGGATCAAAAACTAGGTCAGTAGGCCAGATCAAAGGAAAAGCTTGTGAACACTCTCAAGGCCACAGTTGTGATCTAATATTTATGAAACTTGGTCAGAATGATTACCTTGATGATTTCTAGGTCAAGTTTGAATCTGGGCTATGTGGGATCAAAAACTAGGTCACCTGGTCAAATCAAAGGAAAAGCTTGTGAACACTCTAGAGGCCAAAATATTGAATCAATCTTTATGATACTTACTCAGAATGTTTGTCTTGATGATCTCTAGGTCAAGTTCAAAACTGGGTCATATGGGATCAAAAACCAGGTCAGTAGGCCAGATCAAAGGAAAAGCTTGTGAACACTCTAGAGGCCACAGTTGTGACCCAATATTTATGAAACTTGGTCAGAATGATTGTCTTGATGATTTCTAGGTCAAGTTTGAATCTGGGTCATGTGGAATCAGAAACTAGGTCACCCTGTCAAATCAAAGGAAAAGCTTGTGAACACTCTAGAGGCCACAATTTTGACTCAAGCTTTATGATACTTGGTCAGAATGTTTTTCTTGATGATCTCTAGGTCAGAATTGAAACTGGGTCATGTGGGATCAAAAACTAGGTCGGTAGGCCAGATCAAAGGAAAAGCTTGTGAACACTCTAGAGGCCACAGTTGTGACTCAATATTTATGAATCTTGGTCAGAATGATTGTCTTGATGATTTCTAGGTCAAGTTTGAATCTGGGTCATGTGGAGTCAAAAACTAAGTCACTCGATCAAATCAAAGGAAAAGCTTGTGAACACTGTAGAAGCCACATTTTTGAATCAATCTTTATTATACTTGGTCAGAATGTTTTTCTTGATGATCTCTAGGTCAAGTTTGAAACTTGGTCATGTGGGGTAAAAAACTAGGTCAGTAGGCCAGATCAATGGAAAACACTTGTGAACACTCTAGAGGCCACAGTTGTGACCCAATATTTTTTAAACTTAGTCAGAATGATTGTCTTGTTGATTTCTAGGTCAGATTTGAATCTGGGTCATGTGGGGTCAAAAACTAGGTCACCCGGTCAAATCAAAGGAAAAGCTTGTGAACACTTTAGAGGCCACAATTTTGACTCAATCTTTATAAAGCTTGGTCAGAATGTTTGTCTTGATGGTTTCTAGGTCGAGTTTGAAACTGGGTTATGTGGGGTTATAAACTAGGTCACTAGGCTAGATCAAAGGAAAATCTTGTCAACACTCTAGAGACCACAATTTAAGTTTGAAACTCATGAGAATTAATCAGAATGTGTGTCTTGATAATCTATAGGTCATGTTTGAATCTGGGTCATGTGGGGTCAAAAACTAGGTCACCTGGTCAAATCAAAAGGAAGGTTTGTGAACACTAGAGGCCACAGTTGTGACCCAATCTTTATGAAACTTGGCCAGGATGTTTATCTTGATAATTTCTGGGTTAAGTTCGAAACTGGGTCATATGGGGTCAAAAACTAGGTCAGTTGGCCAGATCAAAGGAAAAGCTTGTGAACACTCAAGAGACCACAGTTGTCACTCAATCTTTATGAAATTTGGTCAGAATGTTTGTCTTGATGATCTTTAGGTCAGATTTGAATCTGGGTCATGTGGGATGAAAAACTAGGTCACTAGGCTAGATCAAAGGAAAAACTTGTGAACACTATAGAGGCCACAGTTATGACTCAGTCTTTATGAAATTTAGTCGGAATGTTTGTCTTGATGATCTCTAGGTCAAGTTCAAAACTGGATCATATGGGATCAAAAACTAGGTCAGTAGGCCAGATCAAAGGAAAAGCTTGTGAACACTCTAGAGGCCACAGTTGTGACCCAATATTTATGAATCTTGGTCAGAATGATTGTCTTGATGATTTCTAGGTCAAGTTTGAATCTGGGTCATGTGGAGTCAGAAACTAGGTCACCCTGTCAAATCAAAGGAAAAGCTTGTGAACACTCTAGAGGCCATAATTTTGACTCAAGCTTTATGATACTTGGTCAGAATGTTTGTCTTGATGATCTCTAGGTCAGATTTGAAACTGGGTCATGTGGGATCAAAAACTAGGTCAGTAGGCCAGATCAAAGGAAAAGCTTGTGAACACTCTAGAGGCCACAGTTGTGACTCAATATTTATGAATCTTGGTCAGAATGATTGTCTTGATGATTTCTAGGTCAAGTTTGAATCTGGGTCATGTAGAGTAAAAACTAGGTCACCCGATCAAATCAAAGGAAAAGCTTGTGAACACTGTAGAAGCCACATTTTTGACTCAATCTTTATTATACTTGGTCAGAATGTTTGTCTTGATGATCTCTAGGTCAAGTTTGAAACTGGGTCATGTGGGGTAAAAAACTAGGTCAGTAGGCCAGATCAATGGAAAACACATGTGAACACTCTAGAGGCCACAGTTGTGACCCAATATTTTTAAACTTGGTCAGAATGATTGTCTTGTTAATTTCTAGGTCAGATTTGAATCTGGGTCATGTGGGGTCAAAAACAAGGTCACCCGGTCAAATCAAAGGAAAAGCTTGTGAACACTTTAGAGGCCACAATTTTGACTCAGTCTTTATAAAGCTGGGTCAGAATGTTTGTCTTGATGATTTCTAGGTCGAGTTTGAAACTGGGTTATGTGGGGTTATAAACTAGGTCACTAGGCCAGATCAAAGGAAAATCTTGTCAACACTCTAGAGACCACAATTTAAGTTTGAAACTCATGAGAATTAATCAGAATGTTTGTCTTGATAATCTATAGGTCATGTTCGAATCTGGGTCATGTGGTATCAAAAACTAGGTCACCTGGTCAAATCAAAAGGAAGGTTTGTGAACACTCTAGAGGCCACAGTTGTGACCCAGTCTTTATGAAACTTGGCCAGGATGTTTATCTTGATAATTTCTGGGTTAAGTTTGAAACTGGGTCATATGGGGTCAAAAACTAGGTCAGTTGGCCAGATCAAAGGAAAAGCTTGTGAACACTCAAGAGGCCACAGTTGTCACTCAATCTTTATGAAATTTGGTCAGAATGTTTGTCTTGATGATCTTTAGGTCAGATTTGAATCTGGGTCATGTAGGATGAAAAACTAGGTCACTATAGAAGATCAAAGGAAAAGCTTGCGAACACTCACAGTTGTGACTCAATCTTTTTGAAACTTGGTCAGAATGTTTGTCTTGATGATCTCTAGGTCCAGTTTTAATCTGGGTCATTTGGGGTCAAAAACTAGGTCACATGGTCAAATCAAAGGAAAAGTATGTGAACACTCTAAAGGCAACAGTTGTGACTCAATCTAAATGAAACTTGTTCAGAATGTTTGTCTTGATGAACTTTAGGTTTAATTCGAAACTGGGTCATTTGGGGTCAAAAACTAGGTCAGTAGGCTAGATCAGCTCTGGTGAGTGATATAGGGCCATCATGGACCTCTTGTTTTAAAAAGATATGACTGCTTGTTGCAAAGTTTGAAAACCTAGTTTGCATGGAATTTTTGTTTCTCCTTGAAATGTAAGAATCTGTATAGAGAGTGAGCATAGTCGTTTTTAACCAGGTTTTTATACGCCCGTTTGAAAAACGAGACGTATTATGGGAACGCCCCTGGCGGGCGGGCGGGCGGGTGTGTGGGCGCCGTCCACAGACCTTGTCCGGAGCATATCTTCTACATGCATGAAGGGATTTTGATGAAACTTGGCACAGTTGTTTACCATCATGAGACAGAGTGTCATGCGCAAGAACCAGGTCCCTAGGTCTAAGGTCAAGGTCACACTTAGAGGTCAAAGGTCAAATTCAAGAATGACTTTGTCCGGAGCATATCTTCTTCATGCATAGAGGGATTTTGATGAAAGTTGGCACAATTGTTCATCATCATGAGAAGGAGTGTCATGCACAAGAACCAGGTCCCTAGGTCTAAGGTCAAGGTCACACTTAGAGGTCAAAGGATACAAGAATGAAAACTTTGTCCGGAGCATTTCTTCTTCATGCATAGAGGGATTTTGATATAACTTGGCACAAATGTTCACCACCATGAGGCGGAGTGTCATGCGCAAGAACCAGGTCTCTAGGTCTAAGGTCAAGGTCACACTTAGAGGTCAAAGGATACAAGAATGAAAACCTTGTCCGGAGCATGTCTTCTTCATGCATAGAGGGATTTTGATATAACTTGGCACAAATGTTCACCACCACGAGACGTAGTGTCATGCGCAAGAACCAGGTCCCTAGGTCTAAGGTCAAGGTCACACTTAGAGGCCAAAGGTCAGATACAAGAATGACTTTGTCCGAAGCATTTCTTCTTCATGCATGGAGGGATTTTGATGTAACTTGACACAATTATACACCATCATGAGACAAAGTGTCATGCGCAGTTCCCTTCTTTCGAATTACTTCCCTTTGTTGTTACTATAAATAGCTTATATTGTAACTTTTTCATTACTAGTCATAGGGAAAAATCCAGACCACTTTTCTGTAGTACAATATGCATGCTACATCCAATTTTGAGGTGTACTTTGACCAGTCTCTACCTGTTAAAGATTTTTGTGAGGACTTACAATTTTTTTTATGATTTTTTTTTTTTTTTTTTTTATGATTTTTTTTTTTAAGATTAACTTCCCTTAGTTGTTACTATAAATAACTTATATTGTAACTTTTTTATAATTGACCGTAGGGAAAAACCAAGACCACTTTTCTGTGGTACAACATAGATGTTACTTTCCAATTTTAGGTGTATTTTAAGGTATCTCTAACTGGTAAGGAGTTTTTTTGTGGACTTAGAAAAACAAAACACTTAGTTATTACTAAACAACCACAAAGTTAAAAATTCCATTTGCAAATACAGGTGCTAGAGTAAAGAAATTTGCTGTGACGGGCGTATATTGTGACATTCTTGCACTCTTGTTCAAAGTTGAAAATCTGGTTATCTTCTTCTTATTCTTATCATTTGCAACTACACTGTCAGAACAGTAGCCTCGATGAAACTTGTGGTTTGCTGCAGATCCTCAATGCCTCCATACAATTTCTGGTGGATTGAGGTATCTATCGGCCAAGTCGCAGCTCGCTCCTGGTCATGCCTTTTACATCTCTGAAGTATATGCTCTGCAGTCTGATCTTCTTCACCACATGGACAAGTTGGTGATGATGTCAGTCTGTATTTCTTGTACATGTGAGCATTGAGCTTGTTGTGCCCTGAGCGGAGCCTGACCATCATTACTTGTTCAGACCGATCAAGGAGATGAAAAGCATCTTCCTCCATCCTTGGTCTCATTAGTGCCTTGATGATGGTGACTTTCTCCTTGTAACTCACAGGTTCTGTTGGTTGCTCTGACTGAGCTCCTAGCTTAGCCAGTTTGTCTGCCTCTTCATTGCCTGCAAGTCCACAGTGGGATGGAATCCACTGAAGTGCTACTTTGCAGGTTATACTCAGGCTCTGCATTCTCCTGGCTAGCTGCGGAGCTTTATTGTTGATTAGAGCTTCCATGACAGACAGTGCATCTGTGAGAAAGATGGCTGAGGAGCTTTCTTCTGCCGAGTCTTCAACCATTGAGACGGCCTTCATGAGTGCTTCAGTCTCTGCCTTGTAATTGCTGCAGTGTTTTCCTGTGGCTGCATGTAGTGTTTCTCTCTTGCCAGATGGATATTGAATGAAAACTCCTGCTCCTCCATCTTTGACGGCGCATGTGGCTGATCCGTCTGTATAGTCGAGTCCATGATTCCAGAGGATAGTCTTCATTGATCATAGCAAGTGTGAGGCTCTTCCAAATGCCTTCATCCTCTTGCTTCCCGCGGTCAAGATGAGGAACAGCAAGTCTCACAGTCACTGAGGACAGATCATTCGCTAGTGGGTTTATAATGTCTTCACTACCTAGGGGAATCGTTGGTATGTTCAGCTCAGTTTTGAACACTCGGTTGAGTTTCTTTGCCTCATGTACGAAGCTGCTACGTTTGAGCCGATTCCTTTTGTAGCCATCTAGCTTGGCTTTCATGGGATGGTCTTGAAAAGACCTGAACTTCTCTGCTTGAAGCAGAACCTTTGCATGTCTTCTGTTTTGTAACGGCTGTGTGCCTGTTAGTTTCTCCATGAAGGAGATTGGTGTAGACTTTGTAGCACCTGTCATGATCCACAATGCTTGGTTCTGGACCGTGTCTAAAGCCTGTTGGTTAGTTTTGGCAGTAGTGGACCAGGCAGTTGAGCTATACTCTTAATGGGGTCTCACTGTTCCCTGATATACTGTCTTGAGTATTTGCTCATTTGCTCCCCACGTTGTTCCAGCAAGTTTGAGCATCATGGCAAGCTTCCTACGGGCCTTCCCTTTTGCTTGACTAATGTGGGGCTTCCAGGTTAGCCATTTGTCAAAGGTCACTCCGAGGTATTTTGCCTAGTCTGCTTCAGTCAGCAAAGTATTTCCCATCTTGATTTTTCCCGCCCTCTGCTTTGACGACAGGGAGAATAGTGTGGTGGATGATTTCTCTGTATTGATCGATACACACCATTCTTCAGCCAGGTCTCTACTTCCTCTCCACGTTTATCCAGATGGTCGTATCCCCAGCTTTGTGAGTGACTGTTAAAGTCTCCTACAATGATGAACCTGGTTTCATCAGTTGTAACTTTGTCAAGGGACAGAGCTTTGTCACTTGGAGAGTATATATTCACAAGTTTCAAACTGAACTCGTTCTTTCTGAGGCTCAGAACTTGGAACTCAGAGTCATTCATATGCGTGTTGGTCTGGACAGCGCTGATGTTGTTCCTGACCAATGTCATGATGCCTCCTTTTCGTCTGCCAATTCTGTCACAGCGGAAACACTGGTATCCTCTGACTTTGAAGGATTTCTCTGGCTGTAGGTGAGTTTCCTGAATGCAACAGACATTAATGTCTTTCTCATGGAGGATATGCTCAAGTTCAGCTTTCTTGTTGAAGACACCCTCCGCATTCCAATGCATCAGCCTGAAAGGTTGATGCAAATTGGTTCTTCTTCTTGGTATGTTCCTCCTTCTTCTCTTTGTATGTTGTGGATTGAAGGAGGGACCCCCAGTAGCTGTGGGTGGACTCTGTCGAGGCTCAGGGCCCGGCACTGAATCCCCCTGGAGGGACCTCTGAGATTCAGCACCACATTTTTGAATACCGGATGGCTGTGCAGTCATAGCGATATTGCATGGTGCATGTTGTTCGTTAAGAGAGTGCCAATGGCCCAGCACCTCTGTCTTCAACTCTCTAGGTTTCTTTCGGGGTTACCTCACCCTTAGTTCCGAGTTAAAACCCTATCCTGGGAACACAGGAGCTATTTGTCCCATAGCTGGGGGTCTGTTCATAGGCATCAGGGGGTGTCCACACACCGGTGGGCCTGGCATGCCACATGTCTGGGGGCAGACCTCCTCCGAGTCCCTTGCAGTTCTGCCTGAGGCCGCAAGGTGCTCAGTTACAGTGTGGCGCCAACTCGGAGGCACTGCAAAAGGGCTTGTCTGCAGAGAGGCTATGTACTGGCAGGGAAGACTTACGCACTCGGCTCCTTTTTCACCAGAAGGCTAGCCAGCGGTGGAGGCTGAAAGCGGAAGGTGACAAGCACACAACACACAGCACACCACACTTGACGCCTCAGCAGACCAATTGCCACACGAAAATCTGGTTATTAAAGTGGCGATGTCGTTGGGCAGATGGATGGATGGATGGGTGGCATCAAGATTTGGTTTCCGTTCAGTAACTTTAGTTTTGGTTGAGATATTTAAATGGAATAAAATTTGGGGTCAGTGGTGTCAAGGTCAAAACACTGTTACAAAAAGTAGAGAAAAACAGTTTCTGCTCAATAACTTAAGTTTTGATTGATGAATTGAAATTAAACATGCCGTAAAAGTAGATTATAGAAAAATCAAGGCTGGGATTGCATATGGGGTCATTGGGGTCAGGTTCAAGGTCAGTATAACTGATTTAAAGTGCATACTTAGAAATTACCACTGTGGTGCAATAGTCTAGAGCATTGGGTCACAGCTAACTCTTGTGCTGTGGAACACATGGGTCACGATTCAAATGTAAGTATGAAGTATATGTGTCAAGTTTCATAACTATATTAGTGCTCTTTTTGATATTGAATAGAAAAAGATTTTACCTACCTGTTCCATTTTTCTTCACTATTCCATTTTTATTACATTTCAATATGATAACCAATAACTGCCCTAAATAGTTTCAGTTCATTTTGCAACTTGACCTTTAGAGCTCAAAAACAAAATGATTAGTCCTATAAGCCATGGATTTTATAGATGTAGGTCATTAAATCACTCATTCTCTGTAACATTTAAGCAATTATAGTTTTTGTTTTGTTTCAGAGCTACAAGGTTTCGCTGGCAGCAACGCCCTGTTATGGATGAGGAAGCAGTCACAGACTTCGGTATCAGAGAAATTTATATAGGTCGAGCATGTCAGGATCTGTGTGGTGGTCATGGTATCTGTCATCCAGCTAACTTCCCAGCATGCATCTGTGATGATGGTCACCGTGGTGATAATTGTTATCCCTGGAAAGTTAAAAATTTGGTAGAGTATGCTTATGGTTTAGCTCTTTTGACTTTGGTGGTCAATTGTTCCAGTAAAATGCTTGCATGTACATTGTTTTTAATGCATAATTGTTAAGTTTGATGCCTGTTTGAATCATCTTTAATGCATTGACAAACAAATGCTGGTGTCTGTCATGATCCGGTCTAGTATGAATCACCTTCAGTGCTTGTACAAACAAATGCTGGTGTCTGTCATGGTCTGGTCTAGTATGAATCACCTACAATGCTTGTACAAACAAATGCTGGTGCCTGTCATGATCCGGTCCAGTATGAATTACCTTCAGTGCTTGTACAAACGAATGCTGGTGTCTGTCATGATCCAGTCTAGTATGAATCACCTTCAATGCTTGTACAAATGAATGCTGGTGTCTGTCATGATCCAGCTTGGTATGAATCACATTCAATACTTGTACAAACAAATGCTGGTGTCTGTCATGATCCAGTCTGGTATGAATCACCTTCAATGCTTTGACAAACAAATGCTGGTGTCTGTCATGATCTGATCTAGTATGAATCACTTTCATTGCTTGTACAAACAAATGCTGGTGTCTGTGATGATCTGGTCTAGTTTGAATCACCTTCAATGCTTGTACAAACAAATGCTTGTGCCTGTCATGATCAGGTCTAGTATGAATCACCTTCAATGCTTTGACAAGCAAATGCTGGTGGCTGTCATGATCCGATCTAGTATGAATCACATTCAATGCTTGTACAAACAAATGCTGGTGTCTGTGATGATCCGGTCTAGTGTGAATCACCTTCAATGATTGTACAAACAAATGCTGGTGTCTGTGATGATCTGGTCTAGTTTGAATCACCTTCAATGCTTGTACAAACAAATGCTGGTGTCTGTGATGATCTGGTCTAGTATGTATCACCTTCAATGCTTGTACAAACAAATGCTTGTGCCTGTCATGATCTGGTCTAATGTGAATCACCTTCAATGCTTGTACAAACAAATGCTGGTGTCTGTGATAATCTGGTCTAGTTTGAATCACCTTCAATGCTTGTACAAACAAATGCTGGTGTCTGTGATGATCCGGTCTAGTGTGAATCACCTTCAATGATTGTACAAACAAATGCTGGTGTCTGTGATGATCTGGTCTAGTTTGAATCACCTTCAATGCTTGTACAAACAAATGCTGGTGTCTGTGATGATCTGGTCTAGTATGTATCACCTTCAATGCTTTGACAAGCAAATGCTGGTGGCTGTCATGATCCGATCTAGTATGAATCACATTCAATGCTTGTACAAACAAATGCTGGTGTCTGTGATGATCCGATCTAGTATGAATCACATTCAATGCTTGTACAAACAAATGCTGGTGTCTGTGATGATCCGGTCTAGTGTGAATCACCTTCAATGATTGTACAAACAAATGCTGGTGTCTGTGATGATCTGGTCTAGTTTGAATCACCTTCAATGCTTGTACAAACAAATGCTGGTGTCTGTGATGATCTGGTCTAGTATGTATCACCTTCAATGCTTGTACAAACAAATGCTTGTGCCTGTCATGATCTGGTCTAATGTGAATCACCTTCAATGCTTGTACAAACAAATGCTGGTGTCTGTGATAATCTGGTCTAGTTTGAATCACCTTCAATGCTTGTACAAACAAATGCTGGTGTCTGTCATGATCCGGTCTAGTATGAATCACCTTCAGTGCTTTGACAAGCAGATGCTGGTGGCGGTCATGATCCGATCTAGTATGAATCACATTCAATGCTTGTACAAACAAATGCTTGTGCTTGTCATGATCTGGTCTAATGTGAAGCACCTTCAATGCTTGTACAAACAAATGCTGGTGTCTGTGATGATCTGGTCTAGTATGAATCACCTTCAATGCTTGTACAAACAAAGGCTGGTGTAAGTCATGAACCAGTCAGATTTGAACCTATAACCTCTTACTTGTCAAACATTTGACACTCAGATACTTTTATACTCCCACAAAACGCAGTTTGGGGGGATATATAGGAGTGAGGTTGGCGGTTAGTTGGTCAGTCAGTCCGTTGGTTTTCATGGTTTCTGGATGATAACTCATGAAAGGCTTGACCGATTTAAATAATTTTTGGTACACAGATGTAACATCAAAAAATACAGGTCAAGTTTGAATTTGGGGTCAGTAGGTCAAAGGTAAAGGTCACAGTGACTGTGAACAGTTAAATGGTTTCCGGATGATAACTTGAGAATGCTTGGGCCTAGGATCTTGAAAATTGATAGGGAGGTTGGTTATGACCAGCAGATGACCCCTAATGGTTTTGAGGTCAGTGGATCACAGGTCAAGGTCACAGTGACCCGGAACATTTAAACAGTTTTTGGACAATAACTTCAGAACGTTTAGGACTAGGCTCAGGAAACTTAATCGGGAGGTTTGTCATATCAAGCAGATGACCCGTATTGATTTTGAGTTCCAAAGGTCAAAGGTCATTTAAACCTTTTACAGACAATAACTTGAGAACGCTTGGGCCGAGGATCATGAAACTTCATAGGGAGGTAGATCATGACTAGCAGATGACCTCTATTGATTTTGAGGTCAGTAGGTCAAAGGTCAAGTAAGTTGGCTTTGACATTGGCTTAGTTCTGTGACAAGGCCATATTGTGGGGGTATAATTCATCATTCCTGTGACAACTGTAGTTTAATTTATGGCCTTGTCACTAATGAGACTGCACGGGTGAACTATTTGTGGTTTTTAGCTTGACTATTTGAAGAATAGGTAGAGCTATTGGACTCACCTGTGTGTCGGTGTGTCTGCGTTGACATCCCAATTTGATTAAATTTTTGTCTGTACGCTGGTATCTCAGTAAGCACAAGTGGGAATGGATTGAAACTTGACACACTTATTCACTGTGATCAACTGACTTATGTTGCACAGGTTCCATAACTCTATGTTGTTTCTTTACAAAATTATGCCTCTTTTTCAACTTAGCAAATTTTGGTTAAGCTGGTATCTTAGTACCCAATAATGGGAATGGATTGAAACTTTGCATGATATAAAATGCAGTGTACATGTTCCATAACTCTAGTTTGCATTTTTACAAAATTATGCCCCTTTTTCGACTTTTATATTCATTTAATTTACAAGGCTGTTGAAAAGTCCTCCTACAGCTTTTGCTTATTAAAGCAAATATTGATTATTCTGTTATTTCATCTATTGGTGCAAACAGTTACTTTTATGATTTTGTTTTTTTTTAACATGAAAGATGTCAAACAGACATTTTTTGCTCACCTGTCACATAGTGAAAGGTGAGCTTTTGTGATCACGCAGCGTCCGTCGTCCGTGCGTCCGTCCGTCCGTGCGTAAACTTTTCCTTGTGACATCTCTAGAGGTCACATTTTTTGTGGGATCTTTATGAAAGTTGGTCAGCATGTTCATCTTGATGATATCTAGGTCAAGTTCGAAACTGGGTCACCTGCCTTTAAAAACTAGGTCAGTAGGTCTAAAAATAGAAAAACCTTGTGACCTCTCTAGAGGCCATATATTTCACAAGATCTTCATGAAAATTGGTCAGAATGTTCACCTTGATGATATCTAGGTCAAGTTTAAAACTGGGTCACGTGCTGTCAAAAACTAGGTCAGTAGGTCTAAAAATAGAAAAACATTGTGACCTCTCTAGAGGCCATATATTTCACAAGATCTTCATGAAAATTGGTCAGAATGTTCATCTTGATGATATCTAGGTCAAGTTTGAAACTGGGTCACATGCTGTCAAAAACTAGGTCAGTAGGTCAAATATTAGAAAAACCTTTTGACCTCTCTAAAGGCCATGTTTTTCCATGGGATCTGTATGAAATTTGGTCTGAATGTTCATCTTGATGATATCTAGGTCAAGTTCGAAACTGGGTCACATGCCTTCAAAAACTAGGTCAGTAGGTCTAAAAATAGAAAAACCTTGTGACCTCTCTAGAGGCCATATATTTCATGAGATCTTCATGAAAATTGGTCAGAATGTTCACCTTGATGATATCTAGGTCAAGTTTGAAAGTGGGTCACGTGCCTTCAAAAACTAGGTCAGTAGGTCAAATAATAGAAAAACCTTGGGACCTCTCTAGAGGCTATATTTTTCATGGGATCTGTATGAAAATTGGTCTGAATGTTCATCTTGATGATATCTAGGTCAAGTTCGAAAGTGGGTCACGTGCCTTCAAAAAATAGGTCAGTAGGTCAAATAATAGAAAAACCTTGTGACCTCTCTAAAGGCCATATTTTATATGGGATCTGTATGAAAGTTGGTCTGATATCTTCACCTTGATGATATCTAGGTCAAGTTCGAAACTGGGTCACGTGCCGTCAAAAACAAGGTCAGTAGGTCTAAAAATAGAAAAACCTTGTGACCTCTCTAGAGGCCATATATTTCACAAGATCTTTATGAAAATTGGTCAGAATGTTCATCTTGATGATATCTAGCTCAAGTTTGAAACAGGGTCATGTGCGGTCAAAAACTAGGTCAGTTGGTCTAAAAATAGAAAAACCTTGTGACATCTCTAGAGGCCATATTTGTGAATGGATCTTCATGAAAATTGGTCAGAATGTTCATCTTGATGATATCTAGGTCAAGTTCGAAACTGGGTCACGTGCCTTCAAAAAGTAGGTCAGTAGGTCAAATAATGAAAAAACGTTGTGACCTCTCTAGAGGCCATATTTTTTGTGGGATCTGTATGAAAGTTGGTCTGAATGTTTATCAACTGGGTCATGTGGGAAGAGGTGAGCGATTCAGGACCATCATGGTCCTCTTGTCTTATTCAGTTGTTTAGATGCTTACCATTAATATCAAAAAAGGAATTTCCATAAAATCATGTTATTACAGTTGAACTATTTAGTAGTTGTGAGTTCCAGTTTGGAAGAGAAACATGCATTGATACTGGTCAACTCAAGTCAAGTTTATTCATAACAACATGACCCCTAACTGGGGTGTGTGCATACATATTACACAAATATAATATACAGGAATGAGCAATACATATTACTATGAATGGCTATATCCAGCTGGGCTTAATCTAATACCTATAAGCATTACCATAGGTTATTCGGAAGCACAACTCCAGCAATCTGTACAGTCCACAAGTCCCAACATAGGGGAGAAATAAGAAATATTAAATGGAATGACGAATATAGATGATAATTGCACTATAGTCTTGTCACTCCCAGAACAGTATAACATCGAGACATCTCTACAGTACTAGATTGAGAAAGATTAAAAATCATGTGACTTAACATTTACAGACAAATGTGTAATAAAAAGAAAGACACTATTGAAATTTAGATAGTACAATTTTACAGAATTTTGCTAACTTGAATAATATACTAACATTTTCAGAATTAAACAGTGCTTTCATTTTAGTAGTGTTATGATTTTTAATAATATCAGTAGGAATGTTTTTCTTTCTTTCTTTTCTAAAACAATAGCATTCAAAAATATAGTAATACTCACCCCCAAATTTGTTAAAACTGCACAACTCGCAGATGCGATCATCTCTTGTGATACCAAGAAAACGACACTTTTCTACAGGTAGTTTATGGTTAACACATCTAAATCAGCTCAAACATATTCTAAGGTCAGTCTGCAGTACATTCAGATAATATTCAAAACAATGAGATGTTTTAAATATCCTATAATTTAAATATTTAGGCATTATGTAAATGGAGTTATACCAATTTTGCTTAAACTGATCACAGCCTGTTTTCATCATTTTTGCAAGGTTTCAATTTTGATGTACATATTGATTTAGCCAGTAACTTGAAAAACCACAATGTTCGGTGTTTCTTCAATTTTGCATAACCATTTTGAGTGAAAAATACCAGAATTATGTAAATGTAATTGTTTACCACTTACAGTTCTTTTCCAAAGACCGACCATTCTGGCTTTGATAAGTCACTGAACTTCAATTTCAGCTGGGTATCTACCCAGCTCACTATAAAGTATAGAGGTTGGTGTGGTTTTCTTAAAATGAAGTATATATTTGTAAAACTGGATAAACAGAGACTCTATTACATCGCACTTTTCAAATCCATAAACTTCAGAACTATACAATGCTATTGGAGCAATCATACTGTCAAATAACTGGAGTTGCATATCTAAAGGTATGCCAACTTCCTGACTTTTTGGAGATATTAATTGTCTGTACCATAAACAGTGAACAGGGTGTCATAATTATTTCTGGTCAGCATGCAGAAACTTGCTAACTTCAGGTCAACTGTTATTCTTTAATAAGTCCTGTGAAGAGGTATATTGCAAATGAAAATATTTTTAAGCACTTATTTAAGCATCCATTTGAGATTGAAACAGTTCTTTCTAGAAATGGTAAAAAGTTTATAACTATACATTTTCAGAGAAGCAATATAAGCAACTCCATTTAATGTCCTTTTATTAGCTCACCTGTCACGTAGTGACAAGGCGAGCTTTTGTGATTGCCCTTCGTCTGTCGTCCGTCCGTCATCCGTCAGTTTACAATTTCTTGATTTTAATCAAACTTGCACACAACTTGTATTGGCATAATATCTTGGTTCTTTCGAAAACCCGTCATGGGTTACAGAGTTATGGCCCTTTAAAGGGCCAAAATTTGCTATTTTGGCTTTTGCAGCCAAATAGAGACTTCATTTATGGTTTGATTTGATACAAACTTGCAAAATATCTTTAACAATAATTGATCTTGGATTCCATGATGAATCCGTAAGATCCAATCATAGGTTCCAGAGTGACGGCCCCTGATTGACCGCTAAAAGAGTCAAAATTTGTTAATTTTTACCTTGTGAACACGATAGAAGTGACATTTTACATTCTATTTTAACCACACTTACAAACAACTTAAGTCACAATAAGATCTGGGTTCCTTTTGATAACCGGCTAGATTCCATCATGGGTTTCTATTTTGGCCCTTTCAGAGGTTTCATTTCTGCTTTGATTTGATACAAACTTGAACAGAATGTTTATCTTGATGATCTTTAGGCCAAGTTTGAAACTGGGTCATATGGGGTCAAAAACTAGGTCACCCGGTCAAATCAAAGGAAAAGCTTGTTAACACCCTAGAAGCCACATTTATGACCCTATCTAAATGATTCCTAGGCCAAGTTCGAAACTATGTCATGTGGGGTCAAAAACTAGGTCAGCTGCTCAAATCAAAGGAAGAGCTTGTTAACACTGTAGAGGCCACATTTATGACCCTATCTTCATGAAACTTGGTCAGAATAGTAAACAGCAAGTATTTTATGTGTATGGTAATGTTAAATGTCACATAATTGAAAATTTCAAAGGCCTTTATGAGAAGAATAACTCAAAATTTTGGACTTGGCCATGATGTTGATGATGGGTTCATATGACCACATATCTCAGATATTTAAATGTAGTTTGTTATTGTTTTTACCTACCATTCAGTATATTATTACTTTATGTCACCATTCTATATACTGTTACTTTATGTCACCATTCAGTATACTGTTACTTTATGTCACCATTCTATATACTGTTACTTTATGTCACCATTGAGTATACTGTTACTTTATGTCACCATTCTATATACTGTTACTTTATGTCACCATTCAGTATACTGTTACTTTATGTCACAATTCAGTATACTATTAATTTATGTCACCATTCTATATACTGTTACTTTATGTCACCATTCAGTATACTGTTACTTTATGTCACCATTCAGTACACTACTACTTTATGTCACCATTCTATATACTGTTACTTTATGTCACCATTCAGTATACTACTACTTTATGTCACCATTCTGTATACTATTACTTTATGTCACCATTCAGTATACTGTTACTTTATGTCACCATTCTATATACTATTACTTTATGTCACCATTCAGTATACTGTTACTTGATGTCACCATTCAGTATACTAATACTTTATGTCACCATTTTATATACTGTTACTTTATGTCACCATTCTATATACTGTTACTTTATGTCACCATTCTATATACTGTTACTTTATGTCACCATTTAGTATACTAATACTTTATGTCACCATTCTATATACTGTTACTTTATGTCACCATTCTATATACTGTTGCTTTATGTCACCATTCAGAATATTGCATGCATTAGTATATACAATTAATTTTATAGAGCTGAAATCCATTAATTTTAAATTGGTCTTCATACTTAAAATATAAAGTCATTATTACTCATTAAATATGTAATAATAGACAAGAAGTAAAATGAAGTTTTATTCAGATATTCCCATTTCACTTTTAGAAAGAGTTGAAGGATACATTTGATGATGAAGATATTGATAAGTCCAAGTGGTCCCTTGTACAAGGGGGTACAGTACAGGACCCTTGTACCCAGCTAGTTGAGGGTACAGCACTTGTACAGAATGGGCCCGGGCTTAGACAGCTTGCCACTGTAGATATGGACCTCAGAGATGCAAAGTAAGCACTTAATATGTTTCCATAAATTTGATAAAAAATGTGTTGAAATAATGTTCTTTCAGAACAAGTTTACTGAAACAAAATCTCTATCAGATGCTGTACATTCAGAACAGCTGTGAATATAGATTTCGAATCACAACTACCCATGAGGATGTCACAAATAGCAAAATTACCAAACTTCATTCGATTGACTTACTACTTGGTTGTTATGCCCCTGCAACTAGTATGATGGGGATGTGGGAGGGGGCATATAGTGTAACCCTTGATTATGTGATATTCAGAAAATCGTTTCTAGCCCAGAACTTTGTCATAGCTTGGCACAAATGACTATAATAACAGGACATTGCATCGTCTGCTAGACCTAGACTCATACCTCAAAGGTCAAGGTCACACTTTGAGGTAAAAGTTGGTCCATTTTCTTATATAAACTATAGTAATATCAGCTGCATTACCCAGAAATTGATTTGTTATGTGTAGCAGGCTTTCTAAAAAAATGCAGCTTATAAGAGGAAAATGGTTAAGGCTGCTGGAGTTAGTCATGGTTATCTGTTGCTTAAAAAAAGAAAACAGTTTGTGGCAAATAGCTTAAAGTTTTGATTGACATATTAACACCAAACTTGGTATATAGCAAACTTACAGAGCAATATGGTTTGGGATTTATTGTAAAGGTCAAGGTTACACTGTTACTGAAAATAGAAAAATTATTTTCACTTGATATCTTTAATTTGGAATGACATATTGCAATGAAACTTGATAATTATGTAGATAACCTACCAAAATACAAAGAGAGAATCAAGGTAGCATATGAGAAGAGAAAGGATGTGATTACATTTGGTACCTCTGGGGTCAAGGTCACCGTGGCTTACAATATTTAAAATAGAGGAACAGCTTCTGGTTGTTAACTATAGTTCAGAGTGATATATTGTCACCAACTTTGCTGTATAGGAAGCTAATATGGAGATCTAGCTAGCAGTTACAGGGGTAAAGGTCAAGATTAGGGTTACTAAAAATAGCAAAAATGATTTCGCTACTTTGGGTTTTTAGACTGCTAGGGTAATGGTCACTGTTACTATAGGTAGAAATTTGTGTCTGACATGAATTACCTATTCTGACTTATCTTGTTGTATAGCAAGCTAATATAGATCAGCTGCTCGGGTAAATGACAAATACCTTAAGTTTAGATTGACACATTGCTAACAAACTTGGTATTTGCAAGCTGATGTAGAGACCTAGCATGGTATTTTATTTCACACTGCTAGTGACAAGTTCAAGGTCACTGTTACTGGCAACAGTTTCCTGCCAATAACTTAACAGAATCTATAAGATCCTTCAGAAGCATAGAATGCAACCAAGCAAATAATAGCAAACTTTGTTTGATTCAGTCAGTTCATGAGAAATTATGAAATATGCAACACCCCTCACATTCCCTGGCACTGGCAACACCCCTCACATTCCCTGGCACTGGCAACACCCCTCACATTCCATGGCACTGGCAACACCCCTCACATTCCATGGCACTGGCAACACCCCTCACATTCCCTGGCACTGGCAACACCCCTCACATTCCCTGGCACTGGCTTAAGCTGAATTCTATTATACATAAAGATTGAATGGACAACTATGAGTTTAAATGTATTCTGTCAAGTTGTGTAACAAGTTTATAAAACTGTGGAGACCTATAATGAATTGTGTTCAATGCAACTGACAAAGATGTGAAATGTAAACACTTGGTTTAGGGTGTGGCCATGTATACTTTGTCAGCTATATTTCTCTTCCATGATCCTAACACTAACCATTCCCAAGCAGATCAGTTGCAAGTTCATGAAGAGAAAATAGGTTCCAAGAAGAATGAGTATTTCTTTCTTTTAGATTTGTGCAGTACTCAGCGACTATAGGTGGACAGAGTGATGCCCCAGGTTGTTTTAAGCCTTACAGACCAGACCAGAGTGTGATCCTGCAATATTCTACAGATGGTGGCATTCACTGGCACACTTTACATACACTTGATTACACAAGTTACTCTAAACCACGTCGTGACTATATAGTACTGCCTCAAGAAGCAAGAACCCCTAGTACAAAGATAAGATGGTGGCAGTTCCTTTCTGATGACCCAACTAGGCTTCAGCCCACCTGGGCTCTAGATGATGTTTACATTGGTATGTTTGCTACTAAAATCCATTTTGATGACTAATTTTACAGTATATGAAGCTATTGAGATAGTTCTGCACATTTGAAATAAAAATTATTCTACAATGTAGAATTTTGTTAAACTTTATTTTATCAAAGCTTCATTGTACCTGAAGAAAATTAAGCTAATAAAAGTGTAGGGTCGTGTCTTGATTTTTTTGTTAGACTGATTAGAAAATATTTGTCCTCCGGTCAGTTTTGCCTTCTATGGGAAAATCTCACTTTTGATGACATTTTCCTGTGTAGGAAAATTTCCACAATGTAGATTTAAATGAAACTTTTCATAGTTGTAGATTTACTAATTTACCTGTTTTGAATCATGTGGTCAAATAGATAGGTATAGGTCTGTGTGCTTAATTTTTCGCAATTCACCAAATATAAATTAGAGCATTTATATTTCTGCTTATTTTATGTCATTATTTTGAATTATTTAACATCAAAACCTATCTAATGTCAAAATTAACCTTAAGAAAGACAGTAGTGCTGACTGTTTGTAATATATTGATTCATGGCAACATTAACGCCACCTGTATAGTGGCTACTAGACATTATTCTATGTTTTCTGGATGAATGACATTACGCTGTCACATCTGGTTACACATACAGAACTACATTGAGTAAGATATTGTCTTCTGGATAAGTATGTCAAGTTAATTCTACAACATTTACGGTGTATCTGCATTTGCAATAATAAACCTGTTTGACCTTTTGTCTAAAACTAGGTCACTATGTCAATCAATAGGAAAAGCTTTGTTAACATTCTAGAGGCCAAATTTTCTAACTTATCTTAATAAAACTTTATCAGAATATTTTTCTTTATAAATTCTGGATAAAGTTTGAAACTGGGTTAACTGAGCTCTTAAACTAGGTCACAAGGTCAGACCATACACTTTAGAGGCCACATTTTCTATTTGATCTTGTCTACTGCAACATGGAACTTAACTATAAGGTAACAGATTATGACTGCCACACAGCACTTAACTAAAGGCAAACAGCTTATGACCTCCAGACCACATGGCACTTAACTAAAGGGAAACAGCTTAAGACGTCCATACCACTTGGCACTTAACTAAAGGGAAACAGCTTATGACTGCCACACAGCACTTAACTACAGGGAAACAGCTTATGACCTCCAGACCACTTGGCACTTAACTACAGGGAAACAGCTTAAGACGTCAATACCACTTGGAACTTAACTAAAGGGAAACAGCTTATGACCTCCAGACCACTTGGCACTTAACTAAAGGGAAACAGCTTATGACAGCCAGACCACATGGCACTTAACTAAAGGGAAACAGCTTATGACTTCCAGACCACATGGCACTTAACTAAAGGGAAACAGCTTATGACCTCCAGACCACATGGCACTTAAGAAAAGGGAACTTAAGTAAAAGGAAATAGCTTATGACCTCCAGACCACTTGGCACTTAACTAAATGGAAACAGCTTATGACCTTCAGACCACTTGACACTTAGCTAAAGGGAAACAGCTTATGACCTCCAGACCACATGGCACTTAACTAAAGGGAAACAACTTATGACCTCCAGACCACATGGCACTTAACTAAAGGGAAACAGCGTATGACCTCCAGACCACATGGCACTTAACTAAAGGGAAACAGCTTATGACCTCCAGACCACTTGGCACTTAACTAGAGGGAAACAGCTTAAGACCTCAAGACCACATAGCACTTAACTAAAGGGAAACAGCTTATGACTCCAGACCACGTGGCACTTGACTAAAGGGAAACAGCTTATGACCTCCAGACATGGGTAACTAAAGGGAAACAGCTTATGACCTCCAGACATGGCACTAAACAAGAAACAGCTTTTGACTCCAGACCACATGCACTAACTAAAGGAAACAGCTTATGACCTCCAGACCACATGCACTAACTAAAGGGAACAGCTTATGACCTCTAACACATGCACTTAACTAAAGGGAAACAGCTTAGACTCCGACATGGCACTAAACTAAAGGGAAACAGCTTTTGACTCCAGACCACATGGCACTTAACTAAAGGGAAACAGCTTATGACCTCCAGACCACATGGCACTTAACTAAAGGGAAACAGCTTATGACCTCCAGACCACTTGGCACTTAACTAGAGAGAAACAGCTTAAGACCTCCAGACCATATAGCACTTAACTAAAGGGAAACAGCTTTTGACCTCATGGCACTTAAGTAAAGGGAAACAGGTTATAACCTCCAAACCACAAATCACTTAACTATAGGGAAACAGCTTATGACTCCAGACTACATGGCACTTAAGTAAAGGGAAACAGCTGATGACCTCCAGACATGGCACTAAACTAAAGGGAAACAGCTAATGACCTCCAGACCACATGGCACTTAAGTTAAGGGAAACAGCTTATGACCTCCAGACATGGGTAACTAAAGGGAAACAGCTTATGACCTCCAGACATGGCACTTAACTAAAGGGAAACAGCTTATGACCTCCAGACCATTTAAACTTGATGTGGTGATTAATATGTAAGAATATTTGAAGTATAGACAGCTTCAAAGCAAAACAGTAGCAGACTTGACCTGTTTGATTGAGACTCTCCTTCGGAGGTTATGAAAAATGAAAATCTCTTATTTCTCAAAGTACTGGAACTGTGGAACTTGATTGTACAAGTACATTGCATTGACTGTATAATCCTAAAGGAAAATAAAAAAGACAGTACAGGCAGGATGAGATAATATGAAGGAATCAACAAACTGTGGCAAATATATTAGAAATGATCTTTGCTACTATACCTGCTGGGGGGCATCTGTGGCCGAGTGGTTAAGGTCGCTGACTTCAAATCACTTGCCTCTCATCGATGTGGGTTTGAGCTTCATTCGGGGCATTGAATTCTTCATGTTAGGAAGCCATCCAGCTCTCTTACGGAAGGTCGGTGGTTCTACCCAGGTACCCGCATGTGATGAAATAATGCACGGAGGGACATCTAGGGTCTTCCTCCATCATCAGAGCTGGAAAGTTGCCATATGACCTATGAATGTGTTGGTGCAGCATCACTTCACAGTGGTATAAGACAATGATAGATATCTACTCATTGTCTTATATCATCCAGCTGAATTTCAACAAAATATGTTTCATTGAACAATTTAATAAATATTTTTTGTTGTTTTACCTCTTTGATATGTACAACAAAGTAGATTTTGTTCCATTCCACCAACTTCCAGTGAAATGAATCAACAGCTTAAGCTCTGGTAGGATATATGTTACTTCTTACCTGATTGTTACAAACAGGCAAACACAAGACTGACAAAACTAAATATCCCCTTTGATGCATGGATTTAAGTGACTAGTTAGCAATAAAGTTAGTAAAATAAGAGTCCTAATACCATTGCAGAGCAATTGAAATATGAAACTTAACAGGATAATTATCTCCCATTAAAATGTCACCTTTCTGCATTTTTAGCAGGGGATTTTTAACATGATGTAGCCCTGTAGGCGGTAATATGGGGCAGTTAAGACTTTTTGATTTGCTAAGAATATGAAAACGCCTACTTCTTCACCAAAATGTGAATTCATTATAAACAAAAACAACACTTGATCTATCATACTGATTTTCAGTCAAATACAATATTGAACATTACTTGTTTTCACGTCTATAACAACACAACCCTTCTCCGCGCTCTCTGTTTACATTGCCGGTAATATGGCGCACAATGACGTAGCCATGTGTAATATAAGTCATATAAAACAGTTTTTAGCTACTGGCACGTACAATATGTAAATTTTTAAATGTTTTTAGTAATTCTAGTAGGGATCAGTAGTACAGGAGTGATCTCAAGTGATAAAAATATTAGAGTAGTCTAAAATAATGCAACATGGAAGTGCAACATCTAAAATTACACTATAAAACAACATGACAATAACATCTTAACATTAGTTCGCATGCTTAATATTTGCAGAATTAAGATTATTCATCAGATTTTAAATTTCTGCCTGAAAACATTGATCCTATAAAGTATTCATCTACCCAAACTCATTTGTGCCATATAATACAGTGGTATGCATGTTTTTGTTGCAGTGGAAACATAATGATCGATGTCGTTCCAAAGTCTAAAGATGTGCTTAGTGTAAAATGAACACTTGCTTAAAATATCTATGGCCGACCATTCGTGTACTTCGTTGTTTTGTACCTCCCTAAACGTGTTTTTATTCAGCAAATTTACTACAAATGTGTATTTTACATGTATTTTCAATGGTGACGTCATTTGCGCCATATTAGCAGCTGCTCCATATTATCGGCTTTTGTGATACATCATACAAATGAGAATATGATATAACTATATCAAGATTTTTATTTGGTGGATTTTTAAATCCTGTCAGCTAATATATTTATAAGTATTATTCATGGTAAAAAAAAATTTATTTGCAGTAAATAGTCACTCAGTTCACAAAATAAATTTATATTTGATATATTTTCGTAGGAGGTCATGAGATAAACCCAGCAAATGTTGAGATCAACTTCAATGAGACCTTGCTGATAAATGATCAGCCCTGGGAGTTCAACCCGTACGGACACATTGAGAGGGAAGTTTGCAAGAAGGATGGTAGTGTGATAATGTGGGAGGAAGGAAATGGAACTAGACAGTTCACAACCAAACAGATGATTATACAGATGCACTATATTCTACAGTTTAAGGTAACCTGATACACTATATTCTACAGTTTAAGGTAACCTGATATATTATGTCTGATCTTTTAGCTTACCTGAGCTCAAAGTGCTCTAGGTGAGCTGTTGTAATCATGCAGCCTGTCTCCAGCGTCGGCCGTCATGTGTCATTCTTTATGCATTGTCAACAAGTTGACTCTAGAGGTCAATATTTTAGTCCAGATTTAATGAAAATTGGTCAGAATATTACCTTAAGTTGTTTAAAGTAAATAGATACATTACACAACATTTTCACTGCTGTTATCATGCATATTTCTCGATACAAACGTATAATTACTGCATTCTTTTATTGGCAGATTGCTGTAGGATGCAGTAAGACATTTAACGTCTGTCAATCACATGCTCCTGTTAAACTTGTATTTAACAAAAATCCAAGCTTGGAGACGTGGCATGAAGTAATACCCCTGTGTCTGCCTGACTTCAACCAGCGTATAGATTGTCAACCAAATAGATATCATGCAGCCAGTGAATACAGGGCAGACACCCATCCCACATGGACCAGAGTTACTATCAGTTTGCCAGAGAAAACATTCTCAAGGTATAGATTTGAAAAGTATAAATAAAGATTTTTTTCTCAGTTTAGATGTTCTTTTTTACAAAAACTTCCTGTAATAACAAACTGCACACACTAAGCATTGATTAAACCACATGCATTTGCATATTATAGAATTGAAATAGAAATGTCAAACCCTGTTTTACTGTATACATTGAAAGTCCACATGGTAATGTTTAAGTGTAGGTCCATATTTTGATGTTTATAGTATGGATCCATATGGTGATGTTTAAAGTGTAGGTCCACATTTTGATGTTTATAGTGTGGACCTACATGGTGATGTTTATAGTGTAGGTTCACATTTTGATGTATATAGTGTAGATCTACATGGTGATGTTTGTAGTGTAGGTCCACATTTTGATGTATATATTGTGGATCTACATGGGGATGTTTATAGTGTAGGTCCACATTTTGATGTATATAGTTTGGATCAACATGGTGATGTTTGTAGTCTAGGTCCACATTTTGATGTATATAGTGTAGATTCACATGGTGATGTTTGTAGTGTAGGTCCACATTTTGATGTCTATAGTTTGGATCTACATGGTGATGTTTATAGTGTAGGTCCACATTTTGATGTATATAGTGTAGATCCACATGGTGATGTTTGTAGTGTAGGTCCACATTTTGATGTCTATAGTTTAGATCCCATGGTGATGTTATAGTTAGTCCACATTTTGATGTCTATAGTGTAGATCACATGTGATGTTTATAGTGTAGGTCCACATTTTGATGTTTATAGTGTAGATCCACATGGTGATGTTTGTAGTGTAGGTCCACATTTTGATGTCTATAGTTTAGATCTACATGGTGATGTTTATAGTGTAGGTCCACATTTTGATGTATATAGTGTAGATCCACATGGTGATTTTTGTAATGTAGGTCCACATTTTGATGTATATAGTTTGGATCTACATGGTGATGTTTATAGTGTAGGTCCACATTTTGATGTATATAGTTTGGATCAACATGGTGATGTTTGTAGTGTAGGTCCACATTTTGATGTATATAGTGTAGATTCACATGGTGATGTTTGTAGTGTAGGTCCACATTTTGATGTATATAGTTTGGATCAACATGTTGATGTTTGTAGTGTAGGTCCACATTTTGATATAGATAGTGTAGATTCACATGGTGATGTTTGTAGTGTAGGTCCACATTTTGATGTATATAGTTTGGATCTACATGGTGATGTTTATAGTGTAGGTCCACATTTTGATGTATATAGTGTAGATTCACATGGTGATGTTTATGGTGAGGGTCCACATTTTGATGTCTGTAGTTTGGATCTACATGGTGATGTTTATAGTGTAGGTCCACATTTTGATGTATATAGTGTAGATCCACATGGTGATGTTTGTAGTGTAGGTCCACATTTTGATGTATATAGTTTGGATCTACATGGTGATGTTTATAGTGTAGGTCTACATTTTGATGTATAAAGTGTAGATTCACATGGTGATGTTTGTAGTGTAGGTCCACATTTTGATGTCTATAGTTTGGATCTACATGGTGATGTTTGTAGTGTAGGTCCACATTTTGATGTTTACAGTGTGGATCTACATGGTCAACATTTTGATACATACAGAGTAGGTCCACATGTTGATGTAAATTGTTTAGATCCACACGGTGATGTTTATAGTGTAGGTCCACATTTTGTTGTTAATAGTGTAGGTTCACTTTTTTATGTTTACAATAATATTTGAGGCTTTGCTCATGAGAAAGTGTTCATGGGGGTTTAAGGCTTTTCACGTACAACAGTGTGCTAATAGGTTAAAGGCTTTGCTCGTATGATAGTATTCTTTGAGATTTGAGGCTTTGCTCACATGGCAGTGTTAACAGAGGTTTGAGGCTTTGCTCACATGACAGTGTTCATAGAGGTTTGAGGCTTTGCTTTTATGACAGTGTTCACAGAGGTTTGAGGATTTGCTTATATGACAGTGTTCACAGAGGTTTGAGGCTTCGCTCATATGACAGTGTTCACAGAGGTTTGAGGCTTTGCTCATATGACAGTGTTTACAGAAGTTTGAGGATTTGCTCACATGACAGTGTTCACAGAGGTTTGAGGCTTTGCTTTTATGACAGTGTTCACAGAGGTTTGAGGCTTCGCTCATATGACAGTGTTTACAGAGGTTTGAGGATTTGCTCACTTGACTGTTCACAGATGTTTGAGGATTTGCTCATATGACAGTGTTTACAGAGGTTTGAGGATTTGCTCACATGACAGTGTTTACAGGGGTTTGAAGATTTGCTCACATGACAGTGTTCACAGAGGTTTGAGGATTTGTTTACATGACAGTGTTCACAGAGGTTTGAGGATTTGCTTGCATGACAGTGTTCACAGAGGTTGGAGGCTTTGCTTTATGGCAGTGTTCACAGAGGTTTGAGTCTTTGCTTTTATGACAGAGTTTACAGAGGTTTGAGGTTTAGCTCATATGACATGACAGTGTTCATAGAGGTTTGAGGCTTTGCTTATATGACAGTGTGTACAGACGTTTGAGGATTTGCTCACATGACAGTGTTCACACAGGTTTGAGGATTTGCTTGCATGACAGTGTTTACAGAGGTTTGAGGATTTGCTTACATGTCAGTGTTCTCAGAGGTTTTAGGATTTCCTCATATGACAGTGTTCACAGAGGTTTGAGGCTTTGCTTTTATGACAGTGTTCACAAAGGTTTGAGGATTTGCTTTTATGACAGTGTTCACAGAGGTTTGAGGCTTTGCTTTTATGACAGTGTTCACAGAGGTTGGAGGCTTTGCTCATATGAGATGTCATTGTTCACAGAGGTTTGAGGCTTTGTCTATATGACAGTGTTCACAGAGGTTTGAGGATTTGCTCATATGACAGTGTTCACAGAGGTTTGAGGATTTGCTAATATGATAGTAATCACAGAGGTTTTAGGATTTGCTTGCATGACAGTGTTCACAGAGGTTTGAGGCTTTGCTTTTATGACAGTGTTTACAGAGGTTTGAGGCTTAGCTCATATGACATGTCATTGCTCACAGAGGTTTGAGGCTTTGCTTATATGACAGTGTTCACAGAGGTTTGAGGATTTGCTCACATGACAGTGTTCACAGAGGTTTGAGGCTTTGCTTATATGACAGTGTTCACAGAGGTTTGAGGCTTAGCTCATATGACATGTCATTGCTCACAGAGGTTTGAGACTTTGCTTATATGAAAGTGTTCACAGAGGTTTGAGGATTTGCTCACATGACAGTGTTCACAGAGGTTTGAGGATTTGCTTTTATGACAGTGTTCACAGAGGTTATAGGCTTTGCTTTTATGACAGTGTTCACAGAGGTTTGAGGCTTAGCGTATATGACATGTCATTGCTCACAGAGGTTTGAGGCTTTGCTTATATGACAGTGTTCACAGAGGTTTGAGGATTTGCTCACATGACAGTGTTCACAGAGGTTTGAGGCTTTGCTTATATGACAGTGTTCACAGAGGTTTTAGGATTTGCTTGCATGACAGTGTTCACAGAGGTTTGAGGCTTTGCTTTTATGACAGTGTTCACAGAGGTTTGAGGCATAGATCATATTGACGGTGTTTACAGAGGTTTGAGGCTTTGGTCATATGTCAGTCAGTGTTAACAGAGGTTTGAGGCTTCGCTCATATGTCAGTCAGTGTTAACAGAGGTTTGAGGCTTTGCTCATATGTCAGTCAGTGTTAACAGAGGTTTGAGGCTTAGCTCATATGTCAGTCAGTGTTAACAGAGGTTTGAGGCTTAGCTCATATGTCAGTCAGTGTTAACAGAGCTTTGAGGCTTTGCTTATACGACAGTCAGTGTTAACAGAGGTTTGGGGCTTTGGTCATATGTCAGTCAGTGTTAACAGAGGTTTGAGGCTTAGCTCATATGTCAGTCAGTGTTAACAGAGGTTTGAGGCTTTGCTTATATGACAGTGTTCACAGAGGTTTGAGGATTTGCTCACATGACAGTGTTCACAGAGGTTTGAGGCTTTGCTTATATGACAGTGTTCACAGAGGTTTTAGGATTTGCTTGCATGACAGTGCTCACAGAGGTTTGAGGCTTTGCTTTTATGACAGTGTTCACAGAGGTTTGAGGCTTAGCTCATATTGACAGTGTTTACAGAGGTTTGAGGCTTTGCTCATATGTCAGTCAGTGTTAACAGAGGTTTGAGGCTTTGCTCATATGTCAGTCAGTGTTAACAGAGGTTTGAGGCTTTGCTCATATGTCAGTCAGTGTTAACAGAGGTTTGAGGCTTAGCTCATATGTCAGTCAGTGTTAACAGAGGTTTGAGGCTTAGCTCATATGTCAGTCAGTGTTAACAGAGGTTTGAGGCTTTGCTTATACAACAGTCAGTGTTAACAGAGGTTTGGGGCTTTGGTCATATGTCAGTCAGTGTTAACAGAGGTTTGAGGCTTAGCTCATATGTCAGTCAGTGTTAACAGAGGTTTGAGGCTTAGCTCATATGTCAGTCAGTGTTAACAGAGGTTTGAGGCTTAGCTCATACAACAAAGTAAATGGAGGCTTAATGAAGGTGAAATTATGTCACAGTTTGCTTCTAAATTTGAAAGTAACTTAAAGAACACTTTGAAGTCATCAGAATCAGTTCTGTTATATTAATAGTAAATGGATTGTTTGCTACGTCCTATAAATTGGCCTATATGAATTGACCTTCTCTCAGTTTTGAAAGACTGTCAATTATGTCTTATGAAATTCTGGCTTGTCACATGACCATTGATGTTTGCAGTACAACCAGGTTCAGGTGGATACAGGATTCACCAGATGTGGAAGCCCCAAGCTGGGCCCTTGATGATATATATGTAGGGGAGACCTGTCCTAGGATGTGTCATGGCAGGGGTGATTGCAAGGGAGGTTACTGCCATTGTGATGACGGGTATCAGGGTCAGTATTCTGTATAAATATATGTATGTTGTCACTTGAAGAAAGATCTTTCTTGCCTGCTTTGTGGGGAAAGTATACATTTGTCTGATCACCTATACCAGGGATAGATATTCATGTCTTTCCCAAGGGAAAAGTCTTGTCTAAAATAGCATGCTCTTAAGTGATGTCACCTAGTACTAGCACTAATATGACATCATAAACTGTATACATAGTGACAGGAAATCTATTTGTCATTGCAATCTGTTTTAAACATGATATGCAAGAAAAACTACCTTACATGTCTAGAATGGCAGCTGTTTTTCCAAGCTCTGTGGACATTACAGATAAAAAACCTCACTAACACTTGGTTTTTCATTTCACACTGTCCCATGGGTAGGGAAAACCCTGTCTTACACAGGCAGGTATATAAGATCTTTAGTCGGCAGTGTCATATTTCATACTGTCCCTCGGGTAGGGAAAGCCCTGTCTTACACAGGCAGGTATGTAAGATCTTTAGTCTGCAGTGTCACACAGGCAGGTGTGTAAGATCTAAAGTCTACAGTGTCACACAGGCAGGTATGTAAGATCTTCAGTCTGCAGTATCACACAGGCAGATATGTAAGTTCTTAAGTCTACAGTGTCACACAGGCAGGTATGTAAGATCTTTAGTCTACAGTGTCACACAGGCAGGTATGTAAGATCTTAGGTCTACAGTGTCACACAGGTAGGTATGTAAGATCTTTAGTCTGCAGTGTCACACAGGCAGGTATGTAAGATCTTTAGTCTACAGTGTCAAACAGGCAGTGTCACACAGGCAGGTATGTCAGATCTTTAGTCTACAGTGTCACACAGGTAGGTATGTCAGATCTTTAGTCTACAATGTCACACAGGCAGGTATGTCAGATCTTTAGGCAGGTATGTCAGATCTTTAGTCTGCAGTGTCACACAGGCAGGTATGTCAGATCTGAAGTCTACAGTGTCACACAGGCAGGTATGTCAGATCTTTAGTCTGCAGTGTCACACAGGCAGGTATGTCAGATCTTAAGTCTACAGTGTCACACAGGCAGGTATATAAGATCTTTAGTCTGCAGTGTCACACAGGCAGGTATGTAAGATCTTTAGTCTGCAGTGTCACACAGGCAGGTATGTCAGATCTTAAGTCTACAGTGTCACACAGGCAGGTATATAAGATCTTTAGTCTGCAGTGTCGTGTCACACAGGCAGGTATGTTAGATCTTTAGTCTACAGTGTTACACGGGCAGGTATGTAAGATCTTTAGTCTGCAGTGTCACACAGGCAGGTATGTAAGATCTTTAGTCTGCAGTGTCACACAGGCAGGTATGACAGATCTTAAGTCTGCAGTGTCACACAGGCAGGTATGTTAGATCTTTAGTCTACAGTGTCAGATCTTTAGTCTGCAGTGTCACACAGGCAGGTATGTAAGATCTTTAGTCTACAGTGTCACACAGGCAGGTATGTAAGATCTTTAGTCTACAGTTTTACACAGGCAGGTATATAAGATCTTTAGTCTACAGTGTCACACAGGCAGGTATGTAAGATCTTTAGTCTACAGTGTTAGACAGGCAGGTATGTAAGATCTTAAGTCTACAGTGTCACACAGGCAGGTATGTAAGATCTTTAGCATGTCACACAGGCAGGTATGTAAGATCTTTAGCATGTCACACAGGCAGGTGAGATCTTAAGTCTACAATGTCACACAGGCAGGTATGTAAGATCTTTAGCATGTCACACAGGCAGGTATGTAAGATCTTTAGCATGTCACACAGGCAGTTATGTAAGATCTTAAGTCTACAATGTCACACAGGCAGGTATGTAAGATCTTTAGTCTACAGTGTCACACAGGCAGGTATGTAAGATCTTTAGTCTACAGTGTTACACAGGCAGGTATGTAAGATCTTAAGTCTACAGTGTCACACAGGCAGGTATGTAAGATCTTTAGCATGTCACACAGGCAGGTATGTAAGATCTTTAGCATGTCACACAGGCAGGTATGTAAGATCTTAAGTCTACAATGTCACACAGGCAGGTATGTAAGATCTTTAGTCTACAGTGTCACACAGGCAGGTATGTAAGATCTTTAGTCTACAGTGTCACACAGGCAGGTATGTAAGATCTTTAGTCTACAGTGTTACACAGGCAGGTATGTAAGATCTTTAGTCTACAGTGTTAGACAGGCAGGTATGTAAGATCTTAAGTCTACAGTGTCACACAGGCAGGTATGTAAGATCTTTAGCATGTCACACAGGCAGGTATGTAAGATCTTTAGCATGTCACACAGGCAGGTGAGATCTTAAGTCTACAATGTCACACAGGCAGGTATGTAAGATCTTTAGCATGTCACACGGGCAGGTATGTAAGATCTTTAGCATGTCACACAAGCAGTTATGTAAGATCTTAAGTCTACAATGTCACACAGGCAGGTATGTAAGATCTTTAGTCTACAGTGTCACACAGGCAGGTATGTAAGATCTTTAGTCTACAGTGTTACACAGGCAGGTATGTAAGATCTTAAGTCTACAGTGTCACACAGGCAGGTATGTAAGATCTTTAGCATGTCACACAGGCAGGTATGTAAGATCTTTAGCATGTCACACAGGCAGGTATGTAAGATCTTAAGTCTACAATGTCACACAGGCAGGTATGTAAGATCTTTAGTCTACAGTGTCACACAGGCAGGTATGTAAGATCTTTAGTCTACAGTGTCACACAGGCAGGTATGTAAGATCTTTAGTCTACAGTGTTACACAGGCAGGTATGTAAGATCTTAAGTCTACAGTGTCACACAGGCAGGTATGTAAGATCTTTAGCATGTCACACAGGCAGGTATGTAAGATCTTTAGCATGTCACACAGGCAGGTATGTAAGATCTTAAGTCTACAATGTCACACAGGCAGGTATGTAAGATCTTTAGTCTACAGTGTCACACAGGCAGGTATGTAAGATCTTTAGTCTACAGTGTTATATTAGGCTGAAACAGCCAGGAAACTGTATAAATATTGTGATGATTTGAAGTACGGTGTTTTTCATGGACAAAAGATTTTGAATTTCATTTTCAAGTTCCAAGTAGTAAAACGGCTAAATGAGTTTTTAAATGTTCGTAGGTTCAAGCTGCATGCCGAAGGAGAAGCAGATAAGTCGTATGTTTGATTCATTTGAGGGTGGAGTGTACACATCACACTGGGATGTAGTGTCAGGAGGTGGTATAGGGTTTGGTTGTGGAGCCTTGCTGCCTTACGCACATGGAAAAACCCTCTATTTCAATGGATGTGGTTTGAGAGAAGCTAGAACTGTTGAAATGGATCTCACAACTGCTAGGTATGCATGTACATATTGAAAAACTTAAATTCTCTTTAAAAACTTGTCTTATTAGAAGCTGACAGGAGCCTAAAGATCTTGGTGGAGTGTAACCTGATGCTTAACTGCTATTTCAAGAGATCCATCTGGGACTGCCTTTTGGATGAATTGCACTCTTTGTTTCATTAAGGACAACATATAATTGTGACATTTAAAATTTAACAATATATATTAAACAGTAAGACCATAAAGTTCATTAAGATGATAATTTTATGTTTAAAACAGATAAAAGAATTATAAAGCATGTTTTTCAGCTAGTTATTGAAATCTTAGAGTGAAATGTATCTGGTATTTTCACAGTGAATAATATGAAATATATTTTTAACTGGTAAGAAACTATAGAATGGGTAAGTTCAGGCAAGATATGAAATAAAAGAAAATTTGTTTGTTTTACATGTAAGATCAAAATATCTTTCACTCATGAACACCATATCTTACATTTTCACTCATGGCCATGCCACTTGTGAAAATATTGCATCTGGTGTTCATTTGTGAAAGATCTTTCAGTCTTACACTGAAACAAACAAATATCCTCTATTTATTTCCATAACAAAAAATCTGGATGTCATACTATAAATAAAGGCAATATGAGCCTTTAACATAATAGGATAATCAAGTTCCATTTTTTTTCTTATTGTTAAAGAGGTGTTTGTAAAGTCTATAGCTTCAGGTATTTAATTGTGTATGTTTGTTTAGTCCATGTTTGTGGTATAATTATGGTATACTTTAATGTAAGAATGTAAATAAGTCTTGCATCACTACCATTACAGTTCAGCAATAGTTCACAAAATGTTTTATGGTAACATGGATTGTCAAGTCTCTACAAACAAAAATATAACACAAACCATCAAGCTCATATCGTGTCAGACTTTGCTGGCTACATCATTTTCCCTTTACTCTCTGATCTCAGTATCCTCACTGTTATTGTGAACAACACTATATCAGTTTCCCATTTACTCTCCCCCCCCCCCCCGACAACAAAGTTGTAAGGGGGGTATACTGGTTTCAGGTTGTCTGTCTGTCTGTTTGTCCGTCTGTCTGTCTGTCCGTCTGGCCGTCCGTGCGTCTGGCCGTAGATGCAATCTTGTGCGCACCATCTCTCCTCATCCCCTTGACACAATTTAATGAAACTTCACACAAGTGATCAGTACCAACAGTAGTTGTGCATGGGGCATGTTACTTAGGTTCTTTTAGAAAAAAAAATGCAGAGTTATGGGACTTTGTTTTTTTGTTACTGTACTATATACATAGACACAATCTTGTGCGCACCATCTCTCCTCATCCTCTTGACATAATTTAATGAAACTTCACACAAGTGATCAGTACCAACAGTAGTTGTGCATGGGGCATGTTAGCTTCTTTTAGAAAAAAAAATTGCAGAGTTATGGGACTTTGTTTTTTTGTTACTGTACTATATACATAGACACAATCTTGTGCTCACCATCTCTCCTCATCCCCTTGACACAATTTAATGAAACTTCACACAAGTGATCAGTAACAATAGTAGTTGTGCATGGGGCATGTTAGGTTCTTTCAGAAAAAAAAATTGCAGAGTTATGGGACTTTGTTTTTTTGTTACTATACTATATACATAGACACAATCTTGTGCGCACCATCTCTCCTCATCCTCTTGACATAATATAATGAAACTTCACACAAGTGATCAGTAACAACAGTAGTTGTGCATGGGGCATGTTAGGTTCTTTCAGCGACAAAAATTGCAGAGTTATGGGACTTTGTTTCTTGTTAACATACTACGTACATACAGCCTGCATATGCAATATTGTGCGTGCCTAATCTACCAAACCCTTGCACACAATTTAATGAAACTTCACACAAGTGATCAGTACCAACCCAAGTTCTGCATGGTCATGTTACATTCTTTAGATAAATATTCTGCATAGTTATGGGACTTTGTTTTTTGTTACTATACTGTATACATACAGTCTATATACATACAGTCCACATAATTATGCAATCTTGTGTGCGTCAAATTGCAATGTACTGTCAGTGCATGCGGGGGGGAGGGGGGGGGGGTACATTCATCACCTTTAGTGATAGCTCTAGTTATGAACAACACTATGTAAAGTTCCTCTTTACTCTCTGATCTCAGTATCCTCACTGTTGTTATGAACAACACTATATCAGTTTCCCCTTTACTCACTGATCTCAGTATCCTCACTGTTATTATGAACAACACTATATCAGTTTCCCATTTACTCTTTGATCTCAGTTTCCTGACTGTTATTATGAACAACACTATATCAGTTTCCCCTTTACTCTCTGATCTCAGGATCCTCACTGTTATTATGAACAACACTATATCAGTTTCCCCTTTACTCACTGATCTCAGTATCCTCACTGTTATTGTGAACAATACTATATCAGTTTTCCATTTACTCTCTGATCTCAGTTTCCTGACAGTTATTATGAACAACACTATGTCCAGTTCCCCTTTACTCTCTGATCTCAGTATCCTCACTGTTATTATAAACAACACTATATCAGTTTCCCCTTTACTGTCTGATCTGAGTATCCTCACTGTTATTATGAACAACACACATGATTATTCAAATCACTGCGTCTGTGGTCCATCGTCAGTCGGTCCGTTAACAATTTCTCATTACTGCATCTCCTCTGAAACTACTGGGGGGGGGATTTTGACCAAACTTTGTCAGAATGATGTATCTGTACCCTAGTTTTGTCCCCCTGAAAATCAGACTGGTTCAACAATTTTTGAATGAGTTATGGCCCTTTATTTATTTTGATTTCTAATAATTTTATATCCAGTGGCCCTCCAAGATGTTTATTTGTTTTTTATGGCCTTACCTGTAGAAGGGTCATAAAGTCTGCAGACACTAATGAGATAATGATTCAAGTTGTTCATTATTTTCCTATTACACCTCAGCAGTGAATGGACTACCCTAGTAGATTGATGATGAATTTGTTTAGTACTCAAATTTCTGGGTTTAATTCCAGGTGGGTTGGAGTAAATGGGATATACTTTTATTTTGGAACATGTAAAGATGGTAATGAATAGTTTCGAAACGATTGAATTTGACCTAGTGATCTACTTTTGTATTTCTCAAGCTACAGCCTTCAAATTTGGACCACATGCGTAGTTTTGTGTACTGAAATGAACTTTGAGCTTGATCTTGACCTAGTGACCTACTTTCACATTTCTCAAGCTACAGGCTTCAAATTTGGACCACATGCATAGTTTTGTGTTCTGAATTGAAATTTGACCTTGATTTTTACGTAGAACCTACATTCACATTTCTCAAGCTACAGCCTTCAAATTTAAAGCACAGCATTGTTTTGTGTACTGAAATGAACTTTGACCTTGAAATTGATCTAGTGACCTTCTTTCACATTTCTCAAGCTACAGCTTTCAAATTTGGACCACATGTATGGACCACATGCACAGTTTTGTGTACCGAAATGAACTTTGACCTTGATTTTGACCTAGGGACATATTTGTGCTTTGCTCATAGCACATTCAAATATTGACCAATCTCTTTGATATTTGGTATGTAAGTACCTTGTATGGAGCCAAAATTACCAATTGGTATTAGAGATCACTGGATCCAAGGACTGTGATGACCTGGATTCTGACATAGTTACCTACTTAAAGGATTTTGAGCTTGTCTTGAAATTTGGAACATTCAAAAATGAAGCAATGGTGGGCGCCAAGATCACTCTCTGACCTCTTGTTACCTTTACTGTCTGATCTCAGTATCCTAACAGCTATTATGAACAACACTACATCAGTTTCCCCTTTACTCTCAGATCTCGGTATCCTAACTGTTATTATGGCCAACATTACCTCAGTTTCACCTTTACTATTTACTTACTTACTAGCATTCACCACCTTTACTCTATAATCTCAGTATCCTGACTGTTATTATGAACAACACTACATTAGTTTCACCTTTACTCTCTGATCTCAGTATCCTCACTACATTAGTTTCACCTTTACTCTCTGATCTCAGTATCCTCACTATTATTATGAACAGCACTACATTAGTTTCACCTTTACTCTCTGATCTCAGTATCCTCACTATTATTATGAACAACACTACATTAGTTTCACCTTTACATTCTGATCTCAGTATCCTTACTGTTATTATGAACAACACTACATTAGTTTCACCTTTACTCTCTGATTTCAGTATCCTCACTATTATTAGTAACAACACTACATTAGTTTCACCTTTACTCTCTGATCTCAGTATCCTCACTATTATTATGAACAACACTACATTAGTTTCACCTTTACTCTCTGATCTCAATATCCTCACTATTATTATTTACAACACTGTATTAATTTCCCGGTTACTTCCTGATCCACAGTTAGTATAACAAAAAAATTAACAACAGTATTTTATCAGCCACTAGTGATTACAAACTAATTTGGTAACCTGATGGTTGTATGTGCAGTCACTGCCAATGACAGAAGAATTTCCTGACTTACAGCTAGTAATCTGTTGACAGTTTTTAAAACCTTAAGATTTTGTATCACTGACGGTACTGGAGCACTTATGGCACAACCCCTTGAAAGTCAGTGCAATCCCTAGTTGTATGTTAGCACTGACAACATGGTAGAGTATCAACACGTTATTTCATGCTGACTTGTTTTTAGTACTGACAGTATTGTAGTATTCACAGCACTTATTGTAGTATTCACAGCACTTAGAATGGCACAACTCTTTCACACAGACATTAACCATTGACAGTTTTATAGTACTAATGGTATTATAGCCACTGTCTGGCAGAAGGTAGGTAGAATCTCATGGTTCCCTGCCAACTGCAAGTATCAAATCCATTTAGTAATAAATGAGATAGAGTGAAAGTGCGCCAAAACTTTAACCTGAAGTTCTAAGTCAAAAGGGAAGATAAGTCATGAAATACTGGAGCTAGAGTTATGGTCCTTGTGTCATATGATGTGAGTGATGATGTTGAACAACTATTTTAAATTTGAATCAAATCCTCTCTGTAATAACAGAGATATAGTGAAAATGCATCAAAATTAACCTTAAATTCTAAGTAAAAAGGGGGGGGGGGGGGGCATAATTCATGAAAAATCAGTGCCAGAGTTATGGAACTTGTGTCACATGATGTTGGTGATAAGGTGGAACAACTATTTTAAGTTTGAATCAAATCCATTTAGTAATAACTGAGAGAGTGAAACTGCCCCAAAACTTTAACCTGAAATTCTAAGTAAAAAGGGGGGATAATTCATGATTTATTGGTGCAATAGTTATGGCCCTTGTGTCATATGATGTGAGTGATGATGTTGAACAACTATTTTAAGTTTGAATCAAATCCTCTCTGTAATAACAGAGATACAGTGAAAATGCATCAAAATTAACCTTAGATTCTAAGTGAAAGGGGGCATAATTAATGAAAAATTGCTGCTAGAATTATGGACCTTGAGTCATATGATGTGGGTAATAATCTACATATTGCCCTCTATACAAATACTAAGTTTTATGAAGCTAGCTTGAATCCTTTTTTAGTTATCGCAGGATCCAGATTTGTGGACGGATGGTCAGATGGACGAGGGCATTCCTATCGTCCCCTCCAGTGTTCCACGGTAGGGGACTAGTAAAAAAGAACAGCGTAGTTTTTACTGGGATGTTTGTTTAGTACACTTGGCAGCCATGCAAGTATAGTACTAACACAACCATCTCTTTCTAACATCAAAACTTTAACCAATGTGCGGACATGGAAGGATGCCGACGCCGATTCGAGTAGGACAGCTCTCCACACTTCCTATAGTCAAGCTAAAAACCAGGAGACTGTGATGTTAGAAAGAGATGGTTGTGTTAGTACTATACTGATGGTTGAAGTTACTAACAAATCGTAAGACTAGGCTGTCTTTTACAGCCTACGTGGAACTGGGGCGATAGGAAGCTGTCCATCTGACCATCCGTCCACAAATCTGGATCCTGCGATAACTAAAAAAGGATTCACGCTAGCTTCATAAAACTTAGTATTTGTATAGAGGGCAATATGTAGATTATGCACATATATGAATTATGCTTGTAGGTCAAAGGTCAAGTTCACTGTTCAAGGTCGAGTAAAAAGCATGATCTATGCTTGTCGGTTAAAGGTCAAGGTCACTGTTCAAGGTCAAGTGAAAATTTCCTGACCGAGAGTATTTAAAACCGACAGCACTGATACAAATTTTAAACACATTAACTTAGGTGACATTTCATATTTTCATATATGTTCAAATCCGAAACTTGCACCGAAAAATAAATGGCCCGTATTGGAGTATTTGTTATATATATTGTATTAATATTGGCTAACTGTATTCTAATTTCAAAAAAATAACTCTATCTTTGTATTTATTCTATCTCTAGGGGCAAGATTATAAATATTTTTTCTAAGTCGGAATTGAAACTGATTCCATTCAGTTAATCGATAAGCTGCTTTCACACGAATATTCTAGCATTGTCACATACAGTTCGCGTTTGATAGGCATGATTCCATTAGTTGAAGGTTGCTTTCGCGTAGGAAGACATTTTTATGCCCCTGCAAAGAAGGAGGGGTATATTGTTTTGCAGATGTCGTTTGTTTGGCCGGTCGGTAGGTCGGCCGGTCCGTAGACCAGTCTGTTTCCAGATGATAACTCAAAAACGCTATGGCCTAGGATCATAAAAGTTGATAGAGAGGTTGGTCATGACCAGCAAATGATCCCTATTGATTTTGAGATTAGTAGGTCAAAGGTCTCTCAAGGTCACAGTGACCAGGAACAGGTTTCCGGATGATAACTCAAGAACGCTTGGGCCTAGGATCATGAAAGTTGATAGGGAGGTTGGTCATGACCAGCAGATGACCCCTATTGGTTTTGAGGTCAGTAAGTCAAAGGTCAAGGTCACAGTGACCCAGAACAGTTAAACCATTTCCGGACAATAACTTGAGAATGCTTGGATCTAGGATCACAAAACTTAATAGGGAAGTTGATCATGACCAGCAGATGAATCCTACTGATTTTGAGGTCAGTAGATCAACGGTCAAGGTCAAAGCTTTGTTTTTGTTACCCAAGGACTACTTTTCTTCATGCGCATTTGGCGGTTCAAATCTAAAGGCTTTCATCAAGGGTCTTCGGATTTAGCCTAAATAAAGCAAGTGGCTCTGACGAGCCCCTGGCAATAGGTTTTCATTTATCAGACTTTAAAAATCATTTTCTCTAGAGCTTTGATATTTGGCATGTGATATAAGGGTTTGACTCTCTACCATACTTGTCCCAAATTATTGCCCTAAGATCAAAAAATGGCCACGCCCCTGTGTCTGACATGTACTTACTATAGGCTTTTATGTAAGAAACTTTGAGAATCTTCTTGTCTGAATCAATAATAGGTAGGGCCTTGATATTTGGCATGTGATATCAGATTTGTAATGTCTACCATATTTTATTCAAATTATTGCCCTAGGTTCAAAATGTGTGTGACCTGTATATAATATAGGCAAACATAGAAGAAACCTAACTCTGTACTTATACAAACACACTTGAAGCCTTGTACACATGTGAGTACTTTAGGGTCAATGACAGTCTTGTTTTATTTTAAGTAAACATGTAACAATAACCTTGACCCAAGCAAACCAAACTGCAGCTAAGTGCAAAAGTTTTATGTCTCATTCGATCCTAACTAAGTTACTTACTAAGAAAATGTTTCCTATTTTAAGTAACACTGTTACAGACAGTGATCAAAGCAGACTGTAAAATTTGTTCTAATGGTTAGACATTCTGAGCTGTTAAAGAACACTTAAGATATTTTTTAGTGACCTGCAAAAGGATGTTTACCAAACTTGGTCAGAAACAAGGTCAAATGGTCAAGGTCTTCCTCAGATGACCAACTTAGGCCATTTTTGCACCTTGTTTTTCTACTACTTAGATTATGAACAGTTTGATTGATGTTTTTGACATGGGCCTATAATAATACTAGTACAAAAGGAACCAGTGTGGGAGCTATCTTGTCTAGTCACCTGATGGCAGACAGTTTATTTAGCAGTAATGTTTCACTAGGCTGGCCACACAGGTCTAATCGAAGACTAATTTTTTGTTTAAATTCTAGTGTGGATGTATTTTTGACATTTTGTTAAAAACATGAGGGAGAAGGTTGTATTTGGTGAAATAAAAAATCAATTTTAGTGTGAGTAATAATACCACATCCCTGCATTGTAATGTTGATGCAGTTTTACAGCAAGCAAATGGGAAGGTAAAAATCTCTCTTTGAAGACACAGGACCCCTACTTTTCTCTTCATTTTATTTCAATTTTAGGATAATTTTTCAAAATGATTTGTACTCTGAAATGGGTCTAGGGTGTGTGTGGCAGCTCTGTGAAAATTGTTTAATTTTATATAAAATATATAGAGAATAACATTTAGGTACCTTGAACCTAATAGTTCCTCACCACTGCACATAGAGGTCACCAAAGCATAAAATTGAAAAACATTAGAATAACTTCTTTTCTTAAACTATTTGATGGCTTTTCATCAAACTTGGTATGTAGCGTCCATGCATGGCTTTCTCGTGTTTATTTCACTGCACATAGGGGTTGCTAGGGCTAAAGATAGAAAAACCCAACAAATGAGTTCATGGTAATCAAGTTATAATTTAACTTAACTTATTGTTGTGTTCAGTGTTATCTATTAATCGCAACCTTTATTTCATTTTTATATTTCAAAAGGACGATGGTAGATAAGGGGAGATCACATAAAGAGTTACCTGGAAAAGTCTTTTGTTACTATTGTGCTTCTTGTAAAATGTTAAAGGACCATAACTGCTACAACTGGCATGGTACATGTATGTCCTGAAAAACGCAAAAGTAAATTCATAGTGATACAGTGCTTTGAAAACTATGAGATGAGCTGTCCGGACAAGAAGTAAAGAATAATACACAGCAAATATGTAATGTATAATAATATTTTGTGCTCATCATAATTCAAGACATTCACTACAGTTAAAATTGCAGAAATTGAGACTCTGTTGTTTAACTTTAGTTTCATTAATTTCAGCAAGATAATGTTTGTGTTGCAAATTGGTTGTCGAGCTCAAACCCCACAGTGTAATGTTGAAACAGAAGACAAGTCGCAGTATAGAGGAGTATTGCTGCAGTATTCACCCAACAAGGTAAGTCACTTGCTTTTATTTTTGTGGTAATGTATAATTCTATGAATAACCTATTCTCAAATTTGAAACTTGGTTATTTGAGGGAAAAAAATAGGTCACTAGGTCAGATTATAGAAGAACCTTGTTAACAAGAGAGACCATATTTTCTGCTAGATCTTCATGAAACATGTTCAGAATATTTGTCTACATAAAATCAAGTTGCTGTTAGGTTAGGAAGCTAGGTCATTAGATTAAATACAGAGGCCACATTCTCTGATCTTCATGGATCCTAATCAGAATGTAGGTCAAGAATGAAATGGTCATATATGGACAAAAACTAGGTCATTATGTCAAATAATAGACAAATCTTGTTAATATTTATTTTCTACCTGAAATTAATGAAACTTTGTCAAAATGTTTGTTTTCATAAAATCTAGCAAAAGAAAAAATAAGCTATCTAAGGTCAAAAACTAGGTTCGTAGGCTGAAATTATAACTAGACGGCCATGATGGCCCTATATTACTCACCTGAGTTTAGTTGCTTGTGCTATGTTCTGGTCCTTGTGACCTTGACCTATGATGGAATGATCCCAAAATCAATAGGGGTCATCTACTCTGCATGTCCATTCATTCTATGAAGTTTCAACATTCTGAGTAAAGTGGTTCTCAAGTTATTGATTTGCAATGTTTTTCCCTATATAAGTCTATATAAACCATCTGACCTCCAGGGCGGGCCATATTTGACCCTATGGGGATAATTTGGATAATCTTGGTAGAGGACCACAAGATGATGCCACATACCAAATAACAAAGCCCTAGGGCCTGTGGTTTTTTGACAAGAAGATTTTCAAAATTTTCTCTATAAAAGTCTATATTAACCATGTGACTCCCAGGGTGGGGCCATATTTGAACCTAGGGGGATAATTTGAACAATCTTGGTAGAGGACCTATAGATGATGCTACATACTAAATATCAAAGCCCTAGGACCTGTGGTTTTGGACAAGAAGATTTTCAAAGTTTTCCCTATGTAAGTCTATATAAACCATTTGATCCTAGGGGGATAATTTGAACAATCTTGGTAGAGGACCACTAGATGATGCCACATATTAAATATCAAAGCCCCGGGCCCTTTGGTTTTGGACAAGAAGATTTTCAAAGTTTTTCCCTATATAAGTCTATAAAAACCATGTGACCCCTAGGACGGGGCCATAGTTGACCATAGGGAGATAATTTGAACAAGCATGGTAGAGGACTGCTAGATGATGCTACATGCCAAATATCAAAGCCCTAGGACCTGTGGTTTTGGACAAGAAGATTTTTAAAGTTTTTCCTTTTGGTTGCCATGGCAACCAGAGTTCTCTATGGAATTCAATTCTTTGAACAATTTTTAAAGAAGACTATCCAAGGAACATCCCTGTGAAGTTTCATCAAAATTGGCCAGGTGGTTTAGAGCGGAGATGTTGTTTAAAGGAAAGTGTGGATGGATGGACGGACACCAGACAGTGAGCGATCACAATAGCTCACCCTGAGCACTTTGTGCTCAGGTGAGCTAAAAACACTCTTGAGGCCACATTTTCTACCTGATCTTTCATGAAACATGGTCAGAATATTTTCTTTTGTTTTGTTTTGCATAAAGTTTAGTTATTGAGGGGGTTATTTTGAGTCTAAAACTAGGATAGTATGATAAATCTTAGAAAAAAGATGTTAAAAAACTCTAGAGATCATCCACATTTTGTATCTGATTTTCATGAGGCTTTGTTAGTGTTTGTCTTCATGAAATCTAGGTTAAATTTGAAACTTGGAAATCTAGGGTCAAAAAGTAGTTCACTTAGTCAAATCTTAGAAAACCTTGTAAACACTCCAGAGACCACTTTCCTACCTCATCTTCATGAATCTTTGTCAGAAGTTTTGTTTTCATGTAGAGATTGAAACTGGGTCATCTTGGATCAAAACCAAGTTAATAGGCCAAAGGCAATGTTTAGTTGCTAGGCAACAGAAAGTCATTGATGATATTTATTACATGTTAGATCTATTGCCAAATCTGTCTGTCTTAAAATTGTTGTCTTAAAATTGTTGTCATGAAAACTCCAAGGGATTTGTATGTATAAGTATTAATTTCAATTGAACATGTAGATTCTTACTATATATGTTCAGAAAAAAAAGTCTGTATAGAGAGAGAATGACCAATGAAAGTTCTCAAACTGTGTGACTTACGTGGAAAGAGAGTATTTGTTTTCGCAAAGTTGGAGTAAAGGCTGAATTTTAAAAGTTTGTATTGATTTGGTTGTAAAGGGAGCTGACTGGATGTTGATAGCACGGCATGACCCTGGAGATCACCTTGTACCACGGAGATTATCGTATGATATACCACATCATGCACGTGTTGAGGGTGTCCAGATCAGATGGTTCCAGCCTGTGCATGGAGGACATGGATTTGATCAGTGGGCCATAGATCATGTTGAAGTTGTACCGTAAGTAAATATTGTAAATGGTAGCATTATAAATATGCAAATTCTTCTTATTTCTCTATAAAGTCCCAGTTCCCTGATGGAGAATTGTCAGTGTAAGTAGTTTTATCCAAATTTGAATGCCTTTAGTCTTTAGTCTAATGAGAAAGGAGTATTCAGAATTATTTTATTCATATAAGGCAGTTCTGCATATTTGATAAACTGGAAGTCATGATGTTAATCATTTATGCTAATAATATAGATGTAAGCCTGGACCTGGCATACAACTATGTATAATGTAATCTAATGTGTACATTTATAAAAGCAGCACCATTACTTTCTATAGATGAAAAAATGTTGATATGTATAATAATTCCAAATAACATCAAATATACATGCAATATATCTGAAATCATAGGCAAATATCGCAAAAATAAGCACATAGACCTATACATTTAACCGACCATACAGTAAAACTTAGATATACCAAACTTGATGGGACATTGGAAATTTGTTCTTTATAAGGGGTCAGCCATTTGAACCTCTTGGGGTTGGGTGGGGATGGGCCTGGGATTTTTCTTGAAGTCAGTAATTTTTATCCCAGGCCGAAGTTTTGGCGTCGTCCGTCCGTCTTTCCATTTGCAATTTCATGTCCGGTCCATAACTCTGTCATTCATTAAGGCCAAAATGTTCCCCATGATGAGACGAAGTATCATGCGCAAAACCCAGAGCCCTGGCTCAAAGTTCAAGGTCACAATTGGAGGTCAAAGGTCAACAGGGCTTTTTTCCTGTCCGGTCCATAACTCTGCCATCCATGAAGGATTTAATTTCTATGGCACAAATGTACTGTTAAGACGATGTGTCGTGCACAAAATTTCAGACCTAGCTCAAAGTTCAAGGTCACACTTAGGAGTCAAAAGTTAACATGGCATGAACAGGGTTGTTTCCCGTCCCGTCCAGACTCTGTCATCATTAAGGGATTCAATATTACTTGGCTTAAATGTTCTCCATGATGAGAACTCCCAGAACCCAAGCTTAAAGGTCAAGGTCACACTTGGAGATTAAAGGTCAATAGGATTTTTTTCCTGTCTGGTCTATAACTTTGTCATGCAAAACAGGATTTAAATACCAGTTGGCACAAATATTCCCCTGGATGAGACAATGTGTCATGCGCAAAATCCAGGTCCTAAGCTGAAAGGTCAAGGTCACACTTGGAAGTCAAAGGCCAAAAGGGCTTTTTTCCTGTCCAGTCTGTAACTCAACAATTCTTAAAAGGATTTTAATATTACTTGGCACAAATGTTCACTACCATGAGACAGAGTGTCATGTGCAAGAACCAGGACCCTAGGTCACACTTAGAGGCCAAAGGTCAGATACAAGAATGACTTTGTCCGGAGCATTTCTCTTTCATGCATGGAGGGATTTTGATGTAACTTGGCACAAATGTTCACCACAATGAGACACCCTTGTTTTCTAGAATTACTTCCTTTTGTTTTACTATAAATAGCTTATATTGTAACTTTTTTATTACTGGCCTAAGGGAAAAATCGAGACTACTTTTCTGTTGTACAACATGCATGTTACATCCAATTTTTAGGTGTATTTTGACCTATCTCTAGCTGGTAAAAAGTTTTGTGTGGACTTATGTTATATAGAATTTTTCATTAGGATTAGCTTCCCTTTGTTGTTACTATAAATAACTTATATTATAACTTTTTTAATTGGCCAAAAAAATCCATATTAAAATACAGGTGCTAGTGTAAAGAAATTTGCTATGACGGGACGTATATTGTGACATTCTGGCACTCTGTTATATTTATAGATGTTATGAAACAAGCAAAACTGTAGTTTTTGTATATGCAAATTTTAATCCAAGTGTTTTGTTACAACATATTGTATATATAGTACAATATTGTTTATACATCATTGACAGATACTGTCTACGCTAGGAACGCGTGTCCAGTCCGGTCCGAGTGCTTGCCTTTCCAACCAGACTCTTAGTTTTGGACTTGAGTACGTTTAGGTCTCATTGGCCGCTGTACTTACAGTCACATTTTGGCAACAAAATTCATTTTCTTTGGACAAAACTCTCTGGAAATTGCAGAGAGGTAATCAATACCCCTATATTCAAACCAAAAATAACACTTTAAGAACATGATAAGGGGCATGTTCTCGGTCTATACTCTACGTGGCATTTCTATGCTTCATTGTGTCTGAAAGGGCAGATGGACCCTTATTAGACACTGACTGACTGACATCATTGACAGATATCAGTTCATTATATTATACTGCAGTAGAGAAAATTAGGTGCCTTCCAGTAGAGAGCAGATCTATGGATCTCGGGGTCGCGAGTTCGATCCCCAGTGACGGTTTGATAAAAGACATTGTGTCTGATATCATTCGTCCTCCACCTCTGTTTCATATGGGGAAGTTGGCAGTTACTTGCGGAGAACAGGTTTGTACTGGTACAGTTACATAACTGAAATACTGTTGAAAAACGGCGTTAAACCCAAACAAACAATCATTCACTTGTTTGAAACTGACTTACCAGTATTCTATAATGTTATACTGATTGAAACTTAATTTTGTTATACTTGTAGTGGCAGAAGAAGTATGAAATTTTACAGAAGACGGAAGAGACATTTATCTTCAAAATAAATGAACTTTATCTACTGACTAGTGTTACTGCGGTACAAAGGAAATCTTCATCACTTTCTACTTGCAACTGGAGGCTGTACTAGTAACTGGAGGCTGTAAATTGAAACTAAAAGTGGCAGTTTTACTTCTAAAAGGAAGATTTGTTTGAAATAGGCAACATGTAACACCTGATGTAAATTTTGTTTAACTGGTTAAATAATTTACACAAGGATTTATGATTGTTGTAGCTGTAGCCAGCAAGAAGTAACTGTTAAATTCCTTTAGATAAAACAAATTAATTTGCTTGACTATACTGGAATGATATTTAGGTCTATTATAAACTACTACAGAATATTCAACCAATTCTGTTCTGTTGATATGGAGTTAGCAGTCACCTGTGCAATTTTCAAGGTCCATAAAAAAATAATAAGTTTCTGTGAGGGTTGATCAATAAGTGATCTTTCTGCATCTATGGGGGCTGATAAAAAAGTAGTGTTACTTAGTCCATCAAGTGAGGTCACTGCATCCATTGCACATTATTCATTCTTGTATTATTTAAGTACACTAATTCAGTTCTGATAAAAATGGAAAATATTTCATTTCTTTTTTGTTGTTTGTTAAAAATATGCAGAAATTTATAGGTTTCATAATAATAATTGTGAAAGACTATCACCAAAACTAAATCATGCAATTTATCTGTGCAAACATAATTGCATAACGTAACACCTCTGCTGTCATCTGTCAAAATTTTAGCAATTACGTCAATAAATCGGTGATAATGTGACATTCGCTGTTACCAAGTTTTCCATTTATATCTATATCTTCATATATGTATATGCAATCTATTTTTGTAATATTTTCTGACCTTACTGTAAAATAGGGCAGAATTCCAGTATGATTCAAGAAATAGGTTTGGTTTATCTGAGAAGTTCATACATTTCTCTTTGATCAACTGTCATCTTTTATAGCTTCAGTGACATTACTTTTCTATCTTCCTTTGTATATTTTAGTTTCAGTGACCCTACTTTTTGATCTGCTTATGTATTTTATAGCTTCAGTGACATTACTCTTTGATCAACTAGCTTCAGTGACATTACTTTTTGATCTGCTTTTGTATTTTATAGCTTCAGTGACATTACTCTTTGATCAACTAGCTTCAGTGACATTACTCTTTGATCAACTGTCATATTTTATAGCTTCAGTGACATTACTTTTTGATCTTCCTTTGTATATTTTAGTTTCAGTGACATTACTTTTTGATCAGCTGTCATATTTTGTACATTACTCTTTGATCAACTGTCATATTTTGTAGCTTCAGTGACATTACTCTTTGATCAACTATCGTATTAGCTTCAGTGACATTACTCTTCGATCACCTATTGTATTTTGTAACTTCAGTGCTCTTTGATCAACTGTCGTATTTTATAGCTTCAGTGACATTACTTTTTGATCTTCCTTTGTATTTTTAGTTTCAGTGACACTATTTTTTTATCTGCTTTCATATTTTATAGCTTCAGTGACATTACTCTCCGATCAACTGTCGTATTTTGTAGCTTCAGTGACATTACTCTTCGATCAACTGTCGTATTTTGTAGCTTCAGTGACATTACTCTCCGATCAACTGTCATATTTTATAGCTTCAGTGACATTACTCTTCGATCAACTGTCATATTTTATAGCTTCAGTGACATTACTCTTCGATCAACTGTCATATTTTATAGCTTCAATGACATTACTTTTTGATCAGTCTTCTGCATTACCTACTGTATCATTCATTTTGAACCTTCACATACAGAAAAAGATCAGGTGACCATGAGTTTTGCAAATGAACCTTAATCTTATCTATTGAAATGATGATTTTTTTAATAAAATTCTTTTGAATTTTTGTTGATGAAGAGTAAAATAAGATTTTCTGGATCAAACCGAAATGTAATGTTGCTAAAGTAAAAAAATGATACATTATTTTTCAGATTTTTACTTGAACTTTATTTTCTTAACATTACAAAAATAATTTCTCTACTTTTCCAACAAAACAATGTTTTAACCTTAATCTCTAGAAACTATAAGTTAATCTATTTATATACATTTGTCATACCCCTGTGTTGGCTAAATTATGATCAAATGGAAGAGCATATATTATCTTTACAAAAGAAACATGATTTTGCTCTGTTGATTCCTTCAGTGATAAATCATTTAAGAATGACCAGTTTTTATATAATATTTTTTATCCTCAATTCTAACCTAGAAACATAAAAGCATTAACAGCAGGAAATGTAATATAACTTGTTTTGCTAGCAACAAGTGCAGTCCTAATATACACCAAGTGCATTGATCAGTGGATAAAATCATACTGTTTTGATCTGCAAGAAAAATAATTTGCATTTTCCATCAATACCTAAATTTTGATCAGAAAACTGAATTTGTGCAAAGAACTGAAAACCAGGTTTTGGAATTTTTGATGAGTTTATTCTTATTGAAGGTTTTACTTTGCCAAGATGTTTAATGGTTTTACTTTCCTGAAAGGTGTATTTTAAAGTAACACAAAAACTTGATTCGATATTTCTCAACAGTAAAAGCATGTTCTATCATATTATTACGCTATATTTCTGGTATATTTCTCGGATCAATGTACTTAGCCTGGATAAGGTCTGCATCAGTTACATGCAAAAATAATATATGTGCTTCAATGTGATCCAGATTTAGCGGACATGGGTATGTGAAAAATTATGACAAGTCACTATGTACTTAAATTTTGACATGTACCTGTATATTTGCTGAATAATTCAGCAATGTGTAAATGATGTGATAAATACTTTAATGATGTGATAAATACTTGATGGTTTAAAACTGCCAATTCTTCCTTCAGCAGTGCTGCCATTTTCTGATGCATTATGAATGACTGAACAGTTTTTTTTTTATATAAAATCAACTAATAGTTATAATAAACTTTATTTATTTGACTGAAACCATCTGGTGAAAAGACATCAGTTACCAGTAAAATATCAAAATTTTATTGTTTACATATCATTGCAGTTTCAGATAAAAAATATACCTTAATTCAAATTCAATTTTTTTTATGGTTAACATGCAGTCAAACTCATGTATCAAAACAAAATGATATTAATTTAATCCAATGAACACACAAGTGATGTCTTTTCGCCTGCAAATGTTTAGAAATTTTGAGTTGTCAGTTCTCCATAGATTGAACAGGAAATGTTTGATGTCTGTAAAAAAGAAATATACATGTATAAAATCTTTATACTTTTAAGTGTGTTGTTGTCATTGAAATCCTGACAGTGCAGTGTGTTGATATAATCAACTTACTTTTTATCTTAGGGATGAGAATGGCAAAATTGAAAACAAGAGGAAAAACGGCAGTGGTCAAGCTCCTGGATTCTATGGCTTTTTAAAGCATTTCTGAGGCTTCACAACGTCGTCTCTAACAAGCATTGTTAAGAGTTTTCATCATCACCTATGGTCACTTTACGGTCCAACAAACTGAATTTAAATTTATTCTTGACAAGCCTATTGCACTCCTTGATCTTATATGTCCATCTTTCTGATTTTTTTTCCGATTATTTTACAAATTTCTGCAGAAGGACGCCATTTTTTAGGAACTAATCTAATTAACCTCCCTTTAAATTTTCTCAACGGATTTGCATCAATTTCAAAAACAGTCCCGGCAGCCCCAAAATCCACGGTTCTGCGGAAATTCTTATCCCTGATATTTGGATCAGAAAAATTGGGGCTGTGCCTGTTATTTCCGTTTTCAGTATAATAACTGTATTTTGTTCTGATTGTGTCAGCAACTTGAAACAAGGAAGATTGGGATTGTCTGCGACTGTTCTCGATCTAAAGTAAGGAAAGTTATTACAATGGTCAATCTTGCTTCTGTAATTAAACTAAGGTCACTGAAAGATTATCTGCAAACTGAAATAATTAGTATGTTGACAAGAGCTGTCACAGGAGATAGCACACTCAACTACTGTGATGTTTGATAGCAAACTAAACCACATCCGAGGAAGCTAGAGCTATGTGGATGACGATATTGGAAAATAGTTTAAAGTCTGAATCAAACGTATTTTAGTAATTAACAGAGATAGAGGGAAAGTGTATTTCAGTATTAACCTTTAGCCTGCTGGCGGCAAGTGATTCTGCCTTTGCGACCAATGCAGACAAGATCAGCCTGCATATCCATGCAAGCTAATCATGGTCTGCACTGTTCACTTATACAGTCGATAAATTTTCAGAGAACGCCCTTCAGAAAATAAATGGTATTGCCAAAACTAAATGATGGACCAATCCATTTTAGAAATTTAGCAGGCTAAAGGTTAAAAGAGATAAGAGTGAATGTGAAATCAAAACACTACCAAAGTATAAATTGGACATAATTCAAAGAAAACTTCTGCAAGAGTAATGCATCATGAGCCATATCATGTGGCTAAAAATGTGGAACTATTGTTTGAAACAAAGTGTAGTAATAACTGAGATAGAGCAAAGAGGCACTTTAAAATGAAATTTTGAGCATAAAGGAGGTATAATTCATACAAGACGAACCCTGGATCACTCACCTAAGTAATATGAACTACATGTTTCAAATGTCAAACTGATGCTAAAATATTAAGAAAGAAGGTCATTAGGTTATATTCATGGTCACTGAAAGTCAGTTTTAAGATTGGAGTGCAAAACTGTATATGTCGTCCAATTTTCAAGGCTGTATCTTAAAAAACAAGAAAGTAGGTCAAGGTCCCCTAATTACTTGGGGTATCAGGTAATTATAATTTAACAGTCGAGGAAATATGATCAGATAATTTTTAATGTATTTTTTCCTATATAACTCATAAAAAAACTAAGTGACCCTGGGGCGGGGCTTCCTTTTACCCCAGGGTCATAATTTGAATAGTCTTGTTAGAGAACCACTAGGCAATACTACATACCAAATATTTATGGCCTAGGCTTTGAATTTTCAGACAAGAAGATTTTTAAAGTATTTTCCTTTATAAGTCTATGTAAAACTTTTCACCCAAGGGCATAATTTGAACACTTTTGGTAGAGGACCACCAGGCAATGCAACATACCAAATCAAAAGCCTAGACCTTGCAGTTTCAGACAAGAAGGATTTTATTCCTATATAAGTCTATGTAAAACTTGGGACCCCCGGGGTGGGGTCTCTTTTCACTCCAGGGTAATAATTTGAATAAACTTGGTAGAGGACCACAAGGCAATGCTACAAACCAAATATCAAAGGGCTAGGTCTAGTGGTTTCAGACAAGGTTTTTAAAGTTTTTTCCTATATAAGTCTATGTAAAACTTGGGGCCCCCGGGGCGGGGCCTCTTTTCACCCAAGGGGCATAATTTGAAAAATATTTAGAGAGGACCATTAGATGTCACATGCCAAATATCGAGGCTATATGCCTTGTGGTTTTGGACAAGAAGATTTATGGACTTTTTGACGTAAAAGTGGGTGATGACTTGGAACAACCATTTTAAGTTTGAATCAAATCCATTTAGTAACAACACAGATATGGTGAAAAAGCATAAAAATTAACTGTAAACTGCATGTGCTAAAATTTTGTCATATGATGAGGACAATGATGTGGAAAAACAATTTAAGTTTGAATCAAATCCATTAAGTAATACCAATAATAAATATATAGTGAAAGTGAATCAATTCTTAGTAAAAAGGGGACATTATTCAAGAAATATTATAGTGAGAGTTATTGCCTTTAAGTAATGTGATGTGGGTGATGATGTGGAATTACTATTTTATGTCTGACTCAAATCCACTCAGTAATAACAGAGTGAAAGTGCATCTACTCTTCAACCTGAAATTTTAAGTAAAATTGGGACATAATTTATCAAATATTGGTGTGAGAATTATGGACCTTGTGTTAACAACGTATGAAATAATGTAAGAAAATCATTAAAGTTTTTTCCAATGTAACTCTATTCATATTTGAAACAAATGAAGGACCATAACTTCTTGAAAAATCATTCAAATGGAACGTGCTTTGCACATGCACAACTACACTTGGTACCAATGATAATAATAATGAGGTTTAATAAAAGTCTGGCATATTATGATTGAGAAATACCACGGACAATTTTTTCCATTAACATATGAAGAAAAAATTAATAAAGGGCCATAACTATGTGAAAAATCATTCAAATGGAACATGCTTTTGCACATGCAGAACTTGCCTTGGTACCAATGATAATTACAAGGTCTGATAAAAGTCTGGCATATAAGGACCAAGAAAAAGCGCGGACAAATTTTTTCCATATACATAAAAAGAACGATGTAACTCATTGCAGACTTGGAGCGGTCTTCTGCGCATGCCCGAAAGTGATTATCAATATTAGCGCACGGCAAAAATATGCATATTTTTGCATGTCCGCATGCATTTAGTGTACAATATGCATAAAATACTGACTAAAGGTTAGGGTTAGTATCACCATAGTTACAAAATATACACATTTATGATATTTTCGTTCAAATTTAGTTAATCCGGTATGTACCGGAGTCTGTAAATTATACCGGCGCTCCAAGTCTGCATTGAGTCACAGTCTAAAAAGAAAAGTTAATAAAGGGCCATAATTAAGTGAAAAATCATCCAAATGAAACCCACTTCACACATACACAACTAGGTTTTGTACCAATAATAATTACAAGGTTTGATGGAAATCTGGCGAATACTTGCTGAGAAATAGCGAGGACAAATTCTTTCCATATAAATATGCTCAGTACATCTAGAAAGGCATCGTTTTTACTCTCGACTTTTTCATACTCTCCTTGTATATGTATACTTGAATTATATCAAGGGTCCAAATTCACGTTTGAACAAGCACACAGTTAATAAGGTGTAAAACCACCAATGTAAGGCATCGTTGGTTAAACAAGAGCTGTCCGTAAGACAGCGGGCTCCACTATTCAGCGATTTGACAGTAAAATGAATATATGTCTCAATAAGAGACCTCTACTTTAAAAGGAAGATACACCACGGGGCATAATTCTGTCAAGAACACAAATTAGAGTTATTGGGATTGTTACCACACATGCAGATGATGATGGTAAAGATATATTTTGAGTTCAAGTCATTATCTTACATAGTACCAAAGTTATGTCCAGAAAGCGAAGTTTGTTTGTGTGTGTGTGTGTGTGTGTTTGGGTTTAACGTCTTTTCCAACAATTTTTCAGTCATATAAACGATGGTGTCTACTTGTAGCAGTGAGCACAATGCCAAACTTTATAGTGCTGCCTCACTGGAATATCACGCTGTAGACATGTGGCATGATACCCCACCCAGTCACATTATACTGACACTGGGCTGACCAGTCCTAGCACTATCCCCTTAATGCTGAGCGCCAAGCGAAGAAGCTGCTAGTACCATTTTTTTTAAAGTCTTTTGTATGAGGCGGCCGGGGATCGAACCCACGACCTCCCGTACTCGAAGCGGACGCTCTACCACTAGGCTACCGAGGCGGTACGAAGTTTGTTAAAAAAATTAAGTATGGAAGAGGCATAATTTGGTCAAAAATACAAATCAGTTATGTGGATTGTTACCACACATGCAGATGATGATGATAAAGATACATTTTAAGTTTCAAGTCTTCATCTTGTATTGCATTAAAGTTATACCCAGAAAGCGAAGATTGCAAAAAAACTTTAAGTACAAAAGGGGCATAATTCTGTAAAAAATACAATTAGAGTTATGGGGTTTGTAACCACTCATGCAGATGATGATTATATAGAAATATTTTTAATTTCAAGTCATTATCTTTTAAAGTACCAAAGACATGTCTATAAACAAAGCTTTTGAAAAAATTTAACATGAAAATAATTCCAAGTATAACAACTTTGTGACCTTGACCTTGGGTATAATGGGCCCAGCCCCTGCACATATTTTGTTTGTATGCTGAACAATGTTTATGTGAACTTACAGTAAGATATAAGCAATAGTAACAAAGATATGACAGAAAAACAAAGGTTGCCGAAAAACTTTAACCTCAAAAATAACCAAAGTATAACATCTTGGTGACCTTGACCTTGGGTATAATGGGCCCAGCCCCTGTACATACTTTGTTTATATGCTGGACAATATTTATGTAAAGTTACAGTAAGATATAAGTAATAGTAACAAAGCTATGACAGAAAAACAAAGGTTGCCGAAAAACTTTAACCTTAAAAATAACCTAAGTATAACACCTTGGTGACATTAACTTTGGGTATAATGGGCTCAGCCCCTACACATACTTTGTTTGTATACTGGACAATGTTTATGTGAAGTCATAGTAAGATATAAGCAATAGTATCAAAGATATGACAGAAAAACAAAGGTTGCCCAAAAACTTTAACCAAGAAAGGTCACGCCCACGCCGGGGCAAGTAGAACAGCCCCCCTATTCTCTGAATAGTGGAGCTAAAAATATTGATGGTAGACCAAAGTGTTGCATTTCTAGATGTACTCGGTATATAAAGAAAAGTTAACAAGAGCTTGTCTAACACGAAATGCCCCCCTTGATGCATTCAGTAATTGCACAAGGTACAGAAATTATTTCCTCAATGTAAACAAAAGTTCTGCTGTTCTGGTTCAATGTGACATTGACCTTTGACCTATTGACCTCAAAATCAACTGGGGTCATCTGCTGGTCATGATCAACCTCCCTAATAAGTTTAGTGATCCTAGGCCCACGCGTTCTCGAGGTATCTTCCAGAAAGGGTTTAACTGTTCCGGAGCAAGGTGACCTTGACCATTAGCCTACAGACCTCAAAACCTATAGGGGTCATCTACAGGTCATGACCAACCTCCCTATCAAGTTTCATGATCCAAGCGTTCTCAAGTTATTGTCTGAAAATGGTTTAGATGTTCCGGGTCACTGTAACCTTGACCTTTGACCTACTGACCTTAAAATCAATAGGGGTCATCTGCTGGTGATGATGAACCTCTCTATCATCTTTCATGACCCTTGGCCCAAGCGTTCTCAAGTTATCGTCCAGAAACCGTTTAACTGTTCCTGGCCAATCTGACCTTGAACTTTGACCAAATGATCTCAAAATCAATTGGGGGTCATCTGCTGGTCATGATCAATCTCCCTATCAATTTTCCTGATTCTAGGCCCAAGCATTCTTGAGTTATCGCCCGGAAACCGTTCTACTGTTCCTGGTCACTGTGACCTTGACCTTGACCTACTGACCTCAAAATCAGTAAGGGTCATCTGCTGGTCATGACCAACCTCCCTATCAACTTTCATGATCCTAGACCCAAGCAATGTTTAGTTATCATCCGGAAACAGTTTAACTGTTCTGGGTCACTGTGACCTTGAACTTTGACATACTGACCTCAAAATCAATAGGGGTCATCTGCTGGTCATGACCAACCTCCCTATTAACTTTCATGATCCTAGGCCCAAGCGTTTTTGAGTTATCATCCGGAAACCGTTTAACTGTTCAGGGTCACTGTGACCTTGACCTTTGACATACAATCTCAAAATCAATAGGGGTCATCTGCAGGTGATGACCAACCTTCCTATCAACTTTCATGATCCTAGGCCCAAGCGTTCTTGAGTTATCATCTGGAAACGGATTGGTCTACATACAGACCGACCGACCGACATCTGCAAAACAATATACCCCTCCTTCTTCGAAGGGGGGCATAATAAAGAGCCATAATTAAGTGAAAAATTATCCAAATGAAACCCACTTTGCACATACACAACTTGGCTTTGTACTGATAATAATTACAAGGTTTGATGGAAATCTGGCAAATAGTTGCTGAGAAGAAGCCCGGACAAATTCCGTCTACAGACGGATGGACAAACAGACCGGAATACAGTATCTGGGGGTATAATAACAAAGATATTGTGAAAGTGCATCAAAATTAACAAGTTCTATGTAAAAAGGAAAATAATTCATAAATACTGATGCCAGAATTATGGCCCTTGTGTCATATAATGTAAAACTATTTTAAGTTTAAATCAAATCCATTCAGTAGTAATAGAGATAGAAAACTTTAACCAAGGTGTGGATGCAGAATTGGCGCTGATGCGGATCCCAAGGCGGATGCCAGGTCCAGTAGAATAGCTCTCCATATATCTTAATTTGAAAAAGTGCACAGAATATACTTTCTTTTAAGTCAAAAAAAAACTGGTTTCATATATTTCCATAAAATTTGCTGTTAAGATGTTTGGCCAAAATAGAGACATAATTTTACTTGCCATAAAAAAACTTAACATATTTTTTTTTTAAATGGTAAAAACTGAAATTTTATTATGCCATTCAAAGTTGTTAATTAAGGTAAGGTAGATTGCTCAATTTTGGCACAAATCTAAAGACCTTTTACTTCTAGAGTGAGCAAAAAGCTAACTCATAGGTTGTCAAAAAATTCAACGAAAAGCCCTCATAGTTCATGCAAAGACCCCTAGTGAGTGGTGTTACATAAGAAACCATCTTGCATAAAGGTCAATGGTTGTTCTCCAGCTTTTATCTGTAATTCACAAACCTTTCTGTAACTGGAACAATTCATCTCAGCAAGCCACCCTCAATTAAGTATAAAACATACAATCAGTTTATGTGTATTTAATATTATAGTCTCTGTACAAAGTACAATTGTATTACACATCTAACAATATACATGTCTGTCCAACACTAAAGAAAAGGTGCGTTAATTCCACTGGTGCATATATATCAAAAAGGCCCTTAAGTTTTCACAAACATCCATCAATAGATTATTGAAATGACCTTTAACTTTGACAGTCCCAAAGTTCAGACAAGCAGTATCATTTGAATAAACTTGAAAGGTTCATTTAAGAAGGATACATTGTTCATTTAACAAGGACACATTTGACCAAGTTAACATCTATAAGGAGTTGATTTTGTATTTCTAGCTCTGGCATAGTCAAAATGAATCACCTGTAGTCCATGCCAGGATACTACACACCATGTCTGGTGTAATTCTGAATGGTAGTTTCAAAGGATGTACCTCAGGCTATCCATTTGTATGTTCTGGGTAGTAAATAATGTGAGCTAATAGATCTCAACTCTGGCATAGGCTAGTAAATAATGTGAGCTAATAGATCTCAACTCTGACAGAGGCTAGTAAAAAATGTTTATCCTTTCATTAAATAATCATACTGGACACACAAATTTAAACATTTGACAATTCATTGTTTTGTTAGAAGTTACCAATGAAATTAACGCACATTTTCAAAATTGGAGTAATCTCTCTTTTAATGTACAAAACTACTTTCTTCTAAAGTTAAATAATTCTACATAATATCATGACAAGATATGAGCCAGCATATACACACTATTTCTACCTATGTTAGTTTGAAAGAGTGCACAGCATATGCTTTAAGTCAGAAAAAATCCAGTTAAAAACAATTATACAGCTAAAGGGTTTGCCTGGTATAAAATGATAAAGCAATATTCCCCCTTTTACAATTTGCTGCACAGTTTTTAAAATAAATAGACTGGTCTGGTTAAAATGAATGTATTTGCTGACTCCAACCATGCTGCATCTTAAGAACAAACATTTTGTACAAAACAGTTTAAATGACTTGTAAATGTGTTGAATGATTATAATAAAATGCAGATATAATGTATATTAACAATGAATAGATTAAAAACATGTAAGCTTTTATAAAACTTGATACCTGTCAACCTTTGCAAATCACATTTGACACTACTGAAACAAATGGACATTTGTAGCCTACTTTTACAGAATATGTTCCTAATTTATAAAGCCCGTGCTTACTAACATTGCATAATGTATAGTCCTTTGATTAACTAAGATGACCTGACGTCAGTTAAAACTCCTCAGGCATTTGGATGTACGTACACTTGCAAACTCTCTTATACAGTACTGCCCTTTTTTCTTGAAAGTTGTTGGGATTTTAAGACATTTTAATCAAGGCTGACCTTATCTTGCTCAAAATTTAGCAAACACTATTGTATGAATATACCGGTAGTTTGTGTATTAACGTCTGCAGAAGCCCGCAGGACTGATGGTGACCAAGACTAAATGTATTGCTTTCATAGGTGAAGACTTTACAATTCCAGTACAATAGTTAATTCCAATTCTGTTGTTTTTAGGAATGGTAAACATATTTTAAATATCCATTATCAGGGTCCACAAATCATAAACATTGCCAAAAGCATGTATTTAATGTTTTGAAACAATTATTCTTATTTTTCGTTATTATAAACATGACATTAACCCTATTTTTGCATATCAATTAAAAATTCTGTAAACAGAACACAATTTCAAGGAAAATAATTTTACATTCAAGTTATTTTGCTGACATGCTTTAAAGATTTATATGAATTCTGTGAGATACTTCCCAAAATCATTAAGTTACATGCAATTCCCAGTTATCAACAAACTTTTACCTAACTTTTGCCCAATTCAACAGAGAGTAAACAACAATGCAAAAATCAATTTTCGGCCCTGACCTTAAACAGAGATGTCTATTCTTTACAAGGATCAATCCTAACGTAAGGTTTGATGATTATAAGGGCAGTAGTTAAGAAGATATGGTGAAATGGAGAAATTTGCAATAAACTTGGAACAGCACTACCACAATATCTGACACCAGCAAACTTGACCTTCAGGTTCCTGAACTACAGGATGTCTTTCCCTTACTTTATGTGAAGTTTGATGATATGAGCAGTAGTTAAAATACAGCCTTAAACTTGCCTTAAACCTTAAACCTAAATGCAACAGTGAAGCCAACATGATGGAAACGGTCATGTCAGGGTGAGTACAATTGCCCTCCTCATTCTTTGAATCATCAAGCCAAAAATGAAATTTTTTTAAATACTTTGTATTACTATCACAAAAAGTCTATATACAGAATCAAATAGTGTAAAACACAGCTTGTTCAACCGGGTTCACTTGAGAAATTATTGTAGTCCCCCAGAGGTATCCTTACAATTTCTATATTTGGATGGCTCAAAAGCCTTGGTAACTTGTGCAAATTTGCTTACTAGTACCCCTTTTGACTTCGAGTGATCACTGTTTGTGTGTTAAATATATAAAAAGAACAACTTAATTCCCAATTGATTTCATATGTCCTTTAAAGATTTTGCTGATGTGTAAACAGTAAAAGTTCAATTTCAGAATGCATTGCACACACAGAAGCTGCCCTACACTATTGTCACACAGAAAAATTCAACATCAAATATATGCATTAGAACCTGAAAGTTGTTTCTCTTTAAATTTATTCAGAGTTTCACATACGTACTGGGAACTGGGTGCCTACACTGGTGAATTTCACACATAATACCAATATTTCCCAAAGTCCAAACTATGAGAAAATGGTTTAGACTATTGACTGGAAAGCCATTTATTATACTCAACTATCTACCTTTTCAGTGGTCAAATGTTAAAATTATTCAGCCCAGGAAAATGATTATTGACTCAAGATGATGTAGTATTTGTAGTTGTAGTATTATAAGTCCCAAAATTCAAATAAGAAATAGAATATGCCTCCCATGTGCATGAAAACAACAATCAAGTCTTCCTATGTGTGGTTTGTGTGTGGCAAGTAATTTTCATTTCTATAAAACAGGCCTACCAAAACAGTAGCATATAGTCTCACAGAGTTTGTACTCTTCTTTGATAAATTAGTCAATTCCCAATTCTTGTTGAAGCCAAAAATCAATATCCAGTACAAGTTTTGTAGTTAATATTATTTCCTTTTAAGATAAAAAAATCCAACTTTCACTACTTCTTACAATATCTTAGTCACACTATTAAGCTATGAATCTATATTTAGGACAAAAATTGCAGTTGGCAAATCTTAGGTAACAATTCTTATGACTTGTACCTTTTTCTAACACAACTTCAAGCATAAACATAAATAACTGAAAAATAAATTGCACCAAGTTACATGAAAATTATACAAAATATGGTTTAAAGATATAAAAAGAGAAAATATCCTGTACACAACCAAATAAATCAGTGATTAAGTAACTAAAAATGAAGTTTATATACTAACAACCAAATTAAAGTTAAAAAAAATATATGACATTTTCACAAATATAAACTAAAACATTTCAACCTAACTGAAACTAGAGCTATCACTGATGGCAATTAATACCTCCAAATGCCACTTTGATACAGGGAAAGCAACATTTTGAGACCTTGACCTTGAACCTTATTCTGCAAGTCAACTGGATGAGGTTAAGAACTGATGCATATTTTCATGACATTCATTCCAGTGGTTTTAAATCAGAAGATATGGAGTGGAGACAAATTTAAGTCCACTGAAATTTACTCTTGGCACTGGACTTAATAACCCTGGTTATTTGCTCTGTACATCATCTTGTGTAGGTGAACACTTTATCCTAGTTTTATGAAAGTCTTCCCAATGGTTTACCTCTCTTTGAGCCAACACGACTTTATTTCTGCAAAGTTACTTGAAAAGCCTCCAGGGAGTAACATACAAATATAACACAATCTGATGGACAGATAGATTGACCACAACATGTCTCCCTCAAAATTTTGCAAAGGTGTAATATAAACTGAATACCACTTTCACCTTTGTACAAGCATTGTCGGACACTAACGAATATTTTCAAAAGTTACCTTCACCAAACTTTTGATGTAATGCTATAAAGCTAACCATATTAACACCTGAATTACAGGGGCAATACATTCAATACTTGTGACATAACGGAGAAAAACTTGTGCTTCTACATAAGATTATAATGAATATTGCATTTACAGACACTGATTTCTGTGTTGGTTCATTAGTCTACCAAGGTTCCAAAATGCAACCTTCCCTTTAGTCAATCAGGAAGAGCCAGTCAGATGCTACTTTTCTGGACTGTCTCCAAACCTGGGACCCTGTATACCATTCTACAATCACCATAGTCACAACATAATTCTCATATTCACGGTAAACAAGATAGCCATGCATTACTCACCTGAGTTAACCACATGATCCAGTTTCAAACTTAATTTAGATACCATAAAAACAAACATTCAAAGTACGATTAAGGTAGACCAGTTTAGAATGTGCTGTTTACAAGTGTTATCAAGGTTCAGTGATCTACTTTTTACTCCTCAGTGTCAGAGTTAATCTTGATTTCATTGATAAAAAAACTTCCAATCAAAGTATCATGTAGATCAGTTGAAATGGGTCCTCTACAGTGTCCACAAGCTTTCCCTATAATTTTTTTGTTTTACAGCTCAGATGATCCATCAAACATGGCCTAGATTATATCATGACTAAGTATTGTGCAAACCAAGTTAAAACTACAATGTGTCTGTAGGACACGGCGTGTGCCCCCCCCCCCCCCCCCCCCCCCCCCCCCCCACCCCCCTCACTGGTACATTTGTCACAAATAAGGGGAAATCATTCAAATGTTTGCAGTCTTAATGGGGTATAGCCTCAAAAAAATTAATTATGAAAAGGATTCATTATTCTATACCATATACTTTTTGAGCTATTAGCATCACAAACAAAAAAACCACTATTTTGGCTATTTCAAGCGCCATAACTCTGTAATAAACGCTAAAATTCTCAAGAAGAATGCCAAGTGTGCAAGATCACATTATGATAAAGACTCGAGCAAGGTTTCATGAATTTACATTGAATACTTTTTGAGTGAGGCACAAAATTAGGTGAAAATGTGCATTTTTTGACTATTTCAGGGGGTATAACTCTGGAAATAGGGGGCGGACCCAGATGAAAAATAAAAGGTATGCAAGTTCATATCATGATAAAGACTCATGCAAGGTTTCATCAATTTATGTCAAATACTTTTTGAGCTAGGCTTGTCACAAGGTGAAAATGTGCATTTTTTACTGTTTCAGGGGCCATAACTCTAGAAATAGGGGGCGGACCCAGATGAAAAATAGGAGGTGCGCAAGTTCATATCATGTTTAAGACTCATGCAAGGTTTCATGAATCTGTATCAAATACTTTTTGAGCTAGGCATGTCACAAGGTGAAAATGTGCATTTTTTACTATTTCAGGGGCCATAACTCTAAAATTAGGGGGCGGAGCCAGACGAAAAATAGAAGGCGTGCAAGTTCATATCATGATAAAGACTCATGCAAGGTTTCATTAATTTATATCAAATACTTTTTGAGCTAAGTGTGTCATGAACTTCGGACGGACAAGAGCAAATCTATATGCCCCCACCACTCATGGAGGGGGGGGGGGGGGGGGGGGGCATAATAAAGATATATTTTTAACCCTAGATGACTGAGTACCATATTCAAGAATTTTTCCTCACCAAGTTTCATTGGTCAATATGGGCAAAACTCTGTCACCTTTGAAGTGTTAACAGTAAAGTTACTTATTGACAACATACATGACAGCACAGTGGACACAGGGTGACCATAATAGCTCACCTTGAGCACCTTGTGTTCAGGTAAATAGTTTAACTTAAGTGTAGAAATCTATAAGCAAACTTTACAGCTAGCAATTTACTAGAATTTCAATTTACAAACATCAGTATTATCATTGTGAGACTGCAAAACATTACTTATTGTAGAATATTAAATTCAATGTTTGTCATCCTCATCAAGATTTTGTGATTATTTTTTGTTAGGTTTAACATCACACTGACATATTACTAGGTAATTTGGCAATATTTCAGCATGGGCAGGTCCCCTGGTAGAACTACCAACCTTTCATAATCAAGCTGGTTGGCTTCCTCACATGAAAAAGCCTACACCACAAAGTGAAGTCTGAAACTCACAGAAGATTTGAATTTAGCCAATGAAATTATTCCATCAAGGAAAACATAGTACAATATACTAACATATTTATGAAATACAAAAAGAAATATTTGAAAATGAAATGAAGTATACAACATGACTGGGGCTGGAATTATGATCATTTGAATACTGTAACTTCCATAAAAAGTAATTTAACAAACAAATTTTAACCACATTTTTTCAATGGTGCAAGCGTAAAAAACAAATTTTTCCCGAGTGTTTCTGAAAAAATACAAACAGCAAATCTGATGAACAATTTGTTAATTTATTGAGACCTGAAGTATTTATGAATTTCAAAGAATTTAATACTCACAATAGTAATGCTTACACAGTATTTTACTGGCATGTATGTTTAACACAGATATGCTCAATCTTATAGATTGTACAAAAATATATTTTATCACAAATATCCTAACTGCATAATTTTCTTTAAACTTGATCTTCTTATCAACAATCCCTTGTTATCCCTGTAACATACACATTTTTCAACATTAGTGATAACTTTTCCATTCCCACAAAGTATAACTTGTTTAGTTGTACTTGAATCTCTGTACTGAAACAATTCAAGCTAACGTCAGGGCATCCAGGCACTTCCAGATATACACATCCAAAGGAACAGATGTCATGTCCAACATTCTGACATGAACATATGTTTGTACAACAGCCTGACCTGTACAAATGCTGGTACAACATCCCAGCATTTATTGGTGTCAGTACAACATCATGACTTAAACAGATGTCAGTACAACATCTGGACAGGAACAGGCATCAGTACAACACCTGGACAGGAACAGGCATCAGTACAACATCTGAACATGAACAAGCATCAGTACAACATCTGGACATGAACAAGCAGCAGTACAACATCTGGACATGAACGGTGTCTGTGCAACATCTAGACATAAATCAATGTCAGTACAATATCCGGACATGAAAAGATGTCAGTACAACATCTGGACATGAACTGCCAGCAGTATAACATCTGGACATGAATCAATGTCATTACAACTTCCAAACATGAACAGATGTCAGTACAACATACAACATCTGGACAAGAACAGGTGTCAGTACAACATCTGGACATGAACAGATGTCAGTACAACATATGGACAAGAACAGGTGTCAGTCAACATCTGGACAAGAACAGGTGTCAGTACAACATCTGGACATGGACAGATGTCTGTACAATATCTGGATATAAACAGATGCTAGTTAACTCTCATCACAATGTCTCAAGTTTTTTGTTTACTTTGCTTTAAAAACTAATCAATCACCCTTATCATCTGAACTTGATACAGAAATAATTCTACAGATATACAAAAAATACTTGAACATAAACAGACCTTTAAGACAAAACATTGTATCTAGCCCAAAGGTTAGTTAAGGGTAAAATATCAACTTGTTAACTTATGAGTTACATGTTCTTCCCTCATTTTTCTTCTCTCATTGTTGTTTCGCTTGTTTTCTAATATCAGATATTGTGTTTAATCCACAACCTTGCACATATTTACTGGGTACTCTCCACATTCATTTTGTACATTTTTCCTATGTAAGAAAATCAAAGTGTACAATCTCCCTGACTAAAATGGAAATACTGTATTCTCTGAACCTCCCAACGTAAAAGTATCCAACTCTCCTTTCCCTGCAACCTGACAATATGCCGAAGACTTTGTCCAGCTATGCTGCCATCATTTTCATGTTGCTACATTTGTTAATTGATTGCACTATCAATTGTTTAAGTACGTCCTACTTGGAGGTTGGTTATAATATGTATGATCTTCTCTGTCAAAGTTAATATTTCTACGTCCAAGGTATGGTGAACTCTGACCTATAGGACCATTTGACATAGGCCCAGTGGTAGGATACCGGGCACCAGGTGATGGTGAAGGTTCTGTAAAACAAGAAAAGTTAACAGAAAATTAAATGGATAAACTTGCCACTTACACCAACAAGATGTCCATATGTTGCTCAGTGACTCAAAACGACTTGGTAGAGGACCTCTACAACATGCTTAATATCTAAACTTTGAGGTTTTAGAAACAGAGCTCCAGATAAGGACCATATTTTGTAAATACGAATTATTTCAAATCCATTTAAGATTTTATTTTGAGATCTGGCCGTAACATAACAAAATGAAAAATTCAGTTAAGAATATTTTTTATAAATCTGGTCATATCGGCATTTTCAAATTTGGTAGTCTATGATCTGCCTTTACCTGTAGACATGCGATTTTCATATCAGCAGAATACCTGTTTGCACATGCTGGCAGGTAGCAGCTACCAGTGAAATGTCAAAATTAATTGATACGAGTTTTGATCCTGTGTTATATCAAAATTGCGCCAATTAACAAATTGTCAGAAAGCGGCTAGCTGATTACAGAGAATGTGAAAAGTGCACTGTCAGACTGCTTCATGCAAGCTTATATTAGATTGTAAAAGAGACAGCTTTTTAGTATATTTCAATGCAACCTGATCCTATTATGATTACAAATGAAAAATATACAAATATACAAAAGCAAAAATACATTAAGAACGTCTAGACTTCTAATTACTCTAGATGACATATGCCACTTATCCACAATTCCATCAAAAGAGCTGACTGTCGGTGAAGTATCTTATGATAAATAACATCAACATTTGGGGAGCTATCTCTGGTTTATCCTAGCTTGCCAAGTAAACTGATTAAAAACCACTTTCAGACGAAATTCAGTAAGTGTAACAATATTCAGATATTACAATTTGGATATATGTTTTTTACAGAATGTTATAGCACTTTTCTGTTAATGAAACATTGAGTGAAAACAGTGTTTTTGCATGGCTTGATTGACTTGTTTCCAAACTTCTGTAACCAATTACACTTCTGACTTATCAATAACATAAATTTTGATAAAGTGTTCTGAAACAGACCTTTTCATTATGTTGTAACATAGTCTTGGTTTCAAGCTTGAAATGGGCCATCCACTTATTCATATTTATAGCACCAACTTGAAATCATTAGCCACTTTATTTTGTAGCAAGTGTGCAATAATCATAAACGAAATGAAAACTAAGGTACTAGATACTGACAAATGCAAATACTGCTATGGTACCTTTCCCATTTAAAACACCTGCACCCTTACCCCTTTTATGCAGCACCATGCCCGTTTTTATCCTGCGCCCTGTCCCTTTTAGGAAGCACCCTGTCATTTTTTAATGCTGACCCCTCTCTTTTTGAGCTCTAGAAATAACACTAATGTATTGACCTAGTTATTCTTTATACTAATTTTTTCACTTTGTAGTAGATTAATAAGACAGGTTGACCACTTTCTGGCAAGGTAAGTTCTATTTTATTTTTCAAATATACATCTGCCCAGTTGCAGATCCTACGGGCAGACCAAAGAAGAGATGAATTGTTCAAACGAGATGGTTATTGCTCACCTGTTAAACTTGGCCTAGGAATCATGAAGATAAACATTCTGACCAAGTTTCATGAAGATAGGGTCATAAATGTGGCCTCTACAGTGTTAACAAGCTTTTCCTTTGATTTGAGTGGTGACCTAGTTTTTGACCTTACATGAGCCAGTTTCGTACTTGGTCCAGATATCATCAAGATAAATATTCTGTGCAAGTTTGTATCAAATCAAAGCATAAATGAATCCTCTATATAGCTGAAAGGGCCAAGATAGAAAATTTTGCCCCTTTCAGGAGTAGTAAATCTAGAACCCATGATGGAATCTAGCCGGTTTTCGAAAAGTACCAAGATCTTATTGTGACTTATGGAATCCAAGATCTATTGTTGTTAAAGATAATTTGCAAGTTTGTATCAAATCAAACCATAAATGAAGTCTCTATATGGCTGCAAAAGCCAAAGTTGCATATTTTTGCCATTTAAGGGGCCATAACTCTGAAACCCATGATGGAATCTAGCCGGTTTTCGAAAAGTACCAAGATCTTATTGTGACTTATGGAATCCAAGATCTATTGTTGTTAAAGATAATTTGCAAGTTTGTATCAAATCAAACCATAAATGAAGTCTCTATATGGCTGCAAAAGCCAAAGTTGCATATTTTTGCCATTTAAGGGGCCATAACTCTGAAACCCATGATGGGATCTGGCCAGTTTTTGAAAGGAACCAAGATATTATGCCAATACAAGTTGTGTGCAAGTTTGATTAAAATTAATTGTAAAATGTGGTCTCTATCATGTTTACAAGAAATTGTGGATGAACCGATGACGATCACAAAAGCTCACCTTGTCACTACGTGACATGTGAGCTAAAAAGCACGTTGTTTGCATACATGAAATCACACGAAACAAAAACAAGAGCACCGCCTTGCGAGTGCTGACGCTCATCTGATTTTTTTTGTATAATAGAAATATTGTCCTACCCATGATTTTCTAAGTCTAAAAAGGGCCATCACTCTTGCAAAAAGCAGGATAGAGTTATGTTTCTTGATGTACAGTGTCCACTTATGATGGTGAAAAGCTGTTGCAAGTTTTAAAGCAATAGCTTTGATAGTTTATGAGAAAAGTTGACTTAAACATAATATTCAACCAAGAAAATGATTTTTCTAAGTCCAAAAGGGGCAATAATTATTGCAAAAGCAGGATGGAGTTATGCTGCTTGCTGTACAGGATCAGCTTATGATGGTGAACAAGAGTTGCAAGTTTTAAAGCAATAGCTTTGATAGTTTAAGAGAAAAAGTTGACCTAAACATAAAACTTAACCAAGAAATCTGATATTTTCTAAGTCCAAAAGGGCCATAAATCTTGCAAAAAGCAGGATGGAGTTATGTTCTTGCTGTACAGGTCAAGTTATGATGGTGCAACAATGTGTCAAGTTTTAAAGCAATAGCTTTGATAGTTTAGGATAAAAGCTGACCTAAACATAAAACTTAACCAAGAAAACTGATTTTCTAAGTCCAAAAGGGGAAATAATTCTTGCAAAAAGCAAGATGGAGTTATGTTTCTTGATGTACAGGGTCTGCTTATGATGGTGAACAAGTATTCCAAGTTTCAAAGCAAAAGCTTTGATAGTTTAGGAGAAAAGTTGACCTAAACATAAAACTTAACCAAGAAATCTGATATTTTCTAAGTACAAAAGGGGCCATAAATCTTGCAAAAAGCAAGATGGAGTTATGTTTCTTGCTATACAGGGTCAGCTTATGATGGTGAACAAGTATTCCAAGTTTCAAAGCAATATCTTTGATAGTTTAGGAGAAAAGCTGACCTAAACATAAAACTTAACCAGGCAACGCCGACGCAGACGCCGACAACCGCTCAAGTGATGACAATAACTCATCATTTTTTTTTTCAAAAAATCAGATGAGCTAAAAAATCACATTAAAGACTTACTGAATATCATCACTTGTGATGCTTGAAAACTTTCAACAAATCTTCCTTTGAGCTTCCATCCACTTATTGTTGTTTCCAAAATATTTTTAATAGATCCAGATCGGGCTATTTGAATAGTTACATGACTCTTAAAGAATTTATTTTCTACATTTAAGAATATTTGTTTAACATCAGGGAGTAAGAATTACAGATAAAGTTTAAGGATACTGGTCAGGAGTCAGGGAGTAATGCTAACAATTATACAAAACCTTATCTGGAGCTCTGAGACAAGATTTTTAAAGGTTTTCCAATATAACTATATGGCCAAAGGCAAGAATACTGCCGATTTGTTGTTAATAAAACTTGAAACTTGTAAGTATATGTAAAACAACTGAGTGGACAATTCTGCCCCTGGGACATGATGTGAATAAGCTTGATAGAGGACCTCTACATGCACTTAGTGTGTTTATGCCAGTAAAATATAACTTACCAAGTATGATATCTGATCTTTAACATTTGAAAAATTTCTCTGATTACGTTCATTCTGTTACTATACACAGAGTACCCCTTTATCAATGAACAGCTTACCAAAACTAGGAGGCGGTTTCCCAGTCCTTCTAACAACTAATCTCAATGTTGGTCCACCATTCTGTATAATATCTATAGCTTCTGAATGCGTCATATTCTCTGTTCTGTAATTGTTTATCTCCAACAATTGATCACCAACCTGTCAAAATATTAATGTCATTTAACCATTTTTGTTGTAACAAGAGTAAATCTAATTGTAATATCATTCTAGTAACATTTACTTATTTGTAATATACAAGAGTAAATCACACTGCAATATCTTTTAGGAATATTCACTATTTTTTTGTAATATACTAGAGTAAACCTTACTGCTATATCTTTTAGGGACAATCATTTTGCTGTGAAAATTGGAGTAAATGTCCGTGTCAAAACTTGAGTAAACCTTACTGCCAGGTTTTTAAAGGAACATACACTTTGTTGCAAGATACCAGAGTATACGTCCCTGTCAAGACTTGAGTAAACCTAACTGCCAAGTTTCTAAAGGATTATACACTTTGTTGCAAGATACTAGAGTATACGTCCCTGTCAAGACTTGAGTAAACCTAACTGCCAGGTTTCTAAAGGAACATACACTTTGTTGCAAGATACTAGAGTATACGTCCCTGTCAAGACTTGAGTAAACCTAACTGCCAGGTTTCTAAAGGAACATACACTTTGTTGCAAGATACTAGAGTATACGTCCCTGTCAAGACTTGAGTAAACCTAACTGCCAGGTTTCTAAAGGAACATACACTTTGTTGCAAGATACGAGAGTATACATCCCTGTCAAGACTTGAGTAAACCTAACTGCCAGGTTTCTAAAGGAACATACACTTTGTTGCAAGATACGAGAGTATACATCCCTGTCAAGACTTTAGTAAACCTAACTGCCAGGTTTCTAAAGGAACATACAATTTGTTGCAAGATACTAGAGTATACATCCCTGTCAAGACTTGAGTAAACCTAACTGCCAGGTTTCTAAAGGAACATACATTTTGTTGCAAGATACGAGAGTATACATCCCTGTCAAGACTTGAGTAAACCTAACTGCCAGGTTTCTAAAGGAACATACATTTTGTTGCAAGATACGAGAGTATACGTCCCTGTCAAGACTTGAGTAAACCTAACTGCCAGGTTTCTAAAGAAACATACACTTTGTTGCAAGATACTAGAGTATACGTCCCTGTCAAGACTTGAGTAAACCTAACTGCCAGTTTTCTAAAGGAACATATGACTTTGTTGCAAGATACTAGAGTATACGTCCCTGTCAAGACTTGAGTAAACCTAACTGCCAGTTTTCTAAAGGAACATATGACTTTGTTGCAAGATACTAGAGTATACGTCCCTGTCAAGACTTGAGTAAACCTAACTGCCAGTTTTCTAAAGGAACATAAGACTTTGTTGCAAGATACTAGAGTATACGTCCCTGTCAAGACTTGAGTAAACCTAACTGCCAGTTTTCTAAAGGAACATAAGACTTTGTTGCAAGATACTAGAGTATACGTCCCTGTCAAGACTTGAGTAAACCTAACTGCCAGGTTTCTAAAGGAACATACAATTTGTTGCAAGATACTAGAGTATACGTCCCTGTCAAGACTTGAGTAAACCTAACTGCCAGGTTTCTAAAGAAACATACACTTTGTTGCAAGATACTAGAGTATACGTCCCTGTCAAGACTTGAGTAAACCTAACTGCCAGGTTTCTAAAGGAACATACAATTTGTTGCAAGATACTAGAGTATACATCCCTGTCAAGACTTGAGTAAACCTAACTGCCAGGTTTCTAAAGGAACATACACTTTGTTGCAAGATACGAGAGTATACGTCCCTGTCAAGACTTGAGTAAACCTAACTGCCAGGTTTCTAAAGGAACATACACTTTGTTGCAAGATACGAGAGTATACGTCCCTGTCAAGACTTGAGTAAACCTAACTGCCAGGTTTCTAAAGAAACATACACTTTGTTGCAAGATACTAGAGTATACGTCCCTGTCAAGACTTGAGTAAACCTAACTGCCAGGTTTCTAAAGGAACATAAGACTTTGTTGCAAGATACTAGAGTATACGTCCCTGTCAAGACTTGAGTAAACCTAACTGCCAGGTTTCTAAAGAAACATACACTTTGTTGCAAGATACTAGAGTATACGTCCCTGTCAAGACTTGAGTAAACGTAACTGCCAGGTTTCTAAAGGAACATACACTTTGTTGCAAGATACGAGAGTATACGTCCCTGTCAAGACTTGAGTAAACCTAACTGCCAGGTTTCTAAAGGAACATACACTTTGTTGCAAGATACGAGAGTATACGTCCCTGTCAAGACTTGAGTAAACCTAACTGCCAGGTTTCTAAAGGAACATACACTTTGTTGCAAGATACGAGAGTATACGTCCCTGTCAAGACTTGAGTAAACCTAACTGCCAGGTTTCTAAAGGAACATACACTTTGTTGCAAGATATGAGAGTATACGTCCCTGTCAAGACTTGAGTAAACCTAACTGCCAGGTTTCTAAAGGAACATAAGACTTTGTTGCAAGATACTAGAGTATACGTCCCTGTCAAGACTTGAGTAAACCTAACTGCCAGGTTTCTAAAGAAACATACAGTTTGTTGCAAGATACTAGAGTATACGTCCCTGTCAAGACTTGAGTAAACCTAACTGCCAGGTTTCTAAAGAAACATACACTTTGTTGCAAGATACTAGAGTATACGTCCCTGTCAAGACTTGAGTAAACCTAACTGCCAGGTTTCTAAAGGAACATACAATTTGTTGCAAGATACTAGAGTATACGTCCCTGTCAAGACTTGAGTAAACCTAACTGCCAGGTTTCTAAAGGAACATACACTTGTTGCAAGATACGAGAGTATACGTCCCTGTCAAGACTTGAGTAAACCTAACTGCCAGGTTCTAAAGGAACATACACTTTGTTGCAAGATACGAGAGTATACGTCCTGTCAAGACTTGAGTAAACCTAACTGCCAGTTTCTAAAGGAACATAAGACTTTGTTGCAAGATACTAGAGTATACATCCTGTCAAGACTTGAGTAACCTAACTGCCAGGTTTCTAAAGGAACATAAGACTTTGTTGCAAGATACTAGAGTATACGTCCCTGTCAAGACTTGAGTAAACCTAACTGCCAGGTTTCTAAAGAAACACACACTTTGTTGCAAGATACTAGAGTATACGTCCCTGTCAAGACTTGAGTAAACCTAACTGCCAGGTTTCTAAAGAAACATACACTTTGTTGCAAGATACCAGAGTATACATCCCTGTCAAGACTTGAGTAAACCTAACTGCCAGGTTTCTAAAGAAACATACACTTTGTTGCAAGATACTAGAGTATGCATCCCTGTCAAGACTTGAGTAAACCTAACTGCCAGGTTTCTAAAGGAACATACACTTTGTTGCAAGATACCAGAGTATACATCCCTGTCAAGACTTGAGTAAACCTAACTGCCAGGTTTCTAAAGGAACATACACTTTGTTGCAAGATATTAGAGTATACATCCCTGTCAAGACTTGAGTAAACCTAACTGCCAGTTTTCTAAAGGAACATATATAGGGAAAACTGACCACACCCTCTGGCGGCCATGCTTTTTGACGAATTGGAATATTTTGAAAAATCTCGGTAGCGGGTCACACAAGGACCATTTGTGTAAAATTATTTTAAAATCAGGCCAGCAGTTTCACACAAGAAGATTTTAAAAGTTTCACTATATACATATAGGGAAAGGTGACCACGCCCTCTGGAGGCCGTATCTTTTAACGAATCATAATAATTTTAAAAATCTTGGTAGAGGGTCACACAAGGACCATTTGTGTGAAATTATTTTAAAATCGGGCCAGCAGTTTCACACAAGAAGATTTTTTTAAATGTTCACGAATACATATACATGAAGGGAAAAGAGACCATGCCCCCTGGTGGCCATGTTTTTAGACGAATATGTATAATTTGAACAATCTTGGTAGAGGGTGATAGAAGGACTATTTGTGTGAAATTATTTTAAAATCAGACCATTGGTTTAGGAGGAGTTGTCATTTCAAGATTTTTCTATTTTTAGTGGTTTTGGAGAAGATGCTGTTTAAACACAGATGTTGACGACGGACGATTTGACAGACAAACGCACGGACGATGGACACAGCGTGATCATAATACCTAAAAACTAGAGCTACCACTGAAGGTGATTTAATACCACACAACACTGTTTTTAGTACAAGAGGGCCCAAAATCAAAGTGGTCAAAAAGATTTTTTTAGTTTCCATAATATCTGGGGAAGTGGTCACATGTTTTGTTGAATATAATTAATATAAACAGCCTAAGCAGAGGCACCCAAGAAACATTTGTGTGAGATTATTTGAAAGTAGAACCAGAAGCTTACAGTGAGATATTGTTATAAGATGTTTGTTTGTTTTTAGCTCTGGTGAAAATGCAAAACTACCAAGGAGAAATGTATACAGTAGAAACTATACAAACCCTTAATCTTTTATCTACATCTGCAGCTCCTCCCTCTGCTATCCTCAGTACAAACAATGGCATGTTGTTGAATTCTTGTCCACCACGGATAGAAAAACCAAATCCTCTATGGCCACGATTCAAATCTACCACATATATCTGCTCATCTTGGATATCCTGTAAATGTTTATACTTATAAAATCTCTTTTTCTTTGTTTTGTTGGGTACTGACAAAGCGCAGTTCATACAGTGACTTTCCAAATGTGTTTAGTGGTGCTCTTCCCTGTATTATTTCTTGCAATGGTGGGCACCTTGCTAGAACCACTGAGCTTATGCAAACCAGTCGGAAGGCCTCCTCAACATGATAACAGTTTCACTCAAACTGACAAAGGTGAGCACACATGATTCAGGCAACTTCGGGTAATATCTTGTCATCTGCTACATGGTTGTTTTAATTACAAGTAAACAAACTTTAACGAATGTGTCACTTCAGGAAAGTGTTGTCACAGAAAATCAAGGGTTATGACAAAAATGCTAATGTGCATATTCACTGCCTGAAAATCATGGACCTCGGGTTAAAACTAACATTGTCCTACACAGTAAAACCTCTGAAAAACAGTTCTTGACAAAGTCAAAGCTATCTGAACAAGAGCACTTTGAACACGAAATGCCCCCCTTGATGCATTCAGTAATCAGTTTTATTTTTCAGGTTATCTTCCAGAAACAGTTCTGGGTCACATTGACCTTGACCTTTGACCTACTGATCTAAAAAATAAATAGAGTCATCTGCTGGTCATGATCAACCTCCCTATTAGTTTCGTGATCCTAGGCCCAAGCATTCTCAAGTTATTGACAGGAAATGGTTTAACTGTTCTGGGTCACTGTGACCTTGACCTTTGACCTACTGATCTCAAAATCAACAGCGGTCATCTGCTGGTCATGATCAACCTCCCTATTAAGTTTCGTGATTCTAGGCCTAAGCATTCTCAAATTATCATCTGGAAACCGTTTAACTGTTCTTGGTCACTGTAACCTTAATCTTTGACCTACTGATCAGATTGGTCATGATTAATCTCCCTATAAAGTTTTGTGATCCTAGGCCCAAGCATTCTCAAGTTATCGTCCGGAAACGGTTAAACTGTTCCATGTCACTGTGACCTTGACCTTTGACCTACTGATCTCAAAATCAATAGGGGTCATCTGCTGGTCATGACCAACCTCCCTGTCAACTTTCATGATTCTGGACCAAAGCGTTCTCAAGTTATCGTCCAGAAACAGTTTAACTGTTCTGGGTCACTGTGACCTTGACATTTGACCTACTGATCTAAAAATCAATAGGGGTCATCTGCTGGTCATGACCAACCTCCCTATTAACTTTCATGATCCTAGGCCCAAGCGTTCTTTAGTTATCATCCGGAAACAAATTGGTCAATGGACCGGCTGACCGACAGACTGACAGCTGACATCTGCAAAACAAAATACCCCTCCTTCATCGAAGGGGGGCATAATTAAATTTTGATCTCAGATGACCCAGTAAACATGATGTCCAAGATTTTACTGAGGGTTACATTCTGATCAAGTTTCATTAAGATCGGACAAAAATTGTGACCTGTAGAGTATTAACAATAAAACTGTTGACAATAGACAAGGACGGATATTTTATGTTCAGGTGAGCTACAAACACAGCAGACAGCAGCATCATAATAACAAAAGGGTCATTAACCCTTAAGCGCTCACCCGTATACAAGGCTTCAAGTGTGTTTGTATAAGTACAGAGTTAGGTTTCTTCCATGTTAGCCTATATTATATACATGCCACACATTTTTGAACCTAGGGCAATAATTTGAACAATTATGGTAGCCAAATCTGATATCACACGCCAAATATGAAGGCTCTAGCTATTATTGATTCAGAGAAAAAGATTTTCAAAGTTTCTTATATAAAAGCCTACAGTAAGTACATGTCAGACACAGGGACGTGGCCATTTTTTTTTTACCTTAGGGCAATAATTTGGACAAGTATTTTAGAGTGTCAAACCCTTATATAAAAGCTCTAGACAAAAGGATTTTTAAGGTCTGATAGCTGAAAACCTATTTTAACCAAAAAGACCCATAAGTTCAATGAACCAGAACCATTTGAACAATTTTGAAAGAGAGCTACCCAGAGATCATTTGTGTAGGGTTTCATCAAAATCCATTAAGTAGTTTTGGAGATGTTGTTTAAAGAAATTGCTGATGAAAAGTGACCACGCCCTCTGGCGGCCATGATTTTTGATGAATCAGAAAAATTTGAACAGTATTTGTAGAAGGTCACACAAGGACTACTTGTGTGAAATTATTTTAAAATCAGGCTAACAGTTTTATACAATAAGATTTTCTTAGTTTCTACTACATACATAAAGGGAAAAGTGACCACGCTCTCTTGCAGCCATGTTTTTTGACGAGTCGGAATAATTTGAACAATCTTGGTAGAGGGTCACACAAGAACCATTTGTGAAAAATTATTTAAAAATCAGGCCAAGATTTTTTTTTTTTCAACTATATACATATAGGGAAAAGTGACCACGCCCCCTGGCGGCCATGTTTTTTGACAAATCAGTATAATTTGAACATTCTAGATAGAGGGTGACATAAGGACCACTTGTGTGAAATTATTTCAAAATTGGACCATCGGTTTAGGAGGAGATGTCGTTTGAAAGTTTTTTTTCTATTTTTAGCTCTGGCAGCCCCTATGTGCAACCAAGCAGAACAATTTGAATAACTTTGGTAGAGGACCATTCAAGGAATATCCATGCAAAGTTTCATCAAAATCCATTCAGTGGTTATGGAGGAGATGTCATTTTAACACAATTGTTGATGACGGATGTATGGATGCACGACAGACATAGCGTGATCACAATAGCTCACCATGAGCATTGCTCAGGTGAGCTAAAAATTTTGATGATGGAAGATGGATTACAAACCATCCACCTTTATTAGTAGCTCACCTGAACTTTATTTAACAAGAGGGTCATTGACCCTAAAGTGCTCACCTGTGTACAAGGCTTCAAGTGTGTTTGTATAAGTACAGAGTTAGGTTTCTTCTATGTTAGCCTATATTATATACATGTCACACACATTTTTGAACCTAGGGCAATAATTTGAATAATTATGGTAGATATTACAAATCTGATATCACACGCCAAATATCAAGGCTCTAGCTATTATTGATTCAGAGAAGAAGATTTTCAAAGTTTCTTATACATAAGCCTATAGTAAGTACATGTCAGACATGGGCATGGCCATTTTATTGACCTTAGGGCAATAATTTTGACAATTATGGTAGAGATTCAAAAGTCAAACCCTTATATCACATGCCAAATATCAAAGCTCTAGAGAAAAGGATTTTTAAAGTCTGATAGCTGAAAACCTACTTTTAACCAAACAGACCCATATGTTCAATTAACCGGAACCATTTAACAACTCTGAAAGAGGATAACTTAAAGATCATTTGTGTAAAGTTTCATCAAAATACATTCAGTAGTTTTGGAGGAGATGTTGTTTAAAGAAATTGTTGAGGAAAAGTGACCACGCCCTCTGGTGGCCATGTTTTTTGACGAATCAGAAAAATTTGAACAGTATTTGTAGTCACACAAAGACAATTTGTGTGAAATTATTTTGAAATCAGGCTAACAGTTTTATACAAGAAGATTTTCTAAGTTTCTACTATATACATAAACGGAAAAGTGACCACACCCCTGGCAGCCATGTTTTTGACGAATCAGAATAATTTGAAAAATCTTGGTAGAGGGTCACACAAGTACCATTTGTGTGAAATTATCTTAAAATCAGGCTAGCAGTTTCACACAAGAAGATTTTTAAAGTTACCACAATATACATATAAGGAAAAGTGACCATGCCCTCTGGCGGCCATGTTTTTTGACGAATCAAAATAATCTGAACAATCTTGGTAGAGGGTCACACAAGGACAATTTGTGTAAAATTATTCTAAAATTGGGCCAGCAGTTTCACACAAGAAGATTTTTAAAGTTTCCACTATATACATAAAGGGGAAAGTGACCACGCCCTCTGATGGCCATCTTTTTTCACTAATTGGAATAATTTGAACAATCTTGGCAGAGGGTCACACAAGTACAATTTGTGTGAAAATATCTTAAAATCAGGCTAGCAGTTTCACACAAGAAGATTTTTAAAGTTACCACAATATACATATAGGGAAAAATGACCATGCCCTCTGGCGGCCATGTTTTTTGACGGAACAATCTTGGTAGAGGGTCACACAAGGATAATTTGTGTAAAATTATTCTAAAATTGGGCCAGCAGTTTCACATGAGAAGAATTTTTGAAGTTTCCACTATATACATATAGGGAAAAGTTACCACGCCCTCTGGCGGCCATGTTTTACGACGAATCAAAATAATTTGAACACTCTTGGTAGATGGTGACATAAGGACCATTTGTGTGAAATTATTTCAAAATCGGACCATCGGTTTAGAAGATGTTGTTTGAAGATTTTTTTATTTTTAGCTCTAGCGGCCCCATGTGTAACCAAGCGGAACCGTTTGAACAACTATGGTAGAGGACTATCCAAAGAACATCCATGCCTATTTTCATCAAAATCCATTCAGTAGTTAAGGAGGAGATGTCTTTTAAACACAACTGTTGATGACGGACGGACGGACGGACGCATGCATAATGGACACAGCATGATCACAATACCTCACCATGAGCATTGCTCAGGTGAGCTAAAAATGTTACACAAATTAACACTTTACGGTGATAAGATGTATACACTTTCATTGGAATTCCGTTTAGTAGCTTGCATCACAGAACGATATATATTGATAATGCCAAGTGTATGGGCACATAACTCTGTAATGCTTTGAATCTTGAAACTAAAATGTGTCTGTAACACACAGGGTGTGCCCCCCCACTGGTACATTTGTCACAAATAAGGGGCAATAATTCAAATGTTTGCAGTCTTAATGGGGGTATAGCCTCAACAAACATTTCATGAAAAGGATTCATTTATTCCAGGCCATATACTTTTTGAGCTATGAGCATCACAAACAAAAAATCCACTATTTTGGCTATTTCAAGGGCCATAACTCTGTAATAAGCGCTAAGATTCTCAAGAAGAATGCCAAGTGTGCACGGTCACATTATGATAAAGACTCAAGCAAGGTTTCATGAATTTACATCAAATACTTTTTGAGCTAGGCACATAATTAGGTGAAAATATGCATTGTTTTACTATTTCAGGGGCCATAACTTTAAAAATAGGGGAAGGAGCCAGCCAAAAAATAAGAGGTGTGCAAGTTTATATCATGATGAAGACTCATGCAAGTTATCATCCATTTATATTATATACTTTTTGAGCTAGGCGCAAAAATGTGCATTTTTGACTATTTCAGGGGCCATAACTCTGAAAATAGGGGGCGGAGGCAGACAAAAAATAGGAGGTGCGCAAGTTCATATCATAATAAAGACTCATGCAAGGTTTAATCAATTTATATGTAATACTTTTTGATTTAGAAGCGTCACAAGGTGAAAATGTGCATTTTTGACTATTTCAGGGGCCATAACTCTGAAAATCGGGGGCGGAGGCAGATAAAACTAGAGCTATCACTAAAGGTGATGAATGTACCCCCCCATGCACTGACAAGTACATTGCAATTGACGCACACAAGATTGCATAATTATGTGGACTGTATGTATATAGACTGTATGTATACAGTATAGTAACAAAAAACAAAGTCCCATAACTATGCAGAATATTTATCTAAAGAATGTAACATGCACCATGCACACACTAGGTTGGTACTGATCACGTGAAGTTTCATTAAATTGTGTGCAAGGGTTTGGTAGATTAGGCACGCACAAGATTGCATATGCAGACTGTATGTACATAGTATGTTAACAAGAAACAAAGTCCCATAACTCTGCAATTTTTGTCGCTGAAAGAACCTAACATGCCCCATGCACAACTACTGTTGTTACTGATCACTTGTGTGAAGTTTCATTAAATTGTGTGCAAGGGTTTGGTAGATTAGGCACGCACAAGATTGCATAATGCAGACTGTATGTACATAGTATGTTAACAAGAAACAAAGTCCCATAACTCTGCAAATTTTTTTTCTAAAAGAACCTAACATGCCCCATGCACAACTACTGTTGGTACTGATCACTTGTGTGAAGTTTCATTAAATTCTGTCAAAGGGATAAGGAGAGATGGTGTGCACAAGATTGCCTCTACGGACAGACAACCTGAAACTAGAATACCCGCCCCCCTTACAATTTTGTTGTTGGGGGGTACAAAAAATAGGAGGTGCGAAAGTACATATCATAATGAAGACTCATGCAAGATTTAATCAATTTATATGTAATACTTTTTGATTTAGACGCGTCACAAGGTGAAAATGTGTATTTTTGACTATTTCAGGGGCCATAACTCTGGAAATAGGGGGCGGAGCCAGATGAAAAATAGGAGGTGCACAAGTTCATATCATGATAAAGACTCATGCAAGGTTTAATCAATTTATATGTAATACTTTTAGAACTAAGCGTGTCACAAGGTGAAAATGTGCGTTTTTTACTATTTCAGGGGCCATAATTCTGGAAATAGGGGGTGGACCCAGATAAAAAATAGTAGGTGCGCAAGTTCATACCATGATTAAGACTCATGCAAGGTTTCATGAATCTATATCAAACACTTTTTGAGCTAGGTGTGCCACAAGGTGAAAATGTGCATTTTTTACTATTTCATGGGCCATAACTCTGGAAATAGGGGGCGGAGCCAGACGAAAAATAGAAGGTGCCCAAGTTCATATCATGATAAAGACTCATGCAAGGTTTCATCAATTTATATCAAATACTTTTTGAGCTAGGCGCGTCATGAACTTCGTATGGAAAGACAGACGCTAGGACATGACCAAACCTATATGCCCCCACCACTCATGGGGTGGGGGGAGGGGGGGCACAAAAAGTCTGACATATTTTAAGGAACTTTCATTCGAATCATGTTAAAAGGGTGGAAGTAGTTAATGCCACAAATGTTTGCAACAGACTGGACAAATATAACATGACTATTTACCCTGCTCCAAACTTTCTTTGCAGAAACACAATAAAAAAAAAAAAAAGAGTTGTTTGTAAAAAACACATACGTGCCTATGATGGCATATGAGAGGCAAGTACATAATTTTTTATGTATTTTTGTATACTGTAACCTTGACCTTAAACCAAAGGATTTCAAAACCAGTATAGGCAATTCTCCTAAGAAAACTGACAGCCAAAGCATTCTTTACTTATTAGCATAAACTGTTTCCAGTCATATGGTCACTGTGACCCTTGAACTACTGACCCAAAAAAAACATGATGTGCATCTACCGACCACAGGCAATCATCCTATGAAGTTTGGTGATTGTAGGCAGAATTGTAGTTTAATTACTGCATGGAGACCATTTTCAGTCTTAAGGTCACTGTGACCATGATCTTTGACCAACTAATCCCCAAAACATTAGCATACATTACTTACAACAGGAAATAACTGTTACAGTAGGCCAAGCTATTCTTTAGTCATTGAGTAGAAAATGTCACTATGACCTTGACCCAATCGATTAGGGATCATCTACTGATCAAAGGCGATCGTCCTATGAAGTCTGGCCATTGTGACATCAAACTTTCTCTGGTTGTAGACTGGAAACCAAAATGGTCTCCTGACCCACCAACACACAGACTGACAATGAGCAAAACAATATTCCCCCTCTCCTTTGAAGTGAGCATTATAAGCCATAAATCAAATAGGAAGAAAATTTCAATAAAAACACCTGTTGATTAAGTATCCTAGATCTATTTATATCTTTTGGCGGGGGAGGAGGTGGGTATCTATATCTGCCATCTGTATCATTCAATGTGGGCATTGCCATTGCATTCACCATCGAACCCTGGGAACTCTGAAATATTTTGTTTTATATAAATCAGTTTGACACAACATGTATCATCTTAAAGGGAGAAATAAATTGATTGGTATTAAAAACGGTGAAAATTCTTTTGTAATTCAAAAGCATGTAATGAAGTTTGAACAAGAGCTTTTGGTAAAACCTATATGCCTCCAATGATGCACTGTAGGATGCAAGAAGGTGTGTACTTTTATATGCTGTGATCTTGACAAATGACTTGACCTCAGAAACTACAGGGGTCATCTACTGATTCAAGGCAATCATCCTATGAAGATGGACAGTAAAAGTATTCTTTGATAATTGTGCAGATACAGTTTTAGTCATGTCACTTTGACCTTTGATCTACTGACTGCCAAAACTATAGGGGTCATCTACTGACCAAGGGCTATAGCCACAAAGTTTGATGACTATATGCAAAAATTCTTTAACGTTAATAAGTGGAAACCATTTTCATTCTTGAAGTCATTGTGGCCTTGACCTTTATCTCACCCAATCCCAAAATAGAATCAATGACAATTATCACATGAAGTTTGACAACTGTAGGTCAAAGTGTCCTTTAAACGTTTTCAGTCTCAAAGTCACTGTGACCTTTAGGTTTGGCTTACAGACTCCAAAAATATGACCACAGGCAATCATCCTGCGAGTTTTGATGACTGAGCCAAAGACTTCTTTGATTATTGAGTGGAAACCATTTTCAGACTAGAGGTCACTGACCTTGACCTTTGACCTCCCAACCACCAAAACACTTACCAAAGCAATCATCCTATGACCACCAAAGCATTTTTTAGTCTCAAGGTCACTGAAACCTGCATCTTTGACCTACCAACTCCTATACAATAGGGGTCATTTATGTGAAGTTTGATGACAAATAGTTTTTTAGCAACTGTGACCTTGACCTTTGGCCTACTGTCAACAGGGTCTTACCACAGGTAATTATCCTAAGAAGTATGATCAATGTGTAACCAATCATTCATTAGTAACTGGAAACCAAATGGTCTACCAATAGATGGACTGGCAGACCAACTACAAGCAAAACAATATACCCGCTGTTCTTTGAAGGAGTGCAAAGAAGTATGTTAACAGAGCAGTCTTAACATATGCTGAGGGGAGTGGTAGCCTAGTGGTTAAGCTGTCTACCGCTCTACCCCACAGGGGTCATAGCCATGTCTTTTCATGTAACACAAGAACTGTTGTTTCTTTTTTCAAGGAAACTGACTTGATAGTGGCTACAATAAGCTTGAAGCTTTCATCACAATAAAATGCTAAAGATAATTTTTCCCCCAATGAAAATGATATTTGACAGAAATGAAAACAAGAGACTGGAAATTCCCCGAAAACCAGGTTTTTCAAACTATTTTTAGTAGCATTGAATTTGACTTAACAAAACAGTTTCCACCCTAGTGGCAAAAACAACAACAAAACAACACAACAATCCACTGTTGAGCTACCTACATAAAAAATTTAATTGCAATATCTTATTGCTAACTAGAGCTACTGAGTGGAAACACATTAATCAAAACAGTAGTTCATGAGTGGAAACTTTTTTCAATTTTTTTTTTTAACAGTGACCTTGACTCCAATTACACCAAATACAAGCCAAACCTTGGTCTTACTGTAAGCTTACTGTAAGCTACCAAGTTTCATTTCAACTGAAGTTATTGAATGGAAACCAAATCTTGACGCCACCCATCCATCCGCCGAACAACATCACCTACCTAATAACCAGGTTTTCAACCTGTTCAGTGTATCAAGAAAAACTAGAGATGTTTTTGAGAAAAGCGCATGTCTCCCACAACTGCCTAATCATCTTGCGCATGCGCTTTCGTGCACCCAAAACGTACCCTATACTACTAATTTCGCATGTGCTTTCGTGAAGGCAAAACACACCCTATACTACTAATACGTTTTGTCTGTATGAAAGCGGATGCGAAATGAGGATTTTTCGGTCATTCAAGGGTCATAATTCAAATGAGCCTGAGCCGATTTGGCTAGTTATCGAACTTGGATGAGGTCTTATGGTCAGACACATTTTGTTGAAGTTTGGTGAAGATCGGATGAGAAATGTTCGACTTAGACTGCAGACAAGCTTTGTGACAGACAGACAGACAGACATGAGTAAATCAATATGTCTCCCACACCACTGTGTGGTGGGAGACATAACAAGAGGGCCATGATGGCCCTATGTCGCTCACCTGTTATCATTGCACTTGAGGACAAGAAGGTCCTCAGTAAAATATCAAAGTCCAAAGGACAGGAACAACAAAGGGAAGAAATTTAACCAAAAAGAAAAAAAAATTCTTACAAGGTATAGATATGTCAAAATACAGCTAAAAATTGGAGGTACCATCCATGTTGTACCACAGAAAAGTGGTCTCGGTTTTTCCCTACAGCCAATAATAAAAAAGTTACTAAAAATAAGCTATTTATAGTAACGTAAAAGGGAAGTAATTAAAAAAATAAGTATTGTAAGTGAACAAAAAGAAGGATCTGCCAAATAAATCTGTTGACATAAATGAAATTTCAGATCAGTATCTTCATTAGTTATGGAGATATACCCATTTTAATTTGAAATAAAGGGAGGTAATTTGACATAAAACCAGTCCATAGTTATCTACCCTGATTGTCTCTGTCCAACTAATAACAATAATGAAATTTCAAATAAGTCCTATAAGTACTTACTGATATAAATCCATTTTGATTACAATCAGGGGAGGTAATCAGATAAAAAATAACTCTGGAACCTACGATTGGATCTGATTTGTCATGGAATCCAAGATTTATTGTTGTTGAAGATATTTTGGAAGTTTTTATCAAATAAAACCATAAAAGAAGTCTCTATATGGCTGCAAAAGCCAAAATAGCCAATTTTGGACCTTTAAGGGGCCATAACTCTGGAACCCATGATGAAATCTGGCCAGTTGAAGAAAGGAAGCAAGATCTCGTGGTGATACAAGTTGTGTGCAACTTTGGTTAAAATCAAATCATAAATGAAGCTGCTATTGTGCAGACAAGGTCAAAATAGCTAATTTTGGCCCTTTCTGGGGCCATAACTCTGGAACCCATTGTGGGATCTGGCCGGATCAAGAAAGGAACCGAGATCTTATGGTGACACAAGTTTTGTGCAAGTTTGATTAAATTCAAATCATAAATGAAGCTGTTATTGTGCAGACAAGGTCAAAATAGCTAATTTTGGCCCTTTCAGGGGCCATCACTCTGGAACCCATTAAGGAATCTCGCCAGTTCAAGATATGAACCAAGATTTTATGGTGATACAAGTTGTGTGCAAGTTTAGTTGAATTCAAATCATAAATGAAGCTGCTATTGTGCAGACAAGGTCAAAATAGCTAATTCTGGCCCTTTAAGGGGCCATCACTCTGGAACCCATAATGGAATCTGGCCAATTCAAGAAAGGAACCAAGATCTTGTGGTGATACAAGTTGTGTGCCAGTTTGGTAAAAATCAAATCATAAATAAAGCTGCTATTGTGCGGACAAGGTCATAATAGCTAATTTTGGCCCTTTCAGGGGCCATAACTCTGGAACCCATAATGGGATCTGGCCAGTTCAAGAAAGGAACCGTGACCTTATGGTGATACAAGTTGTGTGCAAGTTTGGTTGAAATAAAATCATAAATGAAACCACTATCGTGCAGACAAGGAAATGTTGACGCACGCACGAACTGACGACGGACGAAGGGTGATCACAAAAGCTCAACTTGTCACTATGTGACAGGTGAGCTAATAAAGCAATATAGAGTATTAATTTGTGTATCAAATATAAGAACGTCTGCTTACCCTTTGTGAGGTGTTGCTTGCAGAATCATCTGAAAGGAGAGAAATTATTAGTTCAATCAAACTTGTGCTTACCACAGGTAACACCACCCTACAAGCAATGCAGCACCAGAACAAATGTTAACACCATTCTGTCAGTGTTAAATAAGTCAGGAAACTACACAGAAACATTTATATGTCTGTTTTATGTGCTTTATAAAAAGTTCATGCATAATGCAGTACTTAAAACTTTACAAAAATACCAACTTTAACTCATTTTCTAAAGTAATCATCTACTGACAATCTGGAGATAAGTACTAATAAACTTTGATAATGTGGCAGTTGACCTCAATACAGTCGACACTGTTTATTTTCCAATACAGGTAAATCCAATATTTGCTGCACAATATATCTATGAAGGATTATCTTTGAACACTCGAGTCAGTGTACCTGGTTTCGCACACATTTCCTAAGAATACTTTCCTATTTAGCCAAAAATGATTAAATTTGAATTTACCTCTACATGTTTTAATAAATACACTAATTTTGGTTTAAAACACGCTACTTTCACTTCCCACTTCAATGACGTCATACCTCTTGGTGAACTTGATTCGGATAACATATTTTGACCAGTTTTTGCATTTAAGTGTACCCGGTTTCGCACACCATGCTATTTATAGAATTCAGTGATAGTAATGCATTTACCCAGCAGAAAAATATCAATTAACTTTTAAAGTATTTATTCTATTCAATTTAAACCTGTATTTTCCAATAAAACATCTGAAAGTAAAATTAAAAAGCAGTTATGAAAGTGAAATATAGGGACCAAACCCTGTTTTTACTGCTTAAAGCAGAAAAGGCTAAAACAGCTGAATACATGAAACAAAAATAAACAATAGAAGCTGCTGAATCACAAAAGACCCCAACAAGTCTTATCATTCGATTAAGTTCTCTGTTTTAATAAAAACGTAAAGCAAAGAAACAAGTTGAAGTCATTTTGCAGGTTGGGAGAACTTCAATATCTGTTGAAATATTTTTCATTTCGGTGAAGTAATAGGTAAATACCTACATGTATGAAGGAAAAGTGATTTTTCAATTTATTTTACACCTTGTTGTTGTTTGCTTAGTCATTATTTTCATAAAATTTAATATTTTTCAGCTGACCTACTGGCCTCCATTAGTATTGTTATTGTTTTCGTCTGCACTTACCAGAACAAGGCTCAAGCGGGGATGGACCCCTTGTGTCAATTTATGTAGGGAATAACTCAATTTTGTGAAATAATAACAAAGAATTGTTGAATTTTCTGCTTTATTCTCACAAAGCACATGAATTTGCTGGGTGTGCGAAACCGCGTACAGTGCGAAACCGGGTACACTGACTCTCCTGGACTTATTGGACTCACCTGCCACATTATCAAAGTTTATTAGTAGTTTCAACTAAATACATGTTTCCACAGTAATAATACACACTACACTAGTTATGAAATCTAAATATTTTTTCTTTATGATGTAGTAAACTATTAAGTAACTTTTAATGGAAAGCCTATACCAGTTGAGTTTACAAATATCCATGTTTAAAATAAATCTATGCCAACCTCATTAAAATGTTCACTGCCTTACCTGTTTTGTTTCATCATCAAGATCTTGAGGTAGGTTACCTTGTGACCAGGGTAAATTCAAATTAGTTGAACCCCAGCAATTTTTTGTATTTCATGTTATTTAATGTTTTTGACTACTACAATCTCAATTTCGTTTATCTCTGACCCTTCAAGTACAATTTTTTTTTTCCAGGTCTGAAGAACATGACCCTCCAAATGTATTTTATATAGAAAGAAGGAAAATACATATATTTATCAGTTTTCAGTGCATTTTGGTTTCATTGTTATCCGTAGAAGTCTGCATAATCAATAATCTTACTAGTATGCGTGTTAGCTTTCTAATATAAGCTTAAAATGTATATGTTGCGGGGCTCGTGTTTCCATGGTAATTTATTTTCTCTCATATTTTAAACAACTATGTATGAAAACGGGTTTTTCCGCTCGGCTTCAGTGATTTGTTAATACAACAACATCTGGACTATTTTTTGAAGATAAATTTTAAAATACTATACTTGCTGGTACGTATTTCTTATAAAAATATAAAAGTAAATGCACGAGTACCATTATAATGCCAGTGTATAATGCGCACGATCTTAGTCAAAATTCCTTGGAAAAAAAAAAAAAAAAAAAAATAAAAAAAAAAAAAAAATTTTTTGTCAATTTGAGTGTAATAAATAGTTTAATCGCACGTATAATTATCTCCCGGGAGACACACGTACGTACATCGTTTGTTTCCGAAATAACAGTAATTATTGTATATTTGTTACCTTTTATTCATATTTGAATAAATAATAGCATGATTAATATCGATGTACTTTCAAAATAATGACTTTCAATAAACGAAACAAGTTATAGTCTTTGTCACGCAAAGCGTAATACGGCAATTAACTGTCACTCGGTCAATTATTTCACATTGATCTCGTAAATAATTCCGACTTAATAAACATATTTTTTGATATACTTCTTCGCAAAATACTTAATTATGAAATAATTTTTGAAAAAAAATAAATCGATCTTACGGATAACGCAATCTTAGATTACGAGACAGTAGCGGAGTGTTCCTTACAAATGCGACTCGTAACAAACTTTTGATGAAATTATACTTGTATTTGCCCCACATCGGGTGTCCGGAGCAAAACGCATACATGGTACTACGTAGCTTTAACATTATTTCTAGTAAGATTTTTTGTGTTATTTGCATTTATTTAAAACAAATTTCACAGCTTAAAATACTTACAGCAGTACCCCTCATCTGACATTTTTTATGGAAAAATCGTTCTGCATGCTGCTATTATAATTATGGATATTGTTGAAATGCAAATAAAATGCTGAAGCTGTGTTCCTTAAATAGACCAGTGTCAATGCTTTTGAATTTTACATTTAGATATATAGGTCACGGGCTTCGTTTCCATGGTAACATCAATTTAATTCAAGAAACCACAATTTTCTACTGAAATTTGAACAATTTTAGAGCTTAGTTTTAATACATAAGTAACAAATTATCAACGGAAACTGAAAAATATGTATAACAAATCAAACTGCCTAATTCTTATTTGAAAATGGCCGTATTAAGTAACCTTTCACCCAGCTATATTCCCAATAACATTGGTTACCATCATCCATTTTCTTACATTCCGCATAACATTTCAATATAACTACATAAAAGAAGCAAAATATTGATTATTATTCAGAGCGAAAGACACATAAAAAATATTTCAGCAAATAATGGGTGTTTAAAAATAGTTCAAATAAAGAAAATGCACAGAATTACGTACTTTCAAAATAAAAACTATTAATTTTGCGCGGTAACTGACACGTAACGTCATGACGTCATTTTAAAGCAACAATGTTTTGAAGCGTTTCTGCAGCAATTTATTCATTATTTCTGCATTATTAAACCATTAAGCATCAGATCGAAGACAGATTCATGATTTTTTTTTCTGAAGAATGGATATACAAACACATTTAGTATGTTGTAAACGTTGTCGTAAATCGTCACGTTAGCTTCCGGTTGAACATGCGCACATACAAATATTAAGGTAACCTACCTCCTTAAATGTGAACAAGAGGGCTATAAATTGCTCACCTGAAACTTTACTATTTGACCTTGAATATATGTATGATATATCGTAAATGGTAACAACTATGTTTAGTATAAAAGGTTTTTCTATCTTTAGCTCTGGCAGTCCCTAAAATCATTCAATTTGACAGTTTGAATAAATTGGGAGTGCAGATTATACAAAGATGCTACAGACCAAGTTTGGTGATGATCAATCAGGCAGTTCAAGAGGTGTCATTTAAAGCGTTATCTATTTTTTACTTCTAGTGGCCCCTAAAATCATCCAGCAGAATCACTTGAACCAAACTAAGGAAGGACCTAACAAGCACCAAAGTTCGGTAAAAATCCATAAGGCAGTTCATGCAAAAATAAGTTAAGTGAAATATTTTGAAAAATATAGGAAAGGATGCTACAGATCAAGTTTGGTGGTGATCTATCAAGAGGTTCATGATAAGAAATCATTTAAAGGTTTTCCATTTTCAGCTCTGGCGGCCCCAAAAATTAGTTAAGCAGAACCATTTGAAGAAATTTAAGAGAGGCCCATACAAGGATGCTACAGACCATGTTTGGTAATGATCCATCAAGTGGTTCATGAGATGAAAGCCTTTAGAGGAGAAAAGCTAAAGTCAGACAATGGACACAGCCCCATAACAATAGCTCATGCTGAACTTTTAGTTGAGGTGAGCTAAAAATGACCACAAGCATTACTTTCATTCCATAATTTCCAGACGATGACACTCACCTTAAGATTGCAGAACCAGTCAAACTTTCAGAAAAGAATTACCTAAATGTTTCTAGGGTTGTATCTGGAGTCTTACCATTTTTTTAAATGCACGGACTTAAACCAACCTTCCACAGTACAATTTTATAAAGGAAAAACTTTTTTTATTCAACCAATCAAATTTCAACATGATTAACTATTACACAAGTTCCTTACACAAAACTGACTGGTTCATGAATTAAATGAAATGGTGCAGCACATCCTAGATGGCTAGGCACAATATCAAGTGAAAATATTGTATGAGGTTTTTATACTTGTTTATACACATGGTGATCCTATTTGACTTTGTGTAAACTTTGCTCAGACATACTGCAATGGTAAGTGCCCTATCAGAGTGGAGTATGTCAGTTTTTTAGTTGCCACAGAAACAAACTCACCTAGTGGAGGTCCAACAGTGAGAGTTACAGAGTAGCCAGACTCCTTGATGATGTTCACAATATCCTCGTGATGTAGATGTGAGATGTCCACACCATTTACTGCCAAGATACGATCACCAACACGTAACTGACCACATCTCTCTGCCGGACTGTTATCTAAGATGCGACCTGCAACACAATTTTTCATGTTTTAATTAACAACCACTTATTAGACTGTCTCCTCCAATGGAAGCATTTATATTTCAAGAATATCTACAAAACAATACATTTTTATTTGTAAACAAGAGTTGTCCATAAGACAGCATGCTCGACTTTTCTCAATGCTTGACTCTGAATTAGAACTTCGCCGGTAAAAAATTTATAAAACTTAAACAAAACAATTCTAAGTTAAAAAGGGGCATAACTCTGTCAAAATTCAAGTCAAAGTTATGGGGATTGTTTCTCCTGGTGTAGACTTTGATAGTAAGTAACTATATTAAGTTTCAAGTCAAAAGCTTTGTTAGTAACAGAAATATTTGACTTTATCAAAGACTTTAACCAAAAAACCAAAAATTTTAAGTTAAAAAGGGGCATAACTCTTTAACCAACAGCGACAGCGATGCCTGGGCAAGTGCAATAGCTCTACTTCTTCTTTGAAAAGTCAAGCTAAAAAGTAATTCTGTATTTTGTTTTCTGTTACTGGATACTTCAGTAATCAATTGCACCCATTTAAAACAAGTAAAATTTTATAATTTGAAAAGATATAAATTTATTGCTAATATAATCCTTAAGTATCATAGAGAGGGAGACAGAGCACAAAATAAGCCATGCAATGTGACAACTAATGATGAAACTGTAGAGACATGAACAGTAGCAAATCTCACTTTGTGTATCTATAACAACTACTATGCTCTGGAGTGGCATAACTCAACCATCAAAAACTTTAACCAACGGCTACTGCGAAAAGTCAAAAAGTCAAGTTAACAAGAGGGCCATGAAGGCCCTGTATCACTCACCTGACCTATTGACCTAAAGATCATCAAGATTAACATTCTGACCAAGTTTCATTAAGGTATGGTCATAAATGTGGCCTCTAAAGTGTTAACTAGCTATTCCTTTGATTTGACCCCATGACCTAGTTTTTGATCCGACATGACCCAGATTTGAATTTGACCTAAAGATCATCAAGTTTAACATTCTGACTTAGTTTTATGAAGATACAGTCATAAATGTGGCCTCTAGTGTGTTAACAAGTTTTTCCTTTGATCTGACCTAGTGACCTAGTTTTTGACCCCACCTGACCAAGAGTAACATTCTGACCAAGTTTCATTAAAATATGGTCATAAATGTGGCCTCTAACGTGTTAACTACTTTTTCCTTTGATTTGACCCGGTGACCTAGTTTTTGACCCGACATGACTAAGATTCAAACTTGCCCTAAAGATCATCAAGTTTAACATTCTGACTAAGTTTCATGAAGATAAAGTCTTAAATGTGGCCTCTACAGTGTTAACAGGCTTTTCCTTTGATTTGATCTAGTGACCTAGTTTTTGACCCCACCTGACCCAGATTTGAACTTGACCTATAGATCATCAAGATTAACATTTTGACCAAGTTTCATTAAGATATGATCATAAATGTGGCCTCTACAGTGTAAACTAGCTTTTCCTTTGATTTGACCGGGTGACCTAGTTTTTGAGCCTACATGACCCAGATTCAAACTGGACCTTAAGATCATCAATATTAACATTCTGACCAAGTTTCATGAAGATACTGTCATAAATGTGGCCTCTACTGTGTTAACAAGCTATTCCTTTGATTTGACCTGGTGACCTAGTTTTTGATCCCAGATGACCCAATATCAAATTCGTCCAAGACTTTATTGAGGATAACACTCTGACCAAGTTTCATTAAGATTGGGCCAAAATTGTGACGTCTAGAGTGTTAACAAGCTTTTCCTATGATTTGACCTAGTGACCTAGTTTTTGACCCAGATGACCCAATATCGAACTGTCCAAGATTTATTAAGGGTACATTTCTGACCAAGTTTCATTAAGATTGGGCCAGAGCAACTGAGTACTTAGCAGCTGTAACAATTCCTTTGATTTGACTGTGACCTAGTTTTTCGACCCAGTTGACCACAATATCAACTCGTCCAAGATTTTGATGGTAAATCTAGCTGCACGTTTCATTAAATTGGGCCAAATTGTGACCATTAGAGTGTTAAAGCTTTTCCTTAGTTATACTGGTGACCTAGTTTTTGACCCAAGTTGTACACAATATCAAACTGTCCAGATTTTATGAGGGTGCTACTTTTGACCAAGTTTCATTAAAGATTGGCCAAAATTTGTGACCTCTAAGTGTTAAACAAGTCTTTTTTGATTTGGAACTCTGCAAAATTTTTGACCCAGTATGACCAATATTCGAATCTCCAAGATTTATTGAGGTAAATTATGACACAAAGTTTTTAAGTAGGCCAAAAATGTTTACAACTTTAACAAAAACAAAATTGTTAACGCGGACGGCCTACGGACACAGGGGATGCACCAAAGTAGCTATGCTCGAAGTGCTCAGGTAAGCTAAAAATACGAAAATAAAAAGTAGATACAGATCTTGCAGCCCAACAATGTGCCATTTTATTTGATGTTAAATTTCAAGACTTACTGACTAGCTCAAGGTCAAATTTCATTCCATACACAACACAATCATGCAAGTATGGTCAAATTTGAAGAGCTGACAGTAGCAATCATTGGTATAAGTAAGATCACTAGTCTCGAGTCAAATTTTACGGAATACAAAACTTAAATGCTGTGGTCCAAATTTAAACTGTATTCAAAAAGTGAAAGTAGGTCACTAGGTCAATGTAAAGGTACAAGTTTGTTTCGGTACACAAACATCAATATGGTCCAAATCTGAAGGCTTAAGCTTAAATGTAAAAGTAGGTTCACTAGGTCAAAACAAGTCAATTTTATTCGGAATACCAAATTGCATGTGGTCCAATTTAAGCTGTATCTTAAAAATGTAATAGAGTACACTATCGGGGTTCAATTTTAAAGTCCAAAGCATTCAGTACACCAAATATGCAAGTGGTCAAATTTAAAGCTGTACTTGGTTAATGTAATTCGTATTGTCAAATACAATGTCAACTTCATTTTGAAAACAGGAAACTATGCCTATGGTCCAAATTTGATGCCTGTACCTTCAAAAATGTGAAAGTAGTCACTAGGTCAAAATAAAGGTCAAAGTTGTTTTCCAGTGCACAAAATTATGCATGTTCCAATTTGAAGGCTTAGCTACAGAAATTTGAAAGTAGGTCACTAGTAAAATCAAGGTAACTCATGTCAAGTTTCATTTGCCACTCAAAATATACATGTGGTCCAAGTTTGAATGTTGAGTTCATAAGAAATTTTAAAAGCTCTATTAATAAGTCTATTGAACATGTGACCCTGGGCGGGGCCATATTTAACCTAGGAGATAATTGAACAAACTTGGAAAGAACCATAAATTGCTACTTACAATGTCCAAAGCCCTAGGCTTTGTGGTTTGGACAGAGATTTCAAGTTTGTTCACCTGTATAGTCTTAGTAAACCATATGACCCCCAGGGACGGCTATTTGACCCTAGGGATAAATTTGAACCAATCATTGGTCCAAACACTAGATGATGTCACTAACAAAATTCAAAGCCCTAGGCCTTGTGTTTTGACAGAGTATTAAAGTTTTTCCTATCAAGATCTATATAAACCATTGACCACTCAGGAGTGGGCCAATTTGACCCGAGAAATAATTTGAATCTTTGGTTGAGCCACTAGTGTGCTTCATACCATATTATCAAGCCCTAGCTCTGGTTTTGGACAAAGGTTTCAAGTTTTTCCCTATATAAATCTATATAAATTTAGAATTAAACAAAGGGCCAAACTCACTCATAATTGTTGAACCAGCTTTTTTCAGGGGGACCATTACCTAGGTTACCAATCCAGCATCTGACAAAGTTGGTCAAATCCCAGTAGTTTCTGAGGAGATGCGATAAGTATTAAGATTGGCAAAGTGACTCGACGGTACGCATGTTGACGACGGACGACCACGGACCAGAGTGATTTCAATAGCCCACCTTCATCATGATGGTGGGTAACAAGAAAAAAAAAAATGGCACAATTTACATTTTTCTTATATTCAAATAATCTTGTAATAATTAGTCAATGATTTTAATTTATTTTAATGTATTTACCTCAGGCAAAGTCAGAAATGAGATCTAATCACAAACAGTCGAGAGCAAACCTAAGTTCAAGGGTCAAATGCCAAAGGTATTAAAAAATCACTAAAAAAGCATATTTTGGTAATAAAATTTTGTCATTATAAGTGACTGATACTTATATTCATTTAAGGAAATACATGTCAGGCAATGTCCGTTATAAAGAGATCATGAAAAATGAGTGAGTATCTCCTTGACATGAACTTTATGTTATACATTTGTATTACTGCAGTACATAAACTCTCGATGCTGTGGAAACATTTACATGGTACTTTTATACACTCAAACAAATGAAGCTTCCATCTCCCAGTAATTCCATAGCATGTGCAATATAAGAACTTATGTAGGATACACCAGTCAGTGTAAAAAGTTCTATATTTTAACTCCAATATATCTTTGAACCATCTTGGAGTAATATATTCCTCAAACCAACCATGCAAACAAAAACTGTATGTGACTGCCTGAAATGACCACTAGAATGTCATTTCAAAACAGAATACTTTATTATCTCTTCCGTATTTTTAAGACATGTTATAATGCCACTTCCAGCACTGAAGCCTAGATCGGGCAAAGATTCAGGATGTAACTATTACAATTCTAGTGAGGAATGATGACGATGATGCTGATGATGAATGATGCTGACCAATCATTTCAACCATGCAGGTAGTCACAAATACTCTATAAACAACCTTTTATTAAACTGAAACTTGGTTTAAAGAAACATCTTGCACATGCTGATACTATCAAAAACCATGCATTGTCTTTTGGCATAAGGCACACTGGAAACTCAACTCATTATAGGGGGTAAAACTGCAGTTCAATAATAAATTGCATGGAACAAATACTTCTTGTGTTCTGAAAATTAGAAATGCACAAACTGTTGGGAAATAAGCAATACACACTAAAAATACTTCAATAAAACACTGTCTCTAACACAGAAATATATGGGGTGGAGACGACTGTGATAACTTATAAAGCAAACATCATCATATAGCAATCAAAGAGAAATTGATCAATGTTCAGTATCAACTCTACAAACACGTGTTTCAACAATCAGGCTCCAAGTGCACGCTTGCAATATGTCTGACATATATTAACTTCACTCACAATATGGGAAAAACCCTTCTTAAATAATACATTGTTAAAATGTCCTACAAGAGGTTTTTTTCTCAATTTGTAGCTAACTCAGAAACCAGGCAGCAATTTAGAGTTGATACTTGAAGGAAATAAATGTCAGTTACAATGTTGCTGAGTGTGTCAACATGCACTATGTTCTCACCAATCCAAGGATACACATTTTTCTTATTGAAGAGATCATCTACACTAAATCTACCATGATACAGTGACTGGCTCTCTGAAATTTTCATTCATGTATTATGTACAAAAATATATTCTTGGAAAAATCTAGGTCAGTAAGGATTTTGCTGTCAATCAGACATGGAAAATATTAGCATCTACAAGAAGTATAAACACAGTATCATAAAATAAACCAATTTATCAGCAGGACAATACCTAATGAAAGAGGGCAAAAAGTTGCTCATCTAAGGACCCTAAGGCCTTGTCAATAGAAAATTTAAATGAATACCAAGTCAAAACAAGAGGGCAATGATGGCCCCAGTGGTGGCCATGCTTTTTTACAAATTTTAATATTTTAAACAATCTTGATAGATGGTCACACAAGGATCATTTGTGTGAAACTATTTAAAAATCGGGCAAGCAGTTTCATTCAAGAAGAATTTTAAAGTTTCCACTATACTGATATATATATGGAAAATAGACCACTCCCTCTGGCGGCCATGTTTTGTGAGGAATCGGAAATTTGAACAATCTTGGTGATAGATGATCACACAACGACCATTTGTGTAAATTTAGTTCAAAATCTGGCCAGATTTTTATAAAGTTTGCATTATATACATATAGGGAAAAGAGACCACACCCCCTGGCGGCCATGTTTTTTGAGGAATCTGAATAATCTTGGTAGATGATCACACAAGGACCATTTGTGTGAATTTATTTCAAAGTCGGACCACAAGTTTCATACAAGAACATTTTTAAAGTTTCCACTACATACATATAGAGAAAAAGTGACCACCCAACCTGGCTGCCATGCTTTTTGACGAATCGTAATAATTTGAACAATCTTGACAGCGGGTTACCTAAGGACCATTTGCGTGAAATTATTTTGAAATCAGACCAGTGGTTTAATAGGAGATGTTGTTAGAAGATTTTTCTATTTTTAGCTCTAACGTATGTGCATCCAAGAAGATCTGTTTGAACAACTTTGAAAGAGGACCACCTAAGGAACATCAAGGCCAAGTTTCATCAACTTCCACCCAATGGTTTCAGAGATGTTGTTTGAAGACAAGTCTATTTAATTCATGTACCCCCAGGGTAGGGCCATTTTTAACCCCAGGGTGATAATCTGAACAATCCTGGTAAAGTATTAATATACGATGCTGCATACCAAATATCACAGCCCTATGCTATGTGGTTTTGGACAAGAAGATTTTCAAAATATACGTCTATATAAACCATGTGACTCCCAGGGTGGGGCCATATTTGACCCTAGGGAGATAATTTGAATAAAATTGGTAGAGGACCACTAGATGATGCTACATACCAAATATCAAAGCCCTAGGACCTGTGGTTTTGGATAAAAAGATTTTTAAAGTTTTTCCTTTCGGTTGCCATGGCAACCAGAGTTCTGTACAGAATTCAATTCTTTGAATAACTTTTAAAGAAGACCACCCAAGGAACATCCCTATGAAGTTTCATCAATATTAGCTAGGTGGTTTAGGACGAGATGTTGTTTAAAGGAAAATGTTAACGGATGCTAGACAATCACTGCGAAAAATAGCTCATCCACAGCAGCCTGAAGTTGCTCACCTTTCCTTGATTAATTGATCTTGAATATATGTATAAAACACTGAATTGCTCTGTGTCTGTAACTAGTAGAGGATGAATTTGGCACCCTGAGTGGCTGCCTTTGTGCTATGTAAAGCGCCTTTGACCGTGTTGATCATGAAAAGGGCACTATATAAATCTGGTATAATAGAGATAATAGTAAAATTCATGTGCTATGCACATCGTCTCATCACCATGTACCTACATCCCAAATTTGAAGTCAATACCTTTACTGGTTATCAAGTTTTGCTCTGGACACAAAATTTGACAGACAGATTTGACCTTGCTGTAACCATGACCTTTGACCTACAGGCCTGGTTCATGTTCTCTTTCCTATCTTCTCATTGCCACCTTCTTATTTGCAAAGATTGAAGTAAATATCTTGAATGGCTATTAAATTATGCTCCGAACAGGAAATGTGAAGGACAAATTTGACCTTTGAGCTCCATTTGAACTATGACTTTTGATCTACCAACCTGGTTCTTGTGCTCTGTACTTCGTCTCACCTTCTTATTTGAAAGGATTGATAGTTAAAGTATCTTGAAAATGGTCTATTACAATTTATGCTCTGCACATGCTACACAGGAAATGGTGAATGGACAAATTTGGATTTGAAGAGCTCCATTTATAAACTAGACTTATTGATCAGCTTTACCAACAGTTCTTCAAAATGGTTATTTCATTAGGCATGCCTAGGGAAACTTACGCTTTCTATCATTCCATGTGAAGTTGTTTAAAGGTTTTTTTTTTACATTTTTAGCTCTAGCAGCATCTACAAGGGGTCAAGGCCACATTTGAGAAGACCTTATAACTATGCTATGCGTCAGCAATTTCAAAGCAGATTTTCAAAATTTTCCATAATAGGCATACAGGAAAACTAGCCCTACCCCTTGGTGGCTAAATTTCTTTTGGCCTTGGTTGCTTATCTGCGAAGGTAAACACAAGGTCATGCCCAACTGGGCCTTGGATGCTAACCTTAGGAGGGAACCACAAGGCCATGCCCAAATGGGCTTTGGTTGCTCATCTGCGGGAATGAAAAGGCATGTCCAAATGGGCCTTGGTTGCTCATCTGAGGAGGGAACCAGCAGGCCATATTCAAATGGACCTTGGTTGCTCATCTGAGGAGGGAACCAGCAGCAGTCATATTCAAAGGGCCTCGGTTGCTCATCTGAGGAGGGAACAGCAGGCCATATTCAAATGGACCTTGGTGCCTTAGAGGCCAGTCTATCAGTTTCCTGAGGAGGGAACCACAGCATATTCAAAGGTCGTTTCACTGAGATCACTATTCAAATGGACCTTGTTGATTGCCAAAATCATTCAATGATTGTCTACTGAGGGAACCAAGTCAGCCTAATGATCTGTTTCAATTATAGGGCCATAACTTATCAAATGGGCTCTTGCTCATCTGAGGAGGAAACCAAAGGCCATGTAGGGTTTTGTTGCTCATCTGAGGAGGGTACCACAAGGTCAGGCCACATGAAATTTCTATGTTAAACATTTGAAATATTTTTACAGTTTTTCTTGTGTAACTGAGTGCCCCTAACTTCTCACATCTTGCTTGTTCAGAAATACTATAAAGATGTATACTAGCTGCCAAGTTTCTTTATTCCAGTTTCAGTCTAGGGTAGTGTAAATCTCTAGTTTTACTGAATGTATAATGCATAAGCACCCCTTACTCTAATAAACATGAGTCCAGTGTTCATACAGACTAACCAAACAAATTTTCCAGTGCAAATTTTTCTATGAATACTATTACGAGCTGTTTGTCACTTTCATGAAATATCATCTTTCAAAACATAGTTTTGGAGGTAAGAGTTGTATTGTCATAAGTAAGCCAAGAGTAGTGAAGTTTAACCTTTAGCCTGCTGGTGGCAAGTGATTTTGCCTGCATGTTCGTGAAGGCTGATCTTGGTCTGCACTGGTTGCTATTCAGACAGCAAATTTTCAGTGAACAGTAAGTGTTACTGCCCAAATTGGATGATGGACCAATCCATTTTAGTAATTTAGCTGCGTAAAGATTAATTATGTTTACTGTTTCATCTCCAACAGTAGCCTTGCTGACAATATCCATATTTTGTGAATAAAGCCAATCTTTCAAAATTTATTGTTGACATTGCCAAACCATGGGAACTTCACCAGTTACTTTTTATCAAAATAATTAGACGATTTGACAACCAACAAGAGCTCCGCCAAGCGGGGCAATATACGCCCGAAGGGTTACATCAGAGGATGGGAGCAAAATTTAAAGAACTAGACTGTTGAAGCCCAAAGGACAGGAACAACAAAGGGAAGAAATTTAAAAAAAAAACCCTAAGTCCACAAAAAAAATCCTTAACATGTACAGGTATGTCAAAATACACCTTAATATTGGAGGTACCATCCATGTTGTACCACAGAAAAGTGGTCTCGGTTTTTCCCTACGGCCAATAGTAAAAAAGATTCAAAATAAGCTATTTATAGTAACATAAAAGGGAAGTAATTCAAAAGAATTTAATTGTAAGTGAACAAAAAAGGGATCTGCCAAAAAAACAATGAGCACTGCAATGGAGAGCAATATACACAAAGCAAAGTCATATGTGACCTTTGACTACTAAGTGTGATCTTGACCTTGAAGCAAGTCATCCGAAACATGCGCTCTGCACATCGTCTAAGTCTGGTGAACATTTGTGCCAAGGTTCTTTGAAATCCTTCAAGCAGTTCAAGAGTTACAGAGCGGACACGAAACAAGCTGATATGACCTTTGACCCCTGTGACCTTGACCTTGAAGTGAGTCATCCGAAACATACGCTCTGCACGTCGCCTCAGTGAACATTTATGTCAAGTTTCTTTGAAATCCTTCAAGGGGTTCAAGAGTTAAAGAGCGGACACGAAATTGCTAACGGACAACACCGGGTGTATAACATAATACGTCCCTTTAGGCGTATAAAAATGGAAGACTGAAAGTTGCAGGATGCCAACTTCACATCCAGAAGAATGTGCAAGCTAGGAAACAGTGTTTTCATCCCACTGTTAATTCTACCCTGATACGAACAAAGTATTTCATCATTATATATCTGGTCACTAGACTTACCACGTTTTTTCATCGTTTCTTCATGCAGATAAAAAAAATACATTCACAATGTAAGATATTTTTAACCATATTTGAGCAATTTTTAAGCACATTCAAGTCATGAATAAATCTAAGTAATTTCTAGGACCTTTAGACATTTTTAAGAACTTTTACAGGAAGCACATCAAACTGAAGTACTTTTAAAGACTGTGTAAAAAACACATATGCCCACAGGATGGTCTGTCAGAAGTGATTTTTCCATCTCAAGTACATATTGAACTCTGACCTATTGACCCAAAGCACAGTAGGGGCCATCTACTGACCATAGGCAATAATGCTTATTACTAAGTTTGGTAGTCATATGTCAAAATTCTTTCAAGCTATATATCCTATATTAGTTAGTCTCAATGTCACCGTGACCAAAACGATAGAACTTATCTGCTGACCTTTGACAATTATGCTTTGATATTTGATGGCAAAAGCATTATCCAGTTTATGATTGGAAACAGAATTGTCCAACCAAAAGACAGATTGACATGAGTTAAGCATAACCACAAGCTCATTTCATGTTGCATTCAGTAGTTTAATAAAATACACATTTTAGAAAGACAAAGACCTTTATTTCTTCACCATTAAAAATAAGCACAAACAACATGATATTGACAACTACAACCAATTTATATTGCCTCTCTCTCAATTTCAAACCAAAAACAACCAAATATTTGGAGTTTGAATTAACAATAAAAGACAGAATATTGTGAACAGATAAACTGTGCAGCAAATTAACATGCAATATGTAGCAAGAGAGTAATATTCTATAAAGGTAAAGGGATTTTATATTAATGTGCAGAACTTAAACCTCATATAGTGTGATTGATTAAAGGTCCATATACCTTATATGAAGCAACTGTGTAATGCCTGTATCTTCACTATTCTTATAAACTTATTGAATGGCAATGTCAGGCCCAGAGTTGTTACTAGCATGACTAAATCTATATTTGTGGCCACAGCCTGAGTGCCAGTAGGTTTAGGAGCACTACTAATCACATAAGGAACATCATTGCTGTTTAATGAGTTGTTTATCTTAAGTTTAACACAATAACTACTTCTTGATAGTAATATATTATAACATTGACAAACAATATTTTTCACGACACAGGGTAAAATGACATCAAAACTGACGCCACTCATCCATGGCAGGCCAATAACAAGTTATTGTGTGAGTCGCCTTCCATTTATTTGGCTTGTGTTACAGGATTCTCTCCTGTTTGTTACTATTTATCAATGGTAAATAATGAGACAAAATTATAGACATTCTCCTTCACTGTGAAATCAACAACAAGGTTTCATTGATTAGATACACATTTGCTGTCTGGGTTTGAAAATGATTTCTTTTAAGATTCAGTATGAACATTGACTAACTTTTTAAGTTTCACTTGGATACCAGTCCTTTGATTTTTACATTTTACAGGTTTTTGCTTCAGGTATATGAATCATTTTAAGTAATAGGTAAGAAAGAACAAAAGGGTGACACATACCGATGAACTCACCTATCGTCGACCCAGCTTTCGTTACCGAAGATATGATCACAAAGCCAAACCCTTCGTTCTCTCGTCGTGTTACAATTACATCATATGGGTAACCCTCTAAAAAGTTATTAAAGGAAATATAATAGACAAGAAAAATGTATAAAATTCTTTCAACAAACTTGACAGATTGATTTTACAGAGTTTCTGCATGGAACAGTTTCTGTTTTATTGAAAAATGTAGCTATTCATTTTAAACTGAGACAATTTATCATCATCTCCTTTAAAATTTGGTCAAAATCAATAAAAATGCACTCACTTTGAATTTCAGGCACTGAATATATCAGAAATACACTATCATGTACATAGATACAATACCTGTATATGGAACTATCCTTCTGCGGATACCCAGCGAAACCTGTCCTCTTAGCCCCGCATTTCCCATCAGCTGAACAAGTTTGTGGTGAGATGCGTTGATTACACAGATACCATCACAAAACAGAATCTCATCTCCAGTACGTAATCTACCATCCTGGTCTGCTGCACCTCCCCCAACTATATGACCAACTGCAACCTACATAATGACATAGCTAACAATTTTAAACAATAGTTATAATCCTCGGTGAAACATTCACAATCATATAATTTAATTTTATCTGATCCCCTTCTTTCTGGTATTTAAATTTCTTGGAAGCAATTAAACCTGAGGAAACTACCTACTTGTGACACCATATTTTTCACCATAGGTGTTCCCCTGTCACTGTACATGCTTTCATGACTCTAGGTTAAACATTTTTCATGATATATGCAACATAAATCTTTAAGCACTATATGTGTATTTTTCATTATGTGAAATACCACCAGAATTGTGTCCATACGACATTGATGCACCATCTTATGGTCATATTCATATAAGGTTGTGCATCTGAGAAACTTTGAATCCACTCGTTCAACAAGAGCTGTCAATATCGGTGACAAATGCCCCCGAAGCGTGCCCAAGAATGCTACAGTTGTCTGTGCAAAAAAATCACATATCATTTTGTGACCTTGACCTTGAATCGAGACACACCTTCTCAATATGATTAACATTTGTGTCAAATTATTTCAAAATCCCTTGATAAATGGCAGAGTCATGGACCAGACAAGAAACACCTTTGACTTCTAAGTGTGACCTTGACCCTGGAGCTAGGGGTCTGGGTCATCTCAATTCAATATAGGGAACATTTATGCCAAGTAATTTTAAAATCCCTTCATCAATGGCAGAATTATGGACCGGACAAGAAACTGACTATGTTAACTTTTAACCTCTAAGTGTGACCTAGACCTTAGAGCTGGGGGTCCGGATATTGCGCATGACATGTTGTCTCATTATGGTGAACATTTATGTCAAGTATCCCTGCATCAATGACAGAGTTATGGACCGGACATGAAACAGACCCTGTTAACCTTTGACAGTGTGACCTTGACCTTATTATGGTAAACATTTATGCCAAATTATTTCAAAATTCTTCATGGATGAATGAGTTATGGACCGGACACGAAACAGACCCTGTTAACCTTTGACCACTAAATGTGACCTTAACCTTGGAGCTAGGGGTCTGGGTCTTGCGCATGACACGTCATCATATTATGGTAAACATTTATGCCAAGTTATTTCAAAATCCCTTTATGGATGGCAGAGTTACATCCCGGACAAGATTTTACACAGATGCACACACGGACAGTGCATAATAAAAAGTGTATCAGGAGTTGAACACAACAAATTTCTTCACTACAGCCTATTTTGTGAAATTAAGAAAGGGCCAAAATTCTAAAAAAAATAACCACAGAAAAAAGTCCATTATTTATGGTCAACTTCACATGAAGGTCCTTCATCTGTGAAGCTTTGAAGCATATCCTTTCAATAGTATTTGGGGAGTTGGACACACAAGATTTTTCTCTTTATTCTATATAGCAAAACTATCAAAGGGCCAATACTGCAGTAAAAATAGTCACAGGAAAAGTTCCTACCTTTATGGTCATCTGCACATATAGCTTGTTTATCTGTGAAAGTTTGAAGCAAATCAGGTTAATAGTGTCGGAGGAGCTGGACACAAACAATTTCTGGACATAGGTACAGCAGCAACACTATATGCCCCCCCCCACTCCCACAAATGGGGGCATAACAATGTCTGCGAACTTGAGGCTGTATCAGGCCATCTGAGAGCAAATGCAGCATGAAGATGTTGGAAAGAGTTTTTAAAGACATTGTCAAAAACTTTTGCTATCAGTAATCTGCTATTAGCCTTGCTTTTTATGGGATGATGGATAAATACTGTTCAGTTCACTAACAATCAATCAATTTTGAACCTGATTTCACAGAGACAAATTTATCAAGAACAAGCAAATTCGATGAATTGGTATCCCCCGCCGAAAGGGTTTGTGGTGAGGAATGGCAAAAAAATATATCCGGCACTAAGAAGCAAATAATTTCATATAATTTCGTCAAAATCAATTTAACAGAAAATGAATGTTTTAAGTGTACATAATAAATGTATGTTATGTTGATCCTGACTAATGAAATTATTTTGAATGGAATATGTTTACTGTAATAAGCTTAGCTTTTAGAATTAAATGGAGTTATTTGAAATGTGAGCTTGAAGTGTAACTAGAATGAAATATTGCTATTTAACATGAACATTTGAACTTAAAAGAACAGATGTCCTTAAGAAAGCACAATCAAGTAAGATATCTTGAACATGGCTGGCTGCGGGGTGGGTGTGTTATGTTGAAGGTTTGAACATTTTTTAAAAGAAGGAATGGAAATTTTTTTTCGGGGTGGGGGTAGGGTGGGCGGGGGTGACCGGGTGAGGGTACAAAACTTCACATGTTGATTATAAATATTGATGGAAAAAAAAAATGTTGTGGGGGGGGGGGGGAGGAATGCATGCATGATCAGGGTGGTGGGCATGACTGGGTGGAACGCTAAAACTCCGCATGTTGATAAATATTCATGGAAGGTTTGAACAAAATTTAAAATAAGGAATGCAAAAAAAGAAGAAATGGATGGGCATCATCAATGTAGTATGTTGGTTCATATTTATTTCAAGTTTCATAAAATCCTTCCAACTAGTTACTTAGAAATGGCTGCAAACGTGAAATTTCATGAAATCAAGGGCAATAACTCTAAGGAAAATTGACCAATAAAAAAACAAGAGGACCATGATGGTCCTGAATCGCTCACCTCTTCCGACATGACCCAGTTTTGAGTATGACGTCGTTTTTTCTATTATTTGACATAGTGACCTAGTTTTTGAGCTCATGTGACCCAGTTTTGAACTTGACCTAGATATTATCAAGATAAAAATTATGACCAATTTTCATGAAGATCCATTGAAAAATATGGTCTCTAGAGAGGTCACAAGGTTTTTCTATTATTTGACCTATTGACCTAGTTTTCGAAGGTACATGAGCCTGTTTTGAACTTTAACTAGATATCATCAAGGTGAACATTCTCACTAATTTTCATGAAGATCTCATGAAAAATATGGCCTCTAGAGAGGTCATAAGGTTTTTCTATTTTTATACCTACTAGCCTAGTTTTTGACCGCACAAGACCCAGTTTCGAAACTGACCTAGATATCATCAAGGTGAACACTCAGATCAATTTTCATGAAGATCCATTGAAAAATATGGCCTCTAGAGAAGTCAAAAGATTTTTCTAATTTTAGACCTACTGACCTAGTTTTTGACCGCAGTTGACCCAGTTTCAAACTTGACCTAGATATCATCAAGATGAACATTCTGACCAAGTTTTATGGAGATCCATTCAAAAGTATGGCCTCTAGAGAGGTCACAAGGTTTTTCTATTATTTGACCTACTGACCTAGTTTTTGACCGCACGTGACCCACTTTCGAACTTGACCTAGATATCATCAAGATGAACATTCAGACTAACGTTCATACAGATCCCATGAAAAATATGGCCTTTAGAGAGGTCACAAGGTTTTTCTATTATTTGACCTACTGACCTAGTTTTTGACGGCACTTGACCCACTTTCGAATTTGACCTAGATATCATCAAGGCGAACATTCTGACCAATTTTCATGAAGATCTCATGAAATATATGGCCTCTAGAGAGGTCACAAGGTTTTTCTATTTTTAGACCTACTGACCTAGTTTTTGACCGCACGTGACCCACTTTCGAACTTGACCTAGATATCATCAAGATGAACATTCAGACCAACTTTCATACAGATCCCATGAAAAATATGGCCTTTAGAGAGGTCACAAGGTTTTTCTATTATTTGACCTACTGACCTAGTTTTTGATGGCACGTGACCCACTTTCGAACTTGACCTAGATATCATCAAGGTGAACGTTCTGACCAATTTTCATGAAGGTCTTATGAAATATATGGCCTCTAGAGAGGTCACAAGGTTTTTCTATTTTTAGACCTACTGACCTAGTTTTTGATTACACGTGACCCAGTTTCGAACTTGACCTAGAAATCATCAAGATGAACATTCTGACCAATTTTCATGAAGATCTTTTGAAATATATGGCCTCTAGAGAGGTCACAAGGTTTTTCTATTTTTAGACCTACTGACCTAGTTTTTGATGGCACGTGACCCAGTTTCGAACTTGACCTAGATATCATCAATATGAACATTCTGACCAACTTTCATAAAGATCCCACAAAAAATGTGACCTCTAGAGTGGTCACAAGCAAAAGTTTACGGACTGACGGACGGACGGACGGACGCACGGACGACGGACGACGGACGCTGCGTGATCACAAAAGCTCACCTTGTCACTATGTGACAGGTGAGCTAAAAAATGATGGGCATCATCGAAGTATGTTGGTTCATATTTATTTTAAGTTTCATGAAATTCTACCAGCTTGTTACTGAGAAATGGCTGCAGACGTGGATTTTTCATTAAATCAAGGGCAATAACTCTAAGGGAAATTGACCAATCCAAAAAAAAAAAAAACTTGACGGGCATCATCGCAGTATGTTGGCTCATGTTTATTTCAAGTTTTATGAAATTCTACCTGCTAGTTACTGAGAAATGGCTGCAGACGGATGGACGGACAGCGCCATTTCAATACCCCATCCCGATTTCATTGGCGGGGGATAAGTAATGAATGTGACTTCTAGAGTTTTCCCAAGGTTTTCTATGATTTGACCTAAATTTCAAATAGACAAACATTCTGACAAATGAGGTACAAAAAAAGGCCTCTAGAGTGTTAACATTGTTTTCGTATAAACTGACCAAGTGACCTTTTTTTAACCATAGATGATCTAGTAACGAACCCTTCGAAGACTTTTTGCAGGTAACATTCTTTTAAACTTTCATTATGATTGGGCCAAATTGAAACCTTTGAATGTTAACAGTCAAACTGTTGATGATTTACAACAAATAGTGATCACAACAGCTTACCTTGAGAATTTTATGTTCAGATGAGTTTATTATCGGCCATGTAAGTCCAACAAAATGTGCATGGCAGCTTAAGGTTGATTTACTTGAATTAGAAGGGAACTGTAGGAAGAGCTGAGTGCACAAGAAAATGTGACAGACATAGTTCAAACACTAAATGCCTCCCTGGACTTCAACACCAGGGCCATAAAAAACAGGAGGGCCATGAAGGCCCTAGGTCGCTCATCTGACCTACGTCACCTCCAGATGATTTAGTAACTGATACAACGTAGAGTTCATTAAAAGCAACTTTTTGACCATGATTAACGTGCATGATCACAACAACTAACCCCAAGTAGTTTGTGCTCAGGTGAACTAAATTATGGTTAATGGCCAAAATACCAGGTTGATTGGGCTGCCAGGAACGTATCTTTTCTTTAAGCCTTAGCTGTTTTGGAATCCCTGCAACAGACCAACCAATCGACTGGCAGTTATATGGCACAGCAGAAATATACAGTTTTACAGAAATGATTAAAACCGAAGTTACTAACCTGAGAACCCTCTTCAGTACCTCCAATGATTCTAAATCCAAATCCACTTTCTTGCCTGTGTAATGTTACATTCATTTCTATAAATTTCTGATTGTCCTCGATGTTTCCTGGGTATCGGAATGGCTTAGGAGATTGAGGGCCTGGTCCGTGATTCGTGAATGATGAATTAAACGGATGCCTTCTTGGAACCCGCATCATATTGCTTGGTGACGGTTCCTCCATTTCAAAGGAAGTACTTTGCCTAGGTGGACGACCAGCGCCCACAGGAACACTTGCATTCATACGACCATAAGTATCAGACATGTCACGTCTTTGCATATTTGGTGTTGCACTATTTTCCGGAATACTAGATCCCCATGTCCGTGAATTTGCATCCAAGTTTCTATAAGGAACACTAGAATTTGCCCAAGAATTCTGATAATGATTGTTTCTAAACTCAGCATTTCCTCCAGGTACCTGTCCATATAAACCAGGTATAGGAGTTTTACTTCTCATATCTGATGCTGTTGGAGTTTTTGGCCTATTTGGCTCAGGTCGATAATCTGATATTTGAGTTCTTTGCATAAGTTCTGGTCCAGGAGTTCTGCTTCTGAACTGTCCAGGTCGGGCACTGTCAGTTCTTCCGTAAGTGTCTCTATCATAAGAATTGTGCATATTGATATTTGTTCTACCCCTAAAATCTGACCTTGAACCAGTTTCTGATCTAAATTGGTCAAATCGAGGTCCTGGAGGGGGCCGTGAATTTGTGTTAAAATTATCACCATCTGATGAATTGTTTGTTAATTCCCTTGAACTATCTGTAGCAAATAAATCCTTTCTTGGTAAATGAGCACTATTGGGTGTAGTCACTTTTGTTCTAGTAGGGTCCCCTTGTAAGGGAAGTCTTGTGGGTGTTTTAGGGCGAGTTTCGGACGGTGTTTTTGGACGCTGTTGATCCTTGGAAGGTGTGCGGGGACGTCGAGGAATCTCTGGTGGCAAACCTGTGCTATCCAATTCATCACAGACTGAAAGTAATAAAATCAAGTCAACAAATTTACTTTAGAATCTACAGTTTGAACTGTCAAACTATTTCTTAAATTCATGATAAAAGAAGATACACTCACATCTATTCAAAACGAATTTCCTTTAAGACTATGTTATTGACCTTTAACTTTCAAACTTCTGTTACCAACATATATACAAGATCAATACTTAAGAAACATAGTGGTCCTAAGTTGCTCACCTGAAAATGAGTATTTGATCTTGAATATATGCATGACACACTGAATCTTGAATGGTAACAACTGTTTATTTTAAACAAGCAAATTCAGTGAATTGGTATCCCCCTCCTGCGATAAAGGTTTCACCCTTGAAGAAGCATTCTATGCCTACTAAAAACACTTAAATGGAACTGAATTGCAGTGTTTTTGAAGGCTACTCGTTTTAAAGTCTTAACCCGTTCCCACATCGATACGTTTATCACCGTATCTATCGATTACCAAACAGAAACGTATTGACCCGTGTCTATCGATTACCCGATAAAAACGTATATTATCGAGTATTGGCCATTTGAACAAAAACGTCTATCCCCGTATCTCATAATCGATCGCTTTATTTTCATTCTTTTCCTGAATAAATGAATTCTGGATGTTTACTATTGCAAAGTATGGGATTTCGTCATCAATATTTGCGTAAAAGATCATGTGGTTACTATTTAAATTTATCGAGTACTTTGCAAATAAAGACACCGGGTTTTTTTCCTACATGTGCATGACGCTACGTCATGGAAAATTACTGTGAAAACTACTTGCAACTGGCCGGTTCGCGGGACTTTCCTCGTTCTAAAAATAACAACCACTTAACATGCGGATTTCCCCTAAACAACAATTTGTGTACACGATGGCTTGGAATTGATGGCCTTACATAACAGAAGTGTTAATCAAAACAGAAGGACTGCGACTTCCAATTATTTTATGACTCCCCAAGAGTTAATTGCAGCGGAAGTCACCCGTGATGTACCGACGTTTGATCAGCAAAATATTACGTAATATTATCTAAAAATATTTTAATTTTTAGCACAAGAATACTATAGTCGGTTACGAGTCTCTATGTCGGCGATCTTTTTGCACTTTCAGAAATTTTACGATCCGTTATTTATGTAGTGTTACTCAGTATGATGGTTGTTTTTTATATAAGTACTTACCGATTCTGATTCGAAAGATGAGTCTACTTACTATAAATCAAACTTTCAAACATCAAAATGAAATTGTATATGAATTTCAATGTGAAAGTAATCCAAAACGGAATTTTATGCCTAAAAATATATTTCCCTTACTTTAACACTTTGTATCTTTGAAACACGAAGAGAAACTACAATGAATTTTGTATCATTGGAAAGAGAATTTAAATTGCTATAAACTTTATATTGACAAAAAGTAATGTCAAACTTACAGAAAATATTAAAATAATGACATTTTTAACATAAGTGTATGTAATCACAAAATAATGCCAACACCTCTGTTCAGATAAGACAGTCACGCTTATCAGCCATATACCGATTATTGATTATTGATTATCACTTATCAGTGTTATGTAAAGGAGGTTACTTTGGCTTCTGTTCTGTGTGGTAAAGGGTTAATCAAAAACCATTTATCTTTATTTGGTAACAATGACCTTGACCCAATCTAACTAAAATGAACATGCAAAAAATGGTCTCTATGAAAGCTACCTAGGTTTGGTCTGCTTATCTCATTCCTAATTGAAGTTATAGTGAGAAAACCACTTTTGTATTTTTAGTAAAAATGATCTTGACCTTGACCTAAGCAATCCAAAATGCATCTAAAACCATGGCCTCTATCCAAGCTCCCTAAATTCCAAGTTTGGACACAGTACCCTATTCCTTACCAAGGCCGTCGTGGACGGTCCGGCCGGTCCGGCTTGGCCGGACCACTTTTTTGGCCGAGCATGACTTCGGCTGTAATCATCCAGACCAGTTTTTCGCATTAAATTTCATCTTTTGATTAAAAGTGTCGAAATATTTCCTTGTTTATGCAATTATCCACCAAGAGCGGTTTCCGTCATGATTGCCCTCAGGTGTGAAAACAACTTCGGCATTTTTCATCTCAAACTTATCAACCCTGCTTGACTGGATTAATCATAACTAAACAATTATCTGATGGATCTTTAATCCGATATGATTTAAAAGACGATTTCTTTTATAATCTACAATAATTGTTTAAATAAAAAAGCATACCGTATCTTAAAAAAATGGAAAATAATTTTGTTTATAACAAAACTTACAAAAAGCTTATTTCTTCAGATTATTTGGTTATTACTTTCAGTAACAATTATTTATCTTAAATAATGCAAACATACATATCAACTATAATAAATACATCAACATTTATAGCAATCTGCTAATGTTGGATAGTTGTCCTTGAAAAATATCATGAAATGGACTGAAAATCTTAACAGAAAGTGCTTCCAAGATGCAAGAAAAACGCAACTTCTGGTATCCCAAATCTTAAAATTTTCTCGGGGATGAACCCCCGAATCCCTCATACAAGAAAGACAGGGTAGGGGTGGGGATCCACCTCTCGTGCTCTTCCCCGCTCTCCTGCCTTCGGCACTCGCGGGACACCATTTGGTTATTGTTTTAAGATATGATTTTCTATCTTAGATAATTGTTTTTGATCCAAAAAATACCGAAATACATCTCAGCTATAAAACAATACATAAACATTTATAGAATTAGCTAAATTTAGTCTAATGTTGGATAGTCATCCTTGAAAAATATCATGAAATTGACTGAAATCTTAACAGAAACTGCTTTCGAGATGCAAGAAAAACGCACTTACTGGCATCCCAAATCTTAAATTTTTTTTAGGGGGAAAACCCCCGAACCCCCCTTAGAGAGAGGTGGGGAGGTGGGGGAGATAGGGTAGAAGGGAAAATCTTTCTCTCGTGGTCTTCCCCCCTCTCCTGCCTTCAGCACTCACGGGACACCGAAGCCGAAGGCCGGACCACTTATCCGAAGCCGGCAACGGCCCTGCTTACTGAAGTTAATGAGAAGAATTTTTTGTTTTCTTGATCTTGACTCCCGTGACCAGCACACAATGTCATACTATAATCAGGTTCCAAGAAAGCTATATATGTCTTAGCTTGGTCAAATGGACCTTAAAGTGGCATTAAATTTGCAAAGAAATGCCCTATATAGTAAACATTATATATGTACTACAGGTTATAACTCGGTAACCTAGTGGTAGAGCATCCGCTTCGAGTGTGGGAGGTCGTGGGTTCGATCCCCGGCCACGTCATACCAAAGACGTAAAAAATGGTACTAGCAGCTTCCTCGCTTGGCGCTCAGCATTAAGGGGATAGTGCTAGGACTGGTCAGCCCGGTGTCAGTATAATGTCACTGGGTGGGGTATCATGCCACGTGTCTACAGCGTGATATTCCAGTGAGGCAGCACTATAAAGTTGGGCATTGTGCTCACTGCTACAAGTAGACACCATCGTTTATATGACTGAAAAATTGTTGAAAAAGATGTTAAACCCGAACACACACACACACAGGTTATAACTCATGTGTTTCTGATGCAATTCCACTGAATCTTGCAGGGCTATATTTACTGACTACAATTAACATTATTACAATGTTTTATTGAAATCTTTCAAACAATGTCTGAGATATGACTCTTGACGGACAGAAAATAAAATCTTGTCTTTCACATGAAATCTGACCCAAATTTGCAGGATGGCATTTCTTTACAGAAGTTAACATTTCTACCATGTTTTATCTTAATACTCTAAACTATGTCATAGATACAGTTTTGGACGGACAGATAGACAGACAACGCAAAAACTATATCCCTCCACCTTTGGCAGGGCTAAAAACATAAAACAGATCAAGTCCTTACGAGGATGCTAAAAACCAAATTTAATGAAAATCTACCCAAAACAGACATATTAAGATATTTCTATTTTTAGCTAGTGTCTCCTTAAAGGGGCCAAGTGCCCCGAGGACTTTATAAGAATGCTACAGACTTCATGATGATCATAGAAATAGCTGAAGAATATTTTTTCATTAAGCTCTAGTGGCCTAACATGGGGCTAAGTGCCATATTTGAACAATATGAAGACAGGATCTTACATTGATGCTATAAGCACAATTTGATTAAGACCCATCAAGCAGCTCATGAGAAGAAACTGTCAAAAAGTTTTCCTAATTTTAAGCTCTACAAGTCCCTGAAATGTGCCCCCTAGGGTGTAAACAAGCTTATTCTTTTATTTGACCTGGTGACCTTGTTTTAGACCCCACACAACCCAGATAAAAAATCATGCGATATTTCATGCAGACAAACATTCTGACCAAGTTTCATGCATATCAAATGAACAAGAGTGTATTAACAAGCTTTTCCTTTGATTTGACCGGGTGACCTAGATTTTGACCCCATATGACCCAGTTTCGAACTTGACCTAGAAATCATCAAGATAACATTCTGACCAAGTTTCATGAAGATAGGGTCATAAATGTGACCTCTAGATTGTTAACAAACCTTTATTTTGATTTGACCTGATGACCTAGTTTTTGACCAGACATGACCCAGTTTTGATCCAGGCCTAGAGATCATCAAGATAATCATTCTATGCAAGTCTGTATCAAATCAAAGCATAAATGAAACCTCTATGGCTGAAAGGGCCAAAAAAGTAACTCTAGAACCCATGATGGAACCTAGCCGGTTTTCGAAAGGATCCAAGATCTTATTGTGACTTAAGTTGTTTGTAAGTGTGGTTAAAATCAAATATAAAATGTCACTTCTATCGTGTTCACAAGATAAAAATTAACAAATTTTGGCTCTATCAGGGGTTAATCAGGGGCCGTAACTCTGGAACCTATGACTGGATCTGACAGATTCATCATGGAATCCAAGATTTATTGTTGTTGAAGATAATTTGCAAGTTTGTATCAAATCAAACCATAAATGAAGTCTCAATATGGCTGCAAAAGCCAAAATAGCAAATTTTGGCCCTTTAAGGGGCCATAACTCTGGAACCCATGATGGGAGGAACAGAGATATTATGCCAACAAAAGTTGTGTGCAAGTTTGATTAAAGTTGATTGCAAAATGTGGTCTCTATCATGTTCACAAGAAATTGTGGACAGACGATGGACCAAGGGCGATCAAAACAGCTCACCTTGTCACTATGTGACAGGTGAGCTAAAAATCTTAATCAATGCTGATGATCAAGCGACAACATTACCTCATAGATTTTTCTGTTATGTCAAACAGGCTTAAAATACTAGAACAGAAAATGTGGAAAAACAAAACAAAACAGCAGGTGTATGTGGGACAAACAGAAACTTCCAGTCAGATACAATTATTGAAAAGATTTAGTTACCTCTTGACATGTTCATATATCCATCACCTGTTGAGTTCACTGTAGAAGTATTTTCACCCTTTTCTAGAAAAATCAAAAGTGTAAACTATAAAATCTTTATTTTGTTTTTTCTACATTTGCATACTCCACCTTATAGAACAACAAAATTACATTGTGTAGGACTGAAAACTGGTTAAAGAGCAAAGACTTGTGGTCTAGTTTTTTTAAAACATTTAAAGGGACAGAGCTCCAGATTGTACAACAACAACAAAACAAGAGGATCATTGACCCTGAAGCGCTCACCTGAACAAGGTTTCAAGTGTGTTTGTGTAAGTACTGAGTTAGGTTTCTTCTATGTTAGCCTATATTATAAACATGTCACACACATTTTTGAACCTAGGGCAATAATTTGAATAATTACGACAGAAATTACAAATCTAATATCACACACCCAATATCAAGGCTCTAGCTATTACTGATTCAGAGAAGATTTTCAAAGTTTCTTATATAAAAGCCTGTAGTAAGTACATGTCAGACACAGGAGCGTGGCCAATTTTTTTACTGTAAGGTAATAATTTGGACAAGTATGGAAGAGAGTCAAACCCCTATATCTCATGCCAAATATCAAAGCTCTAGAGGAAAGGATTTTTGAAGTCTGGTAACCAAAAAGACCCTTGTGTTCAATGAACCAGAACCATTTGAACATCTTTGAAAGAGGGCTACCCAGAGATCATTTGTGTAAAGTTTCATCAAAATCCATTCAGTGGTTTTGGAGGAGATACTGTTTAAAGAAATTGTTGATGAAAAGTGACCACGCCCTCTGGCGGCCATGTTTTTTGATGAATCAATATAATTTGAACAATATTTGTAGAAGGTCACACAAGGACCATTTGTGTAAAATCATCTTAAAATCGGGCAAGCAGTTTCACATAAGAAGATTTGTTAAATTTCCACTGTATACATATAGGGAAAAGTGACCACGCCCCCTGGCGGCCATGTTTTTTGCCAAACTGATATAACTTGAACAATCTTGGTAGAGGGTCACACAAGGACCATTTGTGTAAAATTATTTTAAAATCGGGCAAGCAGTTTCACACAAGAAGATTTTTAAAGTTTCCACTATATACATAATAGGGAAAAGTGACCACGCCCTCTGGCGACCATGTTTTTTGACAAATCAAAATAATTTGAACAATCTTGCCAGAGGGTCACACAAGAACCATTTGTGTAAAGTTATTTTAAAATCGGGCTAGCAGTTTCACATAAGAATATTTTTTAATTTCCACTATATACATATAGGGAAAAGTGACGACACCCCTGGCGGCCATGTTTTTTGACGAATTGGTAAAATTTGAATAATCTTGGTAGATTATAAGGACCAATTTGTGTGAAATTATTTCAAAATCAGACCATCAGTTTAGGAGGAGATGTCGTTTGAAGATTTTTCTATTTTTAGCTCTGGCAGCCCTATGTGCAACCAAGCAGAACAATTTGAACAACTTTGGTAGAGGACCGTTCAAGGAATATCCATGCCAAGTTTCATCAAAATCCATTCAGTTATTTCTATGGAGATGTCTTTTAAACACAACTGTTGACAACGGACGGATGCACGACGGACAGAGCGTGATCACAATAGCTCACCATGAGCATTGCTCAGGTGAGCTAAAAAAGAATTTTATAAAATATCTGGAAATTATTGCTATATTTCTTACTAAGTTACTGACAGACTATATATTATGGAAACACAAGAGAATCATTGTTTTTACTAGTTTTTCCATTCAAGAATTTTAACAGGTTACTGAAGGTAAACTGCCTAAATTATAAAACTTTATATAAACAGTCATTAAGAAGGAATTCCTCTGTCTGTATTGGTCAACATGGTAGGAAATTTTATTGCCAAGGCAACTTGTGTTTGATTCCCAAGTCAGATGTCTTCTAATGTATTGTAGAGGTGAGTATTACGAGCAGAATTGTCTCTAGAACATTTAACAAGCTACCTCTAGACTGACAGTCTTGTACTCCTAATACTTGTGTTACTTGCCTCATTTAAATCTGTTTAAAAGTTATCTTGACATAAAAGTTTAATGGATGTAAGATATACCTACCGTTAAAAAAGTAGGCTCCAGGCTGGTTTCCAGAGTCCCCTCTACCAATGTCTTCATTCTGAAATACAGAACACAATAAATACGTGTCTATACCTTCTCCAGAACAGAATGCAATAACAACAGCTGACTGCACACCATATCTGTGTAATTTTCTGTGACCTTGCTCTTAGAGAAACAGACCACATAAACTATAGGGGTCTTCTAAAGACCATTGACAATCATGCTGCAAAATCTGTCCCATTTCATTACAGTACCACATTATGATCACATTAACTAGATAGTCCAGAACAAGATTCTGTTACGCTTTCAATAGATTTTAAATAAGAGTTTTCCTAAAATTATTTTTAGGAGAACAAGTAAAAATTCTAGGCAGCTCATCCTGCTGGAAGACTTACTTTCAAAGGAATTGTCGAGAACTGCCTTGATAAATAAGTTATGGTTTGGAAAAAAACGTGGACAGACTGAGAGAACTGGTGAAAATGCGTGTAACACTGCAGCAAATGAATACTATCTTATTAGAGGTAATACAGCTACACAGTTAATGTTTCAACAGAAACATTTAAGCATTCTCAGAATAAAGTCTGCTTTCCACATTTAACTTACCATTTTACTTGGTTTGTGTCCTTTCAATGGTATTCCTGTAAAATAAAGTAAGACATATACATGTCATTTCCTGCTCTTACAAAGTACAATTCTATAGATAGTTGGGTTATATCAATTTACATCATCTCCATGAAAATTCATCTTGATGAAAGTAAAACTTGAAACATTCATGCTCCCTAACATTTTATACCAACACTGTCAAAACATTTAGTCTGTACACTTGAACTGAGTTCATAATGCCTTGCCATTAATATTCCACAACCAGACAATGCCAATACACATGTCTGATAACAAGAGCACAGCCCTGCGGGTGCTGACGCTCATTTGATTTTTTTTGTATAATAGAAATATTGTCCTATCCATGATTTTCTAAGTCTAAAAAGGGCCATCATTCTTGCAAAAAGCAGGATAGAGTTATGTTTCTTGATGTACAGTGTCCACTTATGATGGTGAAAAACTGTTGCAAGTTTTAAAGCAATAGCTTTGATAGTTTATGAGAAAAGTTGACTTAAACATAATACTCAACCAAGAAAATGATTTTCTAAGTCCAAAAGGGGCAATAATTATTGCAAAAAGCAGGATGGAGTTATGTTGCTTGCTGTACAGGGTCAGCTTATGATGGTGAACAAATGTTGCAAGTTTCAAAGCAATAGCTTTGATAGTTTAAGAGAAAAAGTTGACCTAAACATAAAACTTAACCAAGAAATCTGATATTTTCTAAGTCTAAAAGGGGCCATAAATCTTGCAAAAAGCAGGATGGAGTTATGTTTCTTGCTGTACAGGGTCAGCTTATGATGGTGAACAAGTGTTGCAAGTTTTAAAGCAATAGCTTTGATAGTTTAGGATAAAAGCTGACCTAAACATAAAACTTAACCAAGGAAACTGATTTTCTAAGTCCAAAAGGGGCAATAATTCTTGCAAAAAGCAAGATGGAGTTATGTTTCTTCATGTACAGGGTCTGCTTATGATGGTGAACAAGTATGCTAAGTTTCAAAGCAAAAGCTTTGATAGTTTAGGAGAAAAGTTGACCTAAACATAAAACTTAACCAAGAAATCTGATATTTTCTAAGTACAAAAGGGGCCATAAATCTTGCAAAAAGCAAGATGGAGTTATGTTTCTTGCTATACAGGGTCAGCTTTGATAGTTTAGGAGAAAAGCTGACCTAAACATAAAACTTAACCAGGCAACGCCGACGCAGACGCCGACGCCGACAACCGCTCAAGTGAGGACAATAACTCATCATTTTTTTTCAAAAAATCAGATGAGCTAAAAATGCACATAAACAAAGCAGACCTATAGAACATGTATGCAAGTCAATTTCTAGCTATTTTCCATTGCAATGCCAAATAAATGATTCTTTGGTAAAGCTGACTGTATGAAAGGGATCAATACAGAATATAGTATTGAGGATGCAGTATTGAGGTATACAGTATTGAGGTATACAGTATTGAGAGATGCAGTATTGAGGTATGCAGTAATGAGGTATGCAGTAATGAGGTATACAGTATTGAGAGATGCAGTATTGAGGTATGCAGTATTGAGGTATGTAGTATTGAGAGATGCAGTATTGAGGTATACAGTATTGAGAGATGCAGTATTGAGGTATGTAGTGTTGAGAGATGCAGTATTGAGGTATACAGTATTGAGGATGCAGTATTGAGGGATCAAGTATTGCAGTATGCAGTATTAAGGGACAGAGTAGTCTAGCAGTACTGATGGGTACAGTATTGAGGGATGCAGTATGCAGTATTGAGGGATGAAGTATTGCAGTATGCAGTATTAAGGAATGCAGTAGTGAAGTATGCAGTACTGATTGGGTACAGTACGGAGGGATGCAGTATGCAGTATTGAGGGATGAACTATTGCAGTATGCAGTATTAAGGGACACAGTAGAGAAGTATGCAGTACTGATGGGTACAGTATGGAGGGATGCAGTATGCAGTATTGAGGGACACAGTTGTGCAGCAGTACTGATGGGTACAGTATTGAGGGATGCAGTATGCAGTATTGAGGGATGAAGTACTGCAGTATGCAGTATTATGGGACACAGTAGTGCAGCAGTACTGATGGGCACAGTATTGAGGGATGCAGTATGCAGTATTGAGGGACACAGTAGTGCAGCAGTACTGATGGGTACAGTACTGAGGGATGCAGTATGCAGTATTGAGAGATGAACTACTGCAGTATTAAGGGACACAGTAGTGCAGCAGTACTGATGGGTACAGTATTGAGGGATGCAGTACGCAGTATTGAGGGATGAAGTATTGCAGTATGCAGTATTAAGGGATGCAGTAGTGAAGTATGCAGTACTGATGGGTACAGTATGGAGGGATGCAGTATGGAGTATTGAGAGATACAGTATTGAGGGAAGCAGAAATGAGAATGCAGTATTGAGGTATGAAGTACCTAGGTATTTAGTATTGAGGTATGCATTATTGACTCTGAGGGATGCAGTATTGATGGAAGCAGTATTAAGGGATGGAGTACTTAGGTAGTTAGTATTGAGGGATGAAGAAATGAGTGAGTGAGTGAGTTGGGTTTTACGGCAAATCGACACAAAATGGTCATACAGTCTAACCTGTACTAACAGTCACCTCCGATCAGCGGTCACCTCCGTTTAGCGGTCATTTTATGACGCCCCCGACCGATTTTCCTCTATTTTATCACTTTATTCAGTGGCCATCTCCCGTCCGCGGCCACCAAAATTGCCTCTGACCGCCGTATTTGACCCCTTTCAGTGGCCATGTTTCTTCCAAAACAAATTATTTTTAGGCGATGATCGCCGACGATACCCGATTTTTGAGAAACATGTGATTGCTAAGTCTCGCGTCACCACACAGACGCCAAAATGACATGAGCTTATCAATTAAAACTGATAACCAAAGGTGTGATCCCCTTTTTGTTTCGATCAAATGGCCAGTAATTATCGGCAATTAGCGTGTCACCTCGAGTCAATTTTGTTGTTCACAGTTTGATCTCGATTAAAGATAATACTCAATATCTAATTAGAAGCATAATATTTGTGATTCTTTATATTTCTTTCATCAAAAGACTATTAAATTTATACGAAAATTATTGTGTTTTAAAGAAATATAAACCACTCGATCTTTTACGGAACATAATGGCGATATTAGATTTTAGTGTAGACAGTAAGCGCGGAGAGTAGCTTCCCTTACCAAAATGACGAAAATTGTAAACAAACTTGTTTTGAAGTTTGAAAACTGTCTGTAACAATTTTTGTTGTTAAAAAAATCACACTGCTTAGAAGACAATTCGTATTATGAAGGCAAATGCACATCAAGGTATCTTGGTAAAATAATAATAGAAACTGAAAAAGAAATTGGCCTAAAGGCTAAACTGGTCGGAAGTCTGAAAAATACATATACTGGCTGCACCTCCGATCAGCGGTCACCTGGCTTCAGCAGCCAAATTGTCTGCTTCCCCTGGCTGGCTGCTTAAGACAGGTTAGACTGTATATCGCTGAGGATCAAGAAATGAGGTATGCAGTACTGAGGTAAGCATGATGCAGCAAGATGATGATGCCCTCTACTAGGTGTCAACAAACTCGCCTTACTTTTATTAAAATGCGAGACTAGGGAGGAAGGGGAATGTTAAGTAGTTTACTATGTACTTGATAACAATCCTAGCACCATCATAATATTCATATTGAATTTCAGTCCAGAGAAATTTCAAGTATGATAATCAATACAGCATCAAACAATCTTTTCTGGAAGAAAATTACAATGATCACATTTAAGCTGACTTTACAATTAAAATCAAGACATCTTTCACAATAGCTTGAGAGACAAATAATTAAGATTTTAATTTTTGAAAGGTCAGAAAGTAGGAATGAGCGATGAAGAAAGAGCACATTGCTGGCAATAATGGCAGGAAACACTACTTAATTGACAAGTGAAAGTTACTCAGCCTGGTAGTGTTTTCTGTCTTTAATCACAGCAATGAGCATTCAAATACTGCACCAGGATTTCTAAAGAGCACAAATTTAAACATTGTGTGTCTCCAATTCCTGTCACTGTAAGGTTAAATGTTACTTGTTGACAATACAAAGTAAACTTTCATATTACCTTGGGTCGGTGTGTGGGCTATAAGGGGAGGGGATGGGGGGTTGAAGGATGCAGTATGGCAGTATGCAGTAAGGATACGCCGAAACATCATCAAACAAGAGGGCCATGATGGCCCCACATGAGTTACATTTCTTGCTTGAATAGTTTTGGTTGATGGTTATGCAAGAAAAAATTCTGTGAATTTATTCTGAAAAATAAGATTTTTAATGTTTCCATTACATACATATATTTGAAAGTGACCACCCCACTGGCATCCATGTTTTTTGATGAAATGGAATGATTTAAACAATCTTGGTGGAGGGTCAGACAAGGACCATTTATTTTTTGTGTGAAATTATTTCAAAATTGGGCCAGCAGTTTGATAAAAGAAGATTTGTAAAGTTTCCACAATATACATACGGAAAAAGTGACCATGCCTTCAGGTGGCCATGTTCTTTAACAAATTGGTAGAATTTGAACAATCTTGTTGGAATCTTTTGTGTGAAATTAATTTAAAATCGAGCAAGCTGTTTCATACAGGATTTTTAAAGTTTCCAATATATACATATAGCAAAAACAGTGACCACTTCCCCATGCCGCCATGTTTTTTGATCAATCGGTATAATTTGAACAGTCTTGGTAGAGGGTTATATAAGGACCATTTGTATGAAATTATTTCAAAATCGAACAAGCTGTGTCAGGAGGAGATCCTGTTTAAAGATTTTTTCTATTTTTAGCACTGGAAACTATTTTTATCCCTATGTGCAACCAAGCAGAACCATTTGAACAACTTTGGAAGAGGACCACCCAAGGAACATCCAGGCCAAGTTTCATCAACTTCCACCAAACAATTTCTGAGGAGACATTGTTTAAAGGAAAGTGTGGACGGACGGACACAAGATGGTAAGCAAATACAATAGCTCACCTTGAGCACTTCATGTCACAGAAAAAATTCTGGAGGAGTTGGACACACAAGATTTCAGGACATACAGACAGCAGCAATGCTATATGCCCCCCACATGTTGTGGAAGTATAATAAAGAAATGTGTGTGTGTGTGTGTGTGTGTGTGTGTGTGTGTGTGTGTGTGTGTGCGTGTGCGTGTGCGTGTGCGTGTGTGTGTGTTCGTTCAGGTTTAGCATCTTTTTCCAACAACTTTTCAGTCATACAAACATGGGTGTCTGTCTGTAGCAGTGAGAATAATGCCCAACTTTATGATGTCTCAATGGAATATTGATGTGTGTGTGCGTGCGTGCGTGCGTGTGTGTGTGAATACTGTTAACCATAACTCAAGTCTTATATAGTAAAATCCCAAACAAAACCTCATAAGCTGAATAACAATTCAACATGTTTTTGTTCCTCCTCTTGAGCAAGAACACTTATGGTCAACATTTCACACTTGACTGAGCATGTAATGGATACATGAGTACTGTCAAAGGCATCTGAATAAAAGTAGGGCGCCGCCATCTTGGACTCATGCATATTCATTACAAATAGCCTCTATGCCAATGTGTGTTCGTAACGACTTTGCGTAAATCTATTGTGAAATGCACATTAACAGCAGGCTGACAAGGAACATAATTCATATAGAGTACTTACCTGTGCATTGAATATTTGACACTGTAGAATAGAGATTAATACAGTGAATATGCATGATCTAAAAATAGACTCCTGCCGAATAACCATGTTATGAAATAAATGATCTAACAAGAGCTGTCACTATTGGTGACAAATGCCCCCGAAGCATGCCTAAGAATGTTACAGTTGTCTGCGCAAAAAAAATCACACATCATTTCATGACCTTGACCTTGACCAAAGAGACCAGGATTATAAGCATAACACACCTTCTAAACATGGTTAATATTTGTGTCAAACTATTTTCAAATCCCTTCATCAATGGCAGAGTTATGGACCAGACAAGAAACAGACCATGTTAACCTTTAACCTGTAAGTGTGAACTTGATCTTAGAGCTAGGGGTCTAGATCTTGCCCATGACACATTGTCTCATTATGGGAAACATTTATGCCATGTAATTTCAAAATCCCTTCATCAATGGCAGAGTTATGGACTGGACACGAAACAGATCCTGGTAGCCTTTGACTTCTAAGTGTGACCTTGACCTTGGAGCTAGGGGTCTGGGTCTAGCGCATGACATGTTGTCTCATTATGGTAAAACATTTATGCCATTTTATTTCAAAATCCCTTCATGGATGGCAGAGTTATGGACCAGACACAAAACAGACCTTGTTAAACCATTGACCTCTAAGTGTGACCTTGACCTTGGAGCTAGGGGTCTGGGTCTTGGGCAGGACATGTAGTCTCATTATGGTGAACATTTACCCAAAGTTATTTCAAAATCCCTTTATGAGCCTGGACAAGATTTTACATGGACACAAGCATACAGTGCGATTTTAATATGCCACCTTCTGGGGCAAAAAAAATAGTCTCCTATTATGAAATGGGTTTTATAGCTTCAGATATATCTGTGCAGTTGGCAAATGCTGTAGTTCAGGTTTGCAAATGCTTCTTTTGATTTTTTAACCTGTCTAGATTCTTATATCGCATTTCGTAAATGAATCTGTAGATATTTTTTTCACTGTGTCTTACACACGAATGTATGATGATAATATAATGCATAACTTACCTCCCCTCTGCACAACAATTCTTGTCTCCTCTCCTATTGGACAATCCTTTAACACTTGAACCACCTGAGCATGATTCAATTCTCCAACATTTATATTGTTTATCTGCTGAATAAAATCCCCTTCTTGTAAATTTTTACATCGCGGCCGATCTAATATCTGTTTAACTTTTTGGCCATAAGTACTGTCTGCTATAGTAAAACCAAAACCCATGTCACCTCTTACTATATCCATAGTCAAAATTTCTGGTGTTGTTTGACCTAAAACATCCGGTGTATTTGAATCGGAACCTTTATGCTGCGAGTAATCTAATGCTTGATTCATATTTGCTGATTTTACAAGTTCTGGCAATGATTTTAAACTGCGTGAAGACAAATCATGGCGGTAATCCATATTTTCACGTGAAGAATAAGATGCTGGGGAATTTGAGCCTCGTGTGTCATTATGCCCTACAGCAATTGTTGTAATAATCTCAGTGTTTGGATCATCAGGATCAAAGGGTAAAGGGTATCCTCGACATACTTCAAGCTCAACAAAATCGCCAGGCTGAAGAGTCTGGAACAACTGAACAACGTCCTGATGGGTATAGCCAAGAACAAGTTCTCCATTGACATGTACTAAAACATCACCTGTAGAAAATGGAAGTGTTTACTTTTCTTGATTAGTGATTTCTACACAACTTAAGAAAATGACTTACGAAAGTTTGCTTTATCTATTTAGGTTTAAAGTCACATCTCAATCTCTCAACCATGCAACATCTGACTGCAGGAAGAGCAACGGTGATACAATGGCTGTAACAAAACCAGATGCTCATATATGATAGAGATCATGAATGGCAGGCTGGAATATTATGCTACAGCAAATATACACTATTTTAATAGTAACACTTTCAAGAAATGTAAAAGAAACTTGCATACCCGTTTGAAGTTTTCCATCCACATAAGCTGGTCCATTTCTTACAACATTTTTTATCTGTAGAAACTCCTCATTTGGGTGATCACCACCTATAATTGTGAAGCCAAGCCCCCTTTCTCCTTTCAGAAGTCTTGTATGAAATACCTCTCCTTGAAGGTCTACAGGATTCTTTACAAACACCCGCTTTGCCAAAGCTGAAACAAAGAAGCAAAATCCTTATTTTTCAAAACATTGCGTGTGTGTGTGTGTGTGTGTGTGTGTGTGTGTGTGTGTGTGTTCATTCAAGTTTAGCATTATTGTGAACACAATGCCAAAATCATATAAATGAAATAACTAAGCCAGAAGTTACATTCGTCACATACTTCTGACACACACTAACAAAAGCCAGATATTACATTTATCAAAATACCCTTAACACACACTAACAAAAGCCAGATATTACATTTATCAAAATACCCTTAACACACACTAACAAATGCCAGATATTGCATTTATCAAAATACCTTTAACACACACTAACAAATGCCAGATATTGCATTTATCAAAATACTTTAACACACACTAACAAAAGCCAGATATTACATTTATCAAAATACCCTTAACACACACTAACAAATGCCAGATATTACATTTATCAAAATACCTTTAACACACACTAACAAATGCCAGATATTACATTTATCGTAATAGCTCTAACACACACTAAAAAATGCCAGAAGTTACATCTATCACAATCATCTACTTTGCATGTACAATCATCCTATGAAGTTTCAACATTCTGGGTCAAGTGGTTCTCAAGTTACTGACCAAAAATGGTTTTCAATGTTCAGGCCCCTGTGACCTTGACCTTTAACAGAGTGACCCAAAAATCAATATGGGTCATCTACTTTGCATGTACAATCATCCTATGAACTTTCAACATTCTGGGTCAAGTGGTTCTCTAGTTATTGATTGGAAATGGTTTTCAATGTTCTGGCCCCTGTGACCTTGACCTTTGACGGAGTGACCCCAAAAATAACAGGGGTCGTCTACTCCAGCAGCCCTACAAACCTATGAAGTTTGAAGGTTCTAGGTCAAATGGTTCTCCAGTTATTGCTCGGAAATGAAGTGTGACGTATGGACGGACGGACTGAAGGATGGACGGACTGACAGGGCAAAAACAATATGTCTCCCTCAGAGGAGGAGAGACATAATTAACCTTAAATTCTAAGTAAAAGGGGGTATAATTCATGAAAAATTGGTACCAGAGTTATGCACCTTGTGTCAGATGATGTGGGTAATAAGGTGGAAAAACTAATTTAAGTTTGAATCAAATCCATTTAGTAATAACTGAGATAGAGTGAAAGTGCATCAAAACTTTAACCTGAAATTTTAAGTGAAAAGGGGAGATAATTCATGAAATATTGGTGAAAGAGTTATCGCTCTTGTGTCATATGATGTGAGTGATGATGTTGAACAACTACTTTAAGTTTGAATCAAATCCATTTAGTAACTAGAAGATGCTTTTGTAGAAAAACGCATGTCTCCCCAAATGCACAGTGGTATAGGTAAGAAGTCAATAGGGGACAGGAGCGAAAGTCAAAAAGACACCGATGGTTGGCTGCAATAGAGGTCATCTATTTGGCATGTCCAGTCATCCCACTAAGTTTCAACACTCTTGGCCTAGTGGTTCACAAGTTGTGAACTGGAAACGGATTTCCATGTTCAGGCCCCTGTGACCTTGACCTTTGACTGAGTGACCCCAAAATCAGTAAGGATCGTCTACTCTGCATGTCCAATAATCCTATTAAGTTTCAACATTCCAGGTCAAGTGGTTCTCAAGTTATTGATTGGAATGAATTTTCTACGTTCAGGTCCCTGTGACCTTGACCTTAGCTCAAGTGACCCCAAAAACTATAAGGGTCATCTACACTTTAAGTCCTATCAATCTATGAAGTTTGAAGGTTCTAGGTCAAATGGTTCTAAAGTTATTGTCCGGAAATGATTTCAATGTTCTGTCCAATGCGACCTTGACCTTTAACAGAGTGACCCCAGAATCAATAGGGCTCCTCTACTCTGCATGTCCAATAATCCTATGAAGTTGCAACATTCTGAGTCAAGTGGTTCTCAAGTTACTGACTGCAAATGGTTTTCCATATTCAGGCCCCTGTGACCATGACCTTTAATAGAGTGAACCCAAAATCAATAGGTGTCATCTACTCTGTATGTCCAATCTTCCTATGAATTTACAACGATCTGGGTCAAATAGTTCTTATTTGTTATTGATTGGAAACGGTTTTCCAAGTTTAGGCCCCTGTGACCTTGACCTTAAACAGAGTGACTCCAAAATCAATAGGGGTCATCTACTCTGCAAGACCAATCAACATTCTGGGTCAAGTAGTTCTCAAGTTATTGATCTGAAATGGATCTCCATGTTCAGGCCTCTGTGACCTTGACCTTTAACAGAGTGACCCCAGAATCAAGAGGGGTCATCTACTTTGCATGTCCAATCATCCAAAGAAGTTTCAACATTCTGGGTCAAGTTGTTCTCAAGTTATTGATCGGAAATGGTTTTCCATGTTTAGGCCCCTGTGACCTTTAACAGAGTGACCCCAAAATCAATAGGGGTCATCTACTCTGCATGTCCAATAATCCTACAAATTTGATTTACACCCAGCCTGCAATTCACACCCTGCCTTACCTCACAATCTTCTCTTTCAGATTAACACCCAGCCTACAATTTACACCAAGCCTTACCTCACAACACTCTATCAGATTTACACCCAGCCTACAATTTACACCAAGCCTTATCCAACAACACTCTATCAGATTTACACCCAGCCTACAATTTACACCCAGCCTTATCCAACAACACTCCATCAGATTTACACCCAGCCTACAATTTACACCCAGCCTGCAATTTACACCCTGCCTTACCTCACAATCTTCTCTATCAGATTAACACCCAGCCTACAATTTACACCAAGCCTTATCCAACAACACTCTATCAGATTTACACCCAGCCTGCAATTTACACCGCCTTACCTCACAATCTTCTCTATCAGATTAACACCCAGCCTACAATTTACACCAAGCCTTACCTCACAACACTCTATCAGATTAACACCCAGCCTACAATTTACACCAAGCCTTACCTCACAACACTCTATCAGATTTACATCCAGCCTACAATTTACACCCTGCCTTACCTCACAATCTTCTCTATCAGATTTACACCCAGCCTACAATTTACACCAAGCCTTACCTCACAACACTCTATCAGATTAACACCCAGCCTACAATTTACACCAAGCCTTACCTTACAACACTCTATCAGATTTACACCCAGGCTACAATTTACACCCAGCCTTATCCAACAACACTCTTGGATCATTTACACCCATCATACAATTTCCCCAAGCCTAATCGCACAACATTCTCGGCTATGATTTACAGTCAGGGTACAATACCCTCAATTCTTCATAATACAATCGATACAATCTCAAGCCATTCTAAATTAATTCCATACCAGAAAACAATTCTTGTCACAAAAGAGATCAAAACCATCACATTAATTCATGTATTCTTGTAAGGAATATTGCATGAATATCCAGCTGCATTATATGTTATGTAACATGAAACATGAATCTGTTTCCATGGAAGCATTAACAGAGACTAGAAGGCCACCATGGCTGTATACTGCACACTGAATATCAGAATGATGGGAAGAAATTGTAAGAAAGCACCTACAGTAATGAACTTTTTAACTGGATGAGAAACATAACAAGAGCTGTCTAATTGCAGTGTGTTCCACTATTTGAAGCTCTTCCACATGATACTAGTTTACATAGAAAAGCTTAAGCAAAACTTTTTAAGTTGAAAAAAGGGGTATAATTTTGCTAAAATGTTAGCAAGTTATGAAACTTTGCTAGAGATGTCATCCCATGTGAGGAGCATCTGAAAACATTTGGTCAAGTAATTCCTAAGAAACATGCTTACATGCAAATCTATTTCAACAAGCAAATTCGAGGAATTGGTATCCCCCGCCAAAGGGTCTGTGGTAAGGAATAGCAAAAGGTTAAGAATGTTACAAAGAAGCAAATAACTTCATTAGTCAAAATAAAATTAACAGACAATGAATGCTTTTTTTTTGGTGGGGGGGGGGGGGGGGGGGGGGTACAAAACTTTACATGTTGATTATAAATACTAATGGAAAATTAAAAATGGAAAAAAAAAAAAAAAAAAAAAACTAGAAATGTGTCCATGGGACACAGATGCCCCCACTACATGACATTAGTCAGGGGCCAGAACTCCTACAATACTGAATGAATTCGGATGCAAAACCCCAGGTGCACAACTACACATGCTGACCAACATTCCTGTAAACTTTGGTGATTCTAGGTCAAATACTTTTGGGGCTATGCGCGACACAACATTAAAATGACCAATTTTTTACTAAGTCAGGGGCCATAACTCCTACATGACTGGATGAATCCGGACGCGAAACCCCAGGTGCACAACTACACATGCTGACTAACATGCCTGTAAAGTTTTGTGACTCTAGGTCATATACTTTTGGAGCTAGGCACGACACAACATTAAAATGACCAATTTTTACAAAGTCAGGGGCCATAACTTCTACATGACTGCATGAATCCGGACGTGAAACCCCAGGTGCACAACTACACATGCTGACCAACATTCCTGTAAACTTTGGTGATTCTAGGTCAAATACTTTTGGGGCTATGCGCGACACAACATTAAAATAACCAATTTTTTACTAAGTCAGGGGCCATAACTCCTACATGACTGGATGAATCCGGACGCGAAACCCCAGGTGCACAAGTACACATTCTGACCAACATGCCTGTAAAGTTTTGTGACTCTACGTCATATACTTTTGGAGCTAGGCACGACACAACATTAAAATGACCAATTTTTACAAAGTCAGGGGCCATAACTTCTACACAACTCAATGAATCCGGACGCGAAACCCCAGGTGCACAACTACACATGCTGACCAACATTCCTGTAAAGTTTTGTGACTCTACGTCAAATACTTTCAGAGCTACGCGCGACACAACATTTTCGGAAGGACGGACGGACGGACGGAAGGACGGACGGACAAGAGCAAATCTATATGCCCCCCCCCCAAAGTGGGGGCATAAAAATGGAGTAGGGGAGGTGAATGCATGATAGGGGTGGTGAGCATGAGTGAGGTGAGAGAATGATACAACTTTGCATGTTGATAAATATTCATGGAAGGTTTGAAAAAAAAAGAAATAAAAAAAAAGAAATGAAAAAAAAAACAAACAAAAAAACATTTTTTCAGAGGGGGTGGGGGGAGAGGGTGACGTGACGTGACCAAGGCAAGGTGGCGACCAGGTGTGGGTACACAACTTCACATGTTTATAATAAATGTTCATGGAGAAGAATGAAAGAAGTTTAATGAAATTCTTCCATTTGGTTGGTTTATGTACAAATCTGTGGATTTTTAAACAATTAAAGGGCAATAACTCTATGGAAAATTGACCAATAATAAAAGAAAATGACGGGCATCATCAAGGTATGTTGGTTCATATTTATTTCAAGTTTGATGAAATTCTTCAATCTTGTTACTGAGAAATGGCTGCAGACGTGTATTTTTCATTAAATCAAGGGCAATAACTCTAAGGGAAATTGACCAATCCAAAAAAAACTTGACGGGCATCATTGCAGTATGTTGGCTCATGTTTATTTCAAGTTTGATGAAATTCTATCTGCTAGTTACTGAGAAATGGCTGCGGATGGACATTTTTCATTAAATCAAGGGCAATAACTCTATGGGAAATTGACCAATCCAAAAAAAAACTTGACTGGCATCATCGCAGTATGTTGGTTCATGTTTATTACAAGTTTCATGAAATTCTACCAGGTAGTTACTGAGAAATGGCTGCGGACAGAAGGACTGACTGACGGACAACGCCATTTCAACACCCCCCTCCTGATTTCATCGGCGGAGTATAAAAAGGGACATAATTTTGATAAAATGAAATCTAGAGTTATGTAACTTGATATATGAAGCAAATTCATGATGCCAAAGGCAATGGTGAAGGTCATGTAGTTTCTGAGAAAGCTGCTTACAAGTAAAACTTTAAACTGAAAAACTAAGTTAAAAAGGAGCCTTATTTTCACAAAATAAAAGCTAGAGTTATGTAACTTGTCCTGGGAGGCCATCTTATGATGCCGAGGACGTGTGAAGTTTGAAAGCATTTGGCCTAGTAGTTGTTGAGAAACAATCTAACATACATAAATTTTGTGACATGGACACGGACATCAAAGAAAGGTGATTACAAAAGCTCTACAATTTGAAAAATTTCAAATAGCTAAAAACAATGTCACAGGGACATCACACTCCAAATTTATATTTGCATGTCAATTTTGAAAAATATGGACATCACGGTTCTTTTTGTAAGTAAATGGAGATTAAAATTTGTATGTAATGTGTGTTCATTACATTTTCATTATCAAGACAAGTTGTTTTTCATGTTTCATAATTCAATCATAATCTTCATACAGTCGCAGAGCAACAGATAAGCTGCGTATCTGCATAAATACCCAATTAAATGTATAATATGTATCAACATATTATGTCCCCACACAATTATAAAGTTGTCGCTCGTAGTTTCGGACACTGACTAAGGGCGATACAGTCCGAAGATATCCAAATTTATTGATCTGTATCAATAATGTGCTAAAAATTAAGTGCCTCTATGCACTATAGTGTCAATAAACTATTGGGAAGAGGAAAAATTGTTAAGATTTAAAGCAAAAAACAAGAGCTATCCGTAAGACAGCGTGCGCTCCACTATCCGGTGATCTGACAATAAAATGAATTTATGTCTTGATTAAAAAAAAAATAAGGCAGTCTGAAAGACAGCTAAATCCCCCGCCACTGGTATGGATAGTGAAAGGGTAAAACTTTGACCTTGAGTTGTGACCTTGACCTTGAAGTGACATGGCTGACTCATGAATTCTGCACATCATCTAGATGAGGTGATCATTTGACCCAAGTTTCATGAAAAGCCTAAAAGGGGTTTAGGAGATACAGAGCTCAAACCTTTGACCTTGAGTTGTGACCTTGACCTTAAGTTGACATGGCTGACTCATGAGTTCTTGGTGAGGTGATCATTTGACCCAAGTTTAATGTAAATCCTTCAAGGGGTTTAGGAGATACAGAATGGACACAAAATGAAAGGCTCAAAACTTTGACTCTAAGTTGTGACCTTGACCTTGAGCCAGCATGGCTGACTCATCAATTCTGCACATCGTCTTGATGAGGTGATCATTTGACCAAAGTTTGATGAAAATCCTTCAAGCAGTTTAGGAGATACAGAGCAGACACAAAATGGTAGGCTCAAACCTTTGACCTTGAGTTGTGACCTTGACCTTGAGCCGGCATGGCTGACTCATGAGTTCTGCACATCGTCTTGATGAGGTGATCATTTAATCCAAGTTTCATAATTATCCTTCAAGAGGTATACGAATTACAGAGCGGACATGAAATGGTAGGCTCAAACCTTTGACCTTGAGTTGTGACCTTGACCTTGAGCCGACATGGCTAACTCATGGGTTCTGCACATCGTCTTGATGAGGTGATCATTTGATTCAAGTTTCATGGTTATCCTTCAAGGGGTTTAGGAGATACAGAGCGGACAAGAAATGGAAGGCTCAAACCTTTGACCTTGAGTTGTGATCTTGACCTTGAACTGACATTGACTGACTCATGGGTTCTGCACATCGTCTTGATGAGGTGATCATTTGACCCAAGTTTCATCAAAATTCTTCAAGGGGTTTAGGAGAAACAGAACGGACACAAAATGTTACGGAAGGACGGAAGGACAGAAGGACGGAAGGAGACCATTCCTATAACCCCCACCACTTGTGGCAGGGGATTAAAAAAAAATTAAGTATGAAAGGGGCATAATTTGGTCAAAAATATAAATCAGAGTTATGGGGATTGTTACCACACATGCAGATGATGATGATGAAGATACATTTTAAGTTTCAAGTCATTATCTTATATTGTACTAAACTAAAATTATATCCAGAAAGCGAAGATTGCCAAGAAACTTAAAGTATGAAAGGGGCATAATTCTGTCAAAAATACAATTAGAGTTATGGGGATTGTAACCAAACATGCAGATGATGATTATAAAGAAATATATTTAATTTCAAGTCATTATCTTTTAAAGTACCAAAGACATGTCTATAAAAAAAACTTTCAAAAAAATTTAACATGAAAATAATTCCAAGTATAACAATATGGTGACCTTGACCTTGGGTATAACGGGCCCAGCCCCTGTACATATTTTGTTTGTATGCTGGAAAATGTTTATGTGAACTTACAGTAAGATATAAGCAATTGTAACAAAGATATGACAGAAACATAAAAGTTAACCTTAAAAATAACCTAAGTATAAAACCTTGGTGCCCTTGACCTTAGGTATAATGGGCCCAGGCCCTGCACATACTTTGTTTGTATGCTGGACAATATTTATGTGAAGTTACAGTAAGATATAAGCAATAGTAACAAAGATATGACAGAAAAAACTAGAATGTGTCTGTAGGACACAGGGTGTGCCCCCACTGGTACATTTGTCACAAATAAGGGGCAATAATTCAAATGTTTGCAGTCTTAATGGGGTATAGCCTCAACAAACATTTTATGAAAAGGATTCATTATTCTAGGTCATATACTTTTTGAGCTATGAGCATCACAAACAAAAAATCCACTATTTTGGCTATTTCAAGGGCCATAACTCTGTAATAAGCTATAAGATTCCCAAGAAGAATGCCAAGTGTGCAAGGCCACATCATGATAAAGATTCAAGCAAGGTTTCATGAATTTACATCATATACTTTTTGAGTTAGGTGCGTCACAAGGTGAAAATGTGCATTTTTGACTATTTCAGGGGCCATAACTTATGAATAAGGGGCGGACCCAGATGAAAAATAGGAGGTGCATAAGTTCATATCATGATAAAGACTCATGCAAGGTTTCATCCATTTATATGAAATACGTTTTGAGTTAGGCACGTCACAAGGTGAAAATGTATTTTTGACTATTTCAGGGGCCATAACTCTGAAAATAGGGGGCGCCGAGCCAGATGAAAAATAGGAGGTGCGCAAATCCACATCATGATTAAGACTCATGCAAAGTTTCATGAATCTATATCAAATATTTTTTGAGCTAGGTGTGTCACAAGGTGAAAATGTGCATTTTTGACTATTTCAGGGGCCATAACTCTGGAAATAGGGGGCGGAGCCAGACGAAAAATAAATGGTGCACAAGTTAATAATTATCATGATAAAGACTCATGCAAGGTTTCATCCATTTATATCAAATACCTTTTGAGCTGGGTGCGTCACAAACTTCGGACGGACGTGACCAAATCTATATGCCCCCACCTCTCATGGGGAGGCACAAAAAGGCTGCCGAAAAACTTTCACCAAGAAAAGGAAACGCCGAAGCCAGGGCGAGTAGAATAGCACCCCTATTCGTTCTCCGAGTAGTGGAGCTAAAAAAATATAACATAACTTTCATGGTAATTGGCCTCGGCTGGGGAACAGGATGACCAGTATTTGAACAAGCATGCCCACGGGCAGAATGTCGAGCCCGCCACCTGTCAAATGTGACCTTGACCTTAGGCCTAGGGACCTGGTACTTGCGCATGACACTCCGTCTCATAATGGTGAACATTCATGCCAAGTTACATCAAAATCCCACCATGCATGAAGAAGAAATGCTCCGGACAAACTTCAATTTGACCTTTGACCTCCAACTGTGACCTTGACCTTTGAGATAAGAATATGAGGTTTGAGCATGACACTCCTTCTCATTGAGGTAAACATTCATGCCAAATATAAACAAGATTGGTACATGCATGTCAAAGTTATGGTCCGGACAAAATCGGACGAAAGCACAAACATACACCGACCTGCCAAAAGTGACGACTATATCAAGCTCAAGTAAATACAAAATCTGACAAGAAATTTGCTAAAGAAACTAGTGAGTAGACATTAGAAAGTATCTATGGCTGCTCAAAAACTGTGTATAACACATGTGAAAAGTTCTACATCTTGATTTTGTTTACATCCTATCTGTTCTGAAAGCACAAAAAATTAATAAGCTCCCACTGAAATGCACAGATTAAAACTAAAAATCATGGTGTAGCATGTTTTAGAATACATAATTCAGTTTAGCCAATACCCAATTTAAACCAAAATGATGGGTAATACCAATTCACTCTGAAAGCTTATCTGTTGTTTTCTAACTCTGTGTATATATTTTCATTATCTGAATGTTACATTTCATATCTGAGCATAACAGCCCTTTTTTTGTAAATTTGGGAAAAGGTACCAGGTCCCTTTTGGAGGGGAAATTTACGTCGCGAAATCATTGTTTGGAGGAATATATTTGCTGAAAAGTTGTTAAAATCAGGACTGAAAATCAAAACTAATTTCATTTTTTTTTTGCATGGGGAATTTTTGGCAAAGGTGGGGAAAAAAGTATACTTTTTAGATTGGGGAATGGGGCCGAATTTCAAACCCTAAAATCAGCATAAAAAAAGGCCTGCATAAATATATGAACATTTTGTCATATCATTTTACCTGCTGTTAAAAATAACACCCAATACCCTAATTTTAACCAATTCAGAGGGAACAATTTTCTACTTTTTTGCAAAATTTACAGAAATATGTATAAAAAACAACTAAATAATGTAATTCCAATGTGTATCCGTGCATATAAAGACATAAAACATAATTAAAATCATTAAGTTCAACACTTGGGGCCACAAATCTAAAAGAAATGATATTTTTTATTTTTGGTGGCCATCTTGGACGCCATCTTGGATTTCTCAAAACGCCACCATTTATTCCAGTAGGTTCATAAACTTCAGACTTCTACGAACATTTTGGTATACAACTTATATTGTTGTACAGGGGGGTCCAGGTTCATATTTTTTAAAGCCAGAAAGTCACCCTACTATTATTGTTGTCATTTGATGCTGTTCATTGCAGACCTGGAGCAGTCTTCTGCCCATGTCCGGAAGTGAATATCAATTGGAGCGCACAGAAAAATATGCAAATTATTGCATATCCGCACACATTTATTGTATAATAATTATGTATAATATACTGACTAAAGGTTAGGGTTAGTATTACCATGGTTACAAAATATATACATTAAAGACACTTTTCATTCAAATTGCTGAATCCTGTATATACCCGAGTCTGTAATTTATACAGGCGCTCCAGGTCTGCAGTGAGTCACAGATGTTGTCATTATAGTTATATAATACAGCCAGATTCTGTTCTTATATAATGTGCTTGTGTCTCATTACATCTTGTATCTACCTTTCATTGCTTAAATTAGCCCCTGCCCTCCATATGGTACAGTCTCTACACTTCACATGGTACATTCCCTACACTTAACATGGTACAGTCCCTACAATTTACATGGTACAGTCCCTACACTTACCATGGTACAGTCCCTACACTTCACATGGTACAGTCCTTACACTTCACATGGTACAGTCCCTACACTTCACATGGTACAGTCCCTACACTTCTTATGGTACAGGCACTTCACTTCACATGGTACAGTCCCTACACTTCACACGGTAAAGTCACTACACTTCACATGTTACAGTCCCTACACTTCACATGGTACAGTCTCTACACTTAACATAGTACAGTCCCTACACTTCACATGGTACAGTCCCTACACTTCACATAGTACAGTCTCTACACTTCACATGGCACAGTCTCTACACTTCACATGGTACAGTCTCTACACTTCACATGGCACAGTCTCTACACTTCACACGGTACAGTCTCTACACTTCACATGGCACAGTCTCTACACTTCACATGGCACAGTCTCTACACTTCACATGGTACAGTCTCTACACTTCACATGGTACAGTCTCTACACTTCACATGGCACAGTCTCTACACTTCACATGGTACAGTCTCTACACTTCACATGGCACAGTCTCTACACTTCACATGGTAAAGTCACTACACTTCACATGTTACAGTCCCTACACTTCACATGGTACAGTCTCTACACTTCACATAGTACAGTCCCTACACTTCACATGGTACAGTCTCTACACTTCACATGGCACAGTCACTACACTTCACATGCTACAGTTCCTACACTTCACATGCTACAGTCTCTACACTTCACATGTTACAGTCACTACACTTCACATGCTAGTGTCCCTACACTTCACATGCTAGTGTCCCTACACTTCACATGGTACAGTCCCTACGCTTCACATGGTCCAGTCACTACACTTCACATGGTACAGTCTCTACACTACACAGGCTACAGTCCCTACATTTATCATAATATACAGGCATCTCATATATTACAAAGCTAGGTTTAGACAGTTCATCAATACATTATTGACTGAACAGAGGAAATATTGCTTCAACTTAAGGCAATAGTTTGCACAACACACTTCTTGGCATAACTATTTCTGATACAATACACGGTCTCATGTAGTACAAAACTTCATGTTACTTTTCTGGAAACGGAAAGTCTGCTGTTTTTGGTAGGGACCAAAATACCAAATTGGTCATCAATATGAAGTATTTCAATATAAAGTATAGCAATTACTACAAAACTCTTACTTGGGTGAAATCTTATGACTATAAATAAACCTTTCAAACATTATTAAAAATTGATTAAAAATTAAAGAGGCAAGTGTTCACCAATCTTAACCAAACTAAGGGCAAGTAACTCTGGCTATACCAGACTGATCTGGCAAAGGAGATATACCAGGTGTGTTCAGAAAGTTCGTGGACAGGTCCAGAAATAAACGTATTTTTTGAGAGACATATCTGTATTTTATATCATTATAAGCAGATTTAAAATTTCAGTGCATGTTTAAACAAGAGCACCGCCTTGCGGGTGCTGACGCTCATCTGATTTTTTTTGTGCAATAGAAATATTGTCCTACCCATGATTTTCTAAGTCTAAAAAGGGCCATCATTCTTGCAAAAAGCAGGATAGAATTATGTTTCTTGATGTACAGTGTCCACTTATGATGGTGAAAAACTGTTGCAAGTTTTAAAGCAATAGCTTTGATAGTTTATGAGAAAAGTTGACTTAAACATAATACTCAACCAAGAAAATGATTTTCTAAGTCCAAAAGGGGCAATAATTATTGCAAAAAGCAGGATGGAGTTATGTTGCTTGCTGTACAGGGTCAGCTTATGATGGTGAACAAGTGTTGCAAGTTTCAAAGCAATAGCTTTGATAGTTTAAGAGAAAAAGTTGACCTAAACATAAAACTTAACCAAGAAATCTGATATTTTCTAAGTCCAAAAGGGGCCATAAATCTTGCAAAAAGCAGGACGGAGTTATGTTTCTTGCTGTACAGGGTCAACTTATGATGGCGAACAAGTGTTGCAAGTTTTAAAGCAATAGCTTTGATAGTTTAGGATAAAAGCTGACCTAAACATAAAACTTAACCAAGAAAACTGATTTTCTAAGTCCAAAAGGGGCAATAAATCTTGCAAAAAGCAAGATGGAGTTATGTTTCTTGATGTACAGGGTCTGCTTATGATGGTGAACAAGTATTCCAAGTTTCAAAGCAATAGCTTTGATAGTTTAGGAGAAAAGTTGACCTAAACATAAAACTTAACCAAGAAATCTGATATTTTCTAAGTACAAAAGGGGCCAAAAATCTTGCAAAAAGCAAGATGGAGTTATGTTTCTTGCTATACAGGGTCAGCTTATGATGGTGAACAAGTATTCCAAGTTTCAAAGCAATAGCTTTGATAGTTTAGGAGAAAAGCTGACCTAAACATAAAACTTAACCAGGCAACGCCGACGCAGACGCCGACGCCGACGCCGACAACCGCTCAAGTGATGACAATAACTCATCATTTTTTTCAAAAAATCAGATGAGCTAAAAATGACAAAAATTACATGAAACAGTTTTTGAAGTACATAGTACACAATACATGTATCATCACATGCATGCGGCACTTTGACGTCGTCACTTTCATAACGCGACGTCAACGTCACATTTTTTCAAAGTACTCTCCACCAACTTTCACGCACTTCCGATGGTGCTGCACCCATTTGTCGTAAACTTCCAGAAACCACTCCTTTTGGCATGAGGCGATTATGGAGCGAACTGAAAACCTCAGCTCATCAATGTCATAGAAGCGCTTGCCGCGTAAATCACCCTTCACTTTTGGGAAAACGGCGAAATCCATAGGCGCGCAGTCCGGACTGTAGGGCGCGTGCTCCAACCTCTCGAACCCCAGAAAGTCTATTATTGACAAGGTCTCGGTAGCTCTATGGGCGGGGGCGTTGTCGTGGTGGTAAATATAATCCTCAAATTCCTTGCCTGGACGCTTTTTCCGAATTGAATTTGACTTCGTCAGATCCCGGCGAATGACCTGAAAATACAGAACCAAACACATGTGCAGAAATGTTTTTCCGTCTTGAATATTGAATGTTACAAACTTTCTAATTTATGAAGCTTAAAATTGTGCACATTGTTTGCAATTTTGCATTAATATTTCATTATTATTATTAAAATAATATCTATGTGATTTTATCATAATAAACTAACCTTCTGGTAATATTCAGCGTTGACTGTTGTTCCATTAGGTACCACATGCTGTAGGAGCATCCCTTCTGAGTCCATGAAGAACATGAACATGAACTTCCCAGATGATCTGCAGGTTTTCGCCTTCTTTGGTGGTGGTGACTGAGGGTGTTTCCAAACCATAGACTGTTGCTTTGATTCGGGCTCGTACAGATATAGCCACGTCTCGTCCATAGTTATGACACAATGAAGAAAATCATTACCCTCTCTTTCATAACCGTCGATAAATGCTTTTGAGAGTCTAACACGTGTTTCCTTTTCGTTGTCTCGGAGAAGTCGCGGCACCCAGCGCGCGCACACTTTACCCATGCCAAGCTCCTCTGTTAAGATATTATGAACACCAGTTACACTAATGCCGGTAATGTCACTGATTTCCCGCACCGATCTCCTCCTGTCCTCTGAAATGATTTCGCGCACCTGTTTAACTTCACTCCCGCTTCGGCGAGGCCTCCCTGTCCTCTGTTTGTCACTTACATCATCAAGTCCTTCTGAAAATCTTTTATGCCATTTAAACACTAAACTTCTTGAAACGTGAAATTTCCCTTTCTGCATTAATTTATGTGTATCCGTCGGTGTCATGTTTGCACTTACGCAAAACTTTATCACACTGCGCTGCTCATTGTGTAACGTTGCTGCCATAGCTGAATATTGTTTGCAATTTGTTTGATGCTAATAGAACGCGCTTCAATGCAGATGACGTTCAAAATAACCGCTGAACACGTTAAATGACGTCACATTTGATATGGTACATTTTTTCGCGCATTTTGCCGCTTATGCAGACGACAATTGACAAGGAATACATATGAGTTTTTCTGAAAATAAGAAGTGCCGCGTGCAGGCGAGGTAGTGTTGCTATAGCAACGTTTTAGTACACTTGCAGTGATGCAAGGAGCGCCAAAAGTTGAAAATTGATTGTAGACTGACCAAATCAACACATATGCGTCTTTTTGTAAGGGTAACATTACACGTTTTGTAATGCGCGTCTTGTCCACAGACTTTCTGAACACACCTCGTATTAGTCACATACATTCTTTCCAAACATGATTAATAAAACAAGAGGGCCCTGAAGGCCCTGTATCGCTCACCTGACCTATTGACCTAAAGATCAAATTATCAAGATTAACATTTTTACAAAGTTTCATTAAGATATGGTCATATATGTGGCCTCTAGAGTGTTAACTAGCTTTTCCTTTGATTTGACCTAGTTTTTGACCCCACATGACCCAGATACGAAACTGATCTAAAGATCATCAAGATTAACATTCTGACCAAGTTTCATGAAGATAAAATCATAAATGTGGCCTCTAGATTGTTAACAAGCTTACCTTTGATTTGACCTGGTGACCTAGTTTTTGACCTTACTTGACCCAAGATTGGAACTTGACCTTTAGATCATTAAGATTAACATTCTGAACAAGTTTCATTAAGGTACCGTCATAAATGTGGCCTCTAGAAAGTTAACTAGTTTTTCCTTTGATCTGACCTGGTGACCTAGTTTTGACCCAACAAGACCCAGATTCGAACTTGACCTAAAGATCATGAAGGTTAACATTCTGACCAAGAGTCATGAAGATACAGTCATAAATGTGACCTCTAGAGTATTAACAAGTTTTTCCTTTGATTTTTTGACCTGGTGACCTGGTTTTTGATTACACATCATCCAGATTCGAACTTGATCTAGAGGTCATCAAACAAACATTCTGATTAAGTTTCATAGAAATATTGCCATGATTGTGGCCAGAGTGGTAACAAGCTTTTCCTTTGATTTGACCTGGTGACCTAGTTTTTGACCCCACCTGACCCAGATCTGAACTTCACTTATAGATCATCAACAATAACATTCTGACCAAGTTTCATTAAGATACGGTCATAAATGTGGCCTCTACAGTGTTAACTAGCTTTTTTCTTGATTTGACCTGGTGACCTAGTTTTTGAACCCACCCGATCAAGATTTGAACTAGACCTAAAGATCATCAAGATTAACATTCTGAAAAAGTTTCATTAATATATGGTCACAAATGTGGCCTCTAGAGTGTTAACTAGCTTTTCCTTTGATTTGACCTGGAGACCTAGTTTTTGACCCTACCTGACCCAGATCTGAACTTCACTTATAAATCATCAACAATAACATTCTGACCAAGTTTCATTAAGATACGGTCATAAATGTGGCCTATACAGTGTTAACTAGCTTTTCCTTTGATTTGACCTGGAGACCTAGTTTTTGACCCCACCTGACCCAGATTCGAAACAGACCTAAAGATCATCAAGATTAACATTCTGACCAAGTTTCATGAAGATACAGTCATAAATGTGGCCTCTACAGTGTTGTCAAGCTTTTCCTTTGATTTGACCTGGTGACCTAGTTTCTGACCCCAGATGACCCAATATTGAACTCGTCCAAGATTTTATTGAGGGTAACATTCTGACCAAGTTTCATTAAGATTGGGCCAAAATTGTGACCTCTAGTGTTAACAAGCTTTTCCTTTGATTTGACCTGGTGACCTAGTTTTTGACCCCAGATAACCCAATATTGAACTCGTCCAAGATTTTATTGATGGTAACATTCTGACCAAGTTTCATTAAGGGCAAATGGGACAGTTGCCTATATGTATATAAGCAAAAATTTTCCTACGGGCAGAACTTCTTTAAACTCTGTGTACTGACTGAGAATCAAGTTTAGGCCTCACCAAATTAAAAAGTTGTTCATCGGATTTGCCGCTCATATATTTTCAGAAACACAAAAAAAAAATATTTTTTTTTGTTTTTGGCTTGCGCTCGTCCCATTGAAAAAAATCAATCCAAAATTTTTTGGTGCGCTACTTTTTACGGATGTAAAAGTGTATAAATGCTTATACTTCCAGTCCCAGATTGTTCTCAAATGGACTTTAATCAAAATAAATACATACTACGCACACATCGTCTATAATAAATCATAATACTTATATTTAGTTGCATTAAAGTTATTTCCCCTTTATGCAGTTACGCCATTTTCTTCAAATCATACTACAAAAATCGATTTATTTCATTGAAAACTGGATGAAGAAAAACAAACTAATCTGTTTTGATAACATCAATCTACATTATTTTGGTAAGGATAAATACTTATTGATGCATGTCACTTATCTGTTTTCTGTTTTTTCCTGTCCAAATGATCAGCATTTGTATACGAAAGTTGGTGGGGTAAGGAATTTACATTACGAGTTGTTTTCAGGACAGTTTTGATTTTCAAATTTTCCAATCATTTAGTAGACTAATGTTAATGCACGTTAATCTCCATTTCAGACTTTAATTGAGACTTTGTTTCAACAAATTTAATATGTTATGAAAGTTTAAAGTTAGAAAAAAGAGCTGTACATAAGACATCATGCTCGACTTTTCTAAATCAGAGCTTTGCCAGTAAAGGGGCATAATAGTCAGAAGCTATTAAAGTACAGAACTATTGGTCATTATATAAAACTTAATTAAAAATATTCTATGTTAAAAAGGGGCATAACTCTGTCTAGATTCAGACTTAAGAGTATTGTTTCTTCTGGTGTAGACATTTTCATAGCAGTAAATATTCGATTCGATATTTGATTACAGTGTACTGTATGACAATGTTTTTACCTTTTTTCACGAGTTCACTTTGTTGTGCGTCTGCGGGTTAGATTTTCTCAATCCCTGGGGACTTACTTTTTAATTTAAAAGGGCTATACATTCTATTTTAAGGTTTTTATTAGTCAGTCGAGAGCCAAATGAAGACAAAATATATTTCTTCGCTCTTCGCTCGCTCCTGATTTTCTCAAAAATCAAAAAAATATTTAAATTATTTTTTCCCTCGCCACCTCAAATTTTTTTTTTCAGAAAAAAAATCCGATGAACAACTTATCAATTTGGTGTGGCCTTAAAACGGAAATACGTATTTAAAATCATAGGTACCCAGGCTTGATCTTGAGTTATCAACCCTTGAAAATCAGAAAATACTAAAAAAATCCAATTTACAAGGGCAGATAATTCTAGATCAAAGCAAGAGAACTATGTATTTTAAATTTTATTTCTGTTTCAGACTTCATTTGCAGTCAGTACACAAAGTTTAAAGAAACTCGGTCCATGGGAAAGACTAGGACTTTGCGGTATCATTTTGTCATGTTCATAGTTAAGGACATTTGCAACAGTCTCTATATTGACATGGGGCAAAAAATTTCTTACAGAAGGAATTTCTTCTTTAAACTTTTTTTTACTGACAGAGAATCAATTCAAAAACAGAAATATGAAATAAAACAAACCATAGGAACCCAGCCTTGGTCATGAATTATCTGCCCTTGAAAGTCAGAAAATACTGAAAAAATCTACTCTTAAGGGCAGATAATTCAAGATCAAGCCTGGGTACCTATGATATTTGATACATATTTCTGTTTTAAACTTGTTTACCAGTCAGTACACAAAGTTTAAAGAAATTCTGCCCGGAGGAAATTTTTTGCCCTATATACATATAGACAACTCTGGCATTTCCCCTTAAGATTGGGCCAAAATTGTGACCTCTAGAGCGTTAACAAGCTTTTCCTTTGATTTGACCTGGTGACCTAGTTTTTGACCCCAGATGACCCAATACTGAACTTGTCAAAGATTTTACTGAGGGTAACATTCTCACCAAGATTGGGCCAAAATTGTGACCTCTAGAGTGTTAACAAGCTTTTCCTTTGATTTGACCTGGTGACCTAGTTTCTGACCCCAGATGACCCAATATCGAACTCGTCCAAGATTTTATTGAGGGTAACATTCTGACCAAGTTTCATTAAGTTTGGGCCAAAATTGTGACCTCTAGAATGTTAACATAATAATAATAATAATATAATAGAGTGTTAACAGTCAAATTGTTGACGATGGACGACGACAGACACAGGGCGATCACAAAAGCTCACCTTGAGCACTTTGTGCTCAGGTGAGCTAGAAAGAGCTGTTCGTAAAACACATAATTATGCCTCTCAATGATGGCCTGTCCATCTAACCTGAGCATGTAATTTTCACTATCAAGCATGCTGGGAGCTTGACCTTCAGCCTAATAACAATAAAACTATGGGGCAAAATTTCATCAAAATGAAAGCGAGAGTTTCTGAACATGTTTTCTAATGAAGAAGGCATGTCTGAAATTTCATTCAGTTGTAATGTGTATTAACAGAGGTATGTGCTGGCCTAGAATTGCTCACCAGGTGTCTACACAAGATGCTGATGTCAGGGATATTTCTACAGCTCTTGTGACTTTCGTCACAGTGCACTAATCTGGGCCTTAACTTAAGAAAAATGAGAGGAACTTGATAGCCCTAGATTCGTTCACCTGAGCTTCAGAGCCCAAACAGGCTAGAGGATCAAGGTCAACACATTTGTTCAAAATAGTAATTTCAAAATAAAGTCAATCCAGAACAGCTTTGTTTGACAAAAATTGCACATTATGATTGGTTTTCTCAAGAAAGAAAACATGCTTGTCAGGCAATTTACTAAAAACAGACGATACAGCATGAACATACTTTTATTAACTTCCAGGAGGAATATCGAAGAAACATCCAAACAGGGAAAGTTTATACCCACCTACCCTACCCCACCCCACAACCCCAATGGCAAAGAATTTAAAAGATATAGGAAAATGATTGCTGGGGACTTGGGGAAAACTGGCACCTCCAGAATTCACCTATAGGATTGTCAAGTGGAAGAGAAATTCCCTATTTTTTCCCACTTTTACGTCCTGTATTTTTAAATTCAAGTTTTTCTGTCAATATGAAGTCAAATTTTGCTTACATATACTTAGCAAAAATGTTTCTAACTAGAGCTGCTTTTGAGAAAAGCGTATGTCTCCCACAACTGCCTAATGATCTGAATAGTAGTATATGCGTCAACAGTAGAACAAAAACCTCAACTGCCTTATTAGACTTTCAGTACTTTGATTATCAAAAACAAGTTTTCAAGGGCCATAATTCCGAAGTGCCTGGGCCGATATGGCTAGTTATCAAACTTGGCTGAGGACTTATTGGCAAACACATTTTGTTCAAGTTTGGTGATGATCGGATGAGAAATGTTCAACTTTGAGTGCGGACAAGATTTGTGACAGACAGATGGGAGTAAATCAATATGTCTCCCACACCAATGTTTAGTGGGAGACATAATAAGAGCTGTCTGGATACATTAATATATTTTGCCTAAATAAAAATGTGAATATAAGCACTATAATATTAATGCAGTCTAAGATTTCAGTTGACGAGTACATATTTTGCCAACATTAATTAGAAATGCAAGTTTATAAAATTATTATTACCTCCCTTTGTCTATCTTGGTTGTGCAACCAAGATTGATTGAAACTAGAAGGTGTTTTAGTCACAAAAACATATGTCTCCCCCCCCCCATGAATACATTTAGCTCTGGCGGCCATTTTGTGCAGTGAAGCGGAACGTGTCAGCCATATGCACAACTAGGCTTTGTACTGATCACTCCTGTGAAGTTTCATCAAAATCCAGCAAGCAGTTTGACCTGTGCAAGCGGGAGAAGATTTTTTTCTATTTTTTTAGCTCTGGCCGCCATTTTGTGCAGCGAAACGGAACGTGCCAGCGATATGCACAATTAGGGTTGGTACTAATCACTCCTGTGACGTTTCTTTGAAATCCAGCCAGCAGTTTGACCTGTGAAAGCTGGACAAGATTTTTCTATTTTTAGCTCTGGTGGCCATTTTGTGCAGCAAAAGCAGAACATGCCGGCGATATGCACAACTAGGGTTGGTACTAATCATTCCTGAGAAGTTTCGTCGAAATCCGGTCAGCAGTTTGACCAGTGAAAGCCAGACAAGCTTTAATGCGGACAGAAAACAGATGGCAAAGGCAAAACCAATATTATGGGGGAGACATAAATAGATGGTTTCCAAAGGTGATGAGGTGATCATTGTCCCATGTTGTATGAAAATCCCTCAAGGAGTTTAGGAGATACAGAGCGGATACAAAATGGAAGGCTAAAACCTTTGACCTTCAGTTGTGACCTTGACCTTTAGCTGACATGGCTGACTCATGAGTTCTGCATATTGTCTTGATGTGATCATCTGACCCAAGTTCCACGAAAATCCTTCAAGGGGTTTAGGAGATACAGAGCGGACACAAAATGGAAGGCTCAAACCTTTGACCTTGAGTTGTGACCTTGACCTTGATCAGACATGGCTGACTCATGAGTTCTGAACATCATCTTGATGAGGTGATCATTTGACCAAAGTTTCATGAAAATCCCTCAAGAGGTTTAGGAGATACAGAGCAGACACAAAATGGAAGACTCAAACCTTTGGCCTAGAGTTGTTACTTTGACCTTGAGCCGACATAGCTGACTCATGAGTTCTGCACATCGTCTTGATGAGGTGATCATTTGACCAAAGTTTCATGAAAATCCTTCAAGGGGTTTAGGAGATACAGAGCGGACACAAAATGTTATGGATGGACGACGGACAGACAGACAGAGACCATTTCTGTAACCCCCACCACTTGTGGCAGGGGATTAAAAAGGGCATTAATTCTCACAGTAACTGAAGAGACCCTGATGAAAGATGTGCATATACCACTGCCCTATAGTGATCTACATTAGGAAAGGCAATGTTGTTTTCATCATAATTCTGTCTGCTAAGGTTTCTTAAATATTTTAAAGAAGTGTAAGAATTTTTAAAATTGGCTTAAAAATGTGAGTTATGAGCATTTAAATATTTGATAAAAATGGTGGCCATTTTGTTTCCATGGTAACAAAAAAAAAAAGAAATGGCAGATTTATTCAGTTGATAGATACATATTTGAACTGTATTTACTTATTTCTTCAAAATAATTTCTATACTTTTTCCAGCTATAATAAAAGAAATTACCATGTTTTACATCTTACACTCAAGAAACATATGAAATCAATCTATTTAAAAGGTTATTTGCTAAATAAAGAATTCAGGAGTGTGTAAATGATGTCATATTCACACTAAAATGGCTGCTTCCATTATCTGCCATTTTGTTGAATTTCAAACTACCGTATCTTTTTCAATAGTGATCATGATGAAAGTTGTGCATGCACCATGGCCTTGTGGTGATCTACATTTATGTAAACTTCCATGTAGATCCATCAATAGGTTACTTAGATACAGTCAAAAATCCTTATTTTTTAAACAAGAGGGCCATGAAGGCCCTGTATCGCTCACCTGACCTATTGACCTAAAGATCATCAAGATCAACATTCTGACCAAGTTTCATTAAGATATGGTCATAAATGTAGCCTCTAAAGTGTTAACTAGCTTTTCCTTTGATTTGACCCGGTGACCTAGTTTTTGCCCCCACATGACCCAGATTCGAACTTGACCTAAAGATCATCAAGATTAACATTCTGATTAAGTTTCATGAAGATACAGTCATAAATCTGGCCTCTAGAGTCTTAACAAGCTTTTCCTTTGATTTGACCTAGTGACCTAGTTTTTTAACACACCTGACCCAGATTTAAACTTGACCTATAGATCATCAAGATTAACATTCTGACCAAGTTTCATTAAGATATGGTCATAAATGTGGCCTCTAAAGTGTTAACTAACTATTCCTTTTATTTGACCCCCGTGACCTAGTTTTTGACCCGACATGACCCAGATTCGAACTTGACCTAAAGACCATCAAGTTTAACATTCTGACTAAGTTTCATGAAGATATAGTCAAAAATGTGGCCTCTAGAGTGTTAACAAGCTTTTCCTTTGATATGACCTAGTGACCTAGTTTTTGACTCCATCTGACCCAGATTTAAACTTGACCTAAAGATTATCAAGATTAACATTCTGACCAAGTTTCATTAAGATATGGTCATAAACGTGGCCTCTACAGTGTTAATTAGCTTTTCCTTTGATTTGACCCGGTGACCTAGTTTTTGACCCGACATGACCCAGATTCAAAATTGCCCTAAAGATCATCAAGTTTAACATTCTGACTAAGTTTCATGAAGATATAGTCATAAATGTGGCCTCTAGAGTGTTAACAAGCTTTTCCTTTGATATGACCTAGTGACCTAGTTTTTGACCCCACCTAACCCAGATTTGAACTGAGCTATAGATCATCAAATTTGACCAAGTTTCATTAAGGTATGGTCATAAATGTGGCCTCTAGTGTAAACTAGCTTTTCATTTGATTTGGCTTGGTGACCTAGTTTTTTAGCCTACATGACCCAGATTCAAACTGGACCTTAAGATCATCAATATTAACAATCTGACCAAGTTTCATGAAGATACAGTCATAAATGCGGCTTCAACAGTGTTAACAAGCTTTTCCTTTGATTTGACCTGGTGACCTAGTTTATGATCCCAGATAACCAAATATCGAAATCGTCCAAGATTTTATTAAGGGTAACATTCTGACCAAGTTTCATTAAGATTGGGCCAAAAATGTGACCTCTAGAGTGTTAACAAGCTTTTTCTTTGATTTGACCTGGTGACCTAGTTTTTGACCCCAGATGACCCAATATCGAACTCGTCCAAGATTTTATTGAGGGTAACATCCTGACCAAGTTTCATTAAGATTGGGCCAAAATTGTGACCTCTAGAGTGTTAACAAGCTTTTCCTTTGATTTGACCTGATGACCTAGTTTTTGACCCCAGATGACTTAATATCGAACTCATCCAAGATTTTATTGAGGGTAACATTCTGACCAAGTTTCATTAAGATTGGGCCAAAAATGTGACCTCTAGAGTGTTAACAAGCTTTTCCTTTGATTTGACCTGATGACCTAGTTTTTGATCCCAGATGACCCAATATCGAACTCGTCCAAGATTTTATTGAGGGTAACATTCTGACCAAGTTTCATTAAGATTGGGTCAAAAATGTGACCTCTAGAGTGTTAACAGTCAAATTGTTGACGACGGACGGACGGACGGACGACGACGGACGCCGGACACAGGGTGATCACTAAAGCTCACCTTTGAGCACTTCGTGCTCAGGTGAGCTAAAAATCAAGGGGAAATACTCTGTTTTTACTGAGTCATGGGGGATAATACTTAGTGAGCAATAGTCATGTGCTTAGATTAACAAGTGAATGAAGTATTGCCATGCAATACAAAGTCCCCTACTGGAAGGCACCTAATTTTCTCTACTGCAGTATAACATAATGAACTGATATCTGTCAATGATGTATAAACAATATTGTACTATATATACAATATAATATAACAAAGCACTTGGATTAAAATTTGCATATATAAAAACGTACAGTTGTTTTCATTTGGATTTTTTTTTGGTCGATTATACAAAAAATTATCATAAAAGTTATTTATAGTAACAACAAAGTGAAATAAACCCTAAAAAAAAAAAAAAAAAAAAAAAAATCTATAAAATTTAAGTCCACAAGAAACTCTTTACCAGGTAGAGATAGATCAAAATACACCTAAAATTTGGATGTACCGTGCATGTTGTACCACAGAAAAGTGGTCTCAATTTTTCCCTACGGCCAGTAATAAAAAAGTTACAATATAATCTATTTATAGTAACAACAAAGGGACATAATTCTAAAAAAAGTGTGCCTCATAGTGGTGAACATTTCTACCAAGTTACATCAAAATCCCTCCATGCATGAAGAAGAAATGCTCCGGACAAACTCATTCTTGAATTTGACCTTTAACCTCTAAGTATGACCTTGACCTTAGACCTAGGGCCTGGTTCTGGCGTGCGACAATTCGTCTCATGGTGGTGAACATTTGTGCCAAGTTACATTACAATCCCTCAATGCATAAAGAAGAAATGCTCCAGACAAAGTCATTCTTGAATTTGACCTTTGACCTCTAAGTATGACCTTGACCTTAGACCTAGAGCCGGGGCTTTGCACACAACATGTTGTCTCATCCAGGGAAATGTTTGTGCCAACTGATATTTAAATCCTGTTTTGCACGACAAAGTTATAGACAGGACAGGAAAAAAATCTTATTGACCTTTGATCTCAAAGTGTGACCTTGACCTTTAAGCTAGGGTTCTGGGTGTTGCGCATGACTTGTCGTCTCATCATGGGGAACATTTATGCCAAGTAATATTGTAATCCTTTGATGGATGACAAAGTTCTGGACCGGACAGGAAAAAAAACCTATTGACCTTTGGCCTCCAATTGTTACCTTGACCTTTGAGCTAGGGTTCCGGGTTTTGCGCATGACATGTTGCCTCATCATGGGGAACATTTGTGCCAAGTAATATCAAAATCCCTTCATGGATGAAAGAGTTATAGACCGGACAGGAAACAGACCCTGTTCATGCCATGTTAACATTTGACTGCTAAGTGTGACCTTGACCTTTGAGCTAGGGGTCTCAAAGTTCTGCACGACACATCGTCTTATTATGAGGTACAATTATGCCAATTGATATTAAAATCCCTTCATAGATGGGAGAGTTATGGACCGGACAGGAAAAAAGCCCTGTTGACTTTTGACCTCAAATTGTGACCTTGACCTTTGAGCTAGTGGTGCGGGTTTTGCACACGACACATCGCCTCATCATGGGGAACATTTGTGCCAAGTAATATTAAAATCCCTTCATGGATAAAAGAGTTATGGACCGGACACGAAACAGACCCTGTTCATGCCATGTTAACATTTGACTGCTAAGTGTGACCTTGACCTTTGAGCTAGGGGTCTGAAAGTTGTGCATGACACATCATCTTATTATGAGGTACAATTGTGCCATGTGATATTAAAATCCCTTCATGGATGGGAGAGTTATGGACCGGACAGGAAAAAAGCCCTGTTGACCTTTGACCTCCAATTGTGACCTTGACCTTTAAGCTAGGGGTTCGGGTTTTGCGCACGACATGTCGTCTCATCATGGGGAACATTTGTGCTAAGTAATATTAAAATCCCTTCATGGATAAAAGAGTTATGGACCGGACACGAAATTGCGGATGGACGGAATGACAGAATGACAGAATGAAGGAAAAGCGCATTCCTATAGTCCCCGAAACTGGTTTTCAACCAGTAGGGGACTAATAATAATGTGAGGTTTGGTGATTCTAGCTAGAATTCTTTTAGAATTGCAAGTATTTTTTTTCTTTAAACCAAATCAAGGGGAAAACCTCTGCTTTTACATGTCCGAGGGGGACAGTACTACATGCTAGTAAAGATCATGTGCTAAATAGAGGTTATTCTTCATGAAAATCGTATGTCTCCCACCATTTATCGGGCAGAAATTGTAAAATGCAACAAATTAAGGGCCATAACTCCAGGTAAAAATCAATGAACGCTATCATTCCAACAATGTTCACAAATTGGCTTGGCAGTGGTAACTCCAGTTAAGTTTGATAGAATTCCAACCAGTGGTAGAGGAGAAGTAGCACAGATCAAAGAATTTGAATAAGAGGGCCAAGATGGCCCTAGGTCGCTCACCTGAGGAACACACCATAAGAGTGTAAACATGTTTGACCTAAAGACTTCATAGAAACAAATATTCTGACCAATGTCCATTAAGATTGGACCAAAAATGTGGTCTCTTAAGTGTAAACATGTATTTTCTTTAACCTAGTAACCTAGTTTTTGAGCCAAGATGACCTACATTCGAACTTGACCTAGATTTGATCAAGGCAAATCATTCTGACCAAAGTTCATAAACCTAAATTGAAAAATACAGCGCCTATTGCATACAAACGTTTTTCTTTGATTTGCCCTAGCGACCTAATTTTTGACCCCAGATGACCCATATTCAAACTTGACCTTAATTTCATTATCATTCTAACCAAATTTCATGAAGATCATTTGAAAAATACAGTCTCTATTGCATACACAAGGTTTTTCTTTGATTTGACCTAGTGACCTTGTTCTTGACCACAGATGACCCATATTCTAACCTGACCATCAAGGCAATCATTCTGACAAAATTTTATGAATATCGAGTGTAAAATGCAGCCCCTACAGCGTACACAAGGTTTTCCTTTAATTTGACCGGGTGACCTAGTTTTAGACCCCAGATGACCCATATTCAAACTTGACCTAGATTTTATCAGGACAAACATTCTAATTAAATTTCATGAAGATTCGGTATAAAATGCAGCCCCTATTGCATACACAAGGTTTTTTTTATTGATTTGACCTAGTGACCTAGTTTTTGTCCCTATATGACTCATATTCAAATTTGACCTACATTTTATCAAAGCAATCATTCTGACCAAACTGCATGAAGATCAACTGAAAAATACAGCCTCTATCACATACAAAAGGTTTTTCTTTGATTTGACCTAGTCTTTGACCCCAGATCCCATTTTTGAACTTGGTCTAGATTTCATCAAGGTAATCATTCTGACAAAATCATGAAGATCAGTTGAAAAATACAGCCTCGATCGCATACACAAGGTTTTTCTTTGATTTGACCTAGTGAACAAGGTTTTTCTTTGATTTGACCTAGTCTTTGACCCCAGATCCCATTTTCGAACTTGGCTAAGATTTCATCAGGGTAATCATTCTGACAAAATTTCATGAAGTTCAGTTGAAAAGTACAGCCTCTATCGCATACACAAGCTGAATGTTGACAGACGACAGACGCCGGAGAGATCACAATAACATTGCTCAGGTGAGCTAAAAATCAACGGTCTTGACTCTGCTGTAAATCATTTAATCACAACATGATGATTGCTTCACACTAATCCCTCTTGAGGTTTGTATACAGAAAGTAGGGTAAACAACTCAAATCAAGGGCCATACCTCTGCTAAAATTCACTGAAGCCTAACAGTATGCATAATAAGACTTTGCATCGATTACTTCTATAAGATTTAGTGGAAATCCACCCTATTATGTAAGAGAAGTGGCTAAAACATCATAAAATTTGATGAATCAAAGGCCATAACTCTGCTAAGAAACACAAAACTGGAACATGTCGGCAATATGCACAAGAATAAAAGGGACATAATTCATGGAAAATTTCTGCAAGAGTAATGCACCATGTGTCATATCATGTGACTAATAATGTGTAATAACTAAGTTTGAATCAAATCTGTATTTACATAATAACTGAGTAAGTGCAAAAGTAACTTGAACCTGAAAGTAAAAAGGGGGCATAACTCATCATATTGGTGCAAGCATTCCGGACCTTGTGTCATATGATCTGGGTGATGATGTGGAACAATCATTTTAAGTTTGAATAAAATCAATTTGGTCATAATAGTGATATAGTGAAAGTGCATCAGAATTTTAACCTGAAAATTTAAGTAAACAAGAGGGCTAAGATGGCCCTAGCTCACTCACCTCAGAAACACACCATTACAGTGTAAACATGTTTGACCTAGTGATTTCATGGAAACAAAATAATATTCTGACCAATTTTCATTAAAATAGAAGCAAAAATCTTGTGTAAACAAGTATTTTCTTTGATTTGACCTAGTGACTTAGTTTTTGACCCCAGATGACCCATATTTGAAACTGACCTAGATTTCATCAAGGATATTATTCTGACCAAATTTCATGAAGATCAATTGAAAATACAGCCTCTATTGCATACACAAGGTTTTTTCTTTGATTTGACTTAAGTGACCTAGTTTTTGACCCCAGATTACCCATATTCAAACTTGACCTAGATTTTAGCAAGGCAACCATTCTGACTAAATTATATGAAAATCCAGTGTAAAATGCAGCCCCTATTGCATACACAAGGTTTTTTGATCCCAGATGACCCATTTTCAAACTTGGCCTAGATTTCACCAAGGCTATCATTCTGACAAAATTTCATGAAGATCAGTTGAAAAATACAGCCTCTATCGCATACACAAGGTTTTTCTTTGATTTGAACTAGTGACCTAGTTTTTGATTACAGATGACCTGTATCTGACATTGACCATAGATTTCATCAAGGCTATCATTCTGACCAAATTTTATGAATATCAAGTGTTAAATGCAGCCCCAATTGCGTACACAAGGTTTTTCTTTAATTTGACCGGGTGACCTAGTTTTTGACACCAGATGACCCATATTCAATCTTGACCTAGATTTCATCCAGACAAATATTGTGATAAAATTTCATGAAGATTCCGTATAAAATGCAGTCCCTATTGCATACACAAGCTTTTTCTTTGATATGACCTAGTGACCTAGTTTTTGACCCAAGATGACCCATATTCGAACCTGACCTATATTTCATCAAGGCAATCATTCTGACAAAATTCATGAAGATCAATTGAAAAATACAGCTTCTATCGCATACACAAGGTTTTTCTTTGATTTGACCTAGCGACCTACTTTTTGACCCCAGATGACCCATATTCAAACTCGACCTAGATTTCATCAAGGCGATAATTCTGACCAAATTTCATGAAGATCAATTTTAAAACACAGTCTATATCACATACAGATTTTTCTATAATTTGACCTAGTGACCTAGTTTTTGACCTCAGATGACCCATATTCAAAATCGTCCTAGATTTCATCAAGGCAATCATTACGACCAAATTTCATGAAGATCAATTGAAAAATACAGCCTCTATGGCATACACAAGGTTTTTCTTTGATTTGACCTACTGACCTAGTTTTTGATCCTAGATGAACCATTTTCGAAATTGGCCTAGATTTCATCAAGGTTATCATTCTGACCAAAATTCATGAAGATAATTGAAAACTACAGCCTCTATTGCACACACAAGGTTTTTCTTTGATTTGACCTAGTGACCTAGTATTTGACCCCAGATGACCCGTTTTTGAACTCGGCCTAGATTTCATCAAGGCTATCATTCTGACTAAATTTCATGAGGATCAGTTGAAAAATACATCCTCTATCGCATACACATGCTAAATGTTGGCAGACAACAGGCGACAGGCAGATGACAGACAGACAGACACAGGACATCAAGCAATCACAAAAACTCACCTGCGAAAAAGGACATAATTCATAAAATATTGGTGCAAGAGTTATGACCCTTGTGTCAAATGATGTGGATGATGATGAGGAACAATTATTTTAAGTTTGAATCAAATCCATGTTATAATAACTGAGGTAGAGAGAAAGTGCACCAAAACTTTAACATGAAATTCTAAGTAAAAAGGGAGATAATTCATGAAATGTTGGTGCAAGACTTATAGCCCTTGTGTCATATGATGTGCGTGATGGAGTGGAACAATTCTTTTAAGTTTGAATCAAACCATTTCCGTAATAGAGATATTGTGAAAATGCATCAAAATTAACCTAAACTTCTAAGTAACAAGAGGGTCATTGACCCTAAAGTGCTCACCTGTGTACAAGGCTTCAAGTGTGTTTGTGTAAGTACAGAGTAAGGTTTCTTCTATGTTAGCCTAAATCATATACATGTCACACACATTTTTGAACCTAGGGCAATAATTTGAACAATTACAGAAATTACAAATCTAATATCACATACCAAATATTAGGGCTCTAGTTATTACTGATTCATAGAAGAAGATTTTCAAAGTTTCTTATAAAAGCCTATAGTAAGTAGATGTTAGAAATGGGGGCGTAGCCATTTTTTTTACCTAAGGGCAATAATTTGGACAAGTATGGCAGAGAGTCAAACCCTTATAACACATGCCAAATATCAAAGCTCTTGAGAAAAGGATTAGCTGAAAACCTACTTTTAACCAAAAAGACCCATAAGTTCAATGAACCGGAACCATTTGAACAACTTTGAAAGAAGGCTACCCAGAGATCATTTGTGTAAAGTTTCATCAAAATTCATTCAGTGGTTTTAGAGGAGATATTGTCTAAAGAAATTGAAGAAAAGTGACCATGCCCTCTGGTGGCCATGTTTTTTGATGAATCAGAAAAAATTTGAATAATATTTGTAGGTCACACAAGAACCATTTGTGTAAATTTATTTTAGAATCGGGTCAGCAGTTTCACACAAGTTCTACTATACACATATAGGGAAAAGTGACCACGCCCTCTGGCGGCCATATATTTGACGAATCGGTATAATTTGAACGATCTTGGTAGACTATCACAAGGACCATTTGTGTAAAATTATTTTAAAATTGGGGCAGCAGTTTCACGCAAGAAGATTTTTAAAGATTCCACTATATATACATATCGGGAAAAGTGACCACACCCTCTGGCGGGAAATGTGACCACACCCTCTGGCGGTCATGTTTTTTGACGAATCAAAATAATTTCAACAATCTTGGTAGAGGATCACACAAGGACCATTTGTGTGAAATTATTTTAAAATTGGGCTAGCAGTTTCACATAAGAACATTTTTTTTAATTTCCACTATATACATATAAGGGAAAAGTGACCATGCCCCCCCCCCCCCCCCAGGCGGCCATGTTTTTTGACGAATCGCTATAATTTGAACAATCTTGGTAAAGGGTGACATAAGGACCATTTGTGTCAAATTATTTCAAAATCAGACCATCGGTTTAGGAGGAAATTACGTTTTATGATTTTTCTAGTTTTAGCTCTGGCGGCCCATATGTGCAACCAAATGGAACCATTTGAACAATTCTGGTCTTGGGTCATCCAAGGAACATCCAAGCCAAGTTTCATCAAAATCCATTCAGTGGTTTTGGTGGAGATATCTTTTAAACACAATTGCTGATGATGGACGGACGGATACAGCGTGATCACAATAGCCCACCATGAGAATTGCTCAGGTGAACTAAAGAGGGCATAATTCATATAACATTGGTGCCAGAGTTATGGACCTTGTGTCATGATGTGGGTGGTAGAAGAAGATTTTTTTAGAAATTGTTGACACACGATGCATGATGGACATCGAGCGGTCACTAAAAAGCAAAACAGAGTTATGGAACCTGTGCAATGTAAGTCAGTTATCACAATGAATAATTGTGTGAAGTTTCAATCCATTTCCACAATGGTTACTGAGATACCAGCTTACATACAAAAATTTAACCAAATCGATGCAGAAGCCGACGCATGGGTGAGTCCAATAGCTCTACCTATTCTATAAAAAATGTTTGCAGCATTCAGAAGAATCCATTTGTGATAAACAAAACAAAAAGTGAAAATGAAATAAAAACATAACGAACCTCGCTTACTGAGTGGGGTCTTGTTTTTCTTCAATCGGGGGCGGTACGCTGAAGAACAGCAGAGACAAGAACATGCTGCGAAATCAAATATTACATGACCATGCAGAGGCCGCATATATATAAAGCAACTAATAAACACAAAAAACAGCCAAACAATACAAAGAAGTAAAACTTTGTCAATAATAACTTCTGGTAACAAAATTCAAATAAAAGTGTTACAGGCATATTTAAGCTAGCAGCCCAAGAATGAAAGGTAGTAAGAAATCACTAATGTTCTCATCAGTATATAGATATGACATTTTTACTTCTATTGTTTGTATGTAATTTGAAAAGCTGTCAAGAAATTATTTCCATGAAAGTGTTTGATTAACATCTCCTATATTAATATTTCATGAAATTCTCTTTTGTTTCGCAAGATCTAGATATATCAAGCAGACTATCCCACCTGACCTTTTCTAGGATGAGCACACAACGGTTACTGTTTTCGTATAGATCCAGATTGTTTCTCAGCAGGTAATTGCCAACTTCTTCACATGAATCAGAGGTGAAAGGCAAATGATTTATGACACAATCTCTTTCATCAAATCGTCACGGAAAACACATGCCCAACACAGGGATCAAACTCATGACCCCGCAATCAGTAGATCTGCACTCTCCCTACTGAGCTAAGCAGACAGGCATAGTTCCTGAATGAAGTTTTAGAAATTTTGGTGCAGAGAAGATACAAGAGGGCCATAATCACTCTCCTGACCCTGACTGTTTGACCTTGAATATATGTACACACTGAATAAATAATTGCAACAACTGTGTATAAACTTGTGGCCACTAAAAGGGGCCAAGAGCCACCACAAATGTGGGACAGGATCTTACAATAATGCTCAGACCAAGTTTCTTGAAGTTCACCAGTTCATGAAAAGAATTCATTAAAAGGCATTTCTAAAAGTGGCTGAGTGACCACATTTGAATAACAGAAGGACCCTGAAGGCCCGGTATAACTCATCTGACCTAGTTCTTACCCCTGATAATTTAGTATCTACTTTGGCCTAGATTTCATAGAGACAAACATTTTGACCACTTTTTGACTTCAGGTACCCCATTTTTGAACTTGATCTAGATTTCATACAGACAAACATTCTGACAAAGATTTATGATGATCAAATTGAGAAAGTGACCTCTACAGTGTTAACAAAGTTATTCCAAGATATGACCTAATTACCTAGTTTCTTTCCCAAGTGACCCAGTTACAAACTAGAAGATGCTTTTATAGAAAAGCACATGTCTCCCCCAATGCATAGTCATATAGGGAAGAAGTCAATAGGGGATAGGAATAAAAGTCAAAGAGACACGGTTGACTGCAATAGGGATCAACTACGTGGCATGTCCAATCATCCTACTAAGTTTCAACATACTGGGCCTAGTGGTTCTCAAGTTATGAATTGGAAATGATTTTCCATGTTCAGGCCCCTGTGACCTTGACCTTTGATCGAGTGACCCCTAAAATCAGTATGGGTCATCTACTCTGCATGTCCAATCATCCTATTTAGTTTTAACATTCTGGGTCAAGTAGTTCTCAAGTTATTGATTGAAAAGAGTTTTCTATGTTCAGCCCCCTTTGACCTTGACCTTTGATTGAGTGACCCCAAAAACAATATGGGTCATCTACTCTGTAAGTCCTATCATCCTATGAAGTTTGAAAGTTTAGGGTTCAAATGGTTCTCAAGTTATTGACTGGAAATGGATTTCCATGTTCTGTCCGCTGCGACCTTGACCTTTACTAGTGTGACCCCAAAAACAATAGGGGTCATCTACTCTGTAAGTCCTATCGAAGACTGCTTCGGCAAGTATGCTGCCTCGTTAAATAAAGTCTTTATTATTATTATTATTATTATTACTCTATGAAGTTTCAACATTCTGGGTCAAGTGGTTCTCAAGTTACTGACTGGAAATGGATTTCCATGTTCTGTTAGCTGCGACCTTGACCTTTAATAGTGACCCCAAAATCAATAGGGGTCATCTACTCTGCATGTCCAATCATCCTATGAAGTTTCGACATTCTGGGTCAAGTGATTCTCAAGTTATTGACTGGAAATGGTTTTCCATGTTCAGGACCTTTATTAGAGTGACCCAAAAATCAATAGGGGTCATCTACTCTGCATGACCAATTATCCTATGAAGTTTCAACATTCTGGGTCAGTGATTCTCAAGTTATTGATCGGAAATTGTTTTCCATGTTCAGGCCCCTGTGACCTTGACCTTTATTAGAGTCACCCCAAAATCAATAGCGGTCATCTACTCTGCATGACCAATCTTCCCATGAAGTTTCAACATTCTGTCAAGTGGTTCTTAAATTACTGATTGGAAATGGTTTTCCATGTTCAGGCTCCTGTGACCTTGACCTTTATTAGAGTGACCCCAAAATTGATAAGGGTCATCTACTTTGCATGACCAATCATCCTATGAAGTTTCAACATTCTTGGTCAAGTGCTTCTCAAGTTATTGATCGGAAATGGCTTCCATGTTCAGGCCCCTGTGACCTTGACCTTTGATGGAGTAACCCCAAAAACAATAGGGGTTATCTACTCCATAAGCCCTGCCACCCTATGAAGCTTGAAGGTTCTAGGTCAAATGGTTCTGAATGAAGTGTGATGGACAGGGCAGAAACAATATGTCTCCCCCAGGAGACATAATTTATGCCAGATTTCACAGGCAAACACTCTGACCAAGTCTCATGGAGATCAGGTAAAACAAGAGCTGTCTCCATAGGATGACACATGCCCCCGATGGCACTTTAAATGAATAGTTATGGCCGATGTTCGAGTTTAGGACCTTTGACCTACGGAGCTGGGTCTTGCGCGCGACACGTCGTCTTACTGTGTCAAACATTTATGCGTATTTATTTTAAAATCCATGCATGAATGACAAAGATATGGACCGGACACGCCCATCAATGCGCTATCATGAAAAAAGACCTTTAACATCTAAGTGTGACCTTGACCTTTGAGCTACGGACCTGGGTCTTGCGCATGACACGTCGTCTTACTGTGGTACACATTCATGCCAAGTTATTTGAAAATCCATCCATCGATGACAAAGATATGGACCGGATACGCCCATCAATGCACTATCCCTTAATGTCTAAGTGTGACCTTGACCTTTGAGGTACGGACCTGGGTCTTGCGCGCGACACGTCGTCTTACTGTGGTACACATTCATGCAAAGTTATTTGAAAATCCATCCATCGATGACAAAGATATGGACCGGACACGCCCATCAATGCAATAACCTTTAATGTCTAAGTGTGACCTTGACCTTTGAGCTACGGACCTGGGTCTTGCGCGCGTCACGTCGTCTTACTGTGGTACACATTCATGCCAAGTTATTTGAAAATCCATCCATCGATGACAAAGATATGGACCGGACACGAAAAATGCGGACAGACCGACAGACCAACAGACCGACAGACAGACGGTTCAAAAACTATATGCCTCCCTTCGGGGGCATAAAAAAGTGTGGCCTTAGTCTTTCTATGACTAACTTAGTGACCTAGTTTTTTCATCAAAATAATCAAGCTTCAATTTCACAAACATTCTGACATTTAAAAAAGATAAGGTAGAAAATGTGGTCTTTAAAATATTGACCTAATGATTCCAGATGACCCAGTAAGGAACGCATCTGAAATTTCATTGAGGTTAATACTCTGTCCAAATTTTATCAAGAGAGAGCTAAATTTGTCACCTCGAGAGTGTTAACAGTTAAATTGTTGACAAAAGACACATGGTGATCACTGGAGCTCAACTTTGGCAATTTGTGCTCAGGTGGGCTAAAACTTGGGAGAAAACCTTATAATGATGCTACAAACCAAGTTTGATGAAGATCAATCTAGCAGTTCATCAGAAAAATCGTTTTAAGGTATTACTATTTTCAGCTCTAGTGGCCAGCTCCCCCATTTCCATAAATTTAGAAAGGACCTTACAATGATGCTAAAGATCAAACTTGATGAAGCTTGTGAGAAGAAGTTACTCTAAGTGTACTTAATTAGCACAGCTAAATTTAGCCCAAACACATTAAATTGAGTAGTTTCAACTTATTAGCGCCTACTTGTATTAGTGCAGTATCAACAACGCTAAAATAACCAATTGGCGGTATCTGAAACACCAATTTCGGATGAAATACAGAATGGCCCGAATGTGACCTCTGTATTAAACAGTTCTGCCCAGGACTATATACATGTTTTTTCTTTAAAAAATATTATATATTATGTATATGTTATAACATCATTTTACATTTCTCCAGTCTGGTGGTATATTCAGTAACATAAAAATCATATACTCATTGGAAAATTCTGCACTAGGTACTGGCCTACATACAGATCCTGCAACAAATACAGTCAAAAATTGCAAATTTTCAAATTTTACGACATAGAACTGCTGAAATTAACAATAGAAAATCAAACTTGTTTTTTGACAATTAATGCAAAACTAATTAAGACACTTCAAAAACTTTAAAAAAGTTCCTATTTTCCCCCCTTGAAGTTTTTAAGAATACTGTATTATATCAATGGCATTGTCCATCAAGAAAACACTCTGTTGCAGTATAGGTGAACGGACAAGGAGCTGTGTTTTCAAAACGCAAAATAATCCCCTACGGCGTATGACCAGTGATGTTGTCTTTTGAGGTTTATAGTTTAAAGGTGAAGATCAAATGAAGGTCAGTCATCTATATAAAGGTCACTTTGTAGGTCTTGCCAGTTTGTTGAGTGCAAATATGAACTAAATTGGGTCATTTATATTGGCTGTGGGACCAAAAATGTTGTTTATTAAAGTTTAAAGTTTGAAGGTGAAGGTCATATAACAGTCAAGGTAATTTATGTATAAGTCAGTTTGTAGGTCTTGCTACAAGGATTGTTGAGTGTGCGTATGAACTAAATTTGGTCCATTTTGTGGGCTATAAGGTTTAAAGTTTGAAAGTCATAAAACGGTCATTTATATTTAGGTCAGTTATAGGTATTGCAACAAGAATTGTTGTTTGTATGAATTTATTCAGGTCAGTAATGCGGCTGTAGATGAAAATGGTTAAAGCTCAGATGGAATTTGGATGGACATATGGACAGACAGTTCAGTCGCTATATGCATCAATATATTTCTCTGTATAGCTGAACACTCTCTTTGGCATATCTGGCTAGTCTATCAATGAAGAATAATTGTCTCTTTATTGCACTCTACAGATGTGTTATTTGATTTATAAACTTTTAATAGGGAATCTAATTTCTTGACAATTTAGCAATATCATTTATTTGTGCAAAATATTACATAGCCAATATTATAGTTAAAAGTCAAAAGTTAAATTTCATTGAAATCAAATACATGGTTATTAAAATACACAGAATAGACTGACTATATTTAATATTTCTGTGGTCTTTGTTTCTGTAATACTTCAAACTGAGTACTGCCTGTTCTAAGCAGGATAAATTGTGGGTTATTACATGTAATATTCTTTTAACTGAAACTCACTATTTTTAAACTGAAAACTACCATTACATGAGTGTCTTCATACTGAAATTATTACATGAGTTGAATAAAATGATAAATGCATGGCTCTGCTAAGCATTTTATCAATTTTGTTCAACAAATTAATAAATTAATGTTGAAAGACACAAAATGTAATATTCTGTTTAACACATTCTGAAACATCAATATTTCTTCTTTCTTTAACTACTACAGACCAAGTCAAATCCACCATCTGTCACAGTTAACGTCTCTCTTACTTAAAAGGACGGCAACATGGAAGTTTTATTACAAAAGTATAATATCAAAATTATGTAATGGCTATATTTCATTCCAAAGACAACGTGAAGCATGTGATCAATTGTAATTATTTCATTCTTTCAACATGTAAGCAAATAGTTTGATATTGTTATATGCTTTTCATTAGCATCTTTTGTGGATATTTAAGTCTGTTCACATGAAGTCACGTCAGGCACTGCAGGAGCATTTACAAAAATTAAATAGTATTACATGTTGAAGCTAATTACAAACATATAAACAATCATTTTTTCAAAATTTCCTGATTTTTTCTTAAATCAAAAGCCTATCTATTAAAATCAGTATCAATTGTTACTTTTGTCAAAAGGGGCATTTCTCAAAATATAACTGTAAACCTAGAAATGTTCGCGGATACTATATTTCGCGTTTTGCAAAACGTAGACAATTTCGCAGATACAATTATTCGTGGAATCATATCCATCGCGAATCCCGCGAAAATGAAGTCGCAAGTGCATATATTTAGTATGCTAAGGTAAGTATCACGGCATTATTGCATTTATAGTATTATCAAAAACATACAGTTTTATTGTACCCCTTAATTATAAATCCACCCCAAGCCCTAACGACAAATCATGTATGCATGAAAAGTTTCGTGAACAGTTGTCATGTACTTCTTCCAATTGGTCATATTCAACTGAGCAATTGATATTACTAGAATTTGAGATATTAAAGTGGATTATTTTTATACGACTCCTGTAATATTTAATACATTAACACTGATAAGAAAAGGTTAACTGCATTAATCTATATTATTCAAAGGAATTGAAAGGATTTACGTCAGTGTCTAGGCATTTGTAAGTACAGGACCATTTTGTAGCGATCTATTTAAGCTGAAGCTAAAATCTTTCGCGTTTTTGTTAGAGTTTTTTGCGGCTATTTAATTTCACGGTTATATACCACCCGCAAAAGGCGCTAATTTAAAAAGCGCGAAAACATTTCTAGGTTTACATTATACTGAAATGTTAAGACGAGACAAGATGAAACACCGAGAAAATGATCAGGTCAGACAGGATCAGAGAAGAATTTCCACAATTGATCAAGCTCATGACTATCTGTAGAGTACTGCCAGTAAGTTCTGTTGAATGTGAAAGAGGTTTTTTGGCACAAAACCTCATCAAGACACGGACGAGATTTAGCCTTAACATCGAATTATTAGATGAATTAATGCAAATCTCAATCAATGGACCCAAACTGCAGGCATTCAACCCACTGCCTATATATCACATGTGGCGTGACAAAAGACACAGACACATTTTTGTAAACACAAACAAGCAGGACAAACTGGTGCAAAAAATATAGCAGTGGTTAACTTAGTTTGCTATATCCTACTACTTTATAAACAAGAGATCACAGAGTGATCTTGGCGCCCACCAATGTGCCATTTTTGAGTGTTCCAAATTTCAAGACTTATTGACTACCTCAAGGTCAAATTTCATTTCCGTACACAACACTGTGCATGTGGTCCAAATTCAAAAGCTGTAGCTTGAGAAATGTGAAAGTAGGTCACTAGGTCAATGTCAAGGTCAAAGTTTGTTTCAGTACACAATCCTATGCATGTGATCTAAATTTGTAGCTACAGAAATGTGAAAGTAGGTCACTAGGTCAATCTTAAGGTCAAAGTCCGTTTCGGTACATAAAACTATGCAAGTGGTCCAAATTTGAAGGCTGTAGCTTGAGAAATGTAAAAGTAGGTCATTAGGTCAAAACAGAGGTCAAATTCTATTTCGGAATACAAAACTATGTATGTGGTCCAAATTTGAAGCCTGTACCTTCAAAAATGTGAAAGTAGGTCACTAGGTCAATGTAAAGGTCAAAGTTCATTTCGGTACACAAAACTATGCATGTGGTCCAAATTTGAAGGCTATAGCTTGAGAAATGTAAAAGTAGGTCACTAGGTCAAAATCAAGGTCAAATTTTATTTCAGAATACAAAACTATGCATGTGGTCCAAATTTGAAGCCTGTACCTTAAAAATGTGAAAGTAGGTCACTAGGTCAATGTAAAGGTCAAAGTTCATTTCCGTACACAAAACTATGCATGTGGCCCAAATTTGAAGGCTGTAGCTTGAGATATGTAAAAGTAGGTCACTAGGTCAAAATCATGGTCAAATTTTATTTCGGAATACAAAACTATGCATGTGGTCCAAATTTGAAGCCTGTACCTTAAAAATGTGAAAGTAGGTCACTAGGTCAATGTGAAGGTCAAAGTTTTTTTTGGCACACAAAACTATGCATGTGGTCCAAATTTGAAGGCTGTAGCTTGAGAAATGTGAAAGTAGGTCACTAGGGCAAAATCAATGTTAAATTTCATTTTGAAACACGGAACTATGCATATGGTCCAAATTTGACGCCTGTACCTTCAAAATGTGAAAGTAGGTCACTAGGTCAAAATCAAGGTCAAAGTTTTTTCCAGTGCACAAAACTATGCATGTGGTCCAAATTTGAAGGCTGTAGCTACAGAAATGTGAAAGTAGGTCACTAGGTCAAAATCAAGGTCAACTCATGTCAAGGTTCATCTTGCCACTCAAAAATATACAAGTGGTCCGAATTTGAAGGCTGTAGCTACAGAAATGTGAAAGTAGGTCACTAGGTCAAAATCAAGGTCAACTCGTGTCAAGGTTCATCTTGCCACTCAAAAATATACATGTGGTCTAAATTTGAATGTTTTAGTTATTGACAAGAACATTTTAAAACTTTTCCCTATATAAGTTTATATGAACCATGTGACCCCGGGGCGAAGCCATTTTTGACCCTAGGGAGAAAATTTGAACAAACTTGGTAGAGAACCACTAGATGATGCTACATTACAAGTATCAAAGCCTTAGGCTTTGTGGTTTGGACAAGAAGATTTTCAAAGTTTTTCCTTATGTAAGTCTATGTAAACCATATGACCCCCAGGATGGGGCCATATTTGACCCTAGGGGTATAATATGAACAATCTTAGTTGAAGACCACTAGATGATGTCACATACAAAATATCAAAGCCCTAGGCCCTGTGGTTTTGTCCAAGGGGTTATTCAAAGTTTTTCCCTTTATAAGTCATTATAAACTATGTGACCCCCAGGGCGGGGCCATATTTGTCACCAGAGAAATAATTTGAATCATCTTGGTAGAGGACCACTAGATGATTCTTCAAACCAAATATCAAAGCCCTAGGCTCTGTGGTTTTGGATAAGAAGGTTTTCAAAGTTTTTCCCTATATAAATCTATGTAAAATATAGAAATAAACAAAGGGCCATAACTCACTCATAAATTGTTGAACCAGTCTGATTTTCAGGGGGACACAACTAGGGTACCAATACATCATTCTGACAAAGTTTAGTCAAAATCCCACCAGTAGTTTCTGAGGAGATGCGATAACGAGAAATTGTTAATGGACGGACGGACGGACGGAATGACGGACGGACGGACCACGGACGCAGAGTGATTTTAATAGCCCACCATCTGATGATGGTGGGCTAATAAAAATGTAGTGGCTAGGTGCAGCACAACGCAAAACCCATAAGACCGCTCGATGCTGTTATATCCCAGGACAATAATTTTTGTAAGATTCGTTTCTGACGTAAAATGGTGCTAAAATACCTTGGCAAAATTGTCCTTTTCAGTATTTTGGAGAAAATAAGAAAATTCCAACAAAGTAACTATCAGATACAACACATATTAACTTTTATCATTGTATGATTAGTTACTGAGAACGGTATATCTTTTATAATGCATGACACCGTAATCTCTTTGAACTATCGCGTTAAAAATGAAAGACTACATATAAATACGGTGGGTAGGGTAACCATAATATAATTAATTGACGTGACGTAATTTGTCTCAGACCGATAAGATTTCAAAATTTCCGGAGCCCTGGCCATTACTATACTGAATTGTGATGCCAATAACCGATAAAGATTCATTTTATAAGAAAAAAATCACATTTTCTACCTCCATTCATATATGTCCATGTTACCTGGTAGAAAGTGCATGAGACACATTTAATCTAGTCCCTTTCATTTATACATGTCACATTTCGTTGAACCATGATGTCATAAGCCTCTGACTGATAAAATAATTCTCTGATCTACTTAATGCAGGTTCAAACACCATCTGTATGTGCGCATATTCTTTTCTTTCCACACTGTTTTGTACAAAGAATATTGGTCAGTTTACTCACTGTGTGTTTCTTTAGTGCTCATTTCCATGTTTTGCAGATATACAGAGTGATTCTCATCACACAAAAAAGATAAATCCTGCTTAGGTGGGTTAAAAATGGAATTCATTGAAAGAAAGACCACAGATGCATTCATAATCAAACAATAAGTGAAAACTGTTAGTCATCTTAGAAACAAAAAATTAAAACATGCAAAAAGATAAAATGTAAAATATATTAAGAAAGATAGAAGAAAGACTATAAGAGATAGCTCTTCTAAACTAATATCTGAGAGATAAGGACAGCTACAATTCCTAAAATGGAAACAGATATTTTAGTACTTCTTTCTGTAGTTTTTTTTCTGTTTGTAAAACCTAATGAATACAAATCCCAGTCAGATGGACAAAGTACATGTTCTACATCAGTACAACAGGTTGTCACAGCTCTCAATATATTTTGTATAGTTGTGCTAAAGAGGTAGCAGGGCATGGAACTCCTTACAATATGCAAATGGATGATGTATTTGAACTGGATTGAAACTGCAGGAGGAGTTCAGTACACAAAATAACTGACATACTTGAAATATGGGAAGTCAAACAAGAGGGCCAAGATGGCCCTAGGTCGCTCACCTAAGAAACACACCATAACAGTGTAAAACATGTTTAACCTAGTGATTTCATGGAAACAAATATTCTGACCAATTTTCATTAAGATTGGACCAAAAAATTGGTCTCTTGTGATAAAACAAGCATTTTCTTAAATGATGATATGACCTAGTTTTTGACCCTAGATGACCCATGTTCAAACTCGACCTAGATTTTATCAAGGCAATCATTACGACCAAAATTCATGAAGATCAATTGAAAAATACAGCCTCTATCACATACACAAGTTTTTTCTTTGATTTGACCAAGTGACCTAGTTTTTGACCTCAGATGACCCATATTCAAATTCGACCTAGATTTCATTAAGGCAATCATCCTGACCAAATTTCATAAAAATCAATTGAAAAAAACAGTCTCTATCGCATACACAAGATTTTTCTTTAATTTGACCTAGTGACCTACTTTTTGACCTCAGATAACCCATATTCAAACTCGACCTAGACTTCATCAAGGCAATCACTCTGACTAAATTTCATGAAGATCAACTGAAAACTACATCCTCAATTGCATACACAATGTTTTTCTTCGATTTGACCTAGTGACCTAGTTTTTGACCCCAGATGACCCATTTTCGAACTCGGCCTAGATTTTATCAAGGTAATCATTCTGGCTAAATTTCATGAAGATCAGCTGAAAAATACAGCCTCTAACGCATACACAAGGTTTTTCCTTGATTTGACCTAGTGACCTAGTTTTTGATCCCAGATGACCCATTTTCGAACCTGGCCTAGATTTCATCAAGGTAATCATTCTGACCAAAATTCATGAAGATCAATTGAAAAATACCGCCTCTATCGCATACACAAGGTTTCTCTTTGATTTGACCTAGTAACCTAGTTTTTGATCCGAGATGACCCATTTTCGAACTCAGCCTAGATTTCATCAAGGCAATCATTCTGACCAATACTCATGAAGATCAATTGAAAAATACAGCCTCTATCGCATACACAAGGTTTTTCTTTGATTTGACCTACTGACCTAGTTTTTGATCCGAGATGACCCATTTTCAAACTCGGCCTATATTTCATCAAGGTTATCATTCTGACCAATATTCATGAAGATTAGTTGAAAAATACAGCCTCTATCGCATACACAAGGTTTTTCTTTGATTTGACCTAGTGACCTAGTTTTTGACCCAAGATGACCCATTTTCGAACTCGGCCTAGATTTCATCAAGGCTATCATTCTGACCAATAATCATGAAGGTTAATTGAACAAGAGGACCATGATGGTCCTGAATCGCTCACCTATCCCCACATGACCCAGTGTTGAACTGAGTTTGACGTCGTTATTTCTATTATTTGACATAGTCACCTAGTTTTTGAGCACAAGTGACCTAGATATCATCAAGATAAAAAATTCTGACCAATTTTCATGAAGATCAATTGAAAAATATGGCCTCTAGAGAGGTTACAAGGTTTTCCTATTATTTGACCTAATGACCTAGTTTTTGGAGGCACGTGACCCACTTTTAAATTTGACCTAGATATCATCAAGGTGAACATTCTCACTAATTTTCATGAAGATCTCGTGAAAAATATGACCTCTAGAGAGGTCACAAGGTTTTTCTATTTTTCGACCTACTGACCTAGTTTTTGACCGCACATGACCCAGTTACGAACCTGACCTAGATATCATCAAGCTGAACATTCTCACCAGTTTTCATGAAGATCCATTGAGAAATATGGCCTCTAGAGAGGTCACAAGGTTTTTCTATTTTCAGACCTACTGACCTAGTTTTTGACCCCACGTGACCCAGTTTCGAACCTGACCTAGATATCATCAAGGTGAACATTCTGACCAATATTCATGAAGATCTCATGAAAAATATGGCCTCTAGAGAGGTCACAAGGTTTTTCTATTTTTAGATCTACTGACCTAGTTCTTAACCCAATGTGACCCAGTTTCGAACTTGATCTAGATATCATCAAGGTAAACATTCTGACCAATTTTCCTGAAGATCCATTGAAAAATATGGCCTCTAGAGAGGTCACAAGGTTTTTCTATTTTTAGACCTACTGACCTAGTTTTTGACGGCACGTGACCCAGTTTCGAACTTGACCTAGATATCATCAAGGTGAACATTCTGACCAATTTTCATGAAGATCCATTGAGAAATATGGCCTCTAGAGAGGTCACAAGGTTTTTCTATTTTTAGACCTAATGACCTAGTTTTTGACGGCACGTGACCCAGTTTCGAACTTGACCTAGATATCATCAAGGTGAACATTCTGACCAATTTTCATGAAGATCCATTGAGAAATATGGCCTCTAGAGAGGTCACAAGGTTTTTCTATTTTTAGACCTAATGACCTAGTTTTTGACAGCACGTGACCCAGTTTCGAACCTGACCTAGATATCATCAAGGTGAACATTCTGACCAATATTCATGAAGATCTCATGAAAAATATGGCCTCTAGAGAGGTCACAAGGTTTTTCTATTTTTAGACCTACTGACCTAGTTTTTGACCCCACGTGACCCAGTTTCGAACTTGACCTAGATATCATCAAGGTGAACATTCTGACCAATTTTCATGAAGATCTTGTGAAATATATGGCCTCTAGAGAGGTCACAAGGTTTTTCTATTTTTAGACCTACTGACCTAGTTTTTGATGGCACGTGACCCAGTTTCGAACTTGACCTAGATATCATCAAGGTGAACATCCTGACCAACTTTCATAAAGATCCCATGAAAAATGTGACCTCTAGAGTGGTCACAAGCAAAAGTTTACGGACGGACGGACGCACGCACGGACGGACGACGGACGCCGCGCGATCACAAAAGCTCACCTTGTCACTTTGTGACAGGTGAGCTAAAAATACAGCCTCTATCGCATACACAAGCTGAATGTTGACAGACGACAGACGCCGGACGACGGACGCCGGACATCGAGCTATCAGAAAAACTCACCTGAGCATTGCTCAGGTTAGCTAAAAATGGGGCATAACTCAAAAAAAAAAAAATCATTGCATATGGAAGTCTTATCATTTATTTATTTATTTATTTGGGTTTTACAGCGCATCAACAAAAGTATGGGTTATATGGCACCAAACAGGACTGCAAATTTTGGTTTCACATCTCATTTACATCGAAATAAAAACATGTGGTATGGAATCAAAAGGAAGTCTAATCAATATGCACACATCATTTAAATTGGATGAGAACTGTAGGAGAAGTTGGGTACACAAGGTACAGATGTAGCAGTAAATTGGCCAAGTCCAAAGAGCATAACTCAAACAAGAGGGTCATGATGACCCTGGATCACTCACCTGAGTAATATGAGCTACATGTTTCAAATGGCAAACTGATGCTAAATTATTAAGACAGTAGGTCAGTAGGTCATATTCATGGTCACTGAAAGTAAGTTTTAAAATTGGTGTGCAAAACTGCACATGTCATCCAAATTTCAAGGCTGTATTAAACAAGAGGGCCATGAAGGCCCTGTATCACTCACCTGAAGAAAGTAGGTCAGAAGGTCACACTCATGGTCACTGGTCAGTTTTAAGATCAATGTGCAAAACTGTGCAGGTCATCCAAATTTCAAGGCCGTATCTTAAACAAGAGGGTCATGACGACCCTTGATCGCTCACCTGAGTAATATGAGCTACATGTTTCAAATGTCAAACTTATGCTAAAATATTAAGAAAGTCAGAAGGTTACATTCATGGTCAATGAAATTCAGTTTTACAACCGGTGTGCAAAACTGTGTATGTCATCCAAATTTCAAGGCTGTATCTTAAAAAACAAGAAAGCAGGTCAGCTGGTCAAGGTCACAGCCAAGTGAAATCATATTACTTGTGGTCATCAGGTAATTATAATTAAACAGTCTAGGAAATAGGATCAGATAATTTTTTAAGTATTTTTTCCTATATAACGCATATAATAACTAAGTGACCCAAGGACAGGGCCTCTTTTCACCCCAGGGGTACAATTTAAACAATTTTTCTTGAGGACCATAAGTCAATGCTACAAACCAAATATCAAAGGTCTATGTCTTGTGGTTTCAGAAAAGAAAGTTTTTAAACTTTTTTTCCTATATAAGTCTATGTAAAACTTGGGACCCACGGAGCGGGGCCATATATGACCCTAGGGATATCATTTGAATAATCTTGGTAGAGGACCACTAGATTATGCTACATACCAAATATTTAAGCCCTAGGCCTTGTGGTTTTGTACAAGAAGATTTTCAAACTTTTCCCTATATAAGTCTATATAAACCAAGTGACCCCCGGGGCGGGGCCATATTTGATCCTAGGAGGCTAATTTGAACAATCTTGGTAGAGGACCACTAGATGATGCTACATACCAGATATCAAAGCCCTAGGCCCTGTGATTTTGGACAAAAAGATTTTATAAGTTTTTCCTTTTTCGGTTGCCATGGCAACCAGAGTTCTGCATGGAATTTAATTCTTTGAACAATTTTAAATAGCAATGGAGCACCCAAGATATCACAGAGTGATCTTGCGCACATAATAATAGATAAAGCCATTTCTATGTTCCAAATTTCAAGAATTACTGAGGTCAAGTCAAATTCATTTCCTACACAACACTGTGCATGTGGTCCATTATTCAAAAGCTAGCTGAAAAAAATGAAAGTAGGTCACTAGATCAATTCATAGACAAAGTTCTTTGTACACAAAACTATGCATGTTGCCTCAAGTTGAAGGCTTTCAGTTTGAAATTTGAAAGTAGCTTCACTGAGAGTCATCTTAAGGTCACAGTTTATTTGGTACAAAAAACTATGCAGTGGTCCAAATTGAAGCTGTAGCTTGAGAAAATGTGAAAGTAGGTCACTAGTCAATTTCAAGGTAGTTTTTGGTACACAAACCTATGCATGTGGTCTAAATTTGAAGCCTGTAGTCTCAGAAATTTGAAAGTAGGTCACTAGGTCAATCTTAAGTCAAAGTTCATTTTCGGTAAAAAAACTAAGCAATGGTCCAAATTTGAAGGCTGTAGCTCGAGAAATGTGAAAGTAGGTCACTAGGTCAAATCAAGTCAAATTTTTTTCGGACACAATCTATGCATGTGGTCCAAATTTGAAGCCTGTACCTTCAAAAATGTGAAAGTAGGTCACTAGGTCAATGTAAAGGTCAAAGTTTGTTCTGTACACAAAACTATGCAAGTGGTCCAAATTTGAAGGCTGTAGCTCGAGAAATGTGAAAGTAGGTCACTAGGTCAAAATCAATGTCAAATTTTTTTCGGAACACAGAACTATGCACGTGGTCCAAATTTGAAGCCTGTACCTTCAAACATGTGAAAGTAGGTCACTAGGTCAATGTCAAGGTCAAAGTTTTTTCAGTGCTCAAAACTATGCACGTGGTCCAAATTTGAAGGCTGTGGCTACAGAAATGTGAAAGTAGGTCACTAGGTCAAAATCAAGGTCAAATTTCATTTCGGAACACAAAACTATGCACGTGGTCCAAATTTGAAGGCTGTAGCTTGAGAAATGTGAAAGTAGGTCACTAGGTCAAAATCAAGGTCAAATTTCATTTCGGAACACAAAACTATGCACGTGGTCAAAATTTGAAGCCTGTACCTTCAAAAATGTGAAAGTAGGTCACTAGGTCAATGTCAAGGTCAAAGTTTTTTCAGTGCTCAAAACTATGCACGTGGTCCAAATTTGAAGGCTGTAGCTACAGAAATGTGAAAGTAGGTCACTAGGTCAATACCAAGGTCAACTCATGTCAAGGTTCATCTTGCCACTCAAAACCATACATGTGGTCCAAATTTGAATATTGTAGGTTACTGACAAGAAGATTTAAAGCTTTCCCTATATAAGTCTATATGAACCATGTGACCCCCAGGGCGGGCCATATTTGACCCTAGGGGGATAATTTGACCAAACTTGGTAGAGAACCACTAGATGATGCTACATAACAAATATCAAAGCCCTAGGTTTTGTGGTTTGGGCAAGGAGATATTCAAAGTTTTTCCCTATATAAGTCTCTGTAAACCATGTGACCCCCGGGGCGGGGCCATATTTGACCCTAGGGGGATAATTTGGAAAATCTTAGTAGAAGACCACTAGATGATGTCATATACAAAATATCAAAGCCCTAGGCCCTATGGTTTTGAACAAGAGGTTTTTCAAAGTTTTTCCCTATATAAGTCTATATAAAGCATGTGACCCCCGGGGCGGGGCCATATTAGACTCCGGGGAAATAATTTGAATCATCTTGGTAGAGGACCACTAGATGATGCTTCATACCAAATATCAAAGCCCTAGGCTCTGTGGTTTTGGACAAGAAGATTTTCAAAGTTTTTCCCTATTTAAATCTATGTAAATTATAGAAATAAACAAAGGGCCATAACTCACTAAAAAATTGTTGAACCAGTCTGATTTTCAGGGGGACACAACTAGAGTACCAAAACATCATTCTGACAAAGTTTGGTCAAAATGCCCCTGGTAGTTTCTGAGGAGATGCGATAACGAGAAATTGTTAACGGAAGGACGGACGGAAGGACGTCTGACCACCAACGCAGAGTGATTTGAATAGCCCACCATCTGATGATGGTGGGCTAAAAAGTCATGGTACACTACAAAGATCATTACATTGTTAACTAGAACTGTCACAGGAGTGACTCATACCCCCACCATACGGTCTTGTAACAGAAGAATGGCAACCATAAGGAATCTTAAAAATACTTTGGAGTACTTCATCCTGGGCTTCCACATATAAGTAATACTAGTATAATACTAGTATAGTAATACAAGTAAATATATTAAATCTCTAATATTAGAGATACACTAAAAGTGAATACAAAAAAGTGTCTTACCGACCAATGTTACCACAGAAAAATGTTTTTACTTTTTACATAGGACTTAAAATAAAAAAGTTAGAAAAATACCTAAAATATTGAAAATCTAAAAATAGGATTTCTAAAAATAGACTAATTCCTGGAATTTAAGGGGAAGAAACTCAGTACAAAAGTTAAAAAAAGGTTACTTCCCTTTGGCTCTAAGCCATTCAGAATGAGATATAGTGAAAATACATCAAAATTAACCTAAATTCTAGGTAAAGGGGACACAATTCAAGAAAAATTAGTGTCAGAGTTATGCACCTTGTGTCACATGATGTGGGTGATGAGGTGAAACATCTATTTTAAGTCTGGATCAAATCCATTCAGTAGTTAACTGAGATATAGTGAAAATACATCAAAATTAACCTTAAATTCTAAGTAAAAAGGGGCATAATTCATGAAAAATTGGTGTCAGAGTTATGCACTTTGTGTCACATGATGTGGGTGATGAGGTGGAACATCTATTTTAAGTTTGAATCAAATCCATTTTGTAATAATTGAGATATAGTGAAAATACATCAAAATCAACCTTAAATTTAAAGTAAAAGGGGACATAATTCATAAAAAATTTATGTCAGAGTTAAGCACCTTATGTCACATCATCTGGGTGATGAGGTGGAACAACCATTTTAAGTTTGAATCAAATCCATTTAGTAATAACTGAGATATAGTGAAAATACAACAAAATTAACCTTAAATTCTAAGTAAAAGGGGACATAATTCATGAGAACTTGGTGTCAGAGTTATGCACCTTGTGTCACATGATGTGGGCACATGATGTGGGTGATGAGGTGGAACATCTATTTTAAGTTTGAATCAAATCCATTTAGTAATAACTGAGATATAGTGAAAATACAACAAAATTAACCTTAAATTCTAAGTAAAAGGGGACATAATTCATGAAAACTTGGTGTCAAGAGCTATGCACCTTGTGTCACATGATATGGGTGATAAGGTGGAACATGTATTTTAAGTTTGAATCAAATCCATTTGGTAATAACTGAGATTATAGATTTCGGGACGCGACGCGACGCGACGGGACGCGACGCGACGGGACGCGACAAAAATGCCTCCTATATACCCCCCTCAAACAAGTTTGGTGGGGGTATAACAAATTAATGACATTATATATACAAGTTTGGTACAATTCTGCCCAGTGGTTTTCAAGAAGATTTTTTTAGAGAATGTTGACAGTCACAAAAGCTCACCATGAGCCTTTGGCTCATGTGAGCTATAAACAAAAAAGTAGATCAGTAAGTCACATTCAACATTACCCAGATTCAAAATGACCTAAAGATCATCAAGGTTAACATTCTGACCAAGTTTCATAAAGATACAGTCATAAATGTGGCCTCTAGAGTGTTAACAAGCTTTTTCTTTGATTTGACCTGGTGACCTACTGTTTGATCCCACCTGACCCAGATCTGAACTTGACCTAAAGATCCAGATTAACATTCTGACCAAGTTTCATGAAGATACAGTCATAAATGTGGCCTCTTGAGTGTTAACTAGCTTTTCCTTTGATTTGACCTGGTGACCTAGTTTCTGACTCCACTTGACCTAGATTTGAACTTGTCCTAAAGATCATCAAGATAAACATTCTGACCAAGTTTCATAGAGATATTTTCATAAATGTGGCCTCTTAATTGTTAACAATCTTTACATTTGATTTGACCTGGTGGCCTAGTTTTTGAACCCACCTGACCAAGATTTGACCTAAAAGATCATCAAGATTAATATTCTGACCAAGTTTCATGAAGATACAGTCATAAATGTGGCCTCTAGAGTATAAACTAGCTTTCTTTTGATTTGACCTGGTGACCTAGTTTCTGACTCCACTTGACCTAAAGATCATGAAGATTAACATTCTGACCAAGTTTTATTGAGACATTATCATACATGTGGTCTCTAAGAGTTTTAACAAGCTTTACATTTGATTTGACCTGGTGACCTAGTTTTTGACCCCACCTGACCCAGATTTAAACTTGACCTATATATCTACAAGGTTAACATTCTGGCTAAGTTTCATTAAGATATGGTCATGAATGTGGCCTCCAGAGTGTTAACTAGCTTTTCCTTTGATTTGACCTGGTGATGTAGTTTTTGACCCCCCATGATCCAGATTTGATCTTGACCTAAAGATCATCAAGATTAACGTTCTGACCAAGTTTCATTATGGTAGGGTCATAAATGTGACCTCTAGAGTGTTAACAAGCCTTATATTTGATTTAACTTTGTGGCCTAGTTTCTGACTCCACTTGACCTAGATTTAAACTTGACCTACATATCATGAAGATTAACATTCTGACCCAGTTTCATGTAGATACAGTCATAAATGTGACCTCTACAGTGCTAACAAGCTTTTCCTTTGATCTGACCTGGTGACCTAGTTTTTGATCCTACCGAACCCAGATTCGAACTTGACCTAAAGTTCATCAAGATTAACATTCTGACAAAGTTTCATGAAGATACAGTCATAAATGTGGCTTCTAAAGTGTTAACAAGCTTTTCCTTTGATTTGACCTGGTGACCTAGTTTTTGACCCCAGATGACCCAATATGGAATTCGTCCAAGATTTTATTTAGAAGAAGTTTTTCTAATTTTAATTAAGATTGGGCCAAAATTGTGACCTCTAGAGTCAAATTGTTGACGACGGACGACGACGGACACAGGGCAATCACAAAAGCCCACCTTTGAGCACAAAGTGCTAAGGTGAGCAAAAAACAAGAAAGTAGGTCAATAGGTCAAGGTCACAGTCAAGTGATCCCTAATCGCTTGGGGTCATCAGGTAATTATAATTAAACAGTCTAGGAAATATGATCTGATAATTTTTGAAGTATTTTTTCCTATATAACTCATAATTATAACAAGTGACCCTCAGGGCGAGGCCTCTTTTCGCCCCTGGGGCATAATTTGAACAAACTTGTTAGAGATCCACCAGGCAATGCTATATACCAAATGTCAAAGGCCTAGGCCTTGAACTTTCACACAAGAAGATCTTTATTTTTTTTTTCTTATATAAGTCTATGTTTAACTTGGTACCCCCAGGGCAGGGCCTCTTTTCACCGTAGGGACATAATTTTGAACAATTTTGGTAGAGAAACACTAGGAAAGGCAACATACTTAATATCAAAAGCCTAGGCCTTGCAGTTTCAGGCAAGAAGATTTTTACAGTTTTTTTCCTATATGTCAATGTAAAACTTGAGACCCCCCCCCCCCCCCCGAGGCAGGGCCTCTTCACCCCTGGGGCATAATTTGAACAATTTTGGTAGAGGACCACAAGGCAATGCTACATACAAAATATCGAAGGCCTAGGTCTCGTGGTTTTAGACAAGAAGATTTTTAAAGTTTTTTACTACATAAGTCTATGTAATTTTGGGACCCCCAGGGCAGGGCTTCTTTTCCCCCCAGGGGCACAATTTGAACAATCTTGATAGAGGACCATAATATGATGTCACATACCAAATATCAAGGCTCTACGCCTTGCGGTTTTGGACAAGAAGATTTTTAAAGTTTTTCCTTTCGGTTGCCATGGCAACCAGAGTTCTGCATGGAATTGAATTCTTTGAACAATTCTGAAGGGGACCACCCAAGGACCATTCCTGTGAAGTTTGGTGTAATGCTGCCCAGTGGTTTTCAAGAAGAAGATTTTTTTTAGAAAATGTTGACAGACGCATGACACACGGCGGACATTGAGCGGTCACAAAAGCTCACCATGAGCCTTTGGCTCAGGTGAGCTAAAAATGAACCATTCTGTTTTTTAGTAAATGCACATTATATTCTATTCTTTTGTTTAAGTCATAACAAAATCTTTTAAAGAAACTAATAAATTGAGGCGTGATAATTTTATCGATATTATTATTCATTCAAGTTTACTCAAATAGAACTGAATGAGACTGTTTTACTCTTATGTTGTTGTTTTTTTTCGAATTGTATTAATACTTGTCTAAACACGTTTTATGTGACTTATAAAATAGTTGTCACTTTTTTTTTAATATATGTATTTTAGATATCTTTATTTTAAAGCTAACCCTGAACACGCATATTTATACGCCTGAAGGGACATATTATATTATAACATCGGTGTCTGTCTATCACTCCGTCCGTCCATCCGTTAGCAATTTCTTGTCCGCTCTGTAACTCTTGAACCCCATGAAGGATTTCAAAGAAACTTGGCACAAATGTTTGCCACATCAAGACGACGTGCAGAGCGCATGTTTCGATGGCTTGTTTCAAGGTCAATGTCACACTTGGGGGTCAAAGGTCATATCTTCGTGGGTATATTGCTCCACATTGCGGTGCTCTTGTTGAATTTTTTCTTCTTATGTTATAGACTAAGCTTGTTATTTGCTTTTAATTAGTTCCGCCTAGTGAAAGCGTTTCCTAGCAGGAAATATTTTTCACTAGAACTTCAGAAAATTATAGCTTATATTTTCCTTGGAAATTTCTATAAATCATCAGATGGTAATTAATATGAATAAAAATCTTGCAAACCAACTATCAAACCAACTAGATCAATAAAAACAAGAGCACCGCCTTGCGGGTGCTGACGCTCATCTGATTTTTTTTGTGTAATAGAAATATTGTCCTACCCATGATTTTCTAACTGTGACCTTGACCTTTAACAGAGTGACCCCAAAAAAGATAGAGGTCATGTAGTCTGCAAGTCCAATCATCCTTTCAACATTCTGGGTCAAGTGGTTCTCAAGTTATTAATTGGAAATGGTTTTCCATGTTCTGGCTCCTGTGAGCTTGACCTTTAACAGAGTGATCTCAAAATCAATAGGGGTCATCTACTTGGCATGTTCAATCACCTTATGAAGTTTCAACATTCTGGGTCAAGTGGTTCTCAAGTTATTGATCGGAATTAGTTTTCCATGTTCAGGCCCCTGTGACCTTTACCTTTGATGGAGTGACCTCAAAAACAATAGGGGTCATCTAAGCCATAAGCCCTACCATATTATGAAGTTTCAGGGTTCTAGGTCAAATGGTTCTCCAGTTATTGATCGGAAATGAAGTGTGAAAGACGAACTGACGGACAGGGCAAAAACAATATGTCTCCCCCAGAGGGAGACATAATTACTCTGTCTTTGAATGTCCATTTCCTTATCATGTTTACAATTATTTATTATTGACAAATACAAAACATCTCAACATTATCTACTTTTTGCATGTTATCTAGGTTAATTATACATTTTTATATTGCATTTGATGCCAGAATAATATTCATACTGATTAAAAGTTTACAGATCTTATACAAATTGTGTACTTATACAGACAGTTTTTCATATTATAATTATAATCTCCAACATCGAAATTTGAGAATTTCAAACACTATTAGGATTGCTATTGATTTGATATTTTGTACATTATTAGTAATTATTGTGATCCTATAAGCCTAGTCCATGTTTTTTCATGAAATATTATATATTAAAACCAAGATCATTAGGGGTAATACATCTTGTATCTACAATTAGGAGCCGGGATAGCGCGTCTGACTTCAAATCCGGAGGACATAGGTTCCAGCAATGACACTGTGGTGGTAAACTAAGAGTCCTTTGACTTTAAAGATTCAATCAATCTATAAAATGCAAATCAATACGTCTTGATATCATAAGGAGGTTCATATTCTTTAATGGACGACGCAATTTTCAGGACAGTCAGAATAAGTCAGTTTACCTTTAACCCACTAGGTCTAATTTTTTATAACATTTAAACACAAATTTTTAAGATTTTTTTTCACTTTTGAACATGCGCTTCGTATGCCCAGTTAGGCATCTGTTTACATTGGCTGACAAGCCTTATCACTAAAGAAATTCATTGAAAGAATATAAAGTCGAAAAAGGGGCACAATTTTGTGAAAATGCAAAATAGAGTTATGGAACTTGTACAATCTCAACTCAGCAAAGGAGACAAATGTAGTTCAATCCATTCCCATTACTGGGTACTGAAATACCAGCTAACATACAATAACTTAACCAAAAATTACTGAGTTGGAAAAGCGCTGTACTTTTGTGAAAAAGCTAAAAAGAATTATGGAATATGTGAATTGTAAGTCACTTCATCATAGTGAATAATTTTGTGAAGTTTCAATCCATTCCCACAAATGGTTATTGAGATATCAGCTTACATACAAAAACTTTGAATATCGATGCCGATGATGACGAATACTCAAGCTAAAAAAATCATACATCCAAGCAAAATAATAGCAGACATGGTTAAGTCTGTACAAAAAGGGTAATGAAAAGTGCAACACCCCTCAAGCTTCCTAGCACAGGCTAAAGCAGAAATCTATTACGATTGCTATTAAATCAAATTCTTTCCAGAAAATCAATTTATCTGATACTGTTCTACTTACTATGGAGAAAAATTAAATATCCACCACTACTTATGTTTGAATTCTCCACTCTCAAAGGAGATATTTGCTATGATACATGACAACACAAGCTGCAGTGCGTACATGTCAATATTCCAGCATGTATCCAACTCATAGCTTAGTTCAATATTAGCTGGAGTAACTTGGGAGAATTCTCTTAGTTATGTATCAGTAGTAAATGTTTTTCTTCAATGTGAAATGATTTGCTGCAATCTTTCCACCTATGCTTTATGCTACACCAGGAATTGACATTATTCAACATGACCATACTATACAAAAATCTATTTCTCAAATCTACCTCATACTAAGCACTGGTCAAATAGTCACTTGCAGACAAAAAAGAGCTCGTAGAACACGAAATGCCCCCCTTGATGCATTCAGTAACTGCACAAGGAACAGAAATTATTTGGTCACTGTACATGAGGCGTTTAACGTACTGACCTCATATAAATCATTATGGGTCATAAGTGACCTTCGTATTAAATGTGATCTTAGACAAAAGCATTCTCTAGTTATTTGGCAAAAAAGTTCTACTGTTCTGGGTCAGTCACCTTAACCTTTGACCTACTGATCTCAAAATCACAGGGGTCATCTGCTGGCCATGATCAACCTCCCTACCAAGTTTTGTGATCCTCAAGTTATCGTCCCGAAATGGTTTAACTGTTCCAGGTCACTGTGACCTTGACCTTTGACCTACTGACCCCAAATTCAATAGGGGTCATCTGCTGATCATGATCAACATCCCTATTAACTTTCATGATCCTAGGCCCAAGCGTTCTCGAGTTATCATCCGGAAATGGTTTAACTGTTCTAGGTCACTGACCATGACCTTTGACCTACTGACCTCAAAATCAATAGTGGTCATCTGCTGGTCATGATCAATCTCCCTATCAAGTTTCGTGACCCTAGGCTTAAGCGTTCTCAAGTTATTGTCCAAAAACAGTTTAACGGTTCCGGGTCACTGTGACATTGACATCTGACCTACTGGCCTTAAAATCAAAAGGGGTCATCTGCTGGCCATGAACAACCTCTTTAGCAACTTTCATGATCCTAGGCCCAAACGTTCTTGAGTTATCATCCGGAAACGGTTCAACTGTTCCGGGTCACTGTGACCTTGACCTCCTGATCTTAATATCAATAGGGGTCATCTGCTGGTCATGACCAACTTCCCTATTAAGTTTCGTGATCCTAGGTCCAAGCGTTCTCAAGTTATCTTCTTGAAATGGTTTAACTGTTCCGAGTCAATGTGACCTTGACCTTTGACCTGCTAACCTCAATATCATTAGGGGTCATCTGCTGGTCAAGATCAACCTCCCTATCAAATTTCATAACCCTAGGCACAAGCATTCTCAAGTTATCGTCCGGAAACCGTTAAACTGTTCCGGGTCACTGTGAACTTGACTTTTGACCTTCTGATCTCAAAATCACTAGTGGTCATCTGCTTGTCATGAACAACATCCCTATCAACTTTCATGATCCTAGGCCCAAGCGTTTTAAGCTATCATCCGGAAACGGATTGGTCTACGGACTGACCGACATACCGACTGACATCCGCAAAACAATATACCCCTCCTACTTTGAAGGAGGGCATAATAAAATCTAAATGTTCCTTTAACTAAGGGGCAAGAATGGGCCTAAGTCGCTCACTTGAGGGAGACCTTGCTTCTTATCAAGTTTGATGAACATCCATTCAGCAGTTCTCATTGAGGGAAACATTTATGCCAAATCAAAAAAAAAAGATTGCTCTATGCATGGCAAAGTTTATCCCGGACAAGCTCTAAAATGATATTTGACCCGTAAGTGTGACCTTGACCTTCGAGATAGGGAACTGGGCTTTGCGCATGACTCTCTGTCTCATAGAGGTGAACATTTATGCCAAATAAAATAAAGATTGTTCTATATCAATCAAAGTTATAGCCCGAACTCTTAAATGACCTGTGACCTTGACCTTTGCGATAGGAACCTGGAGTTTGTGTGTGACACTCCGCCTAATGGATGTAAACATTCATGCAAAATATAAACAAGCAAATTCGATGAATTGGTATCCCCCGCCAAATGGGTTTGTGGTGAGGAATGGCAAAGAAATATATCCGGCAAAAAGTTAAGAATGTATAATTTCCTTAGTCAGGATCAATTTAACAGAAAACAAATGCTTTAAGGGTACATAATAAATGTATGTTAAGTTAATCCTGACTAATGAAATTATTTTGAATGGAACATGTTTACTATAATAGGCTTAGCTTTCAGAATTATATGGAGTTATTTGAAATGTGAAGTGTAACTAGAACAAAATGGAGGTGCGGGGAGGGGGGGGGGGGGGGTACAACTTCACATGTTGATCAATATTCATGGAAGGTTTGCAAAGTTTTTATTTTTTGTGTGTGTGTGTGTGTGTGTGTGTGTGAAATTCTACCAATTGGTTAGTTTGTTATGTACAAATATGTGGATTTTTAAACAATTAAAGAGCAATAACTCTGAAGTTACTAGATCCTGACGAAATTGGTAGAGATACCTTAAAATACTCCTAAAATTTGAAAGTAACATCTATGTTGTACCACAGAAAAGTGGACTTGGTTTTTCCCTACGGTCAATTATAAAAAAGTTAAAGTATAAGTTATTTATAGTAACAACTAAGAGAAGTTAATCTCAAAAAAACAAGAGCTGTCAGAGGACAGCAACGCTCGACTATTCAACAGCCTTGTCGATTGAATTAATACGAAAGTCTAAAAAGGGGCATAATTTTGTAAAAATGGGAAAAAGGGTTATGGAACCTTCACAGTGCTTATCAGCTCATAAAGTGAACAAGTGCCTGAAGTTTCAATCCTTTCCCATAGGTGGATACTAAATACCAGCTTACATACAAAAATTTAACCCAAAACTGCTAAGTCAAAAAAGGGGCATAATTTTGAAAAAAATGCAAAGTAGAGTTATGGGACCTACACAGTGCATGTCAGATCATGACAGTGAACAAGTGTGTAAAGTTTCAATCCATTCCCATAAGTGGGTACTAAGATACCAGCTTACATACAAAACCTTAACTAAGAATTTCTTAGTCGAAAAAGGGGCATAATTTTGTAAAAAAGCAAAATAGAGTTATGGAACCTGTGCAATTAGGTCAGTTTATCACAGTGAATAAGTGTGTGAAGTTTCAATCCATTCCCACAAGTGGTTACTGAGATACCAGCTTACATACAAAACCTTAACCAAGAATTTCTAAGTTGAAAAAGGGGCATAATTTTGTAAAAAAAGCAAAATAGGGTTATGGAACCTTTGAAATGTAGGTCAGTTTATCACGGTGAGTAAGTGTGTGAAGTTTCAATCCATTCCCACAAGTGGTTACTGAGATATCAGCTTTCATACAAAACCTAAACCAAATCACGACGCCGATGCCGACGCATGGGTGAGTCCAATAGCTCTACTATTCTTTGAATAGTCGAGCTAAAAAAAAAATCCCCCCAAAAAGTCCACACAAAAATCCTTACCAGGTAGAGATAGGTCAAAATACACCTCAAAATTGGATGTAACATGCATGTTTTACTACAGAAAAGTGGTCTCGATTTTAGTAGACTAGTAATAAAAAAGTTACAATATAAGCTATTTATAGTAACAACAAAGGGAAGAAATTCTTAAGAAGGGACCTGCACATGACACTCCTTCTCATGATGGTATACAACTGTGCCAGGTTACATCAAAATCCCTCCATGCATGAAGAAGAAATGCTCCGGACAAAGTCATTCTTGTATCTGACCTTTGGCCTCTAAGTGTGACCTTGACCTTAGACCTAGGGACTTGGTTCTTGCGCATAACACTCTGTCTCGTGGTGGTGAACATTTGTGCCATGTTATATCAAAATCCCTCCATGCATGAAGAAGAAATGCTCCGGGCAAAGTTTTCATTCTTGTATCCTTTGACCTCTAAATGTGACCTTGACCTTAGACCTAGGGACATGGTTCTTGCAAATGACACTCCGCCTCACGATGGTGAACAATTGTGCCAAGTTACATCAAAATCCCTCCATGCATGAAGAAGATATGCTCCAGATAAAATCATTCTTGAATTTGACCTTTGACCTTTAAGTCTGACCTTGACCTTTGACCTAGGGACCTGGTTCTTACGCACGACACTCCGCCTTACAGAGCGGACAAGGCTAAATTCCCAGTTTTTCGAGTAATTCAAGGGCCATAAATCAAAGAGTGCCTGGGGCCATTTGGCTGGTTATCAAACTTGGCCGAGATGTTATGCCCACAAACATTGTTAGCAAGTTTGGTGAAGATCGGATGAAAAATGTTTGACTCAAGAAAGCAGACATGTTTTTGGATGCCTATTGACGCCCGCCTGCCATGGGTGTTCACATAATACGCCCCGCTCATTCAGAGATGGGCATATAAAAAGGCAGGGATATAAATCAACACTGGCCCAGTCACCCAGTGCGACCAGATTTAACGCTGGTTGAGTCAATTTTCCAAGATAGTCGCCCAGCTAGTGAATGGCTTTGGATTTTCCTAATGTCAATATTCTGGGTTTTCCCAGACTGTCTTATTAATTTACACGACGTCACTTAAATTGATCAATTAAAATTACCGATATATACTACGACCAATGGGCATACCCGGATTATTTACTCCGTCTCTAACAATGGCTGCGCCCATAGAAATACAACACTAGAAAGTACAGGTTTATTGAAGGCTGTTAAAGAGCTTAGAACGGCCTGTTGCGGCAACAAACAGAAATATTATCAGGATTATGAAAGTCCTAAAAGGCCAAAGAGGACTTTTAATGAACAAGAGGACCATGATGGTCCTGAATCGCTCACCTATCCCCACATGACCCAGTTTTGAACTGAGTATGATGTTGTTATTTCTATTATTTGACACAGTGACCTAGTTTTTGAGCACATGTGACCTAGATATCATTAAGATAAAAAATTCTGACCAATTTTCATGAAGGTCCATTGAAAAATATGACTTCTAGAGAGGTCACAAGGTTTTTCTATTATCTGACCTAATGACCTAGTTTTTGAAGGCACGTGACCCACTTCTGAACATGACCTAGATATTACCAAGGTGAACATTCTCACCAATTTTCATGAAGATCTCATGAAAACTATGGCCTTTTGAGAGGTCACAAGGTTTTTCTATTTTTAGACCTATTGACCTAGTTTTTGACCGCACATGACCCAGTTTCGAACTTGACCTAGATATCATCAAGGTGAACATTCTCACTAATTTTCATGAAGATCCATTGAAAAATATGGCTTCTAGGGAGGTCACAAGGTTTTTCTATTTTTAGACCTACTGACCTAGTTTTTGACCGCGCCTGACCCAGTTTTGAATTTGACCTAGATATCATCAAGTTGAAAACTCTCACCAATTTTCATGAAGATCCATTGAGAAATATGGCCTCTAGAGAGGTCACAAGGTTTTTCTATTTTTAGACCTACTGACCTAGTTTTTGACTGCACGTGACCCAGTTTTGAACTTGACCTAGATATCATCCAGGTGAACATTCTGATCAATTTTCATGAAGTTCTCTTGAAAAATATGGCCTCTAGAGAGTTCACAAGGTTTTTCTATTTTTAGACCTACTGACCTAGTTATTAACTGCATGTGACCCAGTTTCAAACTTGACCTAGATATCATCAAGGTGAACAATCTGACTAATTTTCATAAAGATCCCATGAAAAACATGACCTCTAGAGAGGTCACAAGGTTTTTCTATTTTTAGACCTACTGACCTAGTTTTTGATCGCACGTGACCCAGTTTCAAATTTGATCTAGATATCATCAAGGTGAACATTCTGACAAATTTTCATGAAGATCCATTGAGAAATATGACCTCTAGAGAGGTCACAAGGTTTTTCTATTTTTAGACCTACTGACCTAGTTTTTGACCCCACTTGACCTAGTTTCGTATTTCAACTAGATATCATCAAGGTGAACATTCTGACCAATTTTCATGAAGATCTCATGAAAAATATGGCTTCTAGAGAGGTCAAAAGGTTTTTCTATTTTTAGACCTACTGACCTAGTTTTTGACCACACGTGACCCAGTTTCGAACTTGATCTAGATATCATCAAGGTGAACATTCTGACCAATTTTCATAAAGATCCCATGAAAACTTTGACCTCTAGAGAGGTCACAAAGTTTTTCTATTTTTAGACCTACTGACCTAGAATTTGACCGTACGTGACCCAGTTTCAAACCTGACCTAGATATCATCAAGGTGAACACTCTCACCAATTTTCATGACGATCCATTGAGAAATATGGCTTCTAGAGAGGTCACAAGGTTTTTCTATTTTTAGACCTACTGACCTAGTTTTTAAACCCACGTGACCCAGTTTCGAACTTGACCTAGATATCATCAAGATGAACATCCTGACCAACTTTCATAAAGATCCCATGAAAAATGTGACCTCTAGAGTGGTCACAAGCAAAAGTTTACGCACGGACGGACGGACGGATGCACGCACGCACGGACGACGGACGCCACGCGATCACAAAAGCTCACCTTGTCACTTTGTGACAGGTGAGCTAAAAATGGGCTGTTAACAGACCGTGGCTGCTTAGAATACTGACTGCAATATGGTTTGTACTTTTTGTAAAAGTAATATTTTCATCACAGGTTGTTGAGTCCTTAACTCGATAATGTAACAAAATACTGGAATTCGGATGTCCATAAGCGTGCAGCCTCTATCAAAAATGCCTATAATCAACCAAAATCCTCTAGTTCTGCAAAAATCAATCAAACTTTAAATTAAATGCGTCCTTGTTTGAGAGGCTGTGTCCTACATGTATGTTTAGAACATCTCATGCACTGGTGGTAACTTTCTCTTTCGGTGTGTGTTTGATGAGTGTTCTGTATTTAAGAAATTGATGTATTTTGGAAGGAAGCAAATTAAAAGACTTATTATTAAATACATGTATGTAGATCTAAATCACTGTCAGTATATTTTTCCGCTAATAATAGCTGGGCCCCTAACTTTTAGGCTGGGCCCCTAGAATTTGCCTGTAAGGAGCCCAGATGGCTAATAGGGTCCGAGTGTTGATTTATATCCCTGAAAGGGAACATAATTCATAACAAATTTTTGCGCCAGAGTTATGGATCTTGTGTCATGATGAGGACGATGATGTGGAAGAACTATTTCAAGTTAGAATCAAATTCATTACGTAGTAAAGATATAGCGAAAGTTGGCCTTTTTCAACTAAGGGGCATAATTTGAATAATCTTGGTAGAGGATCACTTGGCAATGCAACATACCAAATATCAAAAGCCTAGACCTTCCAGTTTCAGACAAAAAGATATTTAAAGTTTTTCATATACAAGTCTATATAAACCATGTGACCCGGACCTGGGAGGGGTCATATTTTGAACCATATTGGTAGAGGACTATTTAATAATGCTACATACAAAATATCAAAGCCCTAGGCCCTGTGATTAAAGACAAGAAGATTTTCCAAGTTTTTCCCAATGTAAGTCTATATTAACCATGTGACCCCCAGGGCAGGGCCATATTTGACCCTAGGGGGATAATTTGAGGACTATTAAATGATGCTACATACCAAATATCAAAGCACCAAGCCCCGAGGTTTTGGACAAGAATAATTTAAAGTTTTTCCCTATATAAGTCTATATAAACCATGTGATCCCCGGGGCGGGCCATATTTAATCCTTAGGGGATAATTTGAACAAACTTGGTAGAGAACCACTAGATGATGCTACATGACAAATATCAAAGCCCTAGGCTTTGTGGTTTTGGACAAGAAGATTTTCAAAGTTTTTCCCTATATAAGTCTATGTAAACCATGTGACCCCAAGACCGGGGCCATATTTGACCCTAGGGGAATAATTTGAATAATCTTGGTAGAGGCCCACTAGATGATGCTACATACCAAATATCAAAGCCCTAGGCCCTGTGGTTTTGGACAAGAAGATTTTCAAAGTTTTTCCTTATATAAATCTATGTAAATTATAACAAGAGGGTCATGATGACCCTGAATCGCTCACCTGAGTAATATGAGCCACATGTTTAAAATGGCACACTGATGCTAAAATATTAGAAAGTAGGTCAGTAGGTCACTTTCATGGTCACTGAAAGTCAGTTTTAAGATCGGTGTGCAAAACTGTACATGTCATCCAAATTTCAAGGCTGTACCTTAAAAAGCAAGAAAGTAGGTCAGAAGGTCAAGGTCACAGTCAAGTGACCCCCTAATCGCTTGTGGTCATCAGGTAATTATAATTAAACAGTCTAGGAAATATGATCTGATAATTTTTTAAGTATTTATTCCTATAGGTATAACTCATATAACAAGTGACCCCCCAGGGTGGGGTCTCTTTTCACCCCAGGGGCATAATTTGAACAATCTTGTTAGAAATCCACTAGGCAATGCTACATATCAAATATCAAAAACCTAGGCCTTGAACTTTCAGACAAGAAGATTTTTTTCTCCCTATATAAGTCTATGTTATATTTGGGACCCCCAGGGCAGGGCCTCTTTTCACCCCAGGGGCATAATTTTAACAATTTTGGTAGAGGGCTACAAGGCAATGCAACAAGATTTTTAAAGTTTTTCTTATACAATTCTATGTAAAACTTGAGACCCCCCCTCCCCCTTCCCCGGGCTGGGCCTCTTTTCATCCCAGGGTTATAATTTGAAAAAATTTGGTAGAGGACCACAAGGCAATGCTACATACTAACTATCAAAGGCCTAGGTCTTGTGGTTTTGGACAAGAAGATTTTTAAAGTTTTTCCTATATAAGGCTTTGTAAAACTTGAGACACCCCGGGGCTAGGCCTCTTTTCATCCCAGGGTTATAACTTTAACAATTTTGGTAGAGGACCACAAGGCAATGCTACATATCAAATATCAGAGGCCTAGGTCTTGTGGTTTTAGACTAGAAGATTTTTACAGTTTTTTCCTATATAAGTCTATGTAAAACTTGTAACCCCCGGGGCAGGGCCTCTTTTCACCCAAGGAGCACAATTTGAACAATCTTCATAGAGGACCATTAGATGATGTCACAGGCCAAATATCAAAGCTCTAAGTCATGCGGTTTTGGTCAAGAAGATTTTTTAAGTTTTTCCTTTCGGTTGCTATGGCAACCAGAGATTTGCATGGAATTCAATTCTTTGAATAATTTTGAAAGGGGGCCACCCAAGGATCATTCCTGTGAAATTTGAAGTAATTCTGCCCAGTGGCTTTCAAGAAGATTTTTTTTAGAAATTGTTGACGGACGGACATTGAGCGGTCACAAAAGCTCACCATGAGCCTTTGGCTCAGGTGAGCTAAAAATAAACAAAGGGCCATAACTCACTCAAAAATAGTTTCTGTGGAGATGTGATAACGAGAAATTGTTAACGGAGGGACGGAAGGAGTACGGACACAGAGTGCTTTGAATAGCCCACCATCTGATGATGGTAGACTAAGAATGCACCAGTACTATCTCCCCATGACAATGGTTAAAGAACAGATTTTTAGCTTTCCAATTACATTTTACAAGTGTTTTTATCAGTGTGTTCAATGTGAAATCTCCATCTTTCTACTAAACTCTGCCTGGCATTTTATGTTGCTAGAGATAAGAAAATCTAGTTTATTCTACAAGCAGTGCAAGACAAAACATCTATACACCACAAAATAAGCCGCAATAAGTTTATTAGATATGCTCTAAACACACCAAGACTTTAAATTTTACTCTGACTGAGGTTTTCTGTATAACGAGAGGCAAAAATAAAGAATTTTTACAGACAGCAGCAGGCTCGACTACTCAAAAATACAGCATTGAAAATATTAAAAACAAGAGCTGTCTCCATAGGATGACACATGCCCCTGATGGCACTTTGAATGAATAGTTATGGCCGATGTTAGAGTTTAGGACCTTTGACCTATGGACCTGGGTCTTGCGCACGACACGTCGTCTTACTTTGGTACACATTCATGCCCAACTAGAGATGCTTTTGAGAAAAGCGCATGTCTCCCACAACTGCCCCTATGTAAAATGTATGTTTCTTTAGATGGTTTAGACGAGTGGATCCAATTATATGGTCTGGATGAGTGGATCCAATCAGTAATTCAAGGGCCATAAATCAAAAGTGCTTGGGTGGATTTGGCTAGTTATTGAACTTGGCTAAGGTCTTATGGCCAAACGCATTTTGTTCAAGTTTAGTGAAGATCGGATGAGAAATGTTGGATTTAGAGAGCGGACAAGAGTAAAAAGGCGGATGGGTGTGGTGGGAGACATAATAATTTTAAAATCCTTGCATGAATGACTAAGATATGGACTGGACACGCCCATCAATGCACTATCATGAAATATGACCTTTAACGTCTAAGTGTGACCTTGACCTTCGAGCTACGGACCTGGGTCTTACGCGCGACACGTCGTCTTACTGTGGTACACATTCATGCCAAGTTATTTGAAAATCCATCCATGGATGACAAAGATATGGACCGGACACGAATGCACTATCATGAAAAATGACCTTTAACGTCTAAGTGTGACCTTGACATTTGAGCTACGGACCTGGGTCTTGCGCACGACACGTCGTCTTACTGTGGTACACATTCATGCCAAGTTATTTGAAAATCCATCCATGGATGACAAAGATATGGACCGGACACGAATGCACTATCATGAAAAATGACCTTTAACGTCTAAGTGTGACCTTGATCTTTGAGCTACGGATCTGGGTCTTGCGCGCGACACGTTGCTTACTGTGGTACACATTCATGCCAAGTTATTTGAAAATCCATCCATCGATGACAAAGATATGGACCGGACACGAAAACTGCGGACAGACCGACAGACTGACAGACAGACAGACGGTTCAAAAACTACTAATAAACTTTGATAATGTGGCAGTTGACCTGAATAGAATCGACACTGTTTATTGTCCAATACAGGTAAATCCAATAATTGCTTTGCAATAGATCTATGGCGGATTATCTTTAAACATCCCTGGACTTATTGGACTCAACTGCCACATTATCAAAGTTTATTAGTATATGCCTCCCTTCGGGGGCATAAAAACATTGGACTAACCTGTATTGTTCACCTTACTGAGATTTTGACTCAAGATGGTTTAGTGTCAAACCTGATCTTACTTTCATCAAAACAAAAATTCTGGCCATGCTTCATGTAGACAAGGGTTTTCTATGATTTGACCTAGTGACCTAGATTTTGACCCATTATAATAGTTTCAAACCTGACCTAGAGTTTATTAGGAGAAATTATTCTAACCTTGTGCCATGAAGTCCAGGTAAAAAATGTAGCCTCTTACAGTCTGAACAAACTTTTTCTATGACTTGACCTAGTGACTTACAGAACTTGATCTAGATTTCATCAGGAAACATATTCTAACAATGTTTCATGCAGACTATTTGAGTCCCTTCTACATAATACCAGAGCTTATATACAAAAGCTTTACCAAATATTCAATGTGGAAAGGTGGCATATTTTTGAAAACTGTAAGACAGAGACACAAGACCTGTTCCTGAATCATCATTTTACTGAAGCTGAGGATTTATGCATTCAGTAAAGTAGTTCCTGAGAAACTGTTTACATGGGAAATTTCCAAATGAGAAAGGGGCTAATTTTGCAACAAGGGGGCCATGATGGCCCTATATCGCTCACCTGATTCAGACTATTTAAGATGAGTATTGAAATCTGTATCAAACATAATACATGTGGTCCAAATCTTTTTGCTGTAGCTTCAAAAACAAGGAAGTAGGTAAGTAGGTCTGGGCTAAGAACATTAAAGATTAGTACATCTATTGAAATATTTATTGAAAGTTTTTGACATGGTCCAAATTTCTATGCTATTAAGATCGGTGTGCAAAACTGTATATGTCATCCAAATTTCAAGGCTGTATCTCAAAAACAAAAATGTAGGTCAGAAGGTCAAGGTCACAGTCAAGTGACCCTTAATTACATGGGGTCATCAGGTAATTATAATTAAACAGTCTAGGAAACATGATCAGATAATTTTTGAAATATATGTTCCTACATAACTCATACATAAGTGACCCCCGAGGCGGGGCCTCTTTTCACCCCAGGGGCATAATTTGAACAATTTTGTTAGAGAACCACTAAGCAATGCTACATACCAAGAATCAAAGGCTTGCGCCTTGAACTTTCAGACAAGAATATTTTTTTTCCCATATGTAATGTAAAACCCCAGGGGCATAATTTGAACAATTATGGTAGAAGACCACTAGGCAATGCAACATACCAAATATCAAAAGCCTAGGCCTTTCAGTTTCAGGCAAGAAGATTTTTTCCTATATAAGTCTATGTAAAACTTTGGACCCCCTAGGTGGGGCCTCTATTCACCTAAGGGGCATAATTTGAATAATCTTGGTGAAAGACCACTAGGCCATGCTACATATCAAATATAAAAAGCCTAGGCCTTGCAGTTTCAAACAAAAAGATTTTTAAAGTTTTTCCTATATGTCTATTTAAAACTTGTTACCCTCCAGGGCAGGGCCTCTTTTCATTCTAGGGGCATAATTTGAATAATTTTAGTAGAAAACCATAAGGCAATGCTACATACCAAATATCAAAGGTCAAGGTCTTGTGGTTTCAGACAAGAAGATTTTTTAAAACTTTTTCCTATATAAGTCTATATAAACAATGTGACCCCTGGGGCGGGGCCATATTTGACCCTAGGGGAATAATTTGAACAGTCTTGGTAGAGAACCACTATATAATGTTACATACCAAATATCAAAGCCTTAGGCCCTGTGGTTTTGGACAAGAAGATATTTTAAGTTTTTCCTTTTGGTTGCCATGGCAACCAGAATTCTGCTTGGAATTAAATTCTTTGAATAATTTTGAAAGGGGGCCACCCAAGGATAATTCCCGTGAAGTTTGGTGTAGTTCTGCCCAGTAGTTTTCAAGAAGTAGATTATTTAGGAATTGTTGACGGACACACGACGCACATTGAGCGGTCACTAAAGTTCACCATGAGCTAAAAATGTAAGCCAGAGTTGTGGAGCCTGCTATGTATAAAAGCCCTTTTTACTTTTTGAATAGTCAAGCTATAAAAAGATTTTACCCATAATTATTCATCATGTGTTGTTTATATAGTTAGGTTTGTGTTAACTATTTCTTAGCAGTTTTAAGAGCCTACTCTATTAAAGCAGGATGGAATACCTGGTGGAGTACTTCGACCATTCATGTCCGACTCACTAGCTGATCGTCGTGCACTTTCACTATTCTTCCCTCGTCGAGGTAATGTACTACTGTTATTTATTTCATCTGTAATAGATTTGAAATAATGAAAAAACAGGCAAATTCATGAATTGATACCCAAATGAATGGGATAAACATGATGCATGGGTGTTTTGGAATTAAATGAGTTCATGACAACACAAATAACATTTTTTTTAAAAAATATGGTAGAATTTCATTTGTTTTAGATAACTATATTACAATATACTAGCTTCAAGTTTCTGCATGAACATAAAAAACAATGACTTTCGAGTATTTCAAACATTTTAATATACAATAATTATACTTTGTCACTAAAACAAATTTTCTCATGAAATGGCCCAATTATAAGTACAAAGGGCCATAACTCTTGTCTCCTTCGAGCCATTTGAATGAAACTTGCAGGGACACATTTCTCTATAGTATTTAACATTTCTACCATGTTTTATTGAAACCCTTGAAACCATGTCTTAAATACGACTCCAGAGGGACAGAAAAAAGAATACAAGAAACATGGAAATTCCATGAAAACCAGGTTTTGAAACTATGCATCACGCCAACAGGTTCTGTTTAAAACAAGAGGGCCATGATGGCCCTAGGTCACTCACCAGAGTAACATAACATAACAAACATGTCTGACCTAGTGACCCAGTTTTTAAAACTACATGACCCAATTTCAAACTCGCCTGAGTTTTCAAGGAAATAAACATTCAATTGTCCAAAACAAGTTTCATGAAGATTGGAGCAAAAATGTGGCCTCTAGTGTTTTTTTCTTTGAACTGGCCTAATAACCTAGTTTTTTACCCAACCGGAGCTAATTTTTAAATTCTCCGAAATTTCATGGAGACAATTAATATTCTGACCAATTTTCATTAAGATTGGACCAAAAAAAGTAGCCTGAGTGTCAACAAGCATTTTCTTTCATTTCACCTAGTGACCTAGTTTTTGACTCCATATGACCAAGATTAAAACTCGTCCATGATTTCATGAAAACAATCATTCTAACAAAGTTTCGTGAAGATTGGAGCAAAAAAAGTGGTCTCTAGAGTACAAACAAGCTTTTCCTTTGATTTTACAAAGTGACCTAGTTTTTGATCCTACATGACCAAGAGTGGAAATCATACAAGACTTCATAATACCAAACATTCTGACCAAGTTTTATGAAGATTGAATAAACAAGAGCTGTCCGTAAGACAGCGCGCTTGACTTTTCTCAGTGCTTGACTCTGAACTAGAGCTTTGACAGTAAAAAAAAATCAAAGTTAAAAAGGGACATAACTCTGTCAAAATTCAAACCAGAGTTATGGGAATTGTGTCTCCTGGTGTAGACATTGATAGTTAATAACTATTTGAGTTTCAAGTCAAAAGCTTTAATAGTAACAGAGATATTTGACTTTATCAAAAATTATAACAAAAAATTCTAAGTTAAAAAGGGGCATAATTCTGTCAAAATTCAAATCAGAGTGATGGGGATTGTTTCTCTTGGTGTAGACTTTGATGGTAAATAAGTATTCTAAGTTTCAAGTCAAAAGCTTTGATAGTAACAGAGATATTTGACTTTATCAAAAACTTTAACCAAAAATTCTAAGTTAAAAAGGGGCATTATTCTGTCAAAATTCGAAACAGAGTTATGGGGATTGTTTTTCCTGGTGTAGACTTTGTTAGTAAATAACTATTTTAAGTTTCAAGTCAATAGCTTTGATAGTAACAGAGATATTTGACTTTATAAAAAAACTTTAACTAACGGCATTTTACGCAGACACCGACGGCTGGGCAAGTGCAATAGCTCTACTTTTTCTTCAAAAAGTCGAGCTAAAAATGTGACCCCTAGAGTGTTAACAAGCTTTTCCTTTGTTTTGACCGGGTGACCTAGTTTTTTAACCCATATGACCCAGATTCAAACTTGGCCCAGAGGTCATCAAGGCAAACATTCTGACTAATTCTCACGAGTTTCAAACTTAAAATGTGGTCTCTAGAGTGTTAATAAAATTTTCCTTTGATCTGCCCTAGTGACCTAGTTTTTGACCCGACATGACCCAGATTCAAACTTGGCCTAGGAATCATCAAGATAAACATTCTGACCAAGTTTCATGAAGATAGAGTCATAAATGTGGCCTCTAGAGTGTTAACAAGCTTTTCCTTTGATTTGACTGGGTGACCTAGTTTTTGACCTAACATGACCCAGATTTGAACTTGACCTAGAGGTCATCAAGGCAAACATTCTGACCAAGTTTCACGAAGATAGGGTAAAAAATGTGGCCTCTAGAGTGTTAACAAGCTTTTCCTTTGATTTGACCTGGTGACCTAGTTTTTGATCCCAGATGACCCAATATCGAACTCGTCCAAGATTTTATTGAGGTTAACATTCTGACCAAGTTTCATTAAGATTGGGCCAAAATTGTGACCTCTAGAGTGTTAACAGTCAAAGTGTTGACGACGGACAAAGGACATAGGGCGATCACAAAAGTTCACCTTGAGCATTGAGCACTTCGTGCTCTGGTGAGCTAAAAATGTCATGTTCTGTTATACATATTTGAATGCACCCATTCAGAAGTACAGATATAAAAGTAAATGTGTCATTGCCATATCAGGGCATTTTCTAGGATTTTGGGGAATAGTGCCCCTGGACAAATTTGGATTTTTTCCCCCAGAGAACTGTCAAATAGGGGAAATAAGTATCAGCAAATGCCTTGGCCTTTCAGTTTCAGGCAGTAAATTGTGAATTTTTAACATTTAATTATAATAGTTTTAATCATTATTTTCAAGTTTTATTTATATACATTCAAATAAATTACAAATTTCAAGAATCCTCTAGTGAAATTTAGCAACTTCATTCTGGATTCTTTTTCTATTTTCTAAGTTGCTGATTCTTAGTTTATACTAATTTATTATAGGCCGATTGTGAAGCAAGTTCTACAACTTATATTAAACTCTCTCGACATCTCATTCCTGATGGAATTCATCGCAACAAGCCAGTTTTCCTTTTTATGCTGAGCGCCAAGCAAGGGAGCTACTGGTATCATTTTTCAAGTCTTTGGTATGATGCAGCCGTGGATAGAGCCCACGACCTCCCGCACTCAAGTGGATGCTTAACCACGAGTTTATCGAGGCGATTCTTGACATATCTTGCAGAAACAGTTTAACCCTTCATTTGTCATGTTTAAACTTTTGTTTACATTTTGTAAGTTTTCAGTACAAATACAACTGAAATGTCAGCTACTCCTGTCACTGTATATGGTTTCATGAAATATTTTTTAAGATATTTGCAACACAAAATTTTAAGACCTTCATGTGTATTTTTCACAAAAGTGAAGGACCATAACTCTGGCCTAGCTGATTGAAATCCAAAAGAGAACAACACCAGATGCTATAAAACGATCCTCTGATGTTTTATGACTCTAAAGTACATTTTGAGATAAATGGGGCACCAAACTTCTATTTTTTGACAAGTCAACAGCCACAACTCTGGACTGGTGAACGTGAAATAAATCTAGATGCCCACGGGCAACATGTCGAGCCCGCCTTTTGACCCCTAACTGTGACTTTGACCTTTGAGATAGGAATCTGGGGTTTGCACATGACACTCAGTCTCAATGAGTTAAACATGCCAAATATAAACAAGCAGTTCAAGAGTTACAGAGTGCACACGAAACAAACTGATATGACCTTTGACCCCTAAATGTGACCTTGACCTTGAAGCGAGACATCCAAAACATGCGCTCTGCACATCGTCTCAGTGTGGTGAACACTTGTGTCAAGTTTCTTTGAAATCCTTCAAGGGGTTCAAGAGTTCCAGAGCAGACATGAAAATGCTAACGGACAAACACCGGGGGTATAACCTAATACGTCCCTTCGGGCGTAGAAGATTCCTCAATGCATGTCAAAGTTATGGGCTGGACAAGATCTAACATGACCTTTGACCTCCACCTTTGACCTTGACCTTTGAGATAGGAACCTGGGGTTTGTGCATGATCAATGAGGTTAACATTCATGCCAAATATAAACAGAACTGCTCCATGCATGTCAAAGTTATGGTCCGTACAAAAAAATCAGGATGGACGCACGCATGACTATGTCTTTGCTTCCTCAAGTGGGCTTGACAAAAAACTCAGATGCACAAATACACATGCTGGATAATATTCCTACCTGATTTCATGACTGTAGGTGAAATATCTTTTAAGATATATGCAACACAAACTTTTAAGCACTTTGTGTATTTCACCAGGTCAAAAACCATAACTCTAGTCTTGTTGAGTGAAATCCAAAACCGAACACCCAGTACACAACTTCACATGCTATATAACAATCCTACAATGTTTTATGACTCTAAGCCAAATACTTTTTGAGATACATGCGACACAAACTTGTATCACATTTACGAATATTTCTGAAAATCAAGGGCAATAACTCTGGTCTGACTTAAGAAATCAGGAGCAAAATCCCAGGTGCACAACTTCACATGCTGAATACTCCTATGTTGTTTCATGATCCTTTTTGAGGTATGTGCAACACAATTTGTATGCATTTTATGCATATTTTTGACTAAGGGCCTTAACTCTGGCCTGGCTGAGTGATACCTCTAACAAACCCCCAGGTGCACAACTTCCTTTGCTGAATAATATTCCTGTAATGTTTCATAGTTCTGGGCAAACATTTTTAGAGATACATGACACACAAACTTAGGCCCTTTTAATGCACATTTTTGATTGTCAAGGGCCATAATTCTGGTTCGGCTGTAACTCCTGGTGCGCAACTTCCAGTACTGAAAATCAATTCTGTGAGGTTTGACAAATACATTTTGAGACATGAACAACACAAATTCTGATGGATGGACAGACAGACGTACAGCAAGGGCAACTCGTAAGTGCCCTCCCCACACCCCCCAAATTTTGGAGGGCACAAAAAGCCCTGAAGGAAGTTGAAATTTGCCAAATTTACAGCTACCATTGAAGGTAATGAATGTACCGCCGCGAGCACTTGACACAGTACAATGTGATGCACACAAGATTGCATAATTATGCAGACTGTATGTATATAGACTATGTATATAGTACAGTAACAAAAAACAAAGTCCCATAACTCTGCATTTTTTTTCTGAAAGACCGTAACATGCACCATGCACAACTAGGGTTGGTACTGATCACTTGTGTGAAGTTTCATTAAATTGTGTGCAATGGTACCGGAGACTAGGCACACACAAGATTGCATATGCAGACTATGTATATATTATAGTATCAAAAAACAAAGTCCCATAACTCTGCATTTTTTTTTCTGAAAGAACCTAACATGCACTATGCACAACTAGGGTTGGTACCGATCACTTGTGTGCAGTTTCATTAAATTGAGTCAAGGGGATGAGGAGAGTTGGTGCGCACAAGATTGTGTCTACGGATGGATGGACAGACAGACAACCTGAAACCAGTATACCCCCCTTACAACTTTGTTGTTCGGGGGGTACAATTACTCCATGTATGTAATCTGCAATTTAAAGTGTTACTGTAGTCTCTTCAATAACATTTTTCCCAGCAAAGTAACACTTCATTGTCAAAAACAAGTAAAATATTGAACAGACATATCAATTCTGTGAAATGCAAACCTACTTTCATTTTGGCTATTGGTAATTAACACAGAAATCGTCGAGAAATCTGTGATACTTTGCTCAGAAATCCGTTACCAAAGCTTGTCCCTAACCACTTCTATGTGTGACTGACATCCCTAAGCGAGTAAAGATTTTATGAAGATATATAATTTCCTTTCAGTGGAACATGGTATTTATGTAAGTAAAGTGGTTAATTTTCCACAATTATTCAAGACACTGAGCAAATCGAGGGGTAAATGCAAAAGAGATCTAAGTACTTCTTTATTTCTACACACTTCTATCCACCCCTCTGAATGTAAAAGTGAATAAAACAGCACATATTCTATGTCTTACCTGCAGTGGCACTCTTCTTCAAAGCTGCTCCTGGGTGCTCATACTGGGTTTTCCTATTCACATGACTGAAAATATACATCATGATGACACTAAAATACATGAACGTATACAAACAAAAGGCACTAAAGTATACCACATGGCGACACAGTATTACACAACATGCTCCCACACAATTTAGTCAGCACATAATCACATCAATTTTTATATTTCAACTTTACAGTCAACACCTTGAACAGTTATTACATTTTATTTTATGCTCTTCAGTGAAAATACTGAAATTTATCAGTGAAATAAAATTGATATTTTCACTGTTTCAAACAGTGAAAATATCATTTTTATTTTTCACTGGTATGGAACTACACTTGAATGCGAAAGAATATGAATTATATAGATAATAGGTAATTCCTTGCAAAATATACTTCAGTAAAGATATAGATGTATAGAAATACTAACAGGATCATAAATATATACATTCTATCATAGTAAAATATAAAAGAAATCAGGAAACGTAATAGAACTATTTACAATTTTTCTTCAAAGATATCCTGACGTCACGACATAATGACGTCATGATGCAATGCACGTGAGGTTATGCGGACAAACTGGATATAATTTTGTTAAAACCATTTAAAAAAAACAACATAAAATAAATAGAAAATTTGTTTGTTTCAGTGTAAGATCGAAATATATACTGGGCAACATTGAAAAGTTACCACTTTATATATGCCTCTTTACTTTTTTAAACAGTATCGACGTCACTGTTTCATGGCCTGTGTGCGGTCAATTACTCATAGACCCTGACTGATCATGTCCCCTAACTCATATCATCACTGTCAGGTGAGAACAGCACATACGACGTGCAATTTCACGACATGAAAGTTCAGCATCAACCATGCCAATGGCCTGATGGCGTTGATCGTGCCTTAAACTAGGCATTCTTAGCAAGGATAGTTTGGTTTTTTAACGTATTCCTTTTAGTCTGTCGACTACTTTCAAGTGAGATGAATGATTTGCGACAGGATTTTCGTACATGTCAACATTAATGAAAAAATCATTTTGCACGTGCAACCCGTGCCTCAAATGGAGTTAAACGAATTTGACATATCTTTACACCAGTGACGTCTCAGCTGCATCAAAAATGTAGTCGTGTTATGCTTTTAACACAGCCAAATGCGATTTTTAAAATATCAGGGCCATTAGGGTGGTAACTTTTCAGTGACGCTGAGTATATTTCACTCGTGAACACCAGGGTGAGTAGAATAGCACCCCTATTCTCCGAATTTCGCGATTAGAAATTTTTCTACAATGCAGATTTTGATGGAACTCAGTGTTTTCAGTAAGAACCGGCTGCCGGCCAAAATGGACAATTCAAGTGGCATTTGGGCCAGTTCAAATTTGCAAAAAAAAATTATCCAGCCTAAAAATCAATATTAACCGCAGCCGTTTCCGTTCATAATACACAATACACAGTGTTTCATCAACCAAGGGATAGAGGTGAATGTTCAATTCGACATCACTTACTATTCCCGTCATCCCTTAATTGCACAGCGACATGTCATACACCGACTGTATTCTAACACTGCCATGTGCCTCTCGATCTTTGAGTTAAAACATGCCATAAACCAATGACAGCTTTGGATGTAGAAGGCGTGACGTATTTCATCACCAAAATTAAGCTCCGCCTTTACACCTGATGACATATGTCATCATTGACTGAAGTAAATTAAAATCCAGGGGATATATTTACCATTATCGTCAAAGAAATGAAAATCAGGTTTCACGGACTGAATTAAAAGGCAATGCCAGGTATTACATGAAAAATATACATCAGTTATCCATTTTGTGGCAATGTTTTTCACATGTATAAACCTGATTTACACAGGGTTTTTTACAAGCAGAATCACAAAGTAGTGTCATAGTAGCCATTTTAAATTTTATTTTATAGCAAAAACTTCAGAATGAAAGAAGAAATCATGGCCGTAGATTGATTTTGGCAAACTCCAATAAAAATCTGCCATAAAAAAGCAGAAATCATTGGTAAAAATTAACTCTGGTCATAGAAAATAAGTTACAAATTGTCATTTTATAAATAATGTTAGCCTTGATTGCCTTATTTTCTTTGTCACATATTTTCGTGACACCAATTTCTGAATAATTTTGGTCATTTAGAGAAAGACCTACCTTCATTTGGGTCAATATGAGCTACATTTTTCTTCATTCTTCATTAAATTTTTACCATCCAAGAGAGATTACTCAGTGATTACCATTCATGTATCCCTTGTACATATCACTATCATTTTTTAGCTGCTTCCCACACACTACTCCAACTCAACCACACAATCCAGACTGTGATTCTTTCTGATACTGCAGCCGCTCTGATTGGAATTACCAATCTCTCTACCCAGAACTTGAACAAATATTGCTCATGTAGCTCTTCTTTCTAAGACACAACATGTACATTTATATCTATATTAAAAGTATTATCAAATGCAGAAATACAAACTTACTCTATATAATACACTCCAAAATGTGGATCTTCCACCTTTTCCCAGCCAAATGGCAATTCTGAAAATAAACAGAAAACAGATTTTTCTGAGAACTTAATAAGAATTTATGATAGTGTGGCCTAACAGCCATGCTGATATTAAGGCAATGCCAAAATATTTATATGAGGCTGGTTCTTTGCAACAATATTAATGATTAAGTTGAACTCTTCATGGCTTGTCTGCACATACTTCTAGAAATAAGTGAAACATATCATTAATACTCAAAGCTTCTTCTAATACCCCAGTCACACATACGGCGCGGACAGCTAGCCACGGATAAAAACGTAGTAATCCGTATCTATCCGTATTGAAACGTACCTGAGACGTACCTTAAAGTAGTAATCCGTATCAATTCGTACCTATCCGTACGGCTCAGATACGGATCGATACAGGTTACTACGTTTCTATCTGTAGCTAGGCGTAGCTATTTGTGCCGTATGTGTGACTGTGGTATTAACCTGTTACTTCTACTCATAACTTTAGGTAAAATTGGTAACTGATTTCCAGTATTTCATTCTGGAGCATATGGCATGTACACTGCCTGAAACATAAACGTAATGGACCAACGAGACAATTTAGAAAATAAAATCATAACTTTCCTATCTGGGACCTTCCCAAAATGTATACACATTACAGTAAATTTCCATTTAAATCAGAATACAGCACAATAAAATAAAGCATTTTTCTTTCATCCTCATATGTATCACGTTACATCATCACATGGGAGCTATTGGAGATGTAGGAAACTGGCATCAAGTAGAAAATGAAATAAAAACATGTTTTCCCCATTAAAGTACATTAATTATAAACAAACTTCTGAAAATACCACTTAAAATTTGGTGTTATCACTATCATCATCAATTATTGTCTTTCTGTCAAATGAAACATTTTATTCAAGGTTATAATTCATGCACAAAGAAATAATTCCTGTTCATAAACTATTAACTGCCAGGCTGAACAATGTGAAATGTGTAAGAAAAGTTCATGTAAAAATAAGTTAAGAATTTTTTTTTGAAATGTTGTGAATGAATTTCATTTATAAGATAATGGCATAAATAAATCCTAGGGGAAAGAGGGTACCGTACACTGATATTTATGTACATGTTGTTCAATCCTAGAAAATTCTGAAAATAAAGTAGGGTAAACACTATTCCTTGAATAATTCACAAATTTTCATGTCCAGTTCATTAAATATACATGTTACGTAACCAGTTCATGAACTCAGCATTTGATGAACATGAAATTAAAGAATTATTCACGAACAAGATTTATTATTTAACTAAGCATACATCACATTTCATACAGAAAATATATCACATAGTTAAGGACTTTAAAAATGCCTCATATCATCCATATACAGAAGTTCTTGTATTCACAAGTAAAGGTTAAACAAAGTCAATGTAACCTAAGGTGGTATTTTGCAAAGTATCATTGAAAATACTAGTCAATTAATTTATCTTTAAACGGAAAATAATGACTTCAACAGATATTAGATAATTTTTCTCCATGATGATGACCCTATCTCTGTATATCCAAAGAAATAAGCTTCTTGGGCTTGGCCCTTAATACCCTTATTCATTATGCATATTTCATAAATATATTATGCATTACAAAAGTAGTGTCTGATCAAATTTTCCAAATGCATAAGATGGGGCATTTTCAAGTGATTGAGTGTACACTGCTCACTAATCTTTTTGCTGTCTTTTCCTTTACAACAATAATTTCCCATTTCATCCAGTGATATCACTGTTTTATCAGAGGTTCACTTAATGTCATTACAATAATCTATTTTCTGAACTAAAGTAGTTTTTTTTCTAAATTTTAGTACTTTTTTTCAAGATAAATGTCACTGTTAAACATTTCAAATGACTATTACAGTTTCTTTTCACTCCAGTGTCTGTTAATCCATCAGTGCATTTTTCTTCAAACATTTCAGATAGCAAACTTTCCAATCAATTGTTTTACTAGAACATTTTCACATTTCTTCCAAGTAATAATTGTTGTCTCTACTCCATACAGGAAGATTATGTCCACAGTCAAAACTGAAACAAGTTTTCCAAAACTTTGTGACCTGCAACATAGTACATACATCTTCCAGTTTCCAACAGTGTAAAGATCTACAACATACTTAGCAAATAATTAATTAAAGATATTTCCACTAATAAAGTCCCACCAAAGAGCTTTTCTTTGGAACAATGCAATTTAAAGGGACTGGAAACTTTTTACAATTACGCAACATTTCCAAGCATCTCAAAGTCTAATTTCCGTACTAATTTAGATGTACCAAGTTATTATAATAACAGCAGAGACAGTCAGCAGTAAAAGAAGGAATAAAATATTTGGTAAGATATAACTGATAGTACCTTTAGCAAGACACAGCAGGATGTATGTACTACCACATTTTCATGCCATTTCATGTAATTTCTTCCAGCAAATGGTGCAATATTCTCTAGAGAAACTTACATTTACTTACACTTCTGATCACATTCTCTCTCCAAGACCTAGCAAAAGTGCAATATAACAGTCTTTAAAGAGGGACAGTTCTCATTTTTATTACCACTTTCAACTGTTGTCAGACTTTCTGAACTTTTGATTCCTCAGTATATTGGGAGAAAACACTCTTCATATAAAGAGTTCTATTACCAAATTACACTTCTACAACAGACTCCAATTTATTTCAATTTCAATATTTTGTAATATGTCTCATTAAAATTTCAATATTTTGTAATCGGCTAGCAGATGCTAATGAAAGGACATACTACAAAACAGGTATATGGTGACTGGAGTGGATTTTGGTGTGACCTTGGAGTGAGGTCAAATATTTTATTTTATGAGATAGCATGATGAAAGTTGCAAAGAACACAAGAAGTGGAACAAAGATGTTTTTGGAGGTAGTACTGCTGATGTTAATGATGTCAATAATAATGATTATGACAATGGTGACAGACAATTAATGATGCATTATTTAATGAAGATGTTCATGCTGATATTGCTTTTGTCAACAGTTGCTGATGATGAAAATGCTGATGCTGATGTTATCGATAGCACTGGTAATGATAATGTTGTTATTTTGTTGAACAAAACGGTCACTGTTAGTTATGCTGTTTTTATAATGATGTTGTTTTATTTTTGTTGTTGTTGCTGCTGGTGATGACGATAATGAAGATGATGCTGAGAAGACATTTTCATTATAATGTTGTCAGTGAAAATGAGAATGGCATGATAATGAGTTATACTGTTGTTGTTGTTGTTGATGAAAATTAATTATGTTTATGGTGATAAAAGTGTGATCATAGCAATTTATTGAAGTCCTCATCACCATCATAAAAAATCCTTGTGGTGTTTTAAGTAACTGAATTTGATACTTTCTAATTTTTGAAATTAGTTTAATATCAGATTTGAATTTCTCAACATAATATTATCATGCCAAATTGGACATCAATAGATTCATAAAAAGATTGAAAACACTAAGTGTGTTAACATCATACATCAAACACAATACAAGTCCTGGCATCATTCCTCTGCAGCATGCTGGGTACTTCTTTATCACCTGTATAATTACCATGTCTTCTGATCTAATGTCAGTCAAGTATAAACAATGAAAATTCTACCAGGCCACAATAAATAAAATTTGCTTTTGCCTTGGAAAAATGTTTTACTAATAAAAAGCTACAATTTTAATTATTTTGACATTTCTAAGGTCAATGACAACTTGGTGTGTGCCTGGTAAAATCCACTTACTGTTATAAGCACTCCTTTATGTTTTGCTACGTGTCACAGAACTTTGAATAACATAATTTAAATCATCATCATCATCATCACTGCCATCATTACTAGCACTATCATCACTACCACAACAACCACAGGTGTTTGTATTGATGTTAATCATAAAGTTGATGCTTGAGACAGGAGGTTTTGCTGCTCAGTAGTTTTCAATATTTTTGTCGGAGTTGGTTTTTATGATAAAAATGATGGCAAGGATACTATGACAACATAGTTGCTGATACACATTTTCATCCTAAAATCCACATTATTGTTAATGTAATGATATAAATCAATTCACCATAATTACTGGTATAACAATCAGTCTTTTGTGTTATATATATGTTACATAATATTTGATTCTTTTTTTTTTATTATTATTCTAACAGGTTTGTAGTGTTTTGACATGGACAGGTACCTTGCTAGAACAATTAACTGTCTAAATGTTTCTAATACAGACTGTTACCTTGCTAGAACAATCAACTGTGTAAATGTTTCTAAAACAGAAAGGTATCTTGTTAGAATCAACTGTCTACAGGTTTCTTAAAAAGAAAGGTATCTTGTTAGAACAGTAAACTGTCTACATGTTCGAATACACGCACAGGTACCTTGCTCGAACAATCAACTGTCTACAGGTTTCTTAAACAGAAAGGTATCTTGTTAGAACAATAATCTGTCTGTATATTTTTAACGCAGACAGGTGCCTTACTAGAACAATCAACTGTCAACATATTTCTTAAACATAAAGGTATCTTGTTAGAACAATAAACTGTCTGTATGTTTCTAACACGGACAGGTACCTTGCTCGAACAATCAACTGTCTACAGGCTTCTTAAACAGAAAGGTATCTTGTTAGAACAATAATCTGTCTGTATGTTTCTAACACAGACAGGTGCCTTACTAGAACAATCAACTGTCAACATATTTCTTAAACATAAAGGTATCTTGTTAGAACAATAAACTGTCTGTATGTTTCTAACACGGACAGGTACCTTGCTCGAACAATCAACTGTCAACATGTTTCTTAAACAGAAAGGTATCTTGTTAGAACAATAAACTGTCTATGTGTTTCTAACACAGGCAGGTACCTTACTAGAACAATCAACTGTCTACAGGTTTCTTAAACAGAAAGGTATCTTGTTAGAACAATTAACTGTCTACATATTTCTAACTCAGTCAGGTACTTTGCCTGAAAAATTAACTGTCTACATAATATTTACAAAGACAGGTACCTTGTTTAAAGCAACAAACTGTCTACATGTGTCTTACACTTGCTACAACAGTACTGTCAACAATTTATTTGCAGCAGTAGTGAGGGGTAACAAGATCTCTTTATGACTTTTGTAAGTCTTTAAACAAACATCTTCCAAGCTCGAGGGTTCAACGCAATAAGGGCGTATCTACATATAATAATCATATGTAGATACGCCCTTATTGCGTTGAACCCTCGAGCTGTTTTAACTAAAGCTATCACTAAAGATGAATGTACCTCCCCCCCCCCCCCCCCCCCACCCCATCCCCGAATGCACTGACACAGTACACTGCAATTTGACGCACACAGGATTGCATAATTATGTGGACTGTATGTATATAGACTGTATGTATACAGTATAGTAACAACAAACAAAGTCCCATAACTATGCAGAATATTTATCTAAAAGAACGTAACATGCACAACTAGGGTTGGTACTGATCACTTGTGTGAAGCTTCATTAAATTGCGTGCAAGGGTTCGGAAGATTAGGCGCGCACAAGATTGCATATGCAGATTGTATGTACATAGTATGTTAACAAGAAACAAAGTCCAATAACTCTGCAATTTTTGTTGTTGAAAAATTCTAATATGCCCCATGCACAACTACTGTCATTACTGGTCACTTGTGTGAAGTTTCATTACATTGTGTCAAGGGGATGAGGAGAAATGGTGCGCACAAGATTGTGTCTATGTATACGGTATAGTAACAAAAAACAAAGTCCCGTAACTCTGCAATTTCTTTTTCTGAAAGAACCTAACATGCCCTATGCACAACTAGTACTGTTGTTACTGATCACTTGTGTGAAGTTTCATTAAATTGTGTCAAGGGGATGAGGAGAGATGGTGCGCACAAGATTGTGTCTATGTATATAGTATAGTAACAAAAAACAAAGTCCCGTAACTCTGCAATTTTTTTCCCTGAAAGAACCTAACATGCCCCATGCACAACAATTGTTGTTACTGATCACTTGTGTGAAGTTTCATTAAATTGTGTCAAGGGGATGAGGAGAGATGGTGCGCACAAAATTGTGTCTACGGACAGACGGACAACCTGAAACCAGTACACCCCTTACAACTTTGTTGTTGGGGGGGGGTACAAAAATAAATCCAAATTGAGTTTACATTCATCTTCACTCTGTTAATTCATCAGCTCCATAAATGTCTGAAATCTTCACAAATTTGATGCAAAAGTTAGATAAGCAATCAATGTATTTCAACATCTCTGAAAATCCATTTAGAAACATATCCAAAATGTTCAGGGAAGACAACACAATCTGACATATTCAATATATCTAGAGCATTAGCTGTGTTTGAAGGGGGCATCTCAAATTATCTGTAAACAAGATAGTCACAGTGAGTGAGTCTTTCATGTATCTCATTAACTCATTTTACTAATTGGAAAATTGAAGAGAGGTCAACACAAAACAAAGGCAACAAGTTGCTTGATCATGTGTATGAACAACTTCTACAACAATATCAATTATGCAGAAATTATGAGCTTCCCAGATTTTATAAACAATTCAAAGCCTTTAAGCTATTTAAAATACCAAAAAATCAGAACTGGTATGAACTCACCTGTTCACAATGTGATCCAGTATTTACTTATTTCACCAAGTATTTTACTTCCCTGTAACTTTGAACAGAATACAAACAAGTGAAGCTTGTGACTTATCATATGAAACAAATATAACTACCTGAAACAACTCCTTTTTTAACACAACAAATTAATAATAATATTATGTACTACGTAAGACTCTTTCACAAATATAACTTGTTTTCATATCTAAATTCCTCTTAGGAATTTCCAGGCGAAGGCTTATCAGTCCAAATTATCAACATCCTGCATGAATACCAGATCATATCTATTACATGAATATCCTACCTATGTAATTTATCTTTCTTATAAAGTTATATAAAAGAAACAAATCACTTTAGCAGAATATTATTACTATGGTGGTTGGGGGGGGGGGGGGGGGGGGATCATGCTTGAAAATAAAATCTGACTTTAACACACTGAATAAAAACTAGAAGATGCTTTTGTTGTAGAAAAGCACATGTCTCTCCCAATGCATAGTCGTATAGGCAAGAAGTCAATAGGGGACAGGAGTGAAAGTCAAAGAGACACTGACGGTTGGCTGCAATAGGGATCATCTACTTGGCATGTCCAATCATCGCATTAAGTTTCAACATTCTGGGCCTAGTGGTTCTCATGCTATGAACTGGAAATAGTTTTCCATGTTCAGGCCCCTGTGACCTTGACCTTTGATCAAGTAACACCAAAATCAGTAGGGGTAATCTACTCTGCATGTCCAATCATCCTATATAGTTTCAACATTCTGGGTCAAGTGGTTCTCAAGTTATTGATCGGAAAGAGTTTTCTATGTTCAGCCCCCTGTGACCTTGACCTTTGATGGAGTGACCCCAAGAACAATATGGGTCATCTACTCTGTAAATCCTATCAACCTATGAAGTTTGAAGGTTCTACGTCAAATGTTTCTAGAGTAACTGACTCTGGAAATGGATTTCCATTTTCTGTCCACTGAGACCTTGACCTTTAACAGAGGGATCATCTACTCAGCATGTCCAATCATCCTATGAAGTTTCAACATTCCGCGTCAAGTGGTTTTCAAGTTACTGACTGGAAATGGTTTTCCATGTTCAGGCCCCTGTGACCTTGAACTTTAATAGAGTGACCCCAATATCAATAGGGGTTATCTACTCTGCATGTCCAATTATCTATGAAGTTACAACATTTGCCAAACAAATCAGCTTTTCAGGGGTCAAGCTATACTGTTATTGATGCAACTTCAACAAACTTTATCTAAAACAAGTACATTTATCATTACAGATTTTTTTAATCAATTTATATTTTAGTTGTCTAAAAGTGGGTAGGGTTTGGTGCCTTTGCATTTTATTATCGAACAAGAGGACCATGATGGTCCTGAATCGCTCACCTCTTCCCACATGACCCAGTTTTGAGTATGACGTCGTTTTTTCTATTACTTGACATAGTGACCTAGTTTTTGAGCTCATGTGACCCAGTTTTGAACTTGACCTAGATATTATCAAGATAAAAATTCTGACCAATTTTCAAGAAGATCCATTGAAAAATATGGTCTCTAGAGAGGTCACAAGGTTTTTCTATTTTTTGACCTATTGACCTAGTTTTCGAAGGTACGTGACCCTGTTTAAAATTTTACCTAGATATCATCAAGGTAAACATTCTCACTAATTTTCATGAAGATCTCATGAAAAATATGGCCTCTAGAGAGGTCACAAGGTTTTTCTATTTTTATACCTACTGGCCTAGTTTTTGACCACACGTGACACCATTTTGAAACTGACCTACATATCATCAAGGTGAACATTCAGATCAATTTTCATGAAAATCCATTGAAAAATATGGCCTCTAGAGAGGTCAAAAGATTTTAATAATTTTAGACCTACTGACCTAGTTTTTGACTGCAGTTGACCCAGTTTCAAACTTGACCTATGTAATATCAAGATGAACATTCAGACCAACTTTCATACAGATCCCATGAAAAGTATGGCCTCTAGAGAGGTCACAAGGTTTTTTTATTATTTGACCTACTGACCTAGTTTTTAAGGCACATGACCCAGTTTCAAACCTGACCTAGATATCATCAAGGTGAACATTCTGACTAATTTTTATGGAGATCCATTCACAAGTATGGCCTCTAGAGAGGTAACAAGGTTTTTTCTATTTTTAGACCTACTGACCTAGCTTTTGACCGTACATGACCCTGTTTTGAACTTGACCTAGATATCATCAAGATGAACATTCAGACCAACTTTCATACAGATTCCATGAAAAATATGGCCTTTAGAGAGGTCACAAGGTTTTTCTATTATTTGACCTACTGACCTAGTTTTTGATGGCACGTGACCCACTTTCGAAATTGACCTAGATATCATCAAGATGAACATTCAGACCAACTTTCATACAGATCACATGAAAAATATGGCCTCTAGAGAGGTCACAAGGTGTTTCTATTATTTGACCTACTGACCTAGTTTTTGATGGCATGTGACCCACTTTCGAACTTGACCTAGATATCATCAAGGTGAACATTCTGACTAATTTTCATGAAGATCTCATGAAATATATGGCCTCTAGAGAGGTCACAAGGTTTTTCTATTTTTAGACCTACTGACCTAGTTTTTGACCGCACGTGACCCAGTTTCGAATTTGACCTAGATATCATCAAGATGAACATCCAGACCAACTTTCATACAGATCCCATGAAAAATGTGGCCTCTAGAGAGGTCACAAGGTTTTTCTATTATTTAACCTACTGACCTAGTTTTTGAAGGCATGTGACCCAGTTTCGAACTTGACCTAGATATCATCAAGGTGAACGTTCTGACCAATTTTCATGAAGATCTTGTGAAATATATGGCCTCTAGAGAGGTCACAAGGTTTTTCTATTTTTAGACCTACTGACCTTGTTTTTGATGGCACTTGACCCAGTTTCGAACTTGACCTAGATATCATCAAGATGAACATTCAGACCAACTTTCATGAAGATCTTGTGAAATATATGGCCTCCAGAGAGGTCACAAGGTTTTTCTATTTTTAGACCTACTGACCTAGTTTTTGACGGCACGTGACCCAGTTTCGAACTTGACCTAGATATCATCAAGATGAATATTCTGACCAACTTTCATAAAGATCCCATGAAAAATGTGACCTCTAGAGTGGTCACAAGCAAAAAGTTTACGGACGCACGGACGCACGGACGACGGACGACGGACACCGCACGAATCACAAAAGCTCACCTTGTCACTTTGTGACAGGTGAGCTAAAAATGCTTCAAAATAAGGGCTGCTTTTGCAACAGTGATCATATTTTTCTAAAATGCAGACTTTTAAATGGCTTTTTATTTAGATTGTACTAGAAAAAAAATCTTGTTAGAAATGATGAAAATGTCCGAAAATCACGGTCGCAAAAACGGGTGACAAATATGGAAAATGAAAGTAAACATTTAAAATTCTTGATTAAATTTCTTTTTTTTCATCATACCTATTCAATACTTACAATTTCTGCTTATTAAAGCATTCAATTTATTAAGTGACCTTGATCTTTAATAGAGTGATCCCAAAATCGATAGGGGTCATCAACTCTGCATGATCAATCATCCTATGAAGTTTCAACAATCTGGGTCAAGTGGTTCTCAAGTTACTGACTGGTTCTCAAGCTATTGATCGGAAATGGTTTTCCATGTTTAGCCCCTGTGACCTTCACCTTTAACAGAGTGACCCCAAAATCAACAGGGGTCATCTACTCTGCATGATCAATCATCCTATTAAGTTTCAACATTCTGGGTCAGCCCTTTTTACGCCGATTTTGGGGCCGAAATTCGGCCCCATTCCCCAGGCAAAATAATATACTTTTATCCCCAACTGCACTAAGAAATTTCCCAATTGCAAGTCGTTTTTATCAGCGAAAATTTCCACCGCCGATAGATTAATGTCTGAATGTATGTGTGTTCTAAACACCGCTTCTAGAAACGCCGCAATCGGAACATCTCAGATATTACCGTTAGCGTCGGTCATCGGGAATTTCCCTTTCCAAAGAAAAGCCTTTCCAGAATTTCTGATTCGTGGATATATTTATCTACAACAATCCGATTTGCTGATATATTTATCTAATAACAAGCCGATTCGCGTAAGTAATGAACGAAAAAATCTGGAAATATTGTTAAGTCGACAGCTCACAAATAATTTGCACGATCATGAAATGATTTCAGTCGCGGTCACGTTCATTTCAGTCTACGCGTAAACATTTCAGTCCGCCCAACATTTCACTCGCATTCATTAAATTTCAGTGAAGAAAGTTTCAGATAAAAATGAACTAAAGTAGTTCGATTGGTTCTTTCACGTGCCCAATGTAAAGCATTGATACATCGGGATGAATTTTTTAAAGGACCTCCCAAGTGCTTCAAAACAAAGTGCTAATCATACCTTTAGGTGGTATTTCCGCTATACAGTAATATGTATGGACTACATTGTAAATTGAGATTTATATATAATGCAATTAAAAGCATTTAAAAAGCTTTTTAAAAGTCATAAAATAAAAAAGGACAACTCTATTTTTGATAAATGACCTTATATAAAGTTTGAAATACAAAGGTCAAAAATAAAGAACTAAATATTAATACTTTATAAACATCAAGTAGTGAAAAATGCCCATTAAAGGGAGATAATTCGAAAATTGCAAACTATTAAAGGAATAATTTCATACATTGAGCAATTACTTCAGCTTTGAAATTGTTCTTGAAAAATGATTTAAACATTTTAATGACAAGATTAACAAGAGTGCAAGAATGTCACAATATACGCCCGTCACAGCAAATTTCTTTACTCTAGCACCTGTATTTGCAAATGGAATTTTAACTTTGTGGTTGTTTAGTAATAACTAAGTGTTTTGTTTTTCTAAGTCCACAAAAAAACTCCTTACCAGGTAGAGATACCTTAAAATACACCTAAAATTGGAAAGTAACATCTATGTTGTACCACAGAAAAGTGGTCTTGGTTTTTCCCTACGGTCAATTATAAAAAAGTTACAATATAAGCTATTTATAGTAACAACTAAGGGAAGTTAATCTTAAAAAAAAAAAAAAAAAAAAATTGTAAGTCCTCACAAAAATCTTTCCCAGGTAGAGACTGGTCAAAATACACCTCAAAACTGGATGTAGCATGCATATTGTACTACAGAAAAGTGGTCTCGATTTTTCCCTATGACTAGTAATGAAAAAGTTACAATATAAGCTATTTATAGTAACAACAAAGGGAAGTAATTCGAAAGAAGGGAACTGCGCATGACACTTCGTCTCATGATGGTGTATAATTGTGTCAAGTTACATCAAAATCCCTCCATGCATGAAGAAGAAATGCTTCGGACAAAGTCATTCTTGTATCTGACCTTTGGCCTCTAAGTGTGACCTTGACCTTAGACCTAGGGACCTGGTTCTTGCGCATGACACTACGTCTCATGGTGGTGAACATTTGTGCCAAGTTATATCAAAATCCCTCTATGCATGAAGAAGACATGCTCCGGACAAGGTTTTCATTCTTGTATCCTTTGACCTCTAAGTGTGACCTTGAACTTAGACCTAGGGACCTGGTTCTTGCGCATGACACTCCGCCTCATGGTGGTGAACATTTGTGCCAAGTTATATCAAAATCCCTCTATGCATGAAGAAGAAATGCAGCGGACAAAGTTTTCATTCTTGTATCCTTTGACCTCTAAGTGTGACCTTGACCTTAGACCTAGGGACCTGGTTCTTGCGCATGACACTCCTTCTCATGATGATGAACAATTGTGCCAACTTTCATCAAAATCCCTCTATGCATGAAGAAGATATGCTCCGGACAAAGTCATTCTTGAATTTGACCTTTGACCTCTAAGTGTGACCTTGACCTTAGACCTAGGGACCTGGTTCTTGCGCATGACACTCCGTCTCATGATGGTGAACAACTGTGCCAAGTTTCATCAAAATCCCTTCATGCATGTAGAAGATATGCTCCGGAAAAGGTCTGTGGACGCCACCAGCCCGCCCGCCAGGGGCGTTCCCATAATACGTCCCGTTTTTCAAACGGGCGTATAAAAACTATTTTTGATTCAATGTGATATAAGGATGAAATGGTTCAAGGGCAAATTGCTTGGTTAAAGTATAAAATGAAATAGAGATTTTAAAAATATAATGGCTTCTAATTCTGGCACTTTAGGGTATGAAATGGTCCCAAGATTTTGCAATTGGCTTAAGTCATGGCTAAAAGTGTGAAACAGCCAGGGGAGGCCTTGATCTTACTCAATCTGTGTTGTTTTTTTTTTATATGTATATAAAAAAAAATCCCCAATTTGGTATTTTACAACGCAAATTTCCCCCATCTGAAAGGACCCGCCACCCTTCCCCAAAACCATAACAAGAGGGCCATGATGGCCCTATATCGCTCACCTGTTATCACTGCAATTGAGGACAAGAAGGTCCTCAGAAAAAATATCAAAGTCCAAAGGACAGGAACAACAAAGGAAAGAAATTTAACCAAAAAGGAAAAAAAATTCTTACAAGGTATAATATGTCGAAATACACCTAAAAATTGAAGGTACCATCCATGTTGTACCACAGGAAAGTGGTCTCGATTTTTCCCTATGGCCAATAATAAAAAAGTTACTAAAATAAGCTATTTATAGTTAAGTAAAAGGGAAGTAATTAAAAAGAAAATTATTGTAAGTGATTAAAAGAAGGATCTGCCAAATAAATCTGTTGACATAAATGAAATTTCAGATCAGTATCTTCATTAGTTACGGAAATATACCCATTTTAATTTGAAATAAAGGGAGGTAATTTGACATAAAATCAGTCCATAGTTATCTACTTTGATTGGCTCAGTCCAACTAATGACAATAATGAAATTTCAAATAAGTCCTATAAGTACTTACTGATATAAATCCATTTTGACTACAATCAGGAGAGGTAATCAGATATAAAATAACTCTGGAACCTAGGATTGGATCTAATTTGTCATGGAATCCAAGATTTATTGTTGTTGAAGATATTTTGGAAGTTTGTATCAAATAAAACCATAAATGAAGTCTCTATATGGCTGCAAAAGCCAAAATAGCCAATTTTGGACCTTTAAGGGGCCATAACTCTGGAACCCATGATGAAATCTGGCCAGTTCAAGAAAGGAACCAAGATCTAGTGGTGATACAAGTTGTGTGCAAGTTTGGTTAAAATCAAATCATAAATGAAACTGCTATTGTGCAGACAAGGTCAAAATAGCTAATTTTGGCCCTTTCAGGGGCCATAACTCAGGAACCCATAATGGGATCTGGCTAGTTCAAGAAAGGAACTGAGATCTTATGGTGATACAAGTTGTGTGCCAGTTTGGTAAAAATCAAATTATAAATAAAGCTGCTATTGTGCAGACAAGGTCAAAATAGCTGATTTTGGCCCTTTCAGGGGCCATAACTCTGGAACACATAATGGGATCTGACCAGTTCAACAAAGGAACCGAGATCTTATGGTGATACAAGCTGTGTGCCAGTTTGGTAAAAATCAAACCATAAATAAAGCTGCTATTGTGCAGACAAGGTCAAAATAGCTGATTTCGGCCCTTTCAGGGGCCATAACTCTGGAACACATAATGGGATCTGGCCAGTTCAAGAAAGGAACCAAGATCTTATGGTGATACAAGTTGTGTGCAAGTTTGGTTAAAATAAAATCATAAATGAAGCTGCTTTTGTGCAGACAAGGTCAAAATAGCTAATTCTGGCCTTTTAGGGGGCCATAACTCTGGAACCCATAATGGGATCTGGCCAGTTCAAGAAAGGAACCAAGATCTTATGGTGATACAAGTTGTGTGCCAGTTTGGTAAAAATCAAATCATAAATAAAGCTGCTATTGTGCAGACAAGGTCAAAATAGCTAATTCTGGCTCTTTAAGGGGCCATAACTCTGGAACCCATAATGGGTTCTGGCCAGTTCAAGAAAGGAACCGAGATCTTATGGTGATACAAGTTGTGTGCAAGTTTGGTTAAAATAAAATCATAAATGAAACCACTATCTTGCAGACAAGAAATTGTTGACGCACGCACGCACGGACTGACGACGGACGAATGGTGATCACAAAAGCTCACCTTGTCACTATGTGACAGGTGAGCTAAAAAAAAGGACTGTGGGTCAAGTTGTTCTCAAGTTCTTGATCGGAAATGGTCTTCCATGTTCAGGCCCCTGTGACCTTGACCTTGGATGGAGTGACCCCCAAAACAATAGGGGACGTCTACTCCATAAGCCCTGCCATCCTATGAGGTTTGAAGGTTCTAGGTCAATTGGTTCTTCAGGTATTGATCGGAAATGAAGTGTGACGGACGGACGGATGGGGTAAAAACAATATGTTTCCCCCAATATGTGTGTGTGTGTGTGTTGGGGGGGGGGGGGGGGGGGGGGGGACATAATTCTAGTTCCCATTATTCCCTAATGACATTGTATTTCTCACCACTAGAATTTCTATGATTTGACCTATAGACCTTATTTTTTTACAATATTAGACAATACTTTAGGTCTTAGTAACAACAGATATTTAAGTGTATTGAAACATTGATGAAGTATAAACCGGACATAATTCATGGAATATTTCTGCAGGAGTAATGCATTATCTGCCAGATTGATATCTTTTTATCAGGTGTCTAACAATTTAGATCTCTACCAACTCATAAAAGCAATAAATTTCGTCTACTGGTTACAGGTAATTACATAATGAAGTTTAATAACTGTGGAAACCATTTTCAGTCTCATTGTGACCTTGATCTTTGACTAACTGACCCAAAAATAAGAATAATTTTTATTTTTCCTTGTAACCAAGGAGTTCTATAGTCACTGGAGGTGGAAGCATTTTAAGTCTGATATCACTGTGGCCTTGATTCTGACTTACTGACCCAAAAACAATAGGGGTTATGTACTGACTACATGCAATAATCCTATTAACTGTAGGCCAATGTGTTCTTTAGCTGTGAAAATTGTTTTCAATCTACCTTTGACCTGCTAACCCCTGAAATAATAGGTGTGATTTACTAACCATAGGCATTTATACTAAAAATATATTCACCAATCAGAATCCATGACATGCCACATCATATATGTTACCAGAACTGTTGATCACACATCGCTATAATTATGTAACAAAAACCAGTGATCACATCTGACTTTATGTTACCAGAACTGGTGATCACACCTCACTATATATTACCAGTCATGGTGATCACACCTCACAAGATGTTACTGGTCCTGATGATCATACCCGACTTTAAGTGAATGAAATGTGCCTACAGAAATGAAATAAGTGATAATAGTGGAAAATAAATAGATGATATAGGGCAGTGAGTGTACTGAGAAATGCAGATGGCCTGATATTATCATGTGTTGCATAAATCAATGCACAAGAGAAAATTTGCTTTTTGGAAATATTTTTCTCTTGACCATTAAATTGTTGTATTGCTAACAGCTGAATATTTATTTCTTTGTTTGGGTTTAACAGCTGAAGTACCTTGATTATGCCAATGCTTATGACAGACCATCAGGGGAGGTACCTGGTAACTAGTGTCACGGATTTACACTGATGGTACTGGTACAGATTTTTCTTATAATACTGCAGCCTTGACTATAAGTCAAGTACAATAAAATCAATCAGCTTCTTTCTCCATCCTCTAACTGTAAAGTAGATAGTAACATACCTTCATAAATCATTTCTCTGTACAATGATCAACAATTATTTCCAGTATTAACACATCTGGATAGAGCAGGATAGCTTTAAAGTCATCACATCTCATCACATCTATCCACTTTTTACCAAATTCAACATTTTCCGATTAACAAAATCTTCCCAACTGAACAAAGCCTACCTGACCTTACAAACTGCAGAAAAAAAGCTATTAGAAAACTGTTTCATCTTTAGTGTCTTGAAAAAATGATAGTAAACATATAACTTAGGAAGCCTAGCAGTAGGTAATTCATTCCCAGGCAGTTGAAATCATTAGTCATATGTCTGTAAACATGTTACTGAATCCAACTACTCGAATTGTGCAGCAATATAAACATAATGCATCCAACGGTTCCCCCCTCCCCCTCTCCCCTCCCAACATCCTGCTGCTGAATAATGACAGATACAGAAATGTCTTTAAATATTACATCCAGTTACAAGACTTGTGTCTTAAAATATAACATCCAGTTACAAGACTTGTGTCTTAAAATATAACATCCAGTTACAAGACAACACTTGTGTCTTTAAATATAACCTCTAGTTAAAACACTTGTGTCTTAAAATATAACCTCCAGTAAAACACTTGTGTCTTTAAGGGAAAGGCAATGTTGTTTTGATGTTAATTCCATCTGCTGGCATTTCTTTAATCATTTACAGAAGTGAAAGAATTTTCAAAATTGACTTAAAAATGAGAAAGTTATGAGCATTTAAATATTTGATCAAAATGGCAGATTTACTAAATTTCTAGACACATATTTTAACTGTATTTACTTATTTCTGTAAAATAATTTCTCTATTTTTTCCAGCTATGATGAAAGAAATTACCATGATTTACATATTACACTCAAGAATCATATTTAATTAATCTATTTAAAATGTTATTTGCTAAATAAAGAATTCAGCAGTGTGTAAATGACATCATAAACACACAAAATGGCTGCCTCCATGATCTGCAATTTTCTTAAATTTCAAACTGCCATGTCTTTTTCAATAGTGGTCTGATTTTAAAAATTCTTTCAGCGCTATGAAAGGCTTGAGAATGGCTTTCATATGAAATTAACTTATTTTCAGGCTTTCCTTGTCCTTTAAAATATTACCTACAGTTACAACACTTGTGTCTTAAATATTACCTCCAGTTAAAGCACTCTGTGTCTTAAAATATAACCTCCAGTTACAAGACTTGTGTCTTAAAATATTACCCCCAGTTACAACTCTTGCCAGTTCCAAGACTTGTGTCTTAAAATATAACATCCAGTTACAAGACTTGTGTCTTGAAATATTACGTCCAATTACAACTATTGTGTCTTAAAATATGACCTCCAGTAAAAACACTTGTGTCTTGAAATATTATGTCCAGTTAAACCCTTGTGTCTTAAAATATTACCTCAAATTACAACACTTGTGTCTTAAAATATGACCTCCAGTTAAAACACTTATGTCTTAAAATATGACCTCCAGTTACATCACTTGTGTCTTAAAATATGACCTCAAGTTACAACACTTGTGTCTTAAAATATTACCTCAAGTTCTTAACATATTACCTCCAGTTAAAACACTAAATGTCTTAAAATATAACCTCCAGTTACATCACTTGTGTCTTAAAATATTACCTCAAGTTACAACACTTGTGTCTTAAAATATTACCTCAAGTTACAACACTTGTGTCTTAAAATACAGGGCCCTCACTCTACTTTGGGGGAAGGGGTCCGCAGCCCTCAGGCAGGGGAATTTTTACGTCCTTTTAGCCAAAGGGGGCATTTTCATTGCCTTCAAAGAATAACATACTATGTAAGAACTATAACATGTATAACTCTCATTACACTAAAGCTGTTTCTTTTTCTCAACATACTACTGGTAACTACAATTATATCATGTCAAGATCAGCTTTTCAGGGGTCAAGCTATACTGTTATTAATGCAACTTCAACAAACTTTACCTAAAACAAGTACCGTAAAAACTCGAATATATGACGCAGTATTTTTACGATTTTTTTCATTTTCTCAAATGGATGCGTAATATATACCAAGGTAGAGCTTCAAACATTTTTTTCCAGCTTGAAAACCCGAAAATATCGGCGAAAATCCGACAATTTTGTCAACTGTCATGTGTTTACATTTTGGGCAGTGCTTTTTTAACCTCCTCTTGAAAAGCGTTTTATTGGGCAGGTCTAAAAACACATACGGAACAGAACCTCTGATGATATATGGTAAAGTTGATTTTATTTGCGAGTTTAAATTTTTTGTATTTGTAATTTTAATTAATAAGCATCATACATATCCAGAGCACCGGATAATGTGTCAGTTTAATAATTAGGCAAAATACAAAATTTCGCGGTTCCGGGTTGTAGGTGTTTGATCATTAAAAACATTATCTTTCAAGGATGCTCAAATAAATTGCAATTAAAACAGATCGTTTGTTATTTCTTTATTTCCAGCAAATTATTACTGATCAATACAGAAGCTTGTACGTTGCTAAACAAACACGCTAATTAGCCACGATTTTCTCATTTGAAGTGCCCATAATTATGAGATGTTTGTTCGCACGTCTGTTAAAGTGTACTAAGGTGCTGACAGCTTGAGAAAGTTCTCAAATACTTAAGAAAGAATTTTTCTGTCAGATATTGTCACTGTTGTCTGAAACCGATTATGCAGCATTTGCTATTTTCATGAGAAATCGTTTTTATGCATGCCGCTAATAGCCGATTTCGACTTTGTAAACAACGTTTTCGACTGATTTTTCGGTGCGTGATATATTCCAATGTAAGCATTTTCCCCAAGATTTTAATACAAGATTGGGGGTGCATAATATACATGCTAGCGTTATATATTCGAGTTTTTACGGTACATTTATCATTACAGATTTTTTTAATCAATTCATATTTTAGTTGTCTAAAAGTGGGTGGGGTTTGGTGCCTTTGCATTTTATTATCGAAAAATGCTTCAAAATAAAGGCTGCTTTTGCAACAGTGATCATATTTTTCTTAAATGCAGACTTTTAAATGGCTTTTTATTTAGAATGTACTAGAAAAATCTTGTTAGAAATGATGAAAATATCCGAAAATCACGGTAGCGAAAACGGGTGACAAATATGGAAAATGAAAGTAAACATTTAAAATTCTTAATGAAATACCTGTTTTAAATTTCTTTTTTTTTCCATCATGCCTATTTGATACTTACAATTTCTGCTTATTAAAGCATTTAATTTATTTTGGACCAAACAAAGCTTCGGCAATGATAATAAATTTTCTATAGACCGTAACGGTTGACCTGTTCACATAATGGTATCAAGCAAACAAAATAATGATTTTAATTATCCAATTTGTTGTTCTATTTAGTAATAAGATAAGATAATTTTTATTTTTAAGAAGGCAAGACACAAGTTGCATACGGCTAATTAACAAGTGGTGAAAAGACGATAATCTAAAGCTGCATTGTTTATCAATTAACTTTTACACATTGATCAGTAAACACCTTTGATAATGACAGGGATTATTGTACTGAATATAAACCGCGAGATGACCACATGTCAATCAGCGCGTGGCGTGACTGAGATCTGTTAGCAGCTAATTAACATATGATGCTCCGCCTACTGCCATACTTCCGCGTATGACGGCGAACAATATTGAAATTGACTGAGATTTTGATTGACAAGGGGCAGAACTTTCAAACTCGAGACGCATCAAAGAAAATTTCCGCAAGTCAACCCGACGCAGGGAGCATATTTTGTGCGGGTCAAATACAAGTTTTCTCGATTTTCGCAGGTCAAAAGCCCGGGACCTGGAGCAACCAAATGCCCAGTAAGGGGGAATTTTTTTCTCTGGAGGGGGGAAAAAGGATACTATTTTGGCGGGGGAAGCAGCCAATATTCGATGGTAAAAACGGCCGATCGAGGGCCCTGAAATATTACCTCAAGTTAAAACACTTGTGTCTTAAAATATAACCTCCAGTTACATCACTTGTGTCCTAAAATATAACCTCCAGTTACATCACTTGTGTCTTAAAATATTACCTCAAGTTACAACTCTCCAGTTACAAGACTTGTGTCTTAAAATATAACCTCTACTCTGCATGTCTAATCATCCTACTAAGTTTCAACATTCTGGGACAAGTGGTTCTCAAGAGTTTTCTATGTTCAGGCCCCTGTGACCTTGACCTTAGCTCAAGTGACCCAAGAAAACGATAAGGGTCATCTACTCTTCGAGTCCTATCATCCTATGAAGGTTGAAGGTTCTGGGTCAAATGGTTCTCAAGTTATTGATCGGAAATCCTTTTCCATCTTCTGGACCCTGTGACCTTGACTTTTGATCAAGTGACCAAAATAAGTAATAGGGGTCATCTTGTTAAATAATCCTATGAAATTTCAACATTCTGGGTCAAGTGGTTCTAAAGTTATTGATCAGAAATGGTTTTCCATGTTCAGGCTCATGTGACCTCGACCTTTGATCTAGTAAACACAAAAATAGAAGGGATCATCTTCTCTGTAAGCCCTATCACCTATGAAGTTTGAAAGCTGTAGGTCAAATGGTTCTCCAGTTATTGATCGAAAATAAAGTGTGATGGGCAGATGGACCCTGTGACCTTGACCTTTCATGGAGAGACTCCAAAAACAATAGGGGTCATCTACTTTGTAAGTTCTAACACCCTATAAAGTTTGAGGGTTCTAGGTCAAATGGTTCTCAAGTTATTCACCGGAAATGGATTTCCATGTTCAGGCCCCTGTGACCTTGACCTTTAACAGAGTGACCCCAAAAATCAATAGAGGTCATCTACTCTGCATGTCCAATCATCCTATGAAGTTTCAACATTTTGGGTCAAGTGGTTCTCAAGTTACTCACTGGAAATGGTTTTCCATGTTCAGGCCCCTGTGACCTTGACCTTTAATAGAGTAACCTCAAAATCAATAGGGGTTATATACTCTGCATGTCCAATCATTCTATGAAGTTACAACATTTGCCAAACAAATCAATTTTGATAAGTTACCATTATAAAGTCTATGGAAGTTCAATAGACACTGACCAATAAATCCTTAGATTTCTCAATGGTAAACACCAGGAAGACATTATAACTTATTCTAATATAAGGATTAATGTCAATGCAACTTTATTTTGACACCTGGTAGGGACATGATTTACTATTTCAATAGTATTGCTTTTACTGCACACCTTTCAGGAAACATCAGCAATAAAAACAACAAGAAAATGTGCTGAGCACATAATCTTGGAACAGAAAATATTGGACTGATTCCATGGCTGTGTGTATGATGTCTACACCTACCAGCTGTCAATTGTCTGTTTACGCCTAGCAAGGTTAATGTGTTCCTTCTGTTTTTGCTGAAAATCAGCCTTAGAAAAACAAAGTTTTCCTACACACCATAGATTCAACACTGCTGACCATATGAAATGGAAGCAACAGTGACTGTGGCTTTGCTTTATACATATCTTTGGCTGTGGCCTTTCATTTACATGTAAATATATAGACTGTGATCTTAACTATAAATTTAGTAACATAATGTATCCTGTAACTATGACCTTCAGTATAAAGATAATAACAAATGTATTCTGTAACTATGGCATCTGCAATGTACTGTACAATATTTTGTTCAAGATTTATCCCTGCAATAATATTTGGAAGAAGCACAGCACTGAAGACCCATTTGAATCAGCTCTACAATACTTATGAACTCAATGACTTTCCTTCTCATGCTATTTTGCAAATATAAAATTTACTGAAGTTCTTAACAGTCCTTGCAGAGTTGTTTTCCTTTATAATCCAAAAATCAAGGGAGTAAACTATAGCTGAATTTTATATCTATTACATAAATGATTATCTTTCTTATTTTCTTACACTGATTATAAAATGTTTATAGCATTACTGTATGACACATCACAATGAAACTGATGAACTTCCAAAAACATATCCGTCTGTTGCCATTTAATTACTGTTTATCAAACACAACCCTGATCATGAACTAAAATGCAACAGTAAACATGTTAAATGGTGAACAAATTCCTTGTACATGTAGGTTGAGAGTATCTTATCATTAGTCATCAGCTCATCACATTACAGACAAAATCTATTTTCATACCACTCTTCCTCAAAAATCATTTCTTATTCTTCTAAACATCAGTTTAAGAAAAAATTTTGGATATATTTCCTCATTAATGTCAAAGAAAAAGTATGCCCAATAAATTAGCAACAAACAGGGTATTAAGTTTTATTTTAGGCACCATGAAAACTACTGCCAAATCCTCTACCTGTACATGCTTCCAGACATTTTTTTTCATCTTGAAGGTTAAAATTTGTGCTTTCAAGTAAAACTATTATTAAGTTTCAAATCATGCAAGTTCTGCAGTCACCTTTGATTACCTACTACCTGTCCTAAGCAGTCAACCTGAATCCTGTTCTACCTACTTTCGTTCCATAAATAACTGTAGAAAACGATCACAGGTCAGCCTTATTTCAATCCCATATGGTCAGTTTGGCCCAAAATAATGGTCACATAAAATGTAAATGTATATTTGGAAAACTTAATCTGCCCAAGATGAAATCACGTCCCAGGCACTACCACTCCCATCGAATCTATAGGACGATAACTGTAAGATCAAGAGGGTCAAGGTGGCCCTAGATCGCCCACTTGAGTTTCATAGACAGCTTGAACAATTTGGTAGAGGGTCATATATGGAAAATATCTGTGAAATTATTTTTAAACTGTGCCAGTGTTTTCGGACAACAAGATTTTTCAAAGTATCCACTATATGCATACAGGAAATACTGTATACATATATGAAAAGTGACTCACCCCAACCAGGTAGTCATGTTTTCGACAAACTGGAATAATTTGAACAAACGTATAGGGTCACTGCAGGAACATTTCTGTGATATTACTTAGGTAGATTTCATAGAGACAAACATTCTAACATAGTTTTATGTAAATCTGGCAGATCATTACCCGTGATTTTTTTTCAATGATCTGATCTAGTAACCCAGTTTTTAACCCAAGTGACCAAAATCCAAATTTATCCTGGAGTTTAAAGCAAACATACATTATGACCAAGTATCATATTAAGATCAGGTAGAAAATGTGGCCTTTTCAGTGCTAACTAGGTCTTCTTATGGTTTGACCTAGTGACCTAGTTTGAACTGTGGCTTCTATAGTGTTAACAAGGTTTTTCTACGTTTTAACCTAGTCACATTTTTTATGATTTGACCAGGTTACGAAGTTAACTAGAAGATGCTTTTGTAGAGAAGCGCATGTCTCCCCCAATGCATAGTCATATAGGCAGGAAGTCAATAGGGAACAGGAGCAAAAGTCAAAGTGACACTGATGGATGGTGGCAATAGGAATCATCTACTTTGCATGTCCAATCATTCCACAAAGTTTCAACATTCTGGGCTTACTGGTTCTCAAGTTATGAACTGGAAACTGTTTTCCATGTTCAGGCCCCTGTGACCTTGACCTTTGATCGAGTGACCCTAAAATCAGTAGGGGTCATCTACTCTGCATGTCCAATCATCCTATACAGTTTCAACATTCTGGGTCAAGTGGTTCTCATGTTACTGATTGTAAAGAGTTTTCTATGTTCAGCCCCCTGTGACCTTGAATTTTGATGGTGTGACCCCTACAACAATACGGGTCATCTACTCTGTAACTCCTATCACCCTATGAAATTTGAAGGTTCTATGTCAAATGGTTCTCAAGTTATTGACTGGAAATGGATTTCCATGTTCTGTTTGTTGTGACCTTGACCTTTTATAGAGTAACCCCAAAAACCAGAGGGGTCATCTACTCTGTAAGTCTTATCACCCTATGAAGTTTCAACATTCTGGGTCAAGTGGTTTTCAAGTTACTGACCGGAAATGTTTTTCCATGTTCAGGCCCCTGTGACCTTGACCTTTAATAGAGTGATCCCAAAATCAAAAGGGGTCATCTACTCTGCATGTCAAATAATCCTATGAAGTTTCAACAATCTGGGTCAAGTGGTTCTCACAGTATTGATCGGAAATGGTTTTCCATGTTCAAGCCCCTGTGACCTTGACCTTTGATAGAGTGACCCCAAAATCAATAGGGGTCATCTACTCTGCATGTCCAATCATCCTATGAAGTTTCAACATTCTGGGTCAAGTGGTTCTCAAGTTATTGATCGGAAATAGTTTTCCATGTTCAGGCCCCTGTGACCTTGATCTTTGATGGAGTGACCCCAAAAACAATAGGGGTCATCTACTTTGCATGTCCAATCATCCTATGAAGTTTCAACATTCTGGGTCAAGTGGTTCTCAAGTTCTTGATTGGAAATGGTTCTACATGTTCAGGCCCCTGTGACCTTGACCTTTATAAGAGTGACCCCAAAATCAATAGGGATCATCTACTCTGCACGACCAATCATCCTATGAAGTTTCAACATTCTGGATCAAGTGGTTCTCAAGTTATTTATCGGAAATAGTTTTCCATGTTCAGGCCCGTGACCTTGACCTTTGATGGAGTAACCCCAAAAACAATAAGGGTCGTCTACTCCATAAGCCCTGCCACCCTATGAAGTTTGAAGGTTCTAGGTCAAATGGTTCTCCAGTTATTGTTCCGAAATGAAGTGTGATGTACAGATAGACAGATAGACAGGGCAAAAACAATATGTCTCTCTAGTGACCTAATGCTTGACCTCATGTTAACCAGTTTTGAACTTGACCTAAATTTTATTGAGACAAGTATTCTGACAAATTATATGAAGTGACCAAGCTTTTGATCTCAGACAACCCAAATTTGAACTTACCATATATTTCATAGAGAACTTATCCTACAAATCATAGAGACAAACATTCTGACAAAGAATCAAAAAGGCAAAAAAAATAAAGGGAACGGTCTCAAAAAAGCTAGGTAGGGTAGGCTTTGAGGGGTTTTTTTTGTTTTGTTTTTGTTTTTGTCCAGTTCAAACGGCGAAACCAGTCGCGAATTCTTAAGATGACATGACTATGTAATTTTAATATATATCTATAAACTACATACATGTATTTTGATTTTAGTGATAATCAGCACCCACTTCTACAAACCTTTGTGCGTTGCAAGCGACAGCTCCATCAAGGCATTTTCATGGCATCTAAGTTTATCAAATGAGGTGCTCGCATTGAACACCTTGAAGATTCTCATATCCACTTGGGAGTGGATGCATCTCTCCCTCAAAACATTTAAGATGATTGTCGGCATTTTGCCGATTTGGTTCAGTGTTTTAACGCGTGTTCTCGATATGGATTACAGTTTTGGAAAATAGCTGAGGGATCCCGAATGATTACAAATAAAAATGCAACAGGTAGGGTCAGTTTCCCAAAACCAAAGAATTTTTTTTAGGCCTTATTCTAATATGTAGCCTCTAGAGTTTTAAAAAAGATTTTTATGATTTCACCTAGTTTCAGACTTCTGGCAACCCAATTTCAAAACTGACCTAGACTTCATAGAGACAAACATTCTGACAAAATGAAGTAGAAAAGATGGTCTCTAGTGTTTAAAAGGTTTTCCTATTCATTGACCTAGTGACCTTGTTTTTGACCCTAGATAACCCAGCAAACAATTCATTTGAGATTCTATTGAGGGTAACATTTTGGCAAAGTTTCATGAAGATTAACTTCAAGAGTGTCAACTGCCAAATTGTTGAAGATGCATGACATATGATGCACAACAATAAACACAGGGTGATCACGATAGCTCACCTTGAGCACTTTCTGCACAGGTGAGCTAATAACAGCAACAAATATGTGGGGCAGAATTAGAAGACTTACCTTTACATTTTTTGAAGACAACCTTACATTTACAGTCTTTACAATCTATTCCCTTTGCAGTGCAGCCCAATAAAGGCAGAGGTGGTGGAGACCCAGCGGCCCCTTGTAACAAATCCACATTATCAAAGTTAGCTCCTATTGTTCCTAAATCCTTCATGTTGTGAATCAATCTGGTTTCATCACATTCTACTCCATTGTCACAATCATTAGAAAACTTAACTAGTCCTAATTCACTGATTCCGTCCAAAATACTTTCCGAATCAAGACTGGTTGGTGTGGGAGACCTGTCCCCGGAGCCATATTCTGGGGCCGGGGACGAGGATTTCGAAGCATTCTCTTCTGCCTCCAGTATCATCCAGAGTGTATTCTTACACTGAGTGAGCAATGCACCGCCACCCTGTATTAACACCATTTCAGAGAAGCAGGATATTGGCTCATAGTTAATTAACTCCAGGGAGAAGTTAACTTGATTATTTACAACTCCCAATGATCAACATTCTTAATGTCAAGCCTTTGTAATCCACATTTTATTGTTATACAGTATTTAAAACATATGTCCCTCATTTTCCTTTGTGTTTACTTAAAACAATTCACCAATTATTAAACACATGGTGTTCAGCTGCATTTAATTCTTTCTAGTGAAAAGTACAATCTCTGCATGTGATCTAAAGACCAATTTCAGGAATGGCAAAAACAAAAAAGACTTGAGTGGCCAGCAGAACTGCTACATGATACACTGATAAAACTGAAACAACACTTCAACTCAAAATTACTGGCCCAAATAATGTGTCTAGACAAATATATCAATCAGAATAATTATATTCTTTTGGTTTCAAATATCCAAATTTAATCATCTCTGTCCTGTCCATAGTAACCACAAAACTGAAGAGTCAAAAACTGACACATTGCAACATCCAATATACATGTATCTCACAATTTTCAAAGACCAAACAGTATCCCCAACTAGATTAAAATCAATCCTTAATTCAATGCCATATTTTTGCTGTGATAACTGTTAATGAGGTATGTTCCAACAGCAATGCAGTAGAATTTTTATTGGCAGCATGGAGGATTTTATTCCCATTTTATTGCTGCAACAACCTCCTTTACAATGATTTAGCCAATGATGTGCACACTTGTCAGAGAGAAAATTTAATTGAAAAGTAATCTCTTCCAAAATGTTTTAGTTGAACCATCAATTTTCCTGTGACTTATACACTGGGTGATTCATAAAGGAAATTTGTGCATCACACATAAATACTTGGATAAAGTGAAGTATGAGCAAATAGAGAGAAACTGAGTGATCCAGGTGCTTCATACAGACAGGTGCTCCATATGGGTCAATTAAGGACACTGGTCAAGAGGTTTCTTTTTACTTATCCAATTGACCAAAGCTGAATTTAATTGAACAGCTGGCAATGTTCAGATACTCATTCATACAAACCATTCAAGTTTGAAAATTCTGACAAATACAATTACTCACTTAAGTGAAAGAAAGGATTCAATATGAAATCATTTTTAATCCAAATTTTGTAGGTTTTATTATCTTTATTTGTGTAAACGACTCCTATCACCTTTCAAATTCCCAAATAATGCATTATTAATACAGTCAATACTCATGTGGGCCTTATTCTGTCTTCCAATGCCATGACCTAGTTAATGTACATTTTATAATTCAAGTACTTTAAAGACCTTCAATCACACTTGTTTTTACCATAGAGCTAAAAACACAACCTCTTACCCTAACATTATTGCAGTAAGCAACATGTAGGACAAGCTTCATTTCACTAGTGAGGTTTAGAAAAGTTGACCTTGACCCAACTGACCATATGCAATCAAAACATTGGTCTCACTAAAAGCTATTTAAAGACGAAGTGTCATTTCAATCTATCATTCCAAATTTTTTATGTATCATAATTTTATATTAGACAAAAGGAGTTGCCACCCATCCCTCCACCCAGCCAGCCACCTGTTATGGTGCTCTACATAACACACACTGTTATTGTAAAATCTCTTAAACTCATACACAACTTCAGAAAGTGTAATCAATCAGAGAAATTCTTTTAGGGGTGGTAACAAACTTGTCAAAAGCACTATTTCTGCACAAATCATTAGGGCATGTTTACAATAGAGGCATTCTTGTGGTCTCTATTTTTAATCTAATGATGTATTACTTCTCAAGCAGTTTGATTTTACTCTATGATAAGAAATCTTTACAAATATGATATGAGAAACTGAGGAAACTGAACAAAAATAAAGTCAACAATATTTGAAAATGCTTGAGACAGAATAATAAATAAAGTCGCAATAGAAAAATACCGTAAACACTCAAATATATTATGCTAGCATGCCAATTACAGCCAATCTGCCATTTAAAGCTCACACTGAAAATCTCACTCACTGCTTAACCAATTACAGACATCTCAAAAATGTCATAAATATTTAAAGATATGACACTTCTCAAACTGTCAACAACTTCTCAGCAAGCTTTATATGCACAAACAAACATTTCATAATTATGGGCACATCAAAGAAGTTACCTGGCTTGTACATGTATGTTGTTGTTGTTTTCTTTTTATTTTAATTTCAGAAGGCCACATGTTGAAATAAGATGTATATATTTGTTTGTATATTTCTTATGTGTTACCTTCTTTAAATAAAGATATTATTATTATAAATATTATTAAAAGATGCATCTAAAACGTCAAAGTTCTCGACCCGAAACTGGTACACACTCGGCCTACAACCAAGAAATCAAAAGCATAATAATAAATTGTCAACTCAAATGTGACAGTATGACAAAATTCATTTCTAGACAAACAAGAACTGTCTCCATAGGATGACATATGCCCCAGATGGCACTTTGAATGAGTAGTTATGGCCGATGTTAGAGTTTAGGACCTTTGACCTACGGAGCTGGGTCTTGCGCACGACACGTCGTCTTACTGTGCCACACATTCATGCGTAGTTATTTTAAAATCCATGCATGAATGACAAAGATATGGACCGGACACGCCCATCAATGCACTATCATGAAATATGACCTTTAACGTCTAAGTGTGACCTTGACCTTTGAGCTACGGACCTGGGTCTTGCGCGCGACACGTCGTCTTACTGTGGTACACATTCATGCCAAGTTATTTGAAAATCCATCCATGGTTGACAAAGATATGGACCGGACACTCCCATCAATGCACTATCCTTTAATGTCTAAGTGTGACCTTGACCTTTGAGCTACGGACCTGGGTCTTGCGCACTGCACGTCGTCTTACTGTGGTACACATTCATGCCAAGTTATTTGAAAATCCATCCATCGATGACAGATATGGACCGGACACGCCCATCAATGCACTATCCTTTAATGTTTAAGTGTGACCTTGACCTTTGAGCTACGGACCTGGGTCTTGCGCGCGACATGTCGTCTTACTGTGGTACACATTCATGCCAAGTTATTAGAAAATCCATCCATCGATGACAAAGATATGGACCGGACACGCCCATCAATGCACTGTCCTTTAATGTCTAAGTGTGACCTTGACCTATGAGCTACGGACCTGGGTCTTGCGCGCGACACGTCGTCTTACTGTGGTACACATTCATGCCAAGTTATTTGAAAATCCATCCATCGATGACAAAGATATGGACCGGACACGAAAATTGCGGACAGACTGACAGACTGACAGACCGACAGACTGACAGACCGACAGACGGACAGACGGTTCAAAAACTATATGCCTCCCTTCGGGGGCATAAAAATGTATTTCTTAAAGCAGTGTTTTTTCCCACTGTCCCGGCCTTTACAATTGGGAAAAATACGCAGTAAAACATCTAAATTGGGAATTGTTAAGTCATATTTTTTATTTAAAACAAGAGGACCATGATGGTCCTGAATCGCTCACCTCTTCCCACATGACCCAGTTTTGAGTATGAAGTCGTTTTTTCTATTATTTGACATAGTGACCTAGTTTTTGAGCTCATGTGACCCAGTTTCGAACTTGACCTAGATATTATCAAGATAAAAATTCTGACCAATTTTCATGAAGATCCATTGAAAAATATGGTCTCTAGAGAGGTCACAAGGTTTTTCTATTATTTGACCTATTGACCTAGTTTTCGAAGGTACGTGACCCTGTTTTGAACTTGACCTAGATATCATAAAGGTAAACATTCTCACTAATTTTCATGAAGATCTCATGAAAAATATGGCCTCTAGAGAGGTCACAAGGTTTTTCTATTTTTATACCTACTGGCCTAGTTTTTGAGCGCACGTGACCCAATTGCAAAACTGACCTAGATATCATCAAGGTGAACATTCAGATCAATTTTCATGAAGATCCATTGAAAAATATGGTCTCTAGAGAGGTCAAAAGATTTTAATAATTTTAGACCTACTGACCTAGTTTTTGACCGCAGTTGACCCATTTTCAAACTTGACCTAGATATCATCAAGATGAACATTCAGACCAACTTTCATACAGATCCCATGAAAAGTGTGGCCTCTAGAGAGGTCACAAGGTTTTTTTATTATTTGACCTACTGACCTAGTTTTTTAAGGCACGTGACCCTGTTTCAAATTTTACCTAGATATCATCAAGGTGAACATTCTGACCAATTTTTATGGAGATCCATTCACAAGTATGGCCTCTAGAGAGGTCACAAAGTTTTTCTATTTTTACACCTACTGACCTAGTTTTTGACTGCACATAATACTGTTTCGAACTTGTCCTAGATATCATCAAGATGAACATTCAGACCAATTTTCATACAGATCCAATAAAAAATATGGCCTTCAGAGAGGTCAAAAGGTTTTTCTATTATTTGACCTCCTGACCTAGTTTTTGAAGGCACGTGACCCACTTTCGAACTTGACCTAGATATCATCAAGATGAACATTCAGACCAAATTTCATACAGATCCCATGGAAAATATGGCCTCTAGAGAGGTCACAAGGTTTTTCTATTATTTGACCTACTGACCTAGTTTTTGACTGCATGTGACCCACTTTCGAACTTGACCTAGATATCATCAGGATGAACATTCTGACCAATTTTCATACAGATCTCATGAAATATATGGCCTCTAAAGAGGTCACAAGGTTTTTCTATTTTTAGAACTACTGACCTAGTTTTTGACCGCACGCGACCCAGTTTCGAACTTTACCTAGATATCATCAAGATGAACATTCAGACCAATTTTCATACAGATCCCATGAAAAATATGGCCTTTAGAGAGGTCACAAAGTTTTTCTATTATTTGACCTACTGACCTAGTTTTTGAAGGCACGTGACCCAGTTTCGAACTTAACCTAGATATCATCAAGGTGAATGTTCTGACCAATTTTCATGAAGATCTTTTGAAATATATGGCCTCTAGAGAGGTCACAAGGTTTTTCTATTTTTATACCTACTGACCTAGTTTTTGACGGCACGTGACCCAGTTTCGAACTTGTCCTAGATATCATCAAGGTGAACATTAAGACCAATTTTCATGAAGATTTTGTGAAATATATGGCCTCTAGAGAGGTCACAAGGTTTTTCTATTTTTAGACCTACTGACCTAGTTTTTGATGGCACCTGACCCACTTTCGAACCTGACCTAGATATCATCAAGGTGAACATTCAGATTAAATTTCATACAGATCCCATGAAAAATATGGCCTCTAGAGAGGTCACAAAGTTTTTCTATTATTTGACCTACTGACCTAGTTTTTGACAGCATGTGACCCACTTTTGAACTTGACCTAGATATCATCAAGATGAACATTCTGACCAATTTTCATGAAGATCTCATGATATATATATGGCCTCTAGAGAGGTCACAAGGTTTTTCTATTTTTAGACCTACTGACCTAGTTTTTGACCGCACGCCACCCAGTTTCGAACTTGACCTAGATATCATCAAGATGAACATTCAGACCAATTTTCATACAGATCCCATGAAAAATATGGCCTTTAGAGAGGTCACAACGTTTTTCTATTATTTGAACTACTGACCTAGTTTTTGATGGCACGTGACCCAGTTTCGAACTTGACCTAGATATCATCAAGATGAATGTTCTGACCAATTTTCATGAAGATCTTTTGAAATATATGGCCTCTAGAGAGGTCACAAGGTTTTTCTATTTTTATACCTACTGACCTAGTTTTTGATGGCACGTGACCCAGTTTCGAACTTGACCTAGATATCATCACGGTGAACATTCTGACCAATTTTCATGAAGATCTTGTGAAATATGTGGCCTCTAGAGAGGTCACAAGGTTTTTCTATTTTTAGACCTACTGACCTAGTTTTTGATGGCACGTGACCCAGTTTCGATCTTGACCTAGATATCATCAAGATGAACATTCTGACCAACTTTCATAAAGATCCCATGAAAAATGTGACCTCTAGAATGGTCAGAAGCAAAAGTTTACGGACGGACGCACGCACGCATTGACGCAGGAAGGACACCGCGCGATCACAAAAGCTCACCTTGTCACTTTGTGACAGGTGAGCTAAAAAGTTACATTTAAGTAAAAAATGGTGCATTAAGTTTGCAAACTGTATTGTGTTTCAAATGTTTAGGGTTCATAGGTACGAAAAAAGTTTGAAAAAGTTGAACTTTTTTTTTTTTAAAGTTTGGGAATTTTTGGAAAAAAACATACTATTTGCCATTGGGATAGGGGCCCAATTTCGGACCCAAATTGGCCTAAAAAAAACTGTCAAGACAACCAACTTTTCGTTCTTATGCGCTGATGCAATATATAAAATGTGGTCATGTAGTCTTCTCAGAAATTCATTTTGCATTATTTACAAGTGTGTCTAAATGTGTAACAATCAAATTAAAGTCTGGGTTTCTCAAAGACTGACTATACCAAAAATGTGTGTGAAGTTAAGATCTACTTGATGACTTTCTAAAACTGTTCACAAGCTGCCAACTTGACAGACTCATCTTCAGCCATCAACCAAGACATTTAGATCTATCATCAAAGGATACTGTACTAGTCATCCAACCATCCCCTACCCCTTCTGCACTACATGAAACATGAGTTGACCACTGCTTGTGAAGCTTGTACATAGATTACTATAGAGATTCATCCATATTCATGGCTAAAATGAACAATACAAACCAATGAAATCTAGACTGGAAAATTCCAATCTTCACACAGAAATAAATCTCAATCTCAACAGATAAATGATTCTTAAAACAAGAAATATCCAGAATCCTTTCAACAAATTATCCACAAAACTAACAATCTCCCCTCACATTTGCAGCATCAAACTAACTGAAGGTTAGCATTATCCACTTTTTTGAACATTTTCACAAAAAGAGACAGAACAATACAGGAGACATCTGGCACCAAATCACAAGAAATGTAAGAGGCACTGCACATCAATTCTAATTTGTCTAGATCCCTGTTTATTTAGGGGCACAAGTGAGCTCCATCATACCTTATCTACATAACTCCCAGAATGCTGCCCTAGTAAGCTAGCAAACTGGAAGTTTGTTCAATGGTCCTGTAACATTTAGTGGATTACAAGAACTATGTTATATTTTTTAATGCTATGCCTAATAGGGATGAAATGCTCTTTTTCAAAGAGAACTGGCTAAGGTATTAAACAAGAGGACCATGATGGTCCTGAATCGCTCACCTCTTCCCATATGACCCAGTTTTGAGTATGACGTCATTTTTTCTATTATCTGACATAGTGACCTAGTTTTTGAGCTCATGTGACCCAGTTTTGAACTTGACCTAGATATTATCAAGATAAAAATTCTGACCAATTTTCATGAAGATCCATTGAAAAATATGGTCTCTAGAGAGGTCAAAAGATTTTAATAATTTTAGACCTACTGACCTAGTTTTTGACCGCAGTTGACCCAGTTTCAAATTTGACTTAGATATCATCAAGATGAACATTCAGACCAACTTTCATACAGATCCCATGAAAAGTATGGCCTCTAGAGAGGTCACAAGGTTTTTTTATTATTTGACCTACTGACCTAGTTTTTTATGGCATGTGACCCAGTTTCAAACTTGACCTAGATATCATCAAGATGAACATTCTGACCAATTTTTATGGAGATCCATTCACAAGTATGGTCTCTAGAGAGGTCACAAGGTTTTTCTATTTTTAGACCTAATGACCTAGTTTTTGACCGCACATGACCCTGTTTCGAACTGGACCTAGATATCATCAAGATGAACATTCAGACCAATTTTCATTCAGATCCCATGAGAAATATGGCCTTTAGAGAGGTCACAAGGTTTTTCTATTATTTGACCTACTGACCTAGTTTTTGATGGCACATGACCCACTTTCAAACTTGACCTAGATATCATCAAGATGAACATTCAGACCAATTTTCATACAGATCCCATGAAAAATATGGCCTCTAGAGAGGTCACAAGGTTTTTCTATTATTTGACCTACTGACCTAGTTTTTGACCGCACATGACCCACTTTCGAACTTGGCCTAGATATCATCAAGGTGAACATTCTGAACAATTTTCATGAAGATCTTATGAAATATATGGCCTCTAGAGAGGTCACAAGGTTTTTCTATTTTTAGACCTACTGACCTAGTTTTTGTCCGCACATGACCCAGTTTCGAACTTGACCTAGATATCATCAAGATGAACATTCAGACCAACTTTCATACATATCCCATGAAAAATATGGCCTCTAGAGAGGTCACAAGGTTTTTCTATTATTTGGCCTACTGACCTAGTTTTTGATGGCACGTGACCCAGTTTCGAACTTGACCTAGATATTATCAAGGTGAACGTTCTCACTAATTTTCATGAAGATCTTGTGAAATATATGGCCTCTAGAGAGGTCACAAGGTTTTTCTATTTTTAGACCTACTGACCTAGTTTTTGATGGCACGTGACCCAGTTTCGAACTTGACCTAGATATCATCAAGGTGAACATTCTGACCATGTTTCATGAAGATCTTGTGAAATATATGGCCTCTAGAGAGGTCACAAGGTTTTTCTATTTTTAGACCTACTGACCTAGTTTTTGAAGGCACGTGACCCAGTTTCGAACTTGACCTAGATATCATCAAGATGAACATTCTGACCAACTTTCATAAAGATCCCATGAAAAATGTTACCTCTAGAGTGGTCACAAGCAAAAGTTTACGGACGGACGGACGCACGCACGGACGCACGCACGGACGGACGACGGACACCGCGCGATCACAAAAGCTCACCTTGTCACTTTGTGACAGGTGAGCTAAAAAGAATCACGAAATGAATAAACAAGAGCTGTCACAGGAGACAGCATGCTCGACTAATTCCATGCTGGATAGTGATATAAGGCACATTCTGAGGAAGCTGAAGCTGTCACACGGGTGTTTAAATGACTCAAATGTGGATGAAGATATTGGACAATAGCTTAAGTCTCAAAGCAATAAATCAGTATAAAAGGAACACATTTCATGGAAAACTTCTGCAAAAGTAATGCACCATAATTATGTAATATCATGCGGCTATTTCAGAACAACTATTTAAAGCTTCAATCAAATCTATTAATTTTAGTAATACTGGAGATACTGCAAAAGTGCATCGCAACTTGAACCAGAAATTCTATTAGTAAAAAGAGGGCATAACTCAGAACAGACTGGTGCCAGTATTATCAAACTTGTGTAATATGATGTGAGTGATGATGTGGAACAATCATTTTAAGTTTGATTTAATCCATTAAGTAAAAACAGAGATATAAAAAGCATAGAAATTAAACTGAAATTCTAAGTAAAAAGGGGATATAACTCATAAAATATTTGCACCAGAGTTACTGACCTTGTGTCATAAGATGAGGTTGATGATCTGGAAAAACTAATTTAAGTTTTAATCAAATTCATTAAGTAATGCCAAAGATATAGTGAAGTGCAACACAATTAACCTGAAATTCTAAGTGAAAAGGGGATATAATTCATTAAATATTGATGCAAGAGTTATGGCCCTTGTATCATATGATGTGGATGATGATGTGGTACAAATGTTTAAAGATTGAATCAAATCTGTTTGGTAATAGCAGAGATAGAGTGAAAGTACATAAAAACTATTAACCTGAAATTTTAAGTAAAAAGGGGGATAACTCATAAAATACAGGTGTCACAGTTATGGTCCTTGTGTCAAATGATGTAGGCGATAATGATGAACAATTATTTGAATTTTGAATCAAATCTCTTCTGAAATAACAGAGATATAGTGAAAACGCATCAAAATTAACATAAAATTCTAAGTAAAAAGGGGGCAAAATTCATGAAAAATTGGGGCCAGAGTTACGGACCTTGTGTCACATGATGTGGGTGATGATGTTGAACAACTATCAAATCCATTCAGTAATAACTGAGATAAAGTGAAAGTGCATGCACCAAAATGTTAACCTGAAATTCCAAGTAAAAAGGGGGGATAATTCATGAAATATTGGTGCCAGAGTTATGACCCTTGTGCTATATGATGTGGGTGATGATGTGGAACAACTATCAAATCCATTCAGTAATAACTGAGATAGAGTGAAAATGCACCAAAACGTTAACCTGAAATTCTAAGTAAAAAGGGGATATAGTTCATGAAAAATTGTGCCAGAGTTATGACCCTTGTGCCATATGATGTGGGTGATGATGAGAAATAATTATTTTAAGTTTGAAGCAAATCCATCAAGTAATAAAAAAGATAAAAGAGAAAGTGCATCAAACTTTAACAAAGGTGGGGACGCGGAAAGACACAGACGCTGGGTCGAGTAGGATAGCTCTCCATACTTTGTAAAGTCAAGCTAAAAATCTGTAATGACAACATGAAGGCCAAGTGACCCTATGTCACTCGTTGGTTTTTTTTTTTTCTTTTTTTTGATCCAGTTGTCCCCAAAAGGGGCCAAATGGGCCCATCTGAACCAATTTGAGAGATGTCCATACAAGGCTACAACAGACCAAGTTTGGTAAAGATCCACCATGTTCTTCATGAGAAGTTGTTTATTTTTTTCTATTTTAGCTATGGAAGCCCCTAAAACAGGCAAAGTATAACTTTTGACAGAGGTCCATACAAGGATGCTACAGGCAGTTTTGTAACAAACCATCAAGCAGTTAATGAGAAACAAGAGCTGTCACTAATGGTGACAAATGCCCCCGCATCACCTTGACCTTTGACCTGGTGACCCCAAAGTCAGTAGGGGTCGTGTACTCAATAAATACTATCAGCATGTGAAGTTTGAAGGTCCTGGGTGCAGTGGTTCGCGAGTAAAGTGCCTTCATGCAAAAAGTTAACATTTGACCTGGTGACCTTGACCTACTGACTGGTTGTGTACTCAATAAGTACTATCAGCATGTGAAGTTTGAAGGTCCTGGGTGTAGTGGTTCGCGAGTAAAGTGCCTTCATGCAAAAACTTAACGTTGTGACGAAGGAACGAATGAACTAACAAATGGACGGACAGTTGAAAACTAATATGCCTCCCTTCGGGGGCATAAAAAGTCATTTATAAGTGTTTTTTTTTCTATTTTTACCTCTGGCAGCCCTTGAAAAAAACCAAGCATAACTATTTGAATAATCTTTACAGAAGTCCATATTGTCGGCTTCAGTCGAAAAGGACGTACTAGACACAAAAAACAGTCTTCGCCTTAATTTTTTTTTCAGCACTTGTCCTTTCGGGCAAGTAAGTTAAGAAAACCACTTGCCCGAAAACATTTTTACTTGCCCGAAATCATTTTGTTTACAAATATGATGTATTTTGGTTTATGCTTAATTCAACATTCAGTTATGTAAATGGTAGTCAACTAACCTACCCACACTATCCATAGGCAGGCTAAGCCAACGTAAGTGGATAACCATGTTGCAATATTCAAGTAACTAGCAGACAGAAAATATGGGAGAAAACTGTAGAAAAAAGTAAGACTTATATCAGTATCTAGTTATATGCCAGGTGTGGGGTTCAAATTTGCACTACCCTTCTAAAACTTACTTTTTTAGCCAGGGCCTTTAAAATATAGTGTAGTTGTTCAAATTTAACTGCAATAATGGATAAGCCTGGTTATAGGCTCCTCACCCCACCCAACCCCCCAAAGAAAATTGTTGTGTTTCTAGTGGCATGGCCAAAAAAGTAGAGTCGGTAGGTCAGTATTTTTTTCTTTTTTTTGAAGCAGTATTATCAAGTAAATGTAGCCTATTATCACATTCCGGGGCGACGTGTCCAAAAAATAGGGACACAATAATCAACCCACCCCTGTTTAAAGCGAAAAAAATCGGTAATTTTTCTGTTGATAAACAAGAAATTGGCCTTGTTTTCATCATCAATCAAAACCCCATTAAAGAGCTAAAAGAAGTGTGTCGGTATCATGGCATCTGAAGTGGAGATCAAAGCGATATAGTTGCCCGAGATTGTCATGGCATTACGTCATGTTTTCGCGCCATGTGGCACATCACTGTCTGATCATACTGCCTCGGTTCTTTAAATTGCTGAGAAGAAATCAGTAAAAAAGTATCTTCTTTAATTTTCTTTAAAAGTGAATGTGCAATATCCCGTATAAACTGACAGGTAAATGTGTCAAACGATAATAGTAGATGTCCTATCTCTGTGACCTATTTGCCCTCAACGAATTTACATTATTGTTTGAAAAGAATATCTGACATAGTGTCGAGTCAAAACAGACATGTACAAAGATTCATTTACTTATTAAACTTATTAAAACCAACAGCGACATCATACTGCTTTATTTTAAAACAATTTTTTATTTACGCTCACGAGGTCCCGTAACATATTCTGCCGCACTTGCAGAAATCTGTTTGCCAAAAATCGTTTTACTCGATCTATTTAAATTGCTGCCGCTTTTTCATTATTTAATATTTTTTAATTCTGTCTTTTGTACTTTCTTGTCAAAAATCTGAATTTTATGACCATAGTATGTATTATTTATTTACTTTTAGAAATAAATAAATAATTAAGATCGCGCTGTTTGAAATTTTACAAAAAATTGTATGAAACTTCGATCGTTTTTATAGAATTTTGCCTACATTTCTATCGATATCTTATCAAAATCGTAATAGAAATTAGAATTCAAACTGTATACTTCTCAAGTGGTGTTGAAAATTTCAAGCGATTATATTAAAAAACAAGAGCTGTCCGTAAGACAGCCAAGCTCGACTATTCGAAATATTGTCCCAGAAGCAGGAAAATATTACCCAAAAAGGTTAAATATCAAAAGAGTTTTAAGTTCAAAAGGGGGCATAATTTGACCAAAATGCATATCAGTTATGGGACTTGCTGCTATCAACTAGTTTTATAACCCCGAAGGCACATATGAAGTTTCAATTCAATATCTGCATTAGTTTTGGAGATAGACACTCGCATGTTAAACTTTAACCAAAATTTTCTAAGTCCAAAAGGGGGCATAATTTGCCCAAAATACATGCCAGAGTTATGGGACTTGACCCAGTGAGGTTGGTAATTGATCTAGAAAAAGAAAAAATAAGTTTCAAATCTATATGCCTTTTAGTAATAGCTGTATGTACTTGCACGCAAAACTTTAACCAGAATTTGCTAAGTCCAAAAGGGGGCATAATTTGGCCAAAATGAAGGTCAGAGTTGCTGCTATCAACTAGTTTTATAACCCCGAAGATACATGTGAAGTTTCAAATCAATATCTGCATTAGTTTTGGAGATAGTAACTTGCATGTAAAACTTTAACCAAAATTGTCTAAGTCCAAAAGGGGGCATAATTTGCTCAAAATACATGCCAGAGTTATGGGACTTGACCCAGTGAGGTTGGTTATTGATCTAGAAAAAGAAAAAATAAGTTTCAAATCTATATGCCTTTTAAAAATAGCTGTATGTACTTGCACGCAAAACAGAATTTGCTAAGTCCAAAAGGGGGCATAATTTGGCCAAAATGAAGGTCAGAGTTATGGGACTTGCTGCTATCAACTAGTTTTATAACCCCGAAGACACGTGAAGTTTCAAATCAATATCTGCATTAGTTTTGGAGATAGTAACTTGCATGTAAAACTTTAACCAAAATTTTCTAAGTCCAAAAGGGGGCATAATTTGCTCAAAATACATGTCACAGTTATGGGACTTGACCCAGAGAGGTTGGTAATTGACCTAGAAAAAGAAAAAATAAGTTTCAAAGCTATATGCCTTTAATTGATGGCTGTATGTACTTGCATGCAAAAACTTAACCAAGGCGTGACGCCGACGCCAGGGTGAGTAGAATAGCTAGACTATTCTTTGAATAGTCGAGCTAATGAATGCACTACACCCTTTTTTTGTGTACGTGTCGATAAACAAAAGTAACGGCGATACGATAGGTCGCACGTGCTCGTGGAATGGAAAATTACTGGCATCATGACGTTTTGATATCTTTACGATTCACGGGTAAATTCCAGTCAATCCAGGTAATTTTCTGAATTTTGTAAAGTTACTTTATATATTGCAAATGTGAAGTCATCAATTCCTGCATAAATATACGAAAGCTAGTATTTAGGATGTTCATTTCAGATTCATGAAATTCTTTTTGTAATTATTGTGAAAGTTAATAGATTTAAATTTCGGAAAAAAGCACTTGTCCATTCGGGCAACCACCTGAAAACTTTAGCTTGCCCGAAACAGGATCTACTTGTCCCGGACTTCGGGCAACCCAGTTACGACGAAGACTGCAAAAAATGAAAAGTCAAAAACAGTGTATCTGCAAACAGAAGTATACAATTTGAAAAAAATCAGCTTCAAAAAGACGTATTTGCAAAAACTACCTTAAAAACCACACCATTCCGCTGCATGAATACAATTCAAAAGAATTACAAATACAAATCAAAGGCCTGAATGGCCTGAGTCGGCTAATGATTGATGTACTGACAGTATAGTCTACCAGTTTCAGTTTGTTTTTAGTTTTTTTCTTAAAATTTCATAACACAGCTCGATATTTACCCAAAATATTATATCCGGATACGATTACACTTTTCTCCAGTTTGAACAATATATTTTACAATTTGTGATGATACGAAGACATTTAGCAGCAACTGGCAGTATCTGACATTGAAGTTTACGGTTAAATTACCTCTTATTTAAATCTTTTCATAAAAAAGTTGTTTCGTTTCGTGAAAGCAGCCAAACATAGACGATCTACTTTCGATTTCAAAAACTACAAGAAAATACAATTTAATGTTTCGCCGATTTGTTTATTTCTCGAAAAATAAGAATTAAAATCATTTTTAATATCAGTAGCAACTAAACAAACCAGTAAGAGCTTCTTCTTCCGATAATTTATCCGTTTACTGACTGCAAAATTCAACCCACGCAAAGTTTACAGAAATCATACGATGCGTGTTTACGTTCAATGTGGGAGAATTAAGGCTGATCGGCTATGTTACCTAACGCATCCAGACGATTCAGATTTTGTTTTTAAAAAAGCATTGTGTGCGTTTCTGTAATTTTATATACGTTTTTATACGCTTAGAAATTATTAGACATGCGTATTTGCATTATTTCTATACGTAATTTAGGCTAATACACATCTTATCTGGAGCCCTGTGGAACTATTTTTTGTCTTTTGCTGGATGTTACCCAAGCTTTGTAAGCCTGTGCAATTCTTAAAATGCACATTTATGCTTAATGAGTTACATTCGAGTATCGCACAATTACAAGTCATAAATATGACAGATTACATCGTATATTGGTCATAGCAAAGGGAATTGACACAACTTAACTTCATTCATGCAGTGAACTGTTTGAAGTTTGAGAAATCTAATGGAACTACATCCCTTCACTGTGTTATTTGGTCCATTTAGAGAATCGTTGGATAGCAAGGACTCGTCAAAAGGCTTTCAGCCTTTAGCCGACGCAAAAAATGTAGCTTCAATTATTGCATCTTATTTTAACAAACACGTTGATGAAATTTATTTTATGTCCTTTCCTCATGTGACAATTTTTTACCTTTGTGCTTGGCTATTGTATCCGCAAAAGATATGGGAACACTTTACCTTTTCGAAAATGACATCGTGTGACATCGTAAGACAGTGTATACTAGTGTGACACCATATGATAGTGTATACCAGTGTGACACCATATGATAAGAATACCAGTGTGACACCATAAGACAGTGTATACTAGTATGCACCACATGATAGTGTATACCAGTATGACACCATAAGACAGTGGATACCAGTGTGACATCATAAGATAGTGTATATCAAAGTTTTTGGGGGTTGTTATTCAAGGGTAGAGAGTAACAGCTTACCAATGCCTGATTAATGGAAGTTTGAATCCTTACCCAAGCAAAAAGGGTTAGTGCTGGTCTTTTCTACAAAGTAACCATACATGTAAAACAAGTTTAAATCATTTCTCCGCATACTCATTTTCCTTCTGGTACCATCTGTATATATACTGTGGCATTACTCAGTTTGTCTCATGCTTTTTTCTAAAATTTTCTGTCAGACAAGTTGGAAACATCTTTCAGCAGATTACAATGATATTATCAGCCCGACCATGTGACTCACAGTGATGAAATTAATATATACACATTTTGTATGATATTCTACCTCTGGATTTCATCCAGAAGTTTTCACTATTTTCCCTGGTATATCTGCAGCTGTCACTTGCAAATGTTGAAATGTGCATCAAAAGTTCAGTTTGGTAAAAAACAACAGCATTCAGGTACACATTGCCAATATCAACAAATACAAAACAATGAACCATCTCAAATTTTACTGATACAAAGGAAGGTGCTTCTGTTACTGGATACATCACCAATGGATAAACAGATTAAAGGTCCAATACTAAGGAAAGTGAACATTTTAATTTCTTTTAAAAAGCACAGAATCTATTTCATTTTATTGGAAAATGAAAGTTGGTATGTAGAAATTCGAAATAAATCGCAGTATATGTACAATTATTTTTCTATGAAGTATGAAGAAAGTTAAAAAGACCTTGGGGGTCATTCTGTCGATTCATTGAAATTTCAACATAATACACATACATTTCTTTGAGTTCCAAAGACCTTCTGTAAATTTTGACCTGCCAATCTTCATTATTTAGTGTCTTGCAGAAGTCTATGCACTGGCTATGAAAAAAATTGCCAACTCACTTTCCCTTAGTAATGGACCTTTAAGAAAAGTGAACTTTTTCTCAGAAATGAGCAAGGACATGAAAATTATCTACCCGGGAACTGAAAGATACACAAGTAGGGTGTTGTTGCATGTGGCTTCTTTGGTTGAAAATGACATAGCGTGAAATGCAGCACTGCCCATATTATTTACCTTCAATCAATCAATATAAAGTAAATGGGTGCTTTTTGGGTCCTGGACTGTCTACTGATGTTTTTTTATCATACATAGCATAATTATTGACCAAACAAATGTGCCAAATGCCTATGACACTATTATACTGTATAATTAAAATAATCTCAAAAAGTTGTCCCTCCTTAAAACAAAATGTCATCTGTAATGAAATAAAAATATTCATAATTGTTGAATGTAAAACCTAGTTTTGTGGCATATTAGTACTGGGATACTAAAACAAATGTATAAAAACAAAGACATGCATTAGTTCTTTGTAAATGTTGTTTTTTTATATGTTTTTAATGTGATGCACTGCACTTGTCCTTAATGCACTCCTTTTCTGGAATTCAAGGCCTGTATCACTTAATGTTTCAAAGGTTGTTAAATTTTCATGTAAAGCATCTCTTTCTTTCTGATGTTCAACTAGAATGTGTCTGTAGGACACAGGGTGTGCCCCCCACTGGTACATTTGTCACAAATGAGGGGAAATAATTCAAATGTTTGCAGACTTAATGGGGTATAGCCTCAACAAACATTTCATGAAAAGGATTCATTATTCTAGGCCATATACTTTTTGAGCTATAAGCATCACAAACAAAACAAGAGGGCCATGAAGGCCCTGTATCGCTCACCTGACCTATTGACCTAAAGATCATCAAGATAGTTTCATTAAGATATGGTCATAAATGTGGCCTCTAAAGTGTTAACTAACTTTTCCTTTGATCTGACCTGGTGACCTAGTTTTTGATCCCATATGACTCAGTTTCGAACTTGACCTAAGGATCATCAAGATTAACATTCTGACTAAGTTTCATGAAGATACAGTCATAAATGTGGCCTCTAGAGTGTTAACAAGCTTTTCCTCTGATTTGACCTGGTAACCTTGTTTTTGACCCCACCTGACCCAGATTTAAACATGACCTACAGATCATCAAGATTAACAATCTGACCAAGTTTCATGAAGATACAGTCATAAATGTGGCCTCTACAGTGTTAAAGGTGGATAATCAGATTTTGGCCATGTAACGGATTTGTTCGAAACTTTAGCATCTGATCATTTACACTCATTTATGTTCACTTAACACTTAATACAAATTAGATTTTCACTGGAGGTATTTCTAAAATTTCATTTTCCTATCCTGGTTGCCCAACCAAGATAGAGTTATTTTATCATAAGTATAAATTTGATAAACATACTTTGCCTAAGGAAATGTATAAATATTAGACATATTGTAATATATTTGTAAAATATTTGCATTAAAATTATGTATTTAGATGGAATTCATTAGAAATGCAAGTTTGAAAAATTATTATTACCTCCCTTCGCCTATCTTGGTTGCGCAACCAAGATAGATTGGAAATAAATGAATTCAGAAGCTACACACAGCTTTAAAACTTGCATTTTGGTTCAGATTGTTCAATAGTTGATATGTCTATCAAATGCAAATGTAAAACTACACATTGTATCGAAATAAAAAGAAATACCCAGCTTTTTATATACTTTCATATTAAAGGGGAGTAATTACAAAATTTTATAAAAATAATAAAATATACATTTCAAATAGGAATCTAAATCTATGTAATCGATCTTTTTGTTCCTTAAATAATTCTCTACCAGAAAATACAAAAAGTAAAAAATGTCATTCAATGTTGTTTAAATGTGATTGACCACCTTTAACAAGCTTTTCCTTTGATTTGACCTGGTGACCTAGTTTTTGACCCCAGATGACCCAATATCGAACACATCCAAGATTTTATTGAGGGTAACATTCTGACCAAGTTTCATTAAGATTGGGCCAAAATTGTGACCTCTAGAGTGTTAACAAGCTTTTCCTTTGATTTGACCTTGTGACCTAGTTTTTAACCCCAGATGAACCAATATCAAACTCGTCCAAGATTTTATTGAGGGTAACATTCTGACCAGGTTGCATTAAGAATAGGCCAAAATTGTGACCTCTAGAGTGTTAACAAGCTCTTCCTTTGATTTGACCCGGTGACCTAGTTTTTGACCCCAGATAACCCAATATGGAATTCATCCAAGATTTGATTAAGGGTAACATTCTGACCAAGTTTCATTAAGATTAGGCCAAAATTGTGACCTCTAGAGTGTTAACAAGCTTTTACTTTGATTTGACCTGGTGACCTAGTTTTTGACCCCAGATGACCCAATATTGAACTCGTGCAAGATTTTTATGAGGGTAACATTCTGACCAAGATTCATTAAGATTAGGCCAAAATTGTGACCTCTAGAGTGTTAACAGTCAAATTGTTGACGACGGACGACGACGGACACAGGGCTATCACAAAAGCTCACCTTGAGCACTTCGTGCTCAGGTGAGCTAAAAACCACTATTTTGGCTATTTCAAGGGCCATAACTCTGTAGTAAGTGCTAAGATTCTCAAGAAGAATGCCAAGTGTGCAAGGTCACATCATGATAAAGACTCAAGCAAGATTTCATGAATTTACATCAAATACTTTTTGAGCTAGGCACCTAATTAGGTGAAAATGTGCATTTTTTGACTATTTCAGGGGCCATAATTTAAAAATAGGGGGTGGAGCCAGCCAAAAAATAAAAGGTGTGCAAGTTTATATCATGAGAAAGACTCGTACAAGTTTTCATCCATTTATATCATATACTTTTTTGAGCAAGGTGAAAATGTGCATTTTTTACTATTTCAGGGGCCATAACTCTGAAAATAGGTAGCGGAGGCAGACAAAAAATAGGAGGTGCGCATGTTCATATCATGATAAAGACTCATGCAAGGTTTAATCAATTTATATCAAATACTTTATGAGTTAGGGGCGCCACAAGGTGAAAATGTGCATTTTTTACTATTTCAGGGGCCATAACTCTGTAAATAGGGGGCGGACCCAAATGAAAACTAGGAGATTCATATCATGATTAAGATTCATGCAAGGTTTCATGAACCTATATCAAATACTTTTTGATCTAGGTGTGTCACAAGGTAAAAATGTGCATTTTTGACTATTTCAGAGGCCATAACTCTGGAAACAGGGGGCGGAGTCAGACGAAAAATAGAAGGTGCGCAAGTTCATGTCATGATAAAGACTCATGCAAGGTTTCATCAATTTATATCAAATACTTTTTGAGCTAGACGCGTCACGAACTTCGGGGGGGGGGGGGGGGGCACAAAAATATCCCTCTAAATGTTAACCCTGGTATGAATAATAATGTACTAATTTATAAGCAAGTTTTCTTTTCACATAGTTACCAAAAACAACAAACCTTCACTAAATCTAAGGACTTATTTACCATATTTTATGAATTTTTAAGCACTTCTGACACTCAGAAATAAATTAAATCCTTTCCAAGACAAATCTGATGTTTTTCAGGACTTTTTAAGAAAGTGTGACTGAGACTTGACACATGGATTATTTTACAATTTTGGAGTAATCAAAATATCTAATTAACCTGTAGTATTCCTAAAAATATTCTACATACAAGAGATCACAGAGTGATATTGGCGCCCACCAATGTGCCATTTTTGAGTGTTCCAAATTTCAACATTTATTGACTAGCTCAAGGTCAAATTTCATTTCCGTACACAACACTGTGCATGTGGTCCAAATCCGAAAGCTGTAGATTGAGAAATGTGAAAGGAGGTCACTAAATCAATTTCAAGGACGAAGTTCTTTGTACACAAAACTATGCAAGTGCATCAAGTTTGAAGGCTGTAGTTTGAGAAATTTGAAAGTAGGTCACTAGGTCAATCTTAAGGTCAAAGTTTATTTCGGTACACAAAACTATGCAAGTGGTCCAAATTTGAAGGCTGTAGCTTGAGAAATGTGGAAGTAGGTCACTAGGTCAAAATCAAGGTCAAATTTCACTTCAGAACACAAATCTATGAATGTGGTCCAAATTTGAAGCCTGTACCTTCAAAAATGTGAAAGTAGGTCACTAGGTCAATGTAAAGGTCAAAGATTGTTTCGGTACACAATCCTATGCATGTGGTCTAAATTTGAAGCCTGTAGCTACAGAAATGTGAAAGTAGGTCACTAGGTCAATCTTAAGGTCAAAGTTCATTTCGGTACACAAAACTATGCAAGTGGTCCAAATTTGAAGGCTGTAGCTTGAGAAATGTGAGAGTAGGTCACTAGGTCAAAATCAAGGTCAAATTTTATTTCGGAATACAAAACTATGCATGTGGTGCAAATTTGAAGACTGTACCTTCAAAAATGTGAAAGTAGGTCACTAGGTCAATGTAAAGGTCAAAGTTTATTTTGTACATAAAACTATGCATGTGGTCCAAATTTGAAGGGTGTAGCTTGAGAAATGTGAAAGTAGGTCACTAGGTCAAAATCAAGGTCAAATTTTATTTCGGAATACAGAACTATGCATGTGGTCCAAATTTGAAGCCTGTACCTTCAAAAATGTGAAAGTAGGTCACTAGGTCAATGTAAAGGTCAAAGTTTGTTTCGGTACATAAAACCATGCATGTGGTCCAAATTTGAAGGCTGTAGCTTGAGAAATGTGAAAGAAGGTCACTGGGTCAAAATCAAGGTCCAATTTCATTTCGGAACACGAAACTATGCATGTAGTCCAAATCTGAAGCCTGTACCTTCAAAAATGTTAAAATAGGTCACTAGGTCAATGTCAAGGTCAAAGTTTTTTTTCAGTGCACAAAACTATGCATGTGGTCCAAATTTGAAGGCTCTAGCTACAGAAATGTGAAAGTAGGTCACTAGGCCAAAATCAAGGTCAACTCATGTCAACGTTCATCTTGCCACTCAAAACCATACATGTGGTCCAAATTTGAATGTTGTAGGTTACTGACAAGAAGTTTTTAAAAGCTTTTCCCTATATAAGTCTATATGAACCATGTGACCCCCAGGGCGGGGCCATATTTGACCCTAGGGGGATAATTTTAACAAACTTGGTAGAGAACCACTAGATGATGCTACATTACAAATATCAAAGCCCTAGGCTTTGTGGTTTGGACAAGAACATTTTCGAAGTTTTTCCCTATATAAGTCTATGTAAACCATGTGACCCACGGGGCAGGGCCATATTTGACCCTAGGGGGATAATTTGAACAATCTTAGTAGAAGACTACTAGATGATGTCACATACAAAATATCAAAGCCCTAGGCCCTGTGGTTTTGGACAAGAGGTTTTTCGAAGTTTTTCCCTATATAAGTCTATATGAACCATGTGACCCCCGGGGCGGGGCCATATTAGACCCCAGGGAAATAATTTGAATCATCTTGGTAGAGGACCACTAGATGATGCTTCATACCAAATATCAAAGCCCTAGGCTCTGTGGTTTTGGACAAGAAGATTTTCAAAGTTTTTCCCTATATAAATCTATGTAAATTATAGAAATAAACAAAGGGCCGTAACTTACTAAACAAGAGATCACAGAGTGATCTTGGCGCCCACCAAGTGCCATTTTTGAGTGTTCCAAATTTCAAGACTTACTGACTAGCTCAAGGTCAAATTTCATTTCCGTACACAACACTGTGCATGTGGTCCAAACTCGAAAGCTGTAGCTCGAGAAATGTGAAAGTAGGTCACTAGATCAATCTTAAGGTCAAAGTTTAATTCGGTACACAAAACTATGCAAGTGGTCCGAATTTGAAGGCTTAGCTTGAGAAATGTGTAAGTAGGTCACTAGGTCAAAATCAAGGGTCAAATTTCACTTCAGAACACAAATCTATGCATGTGGTCCAAATCTGAAGCCTGTACCTTCAAAAATGTGAAAGTAGGTCACTAGGTCAATGTCAGGGTCAAAGTTTGTTTCGGTACACAATCCTACGCAAGTGGTCTAAATTTGAGGCCTGTAGCTACAGAAATGTGAAAGTAGGTCACTAGGTCAATCTTAAGGTCAAAGTTCATTTCCGTACACAAAAATATGCATGTGGTCCAAATTTGAAGGCTGTAGCTTGAGAAATGTGAAAGTAGGTCACTAGGTCAAAATCAAGGTCAAGTTTTATTTCAGAATACAGAACTATGCATGTGGTCCAAATTTGAAGCTTGTACCTTCAAAAATGTGAAAGTAGGTCACTAGGTCAATGTAAAGGTCAAAGTTTGTTTCGGTACATAAAACCATGCATGTGGTCCAAATTTGAAGGCTGTAGCTTGAGAAATGAGAAAGTAGGTCACTGGGTCAAAATCAAGGTCAAATTTAATTTCGGAACACAAAACTATGCATGTGGTCCAAATTTGAAGACTGTACCTTCAAAAATGTGAAAGTAGGTCACTAGGTCAAAATCAATGTCAAATTTCATTTTGAAACACGGAACTATGCATATGGTCCAAATTTGATACCTGTACCTTCAAAAATGTGAAAGTAGGTCACTAGGTCAAAATCAAGGTCAAAGTTTTTTCAAGTGCACAAAACTATGCATGTGGTCCAAATTTGAAGGTTGTAGCTACAGAAATGTGAAAGTAGGTCACTAGGTCAAAATCAAGGTCAACTCATGTCAAGGTTCATCTTGCCACTCAAAAATATACATGTGGTCCAAATTTGAATGTTGTAGTTATTGACAAGAAGATTTTAAAAGCTTTTCCCTATATAAGTCTATTTGAACCATGTGACCCACGGGGCGGGGCCATATTTGACCCTAGAGGGATAATTTGAACAAACTTGGTAGAGAACCACTAGATGATGCTACATTACAAGTATCAAAGCCCTAGGCTTTGTGGTTTGGACAAGAAGATTTTCAAAGTTTTTCCCTATATAAGTCTATGTAAACCATATGACCCCCAGGGTGGGGCCATATTTGACCCTAGGGTATAATTTGAACGATCTTAGTTGAAGACCACTAGATGATGTCACATACAAAATATCAAAGCCCTAGGCCCTGTGGTTTTGGACAAGAGGTTTTTCAAAGTTTTTCCCTATATAAGTCTATATAAACCATGTGACCCCCAGGGCGGGGCCATATTTGACCCCAGAGAAATAATTTGAATCATCTTGGTAGAGGACCACTAGATAATGCTTCATACCAAATATCAAAGCCCTAGGCTCTGTGGTTTTGGACAAGAAGGTTTTCAAAGTTTTTCCCTATATAAATCTATGTAAATTATAGAAATAAACAAAGGGCCATAACTCACTCATAAATTGTTGAACCAGTCTGATTTTCCGGGGGACACAACTAGGGTACCAATACATCATTCTGACAAAGTTTGGTCAAAATCCCCCTGGTAGTTTCTGAGGAGATGCGATAACGAGAAATTGTTAACGGACGGACGGACGGACGGACGGAATGACGGACGGACGGACCACGGACGCAGAGTGATTTTAATAGCCCACCATCTGATGATGGTGGGCTAAAAATAGTTGAACCAGTCTGATTTTCAAGGGGACACAACTAGGGTATCAATACATCATTCTGACAAAGTTTGGTCAAAATCCCCCTGGTAGTTTCTGAGGAGATGCGATAACAAGAAATTGTTAACGGAAGGACGGACGGACCACGGACGCAGAGTGATTAGAATAGCCCACCATCTGATGATGGTGGGCTAAAAATCTACAAAGCTTCATTCATAAATCTCTTTAATATTATACTAACAAGAGATCACAGAGTGATCTTGGCGCCCACCAATGTGCCATTTTTGAGTGTTCCAAATTTCAAGACTTATTGACTAGCTCAAGGTCAAATTTCATTTCTGTACACAACACAAATCTATGCATGTGGTCCAAATTTGAAGACTGTACCTTCAAAAATGTGAAAGTAGGTCACTAGGTCAATGTCAAGGTCAAAGTTTGTTTCGGTACACAAAACTATGCATGTGGTCCTAAATTTGAAGCCTGTAGCTACAGAAATGTGAAAGTAGGTCACTAGGTCAATCTTAAGGTCAAAGTTCATTTCGGTACACAAAACTATGCAAGTGGTCCAAATTTGAAGGCTGTAGCTTGAGAAATGTACAAGTAGGTCACTAGGTCAAAATCCAGGTCAAATTTTACTTCGGAATACAAAACTATTCATGTGGTCCAAATTTGAAGCCTGTACCTTCAAAAATGTGAAAGTAGGTCACTAGGTCAATGTAAAGGTCAAAGTTTGTTTTGGTACACAAAACTATGCATGTGGTCCAAATTTGAAGGCTGTAGCTTGAGAAATGTAAAAGTAGGTCACTAGGTCAAAATCAAGGTCAAATTTTATTTCGGAATACAAAACTATGCATGTGGTCCAAATTTGAAGCCTGTACCTTAAAAATGTGAAAGTAGGTCACTAGGTCAATGAAAAGGTCAAGTCAAAGGTCATTTCAGTACACATAACTATGCAAGTGGTCCAAATTTGAAGGCTGTAGCTTGAGAAATGTAGAAGTAGGTCACTAGATCAAAATCAAGGTCAAATTTTATTTCAGAATACAAAACTATGCATGTGGTCCAAATTTGAAGCCTGTACCTTCAAAAATGTGAAAGTAGGTCACTAGGTCAATGTCAAGGTCAAAGTTTTTTTCGGTACTCAAAACTATGCATGTAGTCCAAATTTGAAGGCTGTAGCTTGAGAAATGTGAAAGTAGGTCACTATGTCAAAATCAATGTCAAATTTCATTTTGAAACCATAACTATGCATATGGCCCAAATTTGATGCCTGTATCTTCAACAAGAGGGCCAAGATGGCCCTAGGTCGCTCACCTAAGAAACACTCCATAACAGTGTAAAACATGTTTGACCTAGTATTTTCATGGAAACAAATATTCTGACCAATTTTCATTAAGATTGGACCAAAACATTGGTCTCTTGCGATAAAACAAGCATTTTCTTAGACATGACCTAGTTTTTGACCCTAGATGACCCATGTTCAAACTCGACCTAGATTTTATCAAGGCAATCATTCTGACCAAAATTCATGAAGATCAACTGAAAAATACAGCCTCTATCACATACAGAAGTTTTTTCTATGATTTGACCAAGTGACCTAGTTTTTGACCTCAGATGACCCATATTCAAATTCGACCTAGATTTCATTAAGGCAATCAACCTGACCAAATTTCATAAAAATCAATTGAAAAAAACAGTCTCTATCGCATACACAAGATTTTTCTTTAATTTGACCTAGTGACCTAGTTTTTGACCTCAGATAACCCATATTCAAACTCGACCTAGATTTCATCAAGGCAATCATTCTGACCAAATTTCATGAAGATCAATTGAAAAATACATACTCTATTGCATACACAATGTTTTTCTTCGATTTGACCTAGTGACCTAGTTTTTTACCCCAGATGACCCATTTTCAAACTTGGCCTAGATTTCATCAAGGTAATCATTCTGGCTAAATTTCATGAAGATCAGTTGAAAAATACAGCCTCTATTGCATACACAAGGTTTTTCTTTGATTTGACCTAGTGAACTAGTTTTTGACCCCAGATGACCCATTTTCAAACTTGGTCTAAATTTCATCAAGGTAATCATTCTGACCAAAATTCATGAAGATCAATAGAAAAATACAGCCTCTATCGCATACACAAGGTTTTTACGTGATATGACCTAGTGACCTAGTTTTTGACCCCAGATGACCCATTTTTGAACTCGGCCTAGATTTCATCAAGGTAATCGTTCTGACCAAAATTCATGAAGATCAATTGAAAAATACCGCCTCTATCGCATACACAAGGTTTTTCTTTGATTTGACCTAGTGACCTAGTTTTTGACCCGAGATAACCCATTTTCGAACTCGGCCTAGATTTTATCAAGGCAATCATTCTGACCAAAATTCATGAAGATCAATTGAAAAATACAGCCTCTATCGCATACACAAGGTTTTTCTTTGATTTGACCTAGTGACCTAGTTTTTGACCCAAGATGTCCCATTTTCGAACTCGGCCTAGATTTCATCAAGGTTACCATTCTGACCAATATTAATGAAGAAGAATTGAAAAATACAGCCTCTATCTATCGCATACACAAGGTTTTTCTTTGATTTGACCTAGTGACCTAGTTTTTGACCCGAGATGACCCATTTTCGAACTCGGCTTAGATTTCATCAAGGTTATCATTCTGACCAATATTCATGAAGATTAATTGAAAAATACAGCCTCTATTGCATACACAAGGTTTTTCTTTGATTTGACCTAGTGTCCTAGTTTTTGACCCGAGATGACCCATTTTCGAACTCGGCCTAGATTTCATCAAAGTTATCATTCTGACCAATATTCATAAAGATTAAAGGAAAAATACAGCCTCTATCGCATACACAAGGTTTTTCTTTGATTTGACCTAGTGACCTAGTTTTTGACCCGAGATGACCCATTTTCGAACTCGGCCTAGATTTCATCAAGGTTATCATTCTGACCAATATTCATGAAGATTAATTGAACAAGAGATCACAGAGTGATCTTGGCGCCCACCAATGTGTCATTTTTGTGTGTTCCAAATTTCAAGACTTACTGACTAGCTCAAGGTCAAATTTCATTTCCGTACACAACACTGTGCATGTGGTCTAAATTCGAAAGCTGTAACTTGAGAAATGTGAAAGTAGGTCACTAGATCAATTTCAAGGACAAAGTTCTTTGTACACAAAAACTATGCATGTGCATCAATTTTGAAGACTGTAGTTTGAGAAATTTGAAAGTAGGTCACTAGGTCAATCTTAAGGTCAAAGTTTATTTCGGTACACAAAACTATGCAAGTGGCCCAAATTTGAAGGCTGTAGCTTGAGAAATGAGAAAGTAGGTCACTAGGTCAAAATCAAGGTCAAATTTCACTTCACAACACAAATCTATGCATGTGGTCCAAATTTGAAGCCTGTTCCTTCAAAAATGTGAACGTAGGTCACTGGGTCAATATCAAGGTCAAAGTTTGTTTCGGTACACAATCCTATTCATGTGGTCTAAATTTGAAGCCTATAGCTACAGAAATCTGAAAGTAGGTCACTAGGTCAATCTTAAGGTCACAGTTCATTTCGGTACACAAAACTATGCAAGTGGTCCAAATTTGAAGGCTGTAGCTTGAGAAATGTGAAAGTAGGTCACTAGGTCAAAATCAAGATCAAATTCTATTTCGGAATACAAAACTATGCATGTGGTCCAAATTTGAAGCCTGTACCTTCAAAAATATGAAAGTAGGTCACTAGGTCAATGTAAAGGTCAAAGTTTGTTTCGGTACACAAAACCATGCATGTGGTCCAAATTTGAAGGGTGTAGCTTGAGAAATGTGAAAGAAGGTCACTAGGTCAAAATCAAGGTCAAATTTTATTTCGGAATACAGAACTATTCATGTGGTCCAAATTTGAAGCCTGTACCTTTAAAAATGTGAAAGTAGGTCACTAGGTCGATGTAAAGGTCAAAGTTTGTTTCGGTACAATTACCATGCAGGTGGTCCAAATTTGAAGGCTGTAGCTTGAGAAATGTGAAAGTAGGTCACTGGGTCAAAATCAAGGTCAAATTTCATTTCGGAACACGAAATTATGCATGTGGTCCAAATTTGAAGCATGTACCTTCAAAAATGTGAAAGTAGGTCACTAGGTCAATGTCAAGGTCAAAGTTTATTTCAGTGCACAAAACTATGCATGTGGTCCAAATTTGAAGGTTGTAGCTACAGAAATGTGAAAGTAGGTCACTAGGTCAAAATCAAGGTCAACTCATGTCAAGGTTCATCTTGCCACTCAAAACTATACATGTGGTCCAAATCTGAATGTTGTAGGTTATTGACAAGAAGTTTTTATAAGCTTTTCCCTATATAAGTCTATATGAACCATGTGACCCCCAGGGCGGAGCCGTATTTGACCCTAGGGGGATAATTTTAACAAACTTGGTAGAGAACCACTAGACGATGCTACATTACAAATATCAAAGCCCTAGGCTTTGTGGTTTGGACAAGAAGATTTTCAAAGTTTTTCCCTATATAAGTCTATGTAAACCATGTGACCCCCGGGGCGGGGCCATATTTGACCCTAGGGGGATAATTTGAACAATCTTAGTTGAAGACCACTCGATGATGTCACATACAAAATATCAAAGCCCAAGGCCCTGTGGTTTTGGACAAGAGGTTTTTCAAAGCTTTTCCCTATATAAGTCTATATAAACCATGTGACCCCCGGGGCGGGGCCATATTACACCCATGGGAAATAATTTTAATCATCTTGGTAGAAGACCACTCGATGATGCTTCATACCAAATATCAAAGCCCTAGGCTCTGTGGTTTGGGGCAAGAAGATTTTCAAAGTTTTTCCCTATATAAATCTATGTAAATTATAGAAATAAACAAAGGGCCATAACTTACTAAAAATTTGTTGAACCAGTCTGATTTTCAGGGGGACACAACTAGGGTACCAATACATCATTCTGACAAAGTTTGGTCAAAATCCCCCTGGTAGTTTCTGAGGAGATGCGATAACGAGAAATTGTTAACGGAAGGACGGACGGAATGACGGACGGACGGACGGAAGGACGACGGACCACGGACGCAGAGTGATTTGAATAGCCCACCATCTGATGATGGTGGGCTAAAAATACAGCCTCTATCGCATACACAAGCTAAATGTTGACAGAAGACGGACGACAGACGACGGACGACAGACGCCGGACATCGAGCGATCAGAAAAACTCACCTGAGCATTGCTCAGGTGAGCTAAAAATGTGAAAGTAGGTTACTAGGTCAAAATAAAGGTCAAAGTTTTTTCCAGTGCACAAAATTATGCATGTGGTCCAAATTTGAAGGCTGTAGCTACAGAAATGTGAAAGTAGGTCACTAGGTCAAAATCAAGGTCAACTACTGTCAAGGTTCATCTTGCCACTCAAAAATATACATGTGGTCCAAGTTTGAATGTTGTAGTTACTGACAAGAACATTTTAAAAGCTTTTCCCTATATAAGTCTATATGAACCATGTGACCCCCGGGGCGGGGCCATTTTTAACCCTAGGAGGATAATTTGAACAAACTTGGTAGAGAACCACTAGATGATGCTACATTACAAGTATCAAAGCCCTAGGCTTTGTGGTTTGGACAAAAAGATTTCAAAGTTTTCCCTATATTAGTCTATGTAAACGATATGACCCCCAGGGCGGGGCCATATTGACCCTAGGGGTATAATTTGAACAATCTTAGTTGAAGACCACTAGATGATGTCACATACAAAATATCAAAGCCTAGGCCCTGTGGTTTTGGACAAGAGGTTATTCAAAGTTTTTCCCTATATAAGTCTATATAAACCATGTGACCCCCAGGGCGCGGCCATATTGACCCCAGAGAAATAATTTGAATCATCTTGGTAGAGGACCACTAGATGATGCTTCATACCAAATATCAAAGCCCTAGGCTCTGTGGTTTTGGACAAGAAGGTTTTCAAAGTTTTTCCCTATATAAATCTATATAAATTATAGAAATAAACAAAGGGCCATAACTCACTCATAAATTGTTAAACCAGTCTGATTTTCAGGGGGACACAACTAGGGTACCAATACATCATTTTGACAAAGTTTGGTCAAAATCCCCCCAATAGTTTCTGAGGAGATGCGATAACGAGAAATTGTTAACGGACGGACGGACGGACGGACCACGGACGCAGAGTGATTTTAATAGCCCACCATCTGATGATGGTGGGCTAAAAAGACTTAAAAGGTCAGTTCTGCAACAGTTTTTTATTCATCAATTTCAGAAGTAATACAGCTGCATATGTATCCCAGTGGTATATCATTACACCCTGGATCATCCCATCAGACAGTGTCACAACACCTCTATCTTGCACTATCTTTAACCATTTGAACACATTCATAACAAGAGATCACAGAGTGATCTTGGCGCCCACCAATGTGTCATTTTTGTGTGTTCCAAATTTCAAGACTTACTGACTAGCTCAAGGTCAAATTTCATTTCCGTACACAACACTGTGCATGTGGTCTAAATTCGAAAGCTGTAACTTGAGAAATGTGAAAGTAGGTCACTAGATCAATTTCAAGGACAAAGTTCTTTGTACACAAAACTATGCATGTGCATCAATTTTGAAGACTGTAGTTTGAGAAATTTGAAAGTAGGTCACTAGGTCAATCTTAAGGTCAAAGTTTATTTCGGTACACAAACCTATGCAAGTGGTCCAAATTTGAAGGCTGTAGCTTGAGAAATGAGAAAGTAGGTCACTAGGTCAAAATCAAGGTAAAATTTCACTTCACAACACAAATCTATGCATATGGTCCAAATTTGAAGCCTGATCCTTCAAAAATGTGAACGTAGGTCACTAGGTCAATGTAAAGGTCAAAGTTTGGTTCGGTACACAATCCTATTCATGTGGTCAAAATTTGAAGCCTATAGCTACAGAAATCTGGAAGTAGGTCACTAGGTCAATCTTAAGGTCAAAGTTCATTTCCGTACACAAAACTATGCAAGTGGTCCAAATTTGAAGGCTGTAGCTTGAGAAATGTGAAAGTAGGTCACTAGGTCAAAATCAAAGTCAAATTTTATTTCGGAATACAAAACTATGCATGTGGTCCAAATTTGAAGCCTGTACCTTCAAAAATGTGAAAGTAGGTCACTAGGTCGATGTAAAGGTCAAAGTTTGTTTCGGTACACAAAACCATGCATGTGGTCCAAATTTGAAGGCTGTAGCTTGAGAAATGTGAAAGTAGGTCACTAGGTCAAAATCAAGGTCAAATTTTATTTCGTATTACAGAACTATGCATGTGGTCCAAATTTGAAGCCTTTACCTTCAAAAAATGTGAAAAGTAGGTCACTAGGTCGATGTAACGGTCAAAGTTTGTTTCGGTACAATTACCATGCAGGTGGTCCAAATTTGAAGGCTGTAGCTTGAGAAATGTGAAAGTAGGTCACTGGGTCAAAATCAAGGTCAAATTTCATTTCGGAACACGAAATTATGCATGTGGTCCAAATTTGAAGCCTGTACCTTCAAAAAAATGTGAAAGTAGGTCACTAGGTCAATGTCAAGGTCAAAGTTTATTTCAGTGCACAAAACTATGCATGTGGTCCAAATTTGAAGGTTGTAGCTACAGAAATGTGAAAGTAGGTCACTAGGTCAAAATCAAGGTCAACTCATGTCAAGGTTCATCTTGCCACTCAAAACCATACATGTGGTCCAAATCTGAATGTTGTAGGTTATTGACAAGAAGTTTTTATAAGCTTTTCCCTATATAAGTCTATATGAACCATGTGACCCCCAGGGCGGGGCCATATTTGACCCTAGGGGGATAATTTCAACAAACTTGGTAGAGAACCACTAGACGATGCTACATTACAAATATCAAAGCCCTAGGCTTTGTGGTTTGGACAAGAAGATTTTCAAAGTTTTTCCCTATATATGTCTATGTAAACCATGTGACCCCCGGGGCGGGGCCATATTTGACCCTAGGGGGATAATTTGAACAATCTTAGCTGAAGACCACTAGATGATGTCACATACAAATATCAAAGCCCTAGGCCTGTGGTTTTGGACAAGAGGTTTTTCAAAGTTTTTCCCTATATAAGTCTATATAAACCATGTGACCCCGGGGCGGGGCCATATTACACCCATGGGAAATAATTTGAATCATATTGGTAGAAGACCACTAGATGATGCTTCATACCAAATATCAAAGCCCTAGGCTCTGTGGTTTGGGGCAAGAAGATTTTGAAAGTTTTTCCCTATATTAATCTATGTAAATTATAGAAATAAACAAAGGGCCGTAACTTACTAAAAATTTGTTGAACCAGTCTGATTTTCAGGGGGACACAACTAGGGTACCAATACATCATTCTGACAAAGTTTGGTCAAAATCCCCCTGGTAGTTTCTGAGAAGATGCGATAACGAGAAATTGTTAACGGAAGGACGGACGGAATGACGGACGGACGGACGGACGGACGGAAGGACGACGGACCACGGACGCAGAGTGATTTGAATAGCCCACCATCTGATGATGGTGGGCTAAAAATTGATGAAAAAAGCCTATCATCTGCCTGTAACATTCCTGACTGAAAATACATGTTTTGGAACAATTTCATCAGATAATGGATTCCAGATATTCCCTGGGGGAAAAACTCTAGTTAATTTAGATGATCTCTTAAATCATGTAATGAAACAAGCGTTTTTTTCCATAAATAGAAAACATGTAAAAATTAGATTTCCTCTTGTTTTCCAGAACTGGCAGCAAAGACAAAATCTGGTGCAAACTTGCAATTCAGTCATCTAAATGACCTGACATTTTAAGTTAAATGTATGGCATTTGGACCCAAAATGCTGTGACTGACATTACCAATTTAACAAGAGCTGTCGGAGGACAGCAACGCTCGACTATTCAACAGCCTTGTCAATTGAATGAATACAAAAGTTGAAAAAGGGGCATAATTTTGTAAAATGCAAAGTAGAGGTATTGAACCTCTGTACTGCATGTCATATCATGACAGTGAACAAGTGTGTGAAGTTTCAATCCTTTCCAATTTGTGGATACTGAGAGACCAGCTTACATACAAAAACTTAACAAAAAACTGCTAAGTCAAAGGGGCATAATTTTGTAAAAATGCCAAGTAGAGTTATGGGACCTTCACAGTGCATGTTAGATCATGACAGTGAACAAGTGTGTGAAGTTTCAATCCATTCTAATTAGTGAATACTGAGATATCAGATTACATACAAAAATTTAACCAAAAACTGCTAAGTCGAAAAAGGGGCATAATTTTGAAAAAAAAAAGAGAGTAGAGTTATGGGACCTGCTTAGTGCATGTCAGATCATGACAGTGAACAAGTATGTGAAGTTTCAATCCATTCCCATTAGTAAGTACTGAGATACAGCTTACATACAAAACCTTAACCAAAATTTCTAAGTCGAAAAAGGGGCATAATTTTGTAAAAAGCAAAATAGAGTTATGGAACCTGTGCAATGTAGATCAGTTCATCACAGTGAATAAGTGTGTGAAGTTTCAATCCATTCCCACAAGTGGTTACTGAGTTACCAGCTTACATACAAAACCTTAACCAAAAATTTCTAAGTCGAAAAAGGGGCATAATTTTGTAAAAAAGCAAAATAGAGTTATGGAACCTGTGCAATGTAAGTCAGTTTGTCACAGTGAATAAGTGTGTGAAGTTTCAATCCATTCCCACAAGTGGTTACTGAGATACCAGCTTACATACAAAACCTTAACCAAAATCGGGACACGGACGCGGACGCAGACGCCGACGCCGACGCCGACGCCGACGCATGGGCGAGTGCAATAGCTCACTATTCTATGAATAGTCGAGCTAAAAAGTAAGTGGAAGCAGTTTGTCATGCAAGAGATGCACCAACAGCAAGAGTTGCACCTACCTCTGCAGTTGTGTGTGTGTTTGCTTTTAGCATCTTTTTCAACAATTTTCAGAATTGTCTATTTGTAACTGTGAGCACCATGCCCAACTTCATGGAACCTGTGCACTGCATGTCAGATCACGACAGTGAACAAGTGTGTGAAGTTTCAATCCATTACCATTAGTGGGTACTGAGATACCAGCTTACACACAAAAACTTAACCAAACACTGCTAAGTCAAAAAAGGAGCATAATTTTGAAAATATGCAAATTAGAGTTATGGAACGTATGCACTGCATGTCAGATCATCACAGTGAACAAGTGTGTGAAGTTTCAGTCTAATATGTTTGTCTCTGTTAAAACACTCTTATGCTAGAATGACGTCACATCAACATGCGGTGACATCAATATTTTTCTTGCGACCAAGAAAGAGCGCTACTATATTTTATCTACTTTTTTAGATTAAGGGCATATTAGAATCAAAATAATTTATACCAAAAGCATATTTTAACACTATTCATGCACTCGGGAGGTAATATGTCGTACAAATAATTTCACGAGGGCTGTGCCCTCGTGAAATTATTACGTCCGACGTATAACTGCTCACCATGCATAAATAAGTGTTAAAACACTCTTCTGCTATAAACTATTTCTTAATACATTCCAATTAGTGGGTACTCAGATACCAGCTTACAAATAAAAACTTAAACAAAAAAGTCGAAAAAGGGGCATAATTTTGTAAAAAAGCAAAATAGTTATGGAACCTGCGCAATGTAAGTCCGTTTACCACCGTGAATAAGTGTGTGAAGTTTCAATCTATTCCCAAAAGTGGACGCATTGTTGAGTGCAAAAGCTCTACATATTCTTTGAATAGTTGAGCTAAAAACTTCTAATTCCAGAATAAAGAAAACAAGTAGCAGAAGCAGCAAAATAAAAGAACAATCAAATTGGAGAGAGAAAGCATTTTAGCATGAACTCCATAAGAGATCTGATAACAAAGGGAAATATGCCTTTTCTTTCAACATTTCACAGAATCTTGATAAGATAAGACTGGAGTAATATATCAAGTTTAGACAAAGAAAATGCTGAACCTGGAGTGCTTTGTTCTTTAGCAGAATTAGCTACCTTTTCCTAAATACCAAGATTCATAAAACTGAATTACTGTTTACTAGTTCAGTCTAGAAATTGCTGAGACAGAACAAAAGCTATCATTACATTGATGTATACTTCCTGGACACAGGAAGTGCAACAGTATTTGCTAATACTACACCACAGAGCAAGACATAAACAAGAGGGCCAAGATGGCCCTATATTGCTCACCTGAGTGATATCTGTGTCATAGGGAGTTATATGACATACATATAAACAAGCGGACTGGGAATAGAAATGCCTTTGTACTGCATTTTTTACCATTTGCAGAGTGGGGGAAAATCCCAGCACTCATTAAATATTAAGGCAGTTGTGTAGAGTTAAAAATTATCTTCTACTTTCCACCTTTGGTGCCTTATGTGAATGTGTCACAGTTTGAATCTTAAAGTCATTTTCTGGGCTGTACAGCACAGTCACAATAAAAAGTAAAGCATTCAGTGCCAATGTCAAAAGATCTTTTTATGAATTGCAGTCATTGCTAATGTCAAAGACCTATCTAAATTGTCAAAGGTTCTTTGAATTTATCATATTATGCCTAAATATAGAGTGAATCGAGATAAGATCTTTTAATCATACACATTCTGTGAAAATATTATTTAGATTGGTGGAGAAATGAAGTTGCCTGAACATGGTTCATACACATTCTTTCAGACAAAATTCCCTGACATTTCCCTGACTTTTCCCTGACATGAAAGCATTTTTCCCTGACTTTTTGGTTCGGTACGATACAAACCAAGTCACCTAGTATGATTTTTGTTATCTTAAAATGTGCACATTTAGTGGTTCAATTTTAAATGAAAAATAGAATGTTGGCCTCCACCACCCCTACAGCCAACCCGTACCTCCTTTTTTGACAAACATTTACATTGTTTAATATTTTGTTTGTTTATTCCAAATCAACTGGATATGGAGCTGGTGATTATACAAAACACATTGGCAAGCAAAATGACATGAATTATCATGCATTAAAAAGTAATCAAATACACTGTTTCAAACAAACAAATGTTTTTATGTTATGACCAATAGACAATAAAGCAATTACTTTTGGAAACCTGAACATATTAGCCAAATCAAACTGTTTTTCTGAACATAGCTTTACTAAATTACATTAAAATGGAATTGTCATTCTGATTACCAATTAAAAAGAGTAACATCTATAGGATATATACCATGCAAAACACCTTGGTAGCAAAAGCATGTCTTTAAGGTATTGTAGATAATATTATGTTCAATTTTATATATCGCACATAAAATAAGCCCTGCATAATTAAGTGACAGTATTGCATACTATTATTTACTATATGTATATATAGTAATGGCTATGTGTAATGGACACTATACAGGAGAGAAGGGGATCGAATCATTAGATATAGCCATCACCAGATTTGCTCAGGAGGTAAGGGGTGCAAATCCCTTTCAGTTTCTTTTATATGGAATTTGAAAAATATGTAGAATATAGATATATGCATATAATTTAAAATTATGCTTTAATTGTTGTAAGTGTGATAGCTTTCATGAAAAAGGAAATATTTGAAGAAACTGCCTTAACCTTTACAAATTGTTGCCTAACCAGATCAGAAAATTCCCTGACATTTTCCTGACATTTTCCAAATTTCAAAATTTCCCTGACATTTTGTAAAATTCCCTGACAATTCCCTGACCTTGAAAAAAAATTTTTTTCCCTGACTTTTCCTGACGCGTATGAACCCTGCTGAATGTAAACATGGGAAAATATAGCAATTTCTGTAAAATCAAGGGTGGGTTAACTCTAGTCCTAATGGTCAGATTTCACTCATAATCAAATCTTATGCTCATACACATTCTGTATAAATATGATTTGGATTGCTGAAGGAATGAAGGTGTTATAGTGTAAACAAGGTAAAATATAGGATTTTTGCAAAATCAACTCTGGTCCTACTTGTCTGATTTTGTTCAAAATTAAACTCATCCAAGATCTTATGGCAATACATATTCTGTGTAAATACATTTTGGATTGGTGAAATCAAAGCACTGACAGCACAGAAAGATTGAAACCCGCTTTTGATGTGCAATAAACCACTCCGCTGTAATAGTTCAAGTCACTTCCAAGAAATAGTATAACATTCAAACCATTTGCATCCATATTACATTATATACTTCAAATTCTGCTCTGATTAAAACCATCAAGTGTTTTGAAACACACTGACGAGCCTATATCGGCTTAACAAAAATTTACTATAATGATACCAATGAGAAATACAGTGTCTGTTTCATTTAAAACACAAATATTCACAAGCAGAATATAGAAAACAGAAATATTAGATACTAGTATTCAAATTTAACAGTTAAAGGCACTGGCCTCCAGATCGTTCGACAACAAAAAAATGCTATATTTCTTAAGAATGCTTTGAAACATAATTACTACCAGACTATATGTTACAGAAACACATGAGAATTAAATGTTTTTACTAGTTTTTACAATGAAATCGAAAAGCGTTTACTCAGAGTAAACTGTCTCCATTATAGATATCTATATTTAACACGCGTTAAATACTAAAGCCTTTAGCTCTATTGGTAATGACAGCCGGAAAACTTCTTTATTGTCACGACTGCCCGGGTTCGATTCCCGACGCGGTCATCTTTTTTCTTGATTTGGCATTTTTAGAATAACCCATATTCATAATATGACAAAATTTTAGAAAGAAAGATATGAAAGTTATTTTTAGCTAAAATCTTGAGGTCATGTTACTTTACGCTAAAATCTATAGAATTTGCTATTTTTAAACTACAAGTGTGTCATAGTTTCTCTTGAGAAAGCTTGCGATCAGGGTTTTTCAAAGATGTATCATTTGATATGTTTTCTCTTATCATGTGCATTGAAATGATTGTTAAACTGGACCAGGAACTTTAACTCTGAAATTATGTAGAGAGATAAATAAGTGGTCGGTATTCTTGTAAATAATCAATAAAAGTAGTGCGGAAATAGAACGGCGGATTAATCTGCTTCAGTGAAAACTGTCATTATTGAATTCTTGCAGTATCCAGAATACGGTTATAATAGGTTTCAACCGCTTTGCGGTTTCAACCTAAAAATGAAGGTGCTAGAATGTAAACAACATAAAATATAGTTATTTTTGTAAATCAAGGGCAAGTAACTCTGGTCCTACCAGACCGATTTTGCTCATAATCAAACTCATCCAAGATCTATGATTAGGATTGGTGAAGAAATGAAGATGCTAGTGTGTAGAGGTGAAATATAGCAAATTTTATCAACCAAGGGCACATAACTCTGGACATACTGATCCGATCTAGCCCATAATCGAACTCATCCGAGGTCTTGTGATCAAAAACATTGCGACCAAGTTTGATTAAGATCGCTTCAAAATTGTGCATGCTAGAGTGTAAACAAACTAAATGTGAATGGACGGACCACTGACATTCATCGATCCTAATAGCTTACCATGAGCCTTTGGCTCAGGTGAGCTAAAAGCATTTAGAAGATAGTTATGCTTCTTAGCTTCAGTATTTACAATGTTATAAAAAAAAATTAAATGCATATGTGGGCATTTATTCAATGGCCCATACTTTTTTTTTTTAAATGTAATTTTGCATAATTAAATAGAGCCTTGAATTAAAACTAGAATGTGTCTGTAGGACACAGGGTGTGCCCCCCACTGGTACATTTGTCACAAATAAGGGGAAATAATTCAAATGTCTGCAGTCTTAATGGGGTATAGCCTCAAAAAAAAAATATGAGAAGGATTCATTGTTCTATACCAAATACTTCTTGAGCTATGAGCATCAGAAACAAAAAATCCACTATATTGGCTATTTCATGGGCCATAACTCTGTAATAAATGCTAAAATTCTCAAGAAGAATGCAAGGTGTGCAAGGTCACATTATGATAAAGACTCAAGCAAGGTTTCATGAATTTACATTAAATATTTTCTGAGCGAGGCACATAATTAGGTGAAAATGTGCATTTTTTTACTATATCAGGGGCCGTAACTCTAAAAATAGGGAGCGGACTCAGATGAAAAATAGTAGGTGCGCAAGTTCATATCATGATTAAGACTCATGCAAGGTTTCATCAATTTATATCAAATACTTTCTTTGCTAGGGGTGTCACAAGGTGAAAATGTGCATTTTTGACTATTTCAGGGGCCATAACTCTAGAGATAGGGCGCGGACCCATATCAAAAATAGTAGGTGCGCAAGTTCATATCATGATTAAGACTCATGCAAGGTTTCATGAATCTATATTAAATACTTTTTGAGCTAGGCGTGTCACAAGGTGAAAATGTGTATTTTTGACTATTTCAGGGGTCATTACTCTAAAAATAGGGGGCGAAGCCAGACGAAAAATAGGAGGAGCGCAAGTTCATATCATGATAAAGATTCATACAAGGTTTCATCAATTTATGTCAAATACTTTTTGAGCTACGCGTGTCACAAGGTGAAAATGTGCATTTTTGACTATTTCAGGGGCCATAACTCTAGAAATAGGGGGTGGACCCAGATGAAAAATAGAAGGTGCGCAAGTTCATATCATCATTAAGACTCATGCAAGGTTTCATGAATCTATATCAAATACTTTTTGAGCTAGGCATGTCACAAGGTGAAAATGTGCATTTTTGACTATTTCAGGGGCCATAACTCTGAAAATAGGGGGCGGAGCCAGACGAAAATAGGAGGTGCGCAAGTTCATATCATGATAAAGACTCATGCAAGGTTTCATCAATTTATATCAAACGCTTTTTGAGCTAGGCACATCACGAACTTCGGACAGACACAGACGCACGGACGGACGGATGGACAAAAACAAATCTATATGCCCCCACCACTCATGGGGGTGGGGAACAATAATACATATCGCATACGCAAGGTTTTTCTTTTATTTGGCCTAGTGTTGTCCCCATATGACCCATATTCAAACTCGACCTAGATTTCATCAAGGCAATCATTCTGTTCATGAAGATCAATTGAAAAATACAGCTTCTATCACATACACAAGGTTTTTCTTTGATATGACCTAGTGACCTACTTTTTTGACCCCAGATGACCCATATTCAAATTCCACCTAGATTTCATCAAGGCAATCATTCTGACCAAATTTCATAACGATCAATTGAAAAACACAGCCTCTACCGCATACATAAAGTTTTTCTTTGATTTGACCTAGTGACCTAGTTTTTGACCCCAGATGACCCATTTTCAAACTTGACCTAGAATTCATCAAGGCAATCATTGTGACCAAATTTCATGAAGAGCAATTGAAAAATACTGCCTCTATCTATCGCATACACAAGTTAAATGTTGACAGACGACAGACAGACAGACGACGGACGCCGGACACAAAAAGGGCATAACTTAAAACTGATAACTGGACATGAAAGTGTGAAACATTGGTGTCAGAGTTATAGACCTTATGTCATGATATTGGTCATAAATCAGATCGATTCAGTAATAACTAGATATAGTGAAAGCGCATCAAAATTTTTACCAAAGTTGGACACTGAACAGATGCTGACATGGACACCAGGTCAAGGATAGCTCTCCATATACTTTGTGTAGTCGAGCTAATAAATGGGATTCTATTTGCAAATAGGAGGGGGCACTTAATACTCCTGAACTAGGAATGGTTTATGCATGTCATAACAATATTCACAAGCTCAATTAATACAGGCCTGGGATTTGGTTAGGAATGGGAATCCTGAGAATCTACATTATAAAGCCTTAAAAGTACTATTTTCAACAGTTATATAGGGACATTCTGGCAATCAAAAGCCTGAAATCAGGACATATCCTGAAAATCACAGGCCTATCCATAGCAATATTTTTCTGTAAATTTTGGGCCAGATCCTTTGAAAACTGAAGGACAAAGCTTATATCAGTATTGGTCAATCAGCATTTTGCAAAATTTCAAATGTTTATCAATCCTATACCATGCAAAGTACATTAAAGTCCTGACGATATGCACAAGTTCACTTCATAATGATAAATTGTTAGTCTGGGTCAGTCTACAGTTAAAATTGTATGAGTCATTCGGACACGGCTTATATTAGTACTGTACAATACGCAGCATTCTGCAAAATTTCAAAGGGCTATAACTCTTACACCATGGCATGCATGGTACCTTCATGTTGAGATACACACAAGTTCCTGTCACAATAATATATTTCTGCAAGTTTAGGCCAGATCCTTTGAAAACTGTAGGAGTATCTGATAAAAGCTTACATTAGTATTGCACAATGTACAGCATTCTGTAAAAATTCAAGGCAGGGATAAGAGGTAAGATTCAAAATCCAACAGCGCGATCTTGATTATTTACTTCTTTCTTAAAGTTAATAAACGGTACATACTATGGTAATAAAATTAAGACTTTTGACCAGAAAGTACAAAAAACATAATTAAAAAATCGTAAATAATGAAAAAGCGGCAGCAATTTAAATACATGGAGTAAAACGATTTTTGGCAAACAGATTTCTGTTAGCGCGGCACAATAGGTTATGTGACCTCGTGGACGTAAATAGAAATGTGGTTTTAAAATAAAGCAGTATGATGTTGTTGCGGATTTTAATAAGTTTTAAATGGTTCTTCATACATATAATTTTTGACACAACACTTTGTTAGATATTCTTCTCAAACAATAAATTGTAAATTCCTTGAGGGCAAATAGGTCACAGAGGTAGGATATACACTATAATCGTTCACGGTTTGACACATTTACATGTCAGTTTATTCGGGATATTGCACATTCGCTTTTAAAAAATTAAAGAAAAAACTTTTTTTACTGATTTCTTCTCAACAATTTAAGGAATCGAGAAAGTACGATAAGACAATGATCTGTCACATGGCGCGAAAACATGACATAATGCCATGACAATCTCGGGCAACTATACCGCTTTGATCTCCACTTCAGATGCCATAATTATCGACACACTTCTTTCAGCTCTTTGTGGGGGTGTTAATTGATGATGAAAACAAGGCCAATTATTTAGTTTATCATCAGAGTAATTACCGATAATTGTAAATGATCTTTTTTTCACTTTCAACATGGGTCGGGTGGATGATGATTATTGTGTCCATATTTTGGGACACTTTCCAAAATAATTACCCGAAGGATAACAGAGTGCTACAGTCTTCCATTTCTATTTATTTTAGAAATAAGTCCTGTTTCTTTGAGTCATATGAAGTTGTGACGTCTACAACATCACAATTTATGTAATAGAATTGGAGGTCCACTAAAGTCTGAGCAGGTCTACTAGATTTTAGCAGTTGGTGGACCTGCTGACAACTGCTGAAAAAAGTTAAGGTTGAGGCCTGCATGGTACATTCATGTTCTGATAATATGTGCAAATTCAGTTCATAGTGATATATTTCTGTAGGTTTGGCCAAATCCCATGAAACCTGTAGGACAGATTTGGGGCAGACGGGCAGACATGACAAGGTGGCAGCTGTATATCCTTAGGACAACGGGCACATTGTTATACAATCTCGCCAGGCATACGTATGTTTTTGATAACAAATAAATTGACTATGACGACCTTCATCTTTTTCCCGAAGTAAAGAAAATGAAAGTAAACAGGCTAAACTTGAAAACCAGTTGCATTTGCATTGGTCTATAGTCAGGGGTCACGCGCAGGGGTCACCATGTCTAAATGTATGTGCGTGGACTTTTTCTCTTTGTTTTGCTAATGGGGAGTCAATTTTCAGTACTTTCTAATGATTTTAAAATACCTGGACTTAAGCATGTCATGTCAGCTTTTCATCTACCATAAAAAATTTTAAACTCTGAATAAACACAAAGCAAGGGTATAATTATGGAGATTTTTGGAACTTCGTCAAATCGTTCAAAAGGTCCTTTTTGATGTCTAAAAGTCAGTATATGCCTCAGATGTTAGATATTTCCATATTTGAAAGCTGCAGACCTAGACATTTCAGAAATAGATTCAAAATGAATTTCGTGTAATAAATGTTGATTCTACGGAAGCGTGAAAGGGCCATCAAACGCTAATAAGTTTTATTATGTGACAGGCGCAGAAAGGATATAACTATGCATCCTCACTACCCTCCCAAAAAAATCTTTCGGACAGCATAACGATTAGAAACGAAATGCTGATGTGTTCAAAACAGTCACATGGCATACAAAAATAATGATGGAACTGCCATTTCTATCTGTGATGTCACTGATGTAATGTCTTTATAATAGTTCTATCACTATTCTGAGAATACAACATAGTGCACATCTGTATGCAACTTTTCGACAAGAAGAGAGAGAAAATATTCTATCCCTTACCTCTCATCCCTGCTGTGCCTTTCACATACATGGCTGTAAACATCATCATGTCTCCTTATTTCACTAACTCATTCAGTTTAATAAAAAATTCAGTATTCAGAAAGTAGCTAATAGTCTCACAGATCAGGTAAGGAATAAAACTTTATCAGGTCAACAAAAACCCATTTCCTATCTACACTGAGGTATCACAATGTAGTTTTATGGCCTCTAATTGATCCCTAATTGACAATTTAGTCTATACATCTTGACTGTAGAGACTTATTCACTCCTGGGTGACATACAAGCTTCAAAGGTAATAAAAATGTAATATTACGTCATGACCATCTCTCATAAATGATATCCATTGAATGAGGGACTGAATTATGTTTTCCTCAATGATAGGTTAACTTGTTATTATTTACCTTTATTTGTTATTATTTACAGTAAAACCTGCTTAACCAGTCACCTCCAGTGACTGGGAAAGAAATTTTGTCCATGGGACAATGGCTCGTCATACACAATAAATTATGTGACATTTATAAATCTTATGTGACATTCAGAAATTTCTATGGGACAATTGCGACTTGTAAACTAAGAACTGGCATTGTAGTATGTACACATTTCATATTAAAGAAGCTCTCAGTAAAAAACAAATATAGTAACTAAAACTGTAACAGCTTGTCAATAAAGAAAATTATTGAAAACTGACAAAAAATGGAAGTCTAGAATAAAATACGATGTTAAAACATGTTTTTAAACACTGGAAGCACTTTGAATCTGCACACTGAATACATTCATTTGTGTAAGATTTGACTATTAAATAGTTTCATCCTTTTGCATTCAATACAATTTAGACATATGACACAGGGCTCATCAGCACTTAAACTTATGAGACATTTTTCATTTTTATGTGACTATGGCTCATGTCTCATGGGTTTCCCAGTCACTGCACCTCTAATTAGCAGCCAACCTGTCTTAAGCAGCCTGTGTCTCATTTCCCAAAATGGTCATTTATTCTATAAATTACCTGCATTCAGCAGCCACCTGCTGTAAACAGCCACTTTTTCCCACTCCCTTGGCTGGCTGCTTAAGACAGGTTTTACTGTATCTTTATTTGTTATTATTTACCTTTATATCAAAAAATGTGTTTCTTTTTTTAGTGAGGCATGCTCTTTAATCATGCAAACATTCACACAGACAACAAGAAGGGGGGAAATAACAAAAGCTTTATCAAAACCATTAAAGGCTTTCCTAGTAACTTTCTAAACTGTTAATGTCTGTGAGCAATAACAATAGATAATGTATTTTTATAAAATTCCAGACAGTACAACCAGGGGTTATTCATTATATAAGTAAATGGTTGAGCTTGCAAAGTAGAGAAGGGTCGGGGGATCCTCCCATTTAAAACTCTATTTGCTCAAGTAAATGCAGCCAGGGCTTAAGACCACTATAGCGAGGGGAAATCCCCACACCCACACCCAGCCCTAAATGAAACCCCTGCACAACTACAATTCACAAAACAAGAGGGTCATAGTGGCCCTCATCTAAAATTGATAATATGACCTTCATTTATATGTCTGACAAACTGAAACATGAATGGTAGGAATAAAAAACATAACACAGGTCAAGTGCCCCTATTTTGACAAATCTGAGAGGTCTTTACAAGGATACAGACTAAATTTAATGAAAATCCACCAGAAAATGTCATTTAAAGATATTTCTAATTTAAGCTTAAGTGTCTCCTGGAAAAGGCCAGTTTGAATATGATCCATCAAGTGGTTCATGAAAAAGAAGTTACTTAAAGAATTTTCTAATTTTAGCTCTAACATCCCTTAAAAGGTGCCAAGTGCTCCCACTTGAACAAACCTAGGAGAGGACCTTACTATGATGCTACAAACCAAATCTGATGAAGATCTATCAAGTGGATCATGAGAAGTTGTTTAAAGGCTCATCTATTTTTAACACTAGCAAGTTTTCCATTTGAACAAATTTGAGAGACGACCTTATCATGATCACAGGGGTTTGGCCTAGGTCTAGGCCCTACCCTATAAGAAAAACGCAAGGGAAATCATTTCACCTAGAGCAAAGTTCTGTGTCCCTTTGGTTTTTCGCTTGCTATATTTTTTCTAAATAAATATTTTCTAAAACTATATACGTCATTTGTTGTCTATTAAATTCCACGCACGATGGTACCAAACTTTCTCACATGCGTGCTAGCAAATGCGAGAAAACTGCATCCGAACTTTCAACAATGTTCCGAAATATTGTAGTCCTGTGATCATGATGTTACAAACCAGGTTTCCATCAAGCAGTTGATAAGAAAAAGTTGTTTAAAGGCTTTTCTGTGTGTAGCTCTAATGGCCTCAAAACAAGGGGTCAAGCACCCATTTTTGAACAAAGTTGGGAGAAGACCTTAAAACTATGCTCCAGCCATTTCTGATTAATTCTGTCCTATTCTTAGTGACTTTGTTACCCTCAACATTGTTAAGAAATTATCTTAGGTCTGATCAACAGCCCACATCACAGTAAATAAAATTTATTTTTTTATTTAGCTTTGTGTCCTCTTTTCTTTGTTTTATTGTTCAACCATTTCACACAACATAGAGGTGAGTTCAATTAAAGCTATAAGAAGTGAAATACCAGACAAGAAAAATGAGATTACATAGTTTATAAGTGTAATATAAGTATTCATTCTACATGTTAAATTCAGTACAGAAAATTTGTGAGCCATAATTTATTTGTGTACATGGGATTCTACAATAGTGACTCACCAGCAGAGTCCACCATCTCTCTATCATTGTCTAAAATTCATGTAAAAACAACATGTTAAGTTTAAAGTCAATATCTTTAATGGATATAAAGTTATGCTCCGGACACAGACAGACGCATGCACCATCACATTATACGTCCATTTTTTCCAAACAGCCGTACACAGAATACAATGATACACATATCCATTTTTACATGTTTATGATATAAACACTACACCCAGCTCCAAGTTCACATGTAGGAAGTCAGCCTGTAAAGTTAGTCCAAACTGTTTCCCTCCCACATGTAGCAAGTCAGCCTGTAAAGTTAATGCAAACTGTTTCCCTCCCACATGTAGGAATTCAGCCTGTTAAGTTAGTCCAAACTGTTTCCCTCCCACATGTAGCAAGTCAGCCTGTAAAGTTAGTCCAAACTGTTTCCCTCCCACATGTAGGAAGTCAGCCTGTAAAGTTAGTCCAAACTGTTTCCCTCCCACATGTAGCAAGTCAGCCTGTAAAGTTAGTCCAAACTGTTTCCCTCCCACATATAGGAATTCAGCCTGTTAAGTTAGTCCAAACTGTTTCCCTCCCACATGTAGCAAGTCAGCCTGTAAAGTTAGTCCAAACTGTTTCCCTCCCACATGTAGCAAGTCAGCCTGTAAAGTTAGTCCAAACTGTTTCCCTCCCACATGTAGGAAGTCAGCCTGTAAAGTTAGTCCAAACTGTTTCCCTCCCACATGTAGCAAGTCAGCCTGTAAAGTTAGTCCAAACTGTTTCCCTCCCACATGTAGGAAGTCAGCCTGTAAAGTTAGTCCAAACTGTTTCCCTCCCACATGTAGGAAGTCAGCCTGTTAAGTTAGTCCAAACTGTTTCCCTCCCACATGTAGCAAGTCAGCCTGTAAAGTTAGTCCAAACTGTTTCCCTCCCACATGTAGGAAGTCAGCCTGTTAAGTTAGTCCAAACTGTTTCCCTCCCACATGTAGGAAGTCAGCCTGTAAAGTTAGTCCAAACTGTTTCCCTCCCACATGTAGGAAGTCAGCCTGTAAAGTTAGTCCAAACTGTTTCCCTCCCACATGACCCAGGAAAACTTTTCCCTTCTGATTTTTTTTTTTTCGGATGTAGAAAGTCAATAATTCCAAGGAGAATAATTAATTTATGAACATGCATCTGGAGACTGGACTTCTCTTTAAATGGGTAATGTTTTAACTAGAGAAGTGAAGGGGAAAATGATTGTATTGCAGCATGAAGTTCTTTTATCATGTCTTTTTGTTTCTCTTGCCTGTGGTAATTTCTGTACATCAACCTAAAATTGTTATTATTTCAATTTCAGACTATTATAAAACACAACTTTTAATTCCGTACTGTTGTCTGATTTACATTTTTCACTTGAAAGTATACTTCCTTTAAATAAAATTGAACACAATTTGTACCAGAGTTACCAAGTCCTCCCACTTAGGGACATTTTTCACAAAACATATTGCATGTCAATATAACATTTTCTAAGTAATAGGGCAAAATACTAAAATTGTACATAAATCATATAATTCAAGAAGGTGTAACAGAGTTTGAAAATGTCTGGAAATCTGTAATTGGTGAATGCTTTCAAATGCTAATATCTGTATTTTAAAGATTTAATGTGATTTTATTTTTAAACTGGTAAGGAAAAATAAATACAAGAGATCACAGAGTGATCTTGGCGCCAACCATTGAGCCATTTATGAATGTTACAAATTTAAAGACTAGCTCAAGGTCAAAATCAAGGTCAAAGTTCATTTATCAAGGTCAAAGTTCATTTTGGTAAACAAAACTGTGCGGCTCATGCATGTGGTCCAAATTTGAAAGCTGTAGCTTAAGAAATGTGAAAGTAGGTCACTAGATCAATTTCAAGTTCAAAGTTCATTTTGGTATAAAAAAAACTATGCATGTGCTTCAAATTTGAAGGCTGTAGCTTGAGAAATGTGAAAGTAGGTACTAGGTGAAAATCAAGGTCAAACTAGAAAATACTTTTGTAAAAAAGTGCATGTCTCCCCAAATGCAAAGTCCTATAGGCAAGAAGTCAATAGGGGTCAGGAGCGAAAGTCAAAGAGACACTGATGGTTGGCTGCAATAGGGATCATCTACTTGGCATGTCCAGTAATCCCGCTAAATTTCAACACTCTTGGCCTAGCGGTTCTCAAGTCACTGTTCAGGCTCCTGTGACCTTGACCTTTGATCAAGTGACCTCAAAATAAATAGGGGTCATCTACTCTGCATGCCCAATCATCCTATTAAGTTTCAACATTGTAGGTCAAGTGGTTCTCAAGTTATTTCCAAAAAAATGATTTTACATGAACAGGCCACTGTGACCTTGACCTTTAATTGACTGACTCCAAAATCAATAGGGGTCATCTACTCTGCATGTTCAATCATCCTATGAAGGTTCAACATTTTTGGTTAATTGGTTCTCAAGTTATTGATCGGAACTGGTTATCAATGTTCAGGCCCCTGTGACCTAGACCTTTAACGGAGTGACCCCAAAAACAATAGGGGTCATTTACTCTGTATGAACAATCATCCTATGAAGTTTCAACATTCTGGGTCGAGGGTTCTCAAGTTATTAATTGGAAATGGTTTTCCATGTTCAGGCCCCTGTGGCCTTGACCTTTAACAGAGTGACCCCAAAATCGTTAGGGGTCATCTACTCTGCATGATCAATCATCCTATGAAGTTTCATAATTCTGGGTCAAGTGGTTCTCAAGTTACTGACCGGAAATGGTTTTCAATGTTCAGGCCCCTGTGACCTTGACCTTTAATGGAGTGACCCCAAAATCGATAGGGGTAATCTACTTTGCATGTACAATCATCCTATGAAGTTTCAACATTCTGGGTGAAGTGGTTCTCCAGTTATTGATCGGAAATGGTTTTCCATGTTCAGGCCCCTGTGACCTTGACCTTTGATGGAGTGACCCCAAAATCAATAGGGGTCATCTACTCTTCATGACCAATCATCCTATGATGTTTCAACATTCTGGGTCAAGTGGTTCTGTAGTTTTTGATCGGAAATGGTTTTCAATGTTCAGGCCCCTGTGACCTTGACCTTTGACGGAGTGACCCCAAAATCAATAGGGGTCATCTACTCTTCATGCCCAATCATCCTACGAAAATCAACATTCTGGGTCAAGTGGTTCTCTAGTTATTGATCGGAAATGGTTTTCAATGTTCAGGCCCCTGTGACCTTGACCTATGACAGAGTGACCCCAAAATCAATAGGGGTCATCTACTCTTCATGATCAATCATCCTATGAAGTTTCAACATTCTGGGTCAAGTGGTTCTCTAGTTATTGATCGGAAATGGTTTTCAATGTTCAGGCCACTGTGACCTTGAACTTTGACGGAGTGACCCCAAAATCAATAGGGGTCATCTACTCTTCATGACCAATCATCCTATGATGTTTCAACATTCTGGGTCAAGTGGTTCTGTAGTTTTTGATCGGAAATGGTTTTCAATTATCAGGCCCCTGTGACCTTGACCTTTGACGGAGTGACCCCAAAATCAATAGGGGTCATCTACTCTTCATGACCAATCATCCTATGAAGTTTCAACATTCTGGGTCAAGTGGTTCTCCAGTTATTGATCGGAAATGGTTTTCAATGTTCAGGCCCCTGTGACCTTGACCTTTGACGGAATGACCCCAAAATCAATAGGGGTCATCTACTCTTCATGACCAATCATCCTATGAAGTTTCAACATTCTGGGTGAAGTGGTTCTCCAGTTATTGATCGGAAATGGTTTTCAATGTTCAGGCCCCTGTGACCTTGACCTTTGACAGACTGACCCCAAAAACAATAGGGGTTGTCTACTCCAGCAGCCCTACAATCCTATAAAGTTTGAAGGTTCTAGGTCAAATGGTTCTCCAGTTATTGCTCTGAAATGAAGTGTGACGTACGTACGTACGGACGGACAGACGGACAGAAGGACGGACGGACGGACAGGGCAAAAACAATATGTCTCCTGGGGGAGACATAATTTCAATTCAGAACACAAAATTATGCATGTGGTCCAAATTTGAGCTTGAGAAAAGTAAAAGTAGGTCACTAGGCCAAAATCAAGGTCAAATTTCATTTCGGAACACAAAACTATGCATGTGGTCCAAATTTGAAGCCTGTACCTTAAAAAATGTGAAAGTATGTCACTAATTCAATGTCAAGGTCAAAGTTTATTTCGGTACACAAACCTATTCAGGCCCCTGTGACCTTGACCTTTGACAGACTGACCCCAAAAACAATAGGGGTTGTCTACTCCAGCAGCCCTACAATCCTATAAAGTTTGAAGGTTCTAGGTCAAATGGTTCTCCAGTTATTGCTCTGAAATGAAGTGTGACGGACGGACGGACGGAAGGACGGACGGACGGACGGACAGACGGACGGACGGACAGGGAAAAAACAATATGTCTCCTGGGGGAGACATAATTTCAATTCAGAACACAAAATTATGCATGTGGTCCAAATTTGAGCTTGAGAAAAGTAAAAGTAGGTCACTAGGTCAAAATCAAGGTCAAACTTCATTTCGGAACACAAAACTATGCATGTGGTCCAAATTTGAAGCCTGTACCTTAAAAAATGTGAAAGTATGTCACTAGGTCAATGTCAAGGTCAAAGTTTATTTCGGTACCCAAACCTATGCATGTGGTCCAAATTTGAAGGCTGTAGCTTGAGAAATGTGAAAGTAGGTCACTAGGTCAATCTTAAGGTCATTTTGTACACAAAACTATGCATGTGGTCCAAATTTGAAGGCTGTTGATTGAGAAATGTGGAAGTAGGTCACTAGGACAAAATCAAGGTCAAATTTTATTTCGGAACACAAAACTATGCATGTGGTCCAAATTTGAAGCCTGTACCTTCAAAAATGTGAAGGTAGGTCACTAGGTCAATGTCAAGGTCAAAGTTTATCTCGGTACACAAACCTATACATGTGGTCCAAATTTGAAGGCTGTAGCTACAGAAATGTGAAAGTAGGTCACTAGGTCAAGATCAAGGTCAACTCATGTCAAGGTTTATCTAGTCACTCAAAACTATACATGTGGTCCAAATTTGAATGTTGTAGGTTATGGACAAGATTTTCAAAGTTTTTCCCTAGATATAAACCATGTGACCCTAGGTTGAACAAACTTGGAAGAGAACCACTAGATGATGCTACATTACAAATATCAAAGCCCTAGGCCTGGATTTTCCAAGTTTTTCCTTATATAAATCTATGTAAACCATGTGACCCCCAGGGTGGGGCCATATTTGATCCTAGGGGAATAATTTGAAAAATCTTAGTAGAGGACAATTAGATGATGTCACAAATGTCATACAAAATATCAAAGCCCTAGACCCTGTGGTTTAAGACAAGAAGATTTTAAAAGTCTTTCCCTATATAAGTCTATATAAACCATGTGAGCCCTGGGGCGGGGCCATATTTGACCTTAGGGAAATAATTTGGACAATCTTAGTAGAGGACCGCTAGATGATGCTATATACCAAATATCAAAGCCCTAGGCCATGTGGTTTTGGACAAGAAGATTTTCAAAGTTTTTCCCTATATAAATCTATGTAAATTATAACAAGAGGGACATGATGGCCCTATATCGCTCACCTGAGTACAGTTCTTTGCTTGAACAAATTTCTTAGCTAAAGCTTTAAAACACAAGAAAATTAGGAGAGCTGGTCAAGGTAAAGATTATGCAAGATTACTGTTCAAATCTGTAAAAGAAAATATTACAGGGGGTCCAAATCCTTTTGCTGTAGCTTAGAAAACAAGAAAGTATGTCAGTAGGTCACATTGATGATCACTGAAAGATCAGCATGCAAAAATATACGTCATCCAAATTTCAAAGCTGTATCTTAAAAAACAAGAAAGTAGGTCAGCAGGTCACATTCAAGGTTACTGAAAATCAGTTTTAAGATCCGTATGCAAAACTGTACATGTCATCCAAATTTCAAGGCTGTATCTTAAACAATAGGGTCATGATGACCCTGGATCGCTCATCTGAGTAATATGACCCACGTTTCTAATGTCAAACTGATGCTAAAATATAAAGAAAGTAGGTCAGTCATTCATGGTCACTGAAAGTCAGTTTTAAGATCTGTGTACTTAAATGTACATGTCATCCAAATTTCAAGGTTGTATCTTAAAAAACAAGAAAGTAGGTCAGTAGGTCAAGGTCACAGTCAGGTGACCCCTAATCACTATGGGTCATCAGGTAATTATAATTAAACAGTCAAGGAATAATGATCTAATAATTTTTAAGTACTTTTTCCTATATAACTCATGTAACAAGTGACCCCAAGGGCGGGGCATCTTTTTCACCCAAGGGGTATCATTTGAACAATCTTGTAAGAGATACACTAGACAATGCTACACACCAAATATCAAAGGCCAAGGCCTTGAACTTTAGGACAAGAAGATTTTTTTTTCCCCCCTATATAAGTCTATGTAAAATCTGAGACCCCTGAAGCAGGGCCTCTTTTCACCCCTGGGTAATAATTTGAACTTTTGTAGAGGACCACAAGGCAATGCAACATACATATCAAAAGCCTAGGCCTTTTAGTTTCAGACAAGAAGATTTTTTTAAAAAATCCTATATAAGTCTATGTTAAACTTTAGACCCCTGGGGCAGGGCCTGTTTTCACCCCAGGGTAATAATTTGAACAATTTTGGTAGAGAACCACAAGCCAACGCTACATACCAAATATCAAAGGCCTAGGTCTTGTGGTTTTAGACAAGAAGATTTTTAAAGCTTTTTCCTATTCAAGTTTATGCAAAACTTGGGACCCCTCTTTTCACCCAAGGGGGTGTAATTTGAAAAATTTTCATAGAGGACCATTAGATGATGTCACATGCCAAATATCAAAGGCTCTAGGCCTTGCGGTTTTGGACAAGAAGATTTTTAAAGTTTTTCCTTTCGGTTCCCATGGCAACCAGAGTTCTGCATACAATTCAATTCTTTGAATAATTTTGAAAGGGGACCACCCAAGGATCATTCCTGTGAATTTTGGTGAAATTATGCCCAGTGGTTTTCAAGGCCACATTTAAAAAATCTTTGTCTGCTGTCTCCCGACCATACTTTTTAAAGTTGGATATGTAGGTAGGTAAGCATCTATTTTTTGGAGGGGTTGGGAGGGGGAGTGGGGGGGGGGGGGGGGGGGGGGGGGGAGAGGAATTATACTTTCACCAGTAGATATATGAACGTTTCTTACAGAATATATCTTCTGTAAAAATAAGACAAATTTGCTTACTCGAAATATATGCAGAACTTGTTATATCGCAACTTTAAAAAAAAATTTGACCAGCATTCTCCAATAAAAACTTTTCGGACGCAGCATTTTAAGTGGGTAGGTAGGAGGACAGCAAACAAACATATTTTCAATTCTGGCCCAAGAAGATTTTCTTAGAAATTGTTGACAGACGGACGACGGACATTGAGCAGTCACAAAAGCTCATGAGCCTTTGGCTCAGGTGAGCTAAAAACAAGAAAGTAGGTCAGTAGGTCACATTCATGGTCACTGAAAGTCAATATTAAGATCGGTGTGCAAAACTGTACATGTCATTCAAATTTCAAGGCTGTATCTTAAACAAGAGGGCCATGAAGGCCCTGTATCGCTCACCTGACCTATTGACCTAAAGATCATCAAGATTATAATTAACATTCTGACCAAGTTTCATTAAGATATGGTCATAAATGTGGCTTCTAAAGTGTTAACTAGCTTTCCCTTTGATTTGACCTAATAACCTAGTTTTTGACCCCCACATGACCCAGATTCGAACTTGATCTAAAGATCACCAAGATTAACATTCTGACTAAGTTTCATGAAGATAAATCATAAATGTGGCCTTTAGAGTGTTAACAAGCTTTTCCTTTGATTTGACCTAGTGACCTCGTTTTTGACAGCGCCTGACCCGCATTTGAACTTGATCTATAGATCATCAAGATTAACAATCTGATTAAGTTTCATTAAGATATGGTCATAAATGTGGCCTTTACAGTGTTAACTAGCTTTTCCTTTGATTTGACTTGGTGACCTAGTTTTTGATCCTACATGACCCAGATTCAAACTAGACCTTGAGATCATCTAAATTAACATTCTAACCAAGTTTCATGAAGATAAAGTCATAAATGTGGCCACTAGAGTGTTAACAAGCTTTTACTTTGATTTGACCTAGTGACCTAGTTTTTGACACCTACTAACCCAGATTTGAACTTGATCTATAGATCATCAAGATTAATAATCTGATCAAGTTTCATTAAGATATGGTCATAAATGTGGCCTCTACAGTGTTAACTAGCTTTTCCTTTGATTTGACCTGGTGACCTAGTTTTTCATCCTACATGACCTAGATTCAAACTGGACCTTGAGATAATTTAAATTTACATTCTGACCAAGTTTCATGAAGATACAGTCATAAATGTGGCCTCTTCAGTGTTAACAAGCTTTTCTTTTGATTTGACCTGGTGACCTAGTTTTTGATCCCAGATGACCCAATATCAAACTTGTCCAAGAAATTTAACGAGGGTAACATTCTGACCAAGTTTCATTAAGATTGGGCCAAAATTGTGACCTCTATAGAGTTAACAAGCTTTTTTCTTTGATTTGACCTGGAAACCTAATTTTTGACCCCAGATGATCCAATATGAAACTAATCAAAGACTTTATAGATGGCAACATTCTGACCAAGTTTCATTAAGATTGGACCAAAATTGTGACCTCTAGTGTGTTAACAAGCTTTTCCTTTGATTTGACCTGGTGACCTAGTTTTTGACCCCACATGACCCAGATTCAAACTTGACCTAAAGATCATCAAGATTAATATTCTGACTAAGTTTCATCAAGATACAGTCATAAATGTGGCCTCTAGTGTTAACAAGCTATTCCTTTGATTTGACCTAGTGACCTAGTTTTTGACCCCACCTGAATCAGACTTGAACTTGACCTATAGATCAACAAGATTAACATTCTGATCAAGTTTCATTAAGATAAGGTCATAAATGTGGCCTCTACAGTGTTAACTAGCTTTTCCTTTGATTTGACCTGGTGACCTAGTTTTTCATCCTACATGACCCAGATTCAAACTGGACCTTGAGATCATCTAAATTAACATTCTGACTAAGTTTCATGAAGATATAGTCATAAATGTGGCCTCTAGAGTGTTAACAAGCTTTTCCTTTGATTTGACCTAGTGACCTAGGTTTTGACCCCACCTGAATCAGATTTGCACTTGACCTATATATTATCAAGATTAACATTCTGATCAAGTTTCATGAAGACACAGTCATAAATGTGGCCTCTACAGTGTTAACAAGCTTTTCTTTTGATTTTAGCTGGTGACCTAGTTTTTTGATCCCAGATGACCCATTATCGGACTCGTCCAAGCTTTTATTGAGGGTAACATTCTGACTTAAGTTTCATTATGATTGGGCCAAAACTGTGACCAAGATTTTATTGAGGGTAACATTCTGACTAAGTTTCATTAAGATTGGGCCAAAATTGTGACCTATTGAGTGTTTACAAGCTTTTCCTTTGATTTGACCTGGTGACCTAGTTTTTGACCCCAGATGACCCAATATCGAACTCCTTCAAGATTTTATAGACTTCAACATTCTGACCAAGTTTCATTCCTGGTGGCCATGTTTTTTGACAAATCAAAATAATTTGAACAAGCAAATTCGATGAATTGGTATCCCCCATCGAAAAGGTTGTGGTAAGGAATGGCAAAAAAATATATCCGGCAAACAGTTAAGGATGTAAGTAAGTAGCAAATAATTGCATTAGTCAACAAGAAGCTGCGTTCAATGAACGCTTGATGCCCCCGGTGGCATCCTTGTCGATACAAAGCAACATAAGTCCAAAACAAGGTCAAGGTTAAACTGAGGTCAGGTGATGTTTGAAGATGAGGAATGGTCACAGGTTACATCTGTATTAGTATCAATTCATTCTTGTAAGTGGTATTGATGCTAGACGAAACTGGCCCATTTGGTTAACCAAGAGATGGCCCATATAAAGCAACCCAAGTCCAAAAGGAGGTCAAGGTCAAACTAAGGTCAGGTTATGTCTGAAGATGAGGAATTGTCACAGGTTACATCTGCATTAATATCAAGTCATTCTAGTAAGGGGTATTGATGCTAGACGAAACGGTCCCATTTAGTTAACCTAGTACGGACGGACGGACGAACAGACAGACAGGACGATCACTAGATGCCGGGGGCATAAAATGGGCCTGAACAATCCCCTCCCCCACCAACAACCTACTTCCTGATTTTCAAATTGTAACAACCTGGGGTCATTAATATGGAAATATACATATCATCATTGTTCAGTAATTGTGAAATATTAAGAAATCCTTGCATCTCTGAGTTCAACAGGTTTGGTTTGAGAAAACATGGCAACATTCATTGTAACATCAAAAGCTGCAATTAAAAATTGATTTTTAGATTATTTTTTATTTGCAAACTCCCCACATTGATTATCTCCCCTTGGGTTATATGAACTACTGCAATCACAAAAAGGTGACAATGAAAATCATGCAACTCATTTTCTATTACAATGGAATTCAAATATTTCTCTTTTTTTGCATTTATCAACAAAATGGGCCTTGAACCTCTGAAAAATACTCAAAATTATTTCAATAACTAAAATCTAAGATCAAATAATGAAAAACAAGAGTTGTCTCCATAGGATGACACATGCCCCCAATGGCACTTTGAAGGAATAGTTATGGCCAATGTTAGAGTTTAGGACCTTTGACCTACGGACCTGGGTCAACTGAGCAACACCTGGTTCACATGCTTTGCAAATCATCTCACCATCTCACCATCATTAACCTATATGTCAAGGATGACGTCAATACCTTGAATGTGACCTTTGAGCTCAATCTGCGACATTGATCTTTGACCTACTGACCAAGTTCATGTAAAGTGTCCCATTGCCACCTACCCACATGTAAAATGTAAAGTAAATACCTTTACCATTATTAAGGATGTACGAGCGTATTTTTTCAGGATATCCGCCATTTTGAAAAATGTTTCTTCGAATATTGCTTTCTAACAAAAGTTTTGCCAAAAATTAATGTTAAATAATTAAAATATGGCTAATAATGTACCATTTAACCAAATATATTATGCTTTTGCGAAAAAAATTTTTTTAACCCTTATTTTTGGCTGGCATTTGCCTAAAATTGACATAAGATTTACAATGGGGTAGGGGTAGGTTATTTCAAATATCTATTAAACTAGATCAGGTTTGGCTTTGATATTTTCCTGACTTACACATATAATGTTATGCTGTAAGTAAATAAAAGTTTTCAAGATAGCGCTTTATATTATCTAGAAAATATATATTAAAACAAAAAGAACAAAAAAATATCAAAATTCACCACTTTTTTAACAGTTTTTTCTTAATAAATCTCTTAAATGCACGGTGACCCCTACTTTTTTTCTTTCCATTTTGAAGTATTTTTGTGTGTCATTAATGCTGAAAAATATTTTGAAAATCTTAACGTCAGATTTTTTTTGTAGCTCTAAATACGTTTCTTCCATTGAAAATAAAGTGGTGGGGTAATTATGTCAACATGTAAAAATTAAAGAGATTTGTTAGTGACACTTATGCTTATATAATACTGACATCACCATATATTCATATTAACCTGTAAGACCTGGAACCCCTATAAGATTAAGTAGGATATTATATGTTTTATAAAGTACCAACATTTTTTCAATTTTACAAAATTTCAGAAATGCGTAAACAGTGGGAGAAGAAAATACCCTATAAAATTAAAACGAGTTCGGTGACCTATGTTTTTTCTGCTCTTGTTTGTCTTAGAAACTAATGTTCTTCAAGCTCACAGGGTATGAAAAAATTCTTAAGACTCACCATTGAAGCAGGAGAAATACTTGCTTCCATTTTATATCACATGATGCATTGTAAGAGAGGTAACTCACCATTTTCTCCTACTTTTTCTGGTGACTTGTTAGCCAATCTTGGATCTAACCAGTGTGTCTGTTCTGTGTTATGACTGAAAAAAAGCAACAATAAAATCTGTAAGAAGATCCTTGGAAGCACAGAATGCAACCAAGCATAATAGCAGACTCAGTTTGATTGAGTCTGTTCATGATAGGTAATGAAATATGGAACACCCCTCATGCCCCCTAGCACCAGCTTAAGCGGAATTCTATTACAGTATAACTGAGTGTACTCCATGAAAAAATATAACAACACTGAGTCCAAGTATGTAAGTTCATAATGGAATCAAACAATGTGTACAATCTGATCAATATTTCAGGCCATACTGAGAAAATTCATCAGATTCTAATGAACAAGAAACTACTTTTGAAAATGAATTCCACCTATACTGCTCTATTTGACTACCGTATTTTGGTGCGTATAGGTCGCACTTTTTCTACCCATTTTGCTGCCTGAAAAAGTTCCTGCGACCTATACGACAGAACATTGCCAGCAGTTTTTTTTTTTTTTTGGGTAAATTTTCTGACCGTAGCTCTCGCAAAATTATGTGCATCTTACGAACGAACAAAAATGGATAAAAAATATCAATATCGGCGGCTTTTCAACCAACAGCGGTTACTTTCAATAAAATATATCGTAAATAACCCATACAGACTATTAAAATTACAAATGACTTTAATTCAAAGATGTTTTTGCAGTTTGAATTACGTTTGTTTCTACTTTCGTTTTACCGGACGCCATTGACATGTAGTCCGGGTTGGATAAAATCCGGACAGATCCGTCCTCCATTCCAAAAATTGTTTATATTTTTTTTTTTTTTTTTGGCGTATTAAAAAACTTGAAAGATAATTTTTTACTTTTGATTTTTAAATAAAAGAAAAAATCCAAAAAGAGATATTTTGCTTATCTTTTTACTCAGAATCAATAGAACGCGGTTAATTACATGACACGGAAAGGTGTTATAATTGCTGTGCAAACAATTCACACTTACACTTGCAAAATTACAGAATGTAAACGCAAACCGTCTGCTGCCAATTAGTGTCAAAAAGCCGCTTTTCTTTGATGTAGTCTGTTACCCATACTACTGTTGGTACGAAACGGTTGGGATCGAAAATAACACTGTCCGATTTCCACCAATCAGATTCTGATAATAGTTCAGTCTGCGGCATCAATATGGCCACCGCCATAACTTTTTTGCCGGTAAATATTAAATATTGCTGGGGGGAAATCCGAAATTTAACTGCGACTTATACGCTAGAACTTAAATTTTCCGACCATTTTCAGAGTAAAAATTAGATGCGGACTATACATTACCGCGACCAATACACACCAAAATACGGTAACAGTTGTAACTGGTTGGTAATATCTGGGTAAATGTTTGGTCAAATTTTTTACAACCTATATGTTAGGTAATAGAAAATTAATTTTTAGGTTCTCATTCCCCACCAGCTCCTGTCTGAAACCCTTTCATAAAACATTGCCCAAATCTCCAGGTTAAAGAATATGTTTGACAAATTGTGATGATGAAAACAGCATTTGACAGTACCTGATATTAAAGTTTACATTGACAATACCTTTTATAGAAATAAATTAAGAGAAATGTTCATGAAATATCGGCAGTCTATCACCTCGAGCAGACATTCAGACAGCCTACTTTCGATTTCAAAAACAACAACATCAAACAACTTCAAAAACAACAATCGGTCTCATAGTAGTGAACATTTATTTCAAGTTACATCAAAATCACTCTATGCATGAAGAAGAAGTGTTCCAGACAAAGTCATTCTTGTATCTGACCTTTGGACTCTATGTGTGACCTTGACCTTTGACCTAGGGACCAAGTTCTTGTGCATGACACTCCATCTCCTAGTGGTGAACATTTGTGCCAAATAATATTCAAATCAAATACACCGGACAGGAAAAATGTCCCATTGACCTCTGATCACCAAGTGTGACCTTGACCTTTAAGCTAGGGTTCTGGGTGTTGCGCATGACACGTCGTCTCATCATGGGGAATATTTATGCCAAGTAATATTAAAATCCCTTGACAGATGACAGAGTTCTGGACTGGACAGGAAAAAAACCATATTGACCTTTGACCTCCAATTGTGACCTTGACCTTTGAGATAGGGGTCCGGGTTTTGCGCATGACACGTCATCTCATCATGGGGAACATTTGTGCCAAGTAATATTAAAATACCTTTATGGATGGCGGAGTTATGGACCAGACACGCCGTGTTAACATTTGACTGCCAAGTGTGACCTTGACCTTTAAGCTAGGTGTCTGAAAGTTGTCCATGACACATCGAGTTATTATGAGGTACATTTGTGCCAAGTACTATTAAAATCCCTTCATGGATGGCAGAGTTATGGACCGGACAGGAAAAGGGCCAGATTCAATCTTCGCCTAAAGATCATCAAGATAAACATTCTGACCAAGTTTCAGGAAGATAGGGTCATAAATGTGGCCTATAGAGTGTTAACAATCTTTTCCTTTGATTTGACCTGGTGACCTAGTTTCTGACCCAATATGACCCAGATTCAAACCTGGCCTAGAGGTCATCAAGATAAACATTTTGACTAAGTTTCAAAAAGGTAGGGTAATAAATGTGGCCTCTAGAGTGTTAACAAGCTTTTCATTTGATCTGACCTGGTGACCTCGTTTTAGATCCCAGATGACCCAATATCAAACACGTCCAAGATTTTATTGCGGGTAACATTCTGACCAAGTTTTATAAAAATTGGGCCAAAATTGTGACGTTGATGTGACATTACCATAATATCATTGTGATGATTTAAGCATTGATAGTGATAGTAGAATTTGTAGTAATACATCTTCTGCATAAGTATGGATGACTTCAAAGAAAAAATACTTTAGTTATTGAGCGGACTCTGTCTATTTGGGCAATTTTGATGAATTCAAGGGCCATAACTCTAATGATACTGGTCCAAACTGGATGGTTATCGAATTTGACCTAGATTTTATAGAAATGCACATTCTATATAAGTTATGTTTAATTCTGATACAAAATACTCTAATCATCAAGCGGTCAATTTAGGCAATTTTGACCAATTCAAGGGCCGTAACTCTAAAGATTCTAGTCTGAACTCAGATATTTCAATGCTGGATAGTGAAACTGGGCACATCTGAGGAAACTGGAGCTGTTACTGGAGTTTTTAATGACATTGCACAATAGCTTGAGTCTGTGTCAAAAATATTATGTAGTAAGAGAGGTAAAGATAAAGTGTATCAAAACACTATGTAAGTATAATTCTAAGCAAAAAGGGGGGCATTATTCATAAAATATTGGCGCAAGAGTTATGCACCTTGTGTCATATGATGTGGGTGATGATGTGGAACAACTACTTCAAGTTTGATTTATTTATTTATTTGGGTTTTACGGTGCACAAACACAGTACAGGTTATATGGCGCCAAACAGTACTACACATTTTGGTTACACATCTCAATTACGTCGAAATAAAAACATGAGGCATGGAATCAAAATTTGCATACCTGCTGGAATCAGAGAGTTACTGCAAAACCAAGTGTTAAGACCCTATTAGTCGCCTCTTACGATCATGCAAGGGTAAGGCAGTGGTTCCAATTCTTTTCATACACAGATCGTCCCAGAACCACATGGGGCACTTCAAGTTTGAATTAAATGTATTTCGTTATAACTAAGATAGTGAAAATGCATCAAAATTAACCTTAAATTCTAAGTAAAAGGGGGCAGAATTCATGAACAAGAGGGTCATGATGACCCTGGATCGCTCACCCGAGTAATATGAGCTACATGTTTCAAATGTCAAACTGATGATAAAATATTAAGAAAGTCAGTAGGTCACATTCATGGTCAATGAAATTCAGTTTTACGATTTGTATGCATATGTCATCAAAATTTCAAGGCTGCGTCTTAAAAAACAAGAAAGTAGGTCAGTAGGTCAAAGTCACAGTCAAGTGACATCATATATCTTGGGGTCATCAGGTAATTATAATTAAACAGTCTTGGAAATAGGATCAGATGATTTTTTAAGTATTTTTCCTATATAACTCGCATAATAACTAAGTGACCCCAGGGCGGTGCCTCTTTTAACCCCAGGGGCATAATTCGAACAATTTTGGTAGATGACTACTAGACAATGCATCATACCAAATATCAAAAGCCTAGGTCATATGGTTTCAGACAAGAAGATTTTTAAAGCTTTTTCCTATATAAATTTATATATAACAAAAGACCCCCAGGGCAGGGCCTCTTTTCACCCAAGTGGTACAATTTGAACAATTTTAGCTGTGGACCATAAGACAATGCTACAAACCAAATATCAAAGGTCTAAATGTTGTGGTTTCAGACAAGAAGATTTTTAAACTTCTTTTCCTATATAAGTCTATGTAAAACTTGGGACCCCCGGGGCAGGGCCATATTTGACCTTAGGGGGATAATTTGAACAATCTTGAACATCACTAGATGATGCTACGTACCAAATATCAAAGCCCTAGGCCATGTGGTTTTGTACAAGAAGATTTTCAAAGTTTTCCCTATATAAGTCTATATAAACCATGTGACCCCTGGGGTGGGGCCATATTTGACCCTATGGGGATAATTTGAACAATTTTGGTAGAGGACCACTAGATGATGTTACACACCAGATATCAAAGCCCCAGGGCAGGGCCATATTTCACCCTAGGAGGATAATTTGAACAATCTTGGTAAAGGACCACTAGATGACGCTACATACCAAATATCAAAGCCGTAGGCCATGTGGTTTTGTACAAGAAGATTTTCAAAGTTTTCCCTATATAAGTCTATATAAACCTCCTGACCCCAGGGGATGGGGCCATATTTGACCCTATGGGGATAATTTGAACAATTTTGGTAGAGGACCACTAGATGATGTTACACACCAGATATCAAAGCCCTAGGCCCTGTGGTTTTGGACAAGAAGATTTTTAAAGTTTTTCCTTTCGGTTGCTATGGCAACCAGAGTTTTGCAAGGGATTCAATTCCTTGAACAATTTTGAAAGGGGGCCACCCAAGGACCATTCCTGTGAAGTTTGGTGTAATTCTGCCCAGTGGTTTTCAAGAAGAAGATTTTTTTAGAAAATGTTGATGGACACACGGCACACGACGGACAACTGACGACGGACGACAGACACTGAGCGGTCACAAAAGCTCACCATGAGCCTTTGGCTCAGGTGAGCTAAAAATTGGTGCCAGAGTTATGCACTTTGTGTCATATGTGGGTATTAAGGAGGAACATCTATTTTAAGTTTGAATCAAATCCATTTAGTAACTAGAGCTATCACTAAAGGTGATGAATGTACCCCCCGCATGCACTGACACAGTACATTGCAATTTGACGCACACAAGATTGCATAATTATGTGGACTGTATGTATATAGACTGTATGTATACAGTATAGTAACAAAAAACAAAGTCCCATAACTATGCAGAATATTTATCTAAAAGAATGTAACATGCACCATGCACAACTAGGGTTGGTACTGATCACTTGTGTGAAGTTTCATTAAATTGTGTGTAAGGGTTTGGTAGATTAGGCATGCACAAGACTGCATATGCAGACTGCATGTACATAGTATGTTAACAAGAAACAAAGTCCCATAACTATGCAATTTTTTTCGCTGAAAGAACCTAACATGCCCCATACACAACTACTGTTGTTACTGATCACTTGTGTGAAGTTTCATTAAATTGTGTCAAGGGGATGAGGAGAGATGGTGCGCACAAGATTGTGTCTATCTATATAGTATAGTAACAAAAAAAAACAAAGTCCCATAACTCTGCAAATTTTTTTTCTAAAAGAACTTACAATGCCCCATGCACAACTACTGTTGTTACTGATCACTTGTGTGAAGTTTCATTAAATTGTGTCAAGGGGATGAGGAGAGATGGTGCGCACAAGATTGTGTCTATGTATATAGTATAGTAACAAAAAAACAAAGTCCCATAACTCTGCAAATTTTTTTTCTAAAAGAACCTAACATGCCCCATGCACAACTACTGTTGGTACTGATCACTTGTGTGATGCTTCATTAAATTGTGTCAAGGGGATGAGGAGAGATGGTGCGCACAAGATTGTGTCGTGTCTATGTATATAGTATAGTAACAAAAAAACAAAGTCCCATAACTCTGCAATTTTTTTTTCTAAAAGAACCTAACATGCCCCATGCACAACTACTGTTGGTACTGATCACTTGTGTGATGTTTCATTAAATTGTGTCCAGGGGATGAGGAGAGATGGTGCGCACAAGACTGTGTCTATGTATATAGTATAGCAAAAAAAAAACAAAGTCCCATAACTCTGCAATTTTTTTTTCTAAAAGAACCTAACATGCCCCATGCACAACTACTGTTGGTACTGATCACTTGTGTGAAGTTTCATTAAATTCTGTCAAGGGGATAAGGAGAGATGGAGCGCACAAGATTGCGTCTACGGACAGACGGACAGACAGACAGACAGACAGACAGACAACCTGAAACCAGTATACCCCACCTTACAACTTTGTTGTCGGGGGGTACAATATAAAACTTTTACCTGAAATTCTAAGTAAAAAGGGAGATAATTCATGAAATATTGAAATTCTATGAAACCTGAAATTCTATGTAACAAGAGCTGTCACTAATGGTGACAAATGCCCGAGCAGCACCTTCACCTTTGATCTGGTGACCTTGACCTTTGGCATGGTGACCCCAAAGTGAGTAGAGGTTGTGTACTCAATAAGTACTATCAGCATGTGAAGTTTGAAGGTCTTGGGTGCAGTGGTTCGCGAGTAAAGTGCCTTCATGCAAAAAGTTAACGTTGGCCCCTGTGACCTTGACCTTTGACCCCAAAGTCAGTAGGGGTCGTGTACTCAATAAGTACTATCAGCACGTGAAGTTTGAAGGTCCTGGGTGCAGTGGTACGTGAGTAAAGTGCATTCACGCAAAAAGTTAACATAGGCCCCTGTGACCTTGACCTTTGACCTGGTAATCCGAAAGTCAGTAGGGGTCGTGTACTCAATGAGTACTATCATGAAAGTGAAGTTTGAAGGTCCTGGGTGCAGGACGTTGTGACTAACGAACGAACAGACAGTTGAAAACATATGCCTCCCTTTGGGGTGCATAACAAGGGGGATAATTCATGAAATACTGGTGCAAGAGTTATGGCCCTTGTGTCATATGATGTGAGTGATGATGTGAAACAACTATTTTAAGTTTGAACCAAATCCATTTAGTAATACTAAGTTAATGTGAAAGTTCATCAAAACTTTAACCTGAAATTCTAAGCAAAAGGGGGAATAATTCATTAAATATTGGTACCAGAGTTATGGGCCTTTTGTCATATGATGTGGGAGATGATGTGGAACAACTACTTTCAGTTTGATTTGTTTGTTTGTTTGTTTTGGGTTTAACGCCGTTTTTCAACAGTATTTCAGTCATGTAACGGCGGGCAGTTAACCTAACCAGTGTTCCTGGATTCTGTACCAGTACAAACCTGTTCTCCGCAAGTAACTGCCAACTTCCCCACATGAAACAGAGGTGGAGGACTAATGATTTCAGACACAATGTCGTTTATCAAATAGTCACGGAGAACATACGCCCCGCCCGAGGATCGAACTCACGACCCCGCGATCCGTAGACCGACGCTCTACCTATTGAACTTTCAGTTTGAATCAGATCAATTTAGGAATAACTGATATAGAGTGAAAGTGCATCAAAACTTGAAATTCTAAGTAAAAAGTGGAGATAATTCATGAAATACTGGAGTGAGAGTTATGGCCCTTGTGCCATATAATGTGGATGATGATGAGGAATAACTATGTTAAGTGTAGAGCAAATCCATCAAGTAACTAGAAGATGCTTTTGTAGAAAAGCGCATGTCTCCCCTAATGCATAGTCATATAGGCAGGAAGTCAATAGGGCATAGGAGCAAAAGTCTACGCAACACAAGTGGCTGGATGCAATAGGAATAATCTATTTGGCATGTCCAATCATTCCAATAAGTTTCAACATTCTGGGCTAAGTGGTTCTCAATGTTATGAATTGGAAACCATTTTTCCATGTTCAAGCTCCTGTGACCTTGACCTATGATCCTGTGACCTTGACCTATGATCGAGTGACCCCAAAATCAGTAGTGGTCATCTACTCTGCATGTCCAATCATCCTATGAAGTTTCAACATTCTGAATCAAGTGGTTCTCAAGTTACTGATCGGAAATGGTTTTCCATGTTCAGGCCCCTGTGACCTTGACCTTTAACGAAGTGATCCCAAAATCAATAGGGGTCATCTACTCTGCATGATCAATCATTCCTATGAAGTTTCAACATTCTGGGTCAAGTCGTTCTCAAGTTATTGATTGGAAATGGTTTTCCATGTTCAGGCCCCTGTGACCTTGACCTTCAACGGAGTGACCCCAAAATCTATAGGGGTCATCTACTGTGCATGACCAATCATCCTATGAAGTTTCAACATTCTGCCTCAAGTCGATCTCAAGTTATTGATCGGAAATGGTTTTCCATGTTCAGGCCCCTGTGACCTTGACCTTCAACGGAGTGACCCTAAAATCAATAGGGGTCATCTACTCTGCATGACCAATCATCCTATGAAGTTTCAACATTCTGGGTCAAGTGATTCTCAAGTCATTGATCGGAAATGGTTTTCCATGTTCAAGCCCCTGTGGCCTTGACCTTAAAAGGAGTTACCCCAAAAACAATAGGGGTCGTCTCCTCCATAAGCCCTGACAACCTATGAAGTTTGAAGGTTCTAGGTCAAATGGTCTCCAGTTATTGATCGGAAATGAAGTGTGACATACGGATGGACAGGGCAAAAACAGTATGTCTCCCCCAGAGTGGGGGGAGACATAATTACAGAGATAAGGAGAAAAAAGAGAAGTGTAAAAAAAACTTTAACCAAGGTGGGGACGCGGAAAGACGTCGACGCAGAGGCTGGGGTGAGTAGGATAGCTCTCCATATACTTCGTATAGTCAAGCTAAAATCAAGTCAAGTGCCTCCTTTGAACCAACTGCCAAGTTAAACGAAGATCCGCCAAGCAATTCAAGGAAAAATGTCATTTAAAGATATTCCTATTTTCAGCCTTAGCGTCCCCTTAAAGGGTCCAAGTATCCTCATTTGAAGACTTTAAAAGAGGTCTTTTTAAGCATGCTACAGACTAAGTTGGATAAAGAGCCATCTAGCACTTCATAAAAAAAAGTTGTTTCAAGGCATTTTTAATTTTTAGCTCTAGTGGCCCCAAAAATGGGCTAAGCACCCCAATTTCAACAAAATAAAGATAGGACCTTGAAATGATGTTACAGACCAAGTTTGATGAAATCTATCAAGCGGTTCATGACAGGTCACTTAGACCTTTTTCTAATTTTAGGCTTTCCAGCCCTTAAAACAGGCCAAGTGTTCCCATTAGATCAAATTTGGGAGAAGACCTTGTCCATCAAGTCGTTCATGAAAAAAACTCATTTCAAGGTATTTCTATTTTCAGCTTAAGTGGCCAGAAAAAGGTGCATAAGTGCGTCCATAAATTTGAAAGATGCAAGTGCCACCATTTGAACGAATTTGTGGATCTTACAAAAATGCTGCAGACCCAAGTTTCATGAAATTCACCAATTCATGAGAAAAACTCTTAAAGGTATTTCTATTTTTAGCTTTAGGGGCTAAAAGCCCCTTTTTAATAAATTTTGGACAGGACCTCACAAGGATCCCTCAATGGTCATTTAACAAAATAGTATATCACTTTGACAAGATAGCATGTTAATTTGATGATCGTTAACAAAATGGTATGTCACTCTGACAAGATTGTATGTTCACTGGCCATCACAGTACAGTACAACCTCTCCAAAGCGACCCTCTCTTAAGCAAAAACCTCTTTATAACAACAACATCAAAATTTCCCTAACCTAAAATATGCTATCAAATTTACCTCTCCAGAACAACAACCTCTACATAACAGTCAATATTTGTATCTCCTGAAGGGTGTTGCTCTACAGAGGTTGCACTGTATGTTACTTTGAGGAAATAAGATGGTCGTTTAACAAAATCATACGTCACTCTGACAAGATAGTGTTCGCTGCACATGAAAACATGTTGCTATCAGAAAATAGGATGGTTGCTTAACAAAATAATATGTCACTTTGACAAAATAGTAAGTACGTTAGACATGACAGCATTGCAAATCAACATGATAACACAGTAATTAACAAGACTTAACAAGATCTTAAGAGGATACTACTGTAACTAAAGAAGATACCTCGTATTCATCTAGCATAAGACAGCTCCAGCTTTCCATATATAAATATTATATATACATAACCTTAAAAGCACGGCCTTCAGATCGTATGACAAAAAAAAAAGAGAACAATTTTAGGTATCAGGAAATGAATGCTATATCTCTTCAGACAGCTTTGAACCTTAATTACTAACATATTATTTGTTTTGGAAACACATGAGAATTAGTTGCTTTTACAATTTTTACATTCAAAATTGAAAAGCATTTGTAACTCATATGTCTTAATTATAACAACAGCTGTCACAGGGGACTATTTCAATGCTGGATAGTGAAACTGGGCACATCTGAGGAAACTGGAGCTGTCATTGGAGTGTTTAATGACTCCAATGGTGGATGAATATTGCACAGAAGCTCGAGTCTGTGTTAAAAATATTAAGTAACAAGAGCTGTCATTAAGACAGCCAGTGCTTGACTATTTGAAATATTGTTCCAGAGCCAGGAAAATATTACCAAAAATGTTAAAATATCTATAGAGTTTCAATCCAGTATCTGCATTAGTTTAAGTTCAAAAGGGGAGATAATTTGACCAAAATGAATGTCAGAGTTATGGGACCTGATGCAATCAACTTTTTTAAAACCCCGAAGGTAAATGTGAAGCTTCAATTTAATATCTGCATTTGTTCTGCATATAGTAACTTGCATGTAAAACTTTACCAATGACTTTCTAAGTCCAAAAGGGGGCATAATTTGCCCAAAATACAGGTCAGAGTTATGGGACTTGATGCTATCAACTAGTTTTATAACCCCGAAGACACATGTGAAGTTTCAAATAAATATCTGCAAGGATTTTCTAAGTCCAAAAAGGGGCATAATTTGCACAAAATACATGTCAGAGTTATGGGACATGACCCAGTGAGGTTGGTAATTGACCCAGAAAAAGAAACAAGAGCTGTCAATAATGGTGACAAATGCCCCCACAGCACCTTGACCTTTGACCTGGTGACCCAAAGTCAGTAGGGGTTGTGTACTCGATAAGTACTATCAGCATGTGAAGTCTGAAGGTCCTGGGTGCAGTGGTTCACAAGTAAAGTGCCTTCATGCAAAAAGTTAATGTTGTGACAAACGAACGAACGAATGGACGGACAGTTGAAAACTAATATGCCTCCTTTTGGGGGCATAAAAATAAGTTTCAAATCTATATGCCTTTAAATGATAGCCATATGTACTTGCATGCAAAACTTTAACCAAGGTATGACGTTGATGCCGACGCCTACACCGACGCCGACGCTAATGCCTGGGTGAGTAGAACAGCTAGACTATTCTTCGAATAGTCGAGCTATTAAGAGAGGTATAGATAATGTATCAAAACATAATATCAATATAATTCTAAGCAAAAAGGGGGATAATTCATGAAATATTGGTGCAAGAGTTATGGCCCTTGTGTCAAATGATGTGGTTGATGATGTTGAACAACTATTTTAACTTTGAATCAAATCCCTTTAGTAATAATTGAGATATAGTGGAAGTGCATCAAAACTTTAACCTGAAATTCTAAGTAAAAGAGGGGATAATTCATTTAATATTGGTACCAGAGATATAGGCATTGTGTCATATGATGTAGGAGATGATGTGGAACAACTTATTTCAGTTTAAATTAAAGCCGTCTAGGAATAACTGAGATAGAGTGAAAGAGCATCAAAACTTTTAACCTGAAATTCTAAGTAAAAGGGGGCGGGATAATTCATGAAATATTGGTGTGAGAGTTATGGCCCTTGTGCCATATGATGTGGGTGATGATGAGGAATAACTATTTTAAGTTTAAAGCAAATCAATCAAGTAATTACAGAGATAAGGAGAAAAAAGAGAAAGTGTAAAAAAAATTTAACCAAGGTGGGGACGCGGAAAGACGCCGACGCCAACACCGGGGTGAGTAGGATAGCTCTCCACATACTTCGTATAGTCGAGATAACTAGAGCTATCACTAAAGGTGATGAATGTACCCCCTGCATGCACTGACACAGTACATTGCAATTTGACACACACAAGACTGCATAATTATGTGGACTGTATGTATATAGACTGTATGTATACAGTATAGTAACAAAAAACAAAGTCCCATAACTATGCAGAATATTTATCTAAAAGAATGTAGCATGCCCCAAGCACAACTAGGGTTGGTACTGATCACTTGTGTGAAGTTTCATTAAATTGTGTGCAAGGGTTTGGTAGATTAGGCACGCACAAGATTGCATATGAAGACTGTATGTACATAGTATGTTAACAAGTAACAAAGTCCCATAACTCTGCAATTTTTGTCGCTGAAAGAACCTAACATGCCCCATGCACAACTACTGTTGTTACTGATCAATGTGTGAAGTTTCATTAAATTGTGTCAAGGGGATGAGGAGAGATGGTGCGCACAAGATTGTGTCTATGTCTATAGTATAGTAACAAAAACAAGAGCTGTCTCCATAGGATGACACATGCCCCCGATGGCACTTTGAATGAATAGTTATGGCCGATGTTAGAGTTTAGGACCTTTGAGCTACGGACCTGGGTCTTGCGCGCGACACGTCGTCTTACTGTGGTACACATTCATGCCAAGTTATTTGAAAATCCATCCATGGATGACAAAGATATGGACCGGACACGCCCATCAATGCACTATCCTTTAACGTCTAAGTGTGACCTTGACCTCTGAACTACGGACCTGGGTCTTGCGCGCGACACGTCGTCTTACTGTGGTACACATTCATGCCAAGTTATTTGAAAATCCATCCATCGATGACAAAGATATGGACCGGACACGCCCATCAATGCACTATCCATTAACGTCTAAGTGTGACCTTGATCTTTGAGCTACGGACCTGGGTCTTGCGCGCGACATGTCGTCTTACTGTGGTACACATTCATGCCAAGTTATTTGAAAATCCATCCATCGATGACAAAGATATGGACCGGACACGCCCATCCATGCACTATCCTTTAACGTCTAAGTGTGACCTTGACCTTTGAGCTACGGACCTGGGTCTTGCGCGCGACACGCCGTCTTACTGTGGTACACATTCATGCCAAGTTATTTAAAAATCCATCCATCGATGACAAAGATATGGACCGGACACCAAAATTGCGGACAGACTGACAGACTGACAGACCAACAGATTGACAGACGGACAGACAGTTCAAAAACTATATGCCTCCCTTCGGGGGCATAAAAACAAAGTCCCATAACTCTGCAAATTTTTTTTCTAAAAGAACCTAACATGCCCCATGCACAACTACTGTTGGTACTGATCACTTGTGTGAAGTTTCATTAAATTGTGTCCAGGGAATGAGGAGAGATGGTGCGCACAAGATTGTGTCCATGTATATAGTATAGTAACAAAAAAACAAAGTCCCATAACTCTGCAATTTTTTTTTCTAAAAGAACCTAACATGCCCCATGCACAACTACTGTTGGTACTGATCACTTGTGTGAAGTTTCATTAAATTCTGTCAAGGGGATAAGGAGAGATGGTGCGCACAAGATTGCGTCTACGGACAGACGACCAGACGGACAGACAGACAACCTGAAACCAGTATACCCCCCCTTACAACTTTGTTGTCGGGGGGTACAAAAATCTATATTTAACAAATGTTAAATACATATTCCTCTGTCAAGACCATTGTAAAGTTTTTATTTCCGCAGCCGGCCAGGTTTGATTCCCAACTAGGGCATCTTTTTTTTCTTGATTTGGCAAATCTGAGTTTAAAAACAAAACCTCATATTCTTCATATGACAAAACTTCAATTTCAAAGATCAATCATTTTTAGCCAAAATCTGGAGGTCAGTGCCTTTAACTACCAGCTAGCAGTATTATTCAACTTTTGTGCAGAATTATTTGAGAAAATGATACACAACTTCTGTTACAAAGATCAGATAAATAGAAATTATGTTCTAATAATCCCAGCATCAAACCATTTAATTGCATCAAATCAACAAATAACTGATAAACAATCTTACTCTATGAAATAAGGGTGTCCTTCATCAGTAAATGCCATTTCCCAGTTTGGTGGTAGTGGGCCAAGACTCTCAGAGCTTTCTGACTCCTCCAATGATTTACCTCGGGGCGGAGGGTCTGGCAGAATCTTTTTCGAAGTGGCAGGTGACTTAGGAGTTAAATCTGTGTTGCTACGATTTCTTCTCCTCTTTCCTTCAGAAGATGGGTGTGCTCCAGGCAACATACTACCTATAGAGCTTGTCCGACGTGGTATCTGACCTTGAGGATCTTTAGGTGGCTTTGGCGTACCATACATATTACCTGTAAAATATTCACAAATCTAACAAATACAGGTGTTAAAAAATGTATTTCAAAGTTTGAAATGAAGACATGAAATATGATTAAGTATAATGACATGAACTAATGACCCAAATAATATCAGGGGCCATCAACAGATCACAGGATATCACCACAGGACGTTTGACTTTTGTAGGTCAAAGTATTCTGCAATTAAATACCAACCTTAAGACCAGAGTTTCTTGCAATATCAGACTGGTGCCAATGCCAGCAAATCCCATCTGGCACCCACCATGCCAGATGACTCGTGTTGTTAATGACAACTTATGATTTATGTACTTATTACATATTGTTTATGTAAAATATGATAAAAATCAAATACCTTAATAGTTGCTGTCCATTCTGTATAGTGTATTTCTTGATTCAAAATAAGTTATTTACAGGAAAAAAAAAAGTAAGGCTGCAAATGATACAAGGCAGTCTGAAGGACAGCTAAATTCCCCGCCACTGTTATGGATAGTGAAAGGGTAAACCTTTGACCTTTAGCTGTGACCTTGACCTTGAACTGATATGGCTGACTCATGAATTCTGCACAACATCTTGATGAGGTGATCATTTGACCCAAGTTTCATGAAAATCCTTCAAGGGGTTTAGGAGATACAGAGCTAAAACCTTTGACCTTGAGTTGTGACCTTGACCTTGAGTTGACATGGTTGACTCATGAGCTCTTAATGAGGTGATCATTTGACCAAAGTTTGATGAAAATCCTTCAAGGGGTTTAGGAGATACAGAGTGGACACAAAATGGAAGGCTCAAACATTTGACCCTCAGTTGCGACCTTGACCTTGAGCTGGCATGGCTGACTCATGGGTTCTGCACATCCTCTTGATGAGGTGATCATTTGACCCAAGTCTGATGAAAATCCTTCAAAGGGTTTAGGAGATATAGAGTGGACACGAAATGGAAGGCTCAAACCTTTGACGTTAAGTTGAGACCTTGACCTTGATCCGGCATAGAGACTCATGAGTTCTGCACATCGTCTTGATGAGGTGATCATTTAATCCAAGTTTCATAATTATCCTTCAAGAGGTTTAAGAGATACAGAGCAGACACAAAATGGTAGGCTCAAACATTTGACCTTGAGTTGTGACCTTGACCTTGAACCGACATGACATGACTCATGGGTTCTGCACATCGTCTTGATGAGGTGATCATTTGACCGAAGTTTCATGAAAATCCTTCAAGGGGTTAAGGAGATACAGAGCGGACACAAAATGTTACTGTGGAAGGACGGACGGAGACCATTCCTATAACCCCCCCCCCACCACTTGTGGCGGGGGATTAAAAACTAAACCGGAACTTGGTTGTTCTGGGTCATTGAAACGTCATGACATCACTTCTTTACAGACGTTTATTTCCAACGCTTTCGTTAAATATGTTACTATATATCCATTCATACAGTATGCAAGAAAAATAATCTACCACTGGCTGTAAATGTAGATTGGAATATCCGGCTCCCAGGTACCTGTTCTGGCCCTAAATAGGTCTTGTTACTGCCGAAACAGTTGACCTTCAAACCAGCTATTCCTATCTGCATCTACAACCAGTGACAGATTATTATAATCTTTGACCTTTGATGTCCTTACTCATAAATTACAGGTCATCTGACCCTAGCTGTTGACCTATGAATTTTAAAGCATAAGCTGCATCAGTTCAACTGCCTAACCAGAGGCAACCATCCTATAAATTTTGGCAGCAACAAGCATAAGCTTTCCATTGACTGGAAACTGTTTTCAGCCTCAAGGTCATTTGGCCTTGACCTTTGCCATATTGACCCCAAAAATATATTCGGACATTACTGACCACAGGCACTCATCCAATTAAGTTAAGACAGCCAGAGGCCCAAGCCCAGTTAATGACTGGACACAAATGGTCTACGAATGGACCTACAATTTAATATCCATTGAAACCCCTCCAAACTGACACCCTAAACATATCAAACCTCTCCAAACTAGATCCTCTGAATGCAGGAAACCTCTCCAAACTGGACAATTTGAACACAGAAATCCCTTCCAAAATGGACCTTCTGAACACTGGAAACCACTCCAACAAGACGGTCATGATGACCCTTGATCACTCACCTGAGTAATATGAGCTACCATATTTTCCCTAAGTCTTGGGAAAGCATAAAATAATTATTTTTTTTCACTGTCCGAAGACTTATTTCCTGAAAAATAATCATTTTGAAAAGTGTCCCAAAAATATGGTCACAATAATCGTCATCGGGTAACATCCCCCACCCACCCGTGTTGAAAGCGAAAAAAAAAAACCAACGATTATCGGTAGTTATTCTGTTGATAAACAACGTAATTGGCCTTGTCTTCATCATCAATTAACACCCCCTCAAAGAGCTAAAAGAAGTGTGTCGGTATCATGACATTAGATGTGGAGGTCAAAGCTCTCTAGTTTCCCCGAGATTTTCATGGCATTACGTCATGTTTTCGCGCTATGTTGCACATCACTGTTTGATTGTACCGCTTCGGTTCTTTAAAGTGCTGAGAAGTAGATCTAGTGTTGTAAAAATCAATAAAAAAAGGCTTCTAATTTGAATGTGCAATATCCCCTATAAACTGACAGGTACACGTGTCAAACTATAATAGCGGATATCTTACCTCTGTGACCTATTTGCCCTCAAGGAAATTATAAAATGTTTTGAGAAGAATATCTTATAATAAAGTGTCGTGTCAAAAAATACATGTACATATGTACAAAGATTCATTCAAAACTTATTAAAAATACGCAACAACATCATTATTGTTTTTGTTTCTTAACCGCATTTTGTATTTACGTTCACGAGGTCACATAACAGAAATCTCTTTGCCAAAAATCGTTTTACTTCATAATTTTAAATTGCTGCCACTTTTTCATTATCTAAGATTTTTTTATTCTGTTAAAATTTGTACTTTCTGGTCAAAAGTCTGAATTTTATGCCCATAGTTTGTATCATTTATTTACTTTTAGAAAGAAATAAGTATTTAGGATCGCGCTGCTTGAAATTTTGCAAGTAATTTTATGAAAATTCGACTGTTTTTATAGAATTTTGCCTACATTTTTGTCGATACCTTTTTAAAATTGTTATAGAATTCAAACTATATTACTTCTCAATCGGTGTTGAAAATCTGAAGCGATAAAATCAAAAAATGAATGCGTGACGCGCATTTTTTGTAAACGTGCCGATAAACAAAATGTAACGGTGTTGTAACTTAGACATTAAGATAGGTCGCACGTGCTCGTGGAATGGAAAATTACTGGCATGGCGTTTTGATATCTGTACGATTTGCAGGTTAATTCAAGTCAGTGGTAAATAAAAATAAATAAAATAAGGGAAAACGGACTTCCTGGCTGCAGCAAAATAAAAACAAGAGCACCGCCTTGCGGGTGCTGACGCTCATCTGATTTTTTTTTGTGTAATAGAAATATTGTCCTACCCATGATTTTCTAAGTCTAAAAAGGGGCATCATTCTTGCAAAAAGCAGGATAGAGTGATGTTTCTTGATGTTCAGTGTCCACTTATGATGGTGAAAAACTGTTGCAAGTTTTAAAGCAATAGCTTTGATAGTTTATGAGAAAAGTTGACTTAAACATAATACTCAACCAAGAAAATGATTTTCTAAGACCAAAAGGGGCAATAATTATTGCAAAAAGCAGGATGGAGTTATGTTGCTTGCTGTACAGGGTCAGCTTATGATGGTGAACAAGTGTTGCAAGTTACAAAGCAATAGCTTTGATAGTTTAAGAGAAAAAGTTGACCTAAACATAAAACTTAACCAAGAAATCTGATATTTTCTAAGTCCAAAAGGGGCCATAAATCTTGCAAAAAGCAGGATGGAGTTATGTTTCTTGCTGTACAGGGTCAACTTATGATGGTGAAGAAGTGTTGCAAGTTTTAAAGCAATAGCTTTGACAGTTTAGGAGAAAAGCTGACCTAAACATAAAACTTAACCAAGAAAACGAATTTTCTAAGTCCAAAAGGGGCAATAATTCTTGCAAAAAGCAAGATTGGGTTATGTTTCTTGATGTACAGGGTCTGCTTATGATGGTGAACAAGTATTCCAAGTTTCAAAGCAATAGCTTTGATAGTTTAGGAGAAAAGTTGACCTAAACATAAAACTTAACCAAGAAATCTGATATTTTCTAAGTACAAAAGGGGCCATAAATCTTGCAAAAATCAAGATGGAGTTATGTTTCTTGCTATACAGGGTCAGCTTATGATGGTGAACAAGTATTCCAAGTTTCAAAGCAATAGCTTTGATAGTTTAGGAGAAAAGCTGACCTAAACATAAAACTTAACCAGGCAACGCCGACGCCGACGCCGACGCCGACAACCGCTCAAGTGATGACAATAACTCATCATTTTTTTTCAAAAAATCAGATGAGCTAATAAAAAATACAACACTTAATGGTACGGTAAAAAACACTTTACTGTCAAGGAATATCAAGTAAAAACACGACCAGAAAATGTTAAAGAAATAGTCTTTGGTTCTTATAATTATTTGATATTTTGATTGATACAACACCATACAATGTATAATAACGGTATTTGAGTTACATCTTGAATCAGTACACAACCATAGTCCCAGCACTTAGGGACGAAAAATACGCTGAGAAAATACATATCCAAAAAATTAGGGTTGAGAAATATAATTATTTTTCTAGATTTTAGGGGTGTCCCAAGACTTAGGGAAAATACGGTACATAAACAAGACTTAGTGTAAGAGATCAGATAAGAAAGTCAAATATAAGTAAGCACTGAAATCTTTTCCCAGCAGTGTGAACATGTTTCAAAAGTCAAACTGATGCTAAAATATTAAGGAAGTAGGTCAGTAGGTCACATTCTGATTCATGGTCACTGAAAGTCAGTTTTAAGATCGGTGTGCAAAAAAACCATGTATGTCATCCAAATTTCAAGGCTGTATCTTAAAATACAAGAAAGTAGGTCAGTAGGTCAAGGTCACAGTCAAGTGACCCGTAATTACTTGGGGTCATCCGGTAATTATAATTAAACACTCTAAGAAATATGATCAGATAATTTTTGAAGTATTTATTCATATATAACTCAAATAACAAGGGACACCCTGGGCGCCATCTATATTGACCCCAGTGTCATGATTTGAACAAAATTGATAGTTGACCACTAGACAATACTAAATACTAAATATCTAGGCTCTTATCTTATGGTTTAAGACAAGAATTTTTTAAGGGTCTTTCCTGACAGTCTTTCTAAATCATATGCCGCCCGGGGCGGGCCATATCTAACCCCAGGGGGACAATTTGAACATTCTTGGTAAAGGATTACTATACGATGCTACATACCAAATATCAAAGCCCTAGGCCATCTGCTTTTGTACAAGAAGATTTTCAAGGTTTTCCCTATATAAATCTATATAAACCATGTGACCCCCCCAGGGCGGGGCTATATCTGATCCTAGAGGGATAACTTGAACAATCTTAGTAGAGGCTCACTAGATGATACTACGTACCTTTCAAAGCTCTAAGCCCTGCGGTTTTGGAAAAGAAGATTTTCAAAGTTTTTCCCAATATAAGTCTATATAAACCATGTGACCCCAAGGGTGAGGCCATATTTGACCCTAGGGGGATAATTTGAACAATCTTGGTAGAGGCCTACTAGATGATGCTACGCACCAAATATAAAGCCATAGGACCTGTGGTTTTGGACAAGAAGATTTTTAAAGTTTTTCCTTTTGGTTGCCATGGCAACCACAGTTCTATATGGAATTCTATTCTTTGAATAACTTTTACAGAAGACCATCCAAGGAACATTCCTGTGAAGTTTCATCAAAATTGGCCTAGTTGTTTAAAGAAAAGTGTGGACAGACGCCAGAAGGTGAGCGATCACAATAGCTCACCCCGAGCACTCAGGCGAGCTAAAAACAACAAAGTAGGTCAGTAGGTCAAGGTCACAGTCAAGTGACCCCTAATTACTAGGTAATTATAATTAAACAGTCTAGGAAATATGATCAGATAATTTTTGTAGTATTTTTTCCTATACAACTCATATAAAAATCGACCCCAGGGGTATGGCTTCTTTTCACCTCAGAGGTTTTTTCCTATATAAGTCTGAGTAAAACTTGGGACCCCAGGGCAGGGCCTCTTTTCACCCCAGGAGCATAATTTGAACACTTCTGGTAGAGGAACACTAGGGAATGCAACATACCAAATATCAAAAGCCGAGGTCTTGCAGTATTAGACAAGAAGATTTTTAAAGTTTTTTTCTATATAAGTCTATGTAAAACTTGGGACCCCGGGGTGGGGCCTCTTTTCACCCCAGGGTAATAATTTGAAAAATTTTGTCAGAGGACCACAAGGCAATGCTACATACCAAATATCAAAGGCCTAGGTCTTGGGGTTCCTACAAGAAGATTTTTAAAGTTTCTTCCTCTATAAGTCTATGTAAAACTTGGGACCCCTGGGTGGGGCCTCTTTTCACTCAAGGGGCATAATTTGAACATCTTCATGGAGGACTACTAGATGACGTCACATGCCAAATATCAAGGCACCTGTGGTTTTGGACAAGAAGATTTTCTTCTTCCGGTTACCATGGCAACCAGAGTGCTGTGTGAAATTCAATTCTTTGAACAATTTTGAAAGAGGGCCACCCGAGGATCATTCCTGTGAAGTTTGATGTAAATCTGCCTTGTGGTTTTCAAGATTTTTTTTAGAAACAACGGACGCATGACGGACAGCGGACGATGGACATCAAGCGGTCACAAAAGCTCACCATGAGCCTTTGGCTCAGGTGAGCTAACAAGAGGGTCATGATGACCCTGAATCGCTCACCTGAGTCATATGAGCCACAAGTTTAAAATGGCAAACTGATGCTAAAATATTAGAAAGTTGGTCAGTAAGTCAAATTCATGGTCACTGAAAGTCAGTTTTAAGATCGGTGTGCAAAACTGTACAAGTCATCCAAATTTCAAGGCTGTATCTTAAAAAACAAGAAAGTAGGTCAGTAGGTCAAGGTCATAGTCAAGTGACCCCTAATCCCTTCGGGTCATCAGGTAGTTATAATTAAACAGCCTAGGAAATATGATCTGATAATTTTTTAAGTATTTATTCCTATATAACTCATATAACAAGTGACCCCTAGGGCGTGGCCTCTTTTCACCACAGGCATAAATTGAACGATTTTGTTAGAGATGCACTAGGCAATGCAACATACCAAATCGAGGGCTTAGAGCGAAACTGGTCTATCTGTATATAGAAATAGAAGCAGATAGACCAGTTTCGCTCTAAGCCCTAGAAATATCAAATGCCTAGGCCTTGAACTTTCAGACAAGAAGATTTTTATTTTTTTTCCCTATATGTCTATGTTAAATTTGGGACCCCCAGGCCAGGGCCTCTTTTCATCCCAGAAGCATAATTTGAATAATTTTGGTAGAGGACCACAAGGCAATGCAACATACCAAATATCAAAAGCCTAGGCCTTGAAGTTTCAGGCAAGATTTTAAATTTTTTTTCCTATACAAAGCTATGTTAAATTTCAGACCCCCTGGGGCAGGGCCTCTTTTCACCCCAGGGTTATAATTTGAACAATTTTCGTAGCGGACCATAAGGCAATGCTACATACCAAATATCAAAGGCCTAAGTCTTGTGGTTTTAGACAAGAAGTTTTTTAAAGTTTTTTCCTATACAAGTCTATGTAAAACTTGTGACCCCCGGGGCGGGGCCTCTTTTCACCCCAGGGGCATAGTTTGAACAATCTTCATAGAGGACCATTAGATGAAGTCACATGCCAAATGTCAAAGCTGTAAGCCTTGCGGTTTTGGACAAGAACATTTTTAAAGTTTTTCCTTCCGGTTGCCATGGCAACCAGAATTCTGTATGGAATTAAATTCTTTGAATAATTTTGAAAGGGGGCCACCCAAGGATCATTCCTGTTAAGTTTGGTGTAATTCTGCCCAGTTTTCAAAAAGATTGTTTTAGAAAATGTTGACGCACAAACGACACACGTCACACGACAGACATAAGCGGTCACAAAAGCTCACCATGAGCCTTTGGCTCAGGTTCGCTGGTATTGATGAGTAGAAACAGCCCGAGGATGAATGGAATTTTCTGATAGGTCGTCTTACAGGACATGTGCATTTTTTTCTAGTAGAAATCAGTAATGCAATGAATGTACAAATTTATCAGACCATCCTGGCTGAAATAATCCTGCAGCGTTTAACCCATTGCTATTTTTAGTAAAATGGCTGTCTGCACCTCTTTTAACATTTTTATTATATTTTAATTAGATACTCCAAAGTATGTTAAAGACATGGCTTTGGACGGATGGACAGACAGGACAGATGGACAAGGGCAACTCTAAGTGCTGACCCCCAAAATTTTGGGAAGCACAAAAATGACATTTTTAGTATATACAAAAAATGTTCTCAGAAATAACAAGAGGGTCAAAATGGCCTTATATCGCTCACCTGTTATCATTGCACTTACGGACAAGAAGGTCAAACAAGAGGACCATGATGGTCCTGAATCGCTCACCTCTTCCCACATGACACAGTTTTGAGTATGACGTCGTTTTTTCTATTATTTGACATAGTGACCTAGTTCTTGAGCTCATTTGACCCAGTTTTGAACTTGACCTAGATATTATCAAGATAAAAATTCTGACCAATTTTCATGAAGATCCATTGAAAAATATGGTCTCTAGAGAGATCACAAGGTTTTTCTATTATTTGACCTATTGACCTAGTTTTCAAAGGCACATGACCCTGTTTTGAACTTTACCTAGATATCATCAAGGTGAACATTCTCACTAACTTTCATGAAGATCTCATGAAAAATATGGCCTCTAGAGAGGTCACAAAGTTTTTCTATTTTTATACCTACTGGCCTAGTTTTTGACTGCACATGACCCAATTTCGAAAGTGACCTAGATATCATCAAGGTGAACATTCAGATCAAATTTCATGAAGATCCATTGAAAAATATGGCCTCTAGAGAGGTCAAAAGATTTTTCTGATTTTAGACCTACTGACCTAGTTTTTGACCGCAGATGACCCAGTTTCAAACTTGACCTAGATATCATCAAGATGAACATTCAGACCAACTTTCATACATATCCCATGAAAAATATGGCCTCTAGAGAGGTCACAACGTTTTTTCATCATTTGACCTACTGACCTACTTTTTGACCGCACGTGACCCACTTTCGAACTTGACCTAGATATCATCAAGATGAACATTCTGACCAATTTTTATGGAGATCCATTCACAAGTATGGCCTCTAGAGAGGTCACAAGGTTTTTCTATTTTTAGACCTACTGACCTAGTTTTTGACCGCACATGACCCTGTTTCAAACTTGACCTAGATATCATCAAGGTGAACATTCTGACCAATTTTCATGAAGATCCCATGAAAAATATGTTCTTTAGAGAGGTCACAAGGTTTTTGTATTATTTGACCTACTGACCTAGTTTTTGAAGGCATGTGACCCACTTTAGAACTTGACCTAGATATCATCAAGATGAACATTCAGACCAACTTTCATACAGATCCCATGAAAAATATGGCCTCTAGAGAGGTCACAAGGTTTCTCTATTATTTGACCTACTGACCTAGTTTTTGAAGGCACGTAACCCACTTTCGAACTTGACTTAGATATCATTATGGTGAACATTCTGACCAATTTTCATGAAGATCTCATGAAATATATGGCCTTTAGAGAGGTCACAAGGTTTTTCTATTTTTAGACATACTGACCTAGTTTTTGATCGCAAGTGACCCAGTTTCGAACTTGACCTAGATATCATCAAGATGAACATTCAGACTAACTTTCATACAGATCCCATGAAAAATATGGCCTTCAGAGAGGTCACAAGGTTTTTCTATTATTTGACCTACTGACCTAGTTTTTGATGGCATGTGACCCAGTTTCGAACTTGACCTAGATATCATCAAGGTGAACGGTCTGACCAATATTCATGAAGATCTTGTGAAATATATGGCCTCTAGAGAGGTCACAAGGTTTTTCTATTTTTAGACCTACTGACCTAGTTTTTGAAGGCACGTGACCCAGTTTCGAACTTGACCTAGATATCATCAAGATGAACATTCTAACCAATTTTCATGAAGATCTCCTGAAATATATGGCCTCTATAGAGGTCACAAGGTTTTTCTATTTTTAGACCTACTGACCTAGTTTTTGATGGCACGTGACCCAGTTTCGAACTTGACCTAGATATCATCAAGGTGAACATTCTGACCAACTTTCATAAAGATCCCATGAAAAATGTGACCTCTAGAGTGGTCACAAGCAAAAGCATACGGACTGACGCACGCACGCACGCATGGACGGCCGGACAACGGACGACAGACGCTGCGTGATCACAAAAGCTCATCTTGTCACTTTGTGACAGGTGAGCTAAAAATCATAATCAAAATCAATCAAAAGAATTATGAGAAAATATAGTTGAAATTTTCTTTAAGTTACTTCATATAAAATTATTTTCAAATCAGGCCAGTAGTTTCATGCCTGAAGTATTACATCAGAGGAGGTTAGGAGCAAGATTTTGACTGATGAAGCCCAAAGGACAGGAACAACAAAGGGAAGAAATTAAAAATAAATCTAAGTCCTCAGAAAAAAATCTAAGTCCAAAGGACAGGAACAACAAAGGGAGGAATTTAACCAAAATTAAAAAAAATTCTTACAAGGTACAGACATGTCAAAATACACCTAAAAATTGGAGGTACCATCCATGTTGTACCACAGAAAAGTGGTCTCGGTTTTTCCCTACGGCCAATAATAAAAAAGTTTCTTAAATAAGCTATTTATAATAACATATTAAAAGGGAAGTAATTAAAAACAAGAAGCTGCGTTCAATAAACGCTTGATGCCCCCGGTGGCATCCTTGTCGATACAAAGCAACCTGTCCAAAACAAGGTCAAACTGAGGTCAGGTGATGTTTGAAGATGAGGAATTGTCACAGGTTACATCTGCATTAGTATCAAGTCATTCTAGTAAGGGGTATTGATGCTAGACGAAATGGTCCCATTTGGTTAACCAAGAAATGGTCCATACAAAGCATCCTAAGTCCAAAACAAGGTCAAGGTCAAGGTCAAACTGAGGTCAGGTGATGTTTGAAGATGAGGAATGGTCACAGGTTACATCTGCATTAGTATCAAGTCATTCTAGTTAGGGGTATTAATGCTAGACGAAACAGTCCCATTTGGTTAACCTCGTATGGACAGACGAACGGACGGATGGACAGGACAATCACTATATGCCTCTCGCATCAGTAGATGCAGGGGGCATAAAAATTATTGTAAGTGAACAAAAGGATCTGCCAAATAAAAACAAGAGCACTGCAATCAACGCAAAATGCAGAGCAATATACACACAAAACAATGTCATATAACCTTTGATCCCTAAGTGTGACCTTGACCTTGAAGTGAGCCATCCGAAACATGCGCTCTGCACTTTGTTTCGATGAGGTGAACATTTGTGTCAAGTTTCTTTGAAATCCTTCAAGGGGTTCAAGAGTTACAGAGCGGAAGGGAAATTGCTAACCAACAGACATACAGACAGACGGACACCGACACGATAACATAACATGTCCCTTCGGGCGAATAAAAAGGAATCGACATCTTATGGTGATACAAGTTGTGTGCAACTTTGGTTAAAATCAAATCATAAATGAAGCTGCTATTGTGCAGACAAGGTCAAAATAGCTAATTTTGGCCCTTTCAGTGGCCATAACTCTGGAACCCATAATGGAATCTGGTTCAAGAAAGGAACCAAGACCTTATGGTGACGTAAGTTTTGTGCAAGTTCGATTAAATTCAAATCATAAATGAAGCTGCTATTGTGCAGACAAGGTCAAAACAGCTAATTCTGGTCCTATCAGGGGCCATAACTCTGGAACCTTTAATGGAATCTGGCCAGTTGAAGAAAGAAACCAAGATCTTGTGGTGATACAAGTTGTGTGCAAGTTTGGTTAAAATCAAATCATAATAAAACTGCTATTGTGCAGACAAGGTCAAAATAGCTCATTTTGGCTCTTCAGGGGCCATAACTCTGGAACCCATAACGGGATCTGGCCAGTTCAAGAAAGGAACCAAGATCTTATGGTGATACAAGTTGTGTGCAAGTTTGGTTAAAATAAAATCATAAATGTAACCACTATCGTGCAGACAAGAAATTGCTGACGCACAAAAATAGCAAATTCTGGCCCTTTAAGGGGCAATAACTCTAGAACCCATGATGGGATCTGGCCAGTTTTTGAAAGGAACTGAGATATCATGCCAATAAAAGTTTTCTACAAGTTTGATCAAAACTGCTTGCAAAATGTGGTCTCTATCTTGTTCACAAGAAATTATGGATGGACGACGGACGAAGGGCGATCACAAAAGCTCACCCTGTCACTATGTGACAGGTGAGCTAAAATCAAAGGAAATGGTTCTATAACTATTTGTGTAAATTACCAAATATTCTTTGTAGTAAAGTGCAAAATTAAATCAATTTGTCACAAAAACTCATTCACAGTTCCCATCAATTTTTGGTTCTCATATTTTAATACCAACTCAAATTAGTCATCACTGTCACGCACTTATCCTGTCCATACCTTAAACAAAACTATATCGCTCACCAAAGTTGATCTTTTTTGACTCACATGACCCAGTTTCAACCTTGACATAGAGATCATCAGGACAAACATTCTGACCAAGTTTCATAACGATAGGATCATAAATCTGGTCTGAAGATTGATAACAAGCTTTTCATGTGATTTGAGCATGTGACCTGACCTAGGGATAATCAAGATAAACATTCCGACCAAGTTTCATGAAGATAAGTTCATAAATGTGGCCTCTAGAATGTTAACAAGCTTTTCCTTTGATTTAAGCGGGTGACATGGTTTTTGACCCCACATGACCCAGTTTCAATGTTGGCCTAGAAATCATCAGAATAAACATTCTGACCATCTTGAAGATAGGGTCATAAATGTGGCCTCAAGAGTGTTGACAAGCTTTTCCTTTGAAATGACCTAGTGACCTAGTTTTTGACTCCACATGACCCACTTTTTGAACTTGAAATAAAAATCATCAGAATAAACATTCTGACCATCTTGAAGACAGGGTCATAAATGTGGCTTCTAGAGTGTTAACATGCTTTTCCTTTGATTTGACCGAGTGACCTAGTTTTTAAACCCACAAGACCCAGATTCGAACTTGACATAGAGGTCATCAAGACAAACATTCTGACCAATTCTCATGAGTTTCAAACTTAAACTGTGGACTCTATAAAGTGTTAACAAGCTTTTCCTTTGCTTTCATCTGGTGACCTAGTTTTTGACCCACATGACTCAGATTCAAACTTGACCTAGAGGTCATTAAAGCAAACATTCTAACCAATTCTCATGAGTTTCAAACTTAAACTGTGGACTCTAGTGTCTTAACAAGATTTTCCTTTGATCTGGCCTAGTGACCTTGTTTTTGACCCCATATAACCCGGTTTCAAACTTGACCTAGGGATCATCAAGACAAACATTTTGACCCAGTTTCACGAAGACAGGATCATAAATGTGGCCTCTAGTGTTAACATGCTTTTCCTTTGATTTGACCGGGTGACCTAGTTTTTGAACCCACTTGACCCAGTTTTGAACTTCACCTAGAGATCATCAAGACAAACAGTCTGACCAAGTTTCATAAAGATTGGGTCACAAATGAAGCCTCTAGAGTGTAAACAAGGCAAATGTTGACGCACACTACCGGACAATGACCGGTCACAATAGCTCACCTTGAGCACTTCGCGCTCTGGTGAGCTAAAACAGGCATGGTGACTTACTCTGACTATCCCTGAAATTGACAAAGCATATATTGAAAAAGATATTTATAACCCTCTTTTTTAATTTATCCATAGAAAAAAAATCTAAAAACTGTCTTTAATGAAAGGCCATCTTTTAACCATAACAAACTTGTTTTGACAGCAATCCCTTTGTTTTTAAAATGTCACCAAAATACCCACCTCTGAGGGCCCTTACCCCATTTACAAAAGTAAAGGAGAGCCTTTGTTTTTTTGCTACCATGGCATAGATAACACAGACAAAACTTCTCTGAACTATAAACCCTTTTAACCAAACTTTTAAATGTGGTATGAAGGTTGTTTGTTACAAGGGGGTTACACTGTATCCATAATCTTACCATCAAATATACCACTTTCTAGAAGACTCCCATTCTTCTCTAGTTCCTGGAAGTCTGCCTCACTGAGGAAAGTATAGTCTACACCATTCACTTCTCCTGGTCGAGGTTCCCGTGTGGTACCTATATGATGTATCAATATATTAATCAAATTGCCTTGCTCCTATAAGCATGATTTGAATCAAACATTTATCAAAACTAGATGTGTGCCCCCACTTCCAGTCACTATATAAGATACCTGTTGACAATACAAGAAGAAACTAGAAGATGCTTTTGTAGAAAAGCGCGCCAATGCACAGTCATATAGGCAAGAAGTAAATAGGGGACAGGAGCGAAAGTCAAAGAGACACTGACAGTTGGCTGCAATAGGGATCATCTACTTGGCATGTCCAATCATCCCTTCTGGGCCTAGTGGTTCTCAAGTTATGAATTGGAAACGGTTTTCCATGTTCACATCCTGTGACCTTGACCTTTGATCAAGTGACCCTAAAATCAGTAGGGGTCATCTACTCTGCATGTCCAATCATCCTATTAAGTTTCAACGTTTTGGGTCAAGTGGTTCTCATGTTATTGATTGGAAAGAGTTTTCTATGTTCAGGCCCCTGTGACCTTGACCTTAGCTCAAGAAACCCCTGAAACGAAAATGGTCATCTACCCTTAAGTCCTATCACCCTATGAAGTTTGAAGGTTCTAGGTCAATTGTTCTCAAGTTACTGACTGGAAATGGATTTCCATCTGCTGTGACCTTGACCTTTAACAGAGTGACCCCAAAAACAATAGGGGTCATAACATTCTGGGTCAAGTGGTTCTCAAGTTATTGATCAGAAATGGTTTTCCATGTTCAAGCCCCTGTGACATTGACCTTTAACAGAGTCACCACAAAATCAAAAGGGGTCATCTACTCTGCATGTTCAATCATCCTATGAAGTTTCAACCTTATGTGTCAAGTGGTTCTCAAGTTATTGCTCGGAAATGGTTTTCCATGTTCAGGCCCCTGTGACCTTGACCTTTGATGGAGTGACCCCAAAAACAAGAAGGGTCGTCTACTCCATAAGCCCTGCCATCCTATGAAGTTTGAAGGATCTAGGTCAAATGGTTCTCCAGTTATTGATCGAAAATGAAGTGTGACGGACGGACAGACCGAGCAAAAACAATATGTCTCCCCCCAAACACCCCCACCCCCATTGGAGGTGTGTGTGTGTTGTGATAGGGGGCAGCAATTCCCAAATAAAACATTAGATGCACAACTTCACATGCTCAACAACAATCCAATGGTAATCCATAACTCTATGTCAAATTCTTTTTCAGATATGCACAATGTAAAGGATGGATATCCACATGGACAAGGGTAAATCTATCTGCCCCAAAAAAGCACAATAAATAGAGTTCAAGAAAGTCATCATTTATAAACAATTACACTTGTGTCTGTTAAGTATGAAGAAGTTCTCTGCAGCATTGGTCACACAATAAACATGGGCCTTAGTTGCTCTCCTGAGAAGCATGATCTTTTGACCTTTCTTTCGATTAAGTGGTGAATATCTATAAAACAGTTCATTCAAAGTTATTTAAAGCCTTTGTGACAGCCTAAGAATCAACTGAACATACTTCAGAGAGATCCAACCATTATTACAAGGGTGACGATCATGTTTAGTCTATCAAGTGGTTCATCAGGATATTTACTACAGTACAGCCAACGCGGAACCTTCGTTTGAACACCCGTCGCTGCGATTCAAATTCGTGTGTTCGTTTTTACTGTCTGCCGCGACAGGTGTCCATATTGGATATTTCAGGTATTCAGGAGTAGTCACTTCCGGAGGCAGCGAACACCGCATGTTGCGACGGACGGATGCTTTGGTCTGTCCTTGCCATATATGGCTCATCATTTTAACAGCAATAAAACTAATTTTGTGTCCACAACTACATGTCTACCTTTTCTTAGTTCATCAGTTGTGTCTTATCTTCCAGTTCGTCAGAAGCCCACATACTTGTAGTACTAATACTATGTAATAATAATGTGCCATATATGTTAAGGACAGAACAATGACGGGAACACGTTAGCTAAATATGTATAAACAGAAAAATATTAAAAACTCCTTGTGTAGGAATACTGCAGGAAAACTAATCAGACACTATTTCTTGCATAGTCTTTTCCTGAATAGACAAGAAAAAACATTCAGAGTTTGTGCTCAATACTTCCGAAGATCACTCAAACTTTTCACCCAGCATATTATTTTACATGAATAATTCCTCAAATGAAAATAATTACTGAAATATTTGCAGTTTGTAATTCACACAAATATATAGAAATGTTCATTGATCAATGAACCTTAAGCACTGGACCTTTACTTTTAAAAACATCAAAAGAGAACCTATGTACACTGTTTCTGTATATTCACGTGGAAAAGTTGCGCACTTTTAAAAAATCTATAATGCAGACGTTTTTAAACTAAACAGAACTTTATATGGACAGTTGTTACTGGAAATAAAAATTTGTTACAAAACAGAACGTTTTTAAATTTAAAATAACTCTTTAGTCGTTAATGCAAATAAATTCATTAAAGAAAAAAGAAACCTAGCAACTTACCTCTATAATAATCTTTTAATTTTATGCCAAATTGCGAACAAAGATAAACCATTAGGTGCTAAACAACATACATGTATCACTGTTAAGTATTTTTAGTATAAGAACACAAAACTGCAACGAAAATAAGTTTAACAAAGTACAAAAATATATGTACCTGCAAAATAAATAAAAATCAATGTGTTACAGGACTGAAACAATTGCTCAAATCCTCTAGCTAATACAAGAGAAACAAGCAAATTCGATGAATTGGTATCCCCACCGAAAGGGTTTGTGGTAAGGAATGGCAAAAAATATATCTGGCAAAAAGTTAAGGATGTTACTAAGAAGCAAATAATTTCATTAGTCAAAATCAATTTAACAGAAAACTAATGTTTAAAGTGTACATTATAAATGTATGTTACATTGATCCTTTTTAAATGGAATACGTTTACTGTAATAAGCTTAGCTTTTAGAATTAAATGGAGCTATTTGAAATGTGAGCTTGAAGTGTAACTAGAATGAAATATTGTCTTCGAGTAGTTTGGCACCAAGTGTTGCTGTTTAACATGCACATCTGAACTTAAAAGAACAGCGGTCCTTAAGAGAGCACAATCAAGTAAGATATCTCGAACATGGTTGGCGGCATGGTGCGTGTGGTTACAACTTCACATGTTGAAGGTTTGAACATGTTTTAAACAAGAGTGCCAGGATGTCACAATATACGCCCGTCATAACAAATTTCTTTACACCAGCACCTGTATTTGCAAATAGAATTATAATTCTGTGTTGTGTAGTAACTATTGTAATTCTTTTGTTTTTCTAAATCCACAAAAAAAACTCCTTACCAGGTAGAGATACCTTAAAAATTAAAATACACTTAAAATTTGAAAATAACATCTATGTTGTACCACAGAAAATTGGTCTTGGTTTTTCCCTACGGTCAATTATAAAAAAGTTACAATATAAGTTATTTATAGTAACAACTAAGGGAAGTAAATCTTAAAAAAAAAAAAAAAAAAAATCCCCCCCCCAAAATGTCTAAGTCCACATAAAAATTCCCACCAGGGAGAGATAGATCAAAATACACCTCAAAATTGGATGTAACATGCATGTTGTACTACAGAAAAGTGGTCTCGATTTTTCCCTACGACTAGTAATGAAAAAGTTACAATATAAGCTATTTATAGTAACAACAAAGGGAAGTAATTCTAAAGAAGGGACCTGCGCATGACACTCCATCTCATGATGGTGTACAATTGTGCCAAGTTACATCAAAATCCCTCCATGCATGAAGAAGAAATGCTCTGGACAAGGTCATTATTGCATCTGACCTTTGGCCTCTTAAGCGTGACCTTGACCTTAGACCTTGGGACCTAGTTCTTGCGCATGACACTCCGTCTCATGATGGTGAATATTTGTGCCAAGTTATATCAAAATCCCTCTATGCATGAAGAAATGCTCCGGACAAAGTTTTCATTCTTGTATCCTTTGACCTCTAAGTGTGACCTTGACCTTAGACCTAGGGACTGGTTCTTGCGCAAGACACTCCGTCTCATGATGGTGAATATTTGTGCCAAGTTATATCAAAATCCCTCTATGCATGAAGAAGAAATGCTCCGGAACAAAGTTTTTTCATTCTTGTATCCTTTGACCTCTAAGTGTGACCTTGACCTTAGACCAAGGGACCTGGTTCTTGCGCATGACACTCCGTCTCATGATGGTGAACAGCTGTGCCAAGTTACATCAAAATCCCTCCAAGCATGAAGAAGAAATGCTCCGGACAAAGTTTTCATTCTTGTATCCTTTGATCTCTAAGTGTAACCTTGACCTTAGACCTAGGGACCTGGTTCTTGCACATGATACTCCGTCTCATGATGGTGAACAATTGTGCCAAGTTTCATCAAAATCTCTCCATGCATGAAGAAAATATGCTCCAGACAGTCATTCTTGAATTTGACCTTTGACCTCTAAGTGTAACCTTGACCTTAGACCTAGGGACCTAGTTCTTGCGCATGACACTCCGTCTCATGATGGTGAACAATTGTGCCAAGTTTCATCAAAATCCCTCCATGCATGAAGAAGATATGCTCCGGACAAAGTCTGTGGACGCCGCCCGCCCGCCCACCAGGGGCGTTCCCATAATACGTCCCGTTTTTCAAACGGGAGTATAAAAAAGGAATGGAAAAAAACAAATATATATATATATTTTTTTTTTTTTTTTTTTTTTGTGGATGGTGGGGTGGGGGTGTGATACAAAACTTCACATGTTGATTATAAATATCGACGGAAAACTAAACATGAAAAAAAAATGTTGGGGAGGTGGGGGGAGGGATGCATGAATGGTGTGGTGGGCATGACTGGGTGGAGGAGTGAGGTGGGGGAACGGTACAACTTTCCATGTTGATAAATATTTATGGAAGGTTTGAAAAAAAATCTAAAATAAGGAATAAAAAAAAAAACATTTTTTTTTTTTTTTTGGAGGGGGAGTGGGTGTGACAACTTCACATGTTTATAATAAATGTTCATGGAAAAGAATGAAAGAAGTTTAATGAAATTCTACCAAATGGTAAGTTTGTTATGTACAAATATGTGGATTTTTAAACAATTAAAGGGCAATAACTCTGAAGTAACTACAGAAATCCGGACGAAATTGTGTATGCACAACCACATTATGGTGATCTAAATTCAGTTTAAGTTTCATAGTTCTAGGTCAAATATATCACAAGTTATGAAGCAGAAATTGCCATATTTAAAGTACCCTATATAGTTAACACTAGAAACTTCTAAGGGCCATAACTCTTGGTGTTACTTGGGCAATCTGACTGAAACTTGACAGGTCGCATAACCTCATAGAGGTGAACATGTATATAAGAAGTTTTATTTAAATATTCCCAACCACTTCCTAGATACGGCTCCGGGCGGACACACGGACGGGACGCACGGACGGAAAGACGGATACACGGACAAAGCCAAAACTATATCCCTCCGACTTCATCCGGGGATAAAAATAAAAATATGTTTCTAATGTGATATACTTTGAGATTTGATTCTGAGACAGTATAATATTATCTTATTTGATACCGATCGACAGATTAATTATTTCTTATAATAAATACATTATAGAGAATAAATTTAACAATTAACTGCTACAATACACTGTTATACAGTTACTGTTAAGATAAAACGTTGACCGCGATGGTCCCTCGTGTGAACACTGCGATTCCTCGCGACCGTATACCACGAACCTGTGTGATCATGACTGCAAGGGCCGATCAGGTGTCCGGCCATCGCGACTGAACACCCGTAATTTTTTACCGCGAGGATCGAAGGGTTTTTGAAGGTTCCACGCTGGTTATGCTGTATCTTTAGCTCTGGTGACCCCTAAAAGGAGCCAAGCTGAACAGTATAAACAAACTTGAGAGAGATCTATGCCAGGATGTTACAAAGTCTGTAATGTAATGGTCCATCAAGCAGTTCATAACTAGAGCTATCACTGAAGGTGATGAATGTACCCCCCACACGCACTGACACGGTACATTGCAATTTGAGGGACACAAGATTGCACAATTATGTGGACTGTATGTATAAAGACTCTTATGTATATAGTATAATAACAAACAAGAGCTGTCTGTTGACAGCGCGCTCGACTATGGGGTCATAATATTACCAGAGATTTTCTGACAAAAGAAGAAAAATAGATAAACAATGTACCAGTATTTGTGGATTAGGATAAGTCTTGCACTATATGGCAATGTGTGACCATGATGGTAAGCGAGTGTTCAAAGTTTAAAAGCCATATATACACAGTACATTGCAATTTGACGAACACAAGATTGCATTATTATGTGGACTGTATGTATAAAGACTCTATGTATACAGTTTAGTAACAAAAATCAAAGTCCCATAACTCTGCAGAATATTTCTGAAAGAACCTAACATGGACCATGCACAACTAGAGTTGGTACTGACCACTTGTGTGAAGTTTCATTAAATTGTGTGCAAGGGTTCGGGAGATTAGGCGCGCACAAGATTGCATATGAAGACTGTATGTATACAGTATATTAACAAACAAGAGGGCCATGAAGGCCCTGTATCGCTCACCTGACCTATTGACCTAAAGATCATCAAGATAGTTTCATTAAGATATAGTCATAAATGTGGCCTCTAAAGTGTTTAATAACTATTATTTTATTTGACCCGGTGACCTAGTTTTTGACCCCACATGACCCAGATTCGAACTTGACCTAAAGATCATCAAGATTAACATTCTGACTAAGTTTCATGAAGATACAGTCATAAATGTGGCCTCTAGAGTGTTAACAAGCTTTTCCTTTGATTTGACCTGGTGACCTATTTTTTGATTCCACCTCACCCAGATTTGAACTTGACTTATAGATCATCATGATTAACATTCTGACCAAGTTTCATTAAGATATGGTCATATATGTGGCCTCTAGAGTGTTAACTAGCTTTTCCTTTGATTTGACCTGGTGACCTAGTTTTTGACCCAGATTCAAACTGGACTTTGAGATCATCATGATTAACATTCTGACCAAGTTTCATGAAGATAGTCATAAATGTGGCCTCTACAGTGTTAACAAGCTTTTCCTTTGACTTGTCCTGGTGACCTAGTTTTTGATCCCAGATGACCCAATATCAAGCTCATCCAAGATTTTATTCAGGGTAACATTCTGACCAAGTTTCATTATGATTGGGCCAAAATTGTGACCTCTAGAGTGTTAACAAGCTTTTCCTTTGATTTGACCTGGTGACCTAGTTTTTAACCCTAGATGACCCAATATCAAAACTGTCCAAGATTTTATTGAGGGTAACATTCTGACCAAGTTTCATTAAGACTGGGTCAAAATTGTGACCTCTAGAGTGTAAACAAGCTTTTCCTTTGATTTGACCCGGTGACCTAGTTTTTGACCCCAGATGACCCAATATCGAACTCGTCCAAGATTTTATTGAGGGTAACATTCTGACCAAGTTTCATTAAGATTGGGTCAAAATTGTGACCTCTAGAGTGTTAACAGTCAAATTGTTGACGACCAGCGGACACAGGGCGATCACAAAAGCTCACCTTGAGCTAAAAACAAAGTCCCATAACTGTGCAGAATTTTTTTCTGAAAGAACTTAACATGCACCATGCACAACTAAGGTTACTACTGATCACTTTTCTTAAGTGTGCATGGGTTCTGGAGATAAGGCGCACACAAGACTGCATACGCAGACTGTATATATATATAGAATAGTAACAAAAAACAAAGTCCCATAACTGTGCAGAATTTTTTTCTGACAGAGCCTAACATGCACCATGCACAACTAGGGTTACTACTGATCACTTGTCTTAAGTTTCATTAAATTGTGTGCATGGGTTCTGGAGATAAGGCGCGCACAAGAATGCATATGCAGACTGTATGTATATAGATTAGTAACAATCAAAGGCCTTAAGGGCCTGAGTCGGCTAATGATTGATGTACTGACAGTATAGTCTACCAGTTTCAGTTTGTTTTTAGTTTTTTTCTTAAAATTTCATAACACAGCTCGATATTTACCCAAAATATTATATCCGGATACGATTACACTTTTCTCCAGTTTCAACAATATATTTTACAAATTGTGATGATACGAAGACATTCAGCAGCAATTGGCAGTATCTGACATTGAAGTTTACGGTTAAATTACCTCTTATTTAAATCTTTTCATAAAAAAGTTGTTTCGTTTCGTGAAAGCAGCTAAACATAGACGATCTACTTTCGATTTCAAAAACTACAAGAAAATACAATTTAATGTTTCGCCGATTTGTTTATTTCTCGAAAAATAAGGATTAAAATCATTTTTAATATCAGTAGTAACTAAACAAACCAGTAAGAGCATCTTCTTCCGATAATTTATCCGTTTACTGACTGCAAAATTCAACCCACGCAAAGTTTATAGAAATCATACGATGCGTGTTTACGTTCAATGTGGGAGAATTAAGGCTGATCGGCTATGTTACCTAACGCATCTGGACGATTCAGATTTTGTTTTTAAAAAAGCATCGTGTGCGTTTCTGTAATTTTATATACGTTTTTATACGCTTAGAAATTATTAGACATGCGTATTTGCATTATTTCTATACGTAATTTACGCTAATACGCATCTTATCTGGAGCCCTGTGGAACTATTTTTTGTCTTTCGCTGGATGTTACCCAAGCTTTGTAAGCCTGCGCAATTCTTAAAATGCACATTTATGCTTAATGAGTTACATTCGAGTATTGCACAATTACAAGTCATAAATATGACAGATTACATCGTATATTGGTCATAGCAAAGGGAATTGACACAACTTAACTTCATTCATGCAGTGAACTATTTGAAGTTTGAGAAATCTAATGGAACTACATCCCTTCACGTGTTATTCGGTCCATTTAGAGAATCGCTGAACAGCAAGGACTCGTCAAAAGGCTTTCAGCCTTTAGCCGACTCAAAAATCAAAGTCCCATAACTCTGCAAAAAACTCCTGTTGTTACTGATCACTTGTGTGAAGTTTTATTAAATTGTATCAAGGGGATGAGGCGAGTTGGTGCGCACAAGATTGTGTCTACTGACGGACAGACAGACATACAACCTGAAACCAGTATACACACCCTTACTTTATTTTATTTATTTTGTTGGGTTTAACGTCGCACCGACACAATTATAGGTCATATGGCGACTTTCCAGCTTTGATCGTGGAGGAAAAGCCCCTCCATGCATTATTTCATCACGAGCGGGCACCTGGGTAGAACATCAGACCTTCAGTAAGCCAGCTGGGTGACTTCCTCACCTGAAGAATTCAACGCCCTGAGTGAGGCCCGAATCCACATCGATGAGGGTCAAGTGATTTTAAGTCAGCGACTTTAACCACTCGGCCACGGAGGCCCCTACACCCCCTTACAACTTTGTTCTTTGAGGGGTACAATTAGAAGTCATTGAAACGTTGTTTTTTTATTTTAAGCTCTGGCCGCCCCTGCAGTTTAGTGAAGATAAATCAAGCAGTTCATGAGAAGTCATTTAAAGGTATTTATTTTTAGTTCTAGTGGCCCCTCAAATGGAACAACTAAAACCATTTGAACAAATCTGAGGGGATCATGCAAGGATACTACAGCCATTGATCCACTTAAGTCATTTAAAGGTTTCTCTACTGTTTTATTCTGGCAGCCCCTAAATGTGGCCCAGCAGAAGCGTTTAAACAAGTATGAAAGAGGACTGTACAACAATGCTACAAAGTTCAGAGACGATCCATCTAAAGTTCATAAGAAGTTGTCAGAACTTTGTTCCATTTTTTATCTGTAGCTTTAGCAGCCCCTGAACTGGGTCAAGCTGGACTATTTCAACAAATCTGAGAGAGGACCATACAAGGACTCTACCGACCAGCTTTGGTGAAGACACATCTAGTGTTTCACGAGATCTCTAAAGGCTTTTCTAGTTTTAACTATAGCGCACCCTAAAAGGGACTAACCAGAATCATTTGAACACATGTTCCTAAAGATTCTAAAAGGGACTAATGTATTTTTGTCACTAAAACGTATGTCTCCCCCTATGTTCTATTTTTAGCTCTGGTGGCCATTTTGTGCAGCTAAGCGGAACGTGCCAGCGATATGTAAAACTGGGGCTGGGACTGATCACTCCTGTGAAGTTTCCTTGAAATCCAGCCAGCAGTTTGACCTTGTGAAAGCCGGACAAGATTTTTCTACTTTTAGCTCTGGTGGCCATTTTGTGCAGCGAAGTGGAACATGTCAGCGATATCCACAACTAGGCTTGGTACTGATCACTCCTGTGAAGTTTCGTCGAAATCTGTCCAGCAGTTTGACCTGTGAAAGCCAGACAAGATTTTTCTATCTTTTGCTCTGGTGGCCATTTTGTGCAGCAAAGCGCAACGTGTCCGCAATATGCACAACTAGGCTTGGTACTGATCACTCCTGTGAAGTTTCGTCGAAATCTGGCCAGCAGTTTGACCTGTGAAAGCCGGACAAGATGTTTCTATTTTTAGCTCTTGCGGCCATTTTGTGCAACGAAGCCGAACATGCCGGAGATATGCACAAGCAGGCTTGGAACTGTTCACTCCTGTGAAGTTTTGTCAAAAGTCTAGCCAGCAGTTTGACATGTGAAAGCAGGACAAGGTTTTTCTATATTTAGCTCTTGGGGCCATTTTGTGCAACAAAGCAGAACATGCCGGAGATATGAACAAGTAGGCTTGGAACTGTTCACTCCTGTGAAGTTTTGTCAAAGTCTAGCCAGCAGTTTAACCTGTGAAAGCTGGACAAGCTTAATGCAGTCGGACCGACAGATGGCGAAGGCAAAAACAGTATGTCTCCCATCTACGGGGGAGACATAATGAGAACCATACAAGGATACTACAGACCTAGTTTGATGAAGATCTAGACTATAGTGTTTCATAAGTTGTTCCCATGTTTTTATAATTAACGCTCTGGCAGCATTACAAGGGGCCAACAATATATAATCATTTGAATTAACTTGAGAGAAGTTCATACCAGATTTGGTGTAATTCTGATCAGTAGAAGATGCAGGACACCAGACCATCTCTATGAGAATTTAACTGTACATTTAAGCTTACTCCAAACATTCCTTGGTACATAATACTGAGAACTTAGATGTACACTAGTCTCCAGCTAACACTTACATAATAAGTGAGGATTTAGCTGTACCCCTCAGCTTACTTTACACTTCTAACATGATGTAATAGTGAGAATTTTGCAGAACACTTTATTCCACTTCAGCTTACTCAAAACTTTTCCTGTACATAATAGTGGAGATTAAGCTTCCAAATATTCTCACATATAGTAAGAATTTAGCTGTATGTTTCAGTTAACTCCAAACATTCTCATGTATAAAATAGCGAGGGTTTAGCTGTACATTTTGTGTACACTTAAACTTACTCCAAACATTCAAACTTATAAAATAGTGACTTATGACTTCTGGGTTTTGACAGACAATTTTGTTTTGTTTAGGAAAGGATTATAACAAATTAACAGATACTTGTAGTACTGGGCCAAAAGTATAAAATATATCGCATACTGTCCCGTAAATACTTACATGGCACTGTTCTGAGGTAGAGATTATCACGAATTGTTTGCTGCTGATCATGATCAATTGATCCTTTAGGAAAACGAGAACCTAAATAATGTCGAAGGTCTTTTGGCAGCTGACCTAAAATTATAAAAGATAAAAGACTATAACAACTTAACAGAATAAATGAGATTACTTATAAATGTAAGTTATGATAAACGAGAGACTACATTTGAAACAAGAGCTGTCCATAAGACAGCCAAGCTCGACTATTCAAAATACTGTCCCAGAAGCAGGAAAATATTACCCAAAATGTTAAATATCAAGAGTTTTAAGTTCAAAAGGGGACATAATTTGACCAAAATGCATATCAGAGTTATGGGACTTGATGCTATCAACTAGTTTTATAACCCCGAAGGCACACGTGAAGCTTCAATTCAGTGCATTAGTTTTGTAGATACAATGGGACCCTGTTATAACGCTGTCGTCGGGGTCCAAGGTTCGAGACCCGCGGGTCTAGTGGGATTAAATTTATAACGCGGGTTGATCGTATCAGCGGTATATACAATACCCCACCCACCGGTAATGTATTAGACGTAATTTAGACGCTGTTTTATGTTAATAAGAAATAAGAATTTTATAAATGGGACATTTATTTACCTAAAATGCTACTGAAAAATACATTTAAAGAATTATAACGCTGTGTCATCTTCTCATTTTGTCGTGATTCTAAAAGAAAGTTGGAATTGTGTATCCCGGAAGTAAACATATATAACGCTGTGTGAGGAGTGCTTGGTCGTGAGAATTACATATATGCAATTGCACTGGGGGTTTATGTAACTAAAAGAGAAAAAAACGCAGACAGTCTTGAAAAAAATTAATTTTGAATACATGAAGAAAATCGATAAATAAGACAGAAAATTGTTAAATCACCGTCGTTAATATACGATATTAACAAGAGCTGTCCGTAAGACAGCCAAGCTCGACTATTCGAAATATTGTCACAGAAGCAGGAAATTATTACCCAAAATGTTAAATATCAAAAGAGTTTTAAGTTCAAAAGGGGACATATCAGAGTTATGGGACTTGATGCTATCAACTAGTTTTATAACCCCGAAGAAACATGTTAAGTTTCAATTCAATATCTGCATTAGTTTTGGGGATAGTAACTTGCATGTAAAACTTTAACCAGAATTTTCTTAGTCCAAAAGGGGGCATAATTTGCTCAAAATACATGTTAAGAGTTATGAAACTTGACCCAGTGAGGTTGGTAATTGACCTAGAAAAAGAATAAATAAGTTTCAAAGCTATATGCCTTTTGGTAATAGCTGTATGTACTTGCACGCAAAACTTTAACCAGGATTTTCTAAGTCCAAAAGGGGGCATAATTTGCCCAAAATACAAGTCAGAGTTATGGGACTTGGTGCTATCAACTAGTTTTATAACCCCAAAGACACATGTGAAGTTTCAATTTAATATCTGTAGTAGTTTTGGAGATAGTTACTTGCATGTAAAACTTTAACCTGGATTTTCTAAGTCCAAAAGGGGGCATAATTTGGCCAAAATACATGTCAGAGTTATGGGACTTGACCCAGTGAGGTAGGTAATTGATCTAGAGAAAGAAAAAATAAGTTTCAAATCTATATGCCTTTTAGTAATAGCTGTATGTACTTGCACGCAAAACTTTAACCAGAATTTTTTAAGTCCAAAAGGGGGCATAATTTGGCCAAAATACATGCCAGAGTTATGGGACTTGACCCAGTGAGGTAGGTAATTGATCTAGAAAAAGAAAAAATAAGTTTCAAATCTATATGCCTTTTAGTAATAGCTGTATGTACTTGCACGCAAAACTTTAACCAGAATTTTTTAAGTCCAAAAGGGGGCATAATTTGGCCAAAATGAAGGTCAGAGTTATGGGACTTGGTGCTATCAACTAGTTTTATAACCCCGAAGACACATGTGAAGTTTCAATTCAATATCTGCATTAGTTTTGGAGATAGTAACTTGCATGTAAAACTTTAACCAGAATTTTATAAGTCCAAAAGGGGGCATAATTTGCTCAAAATACATGTTAGAGTTATGGAACTTGACCCAGTGAGGTTGGTAATTGACCTAGAAAAAGAATAAATAAGTTTCAAAGCTATATGCCTTTAAATGATAGCTGTATGTACTTGCATGAAAAAACTTAACCAAAGTGTGACGCCGACGCCGACGCCAGGGTGAGTAGAATAACATTCTCAACATAGCTTTCAGTGCGTCGAATCTTCGATAATTCCGATGAACTGAGTGATGATTACGAAAAACCGCTGCATTTTTTTTACAAAACTGGGCCTGTTGTTTGATTTTTTATTCACTCAAATGTTCATGTCATCCGCTTAATTGGTGCAAACTTAAACGGTTTGATAGTTGACTGACCAATGTTACTTGCTTGTTATGCAAACAATCTAATTTTGACACGGTACTGATTGCCTAATTGTCACATGTCTACATGTATTCAAACTTTAACAAAGGCGATACACAAACAAGTAAGCTAGCAGACAATTATTGATTTTTGTCACAGTTGTCACGGCAAAGGTGTTAAAGTACAGGTACATGTAGTTTTAACGCTGGTTATGATCAAATTAAATAACATCCGCGGACTTGTTTTTGTTTTTTTACCCCTAAAATTCCGGAGCCAAGTACCTACCTCGTTATAACGGATACCGCGGTATATCGAGTAGCGTTATAACGGGTTTCGAGTGTAGTAACTTGCATGTAAAACTTTAACCAGAATTTTTTATGTACTTGCATGCAAAAACTTAACCAAGGTGTGACATCGACGCCGACGCCAGGGTGAGTAGAATTGCTAGACTATTCTTCAAATAGTCTAGCTAAAAATCCAAATGCTTCATTTAAATGGAAGTGGTAACCGTCATATCTGGGTAAATGTAAATGAACAATTTTTTTTATAACCTAAGTTATGGATTAGACAGAGAAAAAAACCTATTAAATTTTGACACCCAAGTGTAGCCATGACCTTTGTGTTAGGGATTTGGGAGTTGTGCATGACACATCACCTAATTATGAAAAACATTCTTGCCAAAAAATATTAAAATCTCACAGACTTATGGGGAATATTTGTGTCAAGTAATATTAAAATCCTTTGATGGATGAGAGAGTTATGGGATGGACAGGGAAAAAAACTGACCTTTGACCTCTGAGTGTGACCTTGACCTCTGAGTTAGGGATCTGAATATTATGCAGGACATATTGTCTCATTATGCGGAACATTACTGTCAAGTAATATTAAAATCCCTTGATGGCTGACAGAAGGAACAAGGCGATCAGTAACAACAATGGATGCTCCCTGAAATAAGTGTAGCATAAGGGGCTTTTCAGTCAAGGAGGTTGTGTTAAGCAGAAATGTGGTCAGCAAGAGTTGTGGTTCTAACTGCACTCCCTCTCACTCTGACATCTCTACAAATATGTTAAGTATCAAGTCAATACCTAACATAGTATTCGAGTTATGCCCCGGACAAGGTTTTCAAAAAAGGGTGATAATTCAACAAGAGGGCCAAGATGGCCCTTAGGCCTATATCGCTCACCTGAGTGATATATTTGTGTCAGCGGAAGTATATCATATGATAGTGCAGGGACTACCTTAGCCTGGAAAATTAGGGAGAAGTGACTTCTCCCTCCTGGGGAAATAGGGAGAAGTTTTGAAATTTTGGGGAAAGTTCAGCAAACGTAAGAAAGGACATTACTTACATTCATTAAATAACAATAATAATGTTTATTCAGTTCCATTAATTTTGTAGTATTATCTTTTTATGACAAATAAAAATGGTGCAATGTTTCAACAATACAGTACATATTTGCACTGTTTTACTGCAAAATGTTTGACGACTTGACACAAAAAATCTAGGGCTGTCATCGATAGAAACGATATCGATGTATCAACGATATTTTTTGGTCGATCGTTTATCGATTCCCATTTTTAAAAATCGATATTTTACACAGAGAAAAGAAACTATCCAGATAAACACTCAGACCCTCTAAAACAACTTTTATGACTGCAAAAATGCGCCCTAAGTAACGGAAGTTGTCAATAAAGGTCATGTCTAAACTTGTCCCGTAGCAGTCTTTTCCAACTAGTCGGCACTGCCTATATGGGGAAATACATAAATACAATTAAAACACACGAAAAGCATGCAATTTAACTAAAAATAACATTAACAAGAAGGTATATAGCATGTACATGAACAAATAGGTTGTTACACTAACTTAATAATCGATATATCGATGTATCGTCGATATCTGTCTTCCGATATATCAGTATCGTCGATATGACAAAGAACCAATCAATGACAGCCCTAAAAAAAATCTTTCCTCATATAACCAGTACTTAATATTTCTTGGATTTCTTCCTTCCTAGAGCAGCTTTTTCTCGCATGTGAGCATTTTGAGTTTAAAACTTTTATATGTTGTTCCTTCAATTTGACAAACTACAGAGTTTAAAAAACTCTCAAACTTACAATGAAATGTTATTTATATTGATCAGTAGATAAAAAGACTTAAAAATCAGGGGCAGTATTTTTTAAAACTACGTATTTTGACATAAAAAATCTAAAATCTGATTAAATGTATTACCTCCCTTTAACACATTTCAAAATGTACTAAAAGAGTTGTCTGCTATTTTTATCAAACAACAAATTTAATAGTTTGTCAAGGGCCTTATATTTAACATATATGTTTTTAATGAAAGAGAAATGCAGATTAAAATGATTTGTAAGCAGATCCCGATTGAAAAATGAACGTCGGGAGTAATGGGTAGTCTACATTGTGATGGCAATAAAAATTTCGAAACGATTTTTATCCGAAACCATGAATTACTGGATAAGACATCTCCTTATAAAGTACCGAGGGCGTGCGGTTGACCCGAGGTTCCGTGTTTTGACTTGCGAAAATCAAGAAAAACTCGAATTTGACCCGCACAAAAAAAAGTGTCCCGTGCGTCGGCTCGATCCGCGATATGCGTCTTGAGTTCGAAAGTTCTGCTTTGTCAATCAAAATCTCGGTGAATTTCAATGTTGTTTGCCGCCACAAACGGAAGTATGACAGTAGGCAGAGCATCGTATGTTAATTAGCTACTGACAGATGTCAATCACGTAATTAGGTTTGTAATTCGGAAGTTAATTATCGCTGTTTTACGAAGTTTTCGGGCTCTCTGATCTCCGATTTCGGTCAACTTCAATTATTACTCTTTCGTTCTTTAATTATCGTGTACTGCAATCACATTAAAGGCAAACAATTAGCAGCTTATTCTGCGGCCTCAATCTGAAATCGAGTGATCATCTTTTGTTGTCATGGACACGTTTCGCCGCGCGTGCCTCCCGGTGACATCCTGTGTATTGCGTAGTGTGTTTACAGACTTTACATAACTGAGATGTATAATCTCGGCGCACTTTATTACCGGTTATGTTTTCCTTCCATCCATTTTTAGTGCGGCTTGAACTTCGCTTTTCTGTGCGGGAAGGGCGAAGTGAAATATTTTAAAGCGAAGTTATCGCTCAACTTCGCCTAAAACGCAGTCCCTGTAGTGTTATTTCTACAGTGACACAGTGGGGCGCCCCGTCCTGCCCTTTTTAACTGACGCCACGCTGCCCTTAAAATGCACCCTCCTGCCTTTGATCTTCTGATAAATCCCGCCTTTTATCCTGTAGATATGCCTTGTCGATGAGAATCAATAAGTGTTAAAATTAATCCATAAAGAGTACTGATCCTTTGTACTGTCAAAATGGCGCCAATTAATGAATTGTCCGTAAGCGGCAAGCTGATTACCGAGCACATGAAAAGCGCCCTGAACAATTTCTTCATGCATGCCTTAAATTAGACCATTGTTTAATATAATAGTAAGTGTATATCAATGCAGTCTGATCCTACCGTAATTTCAACTGGAAAATGCACAAATTTGATGAATTTCAAAGGCAAAAATAGGTTTAAAATGTCCATTCACAATTCTAATTACACCAGATGTCATATGCAATTTTTCCATAATTCCTTCAATAAAACTGACAATCAGCGTATTTTTTATGATAAGTAACATCAAAATTTAATGAACTGTCTCTGGTTTACCCTAATGAATCAAGTAAACCAAGCAAAAAAACACTTTGAGACGATATTCCGAAAGTGTACCAGTATCCGGATAGTTCATTTTGGATATATTTTTTTACAGAGTTTTATAGCACTTTTCTGTTAATGAAATATTGACAAAAGACCTAATCAACAGTCTTCATCGTAACTGGGTTGCCCGAAGTTCGGGACAAGTAGAACCTGTTTCAGGCAAGCCAAAATTTTCAGGTGGTTGCCTGAACGGACAAGTGCTTTTTCCGAAATTTAAATCACTTAATTTTCACAATAATTACTAAAAGAATTTCATGAATCTGAAATGAACATCCTAAATACTAGCTTTCGTATATTTATGCACGAATTGATGACTTCACATTTGCAATATATAAAGTTACTTTACAAAATTCAGAAATTACATCCCTATGACTGGAGTTTACCCGCGAATCGTAAAGATATCAAAACGTCATGCCAGTAATTTTCCATTCCTCGAGCACGTGCGACCTATCGTATCGCCGTTACTTTTGTTTATTGACACGTACACAAAAAAAAACACGTGTAGTGCATTCATTTTTTAATATAATCGCTTCAAATTTTCAACACCGCTTGAGAAGTAATACAGTTTGAATTCTATAACAATTTTAATAAGATATCGACAGAAATGTAGGCAAAATTCTATAAAAACGATCGAAGTTTCATACAATTATTTGTAAAATTTCAAACAGAGCGATCTTAATTATTTATTTATTTCTAAAAGTAAATAAATAATACATACTATGGTCATAAAATTCTGACTTTTGACAAGAAAGTACAAAAAACAGAATTAAAAAATCTTAAATAATGAAAAAGCGGCAGCAATTTAAATACATTGAGTAAAACGTTTTTTGGCAAACAGACTTCTGCAAGTGCGGCAGAATAGGTTATGTGACCTCGTGAACGTAAATAAAAAATTGTAGTCTGATGTCGCTGTGGTTTTTAATTAATTTAGTAAGTAAATGAATCTTTGTACATGTCTTTTTTGACTCCACACTATGTCAGATATTATTTTCAAACAATAACCGTAAATTCCTTGAGGGCAAATAGGTCACAGAGGTAGGATATCTACTATTATCGTTTGACACATTTACCTGTCAGTTTATACGGGATATTGCACATTCGCTTTTAAAAACAAGAGGACCATGATGGTCCTGAATCGCTCACCTATCCCCACATGACCCAGTGTTGAACTGAGTATGAAGTCGTTATTTCTATTATTTGTCATAGTGACCTAGGTTTTGAGCATATGTGACCTAGATATCATCAAGATAAAAAATTCTGACCAATTTTCATGAACTCCATTGAAAAATATGACCTCTAGAGAGGTCACAAGGTTTTTCTATTATTTGACCTAATGACCTAGTTTTTGAAGGTACGTGACCCACTTTTAAACTTGACCTAGATATCATCAAGGTGAACAATCTCACCGATTTTCATGAAGATCTCGTGAAAAATATGGCCTCTAGAGAGGTCACAAGGTTTTTCTATTTTTCAACCTACTGACCTAGTTTTTGACCGCACATGACCCAGTTACGAACTTGACCTAGATATCATCAAGCTGAACATTCTCATTAATTTTCATGAAGATCCATTGAGAAATATGGCCTCTAGAAAGGTCACAAGGTTTTTCTATTTTAGACCTACTGACCTAGTTTTTGACCGCACGTGACCCAGTTTCGAATTTGATCTAGATATCATCAAGGTGAACATTCTGACCTATTTCCATGAAGATCTCTTGAAAAATATGGCCTCTAAAGAGGTCACAAGGTTTTTCTATTTTTAGATCTACTGACCTAGTTATTGACCGCACATGACCCAGTTTCGAACCTGACCTAGATATCATCAAGGTGAACATTCTGACCAATTTTCATAAAGATCCCGCGAAAAATATGGCCTCTAGAGAGGTCACAAATTTTTTTCTATTTTCAGACCTACTGACCTAGTTTTTGACCGCACGTGACCCAGTTTCAAACTTGAGCTAGAGATCATCAAGGTGAACATTCTGACCAATTTCTATGAAGATCCATTGAGAAATATGGCCTCTAGAGAGGTCACAAGGTTTCTCTATTTTTAGACCTACTGACCTAGTTTTTGACCCCACGTGACCCAGTTTCGAACTTGACCTAGATATCATCTAGGTTAACATTCTGACCAATATTCATGAAGATCTCTTGAAAAATATGGCCTCTAGAGAGGTCACAATGTTTTTCTATTTTTAGATCTACTGACCTAGTTTTTGACCCCACGTGACCCAGTTTCGAACTTGATCTAGATATCATCAAGATGAACAATCTGACTAATTTTCATGAAGATCCATTGAGAAATATGGCCTCTAGAGAGGTCACAAGGTTTTTCTATTTTTAGACCTACTGACCTAGTTTTTGACCCCACGTGACCCAGTTTCGAACTTGACCTAGATATCATCAAGGTGAACATTCTGACCAATATTCATGAAGATCTCTTGAAAAAAATAGCCTCTAGAGAGGTCACAAGGTTTTTCTATTTTTAGATCTACTGACCTAGTTTTTGACCCCACGTGACCCAGTTTCGAACTTGACCTAGATATCATCAAGATGAACATTCTGACCAATTTTCATGAAGATCCATTGAGAAATATGGCCTCTAGAGAGGTCACAAGGTTTTTCTATTTTTAGACCTACTGACCTAGTTTTTGACCCCACGTGACCCAGTTTCGAACTTGACCTAGATATCATCAAGGTGAACATTCTGACCAATTTTCATGAAGATCTCATGAAAAATATGGCCTCTAGAGAGGTCACAAGGTTTTTCTATTTTTAGATCTACTGACCTAGTTTTTGACCGCACGTGACCCAGTTTCGAACTTGACCTAGATATCATCAAGATGAACATTCTGACCAACTTTCATAAAGATCCCATGAAAAATGTGACCTCTAGAGTGGTCACAAGCAAAAGTTTACGGACTGACGGACGGACGGACGGACGGACGGACGACGGACGCCACGCGATCACAAAAGCTCACCTTGTCACTTTGTGACAGGTGAGCTAAAAATTAAAGAAGATACTTTTTTACTGATTTCTTCTCAGCAATTTAAAGAACCGACGCCGTACGATCAGACAGTGATGTGTCACAATGGCGCGAAAACATGACGTAATGCCATGACAATCTCGGGCAACTATACCGCTTTGATCTCCACTTCAAATGCCATGATACCGACACACTTCTTTAGCTCTTTGAGGGGGTTTTAATTGGTGATGAAAACAAGGCCAATTACTTGTTTATCAACAGAATAATTACCGATAATTGTTAATGTTTTTTTTTTTTGCTTTAAACACGGGTGGGTTGATGATGATTATTGTGTCCATATTTTTTGGACACGTCGCCCCGGACTGTGATAATGATTCAACTTTTTTTGGCCATGCCACCAGAAACACAACAATTTGGATTGGGGGGGGATCCATTATTGCAGTTAAATTTGAACAACTACACTATATTTTAAAGGCCCTGGATTAAAAAAGTAAGTTTTAGAAGGGTAGTGTAAATTTGAACCCCACACCTGGCATATAACTAGATACTGGTATAGGTTTTACATTTTTTCTACAGCTTTCTCCCATAATTTCTGTCTGCTAGTTACTTGAATATTGCAACATGGTTATCCACTTACGTTGGCTTAGCCTGCCCATCTATAGTGTGGGTAGGTTAGTTGACTACCATTTAAATAACTGAATGTTGAATTAAGCATAAACCAAAATACATCATATTTATAAACAAAATGATTTCGGGCAAGTAAAAATGTTTTCGGGCAAGTGGTTTTCTTAACTTACTTGCCCGAAAGGACAAGTGCTGAAAAAAAATTAAGACGAAGACTGAATTAATATAAAATGAATTTTGATAAATATTAGTCTACAAAGGACATGAAACTTACCTTTTCATTATGTTGTAACATGTTGCATGGTTTCGAGCTTATACACATATAAAGGCCTCCACTATTTCATATTCACATGGATAAGTTGACATCCTTGGTGACATTTTTAAAAAAAAGGCTTGAATATTATGACCAGAAGTACAAAGTAATGTAAAAACCCATTTGTAAACTTTGTTACTGGTTTTGGGAAGATATCATTTACATGTACCACTTTATTCTTTGATTAGTGCGCAGTAATCATAAATGTTTTGAATACCTTACTATCAACATCTGGAAACGCAACTACGGTAACTTTCCTGTTAAAAACAGCACCCTGCTCATTTCTGGCAGCCCCCTGCCCTTTCTGAGCTCTAGAAATAACACTATATGACATACATATAAACAAACGGACTGGGAATAGAAATTCTATGGTGAGTATAATGTTATCAAGGTTTTACAATAATCACCCTGAGCTAAAAACTAAAGGAGGTAATCAGACATCAATCAGTCCAGAGGTTGCTAACTTTATCATCTGATGACACTGATGAAATTTCAAATCAGTCTTGTCAGAAGGTAATGAGAAATATCCATTCAAATTAAAATAAAGTGAGGTTATCTGTCAAAACTTCACTCTAGAGTTGTCTACCCTGATTGTCTGGGTCCACTTGATCCCACAACTGAAATTTGGGACCAATCATGCAAGTAGTTACCAAAATATGTTCATTTTAATTGAAGACAAAGGGAGGTAATTTGAAATAAAATCAGTCCACAGTTACATACCCTGACAATCTGAGACCACCTGAAGACGTATACTTGAACTTTCAAATCAATCACATACACATGATTAGGACTAGTGAAGAAAGAAAAATGCAAAACAATGTGAAATATAGCATTTTTTGTAAATCAAGGGCACATAACACTGGTCCAACTAAACTGATTTACCTCTTGGACCTCATCCAAGATCTCTTAATCATACACATTATGTGTAAATATTATTTGGATTGGTGAAGAAATGAAGTTGCTTGAGTGTAAACAAGGTAAAATATTGCAATTTCTGTATTAAAAATCAAGGGCAAGTAACTCTAGTCCTAATGGTTAGATTTCATTTATAATTGATCTCATCTGAGATCTTATGCTCATTAAATACATGACAGTCCGTGCTAAAACAGTCACAGACATTGTGAACTTCACTGGTTTTAGTAGATCTGCAAAAGGACAGTCCTGTACCCTGTTGTGTCCCCATTTCGTGACCTTTAGTTTGAGCCTTTGATTTTCGCGCATGCGCAGTACAGCTCACAAGTAATTGTTACTATAAGTTAAATAACACCAAATAACAAATTTATGAACTATTTAACCAGTCATTTCCCTCAAAACTCAGTAAACTGTAGCATTAACAAAAAAATCACGTACCTGATTTGTATACATGCAGTGATCTGCTTCACCCAGAAGCTGTTTCCTCAATTTGTGACTTTTGATTGGCTGCCCATTAGGGTCAAGGTTGTTATGGTAAATAGTAATTTACAGTTCAATTCCAATCAGTCAAGTTAGGTGATTTAATCTCAATTCTCATATTATTGCCAGTTACTCAACAGTTTTAGTGACTTCATGGAGACTAGTACATGTATATAAATTTAGAGCATAAAAATATCAAGAAAACAGGAAACGTAACTCCAAAGTTCTGAATTATAGTGTTGTATCCAGGATTGAAAAAGGGCATGTGGCAGTGGAAAAAGGGCATGGGGCTAGGTGGGTAAGGGGGCATGCTCCCCCTGAAAATTTTGAAATCATGCGCACCATTTTGCACACTTTGGAGGCATTCTGTATCCGAGTAATTTTAGCCATTGTATTTTATTGTTTTTCTCCCTAATAATGCTTATTTACATATCTATTGCATTACAAGATATTATTGAAAATATCTGCTTGTGTCTTTCTTAACACAAATCTAAATGCTAGAATCATTACTTCGATTTTCTTTGAAACTGGATATAAAAGAAAACATGTATTGTGACTTTTTCTTTCATAAATTAGAACTGGTGTTTTTTTGTAAACATAGCCATTTTTTTGAGGAAACAGTAACAATCAATTTCATCCTTACAGTGTCCTTACACAATCTATATACCTTTTAAACCTGTGTCCTTACACAATCTATATATCTTTTAAACCTATCATTAGTATCAATAATTCTGTGCTTCGTGTTGAATCTGCAGCATATTTCATGAAACAATATTTTAGTTAAAATTTATTTAATTGAATATCTGCAGCTTTCCACCTTCTCTGACACTGTGTATTGACTTATCCAAATGTGTGTCGTCCGAAATACCCTACAGTTTCGGGAACAATTTTTGCCAATTTTCGTGCATAGCGGTTGTACTTTCACAATTTTTGTAAGTATTTTGATTGAAATAGCCAAGCTAATTCTTGCTGATTCTACATTAACAGACAATATTAATGGTTCAACATTTTCTACCAGCGTCCATTTTACTACATGTGTGTAGATCGTATTCCGCTTTTGTCGTAGCGATGACCGCTTCTGTGTCATCTCTGGTTACTGTTACTCTTATTGTGCTTATTCACTGTTGCTTTACACAAAAATGTTTTCTAGTATTTTGACTTAATTTTAATATGAGGGAAGTTGTTTAGTTGACATTAATCAAATCTCCCTGAATCTGTTATGTATAATTTACTACTTTGACCAGTTCTTCTCTCACAGCATCTGTCATTTGATCGAATTCTCCAACCAATGTGGCCAGGGAAATTGTGCTGTATTTGATGCCATGTCGTCTGAACAGGATGTCTTCTACAGTTCTCTCTAGTGTCTCTCTCTGTTGACTGTACTTCAGACAACTGAAGATGAAGTGATCTACTGTTTCTGGCACAGGGCAGCTGTCGCAATTTTTGGAGCAGTTATTATCTATTTTTGCCCGGTTGTTATTAAGTTTACTGTGGCCACTAAGAAGCTGGTTCAAAACTGAAAAGGTTTTTCTGTCATTTTCGCCTGTACAGTTCCTTTTCCCAGCTTTAGTACATGTCCTGAATAATGTCTGTCTTTTCTGACAATAAAAACTTGTTGTTCCATTTATTTATGACTTTTTCTTTCATTATCTTAACTGCTTCCCTTGCATCTAATACACCTGTTTCGTTCTCCGTTTCAGACATACTGATTTCTGTCACAGCTAATTTGGCTTGTCTGTCAGCAAGTTCATTTCCAGTAATATTCCTGTGTCCGGGTGTCCAGTGAACTATGATTTTGTTTTGTCTGTCTTGTATTCTTGCCAAATATCTTTTGATGTTTGTAATGGACTCTATTTTGGTTGATGGAATTTCTTTACAAAATGCTGATAAGATTGCAGATTGACAATCAGTGAAGAAATGGACCGTTCTGTTTTCTATCATACTGGCTTCAGCAAGGAATTTAAGGGCTATTTCAATTCCAACAATTTCTCCAGAGTAATTGTTGCTGTTTTTACTGACTCTCTTCTTTAGAACTGGGATTGAAAAGTATCCCTCTAAATATACTGCAGCCCCAGCACCAGTGGGACCAGGATTGCCCAGAGATGACCTGTCTGTAAAAGTCAAGATTGTATGTTCGTCACAAGACTCTATCACCCTATTCACATTTTCAACCTGCATGAATACTTATTTCAACTGAACAGATTTGTCAATAATTTTCTGCTGACCGATTTGAAATCCGTTTTTATTACTGCCAAAATTTATTACATGCAATATAAAAATTTGTTTGTATACACAAGTATCTGAACCAGATGTATTTCTGCTGAAAATAAAATGTTGTTTGCAAAAAAAATAAAAAATTTTTAACAAGAGATCACAGAGTGATCTTGATTTTGGCGCCCACCAATGTGCCATTTTTGAGTGTTCCAAATTTCAAGACTTATTGACTACATGTAGCTCAAGGTCAAATTTCATTTCCGTACACAACACTGTGCATGTGGTCCAAATTCGAAAGCTGTAGCTTGAGAAATGTGAAAGTAGGTCACTAGATCAATTTCAAGGACAAAGTTCTTTGTACACAAAACTATGCATGTGCATCAAGTTTGAAGGCTGTAGTTTGAGAAATTTGAAAGTAGGTCACTAGGTCAATCTTAAGGTTAAAGTTTATTTTGGTATACAAAACTATGCAAGTGGTCCAAATTTGAAGGCTGTAGCTTGAGAAATGTGAAAGTAGGTCACTAGGTCAAAATCAAGGTCATATTACACTTCAGAACACAAATCTATGCATGTGGTCCAAATTTAAAGCCTGTACCTTCAAAAATGTGAAAGTAGGTCACTAGGTCAATGTCAAGGTCAAAGTTTGTTTCAGTACACAACCCTATAGATGCATGTGGTCTAAATTTTAAGCCTGTAGCTACAGAAATGTGAAAGTAGGTCACTAGGTCAATCTTAAGGTCAAAGTTCATTTCGGTACACAAAACTATGCAAGTGGTCCAAATTTGAAGGCTGTAGCTCGCTCGAGAAATGTGAAAGTAGGTCACTAGGTCAATGTCAAGGTCAAATTTTATTTAGGAACACAGAGCTACGCATGTGGTCCAAATTTGAAGCCTGTACCTTCAAAAATGTGAAAGTAGGTCACTAGGTCAATGTAAAGGTCAAAGTTTGTTTTGGTACACAAAACTATTCATGTGGTCCAAATTTGAAGGCTGTAGCTTGAGAAATGTGAAAGTAGGTCACTAGGTCAAAATCAAGGTCAAATTTCATTTCTGAACAGAAAACTATGCATGTGGTCCAAAGTTGAAGCCTGTACCTTCAAAAATGTGAAAGTAGGTCACTAGGTCAATGTCAATGTCAAAGTTTTTTCAGTGCACAAAACTATGCATGTGGTCCAAATTTGAAGGCTGTAGCTTGAGAAATGTGAAAGTAGGTCAACTCATGTCAAGGTTCATCTTGCCACTCAAAATCATACATGTGGTCCAAATTTGAACGTTGTAGGTTATTGACAAGAAGATTTTAAAAGCTTTTCCCTATATAAGTCTATATGAACCATGTGACCCCCAGGGTGGGGCCATATTTTTTTTTTTTTAATTTCAGTAACCAAAGGTTGCTCATTTATTATCCCCGTCATTGTGGAGAGTGGGGTCGGAGAGCCATCCACCACTTCCCCTTACAGAATCATGTATAGCAACTACTCATATAATTTTTTTAACTAATAATAAAGATATACTGGTAGTTAAACTTTGTTTAAAAATGGGGTTTTCGTATTTTTTTTCCATTTACGATGTGCTTGTGCTATTCTAGCCAAGCAAACTGCCCTATGGCGGGGCCATATTTGACCCTAGGGGGATAATTTGAACAAACTTGGTAGAGAACCACTAGATGATGCTACATTACAAATGCCAAAGCCCTAGGTTTTGTGGTTTGGACAAGATTTTGAAAGTTTTTCCCTATATAAGTCTATGTAAACCATGTGACCCCCGGGGCGGAGCCATATTTGACCCTAGGGGGATAATTTGAACAATCTTAGTAGAAGACCACTGGATGATATCACACACAAAATATCAAAGCCCTAGGCCCTGTGGTTTTGAATAAGAGGTTTTTCAAAGTTTTTCCCTATATAAGTGATTAAGTCTATATAAACCATGTGACCCCCGGGGCGGGACCATATTAGACCCCAGGGAAAGAATTTGAATCATTTTGGTAGAGGACCACTAGATGATGCTTCATACCAAATATCAAAGCCCTAGGCTGTGTGGTTTTGGACAAAAAGATTTTCAAAGTTTTTCCCTATATAAATATATGTAAATTATAGAAATAAACAAAGGGCCATAACTCACTAAACAATTGTTGAACCAGTCTGATTTCCAGGGGGACACAACTAGGGTACCAATACATCATTCTGACAAAGTTTGGTCAAAATCCCCCCAGTAGTTTCTGAGGAGACGCGATAACAAGAAAAAGACGGACTGACGGACCACGGACGCAGAGTGATTTGAATGATGATGGTGGGCTAAAAATGTATCCAAAACGTACTATCCGGATACTGGTACACTTTCGGAATATCGTCAGAATGTTGTTTTTGCTCAGTTAACTTTGTCCACTAAGGTAAACCAGAGATAGTTCCTCAAATAATGATGCTTCTTTTCATTAAAAATTGCATTGAAAGTCAGTTGTTTTAGTGAATTTTGGAAAAATTGCGTATGTCATCGGGTGTAATTAGAATCGTGAACGGACATTCTAAACTTATTTTTGCTTTCCAAATGCATTAAAATTTGTGGATTTTCTTGTTGAAATTAAGGTACGATCACTAAACAATGGTCTAATTTAAAGTTTGCATGAAGAAATCTTGCAGGGCACTTTTCATGTGCTCGGTTATCAGCTGGTACAGATAATTTAATAATTGGCGCCTTTTTGACAGTACACAATCAATACGCTTTCTCAATTAATCTTAACACTTCATTGATTCTCATTACCTATGTGCACTCGCTGTGACGTAACTTGCTGATAAAAAAAAATCGGCCAGGCATGTCCACAAGATAAAGGGCGGGATTTAGCAGAAGATCAAAGGCAGGAGGGCATGACCGCGAGTGTTTATTTTGAATACACGTGTTTATCGTGGCCATAGTTTTACTGTAGGAAATGAATGATAAGAGGAAGGATTACCAAAGGAAAATGCCTCCAGGTCCCGAGTGACGCACAGGCAAGTATCATGCCGGGTCCTTGGAGCGTCTTTCGAAAATCTCCCGGGTCCAGACCCGGGGTCCCGAGTCAAAAATGGAACCCCTGATGTACACATTTTACTCGCACCTCTTTAATGTAGTACATGGCAGATAAATACACAAAGTCACACGTGACCTTAATTACTTAAGTTTCTTAACACAAATGTGTGTTTATCCAGTAGCGGTAGCAAGTATGCCGACTGAAACATTTATTGCTTGTCAATCAATCGCAGTTTCGGCACGTGATCAGTGAAACAAGGTGGGGCTTCAAGGCGGGCATTTACAGTGGCACAGATACACATTGAATGGCGCAAAATACGGGCAGGAGGGCGCAAGAAATGAAGGGTGGGGTGCTCCGCCCTTCTAAATCTCTCTAGATACAACACTAAATTATAATTTATTTACTGTCAAAGTAAAATCTAGAACTTTGACATTTGTGGTGCCTACAACGCAGAAATTGTAAACTACGCACACAACCTGATATAGATCTAGATGCACCGATGCTGAAGTTGAAACTTACCAGGCTGAAACATTTTCTTACGGTAAAAATATAAACAAATAAATTCATCATTTAGAAAATATATGTTTCAGAAAATTTGATGTATTTTTTATTACTACTACTTAGCACTGAAAAAGTACAGTGCTCCAGCCAGCTATTTACAGCAGGGCGCATCGCCCGTTCCGAAATTCGTTCCGCCCTGTTGCCCCGCCAGGCACCCTGCCCGTTTTTACAACCATTCATTTCTTTTTTAAGCCAAACTTCCCTTTTTTGCCTCAGTGATTATAATACACTGCTTTATTGCCCCCTTTTTATCGAGTGATACACGCCGGGGGCATTGACATAATTAACAAACAATTACCTGCTGTAATCGTGCCCGAGGCAGACCATGATATTTTAGACTGCTCCACTAGCAATTAAACTAGCATTAAAATCACTGAACCTTAGTGTTAAAACAGCTTGCAAACCAGTCTGAAATCATTAACATTTCGCGCCACCTGTCAAAGTGTACTTTCGTTTTCGGTAATATAGTCGTAAATACCCCTTTATACATATCTGAAACTTAAGTCCAGACAACAGACATTTAAATCTAATTAATAAAAATTGATCACAATCAAATTTAAATAGGAAAATATTTTGATTTTATCTTTTTACAAGTTTTTGAAATCGAAAGTAGGTTGTCGTCTGTTTTGTGAAATTGCCGATTTTTCATGAATATTTCTTTGAAATTAGTTTACTAAGATGTAATGACAGGGTACACTTTAATGTCAGATACTGTAAAATGCTGTTAAACAGTCTCTGCATCATAATAATTTTTCTAAAATATTGTTTAAACTGGACATTCGACGACTTTTAGAAAAAAGTGTAACCATATCCGGATATAAAATTTTGGATACCCGGAATATGTCTATTACAAGTGCTAAACTTGCTTTTAGACTGTTGTAAGTTAAAAACTTTGCCTGATTTCATTTATTTAAGTGGAAGTTTAAACTTTATTTTCTGTATATAATATGTTGCAGTATAAATTTATAAATATCAAGTAGCCTACATGGAGAAGATGTGTTCTGAAATTGTAACAAAATAGGCCTAAACACATAGATATTTTTATTCAGTATGCAATTACAAAGAAATGTTACAAGCTGAAAATCAATGCCAAGTAAAATACAAACAGCAGAATTTTTAGTTAATAAATAGGTACATTAGAGATGACAGACATAACCTATTAAAAGACCATACCTAAAGTGTGCCAAAAACATGTCTAAATTATGCCAAATTCCATGCCTAAAGTATGTTAAAATGAACTGTATGCATGGACCAGTTATATTTTTCCCCGGGGGAGCACGGTCCCAGACCGACCACCACCCCAGAAGTGCCCTTTTCAGTGCCAGCACCCTGCCCTTTTTTAATCCTAGCTGGAGCACTGAAGTAGAGTACTTAGTCTGCATATAATGGAAGCAGAGTAGAATCTCACAGTCATGTTACAATCGTAGGGTGGAATGGAACAGCTATATTTTATCGTAGATCCATGTATAGGCGATTTCGCTATATGTTTATATAGCAACTGCTGCAGACCGTGTTAGAATAATATTTACAGTGTTTAAGTTTCAGAGTTCATAATTATCTACATTGTAGTTATCTGATTTACATCTTATTGCAATTTGGGGAAGTAACTGTGTATTTTTTTCCAAAGAAGTATAAAATACACAGAATGGCAACTGGCTGTAATCTCGCGTGAGCTCGTTTTAGAGCGTGATTCGGCGTTATCTTACTAAAAACAAATATCGGCGAGCATGGAGTTACAGCTTGTACCTTTAAAACTACATTTAAAATACATGTTAGCTTCTAAAACAAAATTAGTTTAATATGAAATGGTCTTAAGACACCAAGTACACGTTTTTTTTGCCATCGAAAGAAGCGTGGTCATACGGTGATAATTATTCGCATACAAAATGGCGCGTGGAGAAAGCGCCACTTCCGGTAAACGAGATCTCGTTTTTTTGTCACGGGAGGTTGGCGAGATTTGCTCTATATGCCTTTCAAGTTGCCAATCTATTCATATTTATAGCTCTTTTTTTTTTCAAACCAATAAATCATAATAATCATATTAAATGTCATAAAATGACATCAACTGGGCCTGGAAGTAAAAAAGACATGTTGCACAGTACTTAATCATTGAGTAACTGTAAAACCTAGTACAGTGTACAAAATTTTCAAGAGCGCCTTCATGACATGGGTGGCTTATGGTAAACAACAGGTGGATTTATGAAAATATAAGGTTAATAATGGAAATTTTGGAGATATTTGGAAAAAATATATAAAGTTGATCATTTTTTAAAATATTTTTACATGCTTCTTCTGCATTTTTCTGAGTATTTACAGTCGGCAATGTATGAGTGGAAAAATGGTTTAAAATTCGTACATCATATAGTTTCGTCATGTGCATAAAATCGGGAAAATAAAGATGTCACGAATTGAGGAAAGGGCACAAATAGAGGAAACACAGTGATATATAAATTAATTAATCATTTAAATATATAATATATGCTGGAAGTGTAACTAATCATACCTGGTCTGACTGATTTAATCATGACTGGTGCCCCATTTTGACTGACTTGTTTAAGCCAAATAAGAGCATCTCTTAATGTGTAGCCAGCGATTCGCTGTCCTTGAATTTCAAGAACTATATTCCCAGCCTCCAGTTTTCCACTGTGATAGGTTATTTTGTCATGTTCAACTTCATCTAAATATAGAAAATATCCATTATCTGCACCTCCAAGCAGAGTCACATGCAGACTTTCATCTGGTAATGCAGAAACAAGAGTCTCTTGAACACGTAAACTCCAGTGATTAGGATCGGTTACGGATTCCCTTTCCTTTTCTCGTCCCACACTACGATCGCGCACTGGTTTAGCTGCTGGGATTGGCGGGGGCTGTTTGTTCTTCAACATGTTTGTTTTCACATCATTATAAAGGTAACTCCAACGCTGCAGTTGTCTAGCATAATTATGAACTACATCTTCATGATTTCATTATATTTAATCGGCCTTGTTAATTAAGGCTTGTACGAAAACTTGTCAAAACTTTCATACCACATACAGCGTCTACATTTTAGTACACTGCATTACCCTTTAATATTGCAGATGTATAAATCTTACGGCTATATATAGTTCAATAAACACTCCATCATCTGCATATTAATATCTATAGCTTCTACAGACATATTTATAGGAAACTTTACTAATTCTTCCGCCCTGTTTTGAAAATTGTAGCAATAAACTCCATTTTTACGCATGCGCATACGATAGCGGATGCACTCAAACAACGACGCACAATATATTTTTCCGGTCCTTGAGATAGCAGCTGATGTAAAAACAGTTACTGGTAGAAAGATCCATATATTACTTCTCCGACCGCCGGCCTATCTTAAAGAGCACAGCGACTCCAAAATCAGAAAATAAAAGAAAGTTACAATTTGAAAATGATTTCAGCAATAAAATACCAAAACTTCTGTATCTGTATGATTACGTCGTAGAGACCAATAACTGGCTTTAACACGACGGGGGAGTGCGCAGATTATTTAGTCACACAAATGTATAGAGTTCTTGAATGACTGGATTGAGTCTAAGTTTACTTGAGAGTCATTCCAGTCATTTACAGTTCTGACGAAGAACGAGTTTTTATAGTTTTCTGTTTTGGCAAATATTGGTTTAAAGCACTTTTGGTTGTTACACACTGATTTGTCCACAATGTTCACTCTAATAAGGTCCTGAAAAGTTTTTGTTCTTATGGAACGCCTATAGCCCTGGGATGTGAGATAATCCCGTATGTTGATTGCCGGCACTTGCTCTTCCACCACCTTATACATGAAGGTCAATCTGTGTAACCGCCAGCGTTCTTGGAGGCTTGGCAGGTCTAGTTGCTGGAGCATAGATGTAATGCAGCCTGGATTTCTGGAGGTGTAGTTGTTGGCAGCTTTTCTCTGAATGCGTTCAAGTTTTTCAGTTTCTGTTTTGGTGTAGGGATCCCAGATGGTGCAACCGTACTCCACTTTGGATCTTTCTAATGCCCAGTAAGCATTCTTGCGACATGGTTTTGGACAGTGGCGTAGGTTTCTTCTGAGGAATCCGATGGAAGAGTTGGCGTTTTTGCAGATGTTGTTGATGTGAGTTGTCCATTTCATATCTTCCGAGAAGGTAATTCCGAGGTAGGGGTTAACTTGAACTTGTTGAAGGATGTTTCCAGTCATGTTGTAGAAAGATGGCATTACAATAAATCTATGGTACATACTTCATCACCATCATGCCAGATACACCATACACATAAAGACCACTGGGTGTGTACTATCAATCCAGGGTAAAAAATATTTGATAGACAGTCTAGGAAATGACAAAGAAAGCGACAGAACAATACCCGATGGATTAAAAATTCAACCATCCACAGCTTTTATTATATTTGACTGGTATATCCTAGTAGGTTGCCCTCCCTTGAAAATTATCCGATATCAATATTGGTTTACCTAGTGATGCCACTTTGAGCAATAGATTATATAGGAAATTTATTTTCAATGATTAATTTCAAATATATATTTAAGTTTGTGAATATTTTAATACATATGACAGTATACATCAATTTCTCCTCTTCAATTTCATGTGAAAATATTTATTCTAACTGAACATCTTGCTTCCAATTTTGTTTTAAAAGTATCACCATCGCTTAGTTTAAAACATAGTTTATTTCAAACAAAATTGCAATATTTACAATTCATAATACATGGTACATAAGATAATGCCTGAAAAAGGACCAGAGCCGAAAGCAACAGCTTATAGAGGTCTTCTCCTACCATCGCTTATATTGAACATATAGTGAAAATCACTAAACTTTTCAATTTCTTTTACTTTAGAGGCAAATTAACTATATTTTCCAAAACATGACAACTTATTAACACATCCGTAGGTGTTCTTGACTTTATAAACAATACAATGGTATATTTATAATTGTAATAGGGTAAAAGCTCCTTGCTTCCATTTAACGTCAAAGTGTATCAAGAAATAAAAAACTTGCGGATTTCTTAAAGTTCTGATGTAACTTAAAGACCTGCTTAAGTCCTAGCTTTTAACCTTACATTGTCACTGAAAAACCATGAAAATCCTGACTATGAACAGTGATGCCTGTCAAAATAGAATCTATTTTATATAAAATTCTATAATAAAATACCCATGGTTTTGTGTGCTAAAGTGTGGCGCGTGGCCGTTAACTGTTACCTATTGTGATCATGGGTTGCATACATACAATAGAATTTGAATAGCCGCGGAGTAGGGCTTTAAACCGTGTTAATTATAGAACTGCATATACCAACAACTGACGTACGATTCAATATAGTCTTTTGAAATAACGTTCATAATTGTCTCATAAGTCAAAAAATAGAAGAAAAAAATGAACAGAACAGAATAGAACAGAGCTTTGATTTTTCACCAAACTGTTTATGAGAACAATGCGAATCAACATAAATTACATTATTTCCGACTGAAAGCTAAATATCTTTGGAATATTGAAACATTCGACGACAGGAGAAAAACAATGTAATTTGCAAGTTAGGCGCTGAGAGGGGGAGAGAATGTGTACATTTATTTAAACAAAAGACACAGCATGGTTTCCACGCTGTGCAAAGAAAGGGTGAAATTAACATTTTCCCCAACTTTAAAAGTATTGAACGTCAAGTTTTTATCATGATACATTTTCTGTCTTTTAATATTTGGCATTACCTGTATACAGTCTTACTTGTCGTAGGATTTCTAAATGTGACAAATTTCTCAGTGAAACCTCTTCTGAATGTAGGTTAATTCGTCTTGTTCCTTCTCAACTTGCCTATCTGCCCGAACAGGTATAGCAGGTAGGATTCGTAGTCGTTGCTTCTGCCTCACAGATTTGGGTGTTGATGAAAATCTAGTCCCATTTTCATCCATAGATGGACTTTGAGAATGTGTTACTGTAGCCTGAAGACTGTCAAATTCTTGTTCTAAAACATGAATTTCATTCTGAAGTCTCAATTTTCATTCTTACGTTGCAACTCAGATAAATGCTGATGTAACTGCTGAAACGTTTGATCAACGTTGCATGTAGGCCAATACACTTTTTCTCTCAACATTTGTTTAGTCTTTACAATTCCTTGGTGGCTTTCATGTGCTAATTTTAACACTTGACCTCTCATAGCCTGTGGAATAACTATTCTGTTTCTACGTAATACGATACTGTTATGAGTAGACAGTTACCTGCGAATTTTGAAGAATGTTTTGAATTCTTCAGTTTTCGGCCATTTGTCATGTTTTATGCACTTGATTAATTGCTGTGTGAATTTGTCATGAGATGACTCTTTATCAATTTGATCTAAGGCCTTTGTCATTGAATTTTCACACACATAGTCTAGGTATTTCTCGGTAATGTTTGAGATTTTCACATTTTCTTGATTGAATGTTGACCTTGAGAGGATGTCAGCTGGATTGGAGATTCCTGACTGATGTTCTACTGTGAGGTTATAGCATTGTAGCCTAATCAGTAGACGTTCTAAACGTGCTGGCGGTTTGTGTGTTGGTTTGAAGATGTTCAACAATGGGTGGTGATCTGTAAGTAGCTTGAATGGTTGCCCATAGACATAGGTTCGAAACCTTTCCACACGGAATACCGTCATTCCGTTTGATTTAACGTTCTACTGGCATATGCCACAGGTCTAAAGTGTCCATCACTTTGTTTCTGAGAAGAATAGCACCCAATCCAACCGGTGATCCATCGTCCGTGATTGTCGTTTCTGCGTTTGGATCGTAATATGCTATGACACTAGCACTTGTGAGTAAGTCCTTAAGTTTTTGGAAACATTCCATCTGCTCGTGTCCCCATTCAAATTTAACGGGTCTTTTTGTCAATTTTCTGACTGGTTCAGATACGGCTGCTTATTTGGTAGAAATTTTGCACAATATGTCACTAGTCATACGAAAGATTTCACTTCTTTGACATTTTGTGGTGGTTCTGTGTCCAAAACAGCCTGCATTTTGGATTGTTGTGGCTTGAGACCTTCTGATGTCAGTGTATGTCCCATGAATTCAATGCTTGTTTGAAAAGTCAAATTTATCTTTGTTCAGTGTCAATTTTTTTGTGTTTGTCTCTAAGACGTTGCAAAACATCTCGCAATATTTTTAGCTCACCAGAGACAAGTTAAAGGCTCAGGGTTAGCTGTTCTGATCATTCACCGTCCGGCGTTCAGCGTCCGTCGTCCGTAAACTTTTACTTTAAACGGCATCTCCTCATAAACCGTTTGGCCAATTTCATCCAAACTTCACAGAAATGTTCCTTGGGTAAAGCTCTACAAAAATTATTCAAAGAATCGAATTCCATGCAGAACTCTGATTGCCATGGCAACCGAAAGGAAAAATCTTCTTCTCAAAAATCAGAAGCCCTAGAGCTTAGATATTTGGTGTGAAGCATTGCCTAGTAGATCTCTACCAAATTTGTTCAAACCATGACCTCGGGATCAAAATTGACTCAACCCCAGGGGTCACTTGATTTTACAAAGGAAAATCTTAAAAAATCTTCTTCTCAAAAACCAGAAGCCCTAGAGTTTAGATGTTTGACATGAAGCATGGCCTAGTGGACCTCTACTAAAGTTGTTCAAATCATGACCCCGGGGTCAAAATTGACCCCGCCCCAGGGGTCACTTGATTTTACATAGGAAAATATTCAAAAAGTTTCTAAAAATAAATCAGAAGCCCTAGAGCTCAGATATTTGACATGTAGCATTGCCTAGTAGAACTCTACAAAATTTGTTCAAATCATGACCCCGAGGTCAAAATTGACCCCGCCCCAGGGGTCACTTGATTTTACATTGGAAAATCTTCAAAAAAAATCTAAAAATAAACCAGAAGGCAAAGAGCTTAAATATTTCACACGTAGCATTGCCTAGTGGACCTCTACAAAATTTGTTCAAATCATGACCCCGGGGTCAAAATTGACCCCGCCCAGGGGTCACTTGATTTTACATAGGAAAATCTTCAAAATATTTCTAAAAATAAACCAGAAGGTCTAGAGCTTAGATATTTGAAATGTAGCATTGCCTAGTAGACTTCTACAAAATTTGTTCAAATCATGACCCCTGGGTTCAAACTGACCCCGCTCCATGGGGTTACTTGATTGTACATAGAAAAATCTTCAAAATTTTCTAAAAATAAATTAGAAGGCCTAGAGCTTAGATATTTGATATGTAGCATTGCCTAGTGGACCTCTACAAAATTTGTTCAAATCTGGACCCCCAGGTCAAATTGACCCAGCCCCAGGGTTTACTTGATTGTACATCTTCCAAAAAAATTCTAAAAATCATCAGTTTGACATTTGAAACATGTAGCTCATATTACTCAGGTGGGTCATCATGACCATCTTATTTCATGTACTGCCTTTGTGTCGCCCAATATGTCGTCGGATATAATTTTACAGTTCCGTATGTCTTGTGTTGTCTGCTGAATGATGCGTTGGTATATTTCCGGGGCACATGATATTCCGAACATGAGTCTACGATATCTCTATAGTCCCTCGTTTGTACCGAACGTCGTAATTTCTGTCGACTCTTGGTGATAGCCCATATTTAAATCAAGTTTTGTATAGTATCGTGCTCCGTTGAGTTCTTCCAGTGTTTCTTCTATGTTTGGTAGTGGGAAACGTTCTCGCTGGATGGCTGTATTTGCGACTCTACGCATAGACGAATTTGACCATTTTGTTTTGGCACACAAAGTAGCGGATATGTCCACGGTCTGGCACCTTCGACCTTTTCTATGACGTCCTCATCCAGAAATTGATTTATTTGTTGCTTTACCTGTTCAGGCTTTTTAAATGAAATGCGCCTAGCAGGTTGTGCGACTGGTTTGATAACCTTGTTGATGTTTAATTTGAGTTTGAAATCATTCAAATTTCCTAGCTCTTGAAATCTATCTTCATAATCCGAAATTATTTCTTTCACACTATTTTCTTCTGTTACAACACTATTGATATTGAATTTTAATAATCCAAGCTCAAATGCACTTTTAAATCCAAGTAATGGTGTACATACGCGATCAATTATGTGGAATTTCATTTTCACTTATTTTTACACTAAACTCTGCTACTTCAATCGTTTTGATTGGCTTTGATTGCGCATAGGGATAAATTTTTGACTGAGCACTTGAAATATTTGTATTATTTGATCTTATTTTTGGGAAGCGTAGCCTTCCCAAAATCGCCAGACTACGTATAACGACATTGGTGAAATTGTAGTTACAAATGCCGTTACTACCTTTCTCCATACATAGCTAAAAAGTAGTTCAATACTTCTATGAAATTCAAGGATCTGAGAGTAAACAGATCAGTACAAGCAATAAATGTGAACACTTATAATATGGCACGGATTATAAAGTCTTGTAAAGAACTTTGTCTACGCGTTGTACTACTTTACGACGTAAATATATATCACGTGACCAAAACCAAGAACACATGGTTCCGGTTCAGCGCTGCCTTGCTTCATACATGCGCCGTAAAACTAGTTCAATACTTACATGTAATTAAGAAATATGAGAGTAAACAGATCGATGCATTTTATCTTAGATATGCAATAAATGTGAACATTAATTATTTTTTAGATAAAAAAATGTGGTTATGATCGGATACACTTGTAAATTTTATAAATGTATTGTTTTTGTCACTCATAATTAAAAAATGCCATTAGGGCCCTTTTCTTATATATTACTGGTATGATGCTAGTCGTGGTATTTTGTTGATATGCTGCTAGTCTGGCCCTATTATTTTCAAGTGCGCACTCAATACTATTAAGCGAATCAGTTGGAATTCATGACATGTAGAAAATATTGGGCCTTCAACATACTGAGTTTTTAATCTCACGTTTTTGAAATGAAAATCGAATGCCACAAAGACTGCTGAGACTGACAACACAATGCGCAATTCAAATAGTTCCGTGCTGTATATCATTTTACCATGAATGTGTTCAAAGATTGTTAAATTTACCTGTTTCACTAAATCTATATTTTCAACCATTATATTATCATGTTTTCTATTAAAGGAAATATATTTGAAAGTAAAAACAGATCTTTATAATCTTGCTAATATTACATATTCAAACTTACTACCCGTTTATTCACTGAGCTGGCGTAACGCCATTCGGCTTGTTCATTCACTTTCGTATAGACAGCTACATTATGCATGAAATCAAGTATATATAATCTAAAATAGAAATATCGAAATAAATAGTGAAGAAACGGTTGCATGCATAATCTATTGTTAGATTTTTTCCTGAGATTGTTTAGGTGTTTCCATGTTCTATTTTAGGCTATACGCGACTCATAATAAGAGCCGTACCGCACGTACGTTTCTTTTACCTTTCTGTGCTAAGTATATGTATATATGTTTATAGGAATTTATTACTTTGGCATTTTACTAGAAATTGATAAATAACTACAATTCTTTTCAACCTGATTAATGTTTATATATAATTTGGGGGGTGGGGTGTAATACTGAAGTATAGATGTTGTTTTTATTACTTATATATATATTTATATATTGATTTTTTTTCGGCGTACGCCGTCTAAGAACGAATTCTTGACCTGGTCTAACCCATGCCACTTACCTTAAGTTTGCAAATTAGATTGTTTTGATAACGCATTATAGATAACTTATCAAAATGAAAAATTTAGGCAACACTCTGACTGAATGGACGAGATTGTCTATTTTTCACTCTGCTGATTGTGCAATGCTGAGTGAAATGTCAGATAAAGCTTTTATCCTAATAATGACGCTGTTTACAGTTTTAAAGCTAAGTTTCGCTCAGTGTATTTAGCAAGAATATTGAAATATCTAAAAATGATAAGTAAGTTTAATAAATATAATAAAAACCTGCTCAAATACCAAGAATATCAATGTGCTGAGAGAGCTGAATACGGTCTGCGTATCACATAATAAGGGTGTGGTTAAAGTGTTCTATGTATAGAAGTGTCTTCCAGACCACTGCTTAGTTTAATTTAGTTACAGGCATACATAAATACATCGATGTAGATCCGATTTTCCGATAAGGGACGCCCCCTCCCCCACGGATGTTGTTGCTATGTCTCACAAGCTTTCTCCAAAATGGCGCATACGAATGAATGATACTGCTGTGACAGATTGTCTTTTACAAATCTCGTTAACATTATTGTTAAAAATTAAAACCTGTCAGATCATGCGCTAAATAAACAAATAAATAATTATATTTAAGGTTATTCTATGAAGAAAGGTGCTGAAACAGAGCCATTAAATTTCGGTGCTTATAAAAAATTATAGATATGTAAGTCGAAGGATTTGTTAAATTTGTTTATTTTTGGACCGTACAAAGTGTACACAGTCATATGGTATCAGTTATATTTCTTTCATCAAACAAAATCACGACACATTTGTGTTCTTGCATAGATGGATATGTTCATAAATGAATTAAATCTAAATCGAAAGTTGAAAAATTAAAAGAGAACCATTTAAATGTTAGAATGTCGTGTCTAGTTTTGCTATTTTGCAAAATGTTAGATAGATGTTAGAATAACACAAATGATATAAAAACCTCATAAACTTCTTGTCTTATTACAATTCGCATACTATCTTTTAAAGATATTTCTTGTTAAAAGTAAAATGGCATTTTAAAAATCGCGAGTAAAAGCATTGAGCTTATATATATTAGTGTTGACTTAGTTTGCCAAATCAATGTCAAAATGTGCAATATCGTTATAAAAAAAATCAAGAGATAATGTCGAGAGTTTATACATAAACGGCAACGTAGGTTAATTGTTGTCACATTCTTACTTTTTCCTTTTTTGTTCCTCTGTTTCTAGTTATTATTCTTTATATAATATAAAATACCTCAATTTTGTTTGCAATGTTCCTAACCAGAAGGAAATGTTGTATTACAACTTATACATTGTAAGCAGTTTCATTGTCCTTTCTCGGTATATTAATATGATTTTTCTACAAAAACATACTTATCTATATGCAAGACTATATTAAAGTCAATGACTCAACTTTGTTTTAAGAGTTGATTTTGGAGCCATGGCGGGGGCCAAGCTTAAGGATACAAACACAGCATAAACGGTTTAAATTTACCAGTGTGCTTGCCACAGATGGTTACAAGACGGTGCACGACTGTGTTCCTTTCGTTGTTTATTTTGTCTTTGTTGTCTGTAAGTTTTACTTCGTCTATATTTTGTCAGATTCCAAAGTAAGAATTACGTTCTGTTTGTCTCTTTAATTGTGTTATCCCAAATGAAGCAAACACTATGTGTTTTTCACCGTGTATAGTCTGTAATATCCTAATTACTTAAGATGACTCCTCTCAACAGTACCCTATGTTCGCCTTAGTTTGATACAAAAAACCCATAATATTTCAGATGTTGCAAACAGGTTACCCATATAGTTAGTTAGTGTATTGTGATAGCCAGCCTTTCTGTACTTTGATTTCTTTGTTAAAAGTTTTGTAAGATTTTTTTTTAAAAATGTTACACAGGTTTGTAATTTGTTACACAGTTTATTCTCTTGGTTTTATGCATTGACATCTCACTTTGGAAGATCCTGCCATAATTGTCTGTCGAACCTGCTTTCAGTCTAGTCCGTTTGATTTTCTTAATACCTTGCAAAAGACACAAACAACCCCTTTTGATTTTGGTGTCGAGGTCAAAGCGACCTTTAAAGCCTTCGTCTGCTTTTACTGATGATCAGACTTCATACATACAGATATTGGTTCCCTATTAGATTATGATTTGAGTAACCTTTACTGATTTTGGTCTGGATGTGGGTTACTTTTTAGGTTGAATGAGTTTAAAAAAATGGAAGCATTTAGTGAAATATTGCAAAATGATGGAATCTTTTCTTGCCTGGCTTCTCCATTAAAATGCATACCGGTTCAGCTACGCTTCCCTACAGTACTCTCAGGGCTTTGATTTCATATGTAGCGCGATCCAAACAATTTACACTAGATCCAGAATCAATTAGTAATGAACATTCGATTCCTTCAATTTCTACTTTCACATGAGGAGACTTAGTTTGCATGTTTAATTGAAATGTATAATCCTTTGAGAGTTCATCATCCACTAAACCCACTTCTACTTTGATTTACACATATTTGTGTAATAACCTTGTTTTTTGCGTTTATGGCACAAGCGATTTCATACACTCATGACCACTGTGCCCTGTGCCTCCACAACGATAACAGGTTTTGAATTTAGAAGGTTGCTGTGTTGGTCATTTTTCTTTGAATAGAAGTATCGCGTGAAAGCATCCACAGTGGTTGTTCTGTCACAGATCATGGTTTCATAAATGTTCTGTATTTCTTCTCATCCCCAACAAAGCTTTCTTTTGATCATCTTTTGTTACTCCACTTGCTGACAGATAATATTCAAATCTTTTCATGTACTTGTCCCACCTGCTTGCTAAATTTGTGTTTTGCCCCAAAACTTTGAACGGTTTCGGTGTGGGAAAGTCCAATTTTCTGGTAGCCATCTCGAGAGAATAGCCCAGTCTTGATTATATAATAATAATAATAATAATAATAATAATAATAATAATAATAATAATAATAAATTCTTTATTTAAAGAAGGTAAGACTCATTAAGTTTCATACATAACATACAAATCTTATTTTCAATGAGGCCCTCTAACAAACACAAACCCATTTACTCATACAAATGAAAATGTCACAGTCATTCCATAGAGCAGACTTGTAAAGAAGGAAAACACATGTTAACAGTCACATAACATAACTCTACACTGTATTGATTAAAAGAAAGTTTCTAAGTAAATATTTAAATGAATTTACTGAGCTAGCATTTCACATTGAGTAAGGTATATCTTTCCAAATTTCTACAGCCATAAAAGAAAACGAACGTTTAAGAAAGTTTGTTTCAGGTCGAAGGTGCTGTAGATCAAATTTCGTATTAGAACGAAGGCTATAGTATGTATTGTCACAAATCCCAATAGTGTCACAAATATAAGATGGTGCAAGTTTATTTAATGCTTTATAAACCAAAACACCAATATTGTATTTAATCCTGTTTGGAAAAGTTAACAATTTAAGTTCACAAAAGAGAGTACTGGATGATGTCTGGAAGGGTACTTTCAATATAAGTCGAGCTGCCCTCTTTTTGAATTTTAAAGATTTTTTTCTATATTTCCTTTAGAGCAGTTTCCCCATATAGTGGATGCATAGTCAAAAATCGGTAAAATGTACGAGTTATAAAACATATTCTTCATGTCAGCATTTAGATATTTAGATATTCTGTAAAAAAGATTGAGTTCAGAGTGCAGTTTTTCACACACCTTTTTTACATGTTGATCCCAATTAAATTTTTTTATCAATATAAACACCTAACAATTTTTGACATGATACATTTTGAATACAGTTATCATTTAGAGTTAGATTTATGTTTCTTACTTTATTTAATTTCTTGTTGGTACCAATTAACATACTGGTTGTCTTATTTGGATGGCGAGCCATATTGTTAGACGTGCACCAATTATTAACTTTGATAATATCAATTTGCAATTTTCTTTCGATATCAGATACGTTATGGCCGCTTACATGCATTGTAGAATCATCGGCATATATGTCAATGTTTGAATTTTTAACAAACAATGGAAGATCGTTTAGCAGAAATTGTATTATAAGTATAGTATATGTGGTGTTTCCATCAGCATTTGTGGTAATTTACTTTATATGAAGTTCATGCCATGAATATACTACCACTTTAGATTTCATACAGTTTGCCGGGTTGTAGTGATGAATATAGCCGGTCTATCCCTCTGATCCGTGACATTCCATGCAAAGCATGGTTGGAAATTATCTAGATACATGTACGCTGCTGACTAGTGTAAAAATTCAACACACTACAGCTAATGCGGTCTCAATCAAATCGAGTCTGCAATATTCGCTATTAGCCTTGTCATCAGTGCTTCCATCTTTTAACGATGTTTCTGCAAATAACTTCTTATTTACACCACAGTATGTTCTTTGATTTTTATGCCTCGAAGGTGGGCATTTTAAAATCGCCTTGTCAGTCCGTCCGTCCGACCGTAATTTTGTAAATTCTTGTCCGGGCTGTAACTCTGCCATCCATAAAGGAATTTTGAAATAGGTCGGGATAAACATTAACTTTATTGAGACGACGTTTCGTATGTAATACTCAGACCCCTAGCTACAAGGTCAATTTCACACTAAGAAGTCAAACGTTAATAGGGTCTGTTTCGTGTCCGGTTCGTAACTTTGCAATTCATCAAGAGGTTTTGAAATTACATAGCATAAATGTTTATCTTAATGAGACGACGTGTCATGGGCAAGACCCAGTCCCCCTAGCTCCAAGGTCAAGGTCAGACTTAGAGTTCAAATGTTAACAGGATCTGTTTTTGTGTCTGGTCCATATTTCTGCCATCTATGAAGGGATTTTGGAATACCTTAGCATAAATGGTAACCATAATCAGACAATGTGTCATGCGCAAGACCCAGATCCCTTGCTCCAAGGTCAAGGTCATATTTAGAAGTCATAGGTTTAAGGACATTTTTCGTGTCCGGTATATAACTCTGTTATCCATGAAAGGATTTTGAAAAAACTTGGCATAAATGTTTACCATAATGAGGCAATGTGTTACGCTCAAGACCCAGACCACTAGCTCCAAGATCAAGTTTACACTTAGAAGTCAAGTCAAAGTTTAATAGGGTTTGTTTCATGTCCGGTTCGTCATTCATCAAGGAATTTCGAAATTACTTGGCATAAATATTCCCCATAACGAAGAAACGTGTCATGCATAACAAAAAGACCACTAGCTCTAAGGTCAAGATCACATTTAGAGGTTGACAGTTTACATGGTGTGTTTCTTGTCCGTACCATAACTCTTCCATCGATTAAGAGATTTTAAAATTACATGGCATAAACATTCCCTATATTTAAATGACGTGTCAGACACAAGCCCAAGACCCCTAGCTTCAAAGTAAAAGTCACACTTAGACTTAACATTGTATCTTTCTTGTGCGGTCAATAACTCTGCCATTCATCAGAAATTACTTGTCACAGTTCTTCCCTATGATGAGCTGGTGTGTCATGCTCAAAACCCAGACCCTAGCTTCAAGGTCAATGTTACTTTCGGAGAACTTATTTAATCTGGTTGCAAAATGAGTCATACCTAAACTATTCTGGCATATTTTGCGCAGACAACTGTAGTATTTTTGGGCACACTTCGGGGGCGTTGTCACTAATAGTGCCAGCTCTTATTCGAGCTTCAATTCTAAATGCTTAGTATATTTTGAGAGCTATATATACTTGTATTTTTTTAAAATGTCAAGGTCAGTAGTGGCTATTGTTAAGTTACCTTAAAGACACACCACAAAATAACTGTAATCTTTTGTATTTCCATAATGGTAATTGTACATTTTATATGAAGAAATGAGAAATAACAAGTATCTATTTACAATTTGACAGAAACAGATATAGGGCTAAGACAATGTATTTAATGTCTAAATATATCATTCAATTAATGTAGTAGTATGCACGATTATTTGCAACAAGTTCATGGTAGAGGAAAAAGAAGACCACTAGGTATTGGTGGGTCTTTAACACTTCTAATTTCTTGAATACCGATGGATAAAAATAAATGCCATAGCCTATAATTAACGGTTAATGCGAACACGATAATGTTACACACCGATAGCCACACGAGAACTACATGCCACAGTTCACTACCTCGAAAATATAAAGTGGTAATATTGGACTGGGAATTCATGGCATGTCTTTCTGCTGTATATGTGGTGCATTCAATTGCATATGCTGTGCTTATAACTTTGTATCGGAATTACTTTATGTGCGGTGTTTTCAACTTTCATCTGTATATGGGGTACCTGCAACTGTATGTGTATTTCTTTTAATATTTGTTGCAAAAACAGAACTTAAGTATTACACTCATCCAATGAATAATTCCTTAAAAAGGCCTTATTATAACCTTTTTTGAGGAAAAATTGCATTTTTGAGCGCTACCACTTACAATAAAATACATGTAAACATTTGTTCAACAAAGCAAGCTTAACGGCTTGCTAACTGTAGATATGGCAATAACATTGTTAGACCTTAGTAAGCTTGTAGAGGAATAAATCTTCAAATCTACTTCCTTTCTATATTGTATTTACCAGTTTGGTTTAACTATTACTTGAAATGTCGACTATCTATTGAGAGTAAAATGAAAATGCCGCAGAACAAAACTGAAGTGCCTTTACTTCCTTGACCTCATGTGGTATTAAGAAATGGTAAGCAAACACATCTAAAAGGTGTCTTTAGTATTGTATGATATTCCTGAGATGAGGAAAAGTTTTACTACACATGTTGATATGTAATAGTTATAGTATGTGTGAGAGTGTGTTACCAGGATATATCAGAGCTAGGGGTACATCGAGGGTATTTTTCTCTGCACATATCGTCGAGGCCGGTAGGCCGAGACAGATATGTGAAGAGAAAAATAACGAGATGTACCCCTAGCTCTGATATATCCTGGTAACACACGAGCACTACATATTATAACTGTTTTATCGCATAGTTTATCATTAAAAATTATATATTATTTTCATTTAAATTTGTTTATTTTTGATATTTTGATTCCCTTTCTGCGCCTCGCTGACTGAAACACTAAAACTTCTGTTTTAGAAAATGTGTTCCCCAGATAAAAGTACACAACAAATTTCTGCATTGGTTTTAAATCTTTGCATTTCATTGGCCAGACATATTGTAAAACTTGTTGTTTTGTTTGTAAAAAACATCAAAGGAAAAGAAACATCAGAATTTCATATATTTCATGTAATTCTGAATTTGGCAATAACTATCAAGTTTTTGAAATATTCTAGTTTATTTATTCTTTTACTTTATAAATGTAGGTGTTTGTGACAATTCTTTCTCTGTGAACTGTAAATTGGAGCTAAAATCATCTTTTCTTTGAAAGGAAAAAATTATACTCCCTTGATAGGACCTCAATAGAGAAAAAGTGTTCCGATATATATCGGAACAGTTTTACTGTGCTGATATATATCGGAACACTTTTTTTCTTATGAAACTCTATAGAGATTTCCGTGTTGATATATATCGCAACAGTTTTGTAAGATATCAGCACAGTTTTGTAGTAATAATGTGTGTTACTATGTATAACATGCTGCAAAGATCAAAGGAAAATTGCCGCACTATGCGATAAGTATAAATATTTTCATTTCTAGATTCTATTTAAGATTGACTCTGGCTGAGCATCACCGAGTTTTACATTGGTACTTCACTTTATTCTTCCAAATTCAACGCCTTTGGTCCTATTTTGTAATTATATATCATCTTGGTCCAGTCAATGTCGAACTTTTTCTACATTTAAAAGGAAGTTATTGACATACAAACTCAATACCCAGTTATATGTAAATAATTTACTACGTGTATTAACACTTACCCTGCTAAATTTCTATAATGAACGCATCCGTCTTTCAATTTGAACAGTGCTATTAACTGTTAAAAGGGGTTTTTACATAAAAGATACTGACTGAATAGCTGAAAGTGCAAATCTTGATCAGACAGCACAGATATGCAGGCTGATTAATATCTACACTGGTCACAAAGGCAGAATCAATCCTGTCCAGCATGATAATGGTTAAAAAGTGGAAACCATTAATGCAAGAAAAGAAGGGAAACAACTTTCTACTTATGTAGAACCTTTTTTTTTTAAATAATCATAATCAACTCATTGAATAACACATGACATGAAGGGTTAAAAACTGGAAACCATTAATGCAAGAAAAGAATGGAAATATCTTTCTACTTATGTAGAACCTTATTTTTTAAATAATCATAATTAACTCATTGAATAACACATGCCATTTTACAGAAATGTAAATAATGTTTTATTTTTGACAGTCTAACTGGTCGTCTAGTACAATTAGCAAGGTATCTCTGTAGCCAAGTGGTCCAGGATGTCGGTATCAAATCACTAGACCATAGTCTCTGAGGGTTCGAGCCCTACTTTGGTCATCATATGAGTCATCCAGCCTGCTTGCGGAAGGTCAGCGGTTCAAACAGGTGCCCACAATAATGCCAAGAAGGGCACATAAGTTTTCCTAAACAATTACAGATAGAAAGTTGCCATTTATTCTGCAATGTGTCGATGTGATGTATAACTTTAAACATATATAAACATGTACAACATAAGAGTTGTCTTCAAGAAATGGGCCATGAAGTTTTGTTTAATTTTAGGGTTTATGTCCCACCAAAACAATTTAGGAATATAGCAATTTTTCAGTTCTGAATGGTAAAGGAAGGCCAAGGCGCCTGCCATTATAGGCATGGGCAGATGCCCGGGTAGAACCAATAATCTCCGGTAAATAGCTGTATTGCTAACTTAACTGAAAGAATTTTACGTCACTTGAAGGATTTCAACCCAACATAAGTGGTAGCAAAGTGATTTGAAAGCCAATGCCCAGCTTTGAATGGTAAAGGAAGGCCATTTAAGCACTCATTCATACATTGCTCTGAGACAGCCGCCATTTAATAAAAGTTTAACACCACAAAATGAACATTTGATAATAATAACAAAAATTTATCTTAAAATTACTTCCCGGTATTTCCTATTTATTTTATTCAAGTTAAAAGTTTTATAATAAAGCATTGTATATCATAACTGAGTCCCAAGTCCCAAAATTGAAAAAAATTGGTACAGTGTGAATGTTCATTCTAAAATATCTGGATATATTTCTCACATTTTGTAATTATCTCCCTTTTAAATAAACCAAAAAGATAAATACTGATAACAACACACAAAGTTTACCTTGACTTATTTAATATAATAAATGCAATCGCTCTGCTGATAATTGAATAATTTCAATAATATAGGATGCCAAGAAGAAAATACACATTTTTGTTTTTTATCTCCCTTTACTTTGTCTTTATCATGTTATCGCTATGCTTTAAATTGTAAAGATTAACTTAAAAGACATACAGTATGGTTGATTTAGACATATTTTGTATAATTAATGTATTTTGTTCATGTCATATCTGTATTTTGAAGATATTGCAAATTATACTAAATTTATAACATTTCAAGTGAATTATCTCCCTTTAAGCACCAATTACTCCACTTTAAAAACACAAGATAGAATTAAATGTTCCATTTAAACTCTTATTTAATACACTATAGCATTTATGTAACATACAAAGTGCATAAAGTACATTTTAGAGAAATTTAAGTGGTAAGAAAATGGAAAATAGCATAATTTGAGGCGGCCATTTTGAAATCAAGATGGCCGCCAAAATAATGATGATCAAAATGTAACCAATGGATTTTGAGAGGTTAGGTGTTTAAACTTTCAAAAAACACAACTTTTTGTATCATTAAACAAATACGATCAATATATTGTATTTTTATTAATTATCTGACCGCCAGTACATAAGTTACTGGCCCGGATCCATAATGATCTTACTAGAGGTTAGGGCGCACAAATTGTTCCCATGGAAATTTAAAAATAAAGCCTCTAGTGCATTTTGGGCCTAAATTCCTTAATATCATAAATCTGAACGCAGGAAGAAAGCGAGACATTAAATTTCAACAACTTCACTGAAGACGTCATTTTGGTGGCGGAACACCAATTCTGTTCAACCTCTTTTGTAAGGGAAATAAGGGTCCCCCGCCCCCTGAACATTTCAGAGATATAGAGATATGAAATGGTGGATTCTGGTGCATTTTTGGGTCTGAATTTTGAGTTTCTAATTATCATTAATCTAAACGCAAGAGCTCGAACGAGGCATGTAACAACCTTACTGCAGACACCACTTTGGTAGAACTCTCAATGCTGTTCAACCTCTGGGGCAGGCACTTTAGTGGTTATCCCCTGTAGTAATGGGGATCAGGGGATATCCAACTGGAAATATAGATATGAAATGGTGGCCTCTGGTGCAATGTTGGTCGAAATTATTAATCTGGACGCAGGAAGAGACCAAGGCATATATAAAGAACTTGATGCAAACATATCAAATATCAATGCTGTCTAACCCTTTGGGCTGGGTACGGGAGTGTGTTTCCCCTCATGTAATTAGGGTAAGGGGCTCCCCTTGGAAATCAACTTCCCAGAAATAAGAAATTATTTAGATCTAAACGTTTTTTTGTTTTTGTTTTTTTGTTTGTTTTTTTTTAACGTCGCACCGACACATGATAGGTCATATGGCGACTTTCCAGCTTTAATGGTGGAGGAAGACCCCAGCTGCCCATCCGTGCATTATTTCATCACGAGCGGGCACCTGGGTAGAACCGCCGACCTTCCGTAAGCCAGCTGGATGGATTCCTCCTTTTACAGTCGCAAATATTGAAAGGTCATATCTGCTACTTAAGACCTATTTACAATATAATTCACATAAAATGCAATCTTGAAAGGTTGTAAATGGCAGATACGACCTTTTTCTTCAGTAGATATTTATAACACTTACAAAAATCCTGGTCGTAAGTTACAGATACGACCTTATAATTATTAGTAACGAAATGTTGTTTTTGGCTCAATAAACAGGAGCAAACAGTTACAATTTTATATTCAAGTGATGGCCCTTTTAATGCAGGTTCCGACAATGTAGGTCATACGATGGGTATTTAGAACATTTTGAGACTAACGCACTTCCGAGGAAACGATTACAGGTACTAATACGACTTTTTCATGATCTTCGAGGCGGTTTCAGTAGCCATGTACATTGACAATTTCAGCACAGTTGGTTCTGTTATAGCTAAGTAAGAAGCGTTTAACACACCACACTCGCATAAACTAGGTGTTATTTTAAGGTGTTCCGTTTGGACAATCGTGACTTTTCATTTAATACTAAACCGCGATGCACGATGGTACGATGACGAAAACGCGATGGCGCGATGGCACGATGATGAAACAACGATGGTACGATGGTGAAAATGCGATGGCACGATGATGAAATCGCGATGGTGCGATGGCACGATGATGAAACAACGATGGTACGATGGTGAAAACGCGATGGCACGATGATGAAATCGCGACGGTGCGATGGTACGATGGTGAAATGTCGATGTAATATTTTATCGATAGCATGGAGGCTCCAGGTAGAAAGGAAATTAGGTCCTACATACAGATGCGTTAGTAAAATCGTAAGCATGGAGGTTCCAGGTAGAAAGGAAATTAGGTCCTACATACAGATGCGTTAGTAAAATCGTAAGCAAGGAGGCTCCAGGTAGAAAGGAAATTAGGTCCTACATACAGATGCGTTAGTAAAATCGTAAGCAAGGAGGCTCCAGATAGAAAGGAAATTAGGTCCTACATACAGATGCGTTAGTAAAATCGTAAGCATGGAGGTTCCATGTAGAAAGGAAATAAGGTCCTACATACAGATGCGTTAGTAAAATCGTAAGCATGAGGCTCCAGGTAGAAAGGAAATTAGGTCCTACATATATATACGTTAGTAAAATCGTAAGCATGGAGGCTCCAGGTAGGAAGAAAATTAGGTCCTACATACAGATGCGGTAGTAAAATCGTAAGCAAGGAGGCTCCAGGTAGGAAGGAAATTACCGTATAGCGGGTTATTTCTGCGGTCAAAATATTCTGCGTTTTGGTCCCAAAAATGTGAAACAAATTTCTGCGTGTTTAATTTCCGCGTTTTCACTTAAAAGAAAGAGAAATTTCTGCGTTTTCGATGCCAAGGAGAAGGTAATTCCTCGCATGGTCGGACGTTGTGAGAATGATAGCGTATGAAATCAATAAACTAAATTACTGGTAACTTTGCATTTAATGAATACATGGTAGGATATAATAACTTGCGAAATGAGAAAAATGTAACAATAAATTATTGCACAACAACTGCAAACTACGGTATAAATATAACGGTTACACTTATATAAAGGTTACTAAAGTATACCTAGTTCGGAAGATTGCCACAAGGGATTAATATGAACAACACAAGTGAAATTCACTCAGTTTATTTCATTCACAAAAGAAAAACGTTTTTCTGAGGGATTAACAGTTAGGACTTTAATTGACCATCACACCTAATTATGATGATTATACCATTATCGGTAATTGTTAGATGGCAACGGTAATTTTCAATAATTAGTCCAGGCCATTGTGAACTTCGGATTACCCCGGGTAACATAGCGTGAAACAACGTTGGTGAAAAAAAAATGCAGATTTTTTTGCGTTTTAAATTTTTGCTGGATGAATATTCTGCTGGAAATATTTTTTGCGATTCTACCGAGAGATCGCAGAAACGCAGAAATATTACCCCCGCAGAAATAACCCGCTATACGGTAGGTCCTACATACAGATGCGTTAGTAAAATCGTAAGCAAGGAGGTTCCAGGTAGAAAAGAAATTAGGTCTTACATGCAAATGCGTTAGTAAAATCGTAAGCATGGAGGCTCCAGGTAGAAAGGAAATTAGGTCCTACATACAGATGCGTTAGTAAAATGGTAAGCATGGAGGCTCCAGGTAGAAAGGAAATTAGGTCCTACAAACAGATGCGTTAGTAAAATCGTAAGCAAGGAGGCTCCAGATAGAAAGGAAATTAGGTCCTACATACAGATGCGTTAGTATCTAGATAGACCAGCAAGATTCCGCAAGAATTTAAAAGTATTTACGGTGATTCTTACCTATCCAAAGCCACTTTTTGTAGGTGGGTAAAGGTATTTAATAAGGGAGAATCTAGATAGAATCTCATAAAATTGCTGCTGTAGCAGCCATTGTAGCAGAAGAGTCGAATTTCCCAAATAACTGCATCTGTGGACATTTCAACGGGAAGTGCTCATGAAATTCTAACTAAGCGCTTGAAACTTTCGGTGTGTGCCATGTGCGTACCCCATCTTTTGAACAAAGAGCAAAAAGCCCAAAGGTTGTAATGTTTCAAAAAAAACAAAAAAAAAACAAAACAAAAAACAAAACACTCCCTAAAGTCTGTTAAAATGCAGAAGGAAGAATGAAAGGAAGTTAAATGAACTTCTCACAGGGGATGAGACTCGAACCTCAAGAGCGGAAAAACAACAAAAAGGAAAGGGCAAGAATAACCAGTTATCACAAAAGGAACTAAAAGTTGCCAACGGGTTCTTTACACAATGTTCTTCCATTCCAAAGGCACTGTTGTGCAAATGCCCAGTGTCCCCGGCTGATCTATTACTGGAAAGCTTTACAGGGACAAGGTTCCAGATCAGTTAGAAAACATTACGTTAAACATCGCCCAAAATTTGGTTTACAGGGCATTTGCCTTATTTCTGACAAGAGCAATATTGTACAGCAGTACATGTATTTACAAGAGCAACAGGTTAAGCAATAGCCACACCCTCCATATTCGCCCGACCTATGTTACTGTGATTTTTGCTGAAAAAATGTTGGCTGGGCGTTTGTACAACTCCAGAAGCGGTCTTGGTAGCGCAATGTATTACTGTCTGCATAGTATTCCAAAGGCAGACTACTCTGCGGCTTTCAGGTAGCCCTGATAGAAAAGTGCGTTTCGAACTGGTGTAAGGAATATGCTTAAATTCAGGTTTTTCTTCATTTTATATGGACAGTCTGAAACTTTTCTGAATTCCCCTCGTAGTTAGGACATTTTATTTCTGGGACGTCATAAAATAGGTATAAAATGGTGACCTCTGATGCATTTTGGGGATAAAGTCTGAGAACGCAAAAATCGTAAATCCGGACGCAAGAAGGGTTTTCAGAAAACTTTTGAGTAATAGGCACGAAATGGTGGCCTCTGATACATTTTTGGCACTGCTTAACTTTGATGAGTAAAGGTCAATCCTCAGTCAACTCTTGGGAGGGGCGGCCCACGCCCTTCCACCCCCCCCCCCCCCTGGATCCCGGCCTGACTTTGGAACCGAAAGATGACAAAATAAAAGACGCAATGCGCCCGGCAACGATTTTGTGCGCCCGACAACATCCTGCAACTAACTCCTGTGTCCGATAACTATCTCACTCGCTCCACAATTGTCTCGTGCATCTTCAGCACTATCTCGTGCACTCGCTACTATCTCTTGCACATGACAACCATCTCACGCGCTCCATAACTACCTCATTCTTTCGACAACTATCGCGTGCGGGCGATTACTATATTATGCTCTTTTCATGAGCACGTGAAAGTATGGTGTGCCCAAGGCGTAATTCCAGTAACAAACTACTTAATAATCAAGGCAATGCAAACATTGTCTTCATGTTGATTGTGTATAATTTCGTTCTTTCTAGAAATAAGAAACCAATTATTGGAGTAACATCAACATGCCAAACTATAGGCATAAGGTTAAAAAAAAACTGTTGTACAAATAATTACTAGTAAACAACAAAATATAGTAATATGTAGAAAAAAACACTGGACATTAAGTGCAGTGAAACATTACTTGTATTTGTGGTCGCTTTTTTAAATGTCTATAAAAACATCCTTAAGCAGTTGACCAAAGCCCTTTTGTAATTTAATCCTTGACCAAGTGTGCTGTAAATAAAAAAATCTCCATTGTCCGCCGAATGACCCATTTACAACAAAAGCTAATACCGCTCTAGTGATCGCACTCCTTTTATCAAATGAAATAAGACAAATAAAAAATACCACAATCGTTCACGAATAGTTTTTTTACAACTTCAACGTTAAATTTTTTTTATAAAAAAAAAGAAGGCTTTATGCGCGTTCTCTAAGCTGATAAACATTAGTCAGACACATAAAAAACATACACCGGAAATTAGCTTTGTATTTTTTTCGTCTGTAATTTGAAAGGCTTGATCACGTGACAACATTTTTTTTCTTTTTTATCGAGCATAAACGTCTGGGTTTACCAACGTTTATGGTTGGTTTTTGCCTGCAAAATACATTATTGTGTGTTTTTTATGTTTTTGTGAATAACTTGAATATTAGATTTCGGAAAACGAAAATATTTGTGCAGATTTAAATGCAGTTGAGATAAATATAGTGTATAGGGAATGCAGTATAAATTTAAAGATTTATTATAAAACTTTAACAGGTAAGTCCCATTCTATATTTTGTTATCTTTCTTGTGTATTTTTCTTAAAGGTCAGCGATATTTTGGAATGTTGGACAGTTGAGTATTTTTCAAAGGCGAATAGTATAAAATTAGATGTCATATCAGCATTGTATTTAAATTACGGGGCCTCCGTGGCCGAGTGGTTAAAGTTGCTGACTTCAAATCACTTGCCCCTCATCGATATAGGTTCGAGCCTCACTTGGGGCTTTGAATTCTTCATGTGAAGAAGCCATCCAACTGGCTTACGGAAGGTCGGTGGTTCTACCAAGGTGCCTGCTCGTGATGAACTAATGCACGGAGGGGCACCTGGGGTCTTCCTCCACAATCAAAGCTGGAAAGTGATTGTGTCGGAAAGTGATTATGGATTCACTGGAAAGTGATTATGATCTTTAATTGTGTCGGTGCGACGTTAAACCCAATATAAAAAAAAAGGTATTTAAATTTCGGACTCCCAACTAACCAACAGGTAGCTGGGAACTAACAGCAGGTTGACTATTGCCCAGCCGAAGATAACTAGGATCTAACAGCAGGTTGACTATTGCCCAATCGACAGGTAGCTAGGAACTAACAGTAGGTCGGCTATTGCCCAACCGATAGGTAAATGGGAACTAACAGCAGGCTGACTATTGATCAACCGACAGGTAGCTAGGAACTAACATCAGACAGACTATTGCCGACTTTGAGGTCTACGACTAGGATTTTCCGGACATGTTGGTCATTAACCTCAAAGAATATAGTTAATACAAACGTTACAAAAATAATGAAAAATTATCTGTTTTCATATAAGCACGTGTATATTTGTTTTTGACAAATCTTTCATTAATCTAATCGCACGTGGCACATAAATGGTATAAATTATTATACCAGGATCTATTTTTTTTGTGCGTATAGTCGGATGACGCCTATCAAAATCTTTATGCATTGAATGCGTTTACTCCAACTGAAGCGTATCCAACTCTTTATTGCGTATGTGCTTAGTGTGCGTTTACTCCAGTTGACGCCTAACCAAGTCTTTATTTCGCACGTAATTGTGTGGATATCAGGTCGACGCTAAAACAAATATTTATAACTCATAAGCATTGTGTGCGTTTAGTCCATCTGAAACGTATCCAATGCTTTATTTTGCTTGTAGTTATGTGCGTACTCAAGTCGACGCTGATACAAATATTTATAACGCACGTGCATTGAGTGCGTTTACTCCATTTGAAACGTATCCAATGCTTTATTTTGCTTGTAGTTATGTGCGTACTCAAGTCGACGCTGATACAAATATTTATAACGCACGTGGATTGAGTGAGTTTACTCCATTTGAAACGTATCCAATGCTTTATTTTGCTTGTAGTTATGTGCGTACTCAAGTCGACGCTGATACAAATATTTATAACGCACGTGCATTGAGTGAGTTTACTCCATTTGAAACGTATCCAATGCTTTATTTTGCTTGTAGTTATGTGCGTACTCAAGTCGACGCTGATACCAATATTTATAACGCACGTGCATTGAGTGAGTTTACTCCATTTGAAACGTATCCAATGCTTTATTTTGCAAGTAGTTGTGTGCGTACTCAAGTCGACGCTGATAAAAATATTTATAACGCACGTGCATTGAGTGAGTTTACTCAATTTGAAACGTATCCAATGCTTTATTTTGCTTGTAGTTATGTGCGTACTCAAGTCGACGCTGATAAAAATATTTATAACGCACGTGCATTGAGTGAGTTTACTCCATTTGAAACGTATCCAATGCTTTATTTTGCTTGTAGTTATGTGCGTACTGAGGTCGACGCTGATACCAATATTTATAACGCACGTGCATTGAGTGAGGTTACTCCATTTGAAACGTATCCAATGCTTTATTTTGCTTGTAGTTATGTGCGTACTCAGGTCGACGCTGATACAAATATTTATAACGCACGTGCATTGAGTGCGTTTACTCCATTTGAAACGTATCCAATGCTTTATTTTGCTTGTAGTTATGTGCGTACTCAAGTCGATGCTGATACAAATATTTATAACGCACGTGCATTGAGTGAGTTTACTCCATTTGAAACGTATCCGATGCTTTATTTTGCTTGTAGTTATGTGCGTACTCAGGTCGACGCTGATACCAATATTTATAACGCACGTGCATTGAGTGAGTTTACTCCATTTGAAACGTATCTAATCCTTTATTTTGCTTATAGTTATGTGCGTACTCAGGTCGACGCTAATACCAATATTTATAACGCACGTGCATTGAGTGAGTTTACTCCATTTGAAACGTATCCAATGCTTTATTTTGCTTGTAGTTATGTGCGTACTCAGGTCGACGCTGATACCAATATTTATAACGCACGTGCATTGAGTGAGTTTACTCCATTTGAAACGTATCCAATGCTTTATTTTGCAAGTAGTTATGTGCGTACTCAGGTCGACGCTGATACAAATATTTATAACGCAAGTGCATTGAGTGCGTTTACTCCATTTGAAACGTATCCAATGCTTTATTTTGCTTGTAGTTGTGTGCGTTCTCAAGTCGACGCTGATGCAAATATTTATAACGCACGTGCATTGAGTGAGTTTACTCCATTTAAAACGTATCCAATGCTTTATTTTGCTTGTAGTTATGTGCGTACTCAAGTCGACGCTGATACAAATATTAATAACGCACGTGCATTGAGTGCGTTTACACCATTTGAAACGTATCCAATGCTATATTTTGCTTGTACATTGAAGTTATGTGCGTACTTAAATCGACACTGATACAAATATTTATAACGCACGTGCATTGAGTGAGTTTACACCATTTGAAACGTATCCAATGCTTTATTTTGCTTGTACATTGTAGTTATGTGCGTACTCAAATCGACGCTGATACAAATATTTATAACGCACGTGCATTGAGTGCGTTTATTCCATTTGAAACGTATCCAATGCTTTATTTTGCTTGTAGTTATGTGCGTACTCAAGTCGACGCTGATACAAATATTTATAACGCACGTGCATTGAGTGCGTTTACTCCATTTGAAACGTATCCAATGCTTTATTTTGCAAGTAGTTATGTGCGTACTCAAGTCGACGCTGATACAAATATTTATAACGCACGTGCATTGAGTGAGTTTACTCCATTTGAAACGTATCCAATGAATTATTTTGCTTGTACATTGTAGTTATGTGCGTACTTAAGTCGACGCTGATATAAATATTTATAACGCACGTGCATTGAGTGCGTTTACTCCATTTGAAACGTATCCAATGCTTTATTTTGCTTATAGTTATGTGCGTTCTCAAGTCGACGCTGATACAAATATTTATAACGCACGTGCATTGAGTGAGTTTACTCCATTTGAAACGTATCCAATGCTTTATTTTGCTTGTAGTTGTGTGCGTACTCAATTCGACGCTGATACAAATATTTATAACGCACGTGCATTGAGTGCGTTTACTCCATTCGAAACGTATCCAATGCTTTATTTTGCTTGTAGTTGTGTGCGTACTCAGGTCGACGCTGATACCAATATTTATAACGCACGTGCATTGAGTGAGTTTACTCCATTTGAAACGTATCCAATGCTTTATTTTGCTTGTAGTTATGTGCGTACTCAAGTCGACGCTGATACAAATTTTTATAACGCACGTGCATTGATTGCGTTTACTCCATTTGAAACGTATCCAATGCTTTATTTTGCTTGTAGTTATGTGCGTACTCAAGTCGACGCTGATACCAATATTTATAACGCACGTGCATTGAGTGAGTTTACTCCATTTGAAACGTATCCAATGCTTTATTTTGCTTGTAGGTATGTGCGTACTCAAGTCGACGCTGATACAAATATTTATAACGCACGTGCATTGAGTGAGTTTACTCCATTTGAAACGTATCCAATGCTTTATTTTGGTTGTAGTTATGTGCGTACTCAAGTCGACGCTGATACAAATATTTATAACGCACGTGCATTGAGTGAGTTTACTCAATTTGAAACGTATCCAATGCTTTATTTTGCAAGTAGTTATGTGCGTACTCAAGTCGACGCTGATACAAATATTTATAACGCACGTGCATCGAGTGAGTTTACTCCATTTGAAACGTATCCAATGCTTGATTTTGCTTGTAGTTATGTGCGTACTCAAGTCGACGCTGATACAAATATTTATAACGCACGTGCATTGAGTGCGTTTTCTCCATTTGAAACGTATCCAATGCTTTATTTTGCTTGTAGTTATGTGCGTACTCAAGTCGACGCTGATACAAATATTAATAACGCACGTGCATTGAGTGAGTTACTCCATTTGAAACGTATCCAATGCTTTATTTTGCAAGTAGTTATGTGCGTACTCAAGTCGACGCTGATACAAATATTTATAACGCACGTGCATTGAGTGAGTTTACTCCATTTGAAACGTATCCAATGCTTTATTTTGCTTGTAGTTATGTGCGTACTCAAGTCGACACTGATACAAATATTTATAACGCACGTGCATTGAGTGCCTTTACTCCATTTGAAACGTATCCAATGCTTTATTTTGCTTGTAGTTATGTGCGTACTCAAGTCGACGCTGATACAAATATTTATAACGCACGTGAATTGAGTGAGTTTACTCCATTTGAAACGTATCCAATGCTTTATTTTGCTTGTAGTTATGTGCGTACTCAAGTCGACGCTGATACAAATATTTATAACGCACGTGCATTGAGTGCGTTTACTCCATTTGAAACGTATCCAATGCTTTATTTTGCAAGTAGTTGTGTGCGTTCTCAAGTCGACGCTGATACAAATATTTATAACGCACGTGCATTGAGTGCGTTTACTCCATTTGAAACGTATCCAATGCTTTATTTTGCAAGTAGTTGTGTGCGTTCTCAAGTCGACGCTGATACAAATATTTATAACGCACGTGCATTGAGTGAGTTTACTCTATTTGAAACGTATCCAATGCTTTATTTTGCTTGAAGTTATGTGCGTACTCAAGTCGACGCTGATAAAAATATTTATAACGCACGTGGATTGGGTGAGTTTACTCCATTTGAAACGTATCCAATGCTTTATTTTGCTTGTAGTTATGTGCGTTCTCAAGTCGACGCTAATACAAATATTTATAACGCACGTGCATTGAGTGCGTTTACTCCATTTGAAACGTATCCAATGCTTTATTTTGCTTGTACATTGTAGTTATGTGCGTACTCAAGTCGACGCTGATACAAATATTTATAACGCACGTGCATTGAGTGCGTTTACTCCATTTGAAACGTATCCAATGCTTTATTTTGCAAGTAGTTGTGTGCATACTCAAGTCGACGCTGATAAAAATATTTATAACGCACGTGCATTGAGTGAGTTTATTCCATTTGAAACGTATCCAATGCTTTATTTTGCTTGTAGTTATGTGTGTACTCAAGTCGACGCTAATACCAATATTTATAACGCACGTGCATTGAGTGCGTTTGCTCCATTTGAAACGTATCCAATGCTTTATTTTGCAAGTAGTTATGTGCGTACTCAAGTCGACGCTGATACAAATATTTATAACCACGTGCATTGAGTGAGTTTACTCCATTTGAAACGTATCCAATGCTTTATTTTGCTTGTAGTTATGTGCGTACTCAAGTCGACACTGATACAAATATTTATAACGCACGTGCATTGTGTGCGTTTACTCCATTTGAAACGTATCCAATGCTTTATTTTGCTTGTAGTTATGTGCGTACTCAAATCGACGCTGATACAAATATTTATAACGCACGTGCATTGAGTGAGTTAACTCCAGTTGACGCGTATCTAAATCTTTACTTTGCACATAATTACTCCAGGTGACGCCTAACCAAATCTTTATAACGCACGTGCTAAGTGTGCGTTGACCCCAGTTGACGCCTATCCAAATCTTTATTTTGCAAGTAATTTCGTGCGTAATACGCTCATGCGGTGTGTTCGTACTTCGGTTACACTTATCAAAATCTTGGTTCCGCACATGCGCTGCGTGTGTGTGCCTGTGTGTGTGCGCGTGTGTGTGTGCGTGCGCGCGCGCGCGCGTGTGTGTGTGTGTACAAGGGATGACGCCTCTGGCAAAAATGATCTGTGTCACTTCTGAAACATCAAGCCTTTACTGCATTACTTTGTTGATATTTGCAACTGCATTACTTTGTTGATATTTGCATGGGAGGCTATTTATTGTAACAAATATTTAAGAAGTAACGGTAGATTTCGAATAAATTACTTAAGGACTGTGTGTTTAGATGGGTATAAACCACTTCTGGATGATTCGATGCGATTCTTGTATAATTTGCCAGAAATCCCAGTGTGGTTTATAGCCGTTCTAACGAACAGTCCTTACTTTTACGATGTTTTAGTAGTTTGCGGTAAAGGTACACAGTTCCTTTTTACGAGTATAGGAATCATGATACATTCATGGCAATCTTTTGATAGAACAGCCAAAAATAACCGCCCACGTTAATTTGTAATTCGCGTTTTGATACAATTACAGTTCCTGATTTAAATACATAATCTATTTAAACCCTGTCCAACACTGATATTTACAGCCATAAAATAAGTATAAGATATAACTGAATGATCTTTTAAAAAATTTCAATGCCGATTTTTTTGAACGACGTCATTTTGTTTGGGTATGGTTTTGTGAATAATGCCAGACTGCGCGAGTCCCATACGTGAATAACGCCAGACTGCGCGAATCCCATACGTTTATTATTTCTCCCCTATAAAATGGGGGAGACATCTTGTTTTTGCCTTCGCCGTCCGTCCGTCTGTCCGTCCGCATTAAGCTTGTCCGGCTTTCACAGGTCAAACTGCTAGGTGGATTTTGACGAAACTTCACAGGAGTGATCAGTACCAAGCCTAGTTATGCAATTCGCCGGCATATTCCGCTTCCATGCACAAAATGGCCGCCAGAGCTAAAAATAGAAAAATATTGTCAGGCTTTCACAGGTCAAACTGCTGGCTGGATTTCAATGAAACTTCACAGGAGTGATCAGTACCAACCCTAGTTGTGCATATCGCCGGCACGTTCCGCTTCGCTGCACAATATGGCCGCCAGAGCTAAAAATAAAAAAATCTTGTCCGGCTTTCACAGGTCAAACTGCTGGCTGGATTTCAACGAAACATCACAGGAGTGATCTTGTGCATATCGCCGATACGTTCCGCTTTGCTGCATAAAATGGCCACAAGAGCTAAAAATAGAAAAATCTTTTCCGGATTGCGGGCTGGATTTTGAAGAAACTTCACAGGAGTGATCAGTATCAACCCTAGTTGTGGATATCGCTGGCACTTCCCGCTTCGCTGAACAAAATGGCCACCAGAGCTAAAAATAGAAAAATCTTGTCTGCTGGGCAGATTTCGACGAAACTTCACAGGATTGATCAGTACCAACTCTGGTTGTGCATATCGCCGACACGTTCCGCTTCGCTGCACAAAATGGCCGCCAGAGCTAAAGGTAAACATAGGGGGAGACATATGTTTTTGTGACAAAAACACCTTCTAGTTTCTTTCTATAAATGTAAATATGATTTATGAAATGTTTTAGTTTATTTGAAACACTGGTAAGTCTTGAGCCCGCTTTGGACAAACATGATCTGAGGACTCGCTTATAACCCAAGTGGAATTTAAACCGGCAGCCATGCACCGTGTTGAGTATATATGGTGCAGGTCAACAATAGTTCCGTCAATGAGGACTATATACTCAAACACCTGAACTGCCTCACGTGTTTGTCTCGACATAAAAATAAGATCAAACAAATATCCAGTAAAAACCAATTATTTTTTTAGACTTACTGACCGTCTTGTTAATGCCTTAACGGAATATCTACACACAGTAAGGAACCATTTGCAATTACATGTCTCGTTATTGGGAGCTAACATCGCCGCTGCGACTCTTAGCCGCCAGTGGCAAGTACATGCCTCGTCATTGAATGTTGATACCGCCGCTGCTACTCCAAGCCGCCAGTTGCAAGTACATGTCTCGTCATTGCAAGTTGATACCGCCGCTGCTACTCCAAGCCGCCAGTTGCAAGTACATGTCTCGTCATTACAAGTTGATACCGCCGCTGCTACTCCAAGCCGCCAGTTGCAAGTACATGTCTCATCACTGCAAGTTGATATCACCGTTACTACCCTAAGCCGTCAGTTGCGCGTTTATGTATTGTCATTGCAAGTTGATACCGCCGCTGCTTCTCCAAGCCGCCAGTTGCAAGTACTTGTCTTGTCATTACAAGCTGATACCGCCGCTGCTACTCCAAGCCGCCAGTTGCAAGTATATGTCTCGTCATTACAAGTTGATACCGCCGCTGCTACTCCAAGCCGCCAGTTGCAAGTACATGTCTCATCACTGCAAGTTGATATCACCGTTACTACCCTAAGCCGTCAGTTGCACGTTTATGTATTGTCATTACAAGTTGATACCGCCGCTGCTACTCCAAGCCGCCAGTTGCAAATACTTGTCTTGTCATTACAAGCTGATACCGCCGCTGCTACTCCAAGCCGCCAGTTGCAAGTACATGTCTCGTCATTGCAAGTTGATACCGCCGCTGCTACTCCAAGCCGCCAGTTGCAAGAACATGTCTCGTCATTACAAGCTGATACCGCCGCTGCTACTCCAAGCCGCCAGTTGCAAGTACATGTCTCGTCATTGCAAGTTGATACCGCCGCTGCTACTCCAAGCCGCCAGTTGCAAGAACATGTCTCGTCATTACAAGCTGATACCGCCGCTGCTACTCCAAGCCGCCAGTTGCAAGTACATGTCTCGTCATTGCAAGCTGATATCACCGTTGCTACCCTAAGCCATCAGTTGCACGTTAATGCATTATCATTGCAAGTTGATACCACCGCTGCTACTCCAAGCCGCCAGTTGCAAGTACATGTCTCATCACTGCAAGTTGATATCACCGTTACTACCCTAAGCCGTCAGTTGCACGTTTATGTATTGTCATTGCAAGCTGATACCGCCGCTGCTACTCCAAGCCGCCAGTTGCAAGTACATGTCTCGTCATTACAAGCTGATACCGCCGCTGCTACTCCAAGCCGCCAGTTGCAAGTACATGTCTCGTCATTACAAGCTGATACCGCCGCTGCTACTCCAAGCCGCCAGTTGCAAGAACATGTCTCGTCATTAAATGCTGATACCGCCGCTGCTACTCCAAGCCGCCAGTTGCAAGTACATATCTCGTCATTACAAGCTGATACCGCCGCTGCTACTCCAAGCCGCCAGTTGCAAGTACATGTCTCGTCATTACAAGCTGATACCGCCGCTGCTACTCCAAGCCGCCAGTTGCAAGTACATGTCTCGTCATTACAAGCTGATACCGCCGCTGCTACTCCAAGCCGCCAGTTGCCAGAACATGTCTCGTCATTAAATGCTGATACCGCCGCTGCTACTCCAAGCCGCCAGTTGCAAGTACATGTCTCGTCATTACAAGCTGATACCGCCGCTGCTACTCCAAGCCGCCAGTTGCAAGAACATGTCTCGTCATTACATGCTGATACCGCCGCTGCTACTCCAAGCCGCCAGTTGCAAGTACATGTCTCGTCATTACAAGCTGATACCGCCGCTGCTACTCCAAGCCGCCAGTTGCAAGAACATGTCTCGTCATTACATGCTGATACCGCCGCTGCTACTCCAAGCCGCCAGTTGCAAGAACATGTCTCGTCATTACAAGCTGATACCGCCGCTGCTACTCCAAGCCGCCAGTTGCAAGAACATGTCTCGTCATCACATGCTGATACCGCCGCTGCTACTCCAAGCCGCCAGTTGCAAGAACATGTCTCGTCATTACATGCTGATACCGCCGCTGCTACTCCAAGCCGTCAGTTGCAAGTACATGTCTCGTCATTACAAGCTGATACCGCCGCTGCTACTCCAAGCCGCCAGTTGCAAGTACATGTCTCGTCATTACAAGCTGATACCGCCGCTGCTACTCCAAGCCTCCAGTTGCAAGAACATGTCTCGTCATTACAAGCTGATACCGCCGCTGCTACTCCAAGCCGCCAGTTGCAAGTACATGTCTCGTCATTGCAAGTTGATATCACCGTTTCTACCCTAAGCCATCAGTTGCACGTTTATGTATTGTCATTGCAAGTTGATACCGCCGCTGCTACTCCAAGCCGCCATTTGCAAGTACATGTCTCGTCACTGCAAGTTGATATAACCGTTACTACCCTACGCCGTCAGTTGCACGTTTATGTATTGTCATTGCAAGTTGATACCGCCGCTGCTACCCCAAGCCGCCAGTTGCAAGTACATGTCTCGTCATTACAAGTTGATACCGCCGCTGCTACTCCAAGCCGCCAGTAAAATGTTTATGTATTGTCATTGGAAGCGAATATCTCCGTTGTTACCCTAAGCGCGTCAGTTGCACGTGCATGTCCCGTCATTGCAACCTAGTGTGCCGCTACTACCTCAAGCTGTCATTTACACGTACACGTATCATAATTGCAAGCAGTTTTTACCTTCATTGTCCAAGCTGCATTTGCATTAATATCGTAACTGCAAACTAATACCGACGTTGCTACCCCAATCGGCGGTTTGCAGGTCCCTTAAACGTTATTGGAAGCGAATATCGACCTTGATATACCAACCGGCGTTTTGATGGTTCCTTAAACGTTACTAGAAGCTGATACCGACGTTGCTACCCCAACCGGCGGTTTGCAGATTCTTTAACGTTATTGGAAGTTGATTTCGACGTTGCCACTCCAGCCGGCGGTTTGCAGGATCCTTTAACGTTATTGGAAGCTGATATCGACGTTGCTACTCCCCACCGGCGGTTTGCAGGTTCCTTTAACGTTATTGGAAGCTGATACCGACGTTGCTACTCCCCACCGGCGGTTTGCAGGTTCCTTTAACGTTATATGACGCTGATATCGCCGTTGCTATCCTAACCAACCGGTGGTTTGCAGGTTCCTTTAACGTTATTTGACGCTGATATCGACGTTGCTACCCCAACCAACCGGCGGTTTGCAGGTTCCTTTAACGTTTTTGGAAGCTGATATCGACGTTGCTACTCCCCACCAGCGGTTTGCAGGTTCCTTTAACGTTATTTGACGCTGATATCGACGTTGCTACCCCAACCAACCGGCGGTTTGCAGGTTCCTTTAACATTATTTGACGCTTATATCCACGTTGCTACCCCAACCAACCGGCGGTTTGCAGGCTCCTTTAACGTTTTTGGAAGCTGATATCGACGTTGCTACCCCAACCAACCGGCGGTTTGCAGGCTCCTTTAACGTTTTTGGAAGCTGATATCGACGTTGCTACCCCAACCAACCGGCGGTTTGCAGGCTCCTTTAACGTTTTTGGAAGCTGATATCGACGTTGCTACCCAACCAACCGGGGTTTGCAGGCTCATTTAACGTTTTTGGAAGCTGATGTCTACGTTGCTACCCCAGCCAACCGGCAGTTTGTAGGCTCCTTTAACGTTTTTGGAAGCTGATATCGACGTTGCTACTCCCCACCGGCGGTTTGCAGGCTCCTTTAACGTTTTTGGAAGTGATATAGACGTTGCTACTCCAGCCGGCGGTTTGCAGGTTCCTTTAACGTTTTTTGACGCTGATACCGATGTTGCTACCCCAAGTCACCAGTTGCAAGTACATGTATCTTGAGTGGAAGCCGATATCGTCATTGACCAAACAAGCTGCCAGTTGATGCTACATGTCTCATCATTGGAAGATGATTTTGCTGTTACTGCCTGAAATCGTCAGTTTCGCAAATATATCACGTTTATTTAAAGCTGATACCACCGATGCTACACGAGGCAGCCAGTATCGCGTATATATCACGTTACCACAAGCCGCCCATTGCAAGTATATGAAGCGTAGCAATGGTTTAGTGGTTAAGGTTTCGGCCGCTCAACCCGGGGGTCGTAGGTTTGAGCCCTATTGGAGTCACGAACACGCCTTCTCATCAGACACCAGTACTGGTTGTTTTTTTTTTCTCAAAGAAGCGAACTCGAGAGTGGTTCAAATAAACTTGAAGATTAGTATAAACCAAGTACCGGTATATGTCTCATTATTGGAAGCTGATATTGCCGTTACTACTAAAAGATGCCAGTTGCAAGTACATATCTCGTCAATGGATATCACCGTTGCTATCCCAAGCTTCTATTTGCTCGTCATGTCTCGTCACTGAAAGGTGATATCGCCGCTGCTACCCATAGCTACCACTTGCGAGGTCTTTTGCCGTTAACTTGAAGATAATATTGCCGTTACTCTCTCTAGCTGCCAGTTGCAAGTACATAATACGTCATTGCACACTGATATCGCCGCTGCTATCCAAAGCCGCCACTTGCACGTACATGTCTCGTCATTGCACACTTGTATCGCCGCTGCTACCCATTGCCGCCACTTTCACGTACATGCTTCGTCATGGCACACTGGTCTCGCGGCTGCTACTACAAGCCACCAGTTGCAAATAAATGGATCGTCATTGCATGCTGATACCGCCGTTGCTACCAGTTGCAAGAACTTTTGCCGTAAACTGGAAGATAATATAGCCGCTTCTATTCCTAGCCACCAGTTGCAATTACATTTCTCGTCATTGCACACTGGTATCGCCGCTGCTACTCCAAGTCGCCAGTTGCAAGTACATGCTTCGTCATTGCACACTGAACACTGATATCGCCGCTGCTACTTCAAGCCGCCAGTTGCAAGTACATGTCTCGTCATTGCACACTGATATCGCCGATGCTACTCCAAGCCGCCAGTTACAAGTTTATGTCTCGTCATTGCACACTGGTATTGCCGCTGCTTACCCAAGCCGACCGCCAGTTGCACGTACATGTCTCGTCATTGCAGGCTGATATCGCCGCTAGTTGCGTCTTCTTGTTGCCGCGTGTCATCCCGCCAGCTGAAGGACATTACAAAAAAGAGCACCAACACGACAGAAAAAAAGGTCGTGTCGACGCCCTACTTTTTGTCAGGGGTGCCAACGCAACAATACGACAAAAAACAACAACATAGTTATTGGATGCCTATTTAAAAAGGAAATGGCAGTTATGCTCGAATGATTATATTACAATTTAAAGCAGAATAAAAGCTTTACGAGATGAGTCATTTGTAAAAAATGGAAAATTCACGAACACAAAAATACTGTTTTGCATGTTTTGAAATTTCATGCATTTTGATATAGTTTTTTTCCACATAGGTGATTTTTTGCCATAAAACACGTTTCAGAAATTATCTTAACGAAAGTTTATATTTTGCACAAATTTACAGGAAGAGTGGGAAAATTACACACTTGACTTAAATCGTGTGCGATTTGACATTAAATTTGCGAATTAGTTTCAGTTAATATTTTCACTGTTCCGCTAAGATTTTTATTTCATAGACGCTGATTTATTTGCAACGAAAATCTATCTTCTGTCTATCGTATGTGTCCCCCACTTGGGATGATATCAGTCATCTGGTTTATCAGTGACCTTCCATGGAAATATGTGGGGTCAGTATGTCGAGCAGAGGGGGTCCTTTACAAACGCAAAAAGTTAAAAAATGAATATAATGTCTATCAACGTCATTAAATGTTCATAAAATGATTTAATTATCTGTTGTAGGGCCGCAATACGTTTACGCTTGGCCATGGAGCGCGCGTATGTAAAAATGTGTGTTAACGGTGCACGGGTACGAGAATCTCTCCGTAAACACATATTTACTCACCTGTTAACGCACCCCCCCCCCCCCCACCCCCAACACACACACACACAAAGTGACAAGAACAGCAGTTTACGCTAGAAATCAATTCTATTCATGCATATTTCCATTAAAACACGAACATCTGACATAACTTCGACGTATAATTTGGAGTCATACAGGCGCAAAAAGAGTTTTGCTACATTTGATCTACTATTTTGTAAAAAGACATTTTAGAGTCGTATAGATTGATATAACAGAATGGCGTTACACTTAGTTCACATATACTGTATAGGCTATAAGGCGCAAAAATAACTCATTAGACATCTACACACTCTTAGGTTATTCCACGGGACGTGTTGTACAATGTTAAAACACAATTACGCGTTGATGTCAAGCCGACCTACTACCGTATATTTGGCGCCATACTTGCGCCTTGAAATAGCGCTTTCCTATTTCATCTACTTGCTTACATAAAAGACCAGTTAGAATCGAAATAATATACCACAGAACCATGTTTCAACAAATCTCAACAATACGAATCGGTTATTCGCCACGTGTATAATTCATTCGGGCTACGCCCTCGGGAAATTATTCCGCAAGCGTATATGTACCCTCATCGTATTGTTTCCATATGTTAAAACATGGTTCTGTCATATAGGGGCGCGTAATCCCTGCCAGGTATTTGAACACTAATTTTTCACCTGGCATGGCAACAGAGGTCTAAATTGAAGCTAGTTTCTGTTTAAATTTCATTGTGGATGTATTTTTGACATTTTGGTAGGAAAAATGGGAGAGCAGGTTGTATTTGGTGGAGTCAAGCTCAATTTTAGTATGAGTAGTACTTCCTGGTCACAGCAGTGTGATTTTGATGTCAGTTTACAGTAAGCAAATGTGACCATAGAAATCTCTCTTAGAGATACATGACCCCTACTTTTCTCTTCATTTTATATTAGTTTTATCATAACTCTTTAAAGTGAGGTAAGGATTTGTTCTCTGAAATGGGTCTAGCTATTTTTGGCAGCTCTTTAAAAAAGGTCAGTTTTATATAGAATATATAGGGAAAACTATTTAGCATATTGTGACCTATATTATTCCTTAATTCTAATGGCTGTGACTAAATACAGAGTTGGTGCGCCTGTGATATATTACAGACTCCGGTATATACCGGATTAACTAAATTTGAACAAAAATACCTTAAATGTATATATTTTGTAACCATGGTGATTCTAACCCTAACCTTTAGTCAGTATATTATGCACATTATACACTAAATGCGTGCGGACATGCAAAAAAATGAGTATTTTTGCCATGCGTTCCATTTGATAATAATTCCGCGCATGCGCAGAACGGCTGCACCAACTCTGCAATGAGAAACATTCAATTCTAATAAGCTTGTTTCTGTTAAAACACGCTTACGCTAAAATGACGCCACGTTAACATGCGATGACATCAGTGTTTTCTTGCGACCAAGAAAGAGCGCTACTATATTTTATCTACTAAAATGATTAAGGGCATATTAGAATCGAAATAATGTATAGCATTTTACCAAATTAATACACTCAGAATCGGTTATACGTCGCCAGAATAATTCACTTCTATACATTACTTCTTAGATATCAAAGAAAGAAACTACAAAAACTGGAAAAGGGGAAAAACAAAACAAAACAAATGAAAATTGATCCAGGGGACTCGAACTCGTACAATTTACTACTGGTGTCTAGATTTTACCCGACTGAGATATTTTGTCACGTACATGATAGATATATGTAAGGTAGTTAAAATTAATGAAATACTGATAGTTACTTGTCAAATAATATAATTATAAGGATTTTATCAATTAGCATGGGCATATCCGGTAATGGCTATAGTAGACCTACCTACTGGTATTGTACTTATTTGTTTTTATCTGTACTTTTTTTTCTTTCAGTGTAAGACAATGAATACAGGAGAGCTGAATTGCTCGGCGATCCCTAGCTTCCTGGCTTCTACTACAAGCCTTGTATTACAACCTGGTTCGATCATCAGAACAGTACCGATGGATGCCGAATCTCTCCTGTTAGAAACAGCCACCAAACACTCGGGTCCCGCGCGTAAAGGTTCGCTGGACGATCTGGCTGCGTCCAGGGAATCAAAAGTTCCAGTTGTGAAAGCTTCCGCGAAAGGAAGAAGACCAAAAAGTCTGATAACTGAGATTCAACCAGGATTTGAGCTTGGTATGGGCATGTTGGCAGACAGGCCAATGTGTGGTTCTTGTGGCAAGTACTTTATGAGCCGACAGCAGCTTAACCAGCATATGCTCGTTCACACAGACGTACGGAAGTATAAGTGTACATACTGTCAGCGAACATTTAAACAACCGTCTCATTTACATCAACACCATCGCATACATACAGGCATGCTTACTTCTTTTTTCATCTCTGATATCTTTTTTTGTTTTAGTTGATGTGTTCAATAAGGAATCATTTCATTATAAGTGTGCATGTGTTAATGCAGGGACAGATTCAGGATTCTGAGTTGGGGCGTGAACCGTTTTGGTACTTTTTAATCTCCCGCCTCAAGTGGTGGGGGTTATAGGAATGGTCTCCGTCCGTCCTTCCGTCTGTCCGTAACACTTTCGTGTCCGCTCCATATCTCCTAAACCCCTTGAAGGATTTTCATGAAACTTGGGTCAAATGATAACCTCCTCAAGACGATGTTCAGAACTCATGAGTTAGCCTTGTCGGCTCAAGGTCAAGGTCACAACTCAAGGTCAAAGGTTTTAGCCTTCCATTTTGTGTCCGCATTATATCTCCTTAACCCCTTGAAGGAATTTTATAAAACTTGGGTCAAATGATCACCTCATCAAAACAATGTGTAGAACTTATGAGTCAGCCATACCGGCTCAAGGTCAAGGTCACAATTGAGGGTCAAAAGTTTGAGCCTTCCATTTTGTATCCGCTCTGTATCTCCTAAACCCTTTTGAAGGATTCATATGAAACTTGGGTCAAATGATCACCTATCCAAGACAATGTGCAGAACTCATGAGTCAGTCATGCCGGCTCAAGGTCAAGGTCACAACTCAAGGTCAAAGTTTTAGCCTTCCATGTCCTGTCCGCTCTATATCTCCTAAACCCCTTGAAGGAATTTTATAAAACTTGGGTCAAATGATCACCTCATCAAAACAATGTGCAGAACTTATGAGTCAGCCATACCGGCTCAAGCTCAAGGTCACAACTTAGAGTCAAAGGTTTGAGCCTACCATTTTGTGTCCACTCTGTATCTCCTGAACCCCTTGAAGGATTTTCATCAAACTTGGGTCAAATGATCACCTCATCAAGAACTCATGAGTCAGCCATGTCAACTCAAGGTCAATGTCACAACTCAAGGTCAAAGGTTTGAGCTCTGTATCTCCTAAACCCCTCGAGGATTTTCATGAAACTTGGGTCAAATGATCACCTCACCAAGACGATGTGCAGAACCCATGAGTCAGCCATGTCAGTTCAAGGTCAATGTCACAGCTAAAGGTCAAAGGTTTTCCCTTTCACTATCCATAACAGTGGCGGGAGATTTAGCTGTCTTTCAGACTGCCTTGTAAAGTTTATTTTTGTGCGATATATATGGAGAGGTTAAACATGACTGTTTTGCTCTGGTCATTCCCAGTGGTATAATATAAATACATGCAAGCGAAGCGAGCTGAAAATTTAAGAAGAGAGCATTTGTTTGTTGACTGGATTATAACTTAAGGTGTTTGTCATGTAATTATGATTTGCCAGCTTAGCGGCGATAAAAATTGTATGTTTGTTTTAAGTTTCACTCCGGTTGCGGCCTCCCAGAATCCGCTAGTGACTTGTATTTTCATATACATTTATTTACATTTCATTTGGCATTCGTATATAATATATTTTCTCTTGAAGAAAATATGCAGTGGTTAGTGTAGTTACCCCTAATTTGAGCCACACTGTTTCTTTATACCTCCAAATTGTAAAATAACTCAACCTTGAAGAAACGTTAGTTTCAAGGCCTCGTCTCGGTATACTTGTTTTGGACTGGCGCGCGATATAATGAAATAAGTCTGGCAAATGAATCTGTTGTCATTTCTTGCAGGTGAAAAGCCGTACAAATGTCCAATGCCTGGATGCTTTCGAGCGTTTCCGCAGCAGTCAAACTTGAACCACCACCTACGTAACCATGATAAACCAGCCCCACCCCCGGAAAACACATGTTCATTATGTATGCGAGTCTACGCCAGTGAGACGGTGCTACGTAGTCATATATCTAAGGTAAGTGCTTGTAATACTATGAAAACGTATTTTTCTGGACAGAACTACATCGTGCCGGAGTGGTTATGATGGCTAACTTCAAATCTAGGTAGCTTGGGTGTCGTGTGAGGAAGCCATCTTTCTTGTTTGCGCTTAGAATGTCTGTGGTTCTGCCCTGGTGCTCGTACATGTACACTTGGTCTTCCGCTATCACTTAAAACTGGAAAGTCGCTATGTGACATGAAGTAATTAGTGCAAGAAAAAATCACAATGCATATTTTCTTTGAAAGCCGACTTCAAAGAAAATCAAGTAGAAAATTATTGATTTCTTCTTGATATATTTACTTAAGCTACCTTTGATAAATATGTTAATATATGTTACAGTTTCAGAAGCTGTTTCATATCATTCTTACAATTCATCACCTCAATTTACTTAAATGAATAATATGTTTATTGTGATAAACCACTAAAAAGTGTACCCGGCTATAATTCCACAGAGCCCGGCTATAACAAAATCCTGGAGAGAACCCTGAAGTTGTGTGGATTTTAAGTCAAAATAAAAGAACAACCAAATCAGAACTTCCTGTTTTTGAGCCTGAATAGTATTGTTGTAATGAAGCACTTGGATGTCTACTATAGAATTTGCGCCCCCTTAAAAAAATATCGTCCTTATGATTTTATTAGATTTAGAGCACCCGCTTAAAGTGAAGATAATTCATGCTAAGATACAACAGGGTTATCATAACAATACCTTGATCTGAGATTTATTATTTATCCGTGTATTTTACCCAGCATGGAGCGCCGAGTGTGATCCAGCCTTGTTTGGATATTACTGTTCTCCGCTATTATCACCAAGTGTCAGTTCAGTACCTCCAAAATACCATGCTATTTAAGGAACACTTTTGGGGCACAGATTCATATGTGCATTCAACATGTTCTCTTCTTATTAGCAGATCCATATGTTCCATCCAAACGTTCTTTTTATATCTACAGGTTCATGTGTGTGCTCCAGATGTGTTCTTAATGTATTTACATATTCATATGTGTAATCAAAGGTTCTCTCAATGTTTTTACAGATTCATATGTGCGATCCAGATATGCTGCTTGGTGCTAGGAAAAAAACACTGACAAAAGATATTTCTCAAACTGGCGAAAATGTTGCCCAGGTTATTTCGCCTTCCAGTGAAGACATTAGGCGGATAAAATTTGTCGAAACAAATAACAACGATTCCAGTGATGAAAGTAATATTCAAACACAATGCGCTATTGGGAAACACATGGATAATCTGACAAACTCTAGTTTGGTGCCCAAACAAGAAACTGTTAATGGAAGCAATGCAAGTGCACACTTTGGTTATGTGCAGGAAAGCGATGATCTAAGCGAGAAAAATCGAAGCACATACCAACGAAGACATAATGTCAAAGCATTTGTTGTAAAGGACACGGTAACTGGGAAAAATACAAGCACAAAAATAGTTCAAGCAAACAATAGCATGTTTCATAACACACCGATCAAAGCGGACAACAATTTATTGCACCATTTCATCGCAACCACAACACACGGACCCGCTTTTAATGGAGGCAATGACTTAGATATGATACACATGAATGGAACTGGCGGGAAAGTGGATGCTTTCGAAGCTGTTGTTACTTCCAATTCAAACCTTTCTCAGTTTATGTTAAACACGAATGTTAATGATAAACTTCATTCAGATATGCCAGTATCCGATGAAACAGTGCCATCACATGTTGGTAGATCAAGAAAACGAAAAGCTTTTCAACCCCAGAGAATCATTCAAAAACTTGATATGAATGACGACCAAGAACATAACGCCACTACACCTTTCTAGGACCTGCAAACAATGAATCAAAAGCTATATAAATACAATGGACAGGTATCATTTCAGACCACAACCATATGCTGAAAACCTTCTTATTTTATCTGCGTGTTTTGCGTGTTCATCAATAGAACCCAGATAGAGATCTGTCGTAGTTCCCTGTTCGTCCATGAAGACTATGACTGCCTTAACAAAAGAGGATGACATGCCGGTACAATGTCCACAGCATAGACTTGTACCAACGCTTTATACCACTATATCATGTTCAAAACATGAAAACAGTGGAACCGCATAGACATGTACATCACTTTACACCACTATATCATGTTACAGTCTAACAGCGTAGACTTATACACCACTACTCAAGTTTAAAACATGAAATTAGTGGAGCAGAGTAGACTTATATACCATTATATGATCTAAAAAAACAGCACTTAATCATGTTTAAAACATGCAAACTGTGGATCAGCACTATATCACGTTTAAAACATGAAAACGGTGGAACAGCATAGTGTTGACGTGGAAATATATCAATATTATCAAAATCAATTTCTTTTAATCAAGTTGTTTTTCCTATCCAGAAAAGTTAGAAATATATCTTGTTTAATAATATCTGTCATGTGTTTAAGAATCGGATAGACATATCCGTCCCGAGGGCACCTGCGCATTGGGCGGTAACGAGGCTTGCCGAGGGACGGATATTTCTATCCGATTCGTAAAAACATGACTGATGTTGTTTCTTAAATATCGTATACATATTTAAGCTTTTTATTCTGAAAGATTATTTTTCTTGCATAGAATAGAATAAATAAAGCAAACAGAAATACTTTCTTTGTAACACTCTTTCTATAGTAGAGCATGTACACAAAGCGCGGGAAATTAGGCAGAAATGACGTCATGGCGTTTCAGTGACGCACAATAACAAAGTTCCACATTAGTTTCATCGTTTGTAGCGTAACGGTATGTTGTTACTGTAAAATAACGTATTTTGAATCGAGAAATATACCATGCAAGAACACTCATTCTAAGCTGGTCCTGTTTCTATCTATCTCAACTGTTATTATCTCACTGTTACTATTGGACCCGTAATACAGTACCTCCTTTTTGAAGAGTATCCAATTCCTACCATAAACCTACTTTAACTGCAATTTTCAGGGGGGCGTAGGTTTAAGCCCCACTGGGACCAAATTTTTTTTCTCCATATTTTCCTTTTTTCTAGTAAGTTTTTACTTCTTTCAAGACTTATTATGGATGTATTGTACAAAAGTGGAAAATTTTCATTTTATAAGCGATTTCTTGCTGTTCAAAGTGAATTTACCTCTGAATCAGGAGGGGTAGAGTTAGACATCTTTAAAAATACTGAGTTACATGCGGTAAAAGTTCTCCATTTTGCTTTCGTTCTTTAGATTACATATTGTGGAAAAAATGCAGGTAGGTTTTACTTCTGCCCCAATGTTATTTTTGAATGAAGTGAGCAAAATTCAAAACAGACACACAGGATTCGGCCTTAATTTTTCAAAGTTGGAGTTAGAATTCTGTCGCATCAAATCTGTTTACTTGAGGCACCCTAGAAAAAATGATATTTACAGTTTTATTTTGTGTTTTATAGTTGTTTAACAATAGTTTGATGTTTCTTTTATCAAAATTAATGCTGTAATGAATTCTCTGCAAATGTTTTAGATAGTGGCCATCACATTGAATTTGTCTCTACTTGAGCTTGGGGAAATACCATAAATTATACAAAATTTACAAAAAACGGCACGGTAAAAGTTGTTTAAAATTTGCAACACAGTGCGAAACATGGTCAACTTTAAGATTATGCCAAGCAAATGCTATTTTTTAAACATTACTATTAGGGGTCCAATACCTTAAGTATGACAGTTTCGCTGTCATTAACTGGTCCCATGGTGTATCTGTAATGTATATACACTTAATATTCTCCCGACCATTGGGCGAAATCATGCATTCCCCATAATGGCTAGGCATTTTGGAAGATTATTCTAGAATTGTTATATGATATATTTAGCATCAAGTTTTAGAATCTACCTGTTTGCCTTTTTTTTATTGGGATTTTACAATTTTTGCTTGATTTAAGACATCTTACCCCCAAATTTACATGATATGAAAATAAATGGGGATACACTTAAACTTTCAACCACACTTTTTAGTAAATATTTTCAATGTAGGGATAACGCATGTTTTTTCGTGTTATAACATCTGCAGAATCCTGGGGGATTGGTTGGTGCCCAAGCTCGGTAGTGCGAGGGTACCAACGACTCCCGAGGGATTCTGAAGATGTTACAATACAAAATGAACATGTGTTTAACACTATTCTAGCATAAAACGCGTAAAAAACTAATAAATGAATAAATTATCCCTCAACGTCACTAAATTTCCATGAAACGCGCGGGAACGTCTGCGTTGTTTTTAGCTCATCTGATTTTTTGAAGAAAAAAAAAGATGAGTTATTGTCATCACTTGATCGGCGTCAGCGTTGGCGTAGGCGTCGGCGTCGGCGTTGCCTGGTTATGTTTTATGCAACACTTGTTCACCATCAATAGCTGACTCTGCACAGCAAGTACCGTAACTCTACATTGCTTTTCGCAAGAATTATGGCCCCTTTTGGACTTAGAAAATCAGATTTCTTGGTTAAGTTTTGTGTTTAGGTCAGCTTTTCTCCTAAATTATCAAAGCTATTGCTTTAAAACTTGCAACTCTTGTTCACCATCAAATTCTGACTCTGTGCAACAAGAAGCATAACTCCATCCTGCTTTTTGCAAGAATTATGGCCCCTTTTAGACTTAGAAAATATCAGATTTCTTGGTTAAGTTTTGCGTTTAGGTCAATTTTTCTCCTAAACTATCAAAGCTATTGCTTTAATACTTAGAGCAGTTATTTGCCATTAAAAGCTAACTCTGCACAGCAAGTACCCTAACTCTACATTGCTTTTTGCAAGAATTATGTCCCCTTTTGGACTTAGAAAATCTATTATACAGAGACAAAAAAATCAGATGAGCGTCTGCACCCGCAAAGCGGTGCTCTTGTTTCACGTTGACGTCATTTCCTTTTGAATTATCCGTTTTGGGGCCGCAATGCGTTTACGCTTTGCCACGGAACGCGCATATATAAAAATGTGTTTTAACAGCACGTGAGCGCGAGAATCTCTCTGGTAACACATGTTTTCTCTCCTGTTAAAACACCCCCGAAAAGTGACGAGAACATAAGTTTTATGCTAGAATTTTTTTGGAAATACATCAATTGATAGCAAATGCATCTAGCTAAAAATTGGTAACGTACGTCACTTACATTCTAATTTTTCTAGATGACGTTAATATGATGTCAGTATGACGTTATAAAAGCGCAAAAACGAAGCAGAAAAATGTAATCTAGCATAAAACTGCTGTTCTTGTCACTTTTTCGGGGGATGTTTTAGCAGGACAGAAAACGCGTGCTAACAGAGAGATGCTCGCGCTAACGTGCTGTTAAAACACCTTTTAATACAATGTATATGCGCGTTCCTTGGCAAAGTGTAAACGTATAACGGCCTCAAAACGGATAATTCAAAAGGAAGTGACGTCAACATGAAAAAAACAACTCGGACATTCCCTCGCATTTCATGGAAATTTAACCCTTTCGCTGCCAACGGAAAATTCAAAAGATGCCAAAGTGACGTCGATGACGTCGAAAACCGTTAGAGAATCTTGACGTCAGCGGTTATGTTCATGCTAATTGATGCTTTAATTGAATTGTTTTACATTGCGATTATAATTAGGGGTTTTTGTCAGTAAATGAAATTTTCTTAAATCTGATCATATACAGGTTATTTGTTTGTGTGAGATTAAAGTATCTTTCACGAGTAAACACCGAATACAATATTTTCATGAGTGGTTTACCCACAGGTGAAAATATAAGATATGGCGTCCATGAGTGAAAGATATTTAGATATTACATGTAAAAACAAAGAAATTTTCTTTTTATTTCTGTTTTGACTAACTTTACCCATTTTATAGTTTCTTACAAGTGAAAAATATCTTCAGTATTTAATATTTTTCACTGTGAAAATACCAGCTATATTTCACTCTAACATTTCGATAAATCACTGAAAAGCATTTAATAAGACAGGTAATTCTATATGTTTAGAGCTAAAATGAATACTTTGGAAATACACTGTACTTGTATCTCGGGTCGTGGGTTCGTTCTTGGGTTAATCACATATATAACTGTAAGCTTCAACATGCATATTCTGATCACTCTTAATTAGGGATAAGAACAGACAATTTTTCTCTTTTGTGAAACATCCGAGGACATAAAACTATGAAAACACTTTATTATGATGTTACATATGACAATTTACAGAAGACAGAACATGCGCGAATGCCGAGAGCTGTTGGATAACCCGTGAAACAAGATATTTTACGCTGTGAAAAAAAGTATATATTTCGTCTGTATATTTGGCGGATAAGAAACAAAAACAAAGACTTCTCGTTTGCAGTACATCGTAAGCTGATCGGATTTTACGTTCGATATATGACAAACAAATTTTAAAATTGATAATCGCTGTGGCAGCATTATGATTTACATAGACAAATTGCCACACTTTATCTTTCCTAATACGAATACTCCTGAAACTCATTCAAAATATATCCGCTGCTTTGTGGATGTTTACAACTTTGAGCAAGATAATTAATTACCCCTTAAATCTCCTTATGAGTTGTGCATGATTTGAAAATATTTGAGCGTTTTTCTTTAAACCAATTTTAACCGATTCAATTTTGTCTTAATATTTTGCTTTTATTTTTCTTTTGCCTCAAAGGGACAGCCTCAAGACGAACAGATAGCAAACGTTCACTATTGTATACATATTGGATATGTATACATACTGGATATGAAACGTCACAAATCATTAGTATTTCAAGTTTGATATAAAACTACGTGCAGCTAATTTATTCTGTTTTACATCACATTGACTGACTACCGCTTTAGGGAGCTTTTAGGCTTAAGGTTCATGTAAAGTGTTTGAGACTGCCCCTCGAGTAAATTTTTGTTTCATGTTTTGAGACCTCATAGGCCTTTGTTTTGCAACATTGTATACCAAACCGTTCAGAAGGAGTAGACATGTCATTCAAGAGAGGTTGTTTAGCTCGGTACAATAATATTTCTCTTTTATGACATGTACTTTGCTTGTCCACATTCGGTTTTGTAAAAAATATCAAACTTCTTTTTCAAAATATTTTGACATTAGGTATTTACTTATTGTATGCCTAACATATTTCTCCAGGTACTCCCAGAGTTAAAATTGCTACAATACATCTACATTTCAAAAATTTGCCAAAATTGCAAAACGAAAGTGAAAGTAGAGCTGTCAAAATGACAAAATACTCCTATATTTCAGAAAATATGTAAGTTAACTGTATTCCAATACTAGGAGTACCTAGATAAATATGTTACAGACACAAACAAAACGTATTTAAAGAAAAAATACTTTTGAAAAAAAAGTTTGATATTTTCTACAAAATAGAACCGTGACGGTCGAAGTACCTGCAATTTTAGACAAAATACTTATTCTCAAAGAAGCTTACCTTTGTGTAATGTATTCCCTACTTCCTCTAAACAATTCAGTGTATTTATAATAAACAGAAACGGTCTTGGGAGAATAAATTTCCAAAATCAAAATTCACCTGAGGGGTGGTGTCCAAACACTTTACATGAACCTTAATGGCGTACAATAGGGGCCTCCGTGGCCGAGTGGTTAAGGTCGCTGACTTCAAATCACTTGCTCCTCATCGATGTGGGTTCGAGCCTCACTCGGGGCGTTGAATTCTTCATGTGAGGAAGCCATCCAGCTGGCTTACGGAAGGTCGGTGGTTCTACCCAGGTGCCCGCTCGTGATGAAATAATGCACGGAGGGGTACCTGGGGTCTTCCTCCACCATTAAAGCTGGAAAGTCGCCATATGACCTATCATGTGTCGGTGCGACGTTAAATCCAACAAAAAAAAAAACAACATATTGAAGACAATTATAGTTATGCCTCTGACTATGTAATTATTGTAATTTGCAACAACAGCTCCATTACAATCATTGTCAACATAATATTAGACATTCTTAACTAAATAAAAAATATCAACAACGGTAGTTACTTTCAACATACATGGAACTGAAACTGAACTATTTATGCAATTTTTCAGAAGCGATTTAGTTACATGTGGTTTTAAATTAATAAAATATATGTTGGTGTTTTTATGGATTTACCGATATTTTTTCACGAGCATTTTAGTTACATACGGTGTTTCTTTACCAGTTTCCCCCGATCTTCAGCCGATCACCACAGGGAGCCGTGATATGTCTCGCCCAGGATCCGAGCTCCTGAATATGAATATATAGCTTCCCGGCGAGCATAATATAAAGTAAATACATTTCATTGTACTTGTCTTTAAAAGTAGATATGGCATTATTTCTTTTAATTATTTTATTACGATTTCTTTACATAAACCTGAAAAGAAGAGCTTAAACGCTGTCATGTTACAATAAATGATAATCGAGAGAGTTTTAGCCAATTTTATAGGGAATCGATCCTACCGATTTCGTTGCTTTGAAGTTGGGATCGATCCCTCTACAGTAGCATGCGATATACCGAATGTGATATATACTATCGAATTAAAAAAATCTGTGCTTCCGGCACGTGCACAGAGCGTCTGACTTCGGACTTTGGAAGAATACGCTTTTTCCTTGTGACATAACTTGCGTCTTGCACATCAGTACAAATATGGGCAGTGTTGTTTTTTATTCTAAAATCTACCTTTAAATTGATAGGGAATCGATCCTGCGCGAAACGACGAAAATCGGGATCGATCCCTCTACGGTAACATTCGATATACCGGATGACATATTTATTATCGAAAATGTGTCCTTCAATTTCTCAATAAACAATCGAGCATTTTCATCATTTTTTTTCAATGGTTGAAAGTGCGGATAGAAATATGCAACTCTCGGGTAACTGTTTTGCGGTAATGCGGCCCGCTTGAAGATGCGAATGAAAATATATGGCTCTCGGGTAACTGTTTAGGCGGTATCAAGGCTCCGAGAGTCATAAATTTCAATCCACACCAACTAATGGTAGATTCTTCTTCCTGCATACCGTATTCTTCAATTAAATATAACAAATGATTTCCTTTTAAGTACTATTTCATCATAGTAGCGTATGAATTTACGCATTCATTCATAAATTACAGTATGTGAGTCATCTTAAACCCCGAGGGTAAGTTCACATCGGAGCTCTAGGGAAGGGTAGGCTGTTGTGTAAATGATACTTACCCCACCAGTAAAGTAACTGACCAATCAAAAATTGGGCCGTGGAAGTATGTAAGACTTTTTTCCCTGCACACTGAGCGCTGTGATAAAAGCAAGGAACCAGTAAACCCTACCTCGCCATGGAGTTTGCGGAGTTCAGGTCTTCAGCAGGGAAGATACGATGGTGTACTAACTTATACCGTTCAAGTGGGTTATCGAGTACAGTGTCAGTCTCTACTCTACCCTAGAGCTTCGATGTGAACTTACCCCGAAGTGTATGGCGAGTTTTTCCAGCACAGGCAAACCTGTCTGGTATGCAAGAAGGTTTTTTCCAACACCGACAAAAACACGGGAAAATCCTGTCCAGCATGCAAGAAAAGGCAAATTGCGTTGCGCATATCATGAGTGACTTCTCTAATTTTAAAAATAAAAGTTCACGTACTGAGGTGTTACAATGTAACTATAATGTGAGTCTAAAAATCTACTTTTTACTCTTAACTCGGCTTTCCCTCTACTACGGAAACACGTGTGCAACTAGAAATGTGAACGTTACTTTTCTATATTTCAAAAAGAACCATGAAAGGGAAATGAATCACAAAAAAAACAAACAAAAAACAAACAAACAATACATTGTACGATAAAGATGAATGTAGAAACTGTGTTCCGTCGTTCATTTAAAAAAAACAACAACAACATAAGTTTGAAAATATCCTAATTATCCTAATAGTATTCAATATCTAAACACACCATAGTTTAATTAAAAGTTCTTTTGTTTTCATATCGACATCGTTTCAAATATTATAGGTAAAACTATATTTTTATTTGTTTGTCTGTACTTGAGTGCGCGTTGTATGCGTTGTTTGATTTCATTTTTTTCAACACCGGCAATGATTATAATATCTTTATAAACTAATTACAACACACACATTTATATATATTTAGTATTATTTACATACTTCATTGGATGTCTAGTGTATTTTTATCACATCGGTACCGTACGGGGAATGTCTCGAACAGTCGCACACTTATTTATACAGTCCAAATTATTTGAATATTGAATCAGTCTCCTTCGAGATATGAAGTATAATCATATTATATTAAAAATGAAATAAAATGTTGTTTGGTTTTTAAAGTCAGATCGACATAATTGTATGTCATGTGGCGACTCTCTAGAACCGTTGACCTTCCGTTTGCCAGCCGGATGCTTCCTCACATATAATAATTCAACACCCTAACGAACCAGCGACGGTGAAGGTCAAGTGATTCGAAGTCAGTGACCTTTATCACTCTGCCAATGAGACCCCTAAACACAATTTAATGGGGTCTAACTGTAAACATTCTCTAGATTCAGATTAATGTAAACATTACTCAAGCTGAAGGCACCTTAACAATAAAATCTTGCAAAGTATTACTTTATTTCAGGATCACAATTGTTTTTTATATCTGTAAAATATTCATCACGATTTTATGAAAGATATAGGTTACAAGTTTGTTAAACTGTTGAGACATTTCAAAGGCAGTGCACGACACTTGGAAGTTCCTTACACAGAGCGTGAAAAGGACTTTTTCAGTAAAATATTTTATGCCTCCAGTTTGATTCAATAGAACTTTGTTCGACTTTTTATTAGGAAATATCTTAGTTTTTAAATGGTTTGCTAGGCTGAACAAGTACTATCAACATAATATTTAGTAATTTGTTCAATGTATTTCGATTTACTGAATAAAAAACATTTCAATTGAATATTTCTTCTCGCAAAACGTGCGTTGTAGTCATTTTATCACGTTTCTTCGGTCAGTCGTACAACACCCAAACCAACGATAGGTATTTATTATTTCGGCGGGAACTTTTGATACGTTCACGTCTTTAAAGTGACGTCAACTCGAAAATGACGTCATAATATGCCAGTAAGATTGTTATGTTTTCATTTCCATAGAGACAATAGTATGTATATCTGCTTGGAAAATAATAACACTGACATCAAATAAACGGGGTAAATGTTCAGTTTAGATCGGCCCAAATCGGCCCTTGGCACTCAACGTAGTAAACAACATCGGCCCAAAATCGGCCCTTGGCACAGAAGTGGTTAATGACGTTGAGGGATAATGTAGTCATTTATTAGTTTTTACGCGTTTGATGCTAGAATAGCGTTAGCGCATGTTCATTTCGTGTTATAACAACTTCACAATCCCTCGTGATACGTTGGAACCCTCGCCCTACCGGGCTCGGGCACTTACCAATCCCTTGGGATTCTGCAGATGTTATAACACAAAAAAAAAACATGCGTTATCCCTACATTCTAGTATAAAACTGTTGTTCTAGTCACTTTTCAGGGGTGTTTTAACAGGAGAGAATACGTGTTAACAGAGAGATTCTCGCGCTCACGTGCTGTTAAAACACCTTTTTATATATGTGCGTTCCTTGGCGAAGCGTAAACGCATTACGGCCCCAAAACGGATAGTTCAAAGGGAAATGACGTCAACGTGAAAAACAATGCAGACATTGCCGCGCATTTCATGGAAATTAATGACGTTACGGGATAATATTATACAAATATTGCCTTTTGGTTCGGTCGATATGTGGATTTATCGACGTGATAAAAGCGATATCGACCGAGGGCGCAGCGATATCGACCGAGGGCGCACCTCGGTCGATATCGCTTTTATCAGGTCGATAAATCCACATATCGACCGAACCTAAAAGGCAACAATTCTGCAGATGTTATAACACGAAAAAACATGCGTTAATTATCCCTACATTTAACTGAGATTCTATGGAAATAGCATGGCAAAAAAAGAATGTATGGGTGGTAAATTTAATTGTATTGGTTTCATCAGTTTTTATTTTCTATAAATGTATGTTAGTGTGGAATCTAATATTTATCCCATTTTTAAGGAATTACTAAGCTATAGAGATATTAGCATATCGACAGCCGTGTAATTACTTTCCTGTCTAGTGTAATACTTAACAATTATAATGTAACTGAAGTTGAGCCCCGAAGACAAAATACAAAGAACTCAAAGGAGATTACACACTCGGTGTGTGTGTAAATTAATCAAGATAATTGTGCTATGTGATATTTCGTTTTAAATGTATTCTAAAGTAAAATATTTGATCAAATTTGGCAGCGCTATTTTTCGATGCGCACATGACGCTAAATATTTACATTCGCTTTATTCTTGTCCATTGAAAATTATGACGTTCATTTCGTATGAACAGCAAAAGGAAAGGCGCGAAATTTTCTTAAAAGCTGCTTAGCGATAAACAGGCCGCTGTTTAGTCTGGATTACATGCCCCTTCACTGTACTAAAATACATAGTACGACGGGAACCAGACTAGCCGCTGTTTTGACTACGTCCGCGTATAGTCAGGGAGAACGTTCCTTATATGACGTCGCAGTTGTTCCGTCTGGTGAACAGAATGGCCGGGAAGCTGATTTTAATGTTAAATGCTACAAAATTTGTACAATTTATAATTTAATCTTGTTTACAAATGGAAAGGTAATATAATGTAAATATAAGAAATGAAACTTTTTTTCGGTGTTCATGCGAAATGAACGACAGAATAGAATCGGCAAATTATACATGAATCGCTAGCATGAATTTGCCGATCCAATTCTTTTGTTCATTTCGCGTGGACACCGAAAAAAAAATGGTTTCATTTCTTATCATTCTTTCCCTACAAATGACGCCTGAATTTCATATCGTTTGCGTGGCGTCATTTTAATGTGTGTCATTACGTTGCTATTTATACGTTACTAGATTTGTATCGAGAAATATGCACGAGTTCTGCAGCGGAAATATTGCGCGACTTTAGGAGCGCAATTTCATTCAGCAAAAGAACGAGTGAAATAACAATCGTCCAGTATATTATTATAAAGGTATAATTTGAACTTCAGGCCAGTTTGTATTTTGTAACGAAATGCTTATACTAGATGTCCACGGGCAATATGTCGAGCCCGCCAGCTGTCAAAAGGACTGAGAGTTGCACGTGACACTTTGTCTCATTGAGGCAAACATTTAAGCCAAATAAAAAAAAAAGATTGCAAAAAGTTACAATATAAGTTATTTATGATAACAACAAAAAGGGAAGTAAATCTTTAAAAAGAATATATAAGTCCACACAAAAATGTTTACCAGTAGAGACAGGTCAAAACACACCTCAAAACTGGATGTAACATGCATGTTGTACTACAGAAAGGTGGTCTTGATTTTTTCCTGCGACCAGTAATAAAAAAATACAATATAAGCTATTTATAGTTACAACAAAGGGGCCAAGTTACACCAAAATCCCTCTATGCATGAACAAGAAATGCTCCGGACAAAGTCATTCTTGTATCTGACCTTTGACCTCTAAGTGTGACCTTGACCTTAGACCTAGGGACCTGGTTCTTGCGCAAGACACTCCGTCTCTTAGTGGTGAACATGTGTGCCAAGTTACATCAAAATTCCTCCATGAATGAAGAAGAAATGCTCCGGACAAAGTCATTATTGAATTTGACCTTAGACCTCTAAGTGTGACCTTGACTTTTGAAATAGGAACCTTGGGTTTGCGCATGACACTCCGTCTCACTGAGGTTAACATTCATGCCAAATATAAACAAGATTGCTCCATGCATGTCAAAGTTATGATCCCGACAAACAAATCCAGACGGACGGACACACGCATGCACGCACATACACCGAACAGCCATTTGGGCGACTATGTCTTCGCTTCCGCAAGCGGGCTCGACAAAAATGGTGTTCTACTTTAAAGTAAATAAAGGCTTTTACTAAATATTATATATTATATATGATGTGCAACTTGACTCCTATATTCGAAATAATGTTTTCCGAATTTCAATTGTTGTCTGCCTGTGGAGTTTCTACTTTTTGTTCTATTTCATAATTCATTATAGTTTAACTTTTCAAGCTTTGCATTCGTTATGTTAATGTGTACATGTACACGTATATGCATTTACACGTACCCTTGTTTCCATGCGGAGATATATTTGGGCGAATGCGGCTTTTCCTCTTGTTTTTTTTTTTTGTTTTTTTTTTGTTTTTATATAAGTTAGGGATATGGATGAGGTTAAAGCGTGAGGTTTGGCGCCAGTAAACTAGTTTAAATTGTCCCGTGGCATCTTTGCAACTGACTGTTCCAATGCGATACCCTGCTTTTGAAGGAGATATGATTCTATTTCTGTTTTAAGACTTTTATATTTTTGCTTAGTTTGTTTATTTGGTTGTTTTGTGTTTAACGCCGTTTTTCAACAGTATTTCAACATTTTGTTTTTGCTTAGTAGCATATCCACTTAGGACAATATTAAACTGAATTTTCCCTGTAAAGTCAAGGTATAAAAAACTATGCGTTATTCACATGTTTTGAGTGGGCTCGGTTCAGCACATCAGAAGCATTTGGTCATATTTTAAAGTTGACGGTTTAAAACGTAAATTGATATGGCTGTAGTCGGATGACCCAATTTGTATTGTGTTTACTGGTAAAAATTCACCCCAGTGGCCTGCAATCGGTGACGACTGTAAATTCTATTACCTATGTTACATGTTAACACAAAATCTTATATTCCCATTTTTATCGGAACAACTATGTCCGGTGAGACCAATCATGTGGGTCCTTATTTTTTTCAATTACAAATGTAAATCCAACTTCTCTAACTAAGTATTTTTATTTTCAACATCTTTTCTGATATTGAACAGTAATTTTCTCGTTGGCTTGGCCGCTGCTTTGTTCCGCTGATCAATTTTAACTGACTTTTTAAAAAATTTCCAAGCTCTTGAATCTATTTTGAAATGACCTACAACCCTATTAGTATAGCCACTTTAGGAACAAAGATTACTCGGGCTGGTTGACTTATTACATGAAAGTGAATCTAATGAACTGTGTTATTGGATTTATTTCTGACAGTTCGAACAATGTCACCCCACTCCCATTTTTGGGGAGAGAGGGGGCACTTAGAGTTGCCATTGTCTGTCCATCCGTCCGAATTTGTGTCGTGCATATCTCAAAAAGTACTTGACCCAGAGACATCAAATCTCACATGATGGTTACTCAGCACGGGAAGTTGTTCATCTGGTGTTTTAATTTGGATCTCACATAACTAGACCAGAGTTATGGCCCTTGACTAAGTCAAATTTAAGCATAATCAAAGGCCTGAAGGGCCTGAGAGTCGGCTAATGATTGATGTATCGGTAGTATAGTCTACCAGTTTCAGTTTGTTTTTAGCTTTTTCCCCCAAACTGAACAGAGATTTTGTTACAATAGATGAAATGGACATTCAGTCAATGCCTAGTAAAACTTTGATTGACATTATACAAGTATTTAAACCCAATATATTTCTCTAAAATTGAAGAGTGGTTCTCAAAAATAAAAATGTTGAAAGTACAAACTACAATTTGACAGCTGACACTAAGATACTGCCCTTGACAATGAATATTTTTCCAGTAAACATTTGCCTCCGGCATTACCAAAACGGGCAATTATCGGCTGATGATAAAATTTGAATATGACAATTTATATATTGAAATTTTATAGCGCGGATTGCAACATACAATTTGTAACGGATGGACGAAAGAACTGTTCAGATATTTTACAGATAATGGGCTGGCGATAACCGTGTCACATGCTAGGTATTGTTCAATCATATTACACAACAATTCACAACATGCATATCCGGGCGCGCACTCACGCACGCACGCACACACACACACTTGCACGAGGACATGCACACGGTCATTTACGCATTTAATTACTAGTCACACACGTAAGGCTTATTTCACTTATGATGTCCTCTTCAATCATCCATTATTATAACCATGACAACTGATGACTTATATTATTATTATTATTGTTTTTTTAAGTAAGCAATAAAAATTTGTTCTAATGTTACAGTATAAAAAAAATAATAATATATAGCAAAACTTACCATCGTATATAATCATCCATGTAGTACTGTTGTATTGATAGTATTTTTAACCCTGTAGTCATTCGGTTGTAATTATGAATGAATTACGTAAACCTTTGTAACTTTTTATCCAATCAGCTCTCTTGGTTTATTTTAATACGTACAATGCTTCAATAAAAACGGGATTTTCGTGCAATATTATATATGCATAACCACCAATGATCTTTTTTTCAGTAGATGGGATTTCCCTAGATTTATATCTAAAATAGGTCAATTCATAGATGTATATAGTGTAAATAACTGACTGCTATATTAAAATGTACTCTTTTTTTCACTTATGATGTCCACTACAGATAACTGTTATTATAACTATGATAACTGGTAAGTTATATTATTTTTTGATAGCTAGGAATAATAAGTTTGTTCTAAATGTTACAGTACAGAATAACAGTGATATTTTTCAAAACCTACTTTCGTATATAAACATCCATGTACTGTTGTATTGATAGTATTTTTAACCCTGTGGTCAGTCGGTTGAAATTATGAATGAATTACGTAAACCTTTGTAACTTTTTATCCAATCAGTTCGCTTGATTTATTTTAACACGTACAATGCCTCAATGAATAGATTTTCATGCATAACCATTTTTGTACAATAGAGGGGAATTCCCTAGATTAATCTCTCTTTACTAGGTCAATTCATATTATATATAGTGTAAATAACTGACTGTGATATTAATATGTATGTTTTGTTTTTGTGTTTTCATAATAATTGCTTTTACCTTTGCTTGTATTGTATCTTCATATATTGAAATCATCATACTCTCTTAAATCATATATATTAAAACAGGTCCATTATAAAGTAATTCGAAAAAAAGTGTACATGATGTTGTAAGTTTTTGACTTTTACTTCGTCTACTCAATTCAAATGTTGAAAGGTATTGGCTAGAAAATTATAAAATTACTTTACTAAAACAGATGTCAATTTAGACCCATAATCAATGATTATCTAAGCTCAAACAATCATCAGTATATTTTAATGAAGCAACAAAAATTTCAGACTTGTTGTTTGCTGACCTGTATTTTTTCTCCGTTTTTGTGTCTTTTTTACAATCTAATAAACTGTGACTTAGGTTCTCCAAATGTGTATTAGAGATTGATATATGATATCGAACGGGGTATCTTAGTGATCATATATACGTTTAGTCTTACGATTTTATTCAGCTTTTTTTGTAATGCAAGAAAGTGGAAATATTCCTGTAGGTTTTACAACTTTTAAGGTATTAACTTAACATCGATTATGATTCAAGAAAGGGATATGTCGATGATCATTCACTGGTTTAGTTCTAAGTTACAATTCAGCTTTTCGTATAGCAAGAAATTAAGTGTAAATCAAAGTTATTGTAAAATGTTTTCCTTTATTTTCTCCTACCTCAACAAGCGACATATGTGCATGTCGGTTATGGTGCTTTATGTATTGTTTCTCTACATATTTTCTATGATTTCTTTTCTTTGTTTGTCCAGCTTCTCCGGGATGAAAATTATACTATGTTATTATGACCTCCTTGCCGCAAGGAAAATAGCTGTATACATAATTTTATATCCGTTTAGATAATGAATGATCTTAGTGCTTACCGTGCGGCAATTGGTCTTTTTAATAACGGTATTCAAAGATTTGTGAAAAAGTATCGATTTTACAGTCAGCCAATTCTGAACATCGTTAATTTCATACTGCATACAATACATAATTTTATCTTCCGCATTATGTTGCCATTTATAACAATTTTGTATTTTAGTGTCGTTAATTTTCGAACCGGACTTTTCGTATCTTTGGTAGTACTCAGCGGCGGATTCAATGAATCTTTAACTGATGAACTAGTTTTGTTTCCGAATACTGAATATGATTTTACTATGACAAAACTGTTGCTATTTTTAGCTGGCGATATTGAGTTAAATCCGGGACCGGTGAATAATGAAGACAACTGTTTATCGATTTTTCATCAAAATATAAGAAGTATCCGTAATAAATTAGATTTTGTTCGCGACAATTGGTTAGACTTTGATATTCTCTGCTTCACTGAGACGCACCTTGATACTTCGGTGAACTCAAATGTTTTAATTTTAGAGCATTTTGGTGAATTATATCGTAAGGATAGTACTCACACCCTATTACCTGATGTCCACCACGCCGAGGGATGCGGCTGCCACAGAGGTAGGAAATCAATAACGGTGAATAGTGATGTTAGTTTTTTGAGCTGTATTTTTTCATTTCGACTTTCCATGAAGATATTCTGGTGCAGGCATATGTGTAAATGCCTAAACATATTATATGATTAATCCTGGTCGCCAACTTTGCGAAATAAAGAAGTATTCAGCTGTTTAAATTGGACGTTTATTAAAATTGATGCGAAAATCATATTCAACGGCCCAATTCGAAGTGTTTACAAAATAATTTGATCGGGTTTACCTCACACGTCAAACGATCAATCATCTGGGGATAATCCTGGCAAGTTTCAAGTCTGTCCGTACGTCTACACCGACGTTATGATCCTCCAAAGGAACCCGGGTACAGTCACGTATGATAAACTTTACCGCAGAGGGCATTTTTAAATGATGCCCATCCCACCGAGGAGTCAAAATATAGGATATCGTTTACGACAGAGGAAAATTTTGTGTAAAAATGTCTATTTTGGCTTTGTTTTGCTTTTGAGACCTGGGAGGTCATGGAATTATTTGCAGTATGCATTGTTTTACTTGTGTTTAATAATGGGCGATTTCAATGGCGAACACCGCTGTAACACGGTGGTAATCAGCCCAGATTGAACTTCTATCTATCTCCGACGTTGTTTTGCTACTTAAGTCTTCGTTTTGTAAACTCAATTTTGTTTCAATTTCTTTTATCATGAAATATACAGAAATAATGATATCGTAAGTCCTGATGGTATCGGTACTTGCGTTCTTGCTGGATTCAGTGTTGAATTTATATACAATTATATTATATACAATCTAGACTGATTGCAAAACGATTTATCATTTAATATAAACCGTAAATCTGATACTGTACATGTTTGAGTTGTTTTGCCACTGAAAGTCGTCGTTTTGTAAAATCATTTTTGTTTCTTTTTTATCATAATATACAGACATTTGCTGCCAGCAATGAAATCCTAAGTCCTGGTACTTGCGTTCTTGCTGGACTCAGTGTTGAATATAGGTTAATATTAAATATCAAATTGTTTTGCATTATCAAGCTTTCATACTAAGAGGCTACTGATAGTAACATAGTTCTACATAAAAGATCCGTTAGGCTAGAAAATTTAAATATATTTGTTGTCAGTGGCACAAGTCAAGTGATTGGTTCTAAATAAAGCTGTTATTCATTAATCGTTTACAGAAATGTTCTAAACAATTTATTTTGTATTCAATTTCAGAACCAAAGATGAAGGCATACACGTGTTATTAATGTAACAATGATTTTGAAGTTAACACTGGAGTGATTGACCTTTTAGTTAACTGTCATGTCAAGAGAGATCTATCAAATGCAATGGAAATAACTAAACCATCTGTTATTACTATCTGAAATGAAGATTTCATTCTGATCGATCTCTCTTGAAAACTTTAAAGATGTATTCAATTTTGATATTTTGCCCTGTAACTTCGATACATGCCCACACGCTGGTCACTAGAAATGAATATTTCACCTTCATTTGGAATCACGTCGGTATATGTTTTCTGTCCTATATCCAGCATTCCAAATGTTTTCATCTTATTCCAGTTCCATGTACTTAAATGGCCAATCACTCTAGCGTAAGCTGCAAATCAGTGTCTTAGCTTTTTTTTAAACAATTCTCATGCATTTCAAATATATATGCTTAAATATACTACTCGACAAACTGTGTTAAACTATATGATCTCATGTGTATTTAAATGAAAGCTGTATATAATAAATGCAAAACGATTTAATACCTAATATTAACCGTAACTTCAACACAGAATCCTGCAAGAATGCAAGTATCAGGACTTAAGATATCATTATTTCTGTATATTTCATCATAAAAGAAATTGAAACAAAAATGAATTTACAAAATAAACATTTACAGCAGCAGAACCAATCTATACATGTAGCAGATAGTATGCAATGTCGGAGATAGAAATACAATCTAGACTGACTAATACTGTTACAGCGGTGTTCGCCATTGAAAATCGTCCATTATTAAACATAAGTATATAAACAATGCATACTGCAAATGATTCCATGACCTCCCAAGACTTAAAAGCGAAACAAACAGCCAAAATAGACGTTTTTACACCAAATTCCCCTCTGCCGTAAACGGTATCCTATATTTTGACTCCTCGGTGGGATGGGCATCATTTAAAAATGCCCTCTGCGGTAAAGTTTATCATACGTGACTATACCCGGGTCCCTTTGGAGGGTCATAACGTCGGTGTAGACGTACGGACAGACTTGAAACTTGCCAGGATTATCCCCAGATGATTGATCGTTTGACTTGTGAGGTAAATTCGATCAAAATATTTTGTAAACACTTCGAATTGGGCCGTTGAAAATGATTTTCGCATCAATTTTAATAAACGTCCAATTTAAACAGCTGAATACTTCTTTATTTCGCAAAGTTGGCGACCAGGATTAATTATATAATATGTTAAGGCATTTACACGTATGCTTGCACCAGAATATTTTCATGGAAAGTCGAAATGAAAAAATACAGCTCAAAAGACTAACACCACTACTCATCGTTATTGATTTCTGACCTCTGTGGCAGCCGCATCCCTCGGCGTGATGGACATCAGGTAATAGGGTGTGGTACTTGTCATTCAGGAGGCCTTTTAATGTTTATCACAGAACACTTAATATCTAGCAGAATTCCTGATTTAGAAATACCGCTGCCTGAATCATTATGGGTTAAAGTGAAATGTCGCGATGATGTATACTTGATTGCAACTGTATACAGACCACCTAACACAACTGTTGATTTCTGGGATAGGTTAAACATTTCTATAGAAAATGCTTTCGATATTAGCAGTAAGATTCTAATTGTAGGAGACATTAATGAAGACCAGCTTAATATAAACCAATCATAAACTGCGAGATATATTAATTTTGAACAATATGTACAACGTAATAGTAGAACCTACGCGAATTACGCCTTATTCATCCACACTTCTAGACCCAATTGTTATTTCAAATGATATTTCAGTTTTACATAAAGGAACATTTAATACTCCAGCTAACATTAGTGATCATTTAGGCACATTTGCTTACATTAAATTTGACCGACCTTCTTCCGTACCATATAAAAGACGTGTTTGGAACTATAAACGAGCAGATTTTTCAAAAATGAATGAGTTGATTAGAACTACAGACTGGTCTTTTATAACTTCAAACACGATTCATGAGGCAACTATTTCTTTTACTAATAAACTCCTAGATCTAGCAAAGACCTGTATTCCATCCACATATGCAACAATACGACCAAACGATAAACCTTGGTATGACTCTGCAATACGTCGTGTATCCAGGCAAAAAGATCGCAAAAAACAGAAAGCTATTAAATCAAAAAATGTGTCTGATTGGAACGAATACCTAAAATTACGTAATAAAGAAAGTAATTTAATAAGACATGCAAAACAGAAATTTTTCAATAATTTAGAATTTACTCTCTTCGAAACAAGTTCTAGCAACCCGAGATTTTATTGGAAAATGGTTAAATTATTAGTGAAACAATGCAAAGGTAGCGAAGTTATTCCTCCACTTGAAGTAAATGAAAATGGCAATGTTTCTCATTTTATTTCTGATAAAGAAAAAGCAGACTGTCTTAATGATTACTTTGTTTCAATTTCAACGGTTGACTCCTCTAGATCTAACCTTCCATCATGCATAATGAAGAGTAGGAACATCCTGAATGAATTTTTAATTAATGAACAAGAGATCACTGATATTCTATCGTCTTTGCTGATTAATAAAGCCTCGGGTCCAGATGAAATTAGCCACAGAATGTTAAAAGAATGTAAAAATTCAATTTGTAAACCATTGTGTATACTTTTTAATAGATCTTTAACTGTTTGTGAATATCCAGATATATGGAAATCAGCCACTGTCATGCCTCTATATAAAAAAGGAAATAGAAATACTCCGTCAAATTACAGGCCTATTTCTCCGATTAGTTGTGTAGGAAAAGTTATGGAAAGGGTCATGTTCAAACATTTTTACAACCATTTGTATTCAAACGATTTAATATTTTCAAAGCAGTCGGGTTTCTTACCAGGTCATTCTACTGTGTATCAATTATTAGATATTTATCACCAAATATGTTCGTCTTACGATAATAAAATACCAACATGTATGGTTTTCTGTGATATATCAAAGGCGTTCGATCGAGTATGGCATGAAGGTCTTATTTTCAAATTAAAACAAAACGGAATCGGTGGAAATCTTTTGCAGTGGACCAAAAGTTACCTTTCTAATCGTAATCAAAAAGTGTTTATCGGATCGTCTTTCTCAGATTTAAAATTTGTATCGGCCGGTGTCCCTCAAGGCTCGGTCCTTGGTCCTCTATTCTTTCTAGTATATGTTAATGACATTACTGATAATCTTTTAAGTGTAGCTCGTCTTTTTGCTGATGATAGTTCCTTAGCTGTCTCATCTTCAGATATAGATTTCATGCAACGCACTTTAAATAATGATCTTCAGATAATTAGTGACTGGTCTCTGCAACGGCTCATAGAATTTAATCCTAATAAAACAGAAGTAGTATTTTTTACATTAGGGTCAGAACGTAAACCTGCATTGATATTTAATAATGTTAGTCTTGACTTTGTCGAAAGTCATAAACATTTAGGAGTAACATTTAGATCTGATGGAAAATGGTATGATCATATTAATAATATTATGTCATCCGCTTCGAAAGTTCTTGGATCAATGAGATCACTGAAATTTAAAATTAATCGTAATTCATTAAATCAGATATACATATCTTATTTAAGGCCCTTATTAGAATATGCATCTGTTGTATGGGATGGATGTGCCGACTATGAGAAACAAGCTTTAGAAAAGATTCAGTACGAAGCAGCACGAATTGTAACTGGCTTAACCAGATCAGTCTCAATTGAACGGTTAATGAAGGAAATAGGTTGGGTTTCATTAAAAGACAGGCGCACTATTCAAAAACTTGTAATTGTTTATAAAGCAAGACAAGGAAACTTGCCAAATTATCTAGCAGATATATTTCCTGCAACTGTTTCTGAAACTACTCCCTATCCTCTTCGTAATAATAACGACTATGAAACATTAGCCCGTCGTACTCAGATATACAGTTCCTCTTTTATTCCGTCAGCCACTTCTCTCTGGAACAATCTTGAACTAGACATAAGAAACTCGGAATCAATTAATATTTTCAAAACTAAATTAAAGACAAAATTTAAAGCGCGCAACATTCCTAAATACTACTGCGCAGGTGACAGACAAATTTCGGTATATCATGCACGCATGCGTAATTATTGTAGTAACCTAAATGGTGATCTCTTTCGTAATCATCTTCGTAATACTCCTATGTGTGAATGTGGTCATCCAAATGAGGACGCAGAACATTTTTTCTTCAACTGTACTTATTTCCAAACTCAAAGAATTAACTTATTTCGCGATACTCGTATGTTTCATCCGCTAAATTTAGAAACTCTGCTCTGTGGTAGCGATAGATATACGGATGAGGAGAATAATTTTATATTCTTACAGGTTCAAAAATACATAAAACAGACTGCAAGATTCAAACATTAATATACGATATTATGAATGAGAACATAATGTTGAGAATACTGGAATGTCTTATATATAAGACTGACTTCCCAAGGAGTTGGACCCCCCCCCCCCCCCCCCCTCTCTCTCTCTCTCTCTCTCTCATAAAATATATACATGCTTTATTTCATTTTCAAATTTACATAGCCTTTAATTTTCCCGCCAATTTGTTTCGTGTTATATCTGTTGGGGAGGGCCGTCATCTGATGTTGTAAGAACTTGTGGCCCGACCCATTTGCTTATTTGTTTGTGTTTGTAAAAAATGTTGTATATGCTTGTAAATATTGAATGAGCAATAAAATATGTTTAAACTAAAATCATATTACAAGGGATGTGAATTTAAAGTATACATGTACTTACTTTTGCGTTTAAAGATATGTAAATGTTGCTGATTGTCAATATATAGTGTCATGAATGTTTACACTGACAGGAAAATTGCGCATTCGAAACTAAAGGAAGTTACTCCGATTAGCTACCAATTTCGGAAAAGATAACCGATATTAATAAATGCAGTTCTTTTTCAGTTAAAACCATCATTTATTCTGTTTCAGACCTGTTAACCCCTTCAAAACCATGTCAGTAGTCCCCAAGTCCATGCACTTTCAATTAGCCATTTTGATTCATGTAGACAGACAGGCCCAGTCTGGGCTGAAAAATGTTTGAGCCATTTTTACGTGGTCGGTAGCAGAGTGGGTGTGGGGAGGGGTGTTCCTTCCCGCTTTGAACTGCAGTCAGATTTTGAAATGGGCATTGTGGCAGGTGGTAAAAGGGCAAATGTTTCAAACTGTAAAGTGGCAATATGGGAGAAGGGTGTGGGAAGATACCCACTCTTGCAAGTAGGAAAGGGGTATCACCACAAGAAAATTTTGAAAATGCAGACCCTTGATACAGCCTTTGGTGCGATTTTATGTTTCAAATTCTAAATATAACCTAGATTCTTTTTAGTATTACAATATCCAAAGTATGAATGACTGTCACTTCATATTTTTACTTTCAGGTCATGCATCAGGACTAGAATGTAAGTCTGATATAGATTCTATGTACGTGTTATAAAAATAAATTCTTGAATCATTTCTGTTAAATAATATCTATCATGTCTGTTACTTGAATGTTCAAATTTCATAACACAGCTCGATATTTACCCAAAATATTATATCCGTTTACGATAACACTTTTCTTTATACCGCCAAACAACAACAACAACCAAAATCTCCAGTTTCAACAATATGTTTTACAAATTGTTATGATACGAAGACAGGTTAGCAGCAATTGGCAGTATCTGACATTGAAGTTTACGGTGAAATTACCTCTTATTTAAATCATTTCATAAAAAATTGTTCCGTTTCGTTAAAGCAGTCTAACATAGACGATCTACTTTCGATTTTGAAAACTACAAGAAACTACAATTTAATGTTTCGCCGATTTGTTTATTTCTCGAAAAATAAGAAATAAAGTCATTTTTAAAATCAGTAGTAATTAAACAAACCAGTAAGAGCTTCTTCTCCCGATAATTTATCCGCTTACTGACTGCAAAATTCAACCCATGTTCGCCGACAAGTGCCCAGAATGTAATTAGGATTCATCCGCGAAGTCTCGCGGAAGAATTAACGTACTGTACATATCTTATTCGGGCCATTTAAAATGAAGCTGTCATAATTTAATTTCATCGATGTGGTAAACTCTTTGTTAAGAGACATGCCAATGCTTTCAGAGGTACCCGGCTCAATAAAATACTAACACTATGTTCTGGAACTATATTGGGTCTTTCGCTGGATGTTACGCAAGCTTGGTAAGCCTGCGCAATTCATGAAATGCACAGCGCAATAAATTTGTTATTTGCGGAATGATTTTAAAGATTATTTTTTGAAACGGACAGGGTAGCAAATGAATAATTTGGCTAATAAGTTAATATGCATTTTTTATTTGAACTTGCGAACATCATAATTGTTATTTTGCGACAAAAGGGCATAAAATTAGTCACCATAATCATATGCGCAAATGTATTACCAAATCCCGCAGAATCGTTATGCGTGTTTATGCTTAATGAGTTACCGCGGAAGAAAATACTTGGCTTTTTTCGAGTATTGCACAATTACACTTCATAAATTTGACAGATTACATCGTATATTGGTCATAGCAAATTGGATTGACATAACTGAACTTCATCCGATCAATGAACTCTTTGAAATTAAAGACAATCTAATGGAAGTACATCAATTCGCTGTGTTGTGAGGCCATTTAATGAGAATGAGAAATCGAGCGATAGCAAGGACTCGTCAAACGCTTTCAGCGTTTAGCCGAGTCAAAAATGCCTAAGTTTGTGTCACATGTATCTTAAAGGACATTTGGTGCATGATTATGAAACATTAGTAGGAAACTGAATTTTTCAAGGTTGCAGAGTACTAATTTTGGGGTTGCAGGATACTAAAGTTTTTAGTTTGTAGGTTACAACACACTAAATAGCTGTTCTTCTTTATTCTGTATAAAATTGACATAATTATTTCCAATGGCCGCAGCACACACCAGGACCCATTCATTTTAAATGTCTGTAACTTACATTTTCTTGAAGAATATTGTCAATGCTGAATAAAAATCAAAAGAAAAGTGTGTGTGTGTGGGGGAGGGGGGGGGGGGGGGGGGGGGGGGGGGTCATGTTTGATGCAAGAAAAATATTTTCAGTCAAACACACAAACTGCAAAATAAGCTAAAAAATGAGACCCCAAATAGTAGTGGTGGTGTATGATCTAAGTTTCCATGAAAAATTCTGTCATTACGAAAATGCTACCTACATGTCAAGCATAGATCTATCATGTGATTTTAGCAAAAAAATTGCAAAGAAAATAAGAAAAATAGCTCTACAGAGCAAACAATCTTAGGACTATTTGTATTCGCCATCATGCGACTACCATTTTTTTTTTCGCGCCAATTTCCTATTTAGTGTCTGTATGCCTATAAGACAAACTTTTTTTATTTGACATTGTGTCAGTTTCATTTGAAATCTACAAGCAACCTAATTGCATGAAAAAATACAAGGTTTTAGCTTGATATCAACAGTTTCTAGGGTTTTTATGGCATGTTCAGTAACATAAGACAACGCATCAGATTTTGCCAAAAATAGCTGTTGCGACATAATTTTCAAGCAGTTTCCCTATCTGTAGCCTTGTTTTGCCCTGTTTTGTCATTTTCTACTCTGATCTGCATACAAATTACACATTTAAACTGTTAAATATGTTCATGTTTACCCCTGATTGCCAGAAATTAGCAATCTTTAGGCTATAAATATGCAGTTTTTGAAAAAAAATACACCCAAAACATTGAAAATGTGATATTTTTGGGTTTTATCCTCATTTACAACAAAATTGCAATGCATTTGTCATTTTCTATCGAATTCTAATCAAAGTAGCCCATTTCCACACTCATCTGGCCAGATTTCAACTTTTACCAATGTCATCTTATAGCTTACAACACACTAAATAGCTGTTCTTCTTTATTCTATATAAAATTAACATATTTCCAATGGCCACAGCACACACCAGGACCCATTTTTGAATGTCTGTAACTTACATTTTCTTGAAGAATATTGTCAGTGCTGAATAAAAATCAAAAGAAAAGTGGGGGTCATGTTTGATGCAAGAAAAATATTTTCAGTCAAACACACAAACTGCAAAATAAGCTAAGAAAATGAGACCCCAAATTGTAGTGGTGGTGTATGATCTAAGTTTCCATGAAAAATTCTGTCATGTTGTTATTTCATTATGAAAATGCTACCTACATGTCAAGCATAGATCTGTCATGTGTTTTTAGCAAAATAATTGCAAAGAAAATAAGGAAAATAGCTCTACAGAGCAAAAAAACTGAGGACTATTTTATCCGCCATTATGCGACTACCATTTCTTTCGCGCCATTTTCCTATTTAGTGTCTGTATGCCTGTAGACGACCGTAAAGTTTTTAAGGTTGTGGAGTACTGTTTTTAAAAGGTTCTAGTGTACTAAATGTTAAAGATTGGGCAAAACTGAGATTTTTTTCCGGAAAGTAGGTTAAATACTGATTTTTAAGTTACCGGTAGTTCCAAACGCCTTGGTTTCACGACAGTAGTAAGTCTAGACCATTTGCATGCTACTACGTGTTACACTGGATAATGGTTTGCTTCAATATTGAAATTCATAATAAATCTATATAAACCATGTGACCCCCGGGGCAAGGCCATATTTGACCCTAGGGGGATAATTTGAACAATCTTGGTAGAGGATCACTAGATGATACTACATACCAAATAGCAAAGCTCTAGGCCATGTGGTTTTGTACAAGAAGATTTTTTTCAAAGTTTTCCCTATATAAGTCTATATAAACCATGTGACCCCCCCGGGCGGGGCCATATTTGACTCGGGGGGGGGGGATAATTTGAATAATTTTGGTAGAGGACCACTAGATGATGCTATACACCAGATATCAAAGCCCTAGGCCCTGTGGTTTTGGACAAGAAGATTTTTAAAGTTTTTCCTTTCGGTTGCCATGGTAACCAGAGTTCTGCATGGAATTAAATTCTTTGAATAATTTTGAAAGGGGGCCATCCAAGGATCATTCCTGTGAAGTTTGGTGTAATTCTGCCCAGTGGTTTTCAAGAAGAAGATTTTTTTAGAAATTGTTGACAGACGACGCACGACGCACGACGCACAACGCACGATGGACTTCAAGCGGTCACAATAGCTCACCTTGTCACTTCGTAACAAGTGAGCTAAAAAGCTATAGCCAACGTGATATTGTTTTGATAATTTTTGAAATTCCTCAGAATTATTCTGCGGGTCACTATCCTTGCTTGTGTACTGGGATGCTATGTCTACTAAAATAACCTTTAAGCTTATCGATTACAGTTCATGACCTTATGTTGGGAAGTACATGTATATTGAAATGAAAGTAGTTACTATATGCATCAAACAGTAAGACATAGTGTTGTTCCAGTGAAATAAATCAGTGGAGCATGTCTGCCATGGCCTGTCGGGAACAATTGTATTGATTTCAGCGGGTGTCAGTACATTTGAAGCTAATGAGACAGGTTTATCATCCTGCATTAGCAAGGCAGCCAATCAGGATTTGAAGCATCCATTTGTAAGGCAATCTCTTTATTTGGGTCAGAATATGCAAGAACTGGCCCTGGGCATTGGGCTTCTTCTTGGTAAACTGGTAAAGTGATAAACTCTATTTCTTTTGACAAGATTTGTCTTAAGGTATCCCATCCACAAATAGATAACACTTCGATGCCTGATGACCCCATGATTTGGTATCATTTGAAAGAGTTGTGTCTCCTGAAATAAAATGACCATAAATAATCATGCACGAATCACTTCAGTTATGTTTTTGACTGCGAAACGATAAATCTTACATTGTAATAACTGGATTTCTGTTGAAGTATCATTGAAAACTAAAAAGTAAAAATAATGCAAATTTGTCATGTTTATATTTTCTTTTTCAGTAGACAATAAACTTTCAAATGATACCAAAATTAAATGAGCTTACCAGGCATCAAGATGTGATATGTTTTGACCGAATACCTTAAAGCGGTCGTTATTTCTGTGTACAGTCATACTAAAACCTGTTTAAAGTTCCGACTTAGTCACAGTAGCTGGCATTTCCTTCATGGCCATGACCTTCGTAGGGTCCGTTTTAGTCCTGCGATGAGCAGGTGGCCGAATAAAGGTATTCCAGTCTATCTGATTTAGGTCAGTTTATCTGTATTAAAGCGTATTACCATTTCTCTACATCTAAGCATAAGTCTGTCAAGATTTTCATTGTGGGAGACTTGATCTCTATCAAAATCAACAATATCGCCGACAGCTGCTTTCTTCCGTGGAAGATTTTCAAGGCACTGATCCATTTTCTGTCGGAACAGCCATTTTGCATTTTTCAGACCAAATGGTAATCTTAAAAATCGATACCTACCGAAGGGGCTGTTGCATGAGATAAAATATGATGCTCTTTCAGTTAATCTGATGCACTAGTAGCCATTTCGAAAACACTGAAATGATACTTTTAAAGTCTGACAGTGTCGCTTCAAGGGTCTCATGGGTAGCGTGGCCGTTTTATGGCATCAGTTACGTCTAAGACTGTTATTAGTCTGTGCAGAATTGTCTGAAAATATGAGTTTGTGATTTCTTGCTATATTTTCTGAAGTTGTGTATTTTTTGAAAGTTTAAACACCCCGCCTTTCAAAATTCATTCGTAACATTTTTTATCATCATTATTTTGAAGCCATTTGAAAATGGCCGTCTCAAATTTTGCTATTTTCCATTTTTCTTACCAATTAAATTTCTTCAAAATTTACTGTATGCACTTTGTATGTTATATAAATGCTAGAGTGTATTAAACAAGTTTAACTGGAACATTTAATTCTATTTTGTGTTTTTAAAAGGGGGCTATTTGTGCTTGTACTTTTATAAATTCAGTATAATTTGCAGTACTTCTCTTTAAAATCAAAATACAGATATGACATTAACAAAATACATTCCTTTATACAAAATATGTCTAAATCAACCATACTGTATATCTTTTAAGTTAATCTTTACAATTCAAAGTATATCTATTTATAACATGATAAAGACAAAGTAAAGGGAGGTAAAAAGCCAAAATGTGCATTTGCTTCTTGTCATCCTATATTATTGAAATTATTCAATTATCAGCGAAGCGATTGCATTTATTACATTAAATAAGTCAAGGTAAACTGTTTGTGTTATTACCAGTATTTATCTTTTTGTATTAATAAAAAGGGAGATAATTACAAAATGTGAGAGAGATATCCAGATATTTTAGAATGAACATTCACCACTGTAGCTATTATTCTCCATTCTGGAGCTAAGTAAATCAGCTGAAGTTATGATAAACAATGCTTTATTCTAAAACTTCTAACTTGAATAAAATGAATAGGAAATACCGAGAAGTAAGATACATATACAACTGGTTTACCGAAGATTATTGGTTCTACCCAGGCATCTGCCCATGTCTATAATGACGGCATCTTTACCATTCAAAGCTGAAAAATTGCCATATTCCAAAATTCTTTTGATGGGACATAAACTCTAGTACAAAACAAAACTTCATGGCCCAGTCCTTGAAGACCATATGTTGTATATATATGTTTAAAGTTTTACATCACATTGAAACATTGCAGGATATATGGCAACTTTTGCTGAGGAAGACTCATGTGCCCTTCTGGGCATTATTTTGGGCATAGGTGGGCACCTGGTAGAGCCGCTGACCTTCCGCAAGCAGGCTGGATAACTCACATGATGACCAAAGCAGGGCTCGAACCCTCAAAGACAATGGTCAAGTGATTTGATACCAACGCCCTTCACCACTTGGCTACGGGGGACTTTGTTAACTGTACTAGAAGACCAGTTAGATTGTCAAAAATAAAACATTACTGATTCGAACTTTTACATTTCTGTGCGATGTAATGTGTTATTCAATGAGTTTATTATAAAAAATTTTAAAAATAAGGTTCTACATATGCAGAAAGATATTTCTTTTGCTATTCTTGCATTAATGGTTTCCAGTTTTTAATACATGTAGTAAATTATTTACATATAACTTGGTAATTCAATTGGTATGTCAATCACATCCTTTTAAGATATAGAACAAGTTCAACATTAACTGGACCAAAATGAATGAAATATTATTACAAAAGAGAACCAATGGCGTTGAATTTGGGAGAATAAAGTGAAGTACCAATGTAAAACTCGGTCATGCTCAGCCAGAGTCATTTTTAACTAGAAATGACACTATTTATACATATCAGCATGTGTAGTAAAACTTTTCCTAATCTCATTAATTCCACACATTTTAGATGTGGTTGCTTACCATTTCTTGATTCCGCAAGAGGTCAAGGAAGTAAAGGCACTTCAGTTTTATTCTGCGGCATTTTCTTTTGTATATTCAACTCTAGTCTCATCAGTTAATCGACATTTCAAGAAATAGTTAAACCAAACTGGTAAATACAATATAGAAAGGAAGTAGATTTGAAGATTAATTCTCCTCCCCTACAAGCTGACAAAGGTCTAACAATGTTATAGACATATCTACGGTTGGCAAGACATAAAGCTGGCTTTGTTGAACAATTGTTTACATGTACTAGTATTTAATTAAGCGGTCATAGCTCATGCAATTTTTCTTCAAGAAAATGTTATAATAAGACCTTGTTCAGGACGCATTCACTGGGAGATTATAACACTTAGGTTCCCATTTTGCAACTGTTAATACTCAGTTGTCTGAAGATATTGGATATAATGTGACTGAAATCATCAAATCACGAAAGAACACGTATCAAATGTTTCTGTGTGTGAAAAATATATCATTTTATAGTTAAACTGTATGTACAGTTTGACTGATACCTTCCATAGCATAATGGATTTCTAATTCATTTAGATATCATCTGGGACTATAATAGTTACAGTTAGAATGAAAGAGTTATCATATACAATGAGCGTGCGAGGGAAAGGGGTAGGGGTGGAATTCGTCATATTTCATACAGATATGCTTATTTATATCCATTTAGATACACACATATTACACCAACAAGTTCATATGTTGAAATTTGGCTATTAACAATGCTTGTTTGTGTAATACCGCAGACAGTTTATTTAAGTCATATAATACTTAAAGTGATTCAAAAATGCTAATGCTAATGCTAATTCATGTTGCCTTCTACAATAGTATCTCGATTTATGACACTATCATATTTTACTTGTAGCAGGCTTCCAGTATTAGATTTTGGACTAGCTGTACTCTTACATGTAAAGAGTGTTCTAGTTTAAGTGATGATGTTTAAATGAAAAGAAAATCGGATAACAACTCTAATTTCATCACCATATTTGCGTTTTCTTACATTTTAAAAGGTATTCACTGCAGCAGCGACTTTTGCTACACCTTGCCAATTTTGATTTATAAATACAATGTCTTTAGATAATTGATACTATGCTTAAGTTGAATGGCTTAAGCATGTATTTGAATAAATATACTATTTTTTTTAAAGAATGACCACATTTTACCATTTAAGAATTAGATGTATAAAAAAGACGATTTTCTACCAATAATTGCATTTGAAAATTATGTTTTTCATGTAGATCTATGAAAAATCAATACTTGATTAAAACTTTAAAGAAACCTTATAAATACAAACCTTTACCATTTAGAAATATAAATTTCACATATCTTAGTCAGAAAAAACAGGTTTATTTGAAGGCTAGATTAAATATATAAGGGCATACTTACTGAAATATAGCAGCCATTTTGAAATTCAAGATAGCTGCCACACTGATGGCCGAAAAATGTTACCAATGGAATTCTTAAAAGGTATCACATAAGCTTTCATAAACACATAACTTTTCAAAATATAGGAAAAAATACACAGAATTACAATTCAACACAGACTATATTTTGGGGCGTGGCTTTGTTAAATATTCATTATTCCTTTTTCCCTGTTCTCCAAGCACCACAAAACTTTTCTCTATCCCTAACCCATTTTTTCATCTTGCATATAATTAAAATGTACTTGTTGTTACATTTTTAGTTCGACTTTTCGAAAAAAAAGTAGAGTTATTGCACTCCTCCCAGAGTCGGCGTCGCCGTTGGTTAACGTTTTTGGTAAAATCAATTATCTCTATTACCATCAACGCTATTGACTTGAAACTTAAAATAGTTATTTACTATCAAAATCTACACAAGGAGAAACAACTATATAACTCTGGTTTGAATTTTGACTGAGTTATGCTCCTTTTTAACTTAGAAATTTTTAGTTAAAGTTTTTGATAAAGTCGAATATCTCTGTTACTATTAAGGCTTTTGGCTTGAAACTTAAAATAGTTACTTATTATCAAAGTCTACACCAGGAGAAACAATCCCCATAACTCTGATATGAATTTTGACAGAGTTATGCCCGCTTTAACTTAGAATATTTTGGATAAAGTTTTATATAACGTTCAATAACTCTGTTATTTTCAAAGCTATTGACTTGAAAATTAAAATAGTTATTTAGTATCTAAGGCTACACCACAGAGAAACAATCCCCATAACTCTGATTATATATTTGATAGAGTTAAGCCCATTTTACTGGCAAAGCTCTAATTCAGAGTCAAGCACTGAGAAAAGTCGAGCGTGCAGTCTTACGGACTGCTCTTGTTGAAGCAACCCGTCTACAATATCTTTCCACTACACTTTTATTTTGTTGCAGGCATGTTTTGCGATGCATGGCTCTCTGACTGTGTTTGGAGTGCTGTGTGCTTCCGGGAAATCTATCCTAATATTTTACTTTTTAAACTGCCGCCAGCGTTTTACAATCAACCCCATATTTTTTGTTATTTTTATTGCCTAGAGACAGACCTTCAAGACAACGGTGGTCCCGCAAGGAGAGAAAGGATGGAAACACTGACGGAAACATACAATACGTTGTTATTATTACGTGGAAAATAGTAGTGGATACATAAATAAGTCCTTAATAATTATATCCTAACCATATTAGGGTGTAAACCGGGGTCAAATTTCACTCATAGAATGTTTACATAAAAAAACACGCATCTGTGAAACGGAGAATATCTTAGTGCCATTTGACCTATAGAAAAATCAATAGAAGTATCGGACCTGTGATCACGAGAGGCTAAATTTAGAATCTAAGAACACAGCCAATGAATGTAACCAATTTTGAGTTATTTTTAGATTAAATATTTATATGACCTGTCAGTAGAGTATTTTCAGTCTTTATAAAGCATTCGTTCAAAACAATATACGATATAAGAAGTCATCAAAATCTTTGCGAGAAGAAACTAGTAAGTTACTTTTTTATTACAATTAAATTATGATGAAAATCGTACTTTCGTTTCTTCCGGAAGTTCTCGTATCGGCTCATACAAACCAGCAATATCTCGATCCGACAGCAATTACTCATACCCCGCTCTGCTAGGTATTGAGGTGTGGCTGAAATTGATGATAAACAAAACATAGAAAATTAAGCGTTTTGTAACGCTTGCATTAAGTTATATCACAGGTAAACAACTTATGAACAGATTTTTGCTAAGTTTACGTAGAATTTTCGGTTTATGATTTTGCTAAGATTGAGAAAGAATCGGTAAAACTTGTGACAGTAACACGGAAATACGAACGAGGTCCGGCAAAATTTATCTTTCATACAAATTTTTTGAAGGTAAACAATGAATTTGATTTTTTATACATGTAGTACAACTTACAAAGTAAGTGTTATAAATGTAAATATATGGTAAATCACGAAATAGTTTAATCTAGTTGTTTAATTATATTTCCGCCATTTTAGTGACGTCATGACTCATAATTTGTTAGACCATTTTTTTCCCGGCTATACTATAGCAAAGAGCTATAAAAATAAATAGATTGGCAATTTGAAAGGCATATAGAGCAAATCTCTCCAACTTCATGTGGGAACTGAATGAGATCTCGTTTCAGGTTTTTTTCTAGCTAATTTGGGAACATAGCGAATGTGTCACTTTATCACGTCTAGGAAAGTGTTATATTTACAGATAATCTATAAATTTACAGATTTTTCGATCTATAGATTTACAGATCAAATGTTTGAAAACTGCTAAAATCATACTTGGACTCAAAAAAATGACCTAACACATTTAAAAATACTTAGATGTTAAATGGTTGTTATTTTTAGAATGAGGAAAGTCCCGCTAACCGGCCAGTTGCAAGTAGTTTTCACAGTAATTTTCCATGACGTAGTGTCGTGCACATGTAGGAAAAAACCCTGGTGTCTTTTTTTTGCAAAGTACTCGATAAATTTAAGGCAGTGGCTAGAGAACCGGAATCGGTTCCCCAGACAGCGAACTTATTCGTCCGGAACCGGTTCTCTAACCAAAGAAGTATAAAATACACAGAATGGCAACTGGCTGTAATCTTGCGTGAGCTGGTGTCAGAGCGTGATTCGGCGTTATCTTACTAAAAACAAACATCTGCGAGCATGGAGTTACAATTTGTACCTTTAAAACTACTTTTAAAATACATGTTAGCTTCTAAAACAAAATTAGTTGAATTTGAAATGGTCTTAAGACACGAAGTACACGGTTTTTTTTGCCATCGAAAGAAGCGTGGTCATACGGTGATAATTATTTTACCGATGAATAATTGCTTTCGCATACAAAATGGCGCGTTGAGAAAGCGCCACTTTCAGTAAACGAGATCTCGTTTTTTTGTCACGAGAGGTTTGCGAGATTTGCTCTGTATGCCTTTCAAGTTGCCAATCTGTTTATTTTTATAGCTCTTTGCTCTAACCAAAGTAGTGAGGAACCAGAATTTTATTTCTATGCATAATGCTGCCAAAATCCACTTTGTTTTTTAGCTCGACTATTCGAAGAATAGTCTAGCTATTCTACTCACCCTGGCGTCGGCGTCGGCGTCACACCTTGGTTAAGTTTTTGCATGCAAGTACATACAGCTATCATTTAAAGGCATATAGCTTTGAAACTTATTTATTCTTTTTCTAGGTCAATTACCAACCTCACTGGGTCAAGTTCCATAACTCTAACATGTATTTTGAGCAAATTATGCCCCCTTTTGGACTTAGAAAATTCTGGTTAAAGTTTTACATGCAAGTTACTATCTCCAAAACTAATGCAGATATTGAATTGAAACTTCACATGTGTCTTCGGGGTTATAAAACTAGTTGATAGCACCAAGTCCCATAACTCTGACCTTCATTCTGGCCAAATTATGCCCCCTTTTGGACTTAGAAAATTCTGGTTAAAGTTTTGCGTGCAAGTACATACAGCTATTACTAAAAGGCATATAGATTTGAAACTTATTTTTTCTTTTTCTAGATCAATTACCTACCTCACTGGGTCAAGTCCCATAACTCTGGCATGTATTTTTGCCAAATTATGCCCCCTTTTGGACTTAGAAAATTCTGGTTAAAGTTTTGCGTGCAAGTACATACAGCTATTACTAAAAGGCATATAGATTTGGAACTTATTTATTCTTTTTCTAGATCAATTACCTACCTCACTGGGTCAAGTTCCATAACTCTTAACATGTATTTTGAGCAAATTATGCCCCCTTTTGGACTTAGAAAATTCTGGTTAAAGTTTTACATGCAAGTTACTATCCCCAAAACTAATGCAGATATTGAATTGAAACTTAACATGTTTCTTCGGGGTTATAAAACTAGTTGATAGCATCAAGTCCCATAACTCTGATATGTCCCCTTTTGAACTTAAAACTCTTTTGATATTTAACATTTTGGGTAATAATTTCCAGCTTCTGTGACAATATTTCGAATAGTCGAGCTTGGCTGTCTTATGGACAGCTCTTGTTTGGTAAATGCTATGCATATTGTTATCTTAATTAATTTTACCGTGCCCTTGCATTTATCTCATTTACTGTCCGCCATATTGGAATGATAAAAACTAGTACGAATAAATGAAAAAAACTTTCCCGTTTTTAAATGTTATTTGCTTTCAACATGTTCTATTGTTAAATTATTTAGATATAAAATAATATTGATTTGTATTTGTGTCATCACATGTTTATAGATGTACAAACTAATTTAATTGCCATTAAAACTTCATGTAGATTCTTTGATCAGTTTGTAACACCTCGGCATTTCACGTTCAAAGATATGTGATCAGTACTAATTAACAGAAATTACTTAATTTGTTTTAAATGTTCTTTTATTGTTTTATACCTTTTAATTTTACATTTCAAGTTTATTTCGGCTTGCTCCAATGCTGACTATTTCCGCATTCATTCATACTAGTTCATTTATCATTCCAATATGGCGGACAGTATGCGGCGAGTACATTTTTGGAGACACGGTAAACACAGATACATGAAAGGACATTGCTTGCTGAAAATTGAAATGTTAAATTTCTTAAGATAATAACATGCATAAAACTTACCAAAAGAAACAAAGTTAATTTCGGCAGCTTTATGCCAGGTTTTTTTTTTTATTCTATAGCAGAGGCCGAATATCGGCCTCGTCCCCCAGCCGAGGATTTCCCCCACAGCCAAGGATTTCCCCTACCACAGTCGAAATTCCCCTACGTCCGAAATTCCCCCCTCCAAAATCGTAAACAAAGCAATGGAGATTACTCCCAGCGATTTTCCCGACCGAATATCGGACCCGTTCACAATTGCAGACGGTCTTTCTCAATTTTCAGTGGGTGTGAAAACCTTTAGAAATAGTAGAAAAATGTTAGAAGAGCGTTCAGTGGACCCGAGGTTCCGGTTTTGACCTGCGAAAATCGATAAAAACTCGTATCTGACCCGCACATAATATGCCGTGGGTGTCTGCTTGTCTCGCGGTAATATCTTTGATGCGTAACGAGTTCGAAAGCTCTGTCCCTTGTCAATCAAAATCCCAGTTTATCGACACCAGCGTAAGTATGACAGTAGGCGGAGCGTCGTATGTTAATTAGCTACTGACAGATGTCAATCACGCCACGCGCCGACTGACACGTGGTTATCATCAGCATGTAATATAGATGATTGATAAACAATGCAGCGTCAGATTATCGTGTTTGTACCTCTTGTTAATTAGCGGTAACAGCTTATGCTGTATTGTGTAATATGTGTTGTTAATTTAAAGTAATTATTTTATGTGCTTGATTCGATTAAATAAGCCGATCGGCTGTTACGCAAATTTATTATCTCTGCCGAGGTATTTTGCTAGAGCAAAATAAAATATAAATGTTTTAAGTAATCAGATATTATAAGTATGGAATAGTTCATGTGAAAAGATGAAATTTAAAACGGGTATTTTATCAAGAATTTTTAATGTTTGCTTTCGTTTTTTCATATTTGTCACACGTTTTCGCGATCGTGATTTTCAGACTTTTTTATCCTTTCTTACAAGATTTTCTAGTACAAGTACTACAGTTGAAATAAAAAGGCAACAAAAGTATGCATTTAATAATAATATGATGACTCTTTCAAAGGCAACTCTTATTTTAAAGCATTTTTTGTGAATAAAAGCATGTGACCTTTAAATATTCAATGATTTGAGCATTTCAACTCTCCCCACCCACCTTGTTACAATGATAAGTGAACATTAGTGCAAATCCATCTATTGCTAAGTGACAGTGTGTATAGTTGCTAAAAGTTGCAAGAATATGTAATAAAAACATAGTTTAAAGTGTTTATTATGCATAATTGTAAATTCCCCCCTGAGTGAAAAAATCCCCCAAAACTGCTCGTCACGTGCTATTTTCTTCCCCCAATGACAGGCTGGGGGCCTCTTCCCCCAGTCATAAAAAAAAACCCTGCCACTATTTTTGAGCTGAGGGGATTATGAGTCATATGACCAAGGGGATTTTAAGCCTCTGTATGTATGGAGGCTTTGTTCAAACAAACCTACTCCTTCTAAATTTATGTTGCTTGATATATTCTTGTACCTTTTCATTTTGTTAGCTCATCTGATTTTTTGAAAAAAAAATGATGAGTTATTGTCATCACTTGAGCGGTTGTCGGCGTCGGCGTCTGCGTCGGCGTTGCCTGGTTAAGTTTTATGTTTAGGTCAGCTTTTCTCCTAAACTATCAAAGCTATTGCTTTGAAACTTGGAATACTTGTTCACCATCATAAGCTGACCCTGTATAGCAAGAAACATAACTCCATCTTTCTTTTTGCAAGATTTATGGCCCCTTTTGTACTTAGAAAATATCAGATTTCTTGGTTAAGTTTTATGTTTAGGTCAACTTTTCTCCTAAACTATCAAAGCTTTTGCTTTGAAACTAGGAATACTTGTTCACCATCATAAGCAGACCCTGTACATCAAGAAACATAACTCCATCTTGCTTTTTGCAAGAATTATTGCCCCTTTTGGACTTAGAAAATCAGTTTTCTTGGTTAAGTTTTATGTTTAGGTCAGCTTTTATCCTAAACTATCAAAGCTATTCCTTTAAAAACTTGCAACACTTGTTCACCATCATAAGCTGACCCTGTACAGCAAGAAACATAACTCCATCCTGCTTTTTGCAAGATTTATGGCCCCTTTTGGACTTAGAAAATATCAGATTTCTTGGTTAAGTTTTATGTTTAGGTCAACTTTTTCTCTTAAACTATCAAAGCTATTGCTTTAAAACTTGCAACTCTTGTTCACCATCATAAGCTGACCCTGTACAGCAAGCAACATAACTCCATCCTGCTTTTTGCAATAATTATTGCCCCTTTTGGACTTAGAAAAATCATTTTCTTGGTTGAATATTATGTTTAAGTCAACTTTTCTCATAAACTATCAAAGCTATTGCTTTAAAACTTGCAACAGTTTTTCACCATCATAAGTGGACACTGTACATCAAGAAACATAACTCTATCCTGCTTTTTGCAAGAGTGATGGCCCTTTTTAGACTTAGAAAATCATGGGTAGGACAATATTTCTATTATACAAAAAAAATCAGATGAGCGTCAGCACCCGCAAGGCGGTGCTCTTGTTAAACTGTACTATTTACTTGAGCTGTTCTGCATCAAACCCTTAATATAATTATTATTTTTCAGAATATACTAGACCAATGGCTGCTATACGTAAAAAGTTAGTTATAGTTGGGGATGGTGCTTGTGGTAAAACATGCCTTCTTATAGTGTTCAGCAAAGATCAGTTTCCAGAAGTTTATGTACCCACTGTGTTCGAAAACTATGTTGCAGATATTGAAGTAGATGGAAAACAGGTATATATATTTGCAACTTGTAAGTGTGGTTTGAAGTATATTTTGGAATATTTATTGGAAAAAAATCATTGGTAGTAGCAACAGCCTTTGATTAGGATTTAAAAAAGTTGAAATTCTCGTGAATTTGTACAGTAAATATTTTGGAATACCATGGCTGCACTTAAAGCATTTTTTTTTTCAAAAGAATAGAATGCAGAAATACAGTGTAATTGAAAGGGACCAACAATTTTTAATCAGAATGTATCCAAAGACTTGGAGCGAGCTAGTAGTATAGGTGGGTACTTGGCATCTATCATCTGTCTGAAGTTTCAAAAAGTCTCTGGTAAAGTACAGTATACCCATTGCTTCTCTCGAAAAGATCTCAGAAATACTGTTTATATTTATTTTGGTTTAAAGTATGTGACACATGTCCAGAACCATAATTTTTGTCCCCTTTTGCAAGAGATATCTATACTGATTGCCTGTGGTACTATTTGACCTGTATACGTTATCAGCATCTGGTGTTAATCAGCATATTTGTATGCCTGATTATCACTTTTAGCTCACCTTTGTTGTCAGGGGTGTGGAATTACTATGTCCGACTTGTCCGACTCGGGAGTTTCGGCCGGCGGACAAGTGCATTTTTCTATCCCACTTGTCCGTGGACAAGTAGAAATTCTGAGGTTAAAAACTTTGTTTCATTCATACATTGTTATTATGGGATTAGTAATTAGAAAGAAATTACATGTACTCGTATTTATCTGTAAGAATTATTCCTGTTATTAGCGAGAAACGTCGAAAAACTCGGAACAGTACGACACATGTATATTGCGTGCATCGGCACCATTTTTTTATTGTTTCCTGGCTGTGGTTCAATCAAAATTTATTTAATTTCTTAGGTTTAATATTAAGTACCTTCTGGAACAACCTTCTTGCGATGATATAGAATTATTTCAACATAATAACATAGGAGATTGAGAACAATCCCGGTACACTCTCGACGCGCATTATTGCTGATTTCAATCTATAAAGTATGCAATGAGAATAAATTTAAGTTTACTTTGTAATTATTAAGTTTCTTATGCATTAAACTGGATTGAAAATGATTGAGTTTATTTTAAATAACAGTTACAACGGAAAATAACTGTTACACATAAGCGTTTAGGTCGCTTCCGGTATGCGCACTTGCTCGGCTTATATACTTTTATCGTATAAAAAGTATCCTAATCGTACACTTTTATTTAATGATGTGCGGACATGAATAAAAAACATTCTTTTGGAATAATTGTTTCTTAGGAAATGGTCAGGAATTTAAGTCGATTCTGGTATATGCACCCACTGCGCATTTGTGTGACTTATTCCATCGTCATTTAATGAAATAAAAAATATATTTGTATCTAACGGTTAAACTTCCTGTGGACTTTATGGATTTCATTTATGATACCCCAAGTCTAAATATGATATATTTAAATGCTGGGTATGTTGAATGTTAGCTACAAACTTAGGTTAGTTCTCGAAGTCCGATCATGCTTATAAATTATTTAATAAAAGTTGACGATTTAAGAAATTATAAATTAGTTACGACAAAATATCCTAGGCATCACTGAAACATTTGGACTCTTTTTCTGAATGTGCGTCTCTAGACGGTAGTTTAATCAGTATAAAGTGTATTAAGGCACCCTGGTCTCTGATAACATTGCAGCACAAAGAATGACGTCATCTCGCACTTGTTTGATTATATCGAATATACTGTACAGCCAGATGGCACCATGTTAAAATGCTGATGAATATTTTTAAATATTTTGTTCCCGGTTCTATTGCATGAAGCTTATTTTTGCCTTCGAAACATGTATTTACATTCCATACCTTGCATTTACGCAGACATCTAGAAAGTTCGGGTGCGTGCTATTTTCCCGTCCTTGAGCGTTACATCGATCGTGCGTGAACAATTTTAGAATGCGAATTTACATAAGTTTTTATTCTCAGGACAATTGTGTGTAGCCGAGGGAATTGTAATGAATATAAACGTGGGTTCCTTACATGGTGTTAATTTGTAATTTTCTCAGTATAATGTTAGGAATGAAAAAAGTTGGGAAGATAGTTGAGGTCGTATTTAGTATTTAGTCAATCCATTGCAATGGAAAACGTGTTTCCTCGAAATGCCTCTCCATCAGGGATTATCATTTTGGTTGCACACATGTTTTTCAAAATCTATCGGTCTGAACATTGAAATTATATGTTTGGGTCCAGTAAGAAATTTTATCTTGTGTAAGTAACTGTAAGATAATGTTTCTCATGTTGAAAATTGGGACAAGTGGACTCTGGTTTCGGACAAGTAGATTTTTCAGTATGACTTGTCCGTGGACAAGTGCAAAAAAATGGGAATTCCACACCCCTGGTTGTGCTATGATAGATTTTGAAATTACTAGGCGCAAAGCACCATCATGTTAAGACTACGTGTCGTGTTCAGCACCAGTCCTGTAAATATGTATACCTTAAAAGTCAATACTCTGCAAATGTTATCTCCTGAAAAGACATGTTTTATCCCTACAAAAGAATTATTCAGTTTCATTATATGAAATAAAAATCAAATGCCTGTGCAGTGCTGAAAGTTAAGTTTATTGCGGACACACTTATACGATTTTTGATGAGGTGAAAACGTGGATCATAAGCAAGGATTACATTTTCCCAAGGTTCGCTGGCAGGTATGTCAGGTATGTACTTCTGTCTTTGTTGACACCCCTGTGTGATCTTTTAAATTTTGCCAGATGGTTTTGAATCTGCAAGGAAGTTTGCTTTTAGCTCTCCATGGTTTGGTGCTCTTGGTGAGCTATTGTGGTTGCTCACTGTCTGTCATCCATTGGCCCATCCAAGCTTTTCTTTAGATGATGATTGCTCTGAAACTATTAGTCAGAATTGTACCAAACTTGGTCAGAAGCATCCTGGCATGGTCCTGAAATCATTTTTTTTTTTCAATGTTTCAGCTCAGACCCTTTCAAGGCTGCCAGAGCTAATAATAAAAAGCCTTTAAATTACTTCTTCTCATTAATGGCTTGATGAATCTTCATTAAGCTTGGTCTGCAGCATCATTATCAGGTTCTTTCTCTACTTTGTTTCATTGAGGGGACTTGGACCCTTTTAGGGGCATATAGAGCTGTAAATAGAAATATCTTCAAACGACTAGATGGATAATTTTAAGCTTGACTGTTTGAAGCAGGGCTCCAGATAAGATGCGTATTAGCGTAAATTACGCTTTGAAATAATGCATATATGCATGTCTGCTAATTTTTTAGCGTATAAAAACGTACATGAAATTACAGAAACGCATGCAGTGACTTTGTACTAGCGTAAACAAAATCTGAATCGTCTGGATGCTTTACATAACAGAGCACGATTGGCATTCATTCTGCCACATTGAAAGTACACAGGCATTGAATGGTACTCTATAAACCTAGGTTAAACTATATTATTCACTCAATGCGTGCGTAAATCAAATTGATGGTAAGGTAGTGTATTTTAAAGCGGTGTCGATTTAAAATATCAACTTCCGGTGTAGAGTAAACAACAACATGACACTTTCTAAGAATGTATGAAGTTAACAAACGTGCTACGCATTCTTTAAACCAACAAAAAAATTATTCCCAAAACATGGTTAAAGGTATATTGAATAGTCTATTGGATTTGGCAGTGAGTGTGAAGCCAGAGCTAGTCAATTGAGAAAAAGAAGCAAAAACTTGAATGTTGAATTGAAACTGAACTGCAAACAAAGTCATGGGTGTTACACCCAATAGGTATGTTATAAAACTGATTTCTGTTTTTTTTTCTCATTTACAAATTTTCAGGAGTAAAATTACTCCTAATCAATTTCAGATTTTACCATTTTACTCTTTCGCAAGAATTATGATGAGTCAATACTCTTAGGCCAAAAAAATTATCTGGAGCCCTGTTGAAGAATAAGTCAGCTATCCTACTCACCATGGCGTCGGTTAAGTTTTTTGTACCAGTCTTCATTTTGACAAAACCTTTTGACATATAGCTTTGAAACTTTTAACACTTGTGTACAATCACCATGTTCAGTTTAAGGCAAGAGTACATAATTCTGTCAAGGATTTTGTCTGAATTATGTCCCTTTTTAACTTACAAATCTTGGTTAAGTTTTCGTACGAGTTCATATTTTGTGAGAACTGATTGACATATCATTTGGCTTTGAAACTTTTATCACTTGTTTATTATAACATTCTCTATCAGTAGGCAAGATCATAACTCTTGTCAAGTATTTTGGCAGAATTATGACCTTTTTTGGACTTTGAAATTGGTTCAGTTTTCGTACAAGTCCACATTTTGTCAAAACTGTTTGACATGTGGCTTTGAAACCTTGAACACTTGTTCATAGTGATGATCACCTTCTGTTGTCAAGGGTATCTTTGTCAAAGACATTTGGCAGAATTTTGACCCTTTTTGGACTTGGAAATCAGTTAAATTTTTCGTACCAGTCCATATTTTGTCTAAACTGTTTGACGTGTATGGCTTAGAAACTTTGACCATTTGTCTACCATCATAGTCTCCATATGTAGGCAAGACTATGTCACAAGGACAAGGATTTTGGCTCAGTTATGGCCCTTTTTAGCTTGACTATATATATAGATGCAAAGTATGGAAAATGTCCTACTTGACCCGGCGTCTGGCCAAAATTAAAAATATTTTTGTTTGCTGTCTCCCTACCTACCCACTTAAAATGCTGCACCCCAAAAGTTTTTATTGGACAATGCTGGTCAAAATGTTTTTTTTAAGTAGCGATATGACAAGTGCCGCATATTTTTCAAGTACATGTAAGCAAAACAATAAGTAAGAAAGTTTAAATTGTACTATTTGATTTCATCCTTTTATACTACATACCACTCATCATATGACACAAGGACCATAGCTCTTGCACCAGTATTTAATGAATTATCCCCCCTTTTTATTTAGAATTTCAGGTTAAAGTTTTGGTAAACTTTCACTATCTCAGTTATTACTAAATGGATTTGTTTTAAACTTGAAATAGTTGGTCCACATCATCACCAACATCATATGTCACAAGTTCCGTCACTCTTACACCGATATTTCATGATTTATGTCCCATTTTTGATTAGAATTTCAATTAGATTTTGATGCTTTTTCACCATGTCCCTTTTATACTTATTTAATGTTTTGATACAGTTTATCTTTATCTCTCTTATTACTTAATACTTTTGACTCGCGCTATTGTCCAATATCTTCATCCACATTAGACACTCCTTTGACAGCTCCCGCTACCTCAGATGTGCCCATTTTCACTATCCAGCATCGAAATAGTCAAGCATGCTGTCTCATGTGACACTCTTGTTTGACATAGAAGTTTCGCGTACCATTCCATATTTTGTCTTAACTGTTTGCTATATGGATTTATAGTGCAATACAAATCTGTTTCCACAAGTTACATTGTTTGTCTTCTCTATTTTCCTTCTTTGTCTGAAAATCACTGGTAATGTTTTAACCCCATACATCAATTCTTCGAATAGTTGAGCACGCTGTCAAGCTACTCAACTAATATTGTGCAAATGGTCCTTATGTAACTCTTTACCAAGAGTGTTCAAATTATTCCAATTCGTCATAAAACATGGCTGCAATGGGGTGTAGTAACTTTTTCTTATATGTTTGTAGTGGAAAAATCTTGTATGAGACTGCTGCCCCGATTTTAAAATAATTTCAGATAATATTTATTGTGTGAGTCTGTACCAAGCTTGTTCAGATTATTCCGATTCGTCAAAAAGCATGGCTGCCAGAGCGCGTGATTGCTTTTCCCTATATGTATATAGTGGAAACTTTCTTTTATGAAACTGCTCACACAATTTAAAAATAATTTCAGACTCTACCAAGATTGTTGAAATTATTCCAATACATAAAAAATATGGCCGTCAGAGGGCATGGTCACTATTCCCTATAATTATGTATATATTGGAGACATATATATATTATTATATAAATATTTTTCTTGTTTAAAAACTGTTAGTTCGATTTTAAAATAATTTCACACAAATAGTCCGGTGTGACACAGTACCAAGATTGTTCAAATTATTCTGATTCATCAAATTACATGTATGCCAGGAGGCTTGGTCACTTTTCCCTTTATGTTTATGGTGGAAACTTTATGTCTTCATGTATGAAAATGCCCAAATTTAACAAATTCCCCCCTCCCCCCATCCAATACACACACACAAACACGTATTTATTGAGATATTCTTGTTTGGAAAGTGGCACCACTTAAGAATAATTTCACAGACATTTTCCTTTGCATAACCATCTTAACAAAACTGCTAAAGCAACCAGCATAACTCTGGTGAGTGATGTAGGGACATCATGACCCTCTTGTATTTAGATGGGGATGCTTTGTCCCATGTAGGGGCCACTAGAGCTAAAGTTAGAAATATCTTTAAATGACTTCTTCTCATGAACTGTTTGATGGATCTTCATCAAACTTAGTTTGTAACATCATTTAGGGCTCGACCAATCCGCTCGTCCGCTCGTAAATTTTATACGAGTAGAAATTGGCTCTGAGGGAGTGGGACTTGAGATCTTTGACCAAAATATCAATAAATCCAATTACAATGAAGCTGGATAGCTAAAAGATTGAAAATTAAGTTGCGACATTAAATTCCGCCTTTCTCCATTACGGTGAAGCATTATGATCACTTTAGCTAAATGCTCACTAGTCAAGAACAATGTTCTGGTATGTGCTGTTGTAACAAAAATTAAAATAGAGTGTCTGTAAAAACTTGTTTTTCTTAATGAAATGCAGGACGCGTACAAATTGTAGAAAAGTCTAGGCAGCCTGTCCTTCAGGACGAGTTGCTTTCAAAGAATCTGTCATGCCCTGTCATTGTAAGGTCCACTCCCTAGTTAGTTCAAATTGTTTAGCCCTTTCGGGGCAATAGAGCTTAAAATGGAAAAAAAACAAAAGCTGTCTCCATAGATGACACATGCCCCCGATGGCACTTTAAATGAATAGTTATGGCCGATGTTAGAGTTTAGGACCTTTGACCTACGGACCTGGGTCTTGCGCGCGACACATCGTCTTACTGTGGTACACATTCATGCCCAATAATTTTAAAATCCATGCATGAATGACAAAGATATGGACCGGACACGCCCATCAGTGCACTATCATGAAATATGACCTTTAACGTCTAAGTGTGACCTTGACCTTTGAGCTACGGACCTGGGTCTTGCGCGCGACACGTCGTCTTACTGTGGTACACATTCATGCCAAATTATTTGAAAGTCCATCCATGGATGACAAAGATATGGACCGGACACGAATGCACTATCATGAAAAATGAACGTCTAAGTGTGACCTTGACCTTTGAGCTACGGACCTGGGTCTTGCGCATGACACGTCTTACTGTTATACACATTCATGCCAAGTTATTTGAAAATCCATCCATGGATGACAAAGATATGGACCGGACATGAATGCACTATCGTGAAAAATGGCCTTTTAATGTCTAAGTGTGACCTTGACCTTTGAGGTACGGACCTGGGTCTTGCGCGCGACACGTCGTCTTACTGTGGTACACATTCATGCCAAGTTTTTTGAAAATCCATCCATGGATGACAAAGATATGGACCGGACACGAAAATTGCGGACAGACCGACAGACTGACAGACGGTTCAAAAACTATATGCCTCCCTTCGGGGGCATAATTAAATTACATCTTCCCATGAAATGCTGGCTGGATCTTCATCAAAACTTTGTCTGTAGTGTCTTAGTAAGGTCCTTATTTAGGTGCCACTAGAGCTGAAAATAAAAAAAAACTTTCCTGAACTGTTAGATGTATCTTCATTGAACATGGTCTGTAGCATCATTGAAAGGTACTCAGGGATCATCCTAGGTCAAAATTTTAGGGAGAAGTGACTTCTTCCTCCACAGAATTTAGGGAGAAGTTGAGGACTTTAAGGAGAAGAATCAGCATAGCATTCAGTTTCCTGCCTATATATATATCCACTTTCTGTGGGTCTAGCTGTAACTTATAAACAGTAATTATTTAAGGAAGTTGATTCTTGCATTATCATTTTCATGAATTTCTAAATAAAGTATAAGCTTAGCTATGAAAAAGTCGCCTTTAAATTTTCACTGAAATTTACATGTGCGAAACTGTAAATTCAACAGGTGCACGATCAAAACGCAGTGAAAATTTTCATTCATGTTTCGATTCTCGTGCTTTTATAATGCCCAATTTTTGCATCAACTTGTTCAGATTTATACATTTAATTTATTTATTTATTTTTTTTTTCGAAAATAATATCAAACTCGTAGATAATGGCGATCTTTTTACAATATTTTGTACGGCAGTTCTGACGTCCGCGAAATCATTTTTTATCCACAGTACCCGAACAATTCATTTACAGAAATAGACCGTAATCATGGTAATTGAAATAATTTTTGAAGTAATCTTCGATAAAATGAAAGAATAATATACAATTGTTGCATAAGATCATGCTCTCGTTAAATTTATCGGCTTTTTACACGCCGATTGAAAATTTTCAAAATGGCGGCAGCTTACAATATTATTGATTGACACTGTGGGATATTAACGCTACGATTGGCTGAAGTTTGACAGGCGAGTAGGCGGGGTTGACTATGGATTTATCGATAATTTAATCTAGAATATGCATCAAGTTTTACAACTTTAAGTAAACAGATAATAACTCGCTGAAAAACTCGGCGATTTGGATTTCGCACGGAGGCGATAATTAGGCGAAGTGGCCGACTTTCAAGCGACGATATCACTCAGATCGCCTTGTAGGATGATCCCTGGTACTCTCCCAAATTTGTTCAAATGGTTCTGCTTGGTCCCTTTTGAAGACACTAGAGCTAAAGATAGAGGGAAAAAAATCATCTTGTCTTTGAGTTTGTCTAATGGTAACACATTTTTTGGCCGTTACAGCAAAACTCAGAAATAACATTTAAATAAGGAAATTCTTAAAGGAGATTCACCAAAAGTGGTCAGAAGCTAGGTCAGATGATCAAGGTCCTCTTCAGGTGAGCGACTTAGGCCCAATTAAAAAAAGGCTTATATTCTTTTCTGTTCAAGTTTTAATTCATCTGCACCAAAGGTTCAGGGTGAGCTATTGCGATGGTGCTCTGTCCTTGATACAGCATTAGCATTTCACTTTTCAGCTCACAGTAGCACTGTGTTTAGGGTGAGCTTTTGTGATCTCAACATCTGGTGGAAGTTAATGAAACTTGGCTTAGATGTTCCTTGGGTGATCTTCCAAAATAGAAAAAAAAAAACCTCAAACACCCTTTCCTTCTAAACCGCTAATATGATTTTGAAATAATTGCAAACAAATAGTCTGTACATGACCCTCCAGCAAGACTGTTAAAATTATTCGAAATCGTCAAAAACATGGCCGGCAGAGGTCGTGGTCACTTTTCCCTACATGTATATAGTGTAAACTTTAAAAATCTTGTTTGAAACTGCTGGCCCAATTTTAAAATAATTTGACACAAATAGTCATTGTGTGACCCTCTATCAAGATTGTTTAAATTATTTCAGAGTCATGAAAAAACATGGGTGCCTGGAGGAGTGGTACTTATACGCTTGTTTGGAAAAACAGGACGTATTATGTGATGGCGTGTGCATCTGTCCATCAGACATTATTTGTGTCTGTAGCATTACTGTATAACCATTAAAGGTATTGAGATTAAACTTGCCATATAGGTACATGTAGATGGGGATGAGAGGATGTGCATTGCGTTTCGGGCATAACTTATTAACCATTCAAGATATTGACTTCAAACTTTGTATGTAGTTAGGTGGTGATAAGGCATGAACCAGGGTGGTAGGTCATAGGTCACGGTCGCAGCAAGGTCAAATCTGCCCATCATATTTCATGTTTAGAGCATATCTCAACAGATATAAAGATATTGAAGGTATTGCCTTGAAACTTGGAATATAGGGAGGTTTTGAAGAGACGATGTACAAACTGCTGCAACAATCTATATTACTACCCCCCCACCCTCACAACTCCAAAATTAAAAAAAATCATTTATTTCTTCCCTTTTAGTAACCTGTCACCACCAGTGCGCGCACACAAACACCCTGCACCCCCACCAACACAAAACCTCCCACCAGAAAAAGGAAAAATCTTTAAATTTTGCTTCAGTCGTCCTCTGATACAACCCTTTGGGCGTATATCGAGCTCTTGCTCCCTGTATGCATATAGCGTAAGTCGGGTGAGCGATCTAGGGCCATCATGGTCCTCTTGTTCATGGTCAGAAGGATCTGTACATGGATCTCTTGTTATTTTTATGCCCCCCTTCGAAGAAGGAGAGGTATATTGTTTTGCAGATGTCGGTCGGTCTGTATGTAGACCAATCCGTTTCGGGATGATAACTCAAGAACGCTTGGGTCTAGGATTTTGAAAGTTGATAGGAAGATCGTTCATCACCAGCAGATGACCCCTATTGATTTTGAGATCAGTATGTCAAAGGTCAAGGTCACAGTGACCCAGAACAGTTAAACAGTTTCTGGATGATAACTCAAGAACGCTTGGGCCTAGGATCATGAAAGTTGATAGGGAGGTTGGTCATGACCAGCAGATGACCACTATTGATTTTGAGGTCAGTAGGTCAAAGATCAAGGTCACAGTGACCCGGAACAGTAGAACGGTTTCCGGATGATAACTCAAGAATGCTTAGGTATAGGATCATATAAGTTGATAGGGAGGTTGGTCATCACCAGCAGATGACCCCTATTGATTTTGAGATCAGAAGGTCAAAGGTCAAGGTCACAGTGACTAGGAACAGTAAAACAGTTTCCGGACGATATTTCAAGAATGCTTGGGCCTAGGATCAGAAAAAATGATAGGGAAGTTGGTCATGACAAGCAGATGACCCCTTTTGATTTTGTGGTCATTAGGTCAAAGTTCAAGGTCACATTGGCCAGGAACAGTTGATACTTAATGCATCAAGGGGGGCATTTTGTGTTCTACGAGCTCTTGTTTGCTTGTCTGATTTTTAGCTCGCCTATTCAAAGAATAGATAGAGCTATCGGACTCACCCATACGTTGACGTCAGCGTCTGCGTCATGATTGGTTTTTTGTATTTAATCTTCTATGTTCACTGTGATAAACTGACTTGAACTGCACAGGTTTAAGAACTTATTTTGCTTTTTTGCAAAATTATGGCCCCCTTTTGAATTTTTGGTTAAGCTTCTCAGTGTTCACTTGTGAGAATAGATAGAAACTTAACTGTGATGATCTGATATGCAGCACTCTTATTTTTACAAAATTCAATCGACAAGGCTATTGAATAGTCAAGCATTGCTGTCCTCCGACAGCTTTTGAGGCAGGGGTCTAGCTAGGTCCAAATTTTTGGGAGAAGTCACTTCTCCCTCAAGCTGATTTAGGGAGAAGTGGGGAGACTTTAGGGAGAAGTGGGAAGACTTTTTCTACCGCAATGATGTTGAGTGATTCGAAAGGTGGCTGTAATTTTCTTGTTTCTTGATAAAAAACATTGATGTGACCATTCATTTTCTTAGTTAGATCATTTCCAATACAGTGGTTATCGTTTTGTTACGAAATTCTGAAAAAAGTCGTTTTCAAAATTCAAGCCTATGCTATAAATGTAACCCGCCGAATTTGGGTTATATCTTGTACATGTATGAAGTGTTTATTATTAACACCAGCAAAGAAGTAGAAGTGTATTTATTTTTTATAGCTCTTTGCACCGAGTCATTCACCGAGAAATGTCAGTATCTCACTCGAAATATAAAACTGAAAGTAAAATGTGTACAGTAATCTAGAAATACATATTCAAATAAATTCATCGATGGAAGTCAATTTAACGTAGTTAATACATTACATGTCGTTCTTTTATCATAGATAACAAATAATTGTGTACCATATTCCAATTAATCGCATGGTTAATCAGCAGTTTCTTAAATAAAACATTAGTTTTTTTTTTTGCACTCGAACCTGTTGACAATTAACGCGAAGTGTCAAAGACGTAAGCGCGGCGCTGATTGGCTTAACACAATAGACTCTGGTGTATCGGATAATTTGATTCGCTTTCACACTTCTCGGGATAATCTCGCAAGTACCTGAGGTAGGCGGAGCTTAAATTATGCTGCCGGCGTGTGTTTGTGTATTCGACACTCATTATATGACACGGTGCAAATTGTCAACAGTCTGGGTAGCAGTAATTAGCGAGTGCGGAAATCAAAGAAAATCGGGCGACTTGCATTTCGCTTTGAGGTTAGATCTGAGCGAAGTTTGAAGTTCTAGAGCGCCTATTTCGCTCAAGTCGCCCAGTCGCGAGAGCCCTGTGAGGTATTGAACATGGCATTGGTGGTTGCTTTGGTTAAGGTTTTTGTTTAGGTCCTCTTTTTCTCAAAACTATAAAAGCTATAGCTTTGGAACTGTCATCATTAGATAAATAATTAGGCAAAGAACCATTACTCCCGCATTTATTCAGAATTATGACCCTTTTTATACTTGAAAATTTTTTTAATCTTGCATCGGTCCATGTTTACGTCACCAGAGCACAAAGAGTTAAAACTAGAAATACTTTTAGACAGCTTCTCCTGAACTGCTTGATGGATCTTCAGTTAACTTTGTCTGTAGCATCCTTTCTCAATTTCATTCAAATGGGGACGCTTGGCCCTTTTTAGGGGCTGCTAGAGCTTAAATAGAAATACTTTTAAAAAAACTTTTTTGTAAACTGCTTGATTGACCTTCAGTGAATTTGGTCTGTAGCATTGTAAGGGCGCTCCCATATTAAGTCAAATTGTGGCACTTGGTCCTTTTAGGGGCCGCTAGAGCTATAAATAGAAATACTTTTTAATGACAAGTAATGCTTGATGGTCTTTGCCAAATTGTAGCTGTAGCATCATTGTAAGTTCCTCTTTCAAACTTGTTGAAATGAGGGCACTTGGCATGCTTGATGTATCCTCAATAAACTTTGTCCTTTATCAAATGTTGACCAATATCAAATTTGTGACTATTTTTAATCTAATCAAGTGATTTAGCAGTGGTGTATCTGGTACAGTACCGAAGTGAAACAGAATTTATATAGAGAGTAATGATAAACAAGCAGCTAGTGGTTGTGTTTCTGGTTTCAAAATGTCGAGAACGGAAAATACTTCACACAATGCTTTCAACAGCTTAAAAGCAACAGTGACAGTGTATTTGATATCGGTATTTAAAACAACTTAGTAGATTTTGAGACACACTAACGTTTTCCCAAAATGTCAGTTGCTAAAATAGTAAATACTTATTGAATTGAATGTGTTTCAGTATTTGCGTTTTTTCCTTGCTAAAAAGAAATTTATGTCTATGAGTTATTGATTAAGCCCTTTATATGTTTACTTTTTCTATTCACAATTTTGTAGAATTGCCAGTAATTTTTTCACAATTTTTCAAAATGCCATGCTATTTTTCACAAAAATGATTAGGATTGCCTGTGGTCAATAGATGACACTTACTGTTAGGTCTTCTTGGGGCTACTTGAATTAAAAAACATCTTCCCAGGAACCACTTGTTTGATCTCTTTGTCACATTTATTCAGATGATTCAGCATGACTGATTTTTAGGACTGCCCCAGTAGAAAAATAGAAACACCTTAAAATAACTTTTAATGAAGTTTTAATGTTCTCCCAAGAGCAGACAGAAGGTCGTTAAGGTCACAGTCATTGTCAGGTGAGCGACTTAGGTCTAATTTGGGTGCCAGTTAGAAGTATCCTAAATAAGAATTGTCTTGTCACACAGCTTTGTTAGCCCAGGTATTTTTGTCATTGCTATCACTTTTCATGAGTTACTTTTCCATTTAGCAACATTGTCCTTCCCTCAGTATATGCAATGCAGTGTAGGAAGCTTCAAGTCGCGTTGATTTTAATTCGTGTGAAGCAGTTTTTCAATAGTCTGCCAACTGGTGAGTTTATTACAAATGTCAGCATGGATTCTGCTGTGATGCCTGTTAGTTTCCCCCTTAGAGCTTGATTCTTTTTGTTACAGCTTTAGTTTATTTTTTTCTATGTACACCGGATATGCACTTCCAAGTATCATACATTTCTTTGCATGCATTGTGAATGTTTTTCTTCAACACTAGTACCTAATTTTCTTATCTGTAGATGAAAGCTTCAAAAAAAGTGAATAAGTTTTCATGAAAGTTTTAAGTGGAGAAGTCAGACTTCCAGTTTAAATGTGAAGTAAACTGAAACATGTTTGCATTAGTTGGAACAACCCCAATATAAGTCAGTGTTTTAATTTCAAGAGTGTTGCATGAATATATGACACTTGTGACTAAAATATGCCTGTTTGCATAACTGACTAGCAGTTAAAGTCAAATAATTACCCATACTTAATGAAAATAAATACATTATGGTATGCTGCATTTTTCATCAACTTTGGATTACTTTTTTGTTGGATTAAACCAGCATTTTATTTAACAGGGGTGGTAAAATTTTTGAATCAGAACCTTTGGATTAAAAGGCTCTCAGGTTCGAATTAAAGAATGAGGCAATTAGTGGCATAGGTTGATGCAAATCTGGGCTGAAGTCACCAAAAAATCTGGAAATTAACAGACTTAATATTCTTTTCATTAGGATAGGCAGCTTTCTGCGTGCATGCTTTAAGTGGTCATATAGAAAATTCGAAGGAAAATGTAAAGAAACTTAACAGAAATATATTCGAACTGTAGGAAGAACATAGCAAGGTATTAAGTGAAATGAAGATAAAATTCTCTATATTTTGCACGCCAGAAGCTGTATATATTTACAAATATGTAAACCCTATAGATAGGTTGTATTTGACAATGTGTAAGCTGTTGTGTATGAATATGATTCCAAGTATATGCAGAAATAGTCCAGAATTTTATTCACTAGCGTGCCAAATTGACTAGATAGGGACAGCGCAGTTCTACAGATTGAAGTGTTGGTGGGGGGCTGGGGTGCGAGTTTGTTACCCAGGTAAGGCGTATTAGCATATTATTGCTGTGATGAGTTGATAAAAGATGTAGTGTCTGAAATCAATCGTCTGCACATCAGATTTTGTTGGACTTACTTATGGAGAACAAGCTAGTTCTGATACTGATACAGAATCAAGGAAGGTAAAATGCCTGCTTTTACATAACTGATATACAGTTGAAAAACTTGTGAACAAACAGGAATTATGTCTCCCCACACTGGGGGAGACAAATTGTTTTTTTGCCCTGTCCGTCCGTCCGTCACACTTCATTTCCGATCATTAACTGGAGAACCATTTGACCTAGAACCTTCAAACTTGATAGGGTGGCAGGGCTTATGGAGTAGACGACTCCTATGTTTTTTTTGGGTCACTCCATCAAAGGTCAAGGTCACAGGGGCCTGAACATGGAAAACCATTTCTGATCCACTTGACCCAGAATGTTGAAACTTCATAGGATGATTGGTCATGCAGAGTAGATGACCCCTATTGATTTTGGGGTCACTCTAATAAAGGTCAAGGTGACAGGGGTCTGAACATGGAAAACCATTTCCGATAATTACTTGAGAACCACTTGACCCAGAATGTTGAAACTTCATAGGATGATTGGTCATGCAGAGTAGTTGACCCCTATTGATTTTGGGGTCACTCTAAAAAAGGTAAAGGTCACAGGGGCCTGAACATGGTAAACCATTTCTGGTCAGTAACTTGATAACCACTTGACCAAGAATGTTGAAACTTCAAAGGATGATAGGACTTACAGAGTAGATGACCCCTATTGTTTTTGGGGTCACTCTATTAAAGGTCCAGGTCGCAGCAGACAGAACATGGAAATCCATTTCCAGTCAATAACCTGAGAACCATTTGTTTATCCCCCGTCGTGGCGGAGGGATTATAGGAATGGTCTGCGTCCGTCCTTTCGTCCGTAACAAAATCGTGTCCGGTCCATATCTCCTAAACCCCTTGAAGGATTTTCATGAAACTTGAGTCAAATGATCACCTCATCAAGACGATGTGCAGAACCCATGAGTCAGCCTTGTCGGTTCAAGGTCAAGGTCACAACTCAAGGTCAAAGGTTTGAGCCTGCCATTTTGTGTCCGCTTTATATCTCCTAAACCCCTTGAAGGAATTTTATAAAACTTGGGTCAAATGATCACCTCATCAAGACGATGTGCAGAACCCATGAGTCAGCCATGCTGGCTCAAGGTCAAGGTCACAACTCTAGGTCAAAGGTTTGAGCCTTCCATTTTGTGTCCGCTCTATATCTCTTAAACCCCTTGAAGGAATTTTATAAAACTTGGGTCAAATGATCACCTCATCAAGACGATGTGCAGAACCCATGAGTTAGTCATGCTGGCTCAAGGTCAAGGTCACAACTTAGGGTCAAAGGTTTGAGCCTTCCATTTTGTGTCCGCTCTATATCTCTTAAACCCCTTGAAGGATTTTCATCAAACTTGGGTCAAACGATCACCTCATCAAGGCGATGTGCAGAACTTATGAGTCAGCCATGTCGGCTCAAGGTCAAGGTCACAACTGAAGGTCAAGGTTTGAGCCTTCCATTTCGTCTCCTAAACCCCTTGAAGGAATTTTATAAAACTTGGGGCAAATGATTACCTCATCAGAACGATTTGCAGAAATTATGAGTCAACCATGCCAGCTCAAGGTCAGGGCCACAGCTAAGGGTCGAAGGTTTGAGCCTTCCATTTGGTATCCACTCTGTGGATCTCCTAAACCCCTTGAAGGATTTTCATGAAACTTGGGTCAAATGATCACCTCATCAAGACGTTGTGCAGAATTCATGAGTCAGCCATGTCAGCTCAAGGTCAAGGTCACAGCTAAAATCAAAGGTTTACCCTTTTCACTATCCATAGCAGTGGCGGGGGATTTAGCTGTCTTTCAGACTGCCTTGTTCATAGGGTGATAGGACTTACAGAATAGATGACCCCTATTGTTTTTGGGGTCACTCCATCAAAGGTCAAGGTCCGGGGGGGGGGGGGGGTGTGGGGGGGTGCTGAATATAGAAAACCCTTTTCAATCAGTAACCTGAGGACCATTTGACCCAGAATGTTGAAATTTAAAAGGATGATTGGACATGCAGAGTAGATGACCCCTACTGATTTTGGGGTCAATTGATCAAAGGTCAAGGTCACAGGGGCCTGAGCATTGAAAACCGTTTCCAATTCATAACTTGAGAACCACTAGGCCCAGAATGTTGAAACTTAGTGGGATGATTGCACATGCCAAGTAGATGATCCCTGTTGCAGCCAACCATCAGTGTCTCTTGCTCCTGTCCCCTATTGACTTCTTGCCTATGCGACTGCATTGGGGGAGACATGCGCTTTTCTACAAAAGCACCTTCTAGTTTAATTATCTATTTGTTTATCTATGCCGTTAGTACACTGGGAAGATTTTCATAAAAGTTGCATCATTAACCTCTTCAAGAGGTGCACAACCTAGGTTGTTTGGTCAAAGGTCAAGGTTACACTTGTAGGTTGAAGGTCAAATAGCTAAACATTTTATCTGCTCTATATTGTCTAAACTATTGGAAGATTTCCATAAAACTAGCATTGATCAGAATTTTACATCTTTTTACATCATTAAAGTGCACCACAGGGTAACTGTGTTCTTTTGTATTTCCATGATAGTGATTATACATGATTTGCATGAAATTGAGAAATCCCAGGTATCAAGTTACAAAATGACAGCGATATATGTTAGGCCAAGTTGTGTTTAATATATCTAAACATGTAGCGGTATGGGTTGAGTTTTTTGCCACACTTAGTTTCTACAGGGTAAGATAGTTTTTTATCTATTTTTTCATCAATACTAAACTGAGTAAGTTAGCAAACGCATTAATTCAGGGAGGGCCTTTATTGTCTTGTAGTATAGCTGTATAATATGTTGGAGGAAAAATTAGGTCACTAGGTTGTAGATGAATATCAACACAACCCAAGTCACTCTGTCCCAAGGTCAGGGTCACACTTGGAGGTCAAAAGTCATCTAGCTAAAGTTCATGTCACTTACACTTGGAGATTGAAGGTCATCTAGCTGAAGTTCATGTGTGCTGCATGTCTTCTAAACTGCTCGGACAAATTTCATACAACCAGCATTAAACGTTTTTCTGATCAAGATAACTTGCAGGTTACCAGGCCCAAGGTTAAGATCACACTGTAGGTCAAATGGCTTAACTTTGTGTCCAGAGTATATCTTCTAAACTGCTAGGAATATTGGTGGGCAGAGCATACAACACAGATCATAACTCCAAGGTCAAGGTCACACTTTTAGGTTGAAGGTCAAATAACTTAACTTTGTGTCCATGTATCTATTTCTTAGAACTTGGTTGTTAACATCATTATAAGGCCCTCTTCAGTTTGTTCAATTTGGAGCACTTGGCTTCTTTTGGGGCAACTGGAGGGGAAAAAATGAAATACCTTTACATAACTTCTCTTGAAGCCCTTGATGTATATTCATCAAACTTAACCTATAGCATATAGCATTCCTACCAAGATAGGACCTCTTTGGCCAAGTTTCTTAGGTTGCTGGCTTTGAATCATTTGCCCCTCATCAATGTGGGTTTGAAACCTAGCTTGGAGCATAGAATTTGTTATGTGAGGAAATCATTCAGCTGGCTTGAGGAAGGTCTGGTTCTACCCAGGTGCAGTGATGAAATAATGCCCAGAGGGGTCCCAGGGATCTTCCTCCATCATCAAAAGCTGGAAAGTCACCATATGACCCATAATTGTGTAGGTGTGAAGGTATGCAAAACAAAAAGAAAAATAAGGAGAAACAAACCATATAAAGACCCTTTTAAGGGGCACTGGAGCTGAAATAGAAACATCTTCAAATGACATTTTCCTTTCAATTACTTGATTGATCTTCATTCAACTTGGTCCTTAACATTCTTGTATGGTCCTTTCTCCATTTTTAGCTTACCTGAGCAAGAAGTACATGGTGAGATTTTAGCGTTGTTAGATGTGAGTTGCCCATCTGTCATCTGTTCTTCGATCATAATCTACCAGTTCTTCAAACAAAATTTCTTAAACCACTATGCATATTTCATCAAAACTTCACAGGAATCATCCATGGGTGTTCCCCATTGAATTTTTTTCAAATAGTAAGTAAGTAACAACTTTATTTATAGTGGATGACATATTTGGCAAAGTGAATTTATAATTTGGTCTACAAATCTAGGTCATCCATGCAGAATTCTGGTTGCTGTGGCAACCAAAAGAAGAATCGTTAGAACTCTTCTTGAAAACTGCTGGCCCAGTTTACAAATTATTTCACAGGAATATTCTTAAGAGTGGCCCTCTACCTAATTCTTTCAAATCATTATGTTTTTAAAAATTACGGCCCCCACCGTTGGGCTAGGCTTTTTTCCACAATATGTTTGTATGGAAAACTTGGAAAATCTTCTGAAACTTGTTGCCCAATATCAAAATAATTTCATAACAAAACCTCTACCATATTTCTCCAAATCAATTCTGTTTTATCAAAAGGTGGTGGGAATGGTTTTCCTATATGGAAAACTTCGAAAATCTTCTGTCGAAACTGCTGGCTTGATTTGAAAATAATTTGAATAGTTTTTAGCTCACCTGTCACAAAGTGACAAGGTGAGCTTTTGTGATCGCGCAGTGTCCGTCGTCCGTGCGTGCGTGCGTGCGTGCGTCCGTAAACTTTTTGCTTGTGACCACTCTAGAGGTCACATTTTTCATGGGATCTTTATGAAAATTGGTCAGAATGTTCATTTTGATGAGATCTAGGTCAAGTTCTTAACTGGGTCACGTGCAGTCAAAAACTAGGTCAGTAGGTCTAAAAATAGAAAAACCTTGTGACCACTCTAGAGGTCACATTTTTCATGGGATCTTCATGAAAGTTGGTCAGAATGTTCATCTTGATGATATCTAGGTCAGGTTCGAAACTGGGTCACGTGCGGTCAAAAACTAGGTCAGTAGGTCTAAAAATAGAAAAACCTTGTGACCACTCTAGAGGTCACATTTTTCATGGGATCTTTATGAAAGTTGGTCAGAATGTTCATCTTGATGATATCTAGGTCAAGTTCGAAACTGGGTCACGTGCCTTCAAAAACTAGGTCAGTAGGTCTAAAAATAGAAAAACCTTGTGACCTCTCTAGAGGCCATATATTTCAAAAGATCTTCATGAAAATTGGTCAGAACGTTCACCTTGATGATATCTAGGTCAAGTTCGAAACTCGGTCACGTGCCGTCAAAAACTAGGTCAGTAGGTCAAATAATAGAAAAACCTTGTGACCTCTCTAAAGGCCATATTTTTCATGGGATCTGTATGAAAGTTGGTCTGAATGTTCATCTTGATGATATCTAGGTCAAGTTCGAAACTGGGTCACGTGCTGTCAAAAACTAGGTCAGTAGGTCTAAAAGTAGAAAAACCTTGTGACCTCTCTAGAGGCCATATATTTCATGACATCTTCATGAAAATTGGTCAGAACGTTCACCTTGATGATATCTAGGTCAAGTTCGAAAGTGGGTCACGTGCCATCAAAAACTAGGTCAGTAGGTCAAATAATAGAAAAACCTTGTGACCACTCTAGAGGCCATATTTTTCATGGGATCTGTATGAAAGTTAATCTGAATGTTCATCTTGATGATATCTAGGTCAAGTTCGAAAGCGGGTCACGTGCCATCAAAAACTAGGTCAGTAGGTCAAATAATAGAAAAACCTTGTGACCTCTCTAAAGGCCATATTTTTCATTGGATCTGTATGAAAATTGGTCTGAATGTTCATCTTGATAATATCTAGGTCAAGTTCGAAACAGGGTCATGTGCGGTCAAAAACTAGGTCAGTAGGTCTAAAAATAGAAAAACCTTGTGACCTCTCTAGAGGCCATACTTATGAATGGATCTCCATAAAAATTGGTCAGAATGTTCACCTTGATGTCATCTAGTTCAAGTTTGAAACTGGGTCATGTGCCATAAAAAACTAGGTCAGTAGGTCAAATAATAAAAAACCTTGTGACCTCTCTAGAGGCTATACTTTTCATGGGATCTGTATGAAAGTTGGTCTGAATGTTCATCTTGATGATATCTAGCAAGTCAAGTTTGAAACTGAATCAACTGCGGTCAAAAAATTAGGTCAGTAGGTCTAAAATTATTAAAATCTTTTGACCTCTCTAGAGGCCATATTTTTCAATGGATCTTCATGAAAATTGATCTGAATGTTCACCTTGATGATATCTAGGTCAATTTCGAAACTGGGTCATGTGCGGTCAAAAACTAGGCCAGTAGGTATAAAAATAGAAAAACCTTGTGACCTCTCTAGAGGCCATATTTTTCATGAGATCTTCATGAAAATTAGTGAGAATGTTCACCTTGATGAAATCTAGGTAAAGTTCAAAACAGGGTCACGTACCTTCGAAAACTAGGTCAATAGGTGAAATAATAGAAAAACCTAGAGACCATATTTTTCAATGGATCTTCATGAAAATTGGTCAGAATTTTTATCTTGATAATATCTAGGCCAAGTTCAAAACTGGGTTACATGAGCTCAAAAACTAGGTCACTATGTCAAATAATAGAAAAAACGATGTCATACTCAAGACTGGGTCATGTGGGAAGAGGTGAGCGATTCAGGACCATCATGGTCCTCTTGTTTCGGAGATCCTCTACAAAATTCCTTCACATCATCATGCTTTGTTTAAAATGCCTGGCCTCCAGGGGATGGGGCTACTTTTCCTTATGGGCTAATGTCGGACCGCTAGCTCAGTTGTTAAATAGTTTCACTTACTGACTTAGATGTTTCTTGGATGACTCGCACACAATAATTACATACATACTATGTAATTACCCAACAGTATTTATTTTATTTAGTGGGTTTCCTTAAAGAAAATATTCACCCTATTTCATAATAATTTCACAGATATTTCCCTTGTAAGATTGTTCAAGCTGGCTGTGAAACTGAGGCGGGCAATTTAGGGCCATCATGGCCTTCTTGTTAGCTCAGGTGAGTTCGATGTCCGGCGTCTGTCGTCTGTCTGTCGTTCGTCAACATTTAGCTTGTGTATACGATAGAGGCTGTATTTTTCAACTGATCTTCATGAATTTTTGGTCAGAATGATTACCTTGATGAAGTCTAGGCTGAGTTCGAAAATGGGTCATCTGGGATCAAAAACTACGTCACTAGGTCAAATCAAGAAAAACCCTTGTGTATGCGATAGAGGCTGTATTTTTCAACTGATCTCCATGAATTTTGATCAGAATGATTGCCTTGATAAAATCTAGGTCAAGTTTGAATATGGGTCATCCGGGATCAAAAACTAGGTCACTAGGTAAAATCAAAGAAAAACCTTGTGTATGAAATAGGGGCTGCATTTTACACTGAAGTCAAATGTTTGAGCCTTCCATTTTGTGTCTGCTCTGTATCTCCTAAACCCCTTGAAGGAACTTTGGTCAAATGATCACCTCATCAAGAGTTCGGCAGAACTCATGAGTCAGCCTTGTTGGCTCAAGGTCAAGGTCACAACTCAAGGTCAAAGGTTTGAGCCTTCCATTTTATGTCTGCTCTGTATCTCCTTAACTCCTTGAAGGATTTTAATATGACTTGGCTGTAGTATTCCATTTATACCATAAACACTTTCACTATCCATAACAATGGCGGGGGATATAGCTGTCTTTCAGACTGCCTTGTGGCCCTTGAATTAGGCCAAGTTCGATGACGGGCATATTTTTTGACAGTCTGGCACTCTTGTTCCCATTGATATCATTTTGTTTGGTCAGTAGCTTGTTTGTAAGGTCCTCTCTCAGTGTGTTTAAGTGTTTCTTATACTAAGCACAGTTGTTCAATGTGTCATGCCTAATATCCTATGTCAAGTACTCAATATCTGTTGAGCAACTTGTTTTTCATAACTTCTGACTTTACTTCTGATTTGTTACCATTTGTTCATGATTCAGTGTATCATGTATAAATTCAGGTCAGGTGAGCGACTGTGGGCCACCATGCCCCTCTTGTTGATTTTGTGGTCAAAATGCAAGGTAATACTGACTGTAAATGTTGTTAAAAAATTGTTCCCAATCAGTAACTTTGACCTGTGATCCTCAAACTTGATTTTTAGGTTAAAGGTCAAGGTCAAAGTTACTTAGAATAAAATTCCTTTTTGATAATTTTATATCAAAATTTCGAATTCTGTCATAAAACGCTTGATAGACCAGTATACTGTCTTTCGCATGTTAAGTCATGTCTCAAATGACGTACATACCATTAATTATGTCTCCCTCCCCCAGGGGAGACATATTGTCTTTGCCCTGTCTGTCCGTCCGTCACACTTCATTTCCGACCAATAACTGGAGAATCATTTGACCTAGAACCTTCAAACTTCATAGGGTGGGGCTTATGGAGCAGACGACCCTTATTGTTTTTGAGGTCACTCCATCAAACGTCAAGGTCACAGAAGCCTGAACATGGAAAACCATCTCCAATCAATAATTTGAGAACAACGACCCAGAATGTTGAAACTTCATAGGATGATTGGACATGCAGAGTAAACGACCCCTATTCAGGGTTGCCACTTACCTTGAAACGTCAGCAGGAAATGATTTTTTTTCAAGGTCATTGAATTGTCAGGGAAATCTTGATAATAGTCAGTGAAAAATGAAATTTTGGAAAAGTCGGGGAAAAATGAAATTCTGGGTCGATGTTTAAAATGTTCAGTGCCTTTGGCAGTCTTCAAGCAGTATTTATAAGTATTTCCAATCACATTTTGGTGTAATTGTGTATAACACAATTTAAATGTGTTTGAATCAATTTCATTTTTATGTTAACTTGGGAATTTTGAAGACTTTTGCTTTGCAACCCAAAATAAATATAAAAGGGTGGATTGGATGGCTGTAGGGGAGTAGGAGGCCGAAAAAATATGGTGGTATTGGTCAGTGAAAAGTATGGTTTAGTCAGGGAAAAGTCAGGGAATTTCATCCCTGCTATTGATTTTGAAGTCACTCTGTTAAAGGTCAAGGTCACAAGGGCCTGAACATGGAAAACCATTTCCGATAAGTAATTTGAGAACCACTTGACCCAGAATATTGAAACTTCATAGGATGATTAGACATGCAGAGTAAATGACCCCTATTGATATTGGAGTCACTCTATTAAAGGTCAAGGTTACAGTGGCCAGAATATGGAAATCCATTTCCTGTCAGTAACTTGAGACCCATTTGACCTAGAACCTGTAAACTTCATAGGGTGATAGGACTTACAGAGTAAATGACCCCTATTGTTTTTGGGTCACTCCATCCAAGGTCAAGGTCACAGTGGCAGGGGCCATCTCTCAGTCACACTTAATTTTTTATCAATAACTGGAGAACCATTTGACCTAGAACCTTCAAACTTCATAGGGTGATGGGGCTTACAGAGTAAATAACCCATAAAATTTTTGAGGTACTAGATCAAAGGTCAAGGTCACAGGGGCCTGAACATAAAAAAACAGTTTCTGATCAATAGCTTGATGACTACCCGACCCAGAATGTTGAGACTTCATATTATGATTATTGCACATGTAGAGTAGATTACCCCTATTGATTTTTGGGTCACTTGATCACAGGGACCAGAACATGGAAAACGGTTTCCAATCAATAACTTGAGAACCATTCGACCTAGAACCTAAAAACTTCATAGGATGATAAGACTTACAGAGAAGATGACCCCTATTGTTTTTGGGGTCACTTGAGCTAAGGTCAAGGTCAAAGGGGTCTGAACATGGAAAATGGTTTCCTATCAATAACTTGAGAACAACTTGACCCAGAATATTGAAACTTCATAGGATGATTGGACATGCCAAGTAGGTGATCCCTATTGCAGCCAACCATCAGTGTCTCTTTGACTTACGCTCCTGTCCCCTTTTGACTTCTTGCCTATTACAACTATGCAGTGGGGGAGACATGCGCTTTTCTACAAAAGCATCTTCTAGTCGAGAAATATATTCATATTTTTGCAAAAAAGAAATAAATTTTTACCATTTCTTTTGTGAACAAACCACCGCCAGCGATTATTATCCTTCATAATTTATGTTGTAACGTTATCCGGAAAAACTGTAGAAGCAGCTTCTAACTCTGTAACATGATGTCCTCCATAATTGAGTCCCGTGTAACAGTTCCTCCCCAGTGAGTCATGACAAATGAAAATGAAGAGTTGGACTATATCTACATAATAGGAAAGATATTTTTCTAAATTTCACTCGTGGATACTTCTAATTCATGAGAATGTCTACCAGTAAAACTTGTTTAAAGCAATTATAATTAAATGCAAATAATTCTCAATTTTGACCATTTAGCATGTAAAAAATCCATATTTGGCCATGGGCCACTTATCCAAAAGCCCGAGAAAAAAAGCCCTGGCAATTTTACTGTAATGTCATATTTTATTAGCTGTTTATTACCGATCCTGCACGAATCACACATGCAGAATGAAGCAGCAAGGGAGTCGGTACTTGCAGGTGCTTGTGTTTTGCTAAGCCCTAAAACAGACTGTGTATCAGTTTCATTACGGTATTGGCAGTGATCTTTACAAGTGTTGTCTGCAAAAAATGTAGGATGTACGAAAAATGTTGCAGGACGAGTTACAATTTTAAGTTACTAGTCCTGCAGCATGAGTTGTCTCTGAAAAAAAAGTCCTTTGAAGTGCATGTCTTTATTATTTTTTTATTACGTTATTTTTACTAATTTTCACTAATTTTTATATTTTTATTATTTGGCATTGTCATTCAGCATTTTCAACTATTTTGTATTGTTTGTTAGATCTCAAGTTTCCAATTTAGAGCATGGCTGTTGTTACTGTTAATGGTATTAGACTGCTTCTGGCTTTCATGAAAATTTGTTTGTTTTTTCAGTCTTTTTAGCTCAACTGAGCACAAAGTGCTCAGGGTGAGGTATTGTGATCGCTCACCGTCCGGCGTCTGTCCGTCCGTCCGTCCTTCCACACTTTCCTTTAAACAACATCTCCTAAACCAACAGGCCAATTTTGATGAAACTTCACAGGGATGTTTCTTGGATGGCCCCCTTTCAAAATTGTTCAAAGAATTGAATTCCATGCAGAACACTAGTTGCCATGGCAACCGAAAGGAAAAACTTTAAAAATCTTCTTCTCAAAAACCAGAAGCCCTAGAGCTTAGATGTTTGGTGTGAAGCATTGCCTAGTGGACCTCTAACAAATTTGTTCAAATCATGACCCCGGGGTCAAAATTGACCCCGCCCCAGGGGTCACTTGATTTTACATAAGAAAATCTTAAAAAATCTTCTTCTCAAAAACCAGAAGCCTTAGAGCTTAGATATTTGACATGTAGCATTGCCTAGTGGACCTCTACTAAAATTGTTCAAATCATGACCCCGGGGTCAAAATTGACCCCGCCCCAGGGGTCACTTGATTTTACATATGAAAATCTTCAAAAAATTTCTAAAAATAAACCAGAAGGCCTAGAGTTTAGATATTTCACATGTAGCATTGCCTAGTGGACCTCTACAAAATTTGTTCAAATCATGGCCCCCGGGGTCAGAATTGACCCCGCCCCAGGGGTCACTTGATTTTACATAGGAAAATATTAAAAAAATCTTCTTCTCAAAAACCAGAAGCCATAGAGCTTAGATATTTGACATGTAGCATTGCCTAGAAGACCTCTACTAAAGTTGTTCAAATTATGACCCGGGGGTTAAAATTGACCCCGCCCTAGGGTCACTTGACTTTACAATGAAAATCTTCAGAAGTTTTCTAAAAATAAACCAGAAGGCCTAGAACTTAGATATTTCACATGTAGCATTACCGAGTGGACCTCTACAAAATTTGATCATATCATGACCCCCTGGGTCAAAATTGACCCCGCCCCAGGGGTCACTTGATTTTACATAGGAAAATCTTCAAAAATTTTCTAAAAATAAACTAGAAGGCCTAGAGACTAGATATTTGACATGTAGCATTGCCTAGTGGACCTCTACAAAATTTGTTCAAACCTTGTCCCCCGGGGTCAAAACTGACTCCGCCCTAGGGGTCACTTGATTTTTTCATAGGAAAATCTTTAAAAAAAATTCTAAAAATAAACCAGAAGGCCTAGATCTTAGATATTTGACATGTAGCATTGCCTAGTAGACTTTTACAAAATTTATTCAAATCATGACCCCTGGGGTCAAATTGACCCTGCCCCATGGGGTTACTTGATTGTACATAGAAAAATCTTCAAAATTTTCTAAAAATAAACCAGAAGAGCTTAGATATTTGACATGTAGCATAGCCTAGTGGACCTCTACAAAAAGTTTTCAAATCTTGTTTTTAAAGTTACTTAAAGAAAATTTGAGCTATATTTTCTCATAATTCTTTTGATTGATTTCTGTTATGATCTTTTGATCTTGAAGACTTGTCCTTAAGTGCAATGATAACAGGTGAGCGATATAGGGCCATCATGGCCCTCTTGTATTCCTTTTAGCTCACCTGAACACAAATTGCTCCAGGTGAGCTATTGTGGTCACTCACCTTCCATGGTGTGTTATCTGTCCAACTGCTGAAACATTGTCTTTCTTCAAATGACATCACCTTTGAAACCGTTTAGTAGAAGTTACTGGAAGTTGGTCTGGGAGTTCCTTGGATGGTCCTACATGGAAAAAACCAAAGAGATACAAATAGTTTGATCCTATAGGATGTACAATTGTGATGGAAATGTGTCTCTTCTTTTATATAATGGCACAGTTCTGTCTGAAAGTTGCATGATCACTCACAAATATTAATGTTCTTAAAGTTGGTAGGTTTTCAGACATAAAACTAACAAACAGAATAAGAATAAAAACCGAATACAGCAATTTCATGGTAATTACACCATCTAAACTTGTGTAAGATATCAGTATGATATTCATACTTTTTGATCACCTGAAGGTATACTGGGAATAGGTGAAGCAAACAAATTTCTACACAGGGGATAGCTATTAAGTGGACGGAGGATAGTAATGATGTATTTTAAACAATGAGAGGTGATAATCAATGATTATCCACTGCATACTTCTTTTTACTTTTACACAAAGTCAGAGGGACATGGTTTTGACGTTCTCCACATCGAGGGATAAGAGTGAAGCTTTTCTAAGTGCTTCTTTATCTGTATGTACTAAGAACACTTTCGCTCTGACCCCTCGATATATATATATATCTGTTTAGCAATTTAGTTAAATTCCAGCATGAATTTTTATGCCCCTGAAGGGAGGCATATGGTTTTTGAACCGTCTGTCAGTCTGTCCGCAATTTTCGTGTCCGTTCCATATCTTTGTCATTGATGGATGGATTTTCAAATAACTTGGCATGAATGTGTACCACAGTAAGACGACTTGCAGTGTGCAAGACCCAGGTCCGCAGCTCAAAGGTCAAGGTCACACTAAGACGTTAAAGGATAGTGCATTGATGGGCGTGTCCGGTCCATATCTTTGTCATCGATGGATGGATTTTCAAATAACTTGGCATGAATGTGTACCGCAGTAAGACGACATGCAGTGCGCAAGACCCAGGTCCGTAGCTCAAAGGTCAAGGTCACACTTAGATGTTAAAGGATAGTGCATTGATGGGCGTGTCCGGTCCATATCTTTGTCATCAATGGATGGATTTTCAAATAACTTGGCATGAATGTGTACCACAGTAAGACGACGTGTCACACGTAAGACCTAGGTCCGTAGCTCAAAGGTCAAGGTCACACTTAGACGTTAAAGATCATTTTTCATGATAGTGCATTGATGGGCATGTCCGGTCCATATCTTTGTCATTCATGCATGAATTTTAATATAACTTTGCATGAATGTGTGACACAGTAAGACGATGTGTCGCGTGCAAGACCCAGCTCCGTAGGTCAAAGGTCCTAAACTCTAACATCGGCCATAACTATTCATTCAAAGTGCCATCGGGGGCATGTGTCATCCTATGGAGACAGCTCTTGTTCTTAATACATTTCATTTTAAACTGATCGATACTAGAATTAACTGTCAAGTTTGTCGTGCCAATATCAAAATTTTCAGGTAAAATATAGCGCGAGATGGGAAATATTTTTGATGTTTTTTAGTTAATTTCCAGTTGGAATTTTTATGCCCCCATAGGGAGGCATATAGTTTTTGAACAGTCTGTCAGTCTGTCCGCAATTTTCGTGTCCGGTCCATATCTTTGTCATCGATGGATGGATTTTCAAATGACTTGGCATGATTGTGTACCACAGTAAGACGACGTGTCGCGCAAAACTCAGGTCCGTACCTCAAAGGTCAAGGTCACACTTAGATGTTAAAGGTCATTTTTCATGATAGTGCGTTCGTGTCCGGTCCATATCTTTGTCATCCATGGATGGATTTTCAAATCACTTTGCATGAATGTGTACCACAGTAAGGCATAAGATTAATTAAAACGAATTAAAATAGCAATTATTAATTTAAAGTTAATGATAATACTATATTTTAAAATATTACTAAAATATAATTATCACAGACAAACATTTAATTTTCTATAACTGTCACTAGCATCACTGTCTTAAAACTCAGTCAAAACTTAGAATAATGCAAAGTAGTCTCTGAAGAAATGCGTTTTCAACTTTTTCTTAAAGCAGTCAATTGAAGAACTTTGTCTGATGTTCAGTGGTAAATTGTTCCACAACTTTGGCCCTATAGTACTAAAGCTTCTATCACTAAAAGTTTTTCGCTTGTTGAAAGGGACGGTGTGACAGTCAACTGATGACTCCGAGGATCTGAGGGAGCGTTGGGGGATTTTCGGTGTTAAGAGTTCAATCAAATATGCAGGCGCATTTCCAACATGGCAATTGAACATATACGTCAGGATCTTAAAGTTTATTCTGGCTTTGATCAGCAGCCAGTGCTGTCCAAGCTTTATTTCATGCAACACTTATTATACGCCCGAAGGGATATTATACGTCTGAAAGGACGTATTGTGTTATGACGCCGGTGTCCCTCTGTCCGTACGTTAGCAATTTTGTCCGCTATGTAACTCTTGAACCCCTTGAAGGATTTCAAAGAAACTTGACACAAATGTTCACCACATCGAGAGGATGTGCAGAGCGCATGTTTGGATGGCTCGCATCAAGGTCACACTTAGGGGTCAAAGGTCATATGACTTTGTTACGTGTCTGCTCTGTAAATCTTGAACTGCTTGAAGGATTTAAAAGAAACTTGGCACAAAAGTTCACCACATCGACACGACATGCAGAGCGCATGTTTCTGATGGCAAAGCCTGGCCGCTTAGCTCAATAGGTAGAGCGTTGGTCTACGGATCGCGGGGTCGTGAGTTCGATCCTCGGGTGGGGCGTATGTTCTCCGTGACTATTTGATAAACGACATTGTGTCTGAAATCATTAGTCCTCCGCCTCTGATCATGAGGGGAAGTTGGCAGTTACTTGAGGAGAAGAGGTTTGTACTGGTACAGAATCCAGGAACACTGGTTAGGTTAACTGCCCGCCATTACATGACTGAAATACTGTTGAAAAACGGCGTTAAACCCAAAACAAACAAACAAAGTTTCTGATGGCTTGCGTCAAGGTCACACTTAGGGGTCAGAGGTCATACCTTTGGGCGTATATTGCGGTGCTTGTTTTCTCTTTTCACCTGTCTTTTGTTAAAAAATGATGATAAGTCATCCCTCAGTGTTGGCCTAGTTTTCAGATGAAAGTTCCCACAAATTTCAAAAAAGAGAACTTGTCTTTTAAGAGGGTCTAAGTTAAATACTGCTGATTTTGTCGCAAACTCGGAACCCCGATCTGCCTTATTTGTGAGTATATGATTATGGTAATATGTAAGTTAGCATAAAAGCAACGTTTTCATGTATTAAGATATGAAGATTTCGAATTTCTTTCTTTCCCAAATTGTGATTTTACCAAATTTTTTTACATGCGGAAAAATCATTTTTTGCCATAAAATTGACATAAGTAAGATACCTTAATATTCAAACAAATCCTACTTCCACCCTTCCAGATCTTTAAGATAATGTATAGTTGATACCTGAATCTTTATAAATGAAGTCAAAATTCATGAAAAACCCTGTTACAGACATAGATTAAACAATAGTTGGCAGTATCTTGGATCATTTTACAGATGTATTATTTGTCATCTCATTGTGATAATGCATTGTGGTTATTTAGTTACAGATGTATGTTTGAGAAATATTTGAAAGACTGGAGTAAATGAAAAGACTCGAAATAGACATAAATTGTACATAAACCATGTAGCTATGAATCAGAATACTGGATTTTTTTTTCAGTTTCACATGTTATTCTCAGTACATAATATGGCTATCCCCAGTACAGTTGGGTAACATTTCTAAGGGTATATCTGTAATAGTACTTAGCCAGTGTTTTCAACAAAAATAGTTTGGCCGCCGCTTGTGAAATGGTGAATTCTTCAGATGTTGGGTGATGGGTGTGGGCATTATACCGGTTTTATGTGTTCAGAGTCAAAGAATCAATTTTATGTGAGTGTCTTAGGGCTGTTAAACTCCGGAGTGCTGAAAAGAATGTTTAAGGAACTGCAGTGTGCATGAACTATAACTATAATATTGCATACTTATTGAACATGGAAGTTCTTGATAACATTCTTTCTTTTTTTTGACAAATATGTATACAGTTCTTTATTTAAAGCTGTTTCATGTTCTTTGCCATATTTTACATGAAACATTTGTTTTGGCTTGGCTTAGTCCATGTCCATCATAGCTCTTGTTTAGCTGGCCTGAAGCATGGGTTCTGTTTGAGGTTTCTTTAGTCAGTTCCATTTAACTGAAATTAGGCTTCTTGAACTTCTTGATGGATATAGTCTGTAGCATCCTTGGATAAACTTTCCAACAACTGTTCAAATCTTTCTGCTTGACTGCCTTGAAAAAATAGTTTGGATAACTTTTCTTAATTTGTTGGATGAATCTTCCCCAAACATGGCCAGAAGCTTCTGCAAATTGACCTTTTTCAGATTTGTATGAATGGTTCAATTTGATCAGGGTCATATCTATCTGATTTTGGAATGAATGTTAGTTACTTTTCATGAAACAGTATCATCTAACATACATCCAAGATCAGAAGGCCTTAAATTGTTTATTTTTCAGAATCAAATATTGACACTAAAAGCATGTTACTAGTTCAGTTTTTGTGGATGTTTTGGAGAACTGATTTTTGGTTTTCATTGCAAAGTTGTATTGGTTTTAATACTAACACTCTGTAGATCTATTTAATGTCTTACAGGTAATATGAAATGAGCCGTGCCATGAGAAAACCAACATAATGGCTTTGCGACCAGCATGGATCCAGACCAGCCTGCGCATCCGTGCAGTCTGGTCAGGATCCATGTTGTTCTCTAACGGTTTCTCTAATTGCAGTAGGCTTTAAAAGCGGACAGCATGGATCCTGACCAGACTGCGCAGATGCGCAGGCTGGTCTGGATCCATGCTGGTCGCAGACCCACTATGTTGGTTTTCTCATGGCACGGCTCAAATAATCAAGCTTAATATTGATTAATTCAGGTTTTTTTTTACCTTTGCTTTTTATTTAGGTTGAGCTGGCCTTGTGGGACACTGCTGGTCAGGAAGATTATGATAGACTGCGACCCCTGTCCTATCCAGACACTGATGTCATTCTCATGTGCTTCTCCATCGACAGTCCAGACAGCTTGGAGAACATACCTGAGAAGTGGACACCAGAAGTTAAACATTTCTGCCCAAATGTTCCCATTATTCTCGTAGGAAACAAGAAGGATTTGAGAAATGATGATCAAACAAGAATTGAGCTCGCCAAAATGAAACAGGAACCAGTGAGAAAAGAAGATGGGACTTCAATGTTTGAACGTATTGGAGCTTTCTGCTATTTAGAATGTTCTGCTAAGACCAAGGAGGGCGTTAGAGAGGTGTTTGAGCATGCAACCAAAGCTGCACTACAAGTTAAGAAGAAGAATAAGAAAAAGTGTAGAATATTCTAATATTTTAGACTGGTTCAGCGATCAGTTTGATTACTGTATTGCAAATCTAGTAATATAAGCCTGTAAGACTTTATATGCTTCATATTGCAAAACTTTTTATACTGCAAATACAAGTTTTCTATAGGATTATGAATGATCTGTTTGATTATTATTTAAAATGTGAGTAATTAGCACCCAGGCAGGAATGTTTAGGGGTAGAGTTTTGGCGTTGTCCCATTTTCTGTCGGTCAGTCTGTCTTTCTAATTATGGTCCCCGCCATATTTTTTAAACCTCTTTAAGGATGGGTGGAATGCTAATCTCATCAAGAAGATGTGTTGAACCCATGTTTCATTTGAGCCTGCCCAAGTAAAATATTTGAGCCTTGGAGTTTTTGTCTTCTGAACCACTTGAAAGATGTTTAGGGAACTTCGATGAAATGATCTCATAATGTTGACCCGCAGAAATGTTCTGATTGAGCGTACTTGATAATTCACTTACAAAGACAATATGCAGAAGGCATGTTCAAAGAGCATTTGCAGAATGTTGAGGTCACTGCTGTTTAACCTTAGATTTCTTGCCCTGTATCAAACATTTTATTACTCATGGCTAGATGGTGGACTAAGAAAAAAATTGTTAGCTACTTTTGTGATTGCCCTGTGTCTGTCATTGTCCAAGATTTACTTGAACACCACCTCGCCTGAAACTCAGAATTACACCAAACTTAATCTATAGCATCCTGGCATGGACTTCTTTCATAGTTTTTTCAAAGGGTTCCACTTAACTGAATTTAAAGACCTTTAGAGCTACAAAAAAAAATTTGATGTATGTTCTAGCATTCATCATCAACATGTTATTTTAAACTTCTCCTGAAACTACTGGTCATGCGGGAGGCATATAGTGATTGTCCTGTCCGTTCGTACGTACGTACGAGGTTAACCAAATGGGAGCGTTTCGTCTAGCATCAATACCCCTTACTAGAATGACTTGATACTAATGCAGATGTAACCTGTGACCATTCCTCATCTTCAGACATCACCTGACCTCAGTTTGACCTTGACCTTGACCTCATTTTGGACTTGGGTTGCTTTATATGGGCCATCTCTTGGTTTACCAAATAGGACCGTTTCGTCTAGCATCAGTACCCCTTACAAGAATGAATTGATACTAATACAGATGTAAACTGTGACCATTCCTCATCTTCAAATATCACCTGACCTCAGTTTGACCTTGACCTCGTTTTGGACTTAGGTGCTGGACTTAGGTGCAAAATCTATCAACAAGGATGCCACTGGGGGCATCAAACGTTTATTGAACGCAGCTCCTTGTTTAAAGAATGTTTCCTAAACTACCAAGCCAGACTTCACAGGAATGTTCCTTGGATGACCCCTTTCAGATTATTTCTATCTATCTAAATTTTACAAGAAATGACATATTAGAATCGAAATAATTTATAGCAAAACCGTGTTTGAACACGGTGGTGGTTATTTGTTGTCAAAATAATTTTAGGAGGGCTGTTCCCTCGTGAAATTACTACACACGACGTATAACCGCCCACCATGTTAAAACAGTGCTAAAGCATGGTTTTGCTATGTTATTTCTTAAATATTTGAGAGGTATACGTTGTTTATAAACTTGGTGGATTATGTGATGATTGTCATGGGTGTTATGGTCAAGTAATGTTCTTGCCTTAACAAATTTCAAACGTCCTAGAATTAAGTGGGCTGGATTACTACAGATGTACAACAGAATACTTAGAACTAGCAGGTAGATACTACAAGTTGTTGAAAAATATGGTCCAGTTGTTATTGTTAGTACAAAATATTAGACATTATCTAATAATGTCTCTTTAAAAAGCTTTGTAATACAGCTTTCACTCATGTGATGAAGGTTGAAATATAACTACTGTAAACAGGAATATTAAAATTTTGTTAACTGAAAATTTTAGCCTCTGTATTTTCAAAGTCCATATATAGCAAACTATCATACATTTCTGTCAGTACTACTGGGAAATTAGTTTTTGATACAAAATCAAAATGTTTTTCTACTTCTAATGAAATTCTCAAGAAATATAGTTGCTACCCTAAACTGTTAACAAAACAACTTGTCAAATAATTCTATTGCAGCCGAAAATGTGATGTGTCTAGATAATTTATTTGATAAATCTTCAGCAAACTTCTACCAAGGATGGCTATCCTGATTACAAAATATAATGGCAGGCTTATAAGTATATATAGAAATCTGTGAAAATTATCTTATTTGAACTTGTTTGATTTCAGAATCATTTCACACAATCTTATCTTGGGTGACCCTCTACCAAAATAGTTAAATAATATCCAGAATTAACCATAGTCCTAAAGAAACATGTCTGAGCTATGAAACTGAGGTGAGCGATCTAGGCACAATTCCCCCCTTGTTTATTTTAAACGCATGTTACCATTCTTGATCTATTGTGGATTTAAAGTCAAATAGTGAAGATCAGGAGAGTGACTTAGGGTTTCTACGTCTCTTCTTTTGTTCAAACTTCATATTGACAAATGGGGATTTTATTACAGAGTGGTTCCTGTCTTTGCTTGAAATTATGCACAAAGAGGCACCTGAGGTTGTCGGCCACTATTAAAGAAGGAAGTACTTCCGATACACTGTAACCTTGCTCCAAACTTTCTAGTTTCACAACAAGTAGTGGCTCAGTGAGAAAAAAAACCTCAGTGACAGAGCCTACAATTTTTGCCAATCTTAAACAAGGTCAGAATGTTTCTCTCAGTAAAATCTGAGACTAGTTTGAAATTAGTTATGGTTACTAACTAGGTCACCAGGTCAAATCGTAGAGAAAAAAAATAAACACCATAAGAGGCCGTATTTCCTACCTGATGTTCATAGATCTGACAGAATATATGCCTCTTATGAAGTCTAGGCTGCATTTTCTTTTTGATTATTATCCGAAAAAATGTTTCTAAGTTTTGTCTTCCTGAAATCTAGATCGTTTTCAAAACTGGACTAGCTTAAGTCAATAGCTGGGTCACAAGTTCAAATCATTGCACTTTCTACTTTACTAAATATTGTCAAAATGTCTCTTAGAATTCTATGTCAAGTTTAAAACTGGGTTACTTGGTGTTGAACTTGGTCAAATAATAGAAAAGTGATGCAATATTTCAGCAGCAGAATTTATGCATACTTTCCTGATACAAATCTTATAACCTTGTATTGTAGGCAATGCCATGTTTCATTTGGAAAGAATTTCAGTGGCCTCAAAAATTTATATAATAAAGCATGTTATGATGAGGGTCAGACTAACTTAAGTTACAGCTTGGACATGACATGCTAATATTTTTGAATCGGTATTGCTCTTGCCTGTAACCTTGACCTTGAAGTATGGATTGTTACTAGGAGGCATTGGTAGTTAGTGTTATTGGGAAAAGGGCAAGTAGGAGTTAACAGGATCATTAGCACACATCATCCGTTGTCAACTTTACAAAAACAAATCCTCCATTACTACTATGCTAAATATCTTGACTCTTCGCTAGGTTGTTACCTGGATAACAAGTTTATAGAAATTGAGTTAATATCTGAAGGGACTGTTGTTGCTATGCCAACAAAAGGGAATAATTAAGCTCTGAAACCACATCTGGAGCTTAGATACTTGGTATGTGGCATCATTTAATAGACCTGTATTGAACTTTTACAAATCATGACCTCTGGTTTAAATGGCTATTGTGATCACCCTGTCCATTGCATGTTGACAGTTCTTCTGTTGACATTTTAGAGTTAACAATTCTGGCTCATTGAAATTGAACAGAATATTTAAGAATCTCTAATGTGTTTGGTACTGGGTCATCTGTGGTAAAAAGAAGGTCACTTGGTTAAATCCTAGAAAATACTTTGTTAATAAAGTACATCTTTTACCTGACCCACATGAAACCTGGTCAGAATATTTGTCTATGAAACAAGAATGCTTCGGGCTACAGTGGTTCAACCATAGGTTTCAGGGGTCAAAGGTAACAACAGTGACATTAAGGTTGAAAACAGTTTGCTTATTACCTGCAGAATGTTCAGGCCTGCAGTGATCAAACTGTAAGATTCTGATTCTGGTCAGTTGATGACCCCTATTGTTAGGAGGTCAGAGATCAAGGTCTTGGAAAACAGTTTCTAATCGATGTGGAGAATGCTTTGGTCTACAGTTGACAAACCTCATAGGGTGATTGTCTTAGGTAGATGGCTCGTATTAATTGAGGTCTGAAGGTCAATGTCATTGCACACTAAACAGCTTCAGTGGCTAAGTGGGTTGACAAGTGGTGGAACTTTCAAACTTTGTTTCGTTCCAAGCATACTTTAGACTAAAAACTGCATACTTGTCTACTTGCTGTCTTGGGTAGGGTTTGGGGGAGCATACTGTGAAATCTTTTTATTTGAAACCTTAGAATATCGGGGTTTTGACTTTGACCAAAGACAACCCGTGTTGGAGTGTTCATTGTTCTGTTTCAAATTCAGATGCTGTGAATAGGAATTTTCTTTATTTCTTGGGATTTTTGTTGTTGATTGAAGCATCCATGAATATTGATCACCCACAAATAATTGTTATTTCACAGTATGTGTTTGACAAACAGTAGTTTACTTAAACAACTTACCTCTGTATAACTGATCAGAATTACACCAAACTTGGTTTGTAGTATCATGGCATTGACCTTTGTTCAGATAGTTCAGCTTAACCCTTTATAGGGATGGGCTCATAGAGCTGAAAATAGAAAAAGACTTTGAACTATTACTTATAAACCACTTTTTGACATTCACCAAACCGAGGACTTGGAGCAAAACTAGTCTGTTTGCTTCTATTTCTATATACACTTGGACTAGTTTCGCTCTGAGCCCTCGAAATGTCTTTGTATTGACCTCTTTGTTCATATGGTTCTTATTGGCCAACTCGGCTTTAAATAGAAAAAAACATTTTAACAACATCTGATGAACATCACTTGGTTGTATCTTCAATGGATGTATCATGTTCAGGACTTCTTCCCATAAACTGCATTGTGGATCTTCACCAAACATCATCTGTAGCATCCTTTGTTCACATGGTATCATTGGAGTACTGTTTAGAGCAGTCAGAGCTAAAACTTGAAAATTCTTTAAATAAGTATGGAACGGCTTTGTAGATTTTCACAAAACTTGGGTTTGTTGCATCCTTGGATGGACCTTTCTCTTGTTTTAGGAAGTGGTTCTACTTGGTGGCACTAATGACTGGAGCTGAAATTAGAGGAAAAAATATATAAAGGACTTCTTTTCATTATCAGCTGGATGGATAATATCCAGATGTGGTCAGAAGCATGGTCAGAATGTAAATATAACTGAGCCTGGTGGCCCGTTTTATTGTCAACAAGAGTACCATATTATTCTTGGGTGTAATGTCAGTATTTCTACATACATATATATGTACCTACAACTCATAAGGAAGGCTATATGTCCATAACTTGTATTGCCTGGCAATAGTTTCTTCACTTGTTTTTTACTTGCATGCTGTTCTTTTTAGCCAATGGTGAGCTTTTGTGACTGCTCAATGTCCGTGTGTCGTGCGTCCGTCAACATTTTCTAAAATTATCTTCTTGAAAACCACTGGGCAGAACTACACCAAACTTCACAGGAATGATCCTTGGGTGGCCCCCTTTCAAAATAGTTCAAAGAATTGAATTCCACAAAACTCTGGTTGCCATGGCAACCGAAAAGAAAAACTTTAAAAATCTTCTTGTCCAAAACCACAACGAGCCTTGATATTTGGTATATGACATCATCTAATGTTCCTCTATGAATGTTGTTCAAATTGTGCCCCTGGGGTGAAAAGAGGCCCCTCCTCGGGGGTCACAAGTTTTACATAGACTTGTATAGGAAAAAACTTTGAAAATCTTCTTGTCTGAAACCGCAAGACCTAGGCCTTTGGTATTTGGTATGAAGCATTGCCTTGTGGTCCTCTACCGAGATTGTTCAAATTATGCCCCTGGGGTGAAAAGAGGCCCCACCCCAGGGGGGTCACAAGTTTTACATAGACTTGTATAGGAAAAACTTTGAAAATCTTCTTATCTGAAACTGCAAGACCTAGGCCTTTGGTATTTGGTATGAAGCATTGCCTTGTGGTCCGCTACCAAAATTATTCCAATTATGCCCCTGGTGTGAAAAAGAGGCCCTGCTCTGGGGGTCCCATATTTAACATAGATTTATATTGGGAAAAAGATAAAAAATATACTTTTCTGAAAGTTCAAGGCCTAGGCCTTTGATATTTGGTTTGTAGCATTGCCTGGTTGATCTCTAACAAGATTGTTCAGATTATGCTGTTCAGATTATGCCCCTGGGGTGAAAAGAGGCCTGGTCCTGGGGGTCCCAAGTTTAACATAGACTTGTATAGGAAAAAACAACCTTGTTGTCTGAAAGTTTAAGGCATAGGCCTTTGATATTGGTATGTAGCATTACCTAGTGGATCTCTAACAAGATTGTTCAAATTATGCCCCTGGTGGTCACTTGTTATATAAGTCATATAGGAAAAAATACTTCAAAACTTTCAGATCATATTTCCTAGACTGTTTGATTATAATTACCTGATGACCCCAAGTGATTAGGGGTCACGTGACTGTGACCTTGACCTACTGACCTACTTTTTTTTTTTTTTTTGAAGACACAGCCTTGAAATTTGGATAACATGACATTGTACAGTTTTGCACACCGGTCTTAAAACTGGTTTTCAGTGGCCATGAATGTGACCTACTGACCTACTGTCTGATATTTTAGCATCAGTTGCCATTTGAAACATGTAGCTCATATTTCTCAGGTGAGCGATTCAGGGTCATCATGACCCTCTTGTTTCAGGTTTGCCATTGCTCTTGCAGGGTTTAAGCCCACTTCCACGTTAGAACAATTGTAACATTGCAGTGCAGCATTTCTTTAAATCACTCGTGAATCATATCTTTCATTAACACCAGTACATAATTCAATGGGGGATACCAATTTAAGAAATTTGCTTTTTTTTTTTTCTTTTTTAAGGAATAAACGTTTGCTTCGTATAGTTGTATGAGAAAAAATTGTAATATATTTGTAATATTCCTGATGTTTTATTTGTATATTTTGTGCTAACATTTTTCTGTAAGATCAAAATAAATTCACAAGTTGTGAAAATATTTGAAAATGAATGTTGTGTACATTTTATAATTTTATTGAATTTGCTATACATGTATGTGTGTGTTGCAACTTGTAAGCGTTGTTTGCTCATGTAATGCAATTATCATTGTATTTCTATTAAACAATTTCTGATATTGAAAACTTATTATAATTTGAGAGAAAAACCTCAGAGTATATTTATACCCCAGTCAACAGTCTTTTGTGGGATATGTAAGAGATCTGTCAGTTGGATGGTCTGTTTCAAAAAGATTATGGCACAGACATTCACAATTTCATTTTAAGTCAGGGGCCTATGTGGTTGAGTGTTAAAAGTCAGTGACTTCAAATCCCTTCTCTGATGAGAGTTTGAAACCTAGCTTGGCATGAACAGTTCTTCTTTGGGGAAAGCCATCCATCTGGCTTGCAGAAGGTGGGTTGCCAAGCCCCAGGTGACAGTCATTGATGAGATAATGCTTGGAGGGGCACCTTGGTTTTCCTCCATTGTCAAAAGCTGGAAAAATTGATGTTTGATCTAAATTTTGCCAGAGTGACTAAACCAAACAACTAACACCCACCCCACCCCAAAAAAACAAAAGAACAAAAAAAACATTTGAAACTGGACATGATTATGCCTTCCTCGAGAGGGAGTAAATTGTTTTGCTCATGTTTGTCAGTTGGCAGAACATTTGGTATTCCATCATTAATTAAAGAAATGTTTGGCCTACAGTGGTCAAACTTCACAAGATTAAGATGATACTACTTTTTGACATTTCATGTAGTTCTTCCACAAGCTCGTGTTGAAGTCACAGCAATGCCTTTGCTGTACAACTGTAACAGAAAACTGTAGTGGTTACAAATCGGGTGACCTTACGAAAGCACCAAACTTTGTCTGTAGTATCCTTGTAACGTCCTCTCATATTTGTTCAGCTGGTTTTGCTTGACTGATTTTATCAAAAGTAGAAAGGTTAATCACATAATCCAGGGAAGTCATTCTTACCAACTAAACACCACTCTTATGCAAAAGAATTTACTTTCCTGTTGTTTGCTGTGCATGTAATTTTTAGCTTAACTATTTGAAGAATAGGAAGAGCTATTGTACTTACCTTTGCCCCCTTACAAAATTGTTCCAAGAATTGAATTCCATGCAGAACTCTGGTTGCCATGGCAACCGGAAGGAAAAACTTTAAAAAATCTTCTTGTCCAAAACCACAGGGCCTAGGGCTTTGATATCTGATATGTAGCATCATCTAGTGGTCCTCTACCAAGATTGTTCAAATTATCCACCTAGGGTCAAATATGGCCCGGCCCCGGGGGTCCCAAGTTTTACATAAACTTATATAGGAAAAGACTTTAAAAATCTTCTTGTCTGAAACCGCAAGGCCTAGGCCTTTGATATTTAGTATGTAGCATTGCCGTGTTGTCCTCTACCAAGATTGTTCAAACTATTACCCTGGGATGAAAAGAGGCCCCATCCTTGGGACAATTATATAGGAAAGTTACTCAAAATCTTCTTGTCGGAACTGAAAGGCCTAGGCTTTTCATATTTGGTATGTTGCATTGCCTGCCTAGTGGTCCTCTACCAATATTATTCATATTATTACCCTGAGATGAAAAGAGGGCCCAGGGGCACAGACCAATATAGGAAAAAACTTTAAAATCTTCTTGCCTGAAACTGCAAGGCCTAGGCTGTTGATATTCGGTATGATGCATTGCCTAGTAGTCCTCTACTGAAATTATTCAAATTATGCCCCTGGGGTGAAAAGAGACCCCGCCCAGGGTCACTTAGTTATTATATGACTTATATAGGAAAAAATACTTGAAAAATTATCTGATCCTATTTATGACCCCAAGTAATATGATATCGCTTGACGGTGACCTTGACCTGCTGACTTACTTTTTAGCTCACCTGAGCCAAAGGCTTATGGTGAGCTTTTGTGACCGCTCAATGTCCGTCGTGCATCGTCAGTCGTGCATCGTCCATCTGTCAACAATTTCTAAAAAAATCTTCAAAACTACTGAGCAGAATTACACAAAACTTCACAGGAATGATCCTTGGGTGGCACCCTTTCAAAATTGTTCAAAGAATTGAATTCCACACAGAACTCTGGTTGCCATGGCAACCGAAAAGAAAATCTTCTTGTCGAAAACCGCAAGGCATAGAGCCTCAGTATTTGGCATGTGACATCATCTAATGGTCCTCTGAACATTGTTCAAATTATGCTACTGGGGTGAAAAGAGGCCCGCCCCGGGGGTCACAAGTTTTACATTAGACTTTAAAAATCTTCTTGTCTAAAACCACAAGACCTAGGCCTTTGATATTTGGTATGTAGCATTGCCTTGAGGTCCTCTACCAAAATTATTCAAATTATAACCCTGGGGTGAAAAGAGGCCCTGCCCTGGGGAGTCTCAAGTTTTACATAGACTTATATAGGAAAAAACTTTAAAAATCTTCTTGCCTGAAACTGCAAGGCCTATGCTTTTGATATTTGGTATGTTGCATTGCCTTGTGGTCCTCTACTAAAATTGTTCAAATTATGCCCCTGGGGTGAACAGAGGCCCTGCCCTGGGGGCCCCATATTTAACATAGACTTATATAGGGAAAAAAATCTTCTTGTCTGAAAGTTCAAGGCCTAGGCCTTTGCTATTTGGTATGTAGAATTACCTAGTGAATGTTTAACAAGATTGTTCAAATTATTCCCCTGGGGTGAAAAGAGGCCCTGCCCTGGGGGTCACTTGTTATATGAGTTATATAGGAATAAATACTTAAAAAATTATCAGATCATATTTCCTAGACAGTTTGATTATAATTACCTGATGACCCCAAGTGATTAGGGGTCACCTGTACTGTGACCTTGACCTTCTGACCTACTTTCTTGTTTTTGAAGATACAGCCTTGAAATTTGGATGACATGTACAGTTTTGCACATCGATCTTAAAACTGACTTTCCGAGACCATGAATATGACCTACTGACCTACTTTCTTATATTTTAGCATCAGTTTGCCATTTTAAATATGTGGCTCATATTACTCAGGTGAGCGATTCAGGGTCATCATGACCCTCTTGGTTTTTTTTTAAGATACAGTCTTGAAATTTGGATGACATGCACAGTTTTGCACACCGATCTTAAAACTGGCTTCATTGACCATGAATATGACCTATTGACTTTCTTAATATTTTAGCATCAGTTTGACATTTGAAACATGTATCTCGTATTACTCCGGTGAGCGATCCAGGGTCATCATGACCCTCTTGTATTATGTAAGCTGGTATCTCGTTACCCACTAATGGGAATCACACACTTGTCCACTGTAATGAGCTGACATGTATTGTACAGGTTCCATAACTCTGTTTTGCATTTTTACAAAATTGTGCAATTTTTTCAACTTATATTCATTCAGTTGACAAGGCTGTTGAGCATTTCTGTCCTTCGACATCTCTTGTTAGTTAATGAAAGCATGCCTCAGTCAAGGATGCTTGTGCCAAGATACATACCAGGAAGGTTAGCAGCTAGATATTATGTAAATGCAGTTGATCAGCTTTGCTGACCATTTTATGCACACCTTTCGTTTTTGCAAGGTAAGCTTTTAGTATAGATGAATGGTCCTATATCAACATTTTTAAGCAGCTAGAACCAAAGGTTCAAGGTGAGCCATTTTAATTGGGCTGTTTCCATCGCTGCCGTCTAGCATTAGCTTTTCCCCTTTAAACAACTTTTTCAGACGTACAGCTTGATAGGTAATCACCAGATTTGTAACATCCTTGTCAGGTCTTCTCCCAAGGTTGTTCAAATGGTTCCCTTTCACTGATTTTATGGGCCACAAGAACTGAAATAGAGGAACCTAGAAATGACTTCTCTTGAACCGCTTAATGGATCATCTACAAACTTGATCCATAGCATCCTTGTAAGGTTCTCCCTCAAATGTTTTAGCTCAAGGTGAGCTATTGCGATCACCTTGTATCCGTCATAGTCCTTCTTGCATTGTCTGTCGTCGACAATTAGAGGTCACAATATTAGCCCAATCTTAATGAAACTTGATCAGAGTATTACCGTCAATAAAATATTGGACGAGTTGTTACTTGGTCATCGGGTCAAAAATTTGGTCACACAGGTCACGCCGTCGATCGCCACTTGAGATTGCGACTAAAAATTAAATGTGGCTCTGAAAATTTGTGAAAATGGCTAGAAGCTATGTCTGTCTGCAAATTTATGAATTTTGCCTGTTTCGCAGTATTTATGGACCAAAAGTTGTGAAATATTGATAAAACTTATCCGTTATTGAAAGGAGGAGGTATTTTATTTGATTAGGCAGTCTATAATTAGATTACTTTCTGAATAACAAATTGGATAATTATAATCATTATTCTGTGTGCTGGATAAAATTACCATATATGAGTGGTTGGCCATTACGATCTATAGCAATTTTTATGCCCCCGAAGGTGGGCATATTAAAATTGCACTGTCCATCCGTCCGTGTGTACTTGCGTCCGTGTAAGTTCTTATCCGGGCTATAACTCTGCCATCCATGAAGGGATTTTATAATAACTTGGCATAAATGTTTACCATAATGAGACTATGTGTCATGCGCAAGACCCAGACCCCTAGCTCCAAGGTCAAGGTCACACTTGGAAGTCAAATGTTAACAGGGTCTTTTTCGTGTCCGGTTCATAACTCTGCCATTCATGAAGGGATTTTTAAATTACTTGGCAGAAATGTTCCCCATAATGAGACGATATGTCATGTGGAAGATCCAGACCCTAGCTCTAAGATCACACAGGTTAAAGGTTAACATGAGGTTAAAGGTTAACATTGTCTGTTTCTTGTCCAGTCCATAACTCTGCCATCAATGAAGGGATTTTAAAATTACTTGGCATAAATGTTCCCTATAATTAGATGATGTGTCCTGCACAAGGCCCAGTTCCTTAGCTCCAAGGTCAAGGTCACACTTAGAAGTTAAAGGTTAACATCGTCTGGTCAATAACTCTGCTATTTATCAAGGGATTTAAAAATAATTTCACACATATGTTAACCAAATTGAGAAGGTGTGTCAAGCTTATGACCCGGTGTCTCTCAGGTCAAGGTCACAAAATTATTCATGCCTAAACTATTCTGGTATATTTTGTAGCATTCTTGGGCACGCTTTGGGGGCTTTTGTCACTAATAGTGACAGCTCTTGTTTTATTATTGCTGAGGCTTAGTTTGGGCAGAAACAAATAAAAAAAATGCTTCAAATAAGCAGATATTGTAAACATTGAATAGCTATGATGATAGAAAAGTAATTAAAAACGGGTATTTTGTCAAGAATTCAGTTCTTTCGTTTTCCAAATTTGTCAATAATTTTTGCGACTGTAATGCTCGGACAATTATGTCCTTTTGAATGAGATTTTCTAGTGCAATCTTAATAATAAGTCATTAAAATGTCTGCATTTAAGAAAAATATGACAACTGTTGCAAAAGCAGCTATTATGATTTGTCGAGAATAAAACATGGAAAGGCATAAAACCCCACCCACTTTTAGGCAGTGTGCAAAATAAGACCATTTAAAATTTGAATTGCTTAAAAAAATTCTTTATTGACATCTTTATTATGTCTCCACCCCCACTCGCCCCCACTAGGGGAGACATTGTTTTTGCCCTGTCCGTCCGTATGTCACACTTTGTTTCCGATCAGTAACTGGAGAACCATTTGACCTAGAACCTTCAAACTTCATAGGATGGTAGGGCTGCTGGAGTAGACGACCCCTATTGTTTTTGGGGTCACTCCATCAAAGGTCAAGGTCACAGGGGCCCGAACATGGAAAACCATTTCCGATCAATAACTTGAGAACCACTTGACCCAGAATGTTGAAACTTCATAGGATGATTGGTCATGCAGGGTAGATGATCCTTAATGATTTTTGGGTCACTCTGTCAAAGGTCAAGGTCACAGGGGCCTGAAAAATGAAAACATTTCCGATAAATCACTTGAGAACCACTTGACCCAGAATTTTGAAACTTCATAGGATGATTGGTCATGCAAAGTAGATGGCCCCTAATGATTTTGGGGTCACTCCATTTAAGTTCAAGGTCACTGAACATTGAAAACCGTTTCTGGTCAGTAACTTGAGAACCACTTGACCCAGAATGTTGAAACTTCATAGGATGATTGAACATGCATAGTAGATGAACCCTATTGATTTTGGGGTCACTGTTAAAGGTCAAGGTCACAGGGGCCTGAACATGGAAAACCATTTCGGATCTGTAACTTGAGAACCACTTGACCCAGAATGTTGATACTTCATAAGTTGATTGGTCATGCAGAGTACATGACCCCTATAGCTTTTTGGGGTCACTCTGTTAAAGGTCAAGGTCACAGGGGCCTGAACATGGAAAACCGTTTCTGGGCAGTAACTTGAGAACCACTTGACCCAGAATGTTGATACTTCATAAGATGATTGGTCATGCAGAGTAGATGACCCATATCGATTTTGGGGTCACTGTTAAAGGTCAAGGTCACAGGGGCCTGAACATGGAAAACCATTTCGGATCTGTAACTTGAGAACCACTTGACCCAGAATGTTGAAACTTCATAGGATGATTGAACATGCAGAGTAGTTGACCCCTAATGATTTTTGGTTCACTCTATTGAAGGTCAAGGTCACAGGGGCCTGAACATGGAAAACCGTTTCTGGTCAGTAACTTGAGAACCACTTGACCCAGAATGTTGATACTTCATAAGATGATTGGTCATGCAGAGTACATGACCCCTATAGCTTTTTGGGGTCACTCTGTTAAAGGTCAAGGTCACAGGGGCCTGAACATGGAAAACCGTTTCTGGTCAGTATCTTGAGAACCACTTGACCCAGAATGTTGATACTTCATAAGATGATTGGTCATGCAGAGTAGATGACCCCTATCGATTTTGGGGTCACTGTTAAAGGTCAAGGTCACAGGGGCCTGAACATGGAAAACCATTTCGGATCTGTAACTTGAGAACCACTTGACCCAGAATGTTGAAACTTCATAGGATGATTGAACATGCAGAGTAGATGACCCCTATTGATTTTTGGTTCACTCTATTGAAGGTCAAGGTCACAGGGGCCTGAACATGGAAAACCGTTTCTGGTCAGTAACTTGAGAACCACTTGACCCAGAATGTTGAAACTTCATAAGATGATTGGTCATGCAGAGTAGATGACCCCTATTGATTTTTTGTTCACTCTATTGAAGGTCAAGGTCACAGGGGCCTGAACATGGAAAACCATTTCCGATCTGTAACTTGAGAACCACTTGACCCAGAATGTTGAAACTTCATAGGATGATTGAACATGCAGAGTAGATGACCCCTATTGATTTTTGTTCACTCTATTGAAGGTCAAGGTCACAGGGGCCTGGTCATGTAAAATCATTTCCGAACAAGAACTTGAGAACTACTTGACCCAAAATGTTGAAACTTCCTAGGATGATTGGACATACAGAGTAGATGACCTCTTTATTGATTTTGGGGTCAGTCTATTAAAGGTCAAGGTTACAGTAGACAGAAAATGGAAATCCATTTCTGGTCAATAACTTGAGAACCATTTTACCTAGAACCTTCAAACTTCATAGGGTGATAGGACTTACAGAGTAGATGCATGGCCCTTTTTGTTTTTGGGGTCACTCCATCAAAGGTCAAGGTCACAATGGGCTGAACATAGAAAACTTTTTCCAATCAATAACTTGAGAACCACTTGACCCAGAATCTTGAAACTTAATAGGATGATTGGACATGCAGAGTAGATGACCTCTATTGATTTTGGGGTCACTTGGTTAAAGGTCAAGGTCACAGGAGTCTGAACAGTAACTTGAAAACCACTAGGCCTAGAATGTATAAACTTAGTGGGATGACTGGACATGCCAAGTAGATGATCCCTATTGCAGCCAACCATGTATGTGTCTTTGACTTTCGCTCTTGTCCCCTATTGACTTCTTGCCTGTACGACTATGCATTGGGGGAGACATGCGCTTTTTTACAAAAGCATCTTCTGGTTTTAAATGTGATTTTAGGGGCCTCCATGGCCGAGTGGTTAAGGTCACTGACTTCAAATCACTTGCCCCTCACCGATGTGGGTTCAAGCCTCACTCAGGGCATTGAATTCTTCATGTGAAGAAGCCATCCAGCTGGCTTATGGAAGGTCGGTGGTTCTACCCAGGTGCCGGCTCATGATGAAATAATGCACAGAGTGGCACCTGGGGTCTTCCTCCACCATCAAAGCTGGAAAGTCGCCATATGACGTATAATTGTGTCGGTGCGATGTTAAACCCAACAAAAGAAAAAAAATATGTGATTTTCAAAACTATTTTTAGCTCACCTGTTTCATAGTGACAAGGTGAGCTTTTGTGATCAACCGTCATCCGTCCGTCAACAATTTCTTGTCTGCACGATAGTGGTTTCATTTATGATTTTATTTTAACCAAACTTGCACACAACTTGTACCACCATAAGATCCCGGTTCCTTTTTTTAACCGGGCAGATCCTATGGGTTGCAGAGTTATGGCCCCTGAAAGGGCCAAAATTAGCTATTTTGCCCTTGTCTGCACAATAGCAGCTTTATTTATGATTTAGTTTATACAGAATTTATTTTAGGTCGATTGTGAAGTAAGTTCTACAACTTATATTAATCACTCTAGACACCTCATTCCTGATGGAAACCATCGCCACGAGGGTATGAGAGAAGAGGCCAGTTTCCCTTTTAATGCTGAACGCCAAGCAAGGGAGTTACTGGTACCATTTTTCACGTCTTTGGTATGATGCGGCCGGGGATCGAACCCACGACCTCCCGCACTCGAAGCGGACGCTCTACCACTAGGCTATCGATTTATGATTTGATTTTTACCAAACTTGCACACAACTTGTATAACCATTAGATCTTGGTTCCTGTCTTGAACTGGCCAGATTCCATTATGGGTTCCAGAGTGATGGCCCCTTGAAAGGGCCAGAATTAGTTATTTTGAACTTGTCTGCACAATAGCAGCTTCATTTATGATTTGAATTCAACCAAACTTGCACACAACTTGTATCCCCACAAGATAGTGGTTCCTTTCTTGAACCAGCCAGATCCCATCATGGGTTCTGTAGTTATGGCCCCTGATAATGGGTGGGGCTTGTTTTCCTTATATGGCTATATAGAAAACTTTGAAAATCTTCTTCTCTAAAGCTACTGGTCCGTTTTCAAAATAATTTTACACAAATGATCCTTGGATGACCCGCTACCAAATTCCTTGAGATAATTTTGATTCCTCGAAAAACATGGCGGCCCGCAGGAGACGCTCATTATCCCTACATGGCCATATAGAAAACTTTAAAAGTAAATCTTCTTGTATGAAACTACTGGCCTGATTTGAGAATAATTTTATTTAAAGTTACTTTAAGAAAATTTCAGCTATATTTTTTCATAATTCTTTTGATTGATCTTTATTATGATCTTTGACCTTGAAGACATCCTCAAGTGCAATGATAACAGGTGAGCAATATAGGGCCATCATGGCTCTCTTGTTATTAAATGGCAGATGTTTATAAAAGTAATCATTTTAGAAGTTAACAGATTCTTTCTATTTGCTTCGCAGTTGTTGGCCTCAAAGTTACCATTTCTGAAAAAGCAGTGGCTCAAAGAAAAAAAATACCCAGTGTGATCCCTGTCACTGTTATAGGAAAACCTTGTCAACTTTCTAGAGGCTACATTTTGTACCTAACCTTTAAGAAACTTTGTCAAAATGTTTGTCTCTTTGAAATCTAGAACTGGGTTACCTGACGTCAAAAGGTCACTAGTTAGACTAAAGTAAACCTTGTTAACACTCTTGAGGCCACATTATATATTTGGTCTGTTTAAAACTTTCTCAGAATGTTTTTCTCTCTGAACTGTAGGTCAGATTTAAAACTGGATTACCCAAGATAAAAAAAAAGCCAGGTCAAATTTAGAACTGGGTTACCAGAGGTCAAAAACCAGGATACTAGGTTAAATTATGAAAAAAACTTGCTAACACTTTAGAGGCCACATTTTCTGTTTGATCTTCTTGAAACTTTGTCAGAATGTTTGTCTATATGAATTATAGGTCAAATATAAAACTAAAGTACCGGAGATAAAAACTGGGTCACAGGGATTTTTTCAGATTTTGGGGATGGTACTGGTTCCGGTAAAATGGGGGAAAATAAGTCGTAAATTAAAGATTTGAAGAAAAAAGATCTAATGCAGTTTTACTAATTACAGTGGGTGGGGCAGCAGGTGTGATAATCTAGGGTTTTTGGGATGACATTTTGCAGATCTGGTGCTGATAATGAAAATATTTGGTGTTAGCCTTACTCATTAAAGTTATCAGGCAGTCCCGAAATGTCCTATTATTTGGACTAATTTGGTGTGTAAGACTAGAAATAAAAAATAGGCGATAAACTCCTATTCAGTTCAATAAGTACGTCAATTTTAACATGTATTATTTCAGTATGAATACCATAAATCTGCATTCGCATCGTCCATATCCTAATATTTCTAGTCATGAACTATTCATCTAGTTTACCGGATGTTTACGAACGTAGACGACTATGTTTTATCATCAGCATTGTCAGTGTAGTGCACCAGGTGTCATCTGCTGCGAGAAATATTCCGCGGTGTTTGAATGTGTTTCTCTTAGAAGATAATGTTTATATTATGGTTTTCAGATGCAATTTTAAGATATAACATAATGTTCCATTTATTTTTTTTTTCAACAATTTGGGGAATTGTTGCCTTCATTTGAGGGAAAATGCATAGTTTTCAGCTGGGGATAGACTCCTTTACCGGAGTCAGTTTATGAAGGAAAAAATCCCTGGATCACTAGGTCAAATCATAGAAAAACCTTGTAAATACTCTAGCAGCCACACTCTTGAAACTTGTCAGAATTTTTGCCTCTATGAATTATAGGTCAAATTTAAAATTGAAATATCCGAGTTAAAAAAAATGTGTACTGTGCCTGTTATCATGAAAATCAAATGATTTGGATTTCCCCTTTTGACCTACTGATTTCAAAATCAATAGGGGTCACTTGCTGGTCATGATCAACCTTCTTATCAACTTTCATGATCATAGGCCCAAGATTACTCAATTTATTGTCCAGAAAATGGTTCAACTACAGTTTCTGGATGATAACTTAAGAACACTTGGACCTAGGATCACGAACCTTCATAGGGAGGTTGATCATGACCAGCAGGTGACCCCTATTGATTTTGAGGTCAGTAGGTCGAAGGTAAAGGTCACATTAACACAGAACAGTAGATTTTTTTTGCCAAATAACTAGAGAATGCTTTGGTCTAAAATCACATTTGATAAGGAGGTCACTTACGACTAGTAAATGACCCATAATTATGCCCCTCTTCGAAGAAGTAGGGGTATATTGTTTTGCAGATGTCTGTCCGTCAGTCGGTATGTAGACCAATCCGGAAACAGATGATAACTCAAGAACGCTTGGTCCTAGGATCATGAAAGTTGATGGGGAGGTTAGTCATAAACAGCAGATGACCCCTATTGATTTTGAGACCAGAGGTCAAGGTCACAGTGACCCAGAACAGTTAAACCATTTCCAAACAATAACTTGAGAATGCTTGGGTCTAGGATTGTGAAAGCTGATAGGGAGGTTAATCATGACCAGCAGATGACCCCTATTGATTTTGAGGTCAATAGGTCAAAGTCACATTGACCCAGAATAATAAAACTTTTGTGTACAGTGACCAAATAATTTCTGTTCCTTGTGCAATTAATGAATGCATCAAGGGGGGCATTTCGTGTCCTAAGAGCTCTTGTTACTGATTTGAGGTTAGTATGTCAAACATCCAGTGCACAGTGACCAAATAATTTCTGTTCCTTGTGCAGTTACTGAATCAAGGGGGGAACTTCGTGTTCTCCAAGCTCTTGTTACTACACAGAAATATTTCCCATGATTGGACTATGTGTCACGCACATGACCCATGGTTGTCTGTCAAAGGTCGAGGTCACCATTGAAGGTCAAGTAAAAATTTGTTTCCACTCCATAACTTTTATGTGCATTGATGGATTATCTTAATACTGTACACAAATGTTCCCCATGATGAGACAATATGTCATGTGCATAATCTATGCTTGTAGGTCAAGGTCACAATTGAAATTTAAGTAAAAATAGTTTTTGTTTCTTAGCTCCTTGAAACATTTTTAGTCCTAACCCTGTTGCCAACAACCACAAGGGATGAACACAAAGTTTTATACAGGTATGGGACTTCTGTATTGCCACTGCAACACTTAGTCACTTGTTATAAATTTGGTTATGGCTGTCATGTTTCATGTTAGTAGGTCAAAGGCCAAGGTCACAGTTTAAGTATGCTTAGGCCAAAAGCCTGCACTATTTACATGGTGGTTGTTTCTATTTTGGATGTTTATAATATTTGAAATTCTTGTGATATTTGCAGGTTGAGCTGGCCTTGTGGGACACTGCTGGTCAGGAAGATTATGATAGACTGCGACCCCTGTCCTATCCAGACACTGATGTCATTCTCATGTGCTTCTCCATCGACAGTCCAGACAGCTTGGAGAACATACCTGAGAAGTGGACACCAGAAGTTAAACATTTCTGCCCAAATGTTCCCATTATTCTCGTAGGAAACAAGAAAGATACACGTAATGATGAAAACACGAAAAGAGAGCTCATGAAAATGAAGCAAGAGCCAGTGCGACCAGAAGAGGGAAGAGCAATGTCGGAAAAAATCAATGCTTTTAGTTATTTGGAATGTTCTGCTAAAACTAAAGAAGGTGTAAGGGAGGTATTTGAAACAGCCACAAGGGCAGCTTTGCAAGTAAAGAAAAAGAAGGGTGGAAAATGTATGCTTTTATAATGTTAGGAATATAATTAACTCGTAACAGTTTGAATGGCTGGCTGGTGATTTTCATGGATATTATCGAGTGTATTCTGTACATATGACAGATTGTTCAGTACATTTGTGTCAGTAAATATGCTTAACTGTATTTGAACATAGCTGTTACTAGTACTTAGTAATTTTAGGAGTTGACCATATGAAAATAATTTTGTGGGGGCGGGATGGGGGTTTCAGCTGGCAGTTCGAGGTCAGGCTGGAAAAGTTAGAAACTTGGTCCAGATCAGTTATCATAAGAGAAAAATGAAAAGAATAAAGACTTTGGTGTTATTCATCTGTCTTAATGCAACCATATTTCTTAGAAACATTCAGTCAGGATATAGTGGATTTTTAGTGTGAGTCTGTATTCACTCAGAAGATGCTACATTAGATTTTAGCTTGAGTGTTCGGTTCAGGGTGAGCCATTGTGGTGTACTGTGACTCGGGGGTATCTGGCATAATCTTTACTCTTTAAACAATTTCTTTTCTTGAACCACACAATAGATCTTCGTTAAACTTGGTCAGAAGCATCTTTGTATGGATCTCTCAGTTATGTTTATATGATTCTGCTTGGCCCCTTTTAGGGGCTGCTAAAGCTAAAAATTGAAAAAAAACTTTTTAATTTTTTCTTATGAACCACTTGATTTATCATCACCTAACTTGGTCTGTATAATCATTTTAAGGTCCTTCTCTTAAGTTTTAACTGACCCAGAAAATTTCCAAGATTCTCTGTCAGAACCTGTAACATAAGCCTGCAGTACAGATAAGTGACCTGCAGTAGTATCTGAAGCTTATTTCATATTCAGGATGGATAATTCCTTGTTTAAATGTGGTAGATGTTTTAGCTTATCCTGAACCGAAGGCTGTTAGTAAAGGTGGATGCTCTGGCGTCAATTGTCCATGTCCTCATCTATCGTCCACAATTTATATAAACATCTCGCCTCTAAAATTCTTGTTCAGAATTACATAAAACTTGGTCTGAAGCATCCTAACAAGTTCTTTGAGGAAAAATTTGTCACTGGGAAAAACTTGGTCATTACAGAAAATCAAAAACTTTGATAACACTTTTTTCAACTTGATTGTCAGAATGTTTGTATGAAATCTAAGGCAATTCTGGAAGTTGTGAACATGAGGTCACAAACTATGCCACTATGTCAAATCATTGAAAACACTTGGTTAATGATTTACAAAGAAAACATTGTCAGAATGTTTGTCTCTTTGAAGTTTTGGTCAAGCTTGAAGTGGATTGTTGAAGGTGGAAACCAAGGTTACTACGTCAGATGATAGAAAAAGCTAACTAACTCTCCATGGGGCACATTTTCTACCTGATTTTCAAGAGACTGGTTAGAATAAATCGTTGAAAAACTTTGTTAATGAACTATGTGGTTTCTTTTATTATTATAGATTATCTGTGGGAAGAACTAGTGAGCGATACAGGGCCTTTAGTTTTTCTTAATCATTTCAGTCCACCTGACCTGAACTTTCTTCAAGGTGAGCTGTGAGTAGAGGTGAATGGTCAGGCTTCCATTGTCTGTTGTCAATCATCCTGAAATTCCTGCTTTGAAACTGCTGCTCAGAATTTCATCAGACATGGTCTGTAGCATCCTGGCATGGATGTCTCTCAAGTTTTACAAATGGTTCTTTTAGGCACCTTTTAGGGGCCACAAGAGCTTAAAGTAGAAAAAAAAACTTAATAAAATTCTTGTGAACTACCTTATGGATCTTCACCAAACTTGGTCTGGAACATCTTTTAATGGTCCTCAATGTTCCTTCTCTTTCAGGGTCCACCAGAGCTAAAAATAGAAAAACCTTAAATAACTTTGTGTTGTGAACAAGTTGATGGATCATCACCAGACTTAGCTCTCTCATGTATGTTCAAATGGTTATGCTTGGCCTCTTTTATAGATTGCCAGAAATGGGTAAACAACTGCTCCTCATCATGTGTGATGGATCTGGTCTGTAGCATCAATGTATGGTCTTCTGTCATTTTTTTTCAAATGGTTCTGCTTGGTCCTGTTAAGGGGTTGGCAGAGCTAAAAATAGAAAAAGAAACCTATAAATGATTACTTTTTGTGGACCTCTTGGATCTTCACTAGACTTTTTCAGTAGCATCAAATTATTCAAATAGTTCTGTGCTTGACAGCTTTTAGGATCTGCTAAAGTAAAAAAGGGAAAAAACTTCAAATAACTTTAAATTAACTGTTAATGTATGTTCACCAAACGTGGTCAGAAGAAGGTCTAAAAGTCATGGTCCTCAGGTGAGTGACTTGCGCCCATTTGGCCCTCTGGTTTTTTCTTTTTGTTTCCTTAACTAGTTTAAGCAAAGAGCTATAAAAATAAATAGATCGGCAACTTGAAAGGCATATAAAGCAAATCTCACCAACACCACTTGGGAACAGAATGAGATCTCATTGTACAGGTATATGAAACAGCAGAAGGATAAAAAATTGTGTCATGAAAAACTTTTTATCAGATCGTTTGTTTATACTGATAATGGTCTTTTTTAATGTTATTAGTATTTTCTACCCGGGAAGGAAGGAATTTATGATTGGAAGTCTGAGAAATCAACAGTTGTCGTTCGAAAATTGGATCTGATTCGGTTTATGACGTGCAGGCTGTATAGCCAGTGTAATACTTTAATAAGCGTCTGTTGATTTTATCATGGTTGATCAAGTTGGCAAATGCTTCAATAAGATAAGCTTACCTCCTGTTGCCATTCTATGTATTTTATACTTCTTTGGTTTAAGTAATTATTTTGATGTTGAGGTATCAGTTAGAGTAGATCATAATATAATATAACACTACTTTTATAAATTATCTGAAAAAAGAATAACATGCAAATTTACTTTATTATTTTAATCCAAGCTCATTTTCATTAGCCCACCATCATCAGATGGTGGACTATTCAAATCACTCTGCGTCCGTGGTCCGTCGTCCGTCCGTCCTTCCGTCCGTTAACAATTTCTCGTTATCGCATCTCCTCAGAAACTACCTGGGGGATTTTGACCAAACTTTGTCAGAATGATGTATTGGTACCCTAGTTGTGTCCCCCTGAAAATCAGACTGGTTCAACAATTTTTTAGTAAGTTATGGCCCTTTGTTTATTTCTATAATTTACATAGATTTATATAGGGAAAAACTTTGAAAATCTTCTTGTCCAAAACCACAGAGCCTAGGGCTTTGATATTTGGTATGAAGCATCATCTAGTGGTCCTCTACCAAGATGATTCAAAATATTTCCTTGGGGTCTAATATGGCCCCGCCCCGGGGGTCACATGGTTTATATAGACTTATATAGGGAAAAACTTTGAAAAACCTCTTGTTCAAAACCACAGGGCCTAGGGCTTTGATATTTTGTATATGACATCATCTAGTGGTCTTCTACTAAGATTGTTCAAATTATCCCCCTAGGGTCAAATATGGCCCCGCCCCGGGGGTCACATGGTTTACATAGACTTAAATAGGGAAAAACGTTGAAAATCTTCTTGTCCAAATCACAAAGCCTAGGGCTTTGGCATTTGTAATGTAGCATCATCTAGTGGTTCTCTACCAAGTTTGTTCAAATTATCCCCCTAGGGTCAAATATGGCCCCGCCCTGGGGGGGTCACATGGTTCATATAGACTTATATAGGGAAAAGATTTTAAAATCTTGTTGTCAATAACCTACAACATTCAAATTTGGACCACATGTATGGTTTTGATGGGCAAGATGAACCTTGACATGAGTTGACCTTGATTTTGACCTAGTGACCTACTTTCACATTTCTGTAGCTACAGCCTTCAAATTTGGACCACTTGCATAGTTTTGTGCACTGAAAAAAACTTCGACCTTGACTTTGACCTAGTGACCTACTTTCACATTTTTGAAGGTACAGGCTTCAAATTTGGACCACATGCATAGTTTTGTGTTCTGAATTGGAATTTGACCTTGATTTTGACCTACTGACCTACTTTCACATTTCTCAAGCTACAGCCTTCAAATTTGGACCACATGCATAGTTTTGTGTACCGAAACAAACTTTGACCTTTACATTGAACTAGTGACCTACTTTCACATTTTTGAAGGTACAGGCTTCAAATTTGGAACACAGGCATAGTTCTGTGTTCCGAAATAAAATTTGACCTTGATTTTGACCTAGTGACCTACTTCCACATTTTTGAAGGAACAGGCTTTAAATTTGGACCACATGCATAAATTTGTGTTCTGAAGCGTAATTGGACCTTGATTTTGACCTAGTGACCTACTTTCACATTTCGTCCTTGAAATTGATCTAGTGACTTACTTTCACATTTCTCAAGCTGCAGCTTTCGAATTTGGACCACATGCAAAGTGTTGTGTACGGAAATGAAATTTGACCTTGAGCTAGTCAGTAAGTCTTGAAATTTGGAACACTCAAAAATGGCACATTGGTGGGCGCCAAGATCACTCTGTGATCTCTTGTTACTTTGTTGTGAAGCTGTTTATTTTATGACACTATAATATCATTTACAGTATACATGACTCTTGCCAGACTACCTTGATATAGGCTTCTTGATGGCCATAAAACAACATGATTTTTGGACCTACTGCTATGAAACAAAGCAGTTATGTAGTGATGATAATTAGAATTGTGGACAAGTCAGAAAGACAATGGGTATAAACAAGGAAAGCAACAGGATGAGTCCTTGTAGCTTGTCAGCTGTACTTGGCTATTAGAAATTTTAAAGTCCTGACTGACAAGATATGTCACTCTGTAATTCTTGGATAATTGAAACTTTGATAGTTTAATATTTCAAACATTTTTTTTTGAAAATAGTACTTGTAATAAATATTTGAAGCTAAAAGTCTTAAAATTTATTGCTAAGGTACATACTTAAAAGGAACTTGCGAAATTGCAGCCAAATTAATGAAGTATGTACAATGTATTTATAGAATTTCAAATTTTCTTTCTACCTGTAGGGTCAAGTGAAATGGCCATTTTCCAGCTTGTGTGCCTCTTCACTCATACCCCAGCCTTTTAACTAGACCAAAAACATCAAACGCTTTCCCCAAATTTGATCAAATGGTTCGCTTATGGATTGCCAAAGATGAAACTAGAAATATTCTGAGGAAGTTTTTCACCAAGCTTGGTCAGAAGTATGATGCACCATTTTATGGTTCCATGTGACTGTTCTTAGGGGCTCCCTATATGTATTGATGTTAACTTGGATAATCTTGTTTGAAACTATTTGACTAGACTAGCCACTTGACTGATAATAACTATATTTCTATATTTTTCCCTTTTTTGACGAATTCAATTTCATAGAGACAAAAGCCAGACTATTTTAGAGATTTTCACACAGGACTGATGTTGAAATTATGATATTGGACATTGGATATAGACTGGCTCAGTTCACTACATTCAATCATAAAAATGTAAAAATATATATCATAGTCTAGGAGCTAGTCTACTATTTGACAGATACAGACAGAACTTTGCAGGAGTTTATCTTTGGTGAACTTCTACCAAAGATGTTCAGGCAGACATGATGTGTGGTGTTTTTAGCTAACACGAGCACAAAGTGCTCGGGATGAGCTATTGTAATCGCTCACCATTTGGGGCCTGTCCGTCCACACTTTCCTTTAAACAACATCTCCTCTGAAACCATAATGCGAAAGTTGATTAAACTTGGCCTGGGTGGTCCTCTTAATGCGCTTGGTTGCACATAGGGGCCGCCAGGGCTGAAAATAGAAAAATCTTTAAATGACATCTCCTTGTAAACGGCTGGTCCAATTTTGAAATAATTTCATACAAATGGTCCTTATGTAATCATCTACTAAGATTGTTAAACTTATCCTGATTGGAAACTTTAAAACTCTTCTTGTACCAAACAGGTGGCTCGATTTTGAAATAATTTCACACAGACTCTCTACCAAGATTGTTCAAATAACTTTTTTTCATCAGAAAGTGCGTAGTCGCTTTTCCCAATATGTTTATACTGGAAACCTTCCTAGGGGGCCTCCGTGGTCGAGTGATTAAGGTCACTGACTTCAAATCACCTGCCCCTCATCGATGTGGGTTCGAGCCTCACTCTGGACGTTGAATTCTTCATGTGAGGAAGCCATTCTGCTGGCTTACGAAAGGTCGGTGGTTCTGCCCAGGTGCCAGCTTGTGATGAAATAATGCACGAAGGGGCACCTGAGGACTTCCTCCACCATCAAAGCGGGAAAGTTGCCATATGACGTATAATTGTGCCAGTGCGACGTTAAACCCAACAAAATAAAATAAATAAAAAAACCTTCCTGTATGGAACTGCTAACCAGATTTTAAAATAATTTCACAAAAATGGTCCTTTATCAAGATTGTTCAGTTTTTTACAATTCGTCAAAAAAAACATGACCTCCAAGGTGAGTGGTCACTTTTCCCTATATATATATATTTTGGAAACTTTAACAATCTTCTTGTATGAAACTTCTGGTCCGATTTTGAAATAATTTCACCCAAATGGTCCTTGTGTAACCCTGTACCAAGATTATTCAAATATTTTCCGATTCTTCATTGCCACCAAGGTCAGTGGTCACTTTTCCCTATAATTAGCTCACCTGAGGAGTTTTTCTGATCGCTCGATGTCCGGCGTCTGTCGTCTGTCAACATTTGGCTTGTGTATGCGATAGAGGCTGTATTTTTCAATTGATCTTCATGATATTTGGTCAGAGTGATTACCTTGATGAAATCTAGGCCGAGTTCGAAAATGGGTCATCTGGGATCAAAAACTAGGTCACTAGGTCAAATCAAAGAAAAACCTTGTGTATGCGATAGAGGCTGTATTTTTCAATTAATTTTCATGAATTTTGGTCAGAATGATAACTTGATGAAATCTAGGCAGAGTTTGAAAATGGGTCATCTGAGGTCAAAAACTAGGTCACTAGGTCAAATCAAAGAAAAACCTTGTGTATGCGATAGAAGCTGTATTTTTCAATTAATCTTCATGAATTTTGGTCAGAATGATAACCTTGATAAAATCTAGGTCGAGTTCGAAAATGGGTCATCTGAGGTAAAACACTAGGTCACTAGGTCAAATCAAAGAAAAAGCTTGTATATGTGATAGAAGCTGTATTTTTCGATTGATCTTCCCGAAATTAAGTCAAAATAATAACCTTTATGAAATCTAGGCCGAGATTGAAAATGGGTCATTTTGGATCAAAAAGTAGGTCACTAGGTCAAATCAAAGAAAAACCTTGTGTATGCAATAGATGCTGTATTTTTCAATTGATCATCATGAAATTTGGTCAGAATGATTGCATTGATAAAATATTAGTCAAGTTTGAATATGGGTCATCTGTGGTCAAAAATAAGGTCACTAGGTCAAATCAAAGAAAAACTTTGTGTATGCAATAGAAGCTGTATTTTTAATAAATCTTCATGAAATTATGTCTGAATAGCCTTGATGAAATCTAGGTCAAGTTTGAATATGGGTCATCTTGGATCAAAAAGTAGGTCACTAGGTCAAATCAAAGAAAAAACTTGTGTACGCTATAGAGGCTGTATTTTTCAAATGATCTTCATGAAATTTGGTCAAAATGATTGCCTTGATAAAATCTACTTTGAATTTGATTATGGGTCATCTGGGGTCAGAAAGTAGGTCACTAGGTCAAATCAAAGAAACACCTTGTGTATGTAATAGAGGCTGTATTTTTCAACTGATCTTCATGAAATTTTGTCAGAATGATAGCCTTGATGAAATTTGGGTCAAGTTTGAATATGGATAAGCTGGGTTTAAAAACTAGGTCACTAGGTTGAATAATAGAAAACCTTGTGTATGCAATAGGGGCTGCATTTTATACTGGATTTCATAATATTTGTTCAGAATGGTTGCCTTGATGAAATCTAGGTCAAGTTCGAATATGGGTAGTCTGGGGTCAAAAACTAGGTCAGTAGGTCAAATCAAGAGAAAAACCTTCTGTATGTGATAAAGCTGTATTTTTTAATTGATCTTCTTGAAATTTGGTCAGAATGATAGCCTTGATGAACTCTAGGTTAAGTTTGAATATGGGTCATCTGGGGTCAAAAACTAGGTCACTAGGTCAGATCAAAGAAAATACTTTTTTATACTCAAGATTTTTTGCTCCAATTTTAATGATAATTGGTCAGAATATTTTTTCCATGAAATCATTAGGTCAAACATGTTTACACTGTTATGGTGTGTTATGGTGTGTTTCTCAGGTGAGCGACCTAGGGCCATCTTGGCCCTCTTGTTATATTTATAACTTTAAAATCCTTCTTGTGTGAAACTGCTGTCACGACTTTAATAATCTCACACAAATGGTCCTTGTGTGACCCTCTACCAAAAATGTTCGAATTATTTTGATTGGTTAATAAAACATGGCCGCCAGAGGGCGTGGTCACTTTCCCTACATGTATATGGTGGAAACTTCAAAAATCTTCCTGTAGGAAACTGCTAGCCTGATTTTAAAATGATTTCACAAAATGGTCCTTGTGTGACCCACTACCAAGATTGTTAATCCCCCGCCACTAGTGGTGGGGGTTATAGTCCTGTTCAATAAGGTTGTTACTTCCCTTGCGTGAGTTGTCGTTATTGATAAAAACTACTTCCGGTGAAAATGGTGACGATCAATGGAATCGATGAACCGTGTGACTTGACAAAAAATCAGTGCATAAACTGAGGGTTTATTTAAGAGATAGAGGTGCACATGTGTCAGGAAATAGGCCGGAATTAATAAAACGTGCTAAAGGACTTGTAAAATTACGCACGAGGCCACCGTGAAATGCAAACCGAGGGCGATCTACGCTACCATCAATGACAATCAGAACTTTTTATGCCCCTCGCATCTATTGATGCGGGAGGCATATAGTGATTGTCCTGTCCATCCGTTCATTCGTTCGTCTGTCTGTACCATGTTAACCAAATGGGACCGTTTCGTCTAGCATCGATACCCCTTACTAGAATGACTTGATACTAATGCAGATGTAACCTGTGACCATTCCTCATCTTCAGACATCACTTCACCTCAGTTTGACCTTGACCTTGACCTCATTTTGGACTTGCGTTGCTTTATATGGGCCATCTCTTGGTTAACCAAATGGGACCGTTTCGTCTAGCATCAATACCCCTTACAAGAATGAATTGATACTAATACAGATCAAAGAGCTATAAAAATAAATAGATCGGCAACTTGAAAGGCATATAGAGCAAATCTCGCCAACATCCCGTGACTACTGAATGAGATCTCGTTTACTGGAAGTGACGCGTTCTCCACGCGCCATTTCATATGCGAAAGCAGTTATTCATCGGTAAATTAATTATCACTTCGTTCGTACTTTTTGCTTAAGACTATTTCACATTAAACTTATGTTGTTTTAGAAGTTAACATGTATTTCATTTGTAGTTTTAAAGGTACAAATTGTAACTCCATGCTGGCCGATGTTTGTTTTTACTAAGATATCGCCGATTCACGCTCTGACACGAGATCACGCGAGATTACAGCCAGTTGCCAATCTGTGTATTTTATACTTCTTTGTACAGATGTAAACTGTGACCATTCCTCATCTTCAAACATCACCTGACCTCAGTTGGACCTTGACCTTGACCTCGTTTTGGACTTAGGTGCAAAATCTATCGACAAGGATGCCACTGGGGGCATCAAGCGTTTATTGAACACAGCTCCTTGTTTGTACTCCTCTTGGTGAGAAAATACTGGAGCCAAAGACTTTAAAAGGTGTGTGGGACAACTATTTGTCTTGTTTACCATTTCTCAGAACGCAGGACTTGTATAATTACCTGAAAATTTTGACTCTGAAAACATGAATGCTAAAAGGCAGTTGAAAGCGAAAGTATTCTATGAAGATGGTCGTCTACACACTGTCAGATATCACAAAATCACAGATAATTGTTCCCACTACTACTCTAAGTGTACTTATATTAGCGCAGCTAAATTTTAATGCAAACGCCTTAAATTGAGTAGTTTCGACTTATTAGCGCATACTTGTATCAGCGCAATATCAACAGCACTAAAATAACCAATTGGCGGTATCTGAAACACCAATTTCCGATGAAATACGGAATGGCCCGAAACTCACGAACGAAGCCTATTCACGCAAGCTGGCTTATTACTGCCCATCAGGGTGTGAAAACTCTACAATACTAAATGGGTGGCGGCTGACTGGTATTCGTAATGAAATCGACCTGGCATGCAAATAAACATGCATAGGTCTACAGTATGACATAAAATCTACATTCGTTTAGATCAGTGTTAATCTGTAAATTTGTACATATATACAGTGCAGAATAGTGATAATTGTTTGTTTTCAAAATCGCACTTAGTTTTCAAAGCAATAAAATGTTATAATGACACTCGTAATTTGTGCAACCAGGCAAACTGGTGATCTACTCCAGAGGTGTTATACACAATGTTTACAGACAAGGCGAAAATAAAAAAATGCAACTTAGTTTACAAATAGATGACTTTTGCAATAATGTCCAAACAGGTTTAATTATTCTATTCAAACCTTTCTGCAGAATATTAGTATTAGTTAGGAATGCAGTTATTGTCATATTTACACAATAAATATGCATTTCCCTGTGTTCTGTTGCATTTTAAATATGATATTTTCAAGATGACCAATGTTACGCCTTTCATTTCAGTCTAATATTAATGCTAGACATGAATTAGTGCATGCTCAATCACGCTAATAGCGTGAAAATTAGTACTCCGCTAATATTAATACACTTACAGTATGTCAAAGCTAATGTTATGCCATCGCTGCCAAATGATTCAAAGAAGAAAACGTACTTTAGCAGCTTCTTGATCCTAAAATGGAACTTTCCTACATACTGATCAAGAAAAGCTATTCCGCCTCTTAAATAGTTGAAATATTTCGCCAAACAAAATATGACATATTATTTTCCATATATTTTTTACAACTAGCTGACTTTTTTCGTGAATTGGAGAGAATTTTTGAAATAATGTTTAACTTTTTAAAAACAAAACCCAACAACTGTCAGATGGTAATTTCAGTATTATTGAGATGGCATAATGACTGAAGGGAATTTGCTCATGATCAGTATATAAGCTTTCCCGCTCTGACTGTCAAATAATGGCCTGAAAAGGAGTATAAATTCAGCAATTTTTTGTCACTTTGGGAAAAGGTCGGTACCGACTGAATTGATCGCGGCATATATTATAAAAAGTCCAAATGTAGAATTATATTACAGACTATAAATAAACAATATTTGAAAGGTCGTGAGTACAAGTCCCTGCGAGGTGATGGTGCTTTTGGTTATAAGTTTGTCTAATCTATTAACAATTACCACTGTTTTCAATTATGTAAGATTATTACTATTAGATAATCATCAAAGCTAGGTTTCTATTTTTTATTTACATTTAATTATGATGCAGCATAGAAATTACTTCATGAAAGCTTTAAATTACCTTAATTTCACGTCCCTTTAAAGATGTACTTTGCTCACCTTTTACATAAATATTTTATCATTGTATATTAATCTAAATCTAGAAAATCCTCATTAAAAATCTTTACCTTGGCTAAATATATAAACTAACTGTGTCAACTGCAATCACAAGTAAATGTCTGTAGACCATTTGTTTCAAACAAACTTCCAGAGTTTTAGTAGCGTAATATATTCATACTGTGTTTACTTACACATAAAATTAGTATGTAGTATTTAAACCTTAAACACTACCTTTCATACAAACCTGTTTATTTTATATTCTAACATGGCTCGAATTGATTTCCAGTTAAACAAAGAAGAAAATCAAACGCTGTATATCCTGCAATAAACAATGGTTGACGCGCGGACCGGTAAGAGAGCATTGTGACGTCAGTTATGACGTCATGTAGCCGCCTGATGTCCGATACATTGCTCCTCGCGTAAATGAATTCCAACAATATTTATTGAAATATATTATCGTGCATGTCAGAATGAAAACAATCAAGGCCTTCTTGTGATTTATCGTCTAATTTACCACGGTTCATCGTTCAGATGCTTCCGTATTTAATCACTCGGGGCTAACGCCCTCGTGGTTCAATTCCTACGCATCTGAACTCTGAACCGTGGTAAATTAGACGATAAACAATGCTAAGGCCTTGATTATTTGCTAAATAAACTGAAGTTCATTCTAAGCCATGTCACCAGTCTGAATTCTGCGGCTGGACCGAGTTATGACGTCATCAAAATGGTGGCCATTTTTTAAAAATTAAATTGATCATCATCTTCAAATGACTGATAGTTGTTGTTTGTTTTTGGTGCTGAAAGTGAAGTTTGTTGTAGTAGTGTATTCAGAACGGGGATCCCGTGTGATCGGAAAAAAGATTAATGGCGACAGTTTACGGAACAGTCTGGTATATGTCGCCATTAATCTTTTTTCCAATCGCACGGGACCCAAAATATGGCTCTAAGCGAATACACTATATTGCGCACATTCCGAAACTTTCAGAATTATACACTGTGGAAATCTCTACATGTTACCATTATCTCTGACCTGTTTGGCATGCCTTTTTCTAGCGAGATGTGGGATGGTAAAGGACTTGTAATCATAAAACGTATCACCGCTTAAAGACAAAGTGTCCTACTCTCTGTGAACAGAATGTATGGTCATTGCATGGGAAAAGCATGGGGGTTAAAGGTGCCCGATCGGAAAAATTTTGAAGAAGACATTTTATGTTTCATTTGACTTAACTATGATGAACTAGAGAAATTTTCCAACTAGTTTACCAAATTGCTTACCAAAAGATGAAAACTTGAATGAGATAGTGTATTTCGTTGATTTTCCTATATGTCTAAAGTAAATACACTAGGCAATTTCTCCAGTTAAATATGAAAACAAATACTTTCTTTTTGTCTGATTATTATAAATCAGATATACACAAGTGATACAATTATGTGTAAATCTACTTTATAAAAGAATGTCACATCCGATTGGACATCGTTAACTATTACAATCCTGTTATTGTAATCAGTGAGGCATCTAAATTTGAGGCCCTTCAGCTCTTCCATTACTAGTGTCGTATGCAGATACATTTTATGAATTAAAAACAACCAGTTAAATTTTGTTTGTTTGTTTGTTTTGGGTTTAACGCTGTTTTTCAACAGTATTTCAGTCATGTAACGGCGGGCAGTTAACCTAACCAGTCTTCCTGGATTCTGTACCAGTACAAACCTGTTCTCCGCAAGTAACTGCCAACTTCCCCACATGAATCAGAGGTGGAGGACTAATGATTTCAGACACAATGTCGTTTATCAAATAGTCACGGAGAACATACACCCCGCCCGAGGATCGAACTCACGACCCCGCGATCCGTAGACCAACGCTCTTACCTACTGAGCTAAGCGGGCGGGTTCAACCAGTTAAAAGAAAATAAAACTTAAATGCTATACTCATACAGTCATACATTTCATTAGCTCGACTATTTAAAGAACAAGGAGAGCTATTCTACTCGCACTGGCATCGGCGTCGCTGTCTGTGTCACACCTTGGTTTAGGTTTTGCGAGTAAGTTACTATCAAGGCCATATATCAGTAACCACTTGATGTATTGGATTGAAACATCACACGAGCCTTCCCTGTGATCAACCCTATTAAAATAATCAAGTTAGACAACTCTTGCTTGAATATAATTCAGATTATGACCCTTGTTCAACTTAAAAAAATTGACGTTGAGGTTTTGCAGGCAAGTACCGTCAAGGCCATATCTCAGAAACCACTTGATATATTGGAATGAAACATCACACAGGTTTTCCCAGTGATCAAACATATTAAAATAATAAAGAAGGACAACTCATGCTTAAATATAATACAAATTATGACCCTTGTATTATTATAATAGTTAATTCCATTGTGTCAAAGATTCGAATAGTCTTACAGACAGCTCTTGTTTTAAAGACGTACACTAGATATTTCCTGTGTGTGAGATGGGTGAAATTTTTACCAATAATAGAATTTCTTCAAACTTTGGTTATTGAAGGACAATCATCTAAGAAACAAAAGTATGCAATAAAAATTATAGCTAACTGGTATTGAAAAAGAGTTATCTGCCCTTGAAAACGGCATTTTTGGGGAAAATGACGGATGCTCAGGCTGATCAGGATCTACACTGGTCGCAAAGGCTGAATCAATCGTGTCCAGCAAGATAAGGGTTAACATGTATTCAAACTAAAGAATTTGGACAATGCATGACTCTGCTTACACTATGAAAACCAGTCTTGCAACTATGCACTGGAATGAGAATATTGCTAACAAAAAGTAATCTAGCAAATACTGCTACCGAAATAAATTGTTGAAAAGGACAGTAAGCCACTTACTGAATGACCAGGCATAGAGACCTTTTAAAGGTATGTAAATAGCTATCTTAATTGCATGTATTAAACAGTTTTTGCAAAAATACAGACGGGCCTAAAATTCATTTGGTCAGTTTCTAACAGTCCATTGTACAGTTATAAGTACACTTAATCTAAAGCATGGAAAGTGTTTATAATCACCATTGTGTTTTATGAATAGGTCTTCCCTTTCCCTTTAAAGGTCGTGGATTTGAGTCACAGTATATACGTCTTTTAAGTCATTCAGACCCTCCATCGTGCTTGTAGACCAAAGTGCTTATTTGAACGTGAAACGTTTTCACTTTGGTGCTCATTTTGGTTAAAAGAACGTCGCTTCATACGGGGCGTCGGCGTCTCTGGTCGTTCTTTGCGGCATCTTTTATGTAGTTCAAACTTGACTTAGCTCAGCCAATGAAACACAGCATCAAAGCCGCCGGTGTATATTCAAATACGCTCTCTTTTTTTTTATACTCCAAAAAATATTTTGGAGTTTACAAACACTGATCAGACGTCTTTCATCATTAGTCACGTGATCAGGCGTCTTTCATCAGTAGTCACATGTCCCCCAAAAGCTTTACCACTTCTGCCAGTTACACAATTTTCTATGGTAAACCGTCTAAAATAGATACCTATTACACAAGAGAGCTATCGCTTTAATATGGAAGCGTCCTAGTGCCAGTGGATTTATAGTTTATTAAAGTCTCATCCACATTTACAATTTATACACACCATATAAAACCATTAATCATGTGGTCATTCTAAGCAGAATTATAAGTGACTGTATCTAAAAGCCATATCTGTACATTCTATAAACGAGTTTAAAAGGAAGATTATACACATTCGTAAAAATTACATATAATAAGTATTTACAAGAATAGTTTATGCATTTACTTTGATATTATACAAAAAAATAAAACTGATCATGCAGTTTAAAAAAATGATTTTGTAATATTTTTATCTCATAATTAGAAGTTACTAAGTTATAATTCTACTATCTCGTAATTAGGACTTAGTAACTCCTAATTATTATTATGAGATAAAAATATTTCAAACTTGGCACTTAGGATACTTGTATACTTTAACATAAAGAGATATCACTAAAATTTACAGAGATATCCATTATACATGTAAATATCTTGATACTTCCTGTGTGGAAGTCTCGATGTGCCTAATCTCGCCTACCTTGGGGAAATCGTCAGTTTAAGTCCGGGCTCGGCTTTGTGAAATTATTTTTAAAAAAGCTATCCACCAAGCCTGCGATAGTCTCTGGTTCTTTCCAATGTGTTTCTCTTCTACAAACAGTCGATCTCCGACGTTTAACTTAAATTTAACTAACTGTTAAAAAATGACCCCATGACTAATCAAAATTTAACGACTGATCAGTTTTCAACGACCTTTTGATCAAAATTTAATGTTGAAATGTTGGCGGGGTCAGTTCTCAACGTTGAAAAAGGACCCATGGGGTTTATTTTCAACAGGGTCATTATTTAATGTTACACCGGCACTAAGTAGTACTGCAGTTGCTGCTACAAACTTCCGGTAGTAAATAATAATGTTGTTACTGCTACAGACTTCAAGCAGTAAGTATATAGTACAAGTTTGTGATACTGCTTGAAACTTCCAGCAGTAAATAGAACTGCTGTTACTGTTACAAACTTCCTGCACTAAGTAGCACCGCTGTTGCTGCAACGAACCTCTGGCAGTAAGTGATACTTTACTGTGTAAATCTTTGCACATCCACAACTGCCTTGCTCAAAATGAGATACTAATGAATCAACTAATGCGCATTAAAACTGATGATTAGGGATTCATGATGAACAGGCAATACACAATACTGCTTAAATGAGAAATTGGTATTTTCCATCAATTTGCTAAATTTAACAAAGATGGACACAATCCCTCGTTTGATCTTGTATCCAAATATACCCAAATGGTTATCATTTCATTCCATATTCAAATAGATAATTATCATCTCAAAATTATTTTTTTATTTCTATTGATTTTTGTAAATTGTAAAGTTTTTATCTACAATATCAAAGTGGTGGGGGTGGTGACCGCAGCAGTCAAATTTAACAGAGAGGGACGGGTAGCGGGGAGGGAGTTTCTACACTCACATTTGTTATCTGTTATTAGACCACGGAATTCAAGTTTATTGTAATTATTCTATTAATTGCAGGTGATTTCTGCGCACGGTTCATTTTCGATTATATTAATAATGTGAAAATGATCCTGAATATAAACATTAGAGACATATTAGGCCTTTTCCTTAAGTAAACAAATTCCAATTGTAATTTAAGTCCTTGATTTGATCCAGGGCCTCCGTGGCCGAGTGGTTAATGTCACTGACTTCAAATCACTTGCCCCTCATCTAGCCTCACTTGGGGCATTGCATTCTTCATGTGAGGAAGCCATCCAGCTCGGTGGTTCTAGCCAGAACTGTGTTATGGAAATCCTCAAATGCATGCCAATCGTCCTCCGACAGCTCTTGTTATCATACTAAAGGCTTGTTTATATGCAAAGTATTTGATGCCAAAGAAATCATGACCAACACAGGGCTACTGCAGACGCACATACCTGTTACATTGCACAGATTCAGGGTTTTGTGTCAACCTTGGCTCTTTATGTGAGAGATTCGGCCGTTTTGTAGGGAGGATAGAGGTAGCTAGTATGTACTGGTTCTTTCCAGGAACGACGGTTAGGTCAATTGCCCGCCTGTTACTAACAGCCATACTGTTAACCTACACAAAATCATCATTATATTACGAATTGTTTTGCAATATGCATTAATTAAAGCTAGATACATGAGATATGGGTCGTTCCATGCGAAAACCTGTATTCATGGTATTAGTGACATGATATAGTTATTGCATAATAAATAGTTAAATTACTGGAAAATCATTGTTTTTGTTATGTTATGCAGCAACTTGAAACAAACATATTGTAATACAGTTATCTAAGGCAAATCAAATTCTACCATCTTTTACACAGAAAAGTTATTTGTGTTGTCATGGCAACGGAAATTCAATGGCACCCATGCATCATGAAAGTATAGAGGTGTATAGATAAAAGGTCTGTTATGAAACCAAAATTATACGGTTAAGTTATTTTTCAATGAAATCATTTTAAACTGTTCTTAAATATTCAGATGTATGATAAAGGTGATACGCATAATTTGTTGTATTTATGTCTTAAAGGTGGTCAATCACATTTAAGCAAAATTTAGTGACATTTTTTACTTTTTGTATATTTTGTTAGAGATTTATTTAAGAAACAAAAATACCCATTACTTAGAGTTAGATCCCTGTTAGAAATGTATACTTTATTGATTTTCATAAAAATTTGTAATTACTCCCCTTTAATATGAAAATATTTAAAATGCTTGGTATTTCTTTTTATTTCCATATAATTCTGAGTTTTACATTCGCATTGGATAGATATACCAAATATTTAACAATCTGAATCAAAAGGTGGGTTTTAAAATGCATGTAGCTTCTGAATTTCATTTTTTTTTTTCCATTCTATCTTGGTTGCGCAAAGGGAGGTAATAATAATTTTTCAAACTTGCATTTCTAATGAATTCAATCTATATATGTAATTGTTAATGCAATTATTTTACGAATATAATACAATATATCGGTTAGTTATACATTTTCTTAGGTAAAGTATGTTTATCACATTTATACTTATGATAAAATAACTCGATCTTGGTTGGGCAACTGCAGTAGGAAAACCAATTATTGAAAATATCTCCAGTGAAAACCTAACTTATATTAAGCGCTAACTGAACATAAATGAGTGTAAATGATCAGATGTTAAAGTTTAAAACAAATCCGTTACTTAGCCAAAATCTGATTATCCACCTTTAAATGTGCCTAATTTGAAGTTACAGGGTTTCGTTCCGAAATTTTGATTAACATAAAATTCAGCATATTCCTCATAGACTGCGTATTTTACTTTTTTGATATTTTTGTAACTTTTTTCTCTGCAAACCTTCAAAAACGACCATTGACGTCCATTTTTGATGGAGATCATTTTAACATAAAAGTCAATATTTACCTTAAGGTGACGTCCGAGCGACAAATATGACGTTGAGTTTCGAATAAAAATTTTGCTTCAATCTTGTCTCATGTAAAACCCAAACGATAGCATTTTAGAAAAAAACTAACATGATGATGAAAATTTTATTTTTCTGTCATTTTTAATGTCGTTATTACCATGTTGAACAATTCTCCTCTTTGGCGATCTTATCAGTACATCTACGGCACATATTCTGATAAGCCATCAGACAGCGCAACTGATAAATCCTATTCCTATACTTACATTGATTTAAATAGGAAAATGATACATTTACCATAGAAAATGTCATACATTACACATTTCTATTTATTCTATTATACCATCCCGGATATTTCCTGAAAAAACAATTCAATACCTTTAAGATGGTATATTTTCCTTCAAAATAAGTCAATATTTGGTTGCTTCAAAATTTGTTTGAAAAACGTCTCTTAAATTCATTATACTCTCTATACATATTTGGCAGAATTACACGAAAACCTGTTTTTACTAAGTATTTTTGAAGGAAAAGTTAACGTTAAAATACCATCCTGGATATATCTGGAAAGTCCTCGTCGTGCACATTCTAGGTATATAGTTTATTATAAAATAAGTTATTTCTTTCTTGCTTCAAAATTCCTTTAAAAATAGAGTTTCAACGCTTTCTGTATATTGACAAAAACGTGCTAAGTTTTATGATAAGATAGACCTGTAACGGAATAGGAATACATGTATAATTATATAACAGAGTTTAGCATGATTTTTGGGTGCGTTCCGTCTGACAAATGTTCTTTTAAAAGTTTTTACTTTTTTCATGGCATTTTCCTTTGAAAATACTGAGATATGTTTTAAAAATTCGAAAATAGAAGTGTAAGCAGCCCTGTTGTTGCATTATAGTAATAATCAAAATAATAATACAAACTATTTATTATGACTTATTTTGACATAATGATTGGGTGTTTCAATGAATTAGTTGAATCTGAATTTGAAATTTTTGGAAGTGTCATTTTGGTCAAGTAGTATCTTGTTTCTTGTATACATGTATATCTTCGTGGCACAGGACAGCGTTTTGTATTGACAAGATATTAGCATTCTAAATTTTATGGTCATGTGCCTTAAATCAGTGTACACAGAATTTAAATTGTGTTAATTTAATTTTAAAGTGACGATCGACTGTTGCCGTCCTAATCACGGCATGTTTGAATGAAAGGTATAACATCGTAACATGTACGTGCCGATGTTTTAATATAAGCTTTTGAACAGGGCTCCGGAAATTTTGAGAACTCAATCGGTCCAAAACGAAAATCATCGGCGCTACCCCACCCACCGCATTACCAATATACGTTACAGCGAATGTCTATACAGATTTCGTGATAATGAGCATGTCATGCATTAAAACTGAGTTACCGGTCAACGCGAGTTACCATACAATGAAGACAGTTATTCAGTGTTATGTGTGATCGTTACTTTGTTTAAATTTCGATGTTTTTCCGAGAAAATACTTGCAAGGATAAAATTACCAAGGCATACACCGTGTACCTAATTAGTCTAAAAGCCAACGCACGTGACTTCGGTACCATATACACGGCAGATAATTTGTGATGTTTCCTCATTCTTTGACAGAATTTTATAAAATACAATGCGTCAAATTGAATTACACAACACATATTCTCTGCTATACATCCTCAGTATTTTAAGAATACTCTGCCGCGGACCGAATGTGTACGTTATGTGAACGCTGAGATCGAATTTCCCGCATGTGTAGTACCATTTTGTCACGCGGGTTGGCCACGGATATTTCATTTCACTGGCGTTGTACTTCAATAAGCAACTACATTTGATTAAGTTATATGTTCTCTTCTTATGTAAACAAAATTTCGTTTTGAAACATTTTTTAAAAGACCGATTTGATAAACAGCGCCACTCCGGTTTTCTTTATCATTCGTGTTTGTCAGTCCATTTTTTTTCTTACTTTTTTTAAAAGAAGTCGGGTTGCAAAGACAATTTTCTGCACTTGTTTCAACTGGAGCCCCAACAAATGTATCATGTAATTTTTACAAATCAAGTAATTATAAAAATTATTTATATCGGTTTCCGGTGTGATGTCTCATTAAATGCAGTGACCATTTGTTTTTTACACGTGATCAAACATAGCCTTTTGAAATAAACCATCCGTCGGATTCTAAATAAAAGAAGTAGATCCCCGTCAAAAGGATTTGGATCCAGTCAGAAACATTTGGAAACCAGTCAAAAATGTTTAATACATTGCAGTCGGCTGTCTGCAAACATTAAAGGATGTGCCGCGCGAGCACTGATTGCGTCACGTGCTAATTACGGACCGATTATCAAGGTGACAATCAGACCGTTTGACACGTTTATTGATTTTATGAGGGTGCAACCAACAACTTCCTGCTTGGCAGGTGATCGTGTATTGAGATTTCAGACTGAAATTTATACTTTTCTCCATTTTTACGGGACTGATTTTTTTCGTTTTTTCACTTCACGAATCGGTCTGAAAAGTCAAAAATCGGTCCAAAACCGACAAACTGGCAAATTTCCCAAGCCCTGGTGATATCAATACATTCAAACTGAGGCCCGTCACCGTGGTTAAACAACATGACGATTGTTAGTTAATGATATCAGAAAATGATATTTATGTGGATGTATTATGAATTTGAAATGGAATTATAGGAATGAAATATAGGAAAAATGAGAAAAAGCTTGATAGTAATTCATATAGGATATATACAGACAAATGACCCTGCGACATGTTAAACTGCAACTATTATGTTAAACTTGAAATATATTTACGTATATAGGTTTTATTGTTTATTAAAGTCTTATCAAAGTACACAAATCACTATTAAAGACATGATAAAATTCTATATATACAGCGGAGAAGATCATCAAGCAAAAAAAACGAAGAATTGAATTTTACATTCAGAGTGCACATAAGAAATTTGAAAAAGAAAATGAAAAACCGCCAGTGAAATGACCACGGAAGAACTAAAAATAAAATTGAAATCGCTACAAATCGTCACAAAAATTAGCAAACAATGTAAGTGATAGAGTTATTATGCAAAGCTACACGGATGCTTATTGATAAGGATTAAGATGATGCAGAGATAAAATAAGGGAAATGGTGTTGGAGATGATATATCATAAACAGATGTTTTGATATTGTATATAATGTACCTGATTTAATATTATCAAGTTTCATAAAAAAACTCTTTGTTTTATCATAGCTGCATACATTTACAACAGAGTATGGCCATTCATCCATATATCATATCGTCGCCAAAGTTCGAAAATGGCGGAACTCAAGTTTTGGCGCGAAATGGTTTATCTAATTTTTCCTTTGACTTCTGTCTCCCGCCTTCTGTGCGAAAATAGCGGAACTCTAGTCCAATCATAAAGTGGTTTTATTAACATGTGACAAATCGGCGAAAAATCGTTGGATAGCTTGAGTGACCGTTGAAAATGGCGTAAGTCAGGCTACTTTCCTGGTTGCGTTTGATAGAGTGTTTTTCTCGTGGGAATAAAGTTTTATTAAAACAATTGGATTTTATAGTAGCAAGTAAGTGTTTTTCTGTATCTATATGATGTTTATAAGGTATATTCGTAGCATAAAGAAGCAAACTAAAAGAATATTCTGTTTGAGTTATGTTTACAATATAGATCCAGCTTTATGAATGTACCCTTACAGAAGCAAGCCTCTGTGGCGTACATGCTGCGTATTTGCTGTGTATATGCCGCGAACACAGTAGTATGCCAGAGGAGTACATTTTACATACACCGCATGCCGCGTACATACCGTGTACTATTTCGACGAGTACACAGCATGTACGCAGGAAGTCACTAGTACACTTCAAGTACGCAGCACAGACTCTGAAAATTTAAGGAGTACACTGCATGTACGCAGGAGGGACTTGTACAAGAAAATAGTACACTGCATGTACACCGCAGATACTTTGAAATTTGTGCAGTACACTTCATATACGCAGGAAAGACTTGTACAATTTCTTTGGCATTTATACTTAGTTTTTTTTTTATAAGTTAAAGTCTGAAGTAAACTTCATATACGCGGGAGGGACTTCATGCAGGAAGGATTTGTACATTTTTTTTTTTTTGGAAGCAAGAACTTGATTTCCGAGTAACTTTTATCTTAATAGCATAGAATAGTTCAGATTACCGGTATTCTGAACAATAAAATTTTGCCAAACTATTTGCAATGTTCATTTGTGAAGCTGACATCTTAGTGATTTCTGAGCTGCACCTTGCATGCAGTGTAAAAATATATTCTTTTTCATTTTGAATTAATCCTGGAGCTTTCTAACTTGGATAATTGAAAAGCCTTATTTGAACTTCGTTGCATTACATTTTGTAATACATGAAATAATTACCAAGATAATGCCTCAACAGCGCCCGAATGAGAAGAATTAATAGCTCTCACTGTTATTTGAATACTCTTAAGCAAAACACCACTCTATCATGTTTTATAAAGGTTTTAATGCTCATTATGTTAACTCATAAAGGCCTCACCAAATTAAAAAGTTGTTTATCGGATTTGCCGCTCGTATATTTTCAGAACGTTTTTGGCTAATTGCGCTTGCCCCATTGGAAAAAATCAATCCAAAATTTTTTGGTGCGCTACTTTTTACGGACGTAAAAGTGTATAAATGCTTATATAATTCCAGTCCTAGATTGTTCTCAGATGGATTTTAATCAAAATAAATACATACTATGCACACATCGTCTATAATAAATCATAACACTTATATTTAGTTGCATTAAAGTTGTTTCCCCTTGATGCAGTTACGCCATTTTCTTCAAATGTTTACCAGATTACATGCTACAAAAATTGATTTATTTCATTGAAAAGTGGATGGAGAAAAGCATACTAATTTATTTGATAACATCAATCTACATTATTTTGGTAAGGGTAAATACTTATTGATGCATGTCACTTATCTTTTTTCTGTTTTTTTCTGTCCAAATGATCAGCATTTGCAAACGAAAGTTGGTGGGGTAAGGAATTTACATTATCACAGCAGTTTCGCCACAAGAGTACACAGCATGTATGCAGCAGGAGTACACAGCATGTACGCCGCAGGACTCGGGCCAGGAGTACACAGCATGTACGCCGCAGGAGTACACAGCATGTACGCCGCAGGGGTAGTACACCGCAGGCTCATTTGCATGTGAAAAGTGTATGTGCCGCGTACATGCTGCGTACTATTTCTCGCATACTAAATTCCTCCAGCGTACATTCTGTGTACTATGTAGTCCACAGCATGTACGCAGCAAGTAGTACGCGGCAGAGCTCATTTGCATGTCAAAAGTGTACTACAAACGTACTATCGGTGTATGTGCGGTGTATATCCTGCGTACTATTGATTTCAGTACACATCATGTACGCATCATATACGCTGTATGTACACAGCAAGAGTACGCAGCAGGCCTTTTTCTTCTGTAAGGGTAGTTTTCTATGCAAACCTATTGAAAATTTAAATATGTCAAGGTCACTCTTTGTTATATTCCAAGAAACCTGTACTAAGCAAAGTTTTGCATGAAAACTCGAGATACGACTGTATATGTATCGGTTTAGTTAGGAAAAAATATGAGATACGCCATTTTCGCATAACAAAATTCCCGAGATACGCCATTTTTTCATTAATTGTAAGTTCGCGAAGAGATCACTTTCGGGACATGATTTAACAGTTTGTGTAAAAATTACTTTTCCATGCAACGGATAATATTCATCTATTTGCTGTTTCGACATAGATCTTTAAGAATGAATAATTTACAGTTCAGAATAACACATAAACCTTTTCTTTCAGGTATATCTACATTGAACCGTGCTATGGAGAGCAATGATCGCTGCTGGCTTTTGACTTTACCCGATTTTGTTCTTGTGACAGTATTAAGATTTCTTTCCATTGATGAACTCCTTAAGTCTGTATGCCTAACCTGTAAAAGACTGCATTCCATAATTGAAAGACATTCAATTTTGTGGAGAAATTTTAGTCCGGATTTCTGTTTCGACTTAAGGCAAGAAGATCTTCAAAGAATTCTAGAACACTTGATTACCTTCACTGAATTCATTGTTCCATTTGCAGCATTTAAGTGTGATACACCGACCATTGATTTCCTGTTCACAACTAAGTTGTGCAATGCCAAAAAACTGGTTTGGCTAGATATAACATCATGTGAACTTTCAACATTGTGCTTTCTAAAGCTCTTGCCAAACATTAGATTTCTGAACATTTCGGAGTGCAAGAATCTGGTTGATGCAGACTTTCAAGTGATCAAATCATGTAAAAAATTAGATCAGTTGTATGTTTCTTTTACAAATATAAAGGCGGAAACAATTGTGAGTTTATGCGAAGTTATTTCCTTGACTGTTCTTGATGTGTCAGGTGTTCCGCTGAAAATTGCTGATTGTGCAAAAGTACTCACACCTGAACTTCTGTTTTTTAATTTGACCTTAGATATTGGAGAAGATGAGCAGTTATTTTATGAAACAGTGCGCGGTTACACGGGTTGCAGTATTCATTTAGTGAGACTTTAGAGACAGATACAGTAACAATGTTTTCTAGGGGTAGACTTATTCTTAACTTGTCAATGGAAAAGGCCAAACAGCAAAGTGTTAATCCAGCCAATATGCAGTTAACTATAAAAGGTAATGACATTACAAAGAAGAGTATGGTTCAAGAATCAATCAGTTCAGATCAAGATATTACCAAAACAAGTACGGTTCTGGAATCTGCGAGTTCAGATCAAGGAAGTAAAGCTTATAGAGAAACCACTAAAACATGTATTAGTTTCAGACATGCAAAGGAAATTGAAAAAGAAATCTCAAATGAAACCATCAATAGTTAAGTTGTTACTCCTGAAAGTGTAGCAAAAAGTATAGATCAGAAAATTGACGACAATAATAACAGTATTTTAACCGATCAAGAATTGTACAGTGACACTGATAGCTATGACCTTGATGATGATGTTCGAGACCCGGATTGGGAATTACCAAAGGAAACTGATTCAGATAAAAGTAACGTCAAATAATGAACCACACGAAATTGACAATACGGCAATTCAAAGTTGCCAAGAAGATACACTTAATACCACAAAATCAATAAAGAAGAGAACGAATGCTTCTTAGAAGCAAATTCACAAGAGGAGGCGAATGCAAGGTGAAAGCTACCTTGGGATAAAAAAGAATGAACACGGCGTTAAGACACACTCCGTAGAAAAGTCAAGTCGGATTCTTTGTCCCAGAAATTGTACAAAGAGGTGTGATAGAAATTCAAAATTTCGAAATTGTAGATTAATCGATGAGAGAAACACGAAAAGATATACTTGAAACATTCCGGAAGCGAATGGAATGGAAGGAGAAAAAACTGTATGTCGTCAATCTAGTTGAGAAATCTGAATGCGCCCAAAGAACAACTAGTGGAAGCAGTCGACGAAACTTCAGTTACAGGTATTACCTGTGGAAAGGACATGATAGAATTTGTGTCTGCAAAAATATGTTCACATCAGCCCTAGGCGTCAGTGAAAAAACGATCTTGAACTGGCTTACAGATGTGAAATGTGGCTCACCAAAACCCCAAACCACACGTCCAAGTTCTGCATCATTGTCTAGAACTTCAGCCAAAGAATTTCTTGAATCGCTTCCCAAGGTCCCTTCTCATTATTGTCGTGCAAACACTTCAAAGCTATACCTTGAACCATTATTTACTAGTTTGAGTGATGTGTATCGCGAGTATTGTTCTCAATGTGCTGTGAATGGTAAAAAGCCTTACAACAATACTGGATTTAATGAACTGTTCCGTGAAATGAATTTAGCTTTATGGCAACCGAAGAAGGACCAATGTGACACTTGTTGCTCTTACGAGACTGGCAATTCAGACGAAACGTCATATCAGACACACATCAAACGAAAGGAGGATGCGCGTGAATCAAAATCAAAAGATAAAGAGGAAGCTAAAAGAAATAATTCACTCAAAGTATTTACACTAGATCTTCAGAGTTTACTTCTATGTCCCAGGCTTCAAGCAAGAAGTTTATATTATAAAACTAAACTCTCATGTCATAACTTCACTGTTTATGACTTAGTTACAGGCGATGTTACTTGTTACTTTTGGAACGAGGCTGAGGGAGACTTGACCGCAAACTCCTTTACATCATGCATAATAGATTTTTTAAATTCACTTGACCTGCACTGCTTGAAAAGGATCATTATCTATAGTGATGGTTGTGGCTATCAGAATCGGAATTCTATACTGTCTAACGCATTGCTGCTTTTTGCAGTGAAAAATAACATTGAAGTTGAACAAAAGTACCTTGAAAAAGGACATACGCAGATGGAATGTGACAGCATTCATAGCACAATTGAGAGACGAATTAAAAAGAAGCCTGTGTATGTCCCACAAAATTATGTAGAGCTTATTAGAGAAGCTCGTAAAACGCCAGGGCCGTATACTGTCAAGTACTTGGACCATACATTTTTTAAAGATTATGCGTCCCTGAATTATTATCCATCCATAAGACCGGCAACTGGTACTGGATCAGCCACAGTGACTGATATAAGGGTTCTCAAATATACCCCAGACGGGAAGATCCTGTGTAAAATAAGCTATGGTTACAACTTCCAAGATGTTCCTAAGGCAAGGTCTGCCAGATCTCGAACACCATGTAGTGAAGACACTGTGGTCCAGTTACACCAGTCACGGCTGAAAATTAGGAAAACTAAATATGAACACCTTCAACAGCTAAAAGCTGTTATACCTTCAGATTATCACAGTTATTATGATTTGCTTCCACATCAGTAGTCAGTAGAAATACAATTGTATTAATGTTACTGTCATGTTCAAATATATCGGCATAGATTTTACAGTTTGCTCAGACGATAGTCAAGAATATCATTATCATGATCTTATTAGCGTTAACATTGAAAACACTGTGCTGATTTGAACGGAGCTGTTGGCAACATGTTACCTAAGTTGCATATTTAGACGTGTTTAATCGCGATTGTTGTATACTGTATTGATGATTTCTAGTTAATTGTAAAGTAAGATTTACACGTGTATATTTGTACTAACTACGGTTTTGTGATTTCTAGTTACTTGTTTAATAACATTTAATAGCGCAGATGACGCTTATACAAATTACGCTGTGCGATTAAAATGTAAAAGTTTATTAAAATTTACAGGTGTACATGCACACGATAGCTGTACAAACTATGATTTGGTGATTTTTAGTTAATAGTGTTATGACATTTATGTAATATGTTTCCGATAGTTGTACTATGGTTTGAAGATTTCTAGTTACTTGATTAATAACATTTACTAGCGCACATGACAGTAAATAACATGTTATGGTGATTTAGAGTTACTAGTTTGATGCCAGTTACATGCATGTTTCACTTGCACATGATAGTTGTACAAACTATATTAGGCGATAAAATTTGTCTTATGACATTTATGTCATGCTCTTACGATAGTTGAACTATGGTTTGTTGATTTAGAGTTAATAGTTTAATAACATTTACATGTACACATGACCAAGATAAAGGAACAAACTTACCTTATTCGATTTCTAGTAAATAGGTTAGTATCATCTACATGTACAATCGACAGTTATACCATTTACCACTTGGTGATTATTTTTTGTAAATAGGTAAGTAATAACTTTTTAGCACACAAGAAAGTTTTGGTGGTTTCGCTTAATAGTTTAATATAAATATACATGTGTACATGCACAGAATGGCTGAACAAAATTCACTTTGTGATTTCGAGTTAATAAAACTTAAAACATTTGTTATATTGTCAGTTCATTGTTGTTTATTAGTTTTGGAAGTAGTTGTGTTTTATTCAAAGGGGCCATATGATTGAAAGGTTGTCGTCGCGTGGTATTAAAAAGTCGAATAACGTAACAAGAGTAAAACGTTTTGCATAAATAACATTTGAAATAGATATAAATTGACCTACTAAAACACAAATATTGACAGGAAAAATTACCCATCTCGCCTAACTCATAGAAAGCAATGTATTTATGGAGAGAAAATATGCGAAAGTTACGTATCTCATTGAATACCCTTACAGAAGCAAGCCTCTGTGGCGTACATGCTGCGTATTTGCTGTGTATATGCCGCGAACACAGTAGTATGCCAGAGGAGTACATTTTACATACACCGCATGCCGCGTACATACCGTGTACTATTTCGACGAGTACACAGCATGTACGCAGGAAGTCACTAGTACACTTCAAGTACGCAGCACAGACTCTGAAAATTTAAGGAGTACACTGCATGTACGCAGGAGGGACTTGTACAAGAAAATAGTACACTGCATGTACACCGCAGATACTTTGAAATTTGTGCAGTACACTTCATATACGCAGGAAAGACTTGTACAATTTCTTTGGCATTTATACTTAGTTTTTTTTTTATAAGTTAAAGTCTGAAGTAAACTTCATATACGCGGGAGGGACTTCATGCAGGAAGGTTTGTACATTTTTTTTTTTTTGGAAGCAAGAACTTGATTTCCGAGTAACTTTTATCTTAATAGCATAGAATAGTTCAGATTACCGGTATTCTGAACAATAAAATTTTGCCAAACTATTTGCAATGTTCATTTGTGAAGCTGACACTTAGTGATTTCGAGCTGCACCTTGCATGCAGTGTAAAAAATATATTCTTTTTCATTTTGAATTAATCCTGGAGCTTTCTAACTTGGATAATTGAAAAGCCTTATTTGAACTTCGTTGCATTACATTTTGTAATACATGAAATAATTACCAAGATAATGCCTCAACAGCGCCCGAATGAGAAGAATTAATAACTCTCACTGTTATTTGAATACTCTTAAGCAAAACACCACTCTATCATGTTTTATAAAGGTTTTAATGCTCATTATGTTAACTCATAAAGGCCTCACCAAATTAAAAAGTTGTTTATCGGATTTGCCGCTCGTATATTTTCAGAACGTTTTTGGCTAATTGCGCTTGCCCATTGGAAAAAATCAATCCAAAATTTTTTGGTGCGCTACTTTTTACGGACGTAAAAGTGTATAATGCTTATATAATTCCAGTCCTAGATTGTTCTCAGATGGATTTTAATCAAAATAAATACATACTATGCACACATCGTCTATAATAAATCATAACACTTATATTTAGTTGCATTAAAGTTGTTTCCCCTTGATGCAGTTACGCCATTTTCTTCAAATGTTTACCAGATTACATGCTACAAAAATTGATTTATTTCATTGAAAAGTGGATGGAGAAAAGCATACTAATTTATTTGATAACATCAATCTACATTATTTTGGTAAGGGTAAATACTTATTGATGCATGTCACTTATCTTTTTTCTGTTTTTTTCTGTCCAAATGATCAGCATTTGCAAACGAAAGTTGGTGGGGTAAGGAATTTACATTATCACAGCAGTTTCGCCACAAGAGTACACAGCATGTATGCAGCAGGAGTACACAGCATGTACGCCGCAGGACTCGGGCCAGGAGTACACAGCATGTACGCCGCAGGAGTACACAGCATGTACGCCGCAGGGGTAGTACACCGCAGGCTCATTTGCATGTGAAAAGTGTATGTGCCGCGTACATGCTGCGTACTATTTCTCGCATACTAAATTCCTCCAGCGTACATTCTGTGTACTATGTAGTCCACAGCATGTACGCAGCAAGTAGTACGCGGCAGAGCTCATTTGCATGTCAAAAGTGTACTACAAACGTACTATCGGTGTATGTGCGGTGTATATCCTGCGTACTATTGATTTCAGTACACATCATGTACGCATCATATACGCTGTATGTACACAGCAAGAGTACGCAGCAGGCCTTTTTCTTCTGTAAGGGTAAAGCTATTTCACTTATCATGTCATATTTGATATGCTGAACATCCGAAGCTATTGTCAAAGACATTCATAATCAATTTTGAAAGTGAAATTTTACTTTTTAAAGTAAAGACGCAATTTTTTCTTTCTCCTGAAAACTTTCGTTTTTTGAGTTCCGCCATTTTCGAACTTTGGCGACGATATACATGTATGCTTTGATTTGTTTGAATAGCAATACTTGATATTATTAAATGATGTGCGATGAAATTATTGAATAAATATGGTAAACTTGATAGATCTGTTCTTGTCAATGTTAATCAGTCTGAAGAATATGTCAACAATTTAAGTTAATCTGATTTTTGATCTGATAATAAATACTATCACAAAAAATAAAATATAACACTGTATTGTATTGAAATGTTTTCCTCTGGTACAGTTTAGATATTAAAATTTTGTTGGATTAAAATTTCAGATCAGAAATAAATACAATTTATAACGAATAAATTTCTCATGAAACACTAGTGTATTAGGTGTGAGAAGTATCCATTGTCTCGTGCACGAAAAGTATCCATTGTCTCGTGCAAAGAACAGAAAAATACTAAACTTTTTTGTTTAAGAAAAAAAACCATCAGTCACAACATTCACGTTCTGAATAAAAAATGCCGTTTATTTATATTCATTAATTGTACAGACAACCAAGCCTGTAAGAGATGATGTCTGGTTACTTGGTCACTGTTTGAGATAAGAGATCTCAAAGCGCTATCGCTTTTGCTCACAAGGGGAGAAAACGCTAATAGCGAAATTGACTTAATCGTAGTATTTGCACACTTCCTTCCCCTGATAAGTGAGGAAAATTTCTCAGTATGTTTAACAGTATAGCGGAACATATGCAATAAAAAGGTTATAAAACAGGCCTGGTGTACATGTCACGGCTGAGATAGTTTAGCATTATTACAATACACAGCCGGTATTGAAATTGTGTTTCCAATACATGTGCTCATTAGATAAATCCTCAATATCTTTGTGAAAATAAGGGATGTGTTTTGTATGATCGCAACACTGTGAGTTGCTCCAATTACTGACAAATGACTGAAACAATAGGAATTCGTACGAGAGATGGATAGACAAAACGACAGTGAGGTAACAATATATTCTTTTATTGTTTTAATGTATGAGTTGTAAGCTACAGTAAAGAATACCCATTTTATGAAAATCAAACTGGAAGTTAGAAATAACAGAAAAAAATTAATTAGGTCATGAGTCATCATATACCTGTCAAAATTTGTCATTAGTTTTCACGAGCTGTAAAAATTATTTTTATCTCTCTATTCTGCAAATGCATTGTTTTTGAAAGTATCTTGGACAGATATTGTAGTGTGTAACTTACTTTACATTCCACATTAATATTTGTGCTTGAAATTGCTTTGTTGAGCTAACCGACGTCACATATGAATGTCTATTGTTTTAGTTTATTGTCTGTTATAAAGGTACCAGATCTCAATATTAAGATGTAAGAATTGTTCCTTTCTGGTAGACAAGGGAAACTATATGGTTGAATCATAATATAACGGTTTTTGGAAAGAACTGAATATTCTTTGGTTTTTTGTTATTCACCGGAAATTCAACAAGAGCGCCGCCAAGCGGGGCAATATACACCCGAAGGGTTACATCAGAGGATGGGAGTAAAATTTCAAGAACTTGACTGTTGAAGCCCAAAGGACAGGAACAACAAAAAGAAAAAATTCCAAAAATAAAAATTCTAAGTCCAAAAAAAATTCTTACCAGGTAAAAACAAAGAAAAATATCAAACAGGGAGTGCCACGCACCAAAAGCGCAGCCTCCTCAAAACGAACCCCCCAGCACGCAAACGCGTGCACCACACACACATTCAAAGCTTACACATCAGGACAAAACGAACAACACACACACACACACTCAAAGCCAACACATAAGGACAAGACGAACAATAAGCATACACACACGCGCGTACACAAAGTCAACACACAAGGTCAAAACGAACAAACAAAGGAACACAGTGGGGCACCGCCTTGGAACGGTCAGTGGCAAAAACACCACTGGGGAGCTTAAACCGGTTTATGGTGCACACCCAACCTCACTCTTACCCCCACCATGTTCCAAAGACATGGGACAGTGTAAATAAAAGTAATCCCCTCCAGGTGAATCTCTAACACACGTAATGGAAACAAAAAGGCATGGCATGTAAAACACAAAAATGCTCGTGTATAAATATATAAAAAGCAAACCTTAAGAACCAAAAACGTTTGTACTCAATGCCTTTTCAGAAGACAGAGCAACAAGAGAAACACCCTTAAGGGCCCGACGAAACAGGCCAGAAGACAAATATCAAAACAGTTCAGTCCTGGTAGGATTTAAAAACTGCTCATCATAGAGTCCTCTTTAATAAAACGTTTGATAATCTTTTCAAATACATTTGGAAAATTACCATGACCCAAGATCTTACGAAGTTTGTAAACCACATCCCCATAAAAAACGGGTTTAGAAATACCTTCTTGCAGAAGTGTCTTTAAATTACTATTGAATTTTAAAATTAAATCAGAATTACGATAATAAAATTTAGTAAAATATTTACGCAATTTGTAATACCGGTAGCCTTGCTGAAGAGGTTTACTTGTAATATATTGATTACGTTCATTGAAATGCTTGACATGACTACACGCTCTGGCAAACCGAATCAATTGAGAAATATATACCCCATAAGATGTAGCCTGAGGTACATCCCCATCCAAATGGGGAAAATTTACAATACCAAAATTAAAATCATCCCTCTTGTCATAAATTTTGGTATGTATAATATTGTCATAAATAGAGAGATGTAAATCTAATCAAAGGCCTGAATGGCCTGAGTCGGCTAATGATTGATGTACTGACAATATAGTCTACCAGTTTCAGTTTGTTTTTAGTTTTTTTCTTAAAATTTCATAACACAGCTCGATATTTACCCAAAATATTATATCCGGATACGATTACACTTTTCTCCAGTTTGAACAATATATTTTACAAATTGTGATGATACGAAGACATTTAGCAGCAATTGGCAGTATCTGACATTGAAGTTTACGGTTAAATTACCGCTTATTTAAATCTTTTCATAAAAAAGTTATTTCGTTTCGTGAAAGCAGCCAAACATAGACGATCTACTTTCGATTTCAAAAACTACAAGAAAATACAATTTAATGTTTCGCCGATTTGTTTATTTCTCGAAAAATAAGAATTAAATTCATTTTTAATATCAGTAGTAACTAAACAAACCAGTAAGAGCTTCTTCTTCCGATAATTTATCCGTTTACTGACTGCAAAATTCAACCCACGCAAAGTTTATAGAAATCATACGATGCGTGTTTACGTTCAATGTGGGAGAATTAAGGCTGATCGGCTATGTTACCTAACGCATCCAGACGATTCAGATTTTGTTTTTAAAAAAGCATTGTGTGCGTTTCTGTAATTCTGTATACGTTTTTATACGCTTAGAAATTATTAGACATGCGTATTTGCATTATTTCTATACGTAATTTACGCTAATACGCATCTTATCTGGAGCCCTGTGGAACTATTTTTTTGTCTTTCGCTGGATGTTACCCAAGCTTTGTAAGCCTGCGCAATTCTTAAAATGCACATTTATGCTTAATGAGTTACATTCGAGAATTGCACAATTACAAGTCATAAATATGACAGATTACATCGTATACTGGTCATAGCAAAGGGAATTGACACAACTTAACTTCATTCATGCAGTGAACTGTTTGAAGTTTGAGAAATCTAATGGAACTACATCCCTTCACTGTGTTATTTGGTCCATTTAGAGAATCGTTGGATAGCAAGGACTCGTCAAAAGGCTTTCAGCCTTTAGCCAACTCAAAAATGAAGCATCAGTATCCGAATAGTTAGTTTTAATTAACTGAAGCTCCCTAGGATAAATAGTACCCACTAAATGACCAAAAAACGGATTATCCATATTAAGAATATCATCCAGATAGCGTGATGTATTATTAAATGCAGTTATAATATCTGCTTGCGTATCTGGAGAAAGTTATGTCAAAATACATCTAAAAATTGGATGTACCATCCAAGTTGTACCACAGAAAAGTGGTCTCGGTTTTTCCCTACTGCCAATAATAAAAAAGTAACAAAAAAAGGGAAGTTATTAAAAAAAAATTTTGTAAGAGAACAAAACGGGATCTGCCAAATAAAAATAAGAGCACTGCAATGCATAGTAATATACACAAAGCAAAGTTATATATGACCTTTGACCCCTAAGTGTGACCTTGACCTTGAAGCGAGTCATCTAAAACATGCGCTCTGCACGTCGCCTCAGTGTGGTGAACATTTAATTGTGCCAAGTTTCTTTGAAATCCTTCAAGCAGTTCAAGAGTTACAGAGCGGACACGAAATTGCTAACGGACGGACGGACAGACGGACACCAAGACCATAACATAATACGTCCCTTTGGGCGTATAAAAAGTGACATCACCTTAAGGCGATATTGGCATTCTCGACCGGTATTAGCCCTCGGGTTAAAGCCCTCTGGCCAATACCTCTCCTAGTATGCCAATATCGCCTTAAGGCACACCATCCCTGTGTAATAACATCTAATTAATATGATTAATATACATGATCTAAAAATAGACTCATGCGATGTTACGTGATGTATTATAGTTTAAAATAATTCTTAGATGCTTCTATTATTATTTTTTACCTGTTTAGATCTTTTTCTTGCGTTTCGTAAGTGTTTTTTTGTGTGTGTGTATATATATATATAGAGCGGGGTCGGGCATTTCCGACTGGCGTGTCTGAGCCGAACATTCTTACATGACGTCATAACTTTTGTCAGCGACATTGCACAAAGTTCTTAACCGGCCAAAACAATTAAAATTGGAAGCCTCACTCGGTTTCTACATTTTGATTTTACACACACGTTACAGTGACGCTTAAACTTCGACCTAGTAAGTATACCAGACACTGTTAATAAAAATTACTTAAAACGATAAGGTTGCGAACATCCCGAGTTAAGGTTTTGTGTCTAAAGCATTTCTGTTTGTTGCTTTTATAAGTAGATAAACACATTTGTATACATTTTACTATGTTTTCACAGCTGTTGGAGATCAATGGACCACTTTAAATGACGTAATTTGTGTGTTCGGAAATACACTAATGAATTTTCACAGAGCGTCTTTTTCCGAACACAGTTTGTATTGTATTTAATACTAGACCGAACGTTATGTTAACTGTCTTATAAAGTACATAGATCTATGTATGTCCAGTTGGCTGAAAAGTTACCCATACTCATCAAACTGACACACATTTATTTCGGCAAAGAAATAATATTTTCTCAAAATTTAGACCCCCAAAAATGCACCAGATGCCACCATTTTAAATTTTCCAGGGGAGAGCCCTCTCCAGGAGGAATCCCCTCCCTTAATATTTAAACAAAAAAATGCACCAGAGGCCACCATTTCATACCTGCATCAGAATTTCTAGGAAAGAGATCTTGAGCTCCCTGATGCCCAATAATGAGGTGGTTACCCTCTCCAGTATCTCATAATTTAGATAAAAAAGGCACCAGAGGCGGCCATTCCAATGACCGTATTATAAAAAAAACCTCCAGGGCGTGAACCCCTGCCCCTAAAATGACAAGAATAACCCTCCAGTATCTTAATATTTAGTCCAAACACGCACCAGAGGCACCCTTCCATACCTGACACCTTCCTCACCCTACCCTCAAGAAACTTCAAAATTTACACCAGAAAATGCACCAGAGGCCACCTGTATTTCAAACTTTGCAGGGGAGAACCCCCTGACCCCCTAAACTGACAGAATATGCCCTCAAGTACCTCAAACCTAAGACCAAAAAATGCACAAGAGACCCCATTTCATATCCGTATATAATCCTTAGGGAGACCCCTTGACATCCCCTCCCCAACAGTGGCTGACCTATTTCATCTATGCACCTCTCCAATGACACCTTCATTCTAAACTTTTGCTCTTCCCCCCCGCCCCCCCACACACACACACCACACCCACCAACCTCCCCGCACCCCAATCAAAAATTTCTTGATCCGGCCTAGGGTCAAGGTATGTTAAGATCTGTCAAGATGAAAAACATGCTTTATGTACAAACATAAATAGGAAAAACGTAACTTGTGACCAATCAATGCAAGTATTGCACACACCCTTACAGAAGCAAGCCTCTGTGGCGTACATGCTGCGTATTTGCTGTGTATATGCCGCGAACACAGTAGTATGCCAGAGGAGTACATTTTACATACACCGCATGCCGCGTACATACCGTGTACTATTTCGACGAGTACACAGCATGTACGCAGGAAGTCACTAGTACACTTCAAGTACGCAGCACAGACTCTGAAAATTTAAGGAGTACACTGCATGTACGCAGGAGGACTTGTACAAGAAAATAGTACACTGCATGTACACCGCAGATACTTTGAAATTTGTGCAGTACACTTCATATACGCAGGAAAGACTTGTACAATTTCTTTGGCATTTATACTTAGTTTTTTTTTTATAAAGTTAAAGTCTGAAGTAAACTTCATATACGCGGGAGGGACTTCATGCAGGAAGGATTTGTACATTTTTTTTTTTTTGGAAGCAAGAACTTGATTTCCGAGTAACTTTTATCTTAATAGCATAGAATAGTTCAGATTACCGGTATTCTGAACAATAAAATTTTGCCAAACTATTTGCAATGTTCATTTGTGAAGCTGACATCTTAGTGATTTCTGAGCTGCACCTTGCATGCAGTGTAAAAATATATTCTTTTTCATTTTGAATTAATCCTGGAGCTTTCTAACTTGGATAATTGAAAAGCCTTATTTGAACTTCGTTGCATTACATTTTGTAATACATGAAATAATTACCAAGATAATGCCTCAACAGCGCCCGAATGAGAAGAATTAATAGCCTCTCACTGTTATTTGAATACTCTTAAGCAAAACACCACTCTATCATGTTTTATAAAGGTTTTAATGCTCATTATGTTAACTCATAAAGGCCTCACCAAATTAAAAAGTTTTGTTTATCGGATTTGCCGCTCGTATATTTTCAGAACGTTTTTGGCTAATTGCGCTTGCCCCATTGGAAAAAATCAATCCAAAATTTTTTGGTGCGCTACTTTTTACGGACGTAAAAGTGTATAAATGCTTATATAATTCCAGTCCTAGATTGTTCTCAGATGATTTATAATCAAAATAAATACATACTATGCACACATCGTCTATAATAAATCATAACACTTATATTTAGTTGCATTAAAGTTGTTTCCCCTTGATGCAGTTACGCCATTTTCTTCAAATGTTTACCAGATTACATGCTACAAAAATTGATTTATTTCATTGAAAAGTGGATGGAGAAAAGCATACTAATTTATTTGATAACATCAATCTACATTATTTTGGTAAGGGTAAATACTTATTGATGCATGTCACTTATTCTTTTTTCTGTTTTTTTTTCTGTCCAAATGATCAGCATTTGCAAACGAAAGTTGGTGGGGTAAGGAATTTACATTATCACAGCAGTTTCGCCACAAGAGTACACAGCATGTAATGCAGCAGGAGTACACAGCATGTACGCCGCAGGACTCGGGCCAGGAGTACACAGCATGTACGCCGCAGGAGTACACAGCATGTACGCCGCAGGGGTAGTACACCGCAGGCTCATTTGCATGTGAAAAGTGTATGTGCCGCGTACATGCTGCGTACTATTTCTCGCATACTAAATTCTCCAGCGTACATTCTGTGTACTATGTAGTCACAGCATGTACGCAGCAGTTAGTACGCGCAGAGCTCATTTGCATGTCAAAAGTGTACTACAAACGTACTATCGGTGTATGTGCGGTGTATATCCTGCGTACTATTGATTTCAGTACACATCATGTACGCATCATATACGCTGTATGTACACAGCAAGAGTACGCAGCAGGCCTTTTTCTTCTGTAAGGGCATGCTTGTTTTATTGCATTAGCCCGCCGACTCGCACACATGCATATGCACCTTGACTCATTTAAAGCAAAATAAATAAATTAATGTCTCTAGATGTACAACAATTATATTAAAATTGATAATTTAAGTAAAATACCTTTTTCCAGGAACTAGCAGAATAGGCCCTAAAACCGTTCTTAACAGAAAAGGAAATCTTGACTGGCACAACACAAATTGCTGCTAACTAAATGGAAGAGGAAGACGCTGCTTTGTTTCCGTTTGGGGGTCTTTAATATTGAATGAAATCGTTCGCATTAGTTCTAATTAAGTCTAAAAATAATCAAATGAAACGTCAAAATAAAATAGATCTAGCTAATTGCTGTCAATGTTTTGAAAATAAAACGTTTTGTTGTCTAATTTCACCTTTTTTAAAAAATACACTCATGTTCGGAAATAGACCTTTAGTCTGTTCGGCTGACACTCCATGTTCGGAAATAGACACGAGCGGTCACCTTCTTTAAGTACATGTTTTCATAGTTATATAACGGTTACAATACAAGTAAGGAGTATATTTCCGTACGTTAGATAAAGGTGAGCTATAAATAACTGCCTAGTTCGGCAATACCCTCTGTCATTCATCACTATGGAGAATCACGCTTAAGTGTTAGGAAATGCCCGACCCCGCTCTATATCATATTTTATGCCGTTTTAGTCGCTGAGGACGACAGTGACATAGCATCACATTCGCTCCCGAGAAAAGCATTATACATGATAATTATAACAACAACAACAACAACAACTGGTGTTTAACTTACAGTTGTCTACTTTGAGGACTTTTCTTTTGGCTATCCCTGTACCGTATACAATTCTGGCTATCGGTGAAAGGGTTCGGTTGTGTACCACTAAATTGAAATCTTCATACTATACTAAACTATGAGGCTTAGTTAATCCCCCGCCACGACAGGTTATGGGGGAGGGAAAGCAATGTTCTCTGTCCATCTGTCCGTACAGTCTGTAACACTTTGATACTGATGATATAAAACAAATTCATGTGGCATTTTACCGTTTCTATCCATGGCATGTAAAATATCAAACAAAGCCATATTGCGTTTTACTATGTCTATCTGTGGCCTGTAAAATACTTCGATATTGATGATATCCAATAAATTCATATTCTATATATGGCCTGTAATACGCTTCAATATTGTGATATGCATCTCTATTAATGATATAAAATGAAGTCATATGTCATTTTCTACGGGTATTCATGGCCAGTAGTTTACTGGACACAACGAGCACAGTCACAGAACATTTCACTGAGTCTATTCTTTGACGGTAATATACATCATAAGTGACGATATAAGGCAAAGAGATATGTTATTCCAATGTGGCTATCCTTGGCTTGTTATATACTTATATATTGATTATTAAGAAGAACGTGATATACAGTTTCACTGTGTCTATCCTTGACCTATTATAAAGTGCCCTTTCACTGTGGCTATCCATGGCCTGTCATACGCTTATATATTGGTGAAATCAAACAAAGTAAAGTGTTATTTCACTGTGGCTATCCTTGCCCCGTTGTATAATAATATATTGGACAAATAGAACAAAGTAAAGTGTTATTTCACTGTTGGTATCCGTGGTCTGTTGTATAATAATATATTGGACAAATCGAACAATGAAAAGCGTCATTTCACTGTGGCTATCCGTGGTCTGTAATATACTTAAATATTGGATAAATCGAACAAAGTAAAGTGCCCTTTCACTGTGGCTATCCATGGCCTGCCATACGCTTATATATTGGTGAAATCAGACAAAATAAAGTGTTATTTCACTGTGGCTATCCTTGGCCTGTTGTATAATAATATATTGGACAAATAGAACAAAGTAAAGTGTTACTTTACTGTTGGTATCCTTGGTCTGTTGTATAATGATATATTGGACAAATCGAACAAAGTAAAGTGTTATTTCACTGTGGCTATCCGTGGTCTGTAATATACTTAAATATTGGACAAATCGTACAAAGTAAAGTGTTATTTCACTGTGGCTATCCGTGGTCTGTAATATACTTAAATATTGGACAAATCGAACAAAGTAAAGTGCCCTTTCACTGTGGCTATCCATGGCCTGTCATACGCTTATATATTGGTGAAATCAAACAAAGTAAAGTGTTATTTCACTGTGGCTATCCTTGGCCAGTTGTATAATAATATATTGGACAAATAGAACAAAGTAAAGTGCCCTTTCACTTTGGCTATCCGTGGTCTGTTGTATAATGATATATTGGACAAATCGAACAATGTAAAGCGCCATTTCACTGTGGCTATCCCTGGTCTGTAATATACTTAAATATTGGACAAATCGAACAAAGTAAAGTGCCCTTTCACTGTGGCTATCCGTGGCCTGTCATACGTGTATATATTGGTGAAATCAAACAAAGTAAAGTGATATTTAACTGTGGCTATCCTTGTCCCGTTGTATTATAATATATTGGACAAATAGAACAAAGTAAAGTACCCTTTCACTGTGGCTATCCGTGGTCTGTTGTATAATGATATATTGGACAAATCGAACAATGTAAAGCATTATTTCACTGTGGCTATCCCTGGTCTGTAATTTACTTAAATATTGGACAAATCGAACAAAGTAAAGTGCCCTTTCAATGTGGCTATCCATGGCCTGTCATACGCTTATATATTGGTGAAATCAAACAAAGTAAAGTGTTGTTTCACTGTGGCTATCCTTGGCCCGTTGTATAATAATATATTGGACAAATAGAACAAAGTAAAGTGCCCTTTCACTTTGGCTATCCGTGGTCTGTTGTATAATGATATATTGGACAAATCGAACAATGTAAAGCGTCATTTCACTGTGGCTATCCCTGGTCTGTAATATACTTAAATATTGGACAAATAGAACAAAGTAAAGTGCCCTTTCACTGTGGCTATCCGTGGCCTGTCATACGTGTATATATTGGTGAAATCAAACAAAGTAAAGTGATATTTAACTGTGGCTATCCTTGTCCCGTTGTATTATAATATATTGGACAAATAGAACAAAGTAAAGTGCCCTTTCACTGTGGCTATCCGTGGTCTGTTGTATAATGATATATTGGACAAATCGAACAATGTAAAGCATTATTTCACTGTGGCTATCACTGGTCTGTAATTTACTTAAATGTTGGACAAATCGAACAAAGTAAAGTGCCCTTTCACTGTGGCTATCCATGGCCTGTCATACGCTTATATATTGGTGAAATCAAACAAAGTAAAGTGTTATTTCACTGTGGCTATCCTTGGCCCGTTGTATAATAATATATTGGACAAATAGAACAAAGTAAAGTGTTATTTCACTGTTGGTAATCGTGGTCCGTTGTATAATGATATATTGGACAAATCGAACAAAGGAAAGCGTCATTTAACTGTGGCTATCCGTGGTCTGTAATACACTTAAATATTGGACAAATCGAACAAAGTAAAGTGCCTTTCACTGTGGCTATCCATGGCCTGCCATACGCTTATATATTGGTGAAATCAAACAAAGTAAAGTGTTATTTCACTGTGGCTATCCTTGGTCTGTTGTATAATAATATATCGGACAAATCGAACAAAGTAAAGCGTTATTTCACTGTGGCTATCCGTGGTCTGTAATATACTTAAATATTGGACTAATCGAGCAAAGTAAAGTGCCCTATGGCTGTGGCTTTCCATGGCCAGTCATACGCTAATATATTGGTGAAATCGAACAAAATAAACTGCCCTTTCACTGTGGCTATCCATGGCCTGTCATACGCTTATATATTGGTGAAATCAAACAAAGTAAAGTGTTATTTCACTGTGGCTATCCTTGGCCCGTTGTATAATAATATATTGGACAAATAGAACAAAGTAAAGTGCCCTTTCAGTTTGGCTATCCGTGGTCTGTTGTATAATGATATATTGGACAAATCGAACAATGTAAAGCGTCATTTCACTGTGGCTACCTGTACGAAAAATGGACCTGTTTTACAGCTGTGAAACGTCTGTAAATGACCTGTATTTTGAAATTACAACTGTTAAAGACCTGTAAGTGGAAAACTGATCAGAAATACAGTTAAAATTTTCAGGTGTAAAATATGAAGGTCTCAATTTACAGCTGTAAAATTTTTACTGTTGAAAGTTACAGCTGTAAAATGGTCATGTCTCAAAATTACAGCTGTAACATTTTTGGAGGGAAACATGAGTATTGTCAGCCATCTTTAATGCATTTTGGCGGGATATAACTGAAATTCACACAGACATCACATCTTGTAAAATTTTGGAATTTAAAGCGGTATAGAGTAAGTACAGATGTTTAATTATCTATTATAGTTGTAAAAGGACATGTATAAGTACATACATTACTTTTACTATATACTGGAAACCGATAATTTTTAAAAAGACATAATTACACAAGATTGTCATATGTTTTCATGACTGACAAAGAAAGTTTAAAAACCCAAGATCTGCATATGTTCTACTTTTGTACCTACTGTTGAATTTTGCTGTTGCATACTGAAAAACATACCACATATACTTTATGTATAATCATTTATTTTGCCATTTTCATAGTAATTGCTACCTTATCTAGAGAACTGCATTCCCAACCTAAAACTTTTTGCACCTTACTTCGTCCCTTAAAAATGCCCTATTCAATATCATATTTCTACAGCTTAACTTTTGGGTATTTTACAGCTGTAACTTTTTCATTTTTAACGCTGTAACTTTTTTTACAGGTTAGCTCATTTGCATATTTCGAACTGTTTTACAGTCGTTTGACAGCTGTAAATTGAAATATACAGCTGTAAAATCAATATTGTTATATAAAATCTACAGGAACAAGTATGACTGTTATTTTGAACAAAAATACAGGTCTTTTACAGCTGTAAAATTTCGTACAGGTATCCCTGGTCTGTAATATACTTAAATTTTGGGACAAATCGAAAAAAGGGTAAAGGGGCCCTTTCACTGTGGCTACCCGGGTGCCTGTCATACGTGTAATATATTGGTGAAATCAAACAAAGTAAAGTGATATTTAACTGTGGCATCCTTGCCCGTTGTATTATAATATATTGGACAAATAGAAAAAAGTAAATTACGTGCCCTTTCACTGGGCTATCCCGGGGTCCTTTTTGTATTATGATATATTGGACAAATCGAACAATGTAAGCATTATTTCACTGTGGCTATCCCTGGTTTTGTAATTTACTTAAATATTGGACAAATCGAACAAAAGAAAGTCCCCTTCAATGTGGCTATCCATGGCCTATCATACGCTTATATATTGGTGAAATCAAAACAAAGTAAAGTGTTATTTCACTGTGGCATCCTTGGCCCGTTGTATAATAATATATTGGACAAATAGAAAAAGTAAAGTGCCCTTTCACTTTGGCTATCCGTGGTCTTTTTGTATAATGATTATTGGACAAATCGAACAACGTAAAGCGTCATTTCACTGTGGCTATCCCTGGCCCTGTAATATACTTAAATATTGGACAAATAGAACAAGTAAAGTCCCCTTTTTCACTGTGGCTATCCGGCCTGTCATACGTGTATATATTGGTGAAATCAAACAAAAGTAAAGTGATATTTAAACTGTGGGCTATCCTTGTCCCGTTGTATTATAATATATTGGACAAATAGAACAAAGTAAAGTGCCCTTTCACTGTGGCTATCCTGTCTGTTGTAAATGATAATTGGACAAATCGAACAATGTAAAGAAATTATTTCACGTGGCTATCACTGTCTGTAATTTACTTAAATGTTGGACAAATCGAACAAAGTAAAGTGCCCTTTCACTGTGGTATCCTGGCCTGTCAACGCTATATATTGGTGAAATCAAAAAAAGTAAAGTGTTATTTCACTGTGGCTATCCTTGGCCCGTTGTATAATAATATTTGGACAAAAAAGAACAAAGTAAAGTGTTATTTCACTGTTGGTAATCGTGGTCCGTTGTATAATGAATATTGGAAAAATCGAAAAAAGGGAAAAGCGTCATTTTAAAACTGGGGCTATCCCTGGTCTGTAATAAACTTAAATATTGGACAAATAGAACAAAGTAAAGTGCCCTTTACTGTGGCTATCCGTGGTCTGTTGTATAATGATATATTGGACAAATCGAACAATGTAAAGCATTATTTCACTGTGGCTATCACTGGTCTGTTGTATAATAATATATTGTACATATAGAACAAAGTAAAGTGTTACTTTACTGTTGGTATCCATGGTCTGTTGTATTGATATATGGACAAATCAAAACAAAGTATTAAGCGTTTTTTCAATGTTGGCATCCTGGTCTGAAATAAATTAAATATTGGACTAATCGAGCAAAGTAAAGTGCCCTATGGCTGTGGCTTTCCATGGCCAGTCATACGCTAATATATTGGTGAAATCGAACAAAGTAAAGTGTTATTTCTCTGTGGCTATCCTTGGCCTGTTGTATAATAATATATTGGATAAATAGAACAAAGTAAAGCGTTACTTTACTGTTGGTATCCTTGGACTGTTGTATAATGATATATTGGACAAATCGAACAAAATAAAGTGTTATTTCACTGTGGCTAACCGTGGTCTGTAATATACTTAAATACTGGACTAATCGTACAAAGTAAAGTGTTATTTCACTGAGGCTCTCCGTGGTCTGTAATATACTTAAATTTTGGACAAATCGAACAAAGTAAACTGCCCTTTCACTGTGGCTATCCATGGCCTGTCATACGCTAATATATTGGTGAAATCAACAAAGTAAAGTGTTATTTCACTGTGGCTATCCTTGGCCCGTTGATAATAATATTTTGGACAAATCGAACAATGAAAAGCGTCATGTCATTGGCTATCCCTGGTCTGTAATATACTTAAATATTGGAAAAATCAAACAAAGTAAAGTGCCCTTTCACTGTGGCTATCCATGGCCTTGTCATAGCTTATATATTGGTGAAATGAACAAAGTAAAGTGTTATTTCACTGGGGGCTATCCTTTAACCCGTTGTATAATAATATAATGGACGAATAAAACAAAGTAAAGTGTTACTTTACTGTGGTATCCTTGGTCTTTTTGTATAATGATATTTTGGATAAATGAACAAATTTAAAGCGGTTTTCACTGGGGTTTATCCGTGGTCTGTAATATACTTAAATTTTTGGACTAATCGAATAAAGTAAAGTGCCCTATGATTGTGGCTATCCCTGGCCTGTCCAAACGCTAATATATTGTGAAATCGTAACAAGTAAAGGTTTTTTATGTGGCTATCCTTGGCCTGTGTTTATAATATATGGCAAATAGAACAAAGTAAAGTGTTACTTTACTGTTGGTATCCTTGATCTGTTGTATAATGATATATTGGACAAATCGAACAAAGTAAAGTGTTATTCATTTGGGGGCTATCCGTGGTCGTAATATACTTATAATTAGACGAATCATACAAGTAAAGGGGGTTATTTCACTGAGGCTATCCGTGGCCTTTTAATATACTTAAATATTGGACAAACGAAAAAAGTAAAGTGCCCTTTCACTGTGGCTACCATGGCCTATCATACGCTTATATATTGTTGAAATCAAACAAAGTAAAGCGTCATTTCACTGTGGCTATCCGTGGTCCGTTCTTTACTTATATATTGGGCATAACTAGGAAATTGAAGTCAGTTCACTTCAGCTATCAGTTGCCTGTAATATATTTCCTTATTGGACAGATGGAACGAAATAAAAAGTCCAGTTTGCATATGGGTTATTGGTAAACAATATTGCAAATCCCCTGCAGAGGTAAGATTTGAAGTTATTTTAACCGATATCCTACTCCATATAGTTTTAAAAATTAAACTTTTCTACGTATTTAACATGATATGTAAATGTAAAAAAACATGTTTTAGATTTATCTGTCAATTGTTAAAAGGTGTATGTCCCTTTGAATGTACATGCATTCAGTTCGATTATTAATTACTTTTACTATCTGATAAATAAATTTTTGAAAAAAACGAACACTTTCAACAGCTTTCTTCTTTCGATATTCATTCACTTACATAAAAGAACATATCAATGTCCCTACATTTTAAAAGATAAGAAAAGTTATGCCACTAAAAATATAATACAATCGATTGTAAAAGCAGTCAAGCAAACGTAATTTCTTCCTAAATAAATAAATATTTATGATGAAATTCCTTGGGGTTGAAGCAGTGAGAAATGTCATTTTTTTTGTCACATGATGTGATATTTTGTTGTATTATACCTTGTGGTTTGCAACAGGGGAAACCGTCTTTCCCTTACCCGATATATTAGCTTTTTCACTTATACATAAATGTCATGAAGTTTTGCCAGGGGAAACCATTAATTATGAACAAATATGCTTTATTTTATACATTTCCTTGAAGTTTGAGCAATTTGAACTAAGATTTATTTCATATCAATGGGGAATTTGTCGAATTCTACATTGGGCTTCCGCCATTGATCTTGAATATTCATTTAATTATCCTTGGGGTTTGTGCCAGAACCCGTCATTTACTACAGATAGATTTGTTTTTGTTAATTGTGGATTTTATAATTTTATCTCGTATAAAAGTCAAATATTGTCAGATTCTACCTTGTGGGTGCGGCACTTGAACTGTCACTCTTACCCAGATAGACATGGTTTGACATACAATTTCCTTGTAGTTGAGCCATTAAACTGACATATCCCCGTGTCCAATCCCGACCATATGTTTGTAATCACAAGCCAGGGTAGTCACAGTAAACTAACATTTTACTTTGTTCTATCGTCGAAGATATGAGTAATTACCGGGTGCAGGGTACTAACACTTTGTTTTTATCGATTTGTTTCATATACAGTTATTAGGAATCAAGGATGGACCACCAGTAAAATAAAATTTTATTTCGTTTCGATCTGTCCAATAAGGAAATATTACAGGCAACTGATAGCTGGGAGTGAACTTGACTTCAATTTCCTAGTTATGACCCAATATATAAGTAAGAACGGACCACGGATAGCCACAGGAAATGACGCTTTACTTTGTTTGATTTCAACCCAAAATATAAGCGTAATGACGCCATGGATAGCCACAGTGAAAGGGCACTTTACTTGTTTGATTTGTCCATATTTAAGTATATTACAGACCCATGGATAGCCCAAGAAATACACATTACTTATGTACGATTTTACCAATATTTAAGTATAAAACAGACCACGGATAGCCACAGTGAAAAACACTTTACTTTGTCCCATTTGTCAAAATTCATTTACAACAACCAAGTATACCAACAGTAAAGTACACTTTACTTTTTTTCTATTTGTCCAATATATTTATACAACAGGCCAGGATGCCACAGTGAAATAACACTTTACTTTGTTCGTTTCACCAATATATTAGCGTATGACTGGCCAGGATAGCCACATCAGGGCACTTTACTTTGTTCGTTTTTCCAATATATTATTATACAACGGGCCAAGGTAGCCACAGTGAAATAACACTTTACTTTGTTTGATTTCACCATATATAAGCGTATGACAGGCCATGGCTAGACACAGTGAAAGGGGACTTTACTTTTTTCGATTTGTCCAATATTTAAGTATATTCAGACCACGGATAGCCACGTAAGATAACGTTTTACATTGTTCGATTTGTCCAAAAATCATTATACAACAGACCACGGATAGGGCCCCAGTGAAAGGGCACTTTTCCTTGTTCTATTTGTCCAATTATTATTAAAACCGGGTTTAAGGATAGCCACAGTGAAATAACACTTTCTTTTGTTTTGATTTCACCAATTAATAAGCTATGACAAGAGCCAAGGATGCCACAGTGAATGACGCTTTATGTTCGATTTGTCCAATATATCATTATACAACAGACCACGGATAGCCACAGTGAAGGCACTTTATTTGTTCTATTTGTCCAATGTATTTTTTATACAAAGGACCAAGAAGCCACATGGAAATTACACTTTACTTTTGTTTGATTTCAACCAATATATAACTATGACAGGCCATGGAGAGCCCTAGGGAAAGGGCACTTCACTATGTTCGATTTCGCCAATATATAAGTATAAATTACAGACCACGGGTGGGCCACAGTTGAAAGGGCACTTCACTTTGTTTGTTTCACCATATATTAGCGTATGACTGGCCATGGGTAGCCCACAGTGATAGGGCACTTACTTTTGTTCGATTTGTCCAATATTTAAGTATTAACACCACGGATAGCCACGTGAAATGACGCTTTACATTGTTCGATTGTCCAATATATTATTATACCACAGACCACGGATACCAAAAAGGAAATTAACACTTTTCTTTGTTCTATTTGTGCAAATACTAGTATTATTATACAACGGGCAAGGATACCAGAGGGAAAGGGAAAATTTACTTGGGTTTTATTTCACCAATATATAAGCGTATGACAGGCCATGGGTAGCCACAGTGAAAGGGCACTTTACTTTGTTCCATTTGTCCAATATTAAAGTCTATTCAGACCAAGGATAGCCACAGTGGAAAAAATACTGTACTTTGTACATTTGTCCAATATTTAAGTATATTACAGACCACGATAGCCACCGTGAAATAACACTTTACTTTGTTCGATTGTCCAATATATCATTATACAACAGACCAAGGATACCAACATAAAGGGAACATTTTCTTTGTTCTATTTGTCCAATAAATTTTTATACAACAGGCCAAGGATAGTCACGTGAAATAACACTACTTTGTTCGTTTCGCCAATATATGGCTATGGCAGGCCATGGTTTCCCATGAAAGGCACTTTACTTTTTTTCGATTGTCCCATACTTAAGTATATTACGACCACGGATAGCCACAGTGAAATGACGCTTTACTTTGTTCGATTGTCCAATAATCATTATACCACGACCCACGGATACCAACAGTGACATAACACTTTTCTTTTCTATTTGTCCAATTTATTATACAATGGGCCAAGGATAGCCAGAGTGAAAGGAAATTTATGGTTTGATTTCACCATAAATAAGCGTTGACAGGCCCAAAGGATAGCCACAGTGGGAAAGGGCACCCTTTACTTTTTTCGATTTGTCCATTATCATTATACCACACCAAGGATACCCACAGTAAGACAAATTTACTTTGTTCTATTTGTCCAATATATTATTAAACACAGTCAAGGATAGCCACATTGAAAGGGCACTTTACTTTGTTCGATTTGTCCAATATATCATTATACAACAGACCAAGGATACCAACAGTAAAGCAACATTTTTCTTTGTTCTATTTGTCCAATATATTATTATACAACAGGCCAAGGATAGTCACAGTGAAATAACACTTTACTTTGTTCGATTTCGCCATATTAAAAGGCGTATGGCAGGCCCTGGATAGCCACAGTGAAAGGCACTTACTTTTTTCGATTTGTCCAATATTTAGTATATTACAAAACCACGGATAGCCACAGTGAAATGACGCTTTTACTTTGTTCGATTTGTCCAATATATCATTATAAAACAGACACGGGTACCAACAGTGAAATAACCTTTTCTTTTTCTATTTGTCCAATTTTATTATACAACGGCAAGGATAAACCAAGTGAAAGGAATTTAAGGTGTTTGATTTCACCAAAATATAAGCGTATGACAGGCAATGGATAGCCACGTGAAAGGGGCACTTTCTTTGTTCGTTTGTCCATTTTACATTAACAAAAACCAAGATACCAACAGTAAAGTAACCTTTTTCCTTTTTTTCTATTGTCCCCAATATATTATTATACAACAGGTCAAAGGGTACCACATTGAAAGGGCACTTTTACTTTTTTCGATTTGTCCAATATATCCCTTACCCAAAAAACCAAGGATACCAAGTAAGTAACACTTTACCTTGTTCTATTTTTCCAATATTTATTTAACAACGGCCGGGATAGCCACAGTGAAAGGCACTTTACTTTGTTCGATTTGCCAATATTTAAAATATTTAAGCCACGGCTAGCCACAGTGAAAGACGCTTACTTTGTCGATTTGTCCAAATACGTAACAACCCGGTCGCCACAGGAAAGGCACACTTACTTTGTTTCTATTTGTCCTATATTATTATATAACGGGCCAAGGGATAGCCACAGTGAAATAACACTTTACTTTGTTTTTTTTCACCAATAAGTTAGCGTATGACAAAGGGCCCTGGATAGCCACATTTAAAGGGCACTTTACTTTGTACATTAGTCCAATATTTAAGTATATTACAGACCACGGGTAGCCACAGTGAAAAACACTTTACTTGTTCGATTGTCCAATATATCATTACAACAGACCACGGTTACCAAGTGAAATAAACTTTACTTGTTCTATTTGTCCAATATATTATTCATACAAACGGGGCCCAAAGGGTAGCCACAGTGAAATAACACTTTACTTTGTTTTTATTTTACCAATAAATAAGCGTTTTTACAGGCCATGGATAGCCACAGTGAAAGGGCACTTTACTTTGTACGATTTGTCCAATATTTTAAATATAAAACAGACCACGGATAGCCACAGTGAAATAACACTTTACTTTGTTCGATTGTCCAATATATCATTTAACAACAGACCACGGTTACCAAACAGTGAAATAACACTTTACTTTGTTCTATTTGGTCCAATATATTATTATACAACGGGCCAAGGATAGCCACAGTGAAATAACAACTTTACTTTGTTTGATTTCAACCCAAAATATAGCGTATGACAGGGCCCGGATATCCACAGTGAAAGGGCACTTTAACTTTGTTCGATTGTTTCCCTATTTAAGTATATTACAGACCAGGGATAGCCACAGTGAAATGACGCTTTAAAATTGTTCCCATTTGTCCAATATATCATTATACAACAGACCACGGATAGCCACAGTGAATAGGCACTATACTTTGTTCTATTTGTCCAATATATTATTATACAACGGGTCAAGGATAGCCACAAAGAAATAACACTTTACTTTGTTTGATTTCACCAATATATAAGCGTATGACAGGTCATGGATAGCCACAGTGAAAGGGCACTTTACATTGTTCGATTTGTCCAATATTCAAGTATATTACAGACCAGGGATAGCCACAGTGAAATGACAATTTACATTGTTCGAAAGGGCACTTTATAAAAGACACAGGAAACTGTTTATCACGTTCTTTTCAATAATCAATTATATATAAATATATAACAAGCCAAGGATAGCCACAGTGGAATCATATATCTCTATGCCTTAATTATGTCGTCACTTTTGATGTATTTACTGTCCAAGAATAGACACAGTGAAATGTCCTATGACTGTAAGATAAGATAAATAAGATAAATTTTATTTGATTCAGCAAAACAACAAACAATACAACATAAGCACTCTAGGTGCTTTTTAACCGACTATAAACCAAGGATAGCCCACAGTGAAATCATATATCTACTATCAACTAACTGTGCCCAGTTGTGTCCAGAAACTACAGGCCATGAATACCCGTAGAAAAATGACATATGACTTCATTTTATATCATTAATAGAAATGCATATCACAATATTAAATTATTTTCAAGCCATATATGGAATATGAATTATTGGATACATCAAATCGAAATATTTACAGCCACAGATAGACAGTAAAACACCAAAATGGCTTTGTTTGATATTTTACATGCCAGGATATCTAAACAGTAAAATGCCACATGAATTTGTTTTATATCATCAGTATCAAAGTGTTACAGAATGTAAGGACAGATAGACAGAGAACATTAATTTCCCTCCCCCATAGCCTATCGTTGCAGGGGATTAATTTAGTGGAACACAACCGAACCCGTTCACCGATAGCCAGAATTGTATACTGTACAGCGATAGCCAAAAGGCGTGTCCATATGTCTAGATAGGTTCAACATTTTAAATTACAAATATGAATGAAGAGGACATAAACATATTTTTTAAAGATTTAAATCTTAAATTGAATATTTACAGTTTCGATTATCTAGCATCGATTCCAATGCCTTTTATTGATTTGGCAAAAGTAAACCGAGTAAGTGACAAAGAAGCATTTCGGATCTTGCATCTTCCAACTGGTTATGGAAAGCCTTTGAAGGAGTTTCTTAAACCAATTCAGGTATGGTGGAATTCTCTTGTGTTGCAGCAATTAGAAAAATCTACCAGCTTATTTGAACCAACTTTGTACAAAAGTTTTCTAAACATAATTATGGTAAATTTCTGTAAAAAGTTTCACAGGATAAAAACAATATTGTGTGGTGACACACTGACCATTTATCGTAAAATTCCACACTTTTTACTTTTTCGTCATGTGATGTAAATATTGTCGGAGTCCTTAAAATCGTGGACTACCTTGTTTTAATTGTAGACAAGCTTACTGGGCCACCGCTTACTGTCGCTGAGTGGCTGCTTTTTAATTTCTGACTTGCAGCCACCGCATTACAGTTTGACCGTCACAATATAAAACAAACTGTATACGTCAGATTAGTTCAACTACTTGTTTTGCAGCCATTTTTGTTTGCTTACTGGTCATGCGAGATTTGCATTCACGCACCGGAAATGAAGTTGGCATTTATCCCTGTTTCTCGTATTCTCAGGGTTTCTCATATTCTCGTTTTTTGCCTTCAAGTTGTCAAATAATTGAATGTTTGTTATTTTCTAGACAGGAATGGTACAAAACTGACACACTGAAAATTTCAAGTGATTTGAATGCATGTTGACGAAACTAGTATCAGCATTTTACTCAGTTTTCAAAAAAATCCTTGTTTTTTTCTGGTGGTGTTAGCAAATTTGCCATAAATTATTGATTGTGTAATTAATTGAAGTATTTCTTGAAGTATTTACTACAGAATATATCTTTTTATAACACAATGGTAATTTTAATGTTTTAAATTCTAATCCTTTTAGGATTTTGATCTAGTCTTGAAATTTGGAACATTAAAAAATGACTCAATGGTGGGCGCCAAGATTACTCTGTGATCTCTTGTTATACACTAAAATGGTTGTTTGAAGTCCAAATTTCCTTCGTCTGCTTTGTTTACATTTTATCAATGGCGGTCACGTTGCACAAGTTGTGATGAATAACGGCTCATAAAGAAGGGTTTTTCATGTACCTATAACCCTTAGCAATTTTTAAGCTGCTTTTTCAAATTTTCTGAATAATCCTCAACATATCAGAAGTAAATATAGGCTATTACAGTCTCTATTAGTTCCCAAAGTGTGCTTTAGTAAAACCAAAAGAAAAACCCATTGTAAACACTGGAATCGATCAGATTCACTGCACTGACGTAAGAGTAACTAAAAGAGGGGAATCTTTCCTATGTCCTCACTAGAAACTATTTCGTTGGAGATTTGAAATGTTAATGTTTTAATTTTTTGTTATTGTAGTGAAACATTTTAATAAAGCAAAAACATTGAAAATCATGAAAACCACATTAATGACTATATTTGACCTTTAAGTCATGTGATTCAAGTCCCAGGATGCTGTGATGTCATAACCGGGAAATAAAGGTTTGCAGACGACTGACAGTTTATTTGACATGACTGTTACGGACTAATCCCAGTAGATAACTAAATCGAATAAAATTAATTTGAATAATGTATGTGGTGGAGGATAAATGTATTTACTATCAGGTATGTAAACATTTTCATATGACATCTGTTATCTAATGAGTTTGCGCTGAATTTAAATTAGCTCCGCGAATCATGGTACGCCCAGGATATGTGACATCATGGTTTTTCAGGTCCATTTGGTTACAGAATTGTGAACATGTTCTTTACCAATTATCGACAATGGTATATTAGAACTACAGTAAATGTGGTCATTTGTTATAATATGTTTTGTTTTAAATTGTTAAGCACTACCAAACAGTTACAAAAAGTTGACCATAGTGACATTTTAGTTAAAGAGTGAAATGAATGTGTTCATAGTTTTTGTGACAAAAACATTGAGATTGTGACTGATGATGATAAAGTCTCATGAGAATTATAATGTTTGTTTATATTAATTAAAGTAACAAAATTAATGTGTTATTGTTTTCCAGTTAGGATTTTGACTGATGATGAAGCTGTGCCTGTTATGGATTGATAGATATTTTAGATGGATATTTTTTAGAATGTATAATAATCTCATTATGATGTTCTTATAAAACATATTGTCTATTATTAAAACCGACATACATTTTGTTTTTAGCTTGACTATTCGAAGAATAAGTAGAGCTATCCTATCGTCGGTGTCGGTGTAGGCATCACACCTTGGTTAACTTTTTCGTACCAGTCCACTTTTTGACAAAGTCTTTTGAGATAATGCTTTGAAACTTTCAACATTTGTTTAAACCATCACCATGTCCAGTTGTAGGCAAGAGTACATAACTCTATCAAGGATTGTTTTTCGTACCAGTTCACATTTTGTGTAAAGTGTTTGACATATGGCTTTGAAACTTTTATCACTTGTTTATTATAACAGTCTCTATCTGTAGGCAAGAGTACATAACTCTGTCAACTATTTTGACTGAATTATGGCCCTTTTTGGACTTGGAAATTGGTTTAGTTTTCATACAGGTCAACGTTTTGTCAAAACTATTTGACTATGGCCCTTTTTGGACTTGGAAATCAGTGAAGTTTTTCTAACCAATCTATATTACGCCTAACCTGTTTGTCATATGGCTTTGACACTTTGAACACTTGCTTACCAACATAGTCACACATTGCATTATAGGGCAAACCTTATCCAAATTCACAACTGCAGGTACATTGTTAGCTCACCTGTCACATAGTGACAAGGTGAGCTTTTGTGATCACCCTTCGTCCGTCGTGTGTCCATGCGTCCGTTTCGTGCGTCCGTCAACAATTTCTTGTCTGCACGATAGTGGTTTCATTTATGATTTTATTTTAACCAAACTTGCACACAACTTGTATCACCATAAGATCACGGTTCCTTTCTTGAACTGGCCAATTCCCCTTATGGGTTCCAGAGTTATGGCCCCTGAAAGGGCCAAAATTAGCTATTTTGACCTTGTCTGCACAATAGCAGCTTCATTTATGATTTTATTTTAACCAAACTTGCACACAACTTGTATCACCATAAGATCTCGGTTCCTTTCTTGAACTGGCGAGATTCCATTATGGGTTCCAGAGTGATGGCCCCTGAAAGGGCCAGAATTAGCTATTTTGACCTTGTCTGCACAATAGCAGCTTCATTTATGATTTGAATTTAATCAAACTTGCACAAAACTTGTGTCGCCATAAGATCTCGGGTCCTTTCTTGAACCGGCCAGATCCCATAATGGGTTCCAGAGTTATGGCCCCTGAAAGGGCCAAAATTAGCTATTTTGACCTTGTCTGCACAATAGCAGCTTCATTTATGATTTGATTTTAACCAAACTTGCACACAAGTTGTATCACCACAAGATCTTGCTACCTTTCTACAACTGGCCAGATTCCATCATGGGTTCCAGAGTTATGGCCCCTTGAAGGTCTAAAATTGGCTATTTTGGCTTTTGCAGCCATATAGAGACTTCATTTATGGTTTTATTTGATACAAAGTTCCAAAATACCTTCAGCAACAAGAAATCTTGGATTCCATGACAAATCAGATCCAATCATAGGTTCCAGAGTTCTTTTATATCTGAGTACCTCCCCTGATTGTAATCAAAATGGATTTATATCAGTAAGTACTAACAGGACTTATTTGAAATTTCATTATTGTTATTAGTTGGACTGAGACAATCAGGGTAGATAACTGTGGACTGATTTTATGTCAAATTACCTCCCTTTATTTCAAATTAAAATTGTTATATCTCCATAACTAATGAAGATACTGATCTGAAATTTCATTTATGTCAACAGATTTATTTGGCAGATCCTTCTTTTGTCCACTTACAATATTTATTTTTTTTAATTACTTCCCTTTTACGTTTCTATCAATAGCTTATTTTTAGTAACTTTTTTTAGCTCACCTGTCACAAAGTGACAAGGTGAGCTTTTGTGATCGCGCTGTGTCCGTCGTCCGTGCGTGCGTCCGTAAACTTTTCCTTGTGACATCTGTAGAGGTCACATTTTTCATGGGATCTTTATGAAAATGGGTCAGAATGTTCATCTTGGTAAATTCTAGGTCAAGTTCGAAACTGGGTCACGTGCCATCAAAAAGTAGGTCAGTAGGTCTAAAAAAAGAAAAACATTGTGACCACTCTAGAGGCCATAATTTTCAATGGATCTTCATGAAAATTGGTCAGAACGTTCACCTTGATGATATCTAGGTCATTTTCGAAACTGGGTCACGTGCCTTCAATAACTAGGTCAGTAGGTCAAATAATAGAAAAACCTTGTGACCTCTCTAAAGGCCATATTTTTCATGGGATCTGTATGAAAGTTGGTCTCAATGTACATCTTGATGATATCTAGGTCAAGTTCGAAACTGGGTCACGTGCCGTCAAAAACTAGGTCAGTAGGCCTAAAAATAGAAAAACCTTGTGACCTCTCTAGAGGCCATATATTTCATGAGATCTTCATGAAAATTGGTCAGAACGTTCACCTTGATGATATCTAGGTCAGGTTCAAAAGTGGGTCACATGCCTTCAAAATCTAGGCCAGTAGGTCAAATAATAGAAAAACCTTGTGACCTCTCTAGAGGCCATATTTTTCATGGGATCTGTATGAAAGTTGGTCTGAATGTTCATCTTGATGTTATCTAGGTCAAGTTCGAAAGTGGATCACGTGCCCTCAAAAACTAGGTCAGTAGGTCAAATAATAGAAAAACCTTGTGACCTCTCTAAAGGCCATATTTTTCATGGGATCTGTATGAAAATTGGTCTGAATGTTCATCTTGATGATATCTAGGTCATGTTTGAAACAGGGTCATGTGCGGACAAAAACTAGGTCAGTAGGTCTAAAAATAGAAAAACCTTGTGACCTCTCTAGAGGCCATACTTGTGAATGGATCTCCATAAAAATTGGTCAGAATGTTCACCTTGATGATATCTAAGTCAAGTTTGAAACTGGGTCACATGCCTTAAAAAACTAGGTCAGTAGGTCAAATAATAAAAAAACCTTGTGACCTCTCTAGAGGCCATACTTTTCATGGGATCTTTATGAAAGTTGGTCTGAATGTTCATCTTGATGATATCTAGTTCAGGTTTGAAACTAGGTCAACTGCGGTCAAAAACTAGGTCAGTAGGTCTAAAATTACTAAAATCTTTTGACCTCTCTAGAGGCCATATTTTTCAATGGATCTTCATGAAAATTGATCTGAATGTTCACCTTGATGATATCTAGGTCAGTTTCGAAACTGGGTCACGTGCGGTCAAAAACTAGGCCAGTAGGTATAAAAATAGAAAAACCTTGTGACCTCTCTAGAGGCCATATTTTTCATGAGATCTTCATGAAAATTAGTGAGAATGTTCACCTTGATGATATCTAGATAAAGTTCAAAACAGGGTCACGTACCTTCGAAAACTAGGTCAATAGGTCAAATAATAGAAAAACATTCAAGTTCAAAACTGGGTCACATGAGCTCAAAAACTAGGTCACTATGTCAAATAATAGAAAAAACGACATCATACTCAAAACTGGGTCATGTGGGAAGAGGTGAGTGATTCAGGACCATCATGATCCTCTTGTTTTAATCAAACTTGCACACAACTTGTATTGGCATAATATCTCGGTTCCTTTTGATAACTGGCCAGATCCATTCATGGGTTCCAGAGTTATGGCCCCTTAAAGGGCCAAAATTGGCTATTTTGGCTTGTGAACACGATAGCGGCCACATTTTGCAATAGATTTTAACCAAACTTGCACAGAATTTTGTATTGGCATACTATCTTGGTTCCTTTCGAAAACTGGCCAGATCCCATCGTGGGTTCCAGAGTTATGGCCCCTTGAAGGGCCAAAATTTGCTATTTTGGCTTTTGCAGCCATATAAAGACTTCATTTATGGTTTGATTTAATATAGACTTGCAGAATATCTTAAACAACAATAGATCTTGGATTCCATGATGAATCAGTCAGATCCAATCATAGGTTACGGAGTTACAGCCCCTGATTGGCCCCTGAAAGAGCCAATTTTAAAATTGTTAATTTTTACCTTGTGAACACGATAGAAGTGTCATTTTACATTTGATTCACACAACTTAAGTCACAATAAGATCTCGGTTCCTGTCAAAAACCGGATAGATACCATCATGAAAGAGGCAAAATTTTCTAACAGGTGAGCGATATAGGGTCATCTTGTTCAGCGTTGGAGTTAAATTTCTGTCCAATTAAGTCTTTTACTTGAGGCTCCCTAGAAAAAAATGTTATCAACAGTTTTATTTTGTGTTTCATAATTGCGGGTGGCGTCCACAGACTTTGTTCGGAGCGTATCTTCTTCATGCATGGAGGGATTTTGATGTACATGTAACTCAGCACTATTATGAGATGGAGTGTCATGCAGAAGAACCATGGCCCTAGGTCTAAGGTCAAGGTCACACTTAGTGACTTAGAGGTCAAAGGTCGAATTCAAGAATGACTTTGTCCAGAGCATTTCTTCTTCATGCATGGAGGGATTTTGATGTAACTCAGCACAATTGTTCACCATCATGAGACGGAGTGTCATGCAGACGTACCAGGTCGCTAGGTCTAAAGTCAAGGTCACACTTAGAGGTCAAATGTCGATACTTTGTCCAGAAAATTTCATCTTAATGCATGGAAGGATTTTGATGTAACTTGGCACAAATGTTCACCACCATGAGACGGAGTGTATGTAAGAACCAGCTCCCTAGTTTTAGAAATACTTCCCTTTGTTGTTACTATAAATAGGTTGTATTGAACTTTTATTACTGGCCGTAGGGAAAAATTGAAACCACTTTTCTGTGATACAACATGCATGTTACATCCAATTTTTAGGTGTATTTTGACCTATCGTTACCTGGTTAGGATTTTTGTGTGGACTTAGAATATTTCTTTTAAGACTAACTTCCCTTTGTTGTTACCAGAACTAACTTATATTGTAACTTAGGGAAAAACCAAGACCACTTATCTCAACGTAGATGCTACTTTCAAATTTTAGGTGCATTTTAAGGGAGGAGTTTTTTTTGTGGACTTAGAAAAACAAAATATAGATATCTTGTGGACTTACTTCCCTTTGTTGCTACTATAAATAGCTTATTCTTGAAACCTTTTAACCTGGTTGTTAGAATTGGATATGTCATTGTTTTGGCTTACTGTCTACCAAACTTATACAGAATATGTTTTACTGTAATATCTACATGACGGGCATATATTGTGACATTCTGGCACTCTTGTTTAAACATTACTATTATGGGTCCACTAGCTTAATGTAACAAATACTGTCATGAAAAGACAACTGTTTTGAATAGCTTTTGCATCAAAATTGCTTTCAGGGAAAAGAGGGAGTAAAGAGAAAACTGAAAAGTAGTTGTAGTCAAAGAATGGCAGTCAAGTTGAGGAAAGCTGAAACACGGCAGCCTAAAGTAACAGATACTATAGATACACCAGCTGTCGAAGACAAGCCAACACAGATGGAGAATGATGAGGAGGAGCAAGTGGCAGATTATGTAATTATTACTTTGTATCCATATTCTAGCAGACAGAAAGACAGATTAGCATGTTGTTGTAAACTTAACAGTTTCTTGAAATATGCACAAAGTCTGTGACACAGATGTATGTTTAAGTATATAATACATATGTATATGATAATAATTACATAAAGCGCTCATTTTAAAGCGATCATGCGCCAGTCTATTCCATGTCAGTTTTATCTTCAAAGTTTAAGCACACTTCATTTAAGGAGAAAATGTTCAAAATTTAGGGGCTTGACTCAAGTAATAGAGGCTCAGCAATTTTCATACTTAGTGTATGATAATCATTCATGACACCAGATAGGCAAATTGGAAAGATACTTTGCCAAACTATGAAAGTATATTAAATAAATTAAAAATCACATGTCTTAACTGCAGTAACTAAGTATGGAATAGCATTAGTGCCAGGTAAGTGTTATTTATTAAATTGAAATTTTGGTAGTTGTCTAAAGGACATCGGACAATATTCTAGGGAGTTAACAGATAATTTGATATAATGGCTTCAAATACTCATAGATAAGTTATATTCCTATCAAACTGACACAAAAAAATAATTTTATTTTATATTTGTTTTGTTGAAATTCTATCATTTTGAGACTAAGCCTTTAGGGTCATATTTTCTGTAAAATGTGCAATGTATATTTTCAGTGAAATAAGCATATGCATTCATAGTATGTCTGTTATAAAATGTTTTAAAACAATAACAATAAATAAACTTTTACAATGCAGATTATCAGTTTTATTACCGTAACATTTTTAAAAATAACTGAAAAGCAAAACATAGAAGTGGAACAAAACTTTTGGTTACACTGCTGTATCCGAGTGCCCATGATAACTGATGCATTGACAATAGCCTATTGTTTGTTTTCCATACATCTATTGTTATACCTTATTGACACAATTTCATGCAGTACACATGTACAATACTGACCGGATATTGTGCATTTTAATTGACTTGGCAGGGCAGGGTTTGGCGACGGTCCACTGCATTATTGTGCAGGATATGTAGTATATTCGGCAGGCTGATTTCTTATTCACTGGCCATCTACCTTACACTGTAACCACTGTAGCTCTACCTATTTTGCTCGTTTTTTGAGATAACCATTATTTGCATAAGCCAGAGATAAACTCTTCCCCGCCAGGTCGAATAAAATGTGAGAGTTATATACTATATACATGCACTTTTATAATGGCTAGCAAAACAGATAAATGTGCTTTTTGTTACTCAAATACAAAAAAGAATAAAACAACATATAATAGTAGGTGAACACTGAGTGGCCCAGTGTATCAATGGCACAGAACCTATTTAGCTAGTATCGACATTAATATGGATGTAACTTCAGTATTATGCAACTCTTGCATTTGCAAGTTATACAGAAAAAGAAAAGGTTATATAATTCTGCCAGTTGCATCGGATTGGGACAAGCGTTTACAATGACAACAAAATAATAGGGAAAAAAATGACTTCCTCTATTCTGGTGGCGTGCACGTCATGGGGAAGGCATACGATAAGTTGATAGGAGTATTTTAAGGTAAAAAATCTTAATGATATATCAGCTTACTGCAACTGACAACCAGAAGAATATCTTATAATATCATGCACGCATCATTTTTAGCTCTATTATTCGGAGATTAGGGGGGCTGTTCTACATGTACTCGCCGTGGCATCTGCATTTGCATCAGCGTGAGCTTTCTTTGTTAAATTTTTTCGGCAACCTTTGTTTTCTGTCATATCTTTGTTCCTATTGCTTATATCTTACTGTAACTTCACATAAACATTGTACAGCATACAAACAAAATATGTGCAGGGTCTGGGCCCATTATACATAAGGTCAAGGTCACCAAGGCGTTATACTTAGGTTATCTTTAAGGTTAAAGTTTTTCGGCAACCTTTGTTTTTGGGGGCAATGCCCCCAGATTTAACAAACCGTCTTTCAATTTTCTTGTCGAGCTTATGACCAACCTGACAACACAGAAAACAAGTTCCAAAGTATTTACCAAACATAACTTTCATATTGCATTTTGCAATTATATTTTTGATCCAGATGTGATTAGATAGATCTACACATTTTATATTAACAACAATATGTGAAGAAAACTAAACTGCATTATAAATATAAATTATAATAGATCTTCTTAAGCGTAAGAATAATAAAGACTCTTGATTTGATCACGTGATCGCTTCTGAAACGGACACTTGTTTTGATCATGTGACCTATTCTGAAGTCCAATAACTAGTTTCAATACGCTAAAAAAATGTGTTCATGATTCTGCGTGAAAATAGCAACTACTAAGGAATTGCAACGCCACTGATAAGCCGATAGATTATTGACTTTTTCATGCTGTGCCTCGGCACTGTTGTGGATGTGTATTACCTTATGTAGAAACTTGATCAATTTGCGGCGATCAGTACCGTTTATCAGAAGGGGAATCGATAAATATGCGGCAACATCCTATAGATCTGTTAAAATATCTTTTCTGTGCAGGTGTTTTTTCTAAAATATTATTTCAGAAAATACGTGCTGAAATGAAATACTTTTCGCATGTCTAAGAAAATATTTTCAAGAGATATGTCATTTATAATAATTAATACTATATAAAAGATAATAATAATAAAAATAAAATAAAAAACAGTGGTTTACTTGAAACAGAATAGGTAGAAAAAATTCATTTCTTATTTGTCAGTTTGAATTTATGACTTATTTGGTTCGGGGAATCAATTTGACAGTTTGATTTATTGTAATTATTATCTAATCTAATAATCGTCAGTAGATTTTTTTCTCTCATTGTTCGAATTCGTAAAGTCAACTATCGACAGATTACAGTTGTACTTCTGTTTTACACCAACTATTAAGAACATTTTAAAGCTTAAAGGCATATTTATGTACTTGGTCGGACCGTCCTTATTCGTGATTGTACATTATGTATAATTATATATTTTGATCTCGAAATCAGCTGTAAATCGTTAATCAAAATGTCTTGTCCACAGAAGTTGCATAAAAATGAACTGAATTTCAAACAGTTACTAAAATTTAATATGCAATAGCATGATGCATATCCGTATCGGCAGACTCTTTGCGAAATATGCTTTATCGGCGGTTTCTTGCGTGGGCATCGGCGATTCTTTGCTATAAATAGGTTGGCAGTTAAAAAAAAGTCAGATAAACACACCAAATTAATTAAGCTATAATATTTCCAGATAGTCATTACCCTAGAGCCTCTCTGTGCATAATGTAGAAGGCCTGCCTGTGCAAAAAAGGAAAACAAAAAACAAAAGAAAAAACAAAAAACTGGTATGCTGAGAGACCACCGGTGCCATGACAAAACCGAAAGTAAGTGGTTTTGAAAAATTCCATTTACGTTTCAGCCTATCTATCTTTATTATTTGGAAGAATATTGGTAAATGAATACAAATAGTTAGCTTGATATGTATGATATCAAAGCAAAAAATGGTTAAAGACTGTGGAAAAAAACGGGCTAGTGTTCCATGTCAGTACACCATCAACAAATTTCATCGAGTTGCGAGCAAAACCGCTGATTAACTATACAACACTTTAAAACATAGAAGAGACAATCTTATGTTCCGTGCTCTATTTATTTTTGAGCAGCATGCCTATGATCGTGGATGGCAACTCGATTTTTCGCCTCCCATACCAACCTGGGTACTGTTTATAGCAAAACATAGCCGGTGCCGACGCAAAGAAACCGCCGATATAGCAGATTTCGCAAAGAGTGGATACGTACTGTGAATTGGAGAGAGCATCCTGAATATACATGTCATCTAGGGAAGGTTTGAATCCATGGAGATGTTGTCAAAAGTTATGGCATCAGAATCTTGCGGGCATGCAGTAATTTCAATAGCACCTACCACGACACGGCAAATCAGGGGAGATTTTTTTTCACTTTTTCCAGAAATCCGACCTCACTATAGGGCCAATAGAAACGCACTTATTCTGGAAAGTACAGCATTTCCCAAACTGAACATGTACCCGATTCTTTAGTCTAAAGATCAGAACATTATGTACATGACGTGTTTAACATATAATATTCGAGAAATCCTTGAAAAAGGACCAAAGAAAAAATTCATTCCCAGATTTTTATATTAAAAAATAATATAAGATTCTTTCACTGGTTGTAGGTGCGGATGCTATAAACAGTTACGCGAGAGCCGGATATTCCCATCTGCACCTATAACCAGTGACAGAATCTTTTTCTTGCATAACGATATCAAGATATAATAATAAAAATAAAATCAGTCGACCGGCTTTCTTTTTAGAACTATTTCTTATAGCAGCGTATTTAAACAAAGCGCGGGAAAGCAACGTCCGTAAACAGGAAAGACGCCATGACGTTTCAAAGACAAATAACAATATTTAGTTCCGGTTTTGTTTGATCAGTTGCAGAGTAACATTATGGATTTTTGATAAAATAACGTGTTTTGAATCGAGAAATATACTATCAGGAATAAAGAGGAACTGTCGAGGTACTGGATTTTTATTCCGTTTTTCGAAATAAAATATAAATAACTACATAAATCTTCTACATATATGTAGTTCGTAATATGTCATTTAAAGCACGAGAGTCATCTTACACCCCGGGGTGTAAGATGGATTTTTCCAGCACCGGTAAAAATACCGGAAATCCCCGTCTGGTATGCAAGAATATAAGATTCTTTCACTGGTTATAGGTGCAGATGAGAATTTCCGGCCTCGAGGGTAACTGTTTAGGCGGTAACGAGGTTCCTACCGAGTTACCGTCTAAACAGTTACCCGAGAGCCGGACATTCCCATCTGCACCGATAACCAGTGACAGAATCTTTTCCTTGCATACCGATATCAAGATATAATAATACAAATAAAATCAGTCGAACGGCTTTATTTTTAGAACTATATCTTATAGCAGTGTATTTAAACAAAGCGCGGGAAATCAACGTCCGTAAACAGGAAAGACGTCATGGCGTTTCAAAGACAAATAACAATGTTTAGTTCCGGTTTTGTTTTATCAGCTCCAGCGTAACGTTATGAATTTTTGATAAAATAACGTGTTTTGAATCGAGAAATATACTATCAGGAACAAAGAGGAACTGTCAAGGTATTGGATTTTTATTCTGTTTTTCGAAATAGAATAGAAATAACTACATAAATCTTCTACATATATGTAGTTCGTATTACGTCATTTAAAGCACGAGAGTCATATTACACCTCAGGGGTGTAAGATGGACTTTTCCAGCACCGGTAAAAATACCGGAAATCCCCGTCTGGTATGCAAGAAAAAGGGCATATACGCTGATCAAACTGGTATTTATCTGCAGAAAAAATATCGTTTAACGTAAAAAGTGCGCTAAATACTGTTATAACTGCACGTACATATACGTGTTTCATCATTTTTCAGACCGAGTAATTTTTGCTATGGGAGGTAATCCGCCATTCCGCGATGATAACTTGCCGCAGGTGCCCGTTATATTTTGGCCTCATTTTCTTGGTAATTATCCCTGCATATGTACTTTTATGTTACCAGTTTAATGTATTTCATCTATCTGAGGGTGCAAATGGTTTCTGAGGGTGATATTCGAAGCCAGAACCACCAGAAATTTTGTTCTTTTTTCACGGGCGTTTCGTATCCCCATTTTCCTGAACCTAACTGTATACGCCAGTTCGGTAGGTTCATTGATATGACAAATCACGGTTTTCATAGTGTTTAATGTATTTTTTATATTATGATATTGATAGTTTGAAATACAGGTGTATATTAAATAACCTAAAATTGAAACAGACAATGTTATTTTGATCAACAAACAACAAACAAATGAATATTAATATCATCATATATCATCTATGTTTTTAAGGAAACCATTACTGAACTTTAGCAATAGTTGGAATGGAAAAAAGGTAGATCTGTAAAAATATTTTTACATGTGAATGTGTGTTAACTAATGATGACTCCTTATTAAAATGATGCTTATTTGTAACAAAAAAAAAACATTCCTGACTTTTTTAATTGATAACTATTGTACACAACAGAAAACAGCCTAGATTTTTTCAATGTCAGTTCAAGGAAATCCTGTTCCTTTGAACTTTTACATATTGGACTATTTTGACTTTCTTTCCAAACTTTCATAAAGTGTAACAAAGTTTGCCTGTTTCTGTTAAGAACACATGATATTAGGACATAGAGTGCAAACAGAAGTATTGAAAAAATTTAAATACATTCTATAGTTTTATCTTTTTCATTTTATCAAACCTGGCAACGAAAGTTTTTTGTTTGTCCATGAACAACTGCTATTGAACAAGGTTAGATTTTTTATCTTTACCTTTTGAACAAAATATAGAAGTGTATTGAACACAAAGTTAATATTAATATCTGTATGAAAGTTGGTCTGAATGTTCATCTTGATAATATCTAGATAAAGTTCGAAAGTGGGTCACGTCCCTTCAAAAACTAGGTCAGTAGGTCAATTAATAGAAAAACCTTGTGACCTCTCTAAAGACCATATTTTTCATGGGATCTGTATGAAAATTGGTCTGAATGTTCATCTTTATGATATCTAGGTCAAGTTTGAAACAGGGTCATGTGCGATCAAAAACTAGGTCAGTAGGTCTAAAAATAGAAAAACCTTGTGACCTCTCTAGAGGCCATACTTGTGAATGGATCTCCATAAAAATTGGTCAGAATGTTCACCTTGATGATATCTAGGTCAAGTTTGAAACTGGGTCACGTGCCTTAAAAAACTAGGTCAGTAGGTCAGATAATAAAAAAACCTTGTGACCTCTCTAGAGGCCATACTTTTCATGGGATCTGTATGAAAGTTGGTCTGAATGTTCATCTTGATGATATCTAGGTCAAGTTTGAAACTGGGTCAACTGCGGTCAAAAACTAGGTCAGTAGGTCTAAAATTATTAAAATCTTTTGACCTCTCTAAGAGGCCATATTTTTCAATGGATCTTAATGAAAATTGATCTGAATGTTCACCTTCATGATATCTAGGTCATTTTCGAAACTGGGTCACGTGTGATCAAAAACTAGGCCAGTAGGTTTAAAAATAGAAAAACCTTGTGACCTCTCTAGAGACCACATTTTTCAATGGATCTGTATGAAAATTGGTCAGAATTTTTATCTTGATAATATCTAGGTCATTTTCAAAACTGGGTCACATGAGCTCAAAAACTAGGTCACTGTGTCAAATAATAGAAAAAACGACGTCATACTCAAAACTGGGTCATGTGGGAAGAGGTGAGCGATTCAGGACCATCATTGTCTTCTTGTTCTGTCATATCTTTGTTACTATTGTTTATATCTTACTGTAAGTTCACATAAACATTATCCAGTATACAAACAAAGTATTTGCAGGGGCTGGGTCCATTATACCCAAGGTCAAGGTCACAAAATGTTTATACTTGGAATTATTTTCATGTTTATTTTTTTCGAAAGCTTTGTTAATAGACATATCTTTGGTACTTTAAAAGAAAAAGACTTGAAATTAAAAAATTTTCTTTTTGATCATCATCTGCATGTGTGGTTACAATCCCCATAACTCTAATTTTATTTTTGACAGAATTATGCCCCTTCACACTTTTTGACCTAAGTATCATTTTTTTGGCAATCTTCACTTTCTGGATATAACTTTAGCATAATATAAAATAAAGATTTGAAACTTAAAATGTATCTTTATCATCATCATCTGCATGTGTGGTAACAATCCCTATTACTCTGATTTGTATTTTTAACCAAATTATGCCCCTTTCATACTTACATTTTTTTACAAACTTCGTTTTCTGGACGAAACTTTGGTACTATATAAGATAATGACTTGAAACTCAAAATATGTCTTTACCATCATCATCTGCATGTGTGGTAACAATCCCATTAACTCTAATTTGTGTCCTTGACAGAATTATGCCCTTTGTTGTATCTTCCTTTTAAAGTAGAGGTCTCTTATTGAGACATATATTCATTTTACTGTCAAATCGCCAAATAGTGGAGCGCGCTGTCTTATGGACAGCTCTTGTTAGCTCATCTGATTTTTTGGGAAAAAAAATGATGAGTTATTGTCATCACTTGATCGACGTTGGGGTCGTTGTCGGCATTGGCGTTTTATGTTTAGGTCAGCTTTTCTCCTAAACTATCAAAGCTATTGCTTTAAAACTTGCAACACTTGTTCATCATCAATAGCTGACTCAGTACAGCAAGAAACATTACTCCATCTGCTTTTTGCAAGAATTATGGCCCCTTTTGGACTTAACGAAATATCAGATTTCTTGGTTAAGTTTAATGTTTAGGTCAACTTTTCTCCTAAACCATTAAAGCTATTGCTTTTAAACTTGCAACACTCGTTCACTATCAGAAGCTGACTCTATACAGCAAGAAACATAACTCCATCCTGCTTTTTGCAAGAATTATGGCCCCTTTTGGACTTAGAAAATATCAGATTTCTTGGTTAAGTTTTGTGTTTAGGTCAATTTTTCTCCTAAACTATCAAAGCTATTGCTTTAAAACTTGCAACACCTGTTCACCATCAATAGTTGACTCTGTACAGCAAGAAACATAACTCCATCCTACTTTTTGCAAGAATTATGGCCCCTTTTGGACTTAGAAATTATCAGATTTCTTGGTTAAGTTTTATGTTTAGGTCAACCTTTCTCCTTAACTGTTAAAGCTATTGCTTTGAAACTTGCAACACTTGTTCACTATCAAAAGCTGACTTTGTACAGCAAGAAACATAACTCCATCCTGCTTTTTGCAAGAGTTATGGCCCATTTTGGACTTAGAAAATATCAGATTTCTTGGTTAAGCTTTGTGTTTAGGTAAACTTTTCTCCTTTACGGTCAAAGCTATTGCTTTAAAACTTGAAGCAGTTATTCGCCATTAAAAGCTGACTCTGCACAGCAAGTACCATAACTCTACATTGCTGTTTGCACGAATTATGGCCCCTTTTGGACTTAGAAAATCATATCAAATGTCAGGAAATAAAAGTAGATATTATCCTGTTCTCAAAATTCAGGAGAATTTCTCTGTCTTCAGGAAATCCCAGGAATTCCTGGGGTCAGGAAATCTCAGGACTATTTCCTGTCATCAGGAAACCCCAGGACACTAAAAATGGACCCTTTTTGTCGAGCCCGCTTGCGGAAGCGAAGACATAGTTGTCCAAATGGCTGTTCGGATACAAGAATGACAACTTTGTCCGTAGCATTTCTTCTTCATACATGGAGGGATTTTGATGTAACTTGGCATAAATGTTCACCACCATGAGACGGAGTGTCCTACGCAAGAATCAGGTCCGTAGGTCTAAGGTCAAGGTCACACTTAGAGGTCAAAGGTCAGATACAAGAATGACTTTGTCCGGAGCATTTCTTTTTCATGCATAGAGGGATTTTGATGTAACTTGGCACAGTTGTTCACCATCATGAGTCGGAGTGTCGTGCGCAAGAACCTAGAATTACTTCCTTTTGTTGTTACTATAAATAGCTTATATTGTAACTTTTTAGCTCACCTGTCACAAAGTGACAAGGTGAGCTTTTGCGATCGCGCGGCGTCCGTCGTCCGTGCGTGCGTCCATAAACTTTTGCTTGTGACCACTTTAGAGGTCACATTTTTCATGGTATCTTTTTGAAAGTTGGTCAGAATGTTCACCTTGATGATATCTAGGTCAGGTTCGAAACTGGGTCACGTGCCTTCAAAAACTAGGTCAGTAGGTCTAAAAATAGAAAAACCTTGTGACCTCTCTAGAGGCCATATATTTCACAAGATCTTCATGCAAATTGGTCAGAATGTTCACCTTGATGATATCTAGGCCAAGTTCGAAACTGGGTCACGTGCCTTCAAAAACTAGGTCAGTAGTTCTAAAAATAGAAAAACCTTGTGATCTCTCTAGAGGCCATATATTTCACAAGATCTTCGTGAAAATTGGTCAGAACGTTCACCTTGATGATATCTAGGTCAAGTTCGAAACTGGGTCACATGGCATCAAAAACTAGGCCAGTAGGTCAAATAATAGAAAAACCTTGTGACCTCTCTAAAGGCCATATTTTTCATGGGATCTGTATGAAAGCTGGTCTGAATGTTCATCTTGATGATATCTAGGTCAAGTTCGAAACTGGATCACGTGTGGTCAAAAACTAGGTCAGTAGGTCTAAAAATAGAAAAACCTTGTGACCTCTCTAGAGGCCATATATTTCAAGAGATCTTCATGAAAATTGGTCAGAATGTTCACCTTGATGATATCTAGGTCAAATTGGAAAGTGGGTCATGTGCCTTCAAAAACTAGGTCAGTAGGTCAAATAATAGAAAAACATTGTGACCTCTGTAGAGGCCATATTTTTAATGGGATCTGCATGAAAATTGGTCAGAATGTTCATCTTGATGATATCTAGTTCAGGTTCGAAACTGGGTCAACTGCGGTCTAAAACTAGGTCAGTAGGTCAAAAAATAGAAAATCCTTGTGACCTCTCTAGAGGCCATATTTTTCAATGGATCTTCATCAAAAATTGGTCAGAATGTTCATCTTGATGATATCTAGATCAAGTTCGAAACTGGGTCACGTGCGTTCCAAAACTAGGTCATTAGGTCATATAATGGAAAAACCTTGTGACCTCTCTAGAGGCCATATTTTTCATGGGATCTGTATGAAAGTTGGTCTGAATGTTTATCTTGATGATATATAGGTCAAGTTTGAAACTGGGTCAACTGCGATCAAAAACTAGGTCAGTAGGTCTTGAAATAGAAAAACCTTTTGACCTCTCTAGAGGCCATACCCTTGAATGGATCTTCATGAAAATTGGTCAGAATGTTCACCTTGATGATATCTAGGTCAAACGTGCCTTAAAAACTAGGTCAGTAGGTCAAATAATAAAAAAACCTAGTGACCTCTCTAGAGGCCATACTTTTCATGGGATCTGTATGAAAATTGGTCTGAATGTTCATCTTGATGTTATCTAGGTCAAGTTTGAAATTGGGTCAACTGCGGTCAAAAGCTAGGTCAGTAGGTCTAAAAATAGAAAAATCTTTTGACCTCTCTAGAGGCCATATTTTTCAATGGATCTTCATGAAAATTGATCTGAATGTTCACCTTGATGATATCTAGGTCAGTTTCGAAACTGGGTCACGTGCGGTCAAAAACTAGGCCAGTAGATATAAAAATAGAAAAACCTTGTGACCTCTCTAGAGGCCATATTTTTCATGAGTTCTTCATGAAAATTAGTGAGAATGTTCACCTTGATGATATCTAGATAAAATTCAAAACTGGGTCACGTACCTTCGAAAAGTAGGTCAATAGGTAAAATAATAGAAAAACCTTGTGACCTCTCTAGAGACCATATTTTTCAATGGATCTTTATGAAAATTGGTCAGAATTTTTATCTTGATAATATCTAAGTCAAGTTCAAAACTGGGTCACATGAGCTCAAAAACTAGGTCACTATGTCAGATAATAGAAAAAACGACGTCATACTCAAAACTGGGTCATGTGGGAAGAGGTGAGCGATTGAAGACCGTCATGGTCCTCCTGTTTATTACAGGTGGTAGGGAAAAATCAGGACCACTTTTATGTAGTACAACATGCATGTTACATCCAATTTTGAGGTGTATTTTGACCTATTTCTACTGGTAAGGGTTTTTGTGTGGACTTATAATTTTTATGCCCCCGAAGGGAGGCATATAGTTTTTGAACCGTCTGTCGGTCTGTCAGTCTGTCCGCAATTTTCGTTTCCGGTCCATATCTTTGTCATCGATGGATGGATTTTCAAATAACTTGGCATTAATGTGTACCACAGTAAGACGACATGTTGCGCGCAAGACCTAGGTCCGTAGCACAAAGGTCAAGGTCACATTTAGACGTTAAAGGTCATTTTTTGTGATAGTGCATTCGTGTCCGGTCCATATCTTTGTCATCCATGGATGGATTTTCAAATAACTTGGCACGAGTGTGTACCACAGTAAGACGATATGTTGTGCGCAAGACCCACGTCCGTAGCTCAAAGGTCAAGGTCACACTTAGACGTTAAATGTCATTTTTTGTGATAGTGCATTCGTGTCCGGTCCATATCTTTGTCATCCATGGATGGATTTTCAAATAACTTGGCACGAGTGTGTACCACAGTAAGACGATATGTCGTGCGCAAGACCCACGTCCGTAGCTCAAAGGTCAAGGTCACACTTAGACGTTAAAGGTCATTTTTCATGATAGTGCATTCGTGTCCGGTCCATATCTTTGTCATCCATGGATGGATTTTCAAATAACTTGGCTTGAACGTGTACCTAAGTAAGACAACGTGTCACGCGCAAGACCCAGGTCCGTAGCTCAAAGGTCAAGGTCACACTTAGACGTTAAAGGTCATATTTCATGATAGTGCATTGGTGGGCGTGTCCGGTCCATATCTTTGTCATTCGTGCATGGATTTTAAAATTATTGGGCATGAATGTGTACCACAGTAAGATGACGTGTCGCGCGCAAGACCCAGGTCCGTAGGTCAAAGGTCCTAAACTCTAACATCGGCCATAACTGTTCATTCAAAGTGCCATCGGGGGCATGTGTCATCCTATGGAGACAGCTCTTGTTTTTGTTTTTTTGTTGTTGTTTTTTTTGAAGATTTACTTCCCTTTGTTGTTACTACACATAACTTATATTGTAACTTTTTGCAATCTTTTTTTATTTGGAATAAATGTTTGCCTCAATGTGACAGTGTCGTGAGCAACTCCCAGTCCTTTTGACAGCTTACGGGCTCGACATGTTGCCCGTGGGCATCTAGTTTATCTTTGACCTCTTAAATGTGACATTGACGTTAAAGAGAAAAGAAAAAGAAGAGGACGGACATTACCTACATGTGTGTGTGTGTGTGAAGTTTGTGAGAGGTAGGTGTAATAGTATTCAAGTAATTGCAGGACCAAATTTATGAGGACACACATACAAACAGACCAGACAGACAGACCACATGATGACTCCTATATGCTCCCCTCCTTCAAACTTTGTTTGCGGGTTATAATTATGAAGAAATAGTACAGGAGCATGGGAAGAACCGATGTTTCATAAATAAGTCAGTTGCTAACAGACATACAGCCTTTTTTTTTACAAAAGTCGCAAACATTTGTACAGTACTGCAAGCAAACATGCATACAGTCAGGACAACACCGAATCCTCTTTCATTGACGGTTATAAACAAATTGGAGATTTTAGAAATGATTTTATTTAATTGTACCAAACTAGTATTGTTTCTTTATCTGTGAAATAGTGAGATTTTTATGTAGATCATTCTTCAAGCCAAAAGATATGTACTTTTGATGCCGACAGTGTGCAATTTCTGGACAAAATCAGTGATCAATCAAGTTTTTTGCTACAATTTTACCTGTAATCGGACTAACATATTATATAAAGAAACAAATCATGTTCAGCTTCCAATAAAATATAAATATACACACCAACAAAGCACATTAATCACTTTAACATAGTTTTGTTCCAACTTTTAGTGGTCAGCTTATTGTTTTGATCTGTCGCAACAGGATGAGGGGGAGTACAGTCATTTACAGTGGGTGTAAATTGTACTAACACATTTCACTTTTAAATGCTCTGACTGATTTTAAAGGAAATACTTTTCTATTAGAGGCTTTCTGAGTTGAATTTTTGCATATATTGAGTTCCTCCTTCAGGACGGACAGGGGCACAAGGGAGGCATATGTTTTTAACAAAAAAACATTCTAGTGTTATCTTTATTATTATCTTGCCCATGCAGCAAGGGACAGAGATATAAGGATCTAATGTAAACCAGTGATATAGATTTGAAATAGAGGGTCTTTTTTACCAAATTTTCATGAATGTTTACTTCCCTGTAATTTGAGGATGGGAATTTCCAGTCTAAAGGGGGAAATTTTCCATCCAAAAGTGGGAAACACGATGTTGTTTGGCTCAAGGATGAAGCCAAATTGCAGTAAATTTTAGCTATAGTTATAATCTAAAGAAAAAAAACAAGAGGGTCATGATGACCCTGGATCGCTCACCTGAGTAATATGAGCTACATAAAGTGTAAGAGATCAGGTAAGAAAGTCAAATATAAGTAAGCACTGAAATCCTTTTCCAGTTGTGTGAACTAATTCAAATGTCAAACTGATGGTAAAATATTAAGAAAGTAGGTCAGTAGGTCACATTCATGGTCAGTTTTTAAGTATTTTTTCCTGTATAACTCATATAACGAGTGACTCCCGGGGCAGGGCCTCTTTTCACCCTAGGGGCATAGTTTGAACAATACTAGGCAATGCTACATACCAAATATCAAAGGCCTATGCCTTGAACTTGCAGGCAAGAAGAGTTTTTAGCTCCACTATTCGGAGAATAGGGGGGCTATACTACTCGCCCCGGCGTCGGCGTTGGCGTCGGTGTCGGTGTCGGCTTGACCCTTCTTGGTTAAAGTTTTTCGGCAACCTTTGTTTTTCTGTCATATCTTTGTTACTATTGCTTATATCTTACTGTAACTTCACATAAACATTGTCCAGTATACAAACAATGTATGTGTAGGGTCTGAGCCCATTATACCCAAGGGCAAGGTCACCAAGCTGTTATACTAAGGTTATTTTTAAGGTTAAAGTTTTTCAGCAACCTTTGTTTTTCTGTCATATCTTTGTTACTGTTGCTTATATCTTACTGTAACTTCACATAAACATTGTCTAGTATGCAAAAAAAATATATGTAGGGGTTGAGCCCATTATACCCAAGGTCAAGGTCACCAAGGTGTTGTACTCAGGTTATTTTTAAGGTTAAAGTTTTTCGGCAACCTTTGTTTTTCTGTCATATCTTTGTTACTATTGCTTTTATCTTACTTTAACTTCACATAAACATTGTCCAGTATGCGAACAAAGTATGTACAGGGACTGGGCCCATTTTATCCAAGGTCACCAAGGTCTTATACTTCGGTTATTTTTGAGGTTAAAGTTTTGCGGCAACCTTTGTTTTTCTGTCATAACTTTGTTACTTTTGCTTATACCTTACTGTAAGTTCTCATAAACATTGTCCAGCATACAAACATAGTATATGCAGGGACTGGGCCCATTATACCTAAGGTCAAGGTCACCAAGGAGTTATACTTGGAATTATGTTCATGTTAATTTTTTTTCGAAAGCTTTATTAATAGACATATCTCTGGTACTTTAAAAGATAATGACTTAAAATTAAATATATTTGTTTATAATCATCATCTGTATGTGTGGTTACATACCCCATAACTGTAATTGTATTTTTGACAGAATTATGCCCCTTTTGTACTTACATTTTTTTTTTGCAATCATTGCTTTCTGGATATTACTTTAATGCAATATAAGATAACGACTTGAAACTTAAAATGTATCTTTATCTCCATCATCTGCATGTGTGGTAACAATCCCCATAACTCTGATTTGTATTTTTGACCAAATTATGCCCCTTTTACACTTAATTTTTTTTAACAAACTTCATTTTCTGGACATAACTTTGGTACTGTATAAGATAATGACTTGAAACTCAAAATATATCTTTACAATCATCATCTGCATTTGTTGTAACAATCCTAATAACTCTAATTTGTGTATTTGATGGAATTATGCCCGTTGGTGTATCTTCCCTTTATAGTAGAGGTCTCTTGTTCAGACATATATTCATTTTACTGTCAAATCCCCTAATAGTGGAGCGCGCTGTTTTACGGACAGCTATCTAGAAGAGCTATTCTACTCGCCCCGGCGTGAGCGTCACACATATGTTAAAGTTTGCGTACCACCCTAAATATTTTCAAAGTCCATTGAGATATTGCTTTTATATTTTGCATACTTGTTTACCATCATGATCCCAGTCTGTAAAAAAGGAGAAGGCAACTCTATCAAGCATTTTGACTGAATTATGGCCCCTTTTTGACTTAGAATAAATGTTAAATTTTGTGTACCACCCCAAATATTTTCAAAGTCCATTGAGATATTGCTTTCATATTTTTCTCACTTGTTTACCATCATGACCCCAGTCTGTAAAAAGGAGGAGGCAACTCTGTGAAGCATTTTGACTGAATTATGGCCCCTTTTCGACTTAGAATAAATGTTAAAGTTTGTGTACCACCCCAAATATTTTCAAAGTCCATTGAGATATTGCTTTTATATTTTGCATACTTGTTTACCATCATGACCCCAGTCTGTAAAAAGGAGGAGGCAGCTCTATCAAGCATTTTGACTGAATTACGGCACCTTTTCGACTTAGAATAAATGTTAAAGTTTGTGTACCACCCGAAATATTTTCAAAGTCCATTGAGATATTGCTTTCATATTTTGCATACTTGTGTAAAAAGGAGGAGGCAACTCTATCAAGCATTTTGACTGAATTATGGCCCCTTTTCGACTTAGAATAAATGTTAAAGTTTGTGTACCACCCCAAATATTTTCAAAGTCCATTGAGATATTGCTTTCATATTTTTCATACTTGTTTACCATCATGATCCCAGTCTGTAAAAAGGAGGAGGCAACTCTGTCAAGCATTTTGAGTGAATTATGGCCCCTTTTCGACTTAGAATAAATGTTAAAGTTTTTGTACCTCCCCAAATATTTTCAAAGTCCATTGAGATATTACTTACATATTTTGCATACTTGTGTACCATCATGACCCCAGTCTGTAAAAAGGAGGCACCTGTATCAAGCATTTTGACTGAATTATGGCCCCTTTTCGACTTAGAATAAATGTTAAAGTTTGCGTACCACCCCAAATATTTTCAAAGTCCATTGAGATATTGCTTTCATATTTTGCATACTTGTTTACCATCATGACCCCAGTCTGTAAAAAGGAGGAGGCAACTCTATCAAGCATTTTGACTGAATTATGGCCCCTTTTCGACTTAGAATATGCTTATTGTAATGTTAAAGTTTTACTCATTGCTTATATTATACTATCAAGCACTGAGAATAGTCGAGCGCACTGTCCACTGACAGCTCTTGTTTCATATATAAGTCTATGTAAAACTTGGGAGCCACAGGGCATGGCCTCCTCACCCCAGGAGCATATTGTTTCAGCCCTGTCCCTCTGTCCATCCTTCCGTCTGTCACGCTTCGTTTCCGATCAATAACTGGAGAACCATTTGACCTAGAACCTTCAAATTTTATAGGTCGGCAGAGCGCCCCTTTTGTTTTTGGGGTTCACTCCATCAAAGGTCAAGGTCACAGGGGCCTGAACATGAAAAACCATTTCCGATAAATAACTTAAGAGCCACTTGACCCAGAATGTTGAAACCACATAGGATGATTAGACATGCAGAGTAGATGACCCTATTGCTTTTGGGGGTCACTCTGTTAAAGGTCAAGGTCACAGGGCCCGAACATGGAAAACCATTTCCGATCAATAACTAGAGAACCACTTGATCCAGAATGCTGAAACTTCATATGATGATTGGACATGCAGAGTAGATGACCCTATTGATTTTTGGGTCACTCTGTTAAAGGTCAAGGTCACAGGGCCCGAACATGGAAAACCATTTCCGATCAACAACTTAAGAACCACTTGATCCAGAATGCTGAAACTTCATATGATGATTGGACATGCAGAGTAGATGACCTGTATTGGTTTTGGGGTCATTCTATTAAAGGTCAAGGTCTTTTTTAAAAACAATTTGATAAATTTTATATTATAAAAGCAGTCTGATTACTTTCATTTCAGATAAATTTTGATGATGAAAAAATAAAGGAAGCACTCAAGCATCTGAATTCATTTCTGGAAGAAGAAAATTTAGATAGGCTGAAAAAAGTTTTGCAGCGGTCAAGAGATGGAGGTGAACTTGAAATTGGTCTTGGAATTCATCTTTTTTCAAAGTTGATTGGAAATGCTTACACCAGCAGAAAGAAGAGTTTACTGAGTTGTCCTTGTGGTTGTCTGGAAAGGCTTGCAGGTCATGAAAATATGTGGATAGGTAAGTTTCAGTCCATTTCATGAGTCCCATGCTGGTTTCATTTGTTTGTGTATATTGGGCAATTTAGAGACTATGCATACAGTTGAACCTCATTCCCTTGAACTCGGATAATTCAAACACCACCCTTCCCATGAACTCGGATAATTCAAACACCACCCTTCCCTTGAACTCGGATAATTCAAACACCACCCTTCCCTTGAACTGGGATAATTCAAACACCACCCTTCCCTTGAACTCGGATAATTCAAACGCCACCCTTCCTTCAACTCAGATAATTCAAACGCCACCCTTCCCTTCAACTCGGATAATTCAAACACCACCCTTCCCTTGAACTCGGATAATTCAAACACCACCCTTCCCTTGAACTCGGATAATTCAAACACCACCCTTCCTTCAACTCGGATAATTCAAACACCACCCTTCCCTTGAACTCGGATAATTCAAACACCACCCTTCACTTGAACTCGGATAATTCAAACACCACCCTTCCCTTGAACTTGGATAATTCAAACACCACCCTTCCCTTGAACTCGGATAATTCAAACACCACCCTTCCCTTGAACTCGGATAATTCAAACACCACCCTTCCCTTGAACTCGGATAATTCAAACACCACCCTTCCCTTGAACTCGGATAATTCAAACACCACCCTTCCCTTCAACTCGGATAATTCAAACACCACCCTTCCTTCAACTCGGATAATTCAAACACCACCCTTCCCTTGAACTCGGATAATTCAAACACCACCCTTCCTTCAACTCGGATAATTCAAACACCACCCTTCCCTTGAACTCGGATAATTCAAACACCACCCTTCCTTCAACTCGGATAATTCAAACACCACCCTTCCCTTGAACTCGGATAATTCAAACACCACTCTTCCCTTGAACTCGGATAATTCAAACACCACTCTTCCCTTGAACTCGGATAATTCAAACACCACCCTTCCCTTGAACTCGGGTAATTCAAACACCAGCCTTCCCTTGAACTCGGATAATTCAAACACCACCCTTCCCTTGAACTCGGATAATTCAAACACCACCCTTCCCTTGAACTTGGATAATTCAAACACCACCCTTCCTTCAACTCCAATCCAGTTCAAAACAGGCATTTACGAGTTCATTACTAATCGCATCAGGGTTTTTTCTAGCTAATTTGGGAACATAGCCTATACCCCCAAAATTGGGAATTTTGACGCGTAAATGTTCCAAATTGGGAAATATTTAGTCCAATAGGATATAGTAAGGATGTGTTTAAGCACTTTCTCATACACTTGTTTCACATTGTAGAACCTCTTTAACATACTTCCATTACAAAATTGTCCATAATTTGGTCAATTTTTGTGCAATTTTGATGAAATTTTTTTCAGAATGTAGATTGGGAATTTTTGCACTCATTTTGGGAAAAATACATACTTTTTGGCATTGGGAATATAGCCGAATAACGGCTATAAAAACGGCTGAAAAAAAACTCTGCACATTTAAGGAGAAATATGCACAACTCAAAATTTTTGCATATAATTTGCTTATTTAAAATCACTTGCTTAATATTTTACATTGTTACTGGAAACAAACCTTTTATTGTAAAATTTTTTTGTGTTCAAGCACAATTATATACCTGTTCCAACAACATTTTCAGAAAAAGTCTTACTGTTTGCGAAATAGTACAAATGAACACAAGTTCTGTTCAACAAGAAAGCATCGCTTATTCAATGGGTGAGGGTCTTCATAAGTGTGATGGTGCATGTGTCTGCTCGTCTGGCTGTCTGCCCATCCATCCATCCATCCGCCTGTTTGTCAATCTGTCATACTTCATGCCCGGAGCTTAACTCAATGACCATTTCACATATTGACTTAAAACTTGGCATATTGATAGGTCAGGATTAGATGATGAAGCCCATGATCTAGATTGGTAGGTCAAATTTCAAGGTCACAGATAGAGCTGAAAGATAAAATTTGTCTTTCATATTTTGTGTCTGGAGAGTAATTCAATAACCATCGAAGGTATTGACTTCCAACTTGGCATATAGGTAGGTAGCAGTGAGACTATGTGCAAAGCATACCTAAATTTGGCCTGTGGCAATGAGATTTTGTGCAGAGAGCATGAAGCATAATATCATGTGTTGAATTAAGCTATGGTTTTGAAAAAAATTATCTAAACTTTCTGACACGAACACATTAGTGAAAATAAAGTAATGAAACTTCCTTATATAACTGGGAGAAAGATATGTGAACACAAAATGAAATAAAAATACTGATCAGTTGAGACTAACATAGATCTGGACTTCACATGATTATTTTTATCAGATACAAGTTGAGCTGTTGTGATCACCAACAGTTTTACCGTCAACACTATATAGAGGTCATAATATTTACTGAAACTTTGTCAAAATCTGAGAAAAACCTTGTTAACACTCTAGAGGCTGTTTGTCATTATAAAATCTAGGTCAAGTTCAAAATTGGATCATCCAGGGTAAGAAAGTATGTTACTTAGTCAAATCTTAGAAAACATTGTTAACACTCTAAAGGCTAGGTTTTCGCCTGATTTACATGATATAAAAATTTTGCTCACAATATGTTTCCCTATAAAAACTGCTGGGTGATAATACTTGTTCAGTTATAGAATTCAGGTGAGCAATCGAGGCGCTTTTTGGTCCTCTTGTTTACTTTTTATGTTGTGTACAACTGTTTATTTAATGACACTGTATATCAATGTACAGTCTTCACTGTTAATTTTTAGCTCACTTGAGCCAAAGGCTCATGGTGAGCTTTTGTGACCGCTCAATGTCCGTCGTGTGTCTTGTGTCTGTCAACATTTTCTAAAAAAAATCTTCCTTTTGAAAACCACTGAACAAAATTACACCAAACTTCACAGGAATGATCCCTTTCAAAAGTGTTCAAAGAATTGAATTCCATGCAGAACTCTGGTTGCCATGGCAACCGAAAGGAAAAACTTTAAAAATCATCTTGTCCAAAATTTGCAAGGCGTAGAGCCTTGATATTTGGCATGTGACATCATCTCATGAACCGCTTGCTGGATTTTCATAAAACTTGGTCTGTAGCATCATAAGAAGGTTCTCTCAAAATTTTGTTCAAATGGAGGCACATGGCCCCTCATTGCAGGGGTCTCTAGAGCTGAAAATAAAAATTCTTTTAAACAACTTCTTCTCATGAACGGCTTGAAGGATTTTCATCAAACTTAGTTTGTAGCATCATTATAAGGTCCTCTCCCAATTTTGTTCAAATGGGGACACTTGGACGTTGGTCCTTTTTAGGGGCGGCAAGGGCTAAACATGAAAATACCTTTAAACAAATTCTTCTCATGAACTGCTTGTGGGATCTTAGTCAAACTTGGTCTGTAGCATCATTATAAGATCCTCTCCAAAATTTATTTGAATGGAGGCACTCTTAGGGGACACTAGTGCTAAAAATAGAAATACCTTTAAACAACTTCTCCTCATGAACTCCTTGATGGATCTTCATTAAACTTTGTTGGTAGCATCAGTATAATGTCCTATGCCAAATGTATCCAACTGGGGACACTTTTTTTCCTTTTAGGGGACACCAGAGCCAGATAATAGAAAACTAATTAAACAACTTTTTATCATAAATAGTGTTTTAATGTTTATGCATTTTTGGTGTGTCACAGCAGAATATAGAAAAAAGTTTTTAATAACTTTTATTTTATTGAACTGTTCACCAAACTTGGTCAGAAGTAAGGTCAAATTGTTGAGGTCTTTTTCAGATGAGTGCCTTAGGCCCATTTGCACCTCTTGTTTTCTCTTATTTTCCCACAAATTTAGAAATAGAATGTTATCAAAACTATTTTATAATATTTGTAAATGTTTTAAGCAATCAACAGCTGTAGGTTATATACTGTAAAATCATTTAATTTCATGGGCATGAAATTTCGTGGTTTTGGTCAAAACCGCAATTTCGTGGGGATATGAATTCGTGGATTTTGACTTTTGATATAAAATGAATGAGAATTTTACTTGTTCATTGGGATTAAATTTCGTTGATTGACTCAACCACGAAATCCACAAAAATTAGTCCCCCACGAATATTAATGATTTCACAGTATGCAAATTTAATCGAAATGTTGTGCATTTATATTATAACATATTGTATGTATAGCACAATATTGTATATATATCATTGATAGTTATCAGATCATGAGGTTATATATGAGATCATTAGTCACCTTATAGTAGGGGACTTTGTATTGTATGGAAGTACTTTATTTACTTGTTTTAAGTATACTAATAAAACTTATGTCAGATATAGGAAAAATCTTTATAAATCTTCTTGTCTAAAATCATAATGCCCCTAGCTTAGATATTTGGCATGTAGCATTTTGAGCGGTCCTCTGTGAAGTTTGTTCACATTGTGTCCCAGGGATCAAAATAGGCCTGCCCTGGAGTTCACTAGTTTGACATGACTTTTAAACATTCTTGTCTAAAACCTTGAGCCCTGGACATTAGATATTTGGCTTGTAATATTGTGTAGTGATCCTCTACCAAGTCAGTTCAAATCATGCCCCTGTGGTCAACCTTGCCACACGTGTTGAGGTAACTTTTTTTACAAAGTCATAGACTTATATAGGAAAATATTTAAAAATCTTTGTGTTTAAACTTAGATACTTCATTAGATGATAGGCATGTAGCATTTTTTATCCAAAAATCATCTAACCTTGGACCTCTTGTTAACTCATAAAAAAATTTTGCTAAAGCTTTTGCATATAATATAAGCTGGTATTATATAGAAGGGTTTCAAATTGTTGAGTGCGCTTTCATCAGCTCTTGTTTTTCTTTCATTTTCATCTTCCATATGCAACTACAATCACTAAAGTAAAGTACTTTGAATTGATGGGGATATAGTGTGAAACACTGCCACTCTTGTTTGTTTTGGTCTTTCAGGATCTGAAAACACCTGGTATGGAGAACTGGATGTTATAGCTGGAAATCCAGCTACTGGAGATGCTGTCTCAGTTTATGTGAAAAACAGTGCTGGAGATGATGATACTGAAATACAGAAAAATAATGAAGTTAGTTTTGAAGGGGAAGAAACTGAAGAGGAAGAAGACACAGAGTTAGAAGGTGACAGTCCTGGTGATCAGACAGATGTTGAGCTGAAACTTTCTGGCCTGACTCAGGCCCTTAATCAGATTATTGCTCAGGCTGTGGTCTTTGCTTTTACTGAGTACAACAGACATACAAGTAAAGGAGAATTCATACCTTCAGTCATAATTGATGAAGCATGTTTTCAGTATGTCATATACAGTCCTGCTGACGATATATTGCTTGTTTCAAATCGTATGGTGTATATCGATATGGAAAACTTTGATAAAAAAACAGGATTTAGACCATTTGTAGTGTTATGGATTATTTTAAATTACAGATTGTTCTTTACAAAATGTCCAGATTTCAGGAGGCATTTCATCAAAAGTGGATTCCATGAGAAGATTGGTGATTTGCAACAGTTTCAAAATTTGAAAGATTATTCAAAAATTATTTGCATTAGGCAGAATTTACATTTTCCAAATGACACTCCCAATGCAATTGGTACTGCAGCAATGGATTGGTTCCTTGATAAGTAAGGTTCCTCTTGTCCCTGCTCCTACAGGACACGTTTTTAGCACACCTGAGTACAGGTTGAGCTATTGTGATCACTCATTGTCCTTCCACACTTTTCTTCGAACAATATCTCCTAAACCACTGTGCTAATTATGACCAAACTTCACAGGAACCTTGAATGGGTAGTGTCTTCAAAGAATTTCTATACAGTTGAGAACTCTGTTTGCCATGTCAACAGAAAGGAAAAACTGAAAATTATGTTCTTATCAGAAACTGCTGGCTTAATTTTGAAATTATTTCACACAAATATTCTTTGGATGTCCCTGTCGAAAGAAGTGGTCACTATAGGGTGCGATCACTCTCTTTTTGTATGTAATGGGAACAAATATTTCACTGGTCCTTGTTGCTTTTCACTGGCCTCGGACCAGCGGACCAGTGTTAGTGTCGAGCCGTGAAATGACCACTCCTAAAGCTCTCTTCAGACTGAAATATTTTTACAAGGATGTTCCAAGAGTGACTTTCTACCAAGATTATTCAAACTAACCCAATTCGTCAAAAAACTTGGCGACCAAAAACAGTCAGTTTTCCCTGTATATATATAGTGGAAAAGTGCTGGCCAGATTTTAATATCATTTTGCGCAATTGTTTTTTGGGTGATCCTTTAATAAAAATTTTTATGTCCCCCTTCGAAGAAGAAGTTGGTTTCTGGATGATAACTCAAGAACGCTTGGGCCTAGGGTCATGAAAGTTGATAGGGAGGTTGGTCATGACCAGCAGATGCCCCTGTTGATTTTAAAGTCAGTTGCTCAAAGGTCAAGGTCACAGTGACCTGGAACAGTTAAACGGTTTCCGGATGATGACTCAAGAACGCTTGGGCCTAGGATCATAAAAGTTGATAGGGAGGTTGATCATGATCAGCAGATGGCCCCTATTGATTTTGAGGTCAGTTGCTCAAAGGTCAAGGTCGAAGTGACCCAGAACAGTTAAACGGTTTCCAGATGATAACTTAAGAATGCTTGGATCATGAAAGTTGATACGGAGGTTGGTCATGACCAGTATTGATTTTGAGGTTAGTAGGTCATACGTCAAGGTCACAGTGACCCGAAACAGTTAAACAGTTTCCAGATGATAACTCAAGAACGCTTGGGTCTAGGATCTTGAAAGCAGATAGGGAGGATGGTCAGGACAAGCAGATGACCCAAATTGATTTTTAGGTCAAAGGTCAAGGACACAGTGACCCGGAACAATTAAACAGTTTATGGGCTATAACTTGAGAATGCTTGGGCCTAGGATCACGAAACTTAATAGGGATTTTGATCATGACCAGTAGATAACCCTGTTGATTTTGAGGTCAAAGGTCAAGGTCACAGTGACCCGGAGCAGTTAAACGGTTTCTGGACGATAACTCTAGAACACTTGGGCCTAGGATTTTGAAAGTTGATAGGAAGGTTGGTCATGACCAGCAGATGACTCCTATTGATTTTGAGGTCAGTAGGTCAAAGGTCAAGATCACATTGACCCAGAACAGTAGAACGTTTTTTTGCCAAATAACTGGAGAATACTTTGGTCTAAAATCACATTTGATACAGAGTTTACTTATGATTGGTAAATGACCAATAATTATTAATTTGAGGTCAGTATGTCAAACATCCAGTGCACAGTGACCAAATAATTTCTGTCTGTGTGCAATTACTGAATGCATCAAGGGGGGCATTTCGTGTTCTACGAGCTTTTGTTAGCTTTCCTGTGCACAAAGTGCCTGGGGTGAGCTATTGTGATCAATCACCGTCCATCCATCCATTGTCAATTGGTCCACACTTTTCTTCAAACAACATCACCTCTGAAATCATGTTGTAGAAATTGATGAAACTCGGCCTGAATGTTCCTTGGGTGGTTTTCTTCCAAATTATTATCATTTGTCATCAATTCCCCAATGTGTTACCTTTTAACAAATAATGGAAATTAATTACTAATTAGACAGATAATGTTCGGGAAAAGATATCAAATATTTCGCAAGTCATGTTTTTTTTTAGCTCACCCGAGCCAAAGGCTCATGGTGAGCTTTTGTGACCGCTCAATGTCCGTCGTGTGTCCGTCAACATTTTCTAAAAAAAAATCTTCTTCTTCAAAACCACTGGGCAGAATTACACCAAACTTCACAGTAATGATCCTTGGGTAATCTTCTTGTCTGAAACTGCACGGCCTAGACTTTTGATATTTGGTATGTTTGTTTGTTTGTTTTGGGTTTAACGCCGTTTTTCAACAGTATTTCAGTCATGTAACGGCGGGCAGTTAACCTAACCAGTGTTCCTGGATTCTGTACCAGTACAAACCTCTTCTCCGCAAGTAACTGCCGACTTCCCCACATGAATCAGAGGTGGAGGACTAATGATTTCAGACACAATGTCGTTTATCAAATAGTCACGGAGAACATGCGCCCCGCCCGAGGATGGAACTGGCGACCCCGCGATCCGTAGACCAACGCTCTTACCTACTGAGCTAAGTGGGCGGGCTATTTGGTAGGTTGCATTGTCTTGTGGTCCTTTACCAAAATTTTTCCGCCGCTGGGGTGAGAAGAGGCCCTGCCATGGGGTGTCTCAAGTTTTACATAGACTTAATATATAGGAAAAAACTTTAAAAATCTTCTTGTCTGAAACTGCAAGGCATAGGCTTCTGATATTTGGTATGTTGCCTTGCCTAGTGTCCCTCTACCAAAATTTTTCAAATTATGCCCCTGGAGTGAAAAGAGGCCCTGCCATGGGGGTCCCAAGTTTAACATAAACTTATATAGGGAAAAAAAATCTTCTTGTCTCGAAGTTCAAGGCCTAGGCTTTTGATATTTGGTATGTAGCATTGCCTAGTGGATCTCTAACACGATTGTTCAAATTATGCCCCTGGGGTGAAAAGAGGCCCCGCCCCAGGGTCACTTGTTATATGAGTTATATAGGAAAAAAAACTTAAAAAATTATCAGATCATATTTCCTAGACTGTTTAATTATAATTACATTGATGACCCCAAGTTTTAACCAAACTTGCACACAACTTGTATCACCATAAGATCTCGGTTCCTTTCTTGAACTGGCCAGATCCCATAATGGGTTCCAGAGTTATGGCCCCTGAAAGGGCCAAAATCAGCTATTTTGACCTTGTCTGCACAATAGCAGCTTTATTTATGATTTGATTTTTACCAAACTTGCACACAACTTGTATCACCATAAGATCTTGGTTCCTTTCTGGAACTGGCAAGATTCCATTATGGATTCCAGAGTTATGGCCCCTGAAGTGGTCAAAATTAGCTATTTTGACCTTGTCTGCACAATAGCAGCTTCATTTATGGTTTGATTTTAACCAAACTTGCTCAAAACTTGTGTCACCATAAGATCTCGGTTCCTTTCTTGAACAGGCCAGATCCCTTAATGGGTTCCAGAGTGATGGCCCCTGAAAGGGCCAAAATTAGCTATTTTGACCTTGTCTGCACAATAGCAGCTTCATTTATGATTTTATTTTAACCAAACTTGCACACAACTTGTATCACCACAAGATCTTGCTTCCTTTCTTCAACTGGCCAGATTCCATCATGGGTTCCAAAGTTATGGCCCCTTAAAGGTCCAAAATTGGTTATTTTGGCTTTTGCAGCCATATAGAGACTTCATTTATGGTTTTATTTGATACAAACTTCCAAAATATCTTCAACAACAATAAATCTTGGATTCCATGACAAATCAGATCCAATCGTAGGTTCCAGAGTTATTTTATATCTGATTACCTCCTCTGATTGGAATCAAAATGGATTTATATCAGTAAGTACTTACAGGACTTATTTGAAATTTCATTATTGTTATTAGTTGGACTGAGACAATCAGGATAGATAACTATGGACTGATTTTATGTCAAATTACCTCCCTTTATTTCAAATTAAAATGGGTATATCTCCATAACTACTGAGGATACTGATCTGAAATTTCATTTATGTCACAGATTTATTTGGCAGATCCTTCTTTTGTCCACTTACAATTTTTTTTTAGCTCACCTGTCACATAGTGACAAGGTGCCCTTCGTCCGTCGTCAATCCATCCGTCCATGCGTGCGTCAACAATTTCTTGTCTACACAATAGTGGTTTCATTTATGATTTTATTTTAACCAAACTTGCACACAACTTGTATCACCATAAGATCTCGGTTCCTTTCTTGAACTGGCCAGATCCCATTATGGGTTCCAGAGTTATGGCCCCTGAAAGGGCCAAAATAAGCTATTTTGACCTTGTCTGCACAATAGCAGCTTTATTTATAATTTGATTTTTACCAAACTGGCACACAACCTGTATCACCATTAGATCTTGGTTCTTTTCTTGAACTGGCCAGATTCCGTTATGGGTTCCAGAGTTATGGCCCCTGAAAGGACCAAAATTAGCTATTTTTACCTTGTCTACACAATAGCAGCTTCATTTATGATTTTATTTTAACCAAACTTGCACACAACTTGTATCACCATAAGATCTTGGTTCCTTTCTTGAACTGGCCAGATTCCATCATGGTTCCAGAGTGATGGCCCCTGAAAGGGCCAGAAGTAGCTATTTTGACCTTGTCTGCACAATAGCAGCTTCATTTATGATTTGAATTTAATCAAACTTGTACAAAACTTGTGTTACCATAAAATCTTGGTTCTTTTATCGAACCGGCCAGATCCCATAATGGGTTCCAGAGTTATGGCCCCTGAAAGGGCCAAAATTAGCTATTTTGACCTTGTCTGCACAATAGCAGCTTCATTTATGATTTTATTTTAACCAAACTTGCACACAACTTGTACCACCACAAGATCTTGCTTCCTTTCTTCAACTGGCCAGATTCCATCATGGGTTCCAGAGTTATGGCCCCTTAAAGGTCCAAAATTGGCTATTTTGGTTTTTGCAGCTATGTATAGACTTCATTTATGGTTTTATTTGATACAAACTTCCAAAATATCTTCAGCAACAATAAATCTTGGATTCCATGACAAATCAGATCCAATCGTAGGTTCCAGAGTTATTTCATATCTGATTACCTCCCCTGATTGTAATCAAAATGGATTTATATCAGTAAGTCCTATGGACTTATTTGAAATTGCATTATTGTCATTAGTTGGACTGAGCAAATCATGGTAGATAACTATGGACTGATTTTATATCAAATTACCTCCCTTTATTTCAAATTAAAATGGGTATATCTCCGTAACTAATGAAGATACTGATCTGAAATTTCATTTATGTCAACAGATTTATTTGGCAGTCACTTATAATAATTTTTTTTTAATTACTTCCCTTTTACGTTTACGATCTTTATGAAAGTTGGTCAGAATGTTCATCTTGATGATATCTAGGTCAAGTTGAAACTGGGTCACGTGCCATCAAAAACTAGGTCAGTAGGTCTAAAAATAGAAAAACCTTGTGACCTCTCTAGAGGCCATACTTTTCATGGGATCTTTATGAAAGTTGGTCAGAATGTTCATCTTGATGATATCTAGGTCAAGTTGAAACTGGGTCACGTGCCATCAAAAACTAGGTCAGTAGGTCTAAAAATAGAAAAACCTTGTGACCTCTCTAGAGGCCATATATTTCATGGGATCTTCATGAAAGTTGGTCAGAATGTTCATCTTGATGATATCTAGGTCAAGTTCGAAACTGGGTCACGTGCCATCAAAAACTAGGTCAGTAGGTCTAAAAATAGAAAAACCTTGTGACCTCTCTAGAGGCCATAGATTTCATGAGATCTTCATGAATATTGGTCAGAATGTTTATCTTGATGATATCTAGGTCAGGTTCGAAACTGGGTCACGTGGGGTCAAAAACTAGGTCATTAGGTCTAAAAATAGAAAAACCTTGTGACCTCTCTAGAGGCCATATTTCTCAATGCATCTTCATGAAAATTGGTCAGAATGTTCATCTTGATGATATCTAGGTCAAGTTCGAAACTGGGTCACGTGGGGTTAAAAACTAGGTCAGTAGATCTAAAAATAGAAAAACCTTGTGACCTCTCTAGAGGCCATATTTTTCATGAGATCTTCATGAATATTGGTCAGAATGTTCACCTTGATGATATCTAGGTCAAGTTCGAAACTGGGTCATGTGGGGTCAAAAACTAGGTCAGTAGATCTAAAAATAGAAAAACCTTGTGACCTCTCTAGTGGCCATATTTCTCAATGGATCTTCATGAAAATTGGTCAGAATGTTCACCTTGATGATATCTAGGTCAAGTTCGAAACTGGGTCATGTGCGGTCAAAAACTAGGTCAGTAGGTCTAAAAATAGGAAAACCTTGTGACCTCTCTAGAGGCGATATTTTTCAATGGATCTTCATGAAAATTGGTCAGAATGATTATCTTGAAGATATCTAGGTCAAGTTCGAAACTGGGTCACGTGGGGTTAAAAACTAGGTCAGTAGATCTAAAGATAGAAAAACCTTGTGACCTCTCTAGAGGCCATATTTTTCATGAGATCTTCATGAATATTGGTCAGAATATTCACCTTGATGATATCTAAGTCAGGGCCAAAACTGGGTCACGTGGGGTCAAAAACTAGGTCAGTAGGTCGAAAAATAGAAAAAACCTTGTGACCTCTCTAGAGGCCATATTTCTCAATGGATCTTCATGAAAATTGGTGAGAATGTTCAGCTTGATGATATCTAGGTCAGGTTCGTAACTGGGTCATGTGCGGTCAAAAACTAGGTCAGTAGGTCGAAAAATAGAAAAACCTTGTGACCTCTGTAAAGGCCATATTTTCCACGAGATCTTCATGAAAATTGGTGAGAATGTTCACCTTGATGATATCTAGGTCAAGTTTAAAAATGGGTCACGTGCCTTCAAAAACTAGGTCATTAGGTCAAATAATAGAAAAACCTTGTGACCTCTCTAGAGGCCATATTTTTCAATGGATCTTCATGAAAATTGGTCAGAATTTTTTAGCCCATCATCTGATGATTCAAATCACTCTGCGTCCGTGGTCCGTCGTCCTTCCGTCCGTCCGTCCGTCATTCCGTCCGTCCGTCCTTCCGTTAACAATTTCTCGTTATCGCATCTCCTCAGAAACTACCAGGGGGATTTTGACCAAACTTTGTCAGAATGATGTATTGGTACCCTAGTTGTGTCCCGCTGAAAATCAGACTGGTTCAACAATTTTTGAATGAGTTATAGCCCTTTGTTTATTTCTATAATTTACATAGATTTATATAGGGAAAAACTTTGAAAATCTTCTTGTCCAAAACCACAGAGCCTAGGGCTTTGATATTTGGTATGAAGCATCATCTAGTGGTCCTCTACCAAGATGATTCAAAGTATTTCCCTTGGGTCTAATATGGCCCCGCCCCGGGGGTCAAATGGTTTATATGGACTTATATAGGGAAAAACTTTGAAAAACCTCTTGTTCAAAACCACAGGACCTAGGGCTTTGATATTTTGTATGTGACATCATTTAGTGGTTTTCTACTAAGATTTTTCAAATTATCCCCCTAGGGTCAAATATGGCCCCGCCCCGGGGGTCACATGGTTTACATAGACTTATATAGGGAAAACTTTGAAAATCTTCTTGTCCAAACCACAAAGACTAGGGCTTTGGCATTTGTAATGTAGCATCATCTAGTGGTTCTCTACCAAGTTTGTTCAAATTATCCCCCTAGGGTCAAATATGGCCCCACCCTGGGGGTCACATGGTTCATATAGACTTGTAAAGGGAAAAGCTTTTAAAATCTTCTTGTCAATAACCTACAACATTCAGATTTGGACCACATGTATGGTTTTGAGTGGCAAGATGAACCTTGACATGAGTTGACCTTGATTTTGACCTAGTGACCTACTTTCACATTTTTGTAGCTACAGCCTTCAAATTTGGACCACATGCATAGTTTTATGCACTGTAAAAACCTTTGATCTTGACATTGACCTAGTGACCTACTTTCACATTTTCGAAGGTACAGGCTTCAAATTTGGACCACATGCATAGTTTCGTGTTCTGAAATGAAATTTGACCTTGATTTTGACCTAGTGACCTACTTTCACATTTCTCAAGCTACAGCCTTCAAATTTGGACCTTAGGCATAGTTTTGTGTACCGAAACAAACCTTGACCTTTACATTGACCTAGTGACCTACTTTCACATTTTTGAAGGTACAGGCTTCAAATTTGGACCACATGCATAGTTCTGTGTTCCGAAATAAACTTTGACCTTAAGATTGACCTAGTGACCTACTTTCAAATTTCTCAAACTACAGCCTGCAGACTTGTTGTACATGCATAGTTTTGTGTACAAAGAACTTTGTCCTTGAAATTGATCTAGTGACCTACTTTCACATTTCTCAAGCTACAGCTTTCGAATTTGGACCACATGCACAGTGATGTGTACGGAAATGAAATTTGACCTTGAGCTATTCATTAAGACTTGAAATTTGGAACACTCAAAAATGGCACATTGGTGGGCGCCAAGATCACTCTGTGATCTCTTGTTATCTTGATGATATCTAGGTCACATGTGCTCAAAAACTAGGTCACTATGTCAAATTATAGAAATAACGATGTCATACTCAGTTGAACACTGGGTCATGTGGAGATAGGTGAGCGATTCAGGACCATTATGGTCCTCTTGTTTATTATTGGCCGTAGGGAAAACACGAGACCACTTTTCTGTGGTACAATATGGATGGTACCTCCAATTTTTAGGTGTATTTTGACATATCTGTACCTTGTAAGAATTTTTTTTTCTTTTCGGTTAAATTTCTTCCCTTTGTTGTTACTGTCCTTTGGACTTTTTTTTCTGAGGACCTTCTTGTCCTCAAGTGCAATGATAACAGGTGAGCGATATAGGGCCATCATGGCCCTCTTGTTAGGTATATTTTGACATATCTGTACCTTCTAAGAATTTTTTCTTCTTGTTTTTGATTAAAGCAATGGTACTCAGGTGAGCGATATAGGGCCATCATGGCCCTCTTGTTTAAGGTATAGCCTTGAAATTTGGATGACATGTACAGTTTTGCACACCGATCTTAAAACTGACTTTCAGTGACCCTGAGTGTGACCTACTTACCTACTTTCTTAATATTTTAGCATCAGTTTGCCATTTGAAACATGTGGCTCATATTACTCAACTGAGCGGTTCAGGGTCATCATGACCCTCTTATTTAATAAGTTAAAAAAATGTTTCTTTTTATAATACTGACTTCATCATTATGCCCCTATTCGAAGAAGGAGGGCTATATTGTTTTGCAGATGTTGGTCTGTATGTCGGTTGGTATGTAGACCAATCGGTTTCCGTATTATAACTCAAGAACGCTTGGGCCTAGGATCTTGAAAGTTGATGGAGGTTGGTCATAACCAGCAGATGACCCATATTGATTTTGAGGTCAGTGGGCCATAGGTCAAGGTCACAGTGACCCTGGACAGTTAAACAGTTTCTGGTGATATCTCGAAAACGCTTGGGCCTAGGATCATGAAAGTTGATAGGGAGGTTGGCCATGACCAGCAGATGACCCCTATTAATTTTGAGATCAGTAGATCAAAGGTCAAGGTCACAGTGACCTGGAACAATTAAACCGTTTCCGGAAGATGACTTGAGAACGCTTGGGCCTAGGATTACTTAATAGGGAGGTTGATCATGACCGACCAACAGATGACCCCTATTGATTTTGAGATCAGTAGGTCAAAGATCAAGGTCACATTAACGCAGAACAGTAGAACTTTTTTTGCCAGATAACTAGAGAATGCTATGGTCTAAGATCACATTTGATATAGAGGTCACTTATGACTGGTAAATGACCCGCAATTATTGATTTTACGTCAAATGTCCAGTGCACAGTGACCAAATAATTTCTGTTCCTTGTGTAGTTACTGAATGCATCAAGGGGGGCATTTCGTGTTCCACAAGCTCTTGTTGACATTTTAAGATGTAAACATGCAGTTTCCCACTAGTAAGACTAACAGTTTTTTTTAGCTCACCTGTCACGAAGTGACAAGGTGAGCTATTGTGACTGCTTGATGTCCATCGTGCATAGTGTGTCGTGCGTCAACAATTTCTAAAAAAATCTTCTTCTTGAAAACCACTGGGCAGAAGTACACCAAACTTCACAGGAATGATCCTTGGGTGGCCCCCTTTCAAAATTATTCAAAGAATTGAATTCCGTGCAGAACTCTGGTTGCCATGGCAACCAATAGGAAAAACTTTAAAAATCTTCTTATCCAAAACCACAGGGCCTAGGGCTTTGATATCTGGTGTGTAGCATCATCTAGTGGTCCTCTACCAAAATTGTTCAAATTATCCCCCTAGAGTTAAATATGGCCCCGCCCCAGGGTCACATGGTTTATATAGACTTATATAGGGAAAACTTGGAAAATCTTCTTGTACAAAACCACATGGCCTAGGGCTTTGATATTTGGTATGTAGCATCATCTAGTTGTCCCCTACCAACATGGTTCAAATTATCCCCCTGTGATCAAATATGGCCCCGCCCAGGGGTCACATGTTTTATATAGACTTATATTGGGAAAACTTTGAAAATCTTCTTATACAAAACCACATGGCCTAGGGCTTTGATATTTGGTGTGTAGCATCATCTAGTGGTCCTCTACAAAGACTATTCAAATTATCCCCCTAGAGTTAAATATGGCCCCGCCCCGGGGGTCCCAAGTTTAACATAGACTTATATAGGAAAAAAAGTTTAAAAATCTTCTTGTCTGAAACCACAACACTTAGACTTTTGATATTTGGTTTATAGCATTGTCTTTTGGTCCTCAACCAAAATTATTCAAATTGTACCCCTTGGGTGAAAAGAGGCCCTGCCCTGGGGGTCCCAAGTTTTATATAGACTTGTATAGGAAAAAGCTTTAAAAATCTTCTTGTCTTAAACCATACGACCTAGGCTTTTGATATTTGGTATGATGCATTGTCTAGTAGTCTTCTACCAAAGTTGTTCAAATTTTGCCACTGGGGTTAAAAGAGGCCCCGCCCTGGGGTCACTTAGTTATTATGTGAGTTATAAAGGAAAAATACTTAAAAAATCATCTGATCCTATTTCCAAGACTGCTTAATTATAATTACCTGATGACCCCAAGTAATATGATGTCACGTGACTGTGACCTTGACCTACTGACCTACTTTCTTGTTTTTTAAGATACAGCCTTAAAATTTTGATGACGTACACAGTTTTGCACACAAATCGTAAAACTGAATTTCATTGACCATGAATGTGACCTACTGGATTTTTATAATATTTTATCATCAGTTTGACATTTGAAACATGTAGCTCATATTACTCAGGTGAGCGATCCAGGGTCATCATGACCCTCTTGTTTCAAAAAGTGGTCTTAATAGTGGGGTGGTTTTAATAAAATGGGAAGTCATCCAATACACATGTAAGGTCTAAAATGTGTAATATATATAGGAATGTTGTATTCTTTATGTGTTTAAAATATATATTAACAAATATCTGCTGTTTGGACCTGAAAATTTAATAAATATACTATAGAAACAAAGAAACTCCACATTGAAAGTTGGGGTTATTTTCATTACATAGCTTAAATTTGTTGGGCAATGTTAGAAATGTACATGTACTTTGACTGACAAACATAGCCAACCAAAACTAATACGATTTTATTCAGCCCATTGTTAAATTCATGTACCCGCTCCTGATTTCCTTGTGCAGCCCATGCTTGTCAACCATGTGGTTTTATAGAGCAAAGTTTACACTGTTACATGTGTTAATCAAGATACGACCATATTTTCAGAGATTTCCTGACAATCAGTTTTGATAATGCCAAGGCTAAATTTTGAAGAGAAGGCCCAAGTTTTGGACTTGCTTAAAGGGAATTCCTATAGTTTTTATGTGTATCTTTCTGCGCAGCCAATACTATCTATGGAAAAAGTGAAGTGAAGTCAACATTTGTTGAAACATGTGATAGACAATCTTAAATATGAGGAATCTTGTATAAAATAACAGTTTTCAGTAAGTTTTATCAGTAACCAAATGTTGATACTGGTTTATGTTGTATTGACATGTATCATGCCTGACATGTATCATGCAGCTTGCCATTTGTGACTGTGTTTTGACGGCACATTTTAGTACAAAGACAGTATTGTTTATATACCATAATGTTAGACAATTAACTTTGTATTGATAAGACAATATCTTCTTTCAAATCATTTAGCATTCAGTTATAGAAAGGATTAAAAAATTTTTTAACTTCTAGCAGATATCGATTTGGTCAAGTTCAGGCCATTTTTTCATCTGAACAGGTGTTGTATTCAAGCGGTCTTAACATACAATTTTGCCTGGCGACCTGTACTTTTTCGGCCATTTTTATGTTCACAATACAATTACCTATACACAAGGAAAACAGAAAAAATTTCTATGAAACAATTTTTTCAAAATTAAAAAAAGATAATCTTTACTATGAGTATTTTTCATTGAAAAAAGTTCACAAAAGTGAATATGAAACCAGATTTTTTTTTATTTGTACCCATCATTATTATGATATTGTATTACAAATATGACTATGATATGAAATAAATATATAAACCTTATTGTGCTGTCTTGATTCATGTTTTTGTTCGTATGTATAAAAAAAGCAGAAAATTATGAAAATGTTGAAAAATCGCTAGCAGTTTCAGCAACAGTGACCGTTCAAAACAATTTTTCACAAAAACAAGCTTGGTGACCTATTTTTAGCTCACCTGAGCCAAAGGCTCAAGGTGAGCTTTTGTGACTGCTCAATGTCAGTCGTGTGTCGTGCATCAACAGTTTCTAAAAAAATCTTCTTCAAAACCACAGGGCATATTTACACCAAACTTCACAGGAATGATCCATGGGTGGCCCCCTTCAAAATTGCCCAAAGAATTGAAATCCATGCCGTGGCAACCAAAAGGAAAAACTTTAAAAATCTTCTTGTCCAAAACCACAGGACCTGGGGCTTTTGTATTTGGTTTGTAGCATTATCTAGTGGTCCTCTACCAAGATTGTTTAAATTATCCCACTAGGGTCAAATATGGCCCCGCCCTGGTGGTCACATGATTTACATAGACCTATATATAGGGAAAACTTTGAAAATCTTCTTGTCCAAAACCACAGGGCCAAGAGCTTTGATTTATGTAGCATCATCTAGAGGTCCTCTACCAAGACTGTTCAAATTATCCCCCTAGGGTCAAATATAGCCCCGCCCTGGCAGTCAGTAAGTAAGTAAGTAAGTAAGTAACGTCTTTATTTAATGAGGCTAACGCATTCGGTTTCCCGATCTTCCATGCGGGCCTCAACATATACACAACATATATACAGTCAACATAATACACAATATATATACAGTAAACAGTACGAAACATAATAAAAATGAAATATCTGAAGTAATGATTTTTATCAATTCATCACTAACAGTTTAGATATTAAGATGATTATATAATGCAAAAATTTAGTTAGAGAATTGCCACTGGACATAAGATGTTTGAAATTTCCTAAGAGTGTCAGAATTTCGAATTTGTGTTGGAATGTCATTCCATATTTTTGGACCGGAGTAAGTAAATGACTTTCTAAACAATTCTATTTTTGGTTTTGGTATAATTAAGTTTGAATTTTGTACAGATCTTAGGTTTAAGTTGTGCCTGTGATTAACTGTTTTGAATTTATTTTTCATGTAAAGCGGAAATGATGGTTCGTTTATAGATTTATACATGAGAATTTACTTCTTGTACATAATTCTTTGGTCAAATGACATCCAATTTAGTTCTTTAAATAATTCATTTGAAGAAGTATCGAAACTTTTTCTAAGATTATTCTGGCAGCTCTCTTGAAAATTGATAATGTCTGAAAGTAATTCATTGCTGCAGTTTCCCCAAATAGTGCAGCAGTAGTCCAAGTGAGGCAGTATGTAAGCATTAAAGAATAGTTTTCTAGAATGAAGATCAAGATATTGTTTAATTCTAAGAAGCAAGTAGAGCTGTGAATTACATTTTTTTAACATTGTACATGTGTTTTCCATTTTAGATTGTTGTCTACATATACTCCTAGTAGTTTTTCAGTGTCTGTCAATTCTATTTCTTGGTCTTGAAGGTGTAGAGTAGGTGGTGTAGTATTTCTTGATTTTGTATTTCTTATTGATAAGTTCATGGATTTAGTTTTTTGTGCATTTAGAACCATTGTATTTTGTTTGCACCATGTGTCAACATTTTCAAGATCTGTTTGGAGATTTTCAATTACTTCCATTTAAGTATTTCTGTAGCTGTGAGGGAAGTGTAGTCAGCAAACATATTAGTATTAGACCTTTCAACATGAAGATATAGATCATTTATATATATAATGAACAGAAGAGGCCCAAGGACTGAACCCTGGGGTACTCCTGAGACAACTTCTGCTGGTTCAGATAAGACACCAGATACATTTACTTTTTGTGACCTATCTGACAGATATGATGTTATCCAATTTATAGCTTGTGACGAGAGATGATAGAAAGGAAGTTTTTCAAGAAGTATTTTGTGGTTAACTAAATTAAAGGCCTTAGATAGGTCCAGGAAGAGTGTTCCAACAAGTTTGCCATGGTTAAGTGCATTGATCCAATTATCTATTATGTTTGTAAGTGCTGTCTCGCATGAGTGTTTTGCTCTGAAACCTGATTGTGCAATGAAGAGTAGATTGTTTGTTTCTAAAAAGTTCTTCAAGTGGTCTGATACATGCTTTTCAAATAGCTTAGAGATAAGTGGAAGTACTGAAATTGGTCTGTAATTATTTTTGTTGATTTTGGTCCTTTTTTATAGATGGGTGTTACCTTTGATTGTTTTAGCTGTGTTGGAAATTTTCGGCTTTTGATACTTAAGTTTATTATGGTACAGAGGGGTTTATATATAACATTTGAGGCAGTCTTTAGGAATTTTGCACTAATTACAAATCTTGGTTTACATAGACTTATATAGGGAAAAATTTGAAAATCTTCTTGTCTTAAAAACCACAGGGCCTATGGCTTTGATATTTTGTATATAGCATCATCTAGTGGTCCTCTACCAAGGTTGTCAATTCATGACCCTAGGGTCAAATATGGCTCCGCCCCGGTGGTCACATGGTTTATATAGACTTGTTTAGGAAATTTTTTTAAAAACCTTCTTCTTTGAAACCACAAGACCTAGGCCTTTGATATTTGGTATGTAGCATTGCCTTGTGGTCCTCTACCAAGATTGTTCAAATTATTACCCTGGAGTGAAAAGAGGCCATTCCCAGGGGGTCCCTAGTTTTACATAGATTTATATAGGAAAAAACTTAAATCTTCTTGCCTGAAACTGCAAGGCCTAGGCTTTTGATATTTGGTATGTTGTATTACCTATTGGTCTACTACCAAATTTGTTCTTATTATGCCCCTGGGGTGAAAAGAGGCCCTGCCCTGGGGGTCCCAAGGTTAGACTTATATAGGAAAAAACTTTAAAAATCTTCTTGTCTGAAAGTTCAAGGCCTAGGCCTTTGATAATTTGTCATTGCCTAATTGATCTCTAAAAAGATTGTTCGAATTATGCCCCTGGGGTGAAAAGAGGCCCTGCCCCAGGGGTCACTTGTTATATGAATTATATAGGAAAAAATACATCAAAAAATTATCAGATCATATTTCCTAGACTGTTTAATTATAATTACCCGATGACCCCCAAGTGATAAAGGGTCACCCGGCTGTGACCTTGACCTACGGACCTACTTTCTTGCTTTTTAAGATACAGCCTTGAAATTTGGATGACATGTACTGTTCTGCACACCGACCTTAAAACTGACTTTCACACAAATGGTCCTTGTGTGACCCTCTACCAAGATTGTTCAAATTTTTCCGATTCGTCAAAAAACATGGCTGCCAGGGGGCGTGGTCACTTTTCCCTTTATGTATATAGTAAAAACTTTGAAAATCATCTTGTATAAAACTGTTAGCCCAATTTTAAAATAATTTCACACAAATGGTCCTTGTGTGACCTTCTACAAATAATGTTCAAATTTTTCTGATTCGTCAAAAAACATGGCCGCCAGAGGGTGTGGTCACGTTTCATCAACAAATTCTTTAAACAACATCTCCTCCAAAATTACTGAATGGATTTTGAAGAAACTTAAAAGAAATGTTCTCTGAATCCTCTTTCAAAAATCCTTTTCTCTAGAGCTTGACATGTGATTATAAGGGTTTGACTCTACCATACCTGTCCAAATTATTGCAGAGGTCATAAAAATGGCCACGCCCCTGTGTCTGACATGTACTTACTATAGGCTTATATATAAAAAACTTTGAAAATCTTCTCAGAATCAATAATAGCTAGAGCCTTGATATTTAGGGTTGTGATATAAGATTTGTAATGTTTACCATAATTGCCCTAGGTTAAAAAATGTGTGTGACATGAATATAATATAGGCTAACATAGAAGAAACCTTACTCTGTACAAACACACTTAAAGCCTTGTACACAGCTGAGCACTTTAGGGTCAATGACCCTCTTGTTATTGATTAGTTTTGATTCATCCCCGGGCAAGGCGTATGTTCTCCATGACGATTTGATAAAAGACATTGTGTCTGAAATCATTCCTCCTCCACCTCTGATTCATGTGGGGAAGTTGGCAGTTACTTGAGGAGAACAGGTTTGCACTGATACAGAATCCAGGAACACTGGTTAGGCTAACTGCCCGCAGTTACATAACTGAAATACTGTTGAAAAACAGCGTTAACCTCCCCCCCCCCACCCCCCAAAAAAATTTTTGATTCCGACATTTTGTGACAAAATATTATTTCTGTTCAATCAGCTGACATTTTGTATTATATCTCTATTAAACTAAACAATTAATAAAAAACTGTTTGCACATGTAGGATTTGTTTGCAATTTCCAACATATCCAGTTATTAATTGTTCCCAGCCTTTTTCGAAGAAAAAAAAGGGGAACATAGTGATAGGCTGTGTCCTTCTGTCCTTACGTCTGTCCTTCCATCCTTCGCACTTCGTGTCTGCCATCCATGAAGGAATTTTAAAATAACTTGTTCCCCATATAAATGAGAAGACTGTCATGCACAAGACACAAACACCTAGCTCCAAGGTTAAGGTCACACTTAGAAGTCAAAGGTTAAACAAGATCTGTTTTGTGTCCATTCCATAACACTGCCATTCATCAAGTGAATTTAAAATTACTTGGTACAAAATTAATGTTCTCTATATGGAGTTGATGTGTCATGCGCAAGACCCAGACCCCTAGCTCCAAAGTCAATGTCTCACTTTGAAGTTAAAGGTTAACATGGTCTATTTCTTGTCCAATCCATATATCTGCCATTCATCAAGGGATTTTAAAGTTACATTAATTTTGTTCCCCACAATGAGTTGATGTATGATGTTCAAGATCCAGACCATTAGCTCCAAGGTCAAGGACACCTATGTCTGGTCTGTAACTTTTTAACTCACCTGAGCAATGCTCAGGTGAGTTTTTCTGATCGCTCAATGTCCGGCGTCCGTCGTCTGTCGTCTGTCAACATTTAGCTTGTGTATGCGATAGAGGCTGTATTTTTCAATTAATCTTCATGAATGTTGGTCAGAATGATAACCTTGATGAAATCTAGGCCGAGTTCGAAAATGGGTCATCTTGGGTCAAAAACTAGGTCACTAGGTCAAATCAAAGAAAAACCTTGTGTATGCGATAGAGGCAGTATTTTTCAATTAATCTTCATGAATGTTGGTCAGAATGATAACCTTGATGAATTCTAGGCTGAGTTCGAAAATGGGTCATCTTGGGTCAAAAACTAGGTCACCAGGTCAAATCAAAGAAAAACCTTGTGTATGCGATAGAGGCAGTATTTTTCAATTAATCTTCATGAATATTGGTCAGAATGATAACCTTGATGAAATCTAGGCTAGTTCGAAAATGGTCTCTTGGGTCAAAAACTAGTCACTAGTCAAATCAAAGAAAAACCTTGAGTATGCGATAGAGGCTTATTTTTCAATTATCTCATGAATGTTGGTCAGAATGATTACCTTGATGAAATCTAGGCTAAGTTCGAAAATGGGTCATCTGGGGTCAAAAACTAGGTCACTAGGTCAAATCAAGGAAAAACCTTGTGTATGCGATAGAGGCTGTATTTTTCAATTATTCTTCATGAATATTGGTGAGAATGATAACCTTGATGAAATCTAGGCCGAGTTCGAAAATGGGTCGTCTGGGGTCAAAAACTAGGTCACTAGGTCAAATCAAGGAAAAACCTTGTGTATGCGATAGAGGCTGTATTTTTCAATTGATCTTCATGAATTTTGGTCAGAATGATAACCTTGATGAAATTTAGACCAAATTCAAAAATGGGTCATCTGGGGTCAAAAACTAGGTCACTAGGTCAAATCAAAGAAAAACCTTGTGTATGCAATAGAGGCTGTATTTTTCAACTGATCTTCATGAAATTTAGCCAGAATGATTACCTTGATAAAATCTAGGCCGAGTTCGAAAATGGGTCATCTGGGATCAAAAACTAGGTCACTAGGTCAAATCGAAGAAAAACATTGTGTATGCAATAGAGGATGTATTTTTCAATTGATCTTCATGAAATTTGGTCAGTGATTGCCTTGATGAAATCTAGGTTGAGTTTAAATATGGGTTATCTGAGGTCAAAAACTAGGTCACTAGGTCAAATTAAAGAAAAATCTTGTGTATGCAATAGAGACTGTTTTTTTCAATTGATTTTTATGAAATTTGGTCAGGATGATTGCCTTAATAAAATCTAGGTCGAATTTGAATGTGGGTCATCTGAGGTCAAAAACTAGGTCACTTGTTCAAATCAAAGAAAAAACTTGTGTATGTGATAGAGGCTGTATTTTTCAATTGATCTTCATGAATTTTGGTCAGAATGATTGCCTTGATAAAATCTAGGTCGAGTTTGAACATGGGTCATCTAGGGTCAAAAACTAGGTCATATCTAAGAAAATGCTTGTTTTATCGCAAGAGACCAATTTTTTGGTCCAATCTTAATGAAAATTGGTCAGAATATTTGTTTCCATGAAATCACTAGGTCAAACATGTTTTACACTGTTATGGTGTGTTTCTTAGGTGAGCGACCTAGGGCCATCTTGGCCCTCTTGTTTATGCATTGGTGTTTATTCAAAGAACCTGGCATTAATATTCACCATTACAATACCTCGTGTCATGTGCAAAGTTCAAGGTCACAGGCACTCAAGTTAACTTTCTTTTTTGTTTGTACATGAAATTATCTCCCTTTTATATGAATAAGTACAATACATGTGTTTTTATACCCCCACAAACGACGTAGTGAGCTTGTCAGTCGGTTGGTCCGTTAGTTTTCATGGTTTCTCATGGAAGGCCTGACAGATTTAAATAATTTTTGGTACACAGGTGTAACATTATAAAATACAGGTCAAGTTCGACTTTGGCTACAAACCACCATTTTTTGACATAGTTATGGCCCCTTTCCAACCTAAAATTTGCCAAACTCATGGTTTCCGGACAATAACTCATGAAAGGCTTGACAGATTTAAATAATTTTTGGTACACAGGTGTAACATCATAAAATACAGGTCAAGTTTGACTTTGGATACAAACCACCAATTTTTTTTACATATTTATGGCCTCTTTTGAACTAAATTTGCCATACTTCTGTGATAAGGCCTTATTGTGGGGCTTTATTAGTCACTCCTGTGACAGTTCTAGTTATATCAGTTTTCCCACTAATTTAAGAATGAAATTATGTTTTAAGTAAGATGATTGGTATTGATAGACATAAAAAGCTATCACCTAACAATTGTAGACTTAAAGAATGCAAACCCGGGCACAAGTTATAACTTAATGGTATATATAGGTAAATGCAGCATTACTAATGGTTGCAAAACATTAGCTTGATATGTAGTGCAGCTCTGTATTGACCAACAGTAGAATTAACTTTTTCTCTGGTGTGTAATTAAAGGTTTAGCAGTAATGTGTTCAAAACACAGAAATATTTGATAAATGAACATCTTTACCAGCCATCTACCTGACCATTACTTGTTCTGCCATATTGTCCCTTACCATGGGTAAAATATTCCCAAAAAGTTGTCCCTATTTAAAAACTAGAAGATGCTTTTTTAGAAAAGCGCACGTCTCCCCCAGTGCATAGTAGTAATAGGCAAGAAGTCAATACATGACAGGTGCATAAGTCAAAGAGACATTGTTAAAAAGTTGAAAAAAATATTCTCCAAGGCCATAAAAACATTTAGGGTCGGGCCAAAAATTTAGGGTAGGTCAGGATACCGGAAACATTTTTTTTTACACCTGAAGTCATTCACCTGGCCTTGACTATTTGACCTTGAATATATGTATGTGTATGGATGATAATATCTGAGTTTAGCATACAAAAACATAATGGCCCTATAGCTCACCTGATTTTAGTTGCTTGCCTTATACACAAATTTCTTTGCTTAAAGGGAATTCCTATAGTTTTTTATGCGCATCTTTCTGCGCAGCCAACACTTTCTATGGAAAACTGAACTGAAGTCAACATTTGTTGAAACATGTTACAGACAATCTTAAATATGAGGAATCTTGAATGAAATAACATTTTTGATAAGTTTTATCAGTAATCAAATGTTGATACTGGTTTATGTTGTATTGACAAGTATCATGCCTGACAGATATCTTGCTAATTTTGTAGTTGTGTTTTCACATCGCATTTTAGTACAAAGACAGTGTTGTTCTTATAATGTTAGATAATTGACTTAGTACTGATAAGACAATATCACCTTTCAGATTATTTAATATTCAATTATAGAAAGAATTAAGAATTTTTAAAACTTTTTTTAACTTCTAGCACACATACATGTAATTAATTTGGCCAGGTTCGCGCCACTTTCCGTCTGAACAGGTGTTGTATTCTAGCGGTCTTAACGTAAAATTTAGCCTGGTGACCCATATGTTTTTAGCCATTTTTATGCTCACAATACAATTATCTATACACTAGAAAAACAGGAAAAAATTCTATGAAAGAGTTTTTTCAAAATTTAAAAAAAATATTCTTCACTATGGGTATTTTTCATTGAAAAAAGTTCACAAAAGTAAATACGAAACAATTTTTTTTTTCATTTGTACCCATTATTGTAAGGATAGAGTATTACAAATATGACTATAATATCAAATGAGTATATAATAAAATCTGTAAAAAGAAAAAAACCTTATTGTGCTGTTTTGATGTATATTTTGGTTGGTATTTATAAAAAAGCAGAAAATTATGAAAATGTTGAAAAATCGCTGGCAGTTTCAGCAACAGTGGGTGTGTTCAAAGCAATTTGTCACAAAAACAAGCCTGGTGACCTATTGTTTTTATTTGTTCATTGTTTTCAGCACAAAATTTCCTATCATATAATTATGTGAATTTAAAAAAATTCTATGAAAGGAAAAAAGGTATAGGAATTCTCTTTAAGCTTCATTAACAAAAACTAGGAGAGTAGGTAATGGTAGAGTTTATTCCAGATAACTACTGAAATCTGTTTAGAAATTAAACTGGTGGTCCAAATTGCTTTGCTGTAGCTTCGAAAACAAGAATGTAGGTCAGTAGTTCAGGGTTAAGATATTAAAGATGAGTATATTGAAATCAGTATCAAAAGTTATAAACTGGTCCAAATTTCCATGCTATACCTTCAGAAACAAGCAAGTAGGTCAGTAGTCATGATTAGGACAATTCAAGATGAATATTGAAATCTGTATCAAACATTATGCTTGTGGTCCAAATTTCTTTGCCACTGCTTCAAAAACAAATATATTATTAAGTCTATGTAAAACAAGGGACCACCAGGACATGGCCTATACTGACGCCAGGGTCATGATTTGAACAATCTTAGTAGAGAACCATTAGAGCATAACACATACTAAATATCTAAGCTCTGTGCCTTAAGGTTTAAGACAAGAACTTTTTAAAAGGTTTTTCCCTGTACAAGTCTATTTAAAACATGTGCCCCACGGGGCGGGGCCATATTTGACCCCAGGGGGGTAATTTGAACAATCTTGATAGAGTGTGGTGTAACAGGGTCTAAAGTTCACTGTTCTAACTACAACAACAACTCTGTTCTCTATAATAACTACTGTTAAATATAGTACTATGTTCTGAGTTAATATATACAACAATGTCTTTCTTCACAATTCCCTAACATAATCTCTATTATTTCATTAATGCCTAACTCTGACAATAATAATTCATTGTTAATTGCCCCAGCTCTAAACTATCTTAAATCGTATGGAGTATCGGCATACGTTTCTGTCATTAGCACGGGCAAATTTGATACTGAAGTTCTATCTAGAAATAAGCAGTATTTAAGGAAAACTTCATAGGGATGACTAAATTGTTTTTCTCAAAAAGGGCACGCATTTTGACCATAACAATAAAAACATGTCATTATTTCATTTAGTCACCTGTCATAACAATTAGTTAGAAACAAAACAACAATCATGACGCAGCCAATAACGTGGCCAAAGGGTAATTAACCTGGGCGAGATATCTTAACCTGTCATTTTCCAGATATGAACAAACGCTGAAGTTATTTAAAGTAGCATTCCGAAATTCTTTGTGTGTGACTATTAACTGACCGATGACTTATAACTGACCGAAAAACAAGATGATAAAATATGCTTATCTAAATAAGTATAATGAATTCATAAAGTCATTATACGACAAGAGGACCACTAGATGATGCTACATACCAAATATCAAAGCCCTAGGCCCTGTGGTTTAAAACAAGATGTTCAGTTTTTCCCTACATAAGTCTATATAAAACATGTGACCCCTGGGACGGGGCCATATTTGACCCTAGGGGGATAATTTGAATAAACTTGGTAGAGGACCACTAGATGATGCTACATACCAAATATCAAAGCCCTAGGCCCTATGGTTTTGGACAAGAAGATTTTTAAAGTTTTTCCTTTCGGTTGCCATGGCAACCAGAGTTCTGCATGGAATTCAATTCTTTGAACAATTTTGAAAGGGGGCCACCCAAGGATCATTCCTGTGACGTTTGGTGTAATTCTGCCCAGTGGTTTTCAAGAAGATTTTTTTTAGAAATTGTTGACGCACGACGGACATCAAGCAGTCACAATAGAAGTGACAAGGTGAGCTAAAAAAGATCCTGCATGTAATACTTGAAAAGAGGGCATGGCAGTATACATAGTATAGATGGATAGATCCAATAACAAATGCTGTCTTTGCTACATGGCTGCTAGGGTGTGTGGTGGCCTCTTGTTTCTGATAAAAAGAACTTTAAAGTTTCCAATATATAATTTATAAGGGAAAAAATGACCACGCCCCTCAGGTGCCCATGTTTTTGACAAATCAAAATTTGAACAAGGGCTTTGATATCTGGTGTGTAGCATCATCTAGTGGTCCTCTACCAAAATTGTTCAAATTATCCCCCTAGAGTCAAATATGGCCCCACCCCGGGGGTCACATGGTATATATAGACTTATATAGGAAAAACTTTGAAAATCTTCTTGTACAAAACCACATGGCTTAGGGCTTTGATAAGTGGTATGTAGCATCATCTAGTGGTCTTCTATCAAGATTGTTCAAATTATCCCCCTAGGGTCAAATATGGCCCCGCCCCGGGGGTCACGTGGTTTATAAAGACTTATATAGGGAAAACTTTGAAGATCTTCTTGTACAAAACCACATGGTCTAGGGCTTTGATATTTGGTATGTATAGCATCATCTAGTGGTCCTCTACTAAGATTGTTCAAATTATCCCCCTAGGGTCAAATATGACCCCTACACGGGGGTCCCAAGTTTTACATAGACTTATATAGGAAAAAAAGACACTTAGACCTTTGATATTTTGTTTGTAGCATTGTCTTATGGTCCTCAACCAAAATTGTTCAAATTGTTCCCCTTGGGTGAAAAGAGGCCCTGCACTGGGGGTCCCAAGTTTTATATAGACATATTGGAAAAAGCTTTAAAAATCTTCTTGTCTGAAACCATACGACCTAGGCTTTTGATATTTGGTATGATGCATTGTCTAGTAGTCCTCCACCAAAATTATTCAAATTATGCCCCTGGGGTTAAAAGAGGCCCCGCCCTGGGGTCACTTAGTTATTACGTGAGTTATATAGGAAAAATACTTGAAAAATCATCTGATCCTATTTCCAAGACTGTTTAATTATAATTACCTGATGACCCCAAGTAATATGATGTCACTTGACTGTGACCTTGACCTACTGACCTACTTTCTTGTTTTTTAAGATACAGCCTTGAAATTTTGATTTCATTGACCATGAATGTGACCTACTGACATTCTTAATATTTTATCATCAGTTTGACATTTGAAACATGTAGCTCATATAACTCAGGTGAGCGATCCAGGGTCATCATGACCCTCTTGTTAAATTTTGATAGTGGTTCACTTGGATGAATTTGAAAGCTCAAATGAGTTTAAAAATAGGTCACCAGGGATCAAAATCTGGGTCACCAGGCTTAATCACAGGAAAACCTTGTAAGCACATTAGAGGCTTTAGTTTAAGCCCACCTGAGCAGAAAGTGCTAGTGTGATTACTCACTTACCATCATCTGTTTGTCGTCCATCTACACTTTTTTAGCTCACAAAAGGCTCATGGTGAGCTTTTGTGACCGCTCAATGTCAGTCGTGTGTCGTCCGACGCGAGTCCTTCAACATTTGCTAAAAAAATCTTCTTCTTGAAAACCACTGGGCAGAATTACACAAAACTTCACAGGAATGATCCTTGGGTGCCCCCCTTTCAAAATTGTTCAAAGAATTGAATTCCATGCAGAACTCTGGTTGCCATGGCAACGGAAAGGAAAAATTAAAAAATCTTCTTGTCCAAAACCGCAAGGTGTAGAGCCTTGATATTTGGCATTTGACATCATCTAATGGTCCTCTATGAAGATTGTTCAAATTGTGCCCCTGGGGTGAAAAGAGGCCCCACCCGGGGGTCCCAAATTGTACACAGACTTGTATAGGAAAAAACTTCTTGTCTGAAACCACAATACCTCACCTCACCTCACCTCACCTATCCTCTTCACAAACCACAAGACCTAGGCCTTTGATATTTGGTATGAAGCACTGCCTTGTGGTCCTCTACCAAGATTGTTTGAGTTATTACCCTGGGGGGAAAAAAGGCCCCGCCCCGGGGGTCTCAAGTTTTACATATATAGGAAAAGACTTTAAACAATTTTTAGCCAGAAGCTGCAAGACATAGGCTTTTGATATTTGGTATGTTGCATTGCCTAGTGTTCCTCTACCAAATTTGTTCAAATTATGCCCCTGGGGTGAAAAGAGGCCCTGCCCTGGGGATCCCAAGTTTAACATAGACATATATAGGAAAAAAAAATCTAATTGTCTGAAAATTCAAGGCCTAGGCCTTTAATATTTAGTATGTAGCATTGCCTAGTGGATCTCTAACAAGATTCTTCAAATTATACCCATGGGGTGAAAAGAGGCCCTGCCCTGGGGGCTACTTGTTATATCAGTTATATAGGAAAAATACTTCAAAAATTATCCGATCATATTTCCTAGACTGTTTAATTATAATTACCTGATGACCCCCAAGTGATTAGGGGTCACCTGACTGTGACCTTGACCTACTAATCTACTTTCTTGTTTATTAAGATACAGCCTTGAAATTTAGACGACATGTACAGTTTTGCACACCGATCTTAAAACTGACTTTCAGTGACCATGAATGTGACCTACTTTATTAAGTTTGATATTTGAATCATGTAGCTTATATTACTCAGGTGAGCGATGCAGGGTCATCATGACCCTCTTGTTCAAACAACATCAGTCTGCTCTGAAATATTTTGATTGAAATTGAAGACACTTGCCCTGGATGTTCCTTGCATGGTCCTCTACCAAAATTGTTCAAAGAATTCTATTCCGTACAGAATTCTAGTTACCATGACAGAAAAACCTTCACAATCTTCCTCAAAAACTTCAAGGCGCAGAGCTTAAATATTTGTCTTCTGGCAATGTGTAGCGATCCTTTACCAAGTTTGTTCAAATGATATCCCTTGGGTTAAAATTGGCCCCAGTGCAGGGTCCATTTGTTTTACATAGGTTTATATAAGAATAACTTCAAAAATCTTCTCTAAAATTGTAAGATATTTGGTATGTGTCATTGTGCAGGGGTCCTCTGCCAAGTTTGCTCATATCATGCCCCTGTGGTCAAAATTAGCCTCTCCCAGGGGTTCACTTGTTTTACAAGACTTATATAGGAGAAACTTTAAAAAATTTTCTTGTCTAAATTCTCAAGCCCTAGAGCTCCTTTAATCATTGTGTAGTGGTCTTCTACCAAGTTTGTTCATCTCCTGTTCCTGGGGTTTAATTGTCTTGCTTAAAAGCTTAGATATTTGACAAATAGCATTGTGACGAGATCCTATACTAAGAAATCATCATGGGTCAAAATCTAGGTCTCCAGGCTTGATTAAAAGAACATCTTATTAGTACATTAGAGCTGTATTTTTGATTGGCTCTTTTTAGCTCACCTGGATTTTGTTCAGGATGAGCTATTAGTATAGGTGGATGGTCTGGCGTCCTGCGTCAACATTTTTCTCCTCTGAAACTGCAGGTCAGAATTATACCAAACTTGGTGAGTAACATCCTGGCATGGATGTCTCTCAATTTTTTTGAAATGGTTCACCTTGGGCCCTGTAAGGGCTCGCCAAAGCTAAAAATTGAAATACCTTTAAACAAGTTCTTCTCATGAACTGCTGGATGGGTCTTATCAAACTTGGTCTGTAGCATCATTATAAGGTCTTCCTTTTTTTTTTTCAAGTGGGAGCATTTGGCCCTTTTTAGGGGTCACTAGAGCCAAAAATAGAAATGCCTTATACAACTTCTTCTTGTGAACTGCTGGATGGATCTTCATCAAACTTGGTCTGTAGCATCGTTATAAGGTCCTCTTTTAATTTTTTTTGGCACTATGCACCATGGTGAATGCCTTTGCCATTCAAATTCCCAAATAACCACAAAACAATGTGCATTCTCATTTGCAGCCCAGTAAAATTTTGTCCTTTACTTCAGCCCTGTAAAATATTGAAAAGTGTTGAAACACAATATTTCAACCAATTCAGTGGGTTAATTAAGAAATGAAATGATTTTTTTCGGTGTTCATGCTCTGTCGTTCATTTCGCATGAACACCGATAAAAATAGTTTCATTAAAAATTCTTATATTTACATTGTATTTCCTTTCCATTTATTTTGTAAATAAGATAATATTATAAATCACACATATGTTGTGGCATTTAACATTAAAATCAGCTTCCCGACCATTATGTGCACCAGACGGAATAACTGCGACGTCATCTGAGGAACGTTCTCCCTGACTATACGCGGACGTCGTCAAAACAGCGGCAGGTTGTCACTAAGCAGTGATGACGTAACTTTCGCGCCTTTCCTTTTGCTATCGACTAGTTTTTATTTCATTGATTTTGCAAATATAGCAGTAAATCAGCGACAGATACGTTAAACTGCGAATTTTCATTAAAAAAATATTTAAATATAACACAACAATATTTGTGTCCGTCATTTACCTGTTCAGACTAAAAACTCTTTATAGTTTAATAAGAAATGAAGTTATTTATATCTCATGTTTGATAAAACATATTAAATTGTATGGAAAAATAACGTGATTGACACAAATATCATAAATACTTTTCATATTGGATTATGAAATAAGATCTATATCATCATGTAGATTAACGTACTTACATTGATGAGGGAAGCATACTATATGAACAATATAACTGTTGGGTTTGTAGATACATCCGAAAATACCGTCTTTTTGGTGAAAACTGTCTCCCCAATTCGTATCTGTCACATTTTTAAATTGATTAATTGGCGTTACATTTGCTTTGTATTTCATACATTTTGATATGATTCTATTCGAAAATAAAGAAATATAACACAACATGTTTATGTAACGTATAATGTATCTGTTATTAATATGTTTTCTCAAGTAAAAAATATGAAACCTTGACTAAAAGTTAAATACTTTAACTCAGATACAAAGTTAAACACGCATTCTACTACACTGTCTGGTAACATTTCAAGATAAATGCAATATAAATGTATGCTGAATGGAACGATTCGTAACGTATCTGTTAAAAAAAATTTGAAATACGATGGCAGTTGAACATCATCTTATTTTATTTTCTACAGTATGTTTATTTCATTAATAAATAAATGTTTTTTTTGATAATCATATCATTATACATTAAAACTGTCAATAGTCGTTCTGCAACATGCATTACGCACCTGAGTATTTGAAGTGAATAGGTGTTGTAACATATCTTTGTCCAAATTGCCGACACAAAAGGTACGCGGTCAATATGAAAATGAACGACGCATATTGACAAGAGGGCCATGATGGCCCTATATCGCTCACCTGTTAACATTGCACTTGAGGACAAGAAGGTCCTCAGAAAAAATATCTAAGTCCAAAGGACAGGAACAACAAAGGAAAGAAATTCAACCAAAAAGAAAAAAAAAATCTTACAAGGTATAGATATGTTAAAATACACCTAAAAATTGGAGGTACCATCCATGTTGTACCACAGAGAACTGGTCTCGTGTTTTCCCTACGGCCAATAATAAAAAAAGTTACTAAAATAAGCTATTTATAGTAACTTAAAAGGGAAGTAATAAAAAAAAAATAAATATTGTAAGTGGACAAAAGAAGGATCTGCCAAATAAATCTTTGACATAAATGAAATTTCAGATTAGTATCTTCATTAGTTATGGAGATATAACAATTTTAATTTGAAATAAAGGGAGGTAATTTGACATAAAATCAGTCCGTAGTTATCTACCCTGATTGTCTCAGTCAAACTAATAACAATAATGAAATTTCAAATAAGTCCTGTAAGTACTTACTGATATAAATCCATTTTGATTACAATCAGGGGAGGTAATCAGATATAAAATAACTCTGGAACATATGATTAGATCTGATTTGTCATGGAATCCAAGATTTATTGTTGTTGAAGATATTTTGGAAGTTTGTATCAAATAAAACCATAAATGAAATCTCTATATGGCTGCAAAAGCCAAAATACCCAATTTTGGACCTTTAAGGGGCCATAACTCTGGAACCCATGAAGGAATCTGGCCAGTTGAAGAAAGGAAGCAAGATCTTGTGGTGATACAAGTTGTGTGCAAGTTTGGTTAAAATCAAATCATAAATGAAGCTGCTATTGTGCAGACAAGGTCAAAATAGCTAATTTTGGCCCTTTCAGGGGCCATAACTCTGAAACCCATTATCTGGCCGGTTCAAGAAAGGAACCGAGATCTTATGGTGACACAAGTTTTGTGCAAGTTTGATTAAATTCAAATCATAAATGAAGCTGCTATTGTGCAGACATGGTCAAAATAGCCAATTCTGGCCCTTTCAGGGGCCATCACTCTGGAACCCATAATGGAATCTCGCCAGTTCAAGAAAGGAACCGAGATCTTATGGTGATACAAGTTGTGTGCAAGTTTGGTTAAAATAAAATCATAAATGAAGCTGCTATTGTGCAGACAAGATCAAAATAGCTAATTCTGGCCCTTTCAGGGGCCGTAACTCTGGAACCCATAATGGAATCTGGCCAGTTCAAGAAAGGAACCACGATCTTATGGTGATACAACTTTTGTGCAAGTTTGGTAAAAATCAAATCATAAATAAAGCTGCTATTGTGCAGACAAGGTCAAAATAGCTAATTTTGGCCCTTTCAGGGGCCATAACTCTGGAACCCATAATGGGATCTGGCCAGTTCAAGAAAGGAACCGTGATCTTATGGTGATACAAGTTGTGTGCAAGTTTGGTTAAAATAAAATCATAAATAAAACCACTATCGTGCAGACAAGAAATTGTTAACGCACGCACGGACTGATGACGGGTGATCACAAAAGCTCACCTTGTCACTATGTGACAGGTGAGCTAAAAAAGGCGACGTTTAGTTCAAGTTAACTAATCATTTGAGCGTAACAGTTTAGTAATTGTCTCGATATTTAAATTCGAGTACCATGCAATTTAACTTAACCCTAGATCACCAAAAATGATTTTTGATCTCATGTGCCTCTGTTAAACGTCTTATTCCGGAAATTAGTTATCTCTAGAGGACATTTCACTGCGATTTTTGACAGTATAAAACATGCCTCCTTCATTTTGAAAGCTGAATAGTCATACTATCAAAAAGTATGAAAAGTTGAGCTGCGCCTACATCTTTAAATTGGAGTTGTTCCTCTATCTGTAGAATGGACGAGGTCATATTTTCCTCAGATATTGGCAGACTATCTTCTAAACCCATGTGGTGAGGGGTGGGGGCATTAATTTTTTTTGTTGGGTTTAATGTCACACCAACACAATATATTTTTTGTTGGGATTTACATCACACTGACACAGTTTAAGTCATATGGTGACTTTCCAGCTTATGATGGTAGAAGACCCCTGGTGCCACCTGTACATCATTTTTAGCCCGACTATTTCAAGAATAAGTAGAGGTATCCTACTCACCACGGCATCGGCGTCACACCTTGGTTCAGTTTTTCGTACCAGTCTTCATTTTGACAAAGTCTTTTGAGATAAAGCTTTGAAACTTCCAACACTTTTGTACCATCATCATATCCAGTTTTAGGCAAGAGTACATAACTCCACCAAGGGATTGGCTAAATTATGGCCCCTTTTAAATTACAAATCTTGGTCAGTTCACATTTTGTGTAAAGTGTTTGACATATGGCTTTGAAACTTTTATCACTTGTTTATTATAACAGTCTCTGTCTGTAGGCAAGAGTACATAACTCGGTTAACATTACTATTCTGACTGAATTATGGCCCTTTTTGGACTTGGAAATTGGTACTATTTTTGTACAAGTCCAAGTTTTGTCAAAACTATTTGACATGTGGCTTTGAAACTTTGAACACTTGCTTATCATCATAATTTCCATCTGTAGGCAAGAGTACATAACTCTGTCAACTATTCTGGCTGAATTATGGCCCTTTTTGGACTTGGAAATTGGTTCAGTTTCGTACAAGTCAAAATTTTGTCAAAAGTATTTGACATGTGGCTTTGAAACTTTGAACACTTGTTTATCATCCCGATTTCCATCTGTAGGCAAGAGTAAATAACTCTGTCAACTATTTTGGCTGAATTATGGCAGTTTTTCATACGGGTCCATATTTTGCCTAACCTGTTTGTCATATGGCTTTGAAACTTTGACTACTTGTTTACTATCATAGTCTATGTATATAGGCCAGACTACATAACTAGATAAGGACTTAGCTCAGTTATGGCCCTCTTTGACATAGAAATTAATTAATTTTCGTACACCATTCCATATTTTGTCTAAACTATTTGATATATGGCTTTGAAACTTTGAACACTTGCTTACCATCATGGTTACACAATGCCATATAGTGCAATACTTACCCAAATCCACAAATGCAGGTACATTGTTTGTCTTATCTATTCTTTTTCTTTTGTCTGAAAATCTCTGGTAAAATTTTGACCCCATACTTCTATCAATTCTTCGAATAGTTGAGGGCGCTGTCAACAGACAGCTCTTGTTACAAGGGCAGGCACCTGGGTAGAACCACCGGCCTGCCATAAGCCAGCTAGATGGCATTCTCACACACACAAAATTTACGCTCCATATAAGGCCTGAAACCACACACTCAGGCTGGCTGTCATATTTTATGATGAAGTGTGATGGCTTGACAGTCTTCCAAGAAACATTTATACTGAAATATCTTCAACTACTTTTGATGAATCAAACATATTTCAACAGGGTAGAGTATCACCCAAGAAACTATTTTAAAATCAGGCCAACTAAACATTACTAGCAATCAAGTTTCTGACTGATCTAAGACTAGGACAGAGGCTATGAAGTGAAACTAGTGAATGAAGTATTACCATGTAATACAAAGACACTCACTGGAAGGCAACTGATTCTCTCTACTGCAGTATAACATAATGATCTGATATCTGTCAATGATGTATAAACAGTATTGTACCTTACAGAATGAATGGAATTAGGTTCCCAGATACAAAATGTACCAGGTATAATAAGAATCTAATTATCTAATGGTACCTTACGGAATGAATGGAATTAGGTTCCCAGATACAAAATGTACCAGGTATAATAAGAATATACCTTACGGAATGAATGGAATTAGGTTCCCAGATAAAAATGTACCACAGGTATAATAAGAATACAAAATGTACCAGGTATAATAAGAATATATATATATATTCTTATTATACCTGGTACATTTTGTATCTGGGAACCTAATTCCATTCATTCCATAAGGTACCATTAGATAATTAGATATACGTGGTATCTGGGAACTTTCTTTTGTTGGGATCTGGGAACAATCATGGATCAACAAAAGAATGTTCCCACAAACCAGGTCGTAATAGATACCCTGAAACCCCGAAAATATTATTATCGAGACCGGCTTATTTCTGAGTCCAGCAAACTTTTGAGTACATATAATTATCCGGTAACGGTTTAAAAACCGGCGTAAATTTGAGTACCAAAATACTGCAGATACAGATGTCATATTTTTTGCTTTTTAATAACAACATTGACATCAGTAAACACTTATACTTCTGACATACCTGTTTTGTTACAATTTCTTAATGAAAATAATCCGATGCTAACAGATAACTACCCATCAAAAAGTTTTGTCTGGCCTAACAAACAAATCCTGGAGGACCACCTTATTCACTTCCAAGACATCGATAAATACACGTTTTCGATAGACAGTGACACCAGCGACGACGGAGTTTCCATCTGCAGTGACAGTGAGTCTGATGAAGATTCAGATGACAATATTCCCCTGTCATCTCTCAAAATGTTTATTAGTTGAACTGACATGACAAGAAGTGTTCGAGACAGGAATTTTATTGCTTTTAAAGTTTTAATTTGTCCAGGGTTTTAAAAATCAGCTCAACTTGCATTGTTTTAAGTAGTTTTTATTCCAAAATGTGATCTGTTATGTACAGGTTGGTAACTTTTTTATCTTATAAAAATTATGATGTCCTAACAAGGTCATTGGTACTATTTCTGAAACAAAAAAGTGGATGGCTTATTTTTGAGTGCGGCTAATTTATGAGCCCTTTTTGCCTGTAGTGAAATGTTGGCTTATTTTCAAAACCGGCTTATTTTCAGATAATCTAATTGGGTTTGTGGACTTGCTGTGGCATGTGCGCGCTCGTTTGTACTGCTAGGCACTTTGCCGTAATTGGTCTGGTATATTGTGGTGGTGGTTTAGTTTGTATAAATTCTCTCTATCATAAATACATATATATGGCCGAGTTATGGACCCGACACGAAATTTTTGATTGACAGACAGACAGACGGATGGAAAAGCACAATCCTATAGTCCCCAAAACTGGTTTTCAACCAGTAGGGGACAAATAACCATGAGGCTTAAATTAAATGCAGCTATAAATAGATCAGCCTGTTTAGTATACTAGAGATTATCTTCCCATTCTGTCTCATTAAGATGGAATGCAATACCCAGCCATATCAAAAGACATGTGTTAAGAGGTAGACAAAAAAAGAAAAGTTAAACCATACTCAATATTTGTGGTACAAGTTTATTTTTTTAGATAGAAACAAAATTGCAAAAGAAATTGTATGCAACAATAACTAATCAACAAAAATGAAACAAACTGCTGTTTGTAAAACAAATATTCATCTCAGAGGAAACTAGGTATTAATACATAACTAGCCTGGTGTAGTTATTGAACATTTCATTAAAACTGAGCATAGGTCGACAGCTCTATCAAAATGGAATGGACAATGATCTGATCTTAACTGTTATTTAACAATCAATGTATCATTACTGAAAAGAACAAGAGCTGATTGTCAATCATATATGCCCCCATGATGGCCTGTCCCATTTTAAGTCTTGAGATTGGTGTGATCTAGATCTTTGATCTACTGACCCTAGGCAACCCAGTAATATAGTTTGATGACAGGCCAAAGCATTCTTGAATCATTTTTCAAGCAACAACTTTCTGTCTAGATGTCAATGTGACCTCGACCTACTGACCCCAATATAAAGTGTCATCCACTGATCACAATCCATGCAATAATCCCAAATAATACCTGACTGAAGGCCAATTAAAGCATTCTTCATTTGGCAGATTAAGTTTCCAGTCTCAGAGTCATTGGCTTTCTGACCCTAAAACAAAATGGGTATTCTACTGAGCACAGGCATGAAGTTTGACAACTGTATGCCTAAGTGTGAGGTGGAAGCAGGGTATGTGTGTGGGAGGTGATGGTGACAGGATACTAAATGAATTTTTTTTTTTTGTTGTTGTGGGGGGGGGGGGGGGGGGGGTAGGGGCGTGTAATGTAGATTGTCTGCGCATTGTCTCATCACCACCTGCCTCTATTCAAAGTGTCAAGTCAATACCTTGAATAAGTGATGCTCCAGACATGAAGTATCACGGACAAATTTGACTGGTTCAAGTGCTCTGTAATCTCCACCTACCTACATGTCATGTTTGAAGTCAATACCTTGCATTATTAGTTATGCTCCAGGCACAAGATATGATGGACAGTTTTGACCTTTTAGCTCAGTTTGTGACCTTGACCTTTCACCTACAGAGCCGGTTTAAGTGCTCTGCACATCATCTCATCGCCAACTACCTATATGCCAAGTTTGAAGGCAATATCTTTAATGGTTATAAAGTTATGCTCCGGACACAAATTAAGACGAACGGATGGACGGGCACACGCACCATCACATAATACGTCCATTTTTTCAAAATGGGCATATAAAAAGGGAGATAATTAAACAAGAGGGCCATGATGGCCCTATATATCGCTCACCAGAGTTGATCTGGCCTACTGACCTAGTATTTTACTCCACATGAGCCAGTTTCGAATTTAACCTAGAGATCATCAAGACAAACATTCTGACCAAGTTTTATAAAGATTGAGTAACAACTGTAGCCTTTAGAGTGTTCACAAACTTTTCCTTTGATTTGACCATGTGACCCTGTTTTTGACCCTAAATGACCCAGATTAAAACTTAACCGAGAGATCATCAAGACAAACATTCTGACCAAGTTTCACAAAGATTGAGTCACAACTGTGGCCTATAGAGTGTTCACAAGCTTTTCATTTGATCTGGCCTACTGACCTACATTCTGAACCCTCATGACACAGTTTCGAACTTGACCTAAGATCATTAAGGCAAACATTCTGACCAAGTTTCATAAAGATTGGGTCACAAATGTGGCGTCTAGGGTGTTCACAAGCTTTTCCTTTGATCTTGCCTACTGACCTAGTTTTTGCCCCCACACTACCCAAATTCAACCTTGACCTAGAGGTCATCAAGACAAACATTCTGACCAAATTTCATAAAGACTGAGTCAAAACATTGGCCTCTAGAGTGTTCACAAGCTTTTCCTTTGATCTGGCCTACTGACCTAGTTTTTGACCCAACATTACCCAGATTCGAACTTGACCTAGAAATCATCAAGCCAAAGACTCTGACCAAATTTCATAAAGATTGGGTCACAACTGTGGCCTCTAGACTGTTCACAAGCTTTTCCTTTGATCTGACCGGGTGACCTAGTTTTTGACCCCACATGACCCAGATTCGAACTTGACCTATAGATAATCAAGACAAATATTCTGACTAATTCTAATGAGTTTCAAACTTGAATTGTGGTCTCTAGAGTGTTGACAAGATTTTCCTTTGATCTGGCCTAGTGATCTAGTTTTTGACCCCACATGGCCCAGTTTCGAACTTGACCTAGAGATCATCAAAACATTCTGACCAGGTTTCATAAAGATTGGGTCACAAATATGGCCTCTAGAGTGTTCACAAACTTTTCCTTTGATCTGGCCTACTGACCTAGTTTGTGACCCAACATGACCCAGTTTCGAACTTGACCAAGAGATCATCAAGACTAACATTCTGACCAAGTTTCATAAAGATTGGGTCACAAATTTGGCCTCTAGAGTGTTCACAAGCTTTTTCTTTGATCTGGCCTACTGACCTAGTTTTGACCCCATATGACCCAGTTTCGAACTTGACCTAGAGATCATCAAAACATTCTGACCAGGTTTCATAAAGATTGGGTCATAAATATGGCCTCTAGATTCTTCACAAACTTTTCCTTTGATCTGGCCTACTGACCTAGTTTTTGACCCAACATGACCCAGTTTCGAACTTGACCTAGAGATCATCAAGACTAACATTCTGACCAAGTTTCATAAAGATTGGGTCACAAATGTGGCCTCTAGAGTGTTCACAAACTTTTCCTTTGATCTGGCCTACTGACCTAGTTTTTGACCCAACATGACTCAGTTTCGAACTTGACCTAGAGATCATCAAGACTAACATTCTGACCAAGTTTCATAAAGATTGGGTCACAAATGTGGCCTCTAGAGTGTTCACAAGCTTTTTCTTTGACCATGCAAACATTAAACAAGAGGACCATGATGGTCCTGAATCGCTTACCTCTTCCCACATGACCCAGTTTTGAGTATGACGTCGTTTTTTCTATTATTTGACATAGTGACCTAGTTTTGAACTTGACCTAGGTATTATCAAGATAAAAGTTCTGACCAATTTTCATGAAGATCCATTGAAAAATATGGTCTCTAGAGAGGTAACAAGGTTTTTCTATTATCTGACCTATTGACCTAGTTTTCGAAGGTATGTGACCCTGTTTTAAACTTTACCTAGATATCATCAAGGTGAACATTGTCACTAATTTTCATGAAGATCTCATGAAAAATATGGCCTCTAGAGAGGTCACAAGGTTTTTCTATTTTTATACCTACTGGCCTAGTTTTTGACCGCACGTGACCCGGTTTCAAAACTGACCTAGATATCATCAAGGTGAACATTCAGATCAATTTTCATGAAGATCCATTGAAAAATATGGCCTCTAGAGAGGTCGAAAGATTTTCATAATTTTAGACCTACTGACCTAGTTTTTGACCGCACGTGACCCAGTTTCAAACCTGTAACTGAACATTCAGACCAACTTTCATACAGATCCCATGAAAAGTATGGCCTCTAGAGAGGTCACAAGGTTTTTTTTATTATTTGACCTACTGACCTAGTTTTTTAAGGCACATGACCCAGTTTCAAACTTAACCTAGATATCATCAAGGTGAACATTCTGACCAATTTTCATGAAGATCCATTCACAAGTATGGCCTCTAGAGAGGTCACAAGGTTTTTCTATTTTTAGACCTACTGACCTAGTTTTTGACTGCAGTTGACCCAGTTTTGAACATGACCTAGATATCATCAAGATGAACATTCTGACCAATTTTCATACAGATCACATGAAAAATATGGCCTTTAGAGAGGTCACAAGGTTTTTCTATTATTTGACCTACTGACCTAGTTTTTGAAGGCATGTTACCCACTTTCGAACTTGACCTAGATATCATCAAGGTGAACATGCAGACCAACTTTCATACAGATCCCATGAAAAATATGGTCTCTAGAGAGGTCACAAGGTTTTTCTATTATTTGACCTACTAACCTAGTTTTTGATGGCACGTGACCCAGTTTCAAACTTGACCTAGATATCATCAAGCTGAACATTCTGACCAATTTTCATGAAGATCTCATGAAATATATGGCCTCTAGAGAGGTCACAAGGTTTTTCTATTTTTAGACCTACTGACCTAGTTTTTGACCGCACGTGACCCAGTTTCGAATTTGACCTAGATATCATCAAGATGAACATTCTGACCAACTTTCATACAGACCCCATGAAAAATATGGCCTCTAGAGAGGTCACAAGGTTTTTCTATTATTTGACCTACTGACCTAGTTTTTGAAGGCACGTGACCCAGTTTCGAATTTGACCTAGATATCATCAAGGTAAACGTTCTGACCAATTTTCATGAAGATCTTGTGAAATATATGGCCTCTAGAGAGGTCACAAGGTTTTTCTATTTTTAGACCTACTGACCTAGTTTTTGATGGCATGTGACCCAATTTCGAACTTGACCTAGATATCATCAAGATAAACATTCTGACCAACTTTCATAAAGATCCCATGAAAAATGTGACCTCTAGAGTGGTCACAAGCAAAAGTTTACGGACGGACGGACACACGCACGGACGGACGACGAACACCGCGCAATCACAAAAGCTCACCTTGTCACTTTGTGACAGGTGAGCTAAAAAAACGCGGCATTGTCGACTATTATTTGTATGTGCAAAAAATATTTGTGTGACATTTTTATCTACTCGCATTCCTTGAAATCTATTCGCATTTAGCGAGTGCATAATTTGAGCCCAGGACCCAGTTGTTCGAAACTTTAACCAGCTGTTAAACTAACCGCTGGTTAAATTATGATTCAAAACACTGGTCTTGATTGGATAAACTAGTATGATGTTTTGATTTCATGGTAAAGATTTTTCAATGTTCATAATTCTTATCTCATACATTTGTTTTTCTAAGTCTTCTAAAATGTCGAAAAGTAACCCTAAAAGTTAATCAACTGTTAGCTTAATCGCCTGTTAAAGTTTCGAACAACTGGCCCTGGTAGTTTCAGAAAAGAAGATGTTTATGTAAAAAGTGGATGATGGTTGAAAGATGATGGATGCTAAACAGTCCATCGATACTAATAGCTCATCCTGAACCTTCCATTCAGGTGAAATAAAAATCTCTTGCCAGATGACAGTTATGGATCAAAAATGAAGTCTGACAGACTCTCCCTTTTCTCCAGATATAGTATGGTACAATAAAATGTGTACGAGCCATTCACTGCAGTATTTCTTTCAACATTTCCCATTTTCTGATCTGCAGAATTTTTTGCTCAGTCACACAATTTTCTCTTTTTGGCAATGCGACGTAGTCCACAAACATCCTAGAAGTAAATATAAAACAAGTTAAAGCATACCAAAAGTTCCTTCTAGGGCACATCTATATAAATATAAAATGACCATCTTGTAAAATTTTGGTTGCAATGTCTGTTTTATACTGCCAAAAAATATCAGGTAAGTATTTACGCTAGTTATTTAGGCTAACATAAATTGTTAAATGCAACAACAAATTAAATCTGTTACCTCTTTCAGTAGCCTGAGTAAATACGGCAATAAGACATTGACCTGGTCAATCTATTATGATTCGATGCACATAATAGCACATTTTCAGAATACAGGTATCACTACATCATACTCAATGCGGTCATCCCTATTATTAGTAACAAACATGCGTGGCTCAGAGATTTTCGGACAGTAGAATTCTATAGCACATAGAGTTAATTACTGTAAGGGTTGCATTTATACATTCTTATCTCATAGTAAATGATGTACCTAGACTTACAAAGTCTGTTGAGATCAAATAGTCTGTAATAATATTAATTTCTTCATACTGACATTAAATTATTTTCTCAGAAAAACATTTTCTCTCTAGGCTCATCTCAACAGACTTATAAAATGCGATTCTGAGGTTATATAACATCATGAAGAGCCATTAGTAGCACCTGTCAATAGCCACCACAAACCGTGACCGGCAACAAGATTAATTGAATAAACTATTTCAAATGACCTGTACCAGATGTTTGATTTTTCTCTAGAATTGAAAGAAAGCCAAGCCTTTTTCATGCAGAACTGAAGTAATTGGTTAGGCATTTATAGTTGCTGAATAGCTGCTGCAGAACTTTTTTTAACATTCACATCTTTTGAAATGTTTTTTTTTATTTGTTTACATTATTGTAGAAAATATGACAGGAGTCAGGAGTTTATGTTTTCAATATAATATTATTAAAATTACTTTAGAAATCGCTAGTTTTGACTTTAAGAAATCATTAAAAATGAAAATTACATTTACTGTGGCTTATATCAACAGGAATTCAACATTTAATTGGTGCACTTTTGTATGTATGTTATTTGATTGGGGATAAATTACATATTATTGTACATTACATTTTCATCTGTCTGTAAAGTTTTATTACATATTTTCATGAAATTTCCTTAAAACCATGTGTATTAAAATATAAATATTTCCTGCATGAATTATTTTGACCGCTTAATTTTCATTTATTTCTGTCAACAGTTGAACTTAATTTCGTAAAAATACTACTTATCAAATACTGTAGACGTGATTATTTTTGCACAATTTTTTTTTACCAAATCAGGAATCCAGTTAAAACGTACGCGTAACATACTTCGGTTTATATTAGGAAAAGAAAGCATCGTAAGGAATTTCATTCTTTGTGTATGTGAATATTTTAGCATGTTAACCAGACCGGAAGTACCATTTTCATCATCCGACAACGACACCAGGGCGAGTGCAATAGCTCTACATTTTCTTTCGAAATGTCGAGCTAAAAACTGCAATTAATCACATTTTGTAGCAGCACTGAGTAAGCATATCAGCATTCAATATGACTGAAAACTATGCAGGTCTTACTTTTCGTGTTTTTGCTGATTTACTTTTCCAGTTGGAACAAACTTTCCTATACCCTTTATAACGTTGCATTATATTCCATAATACATACAACATAAAAATGCTTTCTTAAATCATGGAAAGTTGAAATCATATTTATATTGTTTTTCCCTTAAACAACCTGATTGATTAAACAGGCTTAATTTTAACTATGATTGAAAAATTTCTCTACACATATGACATATAAACTTTCAGATTGATATGATTTTCTAAAGTTGCCACCTTCAGTTATGTTGGTCAGTTTTCAAGTCATTTGTTATTGTTATTACTTAGCACCCTAGTGCACAGCATGTCTTCACTATCTAATCAGAATTATAATTGATGTAATACATTGCACCATGCCATTCACAGGGACCACTACAGTCTAATTAACATGAATCTGCATGGGGACCGCAGATAGGAAAATAATTTTGTGACTTATTGCAGAGATTAATCTACCCTCTGACATAATTAAAAAAAAAACTTTGGCGGTATATTGAATAGAATGTATTTAATTCATTCACAAAAATGACTTGAAGGTATCTTGAAAAAAAAATTATTTTTTTTCAATTTCAGTCAAATCTCTTCCCACTGTTTTTTCTTATCAAGGATTTAAACAATTCATTAATAGAATTAAACTGATTAAACTGACATTATTTTGATGTAATTTATACATTTTCAAATTTAAATTGTAATTTATTTATACTAACAGTAAGTTACTGGGATCTTTTACAATTAGTGAAAATTGATTTCTCTCTCTACCTTACTCACCAAGTCGTAAAAGCAAAGCACTGCTTATTGAACTCTTGGGGCAGTCAGCCAAAGGTTACATTACATCATAAACACACTTGCAATGATCTTATGAGATGGTGCTTACAAGCGAGTATGAAATCTGTCCGAGTATGAAATCTGTCCGGTTCAAAATCGCATTTGTCCAGTCGTTTGAGACAGAGGCAAGAGATATTGTAAATTCTTTTAGATAGTGGTATCAGAGAGGATTGATTTTATGGCCAGGTGCTTTACATTCAATGACTTTAACGACTGATGCCAGTCTATGATGTACCTGGCTGTGTTGCAAAAATTGTTTATATTTAAAGCACTAAAATGCATACTAACTGAGATGGTTGAATATTTGGTGCATTTTGTTCATATCTTTTTTAATTAATAATTCATGAATAAAATGTACATGTAAAAATTGATCATGTACACACGAGATTTTTTTTCTAATATTCTTAGTAAAAAATAAAAATGCACATACATGTACAATGTCTTGACAGTTGTGAAATAAGAACATCTGCATGATTTAGATACAATAGTATAATGGGTTGTAATTTTATAGCCTATTTTAAGCTACTTAATTAATGTATCAAGTGAAGGTGCTAAAACAAACTTTTAAACTATTATTTTCCACGATGTTATTAGATGATATTTGTTAATGATAATAAATGGATGGTATTTTGTAACAATCACTGATTTTGTTTACGACGGAAAATGACAAAAGATACAGAAGGATTTTGATGAATTAAATTTGAATTTAGAAACTTTTACACATATTATTATTATTTATGTAATCTTGAATGATTGTGAAAAACGCAGAAAAAATATTGTTTCATTTTTGTTACATATGTAAAATTGGTAAAATTTGTTCTGACAAATTCTACTTGTTTTTTTTTTTCTTTCTTGTTTGAGGCAGCATTATTATCATTTTATTCCAATAGCACTCTCTCGTGTTCTATAAATAGAACATACAGCAGTTATACCATAATGCAATGCGCGAATTGCGGACAAGAGCGCGTTTTCTGTATATAATGAATCATCAGCTATCTGGGAATTAAAAATGTAACATGCCACCTGTATAAAATTGTCGCACCCGTTAACAGAATAAATAAGAGATGAAAATATAAATAACTAATTTAAGAAATATATTGGAACGAATGTAAGGAATATACAAAATATACAGACATATTATTTTAAGAAAATGATTCAAAACGGGCCTACTAAGCAAATAAAGAGCACTATTTTGAAGCATGGCATCCATATAACTCCATATTATACTATTTAAATCTTGCATAAAAAGAACGGTTTACAGCTTAATAACAAGTTTCAATATTTTCGGATGCGACACACCAAAGAGCACTTGTAGTTGAAACTTTAATGCTAAATCATTTTGATTCATGACGTCCAAAGAATGTATCAGCAGAATTAAAATCATAACAAATATAACTACATGTTGTTTTTTTTCTAAACAATTGATTCACACAACACAAGACGAAAACTCATTTATGATCACCGATGTCAGTGGTCGGTGTGGATCCATCAAATATTTCGATCTATCCTTTTTAAAAATACATATAAATATATGCATGATCTGGTAGAAAATAATGGTGATGCATTAGATTCAAACATATTTATTATCAGATAACATCTAAATATTACTATCAAAAGTCAAATATCTTTAGTTTATTATGTCACACTAAGGGGTCATCTGTAATAAAACACAACATATGTATATCACAGAGGTGTTAATTGTTTCAACGAATAACTGAATATGTGGCCGAAAATAATAATGTGGATGACAGTTGACATTAAAATATATATGTTGTTTATAACATTTAAAAATTTCAGTGAATTTAAATTATGCGATTTTACATTCACAGATAGATCTATTAAATCAAACAATTAAAACGGAAGATTTTTTACTAAAATATAATGTTAATATATGACAGTAACTAAGAAGAACAATTTGGATCTGTGAATACATTTTTGTTTTAAATAACGTTTTTCCATTTGGTGTTTATACATTTTCCCGAGTTATTCTACTTTTTTAAATATTCTTTTTTTTAAACTGAACGTGTCACAAAAAGAACAGAATTATATAATAACATTATCCATCCATACATATATATTGATGAAAAAGCGATAATTCTAACATGGATATAAAATAAAGAGTTTCTCGGCTAGTTTAGTGAAATAAAAAGTGAAGAAAAACATTTGTTTGCGATGTGCACGCTAGAAACCTGAACAAAAATAACGAAATAAATGCAAAATTTATGGTTTACTTATACTATTGTACAATGAATGCACTGGTTGTTTGTCTGCAAATTGAGTGCTGTGCTATTTTTAGATAGCAGACCTTATCGGTGACGTCACAGATCCTTACATACGAGAGTGTGCTATTTAGGTTATGAAAATCATGAGTCTATTAACTGAAGCAATGTAAACTGTCATACAACTTCCCCACAACTGAGTGGACTCAAATACTGATCAATTGTTTTAATTTAAACAAAAAAAAAAAAAAATTTCTTACAAAGTAAGACAGTTGTTCATGATCTCCCGACTCTGGTTTATATTGACAGATCACATTATGTAACTTTCATATGTATGTATTTACTTTTTGATTGATATAGATTGCAATCTAAGGCTTCAATAACAGATGTTTTATGTTCCTATCGGTGTCTTTTTTTGTTTACCTTCACCAGTGATAATACAGAGCAATATGTGATTTGATTTCATTAAAGTATTCCTGAATTATTATTTCTTATAACTAATGTCATAGCTCTCAGTATATTAATTTCAACATGAATAAGATTGTGTGAAAACAGTTTACTACATGTTAATAATAACATCAAGTAAAGTGAATGTTTTCTGTAATTCGGTCTACAGAGTTCTAGGACATGTCTGAAATCCATTAATTTTACAGTTCTTAAACAGAAAAAAATAATGTGTGTAACATCATACAATCATCACACAATTTATTGAGTCTATATAAATAACACACATCTCTCTCAATGTTTGTCCGAATTCTTTGATATAGGCACAAGACCACAGTTATTTGCCCTTGGTTGACCACAATACAGAAGTGGTTACGCGGAAAATAGTTCCCCTGTTTGATGGTGAATATTGGTGAATTTTTGAGTGAAAGACCTGCAATAAATGGCATGATTTAATAGAGGAGATATGAAATAGTAGGTACATGTACAATTAGACAGAATAAAAATGTCAGAATATGCATAACATGACTTTTTGATAGGGCCTGTTTTGCCTGTTTGCGGCCATCTAGAGAGTATTCTTCATACGCATGTGATTTGGTTCAAAATGGTGGAAAAAAGAGCCGGTCAACCCAATGTTTACTGTGGCTGGAATTTTTTCTCTTGGATAGTTCTGTTGAGTTCAGGTATTTTTATAGGAGTTGGAATGCATGCAAAATTGCTATAGTGTCCAGTGCCTATATAGAACATATAGTAAAAATAACTGTGGTCTTAGGCCATATAAACCTGGGTTTTATCAGGTCATTCTAAAAATAGACACAGTGGCTGATTAGAGAATGTGCTATTAGAGGGTCACAATGGGGTTTGTTTTCACATATTAACCATACATTTGAAGGTAACGATAACATTTGGTTGTTTACATTTAAATTTGCTGATATATGTCTATCTGGTTAATGTACATATATGTTATGTTCAGGAGGAAATAAAAGAATCAATTAATCATACTCTGGTTTAGTACTGTGTAATCCATGGTGTGGCCTCAATTGAGAAAGAATAGTTTAACTTCAGAGGTTATTTCTAAGGTCACAGAGTTTTATTGGCCAGCTTGTAATAACAACAGCTTTTGGTATCAGTAGCTCAGTCAAGTGTGACTTATTGAACTATGATATTCCTTCTCAAGAGAAGGAATGGACAAGAATCTTTAACAATACAGAAAAAGCACTTCAAAATAACTCTTATCAGGTAAATCCTGTATCACACATAAGTTACTTCAGATGTTAACTGTAACTTTCCCCATATAGAAGTAGTACAGTAGAACCCCTCCAAACTGGATATTTTGTCCGGTCCCGAATATACTTGACCCCTGAAAACCAGATACCCCTTGATAACGTATACTTGACAACTTGAAAATTTGAAAGCTGATCCATGTGAAAAACAAGAGGGCTAAGATGGCCCTAGGTCGCTCACCTGAGTAACACACCATAACAGTGTAAACATGTTTTACCTGGTGATTTCATGGCGACAAATATTCTGACCAATTTTCATTAAGATTGGACAAAAAAACGTGGCCTCTCAAGTGTAAACATGCATTTCCTTTGATTTGATCTAGTGACCTAGATTTTTACCCCACATGACCCAGAATCAAACATGTCAAAATTTCATGAAAACAAACAGTCTTACAAAGTCTGGGAAGACTGGAGAGAAAAAGTGGCTTCTAGAGTGTATACAACCTTTTCCTTTTGATTTGACCTAGTGACCTAGTTTTGACCCCACATGACCCAGATTTGAAATCATCCAAGACTTCATGATAAACATTCTGACCAAGTGTTACGAAGATAGAATCAAAAATGTGCCCCCTAGGGTGTAAATAAGCTTAATCTTTGATTTGACCTGGTGACCTAGTTTTTGACCCCACATGACCCAGATAAAAAATCTTCATGGGGACAAACATTCTGACCAAGTTTCAGGCACATCAAATGAAAAATGCAGCCCCTTTTGCATGCACAAGGTTTTTCTTTGATTTTAACAGGTGACCTAGTTTTTTGAACAAAGATGATCCAGATTAAAACTTGGGCTAAAGATCATCAAGATCATCATTTGACCAAGTTTCATGAATTTTAGAGTAATAATCCATTAACACAGAAGAAAAACTAACTTTTGTTACCGTATATTTCGGCAGTATCTCACTGCCTTCATCAGCGATGGTGTACTAATTTGCATCACGTGACGATAGAAGGTCACATGACTGAAGGGGAGTGCTGTAAACTGGAGGTAACTCCAGCCCCTCGTCCCGGTTGAGCGATCGGCGCCTTTGTTTGATGTTAATAGCCTCTTTGACACGTCGTTTGATGTGATGGTCCTCAGATGTTATGACCTGTGTGTTCTCTGGTTTGAAATAATGTCCCAGTTTGCTGACAATGTTCATATATGGCCGAGTTGGATCTAGCCATATATGCTCTTTCATACGAATGTCAAAAGCTCTTCCAGTTTCGCCCACATAGTCTTGTTCACAATTTTCACATTTTGAGTAGTATATAATGCCACATTTTTTCATTTTGTCTGTTTTGTCTTTTACTTTGGTCAGTTGGGATCTGATAGAATTGTACGGGCGATGATACATGTTGACTCTGTGTTTTTTGAAGATTCTATGCAAGGTCTCCGAGGTACCACGTATGTAAGGCATGCCGATGTTAGGTGCTTTTTCTTTGCCTTTATTCTTGTTAGTGTCTTTTTGATGTTTGGTTTTCTTATGAATTGAGAACATCCACTCTGGATACCCATTAGCTCTCAAGGCTGTTCGAACATGTGCAACCTCTTCCTTTTTGTCTTGTTCATTTGTCACTAGTTTGTCGGCACGATGGAGAAGTGTTCTGACTACAGATCGCTTATGTTCAAGATGGTGGTTGGAATTAAAGTTCAAATATTGATCCGTATGCATTGGTTTGCGGTAGACAGTTACTCTGGTGGATCCATCGTCCTCTATGTGTATGCATGTGTCTAGGACTGGTATTTTCCCATCTTCCTCGCTCTCAGACGTGAACTTGATGTGTTCATCTATTTGGTTCAAGTGTTGCGAAAATTCATCTACATCATACTCGTGTAGTTTCGTCATGGTGTCATCAACGAACCCGAACCATAGCGAAGGCGGGTTCCTGGCTGTGTCAAGAGCCTCTTTCTCGAAGTGCTCCATGTAAAGATTGGCCACTATGGGGGACACAGGTGACCCCATTGCTGCCCCCTGTTTTTGCTGGTAGTATTGGTCATTATAAACAAAGTATGTACTGTTGAGACAAGTCTCAAGTAATTCACATATGGCTAATTCAGTTCTTGTATTTAAATCAGAGTCTTGTTCAAGTCTGCCCCGGATGACTTCCATTGCTTTTTTCACTGGTATACTTGTGAACAATGCGGACACGTCGTAAGACACTAATTTCGTTCCAGGTGGTACCTCTAGCCCATTAATTTTCTGCACAAAATCTACACTGTTCACGATATGATGCTCTGTTTTCCCTGCTAAGGGGCCAATGACGGTGGCTAGGTACTTGGCTACAGGGTACATGACACTACCAATACTTGAGACTATGGGACGGAGTGGAGCATCTTTTTTGTGTATCTTTGGCAGGCCATATAACTTGGGGACATTTTCAGATGTTGGGTAAAGTCTACGATATAAGTTGTCCGACATGTTATTATTTTTCTTTAGGTCTTTCAGTTTATTTATCAGTTTATTCTTAACAGTTTTCGTAGGGTCACCCTTGAGCACCTCATACGTATCTTTATCCAACACAAGTTTCTCCATTTTAGACAAATAATCTGAGTGATTGAGGACTACAGTAGTTCTCCCTTTATCAGCCGGAAGAATGACCACGGAGTCATCTTTCCCAAGATTTTTCAAGGCTGTTCTTTCTTTGTTTGTGATGTTACTTCTAGGTGGTTTCCTGTCTTTCAAGATCTTAACAACTTCTGCTCTAAGACAATCAGATTTGGATTTATCAGTCATTTGGCTGCAGTCACGTGACCTTCTATCGTCACGTGATGCAAATTAGTACACCATCGCTGATGAAGGCAGTGAGATACTGCCGAAATATACGGTAACAAAAGTTAGTTTTTCTTCTGTGTTCATGGATTATTACTCTAAAATTGACAATCCAGAAGAAATCAACATTCATAGTTGTAAGTTTCATGAAGAAATGGTCATAAACGTGGCCTCTGGAGTGTTATCAAGCTTTTCCATGACCTAGTTTTTTTTTTATCCCACATGACCCAGATTTGAACTTGACCTAGAGGTCATCAAGACAAACGTTCTGACCAATTCTCATGAGTTTCAAACTGTGCACTCTAGAGTGTTAACAAGATTTTCCTTTGATCTGGCCTTGTGACCTAGTTTTTGACCCAACATGACCAAGTTTCCAAATTGACCTAGAGATCATTAAGACAAACATTCTGACCAAGTTTCATAAAGATTGTGTCACAACTGTGGCTTCTAGAGTGTTCACAAGCTTTTCCTTTGATTTCACCAGGTGACCTAGTTTTTGACCCTACATGACCCAGATTCGAACTTGACCTAGAAGTCATCAAGACAAACACTCTGACCAATTCTCATGAGTTTGAAACTTATATTGTGGTCTTTAGAATGTAAACAAGATTTTCCTTTGATCTGGCCTACTGACCTAGTTTTTGAACCTACATGACCTAGTTTCAAACTTAACCTAGAGATCATCAAGACAAACATTCTGACCAAGTCTAATAAAGATCGAGTCACAACTGTCGCCTCTATAGTGTTCAGAAGTTTTTCCTTTGATTTAACCGGCTGACCTAGTTTTTGACCCCATATGACCCTGACTTAAATTTGAACTAGAGATCAAGACAAACATTCTGACCAAGTTTCATATAGATTGTTCACAAGCTTTTCCTTTGATCTGGCCTAGTGACCTAGTTTTTGATTCCACTTGACCCAGTTTCAAACTTGACCTAGAGATCATCAAGACAAACATTCTGACCAAGTTTCATAAAGATTGAGTTCCAGCTGTGACCTCAAGAGTGTTTACAAGCTTTTACTTTGATTTAACCTGGTGACCTAGTTTTTTACCCAACATTACCTAGAATCGAACTTGACCAAGAGATCATCAAGACAAATATTCTGATTAAGATTCATAAAGATTGAGTCACAACTGTGGCCTCTAGAGTGTTCACAAGCTTTTCCTTTGATCTGGCCTAGTGACCTATTTTTTGACCCCACATGACCCAGTTTCAAACTTGACCTAGAGATCATCAAGACAAATATTATGGCCAAGTTTCATAAAGATTGAGTCAAAACTGTGGCCTCTAGTGTGTTCACAAGCTTTTCCTTTTGATTTGACCAGGTGACCTAGTTTTTGAACCCACATGACTCAGATTCTAAACTGACCTTGAGATCATCAAGACAAACATTCTGACCAAGTTTCATAAATATTGAGTCACAACTGCAGCCTCTAGAGTGTTCACAAGATTTTCCTATTGATTTGACCGGGTGACCTAGTTTTTGACCCCACATGACCCAGATTATACTTGACCTCAAGATCATCAAGACAGACATTCTGACCAAGCTTCATAAAGATTGAGTCACAACTGTGGCCTTTAGAGTGTTCACATGCTTTTCCTATGATCTGGCCTACTGTCCTAGTTTTTGACCCCACATAACCCAGTTTCAAATTTGACCTGGAGATCATCAAGACAAACATTCTGACCAAGTTTCATACAGATTGGGTTACAACTGTGGCCTCTAGAGTGTTCACAAGGCAAATGTTGACGGACACTGAACGACTCACGACGTATGCTGACGGACGTTGGACAATGACCGGTACAATATCTCACCTTGAGCACTTTGTGCTCAGGTGAGCTAACAATTCAATTTGCTAAAGTAATGTAATTGCTCTTAGTAATTGCTCAGCAGACAATATATATGTGTTTTACAGGTTTGTCTATTGATGGATGAATCATGTCCATCAGGGATATTTAGTGCTTGAACTGTCTGTGATTGTCCCTAATATCTGTAAAAGAAATCAAACAATTTTAAAATAATAGATCATAAATTTTCTTTTCACAATTGCATTAAGTTAGAAATAAAGTGATATAAAAAAATAAGTGAAGTGGCTGAATATTCCCATGCTATCTGGAAATATTGATCCCTACTGGGTGAAGAGTGTGGAGCTGGTGGATCCAATAAAATTCTCTATTGCGTCTTATGTTTGTGCTTTGTTCTGTGAAAGGGAAGATATCAAATCAACAACAGAGCACATCCTCCACGGCTCACTCTCGGCCAAATCACACTTTATATAAAACAACTACTTTAAAACAAAGTTACAATGAAATAATACAGTTTACAGTCTTGACAGAATAGTTGCACTTTCAACTAAATGCTAAACCCCTCTATCTAGGACTGATTACACCAATCAGACAGTGTTATATGACATTATGAAGTAGTCCAAAATGTGGTTTCATGCTTTTGATGGAATCTAGCATAATGAATCATATTAGAATGTGGCAGTTATGTTATACTAAATGGCTATATATGATTTTCATATCACTGAAATGCTCTAAAGTACTGAAAATGAGGTTACAAGATTTTATTGTTTGAATGAAATAAAAGAAGGAACTGAATTGGCACAGTGTAATCTAGAAGATGAGCTGGTGTAAAAATTGAAACTTGTTTAGATGTGGCTGTAAATGGGCTAGTTTGAGATTATGATAGAAAATGCACAGGCAATTTTGCAGAGAAATGTAGACTAGATGCTCATGAGCAACTTGTCGAGCCCGGCCTTTGACCAATAACTGTGACCTTGACCTTTGAGATAGAGTCTGTCTCATTGAGTTAAACACTCATGCCAAATATAAACAAGATTCCTCAATGCATGTCAAAGTTATGGGCCGGACAAGATCTGACATGACATTTGACCTCCAACTGTGACTTTGACCTTTGAGATTATAGGAACCTGGGGTTTGCGCATGACACTCCGTCTGACTGAGGTTAACAATTATGCCAAATATAAACAAGACTGTTCAATGCATGCCAAAGTTATGGTCCGGACAAACAAATCCGGACGGTCGGACGTACACACATACACCAAACAGCCATTTGGACAACTATGTCTTCGCTTCTGCAAGCAGGCTTGACAAAATACTAAAAATATTTCACTGTTTAGGGTGTTGTTTTTTGTTTTAATGCATATTTACAACCTAAATATTGCCAAATTTTATGTTTCAGAGGTGAGATTGGGTATATTTTACAGTAAAAGTGAATGATTTGAGAGCAATTTAGAGTAAACTAGATGCCCATGGGCAACATGTCGGGCCCGCCAACTGTCAAAAGGACTGGGAGTTGCACATGACACTCTGACTCATTGAGGCAAACATTTATGCCAAACAAAAAAAAGATTGCAAAAAGTTACTTATAGTAATAACAATGGGAAGTTATAATCTTAAAAAAAAAAAAAAATCTTAAGTCCACACAAAAATCTTTCCCAGTAGAGATAGGTCAAAATACACCTCACCATGAATCACCGAGTCTCAACGTAAGCATTGACCGGTGGCATAATTACGTGTGAGCATAGTGTGACAATGTATTAATGCCATAATGTATACATAAAAGCATACAATTAATTCATAGTACAGCTACTGCACCCCGATTGTAATTCATAGAATAGGCTTCAAGTATGAAACCTAAATATTTCAAAATGACTGTGCACAATGAAGAAACATGAAATGTTAGTTTATATATTGATAAAAATGACTTTTGTCCACTGTCGGATCATGAAAAGTCGTGAAAATAACGTTTTTCATAAAATCCACCTGCTCGTACTTACGCATTTTTATTTTTGTGAACCACTGACTCGGACGTAAGACAAAACTTTCGCCGACGGCCGGGTTTTGCCGGGCTAAGTATTTTTGAAACTGCATACAACGGTGACCGATCTGTTAAAGTGAGTATATCGTACCCGTACGACGAAAATACGAGACATTTTAACACTAATTTATCCATTTACAACGAGAAAATTAAGGGGCGGTAGTCAAATACGTGTTTTTTAGTGAATATTTCCTGAATGTTAGAAAAAACTACAAATGATATGAAAATTTCGATACATTCCCATAAAAGCATGTTCACTGTAGGTCATCCTCGGTCAATTCCCAACAAGGCAGTCTGAAAGACAGCTAAATCCCTCGCCACTGCTATGGATAGTGAAAGGGTAAACCTTTGATTTTAGCTGTGACCTTGACCTTGAACTGACATGGCTGACTCATGAATTCTGCACAACGTCTTGATGAGGTGATCATTTGACCAAAGTTTCATGAAAATCCTTCAAGGGGTTTAGGAGATACAGAGCTGAAACCTTTGACCTTCAGTTGTGACCTTGACCTTGAGTTGACATGGCTGATTCATGAGTTCTTGATGAGGTGATCATTTGACCCAAGTTTGATGAAAATCCTTCAAGGGGTTAAGGAGATAAAGAGTGGACACCAAATGGAAGGCTCAAACCTTCGACCCTTAGTTATGACCTTGACCTTGAGCTGGCATGGTTGACTCATAATTTCTGCACATCGTTCTGATGAGGTAATCATTTGACCCAAGTTTTATAAAATTCCTTCAAGGGGTTTAGGAGATATAGAGCGGACACGAAATGGAAGGCTCAAACATTTGACCTTCAGTTGTGACCTTGACCTTGAGCCAACATGGCTGACTCATAAGTTCTGCACATCGCCTTGATGAGGTGATCGTTTGACCCAAGTTTGATGAAAATCCTTCAAGGGGTTTAGGAGATATAGAGCGGACACAAAATGGAAGGCTCAAACCTTTGACCCTAAGTTGTGACCTTGACCTTGACCCGGCATGACTGACTCATGGGTTCTGCACATCGTCTTGATGAGGTGATCATTTGACCCAACTTTATAAAATTCCTTCAAGGGGTTTAAGAGATATAGAGCGGACACAAAATGGAAGGCTCAAACCTTTGACCTGGAGTTGTGACCTTGACCTTGAGCCGGCATGGCTGACTCATGGGTTCTGCACATCGTCTTGATCAGGTGATCATTTGACCCAAGTTTTATAAAATTCCTTCAAGGGGTTTAGGAGATATAGAGCGGACACAAAATGGCAGGCTCAAACCTTTGACCTTGAGTTGTGACCTTGACCTTGAACTGACAAGGCTGACTCATGGGTTCTGCACATCGTCTTGATGAGGTGATCATTTGACCCAAGTTTCATGAAAATCCTTCAAGGGGTTTAGGAGATATGGACCGGACACGATTTTGTTACAGACGGAAGGACGGACGGACAGACGGACGTAAGGACGGACGCAGACCATTCCTATAATCCCTCCGCCACGGCGGGGGATTAATAACAAAGCTTTAGTAAAGAAAAATCTGCGAAGGCAAACATTACCTTGACTGGTGAAAACCACCGCAAAAAGCGCCTGCTCGCACGTAATTATACCACCGGTCAACGTTTACGTTGAGGCTCGGTGATGAATGTTGTACTACAGAAGTGGTCTTAGATTTTCCCTACGACCAGTAATAAAAAAGTTACAATATAAGCTATTTATAGTAACAACAACGGGAAGTCATTCTAAACTAGGGACCTGGTTCTTGCCCATGACACTCCGTCTCATGATGGTGAACAACTGTGCCAAGTTACATCAAAATCACTACAATCTTTGTAAAGGGTCACCCAAGAAACAGTTGTGTAATATTATTTTACAAGGCAGTCTGAAAGACAGTTATACAGTTATATCCCCCCGCCACTGTTATGGATAGTAAAAGGTTGATGGTATTAAGTGGAACCATTAAACATTCGAGATGATTCGAGTTGTGACCTTGACTATGAGCTGGCTGGGGTAAATTTTGAACTCTGCAAATTGTCTTGATAAGAGGAATATTACATCAAAATCATTCAAGGGGTTTAGGAGATACAGAGCAGACATAAAATTTAAAGCTCAAACCTTTGACCTTGAGTTGTGACCTTGACCCTGAGCCAACATGGCTGACTCTTGAGTTCTGCACATCGTCTTGATGAGGTGATCAATTGACCCAAGTTTCATGAAAATCCTTCAAGGGGTTTAGGAGATACAGAGCGGACACAAAATGGAAGGCTCAAACATTTTACCCTTAGTTGGGACCTTGACCTTCAGCCGAATTGGCTGACTTGTGAGTTCTGCATATCATCTTGATGAGGTGATCATTTGACCAAAGTTTCTTAAATTCCTTCAAGGGGTTTAGGAGATACATAGCGGACACAAAATGGAAGGCTCGAGTCGTGACCTTGACCTTGAGCTGACATCTCTGCACATCATCTTGATGAGGCGATCATTTGACTCAAGTTTCATTATTACATCCAATATTACAATATTACATCCAAATCATATTAAAATCATTCAAGGGGTTTAGGAGATACAGAGCAGACATAAAATTTAAGGCTCAAAACTTTTACCTGGAGTTGTGACCTTGACCGTGAGCCAACCTGGCTGAATCATGGGTTCTGCACATTGTCTTGATGAGGTGATCATTTGACCCAAGTTTCATGATTATCCTTCAAGGGGTTTAGGGGGTACAGAGCAAACAGGAAATGGAAGGCTCAAACCTTTGACCTTGAGTTGTGACCTTGACTTTGAGCCGACATGTTTGACTCATGGGTTCTGCACACTGTCTTGATTAGGTGATCATTTGACCTAAGTTTCATGATTATCCTTCAAGGGGTTTAGGAGATACAGAGCGGACACGAAATGAAAGGCTCAAACTTTTGACCTTGACCTTGAGCTGACATGGCTGACTTGTGGGTTCTGCACACTGTCTTGATTAGGTAATCATTTGACCCAAGTTTCATGATTATCCTTCATGGGGTTTAGGAGATACAGAGCGGACACGAAATGGAAGGCTCAAACCTTTTGACCTTGACCTTGAGCCGAATTGGCTGACTTATGGGTTCTGTACATTGTCTTGATGAGGTGATCATTTGACCCAAGTTTCACCAAACTTCACAAAAGTGATCACTGTCAAGACTAGATGTGAATATCGCAGGCAAGTTCCAGTCTGGTGTATTTTTAGCAGAGTTATGGCCCTTGATTCTTCAACTTTTATGTTTTAGCCACTTCTCTAAATAATAGGGTGGATTTCCAGCAAACCTTACAAGTGTGATCAGTGCCAAGTATTATTAATCCCCCGCCACGAGTGGTGGGGGGGGTTATAGGAATGGTCTCCGTCCATCCTTCCTTCCGTCTGTCTGTCCGTAACACTTTTGTGCCCGCTCCATATCTCCTAAACCCCTTGAAGGATTTTCATGAAACTTGGGTCAAATGATCATCTCGTCAAGACAATGTGCAGAACTCATGAGTCAGCCATGTCGGCTCAAGGTCAAGGTCACAACTCAAGGTCAAAGGTTTGAGCCTTCCATTTTGTGTCCGCTCTGTATCTCCTAAACCCCTTGAAGGAATTTTATAAAACTTTGATCAAATGATCATCTCATCAAGATGATGTGCAGAACTCATGAGTCAGCCATACTGACTCAAGGTCAAGGTCACAACTTAGGGTCAAAGGTTTGAGCCTTCTATTTTGTGTCCACTCTGTATCTCCTAAACTTCTTGAAAGAATTTTGTAAAACTTGGGTCAAGTGATCACCTCATCAAGATGATATGCAGAACTCATGAGTCAGCCATGCCCGATCAATGTCAAGGCCACAACTTAGGGTCAAAGTTTGGAGCCTTCCATTTTGTGTCCGCTTTGTATCTCCTAAACCTCTTGAAGGATTTCCATGAAACTTGGGTCAAATGATCACCTCACCAGGAGGATGCGCAGAACTTATGAGTCATCCATGTTGGGTCAAGGTCAAGGTCAAAGGTTTGAGTCTTCCATTTTGTGTCCGCTCTATATCTCCTAATTCCCTTGTAGGATTCATATGAAACCTGGGTCAAGTGATCACCTCATCGATGTGCAGAACTCATGAGTCAGCCATGCAGGCTCAAGGTCAAGGTCACACCTTAGAGTCTAAGGTTTGAGCCTTCAATTTTATGTCACTCTGTATCTCCTAAAACCCTACAAGGGTTTTCATCAAACTTGGGTCTCATGATCACCTCATCAAGAACTCATGAGTCAGCCATGTCAACTCAAGGTCAAGGTCAAAACTCAAGATCAAAGGTTTGAGCTCTGTATCTTCTAAACCCCTTGAAGGATTTTCATGAAACTTGGGTCAAATACTCTGAAATCATTAATGTTTGTGAGGGACTAATTTTTGTGGATTTCGTGGTTGAATCAATCCACGAAATTTAACCCCAACAAACACGTAATATTCCTATTCATTTTACGGTCAGAAGTTGAAATCCACGAATTTACATCCCCATGAAATTACTGTTTTGACCAAAACCATGAAATTTCATGCCCACGAAATTAAATGATTTAACAGTAATCACCTCATCAAGACGATGTGCATATTTCATGAGTCAGCCATGTCAGTTCAAGGTCAAGGTCACAGCTCAGGGTCAAAGGTTTATCCTTTCACCATCCATAACAGTGGCAGGGGATTTAGCTGTCTTTCAGACTGCCTTGTCATGCATATTATCAGCATGTTCCAGTTCAGTGATTTTCAGGGGAGTTATGGCCCTTTATTTGTTAATTTGTAATACTTTGGCAACTTGTCTTACACCATTTGGGCAGATTTCCACCAAATCTTACAGGATTTTAGTGCCAAGCCTAGTTATACACATCATCAGCATGTTCCAGTTCAGTGATTTTCAGCAGAGTTATGGCCCTTGATTTGTCATATATTATGGTGTTTTCACTACTTGCTGTATACAGTTAGGCTAAATTTTACCAATTGTCTCGAGTGATTAGTTTGAAATATAGTCGTGCAATTTAACTCTATGTTCTGATTAGATGATTTTCAGCAGAATTATGACCCATGATTTGTCAAATTCTTTGATCTTTGCTACTTCTCCTATATCACATGTTGGAATTCCACCAAATTTCACAGGATTTACCGCTGCTAAGCTTAGTTGTCTATTTCATTGGAATGTTATGGCCCAGTGATATTCCCTGGAGTTATGGCCCTTAATTTGTGATACTTTTTATAATATGTAGATATTATACTATGAAATGATTATACTATCTACTTGGGTACTATAACCCCGTTATTTATCTAAATAATGGCAATACAGATGATCCTGGTAAGCTTGTTTTATTTAACTAATTAACGTTACCATAGGATCATACTTCTGTGATATTTTTATGCGTGTTTTTTATTTTGTTTTAACGGAATTTGTATAGAATGTTTTGTATTAAGCATTAAGTATGTGTTTGTATATTATACAGGCTTTCAAGCTTTGTAATGTTTTCAGCGTAACGAATAAAAGCATAAACCGTGTTCTGACAATCTTCTGATTACTAACCCTGGTCGGCCCAGTTACATCTCTTAAGTGGTTCATGAAAAGAAATTCTGTTTGAAGATTTCATATTTTTAGCTCTGGGACTCTGGCAGACTGTCAAAGGGGCCAAGCTAAAACATTTGAATAAACTTAAGATGACCATACAGGGATGCTACAGATCAACTTTGGTGAAGATTTTATGACAAAAAGTTGTTTGATGGTTTCTATTTTCAGCTTTAGGGGTTCCGAACGGATTCATTAGGCCTAAAAAAATGTTTGTTTAGGTATCCCCACCTACCCTAAATTTTTGGCCCAACCCTAATTTTTTTATGGCCTTGGAGAATTTTTTTTCTCAACTTGCACTTTTTGAGCTTTAAACATGGTCAGTGATGTTAGAAATCAACTTACTGATGCTCTAAAGGCATAACCCCCTTATTTGTATTCATTTTTTGACACAAAAATAATTTCCGAAAAGTCCCACTTAATAAACAAGAGGGCCAAGATGGCCCTAGGTCGCTCACCTAAGAAACACTCCATAACAGTGTAAAACATGTTTGACCTAATGATTTCATGGAAACAAATATTCTGACCAATTTTCATTAAGATTGGACCAAAAAATTGGTCTCTTGCGATAAAACAAGCATTTTCTTAGATATGACCTAGTTTTTGACCCTAGATGACCCATGTTCAAACTCGACCTAGATTTTATCAAGGCAATCATTCTGACCAAAATTCATGAAGATCAACTGAAAAATACAGCCTCTATCACATACAGAAGTTTTTTCTTTGATTTGACCAAGTGACCTAGTTTTTGACCTCAGATGACCCATATTCAAATTCGACCTAGATTTCATTAAGGCAATCAACCTGACCAAATTTCATAAAAATCAATTGAAAAAATTACTATCACGTACTACTGTTGCCCATACACAAATGCTTTTCTCGGCATATTGACCTTAGGTTGACACTAGTTGTTGTTGACGACGCCAGATGACCCATTTTCGAACTCGGCCTAGATTTTATCAAGGTAATCATTCTGGCTAAATTTCATGAAGATCAGTTGAAAAATACAGCCTCTAATGCATACACAAGGTTTTTCTTTGATTTGACCTAGTGACCTAGTTTTTGACCCCAGAAGACCCATTTTCGAACTTGGTCTAAATTTCATCAAGGTAATCATTCTGACCAAAATTCATGAAGATCAATTGAAAAATACAGCCTCTATCGCATACACAAGGTTTTTACGTGATATGACCTAGTGACCTAGTTTTTGACCCCAGATGACCCATTTTCGAACTCGGCCTAGATTTCATCAAGGTAATCATTCTCACCAAAATTCATGAAGATCAATTGAAAAATACCACCTCTATCGCATACACAAGGTTTTTCTTTGATTTGACCTAGTGACCTAGTTTTTGACCCGAGATGACCCATTTTCGAACTCGGCCTAGATTTCATCAAGGCAATCATTCTGACCAAAACTCATGAAGATCAATTGAAAAATACAGCCTCTATCGCATACACAAGGTTTTTCTTTGATTTGACCTAGTGACCTAGTTTTTGACCCGAGATGACCCATTTTCGAACTCGGTCTAGATTTCATCAAGGTTATTATTCTGACCAATATTCATGAAGATCAATTGAAAAATACAGCCTCTATCGCATACACAAGGTTTTTCTTTGATTTGACCTAGTGACCTAGTTTTTGACCCGAGATGACCTATTTTCGAACTCGGCCTAGATTTCATCAAGGTTATCATTCTGACCAATATTCATGAAGATTAAATGAAAAATACAGCCTCTATCGCATACACAAGGTTTTTCTTTGATTTGACCTAGTGACCTAGTTTTTGACCTGAGATGACCCATTTTCGAACTCGGCCTAGATTTCATCAAGATTATCATTCTGACCAATATTCATGAAGATTAATAGAAAAATACAGCCTCTATCGCATACACAAGCTAAATGTTGACAGACGACGGACGACAGACGACGGACCCGGACATCGAGCGATCAGAAAAACTCACCTGAGCGGACAATTTTCTTTTAGGCCTTACATCAAGTTTATGAGAGTACTATGCAAGGATACTGCAGATCAAGTTTGGTGAAGACTCATCAACTGGTACATGAAAAGAAATTGTTAAAAGGTTTTTCTATTTTTAACTAAGTGTTCATTTGAACAAAAGTGAGGATGCTACAGACCAAGTTTTTGAAAGATCTATAAAGTCGTTCATGAGAAGAAGTTGTTTAAATATTCTTTCGATTATTAGCTCTTATGGCCTCTAAACGAGGTCAAGGAAATTCACCATACTGGCCCTTAGTTGCTCTTGCCCTAGCTGACCTTGAATATATGTATGACACACTGAATCATAAATAGTAATATCTATGTTTAGCATTAACAAGCAGCTAACACCTGACAGCATTTTGGCCGGGTTTTCTGAATTAGGTGATAATGAGTTAAAGTTCTAATAAAGGCATAAAATAAATAACCTCCAAATTAATAAGCACTATTAAAGGAAAAAGGGAAAAAAAGAAATGGACAGGTAGAAAATGAAATTAAAGAAATAAATTGGTGTAAAAAAATAAAAGAAAAACACCATTTTCAATGTTTATATCCCTGTGACCTTGACCTTTGACCCTGAAATCAATAGGGGTCATGTACACATCAAGACCAACATACGTATGAAGTTTCAAGGTCCTAGGTGAAATATTGTCCAGATATTGAGCGGAAACCATTTTCAATGTTCAGGTCCCTGTGACCTTGACCTCTGACCCAGTGATCCTGAAATCAGTAGGAGTCATGTACACGTCAAGACCAACATACTTATGAAGTTTCAAGGTCCTAGGTGAAATACTTATCCAGATATTGAGCGGAAACCATTTTCAATGTTCAGGTCCCTGTGACCTTGACCTTTGACCCAGAAATCAGCAGGGGTCATGTACACGTCAAGAGCAACATACCTATGAAGTTTCAAGGTCCTAGGTGAAATACTTAATCCAGATATTGAGCGAAAACCATTTTCAATGTTCAGGTCCCTGTGACCTTGACCTTTGACCCAGTGACCCCGAAATCAAAAGGGATCATGTACACGTCAAGATCAACAAACCTATGAAGTTTTAAGGTCCTAGGTGAAATGCTTGTCAAGATATTGAGTGAACAAAAAGGTTAACATGAGACTCATTATTTCCATCCATCCACCCGCCCGGACAGACCTAATCTATAAGCCGGATTTTTCTTCGAAAACCCAGCCGAAAACACAAAACAGTCAAGTGCCCCCATTTCAACAAATCTGAGGGAGAACTTTATATACCAAGTTTGATAAAGGTCCATCAAGTGGCTAATGAGTAAAAGTAAGGTAAAGGTTTTTCCATGTAATGGCCCCAAGTGCCCTTATCTGAAACTAATTGGGAGAATACCTTACAATGGAGATCCATCAAGCAGTTTGTGAGAAAAAGTCTTTTAAGGTTTTTCTATTTTCATCTCTAGCCTATTTCAATAATTTGCAAATTTTGGAGAGGACCTAAGACTAAGGACAGACTAAGTTTGATAAAAATCAACCAAACGGTTCATTAGAAGAAGTCATTTAAAGATTTTCCTATATATAGCTTTAGCGGCCCCTAAAATAGGCAAAGCGCCTCCATTTGAACAAAACTGAGACAGACCAAGTTTGAAGACTAAAAGATGCTTTTGCAGAAAAACACATTTCATCTCCAAAGCACAGTAGTATTAGGCAAGAAGTCTATAGGGGACAGGAGTGAAAGTCAAAGAGATACTGACAGTGGCTTAGTGAGATATACTTGATAGGGGGAAGCATCCTGTAAAGTTTGAAGGTGCTGAGACAAGAGGTTCTCAAGTTATCCAATCAAAATAGTTTTCCATGTTCAGGCCCCTGAGACCTTGATATTTGACAGAGTGACCCCAATAACAATAGGGGTCATCTTCTCAGCATGTCCAATCATCCCTTGAAGTTTCAACATTCTGGGTTAAGTGTTTCTCAAGTTATAGACTGAAAACAGTTTTACATGTTCTTGCCCCTGAGAACTTGACCTTTGATCGAGTAACCCCAAAAACTGTATGGGTCACCTACTCTGTAATTCCTATCACCTTATTAAGTGAGAACCCTCTGGGTCAAATGGTTCTCAAGTTATTGATCTGAAACGTTTTTCCATGTCTTGGCCCCTGTGACCTTGACCTTTGATCAAGTGGCCCCAAAATCAATAGAGGTCATCTACCCAGCATGTCCAATCATCCTATGAAGTTTCAACATTCTGCATTAAGTTGTTCTCAAATTATTGATTGGAAACTGTTTTCCATGTTCAGGCCCCTGTAACCTTGACCTCTCATCAAGTGACCCCAAAAACAATAGGGGTCATCTACTCTGTAAGTCCTATCATTCTATGAGTTTGAAGGTTCTAGGTCAAATGGTTCCCCAGTTACTGATCGTAAATGAAGTGGGACGGACAGGGCAAAAACAATATTTCTCCCCCAATGTGTGTATGTGGTGTGTGTGTTGGAGGGGGGGTGGGGACATAATGATGATACAGACCAAGTTTGATGAGGTTTCATCAAGTGGTTCACAAGTTGTTGTTTAAACATTTTTCAATGTTTACCTCTAGTGCCCCTCATTTGATCAAATTTGAGAGAGGCCCTTACAATGATTCTACAGACCAAGTTTGATGGAGATTTATCAAGCAGTTCATAAGAAGAAGTTGCTTAAAGGTATTTCTTTTTTATAGCTCTTATGGCTCCTCAAAGGGGCAAAGTGCCCTTATTTGTACTCAAAGCGGCAAAGTGCCCTTATTTGTATGTATTTGAGGACCTTATCATCATGCTACAGACCAAGACTGATCATCCATCAAGTGGCTTTATAAGAAATTGTTTGAATGTTTGTCTATTTTTAACTGAAGAGGCCCCTAAAAGAGACCAATAGCCCCTTTTTCAACAGGCTTGAGAGGGGATCTTGCCTGGATGCTACAGACCAAGTTTGGTATAATTCTGACCAGTAGTTTCAGCAAAGAAGAAGTTTGACAACAGATGACAGACCATCAGCTGATACTAATAACTCACCCTGAACCCTTGGTCCTTATTTCAGTGTTGTTTTTTTCTATTTCAAGCTTTGGCAGTCCCTAAAAAGGGGCTATTAGGAACAATCTGAACAACACTGAGAGAGATCTATCCGAGAATGCTTTGAACAAGTTTGTTGAAGACCCATGTGTTCGATAAGAAGTCCTTTATTGCAAAAGCAAAGCCTGATGATGGATGGCAGACAGAGACCATCACAATAGCTCACTCTAAACCTTTGGTTCAGGTTAGGTAAAAACATATAACTTCTTGACCAAAATGTTGTAAAGGCCAATATATTAATCTCTTATTTCTTTATCTAATTTTCTTTGTTTGTTTGACGTGTTTATAATTCATTACATTCTTTAAAAGGACCATAGAACTTTTTAAACAGTCAAACTGATAATTCTGGTAAAAAAGGAGAAAGTTTAAAATATCATACAAGAGAGCCATGATAGGCTATATCACTCATCTGACTCAAATGGGTACATTTCTTGGTAGAGGACCTCTCGAAATGCTATATACACAATGCCTAAGCTGAAGGTTTTTAGACAAGAAAACAAGTGATATCACAGGTGGGGCCAATTTGATAAGACTTGAACAAACTTGGTAGAGGACCACCAGACACAGTTTTGTGCCAAAAATTTAATATCCAGGGCTAGAGGTTTCAGACAAGAAGAATTTTTTAAGTTTTCCTATGTTAGTCTATGTAAAAACAAACAAGCAAATTTGATGAATTGGTATCCCCCGCCAAATGGGTTTGTGGTGAGGAATAGCAGCGAAATATATCCGGCAAAAAGTTAAGAATGTTACTAAGAAGCAAATAATCTCATAAGTCAGGATCAATTTAACAGAAAACGAATGTTATAAGTGTACATAATAAATGTATGTTACATTTTGATCCTGACTAATGAAATTATTTTGAATGGAATATGTTTATTGTAATAAGCTTAACTTTTAGAATTATATATGGAGTTATTTGAAATGTGAGCTTGAAGTGTATGTGTGTGTGTGTGTTCGGATTTAACGTCTTTTTCAACAATTTTTTAGTCATATAAACGACGGTGTCTACTTGTAGCAGTGAGCACAATGCCCAACTTTATAGTGCTGCCTCACTGGAATATCACGCCGTAGACACATGGCATGATATCCCACCCAGTCACATTATACTGACACCGGGCTGACCAGTCCTAGCACTATCCTCTTAATGCTGAGCGCCAAGCGAGGAAGTTGCTAGTACCATTTTTTACATCTTTGGTATGACGCGGCCAGGGATCGAACCCACGACCTCCCGCTCTCAAAGCGGACGCTTTACCACTAGGCTGAAGTGTAACTAGAACGAAATATTGTATTCGAGTAGTTTGGCACCAAGTGTCACTGTTTAACATGTACATATAAAAGAACAGATGTCCTTTAAAGAGAGCAAAATCAAGTAAGAAATCTGGAACATGGGTGGTGGCGGGGCTGAGAGGTGGGTTGGTGGTTGTGGTTACAACTTCACATGCTGATAAATATTCATGGAAGCTAGGTTTAAAAAATTTAAACAAAAAGGAATGAAAAAAAAATGTGTGTGTTTTTTTTTAAGGGGTGGGGGGTGGGGGAGGGTGCCCGGGTGAGGGTACAAAACTTCACTTGTTGATAATACTTATTGATGGAAAAAAAAAAAGAAGAAAGACTAGAAATGTGTCCATGGGACACAGATGCACCCACTATATGACAAAGGACAAATTTTTTCCTAGGTCAGGGGCCATAAACTCCTACAATACTGAATGAATCCGGACGCGTAACCCCAGGTGCACAACTGCACATGCTGACCAACATTCCTGTAAACTTTGGTGACTCTAGGTCAAATAATTTTGGAGCTACACGCGACACAACATTAAAATGACCAATTTTTAACTAAGTCAGGGGCCATAACTCCTACACGACTGAATGAATCCTGACGCGAAATCCTAGGTGCACAACTGCACATGCTGACCAACATTCCTGTAAACTTTGGTGACTCTAGGTCAAATACTTTTGGAGTTACATGCGACACAACATTAAAATGACCAATTTTTTACTAAGTCAGGGGCCATAACTCCTACATGACTAAATGAATCCGGACGCGAAACCCCAGGTGCACAACTACACATGCTGACCAACATTCCTGTAAAGTTTTGTGACTCTACGTCAAATACTTTTGGAGCTAGGCGTGACACAACATTAAAATTACCAAGTTTTACAAAGTCAGGGCCCATAACTCATACATGACTGAATGAATCTGGAAGCGAAACCCCAGGTGCACAACTACACATGCTGACCAACATTCCTGTAAAGTTTTTTGACTCTACGTCAAATACTTTTGGAGCTAGGTGCGACACAACACTAAAATTACCAATTTTTACAAAGTCAGGGCCCACAACTCATACACGACTGAATGAATCCGGACGCAAAACCCCGGAAGGACGGATGGACAAGGGCAAATCTATATGCTCCCCCACCAAAGTGGGGGCATAAAAAATTGGGCGGGGGGTGGGGTGGGGAAGGGATGCTGCATGATCGGGGTGACTGGGTGGAGGAGTGAGATGGGGGAAGGGTACAACTTTGTTTGCAAGCTGATAAATATTCATGGAATGTTTGAAAAATTTTAAAATAAGGAATGAAAAAAAAAAAAATAAAAAATTTGAGGGTGTGTGTGTGTGTGTGACCAAGGCGGTGGGGGTGACTGGGTGTGGGTGCACAACTTCACATGTTTACAATAAATGTTCATGGAAAAAAATGAAAGAAGTTTAATGAAATTCTACCAATTGGTTAGTTTGTTATGTACAAATATGTGGATTTTTAAACAATTAAAGGGCAATAACTCTGAAGTTACTAAAGAGATCCTAACGAAATTGTGTGTGCAGTATCACATTATGGTGATCTAAATTCAATTTGAGTTTTATAGTTCTAGGTTAAATGTATCACAAGTTATGAAGCAGAAATTGCCATATTTATAGTACCCTATATAGTTATAACACTAGAAACTTCTAAGGGCCATAACTCTGGTGTTACTTGGGCAATCTGACGGAAACTTGGCGGGCTGCATAATCCCATAGTGGTGAACATGTATATGAAGTTTTATTTAAATATTCCCAACCACTTCCTAGGTATGGCTCTGGAAGGAAAGACAGACAACGCCAAAACTATATCCCTCCGCCTTTGGCGGGGGATAATAAACCACTGCGCAGGACCAATTTTGACACAAGGGGCATGATTTGAACAAACTAAGTAACTTGGTAGAGGACAAGTACACAATGCTACAAGCTCTGAGCCTTATGGATTTAAAGGATAACATTTTTAAAGATTTTCTTACGTAGGTTTAAGTAAAACTTGTCATCCCAAGGGGGCCAGTTTTGACCCTAGGGGCATAATTTGAACAATATTGGTAGGGGACTACCATAGATACCCATATATAATGCGCAGTTTTTTGACCCCCGGGACCACCCCCGAAGTGTGGGTGCGCATAATACACAGGTATAGACAATTTTCCAACTTCAAAACAAGTTTGTTACTGATGTTCGCCATTTTGGTAAAGGGAAACTACTACCCGCGCTTACTGTCACCGCTAAAGTCTAAGATTGCCGTTACGTTCCGTAAAAGATCGAATGGTTTATTTTTCTTTCAAACAAAATTAATTCCATATAAATTTAAAAGTATTTTGATGAAAGAAATGTTAGTAAATCACAAAAATTATGATACTAATTAAAGATCGAGAATTATCTTCAACCAAGATCAAACTGTGAACAACATAATTGACACGAGGTGAAACATTATTTGCCGGTAATTACTGCCTATTTGATCGTGACAAAAAGACTATCACACCTTTTGTTATTGGTTTGAATTGAGAAGCTCCTGTCATTTTGAAAGATACCATTCCGAAATATTGAATCAGCTGCTATTTATTTATTCAAAATAGTTAATTAAAAAAGGTAAAACAACAAATATAACGATATTTTACTGGTTTTATTTTCGAGAAAACAAAAATTGATAGTATCGTGAGACCGATGCTGCTCTTCGCCGCGGAGATAAAATTTATTACCAGTGTCGATGTAAACTCTACTTTCGTTTTTCATCCACTTCAAAATTGACCAAAAATATTTTTCTCTCAGGATTTTGGGCTAAAATCGGGGGTGCGCATTATACATGGGTATCTATGGTACTAGAAAATGCTAAGTACCAAATACCTTAGCTCTGGGCCTTGCAGTTTTAGAGACAACTGTGAAAGTCTTTCCTTCTAGTTACCATGGCAACCAGAATTCTGCTTGGAATTCAATTTTTTGAACAACTTTGGTAGAAGATCACGCAAGGAACATCCAGGCCAAGCTTCTTAACTTCAACCAAATCATTTCAGGGATGTTGTTTGAAGAGAAGTGCAGATAGATGGACAACAGAGTAATCACAATAGCTTACCCTGAGATGCTCATGTAAGCTAATAAAACGTACAGGGAATGCAACTAAGGATAAATATTTTCTGTCTTAAAGGTGCTTCCTAAACTCTAATGGAGACATACATTTTGGTTGCTCTGGAGAGTTGTTGTTGTTGTTGTTCAAAGTGAGTTTGCCTTTCTGGTTTTACTGTATTTGCAACTGTAACTATTTATCTAGTTTTAATAAACACTGACTACAGCTGGTTTAATGTTGTTGTTTTTTCCTGCATGTTTTTAGTTATGGTGTTCCTTCAAGATCATATCTGAGAAAAGTTCTAGTAATGATATTTTTGATCAATCAAATATATAACAAGAGCTGTCCGTAAGACAACATGCTTGACTTTACTCAGTGCTTGACACTGAATTAGAGCTTTGCCAGTAAAACTTTTATAAAACTTTAACCAAAAAATTCTTAGTTAAAAAGAGGCATAAGTCTGTCAAAATTCAATCAGAGTTATGGGGATTGTTTCTCCTGGTAGAGACTTTGACAGTAAATAACTTTTTTAAGTTTTAAGTCAAAAGCTTTAATAGTAACAGAGATATTTGTCTTTATCAAAAACTTTAACCAAAAAATTTTAAGTTAAAAAGGGGCATAACTCTGTTAAAATTCAAATCTGAGTTTAGGTTAAAAAGGGGCATCACTCTGTCAAAGTTCAAATCAGAGTTATGGGGTTTGTTTCTTCTGGTGTATACTTTGGTGTATACTTTAATAGTAAATAACAGTTTTAAGTTTCAAGTCAAAAGCTTTGATAGTAACAGAGATATTTGACTATCAACAACTTTAACCAAACAAGAGGGCCACGATGGCCTTATATAGCTCACCTGAGTTTTGTTGCTTGCTTGAACAAGTTTCTTTGCTAAAGTTTCAAAAACAAAAAAGAAGGCCAGTAGGTCAAAGTAAAGGTAATTCAAGATAACTACTGAAATCTGTATGAAAAATTATACAGGTGGTCTAAACCTCTTTGCTGTAGCTTTAAAAACAAGAAAGTAGGTAAGTTGTAGTGATTTCTCGATTGTCACCGACAATGGAATAATCGTCGTTAATTTTTCAGGTCAGTGACAATCGATTTTGTGTGAGACAAGCGATTGTCGGGTAATAATAGATCTAATTTTCCATGTATTAATTTACTTAACCTGCTAAACAGGGCTACACGTATTCAGGACCCTATTCCGACGACAGGAGTTGTTCCGCCATTTTACGAAAATTTTTGGTCAAGGAAGAGCACTCATTTGCATTTAAGTAATTCAAGGGCCATAATTCTCAAGTGCCTCGGGCGATTTGGCTAGTTATGTTCAAATACATTTGGTTCAAGGTTGGTGAAGATCGGATGAGAACTGTTCGACTTAGAGCATGGACAAGAGTAAAAAGGCCGATTTTCGGTAATTCAAGGGCCATAATTCCGAAGTGCCTGGGCCAATTTAACTGGTTATCGAACCTGGGTGAGGACTTATGGTCAAACACATTTTGTTCAAGTTTTGTGAAGATCGGATGAGAAATGTTTGACTTAGAGCGAGGACAAGAGTAAAAAGGCCGATTTCCGGTAATTCAAGGGCCATAATTCAGAAGTGCCTAAGCCAAATTGGCTAGTTATCGAACTTGGCTGAGGACTTCTGGTCAAACACAGTTTGTTTAAGTTTGGTGAAGATCTAATGAGAACTGTTCAACATAGAGCGCGGACAAGAGTAAAAAGGCCGATTTTCGGTAATTCAAGGACCATAATTCCGAAGTGCCTAGGCCGATTTGGCTCGTTATCGAATATGGCTGAGGACTTATGGTCAAACACATTTTATTCAAGTTTGGTGAAGATCGGATGAGAAATGTCTGACTTAAGACTGCGGACAAGATTTGTGACAGACACGCACAGAGACAGGATTAAATCAAAATGTCTCCCACACCACTGTGTGAACAGTCCTATATGATGCAACATACCAAAATATTAAAGCCCTAGGCTATGTGGTTTTGTGCATGAAGATTTTCAATGTTTTCCCTATAGAAGTCTATATAAACCATGTGAGGGTGGTGCCATATTTGATCCCAGGGAGACAATTTGAACAATCTTAGTAAAGGACTACAATAGAACGCTACAGTAAACCTCGCTTATAAGGAACAGTTTGGGACCTCTAAAAATTGTTCCTTATAACCGAGGTTCCTTATATCCGTATAGCGAACTAATTCCTTGTAACCGAGGTTTGTGTAACGAACACAATTTGTATAGCGAACACTATTTGACCGACGTTTGATTTTGATTATATGATATGTTGCAGCCCTTACCTTGCTCGGCAGCATGTTATGTGAAAAGGCATCAATACTAATATAAAATAAATGTTCAAATAATTAATACAAAAATGTTAAATTAGACTACTAATTCTAACACGATCCGTAGCAGTTGCTATATAAACATATAGCGAAATCGCCTATACATGAATCTACGATAAAATATAGCTCTTCCATTCCGCCCTACGATTGTAACATGACTGTAATATTCTACTCTGCTTCGATCCGTTATATTACAGTATAATACCGACTAAATATTTGACTTTTTCAGTGCTAGTAGTAATAAAAAGTACATCAAATTTTCTGAAACAAACAATTTCTAACTGATGAACTTATTTGTTTATATTTTTATCGTAAGAAAATGTTTCAGCCCGGTAAGTTTCAATTTCAACACCAGTGCATCTATGTCTGAACGTGTGTGTAGTTTACAATTTCTGCGTAGTAGGCACCACAAATGTCAACTAGATTCTACTTTGACAGTAAATAAATCATAATTCATGTCATGTTCCAATCTTCCAGACTAAAGTGTTTACGTGTTTATATGCCGCCGCAATGTTCTGGCGTGTATGTTTCAGTGCCACTATGTAGGTGACGTGTACTATTTTTAGAAACTGCATATATAAACTTTGAATTAAGTATTTACCTCTGATTTCTATATCCGACCTTAGATGTTATTGAAAATAACATTTTCACGGCAATAACTACTTAATACTTTAATTAAAATTTACTGAATATCGGAAAATTCCGATTGATGCAACGCTTTCTATTCATGGGGAGGTTTTTATAATAGCATACGGCCAGCCGAATGACATATCGCGCTAAAATGTAGTGCTGTAAAATGCGATGAATTTGCGTGGTTAGAATCGAAATAATAAATATGTTCCAATAATTTTATCAGTTAATAAATTATGGGCAGTCGTTCGGATGCGAATATTAAATCACTCGTGCTACGCACTCGTGATTTAATTATTACGCATCCGAGCTCCTGCCCATATTTTATTAACTGATAAAATATAGGCACATATTTATTATTTCTTAATTAAAATTTAAAAGTAGGGTGTTTATGACATACAGTGCATTACGAATAGACAACGGCGCCATACATACGGACTAAAGTGTAAATTATACCTATAGTTTTGCTATTGTCCATTTTAGCACCTGCTATAATTTTTACAATTGGAAATTTAATAAACTAGATTGTTTGCTATTGTTAATCACGCGTAATTAACACATTTATTTAGGATAGTATGACATGACCGTGTCCACGACTGATTTTCGTTTACTATTGTTAACATGAAATACCTAATACATGTGGCTCTCAAACACAATCTCGAGTAATGGTCATATTATTTATTTTCTTTTTATCATATCCGCGAAATAACAAACTAAAGATCATAGAAATGAAATTATATGTATAAAAGCGCGTGAAAGTGCCGACGTTACTCTGACATCATCAGCGATTCCCCTGTTTATTTCCAGTTTTCAATAATTTTTATTCTTTATGTCTGTTCACTATAACCGAGGGGTTTTCCATTGAATTTCGCACTTTGGGACTAGAAAAAGTGTTCCTTATAACCGAGTGTTCCTTATAACCGAGTTCCCTATAACCGAGGATTTTTACATTGAATAAAGAAGGAACTAGATCGGGGAATTGAAAACCGTTCCTTATAACCGAGTGTTCCTTATATCCGAGTTCCTTATAAGTGAGGTTTACTGTACCTATTAAATAACAAAGCCCTAGGCCATGTGGTTTTGTATAGGAAGATTTTCAAAGTTTTCACTATATAAGTCTATACAAGAGGGTCAAACAAACCAACCCGTTACTATTTTTAGGACATGACTGTCGTCTGCACCTCTGTAAAAATGAAATATATGATTCTGCCAGGGTATCGTGTTTTGTACGTAAAAACCTCCCAAAACACATAAATACATCAACATTTATTGTATAAAATACCAAAACCTTGTTCACAGATTTTTTCACCCGAACACATTCTACTTGCTGGTCTATATAGTTGTAATTGTGAACACGTTCTAGGTAAGGGTAAACAAAAGTTTAGGTATGAAAAATTAAAAGTTATTCTATTTTTGCAAGCTTAGACTATTAAGAATCAGCAACCTAGAAAAAAAGATCCTGAACAAGAGGGCCAAGATGGCCCTAGGTCGCTCACCTGAGTAACACACCATAACAGTGTAAACATGTTTTACCAAGTGATTTCATGGAGACAAATATTCTGACCAATTTTCATTAAGATTGGACCAAAAAACGTGGTCTCCAGTGGAAACAAGCATTTTCTTTAATTTGGCCTAGTGACCTGGTTTTTTACCCCACATGACCCAGATTCGAATGTGTCCAAACTTTCACGAAAACAAACATTCTGACAAAGTTTCGGGAAGATTGGAGCCAAAAAGTGGCCTCTAGAGTGTATACAAGCTTTTCCTCTGATTTGACCTAGTGACCTGGTTTTTGACCCCACATGAGATAGATTTAAAATCATCCAAGGCTTTATGATAACTAATATTCTGACCAAGTTTTATGAAGATAGAATCAAAAATGTGCCCCCTAGGGTGTAAACAAGCTTATTCTTTGATTTGACCCAGTATCGAACTCATTCGAGATTTTATTGAGGTTAACATTCTGACCAAGTTTCATTAAGATTGGGCCAAAATTGTGACCTCTAGAGTGTTAACAGTCAAATTGTTGACGACGGACGAGGGACACAGGGCAATCACAAAAGCTCATCTGAGTGCAAGAGCTCAGAAGAGCTGAAATGAAAAACAAAGACAAATTACTTGAAACTCTTTTTTAAAATTTGTGCCGACATATTGCTCATCTATATCTGTAGACAGCTCTTTCAGATTTGGAGTGCACTCAGTATCAGACGACACTGCAGATACTTGCTGAATATCTGAAACACAAATCATGCATGTCATTTTAGGTGTTCCAATGTATTATTATTTGGGATGGCAACACATATTCGTTCATTACACATATATTCGAATACTGTTTTCACTTTTCGAATGTTTGGAAAAAATAAAATCACGACAAATCTAAATGAAAGAACCAAAATATTCTTTTATTTATTTTGCAAAAATCTGCTTTCGTTATATGAGGGAAAATGGTTTCTGGCATTGTAGAACATCTCACTTGTATATATTAGTGCTCAAAGAATTTGTGGACTGAAAAGAAACTAGATGTGTGTCCATAGGACACTGATGGACCCACTTCCTGTCACTGTACATGGTTTCATGTGGATATTTTTTTTAAATATATGCAACACAACTTCATGTGTATTTTTAACAAAGTTAAGGATCATAACTCTGGTTTTTTTTGTTTTTGTTGGATTTAACGTCGCACCGACACATGAGAGGTCATATGGCAACTTTCCAGCTTTAATGGTGGAGGAAGACTCCAGGTGCACCTCCGTGCATTATTTCATCACGAGCCGGCATCTGGGTAGAACCACCGACCTTCCATAAGCCAGCTGGATGGCTTCCTCACATGAAGAATTCAACGCCCTGAGTGAGGCTCGAACCCACATCGATGAGGAGCAAGTGATTTGAAGTCAGCGACCATAACCACTCGGCCACAGAGGCCCCCATAACTCTGGTGTTGCTGCATGAAATCCCAGGTGTGGCTGTGTGAAATCCCAAACAGAACACCAAGTGTACAACTTCACACGCTAAAACAATAACTTGGGTGCAAAAATTCACATGCTGAATGATATTCCTTCATGGTTTGAGGACACTAGGTGAAATACTTTTTAAGATATAATTATGCAACACAGACTTTTAAGCATATGATGTGTACTTTTCACTGAGTCAAGAACCATAACCCTGGAATCCAATACAGAACATCAGGTGCACAACTTCAAATGCTATATAACAATCCTCTAATTTTTCATGACGCTAAGTAAAATACTTTTTGAGATACATGCAACAAAAACTCATATACCTTTTATCCATATTTTTTTATTAATTCAAAGGCCATAACCTTGGTCTGACCAAGATAAATCCAAACAAGAGAGTCATGATGAACCTATATCGCTCACCTTTTAAACATGGCCTTGGAATCATCAATATAAACATTCTGACCAAGTTTTATGAAGATAGGGTCATAAATCTGGCCTATTACATAGTGTTAACAAGCTATTCCTTTCATTTGAGTTGTGACCTAGTTTTTGACCACACATGGCCCAGTTTCGAACTTGGCATAGGAATCATCAAGATAAACATTCTTACCAAGTTTCATGAATATAGGGTCATAAATACGGCCTCTAGTGTTAACAAGCTTTTCCTTTGATATGAGCGGGTGACCTAGTACTGACCCTGTATGAATAAGTTTTGAACCTGGCATAGGAATCATTAAGATAAACATTCTGACCAAGTTTCATGAAGATAAATGTGGCCTCAAGAGTGTAAACAAACTTTGATTTGACCTGCTGACCTAGTTTTTGACCCCACATGACCCAGTTTCAAACTTGGCCTAAAGATCATCAAGATAAACATTCTGTGCAAGTTTGTATCAAATCAAAGCATAAATGAAACCTCTTTATGACTGAAAGGGCCAAAATAGAAAATTTTGCCTCTTTCAGGGGCAGTAACTCTAGAGGCCATGATGGAATCTAGCCAGTTTTCAAAAGGAACCAAGATCTTGTTGTGACTTAAGTTGTGTGTAGGTGTGGTTAAAATCAAATGTCATTTCTATTGTGTTCACACTTGAAGGTAAAAATTAACAAATTTTGGTTCTTTCAGGGCTCAATCAGGGGCCATAACTCCAGACCTATGATTGGGTCTGATGGATTTATCATGGAATCCTTTCAGGGCTCAATCAGGGGCCATAACTCCAGACCTATAATTGGGTCTGATGGATTTATCATGGAATCCAAGATCTATCGTTGTTAAAGGTATTTTGCAAGTTTGTATTAAATCAAACCATAAAGGAAGTCTCTGTATGGCTGCAAAAACCAAAATAGCAAATTTTGGCCCTTTAAGAGGCCATATCTAACTCTGGAACCTTTGACGCGATCTGGCCAGTTTTCGAAAGGAACCGAGATATCATGCCAATACAAATTGTATGCAAGTTTGAATAAAACAGATTGCAAAATGTGGTCTCTATCGTGTTCACAAGCCAAAATAGCAAGTTTTGGCCCTTTAAGGGGCAATACTCCGGAAGCCATGATTGGATCTAGCCAGTTTTTGAAATGAATCAAGATATTATGCCAATACAATTTGTATGCAAGTTTGATTAAAATTGATTGCAAAATGTGGTCTCTATTGTGTTCACAAGAAATTGTGGACGGACGGACGACGAACAAAGGGTGATCACAAAAGCTCACCTTGTCGCTACTACATAACTTCACATATCCTTAGGACGGCCAGCACATATTTATGCAATCTCGCCAAGAAAATGACGTCACTCGACCTTCAGCTATTTCCCGAAGTAAAGAAAATGAAAGTAGAAATGCTAAACTTGAAAACGAAAGCCGTATTTTGATTTGTAGATAGTCAGGGGTCACGTGCAGGGATCACCCTGTCTAAATGTATGACCAAGGGTACATTGATAATTTTGGAACTTTATCAAATCGCTCAAAATGTCATTTTTGATGTTGTCCAAGTGTCAGTATATGCCTCAGATGTAAGATATAACCATATTTGAGAGCTGCAGACCTAGACATTTCAGAAATATTTTCAAAATAAATTTCGTGTAATAAATGTTTCTACGGAAGCGTGAAAGGGCCATCAGACGCTAATAGGTTTTAGTACGTTAAGGCTACGGAAAAGATAATCATCAAAAATGCTCAGGTGCACTAAAAACTGTATGTTAGTCCATAGGATATTGGTGTCTCCACCTCCCGTTACTAATATGGTTACTTTTCTTTAGCGCGAGATCGTAGGGCACCACTTTCACACATCCCTGCAGTGTCAATGTCTTTTCTGCAGGATTGGCAATACCCTTTGGATATTTCACCCCATTCTCTCATCCAGGGATAAGTTTTGGACCACTCCCAATTAAAAACACACTTTCTCATACTGATAAACCATCAAAACAAGCGGAAAACAACAAATTCACAACAAAACAGAGGGCGCCATTTTTCCACATTTGTAAGGGAGGTAACACTTATCAGTTAGTACAAACTTTCCTACTCAACAATTTTGTACCGGGAAGAACTCGAAAGTCTTGCAAAATACGGGGTGCTCGCGTCCTCCGCCTCTTATTTGAGTGCCCTCCACTTCTCTTCCGAGCGCCCTGAATTATTGGTCTGCATTGTTTTACAAGAATTCTGATCAATCTAGGCAGGAATTATTGAAATTCAGTACTTTTCAAGGATATTCAATGATTCTCAAGTACTTTTTAAGATGAAACTCATTTTCAAGGACTTTTCAAGACACCTTTTCAGTTTCAAGCCTATGTAAACCCTGCTCTAGTCAATGTTGACTTCCTCTCACCTTGAACTTTCCTTTGGATAAATATATCTGTAACAGAAAGCGATGGTGAGGAGTCTGCACTGCTGTTACCTGACTGAAAGTATAAATAAGCAGAATTTTAAAACAAATATCAACAACAGGGCCATGATCGTTCTATACCATTCACCCGAGCTTAATGATGTATCACTGGCCTTGTGGCCCCCATGTTGTTTTTTTTTAACCTTTAGCCTGCTGGCAGCAAGTGATTCTGCCTTTGCGACCAGTGTAGGCCAAGATCAGCCTGCACCTCCATGCAGGCTAATCATGGTCTGCACTGTTTGTTATTCTGTCAGTGATATCAGTGAATTTTCAATGTACACCCCTTCGAATAGTAAATTGTATTGCCTAAATTGAATGATGGACCAGTCAATTTTAGAAATTTAGCAGGGTAAAGGTTAATCAACATGGCACTGACTGTTCATTTAGTAGGACATGAAAGAAACAACTATATAAAATTATTTTGCCATTATACAAGCCGTTTCAGACAAGATGTTTTTCCAAGTGTCCATGCATGTCCTATATACATTTCAAAATTTGACTATATAGCAATCTATCTCATAATTTTTTTGCATGCCCCTACTAGTTTCAGTAATACACTAGAGGTAAATTTCAGTCCTTAAGCTATTTATCATATATACTAGTAAGCTGCTTTTACCATTTTTAATTTTCATAACTGTTTAAAAACACAATCATCCAATTGTCAGTACCGTATAATTCTGGCCATACGTCAAGGTTTTTTTTACCAAATTATCAGTTCTGAAGTCAAAGGTCGACTTTTGGCTGCATAACCAAACGCAGTCATGATCCTCTCTCCATTTTCGGATCGAACACAGTGCATATAAGGCATTCTGGCATACAGACACTAAATAGAAAAATGGCGCGAAAAAAAAAATGGTAGTCGCATAATGGTGGATACAAATAGTCCTCAGTTTTTTCGCTGTGTAGAGCTATTTTCCTTATTTTCTTTGCAAATTTTTTGATAAGATCACATGACAGATCTATGCTTGACATGATGATAGCATTTTGATCATGAAATAACACCATGACAAAATTTTTCATGGAAACTTAGATCATACACCACCAGTATAATTTGGGGTCTCATTTTTTAGCTGATTTTGCAGTTTGTGTGTTTGACTGAAATTATTTTTCTTGCATCAAACATGACCCCCACTTTTCTTTTGATTTTTATTTAGCACTGACAATATTCTTCAAGAAAATGTAGTTTACAGACATTTAAAATGGGTCCTTATGTGTGCTGCGGCCATTGGAAATAGGTCAATTTTATACAGAATAAAGAACAACAACTATTCAGTGTTATAACCTTCTAATAAGTTTGTTATGATTTTCGCCATTTTGATAAAGGGAAACTACTCTTTGCGCACTAATTGTCTAGGTTAAAAACGACGATTGCCGTTACATTCTGTAACTAAACAAAATTAGTTTTATTTAAAGTAAATTGTATTTTGAAAAAAAAAATATGAAAAAATCGTAAATTTTATTATAGAACCGAACAGAACAGAACAGATAATTTATTCAGACTTGTACATGTGTACATCGTCAAATATACATTGAACATAATAAAACATCAATAAATAAAATCACAATGATCAAAGTTATACAGGATCTTCACATTTATACTAATAAAAGATCGACTATTACCTTTAACCGAGACCAAACTGTGAACAACAAAACTGACACGAGGCATCTCACAAATTGCTGATAATTACTGTCCATTTGATCTACAAAGTTTAACAGATCGTTACAAAGGACGAGTTTTGGTTTGAATTAAGAACTTGATGTCATTCTGATGCCATTTTTGTTGTTGTTTAACAAATGATACATGCCGGGGGGGGGGGGGGGGGGGGGGGGGGGGGGGCGTGGGAGCATTAATTATCTTACCATCTATTGTCACCATCGGCAAACAATTAGCAGTTTAATGGTACACTTAAACTGATCCACTGCCACATTTTCAATCTCGCTAATCAGAGCCAATTTAAATCAATTAATTCTAATGCTTACAACCTTCAAATGTACAACTCCACTTTGCTTTGAAATTTACAGCTTCAAAAGACTTTAATAGTCTTAACAAGTTGTAAACAACATCCTGGGTGTTGTTTTGAAGTATGCCGAGATAAATGTCACGTCTCACTGAAAAACAATGGCCCTTTATCGATCTTTGGTTGGCTAAGGGCAGTTTGATTGACAGCGGAGGGCGGGGAGAAAACAACATAATTTGATGCAACTGCACTGATTTTTCATCTGAGAGTTGTTGACAGTTTTATTGCATTTTATCACTTTTTAACTAAATGGATCATTAATTTATGAAAGAGGACAAAGAGGGTCTTGATCCCTGTGATTTAGTGCCATTACTAGCAGAGAATACTCGATAGTGATTCTGTTAGTGAGTTTGATGGATGTTAATGACTGATGGATAAACCACTGAAACGTAGGTAGAACTACAAATCTATAATTTTGTTCATGTGTCTGATTATTGATTTTTTTTCTCACTTTACTAAGTAATTTTTCATGCTTATTAATAGTGCTAGATAAATCATATATCTAAAGGCTTGTTTGATAAAGGCACTTGCTACAGATTTTCCGGACGGGTCGATATTTACCCCAACACCGTGCCAATTTGGTTGTGTTTCTAATCAATGTAGCTCACTGCAGACTTGGTGCGGTCTTCTGCGCATGCACGGAAGTGATTATCTAATGTCGCGTATGGCAAAAATTCGCAAATTACTGTATGTTCGCATGCATTTAATTTACAAAATGTATAATATACTGACTAAAGGTTAGGGTAAGTATCACCATGGTTACAAAATATATACATTTAAAGTACTTTTAGTTCAAATTGCTTCAATCCGACATATACTGGAGTCTGTTATCTATACCAGCGCTCAAACTCTGCATTGAGTCACAGCTGTTTCTAATCCCGTACCGTACCCGTACCGTACATTCGTAAACTATAGGTTTTGTTAAAAAAAAGGGGCGGAAACTTTCATCGTTCTATGCCATCAAAATGCTTCAGAAACACCTTAAAATCCGCTTATTAAGAAATCTACCATTTGATAATTTTATATATATATTTCTAAGTCATTTGCTTAACACTGAAAGAGTATTTCGTACCAACCTGCGTTGTATAAATGCCCGCCACACCCCACCTCATTGTAATTTGATTTAAGCGAAATCTAATATGGTGACCTATCAATTTTCTTTTTGTTTTAGATTAGGTAGACATAACCAAAGGTATGTGCAGAGTTTGATTAAATTCTATTATGTGAAACTCGATAAAATAGCAGAAGTACCAACTTAAAACTGACAAAAATATGCAAAAATAGCCCTTGGGTCTGCTGAACAAGTATTCCTTTCTTTACAAAATAATGTTCTTTTGATTTCTCTGAGCATGTTTCAAATAGATATATTAATTGTTTTCTGTTATAAAAATGCTTATAGATAATCAAATTTATGCTGATTATTGTACTTTATTGAAAGATATTTTAGGATTACAGAAATTTTGAAAAATGTTTAAAAAAGCACCATATATAGGAGCAAATTAAATTGAAACAAAGCTGGTGACCTAGTATTTTTATTTCATTTTTCAATACATCATAACATGACCTTTTAATACAAAACATTTCATCAAAATCTATTATTGAGAAAAAAATTACGAAACTGCAGCGCGCGTCCTTAACAAATGTTTGACTATTGTTATAAACACATTTATTGGTCATAAAATGAAATAAAATAAAGGAAAATTTTATTTTTGTTTGTTTAATTATATATACCTTTACTGTAAAACTAACATTCTAACATGGCTCGATTTGATTTCCAGTTAAACAAAGAAGAAAATCAAGCTCTATATATTCTGCGCTAAACAACGGTTGACGCGCGAGAGCATTATGACGTCAAATTGCCACATGACGTCTGATACATTACTCCTCACGTAAATGGAGTCCAGCATAATATTTATTTAAATATATCAATGAGCATGTCAGAATGAAAACAATCAAGGCTTTCTTGTGATTTATCATCTAATTTACCAAGGTTCATCGTTCAGATGCTTCAGTATTTAACCACTCGGGCTAACGCCCTCGTGGTTCAATTCATACGCATCTGAACTCTGATAAATCAGACGATAAACCACTCAAAGGCCTTGATTATTTGTTAAGTATACTATAACACTATTACGGCACTCATAAATAATGTATCGTGGAAACGTAACAAAATCGTGAGCGAAATTATAAAGATAACTTGCTAGAAACATTTTTTTCACAGTATTTTGTGCCATAGCAGTTGTTAAAATGCTAGAACTATCCATCTCTCGACTTATGGTCGGGGCAAGTTGAAAGTCTAAGATTTTTTATCCAGAGTAGGCTCTCGTCTTAGGGCCAAAGTCTATGTATGGCCGGATATATACGGTAACTGTTGTCCTTACACATCTTGACATTAACCTTTCTTTTCAAAAATTGCCTGAATTCATTATCAGCCTTGGGCCTTGCTTAGCTATAGCAGGTACAACAAACAAAGTGCTTATTACATCTTTTTGTGTCTAAATGACTGCAGAAGTAATCAGACAAATTATCAGTCTGAGTCTTGGGAAACACACATAAAGATGGAGTAGATTCAGATTTACTGAATGGTAGCCTATCATAATACTTCATGTAAGAAAATGTTTAAAAAAGCTGCTAAAATCTCATGTTAGTTTGTCTATGGCCTTCTAAGTAAAAAAGGTTTGAAGTACATGATCCTCTAAAGGTAATTCATATTGAAAGAAGGAAAACTTTTCAGATTGTGTCAGTTTTAGTCCCTTCTCAGCTTCCTTAAAATAACTACTACAACAAAAGACTAAACACTTTTGTGCATGGTGCGAGAATAATTTATTCAGAAACAAGAGTCAGGCAAGTAGATCTTGTACACTACTAGATCTTTATGAATTAAATAATTTTAATAATTGTGTTTAGTCACCGACACCTTCAAAATTTAATGTTTGTATAGAATTTCATTGTTTTGTCTTCCATAAAATGCACCATGCTTTTTTCCTAGTTACATAGTAGATCCGTAGCAGCTTTACGGTTAGTTCTACAGAACTTCTTGTATTTTCGTTATTTCTTTGAATTATCAAAGCTTACTGGTATAATATTAAAATTGATAGACCGAAGCCTGGCTTTATTCTATCTTTAGAAAACACATTTCAACCTTATATAATTATACTGCAGAGTCATTTATTACTTTCCTTGCCACACATGTGATCACTTTTTGTCTGTTGTCTATGTTAGCATTAGTTGCTGTAGTAGTTTGTCCATCCCTCAAATATGGAACCAGAAATTGTTTAATCAACTGAGGAATCTCGCCCCGTCTTGTTTCACACGATGTTCTCCTGAACTCAAAGGAGATCAGCCCATCTTGGTACAGTAATAACTGGTATCTGGTTTTGTGATCAACTTGCGTCTGTGACTGAATATTGTGGTTGTGAGAAATGGGCCAAGAGTCAGCACTACTTATTGACCTTATCAACCTCAGTGGCTCGCAACATTTGTGGTGGCAGCAATGGGATCAGCTTACATTACAAGGGCAGATCCAGTGATACAAACCTGCATCCAAACAAAACAAATCACAGCTGATAATTTGAGTTGATCTAACTGAAGGCATTAAACATAATTGCAGAACCCACAACCTTTTATAAACAATGTTACATTTGTTTATGTTAAATGCGCATGCGTGAATGCCCCTACATATTCTGAGATTGCTTCCCGCGCTAGTCAGTCGTTACAGTAAATAGTATAGAGTAGAATCACGTGTTGTGTTCTGATCTCTCTCCCACGAACTGTGGACATATCATAATAACGAAACATGGTGTCAGAAGTGGGATTTTAAATCAGTTACTTAAAAGTGCAAACGACTCAAAGTGATAAATTGGATATAAAACAGAAATACTATAACTGCAAGGCTTGTAAAGTGAACACTGAAAATGGCAACAGGAAGCACTGGTCTACAACACCCATCTATGGACTGGGAGTCAACCAATCTCCCAGATAGTTGGAGTAAGTTTGAAAGACACAGCAAGTTGATGTTCGATGGACCCCTTAAAGGGAAAAATCCAAAAGAGCAATGTGCTTACATATTATTATGGGTTGGCGATAGAGGCCGCACGGTACACGAGTCATGGGACTTAACGGAGGCTCAAAATAAAGACCCGGCGTTCATTCTTACTAAATTCAAGGAATTTGTTGAGCCCCAAGCCAATCCAGTTTTCGCAAGATATAAATTTTATCATGAAATTCAGAACGAGGACACTATCGACGAATTTATTGCAAGACTATCAATTAAGGCAAAAGATTGCGATTTTGGAGACAAATTAGACGAAATGCTAAGAGACAGAATAGTATTTGGTTGCAAATCGGAACGGGTGCGCGAAAAATTGATAGAAAAGGGGAAAGACTTAACATTACAAACGGCAAAGGAAATTGCACAATCATACGAATATAACAAAAAACAAATAGAGGCTATGAAAGCTCACAACAAAGAGATTGATTCGATCACGTCCCGGAAAGCAGGATCTTGGGCCGCACAGTCAAATGCCCACAGAGGACGAAATCTGAATAAACAAAGGAAAGAATCATACCAGAAGCGTGACCAGCCCGAACGGATACCCACGAGACGCAGCCGACCTGACATGCAGAAGACACACAGGAACATTTGCTCACGATGCGGAAATAAAAAACACAAACAAACAGACTGTCCAGCATTTGGCTTAAAATGCAACAAGTGTTCGAAATTTAATCACTTTGCTAAAATGTGTAGAACAGAAACAGATAAAAATGTGCATTCAGTCTGTGAAAAAAATTTGGATTTTACTGACTCGAGTGAGGATGAATTTTTCGTTCACTCGGTAAGTGATTTTCATTCACATTCTAGACCAGATCAGGCCATTGTCCATATCCAGATTCATAACTCAAGCCTTGATGCAAAAATTGATACAGGAAGCCAGGTCAACATACTCCCACAAGAAAAATTCCGGAAATTAAACATTAATGGCCCTTTGCTACCCCCCGAATCAAAATTAACATCCTATTGTGGAAATCAGCTGACTGTTATCGGTAAAATACACCTCCGCTGTGTGTACAAAGATAGGTCAACTCAAGCAGAGTTTTATGTTGTAAACCAGAAAAACGCCCCTGCATTGATAAATCTACAAACAGCCTGCAATCTAGGTTTAATTCAGTTAACATATGCCATTGACCAACAAAAAACTACGGTTCATCCAATAATGACCGAGTTTAGAGAAGTTTTCGAAGGAATTTGACATTTTGAAGGCACTTGTTCAATTAAGCTTAAAAATAATTCTGTGCCTGTCGTGTGCGCCACAAGAAAAGTACCGCATGCCTTACGGGATAAGTTAAAGACAGAGCTCGATTTAATGGAGTCAAAAGGCATAATTGCTAAAGTAACAGAGCCCACGGAATGGGTCAATGCTATAGTATGTGTCGAAAAACCGAACAAAAAAGGTCTTAGAGTTTGCATAGATCCAAAAGCCTTGAATGAATGCATTCAGAGACCGTACTATCCTATGCGCACGATCGATGACGTCACTGCAAAACTAGCGGGCGCGAAATATTTTAGCGTTTTGGACGCAACGAAAGGGTACTATTCGTGTGAGCTAACTGACGCGTCGTCACGTCTCACCACATTTGCAACACCCTTCGGCCGATACCGTTATCTAAGACTTCCCATGGGTCTAAAGTCGTCTCAAGATATCTATAACCGGAAAATGGACGAAATTCTGGAGCCGCTCGAAGGCGTGGCCTGTATAGTCGACGACTTGATCATATTTGGCAAGTCAAAGTCTGAGCACGATGAAAATCTCAGAAGCGTGTTAATGCGAGCGCGAGAAAAAGGACTCAAATTTAACCCTGACAAGGCAGTCATTTGTCAAAAGCAGGTTAATTATTTCGGGCACGTGATCACAGATCAAGGCCTGTCTGTAGACAAGGACAAAGTGTCTGCTATCGTAAACATGAACACTCCCACAAACAGACAAGAACTAGAATCTTTGCTTGGCGCCCTTACTTATCTCTCTAAATTCGCACCAAACCTTTCGGAACTGACAAGTTCTATGCGCGCGCTTCTAAAAAAGGACGCGGAGTTCATCTGGAACCCAGAACATGACGCGGCATTCGCAAAGGTCAAAGAGGTCATCACTCAGGCACCAGTCTTAAAATACTTTGACCCAGCAAAACCGGTTACGCTGCAAGTTGATGCTTCATCAAAGGGCATTGGCATGGTATGTCTGCAAGACAACAAACCAGTAGCGTACAGCAGTAAATCGTTAACCGAAAGTCAAATATTATGGTCTCAAATTGAAAAAGAGACACTGGCTGTTCTCCTTGGAGTATTGAAGTTTAAACAGTACATATATGGCAAACACACAATAGTGGAGAGCGACTGCGCTCCAGTTGTCGCCATAATGAAGAAACCCCTTTGTGCAGCACCTCCCAGACTGCAAAGAATACTATTACAACTACAACCGTACGATATAGAAATAGTACATAAAAAAGGTTCGAACATACCACTCGGAGACGCATTAAGTCGCAACTTTGTACCGGAAACACATTCGGACTTACTTGTAGACCTGGACGCACATGTACATACTGTACTCAAACAGTTACCAGTCAGTGACCAAAAGCTCGAAAAAATTCGAATTGCATCACAAAATGATGATCAGGTTCAAACTCTCATACAGGTTATAAGGAACGGTTGGCCACGTATGCGCCAAGACTGTCCCAAATCTGTAGTTGAGTATTGGAACCACAGAGATGAGCTATCGTTTGAAAATGGCCTAATATTTAAGGGACAAAAGATAATCATTCCTAGGTCAGAACGCTTTGACATGATAAAAGCCGTTCACGATAACAGCCACCAGGGCTGCAACCAAGCAACACGGCGTGCTAGTGATATCATGTTTTGGCCAGGTATGAGTAATCAAATATTAGAATACGTGCAAGCATGCTCTTTATGCGAGAAATACCGCCCTTCGAACGCAAAAGAACCACTCTTTTCCCATGAGGTGCCCCAGAGGCCGTGGCAAAACGTTTCATGTGACATTTTCGCATTCGATAACAAACAGTACCTAATTACTGTATGCGCGTTCAGCAGATTTTTCGAAATAGATTTACTACCAAACACCAAAAGTAACACGGTGATTCGCAAATTAAAGGTACATTTTAGTCGGTTTGGCATACCTGAACAACTTAAATCGGACAACGGACCACAATTCACATCCGAGCCATTTAGCAATTTTGCTAGAGACTGGCATTTTACGCACGTCACGTCAAGCCCACATCATCAGAGTTCAAACGGACTGAGTGAGATATACGTTAAGCTTGCAAAACGCATACTACAAAAAGCAAAAGATGCTAACTGTGACCCCTACTTGCCTCTTCTAGAACACAGAAATTCCCCATTACCTGCAATTGGTTATAGCCCTAGCCAACTCCTACAAGGACGTAGGCTAAGATCAATCCTCCCAGCAACTCATGAACAGTTATCTCCAAAGCCTGTTAATGCAAAGAAAGCCCGAGAAAATATGCAGAAACAACAAACAAGGTCAAAATTTTATTATGACAGATCCACACAATCACTCCCTTCTCTGCAATCAGGGGAAAATATCACATTTCAGAAAACCCCGGGAGAAAAATGGGAACCAGGGAAAGTGCTTGAGCAGCACAACGAAAGGTCATACAAAATTCAGGCATCCGATGGCGCGAGATACAGGCGCAATCGCATGTTCATTAGAAAGTCCAAATCAAATCATGCAAATTCGCGCCAAAATAACAACAATTCCCCACTGAGAACCCCTGATACCGCTCTGCCCAGCATCAAGGACAAATCCAAAAATGTTTACAGTTATGTAACACGATCTGGTCGGAGTGTGAGAAAATCGCTCAGAGCTTTCCCAAGCAGCGATTGGTTAGTGTAATGTCAAACAAACAGTTAAACAATTAGCTATGGAATTCCATTGATGATAAACTTTTAATTCTCTGTGTCATGAAACTATTTTGGATGATAACAGTTTACTTATAGAAACTGTTCCAAATTTATCTCCCTTACAAATTTACTCTAGTTACTATGTTCGGAACATTATCATTGATTATAACAATTTCTTGATATTACACATGTATCAATTAATACAATGTACTACATGATTTTTATTATTCTGTTTAATCTGATTTTCTGTTATATTTGTTATACTTTGTTAATGTTGTTTTTCTTCAAAACAAAGGGGATGTTACATTTGTTTATGTTAAATGCGCATGCGTGAATGCCCCTACATATTCTGAGATTGCTTCCCGCGCTAGTCAGTCGTTACAGTAAATAGTATAGAGTAGAATCACGTGTTGTGTTCTGATCTCTCTCCCACGAACTGTGGACATATCATAATAACGAAACAAACAATGGCAGACCATAGTTCACAGGATGATAGTGAGACAGAAGTTGTCTTCAATACAATTAAGTCACATGTATTTTCAAGTTTCCTGACCTTTTATATGATTTAATGATGTACCAGCGTTTTTTTCAGAATATCCATTTTGAAAAATGTTTCTTCGAATATTGCTTTCTAACAAAAGTTTTGCCAAAAATAATACTAAATAATTAAAATATGGCTAATAATGTACCATTTAACCAAATAGATAATTTTTCACTCCTAGTTTTGGCTGGCATTTGCCTATAATTGATGTAAGATTTACAATGGGGTAGGGGTAGGTAATTTCAAATATCTAAGTGTATCAGGTTTGGTTTTGATATTTTCCTGACCGATACATATAATGACAAGCAAATTTGATGAATTGGTATCCCCCGCCGAAAGGGTTTGTGGTGAGGAACGGCAAAACAGTATATCCGGCAAAAAGTTAAGGATGTTACTGAAAGGCAAATAATTTCATTAGTCAAAATCAATTAACAGAAAATGAATGCTATTTTTTGGTGGTGGTGGTGGGGGGGAGGGGCAGCGAGGGTGACGGTACAAAACATCATATGCTGATTATAAATACTGATGGAAAATTAACAATAAAAAAAAGGGCTTCAATGGGAGATATGTCTCATATACATTGACAATATAGTAGTATATGGCTCATCGTTTGAAGAACATCTAGAAAGAGAAGAACTAGTGCTGGACAGAATAAATGCAGCTGGCCTAAAACTGAAACCGGAGAAATGTGACATGCTCCAGAAATAAGTGATATTCCTAGGACATGTTGTAGCTGGTGAAGGGGTAAGACCTGACCCAAGCAATGTGTTCAAGATAATCTCATGGCCGACATCAAAACAAGTGAAAAGCTTTGTTGCTTTAGGTTCTTACTACTGCAGGTTTGTTAAAAATTATGCACAGATGGCGAGACCAATTGTTGACCTGATGTAAAAAGACAAGATTTCATATGGTCTGAGGCATGTCAGAAATCTTTCGACAATAATAAAGCTGTTCTTGTTAGACCAGAAATTATGGGATATCCACCAAATAACGGCGGAGAATTCATTCTAGATGTAGATGGATGTGATACATGCATAGGTGGAGTCTTGCAGCAGATACAAGATCGTAGGCAACGCTTCATAGCTTATGCAAGCAGGTCCTTAAACAAACTGCATAAAAGAAAAAGAGTTACTTCACTGACTATTCTAGACAATACTTACTTGGAAGACGTTTCAAGGTCAGAAATGACCATCAGGCATTGGTATGGTTATTCAAGCTGCATGAACCTAGAGGAAAGATCGCTAGGTGGATAGAAGTTCTATCTCAATACGATTTCGCTATCGAGTATAGACTGGGAGCTACACAGGGTCATTGTGATGCATTTTCGAGATGTGAAAACCAAAAAGATTGAGACTGCCCCAACATCGATAACAAGAGTGCCAGATTGTCACAAAATATGCCCATCATGCAACTTGGCCTAATTCAAGGGCCATAATCCAAGAGTGCCTGGGGCCATTTGGGTGGTTATCGTATATGGCTGAGATATTATGCCCACAAACATTGTCAGGAAGTTTGGTGAAGATCGGATGAAAACTGTTCGACTTAGAAAGCGGACAAGGCTAAATTTGCAGTTTTTCGAGTAATTCAAGGGCCATAATCCAAGAGTGCCTGGGGCAATTTGGCTGGTTACCGAACTTGGCAGAGATATTATGCCCACAAATATTGTCAGCAAGTTTGGTGAAGATCGGATGAAAACTGTTTGACTTAGAGAGCGGACAAGGCTAAATTTGCAGTTTTTTTAGTAATTCAAGGGCCATAATCCAGGAGTGCCTGGGGCGATTTGGCTGTTTATCCTACCTGGCTGAGATATTATGCCCACAAACATTATCAGCAAGTTTGGATGAAAACTGTTCGACATAGAGAGCGGACATGCTTTTGGACGCCAACCGCCCGCCTGCCAACGGTGTTCACATAATACGCCCCGCTCATTCAGAGACAGGCGTATAAAAAATTATTACATGCATTTGAACAAATATGAGAGGTCCATACATAGATAGAACAGATGAACAGGTGATCATCTATTAAACATTCCAAGAGAAGTCATTTTAGAGGCTTTTTTAAAATGTTTGCTCTTGCAACCTCTAAAATAAATCAAGTGGAACAATTTGAAAAAATCTGAAAAATGACCTAACACAGATGCTACAGACTGCTTGGTGATGATCCATCAAGCAGTGCAAGAGGAGAAATTGTTTTAAGGTCTTCCTATTCATGGCTCTAGCAGACTGTAAAATCAGCCAAGTGGAATCATTTGAAAACATTTGACAGGACCTTACTTGGATGCTACAGAACAACTCTGACGATAATCAGTTACACAGTTCAAGAGGAGAAATAGTTCAAATGCTTTTCTATTTTTATCAATACCAATACCAAAATATTTTATTACATAAAACATCATAACAATGTTTATAGTATTTTTATCTCTGGCGGTTCTTTAAATCAATCTAAAATGAACCTTTGAACTAAACTGAGAGAGGACTTTTCAAGTAAGCTACATACCAAGTTTGGTATCACTCATCTGACCTAGTTCTTACCCCAGATAAGTAGTATTACTAGTATTTAATTTGGCCTAGATTTCATAGACACACATTTTAACCATGCTTTATATAAATCAGGTTGATCATTGAACAAGTTTTCAATGAATTAGTCTTGTGGCATGATTTTTGACCTCAGGTTACACACTTTTGAACTTGACCTTGATTTCATAGAGACAAACATTTTCACAAAAAGTTATTATGATCAAATTAACTAGAGCTATCACTGAAGGTGATGAAAGTACCCCTTGCACGCACTGACACAGTACATTGCAATTTGACGAACACAAGATTGCGTAATTATGTGGACTGTATTTATAGTAACAAGTCCCATAACTCTGCAGTGCAGAATATTTTTCTAAAAGAATCTAACATGTACCATGTACAATTAAGTTTGGTACTGATTACTTGTGTGAGGTTTCATTAAACTGTGTGCCACGGTTCGGGAGATTAGGTGCGCACAGGATTGCATATCCTTTCGACTACCGCTAACATACACGACGCACTACCTGAGCCGCCAAATGCAGACTATATTTTTGGGGTTCTCCATTACCACTATTGTTTTGCAGGCGGGCTACTGGAGATGACTAATACGTACCAGGAAAATGGGGGTGCTCATTTCCATAGTACATAATGCAGTATTTGAGTAAAATTTGTATTTTTTTGCAATTGAAAATAGAAGGAATTATCAAAAATACACTACATTTTTATGCTGCGGTAATTTTTATGTAAAACGGTTGCTACAATATGGTAGCTATGTCCATTGTGTGGTTATTGGTATATCTACACTGGGCACAACTTATAATTTCTTGTTTCCTGCAATAGTCTACTATGGTATTTATATGCAGATACAACATACAGTTAATGTTATATATTAAAAGTCACATATTTAAGGCCAGAGTTTTTTTATCTTTCGTTTTACGGGAGATTTTTGAAAAATGAGCAGGGGGAGGAGGGAATAAAAATAGAAATAAAAAGCTTGAAAGTGAGCATCTCGGAAAAAAATAAAAATAAAATAGAATTTTTTAAGATTTTTTTTATTTTGATGAACTTTCGTTTCAAGTTTTGTTTACTTGTGTTTGTGTCCAGTATTTGATATTGTGATGTATTGTTATGTTTTAAGACTATAAAAGCCATTTATACAGGATGAACATTGAATAAAATTTTCATGCATGCTTGTGAATAAACTGCTTCAGGCACTGTAACTCACACTGGCAAGTCTTTAAAATTCAGAAAGCTTGTTTTACTTAATTTAAGTGGAAGACAAAAATTATTTTATCTGTTACAACAGCCACATTAAATTTCAGTGACAGCAAGTAGAGACTAAACACGTCTGGTATAAAGTGGCCTAGTAGTGTAGTAGTTTTGGTGGTTTGGTTTGCTTGCATCTTCTGCTGTGTAACCTCTGCTTTTTATACATAATATTTACTTATTGTATCTTTCACCAATATCATCTTTAACCAGCTAACTTTACAGTTTATGCCAGCTCATAATATACTGGATTTTATCAGCAAAATAAAGTATTTAATAACTTTTAATAACAGTCACAGTGCAGAGAGCAAGATTTTTTTTTCAGTGATGAAAAACGAAAGATAATCTAGCAAAAAGTAATCTGAAAATTTACCTCATTTAACCCTGTAATTTGCACCTTTTTATAATACACTTAGATCAAGTACTGAAGTTGCTTCTGTAATTTGCACCTTTTTATACTACACTAAGTTCAAGTACTGAAGTTGCATCACTTTTTGTCAAAATATTGTCTCCAATAAAAAGTATTCTTTATACACTTATGAATTCTATTGAAGTTACAAAAGAAATGGACCATCTGTCTGAGATTTTGCCAACACTACCAGCTGCTTTATGCCAGACAGTCCCAAGCCTGTGTAAAGTGTGAGGGGTCACCATTGAAATAAAAATGTAAAAAAAATCTGCTGTTACAAACATTTATTTGTTCTGCAAACAACTAATGTTTTGAATAAAATTTAATGTCAAAGCACCTTTGATATTGTATTGCCTTTCTATGGCAAACTTGTAAGTTGAATCTATTGAAAACAGAATGTGAGTAAGACAATCTTTAGACAATTTAATACTTTTAATACTGTCACTTTTATGAAAGGAGTATTATGTACAATAGTATTATTTCCCGAAAAATATATATTTTGAAAAGTGTCTAAAAATATTTGGACATATTCATCGTCCATCCACCCGTGTAGAAAGAGAGAGAAAAAAACGTTAAAGATTATCGGTAATTATTCAGTGATAAACTAAGTAATGTTGACCTTGTTTTCATGATCAATTTACACCCCCTCTAAGAGCTAAAAGAAGTGTGACAGTATCTTGGCATCTGAAGCGGAGATCAAAGCGGTATTTTTGCTCGAGATTGTCATGGCATTACGTCATGTTTTCGCGCCATGTGACATATCACTGCATGATTGTATCGCATCGGTTCTTAAAATTGCTGAGAAATAGAAATCAATAAAAAATTTCTTCTTTAATTTGTTATCAAAAGCGAATGTGCTATATCCCGTATAAAAGGTAAATGTCTCAAACGATAGTTACTATAGTGGATATCCTACCTCTGTGACCTATTTGCCCTCAAGGAATTTACATTATTGTTTGACAAGAAAAACTTTTAAATTGTTGGTCAAAAAATACATGTACAAAGATTCATTTAAAACTTATTAAAAACCGCAGTGACATAACATTGCTTTATTTTAAAATCGCATTTCTATTTACGTTCACGAGATCACGTAACCTATTCTGCCGCACTAGCCAAAAATCGTCTTACTCCAAGTATTGTAATCGCAGCCGCTTTTTCATTATTTAAGATTTTTTTATTCTGTTTTTTTGTACTTTCTGGTCAAAAGTCTGAATTTTAAGCCCATAGTATTCATCATTTATTTACTTTTAGAAAGAAATAAGTAACTAAGATCGCGCTGTTTGAATTTTTACAAATGATTATATGAACATTCGACCGTTTTTATAGAATTTTGCCTACATTTTTGTCGATATCTTATTAAAATCATATAGAATTCAAAAAGTATTATTTCTCAAGAGGTGTTGAAAACTTGAAGCGAAAATATTAAAAAATGAATGCACTACGCACGGTTTTTGTGTACGTGTCGATGTAAATTAGATGTTACGATAGGTCACACGTGCTTGTGGGATGGAAAATTACCGGCATGACGTTTTGATATCTTTACGATTCGCGGGTAAATTCCAGTCAAGCCAGGTAGCGACTGAACCATCTCAAAGTTTGTTGACGTTTTGTAGATGTAATTTCTGAATTTTGGTAAAGTAAGGACGTAAAAAAAAAACACTCGCCCGATCGGTCGAGTACACAGCGAGGTCCACTCGTCCTACTCAGACTTAACTCGCCAATGCGAGCAGTCGAGTGGAATTTTACATCCTGTTAATGCCGATAGATGTACGGCAAAACACGATATTTTGCACGCGTTAAACTCCCTTTCTGTGAAATTACGTCCAGATGAAAATACACTAATTTTATTTTCTTTGGGGCTGTAAACAACCGACCGGCGGAAAAAATAAAATAAAACTCGGGAAAATGAATTTTAATTTTATTCCACTTTTGCAATATTTAGGACCGGCGCTCCCGTAAAACGAAAAATAAAAAAACTCTGGCCTAAACGGTCACTGCATCATTGTGGCAGTACCTGCTATTTTGTGTGAATATGTATTAATACGCTGCTGCACTGCCTTAAGTTTCGCATGTCCTGCATTAAACTCCTGTGGTATTCGGATGGATAAATAATGCCTACAGGATAAATTTTGATTACTAGTATAATCCTTTCGCAGGGTAACTTTCGCAGCACTGTGGAAATGCACCCAATTTCATATACTATGGCACTGCCTTAAAATTCAAGTTTCTCACAAAAGTCTACTACATTCCTTAGTAATGGGACGAGTAAAACTTCACTGCGGTACTGCATTGAAATTTATTCTTCCTGCAAACGTCTACTTTGGTACTTATTTGTAGAATAAAAATACAGTTAATGGTATTTATTAAAGAGAGGCTTTAAAATAATCATGTCAGCAGATGCCATTGAATTTTCAAGTTAATATTAGAGAAAAAAAAAAGAAGTAGGACTAACAAGGAAGGTTGTTGAACATCTGGTTGAGCCAGTGTATCAACAAAACCATATAGTGTTTCTCGACACATTCTACACATCAATCCCTTTGGCACAGGAGTTCCTTGCCAGCTCAACCCATCATTGTGGGTCTTTTAATATAGGGCGGAAATTCTAGCCATATGATTTGAAACCCCAGAAATCAGTCTGGAAGAAAGGTGATCCGGTTAGGACATTGAACAGAGGACAGCATATGACACGTCAAACCAAGGATGGAAAGATGGTAGCTACAGTATGAAAGGATTCAAGGTATGTCTACAACTTGAATACATGTTTCAATCCTGTTCCTAAAGACCAGGATACAGTCCTCAGAAAGTAAGTAAATCCTGAAGGAAAATGGGAAAAGGTGGTATACACCTGGCCACCTGCTTTGTTAAATTCAACAAGTACATGGGGGCGTGGATAGGTACGGTCAACTCCGAAGTAGCTACACTGTACAAAGACCAAGCATTAGGTGGTGGACCCGTTTCCTATGGTTTGCTGCGGACATAACCCTGACGAACAGCTACATTATATATATAATTTCAGTGTTAATCCCCTGATCTTTTAAATAATACTTTCAGGGAATGCTTTCTTCCATATCATGATGTTGCATCCAGAACTGGGATGGCTGAGGACAAGTCCACATAGACCTCCGATCCAGAAACGCCCATTAAACTAATGGCAACTAGAGCGAAATTGGAAACTCCAGAAAATCCATTGGGCAACAGAAAACGGCGTCTGGAAAAATTAGGAATTAAACTACTGTGTCTGAAATTAAGTGCATGAGGTATTTAAGTATTCTTTTATTATTTTAGTAAATATCACCATTGTAAATCACTAAATGTGATAATTTGATATGTTTTATTATTGCTCATTATTACTACGTTTTAAAAATAAGAAGTCCTTTCCTTCAATCTAGCTATATAACCATTGCAAAAATCACCCAGGAAGGTACATGTTAAAACAGAAGCACCCCGTAAAATGCCATCAAAAACATCTGGGAAATCGACAAAGAAGACTTAAATGACTGTCTGACTAGTAAGATTAGTGAGAACATTACATGGTGTGCATATTTTTACTATGTGTCGTGTGTATATGTAGGTTAGGTTTTTAGTACGAATGAGAATTTGATTGATTCATCTTTTGATAATTAGTTTTCACATGCAATATACTTCTCTAATATGAGCTGTATCAAGGAAAAGGGGGTTTAGAGCTAAATTTTTGAGTTTCAAGAAAGACATTTTTCATAAAGTTTGGCTTCTTGTGAATATTTCCTGAAAAATCCATGAAGATATCTCAAGTACTTTTAAAGTTACACGCTATTAAAGTGAAGTGACACCTTTTTGTCCATGATGCCAAGAACTCTAACTCAGTTTAAATGGACTACAGTACAAATTCAACAAACAAGAGGGTCATGATGACCCTGGATCGCCCACCTGAGTAATATGAGCTACATGTTTCAAATGTCAAACTGATGATTTTTAGAAATTTTTGGAAGATTTTCCGATGTACAATCAAGTAACCCCTGGGGCGTGGCCAATTTTACCCTGGGGTCATGATTTGAACAAAGTTTGTAGAAGTCTACTAGGAAATGTTACATATCAAATATCCAAGATCTAGGTCTTCTGGTTTATTTTTAGCAAATTTATGAAGATTTCCCTACGTACAATCAAGTAACCCCTGGGGCTGGGTCAATTTGATCCTGGGGGGGTCAAGATTTGAACAACTTTTGTAGAGGTCCACTAGGCAATGCTACATGACAAATATCTAAGCTCTAGGCCTTCTAGTTTAGTTTTAGAAAATTTTGAAGATTTTTCTATGTACAATCAAGTAACCCCATGGGGCGGAGTCAATTTGACCCCGGGGGTCATGATTTGAACAAATTTTGTAGAAGTCTTCTAGGCAATGCTACATGTCAAATATCTAAGATCTAGGCCTTCTGGTTTATTTTTAGAAAATTTTTGAAGATTTTCCTACAGTAAAACACCGCTCGCTCGAGCATCGATGACTCGAGCACCCGGGCTCGCTCGAGCTATTCATGTGGTCCCGGCCGATTTCCTTCTATTTTCTATATGAAATTACCATGGCTGGGTCGAGCATCAATAACTCGATCGCTCGAGCATGACACCTGGTCCCTGTGTATTAATTTACTCTTTGCTGCTTCTGGTAAACTTGAGCAGAGGTGTCAAATTTTTCACACCCTCGTCGGTCAGAATGTATCGGTCAGTTTAAAATTTTCGCACGCCGTGAGAATTGCGTGGTCTTTTCCCTGACTATCTTAAGTGTTTTTTGTCGGTATATTTGATCTGATATTGAGATTAATTATCGATGAAAGGTTGAAGAAATTTTTATTTATCAAATAGTGATCGAATACTGTTTGTTTTAGATTAAAGCAAGTATGTTATTATTTATTACTTTTTCTCTGCGGGATCGAGAAGATCAGCAGTTGTTTGCATGTAAATAAAGGAAATAATATAGCCTTTTCATAAAATTTAGACGATAATCACGATATCTTAATTTGGAGAAGAAAATTGCAAATTTCAGTACAGTTTTTGAAATAAAAATTTTTTTAGTTGTTTTTTATTACATATTGAAAGGTCTATTATAGATAGCGTTTGAAATACGTTTTTGAAAATGTCATGAGTGCGTTATTATAACGCATCACCGTTTCCTCTGCAAATGGCCCCGATTACAATAACTGGTAAAACAAACTTCAATTTTCTTCATATGTTGGTCAATGTTTGGGTCGCTCGAAACCATGGATAACTTGAGCATTTTGCTCATCCCTTTGCGACCTCGAGTGAGCCGTGTTTCACTGTATGTAAAATCAAGTGACCCCTGGGGTGGGGTCATGATTTGAACAAATTTTGTAGAGGTCCACTAGGCAATGCTACATGTGAAATATCTAAGCTCTAGGCCTTCTGGTTTATTTTTAGTAATTTTTTGAAGATTTTCCTATGTAAAATCAAGTGACCCCTGGGGCGGGGTCATGATTTGAACAAATTTTGTAGAGGTCCACTAGGCAATGCTACATGTCAAATATCTAAGATCTAGGCCTTCTGGTTTATTTTTAGAAAATTTTGAAGATTTTTCTATGTACAATCAAGTAACCCCATGGGGCGGGGTCAATTTGACCCCGGGGGTCATGATTTGAAAATTTTTTGTAGAAGTCTACTAGGCAATGCTACATGTCAAATATCTAAGATATAGGCCTTCTGGTTTATTTTTAGAAAATTTTTGAAGATTTTCCATATATTTTCCTTTGTAAAATCAAGTGACCTCTGGGCGGGGTCAATTTTGACCCCGGAGGTCATGATTGGAATAAATTTTGTAGAGGTCCACTAGGCAATGCTACACGTGAAATATCTAAGATCTAGGCCTTCTGGTTTATTTTTAGATTTTTTTTTAAGATTTTCCTATGTAAAATCAAGTGACCCCTGGGGCGGGGTCAATTTTGACCCCTGAGGTCATAATTTGAACAAATTTTGTAGAGGTCCACTAGGCAATGCTACATGTGAAATATCTAAGCTCTAGGCCTTCTGGTTTATTTTTAGAAATTTTTTGAGGATTTTCCTATGTAAAATCAAGTGACCCCTGGGGCAAGGTCAAAAATTGACCGCCGGGGTCATGATTTGAACAATTTTAGTAGAGGTCCACTAGGCAATGCTACATGTCAAATATCTTAGCTCTAGGGCTTCTGGTTTTTGAGAAGAAGATTTTTTAAGATTTTCCTATGTAAAATCAAGTAACTCCTGGGGCGGGGTCAATTTTAACCCCGGGGTCATGATTTGAATAAATTTGGTAGAGGTCCACTAGGCAATGCTTCACACCAAATATCTAAGCTCTAGGGCTTCTGATTTTTGAGAAGAAGATTTTTTAAAGTTTTTCCTTTCTGTTGCCATGGCAACCAGAGTTCTGCATGGAATTCAATTCTTTGAATAATTTTTGTAGAGCTTCACCCAAGGAACATTCCTGTGAAGTTTGAATGAAATTGGCCTAGCGGTTTATGAGGAGATGTCATTTAAAGTAAAAGTTTATGGACGCCGGATGGTGACTGATCAGAATAGCTCACCCTGAGCCTTTGGCTCTGGTGAGCTAAAAACAGGAATTATTTCATGACTTTTGGTGAACTGATTGTGTAACATTACACATGCTCTATGTAACCTTTTGCGATGACTTGTAAGTAATGCATGATCCTCATCTGTTATAGCTTTTACAACTTGCTTTCGTTTAGTTGTAATTTTTATTTTACTTCTAGTCTCCTACCAAGTTATGTCAGCGGATCGGACCATACCTCTGACTGTCTTTCATGAAAATGCGTCAAATATACCTTATTCAGGTTCATTTAAATTTATACATATTCATAATCTGTTTTTGTGGTGTATCTGATGCAAGTGCCAAAACAAAACTCAAAAAGGTCGAATAACACTTCGTGGTACAACTTATAATAGTAGCTAGTAGTGTCTTTTTCTTAGTTTGTTATGCTTTATTGACTTTCAAACAGATTTTCAAATAACTATATTTATTATTATTACTGTATTTAAATTAGAGCGTGTCCCAGTCGCGAGCTGTATTCCGTTGAGACTTTTCTTTAAAGTCACAATTTAGGTGTCAATGGTCTGGTTATATAATGAAGAGTTGTAAGAGCTCATTTCACCAAAAACACATTCATGTACAGTTTTGGAAACAGTTCATACTAATACTTCTAGAACTGAAGTGATTATGAACGTTTCTTTAGGAAATTCAATTATTTCTTTTTGGAACAAGACTTTAAAAAGAACATCTGATTATATTATGCTCTGTCTTCATTGAAATTAATACGAGATATTACCAACTTTTGACAAAAGAAACGTTAAATAAAGTTAGAATTTTATCCTTTGTTCTGTTTCAATTGAATAATTCATGGGGCTTTCCAGTCATTGGGTTCCATTCTGGAGTTAAAGGTTTTATTCTGCCTGGAGCCTGTAGCTCAGTGGTTAGACAGTCTTCCTCATAATCGGGAGATTGAGTGTATAGATCCCAGTCGAATCACACATTGCCAGGCCATATTGCAAATGTATATAATTTCTATGCTTTAGTATTTAAAGTATTTCTGTCTACAAAAAGTGTCGATAGGGTAGAATTAATTGCCAAAATCCTCGAAATGACGATTTTACATCTTGAAGAAAATTGCCAATTTGCCACAGTACCAGAGTATATTAATGAATAGTTTGTTTTTGTTCGGATTTACGGCCGTTTTAAACATTATTCAAGTTATATCAGGCAGGCAGTTCACGGCTAGGCCTAACCATCGTTCCTGGGAAAGACCAGTACTAGACGCCAAAGTCCGTAGCAACTGCCTACTTTCTCACATAAAAAATCGTAGTTGGCAGCAGGGCTCGAACCTACAACCCTCCACCATTGAGAGGTATCTCCTACACTACGGACCCGAACTACAAATGAATATAATGAGCATACAAAGTCACATGTAGAATACTGAATACTGTACCATTTATAAAGTATTTCAGAGTTTCTATGCGTTATAATGCATAATGCATGGAGCTCAAAGTCAAAATTACCATGACTGTGTACTTTGGAATAACTTAAATGCATTCTTAAATAAAGTTTGAGTTTTAAAGATGAAAAGTACAATACTTCCATAATGGATTTATAAATGTACACAAATCTAATATGCAACTGGAAGAAGCGATGTGTGAATATATATTACCGATGTGGCGTAAAAACGAAGAAGCGTTCTGTAGAGAATTACCAGTGTATATATGTATGTTCCATGTGCAATAACAATTTAAAATATTATTGCCGTAGTATATAAATGTACACTATTTCAGTCTAGAAAAATCGTATGCACCAAATAGCGATTGTACATCAAAATCGGTTACCACAGTGCAAGTTTGTATTTTACTGGAAAACATTTAGAATTACCGTAGTGCCACAGTGAAAGTAATTGGAGAAAAGTCTACAAAACGCATTAGTTGCAGATCTGAGGTTTTCAGACTCCTAGAATGCCGAAGCTGCATAATGCAGACGTAGTAAAAAAGCTTTAAATACCGTAGCATAGAAATGAGTAATTATTTAAATTTTAAAAACAGAGTTTGGTAATTACCGCGACGAGCAACCTTCAGAACTAATTGGTATTTTTGGAGAGTAATGATCCCTTAATTGCCTGAAAAGGATTATCTTATCAACAGTTTGCGATAACAGTGATTTTAGAACATTATTGCGCACAAGACGTTTGATTTTGTTTTTAAGTTTAGTGGACACCAGTCCTGTGATTTGTTGCGTAATATTATTTAGTATGTCATATAAATGACTTAACTTATTAGTTTAACTGATTTCATACTGTTTTGTTAATAACATAAAACATATAACATGAAAGTTTACACTTCAGATGAAATTCTGCAAAAAGTAAAAAGCCTTCAAATTCACCCCCACCCGCCCCCCAGATACAAAGACAAGAGGGCCATGAAGGCCCTGTATCGCTCACCTGACCTATTGACCTAAAGATCATCAAAATCAACATTCTGACCAAGTTTCATTAAGATATGGTCATAAATGTAGCCTCTAGTGTTAACTAGCTTTTCCTTTGATTTGACCCAGTGACCTAGTTTCTGACCCCACATGACCCAGATTCAAACCTGACCTAAAGATCATCAAGATTAACATTCTGATTAAGTTTCATGAAGATACAGTCATAAATGTGGCCTCTAGAGTGTTAACAAGCTTTTCCTTTGATTTGACCTAGTGACCTAGTTTTTGACCCCCACTTGACCCAGATTTAAACTTGACCTATAGATCATCAAGATTAACATTCTGACCAAGTTTCATTAAGATATGGTCATAAATGTGGCCACTACAGTGTTAACAAGCTTTTCCTTTGATTTGACCTGGTGACCTAGTTTTTGACCCCAGATGACCCAATATTAAACTCGTCCAAGATTTTATTGAGGGTAACATTCTGACCAAGTTTCATTAAGATTGGGCCAAAATTGTGACCTCTAGAATGTTAACAAGCTTTTTCTTTGATTTAACCTGGTGACCTAGTTTTTGATCCCTACCTGACCCAGATTTGAATTTGACCTATGGATCATCAAGATTAACATTCTGACTTAGTTTCATTTAGATATGGTCATAAATGTGGCCTCTAGAGTGTTAACTAGCTTTTCCTTTGATTTGACCTAGTGACCTAGTTTTTGACCCTACATGACCCAGATTCAAACTGGACCTTGAGATCATCAAGATTAACATTCTGACCAAATTTCATCAAGATATAGTCATAAATGTGACCTCTACAGTGTTAACAAGTCTTTCCTTTGATTTGACCTTGTGACCTAGTTTTTGACCCCAGATGACCTAATATCAAACTCGTCCAAGATTTTATTGAGGGTAACATTCTGACCAAGTTTCATTAAGGTTGGGCCAAAATTGTGACCTCTAGAGTGATAACAAGCTTTTCCTTTGATTTGACCTGGTGACCTAGTTTTTGACCCCAGATGACCCAATATCAAATCTGTCCAAGATTTTATTGAGGGTAACATTCTGACTGAGTTTCATTAAGATTGGACCAAAATTGTGACCTCTAGAGAGTTTACAAGCTTTTCCTTCGATTTGACCTGGTGACCTAGTTTTTGACCCCAGATGACCCATATCAAACTCGTCCAAGATTTTATTAAGGGTAACATTCTGACCAAGTTTCATTAAGATTGGGTTAAAATTGTGACCTCTAGAGCGTTAACAAGCTTTTCCTTTGATTTGACCTGGTGACCTAGTTTTTGACCCCAGATGACCCAATATCAAAGTCGTCCAAGATTTTATTGAGGGTAACATTCTGACCAAGTTCCATTAAGATTAGGTCAAAATTGTGATCTCTAGAGTGTTAACAGTCAAATTGTTGACAACGGACGGATGGACTGACGACGGACACAGGGCGATCACAAAAGCTCACCTTGAGCACTTCGTGCTAAGGTGAGCTAAAAAACAAAAAAATTCCAGTAGTCCTACACTGTACGATATGGGTAATGTGGACCCTCGTTTTGATGGTATGTTTTAGGCGTCTGCGGTAGTCAGTCGGTGTATGATAGCGGTAATAGCGACCCCCGTTTTTATGGTACGCATTAGTCTGCTATGGTAGCTGAAAGGATATGCAGACTATGTTTATAGCATAGTAACAAAAAACAAAGTCCCATAACTCTGCAGAATATTTATCTAAAAGAACGTAACATGCACCATGCACAACTAGGGTTGGTACTGATCATTTGTGCAACGTTTCATTTAATTGTGTGGAAGGGTTCGGGAGATTAGGCACACATAAGATTGCATATGCAGACTGTATGTATATTGTACAGTCTAACATGTACTAACAGTCACCTCCGATCAGTGTTCACCTCCATTCAGCGGTCATTTCATGATGCCCTCGTGGACTTTCCTCTATTTCATCACTTTATTCAGCGGTCACCTCCCATCCGTGGTCACCGGAATTGCCTCCCAACCGCCATATTTGACCCCTTTCAGCGGTCATGTTTCTTACAAAGCCAATTTTTAGGCGAGAATTGCTGGAGATACCCGATTTTTGAGAAACACGTGATTGCTAAGTTTCGCGTGACTTCATCACAATTTTTGACCAATGAAAAGTTTGTTGACGCCTACAAAAAACACAGTCGTTGAAGAAGTTAATTACTAATTACAAAATGACATGAGCTTCTCAATTCAAACTGATAACAAAAGGTGTGATCATCTTTTTGGTAGGACCAAAATGGCCAGTAACTATCGGTAATTAGCATGTCACCTTGTGTCACTTTTATTGTTCACAGTTTTATCTCGGTTAAAGATAATACTCGATCTTTAATTAGTATCAAAATATTTGTGAATTTTTTTTTATATTTCTTTCATCTATTAAATTTTTATGAAATTAATTTTGTTTGAAAGAAATATAAACCACTCGATCTTCTAATGGCAATCTTAGATTTTAGCGTAGACAGTAAGCATGGAGAGTAGTTTCCCTTTAACAAAATGGCGAAAATGACAATTTTTGCTGTTACTATAACACACGCCGGAGTTGTCGATTGCTAAGAAAACCATAATTTAGTATTGCGGGGGTAAATGCACTTCTGACCAGTGTTCAGGCCTAAAATTATGACTGAACACTGGTCAGAAGTCTGAAAAATATATATACTGGCTGCCCCCACAATCAGCGTCACCTGGCTTAAACAGCCAAATTGTCTGTTTCCCCTGAGTCGCTCATCTGAGTAATATGAGCCATATGTTTAAAATGGCAAACTGATGCTAAAATATTAGAAAGTAGGTCAGTAGGTCAAATTCATGGTCACTGAAAGTCAGTTTTAAGATCAGTGTGTAAAACTGTACATGCCATCCAAATTTCAAGGCTGTATCTTAAAAAACAAGAAAGTAGGTCAGCAGGTCAAGGTCACAGTCAAGTGACCCCTAATCACTTGGGGTAATCAGGTTATTATAATTAAACAGTCTAGGAAATATGATCTGATAATTTCTTAACTATTTATTCCTATATAACTCATAAAAAAGTGACCCCCTGGGTGGGGCCTCTTTTCACCCCAGGGGCATAATTTGAACAATTTTGGTAGAGGACCAATAGGCAATGCTATATACCCAATATCAAAGGCCTATGCCTTGTGGTTTCAGACAAGAAGATTTTTATGGTTTTTACCTATGTAAGTCTATGTAAAACTTGGGACCCCCAGGGCAGGGCCTCTTCACCCAAGAGACATAATTTAAACAATTATGGTAGAGGACCACTAGGTAATGCAACATAACAAATATCAAAAGCCTAGGCCTTGCAATTTCAGGCAAGAAGATTTTTAAAGTTTTTTCCTATATAAGTCTACGTAAAACTTGAGATCCCCTGGGCAGGGCCTCTTTTCACCCCAGGGTTACAATTTGAACAATTTTGGTAGAGGACCACAAGGCAATGCTACATACTAAATATCAAAGGCCTAGGTCTTATGGGTTTAGACCAGAAGATTTTTAAAGTTTTTTCCTATGTAAGTCCATGTAAAGCTTGTGCCCCCCACCCCCCGGCATGGCCTCTTTTCACCCCAGGGGCATAATTTGAATAATTTTCACAGAGGACCATTAGATGATGTCACATGTCAAATATCAAGGCTCAAAGCCTTGCGGTTTTGGACAAATTTTTTTTTAAAGTTTTTCCTGGCAACCAGAGTTCTGCATGGAATTCAATTCTTTGAACAATTTTGAAAGAGGGCCACCCAAGGATCATTCCTGTGAAGTTTGGTGTAATTCTGCCCAGTGGTTTTCAAGAAGATTTTTTTAGAAAATGTTGACAGACGGACGACGGACATTGAGAAACACAAAAGCTCACCATGAGCCTTTGGCTCAGGTGAGCTAAAAACAAACTCTCATAACTCTGCAGAATTTTTTTCTGAAAGAACATGCACCATGCACAACTAGGGTTACTACTGATCACTTGTTTTAAGTTTTATTAAATTGTGTGCATGAGTTCAGGAGATTAGGCACCCACAAGATTGCATAATGCAGACTCTATGTATATAGTATAGTAACAAAAAACAAAGTACCGTAACTCTGCAATTTTTTTTCTGAAAGAACCTAACATGCACCATGCACAACTACTGTTGTTACTGATCACTTGTGTGAAGTTTCATTTAATTGTGTCAACGGGATGAGGAGAGTTGGTGCGCACAAGATTGTGTCTACGGACAGACAGACAAACAAACAACCTGAAATCAGTATACCCCCCTTACAATGAAGTACAAAAATAAAAAATGTGGCCTCAAAAGTGTAAAAGAAGGTTTTTGAATGTTTTGCTCTAGTGACAGTTTTTGAATTCAGATAACCCAGTTTTAAGAAGATCAAACGGAAAATGTGGCTTTTACAGCGTTTGGTCTCAGGTAACCCAGTTTTAAATCTGTCCTAGATTTTGTAGAGACAATTCTGACAAACTTTCATAACATTGCTATAAAAAATGTGGCCTCTATAAGTGTTAACAAGGTTTTTATAATAACTGACCTAGTGACCTAGGATATCCAAGATTTTATTGAAGGTAATATTCTGACCACTGGCACCAGATCAGAAAGAATATGCCTCAGTACGTGTTATACCCTACCCCTAGGTATTCTTTAAGAACCATGGTCATGAACGGGAAAATATACTAACCCGTTTCAATCGCGCATTTCATACCTAAAACACGCAGTGCGGTAAATGTGTACTATGGATATCAAACAAGTGGTAATTTATCTTCCATTGTGTACCGGTCACATTTTTTCAATGCATCTTATCTTAGAAAAACAACGCGTAGTTTATAGTAATTTGGGCACTTTCAGAAAAAATGACTAAAAACGTGACATAGGGGGTCAAAAATAAAGTTCAGATGCATTGTTATGCATTGCCTTCACTGATTCTGTCTTTAACGAATAGTTTTGATCCTTTTTGATTATTTGTGACGAAAACAACAATTTAAATTATTTTACTGTAAATAAATGATTTTTTCTACAAACCATTCAGCTTTTAAGATTTCTTTCTAAAGCTTTTGGGCAGTGCCTGTCATTAATTATATACACACTGATTTAGTCCTTATCGGATAACTTTGGTTTTCATGAAATTTTTGTGGAAGAAAACAGCACAAAACATGCACCACAAATGCACCTCAGAATTTCAATTCTGCAGCCAGTGTATTTAAGAGGCGCATTAATTATCACTCCATCTGTTATACCGGTACTCAAAAGTCCGCTAGACATAACAGCAGGCTTCGCAAAAATGTTGGACATTTAAGTCAGACAAACTTACAACTTTAGTCAGACCGTGAAAAAAATCGAAAAATAAATTATGTAACTGGCGAAACGAAACCGTTTTAATTTTTTAAACATATTTGTATCAATCCAGATATTTTGAGCCGCACCATGAGAAATCCAACATAGTGCGTTTGCGACCAGCATGGGTCCAGACCAGCCTGTGCATCCGTGCAGTCTGGTCAGGATCCATGCTGTTTGCTTTCAAAGCCTATTGCAACTAGAGAAACCGTTAGCGAACAGCTTGGACCAGACTGTACGGATCCGCAGGTCCATGCTGGTCACAAATGCACTATGTTGGTTTACTCTTGGTGCGACTGAAGTGAGCAGAATCTGTCTTAAAACAATATTCAATTTTTAAGTTGGTCAAATCTGTTATCCGATGGCTTGATACACTCTGACATATTGTCGTTTCAAAAAGGCGAGTATTGATATCATCGCTGCGCCCGTTGATAATTCGTGTTTTGTTAGACGAAATTGTACCGAATACATGTGTAACTATGCATTAATATAGTATCTTATGTTGTACACTTGCTGAAGGAAGATTATCCGTGAGGGAATATTATTTAGAAAACATACATGTCTTTGATTCTCACAGCAGGTCACATTGCAAACAATATTGAATGAATTTTAGCTGAATATTCTTTTGTTTTGTTCACTCTCGTATTGCAAAGCATGTTTAATTATATTTGTTCTTAATATAACGATGAACTGTACATGTTTAAGTTATATCAATAAATTACTGTCCTGTTCTGTTCTGTTCTAAATCATCTTACTAAATTAGTGCGCTAATTAGTGTTAATTGGGAGTAGCAACGCCTGAGGAAATCCGTATCACTGCTGATTATCGATTTTCTATAAATAGCCTAATTAACATGTGGTCACATTTTCGAGTGTTTGAAACGACAACGAGACAATACTGTCTAAAATTCGGTAACATTCTTAGATCACTAGGGTTGCATTAACATAATATCTTATATTTTGATAGCTATGATTGACGAACATTTAAGTTTATTCTGACATACTTGAAAATTGTTACAACTTGCTGGAAAAGCTATGGTAGGTACAAACTGGTATTGTCTATGGACGGGAAATGTTCGGAAACTTTTCCGTTGAAATTCCGTTTCTATTTTTAGCCGTGGATTATCTGTGGATTTATATAATCTGTAGATTATTGTTGCTATTAGAAGTCATCGTTCTTTATCAAATACAGTCTTATATTTCGGGAGTTATACCTGTGACAATGCGGTTAGGAAACATGTTTGAATTGTCAGTCTGGATTCCCGGCTAGGTTTCAACTTTTTCTACGTTATAAGCTACGTGACCTCGGCCAGTACTATGCAATAGCTAATCAATATCATCGCTCAGTTCAGGTGACATGAGGTCAACGTTTATTCACGTGATCATAAATTTGCATATTTGTATTCATACACGTGGTTGTTTTAATTAAAACGTTGGCTTCAGTTTGTATTGATTTTAGTTGCCGAATTTACATTAAAAATGGTATCAAGGCATATATTGTTGCATTGCATATTCTGCACGTTGTGTAGATAATTATTTCCCTGGAAAGCCTGGAACTATTTTTGGTTGTTAGGATGGTCTTAAGAACTGACAAGATTTCTCAAACAGAGTATTCTTTTTAACACTGGTGGCAGCAGCCACCAAAAATCATTAACATGTGAGCATTATTTCTTGGCAGAATTTATTACTGAGGCTAAAACCATCAATTTGTTTATATCAACCAATATGGAAGTTTAACTTTGTTAATTTTTGTAATAAAATATCAGCAAAACCATACTACTTTAACCAACAAACACCTTTGCAACAAATAATGAAAACAAACTGTTTTAACTGATCTCATTTCAAGAACAATGGTCATAACTTTTAAAGAAAGAACAAAATCTTACACTCCTGACTTAATAATAACGAAGTCTACTATTACAACTATACTCTTAGTTTCTGTTGCTTAATGTAACAAGTTTCTGTCAGTTATAACTCTAAATATAAAAGTCATTAACTTGTAAGCTATATTTCATGGCAAACTTTTTAACTGAGGCTAAAACCATCAATTTGCTTATATCATCCAATATGAAAGTTTTAAATTTGTTACTTTTTGTAATAAAATATGAGCAAAACCATAGTATTTTAAGCAACAAATACCTTTGCAACAAATAATGAAAACAAACTATTTCACTGATCTCATTTCAAGAACAATGGTCATAACTTTAAAGAAAGAACGAAATCTTACACTCCTGACTTAAGAGCAAGTCCAAAGAATTCTGACATACAGTCGAACTTCGATGGCTCGAACTCGAGGGTCCCATGGAAATTAGTTCGAGTTTTCCGTTGTTGGAGCCATCCAAATGGCGGCCATTTTGAATTTGGGAATTTGAGGGCATGATGTGTTACAAACTTTACATCGTAATATATTGTCATATTGTACCTAAATATGTGTGTGATACGATGATAAATAAAAAACGAATGCTGAAATATGCTTTATTATTTATTTTCAAACATGACATAGATACGGAAAAACACAGATAAAACACTAATATAATTATAAGAATTTGGTGAAGACAACATCAAATAGAAAGACATGAATAACAAACCTTTTTGAATCTTAGTCCAGTACAAATATTATCAAATATATTGCTTTCCAGTAGCCGACTTAGCTATCCCCCCGTATCCGGGTCCTTTACTAAGATGTTCAGCCATGCTAAAGCAGTATGAAAGTTGACGTCGGATCTCCCGTTTTTATGCAGAAATTATAAAGGCAGACGTAGAATGTACATTGCTTTATCATTTTAAATAATTTTATTCGTATAAATCAAAGCCCATTAAAGCATTGCAGTGAACAAAAGTCACTTTGTTTAATTTGTTTGTCGTATACCAACGCTAATTACGTAAGCGTGTGAAAATTATGCACGCACCGGTTAAAGGGGAAACTTGGCGAATGTCAGGCAGAAGTATGAAAAACTTTGTAAACACAAGCCATCCTGGCAAAAAGTGTCTGTTCGACTGAATAGGTGTAATTATCACTGTAATTAAGCCGAGGGGACCACCAAATAAGTTCGAGAGTTCGAATTTTCGAAGTTCGAGCCATACGAGGTAGAACTATATAGAATAAAGAAGGAATAAATTCGGGACCGGGCAAAGAGTTCGAGCGATCCAGGGTGTTCGAAAGATCCGAGTTCGAGCCATTGAAGTTCAACTGTACTTATGTTTCTAATTTATATGTAAAAACAGCATCTTTTACCAAAATTCTAAATTGCAAATCTTACACTTTGAGTCATTTTTATATTTTTGTAAAGTAAGTCACCTTTTAGATAGAACAGCAATATATTTTCAGTGTTAAAAATAGCTGCAAGATATCTGCCACAATAACAAAGTTTAAAATACTCGAGATGACTTTCAAGTTAAAGTGTCACAGTATACAACAAACAAACTGAACACTGACAGGGCTTTCGTTTGCTTTTTGGGTCCAGGGTCCAAAAATGGGGGGAATTTTGCATGATTTTTCAAAAAAATCCTTTGAGGGGGAATTTCAAACACAAAAAGAAATGCAAACAAATATAATCATGCTTTTCAATTTTGCTGACCCAAACCTGAATTCTGTTAATTATAAACTCTGCTGTATGAATTCTGCCAATTATAAACAACCTTATTCAGGCATCACACTTTGTATTTTTTTCTCTGAGCTACTGAATTTTCGGAAACAATAAAATTTTAAGGCCAACAAGTCCACTGCAAATCGCTTAGCACTGATGTTCTTGGACTCGAGGGGGAATTTTTTTGTATAGGGGGAAAAAAAACATATTATTTTGAGGGGGAAATGGGGTCGATATTTGGCCCCAATTTTTGCCAAACGAGAGCCCTGACTGAACGCAGAACATAAAACTGTCCAAAGTGTATCACTCCATAGTTTGTTCAGTCAGTTTGCACTGAGAACATCTGGCATCGAGATGAGCTCCTCGATTCATCCAAATCAGGACATATGGCAGGCGTTTTATGATACTAAAATGTGGCTATTTTACGTTTCTGATCCTGAAATGATTGTACACTCTGGCGTGTTGTACAATCAGCATTATTACTGAGATCTGTATCTTGCGGTTCATTAGTAGCTGCTATGAGTTAAGATTTTATAACTTGAATTTTCATTGATAAGGCAAATAGTAAAACCACCTTGGACTTGTACTGAACAGCACAATTATCTGTAAACCTATGCAGGACCTTGAATTTGCATGGGCCAGGATTCTTCATGAGGTGGATAAACAGCTGATCTGTGAAAGCATGGACAGCCTTAGCATTATGTACTAATTCATCTGAGAGAATAATAAGTGATTCCTTTTTAGCTCGACTATTTGAAGAATAAGTACAACTATCCTACTCACCACGGCGTCGGCGTCACACCTTGGGTTAAGTTTTTCGTACCAGTCCACATTTTGACAAAGTCTTTTGAGATAAAGTTTTGAAACTTTCAACACTTGTTTACCATCATCATGGCCAGTTATAGGCAAGAGCACATAACTCCATCAAGGATTTTGGCTGAATTATGGCCCCTTTTGATTTAGAAATCATGGTTAAGTTTTTCGTACCAGTTCATATTTTGACAAAGTCTTTTGAGATAAAGCTTTGAAACTTTCAACACTTGTTTACAATCACCATGTCCAGTTATAGGCAAGAGCACATAACTCCATCAAGGATTTTGGCTGAATTATGGCCCCTTTTGACTTAGAAATCTTGGTTAAGTTTTTCGTACCAGTTCATATTTTTTGTAAAGTGTTTGACATAGGGCTTTGAAACTTTTATCACCTGTTTAGTATAATAGTCTCTATCTGTAGGAAAGAGAACATAACTCTGTCATCTATTTTGGCTGAATTATGGCCCTTTTTGGACTTTGAAATTGGTTCTGTTTTCATACAAGTCCATGTTTTGTCAAAACTATTTGACATATGGCTTTTAAACTTTGAACACTTGTTTATCATTATGATTTCCATCTGTAGGCAAGACTACATAACTATTTTGACTGAATTATGGCCCTTTTTGGACTTTGAAATTGGCTCATATATTGCCATTTAGTGCAAGACTTATCGAAATCAAAGTAATACAGGAACAGTGTTTGTCTAATCTATTTATTTCTTTTGTCTGAATATCCGTGGAAATATTTTGACCCCATTCTTCAATCAATTCTTTGAATAGTCGAGCGCGCTGTCATCAGACAGCTCTTGTTAATCACAGGATTCTCCACTGTACTATTTTGGCCATGCCGGACTACAAAATATTTTTTCTTGTAGGCAAGGTTCTGTTCCTTTTTCTGTTTTTTAGCTCACCTGTCACAAAGTGACAAAGTGAGCTTTTGTGATCGCGCAGCGTCCGTCGTCTGTGCGTGCGTGTGTAAACTTTTGCTTGTGACCACTCTAGAGGTCACATTTTTCATGGGATCTTTATGAAAGTTGGTCAGAATGTTCATCTTGATGATATCTAGGTCAAGTTTGAAACTGGGTCACGTGCGGTCAAAAACTAGGTCAGTAGATCTAAAAATAGAAAAACCTTGTGACCTCTCTAGAGGCCATATTTTTCATGAGATCTTCATGAAAATTGGTCAGAATGTTCACCTTGATGATATCTAGGTCAAGTTCGAAACTGGGTCACGTGCGGTCAAAAACTAGGTCAGTAGGTCTAAAAATAGAAAAACCTTGTGACCTCTCTAGAGGTCATATTTTTCAATGGATCTTCATGAAAATTGGTCAGAATGTTCTCCTTGATGATATCTAGGTCAAGTTTGAAACTGGGTCACGTGCAGTCAAAACTAGGTCAGTAGGTCTTAAAATAAAAAAACTTTGTGACCTCTCTAGAGGCCATATTTTTCATGGGATCTTTATGAAAATTGGTCAGAATGTTCACCTTGATGATATCTAGGTCAAGTTTGAAACTGGGTCACATGTGGTCAATAACTAGGTCAGTAGGTCTAAAAATAGAAAAACCTTGTGACCTCTCTAGAGGCCATATTTTTCAAGAGATCTTCATGAAAATTGGTCAGAATGTTCATCTTGATGATATCTAGGTCAAGTTCGAAACTGGGTCAACTGCAATCAAAAACTAGGTCAGTAGGTCTAAAAATAGAAAAACCTTGTGATGTCTCTAGAGGCCATATTTCTCAAGGATCTTCATGAAAATTGGAGAGAATGTTCAGCATGATGATATCTAGGTCAGGTTTGTAACTGGGTCATGTGCGGTCAAAAACTAGGTCAGTAGGTCAAATAATGAAAAAACCTTATGATCTCTCTAGAGGCCATTTTTTTCATGGGATCTGTATGAAAATTGGTCTAAATGTTCATCTTGATGATATCTAGGTCAAGTTTGAAACTGGGTCAACTGCAATCAAAAATTAGGTCAGTAGGTCTAAAAATAGAAAAATTTTGTGACCTCTCTAGAGGCCATACTTTTGAATCGATCTTCATGAAAATTGGTCAGAATTTCCACCTTGATGATATCTAGATCAAGTTTGCAACTGGGTCACGTGCCATCAAAAACTAGGTCAGTAAGTCAAATAATAAAAAAACCTTGTGACCTCTCTGGAGGCCAAATTTTTCATGAGATCTTCATGAAATTTAGTGAGAATATTCACCTTTATGATATCTAGGTCACATATCTTCAAAAACTAGGTCAATAGGTCAAATAAAAGAAAAACCTTCTGACCTCTCTAGAGGCCATATTTTTCAATGGATCTTCAAGAAAATTGGTCAGAATTTTTATCTTGATGATATCTAGGTCAAGTTCAAAACTGCGTCACATGAGCTCAAAAACTAGGTCACTATGTCAAATAATAGAAAAAACAACATCGTACTCAAAACTGGGTCATGTGGGAACAGGTGAGCGATTCAGGACCATCATGGTCCTCTTGTTTATACTTTTCATTTGTCTCTGTCCTGGTGGGATCAGACTTTAATTTTTCTCTGAATTTTTTTACATAAAAATTATTCACGATTCTTGATTCTCTTGTCCAGTGCATCATGATTTTTAGACAGTTTACTTTTCTTATTTATCTGAATATTGTTTATTGATCTGAAATTACAGGTAATGCAGGACATTACAAATTTGTAAATTATTTACTATACATATATAAATATAGTACCATTACCATTTACATAATGGTACATTGTTGTGTTTTGTATTTAATTTCTCATGTAAATAGTAAATTGTTGATTTTATAATCAAAATATATTGATGTGCTCAGTCAAAAATGTGGAACATACACTTTAAATTTAAACATTTCATATATGTCAGGAGTGTAAGATTTAAACAAAGCCCTAATATAGGTCTTTATATTAAAAATCCTAAAAAGGCATGACTTCTAATGGTTTACATATTCAACATGGACCAATATAGCATTATCTTAAGCCATATACTGTTCTTAGTTACACAATGGTTTGATTTTTATAGCTTATGAACACAATTAATTTCATTTTGACATTAATACAAGCTTTTTAACATTTTAAAACCTTTGAAACTTGTCTGAATCAGTTTTAGTATAATATTTAGAAACATAAATTCTACTTACATTCATTTCATGCAGCCACTATACATGACAGTACCAAGCTTTCATAATGACATAATTCTTACACTCCTGACATATTTTTAAATTTTTTATACTTGACACCAGTCCTGTCAATCAAGTGTCATCAGTGAACTTACATGACCTTGCATGTGTAGCAGTCCACTCAATTTCTTACAAAATGTACACATAAGTTGGTTCTTACAGTGTTTTTCAAAATTAGGGGTGTTAAATCACAAATCTTACACCCCTTACAGAAGAAAAAGGCCTGCTGCGTACTCTTGCTGTGTACATACAGCGTATATGATGCGTACATGATGTGTACTGAAATCAATAGTACGCAGGATATACACCGCACATACACCGATAGTACGTTTGTAGTACACTTTTGACATGCAAATGAGCTCTGCCGCGTACTACTTGCTGCGTACATGCTGTGGACTACATAGTACACAGAATGTACGCTGGAGGAATTTAGTATGCGAGAAATAGTACGCAGCATGTACGCGGCACATACACTTTTCACATGCAAATGAGCCTGCGGTGTACTACCCCTGCGGCGTACATGCTGTGTACTCCTGCGGCGTACATGCTGTGTACTCCTGGCCCGAGTCCTGCGGCGTACATGCTGTGTACTCCTGCTGCATACATGCTGTGTACTCTTGTGGCGAAACTGCTGTGATAATGTAAATTCCTTACCCCACCAACTTTCGTTTGCAAATGCTGATCATTTGGACAGAAAAAAACAGAAAAAAGATAAGTGACATGCATCAATAAGTATTTACCCTTACCAAAATAATGTAGATTGATGTTATCAAATAAATTAGTATGCTTTTCTCCATCCACTTTTCAATGAAATAAATCAATTTTTGTAGCATGTAATCTGGTAAACATTTGAAGAAAATGGCGTAACTGCATCAAGGGGAAACAACTTTAATGCAACTAAATATAAGTGTTATGATTTATTATAGACGATGTGTGCGTAGTATGTATTTATTTTGATTAAAATCCATCTGAGAACAATCTAGGACTGGAATTATATAAGCATTTATACACTTTTACGTCCGTAAAAAGTAGCGCACCAAAAAATTTTGGATTGATTTTTTCCAATGGGGCAAGCGCAATTAGCCAAAAACGTTCTGAAAATATACGAGCGGCAAATCCGATAAACAACTTTTTAATTTGGTGAGGCCTTTATGAGTTAACATAATGAGCATTAAAACCTTTATAAAACATGATAGAGTGGTGTTTTGCTTAAGAGTATTCAAATAACAGTGAGAGCTATTAATTCTTCTCATTCGGGCGCTGTTGAGGCATTATCTTGGTAATTATTTCATGTATTACAAAATGTAATGCAACGAAGTTCAAATAAGGCTTTTCAATTATCCAAGTTAGAAAGCTCCAGGATTAATTCAAAATGAAAAAGAATATATTTTTACACTGCATGCAAGGTGCAGCTCAGAAATCACTAAGATGTCAGCTTCACAAATGAACATTGCAAATAGTTTGGCAAAATTTTATTGTTCAGAATACCGGTAATCTGAACTATTCTATGCTATTAAGATAAAAGTTACTCGGAAATCAAGTTCTTGCTTCCAAAAAAAAAAAATGTACAAATCCTTCCTGCATGAAGTCCCTCCCGCGTATATGAAGTTTACTTCAGACTTTAACTTATAAAAAAAAAACTAAGTATAAATGCCAAAAGAAATTGTACAAGTCTTTCCTGCGTATATGAAGTGTACTGCACAAATTTCAAAGTATCTGCGGTGTACATGCAGTGTACTATTTTCTTGTACAAGTCCCTCCTGCGTACATGCAGTGTACTCCTTAAATTTTCAGAGTCTGTGCTGCGTACTTGAAGTGTACTAGTGACTTCCTGCGTACATGCTGTGTACTCGTCGAAATAGTACACGGTATGTACGCGGCATGCGGTGTATGTAAAATGTACTCCTCTGGCATACTACTGTGTTCGCGGCATATACACAGCAAATACGCAGCATGTACGCCACAGAGGCTTGCTTCTGTAAGGGACTCCTGACCATTTAGTAGTCCTGTTTTTGATAAGGTCCCCACCACTCACACATATAAACATATTGGGTTCAGTAAAAGGCAGTTTGCTTAAATACTCTTCTGAAAATGTTTATGTACAAATAAAATGCTATAAAACTAACAGTGCCATTAACTGTATTGTTTTCTTTGATGACAAAGCCCTTTTTAGTATTTTTTTTTCAATCAAGGGGTGCATAACTTCTTGGGCGCACAAAATGTCTTTAGTCACTCACAATATGCATGTATGTTCAACCAAAATTTAGTCAAGTGTCTGTATTTTTATATAAGGTAGACATTTAAAGGGTTCCTCTTCATTTTTTTCTTCAATATTGCTATGAAACAAGATGTACTTCAGAAATGTCACGCTAAAATCTTACACTCATGACAATTTTTGGCCTAAAAATCAAGGTAACTTTTTTATTATAAAAGATATCACTCTAAAATTTTGACACAATGTATTCACCTACAAAACGCATTGTTCAATATGCAAATCTGTTTGTTTGGGTAAGACATGAACAAAATATGAGCTTTATAAAAAATTAGCCATTTTTTTTGAAAGTGCCCATTTCAACATTACACAAAAAACTTGCTTGAACTTCCCTGGTGAAGTTCCGTTCTAGATTACAAAACCATTCTGATTGGCTGTTGTGAAAATGTATGTCAATTGTCATTTTACTACACGTGTTCGCTAAAATGTGAAAATGCAGCATTAATGTGCAAAATGAATAAAATAAACAGAACAGATGCAGACCAATGTACGATTTCAAATTAAAGATCATATACAAGATGAATTTCATTCATCATTTCGAGTTATAGTGTAAAATTGTGATTTTCTTAAAATCTGTTTTTGTTTGTTTACGTTTCGCCAAACATGTGCACACTGCCGTGACCTCTAGACCGGATGTTCATTAGGGAAGGTCAAGCAAGTTTTTCTGTAACGTTGACGAAAGCATAAAATATGTTGATAATCTCAGCAATATGGGATATTGAGACAATGTGACTGGTGCACGATGGAAGATAAATTATCGCTTGTTCAATATACTGGTTACCCATTCACCGAACTGCGCGTTTCAGTTGAGAACTGTACGATTGAAACGGGTTAGTGCACTTTCCCGTTCATGACCATGGTTCTTATAGAATACCGAGGGGTAGGGTATAACACGTATGGAGGCATTTTCTTTCTGATCTGGTGCCAGTGATTCTGACCAAGAATTCTGGAGACCAAGTTTGATGTTCCATCAAGGGGTTCATGAGATAAAGTCATTTAAAGCTTTTTTCTATTTTTAGCTTGTTGGCAAGCCAAACCATTTGAACAAATTTGAAAGGGGACCATTACTATTATATGCAGTCCTATGAGATCATAAAAATTCATGAGAGGTCTATGCCAGGAGGCAACTGCCCAAATCTGGTGAAAATGAATAAAGCAGTTCATGAGAAGAAGTTATTTGAAGCCAACTGTGGACAGAGGGGAGGGGGGGGGGGGGGGGGGAGGGTGAATATCCAGCGATTCTAAAAGCTCATCATCAGCAATATAAGCTCAGGTGAGCTATAACCTGAGAAAATACCATGCAAGACCAAGTTTGGTGAAGATCCACTAAGCTGTCCATAAGAAGTCACTTGAAAGTTTTTTTTTTTTTCAATTTTAGGCTCCAAGAAGGGCTTGGTGAAATAATTTTAATAATCTTGTGAGAAAAACAGAACAAGTTTGGTGAATGAGGAGTCATTTTTTAAGGTTTTTCTTTTTTTATATTATTTTAAGCTCTGGTGGCCCCTTCAAGCTTAAAATTTGAACAAATGTAGGAGTGGACCTTATAAGGATGCTGCCGAATTAGCTAGTGATGATCCATCAAGAGGTTCATAAGGAGTTTATTATGTCTCCCACCACACAGTGGTGTGGGAGACATATTGATTTACTCCTGTCTGTGTGTGTGTCTGTCTGTCTGTCACAAAGCTTGTCCGCACTCTAAGTTGAATATTTCTCATCCGATCTTCACCAAACTTGAACAAAATGTGTGTGCCAATAAGTCCTCGGCCAAGTTCGATAACTAGCCAAATCGGCCCAGGCACTTCGGAATTATGGCCCTTGAATTACCGAAAAACGCACAGATTTTAGGCGCATTCCAGGAGCCAAAAGGACCCCTATTCTACTCATGAGTAGTATAGGAGTCCTTTTGGCTCCAGGAATGTGCATGCGCTCTAGTAGGGCAAGTTCGATAATGAGCCAAAGTGCTCCAGGCACTTCAGAGTTATGGTCCTTGAATTACCGAAAATCGGCCTTTTTACTCTTGTCCGTGCTCTAAGTCGAACATTTTTCATTCAATCATCACCAAACTTGAACAAAATGTGTTTAACTGTAAGTCCTCGGCCAAGTTCGGTAACTAGCCAAATTGGCCCAGGCACTTTGGAATTATGGCCATTGAATTACCGAAAATCGGCCTTTTTACTTTCGTCCGCGCTCTAAGTCCAACATTTCTCATCCGATCTTCACCAAACTTGAACCAAATGTTTTTGACCATAACTCCTTGGCCAGGTTCATCAACAAGCCAATTTGCCTGAGGCACTCCAGAATTATGGCCCTTGAATTACCCAAAATCAGCCTTTTTACTCTTCAAAGGTATATTTGTAGTGAGTAAACAGTATATAAAGACTGACTTGCTATTTAGATGATTAGGCAGTTGTGGGAGACATGCGCTTTTCTCAAAAGCAACTCTAGTTTTTTTATTGTTAGTTCCAGTGGCCCCTATTATCAGTCAAGTGGAACCATTTGAACAAAACTGAGAGAGGATGCAAGAGACCAAGTGAATCCATTAAGCTGGTCACAAGAAGAAGTCGTTTAACAAGAGCTGTCACAGGAGACAGCACGCTCGACTATTTCGAAGCTGGAGAGTGAAATTGGGCACATCAGGAAGCTGGAGCTCTCACTGTAGTGTAATGAGGAGCAACTATTTGAAGTTTGAATCAAAACAAGTGAGAGTAGTAGTGTATCACAACAAGGAACCTGAAATTCTAGTAAAAGGGGGCATAATTCATAGCATTTTGGTGCCAGCATCATGAACATTGTGTCATATGATTTTGGTGACCATGTGGACCTGCCGTTTAAAGTTTATTTAAAATCCATTTAGTAACAACAGAGATACAGTGAAAAAGTATCAAAATTAAACTGAAATTCTAAGTAATAAAGGGTAATAAGTCACTAAATATTTGTGCCAGAATTATGGACCTTGTGTCATGATGAGGACGACGATGTGGAAGAACTATTTTAAGTTTGAATCAAATTCATCAAGTAATAACACAGATAGAGTGAAAGTGTACTAACATTAACCTGAAATTCTAAGTAAAAAGGGGGCATAATTTAAGAAATATTGGTGCCAGGGTTATGGTCTTTGTGTCATAATGATGTGGGTGATGAGGTGCTACAACTATTTTAAGTTTGAATCAAATCCCTTTGGTAATAACAGATAGAGTGAAAGTGCATCAAAACTTTAACCTGGAATTTTATGTAAAAAGAGGGCATAATTCATGAAATATTGGTGCCAGAGTTATGAACCTTTTGTCATATCATGTGGGTGATGATGTGGAACAAATATTTTAAGTTTGAATCAAACCCATATAGTAATAATTGGGATAGCGTGAAAGTGCACCAACACTTTAACCTGAAATTCTATGTAAAAAGGTGGAATAATTAATAAAATATTGGTGTGAGAGTTATGGCCCTTATGCCAGATGATGTGGGTGATGATGAGGAATTGAAGCAAAACCATCCAGTAATTACAGAGATAAGGAGAAAAAAGAGGAAGTGCATCAAAACTTTAACCAAGGTGTGGATGCAGGAAGATGCCAACACTGGGCCGAGTAGGATAACTCTCCATATACTCTGTATAGTCGAGCTAAAAATAAAAAAAGCTAATGCCAGACCACTGATGATATTTGATGGATACAGCCCCTCACGATAGCTCATCTTGAACCTTTGGTTCAGGTAAGCTAAAGATCATCTCCAAAACTGAGTGAAAGATTCAGGTGAGCTAAAAGTAAGTAAACTTACCATGGAATCACTAGCTGCTAGCCATCTGCCTTTTGATTTACTGTAAAAACATTAATTGAACAAGCTATTTAATCAATCTAAAGCAGACATTTTAGTTCTTCTGTGCTTTATCACGACCATACATGCCAGTCTGTGTAAGATCACGAGGGCTAAAATGGAAAACTGACCTTGAAGGATATTTAAATCCAGGCCGCCAATAGGGTTGGGAAAACACCCGTTTTACTCAGGCAGACATGTTAGAACATTTCTCTTGCCTACAATAAATATCATTGCAACATTTTAAGACGTATTGTAAACTGAAACATGGTCGTTCTACTACAAGAATATTCTGTCTGTGTAAGATCATGAGGGCTAAAATGGAAAACTGACCTTGAGGGACATTTAAATCCAGGCTGCCCATAGGGTTGGGAAAACACCTGTCTTACTCAGGCAGACATGTAAGAAGTTTTCTCTTGCCTACAATAAATATCATTGCAACATTTTAAGATGTAAATTGTAAATTGAAACATGGTCGTTCTACTACAAGAATATTCTTGGCTTTCCAAGCTACACGGTGCACAATCACATGACTTGTGACGTTTCAACTGGGGTATCACGCCAAGCAGAATTTGTAAACACAACGGTGTTTTTGAAGGTAAAGTTTTTAAAGTTATATTTTTGTGAAATGACACATAGCTGGTGCAAGTCCTTATATCAATGCGTACCTCCGGTGATATAATATATGTCCGTGTCTGCTATAGTTTTGCGGGTAACCCGGACAAACTGCAATGCTTCCACAGCAAGCGTATTTTCAAATGGTTTGAAAACCAAACCCAAGCAACTGTTCCTTGATATAGGACCAACTAGTTGTCACTGCTGCATTCTCTTTGATATCTAAGATCATTTTGGTAGAATTTTCGCTCAGAAAATGGTGTATTTCCGAACAGATCGCCGAACTCGAAAAATGTCCGTTCTAAAGTCCAAAAGCTCTCACAGAAAGCACTATTTCAAATCGCGATTTTCTCGTTCCTTTCGTTGAATGCAATGCCGCAATTAACGCAGGTAACTTTTTCCCTACCAACGCAATACTTTGTAAAGTTTACTGCACGTGGATAGTGATAGTGTTCTGCTGTAAATTTTTGGTGTTCTGCTGTAAATTTTTGGTATACTTCTATGAAATTCTTTAATAATTTTGATTTTAATAACTATACGTATTCAGATGTAAATTGTTGTTATATTTTATGAAATTCTTTTAATTTTGATTTCTAATAATTGTATGTATTTGGGAGTCTAAGCAGTTCGACATGTCTAGACATAACATGTTAAGGTAGATCTAAACAAATAAAAGATAGATAGATAATTGAATAACGGTATTTGCAAATTGGAAATCTCTTTTCTGAAGATGTCTAGCGCCATATCACTTTAATGATACATTACCTGCGATTACGCATAAGGACCTTTGAACAGAAATATCTAACTGAGATGTCAAACACATTTTACAATTAGCATACTAGTTACATGACTTAAATCAAACACATTTTTACATTTAGCACACCAGTTACATGACTTTTAATCAGTAAATAGGGATTAGATTGTGTCATCAAAGATTTACTTAGACACCATTTTTCTGTATTACGGGCAGTTTTATGGCAGTTAATTTGCTTACTTGCCAAATCCTGTTTTAGGGTCCAAGACGAACCGATTTTAATGTACGCATTTTTCATTGGTCAGTTGAATTTGTAATAAGATTTTTAACTGGATAATTTCGAAGAAAACAACCATTTCCAAATCCTTTATAAGCACATCAGCTACCCCGAGAAAGCCAAAAACTCTGGCTTCATAGAAAAATAAATGTTATTGGGAGCTGACAAGATTTTTATTCTTTTTACTGTAGTGAGATCTTAGTATCCCTGCAGCCTTAGCCATGAGGTGGAGAAAGAAAAGAAAGAAACTCTTGTTGGCAAGGAGCCTATACCTAACGGCCATGAGTACTATACAGTACAGGCCGAAAGAATAACCATCCTTTCAGAAATACCAACACATCTTTTTAAGCGTAACGCATATACCAACAACAAAATTTGATGCGTAACAATTTTTTCAAGAAAATGTGGGTAACTTAAAACATGCTCTCAAAGCCAGTTACTTTATACCAATGCTGTCACATCAAGCAAAAATCTTTAGCTACCAGTTTAACCACTTTCTACTGTTAATTTTGCGAAGAAGATAAAGCAAAATGATTCTTATTTGACATATAGTCCTTTCCCATGCAATTGGATTTCAAATGAATTTAGTTGAATCGAGACAACACTTGAATAATCAAAAGATATAACACAAATACTAAATTTGCTGTTAATATGCGGTCAACAAAAAGGACCATCATGGAAGGCACTTGCTGTTTTCCCACCAAAATGATCGTCTACTTCCCGATCCATTTGGAAATTCTTTATGCATAAGATTGCCCGATATTTAAGCATATTTTAGTCATGTTTTGATTCGTCTAGGCTGGCTCTTTACAACTTAAAACTGTATAGAAGATTGATATCGATCTAGTACAATTTCTACAAAAATACGGTTTTAGAAAAGACCTGTTGAGCCAACAGCATTATTTTAAAGCATATACAGTCGAGACTGTTTTAAGAGACCGACTTTGGGAAGCAGCGAAAAAGGTCACATATGACAGGGAGTCTCTTAAAACAGTCTCACTTAACAGGATGACGCTGGTTTCATATATTTTTCCAATTAAAGTACATGAATATCGGATACTTATATATTGGCCTCTTTTAAGGTAGGAATGGAAAATGATTAAATACTATTTCTTTAATTGCATATTGATAAAATATAAATTTCAAATAGTTTGCATCATTCGTATGATGTTGATAAAACAAATTTAAGCTCATGATCTGGCAAGAAAATAAAGGAGAGCAGTAAAATATAAATGTTCCATTTGAACTATTTAAACACTGAGGTTTATATTTATAATTTTGTGTACTAATTGTTCATTGACATTTATTCGATTATTGACTGCATATTAAATCTGTGTTTACTTCGTCGTTTCCTGTTAAATACCGCCATATTTTTGTTTCACCCGGAATAAAGTTAATTTATGCACCGACTCCGAATTCTTCAGCGACTTTATACGCTGATTTTCCCTAATCGAGCAATTCAAGTGCCTTAACACGCTGTTCTAATGTCAAAACAGTTCTTTTTTATGTTTTTCATCAGCCATTTTTTGTAAACAAATAAGTTCTCGTCTCAAACAACTTCACGCGAGATAAAGAACTGTAACTCTTATCGTGTAAAATCTTGCCAGGGAGCGTCTCAAAGTCGCTGAAAACGGTCTAAATATCGATTCGGGAGCTTGATTTCACAGTCGCTTGTCGCGTAAGGCAGGGGGTTGCTTAATTCAGACTCTTTTAATAGTAAATTGCGTCCGGAGCATAAAATAGGGTCGCATATGACAGGGAGTCGCTAAATTCAGGGGGTCGTTAAGGCAGTCTCGACTGTATGTATCATGTCCCGACGCCGACAAGGTTTGTCATTTCATTGGACATGATTTATCAAAAATTAGTCATGAGTGTTTAGAATAATGATATCATGGGGTACATGTTTTAATCGAAAACATGTTTTTTATTAAATGGCTAAAATACTAAATTAAGACGTTGTGATCATTTTGGCCACATACTACTTAACGTATAACCGAAATTAATAAGATGGGTAATACTTCGGAACTACAGCGTAAAATAGCTGGCTTTGTCAATGAATAAATTGAACGAGACTTACCTTAGTAAGGTGAAGTTTAGTTGTTATTTCATCAACTGCATTCTCCTTAAGGGGTCACATAGAGTATAGGTGCAGCAAGTGGTCTAGGCTTATCAGTCTTTAGAGATGAGGTCACCATGCTGTCATCCAAATTATAGAGGATGTGCATGGTGACCTTGTTATGAAGAATCAGAAATTTTGGGATGGGAGGGAGGGTATGTGACCCCTTAAGGAGAATACAGTTGATGAAATAACAACTAAACTTCACCTTACTAAGGTAAGTCTCGTTCAATTTATTCATTTCATCAACTGAATTCCCTTAATGGGGCCCCATAGAGATTTTCGAGATTTTCTGATATCTTTATAATGGGAATTCATTTGTTTTAAACTAAATGAAAAAACAACATTTATTCCAGAATAATTTTTATGTCTCATTAGTAAGCTAATTATTTAAAGTACATATAAAACTAAAATCTATGCTAAATGCAATGACAATCTAGTACATTATTTCCTGTATTTTCAGCATAATTCTCCAAGGACTGCATCCTGTATGCCTGGAGTGTCTGTTTTGATTGGCTTATTGTAAAACTGAGCAAATGTTTTAGCATTTGACCAACCAGCAGTTTTTATAATGACATCTAATGGAATACCAGTCATCTTAGCTTTTGAAGTTGAGGCTGCTCTAGTACTGTGAGCACCAAAATTGCCTCCTATCCCAGCTTTAACAAGCACAAGTTTGACCCATCTGGAGACAGTGCTTTTTGAAACAGGATTATGGGGACTGATAGTACTTATCAGGAGCCTCTGACTTGTCCGAAGAGGTTCAGTTCTATCTAAATATGTCTGCAGTGTTTTGACAATACAAACATTGCAATCCTGAGAGTATTCTTTTAATGTTATTAATTGTGGTTGAAATCCAGGACGTGATTGTTTCAACAGTTTTCTTGGTGAAATTTTTACACTTCCATTACAGAATTGAATGTCATCAATATCTAATAAATGTATTGTTTGGCACCTCTGTGCAGATAATAGCAAAAATAGCATGCATAATTTGGCTGACAAAAGTAACAGCGTTGTATTTGAGTTTGACAGCGTCTTTAAATATTTTAATACAGTTTCAACATCCCACACGTGTGTATCTTGGGAAAGGTGGCCGTTTATTAAATGCCCCTTTCATTAGGCGAATAACTTCAGCTGACTGTGAAATTTCTGTGCCTCCACAGATTGATAAAAAGGAATTCAGACCTGATCTGGCAACACCCAGAGATCTATACTGGAGGCCATCATTGAATAATTTCCACAGAAATGCAAGAACTAGATTCAAAGAAGGGTTAATGGGGTTAAATTTACTCCCACGGAATCTGAGCCACTTTTCAATGTAAACATTGTATTGCTTTTTAGTTCCGTCTCGCCATGAGTGGAGTATAAGGTCTTGAGCTCCCTCAGGGACACCTTTTTGCTCAAGGGCTGTCCGGATATACGAAAAAGCCCTAGAGACATCTTTTTTAGTGGATGCCTTCTTTCTGGACGATGAGGAAGATATAGAATTTTCTGGGGGTCCGGGATGAGATAACAATTTCCGCAAATCAGCTGAAGTAGGCTTGGCCACCAGCTTTGTGTTGGCCAAAGTGGCGCAATTAACACAGCCTCTGTGTGATCCTCCTCGACTTTCTGTAGTACTCTTGCTAGAAGGCTGAAAGGTGGAAAAATATAGTAAAAATCATTTGACCAAGTTTATGAAAAGGCATCTACAGCAAAAGCCTCAGGTTCAGGTCTGCGAGAGACAAATTGTTTTAATTTGTTATCAAGCCTTGAAGCGAACAGATCTGTTGACATGCCCTCATACAACTGTCTGATAGTTTCAAATAACTTAGGGCATAATGACCACTCAGTATCTTCATTGAATGACCGTGATTCCTCATCGGCTTCCTTGTTATCTAAGCCAGGAATATGTGCCGCAGACAGATGTAAGTTTCTATTTATACTCCAGAACCATATTTCCCGAGCCAGCTCATCTAGATCTGGTTTTTTGCCCCCAAGCTTATTAATATACGCACAACCAGTTGTGTTGTCCATATAGATTCTGACATGTAAGTTTCTTGCATCCTTGCAAAAGGACATTAGGGCTAACTGGCAGGCTTTCAATTCTAATACATTTATATGAAGACTTTGCTCTTTTGTGGACCAGACCCCTCCTGTTCATGCCCCGTTTGTTTTATTGTATGACCCCCAGCCTGAGTTAGATGCATCTGAATATATGCTTACAGCTGGAGGTCCATGGGATATTGATTTGTAGGCCCCCTCTAGATTTTGAATCCACCACTGCAACACTGGACGTATTACAAAAGGGATATACATAAAGCTATTGTAATTGCCCTTGTGCTTCCTAAGCTCACACTCTTTGACCTTTTCCAGAGGCTTGTAATAAAGTGGAGCATATTCTACTCCAGGCTCTGCAGCTACAAGTTTACCTATTAGCCTAGCAAATTTTCGAATTTCTGTTCTTTTTTTACTTAAAATAGTTGTACATAATCCAATGATCTCATGGGCTCTTTCCGGAGTTAGCCTAACTATCACAGTTATTGAGCACAATACAAACCCTAGAAAAACTATTTTCTGACATGGGATCAGAACATATTTTTTGGTATTAACAGTGAGACCTAGTGAATCCATAAGATGAACTGTGTCTGTTATATTGCGTAAACATGACTCAAACATTTGACCTTGAAGGCAAGAGTCATCTATATAGGCAGTGCTTACATGCCCAAGGGATCTTAGTTTCGCAAAGACTGGTTTCAAGACTTTAGTAAATACCCGAGGTGCTGTAGTTAAACCCATAACCAAGGACTTAAACTGATATTTTGTGCCATTGTGCCAGAAGCGGAAGTATTTCCTGTCTGCTTTATCTATAGGAATAGAGTAAAATGCCTCAGATATGTCAACGGAGCCAAAGAAACAGTTTTGTCTCATGTTATTGATAGCATTTTGTAAAGTTTCCATCTTAAAATGAATAAATGGCATGTACTTATCATTGAAGGATTTCAGGTTAAGAATAATTCTAACTCTGCCATCTTTTTTAGGCCTCATAAAGATGTTTGAAACATACTCATCGGCCTCATTTAACCCTTCAACAGGTTCTATAATCTTACACGATAGAAATCTCTGTATCTCTAAATGAATCTTTTCTTGCTCTGAACTTGAAAATAAAATTGGCTTAGGTATAAACTGCTGTTTTAGGTTCACAAATAAGTTCAACCTTATATCCACTAATTGTCTCAATTATCCATTTGTCATTAGTGATATCAAGCCAGTTGTCCCTAAATTGCGTTGTCTTTCCAGCAATAAAGTTATCTGGTGTGTTAATAAGACTCAGTTGTCTTTCTATGTTTATTAATTCACTTACTGTTGCTACTTCCTGTACATCTTTGTGCTTTTCTTGGGTTTCCCTTGCCCTTGTTGTTGTTGTTTGAAGAACCGAAAATTGTTCTGGGGGGCAGATTTCTGCTGAACATTGTTTGTTCTGTATGAGCTCCCAACAATGTGACGTGGTTGCTGTTGTTGTGTGCCCCCCCTTTTCGATAAAAAAGAAGACATTGGTTTTGATTGCACAAAGGTTACTTTCTGGCTGTCAGCTTTTTTAATAACATCCTGTATGTTATCTCCAAACAGCTTTGTGGTGGAGGCCTCATTATCGCAAATTCCTCTATACTGGGGGTTCAACTCTTTTCTGATGCGTTCAGTCCTGGCATTGCTGGTAGTGCGGAACAACAGACACACAATCTTGAACGCATCCAGTACCTGTTTTGAAACATCTTCATATGTTTGTTTCTTCTTTATTACTTCTAGAGCTCTCATTAGTGGGGTCAGAGCTAGCGCGTAATTGCTTTGAACTTTCTGTAGGAGAAAGTCTGTTGTCTTTATGTGCGGTTTTAACTGCCTCCAAATCGCCTCCTCAATGGCAGGGATTTGAAGATTTTCAACATTTTGTGGCGGCTTATGCTTATCTCTAAATTCTTTCAGTTTTTCAGCATCCTTCTTTCCTTTTCCTCTAAGGCCCTTATTCGCTTAGTCGGCTAGCTGCTCATCCACTCCTTCCCCAGTGTTGGTTTGTTCTGCAAAAAACTCCTCAAGTTCTGGTATAAATGAGGGGTCATCCCCCTCCTGCTGCGTCTGTTCTGTCAAATAGCTTTCAAAATCGACTTCATCATCAGAATTGTCACCCTGACTACATAACTCATTTTCTGACATATTGTCTTTCTCCTCTGTTCGTGACTTTTTCGATTGTGAGGGCTGTTCATCTTCGGTTTTTCTTTTCTTCAACTCACAAAATTAATGTCCTTTCTCATAACTGACACTGCCTCAGCCAAAGTTTTAATATTTTGTTCGATTGTTCAAATGCTTCCATTTGCCGTTTCATAGTTTCCATTATCTTATCTATATGCTTCCACTGGTGCCTTTTTGCATCTGGACATCTGGTCCATTTTGGTCCTGGGAGCTTGCAGTGTCCATAGCACTTGATATTATTTATCTGTAAAATTGAATGGGATATACAAGTGGAGATGTTTACCACATACAGTGCCTAATTGGCTCAAGATAAACAGGGCAAATGAAATGTTTACCCAAGTGCTTACCATGTTTAATGTTTATGTCAGATAAATAAACACTCTCCAGGACTGTCCAGGATTTAATATGTATACATTTCATGCTGAAATTGCTTGGTTAGTGTATCGTGGGAAACACTAGCATTTTCTTCACTGCTTAAGAAAAATGAAACAAATTCCAAAATAATCTTGACTGTTTCAAACAAAAATTTTCAATTTTCAGTTAAAACACCTCAGCTGAAAGTAAGCTTGGCATAATTTACAAATTACATACTGCCCCAGCTGAAAATCAGCTGGGATCATTTATGATAACTCCTAAGCTGAAGGTTAGCTGGGATCATTTATGAATTAAATAACACCTCGGCTGAAAATTAGCTGTCATGGAGTGTTTTGCAGTCAAAAATAACAGTTGAAAGCTAGCAGGTATCATTTATAATAACTTCTCAGCTGAAAGTAAGCTGGGATCATTTATGATAACTCCTCAGCTGAAAGTTAGCTGGGAGCATTTATGAATTAAATAACACCTCAACTGAAAATTAGCTGTCATGGGTGTTTTGCAGTTGAAAATTACAGCTAAAATTAGCTGAAATCATGTAGGAATTACATAAGTATTACCTCAGCTGAAAGTTAGCTGCGATCATTTTTTTGATATCTTGATCCTCAGCTGTCAGTTAACTGGGATCATTTCATGAAATAACGAACACCTCGGCTGAAAGTTAGCTGTCATGGGTGTGTTTTGCAATTGAAATTAACTGTAACTGCACTTAAAATTTGCCTGTCCTTGATATGTTTGACAGTGGCATAATTATGAGCAAATCAGAGCCATACTATCTATGAAATAAAACAATCAATAAAATTCCTTTGCTGGAAATATAGTTTTTTATTATGTAAATCTCAAAACTTACCTCACAAGTCTGCCAATTCAGTATTGTATGAAATATCCTTATTTAAAATTATGTATTCCTTTTTTATGCACCAATTTAACTGTATAAATCTTATAATATCATCTTTCTCTCTATTCTTGACTGATTCACCCAAGCCACAGCTTCATTCTGATAAGCCTAGACCACTTGCTGCACCTATACTCTATGGGGCCCCATTAAGGGAATGCAGTTGATGAAATAATAGTTTAAAGTAAAAAAAAGTTGCAGGGCTACCTATCATTAGCTTTAATCAGGCGACGAAATATGATTTGAAACTAACAAAGGGTAAATTCACCTCGCAAATGAATCAATCATGGAAATATAATGTTTTCTTCACATAAATATTTGAGAGAAAAATGATATTCTTGAATTTTAGAGTGTAACATTGCGCTGATACATAGCCTTATTAATCCTTATTGATTCTGCCAATCTAACCAAACAGTTCGACAGAAAAAAAGACAGACAAAACACGTGTTCAACAGCTTTAATACATGTTGGGCTAGCAGTTTCACATCTTTGCACAGAAAAAAAGAGTGTAAAAACTGCAGTCAGTAAGTTAGCTGTTTTATAAACGAGGACTGTCGGGGATCATTATGATACCGGGTTTCCTAGCGACTTTATATATTTTCTTATAAAAACGTTTCGGAAGAGGCAAGTGCTTTCACAAATAAATAGAAATTCCTGTCTATGGATGGCGATGGTATTTATGTTACTGCAATGGTATTCAAACATACAAAGGCACTATGTCGCTGCCGGATAATAAAATGGGCACATTGCGAATCACGACAATTCTGTGCAATTGTTTTACTACATTGTATTTGTGTATGAGCAAAGAAAAATTCGACTAGATTTAGGAAAAAGGGATGTTTATACAGAGAATTTGTTCCCAATTCAAGCACGTTTTTGTTTCAGCTTCGTTTCCATTTCTGGAACTCTCGTTAGCTGCATTGCATTCTATTTCTTTTCCATGTTCAGTTTTGGTGCGTATGCGAAACAGCCATCATATTGAAGTAAATGATAATCATGATAAGCGTGCCTGTTAAGTTAACATATAAAAACAAAATGATATGGTAACACAGAGGACTCGATCTAATAACAACGAGATGGATCAATACATGTGACATTAATTATGATGTTAATTAATAAATGTATTTATTTCAATGATTATTGTTATTTAGGTTCACACATCGAAAATTAATAACGGAAACCTATGGAATATTCATGAGTTCTTGATCAATGCATTATAAATGCCACGTGCAAGTTGGATATATGGCGGGAAAATGGAAGAATCAATCGGTCTCCACGGATTTTATAGACATCTTACACAAGTGCGAGATACAGTTAATAATCGGTGGTACGATTCCATAAGAATCATTTTGCTTTATCTTCTTGGCAAAATTAACAGTAGAAAGTGGTGAAATTGTCAGCTAAAGATTTATGCTTGATGTGACAGCATTTGTCTAAAGTAACTGGCTGTGGGAGCATGTTTTTGAGTTACCAACATTTTCTTGAAAATATCACTATCCACTTGCAGTAAACTTTACAAAGTATTGCGTTGGTAGGGAAAAACGTTACCTGTGTTAATTGCGGCATTGCATTCAACGAGAGGAACCAGAAAATCGCGATTTAAAATAGTGCTTTCTGTGAGAGCTCTTGGACTTTAGAACGGACATTTTTCGAGTTCGGCGATCTATCCAGAAATACGCCTTTTCTGAGCAAAAATCCTACCATAATGATCTTAGATATCAAAGAGAATGCAGCGGTGACAACTAGTTGGTCGTTTATCAAGGAACAGTCGCTTGGGTTTGGTTTTCAAACCATTTGAAAATACGCTTGCTGTGGAAGCATTGCGGTTTGTCGGGGTTACCAGCAAAACTAAAGCAGACATGGACATATGTTATATCACCGAAGGTAAACATTGATATAAGGACTCGCACCAGCTATGTGTCATTTCACAAAAATATAACTTTAAAAACTTTACCTTCAAAAACACCGTTTTGTTTACAAATTCTGCTTGGCATGATACCCCAGTTGAAACGTCACACGTCACGTGATTGTGCATCGTTAAGCTAGGTAGGCAAGAAAAATCGATTAACCCTCCTGTAAATTTCTTCTCCTTTTAAAGAAATTCCCCCACCTAGAGTATACAAGAGGGTCATTGACCCTAAAACACTCACCGGTGTAAAAAGCTTCAAGTGTCTTTGTATAACCTAATGGTACAAGTACACAGTTAGGTTTCCGCTAATGAATAGACTCAATCAAACCAAGTCTACTATTGTTTTCCTTGGTTGCATTCTTATATGCTTCCAAAGGATCTTCTTATAGATTTTATAAACTATCACAACAGCAGTCTTTTAGTGCCATGTGGTAGCCATAAAAAGTCTCCCCGTACTTGGATTTAGTGTTGTTATACTTTCCGGCCCTTTGGGATCATGGAGTGCATTCAATATTTATTAAGAAAATTCCACTTAACCGGTGCTAGGGGGCGTGATAGGTGTTGTACTTTCCAGTACCTCTCATGAACAGACTCAATCAAACAGTCTGCTATTATTTTGCTTGGTTGCATTCTAAGCTTCCAAAGGATCTTCTTATAGATTTTATTATACAAATATCAAGGCTCTAGCTACTGTGGATTCAGAAAAGAAGATATTCAAAGTTTCTTTTGTATAAGCCTATATTATATACATGTCACACACATGGGTATGGCCTATTTTTAACCTAGGGCAATAATTTCAACAAATACGGTAGAGAGTCAAACCCGGGACAATAATTTGAACAATTACGGTAGAGTCAAAAACTGATATCACAAGCCAACTATCAAGGCTGTAGCTATTATCTCTTAAAGAAAAGGATTTTTAATGTCTGATAGCTGAATACCTAATTTTAACCATAGTGACCCATATGTTCAGTGAACCAGAACCATATAAATAACTTTGAAAGAGGATCACCCAAAGATCATTTGTGTAAAGTTTCATTAAAATCCATTCTGTAGTTTTGGAGGAGATTATAAGGATCTTACATGCCTGCCTGTGTAAGGCAGGTTTTTCCCTACCCAAGGGACAGTGTGGAATGAAAAACCAAGCGTTAGTGAGGTTTTTTATCCAAGCTGTACCGAGGGTATGAAAAATAGCTGTCTTACACAGGCAGACATGTTGGATCATTTTTCTTGCCTACAGGCCTCCTAGCAGGCCTGAACAAAAATAAAGGTTTTTATAAAGGCTCCAATCTATGGAAATAAAGGCCTTTTAGTGTAAAATATTAAAAAATAAAGAGTAAATAAAGGCTATTTTTGTCGGAATTCTCGTTGAAAACACATAATATATATAGGTATTTACTACATGTATGTGGTCTGGTGAACACAACAGCATTCTGAAAAACTCTAGATGAAAGATACACAAGCAGTATCCTAATAACAACACTTAAAAGGGGGGAAGAAATACAGAAGTATAACCATTACTTGCTTTAAACTGGCACGGCAAGCAGTCTGAACAAAAATATAGGTTTTGAGTGAAAATTACAGGCTATTTGGCCGTTTTAAAGGTTTTTTCAGAAGATTTAAAGGTTTTAAAGGTTTGCTCTGAAATTAAAGGTTTTTAAAGGTTTTAAAGGTTTCACTAGGAGGCCTGTGCCTATCATGTTCAAAAAAGATTGTGATGACAAATAGATTTCGGTATTTCCTGAAATTATTTATATAGTTTACGACGTCATAAAAGTGCCAGTACTATGTGACATCACCAGAGTGCACGCTATTTTAGACAAGGTTTTTCCCTAGGGAAAGACCAAAGGGGTCCGACACGTGTTGGTCACCTTAATATGGCATTTTGTCAAACTTTGTATGTCACAATAACGAATAAATTTTGATCCATTTACACGTATCGTACACACGGAATGCATCAGTAAAATGACTCTTGAAGGCAAATTGTCGGTAAAAAAATGCTACAGTCCGATAAACAAACACATTTACTAACACACACCACTAATGTTATATTTATATTTCACTTAACACAGACGAAAATCAGTTCCAAGTAAATTTTAAAAATATTTCCCCCACCATCCACCATCTTTACTGGCGCGTGCCATTTGACTGGAACGGGTGATGTAACAAGTGATTTTAAAGTGCTTAGCCAATCAAATCATTTGTTACATCACCGGTTCTGTCAATAGCACGCAACATGGAAAATGGAGTATGTTGGCGAAAATGTTTTGAAATTTACTTGGAACTGATTTTTGTCTATGTTAAGTGGAACAGAAATATTTCAACAGTGGTGAGTGTTAGTAAAATATGTTTGTTTATTGATCTGTAGCAATTACTCGCCGATAATTTGAATTTAAGATTCATTTTACTGATGAATTCCGTGTGTATGAATGCGTGTAAATGGATCGAAATTTATTCGTTATTGTGACATACAAAGCTTGACAAATTGAACATCGTTTAAGGCATGGATTAAAGTTGTTTGTTTTCATGAGTGGCAATGCATAGCCCTGTAATTCACAGAGAGAAACGATGAATGCAAGGAAGCATGTTAAAATTTTTGGGGGTTTTGTAGAGTGAGGTAGTTGAAGGGCCCATAGAGAGCAGTTTCCCTGGTCACAGTTATATATCTATTGACCAATGTTTTTGCCCCCAGTGGCTAAGGACTATCTATTATGCCATATTAAGGTGACCAACACATGTCGGACCCCTTTGGGAAAGACAGGAATATCTATCCCTGGCGCGTGCTCGGACAAATGTATACTTTCCCCGCTAGGTAGGCAAGTAGAAATTGTTGATGACGGACAGACAAACACACACGAGCACACACACACAACAGACATAGCATAATCACAATAGCTTACCATGAGCACTTCGTGATCAGGGGAGCTAAAACTCGTGCAAGCAGTTTCATACAAGAATTTTTTAAGTTTCAACTACATACATATAGGGACAAGTGACCACGCCCTCTGGTGGCCACGTTCTTTGACGATTCAGAATAATTTGAACATTCTTTGTAGCAGTCACACAAGGACAGTTTGTGTGAAATTATATTAAAATCGGACAAGCAGTTTCACACAAGTTTTCATACATACAGGGAAAGTGACCACACCCTCTGGAGGCCATGTTTTTAAATGAATCAGAAAATCTTGGTAGAGGGTCACACAAGAACCAAATGCGTAAAATCATTTTAAGATCAGGCCAGCACTTTCACTCAAGATTTTCAGTTTCTACTATATACATATAAGGAAAAGTGACCACGCTCCCTTGCGATCACGTTTTTTGATAAATCTAAATAAACTGAACAATCTTGGTAAAAGGTCGAACAAGGACCATTTGTACTAAATTATTTCAAAATCAGACCAGCGATTAAGGAGATGTTGTTTGAAGACGGACATATGACGGATACAATGTGATCACAATAGCTCACCATAATCACCAAGTAGTCCAAATGGGCTTAAGTTGCTCACATGAGGAGGGGGAGGACTGTGACCTTTAAGATCTTGCTTCTGACTAAGTTTAGAGAACATCCATTCATCAGTTCATTAATAAAAGCTGTAAGGTCCTTTGGAAGCATAAAATGCAACCAAGCATAATAACAGCAGATTAAGTTTGATTGAATCTGTTCAAAATTCCTTAAAAATTAAAAAAAAATTTTTTTTACTGTGGCTGCTTAAAAAAGTGACCAATTGAAACTATTTGAAACAAGAGCTCGTAGAACACAAAATACCCCCCTTGATGCATTCAGTACTTGCACAAGGAACAGAAATTATTTGGTCACTGTACACAAAATTTCTTCTGTTCTGGTTTGACCTACTGACCTCAAAATCAATAGGGTCATCTGCTGGTCATGATCAACATCCCTATCAAGTTTCGTGATCCTAGGCCAAAGCGTTCCCAAGTTATCGTCCGGAAACAGTTTAACTGTTCCAGGTCAATGTGACCTTGACCTTTGGCCTACTGACCTTAAAATCTATAAAGTTCATCTGCTGGTCATGACCAACCTTTCTATCAACTTTCATGATCCTAGGCCCAAGTGTCCTTGAGTTATCATCTGGAAACCATTTAATTCTTCAGGGTCACTGTGACCTTGACCTTTGACCTACTGACCTCAAAATCAATAGGGGTCATCTGCTGATTATAATCAACCTCCCTATCAAGTTTCGAGATCCTAGACCCAAGCGTTCTCAAGTTATTGTCCGGAAACGGTTTAACTGTTCCTGGTCACTGTGACCTTAACCTACTGACCTCAAAATCAATAGGTGGCATCTGCTGGTCATGATTAACCTCCCTATCAATATTCATGATCCTAGGCCCAAGTGTTCTTGAGTTATAGTCCGGAAACCGTTTAACTGTTCTGGGTCACTGTGACCTTGACCTTTGACATACTGACCTCAGAATCAATAGGGGGTATTTGCTGGTCATGATCAACCACCCTGTCAAATTTCATGATCCTAGGCCCGAGGGTTCTTGTGTTATCATTCAGAAACCGTTAAATTGTTCCGGGTCACTGTTACCTTGAACTTTGACCTACTGACCTCAAAATCAATAGGGGTCATCTGCTGGTCATGATCAACCTCCCTGTCAAATTTCATGATCCTTAGTAGGCCCAAGGGTTCTTGAGTTATCATTCGTAAACTGTTTAACTGTTCCAGGTCACTGTTACCTTGAACTTTGACCTACTGACCTCAAAATCAAAAGAGGTCATCTGCTAGCCATGACCAACCTCTCTGTCAACTTTCATGATCCTAGGCCCAAGCGTTCTTCAGTTTTCATCTGGAAACCGTTTTAACTGTTCCGGGTCACTGTGACCTTGAACTTCAACCTACTGATCTCAAAATCAATAGGGGTCATCTGCTGGCCATGACCAACAATCCTATATACTTTCATGATCCTAGGCCCAAGCATTCTCGAGTTATCATCCGGAAACCTTTAAACTGTTCAGGGTCACTGTGACCTTGACCATTGATCTACTGGTCTCAAAATCAATAGGGGTCATCTGCTGGTTATGAACAACCTACCTATCAACTTTCATGATCCTAAGACCAAGCGTTTTTGAGTTTTAATCCGGAAACGGATTGGTCTACATATCGACAGACCGACCAATATCTGCAAAACAATATACCCCTCCTTTTTTGAAGGGGGGCATAAAAATTTGACAAAGGACCATACAAGGATGCTAAAGACCAAGTATGATGAAGACAAATCAAGTAGTTTATGAGAAGAAATCATTTATAGAATTTTTCTTTCTTCATAGTTCAAGCAGCCTTTATCCAGAAGAACCATCTAAGCAAACTTTAGAGAAAACCATACAAAGATGCTACATGCCATTGTCTTGATCCATCCAGATTCATGAGAAGTTTTTAAAGTTTTTTTTTTTTCTCTTTTTAAGTTTTGGTGATCCCTAAATGGGACCAAGCTGATACAACTGACCATACATGACACAGGAATAAACATGGATACTACTACAGGCAAGACAAAGTTTGACGAAGATCCATAATAACCTTCTTGAGAAGAAGATGTTTATGTAAACAAGCAAATTTGATGAATTGATATCCCCGCCGAATGGGTTTGTGTTGAGGAATGGCAAAGAAATATATACGGCAAAAAGTTAATGATGTTACCAAGACGCAAATAATTTCATTACATTAAATTTTGAACTTAAGTCCTTAACCCTTTCCCACATCGATACGTTTCTCACCATATCTATCGATTACCAAACAGAAACGTATTGACCCATGTCTATCGATTACCCGATAGAAACTTGTAATACCGATTAACGTGCATTCGAACAGAATCGTATTACCTCGTGTCTCATAATCAATCGCTTTATTTTCGTTCTTTTCCTAAAGAAACAAATTCCGGATGTTTACTAACTCAAAATATGGGATTTCGTCATCATTACTTACGTACAACATCATGTGGTTACTATTTAAATTTATCGAGTACTTTGCAAAAATAGACACCGGTTTTTTTTACTACATGTGCACGACGCTATGTCATGGAAAATTACTGAGAAAACTACTTGCAACTGGCCGGTTCGTGGGGCTTTCCTCGTTCTAAAAATAACAACCATTTAACATCTAAGTATTTTTAAATGTGTTAGGTCATGAAGGTCACGCGTGATATATGCGGATTTCCCCTAAACAACAATTTGTGTATACGATGGTTTGGAATTTATGGCCTTACATAATGGGAAGTGTTAATCAAAACAGAAGGACCGCAGCTTCCAAATATTTTATGACACCCCAAGAGTTAATTGCAGCTGAAGTCACCCGTGATGTACCGACGTTTGATTATCAAAATATTACGTAATATTATCTAAAAATATTTAAATTTTTAGCACAAGAATACTGTAGTCGGTTACGAGTCTCGATGTCAGCGATCTTTTTGCACTTTCAGAAATTTCACGATCCGTTATTTATGTAGTGTTATTCAGTTTGATGGTTGTTTTTTTATATAAATACTTACCGATTCCGAGTCGGAAGATGAGTCTGTTAACTATAAATCAAACTTTCAAACATCAAAATGAAATTGAATATGCATTTCAATGTGAAAGTAATCCAAAACAGAATTTTATGCCTAAAAATATATTTCCCTTACTTTAACACTTTATATCTTCGAAACTCGAAGAGAAACTACAATAAATTTTGTATCATAGGAAAGAGAATTTAAATTGCTATAAACTTTGTATTGACAAAAATAATGTCAAACTTACAGAAAATATTAAAATAATGACATTTTTAACATAAGTGTGTGTAATCACAAAATAATGCCAACACCTCTGTTCAGATAAGACAGTCACGCTTATCAGCCATATACCGATTATTGATTATCAAATTGATTACTGATTATCACTTATCAGTGTTCTGTAAAAGAGGTTACTTTGGCTTCTGTTCTGTGTGGTAAAGGGTTAAGAGTACAATCAAGTAAGGGGGTGGAGTTTTTTAAAACTTATTTCAGCTCTGGTGGCCCCTACGTGCAATGGAACTATTTGAACAACTTTGGTAGAGGACCATCCAAGAAACAGGGTGGCCAACCCACGTGACTTGGATATCAAACACGCAAGAAAACATCTCAATTCAGGTAATATTTTTGCCATATTACTTGACGGATGTTTATAAGATAAAGAGCGCCGAAGACAGCAAAATGCGTGCTTTCTTCGGCATAAAGCGTCTGCCGTCAGTTCTCTGTACTTTTCTCAAACACTTCGCCCAACTGCTTTTTCATGGAAAAACTGTGTAGATAACTTACACACTTTCTTCCAAAACGATCAGTTTTTTTCAAGATCAACAAAAGTCAGTAGAAATCTATAGCAGAAATATCATAGCACATGATTTAATTTATCCTACAAGACTGGATGAAACAATAGTTCTTTAATGAGAAATCTTGCAAACTGGATATCGTACACACGTTTTATGTATGGATATCGTTCACATTGTACAGTATTTATAATAATGTCTGTGCCTTGGCATGTGATCATCTGTATTAACAACATGCAAGCCTAATAAAATACAATAGCATAAAACAATGTGAAAAACATTAACCTTACTGTTTTGTTTCAGTGTCATTTTCCATGGTAAAGCTGAATATTGATTTAATGAAAAAAACTGAAGTTATAATCCTGGTCAGATTAGATTCCATAGCGAATGTAATAGGAAGGTCATTTTTCTACAGCAACGCATAAAGCTTCTGTTAACAAAGACATTGGCTGGATAAATTTACTTGTAAATTGATAGATTCCGCCGATGGAGACGGATATAAAAATGTTAACTTTCGATTTCAGTGACACAACCGCCATCATTCGAATACGTCCATAACATTTCCGTAAGGAGTCAGAAGCTACGCTAAAGGAAGTGGCTAATTGTACGGTCCCATATGAATAGTGAAATAACCCGCAGGTAGCTATTCATAAAGCAGTTGTATCACATTGTACTGAAGTCATTCAACTGATATATTTTCAACCAATTTCTTTACTTTTCAGTCGCACATAAACAGGAAGTGATTTGGAATATAGAAAAAGGCTAATTTTATGTCTATGTGCAATATTGTTGTCACTGTATGCTATATATGCAATAAAACAATGATTGTAAGTGTAAATTTATAATAAAAATGTCATCTGTAGAAGTTCACATCATGGTTTGAATATCATGAAATATGCTTACTTTTTCCTTCATATTCCGGTTGATAAGACTGGAACTAATTATTGACAATATTCAGGGAGTGTCTGTCTGTATGTCTGTCTAACTATCTATATCTGTATCTTATGTATTATCTTACTTCATTATTCATGCCAGAGAGCCATATTCACTATTCATATATCATTACAGTATATCTTATGTATGGAGTTCAATCCGGATAAGTGTGCGGTATTGAGGATTACTCGAAAAAAAAACCTATCATCTACAATTATACACACCATAATATAGCACTAAAAACTAGAGACGCTGCTAAATACCTGGGCTTCACACTAAGTAAAGATTCTGTTGGTCAAAACATATTGATAACATCATCACAAAAGCAAATAATTCACTTAGATTCATCAGAATTTTTTTTTTTTTGTTGTTGGATTTAACATCGCACCGACACATGATAGGTCATATGGCGACTTTCCAGCTTTAATGGTGGAGGAAGACCCCAGGTGCCCCTCTGTGCATTATTTCATCACGAGCGGGCACCTGGGTAGAACCACCGACCTTCCGTAAGCCAGCTGGATGGCTTCCTCACATGAAGAATTCAACGCCCCTGAGTGAGGCTCGAACCCACATCGATGAGGGGCAAGTGATTTGAAGTCAGCGACCTTAACCACTAGATTCATCAGAAAGAATGTCAAAACAAACAACAGGAAAGTAAAAGAAACAGCTTACAACACCTATGCCCGCCCACAGCTTAAATACTGCTCTTCTATAAAATGGCACTAAAATTTACATGTCTTCACTTGGTACTGGCCGTGTTCCACAAGACTGGAGGACGGCTACCATTGCCCCTGTATACAAAAAGGGCCCATGAAGCAAAGCCAGTAATTACAGGCCTATGGAGCATGTTTTATTTATTTTATTTATTTGGGTTTTACGGTGCACACACAGTATAGGTTATATGGCACCAAACAGGACTACAAATTTTGGTTCCACATCTCATTTACATCGAAATAAAAACATGAGGTATGGAATCAAAATTTGCATACCTGCTGGAATCACAGAGTTACTGCAAAACCAAGTGTTAAGACCCTATTAGTCACCTCTTACGATCATGCAAGGGTAAGGCAGTGGTTCCAATTCTTTTCATACACAGATCGTCCCAGAACCACATGGGGCAGAGCATGTTTTAGTATCAAATATTATGAATCATCTAGATAATAAAATGATCTTAATTCCTTCCGACATGGCAAAGAAACTGACAGTTGTGAATCTCAGTTAATTGCTTTTAGTCAAGAAATTTTTGATAACCTTGAAGCTGATAAATAGGCAGACCTTATAGTAACGGATTTTAGCAAAGTGTTTGACAAAGTCAATCACAATCTTTTGGTCTTCAAGCTATTTTAATTAAGTATAGACAGAAAAACATCCATGTGGATTAAATTGTTCCTTAAAAAATGAACACAAAAGGTCACCAATCAGATATATTATCTGTGGTGTCAGGGGTACCCCAAGGGTTACATATCTTTAAGCAGGGATCACTTTTGGCCGTGATTCCACGATATTCTTGCAGTTTTTTTGATGAAAATCGCAAAAATTTTGCTCAAATGTGATTAAAAATCGCATCTGCACGGCCGTTTGACTTTTTGCTGCAGTGCAGACTTGCCATTTCTTGCTGATCATATGAAGTTAGGCACTTGAATTTCATGTTGTCCGGTGATAATGATTACAAGGCAAAAGTCACACGTTTTTGCGAAGTGTCAAAATGCCACCAAAGAAGAAACTGAAGCTTTTGGAAGGCAAAACTTTGCTTCCATTCGCACGGACGAGTAGCGATGAGAATAACAACAAGAGGGCCAAGATGGCCCTAGGTCGCTCACCTGAGAAACACACCGTAACAGTGTAAACATGTTTGACCTAGTGATTTCATGACCAAAAATGTGGTCTCAAACAAGTATTTTCTTTGATTTGACCTAATGACCTAGTTTTTTGGCCACACGTAACCTAGATTTCATCAAGGCAGCCATTCTGACTAAACTTTATGAATATCCAGTGTAAAATGCAGCCCCTATTGCATACAAAAGGTTTTTCTTTGATTTGACCTGGTGACCTAGTTTTTGACCCCAGATGACCCATATTCAAACTTGACCTAGATTTAATCTAGACAAACATTCTGATCAAATTTCATGGTGATCAGGTGTAAAATGCAGTCCTGTTGCATAGGCAATGTTTTTAAATGACTTGACCTAGTGACCTAGTTTTTGACCCAAGATTACCCATATTCAAACATGACCTTGATTTCATCAAGGCAACCATTCTGGCTTAATTTCATCAAGATCAGGTGCAAAATGCAGTCCCTATTGCATACACAAGGTTTTTTCTTATTTGACCTAGTTTTTGACCCAAGATGACCAATATTCAATACTGACCTAGATTTTATAAAGGTAATCATTCTGACTAAATTTCATGAACCTCAATTGAAAAAATACAGCCTCTATCGCATACAAAACATTCTTCTTTGATTTGTCCTAGCCACCTAGTTTTTGACCACAGATGACCCATATTTGAACTTGACCTAGATTTTATCAAGGCTATCATTCTGGCCAAATTTCATGAAGATCAACTGAAAAATACAGCCTTTATCGCATACACAAGGTTTTTCTTTGATTTGACTTAGTGACCTACTTTTTGACCCCAGATGACCCATATTCAAACTCGACCTAGATTTCATCAAGGCAATCATTCTGATCAAATTTCATGAAGATCAATTGAAAAATACAGCCTCTATCGCATACACAAGGTTTTTCTTTGATTTGACCTAGTGGCCTAGTTTTTGACCCCAGATAAACCATATTCAAACTCGACCTAGATTTCATCAAGGCAATCATTCTGACTAAATTTCATGAAGATCAATAAAAAAATACAGCCTCTATCGCATACACAAGGTTTTTCTTTGATTTGACCTAGTGACCTAGTTTTTGAACCCAGATAAACCGTTTTCAAACTTGGCCTAGATTTCATCAAGGTAATCATTCTGACAAAATTTCATTAAGATCAGTTGAAAAATACAGCCTCTATTGCATACACAAGTTTTTTCTTTAATTTGACCTAGTGACCTAGTTTTTGACCCCAGATAAACCATTTTCGAACTCGGCCTAGATTTCATCAAGGTAATCATTCTGACCAAAATTCATGAAGATCAATTGAAAAATACAGCCTCTATCGCATACACAAGGTTTTTCTTTGATTTGACCTAGTGACCTAGTTTTTGAACCCAGATGACCCATTTTCGAACTTGGTCTAGATTTCATCAAGGTGATCATTCTGACAAAATTTCATGAAGATCAGTTGAAAAATACAGCCTCTATCGCATACACAAGCTAAATGTTGACAAACAGACGCCGGACATTGAGTGATCACAAAAACTCACCTGAGCATTGCTCAGGTGAGCTAAAAATGCTAAATATTTAGTTGAACCATCAGTGAGGACTTCAGCTGGAAATCACTTACAAAATGCATCAAACAAGGCAAACAAGACCCTAAAATACATGAAAAGAAATGTTCAAACAAATGTTAAATATAAAAATTTAAGAAACTCCGTATAAAACATAAATTATGTTCACCCATAATTGGAATATTGCTCAACTGTTTGGCATCCATGGCAAAAAAATTTAACATATGAAACTGAAAGAGTACAGAGGAATGCAGCCAGATATGTTCTAATCAACTATGACTGTAGATCAAGCATCACAGAAATGTTAACTGTACTTAAATGGCAAACGTTAGAAACAAGGAGAAATTTCACATCCCTAATTATTTTATATAAAATCTATTATTCCATTGTTTTTGTAGATCATCAGTACCTACTAGAATCTAGGGACCTTAACTTTCATATTACCTCCTCTGGCACACATTATCACATGAACTCATTTTTTCCTAGAACAATTATACTCTGGAACAACCTACCACATCATGTAAAATCCAGTGCTACTCTTAACAAGTTCAGGAGTAGCCTAGATTACTGATGTTCTAACCTGAAATATATGTTTTAATCATCTTTTAACCTTTAACTTGTAATATAGCAGTCCTGATTTTAATATTGCACACTTATTTGTGTTTTCAATAGCAGCTTAATCATCAAAGTGTCGACCAGACAGTCGCCTCCAAGTATCGTCAGTTATTGACTGTGGGGACTATTATGCAGATGTAGATGAACTGATTGTTCGTACGGGACTGTACAAAGAGCCACGCTAAATCTATTTTAAAAAACACAACAACAACATGTCTAGCACATTCGTATTGCATTTCATTTTCTGGTAAACTGCCTTTACTTTTATTGAACACAGGGGTAATTTGATAACATAAATGTATTTTTTGTAGAAATGGCAGTGAAAAGCAAAATATTTGTAAATTTCTACATTTATCTGTCGTCTTTACACAAAATCCTATCACGGCCAATCAGCCATTGTTGTTTTCGACGTATTTAAATTTCCGTCATGTGCTACTGTCTTTATCGATTTAGGGAAATCGGCGAAGCCTGGCGGGTTAATTAGGAACCCGCGGGTCATTAAATATTTTATGATTTTATTTCCATTTGTATCTCAACAATATTTGGCCATTCAAGTCAGACTAACGGGGGAATGTGTTCATTAGACTGTTTTCTACAAATCTATAAAGTTATTTGCTTTCTTTTTATGGTGATTTTGAACAGGATTATAACTTATAAACCATCTAAAAAAGAGACACTTGACCAAGGCCTTGAAATTTTGTGTGAACATGATAATACAGAAGATGAGCAGTCAGAAATACACAAAGAAATGAGTCAACTTCTTCCAAAAGCGTTGGACAATCTTGCTGAGGAAGGATTAGATGAGATGCTTTTAGAATTCTTTCAGCAACAGTGTTCATTCCAGAATTTTTTTAAGTGGGGTCAAAGGGCCCTATGGAGGCAAAAAGTTTGGGCCATTTGAAAAAAACAGGAGCCATGAAAGAAAAACTTGATTTACTTTAAATGAAAGGCTGTATTTTTAACACTTTTCTTACATGTAGTTCAAAGTATTACTTTCGCCATTCTTAAAACATAATTACAAGTCATAATATTTTTATCGTTATTGAAACCTAACCATGGAAAGTCCGACAGCCATTTACTACGGAATTAATGTTTGTCGTCTGATTCTGGCTTAGTGGTTACGCTATTGAGCAATCTAGCGGTCTCGGACATGCCATCTTCCTTTGGAAATTTGTTCTCCGTCGTCTGCTGTTTTTTGGACGTTTAGAGAATAACGTAAAATTGGATTTCTTTTTTCTTCAAATCTTGTCTTAAATGTAAGTAGTAAACAAGAGGGCCATGATGGCCCTATATCGCTCACCTGTTATCATTGCACTTGAGGACAAGAAGGTCCTCAGAAAAAATAGTCCAAAGGACAAGAACAACAAAGGGAAGAAATTTAACCAAAAAGAAAAAAAAAATCTTACAAGGTATAGATATGTCAAAATACACCTAAAAATTGGAGGTACCATCCATGTTGTACCACAGAAAAGTGGTCTCGGTTTTCCCCTACGGCCAATAATAAACAAGAGGACCATGATGGTCCTGAATCGCTCACCTCTTCCCACATGACCCAGTTTTGAGTATGACGTAGTTTTTTCTATTATTTGACATAGTGACCTAGTTTTTGAGATCATCTGACCCAGTTTTGAACTCGACCTAGATATTATCAAGATAAAAATTCTGACCAACTTTCAAGAAGATCCATTGAAAAATATGGTCTCTAGAGAGGTCACAAGGTTTTTCTATTATTTGACCTATTGACCTAGTTTTCAAAGGTACGTGACTCTGTTTTGAATTTTACCTAGATATCATCAAGGTGAACATTCTCACTAATTTTCATGAAGATCTCATGAAAAATATGGCCTCTAGAGAGGTCACAAGGTTTTTCTATTTTTATACCTACTGGCCTAGTTTTTGAACGCAAGTGACCCAGTTTCGAAATTGACCTAGATATTATCAAGGTGAACATTCTGATCAATTTTCATGAAGATCCATTGAAAAATATGGCCTCTAGAGAGGTCAAAAGATTTTAATAATTTTAGACCTACTGACCTAGTTTTTGACCGCAGTTGACCCAGTTTCGAACTTGACCTAGATATCATCAAGATGAACATTCAGACCAACTTTCATACAGATCTCGTGAAAAATATGGCCTCTAGAGAGGTCACAAGGTTTTTTTATTATTTGACCTACTGACCTAGTTTTTTAAGGCACATGACCCAGTTTCAAACTTGACCTAGATATCATCAAGGTGAACATTCTGACCAATTTTTATGGAGATCCATTCACAAGTATGGCCTCTAGAGAGGTCACAAGGTTTTACTATTTTTAGACCTACTGACCTAGTTTTTGACCTCACGTGACCCAGTTTCGAACTTGACCTAGATATCATCAAGATGAACAGTCAAACCAACTTTCATACAGATCCCATGAAAAATATGGCCTTTAGAGAGGTCACAAGGTTTTTTTATTATTTGACCTACTGACCTAGTTTTTTAAGGCACGTGACCCAGTTTCAAATTTGACCTAGATATCATCAAGGTGAACATTCTGACCAATTTTTATGGAGATCCATTCACAAGAATGGCCTCTAGAGAGGTCACAAGGTTTTACTATTTTTTTATTATTTGACCTACTGACCTAGTTTTTGAACGCACGTGAGCCACTTTCGAAACTGACCTAGACATCATCAAGATGAACATTCAGACCAACTTTCATACAGATCCCATGAAAAATATGGCCTCTAGAGAGGTCACAAGGTTTTTCTATTATTTGACCTACTGACCTAGTTTTTGACGGCATGTGACCCACTTTCGAACTTGACCTAGATATCATCAAGGTGAACATTCTGACCAATTTTCATGAAGATCTCATGAAATATATGGCCTCTAGAGAGGTCACAAGGTTTTTCTATTTTTAGACCTACTGACCTAGTTTTTGACCGCACGTGACCCAGTTCCGAATTTGACCTAGATATCATCAAGGTGAACATTCAAACCAACTTTCATACAGGTCCCATGAAAAATGTGGCCTTTAGAGAGGTCACAAGGTTTTTCTATTATTTGACCTACTGACCTAGTTTTTTAAGGCACGTGACCCAGTCTCGAACTTGACCTAGATATCATCAAGATGAACATTCTGACCAACTTTCATACAGATCCCATGAAAAATATGGCCTCTAGCGAGGTCACAAGGTTTTTTTATTATTTAAGCTACTGACCTAGTTTTTGAAGGCACCTGACCCAGTTTCGAGGTTGACCTACATATCATCAAGTTCTACATATCATCAAGTTGAACATTCTGACCAATTTTCATGAAGATCCATGCAAAAGTATGGCCTCTAGAGAGGTCACAAGGTTTTTCTATTTTTAGACCTACTGACCTAGTTTTGGACCGCAGTTAACCCAGTTTCAAACTTGACCAAGATATCATCAAGATGGACATTCTGACCAACTTTCAGATCCCACGAAAAATATGGCCTCTAGAGAGGTCACAAGGTTTTTTATTATTTGACCTACTGACCTAGTTTTTATGGCACGTGACCCAGTTTTGAACTTGACCTAGATATCATCAAGGTGAACATTCTGACTAACTTTCATGAAGATCCATTAAAAAGTATGGCCTCTAGAGAGGTCACCAGGTTTTTCTATTTTTAGACCTACTGACCTAGTTTTGGACCACACGTGACCCAGTTTCGAAACTGACCTAGATATCATCAAGATGAACATTCTGACAAACTTTCATAAAGATCCCATAAAAAATGTGACCTCTAGAGTGGTCACAAGCAAAAGTTTACGCACGGATGGACGACGGACGCTGCTTGATCACAAAAGCTCACCTTGTCACAAAGTGACATGTGAGCTAAAAGAAAATATTGTAAGTGAACAAAAGAAGGATCTGCCAAATAAATCTGTTGACATAAATGAAATTTCAGATCAGTATCTTCATTAGTTATGGAGATATACCCATTTTAATTTGAAATAAAGGGAGGTAATTTCACATAAAACCAGTCCATAGTTATCTACCCTGATTGTCTCAGTCCAACTAATAGCAATAATGAAATTTCAAATAAGTCCTGTAAGTACTTACTGATATAAATCTAATCTTGATTACAATCAGGGGAGGTAATCCGATATAAAATAACTCTGGAACCTACGATTGGATCTGATTTGTCATAGAATCAAAGATTTATTATTGTTAAAGATATTTTGGAAGTTTGTATCAAATAAAACCATAAATGAAGTCTCTATACGGCTGCAAAAGCCAAAATAGCCAATTCTGGACCTTTAAGGGGCCATAACTCTGGAACCCATGAAGGAATCTGGCCAGTTGAAGAAAGGAAGCAAGATCTTGTGGTGATACAAGTTGTGTGCAAGTTTGGTAAAAATCAAATCATAAATAAAGCTGCTATTGTGCAGACAAGGTCAAAATAGCTAATCTTGGCCCTTGCAGGGGCCATAACTCTGGAACCCATAATGGGATCTGGCCAATTCAAGAAAGGAACCAAGATCTTATGGTGATACAAGTTGTATGCAAGTTTGGTTAAAATAATATCATAAATGAAACCACTATCGTGCAGACAAGAAATTGTTTTACACACGCACGCCGCAAATTCTGGCCCTTTAAGGGGCAATAACTCTTGAACCCATGATTGGATCTGGCCAGTTTTCGAAAGGAACTGAGATATCATGCCAATACAAGTTTTGTACAAGTTTGATCAATATTGCTTGCAAAATGTGGTCTCTATCATGTTCACAAGAAATTGTGGACGGACGACGGACAAAGGGCGATCACAAAAGCTCACCCTGTCACTATGTGACAGGTGAGCTAAAAATACAGCCTCTATCGCATATACAAGGTTTTCCTTTGATTTGACCTATTGACCTACTTTTTGACCCCAGATGATCCATATTCAAACTTGAGCTAGATTTCATCAAGGCAATCATTCTGACCAAAATTCATGAAGGTTAATTGAAAAATACAGCCTCTTTCGTATACACAAGGTTTTTCTTTGATTTGACCTAGTGACCTAGTTTTTGACCCCAGATGACCCATTTTCGAACTCGGCCTAGATTTCATCAAGATAATCACTCTGACCAAAATTCATGAAGATTAATTGAAAAATACAGCCTCTATCACATACACAAGGTTTTTCTTTGATTTGACCTAGTGACCTAGTTTTTGACCCCAGATGACCCGTTTTCAAACTCGGCCTAGATTTCATCAAGATAATCATTCTGACCAAAATTCAGGAAGATCAATTGAAAAATACAGCCTTTATCGCATACACAATGTTATTCTTTGATTTGATCTAGTGACCTAGTTTTTTACCTCAGATGACCCGTTTTCGAAATCGGCCTAGATTTCATCAAGATAATCATTCTGACCAAAATTCATGAAGATCAATTGAAAAATACAGCCTCTATCGCATACACAAGGTTTTTCTTTGATTTGACCTAGTGACCTAGTTTTTGACCCCAGATGACCCATTTTCGAATTCGGCCTAGATTTCATCAAGGTTATCATTCTGACCAAATTTCATGAAGATAAATTGAAAAATACAGCCTCTATCGCATACACAAGCTAAATGTTGACAGACGACAGACGCCGGACATCGAGTGATTATAAAAACACACCTGAGCAGCTCAGGTGAGCTAAAAAAGCTTTTAATTTCAACTTTAATCACATTCCATGAAAATATGAGAAACGAAAATTGGAAAAGCAACATATTTAACAGAAATACTTCTGAAAAAAATACACCAACATTTTAATTGGGCCCATAAGACACATGCGCTTCTGTTGAAATATGTTAAAGACTGGACAGGAAAAGATCAGTGTTGAATTTGACCTTCAAGTGTGACTGACCTTTGAGCAAATATAAGCAGAGTAGTATCTCTTTGCGTAAAAATATTTAACTAAAAACACTGAACAATTGAATCTTGTGACACTAGTCTATACTGATCAAAGAATAACCATCTAACCAATTGCTTATGTTCCATTATGTTGATTATGCCATTCCGTAATATATGTTTTCAGGCGTATCTTAATAAAATTCACAAGAACTGTTAAAAATCATATTTCATGCAAATAACATTTGTTGATCAGAGTCGCAAAAGTTTAAACGATTTAAACTTAATTCGAAATATGTAAAACAAATGGGCCTCATTAAATATTACCACAGTGTTATTGTGGTATTACCCGTCTGTAATATTTTTCCGTTACAGTTTCTTTTTGTTGTGAGCCTACTTTGCAAATGCGTGGCTCTGAGGCTGTGTTTGTGGTGCTCTTTGCTTCCGAGAAATCTACCCTTACCTATTATCTTTTTTTATTCATTTTAAGTGAGCTTAATCAAAGGGACAATATTTATGTCTTCAATTGGAGCCTAATACCAAACTGTTTTTACGCATCAATACATTTCCTTTCTTATGGCCGTTAACTTGTTTAATTTACAATAGTTTTACCATGCTATCTTTCTACTTTGACTGAAACATTATCTGCCTTCTATCCCAATCAAGGAAACTTGTAATACAGAATACTGTGAGTAATCAAATATAAATGTTAAAACGTCACTTGTGTTTTTTCTTCATGTGTCAACTGAGACTGCTGCTCACGGTACTTGTAAGTCACGTTGCCCCTACTACATCTATGTGCCCTCAACTTGTTGTGCTTTGACATAATTATGGTCTTTAAGTTTACTGGCCTCCTCCTCGGTAAAACCACATGTCACACTTCACAGCTAACTTTCTTGCCTTTCTTCTTCTATGCCTTTGCAAGTCACATCTTGTCACAAAAGCTTTTCCACAATCTATACACAGGTGTGATTTAACCTCTGTGTGAAGATTGTATTCATGTCTCTTGAAGTTGGCTTTCGAAAAGAAGCTTCTCCCACAGCATATGTAAGGGCCACTATTGTTGTGTCTCTTTTCATGCTGTTGTTGTGCCTCAGCACTCTCTAGGGATTTCCCACAAGCTGAACAGATATAACTGTTTTCACTCATTTCTGAAAAAGATGCAGATTCATAAGTTGTACATTAATGTAGGCCATTTTTTTCTTCAGGAAAACACACAAAGTTCAGTAAAAGTGTTTAGATATCCCCCTTGTGTGATTTTTAATTTTGGAAATTTATACCTTAAGGACGTATGCTAGAATTTGGTGTGAAAATTTTCCCAATAACAGAATTTCTTCAACCTTTGGATATTGAAGGACAATCATCTAAGAAACAAAAAAATGCAATAAAAATCATAGGTCACCAGTATCGAAAAAGAGTTATCTGCCCTTGAAAACGGCATTTCCCCCAAAAATGACGTTTTCAAGGGCAGATAACTCTTTTTCGAACCCGGTGACTTATGATTTTAATTGCATTTTTTTGTTTCTTAGATGATTGTCCTTCAATATCCAAAGTTTAAAGAAATTCTGTTATTGGGAAAATTTTCGCCCATCTCATATACAGGGAATTCTAGCATACGCCTTTAAAGACCATTTAATCACTATACACAAACAATCATGTTAAATTGATCAGAAGAAGTAGGAAATACTTTCTAAAATGTTCATTCGACGCCGCCCTGAAGGCGGTGTCGAGTATATGGGATACACTTTTATTTCTGACACTGTAAAGATGGTAATGAATAGTTTCGGAGTGATAAACTGAACACAGTGAATAGTTTGTAAAAGGATCAACGATATTGCACAATACATTTTAGTGAATAAACAAAAAATGGCAAAAAGAAAACATAAAAAATGTATGTAATGCAACTTATTATGTGATTTAAAACAGTGCTATCTGTCTTTCCTCTCCTTATTTGTAGAGCAGAACATATTTTTTTTTATTTACAATTTCGTCAAAAATGTTGATCCGATTTATTGATAAGGGAGGTTACTCGGTAAGTCAAGTTTTCTATTTCTATTCTTAGCATGACCTACTTACCTATCTCATTTTCTATAAATAAACCACACCGCAGATCGCGTGAATCGCCTGGACAAGGGAGCGTTCGTGTATTTTACAACTCCGAAGAGAATATTTAAAAAAAAATATGGAAAATTACAATTTGCCTGCATAAAAATTCCTTGGAAAAAAAAACGTATTTACAAAGTAAATAAAGGAATCAATAAGCATAGATATGTTGAAATGAACGAAGAAAGTGCCGCTGTTAACTTATTTTTAACCTTTTTGTCTTATTTTCTTTGTTGATAGGTACAGTGATGTAATTTCAGAATGCGCACACTTTTACAAATTCCTATTTCTATTTGTTTTTTTGTTTGTTTTTTTTTCTTTTTTTCTTTCTTTTTTTTTTTGCTTATGTGTCATATAGATACACACTGTCAACTAAGGTGTGCAATAGGCTAAAGAGCATTTGGCTGAATTTGTCAGTGACAAGTTAATACTTCTTTAAATGTGGTTAGATCGAAATATCAAAAGCCATGGGACCATAACTTATCAAAGCATCAGTGACTTTAAAATAGAATTCCTTGTTGAATTTATATGTTCATTGATCTTATATGACTAGTCAGTTGCTCTGGTTTTATTATATATTTTTACTTGCTTTTTTTTCTTTTTTCTTTTTTAATTTAATAGATAGTTTTTGTATTTGTCCATTCCTGACAAAAAAAATAAATAAATAGAAAATAAAAAAATAAAAACATTTTCATTGAAATATTTTCTACACTTTGGCAGTGGGGTATTATGCTTGCTAAATTTCTTGTAATATTAGATTTGAACTAGACACTGACATACTCCTAGTAACCTTACAGTTCAACGAGGACTTCAAGTTTATCGTTCGTCCGAAAAAAAAAAATGAATTCTATGATATTCAAAAGTATATAAGAAAGACTCATGCTTTGTGAATAGGGGCAATATAGAGATTATTTATGTTATATCATTCTTTTCTTGGACAAAATTTTTGGTTGTTTTTGGCAAGGGAAACAGTAAATTGCTGTGTATAATCTGCATTCTGAAATCTATAATGTAGGCGACTAAGGTCCATAAAACTTCATCAGTAAATAGAAAACACTCATTACATTACATGATAATAAAAATAATGGTTTCTGTGAACCACAACTTTGAAATAATTTCAACATTTCCTCATTTCCCAACAAACTGCATTTCTGTAAAACTTCATACACACGCTCCTGCATATAAGAACTTTTCACAGGAGGTGACCTTAGCTAGTGAAATAATTACTTTAATTTTGTATGTAAAGGGACCACCTACTCGCAATGTTAATGTCATTGCAGGTAGAGGATTTGTATTGCATGGTAAAACTTTTCTATCATGTTTATTCTTCATGTTTTAAACAGTTTATAACATATATTGTTTTATGTACTAATGTTGATAACTTGTAGCCAGTCAGACTAATAAAGTAATGATTAGGTGATTTCTCATATTGCAATAAATGTACTTCAACACAACACTTGGCGGCGTCTTTGATGCTTGCATCAATGAATTTCCTTGTCTTGTCTGGAATATGTATATATTTGCCCTTCATAACTTCTACTTCTACTTACCTGGTCAGTTTCGTACTGAATATATTTCTTGCACATACTGTCATTATGATTATGATTACTGTGTATGTAAATATATTTATTTAGGAAGTAAGGGTGTTGAAATTGCTCTTTACAAACAAATTGCAAAATGAAAGTGAAAATAGAACTGCCAACATTACGAAAATGCGGCTATATTTCAATATTGATGTCCACTACTTGGAGTACATAGAATGAATATGTTGGCCATGCAAGTAGCCTAAATCCTAAATTTTTAATAAGAAGTTTGATATTTTATACAAATATGACAACAGACAGTCAAGTACATGTAAAATAAGACATACATTCTTGTTCAAAGAGAACAAACACTTTATATATAATAATAGCATCTTCAATTTCATTACTTTGGTATATTTTTTTATGAATAGAAAAGATATACGAGGCATTATAACCTAAAATAGAATTCAACGAGACAGTGATATGAAAGTTCTTTTACTTGAACCTAAAACTTAGCAAAAAAATATAATTCTAACATTATCCTGGTTAATTATGAAATCATACAATATATATGTGTGTATGATATCCCATTTGTAAGATTTCTCATTTAACAAATAGTGTTCCATCCAATCTTGTAGGTTTTCATATATACGGTTAAATTAAATCATGCGCTGTAATATTTCTGCTATAGTCTTCTACTGACTTCCGTTGATCTTGAAAAAACTGATCGTTTAGAAAAGCAGTGTGTACGTTATCTACACAGTTTTTCCACGAAAAAGCAGTTGGACGAAGTGTTTGAGAAAAGTACAGAGAACTGATGGCAGATGCTTTGTGCAGAAGAAAGCACTCATTTTGCTGTCTTTGACGCTATTTATCTTATAAAAATTCGTCAAGTAATAAGGAAAATATAGGCAAAAATATTACCTGAATCAAGACGTTTTATAGCGTATTTAATATCCAAGTCACGTGGGTTGGCCACCCTGAAGAAACATCCATGCCAAGTTTCATCAAAATCCATTCAGTGGTTTTGGAGGAGATGTCTTTTAAACACATTTGTTGACGACAGACAGACAGACAGACGCATGCATGCATGCACGACAGCATGATCACAATAGCTCACCATGAGCATTGATCAGGTGAGCGAAAAATTAGGTCAGTAGGTCAAGGTCACAGTTAGGTGACCCTTTATCACTTGGGATCATCAGGTTATTATAATTAAACAGTCTAGGAAATATGATCTGATAATTTTTCAAGTATTCTTTTCACCCCAGAGGCATAATTTGAACAATCCTGTTAGAGGTCCACTACACAATGCTACATACCAAATATCAAAGGCCTAGGCCTTGAACTTTCAGGCAAGAAGATTTTTAAAGATTTTTCCTATATGTCTAGGTAAAACTTGGGACCCCCAGGGCAGGGCCTCTTTTCACCCTAGGGGCATAATTTGAAACATCTTGTCAGAGGTCCACTACATACCAAATATCAAAGGCCTAGGCCTTGAACTTTCAGACAAGAAGATTTTTAATGATTTTTCCTATATGTCTATGTAAAACTTGGGACTCCCACGGCAGGGCCTCTTTTCACCCTAGAGGCATAATTTGAAACATCTCGTTAGAGGTCCACTACACAATGCTACACATGTAAATATCAAAGGCCTAGGCCTTGAACTTTCAGACACTAAGATTTTCAAAGTTTTTTCCTATATAAGTCTATGTAAAACTTGGGACCCCCTGGGTGGGGCCTCTTTCCAACTCGGGCATAATTTAAACAATCTTGGTAGATGACCACTAGACAATGCAACATACCAAATATCAAAAGCCTAGGCCTTGAACTTTCAGACAAGAAGATTTTTAGAGTTTTTTCCCATATATAAGTCTATGTAAAACTTGGGACCCCCGGGGCAGGGCCTCTTTTCACCCCAGGGGCATAATTTGAACAATTTTCATAGAGAACTATTACATGATGTCACATGCCAAATATCAAGGCTCTATGCTTTGCGGTTTTGGATCTTTGAACAGTTTTGAAAGGGTGCCACCCAAGGATCATTCCTGTGAGTTTTGTGTTAATCTGCCCATAGGTTTTCAAGAAGATTTTTTTAGAAAATGTTGACAGAGAGACGATGCAAGATGGACACTGAGTGGTCACAAAAGCTCATCATGAGCCTTTGGCATTTTACTTTTGCATTAAGTAACTGCACAAAGAACAGAAATTATTTGGTCATTGTGCACTGGATGTCTGACGTTCTGACCTCAAATCAATAATTATGGGTCATTTACCAGTCATAAGTAACCTCTATATCAAATGTGATCATAAAAAAATCTGGCAAAAAAAGTACTTCTGTTCAGAGTCAATGTGACCTTGACCTTTGACCTACTGATCTCAAAACCAACAGGGAGTTTAGTTGCTTCTTTGAACAAATTTCGTTGCTAAAGCTTCAAAAACAAACTGGTTGAGTAGGTCATGGTAGAGATTATTAAAAATTACTGAAATCCGTTAAAAATGGTACAGGTGGTCCAAATCTCTTTGCTGTACCTTCAAAAACAACAAAGTAGGTCAGTAGGTCATGGTTAAGAATATTAAAGGTAAGTATTCAGGTTTTTTTTTTAGGAATTTGGGAAGACGTTGGGCGCTAACCAAATGGGGAAAAATCACGCGAAAGAGGCCAATTTGGGGAAAATTTACAATATTATATACGTCATGTAATACTGCTTTTACACTGTTCATTAGTCATTAGATTTTTTTGAAAGCAATTCGTATTTTAATTTATCCTATTTCAGGGATCAAATTTAACTTTTTTTCCCAACTAACAATTTTTTGCTAGTGCCATTTTTTCCACTAGCAACATGGTGGGTTCCACCTGCAATTTTTTAGAGGCTGTTTTACGTGCTAAACTTATTAAGTTGTTTTGTTGGTGTTTGGTTTCATATTAAAAAAGTTGATGTTCAGCTCCGTTTCCAACTTTTTCACGGTTCGAACAGGCCGGGACTTCCTGGTTTCGGAAGTACGAACCAAAGTACTTGATGATTCTTTGGACTTTTGGCTGAACTCGGAAGATTTAAGTTCTTTCAGGTCACTGTCCGTGGTGTTGCTAGCATTTTAGGTCTCCCTGGTCTTTTTTCGCCCCCAAAAAACTTGTAACTTTCCTCTCCATTTTCGCAGTTGCCAATCACCGACCAAAACAAAAATAAATATCATCTAGATGCTTATTTAGATATCCGATAATTTCATTGTATAACAGCAACAAGCGTCTACAAGCGGTCACGTGATTATTGGTAAAATAACTACCCCAAAGGAGCTTTTAAAGAGCAAAGGACAGTTTGAGCGAATTCGTCGATTTTCAAACATGATCGCAAAAATATTCAAGTGCCATTATTTCCTACTCACATTTTTTTTTTTATTCTTACTTGAATTTCGTGAATTAGTGATCACTAAATTCGATCCCTGAAACATAAAAATTGGAGACAGATTGGGGGAAAATTGATTTTTTGGGAAAAAATTTCCGAGGGGAAGATGCCGACTATCGGTGTCACTTTCTTAGTAAATAAAACCCCTGGTATTGAAATCTGTTTCAAACATTATATATGTGGTACAAATTTCTATGCTGTAACTTCAAAAACAAGAAAGTAGGTCAGTAGGTCACGAATAAGACTATTTAAGATGAGTGTTGAAATCTGTATCAAACATTATACTTGTGGTCCAAATTTCTTTGCCACTGCTTCAAAAACAAATAAGTTTATGTAAAACAAGGGACCATCTGGGTGTGGCCTATATTGACCCCAGGGTCATGATTTGAACAATCTTGGTAGAGAACCACTAGAGCATGCAACATAATAAATACCTAAGCTCTTGGCCTTATTCCTTAAGACAAGATTTTTTTAAAAAGATTTTTCCCTATACATGTCTATTTAAACAATATGCGCCCCCCTCCCCCTCCTGGGGCGTGGCCAGTTGACCCAAGGCGGGATAAATATCAAAGCCCTAGGCCATGTGGTTTTGTACAAGAAGATTTTCCCTATAAGTCTATATAAACCATGTGACCCCCAGGACGGAGCCATATTTGACCCGAGGGGGATAATTTGAACAATCTTGGTAGAGGACCACTAGATAATGCTACATACCAAATATCAAAGCCATAGGGCCTGTGGTTTTGGACAAGAAGATTTTCAAAGTTTTCCCTATATAAGTCTATAGAAACCATGTGACCCCAGGGCAGGGCCATATTTGAACCTAGGGGGATAATTTGAACAATCTTGGTAGAGGCCCACTAGATGATGCTACATACCAAATATCAAAGCCATAGGGCGTGTGGCTTTTGAAGATTTTTCTATGTACAATCAAGTAACCCCATGGGGCGGGGTCAATTTGACCCCCGGGGTCATGATTTGAACAAATTTTGTAGAGGTCCACTAGGCAATGCTACAAGTGAAACATCTAAGCTCTAGGCCTTCTGGTTTATTTTCAGAAATTTTTTGAAGATTTTCCTATGTAAAATCAAGTGACCCCTGGGGCAGGGTCAATTTTGTAGTGATGGGCAAATCGGTTAGATTTGCCAACCAATTAATCGGCATAATCGGACAAGCCAACCGATTCGATTAATTGGATATAAGCGGATAATCGGTTACTCTAGTTGCACATCTATATGTTCACCTCACAGTGAATGTTTTATGTCATTACTTAAGAAATGAACCATACAGACATCAACTATCCTATTTCTATTGTATCCCTTCATAAATACTATAAGTTCACAGCATAAAAGTAAAACATTTGTGAAGATAGTAAACTTCAAATCAGGTACTCCTCTTAATTTCACCAGGGACTTATCCAGTGATATTGTGTTATTAAATTAAACTTATTTGGAGCAAAAAAAAGTATCAAAGATTTATTAATTCTTAGCTAACGACTAAAATGATTTCAATCCAACAAAAGCAAAAAATGAAAATACATGTACCTTTGCTAATATGCTTGCGTAAGTCTTACGGCATGCAATGCATACTGCCATACTAATGTCAAGAGTTTAGGTTGATGGTTTTCCCGGCTTAATTTTGTAAAAGCCATATATCTTCCAAAATCTGGGTGATCACAGATGACTTTAATTTCTTTCGAGACTTTGGAGAAGCCATTTTTACGTAGGGTAGTTTCCCTTGGCGTAAAACTGCCCCAAAGAACCGTAAATACCAGAAAGAAAAAGGTAAGAAACAACTAAATTATCCGCTTAGGTTGCAAAGTAATTAATCGGTCAGGGAAAAGTGGTCGGCGATCGCGCTCAGGAAAGCAACGCAGACGATTATTCGATTGTCGCCGATTGTCGGCCCATCACTACAATTTTGACCCCGGGGTCATGATTTGAACAACTTCAAGAGGTCCACTAGGCAATGCTACATGTCAAATATCTAAGCTCTAGGACTTCTGGTTTTTGAGAAGAAGATTTTTTAAGATTTTCCTATGTAAAATCAAGTGACCCCTGGGGCGGGGTCAATTTTGATCCCGGGGTCATGATTTGAACAAATTTGGTAGAGGTCCACTAGGCAATGCTTCACACCAAATATCTAAGCTCTAGGGCTTCTGGTTTTTGAGAAGAAGTTTTTTAAAGTTTTTCCTTTCGGTTGCCATGGCAACCAGAGTTCTGCATGGAATTCAATTCTTTGAACAATTTTTGTAGAGCTTCACCCAAGGAACATTCCTGTGAAGTTTGGATGAAATTGGCCTAGCGGTTTATGAGGAGATGTCGTTTAAAGTAAAGTTTACGGACAACGGACGCCGGACAGTGAGTGATCAGAATAGCTCACCCTGAGCCTTTGGCTCTGGTGAGCTAATAAAAGCCCTAGGACCTGTGGTTTTAGACAAGAAGATTTTTAAAGTTTTTCCTTTTGGTTGCCATGGCAACCAGAGTTCTGCATAGATTTCAATTCTTAGGGCAGTTTTAAAAGGGGGCTGCCCAAGGATCATTCCTGTGAAGTTTGGTGTAAATCTGCCCAGTGGTTTTGAAGATTTTTTTAGAAATTGTTGACACACGACGCACAACGGACATTGAGCGGTCACAAAAGCTGACCTTGAGCCTTTAGCTCAGGTGAGCTAAAAATGGGGATAATTCATGAAATATTTGTGTGAGAGATATGTTGGGTCAAATGTTTCCATAAGAACAAAGCTGAGAGAAGTCCATGCTAGGATACTACAGACCAAGTTTAATTTAATCATGACATGTAGTCTTAAAGAAGATCTGTAAGTATTAAGTAAAATTGTTGAAGCAGGATGATAAAGGCCAGACCATCCATTTTATGATCTATACTAACAGCTCACCCTGAACAAAATTCAGTTTAGTTAATGATAAACCAAACATACAAAAACAAGGAGCTGCATTTTCAAAATGTAAAATCACGGCCTCTATATTGTATGACCAAAAATGTCATTTTTTGAGGTTTTAAGTTTAAAAGTATCATATGAAGTTCAAGGTCAACTATATATATATGTCTATTTGTAGTTCTTGCCATAAGGTTTGTTGAGTGTGAGTATGAACTAAATTGGGTCATTTATGTGGGTTGTAGGACCAAAAATGTGTTTATTAAAGTTTTCAGTTTGAAGGTCATATGAGGGTCAAGGTTATTTAAATATAGATCAGTGTGTAGGTCTTGCCACATGGATTAAACTAAATTGGGTCATGAATGTGGGCTGTAGGCAATCTGGTTTGAATGGATGGACGGACAAATGGACAGTTTAATCACTATATGCCGAAAAAAAGTTTGCCATACCTGATTTGGAGTGTCTCGCCAATTAATACAGAGTTCTGTTTTTGTTTCCTCAGGACTGGTCCTGGAGAAAGTTCATCATGAAAATCAAAGATATTCTTTGGACTAACAACCTCACTGCATACAGTGCTTGTTTGAAAAGTATCTAAAATTTCTTTTCCTTCAGATGATGTTGTGCTACTGTCTGTTTGTTTCCTTTCATAATCAATACTGTTCTTATTACAACCCATTTTGACAATTTGGCAACTATCTGTATTTCTTTGACTTGACTGTTTATTTTCATTTATCGGTTTATTTCCAGGTTTGGGAAAAATATTATTCCCTGACCTTTTTCTCTTTCCACCTTTCTTCCTACCGCGTTTCTTCTTATGTTGTTTCTTTAAATTAATAGAATGCACAGCTGTATTACTGATTTGATCTGCAGTTTCACTGCTGAAACATGAATCTACAAAGGTATCATGTGAAATTCTTACTGACTTCTGTCTGCCTGTTGTAGCAGGTTGTATGTTCTCATTTTTACGGTATCTATTCTCAAGCAATCTAGTCTGGGCATGTCCATCATCCGAATGTTCATATGCCTTGATGGTTTGAACAGCATCTTTTGCAGTCATCGTGGTGTCCTGTGCCTGTTTTCTCTGTGGCAGCACAGTAGCTATGGGAGATGGATTGGTCCTACCAAATAATGTTCTACTATTCCAAGAAGTTCCTTGTAGAGGTCGAGGTGACAATAACCCCGGACCATTCTTGAACATTGTCCCACGGTCTCTTCTTCGATATGTACTGCTTTCTTTTATGTCATTTCCATTTTCCTGCAGATCACAAATATTTTGTAAAATGTTATTTACTGCATCCTCTTCATTGCTTCTTGAGTTTGCTTCTTTCTGTGGCATGTCATTTTTCTTTTGTTGGTTTTCAATTTCAGTTTCAAGTCTTTTTATTTCCGACTGATGGTAATTGTGCAGTTCATCTAATTTATCTTGAATCATTTTTGGGACATTTTCATTCTGCCACGGTCTTGTATCTTTATCAGAAACACACTTCTTCAACTCATTTAGACAGTTCTTGTTTTCATCTAAAACTTGTTTCTGCTCCTTTGTGAAAGTTTCTAATGTCTGGTTAATTTCTTCATGGATTATTTTTTGTTGTTTACTATAGAGATCCTAAAAAAGGAAATGTAAAGCCTTTTTCCAATACTAGGATGTAACTGTATGTTCTTTAAGAAATAATAAGTATCAAAATTAGGTTTATCCTAGAATAACCTGAGTTTGGAGTTCTTGTGCGTATGAATATATCACAAAGGTCGAAGGCCTGAGTGATATATTTCTACGCATAAGAAAGACAAACAAGGTCACTAGGTTGTTGTGGGTCTTTAAAACAACAAGTACAGTACAAACTGCTACATTTGCCCAATAAAAAGTTTAGACATTTACATTTACCTAATATATCTAGATACAAGACAACTGACTCCAATACCTATTCTTCGAAAAGTGCAGCTAGAAAGCTGAATGACACATGTGCAGGCTGTCAAGCAGTGAACCAGAAAAAGGTAGGGCTTAAAGTAGGAGCAATTTTTTTTTCAAAAGTAGGGTAAAAGAAGGGATTTTGTCAAGTGACGGTAGGGCTTTTGCGGCACTAATTAATGAATTACCCAACCCTTTTCTTCAGTACTTTTAAGCACTTTATGTGTATTTTTCACTAGGTCAAGGACCATAATTCAGGCCTAGCTGAGTGAAACCCCAAAGAGAACACCTGGCGCACAACTTCAAATTCTTTGTAACAATCCTCGAGGTCAAGTACATGGGACATAAACTTTTCTTTTTCTTTAATAAATCAAGGGCCACAACTCTGATCTTGCAGAGTGAAAAAAAAAAAACAACAAAGGTACGCAAAGTGACATATTGAGTAATATTACTACATGGTTTCATAACAAACAAGAGCTGTCGGAGGACAGCAACGCTCGACTATTCAACAGCCTTGTCAATTGAATGAATACAAAAGTTGAAAAAGGGGCATAATTTTGTAAAATGCAAAGTAGAGGTACTGAACCTCTGTACTGCATGTCATATCATGACAGTGAACAAGTGTGTGAAGTTTCAATCCTTTCCAATTTGTGGATACTGAGATACCAGCTAACATACAAAAACTTAACCAAAAACTGCTAAGTCAAAGGGGCATAATTTTGTAAAAATGCCAAGTAGAGTTATGGGACCTTCACAGGGCATGTTAGATCATGACAGTGAACAAGTGTGTGAAGTTTAAATCCATTCCAATTAGTGGATACTGAGATATCAGATTACATACAAAAATTTAACCAAAAACTGCTAAGTCGAAAAAGGGGCATAATTTTGAAAAAAAAAGAGTAGAGTTATGGGACTTGCTTAGTGCATATCAGATCATGACAGTGAACAAGTATGTGAAGTTTCAATCCATTCCCATAAGTAAGTACTGAGATACCAGCTTACATACAAAACCATAACCAAAATCGGGACGCGGACGCCGACACATGGACGAGTCCAATAGCTCTACTATTCTATGACTAGTCGAGCTAAAAAGTAACTAATGCAGAGGCTGGTGCTAGGGCAAGTGGTATAGCCCTCCTTATTTTTGGAAAATCTGTTGAAATAACAGATGAATTTTGATACCTGACTCTGCTTCATTATTTGTTTAGCCTGCTCTGTTGACTGACATTTTATATATTTTTCCAGCTCTCTTTGCTGAGATTTACCAAGTGCCTTCAATTCAGAATGCTTTCCATGCATCTCATCTGCCTTGTACAATATTTGACTAAGACCCTCTGTCATATCTGCAAAACCTGTAATAATGTTTCATTATTTTTTGTATTATACATAAAACAATTAGGATTGCCTTATCAGTAAACAACAAGAGATATTTGAAGAACATGCATGCACCCACCCCCCTATTGAGGAGGGGATGCATATGGGTCGTCTGCAGTTTAAGCCCAATTTTCCTACCAAGTTAGGTAGGTTAAAATGGGCCAGATGCTTCTCATGTTACCATGCAGCAACAGTTTTCAATGTTCAGGTCCTTGTGACCTTGATCACTGAACTATTGACCCAAAAAACCAAAATGGGTCTTCTACTTTAAAAGCCCACTCATGCTATCAAGTTTGAAGATACTGGGTCAAGTACTGAGCAGAATTCATTTTCAAGGTTCAGGTCCCTAGTGAACCCAAAAACAACAAGTGTCATTTACTTTATAAACCCAATCACTCTATCAAGAATGAAGGTTCTGGGTCAAGAGGTTCTCAAGTTACAGAGCAGAAATAGTTTTAAATGTCCAGGTCCCTGTGACCTGTTGACCCTAAAAACAACAGGGGTCATCTACTTAATAAGCCCAATCATGCTACCAAGTTTGAAGATAGTTGGTTAAGTGATTCTAAATTTCTTGAGGGGAAACCATTTTAGGTTCAGGCCCCTGTGACCCTGACCTCTGACTTTCTTACCAAAAAAAAAAAAACCAACAGGGTCAAATACTTCATAGGCCCAATCATGCTATCAAGTTAGAAGTTTCTGGGTCAAGTAGTTCTCAAGTTATTTAGCAGAAACTATTTTCAATGTTCAGGTCCCTGTGACCTTGGCTTTTGACATACTGACCCCAAAAATAGGGGACATCTACTTCATAAGCCCAATCACGCTTCCAAGTTTGAAGGTTCTGGGTCAAGTGGTTCTCAATTTATTGGGCAGAAACTGTTTTCAAGGTTCAGGCCCCTGTGACCTTGACCTTTGCAATACTGACCCCAAAACAATTAAGGGGTCATCTACTTTGTAAGCCCTATCATGCTACCAAGTTTGAATATTCTGAGACAAGGGTTCTCATTGAAGTTATTGGGCAGAAACTATTTGCTCTACTGACAGACAGATGGACGTGCATGATTTTGGTGGTGGGCATGGCTGGGTCACGAGGAGTGAGATGGGGGCGGACAACTTTGCATGTTGATAAATATTCATGGAAGGTTTAAAAAAAATTTAAAATAAAGAATGAAAACTTATCTTTTTTATTTTGGGGGGGGGGGGGGGGGGGGGGGGGGGGGGGTGACCAAGGCAAGGGGTTGACCAGGTGTGGGTACACAACTTCACATGTTTATAATAAATGTTCATGGAAAAGAATGAAAGAAGTTAATGAAATTCTACCAAATGGTAAGTTTGTTTCATAGTTCTAGGTCAAATATATCACAAGTTATGAAGCAGAAATTGCCATATTTATAGAAACCTATATAGCTAACACTAGAAACTTCTAAGGGCCATAACTCTGGTGTTACTTGGGCAATCTGACTAAAAATTGATGGGCCGCATATTCTCATAGTGGTGAACATGTATATTAAGTTTATTTAAATATTCCCAACCACTTTGTAGATATGGCTCCGGACGGACGAAGGGACAACGCCAAAACTATATCCCCCTGACAAAGTTGGGGGATAACAAAGAAGCTAAATATCTGATATCAGTTTTAACTGCAGGCCTTTTTTCTGCCTATCCCAGAGGTCCAAATATAGCAACACAAAATGGGGGGGGGGGGGGTGTAATGTAGATTGTTGCAGTGACTGGATATAAAGGTGCAAGGATCTAAACGAAATTATCTTTTTTATTGGGGGGGGGGGGGGGGGGGGGGGGGGGGGGGCATTAACGGGTGGGAGTGGGGGATGGGTGTGTAACAGGGCTCTGGAAATTTTGAAAACTCAACAGGTCCAAAAGAAAATTACGATATCCGCATTACCCCACCAACCGTATTACCATGTACACTATATTTGTAAAAGAAATTAGTATGTCATGCATTAAAAATGATTTACCGGTCACCTCGAGTTACCATAGAATGAAAACAGTCATTCTGTTTTATATGTGATTGTTACTTTGTTTAAATTTCGATGTTTTTTCCGAGAAAATACTTGCAAGGATAAAATTGCCGAGGCATTGTTTTCTTGGCACCGTGTACCTAACTAGTCTAAAAGCCAACGCATGTGACTTCGGTACTGTATACACCGCAGGTACTTTGTGATGTTTCCTCATTATTTGAAGGATTTTTATAAAATACAATGCGTCAAAGTGATTTACTCGACACATAATATCTGCCAAACATCCTCAGTATTTTTAGAATACTTTGCCACGGACCAAATTTGTACATTATGTGAACGCTGAGATCGAATTTCCCGTTTGTATGGTACCAAAAGGTCACGTGGGTTGGTCGTCCTAATCATGTACTGATCAATCTACACGGATATTTCATTTCACCGGCATTGTACTTCAATAAGCAACTACATTTTATTAAGCTATAATGTTCTCTTCTGATGTAAACAAACGTTTTTTTTAAGACGATTTGATAAACTGGCCGGTTCGCCACTCCAGTTTTCTTTATAATTCGGGTTTGCAAGTCCATTTTTTAGTACAGTCGGATTGCAAAGATGATTTTCTGTACTTGTTTCAACTAGACTGCCAAATGAATCATGCAATTTCTACAAATCAAGTAATTATAAAAATTATTAATATCGTTTTCCCGTGTGATGTCTCATTAAATCCAATGACCATTTGTTTCTTTTTACCAGTTTTCAAACATAGCCTTTTGAAATAAAACAATCCGTCGGCTAATGGTCTAAATAAAAGAAGTGGGTCCCCGTCAAAAGCATTTGGATCCAGTCAGAAGCATTTGGAAACCAGTCTAAAATGTTTAATACATTGCAGTCGGCTGCCTGCGAACATTAAAGGATGTGCCGCGTGAGCACTGTTGTGTCACATGCTAATTACGGACTGATTACCAAGGTGACAATCAGACCGTTTGACACATTTATTATCTGAGAGAGCGATTAAAAATATCCTGCTTGGCAGGTGATCATATATTGAGATTTCAAACCATAATTTATACTTTTTCTCCATTTTTACCAGACCGTTTTTTTCTTTTTTTTTTTTTTTTTCACTTTACAAATCGGTCTGAAAAGTCAAAAATCGGTCCAAAACTGACAAACCGGCAAATTTCCGGAGCCCTGGTGTGTAATGTAGATTGTTGCAGTCCACACATAATCTCATCACTACTTGCCTATATTCCAAGTTTAAGTCAATACCTTTAATAGTTTTTAAGTTCTGCTCTGAACAAGAAATACGATAGGCAGATTTGAGCTAGCTGTAACCTTGACCTTTAATCTATCACCCTGATTCATGGTGTATCATTTCATCTCCACCTACCTACATCCCAAGTTTGAAGTCAATGCCTTGAATGTTTATTAAGTTATGCTCCAGACACTAATTGTGATGAAAAAATTTGACCTTTCAGCTCAATCTGTGACCTTGACCTGAAACCTACAGACCAGGTTCATGTGGTCTGCAAATCATCTTATCGCCACCTACCGAAAAACCAAGTTTGAAGCCAATACCTTCCATGGCTATTCATTCATGTTCCGGATGCAAGATATGATGGCCAATTTTGATCTTTTAGCTCAATTTGTGACCTTGACCTACAAAGCCAGTTCAAGCGCTCTGCACATTGTCTCATCGCAATCTAACTATATCCCAAGTTCAAAGTCAATACCTTAAACTGTTATAATGTTATGCTCCTGACATGAATTTTGAAGGACAGACAGACAGACAGACAGACGCATGTGCCATCACATAATATGTCCTGTTTTTCCAAAACGGGTGTATTAAAATCCCAATCTAGAGCTGTAGTCTGCATCAGGAATTACCTGGCATTCAGTGATTATTTTAGCATGGAAAATTATTCAAAATGGGACTCCCTACCTAGCACTTGATGTGACAGATAGAGGCCACTATTGGAATAAGGCCAGAGGCAGAAATATATAATCAATAGAGCATGATCTTCCATTCACTACCGTCACACCGCTGTTTAAAAAGAAAATTACTGGCCATGAAACAGTGAACCATGTGACCCATACCTATAAAACCAGTGTAGCACACTATAAATCATCATGATGAACACATGGGAGGGACAAAAAAATTCCAAAAGGGAGGGTTGATTATATATTTGGACCTCCGGCATAGTCCCCCATCTGTCACAACAAGTGCTAGGATGGGGGTCCCATTATTTTCGTAATGGCCTCCTGCTTCAAAATATAATCAATTGCACAACTTTAAAGAGATAGAGACAACATAATAAAACAAGAGCTGTCGGAGGACAACATTTGACTATTCAACAGCCTTGTCAATAGAATGAATACAAAAGTCGAAAAAGGGGCATAATTTTGTAAAAATGCGAAACAGGGTTATAGAACTCAACCTGCACAGTGCTTTTCAGCTCATGACAATGACAATGGACAAGTGCGTGAAGTTTCAATCCATTCCCATTAGTGGGTATTGAGATACTAGCTTACATACAAAACCTTAACCAAAAACTGCTAAGTCAAAAAAGGGGCATAATTTTGTAAAAATGCAACGTAGGGTAATGGAACATGATACTGCATGTCAGATCATGACAGTGAACAAGTGTGTGAAGTTTCAATCCATTCCCATTAATGGGTACTGAGATACTAGCTTACATATAACAAGAGGGCCATGATGGCCCTATATATCGCTCATCAGAGTTGATCTGGCCTACTGACCTAGTTTTTGACCCCACATGACCAAGAGTTGAACTTGACCTAAAGATCATCAATACAAACATTCTGACTAAATTTCATAATGATTTGGTTACAACTGTGGCCTCTGGAGTGTTCACAAGCTTTTCCTTTGATTTGACCGGGTGATCTAATTTTTGACCCCACATGACCCAGATTCGAGCTTGACCTATAGATTATCAAAACAAACATTCTGACTAATTCTCATGGGTTTCAAACTGAAATTGTGGTCTTTAGAGTGTTGAAAAGATTTTCCTTTGATCTGGCCTAGTGACCTTGTTTTTGACCCCACATGACCCAGATTCAAACTTGACCTAGAAATGATTAAGACAAACATTCTGACCCAGTTTCATGAAGATTGAGTCACAAATGTGGCCTCTAAAGTGTTCACAAGCTTTTCATTTGATTTGACCAGGTGACCTAGTTTTTGATCCAACATGACCCAGATTCGATCTTGAGCTAGAAATCATCAAGCCAAACTTTCTGACTAAGTTTCATAAATATTGGGTCACAACTGTGGCTTCTAGAGTGTTCACAAGCTTTTCCTCTGATCTGACCAGGTGACCTAGTTTTTAATCCAACGTGACCCAGTTTCGATTTTGACCTAGAGATCATCAAGACTAACATTCTGACCAGGTTTCATAAAGACTGGGTCACAAATGTGGTCTCTAGAGTGTTCACAAGCTTTTCCATTGATCTGACCTACTGACCTTGTTTTTGATCCAACATGACCCAGATTCAAACTTGACCTAGAAATTATCAATACTAATATTCTGATCAAGTTTCATAAGGATTGGGGCACAAATGTGGTCTCTAGAGTGTTCACAAGCTTTTCCTTTGATCTGATTTACTGACATAGTTTTTGACCCCAAATGACCCAGTTTCAAACTTGATCTAGAGTTTATCAAGACTAACATTCTGACCAAGTTTCATAAAGATTGGATCATAAATGTGGTCTCTAGAGTGTTCACAAGCTTTTCCTTTGATCTGCCCTACTGACCTAGTTTTTAACCCCACATGACCCAGTTTCGAACTTGACCTAGAGATCATTAAGACTAACATTCTGACCAAGTTACATAAAGATTGAGTCAAAAATGTGGTCTCTAGAGTGTTCACAAGCTTTTCCTTTGATCTGCCCTACTGACCTAGTTTTTAAACCCACATGACCCAGTTTCAAATTTTACCTAGAGATCATCAAGACTAACATTTTTCTGACCAAGTTTCATCTAGATTGAGTCAAAAATGTGGTCTCTAGAGTGTTCACAAGCTTTTCCTTTGATCTGACCTACTGACCTAGTTTTTTAACCCAATATAACCCAGTTTCAAACTTGAGCTAGAGAACATCAAGACTAGCATTCTGACCAAGTTTCATAAAGATTGGGTGAAAAATGTGGTCTCTAGACTGTTCAAAAGCCTTTTCTTTGACCTGACATACTGACCTAGTTATTGATTCCACATGACCCAGTTTCAAACCTGACTTAGAGAGCATCAAGACTTATATTCTGACCAAGTTTCATAAAGATTGGGTCACAAATGTGGTCTCTAGAGTGTTCACAAGCTTTTCCTTTGATCCGACCTACTGACCTAGTTTTTGACCCCACATGACCTAGTTTCGAACTTGACCTAGAGATCATCAAGACTAACATTTTTCTGGCCAAGTTTCATAAAGATTGGGTCACAAATGTGGCCTCTAGAGTGTTCACAAGGCAAATGTTGACACACGACGGACAATGACCGGTCACAATAGCTCACCTTGAGCGCTGTGAGCTAAAAATTTAACCAAAGACTGCTGAGTTGAACAAGAGGACCCTGAAGGCCCTGCATCGCTCACCTGAAGAAAGTAGGTCAGTAGGTCACATTCATGGTCAATGAAGTCAGTTTTAAGATCGGTGTGCAAAACTGTACATGTCATCCACATTTCAAGGCTGTATCTTAAAAAACAACAAGGCAGTCTGAAAGACAGCTATATCCCCCGCCACTGCTATGGATAGTGAAAGGGTAAACCCTTGACCTTAGGCCGTGACCTGGACCTTGAACTGACATGGCTGACTCATGAATCCTGTGCAATGTCTTGATGAGGTGATCATTTGACCCAAGTTTCATGAAAATCCTTCACGGGGTTTAGGAGATACAGAGCTCAAACCTTTGACCTTGAGTTGTGACCTTGACCTTGAGTTGACATGTCTGACTCATGAGTTCTTGATGAGGTGAAAATTTGACCCAAGTTTGATGAAAATCCTTCAAGGGGTTTAGGAGATATAGAGTGGACAAAAAATAGAAGGCTCAAACCTTTGACCCTAAGTTGTGACCTTGACCTTGAGCCGGCATGGCTGACTCATAAGTTCTGCATATAGTTTTGATGAGGTGATCATTTGACCCAAGTTTTATAAAATTCCTTCAAGGGGTTAAGGAGACAGAGAGCGGACACGTAATGGAAGGCTAAAACCTTTGACCTTATGTTGTGACCTTGCCCTTGAGCCGGCATGGCTGACTCATGAGTTCTGCACATCGCTTTGATGAGGTCATCATTTGACCCAAGTCTCATATAAATCCTTCAAGGGAATTAGGAGATACAGAGCAGACACAAAATGGGAGGCTCAAACCTTTGACCTTCAGTTGTGACCTTGACCTTGAGCCGGCATGGCTGACTCATGAGTTCTGCACATCGCCTTGATGAGGTGATCATTTGACCAAAGTTTGATGAAAATCATTCAAGGGGTTTAGGAGATATAGAGCAGACACAAAATAGAAGACTCAAACCTTTCACCCTAAGTTGTGACCTTGACCTTGAGCCAGCATGGCTGACTCATGGGTTCTGCATATCGTCTTGATGAGGTGATCATTTGACCCAAGTTTTATAAAATTCCTTCAAGGGGTTTAGGAGATATAGAGCGGACACAAAATGGAAGGCTCAAACCTTTGACCTTGAGTTGTGACCTTGACCTTGAGCCGACAAGGCTGGCTCATGGGTTCTGCACATCGTCTTGATGAGGTGATCATTTGACCCAAGTTTCATGAAAATCCTTAAAGGGGTTTAGGAAATATGGAGCGGACATAAAAGTGTTACGGACAGACGGAGACCATTCCTATAACCCCCAACCACTTGTGGCGGGGGATTAAAAAAGTAGGTCAGTAGGTCACATTCCACATGACCCAGATTCGAACTTGACCTAAAGATCATTAAGTTAACATTCTGACCAGTTTCATGAAGATACAGTCATAAATGTGGCCTCTAGAGTGTTAACAAGCTTTTCCTTTGATTTGACCTGGTGACCTAGTTTTTGACCAAATCTAACCCAGATCCGAACTTGACCTAAAGATCATCAAGGTTAATATTTTGACCAAGTTTTATTATGGTATGGTCAAAAATGTGGCCTCTAGAGTGTTAACTAGCTTTTCTTTTGATTTGAGCTGGTGACCTATTTTCTGACCCCACCTGACCTAGATCTGTACTTGACCTAAAGATCATCAAGGTTAACATTCTGACCAAGTTTCATAGAGATATTATCAAAAATGTAGCCTCTACATGTTAACAAGCTTTACATTTGATCTGACCTGGTGACCTAGTTTTTGACCCCACCTGACCCAGATCTGACCTTGACCTAAAGATCATCAAGGTTAACATTCTGACAAAGTTTCATTAAGATATAGTCTTAAATGTGGCCTCTAGAGTGTTAATAAGCCTTACATTTGATTTGACCTGGAGACCTAGTTTCTGAATCCACTTGACTTAGATTTAAATTTGACATGAAGATTGTCATGATTAACATTCTAACCAAGTTTCATGAAGATACTGTCACAAATGTGGCCTCTAGAGTGTTAACAAGCTTTTCCTTTGATTTGACCTGGTGACCTAGTTTTTGATCCCAGATGACCCAATATCAAACTCATCAAGATTTTATTTAGAGTAACATTCTGACCAAGTTTCATTAAGACTGGGCCAAAATTGTGACCTCTAGAGTTTTAACAGTCAAATTGTTGATGACGACGACGATGACGGACGGACGACTGACGACGGACACAGGGCGATCACAAAAGCTCACCCCTATGCGCACTTTGTGCTGAGGTGAGCTAAAAAGGGGCATAATTTTGTAAAAATGCAAAGTAGAGTTAATGAACCTATGCACTGCATGTCATACCATGACAGTGAACAAGTGTGTTAAGTTTCAATCCATTCCCATTAGTGTATACTGAGATACCCAGCTCACATACAAAAACTTAACCAAAAACTGCCGAAAGTCGAAAAAGGGGCATTATTTTGATAAAATGCAAAGTAGAGTTATGGAACCTGTGCAATGTAAGTCAGTTTATCACAGTTAATAAGTGTGTGAAGTTTCAATCCATTCCCACAAGCGGTTACTGAGATACCTGCTTACAAAAACTTAACCAAATCGGGATGCTGACACGGATGCGGACGCCGACGCACGGGTGAGTGCAATAGCTCTACCTATTCTTTGAATAGTCGAGCTAACAAATAAAGGAGGAAACTAGTTTCCAAAAAAAAACAAAAACATTTACTTATTGACCCACAATATACTACACATATAACGAAAAAGTTCATCACAAAATTAATAAGCTGCATCAAATGCATACTCAAAATGTAATGAAACAAGAGCTTGTAGAACACAAAATACCCACCTAGATGCATACAGTAACTGTACAAGGAACAGAAATTATTTGGTTGGCTGATGTACTGACCTCAAATCAATAATTATGGGTCATTTACCATATAAAAATTTAACCAAAAACAGCTAAGCTGAAAAAGGGGCATAATTTTGTAAAAATGCCAAATAGAGTTATTGAACCTATGCATTGCATGTCATATCATGACAGTGAACAAGTGTGTGAAGTTTCAATCCATTCCCATTAGTGTATACTGAGATACCAGCTTACATACAAAAACTTAACCAAAAACTGCTAAGTCAAAAAAGGGGCATAATTTTGTAAAAATTTATGGTAGAGTTATGGCACCTGTGCATTGCATGTCGAAAATGGGGCATATTTTTGAAAAAAAAATGCAAAGTAGAGTTATGGGACCTGCACAGTGCATGTCAGATCATGACAGTGAACAAGTGTTTGAAGTTTCAATCCATTCCCATTAGTGGGTACTGAGATACCAGCTTACATACAAAACCTTAACCAAATATTTCTAAGTCGAAAAAGGGGCATAATTTTGTAAAAAAGCAAAATAGTTATGGAACCTGTGCTCAGCGCAAAACAAGTCCAACTCAGATTTTTATAATTTTTCAGGAGAGCTAAAAAACTGTTTAATTTCACAATAAATGTGTATATATCTATGAAACTTTAGGTATTTGCTACAAATATATTAAGATTTACAGTGCAGGGTTTGATTTCATTGTAAAAAATATTTAAATATTGCTTTTGATAATTGGTCTTATTTTGCACTGTAATTTTCAGTGCAAAATAAGTCCAACTCAAGATATTATATTGTTAAGACAGGTCAGGAAATGGCCCAAGATAGTCTGGTTTGCAAATAAAATTAAGTAACTGTAAGAGGTGATAATAGCAAAGTATATCTTGAGATCTGCAGTTTTATATGTTCTTACAAAGTGGAAACAAAGATTAAACACACTGATAAACTATATTACAATAAATTTTATTATTATCACATAAAATATACAAGTGCTTGCAGTTCCTTGGAAGGTAACTGTAATGGTTAGAAGGGTAGACTATTTTACCCTGTAGTGCCAGAAACATAAGGTACACAGCAAAAACAGTTCTTGGTGTTGTGTCACTTTATATGCTCACACATTATATATAAATATCTCTTGATAAAGCGAATTTAAATTTCATTATGTCAGTTAATGATAGTTTATCCTTATTACCATTCAATTTCACATTTGTACAGAAGTTAAAAATCCAGAGCTGTAGTCAAATAATAAAGTTTAAAAATGACAGTTTGTAAGTTTTTGTTATTTGTCATTTTGGTGTTTTTTTTATAACAAATTAAAGCATACAATATGTCAAGTTACTAGTAATAAATTTTGCATCTTGATATCCATTGAAATGGACGTCCATGGATACTACAATACCCATCTAAGCCCAAGTAGCAATATGTTTTATTCAGAATCATTATCAACAATATCATCTTCTGATTCATGTCTCAGAGAGAGAAAAAAAAATGATGATGAACACTGGGGATGATGTTTGATGTGCACAGTTGCTCTAGAGCTCTGTATTTGGCTGAAGTTATTTTTGGCAGATTCTTTCCCTTCAAAGCATACATCTTTTTGGGGAATGGGAGGTTGAATTTTTCAGAGCTTTTAGAATCTGCACTAATGCAGACGTTCCTTACATTTAAGTTCACATACACTCGAAAAATCTTGATACGTCAGGGCGACCATCTCTGGATCTTTTTTGTCAAACGAAATAATTTTAATCTTCAACCATTTCATTTTATTGCCTTCAGTATCATACTCCAGGTTTTTTACTGACTGAGAAAGGGTTTTAAAGTCCAGAAAGTCTATTGTGTCCATTTCCTTGACTTGGTATGGCTTTCCTGTGTGGCGTGCCATTCTGATAGTTGCTGCCCATTGAAGTGTTGTATAGACAGACTTATTTCTGCTAACATTTTCAATAGCTGCATGTATAAAATCGTTTTCATTTTGTGTGTAACCACGCTCTAAAAATTTGTGTTGCAACAAATCAAAGTTAAGATGTTTTTTTAGCAAAACACCCCTTACAGAAGCAAGCATCTGCGGCGTACATAATGTGTACTTGCTGCGTACATGCCGCGAACTCAGTAGTACGCCAGAGAAGTACGTTTTACATACACCGCATGCTGCGTACATGCTGCGTACTATTTCACAGAGTACACAGCATGTATGCAGGAGACAGTAGTACACAACATGTACGCGGCACAGTGATTGAAATTTTCAGAAGTACACTTCATATACACAGCAAGAAAACAGATTTTTCTAGCAACTCTGGTTATAGATTAGACAATCATGTGATCTCTTTGGAGCATGCCCAGTAATAACTTCCTGTCTATTTGAAAATTGGAGCTAAAATGACAACATGTAGTCTCTTAAGAGTAAAATATACTAAAATAAAGGACTAACATACAGTATCAAATTTTTTTAAGTTGAATTTACTTTTTGTATTTTAACTGCAGCAGAGCTCATTTGCATGTCAAAAGTGTACTACAAACGTATTACTGGTGTATATGTGGTGTATATCCTGCGTACTATTTCAAGTCCAAGAATTTAGTACACATCATGTACACAACAAGTACACCACATATACGCAGTAAGAGAGTACAAGGCAGGCCCTTTTCTTTGGTAAGGGACAACATTGTAACAAAGAATCGGTTTCTATTCTGTCCTCTGCAGTTATCAGAATTAAATTTTCAGTTGCACTATTAACTTTATTTCTAGTACTTGGACAAGTTGCAATTGCTTTGCTTCCGCGCCCTGACAGACCCCATGCCACAAAAAACAGAAACCGTCTTTTGTTCCTATGTCATAAACTGTTAAGTTAAAGGAACACAATTTCCGACTGTAGTAGAGCACAGATTCATTGCTGTGTGGAGTTAATAGTATTTGCTGCAAGTCAAAACATGCTACAGCTAGCTCCTTATCTGTATGGCACTTTTCTTTATCTTCAGCCTTCATATTCCTTGCCAAGTTCTTCCATTTCATATGAAGTTGATAGCTGTTTTCCAGTGCAACTTTTTCAACTTCACTTGCATTTTGGTATCTTGGACACAAATCACATCTGTCTTTGATCGGCTTATGTAATGCTAAATTAAAACTTGTGTCAAAAACATGGCGATACATATTCTTTGATACTGTCTGAATGTTATTTTTTTCACAATGGTTTACATACAGTGAATACATCTTCTGTACGCTAAGATCAGACTCAAGATATTCCTTTTTAGTGTCTTTTCGACAATAATGTGATTTTATCCTTGGGAATGAACAGATATGCTTTTAATGGGTGGACGGATAGCTCAGGGGTTTGCACATTGGCCTTCCAATCCTGAGGTCGGGGGTTCCATCCCCGGCAGCTACTCGGGAATTTTCAGAAACGCTTTTCAGTGTTTCCCACCCAACTAGAGGTGTACTGGTCAGGAACCCAGGCAATCCTTGCGTGTATCAGTGCTATACACTGGGCATGTTAAAAAACCAGGCTGTCTATTCGCAACGAGCTAGGCTAAGTTAGCCGGACAAGCCTGTATCTGATTTCTGATCTCTCTGTCACGGGGGCTTTGTCTCACTCTGTCCCTCTGGTCAGATCGCTCTTTGTCTGTACTAGCAGAGGATGAATTATGCGCCCTGTGTGGCTGCATTTGAACTATGTAAAGCACCTTTGAACGTGAAATTGATCATGAAAAGGGCGCTATATAAATCTGGTAAAATAATGATAATAATAATAAACTTCTGCAATCTGCTCAGCTGGATTCTATTTGGCCAGTTTTCATGTTTTCCTCGCTTGTCTGGAGACAGAATACCACTCACATTGTTTTCCTTTCCAGAGCCCTTTTTCAGAGCTGTGTCCACCCTTGTATGGCTGATGTCAAGAGTATCAAGGAAGAAGGTTTTGCAGATCGACTCTTCAGAATTTCCGTTGACTTTCATGTACCATGTCCTCGACATTTTACGTACTGGTTGAGAGGTTGTTGTCTTAACTTTTTTCTGTTTCTGGGAAACCCAAGAGGCAATATAATCTCTTTGTCTGTTTGCATCACCAAGGCTCCAGAACTCATGGAAAATGTTTTGTCTTTCATCTTTTTTGATATTTTTGTGGCAGGCAACCTTTTTTCAAGATTCAAGCTCTTGCATGTTTTCTCTTTGTGGATGTATACCACTGGCCACTGTTTCATAATCTTTTAGCAACATTCCTTTTCCATGTGCTGTCATTTCTTATACGTTTCCTTCCCCTGCTCATTTCTAGTGGGTGAGCAGTATAGGTTTCATGTTCTGATTCTTCACTGCTGGGCAAACATGTATTGGTTTGAACTTGTGTTAGCCTACCACGAATAATACTCAATGGTGTATCCTCATCGGAATCTTCTAAAAGGTCAATAGCCAAGTCATTTTTGTTTAAAAGACTTTGTAGAATTATACCATCAATGAATGAGTCATTCATCATTTTTTGTTTGTTTTTTTTCTTCATACATGAATATATTTTCATCTTCTTCCTCTGATGAACTATCACTCTCTGTACAGCCTTCACTTTCAACAGAATTATCATCTTCACTGACACTGTCTAATGTCTCTTTACTTATTTCACAGATCTTTTCCTTGAGATTATCGTCTATAGTGTACATAAAACAGTCATATTCACCGTCACTGATTTCAGAAAAACCTTCAAAATCACTGTCACTCGAGTAAAGTGGAGAAGTCAAAGAGATTGTTGTCCTTTCAAATACTCCTGGCCCATCTTTTGGTAGCGAAGTTGCTGCTAGGTGCCAAATAAACTGACTCAAGTGTAAAACATAAGAGTGCTTCGTTAAAATTGCTGTTCCATCTGCACACGACATTCCTAATTCATTGCGGCTGTGTGGGTCAAAAAGGTATAAGCTGTTTGTTGTTTTCAGAACAGCCATTGTATAACATCCTATGGTCAAGAAAGATGTAGTCCCTATTTGATTAAAAGAGTCTTCTAGTGTCATGAAAGGGAATTCTGTTACACTGCCACTTAAGGTCCCACTATATATCTGATTAATTTTCATGACATAAGACATACCATGAAATGTCATTTCACTTGGTAGTTCTGATACAAGGAAATAGTCATCTGTTTTGTGAACTCTGCTGCGTGTACTGATGTACATGGAGTCTCCTTCTTTAAGGATTGTATGAACAATGAATATTAAATATTCAAACTTTAACTACTAATAATATATTGTGTATCAAGGATTTGACTTTTATAATATTATATTGATGAAGATTTGTTTCTTTCATATTTGGTCAGAAAAAATGTGAATGTTTTTATTACAAAGGAATGTTTCCCTTCTTTTCACTCAACATTCACATTTCTTAATCACTTGATATCTTAATATCTGCAGCATGTATTTTTATCTAAATAGAGAAGTTCTCAATTCATTTGAGTTATTTAATACAATCAAAAGTGGTAATAGATAAACTAATTTTCAATCTGTCCAATTCAACTTATAACCTGTCAGTTTTAATATAATACCACTAAATTAATAGTTCATGTATAATGAAGTAATTTAAAACATTGATGTTGTTTCTTATTAATTATGTTCATAAATACATTTTAATAATAGTTCATTATTGCATTAGTTAGCTAGACATTACAACTGTTTTATATCATTTTGAATATTCTGTTTCATGAAAAGTTTAACAACAGTAAGTAAAACCAGACTAACTGGATAATAAACTGATAAAGATATGCTTCAACTCTGCGCAAAACAAGCCCAACTAAAGATGGACTTGCTTTGCAATACAGAATTAGCCAGTACAAGATAGACCTTTTTGTTAATTAGGGATTATGTAATAATTAATCAACATCTGAATTTCATGATTTTAACGGAATATGTGTTTCATCTTACTGTAACAGAATATGCAACAAGAGGGCCATGATGGCCCGATATCGCTCAAATGTTATCATTGCACTTGAGGACAAGAAGGTCCTCAGAAAAAATATCTAAGTCCAAAGGACAGGAACAACAAAGGAAAGAAATTTAACCAAAAAGAAAAAAAAATTCTTACAAGGTACAGATATGTCAAAATACACCTAAAAATTGGAGGTACCATCCATGTTGTACCACAGAAAAGTGGTCTCGGTTTTTCCCTACGGCCAATAATAAAAAAGTTACTAAAAATAAGCTATTTACATTAACATAAAAGGGAAGTAATTAAAAAGAAAATTATTGTAAGTGAACAAAAGAAGGATCTGCCAAATAAATCTGTTGACATAAATGAAATTTCAGATCAGTATCTTCATTAGTTACGGAGATATACCCATTTTAATTTGAAATAAAGGGAGGTAATTTGACATAAAATCAGTCCATAGTTATCTACCCTGATTGATTCAGTCCAACTAATGATAATAATGAATTTTCAAATAAGTCCTGTAAGTACTTACTGATATAAATCCATTTTGACTACAATCAGGGGAGGTAATCAGATATAAAATAACTGGAACCTACGATTGGATCTGATTTGTCATGGAATCCAAGATTTATTGTTGTTAAAGATATTTTGGAAGTTTGTATCAAATAAAACCATAAATGAAGTCTCTATATGGCTGCAAAAGCCAAAATAGCCAATTTTGGACCTTCAAGGGGCCATAACTCTGGAACCCATGATGGAATCTGGCCAGTTCAAATAGGAACCAAGATCTTGTGGTGATACAAGTTGTGTGCAAGTTTGGTTAAAATAAAATCATAAATGAAGTTGCTATTGTGCAGACAAGGTCAAAATAGCTAATTATGGCCCTTTCAGGGGCCATAACTCTGGAACCCATTATGGGATCTGGCCGGTTCAACAAAGGAACTGAGATCTTATGGCAACACAAGTTTTGTGCAAGTTTGATTAAATTCAAATCATAAATGAAGCTGCTTTTGTGCAGACAAGGTCAAAATAGCTAATTATGGCCCTTTCAGGGGCCATAACTCTGGAACCCATAATGGAATCTAGCCAGTTCAAGAAAGGAACCAAGATCTTATAGTGATACAAGTTGTGTGCAAGTTTGGTAAAAATCAAATCATAAATGAAGCAGCTATTGCGCAGACGAGGTCAAAATAGCTAATTCTGGCCCTTTCAGGGTCCATAACTCTGGAACCCATAATGGGATCTGGCCAGTTCAAGAAAGGAACCAAGATCTTATGGTGATACAAGTTGTGTGCAAGTTTGGTAAAAATCAAATCATAAATAAAGCTGCTATTGTGCAGACAAGGTCAAAATAGCTGATTTTGGCCCTTTCAGGGGCCATAACTCTGGAACCCATAACGGGATCTGGCCAGTTCAAGAAAGAACCGAGATCTTATGGTGATACAAGTTGTGTGCAAGTTTGGTTAAAATAAAATCATAGATGAAACCACTATCGTGCAGACAAGAAATTGTTGACGGACGCACGCACGGACGAAGGGTGATCACAAAAGCTCACCTTGTCACTATGTGACAGGTGAGCTAAAAAAGTGATTTTGTGAAAAAATGTGAGTTGGACCTATTTTGCGCTGAGCCCTCGTAATGTAAGTCAGTTTATCACAGTGAACAAGTGTGTTAAGTTTCAATCCATTCCCATAAGTGGTTACTGAGATACCAGCTTACATACTAAAACTTAACCAAATTGGGATGCGGACGCCAACGCCAGCGCACGGGTGAGTCCAATAGCTCTACCTATTCTTTGAATAGTCGAGCTATAAATAAATGACCAATGAAAACAAGACATCTTTAAATCATATGCTTAATTTACATATGACACATCATGCTTTTTGCTTCTATTTAATTACCTGATATTTTGACCGATAAGACAACCTCCAATATGATATATCAACCAAACCTTAAATACTGGTATTCCATTTATCCACCTGTACTAACAGCTCACTCTGAGGTGAGAACTCCCCGTCAGGATACGATTTATATGACCCGTGGAAGTGCCTACGCCTTTAGTATCTTGAGCAATGCAGTGGGTTCAATCGCTAAGGTGACCATGTCTTAGACTTGCCGACAAACTATGTAGAATATCCTTTGTTAAAATGTAGAGCTGGTGAGACCTATATATCTCATATATAAAATTTTTCTATGGCTATCTCGCCTAAATGATTTGTGTAGTGTACCAATGATTCATAAATGATTTGAATTATGAGCTAGATAATTTCAGGGATCAGGCAAATCACTCAATGTTTCAAACTAACAACCTTCAACTAATGATAATCAGCTCAAACTCCTGACAGGCTGGAGATACTATATTTGACTGGCCCTTTTTTGAAGTTCCCATCAGACGATGTCTTTGAATCAACAACATACGAGTCCTACGTCTTCTGAAATGAAGCTGCAACTCAATATGTTTGCCCTGACTCCTGGATGCTCAGTGCCTATATGTCAATGTATCACAGTGAGTAAGTGTGTGAAGTTTCTATCCATTCCCACAAGTGGTTATTGAGATACCAGCTTACATACAAAAACTTAACCAAATCGGGATGCGGACGCTGACGCATGGATGAGTCCAATAGCTCTACCTATTGTTTGAATAGCTGAGCTAAAAATGAATTCACTATCATCTGTCTACCTATTTATACCCTAGCAGAAGTGTGCTTTGATTGATGTTATTAATAGAACTTCTTTCTGATTGGTCCAAATTTGTAGACGAGTACTTGCTCTAACAAAGAGTTGGTTCCCTTTAACTATAGTATATAACATAATGTGTGATTCTGGGATCCAGCTATCACTGTAATTAACCCAAATTGTCCATAAATCGTCTACTGTATGTGCTGTCACATGGACGGATGGACATGCATGACAATATAAACCCTATAACTTATTACCTCGGGGGTATATTGATCAGCATGTATATTCATGTTTAATAATTGTCCTGATCTGATGTCACTTCCTAAAAAAAAAAATAATACACTGGTTTAAAGTCTCTTAGAAAAAAATACTGGCTCTTTAGTATTTCTATACTTACTTTTTTGAACATGTTGCTCAATTGTGTGAAGTTGTTTCTGCTGAGCAGATAGAATCTGGTTTCTAAAGAAAGTTTCTAGGTCTCGCCTTTGGCGATCAAAGTCATCCCTTATAGTGACAAGCTCATCAAGAAGTCTGAAATGAAGAAGTAACTAGATAGTTTTGGTAAACTGGAAGAGTGAGTGGATATAAAACACATATGTGACGTGTTGTTACTTGGGGGTTTGACAAGCAATAGAATGGTTGTTATAAAAACTATTTTTCTTTTTGTGGGGAAATTATATGTGAAAACAGTAGAATATTGTATGCTAATAAATGTATAACTAATAAACAAAACCAGTACGCACAACCTATGAAAGGGCTGAACTATTCAAAATAATTATCACACTGGTAACCAAACTTGCAGTAGTTTTATGAGATTAGGCCATACCAATGTTGTCTGAGCAGTGTAATTCTATGCAGAATGTGCTGATGAAATGACAAATTTCTGGTCTTGAAAGTAATATGGTCTAAATGAATTGCCACCCTTTATAAATTGTACTGACTCAAATGAATCCAATGAGTACACCTGGAGCAAAATTGAGTCTGTTTCTTAACACACAAATTCATTTAGCAGAAATCTGTGTTGTTTATTCAAATATTTCTGTATAGACTGATGCTGGAATGAGATTTTTGTTAAGTTTTTGAGAATATCACATTATATACAGTGCTATCTGAATCAAGTAATTATTGAAACTATTCATATTAGAAGGGCTAATTCTCAAGACAAAGTATGTGTTTTTTTCATAGAAATGTTCTGGTTTGTTCCTGAAAAATCACCACAAACCTAACAAGAGCTGTTGGAGGACAGCAACGCTCAACTACTCAACAGCCTTGTCAACTGAATGAATATTAAAGTCCAAAAAGGGGCATAATTTTGTAAAATTGCAAAACAGGGTTATGGAACCTGTACAATGCATATCAGCTCTTGGCAACGAACAACTGTGTGAAGTTTCAATCCATTCCCATGTCCAAAAAGGGGCATAATTTTGTGAAATTGCAAAACAGGGTTATGGAACCTGTACAATGCATATCAGCTCTTGGCAATGGACAACAGTGTGAAGTTTCAATCCATTCCCATTAATGGGTACTGAGATACCAGCTTACATACAAAAACAAAACCAACAAGAGCTCGTAGAACACGAAATGCCCACCTTGATGCATTCAGTAATTGCACAAGGAACATAAATTATTTGCTCACTGTAAACAAAAGTTCTACTGTTCTGGTTCAATGTGACCTTGACCTTTGACCTACTGTCCTCAAAATGAACAAGGGTCATCTGCCGGTCATGATCAACCTCCCTATTAAGTTTCGTGATCCTAGGCCAAAGCGTTCTCAAGTTATCGTCCAGAAAGGGTTTAACTGTTCTGGTTCAATGTGACCTTGACCTTTAGCCTACTGACCTCAAAATCTATAGGGGTCATCTACTGGTCATGACCAATCTCCCTATCAAGTTTCGTCATCCTAGGCCCAAGGGTTCTCAAGTAATCGTCTGGAAACAGTTTAACTGTTCTGGGTAACTGTAACGATGACCTTTGACCTACTGATCTCAAAATCAATAGGGGTCATCTGCTGGTCATGATTAACCTCTCTATCAACTTTCATGATCCTTGGCTTAAGCATTCTTTAGTTATCGTCCGGAAACCGTTAAACTGTTCCTGGCCAATGTGACATTGAACTTTGACCTCAATATAAATAGGGGTCATCTGCTGGTCATGACCAACCTCCCTATCAATTTTCTTGATCCTAGGCCCAAGCGTTCTTGAGTTATTGTCCAGAAACCGTTTTACTGTTCCTGGTCACTGTGACCTTGACCTTTGACCTACATATCTCAAAATCAATAGGGGTCATCTGCTGGTGATGACCAACCTCCCTATCAACTTTCACAATCCTAGGCCCAAGCATTCTTGAGTTATCATCCGGAAACTGTTCAACTGTTCCGGGTCACTGTGACCTTGATCTTTGACCTACTGACCTCAAAATCAATAGGGGTCATCTGCTGGTCATGACCAACCTCCCATTCAACTTTCATGATCCTAGGCCCAAGCATTCTTGAGTTATCATCCAGAAATCAGATGCAGACTGTATGTACATAGTATGTTAACAAGAAACAAAGGCCCATAACTCTGCAATTTTTGTTGTTGAAAGAACCTAACATGACCCATGCACAACTACTGTTGTTACTGATCACTCGTGTGAAGTTTCATTAAATTGTGTCAAGGGGATGAGGAGAGATGGTGCGCACAAGATTGTGTCTAGTATATAGTTTAGTAACAAAAAACAAAGTCCCGTAACTCTGCAATTTTTTTTTCTGAAAGAACCTAACATGTCCCATGCACAATTACTGTTGTTACTGATCACTTGTGTGAAGTTTCATTATATTGTGTCAAGTGGATGAGGAGAGATGGTGCGCACAAGATTGTGTCTATGTATATAGTATAGTAACAAAAAACAATGTCCCATAACTCTGCAATTTTTTTTTCTGAAAGAACCTAACATGCCCCATGCACAACTACTGTTGTTACTGATCACTTGTGTGAAGTTTCATTAAATTGTGTCAAGTGGATGAGGAGAGATGGTGTGCACAAGATTGTGTCTATGTATATAGTATAGTAACAAAACACAAAGTCCCATAACTCTGCAATTTTTTTTTCTGTAAGAATCTAACATGCCCCATGCACAACTACTGTTGTTACTGATCACTTGTGTGAAGTTTCATTAAATTGTGTCAAGTGGATGAGGAGAGATGGTGCACACAAGATTGTGTCTATGTATATAGTATAATAACAAAAAACAAAGTCCCATAACTCTGCAAGTTTTTTTTCTGAAAGAACCTTACATGCCCCATGCACAACTACTGTTGTTACTGATCACTTGTGTAAAGTTTCATTAAATTGTGTCAAGAGGATGAGGAGAGATGGTGCGCACAAGATTGTGTCTACGGACAGACAGACAGACGGACAGACAGACAAACAGACAGACAACCTGAAACCAGTATACCCCCCATTACAACTTTGTTGTCCTTGGGTACAACAAGAGGGCCATGATGGCCCTATATTGCTCACCTCAGTACCATTGCTTTAACCAAAAACAAAAAGAAAAAATTCTTACAAGGTACAGATATGTCAAAATACACCTAAAAATTGGAAGTACCATCCATGTTGTACCACAGAAAAGTGGTCTCGGTTTTTCCCTACGGCCAATAATAAAAAAGTTGCTAAATAAGCTATTTATAGTAACATAAAAGGGAAGTAATTAAAAATGTTTATTGTAAGCGAACAAAAGAAGGATCTGCCAAATAAAAACAAGAGCACTGCAATGCAACGCAAATGCAGAGCAATATTCACACAAAACAAAGTCATATGACCTTTGACCCCTAAGTGTGACCTTGACATTAAAGTGAGCCATCCGAAACATGCGCTCTGCATGTTGTTTCAATGAGGTGAACATTTGTGTCAGGTTTCTCTGAAATCCATCAAGGGGTTCAAGAGTTACAGAGCGGAAGGGAAATTGATAACCAACAGACAGACAGACAGACGGACACTGAGGCGATAACATAAAACGTCCCTGCGGGCGTATAAAGAGGAATCGAGATCTTATGGTGATACAAGTTGTGTGCAAGTTTGGTTAAAATCAAATCGTAAATGAAGCTGCTATTGTGCAGACAAGGTCAATATAGCCGATTTTGGCCCTTTCACAGGCCATAACTCTAGAACCCATTATGGGATCTGGCCGGTTTAAGAAAGGAACCAAGTTCTTACGGTGACAAAAGTTTTGTGCAAGTTTGATTAAATCCAAATCATAAATGAAGCTGCTATTGTGCAGACAAGGTCAAAATAGCGAATTCCGGCCCTATCAGGGGCCATAACTCTGGAACCCATTATGGGATCTGGCCGGTTAAAGACAAGAGCCAAGACCTTATGGTGACGCAAGTTTTGTGCAAGTTTAGTTAAAATCAAATCATAAATGAAGCTGCTATTGTGCAGACAAGGTAAAAATAGCTAATTTTGACCCCTTCAGGGGCCATAACTCTGGAACCCATTAAGGAATCTGGCCAGTTCCAGAAAGGAACAAAGATTTTATGGTAATACAAGTTGTGTGCAAGTTTGGTAAAAATCAAATCATAAACAAAGCTGCTATTGTGCAGACAAGGTCAAAATAGCTAATTCTGGCCCTTTCAGGGGCCATAACTCTGGGACCCCTAATGGAATCTGGCCAGTTCAAGAAAGGAACCAAGATCTTATAGTGATACAAGCTGTGTGCAAGTTTGGTAAAAATCAAATCATAAATAAAGCTGCTATTGTGCAGACAAGGTCAAAATGGCTAATTTTGGCCCTTTCAGGGGCCATAACTCTGGAACCCATAATGGGATCTGGCCAGTTCAAGAAAGAACCGAGACCTTATGGTGATACAAGTTGTGTGCAAGTTTGGTTAAAATAAAATTATAAATGAAACCACTATCGTGCAGATAAGAAATTGTTGACGGATGCACGGATGGACGGCCGGATGCACGGACTGACGACGGACGAAGGGTGATCACAGAAGCTCACCCTGTCACTATGTGACATGTGAGCTAAAAAGGGGCATAATTTTGTAAAAATTTAAGGTAGAGTTATGGCACCTGTGCATTGCATGTCAGATCAAGACAGTGAACAAGTGTGTGAAGTTTCAATCCATTCCCATTTGTGGGTACTGAGATACCAGCTCACATACAGAAACTTAACCAAAAACTGCTTAGTCGAAAACGGGGCATAATTTTGTAAAAATGCAAAGTAGAGTTATGAAACCTGTGCACTGCATTTCAGATCATGACAGTAAGCAAATGTCTTAAGTTTCAATCCATTCTCATAAGTGGGTACTGAGATACCAGCTTACATATAAAACCTTAACCAAAAATTTCTAATAAAATCTGTAAAAAGATCCTTTGGAAGCATAATTTTGTAAAAAAGCAAAATATAGTTATGGAACCTGTGCAATGAAAGTCAGTTTATCACAGTTAATACATGTGTGAAGTCTCAATCCATTCCAACTAGTGGTTACTGAGATACCAGCTTACATACAAAAACTTAACCAAATCGGGACGCTGACGCATGGGTGAGTCCAATAGCTCTACCTATTCTTTGAATAATCAAGCTAACAAAATGCGGTTAAAAGTGTGTGGCTAAGCACAAGCATTCAAGGTGATACCATTCTCTAACTTGAAGTATCACTAATGGTGATTTTAAAATACCTCATGAAACTGCCTAGATACAGGAAAAGTAAAATGTTCTGATCAAGACCTTTGACATTCAAGTGTGAAATTGACATAGTGACCTGAGCTATACACACTGCGAGTCATCTTGACTGGTGCTAATTTCATGACACGACTGCCATAGTGGTCTTTATTCACTCATCTGACCTTGACTGTTTAACCTTGAATATATATGTATGACAAACTGAATCATGAACGGTAACAGCTGTGCTTAGTACAAGTTAAAGCATAGCAAAAGTTCCTTCTAGGGCACATCTATATAAATATATAATGATCATCTTGTAAAATTTTGGTTGCAATGTCTGTTTTATACTGCCAAAAAATGTAAAGTAGGTATTTACGCTAGTTATTATTTAACATAAATTGTTAAATTCAACAACAAATTAAATCTGTTACCACTTTCAGTTGAGTAAATACGGCAATAAAACATTGATCAATCCATTACGATTCGATGCATGAATTTGTTGCGCATAATTAGAGGGTCGCAAGGGGGTTTGTTTTCACACATTAACCATGCATTTGAAGGTAATGATAATATTTAGTTGTTTACATGTAAATTTGCTGATATATGTCTATCTGTTTGTACATATGTTATGTTCTTCAAGAATGGAGGAAATAAAAAACTCAATCAACCATCCTCGGGTTGTAATATGTAATCCACGGACGCGTTCAGTCAGAGAGTCGCCTCAATTAGGAAAGAATAGTTTTAACGTCAAAGGTTATTTCTCAGGTCACGGAGTTTGACTGGCCAGCTTGTAATGACAACAGCTTTCGATATCAGTAGCTCAGTCAAGTGTGACTTACCGAATTAAAATTCTCAAGAGAAGGAACAATAAACTAGTGGTCTCTAAAAAGGGCTAAGTGCCACTATTTGATGACAGAGTTCATACAGCCAAGTTGACAAAATTTTCAAGGACTTAACTTAGATTTTCAAGCGCTATCCAACGGTGACAAATGAAAGAAATAGTCAATATATAGTTGGGAATTACAACTACAAAATTTAATGGAATAATTCTTACAACAGAACACCAGTATGCCTAGAAATAAGCATAGTTAACCGAGTAGACATATTATTTTCAATCGAATTATTTGAAAATGGATCTATTAGCTTTTTGTAGGAATTCAGCTTCCCTTACAGAAGAAAAAGGCCTGCTGCATACTCTTGCTGTGTACATACAGCGTATATGATGCGTACATGATGTGTACTGAAATCAAGGGCTTTAAATAGTACGCAGGATATACACCGCACATACACCGATAGTACGTTTGTAGTACACTTTTGACATGCAAATGAGCTCTGCCGCGTACTACTTGCTGCGTACATGCTGTGGACTACATAGTACACAGGATGTATGCTGGAGGAATTTAGTATGCGGGAAATAGTACGCAGCATGTATGCGGCACATACACTTTTCACATGCAAATGAGCCTGCGGTGTACTACCCCTGCAGCGTACATGCTGTGTACTCCTGCGGCGTACATGCTGTGAACTCCTGCGGCATACATGCTGTGTACTCCTGGCCCGAGTCCTGCGGCGTACATGCTGTGTACTCCTGCTGCATACATGCTGTGTACTCTTGTGGCGAAACTGCTGTGATAATGTAAATTCCTTACCCCACCAACTTTCGTATGCAAATGCTGATCATTTGGACAGAAAAAAACAGAAAAAAGATAAGTGACATGCATCAATAAGTATTTACCCTTACCAAAATAATGTAGATTAATGTTATCAAATAAATTAGTATGCTTTTCTTCATCCACTTTTCAATGAAATAAATCAATTTTTGTAGCATGTAATTTGGTAAACATTTGAAGAAAATGGCGTAACTGCATCAAGGGGAAACAACTTTAATGCAACTAAATATAAGTGTTATGATTTATTATAGACGATGTGTGCGTAGTATGTATTTATTTTGATTAAAATCCATCTGAGAACAATCTAGGACTGGAATTATATAAGCATTTATACACTTTTACGTCCATAAAAAGTAGCGCACCAAAAAATTTTGAATTGATTTTTTCCAATAGGGCGAGCGTAATTAGCCAAAAACGTTCTGAAAATATACGAGCGGCAAATCCGATGAACAACTTTTAAATTTGGTGAGGCCTTAATGAGTTAACATAATGAGCATTAAAGCCTTTATAAAGCATGACAGAATGGTGTTTTGCTTAAGAGTATTCAAATAACAGTGAGAGCTATTAATTCTTCTCATTCGGGCGCTGTTGAGGCATTATCTTGGTAATTATTTCATGTATTACAAAATGTAATGCAACGAAGTTCAAATAAGGCTTTTCAATTATCCAAGTTAGAAAGCTCCAGGATTAATTCAAAATGAAAAAGAATATATTTTTACACTGCATGCAAGGTGCAGCTCAGAAATCACTAAGAATTGTAAGCTTCACAAATGAACATTGCAAATAGTTTGGCAAATTTTCATTGTTCAGAATACCGGTAATCTGAACTATTCTATGCTATTAAGATAAAAGTTACTCGGAAATCAAGTTCTTCCTGTAAAATGTACTCCTCTGGCGTACTTCTGTGTTCGCGGCATATACACAGCAAATACGCAGCATGTACGCCACAGAGGCTTGCTTCTGTACAAGGGTTATCATGTAACATCAATGCATCAATTTCTCCCAGCTCTATGCCTGCAACATTTGTCAATCTTTTAATCATTCTCTTCAAATTATGAAGAAGTTCCCGCTGAGCTCGTTATTTTCTGACGTTTCTCTGACTATGTCTGTCATTTTAGGGCGGATTTGCCCATATAGCCAATGTCTATTATTTTGTTGCAATGTTTGCACATCACTTAGTGCCAGTTTTCGTGGTCCACCAACCATGTATATGCTAACAACCATTTTTTCTTGAAAACACAGCTGTTTTTTGTCGCCATTTCCTGTATTTTTGTGACACCGAAAACAACGAAATGCGGTGCGCATAATAATCACATGTCGTGAAAATCGTAACTTAAACGCTTTGTACTCAATACATTTAGTACGTCGTAGGCAATGTGCTTTTTTACGTGACGTGCACTTTTCACTACTTTTTCCATCAAAAAGAGATTATTCTGCTCGAAAGATTTGAGATTAAGGAAAAATAAGGACTTTTCCAGCGAATTTAAGCACTTTTTAAGTACTTTCCATTCTCCTGTGGAAATTCAAGTACTTTCAAGGACTTGTTTTTAATTTTAAGTACTTTTCATGCAACAGCTCCAAATTTAAGTACTTTTCAATGCTGTGCAAACCCTGGATGACCTTTCAATTATGCTAGCGACCCAAGTTTCATGAAGATCCATCAAGCCATTCATAAGAAATTTGAACAATATTGGACGAGGGCCACATAAGGAAATTGTTTCAAAACTGGACTAGCAGTTTAGGAGGAGATGCTGTTTGAAGATTTTTTCTTCTTACCTCTGGCAGCCCCTATGTGAAACCCAGGGAAAAGGTTTGAACAACTATGGAAGAAGACCCTGGCAAAGTTTCATCCACCACTCAGTTTCAGAGGCAATGTCATTGGTTTCAAAGGTAAAGTAAAGTGTGGGCAGACAGACGATGGATGGCCGGACACTGAGTGATCACAATAGCTCACCCAGAGCACTTTATGCTCAGGACAGCTAAAAATCCATTCATGAATGACAAAGTTACAGACTGAACATTTAATTGGCAAGAACTACCTGACAATGCAATTACAAAAATACCAACACACCAAATTTTGCTGGATGAAGTTACCAAAAACAATTTTTCAAAGCCATGCCTAATGGAATGTAGGGTGAACAGATGGAATGATATCTTACCATTCCTGTAGACTGTCCTTCGTCTGGGATAAAGGATAAGATGCAAAACCTTCTACTAATACCAGTGCCCAGAAAAAGTAAAACTAACCTTTTCTCAACATCCTGAATTTGTCTAGCTGTAGTGTATTTGACATCAATGAAATGTTTATTGTTCTCTTCAAAACCATGTCTATGGTTATTGCCTAGTTCATTAGTCAGTTTTAGCTGCTCCTGCACACTCTCCAGAACTTTCTGAAAGTAACAAGCAAATTCTGTGAATTTGTATCCCCCGGCGAAAGGGATAAAGGTTTAACCCCCGAAGAAATACTCTTTCCCCCCCCAAAAAAGGACTTTTAAAAATTCAATTGAATTTCAGTCTTTTTGAAAGCTACTCATTCTAAGTTATGTTATTAATCAAAATTGATCGAAAACAATGACCTTGACCCAAGCTACCTAAAATGAAACAAAAGCAAGAGTGCCAGAATGTCACAATATACGCCCGTCACAGCAAATTTCTTTACACTAGCACCTGTATTTGCAAATGTAATTTTAATTCTGTGGTTGTGTAGTAATTATTGTAACCTTTTATTTTTCTAAGTCCACAGGCAGAAATACCTTAAAATACACCTAAAATTTGAAAGTAACATCTATGTTGTACCACAGATCAAAGTACTGAAAGTACAGAAAGGCTGGCTACCACAAAACACTGGATGAAAACTGTGCGGGAAAGATGAAAACTGTGCGAGAAAGCGTACTGTTGTGATGAATCATCTTGATTAACTTGAGAAGGTAGTTTAAGGATATTACAGCCTATAGATGGTGAAACAAGAGCTGTCACTAATGGTGACAAATGCCCCTGCGGCGCTTTGACCTTTGACCTTGTGACCTTGACCTTTGACCCCAAAGTCAATAGGGGTCGTGTACTCAATAAGTACTATTAGCATGTGAAATTTGAAGGTCCTGGGTGCAGTGGTTTGCGAGTAAAGTCCCTTCATGCAAAAAGTTAACATTGGCCCCTGTGACCTTAACCTTTGACATGGTGACCCCAATGTTAGTAGGGGTCGTGTACTCAATAAGTACTATCAGCATGTGAAGTTTGAAAGTCCTGGGTGGAGTGGTTTGCGAGTAAAGTGCCTTCATGCAAAAAGTTAACGTTGGCCCCTGTGACCTTGACCTTTGACCTGGTGACCCCAAAGTCAGTAGGGGTCGTGTACTCAATGAGTACTCTCAGCATGTGAAGCTTGAAGGTCCTGGGTGAAGCGGTTTGCGAGTAAAGTGCCTTCATGCAAAAAGTTAACGTTGGCCCCTGTGACCTTGACCTTTGACCTGGTGACCCCAAAGTCAGTAGGGGTCGTGTACTCAATGAGTACTATCAGCATGTGAGTACTATCAGCATGTGAAGTTTGAAGGTCCTGGGTGAAGTGGTTTGCGAGTAAAGTGCCTTCATGCAAAAAGTTAAAGTTGGCCCCTGTGACCTTGACCTTTGACCTGGTGACCCCAAAGTCAGTAGGGGTCGTGTACTTAACGAGTACTATCAGCATGTGAAGTTTGGTCCTGGGTACAGTGGTTCACAAGTAAAGTGCCTTCATGCAAAAAGTTAACGTTGTGACTAACGAACGGACAGTTGAAAACTTTGGGGGCATAAAATACATTGTGTTTGTTCCATTGGGGATAGCATAATTAGTGAGACAACTGGCACATAATTCTCACTTGGAATCTGAAAAACGCGAAAAGTTATATCTAACAAGAAGTCAGGTTCCGAAAACGCACAACCCCGTAACAGTGTATGTATTGATGTGTACACATAAACATATCTTCAAAATATAAATGAAATAAAAACTAGAAATTGCTTTTGCAAAAAAGCGCATGTCTCCCCCAATGCAAAGTCCTATAGGCAAGAAGTCAATAGGGGTCAGGAGCGAAAGTCAAAGAGACACTGATGGTTGGCTGCAATAGGGAACATCTACTTGGCATGTCCAGTCATCCCGCTAAGTTTCAACACTCTTGGCCTAGTGGTTCTCAAGTCACTGTTCAGGCTCCTGTGACCTTGACCTTTGATCAAGTGACCCCAAAATAAATAGGGGTCATCTACTCTGCATGTCCAATCATCCTATTAAGTTTCAACATTCTAGGTCAAGTGGTTCTCAAGTTATTTTCCGGAAATGATTTTACATGACCAGGCCCCTGTGACCTTGACCTTAAAAGACTGACCCAAAAATCAATAGGGGTCATCTACTCTGCATGTTCAATCATCCTATGAAGTTTCAACATTCTGGGTCAAGTGGTTCTCAAGTTATTGATCGGAAATTGTTTTCCATGTTCAGGCTCCTGTGACCTTGACCTTTAACAGAGTGACCCCAAAATCGATAGGGGTCATCTATTCTGCATGTTCAATCATCCTATGAAGTTTCAACATTCTGGGTCAAGAGCTTCTCAAGTTATTGATCGGAAATGGTTATCAATGTTCAGGCCCCTCTGACCTTGACCTTTAATCAAGTGACCTCAAAAACAAATAGGGGTCATTTACTCTGCAGGAACAATCATCCTATGAAGTTTCAACATTCTGGGTCGAGAGGTTCTCAAGTTATTGATTGGAAATGGTTTTCGATGTTCAGGCCCCCATGACCTTGACCTTTAACAGAGTGACCCCAAAATCGATAGGGGTCATCTACTCTGCATGACCACTCATCCTATAAAGTTTCAACATTCTAGGTCAAGTGGTTCTCAAGTTACTGACCGGAAATGGTTTTCAATGTTCAGGCCCCTGTGACCTTGACCTTCAACAGAGTGACCTCAAAATCAATAGGGGTCATCTACTCTGCATGACCAATCATCCTATGAAGTTTCAACATTCTGGGTCAAGTCGTTCTCAAGTTATTGATCGGAAATGGTTTTCCATGTTCAGGCCCCTGTGACCTTGACCTTCAACAGAGTGACCCCAAAATCAATAGGGGTCATCTACTTTGCATGACCAATCATCCTATGAAGTTTCAACATTCTGGGTCAAGTTGTTCTTGAGTTATTGATCGGAAATTGTTTTCCATGTACAGGTCCCTGTGACCTTGACCTTTGACAGAGTGACCCCAAAAACAATAGGGGTCGTCTCCTCCATAAGCCCTACCAACCTATGAAGTTTGAAGGTTCTAGGTCAAATGGTTCTCCAGTTATTGCTCGTGTCTATGTATATAGTATAGTAACAAAAAACAAAGTCCCGTAACTCTGCAAATTTTTTTTCTGAAAGAACCTAACATGCCCCATGCACAACTACTGTTGTTACTGATCACTTGTGTGAAGTTTCGTTAAATTGTGTCAAGGGGATGAGGAGAGATGGTGCACACAAGATTGTGTCTATGTATATAGTATAGTAACAAAAAACAAAGTCCCATAACTCTGCAATTTTTTTATCTGAAAGAACCTAACATGCCCCATGCACAACTACTATTGTTACTGATCACTTGTGTGAAGTTTCATTAAATTGTGTCAAGGGGATGAGGAGAGATGGTGCACACAAGATTGTGTCTACAGACAGACAGGCAGACTGACGGACGGACGGACGGACGGACGGACAGACAACCTGAAACCAGTATACCCCCCCTTACAACTTTGTTATCGGGGTGTACAAAAAGCCAAGTTGATTCATTGACTTTAATATAGCATGGACTTGCATATAAATAAGTAAAATCTCATATCAATATACCGTGTTTATAAGGAGACTATCCTAAGGACAATGAAATTGCTTACAATGTGTAAGTTTTAAGGAGTACAAACAAGAGCAATACAAGACTTTCTTCTGGTTAGGAACATTAGAAAACAAGAGCTGTCTCCATAGGATGACACATGCCCCCGATGGCACTTTGAATGAATAGTTATGGCCGATGTTAGAGTTTAGGACCTTTGACCTACGGAGCTGGGTCTTGCGCGCGACACATCGTCTTACTGTGTCACACATTCATGCATAGTTATTTTAAAATCCATGCATGAATGACAAAGATATGGACTGGACATGCCCATCAATGCACTATCATGAAAAATGATCTTTAACGTTTAAGTGTGACCTTGACCTTTGAGCTACGGACCTGGGTCTTGCGTGTGACATGTCGTCTTATTGTGGTACACATTCATGCCAAGTTATTTGAAAATCCATCCATCAATGACAAAGATATGGACCGGACACGCCCATCAATGCACTATCCTTTAACGTCTAAGTGTGACCTTGACCTTTGAGCTACGGACCTGGGTCTTGCGCACTGCACGTCGTCTTACTGTGGTACACATTCATGCCAAGTTATTTGAAAATCCATCCATCGATGACAAAGATATGGACCGGACACGCCCATCAATGCACTATCCTTTAACGTCTAAGTGTGACCTTGACCTTTGAGCTACGGACCTGGGTCTTGCGCACTGCACGTCGTCTTACTGTGGTACACATTCATGTCAAGTTATTTGAAAATCCATCCATCGATGACAAAGATATGGACCGGACACGCCCATCAATGCACTATCCTTTAACATCTAAGTGTGACCTTGACCTTTGAGCTACGGACCTGGGTCTTGCGCACTGCACGTCGTCTTACTGTGGTACACATTCATGCCAAGTTATTTGAAAATCCATCCATTGATGACAAAGATATGGACCGGACACGAAAATTGCGGACAGACCGACAGACCGACAGGCTCACAGACCGACAGACTCACAGACCGACAGACAGACAGACGGTTCAAAAACTATATGCCTCCCTTCGGGGGCATAAAAATTGAGGTATTATAAAGAACAATTACAAGAAAAGGAGGAACTAAAAAGGAAGAAGAAAAGAATGTGAAAAGTACCCTACATTGCCAAATTAAACCTTTATGAATAAACTATCAGCTTTTACTCTTTAACTTTGATAATGATTTTGCATATTTTGACGGTCAACATTAATAAATAATGGTGTAGAAAGAAATAATAGAACATGTCAAAATTGTACCAATTTAGTTGAAACTGAGTACCATTTTATTATGTGTTGTCCTAAATATAGAGAGCTAAGAAAAATGTTTTTACCAAAATATTGTATGAATTGGCCAACAACTGAAAAGTTTATTACACTTATGAAAACTAAAAATCAGAGAACCATTGTTAAGTTTGGAAAATTTTTAAAAGCTGCATATAAGCTTAGAAATAACACAGATTAATAAGTAATAAAGTTCATGTTCTTCTGTTCTGGTAATATGTACATAACGCTTTAGTTATAGTACATATATCTCTGCGTGTCTGTCTTGTATTACACAAGACATACAACAGTGAGATATTTTGCTATTATATGCATGTTCACATGTCATTCTTGTTATTTCGTTTCGAACAAGTGTGGTACTTGTGAATCCTGCATGTTTTTCAGATCATAGTTATATATTTGTAAACATGTATATCTGTATAAGTTATTAGAATAAAACTATTATGTTTAACATGTAATTATATGGTAAACCTTCCTTTACAGATCGTGATACCTTATTATACATATAGATCTAAATGATTATATTTAAATTCAAAATACTTAGGAGTATGCGACCACGTTGTCTATGACAAATGTTTCGTATTATATAATATATGATGCATTTTATGTTTGTAATATCTATTTTGTTTGTAATGTTCATTGCCAAAGTCATGTGAATGATGATGTGCAATAAAAGTATTTGTTGTTGTTCTTGAATTAATATATGTTTAAAAAGAAGCGATAACATAACGATATTTTACTTTTTGAAAAAAACATTGACGGACATAATATCAGATAAAATATAAAGGTAACAAACACAACATCTAAACTCCGATATGCAATCCCCCAAATCATGTATGAACATTAATCATGTTGAAAAGACTTGCACTTTTTAACAATGTTCCTGATCGCTCAAGATAATATGTTGATCGTTCAAGATAAGATGCTGATCGCTCGAGATAAGATGTTGATCGTTCAAGGTAATATGTTGATCGCTCAAGATAATATGTTGATCGCTCAAGATGATATGTTGATCGCTCGAGATAAGATGTTGTGCGCACGAGATAAGATGTTGATCGCTCAAGATAAGATGTTGATCGCTCGAGATAAGATGTTGATCGCTCGAGATAATATGTTGATCGCTCAAGATAAGATGTTGATCGCTCAAGATAATACGTTGATCGCTCGAGATAAGATGTTGATCGCTCGAGATAAGATGTCGTGCGCACGAGATAAGAAGTTGATCGCTCGAGATAAGATGTCGTGTGCACGAGATAAGATGTTGATCGCTCGAGATAAGATGTCGTGCGCACGAGATAAGATGTTGATCGCTCAAGATAAGATGTCGTGCGTACGAGATAATTTAATCTTAAAAAAAAATAACATATGTCCTAAACACACCACCGTACCAAAGGAATAGATTCCTATAAATATATATACATATACTTAGTACAGTAAGATAGAAGAAACATACGTGCGGTATGGCTTTTATCATGAGTCGCAAATACTATCCTAAATAGAACATAGAAAAACCAAAATAATCTAAGGAAATCTAAAAATAAGGATTTAAAATGACATCGTTTTAATGTCTGTCAGAGTTTTAATGTATCTTCAAGATCAAAGCACTGAAGTACTGATGGGGCGATTTTCTTGTCGATATGAGGGGAATTTTGGGCTCGAACCCCGCTACAAACCGGACTGTTAATGATTATGGTCTAGTCCTGTTCCTTCCCTTATACCATGGTTAGGAAAATTGACAGACCCGTGATAGTGTACCTCCTTTTTTGAACAGTATTCAATTACTACCATAAGACTACTTTAACTAATTTTTCAGGAGGGCGTAGCTTCAAGCCCCACTAGGACCAAACTTTTTTTCAGTATATTTCTTTTATCTAGTAAGATAAACTTTTTTCCAAGACTTATTATCATTAATTTGTTGCACAATAGCGGAAATTTTTCATCTGATAGCAATTTCTTGTGTTTAAAGTGAATTTAACCTCTGATACAGAAGGGTGGAGGTTTAGACATCTTTGAAAACACTTAGTTACATGTTGTAAAAGTTCTTGATTTTGTATTTATTCTTTAGTTTACAAATTTTGGAAGAAATGTAGGTAGGTTTTACTTCTGCCCTATGGTTCTTTTTGAATGCAGAGAGCAAGGCCATAATTTTTCAGTGTTGGAGCTTAATTTCTGTCTGATTAAATCCTTTTACTTGAGGCTCCCCAGAAAAATTGTTATCGACAGTAAGTGGTGGCAAATTCAATTGTCCGTATTGCCCAGCTTGTCCCAAAGCTTGTACAGACAAGTGAAATTTAAGCAGATTTTACTATATAACTATAATACGGACAAGTACAAAATAGCAATTGACAAAAACAGACAAGCAAGTCAAAATCAGATTTCGCCACCCCTGCGACAGTTATATTTTGTGTTTTATAATTGTTACGCAATACTTTGAGGTTTCTTTTAGCAATATATTTGGTAAAATGAATTATCTGCGATCGTTTTGCCCAGTGGTTATCACTTTGAAATTTGTCTCTGTTTGAGCTTGAGGAAATAACATCAATTATACAAAATTAAAATAAACAAGTGAATGAAGTATTGCCATGCAATACAAAGTCCCCTACTGGAAGGCACCTAATTTTCTCTACTGCAGTATAACATAATGAACTGATATCTGTCAATGATGTATAAACAATATTGTACTATATATACAATATGTTATAACAAAACACTTGGATTAAAATTTATATATATAAAAACCTACAGTTGTTTTCATATTGAATTTTTTTGGCTGATTATAAAAATGTTATCATGTAAGTTATTTATAGTAACAACAAAGGGAAATTAACTCTTTAAAAAAAAAAAAAAAAAAAAAAAAAAAAATCTATATAATATAAGTCCACAAGAAACTCTTTACCAGGTAGAGATAGGTCAAAATACACCTAAAAATTGGATGTAACATGCATGCTGTACCACAGAAAAGTGGTCTCGATTTTTCTCTACCGCCAGTAATAAAAAAGTTACAATAAAATCTATTTATAGTAAAACAAAGGGACGTAATTCTAAAAACAAGGGTGCCTCATGGTGGTGAACATTTGGTCCAAGTTACATCAAAATCCCTCCATGCATGAAGAAGAAATGTTCCGTACAAAGTCATTCTTGAATTCGACCTTTGACCTCTAAATATGACCTTGACCTTAGACCTAGGGACCTGGTTCTTGCACATGACATGTTGTCTCATCCAGGGGAATATTTGTGCCAACTGATATCTAAATCCTGCTTTGCATGACAAAGTTATAGACCGGACAGAAAAAAAATCCTCTTGACCTTTGATCTCAAAGTGTGACCTTGACCTTTAAGCTAGGGTACTGGGTGTTGCGCATGACACTTCGTCTCATCATGGGAAACATTTATGCCAAGTAATATTGTAATCCCTTGATGGATGACAGAGTACTGGATCGGACAGGGAAAAAACCTTATTGACCTTTGACCTCCAATTGTGACCTTGACCTTTGAGCTAAGGGTCTGGGCTCTGCGCATGACATGTTGTCTCATCATGGGGAACATTTGTGCCAAGTAATATTAAAATCCCTTCATGGATGGCAGAGTTATGGCTGGGACAGGAAAAAAAACTCTGTTGACCTTTGACCCCCAATTGTGACCTTGACCTTTGAGCTAGGGGTCTGGGATTTGTGCATGACACGTCGTCTCATCATGGGTTACACTTGTGCTAAGTGATATTAAAATTCCTTAATGAATGTCAGAGTTATGGACCGGACACGAATAAGACCCTGTTCATGCTATGTTAACATTTGACTGCTAAGTGTGACCTTGACCTTTGAGCTAGGGGTTTGAAAGTTGTGCAAGACACATCGTCTTATTATGAGGTACATTTGTGCCAAGTAATATTAAAATCCCTTCATAGATGGGAGAGTTATGGACCGGACAGGAAAAAAGCCTTGTTGACCTTTGACCTCCAATTGTGACCTTGACCTTTAAGCTAGGGGTCCAGGTTTTGCGCATGACATGTTGTCTCCTCATGGGGAACATTTGTGCCAAGTAATATTAAAATCTCTTCATGGATGGGAGAGTTATGGACCGGACAGGAAAAAAGCTCTGTTGACCTTTGACCTCCAATTGTGACCTTGACCTTTGAGCTTGGGGTCCGGGATTTGCGCATGGCACATCATCTCATCATGGGGAACATTTGTGCCAAGTAATACTAAAATCCCTTCAAGGATGGGAGAGTTGTGGACCGGACAGGAAAAAAGCCCTGTTGACCTTTGACCTCCAATTGTGACCTTGACCTTTGAGCTAGGGGTCCGGATTTTGCGCATGACACGTCGTCTCATCATGGGGAACATTTGTGCCAAGTAATATTAAAATCCCTTTATGGATGACAGAGTTATGGACCGGACACGAAATTGCGGACGGACGGACGGACAGACGGACGGACGGAATGACGGAAAAGTGCATTCCTATAGTTCCCGAAACTGGTTTTCAACCAGTAGGGGACTAACAAGAGGGCCATGATGGCCCTGTATCGCTCACCTGATTACCATTGCTCAAAATGATATGATCAAGTTTTGACATAGAGCACATAGGCATACACATTAAATATCATCAGGATAAACGTTTTCTTGTAACAGTCCCTTTTGACCTAGTCAGGGCCAATTTCCATACCAAGTTTGAGGGTCCTAGGCTCAAATGTTGCATTTTTGTACTAACATGACTATTCCTTACCCTGGAAGACTTAAGTAACATTTAAAACCAATCTCATTAGATGCTGCTGAGATATATTGGTTTACATAAAATAACCGGAGGTAGTTTGTCATAAATTCAGTCAATATGTATCTTCACTGATTGTCTAAGTCCATCTGTTGGCATAAATGAAATTTCAGATCAGTATCTTCATTAGTTATGGAGATATACCCATTTTAATTTGAAATAAAGGGAGGTAATTTGACATAAAATCAGTCCATAGTTATCTAACCTGATTATCCCAACTTACGACAATAATGAAATTTCAAATAAGAACTATAAGTACTTACTGATATAAATCCATTTTGATTACAATCAGGGGAGGTAATCAGACATAAAATAACTCCGGAACCTAGGATTGGATCAGACAGATTCGTCATGGAATCCAAGATTTATTGTTGTTGTAGATATTTTGGAAGTTTGTATCAAATCAAACCATAAATGAAGTCTCGATATGGCTTCAAAAGCCAAAATAGCAAATTTTGGACCTTTAAGGGGCCATAACTCTGGAACCCATGATGGAATCTGGCCAGTTCAAAAAAGGAACCAAGATCTTGTGGTGTAACAAGTTGTGTCCAAGTCTGGTTAAAATCAAATCATAAATGAAGCTGCTATTGTGCAGACAAGGTCAAAATAGCTAATTTTGGCCCTTTAAGGGGCCATAACTCTAGAACCCAAAATGGGATCTGGCCAAATCAAGAAAGGAACCAAGATCTTATGGTGACACAAGTTTTGTGCAAGTTTGTATCAAATAAAACCAAATAAAGCTGCTATCGTGCAGAAAAGGTCAAAATAGCTAATTCTGGCCCTATCAGGGGCCATAACTCTGGAACCCATCAAGGAATCAGGCCAAATCAAGAAAGGAACCAAGATCTTGTGGTGATATAAGTTGTGTGCAAGTTTGATTAAAATCAAATCACAAATGAAGCTGCTATTGTGCAGACAAGGTCAAAATAGCTAATTTTGGCCCTTTCAGGGGCCATAACTCTGGAACCCATAATGGGATCTGGCCAGTTCAAGAAAGGAACCGAGATCTTATGGCGATACCAGTTGTGTGCCAGTTTGGTAAAAATCAAATCATAAATAAAGCTGCTACTGTGCAGACAAGGTCAAAATAGCTAATTTTGGCCCTTTCAGGGGCCATAACTCTGGAACCCATAATGGAATCTCGCCAGTTCAAGAAAGGAACCAAGATCTTATAGTGATACAAGTTGTATGCCAGTTTGGTTAAAATCAAATCATAAATGAAGCTGCTATTGTGCAGACAAGGTCAAAATAGCTAATTTTGGCCCTTTCAGGGGCCATAACTCTAGAACCCATAATGGGATCTGGCCAGTTCAAGAAAGGAACCGAGATCTTATGGTGATACAAGTTGTGTGCAAGTTTGGTTAAAATAAAATCATAAATGAAACCTCTATCGTGCAGACAAGAAATTGTGGACGGACGACGGACTAAGGGCGATCACAAAAGCTCACCCTGTCACTACATGACAGGTGAGCTAAAAATACAGCCTCTATCGCATACACAAGCTAAATGTTGACAGAAGACAGACACACAGACAGACAGACGACAGACGCTGGACATTGAACGATCAGAAAAACTCACCTCAGGTGAGCTAAAAACAAAACAAAAACCTGCTGTTAAATCAAATAATATTGCAGTTTCTATTGTAAATGTAAACATTAATTCTGTAGCAAAATATAACATGTACGCTGTTTCAGTATACTTTATTTATTTATTTTATTTGGGTTTTATGGCGCACCAACTCAGTATAGGTTATATGGCACCAAACAGGACTACAAATTTTGGTTTCACATCTCATTTTCATCGAAATAAAAACATGAGATATGGAATCAAAAATTGCATACCTGCTGGAATCACAGAGTTACAGCAAAACCAAGTGTTTAGACCCTATTAGTCGCCTCTTATGATCATGCAAGGGTAAGTCAGTGGTTCCAATTCTTTTCATACACAGATCGTCCCAGAACCACATGGGGCCTGTTTTGGTATACAAATCGTAGAATCTGGTCATTTGTTTCTTCTCACCTTACTGAGGCAATTCCACGCAGCCATTACGTCCCGTAGAACCTATAGCAACTGATCTGGAAGAATTGATTTTTAAAACTTTAGTCCTATAATTATAAGACCTGACATAACTCATATCACTTTATAAGTTCATTTTAATTGATATTTTATATTTTTCATTTTCCATGTTATGTCAGGTTGTCGAAAAAGGCTTTGATAGTAAAAATGTAAAATTTCAGAATATTAAATGTTTAACATGAAATGACAACTTTTTCACGTCTAATTATTTGGATTATTAAAACTTATGCTTCCCTTCTACATTATACATACTATGTGCTCATTACTTATTGTATTATATGCAAAATCATACCAAGTAAAATTTATACTTTTATTAAACATTTAATTAATAATGTGCAGTATAATTCACATTGACATTTGTTATGAATGAAACTGTGCTCGGAACCAGCGTTTGTTTAATGAGCTATTTATAGACCAATGTCATAATCTATAATGAAGTGGTCAATGGAATTCCGTTTCCATTTAAACAACATAAACATTATCTATGTGTTTAGATAAAATTTTTATTCGATGTGTTGTACATTTTTGTTAAATCATCTTACATTTTGCATGATTTATCAGCTTTATCTCTGCATATTACACAGTGTGTGTATTATGTCATTTAGTTTTACATTACCAAAGACAAAAACGTTCCATTCATACTAACATTTCATTCATAGGGGGCGAATTAACTTTACCTTCATTATGTAATATTTTCTAATGTTATCTAAAAGAATAACAGAGAGATGCATGACATAATCATTTACAGAATCACGTAGAAATTATAGTATTCTATGCATTTTGGGTAGCTATATACAAATTTATATGCCATACATGTTATTACTGTTCTGCGGAAATGTTAGGGGGCAATTGTTTACTGTTGCTTGTAGGCATATGGTGTTAACAGAATCTGAACCGTATTGTTCACTCTAGGGCTAATCGCCTCCAAAAAGTAATAAAATTCTGGTTCATAAATAGATATAAAAATGTTATCAAAACTCTAACTGCAACATTTTAAGTGCGTTAGTTTGTGTAAGAAATTAGCGCACTACCTCTACTTAAAATAAACTATCCCACAATCTAAAAATAAATTCGTTTCCATACATAACAAATAAGTCTATACAAAAGTGAATGAACAAGCAGAGTGATGTCACACCAGCCTAATTAAGAAACGCTTACTAAGTTTGAATATGTAATAAGCGACGCCTTTATAAACGTCTGTTTTTACTTTCAAATATTTTTCTTTAAAAGATACACAATAAAAAAATGGTTGAAAGAAAGTTTTTATTGAAACAGATGAGTTTAACAATCTTTAAACAAATCCATGGTAAAACTGATATACATGACGGAACTATTTGAATCGTGCATGAAATTATTTATCTTGTCAGTCTCAGCAGTCGGTTGATCTTTGTGACTTTCGATTTGTGGTAATAATATAAGTCTGGCGAATAAGTTCGCCAGCCTAAAAAATGGTCTTGGGATTTCCCTACAGTCAATTATAAAAAAGTTACAATATAAGTTATTTATAGTAACAACTAAGGGAAGTTAATTTCAAACAAGAGGGCCATGAAGGCCCTGTATTGCTCACCTGACCTATTAACCGAAAGATCATCAAGATTAACATTCTGACCAAGTGTCATTAAGATATGGTCACAAATGTGGCCTCTAAAGTGTTAAATAGCTTTTCCTTTGATTTGACCCGGTGACCTAGTTTTTGACCCCACATGACCCAGATTCGAACTTGACCTAAAGATCATCAAGATTAACATTCTGACTAAGTTTCATGAAGATACAGTCATAAATGTGGCCTCTAGAATGTTAAAAATCTTTTCCTTTGAATTGACCTAGTGACCTGTTTTTTGACCCCACCTGACCTAGATTTGAACTTGACCTATAGATCATCAAGCTTAACATTCTGACCAAGTTTCATTAAGATACGGTCATAAATGTGGCCTCTACAGTATAAACTAGCTTTTCCTTTGATTTCACCTGGTGACCTAGTTTTTGATCCTACATGATCCATATTCAAACTCAACCTTGAGATCATCAAGATTAACATTCTGACCAAGTTTCATGAAGATACAGTCATAAATGCTGCCTCTACAGTGTTAAGAACCTTTTCCTTTGATTTGACCTGGTGACCTTGTTTATGAACCCAGACTACCCAATATCGAACTCGTCCAAGATTTTATTGAGGGTAACATTCTGACCAAGTTTCATTCAGATAAAGACAAAATTGTGACCTCTAGAGTGTTAACAAGCTTTTCCTTTCATTTGACCTGGTGACCTAGTTTTTAACCCCAGATGACCCAATATCGAACTCGTCCAAGATTTTATTGAGGGTAACATTCTGATCAAGTTCCATTAAGATTGGGCCAAAATTGTGACCACTAGAGTGTTAACAAGCTTTTCCTTTGATTTGACCTGGTGACCTAGTTTTTGACCTCAGATGACCCAATATCAAATTCATCCAAGATTTCATTGAGGGTAACATTCTAACCAAGTTCCATTAAGATTGGGCCAAAATTGCGACCTCTAGAGTGTTAACAGTCAAATTGTTGACGACATCGGACACAGGGCGATCACAAAAGCTCACCTTTGAGCACTTTGTGCTCAGGTGAGCTAAAAATAAAAAAATAAATAAATAAAAATAAAATGTGTCTGTAGGACACAGGGTGTGCCCCCCACTGGTACATTTGTCACAAATAAGGGGCAATAATTCAAATGTTTGCAGTCTTAATGGGGTATAGCCTCAACAAACTTTTTATGAAAAGGATTCATTATTATAGGCCATTTACTTTTTGAGCTATGAGCATCACTAACAAAACAAAAATCCACTATTTTTGGCTATTTCAAGGGTCATAACTCTGTAATGAGCTAAGAAGAATGCCAAATGTGCAAGGTCACATTATGATTAAGACTCAAGCAAGTTTCATGAATTTACATCAAATACTTTTTGAGCTAGGCACATAATTAGGTGAAAATGTGCATTTTTTTACTATTTCAGGGGCCATAACTTTAAAAATATGGGGTGGAGCCAGCCAAAAAAGAAAAAGGTGTGCAAGTGTATATCATGATAAAGACACATGCAAGTTTTCAACCATTTATATACCATACTTTTTGAGCTAGGTGCGTCACAAGGTGAAAATGTGCATTTTTGACTATTTCAGGGGCCATAACTCTGAAAATAGGGGACAGACCCAAATGAAAAATAAGAAGTGCGCAAGTTCGTATGATGATTAAGACTCATGCAAGGTCTCATGAATCTAAATCAAATACTTTTTGAGCTAGGCGTGTCACAAGGTGAAAATGTGCATTTTTGACTATTTCAGGGGCCATAACACTAAAAATAGTGCGCAGATCCAGATGAAAAGTAAGAGGTGCGCAAGTTCATATCATGATAAAAACTCATGCAAGGTTTCATGAATCTATATCAAATACTTTTTGAGCTAGGCATGTCACAAGGTGAAAATGTGCATTTTTGACTATTTCAGGGGCCGTAACTCTAAAAATAAGGGGCGGACCCAAATAAACAAGAGCTGTCACTAATGGTGACAAATGCCCTCCGCAGCGCCTTGACCTTTGACCTGGTGACCTTCACCTGGTGACCCCAAAGTCAGTAGGGGTCGTGTACTCAATAAGTACTATCAGCTTGTGAAGTTTGAAGGTCCTGGGTGCAATGGTTCACCAGTAAAGTGCCTTCATGCAAAAAGTTAAAATTGTGACGAACGAACAAACGAACGAACGGACTGACAGTTGAAAACTAATATGCCTCCCCACAGGGGCATAAAAATAGGAGGTGCGCAAGTTCATATCATGATTAAGACACATGCAAGGTTTCATCAATTTATATCAAATACTTTTTGAGCTAGGCACGTCACGAACTTCGGACGGACAAGACCAAATCTATATGCCCCCACAACTCATGGGGGGGGGGCACAAAAAAAAATAAAATAAAAAAAATTCTAAGTCCACACAAAAATCCTTACCAGGTAGAGATAGGTCAAATCACACCTCAAAATTGGATGTTACATGCATGTTGTACCACAGAAATGTGGTCTTGATTTTTCCCTAAGATTAGTAATGAAAAAGTTGCAATATAAGCTATTTATAGTAACAACAAAGGGAAGTAATTCCAAAAAAGGGACCTGCGCATGACACTCTGTCTCATGATGTACAATTGCGCCAAGTTACATTAAAGTCCCTCCATACATGAAGAAGAAATGCTCCGGACAAAGTTTTCATTCTTGTATCCTTTGACCTCTAAGTGTGACCTTGACCTTAGACCTAGGAACCTGGTTCTTGCGCATGACACTCTGTCTCATGATGTACAATTGCGCCAAGTTACATTAAAATCCCTCCATACATGAAGAAGAAATGCTCCAGACAAAGTTTTCATTCTTGTATCCTTTGACCTCTAAGTGTGACCTTGACCTTAGACCTAGGAACCTGGTTCTTGCGCATGACACTCCGTCTCATGATGGTGAACAAATGTGCCAAGTTACATCAAAACCCCTCCATGCATGAAGAAGATAAGCTCCAGACAAAGTCATTCTTGTATCTGAGCTTTGGCTTCTAAGTGTGACCATGATCTTAGACCTAGGGACCTGGTTCTTGTGCAAGACACTCCGTCTAATGGTGGTGAACATTTGTGCCAAGTTATATCAAAATCCCTCCATGCATGAAGAAGAAATGCTCCGGACAAAGTTTTCATTCTTGTTTCCTTTGACCTCTAAGTGTGACCTTGACCTTAGGCCTAGTAACCTGGTTCTTGTGCATGACACTCCGTCTCATGATAATGAACAAATGTGCCAAGTTACATCAAAATCCCTCCATGCATGAAGAAGATAAGCTCCGGACCAAGTCATTCTTGTATCTGACCTTTGGCCTCTAAGTGTGACCTTGACCTTAGACCTAGGGATCTGGTTCTTGTGCAAGACACTCCGTCTCATGGTCGTGAACATTTGTGCCAAGTTATATTAAAACCCCTCCATGCAGGAAGAAGAAATGCTCCAGACAGTTTTCATTCTTGTATCATTTGACCTCTAAGTGTGACCTTGACCTTAGATCTTAGACCCAGGGACCTGGTTCTTGCACATGACACTATGTCTTATGATGGTGAACAATTGTGCCAAATTACATCAAAATCCCTCCATGCATGAAGAAGATATGCTCCGGACAGTCATTCTTGAATTTGACCTTTGACCTCTAAGTGTGACCTTGACCTTATACCTAGGGATCTGGTTCTTGCGCAAGACACTCTGTCTCGTGATGGTGAACAATTGTGCCAAGTTTCATCAAAATCCCTCCATGCATGAAGAAGATATGCTCCTGACACAGTCTGTGGACGACGCCTGCCTGCCAGGGGCGTTGCCATAATACTTCCCGTTTTTCAAACGGGCGTGTAACAAGAGCTGTCCGTAAGACAGCCAATTCTCGACTATTCGAATTATTGTCCCAGAAGCAGGAAAATGTTACCCTAAATGTTAAAATATCTCTAAAGTTTCAATCCAGTATCTGCATTACTTTTGGAGATAGTAACTTGCATGCAAAACTTTAACCATAACCTGCATGCAAAACTTTAACCATAAGTTTTATGTTCATAATTTGACCAAAATGCATGTCAGAGTTATGGGACTTGATGCAATCAACTAGTTTTATAACCCCAAAGGCACATGTGAAGTTTCAATTTCATATCTGCATTGGTTCTGCAGACAGTAACTTGCATGCAAAACTTTAACCAGAATTTTCTAAGTCTAAAAGGGGGCATAATTTGCCCAAAATACATGTCAGAGTTATGGGACTTGACCCAGTGAGGTTGGTCATTGATCTAGAAAAATAACAAGAACTGTCCGTAAGACAGCGCGCTCCACTATTCGGTGATTTGACAGTAAAATGAATTTATATCTCAATAAGAGACCTTTACTTTAAAAGGAAGATACACCAAGATATAAAAAGACCCTACTACTCAGAGGGGTTAAAGGTCAAGTATGGAAGGCAAAATAATATACTTTTATCCCCAACTGCACTAAAAAATTCCCCAACTGCAAGTCGTTTTGATCAGCTAAAATTTCCACCGCCGAGGGGTTTAATAGGTCTGCATTTTTTTTACTGTCAGTGTCTCAATGTATATGCGTTCTAAACGCCGCAATTGGAAAATCTCAGATATTTCCATTAGCGTCGTTTAAAATCATCGGGGATTTCCCTTTCCAAAGAAAAGCGTTTTCAGAATTAAATAACAAGAAAAGCGTTTCCAGAATTAAATAACGAGCCGATTCGCGGGAGAGATATTTATATGTAACTTTAAATGACAAGCCGATTCGCGCAAAGTAATGAACGAAAAAAAAAAATCTGAAGATAAGTCAAGTGCTCGCAAAGAATTTAATGCGTGATCGTAAAAGACACTGAATGTAAAAGACACGTATGTTAGATTTCACTCACGTTCATTTCAATCCATGCAAAGATTTTAGTGTGTTCATTTCAGTCTACGCGTAGGTTACATTTCAGTCGCATTCGGAAAATTTAAGTGAAGAAAGTTTGAGATACAAATGAACTAAAGCAGTTCGTTTGGTTCTTTCACTTGCCCAATGTAAAGCATTGATACACGGGATGAATTTTTAAAGCACCTCCCAAGAGCTTCAAAACCAAGTGCTAATCATACCTTTAGGTGGTATTTTGGCTAAACATGTATGAATTAGATTATAAACTGAAATTTATATATAATGAAATTTTAAGCATTTAAAAAGCTTTTTAAAAGTCATAAAATACAAAAAGACAACTCTGATTTTAAATGACCTTATATTAAGTTTGAAATACAAAGGTCAAAAATAGAGCTAAATATTAATGCTTTATAAACATCTAAGTAGTGAAAAAATGCCCATTAAAGGGAGATAATTCAAAAATTGCAAACTTTTAAAGGAATAATTTTATACATTGAGCAATTACTTTTGCTGAAAAAAGATGAAAACATTTTAATGAGAAGATTAAAAACTATTTTTGATTCAATGTGATATAAGGATGAAATGGTTCAAGGACAAATTGCTTGGTTAAAATATATAAAATGAAATAGAGATTTAAAAGAAAAAATAATGGCTACTAATTCTGGCACTTTGGGCTATGAAATGGTTCCAAGATTTTGCAATTGGCTAAAGTCATGGCTATAAGTGTGAAAGAGTCAGGGGAAGCCCTGATCTTACTCAATCTGTGTTTTTGTTGTTTTTTAATCCCCCCGCCAAAGGCGAAGGGGAAATTAGAAATGCTCTGTCCGTCCGTCCGTCCGCAACGATCTTTGTCCGGAGCATAACTTCAAAAGTACTGGAGGGATTTTCTTCAAACTTCATACACTGATAGAACACATTGGGAGGAAGTGCAGTGTGCAAGAACAAAAACTCTACCTTTCCTATTTTTTGAGTTATTCCCCTTTATCTTATTTTCTTAAAAAATTTTGTCCGGAGCATAACTCCAAAAGTACTGGAGGGGTTTTCTTCAAACTTCATACACTGATAGAACACATTGGAGGGAAGTGCAGTGTGCAAGAACAATAACTCTACCTTGCCTATTTATCGAGTTATTCCCCTTTATCTTATTTTCTTAAAAAATTTTGTCCGGAGCATAACTCCAAAAGTACTGGAGTGATTTTCTTCAAACTTCATACACTGACAGAACACATTGGGAGGAAGTGCAGTGTGTAAGAACAATAACTCTACCTTGCCTATTTTTTAATTATTCCCCTTTATCATATTTTCTTTAAAAAAATTGTCCGGAGCATTATCTTCTTCATGTATGGAGGGATTTTGATATATCTTGGCACAAATGTTCACCACCACGAGGCGGAGTGTCATGTGCAAGAACCAGGTCCCTAGGTCTAAGGTCAAGGTCACACTTAGAGGTCAAAGGATACAAGAATGAAAACCTTGTCCGGAGCATTTCTTCTTCATGCATACAGGAATTTTGATATATCTTGGCACAAATGTTCACCACCACGAGGCGAAGTGTCATGCGCAAGATCCAGGTCTCTAGGTCTAAGGTCAAGGTCACACTTAGAGGCCAAAGGTCAGATACAAGAATGACTTCTTCATGCATGGAGGGATTTTGATGTAACTTGGCACAATTATACACCATCATGAGACGAAGTGTCATGCGCAGTTCCCCTCTTTAGAATTACTTCCCTTTGTTGTTACTTTAAATAGCTTTTATTGTAACTTTTTCATTACAGTAAACCTCGCTTATAAGGAACAGATCGGGACCTTTAAAAAATGTTCCTTATAACCGAGGTTCCTTATATCCGTATAGCGAACTAGTTCCTTGTAACCGAGGTTGGTATAACGAACACAATTTGTATAGCGAACGCTTTTTGAATGAGGTTTCTCATGAATCTTTATGTGAGAAAGTTGCGAGTCTCTGTCCATTTCAAGGAAATTCTATACTTAAAATGACCAAACAATCCAGCCAAGGGAATATATTTCGTATCGTATCCATTTTGAAAACAGTGTGAGCCAATTATTGTTTACTTGATTCGGGAACGGCTACGAAAAACAACACAACCAAGTCCTGTGACTGTCCTGCAAACATTCTAATTTTAATCATCATTTAATCCAATTATCGCGATTAACGGTAAATTCAAAACTCAAGTACGCCATGTGTTAAAAACCAAATTATTTGTTACATAATCAGAGTGGTTTGTCGCGTGTTGATTAGATTACGTAAACACACAATACTACATGTACCTTAACTGGCCATTCACCTATTAGAAAACGTGGATCTCTGTTTGGCCAGGAGCAAAACAGAGTCGCTGTAAACTCCGCCTTTTGACTAAAAGGCGCAACTGTTTTATTATTGTCTTTATTGTGTATTGTGTGTGTGTGTTTGTGTTCGGGTTTAACGTCTTTCTCAACAATTTTTCAGTCATATGAACGACGGTTTATTGTGTAATGAGCAAGCAAGCACATGGCAAAAATATGCGCCCCGGGGAATCGCGTTTGGGATTTTTTAGCGTCCTTTTTCAAAAAGTATGCATCCAAATTTTTGTGAGTCTCTACAAATGTACATATATAAATTAAACAGCACAAGTGCGTTATCTACGAGTATATAGACTGAAGCATAATACATAATCGTCTAGTATTTGGTAAATGTTAAAGATGATATTATATTTTTTCATTTTATCGTATCCGTGAATAAACAAACTATAGATCATAGTAATGAAATAATTTGTGTTTATGTGTGTGAAAATGCCGACGTTACTCTGACGTTATCAACGATTCTCCTGTTTATTTCCGGTTTTTAATAATTTTTATTCGTTTTGTCTGTTCGCTTTAACCGAGGTGTTTTCCATTGAATTTCGTACTTTGGGACAGGAAAAAGTGTGCCTTATAACCGAGTGTTTCTTATAACAGAGTTCCCTATAACCGAGGATTTTTACATCGAATAAAGAAGGAATAAAATTGGGGAATTGAAAACTGTTCCTTATAACCGAGTGTTCCTTATATCCGAGTTCCTTATAAGTGAGGTTTACTGTACTAGTCGTAGGGAAAAATCGAGACCACTTTTCTGTAGTACAATATGCATGCTACATCCAATTTTGAGGTGTATTTTGACCAATCTCTTCCTGGTAAAGATTTTTGTGTGGACTTACAATTTTTTTTTTTTTTTTTTTTTTAAAGATTAACTTCCCTTAGTTGTTACTATAAATAACTTATATTGTAACATTTTTATAATTGACCGTAGGGAAAAAACAATACAACTTTTCTCTGGTACAACATAGATGTTACTTTCCAATTTGAGTTGTATTTTAAGGTATCTCTACCTGGTAAGGAGTTTTTTTGTAGACTTTGAAAAACAAAAGACTTACAATGATTACTAAACAACCACAAAATTAAAATTCCATTTGCAAATACAGCTGCTAGAGTAAAGAAATTTGCTGTGACAGGCGTATACTGTGACATTCTGGCACTCTTGTTCCCTGTTAGCTTTCCATTCCTGCTTTTTACAGTAGCCATATAGAAAAACATCATAGCTATACTGTTCATGAAAATTAATAAAATTTAGCAGTAAACCACCTCACCACTGACTTATTCTTTCTTCCACATCTTTAAAACCCCTGATGCGGACCACAACTAAACGGTTCTTCAAAGCTTTCCCCAAATTAATTCTTTCAGACACTAACTTGCCAGGAACTTTAGCCTTCAATTATAATATGCCCGGCGGGGGGATAGCCATGTCTAACATGGCTCTTGTTTTATAAAAAAATTCCCCAATTTGGTATTTTACGACGCAAATTTCCCCTTCTGAAAGGACCCGCCACCCTTCCCCAAAACCATAAAAAAAGGGCTGGGTAATGATGATGATGGAAAAGATATATTTTGAGTTTCAAGTCATTATCTTATATAGTACCAAAGTTATGTCCAGAAAACTAAGTTTGTCAAAAAATTTATTTTTTACCAAGTTTCCTAAAGACAGGGACATAGATATGGCCTCTGAAGTGTTAAGAAGTTTTTCCTTTGGTTTGAGCAGGTGACCTAGTTTTTGACCCCACATGACCCAGTTTCAAACTTGGCCTAGGAATCATCAAGATAAACATTATGACCAAGTTTCATGAAGATAGGGTCATAAATATGGCCTCTGGAGTGTTTAAAAGCTTTACCTTTGATTTGAGCTGGTGAGCTAGTTTCTGACCCCACATGACCCAGTTTCAAACTTGGCCTAGGAATCATCAAGATAAAAATTCTTACCAAGTTTCATGAAGATAGGGTCATAAATATGGCCTCTGGAGTGTTAACAAGCTTTTCCTTTGATTTAAGCGGGTGACCTAGTTTTTGACCCTACAAAACCCAGTTTAAATCCTGGCCTAGGAATCATCAAGATAAACATTCTTATCAAGTTTCATAAAGATAGGGACATAACTATGGCCTCTGGAGTGTTAACAAGATTTTCCTTTGATTTGAGCAGGTGACCTAGTTTTTGACACCACATGACCCAGTTTCAAACATGGCCTAGGAATCATCAAGACAAGAGGGCCATGATGGCCCTATATCGCTTACCTGAGTTTAGTTGCTTGCTTAAACAAATTTCTCTGCTTAAGCTTCACTAACAAAAACTAGGTGAGTAGGTCATGGTAAAGATTATTCAAGATAACTACTGAAATCTGTTCAAAAATTAAACTGATGGTCCAAATTTCTTTGTTGAAGCTTCAAAAACAAGAAAGTAGGTCAGTAGTTCAGGGTTAAGAATAGTATAGATGAGTATTGAAATCAATATCAAAAGTTATAAACGTGGTCCAAATTTCTATGCAGTACCTTAAACAAGAGGGCCATGAAGGCCCTGTATCGCTCACCTGATCTATTGACCTAAAGATCATCAAGATTAACATTCTGACCAAGTGTCATTAAGATATGGTCACAAATGTGGCCTCTAAAGTGTTAAATAGCTTTTCGTTTGATATGACCCAGTGACCTAGTTTTTGACCCGACATGACCCAGATTCGAACTTGACCTAAAGATCATCAAGATTAACATTCTGACAAAGTTTCATGAAGATACATCACAAATGTAGCATCTAGAGTGTTAGCAAGCTTTTCCTTTGATTTGACCTAGTGACCTAGTTTTTGACCTCACCTGACACAGATTTGAACTTGACCTATAGATAATCAAGAGTAACATACAGACCAAGTTTCATTAAGATATGTTCATAAATGTGGCCTCTACAGTGTAAACTAGCTTTTCCTTTGATTTGACCTGGTGACCTAGTTTTTGATCCTACATGACTCAGATTCAAACTGGACCTTGAGATCATTAAGATTAACATTCTGGCCAAGTTTCATGAAGATACAGTCATAAATGTGGCCTCTAGAGTGTTAACAAGCTTTTCCTTTGATTTGACCTAGTGACCTAGTTTTTGACCCCACCTGACCCAGATTTAGACTTTACCTATAGATCATCAAGATTAACATTCTGACCAGGTTTCATTAAGATTGGGCCAAAATTGTGACCTCTAGAGTGTTAACAAGCTTTTCCTTTGATTTAATCTGGTGACCTAGTTTTTAACCCCAGATGACCCAGTATCAAACTTGTCCAAGATTTTATTGAGGGGTAACATTCTGACCAAGTTTCATTAAGATTTGGCCAAAATTGTGACCTCTAGTGTGTTAACAAGCTTTTCCTTTGATTTGACCTGGTGACCTAGTTTTTGACCCCGGATGACCCAATATCAAACTCGTCCAAGATTTCATTGAGGGTAACATTCTGACCAAGTTTCATTAAGTTTGGGCCAAAATTGTGACCTCTAGAGTGTTAACAGTCAAATTGTTGACGACGGACAACTGATGACGGACGACTGACGGGCGACAGCAGACACAGGGCGATCACAAAAGCTAACCTTTGAGCACTTTGTGCTCAGGTGAGCTAAAAAAAGAAAGCAGGTCAGTAGGTCATGATTTAGGCAATACAAGATAAATATTGAAATCTGTATCAACATTATGCTTGTTGTCCAAATTTCTTTGCCACTGCTTCAAAAAAAGAATAAGTATATGTAAAACATTAGGGACAACCTGGACGTGGCCTATAGTGACCCCAGGGTCATCACTGAACAATCTTGGTAGAGAACCACTAGAGCATAACACAGACTAAATATCTAAACTCTGGGCCTTATGGTTAAAGACAAAAATTTTATAAAAGGTTTTTCCATCTACAAGTGTATTTAAACCATGTGCCCCCCAGGGCAGGGCCATATTTGACCCCATGAGGATAATTTGAACGATCTTGGTAGACGACCACTAGATGATGCTACTTAGCAAATATCAAAGCCCTAGACCCTGTGGTTTTGCACAAGAAGATTTTCAAAGTTGTTCCGTATATAAATCTATATAAACCATGTGACCCCCGGAACAGGGCCATATTTTACCCAAGGGGCATAATTTTAACAATCTTGGTAGAGGACCACTAGATGATGCTACAAACCAAATATCAAAGCTCTTGGCCCTGTAGTTTTGGACAAGACGGATTTTTTTCAGAGTTTTTCCCTATATAACTCTTTATAAACCATGTGACCCCCGGGGCTGGGCCATATTTGACCCTTGCGGGATAATTTGAACAATCTTGGTAGAGGACCACTAGATGATGCTACATACAAAATATCAAAGCCCTAGGACTTGTGGTTTTGCACAAGACGATTTTCAAAGTTTTCCCTGTATAAGTCAATGTAAATGTTGTGACCCCTGGGGCAGAGCCATATTTGACCCCTAGGGGGATAATTTGAATAAACTTGGTAGAGGACCACTAGATGATGCTATACACCAAATATCAAAGCCCTAGGCCTTGTGGTTTTGGACAAGAAGATTTTCAAAGTTTTTCCCTATAAAAGTCTTTATAAACCATGTGAGCCCTGGGTAGGGGCCATATTTGATCCAAGGGGGATAATTTGAAAAACCTGGGTAGAAGACCACTAGATGATGCTACATACCAAATATCAAAGCCCTAGGCCCTGTGGTTTTGCACAAGAAGATTTTCAAAGTTGTTCCGTATATAAATCTATATAAACCATGTGACCCCCGGAACAGGGCCATATTTTACCCAAGGGGCATAATTTTAACAATCTTGGTAGAGGACCACTAGATGATGCTACACACCAATTATATAAAAGCCCTATAACCAGTGGTTTTTGACAAGATTTTTAAAGTTTTTCCTTTTGGCTGCCATGGCAAATAGAGTTCTGAATGGAATTCAATTCTTTGAACAATTTTTAAACAAGACCATCCAAGAAACATCCCTGTGTGGTTTCATCAAAATTGGCCTGGTGGTTTAGGAGGGGATGTTGTTTAACAGAAAGTGTGGCCAGACGGCAGACGGACAGACGCGGATGGTGTGCGATCACAATAGCTCACCCTGAGCACTTTGTGCTCAGGTGAGCTAATAAACATTCTGATCAAGTTTCATGAAGATAGGGTAATAAATATGGCCTCTGGAGTGTTAACAAGATTTTCCTTTGATATGAGAGGGTGACTTAGTTTTTGATCCACATAACCAAGTTTCGAACCTTGCCTAGTAATCATCAAGACAAACATTCTGACCAAGTTCCATGAAGATAGGATCATAAATGTGGCCTCAAAAGTTTTAACAAGCTTTTCCTTTGATCTGACCGGGTGACCTAGTTTTTGACCTCACATGACCCAGTTTTGAACATGGCATAGGAATCATCAAGATAAACATTCTGACTAAGTTTTATGAAGATACGGTCATAAATGTAGCCTCTAGGGTGTTAACACAACAAGCTTTTCCTTTAATTTGACCTGCTAACCTTGTTTTTGACCCCGCATGACCCATTTTCAAACTTGGCCAAGACATCATCAAGATAAACATTCTGTGCAAGTTTGTATCAAACCAAAGCATAAATGAAACCTCTATATTGCTGCAAGGGCCAAAATAGAAAATTTTTCCCCTTTCAGGGGCAGTAACTCTAGAACCCATGATGGAATCTAGCCAGTGTAACAGTCAGTTTTTCCCCCGGGGAAAATTCTGACTAGTCAATTTTTCCCCCCAATTGCAAATGGTTACTTTTGATCATTCTTATGGGAGAACAAAACTAACTAGTCAATTCTTTCCCCCCTCGTCAATTTTCCTGGCTAGTCAATTATTTCCCCTGTTCGTGAATTGGAACTGGTTATTCTTGGTTATTCTTAACTAGCCTGTTTTTTATTTCCGATAGTTGGTTTTCATTTAAATTTCATATAAAATAAAATATATGTTTCATCTTTTGTGTAAATTAAAGAAATGTTTTTAAATGAAATTATTTCAATTTCTGTTATATTTTTCTTCATTGATGGCCTTTTTCCTGTTTCAATTTCTTCTCAGGTAAGGAAATTACTGCTGGTCAGTTATTTTCCCACCTAGCCAGTACTTGACCAGTTAGGTGGGGGAAGTAAATTGACTGGTCAGTTCTTTCCCCTCTTGCCAATACAGGACTTACTGCTGGTCAGTTCTTTTCCCACCTAGCCAGTATTTGACCTGTCAGGTTGGGGAAGAAATTGACCGGTCAGCTCTTTCCCCCCAAGCCAGTACTTGACCTGTTAGGTGATGGAAGAAACTGACCAGTCAGTTGCTTTCCCCCTAGCCAGTACTTGACATGTCAGGTGGAGGAAGAAATTAACTGGTCAGTTCTTTCCCCACTAGCCATTACTTGACTTGTCGAGTGGGAGAAAAAATTGACCAGTCATTTCTTACCTACCTACCCAGTACTTGATGTGTCAGGCAGGGAAGAAAATTAATTGACCAGTCATTTCTTTCCCCCCCTAGCCAGTACCTGACCCGTCAGAATAGCCAATTTTGAACCTTTAAGGGGCCATAACTCTGGAACCCATGATGGAATCTGGCCAGTTGAAGAAAGGAAGCAAGATCTTGTGGTGATACAAGTTGTGTGCAAGTTTGGTTAAAATCAAATCATAAATGAAGCTGCTATTGTGCAGACAAGGTCAAAATAACTAATTTGGCCCTTTCAGGGTCCATAACTCTGAAACCCATTATGGGATCTGGCTGGTTCAAGAAAGGAATCGAGATCTTATGGTGACACAAGTTTTGTGCAAGTTTGATTAAATTCAAATCATAAATGAAGCTGCTATTGTGCAGACAAGGTCAAAATAGCTAATTTTGGCCCTTTCAGGGGCCATAACTCTGGAACCCATTATGGGATCTGGCCAGTTCAAGAAAGGAACTGTGATCTTATGGTGATACAAGTTGTGTGCAAGTTTGGTTAAAAAAAAATCATAAATGAAACCACTATCGTGCAGACAAGAAATTGTTGACGGACGGACGCACGAATGCACTGACTCACACACGGACGACGGGTGATCACAAAAGCTCACCTTGTCACTATGTGACAGGTAAGCTAAAAATGTATGTAATGCAACTTATTATGTGATTTAAAACAATGCTATCTGTCTTTCCTCTCCTTAATTGGTAGAGCAGAACATATTTTTTTATTTACAATTTCGTCAAAAATGTTGATCCGATTTATTGATAAGGGAGGTTACTCTGTAAGTCAAGTTTTCTATTTCTATTCTTAGCATGACCTACTTACCTATCTCATTTTCTATAAATAGAACACACCACAGAGCTGATATACCATATACTGCAATGCGTGAATCGCCTGACAAGGGAGCATTCGTGTATTTTACAATAATCTTGCAGTAAACTTCGAAGAGAATATTAAAAAAAAATTACAATTTGCCTGCATAAAAAATCCTTGGAAAAAAACGTATTTAATAAGTAAATAAAGGAATCAATAAGCATAGATATGTTGAAATGAACGAAGGAAGTGCCGCTGTTAACTTATTTTTAACCTTTTGTCTTATTTTCTTTCTTGATAGGTACAGTGATGTAATTTCAGAATGCGCACACTTTAGCAAATTCCTATTTCTATTTGTTTTTTTTTTTTTGTTTTTTTTTCTTTCTTTGTTTTTTTTTTTTTGCTTATGTGTCATATAGATCTACTCATTGTTTACAGATATACACTGTCAACTAAGGTGTGCAATAGGCTAAAGAGCATTTCGCTGAATTTGTTAGTGACAAGTTAATACTTCTTTAAATGCGGTTAGATCGAAATATCAAAAGCCATGGGACCATAACTTATCAAAGCATCAGTGACTTTAAAATAGAATTTCTTGTTGAATTTATATGTTCATTGATCTTATATGACTATAGTCAGTTGCCTCTGGTTTTATTATATCTTGTTACTTGCTTCTTTTTTTCTTTTTTTTTTAATTTAATAGATAGTTTTTGTATTTGTCCATTCCTAACAACAACAAAAAAAACAACAAAAAAACAAAAAAAAAAAACATTTTCATTGAAATATTTTCTACACTTTGGCAGTGGGTTATTATGCTTTCTAAACTTCTTGTAATATTAGATTTGAATCTAGACACTGACATACTCCTAGTAACCTTACAGTTAAACGAGGACTTATCGTTCGTCCGAAAAAAATGAATTCTATGATATTCAAACGTATATATGAAAGATTCATGCTTTGTGAATAGGGGCAATATAGAGATTATAGAGATTATTTATGTTATATCATTCTTTTCTTGGACAAAATTTTTGGTTGTTTTGGCAACGGAAACAGTAAATTGCTGTGTATAATCTGCATTCTGAAATCTATAATGTAGGTGACTAAGGTCCATAAAACTTTATCAGTAAATAGAAAACACTCATTACATTACATGATAATAAAAATAATGGTTTCTGTGAACCACAACTTTGAAATAATTTCAACATTTCCTCATTTCCCAACAAACTGCATTTCTGTGAAACTTCATACACAAGCTCCTGCATATCCTTTCCGCAGCCTTAACGTACTAAAACGTATTAGCGTCTGATGGCCCTTTCACGCTTCCGTAGAAACAACATTTATTACACGAAACTTATTTTGAAAATATTTCTGAAATGTCTAGGTCTGCAGCTCTCAAATACGGTTATATCTTACATCTGAGGCATATACTGACACTCTCAGACAACATCAAAAATGACATCTTGAGCGATTTGATGAAGTTCCAAAATTATCAATGTACCCTTGGTCTGTTATGGACCCCTGTGGGATTTCTGTTTATCCAGAGCTCAAATATTTTTTCATAGATTGAAAGCTGACATGCTGTACTAAAGCCCAGGTAATTTCAATTCGTAATAAAGTGCTGAAAATTGGCTCCCCAATAGCAAAAAAAAAAAAAAAAAAAAAAAAAAAAAAAAAAAAAAAAAAAGAAGACCACGCGCATACATTTAGACGAGGTGACCCCTGCGCGTGACCCCTGACTACCTACGAATCAAAATGCGGCTTTCGTTTTCAAGTTTAGCATTTCTACTTTCATTTTTATTTACTTCCGGAAAAAGCTGAAGGTCGAGTGACGTCATTTTCTGTGTTGTCAAAAACATAGATATGCCTGGCGAGATTGCATAAATATGTGCTGGCCGTCCTAAGGATATAAGAACTTTTCACAGAAGGTGACCTTAGTTAGTGAAATAATTACTTTAATTTTGTATGTAAAGGGACCACCTACTCGCAATGTTAATGTCATTGCAGGTAGAGGATTTGTATTGCATGGTAAAACTTTTCTATCATGTTTATTCTTCATGTTTTAAACATATATTGTTTTATGTGCTAATGTTGATAACCCTTACAGAAGAAAAAGGCCTGCTGCGTACTCTTGCTGTGTACATACAGCGTATATGATGCGTACATGATGTGTACTGAAATCAATAGTACGCAGGATATACACCGCACATACACCGATAGTACGTTTGTAGTACACTTTTGACATGCAAATGAGCTCTGCCGCGTACTACTTGCTGCGTACATGCTGTGGACTACATAGTACACAGAATGTACGCTGGAGGAATTTAGTATGCGAGAAATAGTACGCAGCATGTACGCGGCACATACACTTTTCACATGCAAATGAGCCTGCGGTGTACTACCCCTGCGGCGTACATGCTGTGTACTCCTGCAGCGTACATGCTGTGTACTCCTGGCCCGAGTCCTGCGGCGTACATGCTGTGTACTCCTGCTGCATACATGCTGTGTACTCTTGTGGCGAAACTGCTGTGATAATGTAAATTCCTTACCCCACCAACTTTCGTTTGCAAATGCTGATCATTTGGACAGAAAAAAACAGAAAAAAGATAAGTGACATGCATCAATAAGTATTTACCCTTACCAAAAATAATGTAGATTGATGTTATCAAATAAATTAGTATGCTTTTCTCCATCCACTTTTCAATGAAATAAATCAATTTTTGTAGCATGTAATCTGGTAAACATTTGAAGAAAATGGCGTAACTGCATCAAGGGGAAACAACTTTAATGCAACTAAATATAAGTGTTATGATTTATTATAGACGATGTGTGCGTAGTATGTATTTATTTTGATTAAAATCCATCTGAGAACAATCTAGGACTGGAATTATATAAGCATTTATACACTTTTACGTCCGTAAAAAGTAGCGCACCAAAAAATTTTGGATTGATTTTTTCCAATGGGGCAAGCGCAATTAGCCAAAAACGTTCTGAAAATATACGAGCGGCAAATCCGATAAACAACTTTTTAATTTGGTGAGGCCTTTATGAGTTAACATAATGAGCATTAAAACCTTTATAAAACATGATAGAGTGGTGTTTTGCTTAAGAGTATTCAAATAACAGTGAGAGCTATTAATTCTTCTCATTCGGGCGCTGTTGAGGCATTATCTTGGTAATTATTTCATGTATTACAAAATGTAATGCAACGAAGTTCAAATAAGGCTTTTCAATTATCCAAGTTAGAAAGCTCCAGGATTAATTCAAAATGAAAAAGAATATATTTTTACACTGCATGCAAGGTGCAGCTCAGAAATCACTAAGATGTCAGCTTCACAAATGAACATTGCAAATAGTTTGGCAAAATTTTATTGTTCAGAATACCGGTAATCTGAACTATTCTATGCTATTAAGATAAAAGTTACTCGGAAATCAAGTTCTTGCTTCCAAAAAAAAAAAAATGTACAAATCCTTCCTGCATGAAGTCCCTCCCGCGTATATGAAGTTTACTTCAGACTTTAACTTATAAAAAAAAAACTAAGTATAAATGCCAAAAGAAATTGTACAAGTCTTTCCTGCGTATATGAAGTGTACTGCACAAATTTCAAAGTATCTGCGGTGTACATGCAGTGTACTATTTTCTTGTACAAGTCCCTCCTGCGTACATGCAGTGTACTCCTTAAATTTTCAGAGTCTGTGCTGCGTACTTGAAGTGTACTAGTGACTTCCTGCGTACATGCTGTGTACTCGTCGAAATAGTACACGGTATGTACGCGGCATGCGGTGTATGTAAAATGTACTCCTCTGGCATACTACTGTGTTCGCGGCATATACACAGCAAATACGCAGCATGTACGCCACAGAGGCTTGCTTCTGTAAGGGAACTTGTAGCCAGTCACACTAATAAAGTAATGATTAGGTGATTTCTCATATTGCAAAAAATGTACTTCAGACACAACACTTGGCGGCGTCTTTGATGCTTGCATCAATGAATTTCCTTGTATTTTTTGTTGTTTAACTTTCTTTAATTTTGTATGTAAAGAGACCACCTGCTCGCAATGTTAATGTCAGTGCAGGTAGAGGATTTGTATTGCATGGTAAAACTTTTCTATCATGTTTATTCTTCACGTTTTAAACAGTTTATAACATATATTGTTTTATGTGCTAATGTTGATAACTTGTAGCCAGTCAGACTAATAAAGTAATGATTAGGTGATTTCTCATATTGCAAAAAATGTACTTCAGACACAACACTTGGCGGCGTCTTTGATGCTTGCATCAATGAATTTCCTTGTATTTTTTGTTGTTTAACTTTCGTTTGTTGATCTGTTTCAAAAAGAGGACAATCACGGGTGGTAAACGCGCAATCCAATTCCCGCCGGGAATACGCTTAAAATGGGTTGCGCAACGTCCGGTGCTGGTGTTGCGCGTAAAAAAAGACGAAATTGAGGTATGTGAAGTTATGATTTTGCTTAGTATGAGACAAGAATAAATTTTCTCGAAAAAAGCAAAATGCTATTCGACACAAATATGAAAATACATCATATGTGTAAAATATCTGGTTTGTAATTTATGATTCGGCTGTATTATCACAAAAACTCAGGCGACACGAAGCGTGAAACAAGAGTGCCAGAATGTCAAAATATACGCCTGTCACAGCAAATTTATTTACTCTAGCACCTGTATATGCAGATGTAATTTTAATTTTGTGGTTGTTTAGTAATCATTGTAATTCTATTGTTTTTCTAAGTCCACAAAAAAAACCTCCTTACCAGGTAGAGATACCTTAAAATACACCTAAAATTAGAAAGTAACAACTATGTTGTACCACAGAAAAGTGGTCTTGGTTTTTCCCTACGGTCAATTATAAAAAAGTTACAATATAAGTTATTTATAGTAACAACTAAGGGAAGTTAATCTTATAAAAAAAAAAATAAAAAAAATACAAAAATTTTTTTTTTTAAGTCCACACAAAAATCCTTACCAGGTAGAGATTGGTCAAAAATCACCTCAAAATTGGATGTAACATGCATGTTGTACTACAGAAAAGTGGTCTCGATTTTTCCCTACGTCTAGTAATGAAAAAGTTACAATATAAGCTATTTATAGTAACACAAGGGAAGTAATTCTAAAGAAGGGAACTGCGCATGACACTTCATCTCATGATGGTGTATAATTGTGCCAAGTTACATCAAAATCCCCCTATGCATGAAGAAGAAATGCTTCGGACAGTCATTCTTGTATCTGACCTTTGGCCTCAAAGTGTGACCTTGACCTTAGACCTAGGGACCTGGTTCTTGCGCATGACACTCCATCTTGTGGTGGTGAACATTTGTGCCAAGTTATATCATAATCCCTCCATGCATGAAGAAGAAATGCTCTGGACAAAGTTTTCATTCTTGTATCCTTTGACCTCTAAGTGTGACCTTGACCTTAGACCTAGGGGCCTGGTTCTTGCGCATGACACTCCGTCTCATGATGATGAACAATTGTGCCAACTTTCATCAAAATCCCTCTATGCATGAAGAAGATATGCTCCGGACAAAGTTTTCATTCTTGTATCCTTTGACCTCTAAGTGTGACCTTGACCTTAGACCTAGGGACCTGGTTCTTGCGCATGACACTCCGTCTCATGATGATAAACAATTGTGCCAACTTTCATCAAAATCCCTCTATCCATGAAGAAGATATGCTCCGGACAAAGTCATACTTGAATTTGACCTTTGACCTCTAAGTGTGACCTTGTCCTTCGACCTAGGGACCTGGTTCTTGCGTATGACACTCCGTCTCGTGATGGTGAACAACTGTGCCAAGTTTCATCAAAATCCCTCCATGCATGTAGAAGATATGCTCAGGACAAGGTCTGTGGACGCCGCCCGCCCACCCGCCAGGGGCGTTCCCATAATACGTCCCGTTTTTCAAACGGGCATATAAAAAGTATGAAATCAACAAAAATGGGAGTTTCTGACCTCATATGCCTAATCTCAGGACATCTGATGCTTTTTATGGTACCTCAACTGTTATAAAGTAACGAATATCAAAATTATTTGCTTCAAATCCTGCTTACGGGGACATAATTGACAAAAAAAATCATCGGGAATGGGGTTGCGCACCGGGAATGGAGCTGCTCGTATACATCATAATGTATGGAGCTGCTCGTATACATCATAATGTATATAATGTATACGCGCAACTCCATTCCAGGGGCGCAACCTCATTCCCGATTATTTTTTGCCAATCTTTCCCCCTAAAGTAACATTTCATTCAAGTGTATGTAATATTCATGACTGTTTTACACGTGTTTGAGCATTAGAAGCGTCAAATTTCCAGAAAGAAGGCACAAGTGTAAGAAAATTTGCATTTTTCATGATTCCATGCTTTTTTGACAGCTCGAGCCAGCAAAGTTTTCATGATAACAGGGCCGATTCTTAAACTAATAAGTTGATATTTCACACAGTCATATGATCTTTATTCATTTTTGTGTCGAACAGCTTTTTGCTTTTTTCGAAAGCACTCGTAAATGTGTCATTATTTACAAACAAGAGTGCCAGAATGTCACAATATACGCCCGTCACAGCAAATTTCTTTACTCTAGCACCTGTATTTGCAAATGGAATTTTAATTTTGTGGTTGTTTAGTAATCATTGTAAGTCATTTGTTTTTCTAAGTCCACAAAATAACTGCTTACCAGGTAGAGATACCTTAAAATACACCTAAAATTTGAAAGTAACATCCATGTTGTACCACAGAAAAGTGGTCTTGTTTTTTCCCTACGGTCAATTATAAAAAAGTTACAAGATAAGTTATTTATAGTAAAATTTAAGGGAAGATAATCTTAAAAAAAAAAAAAAAAAAAAAAAAAAAAAAAAAAAAAAAAAAAAATTGTAACTCCACACAAAAATCTTTACCAGGTAGAGATTGGTCAAAATACACCTCATAATTGGATGTAGCATGCATGTTGTACTACAGAAAAGTGGTCTCGATTTTTCCCTACGACTAGTAATGAAAAAGTTACAATATAAGCTATTTATAGTAACAACAAAGGGAAGTAATTCTAAAGAAGGGAACTGCGCATGACACTTTGTCTCATGATGGTGTATAATTGTGCCAAGTTACATCAAAAAACCCTCCATGCATGAAGAAGAAATGCTTCGGACAGTCATTCTTGAATTTGACCTTTGACCTCTAAGTGTGACCTTGACCTTAGACCTAGGGACCTGGTTCTTGCGCATGACACTCCGCCTCGTGGTGGTGAACATTTGTGCCAAGTTATATCAAAATCCCTCTATGCATGAAGAAGTTATGCTCCGGACAAAGTTTTCTTTCGTGTATTCTTTGACCTCTAAGTGTGACCTTGACCTTAGACCTAGGGACCTGGTTCTTGCGCATGACACTCCGCCTCGTGGTGGTGAACATTTGTGCCAAGTTATATCAAAATCCCTCCATGCATGAAGAAGATATGCACCGGACAAAGTCATTCTGGAATTTGACCTTTGACCTCTAAGTGTGACCTTGACCTTAGACCTAGGGACCTGGTTTTTGCGCATGACACTCCGTCTCATGATGGTGAACAACTGTGCCAAGTTTCATCAAAATCCCTTCATGCATGTAGAAGATATGCTCCGGACAAAGTCTGTGGACGCCGCCCGCCCACCCGCCAGAGGCGTTCCCATAATATGTCCCGTTTTTCAAACAGGCGTATAAAACAAAAACCCACCTACCTCGATTTTGTATATATTGATGCGCAACACCAGCACCAGAAGTTGCGCAACCCATTTTTAGCGTATTCCCAGTGGGAATTGGATTGCGCATTTACCGCCCGTGACAATGCCACCAACAATAGAAGTGATTGCGTTATGATCTAAGCATAATTTAGGAAAGAACTATAAAGAAACAAAGTTTCAAGGTTGTTTATAAAATATCATAAGATTGAGGGGTTGCTGAAATATATTAGACTTTGTTTTTTTATATATCTTTAATAAAATAGACTTAGATAAAAATGCATTCATTTAAAATTATTGGTAATAGTATTGTCTGATTTTTGAAACAATACAGAAAATGAAAATTAAACAAACAAGAGTTGTTGGAGGACAGCAACATTTGACTATTCAACAGGCTTGTCAACTGAATAAATACAAAAGTCTAAAAAGGGGCATTATTTTGTAAAAATGTAAAACAGGGTTATGGAACCTGCATAGTGCTTATCAGCTCTTGACAGTGGTCAAGTGTGTGAAGTTTCAATCCATTCTTATTAGTGGGAACTGAGATACCAGCTTACATGTAAGAATTTTAACTAAAAACTGCAAAGTTGAAAATGAGGCATAATTTTGTAAAAATGAAAAGTAGAGTTATGGAACCTTTTGCATTGCATGTCATATCATGACAGTGAATAAGTGTGTGACATTTCAATCCATTCCCATAAGTGGATACTGAGATACCAGCTTACATACAAAAACTTAACCAAAAACTGCTAAGTAGAAAAAGGGGCATAATTTTGAAAAATGTAAAGTAGAGTTATGGAACCTACACAGTGCACGTCAGATCATGACAGTGAACAAGTGTGTGAAATTTCAATCTACTCCCATTAGTGGATACTGAGATACCCAGGGTTCCCACACTTTTTCGTCTATGAAATTTAAGGACTTTTCCAGGACCTTGTTGCGATTTTCAAGGACCTCTGTACAACATATCGGGTTGTACGTTCCCATCAATTTTTCTAGATTCAGTGTAAAAATATAAGAACAAGAGGGCCATTATGGCCCGATATTGCTTAAAAATTTCTACTTGATAAATACAGGCTCTGCAAATTTTCTTTTTTCATTTTGTTTCCTTACTGTCCTCAAGCTTTTGTTTCTCAAGGAAACTATGAATCATTTACTTGTCTAGCATGTTGTGAAGAATTAATCAACTCCTTCATAATAACTACACCTCTGGTGCCACCTACATTATTTATATAATCTTTGATACACTACTAGCAATTAAATTATTTTCAGTCAAATTGATGTTTGATCACTGAATTCAAGCATGTCACTAATCACGATTTTCACAATTGATCTCGAAAAATAATCGGAATTTCACAGGGCTTCTTAAAAATCGACACAAAAATGACTGATAGCCTAAAATTACTGTTTAAAAATTCAAGCATAGCTACCTATATAGGCTCATCAACCACAAAAACAGCGGTATTTTCGAAAAACGAAATTGAAATGATATCCATGTCCGCCATTTTGAATCATGAATTACTTCCCTTAGCAAAATGGGATAATTCCCGGTATTTTCCCGTACGTCTACCGTTCTCTCGCCAAATTCCCGGTATGTTCAAGGCCGGGAGTCAATTTTTGAAATTCACGGACTTTTCCCGTTTTCCCGGATAGCGTGGGAACCCTGGATACCAGCTTACATACAAAAACTAAACCAAAAACTGCTAAGTGGAAAAAGGGGCATAATTTTGAAAAATGTAAAGTAGAGTTATGGGACCTGCACAGTGCATGTCAGATCATGACAGTGAACAAGTGTGTGAAGTTTCAATCCATTCCCATTAGTGAGTACTGAGATACCAGCTTACATACAAAACATTAACCAAAAATTTCTAAGTCGAAAAAGCGTCATAATTTTGTTAAAAAGCAAAACAGAGTTATGAAACCTGTGCAAATTAAGTCAGTTTATCACAGTGAATAAGTGTGTGAAGTTTTAATCCATTCCCACAAGTGGTTACTGAGACACCAGCTTACATACAAAAACTTAACCAAATCGTGACGCGGACGCCGATGCACGGGCAAGTTCAATAGCTCTACTATTTTTTGAATAGGCGAGCTAAAAATTTAAAATGTGAACGAGAGTGAGTTAATCTACCGTGTAGTTATACTACATCAATTTTCATCTTTTTTTTGCATATGTGTGGTAAGAGATAGGTGTACACATTTATTTTTATACAGAACTTATTTATTCTCCATTGCGAAGGAAGTCCTACCATTTATGTGAACTCTCTCGACACTCCGATTGATGGATTTATTTGAGGTTATAATGCACCTTTTTTTCACTTGTGACATGTAAAAATCCATTATGATGCATTTTACAATATCATCTTCATTCTATAGTAAAATCTATTTCTGATATAAGTAAATACTGAATTGAATAAAACAATAATAATTCTTTATTCTTCTTCTTTATTGTTTTCCTTGATGAGGCTCAGGCTCCCATCTGCCTTTTTCAGTTTATGTAGTTAGATTGACGGTGAAAACAAACTCTGAATGTATATACTGTGGAATTATATGAATTCCAATTGTAATACATTCAGAGTTTGTTTACACAGAGAAAATGTTGAAATCCTTCCAGTGGTTGAAAGAACTGACTGGCCAATTTCTTCCCCCACCTGACAGATGGATGAAAAGATAACTCTGTGTGGCCACAAAAAAGTAAGGATGAAATCTGACATGTGACTTCCTAACAGTTTTACTGTGACCTTGACCTATAAGTGACATAGCCTGAACCATTTGCTCTGCACATTGCCTTGGTATGGTGAACAACTTGTTTTAAAATAATTCTGGGTGTTTTAAAAGATACATAGCAGACAGAAGAATTGACTACCAAAGTTGACCTTCGACACCTAATGGCAACCTTAACCTTGAAGGAAGGTACTCCCCTCACCACTTCGAAATTTTGTGCCAAGTTATCTTGAAATCTTTATTGTGTTTGAAATAACTGAATTTAAACAAGACGGTCACAATGACCCTGGATAGCTCACCTGAGTTATATGAGCCACATGTTAAAAATGGCAAACTGATGTTAAAATATTAAGAAAGTAAGTCAGTAGGTCACATTCATGGTCACTGAAAGTCAGTTTTAAAATCAGTGTGCAAAACTGTACATGTCATCCAAATTTCAAGGCTGTATCTTAAAAAAACAAGAAAGTAGGTCAAGGTCAGAGTAAGGTGACCCCTAATCACTTGGGGTCATCAGGTAATAATAATTAAACAGTCTAGGAAATATGATGTGATAATTTTTGAAGTATTTTTTCCTATATAACTCATATATCAAGTGACCCCCCAGGACTCTTTTCACCCCAGGGGCATAATTTGAACAATCGTATTAGAGATCTACCAAGCAATGCTACATACCAAATATTGAAGGCCTAGGCCTTGAACTTTCAGACAAGAAGATTTTTTTTCCACCCTAAATAAGTCTATATTAAACTTGGGCCCCCTACGGCAGGGCCTCTTTTCTTCCCAGGGGCATAATTTGAAAAATTTTGGTAGAGGAACACAAGGCAAGGCAACATACCAAATATCAAAAGCCCATGTTTGCAGTTTCAGGCAAGAAGATTTTTAAAGTTTTATCCTACATATAAGTCTATGTAAAATTTGAGACCCCCCACATCAGGGCCTCTTTTCACCCCCAGGGTCATAATTTGAACAATTTTGGTAGAGGGCCACAAGGCAATGCTACATACCAAATATCAATGGCCTAGCCACCCAAGGATCATTCCTGTGAAGTTTGGTGTAATTCTGCCCACTGGTTTTCAAGAAGAGAATTTATTCAGAAAATGTTAATGGACACACGACGGACATTGAGCAGTCACAAAAGCTCACCATGAGCCTTTGGCTCAAGTGAACTAAAAATGACATTTGACTCCCTCAACAGTGACCTTTTCTTAAAGTGATGTATACAAAGCATTTAGTTTGCACATTGGCTTGATGTTGTTAACAACTGTACCAAGTTGTTTAAAAATATTTCCAGTAGTTTAAAATTCAAAGAATAGACATGATCCTGACACACATACACTTACACATGCTAACACTACAACTCAAGTACTGGCTAGGGGGAAAGGAACAGATCAGTCAATTTCTTCCTCCACCTGACAGGTCAAGTACTGGCTTAGGGGGAAAGAACTGACCAGTCAATTTCTTCTCCCACCTGACAGGTCAAGTACTGGCTAGGGGGGAAAGAACTGACTGGTCAATTTCTTCCCCCACCTGACTGGTCAAGTACTGGCTAGGTGGGGAAAAGAACTGACTAGTCAATTTCTTCCCCCACCTGATAGGTCAAGCACTGACTAGGTAGGAAAGAACTGACCGGTCAATTTCTTCTCCCCACCCGACAGGTCAAGTACTGGCTAGATAGGAAAGAACTGACCGGCCATTTTCTACCCCCACCTGATAGGTCAAGTACTGGCTAGGAAGGAAAGAACTGACCAGTCAATTTCTTCCCCTACCTGACAGGTCAAGTACTGGCTAGGGGAGAAAGAACTGACTGGTCAATTTCTTCCCCCACTTGATAGGTCAAGTACTGGGTAGGGGGGGAAAGAACTGACCAGTCAATTTCTCCCCCCACCTGACAGGTCAAGTACTAGCTACGGGGGAAAGAACTGACCAGTCAATTTCTTCCCCCAACTGACAGGTCAAGTACTGGCTAGGTTGGAAAAGAACCGACTGGTCAATTTCTTCCCTCACCTGATGGGTCAAGTACTGGCTAGGTAGGAAAGAACTGACTGGTCAATTTCTTCTCCCCACCGGACAAGTCAAGTACTGGCTAGGGCGGAAGAACTGACCAGCCAATTTTTTCCCCCGCCTGATAGGTCAAGTACTGGCTAGGTAGGAAAGAACTGACCGGTCAATCTCTTCCCCTAATAGACAAGTAAAGTAATGGTTAGGGTGGAAAGAACTTACCAGACAATTTCTTCCCCCACCTAGCAGGGCAAGGGCAAGTAATGGCCAGACGGAAAAGAACTGACCATTGAATTTCTTCCCCCACCTGACAGGTCAAGTAATGGCTAGGGGGGAAAGACCTGACCAGTCAATTTCTTCTCGCACTTAACAGGTCAGAAAAAAAGGTCAAGTACATGCTGGGGGCAAAGAACAGACCAGTCAATCTCTTCCCCGCACCTGACAGATATTAAATAGTAATGGCAATCAATTCAAAAAACAATGATATGGAAGTTAAAAAATTTGATTTGACAAAAAAAACATTGATTAAAGTTACAAAAAAGAAACATATAGGTTTATTCAATTGAAAAGCAATACTTATTTCATCTGAAATTTAAATGGAAAATGAATGGACACTTGTATCCCTAATAAGAAATTGAATACCAAAAGAAACCAGTACTTGAAGGGAAAACTTGACTAGGGGGAAAGAACTGACTAGTCAGTAGATCTGACAGGCAAGTGATACAAAGTCAGTGACCATAACAACTCGGCCACGGAGGCCCCACCTATTTTTTGACCCAGATGACATAATTTCAATATAGTCCACAATTTCATAAAGGCAATTATTTTGATTGAAAAAAACACAGACTTTAGAATGTTTTCAAGGTTCTTTTTTAATGAGACCTAAGGAGAGGAAGGCTTAACGCCGAAACGTTGGAAGTTAATAATTATCTATGAACAAACGCTACACGTGTTGTTGTTGATTTTTCTTAGTTGTTAATGAGACCTAGTGACTTAGGTTTTGACTCAAGATGACCAAGTTTCAAACAACTTAAATTTTGTAACACTGACCTTTGACTTACTAACCCTGAAAACTGTAAGGATATTCTACAGACCACAGGAAATCCTAATATAAAGTTTGAAGACAATTGGTCTAAGGGTTCTTAAGTTCTTGAGCTGAAACATTTTTCACTCTCAATGTCACTGTTACCTTGACCTATGACCTTCTAACCCCTTAAACAATTGGAATCATCTCCTAACCAAAGGCAGTTTGACCATTAAAAGCCCAGACATCTCTAGCTATTCACTGGAAACAAAACGGTCTACTGACAGACAGACCAACTGATATAGGCAAAGCAATATATCCCTTTTGAAAGAAGGGGGAAGGCATAAGAGTGACTTAGCTTTGTTTAAACCTGTATTTTCTGTTCACTTTGGGACTGCTGCTCTAAGATGAATGTTTTCAAAGAATTCAGCAAACTTGATGATTCTCCTTCATTACACTTTTTCAGCTGCAGCAACTCATAAATCTTTTCATCTCTCTGCATTGTATTACATGAAAAAAAAGCAAAATTAATTGTAGTATTTAATAATTTGCATATACAACAAGAGGGTCATGATGATCCTGAAACGCTCACCTGAGTAACATGAGCGACATGTTTAAAATGGCAAACTGATGCTAAAACATTAAGAAAGTAGGTCAGTAGGTCACATTCATGGTCACTGAAAGTCAGTTTTAAAATCAGTGTGCAAAACTGTACATGTCATCCAAATTTCAAGGCTGTATCTTAAAAAACAAGAAAGTACGTCAGTAGGTCAAAGTCACAGTCAAATGACCCCTAATCACTTTGGGTCATCAGGTAATTATAATCAAACAGTCTAGGAAATATGATATGATAATTTTTGAAGTATTTATTCCTATATAACTCATATAACAAGTGACCCCCTGGGCGGGGCCTCTTTTCACCCCAGGGGCATAATTTGAACAATCTTGTTAGAAATCCACTAGGCAATGCTACATACCAAATATCAAAGGCCTAGGCCTTGAACTTTCAGACAAGAAGATTTCCCCCCCCCCCCCCCCATATAAGTCTATGTTAAATCTGGGACCCCAAGGGCAGGGCCTCTTTTCACCCCAGGGTAATAATTTGAACAATTTTGGTAGAGGACCACAAGGCAATGCTACATACCAAATATCAAAGGCCTAGGTCTTGTGGTTTTAGACAAGAAGATTTTTAAAGTTTTTTCCTGTATAAGTCTATGTAAAACTTGTGACCCCCAGGTCGGGGCCTCTTTTCACCACAGGAGCAAAATTTGAATAATCTTGATAGAGGACCATTAGATGATGTCACATGCTAAATATCAAGGCTCTATGCCTTGCGGTTTTGGACAAGAAGATTTTTTCCTTTCGGTTGTCATGGCAACCAGAGTTCTAAATGGAATTCAATTCTTTGAAAAATTTTGAAAGGGGGCCACCCAAGGATCATTCCTATGAAGTTTGGTGTAATTCTGCTCAGTGGTTTTCAAGAAAAAGCTTTTTATAGAAAATGTTGACAGACGCACAACAGACAACGCACGACTGACGACGGATATTGAGCGGGCACAAAAGCTCACCATGAGCCTTTGGCTCATGTGAGCTGAAAAAAAATCTACAATTGTTGATTGCTAATAACATCTATAAGTTAAAGGGCCACAGTGAATGTAAGACGCACACTTGACCTAAATATTTGACCTTGAATAAACAAATGACACACTGAATCATGAATGGTAATATCTGTTTAGCATATAAAACATAAAACATTTAAACAAATCTGAGTGAGGACTTTACAATGATTCTACATAACAAGTTTGATGTTTTCTACTTTTAACTCTAATGGCCTCTTAAAAGAGGCCAATTACCCCCTTTTGAAAAACAAGAGAGTCATGATGACCCTGGATCGCTCACCTGAGTAATATGAGTCACATGTTTCAAATGGAAAATTGATGCTAAAATATTAGAAAGTAGGTCAGTAGGTCACATTCATGGTAACTGAAAGTCAGTTTTAAGATCTGTGTGCAAAACTGTACATGTCATCCAAATTTCAAGGCTGTATCTTAAAAAACAAGAAAGTAGGTCAGTAGATCAAGGTCACAGTCAAGTGATCCATAATCACTTGGGGTCATCAGGTAATTATAATTAAACAGTCTAGGAAATATCATCTGATAATTTTTTAAGTATTTTTTCCTATATAACTTATAATTATAACAAGTGACCCCTAGGGCGGGGCCTCTTTTCACCCCAGGGGCATAATTTGAATAAACTTGTTAGAGATCCACCAGGCAATGCAACATACCAAATATCAAAGGCCTAGGCCTTGAATTTTCAGACAAGAAGATCTTTATTTTTTTTCCCTATATACCTCAATGTTAAACTTGGTACCCCCAGGACAGGGCCTCTTTTCACCCTAGGGACATAATTTGAATAATTTTGGTAGAGAAACACTAGGAAAGGCAACAAACTTAATATCAAAAGCCTAGGCCTTGCAGTTTCAGGCAAGAAGATTTTTAAAGTTTTTTTCCTATATAAGTCTATATAAAACTTGAGAACCCCAGGGGCAGGGTCTCTTTTCACCCTAGGGGCATAATTTGAACAATTTTGGTAGAGGACCACAAGGCAATACTAGTCTACATACAAAATATCAAAGGCCTAGGTCTTGTGGTTTTAGACAAGAAGATTTTTTACGTTTTTTACTATATAAGTCTGTGTAAAACTTGTGACCCCTGGGGCGGGGCCTCTTTTCATCCCAGGGGCACAATTTGAACAAACTTGATAGAGGACCATAAGATGATGTCACATGCCAAATATCAAGGCTCTATGCGTTGCGGTTTTGGACAAGAAGATTTTTTTTAAAGTTTTTCCTTTCGGTTGCCATGGCAACCAGAGTTCTGCATGGAATTCAATTCTTTGAACAAGTTTGAAAGGGGACTACCCAAGGATCATTCCTGTGAAGTTTGGTGTAATTCTGCCCAGTGGTTTTCAAGTAGAAGATTTTTTTTAGAAAATGTTGACGGCCGCACAACACACGACGGACGATGGACATTGAGCGGTCACAAAAATAGGAGTACATTAAAATGATGCTACAAACCAAACTTGAAGAAGATCCATTTAACAGGTCATGAGAAGAAGTGTTTTAAAAGTATTTCTATTTTTAGCTCTAGCAGCGCCTGACTGGGGCCAAGTGCCCCAATTTGACATAACAATAATGCAACAGACCAAATTTAATGAGGCTTCATTAAGCTGTTTGTCAGAAGAAGATGTTAAAAGGTTTTTTATGTTAACATCTAGCAGCCCCTAAAAGAGGCAAAGTGCACCTATTTGAACAAAATTGAGCTATATCACTAAGCTTCAAAGAAGATTTTCAATGTTCTTTACATAAAAGCATATAGTACACACAACAGTAATCTAAATGAGGAAGAATCCTTGCATTAACAAGAGTACCGCAATGCTAAACAATATACGCCCGAAGGTATAACCTTTGACCCCTAAGTGTGACCTTGACCTTGAAGTGAGCCATCCGGAACATTCACGCTGCATGTCATCTAGGTGGTGAACATTTGTGCCAAGTTTCTTTAAAATCCTTCAAGCAGTTCAAGAGTTACAGAGCGGACACAAAATTGCTAATGGACAGACGGACAGACTGGAATCCAGTGTAGCCCCAAGATAGAGGGTATAATAAGGGTCATCTACTTCATAAGCCCAATCACACTACAAAGTTTGAATATTCTTGGTCAAGTGGTTCTAAAGTTATTAAAGTTATTTGGCAGAAACTGTTTGTTCTGATGGACCAAACGACCGATGTGCAAAGAAATAAAGCCCTTCTTCAAAGTGAGGGGTTTTTGGGGGGGTGGGGGGGATGCAGTGATTCAGATTCAGTGAATTTTTTCTCCCATAATTGTGAATTTTTTAATACTTTGTCAGGTTTGTGAATCAAAATGTCGTGATCACTTATCATCCAGAGGCTTAATTACAAAATATTTCATCCTCAATTGTTTCAGTACACTTTTCACACTATGTTATTCAATGCGGTGTACAAAACAACTGTGGAACAAAATCATTTAAATGATTTGTAACCGATTCAAACCTAAACGCACTATGAATTAACATTCAAGGATCGATAATATAGGATGACGAACAAATCTTCATCAATCAGATGCTTTTCCTTGCAAAAGTTGATAACAAACTTCTATAAAGGTTTTCAATGCTTTTTTTTTTTTACATTTTTCTATTATTTTTAGAGATTTTCGCACCAATTGTGAATGGGTCCAGTGGACCCAATTTTACAAGGCAGTCTGATAGACAGCTAAATCCCCCACCACTGCTATGGATAGTGAAAGGGTAAACCCTTGACCTTTAGCTGTGACCTTGACCTTGAACTGACATGGCTGACTCATGAATTCTGCACAACGTCTTGATGAGGTGATCATTTGACCCAAGTTTGATGAAAATCCTTCAAGGGGTTTAGGAGATACAGAGCTCTAACCTTTGACCTTGAATTGTGACTTTGACCTTGAGATGACATGGCTGACTCATGAGTTCTTGATGAAGTGATCATTTGACCCAAGTTTGATGAAAATCCTTCAAGGGGTTTAGGAGATACAGAGTGAACATGAAATGGAAGGCTAAAAACTTTGACCTTGAGTTGTGACCTTGACCTTGAGTTGACATGGCTGACTCATAAGTTCTGCACATCGCCTTGATGAGGTGATCATTTGACCCAAGTTTGGTGAAAATCCTTCAAGGGGTTTAGGAGATATAGAGCGGACACAAAATGGAAGGCTCAAACCTTTGACCTCGAGTTGTGACCTTGACCTTGAGCCGACAAGGCTGACTTATGGGTTCTGCACATTGTCTTGATGAGGTGATCATTTGACCCAAGTTTCATGAAAATCCTTCAAGAGGTTTAGGAACTATTTAGCGGATATGAAAGTGTTACGGACAGACGGAAGGATGGAAGGACTGACGGAGACCATTCCTATAACCCCCCACCACTTGTGGCGGGGGATTAAAAATTATGAACGGGTCTGATATTCGGTACCACTTATATAAGGAAAAAAATCTGAGATTGGATCAGCCCTTCAACCCCGGACCGATAAAAAAACCAGATGAATGAAAATAAAAGCTTCAGTCCACCCATGGGGCCGAAAAAGATACCGTTGGTAAGACATTATGGCGATGATTTTCAGAAGAGTTTGGACTGTCTGTTGTCGGGCGTTCGAATCTTGGACACCATTTTTGATATATGGGCAATGATTAAAAACACGAGGTGTTCCGCACTCCAAAGATTTTTAAGCGTCTGGTGATTCTGAGTTAATTGTCGTAAGAGCGCCCAGTAAAACTGATAATGTATGATTCGGAAAATAATTAAGCTTTATACCCATGCCAAATAATGAGGAATATTGAAGTGTACTAGAAATTTTACCTTTCACTTGTTCTTTCTTTCACTCAGGGGTTTTTTCCTTTCATTTTTGCAGCTTTTACTGGCAACAATGCATGAAGTTGGTTGCTGTCATAGGATATATTCACAAGACATCAACCCAACATTACGTATTGTGCCAGCTTTTCGATCCGTCCTTCACTTTTGAAGCTGTTTTCCCTGTCAGAACTCTGTAAAAGTTTGTGAATGTATTCAGTTTCCGCGACTTATGTCAACAGAGCTCCAGATAAGAGCCGTATTTTCGTAAATACAAATTTGTTAGACGTCAGATACGAATTTATTTTAAAATGTGGTCGTATCAGTAAGAATTTATTTTAAAATGTGGTCGTATCAGTACTAATTTACTTTAAAATGTGGTTGTATCAGTACGACATGTAACTGTATTACGAATTTCAAAGGAAGATCGAGCCGTATCACATGTATGCACCGAGTTGCGCATTTGGTGGTCTATAACCCAATATATTTTTCCGGCACTTTATCTAAATAGCGAAAAGAAATAGACTGGTTTACCACTTTCATGCATTATTTTGCTTCTTTTTTCCGAACCTATCGATCCAGTCAAAATAAAATGGCAGTGCACAGTGCAAGAGGCAGGTCGAAATTCAAAAGAACACACTGCTTACAATATGTTTCTTCATCGGCTGAAGAAATAAACATTGAAAACGGAATTATGACACATTTTTTGCCAAAGAATGATGTAAGAGTCTCACTTATTTTGTTTCAAAAGTAATTCAAGTAGTATCGATACTAAACAAATTTCCTTGTTACTAATTTTTGTCTGTTATCTGGCAGTAATGTTACTAATTTCACAAAATATCAGGCAGTACCATTACTAATTTCACAAAATATCAGGGAGTACAGTTACTAATTAAACAAAACATCAGGTAGTACCGTTACAAACTGCACAAAACCTTATCTGGAGCTCTGGTCAACAACTCCTTAATCCTTCAATTTAATTTCCTAGTGTTAAATCCTGATCTCGTATGATGCAGCAACATTTATTGAGTATTTCTGCTGAGTAATTCCTCGATATTTAAAGTAAAACATTGTTATTTTGATGTTTTTATCACAGTGCACTTGTACATGTATGTCATATTGATTTTCACGGTGAGCAATCGTTACGCAACAGTGAAGCTTGTGGAACGGACTTCGAATTGTTTTAAATTGCTTTATTTGTGATGTTTTGCTCTGATATTTCGAGGGAAGTTTGTAATACGTCTCTATGATTATGCAGTTGTTATTTTATGTATTTTTGTATTTTGAAGGCATTTTGGCCATTCCCCACGAAAAATCTGTGGTCCCCACCATTTTTCTATGGGGCGTTCCATACTGGCGTTGTGGACAATCCCACCAAAAATCTGTGGTCCCCATAATTTTTCTGTGGAGCGTTCATTTTCCACAGCTCCACCCTGTGGGTTGTGGGCTGATTCTGTGGGGGTATAAATAGGCTTCCACACTTTCAGTTGTGGTCTCCAACTTCAAAATTCGAACTTGCACACTGTTTTGGCTTTTATTAAAATTTTACGAAATTTTGGCTTTGTATCTAAATTCTAAAGGTGTGCAGCAGGTCTTATTTGTTTTACTTTGGTAATTTAAAGGTTTTATTTTAGAATTAATAATAATTTTGTGCAGTAACAAGACTTTGACTTGGGAAACTTATAATTATAGTTGCTTCATGACTGTTCATCTTTACAAAGAGTTCCGAATATTTTTATGCAACATTTTTCTTTTATTTACATTAGAAACTGTTAAAGTTTTAGTAAATAAACTAAATTACAAACTTTAGTACTCGTTTGTGGTGTTCTAAATGTTAAGCGTTTCCCAAGGATAATATTAGAAACTTTAATTTAAAAACAGAGACAAGTATCCCGTTACAGTTACGTCGACCAGCCAAGCAGATTACATTGGCAGCCTACAAAGTTTCAGCCAAGCTGAGCAGCTTACAGAGTTCCAGTCACAGCGAGAAGCCTACAGGGTTCCAGTCACAGTAAGAAGTCTAGAGAGTTCCAGTCACAGTGAGAAGTCTACAGGGTTCCAGTAACGGCGAGCAGCCTACAGAGTCCCAGTCACAGTGAGAAGTCTACAGGGTTCCAGTAATGGCGAGCAGCCTACAGAGTTCCAGTCACAGTGAGAAGTCTACAGGGTTCCAGTAACGGCGAGCAGCCTACAGAGTCCCAGTCACGGTGAGAAGTCTACAGGGTTCCAGTAACGGCGAGCAGCCTACAGAGTTCCAGTCACAGTGAGAAGTCTACAGGGTTCCAGTAACGGCGAGCAGCCTACAGAGTCCCAGTCATGGTGAGAAGTCTACAGAGTTCCAGTCACGATGAGAAGTCTACAGGGTTCCAGTAACGGCAAGCAGCCTACAGAGTCCTAGTCACGGTGAGAAGTCTAGAGAGTTCCAGTCACAGTGAGTAGCCTACAGAGTTCCAGTCACGGTGAGAAGTCTACAGAGTTCCAGTCACAGCGAGCAGCCTACAGAGTCCCAGTTACGGTGAGAAGTCTACAGAGTTCCAGTCATGGTGAGAAGTCTACAGAGTTCCAGTCACAGCGAGCAGCCTACAGAGTTCCAGTCACAGTGAGCAGCCTGCAGAGTTCCAGTCACGGTGAGAAGTCTACGGAGGTCCAGTCACGGCGAGAAGCCTACAGAGTTCCAGTCACAGTGATAAGTCTGCAGAGTTCCAGTCACGGTGAGTAGCCTACAGAGTTCCAGTCACAGCGAGCAGCCTACAGAGTCCCAGTCACAGTGATAAGTCTGCAGAGTTCCAGACACGGTGAGTAGCCTACAGAGTTCCAGTCACGGTGAGAAGTCTACAGAGTTCCAGTCACGGTGAGAAGTCTACAGAGTTCCAGTCACGGTGAGAAGTCTACAGTGTTTCAGTCACGGTGAAAAGTCTACAGAGTTCCAGTCACGGTGATAAGCCTACAGAGTTCCAGTCACGGTGAGTAGCCTACAGAGCCCCAGTCACAGTGAGTAGCCTACAGGGTTCCAGTCACGGTGAGAAGTCTACAGAGTTTCAGTCACGGTGAGAAGTCTACAGAGTTCCAGTCACAGTGAGTAGCCTACAGAGTTCCAGTCACATCTAGCAGCCTACAGGGTTCCGGTCATGGTGAGAAGTCTACAGAGTTCCAGTCAAGGCGAGCAGTCTACAGAGTTCCAGTCACGGTGAGCAGCCTACAGAGTCCCAGTCACAGTGAGAAGTCTACAGAGTTCCAGTCACGACGAGCAGCCTACATAGTCACAGTCACAGTGAGCAGCCTACAGAGTCCCAGTCACAGTGAGAAGTCTGCAGAGTTCCAGTAACAGTGAGTAGTCTACAGAGTTCCAGTCACGGTGAGAAGCCTACAGAGTCCCAGTCACAGTGAGAAGTCTGCAGAGTTCCAGTCACAGTGAGTAGTCTACAGAGTCCCAGTCACGGTGAGAAGTCTGCAGAGTTCCAGTCAGGGTGAGTAGCCTACAGAGTTCCAGTCACGGCAAGCAGCCTACAGACTCCCAGTCACGGTGAGAAGTCTGCAGAGTTCCAGTCACAGTGAGTAGCCTACAGAGTTCCAGTCATGGTGAGAAGCCTACAGAGTTCCACTCACAGTGAGAAGCCTACAGAGTTCCACTCACGGTGAGAAGTCTACAGGGTTCCAGTCACGGTGAGCAGCCTACAGAGTTCCAGTAATGGTGAGTAGCCTACAGAGTCCCAGTCACAGTGAGAAGTCTACAGAGTTCAAGTCACAGCTAGCAGCCTACAGGGTTCCAGTCACGGTGAGAAGTCTACAGAGTTCCAGTCACGGTGAGAAGTCTACAGAGTTCCAGTCACAGCGAGCAGCCTACAGAGTTCTAGTCACGGTGAGCAGCCTACAGAGTCCCAGTCACAGTGAGAAGTCTACAGAGTTCCAGTCACAGCGAGCAGCCTACAGAGTCCCAGTCACAGTGAGTAGCCTACAGAGTCCGAGTCACAGCAAGCAGCCTGCAGAGTTCCAGTCACAGTGAGCAGCCTACAGAGTTCCAGTCACAGTGAGTAGCCTACAGAGTCCCTTAATTTAGTCACGGTAAGAAGTCTGCAGAGTTCCAGTCACAGCGAGCAGCCTACAGGGTTCCAGTAACGGCAAGCAGCCTACAGAGTCCCAGTCACGGTGAGAAGTCTGCAGAGTTCCAGTCACAGTGAGTAGTCTACAGAGTTCCAGTCACGGTGAGAAGCCTACAGAGTTCCAGTCACAGTGAGAAGTCTACAGAGTTCCAGTCACGGCGAGCAGCCTACAGAGTTCCAGTCACAGCGAGAAGTCTGCAGAGTTCCAGTCACGGTGAGAAGTCTGCAGAGTTCCAGTCACGGCGAGCAGCCTACAGAGTTCCAGTCACGGTGAGAAGTCTGCAGAGTTCCAGTCACGGCGAGCAGCCTACAGAGTCCCAGTCACGGTGAGAAGTCTGGAGAGTTCCAGTCACGGTGAGTAGCCTACATAGTTCCAGTCACGGTGAGAAGTCTGCAGAGTTCAAGTCACGGTGAGTAGCTTACAGAGTTCCAGTCACGGTGAGAAGCCTACAGAGTTCCAGTCACGGTGAGAAGTCTACAGAGTTCCAGTCATGGTGAGCAGCCTACAGAGTTCCAGTCACGGCAAGCAGCCTACAGAGTTCCAGTCACGGTGAGAAGCCTACAGAGTTCCAGTCACGGTGAGAAGTCTACAGGGTTCCAGTCACGGTGAGCAGCCTACAGAGTTCCAGTCACGGTGAGTAGCCTACAGAGTCCCAGTCATAGTGAGATGTCTGCAGAGTTTCAGTCACAGTGAGTAGCCTACAGAGTTCCAGTCACGGTGAGAAGCCTACAGAGTTCCTGTCACGGTGAGTAGCCTACAGAGTTCCAGTCACGGTGAGAAGCCTACAGAGTTCCAGTCATGGTGAGAAGCCTACAGAGTTCCAGTCACGGTGAGAAGCCTACAGAGTTCCAGTCACGGCGAGCAGCCTACAGAGTTCCAGTCACGGTGAGCAGCCTACAGAGTTCCAGTCACGGTGAGAAGCCTACAGTTCCAGTCATGGTGAGCAGCCTACAGAGTTCCAGTCACGGTGAGAAGCCTACAGAGTTCCAGTCACGGTGAGAAGTCTACAGGGTTCCAGTCATGGTGAGCAGCCTACAGAGTTCCAGTCACGGTGAGTAGCCTACAGAGTCCCAGTCACAGTGAGAAGTCTGCAGAGTTCCAGTCACAGAGAGTAGCCTACAGAGTTCCAGTCACGGTGAGAAGTCTACAGAGTTCCAGTCAAGGTGAGCAGCTGGCGTCCAGTCATGGCTACCGTTCTTTAAGGAATCTTAAGGCCCATTAATTTAGCGACAGGTTTATACCTGAAGTACCAGCACCATTAATATACATATATACAGTTGAATATCGTTACCTCAATAACGGTTAGCTCGATACTCCGGTTAGCACGATGTGTTTTAGTCGGTCCCGATTTTTCCCTATATATTTTAATGTAATTATTTATCATTACCTCGATATGATTAGCTCGATATTTTGTTTAGCTCGATGAGATTTTTCAGTCCCGTCAATTTACCTGTAATGTTTTTACACCTGGTTTCGTCGATATTATCCATGTTATTTGTAAGGTGTGAAAAGCAACCTATTGTTGTCCGGCGATGTATTAATCATAATCAAGTTAGTTTGTTTGTTTGTTATTTAACCTTTACTCAAATCAAATGTTAGAAAGTTTGCATTTAATTCCTAGTAATTAGTCTTATAAAACAGCGTGCAAGCGGACAACTTGTTTTCCAATATAACAACTGATTTGGATGAAATATTTTTCTGTATCTGCCATTTAGGATTGAGTAATAATATGCATATTTAACAGACAAATTTTTGTTATCGAAGTACAGTCAAAATGACTACTCAACTAGGAACATTACAGCTGCATTCAGACTTCTTTATGGAAGGAATAAAAAAGCTAATGTTTACACGTATATTTTGAAAAATTTAAGTTAAATGTATGTATGTACTACTTAATTAAGATGTTTATTTGTCAATAAAATTAAAATCGTATTTACATTTTATATTATTTCTTTCCCCTTTCAAACCCTCTGAAAAAGAGCATTGGATACAGTGGTGCAATTTTTACAGTCCCTTGAATATCGAGGTAACGGTATTCGACTGTACTTTATACCCGACCCACAGTATAGTCCAGTACAGTCCAGTCCAGTACAGTCTTAGACTACACCCAAGGGTTGCATTCTGTCAGCCTTTATTGGTATATGTGTTAGGAAGCGACTGACCTATAAGCCATATAAAAGTATTTAATCACTGAAGCGTTACACAAGGGCAGGAGCGTAACAATAATATAATGTCTTGAAGTAAGAAACGATTAGAGGAATAAAGCTCTATTATTTAAATACAGGCTCTTTAACATAGCAAAAAAAACCAAAAAACAGATATATTTTCATTTTAAATTATATTTTTCCATCAAGAAGATAATATTTTCCCCTTAGAATTAAAAGAAAATGTTCCATAATAATATAGTGAATAGTTTTACAAAAGTCAGCATTTATATATTTTTCAACCCCAATTACCCCCATATTGCTTCAAATTCATAACACTGTTTTGGACTGATAATAATGTCATACTTCTCATCAGTTGTTTTAATTGACTGAAAGTGTTCAGTCTCTGTATTAAATACTCAGTACTGTTTTGAAATGTTTATCTTTTTCTTTTTAAAATTGAATGAATTACATTTTTTAAGGGCAATACATTAACTTTAGAAGCCCTTACAGAAGAAAAAGGCCTGCTGCATACTCTTGCTGTGTACATACAGCGTATATGATGCGTACATGATGTGTACTGAAGGGCTTTAAATAGTACACAGGATATACACCGCACATACACCGATAGTACGTTTGTAGTACACTTTTGAGCTCTGCCGCGTACTACTTGCTGCGTACATGCTGTGGACTACATAGTACACAGGATGTACGCTGGAGGAATTTAGTATGCGGGAAATAGTACGCAGCATGTACGCGGCACATACACTTTTCACATGCAAATGAGCCTGTGGTGTACTACCCCTGCGGCGTACATGCTGTGTACTCCTGCGGCGTACATGCTGTGTACTCCTGGCCCGAGTCCTGCGGCGTACATGCTGTGTACTCCTGCTGCATACATGCTGTGTACTCTTGTGGCGAAACTGCTGTGATAATGTAAATTCCTTACCCCACCAACTTCGTATGCAAATGCTGATCATTTGAACAGAAAAAAAAAACAGAAAAAAGATAAGTGACATGCATCAATAAGTATTTACCCTTACCAAAATAATGTAGATTAATGTTATCAAATAAATTAGTATGCTTTTCTTCATCCACTTTTCAATGAAATAAATCAATTTTTGTAGCATGTAATTTGGTAAACATTTGAAGAAAATGGCATAACTGCATCAAGGGGAAACAACTTTACTGCAACTAAATATAAGTGTTATGATTTATTATAGACGATGTGTGCGTAGTATGTATTTATTTTGATTAAAATCCATCTGAGAACAATCTAGGACTGGAATTATATAAGCATTTATACACTTTTACGTCCATAAAAAGTAGCGCACCAAAAAATTTTGAATTGATTTTTTCCAATGGGGCGAACGTAATTAGCCAAAAACGGTCTGAAAATATACGAGCGGCAAATCCGATGAACAACTTTTTAATTTGGTGAGGCCTTAATGAGTTAACATAATGAGCATTAAAGCCTTTATAAAGCATGATAGAATGGTGTTTTGCTTAAGAGTATTCAAATAACAGTGAGAGCTGTTAATTCTTCTCATTCGGGCGCTGTTGAGGCATTATCTTGGTAATTATTTCATGTATTACAAAATGTAATGCAACGAAGTTCAAATAAGGCTTTTCAATTATCCAAGTTAGAAAGCTCCAGGATTAATTCAAAATGAAAAGAATATATTTTTACACTGCATGCAAGGTGCAGCTCAGAAATCACTAAGAATTGTAAGCTTCACAAATGAACATTGCAAATAGTTTGGCAAATTTTCATTGTTCAGAATACCGGTAATCTGAACTATTCTATGCTATTAAGATAAAAGTTACTCGGAAATCAAGTTCTTGCTTCCAAAAAAAAAAAAAAATGTACAAATCCTTCCTGCATGAAGTGTACTTCAGGCTTTTACCTAAAAGAATTCAAAGTATAAACACCAAAAGAAAATGAACAAGTCCCTCCCGCGTATATGAAGTTTACTTCAGACTTTAACTTATAAAAAAACAACTAAGTATAAATGCCAAAAGAAATTGTACAAGTCTTTCCCGCATATATGAAGTGTACTGCACAAATTTCAAAGTATCTGCAGTGTACATGCAGTGTACTATTTTCTTGTACAAGTCCCTCCTGCGTACATGCAGTGTACTCCTTAAATTTTCAGAGTCTGTGCTGCGTACTTGAAGTGTACTAGTGACCTCCTGCGTACATGCTGTGTACTCGTCGAAATAGTACGCGGCATGTACGCGGCATGTGGTGTATGTAAAATGTACTCCTCTGGCGTACTTCTGTGTTCGCAGCATATACACAGCAAATACGCAGCATGTACGCCACAGAGGCTTGCTTCTGTAAGGGAGTTGTCATTCACAGGAGTCACTTTTGGCCGCGATTTCGCGATATTCTCGCGGTATTTTGGCGAAAATCACATAAATTTTGCTCAAATACAATTAAAAATCGCATCCGCGCGGCCGTGGATCTTTTGCCAAAATTGCAACTTTTCGCCCCAAGGCGGAATTGCTGTTACTTGTTGATCGTATGACATTTATAGCTATACAGTAGTAAATAAATTTGCTATATGTTCTATATAAAATTAACAAACTTCTGAGGGCTGTAACACATAGTCAGGCCCATTTTAAAAAAGAATTACTAGCCTTATGTTCTTAAATGGCCTATAAAACACCAAAAAACACCAAGAAAAGTAGGGGTCATGTATCTTCTAAGAGAGATTTTTGTCTGACAGGTCAACACTATGGAATATGTTCCAAACTGACAGTTAAAATATGAGTATGAACACATGGGTAATGAGGTTTGTTTACATGCCTATAAATGCAACAAAAATCCCCTTGAAAATGCTACCAAAATGTCAAGCATAGGTCCACAATGACATAAAAACAGGAACTAGCTTACATAATACATGAAAATGCCACTTTAACTGGGAAAAAATTGAGGATTTTTCTTTCTGCCATTATCTTACTAGCCCAGAAGTGCTGCTTGATTACCTATTTAGTACTATTGTTCCTTTTTAGGCACTTGAATTTTGCTTTTATCTCCATAGACCGTCCGGTGATAATGATTACCAGGCAAAAATTTCCCGTTTTCGCGAAGTGTCAAAATGCCATCGAATAAGAAATTGAAGCGTTTGGAAGGACAAACCTTGCTTCCATATGCACGGACAAGTAGCGGTGAGAATAACAACTAGGTGGAGAAACCCCTGGTGAAGTCCCTTCATGAAAAAAACGCTGAACGCCTAAAATTCTAATAAAAATGTTTGTAATTGAGGGCGAGGGTAAGGTCATTATGAGTTTGACTTCAAAGCTGTTCTGGCCTGATGAAAGTGCATCAGATCCAGACAGATTAAAATAGCTCTAACTGAACTTCCACTTGGACAGAGCAGCTTTGAAGTAAAAGCTCAAAGTTAACTCCTTACTGAAAGGAATCAAAGCCTTGAGATGTCTGGTAGTTGCGGGTTTTGCTAGATTTATTTTCTGTTTCAATGCCAATCTATAAATATACAGTCGAAACTGTTTTAAGAGACCGACTTTGGGAAGCAGCGAAAAAGGTCACATATGACAGGGAGTCTCTTAAAACAGTCTCACTTAACAGGATGATGCTGGTTTCATATATTTTTCCAATTAAAGTACATGAATATCGGATACTTATATATTGGCCTCTTTTAAGGTAGGAGTGGAAAATGATTAAATACTATTTCTTTAATTGCATATTGATAAAATATAAATTTCAAATAATTTGCATCATTCGTATGATGTTGATAAAACAAATTTAAGCTCATGATCTGGCAAGAAAATAAAGGAGAGCAGTAAAATATAAATGTTCCATTTGAACTATTTACACACTGAGGTTAATGATATTTATATTTTGTGTACTAATTGTTCATTGACATTTATTCGATTATTGACTGCATCTTTAATCTGTGTTTACTTCGTCGTTTCCTGTTAAATACCGCCATATTTTTTGTTATAATATGAATAAAGTTAATTTATGCACCGACTCCGAATTCTTCAGTGACTTTATACGCTGGTTTTCCCTAATCGAGCAATTCAAGTGCCTTAACACGCTGTTCTAATGTCAAAACAGTTCTTTCTTATGTTTTTCATCAGCCATTTTTTGTAAACAAATAAGTTCTCGTCTCAAACAACTTCACGCGAGATAAAGAATGGTAACTCTATTGTGTAATTAAAGTCTTGCGAGGGAGCGTCTCAAAGTCGGTGAAAACGGTCTAAATATCGATTCGGGAGCCTGATTTCACAGTCGCTTGTCGCGTAAGGCAGGGGGTTGCTTAATTCAGACTCTTTTAATAGTAAATTGCGTCCGAAGCATAAAATAGGGTCGCATATGACAGGGAGTCGCTAAATTCAGGGGGTCGTTAAGGCAGTCTCGACTGTACATGTATAAGAAATAAATACAAATGTGCCTCATATCTAAGATTAACTCTGCCTGACCTTACATGAACTTATCTAAATTGCCAGCTGGAAGTAAGTGATGTAACCATGGGCTGGAATACCTTATCATTGATAGATCTTGTATAATCTAAATGGTCTGTGAATGGATAGAGGTTGAATAAGAACTACTTGATCATTGATAATTCATTCGCATTGTTCATGAATGGGACTACTTTGTGTAGCGCATGAACATCCTTTGGATGTGATTTGGAATCAAATAAAGATGCTATAATTATGATTGTCAGAAATACACTTGTAACTTTTGTAGCGGGATAAACCCGCAACCAAAAATGCATGTGGACCCTGCACTTGGTTCTTACAAATAAACAGATGTCTTTTTTTTTTTCAGTGTAATAAAGGCTGTCCTCCGATGTAAAATATCACTATAAAAAGAAACAAGAGGACCATGATGGTCCTGAAGCACTCACCTCTTCCCACATGACCCACTTTTGAGTACGACGTCATTTTTTCTATTATTTGACATAGTGACCTAGTTTTGAACTTGACCTAGGTATTATCAAGATAAAAATTCTGACCAATTTTCATGAAGATCCATTGAAAAATATGGTCTCTAGAGAGGTAACAAGGTTTTTCTAATATTTGACCTATTGACCTAGTTTTCGAAGGTACGTGACCCTGTTTTGAACTTTACCTAGGTATCATCAAGGTGAACATTCTCACTAATTTTCATGAAGATCTCATGAAAAATATGACCTCTAGAGAGGTCACAAGGTTTTTCTATTTTTATACCTACTGGCCTAGTTTTTGACCGCACGTGACCCGGTTTCGAAACTGACCTAGATCATCAAGGTGAACATTCAGACCAATTTTCATGAAGATCCATTGAAAAATATGGCCTCTAGAGAGGTCAAAAGATTTTAATAATTTTAGACCTACTGACCTAGTTTTTTACTGCAATTGATCCAGTTTCAAACTTGACCTAGATATCATCAAGATGAACATTCAGACCAACTTTCATACAGATCCCATGAAAAGTATGGCCTCTAGAGAGGTCACAAGGTTTTTTTTTATTTTTTGACCTACTGACCTAATTTTTTAAGGCACATGACCCAGTTTCAAACTTGACCTAGATATCATCAAGGTGAATATTCTGACCAATTTTCATGAAGATCCATTCACAAGTATGGCCTCTAGAGAGGTCACAAGGTTTTTCTATTTTTAGACCTACTGACCTAGTTTTTCACCGCAGTTGACCCAGTTTCGAACATGATCTAGATATCATCAAGATGAACATTCAGACCAATTTTCATACAGATCCCATGAAAAATATGGCCTTTAGAGAGGTCACAAGGTTTTTCTATTATTTGACCTACTGACCTAGTTTTTGAAGGCACGTGACCCAGTTTCAATCTTGACTTAGATATCATCAAGATGAACATTCAGACCAACTTACATACAGATCCCATGAAAAATATGACCTCTACAGAGGTCACAAGGTTTTTCTATTATTTGATCTACTGACCTAGTTTTTGACAGCACGTGACCCACATTCGAACTGGACCTAGATATCATCAAGGTGAACATTCTGACCAATTTTCATGAAGATCTCATGAAATATATGGCCTCTAGAGAGGTCACAAGGTTTTTCTATTTTTAGACCTACAGGCCTAGTTTTTGACCACACATGACCCAGTTTCGAACTGGACCAAGATATCATCAAGATGAACATTCAGACTAACTTTCATACAGATCCCATGAAAAATATGGCCGTTAGAGAGGTCACAAGATTTTTCTATTATTTCACCTACTGACCTAGTCTTTGATGGCACGTGATCCAGTTTCGAACTGTCCTAGATATCATCAAGTGAACGTTCGACAATTTTCATAAGATCTTGAAAATATGGCGTTAGAGAGGTCACAAGGTTTTTCTATTTTTAACCTACTGACCTAGTTTTATGGCAGTGACCAGTTTCAACTTGACCTAGATATCATCAAGGTGAACGTTCTGACCAATTTTCATGAAGATCTTGTGAAATATATGGCGTCTAGAGAGGTCACAAGGTTTTTCTATTTTTAGACCTACTGACCTAGTTTTTGATGGCACGTGACCCAGTTTCGAACTTGATCTAGATATCATCAAGATGAACATTCTGACCAACTTTCATAAAGATCCCATGAAAAATGTGACCTCTAGAGCGGTCACAAGCAAAAGTTTAAGGACACATGCACGGACGCACTGACGCACAGACGGACGACGGACACAGCGCGATCACAAAAGCTAAAAATCCCATTCATTTTGTCAAAATCTCATTGATTCAACACAAATGGAAATTAATCATTAAATTAAAGGTATCTGCCAAAAGTGATCCCTGCATTCATGTCAACAACCAGTTTTAACCAGAACAAAATATATTGTCTGAAAGTAGGGCAATTTTGGACAAATGACCTGAAAAAAACTGGCCATTTAGGACAACTGTCCTGAGAAAATTGAGTTCAATCTGAATCACTGTGGTTGAATAGATGGACCAAACGACTGACAAGTGCAAAGAAATATAGCATATATAGCCCTTCGTCTTCAAAGGGAGGAGTGGGGAGGAGGAGCATAATAACAATTTTATGATGTTTCATGACTCTAGGTTAAATACTTTTGAGAAACATGTGACACAAAGTCAGATGACTGAATAAACACATGGAGAATTGTAAATCTAAGTATCTAAGTGCCCCCTACCCCCTCTAAAATGTTAACCACTAACCTTTTCAGTACATTCCTGGACCATACTGACAATACTGCTCAGCAAATCCCTGTAATAAAAGACAAGAGGGTCATGATGACCCTGGATCGCTCACCTGAGTAATATGAGCTACATGTTTAAAATGTCAAACTGATGATTTTTAGAAATTTTTTGGAAAATTTACCGATGTACAATCAAGTAACCCCTAGGGCAGGGCCAATTTTACCCCGGGGGTCATGATTTTAACAAAGTTAGTAGAAGTCTACTAGGCAATCTTACATATCAAATATCTAAGATCTAGGCCTTCTAGTTTATTTTTAGCAAATTTATGAAGATTTCCCTATGTACAATCAAGTAACCCCTGGGGGGAGGGGGGGTCAAGATTTGAATAAATTTTGTAGAGGTCCACTAGGCAATGCTACATGTCAAATATCTAAGCTCAAGGCCTTCTGGTTTATTTTTAGAAAATTTTGAAGAGTTTTCTATGTACAATCAAGTAACCACATGGGGCGGGGTGAATTTGACCCCAGGGGTCATGATTTGAACAAATTTTGTAGAAGTCTACTAGGCAATGCTACAAGTCAAATATCTAAGATCTAGGCCTTCTGGTTTATTTTTAGAAAAATTTTGAAGATTTTCCTATGTAAAATCAAGTGACCCCAGGTGTCATGATTTGAACAAATTTTGTAGAGGTCCACTAGGCAACACTACATGTGAAATATCTAAGCTCTAGGCCTTCTGGTTTATTTTTAGAAATTTTTTGAAGATTTTCATAGTGTAAAATAAAGTGACCCCTGGGGCGGGGTCAATTTTGACCCCAGGGGTCATGATTTGAACAAATTTTGTAGAGGTCCACTAGGCAATGCTACATGTCAAATATCTAAGCTCTAGGCCTTCTGGTTTATTTTTAGAAAATTTTGAAGATTTTTCTATGTACAATCAAGTAACCCCTGGGGCAGGGTCAATTTGACCCCGGAGGTCATGACTTGAATAAATTTTGTAGAAGTCTACTAGGCAATGCTACATGTCAAATATCTAAGATCTCGGCCTTCTGGTTTATTTTTAGAAAATTTTGAAGATTTTCCTATGTAAAATCAAGAGACCCCTGGGGCAGGGTCAATTTTGACCCCGGGGGTCATGATTTGAATAAAGTATGTAGAAGTCTACTAGGCAATGCTACATGTCAAATATGTAAGATCTAGACCTTCTGGTTTATTTTTAGAAAATTTTTGAAGATTTTCCTATGTAAAATCAAGTGACCCCAGGGGCAGGGTCAATTTTGATTCCAGGGGTCATGATTTGAACAAATTTTGTAGAGGTCCTCTAGGCAATGCTAAATGTGAAATATCTAAGCTCTAGGCCTTCTGGTTTATTTTTAGATATTTTTTGAAGATTTTCCTATGTAAAATCAAGTGAACCATTGGGTGGGGTCAATTTTGACCCTGGGGTCATGATTTGAACAATTTTAGTAGAGGTCCACTAGACAATGCTACATGTCAAATATCTAAGCTCTATGGCTTCTGGTTTTTGAGAAGAAGATTTTTTAAGATTTTCCTATGTAAAATCAAGTGACCCCTGGGGCGGGGTCAATTTTGACCCCGGGGTCATGATTGGTAGAGGTCCACTAGGCAATGCTTCACACCAAAATTCTAAGCTCTAGGCTTCTGGTTTTTGAGAAGAAGATTTTTAAAGTTTTTCCTTTCGGTTGCCATGGCAACCAGAGTTCTGCATGGAATTCAATTCTTTGAACAATTTTTGTAGAGCTTCACCCAAGGAACATTCCTGTGAAGTTTGGATGAAATTGGCCTAGCGGTTTATGAGGAGATGTCGTTTAAAGTAAAAGTTTACGAACGCCGGACGGTGAGTGATCAGAATAGCTCACCCTGAGCCTTTGGCTCTGGTGAGCTAAAAAAACCCTGATAAAATGCAATAAAACTGTCAACAACTCTCAGATGAAAAATCAATGCAGTTGCAGCAAATTATGTTGTCTTCTCCCCGCCCTCCGCTGTCAATCAAACTGCCCTTAGCTAACCAAAGATCGATAAAGGGCCACTGTTTTTCAGTGAGACATGATATTTATCTCGGCATACTTCCAAACAACACCTGGGATGTTGTTTACAACTTGTCAAGACAATGAAAGTCTTTTGAAGCTGTAAATTTCAAAGCAAAGGGGAGTTGTACATTTGAAGGTTGTAAGCGGTTAGAATTTACTGATTTAAATTGGCTCTGATTAGCAAGATTGAAAATGTGGCAGTGGATCAGTCCAAGTGTACCATGAAACTGTTAATTGTTTGCCGATAGTGACAATAGGTGGTAAGATAATTAATGCCCCCGGCATGTATCATTTGTTAAACAACAACAAAAATGGCATCAGAATGACATCAAGTTCTTAATTCAAACCAAAACTCGTCCTTTGTAACAATTTGTTAAACTTTATAGATCAAATGGCCAGTAATTACCGGCAATTTGTGAGATGCCTCGTGTCAGTTTTGTTGTTCACAGTTTGATCACGGTTAAAGGTAATAGTCAATCTTTTATTAGTATAATAAAATTTACGATTTTTTCATTTTTTTTTTTTCCAAAATACAATTAACTTTTTGTTTAGTTACGGAATATAATGGCAATCATTGTTTTTAGCCTAGACATTACCCTTACAGAAGCAAGCCTCTGTGGCGTACATGCTGCGTATTTGCTGTGTATATGCTGCGAACACAGAAGTACGCCAGAGGAGTACATTTTACATACACCGCATGCCGCGTACATGCCGCGTACTATTTCGACGAGTACACAGCATGTACGCAGGAGGTCACTAGTACACTTCAAGTATGCAGCACAGACTCTGAAAATTTAAGGAGTACACTGCATGTACGCAGGAGGGACTTGTACAAGAAAATAGTACACTGCATGTACACTGCAGATACTTTGAAATTTGTGCAGTACACTTCATATATGCGGGAAAGACTTGTACAATTTCTTTTGGCATTTATACTTAGTTGTTTTTTTATAAGTTAAAGTCTGAAGTAAACTTCATATACGCGGGAGGGACTTGTTCATTTTCTTTTGGTGTTTATACTTTGAATTTTTTTAGGTAAAAGTCTGAAGTACACTTCATGCAGGAAGAATTTGTACATTTTTTTTTTTTTTTTTGGAAGCAAGAACTTGATTTCCGAGTAACTTTTATCTTAATAGCATAGAATAGTTCAGATTACCGGTATTCTGAACAATGAAAATTTGCCAAACTATTTGCAATGTTCATTTGTGAAGCTTACAATTCTTAGTGATTTCTGAGCTGCACCTTGCATGCAGTGTAAAAATATATTCTTTTTCATTTTGAATTATCTAACTTGGATAATTGAAAAGCCTTATTTGAACTTCGTTGCATTACATTTTGTAATACATGAAATAATTACCAAGATAATGCCTCAACAGCGCCCGAATGAGAAGAATTAATAGCTCTCACTGTTATTTGAATACTCTTAAGCAAAATACCATTCTATCATGCTTTATAAAGGCTTTAATGCTCATTATGTTAACTCATTAAGGCCTCACCAAATTAAAAAGTTGTTCATCGGATTTGCCGCTTGTATATTTTCAGAACGTTTTTGGCTAATTACGCTCACCCCATTGGAAAAAATCAATTCAAAATTTTTTGGTGCGCTACTTTTATGGACGTAAAAGTGTATAAATGCTTACATAATTCCAGTCCTAGATTGTTCTCAGATGGATTTTAATCAAAATAAATACATACTACGCACACATCGTCTATAATAAATCATAACACTTATATTTAGTTGCATTAAAGTTGTTTCCCCTTGATGCAGTTACGCCATTTTCTTCAAATGTTTACCAAATTACATGCTACAAAAATTGATTTATTTCATTGAAAAGTGGATGAAGAAAAGCATACTAATTTATTTGATAACATTAATCTACATTATTTTGGTAAGGGTAAATACTTATTGATGCATGTCACTTATCTTTTTTCTGTTTTTTTTCTGTCCAAATGATCAGCATTTGCATACGAAAGTTGGTGGAGTAAGGAATTTACATTATCACAGCAGTTTCGCCACAAGAGTACACAGCATGTATGCAGCAGGAGTACACAGCATGTACGCCGCAGGACTCGGGCCAGGAGTACACAGCATGTACGCCGCAGGAGTTCACAGCATGTACGCCGCAGGAGTACACAGCATGTACGCAGCAGGGGTAGTACACCGCAGGCTCATTTGCATGTGAAAAGTGTATGTGCCGCGTACATGCTGCGTACTATTTCCCGCATACTAAATTCCTCCAGCGTACATCCTGTGTACTATGTAGTCCACAGCATGTACGCAGCAAGTAGTACGCGGCAGAGCTCATTTGCATGTCAAAAGTGTACTACAAAGGTACTATCGGTGTATGTGCGGTGTATATCCTGTGTACTATTTAAAGCCCTTGATTTCAGTACACATCATGTACGCATCATATACGCTGTATGTACACAGCAAGAGTATGCAGCAGGCCTTTTTCTTCTGTAAGGGTAGTGTGCAAAGAGTAGTTTCCCTTTATCTGGCGAAAATCATAACAAATTTATTAGAATGCCATATATGCGCTGTGTTCGATCCGAAAATGGAGAGAGGATCATGACTGCGTTTCGTTATGCAGCCAAAAGTCAACCCTTGACTTCAGAACTAATAATTTGGTCAAAAAACCTCGACGTATGGCCAGAAATATACGGTACACATAGAGGCACATACTATTGAAAGTTCATGCTCATTTCTTTTGTTTTTCACATAATAAATGTGCATACATGTGATAAGTTCAGAATCCCAAAACTGGAGGTTTGCCATTTTTCAGCTGGAGTCGGGGTCTCAAAACTGGAGGTTTTTTATCCACATAAATTAAGTGGGCTGACACAAAACTTAGAGCGTAGGTTCCCTTCAGGGCGAAATTTCACCTTTTCACGTATGCCGTGTCGATAGCTCTCAAGACGACTAAGTCACGTGATGACGCACATCAACAACCGATTTCGATAAAAGGAGGATAACTTTGTTTTTTGCATAGGCAAATCGAAATGGTAAGTTTTTCTTGCTACTTAAATAGATTATATATGTACAAAATACCACGAGCATAGGTTACACCACTCTATTATTCTGGAAAATGACATTATAAAATGTAGAGGGATTCAATGTCACAAAGTTTATGTTCTATATATGTGACGTCGTCTTTGAAAACCGGTCCAGATGCGGCATGACGTAATATCGAGAAACGACGTTTAAAGTTGCGCCAAGTTTACGCGCGCAGCTTTCTTACACATGTTTAATTAGCAAAAGTTTGACCGTTAAAGTATGACTGCTTGTTACATGATTGATAACAGCCAACTAGAGAAAGAATATTAAGACATCAGACCTGTAAAAAAATAGTGGTATTACTTCTGAGGCAAAATATTTCGTTCAAAATCAGTTGTTTCCCCTTCAATATGTTTCCGGTTTCGGATTTTATCAGGGAAGCGTGTGAAGTTTACTTTTGTTTATCTACCTTTTGTTCAACGATGGAGAGATCTGAGACTTGTAAATTATACTGTTTAGTGATTTGGTAAGTACCGTTTATAAACAGTTGTTAATGTAGAGTCTCTAATATATTTGAAACTTTCACTGAAATAAGTCTGTCCGGAAGTGAATCCAAAACATAAAGAGGGAAATTTATGAAATTTATCTTGTGGCCACTAAACACAGATGATTTCACTATGCCTGTGTATTTAATACAAAATGGCCAGTTGGGTTATCACAAAGATTATTGAAGGAAGGCAGCTTCTTACTCAAGTACCAGATTCATCAAATTATTTCATTGTCCATAGACTAGTAAGCATTATTTATGGAAAAAAACAATAATAAAAAGTCAATATACATGTAGCTATGATAATTAATAAATTTGATGCAGACTTACAGATGCCTGCCTATGTCAGATGATTTCTCGAAAAGTCCCCTCTCACAGTAGTAGCCAAGGTATTTTAAAAGGAAATATGTATATGTCCGGTAACCGGACGCCTACCCTGCATTCTAGTTGTCTGGCAACAAGACGACTAGCATCTCCGCTAATGTTTTCTAGCTGTTTGGCGATCTTTTTACATATGAATACTGTAATGAATAAATTTATTGTATCATATTTTTTTTGCATAAGTCTGAATATTCACTTGTAAGGCATATACAATATTTTAAAATTGATTACCGGACGCCTAGAAAACCCCTATAGGATAGGCTAGGCATCCTGTTACAGGTCGGCTAGAACACTGGCTAGGTTTCTGGTTACCGGATGTCTAGACACTTCCGTTTATAAAATGGTAACTGTTTTTGCTGTGGGTCTCATAAGTCATGTTAATTATTGTTATTTCTGTCTGGTGACTACTCTCTTTCCATTATTGTTGATATTCAGATGTTTTGTAACAGGATGATTGTATATGGATAGTGGGAAATTTATGCCATATAATGAAATCTTTTATTTTTGAAATTTTTGAGCCTTTGCTGTGTGGTAAAACAATTTATGATCCTTTAAAAAATAGATTCATAGTATAATAACTTTTAAAGTATTTTGTGGTAAGTTAATGAAACCTTTCAAAATCACATTATTAATTTAGTAGTGAGTTTTTGATTTTTAGTGATGTTTACGGTTCATGTAATGTATCTTCTTTCAGATAATATTCCTTGTTCCTTTGATGGTTCATTCCACTACAGCTGGTTCATATACCTACAACAGCCAGGAAATTGGTCTGTTTACTTTAAGATCTCAGAAAATGTAACATATTTTGGATGTGCTTTGAGGAATCAGGTAAGTAACATGCAGCTAAGGCTCTTATTATAGTTTTATGCAATATATTATTTATTATACCTCTGTCAAGGTTTTGTTTGGAGCCAATACAAAATAAGTCTACTTCTACACTTATGATTTGTACAATGTATGTACATGTACTATGACTATTGAATGGCTTTTAAAAACTGACAAAACTGGCATTATTGAAATTTAATTTCAACAATCTGGTTTTGAGGAGGATCAGTTGGTGTAAAGTTTTCATTACATTAGCTATTAGCCTGGGAAAAGTTTGTGGCACTCAATAAGTACATGGATAATTTGAATGCTTAACACTACATGTACATGTGTATAAGTTGAAATCTCATCAAGTTGTAGAATAGTTATAAATAATAGGAATTTTTATTTATTATTTGAAGTAAATCAATTAATTGTAATTTAGTTTAATTGTAATATGATTATTTTCAGATTTAATTAACCCATTCTTGACATAGACATTGTTATGTGATTGATTTTTTTACCAGTTTTATTTCACCAAGAATATGGATTAGAATGAAGACTGTAAAGGTTCCTGAGATACATGAAGATAACAGATACTTTTACCAAAGACTTTTAATTTTTTTTCAGGAAGGCAAGTGTTTCCTCTTGTTTATGAAAGCAACTCAGTTGGTTAAGGGGCAGACAACTTGCGAGCATGGTACATCACTACCTGTATTGGTATTCCATTTTGACAATGCTGCTAGCTAGAATAGAAATAACATCTTGCTGTGGTATGGTCTGTGGAGAGTTTTACTAGGTAACAACCATTTTTGATAACTGTTAAAACAGTGTATACTTTTAACCCTTAGGCTGCATGAGGCAGCTATGTCTGCCTTTGCAACCAGTGCAGATCAAGATCAACCTGCACATCTGTGCAGTCAGATCATGATCTGCAGTGTTTGATACTTAGTCAGCAAATTTTCTATTAGAACCCCATATAAGCTATAAATGGTACTGTCTCTATTTAAAGATGGAGTAGTCCATTTTACAAATTTAGCAGGTTAAGGGTTAACAAAATAAATGCAAAAAAATGTGTTTTAGAACATCCTATTTGCAGTAACCAAATCTACAAACAAAGTACATTTTATATACTGACAGCACGCTGTAAAATGTTTTACTTATTTGTTACAGGATATCACAGATCGATTGAATATTCAACAATGATCACAGACCATGCAAAGTTTGAATCTGACTTGCACTTTTGAATTTAGAAGAATCTGTGGAGGAGGGTGAATGCTGAGACCTTTTATAATACATGATATTGCTGACACAGTGTGTCAGTCATCAAAGAAATATCATAACAACACAGTTGGTCAACAAAGATTTAAATCCTGTCACATTCTGCCAGTGGAGAAATATCTTATCACAATATTTAAACTTTTGAAGAAGATAACCAAATATTACCACTTTATCATGTCTGCAGAAACACCTGGATTGTTAGTCTTAAAAGTGACAGTACAGTTAACTTACTAAAATCTACTCCCCCTTGCCAAACGAATATTATTGACATGGAATGACACAAGCTTGACAATGGTACCTGTATGAACTCATTAGAGAATAGTATTTGTCTGAAAAGTCAAAGGATTCTGTTTGTCTCAAACCACTTGAACTGAAATTGGATTGACGAGGATTTTTCTGAGAACTGAAAAAAGAAAGTGAATATAAAAGATAGAAATTGTTGATAAATTCAAACGTTTTAATATACAACACTTTAGCCTGTTTTGCTGTTCATATAGATGTGTTTAGCTGTTAAGGTTAAACATCAAGTAAAGGTTGTAGTTTCAGTTACCTACATTAAAGTATTGGCTGGAAATAAATATTTACTTTTCACCAGAGCTTGTACAGTGTAACCTTCATCAAAAGTTAAGCGTTGTGTTTAATTATTAAAGTATTTTAGAAAAAGAATTTAGTATGTATGTTGCCATGGTAACATAATTCAAATAATATTTCATTGAAATTATAGATTTGTATTTCAATAAGGGATCTACAATATATAATGTAATGGTAAAAGAATGTTCACTTTCTTCAGTATTGTCAGTTATAACTAGCCAGTGAAAAAACAGATTATGAGGAAAGGGATGACTGAAATGTTTATTCTTACGATAACTACTTTTGTTACAGAACAGGACTGTTTTAAAGTTTTTATGTGAAATTTTCAGATTTCTTTCCTGAATACTTGTACTTTCAAATATATAACTTATTAGAAATACTTTTTAAAATAAGCTCTTGTTTTTAAGTATTATTGTAGGAAAAGGGAATTTAAAACATATGTCGCCATGGTAACACAATTTTCTTAGACTATAACAAAATATGGAAAATTTTTAATTAGCTGTACTTTCTAGTATTCTAGATAAGCATAAACAATAAAAAATCAATAGTAATATATGTTTCATTTATTTCAAAATAGTAATTTATTACCAGCAGGTAAAAGGCAAGTTATGAAGAAACAATGACAGAAATGACAGAAATGTCTTATTCTTATAGTTATTACTCATGTTACAAACACTGTCATAAAACAAAAGATTTTATTTTTTTTAACATGGAATTTTGAGATAATATTTTTGAATACAAACCACTTTATAATATTCAAGTTATCTGAAACACTTTTCCAAATCTAGCTCGTTTTTAAAGTATCATTGTAGAAAACAGAATCAAATGCATATGTTGCCATGGTAACATAATTTAATAATGTTTTTATAGAAAATGTGAAGGACTTTAGCCAGCTAGATGTTTGCACTTTAAGTGAATATCTAAATATTCTTTGTAAAAGAAGATTCATTTATTTAAAAATAGCCAGTTATTACCAATAAGTGAAAACACAAACTGAAGAAACAACGACTGAAATAGTTTATTCTTGTGGTTATTTTCCCGTGTTATGAAATCTGTCATAAAACCAAACATTTTTGATCTTTTCACATAAAATTTACAAATTTTACTTTTGAATACATAAACCTCTAAATATTCAACTTATAAGAAACATTATTTTAAATTAAGCTTTTATTTTTAAGTACTATTGTAGAAAAAGCAATTTATTACATCCCTTACAGAAGAAAAAGGCCTGCTGCGTACTCTTGCTGTGTACATACAGCGTATATGATGCGTACATGATGTGTACTGAAATCAATAGTACGCAGGATATACACCGCACATACACCGATAGTACGTTTGTAGTACACTTTTGACATGCAAATGAGCTCTGCCGCGTACTACTTGCTGCGTACATGCTGTGGACTACATAGTACACAGGATGTACGCCGGAGGAATTTAGTATGCGAGAAATAGTACGCAGCATGTACGCGGCACATACACTTTTCACATGCAAATGATCCTGCGGTGTACTACCCCTGCGGTGTACATGCTGTGTACTCCTGCGGTGTACATGCTGTGTACTCCTGCGGCGTACATGCTGTGTACTCCTGCGGCGTACATGCTGTGTACTCCTGGCCCGAGTCCTGCGGCGTACATGCTGTGTACTCCTGCTGCATACATGCTGTGTACTCTTGTGGCGAAACTACTGTGATAATGTAAATTCCTTACCCCACCAACTTTCATATGCAAATGCTGATCATTTGGACAGAAAAAAACAGAAAAAAGATAAGTGACATGCATCAATAAGTATTTACCCTTACCAAAATAATGTAGATTGATGTTATCAAATAAATTAGTATGCTTTTCTCCATCCACTTTTCAATGAAATAAATCCATTTTTGTAGCATGTAATTTGGTAAACATTTGAAGAAAATGGCGTAACTGCATCAAGGGGAAACAACTTTAATGCAACTAAATATAAGTGTTATGATTTATTATAGACGATGTGTGCGTAGTATGTATTTATTTTGATTAAAATCCATCTGAGAACAATCTAGGACTGGAATTATATAAACATTTATACACTTTTACGTCCGTAAAAAGTAGCGCACCAAAAAATTTTGGATTGATTTTTTCCAATGGGGCAAGCGCAATTAGCCAAAAACGTTCTGAAAATATACGAGCGGCAAATCCGATGAACAACTTTTTAATTTGGTGAGGCCTTAATGAGTTAACATAATGAGCATTAAAGTCTTTATAAAACATGATAGAGTGGTGTTTTGCTTAAGAGTACTCAAATAACAGTGAGAGCTATTAATTCTTCTCATTCGGGCGCTGTTGAGGCATTATCTTGGTAATTATTTCATGTATTACAAAATGTAATGCAACGAAGTTCAAATAAGGCTTTTCAATTATCCAAGTTAGAAAGCTCCAGGATTAATTCAAAATGAAAAAGAATATATTTTTACACTGCATGCAAGGTGCAGCTCAGAAATCACTAAGATGTAAGCTTCACAAATGAACATTGCAAATAGTTTGGCAAATTTTTATTGTTCAGAATACCGGTAATCTGAACTATTCTATGCTATTAAGATAAAAGTTACTCGGAAATCAAGTTCTTGCTTCCAAAAAAAAAAAAAATGTACAAATCCTTCCTGCATGAAGTCCCTCCCACGTATATGAAGTTTACTTCAGACTTTAACTTATAAAAAAAAAACTAAGTATAAATGCCAAAAGAAATTGTACAAGTCTTTCCCGCGTATATGAAGTGTACTGCACAAATTTCAAAGTATCTGCGGTGTACATGCAGTGTACTATTTTCTTGTACAAGTCCCTCCTGCGTACATGCAGTGTACTCCTTAAATTTTCAGAGTCTGTGCTGCGTACTTGAAGTGTACTAGTGACCTCCTGCGTACATGCTGTGTACTCGTCGAAATAGTACACGGCATGTACGCGGCATGCGGTGTATGTAAAATGTACTCCTCTAGCGTACTACTGTGTTCGCGGCATATACACAGCAAATACGCAGCATGTACACCACAGAGGCTTGCTTCTGTAAGGGATATGTTGCCATGGTAACGCAATTTGAATAATGTTTTCATAGAAAATATGAAAGATTTAAATTAGCTGTATTTTCTGTTTTAAGTAAGCATCACAAAAATAAAATTTCATAGTAATAGAAGGTTCTTTTTTTCCAAGGTAGTCATTTATTACCAGCATGTAAAAGACAAGTTACGAAGAAACAATGACAAATCTATCTTATTCTTGTTGTTATTACCCATGTTACAAAAACTGTCATAAAACCAAACATTCTTAATATTTTCATGGGAAATTTTCAGTTTATTTTTGTAGATACATGTGCCTTAAAATATTTTGCTTTTTAAAATCCTTATTTCAAGCGAACATGTTTTTTTTTTTAAAGTTTTATCATAGAAAAGGGATTTTAATATATTTGTTGCCATGGTAACACAATTTTAGAAATATTTTTATAGAAATTGTTGTAGATTTTAATTGATTATCATTTGTGTATTAAGAAGGGATCTTATTTATATCATGCAATTGTAATAAAAGATATATTTATTTCAGAAGTGTTAGCCATTACCAGTATGTGAGAAATAAACTAGAAAGAAAGGATAACTGAAATGTACTGTTTTCATTTTTAATATCTATGTTACAAAATCTGTCATAAAATTGACAATTTTGAAGATTTTCATCTGAAATTTTCAGGATTTATTTCTGAATGAATATACTTTCTAAATATGCAAAAACATGAAAATGTCAAATTTCCTCATCTGGACCCATTTTCTCAGTCATGGTCACATATACTTTTTTCATCAATGATGTTTTTTCCCAGGATCATGCCATAACTGTAAATTATCAGCAGCAATAAATTCTATTTGTCTTTGAATTAAACTTGTTTAAAAATTAAAGATGTTTACTTTTTTTCTTTGAATGATAGTCCATAGATGTTGAAGTAGACTTTACTGTGGTTTGTCCAGATAACCAGTCATAGAATGGAGATCATGCACTGATGCAACTTTTCCAGGTAGGACCATTTTTTCAGATTTAATTTTGCCTTTCAGAATGAAAAATGAAAGGTAATAATTAAATCATTACAAAATTAAAGTTTTCAACACAAAGCAATATCAGATGTAATTTAAAAATTTTCAACGAATTCACTAAATCTTATAAATGTGAAGTTTACCTTTCATCCCTCTCTTCAGGTTTCATTTTCTGTATTGAAAGCTGTTGCTGGAAGTTACATGTCTGAATATTGGGTCTGTTGTTTTTTTTTCTCAAAACTTGGTTCTCTCCTAGACTTGGTCTACTTAATGTGGAGATCCTACTCTGACTATTGCTTTTGAACAAAGATGTCTTGGGCATGTACTTGTCTAACACAGGAGCTCTCATTCCTTGAGACTTGAAAAGGTAAAAATAAGACATGGTTAGTCTATATTTACACCAAGAGGGTCATGATGCCCTCTTAGTTCACCTGACCTTGACTGACCTTGAATAATTGTCATGACAGACTGTATCATGTACAGTAACATAATCATTTTGTTTGATATCAATCTAGAAGGCTGGGAAAAAGTTTAATAAATGTGATTTAAATGTTATGGATTTTTATGATTTGACTTATTAACCTAAATTTTAAGCCAAAGTGACCCATTTCTGCAGCTTCTATTGATTCCCTCAAACTAGATTTCATGTACATCAGGTAGAAAATACATCCTCTAAAGGGGCATAAATTTTTTCTCTACATTTAACCTTACACATGGTGCACAATCACGTGACTTGTGACATTTCAACTGGGGTATCATGCCAAGCAGAATACGTAAACAAAACGGTGTTTTTGAAGGTAAAGTTTTTAAAGATATATCTTTGTAAAATGACACCTAGCTGGTGCAAGTCCTTATATCAATGCGTACCTCCAGTGATATAACATATGTACGTGTCTGCTTTAGTTTTGCTGGTAACCTGGACAAACCGCAATGCTTCCACAGCAAGCGTATTTTGAAATGGCTTGAAAACCAAACCAAAGTGACCAACTAGTTGTCACCGCTGCGTTCTCTTTGATATCTAAGATCATTTTGGTAGGATTTTCCCTCAAAAAATGGCGTATTTCTGGATAGATCGCCGAACTCGAAAAATGTCCGTTCTAAAGTCAAAAAGCTCTAACAGAAAGCACTATTTTAAATCGCGATTGTCTCGTTCCTCTCATTGAATGCAATGCCGTATTTAAGGCAGGTTACGTTTTTCACTTTGCTTAGCACATTGCATTGACATGATGAATATTTGTGCCAACTTAACTTTAAATAATTCCAGTAGTTCAGAAGATAATGGAGGACACTAAAAATAGGATCTGATTTGACCTTTGACACCTAAATGTCACCTTGGCCTAGAATGGAGGTACTCAGACACTTCACTCTGCACATTGTATTGACATTGTGAACATTTGTGCCAAGTTATTTCTGAATACTTCTGACAAATGCTTCCAATAGTTCAGAAGATTTGGAGCGGGCACGAAAAATATTATCTGAATTGACGTTTGGCACCTAAATGTGACCTTGACCTAGAATGGAGGTACACAGACATATCGTTCTGCAGATTGTAATGACATGGTGAACATATGTGCAAAGTTCTTTCTGAATACTTGTAGTAGTTCAGAAGATATGGAACGGACATGATTTTACTGAACAGACAACACTTGCTTAAGGACTTTGGAGTCTAGTACTGGTCTTTCCCAGGAACAATGGTTAGGTGAACTGCCTCTATGATATAACTGAAAGTAATGTCGAAAACGGGCGTGAACCTAACAAACAAACAAGATGTCCTCTATATACGCCTCTTAAAGTTTTGCTGAAGAACGGACAAAGTATACAGTCAATCCGTATTGTAACCAATTACACAAATGTACTCAAATGTTGACTAGATGAACTATATATTTTTGTCACCATTTGTTTTCCAAAAACAGTCAAATATTGTTTTATTGCCTGAGAAAGAGCTTTTAAACCGTTGATACTGGTTTGTCTTATTGTGACATTGGAAGTATTTAAAGAAGCATGCTTGAGAGCATTGTTTCTCGTCCTTATATACACCTGAGAATGTCTAGGTGTAAGTAACGAAAGTACACGAACCAGTTGTGTTTCAATTGAAAAATGCTGAGACATTACAGTGGTGTGACATTTCGAGATCAGAACTGCAAAATCGCTTATTTAATACTTTGGCTATTTGTGAGAGCATTGATCTTTTAATAATAAGCTGTAAGAGCTAAATCTTGTTTTACCAAAGTTCTTTCCTAAAATAACTAAATTTATGTGAAATCGAAGCGAGAGAGGAATGTTTGTCAAATAAGAATAATTTACCTTTGATCTTATTTTGAAAAGTGGTTAAAATGTGTGTCAACGTTTTTAAGCTTGTTGCGACAGCATTGACTTTTAAAACAAAGCTGTGAGAGCATATCTTTTGATTATTCAAGTGTTGTCTCGATACAACTAAATTCATGTGGAATCCAATTGGGAAAGGACTATATGTCAAATAAGAATCATTTTGCTTTATCTTCTTGGCAAAATTAACAGTAGAAAGTGGTTAAACTGTCAGCTAAAGATTTGTGCTTGATGTGACAGCATTGGTCTAAAGTAACTGGCTGTGAGAGCATGTTTTTGACTTATCCACATTTTCTTGAAAATATCACTATCCACGTGCAGTCAACTTTACAAAGTATTGCGTTGGTAGGGAAAAACGTAATCTGCATTAACTGCGGCATTGCATTCAACGAGAGGAACGAGAAAATCGCGATTTTAAATAGCGCTTTCTGTGAGAGTTTTTGGACTTTTAGAATGGACATTTTCGAGTTCGGCGATCTCTCAAGTAGTACGCCATTTTTTTAGCGAAAATCCTACCAAAATGATCTTAGATATCAAAGAGAACGCAGCGGTGACAACTAGTTTTGTCATTTATCAAGGAACAGTCGCCTGGGTTTGGTTTTCATACCATTTGAAAATACGCTTGCTGTGGAAACATTGAGATTTGTCCAGGTTACCAGCAAAACTAAAGCAGACACGGACATATATTACGCATTAATATAAGGACTTGCAGGCAGCTAGGTGTCGTTTTACAAAAATATATCTTTAAAAACTTTACCTTCAAAAACACCGTTTTGTTTAAGAATTCTGCTTGGGGTGATACCCCAGTTGAAATGTCACAAGTCACGTGATTGAGCACCATGTTACAACCTATTTTATGACCCAGATAACCAATCTCTGACACTGTAAAACATGTTTCATCCAAAAAGGTAAAATGCCATAACCTGGTTTTGGTAAATTGTCAGTGGTCACTAAAGGACCAACATTGTTAGCTTACTGACCTAGTTTTTTAATCCCAGACCACCCAGTCTTGAACATACATCCCAACTTTTTCTGAATGCCAAGTGGGAGATTTTGCTTTTCAAAGTGGGAGATTGATGTGTTCAAGTGGGAGATTTAATACTGCGATATTTACGTTCATGGGATTACTTTTAAAGGAATTGCTTTGATACATACACGTCATAGGTACTAAAGACAATGTGAAGTGTAAAACATCTCTTTAGCACTCCTAAAAAAAAAAAAAAAATTACATGCAATGCAGCAGCTAATGATAATAGCATCTTATTTGCACTTATAATATCACTAGTCATTACTCTTCACATGTTCATTTTAAGTTAATTTATTACGCAAAGTCCTGATATGTTGTAAGTTATACAAGCCTTCTCTGCTAACTTTAATAATTGTGGCACTTTTAACACTATGTCTTAATTCAAAACTCGACTGAGAATTAAACCTGCACTTATAATATATTTCTTTTGTGGGGAACAAGACTCCCCAGGTGAATTTTTACATTACTGATCAAAAGCCGGATATCCAAAATTGAATGTCTTGATACCAATACACTTTCATAAACATTGCCGAATCTCCAGTTTAAAGGATGTATTTGACAAATTGTGATGATGCAAAGACTTTGACAGTATCTAATATTTAAATTTACCATGACATTACCTCTTATTAAAATGATTTAAGACAAATGTTTATCAAAAATCAGCGAGCAGACAATCTACTTTCGATTTCAAAAACTTATAGAAACAGGTAAAGCAAATATATTCTTCTCTTATCAAAATTTGATTGTGATTGATTTTTATTCATTAAAATTAAATATCTGTTGCCTGGATTTCAATTTCAGTTGTGTACAACACGGATGTTTAAGTAAGTCGTAAAGCCTCACAAGCAACTTTCACATGCAAAGTAGGTGGCACTTATAACCCACCAACATTAAAACGCCCCTACTGGACGTACGCACATATTGAGTGTACTATATTCTGAATAGGGGCAATATAATGTTGGCTGTTAGGGATAGGTTTAACATAGGTATAACAGTGTACATTCAATGTGTGCTTACACTCAATGCGGGAGATTTAATGCTGACCCAGCACTACCGCACTATTTCATAAATTTGGATATACAGCAAAAAATATGTTACTTTTGCAGTGCATTAAATAAATCAACATTTGAAGGTTTTTTCACATGTCAGGATATAATCAGCCATCAGGAAAAATGATTTACTACCACATTATAAACCAAGTGCAGATCACTGAGACCCGACATTAATTATTATAATTATGCGTAATCAAATCACCGGTTAAAGTGTTACCCACTTATCATTTTAATTGGCAAGACACATTAATCAACACCTGGCTTTGTTATATATCATGTAATAAACAACAATCAACAGGGGTAGACACGTATGAAAATATCCGAAAACTGTTGTTTACAGCACTCTCGTTATCAGCGTTAAGGAGTGGACAATTTCGTTGCTTTCTTTTTAAATCAGGAGATTTGGACTTCTTATCGGGGTGATCGGGTTTTACATCCAGAATCATGAGAAACCCGACGAGATCGGGAGAGTTGGGATGTCTGCTTGAATATGAACTAGAGTTCATAACTTTAGACAAATTTTCTGACACAGATTTTAAAAAATGTGTTTCAAAGTGTTTATAAAATATTTCTATGATATGACCTGGAATTCTCAGACCTCCAGATGTCCTAGTTTCAATCCAGACCTACATTTCATATAAAATAAACATTTTGCCCAGATTTCATTTAAATTAGTTAACAAGTATAGCATCTGGAGTGTTGATATGTTCCTATGATTTGACCTAATGATCCAGTTTTCAGTTTCAGACCTTAACTAGATCTAATTTAAGATCTATGACCAAGTTTCAGACATGGCCTAAGTTTTATAAAGACAAACATTCTTACCAAGTTTTATTTCAGTCAGGTAGACAATGCAGCCTCTTGAGCTTTAACAAAGTTTTTCTACATTTCGACGAAGTGACCTACATTCTGAACGCATATTGCTCAGTTTGACGCCTGGCCTAAGGCCAAAAGTAAAATTAGGTTTGTTTGCTGTCTCCCGACCCACCCTTGAAAAACAATGCGCTCTGAATTTTTTTATTGGCCCACTGAGCAGAATATTTTTGGGGCAGTGCGTAAGCTCCGCCTCCAATGGAATTAAGACGGGAAAATGAAAGCCAGACACTTCTTAGTGCAAAACGGCAAAGCGCATCCACTTTCTACATCCTCTCATAAATAAGATCACCTACAACAAAGCGCATGAATATGACCTATATTACGGCTATTTTTACACTCTGACGTCATGAAGGAAAATTACTGAACTTATTACTGAAACCCCACTTGTTTTTAATCAGAATTGTCTAAAATATATCAAAGAGCTATAAAAATAAATGTATTTTATACTTCTTTGAATATATATATATGTAATTATATTTATACATATTTATCCTACCTTCATGCAAATTAAAGGCAAAAATCAAGGGGTCAAATAATTTTGCTTTTTCAGGTCAGTGACTTGTAAAGCTTGGCGGACTACTTTTTTTAATGTTTTCTTAAAACGACGCCATCTTGTTCTTGAGAATAACTGCAAAAAAAGATTATTATTATAAACTGGGCTTTTATTAGGCTCGTGAGACCATGGTACAAATATATAGCCATGTATAGTGTATGCATACTGTATTTGCAATTACTACATAAAAGTTTTTATAACGGAAACGCTTGAGGAAACGGAAAGTGACTCATGTTAGCATTTGTTCAGGATTTTAGCTTTCTGCAATTCAGTCTAGGAAGATGTTGCAACTGGAATGGAGTGTTATTGAATAAAATCATCGAGGATACGGGTTGCCTATTTGTTCTGTCAAGTGGCGTTATGGCGTGTGTATAAGTCACGTCATTCGTTTGCTTGGTGAGGATGGATAGTCTGGTAATGCAACTGAACTTCGGGCAAAATTTTACTTGGCAGCAAATCAAAATCATTTAATAATGTTAAGCAGAACAGAGAGGTCGGGCACAAAGCTAAACAACGTTAGTGTTTGTTTTTCAGCTCTTATTTTATAATATATTTGATTTAAAAGGCTCTATTCAGCTGTTCAGCTATTTGTGTATTCTACTATCCATTCTACTTTTAAACTTCTTGTACAGGTGCACAGCTGCACATAATACTCGTAAAGAGGGGTGATGTAGTATAAATAGATAGATAGATAACGGTTTGACGTATTAATTTTCAGATTTCTTTGCAAGGTAGTCGAAGGTCTTTGATGATCATCATGAGCATTACATTTCATTTCATCGTCAAAGCCAGTTGTTCTTTGAAAGTCAACAGGTGTACGACTCCAAAGTAATCGCATTCGTTTTATTACAAAACACACATTTTTTACAAATTAATTGGTATCCCATCAATTGGACCACATTCTATTAGTGTACACTGAAAAACAAAATGTTTGTGCAATAAATACAACTCCAATTAACTGTTTTTCCCGTCGATTTGCCATTTTTATACGCCCGTTTGAAAAATGGGACGTATTATGGGAACGCCCCTGGCGGGCAGATGGGCGGGCGGGTGGCGTCCACAGACCTTGTCCAGAGCATATCTTCTACATGCATGGAGGGATTTTGATGAAACTTGGCACAGTTGTTCACCATCATGAGACGGAGTGTCATGCGCAAGAACCAGGTCCCTAGGTCTAAGGTCAAGGTCACACTTAGAGGTCAAAGGTCAAATTCAAGAATGACTTTGTCCGGAGCATATCTTCTTCACGCATGGAGGGATTCTGATGAAACTTGGCACAATTGTTCATCATCATGAGACAGAGTGTCATGCGCAAAAACCAGGTCCCTAGGTCTAAGGTCAAGGTCATACTTAGAGGCCAAAGGATACAAGAGTGAAAAATTCAAGAATGACTTTGTCCGGAGCATATCTTCTTCATGCATGGAAGGATTTTGATGTAGCTTGGCACAGTTGTTCACCATAATGAGAGGGAGTGTCATGCGCAAGAACCAGGTCCCTAGGTCTAAGGTCAAGGTCACACTTAGAGGTCAAAGGATACAAGAATGAAAACTTTGTCCGAAGCATATCTTCTTCATGCATGAAAGGACTTTGATGTAGCTTGGCACAATTGTTCACCATCATGAGACGGAGTGTCTTGCGCAAGAACCAGGTCCCTAGGGATAAGGTCAAGGTCACACTTAGAGGTCAAGGATACAAGAATGAAAACTTTGTCCAGAGCATTTCTTCTTCATGCATTGAGGGATTTTGATACAACTTGGCACAAATGTTCTGAAGCATGAGACAGAGTGTCATGCGCAAGAACCAGGTCCCTAGGTCTAAGGTCAAGGTCACACTTTGAGGCCAAAGGTCAGATACAAGAATGACTTTGTCCGGAGCATTTCTACCTTATACATGGAGGGATTTTGATGTAACTTGGCACAGTTGTACACCATCATGAGACGGAGTGTCATGCACTGGTCCCTTCTTTTGAATTACTTCCCTTTGCTGTTACTATAAATAGCTTATATTGTAACTTTTTCATTACAAGTCATACAGAAAAATCGAGACCACTTTTCTGTAGTACAACATGCATGTTACATCCAATTCTGAGGTGTATTTTGAGCTATCTCTACCTGGTAAGGATTTTTGTGTGGACTTGTAATTTTTTTTTTTATGCCCCCGAAGGGAGGCATATAGTTTTTGAACAGTCTGTCAGTCTGTCAGTCTGTCCGCAATTTTCGTGTCCGGTCCATATCTTTGTCATTGATGGATGGATTTTCAAGTAACTTGGCATGAATGTGTACCACAGTAAGACGAGGTGTCGCGTGCAAGACCCAGGTCCGTAGCTCAAAGGTCAAGGTCACACTTAGACGTTAAAGGTCATTTTTCATGATAGTGCATTCGTGTCCGGTCCATATCTTTGTCATCCATGGATGGATTTTCAAATAACTTGGCATGAATGTGTACCACAGTAAGAGGACGTGTCGCGCGCAAGACCCAGGTCCGTAACTCAAAGGTCAAGGTCACACTTAGACGTTAAAGGTCATTTTTCATGATAGTGCATTCGTGTCCGGTCCATATCTTTGTCATCCATGGATGGATTTTCAAATAACTTGGCATGAATGTGTACTACAGTAAGACGACATGTCGCACACAAGACCCAGGTCCGTAGCTCAAAGGTCAAGGTCACACTTAGACGTTAAAGGTCATATTTCATGATAGTGCATTGATGGGCGTGTCCGGTCCATATCTTTGTCATTCATGCATGGATTTTAAAATTATTGGGCATGAATGTGTACCACAGTAAGACGACGTGTCGCGCGCAAGACCCAGGTCCGTAGGTCAAAGGTCCTAAACTCTAACATCGGCCATAACTATTCATTCAAAGTGCCATCGGGGGCATGTGTCATCCTATGGAGACAACTCTTGTTTTTTTGTTTTTTTCTCTTTTAAGATTAACTTCCCTTAGTTGTTACTATAAATAACTTACATTGTAACTTTTTTATAATTGACCGTAGGGAAAAACCAAGACCACTTTTCTGTGGTACAACATTGATGTTACTTTCAAATTTTGGGTGTATTTTAAGGTATCTCTACCTGGAAAGGATTTTTTTTGTGGACTTAGAAAAATAAAAGAATTACAATAATTTCTAAAAAAAAACAACATTGTAAACAACTAGAAAATTAAAATTCCATTTGCAAATACAGGTGCTAGTGTAAAGAGATTTGCTGTGACGGGCGTATATTGTGACATTCTGGCACCCTTGTTGGAATTGACAATAACTGAGGTATTCTGTAAACCACGTGATCGATTTTTGGTTTCCCAACCATTTCCATGTCGAATTAAATCTTAATTAAGAAAGAAATCAACAGTTAAGTGTTTGTAGCCCAACTTTTTCCTTATCGAATAGGAGAGATCGCCCTGACGTCACGCATCAACACCTGTTTATCTGGTGGTGGGCAAAACAAATAATTTTACATTGTTTGTGTATGGGATCAGAATTCTTAATTCTTAGTAACTTTTTCGTTCATTTATGCATTTTAAAAAATCAAAAAGATTCGAAATGCTTACGATATTCATGTTTTGTTTTTCAAATATCTTTTGAAAATGAATAACCGTTTTAAATGACATACTATTTAAATAGCGCCGTAGATGCCCTCAACTTTTAGGAAAAACACTGTAAGATAAGCGTTCATAATTAATCTGTTTTATTTCGAAATAATAATTAAAAGTTATCAATAAATCCTTATTTTATATCCTTTCCATTGATCAAAAAATTATTGATATCATTTGTGTTTTAAGAAAATATAAGCCGTTAGAAAAACATAATTATTAACCAAAAACATGGACGCTCGGCGTCTGCCCATCCGATCTTTTCTTATCAGTTCTATAAATAGAATATACAACGGATTTGTGCACAAACACTATCTCCCCTATTAAATCTTAATTAATAAATAAATCAACATTTTCCATGAACACTTTTTAAACTGTGTATTTGGTGATGTTGATGCAGTCCATTTTTAACTTAGCCTATTCTATTTTAATCAAGGATTTTCCAAAAACGGCACTGTGGCAGAGAAACTTCCCAAAATGCAAGATAACATTTCCCAAAATCACACCAACAAATGGTTTAATTTTGTTTACATTTTAGTTTTACTGGGGAAGCGGTTGTCGGGTATTGATTTTTTGTCTTACTATAGCGCAAAGTACTGCGTGTTGCGCATTACGAGTCTAATTCGTTATGTTCCATGTCCCGGATTTTAGATTTTAGTCCGTGCTTCAGGGGAGATAAATTTAATTCATCTTTCTCTGTTTACTTCCGGTTGATTATTGTCCCAACAAAATGTCATATGACGGGAAATATTACTGCAAATCAATCAAATGCATGGCAGTATCAAAAGAAATCAGAGGTCATGGTTTGACTGTGGGGTAAATAAGCGTAAATTCAAGGGTACCGGTAATAATAACACCGAAGACATGGCCTGTGATTAGATTTGTGAAACTTGGAAGTCTGAAAAATAAAGTGGTGTAGTCTAGTCTTTAACAGTAAAAATTAAATTTGAGTTTAAAATATTTATTACTGTTTAAATTTTTACACTAACACCATCTTTCCATAAATAGCATTTTTTCCCAATCTGGTTATCGCACAGAAATTTCCCAATTTAAAAGGCCTAGGCCTCTTCCCAATTTGCTGGTGAAAAGCCCTGGAAAATAATGCAATTTTCAGCATAAAATAGTTATGTGGGTTTATTATCAAAATTCTTTCAACGAAACATTTGAATAATATTACAATTATATGTAGACATTACTTTTTTGCAATATTCTAACAATGAACTAGCATTTTATGTGCTGATCTTAAACAGTTGATTTTGAAAGAGGACAATTCCATAACTAAAAGACCACCGTCAGTATATAAAAGACCTTATTTAGTTATGGTATCCAGAATTATATGCAAGGCAGACTCGGATCAAATTGGTTGTAAAGTTTGAATGTAATAAAAAATTATTTTTGAGCCTCATTTTAGCTCACCTGAGCACAAAGTGCTCAAAGATGAGCTTTTGTGATCGCCCTGTGTCCGTCGTCCGTTGTCATTGTCAACAATTTGACAGTTACAGGGTTCATTCAGCCAGACTGACAAAAAATTCAAGGGGTTTTCAAGGAGTTTTCAAGGACTTTTACTACGTTTTCAAGGATAAGCAAAAAATTGAACAAGCACTTATTACACACGAAATGACTGGGTTACAATTGCTGAACACTTCATACATCCAAAATTACTATCACGTGATATAAGTTTTTCTATAAATTTCCAATTTGCAATTGATCAACACTTTATCACACACAAAATAACTGGCAAACAATTGATCAACACTTCTTACATCAACAGCGACTTATCATGTCATATAAGCTCAATTTTTGGTGCCTCTGGCTGCTGGGGGCGAAGGTGGAATAGTAAACACATCAAGAGTGGCCGTGGGTGACTCTCGATCAGGTACATTTTTCTTGTGCTTCTCAGACTTGACGTGCGATTTCAGTTCCGATTCACCCATTGAACTAATGTCAATAACTTTGTTACAATATTTGCACATGGCTTTCTGTTTGTTTTCGAGCTCGAGCAGCCATGGATAGGATACAAGCCACTTTTTGTTGAAAATACACGACACTTTCTTCGATACCGGTAACGGAAATGGTGTCCGTAATTTTTACATGTCGTGATTTTCCTAGTCCCGGTCTGTTTAAAACCCGTATCGTACAGTACACATAGGTTATGTAGACATAAAACATGGCGATGCGTACATATAACAAAGCCTCTTTTACGATCCTTTTTTATTAAGCTGACCAAAATTTCTGAAGAAGGAAATTCAAGGACTTTTATCATAAAATCAAGCACTTTTCAAGCAGTTTTCAAGGCAAGAAACGAATTCAAGGAGTTTTAAGGAGGTTTTTGCAAATTCAAGCACTTTTCATCTAGCAGCTTGAAATTCAACAAGTTTTCAAGTCTGTGCGAACCCTGAGTTAACACTCTACTGGCTAGCGACCACCAAATCCGGACAACCACCAATCCGGACAGTCCCGTAAACGCTTTATTTTGGTCTTTAACCTTGCTTATCTGTTTACGATCAAAAGGGCGCTTGATTTTCAACAACACAGCGAAGATACATCAGTTAATTTTAAGTATTTTACAAGAAATGCTACATTTCATGTCGTCTGAACTCACAAAGTATGTTTACATGTCGGGGGAAAGACGGAAGTGGCGCGATGCGCATGAGCAGTATTTCCGTAGGGTCCTGCCATTAAACCTAAAGGCCCAATGCAAATCTGAGGTAAGCAGACCAGACGTTTAGTAAAAACACTTTAACCGGGAAATACAGATTTGACAATTTAGTGCATGATGATTTTAATACACTCTAAAACACATTTTCATATCAAAATATCCACATTGAACAGTGAAATATTAAAAGATTTATTCGGGAGAGATACGATCAAATCATCGATTCAAGAGAGGTAATTCGTACAATTCTATGACTTACTGTACGACTACTTTCCCTTGGTTGAAAATAAAAGTTTAATTCAATGTTAAATGTTAAACTCTATAAAGTGACGCCTCACTGTCCAGAAACATGGTACTGTTAGACCTTAAAACAACGTGATTCGGTGGCACTTTGTACGGGCTTCAAAAAAGTACTTGACCTAATTCTAGAAGTAAACAAGTTAGCTCTTTAGTTGGGAGGAGAACCTAGCTTTGTTCACATGAAATTTCAACCACTAGATATAACTTTCCCGAGTTATCGTGAAAAATATTCCAAAAGTGTCCAGCTGTAGGCCTTAGCCAGTAGAGGTCACAATTTTGAGCCAATCTCAATGAAACTTGGTCAGAATGTTACCCTCAATAAAAATGTTGACTGTTCGAGATTGGGTCATCTTGGGTCAAAAACTAGGTCACCAGGTCAAATCAAAGGAAAAGCTTGTAAACACTCTAGAGATCACTATTTTTGCCCGATCTTAATGAAACTTGTTCAGAATATTAACCTCAAAAACACCTTAGACAAGTTCGATATTGGGTCATATGGGGTTAAAAACTAAGTCACCAGGTCAGATCAAAGGAAAAGCTTGTTAACACTCTAGAGGTCAAATTTTTGGCCCAATCTTAATGAAACTTGGTCAGAATGGAACCCTCAATAAAATCTTAGACTAATGTGACATTGGGTCATCTGGGGTCAAAAACTAGCTCACCAGTTCAAATTAAAGGAAAAGCTTGTTTACACTCCAGAGGTCACAATTTGGGCCCAATCTTAATGAAACTTGGCCAGAATGTTACCCTCAATAAAGTCTTGGATGGCTTTGATATTGGGTCATCTTGGGTTAAAAACTAGGTCACCAGGTCAAATTAAAGGAAAAGCTTGTTAACACTGTAGAGGCCACATTTATGGCTGTATCTTCATGAAACTTGATCAGAATGTTTATCTTGATGATCTCAAGGTCCAATTTGAATCTGGGTCATGTAGGATAAAAAACTAGGTCACCAGGTCAAATCAAAAGGAAAAGCTAGTTTACACTGTAGAGGCCAAATTTATCTTAATGAAATTTGATAAGAATATTAATCTTGATCTATAGGTCAAGTTCAAATCTGGGTCAGGTGGGGTGAAAAACTAGGTCACTAGGTCAAATCAAAGGAAAAGCTTGTTAACACTCTAGAGGCCACATTTTTAACTGTATCTTCATGAAACCTGGCCAGAATGTTAATCTTGAGGATCTTTAGGTCAAGTTCGAACCTGGGTCATGTCCGGTCAAAAACTGGGTCACCAGGTCAAATCAAAGGAAAAGCTAGTTTACACTTTAGAGGCCACATTTATGACCATATCTTAGTGAAAATTGGTCTTTAGGTCAATAGGTCAGGTGAGCGATACAGGGCCTTCATGGCCCTCTTGTTTATATTTTCTCTTACTCACTTAATAAGTTTAAATTTATATGACAGTAACCTAATATTCTCTATTTATTACATGCTTGACGTTGCAGGAGTGTAATACAGCCATTAAATCAAAACGGTACTACACTAGTGTAATAAAGCTTTGACATCGACGTCATTTAGAGTATTAGACGTCGGTCAAATTGACTTGTTTATATAGCAGAAGAAAGTCAAATTTTTGGTGTTTCGACAAGAAAGGCTAACATGTGACTATCCACATTGAATTTATTAAACTCGTTGAATAAAATTTTATTATTTTATTCAACTTGTTTAATAAATTCAATATGAAAAAAACACAATAAATTCAATATGAAAAAACACTCATGTATATAATATATATTTGAAACCATGTACATTTCAACCAGTTACTAACCCCTGCCAGGCCCTGCAAATTTCTATAAAAATGTTTTAAATGAAGTCCATTCTTGAATTCAACACATGGGTAATAAAGTTCTGCTTATGCCGGTGCTAGGTATGGGGGTTGGTGTTTAACATTTTATCATGCAATCTATTTTATATTTGGCACGAATGTCATCCTCAGTCAGACTAAACCACAGGTTCATACCTCAATATTTGACTTTCATCTAAGAATGTTACAAAAAACAGCTCAAATGCACCGCCCAATCCATAGGACACAGGTGCACCCACCCCCCTCCTGCCACTGTAACATGGTTTTATGACTCAGGTTAACTAATTTTTAAGATGTTTGCAACACAAACTTTTAAGAACCTTATGTGTATTTTTCACTTAGTTAGCCATAACTCTGGCCTAACTGATGAAAAATCCTAAACAGAACACTTCACAGGCTATAAAACACTCCTCTAATGTTTTATGATTCTAGGTCAAGCACATTTTAACATACATGTTTCACAAACTTTTTTACTTTTTTTGAGTAAGTCTGGACAAGAAGTCTGGTCTTCTGTAATGAAAAAACTTAAAAAACAAAATAAGTCAGGGGCCATAACTCCTACATGACTGAATGAATCCTGATGCAAAACCCCATGTGCACAACTGCACATGCTGACCAACATTCCTGTAAACTTTGGTGACTAGGTCAAATACTTTTGGAGCTACGTGCGACACAACATTAAAATGACCAATTTTTTACTAAGTCAGGGGCCATAACTCCTACATGACTGAATGAATCCGGACGCGAAACCCCAGGTGCACAACTACACATGCTGACCAACATTCCTGTAAAGTTTTGTGACTCTACGTCAAATACTTTTGGAGCTAGGCGCGACACAACATTCTCGGAAGGAGGGACGGACAAGAGTAAATCTATATGCCCCCACCTTTCTGATGGACCTATATCCCTCACCTGAGTTTAGTTGCTTGCTTAAACAAATTTCTTTGCTTAAGCTTCACTAACAAAAACTAGATGAGTAGGTCATGGTAAAAATTATTCAAACTAGAAAATGCTTTTGTAAAAAAGCGCATGTCTCCCCCAATGCAAAGTCCTATAGGCAAGAAGTCAAAAGGGGTCAGGAGCGAAAGTCAAAGAGACACTGATGGTTGGCTGCAATAGGGATTATCTACTTGGCATGTCCAGTCATCCCGCTAAATTTCAACACTCTTGGCCTAGTGGTTCTCAAGTCACTGTCCGGGCTTCTGTGACCTTGACCTTTGATCAAGTGACCTCAAAATAAATAGGGGTCATCTACTCTGCATGTCCAATCATCCTATTAAGTTTCAACATTGTAGGTCAAGTGGTTCTCAAGTTATTTCCAAAAAATGATTTTACATGAACAGGCCACTGTGACCTTGACCTTTAATAGACTGACCCCAAAATCAACAGGGGTCAACTACTCTGCATGTTCAATCATCCTATGAAGTTTCAACATTCTGGGTCAAGTGGTTCTCAAGTTATTGATCGGAACTGGTTATCAATGTTCAGGCCCCTGTGACCTTGACCTTTAACGGAGTGACCCCAAAAACAACAGGGGTCATCTACTCTGCATGACCAATCATCCTATGAAGTTTCATCATTCTGGGTCAAGTGGTTCTCAAGTTACTGACCAGAAATGGTTTTCAATGTTCAGGCCCCTGTGACCTTGACCTTTCACAGAGTGACCCCAAAATCGTAAGGGGTCATCTACTCTGCATGACCAAACATCCTATGAAGTTTCAACATTCTGGGTCAAGTGGTTCTCAAGTTACTGACTGGAAATGGTTTTCAATGGTCAGGCCCCTGTGACCTTGACCTTTAATGGAGTGACCCCAAAATCGTAAGGGGTCATCTACTTTGCATGTACAATCATCCTATGAAGTTTCAACATTCTGGGTCAAGTGGTTCTCTAGTTATTGATCGGAAATGGTTTTCAATGTTCAGGCCCCTGTGACCTTGACCTTTGACGGAGTGACCCCAAAATCAATAGGGGTCATCTACTCTTTATGACCAATCATCCTGTGAAGTTTCAACATTCCGGGTCGAGTGGTTCTCTAGCTATTGATCGGAAATGGTTTTCAATGTTCAGGCCACTGTGACCTTGACCTTTGACGGAGTGACCCCAAAAACAATAGGGGTCATCTACTCTTTATGACCAATCATCCTGTGAAGTTTCAACATTCTGGGTCAAGTGGTTCTCTAGTTATTGATCGGAAATGGTTCTCAATGTTCAGGCCCCTGTGACCTTGACCTTTGAAGGAGTGACCCCAAAAACAATAGGGGTCGTCTACTCCAGCAGCCCTACAACCCCATGAAGTTTGAAGGTTCTAGGTCAAATGGTTCTCCAGTTATTGCTCGGAAATGAAGTGTGACGTACGGACGGACGGACGGACGGACGGACGGACGGACAGGGCAAAAACAATATGTCTCCTGGGGGAGACATAATTAACTACTGAAATCTGTTTAGAACTTAAACTGGTTATAGCACACCTTTTAACAGTTAATGATACTGTCCAAATTGAAAGATGGATCAGTTCATTATAGAAATTTAGCAGGGCATGGGTTAAAGATGAGTATTGAGATCAGTATCAAAAGTTATAAACGTGGTCCAAATTTCTATGCTATACCTTCAAAAACAAGAAAGTAGGTCAGTAGGTCATGATTACGACAATTCAAGATTAATATTGAAATCTGTATCAAACATTATGCTTGTGGTCCAAATTTCTTTGCCAATGCTTCGAAAACAAATAAGTCTATGTAAAAACAAGGGACCACCCAGGTGTAGCCTATACTCTTGGTAGAGAACCACTAGAGCATAACACATACTATGCCTTATGGTTTAAGACAAGAATTTTTTGTAGCCTGACTATTCAAAGAATAGGTACCTAGAGCTATTGGACTCACTCATGCATCGGTGTCCGCGTCCAAATTTGGTTAAGTTTTTGTATGTAAGCTGGTATCTCAGTAACCACTTATAGGAATGGATTGAAACTTCACACTTATTCACTCTGATAAACTGACTTATATTGCACAGGTTCCATAACTCTATTTTGTTTTTTACAAAATTATGTCCCTTTTTCGACTTAGCTGTTTTTGTTAAGCTTTTGTATGTAAGCTGGTATCTCAGTAACCACTAATGCGAATGGATTTAAACTTCACACACTTGTTAACTGTCATGATCTGGCATGCAGTGCACAGGTTCCATAACTCTACTTTGCATTTTTACAAAGTTATGCCCCTTTTTCGACTTAGCTGTTTTTTGTTAAGTTTTTGTATGTAAGCTGGTATCTCAGTACCCACTAATGGGAATGGATTGAAACTTCACACACTTGTTCACTGTCATGATCTGACATGTGATGCACAGGTTACATAAATCTACTTTGCATTTTTACAAAATTATGCCCCTTATGCCCCTTTCTTGACTTAGCAGTTTTTGGTTAAGTTTTTATATGTAAGCTGGTATCTCAGTACCCACTAATGGGAATGGATTGAAACTTCACACAATTGTCCATTGTCATGAACTGATATACACTGTACAGTTCCATAACCCTGTTTTGCAAGTTTACAAAATTATGCCCCTTTTTCAACTTCTATATTCATTCAACTGACAAGGCTGTTGAATAGTCGAGCGTTGCTGTCCTCCGACAGCTCTTGTTTTTAAGGTTTTTCCCTGTACAAGTCTATTAAAAACATGTGCTCCCCAGGGGCAGGGCCATATTCGACCCCAGAGGGATAATTTGAACAATCTTGTTAGAGGACCACTAGATGATGCTACATGCCAAATAATAAAGCCCTAGGCCCTGTGGTTTTGGACAAAAAGATTTTCAAAGTTTTTCCCTATATATATATAAGTCTACATGCCTTCCAGCATGGCCTTGCCAAAAAGTAGGAGAAAAGTAGGAGGTCCCTACACAAAACAAGAGCTGTCACAGGAGATAGCGCGCACAACTATTTCGATGCTGGATAGTGAAACTGGGCACATCTGAGGAAGCTGGAGCTGTCACTGGAGTGTTTAATGACTCCAATATTGCACAATAGCTCAAGTCTGTGTCAAAAATATTAAGTAATAAGAAAGATAAAGACAAAGTGTATCAAAACACTAAATAAGTATAATTCTAAGCAAAAAGGGGGCATAATTCATAAAATATTGGTGCACGAATTATGCACCTTGTGTCATATGATTTGGGTGATGATGTGGAACAACTACTTCAGGTTTGAATCAAATCCATGTAGTAACTAGAGGCTTTTGAGAAAAGCGCATGTCTCCCACAACTGCCCAATCATCTAAATAGTAAGTCAGACTTTATATACCGTTTACTCACTACAAATATACCTCTGAAGAGTAAAAAGGCTGATTTTGGGTAATTCAAGGGCCATAATTCTGAAGTGCCTGGGGCAATTTGGCTAGTTAATGAACTTGGCCAAGGAGTTATGGTCAAAAACATTTGGTTCAAGTTTGGTAAAGATCAGATGAGAACTGTTCGACTTAGAGAGCAGACAAGAGTAAACTAGAAATGTGTCCATGGGACACAGATGCCCCCACTACATGACATTAAAATGGCAAATTTTTCCTAGGTCAGGGGCCATAACTCCTACAATACTGAATTAATCCGGACATGAAACACCATGTGCACAACTGCACATGCTGACCAACATTCCTGTAAACTTTGGTGACTCTAGGTCAAATACTTTTGGAGCTACGCGCAACACAACATTAAAATGACCAATCTTTAACTAAGTCAGGGGCCATAACTCCTACATGACTGAATGAATCAGGACGCGAAACCCCAGGTGCACAACTACACATGCTGACTCAACATTCCTGTAAACTTTGGTATCTCTAGGTCAAATACTTTTGGAGCTACGCCCGACACAACAATAAAATGACTAATTTTTAACTAAGTCAGGGGCCATAACTCCTACATAACTGAATGAATCCTGATGCAAAACCCCAGGTGCATAACTGCACATGCTGACCATCATTCCTGTAAACTTTGGTGACTCTAGGTCAAATACTTTTGGAGCTACGCGCGACGCAACATTAAAATGCCCTATTTTTTACTAAGTCATGGGCCATAACTCCTACATGTCTGGATGAATCTGGACGCAAAACCCCAGGTGCATAACTACACATGCTGACCAACATTCCTGTAAAGTTTTGTGACTCTACGTCAAATACTTTTGGAGCTAGGCGCCACACAACACTAAAATGACTAATCTTTACAAAGTCAGGGGCCATAACTCCTACATGACTGAATGAATCCGGATGCGAAACCCAGGTGCACAACTACACATGCTGACCAACATTCCTGTAAAGTTTTGTGACTCTACGTCAAATACTTTTGGAGTTAGGCGACACAACATTCCCGGAAGGACGGATGGACGAAGTTCCTACATATTGATACTTATGTGGCTACTCTTTTGTTCTCTCTAGTGTTCTTTTAGCCACGTAAGAGAAAAATAGCCACATAAAAGCCTTACGGAATGAATGACATCAAAGAAAAAGTACAGTTACCTATTGTTCCTATAGCCACCTAAGTATGCAAATGTGAGCTCGGACGAACAAACGGACGGACAAGGGCAAATCTATATGCCCCAGCCAATTTTCAGTAATTCAAGGGCCATAATTCCAAAGTGCCTGGGCCAATTTGGCTAGTTATCGAACTTGGCTGAGGACTTATGGTCAAACACATTTTGTTCAAGTTTGGTAAAGATCGGATGTGAAATGTTCAACGCGGACAAGATTTGTGACAGACACAGTGACACACAGACAGGAGTAAATCAATATGTTTCCACACCACTGTGCGGTGGGAGACATAATAACTAAGATATAGTGAAAATGCATCAAAACTAACCTTAAATTCTAAGTAAAAGGGGGCATAATTCATGAAAAATTGGTACCAGAGTTATGCACCTTGTGTCATTTGATGTGGGTGATAAAGTGGAACAATATTTTAAGTTTGAATCAAATTCATTTAGTAATAACTCAGATAGAGTAAAAGTGCATCAAAGGGAGATAATTCATGAAATATTGGTGCAAGAGTTATGGCTCTTGTGTCATATGATGTGAGTGATGATACTGAACAATTATTTAAAGTTTGAATCAAATCCATTTAATAATAACTGAGATAAGAGTACAAGTGCATCAAAACTTTAACCTGAAATTCTAAGTAAAAGTGGAGGATAATTCATTAAATATTGGTACTAGAGTTATGGACCTCATGTCATATGATGTGGGAGATGATCTGGAACAACTACTTCAGTTTGAATCAAATCCATTTAGTAATAATTGAGATAGAGTGAAAGTGCACCTAAAATTCTAACTAAAAAGGGGGGATAATTCATAAAATATTGACGTGAGAGTTATGGCCCTTGTGCCAGATTATGTGGGTGATGATGAGGAATAACTATTTTAAGTTTAAAGCAAATCCATCGAGTAATTACAGAGATAAGGAGACAAGAGAGTCATGATGACCCTATATCGCTCACCTGTTAAACTTGGCCTTTGAATCATCAAGATAAACATTCTGACCAAGTTTCATGAAGATAGTCATAAATGTGGCCTCTACAGTGTGAACAAGCTTTTCGTTTGATTTGAGTGGTGACCTAGTTTTTGACCCCACATGACCCAGTTTTGAACTTGGCATGAGAATCATCAAGAAAAACATTCTTACCAAGTTTCATGAAGATAGGGTCATAAATATGGCCCATAGAGTGTTAACAAGCTTTTCCTTTGATTTGACCGGGTGACCTAGTTTTTGACCCCACATGACCCAGTTTCAAACCTGGCCTAGGAATCATCAAGATAAACATTCTGACCAAGTTTCATGAAGATAGGGTCATAAATGTGGCCTCAAGAGTGTTAACAAGCTTTTCCTTTGATTTGACCGGGTGACCAAGTTTTTGACCCCATATGACCCAGTTTTTAATTTGGCCTAGAATCATCAACATAAACATTCTGACCAAGTTTCACGAAGATAGTCATAAATGTGGCCTCTACAGTGTGAACTAGAGCTATCACTAAAGGTGATGAATGTACCCCCAGCATGCACTGACACAGTACATTGCAATTTGACGCACACAAGATTGCATAATTATGTGGACTGTATGTATATAGACTGTATGTATACAGTATAGTAACAAAAAACAAAGTCCCATAACTATGCAGAATATTTATCTAAAAGAATGTAACATGCACCATGCACAACTAGGGTTGGTACCGATCACTTGTGTGAAGTTTTATTAAATTGTGTGCAAGGGTTTGGTAGATTAGGCACGCACAAGATGCATATGCAGACTGTATGTACATAGTAATTTAACAAGAAACAAAGTCCCATAACTCTGCAATTTTTGTCGCTGAAAGAACCTAACATGCCCCATGCACAACTACTGTTGTTACTGATCACTTGTGTGAAGTTTCATTAAATTGTGTCAAGGGGATGAGGAGAGATGGTGCGCACAAGATTGTGTCTATGTATATAGTATAGTAACAAAAAAACAAAGTCCCATAACTCTGCAAATTTTTTTTCTAAAAGAACCTAACATGCCCATGCACAACTACTGTTGTTACTGATCACTTGTGTGAAGTTTCATTAAATTGTGTCAAGGGGATGAGGAGAGATGGTGCGCACAAAATTGTGTCTATGTATATAGTATAGTAACAAAAAAACAAAGTCCCATAACTCTGCAAATTTTTTTTCTAAAAGAACCTAACATGCCCCATGCACAACTACTGTTGGTACTGATCACTTGTGTGAAGTTTCATTAAATTCTGTCAAGGGGATAAGGAGAGATGGTGCGCAAAAGATTGCGTCTACGGACAGACAGACAACCTGAAACCAGTATACCCCCCCCCCCCTTACAACTTTGTTGTCGGGGGGGGGGGGTACAACAAGCTTTTCGTTTCATTTGAGTGGTGACCTAGTTTTTGACCCAACATGACCCAATTTTGAACTTGGCATGAGAATCATCAAGAAAAACATTCTTACCCAATTTCCTGAAGATAGGGTCATAAATATGGCCCATAGAGTGTTAACAAGCTTTTCCTTTGATTTGACCGGGTGACCTAGTTTTTGACCCCACATGACCCAGTTTCAAACTTGGCCTAGAAATCATCAAGATAAACATTCTGACCAAGTTTCATGAAGATAGGGTCATAAACGTGGCCTCAAGAGTGTTAACAAGCTTTTCCTTTGATTTGACTGGGTGACCTAGTTTTTGCCCCCGTATGACCCAGTTTCTAATTTGGCATAGGAATCATCAACATAAACATTCTGACCAAGTGTCATGAAGATAGGGTCATAAATGTGGCATCTAGCCCTAGCCAGGGAGCCGCCTCCCCCAGAAGCTGTGAAATTCTAGTAATTTCAGAGCCACACAAATCATTTTTTGAGGTTCATGTAGGAGTGTATCTTTACAGAATATTTCATTTTAAAATGGTTCCAGAAACTGCCAGCAACACATCAAGAGTCCATCATCTGCAAATATATAACTAGAGCTGCTTTTGAGAAAAGTGCATGTCTCCCACAACTTCCTTATCATCTGAATAGTAGTATATGAGTCAACCATCCACCAATACCTCAACTGCCTTATCAGACTTTCAGTGCTTTGATTATCAAAAACAAGTTTTAAGGGCCATAATTCCGAAGTGCCTGGGCCGATTTGGCTAGTTATCGAACTTGAACGAGGACTTTTTGGCAAACACATTTTGTTCACGTTTGGTGAAGATCGGGTGAGAAATGTTCCACTTAGAGTGCGGACAAGATTTGTGACAGACAGATAGAGTGACACACAGACACACACACATACAGACTGGAGTAAATCAATATGTCTCCCACACCACTGTGTGGTGGGAGACATATCTAGTGAAAAAGCTGTTTATTTTTTTCCTTTTTATGTCAAGCAAAAAAGTAGAAGTAGGTTTTCATCAAAAAGTAAGAAAAAGTAGGAGGCATTTAAAAAAGTAGGAAAATAAAGGAAAAAGTAGGAACGCCGGGACGCGAAGATGTTGTTCAAAGGAATGTATGGACTGACGACAGACGTTTAGCGATCACAATAGCTCACCCTGAGCACTATAAATTGGGGAAAACATACAGAATTAGACAACCTTGCACGGGAAATATGGTTCTGGTGCATTGAACATGACATTTTTCTCAGTGCAATGTAGAAGCTGATGAACTCTCACGTGTAAAAAATAACGATACTGAATGGTCATTGAGACCGTGTGTTTGAATAGATTCTCATGAACTTTTCAGGATTAACACTGGATTTGTTTGATTCATGACTGAGTTGTAAGTTACCTAGATATGTTTCGAGACACCCAGACCCATATGCTATTGCTATAGATGCTTTCTCGTTAATATGGAACATGAAATTTTATTTTATTTTTCCGCCTTTCAGTTTGATTCCGAAAATTCTTCAAAAAATCACAGAGGACAAGGGGAGGGCAGTACTGATATGCCCCATCTGGGAAACTCCGAGTTGGTAGCCCTGAATCTCGGGCTTTTTCCTATATCCACAAAGCCCTCAAGCACAAAGACATACCAAAATCTGACAGAAACATCATCCTTTCTTCCTGGAGAGACTGCACTAAACGACAATACAATGGATATATTACCAAATGGATTCAATTCTGTGGCAGGACAATTGACCAACTTCAACCCCACATAAACCAAGTGTTAAAGTTTTTAAGTAAATCGTTTGATAATGGCATGGAATATTGGACATTGGGTGTCACTTGATCAGACTTGAGTATTTTTCTTGAAACATGTTGGAACATGACATTAATACATTATGAAGAACTTACTAGATTTATGAAAGGTCTTTCTTAAGCGACCAGCTTTTCCTAGATATCAAACTACCTGGGATGTAAATACAGTACTTACATATTTGAAGATATCACAACATGTTACATTGCTTCAATTGACATGTAAATTATGTATTTTAGTTTTATTGTTAACAGCCCAGAGAGGACAGAATTTGCATTTATTAGCTATGAATGATGTTACAGTGTATTCTGACAATAAGACTGCCATTGTACCAAATCATTTACTGAACACCAGGGCATCATGCAGAATTGATCACACTTCAAGCATTTAGAGAAAATAAAAACCTGTGTATTGTTCACATACTGAAAGAATATTAAGATCGCACAAAATGTCTGAGAACGGGAGACAAGGTACTGATAAGTACAGTAAAACCTCATAAACCAGTGTCGCAGGTATAGATTGTTCATTTGCACCACACAGTATGCGGGCAACTGCCACGTCAAAAGCAAAATTACATGGTGTCCCTCTTGAAACTATTATTAGAACAGCAGGGTGGACAAATGCAAGGACATTTGCTAAATATTATGATAAACCTATTGTTGGCAACTTGTCCTTTCAGGAGGGAATATTAAACTTTTGAATATTTAGAAGTAGATATAGGTATGTATACGAATCGTGACAGATTTACTTTCTATACCTGTAAGGTGAAGTTTAGTTGTAATTTCGTCGACCACAAACTCCCCTAGGGATCACATACCAACCCAGCCTTCCTTTACTGATCCTTCTCAGAGAACGATCCAATAGGAACAAGTCATACACCGATTCTCTAAAACATGATGAGCCTTGGTCGATGCTGCGTCATCTCTCTTATAATGTGACCCCTTGGGGAGTTTGTGGTCGACGAAATTACAACTTCACCTTAGGCCAAAAAAAAAAAGTATGTATGTTTCCTGTGACATGCCAGAAAAAAATAGGGTAGGTAGGTCGATTTATTTATTTATTTATTTTTTTTTTTTTTTAGGATAGAGCAGAATACGCATCTTCACAGTAGTAGAATTCCCTTATCTTTGCTTTTGCCTACTGTCTTATCAATACATGTATGTCTGTACTAGATGGTTATTAAATACATGCCGTCAGAATATTTCGACAGATGCACCTTTGGTTTTCTGTTAGTTCAAGCCTAGCTTAGAATCATAATTTTTTAAGGCAGGGGTGTAAATATTTTTTTCACACCACTCGCCCTGCAGGACTTATAGCCACTAAAATCTACTCACCCTTAGTGAACAGTCACTTGCCCTTATAATTGACATGTTTAATATTGTCACTTTTATGAAAGGAGTATTACACATGTACAATAAGTAAATTTCAAATGTAACACACAGTAGACAAATACTTTTCTCTTGTACACTACATTTCCTTTTTAAGGAGGCATATTTGTTCTTCTTAAATTTCCTTTTTACAGCAGACATTTTTATTTTTCTTTCCTCTATTTTTGTCAGCAGCACCAGCCAGTTGCTCTCCAAAATAACTGCAGCGATAGTAATATTAATTAAAGTCTATCCCCTACAGTATTTCCTAAAGTGTTACGACAGCAAAAAATATTTAGTTATTTTCATTTTCTCAAGACTTATTTCCCGAAAAATAATTATTTTGAAAAGTGTCCCAAAAATATGGACACAATAATCATCATCCACACACCTGTTGTGAAAGCGGAAAAAAAACCAAACAATTATCGGAAATTATTCTGTTTATTATGAAGCAAATATTTGTCAATTTTCTTATACAATGCATTTTTTATAAAATTTCAAATAATATTTATATTTATAGAATGCTGACATGTTTAGTATCAAACTGTTTGTCTTTTAAAGTTAGAGTTGATTTAATAATTAGTTTTTGTAAATTCTTATGTTTATTTCAGTCATTGGAAATTTTCATTTTCATTTACTACAGGGAATTACTTAAGTGTCAGATTATGTTAAGCTGACTCACAAAGTCTCAAAAAGATTGTTAAGCCAGGAAGCCAAACTGTCAACTTGTAAAAATGCTGTTATTTGTTTTGCCTGTTCTTCTGTTTAATCATTAAGCCTGCCAAATATTGTGTTGTAATAACTTAGTAATTACTTAAGCCATATGTGTAAAAATGTCACATGTCATTCACATAACCAATGAGAATCCTTCACATATTTTAGCATAATGTTTTCTGAATTTTAAATAGATATGCTGGCACTTTACTTTTAGATGTCAAAGTAGAAGGTGTTCCTTCATAAAGATTAACTTTACTATTTTTATTTGTGGTGTTCCACATGGACTTTAGCGTTTAAATTTGTGTTAGGTGTTCCAACACATTTCTGGTGAACCAGATAAATTTCTGTTGTGTTAAAATATTAGAACTTTATTAAATTAAAATAGATAAACTACACTGGACTTGATTTATTTTTAATGTAGTGCGAATCACCGCATAATATGTTTATAAGCTAGGTAATTGGCCTTGTTTTCATCATTAATTAACACCCTCTAAAGAGCTAAAAGAAGTGTGTCGGTATCATGGCATCTGAAGTGGAGATCAAAGCGGTACAGTTGCCCGAGATTGTCATGGCATTACGTCATGTTTTCACACCATGTGAAACATCACTGCTTGATCATACCGCCTCGCTTCCTGAAATTGTTGAGGAGAAATCAATAAAAAAGTTTCTTCTTTAATTTTTTAAAAGCGAATGTGCAATATCACGAATAAACTGACAGGTAAATGTGTCAAACGATTACACTGGATATCCTACCTCTGTGACCTATTTGCCCTCAAAGAATTTACATTATTGTTAGAGAAGAATATCTTACAAAGTGTTGTGTCAAAAAGTACATGTACAAAGATTCATTTAAAACTTAATTAAAAACCGCAACAACATAATACTGCTTTATTCTAAAGCCACATTTCTATTTACGTTCACAAGGTCACGTAACCTATTCTGCCGCGCTAACAGAAATCTGTTAGCCAAAAATCGTTTTACTCCATGTATATAAATTGTTGCCGCTTTTTCATTATTTAAGAATTTTTAATTCTGTTTTTTATACTTTCTGGTCAAAAGTCTGAATTTTATGACCATATTATGTATCATTTATTTACTTTCAGAAATAAATAAGTAATTAAGATCGCGCTGTTTGAATTTTTACAAGTGATTATATGAAAATTCGACCATTTTTATAGAATCTTGCCTACATTTTTGTCAATATAGATTATTAAAATTATTATATAATTCAAACTGTATTACTTCTCAAGCGGTGTTGAAAATTTGAAGCGATTATATTAAACAAAAGGGTCATCATGAACCTGGATCGCTCACCCAAGTAATATGAGCTACATGTTTCAAATGTCAAACTGATAATTTTTAGAAATTTTTTGGAAGATTTTCCGATGTACAATCAAGTAACCCCTGGGGCGGAGCCAATTTTATCCCAGGGGTCATGATTTGAACAAAGTTTGTAGAAGTCTACTAGGCAATGTTACATATCAAATATCTAAGATCTAGGCCTTCTGGTTTATTTTTAGCAAATTTATGAAGATTTCCCTATGTACAATTAAGTAACCTCTGGGGCTGGGTCAATTTGACCCTGGGGGGTCAAGATTTGAACAAATCTTGTAGAGGTCCTTTAGGCAATGCTACATTTCAAATATCTAAGATCTAGGCCTTCTGGTTTATTTTTAGCAAATTTATGATGTAACTTGGCAGAAAAGTTCCCTATGTTGTGGTTTGTAATCTTGTGCTAAGTAATATTGAAATCCTTTAATGAATGACACAGTTATGGACCGGACAGGAACAATTAAGTAACCCCTGGGGCTGGGTCAATTTGACCCTGGGGGGTCAAGTTTGAACAAATTTTGTAGAGGTCCTTTAGGCAATGCTACATGTCAAATATGTAAGCTCTAGGCCTTCTGGTTTATTTTTAGAAAATTTTGAAGATTTTTCTATGTACAATCAAGTAACCCAAAGGGGCGGAGTCAATTTGACCCCGGGGGTCATGATTTGAACAAATTTTGTAGAAGTCTGCTAGGCAATGCTACATATCAAATAGCTAAGATCTGTCAGATTTGTCCCATACTTTGACACATATATATAGGTAGCAGAGACTTTTCTTTTCCCATCATCAACATATATCACTTGGTTTCTTAAAAAAAATAGTTTGTTGAAGAAAATGTCATAATTCTTCCACGGCATTTTCTTGATCTGACCTTTACATTTTTTCTTTTCAAATTGCTGATCACTGACGAACAAAAACTATATCAAAGTCTGTCTGCAGTCATTAAGCATGCTTAACCTTAAATTCTTAGTAAAAAGGGGACATAAATAAACAAGAGTTGTCAATATTAGTGACAAATGCCCCCGAAACGTGCCCAAGAATGCTACAGTTGTCTGTTCAAAATATGCCAGAAAAGTTTAATGTCCAAAGGTGACCTTGACCTTGAAGCTAGGGGTCTGATATGATATAGTAAACAAGTGAATGAAGTATTGCCATGCAATACAAAGTCCCCTACTGGAAGGCACCTAATTTTCTCTACTGCAGTATAACATAATGAACTGATATCTGTCAATGATGTATAAACAATATTGTACTATATATACAATATAATATAACAAAGCACTTGGATTAAAATTTGCATATATAAAAACGTACAGTTTTTTTCATTTGGAATTTTTTTAGCCGATCATACAAATGTCATCATAAAAGTTATTTATAGTAACAACAAAGTGAAATTAACCCTAAAAACAAAATCAAAAAAAATCTATAAAATATTAAATCCACAAGAAACTCTTTACCAGGTAGAGATAGATCAAAATACACCTAAAATTTGGATGTACCGTGCATGTTGTACCACAGAAAAGTGGTCTCAGTTTTTCCCTACGGCCAGTAATAAAAAAGTTACAATATAATCTATTTAAAGGGACATAATTCTAAAACAAGAGCTGTCGGAGGACAGCAACGCTCGACTATTCAACAGCCTTGTCAATTGAATGAATACAAAAGTTGAAAAAGGGGCATAATTTTGTAAAATGCAAAATAGAGTTATGGAACCTGTGCAATGTAAGTCAGTTTGTCACAGTGAATAAGTGTGTGAAGTTTCAATCCATTCCCACAAGTGGTTACTGAGATACCAGCTTACATACAAAACGTTAACCAAAATCGGGACGCGGACGCGGACGCAGACGCCGACGCCGACGCCGACGCATGGGCGAGTGCAATAGCTCACTATTCTATGAATAGTCAAGCTAAAAAGTGTGCCTCATAGTGGTGAACATTTCTGCCAAGTTACATCAAAATCCCTCCATGCATGAAGAAGAAATGCTCCGGACAAAGTCATTCTTGAATTTGACCTTTAACCTCTCAGTATGACCTTGACCTTAGACCTAGGGACCTGGTTCTGGCACGCGACAATTCGTCTCATAGTGGTGAACATTTGTGCCAAGTTACATTAAAATCCCCTCAATGCATAAAGAAGAAATGCTCCAGACAAAGTCATTCTTGAATTTGACCTCTAAGTATGACCTTGACCTTAGATCTAGAGCCGGGGCTTTGCGCACAACATGTTGTCTCATCCAGGGAAATGTTTGTGCCAACTGATATTTAAATCTTGTTTTGCATGACAAAGTTATAGACCAGAGTGGAAAAAAATCCTATTGATCTTTGATCTCAAAGTGTGACCTTGACCTTAAAGCTAGGGTTCTGGGTGTTGTGCATGACACGTCGTCTTATCATGGGGAACATTTATGCCAAGTAATATTGTAATCCCGTTATGGATGACAAAGTTCTGGACCGGACAGGAAAAAAGACCCATTGACCTTTGACCTCCAATTGTGACCTTGACCTTTGAGCTAGGGGTCCGGGATTTGCACATGACATGTTTTCTCATCATGAGGAACACCTGTGCTAAGTAATATTGAAATCCCTTAATGAATGACACAGTTATGGACCGGACAGGAAACAGACCCTGTTCATAACATGTTAACATATGACTGCTAAGTGTGACCTTGACCTTTGAGCTAGGGGTCTGAAAGTTGTGCAATACACATCGTCTTATTATGAGGTACAATTGTGCCAATTGATATTAAAATCCCTTCATAGATGGGAGAGTTATTGACCGGACAGGAAAGAAGCCCTGTTGACCTTTGACCTCAAATTGTGATCTTGACCTTTGAACTAGGGGTGCGGGTTTTGCGCATGACACGTCGTCTCATCATGGGGAACATTTGTGTCAAGTAATATTAAAATCACATCATGGATGAAAGAGTTATGGACCGGACACGAAACAGACCCTGTTAACTTTTGACCTCTAAGTGTGAACTTGACCTTGGAGCTAGGGTCTGAGTCTTGCACATGACACATCATCTCAATATAGGGAACATTTGTGCCAAGTAATTAAAAATCTCTTCATTGATGGAAGGGTTATGGACCGGACAAGAAACAGACAATGCTAACCTTTAACCTAAGTGTGACCTTGACCTTAGAGCTAGGGGTCTTGGTTTTGCGCATGACAGGTCGTCTCATTGTGAGGAACATTTATGCTAAGTTATTTCAAAATCCTTTCATGGATGGCAGTGTTATGGACTGGACAGGAAACAGACCCTGTTAACTTTTGACCTCTAAGTGTGACCTTGACCTTGGAGCTAGGGGTCTGGGTCCAGGGGTTTTTTTTACGACTTGGGGAAGAGGCCCCAGCCTGTCATTGGGGGAAGAAAATAGCGCGCGACGAGCAGTTTTGGGGGATTTTTTCACTCGGGGGGAATTTACAATTATGCATAATAGACACTTTAAACTATGTTTTTATTACATATTCTTGCAACTTTTAGCAACTATACACACTGTCACTTAGCAATAGATGGACTTGCACTGATGTTCACTTATCATCGTAACAAGGTGGGTGGGGAGAGTTGAAATGCTCAAATCATTGAATATTTACAAGTTGCCAACAATAGGTTTATCATAATATTTAGCAAATGTCCTTGCATTTGTCCACCCTGCTGTTCTAATAATAGTTCCAAGAGGGACACCATGTAATTTTGCTTTTGACGTGGCAGTTGCCCGCATACTGTGTGGTGCAAATGAACAATCTATACCTGCGACACTGGTTTATTTAAAGGTCACATGCTTTTATTCACAAAAAATGCTTTAAAATAAGAGTTGCTTTTGCAAGAGTCATCATATTATTATTAAATGCATACTTTTGTTGGCTTTTTATTTCAATTGTACTAGAAAATCTTGTAAGAAAGGATAAAAAAGTCCGAAAATCACGATCGCGAAAACGTGTGACAAATATGAAAAAACGAAAGCAAACATTAAAAATTCTTGATAAAATACTCGTTTGAAATTTCATCTTTTCACCAGAACTATTCCATACTTATAATATCTGATTACTTAAAACATTTATATTTTATTTTGCTCTAGCAAAATACCTCGGCAAAGATAATAAATTTGCCGACCGGTTTATTTAATCGAATCAAGCACATAAAATAATTACTTTAAATTAACAACACATATTACACAATACAGCATAAGCTGTTACCGCTAATTAACAAGAGGTACAAACACGATAATCTGACTCTGCATTGTTAATCAATCATCTATATTACATACTGATGATAACCACGTGTCAGTCGGCGTGTGGCGTGATTGACATGTCAGTAGCTAATTAACATATGACGCTCCGCCTACTGTCATACTTACGCTGGTGTCGACAAACAGTATGAAGTTCACTGGGATTTTGATTGACAATTATTTTTTTGGGGCAGAGCTTTCGAACTCGTTACGCATCAAAGAGTATTACCGCGAGACAAGCAGACGCCCACGGCATATTATGTGCGGGTCAGATACGAGTTTTTATCGATTTTCGCTGGTCAAAACCGGAACCTCGGGTCCAACTGAACGCTCTTCAAACATTTTTCTACTATTTCTAAAGGTTTTCACACCCATTGAAAATTGTGAGAGACCTTCTGCAATTGTGAACGGGTCCGATATTTGGTCGGGAAAATCGCTGGGAGTAATCTCCATTGCTTTGTTTACGACTTTGGAGGGGGGAATTTCGAACGTAGGGGAATTTCGACTGCGGTAGGGGAAATCCTTGGCTGTGGGGGAAATCCTCGGGTGGGGGTCGAGGCCGATATTCGGCCTCTGCTATAGAATAATAAAAAAACCCTGGGGTCTTGCGCATGACACGTCGTCTCATTATGGTAAACATTTATGCCAAGTTATTTCAAAATCCCTTTATGGATGGCAGAGTTACAGCCTGGACAAGAATTTACACGGACGCACGCACAGATGTATGCACAGACACGCACGGACGGACAGTGATGTGGACAAACTATTTTAAATTTGAATCAAATCCATTTACTAATAACTGAGATAGAGTGAAAGTGCATCAAAATTTTAACCTGAAATTCTGAGTAAAAAGGGGGGCTTATTAAAGAAATATTGGTGCAAGAGTTATAGCCCTTGTGCCATATGATGTGGTGGTTATGAGGAATAACTATTTTAAGTTGGAAACAAATCTATCAAGTAAATACAGAGATAAAGAGAAAGTGCATCAAAACTTTAACCAAGATGCGGACGCGGAAGGACGCCTACGTTGGGTTGAGTAGGACAGCTCTCCATACTTTGTATAGTCGAGCTAAAAACTCAAGACTTAGACAACATTATATTATCCTTAATCCTCCAGTCCATTATTGAAATATTAGTTAATTCAATTTCCCAACAATTAACTGTAATCACCACAACTGCTTCTTGGGAAATTAAAGGTTCAATGTGTTAATTAAAGGCTTTTAAAGGTTTTTCAGCAAAGTAAAAAGTTTTAAAGGTCTTTCACAAAATTAAAGGTTTATAAATGTTTGAATTTGAACTAGAAAATCAGCCATGATCCTGATGATGCCTTAGATTTCTTTCTCACAATACTGCTTGATCTAATGAATACTCATATTCCTGAAAAACAAAAGCGTGTTAAACAAACAACAACCAGACTGGTTTAATACTGAAATAGCTGATGCAATAAGGTCAAGAGACTCTGCTAAGAAAGCGCAAAATGAAACTGAATTTAAACTCTGGAGACAAAAAGTAAAAAAACTTACTAGTCAAGCAAAGAAAACATTTTACACTAAAACCATTAATTCTAACAAAGCAAACCCAAAGAGATTATTTTTATTTTTTTTGGATTTAACGTCGCACCGACACATGATAGGTCATATGGAGACTTTCCAGCTTTAATGGTGGAGGAAGACCCCAGGTGCCCCTCCGTGCATTATTTCATCACGAGCGGGCACCCGGGTAGAACCACCGACCTTCCGTAAGCCAGTTGGATGGCTTCCTCACATGAAAAATTCAACGCCCCGAGTGAGGCTCGAACCCACATCAATGAGGGGTAAATGATTTGAAGTCAGCGACCTTAACCACTCGGCCACGGAGGCCCCCCAAAGAGATTATGGAAACATCTTAAGAGCTTGTCTGGAAAATCTACCCATCACCAAACAAATTAAATAAATGATGACACAGGTAACCCAATATTAGATATGCAGTCTACAGCAGAAACTTTCAATTCATTTTTCTCAAATATATTTAAAATGGGGCCTGAACCACCACAATGTCTGGAAAATGCAAGCCTAGAAAAAAGTTTAACAGTTTGTCAATATAAAAATAGACAGTAACAAAACATTCGAAATACCTCCAGTGACAGAACAATTCATTTCAAAAGAATTCAGGAACCTAGATGTGTCAATGTCAACAGTTTACTGAGCTTGGTGGAAATGGACCCAGAATAATAAAATTAAGTAATAATATAATCTCAAAACCAATGTCTAAAATAATAAATCTCAGCATATGTAAAGACAAATTCCCAGCTAAATTCATAGTAGCCAAAACTAGAGCTATCACTAAAGGTGATGAATGTACCCCCCTCATGCACTGACACAGAACATTGCAATTTGACGCACACAAGATTGCATAATTATGTGGACTGTATCCTGGGGTTATGTGTTCTCGACTTACTAAGAACAAAACATCATACGAATATGCAATAAGTGAAGATCTTACCTTTAAATCATTCTTATCATTAAATATATCCTTTATCCGAATAAAAAATAAAGAAAAATCCTCTTCTGGTGAAGGAAATTCCACAAAGCATGCTTAATAAAATGGCGACCTCTTTTCCAGCATCCAAATGATGCGTCATATGTTCTCGAGCTATTTTTAGAAACACAGGATTCCCTGGAAATCAGTTTCTCAATGTAGTGTATATGCTACAATAATAAGAGAGCAATGGTGTAAAGGTCAAATAATCACAATTTATTGATTTTTTCTCTACTGTACTATATACCACATAACAACTTTTAGTAATATATTTATACTAAAGAATTACTCAATTAGCTTTTGCAACAAGGGCAAACAAATGGTGTGTCCTTTCTGGCAACCCTTAATTCTGTGCAGAATTTCAAGTGCACCCAGTGCTTACAAAGATCACAGCCTACCCATTTGACAATAAACAAGCTCCCATCTCTCTTCTCCCTTGGAACATAGAAGCTGTTACAAACACAGCAGATGTCACCTGGTTCGGATCCCGACTCGGACTGGGAATCTGCTGAATCTTCTGACAACAGATTAAGACAAGATGGCCCAGGCCGAGGAGATACTTGTTGAGTGACTTTCTTTACACTCTTTGCCGGTTTGTCCACCTGTTTCAAGCTTACAGACTTTGCCTTTGAAGATTTGGAATACTTAGGCTTTTTCACACAACTTTCAGAAACATAATCTTTAAACTTTTCAAAAGTATGACCCTCCAGTGCCTTACCTCCAACAACATCACTAATATTGCGCCGTTTTTTTACAAGCTTCTTACATACTTTAGCTGATCTACTTTCAAAGAAATCTTGCCCTAAAACGGGCTCAATCTCAGCTGGCATGTTACCTGCCTTAACAGGAGACTGACTTGAACAAACATCATCTACATACAGAGTAGAAGGTTTTAACTTTAAACCAAGCTGCTCACACATGGTTGAACCATCGAGTAGTGGGTGTATGCCTGCTCTCTTGAATGCAGCTTGCAGGTTAGATTGACTCAGAGCCACTGTATAAGCCTTACAGGCAAGAGAGCAGACATCATATCGAGTGACAACTCGATGGTTCATCCTTGCGAAAGCAGTACACTCTTGGATGTAACGGTTCTGCAAAGGACCGAAACAACCAATATCCATCGGCTGAAGAATATGGGACGTATGAGGAGGCAGAACAAATAACACTATTTTTCTTTCAAGAGCCCAATCTACAAGATCAACTGAAAAATGAGACCTGTGCCCATCATACAACACCAAAATATGCTCGTTGTTGTCACCCCTACCCTGCACATATTTCATAAAGTGAGACTTTAAGTATGTTCTAAAGACATCAGCATTGGACCATCCTGACTTTGTCATGGTCCCATCTGCACCTGGAGTTTTGCCAGACATTAAGGTATCAAAATACCTCTCCCCAGGAAATACAAAGTATGGGGGTATCTGTGTACCCAAAGCATTCCCTGCACCAATAATAGTTACAGTTTTGCCCCTATCGGCCATAACTGACTGGGCTTTGCAGTCTGATCCTGCTATAACATTTGGGGGTTTGTATTCTGTATTAATGCCTTTTTCATCAATGTTATATATATTGTGTGGGTTGTCCTTAATGTTATATTTGGACATTATGTAATTGAGTTCTGTGAAATAGTTTAAAATGCATGTTTCACTGGCACATCTAGCTCTTTGTTCAGAAAGACTAGAAGGCCTTACAAGTTTCAGCTCTGGCCATCTACTCATAAAGTCATAATACCACTGGTGACTAAATGGCTTGTCAACTGTCCTTTTCCCTAACGCCACAGCATAATCAGATGCCAAACTGATAACTTCCGACCGTGTGTAACCATAACCCACTTCAGCTAAACTTTTGATATGGGAACAAAGCCTCTCCTCCTGGTCAATATTAAGCACAGGTTCAGGTCCTGACTTAGTGGTGTCCACAGAAATTCTGTTGGCTACCCTGTCTCTAAGGGTGGAGATAGGGACTCCGTGCATCTTAGCTGCTTTATAGACAGATATTTTCTCATCCTTTACCATGTTGTATGCTGTTACAAGGCTAGTTGGAGAATACTGCCTCAAAACTGGCTTTCTATTGGATGGTGTTAACTGCAAGATACAGAAAATACTTACATGTTGCCTAACGGCAAGTACTGTATTTTGATGTAGCGCATACATAACAGTGAAAATTATATTTCGATCCAATATGCAAATTTTTCGTAGGAACTTCCGGTCTAGAAAATTTCATAAGGTCAACAACTTTGGGACAAAAATAAACATTTTAACGGGATTTTAGTGAATGGAAGTAAGTTGCATTAAGATTTTGTTATCGAAATCTGTGTTTTAGTGTATTATGAATGCTACTTACCTTTATTCTGAACATTTTGGACAACTTTTATATTTTGATGACAGAAACGCTTGTGTTTACTATTTTGAGGTGTTTACTTACGCGTAAAACGTAACGCACGCGGTTTAGATACGTCATGATTGGACTAGCTCGAGAACATAAGTAAGTCGAGAACACATGACGTCAGGATATATAGACTGTATGTATACAGTATAGTAACAAAAAACAAATTCCCATAACTATGCAGAATATTTATCTAAAAGAATGTAACATGCACCATGCACAACTAGGGTTGGTACTGATCACTTGTGTGAAGTTTCATTAAATTGTGTGTAAGGGTTTGGTAGATTAGGCACGCACAAGATTGCATATGCAGACTGTATGTACATAGTATGTTAACAAGAAACAAAGTCCCATAACTCTGCAATTTTTGTCGCTGAAAGAACCTAACATGCCTCATGCACAACTACTGTTGTTACTGATCACTTGTGTGAAGTTTCATTAAATTGTGTCAAGGGGATGAGGAGTGATGGTGCGCACAAGATTGTGTCTATGTATATAGTATAGTAACAAAAAAACAAAAGTCCCATAACTCTGCAAAATTTTTTTCTGAAAGAACCTTTCATGCCCCATGCACAACTACTGTTGTTACTGATCACTTGTGTGAAGTTTCATTAAATTGTGTCAAGGGGATGAGGAGAGATGGTGCGCACAAGATTGTGTCTATGTATATAGTATAGTAACAAAAAAACAAAATCCCATAACTGCAATTTTTTTTCTCAAAGAACCTAACATGCCCCATGCACAACTACTGTTGGTACTGATCACTTGTGTGAAGTTTCATTATATTGTGTCAAGGGGATGAGGAGAGATGGTGCGCACAAGCTTGTGTCTATGTATATAGTATAGTAACAAAAAAACAAAGTCCCATAACTCAGCAAATTTTTTTTCTAAAAGAAACTAACATGCCCCATGCACAACTACTGTTGGTACTGATCACTTGTGTGAAGTTTCATTAAATTCTGTCAAGGGGATAAGGAGAGATGGTGCGCACAAGATTGCGTCTACGGACAGACGGCCAGACGGACAGACAGACAGACGGACAGACAGACAGACAGACAGACAGACAACCTGAAACCAGTATACCCCCCCTTACAACTTTGTTGTCGGGGGGTACAATAACACCAATTTTCAGGAAAAGATCCAAGTCAGACAAAAACAACTACAGGCCTATCTCAATCCTGCCTGTGCTATCTAAAATCATTGAGCGTCAAATATCTATACATTTGAAAAGCTTCTTAGAAGAAAACAAATTATTACATTCAAAGCAATCAGGTTTTCGTGTGAACCACTCATGTGAAACAGCACTAACCAGTATAATTGATGACTGTATTATGGCAATAAACAGTAAGTCCTGTGTTGGGACAATATTCCTAGATCTGACTAAAGCCTTTGACCTTGTAAATCATTCTCTTTTATTATGCAAACTAAAGTTATATCATTTCAGTGACTTTGAATATTTAACAAATCGCAAACAGAAGGTTTCTGTATCTGGTCATCTATCAGAAGCACACGATATCTCAGCAGGTGTGCCCCAAGGCTCTGTCCTTGGTCCTCTATTATTTATTCTATACATAAATGACTTGCCACTTCACACAGGTAACTCTACTGTGGATATGTTTGCTGATGACACAGCAATGTCTGCTTACGGCAAAACAGTTACTGAAGTTCACACTTCTCTCCAAGATGATGTCAATAGGGTTGAGAAATGGTGTCAACAGAACTGTAGGATTCCAAATGTATCTAAAACAAAAGCAATGTTTATATCTGCATCCTACAATAACAAACCAATCAATGCTCACATAAGCACAAACTCAATTCAGATGCAAGGACAATCACTGGAATACTCATCTGCAGAAAAACTTTTAGGGGTTCAGGTTGAACCTTAACTGGAAGATTCAAGTTGAAAATACACTGAACAAGAGCTGTCTCCATAGGATGACACATGCCCCCGATGGCACTTTAAATGAATAGTTATGGCCGATGTTCGAGTTTAGGACCTTTGACCTACGGAGCTGGGTCTTGCGCGCGACACGTCATCTTACTGTGACACACATTTATGCGTAGTTATTTTAAAATCCATGCATGAATGACAAAGATATGGACCGGACACGCCCATCAATGCACTATCATGAAAAAAGACCTTTAACATCTAAGTGTGACCTTGACCTTTGAGCTACGGACCTGGGTCTTGCGCATGACACGTCGTCTTACTGTGGTACACATTCATACCAAGTTATTTGAAAATCCAACCATCGACAAAGATATGGACCGGACACGCCCATCAATGCACTATCCCTTAATGTCTAAGTGTGACCTTGACCTTTGAGATACGGACCTGGGTCTTGCGCGCGACACGTCATCTTACTGTGGTACACATTCATGCCAAGTTATTTGAAAATCCATTCATCGATGACAAAGATATGGACCGGACACGCCCATCAATGCACTATCCCTTAATGTCTAAGTGTGACCTTGACCTTTGAGGTACGAACCTGGGTCTTGCGCACGACATGTCGTCTTACTGTGGTACACATTCATGCCAAGTTATTTGAAAATCCATCCATCGATGACAAAGATATGGACCGGACACGCCCATCAATGCAATAACCTTTAATGTCTAAGTGTGACCTTGACCTTTGAGCTACGGACCTGGGTCTTGCGCGCGACACATCGTCTTACTGTGGTACACATTCATGCCAAGTTATTTGAAAATCCATCCATCGATGACAAAGATATGGACCTGACACGAAAAATGCGGACTGACCGACAGACTGACAGACCGACGGTTCAAAAACTATATGCCTCCCTTCGGGGGCATAAAAAGTGTAACACTAATCTGTACCTTCTGCTAAGAATTAAATCTTTTCTCAGTATACATTACCGCAAGCTTTTCTTTAATGCATACATCCTACCCCATCTAGACTACTGTTGTACAATCTGGGGCAACTGTAGTGATGACCTTATAGAAAAAGTCAAATTTCAAAAACGAGCAGCAAGAATTATTCTTGATAAGGATTTCAATGCACCATCAGCTGAACTCTTTACAGAACTCAAATGGATGACCTTTCCTGAACAAATTCATTATAAAAAGGCTGTTCTGGTCTACAAATCCCTACATAATATTTGCCCCCAGTATCTACTCTAAATTTCAGTCCCTGCAAAATTCATGTGAGCTTGAACTTAGATCCAGAGATAATGCTAACATGGCTGTCCCCAAACCACGCATAGAATTCTTTCGCAAATCCCTATCATACTCTGGACCAGTAATCTGGAATGCTATTCCAGCATATATTCGAAACTCAGATACATTTCAAAAATTCAAGAACTCATACCTTCAGTGGAAGTACTCTGGGACCACCAATTTTATATATGTAATTTCAAGGTTTAAGCAAAATTTTCTAAACTTTGTAATATATATGTATATATGCATGTCTTTGCTGTTTCTTTTTATTATCTTGTGTTTTATGCTACATTTGTTCATTATTAAACTTTCTTTTCAGGTTTGTTTCTCAGCTGTATAACTGTATATTTATCAATCATTACTGTTCTCTTGATTTGTAAATTTTGTAATTAATCTTGAATTTTTTGTTTGATAATGTGGACCATATTGAAAATTGATTAAACACCAAATATGTTATCCACGTAAAATAAAGTCGTTCTTATTATTATTATTAAAGACCCCACTGTGAGGCCTGTGATACACTGAGACTGGATTTTGAAATGGTATGTTATCTGACACGATTAATTATTTCTATGTATACATGCATAATTATTGTGGTCGACTGTATCTAGATATTTTAAGAGTTGAGAAAACTTAATTGGAGAACAAAATTATATTCATTCATAGATTACAGACTATAACCTTCTGTTATATTTTGTTTTTAACACTTATGATTATGCGCGAGCTCTTTCTATTTAAAATACACCAACAACGTGTAAAATTTGACCTGTGTAAATAACATTCCTAATTCACACAGGCAGTAAATATGTTGTGAATTTATTTGAATAGGAGAATGTAATTTTGTCAATTACAACAAATTAACTAAAACATAGATAATATCACAAACAAGTGAAAGTGACACATTCACCGCTTTGTGTACATGAAACAAAAGAAAGACACATCACGTGTACACCAACAATTACAAAAACAAATGTCTCTGGCATACAGTAGATGTTTTGATAATGTAATACATTATAGAAAAGTAAATTATATCATATTCAATTGAAGATAAATTTGATGTTAAAATAAAAAGTCAATCGCGACGGTCCATCATGTTAATACTGGGATTCCTTGCGACCAGCAAACCACCCTCTTCCTGACCACGAGGTTCAGTTGGGTGTCCGGCCACCGGGACTGACCACCCATAATAATTTTGTACAGCAAGGGCTGAAGGGTTTTTGAAGGTTGCATGCTCGCTGTACTGTATATGAAGACAGTTGATAAGCATATCGATGTAAACTTGAATATTAAATTCATGTATTATTGATCCAGACGTAGTTGATTGACTAATTCTCCCCAAGTAACTGACAACATCTCCACATGATGAAAGGTGGAGGACATCTGGCTTCAGACCCATTGTCTTCTGGCAAATCGTCATAGTGAACATAATGCTGTGTCCAGGGGATCAAACTATCTAAAGAACTAACGATTGAGCTGAACAAGGTAAAATATCCTTTCAAACTTTGACCTACCTGCGAATTAGATCCTGCTGAACACTGGTCCTGAGAAAAGAAATCTTGTGACTGGGGTTGTGTCATATCAAACTGTGTAAACTGTGCATGCTGAAGTTGGGAAAAGTCATTTTGGTTACTCTGCTCTTGTGAGCTGAAAATAAATTCTTAATATTACTAATATGACAAGCTGTATACAAAAATTATATACCATCTGCTTCTGGGGGAAAAGATATACAACATTAGGGTCATTGACCCTAAAGCGGTCACCTGTGTAACAGGCATCAAGTGTCTTTGTACAACATAATGGTACAAGTACAGAGTTAGATTTATATAAATATCAAGGCTCTAGCTATTTTGGATTCAGAGAAGATATTCAAAGATTCTTTTATTAGGCTATATTATATACATGCCACACACATTTTTTAACCTAGAGCAATAATTTGAACAATTACAGTAGACACATAGTTAGCAGGGCTTTTTTAGCTAAAATTGTGAAGGTGCCTGGGCCTGGTCATTTTGTGAGAAAAAAATTGTTGGCAATTCTACAAAATTGTGAATAGAAATAGTAAACATATAAAAACCTTAATCAATAACAGTTACTCATGGACATAAATTTCCTTTTCAGCAAAGTAAAAATGCAAATACTGAAACACATTTATTTCATTATAGGGAATCCCTTACAGAAGCAAGCCTCTGTGGCGTACATGCTGCGTATTTGCTGTGTACTATTTCGACGAGTATACAGCATGTACGCAGGAGGTCACTAGTACACTTCAAGTATGCAGCACAGACTCTGAAAATTTAAGGAGTACACTGCATGTACGCAGTAGGGACTTGTACAAGAAAATAGTACACTGCATGTTCACCGCAGATACTTCGAAATTTGTGCAGTACACTTCATATACGCGGGAAAGACTTGTACAATTTCTTTTGGCATTTATACTTAGTTGTTTTTTTATAAGTTAAAGTCTGAAGTAAACTTCATATACGCGGGAGGGACTTGTTCATTTTCTTTTGGTGTTTATACTTTGAATTTTTTTAGGTAAAAGTCTGAAGTACACTTCATGCAGAAAGGATTTGTACATTTTTTTTTTTTTTTTTTGGAAGCAAGAACTTGAATTCCGAGTAACTTTTATCTTAATAGCATAGAATAGTTCAGATTACCGGTATTCTGAACAATGAAAATTTGCCAAACTATTTGCAATGTTCATTTGTGAAGCTTACAATTCTTAGTGATTTCTGAGCTGCACCTTGCATGCAGTGTTAAAATATATTCTTTTTCATTTTGAATTAATCCTGGAGCTTTCTAACTTTGATAATTGAAAAGCCTTATTTGAACTTCGTTGCATTACATTTTGTAATACATGAAATAATTACCAAGATAATGCCTCAACAGCGCCCGAATGAGAAGAATTAATAGCTCTCACTGTTATTTGAATACTCTTAAGCAAAACACCATTCTGTCATGCTTTATAAAGGCTTTAATGCTCATTATGTTAACTCATTAAGGCCTAACCAAATTAAAAAGTTGTTCATCGGATTTGCCGCTCGTATATTTTCAGAACGTTTTTGGCTAATTACGCTCGCCCAATTGGAAAAAATCAATTCAAAATTTTTTGGTGCGCTACTTTTTATGGACGTAAAAGTGTATAAATGCTTATATAATTCCAGTCCTAGATTGTTCTCAGATGGATTTTAATCAAAATAAATACATACTACGCACACATCGTCTGTAATAAATCATAACACTTATATTTAGTTGCATTAAAGTTGTTTCCCCTTGATGCAGTTACGCCATTTTCTTCAAATGTTTACCAAATTACATGCTACAAAAATTGATTTATTTCATTGAAAAGTGGAAGAAGAAAAGCATACTAATTTATTTGATAACATTAATCTACATTATTTTGGTAAGGGTAAATACTTATTGATGCATGTCACTTATCTTTTTTCTGTTTTTTTCTGTCCAAATGATCAGCATTTGCATACGAAAGTTGGTGGGGTAAGGAATTTACATTATCACAGCAGTTTCGCCACAAGAGTACACAGCATGTATGCAGCAGGAGTACACAGCATGTACGCCGCAGGACTCGGGCCAGGAGTACACAGCATGTATGCCGCAGGAGTTCACAGCATGTACGCCGCAGGAGTACACAGCATGTACGCCGCAGGGGTAGTACACCACAGGCTCATTTGCATGTGAAAAGTGTATGTGCCGCGTACATGCTGCGTACTATTTCCCGCATACTAAATTCCTCCAGCGTACATCCTGTGTACTATGTAGTCCACAGCATGTACGCAGCAAGTAGTACGCGGCAGAGCTCATTTGCATGTCAAAAGTGTACTACAAACGTACTATCGGTGTATGTGCGGTGTATATCCTGCGTACTATTTAAAGCCCTTGATTTCAGTACATATCATGTACGCATCATATACGCTGTATGTACACAGCAAGAGTATGCAGCAGGCCTTTTTCTTCTGTAAGGGATATACCCTGGGTTATAAGTATATACAATTTTAGCAAATGATATTCTGGGAAAACGTTTCCAGACATTTTCAAACTTCATAATGTCTTCATGAATTATATGCTTATGACTTACATCCTTGTTAGTATCATATGTTGCCCTATTTAGAAGATGCTGTATTGGCATGCAGTATCTTTTGTGAAAAATGTCCTTATATAGATGGCGGACGTTGGTAACTCTGTTAAAGTTCTTGTTTGAACATTTATGGTAGAGTGTCAAACCCTTATATGATTATCACATGCCAAATATCAAAGCTCTAGCTATTGAGGCTTCAGAGAAGAAGATCTTGTTTCTTACATATAAGCATATTGTATATACATGTCACACCCAGGAGCGTCGCCATTTTTTTACCCTAGGGCATTAATCTGAACTATTATGGTAGGGAGTCAAACCCTGATATCACATGCCAAATATCAAGAAGCTAGCCATTATCACATGAGAGAAGATTTTTAAAATTTGATTGCTGAAAACCCATATGTTCAATGCACTGGAACCATTTGAACAATTTTGAAAGAGGGCAACCAGGTTTTTTTTCCTTCTATAATAGGGGCCGTTAATAGGCCCATTACCCTCAGAAAATTTCTTTTAAATCATTGCACTTTTCCCAAACAACAGTGCCAGACTGTCACAAAATACGCCCGTCAGATGAAAACTGTTCAACTTAGAGAGTGGACAAGGCTTAATTTGCAGTTTTTCCAGTAATTCAAGAGCCATACTCCAAGAGTGCCTGGGGCGATTTGGGTGGTTATCGAACCTGGCCGGATATTAAGCCCACAAACATTGTCAGCAAGTTTGGTGAAGATCGGATGAAAACTCTTCGACTTAGAACTTAGAGAGCGAACAAGGCTAAATTCGCAGTATTTTCAAGTAATTCAAGGACCATGATAATCCAAGAGTCCCTGGGGGGATTTTTGTTCATTTTGGGCAAAAAAAGCTATTGATGTAACAAAGAAAGTAAAATGGAATATTGCCAGTCAGAAACCACAGAGACTTCAGACCCTTATACATCCCAGCAAGGTCAGAAATGGAACAGACCTTTTCTCTTTATATCAGACACAGTTACTGAAACTTGTTAAATGCGATTAACATTTTGTAGCGGTTATTAGAAATGATTAATAATATGTATAACTGCTCAAAACTGAATGACCCAAATTAATTTGAATTATACGATTCCAGTCATACAGTACAAATAAATTTTTTTTGGGTAACTGTTTTTGTCATTTTCTTAGGTATTTGCTTCCTTAACACTGGAGATATCCAGGTCAGCTGATGCCATCCCCGTTGTAAATTTTGAATAGCTAAAAGTCATGATAATTAACTGGAACGATTTTGTGCGTGGTTTTGTATTATACAAATATGGGAAATCAAATGTTTCTCAAGTGTAGTCCAAGATGTATTTTCAAATATGACAGTTTTGGAAATGGTCGCTCGCTGAGCTAAAAGGGACAAATAAAAAACAAATCAGTTCTCCCTATACTGCATTGTTATTTCTTAGTGTCTCTACGTAGGTCTACGGGAAACTGTGAATGAAATCTATAGGTAAGTAGCAGCGTCTGATAGAGGTGCGCGGTATTACCGGTATACCGGTAACCGTGGTACCATCTTCCCGTGGTATGATACCGCGGTACCATCGGGGAATACCGGTATTTTATCAACATTATCCCTACTTTTGTTTATTTTTAATTTACATTGTCTATGTAGCCTTCCGTAACAGCAATTGACACCATGCATGATTTTCCGATTTATTTCTCTGCAATTCCCATGCTACTATTATTAGTTTCCAAAAATAACCACCCAATGGTGCAACTGAACATGCCAACATGTATGATCGACCGTGTGATCCCCAATCAAAACCTTCGAAAACCTCCAGATTATTCCGTATAGATGGATGACGTCATGGGCGCACTTGTTTTTACTTTGAGTCTGGTAAATTCGGCGAGTCCCAACTTCTTGTTTAAATGATGATAGTTTAAAATATCCCAGTACGTATTTGCACGTATTAAAAAAGAAATAAATAGTATGGAAAATGTTGTCGAAATTTATTATTTTTTGTTTGAAAACGATCTGATGAAGCCTTCTTAAACATTACTGGTTTATCAAACGGGTGTACGAATCGAACTTCAAACAAGCGCGGCCTATATACATGTGACCCAGTGCTTCCCTAGAGACAATATGGCGTCTTCCGACGAATACACGCTAGTAAAAAATACTAAGGGTCATTAATCAAACTAGTCATTAGTCAAGTTAATATTCCAGTGTATTTTTTTCTTTAATTCTAGTCAAGTAACTAGTCTTCTTTGTTGCTCATAATAAATTAAGTATTTCTGAGAGTTTTTCAATATTTTTATGACCACTACCATAGCTGTAAGTCTTACGATAAATATGGTGGTATACCGTGGTATATACCGCGGTAATTAGGAAAAAACCGTGGTATACCGTGGTATTTTTTTCAAGGCGGTACCCAGCCCTAGCGTCTGACCACACTTTCAAATGCTGGCAAAAAAAATCAAAATAAATGTATCAAAATATAATTTCTATTCAATGACAATATGTTGCTGGGGAGTCTTCAGACGTGCCCAGATATGAATACCAAACATTTTCCAGGGGAGCATGCCAACAGACACCTAGATTATGTGCCTACACATCTACTATGGGGAAGGAACGCCCCTGCAAAAGAAAATAAATCTACCAAATCAGAATCCTGTCAGTAACAACTCGAAGGCATAGTAGACTCACTAAAATATATAGTTTTCTGCCAATATTTTATGACATTACAATCACATTTTGCGCTATAATCTATACACAGAATAAGCCTGAATCTTTGTGGTTTCCAAAGAAAAAGCTAAATATATGGGTCTTACCTTTGACCTCTGCTGAACAGTTCTTGAGTAATTAACTGATTAGAAAACATCCTGTCTCTAATTCTGTCTTTAAAAATAGACTGTCTAACACAAAACCTCTGAAATAAAGTAATGCCATTTACTAGAGATCTATGTTACTTTTAATTCGACTTTACAGTTGTTTTTTTTTCAGTGTGAAGTTATAGCTAAATGCACAGATTTACTAAATATCTTTTGTTTGTCCTCCTTTCTTTGTAAAAACAAAAACATTTAATATTTCAAAAATGACCATCTAAAAACATATATATTTTAAACAAATGGATGAAGTATTGCCATGCAATACAAAGTCCCCTACTGGAAGGCACTTAATTTTCTCTACTGTTATTTATAGTAACAAAGGGAAGTAAATCCTAAAAAAAAATCTATATAATATTATGTCAACACAAAACTCTTTACCAGGTAGAGCTAGGTCAAAATACACCTAAAAACTGGATGTAGCATTCATGTTGTACCACAGAAAAGTGGTCTCGATTTTTCTCTACGGCCAGTAACAAAAAATTAACAATATAAGCTATTCATAGTGACAACAAAGGGAAGTAATTCTAAAAACAAGGGTGCCTCATGGTGGTGAACATTTATGCCAAGTTACATCAAAATCCCTCCATGCATGAAGAAGAAATGCTCCGGACAATGTCATTCTTGAATTTGACCTTTGACCTCTAAGTGTGACCTTGACCTTAGACCTAGGGACCTGGTTCTTGTGTATGACAATCCGTCTCATGATGGTGAAAATTTGTGCCAAGTTACAACACAATCCCTCCATGCATGAAGAAGAAATGCTCCGCACAAAGCCATTCTTGTATCTGACCTTTGGCCTCTAAGTGTGACCTTGACCTTAGACCTAGGGAACTGGTTCTTCCACATGACACTCTGTCAAACATTTGTGCCAAGCAATATTAAAATCCCTTTAAGGATTGTTGAGTTACAGACTGGACAGGAAAAAAGCCCTTTCAGCCATTGACATCCAAGTGTGACCTTGACCTTTCAGCTAAGGGCCCGGGTTTTGTGCATGACAAGTTGTCTCATCCAGGAGAATATTTGTGCAAAAGTTATAGACCGGACAGGAAAAAAATCTTATTAACTTTTGATCTCCAAGTGTGACCTTGACCTTAAAGGTCAGAGACCACCAATTCAAAAACGTACAGGGAACTTACTGGGAATGAGGTAAGTGTATACCTGGGAATAAGGTAACGTCTGTGCGTTCTGATTGGTCAGTCATGTAAACAAACCCAGGAAGTGATTATTTTTTCAAAATTGATATTTTTTCACTACATTTACAGTATTTTATTATACATTTTGACAAAATTTGCTACATTTTATGTGTATTAAAAAGAAGTTTTATCAAACGAATTTCTCCCGCCATGTCAATGATATAAACAGGGGGTCATCTCATTCACACGAAAATTACTTAAATAAGTATCACTATTCATATGTTTTTCATCCGATATTTTGGTAGAACTAAGATAGTTCTTGAAAAACTTGTAATTAGATATACGTTTCGATGTATGGAAGGCCGTACACGCCATAATGTTACAATGTAAGTCTATGGGAAAACAATTGGTGGTCTCTAACCTAAAGCTAGGGTTCTGGGTGTTGAGCAGGACACGTTGTCTCATCATGGGGAACATTTTATGCCAAGTAATATTTTAATCCCTTGATGGATGACAGAGATATGGACCGGACACGAAACAGACACTGTTCAAGCCATGTTAACAGTCCTATTATGGGGTACATTTGTGCCAAGTAATATTAAAATCCTTTTTATGGATGGCAGAGTTACGGACTGGGCAGTAAAAAAAAATCCTGTTGAACTTAGACCTTCAATTGTGACCTTGACCTTTGAGCCAGGGAGTCAGGGTTTTGCACGAGACACATTGTCTCATCAAGGGAAACATTTGTGCCAGACTAGTCCAAATGAATATTTACGAAGAATTTGTTTGCCATCACTCCTAAAAGTCTGTGAGTGCTTCTTAAAGTAAGTGCAAATAAATTTGGAACCTGTTGCAGGGCTCCAGATAAGATGCGTTTTAGCATAAATTACGTTTTAAAATAATGCATATATGCATGTCTGATAATTTTTATGCTTATATTTATGCTGACAGAAAGTATGAGGCCAAAAAATTGGACTTGCATGTGGACGAAAACACGACAGAAAACTTGTTAAGCGGTCGGAAACTGGTTGTACCGGGATGCTTACAATTTTTTTTTTGCCAACACTCTATGACATAATAAATTAAACATGGTGAAATTTATCCTTTCATACAATAATTTCGTAATTATAAAGTCCACGGATATCTTGTAGTATAACTGGCTACCTGCAATCAACCGCAATCAAGTGCAGACGATTTATTTGTTTTGCCTTATCGTTTGACAGTAAAACACAGTGAATATGTTCGTTTGTTTGCACCAAAAGGAAAATGGAAACTTTGCAAGTTGCTGCTTACGGAATGATAAAAAAATAACGACAGGAGATAAAATACCATTTAGAATGTTGAAAAAATAGATATTCCTTTAAGTTTAAGGCACTCTTAAGGATAGTGTCGGGTATTTTTATATGTCTGTCCTGATGATTATGATATGAAACCGGTAGGTAGACAGATAGAGGAAACCCATTGGATGTTTTTCTATTTATATATACATGTGATCTCCCGAGCGGGACGGTCAAAATCCCGATTTTTTTCACCTTGCCCAAAATTATAATTCTCCCGCTTTTCATAAAAAATCAATTTTTAGACTTTTTCCTCACGGCACTATTATCATGACTGGGTTGATAATTACACGGTAAATCAAAGCGTCACCGACTGTTGTGTATTATACATGTGTGAATTATAGGCACTAATTTTGATACAAGGTAATGATTAATTAAGGAGACCCTCACTTTTAATGAATATAAGTGGTCTTAGACATTTTCCATTATTTCATATAGTGCATTATAAGTATTTAATTATAGTTTAAACTTCATTTTATACCTCTAAGGAGCCAGACGAGAGCAATTAAGGACTTTGGTCGCATTTTTTTTCTAAGTGGCTGATTCTTACAACTATTATAATTGTCAAAAAAGTTGCGTGTGTGTGTGTGTGTGTGTGTGTGTGTGTGCGTGCGTGCGTGTGTGTGTTCGGGTGAAAAAATCGGTTCGTGAAAATATGTGACATTTGATTTTAATGGTATAAGAACTATCTGTCAACAAGGTTTTGGTACTTTATTCAATAAATATTGGTATATTTATGTGTTTTGAGAGGTTTTTACATACAAACATACGGTTTCTGGCAGAATCATACATTTAATTTTTACCGAGGTGCAGACGACAGTCATCTACTAAAAATAGTAACGGGTTGGTTTTAGCAACAATTATTATTTATGTGGTTTCATTACCGAACAACACTTTTCTTTGAATAATCAAAAATTCATTTCAGTTAGGAATTATTTCTTATATGACTGGGAATTCTTTGCTTCGAATAATTTGAAGTCAAACTGGTAAAAATGGAGCCTAATTGGCATTGGGAATGGGCCGATATTCGGCTCCCTGAGACAGGCTGGTCTAATCCCTTATCAAAACAAACACTTAATCATGTTATCAGAATTCACCTATGAAAAACAACTCTTTCCTCCAGCTACGAATGGCGCAGGCTAGATCTCCGGCGCATTGACTCCCGACTCATTCTTATGTATAAAATCTCAAATCAAGTAGTTGCAATCCCGTTGGAAGATTATATCATCCCCCTAACAAGGCAATCACGCCATTATCATCCACTGTCTTACAGGTTAATCTCTGCAACCACTGACTACTACAAATACAAATATGGAATAATCTTCCACCTGATATTCCCTTGATACTGTGCCCGAAAGGGCGGATGGACCATAATTAAACCTGATATTCCCTTCCTTCCAACAAAGAGCTATAAAAATAATATTAAATATATAATTTTATACTTCTTTCTTCCAACCCTTGAGCAGTTCAACGCCGCTGTCTGCACATTAAACACACTTCACTATAACCTTGTTCAATATATTTGTATGGCTCGATCATTATTCAACATTATTCATGTATGATGTATGGTGGCATATTTCTGCATACGTTAACCAGATAAGTTTCGCGAAAATGTATCGAGATTTCACGAAAAACAGAAAAATTTTCGCGAAAACATAAAAGCTTTCACGAAAAGAACTGCAAATATTAAATGGAAAAAGATTGCGTTAGTGCCCACTACTGCATAGGGAAACCAGATAAGTTTCGCGAACATGGACTAAACTTTCATGAAAAACGGTGAAGTTTTCGTGAAAATAAAATGTTTTCGCAAAAATAATATTTTATTATCACGAAAACTTTACCGTTTTTCATAAAAATTTGGTCCACTTATCTGGTTTTCTTATGCAGAAGTGGACACTAACACAAATTTATCCGCTTAATATTTGCAGTTCCTTTCGAGAAAAGCTTTTATGTTTTCGGGGAAAGCTTATATGCTTTCGCGAAAATTTTTATGTTTTTCTTGAAAACTCGATACATTTTCGCGAAACTTATTTGGTTATTGTATGCAGAAATATGCCACCATAATGATGGCATATTTCTGCATACGATAATCATAAAATAATTTTTAAAGAAAAAACAATACTTTTCGCGAAAAATTTAATAAATTTTCGTGAATTTAGGAGAACGTTTTCGTGAAAATATTATCTTGTTATCCAGACCATATGTCAAAATAGTGCCCAGTACTGCATAAAAATAACTCTATAAAGACAACTTCTGTTTTCATGAAAAAAGAAAGTTCCGCGAAAATCTTTTATTTTCGTGAAAACTAACGTTTTGTTGCCATATTTTTGCATACACTTAAGCAGATAATTTTTGCATAAAGTTAAAAATTTTCGCGATATTCTTTTTTTCTTGAAAGTTTATGAGATTTTCATGATATTTTCAAGATTATCGTATGCAGAAAAAAACAACAAGCATGGTTTCGCAAAATAATATCTTTATCATTTATTTTTTATTGCATGCAATAGTTGGCACAATTTTTTTTTTACTTAGAACAAGAGTGTGGATGCAGAAATATGCCACCATAAAGATGAATCTATCACATTATCACTATTTAATGGATTATATTTGTATATACAGGTAAGTTGCGTCAACTATTTAAGGAATTTCCAGGAGTATACTGTATATTCAAGATGAGAGGGTTCAGTTGTTACTTTTCATTCATTGCTAAAGAAAATGCACTTTATGAAATTAGTAAAAATTATAATAATTACAATTCTCAGGTTTCATGCCAGAAAGATAAACGCTTGTGCTAAGCAATACCTGATCCCTAAGTCAAAATGGTTATGTAAGCAATTTTCAGACTATAATTATTATTTCGTTGAGAATGTGAATATAGTTTTATCAAATGAAACTTGTGATTGACTAATCGTTGCAAATGTATTATTTCAAATATCTCTAAAATTCATTTCTGACATCAACAGAAAAAATATTCAAAATAAAAAAAAAAATTGTAGGTTGGGGTTCAATTTTAGGGTCGGACAGGTAACTTTAAACCTAAACATAGGTCTATTTTGCTTTTCTCATATAATCATAAATAGAATCTGTGATATATAGCTGAACATAAAGATAGATTTACATTGTTGCAATCATACCTGTACGTTTATTGTGTAATGCACAGGAAAACTGTCATATTGAAGGAAAATGGCTCCCGTACTTGGATTCAGTGTTTTCATAGTTTCTCTTTGGGATCATGGAGTCCATTCATAATTTATCTAATAGAATTCCGCTAAAGACGGTGCACTTTCCATTACCACTCATGAAAAGACTCTACAGTCAAACCGAGTTTGCTATTATTTTGCTTGGTTCCATTCTATGCTTCCAAAGGATCTTCTTGTTTTAAAGGTTTGTCTTTAGGCAGTCAAAAGCTACTAAAATTATGGATTGACCATAATGCAATGAAATCCTGACTGAGGTATGTGGTAAACAAGATGGTCATTGAACATACAGCGCTCACCTATGTATAAGGCTCCAAGTGTGTTTGTATAAGGCAATGGTACAAGTATAGAGTTATGTTTATATAGATATCAAGGCTCTAGCTCTTATGGATTCAGAGAAGAAGATATTCAAAGTTTCTTTTTATTAGTCTTTATTAAATCGGTTCGTAGACTCGAGCATGACGATTCGTGCTTTGTGTTCTGCAATTTCTTGCGCAGAAGTGTCTTGTCTTTTTGTAGATTTCTTTGTTTTAGTATTTTGCTTAATATCAGATGAGATGTTCTTTTGCTTATCAAGGTCAACACTTTCTTGCTCATTAGATATATCATAATCAATAATATCATAGTCACTAATAGTCTCATTTTTCTTGTTTTATTCAGCACTTTCCTATGAGTTATTGGTGTGAGTACCTGAGGTTGCGCTAGATTTTTATCTTCCTCAATTAACAACACTGAATTTTGTAGTTGGTCCTCATGCACATCTGTTGTGCTGTCGTCTTGGTTGGACAGAAGCGTCCGCGATTTGCATATGTATTCAAGACTATTGTTTTCAGTATATTCTTTTTCCATGTCTAGTGAGAGCTTTTCACATTTACAGTGGTACCATAATTTACAGGCATCACATTCAATTGATGTATCTGAATTTAGACAAGTTAAACATGTTGGACAGTTTTGTGTATCGGCATCTTCTTCTTCTGCTGGACGGTCCATCACACAGGGTGTTTCTGCATTATTTGTTGCCATGGTGATGCTTTTCTTCGGTAGCACTAGTTGAGTTTCTGTAGATCTCTTTTTAGATGGTGCTTTTCTTGCTTTTTGTTTTAACGGGCGAGATTTGCTACCTTTATTTTTTATTAGTTTAAGTGCAGCCTCACACACTTCAGATATTTGTTGGTTATAGAATTCAATGTCACATTTATCATGAAACTCTTTACATATTGTATGCAGGCCCTTCACCAAAAACTGGTCATAGCCTACACCATTAACAATAACTCTACAGGTGGAATAATACAGATTTACTCGATATTGTTAATTACCTGTTTCTTTATCTTTGATGGAAAGTGATATGTCCATAACTACATCATTATTTCCGTTTATGATTTCACACTTTCTTTCAGTAGCATCACAAACTAGATCTGTGTGATTGTGAAAGTAATTTAGAGTACATTCTTTGAATAGTTCATAAGCAGCAGCAGAAAAAGTGATAACTGACGTACCATTTTTGTCCACAATGTCTATATCTACATCTCTATTAGCAGCACCTATCTTTTGCCTGAGTAACTTTTCTGGGTCAGAGGACAATATGGAGCTCGTATTTCTCTCTTTCCAGACGGTGTGTAGGTTTCAAGGGGATTTCTAGTCCTTGAGGCTCTACGTAGCTGTATCTATCTGGCTTGCCATTCTGTGGGAGTGCATGTATACTTAAAAGCCAAAGTTAAAACCCCTTAAAATATCAACCCAGATAGCAGACATGCGTTGGCCCAACGTTGGGCCAACGGCAGACTCTTCGTTGGCCCAACGAAGATTTCCGACGTTGGTCCAACGCCATTTTGCTAATTGGCGCAACGTTGGCCCAACGGTTGGTACACCGTTGGCCCAACGTCTGGTATCCTACACTCATCGTTGGCCCTCCATTGGGCCAACAACTGATATCCTACACTTATCGTTGGCCCTCCATTGGGCCAACAACTGATATCCTACACTCATCGTTGGCCCTCCATTGGGTCAACAGCATTTTTTCGTCTATCACGGTTGGTCCAACGTTGGGCCAACTCTGTTTCTTTGTTGGCCAAAGATGGATGCCAACGCTATCCCAACGATTACGAAATTGAAAAAAAACTAAAACTAGCATTGTTTAATACATGTTTTATTTTCGAATAGTTGTGATTTTGTTAACATTTAACAAAAAGAAATCTAACATTTATTTAAAGTTTGTTTGCAATTTTCCTGAAGAAATATAACAGAATATTTTATCACTACAACATGTAAAATATTGATTCCAGTCTTTTATAAATCTAAATATTTTTCTTATTTCAGTCACTAATTATATCCTACTAAAGTGAATTACTGTCTGTATATCAACTCATTATATATCCAAGTTCTGTTTGTTTGTTTGTTTTCTTTTCTCACTGAAGTTGCAGCTTTTTATATTTTTATTTTTTCCTGTGCACCACAGTGCTAGGCACTCCATTATTACTCCCTTGAACAGCATCCTGTAAAAAACAAAAATCATAATGTTGATTAAACCATCTACGTCAAATTGATAACAATAACTAATGTATGAAATTATTTTTTTGTATTTAACCGAGAAAAATATGTTAGAATTAACAAGATTATTTTATTTACAGAATTTAATACTCAACACAAGTGCCATCCGCCAGCTTTAGATATTAGTATTTAACATATGTTCAAGTCATATGGATATAACATGCATACAGGACATAAAAAGAAATTCTGTATAAGATTCCATAACTTTATCAAAAAATATTTAAAAAAAACTTCTACTTACAGTTTATAGCAGGAAGACGGGGTTTTTGTTAAATCTAGACCTATCACATGTATAATAGTTTCCTTTACTTCACATGTCTATAAAGCTAGAAATCTGGCCTAGAGTGTAAAATTAACCACATTTTCTGGGATTTCTTACATAACTCGGGTTAACGAGAGTTCATGTTCTGGAATATTCAACAGATTTATTGTAAACATTTTATGATTGTATAAAATTAGATATTTGTTATAGAGTTAGTAAGGTTTTTTTTTTCAATACTTTTTTCGCAGTTTTTTCAAGGTAGTAGATTTGAAATAGTTCAAAATATCATTACGGCTGCAGATAAGTTTTTAGTTTAATTAGCCCAAATTTAACTGATTACGAATTGGTGCAGAACAGTCTTTAATAATTAATTAAATATTGCATGTTACGGCTACACAACCTGTGTATACCTGTGGGGGCTTGTGATAAAACACTGTTACAGTGACCTGTTAAATATACAATTATTATATTATTACTTCTAATGGACCAACGTTGGCCCAACGATGTTTTCTCTGTATAAGTCTTTCCCTGAAAATCAATATCGGGCCAATGCAGAGATATCTGTGACTGAAATTTGAAGTTGGTTCAACGTTGGCCCAACAGCTGTATTTACAATACTTATTAATCATTGTTGGGCCAACAGTGGCCCAACAACGATTATCCTTTGACGGTTTTCCGTCGTTGGCCCGATGACTTCATGTTTACAGGGAATCAGTAAAAACGAGCAAAACGCGAAGTATATAACTAAGAATGTTAAAAGATGCTAAAATATTTTCACTTTTCATACACGTTTAAGACTATTAAATGTTAAAATATAAAAGTGTTCAGCATATGAATAGTTCTACAGCACCTATTATGATGTTTGGAATAGACTATATTTGTGTCTATTTTTAGCTGTCATAAACAAATACACAATATATGAGAAACTGTCTAATGTAAGTGTTCCAGTTCTGTGATAAACTCATACAGATACAATACTAATTTAAACCAGCTAGACTATTTGTCGTTTTCTAGCGTTTTTCTCAGCGCTATGCATTTCCCGCCATTATGGCGTGAGCGCGACAGACCACACTGAAAAATAAGATTATTTCTGTTTTTACCACAGTTTTTACACAGTATTGGTTATAAAACCTCAAACACAACTTCTGAAACTATCTCTGTGTAGTAAAACGTCTGAAATTCTCAACGTAGAACAGTAAAAACTGATAAAATTCAACACTGCTAAAAAATTCGTGCAACTTATAAAACGGAAATGGAAGGGGGAAACCGATACGATAATATTCTATAATGTTTTATGACAAATCAAAACAATTTTAACAATCCTGGTAGAAGGCCAGATTTGGGGCCAGTACGTCAAATGTCCAGTGCACAGTGACAAATATAAAATTATTAGAATATCAAAAAAGCATCGTCAAATTTCCTTATAAACTTGATAACACGTACAGAACTTAAAGAAACAAAAAAGGCTAAATATCTTGGGGTTACCATCAGTGAAGACTTTAACTGGAAAAAACATATAGAAAATACATCGTGGACACATTGGTCGAGAGGGCTAAGATGTTTTTCTACGGAGGTGAAGACCCCTGGTTCGAATCCTAGCTACTCCCATTGTGTTGTGTCCTTGGGCAAGGCACTTTATCACGATTGCCTCAGTCGACCCAGCTGTAAATGGGTACCAGCAAACTGCTGGAGGTAAGGTATAATTGGTTTTAACTGTTCTTGAAATAGGGCCGCTCTAAAAGCTCTACAGAGCTTATGTTAATTGTTTCACAAAGCGACGATAAATAAAATTTACCTTTACCTTTACCTAACATGTCAATATTTTTTTGGTAAAAAGACATGATATACTAAATGACTATATATAGTTTCCATATAATTGAAATGCTCTAAAGTACTGAAAATGGGGTCTCAAGATTTCATCGTCTATATGAAATAATGAAGGAAGTGAACTTGTACTTTTTGTTCGATTAACATATCTATACATTCAAAAAATCAAGTAGAGATGCGCCAGAATGTGTTACAGCTTTTGAGGCCGATTAGATACTACGTTTAAATAAAGTTAGAAACAGTCTAGTCAAAAAGCAAGGCGCTTCAATTTGATTGGTTACTCTCAATAGCTACGGTAAACAAATCTTGTGTACAACCAGTTTCAACTACATGGATACAGATAAAACTAATTTAGTTATGACCTGATTGCATGTTTTTATAAAGCAGAATGACCGCTGAAATTCAAGGCAGTTGGGTATGTGTAATTTAAACTTAGCCAAGACCTATCTATATAGGATCCAGTATATACGTTGTAATAGTGCAGTTATTTTTTGAAAACAAAAACAGTTCGTTCTAATTGACAGCTGCAGATAGATCACTTAGAATAAGTACAGCGAACTTGCCCTTTCCGAACCAGTTTTTAATTTTTTATCGTTTTACTTCGTCAAGTTTATATTTTAAATATAAATTTCATTTTAAATGCTGGACAAATATGTCACGATTAAACTAATGTGAAAAGAAATTCGAAACAAAACATTGTTTGTAACAGATTTCTGTAATTGATCAGACTGGTACTGTGCGTAATCCGGGTCATACTCGCCTATTCCGAATCACCACAAATGACCTGAAATGGTTTTCTTACTACTATCCACAACAACATAAAACTACCATCTTGAATCGAAAACTGAAATTATTTTATGTCAGGAATAGAAATAATCGCATTTAAGGCCAATTAAATGACTAAAACGATAGGCATGACATCCTTCTTTGGCATTATTGAAATATTCTGTTTTAAAACAGTCATGTGGGCGGTCTTGTCCTTTATGTGAATTAAATAGTCACATTGTATAATAATACCTCCGCCTTTTTTTTTAACATCTGGCCATGGGTAAAAACAATAACATAAATTAATATTTTGGACACATTGAATCGATATTTTTTCTGCAATCTTTAAACAACGTGCAGCAGAACAGAACTGAAAATGTGTGATTCGGAATAGGCACAATGTATGCCATCTATATTTCCTCTTTAGGCATCTCAATGGTCAAATTGTTTTTAATGTGGGATATATGACTGGAAAGAGCATAAAATTTCCTTCTTTTTAATCTCCCTTCCGTTTCATTTTATTAAAAAGCTAGAACGCAAGCGCTCTTTGAATCTGACATTTTTGTTTACATTCGTCAAACTTCCACATAAGAAAAAATATAGCATTTGGACAATGTTGCAAATATGTATTATGTAAGAATAACTTGAACATTTACCAGCAATTAATTATTAGTTTAATGTATTAGATATAAAACCAAAACATAGCTTACGATTTTTCTTGACGTATGCGCGACGGCTGCTTAAAAACTTGGAATGAGTCAATTTACAGACTGGTTCGGAATAGGCAAGTTCACTGTATTCAGTTACTTAATCAGGGCTAGCGCTGGGTTGAAAAAAGTTTGAGCCAAATATTTATGCCGTAGATCGAAGAGGCCCGCATGCCCATTTGCGTGTCCAAGACAGGGCTTTGGTGGGGTTCACCCGGGGCTGTGCCCCCAGAAGCTTTTGGGCGTTAAGTTATTTCAAATGCTTAGATTGCAGCAGAAAACACCATTATCCACAAATGTTGAAATATATTAAATGCTTCGTAACTGAATGGTCTGTCCTTGTGTTACGAATAATAAGCAAAACAGTGCATCAAGAATAAATTTATTTTTAACCATAGTTTATATCATTTCTCAATGAATTAACAGTATACGCTCGCACGCCCATCTGCGTATCCACAACAGGGCTTTGGTGGGGTTCACAGGGGGCTTTGCCCCCTAATACTTTTGGGCTATTTTGGGGTATTTCAAATGCTGGATTGCAGCAGAAAACACCATTATCCACAAATATTGAAACATATTAAATGCTTCATAACTGAATGGTCTGTCCTTGTGTAATAATAAGCAAAACAGTGCATCAAGGATAAATTTATTTTTAACCATAATTTATATCATTTCTCAATGAATTGTGTGTGTGTGTAGATCGTTTCCGCTTTTGTTGTAGCGTTGACCACTATGTGCATTATCGTTGTCATTACAGGTTGCTTACACAGTGTGCTTTTTCACTTTTGCTTCTTTATTAATATGAAAATATTGTATTAAATTAGAGGGAAGTTGTTTCAATGTCATTTAATAAAATCTGCCTGATGATTCTATAAATGCTGCAAAAGCTTTGACAAGTTCTTCTTTTGCAGTGACTGTCACATCCTCTATTTCTCCTGCCAGTGTAGACATGGAAATGGTGCTGCAGTCTATGCTATTCCTGTATAGTATGTCCTCAACTGTCCTTTCAAGTGTATCTCTTTGTGAAGAGAATCTTAAACATTTGAAAATGTAGTGATCAACTGTTTCTGGAATTTGGCATTGTTCACAATACTTGGATAAGTTCTTATCAATTTTAGACCAATGATTTCTTAATTTACTGTGACCACACAGCAGTTGGTTTATTATTGAAAAGTTTTTTCTGTCTTCTTCTCCTGTACAGTTCCTTGATCCTGCCCTGCTGAAAATTTCTTGTATGGTGTCTGTTTTATCTGATAAAAAGTATTTGTTGTTCCATTTTTTAACAGCCTTACTTTTCATAGCAGTCACAGCTTCTCTAGCATCTAACATCCCTGTCTCTTCTGTTTCTGCCATGCTCATTTCTGTGTCCAGGAATCCAGTGAACCTCTGTATGATTTTGTCTCTCTTCAATTGCAGCTAAATATTTCTTGATGTTAGAGATGGCCTCAATTTTGTTGGTGGGGATTTCCTTGCAAAAAGCAGACAGGATTGCAGCTTGGCAGTCTGTAAATATATGGATCTTTCTACCAGTGATTGTATTTATATCAGCCAGAAATTCCAGTGCTATCTCTATTCCGACTATTTCCCCTGAGTAGTTGTTACTATTTTTGCTTACTCCCCTGTTGAGCAGGATGGGTATAGAAGAGTAGCCTTCCAAGTAAACTGCAGCGCCCGCTCCAGTGTGACCTGGGTTGCCAAGTGCTGAACCATCTGTAAAAGCATGAATTAACAATATGTTATATACACGTAGCTACTGGGACAACTCTTAAGCAATGTTTTAATTTATCAGTTCTGAAATAAATCACAAAAACATTTAAGTAATCCACAAGCAACCAAGGAAAGTCTGTTTTCCGGGATCTGGACAATTGTCCCCCAGGACATATCCCCCCCCCCCATGAAAACATTTGCCCCCAAGTTGAAATGTTAGATAGGACATTTGCCCCCCAATGCTTATTTCTGAAAAGGACATTTTCCCCCCCCCCCCCCCCCCCCCATATCCCCCCCCCCATAACATTTGACTAAGCCATGCTTATTTCTAGACCAGTAGGTATCTTTTGGAACTTGATACAAGACATTCGTCATATTTTAGGGGACAGTGGCTTTCTATTTCCCATTTTTTAGCTGGATTTAGAGTCCTAGTTTCACTTTTCACAGAGTTTGCTTTCCTTGCAGGAGTTAAACTACCTGATTCAGAACTAAGTTTCTCAGCCATAATGACAAGCAAGAAATTAATTTAAAAACATTTTAATATATACTTATTGCCATCAATAATGAATTACTCATTCAAATAATTTTATTTAATCAATCTTTTTTGAACAATAATCTTGTCTTTTGATGAGATATTAACAGAAGGACCCATATTTTATTCAAATTTCAATCAAGGAACTTCAATCATGGCATGATTGTACCACAAACAAACACCTTTGATCCATGTGTATTCATTAATCAGTGCCAATGTAGCTAAACAAACTGTGAGAGATGCTTTTAATTACTCCTGAGGGCACAGGTTTATTGTCACTTGATGGTGTTAATGGACCATGGACTCTGCCTCTTGTTTATTGCATGTTTGTCACAGTCTGTCTTGGCACTCTTTGGTCCAAAATAACATTATATAAAATTGACTGATTTTAATTCTTAAAGTAGGTTTTTTTAGAGTTTGAGCCATTTCTGAATTGTCTTGAGCCAAAATTAGCATTTTAAGCATTTTGCTCAAAATGCCCATTCCAGCGCTAGCCCTGCTTAATGTATACTTAATGTGAAATTAGATGCTGTCTACTTGACTGGAAAACCCACTTGTGTAAAGTTACTATCTATAATTCTGTTCAGAAGGTCTTTTCACCCCAAGACACCCAAAGACACCACAAAACACCCCAAGACACCTAGAATATTTATTTGTATCATTTATTAAAAATATATATCTTAAAGACATGCTAATACAGACTGTAACAGTTAAGATAACCTTAGAGTAGATTTGTTAAAGGAAATACATCTAAGAACATCAGGTGAAATGAACTTGTTATTAATGTGACAGGGAGGTAAAGCCAACGTTACTATGTAAATTACATATTTATTTGTTTCTCTTGGATATAGTCATTCTGCAGATCCCGGACGCCCTTACAGTTAAAAACATTTTTATTTTTTACTCAAATTTACTAACATATTTTACCAACACAAATAACTTCTGAAAGAAAGGGAAATAACTGGATCTCCTTTAGGCTTATCATAGTTAAGCTTTTTGGATTGTTTCCCTTGAATTATTTTGTTCTAAAGTTTCCTTTTTTATGATTCAGAAAAAAAGAAAATTATCACCTAAAACATTAAAATATGTTATTATTTTGACATTTTGATACTAAAGAATAGGATAATTACTGTTTTTAGGTGTCTTGGGGTGAAAAGACCTTCCCATTCTGTTTGCCCATTTCCTGCTGCATGACTGGCTATAGTCCAAATAACAGGACAGTTTGGGACAGCTTGATAACTTTTGACTGTCGCTGTCTCCGTCACATCCAAACTTATTCTGCATATTTCTGTTGGGAAATCCCCAATGAAATCAGTGGGAACGTTTTCTGGTACATGTACAAAGTATTTGTAATGATTATACATCTCTGATAATGAATTTATTATTGTACCCCCCGACAACAAAGTTGTAAGGGGGGGTATACTGGTTTCTGTCTGTCTGTCTGTCCATCTGTCCGTAGACGCAATCTTGTGCGCACCATCTCTCCTTATCCCCTTGACAGAATCTAATGAAACTTCACACAAGTGATCAGTACCAACAGTAGTTGTGCATGGGGCATGTTAGGTTCTTTTAGAAAAAAAATTTGCAGAGTTATGGGACTTTGTTTTTTTGTTACTATACTTTATACATAGACACAATCTTGTGCGCACCATCTCTCCTCATCCCCTTGACACAATTGAATGAAACTTCACACAAGTGATCAGTAACAACAGTAGTTGTGCATGAGGCATGTTAGGTTCTTTCAGAAAAAAAATTTGCAGAGTTATGGGACTTTGTTTTTTTGTTACTATACTATATACAGAGACACAATCTTGTGTGCACCATCTCTCCTCATCCCCTTGACACAATTGAATGAAACTTCACACAAGTGATCAGTAACAACAGTAGTTGTGCATGGGGCATGTTAGGTTCTTTCAGCGACAAAAATTGCAGAGTTATGTAGGGTTTCCACTGGCCTTATTTTTTTTTCGCCACAAAATATCGAAGTCGGTGACGCATTTGTTTTGCATGTTGCAAGAATTTGTCATTTTATAGTTTATTTTATTATTTAATTGTTAAAATATTTTATTGGGGGTGGGTGGGGGGGATCAGGGGGCTTTCCCCCTTGAAAATTATGAAATACAGGTTTGGAATGGTGGCCTCTGGTGCGTTTCTGGGTCTAAATTTTGAGAAAATATTATTCTTATTCTCTGCCAAAATAGCAGGGTGCATCTTTGATGAGTATAGGCCATTTCTCAGCTAACTAGGGGTGGGGGGGGGGGGGCTCGAGCCCCTGATGCCTGGCCTGGAATTATATTTCAAATAAAAGGGCTTTATAAATCAAACAAACAGTATTTTGCATCTGACAAAATTTGATTTTAAATTAAAAATACAATTGCATGGGCACTTCCCTGAATTACCAAAATTAATCGGAAATTGGGGTCGTGAATATGTGTGACAAACGAAAAAAAGGGCAATCTAGATTAGCATTAATTATAAAATGAAAATTTATAACTTATTTTCTATGACCAGAGTTAATTTTTACTATTGATTTCTGCTTGTTTATCGCAGTTTTTCATTGGAATTTGCCAAAATCAATCTACAATCATGATTTAAGAATTATTGGAAATTATCGCGGATGTCCCGTCGTTCTACAAAATATAACTTTGAAATGGCTACTTTGACACTTCTTTTGTGATTCTGCTATTAAAAACATGTATAAATCAGATTTATATGAAAAACATTGATTTGTGTTTTTCATTTAACACCTGCCATTGGCTTTTTATTCAGTAGATCTATAACAGTAAACTACCTCGCCAAATTACTTCAATCAACGATGACATATGTAAAGGCGGAGCTAAATAATTTTGCCGATAAAATACGTCACGCATTGTACATCCAAAGCTGTCATTGGTTTATCGCATATCTAATTTAAAGTCAAAGATCAAGATGCACGTGGCAGCGTTGTGTAATAGATGTCGATCGCTAATCCCTCGGTTGGTGACACGCTGTGTATTGTGTATTATGAACGGAAACGGCCGCGGGTAATATTGATTTTTAGGCTAGATAGAGAGAACTTTTGGCAAAGAAATACACATTATAAAAAATACATGTACTGCAAAATATTTTTTCGCCACTTTTTTATTTTTTTCGCCATTGGCGACCGTGGCGAATTGCAGCGGAAACCCTGGTTATGGGACTTTGTTTCTTGTTAACATACTATGTACATACAGTCTGCATATGCAATCTTGTGCGTGCCTAATCTACCAAACCCTTGCACACAATTTAATGAAACTTCAAACAAGTGATCAGTACCAACCCTAGTTGTGCATGGTGCATGTTACATTCTTTTAGATAAATATTCTGCATAGTTATGGGACTTTGTTTTTTGTTACTATACTGTGTACATACAGTCTATATACATACAGTCCACATAATTATGCAATCTTGTGTGCGTCAAATTGCAATGTACTGTGTCAGTGCATACGGGGGGTACATTCATCACCTTTAGTGATAGCTCTAGTTATACCAGATTTATATAGCGTCCTTTTCATGATAAACACATTCAAAGGCGCTTTACATATACTGCAGCCACACAGGGCGCGAAATCATCCTCTACTAGTGCAACAGGAGCGTGCCTTATTCCTAATATCTAAATATGTATAATAATAATTTTTCTTGGGCTATTTTGCCTAATAATTTTAACTATTCAAATATATAAATTTTCCTCAGGTTTCCTAACCTTATGATTGACTTATATTCCAAAAAATGATTTATCTTTGAAACAATTAAATTTTCTATCTCAAAACATCTGAACAAATTAAATCACAAACAGATGAAATATTTTCAACTCTCAAACAACTCTTCGTTTGAATGCTTATTTCAGGAATCTTAAACAGATCTCCTCTATTTCTGAACTCAAAATATATTTCTGTATAATATATTTCTATATAACTTTCATTTAACATTTGCCCATGAAGTTTTACTGGAACAATAAAATATTTTTGATGCCAGATATCTGAGATTTCTGTGCATCAGTAAATATAAGTACTGCTCCGATCCGACACTTAATGGACAACCAGCGGACTGACTCTACAGCATTGAACAGATCTATTTATACCTCAGTCATACCCCGCAGCAAATAATTCGACTATATTTCAGCTATTCTAATTGGTTAAAATTCTCAGCCTTCTTAATTCATAGAGCATCTTCAATCTCAATATACTTTTATATGCATCTTCCGTCTAAGACTGATTCCCACATATAAAACAACAAATACTTCACAAACGCATTTCAGAAAACATAATCAATTCATACCATTTAAATAACTTATTATAAATGAAAGATTCCAAAATACCTACAGTATTAAACAGCTTTGTCGATAGTTTGTAGTTTTCCTTTTCTACGGGTAAAGATTTTGCAAATGGCGGAGAAGCAAATAGGGAAGGTAACTATGTTACGACTCCTATATAAAAGTACTGGGTAAGTATCCGTCACACTAGTACAGACACAGAGCGATCTGACCAGAGGGACAGAGTGAGATAAAGCCCCCAGAACAGACAGAGAGAACTTTTCAGATACAGACATGTCTGGCTAACTTAGCCTAGCTCTTTTCGAATAGACAGTCTGGTTCTTTAACGTGCCCGGCGTATAGCACCAATACACACGAAACCATCTTTCCTGGGAAGAACTAGTACAGGCCTCTAGTTAGGTGGGAGACACTCAAAAGCATCTCAGAAATTTCCTGTGCCTGGACCGGGATTCGAACCCCGGACATCTGGATTGACGGTCAAGCGTGTTACCACTAGACCACCAGCCCACCTACAATGTTGACATTACAGCATAAACTTGCCTCGCTGACATTGTATGAATGTGTATTTTTGTGTTTTGTTTCTGCAATTTAGTGTCATCGGCAGTCTGCTGTTTATTGAAACCGATGTCAGGGTAGATATAACCTTGCACCTGTCACATCATATTTTCAAAGATTTAAGTCTCTTATTAAAAAATATATGAATTAAATTCAACCCATTTGAAGTTTCTACATGAAAATTAATTTTTAATTTAATAAAGCAAGTCTGACCAGTATCCCGGCACAACCAGTTTCCGACCACTTAACAAGTTTTCTGTACAGTTATGTTCACATGCAAGTCCAACTCTTTGGTTTATTGCCTCATACTTTCTATCATTATAAGTGCTATAAAAGCAAACCATTTACTAAAGTTTCAAGTTTCTTACTAAATCCCTGGCATGAACTGTGATTTTGAAAATCGTCAGTAGGAAGTCATGCTGGAAATTTATAGGAATTTTTCTAGAGCGGAATAGCAGGGCCCTGCGCCCTGCCCTTTTTTAGTGCCACCCTTCTGCCTTTTTTCAGCAACAACTTCTGATGCAATTTCTACATGTTTAAAAAAATTCCCATAATTATACTCAATGCTCAGAAAAACTAAAGACAACTTACACTGAGTGTTTCAATGCAAATTGCTTGTGTCCAAGGAATACAAGAATAGATCAGAGCTTGATGTTGTGCACTGTAATTTACCAACAGAGCCGGGACACAGACGATATCATCTGTGGTTATAATAAAAATACTGGCTGTAAAAGTCAACCTCCGCGATGGCCGAGAGGGTAAAGGCACTGGTTCAGAATACTTTATTTTTTGTCTGGGCGTGGGTTCGCTCCCCGCTATGGGGGATCTTGTTTTCTTTTTTAAATGTAATAATTTTATATTCTTTTTAACAATATAATCTCAAGATAAAAAAAATCATTAAAAACAGATTTCCATAGTGGGAAGCGTTAAACCCGCAGCCCTGACAAAAACTTACTGTAATATGTACCTGCGTGCCTTAGACCATAGTCAAAATAATTCGACATTCAGATTGTTAGCTCATCTGATTTTTTGAAAAAAAATGATGAGTTATTGTCATCACTTGAGCGGTTGTCGGCGTCTGCGTCGGCGTTGCCTGGTTAAGTTTTATGTTTAGGTCAGCTTTTCTCCTAAACTATCAAAGCTATTGCTTTGAAACTTGGAATACTTGTTCACCATCATAAGCTGACCCTGTATAGCAAGAAACATAACTCCATCTTGCTTTTTGCAAGATTTATGGCCCCTTTTGTACTTAGAAAATATCAGATTTCTTGGTTAAGTTTTATGTTTAGGTCAACTTTTCTCCTAAACTATCAAAGCTATTGCTTTGAAACTTGGAATACTTGTTCACCATCATAAGTTGACCCTGTACATCAAGAAACATAACTCCATCTTGCTTTTTGCAAGAATTATTGCCCCTTTTGGAGTTAGAAAATCAGTTTTCTTGGTGAAGTTTTATGTTTAGGTCAGCTTTTATCCTACACTATCAAAGCTATTGCTTTAAAACTTGCAACACTTGTTCACCATCATAAGCTGACCCTGTACAGCTAGAAACATAACTCCATCCTGCTTTTTTCAAGATTTATGGCCCCTTTTGGACTTAGAAAATATCAGATTTCTTGGTTAAGTTTTATGTTTAGGTCAACTTTTTCTCTTAAACTATCAAAGCTATTGCTTTAAAACTTGCAGCTCTTGTTTACCATCATAAGCTGACCCTGTACAGCAAGCAACATAACTCCATCCTGCTTTTTGCAATAATTATTGCCCCTTTTGGACTTAGAAAAATCATTTTCTTGGTTGAATATTATGTTTAAGTCAAGTTTTCTCATAAACTATCAGAGCTATTGCTTTAAAACTTGCAACAGTTTTTCACCATCATAAGTGGACACTGTACATCAAGAAACATAACTCTATCCTGCTTTTTGCAAGAGTGATGGCCCTTTTTAGACTTAGAAAATCATGGGTAGGACAATATTTCTATTATACAAAAAAAATCAGATGAGCGTCAGCACCCGCAAGGCGGTGCTCTTGTTTTATATTTGTGACTGGCAATCTAAACATCAAAACTTTGAAGGACCAAAATAATGGAGGTTGAATCACAGTACACAGTCATGTAAAGATACTGGTTTTACCGCTTGCGCATATTGGCGTGCAAACGTTAATCGTGTACAGTACATACATAGGTTTAAATCACCATAAAATTCGTAATTTTGGAAATTATTTGGTAGTTTTTACATAAATCAATGAGGAATTGCATCCCCTTTTGATACATGTAAGTTTTATTTGAATTTATGGCCAATTTCGTGAAATAATCGGCATTTAAACCTATAACATGTAAAATTTCATCGGAAATTGCTTCAGCTATTTTGGTCTTTCGAGTGTTTGACGCGAGAGGGGATATTGCCAAAGGGAAAAAATTATCTCAATATTTCCTAGGGTCGCGTCAAATTAGTTGGACTACCTTAGACCAGTGCCTTTTTTGTCGGAAAATAGCTCTAAGCTAGTGTTATATGTTTGTACTTATCCGACGTTAAATGAATCTTCTTGTATCTACCTCTAGGCCATCGCGGTAGATGACGTCAGTTTAGCAAGTATTTTTATTAGTTCGACTATTCGAAGAATAGGGGAGCTATCCTACTCGCCCCGGCGTTGGCGTGAGCGTCACACAAATGTTAAAGTTTGCGTACCACCCCAAATATTTTCAAAGTCCATTGAGATATTGCTTTCATATTTTGCATACTTGTTTACCATCATGACCCCAGTCTTTAAAAAAGAGGAGTTAACTCTATCAAGCATTTTGACTGAATTATGGCCCCTTTTCGACTTAGAATAAATGTTAAAGTTTGCGTACCACCCCAAATATTTTCAAAGTCCATTGAGATATTGCTTTCATATTTTGCATACTTGTTTACCATCATGACCCCAGTCTGTAAAAAGGAGGAGGCAACTCTATCAAGCATTTTGATTGAATTATGGCCCCTTTTCAACTTAGAATAAATGTTAAAGTTTGCGTACCACCCCAAATATTTTCAAAGTCCATTGAGATATTGCTTTCATATTTTGCATACTTGTTTACCATCATGACCCAAGTCTGTAAAAAGGAGGAGGCAACTCATTCAAGCATTTTGACTTAATTATGGCCCCTTTTTGACTTAGAATATGCTTATTGTAATGTTAAAGTTTTACTCATTGCTTATATTATACTATCAAGCACTGAGAATAGTCGAGCGCTGTCCACTGACAGCTCTTGATTGCTCACCTGTCACATAGTAACAGGGTGAGCTTTTGTGATCGTCGGTCGTCTGTCCGCCCACAATTTCTTGTGAACACGATAGAGACCACATTTTAATCAAACTTGCACACAACTTGTATTGGCATAATATCTTGGTTCCTTTCGAAAACTGGCCAGATCCCATCATGGGTTCCAGAGTTATGGCCCCTTAAAGGGCCAAAATTTGTTATTTTTTGGCTTGTGAACAGTATAGAGACCACATTTTGCATTAATCAAACTTGCACACAACTTGAATTGGCATAATATCTCGGTTCCTTTCGAAAACTGGCCAGATCCCATCATTGGTTCCAGAGTTGTGGCCCCTTAAAGGACCAAAATTTGCTATTTTGGCTTTTACAGCTATATAGAGAGTTCATTTATGGTTTGATTTGATACAAACTTGCAAAATATCTTCAACAACAATAAATCTTGGATTCCATGGTGAATCTGTCAGATCCAATCATAGGTTCCGGAGTAAGGGTCTCTGATTGACTTCTGAAAACCAAAATGTTTTAATTTTTCCCTTGTGAACACGATAGAAGTGACATTTTATATTTGATTTTAACCACACTTACACACAACTTAAGTCACAATAAGATCTCAGTTCCTTTCAAAAACTGGCTAGATTCCATTATGGGTTCTAGAGTTTCTGCCCCTGAAATGGGCAAGATTTTCTATTTTGGCCCTTTCAGCCATATAGAGGTTTCATTTATGCTTTGATTTGATACAAACTTGCACAGAATGATTATCTTGATCATCTCTAGGCCTGGATCGAAACTGGGTCATTTCGAGTCAAAACTAGGTCATCAGGTCAAATCAAAGGAAAAGCTTGTTCACAACCTAGAGGCCACATTTATGACCATATCTTAATAGAACTTGCTCATAATGTTAATCTTGATGATCTATAGGTCATATTTAAATCTGGGTCAGGTGGGGTCAAAAACTAGGTCACTGGGTCAAATCAAAGGAAAAGCTTGTTAACACTAGAGGCCACATTTATGACTGTATCTTCATGAAACTTAGTCAGAATGTTAATCTTGATGATCTTTAGGTCAAGTTTGAATCTGGGTCATGTGGGGTCAAAAACTAGGTCACCGGGTCAAATCAAAGGAAAAGCTTGTTAACACTCTAGAGGCCACATTTATGACTGTATCTTCATGAAACTTAGTCAGAATGTTAATCTTGATGATCTTTAGGTCAAGTTCGAATCTGAGTCATATGGGGTCAAAAACTAGGTCACTAGGTCAAATCAAAGGAAAAGTTAGTAACACTTTAGAGACCACATTTATGACCATATCTTAATGAAACTATCTTGATGATCTTTAGGTCAATAGGTCAGGTGAGCGATACAGGGCCTTCATGGCCCTCTTGTTGTATGTAAGCTGGTATCTCAGTATCCACTAATGGGAATGGATTGAAACTTCACATACTTGTTCACTGTCATGATCTGAGATGTAATGCACAGGTCCTATAACACTACTTTGCATTTTTACAAAATTATGCCCCTTTTTCGACTTAGAAATTTTTGGTTAAGGTTTTATATATAGGCTGGTATCTCAGTACTTACTAATGGAATGGAATTGAAACTTCACACACTTGTCCACTGTCATAAGCTGATATGCACTGTGCAGGTTCCATAACCCTGTTTTGCATTTTTACAAGATTATTGCCCTTTTTCAACTTTTGTCTTCATTCAATTGACAAGGCTATTGAGTAGTCGAGTGTTGCTGTCCTCCGACAGCTCTTGTTTGTTTAATACTACGCTATTTGCACGGAGTCTGCATATGCAATCTTGTGCATGCCTAATCTCCCGAACCATTGCACACAACTTAATGAAACTTCACACAAGTGTTCAGTACCAACCGTACTTGTGCTTGGTGCATGTTAGGTTCTTTCAGAAAAATATTCTGCAGAGTTATGGGACTTTTTTGTTTTTTGTTACTATACTATATATTTTAACTCGACTATTCTAAGAATAGTCTGAGCTGTTCTAATCAACCTTGCATTGACGTAGGAGTCACACCTTGGTTAAAGTTTTGCATGCAAGTACGTATAGCTATTTAAAGGCATATATGCTTTGAAACTTATTTTATCTTTTTCTTTGTCAATAACCAACCTCACAGGATCCAGTCCCATAACTGACATTTATTTTGGCCCAATTATGTCCTCTGTTGGACTTAGAAAACTGTGGTAAAATTTTTGCATGCAAGCTACTATCTCAAAAACTAATGCAGATATTGAATTGAACTTATTGGGTTTATAAAACTAGGTCATAGCATCAAGTCCCATAACTCTGACATGTATTTTGCAAAATCATGTCCCCTTTTGAACTTAAAAATTTCAGGTTAAAGTTTTGCATGCATGTTACTATCTCCAAAACTAATGCAGGTACTGAATTGAACCTCTGTAGATATTTTAACTATAAGGGTAATATTCCTGCTTCTGGGACAACCATTCGAATAGTCGAGCATTGGCTGTCTTATGGACAGCTCTTGTTAACTCTCCCTTTTCATTTCTTCACATATATCTCCCCTTTCAGTTTCTGCACTCTGCTCTCCCCTTTCAGTTTCTGCACTCTGCTCTTCCACTTCAGTTTCTACACTATTCTCCCCCCTTTCAAAATGTTCACCCTGCTCCCCTTTTTCAGTTTTTTCACTATGCTCCCCCTTTTAGTTTCTTTGTGTTGCTCCCCTTTCAGTTTCTTCACTATTCTACCCATTTTAGTTTCTTCCCTTTGCTCCCCCTTTCAGTTTCTTCACCCTGTTCTCCCTTTTCAGTTTCTGCACTCTGCTCTCTCCTTTCAGTTTCTGCACTCTGCTCCTCCTTTCAGTTCCTTCACTTCGTTCCCCCTTTCAGTTTCAGCACTCTACTCCCCCTTTCAGATTCTTAATTTTGTTTTCCCTTTCAGTTTCTTCATCATGCTTTCCCTTTCAGTATCTCCACTTTGGCCCCCCACCCCCCACCACCTTTCAGTTTCTTCACCATGCTTCCCCTTCCTGTTTCTTCAACATGCTCCCCATTTCAGTTTCTTCATCATGCTTCCCCTTTTTGTTTCTTCACCATGCTTCCCCTTTCAGTTTCTTCACTATCCCCCCCCCCTTTCAGTTTTGCTCACCACGCTTCCCCTTTCAGTTTCTTCTATATGCTCCACCTATCAGTTCCTTCACCATATTTTCCTTTTCAGTTTCTACACTTTGCTCCCCCTTTCAGTTTCTTCACTGTGCTCCCCTCTTCATCATGCTTTCCCTTTCAATTTCTTCACCATGCTTTCCCTTTCCATTTCATCACTTTGCTCCCCCTTTCAGTTTCTTTATTCTGCAGTTTTCACTTCCATACATAGAATATAGTTTGAAACAGATTGTTTCCCGTGTGTAAAGTGGGTTTAGTTTAAATCTCTTCCAAATTTTCAAATAATGTCCATTGTTTTGATGGACTACCAATGCCTAACACATGCAAATACACGTTTAACAATTTCTTTCTTGTTTCAGTTTCCAACTGGATACTATGGCCATTTCCGGAGTAAATCACGTGCAGACTTTATATGTGAATACAGACAACTAGCTAGACCTTTACCGCCAAAGAAATTTGTTGTGCGTTCAAAGGTTTGTATTAATGTATGAAAAACTAAACCACTGAATTGAAGTAACAGAAAAATTGCCAAATAAATATATCAGCTTTCTGCTGAATAAAAATCAAAAGAAAGTGGGGGTCGTGCTTGAAGCAAGAAAAATATTTTCAATCAAACAAACACTTGCAAAATCAGCTGAAAAATGAGACCCCAGATTATAATGGTGTTGTTTGACCAAAGTTTCCATGACAAATTCTGTCTTTCTACTATTTCATTATGAATAAAAATGCTATCTGAATGTAAAGCATAGATCTGTCATGTGATTTCAGCAAACAGTTGTAAAGAAAATAAGGAAAATAGTTCTACAGAGGAAAAAAAACAGAACTATTTGAGTCCGCCATTATGCGACTACCTGCTTTTGTGCCATTTTCCTATTTAGTGTCTGTATGTCAATGTGTAAAATTTTGCAAAAATAGTTGTCGCTACATTTTCTTTTTTAATCATTTGTCCAGTGTTTAGCTCACCTGTCACATAGTGACAAGGTGAGCTTTTGTGATCACCCGTCGTCTGTGCGTCCGTCCGCACGATAGTGGTTTCATTTATGATTTTATTTTAACCAAACTTGCACACAGCTTGTATCACCATAAGATCTCGGTTCCTTTCTTAAAATGGCAAGATCCTATTATTGGTTCCAGAGTTATGGTCCCTCAAAGGGCCAAAATTAGCTATTTTGACCTTGTCTGCACAATAGCAGCTTTATTTATGATTTGATTTTTACCAAACTTGCACACAACTTGTATCACCATAAGATCTTGGTTCCTTTCTTGAACTGGCCAGATTCCATTACAGGTTCCAGAGTTATGGCCCCTGAAAGGGCCAGAATTAGCTATTTTGACCTTGTCTGCACAATAGCAGCTTCATTTATGACTTTATTTTAACCAAACTTGCACACAACTTGTATCACCATAAGATCTTGGTTCCTGTTTTGAACTGGCCAGATTCCATTATGGGTTCCAGAGTGATGGCCCCTGAAAGGGCCAAAATTAGCTATTTTGACCTTGTCTGCACAATAGCAGCTTCATTTATGGTTTCATTTAATACAAACTTGCACAGAACTTGTGTCACCATAAGATCTCAGTTCTTTTCTTGAACTGGCCAGATCCCATAATTTGTTCCAGAGTTATGGCCCCTGAAAGGGCCAAAATTAGCTATTTTGACCTTGTCTGCACAATAGCAGCTTCATTTATTTACTTGCACACAACTTGTATCACCACAAGGTCTTGGTTCCTTTGTTGAACTGGCCAGATTCCATCATGGGTTCCAGAGTTATATCCCCTTAAAGGTCTAAAATTTGCTATTTTGGCTTTTGCAGCCATATAGAGACTTCATTTATGGTTTGATTTGATACAAACTTCCAAAATATCTTCAACAACAATAAATCTTTTATTCCATGATGAATCTGTCAGATCCAATCGTAGGTCCCAGAGTTATTTTATATCTGATTACCTCCCCTGATTGTAATCAGAATGGATTTTTATCAGTAAGTACTTATAGGACTTATTTGAAATTTCATTGTTGTCATTAGTTGGACAGAGACAATCAAGGTAGATAACTATGGACTGATTTTATGTCAAATTACCTCCCTTTATTTCAAATTAAAATGGGTATATCTCCGTAACTAATGAAGATACTGATCTGAAATTTCATTGATGTCAACAGATGGACTTGGACAATCAGTGAAAATACATATTGACTGAATTTATGACAAATTACCTCCCTTTATTTTTTATCTGAATGAATACACCTTAGCAGCTTCTAATGAGATTGGTTTGAAACGTTATCTATGTCTTCCATGATAAGAAATAGTCATATTAGATAACTCTTGATTGAACATTTATCGATATGAATACTTTACTAATATATTGTTGTATAGGCTTGTACTCTGTATCTTCTACATGCATATACCAATGCATGATTACCTTCCCTGATTTTAATAAAAATGGATTTATCTCGGTAAATATTTATAGAACTCATTTGAAATTTCATTATTGTCTTTAGTTGGACTGAGGCAATCAGGGTAGATAGCTATGGACTGATTTTATGTCAAATTACCTCCCTTTGTTTCAAATTAAGATGGGTGTATCTCAGTATGTTAGTACGAAAATGCAGCATTTGAGCTTAGGACCCTCAAACTTGGTATGGAAATTGGCCCTGACTAGGTCAAAAGGGACTGTTACAAGAAAATGTTTATCCTGATGATATTTAATGTGTATGCCTATGTGCTCTATGTCTAAACTTGATCCTATCATTTTGAGCAATGGTACTCAGGTGAGCGATACAGGGCCATCATGGCCCTCTTGTTTCATTTTGTACTCTGATCTGCATACAAGTTACTCATTTGAACTTTCAGATATGTTAAATATTGACATTAGCAATATTTAGGTTACAAATACAAATACAGTCCTATGCACAACATACACTGTTCTTGAAAATATCTCTGCATTTAATCAGGATTTCATGGTACTGAGAAGACTGTGATAGTTACTAATAAATTAGGGTCATCCATTAATTGGTACCATATGGTCTGTACAGTAACATAAAAATTTTATCTTGCTGATGTATTTTATTCTGTATCCTATGCACATAGTTACTGGTATTGGAGGGAATTTGTACAACTGTGAGCTAAGTCCGAAAATTGTTTTCTTTCAAATAAAAAGTAAGAAAAACAATAAAATTATAAGTACAATAAAATTATAAGTCTTAATAGAAAAATGCTTATGCAGTGTTTAAGTAACAGATAATGAAGAAATAAACATATAAATTATGAATATTTTAGCAACCCATATTTAGGACACAGCATTTTCGAAATGTGCAAAATTTGCAGTACAGTTTATATTTTGATTTATTTGCCAATTCTAATTTATTTAATTGAACAAAAAATAGATATTTTCTTTTTAGCTCACCTGAGCAGTTATTGTGATCAATCGATGTCTGTCATCTGTCAACATTTAGCTTGTGTATGTGATAGAGGCTGTATTTTTCAATTGATCTTCATGAAATTTGGTCAGAATGATTGCCTTGATGAAATCTAGGTCAAGTTCGAATATGGGTCATCTGGGTCAAAAACTAGGTCACTAGGTCAATTCAAAGAAAAACATGTGTATTCAATAGAGACTGCATTTTACACTGGATCTTCATGAAATTTGATCACAATGTTTGTCTGGATGAAATCTAGGTCAAGTGTGAATATGGGTCATCTGGGGTCAAAAACTAGGTCACCCAGTCAAATCAAAGAAAAACCTTGTGTATGCAATAGTGGCTGCATTTTACACTGGATATTCATGAAATTTGATCAGAATGTTTGTCTTGATGAAATCTAAGTCCAGTTCAAATAGGGGTCATCTGGGGTCAAAAACTAGGTCACCCAGTAAAATTAAAGAAAAACTTTGTGAATGCAATAGGGGCTGTTCCCAGGTGAACGATGTAGGACCATTTGGTCCTCTTGTTATGACAGTAATCAATCACCACTCAAGGTATTGACTTAAAACTTGGCATATTGGTAGATGGCAATGAGAACCAGGTCAGTAGGTCAAAGGTCACAAATGGAGCTTAGAGGTCAAATTTGACCCTCATGTTTTGTGTCTGGAGCGTAACTTGATAACTGTTCAAGGTATTCAGACTTTAAACTTGGCATACAGGTAGGTTGAGATGATGTGCAGGGCACATGAACCAGGTCGGTTGGTCAAAGGTCAAGGTCACAAACTGAGTTCAAAGGTCAAATTTGTCCTTCATAGTTCGTGTCTGGAGCATAACTTAATATTGACTTGGCATATAGTTAGAAGGCAATGAGACGATGTGCAGAGTGCATGAGTCAAGTCTGTAGAAAAAGGTCAAGGTCACAGCAAGGTAAAATCTGTCTTTCATATTGTGTATGCAGAGCATAACTTGAAAACCATTCAAGGTATTGACTTTAAACCTGCCATATAGGTAGGTAGCAATGAGATGTGCATAGAGCATAAACTTTGTCTGGAGGTCAAAGGTCAAATTGAGTTCAAATCTGTCCTTTGAAGCACAACTTCAAAACTATTCAAAATATTGACTTTAAACTTGAAATACAGGTGGGTGATGACGAAATGATTTGAGGAGAGCAGCAGTCACAATTACTAACAGTCCCCCCTCCCCTACCACTCACACACATGTTAACCCCAATACCTTAGTATTCCATCATTGCTGCTCGGGGTCTTGTTCTTGTGCATGACACATCAACTCATTATAGGTAACATTGAAGCCAAGTAATTTTAAGATCCCTTGATGAATGGCAGAGTTATGGACCGGACAAGAAACTGACCAAGTGTGACAGTGACCTTAAGGCTAGAAGTCTGGGTCTTGCGAATGATACATCTTCTCATTATGGGGAACATTTTTGCCAAGTTATTTCAAAACCCCTCTATGCATGGCAGAGTTATGGACCAGACTCAAACTGTGACGGAATGATGGATGGATGGATGGATGGATGGACTGAAGGATGCAGCCTATTTCTATGTCCCCCTTTTTTCTTCGAAAAAGGTTGGGAGACAAACAAATTAAATAATCATAAGTGTTCCAGACAGCATTATGTTTTTCAAAACCATAATGCGGAATTCATGGTTATTTATGCCCTTTTGCTAAAATTGCATGACTTTTCATAAAATTCATTATAGGTGCTCTTCCTCATTTTTACACGCCAATTTTGAAAAAACGTACATACAAATGCTTTATGTGATGGCACATGCATCTTTCCATCATCCTTCCCTTATAATTTGTGTCCGGAGCATAACTTTATAACCATTTAAGATATTGACTTTATACTTGGCATATAGGGAGATGACATTGAGACAATGTGCAGAGCACTTGAACCGGCTCTGTAGGTTAAAGGTCAAGGTCACAAAACAGGGCTCGCACAGACCTGGAAATATCATGGAAAATCACTCTATCATGGAAATATCATGGAATTTCGAAAAGATGGATTTCATCATGGAAATATCATGGAAATCCCAAACAGATCAGGGAAAATCTAGAAATTGGGCCAGATTTTTTTAATTTTCTAGTTCTCGGGAGCGCTGACCAGATTTTTTAAATTTTGAAATAAAAATAAAAGTGATTTTCGCTTATTTTATTTTTATTTTCCCCACCGATAGTCGGGAGTGAATACAGGCGAAAATAAAATTATTAACGGCCATTTTGTTCATCCGCGCCCTGCCGTTTTAGCGCTGCCCTTCTGCCCGAATCGCCGCCCTTTTTTCTTTCTTCAGCGCCATTTTGCCCTTTTAGCACTGCCCCTTTGAATTACCCGCCAAACATTTGTCAAAATAGGAGACGTCTTGAAAAACCTGTCACTCGATATGCAGATGTGACACTCGGCGACTTCACACAGGTGCTGTGTATTTGCCCGAGACACGTATGCTGAGTTACGGTAATTAAAACGATTAAGAGACGATGTCAGACCGACTGAAGTGCAAAAACAACAATTAGAGAGGAAACTGGAAAACAGAGTAAAAAGGGAGAGAAAATATAATTTAGAACACAGTCTGCTGTTTATTAAATGGCCAGTAATTATCGGCAATTAGCGTGAACCTCGTGTCAGTTTTGTTGTTCACAGTTTGATCTCGATTGGAGATAATACTCGATCTTTAATTAGTATCATAATATCTATGATACTTTATATTTCTTTCATCAAAATAATATTAAATTTATATGAAATTAAAATTATTAAAGAAAAAAAGAACACTCGATCTTTTACAGTATGTAACGGCAACAACAAAAAGCATTATTCCTGTTTGTTTAATAAATACATAGATCAACTGTTTGTTTTATGATTGCATTCATTATTTTTGTCTTGCAAGTTTTCTTGGTTAGAAATACCACAAAATGTTAAGTTCTGCATAAAGATTGTATCGCACATTATATCAATCTATTTAACATCTAGTTATATGCAATAATTTGCCTTAATGTCATGTAAAAGCGATACTTTACCGTATCATGGAAAATCACTGAAGATCATGGAAATATCATGGAAATTGAGTAACAGAATTCTGTATGAACCCTGTCCAAACTGTCCATCATATTTTGTGTCTGGAGCATAACTAAATAACCATGCAGGTTTTTGACTTCAAACTTAGCATGTAGGTAGGTGGCGATGAGACGATGTGCAGAGCACATGAACCTGGTCTGTAGGTCAAAGGTTAAGGTTACAAATTGAGCTCAAAGGTCATATTTGTCTGTCATATTTCGTGTCCAGGGCATAACTTATTGACCATTCAAGGTATTGACTTCAGACTTGAGATGTAGGTAGGTGGCAATGTGACGATGTGCAGAGTGCATGAACCAGGGTGGTAGGTCAAAGGTCATGGTTACTGCAAGGTCAAATCTACCCATCATATGTTGTGTCGAGATCATAACTTAAAAAGTATTAAAGGTATTGACTTGAAACTTGGAATAAAGACAGGTGGTGATGAGATGATGGGCAGACTGCAACAATCTACATTACACCTCCCCCACCTACACCCGCACACTTTCCATCAAAAAAGGATCTTTAAATTTTGCTTTTTCTTTAAATTTTGCTTCCGTTCTCCTCTGATATTACCATTCGTATATTGCCCTGCTTGGTTGAGCTGTTGTCTTCAGGATATATTAGCATTTATTACTTTTGGGAAGTTTTTTAGCTGTCACAACATTTGATCTTCCCTGATTGTTTGCATGTTTGGTAACCCCAGATCATATTAGAAATAAACTGAAACTTACAACCTTCTTTATCAGTTTTGGTAAATGAGATATCGTGCACCCAGCAACAGTAATCCAAGTAGTCACATTTTTAGCTCACCAGAGCCAAAGGCTCAGGGTGAGCTATTCTGATCAGTCACTGTCCGTTGTCCGTAAACTTTTACTTTAAACGACATCTCCTCATAAACCGCTAGGCCAATTTCATCCAAAATGCACAGGAATGTTCCTTGGGTGAAGCTCTACAAATTTTTTCAAAGAATTGAATTCCATGCAGAACTCTGGTTGCCATGGCAACAGAAAGGAAAAACTTTAAAAATCTTCTCAAAAACCAGAAGCCCTAGAGCTTAGATATTTGGTGTGAAGCATTGCCTAGTGGACCTCTACCAAGTTTGTTCAAATCATGACCCCGGGGTCAAAATTGACCCCGCCCCAGGGGTCATTTGATTTTACATAGGAAAATCTTCAAAACATTTCTAAAAATAAACCAGAAGGCCTAGAGCTTAGATATTTCACATGTAGCATTGCCTAGTGGACCTCTACAAAATTTGTTCAAATCTTGACCCCCGGGGTCAAAATTGACCCTGCCCCAGGGGTTACTTGATTTTACATAGGAAAATCTTCAAAAATTTTCTAAAACTAAACCAGAAGGCCTAGATCTTAGATATTTGACATGTAGCATTGCCTAGTAGACTTCTACAAAATTTGTTCAAATCATGACCCCTGGGGTCAAATTGACCCCGCCCCATGGGGTTACTTGATTGAACATAGAAAAATCTTCAAAATTTTCGAAAAATAAACCAGAAAGCCTAGAGCTTAGATATTTGACATGTAGCATTGCCTAGTGGACCTCTACAAAAGTTGTTCAAATCTTGACCCCCCAGGGTCAAATTGACCCAGCCCCAGGGATTACTTGATTGTACATAGGGAAATCTTCATAAATTTGCTAAAAATAAACCAGGAGGCCTAGATCTTAGATATTTGATATGTAACATTTCCTAGTAGACTTCTACAAACTTGTTTAATTCATGACCCCCGGGGTAAAATTGGCCCCGACCCAGGGGTTACTTGATTGTACATCGGAAAATCTTCCAAAAAATTTTCTAAAAATCATCAGTTTGACATTTGAAACATGTAGCTCATATTACTCTGGTGAGCGATCCAGGGTCATCATGACCCTCTTGTTGTTACATACCATATGCTGAAATTGTTCTGCTGAATATAAAACATGTTCTGTCACAAGATAGTTTTCTCCATTTTCGTGATGGGAATGCTATAGTGTATTAACTGATATGTAATTGACAAATTTTGCCACCTTCCTAGAGCACTTAATCCTCATTACTGTGTGTATGCAGTTTAAAACCCCAGACATCTTCAGAGACTTCCATCAGTGATTGTATTTTTTGCTAACTCTGTTTAAAAAGTACTCTTAATGATCTCAAAACTAAATATCCCCATTGATAGTTGCATACATTTTTGTGACCAGACAGTAGGCAAGTTGAAAAATATGAGTCCTAATACCATTGCAGAGCTTGAAATATGAAATTTAGTGGGTATATTTATCTCCCTTTATAATGTCAACTTTTCCCACACTTAGGGTTAGATTTTTAGCTCACCTGAGCCAAAGGCTCATGGTGAGCTTTTGTGACCGCTCAGTGTCCGTCGTGTGTCGTGCGTCTCAGTCCGTCAGCATTTTCTAAAAAAATCTTCTTCTTGCAAACCACTGGGCAGATTTACACCAAACTTCATAGGAATGATCCTTTTTTGGTCCCCTTTCAAAATTGTTCAAAGAATTGAATTCCATGCAGAACTCTGGTTGCCATGGCAACCCAAAGGAAAAACTTTAAAAATCTTCTTGTCCAAAACCGCAAGGCCTAGAGCCTTGATATTTGGCATGTGACATCATCTAATAGTCCTCTAAGAAGATTGTTCAAGTTATGCCCCTGGGGTGAAAAGAGGTCCAGCCCCGGGGGTCCCAAGTTTTGCATAGACTTATATAGGAAAAAACTTTAAAAATCTTCTTGTCTAAAACCACAAGACCTAGGCCTTTGATTTTTGGTATGTAGCATTGCCTTGTGGTCCTCTACCAAAATTGTTCAAATTATTACCCTGGGGTGAAAAGAGGCCCTGCCCAGGGGGGTCTCAAGTTTTATATAGACTTATAGAGGAATTTTTTTTTTAAATCTTCTTGTCTGAAACTGCAAGGCCTAGGCTTTGATATTTAGTGTGTTGCATTGCCTTATGGTCCTCTACAAAAATTGTTCAAATTATTACCCTGGGGTGAAAAGAGGCCCTGCCCGGGGGGGTCTCAAGTTTTACATAGACTTATAAAGGAAAAAACTTTAAAAATCTTCTTGCCTGAAACTGCAAGGCCTAGGCTTTTGATATTTGGTATGTTGCCTTGCCTAGTGTTCCTCTACCAAAATTGTTCAAATTATGACCTGGGATGAAAAGAGGCTTTGCCCTGGGGGTTCCATGTTTAACATAGAGTTATATAGGGGAAAAAAATCTTCTTGTTCTAAAGTTCAAGGCCTAGGCCTTTGATATTTGGTGTGTAGCATTGCCTAGTGGATCTCTTATAAGATTGTTCAAATTATACCCCTGGTGTGAAAAGAGGCCCCACCCTGGGGTCACTTGTTATATAAGTTATATAGGAAAAAGTACTTAAAAATTATTAGATCATAGTTCCTAGACTGTTTAATTATAATTACATGATGACCTCAAGTGATTAGGGGTCACCTGACTGTGACCATGACCTACTTTCTTGTTTTTTAAGATACAGCCTTGAAATTTGGATGACATGTACAGTTTTGCCCACAGGTGACCTACTGACCTACTTTCTTTATATTTGCCATTTGAAACAGGTGGCTCGTATTACTCAGGTGAGTGATCCAGGGTCATCATGACGCTCTTGTTAACATTGTGTACAACGTATATTTAATTTTATGGTACACCAGTTATTAGTCCAGTACAACGTTTGTTGGTGCAGATTTTTGCAGCAGAGCTAAAAATAGCAGAAAACATTCAAATGAATTCTTCTCATCAACAAATAATTCTGTGGTCAACTGCTTGACTTCCTCTTATAATCTTTCATATTTAGGGATGAATGTTTTTAACTCCAAACAGTTGATACAGTGCCTCATGACATTTATTTAAGGTGGAAAGTAGAAAGATTCAGGGAATATCCTTGGAGCCAGCATGGCCATTTTGCCCTGTCCATCTGTCACACTTCATTTCCGATCAATAACTGGAGAACCAATAGACCTAGAACCTTCAATCCTCATAGGATGGCAGGGCTTATGGAATAGACAATCCCTATTGTTTTTGGGGTCAATCCATCAAAGGTCAAGGTCACAGGGGCCTGATGGAAAACAATTTCCAATCAATAACTTGAGAACCACTTGACCCAGAATGTTGAAACTTCATAGGGTGATTGGTCATGCAGAGTAGATGACCCCTTTTGATTTTGGGTCACTCTGTTAAAGGTCAAGGTCACAGGGGCCTGAACATGGAAAACCATTTCCGATCAATAGCTTGAGAACCACTTGACCCAGAATGTTGAAACTTCATAGGATGATTGGACATGCAGAGTGTATGACCCCTATAGATTTTGGGGTCACTCTATTAAAGGTCAAGGTCATAGAGCCTGAAGATGGAAAACCATTTCCAATCAGTAACTTAAGAACCACTTGGCCCAGAATGTTGAAACTTCATAGAATGATTGGTCATGTAAAGTAGATGAACCCTATAAATTTTGGGTTCACTCTGTTAAAGGTCAAGGTCACAGGGGCCTGAACATGGAAAACCATTTCCAATCAATAGCTTGAGAACCACTTGACCCAGAATGTTGAAACTTCATAGGATGATTGGAAATGCAGAGTAGATGACCCCTATTGATTTTGGGGTCACTTTATTAAAGGTCAAGTTCACAGGGGCCTGAACATAGAAAACCATTTCCGGTCAGTAACTTGAGATCCACTTGACCCAGAATGTTGAATCTTCATAGGATGGTTGGACATGCTGAAAAGATGACCCTTATTGATTTGGGGGTCACTCTATTAAAGGTCAAGGTCGCAGCGGACAGAAAATGGAAATCTATTTACCGTCAATAACTCGAGAAACATTTGACCTAAAACCTTAAAACTTCATAGGGTGATAGGACTTACAGAGTAGATGACCACTATTGTTCTTGTGGTCATTCCATCAAAGGTCAAGGTCACAGGGGGTTGGACATAGAAAACCCTGAATGTTGAAACTTAGTAGGATGATTGGACATGCAGAGTAGATGACCCCTACTGATTTTGGTATCACTTGATCAAAGGTCAAGGTCACAGGGGCCTGAACATTGAAAACCATTTCCAATTTATAACTTGAGAACCACTAAGCCCAGAATGTTGAAACGTAATGGGATGATTGGACATGTCAAGTAGATGATCCCTATTGCAGCCAACCATCAGTGTCTCTTTGACTTTCACTCCTGTCCCCTATTGACTTCTTGCCTATATGACTATGCATTGGGGGAGACATGCACTTTTCTACAAAAGCATCTTCTAGTTCTTTGATATTAGTATTACTACACTATCATCAGAAAATATGACTTAGATTTCACATTCTGTTGATTTCATGCTAATTTATTCTCATTTCAGGAACCAACTAAAAACATGTGTTCCTCCCATGACAAAACAAGCATTTTTAATGATGCCATATTTCCAACAGTAAATATCTGTATTTCCAACATATGTTCTAATACATTTTTAGGGCATAGCTGTCTTACTCCACTGTATATTTGTATACCTACCACAGCGGAGTTGTGAATAATATTGACTTGCTTTTGCCAGCTATACATTTCATGTGGATTATAATGAAAGAATCCAAAACTCAGATTTTATATCAGTTAATATTGCTTGAGTTATGGCCCTTTCTTAATTTTAAGGTTTAGGAACAAAATTTTGATTAAGCTGTTTCATTGGAGTAATTTCACTTCTGTTTAGCTTGTTTGTACAAAATTGTGACATACCCTGTAATCACTCTTGCATAAGTTCATTAGTTCTAGCATCATTATTCCATGAATTTTGCCTCCCCCTACCTCCCCACCTTTTATTTAGAATTTCAGGTTAAAAGTTTTGATACACTTCCACTCTATTTGTGTTATTGCGGCAGCCACTAAAAGACTGGACAAAGTCAAACAACCATCCTGTTTTGTCAAAGTAAAATACTATCTTGTCAGAGTCGACTATACAAAGTATATGGAGAGCTATTCTACTCACCTTCGCATCGGCGTCAGCGTCTTTCCGCGTCCCCACCTTGGTTTAAAGTTTTTTTAAACTTTCTCTTTTTTCTCCTTATCTCTGTAATTACTTGATGGATTTGCTTTAAACTTAAAATAGTAATTCCTCATCATCACCCACATCATATGGCACAAGGACCATAACTCTCACACCAATATTTCATGAATTATCCCCCATTTTTATTAGCTCACCTGTCACAAAGTGACAAGGTGAGCTTTTGTTATCGCACACTCCGTTGTCCGTCGTCGTTCGTCAGTCCATGCTAAACTTTTGCTTGTGACCACCAGAGGTCACATTTTTCATGGATCTTTATAAAATTGGTCAGAATGTTCATCTTGATGATTCTAGGTCAAGTTCGAAACTGGTCACGTGCGGTCAAAAATAGGTACAGTAGGTCTAAAATAGAAAAACCTTGTGACTCTCTAGAGCATATATTACACAAGATCTTCATGAAATTGGTCAGAATGTCATCTTGATGATATCTGGTCAAGTTCGAAACTGGTTACGTACCATCAAAACTAGGTCAGAAGGTCAAAAAAGAAAATCCTTGTGACCACTCTAAAGGTCAAATTTTCATGGGTTTATAAAATTTGTCAGAATGTTCACCTTGATGATATCTAGTGCATGTTCGAAACTGGTCATGGGACAAACTAGGACCCGTAGGTCTTAAAAAGAAAAACCTGTGACCTCTCTAGAGGCATATATTTCAAAGATCTTCATGAAAATTGGTCAGAATGTTCATCTTGATGATATCTAGGCCAAGTTTGAAACTTGGTTACGTGCCTTTAAAAAGTAGGTCAGTAGGTCAAATAATAGAAAAACCTTGTGACCTCTCTAGAGGCCATATTTTTCATGGGATCTGTATGAAAGTTGGTCTGAATGTTCATCTTGATGATATCTAGGTCAAGTTCGAAACTGGGTCACGTGCGGTCAAAAACTAGGTCAGTAGGTCTAAAAATAGAAAAACCTTGTGACCTCTCTACAGGCCATACTTGTGAATGGATCTTCATAAAATTAGTCAGAATGTTCATCATGGTGATATCTAGGTCAAGTTCGAACTGGTCACGTGCTTCAAAAGTGGTCAGTAGGTCAAATAATGAAAAACTTGTAACTCTCTAGAGGCCATATTTTTCATGGGATGTGTATAAGTTGGTCTGACTGTTTTATCTTGATGATATATAGTCAAATTTGAAACTGGGTCAGCTGATATCAAAAACTAGTCAGTAGGTCTTAAATAGAAAAACTTGTGACTCTCTAAGGCCATACCCTTGAATGATCTTCATGAAAATTGGTCAGAATGTTCACCTGCTGATATCTAGGTCAAGTTTGAAACTGAGTCATGTGCCTTCAAAAACTGGTCAGTAGTCAAATAAATAAAAACTGTGACCTCTCCAGAGGCCATACTTTTCATGATCTGTATGAAGTTGGTCTGAATGTTCATCTGAGATACTAGTCAAGTTTGAAACTGGTGAACTGCGGTCAAAACTAGGTCAATAGGTCAAAATTAGAAAATCTTTGACCTCTCTAGAGGCCATATTTTTCAATAGATCTTCATGAAAATTGGTCTAAATGTTCACCTTGATGGTATCTAGGTCACTTTCGAAACTGGGTCACATGCGGTCAAAAACTAGGCCAGTAGGTATAAAAATAGAAAAACCTTGTGACCTCTCTAGAGGCCATATTTTTCATGAGATCTTCATGAAAATTAGTGAGAATGTTCACCTTGATGATATCTAGGTCAAGTTCAAAAACAGGGTCACGTACTGTTGAAAACGAGGTCAATAGGTCAAATAATAGAAAAACCTTGTGACCTCTCTAGAGGCCATATTTTTCAATGGATCTTCATGTAAATTGGTCAGAATTTTTATCTTGATGATATCTAGATCAGATTCAAAACTGGGTCACATGAGCTCAAAAACTAGGTCACTATGTCAAATAATAGAAAAAAGTACGTCATACTCAAAACTGGGTCATGTGGGAACAGGTGAGCGATTCAGGACCATCGTGGTCCTCTTGTTTAGAATTTCAGGTTAAAGTTTTGATGCACTTTCACTCTGTCTCAGATATTCCTAAATGGATTTGATTCAAACTGAAAGTAGTTGTTCCACATCATCTCACACATCATATGACACAAGGCCCATAACTCTGGTGCCAATATTTAATGAATTATCCCCCCCCCCCTTTTACTTAGAATTTCAGGTTAAAGTTTTGATGCACTTTCACTATATCTCAGTTATTACTAAATGGATTTGATTTAAACTTAAAATAGTTGTTCAACATCATCACTCACATCATATGACACAAGGGCCATAACTCGTGCACCAATATTTCATGAATTATCCCCCTTTTTACTTAGAATTTCAGGTGAATTTCAGGTTAAAGTTTTGATACACTTTCACTCTATCTCAGTTATTACTAAATAGATTTGATTCAAACTTAAAATAGTTGTTCCACCTTATCACCAACATCATATGACACAAGGTGCATAACTCTGTCACCAATTTTTCATGAAGTATGACCCATTTAATTAGAATTTAAGGTTAATTTCGATGTATTTTCTCATGTTTTTATCTCGATGTAAATGAGATGTGGAACCAAAATTTGTAGTCCTGTTTGGCGCCATATAACCTATACTGTGTTGGTGTGCTGTAAAACCCAAATAAACAAACAAACACTATATCTCAGTTTTTACGAAATGGTTTTGATTCAAACTTGAAATAGTTGTTCCACATCATCACCCACGTCATATGACACAAGGTGCATAACTCTTGCACCAATATTTTTTGAATTATGCCCCCTGTTTGCTTAGAATTATACTTGTATGGTATCAGAGTACTTATTTAAAACTATAAATAATTAACAAATAATTGTATATTGTTTGTTTCATTACTTTTGCTTTCAGTGTAACTTTACATAAAACCATGTTGTTTATTCTATTACCTTCCTTATGTAAATTTCATGTAATCCTCTTATATATGCTATTTTGCATTATAATCCCTTCATGACTTTGTTTACTTTAATTTGTTAATTTGTGTTTACTGTATATATGTACATTTGAGGCTCACAGGGAAGACTGGGTACACCCAACTGTGTTGCCTCGTTAAATAAAGACTTTATTATTATTATTATTATTATTATAGTGTTTTGATACACTTTATCTTTACCTCTCTTATTACTTAATATTTTTGACACAGACTCAAGCTATTGTGCAATATCTTCATCTACCATTGGAGTCATTAAACACTCCAGTGACAGCTCCAGTTTCCTCAGATGTGCCCAGTTTCACTATCCAGCAGAGAAATAGTCGGGCGTGCTGTCTCCAGCGACAGCTCTTGTTGTCGAGCCTGCTTGCGGATGCGAAGACATAGTTGTCCAAATGGCTGTTCAGTGTATGTGCGTGTGTCAGTGTGTGTGTGCGTCCGCCCGTCCGGATTTGTTTGGCTGGACCATAACTTTGACATGTGTGGAGCAATCTTGTTTATATTTGGCATGAATGTTAACCTCAGTGAGACGGAGTGTCATGTGCAAACCTCAGGTTCCTATCTCAAAGATCAAGGTCACAGTTGGAGGTCAAAGTTAATGTCAGATCTTGTCCAGCCCATAACTTCGACATGCATTGAAGAATCTTTGTTTATATTTGGCATGAATGTTAACCTCAGTGAGACGGAGTGACATGCGCAGACCCCAGGTTCCTATCTCAAAGGTGAAGGTCACATTTGGAGGTGAAAGGTCATATAAGATCTTATCCGGCCCATAACTTTGACATGCATTGAGGAATCTGGTTTATATTTTGCATGAATGTTTGACTCAGTGAGACTTACTCTGTCTCAAAGGTCAAGGTCACAGTTATGGGACAAAGGCGGGGCTCAACATGTTGCCCGTAGGCATCTAGTTGTTAATACATCACTGCAGGGCAAAATATAGTGGCCTCAGAAAATGTTATCTCAGTCAAGCTAGCTACAGATATGTTGATAAACACCATCTTGTTATTTAGTCAGTGTATTAATTTATAATTGGGCCGTTCCATGAGAAAACCTGTATTAGTGACATTATATAACTATTGCATAATAAGTAGCTTAAAATACTGGAAAATCATTGTTTTTCTTATGTTCATGTAAAAACTAGAAACAAGTATATGAAATACAGTTATCTAAGGGAAATCAAATTCTACCATATTTTACAAGTGAATGTTATTTATGTTGTCAAGGCAACGGAAATTTGAAAGCACCCATGCATCATGAAAATATAGAGGTATGTAGATAAAAGGCCCGTGATGAAACCAAAAATAACGGTTAAGTTCATTTTAAACTGTTTCTAGATATTCAAAGAAATGATATTTAGTAAGTGAAATTTGTTTCGTTAATGAAGGCATGCATGGTGACGTCATACTTCTTTCATGACGTTCATAACATCACATCTCAAAATGCCTTCAGTGACTTAATGGCAGCTAATAAAAGAAAACTTGCTATTAACTCTGTCACCTGCTTAAAAATACATCATGCAAAGTATTTTGATAATACACACATGTGAGTAATGATTTGGCTTCAGAACATATATTTTTAAAGGTTTGGATTTCAAAACACAAACAACAGCGAGCATAATGGTAAATTCCTCTTAATAATGCAAATTGTAATGTTCCAACTATACACAGTTTCGGACAGAAATATTGGAACTGCAAAGCAATTGCATTTGTTTACAAAAATTTGAATACATTTATATAATCTATACAAATTTTTGAATGTTAATTTTAATATTCGTTCCCATCCTTCGTCATAAATCTTTGTTAGAATATTTGTCTGTATGAAATCTAGATCAGATTTACATTAAAAACTTTGCCACTAGCTCAAATCATAGAAAGGCCTAGTTTACACCGAAAAGGCCACATTTTCTACCTGATTTTTATGATTCTTTGGCAGAATATTTGTCTCTTTAAAATCTAGGATAAATTTTGTAAATTGGTCACTTGGGTGAAAAGCTAGGTCCTTCGGTCAAATCATTGAAAAACTTGTCAATGGTCTACCTAATACATAAAACATGGTCAGAATATTGGTCTCCATGAAATATTCTTTAAATGATATCAGAGGAATGATCCCTCAGTGACCCTATACTAAGTTTGTTTAACCCTTACCATGCTGGACACAATAGATCGTGCCTTTGCGACCAGTGTAGATCATGATCAGCTTGCACATCTGTGCAGTCTGATCAAGATCTGCACTGTTCGCCATTCAGTCAGTATATTTTTGGTAAGCACCCCTTTAGACAGTTAATGGTACTGTCCAAACTAAAAGATTGACAAGTTCATTATAGAAATTTAGCAGGGTAAGGATTAAGTTAGTCTTTGCTTGACATAATTATAGAAAAATCTTGTTTATAATGCATTTTCTGATACACATGACACCTGGTCACATTGTCACATTACTTGTCTTTATGAAATCAAGATCAGCTTAGATTCTAGGACATCTTGTATCCAAAACAAGATCAGTTTGGAAATACAGGAACTTCTTGGCCTTCTGTTTACTTTATGTGAAAGGAAAGACCTGCAAGCATGCTTAGCTTAACAAAATCTATGAATTTATTATCAGTACAACCACTAAAAAGCCTTTTTATAGTGACCACAGCCTCTTAATGATTAAGTTCTAGTTTGAAGATAGAATATTTATCAATTTCTTCAGTTTCTAAAGGATAGTAGTTCGTCAGTGGTTTCTTTATTTTTTCAGGGTCTTGGTAGAAGACGAGTTCCCAATAGCACTTACCAGTTTAAAAATGATTTTATAACATGGATGCCAGAAAGGGAATTTATTGAAAAATCTTACCCATTAACTTCTACATATAAAGTAGACTATATGAGTGCCAACGCAAAAAATCAGCTTCTTACAAAACGTCCAAAAACATCTTTTGAGGGAGTACCGACAACGTCATACAGATATGCTCATGGGAAAAGCGCTCCAAATAAAGACACAATTGATGCAATGAACAACGAAGCCCTTAGATTAAGTCTTTTAAATCGCAAAGATCGAGCAATGACTGCTGTAAACAGAGGTAGAGAATCAGTTGCATCATGTTTAACCTGGAGTTCTTTCAAACCAAACCTGAGCAGCGAGCAAACACTGAGGTCTATGGTACCACCAGCAACACAGACATCAGAATTTATACCCCACCCACCCACAGCACCTAAGCCTGAAACATCAATGGCAGTGTCACAACCACCTGTACAGCAGGCCTGGCCAGCACCTGAAGCAGCAGTCACCCAGCAACAGCAAGCACAGCCACCTTCTGCAGAAGTACAGGCTCCACCTCATCCTATAGCTGAATGATACCCTGTAGATCTCTACTCATAGTTAAGATAGATTGTGGCCAGAATTGACATGATTCTTACTGTCAGTTGTCTCAGCTACAATTGTACATATTTAAGAATTCAAGAAAAGAACTTTGTGCTCTTCTACAAAACTACTTTCTTTATAGTGAAATATTTCTATCAATTATTATGCCAAATTATCAGTAACTGTTAAATCAGTGGTCTATTTTGAATGAAGTGGAAAGATTTTTTGGTTGGTCAGGGGTGGATTTCTGAAATGCTGTTGTCCAGAATTTAATGGGTGAAAGACAGTTCCATCATAATTTCTTTTATAGTATTTCATTTGACTAACAAAAAGATATTTAGAGATAATACAACATGGTGTGTTAGCCCACAAAGTTGAAGACAGATTGAGCTTTTGGTATAGTTGGGTACTCCGACCTCCATAGTCTGACCTCCCATTTGTCTGTCTTTTTATAGTTTTCATTAAACATTTTCTTAAAGTTCTTAAATAGCTTCTTCTCATGAACTTGATGGACCAAACTTAATCTTTAAACACATTTTGTTGGACCTTCCTCAAATTTGCTGTAATTGTTACACGTTTTGGGGCCATTACAGCAAAAAAAAACAACAAAAAAAACTTTAAATAACTTTTAATGATCTGCTTAATAAATACCCTCCAAACTCTGTCAGAAACAATGTCAGAAAGTCAAGGTCATCAGGTGAGCAACTTAGGCCCATTTGGGCCTTTTGTCTTTATTCCACAATCTGCATTTTTGTTTTGACCAGGTACTATATGTAGTATAGATAAATTTTATATATAATCAAGGATTTTTTTTATTATGCCCACATGGAAAAAGGATGAGTTATACTCTGCTGCTGTAGAAAATTAGATATGGCTGTCAAATGCCTTAGATTATTGCCTGTAGTCAGAAGATGACCCCTGTTGTTCTAAGGGTCAGTAAGTCAAAGGGCAAGGGAACCTTGATCTTGAAAACGAAAACTGTTTTCAATCAATTATTGGAGACTGCTAGGGTGTATTTCATAAACTTTTGTAGTATGATTGATTATTGTCAGTAGATAACCACTGTTGTTTTAGGGTCACCAGGTATCATTACATGTTTTAGGTCACTAGAGCCTACTTTATAAGGTGATTGTTTGTGAACACTGGATGAATTCTATTAATTTATTGGTCATTGTTCTAGGTCATTGTGACCTGAAAAGTGCTTCTGAGAATGCTTGGGTGAATGGATGTCAGACTTGATATTAAGATGATTTTTCTATGGCTGTTGTTTTTAGTGTTATAAAGTCAAAGAACAAAGTAATCATCTTAATTAAAACTTTCTGATTGATGTTAAGAGAATGATTTTGACTATGGCTGTCAAACTATAGTGAAACAAACACTGCACCCACGGGCATCAGTGACACAAGGACTTGGGGCACAATCAGTTCATGTATGAACCAAATGTTTTCCATATATTTTCTATGTTTTGATCACTTGAAACCCTGGACAACACGAACATTTTACACCGAGTGACCTATGTTTTACTTAACATAAATTAATGATCATTATGGTTTTGTAGTCAAGGTCACAATGACAGAGACTGCAAATGGTTTGTAATCAGTAACTGGAGAACAAACAAACTTCACAGGCTACCTGTGGTGAAAAGATAGCCCATATTATTTCATGGGTCTGTAGGTCAAAGCTTTAAGCTGTGGTGATATTATATAAGTCTATAAAAACTGGTAAGAACTTCAGCCAACAGACATCAGACTATAAAGGATATTTTCAGTTGTCCTATTACTGCCATACATCAAAGCTGCATTTATTCAGACTGAAGTCAGGGAAAGGGGAGGTCACATTTATATTCTTTACATTCTTTTATATGTTATTTTTAGGTTATATATTATTTTAGCTCACTGGAGTACCTAATGCTCAAAGTGATCACTCGCCATCTATCAGGTATCCAGTAACATTTTCCAAACAATATCTCTTGCGGAAGCATTTGATGAAACTTGGTATGAATATTTCATATACCGCTTCTAGAAATGTTCACATGGTTCTGTTTTGCTTCACACAAGACTTAAAAACAACTTCTTTTGAACCGCTCCAATTTTTTTCATGGAAATGTATCCTGTTTGTCTGTCCATGAAGAATATTTAAATTTAGATTTGTCAAAAACATGGCCACAAGTGACTATGGTCTTTTTTCCCTGTAAAAAGTGGGTACTTAAAAGAAATACTTGTCAGAAACTAATGGCCCATCTTTTTAAAGATATACTTGTCAGAAATTGCTAAGTCATATTTTGAAATGATTCCCTATAAGTGGTCCTTGGGTAACCCTTTACCAAAAATGTTCGAATTATTCTGATTTGTCAAAATAGGTGACTACAGGGTGTTGTCATGTTTATCTGAACTATTTTCACAAGAATGTTCCTTAAGTGACACTCAATCAATAAAAGGTTGTCTAAATTCATAAAAAAACATGGTTGCCAAGGAATGGGGCTATTTCCTTATATGGCTACTTGGAAAACATTGAAAACCATCTCTGAATCTACAAGCCTGCTTTCCGGGTAATTTGGCAGAATTGGTTCCTGGATGATTCTCTTTTAGATTTGTTCAAGCCATTTTGTTTTATCAGAAAACTTGACTGCATTAGATGGTGCTCTTTTCCTATATCTATATTATGGAAACTTCAAAATTCTAAAATAACTTGGTACAAACAATTTCATTGGACCTGTTTTCTAAGATTCTCCACATTGTTTGATTTGTAATAAAACATAGCCATTAGTAGGATGGGGTTAGTTTCCACATCTGAGCATGAAGTGCTCATTGCGAGCTTAAAGGTAAATGCCACAGTTGCCTATATGTATATAGGGAAAAATTTTACTATGGGCAGAATTTCTTTATACTTTGTGTACTGACTGAGAATCAGATTTAAATCGGAAATATGTTTAAAAATCATAGGTACCCAGGCTTGATTTTGAATTATCTGCCCATGAAAGTCAGAAAATAGCAAAAAATCCAATTTTCAAGGGCAGATAATTCAAGATGAAGGCAAGAGATCTGTGCATTTTAATTTTTATTTCTGTTTCAGACTTCATTTGCAGTCAGTATAGAAAGTTTAAAGAAATTCGGTCCATTGAAAAGACCAAGATCATATCATTTTGCCATGTTCATAGATAGAAGGACATTTGCAGCAATCTCTATATTGACAAGGGGAAAAAAATTCTTACAGAAAGAATTTCTTTTTAAAACTTTTTTTACTGATAGAGAATCAAATCGAAAACAGAAATGTGAAATAAAAACAAACCACAGGAACCCAGCTTTTGTCATGAACTATCTGCCTCTGAAAGTTGGAAAATTCTGAAAAAATCTACTTTCAAGGGCAGATAATTTAAGATCAAGCCTGGGTACATATGAATTTTGATACATACTTCCGTTTTAAACTTCATTCTCAGTCACAAAGTTTAAAGAAATTCTGCCCATAGGAAAAATTTTGCCCTATATACATACAGGCAACTGTGGTATTTACCCTTAAAGGAAACTTAAATTTTCCTTGTCGTTAAAGAATATCTTCTACAAATAAAATTTCAACAAAACTTTACTGGAATGTAAAAATTCCATGGTTGGTTTTCCTTCAAATTCCTTCATATGTAGGTCATCCGTGCAAAATTCTGGTTTCAGTGGTAACAAAAGGGAAAACTTAAAAAAATCTCAAAAACTGCTGGTCTTGTTTCAGAATAATTTCACAGTAATGTTCCTTGGTAAATTTTCTATCAAATTCCGTCAGATCTTGTTGCCAGGTGGCCAGGCCAGTTTTCACAGCACAGCTAGACTGAAACCTTAGGAAATCTAGTTGCTCTCCATTATTTTGTCACAAATTGAACTAAAAGGGTGTAGAACAATAGAAAGTAACTTGATTTTTGAGCATGTATTTCAAACCGGTTTGTCATGTGTTACTTCTGTATTATTATTGTACCAATATGCACCTTAAAACATAGTTCTAGATATTGTAATCTGTGCAAAAATCCTTGAAAGGGAAAGCCAATGTTATTTTAATGCTAGTTCTGTCTGCTAGGTTTTTATAAATCATTTAAAGTAGTGAAAATATTTTCAGAATTGGCTTAGCAATGAGAAGATTAAGAACATTTCAATGTAAGATCAAAATTGTTGTTGCCAGTTTTTGTTTCTTAGCAAAATGGCAGGTTTAAATTCGTTTTAAGACATTTGTTTGAATGGTATTTCCTTAATTTTGTAAACTAATTTCTCTACTTGTCCAGTAGAGCGAAGGAAGTAATCAAACTTTACATCTTAAACTGAAGACACTGTAGAAATCAAACTATTTCAAGGAAATTGCAGCCACAGTTGCCATTTTTAGCCTTGTCTTGTGTGTCCAACTCCTCCCACACTGTTAGCCTGATTTTGAAAAATCAGTAACTGTTATTATCACTGGTATTAGTTAAGATTTTTGTTAAGGTCAATCTTTTCTCAAAAACTGAAACTGCAAATTTGTGTATGACCATTAGTTGGGTATTTTGACAAAGAACCATAATTGTTGCTTGCAGTTTATAAGAATTATGGCAGTACTCAGAAAATGGAATTTCTTTTTATTTAGGTCCGAAAATGGAATTTCTTTTTATTTAGGTCATCTTTTCTTAAATATTATAAGAGCAATAATTATTGCTTTGAAACTTTACCTGTCATTATTACTCTTGCTTGCATTTTTTATAGAAATATGACCCATTTTATGCTCTAAAATTTGAATTTATTGGTTAATTTTGCATAATCTTTACCACTTCACATGTGTATTGGCAGGATTTATGCCACTACCCATGTTTATTTGCATGATTTATGCCACTTCCCATGTGTATTGGCATGATTTATGCCACTTCCCATGTGTATTGGCATGGTTTATGGCCACTTCCAATGTGTATTGGCAGGATTTATGCCACTTCTCATGTGTATTGGCATGATTTATGCCACTTCCCATGTGTATTGGCATGGTTTATGGCCACTTCCCATGTGTATTGGCAGGATTTATGACACTGCAAATGTGTGTTGGCAGGATTTATGCCAATATTTTGTTTTATTTTGTAGTTTCATGATTAAACCACATCTGTGATAACAGACATATTGTTAGATTTAAGGTAGTTCTGCATGTTTGAAATAAACATTGTTCAGCTTTGTGGAAATTTGTAGATTCATATGTTTTTCAAATCATAATTGTACTGAAAAGAAATTCAGCTATCTAAAATGATAGGTCCTTGTGCTTTTTTTTTTGTTGTTTCTTTTTGTTAGTCCAATTTGAAAACAATGGTTCTCTGGTCAATTTTCACAATGGGCTTCTATGGGAAAACACACTTTTGTTGACATTTTTTTATACAAGTTAGATTTTAATGAAACATTTAATAGTTGTACATTAACCTATTTTAAATTGTACGTCAAAATAATAAGTGGAGGCTCATGTGCCGGATATTTCAAAGTACCAATTAGAGGCCTTGCATTGATGCTTATTTTGTGTAAATGTTTTGAATTATCGTCAAAATTAACCTTAACAAATACACTTGCACTGGCTGTTCTACACTAAATACAGGAGATAAAATAGATTCCCAGCAACATTTTGCTACTTGTATAATGCCTGCCAGGCATTATTCTAAGTTTTCTGGATAAGTGATGTTATGCTGTCACCTCTGGTTAATCAGATGTGCAGAACTACCTTAAGAATATTTTTATTTTATTAGATTATTTGTATGTAATGTCTGCTTATTGAAGTTAAAGTCTATAATATGTTTTTTTTTGCTCTGGTTAATTTCCTTGTCCAAGAAAGAAGTAGTAATGTTACAATTGAATCTGTATAATTTCTTACATTTTCACCAGTAGTGACATTAAAATTTGCCATAGCAAAACTTAAACTAGAACAATAATTCATTAAATGTTTCAGCATAGTTTACTTTAGATCTAATGTAAAAATCTCCATTGCTTTTGTTATGTTTTATTTTTATCCTTATACATAAGAGTAATATAGAGTAGTTTGACAGAAATATTGACATTGATATTTGATGATTTAGTGTGTACATCAGATGAAGTTTATAACAATCTTAAGAAGTGAAAATAGCTGTAATTAAGGTAACGGGCCTGTAATGAGAATGGGCTATTTCTGTGAGATTACTTACCCTGTGATTTCAGCATCTATTGGCCAACATTGCATATGGAGAATATGTAAACAAAGGGATATTGCTGATAGTCATTACACATCAACTACATTAAGGTATCCTGTAGTATTAACACATTGTGATATAGTTGTATATATAGTTCTAATACATATTGTAGCTCTAAAATTGTTTTGTTACATGATAATTACAGAAATTGGCCCTTTAAATCTCTTCACAACCTTACATTATTTTACTTACATAAACATATTTGATAAGTCCATATTGCCTGCAGCAATATAGCTAAGGGAATGGGGTGGGGGTCAGTGTGGTATGTTAATTCTCACAATGTGTAAATCAAATGGAACTCTTCCAAAATGTCATATGAATACCAGTGCTGGGTAAATCAAGGCAAGAGTCATTATGTTGTTGTCATTTCTTTGATTTAAAAGTTACAATATATTAAACACAACTTTATTTTTACAATTGCCCAATTGTCTATTTGTTATTTTGACCGCCAACCTGTTGCCTCAATAGGCCAGTAAAAGAGAGCTCTGGGTGTATTTCAGGATCATTATAAAATCTTAACATTATATGAACAGTTCTGATAAAAGTTATTGCAAATGAAGTTGAATCTCCTGTTTTGTTGATCTGATTCTGATTATTATATATTTGGATTTGAAAAGAAAAAACATGCCCACTGCCCACTGGTGGATAGAACTTGTTTCCATATTTGTTTTTATACCTGTTGTAGCTGTGAAACTTGGGTAAGCAGATTGGGCAATTATGGCCTCCTTGTTTGTAGTATGTTCTCTTGTGAGGGCAATACATTATATAACAAGTATAGCAGTAGGCATTTTTTTATGTCCCCAATGTCCATGACACTGAATGCATATAGTATTTGAACTCTCTGTCAGTCTTTATGTAGGCAACTCCTATAATTTCCATCCAGTAGAAATGAATCTAGCAGGGACTTGCATATTTGCTTATATGGGCCTTTTTCTGACTGAAACATCACATCTGCATCAGAAAAGTGTTAAAAACTAAACCTTGTTTCCATCCAATTGAAATGAAACTTGGTATACGTCATTTATATGAAGTGGACATGAGCATAATGTCAGAATTTTCATGTCGGCTTATAGGAGACGGCAGAAGCCTTGTAGTAATCACTGTTTCTGTGTTTGTCTGTCAAGTCAGGTTGAATTGTCCAGGCCAAAACTTTTGAAAAACTGTTGAAGGGATTTTGTTAAATGTTCTTACAATGACAGACAACATTTAGAGGAAGTGCACTAACAAGAACCATAACTCTAGTTTGCTTAGTTTTTAACTCACCTGTCACATAGTGACAAGGTGAGCTTTTGTTATCGCCTGTTGTCCGTCCACAATTTCTTATGAACACGATAGAGACCACATTTTGCAATCAATTTGAATCAAACCTGCACACAACTTGTATTGGCATAATATCTCACCGTGGCCCAGTGGTTAAGGCGTACGCCTCGGGATCGGGAGGTCAAAGGTTCGAGCCCCATGGGGAGCGTTCGTCCCGGGGATGTTTGTCATGGGACTCATTCCAAAAAGGCTGGTTCGTGAGCCGCGAGCTAGTTAAATGAATGGTTACCGACTTCTATCTGCCTGGCGTAGTGGTAGAAGTTGGGAGGTAATTGGTACGCACAATAAAGGTGTCTCATTAGCCAAATTGGCTGACCCTTTCAATAGGGGTGACACTACAATAAACAAGACCTTTATCCTTTTTCCTTTCGAAAACTGGCCAGATCCCATTATGGGTTCCAAAGTTATGTCCCCTTAAAGGGCCAAAATTTGCTATTTGGCTTGTGAACATGATAGAGACCACATTTTGCTATCAACTTTAATCAAACTTGCACACAACTTGTATTGACAAAATATCTTTGTTCCTTTTGAAAACTGGCCAGATCCCATCATGGGTTCCAAAGTTATGGCCTCTTAAAGGGCCAGATTTTGCTATTTTGGCTTTTGCAGCCATATAGATACTTCATTTATGGTTTGATTTGATACAAACTTACAAAATATCTTTAACAACAAAAAATTTTGGATTCCATGATGAATCTATCAGGTCTAATCATAGGTTCTGGAGTTACGGCCCCTGATTGACACCTGAAAGAGCCAAAATTTTTGTTAATTTTTACCTTGCAAACACAAAATAAGTGACATTTTGTATTTGATTTTAACCACACTTACACACAACTTAAGTCACAATAAGATCTCAGTTCCTTTTGAAAACCGTTTAGATTCTATCATGGGTTCTAGAGTTACTGACCCTGAAATGGGCAAAATTTTCTATTTTGGTCTTTTAAGCCATATAGAGGTTTCATTTAAGCTTTGATTTGATACAGACTCGCACAGAATGATTATCTTGATGATCTCTAGGCCTGGAATGGAATTGAGTCCTGTCAGGTCAAGAACTAGGTCTGGAGGTCATCAGGTCAAATCAAAGGAAAAGCTTGTTAACAACCTAGAGGCAACATTTATGACCCTATCTTCATGAAACTTGGTCAGAATGTTCATCTTGAAGATTTCTAGGCCATGTTTGAAACTGGGTCATATGGGGTCAAATCTAGGTCACCTGGTCAAATCAAAGGAAAAGTTTGTTAACACTCTTCAGGCCACATTTATGACCCTATCTTCATGAAACTTGGTCAGAATGTTTATTTTGATGATTCCTAGGCCAAGTTCGAAACTGGGTCATATGGGGTCAAAAACTAGGTCACCCAGTCAAATCAATGAAAAGCTTGTTAACACTCTTGTTCATTTGATGTGCATGAAACTTGTTAGAATGTTTGTCTGCATGAAATATCTTATGAATTTTTATCTGGGTCATGTGGGGTCAAAAACTAGGTCACCAGGTCAAATCAAAGAATAAAGCTTGTTTACATGCTAGGGGGACACATTTTTGATTCTGTCTTCATAAAGCATGGTCAGAATGTTTATCATGAAGTCTTGGATGATTTCAAATCTGGGTCATGTTGGGTCAAAAACTAGGTCACTAGTTCATATCAAAGGAAAAGCTTTTATACACTAGAGGCCACTTTTTTGCTCCAAACTTCCCGAAACTTTGTCAGAATGTTTTTATGCCCTCGAAGGGAGGCATATTAGTTTTCAACTGTCCGTCAGTTCGTTCATCACAACGTTAACTATTTGCATGAAGGCACTTTACTCGCGAACCACTGCACCCAGGACCTTCAAACTTCACATGCTGATAGTACTTATTGAGTACACGACCCCTGCTGACTTTGGGGTCACCAGGTCAAAGGTCAAGGCACTGCAGGGGGCATTTGTCACCATTAGTGACAGCTCTCAGTTTTTCATGAAATTTTGGACAAGTTTGAATCTGGGTCATGTAGAGTAAAAAACTAGGTTGCTAGGTCTAATCAAAGAAAATGCTTGTTTTCACTCAAGAGGTCATGTTTTCTAATCCAATCTTAATGGAAACTGGTCAGAATATTTGTCTCCATGACATCACTAAGTAAAACATGTTTACACTGTTACTCAGGTGAGCAACCTAGGGCCATCTTGGTCCACTTGTTTTTATACCCCCACCAAACATGTTTTAGGGGGGTATATAGGAGTCAGTTTTGTCGCGTCCCGTCGCGTTGCGTCCTGTCCCATCCCGTCGCTTCCCGAAATCTATTATCTCAGTTATTACCAAATGGATTTGATTCAAACTTAAAATACATGTTTCACCTTATCACCCACATCATGTGACACAAGGTGCATAACTCTTGACACCAAGTTTTCATGAATTATGTCCCCTTTTACTTAGAATTTAAGGTTAATTTTGTTGTATTTTCACTATATCTCAGTTATTACTAAATGGATTTGATTCAAACTTAAAATAGATGTTCCACCTCATCACCCACATCATGTGACATAAGGTGCATAACTCTGACACCATTTTTTTTTTTATGAATTATGCCCCTTTTTACTTAGAATTTAAGGTTAATTTTGATGTATTTTCACTTTATCTCAGTTACTACTGAATGGATTTGATTCAAACTTAAAATAGATGTTCCACCTCATCACCCACATCATGTGCCCACATCATGTGACACAAGGTGCATAACTCTGACACCAAGTTTTCATGAATTATGTCCCCTTTTACTTAGAATTTAAGGTTAATTTTGTTGTATTTTCACTATATCTCAGTTATTACTAAATGGATTTGATTCAAACTTAAAATAGTTGTTCCACCTCATCACCCAGATGATGTGACATAAGGTGCTTAACTCTGACATAAATTTTTTATGAATTATGTCCTCTTTTACTTTAAATTTAAGGTTGATTTTGATGTATTTTCACTATATCTCAATTATTACAAAATGGATTTGATTCAAACTTAAAATAGATGTTCCACCTCATCACCCACATCATGTGACACAAGGTGCATAACTCTGACACCAATTTTTCATGAATTATGCCCCCTTTTACTTTAAATTTAAGGTTGATTTTGATGTATTTTCACTATATCTCAATTATTACAAAATGGATTTGATTCAAACTTAAAATAGATGTTCCACCTCATCACCCACATCATGTGACACAAGGTGCATAACTCTGACACCAACTTTTCATGAATTATGCCCCTTTTTACTTAGAATTTAAGGTTAATTTTGATGTATTTTCACTATATCTCAATTTCTACTGAATGGATTTGATTCAGACTTAAAATAGATGTTCCACCTCATCACCCACATCATGTGACACAAGGTGCATAACTCTGACACTATTTTTCTTGAATTGTGTCCCCTTTTACCTAGAATTTAAGGTTAATTTTGATGTATTTTCACTATATCTCATTCTGATTGGCTTAGAGCCAAAGGGAAGTAACCTTTTTTTAACCTTTGTACTGAGTTTCTTCCCCTTAAATTCCAGGAATTAGTCTATTTTTAGAAATCCTATTTTTAGATTTTCAATATTTTAGGTATTTTTCTAACTTTTTTATTATAAGTCCTATGTAAAAAGTAAAACATTTTTCCGTGGTAACATGGGTAAGACACTTTTTTGTATTCACTTTTAGTGTATCTCTAATATTAGAGATTTAATATATTTACTAGTATTACTATACTAGTATTATACTAGTATTACTTATATGTGGAAGCCCAGGATGAAGTACTCCAAAGTATTTTTAAGATTCCTTATGGTTGCCATTCTTCTGTGACAAGACCGTATGGTGGGGGTATGAGTCACTCCTGTGACAGTTCTAGTTATTATTTCTCTTCTTCATAACTATGAAAACACTAGTGAATTCAGACTACATACAAAGATGGAGAACATTTAGGGAAAGTGCAGTTAACAAAAACCATTAGTCTGTCTTGCTTTCTTTCTTAATTGTCTCCTTGCTTAAGTATGTTTGAAGCTGAAAAGCTGTTCAAGGGATGAAGTTGATGTTTTTCTCTATGATAGAGGACATTGAGATTACTCTTTTTTTACAGAAGTATTTCCCATTGCTATTTTGGTCCTATGTGACTCTTGATTATAAACATTTGCTTTACAAGAGATATTTTTTACACAATATCTTTAACTGCAATAGGCTAACAGACAACAATTATACAGAACTGGCAGGGTCCTCTGAATACAGATATTCTTTTTAGCTCATTGATTTTTTGAGAGAAAAAATGATGAGTTATTGTCATCACTTGATCATCGTCGGCATCGGCATCTGCATCTGCATTTCCTTGTTAAGTTTTATGTTTAGTTCAGCTTTTCTACTAAACTATCAGAGCTATTGTTTAAAACTTGCAACACTTGTTCATCATCAAAAGCTGACTCTGTACAGCAAGAAACATAACTCCAACCGGCTTTTTGCAAGAATTATGGCCTCTTTTGGACTTAGAAAATATCAGATTTCTTGGTTAAGTTTTATGTTTAGGTCAGCTTGACGGTCAAAGCTTTATAATGGGGTTAAAACTTGGAGCAGTTATTCGCCATTAAAAGCTGACTTTGCACAGCAAGTACTGTAACTCTACATTGCTTTTTGCAAGAATTATGGCTCCTTTGGACTTAGAAAATCATGGGTAGGACAATATTTCTATTATACAGAGACAAAAAAATCAGACGAGCGTCTGCACCTGCAAGGCAGTGCTCTTGTTTTTCTGGATTTATTAGTTGTATTCAAGGACAGGTTTATTGCAGGTCAAAAGATGAATAAACAGTTTCTTGCTGGTAGATTATTGTGTATTGTGATTGAAAAAGTTGACTCAAAATCATATTTTCACTCTTCACCTTTTTGTTCCAACATCTTTAGCTTGTCTGATTTTGAACAAAAATATAAGATATATTTTAGTCGCTTGAATGTCATTGTTAGCGTTAGGTAAGTTTTTTGTTTAGGTCCACTTTTTCTAGAAAACTGTAAGAGCTATAGCTTCGAATCTTTTTAAACTTGTTTATTGTTATTAAATGAATGATTAGGTTAAGAACAATAACTCCCACATGCATTTTCTTTTAATTGTACGCTTGAAATAGCAATTTTTTGTTAAAGCTTTAATTTATGTCCTCTCTCTTTGGATAATTTAAGACCAGTAGCTTTGAAACTTTCCAATCATTAGATGAGTAAGTAGGCCAAGAACTGTAACTCTGGCCTGTATTTTATCAGAATTATGATCCTTTTTGTACTCAGGAAAATGGGAACTTCTTGGTTAAAATTTTCACATGCATTTGTCAGAATTATGACCCTTTTTAATTCAGAAATTGGAAATTCTTGGTTAAAAGTTCTGTTAAGATCCATTTAAGAGTACTTACTTTGAAACTTTTTGTTCTGGTTTTTCATTATTAGTTGAGTACCGTAAGTTGACAAAGAATTTTAACTCTAGCTTGCATTTTTTCAGAATTATGCACTTTTCATACCAAGAGTATTGGATCTTTTTGTTAGAAGTTTTATTTAAATGAATGTTATTAAAGTTATAGATAGCTTTCTACATGTGTTTATCATATGTTGGCAAATATGTAGGCAAGGAACCATAACTCTGACTTACATATTCTCAGAATAAGACTGTTTATATTTTTAGAAAGAATCTGAATTTCTTGTTTATGCCCATTTTTTCTTACATACTAATAGAGCCATAGCTTTGAAACTTTGCACTCTTGTTTTTGTCATAAGATTATTAAGAAAGTCAAGAACCATAACTCTTCTTGCATACTGCTTTGTGTCCAGCACTTACAGACAAGCATTGACACCCACAAGTTTGTTGTATTCATCAGTCTGTAAAGATAACATATGGTTGACAAACGGAAAATTAATGGTCCATTTGTTAAAACTTCAGTATGTCTTAAATTTTGTCAGTTACAGTCTCTATACGAACTTTAAAGAAATTAAAAAAATGTCGTCAAAAATTTGAAAATATTGTTAGTTTGGAAAAAAAAGCAATTAAAGGTTGATTCTTGTCTGCCTTATTCAAACTGAGTAGTAGGGACTTTGCCCTAGATGGATTTGGTTTATATTACATGAACAATATTCCATAAAGCTTGTATGACTTTAGCTTTACTCATATTTATAAATGACCACAAGACTGATCTAGCATACTTGATAGGGATGCTTTGCATTTTTTTTAAACAAAATGTAATTTTATAGTTGTATCTCTACATATGTATGGGGATATATTGTTTTTTTATCCTGTCTTCTGTATCTTCATCTATCCATCCGCAACACAATTATGTTGCTCTGTATCTTTTCAAATAACTTAGAACAAATGTTCATCAAAATAAAACTGCATGGAGAATGCAACATTTGGCTATGTCATTTCAAGTCGATCCTGTGAGATCAGACGTCAGTACTTGTGTCTGCTCAATATCTTTTAACCTATGAAAGGATTTTCAAAGGACTTTGCAAAAAAAATAACCCATAATGAGAGGGCATGCAGAACACAGCTTTTGCCTCGTTCACTTCACTTTTTCAAATCAAAAGGTGCGGTCAGAAGTAAAATAAGCAGTACTCCCTGAATAATTGTTAAATTGCTCAAAATAACATGTACTGAACATTTTGCCATGTCAGTTTAAGGTCAAGGTCATTTCATTGTGCTGTGGCTAAATATTACACTTATTTAAACTAAGCAGTTTTAGGGGATATGCAACCTCTAATTTTTAACCTATGTTTGTTTAGTTATTAAAATTCATAGTTTTTGTAGATGTGTTATATCTCTGTTACTTATTATTTAGATACTCCTTGTTAATACTATACACTTACTTTCACTGGTTTTATAAAATGGTAATAAATAGAGTAATGCTATAAAGGTCTTGTTTTCATGTTTCTATCAGCCAGGGTAGTGCTATAAATGTCTTGTTTTCATGTTTCTATCAGCCAGGGTAGTGCTATAAATGTCTTGTTTTCATGTTTCTATCAGCAAGGGTAGTGATTTAAATGTCTTGTTTTCATTCTATCAGTCAGGGTACTGATATAAATGTCCTGTTTTCATGTTTCTATCAGCCAGGGTAGTGCTATAAATGTCTTGTTTTCATGTTTCTATCAGCCAGGGTAGTGCTATAAATGTCATGTTTTCATGTTTCTATCAGCCAGGGTAGTGCTATAAGTGTCATGTTTTCATGTTTCTATCAGCCAGGGTAGTGCTATAAATGTCTTGTTTTCATGTTTCTATCAGCCAGGGTAGTGCTATAAATGTCATGTTTTCATGTTTCTATCAGCCAGGGTAGTGCTATAAATGTCTTGTTTTCATGTTTCTATCAGCCAGGGTAGTGCTATAAATGTCATGTTTTCATGTTTCTATCAGCATGGGTAGTGATTTAAATGTCTTGTTTTCATTCTATCAGTCAGGGTACTGATATAAATGTCCTGTTTTCATGTTTCTATCAGCCATGGTAGTGCTATAAATGTCTTGTTTTCATGTTTCTATCAGCCAGGGTAGTGCTATAAATGTCATGTTTTCATGTTTCTATCAGCCAGGGTAGTGCTATAAATGTCTTGTTTTCATGTTTCTATCAGCATGGGTAGTGATTTAAATGTCTTGTTTTCATTCTATCAGTCAGGGTAGTGCTATAAATGTCCTGTTTTCATGTTTCTATCAGCCAGGGTAGTGATATAAATGTCTTGTTTTAATGTTTCTATCAGCCAGGGTAGTGCTATAAATGCCTTGTTTTCATTCTATCAGCCAGTGTAGTGCTATAAATGTCCTGTTTTCATGTTTCTATCATCCAGGGTAGTGCTATAAATGTCTTGTTTTCATGTTTCTATCAGCCAGGGTAGTGCTATAAATACCTTGTTTTCATTCTATCAGCCAGTGTAATGCTATAAATGTCCTGTTTTCATGTTTCTATCAGCCAGGGTAGTGCAATAAATGTCTTGTTTTCATGTTTCTATCAGCAAGGGTAGTGATATAAACATTGGTTGTGTTTTATAATATGTGACACATCATGTACAGTAAGGGCGTTCAGTGTATTTATGTAGAATTTGGGATATAACTCCCATGTTCTGAGAGAGTACAAGGACTATTCAGGAACAAAACAGATTGGTTTAATGAAAACGACTTAGAATTCTAAGGATCATCATTTCAAAATTTTACAAGCTACTACAAGGGCAATTCCCAAAATACCGACTATTGTGCACAATCTGATTTCAAATCCGACTACAAATCTGACTACAGACTTCAAATTTAGTTTACCGTTTCAAAACGTTAGCCCTTGTCTTCCACACACTTCCGCATTAGCGAATGCTGCAGAGAAGTCTCCCCTTGGTATGGTCTTACTTAAATAAAAATATACTACTCCCACATGCTTTCTTTGATAAATATTTGCTTCCAGCCTGCATCTTTTTCAGTACTGGAAAGAGGAAAAAGTCACAAGAACTTACATCTGGTGAATAAGCAGGCTGATTTGTACTTTTTCTTTTCTCAGAAACATTTCAATGATAGCACTTCCGTGAGCTGCAACATTGTCATGGATGAACTGGTGACCTTGAAGACCAGACCTTGGACGCATTTTTGTTTTGTACTTTGTCTCTATAAAACTTTCCAGTGACTGACTTTCCTGACACTGTAGGAATTTGTACACAACAGTAACCCTTGAGTTAAAGAAGATGGGATACAAAACCTTTTTATTTCTTTTTGCAATTACTGATCTACAGTCACCTTTTCACAGCCACTGTCTGTTGTCAACATGACGCTGTAGCTCATAAAAGTATATCCTGTTCTCACCTTGCCCTTGGAGCTAAGGGTTTGGGTTTTGTGCATAACACATCATCTCATTATAAGGAACATTTATGCAAAGTAATTTTAAAATCCCTTAATCGATGGCAGCGTTATGGACCAGACTTTTCCCTTAACCTCTGTGACCTTGACCATAGAGCTAGGGCTCTGGATCTTGTGCATGACAATCATCTCATTATGGGGAACATTTATGTCAAGTAATTTCAAAATCCCTTGATGAATGGCAGAGTTATGAACCGGACACGAAACAGACCCTGTTAACCTTTGTGTGTGACCTCGACCTTGGAGCAAGGGGTCTGGGTCTTGGGCATGACACATCGTTTCATTATGGTAAACATTCCTGCCAGATATTTAAAAGACCTTTATGGATGGCAGAGTTATGGACCTGACATGAAAACAGACCCTGTTAACCTTTGACCTCTAAGTGTGACCTTGACATTGGAGCTAGGGGTCTGGGTCTTGCACTTGACACATTGTCTCATTATGGTGAACATTTATGCCAAGTTATTTCAAAATCCCTTTATGGATGGCAGAGTTACAGCCCGGTCAAGAATTTACCTGATGCACGCATACACGGACAGACACTGTGAGTGCCATTTTAAATCACACTGGTTAAATGACATTAAAAGTTTGTCCACTAGGTCAAATCATAGAAAAACCTTGTTAACACTCTATAAGCCATATTTCCTACTTTATCTTACAAAACTTTGCCAGAATGTTTGCGTGAAATCTAGATCAAAATCAAAACATGGTTTCCCCAAAATCTTAAACTAGGTCACAAGGTCAAATCATGGAAAAACCTTATATCCACTACAGGCCACACGTTCTCATCATAAATCTTTGTTAGAATGTTCGTCTCGAGATCTAAGAGATAAATTGGATTACCTGAGGTCAAAAACTAGGTCACAACATTTGTTTTGTTTTTGTTGAGTTTTACGTCAAACAAACATAGTTACAGGTCAAATGGCAACTTTCTAGCTTTATAATGTGGAGAAAGACCTCAGGTGCCCCTCTGGGCATTACTTCATCATGGGTGGGCACCTGGATGGAACCAACAATATTCCATAAGCCAGTAAGGCTTGAATTCAAATAGGTGCATGAGGGGCAAATTTGAAGTCCTTAACCATGCAATCAGCTTGGGAAGTCAAATACTTTTTGAGATACAAGACACTAACTTTTATGCCCTTAATGAATATTTTTGACAAAGTCCAGGACCATAACTCTAGTCTTTCTTCTTTTTGAGATATGTATGATAAAAATTTGGACTGAAGGACGGACGGACATAAATCTAAATTGTAAAAGGTCAGATATACAATAGCTTTGTGAAGAGCATTTTACAAAAATCCCCTGCATAATTGACACAATTATCGTATCATTCAATACAATTAATTTCTTCTTTGAGATCAAAAAAGTTAAAATGATACTTACATGAGGGTAACTGCTGCTAATTGCTCAACAATTAAAGTTTTCACAACAAAATTGACAAAATAATTTCAGCATTTCATCATGGAAGTTAACTGGAGGACAGTCTGCACAGCAGGGGGTGAAAATGTGAAAGAAATTAATTTTCTTCAGTGAATGTAGAATAGTAATAATAATAATTAACCGCAGGTATATAGCGAAACTCATCACTTGATTTATTGACTATGTCTGCCATTATCATGATAAAGAAAAATTATTTAGATCTTACACAGATGATAGCCCTGTTCAAGTCACAAAGTGGATTACAACAGCCTTTGCAAAACTATGAAGGGGATTTTGCAACCACAATGGAGAGGCTTTTGATAACGGGAATTTTATTGTCCGCTTTATACAACTAGATGCCCATGGGCAACATGTCGAGCCTGCCAGCTGTCAAAAGAACTAGGTTGCAAAAAAAAATCCATACAAAAATCTTTACCAGTAGAGATAGTTCATAATACACCTAAAAATTGGATGTAACATGCATGTTGTACTACAGAAAAGTGGTCTTGATTTTTCCCTACGACCAGTAATAAAAAAGTTACAATATAAGCAATTTAAAGTAACAACAAATAATTCTAGGTTCTTGCGCATGACACTCCATCTCATGATAGTGAACAACTGTGCCAAGTTACATCAAAATCCCTCTATGCATGAAAAAGAAATGCTCCAGACAAAGTAATCCTCGTATCGGACCTTTGACCTCTAAGTGTGACCTTGACCTTAGACCTAGGGACCTGATTCTTGTGCAAGACACTCCATCTCATAATGGTGAACATTCATGCCAAGTTACATCAAAATCCCACCATGCTTTAAGAAGAAATACTCCGGACAAACTCATTCTTCAATTTGACCTTAGTCTGTGACCTTGACCTTTGAGATAGGAACATGGGATTTGCGCATGACACTCCTTCTCATTGAGGTTAACATTCATGCCAAATATAAACAGGATTGGTCCATGCATGTCAAAGTTATGGTCCTGACAAAATCAGACAGACACATGGACGGACGCACGCACACACATACAACGAACTGTCACAAAAGTGGCGACTAAGTTGAGCTCACAGCAAGCGGGCTAAACAAAAATCCCCTTCACTGAAAAAAGGCTGCTAGTTACAAAATACCATTGGCAGTTTTGAAAGAGGTATCGTAATCCCCTCTCTGTAATTAGGCAGGGTATCATAATCCCCTTCATGTAATATTCACAGCTATCAAAATCACCTTGAATGGAATAATACACGGTGTCACATATATTTGAAAATTTCTGTTCATTTTCAAAATGGTTCATACCTGTAAATATAAATTAATGAAAGTAACAAATAACATAAACAAGTAGACCTATAATGTAAATAAATACTATAATAAAGTATCATTTTGACTTTTTAATTAATCAGTACAGCTGGTTATCAAAATGCGACAACAAAAATATTCACAGTACACAAGCATCAAACTCATATATCACATTCATTTTAACAATTCAAGTACAGAATGTTTAGGACTTTCTGCTAAGCGTCCTAACAGAAGTGTGAAAGCACACAGTAACAAAAGTAATGTAGGACAAAGTCCAACACCCACAACCTCTCCAGTGCAAAACCCCTCCTCAATTTGACCAATGCGGACAAAATTCCCTTGATTTTGTTGAGTAAAAACTCTATAATTAAATAAAAATAAGTAGGGATGGGAACGAATATTCGAATATTCGAAAATCGGTCGAATATTCGAATATGAAAATCAAATTCGAATATTCGTAAAAAAATTTCAAAATAAGTATCATTGGTTTTGGGCAATATGAGCATGCTAATTCTACAGAATAAAACCATTTCATGTTGGTTTATCGTGTATCAAAAGATGTCCAATTAACAAGAAAATAGCAATGCATATTTGGCAGGGGCCATCGTTAAGGTTTAACAGTTTGCAACAGGCGTCAATGTGTCAGATGCATGTCAAAAGATGTCCAATTAACAAGAAAATTGCAATGCATAATTACCTGGGGTCATCGCTACGGATTAACAGTTTGTATCAGGCGTAAATGTGATATCTTTTTATCTTTTGTTCATTTTTATTGGCGCCTGTTTTATGCAACAAGTTGTAGATTTATTTTTCGAAAACAATATACCAAACTTGTAGACATTGTCGATCTTTTCACAATATTTTGTACGACGTTTCAGACCATCCACAGAATCAGTTTTCATCGGCAATCGGTCGTATTCGAATTAAATTCGAAGTACTTTATAATAAAATCAAGAAATAACATATGATTGATGTATAAGTTCATGTTGAAGGAGGTTTACTTGCTTTTTACACGACGATTTTTACACGCCGATTGAAAATTTTCAAAATGGCGGCGGTAATACAACAGCGCGTCACGTGTTTGAATTGGACGACCTAGATAAAATTGCGACGGTCTAAATTATAATCGTTTTGAGTTTTTATATCATTTTGAAGCTAAAACACTGAACTAGTTAAATATGTTCATGATTATACTGACAGAATCGTGAAATAAAACGCTAGGATCGGCAGGTTTTGCTAGTTAGGATCAGGTTACCCGAAACAAACAGTTTTTGACATTGTTACGTACGATGATCCACGCTTAAAACAAATGAATACATTGTGTATATACCAATCACTTAATAAGAATTTAAAGCTTCCATTAAAACAAACCGAATATTCGAATATATTCGAATATGGCAAACCGAATATTCGAATACTGATTTCAGTATTCGTTCCCATCCCTAAAAATAAGATTGAAAGAAATTAAATTATTACGTATGATATTTTTCAATACAGAATGATGTGAAAATCTGAACTAAATTGAAAACAACTCAGAGGGAGTTTTGTCCACTTAGTGATATTGATCAGGTGGGGATATTGTCTGTATCCTCGCAAGAACATTAAAATTTCCAAACAACTGAACAAACAACTTGAAAGAATGGACTGCTGAACATTTGCCCCCAGTTGAAATTGAAGATAAGACATTTGCCACCACTGCTTATTTTTGTAATGAACATTTACCCTGTAAGCCAGTAGATATGTGTATTATATTGTTTTATCATCAAAATTACTCTCAAAGATAATTTTCAGTTCCAAAGGAATTATTGCCCCTTAATGTTTTTCCAATATATACCAGAAGATACAACTGTGTTTTTCTTCGTGTTATCATCAAAATTACTCTATAAGACAATTTTCAGTCTAAAAAAGCTGTTTTATTGATAATTTGTTTATATCATTCAGGTGTAAGCTAAATAATAGCCTATTATTAAGAAATAAAAGTGCATCTAACAACACTATAAACTTTTAATTTGTAAAATGTTTTAGGCACTCAAACTCAGACAATTATCTACCATAAACCAGGTGTGTGCACCCATAGGATACTGGTGCCCACCGCTGACTTCAGGTGAAATATTTTTTAAGTTAACTACAACATTAACTTTCAAGCACTTTATGTTGTTTTTAACTATGTCAAGGATCATAACTCTGGTCTGGCCGAGTGAAATCCCAGAGAACACCAGGTGCACAACACATGCCATATAAGAATTCTCTAAATGTTTTATTACCCTAAGTCAAATACTTTCTGAGTTTGGTCTGACTGATAGAATCTCAAACAAAACCCAAGAAAAACAATTTTACTTGCTGAATAATACTCCTATTATGTTTCATGACCCTAAGATACATACCTTTTAAAATATGTGACACAAAGTTAATGCTCTTTTATGCATATTTTTTACTAAGTCATAGGCCTATAGTCTCTGTCCCAGCTAAATGAAATCTCAAAGAAAACCCCTTCACAACTTCACATGCTGAATAATACTTTTATACTGTTCCATAATCCTAGCTAGCTAGGTCAAACACTTTTTGAGATACATGCAACACAAACTGTTATGCCTTTTTGACTGTTTGAGTCCAAGGCCATAACCCTGGTCTGGCTGTGTGAAATCCCTATAAAACACCAGGTGCAGGATTTCAGATGATGAATGACAATCCTTAGAGGTTTGATGACTCTGGGTCAAATACTTTTTGAGATATGCACAACATGAATTCAGACTGACAGACAGAATTAGGATGTTCTTTCTGTACAGTAGTTCTGTGGCTAATCTTTTGTTCTCTCTGTTGTTATTTTTAGCCACATAACAGAATTTCAGCCACATAAAAGAAACAGAAAGAATAGAATTACTGTTATCAATTGTTCTCCTAGCCAAAACACCATCCTATTGTAAGTGCAGACAGGCAGATGAAATCTAAGTGCCCCTACCCCAAAATTTTTGGGGCAAAAAAATGATAGTCATAGGGATTGTTCTAAATACATTGCATTTTCTAAATTTAACACACAAAAATACACATTTATGTAAATATGTCCTTAAAATATTAAAGTTTTAGATATTAAAAACACCAAAAGTGTTGGTTTTAAGGACTTTGGACTTTTTATATTTAAATCTTAAGTTCTATGCTAATTCATTCTATCTCAACACTAATTACATTCTATAGAACAATAAATTAGCTAAAATACACCTGTAGAACTCCTCTTTAAAACTGACAAAATCAAAATGTAACTGTCCTGAGAAGAGTGACTTTGGCCCATTTAGGCCTCTTGTTTTATTTGTTTTTATCTATGTTTTCATTTTACTTTTTTAGTGACAAACCTTTAAAAAATCAAGCAAGCATTGCTGTTCTCCAACTGCTCCTGTTGAGATAAAAATGATCAAAACTTCTTAAGGTTGGTGACAATATCTACAAACAATTTCACATTTTACGCCCACAAATACAAAATGTATAACTCGGGTATATATCTAAGTCAAGAAAAAAACTACAGATGTATAAAAATGGTCAAGAAATATCATCTTCATCAAAGATATCACCAATCTGTTTAAGAATATATGAACAATGTTGATGTACTATTTTGTTACTGATATTAAATGCCTCAAAATGTTCACTGACATCTATCAAGTCCCTTTCAACAATCATTCCCTTCACTGCAACTTGATGCCCTACTGTTTTATCTCGTGATTTACTTAGACAGTTTGAATCCAACTGCATAGTGTTTAGAGAATTTCCATCAACCTGTTGGCTTCCTGAATGTTCCAAATGAAACAGACGTATATCTTCTTTCTCCTAAAAAATATAATATCTATGTACCGGTATATACCATCATTAAAAAGGCAAAGTACATACAAAACATCATAGAAAGATTTGGATATATCATAAGGCAAATGTCTTGTGGGGTCCCACCAGTACACAAGTTTTTACTTTTTTAAGGAACATACCGGTACTTAAAAGTCAATAAATAAACTTGAGTATTTTCGTGAAATCGGGGCCTGATTTACAGGTTTCTATTTCATCATCTTTCTGTAGATGAAACATTACTGGGACCACCATATCAAATTATTATGCCCCCGAAGGGAGGCATATAGTTTTTGAACCGTCTGTCCGTCTGTCGGTCTGTCCGCAATTTTCGTGTCCGGTCCGTATCTTTGTCATCGATGGATGGATTTTCAAATAACTTGGCATGAATGTGTACCACAGTAAGACAACGAGTCGCGCACAAGACCCAGGTCCGTAGCTCAAAGGTCAAGGTCACACTTAGACGTTAAAGGTCATTTTTCATGATAGTGCATTCGTGTCCGGTCCATATCTTTGTCATCCATGGATGGATTTTCCAATAACTTGGCATGAATGTGTACCACAGTAAGACGACAGTCACGCACAAGACCCAGGTCCGTAGCTCAAGATCAAGGTCACACTTAGACGTTAAAGGTCATTTTTCATGATAGTGCATTCGTGTCCGGTCCATATCTTTGTCATCCATGGATGGATTTTCAAATATCTTGGCATGAATGTGTACCACAGTAAGACGACGTGTCATGCGCAAGACCCAGGTCCGTAGCTCAAAGGTCAAGGTCACACTTAGACGTTAAAGGTCATATTTCATGATAGTGCATTGATGGGCGTGTCCTGTCCATATCTTTGTCATTCATGCATGGATTTTAAAATTATTGGGCATGAATGTGTACCACAGTAAGACGACGTGTCGCGTGCAAGACCCAGGTCTGTAGGTTAAAGGTCCTAAACTCTAACATCGGTCATAACTATTCATTCAAAGTGCCATCGGGGGCATGTGTCATCCTATGGAGACAGCTCTTGTTCTGTATTGCTGTCAATCTCTTGGTAGGGTTAACATAATTGTAATATCATGATACAATGTTCAGGTAATAACATGTTTTCAAGGTCAAGGTCAGGTGAGTGATTTATGGCAATCATGTTAATATTTGGATTGACAAGTCAAGGCCCAGAATTGGTACAAATAAGGCTTTTGTCTGCAACAAAAACAAACTGAGAAAATATCTAGTACGGTGTTTACCCTATATTTATGAAGACTGTGTGCCATGTATAGTATTGGGTCAGATGGTCTTTTATCAGCAATTTCTACCAGTATTGGTGGCAAACATTCTTTCATCAACCTTTGTAAGGCACTGTTATAGTCATCATCACCATCTGTAAAATGAAAAAAAAAAATGTATGTGTATGTATCAAATACCAAGTTTTAGTACACTATTTTTGTTGTTGTTTATTTTGTTGAGTACTTAAGTAATTATCTGGTTTATGTTTAGATAAATCCATTAACTAAAAGTTTATGTAGAATCAAGAAATGATGGCTAGAGCTATATACTTAGCCAGCGACAATCACTTGTAGATTTAAACAATGACAGTAATTGGACACAAGCACTTTCTGAAAGTGTATCTGGTGAATTTTTCTTTTTAATTCACTATTTTGTGATATCCTTAATTGATATTGTGGTATCTACTGAGTGATGATATACTATTTATTCACTACCCCGGTATGTTATTTCACAGTACATAATATGGTCAAACCAGAAACTGGTTTCTTAACCTCACTTTTACAGCTGAAACTCCTAACTTTCACTTTATGTTTGGTGGGTGTTGACATGATCTCATTTACATGTTTTTCCCATGTATCTATGTTTCATAACTAAAATGATTCATGGGACATCATGAAAATGTTAAAATGAAATGGGCAGAGTCTTAATACTTTTGTTTCATTATATACTCCATTTGAGATCAAACCTATATTTCTTGGATTAGATTTGCTGTGACCTCTCTTTCAAAGAAGAGCAACTCAAATAGAGCATTTTCAAGGAAAACAGCAAATTATGACATGTTTTAGTCTCTGACCTGACCTAGCCTGGCCCCGCCTGACCTGATGAGCCCAACTTAAATTTGGACCAGACAAGGCCAGGACAGGCCATAGTTTTCAAAGTATCAAAGGTGTTAGTTCTTAAAGCATCAAAGTTATTGGCAGTTTTTAAAAAAGACTGTCATCAGGGACTGCAAGAATGTGGCATTCGAATCTGTTTTTTTTTCTCATTAAGTAAATAAATATTTTCTGTCATCTAAAATTTTACTCTTGAGCATAAGTCTTATGGAATAAATAGTATTATGTCAACTTATTATATCAAACATGTAAATCATTGATAAGCCTTTGTGACTCAATCCAAAATATTTAGTATACCAAGGTTGATTTCACTGGGATTCACTGGTAGCAGAGGGATACAATAATTGCCATTTATCTGAAGAACAGACTGATGCAATCTTATTTTGTCTCAAAGTCAATACATTTACTGTGTTAACTGAATTATAAAGGAGCAACACTAACTATCAAAATATCTATCAGAATATTCTGACCAAAGCAGGTTGTATGATATACATTCTGTATGTGTATGTTTGGGTTAAGTGTTTTTTTCATGACTTTTTCTACTTGTAGCATTGAGCACAATGCCCAACTTTATAGCACTGTCTCATCGTAAACATGTGATATTCCCAGTCACATTATACTGGCAGTGGGCTGAACAGTCCTAGCTCTATCCTCACAATGCTGAGCACCAAGAGAGGAAGCTACTACCGGGGTAGAACCACCTTTCTTGTCTCTGATATGACACGGCCAGGAAGCGAACCCATGACCTCCCACAATTGAAGCCGGAGCTCTACTACCAGGCTACCAAGGCACTACATTATAATCTTTTGCCAATCTTAACCAGAATCACTGAAAATAGCGATTGTTTTTCACGAAAAATATGTCTCCCACCACAAATCATGCCTAAATTTTAAAATGCCACAAATTAAGGGCCATAACTTCTGGGAAAATCACTGAACCATAACATTCCAACGATATACACAACTAAGCTTAGCAGCAGTAACTCTGGTGCAGCTTGGTGGACTCACAACCATTGGTATAGCAGAGGCACAGATGAAAAAGAATTTGACAAATCACTGTCATAACTCCACTGAAAATTGTTTATTCATTACATTGTAATAATATGCGCAATTACACTTCACACTAATCACTTGTTAGGTTTCATAAAATATGACAAATCAAGGGCCATAACTCTGCTGAAAATCACTGAACTGGAACATGCTTATAACTACGACTGACACTGATAAGACCTGTAAAACTGCCCAATGGTGTAAGACAAGTTGCCAAAATATCATAAAATTTGACAAATAAAGGGCCATAACTCCCCTGAAAATCCTTGGACCAGAATGTGTTGACATATGCACAAGGAGGCCTGATTCTGGTAAGTCCTGTAAGGTTTGGTGGAATTCCACCCAATAATAACAGCTGTGATATAAAAAAGGTGCAAAAACCTAGCACCTTAATTCCCTTAACTGCAAAATGACTTAATTTACTTAATTAAATTCAAAATCACTGGGGAAATATAGTAACCATTTATTGTAAAACTTTTTTGTTTGCAAGTATGTACCAGTTCTTAATTTTAAAAAAGATCTTTTTTAAAATGGGTCTTGGCTTTTTAGAGCTAGTTTTTTTCAGTTTTACCTGCACCTTGATGGTAATTTATAACGGAAGTGGCTAGGGGTAGGGCTGCCTAGAGGTCAGGCAATCAATATCGATACTGAGAACAGTATTTACAGAGTGGAGACTATAATTTAAGGAGATGATTTCTGAAGTTTGCTCCAAAACTTTAAACATCAATATAAACATTTTGACCAAATTTCATGAAGATATGGTCATAAACATGGCCTCTAAAGAGTTATCAAGCTTTTCATTTGATTTGACAGGATGACCTAGTTTTTGAACCAACATGACCCAGATTCAAACCTGACATAAAAGTCATCAAGGCAAACATTGTGATCAAATTTCATGAAGATCCAGTGTAAAATGCAGTCTCTGTTGCTTACATAAGGTTTTTCATTGATTTGACCTAGTGACCTAGTTTTTGATCCAAGGTGACCTATATTTGAACCTGACCTAGATTTGATCAAGGCAATCATTCTGACCTAATATCATAAACCTAAACTGAAAAATACAGCCACTATCACATGCATGTTTTTCTCTCATTTGTCCTAGTGACCTAGTTTTTGACCCCAGATGACCCATATTCGAACCTGGCCTAGATTTCATGAAGACAATCATTCTGATCAAATTTTATGTGTAAAATACAGCCCCTATTTCGTACTAAATGTTTTTCTTTGATTTGACCAGGTGACCTAGTTTTTGACCCCAGATGACCTATATTCGAATCTGACCTAGATTGCATCCAGACAAACATTCTGATCAAATTTCATGAAGATCTGGTGTAAAATGTAGTCCCCATTGCATACAAAAGGTTTTTCTTTGATTTGACCTAGTGACCTAGTTTTTGACCCAAGATGACCCATATTCAAAACTGACCTTAAACTTATCAAAGCTATCATTCTGACCAAATTTCATGAAGATCAATTGAAAAATACAGCCTCTATCGCATACACAAGGTTTTTCTTTGATCTGACCTAGTGACCTAGTTTTTGACCCCAGATGACTCATAATTTAGCCTCTATCGCATACACAAGGTTTTACTTTGATTTGACCTAGTGACCTAGTTTTTAACCCCAGATGACCCATATTCGAACTTGGCCTAGTTTTTATCAAGGCAACATGAAGATCAATTGAAAAATACAGCCTCTATCCCATACACAAGCTAAATGTTGACAGACAGACAGACGCCAGACGCCAGACATCGAGCGATCACAATAACTCAGCTAATAAAATATTTACAAAAGCACTTATTATAACGGCAACTTTATTCAAATGCTAAAGAAAACATTAAGTTTATTATTTTAATTCATCAGTCCCGAGAAAAACAAGAATTTGGTAAAAGCTTCCAATTACGGTGTACAAATTGCTATTCATTATTATTTATCAAATTTACAATCGTTTTCCCCAGAGTTGTAACTTCTGTTTCCAGTCACTTGCAATGTACTGTTTAAAATGGCGAGAAAAACACGAAAGCAAACTGTTGAAATAGTCTCCTCTTTGTAAATACTGTCCTCAGTATTCATATTGATTACCAGACCTCTAGACAGTGTTATGTCTTGATACCTGTACAGGTTGTCTACTGGCTAGCGACCACCAAATCCGGACAACCACCAAACCGGACAGTCCTGTAAACACTTTATTTCAGTCTTTAACCTTGCTAATCTGCTTACGATCAAATGGACGCTTGATTTTCAACAACAGGGCAAAGTTACAACAGTTAAATTTAAGTATTTTACAAGAAATGCTACATTTCATTTCGTCTGCACTCAGGAAGTATGTTTACATGTCGGGGGAAGTCGGAAGTGACACGATGCGCATGCGCAGTATTTCCGTGAGGTCCCGCCATTAAAGCTAAAGGCCCCATGCAAATTTGAGGTAAGCAGACGAGACGTTTAGTAAACACTTATATCTGGGAAATACAGCTTTGATAATTTAGTGCATGATATTTACACACCCTAAAACACATTTTCATTTCAAAATATTCACTCCGAAAAGTGAAATTTTAAAAGATTTGGTTGGAAGAGATGCGATCAAATTTATAGATTCAAGAGAGGTAATTCGTACAATTCTAGGACTCAGACACTGTATGACTACTTTCCATTGGTTGAAAATAAAATTTAATTCAATGTTGAATGTACTTTCCATTGGCTGAAAATAAAGTTTAATTCAATGTTGAATGTAGTCCTGGCTTCCAAAACTCTAAAAGCCGCTTTTTCATTTTTTTTTTTTTATAGTTGCGGCTCCCGTCCAAAACAAGCATAAACAGGTGCGCTGAAACATGTATCTTAAGCTATGTTGAATGTAAATTGAAAATCAATAAAGTGACAACTCACTGTTCAGAAACATGGTACTGTTAGACCTTAAAACAACGTGATTCGGTGGTCCTTCGTTCGGGCCTCGAAAAAGTACTTGACCTAATTTTAGAAGTAAATAAATTAGCTCTTTAATTAAGAGGAAAACCTAGCTTTGTTCACGTGAAATTTCAACCACTAGATATATCTATTTCCCGAGTTATTGTAGTGATAGTAGGTTTATAGGCCACTTCCAACAGCCTTGCTGTTGGGTTAACCCTTTAGCGACGTGGTTGAGTGTCCGCCTACAGATCTCGGGTCCGGGTTCGAGCCCAGTAGGGCCTGGTATTTTCTCTCTCAGATTTACTTTAATGGTGTCAGAAGTGTTTGACGAACTCATTGCGGTGAGCATGGAGTGTCATTCTGAAGAGCTGGTAAGCTCTGAAAGTAAGGGGGAGAAGTGTAGTGATAGTAGGTTTATAGGCCATTCCAACAGCCTTGCTGTTGGGTTAACCCTTAGCGACGTGGTTGAGTGTCCGCCTACAGATCTCGAGGTCCGGGGTTCGAGCCCCAGTAGGGACCTTGGTATTTTCTCTCTCAGGATTTACTTTATTATCGTGAAAAATATTCCAAAAGTGTCCGGTTGTAGGACGCTAGCCAGTAGAGGTCCTCTAGCACTTCCATTTATACAAGCTACGAGTTGGGCAAAATAACACCATAATCTTTGAGACTGATGCTTCTGTCTGGGTATAAAGGCAAAACAACGCCGGAAAAGTATGACCATGAGCTCCTACGTAAATGACGCCTAAATAATGCGGTTACAACATATGTCCGGAAACTGGTCATGTCCGGATACTAGTTGGCTTAGGAGTATGTATTGACGCGCACCTTACAAATTCAGTGCAATTGCAAAAATTTATTACTGATAAAACATGCTTTATTACTTCCGCTTGCCATGGCAAAAGCATATATGTTTACGCTGCATCGCTTCGGTTGCAGAGTCTCGTTTACTTTTTAACTTCACATGGTGTTTTATTGACACACTAATTGGTGAAGACACCTGATTGGCTGTTGCTATAAACGAAAGGGAGCAGCTGTTAAACAAATTTGATCAATTGATTTGTCAATCATGTTATAACCCGGAATTCAAGGAAATGGTCATGTTTTTATATAAAGGCTATACAGTAGTAAATAAACTTTTTTTAAAAAAAACTGACAGCTAAAATGTGGGTATGAACACATGAGTAATATCAATGTTTGTGTTTCCATTTCTATTAATGCAAAAAATCTCCTTGAAAATGCTACCAAAATGTCAAGTATAGATCCACATCGAATAAAAACAGGAACTGGCTTACATATAGCCTTTGATACTCATTTGGCTTATCGCAATAACTTATTTTTTTATCTGATATTTTATGTCTAGTTGTCATCCCTCTAACGGGATAGCGATAGTCAAAAGTTATCATGCTGTCCCAAAACGTACGTGTCCTATTAATTGGAGTAGCTTACATAAAACATGAAAATGCCACTTTAACAGGGGAAAAAATGACGATTTTTCTGTCCGCCATTAACTGAGTGCTGCTTGAATAGTACTATTGTGCCTAAAATTGATTTTTGAGCATCTTAATTAAGAAAAAGAAGACTTTAATTGGCCGCCGAAATCGTTGCATTTGGAAAACCCAGGGTACTGTAGTAGCTAGAGTTTATCTGTCAATCTAAAGCCAGACTCTCTAAGCTCCGCCTACATATTATATTTCATTGTAGTATGAGTAAGTTTTTTTATCAGAGTTTAATCAACATGCAATCGTAGTTGAATCTTCCCGTACAGTTACAACTCGGACACTTTACATTGGCGACAAGGATAGCAACAAAATATTGGATTAAATGTTTAATAAACGGCATTGGAATAACAGTGACATTATTGTAGAAATCCATGAAACACTGATGTTTTACTACTATTAAAATGGCACAGGGATTACCAGTGTTCTCTAATTTTGTTGTTAACGAGCCTGCTGTGGACAATAGATGGAAAAAATGGTGTCACCGTCTAGAGAATCTACTAATTGGTTTGGACATAACTAATGAAAAGAGAAAGAGAGCCTTACTTCTATATTATGCCAGGGAAGAAGTAAATGTTATTTTCGATACACTATCCGAGACAGGTGATGATTATAAGACTGCTCTTTTGAAACTTACGGAATACTTTGCACCGAAAAAATGCACTGAGTACGAGGTGTACAAATTTCGCCAAGCAAAACAAGAGTCAAGTGAGACAATTGACACGTACCATACAAGGCTACGACAGCTCTGTAAAAACTGTGAATTTGCCGACAAAGACAAGGAAATAAAATCACAGATTATCCAAGGATGTCAGTCAACAAGTTTACGTCGCAAAGCGCTGAAACAAGATATAACTTTGGATGAATTGATTCAAGAAGCTCGTGCACTGGAATTATCTGACAAACATGCTTCCGAAATTGAACATGGTACGGATGAAAGTGCAAACAGGGTTACAAAAAGGAAATTCACACCGAAGAAAATTACTGCAAACAAACCAAATGTTAAGCAAAAACAAAGAAAATGTCGAAACTGTGGATTTGAAAACCCTCACAAGACAAAATGTCCAGCGCATGGTAAAGAATGTTTATATTGTCACAAGAAAGACCATTTTGAAAGTGTGTGCCGTTCAAAAACAATGAAATCTAGGAAAACTAACAATCTAAATGATTATTCATCGAGTGATGACAGTGACCAAAGTGACAATTATGCATTTGGACTAACTGTAAATGCCATGTCCAGGAGACCATACGTAAGTGCTTCAGTTAATGGACACAATGTCAAGTTCCTAATCGACACTGGTTCTTCAGTTAATGTACTAGATCAAGAGACGTACAACAAAATGAATCAGAAACCAAAGCCTCAAAAACAAAACATGAAAGTATTTGCATATGGCACTGATTCTCATATCAAACTTCTGTGGAAATTTGTGACTACCGTTGAAACAAAACAGAAGTACACTACAGCTGAAATTTTGGTGACAGAAGGCAAAAGCGATAATCTGTTATCGTATCTCACATCAGTAGAATTACAAGTGATTCCAGAAATTCAAACACTGCAGCTTAGTATGGTCGATGAAATTTGCAAAAACTACGATTCAGTATTTACTGGTATTGGGAAATACAAGGATAAGCAGATTGACCTAATAATCGATCCGGATGTACAGCCCGTGTCACAATCGCATAGACGAATACCTTTCCATCAACGGAAACAAGTCGAAAAGGAATTGAAGCGTCTAGAAGACTTGGACATTATTGAAAAGGTAGAAGGAGCTACAGATTGGGTTTCACCGATAGTGGTAACATCAAAACCAAAGTCAAAAACAAATGAAATTAGATTATGTGTTGATATGAGGTTGCCCAATACAGCAATCAAACGAACAAAACACATCATTCCTACGTTGGTTGATATGATAGTTGATTTGAATGGAGCAAAAGTGTTTTCAAAACTAGATTTAAATCAAGGATATCATCAGCTAGAACTCTCAGAACCATCTCGAAATGTGACGACATTCACAACACATGTTGGAATCAGGCGATACAAACGTCTAAGTTTTGGAATAAATAGAGCTGCTGAAATTTTCCAAAATACACTACGCACTGCGCTAGAAGGACTTGATGGCGTAAGAAACATTAGCGATGACATCATCGTGTATGCGGAAAATCAGGCACAACATAACAAACGTTTAGAAGCTGTTTTGAAACGACTCAAAGATAAAGGTTTTACGCTTAACAAAAGGAAATGTGAGTTCAACAAGCGCAAGATTGAATTCTTTGGATATGTATTTAGTGAAGATGGAATCTCTGCCGATCGAAAGAAATGTGAAGCTATCAAAAATGCTCAAGCTCCCAAAAAATGTGTCAGAAGTACGTAGTTTTCTGGCAATGACAAACTATGTCTCGAGATTCATTCCAAATTATTTGACAATAACTGAACCACTACGTCAATTGATCAAAAAAGGAGTAGACTGGAAATGGTACAAGAAACAACAGGATGCATTTGAAACTCTCAAAAACAATCTAAGCAGTAATACTGTAATGACCTACTTCAATCCAAAAGCCGAAACTGAATTAATAGTGGATGCCAATCCAGTTGGAATTGCAGCAATTATGCTTCAGAATGGCAAAGTAGTCTGCTATGCAACCAAGTCACTTACTGACGTAGAAAAACGTTATTCCCAAACAGAACGAGAAAATCTAGCAATTGTCTGGACTATTGAACATTGGCATATCTATTTGCATGGACATTCATTCACTTTAATCAGTGATGCCAAAGCACTCGAACATATTTACGCGAAGTCGAAACCACCTGCAAGACTTGAACGTTGGAGAATGAGACTACAGGCTTGTGATTTTCGTGTGAAATACAGATCAGGAGAATCAAACATGTCCGATTATTTGAGTCGACATCCAGATGCTGCCAGTTCAAAACAGTCAAAACAATCAAAACATGCGGAAGAACACATCTCATTCTTTGCTCATCATTGTGTTCGAAAGGCAGTAACAATGAAGGAAATTATAAATGCAACGCACGATGACAGTGATTTACAAACAGTCATATCAGACGCCAAAAGTTCGAAGTGGAAAAAATCGCAAAAAGTGTAATTGATACATTTGCAAGATGCAAAAATGCTCTGACAGTGGTTTATCTTGAAGACGGTGAAGTATTACTTCATGAATCAAAACTCGGGATACCAAAATCATTACAAGATAAGGTAATTAATATAGCTCATGAAGGACATCAGGGTATCGTGAAAACGAAACAGCTATTACGCGAAAAAGTATATTTCCGGGAATAGATAAGCAAATCGAAAAGAAATGCAAAAGTTTCATACCATGCCTTGCTGCAACGAAAACAAATTCGTCAGAACCATTGAATATGAGTGAAATGCCGGAATATACATTTCAGCATGTTAGCTTGGATTTTGCAGGACCTTTTCCGAATGGGAAATACCTACTTGTTCTGATAGACGAATATTCAAGGTTTCCAATAGTAGAAATTATTAACTCAACCTCTTCAAAGACAGTCATTCCTATATTGAACAAGATATTCTCAGAATTTGGAATTTGCGAAGTTCTAAAATCAGATAATGGTCCGCCAATGAATGGACACGAATTTGCACAATTTGCGAATTATATGGGATTCAAACATAGAAAAATTACTCCATTATGGCCGCAAGCGAACGGTGAATGTGAACGTTTCATGCGATCGATAGGTAAAGCAATACGCGCATCCCATGCTCAGGGTACCTCTTGGAAACAAGACATGTATTCATATTTACGAAATTACCGTGCTACACCACATGCTTCCACCAACATTTCACCAGCTGAATTGTTTTATGGACGTTCAATGAACATCAAAATACCGAGTGTTCAAATACCTTCAAAACAAGGAGACAAACATAAGAAAGCAAGACAATCTGACAAAAAGGCTAAGCAAAAAATGAAGTCTTATGCTGATACTAGACGTCATGCAAAACCATCAAATCTGAAAATTGGTGACATAGTACTTGTCAAACAAAAGAAGGACAATAAACTGATACCACCATTTGACCCGCGTCCGCATGAAATCGTTTCTAAAAAAAGGAACAATGATTACAGCAAAACGCGACGGCAAGCAAATTACTAGGAATTCGTCAGAATTCAAAAACGTAGAAAATCCACCGCCGTTACCATCATCATCATCATCAGGCAACGACAACATCATCAACATAGCGAATGGAAATAATTCTGATTCGTCACTGACACGCGATACAACCAACTCACAACCTGTACGACGAAGTCAGCATGAAAGAAAATCAGCTGAATACCTCAAAGATATGTAACATTAAAACAATTGGAATTTAATTAATTAAAAGAGATATGTGTGAAGTGCTGGGAAGCTGGCATAATAATCCAGCAGATAAAAAAGTGCAAGTGTATATTATCAGATTCGATCTAAAAGGATAACATCTGACTTGAAATTTTACTTGGTGTATATAGTGTATATAAATTTCATTTTATCTATAATATATATGTTATCAGTTTTACGAATTAAGTGCATTTATTTCATTTTTTTTAAAGAAGAAAGAAAGAAACAATGATATTTTGTTAACCCACTGCTCTTATTCTTCTCACAACAATTAACTCTGGAATTTCATTGATAAAAGATATCAATAGAGAATGTAATTGACTCTAGTTTATTTGACATTTCATTTAATTACATTACAGATTTATTGTAGGCACATATACTGGTGTATAATCAACAAATATTAGGATACGTGCAGAACACACAGGATGTAAACTTATCAATATTAACTGGTGATATTTTCAGTATTAAAGTATTATGTTCTGGTATTTTAAAGTGACACTTTGACAGAATTTGTCTAGCACCAATATTATGTTGTTTATTTTAATTTCACATTATTATGTAAGTTTTAATTCAAGTGACATGTTACCAGGCGGGAAAATGGCACTATATATTGATATGGACTACATTCGATGCACATCTAGCAAATTACTACCTTCGTACCTATAGTCAAATTGTACCCAAAAAGATGTACTTACTTTCAAACGTAAAATACAGTTTATGAACTTATCCAGTTATCAATATATTACAAGTAAACTTCTTTAGCAAGGCTACCGTTATTACAAATTGCGTAAATATTTTGCTATTGTAATTCTGATTTTGTTTTAAAATTCAATAGTAATTTGTAAACACTTCTGCGAGAAGGTATTTCAAAACCCGTTTTTTATGGGAATGTAAGATCTTGGATCGTGGTAATTTTCCAACTGTATTTGGTAAAATTATAAAACGTTTTATTGAAAGTGGTTGCGACCCAACTGTTTTGAGACATACCGCATGTTTAGTGTTCAACCCATTTACAGTTGCATATACAGTTGGACACTACGCTTTCCTCTTTGATTGTGTCTGACGGAAGAGGGGGAGGACTCTATAATAAGCAGTTTTTAAATCCCATCAAGACTGGACTGTTTTGATATCTGTCTTCTGGCCTGTTTCGTCGGGCCCTTAAGGGTGTTTCTCTTGATGTTCTGTCTTCTGAAAAGGCATATACGTGAGTACATACGTTTTTGGCTCTTAATGTTTGCTTTTTATATAATTATACAGGAGCATTTTTGTGTTTTACATGCCATGCCTTTTTGTTTCCATTACGTGTGTTAGAGATTCACCTGGCGGAGATTACTTTTATTTACACTGTCCCGTGTCTTTTGGAACATGGTGGGGATTAGAGTGAGGTTGGATGTGCACCATAAACCGCTTTAAGCTCCCCAGTGGTGGTTTTGCCACTGACCGTTCCAAGGCATGCAGTGCCCCACTGTGTATATGTTCGTTTTTCCTAGTGTGTCTGCTTTGTGTGAGAGTGTGTGTTGGTGATTTTGCTGTGTGTGTGTGTGTGTGTGTGTGTGTGTGTGTGTACATGCGCGCGCGCGCGTGTTTGTGTGTGTGTATGTGTGTGTGTGTGTGTGTGTGTGTGTGTGTGTGTGTGTGTTAGTCATGTGCGCGTCTGCGTGCTGGGTTAAAGTTTACGTAGGCTGCGTTTTTGGAACGTGGCATTCCCTGATTGATATTTATCATTGTTCGCCATGGTGAAATGAAACTACAGTAAAAGTTTTGTGCTGTTTCTTTTTGTTTGAACGAAAATACCACACATGGTAAGATTTAGCTTGTTAATTTCCAGCATGATTTCCTACTGACGATTTTTAAAATTAGAGATCATGCCAGGGAATCAGTAAGAAATTTGAAACTTAAATGGTGTGCTCTTATATAGCATAGAAAGTGTGTTGCATAAAGCAAGGACATTTGAACAAAACTGGACAGAAAACATTTTAAGCGGTTGGAAACTGGTTGTGCCGAGATATTAACTCTAATGAACGTCAAAGCTTTTAATGCCAGATATATTTATATGATCCCGTTATACATACATACATGTATACAGTATATACGCATTTTCATCAAATCGACATAGAATTTGAAAAGTGTTCATCAGGTCACGGTATACAAAGTGTATTAGATTTTTTCCTTTAACATTGAACTTTTTTTTTTCCTTTCAGAGGTGTGTTGCATATGTGTTGGGGAAAAATGCATTATATTAAGTGATTAGAAAAATATAACTCCTTTTCGCATAAAAATCTCCTTTTCGCATATCAGACGTACCGGTTCGGGCAATTACTCTGAGTGACCTCCCTTGAGAATCCACATCGTCTAAAATGAAAGTAATCGTGTTGGGACTGAGTTTTGTGTACCTATGCGCCAAATCTGAGATGTCATGCTATGACGGATCAGGGGAAAACTGCCAAGATGAAGTAATATCACCTGATGAGTCTAAGAAATATACCAAAGGTTAGAAAGTTGATAAATTGTTGGAAATTATGGCAGGAATGCTAGACAAAATTTTCGACCCCAAGACAGTTCAACACCAAGACATTTCGACCTCAAAAATTAAATTCCATAGATTATTCGCTCCCATAGACATTTTGACTGCTCAGAAATAATTATAATCCCATTTACTGTTAGTATGTTTCTGACAATTATTATTCATGTCAAAACACAACTTTGAATTAAGGTTCATGTAAAGTCTTTTGAAACCACCCCTCTGATGAATTTTTATCTCCCGATGAAAGTCGGAGGGATATAGTTTTGGCATTGTCCGTCCGTCCTTCCGTCCAGACCATATCTAGGAAATGTTTGGGAATATTTATTTAAAACTTCATATACATGTTCACCACTATGAGTTCTTGCGGCCCGTCAAGTTTCAGTCAGGTTGCCCATGTAACACCAAAGTTATGGCTCTTAGAAATTTCTAGTGGTAACTATATAGGGTACTATAAATATGGCAATTTCTGCATCATAATTTTTGATATATTTGACCTCAGCCCTTTTTAATGTAAATTTGGGGAAGGGTACCAGGTCCCTTTTGGACGGGAAATTTACGTCGCGAAATCATTGTTTGGAGGAATATTTTTGCTGAAAAGTTGTTAAAATCAGGACTGAAAATCAAAACTAATTTCATTTTTTAGTGCATGGGGAATTTTTGGCCAAGGTGGGGAAAAAAGTATACTTTTTAGATTGGGGAATGGGGCCGAATTTCGGCCCTAAAATCAGCGTAAAAAAAGGCCTGGACCTAGAACTATGAAACTCAAACAGAATTTAGATCACCATAATGTGGTTGTGTACACAAATTTCGTTCAGATTTATTTGTAAACTAAGAGTTATTGCCCTTTAATTGTATAAAAATCCACATATTTGTACATAACAAACTTACCATTTGGTAGAATTTCATTAAATTTCTTTCATTCTTTTCCATGAAAATTTATTGTAAACATGTGAAGTTGTGTACCCACACCTGGTCACCCCCTTACCTTGATCACACCCCTCCCTATCCCTCCCTTCCCCTTCCCCCCCCCCCCCCCCCCCCCCAAAAAAAAAAAAAAGGTCCTTATTTAAATTTTTTTAAACAAACTTCATATACATGTTCACCACTATGAGGTTATGGGGCCCATCAAGTTTCAGACAGATTGCCCAAGTAACGTCAGAGTTATGGTCCTTAGAAGTTTACAGTGTTAACTATATAGGGTACTATAGATCTATAGATATGGCAATTTCTGCATCATAACTTTTGATATATTTGACCTTGAACTATGAAACTTTAACAGAATTTAGAGCACTATAATGCACCTGTCAATATTTTGCCCGCCCAGGTGGGGGGCGGGCCGACCCAGGGGAATTTGACATTTCAAAAATTTTGTTGTCTAAATCCCCACCCTAGGGACAACCTTTTTTGTCAAAATCCCACCCTAGAGCCTGGTTGGTACATCAAATGTTTGTCAAATTCCCGCCAGTCAGGAATGGTCTTCTGGGCGGGCAAAATATTGACAGGTGCGTAATGTGGTTGTGCACACACAATTTCGAACGGGTTTCTTTTGTAACTTCAGAGTTATTGCCCTTTAATTTTCTAAAAATCCACATATTTGTACATAACAAATTTACCATTTGGCAGAATTTCATTAAATTTCTTTCATTCTTTTCTGTGAACATTTATTATAAACATGTGAAGTTGCGCACCCACACCTGGTCACCCACTTGCCTTGGTCACACCCCCTCCCCCTCCCCCCTCCAAAAAAAAATTTTTTTTTTTCATTTCTTATTTTAGATTTTTTTCAAACCTTCCATGATTATTTATCAACATGCAAGTTGTACCATTCCCCCACCTCACTCCTCCACCCAGTCATCCCCACCCCCCAACTTCACCCTTTTACCCTTTTTTTTTTCATTTTTAATTTTCCATCAGTATTTATAATCAACATGTGAAATTTTGTTTCCTCTCCCGTTTCCCGCACCCGCACCCCCTAAAAAAATAAATATATTAAGTTGTGACTGCACAAACCTTGTCCTCAGCCATGTTCAAGATATCTTACCTGTGTTCTCTTAAGAACGTCTGTTCTTTTAAGTTCAAATGTACATGTTAAACAGCAACACCTGGTGCCAGACCACTCAAAGACAATATTTCGTTCCAGTTAAACTTCACTGCCATGTTCAAGATATCGTACCTGTGTTCTCTTAAGAACATCTGTTCTTTTAAGTTCAAATGTACATGTTAAACAGCAACACCTGGTGCCAAACCACTCAAAGACAATATTTCGTTCCAGTTAAACTTCAAGCTCACATTTCAATTAACTGCATTTAATTTTAAAAGCTAAGCTTATTACAGTAAGCATATCCCATTCAAAATAAATTCTTTAGTCAGGATCAAAGTATCATACATTTATTATGTACTCTTTTATTAAACATTTGTTTTCTGTTAAATTGATTTTGACTAATGAAATTATTTGCTTCTTATTAACATCCTTAACTTTTTGCCGGATATATTTTTTTGCCATTCCTCACCACTAACCTTTTCGGCGGGGGATACCAATTCATCGAATTTGCTTGTTGTTTTAGTTTTTTTACGCCACATAGGTCTTAGTCTATCATAAAGAATACACCAAATTGTTCATAATAAGTAGAAGAAACTTTTAAGACAGTTCATTTCCTTTTGGACAACACATTTTGTCTTATATCACATGTGCTTTGACTGTCCATGTTCTATTTTGTAGACGATATCAAATTTCTTTTTCAAAAGTATTTTGTCATTACTTTTATTATCATTATGCATCTAACATATTTGTCCAGGTACTCTGGGAGTTGAAAGTGTTACAAACCATGTACATTTCAAAAAAATGCAAACATTGCAAAATGAAAGTGAAAGTAGAGCTGTCAAATTGACAAAAAACTGCAATATTTCAACAAATATAAAAGTAAACTATTTTTCATTTCCCGGAGTACATAGATAAGTATGTAAGACACACAACAAAAACAAACTTAGAGAAAAAATATGTTTGAAAAAGAAGTTTGATATTTTGTACAAAATATAATGTGGACAGTTGAAGTACATGTTTTGTAAGACAAAATACATATTACCAAACAAGGTGACCTCTATAGAAAGTATATTCTACTTCTTCTGAACAACTCCGTATGTATTTGTTATGAATATTATGGGCCCGTCGGGTATAATTTCCAAAATGAAAATTTACCTAAGGGGTGGTCTCAAACGCTTTAATGATTACATGTCTGGTAATGAATTTATGTTGACATTAACAGGCTGGTAACATTGCCCGATCGGGCTTTCGACATAAAAACTAATATTTTGTTGCGAGCCGCACGGGTAGGTAAGGATAGTACGGGTAGCGTTGACTCTTGGCCCGTTTCCCGCAACCACAATATAAATTCAGTCACAGATGCTAGTTGATCACAAAAACCAGATACCAGTTATTACTGCACCCAGATGCGCTGATCTCAGTTGAGCCCAGAAAAGATTGTGTAGAACGAAAGGCCTGTTGCGGTTCCTCTGTTAATGATTTAATTTGAATACTTGCTTTGTTGTCAGACGGACGGACGAACAGGCTGACTAGTACGACAACTAATACTAACGTAGATGACGGACAAAGAGTGATCACATGTGTTGGAAATCCAGTGCTGTGAAAGCAACAGATCACTCCGCAGTATACTTGATGTTAGAATGTTTTATAAGATAGAATAAAGTCAAGTTTCGGTCTATCAATTTTAATGTTATATACCAGTAAGCATTGATCATTTGCAGAAATAGAAAAATCTAATGAAAAATACACGAAGATCTACTTAGCAACTGTAATGCTATTCAGGAAAAGACCGAAGTGCGTTTTATAAAGGCAAAACAATGAAATTCTGTGTAAATACGGGGAGGTGTCGGCGACTAAGAAACAACTAATAAAATTACTTAATTCATGAAGATCCAGAAATCTATAAATGTAGTTTCTACTTGCGTCAAATTTATTTACAGACAAATGAAAAAAGAAAACTTTACTTGTTACAAGTTACTTATCAACAAGTATACTGTACTTGAAAAGAAAGAGAGAGAAAAAAAATCTAGCTATTCAAAGCATGTACTTTTGTTGTAGCAATTATTACTTAAGGCTGATTACTAAAGTATGACAGAACTATAATAAAGATATGATTTACCAGACTAGAAATAGTAAACAAGGAATAGCTTTGACTAATGCTTTTAAATTTAAATACGTTTCAAAATGGCGTAGATCTTATTGACACTAGGATTTCCAAGCTGCGGAGTAACTTCCCACAGCGGACAGGCGCTTAAATATCTGCCCGTCCCACAAGATCCGACACCGCTGAACGGGTGCGGGAAAGAGGTACAAAACAGGGATCCTACATATCCGACACCTCCCATGATACATATAATATAAAGTAAACATTTAACTTTAGATTCGAAACAATTATGTGAACGATGTAATAGAACAAGTATTATATTACAGAATAAAGAGTAGGGTGAGCATGATGTGCTAAAAGGGTATAATAGTTAAATCTTTAATTCCACACGACCCGTAGGTAGCCTAAAGTACGAAACACGCGCTGCTAGAAACACTTTGACGTCATGAATTACGTGACGTCATAAAACGTGCTATAAACAAATATGGCGGATGCAAAACACTTCCTGGTCTGCACAGATACAAATAAACGATAACAACACGATTTACATGGGGATTAAAGGTTAGATACTTAATTGTTTTATATAAACACAGGAAGCTGGGTCCCTGACAAATAAAGTTTAAAAAAAAACACCCACAGTAAATAAAAAATCCCGGGGCAATCGTGTGTAACCCAGACATAGAAATATGCAAAACAACCAGCGCATCGCACTACCCCCTCCTCAGCGAGGCTAAGTTCCAACAGCCTCACTCACTGTCATTTCAAAATTTCTTTTCGAAACAGTTATAAACAGTTTCTTAAAACTGAAGTTCGGAGTTTAAACGAGTCCTACAAGTGTTTTAAAATAGTCATTCACCTCATACCTATATACCGTAGATACCCGTGTATAATGCGCACCCGTGTATAATGCGCACCCCCGTTTTGGAACCAAAATCCTAGGAAAAAAACTTTTTTTCATCAATTTTGATCAATTTCTAGGCAAAATAAAATTGAAAGTAATGTTTACATCGACACCGGAATGACTACTTCCGCGGCGAATAGCAATACAATTGGTCTCACCAAACTATTGATTTTTTTTTTCATGAAAATCAGAAAAATAAAATAGTTATTGTTGTTACTTTAAATACAAACAAATATTTATGAATTTATAAAATGTAAATGTTCGGAAATATAATATTTCCGCGGCGGATAGCGTAATTGGACTCGCCAAACTATTGATTTTTTTCGTTAAATAAAAACCAGAAAAATAAAATAGTTGGTCTCGCCAAACTATTGATTTTTTTCATGAAATAGAAATCAGAAAAATCAGAAAAATAAAATAGTTATTGTTGTTATTTTAAATACAAACAAATATTTATGAATTTATAAAATGTGAATGTTTGGAAATATAATATTGTAGCGAAAAAATAAATGAAACGGCCATTTGTGACAATAAACGTAAGGTTGACAATATCTGAGAAGTTGTGCCGTTTTTTGACAATATCTGAGAGGTAATCCTCTTTCTGGAAGATATGGTTGGCTCTTAAAAGTGCCGTTTTTGACAATATCTGAGAAGTGGCTCTTAAAAGTGCAGTTTTTGACAATATCTGAGAAGTGGCTCTTAAAAGTGCCGTTTTTATGACAATATCTGAGAAGTGGCTCTTAAAAGTGCCGTTTTTTATGACAATATCTGAGAGGTATTCCCCTTTCTGGAATATTTGGTTGGCACTAAAAAGTGCCGTTACTTAAGCCTTGGGAAAGGCTTCTGAGTGGGTCTATACTGGTATTAACGGTTCTCAGAATCGATGAAGTCATCGTCGCTGAAGCCGTCGAATTCTTCGTCGTCGTCATCGCTGTCCAACAAGCGCTGGATGAAGTCATCGGATATTTCTTCGGAGGTTGGCTCATAGTAGTCTGTCATCAGATCATCTTCCTCCTCATCATCGGGGATAGTACTGGTGCTAGTCTGTTTATCTTCCCAAAGCAGATCATCTTCCATCCCGTCCATGGCATTTGATATGCAGCATTTCTTAAACGCACCGACGATAATGTTGGGATCCAGTTCCGCCCACGCATCGACGATCCACTGGCAGATATCTTCTAATTCCAGCTTCTTCATACGTCCTGTTTTTGTGAACGAATGCTCATCACCGGCGTACCATTCATTCCATCTGCGCTGTAGAAGCACCTTCATAGGCTTATTGATACTGACGTCCAGTGGTTGGAGTATCGATGTCAGGCCGCCCGGAATAATCGATATGTCGGTCCGGAAGTCTTGCTTCAGCACGTCCTTGACGTTTTCAGATTTGTGGGCCCGAAACGAGTCTAACACCAGTAGCGCCTTCTTTGTAAAACCACCAGGTCGACGTCCCCACACTGTTTTAACCCAGTCCATAACCAGAGTGTTATCCATCCACCCTTTTTCTTGGCACCGAACGACGAGTCCCTTTGGCCACTTGGTCCCCTTTGGTAGTGTTTTCCTCTTGAAAACAACATATGGTGGAAGTTTGCCGCCATCAGCAGTACATGCAAGCATGACTGTAAACCTGTTCTTTTCGTTCCCCGTCGTGTTGATGGTGACGTTTCTGGAGCCGGATGCATTCACGGTTGTTGCAGACGGCAGGTCGAACGTGAGTGGAGTCTGGTCTGCGCTGCCGATCTGTGACATGTCGTATTCGTTGATCTTGCGCATTTTGATGACAAATCTCAGGAACGACACGATCTTGTCTTCAAAATCTTCCGGGAGTTTTTGAGCAATGTGTGTTCGCCGGCGGATGGATAATTGGTGTTGTCGCATGAATCGTACAACCCAGTTCATTGATGCCTTGAATCCATGGAGGTGCATCTGCTGTGCTGTAAGCTTGGCCTGAAGACGGATCTCTAGCGTTGATACTGCTATGCCCCTCTGACGACGTTCGGTGACCCATTCTACGATGACGCGCTCTAATTCGGGATGATGTGCAGCCCTCCCCCTCTCGGCCCGTTTCGTTCTCGGGAGTTGTTCTAGACGACTCTTCTGTCTACGCCATAAACGAACGTTGCTTTCATTGACGCCGAATTCGCGAGCTTCTGCTCTGTTACCCCTGGCTTCTGCGAAGATGATGATTCTCAATTTCTCTCTGGCTGTGTACGATGAACGTTGGCGACCCATACTGATATGACAATATTTTGATACAATAGACAATAGTGATAGCATCTATTGAAAATAGATCCTGGAATCTGGTGAATTTTGTTTTGGAAGGGTTTATAAAGTCATGCAGATACTGACACGACCTGCTTAGTTCAAACCGCGAACAAACTTCTTGTCATTAAAGGACAATTACATACAGATCAAAGGTCATATTTTTTCAGATGTTATACAGATCAAACAAATATGAAACGAAGTGTAATTATCGCCAATTATCGGCATTTAGTGAGAATGCACCCGTAGTGACTTGTGTCAGTTTTGTTGTTCGCAGTTTTACCATGTCTCAATTAAAGAAAACACTCAACCAAAAATTGCTGTATCTGCATTAATTTTATTTGAAATTTCATCTTATAACAAAATAATGTTATGTTTTATCATAAGTTTTCATATTTAATAATATTCTTTAATTATCTAAATTTACGTGGTATATGTCGGGGATGATAACGATACGGCAACTATCCGTAGTTTAGACAATCCTTTAAGAGTAGTTTCTCTTTACGAAAATGGCCGAAAACGTAAAAATATTTGTTTTTTGAAGCTGGAAAATTGTCTATACCTGTGTATAATGCGCACCCACGATTCGGGGGGGTGGTTCCTGGGGTAAAAAAACTGCGCACTATACACGGGTATCTACGGTATATATATTCGAAATTATACATTACTACTGCTTGACAAAATATTGTGTTTGAAATTCATATCGACACTGTAAACTATGTTCCGCAAGAAGTAGAATGTTTTGCTGTTCTGTAATGACCCGGTATCAACATATATGTATGTACTTCTAACTATTTCATAAACAAGTATATCGATTTGTCAATAGTTTCTTGCACTTAATCTTTAAATCTTTGTACTTATTTTATGCAATCCTGATACCCGCTTATATGTTAGAGTCATAGCTCTTTTGTTCATATCTACTAAGGAGTTAGTTAAAACAGTAGTGGATTTTATAGAAGATGTGCGTCTAAAGTCATCCCGTTCCTTTTTAAATCTACCGTCTCTCTTCCACCCTCTTCGCCTATCACCGTAGCCACATCTGTCGCTGTTATTTCTATAATCAGTATGCCTGTCTCCCCATCTGTCTCTGTATCTTACTTCATCCCAATTCCTATCTTGCCTAGAATCTGTGTCCTTAATTGTCCTGCGATTGTCACTTGCTTCATCTTTATCTTCTTGCATATTTCCTAGCTGTTTCAGTTGTTTTTGTTGCTCCTTGGCCTCCTCCCTATTCTCTTTCTCTTTCCTTAACTCCCTTACTTCCTGCCTCAACTCATTTACTGTCTTCTGTAAGTTATTTATCATTTCAGCATTAGAGATGATTTGGGCCCCTATGATGTTCCCCGTCTTTTTTATCATATTACACATGATAGAGCAGAATTTCTTCTCTCTCCTACTGCTTCCCCGCGAGGAACATCCAGAACTCGAGCTCGAGCTGGAATCAGAGCTCGAGCTAGATGACGACCTTCCTCTCTTGCGTGGCTGTCTCTTCCTGGCCCGTCCCCTCTCTTTCGTTTCTGCCTTTACATCTTGCTCAATCCATTGTCAAACTCTAACTCTTCTTCTATCGCGTCATTGGTGATACTGGTGATCTTCGTCTCCCCCTTTGTTTTGATAATTCTTAAATCCATAGGTTCATCCATAAACTCAATCTCCACACTTCTACTTTTGCTGTCTCTATCCCCCTTTCTCTCATTTATACTGAGATCCAGTACCTCCCCCATGTCACTCTCCTTGCTACAATCTCCTACAGCCCCTTTCTCCATGACCATCTGTAAGTCTTGAACAGCTCTCTCTGTCTCATCCTCCTCTTCTATGGCCACCGGAACTACCGGACAGGCATCTTTCCAGTCGATGTCACACTCCTTCGCCGCCTTTTCAACTATATCTATGCTTTTTCTGGGCTCCTCCCTCTTTAACCACCAGGACATGCTCTCCTCTTTCGACAGTACTTGAATATCGTCCTCTGCGACGATATATGGATTTGCAGAGCACACCAGGAACGGCCTCGAGTGGATGATACTCTTTTCCAGCATGACATTCATATGTCTTGGATATGTGTTCACATGCTGGTACAGACCCTCTTTTGTCTTGCTCCAAAATAAACACAGCCTGCACCAAAATGGCTGTTCTGAGTTTAGCACGTGATACTTGTAGACGTGATCTTCGAGTCTTTGTTTCATATTGATTTCCGTCTTGCCCTTCTTTTGACAATGCTTGCATTGGTATGCTCTACCCCTGTGATGTGCTTTATTCATAATTCTGTAATTCCAAGAGAACGACTCATAAGCAACATAGCAAATACCCCTCATAAACATAAACAATATGTCGCCGACACCAGTATTGACAGACCAGAGCTTACCCCTCCAATGAGCTGTGTTTATCTCTAAAAATGACCGTACATTAGGTATTGAGTCTGACGACGCGGTATTTACGATAAACGACCTGCGATCAAGCCAGTGACGATCTAGGGTTTCACGGAAATATAAGACACACAGTGAAATTCTTTACATTAAAATTTATTACTCCTATTCACCATAACATTGTAACTGATGGTTCGTGAAGTACAAACAGATATCAAGATTTTGGGGCATTACAGACATACTAAAACTATTGTGTGCTTTCTTTTATCTTCTCTCTGCTTTTTATAATCCATCTTGGTGCACGCTTTCCTTCATATGGTTTCAACTTGTTATGGTGCACAACTTTATCTTTACCTTGCCTGTCCATCTGTATCACATAGTCGATATCAGATCTTTTCTCCTTTATCATGTAAAGCCCTTCGTAAGTTGGCTCCAATTTGTGGCTAATACCTGCTTTCTTGTTTTCCGCTAGACACCACACAGCATCTCCCTCTGAGTAGCTATTTACCATGAGTCTGGTGTCATAGAGCTCTTTACTACGCTTTGCTGAATCTCCAATATGTTTTCTAGCTATGTTGTGTGCTCTTTGCAACTTGTCTTTAAGTTGATCGACATACTGTCCATAGGAGGTGATCGTTTGTCCATCAGGAGTCGAGCTGCCATATACTAGCTCGGCTGGTAGTCTTACATCTCGACCCATGGTCATCAGGTTCGGTGTAAGTTTTGTCGTCTCATTCGGTGTAGCCCTATAGGCACCCGCCAAACAACTTAAATTGACATCCCAGTCCTCTTGCTCTGTACTTAGGTATGCCTTGATCATCCTTACTAATGTTTTATTAAAGACCTCACATTGTCCGTTGCATCTTGGGTTCCTAGCACTTGTACGTGTTTTCTTTATTTCAAGCATCCGGCACAGTTCTTTGAAAATGTTACTCTCATAATTTCTTCCCTGGTCACTATGGATACTTAGTGGGCAGCCCCATCGTGCAACAAATTCGTTCAATATCTTTGACGCACAAACTTCAGCTGTTTGGTCTGGCACGGCAACCACTTCAACGAATTTCGTAAAGCGATCTGTCATCACAAGTATATATCTATTACCTCTGGGTGTTATTGGAAGCGGCCCGATATAATCAGTTGCTAGGATATCCCAAGGCGCTCCAGTCTTCAGGTTTCCCATAGGAGCTTTCGGTGGCTTAGATGGTTTCTTATTTGCTGCACACACATCGCACTGTTTGACGTATAATTTAACATCTTCCTTAAGGTTAAACCAGTAATACCTTTGTAACATCTTTTCTTTCGTCTTTTTGACGCCCATGTGACCAGCAAGTATTGAGTTATGGAGCTGGTAAAGTAATTGCTCCAGCAACTTCTTAGGCACGATGCTTTGATAGAATTCCCCAGATCCATCTTTCTTCTTGAATATTTTCTTTAGTACACCTGCCTGTAGTGGATCCAGTAGTGTCGTGTTGCTGGGCTTGCTGTAGACATTTCTTGGCTTGAAGGTTTCTTGTTTTCTTCTTTCGCTTGCAATATGGGGCGGATATCTGCGTCTTGGGGCTGTGCCATTCGCATTTCATTTTCTGTCGTCATCCCCTGTTTTAAACTGTCCTGTCCAGCGGTGCTTGTCGATGGAGTCTGTTCATCCACTACGTCTATAGCTTTTATAGTACAGTCTTTATTTTCCACATCTACGGTGTTTACATCTGGTTCATCTGATGTACCTTCGCTATCAATCGCAGATTGTACATCTTTAACTTCAGCAATGTCCCTACCTGACCATACCAGCATCATGTCATCAGCTCTTTTCCTACATTTCTTGCATGGTCCGCACTTCAAAGATTCAGACATATCAGCTTTGGAACAGTCACAGTCTTTGGGATTTTCGCATCTGGACAGCGCATCACAATGTCCTTGTTTTACTCCAGGTCTGTACTCTATTGAGAAATCGTATTGGGATAAAATTTCAATCCACCGTGCAATTTTACCTCTTGGTTCCCGTAATTTGAATAACCATGCAAGAGCGCGGTGATCACTCCTGACTCTAAATCTCCTTCCCAACAAGTACTGTCTGAAATATTCTATGAAATACCTTACTGCTAGCAATTCCTTCTCTGTAATACAGTAGTTTGACTCTGCCTTATTCAGGGATTTGCTTGCGTATGCGATGACACGCTCCCTTCCTTCCTGCATTTGCATTAAAACAGCTCCTATGCCTGTGTCACACCCATCTACATCTAGGATAAACTCTCCTCCTTCGTTCTGTGGGTATCCCATGATTTCTGCGCCAACAAGCGCTGCTTTTATGCTCGCGAATGACTTTTCACAAGCCTCGGATCATATGAACTTCTTTCCTTTCTTTGTTAACTCTATCATAGGCCTGGCCATTTGGGCATAATTCTTGATGATTTTCGTTTTCGTTTTGGTTTTAACGCCGTTTTTCAACAGTATTTCAGTCATGTAACGACGGGCAGTTTACCTAACCAGTGTTCCTGGATTCTGTACCAGTACAAACCTGTTCTCCGCAAGTAACTGCCAACTTCCCCACATGAATTATCAGAGGTGGAGGATAATTCTTGATGAATCTCCGAAAATATGACCCTAACGCTACAAAGCTTTTGACCTGTTTTGCGGTTTTTGGTCTTGACCATGCGAGCACTTTTGAAATATTGTCGGGGTTTGGTCGGACTCCTTTCCCCGATACTACATGACCAAGGAATGTTACTTCTTTCTGAAGCATTTTGCATTTCTCCGGTTTTAGTTTTAATCCGGCTGCCTGGATTCTTTCTAGGACTTGTTCAATTCTTTAAAGGTGTTCGTCAAATGTTGATCCAAACACGATTATGTCATCTATATATATGAGACATATTTCCCACTGTAACCCTTGTAACGCAAGCTCAATTGTTCGCTGAAATGTACTTGCAGAATTATTGAGTCCAAAAGGCATCCTAGTCATCTCATAATGTCCATATTTACAAGCAAATGCACTCTTCGGGATGTCTTCTTCCTTGAGGGGGATTTGGAAGTATCCGCTTGTAAGGTCAAAGGTGGAAAATAAGCTGGCACCAGACACAGCGTCCAAACAATCCTGAATTCTTGGCATTGGAAACCCATCCGGTTCAACTAGTTTGTTGACCCTCCTGTAATCGACACATGGCCTGACTGCTCCTGATTTCTTCTTAACTAATACGATTGGTGATACCCAAGGTGATGTACTTTTCCTTATGACTCCCTTTGCTAGCAAGTCATTTATTGCTTTTTTCTCCTCTGCAGCATAAGCTAGAGGTACTCGTCTGGGCGGTTGTTTTATGGGCGGGGCGTTTCCTGTATTTATAGAATGTTTGGTAAGGTCTGTCAAACCAATATCCCATTCATCTCTAGAAAATGAACTTTCATATTTATTTAAAAGCTTCGCAAGCGCAATCCTCTCCGCTGAATTTCTGTGCTTACTTGCCCTTTCAAAAAGCTCTTGTAAATGACTTGATACAGTAATGTCTGCTTCTAATCTTGTCTCAGTTCTTCGCAAAACTTCCGTTTTCTTACTGTTTAGTTGTATTCGCCTGACTGAGTAATTATCTATATCATCCCCACCGCCTTCCTCACTAGTAGGTACTTTTGCAGTATCTTCAATCTTTTCTGCTTTTCCAACGACTGCATCTTGTTTAATTGTAACAGCTGCTGTAAAAGGGTTCAGCAACCTCACCTTTTGTGTAACTAAGTTATTCAGATCCACTAGAGTTGATGCCATTTTCAATGGGTATGTTTCTTCAAAATGTTCAGTAGGCTCTATTATGTATGTAGCATTTTCATCAGTATCATCGCTTCCGCTTCGTCCTATGAAGACGTCTACTACGGCTTCAGATAATCCAGGAATTGTAAAATCATCTGCTGCAGTCACTTTTCTAACATTTTCAGGTAGACCTACTTGTGAGCAACGTATCTTGTGTTTATCTAGTACAATCACACCTTTGCTTAGCATAATATCAGCTGGGCCTTTCTCTCCATTTTGTAATATATCAACTCCAATCAAACACTCATCTTCAATATCCGCTACTATCATTTCACCTTTTAATTCGAGCGTATCTAGCTTGAAATTGAAGACTGCTTTTCGCAACTCATTTAATGGTAGTCCACCTGCTCCAGATAAACATGATGATTTCTTCAGCACAGGTTTCTTATCTTCAGCCAATTTGTTGTATACTTTAGTTGCTAAGACTGTTGCTGATGCACCAGTATCTGCTGTAAATGTAATCGGGATATCTTCTACTTCCCCTTTAATGTATATGCCCGGACATAAATCTCGTTTCCTCCTTATGGGTCTGTTTTTATTTTCAAAGTTACTTTGTTTGGTTTCTACAGGCTTGCTGTTAATTACATTTTCAAATTGTAGGCCTTTCAATTTTTCAGGGACCGCTCTTTGGCCACAAGAGCTGGTCCTTTCTAGTTTAAAGGACTCGAATATGCGCAAGTATTCTGATTTGTTGGAGGCTGAGTAGCTCTATGTCTTTGTTTTTATGTTTCCTTGAGAATCCGTTCCACGTCTGTTTAGTCTACACTCCCGTGCTATATGTCCTTGTTTTCCACAGTTGAAGCATACTATTCCTTTGGACCTTGGTGCTTGACTCTTGTTAGTGTTTGGATTTGTTGCTTCCTTTAACTTGTTTATTTCTTAGAGGATTTGCTCTAATACTTTTCCCATTTTGTCTTCTTCCTTTACGGCTTGGTTTTCATCCTTCATAACAGCCCTCTGCTTATGTGCCTCTTCATCGTTTCTATTCCATTTCTGTTTTTCAAATCCTCTTCTCAACTGTCTTACTTCAGATGTGTCAACCTCGTCCTCACACAGTCCTCGACTGCTATTGCTGAGGCATCTTGTCATCTTCTTCGCTCTCTTTTCTCCCTCTTCACGTTACTGCTGATCTTTGGATGTAATTTGCTACATGAAATACAGCTTCATCTATATCTTCTGGCTCCTTTTGATACTCGACAGCAAATCTAACCTCTTCATCCCACAAACCATCCAGGAACCTTCTTACTAAGTCTTCTTGTCTCGTTCTTCTATCTCGATAGCCATGCGCTTTATCATACAACATTTTTAATTCTGATGCGTATTCCTCAGCAGTTTCTCCCTCTTTCTGATTTCTTTTACTAAATTTAGCTGCGTAAGACCTTGATGTACGCACCACCCTATACCTACTGTCCAGTTCTTTGATTAACATGTCATAGTTCTCGATGATTTCTTTTGGTAATTGTCCAAAGACAAACTGACCTGCTGAGCCTTGTAATCGAGGGAGCAACTGATCAAGTTTTCCATCATTGTCCCAGCCGTACCTTTTTGCAATAGCTTCAAATCGACTTATCCACACGTCCCATTCATCTGTACCATTAAAGGGAGCAATGTTTAAATTAATGGGTTGTTTCCTTATATGCCTCCTTACATCTCCGCCCTGATACTCAAAAGGGCTTCTGTATTCACCTATGTTTCCATATTCATGATCTGGCTGTGCGTGTCAGGGTAAATGTCTGGCATACACATCGCCAATATGTTCCTCTGTGTTATGTTGTATCCGCATCCGTACTTGCCCTCGTGATAAGCATTCACGTGGAGCGTGGCAGTTATCATTATAACTCCGCTGTATGTGTTGATTATCATACCTGTCGCCAACACTGTTTACTTGTTGTCTCGAGTCATGTCCATTCTGATCCTCCATACTTTTGTTTCTACAATGCCTACTCTCTATGTTCGCGGCAGCAGATCTATGTACATGTCGATAATTGTATTGACTTTCTGCATTATTCTGCATATATGAATTAATTACTTCATGTTCGCGGCTATCTTTTGTTTCCGGTCTATTTTGTTTTGACACTAGGTCCATTACTTGTTTGAGGACGCTGGTGATTTCCCTCTGTTGTTGTCTGAGATCGTTTATGCATTCATCTATAGGTACACGATCTTGCCGATCTTCCATAGATTTTATACTCAAAGTTTCAAACATTTCATCTTCATGCGTGCCGATGCTATGTTGGTGATTTATCGATTTATTACGATCGAAGCACGGGGGACGGCTATTAGCGCTGCTCTCATCGGCGGTAATGCACGAGGAAATGTTCTCATGTACCTGTTATGATTTATCAAAAGCGCGCGAATCACAAGTGTCGTCTGCTACAGATTCATTGTCTAAAATATCGCGTTCGCGCTCGACCCTTACTGGCGAGCTTATGTTCCTATAATTGAAGGTAACTTCTGTGTCGCTATCATTAGCATCCGCCATTACGCACGGAGATGTTGTACAAATGAAAAAACCAAGTCAAACTCTTTAATTGTTATTTAGTTAGGATCTATATAGGATCTATATCTTGAATCTTTTAGGTAAGGTTCGTATCTCTGGATCCGCTGTTTATAAAACGGATCCCACCGCTGCCACCACAAATGTTGCGAGCCGCACGGGTAGATAAGGATAATATGGGTAGCGTTGACTCTTGGCCCGTTTCCCGCAACCACAATATAAATTCAGTCACAGATGCTAGTTGATCACAAAAACCAGATACCAGTTATTACTGCACCCAGATGCGCTGATCTCAGTTGAGCCCAGAAAATATCGTGTAGGACGAAAGGCCTGTTGCGGTTCCTCTGTTAATGATTTAATTTGAATACTTGCTTTGTTGTCAGACGGACGGACGAACAGGCTGACTAGAATTGATAAATTAAACGAGACTTACCTGTAAGGTGAAGTTTGATTTCAATTCTGTCGGACCAATCCACTGAGAATTATAGGAGTGAACTCGCCTGCTGTCACGTGACCTAGCCTCAGACTTCAGAGTATTATACTATATTTTTGTGAACATGGAAATAATGAAATTTGGGTGGGTTTCGAAAAAGAGGGAGGGCCTATAATTCTCAGTGGATTGGTCCGACAGAATTGAAATCAAACTTCACCTTACAGGTAAGTCTCGTTTAATTTATCAATTCTATCGGACCAATCCACCCTTTGAGAATTCTAGGAGTTTTTAGAGTCCATGTCCAAAAATAGTATTTTAACTAAAGGATTTGTATCAGAAAGAAACAAATGAGTTGATGAAATCCTGTATTGTCATAATGTCATTGTGACAATTGATACATTTCAAAAAAGCTTTGATTTATCTTGAAATAATATTTCAGTCATACTAAAGCTAATATAAAGCAATAAAACACAAATGACAAATTAATTATGTTCCATGCATAATAAAATTCATAAATTGTTTCAATTTAGTCATAAAATGCAATTAAAATCATATAACTATACACAATTTCTCCAGAAAAAACAATTTTTAATCTAATCTATGTAATATCAACCTTAGTACTCTTGAGTTTATGCAATAATTTTTCACATGAACTATGACATGTGTATGCATTGTCTTATTAATCATCAACTATACTTAAAATTGCTTTGCTATAGGATGAATCATTACTTATTTGTTTGTTATAAAAAGTTCTGAATGTACAATCTCTTTTCCAACCTGCTGTTTTTAAAATTGTATTAATTGGAATAGATTTTGATGCTACTGCACTAGTAGAAGCACCCCTTGTACTGTGTGCAGAAAAAGTAGAAATGTTTATTCCAGCTAGTTTAAGGCCTAATTTTATCCACCTTGCGATAGTATTTGATGTCACTGCACCATGTGGCTTTTGCAGAGTAATGAATAATTTTGATGTATTTCTTAGAGTATTAGTTTTTTCCAAATAAATTCTTAATGCCCTAACAACACATAATTCACTATCATGACAATACTCTTCAATAAATTGCTCTGCTAAATGAGAATTTGGTTTTGTTTGTTTAAGCACACTTGTAACTCTGATTTTTACACATGTTTGTTCTATATGCAAATCCTCAATATCCAATGCAGCTAAAGTTTGACACCGTTGTCCTGTTGTGAGTGCCAACAAAACTACTAATTTTACACTCAGCAACCGTAATGATAAATCATTGGTTGGCATTCCTTTTATGCAGTTTAAGACTTGTTTAACATCCCATGTGGCGTTATATTTTGGCAATGCAGGGTTAATTTCAAATATCCCTTTCATGAAGCGTTTTATTTTTCTGTCACTTCCAATATCCATGTCATGAAAAAGACTTATATAAGTTGATATTGCTGATTTTGCTGCACTTATTGTTCTGTAACTGTACTTCTCTGTATGAAGTTTTGTCAAAAATAGAATTACCTGATTCATAGATGGTTTAATTGAATTAATTTGTTCTTGACCACAAAAACGCAACCATTTTTTTGATATGTGACCCATACTGATCTTGCGTTGACCGTCGCCAAGACGCCATGATGATTTTTGCAGACTCTTCTGGTAGTCCTGAACGAATAAGATGTTCCCGGATATCCTGAAAACCCCCATTTTCATGGACACTAGAGGATGGTTTTTCTTCCTTGGTGATGTTAACAAATTCTCCATCCTTGGAAGTATGTAGCTCTGACTGCAGATCATTTGAAGAAGACGCGGAAACCATGGCTGTGTTGTGAAAATAGGGGCTACCAAGATTGCCTCTGCCTGGTCTTCCGTTACTTTTTGAAGTACTTTCCCCAGCAAACTGAAAGGTGGAAATATATAATTAAGACCTTTGGACCAAGATAAAGAGAATGCATTAACCGCTATTTCATGGCCCTCCGGGACATATGACACATATTGATCTAGTTTGTGGTTTGCTGCAGAGGCAAATAGGTCAACACTACATGTGCCCATTTTTTCCTGTATACAATTAAACACACTTTCATGTAATGACCATTCCATGTCATCATTTAGCTTTTTGCTCATTCTACTGAGTGTGTCTGCTGTTGTGTTTAATTTTCCTGGTATATGATACGCAGAAAGCCAAATGTTACGCTTTTCGCACCATTCCCAAATTTCTCTTGTGAGCTCATTTAGTTGCATTTTCCTACCCCCCATTTTTGAGAGGTATTTTATGGCAACTGTGTTGTCCAAGTACAACTGCACATGTTCATTTTGTACACCTCCGCAGAAAAATTGCAGGCATAAAAATGCTGCCTTCAGTTCTAAATAATTTATATGTTGTTTTTGTCATCGGATGACCAATGTCCACTTATAACACGGTTAAATGTCGTATCATGTCCTCCGTAACCAGTCATAGAACTGTCCGTTTCAATTTTTCTATCAACATTCCCATGTGAAATAGGTTTGAAAACATGACCAATATTATCTAACCACCATTTCAAGCATTCTTCACCCTGTTCACTTATTTTTATATAAGCGTCAAAATTACCTATATTCAATTTTAAAGCCCTGTCTCTTTCAATCTCTAAAGCTTTATAATGCAAAGGTCCATACAGTACCCCTGGGTCTGCTGCAACCATTTTCCCAATCAACTTAGAAAATTCTCTTATTGTAACTATTTTCTCTTTTAACAATTTCTCACAATGTTGCTTAATATCCATGGATTTTCTTTCATTTAATGTCACAGTCATCCTCTGCGAGTTTAGCAAGAAACCCACAAACTCTATATTTTGTGTAGGTACTATTATTGATTTTTTTTTAGGGTGAGTTGTGAGACCTAATGAATCCACTAAAGACAAGGTTTCATGAACATTTTGACTGCAATCTTCAAATGTGTCCCCTGATAGTAAACTGTCGTCAATATATGCTACATTTGCGTGCCCTACTTTTCTTAAAGTTGAAAATAAAGGCTTTAAAAGTTTAGTAAAAACTCTTGGGGCACAAGAAAGTCCGTTTGGGAGGCAGGTAAATTGATACAACTTGCCATCCCACCTAAATTTTAAATATTTCCTACTTTCATGATTTATTCCTACACTGTAATACGCATCTTTTAAATCAATCTTGGCAAAGAAACAATCCTGCTTCACTAATGCCAATGCTGATTTTAATGTTTCCATCTTAAAGTGTACTTTATCCACGTAATCATTTAGGCGTTTTAAATTTAAAATTAACCTATAAGAACCATCCGCTTTTGGCCGAATAAATATATTTGATATCACTTCTCCTACCTCATGATTCGTCTCCTCTATAATATTTTTCAATTTTAATTCGTCCAAGAGCGATGCAATAATTTGATGTTCATGAGTGTTAAATTTTATACAGGGAGCAGCTGTTAAATCAGAAGGAGTTTCTTCGAATTCAATAGTATATCCATATTTAACGGTATTTAGTAATTTCTTGTCACAAGTTATATTTGTCCATGATTCATAGAAAGCAGACACTTTGCCTGCCTTAAAATTTTCCGGTTTATTTTCTAACTTATCAAAAACTTGACTTACATGATTTAATCCTGTTTGTTGTTGTTGTAATTGTTCCTCCGGGGTTTTTTGAACTTGTTTTGATGCACCGGCTTCTGCCGGTATCCTTTCGATAAAAAAGACTTTGGATCTTGTGAATATCGTTGTGTTTGTTGATCTCTATTGTCTCTTCGGCGGATGACGTCATTTTTTGACTTGAACTGACCTTGATGATCTCTCTTCCGACTTTGCTTAAATTGAGGCTTAGTCATGTCTCTACCAAGTTTCCTCATGTCATCCAAACTTTTCAGCTGTTTATCCAAACCGTCTCCCAATAAATTTTCGGTCACCTCTGTAGAATCATTGCATAGCTGGTGGTACTTCTCATTTATTCCTGGTTTTATCTGCTGTCTCCTGAGATTTGTCATATCCCTATGTGCGTAGGCCATTAACTGAAAAGAATCTCGAGCAAGCTCCAGTGAATCCGAATCATTTCGTTCTAACAACTTGTCCATCAAGTTTACTAGAGGTATCAACCCTGCTGTCATTTATTGTTGTATTGTTTGCATTTTCCTGTCTCTCTCCTTAATGTTTTTACTGAGACTTGAGCTCACCCACAGTTCTTTGTTCACCTTTGGAACCCGTAGAAATTCACAATTACTTGGTCTCTTTTGATTGTCACAAAGTTTTGTTGCTATCTTTCGGTCTACCGGCTGGCTTATACCAAAGTTCACCGTATCCGCTAACACACGATCAACTTTTGGCCCAGTTTCCTCAGGCTTTTTGAAATCTCTACTCATCTCCGCTAAAAGTCTTAAACTTTCAGAAGAACAGTCGTTGTTCCCCACTTGGTGGCCTTCCACTGATCCATCATCGTCCGAGTCCAATAACGAAGCGTCATTATCGGACGGGTACGAACTATCCGAATCGGAAACATCTTCATACCCACTTCCGGTTATTGTCGGAGGTTTCGGTTGTCGTGGCAGTTTTAAAAGATCACTGCGCCGGCGTTTGTCCATTTGTTTGGCTAAAGCGTCGAATTTCTTAACCAAACCTGCCACCGTTGACTGTTGCTCCAACATGATTTTTTGATTTTGCAACATTTGCATTTGCAAATGCGAATTTACACTCATTTGCGCGTGCGTATTACTGTTTTCCCCTGCACTTCCGCCGCTTTGGGCGATCCCAGCATTCAAAGGAATGTTTATACTTGATGGCGCATGCGTAGTTGCATGAACGTCATTGTAGTTACGGGAAAACCCAGAATTGTCTCCAGTTATAGTTACTGGCGCATGCGCAAGCACATGAACGTCAGTTTGGCCGAGTCCATTACTGGTTTCTCGTGAAGGGTGCTCCGTGGGGTCCTCACAGGAATCCCCAACAATGTGAATCTGATTGTGGATAGAATCCCCGACCAAACCCCTAACTTCGGCAGTCTGAGACTGATTATTCCGAGAAGTTACAGCCGAGTTATGTTGTTCCAACGAACTGTATGTTTCATTTCCAGACGGCATCCTAAGACTTTTATAAATCCGATTGTTATCCATATTCACAAACGAACGTAGAATACAAAGTTAGTAAGGGGCCGCCATTATTCGAGCATCAAGTGCTTATAGTACTGTACAAGAAAAGACGAAATTTTCATAAATCAAATGCTTTGACACTAAAAATATTCCGTCAGTTTGATAAATAATGTGTTCCTGTTTTATATTCCAAAAAGATTTCCGGAATCAACACTTTTGAATATAATGAAAAGATCGATTATTGATTAGTTTATTTTCGAGTTCTAGTCCACGTGAAAGCTTTCTTTGTTCTGAGGCTAGGTCACGTGACAGCAGGCGAGTTCACTCCTAGAATTCTCAAAGGGTGGATTGGTCCGATAGAACGACAACTAATACTAACGTAGATGACGGACAAAGAGTTATCACATGTGTTGGAAATCCAGTGCTGTGAAAGCAACAGATGACTCCGCAGTGTTAGAATGTTTTATAAGATAGAATAAAGTCAAGTTTCGGTCTATCAATTTTAATGTTATATACCAGTAAGCATTGATCGTTTGCAGAAATAGAAAAATCTACCGAAAAATACACGAAGATCTACTTAGCAACCGTAATGCTATTCAGGAAAAGACCGAAGTGCGTTTTATAAAGGCAAAACAATGAAATTCTGTGTAAATACGGGGAGGTGTCGGCGACTAAGAAACAACTAATAAAATTACTTAATTCATGAAGATCCAGAAATCTATAAATGTAGTTTCTACTTGCGTCAAATTTATTTACAGACAAATGAAAAAAGAAAACTTTACTTGTTACAAGTTACTTATCAACAAGTATACTGTACTTGAAAAGAAAGAGAGAGAAAAAAAATCTAGCTATTCAAAGCATGTACTTTTGTTGTAGCAATTATTACTTAAGGCTGATTACTAAAGTATGACAGAACTATAATAAAGATATGATTTACCAGACTAGAAATAGTAAACAAGGAATATCTTTGACTAATGCTTTTAAATTTAAATACGTTTCAAAATGGCGTAGATCTTATTGACACTAGGATTTCCAAGCTGCGGAGTGACTTCCCACAGCGGACAGGCGCTTAAATATCTGCCCGTCCCACAAGATCCGACACCGCTGAACGGGTGCAGGAAAGAGGTACAAAACAGGGATCCTACATATCCGACACCTCCCATAATACATATAATATAAAGTAAACATTTAACTTTAGATTCGAAACAATTATGTGAACGATGTAATAGAACAAGTATTATATTACAGAATAAAGAGTAGGGTGAGCGTGATGCGCTAAAAGGGTATAATAGTTAAATCTTTAATTCCACACGACCTGTAGGTAGCCTAAAGTACGAAACACGCGCTGCTAGAAACACTTTGACGTCATGAATTATGTGACGTCATAAAACGTGCTATAAACAAATATGGCGGATGCAAAACACTTCCTGGTCTGCACAGATACAAATAAACGATAACAACACGATTTACATGGGGATTAAAGGTTAGATACTTAATTGTTTTATATAAACACATGAAGCTGGGTCCCTGACAAATAAAGTTTAAAAAAAAACGCCCACAGTAAATAAAAAATCCCGGGGCAATCGTGTGTAACCCGGACATAGAAATATGCAAAACAACCAGCGCATCGCAATTTCTTGAAAAATAATGAAGATATTTCTTTCAAACTTGGTCCATTTATTAAGCATAACATATGAATCATATTAAGATAGAAATAACTTTGTTGCCTTCCGTTTTGTTAGAATTACTTCCCTTTTTCAGATTTTTATGATGCATAATTTCTCTGAGCTGAAACGAATCCTGTATTGAAACCTAACCAGAAATCATGCCAGAAGTCTGTCATGCAATAATTTCATCAAATGAAATGCAATGGACTCACCTTTTACTTTAAAATATTTCTAATCCATTTTTCTTTTGATCTGACATAAAATAATCCATGCAACATAATTTGAACACAAGTTATACACACAAGTTTCAAATGGGTACCCCTGTCTGCAATATTTTGTCCGCCATTGCAGTTGTGACCTGATCAGGGTACTCTTCATTTTGGAAACAAATAGGCGGTATAGAATCATTATTTATTGACCTTTTTTGAGAACTTAAACCTTCTAATATATGTTTTTCATGAACTTTGTTGAAAATGATTATATTTATAATTCAATTAAATTCATAAGTATCCAGATTTTGATCTTGATTTTCAAAAATTATAAACCACGTGCTTTGAACTTTTGTATGACGTCATCAGTTTCTCACGAGAGACCGTGCGGGGATGTTGCGGTTCAACACTGGTCAGTTAACCAAATGGTGTCACCATCAGAAAATAAAAATAGCGTCAGTTAAGTTATGGCAGCCAGAACTAATTTTGTATATGCATACAGGAAAGATCGCCGTGACGTCACGCATTAACATCTGTTTATCTGGTGGTGGGCAAAACAATGTTTTCTACATCGTTTGTACATAGGATCAGAATTTTTAATTTTTGATAACATTTTTGCTTATTTATGGATTTTCAAAATTAAAAAAGTTTTGAAATATTTACAATTTTCATATTTTCATGTTCAGATATCTTTTTTTAAATGAATAACCGTTTTAAATGACATATAACTTTAATGGCGGCGTAGTGATGTTCAAAACTTTTAGAAAAACACTAAGTTAAATAATTATTCTACCTATGACAGTGTCACCAGCATGCGGAACGAGTTGGGTTGGCAGACTTTACAGGACATGTGCGACCTAGCCCGACTGACCATGTTTTACAGGATCATGTGTGGTTTAGTTGTGGTACCAGTTCCATCCTATTTAGAAAGGCCTGTGAGAATGTCCCGGCATATGCACGAACTCTCCTTCAGTCAAGTCCATACTGAAGCAAATTACTTCAAATACTCCTTCTTCCCTTATACTGTCGTGTTGTGGAACCACCTGCCTTCTCAAACCATACTCCAGCCTGACCTTGAGGGGTTCAAACGATGTCTTGACCCCTCGTTCCTCTCTTACTGCCCCTGAACTCCCAAAGCAGATGTTTTTAACCCCTTTTTACTTGTATATTTATCGTCTTACTTAACACTTTCACACTTTTATCTTCCTTCTCACTATCTTCATTTTTGAAGCCTTTCTTTCACTGCTTTTAAACAAACTTTTATATGGTTGTGACGCGCAACCTGGCTATTATACCCGTGAGGGGAGTCCAGCCATATACATAGATAGATAGTTAAGCGTTCATAATTAATCCAATTTATTTCGAAATGATAATTAAAAGTAACAAATAAATTCCCTGTTTTATGCCCTTTCCGTTGATCAAAAAATTGTTGATATTATATGTGTTTTAAGAAAGTTTAGACTGTTGGAAAAACATCACTTTTTACAAAAAACATGGATGTTCAGCATCTACCCACCCAATCACTGTCTTATCAGTTCTAAAAATAGAAAATACAACGGATTTGTATACAAACACGATCTCTCCTATAGTACATAACAGTTGGACTGTTCCATTTAAAGCAGTATGAGGTGTGGGGAGGGATTGCTGGCACTTTTTCAAAAACAATCTCATGTTGATTACAAAAACTACTGTCAAAATAATGAGTTATAATCCATATCACCTGTCACCATATTTTATGATTTTTGTCAGAATCCAATGTAAAATGGGACATTTACTTGAGGAAAATAGAGAAAGCTGTAGCAGAATACCAGGACTGTGTACATGATGATTGCTCATGCTATGCTAGGTAAGATTTGCATGTAATGTATGTTTATCATAGTGTTTCTAGATACTATTTGCATGTAATGTATTTTTAGCTCACCTGTCACAAAGTGACAAGGTGAGCTTTTGTGATCGTGCGGTGTCCGTCGTCCGTCCGTGCGTGCGTCCGTAAACTTTTGATTGTGACCACTCTAGAGGTCACATTTTTCATGGGATCTTTATGAAAATTGGTCAGAATGTTCATCTTGATGATATCTAGGTCAAGTTCGAAACTGGGTCACGTGCCTTCAAAAACTAGGTCAGTAGGTCTAAAAATAGAAAAACCTTGTGACCTCTCTAGAGGCCATATATTTCACAAGATCTTCATGAAAATTGGTCAGAATGTTCACCTTGATGATATCTAGGTCAAGTTCGAAACTGGGTCACGTGCCATCAAAAACTAGGTCAGTAGGTCTAAAAATAGAAAAACCTTGTGACCTCTCTAGAGGCCATATATTTCACAAGATCTTCATGGGAATTCATCAGAATGTTCACCTTGATGATATCTAGGTCAAGTTCGAAACTGGGTCACGTGCCTTCAAAAACTAGGTCAGTAGGTCTAAAAATAGAAAAACCTTGTGACCTCTCTAGAGGCCATATATTTCACAAGATCTTCATGAAAATTGGTCAGAACGTTCACCTTGATGATATCTAGATCAAGTTCAAAACTGGGTCACGTGCCGTCAAAAACTAGGTCAGTAGGTCAAATAATAGAAAAACCTTGTGACCTCTCTAAAGGCCATATTTTTCATGGGATCTGTATGAAAGTTGGTCTGAATGTTCATCTTGATGATATCTAGGTTAGGTTCGAAAGTGGGTCACATGCAGTCAAAAACTAGGTCAGTAGGTCTAAAAATAGAAAAAAATCGTGACCTCTCTAGAGGCCATATATTTCATGAGATCTTCATGAAAATTGGTCAGAATGTTCACCTTGATGATATCTAGGTCAAGTTCGAAAGTGGGTCACCTGTCACCAAAAACTAGGTCATTAGGTCAAATAATAGAAAAACCTTGTGAGTTCTCTAGAGGCCATATTTTTCATGGGATCTGTATGAAGGTTGGTCTGAATGTTCATCTTGATGATATCTAGGTCAAGTTCGAAACTGGGTCACATGCCTTCAAAAACTAGGTCAGTAGGTCAAATAATAGAAAACATTGTGACCTCTCTAAAGGCCATATTTTTCATGGGATCTGTATGAAAATTGGTGTGAGTGTTCATCTTGATGATATCTAGGTCAAGTTTGAAACAGGGTCATGTGTGGTCAAAAACTAGGTCAGTAGGTCTAAAAATAGAAAAACCTTGTGACCTCTCTAGAGGCCATACTTGTGAATGGATCTCCATAAAAATTGATCAGAATGTTCACCTTGATGATATCTAGGTCAAGTTTGAAACTGGGTCAAGTGCCATCAAAAACTAGGTTAGTAGGTCAAATAATAAAAAAACCTTGTGACCTCTCTAGAGAGTTTCGAAACTGGGTCACGTGCAATCAAAAACTAGGCCAGTAGATATAAAAATAGAAAAACCTTGTGACCTCTCTAGAGGCCATATTTTTCATGAGATCTTCATGAAAATTAGTGAGAATGTTCACCTTGATGATATCTAGGTAAAATTCAAAACAGGGTCACGTACCTTCGAAAACTAGGTCAATAGGTCAAATAATAGAAAAACCTTGTGACCTCTCTAGAGACCATATTTTTCAATGGATCTTCATGAAAATTGGTCAGAATTTTTATCTTGATAATATCTAGGTCAAGTTCAAAACTGGGTCACATGAGCTCAAAAACTAGGTCACTATGTCAGATAATAGAAAAAACGACGTCATATTCAAAACTGGGTCATGTGGGAAGAGGTGAGCGATTCAGGACCATCATGGTCCTCTTGTTATCATAGTGTTTCTAGATACTATTTGCATGTAATGTGTGTTTATCATAGTGTTTCTAGATACAATTTGCGTGTAATGTGTGTTTATCAGACTGTTTCTACTACTTTCTAGATACTATTTGCATGTAATATATGTTTATCATAGTGTTTCTAGATACTATTTGCATGTAATTGTGTGTTTATCATATTGTTTCTAGATAATATTTGCATGTAATGTGTGTTTATCATAGTGTTTCTTGATACTATTTGCATGTAATGTGTGTTTATCAGACTATTTCTAGATACTGTTTGCATGTAATGTATATTTATCAGACTGTTTCTAGATACTGCGTGCATATAATGTGTTTATCATACTGTTTCTTAGATAAGATTTGCATGTAATGTGTGTTTATCAGACTGTTTCTAGATACTGTTTGCATGTAATGTGTGTTTATCAGACTGTTTCTAGATACTATTTGCATGTAATGTGTGTTTATCAGACTATTTCTAGATACTGTTTGCATGTAATGTATATTTATCAGACTGTTTCTAGATACTACATGCATATAATGTGTTTATCATACTGTTTCTTAGATAAAATTTTCATGTTATGTGTGTTTATCAGACTGTTTCTGGATACTGTTTGCATGTAATATGTGTTTATCATAGTGTTTCTAGATACTATTTGCATGTGATGTGTGTTTATCAGACTGTTTCTAGATACTGTTTACATGTAATGTGTTTATCATACTGTATCTGGATAAGATTTGCATCTAAGGCCAAAAAATTAGTTAATGTATGTAGGACCCCATTTTGTATGTAAATAGGAAGGCGGGGGATGCTAATATATTGACAAGGTGAAAATCATGCTGAAAAGCAGTGGTAACTTTTTATCATTATAATACTAAGTAACAAGAGCTGTCAGAAGACAGCAAAGCTTCTGACAGCAAAGCTCTCGACTATTCATCAGCCTTGTCACTGAAGAAAGTTAACTGAGGTACCAGCTTACATACAAAACTTAATAATTGCTAAGGCCACACCAAACTGATTACCTGTTTGTCAGATTTCCTGCATCAATTTGACGGGAAATGAAAAAAAAATGTTTTAATTTTTTTTTGACCGCCTGCACCTGGCTGCGCTGGGTCGAAATCATTAGGATAGGAAAAAAAAGGAAATTCCGAAGTTTAAATGCACCTTGCTTGTAATTTATTGAAACATCGGAAGAACATGTTCTCTGACGCAGCCACAGATTCGACTACGTAGTCTCCCTACTGCACAGAAGGAGTAACTACCGCAGAGTTTGAGGGGGTATATAGGAGTGAGCTCGGCGGTTGGTTGGTCGGTCGGTAGGTCGGTCGGTCCTTTGGTTTTCATGGTTTCCGGATGATAACTCATGAAAGGCTTGACTGATTTAAATAATTTTTAGTACACAGGTGTAACATCAGAAAATACAGGTCAAATTCGAATTTGGGGTCAGTAGGTCAAAGGTTGAGGTCACAGTGATCCTGAACAGTTAAACGGTTTCCAGATGATAACTTGAGAACGCTTGGGCCTAGGATCATAAATTTTGGTACACAGGTGTAACATCATGAAATACAGGTCAAGTTCTACTTTGAGGTCAGTAGGTCAAAGGTCAAGGTCACAGTGACTCGGAACAGTTAAATGGTTTCCAAATGATAACTTGAGAACGCTTGGTTTAAACAGTATTTATTAGATATATCATGTACATAAATATATACAGTAACATTTACAATCAAAATGATGTAAAGGATCTGAAAACAAGTTTTCAACGAAAACTTATATTAATTCATTTCCTCAGAGAACGCTTGGGCCTAGGAACATAAATTTTGGTACACAGGTGTAACATCGTGAAATACAGGTCAAGTTCTACTTTGAGGTCAAAGGTCAAGGTCACAGTGATTTGGAACAGTTAAACGGTTTCTGGATGATAACTTGAGAATGCTTGGGCCTAGGATCATGAAAATTGATAGCGAGGTTGGTTATGACTAGCAGATGACCCCTAATGATTTTGAAGTCAGTAGGTCACAAGTCAAGGTCACAGTGACCCGGAACATTTAAACAGTTTTCGGACAATAACTTGAGAATGCTTGGGACTAGGATCAGGAAACTTAATCTAGAGGTTGATCATGTCAAGCAGATGACCCGTATTGATTTTGAGTTCCAAAGGTCAAAGGTCATTAAAACCTTTTACGGACAATAACTTGAGAACGCTTGGGCGGAGGATCATGAAACTTCATAGGGAGGTTGATCATGACTACTAGTTTTTCATTTAACCAGTATCTCTGTTAAATACATTGCAGACAGGTTTAAAAAAAACGATTGTGATAATTGAAGATATTATTTTATGATAAGTATAACATTGAGAGAAAAACTTGAAATATTTAAATGTATATAGTTAGCCATTTAGGCCACAATTCCCACTGCAAAAACTTGAATTTATTCCACATTTTTACAAGGATTCCAATGAAACATTCCTATTATCCCTGTGAAGTGTAGATGTGTGTGACATAATTTATTTTAGTATTGATGACTTTGGGGGGAACCTGTAACCCTATCTTCCTTCAAAATATAGAATTGCTTTAAATGGATTCCAATGAAGACTGATCATCATGATATGTGAGTATGCATGGCATTTTTTCCGGGATGGACAAAAGTGGGGCTATCCATTCTGGGGAATAAGTTGCCATTTTTTCTGGGATGGACAAAAGTACGGCCATCCATTCTGGGCTATTTTTCCTCTGATAAAGGTGTAATGGGGTATAATTATCTTTAGTGAAAGCTCTTATTGACACAGAGTATGTCTGTAAACTAATATTTAGTAATGATTGTCTTTAATTAATGCAAAAAATGAGTTAGATTTAATAGTTGCACCTAAATGGTGTTAAACCGCAAAATGTGAGTATGGTTAGAAAGGAAAATTATTACAGTCCTGAATATGCACATGAAAAATACTTTATCTTGACAATGTGCAGAATTTCTCTGGGTTGAAGGCACCATGATGAAAATGTTTTTTTTTTTCTTTTTCAAGGATTTTTTTACAATAAAGCCAAAGAAGTATTTCTTTAAAAATGTTACATGAATATAATTAAGGTATGAGTGGTTCAAGAACTAATTGGGATAGTTAGAATGCTATGAGTAAACCATTTTTATAGTTCAGTTTTTCAAAACTTGTGTACATAAAAAACAGTAACATCAGATTTTGCTGATTTTGCTTCATTTATTAATCTAGAAATTAACGAAAAATAAATAGAAATATTTTTACTACTTGTTTGATCTATTGGTATGACTAAACTTATGAAATTCTTAATTGGTAGTGAAAAGTATGGAGAACTGAATATTAGGATGCATAAATCCGTTACAGTCCCTATTTGGCACTCGGCATTCAAGGGATAGTTCTAGGACTGGTCAGCCTGGTATCAGTATATTGTGACTGGGTCGGGTATCATTTCACGTGTTTACAGTGTGCTATTCCATTGAGTCAGCACTGTAAAGTTGGGCATTGCACTCAATGCTACAAGTATACACTTTGTTTATACAACTGAAAAGCTGTTGAAAAAGATGCTAAACCTGCACATATACACACACAGTACAGCCCTTTTTTAAGGTAACATTATTACAAAGAATACAACATATACCAATTACAATTAAACGTTTAGTTGTGTCAGACAAGACAGTGCAATCAGAATAGTAACAGTAACACCAGACTTAAGTTACTTGAAACATTTTGAATGGTGATGATCTAAGGCTAATTTCGATGTTTTGAGGAAAGCTGTATTTCTTAAGTTACTTTGTTACGTATCGTTTTACATATATTAGTTACATACATTTATTAAGTTATTTGTTTCTAAATCTTGAAATGAGAGCATAGCTGTTAGCCCAATATATTCTTTCAAGTAATACACAGTGTGGGGTATCACATGATCAAAATACTCTCTAAACCAAAGTGGTATTTTGAAGAACATGAATAAATTGCCTACTATAAAATGTGAAATTTAAAAATAGCCTAACACAATATGGCAAATGAAAGTTGTTTAATAATTATGTAGTTTACAATGATGATAGATTTCTGGTGATTTTGAACACTTACGAAAATAAGAAGTCGCATTTCCTTAAAGTGTTCCAAATAATCAGAAGGCGATTGTGATTGAAATCTATGTAGTTTTAGAATACACCTTTGTTGCCATAAGGTAGGCTATGTTTTAGATTTAGAGCAAAACTTGCTTGAATATTATTCAATATTATTCGTAAATTTGCTTTTGTTTAGAGGTTATTTTGATCATGTGACTCCCCACAGTGTATATGTGACTACAGGTTATGTTACCTACATTGTAAACAGACTGTTAAAGAATTCACTATAGAAGAAAAGGACTATAATTTACATCAGGTGAAATAAAAGAATTCAATATGTTATTTGTGTGGTAAGAGACATAAGAATCTGATATCATCTTAATAGAATATTCTGTGTAACACGCTTGGTTTTGGGTTATAGAAAAACTGACACACCATCAAATAGTTAACCAGAATTGGTAATGCAATATGAACACCAGTAATGCAGTATGAACATCGGTAATGTGGTATAAACACCAGTAATTCAGTATGAACACCAGAAATTAAGTATGAACATCATAAATTCAGTATGAACACCATTAATTCAGTTTAAACACCAGTATAAACACCAGTAATGCAGTATGAACACCAGTGATGTAGTATAAATGCCAGTAATGCAGTATGAACATGTGTAATGCAGTATGAACACCCGTAATTCAGTACAAACACCAGTAATTCAGTATGAACACCAGAAATCAAGAATGAACACTACTAATTCAGTATAAACACCAGTAATGCAGTATGAACATCAGTAATGCGGTATGAACACCAGTAATTCAGTATGAACACCAGAAATCAAGTACGAACACTAGTAATTCAGTATAAACACCAGTAATGCAGTATGAACACCAGAAATCAAGTACGAACACTAGTAATTCAGTATAAACACCAGTAATGCAGTATGAACATCAGTAATTCAGTATGAACACCAGTGATGTAGTATAAACACCAGTAATGCAGTATGGACACCAGTAATTCAGTATGAACACCAGTAATGGAGTATGAACACCAATTATTCAGTATGAACACCAGTAATGCAGTATGAACATCAGTAATGTAGTATGAATGTCTGTAATGCAGTATGAACACCAGTAATGCAGTATGAACACCAGTAATGTAGTATGGACATCAGTTATTCATTATGAACATCGGTAATGCAGTATGAACATCAGTAATGCTGAATATATCTATTGATATTTAAAGAACATTCTTAAGTTTATTAATGAAGTAAGGTGACCAGCTGAATATTCCCAATCTATGCTTTTGCTTACAGTGTTATAGAAAAAGATTTAGAGGTGTGGAAAGATGGAATCTCAAAAGAGAACTTGGAGTCGGCAAAGCCACGTGGTACCCATTATCAGATCATCAACCACAAACTATACAGGGAGGATGCCTGTATGTTTCCTGCCAGGTATATAGGGGTGGATTTATATACTGTGAAATTGTTTAATTTCTTAGGCACAAAATTTTGTAGTTTTGGCAAACAATGAATGCTATTTCATGGGGACGTAAATTCTTGGATTTTAATATTTTGAATTTTTTTAGATATTGAAAATTATCATTTTGTTTTAACATGTATATATGTGTGATACATTACATGATTTGAATACTCAATTTTGCATATTTGTTAGTGATGATGCGCCAATTAATTTCCGTGTTGTCTAGTATTTATGACACCTAAATTGTAAAAATGAATCAAACCATGTGACAGTCAATAAGAAAATTGGCGCTAATTAAAAAATGACACAAGATTTTCTCCTGAGCTATTGTATTCTCTCCCAGTTCTATTCAAATATATGGTGAGCTATTGTAATCATGCTGTGCCAGTCATGCGTCCATCTGGTGGTCTGTCCATCATCAACAATTGTGTTTAAACGGCATCTCCCCCAAAAGCACTGAATGAATTTTGATGAAACTTGGCCTTGATGTTCCTTGGGTGGTCCTCTACCATAGTTGATCAAACAATGCTGCTTGGTTGCACATAGTGGCCACCAGAGCTAATAATTATAGACAAATCTTCAAACAACAACTCCTAAATCTCTGGTCTGATTTTGAAATAATTTTCACACAAATGGTCCTTGTGTCACCCTCAACCAAGATTGTTCAAATTATACCAGTTCGTCAAAAAAACATGGCCGCCAGGGGGTGTGGTCACTTTTCCCTGTATGTATATAGTGGAAATTAAAAAAAAATATGTGTGAAACTGCTGGCCCTATTTTAAAATAATTTTACACAAATGGTCCTTGTGTCACCCTATATGTGTGTATTGGAAACTTCTTGTATGAAAATGCTACCACGATTTTAAAACAATTTTACACAAATGGTCCTTGTGTGACACTCTTCAAAGATTGTTGAAATTATTCTGATTCATCAACAAATATGGGGGTGGGGGGAGAGGGGGAGAGGTTAGGGGGATATATAGTAAAATTTTAGGAAATCTTGTATGAAACTGCTAGCCTGATTTTAAAATAATTTCATACAAATTGTTCTTGTGTGACCTTCTACAAATTTTTCTGATTCTTCAAAAAACATGTCCGCCAAAGGGCTTGGTCACTTTTCATCAACAATTTCTTTAAACGACATCTTCTCCAAAACCACTGAACAGATTTGATGAAACTTTACACAAGTGATCTCTGGGTAGCCCTCTTTCAAAATTGCTCAGATGGTATCGGTTCCTTGAATATATGGGTCACTTTGGTTAAAAATAGGTTTTAAGCTATCAGACTTTAAAAATTTTCTTCTCCGAAGCCGTTATAGCTAGAGCTTTGATATTTGGCATGATTTATAAGGATCTCACTGCCATAATTGTCCAAATTGTTGCCCTAAGGTCAAAAATGGCCACCCCCTGTGTGTAACATGTACTTACTATAGGCTTATATACATGAAACTTTGAAAATCTTCTTTGAATCCAAAATAGCTAGAGCCTTGATATTTGGCATGTGATATCAGAGGTTTACTGTCTACCATAATTATTCCAATTATTGCCCTAGGTTCAAAAATGTGTGTGACATGTATATAATATAGGCTAACATAGAAGAAACCTAACTTTGTACTTGTACCATTACATTACACAAACACACTTGAAGCCTTGTACAAAGGTGAGCGCTTTAGGGTCAGTGTCCCTCTTGTTTACAGTTGGGGTCACTTGGCCCCTTTTTGGGGCTGCTAGGGCTAGACATAGAAATACCTTGAAACAACTAATTCTCATGAACAGCTTGATGAATCTTCACAAACTTAGTCTGGAGCATCATTATCAGGTCCTCTACCAAATTCATTCAAATGGGGTTATTTGGCCCCATTTAGTGGCCACTAGAGCTTAAAGTAGAAAAATAAATATCTTTAAATGACTTCTCATGTACAGCTTAATGAATCTCCATCACACTAGGCTTGTAGCCTCATTGTAAGGTCCTCTTCCAAATATGTTGAAATGTGGTAGTTTATCCCTTTTAGGGGAAAAAAAACTTTAAACAACATATTATGTCATTGTAAGGTCCTCTCCCAAAATGTGGGTACTTTGCCCCTTTTAAGGGTCATTAGAGCTAGAAAAACCTCTCATGACCTCCTTGATGGATCTTCATCAAAGTTGGTCTGTAGTATTATTGTAAAGTCCTCTCCCAACTTTGTTCAATGGATCTATGTTCACCAAACTTGGTTAGATGCAAGGTCAGATGGTCATCTTCAGGTGAGCGATTTAGGTCCATTTGGGGCTCTTGTGTACTTGTTTGTTTGTTTCTTTTCTCATCAAATAAAATGTTTAACCTTATTTCTCAAAATGAAAAAGCAATATCTAGGGATATTTTACTTCATTACATAAAAAGATTCATTTATCTCTGTCACTGCAAGGTGTATTGGGCTGGATTGATATATATATCATGATTGCATATCAGTAGGTTTTCTGCAGGATGTGTGGCGTTCAATTGATATATCAGAAATATGCATCAGTATGTTGCCAGCCAGGTATATAGTGTTGGATTAATTATGCCCCCGAAGGGAGGCATATTAGTTTTCAACTGTCCGTCCGTTCGTTAGTTCGTCACAACGTTAACCTTCTGCGTGAAGGCACTTTACTCACGAACCACTGCACCCAGGACCTTCAAACTTCACATGCTGATAGTACTTATTGAGTACACGGCCCTTACTGACTTTGGGGTCACCAGGTCAAAGGTCAAGGCGCTGCGGGGGCATTTATCACCATTACTGACAGCTCTTGTGTATCATGTATTGCATATCAGTATGTTGCCAGCCAAGTATATAGAATTGGATTAATGTATCATGTATTGCATATCAGTATGTTGCCAGCCAAGTGTATAGGGTTGGATTAATGTATCACGTATTACATATCAGTATGTTGCAAGTCAGGTAAATAGGGTTGGATTAGTGTACCCCTGTTGCATATCAGTATGTTTCCAGCCAAGTATATAGAGTTAGATAAATGTATCACATATTGCATATCAGTATGTTGCCAGCCAGGTATATAGGGTTGGATTAATGTATCACATATTGCATATCACTACGTTGCCGGCCAAGTATATAGAGTTGGATAATGTACCACATATTGCATATCATTCTGTTGCCAGCCAGGTACATAGGGTTGGATTAGTGTACCCCTGTTGCATATCAGTATGTTGCCAGCCAGGTAAATAAAGTTGAATAAATGTATCACATATTGCATATCAGTCTGTTGCCAGCCAGGTATATAGGGTTGGATTAATGTATCATATATTGCATATCAGTACATTGCCAGCCAAATATATAGAGTAGGATTAATGTACCACATATTGCATATCATTATGTGGCCAGCCGGGTATATAGGGTTGGATTAATGTATCATGTATTGCATATCAGTATGTTGCCACCCAAGTATATAGGGTTGGATTAATATGTCACATATTGCATATCATTATGTTGCCTGCCAAGTATATAGAGCTGGATAAATGTATCACATATTGCATATCAGTATGTTGCCAGCCAAGTATATAGGGTTGGATTAATATATCACGTTTTTACCTATCAGTATCTTGCCAGCCAAGTATATAGGGTTTGATTAATATATCATGTATTACATATCAGTATGTTGGCAGCCAGGTATATAGGGTTGGATTAATGTAGCCCTGTTGCATATCAGTATGTTCGCAGCCAAGTATATAGAGTTGGATAAATGTATCACATATTGCATATCAATATGTTGCCAGCCAGGTATATCGAGTTGGATAAATGTATCACATATTGCATATCAGTATATTGCCAGCCAGGTATAGTGAGTTGGATAAATATATCACATACTGCATACCAGTATGTTGGCAGCCAGGTATATAGAGTTGGATTAATGTAGCCCTGTTGCATATCAGTATGTTCGCAGCCAAGTATATAGAGTTGGATAAATGTATCACATATTGCATATCAATATGTTGCCAGCCAGGTATATCGAGTTGGATAAATGTATCACATATTGCATATCAGTATGTTCACAGCCAAGTATAAAGAGTTGGATAAATGTATCACATATTGAATATCAGTATGTTGCCAGCCAGGTATATCCAGTTGGATAAATGTATCACATATTGCATATCAGTATGTTGCCAGTCAGGTATATAGGGTTTGGATTAATGTAGCCCTGTTGCATATCAGTATGTTGGCAGCCAAGTATATAGAGTTGGATAAATGTTATCACATAGTGAATATCAGTATGTTGCCAGCCAGGTATATCGAGTTTGATAAATGTATCACATATTGCATATCAGTATCTTGCCAGCCAAGTATATAGGGTTTGATTAATATATCATGTATTACATATCAGTATGTTGGCAGCCAGGTATATAGGGTTGGATTAATGTAGCCCTGTTGCATATCAGTATGTTCGCAGCCAAGTATATAGAGTTGGATAAATGTATCCCATATTGCATATCAATATGTTGCCAGCCAGGTATATCGAGTTGGATAAATGTATCACATATTGCATATCAGTATGTTGCCAGCCAGGTATAGTGAGTTGGATAAATATATCACATATTGAATATCAGTATGTTGGCAGCCAGGTATATAGAGTTGGATTAATGTAGCCCTGTTGCATATCAGTATGTTCGCAGCCAAGTATATAGAGTTGGATAAATGTATCACATATTGCATATCAATATGTTGCCAGCCAGGTATATCGAGTTGGATAAATGTATCACATATTGCATATCAGTATGTTCACAGCCAAGTATAAAGAGTTGGATAAATGTATCACATATTGAATATCAGTATGTTGCCAGCCAGGTATATCCAGTTGGATAAATGTATCACATATTGCATATCAGTATGTTGCCAGTCAGGTATATAGGGTTTGGATTAATGTAGCCCTGTTGCATATCAGTATGTTGGCAGCCAAGTATATAGAGTTGGATAAATGTATCACATAGTGAATATCAGTATGTTGCCAGCCAGGTATATCGAGTTGGATAAATGTATCACATATTGCATATCAGTATGTTGCCAGTCAGGTATAGTGAGTTGGATAAACATATCACATACTGCATATCAGTATGTTGCCAGCCAGATATATAGAGTTGGATTGATATATCATGTATTACATATCAGTATGTTGCTAGTCAAGTATATTGGGTTGGATTAATATATCACGTATTATATATCAGTATGTTGCCAGCCAGGTAAATAGGGTTGGATTAGTGTATCCCTATTGCTTATCAGTATGTTGCCAGCTAGGTAGATGGGGTTGGATTAATCTATCACATATTTCTTATCAGTTTGTTACCAGCCAAGTGTATAGATTTGGATAAATGTATCACATATTGCATATCAGTATGTTACCAGCCAGGTATATAGAGTTGGATAAATGTATCACATATTGCATATCAGTATGTTGCCAGCCCCGTATATAGGGTTGGATTAGTGTATCCCTATTGCATATCAGTATGTTTCCAGCTAGTATATAGAGTTGGATTGGGGGCCTCCGTGGCGGAGTGGTTAAGGTCGCTGACTTCAAATCACTTGCCCCTCATCGATGTGGGTTCGAGCCTCACTCGGGGCATTGAATTCTTCATGTGAGGAAGCCATCCAGCTGGCTTACGGAAGGTCGGTGGTTCTACCCAGGTGCCTGGTCGTGATGAAATAATGCACGGAGGGGCACCTGGGGTCTTCCTCCACCATTAAAGCTGGAAAGTCGCCATATGACCTATCATGTGCCGGTGCGACGTTAAATCCAACAAAATAAATAAAAAAATAGAGTTGGATTAATATATCACATATTGCATATCAGTATGTTGCCAGCCAATATAAAGAATTGAATTAATGTATCACGTATTGCATATCAGTATGTTGCCAGCCAGTACATAAGTTATGATTAATGTATAACATAGTGCATATCAGTATGTTGCCAGCCAGTATTATAGAATTGGATTAGTGTATCATCTTTTTCTCAGGTACCATTGAATGGATCTTCATCAAGCTTGGTCTGTAGCGTCATTATAAAGTCCTCTCTCTTTGGGATCATGGAGTCTCGTCATGTATTTTTAGCTCACCTGTCACAAAGTGACAAGGTGAGCTTTTGTGATTGTGCGGTGTCCGTCGTCCATCCGTGCGTGCGTGCGTCCGTCCGTCCGTAAACTTTTGCTTGTGACCACTCTAGAGGTCACATTTTTCATGGGATCTTTATGAAAATTGGTCAGAATGTTAATCTTGATGATATCTAGGTCAAGTTCGAAACTGGGTCACGTGCCTTCAAAAACTAGGTCAGTAGGTCTAAAAATAGAAAAACCTTGTGACCTCTCTAGAGGCCATATATTTCACAAGATCTTCATGAAAATTGGTCAGAATGTTCACCTTGATGATATCTAGGTCAAGTTTGAAACTGGGTCACGTGCCGTCAAAAACTAGGTCAGTAGGTCTAAAAATAGAAAAACCTTGTGACCTCTCTAGAGGCCATATATTTCACAAGATCTTCATGAAAATTGGTCAGAAATTTCATCTTGATGATATCTAGGTCAAGTTCGAAACTGGGTCAAGTACCATCAAAAACTAGGTCAGTAGGTCAAATAATAGAAAAACCTTGTGACCTCTCTAAAGGCCACATTTTTCATGGGATCTGTATGAAAATTGGTCAGAATGTTCATCTTGATGATATCTAGGTCAAGTTCGAAACTGGGTCACATGCAGTCAAAAACTAGGTCAGTAGGTCTAAAAATAGAAAAACCTTGTGACCTCTCTAGAGGCCATATATTTCATGAGATCTTCATGAAAATTGGTCAGAATGTTCACCTTGATGATATCTAGGTCAAGTTTGAAAGTGGGTCACGTGCCATCAAAAACTAGGTCAGTAGGTCAAATAATAGAAAAACCTTGTGACCTCTCTAGAGGCCATATTTTTCATGGGATCTGTATGAAAGTTGGTCTGAATGTTCATCTTGATGATATCTAGGTCAAGTTCGAAAATGGGTCACATGCCATCAAAAACTAGGTCAGTAGGTCAAATGATAGAAAAACCTTGTGACCTCTCTAAGGCCATAGTTTTCATGGGATCGGTATGAAAGTTGGTCTGAATGTTCATCTTGATGATATCTAGGTCAAGTTCGAAACTGGGTCAAGTGCGGTCAAAAACTAGGTCAGTAGATCTAAAAATAGAAAAACCTTGTGACCTCTCTAGAGGCCATAATTGTGAATGGATCTCCATAAAAATTGGTCAGAATGTTCACCTTGATAATATCTAGGTCAAGTTTGAAACTGGGTCACGTACCTTAAACAACTAGGTCAGTAGGTCAAATAATAAAAAAACCTTGTGACCTCTCTAGAGGCCATACTTTTCATGGGATCTGTATGAAAGTTGGTCTGAATGTTCATCTTGATGATATCTAGGTCAAGTTTGAAACTGGGTCAACTGCGGTCAAAAACTAGGTCAGTAGGTCTAAAATTATTAAAATCTTTTGACCTCTCTAGAGGCCATATTTTTCAGTGGATCTTCATGAAAGTTGATCTGAATGTTCACCTGATGATATCTAGGTCAATTTCGAAAACTGGGTCACATGCGGTCTAAAACTAGGCCAGTAGGTATAAAAATAGAAAAACCTTGTGACCTCTCTAGAGGCCATATTTTTCATGAGATCTTCATGAAAATTAGTGAGATTGTTCACCTTGATGATATCTAGGTAAAATTCAAAACAGGGTCACGTACCTTCGAAAACTAGGTCAATAGGTCAAATATTCGAAAAATCTTGTGACCTCTCTAGAGACCATATTTTTCAATGGATCTTCTTGAAAATTGGCCAGAGTTTTTATCTTGATAATATCTAGGTCAGGTTCAAAACTGGGTCACATGAGCTCAAAAACTAGGTCACTATGTCAAATAATAGAAAAAACGACGTCATACTCAAAACTTGGTCATGTGGGAAGAGGTGAGCGATTCAGGACCATCATGGTCCTCTTGTTTATTATTGGCCGTAGGGAAAAACCCGAGACCACTTTGCTGTGGTACAACATGGATGGTACCTCCAATTTTTAGGTGTATTTTGACATATCTGTACCTTGTTAGAATTTTTTTTTCTTTTTGGTTAAATTTCTTCCCTTTGTTGTAACTGTCCTTTGGACTTAGATATTTTTTCTGAGGACCTTCTTGTCCTCAAGTGCAATGATAACAGGTAGGCGATATAGGGCCATCATGGCCCTCTTGTTTATAATATAATTCTGCTGAAGCTGTTGCTTGAGGGATGTTGCTATTATTTTGGTTGGTTTTATTCTGTGCATCCGAAGAATCTCCTTTAGATTTTATTTTCGTAGCATGATTGTCTGTGATCAGTAAAAGACCATTTTGCGTTGGGATCATTAGGTAAAAGGTGAAGGTCACAGCATTCTTGAGCCTGAAAAAATCACACTTATTTACCTGCAACAGGCTACTAAGGGCCTTGTGAGCTTGAATGGTAACTGTTTTACACTGGTTTGATTTTGTTTTGATTAAGCCGAAATATATGTTATAATGCTGTGCATGTGATCTTTAGTTCCTTCCTCCTATCTGTTAGGCAAGTAGGTTATAAAGTCCCTTGAGCAATACATTTATTATACCCCAAAAACGAAGTTTGAGGGGGTATATAGGAGTGAACTTGTTGGTCCTTTGGTTTTCATGGTTTCCGGATGGTAACTCATGAAAGGCTTGACAGATTTAAATAATTTTTGGTACACAGGTGTAACATCATGAAATACAGGTCATGTTTGACTTTGAGTTCAGTAGGTCAATGGTCAAGGTCACAATGACCTGGAACAGTGAAATGGTTTCACAATGATAAATTGTGAACGCTTGGGCCTAGTATCATAAATTTTGGTACACAGGTGTAACACCATAAAATACAATTTTAATTCGACTTTGAGGTCAGTAGGTCAAAGGTCAAGGTCACAATGACCTGGAACAGTTAAACAGTTTCCAGATGATAACTTGATAAAGCTTTGGCCCAGGATCATGAAAGTTGATAGAGAGGTTGGTCATGACCCCAATTGATTCAGAGGTCAGTAGGTCAAAGGTCAAGGTCACAGTGACTTGGAACAGTTAAACCATTTCCGTGCGATAACTTGAGAACGATCACAAAACTTAATAGGGAGGTTGATCATGACCAGCAGATGACCCTTATTGATTTTGAGGTTCGACTTCGACATTGGCTTACATCTGTGACAAGGCCGTATTGTGGGGGTATAATTCATCACTCCTGTGACAGCTTTAGTTATCAGTATGTCTGCCCCACTTCAAGCAAGAGGATATATATTGTTTCCCTCATGTTGGTATGTTGTTGGACATTAGACACTTTGAATTCCAATCAATAACTAGAGAATACTGTTGTCTACAGTGGTTAAACTTCATAGAATAACTGATTGTGGTAAGAAGATGACCCCTGTTGTTTTTGGTGTCAGTTGGTCAAAGGAAGTCAAGGTCACAGTGACCTTGATAGTGAAAACAGTTTCCACCAAGTTATTCGAGAATGCCTTGACTTAAATAAGCACTTAGACAACACTTACACATGTAATAATATTTTGATTTGGCAGGGTCCTCAAGGTACTGTGTTAGTTAATTCAGAGTACAATTTTAATAGATATTAGTTTTAACTAATATGTCAATAAAATTTTTGTAGGTGTAGTGGAGTTGAGCATTTTATACTTGAGATCATTAAAAAGCTGCCAGATATGGAATTCATATTAAACACACGTGACTGGCCACAGTCATCAAGATACCAAGCTCCTTTACCAGTTTTCTCATTCAGCAAAGTGGTAAGTTTTATCTAACAAAAACCTTTAGTATCCTTACAAAGGAAACTTTGAGTCACAATTCATTTCTATAGGATTGAGTTCTGCTCAGCATCCGTACAAAGGAAACTGGAGTCACAATTCATTACTATAGGATTGAGTTCCACTCAGAATCACTACAAAGGAAACTTTGAGTCGCAATTCATTCCTATAGGACTGAGTTCTGCTCAGCATCCGTACAAAGGAAAATTTGAGTCACAATTCATTACTATAGGATTGAGTTCTGCTCAGCATCCGTGCAAAGGAAACTGGAGTCACAATTCATTACTATAGGATTGAGTTCCACTCAGAATCACTACAAAGAAAAATTTGAGTCACAATTCATTACTATAGGATTGAGTTCTGATCAGCATCCGTGCAAAGGAAACTGGAGTCACAGTTCATTACTATAGGATTGAGTTCTGCTCAGCATCACTACAAAGGAAACTGGAGTCACAATTCATTACTGTAGGACTGAGTTCTGCTCAGCATCACTACAAAGGAAAATTTGAGTCACAATTCATTCCTATAGGATTGAGTTCTGCTCAGCATCTGTACAAAGGAAACTAAAGTCACAATTCATTAATATAGGATTGAGTTCCACTCAGCATCACTACAAAGGAAACTTTGAGTCACAATTCATTACTATAGGATTGAGTTCTGTTCAGCATCCGTACAAAGGAAACTGGAGTCACAATTCATTACTGTAGGATTGAGTTCTGCTCGACATCACTACAATGGAAACTGGAGTCACAATTCATTATTATAGAATTGAGTTCTGCTCAGCATCACTACAAAGGAAACTTTGAGTTACAGTTCATTACTATAGGATTGAGTTCTGCTCAGCATCCGTACAAAGGAAACTGGAGTCACAATTCATTACTAAAGGATTGAGTTCCACTCAGCATCACTACAAAGGAAACTTTGAGTCACAATTCATTACTGTAGGATTGAGTTCTGCTCAGCATCCGTACAAAGGAAACTGGAGTCACAATTCATTACTAAAGGATTGAGTTCCACTCAGCATCACTACAAAGGAAACTTTGAGTCACAATTCATTACTGTAGGATTGAGTTCTGCTCAGCATCCGTACAAAGGAAACTTTAGTCACAATTCATTACTATAGGATTGAGTTCTGCTCAGCATCACTACAATGGAAACTGGAGTCACAATTCATTACTATAGGATTGACTTCTGCTCAGAATCACTACAAAGGAAACTTTGAGTCACAATTCATTACTATAGGATTGAGTTCTGCTCAGCATCTGTACAAAGGAAACTTGAGTCACAATTCATTACTATAGAATTGAGCTCTGCTCAGCATCACTACAAAGGAAACTGGAGTCACAGTTCATTACTATAGGATTGAGTTCTGCTCAGCATCTGTACAAAGGAAACTGGAGTCACAATTCTTTACTATAGGATTGAGTTCCACTCAGTGTCACTACAAAGGAAACTTTGAGTCACAATTCTTTGATATAGGATTGAGTTCCGCCCAGCAACACTACAAAGGAAACTTTGAGTCACAATTCTTTGATATCAGGGATCATCCTAGGTCAAAATTTTAGGGAGGGAGTGACTTCTCCCTCCGCAGAATTTAGGGAGAAATTGAGGAATCGGCATAGTATTCAGTTTTCAGCCTATAATGATATATTTTCCATTTTCTGTGGGTCTTGCCATAACTTATAAACAGTAATTATTTAAGGAAATTGATTATTGCATTTTTATTTTCATGAATTTATAAATAACGTATTAACTTAGCTATGAAAAAGTCGCCTTAAAATTTTTATCCGAAATTTACACGTCCGAAACTCTTAAGTTTATCAGGTGCCTGATCGAAATGCCATGAAAATTTTCATTCATGTTTCGATTATCGTGCTTTAATAATGCCTGATTCTTGCATCAGATTGTTCAGATTTATACATTTAATTGATATACATCGATGGCTCGAACTCAAGGGTCCCGTGGAAATTAGTTCGAGTTTTCCGTTGTTCGAGCCATCCAAATGGTGGCCATTTTGAATTTGGGAATTCGAGAGCATGATGTGTAACAAACCTTACATCGTAATATATTGTCATATTTAACCTAAATATGTTTATGATACGATGATAAATAAAAAACGAACGCTGAAATATTTTTTATTATTTATTTTCAAACGAAAAAAAAAAACACATAAAACATTATTATAATTACAAGAATTAGTGAAGACAGCATCAGATAGAAAAACATGAATAGCAGACCTTCATGAATCATAGTCCAGTACAAACACTATCAAATACAAAAATTTTAAAACAATTAATTCACGGACATGTACACATAAGTACTAAATGACGTCACATGTAGACATAGGCTATAAATAGACACATGAGATCAATACACAACATTAATGAGCATACGTCAGTTTATTTACAATATCAGTGAGTCATGTACAGTATACAGTTTATTTAAATATTTTTAAGAGATCCAAGATTAATAATAAACAATAAAAAATATTTTAAATAATTTACCGTTCTCATATTTCGTCGTTTTGGACCAAATTTAGCGTAACCCTCCTTGATTGACTCGGACTTTTTTTATCCAGCCAGAGAGCGTGTTTTTTGGAACATCAAACATTTTAGCGATTTCTGTTTTTGATTTCAGACCTTTTTCACATTCGATAATGGTGTTATATTTTGTTTCTAAAGTTTTGGGATCTAATTTTCGTTTTGTACTTTGCTTTCCAGTAGCCGACTTAGCTATCCCCGCGTTTCAGGGTCCTTTACTAAGTTGTTCAGCCATGCTAAAGCAGTATGAAAATTGACATCAGATCTCCTGTTTTTATGCAGAAAAATAAAGACAGACATTGCTTGCTTATCTTAATAAATTTTATTTGTGATAATCAAAGCTCATTAAAGCATTGCAGTGAGCGAAAGTCACTTTGTTTAATTTGTTTGTCGTATACCGAGGATAATTACATAAGCGTGTGAAAATTACGTACAGGCAGGTTAAAGGGGAAGCTTGGCGAATGTCAGGCAGAGGTGTGAAAAACTTTGTAAACACAAGCCATTCCGGCGACAAATTGTCTGTTCGACTGAATAGGTGTAATTATCACTGTAACTGAGCCGAGGGGACCACCAAATGAGTTCGAGAGTTCGAATTTTCGAAGTTCGAGCGATCCGAGGTAGAACTATATAGAATAAAGAAGGAATAAATTCGGGACCGGGCAGCAAGTTCGAGCGATCCCGGGTGTTCGAAAGATCCGAGTTCGAGCCATTGAAATTCAACTGTATTTATTAATCTTTTCGAAAATAGTAATAAACTCGTAGATATTGGCGATCTTTTTACAATAATTTTGTACGGCAGTTCAGACGTCCGCAGAATCTAATTTTTTTTATCCACAGCGCCCGGGCAATTCACTTACAGAAATTTGCCATATTTGAAATATTTTTTGAAGAAAGTTTTAATAAAATCAGTAAATAATATACTATTGATGCATAAGATCATGCACTCGTTAAGTATATCGGCTTTTTACACGCCGATTGAAAATTTTCAAAATGGCGGCGGCTTACAATATTATTACTTAACACTGTGGGATATTAATGATACGACTGGCTGAAGTTTGACAGGCGAGTAGGCGGGGTTGACTATGGATTTATCGGTAATTTAATCTAGAATATGCATCAAGTTTTACAACTTTAAGTAAACAGATAACAACACTCAGAAAAACTCTGTGATTCGTATTTCGCCTGGTGGCCGACTAAACAGCGATGATATAGCTCAAATCGCCTTGTAGGATGATCCCTGGATATAGGATTGAGTTCCACCCAGCATCACTACAAAGGAAACTTGTGAGTCAAAATACATATATAGGATAGAGTTCTGCTTAGCATCCATACAAAGGAATCTGAACCTACCAACAATCTTTAAGAGGTTTGAGTTTTAATGGAAGCTGCATGTCACAATCCTTCAGTAGAGGTTTGAGTTCTAAAGGAAGCTCATGTCACAATCCTTCAGTAGAGGGTTGAGTTCTAAAGGAAGTTGCATGTCACAATCCTTCAGTAGAGGTTTGAGTTCTAAATGAGGCTGCATGTCACAATCCTTCAGTAGAGGGTTGAGTTCTAAAGGAAGCTGTAAGTCACCATCCTTCAGTAGAGGGTTGAGTTCTTAAGGAAGCTGCAAGTCTTGATCCTTTAGTAGAGGGTTGAGTTCTAAAGGAAACTGTAAGTCACCATCCTTCAGTAGAGGGTCTAGTTCTAAAGGAAGCTGTAAGTCACCATCCTTCAGTAGAGGGTTGAGTTCTAAAGGAAGCTGCAAGTCTCGTTCCTTTAGTAGAGGGTTGAGTTCTAAAGGAAACTGTAAGTCAACATCCTTCAGTAGAAGGTTGAGTTCTAAAGGAAGCTGCAAGTCACAATCCTTTATTATAGATTAGAGTTATGCAGGAAGCTGTAGGTAACAATCCCCTTCAAGCAGCTGCTGGAGAAAATAATCTTTAAACAACTTCTTCTCATGATTCGCATTCTCATGATTTGCATTAACGATCTTCATCAAATTTTGTTTGCGATATCAGTATAAGAACTTTCCCTAAATTTATTCAAATGGGGTCACTCTGGCCCTTTAAGGAACTGCTAGAGCTAAAAGTAAAAGTACATTTAAATGGCTTCTCATTAATGGAAAGTTTTCAAAATCACTAACTATGGTGGCTAAAGTCAGCCATTTTGTTCTTGTATTTGAAGAGTGCCAACATACCAGAACAAAAACTAGCAGACCAATATGACAAAACCCTTACTTGTCCTCTTGGCATGTTTTTTGTTGTTCTGGCATGTTGGCACATTTTAAAGGCTCTTCAAACTTGCCAACATGCTCGAACAAAAGGCTGAAATCAGTCACCATAGTTATTGACCCCACAAATATTGTTTTTAAAGGGCAAGGAATGCCTGACAAAAAGTTAATTTATATGAAAGCCATCCTCAAGCCTTTTGTAATGTGTAAAGAATTTTTTAAATTCGGACCACTATTGAGAAAGATACAACACTTTGAAATTTCAGAAAATGGCTGATAACGGAGGCAGCCATTTTAGTGTGTTTGTGACATCATTTACACACTGCTGAATTCTTTAATTAGCAAATAACCTTTTAGATAGATTAATTTCATATGTTGCTTGAGTGTTAGATGTAAAACATGGTACTTTCTTTCATTATAGCTGAAAAGGTAGAAAAATTATTTTACAGAAATAAGTAAACACAATTCAAAAATATATCTAGAAATTTGATAAATCTGCCATTTTGCATTTTGTTGCCATGGAAACAAAATGGTCGCTATTTTGATCAAAGATTTAAATGCTCATAACTTTCTCATTTTTAAGCCGATAGAAAATTCTTTCACTTCTTTGAATGATTTAAGAAATCCTAGCAGATGGAATTAACATAAGAACAACTGTGCTTTTCCATTTAAAAGCATACAGCTGCATTAAAGTAGAAGAAGTAAACAAATTGGCAGAAATCAGCCACCATAGAAAATAGCCCTATTAAGACCAGGATAATAAATTAACATGTTTATTTTATAGCCAAGGCAGAGTTGGGACATTATGTATCCAGCATGGACATTTTGGGAAGGTGGTCCGGCAGTGTGGCCCATATATCCAACTGGCCTGGGCAGATGGGATGAACAGAGAGAAATTATTCCAAAGTATGCTGCAGTCAAGTACAATTTTTTTACATTTATTGACATTTCATTTAATTGATAGTTACATTGTGTAATTGATTTTGCTTCTCTTTATACCCCAGATACAAAATATATGGTCTCGATATTTGAATCATGCATGTCTGTCTGTCCGTGATGTTCCCTTCATATGTTCTTAACCTCTGGGAAGATTTTCATAAAACCAGTATCAATTGTTCACTTCATCAAGATGATGTGAAGAGCTAGGTCCAAGCCCAAGGTCACACTTGAAGGTCAAATATCTTTATTTAGTGTTTGCTCCATATTTTTAAGAATTCTTGGAAGATTTTCATAAAACTAACACCAATTGTTAACCTAACCAAGACCATGTGTAGAGGGCACAGTCAAGGTCACTAGGTCCATACAAGATCAAGGTCACACTGAGGTTAAAGGTCAAATAGCTTAACTTCATGTCTGCTCTATATATTCTTAACCACTTGGAAGATTTCCATATAACTAGCAACATTTGTTAACCTCAGCAAGGTGACGGGCAGAGAGAACAACCCAGGTCACTAGGTCAAGGTCACACTTGAAGGTAGGTTGTCATGTCACAACATTTTTCATTCCCTTTCTGGGGGGTATTAATCCCCTTTAGTTATAATGGTAGTTTCAATTCAGTTGTAATGTAAACTTCTTAAAGTTTAAGCTCACTTAAACCTGTTCATGTCTGTCACTGCTGAATGTTAACAGCCATTTTTATACGCCAGTTTGAAAAACGGGACGTATTATGGGAACACCCCTGGCGGGTGGGCGGCGTCCACAGACTGTCCGGAGCATATCTTCTACATGCATGGAGGGATTTTGATGAAACTTGGCACAGTTGTTCACCATCATGAGACTGAGTGTCATGCGCAAAAACCAGGTCCCTAGGTCTAAGGTCAAGGTCACACTTGGAGGTCAAAGGTCAAATTCAAGAATGACTTTGTCCGGAGCATATCTTCTTCATGCATGGAGGGATTTTGATGAAAGTTGGCACAATTGTTCATCATCATGAGACGGAGTGTCATGCGCAAGAACCAGGTCCCTAGGTCTAAGGTCAAGGTCACACTTTGAGGTCAAAGGATACAAGAAAGAAAACTTTGTCCGGAGCATATCTTCTTCATGACAGGCGTATATTGTGACATTCTGGCACTCTTGTTTAGCTATTAGTATACTAGGATGGTCTGGTGCACATCGTCTGGCATTCACAGATTACATAAATATCATCTGTTCTGAAACTACCAGTCATAATTACACTAAACTTGGTCTGTAGCACCTTGGCAATGTCCTCTTTAACTTCACCACAAATGGTTCTGCTTGACCACTTTAAGGGGCTGCTAGAGCTAAAAGTAGAAAAAACCTTTACAGAACATCTCAACTGCTTGATGGATCTTCATCAGACTTGATCTTTAGCATCACTATAAAGTCTTCTCTCTAATTTATTCAAATGGGGACACTCAGCCCTTTTAAGATGCCACAAGAGCTAAAAATAGGAAAACTTTTAGACTACTTCTTCTCACAATCTGCTTGGTAATCTTCAGAAGATATCTCTGAAACTACTGGTCAGAATTGCACCAAACTTGGTCAGCAGCATCTTGGCTTGCAGTATCCTAGTATAGACATTTCTCAATTTTATTTCTGTATATTTCTACTTGACTGAAGGTAGCCTCTGCTAGAGCTAAATTAGGAAAATCTTTGAACAACTTCTTCTCATGAACCTGATGTACCAGACTTGATTTGTAGCAACTTTGGTAGGACTTCTCTTAATTTTGTTTAATGGCGAGGCATTTTGGGGCCGTCACTGCAAAAATTATTTTTCTATGAACAGCGTTATGGGTGTTCACCAGACTTGGCCAGAACAAGGTCTAATTCCTCCTCAGGAGTTTTTACTTCAAAATATTGCATTTATTTAATTTGCATGAAATAAATTTTGTTTAAAAACATAAACTGTTATAAAATGTAGTGGCAGTCTCAGTTTTTAGCCAGGAAAGAGTAGTTTCCCTGAAGTTTACAGATATGGCAAACAATCATAAACAAACTTGTTTTGAAGTTTGAAAATCATTTAAATCTGTGTAATATGTACTGATGATGTGGGGATTGTTCCTGGGTCATGAATATGTGCATGATACTCCGGTTTCTACTGTAGCAGTCATTGTAAACTTACTCCTCTATAGAAATGGAAACTTAAACCTATTTAAAATAACACCATCAAACAATTTAGGTTTTATACTTTTAAGGGCAGCTAAAAAATGGCCATGGGAAAAGAAGCTGAACAAGGGATACTTCAGAGGTTCCAGAACAAGTGACGAGAGAGATCCACTAGTTTTACTGTCACGAAATGAGCCGGATCTTGTAGATGCCCAATACACCAAAAATCAGGCTTGGAAATCTAAAGCTGTATGACTTTTTTACATTTTTACTTAATGTGTTTGTCAATGTTTAAAAGAATGTCTAACATAGCAGTGTTTTTTGTTCAGAAATGCATTTGATAGTCATTTACCTCATATTTTATTCTCCCTCTTGAATGAGAACATTCCAGAGCTTTTCATGGAATGTCTGTGTAATTCCATTGAATATATGGGCAGATTTTACAAAGATAGGTACGGAAAATTGAGGAAAACTGGAAATAATTCCATGGATGTCCATAGTTCTGTCCATGGATGTCCATTAACAATTTACTGAGTAATTCCATGGACAATGATGGACTCCTGTGAACAATTTTCTGCAATTATCCTGGAAGTACTGCTGACAGTATTTTACAATGTTAATCAGTATTATACTGTTTTACATACTAAAATATATTCATGTAGCTGCTTACCCCATTAAACAAAGAAGAACAGTATTTTCATTTGTCTCGCAGTATTTATACATTTTTAGCTCATCTGAACTTTGTTCAGGGTAAGCAATGAGTATAGGTAGATGGTCCAAACGTCCATCCATTCCCTGTGTCAACATTTTTAGCTCACCTTGGTACAAAGTATGCATTGTAATATTTTAGGATCATTAGATGCATTTTCAGTTGTCCACAATGTCTTTAAATAACATATAATCCTTAACCCCAAGACTGTTTCAACTAAACTTCACCAGAACCTTCCTTGGGTGGTCCCCTTTCAGATTCCTTCAAATCTAGTTCATCTCTGACAAATTCTGGTTGCCATGGCAGCCAAAAAAGAAAAACTTCTCAGAAATTGCAAGGATAATTTCACAGAAATGTTCCATAAGTGACCCGCTAGCAAATTTCTTCAGACCATTCTGTTTGTTAAAAAACATGGCCACTAGAGGTCCACTAGAGTTAGTTTTCCCCATACGGTTAAGTGGAAAATTGAAAGTCTTCTTCATTGCAACTGTTGGCATGATTCCAAAATAATTTCACAGCAATGTGCATCAAGTGACCCTCTACCAAATTCCTTCAAATATTTTTTTTTTCTTTAAAAATATGGCCGTCAGGGGGCAGGGCTAGTTTTCCCTGTATGATTGATGGGAAACCATTGAAAAATTTTCATCTTAAACAGCTGGCTCCATTTCAAAATAATTTTACAGAAATAATTCCTGGGTAACTGTTTATAGAATATCTTCAAATTATTCTGTCCCATTAACAAACATGGTCACCAGGGGGAGGGCTCTTCTCCTCTTAAACGGCTAATTTGATTTCAAAATAATTTGACAGCATTGCTCCTTGGGTGGCCCAGTGCCAAATCCTTTTATGACATGTTCATTTGTTGAAAAACATGACTGCTTAGGGATGCAGCAAATTTTCCCTATTTATTTGTATGAAAAATCTTCTCCTCTGAAGCTGCTGACCTAAATTCAAAATAATTTCAGACAAAAGTTCCTTGAATGACCCTCTTACTAACTTCCTTCAAGGTCCCGCCCACATTAATCGTCTCCCCGACCCAGTACTATTTTTTTTTATAATTGACTCTGAGTATCCTATGTGATCATTGCCTCAGCCCAAACTACCACACATACATGCACACATTGGCTAGTATTTATTTAGTGGAAACTTCTTACCAGAAAACACTGGCCCTATTTCAAAATAATTTTACAGATATTTTCCTGGCGTGCCCATCTACCAAAACTGTGCAAGCAAGTTATGTAACTCAGCTGAGCTATCTGGGGGTGTCATGGCCTCTTGTATTTAAAAGACGGACTTAAAATCCACTGATAGGAATTGAATGTAAGACGAATTGAGAGTCAGACACCATAACTCTGTGCTGAATAATGATAAAAGTTTGTGCCCCCTAAATTACTTGTACATTTGCCTTTGTCCATCCATCAGTCCGACCATCTGTCCATTGGTCAGAATTTGTATTGAACATATCTCAAAAAGTATTTGACTTAGAGTCATCAAATCTCACAGGATTGTTATTGAGCATGCAAATTAGTACAACTGGTGTATAACTTGGGATTTTTTACAGACAGATCAGAGTTATGGTCCTTGACTTAGTAAAAAATATGCATATAATGGCCATAAAGTTTGTGTCACATGTATCTCAGAAAGTATTTTACCTAGGATTATGAATATTATTCAGCATGTTAAGTTGTGCACCTTGGATTGTATAAGAGATTCACTCAGCTAGACCAGAATTATGGCCCTTTACTTTGTCAAAATATACATGGAAGGGCATAAAAGTTTTGTGTTGCAAGATCTTAGCATATATTTGACCTACGGTCATGGAACATGATAGGAATGTTATTCAGCATGTGAAATTTTGCACCTAGGGTTTTGTTTGGGATTTTTTTCAGTCAGACCAGAGTTATGGTCCTTGGTTGTCAAAAATATGCAAAAAGGGGATACGGATTTCTGTCACAATTATCTCAAAATGCATATTTATTTCAGGATACATTGGGAGCAGATCCAGCAAAAGAAGTGAGATTAGAAGACCATTGTGATCACAAGTTAGTTTTTCTTTGTTATTATAACATTTGAAATAGTAAATTTTAGCTTGACTTTACGAAGTGTTTGGAGAGAAATAGCTTTGCTTGAAGTATATGGAGAGCTATTCTATTCACCCTTTTGTTCACTTCTGTACTTTCTCTCTGAAATCACTCAATGTATTTGATTCAAACTTAAGCTGCACATCATCACCAACATCATATGACCTAAGTTCCGTAACAAAGGCACTACAGCAATATTTCAGATTTTGCCCTTTTTAAACTTGTATACAGATTTCCTATAATGTTTATTTACTAAGTCAACCACTCTGTTCAGTGTATTATGGGTTTTCTATGATGTATGTCTACAAAATCAAACTCTCTATTATCTTCGCAATAACTTCATACATCTTGATAGTAACCATCATATGCCCCTTTTTATACATCACCTTCGTTTGTGTGGTGGAAATGCCAGAATATATGTTTGGAGTACATGTTCGATGTCAAAATATACTGATATTTAACTTATCAGTGCTTTGTGATGTATATGCTCTTGTTGAATATTTCAGATATTTATTCAATTTCCGTGGAGTAGCAGCAAGTTTTCGCTTCAAGCATCTGTTTCTGTGTGACTCTGTTGTGTTCCATGTTGGGGAGGATTGGATGGAATTTTTTTATTCAGCAATGAAACCTTGGGTTCATTATATCCCAGTTAGGCAGGATCTCACTGATGTCAGGTGAGTAGATATTGTGACTATACTCAGTAACAGTGTTCTTCACTTCACTTTATTCTAAAAACATTGAAGGGTTTTGGTAGGAACATACAATTTTGGAAGAAGTAGTATTGGATCTGTTATCATCATATGTTTTCAGATGTTTTTGTAAGTTCCAGAATTTCTCAGCAAGACAGCATCAGTGAGAAGAGTAACAGCCTGATCACTCTCCAAGATTTGCTTCTATCAGCCATTAATTGGTTGGTCACATGTCAGTTTTCAAACAGAAGACAAAATATTGTGTATATTCTGCTTGGCTAAGTTAAGTTATTTTCTACTGTCAAGACACCTGTTCAATTTAAGTATGTCGTGAAATACAGGAAACATGAGAAATATCTTCCCTTTGATTCTACTGAAAATTCCAATTAACTTTTCGGTGGAAAAACATTCTATAATTAAACAAACATTCTGAAAATGTATTAATAGTTTGTCTGTCCTTGTTACTCTTTACCTCCATCTGTTAATAAAGCAGTTATAAGCACAAAAGATTTCACCAGAGTCAATTCCTGGTTGCATTCTAAAATATAAGCCACCCTAAAAAATGGTTAGAGAATATTTTCAAAGTTCTTTGTAAAATGCAAAAGAAGGTAGTGTAGTGACCAAAGGTAGTGAACGACTTTTTGACCTAGCTGTTGCTGTGTATCATCGTTCCATCCATTTACAACATTGGTATTTTTTATTCAAAGTGACCCATCTGTTACTATGAGGCTGCTCCTTGTTGATAAATGTATATCCATATTTGGAAGTTGACTGAGCAAGAATGAGAGCACATTACAATGTCACGGAGTTCATTGAGGTTTTACATGTTGATGTACTCACTGGCTTCAGAAATTTTGCATTTATTTGAGACATTTACCTATGTTAAGATCATGTTTCGTGCTGTAGATTAAAAAGCTACAACAAAATTTAATCCTAGTTACTGTGATGTAGTAATGATTAATCTAAATGAAAAGGAAAAACAATACATTTCAAAATTAAAGTTTATCAGACTTTGACAGGAAATCTGATGATTTTCTTAATTTAAGCCCATTTGAAGAAGAGTGAGTGTATTGTTTTGTTTTGTCTGTAGTCTTATTCAGTTTCTGATCAGTAACTCTTGGTCTTACAATAGTCAAACTTCATAGAATCATTGCCTTTGTTCAATAGATGACCGCTATTGTTTCAGGTGTCAGTAGGTCAGATGTCAAGGACACAGTGACCTTGAGACTGTAAACAGTGTCTGCTCTATAAGTAAAGACCACTTTGCCCTACAGTTATCGAACTTCATAGGATGATTGTCTGTGGTCAGTATTATTTTGGGGATTAATAGGTCAAAGGTAAAGGTCACAATGAACTTGAGACTGAAAGAGGTTTCTGTTCAATAAATAAAGACTGCATTGACCTATAGTCATGATCGGATGATAGCCTTTGTTCAGCAGATGACTGGTCAGTAGATGACCCCTATTATTTTGGGGGTCAATTGGTGAAAGGTCAAGGTCAGAGTAAGCTTTAGACTGAAAATTGTTTCAGCTCAGTAAGTTGTGAATTTTTTGGCCTACATTTGTCAAACTTCATAAATTTTTTGTCTTTGGTCAGTAGATGACCCCTATTGTTTTAAGGTTCAGTAGGCCAAAGGTCAAGGTCACAGTGACCTCAAGACTGGACATGTTTTCTGCTAATTAAGTAAAGAACACTTCGGCCTGCATTTGTCAGATTGCCTAAGGTCCCATGTTGTTTTGAGGGTCAGCAGGCCAAAGGTCAGGGACACATTGACCTTGAGAATGAAAACAATTTGTGTTTAACATTTAAAGAGCTCTTGTGACTAATGCTTTTTAACTTTAGAGAATTATTACCTTTGGTCAACCGATGACCCCAAATGTTTGAAAAAGTCAAAAGGTCGAAGGTGAAATTCAGTGTGACCTTGAAACTGAAAACAGTTTTCAGTTAATACTTAAAGCAGATTTCAAATATTATTTGTCTGTGGTCAGGAGATGACTCCTATTGTTTAGGGTTAAGTGTCACAGTAATCTTGAGATTGCAAACAGTTTCTGATCATCTACTGGGGAAAGCTTTGACCTCTGGCTGTCAGTCTCCATAGTTGCAATGGAAATGGAAACATCAATATTTCTCAATATTGACATATGAATTTCATATTGAGAGTGTTTCATATTAAGACAGAACCACTAAAATGAATTTTATCATTTTAGGGAGTTACTGCAGTTTGCTCAAGAAAATGATGCGGTTGTACATAAGATAGCACTGAGGTAGGTGTTTCTAGTATATGAAATAGCACAAAGGTAGGTTATTCTGTTACATAAGATAGCACAAAGGTATGTGTCACTAGTATATGAGATAGCACAGAGGTAGGTGTTTCTAGTACCTGAGATAGCACAAAGGTTTCTATCACTAGTACATGAGACAGCACAAAGGTAGGTGTTTCTAGTACATGAGACAGCACAAAGGAAGGTGTTTCTACTACATGAGACAACACAAAGGTAGGTGTTTCTAGTACATGAGACAGCACAAAGGAAGGTGTTTCTACTACATGAGACAACACAAAGGTAGGTGTTTCTAGTACATGAGACAGCACAAAGGAAGGTGTTTCTAGTACATGAGACAACACAAAGGTAGGTGTTTCTAGTACATGAGATAGCACAAAGGAAGGTGTTTCTACTACATGAGACAACACAAAGGTAGGTGTTTCTAGTACATGAGACAGCACAAAGGTAGGTGTTTCTAGTACATGAGACAGCACAAAGGAAGGTGTTTCTACTACATGAGACAACACAAAGGTAGGTGTTTCTAGTACATGAGACAGCACAAAGGAAGGTGTTTCTACTACATGAGACAACACAAAGGTAGGTGTTTCTAGTACATGAGACAGCACAAAGGAAGGTGTTTCTACTACATGAGACAACACAAAGGTAGGTGTTTCTAGTACATGAGACAGCACAAAGGAAGGTGTTTCTACTACATGAGACAACACAAAGGTAGGTGTTTCTAGTACATGAGATAGCACAGAGGTACGTGTTTCTAGTAGCAAGGTCCTCCATGGTACCGGTGTACTTAACGTAAAAGTCAAACATATAAACAAATCATAACTTACCTGAACAAAATTATATGTCCGCCTGCTCATTCACATCTACTCTTTTTTTTAGCCCCAAAAAACATCTCCCAGACTTTGAACTGTGACCTCTGAGAAGTGTCAATAAACAACACCATATTGAAGAGCATACTGGAAGACAATTCCATGTAACTGGTGCAACAGTAAATAAGTAAAATATGGAAGGCCAGTCTTGCAATAATCACATCACACACTTACACTGTCTCAAACAGTCGCACTAAAATGTTTTGACTTAAAATATTGATGTCTAACATATGAAATTTAACCTTAACAAGAAAACCAACAGCCACACTGGAACAGTCAATTTTATGTAACTTTACTTAATTTTCTACACAGTGAGGGCACTTGAAATAATCATTTCTCCTGAGAACTCAAAAGGCAAGTTTTTAAGTGTGTCCAATGGCCACAAACATCACATTTGCCCCAGTTCACAATTGTAATGTAAATGCTGTTATCTGCAAGGTCAGGCTGCCATTTCTTGCAAATACAATACTTCTCTTCTTCAGAAATTTCAGATTCTGAGTCAGACTGAGAGTCTTCTGACAGAAGAATGGGTCCGCCAGACTTGGAGGTTCTAGATGTACTGGGCTTTGAAATGGACACTGTAGAAATATTTGGTTGTGCACTCTTAGAGCTTTTTTCAGATTTTGTGGATCCAGTGTTTGGCTGACTTTTATTAGCTCACCTGTCACATAGTGACAAGGTGAGCTTTTGTGATCACCCTTCGTCCGTCGTCAGTCCGTGCATGCGTGTGCTTCCGTCAACAATTTCTTGTCTGCACGATAGTGGTTTCATTTATGATTTTATTGTACCCCCCGACAACAAAGTTGTAAGGGGGGGTATACTGGTTTCAGGTTGTCTGTCTGTCCGTCTGTCTGTCTGTCCGTAGACGCAATCTTGTGCGCACCATCTCTCCTTATCCCCTTGACAGAATTTAATGAAACTTCACACAAGTGATCAGTACCAACAGTAGTTGTGCATGGGGCATGTTAGGTTCTTTTAGAAAAAAAATTTGCAAAGTTAGGGAACTTTGTTTTTTTGATACTATGCTATATACATAGACACAGTCTTGTGCGCACCATCTCTCCTCATCCCCTTGACACAATTTAATGAAACTTCACACAAGTGATCAGTACCAACAGTAGTTGTGCATGGGGCATGTTAGGTTCTTTTAGAAAAAAAATTTGCAGAGTTATGGGACTTTGTTTTTAGCTCGACTATTCGAAGAATAATCTAGCTATTCTACTCACCCTGGCGTCGGCGTCGGCGTCGGCGTCACACCTTGGTTAAGTTTTTGCATGCAAGTACATACAGCTATCATTTAAAGGCATATAGCTTTGAAACTTATTTATTCTTTTTCTAGGTCAATTACCAACCTCTCTGGGTCAAGTCCCATAACTCTGACATGTATTTTGAGCAAATTATGCCCCCTTTTGGACTTAGAAAATTTTGGTTAAAGTTTTACATGCAAGTTACTATCTCCAAAACTAATGCATATATTGAATTGAAACTTCACATGTGTCTTCGGGGTTATAAAACTAGTTGATAGCACCAAGTTCCATAACTCTGACCTTCATTTTGGCCAAATTATGCCCCCTTTTGGACTTAGAAAATTCTGGTTAAAGTTTTGCGTGCAAGTACATACAGCTATTACTAAAAGGCATATAGATTTGAAACTTATGTTTTCTTTTTCTAGATCAATTACCTACCTCACTGTGTCAAGTCCCATAACTCTGACATGTATTTTGAGCAAATTATGCCCCCTTTTGGACTTAGAAAATTCTGGTTAAAGTTTTACATGCAAGTTACTATCTCCAAAACTAATGCAGATATTGAATTGAAACTTCACATGTTTCTTCCGGGTTATAAAACTAGTTGATAGCACCAGGTCCCATAACTCTGACCTTCATTTTGGCCAAATTATGCCCCCTTTTGGACTTAGAAAATTCTGGTTAAAGTTTTGCGTGCAAGTACATACAGCTATTACTAAAAGGCATATAGATTTGAAACTTATTTTTTCTTTTTCTAGATCAATTACCTACCTCACTGGGTCAAGTCCAAAAACTCTGACATGTATTTTGGCCAAATTATGCCCCCTTTTGGACTTAGAAAATTCTGGTTAAAGTTTTGCGTGTAAGTACATACAGCTATTACTAAAGGGCATATAGATTTGAAACTTATTTTTTCTTTTTCTAGGTCAATTACCTACCTCACTGGGTCAAGTCCCATAACTCTGACATGTATTTTGGGCAAATTATACCCCCTTTTGGACTTAGAAAATTCTGGTTAAAGTTTTACATGCAAGTAACTATCTCCAAAACTACTACAGATATTAAATTAAAAATTCACATGTGTCTTCGGGGTTATAAAACTAGTTGATAGCACCATGTCCCATAACTCTGACGTGTATTTTGGGCAAATTATGCCCCCTTTTGGACTTAGAAAATCCTGGTTAAAGTTTTGGGTGCAAGTACATACAGCTATTACCAAAAGGCATATAGCTTTGAAACTTATTTATTCTTTTTCTAGGTCAATTACCAACCTCACTGGGTCAAGTTCCATAACTCTTAACATGTATTTTGAGCAAATTATGCCCCCTTTTGGACTTAGAAAATTCTGGTTAAAGTTTTACATGCAAGTTACTATCCCCAAAACTAATGCAGATATTGAATTGAAACTTAACATGTTTCTTTGGGGTTATAAAACTAGTTGATAACATCAAGTCCCATAACTCTGATATGTATATTGGTCAAATTATGTCCCCTTTCGAACTTAAAACTCTTTTGATATTTAACATTTTGGGTAATCATTTCCTGCTTCTGTGACAATATTTCGAATAGTCGAGCTTGGCTGTCTTACAGACAGCTCTTGTTTGTTACTATACTATATACATAGACACAATCTTGTGCGCACCATCTCTCCTCATCCCCTTGACAAAATTTAATGAAAATTCACACAAGTGATCAGTAACAACAGTAGTTGTGCATGGGGCATGTTAGATTATTTCAGAAAAAAAATTTGCAGAGTTATGGGACTTTGTTTTTTTTTTGTTACTATACTATATACATAGACACAATCTTCTGCGCACCATCTCTCCTCATCCCCTTGACACAATTTAATGAAACTTCACACAAGTGATCAGTAACAACAGTAGTTGTGCATGGGGCATGTTAGGTTCTTTCAGCGACAAAAATTGCAGAGTTATGGGACTTTGTTTCTTGTTAACATACTATGTACAAACAGTCTGCATATGCAATCTTGTGCGTGCCTAATCTATCAAACCCTTGCACACAATTTAATGAAACTTCACACAAGTGATCAGTACCAACCCTAGTTGTGCATGGTGCATGTTACATTCTTTCAGATAAATATTCTGCATAGTTATGGGACTTTGTTTTTTGTTACTATACTGTATACATACAGTCTATATACATACAGTCCACATAATTATGCAATCTTGTGTGCGTCAAATTGCAATGTACTGTGTCAGTGCATGCGGGGGGTACATTCATCACCTTTAGTGATAGCTCTAGTTTTAACCAAACTTGCACACAACTTGTATCACCATAGATCTTGGTTCCTTTCTGGAACTGGCCAGATTCCATTATGGGTTCCAGAGTTATGGCCCCTGAAAGGCCCAAAATTAGCTATTTTGAGCTTGTCTGCACAATAGCAGCTTCATTTATGATTTGATTTTTACCAAAATTGCACACAACTTGTATCACCATAAGATCTTGGTTCCTTTCTGGAACTGGCCAGATTCCATTATGGGTTCCAGAGTTATGGCCGCAGAAAGGCCCAAAATTAGCTATTTTGACCTTGTCTGCACAATAGCAGCTTTATTTATGATTTGATTTTTACCAAACTTGCACACAACTTGTATCACCATAAGATCTTGTTTCTTTTCTGGAACTGGCAAGATATCTTTATGGGGTCCAGAGTTATGGCCCCTGAAGGATCAAAATTAGCTATTTTGACCTTGTCTGCACAATAGCAGCTTTATTTATGAGTTGATTTTAACCAAACTTGCACAAAACTGTGTCACCATAAGATCTTGGTTCCTTTCTTGACCGGCCAGATCCCATAATGGGTTCTAGAGTTATGGCCCCTGATAGGGCCGGAATTAGCTATTTTGACCTTAGCTTCATTTATGATTTGATTTTAATCAAACTTGCACAAAACTTGTGTCACCAAAAGATCTTGGTTCCATTCTTGAACCGGCCAGACCCCTTAATGGGTTCCAGAGTTATGGCCCCTGAAAGGGCCAAAATTGGCTATTTTGACCTTGTCTGCACAATAGCAGCTTCGTTTATGATTTGATTTTAACCAAACTTGCACACAACTTGTATCACCATAAGATCTTGATTCTTTTTTATACGCCCGCAGGGACGTATTATGTTATCGCCTCGGTGTCCGTCTGTCTGTCTGTGTGTTGGTTAGCAATTTCCCTTCCGCTCTGTAACTCTTGAACCCCTTGATGGATTTCAGAGAAACCTGACACAAATGTTCACTCATTGAAAGGATGTGCAGAGCGCATGTTTCAGATGGCTAAATTCAATGTCAAGGTCACACTTAGGGGTCAAAGGTCATATGACTTTGTTTTATGTGAATAGTGCTCTGCATTTATGTTACTATAAATAGCTTATTTAGTAACTTTTTTATTATTGGCCGTAGGGAAAAACTGAGACCACTTTTCTGTGGTACAACATGGATGGTACCTCCAATTTTTAGGTGTTTTTTGACATATCTGTACCTTGTAAGAATTTTTTCTTTTTGTTTTTGGTTAAAGCAATGGTACTCAGGTGAGCGATATAGGGCCATCATGGCCCTCTTGTTTGCTTGAGCTACAAGGACATCTTGCACTGCCTTTTTATGAAGATCTCCATATAGGAAAGGGGGAACAAACTTCCTTTTTGGTTTTGTTATCGGTTTAGTTATAGTCCTTGACTTTAAAAAGCTGTCTTCCATTTTTGAAGAATCAGAGAAGTTGTCTTCCATTCTTAGCTCACATGTCACAAAGTGACAAGGTGAGCTTTTGTGATCGCGCAGCGTCCGTCGTCCGTCCATCCGTGCTTTTGCTTGTAACCACTTTAGAGGTCACATTTTTTACGGGATCTTTATGAAAGTTGGTCAGAATGTTCACCTTGATGATATCTAGGTCAAGTTTGAAACTGGGTCACATCCGGTCCAAAACTAGGTCAGTAGGTCTAAAAATAGAAAAACCTTGTGACCTCTCTAGAGGCCATACTTTTGAATGGATCTTCATGAAAATTGGTGAGAATGTTCACCTTGATGATATCTAGGTCAAGTTCGAAACTGGGTCACATGCCTTCCAAAACTAGATCAATAGGTCAAATAATAAAAAAACCTTGTGACCTCTCTAGAGGCCATATTTTTCAGGGATCTATATGAAAGTTGGTCTGAATGTTCATCTTGATGATATCTAGGTCAAGTTTGAAACTGGATCAACTGCGGTCCAAAACTAGGTCAGTAGGTCTAAAAATAGAAAAACCTTGTGACCTCTCTAGAGGCCATACTTTTGAATGGATCTTCATGAAAATTGGTGAGAATGTTCACCTTGATGATATCTAGGTCAAGTTCGAAACTGGGTCACATGCCTTCCAAAACTAGATCAATAGGTCAAATAATAAAAAAACCTTGAGACCTCTCTAGAGGCCATATTTTTCAGGGATCTATATGAAAGTTGGTCTGAATGTTCATCTTGATGATATCTAGGTCAAGTTTGAAACTGGATCAACTGCGGTCCAAAACTAGGTCAGTAGGACTAAAAATAGAAAAACCTTGTGACCTCTCTAGAGGCCATACTTTTCAATGGATCTTCACGAAAATTGGTCAGAATTTTCACCTTGATGATATCTAGGTCAAGTTCGAAACTGGGTCATGTGCCATCCAAAACTAGGTCAATAGGTCAAATAATAGAAAAACCTTGTGACCTCTCTAGAGGCCATATTTTTCATGGGATCTGTATGAAATTTGGTCTGAATGTTCATCTTGATGATATCTAGGTCAAGTTTGAAACTAGGTCATGTGCGGTCAAAAACTAGGTCAGTAGGTATAAAAATAGAAAAACCTTGTGACCTCTCTAGAGGCCATATTTTTCATGAGATCTTCATGAAAATTGGTGAGAATGTTTACCTTGATGATATCTAGGTCAGTTTCGAAACTGGGTCACATGCCTTCAGAAACTAGGTCATTAGGTCAAATAATAAGAGAAACCTTGTGACCTCTCTAGAGGCCATATTTTTCAATGGATCTTCATGAAAATTGGTAAGAATTTTTATCTTGATGATATCTAGGTCAAATTCAAAACTGGAATGAGACAGCACGATAGAAGGTGTTTCTAGTACATGGAGACAGCACAAATATAGGTATCATTAGTACATGAGATAGCACAAAGGTAGGCATTTCTTGTACACGATAAAGAACAATGGTAGTTGTTTATAGTACATGAGATAGCACAAAGGTAGGTATCACTAGTACATGAGACAGCACAAAGGTACAAGTTTCTAGTACATGAGATAGCACAAAGGTTGCTATCACTAGTACATGAGACAGCACAAAAGTACGAGTTTCTAGTACATAAGACAGCACAAAGGTTGCTATCACTAGTACATGAGACAGCACAAAGGTAGGTGTTTCTAGTACATGAGACAGCACAATAGAAGGTGTTTCTAGTACATGGAGACAGCACAAATATAGGTATCATTAGTACATGAGATAGCACAAAGGTAGGCATTTCTTGTACACGATAAAGAACAATGGTAGTTGTTTATAGTTCATGAGATAGAACAAAGGTAGGTATCACTAGTACATGAGATAGCACAAAGGTTTGGTATCACTAGTACATGTGACAGCACAAAGCTAGGCGTTTCTAGTACATGATATAGCACAAAGATAGGTGTTTCTAGTAAACAGTAAGAACAGTTGTAGTTGTTTATAGTACATAAGAGAGGACATAGGTAGTCATCACAAGTACATGATTTAGCACAAAGGTAGTTGTTTCTAGTACATCAGATAGCCCAGAGATCGTGGTTTCCAGTACATGAGGTAAGTATAATTAGTACATGAGATAGCACAAAGGTAGGTATCATTGGTACATGAGATAGTACAAAGGTAGAGGTTTGTAGTACATGAGATAGCATAGGTAGTTATCACTAGTACATGAGATAGCCCAGAGGTGGATGTTTCTAGTACATGATGTAGCTCAAAAGTAGTTGTTTCTGGTACATGAGACAGCACAAAGTTAGGTATTACTAGTATGTTAGATAGCACAAAAAGAAGTATCACTAGTACATCAGGAAGCAAAGGGGTAGGTTTCACTAGAAAATGAGATGGCGCAGGTAGGAATCACTTGTACATGAAATAGCATGGGTTGGTATCACTAGTACATGAGATAGCACAATGGGCATTCTAGTATATGAGATAGCACAGAGATAGGCCTCACTAATACATATGGTAGCATACAGGTATGTATCACTTGTACATGAGATAACACTGGATGGTATCACATGTACATGAGATAGCATAGGTAGGTACATGTATCACTAGTACATGAGATAGCATAGAGATAGATATCACTTAAACATGAGTTAGCATAAGAGTTTCTAGTACATTATATAGCACAGAGATAGTTATTATCACTATTACTGGAAGGTTTTAAGCAAACAAAGTTGGACTGTATCTGAAATGGCTACATTTTAATTGATAGTTCAGCTGTAAAATGAAAGGTAAAAGCTCTCTTATTTTAAAGAGTTAAACACAAAGACCCAGTGCCTGAACTAACAGTAACTTTTAACACATTCTGAAAAGCCATATTAGTATTTGTTAAACAACGGGTAAAACAATGGGTAAACATTGTTTTTCAAATGTATTTGAATTATGTAACACAGGTCAGTCTACCTTTTTAGCTTACCTGAGCACAAAGTGCTCATGGTGAGGTATTGTGATCACGCTGTGTTCATCGTCCGTATGTCAAGTTGCCCATCGTCAACAATTATTTAAACAACATTTCCTCCAAAACCAATGAATGGATTTTGATGAAACTTGGCCTGGATGTTCCTTGAGTAGTCCTCTTCCAAAGTTGTCAAACGGTCTAAAAATCTTCAAACGACATCTCCTCCTAAACCAATGGTCCGATTTTTAAATAATTTTACACAAATGGTCCTTCTGTCACCCTCTACCAAGATTATTCAAATTATACTGATTTGTCAAAAACCATGGCCGCCAGGGGGCGTGGTCATTTTTCCCTATATGTATAAAAAATCTTCTTGTTTGAAACTGCTGGCCCAATTTCAAAATAATTTCACACAAATGGTCCTTGTGTGACCCTCTACCAAGATTGTTCAAATTATTTTGATTTGTCCAAAAATATGGCTGCCAGAGGGCGTGGTCACTTTTCATGAACAATTTCTTTGAACAACATCTCCAAAACCACTGAATGGATTTTGATGAAACTTTACACAAACGATCTCTTGGTACCCTTCTTTCAAATGTGTTCAAATGGTTCCGGTTTATTGAACATGTGGGTATTTTTGGTTAAAAATAGGTTTTCAGCTATCACATTTTAAAAATCTTTTTCTCTCGAGCTTTGATATTTGGCATGTGATATAAGGGTTTAACTCTCTACCATAATTGACCAAATTATTGCCCTAAGGTCAAAAATGGCCACGCCCCTGTATGTGACATGTACTTACTATAGGCTTTTATATAAGAAACTTTGAAAATCTTCTTCTCTGAATCAATAATAGCTAGAACCTTGATTTTTGCCGTATGATATCAGAGTTGTACTGTCTAACTATTGCCCTAGGTTAAAGAAGGTGTGTGATGGCTAACATAGAAGAAACCTATCAATACTTGTACCATTACGTTATACAAACACACTTAAAGCCTTATACACAGGGGAGCGCTTTAGGGTCAATGATCCTCTTGTTTTTGTTAACAGAGGATGAAAACTATTCTGTGTTTACTGGACTGACTTGCAGTGTCATTGAGATGGAGGAAAGGAAGTCCAACAGGAAAATTCCTTTCACTGATAAATATAGTTTTGTCTGCATGAAAAGATAAGTTAAACTATAGATATATCTGTGATTGATAAGACAGAACTAATCTGTATCGGATGATAGTATTGAAACAAACTAACATATTTTCATTTTACAATATCATTGTACCCCCCGACAACAAAGTTGTAAGGGGGGGGTATACTGGTTTCAGGTTGTCTGTCTGTCTGTCCGTAGACGCAATCTTGTGCGCACCATCTCTCCTTATTCCCTTGACAGAATTTAATGAAACTTCAGACAAGTGATCAGTACCAACAGTAGTTGTGCATGGGGCATGTTAGGTTCTTTTAGAAAAAAAAATTGCAGTTATGGGACTTTGTTTTTTTGTTACTATACTATATACATAGACACAATCTTGTGCGCACCATCTCTCCTCATCCCCTTGACACAATTTAATGAAACTTTACACAAGTGATCAGTACCAACAGTAGTTGTGCATGGGGCATGTTAGGTTCTTTTAGAAAAAAAATTTGCAGAGTTATGGGACTTTGTTATTTTGTTACTATACTATATACATAGACACATTCTTGTGTGCACCATCTCTCCTCATCCCCTTGACACAATTTAATGGAACTTCACACAAGTAATCAGTAACAACAGTAGTTGTGCATGGGGCATGTTAGATTCTTTCAGAAAAAAAATTTGCAGAGTTATGGGACTTTGTTTTTTTGTTACTATACTATATACATAGACACAATCTTGTGTGCACCATCTCTCCTCATCCCCTTGACACAATTTAATGAAACTTCACACAAGTGATCAGTAACAACAGTAGTTGTGCATGGGGCATGTTAGGTTCTTTCAGCGACAAAAATTGCAGAGTTATGGGACTTTGTTTCTTGTTAACATACTGTGTACATACAGTCTGCATATGCAATCTTGTGTGTGCCTAATCTACCAAACCCTTGCACACAATTTAATGAAACTTCACACAAGTGATCAGTACCAACCCTAGTTGTGCATGGTGCATGTTACATTCTTTTAGATAAATATTCTGCATAGTTATGGGACTTTGTTTTTTGTTACTATACTGTATACATACAGTCTATATACATACAGTCTATATACATACAGTCCACATAATTATGCAATCTTGTGTGTGTCAAATTGCAATGTACTGTGTCAGTGCATGCGGGGGGTACATTCATCACCTTTAGTGATAGCTCTAGTTTAGACTGTATATAATGTATTTTCAGGGGAAGACAGTTTATATGGGACCATTTACGAATGGAGGATGTGTCATGTTACTGGCTTAAACTGCTTAAACAATATGCAAAACTTTTGTCCTTTAAGCCAACAAGAAACAAGTCATTCAAGCAAATAAAGGCATGATTGAAAAGTGAAATATTTGTTTTAATATTCTTTCTAAAATTGTTATATTCCCAACAAACTTTGTTTGTGAGTGTGTGAGAGGGGTAGGGGGTGCGGTACAGGAAACATTTCATTAGTTTGTCTCTCACCTGTCTTGTCTAAGTTGTTTTCCTTGAATATCTCTGAAACCTACACATATATTGATTAGAAATTTGAAACATAGAAAAGTAAAGAAATCTAGAACAAGCTCATTTTACATTCTCGTACATGATAATCTGATTTTGTTTTTTGACGAGGTTGTGCTTTTTTCTCTACTAAGTAATTTTTGGTTTGCAAACAAGTATTCCTTCAGTTACCCAAAACCACCACAGTGGGAATTGATTGAAACTTCCCACACTTGTTCATTGTGATGGTAATGGATGCCCCATTTTTAACTTAGCAATTTATTTTGTATTTAATCTGATATCTTGTTAAGCATCATAAAGATACTAGGATTCAAAGTTGTTGCCCATTTGTGATTGTTTGTTATGGCTCTTTAATGAAACTCTGTAGAAATGATAGCTATGCAAAATATTGTTTAAACTAAACTTGTTCTACTTCTTTACTTTAGACATTAAAGGATAGTGCATTGATGGGCGTGTCCGGTCCATATCTTTGTCATCGATGGATGGATTTTCAAATAACTTGGCATGAATGTGTACCACAGTAAGACGACGTGTCGCGCGCAAGACCCAGGTCCGTAGGTCAAGGTCACACTTAGACTTTAAAGGATAGTGCATTGATCGGCGTGTCCGGTCCATATCTTTGTCATCCATGGATGGATTTTCAAATAACTTGGCATGAATGTGTACCACAGTAAGACGACGTGTCATGCGCAAGACCCAGGTCCGTAGCTCAAAGGTCAAGGTCACACTTAGACGTTAAAGGTCATTTTTCATGATAGTGCATTGATGGGCGTGTCTGGTCCATATCTTTGTCATTCATGCATGGATTTTAAAATAACAACGCATGACTGTGTGACACAGTAAGACGACGTGTCGCGCGCAAGACCCAGCTCCATAGGTCAAAGGTCCTAAACATCGGCCATAACTATTCATTCAAAGTGCCATCGGGGGCATGTGTCATCCTATGGAGACAGCTCTTGTTTCTACATGTAGTATATTATAGCAACATTCTTGATTTTATTTGTTCAGGGCGTAATTTCAAGTGTACGAAAGAGATTTCATTGAAACTTGCAGTCAGTATAAACCTTAGTTTTTGTCAGGTTCATACAGAATTTAATCACATGTATATGAAGCACCAAAAGGAAGCAGCTGTTGGTTCCACTGATTTCTTTGTGATATAAATAATCTCTGTAATCTGCAGCTTTTGTCATAACTTCATTTTTATATATCTGGATATCTCCCTAAGTAGGCAATAAATGTTGATATTTTCATGAAATATTGTTAATAGCTTAAAGTACTTCCGTCAGAGTTATTATGCCCCTACTGGTTGAAAACCAGTTTCGGGGACTATAGGAATGCGCTTTTCCGTCATACTGTCCGTCCGTCCGTCCGCAATTTCGTGTCCGGTCCATAACTCTGTCATCCATGAAGGGATTTTAATATTACTTGGCACAAATGTTTCCCATGATGAGACGACGTGTCATGCGCATAACCCAGACCCCTAGCTCAAAGGTCAAGGTCACAATTGGAGGTCAAAGGTCAACAGGGCTTTTTTCCTGTCCGGTCCATAACTCTCCCATCCATGAAGGGATTTTAATATTACTTGGCACAAATGTTCCCCATGATGAGATGACGTGTCATGCGCAAAACTCGGACCCCTAGCTCAAAGGTCAAGGTCACAGTTGGAGGTCAAAGGTCAACAGGGCTTTTTTCCTGTCCGGTCCATAACTCTCCCATCCATGAAGGGATTTTAATAATACTTGGCATAAATGTTCCCCATGATGAGATGACATGTCATGCGCAAAACCCGGACCCCTAGCTCAAAGGTCAAGGTCACAATTTGAGGTCAAAGGTCAACAGGGCTTTTTTCCTGTCCGGTCCATAACTCAGCCGTCCATGAAGGGATTTTAATATAACTTGGCACAAATGTACCTCATAATAAGACGATGTGTCATGCACAACTTTCAGACCCCTGGCTCAAAGGTCAAGGTCACACTTAGCAGTCAGATGTTAACATAGCATGAACAGGGTCTGTTTCGTGTCCGGTCCATAACTCTGACATTCATTAAGGGATTTTAATATTACTTGGCACAAGTGTTCAGCATGATGAGACGACGTGTCGTGCGCAAATCCCGGACCCTTAGCTCAAAGGTCAAGGTCACAATTTGAGGTCAAAGGTCAATAATTTTTTTTTCCTGTCCGATCCAGAACTCTGTCATCCATCAAGGGATTACAATATCACTTGGCATAATTGTTCCCCATGCCATGATAAGATGACATGTCATGCGCAACACCCAGTACCCTAGCTCAAAGGTCAAGGTCACACTTTGAGATCAAAGGTCAGTAGGATTTTTTTCCTGTCCAGTCTAAAACTTTGTCATGCAAAACAGGATTTAGATATCAGTTGGCACAAATATTCCCCTGGATGAGACAACATGTTATGCGCAAAACCCAAGCCCAGGGTCTAATGTCAAGGTCACACTTACAGACCAAAGGTCAGACACAAGAATGACTTTGTCTGGAGAATTTCTTCTTCATGCATGGAGGGATTTTGATATAACTTGGCACAAATGTTCACCAACATAAGACGGATTATCATGCGCAAAGACCAGGTCCCTAGGTCTAAGGTCAAGGTCATATTTAGAGGTCAAAGGTCAAATTCAAGAATGACTTTGTCCGGAACATTTCTTCTTCATGCATTGAGGGATTTTGATGTAACTTGGACCAAATGTTCACCACCATGAGGCACCCTTGTTTTTAGAATTACGTCCCTTTGTTTTACTATAAATAGATTTTATTGTAACTTTTTTATTATTGGCCGTAGCGAAAAATCGAGATCACTTTTCTGTGGTACAACATGCATGTTACATCCATTTTTAGCTCATCTGATTTTTTGAAAAAAAATGATGAGTTATTGTCATCACTTGAGCGGTTGTTGGCGTCGGCGTCTGCGTCTGCGTCGGCGTTGCCTGGTTAAGTTTTATGTTTAGGTCAGCTTTTCTCCTAAACTATCAAAGCTATTGCTTTGAAACTTGGAATACTTGTTCACCATCATAAGCTGACCCTGTATAGCAAGAAACATAACTCCATCTTGCTTTTTGCAAGATTTATGGCCCCTTTTGTACTTAGAAAATATCAGATTTCTTGGTTAAGTTTTATGTTTAGGTCAACTTTTCTCCTAAACTATCAAAGCTATTGCTTTGAAACTTGGAATACATGTTCACCATCATAAGTTGACCCTGTACATCAAGAAACATAACTCCATCTTGCTTTTTGCAAGAATTATTGCCCCTTTTGGACTTAGAAAATCAGTTTTCTTGGTTAAGTTTTATGTTTAGGTCAGCTTTTATCCTAAACTATCAAAGCTATTGCTTTAAAACTTGCAACACTTGTTCACCATCATAAGCTGACCCTGTACAGCAAGAAACATAACTCCATCCTGCTTTTTTCAAGATTAATGGCCCCTTTTGGACTTAAAAAATATCAGATTTCTTGGTTAAGTTTTATGTTTAGGTCAACTTTTTCTCTTAAACTATCAAAGTTATTGCTTTAAAACTTGCAGCTCTTGTTTACCATCATAAGCTGACCCTGTACAGCAAGCAACATAACTCCATCCTGCTTTTTGCAATAATTATTGCCCCTTTTGGACTTAGAAAAATCATTTTCTTGGTTGAATATTATGTTTAAGTCAAGTTTTCTCATAAACTATCAAAGCTATTGCTTTAAAACTTGCAAAAGTTTTTCACCATCATAAGTGGACACTGTTCATCAAGAAACATAACTCTATCCTGCTTTTTGCAAGAGTGATGGCCCTTTTTAGACTTAGAAAATCATGGGTAGGACAATATTTCTATTATACAAAAAAAATCAGATGAGCGTCAGCACCCGCAAGTCGGTGCTCTTGTTTAGGTGTATTTTGACCTATCTCTACCTGGTAAAGAGTTTCTTGTGGACTTATATTATATAGATTTTTTTTTTTTTTTTTAAGATAAATTTCCCTTTGTTGGTACTATAAATAACTTATATGATAACCTTTTTATAATCGGCAAAAACATTTCAATATGAAAACAACTGTGGGTTTTTATATATGCACATTTTAATCCGGGTGTGTTGTTATAACATACTGTATATAATAGTACAATATTGTTTATACATCATTGACAGATATCAGTTCATGATGTTATACTGCAGTAGAGAAAGTTAGGTGCCTTCCAGTAGGGGACTTTGTATTGCATGGCAATACTTCATTCACTTGTTACTTCTGGATCAACCCTCATAGTTGAATCAGACATTTGTATAATGTGATTTGCGGGGTGGGGGAGGGGTGGGGGCTGTTATCTGATTTATGCCATACTGTATATACATGATTAGATCTAATTTATGTCAAATTGAGAAATCCCAGCTGTGTGACAGAGAAGCTTACATTAGTGTGTTCAGATTGAATGTTTTGTATGAGACTAATGAAATAGTAAAATGTGAAGCTTAACAAGTTTAGTAAGTAAAAAATCTATGTAGAAAGACAAAAATAGAAGATTTTTTTGTCACACGGTAGCTTTTTTCTGCTGAAATTTCTTCTTTCTTGGCCTGTTATAGACAACTTACCCTCTGGTGTATTTAGTGTAATACCAGACTTGGTAACTAGATCACCATGTCAAGTTAGAGAAAAACCTTGCTTAAACTCAAGAAGCCACATTTTCTATCCGTCCTGCATGAAACGTGATCAGAATGATAATCTAAATGAAATCTAGGTCAAATATGAAACTGGGTCATCTGAGGTCTAAAATTAGGTCAAATCATAGAAAAACGTTTTGAACACTAGAGCCAACATTTTCTTGTTGATTTGTATGAAAGTCAGTGAGCCTCTTACCTAATGTTTGAAACTGGGACATCATGGTTCAAAAACCAGGCCTTGAGATCAGATAAAAGAAAAACGCTGTTTATACTCTGTTAAAACTAGGTCACTATGCCTAATCACAGTAAAACCTTATTATATCTCTTTCGGACATATTTTGTACCTGATCTATATGAAACATGGTCAGAATTTTTATCTTTAAAGTTAACACTGGATCATTTGAAATAAAAACTAGATCAAATCATAGAATACACTTGTTTACACTTATAAGACCCTTTTTATACATCCAATGTGACGTATTATGTTTTGACGCCGGTGTTCATCCGCCCGTTAGTAATTTCTTGTCCATTCTGTAATACTTAAACCCCTTGAAGGATTTCGAAGAAACTTTACACAAATGTTCACCACATCAAGAGGATGTGCAGAGCGCATGTTTTGGATGGCTCGTTTCAAGGTCAAGGTCACACGGTCAAAGGTCATATGACTTTTGTGTCCACTCTAACTCTTGAACCTCTTCAAGGATTTCAAAGAAACTTGACACAAATGCTCACCACATCAAGATGACATGCAGAGCGTATGTTTTGGATGGCTTGCTTCAAAGTCAAGGTCACATTTAGGGGTCAAAGGTCATACCTTCGGGCATATATTTCTCCGCATTGCGGTGCTCTTGTTTTTCTATGTGATCTTTTAGAGCGACACAGTGGTCCAGTGGTAACACTATCTGAATACGAAACCAGGGATCGTGAGTCCGAGCCCCCTCTCCTTCAACTAATAATTACTAACACTGGGATAAGAGTCCCGTGTATGGGTGCTTTACACCTGGCACGCTAAAGAACCAAGGAACCTTCTTGAATTGGAGCATCTTCTGTATCTTGCACTATCCTCCGACTAAAATTAATAACAGTCTTCTGGAGGAGTTGCCCATATGCGCTGTGGCGGCTATAAATAAGCTTACATACAAACAAACATGCAATCTTTATAAACAGGACAAACAAAAATTCTGACCAGGTTTCATGTAGATCAAGTGGATAATATGGCATATGATGTTAAAAAGCTTTTTCTCTGATTGAGTTTAGAATCATAAATAACACAGTTTCAAACTCGACATTTTAGTTTAGAGGTGAAGCTGTTAGAGCATCAACATTATATTATGTTAGTGAGAATGTGTCAAGATTATGCTGTGAGTTTGAGCTGTTGAACTTGTGACAGTTTCAGTTACGTTACTATGATTACAATTTTATCCAAGGTAGAATAAAATGAAAATGTAATCAATAAATTGATGTTTATTAGTCCCCTTACCGTAGAACACTGGAGGGGACTATAGAAATGCCATCCATCCGTTCACATGTCTGGATCCTATGATAACTCAAGAAGTATTCAAGCTAGATTCATAAAACTTGGTATGTGTATAGAAGGCAATATATCCAGACTCACCAGTTTCGAGCACATAACAAGCAACAGCCGCGCTTTTCATTCAGTAACATACTGACTCTATTAATATTGCATGTACACTAACCTTTTAGCATTGAATCATACCAATAACATCTTATTCTAAACAACTGACTGCCAGAATCAATGGTAAACAACAACTATTGATCGGCCATACTTTTTCTGTCACACCTATTTCGACCATCTTACATATACTTGTACGAAGCTTTAATTGGCTTAAATATTGTGCAATCACTGTAAGTAATGCGCTAAAACCATAACGTCATGGATGCTGCAATAAAACTGGACATAAAAGCAGATGCAAGTAGATAATCAATATTAAAAGGCAAATGATATAAATAATCTGAAACATTTAAACATTCATCAACATAAGGGGCTAGAACATAAATAATCACTTTGCTTTTTTAATACACACTGTCTGATGTTTTTTCTTCATTTTCTGGACTGCATGTTTACAGAGGAATTTGCACATTTTGTTTTAATACAAAACTTTAGATGAACCCAGTGTTCGCAGCTACTTGACAAGAGAAAAAATGAAGTGTGTAGTATGATCGCATTGATATATAATGCGTACACCTTCCAAAACAGTGCATAAAATAGTGCGATTACGTATGTCACGTGGCAGTGATGTGACCTTGATGCACCAAAGTTGACTGCAGACGTACAACAAAATTTCAGTAACTTTTTAATCTAAGCTTCCACAGGGACGTTTTTAAATGGATGAAAATTTGCATTAGTAGAACATTAAAAACATGATAGGGTAAATGTAAGTTGATAAATATCTTCAATTCCTGAACTTTCCAACCTTTTTATCGGTAAAATTAACCATGATGTTTCTGTCATTACACGAGTAACTACGTCATCTGAAACCCCAAGTTAATCGAGAACGAGGTCAAAACAAAAATGGCGTCGAAATAGGTGTGCGTAAAATTACGTTGTGCGACGATAGATTACGCACTTACATGACATGCTTGTAGGTCAAAGGTCAAGGTCACTATTGAAGGTAAAGTAAAAAACTGTTTCTGCTCCATAACTTCTATATGCCTTGATAGATTATCTTAATGCTACACACAAATGTTCCCCATGATGAGATAATGTGTCAGTGCATGACCTATGCTTGTCAGTTAAAGGTCAATGCCACTGTTTAAGGTCAAGTAAAAATTTGTTTCTGCACCATTACTTTTAATTGCATGGAAGGATTTGTTTAGTACTACATAGAAATGTTCCCCATGATTAGATCATATGTCATGCACATGACCCATGGTTGTCAGTCAAAGGTCAAGGCCACTATTGAAGGTTGAGTAAAAATTTGGTTTTGCTCCATTACTTCTAATTGCATTGAAGGGTTTCCACTGCAATACAAGGTCACTTGTTTAAAATGTATTGTATGGAAATAAAAAGTTTACAGTGGAGTCAGTAAGTAACAATGTTTATAATACTGTATTCCTGCTCGAGTACATTTCAGCTAAATGAATAGAGGATATTTGTTTGTTTCAGTATGAGATTGAAATATTTCTTTGAGTGAACACCATAATGCATTATTTCCAAAAGTGGCACAGTCTTGAATGAAAATGAAAATTATGGTATTCACGAGTGAAATTTAATTTTGTCTTACATGTATAACAAACAAATTTCCCTTTTATTTCATGATCTTCAATGTTTTGATCTAAGTATACATTGTGTCATGATGTCACAATGTTAAAAATCTGCCAAACAGTTCTACGACGTTTCCAGGCTTTTACAGTTTGTTATGGTGGTGTGTACAATTTGATGTTCTTGTAAATATTTATAAACATCTGTATATTTATTGAAGTATATATATTTTTTTAAAGATTTTCCAGTTAATTATATCTCCCACCACACAGTGGTGTGGGAGACATATTGATTTACTCCAGTCTGTGTGTGTGTCTGTCTGTCTGTGTGTCTGTCAACAAAGCTTGTCCGCACTCTAAGTCAGAACATTTCTCATCCGATCTTCACCAAACTTGAACAAAATGTGTTTGCCAATAAGTGCTCGGTCAAGTTCGATAACTAGCCAAATCGGCCCAGGCACTTCAGAATTATGGCCCTTGAATTACCAAAAAACACTCAGATTTTCTTGTGCATTTTTGCCCTCAAACCGGCACCTTTACTACTTTTAAAAGTAGTATAGGGATCCTTTTGGTATCAAAAAAGCGCATGCACATGTGCTCTAAGTAAACAGTATATAAAGACTGACTTACTATTTAGATTATTAGGCAGTTGTGGGAGACATGCGCTTTTCTCAAAAGCATCTCTAGTATTTATGATTCATTTATGCTTTTTGATTTCTTTTATTCTAGGACTGATTGCACATGATATTATGCAAAATTATTTTTGTACTTTAATTTTTGGACAGATTTTGAACACTGGAATAAAATGTATTAGAAGATGTTATAGGTCTTGAGTTTTCATTACTTATTCAAATACTTTTTAAAAATCTAGGAATAATGTTGCTTAAATAGAAATACTGTGCATGCTTGTATAGACTGGTGTCTCAACTTCATAAGGCCTTAAAAATAAAGTTTGCTTCCCCCTAACGGTGGCTTCAGTTTCTTAGTAAGTTAGTACCAAGGGAAAGCCTAAAATGTGAACTTTTATTTAACAGCTGTTAGACTTGTGAAAAAAATTTCCATTTCCATAGTAACAGAGCTTTTATTGGCCACTGTTTTAGGCTGAACACCACTAAATACGGCTGTTTTTTATTTCATATAATGCACTTCCTTTATAACGGTTTTTCGACAGTTTCTAGCATATCAGATTTTCAGGGACTTATATTCCCATAAAGAACTATATTGCTACTTCAGAAAAACAAAAAGAAAAGGGGGTGTTAACTTTTATATAAGAAAACTACAGTTAGTTAAATTCAATCTGCTGAATTTATCCTTTTCGCTACTTTCAATTTCTCTTTTTGAGACATTAAATTCTTATGCCGCCATTTTTACCTAGCATGCGATAGGAACATGCCAATTTCAATAGAATGCAAAGTGATACATACCGAAATGCGTTAGAGAAAAAGTAAACACGTTATTGAGAAAAGGCACTAGGAAAGCAAAAAAGATTAGCACTATTTATAATTGAACTACTTGTGACTAGACCTGCGGTGGCTTACATTTGTTATAAGAATTATTTATGTTTGATTTTTTCACGAATTTGCATTCATTCTCAAGGTATATCTATTTCACATTGATCTGCTTAGTTTCATTGCAAAATAATGAGAAAATCTAGAGAAATGACTATTTATTATAGGTCACCCCCATTAAAAAAAAGTACATGAAATTTAGCCTTGTGCAAGCAATATCAAATTTTATTACATTATTCATGAAATCCATTTAATCGTTAAGATGTTTGTCATTTTCAATCAGAAACATGCTAATTTCAATAACACCTAGACAATTGCAGTGCTAAAATGTGAGAAAAGACATTTACTAGGTCTTAAAATTGACCAAAATGGAGCCACTTGGTCGAAAATTGGGTCTAAATTCCAAAAATATAAGAAATTTAAGAGTGTTCAGTCATTTGTCACCATTTTACATCATATAGAATAGATTAATGGTCTTTTCATTGATTTTCGAGGAGTTTGGCAAAAAAAACATGTATATGCCTCCTTATAGGCTGAACACCACTAAATCCGGCTGTTCTTTATTAAATAAAAAATGCACTTACTTTATAACGGTTTTTCGACATTTTCTAGCATATCAGATTTTCAGAGACTTATATTCCCATAAAGAACTAACTATATTGCTACTTTAGAAAAACAAAAAGGAAAGGGGATGTTAACTTTTATATAAGAAAACTATAGTTCATTGAATACAACCAGCTGAATTTTACTCCTTTTCGCTTCTTCCAATTTCTCTTTCGAGACATTGAATTTTTACGCCGCCATTTTTACCAAGGATGCGTTAGGAACATGCCGATTTCAATAGAATGCAAAGTGATACATACTGAAATGCGGTAGAGTTAAAGTAAACATGTTATTGAGAAAAGGCACTAGGAAAGGAAAAAAGATTAGCACTATTTATAATTGGACTACTTATGAGGCCTGTAGAGGCTTACATTTGTTTTGGTTGTGATCAGCCTTTATGGCCAACTTAACCCTGGAACAATTTATTGATTATATATGTTCCTTCATTTAAGAAGTCTTTTGCTAGATTTTTATGGTTTTCAGGTTAGACTGTTTACTGTAATGGTAATTTCAGTTACGTTACCATGTTTACAATTTTTTCAGAAGTAGAATGAAATACAAATTGTAATCAATAAACTGATGCTAATGTAAACTGTAATGTATGAAAGTAAAAGGTTTACAGTGGAATCAGTATGTAACATACTTTACATATAACATTATCATTTAAATACGAGGGGCTTTTTGAAAGTACCAGGACTTTTTGCTTAAAAACTGTTCAGCCCAATGTGGTTCTGGGACAATCTGTGTATGAAAAGAATTGGAACCACTGCCTTACCCTTACATGATCGTAAGAGGCGACTAATAGGGTCTTAACACTTGGTTTTGCAGTAACTCTGTGATTCCAGCAGGTATGCAAATTTTGATTCCATACCTCATGTTTTTATTTCGATGTAAATGAGATGTGAAACCAAAATTTGTAGTACTTTTTGGTCTATATAACCTATACTGTGTTGGTGTGCCGTAAAACCCAAATAAATAAATAAATAAATAAACTGTTCAACATTTTTCAAAATTCTTTTTCAAAATACTCCCCACCAACATCTATAAACTTCTGCCATCTTTGTGGGAGCTTTTGTATTCCGTCTGCAAACCAGGAAGATGAACTACTGCCGAGCTACCCATGTACAGCTGAAATCAAAGCTGCCCTAGTCTCATATATGTTTCCAGCGGGCCTTTTCTTCAGTTCTGGAGAGACAAGGTCTTGTTGGACAACATTTGCCACTTTAAAGAGTTGATAAGTTCTACTGTAGATGAGGCAGTATGAGAGGTGGCATGCCATGCAAAAGGACATTTTCTGGGCTAACCTGGGACACAACTTTTAGCTCACCTGTCACGTAGTGACAGGGTGAGCTTTTGTGATTGCCCTTTGTCCATCCGTCCGTCCACAATTTCTTATGAACACAATAGAGACCACATTTGCAGTCAATTTTAATCAAACTTGCACACAACTTGTATTGGCATAATATCTCTTGTTCCTTTCGAAAATTGGCCAGATCCCTTCAGGTTCCTGAGTTATTGCCCCTTACAGGGCCAAAATTTGCTATTTTTGGCTTGTGAACATGATGAGACCAAATTTTGCAATCAACTTAATGATAATCAAACTTGCACACAACTTGTACTGGCATAATATCTCGGTTCCTTTCAAAAACTGGCCAGATCCCACCATGGATTCTAGTGTAAAGGCCCTTTAAAGGGCCAAAATTTGTTATTTTTGGCCTTTGAACAAGATAGAGACCACATTTTGCAATCAGCTTTAATCAAACTTGCAAACAACTTGTATTGGCATAATATCTTGGTTCCTTTCAAAAACTGGCCAAGTCCCATCATAGATTCCAGAGTTATGGCCCCTTAAAGGGCCATAATTTGCTATTTTTGGCTTGTGAATATGATAGAGACCACATTTTACAATCAACTTTATTCAAACTTGCACACAACTTGTGTTGGCATAATATCTCGGTTCCTTTCGAAAACTGGTCAGATCCCATCATGTGTTTCAAAGTTATGGCCCCTTAAAGTCATATCAGGTCAAAAACTAGGGCATTTTTTGGTCCAATCTTAATGAAAATTGGTCAGAATATTGGTTGTATTTTCATCACGGTTAAAACGCCCTAAATGTTCTTTTGCTATGGTCACACTGGATGCCTTCTTCTGTTCGCTGTTTCGGCACCCACCTCACACTTGCCTTCCTCATACCTAATTTTGCTTGTAAAATCTGATGTGCCGAAGCTTTACGGATCCTAAACTGATTAGCTACCTCCCGCAATACTACCCTGTCATCTTTGTTGACAAAGACTTCAACATTTACCACAATTGTAGGGGTCACTGCCTCAGCGGGCCTTTATGGCCTAGGCTTGTCCCTCAAGCTTGTTCTGCCCTCCTTAAACAGTGAAACCCAGCTATTAAAAGTTGAACAGGATATGCAGTCTTTAGAAAAACTTTTGTGCATCCTTTGAAAAATATGTCAAGGTTTTAAACCCTCTAAAAGCAGGAATTTTATTAGATCTCTGTTCCTCCAGTTAAGAGTCTAGGGTAGCCCCAACACCTACTTTATGCTCAAAACTTTGTGTATATACACTTCTCACTGAAAATAAACTGACCGATTTACAGGTGATAAAATGTAGTTTTCGCTAATGTATAACATGTCAAACTAAAGATCGGACTTTATTGATATGTTATTTATGTTCCGACCGTTAGTACCGCGATACGAGGGAACTTCATCTTACTATATATACAATATGTTAAAACAAAACACTAGGATTAAAATTTGCAAGTATAAAAAACCTAAAAAAAAATTATCATATAAGTTATTTATAATAACACAAAAGGGAAATTAATCCTTAAAAAAAAATAAACAAGTGAATGAAGTATTGCCATGCAATACAAAGCCCCCTACTGGAAGGCACCTAATTTTCTCTATTGTTATTTATAGTAACAACAAAGATAAGTTAATCCTTAAAAAAAAAAATAAATAAATAAATTATATCATAATTTTTTATAAGTCCACACATAACACTTTGCCAGGTAGAGATAAGTTAAAATACACCTAAAAATTGGACATAACTTGCATGTTTTTCAATTTTTCCCTACAGCCAGTATTAAACAAGAGCTGTCACTAATGGTGACAAATGCACCCGCAGTGCCTTCATGCAAAAAAATAACATTGGCCCTTGTGACTTTGACCTTTGACTTGGTGACCCCAAAGTCAGTAGGGGTCGTGTACTCAATAAGTACTATCAGCATGTGAGGTTTGAAGGTCCTGGGTGCAGTGGTTTGCGAGTAAAGTGCCTTCGTGCAAAAAGTTAACATTGGCCCCTGTGACCTTGACCTTTGACCTGGTGACCCCAAAGTCAGTAGGGGTCGTTTACTCAATAAGTACTATCAGCACGTGAAGTTTGAAGGTCCTGGGTGCACTGATTTGCGAGTAAAGTGCCTTCGTGCAAAAAGTTAACATTGGCCCCTGTGACCTTGACCTTTGACCTGGTGACCGTAAAATCAGTAGAGGTCATGTACTCAATAAGTACTATCAGCATGTGAAGTTTGAAGGTCCTGGGTGCAGTTGTCCGTGAGTAAAGTGCCTTCATGCAAAAAGTTAACATTGGCCCCTGTGACCTTGACCTTTGACTTGGTGACCCCAAAGTCAGTAGGGGTCGTGTACTCAATAAGTACTATCAGCATGTGAGGTTTGAAGGTCCTGGGTGCAGTGGTTTGCGAGTAAAGTGCCTTCGTGCAAAAAGTTAACATTGGCCCCTGTGACCTTGACCTTTGACCTGGTGACCCCAAAGTCAGTAGGGGTCGTTTACTCAATAAGTACTATCAGCACGTGAAGTTTGAAGGTCCTGGGTGCACTGATTTGCGAGTAAAGTGCCTTCGTGCAAAAAGTTAACATTGGCCCCTGTGACCTTGACCTTTGACCTGGTGACCGTAAAATCAGTAGAGGTCATGTACTCAATAAGTACTATCAGCATGTGAAGTTTGAAGGTCCTGGGTGCAGTTGTCCGTGAGTAAAGTGCCTTCATGCAAAAAGTTAACATTGGCCCCTGTGACCTTGACCTTTTGCCTGGTGACCCAAAAGTCAGTAGGGATCGTGTACTCAATAAGTACTATCAGCCTGTGAAGTTTGAAGGTCCTGGGTGCAAGTTAACTTTGTGACCAACGAACGAACAGACGGACACTTGAAAACTAATATGCCTCCCTTCAGGGGCATAAAAAGTTACAACATAAGCTATTTATAGTAACAACAAAGGGAAGTAATTCTAAAAACAAGAGTGCCTCATGGTGGTTAACATTGGTGCCAAGTTACATCAAAATCCCTTCATGCATGAAGAAGAAATTCTCCGGACAAAGTCATTCTTGAATATGGCCTTTGACCTCTAAGTGTGACCATGACCTTAGACCTAGAGACCTGGTTTTTGCGCATGACATTCCGTCTCATGGTGTTGAACATTTTTGCCAAGTAATACTAAAATCCCTTTAAGGATTGTTAAGTTAAAGACTGGACAGGAAAAAAGCCCTTTTGGCCTTTGACTTCCAAGTGTGACCTTGACATTTCAGCTATGGGCCTGGGTTTTGCGCATGACACGTCTCATCCAGTGGAATATTTGTGTCAGCTGGTATTTAAATCCTGTTTTGCATGACAAAGTTATAGACCGGACAAGAAAAAAAAAAGACGTTTGTTCTCCAAGTGTGTGACCTTGACCTTTAAACTAGGGTTCTGGGTAGTACACATGACATCATGCGGAACATTTATGCCAAGTAATATTGTAATCACTTGATGGATGACAGAGTTATTGACTGGACAGGAAAAAAACCCTGTTGACCTTTGATCTCCAATTGTGACCTTGACCTTTGAGCCAGGAGTCTGGGTCTTGCACATGACATGTTGTCTCATCATGGGGAACATTTATGCCAAGTAATATCGTAATCCCTTGATGGATGAAAGAGTTATTGACCGGACAGGAAAAAAACCCTTTTGACCTTTGACCTCCAATTGTGACCCTGACCTTTGAGCTAGGGGTCCGGGTTTTGCGCACGACACGTCTTATCATGGGGAATATTTGTGCCAATAATATTAAAATCCCTAAATGAATGACAAGAGTTATGGACCGGACACGAAACAGACCCTGTTCATGCCATGTAAACATTTGACTGCCAAGTGTGACCTTGACCTTTGAGCTAGGGGTTTGAAAGTTGTGCATGACACATCGTCTTATTATGAGGTACATTTGTGCCAAGTAATATTTAAATCCCTTCATGGATGGCAGAGTTATGGACTGGACAGGAAAAAAGCCCTGTTGACCTCTGACCTCCAATTGTGACCTTGACCTTTGAGCTAGGGGTCTGGGTCTTGCGCAAGACACGTCGTTTTATCATGGGGAACATTTGTGCCAAGTAATATTAAAATCCCTTCATGAATGACAGTGTTATGGACAGGACACGAAATTGCAGACGGACGGACAGAAAAGTGCATTCCTATAGTCCCCAAAACTGGTTTTCAACCAGTAGGGGACTAATAAAAAAAATTCTATTATAAGTCCACACAAAACTCTTTACCAGGTAGGGATAGGTCAAAATACACCTAAGAATTCGATGTAACATGCATGTTGTACCACAGAAAAGTGGTCTCGATTTTTCCCTACAGCAAGTTATAAAAAAGAAACAATATAATCTATTTATAGTAAAACAAATGGACGTAATTCTGTAAACAAGGGTGTCTCATGGTGGTAAACATTTTTGCCAAGTTAAATCAAAATCCCTCCATGCATGAAAAAGAAATGCTACGGACAAAGTCATTCTTAAATTTAACCTTTGACCTCTGAGTATGACCTTGACCTTAAACCTAGGGACCTGGCTCTTGCACATGACAATCTGTTTCATGGTGGTGAACATTTGAAATAAGTTACATCGAAATCCCTCCATGCATGAAGAAGAAATGCTCCAGACAAAGTTATTTTTGTATCTGACCTTTGGCCTCTTAAGTGTGACCTTGACCTTAGACCTAGGGCCAGGTTTTGCGCATGACATGTTGTCTCATCCATGGGAATATTTGTGCCAACTGATACTTAAATCCTGTCTTGCAAGACAAAGTTATAGACTGGACAGGAAAAAATCCTATTGACCTTTGATCTCGAAGTGTGACCTTGACCTTTCAGCTTGGGTTCTTGTGTTGCTCATGACACGTCTTCTCATCATGGGAAACATTTATGCCAAATAATATTGAATCCCTTGACAGATGACAGAGTTCTGGACTGGACAGGAAAAAATCCCTATTGACGTTTGACCTCCAATTGTGACCTTGACCTTTCAGCTAGGAGTCCAAGTTTTGCACATGACACTTTGTCTCATCATGGGGAACATTTGTGCCAAGTGATATTAAAATCCCTTAAAGGCAAAGAAAATCTCCTATATAAGTGACCCCCCCCCCCCCCAAATACCAGACTTTTTAATCCCCAATATACAAGATCCTGTCTGGTCCAGTCTGATACGGGTCCATAAAACCCCTGTAGACTTGACATGTAGCCTAATTATTGTCAGAGAATCATAAATTTTATTGCCTACAGGTAAATTGGTTATTTCCTGTGTTTTGCATTTTATTAATTTAAATGCTGTTGTTTTTTTTAGTCTTTTTTCAGCATGTACACAAAATTATTTTAATTGATAAGATACTAATTTTGATTGCTCAGTCATGTTGAGTAATATGACCTGGCCAATTAAATTATAACTCTTGTAGCAAAGCATTTCTCACTATAAAATAATTATTCAAAACTTAATAAGAGAAATTACAAGTTCGTTTATTCAATGATTATGATCTTTTTATCAAAAGTAACAAAATAAAAACGAAAAAAAAAAAAGAAGATAATTGCTGGATTTTATTAGAAATTAAAGAAGCATTCAGTTGCATTTTTAATAGATAAAGAAGGTATATAGACAGAAGGATGTTATACATTAAAAATGCTTAATTCCTCTTGTGTTGTCTAAATAATGTTAACTTTCTTTTATGTATAATAAAATCCAGCATTAAAGATATATCATTGTTCAAAATACACAATAATTTATTACTTCTAAAAGCTATGTGCCTGAATGCATTTTTTTATATTGTTGATAATAAAAAACAGCAATAATGAGATGTAACTGTTAAAAAACTTACTTTATTAAAAATATGATAAAACACTGTTGTATCTTATCACTTTGTTTATTTAGCCCTAATTCAATCAAGCTTTCTAAACTCGTTATAAAGGTGAGAACTGATTTGCTATAAAGGTGAGAAATATCACCTGCAATTTATTTACTGCACAGTAGCTATACAGTAGCTTATTATGATAAACAGAAGCAAGTCTACCAATGGTCCTGACTTGTGTATTGGCGTTATGGACCGGACACAAAACAGACCCTGTTCATGCCATGTTAACATTTGACTGCTAAGTGTGACCTTGACCTTTGAGCTAGGGGTCTGAAAGTTGTGCATGAGATATTGTCTTATTATGAGGTAAATGTGTCCAAAGTAATATTAAAATCCCTTCATGGAGTGGAAAGTTATGGACCAGACAGGAAAAAAACCTCTCTTGACCTTTGACCTCCAATTGTGACCTTGACCTTTGAGCTTGGGGTCCTGGTCTTGCGCCTGACATATCGTCTCATCATGGGGAACATTTGTGCCATGTAATATTAAAATCCCTTCATGGATGACAGAGTTATGGACCGGACACGAAATTGCAGACTGACGGAGAAGCGCATTCCTATAGTCCCCAAAACTGGTTTTCAACCAGTAGGGGACTAATAATGTAATAGTCCTAAACAAGAAAACAATGGGCTGTACTGAACAAACTGGATTTTAGCGAGGATTTGAGGTTATGGAGCCTGCATATCACAGAAACTGTCAAAGGTACCATATCAAGTATTAGAACAACTGAAATTAACTCAAACAATTTCAAATAACAAAGCAAGACAAAAACAGCGTTTTTATTTATTTATTTGGGTAACACAAACAATTTCAGATCAAATTAAGATTTATTATGCATTATTTTTTTTTAAATCCATTCTAAAGTAATCTGGAATTAATTATGGGTTTGACAATACTCAAGATTTGAGCAGAACTTTTACTAACACTACATATACATGTATGTTATGTTTTTACTGAATCACTTCAAGAAATAGTTTAAGAAAGAAATTCTTATGTGAATAATTATATATGAGGTTATTTTTGACAAATGTTAACAAGGAATGAATAAAACATGTGCATGTAAAATGAATCATTCAATTGGTGAATTTTTATATATAAGCAATCTGGTTAAATTATGAACCTGTATTTTGATTAAAATTTGCACATACTGTGTTAAATACAAAATAAAACAATAATAATAATAAATGAAACTTTTCAGTTAAGGTGCACAATTTAAAAAAAGGTATGTGATCATAAATAAAACCCATCAGTACTGATTGATAAATTTCAATAAATACTGAAAACATTCTGCAAGTAAATTTTTAGCATCTAATATAGCTCAATTTCATATGATGGCTGAACCATTCAGTCTCTGTGTTTGGAGCAAATGCTAAAAATAATGTTAATAGACAACCTGCTACATGTCCAGTCAAAACATTTTATAGCCAAGATGGTCATAATAGTGTAAGTTGCTCAACAGACCTTGACTATTTGACCTTGAATATATGTATGACAAACATGGTACCCTGGCAACTGTAGTACCCTGGCAAGGTCCTCTCTAAACTTTCTTAAAAAGGGTCATTCTAGAGATAGAAATAGAAAAACTGCTTGATGGTCTGTAGCATCATTATGAGGTCCTCTCCCAAATAAGTTCATATGGGGCACTTGGATCCATTAAGGGGCAACTAGAGCTAAAAATAGAAATACCATTCAACAACTTGGCGCGCTGGAAAAGAAACTGATTGACAACGGGCAAATATTTAATGAATGCCGTCAAGGATGTACTTTAAAGTCCTTGGTAACTTGTTAGAATCGAAATAATATATCTCATTAAGTGATTTGCTCTTGAATAAAATCACTGTTTGTCGTTCAGATGCGTATCATTATATCACTCGGGCTGCGCACTCGTGATATAATTCCTTCGCATCTGAACTCTGACAATGATTTATTCAGCAACAAATCACTAAATGAGATATATTATTTCTTAAATAACGTCTAAAAATCAGCATGTTTAATGTGCTGCTCTCTTTAATTATTGGCCAACATTTAAAAAAACAAGCACACGGACCTATACATTTTATTTCATCGTATTAATGTCCATATTTACAAGTAAGAACTTTCATTAAAACCTACATTGTAAAAATATTTCTATTTGCAAAAATGTTAGCAAAATTGCGATTTTTCCATTATGAAAATTTGTTTGAGGTCAAATTTTTTTCAATTCGTCCAGAAAAAAATCTTTTTTATTTGCCAGATTATATACAGTAAACCTCACTTATAAGGAACAGTTTTTAATTCCCCGATCACTAATTTCTTCTTAATTCAATTTAAAATTCCTCGGTTACAGGGAATTCAGTTATAAGGAACACTTGGTTATAAGGAACACTTTTTCCAGTCCCAAAGTATGAAATTCAATGGAAAACCCCTTGGTTATAGTGAACAGACATAAAGAATAAGAACTATTGAAAACCGGAAATAAACAGGAGAATCGCTGATGACATCAGAGTAATGTTGGCGACTTTCACGCGCTTTCATGCATATGAATAAACACAAATTATTTCATTTCTATGATATTCATGGATACAATAAAAAGAAAATATATAATATTATCATTTACATTTACCAAATACAAGGAGCCTCGGTTATAAGGAACGATTTTTAGAGCTCCCAAGCTGTTCCTAATAAGCGAGGGTTACTGAATTGAAGTTTTGAAAAAAAATTCTACATTGTAGAAAAAAAATGATCCAAACATGCAGAACTACCTTAAACAAGAGCTGTTTGTAAAACATATATGCCATCCATGATGGCTTGTCTCATTTTCAGTCCCATGACCACTCTTGATCTTTGACCTATTAGCCCCTCAAAATAATAAGTCATCAACTTCATAAGCTCAATCATGCTATCAAGTTTGAAGAAACTGGGTCAAGTGGTTCTAAAGTTATTGCGAGGAAATGTTTTTTTCAAGGTTCAGTCCCCTATGACCTTGACCTTTGACCTACTGACCCGAAAAACAATAAGGGTAATCTACTTATAAGCCCAATAATGCTATTAAGTATGAAGTTTGTGAGTGAAGTGGTTCTCAAGTTATGAGGGGAAATTGTTTTTAATGTTCAGGTCCTGTGACCATGACCTATAAACTGTTGCCCAAAACGAAAACAATAGGGGTTATCTACTTTATAAGTCCAATCAGACTTTTAAGTTTGAAGGTTCTATGTTGAGTGGTTCTCAAGTTACTGAGCAGAAACAGTTTCCAACGTTCAGGCCCCTGTGACCTTGACCTTTAGCCTTATTACACCCAATAAAGATAATATACTTTATAACCACAATCATGCTATTACGTTTGAAGAAACAGAGTCAAGTGGTTCTCAAGGTACTGCAAGGTAGCATGTTTTCAAGGTTCAGTCCCCTGTGACTTTAACCTTTGACCTATTGACCCTCAAAAGATCTAGGGTAATCTACGGTGTAAGCTTAATCAAGCTACTATGTTTGAACGTTCTGGGTCAAGTGGTTCTCAAGTCATTGAGCAGAAACAGTTTTCAAAGTTCAAGCCCGTGACCTTGACCTTTGATCTATTGACCCCTAAAACAATAGGGGTGATATACTTCATAAACCCAATTATGTTACTACTGGGTCAAGTGGCTCTCAAGTAAATAGGTGGAAATGGTTTTCAAGGTTCAAGCTCCTGTGATCTTGACCTTTGACCTACTGACCCCCAAAAAAATAGGTGTCATCTAACTCATAAATCCAATCAAGCTACCACCTTTGAAAGTTGACTGGGTCAAGTGGTTTTCCAGTTAATAGGCGAAATCCTTTGGAGGTTTGGGCCCCTGTGACCTTGACCTTTGACCTACCAACCCAAAAAGTATACAGGTCATCTACTTCATAAGCCCAATCATTCAACCAAGTTTGAAGCGTCTGGGTCAAGTAGTTCTCCAGTTATTGGGGGGAAACCATCCACACTACCGTCAGATGGACCAACAGAAAGACATAACCGACAGGTGCAGGGCAATAGACCCCCACTTCTTCAAAGGGGGACATAGAAAATGTGGCTACCCACAACCTGAAAAAAATACTAGGCAAAAGTGTTAACTTCTCAGCCACTGAGGTTCATGACATATATTAAATCTTACAATGCTAGTATACTGTCAGTGACAGATGAAGTTATGATTACCTAAGTAATGTCTGATGTAATTCACAACTGATAATAGCAAAATTACCTCTAAAAAGTAAACGGTTAATATCAAATAGAAATATTTATGACAAACTGATGTAACAATGTCAAATATTTTGTTTCAGCACTTTCTTATTAACACCTTTGGTTGTTTTCTTTCCCGCATTGTATCAATAATTATGTATGCTATGACAGAACACTTTGTGTCCGCATCTTTGCTTGCATTATAATAAAATGTAATTTACACAGTGAACAACTGAAATAACAACAAATGAGAGCCAATGCAGTGGCACTATGACTGCAAAAATAGAGTCATGAGTTTTGAGCCCCAGCTCCTCCAACAAAATTTAGAGTCCCATGTATTTGTGTTTTACACCTTGTTTGTTAAAGAACCAGGGGAGCTTTTGGAATTGAAGCTTCTTCTGCATCTATCCTTCAACTAAAAGTAGTGTCTTCTGGAGGAATAGCAAATATGGATTTCCAGTGGGGACTATGTATAGGCTGACACATACATCAGTGCAAAGGAATAAATTTCTTTATCCTAATAAGACTAATAATTTTAAAATTCACTGAGGTAGCAGCAAGATGTGTTCAATAATTGTTAAATACAGATTAATGTATAGTCTTATTCATTTCATGATTTAATTTACCTATAATTAAAAATCTACACATCGAGAAATATTTGAAACTTTTGGTCAGTTTTGTTATTTTGTTTGGCCACTCAGCAAAAAAAAAAAAATGCAATGTAAATACAAGTATATACGTACACAGGTATTTTTTTCAATTTTTAAGGGTGCATAGTTCCATAGTTCCATCCAAATAGTTAGTAAAACAAGAGGGTCATGATGGCCCTATATCGCTCACCTGAGTACTATTGCTCTTTATGATAAGATCAAGTTTCGACATAGGTCACATAGGCATACACATTAAATATCATCAGGATAAATATTTTCTTGTAACAGTCCCTTTTGACCTATGGGTCACTAGTCAGGGCCAATCTCCATACCAAGTTTGAGGGTCCTAGGTTCAAATGCTGCATTTTTGTACTAGCATGATTATTCCTTATCCTGGAAGACATAACTAACTTTTAAAACCAATTTCATTAGATGCTGCTGAGACATATTCATTTACACAAAATGAAGGGAGGTAATTTTGTCATAAATTCAGTCAAAAGTTATCTACTCTGATTGTCTGAGACCATCTGATGGCATAAATGAAATTTCAAATCAGTATCTTCATTGGTTACTGAGATACACCCATTTTAATTTGAAACAAAGGGAGGTAATTTGACATAAAATCAGTCCATAGTTATCTACCCTGATTGTCTCACTCCAACTAATGACAATTTAATGAAATTTCAAATGAGTCCTATAAACACTTACTGACATAAATCGATTTTTTTTATTAAAATCAGGGGAGGTAATCATGTATTGGTATATGCATGTGGAAGATACAGGGTACAAGCCTTATAGATATATTAGAAAAGTATTCATATCAATAAGCATTCAATCTAGAGTTATCTAACATGACTATTTCTAACCATTGAAGACATAAATAACGTTTCAAACCAATCTCATTAGAAGCTGCTAAGGTACATTTATTTACATAAAAAATAAAGGGAGGTAATTTGTCATAATTTCAGTCAATATGTATCTTCACTGATTGTCCAAGTCCATCTGATGGCATAAATGAAATTTCAGATCAGTATCTTCATTTGTTACAGAGATATACCCATTTTAATTTTGAAATAAAGGGAGGAAATTCGACATAAAATCAGTCCATAGTTATCTACCCTGATTGTCTCAGTCCAACTAATGACAATAATGAAATTTCAAATGAGTCCTATAAGTATTTACTGATATAAATCCATTTCTATTAAGATCAGATATAAAGTAAGTGCATAGTGTCTAGGTCAGCCTGATGACATACATTAAGTTTCAAAACCAATACCATCAATAGTTGCAGAGATATAACCATTTTATGGATAAGTGCTGACCTTGACCTCAGTGTGTGACCTTGACCTTCAAGCAACAGGAACCGATATCTTATTGTGATTTAAGTTGTGTGCATGATTTTCTAAAGTTGAATGCAAAATGCGACATTTATCACGTTCACAAGGTAAAAATTAACATATTTTGGCTCTTTCAGTGTTCATTCAGGGGCCATAACTCTTGAACACATGACTGGATCTGAAAGGTTAGGGTTAGGGTTAGAGTTATCTTGCAAGTTTGTATCAAATCAAACCATAAATGAAGTCTGTATATGGCTGCAAAAGCCGAAATAGCAAAATTTGGCCTTTAAAGGGCCATAACTCTGGAACCCATGATTGGATCTGGCCATTTTTCAAAAGGAACCAAGATATTATGCCAATACAAGTTGTGTGCAAGTCTGATTAAAGTTGATTGCAAAATGTGGTCTCTATCGTGTTCACAAGCCAAAAACAGTAGATTTTGGCCCTTTAAGGGGCCATATCTCTAGAACCCATGATGGGATCGGGCCAGTTTTCGAAAGGAACCATGATATTATATAAAAACAAGTTGTGTGCAAGTCTGATTAAAGTTGATTGCAAAATGTGGTCTCTATCGTGTTCACAAGCCAAAAATGGCAAATTTTGGCCCTTTAAGGGGCCATAACTCTGGAACCCATGATGGGATCAGGCCAGTTTTCGAAAGGAACTGAGATATTATGCCAATACAAGTAGTGTGCAAGTTTGATTAAAATTGATTGCAAACTTTGGTCTCTATCGTGTTCACAAGAAATTGTGAACGGACGACGGGCAGACAGACGTACGACGGACGAAGGGCGATCACAAAAGCTCACCTTGTCACTATGTGACAGGTGAGCTAAAAAGAAAACAAGACTTCACAGAAGCACTTCTCTGAGCCCCTGTAAATATTTTGTCTCGGTATTTTTCTTGTCTGGCTATTTCAATGGACTGTCATCATTGTTGCTAAACACTGTTTCTTATCCTTGTAGCTTGGATAAGTTGTATTCAAAGTTTTTTAAGAACATAAGTTGAACTCCACACAGACCAAACTTCTCATGACCAAGTACACCAATCAGTTGTTCCTGAAACAGATAATTTACATCTACATGAACACTAAAATCTAGACTTTTTTAAAACAGACAGTAATGTTTAACAAGAGGCAAAAATAGGCCTAAGCTGCTCACCTGAGGAGGACGATAACATTCTCAGTTTGTTTCTGAACAAGTCTGGTGAACATTTATTCAGCAGTTCATTAAAAAGTGTTTTTTTTTAATTGTGAAAGGTCTATCCAGGGATGCTAAAGACCAATTTCAAGGGTTTCATCAGAAGCTGCTAAAAGGTTTTTCTATTCTTAGCTTTGGCAGCCCCTAAAAGGGTCCAAGTTGAACCATTTGAATAAATTTGAGAGGTAACACAAGGACATTACAGGCCAAGTTTTGTAATGATCCAACAAGCAGTCCACGAGAAGAAATCATTTAAAGTTTTATCTATTTTTAGGTCAACAGTCAAATGAAAAATATGACTCAATTGAGAAAGGGTATCCAAGGATGATAAAAACCAAGTTTAATTAACTTTTTTTTTTTAGGCTCTGGTGTAACAGTCATGAGAGAAATTCATAGAAGGATTTTTCTGTTTTTAGCTCTGGTGATCCTAAAAGAAGCTAAGCAGACCCATTTGGAAAAAAAAACTGGAGAGTATTCCATGCAAAGATACTCTAGACCAAATTTTATAATGATCCACAAAGAAGTTCAAGAGAAGAAGCCATTTAAAGGTTTCCTATTTCTATCTCTAGTGACCACTAAATGGGGCCAAGCATTTGAACAAAACTGTAAGTGGTCAATGTATGGACACTGCAAGCCAAATTTGGTGGCAGTTCATCCTGCATTTCATGAGAAGAAATTGTTTAAAGTTTTTTTTTCAATTTTTAACTCTGGTGACCTCTAAAAGGGGCCAAGCAGATAAGAAAAAGGTATGAAAGACTGATATCTTTATGATTTCACACTTTACAAGTCAAACATTGAAATTGTGAAGTATAAAATCCTAAACTTGACGCTTTTACCTCCAAAACTTTACGTTAATTTTTAATGTCATAAATCATCAAATCATGAAGTACTGCACACTTCACAACTTCATGATTTTTCTATTAAGTCATGAAGTATGAAATGTAGACATTCACAATTTCACACATCATGATTTTTACAACTTCATAAAACATGATATCATAAAGTATAAAATTCGTAACTTCACATTTTCACACTTTGATTTCTAAATAATGAACCTAACAATTTCACACTATATCTTTGGCTTCACAATCTTTAAAATGTCATAAAACATGAAACTGTGAAGTTTTTCAGAAGTTTACCTTTAACAATATTTACCAAACATCTTGAAGTCATGAAATGGGAAATCACCAAGTTCAGCATTTCCTACTTTACAACTTCACCTTTTATAAAAAATCTAAAAAATCAAGAAGTGAGAGCTTATGAAGTTCATGATTTCATGCTTTACAATTTCACCTTGAACAATATACACAAAAAATTGTGATAAAATGAAGTGGGAAATACAGTTTTAAAAACAACTGTGAGTTGGGAAAGTGTTTAATCAAGATGTTCATAATAACACTTTACAGTTGCAGTATGTGAAATCATGAAGACACTACCAGCCTTTCTCAGAAAGGACCACACAAGGATGCATATGACAAAGTCTGGTAAAAATTAACTGGCTCATTAGAAGGAGACATTTTCTGCTTAAAGCTGTGGTGGCCCCTTAAAGGACAAGCTGAGCCATTTGAACAAATTTGAGAGAGATCCATACAAGGATGCAGCAGACCAAGTTTGGTGAAGATCCATCAAAAGGTTCATAATTAGAAATTGTTTAAATGTTTTTTTTGCCTTCTTTTTTTAGTTCTGTTTGCCATGATTTTCAAAAAATTTCAAGAATTTTATCAGACATTCTTGGAACATTACATTTTGTGTGGAATTTTTTTAAAATCATACCAACAGTTTCTGAAGAAATCTTTAAAGCTTCTAAAAGATACATATAGAGAAAAATGACTTCCCCATCAGGTGGCCATGTTCTTTTGCAAGTAAAATAGTTTGTACACTCTAGGTATGGAATAGTTGTGTGAACTATTTTGAAATCATACCAGCACTTCCTAAAAATAACTCTACTAACTAAAGAAAATCTTCCATGACGCTGGTAGTCAGATTTTAGTAAAAACAAATAATTGGAAGGAAATTGATAAAGGGTTACCCAAGGAACACTTGCATGAAATTACTTTGAAATGAAGCATCATTAATCTGATGAGAAGATTCTCAAAGCTTCCACTACAGCCATATAAGGAAAAACCTGGCTGCCATTTTTTTAACAGTGGAATGATCTGATGGAAATTAGTAGATGGTCAGTGGTAAAAATCGGACCAACAGTTTCTGACAAACAACAAACATTATTATTTCTTTTCAATAAATGCCACTGTTTCATTTTGCCTTACCTCTACCACATTGCACAAAGCCTTACCCCTGCCACATTGCACAAACACTATTATCTCTTTTGAATAATTTGCCACTGTTTCTTTTTGCCTTACCTCTGCCACATTGCACAAACACTATTATCTCTTTTGAATAAATGCCACTGTTTCTTTTTGCCTTACCTCTGCCACATTGCACAACACTAGTATCTCTTTTGAATAAATGCCACTGTTTCTTTTTGCCTTACCTCTGCCACATTGCACAACACTAGTATCTCTTTTGAATAAATACCACTGTTTCTTTTTGCCTTACCTCTGCAACATTGCACAACACTAGTATCTCTTTTGAATAAATGCCACTGTTTCTTTTTGCCTTACCTCTGCCACATTGCACAACACTAGTATCTCTTTTGAATAAATGTCACTGTTTCTTTTTGCCTTACCTCTGCAACATTGCACAACACTAGTATCTCTTTTGAATAAATACAGTCGACATCGTACTTGCGACCACCTCTATTAAGCGATTTTTGTATTAAACGACCAGTCCAAATCCCTCCCGAAAGTTTTCAGTATATAAATTCATTCCATTAAACGACTTTTTTAATAAACGACTAGCGACCACATTAATCTGGTCCCAACAGGTAAAATATTCGACAAAAGTATCTATTAAGCGACCAGGTACCAAAGTTCTACCGGGCATTTCTTCATCTGTGTAATTAGCGAGTACGTTTTGCACGTGACTGAATGCAATTAACCTTTTTATCAGTCAAACTGACAAACAATATTGCCATAATTTTCACGGTTTGTGGACTTGGAAAAGTGTTCAGGATGTTAATACAGATTTTGAAACCATACATGTGTGTTCATAATAAATACAGTTACATTAACAGTTAACAAGAGCTGTCGGAGGACAGTAACGCTCGACTATTCAACAGCCTTGGCAATTGAATGAATACAAAAGTTGAAAAAGGGGCATAATTTTGTAAAATGCAAAGTAGAGGTATTGAACCTCTGTACTGCATGTCATATCATGACAGTGAACAAGTGTGTGAAGTTTCAATCCTTTCAAATTTGTGTATACTGAGATACCAGCTTACATACAAAAACTTAACAAAAAACTGCTAAGTCAAAGGGGCATAATTTTGTAAAAATGCCAAGTGGAGTTATGGGACCTTCACAGTGCATGTTAGATCATGACAGTGAACAAGTGTGTGAAGTTTCAATCCATTCCAATTAGTGGATACTGAGATATCAGATTACATACAAAAATTTAACCAAAAACTGCTAAGTCGAAAAAGGGGCATAATTTTGAAAAAAAAGAGAGTAGAGTTTTGGACTTGCTTAGTGCATGTCAGATCATGATAGTGAACAAGTATGTGAAGTTTCAATCCATTCCAATTAGTAAGTACTGAGATACCAGCTTACATACAAAACCTTAACCAAAAATTTCTAAGTCGAAAAAGGGGCATAATTTTGTAAAAAAGCAAAATAGAGTTATGAAACCTGTGCAATGTAGATCAGTTCATCACAGTGAATAAGTGTGTGAAGTTTCAATCCATTCCCACAAGTGGTTACTGAGTTACCAGCTTACATACAAAACCTTAACCAAAAATTTCTAAGTTGAAAAAAGGGGCATAATTTTGTAAAAAAGCAAAATAGAGTTATGGAACCTGTGCAATGTAAGTCAGTTTGTCACAGTGAATAAGTGTGTGAAGTTTCAATTCATTCCCACAAGTGGTTACTGAGATACCAGCTTACATACAAAACCTTAACCAAAATCGGGACGCGGACGCGGACGCCGACGCCGACGCGGACGCCGACGCATGGGCGAGTGCAATAGCTCACTATTCTATGAATAGTCGAGCTAAAAATAACTTTTCTTTTCATCTGACTGAAATTCATTAAGAGACCATTCCATTAAGAGACCACTTCTTAGCAGTCCCTTGGGTGGTCTCTTAATACAATGTCGACTGTACCACTGTTTCTTTTTGCCTTACCTCTAATTTATTTTCATCCTTCTCTATACTCATAAGGCCATAGGCTTGTTGAAACAAGGCGACATCATTGTTCAGAACTTTTATACAGTAGCTGCAATACAAGGAAAAAATAAATGTACTATTTTACAATCTGTCACTTTCATTTCCCAAATATTCAATAGTTCTGTTGTTTAAAGTTTAGCAAACAAGCACACCATGCTAGAGGAGTGAGGGGCATGGATAGCAAACACTTGCAGAGAAACCACTCCATTAGCTAGAAAAAATGTTTACGATAATAATTACTAGACAAGCAAAAGACATTGGGAGGGAAAGATAAGTTTTTAGGGAATATCATTTTTCATTCAAACATATTTATTTTTCTAAAATGACGGAGGTCATACTGTCTGTCCTTCCATCCATCTGCAAGTTTCTCTGTCCATCCCTCCTTCAATTTTGCCCAGAGGACATATTCAAATGTATTAGAGATCTCATTTGAGCTTTGTATATTTATAGATATCTATGGCTGAAAGTGCCAAGTGTAAGAACAATAATTTTATCTTGAATACTTTTCAAATTGTCCAGAGCATAATCCCAAAAGTACACAAAAGATTTCAATGAAACTTAAAATAATAGATATATAGTAATGAGAGGAAATGCAGAACTTAAGAACCATAACTCTGTCTCGAATCTGTCTTGAATAATTTTCAAATTATCTTTTTAAAAAGTTGACATTTTTTGAGTCAAATAATGCCCATAATGGCCCCTGGAATGGAAAAATTAGGATCTATTTAATATGGACTTTTTTCAACTATACCACGGAAGAATATTTTTGACCAAGTTACTGCTATATGACCAGAATATACATATTATTAGTTACTATATTAAAAACTGAAGCTGATATTCATGTCTGTAAATACTGCAAAAAGGCATTAAAATCACTTCTTTAAATTTATTACATCTTGAACACAGATATTTTGCCTCAAAATTCAAGAAATAGTATACATGAAGATTGTGTCCAACTTAAAAATATCAGATACGATAATGAATTCATCCTGTGCTTAATTTGTCAGCTAATAAACAGCAGTTATAACAGCATTATAAAGCATACTACATACATTAAATACTGCATAGTAGCATCCTAACAGACACATTACAGGCTGTCTAACAGCATCAAAGCAAACAAAAACATGCTGTCTGGCAGCATGATAACAAAACATAACATGTTGTCTAGCAGCATCATAACAGAAACATAAAGTAGCATCAAAATAGACATATAACATGTTGTGTAGCAGCATAAAAAAACTAGACTCATAACATGCTATCTAGCAGCATCATAACAGATACACAACATGCTGTCTAGCAGCATAAACCAGATACATAACATGCTGTCTAGCAGCATCATAACAGATACACAACATGCTGTCTAGCAGCATAAACCAGATACATAACATGCTGTCTATCAGCATCATACCAGATACATAACATGCTGTCTAGCAGCATCATAACAGATACATAACAATCTGTCTAGCAGCATCATAACAGATACATAACATGCTGTCTAGCAACATAAACCAGATACATAACATGCTGTCTATCAGCATCATACCAGATACATAACAATCTGTCTAGCAGCATCATAACAGATACATAACATGCTGTCTAGCAACATAAACCAGATACATAACATGCTGTCTATCAGCATCATACCAGATACATAACAATCCAGGGTTTTTTCTAGCAAATTTGGGAACATAGCCTATACCCCCAAAATTGGGAATTTTGACGCGTAAATGTTCAAAATTGGGAAATGTTTAGACCATGGGATACCCATTGTTTCACTTTGTACAACCTCTTTAACATACTTCCATTACAAAATTGTCCATAATTTGGTCAATAGTTGTGCAATGTTGATAAAAAAATTTTCAGATTGTAGATTGGGAATTTTTGAACTCATTTTGGGAAAAATACATACTTTTTGGCATTGGGAATATAGCCGAATAACGGCTATAAAAACGGCCCAAAAAAAAGCCTGCAATCTGTCTAGCAGCATCATAACAGATACATAAAATGCTGTCTAGCAGCATCATAACAGATACATAACATGCTGTATAACAGCATCATAACAGATACATAACATGCTGTCTAGCAGCATAAACCAGATACATAACATGCTGTCTAGCAGCATCATAACAGATACATAACATGCTGTCTAGCAGCATCAGATACATAACATGCTGTATAACAGCATCATAACAGATACATAACATGCTGTCGAGCAGCATAAACCAGATACATAACATGCTGTCTAGCATCATCATAACAGATACATAATATGCTGTCTAGCAGCATAAACCAGATACATAAAATGCTGTCTATCAGCATTATACCAGATACACAACATGCTGTCTAGCAGCATCATACCAGACTCATAACATGCTGTATAGCAGCATCATACCAGACTCATAACATGCTGTCTAGCAGCATCATACCAGACTCATAACATGCTGTCTAGCAGCATCATACCAGACACATAACATGCTGTCTAGCAGCATCAAAACAGATATATAACATTACTGTATAATACTAAATATGTATCCAACTCTGATATAGTGTTTCTTTCCATAATTAGTACAGCAGACACTGTCACAGTGTATAAAATAGGCTGTATTTCAGGCAAGTTATGTTCATTTGTTTCTGATTTTGTGTGTGCAATTTTCATGTCTCAATAGTTATATACTATACATCTTACTTGTTATAAGAGTGATAAACTGAAAAAATAATACTCACATACTTATTAACGTTACTTCTTTTGGTGACATTGCAATGTACACAATATGGACAATTGAATCATTTGATAGTATTGTGAATACAATAAACAAAGTTGATGAATCAATTACTAGTATAAGAAAACATGAACAGAATGTGAACACTTTCAAAGTTTTCTTAAATGTGGAATAACAGTCAATGTTCATGTTTATTATAGCAAGAATTTTATTTACCAGGTGTTGCCAGGTGTGTCACCTTTTTATCACATCCCATAATCTGTGTATGTTTTAACAATATTCCTGCACTGAGCTAGTGTATGTTGGCAAAAATATAAAACTTCTCTTGACTGTTTATGCCAGTGTTAAACCAAACAAGAGAGTTATATATGACTGTGTACTTACTATTGTAGGTGTTCAATTTGTCGCAGCATCACAGCTTGTGGATCATGACTCCCTGTGAATTAAAGAAAACATACACATTTAATACAACTATTTATAAAAACATAATACGCACAGCAATACATTGTGTATGGCCATGTCAAAATGTTGCAATTAGAAATACAAATCACCAACATCACCAACATTTAAATACAAATGAGAAAATATAACATACATCTAGAAATATATATCATATAAATCAAGATTAAGCACATATGCAAATGATGGCCCTTGATACTAAGCTCTAGGGCTGGAGGTTCTAGACAAGAAGCTTTTGTTATAAAAACAAGACTTGACCACTGAGCTAGGTAAATTTTGACCACAGGGACATGATTTGAACAAACTTGGAAGATGAGCACTACACCATGCTACAGGCCAAGTATTTTAGCTAGACAAGAAGCTTTATAAAACAAGTGAACTCTGGGGTGAGGTAATTTTGACTCCAGGGGCACAATTTCAATAAATTTGTTACAGGACTACTAGATAATGTTACATATCAAATATCAAAGCTCCACACCTTTCGGAAAAGAAGATATCTAAAGTTTTTTCCTTTTGGTTGCCACAGCAACCAGAATTCTGCATGGAATGGAATTCTTTGAACAACTTTGGCAGAGAACCATTCAAGGAACATTTGAGCCAAGATTTATCAGCTTCCACCAAATGGTTTCAGAGAAGATGTTTAAGTAACAAGAGCTGACTGATGACAGCAACAACCTTGTCAACTGAATGAATATAAGTGGAAAAAGGGGCACAATTTTGTAAAACTGCAAAACAGAGTTATGGAACCTGTACAATGCATGTCATTTCATCACAGTGGACAGGCGTGTGAAGTTTCAATTCATTCCCATTAGTGGGTATTGAGCTATCAGCTTACATACAAAACTAAACCGAAAGTTGAAAATAAGTCGAGAAATGGGCATAATTTTGTAAAAGTGCAAAGTAGAGTTATGAACTCTGTGCAGTCAATGCCAGATCATCAGAGTGAACAAGTGTGTGAAGCTTCAGTGGTTAATGCGATACTAGCTTACAAAAACTTAACCAAATCGGGACGCTGAAGCTTGATGCAAAAATATGTTGTTTGCTCTCTATGAGAACCAAAAAATCAAAATAAAATGTCAGGTTATCGATCTTTTCAACATCTAAATAAAACAGCCAAAACAAGAGCTGTCACTATTGGTGACAAATGCCCCAGAAGCGTGCCCAAGAATGCTACAATTGTCTGCACAAAATATGCCAGAATAGTTTAGGTTTGAATCATTTTGTGTCCTTGACTTTGACCTGAGAGACCTGGGTCATAAGTGTGACACGTCTTCTCAATATGATTAACATTTGTGTCAAATTATTTTCAAATCCCTTGATAAATGGCAGAGTTATGGACCAGACAAGAAACAGACCATGTTAACATTTGACTTCTAAGTGTGACCTTGACCTTGGAGCTAGTGGTCTGGGTCTAGAGCATGACATGTCATCTCATTTTAGGGAATATTTATGCCAAGTGATTTTAAAATCCCTTCATCAATGGCAGAGTTATGGACCGGACAAGAAACAGACCATGTTGACCTTTGACTTCTAAGGGTGACCTTGACCTTGGAGCTAGGGATCTGGGTCTTGTGCATGACATGTCGTCTCATTATGGGGAATATTTATGCCAAGATATTTCAAAATCCATTTATGGATGGCAGAGTTACAGCCTAGAACAGACTTTACACGGACGGACTGATGGACGGACAGTGCAATTTTAATATGCCCACCTTTGGGGGCATAAAAACCCGCCCATGTTCAATTACAATTTGCCTTCTGTTAAAAATATAGTTCCTGATTTTTATTTAAAATTTCATTATACAGTGTAACTTCTGAAAACCGAAGGACCTCCGGACCAATCTAAAAGTTCAGTATTTGGAAGTTTCCAGAATTCAGAAGTTCGGAAGTTTTCAGGCAAATTAAGTGGACATTATGCACTAGAGTTATGTTTTCTTACACTTTGGATGAAGGAAATTATTATCCTTTTTAATTGTACAAATTTGTATAAAGTGATTCATTAATTGATTTAAGAATTATTGAATCAATATGTTACAAGCATTAAGGATAATCAATTACGTATAATAAATTTCCTTTTTTGTACATGTATATAAAACAATAATAGCATTTACTCAAACATTTTCCCCTTACATTTTACCATCTTTGAAATCCCGAGTTCATCAATATTTAATTGATGTTGATAAAGCGTAGTTTAATCGATGTAACTAATCAATTAAAATATCGATCATTTTTTCATTCAAACATTACAAAAGTTTTCCACACGAAAGACATTTAATAAATCATTTTTATATATTGAAAAGAAATTAAGTAATCGCTGATTAATTCTTTACTTTTGCATCAAATGATCATTGTGATTATAATGTGTATCAAAACAAATGTGTGCCGCTAATAGATAAACAAAAGAACATGTTGACATCTTGCCATGGGGGTTTTTAGATTAAAACATGTTAAAGACAGACCGGCAAATATTTTGCTGTTCGGTTTTCGGAAGTCAATTTTAGTGTTAAAATATAAACGGTCCTTCAAAAATCGTCCGGTTTTCAGAATTCGGAAGTTCCGGTTTTCAGAAGTTAAAAATTTAAAGGAATAAGAAGGAATACAAGAGGACCATGATGGTCCTGAATCGCTCACCTCTTCACACATGACCCAGTTTTGAGTATGACATCGTTTTTTTGTATTATTTGAAAAAGTGACCTAGTTTTTGAGCTCATGTGACCCAGTTTTGAACTTGACCTAGATATTATCAAGATAAAAATTCACAAAGATCCATTGAAAAATATGGTCTCTAGAGAGGTCACAAGGTTTTTCTATTATTTGACCTATTGACCTAGTTTTCGAAGGTACGTGACCCTGTTTTGAACTTTATCTAGATATCATCAAGGTGAAAATTCAGATCAATTTCATGAAGATCCATTGAAAAATATGGCCTCTAGAGAGGTCAAGAGATTTTAATAATTTTAGACCTACTGACCTAGTTTTTGACCGCAGTTGACCCAGTTTCAAACTTGACCTAGATATCATCAAGATGAACATTCAGACCAACTTTCATACAGATCCCATGAAAAGTATGGACTCTAGAGAGGTCACAAGGTTTTTTTATTATTTGACCTACTGACCTAGTTTTTTAAGGCACGTGACCCAGTTTCAAACTTGACCTAGATATCATTAAGTTGAACATTCTGACCAATTTTTATGCAGATCCATAAATAAGTATGGCCTCTAGAGAGGTCACAAGGTTTTTCTATTTTTAGACCTACTGACCTAGTTTTTGACCGCACATGACCCTGTTTCGAACCTGACCTAGATATCATCAAGATGAACATTCAGACCAATTTTCATACAGATCCCATGAAAAATATGGCCTTTAGAGAGGTCACAAGGTTTTTCTATTATTAGACCTACTGACCTAGTTTTTGACGGCACATGACCCACTTTCAAACTTGACCTCGACATCATCAAGATGAAAATTCAGACCAACTTTCATACAGCTCCCATAAAAAATATGGCCTCCAGAGAGGTCACAAGGTTTTTCTATTATTTGACCTACTGACCTAGTTTTTGATGGCACGTGACCCAGTTTTGAACTTGACCTAGATATCATGAAGTTGAACATTCTGATCAATTTTCATGAAGATCTCATGAAATAAATGGCCTCTAGAGAGGTCACAAGCTTTTTCTATTTTTAGACCTACTGACCTAGTTTTTGACCGCACGTGACCCAGTTTCGAACTTGACCTAGATATCATCAAGATGAACATTCAGACCAACTTTCATACAGATCCCATGAAAAATATGGCCTTTAGAGAGGTCACAAGGTTTTTCTATTATTTGACCTACTGACCTAGTTTTTGATGGCACGTAATCCAGTTTTGAACTTGACCTAGATATCATCAAGGTAAACATTCTGACCAATTTGTATGGAGATCCATTCATAAGTATGGCCTCTAGAGAGGTCACAAGGTTTTTCTATTTTTAGACCTACTGACCTAGTTTTTGACCGCACATGACCCTGTTTCGAACCTGACCTAGATATCATCAAGATGAACATTCAGACCAATTTTCATACAGATCCCATGAAAAATATGGCCTTTAGAGAGGTCACAAGGTTTTTCTATTATTAGACCTACTGACCTAGTTTTTGATGGCACATGACCCACTTTCGAACTTGACCTCGACATCATCAAGATGAACATTCAGGTCAATTTTCATACAGATCCCATGAAAAATATGGCCTTTAGAGAGGTCACAAGGTTTTTCTATTATTTGACCTACTGACCTAGTTTTTGAAAGCATGTGACCCACTTTCGAACTTGACCTAGATATCACCAAGGTGAACATTCTGACCAATTTTCATGAAGATCTCATGAAATATATGGCCTTTAGAGAGGTCACAAGGTTTTTCTATTTTTAGACCGACTGACCTAGTTTTTGACCACACGTGACCCAGTTTCGAACTTGACCTAAATATCATCAAGATAAACATTCAGACCAACTTTCATACAGATCCCATGAAAATATGGCCTTTAGAGAGGTCACAAGGTTTTTCTATTTTTAGACCTACTGACCTAGTTTTTGATGGCACTTGACCCAGTTTCGAACTTGACCTAGATATCATCAAGATGAACATTCTGACCAATTTTCATGAAGATCTTGTGAAATATATGGGCTCTAGAGAGGTCACAAGGTTTTTCTATTTTTAGACCTACTGACCTAGTTTTTGAAGGCATGTGACCCAGTTTCAAACTTGACCTAGATATCATCAAGATAAACATTCTGACCAACTTTCATAAAGATCCCATGAAAAATGTGACCTCCAGAGTGGTCACAAGCAAAAGTTTACGGACGCACGGACGCATGCACGGACGACGGACGACGGACACCGCGCGATCACAAAAGCTCACCTTGTCACTTTGGTGACAGGTGAGCTAAAAACGGGACTTTGAGTTTCGTGCGGTTTTCAAAGGTTTCCGGTTTTTAGAAGGTCCGGTTTTCAGAATTTACACTGTATCCCATGAAAAATAATGTACTGTTTTTGATTCAATTTTGGTCTTTTTCGTCAGAAAAATTAATTTTACTGTTCTTTTTGAAGTTATGGCGTAGAATTTTTAAAAGAATTTTTCGAACGATGGCATTTCGTTTTTTTTTTTATAAATGACGTCAGACTGCACATGTCCCTTACAGAAGCAAGCCTCTGTGGCGTACATGCTGCGTATTTGCTGTGTATATGCCGCGAACACAGTAGTACGCCAGAGGAGTACATTTTACATACACCGCATGCCATGTACATGCCGCATACTATTTCGACGAGTACACAGCATGTACGCAGGAGGTCACTAGTACACTTCAAGTACGCAGCACAGACTCTGAAAATTTAAGGAGTACACTGCATGTACGCAGGAGGGACTTGTACAAGAAAATAGTACACTGCATGTACACAGCAGATACTTTGAAATTTGTGCAATACACTTCATATAAGCGGGAAAGACTTGTACAGTTTCTTTTGGCATTTATACTTAGTTTTTTTTTATAAGTTAAAGTCTGAAGTAAACTTCATATACGCAGGAGGGACTTGTTCATTTTCTTTTGGTGTTTATACTTTGAATTTTTTTAGGTAAAAGTCTGAAGTGCACTTCATGCAGGAAGGATTTGTACATTTTTTTTGTTTTTGGAAGCAAGAACTTGATTTCCGAGTAACTTTTATCTTAATAGCATAGAATAGTTCAGATTACCGGTATCCTGAACAATGAAAATTTGCCAAACTATTTGCAATGTTCATTTGTGAAGCTTACATCTTAGTGATTTCTGAGCTGCACCTTGCATGCAGTGTAAAAATATATTCTTTTTCATTTTGAATTAATCCTGGAGCTTTCTAACTTGGATAATTGAAAAGCCTTATTTGAACTTCGTTGCATTACATTTTGTAATACATGAAATAATTACCAAGATAATGCCTCAACAGCGCCCGAATGAGAAGAATTAATAGCTCTCACTGTTACTTGAATACTCTTAAGCAAAACACTATTCTATCATGTTTTATAAAGGCTTTAATGCTCATTATGTTAACTAATTAAGGCCTCACCAAATTAAAAAGTTGTTCATCGGATTTGCCGCTCGTATATTTTCAGAACGTTTTCGGCTAATTGCGCTCGCCCCGTTGGAAAAAATCAATCCAAAATTTTTTGGTGCACTACTTTTTACGGACGTAAAAGTGTATAAATGCTATATAATTCCAGTCCTAGATTGTTCTCAGATCGATTTTAATCAAAATAAATACATACTACGCACACATTGTCTATAATAAATCATAACACTTATATTTAGTTGCATTAAAGTTGTTTCCCTTTGATGCAGTTACACCATTTTCTTCAAATGTTTACCAAATTACATGCTACAAAAATTGATTTATTTCACTGAAAAGTGGATGAAGAAAAGCATACTAATTTATTTGATAACATCATTCTACATTATTTTGGTAAGGGTAAATACTTATTGATGCATGTCACTTATCTTTTTTCTGCTTTTTTCTGTCCAAATGATCAGCATTTGCATACGAAAGTTGGTGGGGTAAGGAATTTACATTATCACAGCAGTTTTGCCACAAGAGTACACAGCATGTATGCAGCAGGAGTACACAGCATGTATGCAGCAGGAGTACACAGCATGTACGCCGCAGGACTCGGGCCAGGAGTACACAGCATGTACGCCGCAGGAGTACATAGCATGTACACCGCAGGAGTACACAGCATGTACGCCGCAGGAGTAGTACACCGCAGGCTCATTTGCATGTGAAAAGTGTATGTGCCGCGTACATGCTGCGTACTATTTCCCGCATACTAAATTCCTCCAGCGTACATCCTGTGTACTATGTAGTCCACAGCATATACGCAGCAAGTAGTACACGGCAGAGCTCATTTGCATGTCAAAAGTGTACTACAAACGTACTATCGGTGTATGTGCGGTGTATATCCTGCGTACTATTTAAAGCCCTTGATTTCAATACACATCATGTACGCATCATATACGCTGTATGTACACAGCAAGAGTACGCAGCAGGCCTTTTTCTTCTGTAAGGGGTATACAGTCTCGTGGAAAGGGCCATCCTAGATATCCATACGCTAATGTTGTTTATACGAAAATAAATGCTTTTCTCTTTCCATACAAAATATACAGTGAATGTAAATATATAAACTTACGTGCTAGGGCTTCTTTTGTTTTATCATCATCTTTCTGAAAAGGAATGATGTAACATTTAATACAGAGTAAAACAAAAAGTGATTGAAGTCACATGGGGATAAGCAACAATGCTCCAGTTATTCAGGGTTTCAAGCCATTTTGTTTACTGACCGGAATTTACACATAGGCCAACTACTGTGAAAATTAAAGTTCTCCTTTTCTTTATTTACAAAGAATTATGATGCATGATAAGTCTGTGACATAATCAAACAACACATTGTAAACATTACCTCATAGTTATCATCTTGGTTTTCGAAACAGATGTAATCTGTAATCATGATTTCTTAAATTAAATGCAAACAAATTTTGACTGAAGAACTTCCAATACTTTATCAATAATTAATATTGTCTTCTAGGACTTGTATTTTAATGTATGTGCTTTGTCTTAAGACATATTCTAACCAGCATAATTTTCTTCAAAATCCAATTCTCATTGTTTTTCTCACGATGTTTTGACTTTTGAAGAGTTCTTTAATTTAATAAAAAGAACATTTTTTAATAAATAATCTCATTAAAAGGTCAAATACAGTGGCAAACAACCACTGACATAACTGGAGAGAATATCTTGCAAATTACACAATGTGGGAAAATTTTATATATGATTTAGCCGATTTACTCTAATCATCAAAGGTGCAAATAATTTTGCAGCTAAACTCAAGTTTGCCAGTAAAATAAACAAGAGGACCCAAAAGGCCATATGTATCGTTTACTCAGCCTAGGTCTTACCCCAGATAACCTAGTATCAAATCTGGCCTAGATTTCATGAAAGACAAACATTTTGAACATGTTTTATGTAAACAAGGTACATCATAAATCGAGTCTGGCCTAGTGGCATAGTTTTTGGTCTCAGGTAACCTACTTTTGCACTTGACCTAGATTTCATTTAGAACAAGAGCTGTCAATAATGGTGACAAATGCCCCCGCAGCGCCTTGATCTTTGACCTGGTGACCGCAAAGTCAATAGGGGTCGTGTACTCAATAAGTACTATTAGCATGTGAAGTTTGAAGGTCCTGGGTGCAGTGGTTCGCGAGTAAAGTGCCTTCATGCAAAAAGTTACAAATGGACGGACAGTTGAAAACTAATATGCCTCCCTTCGGGGGCATAAAAACATTCTGACAAAGATTAGAATGATCAAAGTTTTTCTATGATTTGACTTAATGACCTAATTTTTTCCAAGTGACTCAGTTACAATTTATCCTAGATTTTACACAGACGAACATTCCGACCAAGTCTCATGAAGATCAGGTACAAATGTGGCTTTCTGAGTGTTAACAATGTCTTTCTATTATTTGACCTAGATAATCCAGTTTCAAACATGAACGAGATTTTATACAGACAAACAATCTTACAAAGTTTTATGAAGATCAAGCAAAAAGTGAGTCCTCTAAAGTGTTCACAAGGTTTTTCTATGATTCAACCTAGTGAAATACATTTTGTAGTGTAAGACATCAGGTAAACCAGTTTAGAAAATGACTCAAATTTCAAACGGACATACATTCTTGCAGACTTTTATGAAGATAAAGTAGTAAAGTGTGGCTGCTATAGTGTGAGCAATATTTTTTCTATGATTTGACCAAGAAACCTTGTTTCAGACTTCATATAACCAAGTTTTGACACTGACCTAGATTTTATACAGACAAACACTCTGACAAACATTTATGATGATCAGGTAGAAAGTGTGGCCTCTATAGTCTTAACAAGGTCTTTCAATAATTTGACCTAGTGACCTAGTTTCTGTTGTCATGTAACCAAATTTTGTCAATGACCTAGATTTCGCAGAGACAAACACTCTGAGGAAGTTTTAAGATCAAACAGACAATGTGGCCTCTACAGAGTGTTAATAAGGTATTACTATGACTTGACTTGATGACCTAGTTTTGACGAAGCAGCGTTCACGAACAATGGACAAAGGGTGATCACAAAGTGCTCAAAGTGAGCTAAAAATGAAAATTTTGTGTCAAAATTAAGGTCAGAACTAATTATTTTTTCCTGGAAAAGGTATGTTTCCTATCACTTATCATGCAAAAATTGTAAAATGCCACAAATTGAGGGCCATAGCTCCAGCGAAAATTAATGAACCATAACATGGAGCTATAAGTATTGTATACCTTCATATCTGTCATAAATATGTTTTGGCATGGCAGTGTAAAGTCCCAATTAACTAGGTTATCAAAACAGAGGGGTGTACAGTCCCTAATATTAAGGTTATCATGACAGTGGAGTATAAAGTCCCAATAAACAAGGTTACCATGACAGAGGAGTGTACAGTCCCTAATATTAAGGTTATCATGACAGTGGAGTATAAAGTCCCAATAAACAAGGTTACCATGTCAGAGGAGTGTAAAGTCCCTAATATTAAGGTTATCATGACAGTGGAGTATAAAGTCCCAATAAACAAGGTTACCATGACAGAGGAATGTACAGTCCCAAATATTAAGGTTATCATGACAGTGAAGTGTAAAGTCCCAATAAACAAGGTTACCATGTCAGAGGAGTGTAAAGTCCCCCAAAAATGGTTATGATGACAGAGGAGTGTTAAGTCCCAATTAACAAGGTTTCCATGACAGAGCAGTGTAACGTCCAAAATAACAAGGGTATCATTACAGAGGAGTGTAAAGTCTCAAATAACAAGGTTATCACAGCAGAGGAGTGTAAAGTCCCAAGTAACAGGGTTATCGTGACAGGAGTGTAAAGTCCAAATTAACAATGTTTTCATGACAGGGTAGTGTAAAGTCCTAATTAATAATGTTTTCATGACAGGGCAGTGAAAAGTCCCAATGAAAAATGTTTTCATGACAGGGCAGTGAAAAGTCCCAATTAACAAGCAAATTCATTGAATTGGTATCCCCCATCGAATGGGTTTGTGTTGAGGAATGGCAAAGAAATATATCCCGCAAAAAGTTAAGGATGTTACTAAGAAGCAAATAATTTCATTACATTTGAACTTAAAAGAACAGATGTCCATAAGGGAGCACAATCAAGTAAAAAATCTGGAACGTGGGTTGTGACATGTGTGTGTGTGTGTGAGTGGGTAGGGGGGGGAGGTGTTACAACTTCACATGTTGATAAATATTCATGGAAGGTTTGAAAAATGAAAAAAAAAAATGAAAAAAAATTGGAGGGGGGGGGGGGGGGGGGAGGGGGGGGGGGGGGTTGACCAGTTAGGTTACAGAACTTCACATGTTGATAATAAATATTGATGGAAAATAAAAAAAATTGAAAAAAAAATTGTTTGGGGTGGGACGCATGATCAGGGTGGTTGGAGTGACTGGGTGGAGGAGTGAGGTGGGGGGAGGGTACAACTGTGCATGTTGATAAATCTTCATGAAAGGTTTGTTTAAAACAAAATAAAAAAAAATAAATATGAGGAGTGGGGAGGGGAGGGGGTGTGACCACGGTGTGGGGTGACTAGGTGTGGGTACACAATTTCAAAAGTTGATAATAAATGTTCATGGAAAAAAAATGAAACAAGTTTAATAAAATTCTACCAATTGGTTAGTTTGCTACGTACAAATATGTGGATTTTTAAACAATTAAAGGGCAATAAGTCTGAAGTTACTAAAGAGATCCAGACGAAATCGTGTGTGCACTACCACATTGTGGTGACCTAAATTTAATTTAGGTGTCATAGTTCTAGGTCAAATATGTCACAAGTTATGAAGCAGAAATACCCTATATAGTTAACACTAGAAACTACTAAGGGCCATAACTCTGGTGTTACTTGGGCAATCTGACTGAAACTTGACGTGCCACATTTCCCTATAGTGGTGAACACGTATACAAAGTTTTATTTAAATATTCCAAACCACTTCCGAAATATGGCTCCAGAAGGACAGAAAGACGGAAGGATGGACAATGCCAATACTATATCCCTCTGACTACGGCGGGGATAACAAAGTAATTATGACAGGGCAATGTAAAGTCCCAATTTACAAAGTTATTATGATAATGCCTCAAATTAAAGGGGTAAACTTACTTTCAGTAGAAAGCTGACAACTGGTGAGAAAAATACACAGTCTGTCCTATCTAAAACCTGAGACTTCTTGCTTACAGGGCTAGTACTGTAACAAATCAGCTTACTTGCTGTCTAAATATATTCTATGCTTTAATGCAATATCAGATCCTATACCACAAAAATTGCATCACAACATATTACAGCTTTAAACCAGTATTATATGTACTTACTGGAAAGATACCAGTCATTGTGCGTACAATCAACTGCATCACATTAAAAGCATCTGTTGCAACTTGACTCTGTACGTTCTTCAAAGTCGTCTCAAAATCATCGGTACTTGATCTAACTGACAAATTAACATTAGACACAGACACCTGCGTATCTGTCTTTGATGGAGGTGTTTTGGACGAGGGTTTGATAGTTACATCTTTCTTGAATTTATCCACTATCTTTCCTACTTTTCCTCCATCATCTTTTTTAGCAATAATTGTTTTAATTCCTTTAAGTGTTTCATCCCCTCCAACAGCACCCTTCGCCTGCTCAGCTTTCCGTTTTTCTTCTCGCTTCTTTGACATGGTCTCTAGGAGTTTCTTTGTGTCAAATGGTCCACCAGCACCATGTGCTCCTTTCTTCCCAGGTTGGGGTTTCACTATACCATAAGCAGACTTGCCTGGTACCTCTGACGCACCATCTGCATCAGCTTTCGGCTGAAATATTCATCGAATTTAAAGAAATCAAATATGAATTAAATTAAGAACAAAAATTTCTAGAAGCATGTCAGCATCGAATCTGTCTAATGTATCCTAATATAGGAGTGGTCAAAATAACTGTCCAGTTTCATTTTTGGAAATTTCAATTCAAGCTTACTTTCTTGAGCCAAAACATTATTAGATTACTTAATATCATTCGGTACAATTCAGAGGTATATTTTGGGAGAGGTATATTTTGAGTGCCAAGCCGAATGATCAAGTTCATAACTGTCCAAAAATGTATAAGTCCCAATATCCTCCATAAAACATACAACACTGTAACTGTTGTCTTCAGACAATGCTAATGGAGAACATACAGTTTGCCTAGGACCTCCTGAACAGAAGTCTTACCTTCAACCTATTGAGCTAATCAGACTGGCAAGAGGCTACCGTTAACTCATTGCCAATAAAACTAGAATGTTGAAGCCTAAAGGGCAATAATGTTGAGCCCATTATTTGGTGACGACACCACCTGAATGACTCAAGATTTCAGCTGATTAAAACAACACACTGGCCATAGCTTTATCAGATCAAGTGGTTCCAACGTTGTTTGAGCGGTGAATTTTACGCCGATCAGATGGAGAAATATGGCCGATACTACAAATTTCCTGTATTGCAAGTATGGTTTAAAGGAATTTCTACCTGTTAAATAACGAGTCAAATGAAAACAATGGGTGCACCTGGAGCGCAAATGTGTCTATGTTTTAGCACGTATGTCCATTTAGCTGAGATTTGTGCCGTTTATTCAAACACTTCTGTACAGTCCGGCAGGGGAAGGAGATTTTTTACAGTTTTTGACAATGTCGCCTCAAATATAGTGTTTATCGGGAACAAGTAACTGTTCAAACACTTTTCATGTAAAGGGCTACCTCTTAAAACAAAGCGTGTGTATTTTCATAGAATTATTCAGCGTTGTTTCTAAAAAATCGGCCAAAAACCTAATACAACGCCGTTTCGAGTGGGCCGCTTTGCAACGCAATCAAGTGGATACCGTTCTGTGTCTTACTTGCGAAGTCTTATCCGTCTTAAAAACAGTCATTAAAGCCTAACAATTAATAAGTTTAGAGAGTTTTATATCAATTTAATGATCCCGCTGTTTCTTATATATTATACTTTTACATTTTTATGTTAGCTTAACATTTAACATCTTTTTGAGGACATTGTCAAAAACACCAAACAAAAACATAAAGCAAGGATGAACATCGAACACTATCATTAAGTAAATAATAATAATAGTTCGTAAAAACAAAAACCATTTCACGGATATTCATGGATATTTATCTCCTCTGCGAATGTTACTGATCAGCATACCAAACTCGGGTTGACTCTTTAAATCAGTATAGTTACAGTTGGTTAACTTTTTAGTTCCATAAAACCAATACATTGCGATTTCATTACTGATTTGTTGTGCATTTGAGCTGTTCATACAATTTAAATAAAATTTGGTCCATGATAAAAGTATTGATCAGTTGTTTGTATATATTTTCATTCATATTCCTGGTGTAGCGGTCATTAATTTTCACAGAGGTAAATCACAGAGAACGATAAAATTAGCCAGGGAAAAGACAATGTTTTATTTGTCCTCAATAAAACAGAAACGACGTAATAAACCTCTATGATCGCAGCTCAAAAATGAAAACATAAATGAAACACAGACACCAATGAAAGAAAATTAACGGACCAGCAATACTAATAGAGACGTGTCATCAAGCAAACTATTAAGAGCGTTTGTTTTCTTCATGTCCTCAAAGTGAATACATGTAATAATAAAAAAAACAACACACACACAAAGAAAATAAAAAAGACTGCAAACTCGAACTTCAAGCACCAAAATATCAAGAAAAAAACCTGTTCACAATAAGGTATTAAAGAGAGAGTTTTATGTGACGAAATGTTTGAAGAATTAATAGAGGAAGAGACAGATTTTTAGACATTGCAAGCAACAAGGCTATCCTGAGACAACTTTATAAGTACCCGTTGGCAAACATCGCTTTTGTTATTTGGTTAGAGACAGTTAAATAGTACAACTGTGGCACATCTCTATTAGTATTGCTGGTCCGTTTATTTTCTTTCATTGGTGTCTGTGTTTCATTTGTATTTTCATTTTGAATGGCGACCATAGAGGTTTATTATGTCGTTTCTGTAGGGATAACGCATGTGTTTTCGTGTTATAACGTCTGTAGAATCCCGAGGAAGTCTTCAGATGTTATAACAAGAAATGAACTGAACATGCGCTGACGCTATTCTAGCATAAAACGCGGAAAAATACTAATAAATGAATACATCCTACCTCAACGTCATTAAATTTCCATGAAATGCGCCGGAATGTCTGAGTTGTTTTTTTACGTTGACGTCATTTTGTTTTGAATTATCCGTTTTGGGGCCGAATGATTATAACCCTTTGCCACGGAACTCACATATATAAAAAGGTGATATAACAGCACGTGAGCGCAAGAATCTCGATCTCTGTTAACCCTTTTCCAATCATATCGCCCCGATCCGCCCTTATCGCTTATCCAACGAAACGCCTCAATCCGCCTGTGCCGCCTACAAACGAATCGCCCGAAACCGCCCGGATAATGCACTGTTTAATAATCGTCTTTTTCCGATTGAAAACGACGAAATTTCATTGGTTTAAAAGTTTAATTGGGTTTGGAAAAGTTCATTTTACGATTACGCCCGAGCCTCGCTTTCAAAACGTTACTATTTATGCAACAAACTTCGGAAATCCCCAACACATTTTCAGAAAATAAAATTGTACATGTACCAAAATGGCGGATAGTGATAGTGAATTTGAAGGATTTTCTCCGGATGATATTTATGAAATTCCACGTCGGGATCCCGTTTCAGATGTGGAAATTAGTGATATTTCGTCGGATGATTTATCAAGTGACTCCGATTCGTCGGAAGTAGAGGAATTATACGCGTGGCAATTAGAAAATGACTCGGACAGTGACACCCCTTTGGACGATCTGCGACCGTTAGTGAATTACAGAAATTGGACTAGGAATATTCGATCGCGGTATGTTAGGGACTTTATTCATGATAGCGGACCAAATTTGACTGAAATTCCAAATCAACAACATAAATTTTTTGACATGATGTTTGATCCAAATTTTTTTGAAATTATTGCTGAAGAAACAAACCGATATGCAAGGCAAGAAATTCAACGTAAACAACAGCAGGGTGGAAGGGGTGATGATGTTTGGGAGGCTCAGGGAGAAACAACAGCAAATGAAATGAGGGCTTTCTTTTCGGTAATGATTATTATGGGAATACATAACCTCACACGTGTGGAAGATTTCTGGAGCTCCGATGACCGACTAAGAGTAGAGGGTGTTGCCAAAATCATGCCTATTCAACGTTGGCGTAAGTTGAACCAGTATATTCATCTTACAAATAACCGTGACCAGCCTGATCCTACTGACCCTGATCGCGACAGGTTATTCAAAGTCCGGCCACTTGTAGACATGTGTAACAGAAATTTCACGAGTGACATTTACCGTCCAAGTCGTAATCTGTCTGTTGATGAAGCAATGATTGGTTTCAAAGGCCGGTCATTGCTGAAACAGTACATACCAAACAAGCCGACAAAATGGGGATTGAAATCGTGGATGTTAGCAGACTCTCACACAGGTTTCTGTGTACAAGCCGACATATACACTGGCGCGAAAGGTGGTCAAGGTTCGACTGAAGGTTTAGGGTACAAGGTTGTTATGGGTATGGCTCGGCATGTGCAAGGAAAGCATCACCATCTATTCTTTGACAATTATTTCACCTCGCCGAAACTGTTGATAGACCTTGTCCCCATGCAGATCTATTCTACAGGGACGGTGAGGCCAAACAGGAAGGGACTACCACCAAATTTTTCTGATAAAGATAAAAAGGCTGATAGGGGAAAGAGCGCTTTCTGGCAGAAAGGTGACATTGTAGCAGTGAAGTGGAAAGATAACAATTTTGTTCATCTAATTTCAACTAGCTGTGATGACACCATGAGACAGGCTTCAAGGAGGGTAGGCGGCCAGCTTGTGAACATCCCTTGTCCGGACATGGTGAAGACCTACAACAAATACATGGGTGGCGTCGATCTCAACGACCAGTTACGTTCATACCATCCAGTTGGACGCAAAGCCAAGAAGTATTGGAAGTATATTCTTTGGTTTTATGTGGATTTGTGTCTTATCAATTCATGGATCCTATATAAGCTTGCCGTGACCGACAAACCAAAGAAGACATATTCCCAACAAGACTTCAGGCTGGATGTGTGTGATGGACTTGTTGCAGGGTTCACGTCACGTAAAAGGAGGCTTAGCCAAGTCCGTGTACTGTCAGCCATTGTCAATCAGGAAAACGTAGGTGGACATGTTCTTGTCAAATTTCAAGGTCGGAAGCGCGTGTGTGTTATGTGTTCAAGGAAGAAACGTAAAACAGACAGCGGTCGCCCAGTGGAGTCTACATTCGGATGTCAGCAGTGTTCGGTGAATCTGTGTAAAGATGGATGCCACACGGAATTCCATGCAATAAGCGAATAAGTGTTCAGTGTGCCTGCCAAAATTCTCAGTGGATTTATTCATGTTGGAGTTATTTATGTGGATTTTATTTATTTATTTATTTATTTATTTATTTATTTATCTATGTATTTATTATTTATTTATTTATTTATTTATTTATTTCACTGATATATATATATATATATATATATAGCTGATATATTGTTGTAGATGGCTGGCATAAACCACAACCTTTTTATTTATTTATTTATTTATTTATTATTTATTTATCTATTTATTTTATTGATTATTTATTTATTTTATTAATTTATAGTTTGGGTCAGGCAAAATCTTTTAGCTTTTCGAACTGAACAACTTGCATATAGATGAAATTTGTTTTTTTTTTTTATTTTGTAAATAGATCTAGTAATTTTTGATTTCTTAAAAAAATACTAAAAAAAAAAAAAAAAGACTAAAACAGCCAACAAATTCAATAAAAAGTTAATTGTAAATAATTGGTAATACTGTTCAGTCATGTAGATAGACAAACATTTCAACTGTATAAATGTATATAATTTCATGTACAGATGCACAGTATACATGTATAGTATTTATTTTTTATGTATTATATATAATTATGAATATATTGCAAGTGTTGTAGATAATCAGAATTAAATTGTGCATAAATAATATCAGTGTAAAATGTGATTCAATGGAAAATAAAGCAATAAAAAAGGAATTTAGATGTGAGGAAATCAGCAAATAATCAACTAAGTGTCAATGATTGGAATTTATTAGTGTTAATTCAGTGGTGATTAAACAGACATACTCCCCACTAAGATCTTAGCAAGTGTCATCTACTGTAAGTTTATTCAATTATCCCCCATCCTGTGCATGTGTTGTTATGTTTTTTGCATGGCATGTGTTAATTAGAACAGTTTTAAATGACACACCCCATCATTTTACAGTGAATATCTGGCAAAATATTATCACAGGCAAATATCTCTGTTCAGACAGGCTTATCAGATCAAACAGATCTATGTTCACAGTAGGTATAGGTTTCCAGTGGAGTACTGATTGGAAAAGGGTTAACACAAGTTTTCTTCCCTATCAAAACACCCCCGATATGTGGCAATAATGTAGGGATAACGCATGTTTTTTCGTGTTATAATGTCTGCAGAATCCCGAGGGATTGGTTGGTGTCCGAGCCCGTAGGTCATCAAATTTCCATGAAATGCGCGGGAATATCCGAGTTGTTTTTCACGTTGACGTCATTTCTATTTGAATTATCCGTTTTGGGGCCGCAATACGTTTACGCTCTGCCATGGAACGCGCATATATAAAAAGGTGTATAACAGCACGTGAGTGCGAGAATCTCTATGTTAACACACGTTTTCTCTCCTGTTAAAACACCCCCAAAAAGTGACAAGAACAGCAGTTTTATGCTAGAATGTTTTATGGAGGACAAAAACAAATATTGTCTTTTCCCTGGCCAATTTTAACGTTCTCTGTGATTTATCTCTCTGAAAATTAAAGAACGCTACTACAGGAATATGAATGAAATTATGAACAAACAACTGATCAATACTTTTATCATGTACCAAATTTTATTAATTTTGTATGAACAGCTCAAATGCACAACAAATCAGAAATGAAATCGCAATGTATAAGTTTTAAGGGACTAAAAAGTAATCAACTGTAACTATACTGATTTAAAGAGTCAACCTGATTTTGGTAAGCTGTTCAGTAACATTCGTGGAGAAGATAAAAATCCATGAACTGGTTTTTGTTTTTACGAACTATTATTATTATTTACTTAATGATATTGTTCGATGTTCATCCTTGCTTTATGTTTTTGTGTTGGTGTTTTTGACAATGTCCTCAAAAAGATGTTAAATGTTAAGCTAACATAAAAATGTAAAAGTATAATATATAAGAAACAGCGGGATTATTAAATTGATATAAAACTCTCTAAACTTATTAACTGTTAGGCTTAAATGACTGTTTTTAAGACGGATAAGACTTCGCAAGTAAGACACAGAACGGTATCCACTTGATTGCGTTGCAAAACGACCCACTCGAAACGGCGTTGTATTAGGTTTTCGGCCGATTTTTTAGAAACAACGCTGAATAATTCTATGAAAATACATACGCTTTGTTTTAAGAGGTAGCCCTTTATATGAAAAGTGTTTGAACAGTTACTTGTTCCCGATAAACACTATATTTGAGGCGACATTGTCAAAAACTGTAAAAAATCTCCTTCCCCTGCCGGACTGTACAGAAGTGTTTGAATAAACGGCACAAATCTCAGCTAAATGGACATACGTGCTAAAACATTGACACATTTGCGTTTCTCCATCTGATTGGCGTAAAATTCACCGCTCAAACAACGTTGGAACCACTTGATCTAATAAAGCTATGGCCAATGTGAAACAAGTTTCTTTTCATTATCTTGACCTAAACTAAAGTTATTTAAAAGAAACGATCATCCACACAAAAAAATAACTCTTAAGTCCACAAAAATCTTTACCAGGTAAAGATAGGTCAAAATACACATAAAAATTTGATGTATCATCCATACTGTACCCCAGAAAAGTGGTCTCAGTTTTTCCATACCGCCTTGCTTCTGTGCTAGTGGATAAGTCGACAGAGCAAACAAATCTTCTTTTAATATAATTCTTAATGACATTTGTTCTCAAAACCTTTACAAGAAAAGAAGTATCTCAAATTTTCAAAAAAAGGTATTTTACTCAATATAATAAAATATAACATATTTCAGTTACTTTTGACACTATTTGCTTCAGCTCAAAATTATTTGGCAGTTGAATGTTTGCACCTTTCAGTATTGAAAAGGAAAATTCATCTCAAACTTTGAGTACTGAATATTAGTGAAACATCTCAATTACTTATCTATATCCCTACATATATATCTAAACATCTGAGTTACTTTTCTGTATGCCTACATACATCCTACTTATCCATGTACCTACATACATATGTAAACAACCCAAATACTTATCCTTATACCTACATATATATCTAAACAACCCTATTATATATCCATATAACTACATATATATCTAAACATCTCAATTACTTATCCATTTACCTACATATATATCTAAAAATCTCAATGATTTATCCATGTACTTACATCTATCTAAACATCTCAATAACAAATCTATGTACCTGCATCTATCTAAACATCTCAATTACATATCCATGTCCCTACATCTATCTAAACATCTCAATTACATATCCATGTACCTACATATATATCTAAACATCTAAATTACTTATCCATATACATACATATATGTCTAAACAACCCAAATACTTATCCTTATACCTAAATATATATCTAAACAACCCAATTATATATCCATATAACTACATATATATCTAAACATCTCAATTACTTATCCATTTACCTACATATATATCTAAAAATCTCAATGATTTATCCATGTACTTACATCTATCTAAACATCTCAATAACAAATCTATGTACCTGCATCTATCTAAACATCTCAATTACATATCCATGTCCCTATATCTATCTAAACATCTCAATTACATATCCATGTATGTACACCTATCTAAACATCTCAGTTATTTATCCATGTACCTACATCTATCTAAACATCTCAATTATGTATCCATGTACCTGTGTCTATCTAAACATCTCAATTACATATCCATGTACCTACATCTATCTAAACATCTCAATTATTTATCCATGTACCTACATCTATCTAAACATCTCAATTATGTATCCATGTACCTGCGTCTATCTAAACATCTCAATTACATATCCATGTACCTACATCTATCTAAACATCTCAGTTACATATCCATGTCCCTGCATCTATCTAAACGTCTCAATAACAAAACCATGTACCTACATCTATTTAAATATCTCCATTACATATCCATGTACCTACATCTATCTAAACAACTCAGTTACTTATCCATGTACCTACATCTATCTAAACATCTGAATTACTTATCCATGTACCTACATCTATCTAAACATCTCAATTACTTATCCATGTCCCTACATCTATCTAAACATCTCAATTACTTATCCATGTCCCTACATCTATCTAAACATCTGAATTACTTATCCATGTACCTACATCTATCTAAACATCTGAATTACTTATCCATGTAACTACATTTATCTAAACATCTCAGTTACTTATCCATGTCCCTACATCTATCTAAACATCTCAATTACTTATCCATGTCCCTACATCTATCTAAACATCTCAATAACAAATCCATGTACCTGCAGCTTTCTAAACATCTCAATTACATATCCATGTCCCTACATCTTTCTAAACATCTCCCTGTCCCTACATCTATCTAAACATCTCAGTTACTTATCCATGTCCCTACATCTATCTAAACATCCCAGTTACTTATCCATGGCCCTACATCTATCTAAATATCTCAATTACTTATCCATGTCCCTACATCTATCTAAACATCTCAATAACAAATCCATGTACCTGCATCTTTATAAACATCTCAATTACATATCCATGTCCCTACATCTATCTAAACATCTCCATGTCCCTACATCTATCTAAACATTACAGTTACTTATCCATGTCCCTACATCTATCTAAACATCTCAGTTACTTATCCATGTTCCTACATCTATCTAAACATCTCAGTTACGTATCCATGGCCCTACATCTATCTAAACATCTCAATTACTTATCAATGTCCCTACATCTATCTAAACATCTCAGTTACTTATCCATGTCCCTACATCTATCTAACATCTCAATAACAAATCCATGTACCTGCATCTTTCTAAACATCTCAATTACATATCCTGTCCCTACATCTATCTAAACATCTCCATGTCCCTACATCTATCTAAACTTCTCAGTTACTTATCCATGTCCCTACATCTATCTAAACATCTCAGTTACTTATCCATGTCCCTACATCTATCTAAACATCTCAGTTACTTATCCATGTCCCTACATCTATCTAAACATCTCAGTTACTTATCCATGGCCCTACATCTATCTAAACATCTCAGTTACTTATCCATGTCCCTACATCTATCTAAACATCTCAGTTACATATCCATGTTCCTACATCTATCTAAACATCTGAATTACTTATCCATGTACCTACATCTATCTAAACATCTCAGTTACTTATCCTGGTGTACCTAAAAATAACTATATATCTAAAGATCTACCTTAGGAGGTACTGGTGGTCTGACACCTTTGAAATAATCATGCTGCAGTATGACGTCTGCTGAAGGCCTAGATTCCGGATCTTTCTGCATGATTTGTTTCAACAGTTCAGTTAACTCGGGTTTATACCCTGTAGGCATGTTGGGCAACTGAAACAAAATTGTAAAGTCCATTAAAGGTTATAGTCCATATGAGGTAAACGCTATGTTATAAAGTTCATTTAATTGATAGTAAACACTTAGATTTAGAGTCCATTAGAACTAAACACCATTAAATTTCATTTAATTAATAGCAAACACTTAATTTTATAGTCCAATAGAAATAAATATTAGATTGTAATAGTCCATAATAGGTATACATCAGATTGTATAATCCAGCAGATGTTAACACTGTAGTTGTATAAATACTGGTAAACATTTTAAAAGCAGCTTGCCTCCTTTCATTTAAATAGTTTTACCTGTATATCTTTAATATTTTACGATCACCCTATTCATTCCATTGAAAATTATGACAAATTATAAATGAACAGGAAAAGGAAAGGTGCAAAAGTTTCAATAACGCCACTTGGTGATAATGTGCTCCTGATATTTTGACGAAAATATGTAGGCAATAATTCTGTGGACATATATTGTAACTATGATAGTTCAATGATGGTCCTAGATTGCCCATCTGAATTTCACAGCACAAGCATATTTCACTGGGGCTATGGTTTTTAACAAATTAATAGGATTCAGATATTTCAGCAGAAAGTTACCCAAGCACTGATTGTATGATATTGTTCTTAAATTAAACAGTTTTAGACAACATGATTGTCAAAGTGTGCACTACAGTATATAAAATACAAGGCCAGCACATTGCAACCATGGTTTTTAGTAATCAAGACTGACATCCTTTAACAGAAGTTCACTCAAGGAACATTTGTAGAAACAAAGTAACCTTTATATAAAACATAAAACCAGCACATTGCAACCATGGTTTTAAGTAACAGGGATGGTCATCCTTGATGATAGAAGTTTTAGCTCTCAAACTACACTATTTGAACTTAGTAATACATCTGGTGGCAACATAGCAAGCTATATTTTCTAAAAATATTTATTATTATCAGAAAAAAAAACTAAATAAATGTCAAATATTCAAATTTCTCAGTAGTATGAAGAGATGTTCAAAGAGCTGCAAACTAGTCTACCTTGTAAAGTCTAGTTTTTGCTGTGCTTTAATTAAGACTGAATAAATAACTGCTTGAATTCTACTGATAGGTCTAAAGTTATGCAAATTTCATCCACAGAAATATTAGAAAGGTTTTTCATGGAAATACTATAGGTATAAAGGTAATAATATGCCAGATGTGCCTCTGTGGTTCACTCGGATGTAGTTCATATCAGTATAAAGTGCCATTTTCCCTGTCTACTAGCCAGATATAGGCCTTATTGATGCTTTATTGTAAAGATGAATGTCTGTAGATGATTTTAAGCCATGTTATATGCTAGGCTGGTCAAAATGAAAGTTGGTATATCCAGATGTGTACCAACACAAAACTAGCATTTTTATCACATGTATCAGTCAAAAGACCATGGTTTCATAGCATTATGGTCAATCTTATACTTTTTTTTGGTAATTTTCAATTGCCTATAGCCAGATGTTGATGTGATCTTGCAAGAGCTGGAAATGATGATAAAACAAGAAACATGGAAATTCCACAAAAATCCGGTTTTCAAACTTTGCATCATGCCATCTGTTTTTTAGGTCATGGTCTGATACACATTTTGATTACATCTAATCATGCTATTCAAAAAAGATCCAACAAACATAAATCTGTCACTGCCATATGTCATTCCTGACTCAAGTTTTCAGTTTGACTTTGACCCTTTGGCACCTAGATGACCCTTTTTTATTATAGATATACAATCCCAACCTTTGGTTTTCTATAAACTACCTATAGGCCAAGTTTAATTTCAATATATATATATATATCAATGTACACTAAGTAATTGAGAGGAAACCATTTTTTTTTCTATTATAAGTAACTGTGACCTTGACTTTTACCCTAGTGATCTCAGTCAGTAACCCTTCCAATGACATTTGCCCTAGTGGAGACATTTAGTACAGTCTAACCTATACATAATACTGTCTGCATGAAAGTGGTCATTTTAGTTGTTTTATCATAATGTGGCAGCCTTGCTGACTGGTAACTCACCAATTAATTTTCAATATAATATAATGTCAACTTAAATGAACATACAAGCATCTGCTGTTGTTGTTGTTTTTTAGGAGGGTGGGGAGTAATCCCAAACAAAATGGTGCAAAATACTGTTTTAGATGCACAAACAACACAAACATTTTGGCCCTTTATGTATATTTCTGACTAAGTCAAGGATCATAACTCTGGTATACTTAATGGCGGAATGATGCTACAGATCTGAGAAGTTGTGTAGAGATTTCTTTCTATTGTGGCCATTAAGTGCATCAAGTGAAACTATAAAACTGAAAGAAGCCCATTCGAGGATGCTTCTGACTAAGTTTGGGGAACATCCATCCAATGGTTCATGAGAAGTTTCTTAGAGGTTTTTTCTGTTTTCAGCCCTTGGAGGCATTAAGTGCAGCCTTGTGAAGTTTGAACAAACTTGAGGAAAGTCTATGCCGAGATGCTACACAACAAGCTTGGTGTCATTCTTGCAAGTAGTTACAGAGGAAAAGATGTTTAAATATTGATGCCGACAGACAACAAACACAGGGTAATTACAAAAACTCACTTGAGCACAAGTGCTCAGATGAACTAAAAGGTTTTGAAGGAAAGGATACATTTTCTTACCCCTCCATGAACAATTTTAAAGACGAGTTGGTGCATTAACATGGCATCAAAAGGTCGCTCTAATGTAGCCATCTCATACACTATTACACCTAATGCCCATATATCACTCTGAAATGGAATAAAACATCTATTAATGTATACATGTACATCTTTACGAAAATTTATTTTCATTATTTGTTGTTACAGCAGCACTTGCATTTACATAAATCTGGTATTGAGATGTTTATGGAACTATTGACTGTTTTACTCTACTCATGAAGACACTATTGCTGAAACAGCTGAAAACATGTAGACTAATAAATATATATGTACTGTAATTATATTACAATTACTTTCCTCTGGTTAGAGCACTTACCCCTGTGGTGCAGTGGATAGTACCCTTTCCCAATGCAAGGACTCGGGTCAGAGTCCCATCAATGCACTTGAAAATATTTCTACAATACTTAGTTAGTACAACAATACGGCTGCATTAATGTATTAGAGTACCCCTGTAATATTTTGAAATAAGTTGCATACCACTGCCATTTTCTAAAAACAAGAGGGTCATGATGACCCTGGATCGCTCACCAGAGTAATATGTTTCAAATGTCAAACTGATGATTTTTAGAAATTTTTTGGAAAATTTTCCGATGTACAATCAAGTAACCCCTGGGGCGGGGCCAATTTTACCACGGGGGTCATGATTTGAACAAAGTTTGTAGAAGTCTACTAGGCAATGTTACATATCGAATATCTAAGATCTAGGCCTTCTGGTTTATTTTAAGCAAATTTATGAAGATTTCCCTATGTACAATAAAGTAACCCCTGGGGCTGGGTCAATTTGACCCTGGGGGGTCAAGATTTGAATAAATTTTGTAGAGGTCCACTAGGCAATGCTACATGTCGAATATCTAAGCTCTAGGCCTTCTGGTTTATTTTTAGAAAATATTGAAGATTTTTCTATGTACAATCAAGTAACCCCATGGGGCGGGGCCAATTTGATCCCGGGGGTCATGATTTGAAGAAATTTTGTAGAGGTCTACTAGGCAATAATACATGTCAAATATCTAAGATCTAGGCCTTCTGGTTTATTTTTAGAAATTTTTTGACGACTTTCCTATGTAAAATAAAGTGACCCCTGGGGCGGGGTCAATTTTGACCTGGGGTCATGATTTGAACAAATGTTGTAGAGGTCCACTAGGCAATGCTACATGTGAAATATCTAAGCTCTAGGCCTTCTGGTTTATTTCAAGAAATTTTTTGAAGATTTTCATACGTAAAATCAAGTGACCCCTAGGGCGGGGTCAATTTTGACCCCGGGGGTCATGATTTGAACAACTGTAGTAGAGGTCCACTAGGCAATGCTACATGTCAAATATCTAAGCTCTAGGGCTTCTGCTTTTTGAGAAGAATATTTTTTGTGGTTTTCCTATGTAAAATCAAGTGACCCCTGGGGCGGGGTCAATTTTGACCCCTGGGGTCTGATTTGAACAAATTTTGTAGAGGTCCACTAGGCAATGCTATATGTGAAATATCTAAGACCTAGGCCTTCTGCTTTATTTTCAGAAATTTTTTGAAGATTTTCCTATGTAAAATCAAGTGACCCCTGGGGTGGGGTCAATTTTGACCCCGGGGTCATGACTTGAGCAACTTTAGTAGAGGTCCATTAGGCAATGCTACATGTCAAATATCTAAGGTCTAGGGCTTCTGGTTTTCAAGAAGAAGATTTTTTAAGATTTTTCTATGTAAAATCAAGTGACCCCTGGGGTGGGGTCAATTTTGATCCCGGGGTCATGATTTGAACAAACTTGGTAGAGGTCCACTAGGCAATGCTTCACACCAAATATCTAAGCTCTAGGTCTTCTGGTTTTTGAGAAGAAGATTTTTAAAGTTTTTCCTTTCGGTTGCCATGGCAACCAGAGTTCTGCATGGAATTCAATTCTTTGAACAATTTTTGTAGAGCTTCACCCAAGGAACATTCCTGTGAAGTTTGGATGAAATTTGCCTAGTGGTTTATGAGGAGATGTCGTTTGAAGTAAAAGTTTACAGACAACGGAAGACGGACGACAGACGGTGAGTGATCCTAATGGCTCACCCTGAGCCTTTGGCTCTGGTGAGCTAACAATAACTTCACAACAAGATATAGTAAATTGAGGATCTGCAAAAGTGATAAACTACAGAAGTAGTTATGATAATTTACTAAATTTTGGTATGTCATTGTGGCCAACATATGTTTTTTTGGTGACCTTAATTAAAACTAATATTCAGCTTTTTGCCCTTGTTAGGCTGAGCCAAGTAATAAATATATGATAAAAGATGTATGTCTACATTCTAAACTAAGAAATAGGAAAATAATGCACCTGTCTCTCACAGACTGACTGTAGGCGGAATTCCCAATTGCTTCTTTATTTATAGATATGAATGCTACATCTCATATATGTCTTTTGAGTACATATTATGTAACTGTTATCAAAATATACCATTCTAATATGAAAAATCCATGCACATTTCTGTCAAAACGCAGAAATTTGACGTCACATTAAGATATTATTTGGCACTATACAAGCGCCAATAAAGAGTGCTACCATATTTGATCTACTATTTTAGATAAAAGACATTTTAGAATCAAAATGACCCTGTACAGATTATTAGACCTGCAGAATAACTCACTAGAAGTCTACGCAATTCCACGGGATGTGTTACTTCCAATGTTTTAACACTTTTCAAACACGGTTACGGGTTGACCTCATGCAAACATACTATATTTGGCGCCATACGTGCACCATGGAATAATGCTTCTATATTTCATCTACTTGGTTACATAAAAAGCATAACAGAATCGAAGTAACATATAACAGAACAATGTTTTAACATATCTCAACAATATGTATTGGTTTTATGTCGTATTATTCACTTGGGCTACGCCCTTGAAAAATTATGCCGCAGGTGTATAACCTCTTTGTATTATTTCAGTATGTTAAAACATGATTCTACTGTACATTAATTCTTAATTAAAGAATATAACGACAGTACAAAATACTATTTTCTGATGCAGAATTAATTAGGAATATTGGTTGTATAAAAAATCATTAGTATATGAAAATAGAAAATCGAATAAAATATTTTTTGTGGTATAGTTACAAATCAGCTCATCCAAACAAGGGCACGTGATGGCCTGTCCTATTTTCAGTCCCAACGACCTTTGACCTACTGACTCCCAAATTATAACAGTCATCTACTAACCTCATGCAATCATCCTATGAAGTTTTTAGATTGTATACTAAAGCTGTCTTTCAAGCTGAAAATAGTTAGAGTCTCAAGGTCACTGTAACCCTGACCTTTGATGGTGACCTAATAACCTCTAAAACAAAAAGACAGGCAATGAAGTGGAAGTAGAAAAACAGGCTCTAAAGTTACTGAGCTGAAACCATTTTCAGTCTCAGGTTCATTGTGGTCTTGACAATATGACATCCCAAACAATTTGTTAGTTCTACTGAACTTATGAAATTTTATGATTATAGGCTAAAGCATTCTCTAGTTATTGAGCTGAAACTATTTTCAGTCTAGAAGTCACTGTAACCTTGACCTTTAAAATACTGAACTAAAACCAATCAGTCCAAAGTCAATCATCCTATGAAATTTGGCAACTGTAGGCCAAAATGTACTTAATGATTTGCACTGAAACTGTTGTCAGGTTTAAGCACAATGTAACCTTGACCTTTGACCTACTGACCCAAATAAAATAAGGGTCATCTACTGACCAAACGGAATCATCCTATAAACTTTGATGACTGCAGGCAAAAGCAATATTTACTTACTGTTTTGAGTCCCGAGGTCACTGTGAGCTTGACCTTTGACATAATGATCTCCAAAAACAATAGGGGACATCTACTGACTACAGACAATCATTCTTGAAAAGACTGACTAACGGTCACTTTGACCTACTAACCCCCTCCCCACCCCACCCCCAACCCACCACACACAAAAAACAACATTTGCAAAAGTGCACTAATTTGAACAAATGTTACAAAGAATCTTGTCAGGATGCTACAGATTAAGTTTGGTATAAGTTTTCAGAGAAGAGTAGTTTCAGAGGAGAAGGTGTTTATGTAAATTGTGGCTGACAGACGATGAAAAACAAGGATGGATGCTGGACCACCCACCTATACAAACAGCTCACCCTAAAATTTCAGTTCAAGTGAGCTAAAACTTATTTAATTTTAAAAGTTTGCTATCCCATACCTTGGAATCATACGGTTTGCATGAGAATATTTCAGGACTCATGTAGTAAGGACTGCCACAGAAAGTTACTGCCTTGGCATTTGGTCTCTCTAAAACTCTGAAATAACAATGGTATACATAAATGTTCCAAAGCCTTGTCACTAAAACTGAACAAACACAATGACATATCAAGAGTTGTCAGCAGAGAAACAAGCACACTACAATTGATGCACATTCTGAAGCTGCAATGTTTGGTGGGTGGGGGCTGCTTGAGTAAGAAGAACTACTGAGAAACACAAAATAAGTAATATGAGCCGTGCCATGAGAAAACCAACATAGTGGGTTTGCGACCAGCATGGATCCAGACCAGCCTGCGCATCCGCGCAGTCTGGTCAGGCTCCATGCTGTTCGCTTTTAAAGCCTATTGGAATTGAAGAAACTGTTAGCGAACAGCATGGATCCTGACCAGACTGCGCGGATGCGCAGGCTGGTCTGGATCCATGCTGGTCGCACACCCACTATGTTGGTTTTCCCATGGCACGGCTCATATAATTGTGTGGCCTCAGGGAATTCAGTCTGAACCTGAACTAGATTTCTGAGACAAATATTCTGAAAAAAAGTTTTATGAAGACCAGGAAGAAAATGTGGCCTCTAGTGTGTAAAACAAGGCTTCCCTATTTATTGGCCTAGTGATCTAGTTTTTTATTCCAGATGAGCCAGTAAAGAACTCATCCAAAATTTTATTCAAGGTAATCTTCTGACAAAGATTTATTAAGATAGGGTCAAAATTGTGTCCTCTAGAGAATTAATAGTCAAACTGTTGATGACAAATGATGATGGCACTGGACGACAGACACAGGGCAATCACGGTAGCTCACCTTGAGTATATTATGTTCTGGTGAGCTAAAAATGGATGAACGTCAATGCATTTTATGTTTGAGTACTCTGTCAATGGTTATTTTTAATGTTTAGTCTAAGCTTACATTTTGAAAAGAAAATTCAAACAACATCAAATCATAGAAAGAAAGGGTTGTTTCAAATGAAAATTGAACAGCATATAAAACATTGTATTTTACTCTACAAAACAATTTTCAGTGTACTGGTATATTACTATATACATTGAATTCCGGAAAAGGACTGCATAAAGGGGCCATAGTTTAGGACAGTTCAATGCCTTTAAAAACTTACCATTTTCAAAGAACTGTTACATATGTTTGTTTTGATGCATTTGCAATGAATAATGTCTCAGTGTTGAAATTTCACATAACTAGGTGGAACATACTTTTCAGCAATTGTTTACTTTTATTTCTTTACAAATGGCATTCGTTTTTAAAGGGGGACAACTTTTTTAGAATATTTAAAGTATCCATCATACGGGACAGTATGGCAAAACAAGTAATGGTCAGGTAGGTTGTTGGTAAAGATGTTGTTTGTTTATCAAATACTTCTGTGTTTTGATGATATACTCCTTATCCTTAAATATTGAAAGTGCTGCTTTTTTTCACAGACTGTCCCAAACTCCAACGCAGTTATCTCCCTTGCCGCTTCGCTCATTGATCACTGCCACCACAACGTTCACGTGACCATGGTTCATCATGTGATGATCGGTTTAAAATTTAACTTATATTTTAATATGATATACCAAACTTTTGACAATAACATATCTTGGCCAGCAGGAAAATATTCAAAAGCCTCCATCTGTTTTGGCTTGGGTCAAATGGTAGCATTATAATAGTGAACGGCATCAAAGATTAACGTCGACATACTCGTTTGTTTACTTCTAGTTTGGTTTCAGGACACTTACTGGTCGTGTAAATTAATACCTATTTTCATTCAGAATCATAATTTTTTCCATTATGGAACATTCGCCTGTGCTAAAAGAAGTGTAAACTTAGAAAACAATGGGGAAAAAATAACTAAATAATTATATATCTTATAGAAGTCCACTTAGCTGAATTTTAGATAAAAACATTGTGTTGGCAGTGATCAATGAGCGAAGCAGCAAGGGAGATCACTGCATTGGAGTTTGAGATTGTCCACAGCTTTGCACCTCAACAAAATCAAAGCCTCTGCATACATACTAATTTTAATAACAAACATTACTTACTAATTTTAAATACATGTCCTCCCAGGTTGGGAATAGAGTCATTTTCAAATATCGTTTGGCAATATATACTTTACTGATCAAGATGTTTAAATATTCAACTGAAATGATTACTTCGCAAGTCCCATATCTCCAAGTTTAACCTCCCAATTCTCTGACAGAAACACATTCGGTGTCTTAACATCTCTGTGTATGATTGTCTTCCGATGTAAATACTGAAAGAAACATAAGCAAGTTCATTTCAGGAATATTGACAATTCACAACCCATATTCAAGCAAAAATTTGTAAGAAAAGAAAGTTCAGCAATTAATTTCTTGCTAAATGTCAATAATCAAGTTTAAACCTGCTGTCCTCCAGATTTATAGTTAGAACATGTTTTCATCAGTAAGTAATTACAATAAAAAGAAAATGCAAAGTGATTCCATGCATTCTAAAACCCTTTTATCTGTAAAAACAATCTTTTAATCAATACAATATGCAGAAAACTCTCAAAAGTGAAAATTTTATGAAAATAGAATGAATTTAGCTGTACTTAAACAATACTGGTTTATCATGATTTATAGAATGAATTTAGTTGACTTAAACAATACTTGGTTATCATTTTTGAGCAAAGGCTCTTAGTCATTAGACTTGACATACCTTCTTATATTGGTGAATGTTTGTGCCAGTTTACTTGAATATCCATTTTTGTATGTTATAGACTGGATCGACAAGAAAAATTGAAAGACCTTGACCTTTTAGCTAGAAATGTAGGTATTGCATGCAATACATTGTTTAGTTATGGTAATTGTTTGTGCCAAGGTACCTGAATATTCACCAATTCATACAAATGTAATAGACTGTCCAAGAAAAATGATGTTCTTAAAAGTATGACCTTGACCTTAAAGGTACGGCTATGGGTCTTTAATGCTTCAAGCTGCCTTCTTATGGTGAATGTTTGTGCCAAGTTATTTGAATATACGTGCATGCATAAAAAAGTTACAGAGCAGTTGAAGTCAAGCCCCAGAAGTATAGGACAAACACTTACCTGTAAAGCACAAGTAATTTGTCTGAACCATTCTGTAAGTCGATCTTCTTCAAGTTTCTTCCCCTTTCGTTTCTCAAGAAATTCCGACAGGTCTCCATTTGAACAGAATTCAGTAACAATACAAAGTGCTCCATCACTTTCGAATGAATCAGTATACCGTAGAACGTTGTTGTGATTAAGTTCCTTCAGCAGATTGGCTTCTTTTACTGCAAGTTCTTTCTCTTCTTCAGGCGATGTACGCAAGTCAATTATTTTCATAGCATACTGAAATTGTTTATAAGTTTTTTGTGCTATAACATGGCATTAATATAATTTGCTTAAGATATTCATTCTCACATAGCAGACGTCTACCCCGGTTTCCATCTCAGAACCATATCAAACCTCTGACGTATGAGAATGAAGATCTCAAATATATATAAAATGAAATAATATACAATACATAGGTCATCACCTACCTGACCTTGATACTTCAAAATCTTGATGTATCAGTTAATTCTCAAAGTTTGACCCAAAGAAAGGTTGATAACAAGAGTTGTTAGAGGAGACAACATGCTCAACTACTTGGAACTAGAGCTATCACCATAGTCACTTATACCCTAGCTGAGGAAACAAAACATTCCTGAAGATAATTTCAAATATGTGATGAAAATTGGGGAGTATGGGAACTCCAAATCTTCGTTCATCCCAGAAAAAAATGACACACACATATATCTACAAATAATGGAGTCTGTCAAATATGATGCAGGTGTTGGTGTGGATCTCAACATTAACCAGAAATTATAAGTATAACGGTGTCATAGTTCATATAATATTTCTGCCAGAGTTATAGCCCTTGTGATGTAGTTGATGATGTGGAACACTTTTAAAGTTCCATCAGGCTTTATATTCAAATCAGATGTACTAGTTAGCTGTTATACATTCGAAACTTTAAAAATAAAAATTAAAAATGATATATTATAGTCTACGAGCTTGTCTATGTAGCAACCAAATGGTAGTATTTTCACAAATATTTCAAGGAAGATACATGTACTGTTGAAAGACATGAATGAATGTTTAAAATTTCATACAAGATTTTCAAAGAACACTGGGACAACATATTAATAATCTGTAAATGTGTCTTGGTTGGAATAAGTTGATGAGTCATTTTTTAGCTCACCTGTCACATAGTGACAGGGTGAGCTTTTGTGGTCGCCCTTCGTACGTCCGTCTGTCCTTCCACAATTTTTTGTGAACAAGATAAAGACCACATTTTGCAAGCAATTTTGATCAAACTGGTACAAAACTTGTATTGGCATGATATCTCAGTTTCTTTCGAAACCTGGCCAGATCCCATCATGGGTTCTAGAGTTATTGGCCCTTAAAGGGCCAGAATTTGCTATTTTTGTGTGTCAACAATTTCTTGTCTGCATGATAGTGGTTTCATTTCTGATTTTATTTTAACCAAACTTGCACACAACTTGTATCACCATAAGGTCTTGGTTCCATTCTTGAACTGGCCAGATTCCATTATGGGTTCCAGAGTTCCTGAAAGGGCCCAAATTAGCTATTTTGACCATGTCTGCACAATAGCAGCTTCATTTACTACTTGATTTTAACCAAACTTGCACACAACTTGTATCACCATAAGATCTCGATTCCTTTTTATACGCCCGAAGGGACATACTATGTTATCGCCTTGGTGTCCGTCTGTCTGTATGTCTGTTGGTTAGCAATTTCCCTTCTGCTCTGTAACTCTTGAACCCCTTGAAGGATTTCAAAGAAACCTGACACAAATGTTCACCTCATCAAAACGATGTGCAGAGCGCATGTTTCGGATGGCTCACTTCAAGGTCAAGGTCACACTTAGGGGTCAAAGGTCATATGTTTTGTGTGTATATTGCTCTGCATTTGGGTCGATTGCAGTGCTCTTGTTTTTATTTGACAGATCCTTCTTTAGTTCACTTACAATAATTTTTTTAATTACTTCCCTTTTATGTTACTATAAATAGCTTATTTAGTAACTTTTTTATTACTGGCCGTAGGGAAAAACCAAGACCACTTTTCTGCAGTACAACATGGATGGTACCTCCAATTTTTGATTGATCTTGATCATGATTTTTTGACCTTCTTGTCCTCAAGTGCAATTATAACAGGTGAGCGATATAGGGCCATTTTGGCCCTCTTGTTTAAAGATTCCTCTAAATATTCAGGCTAGAATTATAACAAATACTAGCTGAATTAACATTTTACCATGCAATTATGGCCTTCTATAAAAAGTATGTGTTTTAAAGGTGGTCAATCACATTTAATCAACATTTAATGACATTTTTTACTTTTTGTATATTCTGGTAGAGAATTATTTAAGGAACAAAAAGACCGATTACATAGAGTTAGATTCCTATTTGAAATGTATATTTTATTATTTTTATAAAATTTTGTAATTACTCCCCTTTAATATGAAAGTATAATAAAAAGCTGGGTATTTCTTTTTATTTCGATACAATGTCTAGTTTTACATTTGCATTTGATAGACATATCAACTATTGAACAATCTGAACCAAAATGCAAGTTTTAAAGCTGTGTGTAGCTTCTGAATTCATTTATTTCCAATCTATCTTGGTTGCGCAACCAAGATAGGCAAAGGGAGGTAATAATATTTTTTCAAACTTGCGTTTCTAATGAATTCCATCTAAATACATAATTTTTAATGCAAGTATTTCACAAATATATTACAATATGTCTAATATTTATACATTTCCTTAGGCAAAGTATGTTTATCAAATTTATACTTATGATAAAATAACTCTATCTTGGTTGGGCAACCAGGATAGGAAAACGAAATTTTAAAAATACCTCCAGTGAAAATCTAATTTGTATTAAGTGTTAAGTGAACATAAATGAGTGTAAATGATCAGATGCTAAAGTTTCGAACAAATCCGTTACATGGCCAAAATCTGATTATCCACCTTTAATCATGTTTATTAGTATTACATAAGCTCATTTGTATGACAATTTGTGCACTAATTCTATAGACAAAAATACGATTTCTGAAAATTAGTGTGCAGCCCGCTACATAGATCTACATGTAATAATTAATTTAGACGTCAAGCTACGCCAGTGGTCAGTTCTTTATTAATCTTTTTATGACCTTAAAAAGACGGTAGATTGACAAACATTGCAACATAATTTGTCGGCCAAAAAAACCTACTTTCGCTTTCAACTTTCGTTTTACATACATCTCTACATAGTGCCAAGAATATCCTCTTGCGTCCCAGAATAACGGTATTTTAACTCCCCACCTTCCTACTAAATTAGACTAACATTTAAAGTACAGTTTAATAGATCTATATAAATCTATTGTACCTGTTTGTTGTCTTCCTGACCTTTAACCAGGTACACTTTACCAAAAGCCCCTTCCCCCAATGTCCTCTCCAAAACAAACTCGTCCGACGTCGACATTCTTTTCACATGCTATAAATATTTATCAGAATTTCTGTTATAGAAGCTATATCACTGACATAAAATCCCGTACTTTTCTTTTCTTGTTTAATTCTTCCGGTTTGCTTTAAGTCGAAAATAGGTTTAAACTTGTATAAAACTTGTATACAAGTTAAAGTTACAACCTTTAACCTTCTAGGGAGAAGTCGTTGTAAATAACTATAAATATTATAATAATAGATCTACACTATAGTCTTAATGAAAACAGTAATGATAAATTAGATCTTATGAAAGTAAATTAAGTAAGTTGGCAATATACAAATTACGCGATATGTGTACAGTAACTCCAACGCAGCGAAGCGGTAAGGGAGATAGATGCGTTGGCGTTTGTAATGACCCAGCTATCGCCCTGCATTCCAGCAAATATGGTGGCTGATTTGTGCCATTTCGTTATTTCGTTCTGTCGCAGCGACACAACGATAAACGCTGAACGACGCCATGTCGAATGTCGGCCCGTCGAACGTCGCCCCACCGAAAGTCTTTACGGCGCCCGGCCAAACGTCGTCGCCCCAACAAAGAGCTATAAAAATAAATATTATTATACCTTTTTGGCCCCAACAAACATCGCCCTGTCGAATGTTGCCCCTGCCGAATGTCCATCGCCGATTGTGGATCCGACAATGTCAGCCACCATAAGCAAAGTAATTTAAAAGGCAGATGTATCGAACCCCTTGTTTACAGATAGAAGCTTAAATGAAAGTAATATTTGCAGTGCTAGACAAGGTTGCCAGCCTATAATATTATTTGACGATGTCACTAAACCAAAGCCATATTACTTGAATCAGATTTTGTTTCTTATTTTCATAACTGTTAACTGTTGGATTTACAATTCAAAATATTTATTTGATGTGCCACGATTTGAATAAACGGCGCGATGATTCAACACGTGTCATTGTATTCGATCGATGAAACGCATGCAACAGTTTATTTCTGTTTCCCTTCTGTAATCATTCTGAGTAGTGAGAGTACGCCTCCTAACAAAAATGCTATGCTGAAATATTATATTTTCTAGTTCATTTTTCCATATTCATGCATTGTCCCTAATCAAGGTTTTCATTGATTTTTTTTTTAAAAAAAAAATCGAGCTAAAAACTCTCCGCAAATCAGCCAGATGGCTTCTTCGCCGCTTAGTGAAAAAAAGTTGACATTCGCTTAGGGCCACGCAGTCTTAAAAGCCCGGCTATGGCGATCATAACCGATGTTCTGTTAATCTTTTTAATAATCGCTTCGAAATTTCAAGAACTAATACAACCAGGAAGTGGATTGCCGTAGTTGCAACGACGCAGATAAACTATTTATGTTTATTGTAAAATTGTTTATTTCAAAATGGCTACAGGTGACGATGAACAGTTTGAAGTTAAGGGACTGATTGGTGAAGGTGCTTTCGGGAAAGTTTTTCTGCTGGAAAAGCCGTCTTCTGGGGAACAGGTATATTACTATGTCATCTGGTGACTGGGTCATCAAACCGAAAGTAAATGTGTTATTTAGTCACTCAAAAGCAATTTATATTCCATATTTCATGTACTATAATGCCCAATCGTTTAGACCGTGTGTTTGTGCTTCATCACTCAAGAAGAACGATGTGGCCGGCTGCAATAATTTAAAGTATAATCTCGACCATACGGAGTTCATTTAGGAAGTAAATTTATAGCCTAATGGTAGGAGGTCGCAAAGTAACTGGAACATACACACGCGCACGCACACACGAACGTATGAATGCACGAAGACTATCAGCCGAATGACATCAATACATGTATATTTCAGTTAGCCTTAAAGATGTGCCAACTTGCTGGCAGACATCCAAAAGAAATTGAGCAGACGGTTCAAGAAGTTAAACTTCTGGCGTCACTGCAACACGAGTACATACTGAAATATGTCGAGGCATCCCTTGAAGAAGGCAAGTTGATGATCATCACGGAATATTGTCCCAATGGCGACCTCCAAGCGTACCTTGCTGAACATGCCGGAACCGTCATGGAAGAACGCCGACTGGTGGAGTGGATTCGTCAAATAACAAGCGCGCTTCAGGTAAAACTTTGTCCCCGTCATTTGAGTAGAGCATTGGTTTAAAGAGGATAAATGTAGACCAACGCCCTCTGTAGCAGGTTGAGAAAACGTATAGCTACGTAGGCCGGAAGTCGAACTCGTGGCTCTGACGGTCTACCACAACTTACACACCTTATTCATATTAAACTAGGAATACAGGATCGGAATGTGACATACTTTTCTTCTTAATCGAGATCCATCGTCGACGAATTTTTACGGACACACAAAAAATACTGTGATGCATGAATTTCTCATGAACTATATCTTTAAGCGCCATATTGGCGCCCCGCATTGGGTGCAAAATGTTACATGGTTTAAAAAGAATGTGCAGTCAGACCGGGACTGTAACCCAAAGTCACGGTATATCGCTTCCATTGGCTTCTAGCTGAGCTACAAGTAGCTACAAAATTATTCAAATATAAGCATTTTATTAGCGATATGTAACGTGACAGTAATAACGTATTTATACAACGCCCCCTCGATAGTAGTGTCAATAATTATATTTCATAATACTATATGTATATGTATGAAATTTCTAACCCATTTAGAAAAATTATGTGACATATACAAATTTCAACTAGATGGAATAATGCTATGATATCGTTTTATGTATTGTACTACCTAAACAGCAGAGTTTACAAAAAAAGCAAATTTCGTTATAAGATAGGCAAATCATGACAAAACAAGTTAAGTTCTTTATGTTGGAAACACATTTGACCACAGATCAGGGAAACAGTATCCACACATCTGCTCCTTACACGTTGAATAAAAGGTAAAACATTACCCAGTAATATTGTGACTTTTTAGAGGTTGAAAAATGAGTTTTGTGATATATTGCAGCATTCAGTGTTTTGTAACTTTTCCATATGTTCTAAACAACAGATTTGTCTAGATGACTAAAATTTCATAAACCTACTATAAGTATTATTAAATATATTGTCAAAAAAATCGAATGGGCATTTGTAGTTTCAAGCGATTCATATTTTTTTTGCAGTACCTCCATGGGCTACCAAATCCTGTCATACACCGAGATCTGAAAGCTGCCAACATATTCTTCGATGCTAAATGGAACACCAAACTCGGCGATTTCGGTATAGCTAGGTAAACTGTCCTTTCCCTAATATTTTCTATAGACAATGAAGTCAAAGACAACAGCCGTGACCTCAAACATGTCTGCCAGTACCTCATTGATGTATCTTATGCCCGTGCTTGTTATTATGGGATGCCGGTGGATACCTTGGTAGCTCAATGTTCACTGTAAGGATTTCGAAATCAATATCAGGACAGTCAGTCAGTGTTTAAGTTTAATTATGGTCCATCCGCCCTTTTGGACACAATGGAGCATATAAATGCCCCGTAGAGTTATAGACCGCTCAATATCAGGCCCTGTAGGTCTCTAGTGACAATGCATGTCCAAATATTAATGTCTATGTCTCTAAATCTGCGGTTAATGTCAAGATCTCTAGATTTCTGAAGTGAGTATCTAGATCCAATTAGTCAGTGTCCAGATCTCAATGACCATTTTTTCCAGATCTCACGGTCTGAGCCGTCAATATCCATTTCTCAAAGATCAATCTTAAAATCGAAATAGTCAATGTCAAGACATCAGTGTCTGGTGGTCTAAGTCGTCAAAGTCCAGATCTCAGTGAAAAATGTAAAGCTGTTAAATATATCAAATGGCCATTGTTCAGTGAAATATTTTATCTTTAGGTATTTACTTCAAATTGAGAAAATCCTCACCAATGTATTTCATCTAGTAACAGCCAACTGTTAAAAAACTTCCAGTTTTTAGCGGCTGTACACATGTATACTGTGTTAACAGTGTATACAATGTCTACTATTTTAATGTTTTCAGGTATGAAATTTAAGTCTAATATACCTTTAAGACCTGAACCGTCAATGTCCGGACCTCAGTGAAAATTGTAAAGATCTTAAAATCTAAGTCGTCAGTGTCAAGACTTCAGTGAAAAATGTAAAGATCTTAAGATCTAATTCGCCAATGCCCAGGCCTCAATGAAAAATGTAAAGATCTTAAGATCTAATTCGTCAAGTCCAGACCTCATTGAAAAATGTAAAGATCTTCAGATCTAAGTCGTCAGAGCCCAGATCTCAGTAATGAAAAATGTAAAGATCTTCAGATCTTTATCGTCACTGCATAGACCTCAGTGAAAAATGTAAAGATCTTAAGATCTAGGTTCTAGGTCGTCAGTGTTCAGACCTAAATAAAAAATATAAAGATCTTAAGATCTAAGTTGTCAAAATCCAGACCTCATTGAGAAATGTAGAAATCTCAGAATCTAAGTGGTCAGTGTCCAGATCTCAGTGTTCATTGTAGAGATCTCTATCTCTTTAGTGGTCAATTGGCACATCTCAGTGATCAGTGTAGAGATCTCTAGGTACAAGTGATCTATGTACGGCTCTCTAGATCCGTGAGGTTAGTGTCTATATCTCTTGAATATCTACATCCTGCAGATCTTCGTGTGTAGATATTTCCAGAATGTTATTGATTTTAATTGAAGAGACGGAGGTTCGATCATACAGCCCTTGCTTTGGTAGTCCGACGTCTCACTACTTGACCACAAATCCACTCCTGTGGATGAACGTCTCCAATCGCTCCAATCATATATCTTTAGGAGAACCGCATACAAAAATGAACTGAAGTTGCAAGGTTTGTGGGATGAATTAGTATTATACTTGTGTCGGTGCAAAAAGCACGCACGTAGGAAATATCCACAGGCAGGTATTTTGATTAAACAAAAATTAAAAACACGTATTTCTTAGGCTACTTCGTATTACGTTTTACTACTTATTCTTACTATTTCGGTGGTGTGGAACTTATGTTCGTTTTGTCTCATGTATGTGCATTGTTCATCAAACTTGTCAAAAAGGGAAAATTTGTGCTAAAAACCATCTCTACGTCGACTATTTATATTCATGGAAATGATGTATTCAGAGAACACTGGTACCTGATAACACAGGCTGACTACGAAACCAGGGGTCGTGAGTTCGAGCTCCTGATCCTCGAACTAAAGTTACTAACATTCAAAGAAGAGTCCCGCTTTACACCTGGCACGCTTAAGAACTCGGGATACTTCTGGAATTTAGACATTGCTGTGTTCCATTTGGTTATGTTCTGTTATTTGCTGTCGTATTTAGGGTACTCCAGTCAGCGAGCGACTTGGCGATGACACAGTGTGGAACACCTATGTACATGAGTCCAGAAGTGTTCGCTGGAATACCGTACTCGGATAAGGTAAATTGTCCAAAGAATTACTTTTGTTTAGGTGACAAAAGCTTACATACGAACAAAGTTTACAAACTTTCACTATTAAGGTAGTTCTGCACGTTGGAAACATATTGTTCTAAAGTGTATAATTTTATTAAGCCATTTATTATTCAATGCATCTTTATTTCCAAAAGAAATTAGGCAATAAAAAGATAGGGTTATGTGCCTGATTTTTTAAAATCCAATTTGAAAGCTTTGGTCCTCCGGTCGATTTTCACAATGGCCTTCTATAGGTAAGTCGCACTTTTGATGATATTTTCGCGCATAGAAGAAGTTCAAGAATACAGATTTTAATATATATCTTAACCTATTATATACGGCCAAATAAAATGTATCGGTTCGTATTCGCGACATAATAAAATGTCCCAAATTTTATGATAAGGTATAACTCATTTTCATATTACTTACCCTTTCTGTTGTCATGTAATAGATGATCTCTTACGATAAATATTCTGATCAATGTGCATAACGGTAAATATATAAGCAATATACACATATAAAGTAATGTATATAATTGACAAATGGCCAAAGAAAAGATTTTAAAATCAGATGGTCGTTCTATATGAATATGTTAATGGCAACCAGTGAGTAATTTTATCAAAAGGGCAACGTTATACCTTTCAAAAGACGAAATTAGATACTAAAACGCTTGACACTGTAAACTGTTTTGCCGAGTTAGTATCTACTATTGAATTATTAGTGCATTTCTGCACGTAGCAAGATTTATTTCTTGGCTATATAAATTGAATATATGTAAAGGATTTATGAATGATGCCTTTTTAAAAATTTCTTTTAACTGAGTGAAATTCATATATAGAAGTTTCACGTTTGAACCTTTAGGCCGGATGTATTTATTACACCAATATGTTGTATGTTTTAAGTTGTTACGTTATGCACATGCCGGTTTTATAGAAGAATGACTTACTTAATACTTACAATATTATAATGTAATGGAAAATTGGCACACGTTAAAAGGGTCCATCTTACAAAACTACGTCATGTTGAGAAATAACGTTTACAGTAGTTTAGCTTACATGAAATGATTTTTCTTAAACAGAAAACAGATATGTGTTACGATGTTGCCAAAAAGAGTTCGAAAATTTCAATCCAATGGTCGTTTTTAGCCTGACTATTCCCATTAATGATATGCTGCATGTTTTACTCCGCAGACTGACATCTACTCCCTGGGTATTATGATGTATGAGATGGCACACATGGACAAGGAAGCTATACTTCCACAGATGATCTTGTTCAAAATCGTCCACCAAACGGTACTGTATACAATCAGTTTCAATATAGTTTACAGTAGCTTCGTATGGGTTTTTATTTTGTTTGGGTAATATAAAGGGAGAATTTGGTCATATAGTAAACAAGAAATAAAACCCCTCTCATTACCGTAGAAAAAAATTCTATTGTGACTACCATAGTTTAGACAGTATACATTGTTCCTGTGGGGTTTTTTTTTCAGGTATCCATTTACAGGCGATAATGTCAAGTTATAAAATCAACAATATTACATACGATTGTTGTCTACAATTACATGACAAATTAAAGTTAACAAAACAAACTTTCCAGTATATTTACATGCATTTCCAAATTTTATTCAACACTTATATCTCACAGCATTGTAATATGTGATGAAATACTAATAATATTTAAAAAATACAGTGCTATAGAATAACACCAAGTTAAAGGTCCATTACTAAGGGAAAGTGAGTTGGCAATATGTTTCATAGCCAGTGCATAGACTTCTGCAAGACACTAAATAATGAAGATTGGCAGGTCAAAATTTACAGAAGGTCTTTGGAACTCAAAGAAATGTATGTGTATTATGTTGAAATTTCAATGAATCGACAGAATGACCCCCCAGAGCTTTTTAACTTTCTTCATACTTCATAGAAAAATAATTGTACATATACTGCGATTCATTTCGAATTTCTACATACCAACTTTCATTTTCGAATAAAATGAAATAGTTTCTGTGCTTTTTAAAAGAAATTAAAATGTTCACTTTCCTTAGTATTGGACCTTTAAATTAACAATCATAAAAGTGCTGTAAACTTGTTAACTTAGGTCGATTTTTATCATCTTTTTTTCTCTTCAAAAATAGCATTGACGTCAATGGAATGTCAGAAATTTCAAAATTTGCTCATGTTTTTCACGGATATACATGTGTACAATGGTGTGTGAAACTTTGAACTGCTAGATAAAGATTTGAAACTGAATATGCAAGTTTCATGAATGCTAGTACGATAGAAAAAAATCAATATTGTTCACAAAAACACGAGAAATACATATAAGTTTACATGGATAAAATCATTTTGTGAATTAGCTTTGCAAAAATGCAAATGAAAATATGCTTTCCTTAATTAAGTTTATTTGACTGCGAGTTTTTTTTGTAAACCATAAGAAGTAAGTTCGTGATCAAAGAAGCTTAAACTGGAAAGGTAAAATAAGTCGAAATGACGTCGATAAAAATGCCAGGTCTATACATATATCATTTTGTTTATCAAATACTAGACATCAAGGCCTTCGAGTAGTTTCTGCCTGACTAATCAGAATTCGGGTGCCACGAGGTCGCCAGCTCGAGTGGATAGGTAGCTCTGAGCATCAGAACGATTGCAAATCAGGCGATGAACCATTTCAAGAACTTGATTATTTTCTCCCTTACATATTCATTGAAATATTTGGATAAAACAGTAGGCACTCTTATCGCATCTCGACAGTTTTTATCGCTGAATATATATATAGTTTGATCATTTTCTTTGTTTATTTGGTAGTCATATCGAGTCATGTTAGAATAAAGATTTTGAAAAAAGTTGAGGCAATAAGAGAAGTCGCTGCCAGTAATCTCAGTTCGGTGTATTTCCAGTTACCGACGATGCCAACGGATTACAGCCGAGGAGTTACCGACTTATTAACGCTGATGATAAACAAAGACCCTCAACAACGTCCATCAGCGGCACAGATACTCCGCCATGACATCTTCAAAACTACAAAGAAACCTCCTCCTATTGTAAGATAATTTCGTCATAGTTCTAGCTTATAACTTAATTAGTTATGGAGGCATAAAATTAAAACATCATGCTTTTTGATGAAAATCAAAATTTGTTCATGTTTTCATAGTTTGAACATGGACGAACGTGAGGTATATTGAGTTAGTTGGTGGATTTTGGAGTGGACGTGGGTATGGCTTCTCGGACAGAAGGAAACAGATTAGTAGTTTCCTGGTGAAATTAGTAGCATTTCGAACTGTTTCCATTTTAAACAAACCATAAGTATTGTATGACGATTCTCCATCAGCAGCTCGAACTGTTTCCACTTTAAACATACCATAAGTATTAGAATGACGGTTCTCCATGAGCAGCTCGAACTGTTTCCAATTTAAAGAACCCATAAGTTTTTGTATGACAGTTCTCCGACAGCAACTCGAACTGTTTCCATTTTAATCAAACTATAAGTTTTTGAATGATATTCTCCGACAGCAGCTCGAACTGTTTCCATTTTAAACAAACCATAAGTATTTGAATGATATTCTCCGACAGCAGCTCGATTTATTTCTATTTTAAACAAACCATAAGTATTTGTATGACGATTTTCCGACTGCAGCTCGAACTGTTTCCATTTCAAACAAACCATAAGTACATGTATTTGGATGACGGTTCTCTGACAGCAGCTCGAACTGTTTCCATTTTAAACAAACCATAAGTACATGTATTTGGATGACGGTTCTCTGACAGCAGCTCGAACTGTTTCCATTTTAAACAAACCATAAGTATTTGTATGACGGTTCTCCGACAGCAGCTCGAACTGTTTCCATTTTAAACAAACCATAAGTACATGTATTTGGATGACGGTTCTCTGACAGCAGCTCGAACTGTTTCCATTTTAAACAAACCATAAGTATTTGTATGACGGTTCTCCGACAGCAGCTCGAACTGTTTCCATTTTAAACAAACCATAAGTATTTGTATGACGATTCTCCGACAGCAGCTCGAACTGTTTTTATTCTAAACAAGCCATAAGTATTTGAATGATATTCTCTGACAGCGGCTCGAACTGTTTCCACTTTAAACAAACCGTAAGTATTGTATGCCGGTTCTCCACCAGCAGCTCGAACTGTTTACACTTTAAACAAACCATAAGTATTAGAATGACTGTTCTCCATCAGCAGCTCGAACTGAACTGTTTCCACTTTAGAAAACCTGTAAGTATTGTATGACAGTTTCCACCAGCAGGGCGACTTTTTCCGTATTAAACAAACCATAAGTATTAGAATGACGCTTCTCCGACAACAGCTCAAACTGTTTCCACTTTAAACAAAGCATAAATGCATGTGTTTGGATGACGGTTCTCCGACTGCAGCTCAGACTGTTTCCACTTTAAACAAAACATAAGTACATGTATTTGTATGACGGTTCTCCACCAGCATTTCGAACTGTTTCCATTTTAAACAAACCATAAGTACTTGTATGACGGTTCTCCGACAGCAGCTCGAACTGTTTCCACTTTAAACAAACTATAAGTATTAGAATGACGGTTCTCCATGAGCAGCTCGAACTGGTTCTATTTTAAAGAAACCATAAGTTTTTGTATGACAGTTCTCCAACAGCAGCTCGAACAGTTTCCATTTTAAACAAACCATAAGTATTTGAATGATATTCTCCGACAGCAGTTCGATTTCTCTCTATTTTAAACAAGCCATAAGTATTTGTATGACGATTTTCCGACTGCAGCTCGAACTGTTTCCATTTTAAACAAACCATAAGTATTTGAATAATATTCTCCGACAGCAGTTCGATTTCTTTCTATTTTAAACAAGCCATAAGTATTTGTATGACGATTTTCCGACTGCAACTCGAACTGTTTCTATTTCAAACAAATCATAAGTATTTGGATGACGGTTCTCCGACAGCAGCTCGAACCGTTTCCATTTTAAACAAACAATAAGCATTTGTATGACGATTCACCGCAGTGCTGAACTGTTTCCATTTTAAACGAACCATAAGTTATTGAATGATTTCTCCGACAGCAGCTTGAACTGTTTCCACTTTAAACAAACTATATATGTATGGACGGTTTTCCACAGCATCTCGAACTGTTTACACTTAAAACAAACAAATAAGTATTGTATGACGGTTCTCCACCAGCAGGTCGACTTTTTTCCGTTTTAAACAAACCATAAGTATTAGAATGACGGTTCTCCGATAGCAGCTCAGACTGTTTCCACTTTAAACAAAACATAAGTATTATTTGTATGACGGTTCTCACCAGCATTCGAACTGTTTCAATTTTAAACGAAACCATAAGTATTGTATGACGTTCTCCGACAGCAGCTCGAACTGTTTCCACTTTAAACAAACTGTAAGTATTAGGATGACGGTTCTCCATCAGCAGCTCGAACTGGTTCCATTTAAAAAAAACATAAGTTTTTTGTATGACATTTCCGACAGCAGCTCGAACTGTTTCCATTTAAACAAACCATACTATTTGATGATATTCTCGACAGCAGTCGATTTTTCATTTTTAAACAAGTCATAAGTATTTGTATGACGGTTTCCGACTGCAGCTCGAACTGTTTCTATTTAAACAACATCATAAGTATTTGGATGACGGTTCTCCGACAGCAGCTCGAACTGTTTCCATTTTAAACAAACAATAAGTATTTGGATGACGATTCACCGACAGTAGCTTGAACTGTTTCCATTTTAAACGAACCATAAGTATATTTGAATGATATTCTCCGACAGCAGCTTGAACTGTTTCCACATTAAACAAACCGTAAGTATTGTATGACGGTTCTCCACCAGCAGCTCGAACTGTTTACACTTAAAAACAACAACATAAGTATTGTATGACGGTTCTCCACCAGCAGCTCGAACTGTTTTCACTTAAAAACAACAACATAAGTATCGTATGACGGTTCTCCACCAGCAGGCGACTTTTTCCGTTTAACAACCAAGTATTAATACGTTCTCACAACTCAAACGTTCACTTAAACAACATAATCATTTGATGACGGTTCTCCGACTGCAGCTCAGACTGTTTCCACTTTAAACAAAACTGAGTACATGTATTTGGATGACGGTTCTCCGACAGCAGCTCAAACTGTTTCCATTTTAAACAAACCATAAGTATTTTAATGATATTCTCCGACAGCAGCTCGAACTGTTTCCATTTAAAACAAACCATAAGTATTTGTATGACGATTCTCCGACAGCAGCTCGAACTATTTCCACTTTAAAATCAGCATAAGCATTTGAATGACGTTTCTCCACCTCCAAGTCTTCTTACGTGGAATGTTTGGTCAATCTAGTTTTAGTGGTTTGAACGCCGGTTTTAACGGAGGATTATTTAAGGATTGTTTGCAATGTAACTTTCAAAGAGGATGGATCTGGATCAATAATTCATATTCCGGTAGTCAACATTTATGTTTTTAAAATAGCCAAAAAAAACAACAACTTTTATCACATCCCTTTGATTTGTAGTTTACGCATATTGAATGACTTGTCAGAGCCATTGCCCGAGATTCGAAGGACCGAAGGCAAATATTTTGGATATACAGACACTAAATAGGAAAATGGCATAATGACGGATTCAAATAGTTCTGAGCCATTTTCCTTATTTCATTGCACTGTTTTGCTGAAATCACACGACAGATCTCTGCTTGGCATTTAGGTAGCATTTTCACAATGAAATAATAACATTACAGAATTTATCATGGAAACATAGGTCATACTTCGGGGTCTCATTTTCGAGCTGATTTTTCAGTCTGTTTGTTTGACAGAAATAAAAAAAAATTGCATCAAACATGGCCCCCACTTTTCTTTTGGTTCAGCACTGACAATATTCTTCAAGAAAAAGTAAGTTACAGACATTTAAAGTGGGTTGTGTTGACGTGTGCTGCAGCCACTGGATGTCAGTTTTATATAGAATAAAGAAAAAACAGCTATTTAGTGTGTTTATGCCTTTAATTTCACCTGGTGGTTTCCTTCACCATGAAAATCCGGACAGTCCCATATGACCTATGCTTGTGTCGGTGCGACGTTAAAGGAACTGGTCTCCAGATTTTGGCTAAAAATGATCTTTCTTTATTTTTTTATTATTTTTTTTTTTTGTTTCTGAACTGTCTTAAAAATGCAAAGTCAAGAAAAAAAAATGCCCAAGTTGAGAATCGAATCCGGGTCCAGTAAACATTTTCCTGCGGTTTTTACCGCTATACGACAGAGGAATTACTTTATAATTAAGGCGGTTTACCTCCAATACCCTGTTACAAACACTATTTAATTCTGAATTTAAAAAAAAAATAGTAAAAACAACTAATTCTTATGTGTTTACATAACTTATAATATATCAGTAAGTAAGTTTCAATGCCTTCTTAAGAAATATAGCAATACTGTTCTGATATCTAAAATATTTCTCTCTTTTTTTGTCGTATGATCTGGAGGTCAGTGCCTTTAAATCCAACAAAAAATAGACCCGTCATATAGCACAAACTATGGACCGGCGAATTATATAAGGAGTCTTATAAAAATGATAGACACCTCTGTCTGTTTTACATTTCAAAAGTCAACGATGCAGTCATTAACAGGCTTTATTAGATATCCCCCCCCCCCCCCCCCCCACACACACACACACATACACCCTCCCACACACACACACACACCGCCACCTCTAATTAGCTTGTTTAATCATCCAAGTATATCTCTTTTCAAAAATAGAAAAACAATGAGTCAATATTTTGTTACACATGAAAATTGAATCAAAGAGCTCACATGGAGCGATACTACGACAATTGTCGTTGAGATGTTGTCACATTTTACAGTTTAGACATGATCTATACTGTAACGTCTGTCACTTCATATTGAACTGCATATAGTTAAAGGCGCAAATACATTAGCTTCGCGCTGAGGCGACGGTTTCAGGAGTGTACTATTTTACAGCCTTCCCGAAGGAAAAGTAACTTGGATGATGTTGACGACGAGGACAAGGAGGATGATGGCATGAAAACCATTCTTGGTACCCTGACTCAGCTTTATCATCCTGATGGTCAGAGAACATTGGGTGGTGGAGCGGCAAAGATGCTGAAAACCAGTGGTGAAGTTGATAATGGCAGACCAAATATGCAGACAGATGACGAATATGAAGATAATCCCGTCATGCATCTTGTCAAGAGGACGCTGGCTGATATGGTATGCTATATATTCTCTCAGAATATCAGTTGCTCATATATCGGTATATGATTCGTAAACATTTTCTTCGCGCTTATTTACTTTCAAAATACTTGTTACTTAGTTTGAATTTGTAAAATGCAAGACAAGCTAGTATTTTTAATATGATGTGGAATTATAAAGTGTTGTTTTGTTTTTCATGTCTAGGGTCATGATCAAACGCAAATTCAAGGTAAGCTAGTTTTATCTTGTTATTAATTCTGTTTCATATCTCCTAGCATGATAAGTTTACTACTCAGGCAACTTGCTGAGTAAGCACTATTATTTAAATAACACGTGGAAGTGAGGGTGTTATTGATATTGTCCACCCGAAAACTGTAGTAATCGGCGAGGGTATTAATACAATTTTAGGGTTGACAATATCCGACATGTGTTATTTATTTTATTATACTGAAGCAACTATTGAGTGCGAAGCGCAAAGGAAACCTCTGCGCATGTGTTATTAAAATTATTACCTGGGGATTATTCGAAAACGCGGATCTGCATGAGAGACATTAAAATTAATACATTTTGAGAGATATGGACTCTACATTAGGTGTTTTACATGAGGTATAATAAAATGATATAGTAACCAAAAACAATTGGTTTATTACCATAAAATATATCGTACTTAAGTCTTTTCTATTACTGACAAATTGCAAAATGTGTCGGTTGACTCTTGCAAGTTACCCCAGTTACCCAAACCAGTGTAACTGGGCAATATTTCTTAGGTAAATTAAAAACAACAAAAATTACTTTGTTATGTTTGTCCGATAGTACTTGGTCAACATTTTAATTTGATTGTCTTCAGGTCATTCAGTACTGGAAAGACAAGTGGAAATGCTGAAAGTGTAAGTATAGTTTACATCGCAACCGAAATAAATGTTCGCATAAAATAGTGAATACAAATGTAATTGTTTTCAATACGAATTTTTCCCTTTTACTATTTCAGATAGTTTTCCCGATAGCTTTAAGTATTTAAGGGAAAATGGTTTATCTGCGTCTACTTTTTCTTCAATATTATACCGAGCAGAATCTGATGTCACCAACTAATTTTCTAAATGAGATAATTTAGTGCACAGCATACACACTGATTTCTACCCTACATAATAAGTGATGCATGTTGTCGGTTTTTAATAAATGGAGATAATTTATGATATTATATTCAAAATTTCTATTAGAAAATTACACCATGATAACATTATTTATGCAAGGGTAAAAAATAGGGAAAATCTAAACTAAACTTACAGTATACAGCCGTTTACTATAATGAATACAGAAAACTCAAAATCGCTCTTAAAAATATTGCAACATTTTAAATAATGGTGTATTCAGACATAGTATTTTTTACGAATGTTGTGTTCTCTCTTTGTATACAAGAATTATAATATTCTTTAGGAACATCTATATGCTGTATTTAATAATAATATTCATATATGGTACCATTGCAACAAAGAACCCATTAAAATACCGTCGTTAGAAGTCCAGCTTTACCTTTTCAAGTCCCTTTATTTTGAAATAATTTGAATTAAGTGAATATTAAGGTAGTAAGGACAGAAACTCTATTTTCAGTTGTTTAATTCTTGCCATACTAGTTTGACCGTGCTTGATGCCTCAGTAAATTTCCAGCCTAGCTCGACCAAGCTTATAGCGTCTGGAACGTAGATTTACATCCTATAGCTCGACCAAGCTTATAGCGTCTGGAACGTAGATTTACATCCTATAGCTCGACCAAGCTTATAGCGTCTGGAACGTAGATTTACATCCTATAGCTCGACCAAGCTTATAGCCTCAGGAACGTAGATTTCCATCCTGGCTTGAGCAAACTTAATGCCTCAGTAGATTTCCAGCCTACCTCGACGAAGCTTATAGCCTCAGGAACGTAGATTTCCATCCTAGCCCGACCAAGCTTAAAGCCTCAGGAACGTAGATTTCCATCCTTGTTCGACCATGCTTATTGTCTCAGGAACGTAGATTTCCAGCCTAGCTCGATCAAGCTTAAAGCCTCAGGGACGTAGAGTTCCATCCTTGTTTGACCAAGCTTATAGCCTCAGGAACGTAGATTTCCATCCTTGCTTGACCAAGCTTATAACCTCTGGAACGTAGAGTTCCATCCTTGTTCGACATGCTTATAGTCTCAGGAACGTAGATTACCATCCTAGTTCGACCAAGCTTATAGTCTTAGGAACGTAGATAGATTTCGTCCAAGTTTATAGCACCAGGAGGATAGATTCTCTTTCTAGTTCTGCCAAACTCGTAGATTTCCTTCCTAGTTCGGCCATGCTAATAGCCTTAAGAACGTAGATTCCATTCCATGTTCGACACACTGATAACTTCATAAACTGGTCGGTCAAGCTAACAAACAGGAACGTAGATTCTCTTTCTAGTTCGGCCAAGCCTAAAATCGCAAAAATGTTATTCTGCTAAGCTAATAGGTATATGAACGCAGGTTCTGTTTCTTTTTCTGCCAAGCTATTTGCCTCTGAAACGTAGATACCTTCCTGGATAATCCAAGCTAACAGCCAGAGGAACTAAGATTCTCCTTCTTCTTTGATTCAAGCTCCATAATACTACATTGCACTACAAATACGGATTATGGCAGACCAGTCCTTGCTGAATTGTATGAATGTCATTACCTATTGTTAAATGTTTATATTCTTGTAGATATTCCTCATTGGCAATATTCAAATCGATGATCCTTTTACATTCGTATTAGTTAAGTGCTCTCCGTTCGTACTTATATAGAATAAAAATCACTGTGAAGATGCGAAGGAAGATGCAAACGAGGCGAGGCGTGGTGTTCTAAATGAACAATAATTATGTAAAACCTTTGTAGAACGAAAATGAGTCTTCACATTCTAATTTAAACGTTCTTGTTCCAGAAAGGTATAATAAAGCACAATTAGATGTCAAAATATAAATTAAATATAAAATGTAAAAGAAGGTGCTTGAAAGTAAGAAGGTGAAACGAGTATTAACGAGAACATGTAACAAATCAAAGCCCTAAAAGGACTGTAGGGAAGCGTAGCTGAACCCGTCTGCATTTTAATCGAGAAGCCAGGCAAGAAAAGATTCCATCATTTTGCAATATTCCACTAAATGCTTCCAGGTTTTTTTTAACTCATTGAACCCAAAAGTAATCCACATCCAGACCAAAGTCAGTAAAGGTTTCTCAAATCATAATATTTGACTTGACTCCAGATCTAATAGGGAACCAATGTCTGTATGTATGAAGTCTGATCATCAGTAAAAGCAGACGAAGGCCTTAAAGGTCGCTTTGACCTCGACACAAAAATCAAAAGGGGTTGTTTATGTCTTTGGCAAAGTTCTAAGAGAATCAAACAGACTAGACTGAAAGCATGTTCGACAGTCATGGCAGGATCTTCCAAATTGAGATGTCAATATATTAACCAAGAGAACAAACAGAGAAAATGTTAAAATATTTATTTTCTAGACTGTGTAACAAATTTTTAAAAATCTTACAAACCTGTGTAACAAATTTTTAAAGATCTTACAAAACTATGTAACACATTTTTAAAAATCTTACAAGAAAACAAAGTGAGATTAAAAACTCAGTATGTTGAAGGCCCAATATTTTCTACATGTCAAGAAATCCAACTAATTCACTTAATAGTACTCTGTGTGCACTTGAAAATAATTGGGCCAGACTAGCAGCATGTCAACAAAATACCACAAGAGGGTTGGCAAGACTAGCATCATATCAGTAATATATAAGAAAAGGGTCCGAATGGCATTTTTAATTATAAGTGACTACTAACTTTTGCAAATACATCATAAAAATATATATCCGTTATTTTCAGGTTATAAAGATTGGTGCTACCGACGACTTGTATTTTAACAGATTAATTGATATAGTTTTCCGTGTGTCATTCGCCTTGGTCACATGACAAATATTTACCACATAATTAAAGTAGTTCAATGCGTAGACAAAAAATAATACATTTATAAAATTTAGAAGTGTATCCGATCAAAACCACGTTTTTTAATTTAGAAATTAAAATAAAGTGTTCACATTTATTGCATATCCATAATAAATTGCATCGATCTGTTTACTCTCAAATATTTCAATTTCTCGTAAGTATTGAACTACTTTTACGGCGCATGCATGGAGAAAGGTAGCGCTGAACCGGAACCATGTGTTCTTGGTCTTGGTCATGTGATATATATTTACGTCGTAAAGTAGTACAACGCGTAGGCAATGTTCTTTACAAGAACTTATAATCCTTGCTATATTTTTTATTTACAAACCATAAGTGTTCACATTTATTGCATATGCTAAATAAATGGTATCGATCTGTTTACATTCAGACCCTTGAATTTCATAGAAGTACTGAACTACTTTTATAGCGTATGTATGAAGAAAGGAAGGCTACGCTTCCCAAAAATGTGATACTTCACGTTTACAATATAGCAACATTTGGCTTGCCATATTAAGTAAACCGAAAATACGTGTCTTCTGGACGCATTATGGTCAAAACCAACAGGATGCTTTGGGTTTTGACCTTGCACAAGATGTTGTAACTTTAATGCTTGATCCCATTTCAGATATTGTCTTCACTGTTTGGACAACAACATGAGCTTGTTCAAGCGTGCCTGCGAGGCCCTGGATAAAAGTCACAGTGAGGATGAAATAGAGGTAAACTATAATTTTGTCCATACTTCACTTTGTCATAACGAAAAAGAGGCGTCCTTGTAAAACCACCAACCTTTCGCTAACACAACTAAATGGCTTCTTCGGATGGATGACAGTTTGACTGCCATAGCATGGCTCGAAACCGTAATGACGAACCTGTCTTCCTTTAAACACACACTTTACTCTTAAGCCTCTCAAATTTGGCATGTTGCGCTGAAAAGAACATACTAGTACTCCTGTTTTCGATGTTTTGGTTTTAGCAAAAAAAAAAAAATACTGTCTTAAATTGGAAATGATATATTTGTATTTGAGATTCACCTTTAAACGAAGCAAGCTACACGAAATTGTGCGAATAGTGTCGTGTCTTGAGACCTTTCAATGTGTTCTTTTAACGCATTGACGTGTCTTAGTATGGCTGTGAGTAATATATATTTACTGATTAAAAGCATTATACGTAACCAATTTCATGCGATAACCGCATCTTTTCATCTTGCCGGGATCTGACATTGTTGGTGAATTTATACGTAGTCCTTACAATATCAATTTTTGGTTGAGCTTGGAGCCTTTTCGATATCGGGATACACACAGAATAGTGAAACAACGGACGTCATATTAATTGTATCTAAATTTTCCATTCTAATTCATATGTAGGACTACAAACACAAGAGGTTTTCTTCAGACATAATGTTTTGATCATTACTTTTTTTTTATTTCAGGAAACGCTGATTCGTATACTCGGGCATGAGAAATATGGACTGTGTGGGGTGCAGTTGCTTCATTACAAGAACTTTACATTCAATCTCCGATCTTAGACTGAAACCATATTAATTCATTTTATATGTTTTACGATTGGTAGAAACTAGCATACATGTGCATTAGTAGATGGTTGTGATTGTTCGTACATTTTTACAAGAATTCTTGTGCAAGTTACCTGTTGCGGTCCTCTGTCGTACGTACATCCGTTACGTACATCCATTCAGGGAAAAGAGAGATCGTGTTTGTCTACAAATCCGGTGTATTTTCTATCTTTAGAACTGACAGTGATCGGGTGGGCAAAAGCCGATCGTCCTTGTATTTTTGGAAAAAAATGATGTTTTCCTAACGGTCTATTTGTTAAAACACAAATTAAATCAATGATTTTTTTGAAAAGGTTATAAAACAAGCAATTTATTAATTACATTTAATTGTTATTCCGAAATAAAATGAATTAATTATGAACGCTTAACTTACAGTGTTTTTCCAAAAGTTTTTAACATCACTATGCCGCTTTTAAAATTAGGCCTATGTCATTTAAAACGGTTATTCACTGAAAAAAGATATTTGAATACGACAACATGAAAATTGTAAGTATTTCAAATCTTTTTGAATTTTGAATATCCATAAATGAGCAAAAAAGTTATTAAAAATTAAGAATTCCGATCCCATATGCAAACGATTTAAAAACATTTGTTTTGCCCACCACCAGATAAACATATGTTAACGCGTGACGTCACGGCGATCTTGGTGGAAGCTGATAAAATTTTATTTATATTGGTGTTCTTTGGATATTTTTTCCATAATTGTTTAAATCGTCCGCAGGGCCACAAGAGCTAAAGATAAAAATCTTCAATCGAACTATCTATACTCAACGCGAATGCTCTCTTGTAGCTTTGATCGTTATCTTCCGTAAATTTACGTCCATCATCGAAATTTAGAAGTGGGGGGGGGGGGGGGGGGGGGGGGGGGGGCATAGACCTTGTTTTCAATAAGAAGCATATTTTGTTTAAATAAAACATTATTATCATTTTATTTTATGTACTTTTATTTTATTGCTGCAATGTCTCCTTTCTTTCAACAACACATGTTTATTTTGTACAGTGTCATAAAGGTGCAAGTCATAAAGGTTTAAAATACCCGCTATCAGCCCCCATTATTACATTTTATAACCCCCTAGTAGGACTGATAACACCAAACAGGAAGTAGTCCAAAATGTAGTTCCATGGTGTTGATAAATCTGGCATAATGAGTCATACGAGGATAGTCCAGTTATATTTATGGCTTAGTTTTATTGCTTATTTTATTGAGAAAAGATCTAGATAATTTTCATTGTGAATTTGCAGGTATTAGTTTTATTCTTTGAGAAAATGTCTACATACGCGTAATTGCTAAACGGTTATTTTCATGGGAGCATTTTAGAGGGCGATATTTTTCAGAACAAATTATTTTTCTTATATGTAACATAACATGTCAATATTTTTTTCTATTTTTGATAAGAAGACATGTCATACTAAATGACCATATATGGTTTTCATACCAATGAAATGCTCTAAAGTACTGAAAATAAGGTCTCAATATTTCATTATTTATATGAAATAAAGAAGGAGCTGAATTGGTAGTATGTAACCTAAGATGGTTTCTAGATTATTTGCCATAAGAGGTAATAAAAGTAACAAGATTAAGTACCAGTTAGAGCGTACGCAAAAAGTGTTTTTGATTTATTGTACCTTTTCAAATATCTAAATATTTCAACAATTTTGACGAAATAACCGACTTAGAACTATTGTTTCCAAATGACTGTTTGTGAAAAATGACGTGTACTGTTTCCAAATGACTGTTTGTGAAAAGTGACGTGTACTGTTTCCAAAATGTGTTTGTCTTTTTTTTTGTGAAAAGTGACTTGTACTGTTTCCATATGACTGTTTGTGAAAAGTGACGTGTACTGTTTCCAAAATGATTTTTTTTGTGAAAACCGACTTCTTCTGTTTCCAAATAACTGTTTGTGAAAAGTGACGCAGTGTACTGTTTCCAAAATGTATTTTTATGAAAAGTGACTTGTACTGTTTCCAAATGACTGTTTGTGAAATGTGACGTGTACTGTTTCCAAATGACTGTGAAAAGTGACGTGTACTGTTTCCAAATGACTATGAAAAGTGACGTGTTCTGTTTCCAAATATTTGTGGACATTGACGTGTAATGTTTCCAAATGTACTATTTGCGGACAGTGACGTGTACTGTTTCCAAATGTACTGATTGTGAAAAGTGACGTGTATTGTTTCCAAATGACTGTTTGTGAAAAGCGACGTGTACTGTTTCCAAAATGTATTTTTGTGAAAACCGACTTCTACTGTTTCCAAATGACTGTTTTTGTGAAAAGTGACGTGTACTGTTTCCAAAATGTATTTTTTTGTGAAAAGTGACTTGTACTGTTTCCAAATGACTGAAATTTGCGGACAGTCACGTGTAATGTTTCCGAATATACTGTTTGTGGATAATGACCCGAGTTAGTTCACACTTGCAATCAACAATCCTTGTGGCAAGACCTACAAACTGACCTACATTTCGATGACTTTGACCATTATATGATATTGATCTGCACACTTAGAACCTTAAATGCAACATTTGTTTTTCATAATTTTCTTCCCGCTCTTCCTGACAAACATACAACAGTCTTTGTGGCAAGACCTACAAATGACGTTAACCCCGACATGACCTTCACCGTCAAACTGAAAACCTTAATGAACAATTTGTTTGGTCCTACAGCCCACTTAAATGACCCAATTTGGTTTATTCTAAAACTCAACAAACCTTGTGGCAAGACCTGCAAACTGACCAATATAAAAATGACCTTGACCTTCATTGATCTTCACCTTTAAACTTAAAACCTTAAAACATATTTGGCCATACACCCGAGGAGCATGATTTTGCGTTTAGAAAACGCAGCTCCTTGTTCAAAGATATTTCTTTATATAAGTTATTTATTTTTATATAATATTTTCATATATTTACCAATTATGTATTTATCTGGCGCTTTCCCTGAGTTAAATTACGTAAATACTGCAGTACACAGGAACAGATAAAGTGAAATTGACTATACTGAAGCAGGTAGGGTAAAGATTTATTGGTTGGGTGCATATTTACAAAACAGTACATATTATAAACAAACTGGATTATACCATGTCCACAGAAACAGGGACTGAAACAAGGGATTTAACCATGTCATCGGGCACAGAGGCTGCAGCAATGAAGCAGAGGGTTGTGGCTATAGCTGTGGACGGAAGTGAAAACGCAAAATATGCTTTTCAGTGTAAGATTTTTTTATTTCAAAATGACTGGGTTTTGAATATATATGTTATGCTACTGCGCTTTTATATATATGTACTTGTGGCCTGTTGCGTATTTAAACTGAACAGCCTGGGTGTATTTATACTAGAGTTGCCTTGATAAATTTGGGGCTGCCAGGGACGTAGCTTGGCAAAAGTAAATGCTCCGATTTAATAAGAGGTCCGTGGACATGCCCAACTCAGAAACTTTGAAAAGGTACTTGCTCTTGTTTTTAGGTACATGTGTACTCTGACGAAAAATAAAGGAAATTACTTTGCAGTGTTTTTCCTTGCTAACGTTTTTTTCCGCACATGTGCTAATAGAAGAATTTTAATGCAGAAATCTTAAACAACAATTACACGTTATTGAAAAGCAGACAAATTACGCAATTATTTGTAATAGAAGATTGTTTAAGACTATTTTAAAGGTGGTCAATCATATTTTAAGCACGATTTCATGGCACGTTTTCACAGATTTTAATTTCTATAAGTAATGTATGATTTATGTGTTATGATTTTTTGTAACTAACTGCCACATTTCTGTGATATGATTTTTAAAGAAACGGATAGTTACTTTCAATTTCTCTACAATTAGTTTTACATGTTCAACTGCTCAGTGGGGAGAACGCGGATTGCGGGGTCTTGAGTTCGATCCCTGGCGCGATGTATATTCTTCGTGACGATTTGATAAAAGAGATTGTGTCTGAATTCATTCGTCCTCCACCTCTGATTCATACATTTGGGGAAGTTGGCAGTTACTTGCGGAGAATAGATTTAAACTGGTACAGAATTCAGGAACACTAGTTAGGTTAACTGCCTGTCGTTATGTAAGTGAAATACTGTTGAAAACGGCGTTAAACCCAAAACAAACAAACAAACAAACAAACATAACATGTTCATCTGATAGATGTTGGGATATTATTACAAAAATCTGAACCAAACAGCGGATTTTAAGACGGAACGTCTATAGCTTTTACAATATATTGATCTTTTGCGCAACCTAGGTAGGCAAAACGAGGTGATAATAAATTTCAAACAAATGTTGGCTATGCAAGTCTTTGACAACTTTAATACAATAGTTCTTATATGCATATCATTATACCTTCTTATCATACCTATGTTTACTAAATTTATACTTCGGCTGAATAACTGGTTTCTTTTTGGTAGGGCAATCGAGATATGAAAATAAAATATTCAAGATACTTCTAGTGAAAATCTAGCATATATTGATATAAAGGCCTGGATAAATACAAATGAATATAAACGTTAAGTTGCTTAAGTTTCGAACAAATCCATTATCCGGCCAAAATTTGAAAAACCACCTTTAAGGATGTATTTTTTCTTTATATTTTCTCCAGTTTTACCTCGGTTGTTTACTTCAAAATGCATTCAGAGCGATCAGGTTACAGTTAAGTGAACTTAAGAACACCGAAAAAATGCAATTATGTATATATCGCAAGGTATATATATATTGCATTGAATAAAGAAGCGCTTATCTATTTTTTGTGGTGGCGTGACAGTATTATATACTTCATATACATGTATGGGTAAATTCATGAAATTACAGTTCATATAGTCTTCGTTTGAGCATCTCGTGAACCAAAATCTAGACCGAGGAAGCTGTCAATTCTACTGATCTAGAAAAAAGACACGATCATCTCGTTAACCAGTGATTTAGAACATGAGAACTTCGTATCGATCACGTCGTATCTGTGATCTAGAACAAGGGCATTATCGTTCCGATCCTGTCGTATCTAGTGATCTAGATCAAGGACACTGTCGTCTTGGTCATGTATTTAGTGATTTAGATGAAGGAAATTGTCCTATCGGTCATGTCGTATCTAAGATCTGGACCGAGAAAAATGTCGTCCCAATCATGTCGTATCTAAGATCTGGACCGTGAAAAATGTCGTCCCAATCATGTCGAAAAAACCTAAGATCTGGGGCGAGAAAATTTTGTCCCAATCATGTCGTATCTAAGATCTGGGCCGAGAAAAATGTCGATCCAATCATGTCGTATAGATCTAAGATCTGGAGCGAGAAAATGTCCTCCCAGTCATGTCGTATCTAAGATCTGGACCGACAAAAATGTCGTCCCAATCATGTTACAAGATCTAAGACATGGACCGAAAACTTTCGTCCAAGTCATGTCGTATATAAGATCTGGAGCTTGAAAACTGTCGTCCCAGTCATGTCGTATCTGTTATCTAGATCAAGGACACGGTACTGTCGTCTTGGCCTTATGTTGTTAACCAGTCATCTAGATGGATTCTTGGCTATATGATTAACCTGTGACCTAATCAAGGACACTCCGTCTGGATCATATCATTGACCTGTGATATAGATCAAAGACACCGGCGTCTTGTAAACCAATCACCTTGATTAAGGGGAAACATTTTGTAAACCAACCTTCTAGGTCAAGGATACTGTCATCTCGGCTATCTTGTACACCAGTCATCTAGATCAAGCACAATTGTCAACTCATATATCTATAATAAAAAAAAACATTCCTCTAGATCAAGGAATCCCTCACCGATGTGGGTTCGAGCCTCACTAGGCACGTTGAATTCTCCATGTGAGCAAGCCATCCAGCAGGCTTGCGGAAGGTTGCTCGGTCTATCCAGGTGCCCGCCTGTGATGAAATACTTCATGGTGGGCACCTGGGGTCTTCCTCCGCCATCAAAGCTGGAAAGTCGCCATATGACGTATATGTCGATGCGACGTTAAACCCAACAAAATTAATAAGTAAAATAGATCAAGGACACTGTCGTCTTGGCCGTATATTAACTAGTCATCTAGATCAAGGACACTGTCGTCTCGGTCGTAATTAACCAGTCATCTGGATTAAGGACACTGTCGTCTCGGGAAAGGGTCGTTAATTAAACCAGTCAATGTCTGGAATTAATGACATCGCGTCTCGGCCGTATATTAACCAGTATCTAATAAAACACTTCTCGCCGTATATTAACCAATCATCTAGATCAAGGACACTGTCGTCTCGGCCGTATATTAACCAATCATCTAGATCAAGGACACTGTCGTCCAGGCCGTATATTAACCAGTTATCTAGATCAACAACATTGTCTTCTCAGCCGTATATTAACCAATCATCTAGATCAAGGACACTGTCGTCTCGGCCGTATATTAACCAGTTATCTAGATCAACAATATTGTCGTCTCGGCCGTATATTAACCAGTCATCTAGATCAAGGACACTGTTTTCTCGCCCGTATATTAACCAGTTATCTAGATCAAGGACACTGTCGTCTCGGCCGTATATTAACCTGTCATCTGGATTAAGGACACTGTCGTCTCGGCCGTATATTAACCAGTTATCTAGATCAACAACATTGTCTTCTCAGCCGTATATTAACCAGTCATCTAGATCAAGGACACTGTTTTCTCGGCCGTATATTAACCAGTTATCTAGATCAAGGACACTGTCGTCTCGGCCGTATATTAACCAGTTATCTAGATCAACAACATTGTCTTCTCGGCCGTATATTAACCAGTCTTCTAGAACAAGGACACTATCGTCTCGACCGTATATTAACCAGTTATCTAGATCATCAACATTGTCTTCTCAGCCGTATATTAACCAGTCATCTAGATCAAGGACACTGTCGTCTCGGCCGTATATTAACCAGGTATTTAGATCAAGGACACTGTCGTCTCGGCCTTATATTAACCAGTTATCTAGATCAAGGACACTGTCGTCTCTGTCGTATATTAACCTGTCATCTGGATAAAGGACACTGTCGTCTCGGCCGTATATTAACCAGTTATCAAGATCAATGACACTGTTTTCTCGGCCGTATATTAACCAGTCATCGAGAACAAGGACACTGTCGTCTCGACCGTATATAAACCAGTTATCTAGATCAACAACATTGTCTTCTCAGCCGTATATTAAGCAGTCATCTAGATCAAGGACAGTTTTCTCGGTCGTATATTAACCAGTCATCTGGATCAACAACATTGTCTTCTCAGCCGTATATTAACCTGTCATCTAGATCAAGGACACTGTTTTCTCGGCCGTATATTAACCAGTTATCTAGATCGACAACATTGTCGCCTCGGTCGTATATTAACCAGTTATCTAGATCAAGGACACTGTCGTCTCGGCCGTATACTAACCTGTCATCTGGATTAAGGACACTGTCGTCTCGGCCGTATATTAACCAGTTATCTAGATCAAGGACATTGTCTTCTCGGCCGTATATTAACCTGTCATCTAGATCAAGGGCACTGTTTTTTCGGCCGTATATTAACCAGTTATCTAGATCAACAACATTGTCTTCTCAGCCGTATATTAACATGTCATCTAGATCAAGGACACTGTTTTCTCGGCCGTATATTAACCAGTTATCTAGATTAACAACATTGTCTTCTCAGCCGTATATTAACCTGTCATCTAGATCAAGGACACTGTTTTCTCGGCCGTATATTAACCAGTTATCTAGATTAACAACATTGTCGCCTCGGTCGTATATTAACCAGTTATCTAGATCAAGGACACTGTCGTCTCGGCCGTATACTAACCTGTCATCTGGATTAAGGACACTGTCGTCTCGGCCGTATATTAACCAGTTATCTAGATCAAGGACATTGTCTTCTCGGCCGTATATTAACCTGTCATCTAGATCAAGGGCACTGTTTTCTCGGCCGTATATTAACCAGTTATCTAGATCAACAACATTGTCTTCTCAGCCGTATATTAACATGTCATCTAGATCAAGGACACTGTTTTCTCGGCCGTATATTAACCAGTTATCTAGATTAACAACATTGTCTTCTGAGTCGTATATTAACCTGTCATCTAGATCAAGGACACTGTCGTCTCGGCCGTATATTAACCAGTTATCTAGATCGACAACATTGTCGTCTCGGCCGTATATTAACCAGTTATCTAGATCAAGGACACTGTCGTCTCGGCCGTACATTAACCTGTCATCTGTATTAAGGACACTGTCGTCTCGGACGTATATTAACCAGTTATCTAGATCAACAAAATTGTCGTCTCGACCGTATATTAACCAGTTATCTAGATCAATAACATTGTTTTCTCGGCCGTATATTAACCGGTCATCGAGAACAAGGACACTGTCGTCTCGGCCGTATATTATCCTGTCATCTGGATTAAGGACACTGTCGTCTCGGCCGTATATTAACCAGTTATCTAGATCAACAACATTGTCTTCTCAGCCGTATATTAACCAGTCATCTAGATCAAGGACACTGTTTTCTCGGTCGTATATTAACCAGGTATCTAGATCAAGGACATTGTCGTCTCGGCCGTATATTAACCAGTTATCTAGATCCAGAACACTGTCGTCTCATTCATCTAGATAAAAGACACTGGTGTCTCGACCATATTAGTGACCTCTGGTCCAGAGTATGGACACTGACGTCTCGATAAGTCATCTAGATGAAGGACACTGTCGCCTCGACCATCTTGTAAACAAGTCATCTAGATCAAGGACATATCACTACAACTACAGTCACTACTGCCAGTACCACTACCACCATCTGCACAATTATAATCACTATAACCAGCACCACTACAATCACTACTACCACCACAATCACTATTACTACCGCCACAACTGCAATCATTATCACTACAACCACCACCACCACAATCACTATTACTGCCACCACCACTGCAGTCACTTTTACCACAACCACCACCACTACAGTCACTATCACTACAACCACCACCACTACAGTCACTATTACAACCACCATCACCACCACAATCATTATTACTACCACCACAACTGCAATCATTATCGCTACGACCACCACTACCACAATCACTATTACTGCCACCACCACTGCAATCACTATTACTACAACCACCACCACCACATTCACTATCACTACAACAACCATCACTACTGTCACTAGTATAACCACAATCACCACTACAATCACAATAACTACCACCACCACTACAGTCACTTTTACAACCACCATCAATATTACAGTTACTATCACTACAACTACCACCACTACAATCACTTTCACTACAACCACCACTACTACAGTCACTGTTACAACCACCATCACCATTACAATCACTATTACTACCACCACCACCACCACAGTCACTGTTTCTGTCACCACCACAACAGTCACTATTACTACCACCACCGCCACAATCTCTATTACTACCACCACCACTACAGTCACTATTACTACCACCAGTACTACATTCACTATTACTACCACCAACAACATTAGAGTAACTTTCACTACAACCACCACCACTACAGTCACTATCAATACAATCACTATTACTACTACCTTATCACTACAATCACTGTTACTACTACCACCACCTCTGAAGTCACTATCACTACAACCACAACCATTACAAACACTATAACTACAATCATAACTACACTCACCACTACAATCACTGTTACCACTACAATCATTTCACCAATTGACATTACAATCATTACACTGTTATCACTACATTTACCATTTTAACCAATACACCTATTGTCACTACGATTACTTCCACTGTTACCATTATAACCATTACACTTATTAGTCATCTACTGGTTGAAAACCAGTTTCGGGGACTATAGGAATGCGCTTTTCCGTCATTCCGTCCGTCCGTCCGTCTGTCCGTCAGTCCGCAATTTCGTATCCGGTCCATAACTCAGTCATCCATGAAGGGATTTAAATATTACTTGGCAAAAATGTCCCCCATGATGAGACGACGTGACATACGCAAAACCCGGACCCCTGGCTCAAAGGTCAAGGTCACAATTGGCGGTCAAAGGTCAACAAGGCTTTTTTCCTGTCCGGTCTATAACTCTCCCGTCCTTGAAGGGATTTTAGTATTACTTGGCAACAATGTTCCCCATAATGAGATGACGTGTTATGTGCAAATCCCGGACCCCTATCTCAAAGGTCAAGGTCCTAATTGGAGGTCAAAGGTCAGCAGGGCTTTTTTCCTGTCTGGTCCATAACTCTCCCATCCATGAAGGGATTTTAATATTACATGGCACAAATGTACCTCATAATAAGATGATGTGTTGTGCACAACTTTCAGACCCCTGGCTCAAAGGTCAAGGTCACACTTAGCAGTCAAATGTTAACATAGCATGAACAGGGTCTGTTTCGTGTCCGGTCCATAACTCTGACATTCATTAAGGGATTTTAATATCACTTGGCACAAGTGTTTCCCATGATGAGACGACGTGTCGTGCGCAAAGCCCGGACCCCTAGCTCAAAGGTCAAGGTCAAAATTGGGGGTCAAATGTCAACAGAGTTTTTTTCCTGTCCCGTCCATAACTCTGCCATCCATGAAGGGATTTTAATATTTCTTGGCACAAATGTTCCCCATGATGAGACAACATGTCATGCGCAAAGCCCAGACCCTTAGCTTAAAGGTCAAGGTCAAAAGTCAGTAAGTTTTTTTTCCTGTCCGATCCAGAACTCTGTCATCCATCAAGGGATTACAATATTACTTGGCATAAATGTTCCCCATGATGAGACGACGTGTCATGCGCAACACCCAGTACCCTAGCTGAAAGGTAAAGGTCACACTTTGAGATCAAAGGTCAAGAGGATTTTTTTCCTGTCCGGTCTATAACTTTGTCATGCAAAACAGGATTTAGATATCAGGTGGCACAAATATTCCCCTGGATGAGACAACATGTCATGCGCAAAACCCAGGTCCAAGGTCTAATGTCAAGGTAACACTTAGAGACCAAAGGTCAGACACAAGAATGACTTTGTCTGGAGCATATCTTCTTCTTCATGCATGGAGGGATTGTGATGTAACTTGGCACAAATGTTCACCAACATAAGACGGATTGTCATGCGCAAGAACCAGGTCCCTAGGTCTAAGGTCAAGGTCATATTTAGAGGTCAAAGGTCAAATTCAAGAATGACTTTGTACGGAGCATTTCTTCTTCATGCATGGAGGGATTTTTATGTAACTTGGACGAAATGTTCACCACTATGAGGCACCCTTGTTTTTAGAATTACTTTCCTTTGTTTTTACTATAAATAGATTTTATTGTAACTTTTTTATTACTAGCGGTAAAGCAAAATCGAGACCACTTTTCTGTGGTACAACATGCATGTTACAACCAATATTTAGGTGTATTTTGACCTATCTCTACCTGGTAAAGAGTTTCTTGTGGACTTATATTATATAGATTTTTTTAGGATTGATTTCCCTTTGTTGTTACTATAAATAACTTATATGATAACTTTTTTTATAATCAGCCAAAACAATTCAATATGAAATCAACTGTGGGTGTTTATATATGCACATTTTAATCCAAGTGTGTTGTTATAACATATTGTATATATAGTACAATATTCTTTATACATCATTGACAGATATCAGTTCATTATGTTATACTGCAGTAGAGAAAATTAGGTGCCTTCCAGTAGGGGACTTTGTATTGCATGGCAATACTTCATTCACTTGTTGTCACTGTGATAACTTCCAGTTTTGCCACAACAGTCTCTACCACTGTTACCACTACAATCACTTCCGCTATTGACACTACAACCACTACCACTGTTACCATCATAATCACTACCACTGTTACCACTACAATCACTTGTACTGTTACCATTACAACCACTACACCTTTCGTCCTTACGATCACTTCCACTTTTACCATTATGACCACTACACCTATTGTCACTACGGTCACAGTTTTGCCACAACAGCCTCTACCACTGTTACCACCACAATCATTTCCACTATTGACACTACAACCACTACCACTGTAACCATAATAATCACTACCACTGTTACCACTACAATCATTTCCACTGTTACCATTACAATAATTTCCACTATTGACACTACAAACACTACCACTGTTACCATCATAATCACTGCCACTGTTACCACTACAGTCACTTCCACTGTAACAATTACAACCACTACACCTTTTGTCCTTAAGATCACTTCCACTGTTACCATTATGACCACAACATCTATTGTCACTACGGTCACAATTTTGCCAAAACAGTCTCTAACACTGTTACCACTACAAATACAATCACTGTTACCACTACAATCACTAACACTGTTACCACCACAGTCACTAACACTGTTACCACCACAGTCACTACCACTGTTATCGCTACAATCACTTTCACTATTGACACTACAGTCATTACCACTGTTACCACTACAATTACTTTCACTTTTGACACTACAAGCACTTCCAACGTTACCACTACAATCACTTCCACTGTTGACACTATAATCACTACCACTGTTACCACTACAATCACTTCCATTGTTACTACTACAATCACTTCAACTTTGGACACTACAGTCACTACCACTGTTACCACTACAATCATTTCCAGTGTTACTGCTACAATCACTTCCACTTTTGACACTACAATCACTACCACTGTTACCACTACAATCACTTCCAGTGTTACTAATACAATCACTTCAACTATTGACACTACACTCACTACCATTGTTACCACTACAATCACTACCACTGTCACCACTACAATCACTTCCACTGTTATAACTACTATCACTTCCACTGTTACTATTATAATCACTACACCTAATAGGCTATTGTCCTTACGCTCACTTCCTTTGTCATTACACCTATTGTCACGAAGATTACTTCCACTATTGTCACAATAATCCATACCACTGTTTCCACTGCAGTCACTACTACTGTTACCACTAGAATCACTTCCACTTTTAACATTGCAGTCACTACCACTGTTATAACTACAATCACTTCCATCGTTACCGGCCTTCCATACAGATTAATATAGATACAGAATTTTGTCCTATTTCAGATTCAAATATTGTCTAGTGCATAGACCGATATTTTTGTTTTTCAGATTACGTGCAAGAAATAAGAAAAGAAAATGACAAAGTTTTTTTGATACATTCTGTTGAATTTAACAGTATTCTACATACAACACGTTGGGATAGTTGTGAGTATACAAGTCTTAGTTTACTTTACGTAGGATTTTGGCAGCTGAAAATATATTTAGTATTATTTATATTCTATATTTTTGTTGTATTTTGTTTATAAGTGTTCTAGCAACGCCATTAGACAGAAAGCTAAATATGACTCTTTAGTTTGAGTTAAAACTAATTATTTCGCTGAAACGTAATGTCATAAAGTTTTGTAATTTCGCTGGCAGGTCATGCCATAATGTCTTCGCTTACAGGTCATTTCAGAAAGTCCTTTCTGTAATTTCGCTGACAGATAATACCATATAAAGACATGTAATAAAGTATTTGTAATTTCGCTGACAGGTCATGTTATAAAGTCCTTATAATTTCGCTGACTGGTCATTTTATAAAGTCCTTTCTGTAATTTCGCTGTCAGGCCTTGTCATCAAGTCCTTCCTGTAGTTTCGCTGACAGGTCATGTCTTAAATTCATTTTGTAATTTCGTTGACGGATCATGTCATAAAAGTTTTTTGTCATTTCGCTGAAAGGCCATGTCATCACGTCCTTTCTGTAATTTCGCTGACAGGCCTTGTCTTAAAGTCCTTCCTTTAATTTCAATGACAGGCCATGTCATAAAAAACTTTTCTGTAATGTGGCTGACAGGTCATATCATAAAATTATTTCTTTAATTTCGCTGACGGATCATGTCATTAAGTCATTGACGGATCATGTCATAAAGTTCTTTCTGTAATTTTGCTGACGGTTCATGTCATAAAAAACCTTTCTGTAATTTCGCTGACGGATCATGTCATAAAATTCTTCCAGTAATTTCGCTGACAGGTCATGTCATAAAATTCTTTCCGTGATTTCGCTGACAGGTCATGTCATAAAATTCTTTCCGTAATTTCGCTTTTTTTCCGTAATTTCGCTGGTCATATCATAAAATTATTTCTTTAATTTCGCTGACGGATCATGTCATTAAGTCATTGACGGATCATGTCATAAAGTTCTTTCTGTAATTTTGCTGACGGTTCATGTCATAAAAAACCTTTCTGTAATTTCGCTGACGGATCATGTCATAAAATTCTTCCAGTAATTTCGCTGACAGGTCATGTCATAAAATTCTTTCTGTTATTTCGCTAGCAGGTCATGTCATAATTTTTTTCTGTAATTTCACTGACATGTCATGTCAAAAAGTCCTTTCTGTAATTTCACTGACAGGTCACGTCATAAAAACCTTTCTGTAGTTTCGCTGACAGACCATTTCAGAAATTCCTTTCTGTAATTTCACTGACAGGTCATGTCCTGAGGTCTTTTCTGTTATCTCGCTGACAGATGAGCAATTACAGGTTTTGACCGATCTCAAGATAGTTCAGTTTCTTCGAAGAAGACGTTTCTTATACCTTTACGTATGTGCACGCGTAATAGATATTTCTGTGTACAGTGATAAGCATCTTACTTAAATATATTCAGTTAATTAAATTATTGCACGTATGCATGCCCGAGCATCCCTTTTTTAATTTCAGCCCCGTTTACTATTGACATGGACACCATAGGATCACTGATGAAGCAGGAAGACCAGAAAACTAGACAGAAAATGAAACAGTTTGAAACTCTGTTGAAAGAATCAGGGGTAGGTATTTTGCTAGTATATACACAGACGAGAATAAGAAACGCCTCATTCAAACTCATTGTACAATGTTTTGTTAACCGTGATTCAAAATTCATAATTCCATTCGCAGATCTAATGATTTAAAAGAATTGATGGTTAATTCTATTAGACAGCATTTCATGGTCACTCTATGCTTCAAATCTTAAATTTCAACAGACTGGTCGGTGGTCGCCTCAACTGGCAACCACAGCAGCAAAACGTCGCCCTATGGACCCGCACCACTTACGTAGAAGATACCGTGATATTCTGGCCCACTCCTGGTGGAGCGCTGCTATCAGTTTCTGGACGTTGGCAGGCTGCGGTTGACGTTGACGTAACCGTCGTCTAATTAAATCCCGGGCGTGTTCAATCAGATTGCAGTCCGGTGAGCACGCCGGCCAAGACAAAATGTCAATGCTGCTCTGTAAAAAGTTCCTTGTGGCACGTGCAACGTGAATCGCACACTGTCATGCTGAAAGACTAAGCCTTAACGTTGACGGAATATAGGGACAACCAGAGGACGTAATATGTGGTCGATGTGACGCCAGGCTGTGAGATTACCTTGACACACGACGAGTTTGGACTTAAACCTATGGTTGATGGCTGCTATTATTCCGTCCCCACCGTAAGAATTGTGCTGCAGAACGCAATTGTTATCGTAGCGCTCACGACATCGTCTGTAGACACGGATACGTCCGTCGGTGTTCCACAAGTTGAAACTTGACTCATCACTAAACACTACGTATTGCCAACGCTGACTGCGATGGTTGTGGGCCCAATTTAGACGTCGGTGACAATGACGTAGCGTAAGAACTGACTGTGGTAGGGCCGGCGGCAGATAATTTCCCGTTCTCTCAGCCAATTTCTCACTATATGTAGACCTATTGACCTCCACGGTTACCTACCACTAAACGTGACGTGAATTTAACCGTAACACACCTGTCACGAAAATGACATTAATGTATGTAATTGTCCTGCCGTACGGACGTTACACGCAGTCTATCCGAACGAGGCCTATCGACAAGCGTTCACGTCGAACGAAATGCAGTATTGTCGAACGAGAGACGTTAAAACGTCTATCGACTTGTTCTTGTGTTTGCCCACATTCGAGCATGGCCGAAACTTGTGCACTCTCTTCGAAATTTAGCAGCGGCATTATCAAAAACTGATTAATGAAAATATGGTCGTATGTCGACTAACACATATACCTACGTAAAATTCGTTCAATAAAACCACATGGTTGACACATACGGGATGCAAGAGGAAAACACGAGGTACATGAATTTAGCCATTGGCTGAATATGAGTTTCGACTGGCTGTGTTTGTCGGTCAGAGTACATGTAGCCAACATTTCTGACTTTGCTCAACAAATTTAAACTATGTAACGAAAATAACGCCAACTTTAGACGAGGTGTTTCTTTATCTCGCCAGTGTAGATGGAATATTAACCCGTCTTTACTGAGGTTAATGAATAATTAATTTTTGAGAAAAGATTGTATGTACCCATCAGAGGTTATGCTGTACAAACATCTCAAACTACATTTCGCGCGCGCCAAAAATGTCACATTGGCGTTCGCGCGAACATATACTGGTGTGTAGTCCTGACGTGTGCGCCAGCGCGAGACAATGAATCGCGCGGTGAAATCTTTGTAAATGGCATGAACGCCAACGCGAAACAATGAAACATTTGATTTCGTCATGGCATTGGCGCCAACGAGCCAACACGAAATTTTTGTTGATGGCGCGTGCGACAGAACGAAATGTTATGTTTCATTCTGTCCCATTTTATATTTTGTTATGTCGCGTTGTTAGCTTCGTTTTGTCGCGTTGGCACACGCTCCAAAGCGACACATAAAACTTTCAAAATTTCGTTATGGAGCGTTTGAGCGCGCGCCAGGACGACAAAACGAAATTTGCTACATAAAGCGCGCGCAGCCAGCGCGACATAACGAAATGTCCTAAATCAGCCACCATATATAAATGAGTTATCCTTCCAGATAGATGGTACAGTGAAAAGCGTTCATGCTGAACAAACCGGTGAAGCTATATGCAAAGCTATCGGTGAAATTAACGCGTCACTTGTTGTCATGGGAACGAGAGGAGTCGGCAAGATTCGGCGTACATTCATGGGAAGCGTCAGTGATTACGTTGTACATCATTCACACGTCCCTGTGTTGATTTGCAGAAAATGAACATGGACAGAAGGATGCATTTGTGAAAGGACCAACTGGTTGAATTTTTTTTTTACATGTTTACAAAGTAGCCATTTATTTTTATTTAATAAACGTTTTATTCCAACGAATTTTCATATGCTTTAGGATTTGTAATGTACCCAGCATTTTAAAGGAAACCCGAAATAGAACTCGAAAAAGGAGTATTTGATTTAAAATGTTTAACACTATATTTGCAAATTCTGCCTGAAAGACGTTTGTTGTTGGTTTTTTTTTGGAAAATTAAAGGAACTATATCATTTCATTGTCTACTTTTATTATGATATGTACAAGATCACTGTTTAATGTACACCGTCGAGAAGGAATTTTGAGACCGATGCGGGCTACAAGATCAACGTTTCTACTACACCACCGAGAGGTTTTCAGAGCAATGTGAGATACGAGATCACTGTTACCTTTACACCACCATCAAAATGATCTGAAACTCCTGTAGGCTACAAAATCACCGTTACCTTTGCATAATAGAGAAGAATTTAAGATCCATGTGGGCTATCGCCTCATTTACACAACCATAAAGAAGATTTTAGACCCGTGTGAGCTAAATGTTTACCATTCTATTTACACCATCAGGAAGATTTAAGTCCCATGTAATTTAGAAGTTTGCCGTTCAATTTAAACCATCGAAAAGATATGAGACTCATGTGGGCTATAAGTTTACCGTTCTATTTACACCATCAAGAAGACTTTTAAACTCGCGTGGGCTATAAGTTCACCGTTCCATTTACACCATCGAGAAGATTTAAGTCCCATGTGAGCTACAAGTTTACCATTCAATTTACACCATCGGGAATATTTAAGTCCCATGTGGGCTACAAGTTTACCATTCAATTTACACCATCGAGAAGATTTAAGTCCCATGTGAGCTACAAGTTTACCATTCAATTTACACCATCGAGAAGATTTAAGTCCCATGTGAGCTACAAGTTTACCTTTCAATTTACACCATCGGGAAGATTTCAGTCCCATGTGAGCTACAAGTTTACCGTTCAGTTTACACCATCGAGAAGGTCTGAGGCCCATGCGCTCTATAAGTTTACCGTTCTATTTACACCATCGAGAAGATTTAAGTCCCATGTGAGCTACAAGTTTACCGTTCAGTTTACACCATCGAGAAGGTCTGAGACCCATGCGCTCTGTAAGTTTACCATTCTATTTACACCATCGAGAAGATATGAGACCCACGTGAGCTACAAGTTTACCGTTCCATTTACACCATCGAGAAGATCTGAGACCGATGTGGCCTATAAGTTTACCGTTCCTTTTACATCATCGAGAAGATCTGAGACCCTCGTGGGCTATAAGTTTACCGTTCCATTTACACCATCGAGAAGATTTAAGAGCCACGTGAGCTACAAGTTTACCGTTCCATTTACACCATCGAGACGATCTGAGACCCATATGAGCTACAAGTTAACCGTTCTTTTTACACCATCGAGAAGATTTAAGACCCTCGTGGGTTACAAGTTTACCGTTCTATTTATACCACCATAATTCCATTATATACTTTATCTGCTTATCTGGTCCGTGAAAAATATATTTTGGCGAAGTTTTTGAAAAAAATATCAAGAATTTCTGGCAGACTCGTTGTATTGAGTAAAGCATCTATCTATGACGCTTTTTAAACTTATTACATTCTTTCAAGTAATAAGAAATCATAAGAGTTACCTGACTCGAGCGACTTTTCCCGCGTGTAGATACTAGTATTAAAAAGTCATGTGGGGTGATAATTCAACATTCAAAATTATCCAAGTTGAAATTGAAGCGACATAATTTTTTTGCCTTTCCGAGAGAATACTTAATTTCAATACATAGCTAAACCGTATATAAAGACTAAATAATTACTACTTTCCATAAAATGTATTAAACTCAATAATTTGTTTGTACGATTCAAGATTTATTCTACCTTAAATAATATCATTTAGACTGAGTAGATAATTCTAACATAATATTAGATATTGTGTAAAATGACCTCCCTTCTCAAATAACATATTTTATCGTACACTTGACGTTTCCCACATGTGTGCAAACTTCATTACTAGAGAATTGTGTCCGTATTCATCAACGTTTGAAGACTGAAATTTGTTATCGTTGGATTAGCACAGACTGTAATGAGGCTGTGCCTGAATGTGCAGTCTAAATCTACAAACCGCTCAGCAAAACTCCGCAAAGAACACAGTTATGACGAATTCAAGATAATCATTTTTATCACAAACATTTCACATTTTAAAAGCCATTATCGCACCCATTTTCAACAATCGTTGTATTATACTATACCACTTTTGTACCTCTAAAGGTTTATGAAAAAACAGAACAAAAAGTTTATTTTGATATACAAAATTTTAAGTAAGATTCTCAATGTCACGCATACAAATGAAATTAATTGTCAATGTTTTGGCATCACATGTAAAAGCTTTTACATTGTTAAAAGGAAGAAACAATTCCAACAAAAGAGATATACAAGTACAGCATGGGGCTGTATAGCTATTATATGATTTTAAAGGTTTTTCTATTGATGTATCTCACACATGATTCAAAGTCATGATGCTAGTATCACAACATTTGGAACATCCCTCGTAAGTGCACGATGTACCTGTGTTATTCATATTACATATTGTAAGCTGTTTTGAGTATAATTAGTTAGGTACACAGATATTTTGCCTGCAATAACTTTCAGCTAAATTCATACACATATATGTGTTGAATATGCCGATTTAGCTGGGTCGGACATATTCTATCTAGCATGACCCTGGGTCAGATATATTCTAATAGCATGATCACAGGATCCTAAATCGAATTAGTACGACCAGGAATTAAGATAAATCCATTTAGCTTTAAAACAATTTGAATTAGTACGACCCTGGGTCGGACACATTGCAATTAGTATTACCTTCTTTAGTACGACCCTGGTTCGGACATTTTCAAATTAGAATGACCTTATGTCGGACATATTCCAATTAGTATCACCCTCCAATATGTCTGACCCTGGGTCGTACTGAATATGAAATGACTTAAAGCTAATTTTCAGTTAGAGTCATACTAAATTGAATATGTCCAACCCTGGGTCGTACTAAATGAAATAGCTTTAAGTCAATTCTCAACCAGGGTCATACTATCCGACCCTGGGTCGTACTAAATAAAAGAACTTTAAATTGATTCTCAACCAGGGTCATACTATCCGACCCTGGGTCGTACTAAATAAAAGAACTTTAAATTGATTCTCAACCAGTGCCATACTAAATACATTTAGAATATGCCCGATCCTGAGTCTTAGTGAAGAGAATTTTCTTAAAGCTGAATCGGCATTTTCGACCCTAACGGTACATCAAACATATGCAACATAATTTTCGATGAATATAAGTGCATTGTTCATTTCATGTTGACAATATAAAGATAGAATATGAACTTATGCAATATTGTATTATGACGTATAGAATTGGGAATAAACAAGAGTTGCCGCTATATATTGACATATGTCTTTAAATTGACGTTTTTTATAATCTAGTTATTTTGGATAAAACATTGTTTAATTGCTGTGTATATCATTCCTAGAATAATAAACTACAGTATCGGCCTCTAGAAATGATGTGATTTTTACAACATGTGCAACGTATGTACCTCTAGAGAGGGGTTGTCACTTTAAAAGTTATAAACACTGAATGATCTCTAGATAGTACGACAACAAAAAATAAAAAGAAAATAATTAGCTATCTGGAAATTATTGCTGTATTTCTTAAGAAAGCTTCGAAACTTAGTTACCGACAGATTATATGTTATGGAAGCACTTAAAGCCTATTAACTACTAATTGTGGTGTACAGGAAGATAGGGAAGTTTTAATTGCCGGTGTACAGGAAGATAGGGAAGTTTTAATTGCCGGTGCAACATTAAATCATGTATTGATCCCGTTGAAAATTGACCCCATTGACCAATCAAAATTTAATGTTGAAATGTTGACGGGGTCAATTCTCAACGTTGAAAAAAGACCCATGGGGGTGGGGGGGGGGGGTCTATTTTCAACGGGGTCAGTATTTAATGTTACACTAGCGCGGCCCGAGTTCGATTCCCAACAGGGGAATAATTTTTTATTTCTCAGCATTTTAAGATCTAGTTTAGATAGTTTAGAAACAAAAACTCGTGTTTAAATGTTCATTATATGAATAAACTTCATTTTATTAAAAAAAAAAAAGATTATTTTAGCCAAAGTCTGGAGTCCAGTCCATTTCGTCATCCAGAGAATAACTATATTCGTTTGTGTTTCCATGATGGTACATGTAATAAACTGCAAGTATGTCACCTATATAAACGTTTAATTGAATTAATGTAGCAGTTTACATAATACTTGTATTTAATTAAGTTTAGACAACATTCATTCTCTCTAATTCAAAAGCGTTATATGCACAAAGTTTGCATTTGTGATATTAAAAAAATCAAATATCTACCAGATTCTATTTATACCTAGTTCTAAATATGTTCTAAATATGTTACTTCTTTTCATTAACATTGCATTTATTAATGCACTAAACATTCATCTATATTATGACCTAGCTTTTGTCACAATTCATATTCCTCACTCACTTGTTCTTATACAGTCTTAGCTTTTCGATGATAATCAAGCTGTAACTTTGAGAACACCCCTCGTGTTCTAGATCGTAAAGCTTTATACCTGTGCGTTTGATGTATGATAAACAATGGCAAGGGAAAAGACAAATATACATGCAGATAATTTACGATTGACAGCGAATTGAACTGATAGTCCTCTTTACGTTAAATGTAGGCGTGTTACGAAAATAAGTGAAGTTTAAATCTGGATTGTTAAGTATTTTTTGGATAAAAATGGCAGAACAGACTGATACTGAGGCAGTAAAGCAACGTGTGGTTGCCATAGCAATAGATGAGAGCGAAAACGCGAAATATGCGTACCAATGTAAGTACCCAGTTTATATTTCAAATACCTTTATATCAAAACAACCTGTAAACAATACGGTTCATTGCGAACTATTGTAAATTCGTGCTCTATATACACACTGGCCATAGCTTTCGCAGAAGCGGTGGTTCCAACGCCGTAGCGGTGGATGATTCGTCGCAGATAAATATGACCGGCTGACTACATTTAGTTTACGCTGTCATCGGTAAGTTTTCTAATGAGTTTTTCACGTTTGACTGAAAACAACCAGTGAGACAGGAGCCCACATGTGTACTCTTCCAGTCACAAACACTTGTTTAGTGCAATTCTTTGTCATTAATGTAAACACTTCTGTACAGTTCAGACAGTTTGACCAGTTAACGAACATTAAAGAAACAAGATACACCGTAATGCGTTGCAATTGTACCCACCGCACACTGCGTTTGAATAAGTCGACTGTTTTATATGCCTGCAATGAAAATTCACCGATTACGAAGGAATAGCTGTTGCTCGACAGTGTCATACTTGCGATTTGATGCAAACGTGCTCAGTGGTCGCTTTGTACAAGATTTTGCAATTTTTGATGGAAATTCTACAAAAACGGCAGTCACTGGTCAAACTGTACAGAAGTGTTTACATTAATGACTTTGCACTGAACAAGTGTTTGTGACTGGAAAAGTACACATGTCACGGGGCTCCTGTCTCACTGCTTGTTTTTGTCAAACGTGAAAAACTCATTAGAAAACTCACCTATGACAGCGTATACTCAGCCGGCCATATTTATCCACCGCTTCTGCGACGAATAATCCACCGCCGCGGCGTTGGAACCACCGCTTCTTCGAAAGCTATGGCCAGTGTGGTATACGAGATGGGCGAAATTTTTCCCAATAATAGTCTTCAAACGTTGGATATTGAAGGACAATCATCTAAGAAACAAAGATATGCAATAAAAGTCATAGGGCACCAGTATTGAAAAACAGTTATCTGCTCTTGAAAACGGCATCTCACCCCCCCCCCCCCCCCCCGACCCCCTCACCCATCCATATGGCAGGTTATGTCGTAGTGTGTTTATGACGTCATTTACATACTGTCAAATTATTATTATATTAAAGGCAAAATTTTAATACCCTTTAAAATAGATTACGTTCTAAAGTTTATGGTTAAGATGTAAAGCATAAGCTGGAAAAAGTAGAGAAATTATTTCAAGTACAGTCCAAATAAATATCTAAAAATGAATTAAATCCGCTATTTTGTTTTATGTTGCATTGAAAACAAAATGGCTTCCATTGTGATGAAGCTTTAAAATGTTCGTAAACTCTGTATTTCTTAGCCGAATTTGAAAATTCTTTCATTACCATAAATGGTTGAAGAAGATTTTTCATATGGAATTAACACTGAAACAACATTGCCCTTTTCTTTAAATTAACGTAAAACTAGTAAGTGATGGCGAGATAAAAGCGTGATTTAGCTAGGAAAAATGCAAAAATCGAACATTTAACAAAGGTATACTTATATTTTCAATAAAGGTTGTTTTATTAACGCCAGTCTTGAATATGAATCCTTTGAATATCGGCCATAACAGTGCTATGTACATGTTATTCCCCATTATGCTTCACTTGATTTGATAAATATTGATGATAAATTATTCACTGTGAAGCCTATCCAAGTTTTCAGATATCATGTATATCAACAAGTTATTTATATTCTGTGGATTTACATACGTTTAATCATAAATGCTAATAAACAATGTGTTAACATTATTTCAAAGTCTGAGATTTTCTGTGTTTTCCAGAATCTTTTTTTTTTTACTAAAGTGCTAGAAACTTTCACGGTGCTTTAAAAAGCTGTCTGAGGAAATAAAAGAACCTAAACAAGATAAAAGTACCCATTTAAACATTATTTTAACATTTAATGGATTTACATTAACATTGTTGATTTAAAAATTATCTTAAAAGGCAGAATTTATATTTGTTGGATAGCCTAAATTCAGTTTGGATTATATGTGAGCTTTGGAAAAAAATATTGATTGGATTTAAATTTGACCAGGTCTGGACAAGATTTGGGCTGTTCCTGAATATTAGAATTGGACTTCACGGAACACAAAGTTATGAAAGACTTTCATTATTCAGATTTACGATAGTAAGTTTGAACTCCAGGCGAGGTGTTTGTTATCCGTGACAGTTTGATAAAAGGCGTTTGACTGACCACTGATTCGAGTGGAGAAGTCAACAATTACTCGCGAAGAAGGTACAGAATCCAAGAGTACAGATTAAATTAAATACTGTTGGAAGATGACGCTAAATCCAAACACAAATAAAAAAACAAAACAGGTAAAACAGAAGTTGGGTAGATGGCTATCAATGAATGGTGGGTGGATGGTACTCAGGAAGCTGGGAAGATGGCTATCCGTGAAGCTCAGAAGGGATACTCTCTGGAAAGTTTAGAAGATGAATGTTGCGGGGATAGCTATCGAGATGTTTGGGATGATGGCTACTAGTGGATGTAGCCTCATGTAGGGATGCTGTCTAGAGATTTTGGAAGATGACAAATAGTGAATGCCGGTAGTGATACTCTCTTGCGGGTTGGGAAGATGGCTGTCAGTGGACGCTTGGGGATGCTACTCCGAATGATTGGGAAGATGTGTACAAAGTGGAATGGATACTACATATGCTACATGGGAAGCTTGTGAAGATGGATTGCAGAAATAGTTGGTAAAGCTAGTAATCAGTCTACTGGGACAGGGTTGATAAGCAGGTTACAGTGAGGAGAGAAAGGTTTGGAAGTCAGTGACAGTCTTGACCTTTCCACTTACACACTCTCTTCTGACATTTGTTTAGTTCCCGGCTAACCTCTTTTATCTGGTTTTGTTACAGATTATCTCGAAAATGTTCGGAAGGAAAATGACAAGGTCTATTTGCTACATTCAGTGGAAACCAACACAGTTCTTCACTCCTCGGGCTGGTACAGTTGTAAGTATATAGGTGTAATAAACATACCAGTAAAAATACCCTGTTCATTGCGCATCTGCTTTATTAAGGGAACAGGGTGGACTTATTCTTGAAACCGGTATAATGTACTGGTACAACAGGATTCTAAATTTTTGTGTGTAATTAAGATATATGCATGTGTATGAAAAAATATATGATTAATGTAAACACTAGCTATAGCTGTCTTCTTTATTTTATGTAAAATGATCAAACTTCCGTTGGCTCCACTGCGCGCCATGATCACCTTTTCATGTCTTTATGTCATTTTAGCAAAAAAATGGCCCTTTAATTAGGAAAAATCCCCTTAAACTCGAAATGCATCTGTTAGAATGAGTTTACATTAGTGGATAAATGTTGATAATCTACGTTTTCAGCACCTTATTCCTTTGACCATGAAGTGTTGATGAAAATGTTGGATGACGAAAGAGAGATCATCAAGCGTAAACTTCAGAAGTTCGCCACTCTACTTCAACAAGCTGGGGTAAGTAGATTACTCAACATCGGCTGTATATGAATGCAGAGTAGTATAAACGCAGTTTGGTAGTGACTACCATGCACCGCAAAATCATACATATCTTTGTTTCTTAGATTTAGTAAGTATCATGGAAGGTTCTTTTCCCAATAATAGAAAACGATAAAAAAAATGTAAATTCCGAGCGTGTGAAAATATGTTTGTTTAGCGGTTTGGCGCCGTTTTTCAATAGTATTTCAGTAACGGCAGACAGTAGCCTAATCAGTTTTCCTTGATTTTTACAATACAAGTAACAGCCTGTTCCCCGCAAGTAAACTGACAACTTCTGCGTATGAATTAGAAGTGGAGGATGAAATGACTTCAGACAAATTGTGTTGCATCAAATCGTCACAGAAAACATTATCCTACCGCGGTGACGGAACTCGCTACTCTGTGGTCTGTAGACCTGCGTTCTCCCTTTTGGTTTAAACATATTTTATTAGCGAGATAGTTTACAAAATACATATACAACTGAATTGTTTTCAGTGTGTAAGGGGCCTTAAACTGTCCCTTAACCTTAGCATTGTTATATTTATCTTTTTGGAATGAGGTTGTTGCGGGGGTAGGGGTTGTAGTACTAACATTTTCAGATTTTCAGGCATAACAGTGCATTGCTCATTTTGCGAATTACGTGTATTGTTAACACAAACAATAGACTTACTTTATATCTCGATATCAAAAATCACTATAAACAGTGTCTGCAAATAACTATATGTATTTACATATCGTTCAGTTTTAGATAACAACTGGTCATAACTGGAAGCATAATTTACTCCCTTCAAAAATTTGACTTTGATGTTAGAAAAGAGGTGATATATATCTGTGCAACATACAGCCATTCCCGTTCTTAAAACCACTTGTCATAGACATGTCATAAATCATTTTGGCACTTGATGATATTAGCGACATAAAAGTGTTGCTAAACATGTTGCAAATGGAAGAAATTATTCTTCTACGTTTGTACAATCTGCGCAAGTGAGAAAGATAACAAGGGAATTCAAGTGACTCTGATCATTCTTGTATCACATTATGTAAGTGACACTGATCATTCTTGTATCACATTATGTAAGTGACACTGATCATATATGTATCACATTATGTAAGTGACACTGATCATTCTTGTATCACCTTATGTAAGTGACACTGATCATATATGTATCACATTATGTAAGTGACACTGATCATTCTTGTATCACCTTATGTAAGTGACACTGATCATATATGTATCACATTATGTAAGTGACACTGATCATTCTTGTATCACCTTATGTAAGTGACACTGATCATATATGTATCCCATTATGTAAGTGACACTGATCATTCTTGTATCACCTTATGTAAGTGACACTGATCATATATGTATCGCATTATGTAAGTGACACTGATCATATATGTATCGCATTATGTAAGTGACACTGATCATATATGTATCGCATTATGTAAGTGACACTGATCCTTATGTAAGTAACACTGATCATATATGTATCGCATTATGTAAGTGACACTGATCATATATGTACCGCATTATGTAAGTGACACTGATCATATATGTATCGCATTATGAAAGTGACACTGATCATATATGTATCGCATTATGTAAGTGACACTGATCACATATGTATCGCATTATGTAAGTGACACTGATCACATATGTACCGCATTACGTAAGTGACACTGATCACATATGTATCACATTACGTAAGTGACACTGATCACATATGTACCGCATTACGTAAGTGACACTGATCACATATGTACCGCATTACGTAAGTGACACTGATCACATATGTACCGCATTGCGTAAGTGACACTGATCACATGTGTACCGCATTACGTAAGTGACACTGATCACATATGTACCGCATTACGTAAGTGACACTGATCACATGTGTATCACATTATGTAAGTGACACTGATCACATATGTATCACATTATGTAAGTGACACTGATCATTCTTGTACCACCTTAATATGTAAGTGACACTGATCATATATGTATCACATTATGTAAGTGACACTGATCATTCTTGTATCACATTATGTAAGTGACACTGATCATTCTTGTATCGCATGATGTAAGTGACTCTGATCATATATGTATCGCATTATGTAAGTGACACTGATCATATATGTATCGCATTATGTAAGTGACACTGATCATATATGTATCATATTATGTTAGTGACACTGATCATTCTTGTATCACATTATGTAAGTGACACTGATCATTCTTGTATCACATTATGTAAGTGACACTGATCATTCTTGTATCACATTATGTAAGTGACACTGATCATTCTTGTATCACATTATGTAAGTGACACTGGTCATATATGTACCATATTATGTAAGTGACACTGATCATATATGTATCGCATTATGTAAGTGACACTGATCATATATGTATCACATTATGTAAGTGACACTGATCATTCTTGTATCACATTATATAAGTGACACTGATCATATATGTACCACATTATGTAAGTGACACTGATCATATATATACCACATTATGTAAGTGACACTGATCACATTATGTAAGTGACACTGATCATATATATATACCACATTATGTAAGTGACACTGATCATATATGTATCACATTATGTAAGTGACACTGATCATATATGTATCGCATTATGTAAGTGACACTGATCACATTATGTAAGTGACACTGATCACATATGTATCACATTATATAAGTGACACTGATCATATATGTACCACATTATGTAAGTGACTCTGATCATATATGTACCACATGATGTAAGTGACACTGATCATTCTTGTGTTACATTATGTAAGTGACACTGATCATATATGTACCACATTATGTAAGTGACACTGATCATTCTTGTATCACATTATGTAAGTGACACTGATCATATATGTACCACATTATGTAAGTGACACTGATCATATATGTACCACATTATGTAAGTGACACTGATCATATATGTATCACATTATGTAAGTGACACTGATCATATATGTATCACATTATGTAAGTGACACTGATCATTCTTGTATCACTTTATGTAAGTGACATAGATCATTCTTGTATCACATTATGTAAGTGACACTGATCATATATGTACCACATTATGTAAGTGACACTGTTCATATATGTATCACATTATGTAACAGTAAGTGACACTGATCATATATGTATCTTATTATGTAAGTGACACTGATCATATATGTATCACATTATGTAAGTGACACTGATCATTCTTGTAGCACATTATGTAAGTGACACTGATCATATATGTATCACATTATGTAAGTGACACTGATCATATATGTACCACATTATGTAAGTGACACTGATCATATATGTATCACATTATGTAAGTGACACTGATCATATATGTACCTTATTATGTAAGTGACACTGATCATATATGTATCACCTTATGTAAATGACACTGATCATATATGTATCACATTATGTAAGTGACACTGATCATATATAAATCACATTATGTAAATGACACTGATCATATATGTATCACATTATGTAAGTGACACTGATCATTCTTGTACCACCTTATGTAAATGACACTGATGATATATGTATCACATTATGTAAGTGACACTGATCATTCTTGTATCACCTTATGTAAATGACACTGATCATATATGTATCATATTATGTAAGTGACACTGATCATATATGTATCACATTATGTAAGTGACACTGATCATATATGTATCACATTATGTAAATGACACTGATCATATATGTATCACATTATGTAAGTGACACTGATCATTTTTGTGCCACACTGTGTTAGTGACACTGATCATTCTTGTACCACCTTAATATGTAAATGACACTGATCATATTATATCACATTATGTAAGTGACACTGATCATATATGTACCACATTATGTAAGAGACACTGATCATATATGTATCACATTATGTAAGTGACACTGATCATATATGTATCACATTATACTGATCATATATGTATCACACTATGTAAGTGACACTGATCATATATGTATCACATTATACTGATCATATATGTATCACATTATGTAAGTGACACTGATCATATGTGTATCACCTTATGTAAATGACACTGATTATATATGCACCACATTATGTAAGTGACACTGATCATTCTTGTACCACACTGTGTTAGTGACACTGATCATTCTTGTACCACACTGTGTAAGTGACACTGATAATTCTTGTTCCACATTATGTAAGTAATTCTGGTGATTCTTGTGCCACATTATGCAAGTGACACTGATCATTCTTGTACCGCATCAAGTTATGCAGGTCTTTTATGCTGGGCAAAGGTCATTCCGAATATTACATTATGAATGTTTGGGTCTTCGTGCCCGAGCGGTTATGGCGGTTACTGAGTCCTCACCACTGTAGGTTCGCAGCTCGCACATGGAGTGTAGAAAATTCTTTTTATGTGATGAAGCCATCCAACTGACTTTCGGGAGGTCGATGGTTCTACTCAAGTGCCCAACCCCTCTGCTTGTCTGAATAATGCCCGGAGGGGCAGCTATGGTCTTCCTGCTAAATTAAAAGCTGAAAAGTTGCCAGTTGTGACATTCATCAAAACGAAAATCATGCATTATGCAAATGACAAATGTCGGTCCTTCATTCCACGGTATAAGCTACACAGATCATTACTGCACTGTATTGACGATACTGGTTCCATATTTTGCAGGCGATACAAATATATATACATGTATATCATTTTTCCTCTGTATTATACAAGTTCCACATTTAATTCTGTAGCAGTCACTGTTTTGTAAATGTGCACAAGTCATTGTATCATGTTATGCAGGGGACATAGATATTGCACGGACTAAGCAGGTAACATTGACGATTCTGGGGACATTAATAGGTGACACAGGAAACCTTTTACCACCTTTTGCACTGATCACAGGCAATTCTTTAGTCATACTTATCCCTCTTGACTTTCACTAGTAGCACTAGTCCTCTTGTGCCACATTATGTAAGTCTGTGTCACTTGCATTTTATATGCAAAATTTATCTATGTCATATATACCATTATGGAAGTGACACAGATCTTTCTTTTTACCAAAATATGGAAGTAACACTGATCATTCTTGCATCACATTATGGAAGTGACACAGATCATTCTTGCACCAGATTATGGAACTGACACAGATCACTCTTGCATCACATTATGGAAGTGACACAGATCATTCTTAAATCAACTTATGGAAGTGACACCGATCATTCTTATACCAGATTATGAAAGTGACACAGATCACTCTTGCATCACATAATGGAAGTGACACAGGTCGTTCTTGTACCACACTTTGTAAGTGACTCAGATAATATTTTCATTACATCATCATGGTAAGTGACACGGGTAATATCATTGCCATATAATGGGTTGTGACACAGGCAAATTCTTCCCCAGTATTATGCAAATGACTGATAACTCCGCACTAGTTAAGTAACACAGACCATCATTATCTTATTTTTCAGGTTGATGGTACTGTAAAGAGTATCCATGCAGAATCGCCTGGTCACGGTATCTGCAAGGCTGCAGAAGACATTGGTGCCACTATTATCGTCATTGGGACCCGAGGAATGGGCAAAATAAGACGTACATTTCTGGGGAGCGTCAGTGACTATGTTCTACATCACGCGCACATTCCGGTGTTGATATGTAAACACGCGAGTGACCATCACCACGATCAGCATCATGATAAGGACAAATAGTTAATATAAAAACACTAAAGATATTTATACGAAACTTTGTTTATACGCATACATTAATCAGTCTATTATTATTTTCCCCCGGGGTGTAATATAAGATTCACTTTGACCCTCCCATCCCGTCCCATCATCTCAGGAATCCATACCCATATCAATGTTTAAACTTACAATATCTCTTTAAAACCATAAGACAAGCTCATATACCAGTTCTTGATTTTTGTTTCGATGAAATTATTTCCCCTTTCCTCTTAGAAATGCCTAAAAGACTAGCTTTTTTTTCTCAGTGTTTGTGAAACCTATTCGTGCATTTGACCTAAACTGGATAACTTTAGTTTATACACCAAGTTCCATAACTCTGCCTTTCATTTTCACAAACTTCTTGCCAATTTTTAAATAGAAAATATGGCAAGATTGAGTTTTTTCTGTGGATATCTTTGAAATCAGTTAATATATTTGCACTAGAATGTCAATGTCGTAAGTCAAGTTAACATAGCAGGTCCGACAACTCTGCTTTATTCAGAATTATTTTCATTTTTGCACTTGTCCCAAAACTGTTCTTTCAATATTTTATAAACCTATGTATGTACTGGATTAACTTGGATCATGGTGCAGCTATACACTTTAAGTCGCGTTAAGTATTTTAATTTGACAAAGATATTCCCGAATTTAAAAAAATGGACCTAGAAAACGTCTTAGAATTTTCTTTAAATAGCTCTGAAACCAATGGGGGTATTTCATTGGAACTTGATATAACCTTTAAATTTAGACAGCAAGACGACATAAGATTTCCCAAAATTTGGATGTTTTATACAACATTGAAAGGCTAAATAACAATAAATCTACCCTGAATAATAACGAGGTTATCTTCTTTTTGTACCTTTTTTAATCTTTATCATAAATTGCAATAACTTTAAGTCAAATGAATGGAATCTAGTATCTTTACACAGTGATATATAACAATGAACGGAAATGAAGAGTAAAAGACCCACAAGTATATCATAAATTTATATAATATTTTCATATTTTTAAGACATTACTTCCAATCCAAAGAAGGAAATTCGAATTAGCTTGATACAGTTGTAGATGAAAATAAAATAATCTGAAAAACAAAACAAAAAGTTTCTCCTAAATAAAGATAATACCGGGTATTATCTCCCAGATTGAACATAAAAGGTGCAATGAGTAGCAATCAAAAGATACAGTGAGGGTTATTTATTATAGCCTGTTCAAATGAGGTTTTTAGTCGGAATATGAATCACATTAAATGATAGTTTTAGTTGCATTACAAAGAAAACAGTGAGGATAAAGCTTTTAATCTGTAATTTATACAAACACTTCATTCCGCGTGGCCTTCGGTCCATCATTTTTGTACGGACTGGTATTTGACTCAACCGACGTTCCATAAGCTGGATTTAATGGCGGAGGGACACCTTTCAGTTACAGACCGGTATTTGGCTCAACTGATCTTCTATATGGTGGCCTTAACGATGGAGAAACACCTTCCTCATGTCCTTTACACTGGCAACTGTCGTTAGAGACCTTTGAAATAAATATCGCTGCCATTAAATCCTCTCAAATAGCACTTTCTGAAAAGAAAAGAAAAACAATATCTCTTATCTCTGACTCTAAAACGTGCTTAAAGAGAAAAGGGTTTTCTTAGAAATTATCAGTGTCATTATAAAAACGAAATAAGCTTTGTTACAGATTACTTGATCTCAACAGACTTTGTAAGTATACTTTCCTTCAGTGCCTCATTTCATGCACAGACTGGTATTTAACTCAACCGACATTCCACAAGCCAGTTTTAATGGTTGGGACGACTTCCATGTGTCTTTTTGTGCACAATTCTGTTTAGAATGGTACTAGTATTTGACTCGACAAGCCGATTTTAATGGTGGAGTGACACCTTCCGTGTGTCTTGGTGTGGATCATTTCAATTGACCTTCCACAAGCCGGCTTTAATGGTTGATGGACACCTTCCATGTGTCTTTGTGTGCACCATTTCATGAACAAACTGGTATTTGACTCAACCGACCTTGCATTTAAGCCGGCTTTAATGGTGGAGGGACACCTTTAATGTCTTCCTTCGCACCATTTCAGACTAGTATTTGACACAACCGACCATCCACAAGCCGGCTTTAATGGTGGGTGACACCTTCTGTGTGTCCTTCAATGCACCATTTCATGCACAGGCTGATATTTGACTCAGTCAACCTTCCATAAGTCGGCTTTAATGGCTGGTGACACCTTCCGCGTGTCCTTCAATGCACCATTTCATGCACAGACTGGTATTTAACTCAGTCAACTTTCCAAAAGTCGGCTTTAATGGCTGGTGACACCTTCCGCGTGTCCTTCAATGCACCATTTCATGCACAGACTGGTATTTGACTCAATTATCCTTCCATAAGCCGGTGTAATGAAGTATTTCGACCCCCATAGAATAACGACACCCCGGTCATTATTCTATAGAAAATGTGACTCCTTTCCTGTAAAATATTGACTCCCCTTATAAAAAAAACTGACTCCCTTTGAAAACTCTATAGAATAACGACCCCCGGTCATTATTCTATAGAAAAACTGACCCCTCCAAGTAAAATACTGACTCCCTAAAGATGACTCCTTCGAATCTCATAGAATAACGACCCCGAGTATTATTCTATAGAAAAAGTGACTCCTTCCATGTAAAATACTCACTGCCGAAATTACTACATTCGAACTCTCATACAATATCGATTCCCGGACATTATTCTATTTAAAAAAGTTACTCTTTCCGTATAAAACACCGGCTCCTAAAAAGACTCCCGACGATAATATCTATTAAAAAGTGATCCCCACCAAACCTAACGGACAATTTTACTAGATCTACAACTCTAATACCCCTCATTGCCAAAAGTTAACATTTTGATTGTACTACTACTACTGGTGCCGCTACTTCTATTGCTATTACTACATGTACTTCTTCTTCTTCAACTACTACTACTACTACTTCTACTACTACTACAACTGCTACTACTGATACTACTATACCTGCTTCCACTAATACGTCTTGTACAGTACATCTACCTCTTCTTCTCCTGCTGCTGTTATTGCTGTCACTTATTCCTCTGCTGCTGCCGCTACTGCAACTGCCACTACCACTGCCACTACTACTAATACTACTACTACTACTACTACTTTCTATTGTTGCCGCTACCGTACTTTACTGCCACTGCTAAGTATTGCAACTTCTATTAATACTAAGTTCTATGCTAGCAGTTTCTTGTGCAGTTTTCTTCTGAAGAATTACTTCATACCGAAGTTTGCAGGGATTATTGACACTGATGTGTTTTGTGAACGTATTGTGAATTGTTATTTTCCTAAAAAAATGTATACACCAAGATACATCGTCTAAAAACAGAATCCCTTTTCCCGTTGCGGAATGCTCTGATTTCTGTGTCAAGTGATGGTATCTGGGGCTAATGGTCAAACGGAAGGACGGACGGACAAGGGCAAATCTATATGCCCCCCTCCCCCGAGTGGGGGCATAAAATGCAGCAATTAGGCCTTAGATACATGAGTTATCACTAAATTTGACCAAATGACCGGGGGTCGTTTTTTTATGGGGGTCAATATTCTTCGTGAGGTTCAGTTTACTTCACGTGGGGGAGTCATAGTACTATGATCTGGAGGTCATAATACTATGACCGGGGGGGTCACTTTTTCTATAGAATAATGACCGGGGGGTCATTATTCTATGGGGGTCGAAATACTTCATTACACCGGCTTTAATGGCACTTGACAACTTCCGCGTGTCCTTCAATACACCATTTCATGCACAGACTGGTATTTAACTCAGTCAACCTTCCATAAGTCGGCTTTAATGGCTGGTGACACCTTCCGCGTGTCCTTCAATGCACCATTTCATGCACAGACTGGTATTTAACTCAGTCAACCTTCCATAAGTCGGCTTTAATGGCTGGCGACACCTTCCGCGTGTCTTTCAATGCACCATTTCGTGCACAGACTGGTATTTAACTCAGTCAACCTTCCATAAGTCGGCTTTAATGGCTGGTGACACCTTCCGCGTGTCCTTCTATGCACCATTTCATGCACAGACTGGTATTTGACTCAATTATTTTTCCATAAGCCGGATTTAATGGAGGGTGACACCTTCCGTGCGTCTTTCTTCGCTAAATTTCTCACAAACCGGCCTTAATGGTAGAGGGGCACCATTCGTGTGTCTTTCTTCTCACCATTTCAAGCACAGACGAGTATTTGACTCAACCGACCATCCACAAACCGGCTTTAATGGTGGGTGACGACTTTCGTGTATCTCTCTGTGTACATTTTATACAACTCGACCTACACAGACTGGTATTTGACTCAACCGACCTTCCACAAACCGGCTTTAATGGTTGGGGACGACTTTCGTATGTCACCCTGTGCACATTTCATACACAGACTGGTATGACTCGACAAGCCAGCTTTAATGGTAAAGGTAAGCTTGATTTAAGACTTCTTTCTGATGTCAGGTGTTTAAAGGAGTATTGTTTTTACACTTTAGTAAATCGTTGATTTACAACTTGCTGGCTTACGGAAGGTCGGTGGTTCTTCCCATGGTGCTCGCCCGTGATAAAGTAGTGCACGGAGGTGCACTTGGGGTTTTCCTCCACCATTAAAGCTTGGAAGTCGCCATTTGACCTATAATTGTGCTGGTGCGACATTCCCTCCCCCCACCCAATTTCAGTAGCACATGGGGGCTTCTGGAAAAAGAGTGACTTCCGTATCTTGAACTATTCTCCAAATAACAGAGTTCTGCAAAGCTGACCATACGGGGACTATAAATAAGCTTACAAACACACAAGGGCTAATGATGCTGATGTTTTATAAGGAGAAGTGTCCTGTAGGAATGGTTACGAGATTAAGCTGTATATGACAGATTTTCGATGGTTCAGTAAAAGATGATATTAAAGAACGATTATATTAGAAACGATTCAGAAAGGTTGTCAAAAGTGGAACGATATTCATAATTGGCATTTGTACAAGTCATTTTTACTAAATGGAATATATTTGTTTCATCAATAGTTCTTCATTAGTTACTAGCCCATACAAAACCAGAAATGTTACATAATTTATATAGATTGCGATCGCAAGTCATACAAAACTGAAAAATAAAAAGATGATTTGAATGAACTTTGCTATTTGGAAAATATTTCTGTTACTCAAATTTATTTCTTGCCAACTCAGGATTTATTTAAGTTTGACATACCAGAAAATAAACATTTTGAGTCGGTTTCTGTGGACAGTGACGGACAATTGAAGAATTAAAGGAAGATACAAATACAAAAAAAAATTGTTGGGCGATGGCTTGCTATGAGGACTGGACACAGTGGAGAAACCGGGGGCAGAAAGTTTGACTGGATGCAATGGTTTAGTCTCATGGCAGTGGACTTTTGTTGTCCAGATTAATTTTCAATGCAGAAGAAAAGATACAAAAAATATATCCTCGGAGTACATTGTACAACATATCAGCATTCATTCAAAATGTGTTACGAGAAGTTAACGGAAGAACGAACGTAAACATTTTAGATTAAAAAAATGCTCATTTCGCCGGATTCTGGAAAGATAAAAGAACTTACGAAGGAATGTATTTTGTATACTAGTAGTGTGTTTGTGAGAGATCCGCCACGACGGGAGTGGGAGCGGGGAGCAGGAGCAGGAGCGGAGCAGATTGCGTAATCAATTAATTAATTAATTAATTAGTTAATTAGATGCTTGGGGGAGATTGCATCATGCGGGTGTTGATTGCGCGATTTAATCTCATTTGCTGAGGGCAGAAAAAGTGTATTGAAAGGGATCAGGTGTTTTTGGCCACTGCTTATCTTGATCAATTAATTAATTATATATAATTAATAACGATTTTGTTATAAGGAGAAGTGTACACTTCGTCGGCTGTAGGGAGCGTAGACAAAGTAAAAAAAAAATGGATGCCGGAAAGAATTTCGAGATCAGACAACGCAGGAGAGTGCGCATGCTAGAGTTTTCATTAAAGGTTCACTATGCACAAGCTGTGGTAGATAACATAGAATACGCCGCAAGGTCGGCTTGCTGCGGGTGCGAATACAGAAGTTTGTCACAGACTGATCACTCGTGCGTTATGCTAAATCAAGCTGAGAAGCTGCGCATTTACTTTGATAGGATATTAGTAAGACTTGATGAGGAAAAGATCATTCTTAAATGGCAGAGGACAGTCAGCCTTTTTTACGGATACGACTGCCTCATCAACATGATGAAATGCTTCATTTCTGTGAACTGATATTTGAACCTGTTACGTACAGTTTCTCCGCCTTCCTATGAATATGTTAACAATATATTTTTATTCATTTTATGACAAGAGACAAGACAAGAAAAAATTTTATTATGATAACTTGTACACATATTGGAACATCGTTATATACAAACAAAATTGTAAATGAAATTCGTATAAGTCAGTGAACTAAACACATGAAGTAAGAACATATATACAGATATGGTATTATTTATTTTGTAAATATTACGGAATCGTTAAGACCAGATAAACTGAATGAAATGTGTGTGTATACATTTCTATGAATTTTATCCACTCGATAGAAAACATTATTAACTTTAAGTGGAGAATGAAGCAGTTTTTAATTGAAAATTCATAGATACTATGGATTAAATATTAACTTTAAGTGAAGAATGAAACATTTATTAATAATAAAAGTATGGATTACTACATTTAGGTAGTCGTTACTAGGGGAGGCAACCCATGCATGAATCTTATACTATTTCCTTTATTAAAGTAACAAAAAAGTATTTAACCTTTTCAACATGGTTTCAAAGGGAAGACCTTTAAACTTTTAAAGCGTCCTGTAAACGCAACGCACGTCGTATGAATAGTTGGTTGACAATACGAGAAAAATGATTACCGCTTTAAAAAAGTAAGATTCATTTTTTTGCAATATTTGCCTTAATAAGAACGGGACAAAGATTTTTTAAAAAGTTTTTTTTATTTTATTAAATTTTTTTGCGTAAATTTAAACATACTCGGGCGGTAAAATAGTAGCCCCTTGGGTAAATTTGTACTCGAAAAAAATATTCTAACGCTTTGCACACAATCCCCAAAGGGTTTACCCCGCCTTCTATCTCGTTTGAATCACAGAGAAAACAGATTTCTTTGGGTGGCGCTCTAAGCGATCCCCTTTTCCATCCCTTTCCCGGGAAACTCGATGCGAAGCCTGGGGCCGCGGACAAAAACGAATTTTTAAAGTTGCGATTAAAACAACCCGACCCAAAAACCTTTGAATAACTTTTTGAAATTTCAAAAGCTGAAATTAAATTCGGATAACGAAAAAAAAATTTCACCTTTACTGCAAAAGAAAAAAGAACAAATTTTAAAAGTGTTTTTTAAAAGTAACAGAAATTTTCTCAAATTTTAAAAAAAAAATTTTAAACTTTTTCAATGATTACAATGGGTTAAAGTTTGTAAAAATCAAAATCTTTGGGGAGATTTTTTTTTAAAAAAAAAGTAGAACTTGAGGGTTTCCTTTTTTCCCTTAAAACCTTTTTAAATAGGGGAAGTCCCGTTTGGCAAAATTTGACTTTTAAAACATGCTGTATATTTTAACGTAAAACCTTGGGGGAAAGCAAACAAAAAGTAAAGGCCCGTTCAGGGTTTTATCTTCTTCGCCCGAAAACTGTACGAAAAAACAAAAAAACATATACTAAGAATAAAAAAATTTAAAATTTTTTAAAAACCCCTCTCAACTTTCACAGCGTTTAAGCTCGTCAGGGAAAACGAATACTTTGCGTTTAAAAGTATTGTAATATTTTCCCGGGATCCCTAAACAGAATACATAATATAACTCCATGTTTAAAAAATTAAAGAAACGCGCGCATTGCTAGGGCGTTTTTTTTTTTTGTGAAACTAAGGCATATTTGTAACGTGAAAAAACCCTTTTGTGCCATAAGTTTAAAGACTCTAAGAACCCCAGCACTTTGTTTATTCATACCCCGTTTATCATCTTTTAAAAACGAATTCGTCCCGCCTGGGCCGCCAAGAATGAAAAACATCTCGTTTTAAGTTTTCAACCGTTTTCTTTGTAAACCCCCCAAACTTTCACAGCGCTAACTCTTTTCGGAACCCGAATATCTTTGCGTTTATTATCATAAAAATTTACTTTCAAAAAACCCTGGCAGAATACATAATTTAAGCAACATATAATTGAAAAAGGGCGCGCTTTGCAAAGGGCCCAAATTTCCTCTGTTACAAAGGGCATATTTTTTACGTAAAAAAATCCCCCTGTGCACAAAGTTTAAAGATATGTAAATGTATCTCAGAAACTTTCTTTATTCATCGCCGTTACATCAATAAACGAATTAAACCCCGGGGGGGCCAAGAAGGGAAAAAATATCTGGGATTATTTTCAAAACCGTGTTTAAATTTAACTTTCTTTTTCGCAATCCGGCCCCCTTGGATTACAAGTTTCCCGGATAACTGCCCGTTTTTTACCAACTGTGAATGGGACCCCGGGCAGGTGCTGAATAAAAAACGTGTGAAATTCAGTTTACCGAAAGTATATTAAAAAACGAAAACAATCATTCCCAGCGACCCCGATTGAGGATTCCCTTAGAGCAAATAGGCGGCAGATAACAATGTGAATTTTATCAGATATTCAGATAATTTAATTTAATAAAATTTTTTTTGCTTTTAAATATAAAAAAAGGGGTTTGGGAAAAAGGGTTAATCAACATTTTTAAAAAACCCTCCCCCCAAAAAATTTTAAACAAAACAAAACCAGATAAAATGTGCAGGTATGAAGGGCATTTCGTTAACCGAAAAGAATAGAAAATATTTTTTTATTTTTGGGGGAAATACGATAGACATCCTGGGGCCCGGGGTTTCCCCCCATGGGAAATCTCTCCTCTCTTCTCCCCTCCTCGTTTACTGATGTGTGCGAAAGACATATAATTTTGGGAACTGTAAAAATTGTTTTTAAAGGGTTTAAAACGCGTGCAACTAAATTTAAAGATATACGAAAAGGCCGGGGTTTAAGAAAGAAAAACATCTCGTGGTATTTTTTGGACGGCGTAAACATTTGCTGATCAATTCTTGTCACGTTTTTTTTTTGTTTGTTCTTTTGGTCACCATCTGACATACACTTTTGGCGAACATTTTTTCACAACATATCCAAAACCCTTTTATATAAATTTTAAGCAAAATTTTTAAAGGGGCCAAAACGATTACAAGAAAAACGGTTCAAGTAAATTGTAAATCGGGAAACTCTTGCGAGCGCATATTTGCGGAGAGAATAAATGTTAATTTTTGTTAGAAATTTTGTTAGATAAAAGAAACCCTTTTTTTCTAAAAAAAGGGTTTTAAAAATTTAATAGGAAATTATTTTGGTTTGCGGGAGTGGGCCCTGTGTCCTTGCTTCTTTTTATAACGCAACCCATTGTATGAACGAATTTCTTTCCCTTTAAACCCGCAAGTTTTGTGAAAATTATTTTTGGCGGTCTCCAATAAAGAAAGCATAACAGCGTTTGTATTTCAAACAACAAAAAATAAATATCAAAGATCACCCTTTAACGTTCCCAAAATTTTTCAAAAATTTCCCGGGCAAAACACTTTGCGGAAAAAAAACTTAAAAAAAAATAGCCAAAAAGTCAGTCTAAAACAAATCACAAAACAAACGTTGGTTTAAAAAAATTGATTCTGCCGAAAATCGGGACGGGGCCTGTTAAAAGATATAAAAATCCCAAAAACATTTCACCCAAAGAAAAGTGATTGAAAATTATAGGGAAAGTCCAATAAAAAAAAGCAGTGGGTTACTAGAATTGCGCCTTATGATCTGTCCGTGCCCAACAACGGTATTTTTTTTTCCCTTTACCTTTTTGGGAAAAAATCAAAAAAAAGGGGAATGGGGTTAAAACATTTACTGATGTTGAACTATACAGTTTAATCTTTTAACCCTGTTTTAAAAGGCTATTTTAAATTTTTAAAAAGGGAAAAACACCTCAAACACATAATCGGGGGGACTTGGGGGTTTAACCTTTTGATACTTTAAATTTCTTTAAGGGGGATTTAAATGGAATATGGTTCAAACCACCCTTCCCCTTCACAATTTACTAAAAACATTCACTAAAACTAAGTACAATTATAAAATAATAAAGGGCAAATTTAAAAAGGGAAAATAAAATAAAGAAATTTTTTTATAAAAGCCCAACCGTAAACATCCCCCCCCCCTTTACAATTTAGTAAAAAAATCACTAAAACTAAGAAAAAACTAATAGCTACACAATAATCTGTCATCAAACCCTTTAAAGGATGGGGGAACCCCCCTTTTTTAAGCCCGTTTTTTTAAAAAGAAAAAAAAACCGGGATACCCAAGGGCGGGCACTTGTTTAAATTTTAAGAAAATAACAAAGTCATATTTACATTTGATTTATTTGGCCCCAGTTTTTCAAAAGAAATATCCTCTCTTTTTCCGACCATTTATTAAATGCGAAGGGGTTTTTTTTCATAAAAACAAATTTAAGCACCCTGTTTAAATTTTTAGCAGTGGGGCTTTTCAAACATTTATTGCGGGTTTAAAAAACCTATGATAACTAAACGCCCCCGGGCAAGGGGAAAGGAAAACACTTTCCCGCTCCCCTGCCCAATTTTTGAAAAATTTACAAAATTTAACTTTGTTTCTGCAACCCGAGGATACCCCAAAAAACTTGTAACCCCTAACATCCCATTTGTGTACAGACAAAATTTCCCTACGAAGAGAAAAAAAAAGGGAAGACTGACCCTACGGTACAAAAGTAAATTTTCGCTGCCCTTTTATAAGGCTTATCCCCCCCGTCTTAAGGGGTTCCGGGAAAAGGGGTGGACACTTACCGCTACCGCGTGAATGGTAGTAAAATTTGGTGTGGGTGTCTAAAAAAAAAAAAAAAAGGGTTTGGGAAACCCCAAATTTAAACACGGGATTTTTCCCACTATACCCAGGCATTTCGTTTTTAATGTGCATGGGGGAAATTTTACCTATTTAAATTTTTACTCACACCCCACACCACCCGAATGGCCATTTTCTTGTTTTTTATTTTATATATAAATGTTTTATTTTTTTAACAAAAAGCATAGAAATAAAAAAACAATGACTGTGGGGAAAAAATTCGACACTAAAAGAAATTTTAAACCCTTTAACTGGGGGGGTTTAAAATTAAATTTTTTTTTTTTCTAAATTAAATTTGCTTAAAATTTTTTTAAAATTAGAAACGTTTATTAAAAACCCCCGAAAAAATTCTGTATATCTACCTTTTTTTTCCACTTGAAAAAATTAAATTTTTTGCACTTTACTTGGTTTTGTTTCAAGAGAAATAGGGACATCGGCCGGTGCAAAACCTCCAGTTGAAAATTTCTACTAAATGTATTGACCCCAAAACGCGGGGAAAAATTTTATGTAATAACCCTTTTAGTGAAAATTAATTTTGCCCTCGGGATGTTAAAAAAAAAACTTAGTATATCTATCAGAGGGAAAAGGGGGGAATAGTGCTTGAAAACGTGAAACATAGTAAACTTGTGAATTTTTACCAAATTCTTGGATTTAATTTCAAACTAAATATTTAAAAAGGGAAAATACATTTTTTAAATGTTCTTTTTCCTACTCTGCTTTTACTTAAATAGTAAATGAAATGTAAAAACTTTAAAATTTGAAAATAGTCTTTTTTTGTAACTATTATTTTAAAAAAAAAAGAATAAACGGACCTTTCCATATAGAGAAAAAACCCAACAACAACGAACTACTTTAAAAAACCCCGAACATTTACAAACAAGGTTTTTAATACAGGGGGATATCCCTGTAATTTTTTCTTTCCACCCATTTCCTTTACTGAAACTGTAGGAAATTTCCCACGATCAGCTTTTTTAATTCAGACAACCTTCTCCCAAATTGTTCAAGTTTTCATGAAAAAATGGTTCAAAGTTTTTAAAAAAGGGGGGGCAGGGTTTCCTTTTTTGGGTTAAATAAAACAGACAAGGACAAAACAGAAAAAGCCCTACAGGCGAAGGGGTCGTCAAAACAGAGAAAATTAATCTCCATAAAAATTTCAATATTATTTTTAAAAATTATTTTCAATTTTCATTCTATTTTATGACGGGACCCGCTTTTTGTCAAAAATTTTTTTAAACTTTTTTCCCTGCCTTTTCCAATTAAAATTTTGACACAGCAACAAAAAATAAAACACCACACACTTTCCCCGTAACCTATCAACAAAATTTTGAACTTTTAAAAATTCCCCCAAATGGGGGCAAATTCGGGGAAAAAAGTTTAAATTTAAATCAAATTAACTCAATTTTCAGGAACTGAAAAATGCATTATTATCCACTGCCCCTATTTGTACCCAAAAGGTCTTGAAATACTTTGGCTTTCAATTAAAATATTGGGAAAACTTTTTACAGCTGCGGATTAAGATACCTTAAACAAAGCGTGAAAAAGTCTGGATCAACCAAAAAATTTAGTTTTAAAATAATCCCAAAATCAGTACATTAAATGCTGAACAAAAATTTAAATATAAGACAACAAATTTTTAAAACAAGAAAATTTTTAAAAAAAATGTCGCAAAATTGTTAAAGCCCAAAAAACACAAAAGGGGTTTCCCATATCATTTGGGGGTCTTTTCGGGCATCTATCATTTATCTTTTTGGGCAAATACAAAACTAAACCCCACACTTTAACCTTTTTTTTTCGTGGGTGGGGTTTTTTTGGGTTTCGTTTAATCACAGAAGAAAAATTTTACAGCTCGGGTTTTTTACAAGTTTTTAACAAAACAGATATTTTTGGGGGCATTTTTCATTCTCATTTCTTTTGGAAATATGAAAAATTAAAAATTTTTAAAGGGTTTTAAAAAACATTTTTCCCCCCAGGGGACGCAAAAAAATATTTCCCCCAGCCTTTGTAAATTTTTTATTAAAATAGGAAATGCGGGCAAAAAGGGGGTGCTGGGGTTCACAGGGGGAAAGTAAAAAAAAGGGAAAAAACCCTCCCGGACGGGTGTCAGCAAATTAATTTTGCAAAAAATTTTTTTGAACATTTGCTTGGTCTCGAAACCCTTTGCATATTTTACAGTTTTATTTTTTTTGAAAATATTTCAAACAAAGAAAACACTATAAAAATAAAAAAATAAGGGAAACATAGAATGCCCCATGTTTAAAAAAGCAACAGATTCCCATAAGTAAAACTTTAAAATTTTTCAATCGGTCACTGTCTTTTGTCAGCTAAGTCCGTCGATTGAGTGCCACAGGATTGAGACAAAAAACCCGGTCGCAAGCCCGGGAAAAAAAAGGCAAGTTGCTTAGACAAAAAGAAACAGATGTATGTAAACTTCAACCAAAACATGCCAATGAGATATAGACGAACTTTTTGCGAATAGGGGCCACTTTTGGTAAAAATGCTTTTTACCCTTTGTAAGACACAATAATGCCCCCAAAAAAGTTTTTAAAAAAGAACAACCGTTGTTTTAATTTTCAAACCCAAAAAAACCAAGGATCCAACTTCCTTTATTTTAACAGAACTACATTAGACCCCGACCCCTTTAAATACCCGGGTTTCCTTCAGAGCTAACACCACTAACACTGACCCCAGAACTAACATTTATGCCCCCAAAAATAAACGGGCATTCCCCCAAAAACTAAAAACTGACACCAACAGAATTATCCCCAAATTTACCTACACATCTAAAATTTTAAATTCCGAAGCCCCCCAAAAAAACTAGAACGACAAGAACAAACCCACTGACCCCCCAAGAATATCTACAAATGTTGAAACCCCTAGTCAATTCTTTTTCCTTGGGAACCAGTGGGAAATTTTTATTACTACTTTGTATCATTTTTGTTTATTTTTTTTTTTGGGCAAAAAAGTACTTTTAAAAAAAAAAGAAATAGGCAAAATGTGAATAATCTGTGGCGTGCCGTTTTTTTATTTTAAGCACACAGGACTGTCCTACACAAAAATATATAGGAACATTAAAAAAGAGCAAACGTGCACCTAGAACATGCTCAAAGGGTGCCCATAATATGCAAAACCCGCAGGCACCCGGGAACCCTACAGTTCCCAAAGTTAGCCCCCAATCCCCTCTTCACAATTAAAAAAGGCCAGCTACTCAAATTATTTTAAAACTTTAAAATAGGCCCAGCCAACATCATCGCATTATTAAATTTATAAAACTCTTTCCCTATAATGCCCGATCACAAATTGTGCATGGTATTGAAATGCGTCAATCCAATAAAAAAAAATAATGTATAGAAAACTAACATAGGCTAGGAAAAATTCATCAAAAAATCAGGGGCCGTTCGGGGGGAAAAAGAATTTAAATAAGTATGCATCTAAAAATTTCTTTTGAAAAAGTTAAATCGGGAAACTCTTGCAAGGGGTTTCTTTTTTCTTGGAAAAATAATCATCGAAAAATTTGGGGATAAAGAAAATTAGGGGCTTCATTAATGGGGCCACACATTTTTTGTTTTTGGGAAAACTGAAGAAGACCACAGGACAGTTCTCCTGAACTTTGGGATACGAGTGCCTACATAAGGGTACTTTATTTTTAAATTTCATTCGAAAGAGCTCATATTTCATTTTGTGTCCCCAACTTTTTACAAGGACTTTTTTTTAAAAAGTAAATTTTTAAATTTTTAAAATTATTTCCCTCAAACCCCTTACTTTTTTTCCAATGACAATATTTTATAAATTTTATGTTTAAATTCATTTTTACTCACCCAGTTTGGCTGTTATTTTTTCGATCTTCTCAATCGTTTCAGCACGATTTTAAAAGTCGGGGTTTTTGGTAAATTTAGTTTCTAAAACATGACCAATTGGGCCCTGGGTTTTTTCCAATACCCCCCGCTTTCATACCCTTTGGGTTTGTAAAATTCCCCCATGGATATGGTGCCTTTTTTTTAAAAATTGGGGGTTTTTTGACATTTCCCCTTTGATACCCAGGCTCCATAACCTTAACCCCCTTTCAAAAATTCCAGTTTTTTTAGTTCTGCCCTTTTTTTTTTTTTCCCGTTTGGGGCAAACCTGTTTTTTTATTTTGGGACCAAACGCCCCCTCTTCATGGAATTACACCCCTAAAACACGTGTATCATTAAAGGTTCCCTTGTTAAAACCGCCTTTTGGAATACATCGGGCGATGCTCAAAATTTTGCTTTTTGGGGGGGGGGACTTTTAGCATGTGTAAATGTTGATTCTCCCTCAACCCGGGGCTAGAGGGGGTGGAGGGTAGCTTTTTTTCCCCACTACCGTCCATAAACCAGGTTCAATAAAAACCAAACCCTCCCAACATTTTTCGTTTTTTTCTTTGTTGAGAAACCCGGGAAGTTTTCCCACTTTTTGTTCTATTTTTGTACAAAAAAATGAAAATAAAATCATTTGGCCACAATTGACCTCCTGTTGTTAATGATATCTGAAGGGGTTTGGTTTTTGTAGGAAAAGGCCATATCGGGGGCCCTTAGAGCGAAACTTTTCAAATCTGTATTAAAAATAGAAGCAGATAGACCGTTTTCGCTCTAAGCCCTCGTATTTTTTTGTTTTTGATAATGTATACTACAGTTCCCCTTATAAATAAGCTAAAATTTAAAAAACTTGAAATTAGGTGAAAATTGGGAAGAATTATGGATCATGCTAAGGGTTACCCAAATTTCCCCCGGTACGGAAGGTGGGCCTTTTAATTTAAAACCCGAATTGTACACGATTTGTTTTCCCAGTTTTTAAATTTGATATTTTTCCCCGGGGAAATATAAATTAAAATTTTGGCGATGATGTGGTTATTTTTTTAAAACAACAGCAAAAGGGAGTATACATTTTGGGGGATATCCAAATCTTTTTGTTCCTCTGCCACAGCATGCTATCTTTTTTCCCAAGCTTTAAATGTAATTGAAAATGCCCATGGCCCCTATTTTGCTCACATTTTATAGCACACGTAAATTTTACAGACATTTTGCAGATTCTTTTTTTTCCCAAGTAAAAACCCCAAAACACTTTAAAAATCCAGGAATTTGTCAAAAATATTTTTCCCCCCGGGCACTAAATCTTAATTGATTTTTTTAAACCCCGGGTTTGTTTTTTTTATTTATTCGAAAGTTAAGGGACGGGACGTTTATTTTGAATACTTAAAAAACTATAAAAAAACCCCCTTTACCCCTCCCTTAAGACATCTGGCCCGGGGGGGCACGTAGTATTATTTTCAAGCGGGATATTTTTTTTTTTTTTTTTAATCTTTAGGGGGTTCTATCATAAATTTCAATTATTTATCATGTGTAATAATTTAAAGGAAAAATATAAGATTGATCTTTTGAGTCCTACTTACCAGTTTTTTTTTTTGGGACCAAAACATATTTCGAATAAAATTTTATACTTCCAACAAGCCAAAAAATTTTTCGTTAAAATTTTAAAAAAAAATATCATGTTGGTATTATAGGGCAAATTTTATTTTAAAAAACTGGGAAAAATTACATCGAGCCTTTTTCCCCACTAAAAAATTTAAATTTTTTCAAACTCACTAAACTTAAAAAAGAGTCAGATTGATAACTCTTAATGACTAATTTAATTTTTTTGATAATATAAAAATGAATTTCCCCGAATTTGGGACAACATTTTATTCCCTTTAAGATCATTTTTTTCATTTTCCAGTTTTTTTTTTTTTTCAACAACTTTTTTTTGACTTACCATTTTAGATGTAAAAATTTTCATGCAAAAAATACAGAGGGGAAAAAAGTAACTTTAAAAATTTAAACAGCGTCCTGGAATAAAAATTTCCCCATTTTTTACACCCAAACAGCAGAGTGAAAAAAAAACTAGTTTTTGTGCTCAAATGTTACTCCTAAATACTGGGTTTTATTCCCCATTAAGTTTGGGCCCTAACTAATTGGCCCCCTCACCCTCTGGTGAAAACACTACTACAAAGGGCAAACTGGTCCAAATGTAATTTTTGTTGGGGGGTAAGAGGGATTAAAAAGAAAGTTTATTTTAAATAAATTTAGTACAAAGTAAGAAAACAGTCCCAATTCAAATTTTTCAATTTTGCAATTTAAAAATTTGAGAAACTTCATAGCAAAAATATTTCAATAAAACACAAAAAATTTTCGGACATTAAGCAAAGTATAATTTTCCACAATTTTAGTGAATTTCATGAAATTAAGGGAACTGATTTAAATTTTTTAAAATTTGGGTTCCCAAAAACTCATAAAAAACTTAAATACTTATCAAAAATGTCCCCAAAAATAAACAAATTTTATATTCCCTTTCTTGAATTTCGGGGAAAAGTTATTTAATGAGGTCATATTTTTTGAAAGATGTAAAAAGTTTTATTTTTTTTGTAAATAAGCGTACGCATTTAAAAGGGTTTTCCTTTTAAAAAAATGTTTAAAAACAACAAATAAAAACCCTTTTCCATCCCGATTAAATTTGTTTTATTTTAAAATTTTAAAAAAAACTTAAACGAAAACTTTTTGTGGGAGAAACTTTTGGTGGGCCCAACTGTAAAATTTAGTTCTTTTCCCCCCGAGCGGGCCCCCAAAACCTGTTTTTAAAGATCATAGCCAAATTTTTTTAGTTTTCCCATACAACTATTACATATTGGATTTACGCATTTTACACATGCACAAAATGACCAGGCATTAAGGGAAAAGTTTTTATATTGAATACATGCCCAGATGTTGCTGGCCCATAATGTTTTTCAAACATTTGAGTAGCTGGCCTTTTTTTTAAATTGGGAGCGGAGGGGGAATAGGACTATCTAGGCAAATGTAGGTTCAGGGGGCTGCGTTTTAACATTTTTTAAATTTTTTTAACACCCTTTTGGGGATTTTTTAGATCATCGTTTTTCTCTTTTTAGGTCCCTATATATTATTGTGTAGGCACAGTCCTGCTGTGCTTTAAAAAATAAACGCCTTTCCCACAGAGTCATTCACATTTTGCCTATAATTTTTAATGGGGCTAGGGAAGCTTTTTAAAGTACTTTTTTGCAAAACCAAGAATAAAACAACATAATGATACAAAAAGTAGGGAAAAAAAATTCCGAATGGGCCCCAAAGGAAAAGAACTTTAAATAGGTAGTATCAACATCTAGTAGAATTTTTTTGGGGGGTCAGTGTTAATTTTTCCTTTAAAAGTGTTTTTTAGTATTTTGGGCGGCCCTTTGGAAAAAAGTTTTTAGAGTGTAGGTAAATTGGTGTTAATTCTGTTTGGGGTCAATGTTAGTTTTTGGGGCATTGCCGCGTTATTTTTGGGGGCATCATTTTTGTTCTGGGGGGAAAATTTTTTGCGTCACTGGGGAAAAGAAGTTTTAAAAAGAAAAAAAGATTAATGTTCATATTTTAAAAGAAAGAGAATGAAAAAAATCCACAAAATCACTTTTTTTGTTAAAAAACTTGTAAAAATTTTGTCGAAAATATCAAGAAATGAAACTTTAAAAAATATCTGTATTAAACCTATTTCAGACGTCCAAACCCTTGGTCAGTTTTTTCATAAAATTTTATAGGCAATCTTTAAAAACAAAAAAGTCCCCAGGCCTTTAAAACCCGTTTAAATACCAACATTTACAATTTACCCAAAAAGGCTGAAAAACGGGCTGCGTATCACATTTAAAAAGGGGTATTAGCCGATCAATTTTAAACCTTCAGGGAGAGAAGTGGTTTTTCCCAAAACCCCAGCTGTCAAAAATCTTTTTTAAAATTTAAAAAAACAAAATTGCAAAACCAAAGAAATAAAAGTGTTAAAGTGTGGGGTTTAGTTTTTTCTCTTTTTCAAAAAAGGAAAATAAGACAAAAATGACACAAATGATATTTTTAAAACCCTATGTATTTTTGTCTTTCAACAATTTGGGCGACCCTTTTTTTAAAGATCTTTTTTTTTGTTTTAAGATTTTAGCCCTTTTTAATTTTAGTTCACCTTTTAATGGGACTGATTTTTTACTTTATTTAAATCTAATTTGTTGGGGATGATACCAGACCTTGTTTCACAGCCCTTTTGGTTTTAAAATATCCCTTTTGCACTGTAACAGTTTTTTCCCCCCCTAAATTTTTAAATTTAAAAACCAGTAATTTTAAGACACGGGAATACAAATGGGGCAGTGGATATACATAAAGCATTTTTTTAGTTCATGAATTGAATAAAATTTTATTTATTAAGCTTTTAACAGAAAACCGCAATAGGGGGGAAATTTAAAAGTTCAAGTTTTGTTTAAAAGGGTTCGGGAACGGTGTGCGTGGGTTTTATTTTTTTGTTTTCTGTGTCAAAATAATTTAATTGAATGGCAGAAAAATTAAAAACCCAAAACAAAAAGCGGGTCCCGTCATAAAAATCGAAAGAAAATTAGTACATAATTTTCCAAAAATATTGAAATTATTTATGGAGAATTAAATTTTTCCCCCTGTGTGGGAAAGCCCCGTTCGCCTGTCTGTCTGTCTGGGCCCGGGCCATTTGTCTGTTTTATTGACAAATAAAAAGACCCTGCTGTAAAATTTTAAAACCAATTTTTTCAAAAAAACTAGAACAATAGTAAAAAGGTAGTCGAATAAAGAGCTGATCGGGAATTGCCCACATTTTTAGTAAGGAAAATGGGGGGAAAAAACAATTTCCCGGGATAAACCACTGTATAAAAAACCCTTGTCCCGTAAATGTTTGAAATTTGTTAAAGAAAAGTTCGTTGTTGTTGTTTTTTCCCCCTATATGAGATGGGCCGTTTAATTTTTTTATTAAACTAATAGTTACAAAAAAGACTTTTTTTCATTATAAAGTTTTTTTTACATTTACATTAAAACATATTTAAGTAAATGCAGATAGGAAATGGAAAATAAAAAAGTATTTTCCCTTTTTAAAAAATTTAGTAGAAAATTTAAAATCCAAGAAAAAAAACATTTCACAAGGACTATGTAAAAAACGTTTTTAAACACTATTCCCCCATTCCTCCCGATAGATAACTAAGTTTTCTTTTTAAAATCGAAAACAAAATTAATTTCAATAAAGGCATTTTTACATAAAAAAAACCACGTTTTGAGTGCAATACATTTAAAAGTAAATTTTCAACTGGAGGTATGCCCAAGGGAATGTCCCCTATATTCTTTGGGAAAAAAAAACCAAGATTAAAGTGCCAATAATAAAATTTAATTTAAGTGGAAACGAAAGGGAAAACTAACAGATGTTTTTTGGGTTTTAAAAATATAACGATGCAAAAAAAAAAAAAATGGAAACAAACATAGAGGGAAAAAAAGTAATTTTTGGGCGCAGTTTAAGGCTTTTAAAAATTTCTTTTAGTGTCGAAAGGTTTTCCCCACAGCTCATTGTTTTTTATTAAATATGCTTCTGTTAAACAATATAAAACATTTTATAAACATAAACAAAAACAAAAAATTTCCATTCGGGGGTGTTGGGGTGTGAGTAAAAATTTTAAAAAGGTTTAAAAAACCCCCCAAAGCACATTAAAACCCCAATGCCCCTGGGCATAAGTGAATTAAATCAGTGTTAAAGTATGGAATCCAACCCCTTTTTTTTTTTTTTAGACACTACACCAGTTTTCCCACCATTCACGCGGTAGCGGTAATGTCCTACCCCTTTTCACGGAACGTTAAGACGGGGCGGAAAAACCCCTTTTAAATGTCAGCGAACTTTACTTTTGTACCGCTAGTGTCACCTCTTCCCTTTTTTTTCTCTTCGCCCAAATAACTTTTCGTCTGTAAAAACAAATGGGATGTAGGTGAAAAATTCTTTGGGGGTCCTTTCGGTTCAGAAACACGTTTAAAAATGTAATTATTTTAACATCTTTGGGCAGAGAGCGGTAAGTGCCTACCCGTTGCAAAGGGACGTTTAAATTTTCAAAGGTTTTTGAAAAGCCCAAAAAATGTAAGAAAAAGCACCCTGCTAAATTTAAGGGCCCCATGCTAACTTTGTCTTATTGGAAAAAAAAACGCTTCGCAAATTTTAAAAAAAGGTCGGGAAAGAGGGGGATATGCTTTAGAAAGATCTGGACCAAGTAAATCAAAAAAGTAAAATAAGACATGTTAATTTTCTTAAAAAAATCAAGTGGGACCCTTGAGTATCGGTTTTTTTTTCTTTTAATAAAAAGACCCTTAAAAAAGGGGAAATTCCCGCAACAAAGGGTTTGCAAGACAGTTCCTTTTTTTGTAAGGGTATTTTGTTCTCTAGTTTTAAAGGGCTTTTTTTACTAAAATTGGGGAAAGGGGGGGGGAAGTTTACGGGGACTTTTTTTAAAAAAAAATTTCCCTTTTATTTTATTTTTAATTTTTAATAGCCCTTTTATTATTATAATTGTACTCAGTTTTAAATGAATGTTTTCAGTAAAATTTTGAAGGGGGAAAATGTTTTTAACCCAAAGGGAATTTTTAAAATCGAAAAACATTTTAAAGATTCATATAAACTCAAGAAAAAACCCATTAAAGTGTTTTAGGTGTAATCTTTAATAATGAAAAAGCTAAATCAGTTAAAAGAAATTTAAAAAGGGATAGTTTTAAAATCATAAATGTTTTTTCCCACCCCCTTTAATTTTGATATTTACAAAGTGGGGGAAAGGGGGGAAAACCCAAAACCCGGGGTAGAAAACCCGGAAAAGATCATAAGGGGGCAATTCAAATAACTACTGGGTTTTTTTTAACGGACTTTCCATCAAAAATTTTCAATCAAATTTTTTTTGGGGGGTGAATGTTTGGGTATTTGATACTTATAAACAAGGGAGTCCAAAATTTGGGAGAATCAAATTTTTTTTAAACCAACGGTTTTGTTTTTTTGAATTTTTTTTAGACCCGACTTCTTGGGTATTTTTTTTTAAAATGTTTTGCCGCAAAGTGTCCGCCTGAAATTTCGATAATTCCTTTCAACAGATTTTAAAGGGTGAACTTTTTAAATTTTATTTATTTTTTTGTCTTTTAAATAAAAGCGGGTGTTACTGCTTTCTTTATCGGAGACCGCCCAAAACTAAATACACAATTGCATTAACGGAAAGCACTTCGTTCAAACAATGCATGCGTATAAATAGAAGCAAGGGCACAGCCTACTCCGCAAAACACCTAAAATTTTCCTATTATTTTTTAAACCTTAAACAGAAAAACAAAAATATCTTTTATCTAACAAAAAATCAACAAAACTTAAAAATCATTCTCTTTCCCCAACTAAAGGGGCTCGCACGGGTTACCCGATATAAAGATGACTTGAACCGATTTCTTGGGAAACCCTTTAGCGCTTAAAAACCCTTTTTTATAACTTTTTAAATAAAAGCTTCATGGGTATGTTGTTAAAAATTTCGCCAAGGGGTATTCAATTTGGGGACCAAAAGAAAAAAACAAAAAAAAACGTGACAAGAAAATTTAAACAGCAAATAAATACGCCGTCCCAAAATTTCCACGAGATGTTTTTTCTTTCTTGCCCCGGGCCCCCCCAATCTTTAAATTTTTTTTGCACGCGTCAAAAATAAAATCAATTTTTCCCCGTACAAATTCAATTTTTCCCCCCCACAAAATCAGTAAACGAGAGAGGAGAGAGAGAGGGGAGAGAACCACGGGAACCGCCGCAGCAAGATGTCAAACGTATAGCGCCAAACAAAAACTATTTTTATATACTGCGGGTTTAAAGAAAAGCACTTCCCTACCTGCACAATTTTTTCTGATATTGTTTTTGGTTTAATTTTTTTTGGGGGAGGGGTTTTAATAAAGTTTATATAACTTGTGCCCAACCCATTGTAAATATTAAAAAAGCAATAAAATATTATTAAAAATTTTTTTATCTTAATATCTGATAAAACTTCACATTGTTATCTGCCCGCCACTATTTTGCCTAAGGGAAACCCAATCGGGGTCGCTGGGACTGATTGGGGTTTTGCATTTACTATACGCGGAAACCCGAATCCAAAACTGTTTTTCAAAACAGCACCTGCGCTCCCATTTTCCCCGTTGGTTTAAAAAACGGGGAGTTTTCCAGGGAAACTTGTAACCAAGTGGGCCGGGGCTGGGGAACAAAGAAAGATAAATAATCAAGGGCTGAACTAATCCGAGATAATTTTTCCATTCCCTTGGCCCCGGCGGGGTGAATTCGTTTTTTTTGATAAAGCGGCGATTAATAAAGAAAGTGCTGAGATACAATTTTTATACTTTAAAATTATGGCCCCAGCGAATTTTTCACGTACAAATATCCTTTCGAAAACAAGAAATCGCCTAGCAATGCCGCGTTTTTTTCAATTATATGTTTGCTTAATCTATGTATTCGCCAGGTATCCCTTTAAAGTATTAAATTTTATAAAAAAACGCAAAGATAAATTTGATTCCGTAACGTCTTTGGGGCGGGGGGAAAGTTTTTGAGGGGATACAAAAAAACGGTCCCGAACCCAATACAGATGTTTTTTCAATTTTTGGCGGCCCAGGCGGGACGAAAATTTGTTTAAAGATGATTTAAACGGGGGATGAAAAAACAAAGTGCTTGGGGTCATTTAGAGATCTTTTAAAATTATGTGCACAACGAATTTTTTACTTTCAAAAACCATACGTACACAAAAAAAAAAAACGCCCTAGCAATGCGCGCGTTTCTTTTAATAGTAAAACATTAAACTTATAAACTATGAAATTTTGTCAGGTAAACCTGAAAGTAATTTCAATAACTTTAAACGCAAAGATATTCGGGTTCCGTGACGAGCCCTTTAACGCCGTTAAAGTTAAGGGTAAAATAAATTTTTTTATTCTTTTGTAAAAATTTTTTGTATTTCGATACGTTTTTTCGGGGGCAAGAAGATAAAAACCCTGAAAATGCATGACTTTTTTTTTGCTTTCCCCCAAGGTTTCCCCTAACAACAGCAAAATAAATGTTTAATATTTTCCCCTCAGTACTTTCCCTTTTAAAAATGGAAACAAAAGGCCCCTCAAATTTTTAAAATTTTTAAAAAAATTCCCCAACGATTTTGGGTTCACAAAAAATTTTCCCATTTTAAATCAATTTCAACAGTAAAAATTTTTTTTTAAAAAAAGAGAAAAATATTCTGTAAATTTAACAACACTTTTAAAAAATTTTTTCTTTTCCTTTTTTCAGTAAAGAGAAATTTTAATTCCCAAACCGAATTTAATGCAGCTTTGACTAAAACGCTTTTCAAAAAGGGTTTTGGGCTCGGGGGATGAAAAACGCAACATAAACATTTTTATGTCCGCGCCCCCAGGCTTCGCATCGAGTTTCCGGGAAAGGGATGGAGAGATCGCTTAGAGCGCCCCCGAAAAGTCCCGTTTGGGTCGGGGATTTTTAAACGGATAAAGACGAGTAACACTTTTTGAATTTTGTCAAACGTTAAAAATTTTTGCGAGTACAATTCACCAAGCGCTACTATTATATCCGCCCGAGTTGTTTTTAAAATAAAGCAACTATTTTTAATCCAAGAATAAAAAAAAACTTAAAGAATCCCCCCCCCCCTTTTTCAGTTTTTAGTTAAGGCAAATATTGCAAAAATGAACTTAAATTATTTAATGCGGAAAAACATTTTCTCGTATTGTCAAACCAAAAATTCATACACTTCGTTGCTTTTCAGGACGCTTTAAAAAATTTTAAAGGGCTTCCCTTTGAAACCATGTTTTAAAAGGTTAAATACTTTTTTTTTACTTTAAAAAAAAAGAAATAGTATAAAAATTTAAAGCATGGGGGCCTCCCCCCCAGAAAAGACTACCCAAATGAAATAATCCCCTACTTTTATTATTAATAAATTTTCATTCTTCACTTAAAGTTAAAAATTTAAAACCATAGTATCTATAATTTTTTAATTAAAAAAATGCTTTATTTTCCCACTTTAAAATTTAAAAAATTTTTCTATCGATGATTAAAAAACATAGAAATGTAACACACACATTTCATTTAGTTTAACGGTCTTAAAGATTCCGTAATATTTTTCAAAATAAATAAACCAAAATCTGTATATATGTTTTAAATGTTTTTATTCACTGACTTTTACGAATTTCATTTTCAATTTTTTTTTGTTAAAATAACGAGTTCCAATATGTGTACAAGTTTTTCATAAAAAAATTTTTTTTGTCTTGTCTCTTGTCATAAAAAGAATAAAAATATATTTTTTAAAAATATTCATAGGGAAGGGGGAGAAACGTACTAACAAAGGGCAAATACAGTTTCACAGAAATGAAGCATTTTTTCCCTTTTGAGGGGGCAGGGCGTATCCGAAAAAAGGCCGACTGTCCTCTCCATTTAAGAAAGATTTTTTCCCCCATCAAGTCTTTCTAAAATCCTATCAAATTTAAAAGCGCAGCTTTTTCAGCTTAAATTTTGATAACGCCAAAGAGGTCATCTGTGACAAACTTTTTGATTCGCACCCCGCAAGGGCCGGGGCCTTGCGCGTAAAATTCCCATTTTAAAACTACCACAGCTTTTGCAAAAGTGAAACCCTTTTAAAGAAAACCTAGCATTCCCACTCTCCTGCGTTTTCTAAACTCGAAAATTCCTTTTCCCGGGATCCATTTTTTTTTTTCTTTGTCCACCTCCCTTTCACCGAGGGGAAAGGGGGGGGGGGGGGGGGGGGGAAAAAAAAAAAAATGTTAAATTTTTTAAAAATTTTTAATTTTAAAATAAATTTAATTTTGATCAAGATAAAACAGTGGCCAAAAACCCTGATCCCTTTCAAAACACTTTTTCCCGCCCTCAGCAAAAAGAGATTAAATCGCGCCAAACAACACCCCATGATGCCCCTTCCCCCCCCAAACATCTAATTAAATAATTTAAAAAAATTTAAATTTTTTTTAAATTTCGCAATCTGCCCCCGCTCCTGCTCCTGCTCCCCCCCTCCCACTCCCGGGCCGGGGCGGGGGCTCTCACAAACCACTACTTATACTTTTTAAAATATTTTTTATAATTTTTTGTAAAAAAGCAATTAAAACCCCACTTAAAAAAGCTTTTTTTTTCAACTTACCAAACAGGGTCCCTAAACAAGTTTTAAAAAAAAAACTTTTGAGGATGTAAAGTTTATCTAAATACAGTCTCATTTTGTATTAGGATACAGGTCTTGTATCCTATCCCGCTGACAATAACAAACGTACCTGGCATCGTAACAAGAGGTCATTTGGACGTACATTTGTATTTTGTTGTATCCTGAGTTGTCTGTCTTCATATTGTTTCATTATGATTGCTTTACCCGATCGGAAGACATATATATTAACATTAACAAAACATTCAATCAGAAACATCATGAGATTTTAAGCTATGACGCGCTTGAGATAAAAAAAAAAGTATATTTAATTGAATCTACTAAGGGCGCTAAAATTATGTTTTTGTTTTTTTTTTCTTCTCAGTAAATTAATGACATTTGATAATATGTTTAAATATTATCACAAATACAACAGAAAACTTCTGACTAAGTGAATCTTTCAGTTTTAAAATGTACTGTTTTGCTACAGGTGTTGGCATTCACAAAGATCCTGTGTCGGAGGATGTTGAGACAACTTTGGGAGAAGGCAGTCGTCATCGGTCACAGTAAGGGCTTTCGTTTTCAAGGAGAATATGTAAACCAGTACAGTGTTACAATGGACAATGGCGCCTACTCACTGTCATACTTTCATAGATAGGGATTCAAAAATGCGACTTAAATTGAAACTCTTGAAAATCCTAGATGTATGGTAAAGTTCTTTGAAAAGTGTATACTTTCAAATACTCCCACTACAGAAATTTGTTGCCAAATACATGTCAGCGGCGCTTTATTTGTTGCCAAATACATGTCAGCGGCGCTTTATTTGTTGCCAAATACATGTCAGCGGCGCTTTATTTTTTTCTAAACAAAACAAAGGAATTATGACAGTTGGAAAATGCATGTTTATGTTTTGTTTTTTTTTCAGATGCACAATTGACTGTACAGTTAGAAATATACGAAATCACTCTTCAAAAGTACCACTTTGTACGCGTATGTTCGATCAAAATTACGCACACGCAGTACAGCTGTTTGAAGTTACAAACATGCTTTCCCTTCAATGCATACAGACACTAAATAGGAAAATGGCGCATTCAAATTGTCCTCCGTCTTTTTTGCTCTGCAAAGCTATTTTCCTTTTGCTGAAATCACATGCCAGATCTTTGCTTGACATGTAGGTAGTATTTACATAATGAAATAATGAAATACTATCATGACAGAATTTGTCATGGAAACTTAGAAAGTTCGGTCATACACTACAATTCTGGGTCTCGTTTTTAGCTAATTTTGCAGTTTGTGCGTTTGACTGATTAAACATGACCCCCACTTTTCTTCTGATTATTATTCAGCACTGACAATAGTCTTCAAGAAAATGTAAGTTACAGGCATTTAAATTGGGTCCTGGTGTGTGCTGCGATCTGTCAGGGTCCTGGTGTGTGCTGCGATCTGTCAATTTTATATAAAATAAAGAACAGCTATTTAGTGTGTTGTAACCTCAACCAACAAGGGCACCCGAGAAAACATTAAAGAAACTTTTCCACAAAACTCCATTGAAATATCTTAGTGGCAGAAACTATCACAGTCGTAATAAGTTAATGTGATAGAAAATGTTCATATACTCTGCACGTGGTATACTTTCTGTGTAGGGACATAGGCCAGCGATTCGGGAGATTTTGTATAGGGACATAACGAGTTTCGTTGATAAAACTGATTTATTTATGTTAAACAGAAGCTTTGTTTAATTATTATTATTATAATTATTATCATTTTTATTATTATATTTTTTCTCAATTATGTATCATGTGTACATTTGCGCGTCTATACAATATACGTTTTTAGATGGGGTCACTTATATATCCATTCAAAAGATAATTAGACACTATACGTATTACTAAGATGTAAACTGAATGGGAACTTAATGTATGCGCTGTTTAATGCGGGTGGTACAGAGGTTGATAGCACCTTTTATGTACTTTCGGCCCGTGACAAAATGATATTTGTTAAATGTTAACATGGCTAATTATAAGTTGCCAAAGCCTGAACGTAGTCTTGCCGTTTGGTTAGTTCAGGGGAGACAAACACTTTAGTAAAACATTTTTTAAATCGCAGTTATGCATCTTCTTCAGTTCTAAGGTTAATCAAGGCATTTTATATATTATTTTATCTATACTGTTATTGTTTCATATCAAATACTGAAAGATAAGGAAGAGTATTATTGTAATACATTGTGGCGTAAAAGAATAATATCATCACTTATATGTCTATACAGATATGCTATATGGTATTTTATGTTTCTATATGTGTGTATAAGATGTACATAGATACACTGAGACTAAACTATACTACTGGCCAGACTGAGACAATATTGCAGATTTATATGTACCGGCATTGTCGGAATTGTTGCCCCGTGTCTGTTCCTCTGTTTGTTCGTCTGTCTGCCTGTCTGTCCCACCTTCCGTCTCTCCTTTCATCAATCTACTCATCTGTTCATTCGTGCAACCTGCCGTCTGTATGTGAGCACGTCCCGCTTGATAAGATTGTACGTCAATACTGTTTTCCTTTATTGTTTGAACGTTTCTCATATTGCGTAACCATTACTATTAAAACACAAAATTATATTTGGTAAAAAATAAAAGTTATTTCATTTTTACGAAATGCATTTTCTTTTTACGAGTCTAATTTCATAAATACAAAATCTTCCTTCGTAGTTACGAAATCTTAATTCGGTTTTTACGAAATACAAAATGTGTAATGTCTACTAAAAGTGTCGGATGTTACATTAGAGGCTCCGAGTTTTTCTATTACACTTAACAAAAATACGTAACATAACATAAATAGACGGAAATTAAGAACGATAAAAAATGTAACAGACTTAGATAGTGTAGTAAAAAAGTTAAGCACCTTACTTTAATAATATGAGGGTGTATCATGAAAAACATATACTGTAAACAACAGAGCTAAAGGTAGCAAACCAAGTAAACAAAAGCTGCATATGTAAACTAAATAGCAAACAAAAAGCAATGTTGCATATGTAAACTCATTCTCGCATACCAGAGGTCTACCGTGGTTCTCTGTATCGGGATTTTGACGAACCCCTGATGGATGAGAATGATGTAAACTGAAAAGCCGACAAAACAAAGCAAAAGCTGCATATGTAAACTAAATAGCAGACAAAAAAAGCAATTTTGCATATGCAAACTAAATAGCAGACAAAGAAACAAATGTTGCATATGTAAACTAAATAGCAGACAAAAAAGCAATTTTGCATATGTAAACTAAATAGCAGACAAAAAAAACAAATGTTGCATATATAAAAGGAATTTTGTATATTTTACATTATTACATAGATCTAGATTCTAAATACATGACCTGGTGACATTTTTTCGCTCATTTTAGGTTTTAAATGTAAGTTTCTTTTAAGACAGAACGACAGTGCATGATATCTAAATTGTTTTTCATAAATCACAGCATACACTTGATATTTAATTCGTTATCTCAACTTGATGTCATTTCAAAAATGGCGCGAAACGCCATGTTTGTTTGCGCCCTCTGTCGTTTAAGAGTAGGCCTACATTTTCTATTAAGTACTTCCGGTGTTATAATTGAAGAACAGATACTTCTTTCTGTATAAGTATTGTTTTATTTTTCTTGACATACACGGAAATGAAAACACTTGATGCGTTGTATATGCTATTAAACATTGAACGTTAAGAGTATTTCGCGTTTGTTGTTGATATAAAATATGACATGTTGGAGTTTACTGTGCAGTGTTAGTGAGACATATTTACTCAGTAGCTGGAGCTAATTAATCAGTTAATAGGTTCATTACAAGATATGGCCACGGACGACGAAGATAGAATAATTAAAGAGAAGCTTAAACCGGTTGAAAAATGGAAAAATAAGTTTAAAGGTAAGAAAATACACAGACACACCTTGCCTGGGATTGTCAAAATGACTTAAAAACCATTACACACTACAATACGTGTTTATGTCGGATAAAAAATCAGCCATTTTATGCATATATAAACGTAAGATATGTTGTTCCACTTAATATAATCTTAAGACATACAGTAAGCATTGTATAACCTTCGTTTTAACACTGTCTACAGTGCGTTTATGGTTTTAAACTTTAATTTTACATGCATGGTTAAAAGTTGAAAATAATATAAAATGATGTTTGTCCAAGTATGAACAAGTATATACAAACATTCATGTACATGTATATCTGTGTTAAGATTTACACGTATGTTTGTTAGTTTGTGTAAAGTTGTTAATTAAAAGGTGAAACAGCTACGTGTTTTGACATAACTTGCCTGAGGTGCATAAACATTCCATTGTAATGTTGAATATGATACTGACAAACATATTATACATTAACATTTCACTCCACGGGTCACAAAATATATATAATACATGTGTTCTCATTGCCAATCTATCCAGCATACTTCTTATCGTTAAATCACAAGTAAATTAATATGCAGTCTATAAACGGGTAGGGATTTGATACCCCTTCAGTTCAGATAGTTTTCTGTGTTAGGATTTGAGAAATACTTCTACATAGTGCACAACACAATCATTTAATAACACTTATATTGCGGAGTACATAACTTCCACCGATTATATTAATTAAGTATGTATCTATAAACAAAACAGGTGCCGTGAGAAAGCAGCTAAATCGTGCAAAAGATAATTCATGAACTTCCATTTTAAAAGAGAAAATGAAAACCAAGAAGAGCTAAATGTGAAAATATTGATGCGTGACTCATCTAATCTTATCGCAGGTTTACGACTTATCCCGATCCGAGATCGATAGGTTTCTGTAGAAAGTAACAAGTTACATAATAGCCGTTGATAATATTTTTGCTTTGTCAGAGGAAATCGTACCTAATATTTATGCATTAAAGATATCATTTAATTTGCGCTAATTAGTGTTAATTGGCATTCATCGAGTTTCTGATATTAACAACTGTCAATTTGCAGGTAGAAAAAAAAGTTAGAAATTGTCAGACTGGATTCCCAGGCTAGGGTAATAGTTATCGTACATGCATAGGAATGGGATCATTTATGACACACTATTTCTCGGAGCCATTTTAAGAGATTTTGTCGCCGTCCCCATCAAAAAGTTTTGCTAGTCTGTGTTCAGGCTATTCAAATTTTGTATCATTATGTTCCCTTTCCTCAAAACATAGATAATTAGAGCTCAGAATATATAAGAGAAATGATCAAAAATTGTTAAATGATTATCTAGCCGTTAACCTGACTAAAGCTTGCATGCGATTAAAAAAAAAACTAAAAAAATAGGCCAAACGCTTTCAAACGTCACACATCATGTCATTAGTTGGTCATGAGTTGACCTCAAAGGGCAAAACTATCTGGTTTAAAGGTTTCTTCTTTTTCTCTATGCAAAATGTATTATAATACATCCTCATCATCTCCCATCTACACCTTGACTGAGTTTTTTTACGGAAAATATTCTATTTCTTTTCCCAACGAGCTGCAATTCTAATCCGGGACAAATACTTTGACCGGCCATCTGCTGATTTATTTTTTAAACTAATTTGCTGATTTATTTTTTAAACTAAACTGGATGACATTTTTACAGAGGTTTGTTTTTCAAAAAGTAATGATCAAGCCCCATCTTACTGAAAGAATAGTTTCATTTTATCTTGAGACGTCGTTCATAGACTTCATCGCTAGTACATATACTGAACAATTTCTTTTTTGGCGTTTCGAAACCGTAATTATTGTAACTTCAGTGTTCAAGCCTTTTTTTTTTAAATAATAACTTGAAAATTGTTACATAATTCATGACTAACTTGTGTTTATCAAGCTCAACAGCATGTTCTAATCTCTGGCCTGGCCTTGAATTGCTTGTCCCATTAATTTGACCGAGGGACGAAGCCATATTTTTTTTTAAGAAACTGAGTCTTTTACTGACATCAGGGAGTACAAACGTGTGGCATTTAAATTGGACCTGTTATATTTTCGCATAAATAGCTATCAGATTTAAATTTCAATTTTGGGAATCAGTCTGATCCAACATAATTGAGCCATGCCATGGGAAAACCAACATAGTGGGTATGCGACCAGCATGGATCCAGACCAGCCTGCGCATCCGGCAGTCTGGTCAGGATCCATGCTGTTCGCTAACAGTTTCTCCAATTCCAATAGGCTTTAAAAGCGAACAGCATGGAGCCTGACCAGACTGCGCGGATGCGCAGGCTGGTCTGGATCCATGCTGGTCGCATACCCACTATGTTGGTTTTCTCATGGCACGGCTCATATTTATTCTGATGTTGATCCTAAAGGGATTCATTGGCAGTAGGGATGATATAATTGCTGTTTATCTTTAGAATGAACAAATGTTATGTTGTTTTATCCCCAGGACCATGCATATTCTATGTGTTAATTGATTTGATTTATAAAGTAAGTAGCACACCACTATCACCATATTCTTATATAAGCAGGTTTAATAAAGATCAGCTATCGGTCGTTATGCTGGTGATGTGATTACAGAAAACAACATAAGTTTTAGTTCTTTATTATCATTTAATTTCACATTTCCAGTGATAGTTGATAACTTGGATCACTGAAGTAAGAATACTAAGATGAGAGTGCTCACATATATAACACATTATTAATGAATCTCCATAGACACTGGTGATCAGGAATGCACGAATGGCTGTCAATATTGTGTGTTTGACCTGTAGTTACAAATATGTTAAAGTTATATCCTGAAATTGAAATATCTGGGGTACGAGTAGTACAGTCATTATATGTTTCAGTAACTAGCTTTTTTTTCAGAATTCTGGCCTGGTATGGCCAAGCCTTTTCAAAAATTGAGTTCATCTGGCCAGGCCAGAGGTTAGAATATGCCATTTTCAACCAGTATTGTATTGATCATGTCGTTCTTTTGTTACCAATTTTCAATAGAGCTAAACATTGACAATTGAGGTTCATAAAAATATCGAACGGAATCTAAAACCTCGTTAAACCGCACGGAAGTAATGGAATGATTAATTTAATAGAATTCTTCGAAAATCTAACATCCCGTCCTAACCCCCATCATATGCAACAGACGAAGAAAATAATCGTCAACGTTCATAATTGACTATATATATATCGTTGTTTTTATAGTGTCAATACATGATAAACAAGAGGTGTCTAATGACCGAGCGCTCGACTATTTGAAGCCCTGATACTAGTTTTCACTTTTCTGTGTTAGTATCATAAGAAAAGTGAAAACTGGGCGACCGGCGGTCGCTCAACACTTGCAGGTTAAGTTTCATTGTGCCTGTTCATGTACGGTAGTGCAAACGCATTCTACCGTCCACGTCCTCTAGCCCCGGGCTGAGCACAACTCGAAAGCTTTTTTTTACAAGAGAACTCATTTGGGTAAAATATTAATCTTCCATGAAGACTTCAATAAAAATAACGTACAAATTAAAAACACAGAAAGGAAATGCAAAGTCCGAGAGCTACATTTGTGAGATAATTTCAAAATACATAGCGTTAAAAGCCACTTTAATGGGCGGTATAGTGTTTCTATACCAGATGACCTTATAGAAATACATTGCACTAACAAGTTTGTAAATGGATGGATTGTACATATTTACTAATTTTGGCTGTATTCGCCGACCATACAAATGACCTGCAGTGGAGTTTTGGGTGTTGGTGGTATAAACATCTATAGAATGTTCTGAATCAGCAATAAACTAAAGTTTTCACAGCCACACTGACATGACTGAAGTTGTTTTGTTCATTAGAGGTATCTCCTGAAACTATTAAACTTCCCTTTTCTCATCACTAAACGGCTGTCATTGTGGAGACGGATTTTTTCTAAAATGTCAAGAAATAAAATAAGTTTAGATAATGATTTTTTGAAATGAAAATATATGTATTCTTTAACCCTCACCCTGCTAAATTTATATAATGAACTTGCCCATCTTCCAATTTGGACAGTACCATTAACTGTTAAAAGGGGTGCTTACCAAAAAGATACTGACTGAATAGAGAACAGTGCAGATCATGATCAGAATGCAGGGATGTGCAGGCTGATCATGATCTACCTTGGTCGCAAAGGCAGAACCAATCGTGTCCAGCATGGTAAGGGTTAACCATCCGTTGTTCAAATTTTTGCGAGGCTTTGAGGAGACAAATAATGAGATATTTACTCGTAATTCATGAACACATGATAACTTAACTCGTGGCGGCATACTAGCACCATGTTGCCACAAGTTCGTATTTCTAGCAAGGCCACGAAATAGTATCTCGTTGCCACGACCTAACTGATATCTTATGGTCTCATTTTTTTTACTCGATTAAACTGTGGACTTGAAACCTGATTAGAATGACCGTGATCAGTTTCGAAACTGGATCATCTGAGTTAAAAAACTAGGTTACTAGGTCAAATCGTAGAAAAAAAAACCTGTTAACATTGAAATGTCCACATTTTTACCTGAGCTCCATGAAACCGCTTAGCTCAGTAGGTAGAGCGTTGGTCTACGGATCGCGGGGTCGTGAGTTCGATCCTCGGGCGGGGCGTATGTTATCCGTGACTATTTGATAAACGACATTATGTCTGAAATCATTCGTCCTCCACCTCTGAATCATGTGGGGAAGTTGGCAGTTACTTGCGGAGAACAGCTTTGTACTGGTACAGAATCCAGGAACACTGGTTAGGTTAACTGCCCGCCGTTACATGACTGAACTACTGTTGAAAAACGGCGTTAAACCCAAAACAAACAAACAATGAAACCTGGCCAAAGTGTTTGTCTTTATTACCATTCTGGTAAAGCTTATAACTGGTCCATTTTGAGTGAAAAGCTAGGTCAGTATGTTGAAATCGTGGGAAAGCCGTGTTCTGTAATTGGAATCAATCTAATAAAGATGTGGTCCTCGGGACTTAATGGGCTTTAAATTTCATAATGGATTTGAACACTTACACATCTCTCCAGAGGTTATATTTTTCTACCTCGTGTACATGATTTTTTATCAAATTTGGTCAGAATGATTGTCTTCACAAAACTTTGGCATTTTCGAATCTAGGTCACTTTTTGTATTCAGTTTAGGTCAAATCATAGAAAGCGTGATTAACACTCTAGAAAACCCTCTTTATAAAAAATTCCGTTTTCATCTAGAGCTTTTTACTTATGGATAAGTATTATAACTTGGCACAACATTCACTATATTATAGACTATGGTCACATGCAAAACTCATATCCCCACTTAAGAGGTCAAGTTCTGTTCGTTGTTTTACATCAGTTATGGTAATGTTAACGGTTAAACACTGGTATAAAATGAAGTCACAAGCGATGAGTTGAAATTCACATCTCTTTGAAGATTTTGTGACAAAACTTGTACTAAATAGCAACGGCACGCAGGTGAGTGAATAAGGGCCAATATGGCGCTTTTGTCTACATGACCATATGAATTCTACTTTTTTTTCATGTTCATGGTGTGACAGCTAGAGCTTGTTCATGTTCATAGTGTGAGAGAGCCTGTTAATGTTCATGGTATGACAGAGCTGGCGAGCCTGTTCGTGTTCATGGTGTGACAGAGCATGTACATGTTCATGGTGTGACAGAGCCTTACATGTTCATGGTGTGACAGAGCTGGCGAGCCTGTACATGTTCATGGTGTATCAGAGCGAGCTTGTTCATGTTCATGGTGTGACAGAGCCTGTACATGTTCATGGTGTGACAGAGCCTGTACATGTTTATGGTGTGACAGAGTCTTACATGTTCATGATGTGACAGAGCTTGGGAGCCTGTTCGTGTTTATGTTGTGACAGAGCCTGTACATGTTCATGGTGTGACAGAGCTAGCGAGCCTGTTCATGTTCATGGTGTAACAGAGCCTGTACATGTTCATGGTGTGACAGAGCCTTACATGCTCATGGTGTGGCAGAGCTTGCGAGCCTGTACATGTTCATGGTGTGACAGAGCCTGTACATGTTCATGGTGTGACAGAGCCTGCACATGTTCATGGTGTGACAGAGCCTGTTCATGTTCATGGTGTGACAGAACCTGTACATGTTCACGGTGTGACAGAGCTTGCGAGTCTATTCATGTTCATGGTGTGAAAGAGCCTTACATGTTCATGGTGTGACAGAGCTTGCGAGCCTATTCATGTTCATGGTGTGAAAGAGCCTTACATGTTCATGGTGTGACAGAGCTTGCGAGCCTATTCATGTTCATGGTGTGAAAGAGCCTGTACATGTTCATGGTGTGACAGAGCCTGTACATGTTCATGGTATGACAGAGCTTGCGAGCCTTTCATGTTCATGGTGTGACAGAGCCTGTACATGTTCATGGTGTGACAGAGCTTGCGAGGCTGTTCATGTTCATGGTGTGACAGAGCCTGTTCATGTTCATGGTGTGACAGAACCTGTACATGCTCATGGTGTGACAGAGCTTGCAAGCCTGTTCATGTTCATGGTGTGACAGAGCCTGTACATGTTCATGGTGTGACAGAGCTTGCGATCCTGTTCATGTTCATGGTATGACAGAGCTTGCGAGCATGTTTATGTTCATGGTGTGACAGAGCCTGTACATGTTCATGGTGTGACAGAGCTTGCGAGCCTGTTCATGTTCATGGTGTGACAGAGCCTGTAAATGTTCATGGTGTGACAGAGCCTGTACATGTTCATGGTATGACAGAGCTTGCGAGCCTGTTCATGGTCATGGTGTGACAGAGCCTGTACATGTTCATGGTGTGACAGAGCCTGTATATGTTCATGGTGTGACAGAGCCTGTACATGTTCATGGTGTGACAGAGCCTGTACATGTTCATGGTGTGACAGAGAGAGAGAGAGAGAGATATATAGCATGTACATGTTCATGGTGTGACAGATCCTGTACATGTTCATGGTATGACAGAGTTTGCGAGCCTGTTCATGTTCATGGCGTGACAGAGCCTGTACATATTCATGGTGTGACAGAGCCTGTACATGTTCATGGTGTGACAGTGAGAGAGAGAGAGAGAGAGATAGCCTGTACATGTTCATGGTGTGACAGAGCCTGTACATGTTCATGGTGTGACAGAGCCTGTATATGTTCATGGTGTGACAGAGCTTGCAAGCCTGTTCATGGTGTGACAGAGCTTGCGAGCCTGTTCATGTTCATGGTGTGACAGAGCATGTACATGTTCATGGTGTGACAGAGCCTGTACATGTTCATGGTGTGATAGAGTCTGTACATGTTCATGGTGTGATAGAGCCTGTACATGTTCATGGTGTGACAGAGTCTGTACATGTTCATGGTGTGACAGAGTCTGTACATGTTCATGGTGTGACAGAGTCTGTACATGTTCATGGTGTGAGAGAATGAGCCTATCCATGTTCATGTTGTGAGACAGCGATATTGCTGACGCGCATGAGTTTGAGAATACTTCTGTAGGGAAAGTCGGTTTTAAAAGGACAGATCGATCGTGTCACTACTCGCTTCCCAGGCTGTCACCATAATTATACCACTGCAATCGTACATATATTGGTAATATTATACAATGTTTGCTCTCAGTGGAGGTAACCTAGTTCTTTGCTCAAATCATCATGTATGCTTTCTGATGTTAGAGACAAATCCAAGCAAGTAATCTAAATAAAAGAAAACTGTTTTTAGTTTTCATCCATACTCTATGGCTGCATTCAAACAGATTTGAATCACACCATTCAGTGACTTACAAGTGTGCAAGTAACAGGCACATATTAGCTCAAAGGTACTTAAGTGCACCATTAAATTCTGGACAATATAGAAATATTTTTAATCAATTTCATCATCTTTAAGCCCATTCTTGTGGTTATCATTGTTGGTGTGACACCATTATATTGTTCCCATAGCTGAAAACAAAAGTCATTCTCACAGGCGATGTAACAATGTGCCGAAAAGAATATTTAAACTTTCTTCCAGCTTTAATATCATTCGAGTATAGTTGGGAACCTGAGCTTTGAAACTTAATACACTTGTTATCATCGTAAAATGAGTAAGTAAGCTAAGAACCATAACTCTCACATGCATTTTCTTTCAGAATTATGATCGGTTTTTGTACTAACAAAATTTGTATTTCTTAGTAAAAATTTCTGTTTAGGTTCACTTTTCTCAAATACTTTAAGAGCGATAGCTTTGAATCATGTCTAACAGTCACAGGCAAGTGTTGGCACCCACAGGTGGTGTTCTTGTTAAGTCTTACGGCCATATGTCATAGAATCATTGACAAGGAAACACCACACGGCTCCCTGTAGGCACGAAGAGGCACCTCGGAATGAGCTAGACGAGTGTCATCTGTGATTCGACTGAAGATTCTTTCCCAGTTAAGGCTTTCACATACCGGGCGGATGTTTGGTCTCCCAGCAGGTAGCAAACATACCGGACGGGTATGGGGTCTCTATGCAGACACTAGAAGGATAAGACTACATGTCAGTTTGAGTTACTGTGTTGTAATGAAGTAAAGCTATACCGTTTAACGTAGACGCGAGCTTAGAAATTTTGGTATGGGTTCGTGTTATTGCCATTAACAAGGTACACATCTTTGGACCGTTAGAACTTCAAACATACTGGTTTAATAATTTAACATTTGAGATGCTGATGGTATCATTGCTGGTAGCCGATGTCTGTTGAACTGTGACATCATTTACGATATAAACATGCAGGGTGTACTAATATACATTTTGCCAAATTGACAACTGATCTATATAGACTTTTGCTTTTTAACCCGCAAGGGAATAGATTGCCACACATAACTCGGTATTGATTCACATACCGTGAACATTCCCCTATCCCGTAAGGGATCCTAATTAATTAATGAAAGATGTAGATGGTGTTTTCGTATACTGAAATTATAGTGTTCTGGCACCAGCAGTGGTCTAACGTACGATTACTAATTCCTTGATGTGAATTACGACTTAGTAACTCGTATATACGACATGGTACTTACCTCTTACGTATTACTTAAATAACTCCAGTGACGATTAACAGACGGATTGTCCCAGTGGCTCTGAAATTACGGTCCTTGAATTAACTAAAATTGTGAAAACTGACTGTCGACTCTAACTTGAGTAGGTCTTTTAAATTTCTGTTTTTCGCGCTTGATTCTAGATCGAGAAGTTGACGTTTGTTTGCACGACAATTGTCGTGTTAAAAACTTCAAGTTTCCGACTTTTCGCGGTAAATTTTTAGCGCGAAAAGTTGAAATTAGATGCTTAATATCAAGTTTTCGCGTATCTGTCTGGTCGAAAAGTCGATGGCGGAAACAGAATTCCGTACTTATCCAATGTTCACCAAACTTGATCACAATATTTATGGATAAACTATTTCAGGTAGGTTCGATAACCAGGTGGAGATTCCGAGGCTTTCGCGAGTTATGACATTTGAGTTACTTAAAATTCTGAAAATTGAGTGTTCGCTTATCTTCACAAGTTCTTATGCAATGTTCACCTTCAAGTGACAAATATTGGAGGCAACATAAAGAGCCCAAAGGCGTGCAAAAAGAATTTGAAAAAAAAAATCTTGGTAAAATTATAGGTGTAAATTACATGCAGTAGTCTATGTAATATGACCAGTTTGTATTCGATACGTGTATACTGGGCTAATAAGTGAACAGTTGAATAAATTTTGATCACTTACTACTGATGTGATGTAATAAAACAGTTATTGAGCGGCTTGCCGGTTAAAGTCAAAACCAAACCTAGCGCGATTCATAGATTTGCAGTAAGTGCCAATATAGATAACACCCGCACAAAAAATAACATTTCATTCTTAATAATTTCACATAAATGATTTATAGGCCTCTTCAACCAGTGGCTGATCGATTCAGTTAAAAAAGTATTTTCAATGGATTGGACCAGTTTTCGAATTCCCTATTGGTTGAGTAAAAAATCCTTATAACTATTTCATATTTCATGCTATAATCATACAATATAGTATGTTACAAAACACTTAAGTGGTAAAAGGTTATAACGTCCATCCTGTTCATATTTTCCCAAAGTACGAGCATTTTGTCCAAACATAGGTATTGCAATAATTCGTGTCTTATTTCGTAAAACCACGTCGGAATCCATATAGTTGTTGTCACACTCCTCTTTTAAAACGCACTCGTGGTTACTATTAACGAAATGAAAACACTTGTAATTTATTAATGCATTATCTTGTGGTGTTTGAAAGAGTCAGTTTCCTGACCGGACGCTGCTCTTTTTCCTAAGTTTGAATGAGTAAGTACGGGTTTGCAACCATTATTAGTGCTTTGTTGGTGACGTTTGTATTACTCAAAATTGGCTTTAATTACGGATACTGTGTCATTGTGTACATAGCCAGTTATGGGCCTATGTCAGTTGCGGGACCAAGTATATTGCGTACATATTATGGTCTATGTCTGTAGTGATATCATACATATTGCTAAGGACTTATGTCTGTTATGTCTTGTGTCCATACATATTGCGTGTAACAGTCGTGAGATCTTGTATAATGCGTGACATAATAGGGCTTATGTCATTTGTATGAAATGACGATATTGAAAACAATTTTTTTCATACTGACATATACAAATAGTAATATTTTAGATATTATTTACAAGGTTACAGCGAGTGTGATGAAACTTCCCAAATAATAACTAAAACATTTGTAGAGCCTTTGCCTTATGTTTAGTTTGCAATACTAGTATATTAATTAATTTCCAGTGTACAAATAATTTTTATCCGTCCAGATTTCAGATATAGCCTATCCCATATTATAATATAACCCCCATCCATCCATCCATCCATCCAGGAAAACCCTTGTTTCGAAAATTGGTAAACTGAGACAATACATATTGAATAACTGTTTTCTGTTTTATATTAAGCGTATATAGGAAAAATAAATATATTTATCACATGTTTGTCGCCGTGGGAGTGAAATAAAGCCATTACATAATTTTGGTATTACACTATTTGCGTCCCTCCATATTGAATTTATTAAACCCGTTGAATAAATTTGATAAAATGCTCGGCAGTGCCTCGCATTTTATTTAAGAAATAATTTTAGCAAAACAGTGCTTTATCACTATTTATACACGATGGGCGGTTATACGTCGGGCGTAGTAATTTTACGAGGGCGCAGCCCGAGTGAAATTATTTCGGACGACGTATAACCGCCCGAGTGTATAAATAGTGATAAAGCACTGTTTTGCTATAAATCATTTCGATTCTAATATGTTCTTTATTGTAAAATTTATATCAAATATGATGGAACTGTTTCTTCGCGCAAGCATGGCGCCAATAGTAGGTATTTGGATAGAGACCACCAATTATTTTCCCATAGACTTACATTGTAACATTATTGCGTGTACGGCCTTCCATACATCGAAACATGCATATCTAATTACAAGTTTTTCAAGACTATCTTAGTTCTACCAAAATATCGGACGAAAAGCATATGAATAGTGATACTTTATTTAAGTAATTTTCGTGTGAATGTGATGCCTGTTTACATGGCATGGCGGGAGAAATTCGTTTGATAAAACGTTTTTTTCAATACACATAAAATGTAGCAAATTTTGTCAAAATGTATAATAAAATGCAGTGAAAAAATATCAATTTTGAAAAAATAATCACTTCCTGGGTTCGTTTACACGACTGACCAATCAGAACGCACAGACGTTACCTTATTCCCAGGCAGTTATACACTTACCTCATTCCCAGTAAGTTCCCTGTACTTTTTTTGAATTGGTGGTCTCTGACCATTTGTTAAAACACGCCAGGACCGGAAACGGTAATACGTCTTGCGGCAGAATTCAGTTCGAGCGAAAATTATTGCGAATTATTCAGCAAAGCGAATAACTAATTCAGTATGTGTATAAATTGATCAGAACATTTTTGCAATGTGACATTTCGTTTAAAACATTAAGTAAAATATTTCATGAAATTTAAAAGCGCTATTTCTTGATGGGTACATGACGCCAAATATCACGTTGACGTGACGTCAACATAACATCGTTGTGATGATTAAAGCATTGTTGGTCATATTAGAATATTTCATTCAACTTGTTTAATAAACTCAGTATGAAAGGACACTCGCGTATTATCCTCTGTTTATATATACGTAATATGTTCTAATTAAAATCGATCAAAACTGTTCTGTCCAGATTTTGAAAAAACACACACACACACTTTAATGTTTGTGTATAATCTGGGTTTTTTTTACCGAAATTTTCCGTCATCATGAAAATAACATTCAACATGAATGCAATAAAAAACAGGTGGATGAACGTGTATCTTTCCATTAAATGAACGATCTTTCTGGTGATTGGACGTGTAACTTGGTTACTTTCTGATTGATGAACGTGTACCTTTCTGATGGATGAACGTGTAACTTTCCGATGGATGAACGTGTACCTTTCTGATGATTGAACGTGTAACTTTGTAACTTTCTGATGGATGAACGCGTAACCATGAGGAAGAATTGACCTCATGACCGATATTGCAGAAAATCGATGCCAGGGGAGACAACAGTTATATGGATAGTTTCCGATGGATGAACGTGTACCTTTCCGATGGATGAACGTGTAACTTAACGATGGATGAACGTGTAACTTTCTGATGGATGAACGTGTACCTTTCTGATTGATGAACGTGTACCTTTCTGATTGATGGACGTGACTTTTCTGATGGATAAACGTGTAACTTTCCGATGGATGAACGTGTACCTTCCGATTGCTGAATATGTACCTCCCCGATGGATGAACGTGTACCTTTCCGATGGATGAACGTGTACCTTTCAGATGGATGAACGTGTACCTCTCCGATGGATGAACGTGTATCTCTCATATAGATAGATGAATGTGTATCTTTGAGAAATCTTCGACTTAATCATAGACCCCCTACTTATGAATAAAATAACTTACTTATACGGAGATCAAACTTATATTTTTGATTAGGCAATATGTTCTCCAAATATAGCTGGATCCAAGGTTATACAACTTCTTTCTCAAGCTTTCGATTGGTTCACTCAGAGCCCAAACTTGAAATTGAGCAGTGACATAGCCACAAGCTGCGGGTTGTCTCCAAACGTAATTTCACAACCGTTGTTTGTATGTAGCCTAAGTTTAATTATAGTTGCCATCGCTAACCCATATCCATGGATGACTCCTCCAGAAGACACTTAGTAATGTTAGCGGGTGGATAAAAACAGAAGACGCTCCACTGGTTCTTTTGCATGCCATGTATATAGAACCCATACACGGAACTCTTATCCTAATGTTAGTAATTTTTAGTTTGAGGAGCGCGGCCTCGAACTCACGACCCCTGGTTTCATAGTCAGACAGTGTTACCACTGGACCACTGCGTCCGCTCTTACTACCTTTGACCCTGTAAGAGAGCTCTTTTTAGATGGCAGATACTCAAATGCTGCTTTCTGATTGGTCAGTTGGAATGCTTTAACAACGTGCTTTAATGCATTTTTAGATGACTGGAACTACAAAAAGAAGCTGGTGGTATTTGAAGATGCCGACGGCAACATAGTTACACCGACGACGACAACAACAACAACTACGACCACGACACCGAGACCAAATATAACATCACCGCAACAAAATGTAACCAAATATACACAGCCGACCAAGTTCTCATCAATAGCAGTTGTAACAACAATAGGTAAGTCACTTTACTCCAGCTTTATTTCGACCGAGAAAGTACTTTCTTTTGATTTGTTAGCGATTGCAAGCAAATTAAAGTTGTACGTATAAAAGTTGTACTAAGCGTCATATTTGAAATATACACTGCTGTCTATATTGATTTTTTTTATACGCCCGTTTGAAAAACGGGACGTATTATGGGAACGCCCCTGGCGGGCGGGTTGGCGGGCGGGCGGGCGGGCGGCGTCCACAGACCTTGTCCGGAGCATATCTTCTACATGCATGAAGGGATTTTGATGAAACTTGGCACAGTTGTTCACCATCATGAGACGGAGTGTCATGCGCAAGAACCAGGTCCCTAGGTCTAAGGTCAAGGTCACACTTAGAGGTCAAAGGTCAAATTCAAGAATGACTTTGTCCGGACCATATCTTCTTCATGCATAGAGGGATTTTGATGAAAGTTGGCACAATTGTTTATCATCATGAGAAGGAGTGTCATGCGCAAGAACCAGGTCCCTAGGTCTAAGGTCAAGGTCACACTTAGAGGTCAAAGGATACAAGAATGAAAACTTTGTCCGGAGCATTTCTTCTTCATGCATAGAGGGATTTTGATATAACTTGGCACAAATGTTCACCACCATGAGGCGGAGTGTCATGCGCAAGAACCAGGTCTCTAGGTCTAAGGTCAAGGTCACACTTAGAGGTCAAAGGATACAAGAATGAAAACCTTGTCCGGAGCATTTCTTCTTCATGCATAGAGGGATTTTGATATAACTTGGCACAAATGTTCACCACCACGAGACGTAGTGTCATGCGCAAGAACCAGGTCCCTAGGTCTAAGGTCAAGGTCACACTTAGAGGCCAAAGGTCAGATACAAGAATGACTTTGTCCGAAGCATTTCTTCTTCATGCATGGAGGGATTTTGATGTAACTTGACACAATTATACATCATCATGAGACGAAGTGTCATGCGCAGTTCCCTTCTTTCGAATTACTTCCCTTTGTTGTTACTATAAATAGCTTATATTGTAACTTTTTCATTACTAGTCGTAGGGAAAAATAGAGACCACTTTTCTGTAGTACAACATGCATGCTACATCCAATTTTGAGGTGTATTTTGACCAGTCTCTACCTGGTAAAGATTTTTGTGAGGACTTACAATTTTTTTTTTGATTTTTTTTTTTTTTTTTTTTTTTTTTTTAAGATTAACTTCCCTTAGTTGTTACTATAAATAACTTATATTGTAACTTTTTTATAATTGACCGTAGGGAAAAACCAAGACCACTTTTCTGTGGTACAACATAGATGTTACTTTCCAATTTTAGGTGTATTTTAAGGTATCTCTACCTGGTAAGGAGTTTTTTTGAGGACTTAGAAAAACAAAACACTTAGTTATTACTAAACAACCACAAAATTAAAATTCCATTTGCAAATACAGGTGCTAGAGTAAAGAAATTTGCTGTGACGGGCGTATATTGTGACATTCTTGCACTCTTGTTTTGTAAATGTAGGGGCATGTCCTTTCACTGTGTAGGATAGCAGCATGCCAGCAGCCTTAGCAACATTTTTTTTTGCGAGCCCTTGCGCCAGAAAGGGTTGTATGGTTATTGTTTCTCGAAATACTGGATTCTTACGATTCGTGCATTTAAATCTCTTTATGTGTTAAATACTGCCTTGACATATCAAAAATACTAAGTTTCTTGTTCTACTATTTTATATGTGGTATGAACCTCAAACTCTTATTAAGTTAGGAATGAAACCTGAAATACATTTTTGAAAATGAATCCTTTTTTATTTGTTTACGGTATCATGCCGTAGAAATAAAGCTAACGATTCTTCACACGCAGACGATAGTTTTACTATTTATTCAGTTACCACAGAAAAAAATTTTAAAAAGCGATATGTCTTTGAGTTTGAGAGATAGCTGTATTCTTTCTGTGACTGATAGCTAGATATCTTCCTTTGTGATATAGATACCAGTATACGATAATAAGAGATATCATTCAGGCTGTAAAACACGTATTGTATGGTCTGCCTGTTAATAGACAAAATTGTTGCCCCCAAACTTTGAAGGACCATTCAGTAACTATTTTATCATTTAACAGCAGAAATTAATTTTAAGACGTTTGTCTAGAAATACTTTATTTATAAGTCCAGTAACCATGTGTTGATATAGACCGGCAGTACAGCACAAACTTCTGGTCACGATTTATGGTCCATGGGGCTTACGCCGTTTCGCTGCGGGCAACCGGCTATGCGTTCGTTCAGCCCGACATGTGTTGGTCTTGCGAGATAGGCAAAGCGGCAAATCATATATTTTCGCGATATAAAATCGGGTAAACATTTGGAAATTTGGGTTAATACCAGAGAATGTAGAAACATACTGCAAGAGAAACTTTGCTTACTTATTTGGAACAGTCCACAATAAAAAAATCATGATAGATTGGATTTTTTTTTATTTGCAGGTCACGTGGCCGGCGTGCGCCGAAGCGGTCGTTTATTAATAAACTGGCGAGATTTTTTTCTTGCCGCTCACGTGACCGGCATATCTCGGGTTTGCCCTATTATAAGGAGCCTTGTAATAAACTGATATATGTGGAAACTGAGCATATAAAGACAAACCTGAAAGTCAAAGATGTTATTTTTACCAGTTCTCCTAACCGAACATGAGAAGTCCCTTGCAATGTTCTGTCGTATTTTTTTTTCAGATCCAAGATCAGATAAAGTGAAATCGGCGGACACAACAGAACTGATAAAGATTGTCGGCATTACATGTGCATCGCTGATTGGGATTATTTTGCTGGCAGTTATCGTCATACGGTGTTGCAGAAAGACTACGGCCAAACGAAAAGAAAGGTTCTTTTTCTTTTATTATGACATGGGGTGTCCTGTTCTGTCAAAATCAATGATAGATCTGCATGTACATATTAATAAAGAAACTAACTACAGTTAATGTCTTTTCATCGAATCACGGCTCCACCACCGTGGGTGTAAAGGAGAATTCTGTTGTGTGAGGAAGAGTCCAGCTATCTTGTGGAAGACAGGTAGTTCTACCCAAGCACCAATATTGAGCCTGAAAATTTGTACTGAAAGACTTCTGGTATTTTCCACTATTTAAGCTTAAAGGCCGACATAATTATAACCTAAATTGTGTCAATTTTACTTAAATGCCCAACCAATCAGACACAAATTAAAATACTTGTTTTACTGAAGGAAAAGAATTGGTATGGACCACAATTGGAATTGTATACGAGTGTTAAGTATTCCTCTTTGATACGGAAACAACAGTGCCACTCACCCACTCAACCAAAATAGCTGTGTTTTTCAGTAATGTGCATTAATGTCATTCATAATGCAACTGTTCGTACTCGGATTGATGATAGATTTTACCGTCGTTTTCAGCTTTGGTTGTTTCTGGTCGGGCTGTCGGGCTGAAAATAGTTACTAGTATAGTCTTTTATGCATTACACAGATGCCATCATCTTTTCTCAGGTTTAAGGTCGCAAAGGATTAAACATCTTAAATAAGTTATTAACGTTCGTAGATATTGTTTTATTGTCTGATAGTTCTCTAAAGAATTTTTCAACGTTTCAGAGTGACAGTGAGACGGCCGCTACATGACGCAGAGCGAGAGGAACATATATACGCCGAGATAGAGCCACTTCAGGTTAGTATCTTTTTCGTAGAGTTGTAACAGGCATATAATATTATGTGCAATGTTTCGTGAACATATCACATTGCAGTAGTTCAGATCAGAGGAGTCCGACATATGAATTGTTTTGTGAACATATTACATAGCAGTAGTTAAGATCAAAGGGATCCGACATTGTGAATTGTTTCGTGAACATATTACAATGCAGAAGATTGGATCAAAATGGTCCGACATTGTGAATTGTTTCGTAAACATATTACATTGCAGTAGATTGGATCAAAATGATCCGACATTGTGAATTGTTTCGTGAACATATTACATTGCAGTAATCTGGATAAAAATTGTCCGACGTTGTGAATTGTTTCGTGAACATATGAAATTGCAGTAGTTTGGATCATAAGGGTCCGGCATCGTGAATTGTTTCGTGAACATATCACATTGCAGTAGGCCTAATCTGTATAAAAATTGTCCGACGTTGTGAATTGTTTCGTGAACATATGAAATTGCAGTAGTTTGGATCATAAGGGTCCGGCATCGTGAATTGTTTCGTGAACATATCACATTGCAGTAATCTGGATAAAAATTGTCCGACGTTGTGAATTGTTTCGTGAACATATGAAATTGCAGTAGTTTGGATCATAAGGGTTCGGCATCGTGAATTGTTTCGTGAACATATCACATTGCAGTAATCTGGATCAAAAATGTCCGACGTTGTGAATTGTTTCGTGAACATACCAAATTGCAGTAGTTTGGATCAAAAGGGTTCGCCACTGGACCACTCGTATATGTTATACTTTTATCTTTCTACTAACAGAGACCGTGTTCGCATGTCATTTCTCACTTATCGGACAGAAAAATCTCTACAGTATTTTTAGAAATGCTGGAAAATCTTATCTCACGTGGGTTATCCCACACTCCCGTGACGGACTACTTCATGCACTAATATACATATTATTTATACAAAATAATTAAAAATCAGGTACCTTTATCTTTTCTCTCCGTTCCTTATAGTGTATTTCTCGATTCAAAATTCGTTACTTTATGATAAGAACGTACCGTTACGCTACAAACTAAAGCGGAACTTTGTTATTGTGTGTCACTGAAATGTCATGACGTCACTTCGGCTTACGGACGTCAATTTCCCGCGTTTTAAATAGTTCCATATTTTCATGCTTGTTTTTATTGTTTCTGTTGTGGTAAGTGAGAAATAGAATCCATCATTGGTGTTCGGTGAAGATCGGAAATCCCAGTCCTCGGTTGCACCGCTCAAGTCTTAAACTCGGCACAGCCTCTTTAAGACTTGAGCGGTGCGCCCTCGGGTTGGGATTTTCTGATCTTAACCGAAGACCAATGACAGATTCTCTATTTCTCATTGTGACTCAGGATGATTTAGTATGACATATAATAAAATGGCCCACACTTGTCAGACCACTTTGGTTTAGAAGTAAATACCTCAAACTGAAGAAATGATATGCATCTATGTTTAGACTCGGAATGTTGGGAAGCTCGCCCACTTAACTCAATAGAGAGAGCACACTGGTATACAAATCACGGGGTCATGAGTTCGATCACTGTACGAAGTGTATGTTTTCCATGGCAATTTGATAAAAAAATGCAAAGGTAAGGAAGCACCGGGCACAACATGTCAAGTATCCTCATTACGCCACTTTACACAATGAGTAGCGTATTGAGACACTCGTGGGTATCCAACAGTGTGAGCACAGCAAATTAAGTCAGATCCAAACATTGCAAAGTAGGTTTAACACAGATAGAAGCTCTAATGGAAAGATAAAATAGACATGTTGGTTGATGACAAAAAGACAAAGACACAAATTGTTCAGAAGGCATTTTAGAAAGGTCGAAAATACTCGAGATGAAAAGGAAAACTGTTGATATTATGAACTTGTTTTAATTTTGAAGGATAGGACTACTACTTGAATGAGAAGTATTCCTAGGGTCATAATCTTCCTGGTTTCATAACTTACGTGGCTTAATAAAACATACAACAGTGCACACTAGAGCAATAAAACTCTGCACTCATTTTACAACTTCCAGTTTGACTGGTAACCGTATGCTGTTGATGTTGATATACCAGCAAAATGACAGTATCGGGACATTGTGTTACATACACAAACACACAATCCACTTATTACTGCCCCTTCCCTGCCCTGCTCACATCACTCCTTAAGGTCATTTTGTTTTCGATCTTTGTGGTCTAAAATGGATGAATCCTATTGTCTATTGATTTTGGGTCACTAGATCAAAGGTCAAGTTCAGAGTGACATTGAGATTTGGAACAGTTACCAGTCAATAACTTGAGAATGCTTAAGCTTGGAACAGTACTGGTTAACTGAATAGGATGTGATCGAATATAATCCCTACTGTTTCAGGATCCTACAGGTTAAAGATCAGTGTTATTTTGACACTGAAAATGGGCCCGTAGCCATCATATTCATAGCATAATTGTCTGTGGTCAATAGATAACCTATATTTTTGCCGGTCATAAGGTCATGGTCACAGTGACTTGAAGACTGAAAACGTTTCTGATCACTTTGACCTGGGACTGTCAAACTTATTAATATAATTGGCTGTAGTCACAGTTTTTAGCTCACCTGAGCACAAAGTGCTCAGTGTGAGCTTTTGTGATCGCCCTGTGTCCGTCGTTTGTCAGACGTCCGTCCGTCGTCGTCAACAATTTGACTGTTAACACTCTACAGGTCACAATTTTGGCCCAATCTTAATAAAACTTGGTCAGAATGTTACCATCAATAAAATCATGGACGAATTCGATATTGGGTCATCTGGGGTCAAAAACTAGGTCACCAGGTCAAATGAAAGGAAAAGCTTGTTAACACTCTAGAGGTCACAATTTTGGCCCAATCTTAATGAAACTTGGTCAGAATGCTACTCTCAATAAAATCTTGGACGAGTTCGATATTGGGTCATCTGGGGTCAAAAACTAGGTCACCAGGTCAAATAAAAGAAAAAGCTTGTTAACACTGTAGAGGCCACATTTATGACTGTTTCTTATGAAATTTGGTCAGAATGTTGATCTTGATGATCTCAAGTTCCAGTTTGAATCTGGGTCATGTAGGGTCAAAAACTTGGTCACCAGGTTAAATCAAAGGGAAAGCTAGTTAACACTCTTGAGGCCACATTTATGACCATATCTGAATGAAACTTGGTCAGAATCTCAATCTTGGTGATACATAGGTCAAATTCTAATCTGGGTCCAATGGGATCAAAAATTAGGTCAAATCAAAGGAAAAGCTTGTTAACACTCTAGAGGCCACATTTATGATGTATCTTCATAAAACTTGGTCAGAATGTTAATCTTGATCATCTTTAGGTCAAGTTCGAATCTGGGTCTTATGGGGTCAAAAACTAGGTCACCGGGTCAAATCAAAGGAAAATCTTGTTGACACTCTAGAGGTCACAATTTTGGCCCAATCTTAATGAAACTTGTTTAGAATGTTACCTTAAATAAAATCTTGGAAGAATTCAATATTGGGTCATCTGGGATCAAAAACTAGGCCACCAGGTCAAATCAAAGGAAAAGCTTGTTGACACTGTAGAGGCCACATTTATGATTGTATCTTCATAAAGCTTTGTCAGAATTTTAATCTTGATGATCTCAAGGTCCAGTTTGAATCTAGGTCATGTAGGGCAAAAACTAGGTCACCAGGTCAAATCAAAGGAAAAGCTAGTTAACACTCTAGAGGCCACATTTATGTCCATATCTTAATGAAACTTGGTCAGAAGGTTAATCTTGATGATATATAGGTCAAGTTCAAGTCTGGGTCAAGTTCAAGTCTGGGCCACATTTATGACCATATCTTAATGAAACTTGGTCAGAAGGTTAATCTTGATGATATATAGGTCAAGTTCAAGTCTAGGTAGCTAGGTAAAATCAAAGGAAAAGCTTGTTAACACTCTAGAGGCCACATTTATGACTATATCTTAATGAAACTAAGTCAGAATGTTAATCTCGGTGATCTTTAGGTCAAGTTCTAATCTGGGTCTTATGGGGTCAAAAACTAGGTCACCCAGTCAGATCAAAGGAAAAGCTAGTTAACACTCTAGAGGTCACAATTTTGGCCCGATCTTAATGAAACTTGGTCAGAATATTAACCTCGATAAAATCTTGGAAGAATTGGATATTGGGTCATCTTGGGTCAAAAAATAGGTCACCAGGTCAAATCAAAGGAAAAGCTTGTTGACACTGTAGAGGCCACATTTATGACTGTATCTTCATGAAAATTGGTCAGAATTTTAATCTTGATGATATCAAGGTCCAGTTTGAATCTGGGTCATGTAGGATCAAAAACTAGGTCACCAGGTCAAATCAAAGAAAAAACTAGTTAACACAGTAGAGGCCACATTTATGACCATATCTTAATGAAATTTGGTCAGAATGTTAATCTTGATTATTCCTAGGTCAGATGAGCAATACAGGGCCGGGCCTTCATGGCCCTCTTGTTAGATAATTCCTATTTTACTCTGAGGGAATCATTAGGTCAAATGTCAAGGTAACAGTTGACTTGAGACTGAAAACAGCATTCAGTCAATAACAGGAGAATAGTTGGACATTGGGCCATCAAATGTTATAGCATGATTATCTATCTCAGTAGATGACCCCTGGAATTTACACACATTATTTCGTCATACAGTAGATCATAGGGAGATATGTTTTTTCAAACAGCTAATGTTTTCACTGTCACTTATTATATTCATTTTACACCACAGGCTGCACGGACGCCAAGCCCAGGTGGCGCCTCGGGGAGTTCGAGGGATGTTGCTTTGCCAAGTAAGAAATCAAAGAAGCGGCGAGGAGGGGTATCGAGTTTTCGCGCATTATCAACACGTATTTATAGATTTTTTAATGCTGACACAGATAACCAGTCTGTGTTTTATAACCGGACCAATCAACAAGCTACTGTAGAAGAAATCCCCCCAGAACCACCAGAAAGAAATATAGCTAATGGTAAGAAAACAAAACGTGTAAATCGTTTTGAATCTACTGCCTCCCGGCGACCACTTCTCGATGGAGATTCTCGCACAGACGTCTCTCCACGAGACTCCACGTCGTCTGCTGCAGACATGAGAGGAAATATTTATAACCCATTACTTAGGGAAAGTGAAGGTCGTGCTCCTTCCGGTCCATACGATCATCTGACTTTGAGTAAAACTCAGTCAGGTAACATTAGAGACAGTGGTGTGCCTCCTTCGCCTCATGATTATTTCACTCTGGAGAAAACATCAAGGGAGGTAAATCCTGATGCAGATGGTGAGCAAAAAGATAGTGGATATTTGACTGAATCAAATTCAGTTCCTCAAGACTCAGTTGTGATTGAAAATGAGTTACATGGTGGCATAGATACTATTGAAGAAGAATCTGAATTAACAGGAACACCAAAAAATCATGACTATTTTATACTTGAGCCTCATCAAAGAGAATCAATGAAGAAATCAGACGCTAACAGAAGTGTTAAATCTAACCAGTCGACCAGTGCGTCTGAAGGTTCTTCTAAAGTAGAATCACCAATAAAAGATCATAAAACTAAGCCTGAAGTAACACCAAGAGTTACAAAGACTTCTGAAGGCAAATCTCCCACAAAGTCTATCCCTACCACTCCAGCCAATGATTTATCTAGTCCGTATGAGGTAGCAGTTGACATTGATGCAAGTGTAAAAGACACACAGGATGTAAATAATACAGAAGTAAAAAGTAGAGAATCTAAGGAGGAAACTTATGTGTTATCTAAATTAGGGGATGCCCCAAAACCACCAGAAGCAGTGAATGACGATGAATATTTAAGTCCTGTCGATGTTGAGAAAAAGCCAGATTATGTAGATGTTTTTCCAAATCCTCCACCACGTTCAAGTTCGCTACAGCCTCATGAACTTGGTGATCATCAATCTCCAGATCATAGTTCTCCTTCTCATAGTAAAATTCCACCGAAGCACGAAAGCACCTCACCGGTGCATAAGACTGGAAATAGTTCACCTAAACATAAACAAAAGGCTTCGCAAAAAGATTCACACAAATCACCGTCACACAAATCCCCTTCACACAAGCCTGTTTCTCCTACACGCAGCAAAGTTGAAACAGACATATAAGAAGTGTATGTAATTTGAAGCCGTTAGTTTTAAAAAGGGCCATCACTTCAATTTATTTTAGAGATATAATATTTTGAAAACATCTTATGTTCTTTATCACAGTAGATGTATTGTGATAATTGTAAAAAGACCTGTTTTTTTTTTAAAGTATAGCGACACATACCTCACTGAAAACATCTTTTGTGAATCTGATAATTACATTTGTCAAAAAGTCCAATACTTTACTAGCTCAACAAAGCAATGTTCTGCCAAGATCATTCTTTTTAAAAGTGACGGCTCAAAATGTAAATTGATGAACATTTAGTTAATTAAAATGTTCCAGACATTTTACATTGATAAACTAACTTATTCTAATGTCGTTACAATTAATACTATGGTTTCATTATTTTTAAGATTACTATAATTAAATCTGCTAAGTGTCTTATTACTGTAAAAAGTACCCCAAAAAAAGATCAAGGATAATATCAAGGTACAATAAATGGGTATCGACTGCAACCGTTTCTTTCTTCAAATCTACTCTTTTTGTTCCCACCATCTTTTCACCAAGTTCTATTTTAAGCGGGCGACCGATGATGTAAATGGATGTTTCCTTAATTAATATTCAGTTAGTTATTTAACCAAGATTAAAGATTTGGATTAGGTCCTACAAAATTTATTTTGTCATTTTCTGACATCATTTTTTATATAGAATGCGTTTATGTTATAACATTCTTTTAATTCGGTTTTGGAATTTTTTAGAAATATTTCTATGTGTTTTCTATCGAAAACTTTTGTTTTCAGATTTGTGCCTTGGGACCATGTTATAATATATGCATTCCTTCTTATTAATTAATTCTATTTTTAGACTAACTTGCCTATTACCTCAATGGCATTTATATCTTCTGTGTTCTTAAAAGCATTTAATATTTCATTTCCATTTCTTTAAATACATGTGTTTTTTAACGTGATTGTAAATTTCAAATTGCATGATTGGTTAATTATTTTATTGCCGTTTTGCAAGATGGCAGAAAATTGTCAGTTAGAACATCCTCCTTTATTCATTTGGAATTTATTCATTTGTAATAACTAGAAATCTAGTGTTATGATAACAACTTGGAGTCGTGTAATATATATTTATGTCCCCCTTCAAAGAAGAGGGGGTACATTGTTTTGCTTATTGTGGGTTTGTCTGTAGGTCGTTAGACCCCTTAGTTTCCGGCTAATAACTAGAGAATGCTTTGTTTCACAATGGCCAAACATCATAGGATGATGGCTTGTGGTTAGTGGATGATCCGTATTCATTTTGGGGTCAGTATTGGTCAAAGACACAGTGATCCCGAAACTGAAAACTATTGCCGCTCAATAACTTAAGTACGTTTTGACTTACGGCCAAATTTCATAGGAAGATTGCCTGTATAGTTTTAAGGGTCAGTAGGTCAAAGGTCAAAGTCAGACTGAAAATGATTTCCACTCAATAATTGAAGAACGCATTTGCAGTCAGTCTTCATTGGATGGTTGCCTGTAGGCTTTAGATGACCCTGTTGTTTTAGGGGTCATTTGGTCAAAAGTCAAGGTCACAGCATATAGAATCACTTGCATCTTAGATGAGGAGGGGAACTTTTAAAAAGTGTTTTAACTTTTGAATACTACAGCCACCAATTGCAACCTATTGTTCTTGGCCCAGATACACGCTACTTATAACATTGCATATACGACATACTGCTTCTTACATTGTATATTTTTATTAAAGGCATGTTGTACTGAGATAAAACAGATTTTCAGCTAAAACTTTGTACCAGGATGTCTCTCATTGTTCACCAGAAATTTAGAGTGTGTAATACTTGTCAGATAGAATACTTACTGTAATACAGTACAGTGTGTCAAAACAGGTCATGTTTTCAGCTCACCGGAACTTTGTCCAGGGTGAGGTATTAATATAGGTGAACGGTCCGGTGTCCATCGTACATCGTCCTGCTTCTTGCATCAACATTTTTACTTAAATATCTCCTCTGAAAGTATGACTACTTGCCAGATTTTCACCAAAATTAGTCAGTAGAACCTGGCATGGACCTTTTACAAGTTTGTTCAAATGATTCAGCTTGGCACCTTTTAGGGGCCACTAGAACTAAAAATAGAAAAACATTTAAACAACATTCTCATAAACTGCTTCATAGGTCTTCGCCAAAATTGGTTTGTAGCATAATTATAAGGTCCTCTCCCAATTTTGTTCAAATGGGGGCACTTTGCTCCTTTTTAGGGGCCACTAAAGCTAAAAATAGAAAAAAACAACATTTAAACAACTTCTTCTCATGAACCCCTTGATAGATCTTCATCAAACTTAGTCTGTAATGCAATTATATAATAGGGTCCTCTCCTAATACTGTTCAAATGGGGGCACTTTGCTCCTTTAAGGGACTGCTAGAGATCAAATTAGAAAGATCTTTAAACGATTTCTTCAATAACCAATAGATGGATCTTCATCGATCTCGGTCTGTAGCATCATTATATGGTCCTCTCTCAGATTTACACTCAGCCCCTTTAAGGGGCCTCTATGTGAAAATAAGACTTCTTCTCATGAACTGCTCTATGTATCTTCATTTAAATGGTCTGTTGCATCAGTATAAAGTCCTCCCAGATTTATTCAAATGGGGGCGATAAACCCCTTTAAGGTGCCACTAGAGCTAAAAATAGAAGTACCTTAAATGCCTACTTCCTATGAACTGTTGGATGTAACTTCACCAAACATTATCTTTAGCATCATTATAAGGGCTTCTCCCAAGCTTTTTTCAAATTGGGGCACTTGGTCCTTTTTAAGGGCCACTAGAGCTGAAAATAGAAATGACTTTAAACAACTTCATCTCATGAACAGCTAGATGGATATTCATCAAACTTGATTTGTAGTATCATTATAAGGTCCTTTACTAACTTTTTTAGTTCGGGGCACTTGGCCCCTTTTAGGGGCTGCTAGAGGTAAAAATAGAAAAACCTGTAAATAACATCTTCTCATGAACTGCTTGATGGATCATCATCAAACCTTGTCTGGAGCATCATTAAAAGGTCCTCTTCCAAATTTCTTTAAAGCGGGCATTTTGGCTCCTTTTAGGGGCCACTAGAGCTAAAAATAGAAATACCTTTTAACAACTTCATCTCATGTACCACTAGATGGTTATTCATTCAGCTTTGTCTGTAGCATTATCATAAGGTTCTCTCCAAGTTTTGTTAAAATGAGGGCACTTGGCCGCTAGAACTGAAAACATAAATGCCTTTAAATGACTTCTTCTCATGAAGGGCTTGATTGATCATCATCAAACTTGATTTGTAGCATCATTTTAAGGCCCTCTCCCAAGTTGTTCATTTGCAGTTTTTGGCCTATTTAGGGACTGCTGAGTTAAAAATAGAAAAAAGATTAAATGACTTCTTCTGATGAACCGCTGACTGGAACTTCATCAGACTTGGCCTGTAGCATCATTGTAAGATCCCTTTCCCAAGTTTGTTCGAATAAGGGCACTTAGCCTCTTTAAGGCTAAAAATAGAATAACCATTTAATGACTTCTTCTCATGAATAGCTTGATGGATCTTCATCAAACTTGGTCTGTAGTATCATTGTAATAGTTCTGCTTGGTCCCTTTTAGGGGACACCAGAGCTAAAACCAGAATTTATTTTAAATAACTTTATACCATGAAGTTTGTTCTAATGTTATGCATTTTTGGGGCATCACAGCAAAATATAGAAAAATCCTTTTAAAAACTTTTTTAATGCACTACTTAAAGGATTTTCACTAAACATAGTTACAGGCAAGGTCAGGTCCGGGTGAGCGACTAAGTCCCATTTAGGCCTCTTGTTATGAGTTAATTATGGATACTGTATATGATGACTTATTTAAAACCGTATGTTTTTGGCTAAGAAAGGAATATGTGTTGTTAATGCCCTTCAGGATCATGAAATTTTTCTAATTTCTCAAGTAATTGTTCATTTCTTATCATTGTAATGTAGCTCTCATCTTTGCTACACTTCAATACTGATAGTCCAAATATGTTTTCTTACTTTAAGCCATGCACATGTTATACTACCAATTCTGATGAAACTTATGACAAAGGCTCTGCATTCCGTGATAGACTACATGTTTTCATATGACACCTCAGTTGGTAAGAAGGCCAAGAACCATAAGGTGTGTTTTTTTCAGAAAAAAATGTGCCTTTTTGTACTTAGAAAGTTAGAATTTTCTTGGTTAAATATGTTTTTATGATGTCCTCTTTTCTTGTATGCTGTAAATGCTATAGCCTTGAAACTTTATACACATTTATTCATCAGTAACAGAATAGGCAGATGAAGGATCATCTCTCGCATTGTTGACCTTTCTGTACTTAGTTTTCTTGGTAAAATATGTTGTAAAGGACCACTTTTCTTGAATAATGTCAAAATTTATGGAATCTTTGAATACCTGTTTTTCATCATTTGATGAGTAAGTAGGTAAAGAACCATAACTCTCTTTCGCATTTTTTGGCATGATGGCCCATTTTGTACTTAGAAAATTGATATCTGTGTTAAAGTGACCAGAACAGTAACTGTGGTTGGCACACTTAGTGTACTTACTATGTTTTTGAAGTGATTCAAGGGATTTTTTTCAAACTTGTTGTTACTGACCTTCATCCATTTGGCAAGATACATAATTCTGACAAAATAATTTCTTGAATTTTGCTACTTTATTTTCATAAAGTTTTTTTTAAATTTTTGCATACTAATTTTGAAATTAAGGTATTTTTTGAATAACTTAATAGGATTGCAACAGGCTTACGACAGATGTTGGTCCATAATTTTAACAAATTTGATGTTCTTTTAAAAAAAATTTACAAATCAAAACATGATAGCATGTTACTACTCCTTCAGAATCAGATATAATAGTGAAAATCTGTTGCTACTGTTTCGTCAAAGTTAGCAGTATTTATTATCTGCTACTTATAATTCCACGGTATGATTTCTGTGCAACAGACCAGCAAAATAACATCCTCTTGAATAATTTATGTTTAATTTGATAGCATCACACAGTTGCAGAAAGGCCATTACTACACTCTTGGCTTATGACTTACAATCTTGGATTATACCTTTATGTTACTTCAATATTTATGTAATTGTTTCTTTCATTTTCCCTCATTTAAGGTCACTATTTACTGTCCAGCTTGAAAATATTCAAGCTGACAGCACTTTGTTTTTCATTTTGCTCACAAGTTTTCTGTTACCACATATTTGTACCCATGACTACTTTTTTCATGTTTGCTCAAAATTCATGATATCTAAGAATTATAATTAATATTGAATATAGTTATTGCTGTCACAACAATGCAGTTAACATTGAATAAAGTTATTGCTATCACAACAATGCAGTTAACATTGAATATAGTTATTGCTATCACAACAATGCAGTTAACATTGAATAAAGTTACTGCTGTCACAACAATGCAGTTAACATTGAATATAGTTATTGCTATCACAACAGTGCAGTTAACATTGAATAAAGTTATTGCCATCACAACAGTGCAGTTAACATTGAATATAGTTATTGCCATCACAACAATGCAGTTAACATTGAATAAAGTTATTGCCGTCACAACAATGCAGTTAACATTGAATATAGTTATTGCCGTCACAACAATGCAGTTAACATTGAATAAAGTTATTGCTATCACAACAATGCAGTTAACATTGAATATAGTTATTGCTGTCACAACAATGCAGTTAATAACATTGAATATAGTTATTGCTGTCTAAGCAGTGTAATACATTTCATGATAGTTCCAAACCAATTTTTTAAGCCTATACTTTATTTTCGTAATTGTATTGAAGATAGATGTGTTGTTATTTTTTGGGGTTTTTTTTGTATTTTAAGCAGGTGATACTACATTGATTCATACTTAATTAGAAAGTGAAACTTTTTACTGTAAAATTCAAACATTTTTCCCTTTGTTACTTTTTTAACAGCTGACTGCATGCAATCTTTTCACATGTTTTGATAAGTTGCTATGTGCATGATGTCACTTATCAACTGTTGATGCTGAATTTTGTCTTTCAGTAATATTTTTATGGTGTATAATTTATAATTAATAATTTAATGGTGTATGATGGCAGTATATATTGAATAATCCCAGGGATGGCCATTGAAATCTGTGCAAGGAATCGAGAAGAGCAGAAGAATGCTAACCCAAATATTTAAGTAAAATCCTGGTCTCGCTTTCAAAGTAAATAAATAATCTGGCTTAAATTCCACGAGTTAAAACATAGGATCTCCCTTAAAATATTCCAAAACAGATACATTTTGAAAAGAAAAGAACATTCTTTGGCTTTAGTTTATGGATATCTTAGTATTTTTGAAAAAAAAATCCTAACTTCACTCACAGTAAATATTCTTTTCCATACCTTACAGGCGCGTGATCAAACTCCAGTTGAGAGACATGTATTTTGTATAATCTGGCCAGTTTCAGCTACTATATACTAGAATCTTCAAAAATATGGCCTCCCTTCGTCCCAGTTTTTCTTGGTAAATAAACATTCTAGCTTAATCTGACCCCAAACAACCAGTCTCCCGCCTCTTCTTATGGTCAGGGCAACCATTATTAATTTTTATGTTTGTTAGTGACCCTGCATGGAAAAATGTGGGGTCAGTATGATAAATGATGGCGAGGCGTTAGCTGAGTCCCCAGATATATCTGACTGACCCCACATATTTGTGTGAAGGGTCACATACAAACCCAATAATTGATTTGTTTTACTGACCACTTACTTTAAGCCTAGCCCAACATGAAAATCTACTGACCTTCCACAGAAATACAGGGTGTCACTATGTGACCATCTTTTAACAAGTGGAAATGCTAGAATCTTGTGTGAGGTATGAAATTTTTTTGCCAAATATGTATTTTTGCTTTAGTAAGCTGGAACAGTTTATTTTTTCTTGCCAGTTAAGGCTGTCGTTCATAGCGATATTCTTAAAATATATATACAGTTATAGACATTGTGAATGTAACTTTAATGTACGTTATTTTGGATTCCATTTTACATTTATTTTATGGAATTTTATCATAAAGTTTTTAAGTATGATATAGAAATATTTAAATTGATGTACATGTATTTGTAATGTGTGATTATTTTAAGAGAACATATTCTCATCTTGTAATAAACATGAAGAAAAAGAAAGGTTTATACATTTACACATGCGGTTTTAACATTATGCTTATTATTGCTTTTATGCTAATTTCTACAGAACCTCTCTTCGTACATCTTTCAGTATTTGATAGTGTTTAATTGTCGTTGTTTGGCTTACAATGACTTAGTTTGCATATTCTATCTTAATTTTCTATGTGCAATAAATGTTATATGTTTGTAAAGGATTGAAAATATAAAGAAATATTCAGTTACAGAAGTTCGTTTTATTGATTGACTGGGATCGTCTGGTCCAGAAAAAGCTACACAGATAACCCCTTATAGATTTGCCATTGTCACGCTCGGAGTTCAGAGATTTGGGGCTTTTTTGTTCGATCTGTATTTTTTTGGCAAAAAACATTTGCAATTATAAGACCAGGTGTAACCTTCAAGACTGAGACCCCGGGTCACATGTAGCACGTGTAGCCTGCAAGACTGAGACCCCCGGTCACATGTAGCACGTGTAACCTTCAAAACTGTTACCCCTTGTCACATGTAGCACGTGTAGCCTGCAGGACTGAGACCCCGGGTCACATGTAGCACGTGTAACCTGCAAGACTGTGACCCCGGGTCACATGTAGCACGTGTAGCCTGCAGGACTGAGACCCCGGGTCACATGTAGCACGTGTAGCCTGCAAGACTGAGGCCCCGGGTCACATGTAGCACGTGTAACTTGCAAAACTGTGACCCCGTGTCACATGTAGCACATGTAGCCTGCAAGACTGAGACCCCGGGTCACATGTAGCACGTGTAACCTGCAAAACTGTGACCCCGGGTCACATGTAGCACGTGTAGCCTGCAGGACTGAGACCCCGGGTCACATGTAGCACGTGTAGCCTGCAAGACTGAGACCCCGGGTCACATGTAGCACGTGTAACCTGCAAAACTGTGACCCCGTGTCACATGTAGCACATGTAGCCTGCAAGAATGAAACTCCGGGTCACATGTAGCATGTGTAGCCTGCAAGACTCAGACCCTAGATCACATGTAGCATGTGTAGCCTGCAAGACTCAGATCCCGTGTCACATGTAGCACGTGTCATCTGCAATACTCGGACCCCGGGTCACAAGTAGCACGTGTAGCCTGCAAGACTCAGACCCTAGGTCACATGTAGCATGTGTAGCCTGCAAGACTCAGACCCGTGTCACATGTAGCACGTGTCACCTGCAATACTCGGACCCCGGGTCACAAGTAGCACGTGTAGCCTGCAAGACTCAGACCCAAGGTCACATGTAGCACGTGTAGCCTGCAAGACTGAGACTCCGGGTCACATGTAGCACGTGTAGCTTGCAAGACTCAGACCCTAGATCACATGTAGCACGTGTAGCCTGCAAGACTCAGACACAGTGTCACATGTAGCACGTGTCGCCTGCAATACTCGTACTCCGGGTCACAAGTAGCACGTGTAGCCTGCAAGACTCAGGCCCAAGGTCACATGTAGCACGTGTAGCCTGTAAGACGGAGACTCCGGGTCACATGTAGCACGTGTAGCCTGCAAGACTCAGACCCAAGGTCACATGTAGCACGTGTAACCTCTAAGACTGAGACTCCGGGTCACATGTAGCACGTGTAGCCTGCAAGACTCAGACCCTAGATCACATGTAGCACGTGTAGCCTGCAAGACACAGACACCGTGTGTCACATGTAGCACGTGTCGCCTGCAAGACTCAGACCTCGGGTCACATGTAGCACGTGTAGCCTGCAAGACTCAGACCATAGGTCACATGTAACACGTGTAGCCTGCAAGACTGAGACCCCGGGTCACATGTAGCACGCGTAGCCTGCAAGACTGAAACCCCGGGTCACATGTAGCACGTGTAGCCTGCAAGACTCAGACCCTAGGTCACATGTAGCACGTGTAGTCTGCAAGACTCAGACCCCGTCCAGTCGCTGCCCGGTCCCTCTGCTTAGGTGAAGAATAAACAAACGTTTTGCATAAGCCATTTTAACAACACGCACGTTGAAGACACGTTCCTCACTCTGCCATGCGCAGTTTTTAACCCTCTCCAGTCGATGTCCACAGAGGCGTTGAAGAGTAGATCGTTGAAGTCAAATTCGAAAGTCAAATTTGTGTAAAAATCACAAAATTTAAAATTTATCTTTCAGTCTTCAAAAATAGTTTGTTATTATGTCATAGATCTTTATGTAGGCTACTTATTGTTTGTATGACAGAAAAAAAGTCAGCAATGTGGATCTTATCATAATATGGGGAGCATAATTGCCCTATATTGATCACCAGATTCATGTTACATGGTACATGTTGCGAGTTCGGTTGGTAATAAAGGCCAGCACTAAATATTCACACATTCTCAGGTGTAACAGTATGCATGAAGGATGAAATATAGTACAATAACTGATTGAAAATGAAACAAACTTTACAGCTGAAACTTCTCGGCTAGAAACTGTTTCTCTTTATACAGTAACCGTGTGAGTGGTTCTGTTATAGTAACATTGACCTTGCCCCCGAAATGCATGAAATTATTTTGAAACAGGACGTGGACAATTTTGATTTAAAGCCATGAATTGAACAAATATATAAAAATCATGATCGGGGCATTACAATTTTAGACAATATAAATATTCTTAAATTTAGTTTTCCTTTATATCTCAATGTGAAACAAGTGAATGAAATATAGTCATGCAATTACCGTGATACACAGTGCCCTACTAAAAGTTGACTAATTATCTCAACTGCAGCATAACCTGATATCTGTCAATGATGTAGATTCAATATTGTGGATTCAATATTGTGGATTAATATTATCTGTCATGTGTTTACGAATCGGATAGAAATATCCGTCCCGAGGGCACCTGCGCATTGGGCGGTACCAAAATGTTTGGTTACAAATCTCTTTTAAATTGGTCGGAAAATAGAAAATGCTTCGTCGTAATGATAATTTAAAGGGAGGAAATTCTGAAGAAAAACACCACCAGTTTTCAATTGGATTGATCAGCTTGTTAGATTAAATGTTTATGACGAGAGAGTTAGATTCGATAAGAAAAATAACCTAAAATATTTGACCTCCAATGTGACCTTGACCTTTCACCTTGCGCATAGCACCTTAACTTAATATGAGGAACATTTGTGCCAAGTAATATTAAAATCCCTTAATGAATGGCAGAGCAATTGAGCAAACATGGGACTGATTCTCCTTACATTTGACCTCCGAAATGACAGTGTTATGGAGTGGACACAAAACATAGAATGCAACCAAAAAAGAATAATAGCAGACTCGGTTTGATTGAGTCTGTTCATGAGGGGTTATAAAATGTGCAACACCTCTCACGCCCCCTAGCACCGGCTTAAGCGAACTCTGTTAGTACTCAATGATCCCAAAGGAGCAGAAAATATAACAACACTGAATCCAAGTACGGGTCGACTTTTTACAGCCGCCACACGGCACTTAAAGATTGCTGTTGTGATAGTTAATAAAATCTGTAAAAATATCCCTTGGAAGCATAGAATGCAACCAAAAAAGAATAATAGCAGACTCGGTTTGATTGAGTCTGTTCATACCACAATCATTGACAGATGGCTGACTTACAGACCGGATAAGAAAAGAATGTTGACATCTGACCTCAAAGTGTGACCATGATCTGTGAGCTAGGGTGTTATGCATGACACGTCGTCTCATTTTTTGGGAACATGTGTGCCGCGAAATATTATAATCCTTTAATGGATGACAGAGCTATGGAACTGACACGAAAGTGTGGACGGACAGAATGCCGTACGAAAAGGCGCAAATCACGTAGTCACCGAAACTGTTTTTCAAGCAGTCAGCAAGTTTTTCCTATATCAGACTATGTAAAACAAGTGAACCACAAGATGGGGTCAATTTTAATCCTTGGGGAATGATTTAAATAAAACTGGTATAGGACCACTACACAACACTACAGGTCAATTATCTTAAGTTCTAGGTGTTGCAGCTTCAGACAAGGTCATGTTAATTGTCATTTATACAAATATTTATTTGGAGATAAAACGTTCACTCGGTTTGTTTATACAAAAATATTTTATTGTTATTGTCAAACGATGCTAATTCATTTAAATATATGTTAGTCAATGTCAGCAATACATGTCTGTCTAACACACACACACACACACACACACACACACACAAAAAAAAAAAAAAAAAAAAAAAAAAAAAAAAAAAAAAACAGCCATGGGTATTCATAATATCATAGATATCAAAGTTCAGATTTGTGCAAATAATCGTATAATGCAATTTTATTGTTCAAACATGTTTTTTTTCTATTATAAGTAACTGATCGTTGTTCAGTTAAATGTATATCCCGTAATGCCGGTAATGAAGAGAAAATCAAAAATGAGTCAAGGTTAAATCTTATATCAAAGGTCAAAGGTCATTTTCACGTAAACAAGAGGGCCATAATGGCCCTATATCGTTCACCTGAGTTAAATTGCTTGCTTGAACAAATTTCTTTGCTAAAGCTTAAAAAACAAGAAAGTAGGTCAGTAGGTTATATTCATGGTCACTGAAAGTCAGTTTGAAAACTGGTTTGCAAAACTGTACATGTCGTCCAAGTTTCAAGGCTGTATCTTAAAAAACAAGAAAGTGGGTCAGTAGGTCAAGGTCACATTCAGGTGACCCCTTATCACTTGGGGTCATCCGGTAAATATAATTAAACACTCTAGGAAATATGATCTGATAATTTTTGAAGTATTTTTCCTATATAACTCATACATCAAGTGGGCCGGGGCCTCTTTTTACCCCAAGGGCATAATTCGAACAATCTTGTAAGAGATCAACTAGGCAATGATACATACAAAATATCAAAGGCATAGGCCTTGAACTTTCAGACAAGAAGATTTTAAAAGTTTTTCCTATATCAGTCTATGTTAAACTTGGGACCCCACGGGCAGGGATTCTTTCACCTAAGGGGCATAATTTGAACAATTTTGGTAGTAGACCACTAGGCAATGCAACATATTGTAAGTACCCAGGCTTTTGGATTTCCGACAAATATGTATACAGGATGGACATCTGCACTTTTAGTCACTCTTATCATGTTCAATGAGAAATCGCATCATTGCTGTGTCAGTCTTGTTGGGTGGAAGATCTACGTTGTTACAGTTGATCTGTTCTGGTGGAGAAAGCTGAGCGAGAAAGTTGAGCCAGTGGTGAGAAAGTTGTTTGTGACTAAGAGCACGGATTACGAAGAAAACATTTCTATAAATGGTTTGTTGTAGATATGGATCGGTCTATGGTGGAGGAACTGATCCTATAAATACACTCTAAAAGATAACAGGAATGAAGTTCAGAGTTTTATATGTTATTTAAATTAACGATAACGTATTCTCAATATATATTAACGATAAAATATGCTTCTTACAGTAAAAAAATGATAAACACGTAGGAGATTAAAGGCAGACACAGCAATGGACCAGTTGCAAAGCACTACTTTCAACCATTTAGTTTTTATCAAAGTTCTACTGAAATCATATTTTATAGAGATCTACGATATATTTCACGATTCTAGAATAAAGCGATAGAACTGGTACAGTAAAGGAAGTTTGGTAAACCGCTTGTACCTAAAGTTTCAGAAGTTTGGTAAACCGCTTGTACCTAAAGCTTCAGGGCTTGATTGCATTTTTGAAAGTTGTTGAAGATCGAACTTTAAAAGTAGGTCAATGTTATTGTTATTGTTGCAACTGACCCAGCTTGCTGGAACGTGCGTCCTTTCATAAGTGACGCAATGCTGTAAGGGATGCTGGAATGCTGGGGACCAATCAAAATCCTTGACACAAAAAGCGTGCTGTCAGTGTAATCAGGTCAAGTTACAGTAAACATTAAATAACATGGAATTAACGTAAACAGTGCTGCTATAAAGAGATTAAAAGGTAAGGGCAGATACAGAGTATTGATTTAAAAAGGGGGAACTGAAATAATTGTCTCCGATAAACCAAAATAGAGACGAAAATATAGCGTTCCAGTATTTTTCAGCATTGCGCGTTCAAAGCAAACAAATAGTTACATGGAGCGTTCGAGAATATTCCCGAAGTTTGCTAATTACATACTCGTTACTTTTGAAACAATCAAAGTTAACAAAACAGTAATCAATAGCAATATAAATCAGTCATTTAAACATTCCCTGCAAAATTACTAAAATTCATGCGCAAACATTCATAACAAAAATGGCGGACATATTCAACTCGTAAAATACAGCATGCAGGAATGCTGGAAATCGAAATATTAACAAAAGTGATTTATAACAAGCAAAGATTCTCTGATGAAATCAAAGCGTTATGTCAATACTAAACATACATTCAAGGAAACTAGATTAAAATCTGTATTTTACACATGTTGAGTACTGGTTCGTAAAGTGAATGATATCCGGATACCAGAAAGTTCGGTTATCAGATTTCCAGCTATTACACTCTCCCCACCTTAATATGTGAACTTCTCCAGAAGTTGACACAATACAAAAAACATCAATGAGCAATTATATGATTATGAACATGCACAATTAATAATCATCGATTGATAAAAAATTTTAAATGCACATATTTAATAATTCAAATATAGCCTAATCTTTGGTACAATTATAATATGAAACATCTCCGTTAGATTCTCTATCAAATTATTTAACTAAATTAAACTGAGCACATTTCAAAGTTGATAATTAAATACATTTTCTACTACACTTCACAGTTCATAATGGTAACTCGAGTTTGAATCTACCACATCTTTAAGTCTTTTCACAGTTCATACACACAGTTCATACAGAAATACCTTCTAACACTTCACATTTCATAGCATTTTAATTAAAACTTCAATGTTCATAATGCTTTTAGTTAACACTCCTCATTCGAAGATATGTCATATTTAAATAGTTCATCAGCACTTCATAGTTCATAACGCGCAAATAGTTCATGAACATTTCACATGTAATACTTTGAAAGTTTGCAATACGTAAAAGTTAATGATCACTTCATTGTTCATTATACTTAAAAAAACCCACGAATGCTTCGCGTATAATATTTTGAAAGTTCATGATCATTTCACAGTCCATAGTACTTAAATAATCACTTCACACTTTTTAATACTTACAAAGTCCATGAATATCGCACATATTGTATAATATTCCAGTTCATGATCACTTCACAGTCTGTAATACTTAAAACAGTTTGTGATGAATTCATTATTTATTATACTTAAAAAGAAAGTCCATAGTACTTGAATAGTTCATGGTCCTTCACAGTTTGTACTACTTCAAACAGTCCAGAGCTCTTAATGTGGGAACAAGTTCACCAGTTGTAATACTTTAAAATAACCCACAGTCCTTGCGCGAAAAATAGTTTACAGTTCATTACGTTAATGAAATGTTACAAATGTATGTTTATATATATATTAATCAGTATTATGTATTCTAGGGTGTAGATTCCTCAGATGTGTTAAGAAATTGTCAGTACTGGCTTTCAGGATTTTCATGATGATGATTTTGACCGCCCCTCGATGGTTAATCTCAGTGAAATGTGTTTAATACTTTGAAGAAGAGTGGAAAGTGGAGTTGGTAAGAATGACCGGATTATTGCTATCTGATTTTCTGTGGCGCTGGTATCTTTTCCTACAGAGATGTTCTTGATGACCTCATAATTGTATTCTAACAGTTTTGTTGTTGGTCCAACGTTGTGCATTTTGGTTCCGGGTAAGACTAAATAATTATATTTGAAAAGTAGTTTTGTTCGGTACAGATGTTTCAAGTTGATGACGTTTTGGTGTTCCAGTGACATTGCTGCAAATTCAACTGGTCATGTGTAAAGGAGGACCAACCATTTGGTGGCCAGCAGAGATTAGATGTAATTGGAATACTTTCTTCAGGTACAGAGCTCCACTCTCTGCTTCCAGGTTGAAGAATTGGCATACTCCCATTCATCAGAAGGGTTTTTGCTAAGACAATTGGAGTGATGTGTAGTGGTGTTGGTCTATATATCGGTGCTGCTGCTGGATTCTGGGTGGTTGTTGTTTGTTCGTACAATGGTGCTGGTGCTGCTGGATTTCTGGTGGTCGTTGGTTGGTATGATGGTGTCGGTGCTGCTGGATTCTGGTTGGTGGTTGTTGGTCTGAATGATGGTGTTGTTGGCGCATATGATGGTGTTGGTGCTGGTGCTGCTGGATTCATGACGGTTGTCGTTGGCGCATATGATGGTGCTGATGCTGGTGCTGGTGCTGTTGGATTCATGATGATTGTCGTTGGCTCATATGATGGTGTTGGTGCTGAGTTGAAAAGTGGTGGAGGTGAGTCAATGTGGTACTTTAGTGATGATACATTTGAGTGGTGATCTGGTGAGCTTTGAGGGCTGTCAGTACCAAAAGAGATAGGTGTCGGTGTGAGAAGTGAGTCTAGATCATCTTCATAGTCGGCTTGTTTTGGCGAGAAGATTGTCGTTGTTAAAACTGGTGCTGTCGTTACTCTTATCGTGACGGTGTTTGTTGTGAGAAGTGTTGTTGCTGGAGTAGTTGTTGGTATTGGGTTGGTGCTGGTTGTTGTTGCTGCCGTTGATGTATCAGTGCGGGTCGCTGTTTGACATGTTTTTGTTGTTGTTGTTTTTACATTTGGTGCTGGTCACTGCTGGAGAAGTCGTTGTTGTTGCTCTATCGGTACAGGTTGCTGTTCGAGTTGTAGTTGTCACGTTGGTGCAGGTCACTGGTAGAGATGTTGTTGTTTTTGCTACTTTGGCTGTCTTAAACCACACAGAAGTTAGAAATTTAACGTCAATCCCAAGGATAGTTGCTAGTTCAGAATTAACTGAAGTCAAATCTGGATAAAACCTCCAGGGACCTGTAGGTGGAGTGAAGTTGGGATCCAGCGACATCATTTTCTGGATGAGGGGTGTTGTGACGGCTGGATCCCTTAAACCGGCATCTTGTATCTATGCTTTGACAACTTCGTTATTGGTGCTTAGAAAAATGACAACTGCATCTTGATTAGACAGATTAATTTGCTTTATAGTAAACAATGGACCGTGCTGTCTTTTGTTTGCCTTCTGAGGGTTGGCAGCCATTGACCTTGCTGTCCGCCAACCCTCTCGCCAGCCTATAATTCCTGGGACACGCCCAGTTGCCTATCTGGTGATGGCTTCACGGACAAAGTTGGCCTCCTCGGAGTAATTTGACTGCTTATGGTACGTCTGTATGAATGACTCAGGATCCCTGGCAAAGAAGAAGCAGTTCTCCAGGGACAGTGCTCTTGGAGGAAACTCCTGATATATAATCTTGTGGTGATCCCGTACATGCCGTTTAAGATCTTGCGGATGGCGAAATTCACGTGCCTTCTGTTCCACGCACAGACAACACTGTCAGAAGTATGGTTTGCCTTGATGTTATGGTTTGAAAGCTCCCTCTGGTTATTAAACACCGACGGACACTTGTCACAAGGGAACGTTGCACTGCCCGATGATTTACCAACTGGAATGTACAATATACTAAAGTTTAGTTACCCAGCAAATATCATCTTGAATAATTTCACAGTTCAGCAATACATCACATTGACTTATCTTAATATATTCGGAACTTAATTGACTGATTTCGTGCAACTATTGCTGTGTCTACCGGTCGACTCACAAGTCGCAAAAAATATTCTTGTTGACTTCACATCTATATCAAGTTGAATACTATATCAGGATGTAACATTAAGCACAAATACTGAGCAAATCGCAGGTGGGTGATCAGTCCTTCTTCATTACTCAAGTTGAGCGCTCAAAAAGAAGAATATATACGTGCACGCTTTGACGGAGGTCATTGTCTCACTCATATCACTCATATCACTTCTACACAAGAATTATGTTTTAACTGAATCGGACGGCAGTTTTATTTTTCATGCACATCTAAGCCGGTTGAATTGATATGAATTATAATTGTGATGACAAAATAATTATTCAGGTGGGTGGGGGCATATTTTCCTGTCGAATATTGACTGTGTTAACTCATATAAGCACAGGTACTGATGACTGGAACTGTTACGGGTAGTGAACCTGGGGAAGTATTACTGAAGTGCCATTCAGGTATATGTGAGCAATTGTACAAAGCAAGTCTGTCTATATGTATTGCTTTTGCTGGAACACTTGGTAAACGTTTGACTAGGTATACTGGGTCATCTTTTTTTTTCGAAACTATGTAAGGACCTTTCCATTGTGCGGATAACTTACTGCAAACACCATGGCGTCTAGATGTATCATGCAACCATAGGGATCTCCCGGGTTGGAAGTTCGCTTTTTGGCATTCAGGTCGTAATGCCGCTTGCGATACTGGCTTTTGGTGTGAAAGGTTTTTCGTGCAATTTCATGAACACTTTCTAGCTGCTGTTGGAGGTTTTCTTCATAGGTTTCTGGTGTCAGTTGCACTACTTTGTGGGGATAAACCTATAAAGGCTTGCAGAGACAGGACATTCTCCCTCCCAAACACCATTTTATTTGGAGTTTGACCTGTGCTGGCGTGAACTGAAGACCGATAGGCCATCATAACCTGATAGTACTGATCCCATGCGCGCTGGTTTGTGTTGCAAATATATCCAGTGCACTTGTGGTTCAAGTACTTGCGTCAGACCCATAGGTGATTTAGGGGGTTTAGAGGGTTACGTGCTGCGCACATGTGACATTTCATGCAGAACTTTTCAACATTACCCTTCATACCAGGCCAGTAAATGGTTTGTCTGATTTTCTCTAGTGTCTTATCGGAGCCTTAGTGGGCTGACGAATGAATATCATGCATGCAATGAAGCACGTAGCCTCTTCGCTGTATAGGCACCACCAGTAGGCGATAGTGATGATCACTGTCATCATACCAGGTGCGAAACAGACAACCGTCATGTAGAGATAACCGGTCCCACATACGCCACAGTACTTCAGTAGTATTGTTTGTACCAGCAACTTGTTGCCAAGGAGGTCTTTTGTCTGAAATCTCTAGTGCATTTATGATAAAATGAATAGAAGAATCACCAAGCGGCCGATCTCTAATTTCTTTAGATGACCGGTTTGGAATTACAAAAGATATGTGTTTAAAAACAGAAAAAGAATCAGTCTGACTTCGTGTTGCTGCACGTGCTACATGTGAATCAGGATTGTCAGAAAAGGGCAAGAGAGCAGAAGGGTCTGAATCGCAATTGTGTTTCTGCAAAGGTGTATCGTCTGAATCATTGTCTACATTAATTCCATTGGTCACATTATCACTTGCATTTTATTGCTTAGAACATTTTGTGCAAGATGATCTGGAGAGTGCATCTGCATTTCGATGTTGGGTGCCTGGGCGATGGGTCGCATTTAAGTCATATGTGCCCAGTACTTCAAGCCATCTTGCGACTTGACCAGAGGGCTGTTTAAGGTTCCTCATCCATGAGACCACAGCATTATCAGTTCTCAATAAGATGGGTTGCCCATACAAATAAAGGTGAAATGCCTTGAGTGCATGGACAACCGCTAGGAGTTCTTTTCTGGTTACGCAATAGCTTTTCTCATGTTGGTTTAAACTTTTACTGTAGCATGCGATAACAACTTCTCTGTTGTCTTGTAGTTGCGAGAGTACTGATCCGGTAGCAAAATGGCTCGCATCCGTGTCAAGTAAGAACTTCGCATCTGGTCTTGGATAACCTAGTATTGGAGCTGACGTCAAAGCTTGTTTAAGTTGATCAAAGGCATTTGCGCAATCTTCCGTCCATAGAAACTTGTTACTTTTCTCACAAAGCTTGTGCAGTGGGCGAGCTATTTTGGCATAGCCATGTACAAAACGTCTGTAATACGAACAAAGTCCGAGAAAAGATTTTGTCGTTTTTGCATTGTGGGGTATGGGCCAGTCGCGAACCGCTTTGATTTTCTCAGGATCAGTGGCTACCCCATCCTCTGAAACTAAATGTCCTAAGAATTTGAGCTGCTTTTGGAAAAAGATGCATTTTGATGGTTTATATTTCAGACAAGCGTGCTGTAAGCGTTCGAAAATATGTTCTAGGCATTCAAGACCTTCACCTACTGTTGTACATGGCACAATGATGTCGTCCATATATAAGAGACATTCAATCCATTGTAGGCCACGGAGAACATTTTCCATCAGTCTTTCAAATTTCGATGGCGCATTTTTGAGACCAAAACTCATTACTGAAAATTGATATAAACCCATAGTAGTAGCGTAGCAAATGCTGTTTTCTCTTTATCTTCTTCTCTCATACCAACTTGCCAGTAGCCACTGTTCAGATCTAGAGAACTGAAATACTTAGACCCGGACAGTGCATCAATGCAGTCGTACACACGGGGAAGAGGGTAGGCATCTTTTATTGTAAGATCATTCAATTTTCGATAATCGATGCAAAATCTAGGGGTGCCGTCCTTTTTAGTAACTAATACTACGGGTGATGCCCAAGCACTTTTAGAAGGTTCAATGATACCTCTTTTTAGCATTTTATCAACTTCATCTTTTTCGATTTGACGCTTACCGAGGGGCAAACGCCTGGGAGGTTGCAGTAGTTGAACAAGGCTTTGTTTTCCAGGTTCAGTAAGATGCGTAGAGCTACGTTCAAGGAGATCTAAAAGGTTGTCAGGGAAAGGAGTATATTCTGTAGGTTCTAGTACTGAGGCAATCCTCTCCTGTTGAATTTCTGGTTCAAAGTAAGACTCACATGTACCTAAAGTAGTTTTCTTATATAATGTTATATCCCACCCATGATGCAAACTTCACTTTTTGCCATGAGTTCAATTGAAGGCTCTACAAAATCTCTGCTGTGTCAAGTGTTCTTTTTGTGGTATTTTAATGGAGACCTTCTTGCGAGTATAGGACGGAAGTTTCACGATCTCTTGAAGTTCAACTCTACAAGCTTGACCACCTGTCCAAAGTGGGACAAAATTCTGACCTATTACAAGACAAGACTTTCTGTTATTAATGCTGTCAACATGTTGGCGCAAAAACTCTTGACCTAAAATACCGTCTGTCTCCATGCTGCAGACGACAAAAAAATAGATCAAAACGTTCATTGGCCATTTCAATCAGGAGATCAACACTTCCTGTGACAGCCATGGAGTCCCCATTTATAGTCTTAAGTACCTTAGACATCGGACAAAGTTGAAAGTGCGTTCAGTTCCGATTTCACGTAACGTTTTCTTAGAAAGTAGTGAAGTAGCTGCACTACAGTCTATTAGAAAATTTATAAATGCAGAACATAAAAACCATTGTCATATTTATTGAAATTCGAACCTGAACGAGCTGAGTGAATTTCGTGATGTGTATTTTGTAATGTAGGCCTATTTGTTGACATTGTTGCTGACCCTTGGCCTTCAGAGTCAGCGCAAATTATTTTTCCTGCCTCGGTCCAGAAGAGGAGTTTGCCTTAATATCAGGTATTGTTGCTGAAATGTCGCACATCAGTATTTCTTTGAATGTTGTCATGTACATTATGTTACTGGGGATGTCCGAATGCATTTTGCCTATTTCTGTTAGTGCGGTTATGCCTGACATTGAGATTTTTTGGACATGATGCCCACATGTGATCGGTTGAATTACAACCAAAACATGTTTTAACACTTCTCGGCTGTGGTGTGGATCTGTGAGTGAACATTTCGTGATGATTCTATTTTATCAAATCGTGACTCGATGCGTTTGAGGGACAATTCAATGTCTGAACTCGTGTTGCGCGAATCGCAAGCTCGAACATTTGACACATGAGTCCCGAGAATGGACTGGTAACGCTCGATTACCGCTACCGTATCGTTGATAGTAGAGCAGTTATGATCCATGAACCTACATTTCATTTCAGTTGAAACTAGTTTGTACAGCTGATTCAATGCTAGTTTCTCTTGTGAATGGTGATCAAGGTCGGAATACGCTTTTTGGGAGAGCTGCCGGAGATCATCTGCCAGTTATGCAATGCTCTCCTCCTTTAAACGACGCCTGTTTTCTAACTTGCTTAGCCATAAACATTGATGTTTACTGCTGCTACCGAAGCGCTCAGACAGACGGCCAGACAAAAGCCGAAAATCACGTCGTTTATGCTCTGTTAGACTCGTGTAAAAATTCCTTGCCGGACCGCGTAAACTTGTAGCAAGCATTAAAAAACTTTCGTTTTGTTGTCCCATAGAGACAACTTGGAACAGTCTTCGAAATGAAATACATACTGTTCAAAACTATCCGATCCGTCATACGTGTCAGGTTTAATCATTGTATGCTGGGGTGTAGCACGTAGGGGACTGCGGTATACATTGTCGCCACGATCTGAATCAAAATGATACGCAGGTTCATACAGAGGGGTCCTATTTTCATTGATGTCGTTCATTCTGTCGGGAATACGGAATGTTCGCGGTGCTGGATTATGACAGTTTTTCGCATGTGTCTCACCGCATCATTATGTTGCGGAGCAGAGTTTGTGTTATTTTGTGAGGTATCATGTCTAGATCCAGTACTTTCATAATTGTTGAAATTGATTAACATTTCTGAATTATCAGTTGCGTCTATCGTCTGCGTTTCGGATGAAATATCACGTTCATCAGGCTGATCAAATGAAATCTCAGGGTCAGTTGTAGCCATTTTGATATGTTTATTGAAAAAATAAGTTGACAATCTTTTTACCTATGTGTTTATTTATTTAGTTGCATAGATCTATATAAATGAATAAAACTTAAAAATACATGTAGGTGTTTCAGTTCGATCACTCGGTCTGTTTTATTAAGCACTTACAGACCACGCTTCTGACATCAAAATTGTAAGCACCCAGGCTTTTGGATTTCCGACAAATATGTATACAGGATGGACTAGGAATAGTTAATCTGCACTTTTAGTCACTCTTATCATGTTCTCTGAGTAAATCGCATCATTGCTGTGTCAGTCTTGTCGAGTGGAAGATCTACGTTGTTTCAGTTGATCTGTTCTGGTGGAGAAAGCTTAGCGAGAAAGTTGAGCCAGTGGTGAGAAAGTTGTTTGTGACTAAGAGCACGGATTACGAAGAAACCATTTCTATAAATGGTTTGTTGTAGATATGGATCGGGCTATGGTAGAGGAACTGATCCTATAAATACACTCTAAAAGATAACAGGAATGAAGTTCAGAGCTTTATATGTTATTTAATTTAACGATAACGTTCCGCTTAAGTTCTACTGAAATCATATTTTATAGAGATCTACGATATATTTCACGATTCTAGAGCCCAGATTGCTGGAACGTGCGTCCTTTTATAAGTGACGCGATGCTGTAAGGGATGCTGGAAAGCTTGGGACCAATCAAAATCCTTGACACAAAAAGCGCGCTGTCAGTTTAATCAGGTCAAAATTAAATAACATGGAATTAACGTAAACTGTTCTGCTATAAAGAGATAAAAAGGTAAGGACAGATACAGAGAATTGATTCAAAAAGGGAAACTGATATAATTGTCTCCGATAAACCAAAATAGAGACAAAAATATAGCGTCCCAGCATTTTTCAGCATTGCGCGTTCAAAGCAAACAAATAGTTACACGGAGCGTTCGAGAATATTCCCGAAGTTTGCTCATTACATACTCGTTACTTTAGAAACAATCAAAGTTAACAAAACAGTAATCAATAGCAATATAAATCAGTCATTTAAACATTCCCTGCAAAATTACTAAAATTCATGCGCAAAAATTCTTATCAAAAATGGCGGACATATTCAACTCGTAAATACAGCATGCAGGAATGCTGGAAATCGAAATATTAACAAAAGTGATTTATAACAAGCAAAGATTCTCTAATGAATTCAAAGTATTATGTCAATACTAAACATACATTCAAGGAAACTAGATTAAAATCTGTATTTTGCACATGGTGAGTACTGGTTCGTAAAGTGAATGATATCCGGATACCAGAAAGTTCGGTTATCAGATTTCCAGCTATTACATTACCAAATATCAAAAACATATGCCTTGCAGTTTCAGGCAAGAAGATTTTTAAAGTTTTTCCTATATAAGTCTATGTAAAACTTGGGATCCCCAGGACAGGGCCTCTTTCTCCCCAGGGATATAATTTGAACAATTTTGGTAGTAGACCACTAGGCAATGCGACATACCAAATATCAAACGCATAGGACTTGCAGTTTCAGGCAAGAAGATTGTTAAAGTTTTTCCTATGTAAGTCTATGTAAAACTTGGGACCCCCTGGGTGGGGCCTCTTTTCAACATGGGGGAGGGGGGCATAATTTGAATAATCGTGGTAGAGGACCACTAGGCAATGCAACATACCAAATATCAAAAGCCTATGCCTTGCAATTTCAGACAAGAAGATTTTTATAAGTTTTTTTCCTATATATGTCTATGTAAAACTAGGGACCCCCGTGGCGGGGCCTCTTTTCACCCAAGGGTAATAATTTGAACAATCTTGGTACATACACAATTCTACATACCAAATATCAAAAGCCTAGGTCTTGTTGTTTCAGACAAGAAGATTTTTAAAGTTTGTTCCTATACAAGTCTATATAAACCATGTGACCCCCGCCCCCACTTCCCTGGGAGGACCCATATTCCACCCTAGGGGGATAATTTGAACAATCTTGGTAGAGGCCCACTAGAATGATGCTACATACTAGATATCAAAGGCCTTATGGTTGTGGACGAGAAGATTCTCAAAGTTTTTCCCTATATAAGTCTATCTAAACCATGTAACCCCCAGGGCGATAATTTGAACAATCTTGGTAGAGGCTCACTAGATAATATCAAAGCCCTAGGCCTTGTGGTTTTGGACAAGAAATTTTTTGAAGTTTTTGCTTCCGGTTGCCATGGCAACCAAAGTTCTGTATGGAATTCAATTCTTTTAACAACTTTTAAAGAAGACCATCCAAGGATCATCCCTGTGAAGTTTCATCAAAATTAGCTTGGTGATTTAGGAGGAGATGTTGTTTAAAGGAAAGTGTGGACGGACGGACGCTGGACGGTGAGTGATCACAATAGCTCACCCTGAGCCTTTGGCTCAGATGAGCTAAATAAAAAAAAAATGAAAAAAAATGGCGCTGTTAAAGAATATTTCATCATTCAAAATACTTATAAATCACGGCGCTGTCAGCAAACCTAACCTTACCGATTATTAAAGGTCAAAAGTCAACTTCGTGTGGGATTAAAATAGATCATGAACAGAGGCATTTTTGTTATTTGTAAATCTGCATTATTCAAGGCCAAACTTGCTGTTTAAAGGTCAAACTAAAAAAAAAGTTGTTATTTTTGTTAAAAATAACTGTTCAAGAACAAATAAGATAAGGATCTGTGAATATTATTGAAAGAAAATGTTTTTCAACAAAAATCCAGTTTCTTTAAAACAACCGTCTCCGAGGTAAAAGGCAACTACATACACGTGTAACAACACGAAAATTCAAATCACAACGTCGTCCCCTCCCTACTTAACCCTCCATTATTTTTTGGCGGCATCCCAGGTCACCTGTTCCCTGATCTTTCATGGCGGTATTTTTCGCCCGGATATGTGAAAATATATATTTGTTAAGGTATTGTTCGGCAAAATAAATATTGCCCTTTTTCAGTCAACACTTAGTTCACTCTTATATTTTCCCATACATAGTCCTCAGGGTCAGTGCTTCGTTGTGAACAGATGCACATAAATGAATTTTATAGGTAGATAAAATTATTTATGTCATTGTTGTACATTTGGGGCGGATCGGTCCCATTCTGAATTATGTTAATTTATGTACTACGGTTAAAGCCAATCAGGGAGTTCCTTTTATCACGTGATACCGTTGAACCAATCGGGAAACGGCATCTTCCTTCGTCAACATTCAAGGATGAATAGCACGGTTCTTTCTTTAATTTTATTTTGGCTAATTTCTGGTTTTATCTTACCACCACCTCCCATTCCACCTCCTCTTTCAAGTGATAATTTTCTAATTCTGAAAGATTTCTCTTAATATGTAAATTCATCTACTTTTCTTGATATGTTTTCGGCGGTTTTATCCGCCCTAATATGTGAATATATATATTTGTTATGGTATTGGGCTGTAACTTCATCCAGATATGAGAATATATCTATTTGTTAAGGGCGGTATTTTTCGCCCAGATATTTGAAAAAATATATTTGTTAAGGTATTGTTCGGCAAAATAAATATTGCCCTTTTTCAGTCAACACTTAGTTCACTGAGTCTCTTATATTTTCCCATACATAGTCCTCAGGGTCAGTGCTTCGTTGTGAACAGATGCACATAAAATGTTTCAATTCAAGTTCTTCTATAAAACAATTTTGAAAATAACAGATTTTATTTTTTCTGTCTGGTATTTATTTTACATCCGCCTAGCATACAGCTATAGACATAACCATTTTAATGAAAATGTTAGATAATATGCAACAGCTGTTCTTTTATAAAGCATTGCCTTTATAGTGTATGAAAATTCTTAATACACATGTATAACATTTGAAATTATACGTTTCTGGCATTATATTTTGAAATCATTGTTGGTATCTGGTTTATTTTATAGTATTTTGGCTCTTAGGTATTAATAATTGCTTAAATATAGTCAGGACACAAAGACAGTCGTCTGGAACCAAAAAATGTAGTCACATTAAAATATTGGGGACCAGGTTTTATTCAGTCTGTTTATCTGACACCATGGTACATGCAAATGTCAAACACCACCTAGTAATCAATGTTTTCTGGCTGTCAAGAGTCAAGTTCAGTTTTAATAGTGCCACAGCAACAAGAAGAGGTCATTTCTTCTATAAAACACCTCTTGATATCAGGAATTCAGCAAAGGTCCCAGAGGACCCGAAAATATATAACAACATGTTCCAATTTTCAAATTGTCTTTATTTCCAGATACTTCTATAGGATTATGCAAGCAGAAACAGACAGCATGTTTACTTTTTCTTTAAGGAAGTCTCCCTTGGTGTCTACATCATATTGCGTTAGTTTTGTTCGGTGTTCTGTCCTTCGATACAAAAAAAATCCTACCTACGTACCTCTTTTTTTTCAAGGAGACTGGAAACACACATATTTTTTGGCCTTACTTGCACAGAACTGGTTAGTATCTGGTACATTATCCAGGGACGCTGATTAACAGCCCGCCGTTACTTTACTGAAATATTCTTCTCCGTTTAATATAATGTCTAGTTTTAGATAATTTGCAAGTTTTGGGGTGATGGGCCCGTTATCACACTTGGAAATATCAAAGTGACTGTGTGTTCTCCCTATAGGCGGCTCGGCATTCTCCTTGTACATTGTTAACCATAATGTTGTTTGATGTGATATGTTTATGTCAGATGCCCATAACAGCCTTGACTTCAAATAACACTTATTAAAAAAAACTTCGGTAACTATTAAACATGCAAAAGGAAGTCTTTAAATGAGCCGTGCCATGGGAAAACCAACATAGTGGGTATGCGACCAGCATGGATCCAGACCAGCCTGCGCATCCGCGCAGTCTGGTCAGGATCCATGCTGTTCGCTAATAGTTTCTCCAATTCCAATAGGCTTTAAAAGCGAACAGCATGGAGCCTGACCAGACTGCGCGGATGCGCAGGCTGGTCTGGATCCATGCTGGTCGCATACCCACTATGTTGGTTTTCTCATGGCACGGCTCAAATGTCAATTTTGGACCTCCTTGAAGTATTTAAAACAATTTCTATTGATAAACGTCTGGGTCTTTTCTTAACGCAAACATTTAGTGTCACATAATTGTATGGGCCTATTGAATTACAGGGCAAGTTCGCCAAAGGTCAATGTTACAGTCAATCTGACTAAAGTACTTGATCTTCTAAACGAAGATCTGAGAACGACCCATTCACATTCGTCTTCTGTATATTTTGGATTTCCAGTATTGCTATTTTTATTTTATCCAATCAGACGACTTGTTCGAATGTCAAAGAGTAAGAAAAATGTGCAGTCATTCCAGGGCTCGAACCCGGGACCGCTCGCTTACAAAGCAAGTGGCCTACCGACTGAGCTAACCGGCTACCTGGTACATTATGACATAAAAATTGTAAATATCAAAAGTCAAGGCTACAGGTAGATTTGCAAGATGTTGTAAGTTAGGTTCTGATTGGCTAGCGAAAGGGTAGTCAGAACGAGGCAATGAATAGGTCGTTCTCAGATCCTATGCGTAGCGTAATAGGATATGTACTTTAGTCAGATTGATGTTACAGTGACATTGAGACTGGTTAACGCTCTTGAATTCCTCTTGTATATTGTGGAGTACCATTTTGAGAAAAATAATAATGTAAAGAAATATCAAAAAGACAAAACATTTTAAATACTTTTAATGGTATTGCATCATAAACTGCAATACATGATTGGGTATCATAACCTGTATATAACTGTATATAAACTGCATGAATATAATATTTATTCAATTATATATCTAATGAAAGCGCACTCGACTATCTGTAACCATAATTCGTCGGCTTACAAACAAAAGCTTTACGAAAATATTTTAGGGTAAAAAATGAGGCATAATTTTGTAAAGTATAAATTAAGAGTTATGGAACCTGGCTCAACATTTGTAAGCATTCAGTACAATACTATAGTAGTTTCTGAGAAACCTGTTTACATGTAAAACTTTTATCAGCATTTCAAGATCAAAACCGTCGTAATTTTGCCAAAAGGTAAGCTAGTGAAATGAGATATGCCACTTGAGGTCATCTCGTGACAACAAAAAGTGTGTGGAGTCAAACAAAACATTTGGTTCAGTAGTTTGAGAAACATGCTTACATGTGAAGCATTAAAGTTGCTGTGTCAAAAAAACAAGTGAATAAAATGTAAGTGTTGAAACCTGCTCTATGAGATCATCTGAAAGTGCTCACACTTTCACAAAATGCCTATGCTAAACAAGTCTGGAGCAACAGAAAGCCATTGAACCCTTTTCTGTTTTAAACATTGCATTAAAACATATTTTTTGGACTTCAAAAATTATGCATCATAAAAATCTGAAAAAGAGAAGTAATGCTAACAAAACTGAAGGCAGCAAAGTTATTTCTATCTTAATATGCATCATATGTTATGCTTAATAAATGGACAAAGTTTGAAAGAAATATCTTCATTATTTTTCAAGAAATATTAGTTTTTATATCGAAAGCCTGATCGGGCAATGTTACCAGCCTGCTAGAAGGGGCATAATTTGACAAAACAAGCCATGAAGACCGTTTATAGCTCACCTAGTTTCAGAGTTCTTGCAGATATAACACGAAACATTTCTGCCAAATTACTCTGAAATCTGGCCTGTAGATTCAGCTGCGAAGATTATCGCAGTTTCGGAATCAGTTGAAATTTTTTGGTAGAGGGAAACTGAAGGAACATTCCCGTGATCAGACCAGCGGTTTAGGAGCGGTTGTCGATTGAAGATCTTTCTTATTCAAATTATAGCCCTGGCGGCCATGTTTACGACGAAATGGAATAATTTAAAAACATTCTTAAAGGTTCACCAAAGATACGTGTGTAAAAATATTTTTGAATAGGGTCACGAGGTTTTCATAACAGATAGTCAAAGGAAAAGTGACTGGCTGCCAGACTGTGCTCTAGTGAGCTTATTAAAGCTAGATTTATGTAACTTGCTCCGTGAGGTCATCACACGATGACAAAGACTTGTGTGGAGTTTTGAAGCATTCGGCCTCGCAGTTTCCAAGAAACTTGCTTGCATGCAAAACTTTTAAGTTAAAAAGGGGGCAGAGTATTGACAAAATGTAAGTTAGAGTTATGTAACTGGTCCTATGAAAGCATTCGGTAAAGTAGTTTCTGAGAAACTTGCTTACATGCAAAACTTTTGTGACGCTGACGCCGACAACAATGTGATATCAGAAACTAGATATTATTTGAAAATTTCATACATAAAGTCGAGCTAACTATATAAAAAAGCTTTAAAAACTTCCTCCCTTTGCGTTTAAAACAATGCTTGGTATATACCAATGGTTGTATCTAGCCTTAAAAGAGAGCTCACTGAATATAAGTATAAAACATTAACTAATTCAATACTTTTACATGTCCCTGAAGCTTTCCATTTATCTAATAACAGTAGATGCTATAACAAAGTCTTGCTCAATTCTTACGTGTAGCTTTGTTGTAACTTATTTACTGTCACCGTTACCTTTGACCACTGACCTTAAAATCAACACAGGTCATTCAGTGTACAAGTGCAATGTGTCTGTTTCTGTACTCACAGTTACTATGACCTTGACCTTTGACCAACTGAACCCAAAATCAATAGCAGTAATGCACCACCCATGTACAATGTGCATTCCAAATTTGAGGATCATAGACTGAAGCATATTTAAGTTATTGAGCGGGAATGAAATTGCTAACAGGCAGACGGACGTACGTACAGACGATCTGCTCCTTTTAAAAAAAACGTCCATTCGGGCGTGTGAAAAGAGACATTATCATTAAACGTGGTAAACAGGTGATCCTCTTGCTTTAAAGCAGACACACTGCCCATAGGCATTGGATGACCCCTACTGGCTTTGAGGGCACAAGGTCAAAGGTCAAGTTCACACTGACTGTTGGTACAAAAGCAACTCAAAATTTGCAAGCATGTTGCCAGTGGGCAAGCTGATGAACCACACTGATTTCAATCTCAGTAGGTCAAAGATTAAAATTACATTGTAAAAAAAAAAAACAAACATTCAACACTGCCCCTCTTGATTTTTAGATTTTTTTAGCCAAAGGTCCTGTGACCAGGTATCTGCCATGCGAATTGATAACAGGTACATAACATGTGATCGTGCTGATCATCCACCTATCTGTTTGCAATTGAGTTTCTGAACAATAACTTCAGAATGCTTTGAACTATGTTTCTTAGTCCTGAAAATCATATTACTTCCGACGCATTATGCTCTGCACAGCGGCGCTCTTGTTGTCATAATATTATGTTTTAAGCAACCAGAATTTTTTACGAAACTACAGAATAAAATACCGTGCATAATCATGCAATCTTTTTTTAAAACATCTGTCATACTTTTAAAGATATCACAGTACCTAGAGTTTGCACGGACAACGGACAGACGGAGAACAGAATATATTTCCCTTGGCCAAAATCGGCAGCGAACAATTACAATTTGACTACGTTCTTGAATGCATATATGATAACAAACTCAATTTTTATATGAAATTAAACAACACAAAAACAAACATAGAAGCACATGAGTTTGAAATAACAACAAAATACACTCAGATCATTATTTCCTAGTTTGATGATAAATATACTAAAAAGAGACATTTACAATATTCATGGACTGTGCCGCTGATGTCTGTTTTCCATCATCCACCTCCCTCCTGCATCGCCCACCCTCCTCCTGCATCGCCCACCTCCCTCCTGAAGTCCTCAGTTTAATCTTTACTTGTTGAAGAAGAGGAAGGTAAATATATCTTGTACTATGTAATTTTATCCCTAAATTCAAATACTTTAGTGGTAATTGTCTTTCCTTACATCTGCGGCGACCTTCCGGAGTACTAACCTTGATAATTTTCGTACATAATATGAGCCGCGCCATGAGAAAACCAACATAGTAGCTTTGCGACCAGCATGGATCCAGACCATGCAGCCTGCGCATCCGCACAGTCTGGTCAGGATCCATGCTGTTCGCTAACAGTTTCTCTAATTGCAACAGACTTTGAAAGCGAACAGCATGGATCCTGACCAGACTACGCGGATGCGCAGGCTGGTCTGGATCCATGCTGGTCGCAAAGCCACTATGTTGGTTTTCTCATGGCACGGCTCATATAATTCTTTCCTAACAGTAAGTATTTCGAGTCGTCCCCTAGATTACTCGAGCAGGAAGAACTCTGACCAACAATAGCAATAACTAGCCCTGTTGTTTTACAAGCAAGCACTGCGAACTATATTTGTTCTGAATGTACGTATTCTTTGATCACGTTATACATGTATTGTAATTTTTAGTTCATTCATACACAAAATATTAACATTCAAATTCAGAAAAAAAAATCTTTTTTTTTTAACAATACGTGCATCCCAATCTGCACGCACACCCATACCCTGACAGTAGATAGCGTAACTACCGACTTATACATTTAGAATTTAGCACATAATAATAAATATTTCATGTAACAAATAATAAAAAAAATGCATACAAGCTCTTGCAAAAATACATAATAAATACCTGCTTATTTTGTAAATGTCAATTTGTAACGATCATTAGCTGCCTTCATATGATTTGGACCTTTTTCTTTTTTTGTGTCTCGTCACCTTTTTACACGAAAACGACCTCTTTGCCGAGTATTATACGTAATGTATTCATACTTTACATGTAAAACGGTATTACTTAACTATGTATCTTCTCTTTTTATGTTTCTTATGTAATTTACGTACGCTTGCGGACAACATATCTATATTATAAAAAGATCTACGTGCATTGAATTTTTAACAGGCAGATCTACTACTCTCAAAGCAAAACAAACGCAGTGTTGTCGTTTTGGCTCTCGCGATTTTCAAAGTTTGTGAAAGTTTTCAAAATGAAAGAGGTCCAACATATCGCGTAATGACAGCTAACGGTCCAAACAAAATCAGAAGCGCACCAAGTTTCTGTACGTGGTCCAATAAAATCTCAATCTAAAAATACGAATTCTACATTGTATAGCAAAATATTAAACACAATTGTTTAAAACAAATCTTTTAAAAACTAAATAGTATATGTCCTATTTGCTTGACAAGTAGGTTTATGTTTTAATGATTAACACTGTATTGGACATATATCTTCTCTAAAGTTCTATTTTGGACACAATAATGGAAGACTTCAAAGTTGTGAGAACTGACTAAAATGTCATTCGTCTGAAAACATAATTTGTGTGTGCATGTGCGCTAAGCGCCTGGTCTCAAAGGTGAAAGCGTAAAAAATAAAGTCAATGCCAGCACCCATGTAATAATGCCCGTTATAACACCACATATCACAAATATCTTCGCCCTCTTTGCTTGTTTCCGACATTCCACTTCATCTCCTAACTGCCAGGCATAGTTCGCTTTTACTGAAATTGAGAAAAAGTATACATGACTGACTAGATTAACTCAATGTTTTGGTCTACGCTTAAGCTGTTCTGATAGTTCACCCGGCGTGTTCGTCCCTCTATACCCATCTTTCTAACCTTCACTAAAAGAGCAAAACAATAGCATTGCTGTACACCCGAATCGCTGACGTTGTTTTATTTTGCTGTCATGGTTATCATTATTGACTGATAAATACGGTCCGAGGTAACCTTTTACCAAATGACATCGAAAACAGCAAGGGTCATGCTCTGATTACAGGCAATCATCCTGTAAAGACTGACAGTCAAATTAGTCTAGGCTCTGAGCGAAAATCATTTTAGTCTTTGACCTACTGACACCAAACTGATACTAGTAGGAGTCATCTACTGACCGCAGCAATCATTCTATTAAGTTTGAAGACTGTAGGCCAAACAGGTATCAGTTATTGAGTGGAAATCGTTTTCAGTTTCGAGGCCACTGTGTCCTGGACCTTTCACCTACTGAACTAAAAATTTACATGAGTCATTTACGGGCCACATACAATCATCCTATGGTCAAAGCGATCTTCATTTATAGATCAGAAACCAACTGGTGTACAAACAGACAAACCGACCGACCGACAATTAGTAAAACAATTCTAAAAGGAGGTGGGGGATCGGGGGAGGGGGGGGGGGGGGCATACAAGTGGCTACGTTCAAAAGGGGGCATAATTTCATCAAAATGACTGCAAGAGTTATGGAACCTACGCCATTCATTTGGTATTATCATGGCGAAGGGATATGTGAAATTTCTTTTAATTTGTGATAGGTAGTCACTTAGACAATCGCGAATAAAATTTGCGGGAAAAATGGCAAAAAAGTTATGGGACCTTTGTAAATTAGTTGGTAATATCATGGCGAAGAAACGTGAAACGATTTAATTAGTCGCAATGTACAAAAAGGGGCATAATTTCATCAAGATGACAATAAGAGCTAAGAAACCCATGTTGAATTCATATGGCATTATCATGGCGAACTAATTTAGAGGTGACGGTTGATACTGAGATAATAACTCGCTGCCAATCGCAAATAAATTTTTTTAACAAGGCATAACTTCATCAAAATAATAGCAAGAGTTATGGAACCTATGTCATTCAACAGGTATTATTATGACGAAGAAAAATGAGAAGATTCATTCAATTGTAATGTGTAACAAACGCAAACAGAACTGAAAACCAGTATAAAAAAGTACAGAAAGCGGCATAATTTCATCAAAATGACAGTAAGTGTTACGGAACCTGTGTCATTCAGTCGGTATTATCATTGAGAAGGCAAGTATGAAGTTGTAGTCAGTTGTGATGAACACTGAATACCTGAGACATGAGCTTGCTGAGAATCATTAACAATGTGCCTACACAAAACGCCGCCGCGGACACCATCACTTAACAGTCTTTGGGTTTAGCAAGTTGAACGTTGATTTCAGACAACAAAACTGACAGAGAATTGCCAATATTTCTGTGAACACTATATATGGGTGTAACTCGGACAAGAAACTCCATGATATACAAAAGTCCATTTAAAGTTGACGATAGATACCAATTTTCATTTAAACTGTATGGAAACTACTGGAGTTTGGGATTTAGTTGTTATAGTTTAAGGTCCAAAAGTGGGCACACCCCCCCCCCCCCCCCCCAACCAATAACTGAGCGTGAAATTCACAATATGCGCATGTTGAAGACATATACAAAGATTAATCTGAGATGGGTTGAAACTGAGCGACTAGAGTCAACACGTTAGTGTGACTGACGGGAGGACAGTTGAAACAATATGTCTCCCGACAACAAACTAATGATTCATTAATTAGTTAGATTGTAGCTTGTTAAAGCAGAAGTAAAAAAAGTTTTTACAACTATTTCAACAAAACAATGGCGTATATATTTAAATGCCGGTTGTTCAAGCAAATTATTTAAATTACCGTACTCTGGTGTAACGCACAAAGTTAGATCTAGTTATAATTATACCGAGTGAATATGTCAAAATGACCTTATCTATCAAATACAGCATACATGACGTTTACTATATTCAAGATAGATTTGTTTATTTTAGCCGGGTTTAGCGCCGTTTTTCAGTTATGTAACGGCGAGCTTTTAACTTAACCAGCGTTTCTGTACCAGTACTATTCTGGTCTCCACAAGCGACTTCTAACTTCTCCACATGAATTAGATGTGGATGACGAGGTAGATACTATGGAACACAGGATTATTTCTGTGTTACATTCAAATAGAACATCTTGCATTGAGATTCATTAAAGTTTTAAGAATTACGTCAAATTATCCTAAGTTTTAATTATGTTCAGTGTCGTAATTGTAAATATAAAAATATTTTGCGAGCCAATAAAAATCTGAATGATTTACCAGTTGGTCCTTTAAACGATGTTACCAAGAAATCTTACTCTCATAATACTGAATGATCAGTAGGAAATGGCTACAGACAGTTCGTACTTTCGAAATTATGGAAGCATTTGCCAAAATGCTTGATACAAAACTCCTGAGTAGTGTTCGGGCATTCAATACTTACAGCCAAAGTGCCATCCAGCAATGCCCCAGCAAAAATTACACAGCATTATCACGAAACATGACGTCACAACAAAGTCTTTTGGTTTATCAGCAGGATCAGGCTTCGTCTGTACGACAACCGTGGTCTGTCCAGTCTCGGTACTAGTGTACTGAGGACAAAAAGAGAATCATTAATGTCACATCCACAAGTATTCTATGTATCATCAAATTAACAAAATCTTGGTTTTCGACAGTTAAACAAACTGGAAGTTGAAACGATGTCCTGCCAAAATGAATGCGCCATACCATGCAGATAATATCCGCGACATCGGCACCAAGGGCATTTATAAGTGCTGCCGAGTCTACAGGATACACTGTTACCCGTAAGTTATACATGTCAACAGAATAATACATGTTTGAAGTGATCGTTTTCTTTTAAAGATGTACATTTGTAATGTAGAAAATTATAATTTTTACACTAAACGCAACTCTGAAACTCTGTATACACTGTTTGATCTTACAAACCAAAAGGCAATGAAGAAAACATTAAAAAAAACCTATTCCAATAAAAAATATTCGCAAATGTGATCAACATATCAGGCTAAACTTCTTGTCTTAAACAATTTTGTTTCAATTAATGCTTTCATTATTGTTCTGTGTCTTATGAAGCAAATTCATGCAGTGAGTTTTTCATAATGTAACGTTCTAACCTAAACCTAAAATAGGACGTGCAGTGTATATATATATATATACAAAATAATTGTTTCTAGTTTCTGCATGGTCATGGTAATAAGAAACACAACGATTTTCCAGTATTTCAAACTGCTTATTAAGCAATAATTATGTCATGTCACTAATATAGGTTTTCCCATGTAACAGTCCAGTTATATAATATATGGGCCGTCCCAAGACAAAACCTGTATTAGTGATTGAGATGACAAAATAATCATGAAGAACAATCGAGGAACATGTTCAGTCACAGCTGAATAATGCTTTAGTTTTGCTATCTCTACGTGACATTTTCATACAAACATAAGATGAAACTGATAATATACCTTAACACCTGGCGCATCTGTACTGCCTGTTGTTATAACAGGTGTATTGTTGTTCTTGGCGAGGTCAATATGGACCTCTGTATGCTCTATGGTAGCTGCGCTGTTTCTTTTTCCATCTTTTAACCCCGCCTGCACCTCCACTTGAGCATTATCTTCATTCATCATCTTTAAAGATAATTAATATAAAATAACAAACGGAATTCTGTACTAAACGTTTTCATTTCAATATAAAAACGCATTTTTAGACCAATAGACTATCTACTACCATCTCCCCCGCCCACTCACTGCCGCACGTGCGCACGCACACACAAAGTGTTAAGGTGATTGTGTTTGAATCCCTCACCATACTCATGCAGTTCCCTATGTTTAAGCTTTATATGTTTTTCCAGGTTCCGAAATGTCACCTGCTTTTTCATTTGATTAATAACAGGGGTCTCCATGGTCGAGTGGTTAAGATTGCTGAATTGGAAACATTAACCCCTCACCGCTGGGGGCGGTGGGAGGGGGCGGGGTGTTTGGGATGGGGGGTTGAAACCTCAATTGACTTTGGGTGTAGAATTTTTTTTTTTGTGAGGAAGCTATCCAGCTAGCTTGCGGAAATGCAGTGGCCCTGAAATAAAGCTCTCCCGTGACAAGCTGGAAAGTTGCCGTATGACCTATGAAATGTCGTTGTGAAGTTAAACCTAACAAAACTTAACGACAGACCACCCGACCTTCCGGCTGGAGTAGAAACTATGTCGAAAGGGGCTTTGAATAGTGAGTGTATTTTAAGGAAATCGTTCCGTGTTCTTTAATCACAATAGATGTTTAAATTATTTTAGTATCAGCTGTGGAAATAAAGATAAAATAGTTTGTTTATTTCTAATATACACTAGATAAACGATTACAATAATAAAATCACAGATTGAGACGTGAAGATGGGGACAATTCAAGTACAAATGTATAAATAAGTCACAAGCGAATAAAAACTAATGAAAGCCACATATGTTGTAAAATATTATTGAACGGTTAAGAACCAATCCTTTAATGTCACAAAATATATATGAACAGGCATTTGAGTGCTTTACTGATTTTAAAAATAAAATATATAAATATATATACCTTAAATGTGTTTTATTTTCCTTCACATCTGTAGTTATTACAATGTACGATTCCTGTTGAAGTTTAACACCACCCAATCAAACATGTATAAAAAGCTGTTTACATCTGTGAAATCGTCCTTTACCTTTTGCTTTAATGTCACACCTGCGTGACGTCACGAAATAGTTTACCTGTGAAACGTTTAAAGGGAGGCTATGTAAAATATTAAATGTAGGTTAAAAACATAATATTTATCACTGCTTATAAAAGATAACGGACAATGACTGTTTTGGTCTACTGTTTTATTTTGGTTATTAGTTGCCAATATTTCCTTGTCAATTTAATCTTAAAATCATTATAACCTATTACAAGGTTATTAGCCATGCGTCAAAATAATACCACAGTACCAGCACGAGGGAGGTCGGGGAAGAGTCGGGGAGAGGTCTGTGAGGGAGGTCGGGGAGGGGCCTGTGATGAGGGCGTCAGCACCAGCACCAGATCAGCATGCACATTAAACGTGTATTGTTGAAAAATGGAGTATATGGTTGGAAATATGGAGCCTAAGGTTGGAAAGTACGGTGCATGTGGTTGAAAAATAAAAACGCGACTATGGTTGGGAGCAAAATGACCACTATGGTTGAAAAAGCATTTTCTGCCTACACAAAAATACTTACGTACTCAAAACTGATGTCAGTTTTATCCTGATGTCTCATTCCTTACTCAAGTATTTAGCTGGAACACAGCTAACCTTATCCCATGCAATTTAACTGAAGCGTGCAGGACCATATTGCTAAAAACCAGTTAACAGTATTGAAATCCTTCTATCCGCGTCATAGATATGGCTTCGGATTGACATAAAATAGAATAAAAAACCCACTCTTGAGAGTTTAGCGGGAAAAATGTGCGAACTGGTGTAGAAATTAGCTCTCGCAAATCTTTGAATGTAGACATTATTTAATGTTCTTACTAATGGATTTTTATATGGATTTATTCGTGAACATTAGCTGTTGCTGAAAATAGTGCTCTCATAAAGTTTTGGATCTTAATTAGGAGGTTATAATCAAAAATCTGGAGAACAATAGATTCTAACCTGTGAAATTGTGATTTAATACCTCCGGCTATATATATTGGATTACCTATCAATACAGTGTCGCATTATTTACAGATAATCAGGTAATCGTTTTGCTTAAAACATGGAGATAGACACCTCTATCACAGAATACGAGCCAAACATTTACGAAAACACTGATGTAAAAGTGCCAATTACAGCATCAGTAACCCAACAGCACAACATTCCAGACAAATATGATCTTGACATTTATGTTACCCCAATGCTCCCAAATACAAATCGTGAACACGCATATGAATCTGACGAGGATGATGACATCCCAAAGAGTACCATTGAACCCGAAAATTGCACAGACATTGTTGAACAGGAACGTCTCTTACTATTGGCTCGAGAACAACCAACTGACATGTTTGTTAACCATTTATTACTTGATTACGAACAATGTGAACAGAAACTTGAGAATACTAGACTCATGCTTTTCAGATATGTGCGAAAGCTAGAAAACTTTCCATTTGACAGCAATACTGAAATGAAACAAAGAATGAACACGCGTACTGGTGACAGTGCTGCTGTGAAGTTAGCCTATGATATACATGCACTACTTAGTGTTATTGAAGGGGCGGATTACTCTTCCATTAAAGAGCTGATCAGTAATTCAAAACGGAATACTGCAAGAAAGTCATTGGCCGTACAGATCCCAAACAACTGTCAATGTAAATGTGAAATTAACAATCTGAAAGATGTCGTAGTGTCACTTCAGGCAGATCTGCTTCTTATAAAACAACGTCAGGCGGCATCAGAAAACATTCGAGGTAAAGACAGTGCTGAGATAAAATCCTCGGTAAATGATATAAAGTTGAATTTGTCAACGAAACATGAAGAAATTCAGTCCGAAGTAAAAGATATGATCAAACGAATGGATAATTTCAGCGAAACCATAAAATCTGATGTTAACATTTGTAAATCTATGGTGTTGAAAAATGGACACAATTTTAAACTTTTGCAAGACAACTTAATCGAACTGAATCGAACTATTGAAAACATGAAGAGGATCATGTCCTCATATCATAAAACATCGCCAACAGTTCACTCACCGCGTGACGTGGTTAACTCCCAGCCACAAACCCTTGAACAGGAACCTCTGATCCCTACACATGCGGAAACTGTTGCAGACGACAACTTAACATCACGTGATCAAGATTATGAAACATTCTTCAACTCCGCAAGAGACCCGGCTGCTCCGTATTCTGCGGAACTGCTGCAGATCAGCGAACATACAGTCAACAAGAATGTTGAAAGTACTACATCATTTGGAAATATACCAATCCCTACTCGCGTTAGTGTACGAGAAAATCGGGATAAAAATAAGAAAAAGCAAAAGCGTGTCAATTTTGCTATCATAGACAAAAACCTCGGTCCACGATACTACCGTAATAGGCATATGAACAATACCGAAGACCAACCTTCTGATGATTATGGAGACTTTTCACAATACGTTAAACGCAAAACAAGGCGTTTCTACGTCGGTGGGCTTAAACCAACAATAACTGAACAAAAAATTGCATCGTTTGTGCGTAATCAGGGACCAAAAGTTACCAAAGTATCGGTTTTCCGAAATAGAAAATTCAATACTACTACGATTCGCGTTAACGTCGAAGATGACGAAAACGCAAATCTTCTTGTGGACGACCCAGCATTCTGGCCTTCGGGTGTCGTCTGCAGGCCATGGATGCCGAGGAACAAATACAAACAACAGTACGACTACGATGATTCGAGAAAAGAATGGGATCGGCGGAGATCCCGTTACAACCCAATGGTGTCGGAGAATCGCGACGTAACTCCAACATATAATCGGTACTCGTTACTTGAAGACGATGTAGACTATTAAAGTAGTATCTTTTTACACAGTAAATGACAATAAAAGATCTTAACATTGCAACTTGGAACTCTACTGGCATCATGTCCAGTGCAAGTTACCTATGTAACTTTTTAAATACTTATAGTGTAGACATTTGCGGCATTTCCGAACACTGGTTATACAGAAGTAATCTCCACTTCCTTGACTCTATTCATACTGACTATACTAGTATTGCAATATCAGACCCAGACCTTGAACTATGCACTAATCGTAAAGTAGGCAAGGGAGGTAATGCTATTCTATGGAGAAAAACACTGAACTCGATCATCTGCCCGCTTGATATTCCTAGTGACAATATTATAGGTATACAATTAATGATCAGTCCAGGGTGTTATGTTTTCATATTTCAAATATACATGCCTTGTAAAAACCATTCTTTGCTTAAGTATAGAACTTACCTCGAAGAATGGAGAATATTATATGTATGTACATTGACAAAGGTCACATTATATGTATGGGTGACTACAATGCTGAACTTGAATCAGAACATGGGATATTTTCACTAATTGACTCAAGAAGTAAACTTATAATGGACTTTATGTCAAATTATGATATGTTAGCTATAAATACGAAAGCTGTTTGCTCGGGGGCAAAATTTACAAATGTACCATACAACTGTGATAGAGAAACTTTGATAGATTTTATCATAATGTCTGAAGGTTTTTCTAAAAATAAGGTAAATTGCAAAATCTTAGAGGATAATGCATTGAATGTGTCAACGCATCGGCCGGTAATATGCTCCGTTATAATGCCATCTGCTTACTCGCCCCAAACTAATAATAGTCCTAAAACAGACATTATCAACTGGAAAAATGTTACGCAAAACCAGCTTAATGCTTATAAATGCTTTCTTGAAAACAGCGAATTATTACTGCAGTTAGCAAGTTCAGACATAATAAGCACGCGTGAGATTGACCAATTGTACGACAAATTGTGTCTGTTATTAACACTGCCTCAGAGGCATGTATCCCGCGAGTAGGTTATAAGCCGTACATTAAACCGTACTGGAACCGGAACTTATCAGAGCTCCACAATGAAATGAAAACTAAACGTACTAACTGGATGAAAGAAAATCAGCCTAGAGGGAATACAGCATCTAGTTATAAATCGTATAAAGATTCCAAAAGCAAGTTTAGGTCTGCTCATAGAATCTGTGTTATGAAATATATGCAAGAGCAAGAACATGAAATAGATGTGGCTGCAGAAATTGACAGTTGTGAGTTTTGGAAATTAATTAATAAACGCAGGAATAAACCCAAACGCATCTCTTCGCTTGAGATGGTTTTCAAGGGTGTCCGCTATACAGATCCGCAAGCAATTAACTCATGCTGGAGAGACTATTTTGCAGATCTTTATTCCCTACGGAAAGCGAAGGTTTTAACGAGACGTACAGACAGACAATTACCAGCGAAATCTCTTCTTTACGCCAAAACTTAAATAATAAATACGGTAACCGTTATATAATAGAAAGAGACATTGTATTAAAGGCTCTCAATTCGTGCAAGAAAGGCAAAGCCTGCGGCAACGACAAAATATACTATGAAAATGTTATCCACGGCGGAGAACTTCTGTTAAGTGTTATAGTGAAACTATATAATTGCATGCTTAAATCTTCGCATACACCTATGGAAATGAAAAGGGGTATTATCATCACATTATTTAAAGGTGGGAACAAGAAGAAGACGGACCCAAATAACTACAGGGCAATCACATTGTGTTCTATACTTCTCAAACTATATGAAAAAGTTGTTCTCCTGCTCCTAAATAGTGACGATAAACTTCACCTTAATCCTTCACAAGGGGGTTTCCAGCGTAACGTTAGCTGTGTGATGACGTCACTAATGCTGCGTGAAAATATTAGTTTTGCTGCAGAGAACCACTCTACACTATATGCTTGTTTTCTGGACGCTATATACACAGGCATTTGATCGCTGTTGGATTGATCTTCTCATGTTAAAATTGTATAAAATGGATATTGACATAACACTCTACAAGTCTATACTATCGTTGTATGAAAATAGCTACAGCAGTGTACGATCAAACGGATACCAATCTGACTGGTTCCCAGTCTTATAAGGCACCAGACAAGGCCAGTGTTTAAGTCCACACATGTACTTGATTTTCATAAATGAATTAATGAACAAAATTGATTCTAGCGGTTTCAGTTTTAAAATGAACACAATAAATTGTGGTTGTCCTACTTCAGCAGACGACATGGTGATCCTGTCATATACCAAAAATGGATTAGATAAACTTCTCGAATTATGTTTTCAAAATTCGTTAAATGAACGTTTTCTTTACAACCCGCTTAAATGTAAAGTGGTTGTATTTAATGAAACCACATCAAGAAACCGCAATTGGAAACTTGGAAATAACGTTATAGAAGAAACAGAAAACTATATCCACCTTGGAATAAACTGTGAAAAGAACTTGTCATTAGACCATAATGTACGTGAATGCTGCAATAAGTTGCGAAAGTCATTCTTTAGTCTTGTGGATTGTGGAGTTAATAGCAATGGCTTAAACCCGATTACGTCAAAGAAAATATATGAATCAGTTGTCTTACCCAAAGCTCTCTACGGCAGCGAGGTATGGAATACTTTGACAGAATCACATATCACAATGCTGGAAAGAGCCCACGCGCAGTGCGTCAAATTCATACAAGGATTACCGAAATATACTCGCACTGATATAGCTTTGAGCTGTCTTGGTATTTTACCTATAACAATTCTTATAGACAAACGCAAACTTTTACTTTTCGGTCAGTTATGCTTACTTGATTCTAAGTTTAACATTAAAAAAGTATTTAGCCACAGACTAATATCGTACATGAATAACCCAAGAAAAAGTAAAGGGTTCATGCCTGACATATATAGAGTCTTAGGGAAATATGGCTTATGTAATGTGTTGTCTAATTATGTACATGATGGCTCTTTTCCTAATAATAATAGATGGAAAACAACTGTTAAAAAGGCAGTTAAAATGTACAATGAATTCGAATGGAAATCAAGAATATGTAGTGATAATGTACTATACAGTTTTTAGCTCATCTGATTTTTTGAAAAAAAATGATGAGTTATTGTCATCACTTGAGCGGTTGTCGGCGTCGGCGTCGGCGTCGGCGTTGCCTGGTTAAGTTTTATGTTTAGGTCAGCTTTTCTCCTAAACTATCAAAGCTATTGCTTTGAAACTTGGAATACTTGTTCACCATCATAAGCTGACCCTGTGTAGCAAGAAACATAACTCCATCTTGCTTTTTGCAAGATTTATGGCCCCTTTTGTACTTAGAAAATATCAGATTTCTTGGTTAAGTTTTATGTTTAGGTCAACTTTTCTCCTTAACTATCAAAGCTATTGCTTTGAAACTTGGAATACTTGTTCACCATCATAAGCAGACCCTGTACATCAAGAAACATAACTCCATCTTGCTTTTTGCAAGATTTATTGCCCCTTTTGGACTTAGAAAATCAGTTTTCTTGGTTAAGTTTTATGTTTAGGTCAGCTTTTATCCTTAACTATCAAAGCTATTGCTTTAAAACTTGCAACACTTGTTCACCATCATAAGTTGACCCTGTATAGCAAGAAACATAACTCCGTCCTGCTTTTTGCAAGATTTATGGCCCCTTTTGGACTTAGAAAATATCAGATTTCTTGGTTAAGTTTTATGTTTAGGTCAACTTTTCTCTTAAACTATCAAAGCTATTGCTTTGAAACTTGCAACACTTGTTCACCATCATAAGCTGACCCTGTACAGCAAGCAACATAACTCCATCCTGCTTTTTGCAATAATTATTGCCCCTTTTGGACTTAGAAAATCATTTTCTTGGTTGAGTATTATGTTTAAGTCAACTTTTCTCATAAACTATCAAAGCTATTGCTTTAAAACTTGCAACAGTTTTTCACCATCATAAGTGGACACTGTACATCAAGAAACATAACTCTATCCTGCTTTTTGCAAGAATGATGGCCCTTTTTAGACTTAGAAAATCATGGGTAGGACAATATTTCTATTACACAAAAAAATCAGATGAGCGTCAGCACCCGCAAGGCGGTGCTCTTGTTTAACAATACACTACGAGTACATTCCTTGTAATCTATGGAAATTCTGTCAAATTTACAGAAACTACCGCTATGAATCTGTCAGCGCAATGAAATTAATGTGCAATTATTTTTCACAGAGATTTATGACGGAGTGCACAAAGTGTCGTATTGTAACGAACAATAGTTCTCTACACTCAGTTATGTTCTGTCCAATCAATGACACTCGTAGGTCAAATCTTTGGTCAAAATTATCCAATGACTTAGGCATTGAAACGTTTGACCAGTTTTGTAGTGTAGCGCCCGAGCAACAATTGTTAGAAATGTTTAAGGGCTTTACAGCCTTTGACTTGACTGATACAACAAGAGTGAAATGTATGAAATCATGTCTTAATTACATGCACAAAATTTCGCAGTGTTAATCAAACACTATCATCAAATGGCTTGTGGCCTCTATTCTGTAATGTCTGGATATGATTATAACTAGTTATCAATGATATGGACACTATTGTAAATAGACTACTATTATTGGATTTCGAACATGGGACCGTGACGTAGTTCCATACGTTAAAGGGCAGTCACGGCAGCTCAATGACCGAAATCGAACTTTAGCTATAAAATTAAGTTATTAACCATGTTTAAATGTTGATTTCACTGTACACTATGATTTACAATTTTTCATTTAACACATCTCTTCTGCTTATATTTGTTAACTAACTGCTTATATTTCGTTTCGATAAGCTTTTAAACTTAACAAATTCGCAGATTTTACGAATCGTTTGATGCAATTATTATTCCTCACATATGTATACAGGTTTCTGTTACTACTATATGTAGTTATAATATACATATGTGTTAGCATCTCAGTTATAATTGGAATTGATATTCAATATTCATCTTAATATGCAATTGTGATTTGTACATTGAACTTATATTGTACCTATTGTTTTGTAATTATGCTTTGTAAATTGAAATGTTATATATTATAATATGTACTCTTCAATCTTTGGAGGCAATAAAGATATCTATCTATCTATCTATCTATCTATGTAATATAATTTATTATATTAATATCTTGTCTTCTTCAAGCAATATGGCTGAAATTTGCAGGGTCGTATTTCCCTGTACCAAGTATCATTTCTACCAAGTTTTATTGAAATCCTTCGATTCACTTCTTAGATGAATAAATGAACTGTTGATATATATATGATGTAAATACAAAGGACCGTAAATAATGTCTTCTTAACAAATCTGTTTGAAACTTGAAGAGCCCTATTTCCCTACAACAATTAACATTTGTGCTATTTTTCAAATCATGTCTTAGATAATTCTGGATATATAAATGTTCAAAGGGCCTTTAACCTTGTATTAGATATGGTTTCGGACGGACGGACAAGACCAAAACTATATCCCATACCTTCTCCGTCGTAGGAGGGTATAACAAAATTGCTAAATCCCAATCAATATTACGGGTTTTAAACTTATTATAAGTCATTTATAAAAAAATGGGATTTTAGAATTCAACAAATTCAGCAAACATGTAAAAACAATGAATTAAAATATGCTTTGACACTGAATTAATTAATTGCAGACTGATTATTGTATTGATGTAGCCTATATAATTCTTTTTTTTTTTTTCATAGATATTTACTGACGTTTTGCTTCTTTACCATTTCATCGTAAAAAACAAGTTAGTCCGTTGTGGCATTTAAGGTAATTTAAATATCGATTTTATTGAAAACATGGTTTATGAACCCACTTAATTTCGGAGATGTACGTAATCTATGGAAAGAGTACATCTACAAGAGTATGGTAGGCTTATCAGCAGTCGCGTTTAGTACACATTGTTTGATATGTTTTCACGAGTCTGCCACATGACATAACATGATCGTAACACGGTTTCTAATACATGTAATGTTGATATCCAAAAAATCTGTAGTAAGTCAACATGACGTATCAACGCAACAAGCTATTATAAATTTTGTGACGTAGAGACAAGAAAGGAAAAAAAAAATACAAGAAATTCAGTCAATTCAATGTGACACTGCCCTTTGCGCCACTGACACAAACATTAATATGGATCTTCCTCAAGTGGTACTTAGTTAATATTTCAAGTTTGAAAATCGTATACTTCCTCATCAAGAGCTCAGAAACGAAAAGACACCAGAAAATGTTTAGTCCCTGTGAGCTTGAACTTTGAGCCATTGATCTCGAATGAATAACGGTCTTCCTTAAGTGGTACTTTGTCATTGTCTAAAGTCTTAACACTGTAGCTATTATACTTTCTGACCCAGAGCCTGGAAACGAAAAGAAATACTAGAAATTAAGCCAGGTCCTTGTGGCCTTGATTTTTGCACCACTTGCCCCAAAAATGACAGGAGCTCCCTCTAGTTGTAACTACTCATTGTGTTAAATTTGAAAGCCGTATTTGTTACACTTTATGATTTAGAATCCAGAATCATTTTCTGTGTCAAGGTTACTGTGTCGTGACCTTTGATCCCATAAAGAATAAGGATCCTTCTACAGCCAGGTAACGAGGGTAAATGTGTCAAGCAGTTCAATCTGAATAAACTTGAGAGGACATTGCCACCAAGTTTGGTGTAATTCTGACCAGCAGTTTCTGGGAAGAGACATTAATGTAATTGTGGATGTCGGACGATGGACATCGGACCATCCATCTGCATTAACATAACTCAGCTAAAATTGATAAAAATAGAAAAAATGAAACAATGCAAAAGTTAATTTCATTTCAGATTGCTAGTAAACATGCCTCATCCCTCATCCACAAAACTGGTCTCATTGTTTTGAGAACTGTGAATGACAGGAAAGAAACAATAACATAAGACGTAAAAAAATTGTTTGTTTCCGGTATCCCGACCTACCCTAAATTTTTGGCCCGACCCTAAATGTTTTTATGGCCTTGGAGAATATTTTTTTCAACTTTTTAACAAAAAGATGCAAAACTGAACTTTTTATGCTTTAAACATGGCCAGTGATGTTAGGAATCAACTTACTGATGCTCCAAAGGCCCTTATTTGTAATCATTTTTTGACTAAAAAAAATTTCCGAAGTCTCCCTTAATAAAAAAAAATTCCAAAAAAACCCAAAAAATTTCCGACCTACCTACCCTAATTTTTCTTAGCATGTTACCGGAAACAAAGAAGTTTTTTTAGGCCTAATACAACAGGCCAAAATGGGCATTACTCACCCGAGGTGGACCGTAACTTGCTTCTGACCATGTTTGATGAATATCCTTTAAGCAGTTCATTAAAAGTTATTAAAAGATTTTTCTATATTTTGCTGTGACTGGGCTTGAGAGATGGTTCAACCAAGGGAGCTAGAGACAAAGTTTGGGGAAGATACATGAAACAGCTCATAAGTTGTTGTATTTTTCAATTTTGGGCTTTGGCTGACCTATAAAAGGAGGCAAAACCGAACCATTTCATAAACAAAACTGTGACAGGACCATGAAATGAAAGTTCCTTCAAGTGGTTCATGAGCAGAAGCTTTTAATATTCCATTGTTCTATTTTAAGCTCTGTTGGACCCTTAAATTCCAGACAAGTGGAACAATTGAACAAACTTAAGGGATTTCCATGCCACGATGCTACAGACCAAGTTTGGTGCAACTAGAAGATGCTTTTGTAGAAAAGCGCATGTCTCCCCCAGTGCACAGTCGTAATAGGCAAGAAATCAATAGGGACAGGAGCGAAAGTCAGACACTGATAGTTGGCTGCAATAGGGATCATCTACCTTGCATGTCCAATCATCCTATGAAGTTTCAACATTCTGGGTCAGGTGGTTCTCAGGTTATTGATCGGAAACTGTTTTCCATGTTCAGGCCCCTGTGACCTTGACCTTTGATCGAGGGACCCAAAATCAATAAGGGTCATCTACTCTACATGTCCAATCATCCTATGAAGTTTCACCATTCTGGGTCAGGTGGTTCTCAAGTAATTGATCGGAAACTATTTCCCACGTTCAGGCCCCTGTGACCTTGACCTTTGATGGAGTGACCCCAAAATCAATAGGGGTTATCTACTCTGCATGTCCAATCATCCTATGAAGTTTCAACATTCTGGGTCAAGTGGTTCTCAAGTTATTGCTTGGAAAGATTTGTCCATGTTCAGGCCCCTGTGACCTTGACCTTAGCTCAAATGACCCCAAAAACGATAAGGGTCATCTACTCTGTAAGTGCTATCATCCTATGAAGTTTGAAAGTTCTGGTTCAAAAGATTCTCAAGTTATTGATCGGAAACCATTTTCCATGTTCTGGTCCCTGTGATCTCGACCTTTGATCAAATGACCCAAAAAATCAATAAGGGTCATCTACTCTATATGACCAATCACCCTATGAAGTTTCAACATTCTTGGTTAAGTGGTTCTCAAGTCATTAATCAGATACGGTTTTCCATGTTCAGGCCCCTGTGACCTTGACCTTTGATCTAGTAACTCTCAAAATAATAGGGATCATCTACTCTGTAAGCCCTATCTAACTATGAAGTTTGAAGTTTCTAGGTCAAATGGTTCTCCAGTTATTGGTCAAAAATGAAGTGTGATGGATGGATGGCCCCTGTGACCTTGACCTTTGATGGAATGACCCCAAAAACAATAGGGGCTGTCTACTCTATAAACCCTACCACCCTATGAAGTTTGGCAGGATGCTACTGACCAAGTTTGGTGCAATTCTGACCAGCAGTTTCGGAAGAGATGTCATCTGAAGAAAAGTGTGGACAGACGATGAAGGATCACAATAGCTCACCCTGGGCACTTCATGATCAGGTGAGCTAAAAACTGACCTGAACACATGTTCAGATGAGCATGTGTGCAGGTGAGCTAAAAATACTTGCTCATTCATTTCAGTGGTCTTTGTACCTTCTTAAAATAGTAAATTGTAAAATAACAATTATTACAGACAGAAAATGACCCTTTAACATTGTCTTTTCAATAAGGTTTGAAAAGATAAAGCCCCAATCCTTCTGTAAGCTGGATGTTACCTCACCAAGCCACACACTGGGCTCTAATGAAGAAGGGAAAATAAAAACAGAAAAAATATCAATAAATCCATTTTTTAATGTCGTAAAATATTCTTGTTACAACAGAAAGCATTACCGCTAAAGTCTCACATATTAATAATATCAATATCAAAAAGCTTCTTTAAAACTGCTTGTACAAAAATTATCATAAATAAAATTAAAATGCACCAATCACATAACATATTTATACACAAAATATGACAAATGCATATGCCAGCTAGTTCTTCCTTATTTATTTCTCTAAAAATCTGACTGGAAAAAAAAATCTTAGGTTTTGATTTTTGTCTTATGTCCATTTAATTTTGCCAAAGCAGTTTCAAACAAAAAAAAATCCCATTTAATGTTGTATTTTAATCTAAATATTCAATCTCTTGTAGATAGCCATACCATTTATCATATTTGGTGATATATTCAACATAACTACTGTAAGTACTCGCAGGAAATTTCTTTGGACTTATTTCATTATTAGGGTGATATATATCAAACAGGACTTCTACATTTTTTACAAAAAAATCATTACACCTCAAGCTTCTATAAGATGTATCATTATTAGTCTGAATTACCCAATGAAGTTTCATACGAGTACATAATCCAGTATGACGTAACATATATGACATTGAACACAAATGTGGCAATGCTGCCTGTGGAAGAACACACAAATATTGCTGCCTGTTTTAACTTCTGAGATCTTACAATGCTGTGATGTAATCACTATATAATTCAATGAATGAGTTATTTAATATCTGTGAGTTGTCAGGTAAAAAAAGATCAGAATTTTCCATAATTCAGTTTTGCTCATTTTTATGATATTTAAAATACAATATAGCTTCATGGATGTACTTCACATGTATTCAGTAAGGACCAAAACATACCCCAAAAAAAACTAACTGTCAAAAGGCCAGTTTATTCAACTACTCAAAAATGTTTGCCAAAAGAGAAGGAAAAATTACAATGACGAAATGGTGTCTGGTTTTAAATTAACTAAAATTATTACACTCAATATGGATTACATATCCAAGTTTTGCACAAATTCTTACCACACCACTAAGTTGATAAATGCTGTAGTTGTAAAGGTATGATTGAGGACAAAAGGTGTGCACACTGCAGACTTAGTATAAAGGTAAATGATGAAAATACACCTACAAAAAATCAAGAGCTGTTTGAAAAACACATATATTGCCAATGACGGCTGGTCAAGTATGGCAGGCCTTGACCTTAGAACTGCAAACCTTGAAAACAACAAGGGCTGACTACAGGCATATAAATTTTGAATGTCATTGGTCCAAGCATTCTCTATTTATTGATAAAAAACAGTTTTATATCTCAAACTGGCAATAATTTTATGGAGTTAAAGAGCAGAAAGCACAAGAAAGCAGTAAGCACAAGCATTCATTAGTTATTTAGCGAAAACTGTTTTCATTCAATAAAAAAGGTAAATATTTTCCTGACCTGCTGACCCATAAAAAATAGCGTTCATCTACTGACTATCTACTATGCAATCCTCCTATCAACTCTGGAAGCAGTATGCAAACAAGTTCTTTACTAATTGAGCTGAAACCATTTCTGAAGTCACTGTGACCTTGAATTTTGACCTACTAACCCAAAACACAATACTGGTCATCTACTGGACAAAAGCAATCATCCTATACTGTTTGAACATTGTAGGCCAAAGCCTTTTTAGTTATTAAGCAGAAAATAGTTCCGGTCCCAAAATTACTGTGACCTTGACCTGTGTGTATCAGGACAGGGTTCGGGGAGGACATTTTTCGTTGATTTAACGTCACACCGACACAATCATAGGTCATATGGAGAAAGGCCCAAGGTGCCCCTCAGCACATTATTTCATAACAGGCAGGCACCTGAATAGAACCACTAACCTTCCTTAAGGCAGCTGGATGGCTTCCTAACATGAAAAGGCTCAAACCCACAAAGGTGAGGAGCAAGTAATTCAAAGTAAGCAATCTTGGCCACTCAACACTGGCGGCCCCTCTGAGTGGAAAGAATTGGTTTTAAGAAATAAAGAGCTGTTTTTAAAACATGTATGTATGCCCCCAGTAATGGCCTTTCAGTTCTGAGATCACTAAGACCTTAACCTTTGTCCTAATCACTTGTAATACAACAACGTCATCTACCAAACACAATTACCCTAAGAAGTTTGACGACTTAAGGCCAATAAGAATAAGTTATTCAGCAAAAACTGTTTTCAGTCTCAAGATCACTGTGACCTTGAACTTTGACCTCCTAATTGCAAAAAAGACAAGGGGTCATTAGACAGTTATCCTATAAAGCCTGACAACTGTAGGCTAAAACTTCCATTAGCTACTGAGTGGAAACCATTTTCAAACTTGATGCCACTGTGACCTTGACATCCGACCTATAAACCCTCAAAAATAGGGGTCACCTAAGCATTACAGGCAATCATCCTATGAAGTTTGCCAACTGTAGGCTAAAAATACATTAGTCAATGAGCAGTCTCAAGGTCACTGTGATCTTAACCTTTGACTCACTGACCCCAAAAATAATATCGGTCATCTACTGAGCACAGGTAATCATTAAATGATTATTGCCGAACCAGATACTCTCTAGTTATTGATAAGAAACAAAATGGTATACCTACCAAGGAGGAATAAGTAATAAGCAAAACAATATTCCCACTCTTCTTTCAAAGGGGGCACAAAAAATATGGACAATCACAAAACACTGTTCAATCAAAATGAAATATGTCAAGATTTTTTTTTCTCACTTTTGCTTCAAGGATGCGTGTGGGGGGAATGGGGTGTAAAGGGATGCCCAGAAACAATACGGATTAACATAAGCATGTGATAAAAAGAATGACAACAAAAATTTAATGAATATAGAAGTTTCTCTAGTGACCTTTACCTTTGTTCCAAAAGCCAAAACTGCCCTTGATATGAAGTTGATAACAGTACTGATAGTCAGTAAGAAGAAACTGTCAAATAGGTAATGTTGTCATCAAATACTTACCAACACTATCTGATCCAAGTCATCTTGACCTTTGTGGTACCAAGCTGACCTTAAAACAAAACGTGTCTGCCCCCCACCCTATTAAGGCTAGTTTGATGAAAATATGGGCAGTACTTGAGAAAATTATAGTGCAGTCTAGAACTGTGTCATAATGCAACCTGAAAGCAACATAGACTCTTACTGTTCTTTCTAACAATTCAGCTGAACATAACAAAGTTAATAACTTTCAAATACGGATTCCCATGCAATGTTGCATAGTCTTTTTAACATGACAACACTTATATGAACATTTCCATTATGACAAAGATTATGTAAACATGATATATTTAAGTCCAAAGGCACAACGTATTTTACACATGCAGAGAATTAATTTCTAATTTTCTCACATTAAAAATTTTCAAAGCTGCATTAAAGAAAGACCAACTCCTACTATGTACCAAATCATGAGCAACTAGGCTCAGGAACTTGAGGTAAACACAACATCTTATAACAACACAATATAACTACTACCATGTTGATATAAAGTTAAAACAATTGCAGGGATGCAAAAAATGACAAAGGTAAATGATTACTCAAATACTGCAGTCATACTAAATCACCCTTATGAACTGCACCACTGGTACATATACACTGAAATACTTCAGAACTAACTTTTACCCTGCTAAATTTCTAAAACGGTCTGTTCCATCATTCAATTTGGGCAGTACCATTTATCATTCCTTCGGTACCACTTATCATTCGAAGGAATGGTAAGTGAAAATTTACTGACTGAATAGTGAACAGTGCAGACCATGATCAGACTGCATGATATCACAGAGGCTGAATCTCTTGCCACCAGCAGGCTAAAGGTTAAACAATTACAAGGGTGTCAAAACAGACAATTTCTGTAACTGGTAAGTGTTAAAGAAACAAGAGCTGTCAGAGGACAGCAACGCTCGACTATTCAACAGCCTTGTCAATTGAATGAATATTAAAAGTCCAAAACGGGGCATAATTTTGTAAAACTGCAAGATAGGGTTAAGAAACCTTTACAATGCATATCAGCTCATGACAGACAACTGTATGAAATTTCAATTCATTCCCATAAGCTGGTGCTGAGAGTTATGTTACAAAACCTTAACCAAAATTTTCTAAGTCAAAAAAGGGGCATAATTTTGTAAAAAAAGCAAAATAGAGTTAAGAAACCTGTGCAATGCATGTCAGATCATCCCAGTGAACAAGTATGTGAAGTTTTAATCCATTCCCACAAGTTGTTTTCCCAACAGTATGTACTGAGATACCAGCTTACATACAAAAACTTAACCAAAAACTGCTAAGTCGAAAAAGGGGCATAATTTTGTAAAAAAACAGTAAAATAGAGTTAAGAAACCTGTGCAATGCATGTCAGATCATCCCAGTGAACAAGTATGTGAAGTTTCAATCCATTCCCACAAGTGGTTTTCCCAATAGTATGTACTTAGATACCAGTTACATACAAAAACTTAACCAAAAACTGCTAAGTCGAAAAAGGGGCATAATTTTGTAAATATGCAAAGTAGACTTATGGAACCTGTGCAATGCATATCAGATCATCACAGTGAACAAGTGTGTGAAGTCTCAATCCATTCCCATTAGTGGTTACTGAGATACCAGCTTACATATAAACCTTAACCAAACAAGAGCTGTCTCCGTAGGATGACACATGCCCCCGATGGCACTTTGAATGAATAGTTATGGCCGATGTTAAGAGTTTAGGACCTTTGACCTACGGAGCTGGGTCTTGCGCGCGACACATTGTCTTACTGTGTCACACATTCATGCATAGTTATTTTAAAATCCATGCATGATTGACAAAGATATGGACCGGACATGCCCATCAATGCACTATCATGAAAAATGATCTTTAACGTCTAAGTGTGACCTTGACCTTTGAGCTACGGACCTGGGTCTTGCGTGTGACACATCGTTTTACTGTGGTACACATTCATGCCAAGTTAATTGAAAATCCATCCATCAATGACAAAGATATGGACCGGACACGCCCATCAATGCACTATCCTTTAACACCAAGTGTGACCTTGACCTTTGAGCTACGAACCTGGGTCTTGCGCATGACACGTCGTCTTACTGTGGTACATATTTATGCCAAGTTATTTGAAAATCCATCCATCGATGACAAAGATATGGACCGGACACGCCCATCAATGCACTATCCTTTAAAGTCTAAGTGTGACCTTGACCTTTGAGCTACGGACCTGGGTCTTGCGCACTGCACGTCGTCTTACTGTGGTACACATTCATGCCAAGTTATTTGAAAATCCATCCATCGATGACAAAGATATGGACCGGACACGCTCATCAATGCACTATCCTTTAACTTCTAAGTGTGACCTTGACCTTTAAGCTACGGACCTGGGTCTTGTGCACTGCACGTCGTCTTACTGTGGTACACATTCATGCCAAGTTATTTGAAAATCCATCCATCAATGACAAAGATATGGACCAGACACGAAAATTGCGGACAGACCGACAGACTGACAGACCGACAGACAGACAGACGGTTCAAAAACTATATGCCTCCCTTCGGGGGCATAAAAATTCTAAGTCGAAAAAGGACCATAATTTTGTAAAAAAGCAAAATAGAGTTATGGAACCTGTGCAATGTAAGTCAGTTTATCACTGTGAATAAGTATGTGAAGTTTCAATCCATTCCCACAAGTGGTTACTGAGATACCAGCTTACATACAAAAACTTAACCAAATCGGGACGCGGACGCAGACGCATGGGTGAGTCCAATAGCTCTACCTATTCTTTGAATAGTTGAGCTAAAAATCAATAAATTAATGTGTAACTATAGACAGACATATACACTGGCTTTGCTCATTGCACCTGTAATATAACACACTTTGCAAAAACAAGTAAGATGAGCTCTCTCCCTGGTTGTGTAATAATAAACAATCACACTAGAACACTCAAATACAGTAACGAGTACATGTACACTCAGGTATAGCAGTTACTCTGGAACACTTGGATGAACAGTACCACTGGTACATGTGGCTCAGATATTGCAGTTACTCTGGAACACCTGGATGAACAGTACCACTGGTACATGTACACTCAGATATTGCAGTTACTCTGGAACACTTGGATGAACAGTACCACTGGTACATGTACACTCAGATATTGCAGTTACTCTGGAACACTTGGATGAACAGTACCACTGGTACATGTACACTCAGATATTGCAGTTACACTGGGACACCTGGATGAACAGTACCACTGGTACATGTACACTCAGATATTGCAGTTACTCTGGAACACGTGGATGAACAGTACCACTGGCACATGTACACTCAGATATTGCAGTTACTCTGGAACACCTGGATGAACAGTACCACTGGTACATGTACACTCAGATATTGCAGTTACTCTGGAACACCTGGATGAACAGTACCACTGGTACATGTACACTCAGATATTGCAGTTACTCTGGAACACCTGGATGAACAGTACCACTGGTACATGTACACTCAAGATATTGCAGTTACACTGGAACACCTGGATGAACAGTACCACTGGTACATGTACACTCAGATATTGCAGTTACTCTGGAACACTTGGATGAACAGTACCACTGGTACATGTACACTCAGATATAGCAGTTACTCTGGAACACCTGGATGAACAGTACACTCAGATATTGCAGTTACTCTGGAACACTTGGATGAACAGTACCACTGGCACATGTACACTCAGATATAGCAGTTACTCTGGAACACCTGGATGAACAGTACCACTGGCACATGTACACTCAGATATTGCAGTTACTCTGGAACACTTGGATGAACAGTACCACTGGCACATGTACACTCAGATATTGCAGTTACTCTGGAACACTTGGATGAACAGTACCACTGGTACATGTACACTCAGATATTGCAGTTACTCTGGAACACTTGGATGAACAGTACCACTGGTACATGTACACTCAGATATAGCAGTTACTCTGGAACACCTGGATGAACAGTACCACTGGTACATGTACACTCAGATATAGCAGTTACTCTGGAACACCTGGATGAACAGTACCACTGGCACATGTACACTCAGATATAGCAGTTACTCTGGAACACCTGGATGAACAGTACCACTGGCACATGTACACTCAGATATTGCAGTTACTCTGGAACACTTGGATGAACAGTACCACTGGCACATGTACACTCAGATATTGCAGTTACTCTGGAACACTTGGATGAACAGTACCACTGGTACATGTACACTCAGATATAGCAGTTACACTAGAATGAACAGCACCAGTAATTGGAAACTAGAATAATGCAGCTGCACTGGAACACTCTTATGAGCAGTACCACCAGTATGTGTACACTGAAATACTGCATTATACTGGAACACTCAGAAACAAGTAAAACAAAAGCTGTTGGCAAAACAAATATGCTCCATCCCCAACAATTGATGGCCTGCTGGCAGAAACTAGACATGCAATTTTCAGTCTCAAAGTCTGTAGCTTCAGACCTCATAAATGAAGAAAAAACAATGAACTTCAATGAACAATAAGGGTCATCAAATGACAACATGTAATCATCCTATAAGATTTGACCCCTGTAGGCCCATGCATTCTCTTATTATTGACCAGAAACCATTCTCAGTCAATTTGACCCCAACTTGTCTCAGAAAACAAGAGGTAATCTAATGAAGATGGCAATCACCCTAAAAAAAGGCTCATACATTATTGATCTTAAACTCTTTTCAGTTTTCAGAACTACATAAACATTTACCGCTAGAACACTCATAAACCAGCAGAATAAACTGTATTTGTGGAAAACACAAATCCACAAATTTACATAAACGTTTACTGCTAGAACACTCATAAACAAGCAAAATAAACTGTATTTGTGGAAAACACAAATCCACAAATTTACATAAACGTTTACTGCTAGAACACTCATAAACAAGCAAAATAAACTGTATTTGTGGAAAACACAAATCCACAAATTTACATAAACGTTTACTGCTAGAACACTCATAAACAAGCAAAACTAGAAAATGCTTTTGTAAAAAAGCGCATGTCTCCCCAAATGCAAAGTCCTATAGGCAAGAAGTCAATAGGGGTCAGGAGCGAAAGTCAAAGAGACACTGATGGTTGGCTGCAATAGGGATCATCTACTTGGCATGTCCAGTCATCCCGCTAAATTTCAACACTCTGGGCCTAGTGGTTCTCAAGTCACTGTTCAGGCTCCTGTGACATTGACCTTTGATCAAGTGACCTCAAAATAAATAGGGGTTATCTACAGTGAAACACCGCTCGCTCGAGCATCGATGACTCGAGCACCCGGGCTCGCTCGAGCAATTCATGTGGTCCCGGCCAATTTCCTTCTATTTTCTATGTGAAATTACCATGGCTGGGTCGAGCATCGATAACTCGATCGCTCGAGCATGACACCTGGTCCCTGTGTATTAATTTACTCTTTGTTGCTTATGGCAAACTCGAGCAAGAGGTGTCAAAATTTTTCACACCTTCGGCGATCAAAATGCATCGGTTAATTTAAAATTTTCGCACGTCGTGAGAATTGCATGGTCTATTCCCCGACTATCTTAAATGTTTGTTTGTCGGTATATTTGATCTAATAATGAGATTAATTATTGATGAAAGGTGAAAGAAAATTTTATTGATCAAAATTGTTATTAATTAATATTTTTTTTTATTACTTTTTTTTCTGCGGGATCGAGAAAATAATTATGAGATTTTAATATTTTAATTAACAGTTGTTTGCATGCAAATAAAGGAAATAAGATAGCCTTTTCATAAAAAATTGAGACGATAATTATGAAATCTTAATTTGGAGAAGAAAATTGCGAATTCGATTACAGTATTTCAATAAAAAAATGGAATGTCTTAGCTGTTTCTTCACATGTGCCATTTATACGATCTATCATAAATAACGTTTGTAATACGTTTTTTGAAAATGTCACGAGTGTGTTATTATTGCGCATCACCGTTTCCTCTGCAAATGGTCTCGATGACAATTGGTAAAACAAACTTCGATTTTCTTCGTATGTTGGTCAATGTTTGGGTCGCTCGAAACCATGGATAACTCGAGCATTTTGCTCATCCCCTTGCGACCTCGAGCGAGCGGTGTTTAACTGTACTCTGAATGTCCAATCATCCTATTAAGTTTCAACATTGTAGGTCAAGTGGTTCTCAAGTTATTTCCAAAAAATGATTTTACATGAACAGGCCACTGTGACCTTGACCTTTAATTGACTGACTCCAAAATCAATAGGGGTCATCTACTCTGCATGTTCAATCATCCTATGAAGTTTCAACATTCTGGGTCAAGTGGTTCTCAAGTTATTGATCGGAACTGGTTATCAATGTTCAGGCCCCTGTGACCTTGACCTTTAACGGAGTGATCCCAAAAACAATAGGGGTCATTTACTCTGTATGAACAATCATCCTATGAAGTTTCAACATTCTGGGTTGAGAGGTTCTCAAGTTATTGATTGGAAATAGTTTTCCATGTTCAGGCCCCTGTGGCCTTGACCTTTAATAGTGACCCCAAAATCGTTAGGGGTCATCTACTCTGCATGACCAATCATCCTATGAAGTTTCATCATTCTGGGTCAAGTGGTTCTCAAGTTACTGACCGGAAATGGTTTTCAATGTTCAGGCCCCTGTGGCCTTGACCTTTCACAGAGTGACCCCAAAATCGTTAGGGGTCATCTACTCTGCATGACCAATCATCCTATTAAGTTTCAACATTCTGGGTCAAGTGGTTCTCAAGTTACTGACCGGAAATGGTTTTCAATGTTCAGGCCCCTGTGACCTTGACCTTTAATGGAGTGACCCCAAAATCGATAGGGGTCATCTACTTTGCATGTACAATCATCCTAAGAAGTTTCAACATTCTGGGTCAAGTGGTTCTCCAGTTATTGATCGGAAATGGTTTTCCATGTTCAGGCCCCTGTGACCTTGACCTTTGATGGAGTGACCCCAAAATCAATAAGGGTCATCTACTCTTCATGACCAATCATCCTATGAAGTTTCAACATTCTGGGTGAAGTGATTCTCCAGTTATTGATCGGAAATGGTTTTCAATGTTCAGGCCCCTGTGACCTTGACCTTTGACAGAGTGACCCCAAAATCAATAGGGATCATCTACTCTTCATGACCAATCATCCTATGAAGTTTCAACATTCTGGGTCAAGTGGTTCTCTAGTTATTGATCGGAAATGGTTTTCAATGTTCAGGCCCCTGTGACCTTGACCTTTGACGGAGTGACCCCAAAATCAATAGGGGTCATCTACTTTTCATGACCAATCATCCTATGAAGTTTCAACATTCTGGGTCAAGTGGTTCTCTAGTTATTGATCGGAAATGGTTTTCAATGTTCAGGCCTCTGTGACCTTGACCTTTGACAGAGTGACCCCAAAAACAATAGGGGTCGTCTACTCCAGCAGCCCTACAACCCCATAAAGTTTGAAGGTTCTAGGTCAAATGGTTCTCCAGTTATTGCCCGGAAATGAAGTGTGACGTACGGACGGACGGACGGAAGGACGGACGGACGGACAGGGCAAAAACAATATGTCTCCTGGGGGAGACATAATAAACTGTATTTGTGGTAAACATGTATCCACCATTTACATAAACGTTTACTGCTAGAACACTCATAAACAAGCAAAATAAACTGTATTTGTGGTAAACATGTATCCACCATTTACATAAACGTTTACTGCTAGAACACTCATAAACAAGCAAAATAAACTGTATTTGTGGAAAACACAAATCCACAAATTTACATAAACATTTACTGCTAGAACACTCATAAACAAGCAAAATAAACTGTATTTGTGGTAAACATGTATCCACCATTTACATAAACGTTTACTGCTAGAACACTCATAAACAAGCAAAATAAACTGTATTTGTGGAAAACACAAATCCACCAATTTACATAAACTTTTAACTGCTGGAACACTCATAAACAAGCAAAATAAACTGTATTTGTGGTAAACACATATCCACCATTTACAAAAACAAATGCTTGGACACTCATAAACAATTAAGATAAACTATATTACTGGTTCACTCATATCCATCCATTACATAAATGTTGGAACATAAACAAATAAAATAGACTCCTGCGAGACCACCTGTATTAAGCAAAAACCTGTGTTATAAGACCATTAATTTTAGGTCCTTCTATAGAGCATTTCACATAGATTGAACCTGATTAAAAAACCACCTGTCTTATGAGACCAGTTTTTTGCGCTCCCTTAAGTGGTCTCTTAAAGCAGGTTTCACTGTACCTTCCTCAAATACACACCATTCGTTACATTAAAATTATGTCTAGATTCAATTATTTGTATTATAGTCAATTATATATTTCTTTTATACATAAAGAAACTCAGGCTCATGACCACAATTTACAGTACCAAATTTAGAGACAAACAAGAAGCATTAAAAACAAATCAAAAGCTTTTTTGAGACTGGTCCAAACTTAGCCTTGTTATCTTTTGCAAATAGACTTGTCAAAATCAAACTGAAAACCATCCGGCCCATACTTTTCGTCATTTTAAGTCTGAAAGTCATTGTTCAGACTTAAAACTGTTAAATGATTGTTTGCTGGACTTCTCTTGAAATTTAATTATATGTTTAACAGTTTAAGTTTTCAACAGTTTTAATGGTTTACCAAGTGTTGCATATTCCCTTTTAAGTGGGCCCAGACTATATTGGGTTTACCAGGCAACTACTTGATATGCTCATTTAGAAAAATAAAATGTTGGACAAACTTATAAATTCTTCTCCTTTTACAGAAATATTGCTTTAAATATTTCTTAAAAACATGTGAAAATATTACAAAGTAAACCAATTTTAAAAGACATTTCTCAAGTTAAAAACACCATTTTGAATGGTTGTACTTTTTAAAGTGCATCTATGACGATACACAATTTACCATTTAGTCTATCAATACATTATATTTCGACATCCACATAAAAGCAGCAACAAAACAAACAAAATATCTATAAATAACATTGAAATCATACTCCTAGCTTTAAAGTCAAACTGACTTGGTTTTATCCTACTCTCATGGTATTTTCAAGATTGCTGTAAGATGAACAAGTAGAACATATACAGTAAAAAAATGAATATTACTGAACTGATATTTTTAGAGTCCATAGTAAAAGTTTGCTAAATTCTATTATAATCTAACACACTATATACATGGTTATTCATCATTTTATTCATTCTGTGTTATAAGTTTTATGATGAACTGTTTCATACAGAGCAGAGATGCACTAATAAGAATGCCCTGGAGGTCCTGTATTGCACACCTGGCCTAGTTCCTAGTATCTAATCTCATAGAGACAATCATTGTAACCATGTTTTATGTACATCAGGTAAACCATTTACTAAGATTTTCAATAATTTGACCTAGTGACCTGTTTTTTTTACGAAAGTGACCCACTTACAAAATACAATGGAATTCTAGATTTTAGAGTAACATTCCATTTAAACATAATTTAGTATGAAGAAATAAAAGTGTAAACATGGTCAGACATAGCATGTGATTAATAAATAAAGGGCCATAACTTCTGACCTAATTATCAGATTTGATTGGTTATCAAACTTGACTAACAATCGATGAACGTTTACATTGTGTTCAAGTTTGATTAAGACTGCTTCAAAAATGTGGATACTACAGACTAAATAACAAGATGCAGGGCAGAGTCAGACCTCTTTCAATATCTTAAGTTCATCATAAACACTCTGAAGTTCAATTAGTTCATCATAAAACAAGAGCACCGCCTTGCGGGTGCTGACGCTCATCTGATTTTTTTTGTGTAATAGAAATATTGTCCTACCCATGATTTTCTAAGTCTAAAAAGGGCCATCATTCTTGCAAAAAGCAAGATAGAGTTATGTTTCTTGATGTACAGTGTCCACTTATGATGGTGAAAAACTGTTGCAAGTTTTAAAGCAATAGCTTTGATAGTTTATGAGAAAAGTTGACTTAAACATAATACTCAACCAAGAAAATGATTTTCTAAGTCCAAAAGGGGCAATAATTATTGCAAAAAGCAGGATGGAGTTATGTTGCTTGCTGTACAGGGTCAGCTTATGATGGTGAACAAGAGTTGCAAGTTTCAAAGCAATAGCTTTGATAGTTTAAGAGAAAAAGTTGACCTAAACATAAAACTTAACCAAGAAATCGGATATTTTCTAAGTCCAAAAGGGGCCATAAATCTTGCAAAAAGCAGGACGGAGTTATGTTTCTTGCTATACAGGGTCAACTTATGATGGTGAACAAGTGTTGCAAGTTTTAAAGCAATAGCTTTGATAGTTTAGGATAAAAGCTGACCTAAACATAAAACTTAACCAAGAAAACTGATTTTCTAAGTCCAAAAGGGGCAATAAATCTTGCAAAAAGCAAGATGGAGTTATGTTTCTTGATGTACAGGGTCCGCTTATGATGGTGAACAAGTATTCCAAGTTTCAAAGCAATAGCTTTGATAGTTTAGGAGAAAAGTTGACCTAAACATAAAACTTAACCAAGAAATCTGATATTTTCTAAGTACAAAAGGGGCCATAAATCTTGCAAAAAGCAAGATGGAGTTATGTTTCTTGCTATACAGGGTCAGCTTATGATGGTGAACAAGTATTCCAAGTTTCAAAGCAATAGCTTTGATAGTTTAGGAGAAAAGCTGACCTAAACATAAAACTTAACCAGGCAACGCCGACGCAGACGCCGACGCCGACGCCGACAACCGCTCAAGTGATGACAATAACTCATCATTTTTTTTCAAAAAATCAGATGAGCTAAAAACTCTCTTATTCACTAAGCTTATCATAATCAATCTGTAGTGCACTTAAATCATCATTAAAACTCTGCAATTCATTTAGTTCACCATAAACACTCTGCAGTTACTAAGTTCATCATAAATAAACCTCTGTAGTTACTCAGTTCATCATATCTGTAATTCACTTAATTCATCGTAAATACCTTGTAGTTCACTTAGTTATCATAGATACTCTGTTTAGTTCATCATAAATACTCTCTAGTTCATAAGAAAAACTATGTAGTTAACTAAGGATATCTTGAAAACTTACTAGTTCACTTAGTTGATCATAAACAATATGTATTTCACCAAGTTTATCAGTCTGGAAAACTTTGCAATCAAGTTTCATTAAACTCTGTTCTACAATATGGTCCCTCCAAACATGTCAACTTTTGTACAAATATTTAATACAAATGATAATATTATGCAATTCAAGTTTCAACATAAAATAGGCAACCTTAATACAAAATTTGCATGTAAGTTTTATGCAGACAATGGGTATTCAATGAACGTAGCAACTGTACAAAAATAAACAAGTAAAATATGTTTAATTTTTAGGAGGACAATTTTATAATGGAATGGTACATCAAAATTTAACAAGATTTTCAAAAATCTAAAAAGCACAGAAATTCAATTCAGACTGACTTACTGAACAAAGTTACATGATTATACTACAAGAATCAGTAACAACGCTATAGAAGTTGAAAGCAACATATCAAAGCTGTTCTTCAAACATCTTGTACATCAGTTTTGAACACTTTCTGGAGATGGAAAAAAAACTAAGTCATCAGTTTCCTTTTTAGTTTTTAAAACAAAACAAAACAAGAATAAACAAAATGGTGAACTGCAGTGAAACTTTCATAATAAAAGTTTTTGTGCTTAAACTCACATAATTATGTGGTTCTTGAGGAACAACAATGTTGCAATACCTAACATTTCTCTTGTCTATAGTTTTGGAGTGTTTCGAAATTTCCTATAAATCCAGAAATATTTTTATAAGCATTGTAAGATATTCACTGAAATTATTTTTTTACAATATGTTATTAACTAAAAGCTGCACAGTTTTTTTTTTTTTTTTAAAAATGACAAAAAGTACAAAGTTTGAAAAATTGCAAACAAAAAGGACACAACAATTCTAAAATGAGATCAAACAAAATGCTGCAGACAAGTTATAAAAAAGTTTACAAAATACATACTGGTTCACATTTTCTATTTAAACAACAAAAATATCTAACGTTTTCTGTCAATGCTGACTTTGTTGAAATCCTGGGTAATACAATATACATACAAAATCAACTAGAACTGTCACAGGAGTGACTTATACCCCCACAATATGGCCTTGTCACAGAAGAATGGCAACCATAAGAAATTTTAAAGTTACTCATAATAACGAATAATATAAAGTAAAAAAAACTTCATACTTAAAATTTTTTTTACTTGTCTTTGGAGTACTTCATCCTAGGCTTCCGCGGCACATACAAGTAATACTACATGTAGTATAATTTTTTTTTTATGTGCTCAGGATGAGGGATGAGGTAAATATAAAAATCTCTGATATTAGAGATACACTAAAAATGAATACAAAAAAGTATCTTACCGACACACAGAAAAATATATTTACTTTTTACATAGGACTAATAACAAAAAAGTTAGAAAAATACCTAAAATATTGAAAATCTAAAAATAGAATTTCTAAAAATAGACTAATTCTTGGAATTTAAGAGGAAGTAACTCAGTACAAAAGATAAAAAAAGGTTACTTCCCTTTGGCTCTGACCCAATCAGAATGATATAGTGAAAATGCATCAAAATTAACCTTAAATTCTAAGTAAAATGGGGCATAATTCATGAACAAGAGGGTCATGATGACCCTGATCATCATGACCCTGATCGCTCACCAAAGAAATATGAGCTACATATTTCAAATGTCAAATTGATGATTTTTAGAAATTTTTTGGAAGATTTTCCAATGTACAATCAAGTAAACCCTGGGGCAGGGCCAATTTTACCCCGGGAGTCATGATTTGAACAATGTTTGTAGAAGTCTACTGGGCAATGTTACATATCAAATATCTAAGATCTAGGCCTTCTAGTTTATTTTTAGCAAATTTATGAAATCTTCCCTATGTACAATCAAGTAACCCCTGGGGCTGGGTCATTTTGATCCCGGGGGTAATGATTTGAACAAATTTTGTAGAGGTCCACTAGGCAATGCTACAAGTCAAATATCTAAGCTCTAGACCTTCTGGTTTATTTTTAGAAATTTTTTGAAGATTTTCCTACGTAAAATCAAGTGACCCCTGGGGGGTCAATTTTGACCCGGGGGTCATGATTTGAACAAATTTTGTAGAGGTCCACTAGGCAAAGCTACATGTCAAATATCTAAGCTCTAGGCCTTCTGGTTTATTTTTAAAAACCTTTTGAAGATTTTCCTATGTAAAATCAAGTGACCCCTGGGGCGGGGCCAATTTTGACACCAGGGGTCATGATTTGAAAATTTTTTGTAGAGGTCCATTAGGCAATGCTTACATGTCAAATATATAAGATCTAGGCGTTCTGGTTTATTTTTAGAAAATTTTTGAAGATTTTCCTATGTAAAATCAAGTGACCCCTGGGGCGGGGTCAATTTGACCCCGGGGTCATGATTTGAACAAATTTTGTAGAGGTCCACTAGGCAATGCTACAAGTCAAATATCTAAGCTCTAGGCCTTCTGGTTTATTTTAAGAAAATTTTTGAAAATTTTCCTATCAGGCTGTCTAGCATACCCTGACAAAAAATTAGGGCTAATTTTAGGGCAATTTGTACAAAAAAAAATAGGGCTAAAATTAGGAATTTGGTACAATTTTAAGGAAATTTTAGGGCTAAATTTAGGAATTTTCAAATCAAAATATGGACTTTAAAGACCATGTAATGTGCTTACCTTTATGTGATTGACATAAAAGTAACTCAGAAATAGTGCTTTATTTACAGAAAAGATGTCTCCTAGCTTTGCACTGTTTTGAACTGTGCTAAATTGTTTTTTTCTGAATTAGAAGAACTTTTAAACAACATTTAAAACATTTTCTCTTTTTGATCATTGCAAAAAAGTTAAAAAATTAGGAATCTTTGTGAAACAATAGGGCCTTTTTAGGAATTTCCTTTGATTTTTTAAAAAAAAATAGGAATTTTAGCCAAATTGAAAAAAAATAGGAAAAAGTAGGAATTTTAGGGACGCTAGACAGCCTGTCCTATGTAAAATCAAGTGACCCCTGGGGCGGGGTCAATTTGACCCTGGGGGTCATGATTTGAATAAATTTTGTAGAGGTCCACTAGGCAATGCTACATGTCAAAGATCTAAGCTCTAGGCCTTCCGGTTTATTTTTAGAAAATTTTGAAGATTTTTCTATGTACAATCAAGTAACCCCATGGGGTGGGGTCAATTTGACCCCAGGGGTCATGATTTGAACAAATTTTGTAGAAGTCCACTAGGCAATGCTACAAGTCAAATATCTAAGATCTATGCCTTCTGGTTTATTTTTAGAAATTTTTTGAAGATTTTCCTATGTAAAATCAAGTGACCCCTTGGGGGGTCAATTTTGACCCGGGGGTCATGATTTGAATAAATTTTGTAGAAGTCCACTAGGCAATGCTACATGTCAAATATCTTAGCTCTAGCTCTTCTGGTTTATTTTTTAAAATTTTTTGAAGATTTTCCTAAAGAAATCTATGCAAAATCAAGTGACCCCTGGGGCGGGGCCAATTTTGACCCCCGGGTCATGATTTGAATAATTTTAGTAGAGGTCCATTAGGCAATGCTACATGTCAAATATCTAAGCTCTAGGGCTTCTGCTTTTTGAGAAGATTTTTTAAGATTGTCCTATGTAAAATCAAGTGACCCCTGGGACAAGGTCAATTTTGACCCCGGGTCATGATTTGAACAAATTTGGAAGAGGTCCACTAGGCAATGCTTCATACCAAATATCTAAGCTCTAGGGCCTCTGGTTTTTGAGAAGAAGATTTTTCCTTTCGGTTGCCATGGCAACCAGAGTTCTGCATGGAATCCAATTCTTTGAAAAATTTTTGTAGAGCTTCACCCAAGGAACATTTCTGTGAAGTTTGAATGAAATTGGCCTAGCGGTTTATGAGGAGATGTCGTTTAAATTAAAAGTTTACGGACGACAGACGACGGACGCCAGACAGTGAGTGATCCTAATAGCTCACCCTGAGCCTTTGGCTCTGGTGAGCTAAAAATTGGTGTCAGAGTTATGTACCTTGTGTCACATGATGTGGGTGACAAGGTGGAACATCTATTTTAAGTCTGAATCAAGTCCACTTGGTAATAACTGAGATATAGCAAAAATGCATCAAAAGTAACCTTAAATTCAAAGTAAAAGGGGGCATAATTCATGAAAAATTGGTGTAAGAGTAATGCACCTTGTGTCATATGATGCGGGTGATAAGGTGAAACATCTATTTTAAGTTTGAATCAAATCTATTTAGTAATAACTGAGATAATAGATTTCGCGACAGGAAGGGATGCGACAAAACTGACTCCTATATAGCCCCTCCCAAACATGTTTGGTGGGGGTATAATTAGTGAGGTTAAAAGAAAATACATCTGACAATACCTTACTATAACTAAATGTTGCTTGTAATAAATCAATAAATTTATCATTTATGTTCAACCTGTGTTAAAGGCCACCTCTGAACAGAGACCACCTGGCTCTAAAGACCACATGTTTTGTTTCCAATTTTAATATTTACAGTGTATTTTAACCTGTGAATAAAGACCACCTCCCAATAAAACCCACATTTTGGTTCTCCCAAGAGTGGTCTTTATACACAGGTTTGACTGTATTACAAACTATTTCTTGTCTTTCATTTTGTATCAGTGAACATGTTTGTTTGTTCAACATTTCAACCATATAATTATGGCTGTCAGTGAGGATGTGAGCAAACATGTCATTGCGGCTGTCAGTCAGGCTTTCAATGAACTTGTCAGTGAACCTACTAGTGTGGCTGTCAGTGAGGATGTGAGCAAACATGTCATTGCGGCTGTCAGTCAGGCTTTCAATGAACTTGTCAGTGAACCTACTATTGTGGCTGTCAGTGAGGATGTGAGCAAACATGTCATTGCGGCTGTCAGTCAGGCTTTCAATGAACTTGTCAGTGAACCTACTAGTGTGGCTGTCAGTGAGGATGTGAGCAAACACGTCATTGCGGCTGTCAGTCAGGCTTTCAATGAACTTGTCAGTGAACCTACTAGTGTGGCTGTCAGTGAGGATGTGAGCAAACATGTCATTGAGGCTGTCAGTGAACCTACAAGTGTTGCTGTCAGTGACATAAATCAGCGACTGATGACCAATAACCTTACATGTATTTTACAGATGTGTTTCTTTTTGTTGTTGGCCCTATTTGCAATGCATGGCTCTCTGGCTGCATTTGGTGTGCTCTGTTCTCCATGAAAATCTTCCCCAACCTTTTTATCTTCTTTTCCAGTGAGACTGACATATCAGTGAACCTGTTGGTGGGGCTGCCAGTGAACCTGTCATTGAGGTTGTCAGTGGGGTTGTCAGTGAGGTTGTAAGAGGACCAGTCAGTGAGGTTGTCAGTGAGGTTATTAGTGAACCTGTCAGTGAGGTTGTAGGTGGACCTGTCAGTGAGGCTGTCAATGGGGTTGTCAGTTAACCTGTCAGTGAACCTACATTCCTAGTTTGCTCACAAGTATGGAATTTACTTACTCTCTGTAAGAAAAACTTGCCTACATAAATCAGAGGTTGATGACCATTGACCTTAGATGTATTATCTTCATTCAATAAAAACTAATCAATGATTCTGATCTACAACCATTGGACTAAAAGTATTCTGCTCCATTAACCAGGTTTGACACTCTGATTTCAGTTAAGTTTTATCAAGACAAACTGTTTACCCCTCCAGAATTTACAAAGTGAACAGCTTTTTTTCAGTAAAATAAATCAAAGACTCTATCTACCATCTAGTTAAAATCTGCAAAAATAAACAAGTGATCAAAACGGATAAATTATACAATAAATATTGGTAAAATGAGATCAAATCAATTTTCAAATAACAAATATCTGACAACAAAAAGCTTTAACATGATCAACAAGCCAATACCTTACAGGCATATAAGCATTCTGGATTACAAATAGCACTAGACTGCCTCCCCTCTCTTCCCTTTTCATGTCCTGAAAAAAAAACAACAACAGAAAATGTCATGTTATTATATTAAGTATTCAGCCTGAATTCAATATTCCTAATGATTTTTTCAACATTCATTTCATTGTGTTCAACTGGAAACAAACACTTGCTAAAATAAGTACATTTATGCAAACAGCAATTCTCCCGGCACCTGAATCAAGATCTATAAGAGGTATTGCCAAACTCTGAAATATTTTCCCCAAACCTTGCTACCCTGCCAATATAAGTATAAATCTGATCAAAATAGTTTACTCAAAGACTCCCAGTATGTTAAACTAGGCATTTTACTGGCTTTTAACCCTTACCCTGTTATATTTCTATAATGGACTGGTCCATCTTTCAATTTGGACAGTACCATTTATTATTCAAAGGGGTTTACACTGAAAATTTACTGACTGAATAGCGAACAGTGCAGACCATGATCAGACTGCACGGATGTGCAGGTTGATCTTGGTCTGCACTGGTCGCAAAGGCATAATCATTTGCCACCAGCAGGCTAAGAGTTAATTACACAGAAAGATGTATCTTAAACAGAATCAATTAGTCACCTTTTTTTCCATCTTGCTTACAAGATACAAACTTAATCCAACACTTGAAACAAAGCAAATTAACATTAGACTGTGGTAACGGAAATGTGGTTTTGAGATTTTTCTATATTTAGCTCAGGTGACTTCTTTGTGCACCTGAGCAGAACCATATGAAAACTTTGGTATAGAACAAACCAAGGAATTTCTGAGTTTTATCAACTTCTGTTAACTGGTTAAGAAATGTTATTTAAAGAAACATGTGCGTGGATGGACAAAGTTATGGGATATCCCACGAGTATGTCCTATATCAAAATGATGGTGTATGATCCCAATTGCTCCCCAGCACTTTGCGCAGCCCGAATGAGCAAAAATTTGTGAGTTCATGAATTGTGTAAACAGTGACCTTAAGCTGAATATTCGCACGGGTACCTAAAGCCAATGAAGGATTTTCATTTGTCATTCCTGATGTTACTTTATATATACACAATGCTCCAAAATGTATTTTAAAAGCCATCTTATATTATACCCTAAGACTGTTTCTTTCTCTTCCAACAATCAGGATGTATTTTCTTCTGTTTCTCGGCCAACCATCGTGCCTTCTCCTCGTACACACGCTTTCTGTCCGACGAGAGAGCTTGCCACTGCTCGCCTAACATCACACTAATCGCTCTACAGGAATCAATAAATAGAATCTTAGTCTCCAAATTATTTTATAATCTAACCATCTAAAATACAATTAAAAATTAAATTCAATTTCTCTTGTGCATTTTTAAGGGTATAAACCACATTGGAACTTACTGAAATAATACAGTTCCTTATTTTTATTTTAAGTATTGTTAAATCCACTTAAAAAGTCATACAGTTGTGTCAATTCAATTTTCCTCTTTACCATTATAAAATTAGCTACAATTTAATGCTTTTTTTGATATTGGTATCCAATTTTGAAACAATTTTTGGAACAATGCCATTTTGTTAATATTTCTGTGACTGATGTCAGACTGCACATGCTTGCAGAAAGGGTCATCATTACACTAATGCTGTTTATATGAAAATGAACACTTTTTCTTTTCCATATAAAATATTATGTGAAGGTAAATATTACCTTTTAAGATAAAGAAAATAATTAACATGTAACATACAGTGCTTAAAAGCAAAACCAGTAATAACACTCATAACCAAAACACAAGGAGAAATTTTAAAAAAATATTGCAATTTATGCTAAAAGATTTTTTTGATAAAGAAATAAAAATACTGAAATACTGTGTTCACTGTGTCTTCTGTAAATCAAGTGCAGGGTTCATGACATGTACTGCTTTTAATTAAGACAGCACCTTGAATGTCACTAGTTAATTTTTGACAATTCTCATTATATTTTGTCTAATAACAGAAAGAAAGGTAAACATTTACCCTAGACTGGAAAGTCATAGATAATTCACGCCTTTTTAAAATCATACCTAATACAAGACCCCACTAAATTTCTGCTATTTACTGTTAATTGGCATTAAATGAGTTTCCGAGATTATCAACACCTGTGGGAATCTGATGGAGCTTCCATGTTACCACTGATTATGTCAGTTTTCTATAAATAGCCTAACTGAAATGAAAATGAGGCACTGCTGCTAAATATTTGCCAATACTAGTAGATCATTTGGTCTGCATTAATACAACATACCTTACAATACTAGTAGATCCCTTGGTCTGCATTAATACGACATATCTTACAATACTAGTAGATCGCTCGGTCTGCATTAATACGACATATCTTACAATACTAGTAGATCCCTCGGTCTGCATTAATACGACATATCTTACAATACTAGTAGATCGCTTGGTCTGCATTAATACGACATATCTTACAATACTAGTAGATCGCTCGGTCTGCATTAATACGACATATCTTACAATACAAGTAGATCGCTCGGTCTGCATTAATACGACATATCTTACAATACTAGTAGATCGCTCGGTCTGCATTAATACGACATATCTTACAATACTAGTAGATCGCTCGGTCTGCATTTTAATACGACATATCTTACAATACTAGTAGATCCCTGGGTCTGCATTAATACGACATATCTTACAATACTAGTAGATCGCTCGGTCTGCATTTTAATACGACATATCTTACAATACTAGTAGATCCCTGGGTCTGCATTAATACGACATATCTTACAATACTAGTAGATCACTTGGTCTGCATTAATACGACATATCTTACAATACTAGTAGATCGCTCGGTCTGCATTTTAATACGACATATCTTACAATACTAGTAGATCCCTGGGTCTGCATTAATACGACGTATCTTACAATACTAGTAGATCACTTGGTCTGCATTTAAACGACATATCTTACAATACAAGTAGATCACTTGGTCTGCATTAATACAACATATCTTACAATACTAGTAGATCACTTGGTCTGCATTAATACGACATATCTTACAATACTAGTAGATCGCTCGGTCTGCATTTTAATACGACATATCTTACAATACAAGTAGATCACTTGGTCTGCATTAATACGACATATCTTACAATCCTAGTAGATCACTTGGTCTGCATTAATACGACATATCTTACAATACTGGTAGATCACTTGGTCTGCATTTTAATACAACATATCTTACAATCCTAGTAGATCACTTGGTCTGCATTAATACGACATATCTTACAATACTAGTAGATCACTTGGTCTGCATTTTAATACAACATATCTTATAATACTAGTAGATCACTCGGTCTGCATTAATACGACATATCTTACAATACTAGTAGATCACTCGGTCTGCATTAATACGACATATCTTACAATACTAGTAGATCACTCGGTCTGCATTAATACGACATATCTTACAATACTAGTAGATCACTCGGTCTGCATTAATACGACATATCTTACAATACTAGTAGATCACTCGGTCTGCATTAATACGACATATCTTACAATACTAGTAGATCACTCGGTCTGCATTAATACGACATATCTTACAATACTAGTAGATCACTCGGTCTGCATTAATACAACATACCTTACAATACTAGTAGATCACTCGGTCTGCATTAATACGACATAGTAGATCACTCGGTCTGCATTAATACGACATATCTTACAATACTAGTAGATCACTTGGTCTGCATCAATACAACATATCTCACAATACTAGTAGATCACTTGGTCTGCATTAATACAACATATCTTACAATCCTAGTAGATCACTTGGTCTGCATTAATACCACATATCTTACAATACTAGTAGATCACTTGGTCTGCATTAATACAACATATCTTACAATCCTAGTAGATCACTTGGTCTGCATTAATACCACATATCTTACAATACTAGTAGATCACTTGGTCTGCATTAATACAACATATCTTACAATACTAGCAGATCACTTGGTCTGCATTAATACAACATATCTTACAATCCTAGTAGATCACTTGGTCTGCATTAATACCACATATCTTACAATACTAGTAGATCACTTGGTCTGCATTAATACAACATATCTTACAATACTAGCAGATCAACATATCTTACAATACTAGCAGATCACTTGGTCTGCATTAATACAACATATCTTACAATACTAGCAGATCACTTGGTCTGCATTAATACAACATATCTTACAATACTAGCAGATCAACATATCTTACAATACTAGCAGATCAACATATCTTACAATACTAGCAGATCACTTGGTCTGCATTAATACAACATATCTTACAATACTAGTAGACCCCTTGGTCTGCATTAATACGACATATCTTACAATACTAGTAGATCACTCGGTCTGCATTAATACGACATATCTTACAATACTAGTAGATCACTCGGTCTGCATTAATACGACATATCTTACAATACTAGTAGATCACTCGGTCTGCATTAATACGACATATCTTACAATACTAGTAGATCACTCGGTCTGCATTAATACGACATATCTTACAATACTAGTAGATCACTCGGTCTGCATTAATACGACATATCTTACAATACTAGTAGATCACTCGGTCTGCATTAATACGACATATCTTACAATACTAGTAGATCACTCGGTCTGCATTAATACGACATATCTTACAATACTAGTAGATCACTCGGTCTGCATTAATACGACATATCTTACAATACTAGTAGATCACTCGGTCTGCATTAATACGACATATCTTACAATACTAGTAGATCACTCGGTCTGCATTAATACGACATATCTTACAATACTAGTAGATCACTCGGTCTGCATTAATACGACATATCTTACAATACTAGTAGATCACTCGGTCTGCATTAATACGACATATCTTACAATACTAGTAGATCACTCGGTCTGCATTAATACGACATATCTTACAATACTAGTAGATCACTCGGTCTGCATTAATACAACATATCTTACAATACTAGCAGATCAACATATCTTACAATACTAGCAGATCACTTGGTCTGCATTAATACAACATATCTTACAATACTAGTAGATCACTTGGTCTGCATTAATACAACATATCTTACAATACTAGCAGATCAACATATCTTACAATACTAGTAGATCACTGTCTTGGTCTGCATTAATACGACATATCTTACAATACTAGTAGATCAGTTGGTCTGCATTAATACGACATATCTTACAATACTAGTAGATCACTTGGTCTGCATTGATACAACATATCTTAGGCCACACCAAACTGATTACCTGTTTCGTCAGATTTCCCGCACCAATTTGACGGGAAATGAAAAAAAAAAATTTAATTTTTTTTCGACCGCCCGCACCGGGCGTATTTCTTGCGCTGGGTCGAAATCAGTAGGAACGGAAAAAAAAAAGTGGAAATTCGGAAGTTTAAACGCACCTTGCTTGTAATTTATCGGAGCAACGGAAGAACATGTTCTCTAATACAGTCACCGATCCGACTACGTAGTCTCCCTACCGCACAGAAGTGATACCTACCCCGGTAGTATGAGTTTATTCGATTAAATTTTGTTATATTCGATCACTTTAAAATCGGGCATAACAAAATGGCAGCCCCCTATGTCTTTTTTTTTATCTCATGCCAAGATGACGAACGGCAGGTATTTTCAGCAACAGCTGTTGAGATTTCCCCGGGCTGCAGTTTTACAGAGATGTTAGCGCTGCTGCGCTATACAATAAGATGAATCTTTCTGCAAATACAGTTGTGTAAAACCCGCCGGGGTTATGTGTGTTTCTCAAACGCAGGTTTTTGTTTTTGTTGATTGTTCTACAATTCTTTATTTGGTTTGAGTGAAGGGCCTCCCTGGCCGAGTGGTTAAAGTCGCTGACTTCAAATCACTTGCCCCTCATCGATGTGGGTTCGAGCCTCACTGGGGGCGTTGAATTCTTCATGTGAGGAAGCCATCCAGCTGGCTTACGGAAGGTCGGTGGTTCTACCCAGGTGCCTGCTCATGATGAAATAATGCACGGAGGGGCACCTGGGGTCTTCCTCCATTAAATCTGGAAAGTCGCCATATGACCTATCATGTGTCGATGCGACGTTAAATCCAAAAAAAAAAAGTTGGTTTGAGTGATATTAAAGATTGTACATGACAATACATCAGGAATTCTAGACATTTGCTTATATGTCTCTCAAAAGTGTCAACATTTATTTTTGTTTACTTTGTATAGTCAATCTCTCAAAGTGCTGGATTTTCATTTGATTTCTGACAGTAAAACCCAGTCTGCAGACACTTGGCACCGAATAGTACAACCTCAGGTTCAGTAGAGTGCTATGTTATCTGCATTTGTAATAGATACATGTTGTCCAGCACTTCAAGGGTTAAAAGGTCTAATGTCACGAGCAGAGAAAATTGTTAAGTGATATGGGATAAATAAGACATTTCAGAATAATAAAAGCGCTGATATATTTCTTACTTTTTATTGTATGCATCACACATTAAACATTCAATACTCCAAAGACAATGCTGTCTGAATGTTACTTCACACACATTTGTTTTTCCGGCTTATGAATAGAAATACACTTGATTTGGTGATAAACATGACACAAGTGACTATTCATTTTTTAAAATTTTATTTCATCGCTCTTCGCTCGCCTCAATAAATGATGATTTGAAAAAAACAAAATTTTTTTTTTTTCGCTCGCTCACCCCAAATATTTTTGAAAAAAATCCGAAGAACAAGACATCAATTTGGTGTGGCCTTACAATACTAGTAGATCGCTTGGTCTGCATTAATACGACATATCTTACAATACTAGTAGATCGCTCGGTCTGCATTAATACGACATATCTTACAATACTAGTAGATCGCTGGGTCTGCATTAATACGACATATCTTACAATACTAGTAGATCGCTCGGTCTGCATTAATACGACATATCTTACAATACTAGTAGATCGCTGGGTCTGCATTAATACGACATATCTTACAATACTAGTAGATCGCTGGGTCTGCATTAATACGACATATCTTACAATACTAGTAGATCGCTGGGTCTGCATTTTAATACGACATATCTTACAATACTAGTAGATCGCTCGGTCTGCATTTTAATACGACATATCTTACAATACTAGTAGATCGCTCGGTCTGCATTTTAATACGACATATCTTACAATACTAGTAGATCGCTCGGTCTGCATTTTAATACGACATATCTTACAATACTAGTAGATCGCTCGGTCTGCATTTTAATACGACATATCTTACAATACTAGTAGATCGCTCGGTCTGCATTTTAATACGACATATCTTACAATACTAGTAGATCGCTCGGTCTGCATTTTAATACGACATATCTTACAATACTAGTAGATCGCTCGGTCTGCATTTTAATACGACATATCTTACAATACTAGTAGATCGCTCGGTCTGCATCAATACGACATATCTTACAATACTAGTAGATCGCTGGGTCTGCATCAATACGACATATCTTACAATACTAGTAGATCGCTGGGTCTGCATCAATACGACATATCTTACAATACTAGTAGATCACTCGGTCTGCATCAATACGACATATCTTACAATACTAGTAGATCACTGGGTCTGCATCAATACGACATATCTTACAATACTAGTTTGTTTGTTTGTTTTTGGGTTTAACGCCATTTTTCAACAGTATTTCAGTCATGTAACGGCGGGCAGTTAACCTAACCAGTGTTCCTGGGTTCTGTACCAGTACAAACCTGTTCTCCGCAAGTAACTGCCAACTTCCCCACATGAATTATCAGAGGTGGAGGACTAATGATTTCAGACACAATGTCGTTTATCAAATAGTCACGGAGAACATACGCCCCGCCCGAGGATCGAACTCGCGACCCCGCGATCCGTAGACCAACGCTCTTACCTACTGAGCTAAGCGGGCGGGCTTACAATACTAGTAGATCGCTCGGTCTGCATTAATACGACATATCTTACAATACTAGTAGATCGCTCGGTCTGCATTAATACGACATATCTTACAATACTAGTAGATCGCTCGGTCTGCATTAATACGACATATCTTACAATACTAGTAGATCCCTGGGTCTGCATTAATACGACATATCTTACAATACTAGTAGATCCCTGGGTCTGCATTAATACGACATATCTTACAATACTAGTAGATCGCTCGGTCTGCATTTTAATACGACATATCTTACAATACTAGTAGATCGCTCGGTCTGCATTTTAATACGACATATCTTACAATACTAGTAGATCGCTCGGTCTGCATTTTAATACGACATATCTTACAATACTAGTAGATCGCTCGGTCTGCATTTTAATACGACATATCTTACAATACTAGTAGATCGCTCGGTCTGCATTTTAATACGACATATCTTACAATACTAGTAGATCGCTCGGTCTGCATTTTAATACGACATATCTTACAATACTAGTAGATCGCTCGGTCTGCATTTTAATACGACATATCTTACAATACTAGTAGATCACTCGGTCTGCATTAATACGACATATCTTACAATACTAGTAGATCACTCGGTCTGCATTAATACGACATATCTTACAATACTAGTAGATCACTCGGTCTGCATCAATACGACATATCTTACAATACTAGTAGATCACTCGGTCTGCATCAATACGACATATCTTACAATACTAGTAGATCACTCGGTCTGCATCAATACGACGTATCTTACAATACTAGTAGATCACTCGGTCTGCATCAATACGACATATCTTACAATACTAGTAGATCACTCGGTCTGCATCAATACGACATATCTTACAATACTAGTAGATCACTCGGTCTGCATCAATACGACATATCTTACAATACTAGTAGATTACTCGGTCTGCATCAATACGACATATCTTACAATACTTGTAGATCACTAAGTCTTGGTCTGCATCAATACAACATACCTTACAATACTAGTAGATCACTTGGTCTGCATTAATACAACATATCTTACAATACTAGTAGATCACTCGGTCTGCATTAATACGACATATCTTACAATACTAGTAGATCACTCGGTCTGCATTAATACGACATATCTTACAATACTAGTAGATCACTCGGTCTGCATTAATACGACATATCTTACAATACTAGCAGATCACTCGGTCTGCATTAATACAACATATCTTACAATACTAATAGATCACTTGGTCTGCATTAATACAACATATCTTACAATACTAGTAGATCACTAAGTCTTGGTCTGCATTAATACAACATATCTTACAATACTTGTAGATCACTAAGTCTTGGTCTGCATCAATACAACATACCTTACAATACTAGTAGATCACTTGGTCTGCATTAATACGACATATCTTACAATACTAGTAGATCACTTGGTCTGCATTAATACGACATATCTTACAATACTAGTAGATCACTTGGTCTGCATTAATACGACATATCTTACAATACTAGTAGATCACTTGGTCTGCATTAATACGACATACCTTACAATACTAGTAGATCACTCGGTCTGCATTAATACGACATATCTTACAATACTAGTAGATCACTCGGTCTGCATTAATACGACATATCTTACAATACTAGTAGATCGCTTGGTCTGCATTAATACGACATATCTTACAATACTAGTAGATCGCTCGGTCTGCATTAATACGACATATCTTACAATACTAGTAGATCACTTGGTCTGCATTAATACGACATATCTTACAATACTAGTAGATCACTAAGTCTTGGTCTGCATTAAAACAACATATCTTACAATCTAACACCTATAAAGCACATTCAAGTTCATTATGGCATATTTAACAGTTGTTACCACTTGCTGGAAAAGGATGTACAAATGGACCAGAAATACTTGGATACCTCAGTAAGTACACAATCCTGATCAGTCTTTTCCATGAGAATTCCATTTCTATTCTTAGTGATGTATTACTGATTTCAAAGGTTATCATTTTTTATCATACACCTGTATATTTTGCGTGTAATATACATGGTGTTGCAGTCAGAAAGTGTGTTTCTCCTGGCTGTCAATTTTCCAAAAGAAAAAGTGATCTTGTCACACTGGATTCCAAGGCAACATTTGCCCTCCTCATGTCACTTACTTTTAATATCCAAAAATCCTCAAAACAAGGAAGTTATGTATAATGTAGGATGTTTCATGAAATTTAGAAAATACCGTGCTGTAAAAACTTTTTTCCCTAGACATTCAGCTTTGGGTGTACACGTACAATGTGCCAAGTACTGCCTGTTAGTCTAGCATACAACAGGCTTTGAGTATTCATATTCCATGGGTGTGTAAATGTACAATACAACAGGCTTTGAGTATTCATATTCCATGGGTTTGTAAATGTACAATTAAACAGGCTTTGAGTATTCATATTCCATGGGTGTGTAAATGTAAAATACAACAGGCTTTGAGTATTCATATTCCATGGGTGTGTAATACTGTATTAGTCTACTATACAACAAACCATGACATGCATTTACTGTGGGTGCTTTCCTGAATTTGTGAACTATACAATGTTCAGACAATAGGCATGCATATACCACTGATGCAGTATTGCATGTAATAGTGAACCATACACCAGACAACTGGCATGCATATACTATTGGTGAAGCACTGCATGCATTACTGAACCATACAACAGGCAATTGGTATGCATATACCACTGGTGCAGTACTGCATGCATTACTGAACCATACAACAGGCAATTGGTATGCATATACCACTGGTGCAGTACTGTATTAGGGAACCATACAACAGGCAGTTGGTATGCATATACCATTGGTGCAGTACTGCATGCATTACTGAACCATACAACAGGCAACTGGTATGCACATACCATTGGTGAAGCACTGCATGCATTACTGAACCATACAACAGGCAATTGGTATGCATATACCACTGGTGCAGTACTGTATTAGGGAACCATACAACAGGCAGTTGGTATGTACATACCACTAGTGAAGCACTGCATGCATTACTGAACCATACAACAGGCAATTGGTATGCATATACCACTGGTGCAGTACTGTATTAGGGAACCATACAACAGGCAGTTGGTATGCATATACCATTGGTGCAGTACTGCATGCATTACTGAACCATACAACAGGCAACTGGTATGCACATACCATTGGTGAAGCACTGCATGCATTACTGAACCATACAACAGGCAATTGGTATGCATATACCACTGGTGCAGTACTGTATTAGGGAACCATACAACAGGCAGTTGGTATGTACATACCACTAGTGAAGCACTGCATGCATTACTGAACCATACAACAGGCAATTGGTATGCATATACCACTGGTGCAGTACTGTATTAGGGAACCATACAACAGGCAATTGGTATGTACATAACATTGGTGAAGTACTGCACGCATTACTGAACCATACAACAGGCAATTGGTATGCATATACCATTGGTGCAGTACTGTACTAGGGAACCATATATCAGACAATTGGCATGCATATACCATTAGTACAACACTATTAGGGAACCACATAACAGGCAACTGGTATGTACATAACATTGGTGAAGTACTGCAAGTATTACTGAACCATACAACTGGCCATCGGTATGCATATACCACTGGTACATACTGTATTAGGGAACCTTTCATCAGACAATCGGCATTCATATACCTTTGGTACAATACTGTATTAGTGAACTTTAGTGAACAATACAACATTCAATGGGTGGAATACTGTATTAGTCTACCATACACCAAGCCATGACATGTATTTACTGTGGGTGATTTCCTGAATTTGTGAATTATACAATGTTCAGACAATAGGCATGCATATACCACTGTTGCAGTATTGCATGTATATGTGAACCATACACCAGACAGTTGGCATGCATATACCATTGGAACAACACTATATCAGTGAACCACATAACAGGCAATTGGTATGAACATAACATTGGTGAAGTACTGCATGCATTACTGAACCATACAACAGGTAATTGGTATGCATATACCACTGGTGCAGTACTGTATTAGAGAACCATACATCAGACAATTGGCATGCATATACCATTAGTACAACACTGTATTAGTGAACCACACAACAGGCAATTGGTATGCACATACCATTGGTGAAGTACTGCATGCACAACTGAACCATACAACTGCTAAAATATTGGTATGCATATACCACTGATGCAGTACTGTATTAAGGTACCATTCATCAGACAATTGGCATGCATATACAATTGGTGCAATAGTGTATTAGTCAACCTTAGTGAACAATACAACAGGCTTTGGGTTAATTTAATGGGTGGAATACTGTATTAGTCTAGCATACAACAAGCAATGACTTGCATTTACTGAGGGTGCTTTTCTGAATTTGTGAATTATACAACAGGCAATAGGTATGCATATACCACTGGTGCATTACTGTATTAGGGAACATCAGGCAAATGGTATGCATACACCATTGTTGCAGTACTATTTGTTATACTGAACCATAACACAGTCTTTGGGTATGCACACTATATACTGTTATAGTGAACAATATGACATACTATGCAATACTGTTACTGTAACAGTAAATTATGCAACAGGCTTTAAGTTCAAACTTAGGCCCTTTTTGTGCAAATTTTTTACTAAGTCAAGGGCCATAACTCTTGTCTCGCTGTGTGAGATCCAAATTAAAACCACTGCTGCACAATGAATAACAATCCTGTGAGGTTTGATGACTCTGGGTCAAATACTTTTTCAATTATGCATGACACAAATCTGGATGGACAGAAAGATGGATAGACAGACAAGGGCAACTCTTAAGTGTCCCCCCCCCACCAAACAAAATGGGGGGAGGGGCACAAAAATGTCTTAGAAATAGAAGTGTGACCGACACCCTCAGAATACATCTGCTTAACAGCTTAAGAATATAGTCTTAAACAGAACAAATGGTAAAGCTGCATTCTGACTGACTGTATTTGAGTTCAACCTAAAACAGAACCAATGGTAAAGTTGCATTCTGACTGACTGCATTTGAGTACAATGTTAAACAGAACCAATGATAAAGCTGCATTCCGACTGAATTCATTTAAGTACAATCTTAAACAGAACCAATGGAAAATCTGCATTCTGACTGAGTACAATCTTAAACAGGATTAATAATAAGACTGGGTTTTAATTGCTATTATTTTTCTTTATTCAGGGCCTCTGCTGTTGATTGCCAATGTCGCTATTTGCGATGATTTTAATAATTTGGCGCTAAATTTTGCGAACTGGCAAAAATAAGTGGTGCATAGTTTTTTTGGGTCGATTATGTTTTTTTTCGTAATGATATAAGCGGGTCAAGAATTGGTTCTCGATACACGTTTACCTCAAGCGCTGGTTGCGAAAAAAATCGATAACCAGTCTGGGCGGTGTTTGTCAATTCGGCTATTGATGTCGGTTGACACTTTGAGAAGGTAATTGCGTAAGTATGTGTGAAAGCATAATTAATCAGTTACAAGAACATCTGCAAATTCGTATATTTGAAGTGTGTCGAGGATTCACCAAAATTAAGGACAATTACAGCGTACTTTATGAGTTTGGATTTCTACAAAAAGGCCGACATGTATGTTAGTGACATGCAGATGTATGAAGAATTTTTAATTAGTACGAAAACTACATTAAGTTTGTTATTGTTTGCAAACATTTCAGATAATTTTATAATTCGTCAATTAACCTAAAAGATTTTACTGACGGGTGTGAAAACAAACAAGAGGGTCATGATGACCCTGGATCGCTCACCTGAGTAATATGAGCTACATGTTTCAAATGTCAAACTGGTGAAAAAGTATTAAGAAAGTCAGTAGGTCACATTCATGGTCAATGAAATTCAGTTTTATGATTTGTGTGTAAAACTGTGTATGTCATCAAAATTTCAAGGCTGCATCTTAAACAAGAGGACCATGATGGTCCTGAATCGCTCCCCTGTCTCCACATGACCCAATTTTCAAGAAGATCCATTGAAAAATATGGCTTCTAGAGAGGTCACAGGGTTTTTCTATTATCTGACCTAATGACTTAGTTTTTAAAGGCACATGACCCAGTTTTGAACTTGACCTAGATATTATCAAGGCGAACATTCTCACCAATTTTCATGAAGATCTCATGAAGAGTATGGCCTCTAGAGAGGTCACAAGGTTTTTCTATTTTTATACCTACTGACCTAGTTTTGACCACACATGACCCAGTTTCAAACTTTATCTAGATATCATCAAGGTGAACATTCAGACAAATTTTCATGAAGATCCATTGAAAAATATGGCCTCTAGAGTGGTCAAAAGGTTTTACTATTTTTAGACCTACTGACCTAGTTTTTGACCACAGTTGACCCAGTTTCGAATTTGACCTAGATATCATCAAGATGAATATTCAGACCAACTTTCATATAGATCCTATGAAAAATATGGCCTCTAGAGAGGTCACAACGTTTTTATATTATTTGACCTACTGACCTAGTTTTTGAAGGCACGTGACCCAGTTTCGAACTTGACCTAGATATCATCAAGGTGAACATTCTGACCAATTTTCATGAAAATCCATTGAAAAGTATGGCCTCTAAAGAGGTCACAATGTTTTTCTATTTTTAGACCTACTGACCTAGTTTTTGATCACAGTTGACCCAGTTTCAAACTTAACCTAGATATCATAAAGATGAACATTCAGACCAACTTTCATACAGATCACATGAAAAATATGGCCTCTAGAGAGGTCACAAGGTTTTTCTATTATTTGACCTACTGACCTAGTTTTCAAAGGCACATGACCCAGTTTCAAATCTGACCTAGATATCATCAAGGTGAACATTCTGATCAATTTTCATGAAGATCCATTAAAAAGTACGGCCTCTAGAGAGGTCACAAGGTTTTTATATTTTTAGATCTACTGACCTAGTTTTTGACCGCACGTGACCCAGTTTCGAAAATGACCTAGATATCATCAAGATGAACATCCTGACAAATTTTCATGAAAATCCATTGAAAAATATGGCCTCTAGAGAAGTCACAAGGTTTTTTTATTATTTGACCTACTGACCTAGTTTTTGAAGGCACGTGACCCAGTTTCAAACCTGACCTAGATATCATCAAGGTGAACATTCTGACTAACTTTGATGAAGATCCATTGAAAAGTATAGCCTCTAGAGAGGTCAGAAGGTTTTTCTATTTTTAGATCTACTGACCTAGTTTTTGACCACAGGTGACCCAGTTTCGAACTTGACCTAGATATCATCAAGATGAACATTCCGACCAACTTTCATAAAGATCCCATGAAAAATGTGACCTCTAGAGAGGTCACAAGCAAAAGTTTACGCACGGACGGACGACGGATCACAAAAGCTCACACTGTCACTTTGTGACATGTGAGCTAAAAACAAGAAAGTAGGTCAGTAGGTCAAGGTCACAGTCAAGTGACATCATATCATTTGGGGTCATCAGGTAATTATAATTAAACAGTCTTGGAAAAATAGGATCAGATGATTTTTTTAAGTATTTTTCCTATATAACTCATATAATAACTAAGTGACCCCAGGGCGGGGCCTTTTTTAACCCCAGGGGCATAATTTGAACAATTTTGGTAGAGGACTACTAGACAATGCATCATACCAAATATCAAAAGCCTATGTTGTATGGTTTCAGACAAGAAGATTTTCAAAGCTTTTTCCTATATAAGTCTATACAAAACTTGGGACCCCCAGGGCAGGGCCTCTTTTCACCCAAGGGGAACAATTTGAACAATTTTGGTTGAGGACCATAAGACACTGCTACAAACCAAATATCAAAGGTCTAAGTGTTGTGGTTTCAGACAAGAAGATTTTTAAACTTTTTTCTTATATAAGTCTATGTAAAACTTGGGACTCCCAGGGCGGGACCATATTTGAACCTAGGGGGATAATTTGAAAAATCTTGGTAGAGGACCACTAGATGATGCTACATACCAAATATCAAAGCCCTAGGCCATGTGGTTTTGTACTAGAAGATTTTCAAAGTTTTCCCTATATAAGTCTATATAAACCATGTGACCCCCGGGGCGGGGCCATATTTGACCCTAGGGGAATAATTTGAACAGTCTTGGTAGAGGACCACTAGATGATGCTACATACCAAATATCAAAGCCCTAGGCCATGTGGTTTTGTACAAGAAGATTTTTAATGTTTTTCCTTTCAGTTGCCATACTGGATTCCTCCAGCGTACATCCTGTGTACTATGTAGTCCACAGCATGTACGCAGCAAGTAGTAGGCGGCACAGCTCATTTGCATGTCGAAATAGCCTGTCCTGAATCGCTCACCTGTTCCCACATGACCCAGTTTTGAGTATGATGTCGTTTTTTCTATTATCTGACATAGTGACCTAGTTTTTGAGCTCATGTGACCCAGTTTTGAACTTGACCTAGATATCATCAAGATAAAAAATGCTGACCAATTTTCATGAAGATCCATTGAAAAATATGGCCTCTAGAGAGGTCACAAGGTTTTTCTATTATTTGACCTACTGACCTAGTTTTTGACCGCAGTTGACCCAGTTTCAAATTTGACCTAGAAATCATCAAGATGAACATTCAGACCAACTTTCATACAGATCCCATGAAAAATATGGCCTCTAGAGGTCACAAGGTTTTTTTATTATTTGACCTCCTGACCTAGTTTTTGACAGCACGTGACCAAGTTTCAAACTTGACCTAGATATCATCAAGGTGAAAATTCTGACAAATTTTCATGAAGATCCATTCAAAAGTATGGCCTCTAGAGAGGTCACAAGGTTTTTCTATTTTTAGACCTACTGACCTAGTTTTTGACCGCAGTTGACCCAGTTTTGAACTTGATCTAGACATCATCAAGATGAACACCCAGATCAGCTTTCATACAGATTCCATAAAAAATATGGCCTCTAGAGAGGTCACAAGGTTTTTTTATTATTTGACCTACTGACCTAGTTTTTGTTGGCACGTGACCCAGTTTCAAATCTGATCTAGATATCATCAAGATGAACATTCTAACCAATTTTCATGAAGATCCATTCAAAAGTATGGCATCTAGAGAGGTCATAAGGTTTTTCTATTTTTAGACCTACTGACCTAGTTTTTGACCGCAGTTGACCCAGTTTCAAATTTGACCTAGATATTATCAAATGAACATTCAGATCAACTTTCATACAGATCCCATGAAAAATATGGCCTCTAGAGAGGTCACAAGGTTTTTCTATTATTTGACCTACTGACCTAGTCTTTGTCGGCATGTGACCCAGTTTGGAACTTGACCTAGATATCATCAAGGTGAACATTCTGACTAACTTTCATGAAGATCCTTTGAAAAATATTGCCTCTGGAGAGGTCACAAGGTTTTTCAATTTTGAGACCTACTGACCTAGTTTTGGACCGCACGTGACCCAGTTTTGAACTTGACCTAGATATCATCAAGATGAACATTCTGACCAACTTTCATAAAGATCCCATGAAAAATGTGACCTTTAGAGTGGTCACAAGCAAAAGTTTACGGACGCACGGACGGACGACGGACGCTGCGCGATCACAAAAGCTCACCTTGTCACTTTGTGACAGGTGAGCTAAAAATGCAAAGGTGTGTACCTACAGCCAGTAGGGATGCGAATTTACCTTACACAGTTACACATCAGCCTTAAGTACAAAATTTTAATGCACAAAACAAATAAATGCTACATTTATGTGTACTTTAGTTCAAACAGTATTTTTATTCAAATATGCCTAACATGATACAACATTGCTACAGATAACATAAGGATTATGAAAAAAAGTTACAGTGTAACTTACCGTGTCCTTCTCCTATGTGCACTTTAGATTATAGTTACCACTGTTGTTAATCAAAATACAAGCTACTAGTGCTGCTTTAAAAAAAAATACTTACTGTCTGAAAATTCTGTAATATCAGACTATATAAGATAAAGAAGGTATATTTTAAGACATTAATTTTCTTTACCATAAAGCAGCACTTCTAGCTTTTTTAATGTATTTTTTTTAACTTTATTTATAGGTCATAGTTGGCAGATTTGAAATGTGATGGTCACACTAATTACGAACATTCAACTTCAATTGAAGAATTCCAGAGTTGTATAGTCGGGGAACTTGAAGACCAGTTAATCAACAAAATCACTTCCAGTGTGAAGTTCAGCCTGATGTTTGACGAGAGCACCAATGTGTCAGGGCAAAACTCTGGATCAATATATACTAAGGTCATGGAGATGTTGAAGGTCAAAGGTATAAGTGTGTCCAATCTTTGTGGTGTTAGCACATATGGTGCAGCAGTTATGATTGGTCACAAGTCTGGTGTAGTTACAAGGTTAAAGAGAGAGGTACCCGGTTTTTGGCCACTCATTGCATTGCCCACAGGTTAGCGTTAAGTTGTTGTACTGGTGCTGATGCTATCCCTTACATGGTCAAAGTGCAAGAGGTCATCAACAGTGTTTACAAGTATTTTCACGATTCCCCTAAAAATATGGCCATGCTTGAAGCTGTTCAGTCTCTAACTCCAGGTCAAAGTAAGAGGTTTAAGGAGGTATTTCATACTCGATGGCTCAGTTTTCAAGGATCAGTGTCTGCCATGGTCACCAACTTTTCTAATTTGATTTCTGTCTTTCTTGAGGAGAATTCAGTAAAGGCACTGAGCCTACACAAGTCACTTACCTGCTTCAAGTTTCTGTATGTTGTGCATTTTCTTTGTGATGTATCAGAAGCAGGACCTTGATTTCACAGAGGTTACTCCTTTGCTCAGGTCAGTTACTGATTGTGTCAATGACTTGCAGATCAAAAAAAATGGTCAGAAGCTCACAGAATTTCTTGATCAGGTCCCTTCTGAGCCCCAGGTTGATGCTGATGGTCTGGTCACTTTCCAGTTCTAAGGTCACACTACTAGGGACAGTTCTAAGCAGAGAGATGAGGCAGTCAAAGTTTGTGACCAGTTTGTAACTGGTCTGGTCAAAAGTTTAAATGTCCGGTTTTCTGATAATGAGGATTATTCAGTTCTGACTGCTCTCAGTAATTTCTTTAATCCACCAGTCAGTAAAGCCTGCAAAGGTACTGACACAGATGTGGTCAACGAATACCTTGCCACTGTCGGGGTGGAAGGTTGCAAGGATGAATGCTTCTTAAATTTTGCCCATGCAAGCCATGACAATGGCAATAAATCGGTCAAATCCACATGGACATGGCAAATCTTGCACTAAGAAATAAAGATGTGTACCCAGCTGCTTCTGAGGCAGCTGGGAGGTTACTTGTGGCCCCTGTTTCCACTGCTGAATGTGAACGGGGATTCAGCAAGCAAAACCTCATCAAAACTTGCTTGAGAAACTCTCTAGCAATGACAGCTCTGAACAACCTGATGAGGATTTCAGTTGATAAGCCAGATTTATCTGACTTTGATTTTGGATGTGCTTTTAAGAAATGGAAAGTTCTGAAGACTAGGAGAATCTTAATGCAATATCAATGTTCTAGGAATGCAGCATATATAACAATGTTGTGAGATAAACTGTTCAACAGATTTTTATGGTGTTAAATGTTGATAATTTAAGACAGTATAAATTATACTCATGATAGTTTAAGTTATCCTAGTGTAATGTGTTCTTGGACTGCAGCCTATATAACAAGAAATGTTGTGTGATAAATTGATTGACAGATTTTTATGGTGTAAAATGTTAATAAAAGACAGTATGGATTATACTACATGATAGTTAAAGTTATATTCAACATTAAATAAAGAAACAAGAAATGTTGAGTGATAAACTGATTGACTGATTTTTATGGTGTAAATAAGACAGTAGATTCTATAGAATTATACTACATGATAGTTTAAGTGTATTCAACATTAAATATAGAAACTGAATTTTTCTTTGTTTTTACTTTTACAATTATTTAATACACTTTATGATCATTCCTAATGTAATTAGAATCTATTCACAATAATTTAAAATTTCCATATGCTCACTAAGACAACCAAATGAGAGAAATAAAAGTGGCTCAGAGATTTGGCTCAAAAGTGGCTCTTAAGTGACTCCAACTTTTTCAAATTGGCGAAAAGGTTGGCAACAAGTATGAAAAACCCAGAGGAGGCCCTGTAATTGTATCTAAGCTTCTCAGAGATTTATTACTAAAGCACCATCAATTAATGCTATTAGTACAATTAATGTTTTGTTGGGTTTAACGTCGCACCAACACAATTATAGGCCATATGGCGACTTTCCAGCTTTGATGGTGGAGGAAGACCCCAGGTGCCCCTCCGTGCATTATTTCATCATGAGCGGGCACCCTGGTAGAACCACTGACCTTCTGTATGGCAGCTGGATGGCTTCCTCACATGAAGAATTCAATGCCCTGAGTGAGACTCAAACCCACATTGATGAGGGGCAAGTGATTTGATGTTAGCGACCTTAATCACTCGGCCACGGAGGCCCCCCATCTTAACTCAAGACTTTTAAATTTTTTATACACTGTACTCAAAGAAATATAAACATTGTTCACCTGACCTATAACTTTGTACCTTGCTACCTACCAATTTTGGTGAAAATTTTGCAGTTCGTGTGAAGAAGTTCTTTAAATGTATTGTTGATTTTTATCTCTGGCAGCCGCAAAATGAAGTCAAGGGAAACCATTTAATAAGCTTGAATGACAGGTAGACCAAATCTGATGAAGATCCATGAATGTATTTCTATCGTTAGCTCTAGTGGCTCCTGTAAGGGGCTAGTGTCTCCTTTTGAAAAATATTGGGAGATGATGCAACAGACCAAGTTTGATGAAAATCAAATATAAGAAGTTGTTTAAATGTATTTATGTGTGAATATTGCCAAATTTTAAAACCTGTTTACCTTCTCCATAACAATCTCTTATATGCAGTTTTTAAAGTGTAAAAATTTCCTCAGAATGATATTTTAAATATGGACAACCTATATTTGTCAGAAATGGTGAACACATTTATCCAAAGAAATTACAAACAAAGCTTATAGCTACTATTAGGAAACATAATTTTTTTACTTAACGATATCATACGGCGTCTAGTACGGTCTATCGGTATTTATATCAAAGTTATTTGTTTAGCAAGAGCTTTCTCAAAGTCAGAGGATACCAATTTTAGAAATCTTTATATGAAAAAAAGACTACTGCTATCATAAACTACCAAAGGCTTTATTAAAATTTTACTATAGATTGTCTGAAGTTTTAAAGAAATACAACAAAAATCTTAAAATCCTTCCTAAACATGATCTTACATACCGTATAATCTAGGAAGACATAGTTTATAAACTACAGAAAATTAGATATAATGCTTATTTTAATTAAATATTTGTAAAATCCATCAGAAAATTCATTAAAAGAGGATACAATGCAAAATGCATGTTTGGTAAATGACCCCTCTACAATTAGTCACTAACTTTCCTACTTCATAGTGCAATAACTACTCTAGTGTGAGACTCGTTGCAAGCTGCTTTTCTCCTAACTTCTACAAAAACGAACGGAGGGTGTGGACTTTTGTCTTGAAACTAGCTTAGTGGTGCTCTTGAAAGTTATGCTCTCGGTGCTCTGACTGACACAAGGTATTGAATACTCTAGTGTAACGATATCTTGGATTCACCTTGTTTACATGATTCACTTTATACAGTCTGGTATTTTGTCACTAATGTTACAGCTTATCTCAGCAGGTGATTATTTTATTTATAGTAATTATACCATCTTGTATAACTAGTTGAAAATAGGGTAAGTGTGAGGTTAGCATGCCCTAAATGCATTACATTTTAATTCCTCCTGAGCCCTTTATACAAGTTCATGATGTTTCCACCATAGCGTCCCTATTTTCAACTTGCTTGATGGCTGTTTTGCTTTATATGTTATGCTCCGTGGCCGAGTGGTTAAGGTCGCTGACTTCAAATCACTTGCCCCTCATCGCTGTGGGTTCGAGCCTCACTTGGGGCTTTGAATTCTTCATGTGAGGAAGCCATCCAGCTGGCTTACGGAAGGTCAGTGGTTCTACCCAGGTTCCCGCTCATGATGAAATAATGCACGGAGCAGCACCTGGGGTCTTCCCGCATCATAACAGCTGGAAAGTCGCCATATGACCTATAATTGTGTCGGTGCGACATTAAACCCAACAAAACAAGAGCTCGTCGAACATGAAATGCCCCCCTTGATGCATTTAGTAATTGCACAAGGAACAGAAATTATATGCACACTGTAAATAAGTATATGTAAACCATGTGACCCACAGGGCGGAGCCATATTTGACCCTTGGGGAATAATTTGAACAATCTTAGTAGAGGATCACTAGATGATGTCATATACAAAATATCAAAGCCCTAGGCCCTGTGGTTTTGGACAAGAGGTTTTTCAAAGTTTTTTCCTATATAAGGCTATATAAACCATGTGACCCTAGGGGTGGGGCCATATTTGACCCCAGGGAAATAATCTGAACAATCTTGGTAGAGGACCACTAGATTTTGCTACATACCAAATATCAAAGCCCTAGGCCCTATGGTTTTGGACAAGAAGATCAGAAACCATTTAACTGTTCCTGGCCAATGTGACCTTGACCTTTGACCTAATGACCTCAAAATGAATAGGGGTCACCTGCTGGTCATGACCAACCTCCCTATCAACTTTCGTGATCCTAGGCCTAAGCGTTCTTGAGTTATCATCCGGAAACTGTTTTACTGTTCAGGGTCACTGTGACCTTGACCTTTAACATACTGACCTCAAAATCAATAGGGGTCATCTGCTGGTCATGGCCAACCTAACTATCAATTTTCCTGACACTAGGCCCAAGCGTTCTTGAGTTATTGCCTGGAAAGCATTTTACTGTTCCTGGTCACTGTGACCTTGACCTTTGACATACTGACCTCAAAATCAATAGGGGTCACCTGCTGGTCATGACCAACCTCCCTATCAACTTTCGTGATCCTAGGCCTAAGCGTTCTTGAGTTATCATCCAGAAACTGTTTTACTGTTCAGGGTCACTGTGACCTTGACCTTTAACATACTGACCTCAAAATCAATAGGGGTCATCTACTGGTGATGACCAACCTCCCTATCAACTTTCATGATCCTAGGCCCAAGCGTTCTTGAGTTATCATCCGGAAACCGTTTTACTATTCAGGGTCACTGTGACCTTGACCTTTGACCTACAGACCTCAAAATCAATAGGGGTCATCTACTGGTGATGACCAACCTCCCTATCAACTTTCATGATCCTAGGCCCAAGCGTTCTTGAGTTATCATCCGGAAACGGATAGGTCTACATTCCGACCGACCGACCGACCGACCAACATCTGCAAAACAATATACCCCTCCTTTTTCAAAGGGGGGCATAATAAATTATATATTATGCATAATGTCTTGTATGTTAGTTGTGTTACTTCCCTGCATCCCCTTTATAAGCCTCCAACACCTTTTTAATGCCCCTAACACCTTTTTATGCCTCCCTTTTTTATGCTTCTAACACCTTTTTATGCCTCCCTTTTTTATGCCTCTAACACCTTTTCATGCCTCCTTTTCTTATGTCCCCACCACATTTTTATGCCTCCATGTTTTTCTTACCCTTTTCCATTTTTATATCATACCTATAATTAAAATATACTTGTTGGTGGGTATGTGAAGCAACCAGTCTGCTATATCAATCCACTACTTGTAGTTGGGACTACTTTGCGATACTTAGCTCTGGCCATATTTTCTATGCTCAATATTTCCTAAGTGTCGACTCGTAATTATCTTTAATTTTTTCAAAGGAAAATACATTTTCAAAATGTTCATGAATAGATTGATGGATGGATGGATAGACAACAGATAAAATGAAACCACAACAGCTAAATCAACCTTGCACTCTGTGCAAGTGAGCTTAAAAGTTGAAAAGAAAGTCTATGTGTTGACACACTTCTACATATTCTTTGTGCATACAACATCTGACACAACACACACTGTACAATCACAACAACACATCAAACTTTCATACCATGTCTAATACAAGATGTAATGCTGAAATAAGTATGTTATATACTTAGAAAATACAAGATTAAATCACATATATTACATAAGTATTACTTTGACACCTAACAACATAAAGCGGCTACCCTATCTTTCACTTACTGTTCCAAAGGCCATTACTTAGTGTAAAAAAAGCACAGCTTATTCTTTCTTTATATTTACTGTTACTGTTACATATACTGGCCATTAGACATTCTTTTTTTTTTCAGAGAAAAATTCAAACCGGAACAAGTAAATATCTGATATGGTAAAACAGAACTACTTCGGTATATCTACTTGATACAGCATGCTTACACCCATGAGACTCTAAACTATTTTAAATCCAGCAGACTTAGTGCTTCAAGAATTTTTAAACATTTATTTACTGGAATAATTTACATGGATCTAAGCCATCCATTTTGGAAGAAATGTGAAAGAAATCACTTTTCCCTGGCAAAAATGAAGTTTTGGTATCAATTTCCTGAATGCAGCCAGTCACTATGATTGTAAAATTTGATCAAAACAATACATCTGTCTGATCTGTACATGATTGATTACCAGGGAAGGCAGGATAATCTTGACCTGTACATGAGGAGCCAGTAGACAGAAATATCTCGATTTGTACAGAGTTATGATGATGTTTATAACTGTGTGTAAATCTGGACAAAAATTTAAGATGATATTGTATTTGTATCTGTTACTTAGTCTGAGACAGTGTAGGCACAAATAAAACAGAACAACAGCTATTACCTATTGTAAGGCTGCTTACGATAACAAAATGCACTTAATTTGGGATTCTAGCCTCATCTAATAGTTTTCATAAGCAGGCGGACAGATGGACAGGACAGACAGACAGGACATATTATTGCTCCTATATCTTTATTCTGACTTTTCCCAGATTAAAATTGCATAACTACATAAGAGCAAAATGTATAAGATAATGGGCATGATGTAGATGAATAAACATCTACAAAATTTATGACTTGTACCAGTCAAATAATAATGTATATTTCTAGGCAGGTTTACGGTTTCTTATGAGTAAATACAATTACAACGAACATTATTAACATTTTTCTTGCAGTAGTGTTACTTTCACAGACAACTGTTAAGGTAACAGACATTATGCAGTCTTATAAAAAAAAAACTGCCTCAGTCCCTTACCTGTTATCCCGTTTTGGAAACTTGTGAGTGTAGTCTACCCTGAATTCCTTAGCAAACAACAGAAAGGCATTCATCGGTCTCTTGGCCTTCACCAAAGTTTGATCCTTCAAATTACTATTCCCAGCACAAGAACCTGCTGGTGGACTCATATCTGTATCCTTCTTGTTTTGCTGAAACAAAATCACATACTGAATGACAGCCACCTTAGGTATGACATTTTTCCAAAGTATTAGCATATCAGAGACCTTATTTGGTAGCTAAAAAATAAACAAGATTACTGCCATTCCACCTCCCAACGGGATGGGCTATTTGTCATGCCTGCTGCCATAGGAACCTCATTTTTAGCATTGAAACTTAACTGAAGGATCTGCACATTCTCCGAAGAACCCACCATATTTAAGTGAGGTAGCATGAAAAAATGTCTTGTACTTTTAAAGTTAATGCAGGATCTATATTCAGTCACTGACAGTGCATAACGAAAGGGATAAAACAAAATGATGTCTGACTGTACATACGGCTGTTTATATATATCCAAGGTCAACGTCAGTGCAAAACAAACGCTCAACAGTTATAATTCAATAATAGATAACGTCAGTGCAAAACAAACGCTCAACAGTTATAAGTCAACAATAGATAACGTCAGTGCAAAACAAACGCTCAACAGTTACTATTCAACAGTAGTTAACGTCAGTGCAAAACAAACGCTCAACAGTTATAATTCAATAATAGATAACATCAGTGCAAAACAAACGCTCAACAGTTACTATTCAACGTCAGTGCAAAACAAAAGCTCAACAGTTATAACTCAACAGTAGTTAACGTACATGCAAAACAAACGCTTAACAGTTGTTACTCAACAGTAGTTAACGTCAGTGCAAAACAAACGCTCAACGGTTATAACTCAACAGTAGATAACATCAGTGCAAAACAAACGCTCAACAGTTATAACTCAACAGTAGTTAACAAAACAAATGCTCAACAGTTATAATTCAACAGTAGTTAACGTCAGTGCAAAACAAACGTTCAACAGTTATAATTCAACAGTAGTTAACGTACATGCAAAATAAACGCTCAACAGTTATAACTCAACAGTAGTTAACGTCAGTGCAAAACAAACGTTCAACAGTTATAATTCAACAGTAGTTAACGTCAGTGCAAAACAAACGCTCAACAGTTATAATTCAACAGTAGTTAACAAAACAAATGCTCAACAGTTATAACTCAACAGTAGTTAACGTCAGTGCAAAACAAACGTTCAACAGTTATAACTCAACAGTAGTTAACGTCAGTGCAAAACAAATGCTCAACATATATAATCAACAGTAGCTAACAAAATAAATGCTCAACAGTTATAACTCAACAGTAGTTAACGTCAGTGCAAAACAAACGTTCAACAGTTATAATTCAACAGTAGTTAACGTCAGTGCAAAACAAACGTTCAACAGTTATAATTCAACAGTAGTTAACGTACATGCAAAATAAACGCTCAACATTTATAATTCAACAGTAGTTAACGTCAGTGCAAAACAAATGTTCAACAGTTATAACTCAACAGTAGTTAACGTCAGTGCAAAACAAACGCTCAACAGTTATAACTCAACAGTAGTTAACGTCAGTGCAAAACAAACGCTCAACAGTTACTATTCAACAATAGTTAACGTCAGTGCAAAACTGTAGCTCAACAGATATAACTCAACAGTAGTTAACGTCAGTGCAAAACAAATGTTTTTCAACAGTTATAATACAACAGTAGTTAACGTACATGCAAAACAAACGCTCAACAGTTATAACTCAACAGTAGTTAACGTCAGTGCAAAACAAACATTCAACAGTTATAATTCAACAGTAGTTAACGTCAGTGCAAAACAAACGTTCAACAGTTGTAACTCAACAGTAGTTAACGTCAGTGGAAAACAAACGCTCAACAGTTGTAACTCAACAGTAGTTAACGTCAGTGCAAAACAAACGCTCAACAGTTGTAACTCAACAGTAGTTAACGTCAGTGCAAAACAAACGCTCAACAGTTATTACTCAACAGTAGTTAACGTACATGCAAAACAAACGCTCAACAGTTATAACTCAACAGTAGTTAACGACAGTGCAAAACAAACGCTCAACAGTTACTATTCAACAATAGTTAACGTCATTACAAAACTAACGCTCAACAGTTACTATTCAACAATAGTTAACTTCAGTGCAAAACAAACGCTCAACAGTTATAACTCAACAGTAGTTAACGTCAGTGCAAAACAAACGTTCAACAATTACAATTCAACAGTAGTTAACGTCAGTGCAAAACAAACGCTCAACAGTTATAATTCAACAGTAGTTAACAAAACAAATGCTCAACAGTTATAACTCAACAGTAGTTAACGTCAGTGCAAAACAAACGTTCAACAGTTATAATTCAACAGTAGTTAACGTCAGTGCAAAACAAACGCTCAACAGTTATAATTCAACAGTAGTTAACAAAACAAACGCTCAACAGTTATTACTCAACAGTAGTTAACGTACATGCAAAACAAACGCTCAACAGTTATAACTCAACAGTAGTTAACGTCAGTGCAAAACAAACGCTCAACAGTTACTATTCAACAGTAGTTAACGTCAGTGCAAAACAAACGTTCAACAGTTACAATTCAACAGTAGTTAACGTCAGTGCAAAACAAACACTTAACAGTTATAACTCAACAGTAGTTAACAAAACAAATGCTCAACAGTTATAATTCAACAGTAGTTAACGTCAGTGCAAAACAAACGTTCAACAGTTATAACTCAACAGTAGTCAACGTCAGTGCAAAACAAAAGCTCAACAGTTATAACTCAACAGTAGTTAACGTCAGTGCAAAACAAACGTTCAACATTTACAATTCAACAGTAGTTAACGTCAGAGCAAAACAAACGTTCAACATTTACAATTCAACAGTAGTTAACGTCAGAGCAAAACAAACGTTCAACAGTTATAACTCAACAGTAGTTAACGTCAGTGCAAAACAAACGTTAACAGATATAATTCAACAGTAGTTAACGTCAGTGCAAAACAAACGTTCAACAGTTATACTCAACAGTAGTTAACGTCAGTGCAAAACAAACGTTCAATAGTTATAATTCAACAGTAGTTAACGTCAGTGCAAAACAAACGCTCAACAGTTATAACTCAACAGTAGTTAACCTCAGTGCAAAACAAACGCTCAACAGTTAAAATTCAACAGTAGTTAACTTCAGTGCAAAACAAACGTTCAACATTTACAATTCAACAGTAGTTAACGTCAGTGCAAAACAAACGCTCAACAGATATAACTCAACAGTAGTTAACGTCAGTGCAAAACAAACGCTCAACAGTTAAAATTCAACAGTAGTTAACGTCAGAGCAAAACAAACGTTCAACATTTATAATTCAACAGTAGTTAACGTCAGAGCAAAACAAATGTTCAACATTTATAATTCCACAGTAGTTAACGTCAGTGCAAAACAAATGCTCAACATTTACAATTCAACAGTAGATAACATTAGCAAAACGTCAGTGCAAAACAAACATTCAACAGTTATAACTCAACAGTAGTTAATGTATGTGCAAAACAAACGCTCAACAGTTATAACTCAACAGTAGTTAACGTCAGGGCAAAACAAACGTTCAACATTTATAATTCAACAGTAGTTAACGTCAGAGCAAAACAAATGTTCAACATTTATAATTCAACAGTAGTTAACGTCAGTGCAAAACAAATGCTCAACATTTACAATTCAACAGTAGATAACATTAGCAAAACGTCAGTGCAAAACAAACATTCAACAGTTATAACTCAACAGTAGTTAATGTATGTGCAAAACAAACGCTCAACAGTTATAACTCAACAGTAGTTAACGTCAGTGCAAAACAAACGTTCAACATTTACAATTCAACAGTAGTTAACGTCAGAGCAAAACAAACGTTCAACAGTTATAATTCAACAGTAGTTAACGTATGTGCAAAACAAACACTCAACAGTTATAACTCAACAGTAGTTAACGTCAGTGCAAAACTAATTTTCAACTGATATAATTCAACAGTAGATAACGTCAGTGCAAAACAAACGTTCAACAGTTATAATTCATCTACTGTTCACAGGCAACCATCTCATGAAGTCTGACAGTCATAGAACCAAGTGTTCTAGTTATAAATAAGTAGATTTCAGACTACTGGTTAACAGACAACAATCCAATACTCAAAATATTCATTTAGAAGTGTCATTCTTTGACATCCCTCCTTTAAATTCAAGGTAAGTCCAAGGTAAGTACTTCCTTAAAAACTGCCTCAGTCCCTTACTTGTTATCTCGTTTTGGAAACTTGTGAATGTAGTCTACCCTGAATTCCTTAGCAAACAACAGAAAGGCATTCATTGGTCTCTTGGCCTACACCAAAGTTTGATCCTTCAAATTACTTTTCCCAGCACAGGAACCTGCTGGTGGACTCGTATCTGTATCCTACTGTTCAAAGCAAATACTGCTGAGATATCTTCAGGTTAAGCCTTAACTTCCTACTGCTCAGAGCAAATGATGCTGAGATATCTTCAACTTAAGCCTTACCTTCCTACTGCTCAGAGCAAATACTGCTGAGATATCTTCAGCTTAAATCTTACCTTCCTACTGCTCAGAGCATATACTGCTGAGATATCTTCAGGTTAAGCCTTAACTTCCTACTGTTCAGAGCAAATACTGCTGAGATATGTTCAGCTTAAGTCTTACCTTCCTACTGCTCACAGCAAATACTGCTGAGATATCTTCACCTTAAGTCTTACCTTCCTACTGCTCAGAGCAAATACTGCTGAGATATCTTCAGCTTAAGTCTTACCTTTCTACTGCTCAGAGCAAATACTGCTGAGATATCTTCAGCTTAAGTCTTACCTTTCTACTGCTCAGAGCAAATACTGCTGAGATATCTTCAACTTAAGTCTTACCTTCCTACTGTTCAGAGCAAATACTGCTGAGATATCTTCAGGTTAAGCCTTACCTTCCTACTGTTCAGAGCAAATACTGCTGAGATATCTTCAGCTTAAGCCTTACCTTCCTACTGTTCAGAGCAAATACTGCTGAGATATCTTCAGCTTAAGCCTTACCTTCCTACTGCTCAGAGCAAATACTGCTGAGATATCTTCAGGTTAAGCCTTACCTTCCTACTGCTCAGAGCAAATGATGCTGAGATATCTTCAGCTTAAGTCTTACCTTCCTACTGCTCAGAGCAAATACTGCTGAGATATCTTCAACTTAAGTCTTACCTTCCTACTGCTCAGAGCAAATACTGCTGAGATATCTTCAGCTTAAATCTTACCTTTCTACTGCTCAGAGCAAATACTGCTGAGATATCTTCAGCTTAAGCCTTACCTTCCTACTGCTCAGAGCAAATACTGCTGAGATATCTTCAGCTTAAGCCTTACCTTCGTACTGCTCAGAGCAAATACTGCTGAGATATCTTCAACTTAAGTCTTACCTTTCTACTGCTCACAGCAAATACTGCTGAGATATCTTCAGCTTAAGCCTTACCTTTCTACTGTTCAGAGCAAATACTGCTGAGATATCTTCAGGTTAAGTCTTACCTTCCTACTGCTCAGAGCAAATACTGCTGAGATATCTTCAGGTTAAGCCTTACCTTCCTACTGTTCAGAGCAAATACTGCTGAGATATCTTCAACTTAAGTCTTACCTTCCTACTGCTCAGAGCAAATACTGCTGAGATATCTTAGGTTAAGCCTTACCTTCCTACTGTTCAGAGCAAATACTGCTGAGATATCTTCAGCTTAAGTCTTACCTTTCTACTGCTCAGAGCATATACTGCTGAGATATCTTCAGGTTAAGCCTTACCTTCCTACTGTTCAGAGCAAATACTGCTGAGATATCTTCAGCTTAAGTCTTACCTTCCTACTGTTCAGAGCAAATACTGCTGAGATATCTTCAGCTTAAGTCTTACCTTCCTACTGCTCAGAGCAAATATAGCCGAAATATCTTCAGGTTTAGTCTTACCTTCATACTGCTCAGAGCAAATACAGCTGAGGTATCTTCAGGTGTAAAGTCAAATCTGAAATTGAGATATTGTGATTTCTTCAAACAGAAATTACTTCACAGAATTAAAATCAAGCCAAAATCTACACTGAAATCCAAATTTATCATGTAGATACTAAGAATAATTTTTATTTTCATGTTCTGGATGAATTTTGTATCATACATATTTCATCTTTTTAATTCACACTGTAAACTAGAGATTGTTCTTCAAGAAAAACGTATGCCTCACACCACTTACAACGCAAAAATTAATGTAAAATGCAACAAATTTAGGGCCATATCTCCATGGAAAATCACTGAACCATAACATTCCAAGGATATACACAACTAGACTTAGCAACAGTTGCTCCTATGAAATTTGATGGAATTCCAACAAGTGGTATCGTAAAAGTAACACAGATTTCAAAGAATCTGACAAATCAAGGGTCATAACTCCACAGAAAATCATTTAATCAGAATATGATGATGACAATCTTGGTAGCGGGTCACTCAAGGACCAGTTGCGTGAAATTATTTCAAAATCAGGCCAACAATTTCATACCAGATTTTTTTTAAGTTTTAATTATATAAGGACCATTTGTGTGAAATTATTTTAAAATCAATTCAGCAGTTTCATGCAAGAAGATTTTTAAAGATTCCAGGCGGCTGGACACCGGACAGTGAGTGATCATAATAGCTTACTGCGAGCACTTTGTACTCAGGTGAGCTGATCAATGAACTAGAACATGCCGATAATATACTCAATGAGGCTTGGAATGATCACTCTTGTTAAGGTTTGGTGGAAATCCACCCAATAATGTAGGAGAAGTAGCCAAAACATCATAAAATCTGATGAATCAATGGCAATTACTCCGTTGAAAATCATTAAACTGGAAAAAGCTGACGACATGCAGAATTAGACTTGGCAATGTTCACTCTTAGGAAGTTTGGTGTAAATCCGACTGCTAATGTCTGAGGAGTTATATGGACAATCTTTGTGCCATACAGACAGACAGATGGATGGACAGGCAGAGAGACTGACAGCACTAAACTAATATGTCTCCCCAACTAAATGTGGGAGACATAATGAATGTAAGTATTAATCTTGTGACTGAACAACAAAACCTTTAAATGGTATATAATACAAGGAGTGTTCAATAAATACACGGAAATATTTCTTTTCTTCATGTATCATCAAAAATAAATGAAACTGCTACATAATGTAGATTAGGAAATACTGAGTTGATACGACAAAATTTTTTTTCTTTGGATAAATAATAAATACTAGTCCCCATGGCAATGTCATGTGATGTCATCTGGCCCAATTTTGTCTCCTTTTCTATACTACATGCGCTAAAACATTACTTGCCACTGGCAAATTTGGTAAATATATATATGAAGAGTAAGCACTACGCCAATAACATCAAACTATAAACGTGACATCATTCAAATGTTTGGCAGGCATATTGTGTTGGTCATCACTTGAAAGTCAGTGTTGAACGGAGTCATGAGATAACACTTTGTGTTTTGTATCAAAAATCAAGAAAAGAGACAAATGCTATACTGCTAAAGGTTTAATGGACAATGCCCTGTAGAAAACAAAATTTTATTAGTGGAACGGGATGTTTAGAAGTGGTCAGGAAAACATCGCTGACGACTTATGGTACAGACATGAAAAATTACGTTCAGTTACGTTTTATCAATTAAAGAGCTCCTTCATACGGCATCACAGTTCAATGTCCCATTTCATCAATACGACAGGTAGGGCTGTCATCGATAGAAATGATATCGATGTATCAACGATATTTTTTGGTCGATCGATTATCGATTCCCATTTTCAAAAATCGATATTTTACAGAGAGAAAAAACAACTGTCTAGATAAACACTCAGACCCTCTAAAACAACTTTTTCTGCCTGCAAAAATGTGCCGAAAGTAACGGAAGTTGTCAAAAAGGTCATGTCTAAACTTGTACCGTAGCAGTCTTTTCCCACTAGCCGGCACTACCTATATGGGTAGAAGTAAAAAGGGCTCAACTTCAGAATCTATTTGCAAAAAGTTACGTTGTCCTGTCTTGAAAGGTCGCTTCGTTGTGTGTGCATGTAAAAACATAGAGTATATATACTGTTTCTACGTCAATCTCGGCTTTTTACTTGTTCGCGTATACTCCGTATCGACAAATTTTATCACGTGACCCGAAACAGGTAAACAGAGAGTTTCCCAGCCAGTGTGTTTATATACATACCGCATGTACACATTGCAAAGATTATCTAGTATTATCTTGAAATCATGGTGTTTTACTGCTGTGTTCCCAGTTGTAAATCTTCAGGATTTGATGAAAATGTGTCAATGCATAAATTTCCAAACGATGAAGGCAAATTAAGGTAAGAAAGCTATTTCATATTTTTTTATTTAAAAAATGTCAGTTTCAAAATATTATAAATTAGAAATGATGTAGTTTAAGTCTTGTGACTTGGACCAAAATTAATTTTAAATACAAGAGATTTGAATAAACACTGATTTTTCATTACTTCAGAATATCAAAAATAATAAATGCAAATGTAGATAGGTAATATGGTTGATCGCAAAATTTATTTCTTGGATAAATAATAATCTATCCAGTTCATGTTTGTGTTTTGAATTTTTGTCTCTTTTCTATACACACCCTCATATTTACCCAAAATATTATATCGATAGATTAACACTCCCATTGAACATCAAACAAAAGTGATGATCACAAATTTAGCAGGCAATTGGAGTGGTCTCACATTGAAGTTTTAACGGTATAATAACCTTCTTATTTAATCAATATTCATAAAAACAAAGTTTGTATGTTTGCAGCTTGAAAAGCAAAATTATAGACGGATTAACTTCAGATAATCCTAACTATACAGACATAAACAATTTATGTTCAGTACGATTTTATCATTAAAAGTCTTCTCGCAAATACAGTTAAATCATTTTCAATACGACAGTAGGACTTCACATAAAATGATAAGAGTATCACTATTTTTTCGATATTTATTCCCATTTCACGCAAATCATATACAAAAAAACCACTGCAATTAAAAACTCATACAACCTGTTTTACTTGCAAAATGTGGAGAATTAAGGATCGGCAAAATATGTTAACTGTACCTAGCGTCTTCCAGCGATCAACCTTATGGTTTGTTAAAAAGGTCAACTTAGAATCTATTTGCGTTCTGTCTTTTGAATCGCTTCGTTTGTTATTAAAACTAGAATATTAACTGCTATATTCGCTTTTATTTTCCTATACTCATTACGAATAATTTTATCTGACCCGAAGGAAACTAGTTTTGTCTTCGCCAGTGTGTTTACCCAACCGTTGTAACTTGCAATTATCTTATAATCTGAACATTTTATGCTTATGCAGTTTACATCTTCAGGATGATGAAATTACAATGCATAAATATGCAATACATGAAGATTGGTAAGAAAGGAATTGACAAACTTTATATTTATAAAATGCAGTGTAAACTTTATAGAATGTTAGCTTGTAAGTCATTCTCCGTTTGATCGATTATTTGTACATTTAGAATTTGATAAGCATGATTTTCAAAATAGTATACCAGCAATTAAGGCCAATAAAATGATAGGGTCGTGTGCTTGATTTTTTGCTAGACTGATTTGAAAAATAGGGACCTCACGCAATATTTCATAATGGGAGTCTATGGGAGAATCATAACTTTCTTAACATTTTCGCGAATAGAAATTTTTCTACAATGTAGATTTTGATGAAACTTCTCACAGTTGTAAATAAAGACATGGCCTATAATTAGATGAAATAAAATATATAGGTCCGTGTGCTTATTTTTGAAATATTTGACCATGATTAAAGTAAACCGGACAGTTCATGCTAATTTTAGGACGTTATTTTGAATTATTAAAATATGATATGTTTTAATATCATATTTTGACTTTACAATATAGCAACAGTACCATTGCAATAAATTTACTCACAGGTTGCAATTAATTCATAAAATTATTTTCTGTTCCGTACGCCGAATCCAGTCTTTATTCTACGTTTTCCGGAAAAATGGCGTCACGCCATCACTTCCGGTTTATCAAACGTGCAGAACTACCTTAAAGAACATACAGAATTCATCAAAAAAAAATCCCAGCTGCTGTTACAAGGAAAAGTGAAGTATTGTTAAGAGTGCCTTCTGATAAATAGTGTTTTCTTTTTAATTTTAGGTGTGGAAAGACAGGATACGTAGGTCAGGGTCATCGGCTACAAAGGATGACTTTAGAGTAACAGCCAGCACCAGAGTCTGTTCAAAACATTTCCAATCTGTAGACTATGTTTGCCCAGATGCAGCAAAGGAACGTTTAAAGTGTGATGCAGTTCCATCTGTTTTCACATGGATTCACACACCAAAGCGGAAGTCACCGAGAAAGAGAAAGTTTGAGGACAGCGATGAGACAGACACTGCATCAGAAGGCGAGGAGAGAGTGCATCAGAAAGTACAGGCTAATATAGTCATGCCGTGTACTCATAGATTCTCATTGAATAACATCGTACATTCCAATCCTAAGCTGAATTTGTTACGTTTTTATACAGGCTTTGCAACTATTGCAGTTTTCAATACCGTTTTAGAACTGATTGTGCCAAAGAAGGACCGAAGTTCAATAACATACTGGGATCGACGCAAAAGTAGTTCATACACATCTGGAGCTGAATATTTTGAAAGTGACTATGAAATGTCAGAAAGTGAAAGCAGTGATGAAGAAGATTTTGATGCATCTCAAGCATCCAGGACTTACAAACTTTCTTTGGAGGATGAATTCTTACTGACTGTAATGAAACTTAGACTGGGATTATTTAACAAGGACTTGGCAAACCGTTTTCAAATTTCGTTATCAATGGTGTCAAGAATTTTCAATACATGGATAAATTTAATCTACATAAGACTAGGTTCTATGAAAGTTTTTCCTCATCGTGATATAATATCAAAACATATGACACATGATTTTAAAAAGCAGTATCCAAATGTAATGCTAATTATTGATTGCACTGAGTTAAAAATACAAATGCCTTCTTCGTTAGTACGAAAGTCACAAACGTATTCTGACTACAAGTCGGCAAACACATATAAAGGCCTCGTTGGAGTAGACAGTCGTGGAGGAATAATGTTTGTGTCACATTTATACACTGGTGGAATTTCAGACAAAGTAATTTGTCAACGCAGTGGTCTCTTTGATTTGTTAAAACAAAAAATAGGAACTGGCGAATTAAAACGTGGAGACGGAATCATGGCAGATAAAGGATTTACAATTGCAAACGAATTGAACGAGATAGGTCTCTGTCTAAACATTCCTCCGTTCCTTGGAAAAAGAAAACGATTGTCTGCTGCAAATGTACAGGATACACATGTAATAGCTCATCATCGGATACATGTTGAAAGGGCCATAGGAAAAGTTAGAAACTTCCATATATTTGACAGAAGATTACCTATTAAATCTGCTGGTGTTGTAAATCAAATATGGACTGATTGTTGCCTTTTATCAAATTTCCAGGACCCTCTTATTGCAAAAACTTCAACTGACGATGACTAAAGTACTCACTTAAATGTCCGTCTGCTTGTTTTTAAGATAAGGCACTGCTGAGTTGTGTAAAATTGAGCAAGCTTTGGGAAAATTCTTGCCCACACGTTTTTGTCATAAAATATACGTTCTACAAATAGTCCTTTGTTCGTGAAAACAACAAAGTCGCACCAATTTACACCGGCTATTGCCATCTGTCCAGTCACTTGGTAGAAGTAACTATGTGACCTTTTTAAATGCAGCTCCTCGTCCCTTATTTCAAGACAGAAGTCTGTATTTCTTGCTGCTTCCGCGGGTGTAGTATTTCTATATTTATATGGGCACTTAATTTCCAACAGCCCGAAGTGATCATAAGATGACCTGTCTAAAACTTTGCCGTCTGGGGAAGCTCCAAGATAAGGACAGCTTGGATTTATTAGGAGTCCTGTGCGAAATACTGACACATTATGTTTGCAATTGTTTTTCATTTTTTTAGTGTACAATTTTCGTGCAGTATCTTCTTTATCTCTGCCATGTGAAATTGATTTTACACTTGATAAATCTTTGCATGTAAATAAATTTTTGACAAAAGCTTCACTTGGTTCACTTTTTCTATTTATAACGTCGCCAAACTTTGATGCTGTAAGTCTATTTTTACGCATCTCATGCCATAGTTTATTCCGAGACTGATCGACGGTGATTTGTTCAATCTCCTCAGACCTGGCTTTAGTTACGTCCAGTGATTGCAAGAATGTTTTGCTTGTTTCATCAAGTTGAGTTAAGTCTATGTTAAGACTTGAATTTGGTACAGGTATATCAGGGAAGCGAAGGTTGTCTTGCAAAACAATATCAACTTTGCTGGGAATGTACGCTGAAAATTCAGACTTAGAGCTGTGATAGTCTTGGAGTTGATAGCTGAGTGGGGAACCAGTAGGAACTTCTCCAAATAATGTGTCAGTTGAGTGTGTTGTTGAGTGGTCTTTAGTTAAATACACTATAGGAATGTTACTGTTGCGTGCTCCAACTATTTCTTGTATAGTAGCTACCTCCTCTTTTGATGGTGCCAAAGTTCCTTTACTTTTTTTTGCACGCCCGTCATACAAATAACATTTCACAGGTTCCCTTTTACGTAGCTGTCTGTCAGTTGCTGCTTTGGCAAAGGTGAGCTTCATTACTGGTTCTGGTTCAATTTTGTCCCCACGTGGCTTATGCCATATTTGGCTCACTTCTGTACATGACATATCTGCTGGGATCTCTGTCATTCTCTTGCTACTCCAGTGATTTACATTGTATAACAATGCAATTATATGGTTGCAAACTCCTCCGGTTCTGAAAGCATAAATGAAATCATATAATTAGAATTTATTTGATAATATTCATTATTCTTTTAGTGACATTTGTTTGAAAACTTCAGTATAGTTTTAATGGAATACAAGACAAAATAATTCACACACAAAAATCAAATTAAGTTTCAATCATTTAAAAAAGTACATAATTTTCACTCACCCAGCAATACAGCTGCATTGTCCATCAAGAACGTTTGATTCTTTTAAACATATCTCTGCCGATAATATATGTGGCAATTCATTTTTCTTCTGACTTCGCCAACATTTTGTTTGACAAGAAATTTACTGTCTGTTTTACAAACAAAAGCATCATGTACATAACTTTCAATAAAAAAATTGTATCCTTTTTCAAATGCCCTGTTTTTTCCTCTTACTTTTATATAATCAGCAATTTGTAAAATAGTAAATTTTGGAATTTCATTTAATTTTTTACTCCAATTCAAAGAACTACTAGAGGCCATTTCTGTAATTTTCTGTAGAATATTGTAAAGACTGAGATTAATTAGGATTCTGTGTAGGTTGAGGGTCTAATTGTTTATTTATTAGCAAGTGATAAGAAATAGATTAACTGTGGTTATTAATCTGACATGGTTGTAAACTCATTGTAGAGGCATTCTCTCTGCAGTGTAGTGAGAATGTTTACCTGTTTCAGATCACGTGATAGGGCTGTCGATACGGAGTATAGCTGATCACTCAGTAAAAGGTACAGAATTTAGCTAGTGCCCGTAACAATAACAATCAAAGATGGCCGAAGAGGAAGCCGTCGGCTTAAATAGTGGAAAAACAGTCAAAAGATGGAAGGAAAAGCTTTGTTTTGGTTCGTAGAAACACAGGGTGTTGCTTAAACATGCCTTTGGGTACAACAAACAAACAGTCAAACACTACAAATTTGAGGCCCATTGAAAACTTGGGCAGAAGTTAAAAAAGAAAACAAAAAAAAAACAACAAAAAAAAACACAAAACTCGCGGTGCCAGTACCTAATCCGAATGTAAACTTGTGCAAGGTAAAAATTAAGACAGGGTATGAAACAGGCTAAAAATAAATAAAAACATTGTAAATAAATAAATTAATTAATTTAATAAATAAATAGATATCTGTGGAAGAGAAATGCAGAATTTTAGCTGTTTGAAACCCAACTCCAGTGCCTGGTATTATAGTTTACTAGGTTGTAAAGTAGGATAAACGCAAAAGAGGAGTGAAGGCACAATGAAGATCTATAAAAGATTTCATTAATTTTCATTTATTTTATTTATTTCATAGATACAAATACAACACAATCAAACAGTAATATAAAAAGTAGGCAAAAAAAAAGACATAACATTAACAAGAAGGTATATAGCATGCCCATAAACAAAGAGATTGTTAATCTAACTTAATAATCGATATATCGATGTATCGTCGATATTTGTCTTCCGATATATCGGTATCGTCGATATGCAAAAGACCCAATCAATGACAGCCCTAACGACAGGTATATCATATGAACAATATCTATTTATTGGTAGGAAGGTGTAGAAAATGCATTTAATTGCGATAAACATTGAACCAATGGTAATCAGGAGTTGTACTGATTGTTTGTGATATGACAGCATCTTAATGACGTTGGGCCGCTTATAAATATTATGCATGTTATGATATCTGTAATTTAGATATCCGCATTTATTATGTTTATATCCGTCATATTTTCAAATTTCAGCAACATAGGACCAGAGATAAAGAAATGAGAGCACCTTTCCGCATATTTATTGAACAACCCTCTTACAAAATGTATTAAATTTATGTTTGTTCAACAAATCTTACCAAATCCGATAAAAACAAAACTTTAATACTAAGAGTTGATAACTTACTACAGTAACTATTCATTTCACGATGATCATGAAAGATCAATGTTTACTTATCATTTAATAATCTTTTATCTGCAAAAACTTTGATTAATCACGTTAGCAAACATTTCTGTATGTGAAACATATCATTCTGGGAATTCCTAAATGTTTGTACTGCAAAATGTTCAATACTATTGTGGCTGCTTTAAGACATTTTGCTATGCTGTTGGCATGTGAGTCGTTTTTGTGGCACATTTCCTTGTGTCGACCTGGCGCACTATACGAAAATTATATTGTGTCATTTTGGCACGCCAACACGACAGCATGAAACTAACAATGCAACATAATGAAACAATTTATTTCGCATGCATGCTATTAACAAAGATTTCATTTTAGCTTGTTAGCACGCCCCATCACCAAATTGCATCTTTCCTTCCGTGGCAATTCTATATTTTGTTATGTAACATTGTAAGTTTCAATGCCACTTAACGAAATGTCCTAAATCAGCCAACATACAATACAGCAATACAGACAAGTTCAGCATGTGATGACAAGGAAGTGTCTGTATACCACATGGATCGGCTAATGAAGAAGAAAACAGACAATCAAATACATAAACACACCTTATATTTATAGTTCATTGCATTTAGCAGGTTCCAGTTAGCAATGCAAAGTAACTCTTAATTTGCTGAAAATACCATAAAGTACTTACTCTTCAAAACTTCTGAAAATTTCCTCCGAAAATGTTGCCTCAGGGTGAGAAGGTGGAAGGCAAATGTCACCGACAGACAGATCACAGCAAGGTATCCCATAATGCACCACAGTCTCAAATGGATTACAAGATGACCAACCTTAAATATATAATTTTCTTTAAAGCATGTCACTTCTCAGAGTTTTTGCCACAATGGTTTAATTTTTGGACAAAAGCTACCTGTAGGGGAAACTTCCATTTGTGAAATAAAATTAAATAAATATTTTTTACCTACTTCCCAAAAAAGGAAAGTTGTTACGAAATATAGTCACTTGTTTTCTGTTCAGGAAGTAAAGTCACCATTTTTTTTGTTTGCCTCATTCACAAGGCCTGGTGTGTAAGAATATATATAGGTTCAGTAAACTTCAGTAAATAAAATATGCCACAATAATTATGCCACAATACTTTATCTTAATTTCTGTATTTTCAATGTACTAATTAAAATTTTATTCAACTATCTCATTCTGAACTTCAATGCCTCTCAAATAGGTAATTTAATTTCCAAAGTGGGAAACTCAGACATATATTTACTTAGAATTGCTTTTCAAATTCTGGGACAGGCAGTCAACAGAAAAAAGTCTTAAGAATTATCAAACAGGAGGGTCATTGACCCTGAAGTGCTTGCCTGTGTAAAAGACTTTAAGTGTGTTTGTATAACGTAATGGTACAAGTACAGACTTAGGTTTATATAAATATTGAGGCTCAGAGAAGAGGATATTCCAAGTTTCTTCTATATTAGTCTGTATTATATACATGTCACATACATGGGCATCGCCATTTTTGAACCTCTGGCAATAATTTGAACAATTGCGGTAGACAGTCAAACCCTGATATCACATGCCAAATATCCAAACAAGAGGACCATGATGGTCCTGAATCGCTCACCTCTTCCCACATGACCCAGTTTTGAGTATGACGTCGTTTTTTCTATTATTTGACATAGTGACCTAGTTTTTGAGCTCATGTGACCCAGTTTTGAACTTGACCTAGATATTATCAAGATAAAAATTCTGACCAATTTTCATGAAGATCCATAGAAAAATATGGTCTCTAGAGAGGTCACAAGGATTTTCTATTATCTGACCTATTGACCTAGTTTTCGAAGGTACGTGACCCTGTTTTGAATTTTACCTAGATATCATCAAGGTGAACATTCTCACTAATTTTCATGAAGATCTCATGAAGAATATGGCCTCTAGAGAGGTCACAAGGTTTTTCTATTTTTATACCTCCTGGCCTAGTTTTTGACCACACGTGACCCAGTTTCGAAACTGACCAAGATGTCATTAAGTGAACATTCAGATCAATTTTCATGAAGATCCATTGAAAAATATGGCCTCTAGAGAGGTCAAAAGATTTTTCTAATTTTAAAACTACTGACCTAGTTTTTGACCGCAGTTGACCCAGTTTCAAACCTGAACTAGATATCAATAAGATGAACATCCAGACCAACTTTCATACAGATCCCATGAAAAGTATGGCCTCTAGAGAGGTCACAAGGTTTTTTTATTATTTGACCTACTGACCTAGTTTTTTAAGGCACATGACCCAGTTTCAAACTTGACCTAGATATCATCAAGGTGAACATTCTGACCAATTTTCATGAAGATCCATTCAAGGGTATGGCCTCTAGAGAGGTCACAAGGTTTTTCTATTTCAAGACCTACTGACCTAGTTTTTGATCGCAGTTGACCCAGTTTCGAACTTGACCTATATATCATCAAGATAAACATTCAGACCAACTTTCATACAGATCCCATGAAAAATATAACCTCTAGAGAGGTCACAACGTTTTTTCATTATTTGACCTACTGACCTACTTTTTGATGGCACGTGACCCACTTTCGAACTTGACCTAGATATCATCAAGATGAACATTCTGACCAATTTATATGGAGATCCATTCACAAGTATGGCCTCTAGAGAGGTCACAAGGTTTTTCTATTTTTAGACCTAGTGACCTAGTTTTTGACCGCACATGACCCTGTTTCAAACTTGACCTAGATATCATCAAGATGAACATTCAGACCAACATTCATACAGATTCCATGAAAAATATGGCCTTTAGGGAGGTCACAAGGTTTTTCTTTTATTTGACCTACTGACCTAGTTTTTGACGGCACGTGACCCACTTTCGAACTTGACCTTGAAATCATCAAGATGATCATTCAGACCAACTTTCATACAGATCCCATGAAAAATATGGCCTCTAGAGAGGTCACAAGGTTTTTCTATTATCTGACCTACTGACCTAGTTTTTGATGGCACGTGACCCACTTTCGAACCTGACCTTGATATCATCAAGATGAACATTCTGACCAATTTTCATGAAGATCTCATGAAATATATGGCCTCTAGAGAGGTCACAAAGTTTTTCTATTTTTAGACCTACTGACCTAGTTTTTGAAGGCACATGACCCAGTTTCGAACCTGACCTAGATATCATCAAGATGAACATTCTGACCAATTTTCATGAAGATCTTGTGAAATATATGGCCTCTAGAGAGGTCACAAGGTTTTTCTATTTTTAGACCTACTGACCTAGTTTTTGACGGCACGTGACCCGGTTTCGAACTTGACCTAGATATCATCAAGATAAACATTCTGACCAACTTTCATAAAGATCCCACAAAAAATGTGACCTCTAGAGTGGTCACAAGCAAAAGTTTACGGACGCACGGACAGACGACGGACGCCGCACGATCACAAAAGCTCACCTTGTCACTTTGTGACAGGTGAGCTAAAAACATTTGTGTAAACTTGTTTTAAAATTGGGTCTGCTGTTTCTGTACTTAGCAATAATTTTTACCTTTTTCTTTCACAAAGAAAGGGTGGTCTCTCTGACATACTGCCGAAATGTCACGTTGCCCTAATACTGCTGGGGTGAAGTGAATCGTAATCTCTGATTCATCAGTCTCATTGTTGTGTTCAATAATCTCAGCAATATGAAGTCCATTGGGTGCAAAACTGCAATACATAACTGATTAATGACAGAATAATCTCAGCAATATGAAGTCCATTGGGTGCAAAACTGCAATACATAATTGATTAATGACAGAATAATCTCAGCAATATGAAGTCTATTGGGTACAAAGCTGCAATACATAACTGATTAATGACAGAATAATTTCAGCAATATGAAGTCCATTGGGTGCAAAACTGCAATATATAACTGATTAATGACAGAATAATCTCAGCAATATGAAGTCCATTGGGTGCAAAATTGCAATACATAATTGATTAATGACAAAATACAGTAGTCTATTGGGTGCAAAACTGCAATACATAATTGATTAATGACAGAATAATCTCAGCAATATGAAGTCCATTGGGTGCAAAACTGCAATACATAATTGATTAATGACAGAATAATCTCAGCTATATGAATTCCATTGGGTGCAAAACTGCAATACATAATAGATTAATGACAGAATAATCTCAACAATATGAAGTCCATTGGGTGCAAAACTGCAATATATAATTGATTAATGACAGAATAATCTCAGCAATATGAAGTCCATTTGGTGCAAAACTGCAATACATAATTGATTAATGACAGAATAATCTCAGCAATATGAAGTCCACTGGGTGCAAAACGGCAATACATTATTGATTAATGACAGAATAATCTCAGCAATATGAAGTCCATTGGGTGCAAAACTGCAATACATAACTGATTATTGACAGAATAATTTCAGCAATATGAAGTCCATTGGGTGCAAAACTGCAAAATATCATTGATTAATGACAGAATAATCTCAGCAATATGAAGTCCATTGCGTGCAAAACTGCAATACATGATTGATTAATGACAGAATAGTCCACTGGGTGCAAAATGCAATACATGATTGATTAATGACAGAATAGTCCATTGGGTGCAAAACTGCAATACATGATTGATTAATGACAGAATAATCTCAGCAATATGAAGTTTGTTGCCAAAACAATAGGGTACAGTGAAAAATTTTAGGGTACAAACTAATTCTACATGTTTTTTTTACTTTCAACTAAAATACCTTTTACCCCAAAATCTTTTAGAAGGAATATCTCAACAATTCAGCCCCTGTTGTTTTTTTTATGACCATCAGTGATTAAATGCCTGGTCAAAGAAGACTTCTACAGCTCTAGAATGAATGCACATTGTACACTTCATGGCCACACTTTCCCAATGTAGCCACTGAAGGAACGCAGGATCAGTTAGCCAGTCATCTTGAAGTTTTTAGGATGATTTTGCCTTTTTTCTTTTCTGGGCTAGCAGATGCCATTTTTAGTACACCAAGTGAGGTTACAAATATAATATTTGAGCGACCATTTTTGATTGCCAACTTGTAAGGCTGCAGACCACCAAAACAGCAGAAAATAAAATAACCAGTAATTATTAGGGTCACACACAGACCCGCAGTAAAAACCATTCTCAGTGCGAGATTTCTCCCCTTTAAAAATACTCTCTAATCTCCTTGGTGTCAACAAAACTTAACTTTCTTTCCCAAATTTGAAAGGTTACTTTTGCATATGTTCTATGCCATGGCTTTGTCTAAAACATGTAGCATTTTATTTCAGTGCATATTTTAATATGCTTGCACCATAATCATGATCACTGCAAAATACTATCAATCTGTTCAGTCAAACAATCATAAAGGTTATATTTACAGTCATTCATGTGCGTAGCGAAACAAGCAGAGCTCATGTTGTCAGTTCCCGTTATCACTCTTTGCGATTATTTATCTAAATGGGAGCAAGATGTAGAGAGTGAGGTGTAGGGAGTGAGGTGTAGGGAGCGAGGTGTTGGAGCAAGGTGTAGAGAGTGAGGTGTAAGCAGTGAGGTGTAGGGAGAGAGGTGTAGGCAGTGAGGTGTAGGGAGTGAGGTGTAGGCAGTGAGGTGTAGGGAGCGAGGTGTAGGCAGTGAGGTTTAGGGAGTGAGGTGTACGGAGCTGTAGGGAGTGAGGTTTAGGGAGCAAGGTGTAGGAGTGAGGTGTAGGCAGTGAGGTGTAGGAGCGAGGTGTAGGCAGTGAGGTGTAGTGAGCGAGGTGTAGGTAGCTGTAGGGAGTGAGGTTTAGGAAGCGAGATGTAGGGAGCTGTAGGGAGTGAGGTTTAGGGAGCAAGTTGTAGGGAGGGTGTAGGGAGAGAGATGTTGGGAGCTGTAGGGAGTGAGGTTTAGAGAGCAAGGTGTAGTGAGTGAGGTGTAGTGAGTGAGGTGTAGGGAGGAGGTGTAGGGAGCCAGGTGTTGTGAGTGAGGTGTAGGGACTGTGACGTGTAGGGAGCCAGGTGTAGGGACTGTGAGGTGAAATTTCTCCTAAAGGTAGTTCTGCATGTTCAGATTAATTACTCTACAAACTAGAATTTGATTAAATCCTGAATTGTCAAAAATTTCAGAATATTCTTTGAAAATACTCTAAATAAAACAGGTAGGGTAGTAAGCTTGACATTTTGTTAGACCGATCTGAAAAATTTTGACCTCATAAAAGTTTTAATAATGGGTTGCTAAGAGAATATCACAATTTTCAAATAGAAATTGTTCTACAATGTATATTTTAATGAACATTTTACAGCTGTAAATAAACATATACTGCAAAATATGGTGAAATAAAATTCATAGATCCATGTTCTTGTTTTCTGAAATATCTGCCCATGATTAATGAGACCCGCAAAATACATGATGATTTAAAGACATTATTTGGAATTATTTAACAGGTCAAACATTGTAATATCATATTTTACCTTTAGAAAGATAGTAATGCTCCAATTTTGAAATATTTACTCATAAGACTAAAGATTTTCATTGATTTTCATTGTGTATTAACCTTAAGGTTAATTGTTGTGTGAGATACCATCGAAAATGATGTCAACATTTCGAACAAATTCTGATAAGCATTCTTCTTTAATACTGTGTTTTCTTACTTTGATGTAGTCATTTTCAATGAGGCCTGTTGTGTCAGCTCCTCTTTTTGAGCAATTAATTCTGCAAGCTGCCATTTGGAATCCTCCGAAGACAAAAATTTGATTTTTGTTCCTGTAAATAAAGTTGATGTTGTATGAATAAATAAACAAGAGCTCGTCGAACACGAAATGCCCCCCTTGATGCATTCAGTAATTGCACAAGGAACAGAAATTATATGCTCATTGTAAACAAAACTTCTACCATTCAGGTTTAATATGACCTTGACCTTTAACCTATTAACCTAACAAGAGATTACAGATTGATCTTGGCGCCATCCACTGAGCCATTTTTGAATGTTCCAAATTTCAAGACTAGCTCAAGGTCAAAATCAAGATCAAATTTCATTTAGGTACAAAACAATGTGTATGTGGTCCAAATTTGAAAGCGGTGGCTTGAGAAATGTGAAAGCAGGTCACTAGATCAATTTTAAGGTAAAGTTCATTTCGGTAGACAGAACTATGCATGTGCTTCAAATTTGGAGGCTGTAGCTTGAGAAATGTGAAAGTAGGTAATAGATAAAAATCAATGTAAAATTTCAATTCAGAACACAAAAATATGCATGCAGTCCAAATTTGAAGCATGTACCTGCAAAAATGTGAAAATAGGTCACTAGGTCAATCTCATGATCAAAGTTTATTTCGGTACACAAAACTATGCATGTGGTTCAAATTTGAAGGCTGTAGCTTGAGGAATGTGAAAGTAGGTCACTTGGTCAAAATCAAGGTCAAATTTTATTTCAGAACACAAAACTATGCAAGTGGTCCAAATTTGAAGCCTGTACCTTCAGAAATGTGAAAGAAGGTCACTAGGTCAATCTCAAGATCAAAGTTCATTTCAGTACACAAAACTATGCTTGTGGTCCAAATTTGAAGGCTGTAGCTTGAGAAATGTGAAAGTAGGTCACTAGGTCAAAATCAAGGTCAAATTTTGTTTTGGAAAAAAAAAACTATGCATGTGGTCCAAATTTGAAGCCTGTACCTTCAAAAATGTGACAGTAGGTCACTAGGTCAATAACAAGGTCAAAGTTTTTTTCAGTACACAAACCTATGCATGTGGTCCAAATTTGAAGGCTGTAGGTACAGAAATGTGAAAGTAGGTCACTAGGTCAAGATTAAGGTCAACTCATGTCAAGGTTCATCTTGCCACTCAAAACTATACATGTGGTCCAAATTTGAATGAAGTAAGTTACGGACATGAAGATTCTAAGTTTTTCCCTATATAAGTCTATATGAACCATTTGACCTCTGAGGCAGGGCCATATCTGACCCAAGAGGGATAACTTGAACAAACTTAGTAGAGAACCACTAAATGATGCTACATTACAACATACCAAAGCCACAGACTTTGTGGTTTGGACAAGAAGATTTTCAAATTTTTTTCCTATATAAGTCTATATAAACCATGTGACCCTAGGGGTGGGGCCATATTTGACCCCAGGGAAATAATCTGAACAATCTTGGTAGAGGACCACTAGATTTTGCTACATACCAAATATCAAAGCCCTAGGCCCTATGGTTTTGGACAAGAAGATCAGAAACCATTTAACTGTTCCTAGCCAATGTGACCTTGACCTCTGAACTAATGACCTCAAAATCAATAGGGGTCATCTGCTGGTCATGGCCAAACTAACAATCAATTTTCTTGACACTAGGCCCAAGCGTTCTTGAGTTATTGCCTGGAAACCATTTTACTGTTCCTGGTCACTGTGACCTTGACCTTTGATATACTGACCTCAAAATCAATAGGGGTCACCTGCTGGTCATGACCAACCTCCCTATCAACTTTCGTGACCCTAGGCCTAAGCGTTCTTGAGTTATCATCCGGAAACCGTTTTACTGTTCAGGGTCACTGTGACCTTGACCTTTAACATACTGACCTCAAAATCAATAGGGGTCATCCGCTGGTCATTACCAACCTCCCTATCAACTTTCATGATCCTAGGCCCAAGTGTTCTTGAGTTATCATCCAGAAACCATTTTACTATTAAGGGTCACTGTGACCTTGACCTTTGACATACAGACCTCAAAATCAATAGGGGTCATCTGCTGGTGATGACCAACCTCCCTATCAACTTTCGTGACCCTAGGCCTAAGCGTTCTTGAGTTATCATCCGGAAACCGTTTTACTGTTCAGGGTCACTGTGACCTTGACCTTTAACATACTGACCTCAAAATCAATAGGGGTCATCCGACGGTCATTACCAACCTCCCTATCAACTTTCATGATCCTAGGCCCAAGTGTTCTTGAGTTATCATCCGGAAACCGTTTTACTATTCAGGATCACTGTGACCTTGACCTTTGACATACAGACCTCAAAATCAATAGGGGTCATCTGCTGGTGATGACCAACCTCCCTATCAACTTTCATGATCCTAGGCCTAAGCGTTCTTGAGTTATCATCCGGAAACCGTTCTACTATTCAGGGTCACTGTGACCTTGACCTTTGACATACAGACCTCAAAATCATTAGGGGTCATCTGCTGGTGATGACCAACCTTCCTATCAACTTTCATGATCCTAGGCCTAAGCGTTCTTGAGTTATCATCCGGAAACGGATAGGTCTACATTCCGACCGACCGACCGACAGACCTACCGACTGACCGACCGACCGACATCTGCAAAACAATATACCCCTCCTTTTTCAAAGGGGGGCATAATAAATACTAGTAAATAAATAAATAAATAAATAAATAAAAATAAAACCCCAAATATTCCACAGCGTAGATACAACTAGAGCTAACACTAAAGGTGATGAATGTACCCCCCCGCATGCACTGACACAGTACATTGCAATTTGACGCACACAAGACTGCACAATTATGTGGACTGTATGTATATAGACTGTATGTATACAGTATAATAACAAAAAACAAAGTCCCATAACTATGCAGAATATTTATCTAAAAGAACGTAACATGCACCATGCACAACTAGGGTTGGTACTGATCACTTGTGTGAAGTTTCATTAAATTGTGTAAAAGGGTTCCGAAGATTAGGCGTGCACAAGATTGCATATGCAGACTGTATGTACATAGTATGTTAACAAGAAACAAAGTCACATAACTCTGCAATTTTTGTTGTTGAAAGAACCTAACATGCCCCATACACAACTACTGTTGTTACTGATCACTTGTGTGAAGTTTCATTAAATTGTGCCAAGGGGATAAGGAGATATGGTGCGCACAAGATTGTGTCTATGTATATAGTATAGCAACAAAAAACAAAGTCCCGTAACTCTGCAATTTTTTTCTGAAAGAACCTAACATGCCCCATGCACAACTACTGTTGTTACTGATCACTTGTGTGAAGTTTCATTAAATTGTGTCATGGGGATGAGGAGAGATGGTGCACACAGGGGATGAGGAGAGATGGTGCGCACAATATTGTGTCTACGGACAGACAGACAGATGGATGGACAACCTGAAACCAGTATACCCCGCCTTACAACTTTGTTGTCGGGGGGTACAATAAATTTCTACATAAATATGATATAGAAGATTATTTATTTTGCGTGGTATATATCTCAATGAGAAGAGAAACAATGTTTATGTATGAATGAAAACTGTCTCACTTATTTGTGAGATATATTTCAAATAAATAAAAAGAAAAAAAATTTCCTTTTATTTCATGCTTATTTACATTGAAATACAAAATTTGCAGCAAACTTCGATCTCAGCAGATGTACATAAAAAACAAGCAAAAAGAAACTTCAGATGTGATGTTACTAAGATGTACAAATTTCCATTACATTTTGTTATTTGCAGCATAATGTAATAAAATTCTCATCCTCTAGCGTTACTGGAGCAATTCTGGTTAAGTTAAGAGCCATAACTCTAGAGTTACATGAGCAATTCTGGTTAAGTCAATAGTCATACCTCTATAGAGTTACAGGAGCAATTCTGGTTAAGTTAATAGTCATACCTCTAGAGTTACAGGAGCAATTCTGGTTAAGTTTATAGTCATACCTTTAGTGTTATAGAGCAATTTTGGTTAAGTCTATAGTCATACCTCTAGTATTAAAGGAGCAATTCTGGCTAAGTCTATAGTCATACCTCTAGTATTAAAGGAGCAGTTCTGGTTAAGTCAATAGTCATACCTCTAGTATTATAGGAGCAATTCTGGTTAAGTCAATAGTTATACCTCTAGTATTATAGGAGCAATTCCTGGTTAAGTCAACAGGCATACCTCTAGAGTTACAGGAGCAATCCTGGTTAAGTCAATAGTCATACCTCTAGTGTTATAGGAGCAATTCTGGTTAAGTCAATAGTCATACCTCTAGTATTAAAGGAGCAATTCTGGTTAAGTCTATAGTCATACCTCTAGTTTCATACGGACAATTCTGGTTAAGTCTATAGTCATACCTCTAGTATTAAAGGAGTAATTCTGTTTAAGTCTATAGTCATACCTTTAGTGTTATAGAGCAATTCTGGTTAAGTCTATAGTCATACCTCTAGTATTAAAGGAGCAATTCTGGCTAAGTCTATAGTCATACCTCTAGTATTAAAGGAGCAATTCTGGTTAAGTCAATAGTCATATCTCTAGTATTAAAGGAGCAATTCTGGTTAAGTCAATAGTTGTACCTCTAGTCTTATATGAGCAATTCCGGTTAAGTCAATAGTCATACCTCTAGCATTAAAGGAGCAATTCTGGTTAAGTCTATAGTCATACCTCTAGTATTAAAGGAGCAATTCTGGCTAAGTCTATAGTCATTCCTCTAGTATTAAAGGAGCAATTCTTGGTAAGTCAATAGTCATACCTTTAGTGTCATAGGAGCAATTCCAGTTAGGTCTATAGCCATACCTGTAGCATTAAAGGAGCAATTCTGGTTAAGTCTATAGTCATACCTCTAGGATTAAAGGAGCAATTCTGGTTAAGTCTATAGTCATAACTCTAGCATTAAAGGAGCAATTGTGGTTAAGTCTATAGTCATACCTCTAGCATTAAAGGAGCAATTCTGGCTAAGTCTATAGTCATACCTCTAGTATTAAAGGAGCAATTCTGGTTAAGTCAATAGTCATACCTCTAGTGTTATAGGAGCAAGTCTGGTTAAGTCAATAGTCATACCGCTAGAGTTACAGGAGAAATTCTGGTTAAGTCAATAGTCATACCTCTAGTGTTATAGGACCAATTCAGGTTAAGTCAATAGTCATACCTTTAGTGTTATAGGAGCAATTCTGGTTAAGTCAATAGTCATACCTTTAGTGTTATAGGAGCAATTCTGGTTAAGTCAATAGTCATACCTTAAGTGTTATAGGAGCAAGTCTGGTTAAGTCAATAGTCATACCTTTACTGTTATAGCAGCAAGTCTGGTTAAGTCAATAGTCATACCTCTAGTGTTATAGGAGCAATTCTGGTTAAGTCAATAGTCATACCTTTAGTAATATAGGAGCAATTCTGTTTAAGTCAATAGTCATACCTTTAGTGTTATAGGAGCAAGTCTGGTTAAGTGAATAGTCATACCTTTAGTGTCATAGGAGCAATTCTGGTTAAGTCAATAGTCATACCTTTAGTGTCATAGGAGTAAGTCTGGTTAAGTCAATAGTCATACCTCTAGTGTTATGGGAGCAAGTCTGGTTAAGTCAATAGTCATACTCATACCTCTAGTGTTATAGGAGCAAGTCTGGTTAAGTCAATAGTCATACCTCTAGTGTTATAGGGGTCACACATTAAACCGGAATCCACCTAAAAACAGGAATACACCAGAATACACTTTCTATAACCGGAATACAATTGTATTTTTTTAATTAAAGGTATTTTTGAAGATTTTTTGATATAATTCAATCATATATATCATAAATAATGAACATACCAAAGGAAAATACAATTATGTTCACGCAGAACGAGTTTATAAGAGATTGAAATTCGGCGACCGCGCGGGAAATTACCATAACCGAAATACACCCGTATTTCTTCAACAAATGCTATTTTTGAAGTGGTATATGACTGAATTCAATAAAATATGTCATAAATAATTAACTTTCAAAATGAAATTAAAATACTTTTGCGCATTACGTTTTGTACATGATTGAAAATCGGCGAAGGCACTGGAAATTTGCGTATTCGTAAATGAATTTCCATGCCCTAAAATTCTCTAATGTACACGTATTTCTTAAATAAATCGTATTTTTAGGGTTTATGATAGAATTCAATCATATCTAAAATAAATAATTAATTTACAAAAGGAAATTAAAATGCGCGTAACGTTTTATACGAGGCTGCAAATTTGTTGCGCGCACGGTAAATTTGCGCACTCGAGGATGTACCACAATCGCCATAATTTTGTTAGATTTTAACTTAGGTAAGTAAATTTCTTTCAAGTTTCGATAGTTTGGTTCAAATTATTTCAAAATAGTCTCTTTATGCTATAATATAATATTCCTTTATGAAATATAGTGTAACCATATCAGCTTCTTTAATTTGTTATTAAAAGCGAATGTGCATAAACTGACAGGTAAATGTGTCAAACGGTAAAGCGGATATCCTACCTCTATGACCTATTTGCCCTCAAGGAATTTACATTATTGTTCAAGAAAAATATCTTAAAAGTAAAATGTCGTGTCAAAAATATACATGTACAAAGATGCATTCTATTTACATTCATGAGGTCACGTAACCTATTATGCCACACTAACCGAAATCTGTTTGCCAAAAATCGTTTTACTCCATTTATCTAAATTGCTGCCGCTTTTTCATTATTTAAGATTTTTTTATTCTGTTCTTTGTACTTTCTGGTCAAAAGTCTGAATTTTATGTCCATAGTATGTATTATTTATTTACTTTTAGAAAGAAATAAGTAATAAAGATCGCGCTGTTCGATGTTTTACAAATAATTATGTGAAAATTAGACCGTTTTTATAGAATTTTCCCTACATTACTGTCGATATCTTATTAAAATCGTTATAGAATCCAAATTGTATTACTTCTTAAGCGGTGTTGAAAACTTGAAGCGATAATATTAAAAAAATGAATGCAGTATGCGCGTTTTTTGTAGTGTTGATTAACAAAAGTAACGTCGAGCGATGTAAATTAGATATTACGATAGGTCGCACGTGCTCGTGGAATGGAAAATTACCGGCATGATGTTTTGTATCTTTACGATTCACGGGTAAATTCCAGTCAATCAAAATAATAAGTTTTTCACGATGTAATTTCTGAATTTTGGTAAAGTTACGACGTAAAAACACGTTTCCTAAATTTCCGGAGTGGACTGGAATTAATAAAACTGATTTTAACAAAATAAGGAATTCTGTAAATGAAACACTGAACAAATATTTATAGGAAGACTATGTTGATAAAGGAAAACGACTACGATACCCGAGACATTATGATCGAGACATAGTGCATCTTGGAGAGATGGAAGGAGGAATGAAAATGTTTAAATCTACAATACATCGCTGTTTAAGCAAAACATTGAATTAGTATTGATACGTTAAAGTACATGAAAAATAAAAAAAATATACTGAATGTACCTGTTTTTCTTCAATTTTTCAATTTGCAATTATAACGACAAGTATGAAATTAAATAAAAGCTTATCATATTTAACTACATATACCTTGTCAGACATTATTTGTCACATGTCGCATGTGTGAGCTTACAAATATACTGATTAGTTGATATAATCAATAGGTGTGATAATCTAATCAAACTCTATCAGGTCTAATCAGAGGCACGTGTTTGTCACGCTGTATATATTCAAAGGATATTAATTGTGCTTTGGAAATAAGCAAAGTAAACGTTTTTATATTTATATATTAAACATAATAATTCATTTAAAAATTGAACATTGATATTTTTTCTTAATTTTCTTTTTAATGTGTTAAACGAAATGCGAAATATGAAGAAATAATTAAATAATTTCCAATTATAAACATGTGACATGCACTTTTCGATCATGTTATGTCCTTTCCGATCAGCGTGGTTTATGCCACTCGTATTTTGTCTATAATTCATTCAAAAATCAAAAATTGCTATTTTATCATTCATAGTTTATTTTCTTTTTCATTTGTTAAATGAAATATGAAGAAACAAATAAGTTTCAATAATAAACATGTGACATGCCCTTTCCGATCATGTTAAGCCCTTTCCGATCCGCGCAGTTTATGTCGGGACCCGTATTTTGTTTATGATTCATTTAAAATCGAATATTGATATTCTTTATCTTAAATTATTTTCTTATTATTTCAAGAAACAATTAAATTTTAATAATCAACATTCCGGTATCTAGTCATAGCGACGTAAGCGTAAAACATTTCCTAAGATCGTAAAGTTATAATCTCGTATACAGAATTAACTTTTTATTAATAAACTTCTCTCAAATATTCATTTATATTTAATCTGATTAAACATGGTTCTACAACTTACAAAAAAATGATAAAAAGTGTTTAAGAGAATACTATTTATTTTTTTTAAAAAAGGACGAGTGCATTTATGTTATGGAAACTTCCCGTGCGCTCGCCAAATTCAAATCTCGTATAAAATCTTTTGCGTTAAAGTATTTTATTTTCCTTTTGTAAACTTATTATTTATATTATACATGAATGATTTCTGCAATAAACCCTACAAAAATACCATTTATTAATAAAATACGGGTGTGTTTCGGTTATGGAAATTTCCCGCGCGGTCGCCGAACTTCATTCTCGTATAAAATGATTTTGCGTAAATGTATTTTAGTTTCCTTTCGTATGTTAATTATTTATGATATATATGACTGAATTATAACAAAAACCCTTCAAAAATACCTTTAACTTAAAAAATACAGGTGTATTCCGGTTATGGAAAGTGTATTCCAGTGTATTCAAGAGCTGTAACTCTAGTATTACTGGAGCAAGTCTGGTTAAGTCAACAGTCATACCTCTAGTGTTTGGCACAAACCTTTTGTCAAAATCACTCTATTTGATAACACATGTCGAGATAAAACCTTTAACCATGTTGTTTCAGGCAGTAAATTAACAAGATTAGAATTTAAAATGTATCAGATTGTTCGGGAATTATTTTATTACACATGTAATGTGCACACATTCCAATAAAACCCCTCTAAACTGAAAACCCCTCTAAATCAACCTTTTATTCTGGTCGGAAGGCAATTAAATTTAAAGGTGTTCTGCTTTACTAATATGCCAGTTTATGAATATTAATTAAAAATGAGATTCTTTAAGACAAGCAATTTTTCTAGTCTCACATCTGCAAAATAATAGGGGTATATATAAAATCTTGGGAAGTGAAAATGAACCAGTTATCTTGCCTCAAGGAAAACTACATATGAGGATAAACTGAGCAGTTCTCTGTAAATATAGCAAACACTTGAAACTACAACCAATCTTTTAGTATTTAAGTATTTTAAACCAACAAACCTTTAATGAAACATTGCCAGACTGCAGTGGGCCAGGTATGTGACCAGTTACTTGTTTCCAGTCTATCTGAATCCTCTGGGGAGACACACAGAGGAGAACTGGTAGAAACACGGGGATCACTCCCATCATGTACACTGAAATTTACAGCACATCTTGTTATTATCAACATCTATGAATGCACCTCCATTTTCAATTAAATCTATTAATCAACATATTTTAGAGGAAAAATCAAATTTCATTCGTAGTCACAACATGTCAAATTTCAAAAAGTTTACATGTGAGCAGGATTATACCAACACCCAATTTTCCAATATGCTGACATAATTTCATCTGAATGCCAATGATTTGGTAATCTGGCCATATAACTAGAGGGCCATGATGGTCCTAGATTGCTTACCTGAGTTTCAGAGCTTAAACAGGCTAGACAGTGTGCAACTTTGGATGCTCTAGGTGTCGAAAGTTCCACAGGCAGTAGACATTGGTTACATGAATAAGTGTGACAGATAACTAACAGCTCAAAATGATATATTGTCACCTCAACACAAGAAGTGGATAACTGCACTGACTTAAAGGATGTAATCACTTTTTGTGCTAAGGTGACAATATGCTTCTTAGGTTCTTAAAATTGGGTGGAAAAAATACACACAGACAAGTGGAGCAGACTCAGAGTGTTTTGGAAGGTCTCTTTATAATGGTTATCTGCATCAAAATGTACATGAGAAGAAGTTGTTTCAAACTATTTCTATATTTTGCTCTAGTGTCCCCTAAAAGGGGGCTGGTGCCCCCATTCGATCAGGTTTGGAAGAGGACCTTACAATGATGCTAAAGACCAAGTCTGTTTAATATCCATCAAGCTGTTCATGAGAAGAAGAAGTTGTTTAAAGTCATCCCTTTTAGCTCTAGCTGCCCCTAAAAGGACCCAGGAGCCCCCATTTGAACAGATTTTGGGGCTAACCTTTAAATGATGTGATGCTACAGATCAAGTTTAATAAAGATGTATCAAGCAGTTCAAGAGAACAATTTGTTTAAAGGTATTTCTACTTTTCATTCTAGCGACATCTAAAAGGGGTCAAGTGTCCCCATTTGAAAACATTTGGGAGAGGACATTACATTGATGCTACAAACCAAGTTTGATGAATATCTGCCAAGCTGTTCATGAGAAGAAGTCATTTAAAGGTATTTTATTTTTAGCTCTAGCACCCCCATTTGAACAAATTGGAAGAGGACTTTACAAAAATGCTACACACTAAGTTTGATGAAGATCCATCAAGCCGTTCATGAGAAGTAATTGAAAAGTTTGGGAGAGGACCTTATAATGATGCTACAGACCAAGTTTTTAAGAACATCCATCTAGAGGTTAATGAGAAGAACTTGTTTAAAGGTCTTTCATTTTTTACCTCTAGCCATCCCTAAAAGGGGCCAGGCACCAAAATTTGTATAAACTTTATTGTGATGCTACAGTCCTGGTTTGATGAGTATCCATCAACAGTTCATAAAAAATAATTTAAAGGCTTTTCTATTTTTAACTCTGGCGGCCCCCTGAAGGTGCCAACTTAAACATATGAAAAAATCTTGATAGAGGCCTATGCCAGGATGCTTCACAGCAAGTTTGGTGCAGTTCTGACCAGAAGTTTCATTTGAAGAAAAGTGCAGACAAACAGACGAACATACCTTGGACGGTGAGCAATCAAATAGCTCACACAGAGCATTTTGTGCTCAGGTGAGCTAAAAACTGGTAACTGTTTTATTCCATTATCTGATTTATATAGGAAATTCAGTAACACTTCCTAGTATCCAGTTACCAGCAAGATGTACACAACTCTGTGCAATGTAATACCATGTGTTTGAAATTCCCACAGCATGTGTTAATTGTTCCTGCATGCCTATCTAGTCTGACAACAAGAACACACTGACTAGGTAGAAGTAATGCATATACATATGATAAGCATTAGTGTGTCATCCATGCAGGAACCATTTCCAGCCAGTGGACTATCATTTCTATGTTCAAAGATATAACTAACACCTCATGGATTATTCTCATGCTTTTCTTGCATGCCAGACTGGCATTACAGGTGATTTTAACATTGCTGAAAAACCCCATATGGTCACAGCCCCTTGCACAGAAGCACTGAGAGTTTTTTTTAAGTTATTTAATTTAAAGAAATTTCTGAATGTAAAGAGCTAACTGTCAGATATATATGCCATCATTGATAATCTCCATGGATTTATATCTGCTTAAATGTAGCTCTGTGAGCTTAACTTCAAAGTAAAATTTCTCATACTTATTGGACATTTTATTCTGCTTTTGAGGACAACTTTAGATGATCTATATTGTGTTTTCCTCCTTATAATGTGCCTAATCCCTGGTAAACTGTTCTGGAAAAAAACTGTTACCACTGTATAATTTGTCACAAGGATAATCAAAAAGAATATTGTCCTTTTATTCCATGATTTTTTCTCAACTCTTGTCAAAATCTAAGAATATTCTCAAGACATCCCCTGCCTCTCCTGAACAAGAGGGCCAAGATGGCCCTAGGTCGCTCACCTAAGAAACACACCATAACAGTGTAAAACATGTTTGACCTAGTGATTTCATGGAAACAAATATTCTGACCAATTTTCATTAAGATTGGACCAAAAAATTGGTCTCTTGCGATAAAACAAGCATTTTCTTAGATATGACCTAGTTTTTGACCCTAGATGACCCATGTTCAAACTCGACCTAGATTTCATCAAGGCAATCATTCTGACCAAACTTCATGAAGATCAATTGAAAAATACAGCCTCTATCACATACACAAGTTTTTTCTTTGATTTGACCAAGTGACCTAGTTTTTGACCTCAGATGACCCATATTCAAATTCGACCTAGATTTCATCAAGGCAATCATCCTGACCAAATTTCATAAAAATCAATTGAAAAAAACAACTCTATCGCATACACAAGATTTTTCTTTAATTTGACCTAGTGACCTAGTTTTTGACCTCAGATAACCCATATTCAAACTCGACCTAGATTTCATCAAGGCAATCACTCTGACAAAATTTCATGAAGATCAATTGAAAAATACATCCTCTATTGCATACACAATGTTTTTCTTCGATTTGACCTAGTGACCTAGTTTTTCACCCCAGATGACCCATTTTCAAACTCGTCTTATATTTTATCAAGGTAATCATTCTGGCTAAATTTCATGAAGATCAGTTGAAAAATACAGCCTCTATTGCATACACAAGGTTTTTCTTTGATTTGACCTAGTGACCTAGTTTTTCACCCGAGATGACCCATTTTCGAACTTGGTCTAAATTTCATCAAGGTAATCATTCTGACTAAAATTCATGAAGATCAATTGAAAAATACAGCCTCTATCGCATACACAAGGTTTTTCCTTGATCTGACCTAGTGACCTAGTTTTTGACCCCAGATGACCCATTTTCGAACTCGGCCTAGATTTTATCAAGGTAATCATTCTGACCAAAATTCATGAAGATCAATTGAAAAATACCACCTCTATCGCATACACAAGGTATTTCTTTGATTTGGCCTAGTGACCTAGTTTTTGACCCGAGATGACCCATTTTCGAACTCGGCCTAGATTTCATCAAGGCAATCATTCTGACCAACATTCATGAAAATCAATTGAAAAATACAGCCTCTAGCACATACACAAGGTTTTTCTTTGATTTGACCTAGTGACCTAGTTTTTGACCCGAGATGACCCATTTTCGAACTCGGCCTAGATTTCATCAAGGTTATCATTCTGACCAATATTCATGAAGATCAATTGAAAAATACAGCCTCTAGCGCATACACAAGGTTTTTCTTTGATTTGACATCGTGACCTAGTTTTTGACCCGAGATGACCCATTTTCAGACTCGGCCTAGATTTCATCAAGGCAATCATTCTGACCATTATTCATGAAGATCAATTGAAAAATACAGCCTCTATCGCATACACAAGGTTTTTCTTTGATTTGACCTAGTGACCTAGTTTTTCACCCGAGATGACCCATTTTCGAACTCAGCCTAGATTTCATCAAGGTTATCATTCTGACCAATATTCATGAAGATGAATTGAAAAATTCAGCCTCTATCGCATACACAAGGTTTTTCTTTGATTTGACCTAGTGACCTAGTTTTTGACCCGAGATGACCCATTTTCGAACTCGGCCTAGATTTCATCAAGGTTATCATTCTGACCAATATTCATAAAGATTAATTGAAAAATACAGCCTCTATCGCATACACAAGCTAAATGTTGACAGACAGACGACAGACAGACGACAGACGGACGACAGACGACGGACGCCGGACATCGAGCGATCAGAAAAACTCACCTGAGCATTGCTCAGGTGAGCTAAAAACAGGCTGGCATCAATCTCAAAATCGCTTTCAAATCCAGACTTCCAGATTAATCTGGAATGAACAACGAATCTTTCCCTCCAACATCAACTTACCTTTCACTGGATGATGTATGTTGATTGACAGGTGAGTTGAGATCAGTTAATTTTGAGCTGCCTTGGTTTTGGGATGACATATGATGACCACAATTCTCTAACATCTTTTCTAGTGATCGTTTAACATCGCCACTGCAACAGAATTGTGTAAGATAGAATGTGTATATGACTTTGTAAGGTAGACTGTGTATATGACTGTGTAAAGCAGACTGTGTATATGACTGCAAGGTAGACTGTGTATATGACTGTGTAAAGTAGACTGAGTATATGATTGTGTAAGGTAGACTGTGTATATGACTGTGTAAGGTAGACTGTGTATATGACTGTGTAAAGCAGACTGTGTATATGACTGCAAGGTAGACTGTGTATATGACTGTGTAAAGTAGACTGAGTATATGATTGTGTAAGGTAGACTGTGTATATGACTGTGTAAAGTAGACTGAGTATATGATTGTGTAAGGTAGACTGTGTATATGGCTGTGTAAGGTAGACTGTGTATATGGCTGTGTAAGGTAGACTGTGTATATGACTGTGTAAAGTAGACTGTGTATATGGCTGTGTAAGGTAGACTGTGTATATGACTGTGTAAAGTAGACTGTGTATATAACTGTGTAAGGTAGACTGTGTATATGACTGTAAACATGAAACTTGTCTCGATCTTATATAACAGTAACAGTTACGAAGCTTTGAAATGATATTCAAAATATAGCTCATCATAAACACATATTACAACGTCCATGTAGAATAACATCAGCACCCAAACATGGGACTCTTATACGTTCGTTATTTTAGCTGCACGAGCGGGACTCTAACTTATGAACCCTGGTCCTGCAGTCAGTTTTACCACTGGACCACTGCATCTGTTCTATATAATGGTCTGTTTTAACTACTGACCCCTGAACCAATTTTGACCGTTTAAGTCTGGTGACTGCAGGTCCTACTGTTATTGACTAGTATCTGTTCTCAGTTTCAATGTCACTGTGACCTTCACCTTTGACCTTTTGATCCCAAAGCAACAGGAATCATCTGCCGGCCACACAGGCAATCACCCTATGAAGTTTGACCACAGGCCAAAGCATTCTCCAGTTACTGATCTGTTAAATGTGTAAGACATTGGTGCCCCACTTTCTGTCACTGCTCAATCATTTTGTTACTTGTTGTAGAACTTTTCAGAAGGTTGGGGGTAAGTAAGAGGGGGAAGAGGACAGGGGAGTTAAGCCCTACATAAACCCTAATTGCACAAATTCACATGATGAACAACATTTCCATAGTATCATAACTCTGGGTCAAATACTTTCTGAGATAAATGTGACACATATTGCATAATTTTAACTAGGTTAAAGGCTATAAGTCTAGTAGGCTGAGTGAAATCCCAAACAACATTCAAATGTGAACACACAGGGAAAGACTGACATCAGTAAATCTAAGTACTCCAACTGCATAAAAAAATTCTAGGGGATAAAACAGTAAACCCCTCTTTTTTTGAAAGGGGTGCATAAGCATCTAACTATTATCATTAGTAAGTAAATAAAGACAAATTTACAAACTTGGGCATTGACAATGCCCTGACATACACTTCAACTTGCACCAACATTGGTTAGTTAGGAAATGTTTGGTATTTTGAGATAAACCTGAAGGTTAACTGCTATATAAGCCTTACCTAGGTTTCATATCCCAGGGTGGTTTTGGTTTCTGTAACAATGGACTCTGTGGACCTGTAGCTATGATTGCCAGCTCTGTCAGTTTGTCCATCCCTCCTGACGTCAATGTATTAGCCCCGAGGTCAAGGTCATCTGGTATCTGTCTTGATGGAGAAACTGTATGTTCACCATAAGGCTGGTCCTGATCTACAATATTTTAAATCATTTTTTAGAAGGCTAATGAACACAAGCATTAAATCTTTGCTGTTTGCTCTGAGAGATATTTCATTCTTTAACGTTCAAGTCACACTGTCAACATCTATTTCTGACCACCTAACGGACAGAACTTCTGAATTGACTAAATCAATTCTGTCAAAACTATCCAACCCTATTTTAATACAGTGCTGCAGCAACATAACAATTCCTAAATTCCGTTAATAACAAGAGCTGTCCGTAAGACAGCGTGCTCCACTATTTGGGGATTTGACAGTAAAATGAATATATGTCTCAATAACAGACCTCTATTTTAAAAGGAAGATACACCAAGGGGCATAATTCTGTCAAGAACACAAAAGTTATTGGGATTGTTACAACATATGCAGATGTTGATGGTAAAGATATATTTTGAGTTTCAAGTCATAATCTTATATAGTATCAAAGTTATGTCCAGAAAACGAAGTTTGTTAAAAAATTTAAGTATAGAAGGGGCATAATTTGGTCAAAACCATAAATCAGAGTTATGTTGATTGTTACCACACATGCAGATGATGATGATAAAGATACATTTTAAGTTTCAAGTCTTTATCTTATATTGCATTAAAGTAATATCCAGAAAGAGAAGATTGCAAAAATAGTTGAAGTACAAAAGGGGCATTATTCTGTCAAAAATACAATTTAAGTTATGGGTTTTGTAACCACATATGCAGATGATGATTATAAAGAAATATTTTTAATTTCAAGTCGTTATCTTTTAAAAGTACCAAAGATATGTCTATAAACGAAACTTTCGAAAAAATTTAACATGAAAAAAATTCCAAGTATAACAACTTTGTGACCTTGACCTTGGGTATAATGGGCCCAGCCCCTGCACATACTTCGTTTGTATGCTGGACAATGTTTATGTGAACTTACAGTAAGAGATAAGCAATATTAACAAAGATATGACAGAACAAGAGCTGTCTCCATAAGATGACACATGCCCCCGATGGCACTTTGAATGAATAGTTATGGCCGATGTTAGAGTTTAGGACCTTTGACCTGGGTCTTGCACGCGACACATCGTCTTACTGTGTCACACATTCATGCGTAGTTATTTTAAAATCCATGCATGAATGACAATGATATGGACCGGACACGCCCATCAATGCACTATCATGAAAAATGACCTTTAATGTCTAAGTGTGACCTTGACCTTTGAGCTACGGACCTGGGTCTTGCGTACACCACGTCGTCTTACTGTGGTACACATTCATGCCAAGTTATTTGAAAATCCATCCATCGATGACAAAGATATGGACCAGACAGGCCCATCAATGCACTATCCTTTAACGTCTAAGTGTGACCTTGACCTTTGAGCTACGGACCTGGGTCTTGCATGCGACACGTTGTCTTACTGTGGTACACATTCATCCCAAGTTATTTGAAAATCCATCCATCGATGACAAAGATATGGACCGGACACGCCCATCAATGCACTATCCTTTAATGTCTAAGTGTGACCTTGACCTTTGAGCTATGGACCTGGGTCTTGCGCGCGACACATCGTCTTACTGTGGTACATATTCATGCCAAGTTATTTGAAAATCCATCCATCGATGACAAAGATATGGACCGGACACGAAAATTGCAGACACACCGACAGACGGACAGACGGTTCAAAAACTATATGCCTCCCTTCGGGGGCATAATAACAAAGGTTGTCGAAAAACTTCAACCTTAAAAATAACCTAAGTATAACACATTGGTGACCTTGACATAAGATAAAATGGGCCCAGCCCCTGTACATACTTTGTTTGTATGCTGGACAATGTTTGTGTGAAGTTACAGTAAGATATAAGCAATAAGATATGACAGAAAAACAAAGGTTGCCGAAAAACTTCAACCAAGAAGGGTCACGCCGACGCCGGGGCGAGTAGAACAGCCCCTCTATTCTCCAAATAATGGAGATAAAAAAGTGAACTATGCATTGCTACATTATACTGGCAGCCCAACCAGCAAAATCTCAACTGCTGTACTGCCTTATGATCTGATATCTATCAATGATATATACACAATATTACACTTTACATTTAGTATGTTAAGATGCAAAATACTAAGTTTGAATCTACACAACTGGTTCTAAATTACATATTATCAATATAATATAACATTTTATTTCCAATACAATTTCATTCGTAACATCTTTTATGGATGGCAGAGTTATGCAGCAGATAACATAACAGAGCCTGTTAACCTTTGACTTCTGTGACCTTAATCTTTGAGGTACTGACATGGATCTTGCAAGCTGAATGGTGTCTTGATTTGGTCATCATTACTGCCAAATTACTCTTACCTGTAGAATTTACAAATTCAACACAAAAATGTGGACAGACTGATGAATGAAAGGATTTGAACAATTCTTTGGTCTCTGAAACTAGCCAGGGACAATCTAAAACCAGTCAGAGACCATCGGAAACCAGTTAAGACTGTCAGAAACCTGTCAGAGACTGAAACCAGTCAGAGACAGTCTGAAACTAGTCACAGACAATTTGAAACTAGCCAGAGACTGTCAGAAACCAGTCAGAGACCATCAGAAACCAGTCTGAGACTATCAGATACCAGTCAGAAACCATCCAAAACCAGTCAAAGATTGTCAGAAACTAGTCAGAGCCTGAAACCAGTCAAAAACTAGTATGGGACCAATAATTCAGGATTTTTATCTTTAAAGACACTGATTCTGGTATGCCTGGTATGTGGCCTATGGAGATGATAAGGTCTGCGTATTGGCGATAAGGGCCAATACACAAGTCGGGACCATTGGTAGACTTGCTTCTGTTTATCATAATAAGCTACTGTATAGCTACTGTGCAGTAAATAAATTGCAGGTGATATTTCTCACTTTTATAGCAAATCAGTTCTCACCTTTATAACAAGTTTAGAAAGCTTGATTGAATTAGGGCTAAATAAACAAAGTGATCAGATACAACAGTGTTTTATCATATTTTTAATAAAGTAAGTTTTTTAACAAGTACATCTCATTATTGCTGTTTTTTATTATCAAAAATATAAAAAAAATGCATTCAGGCACATAGCTTTTAGAAGTAATAAATTATTGTGTATTTTGAACAATGATATATCTTTATTGCTGGATTTTATTATACATAAAAGAAAGTTAACATTATTTAGACAACACAAGAGGAATTAAGCATTTTTAATATATAACATCCTTCTGTCTATATACCTTCTTGATCTATTAAAAATGCAACTGAACGCTTCTTTAATTTCTAATAAAATCCAGCAATTATCTTTTTATTTCGTTTTTATTTTGTTACTTTTGATAAAAAGATCATAATCATTGAATAAACAAACTTGTAATTTCTCTTACTAAGTTTTGAATAATTATTATACAGTGAGAAATGCTTTGCTATAAGAGTTATAATTTAATTGGCCAGGACATTACTCAACATGACCGAGCTATCAAAATTAGTATCTTATCAATTAAAATAATTTTGTGTACATGCTGAAAAAAGACTAAAAAACAACAACAGCATTTCAATTAATAAAATGCAAAACACAGGAAATAACCAATTTACCTGTAAGCAATAAAATTTATGATTCTCTGACAATAATTAGGCTACATGTCAAGTCTACAGGGGTTTTATGGACCCTTATCAGACTGGACCAGACAGGATCTTGTATATTGGGGATTAAAAAGTCTGGTATTTAGGGGGGGGGGGTCACTTATATAGGAGATTTTCTTTGCCTTTAAGCTTACTGAACAATAACCTGTAGGCCTGCACAGTACTGTTAATCTACCTGTCAAGGCAAAAGGTGACTCATATATGTATGGTTTTTGAAAAGAAAATCAGTATATATAATCCAAACAAGCTATAAAATGAATTTGGGGCTTATACTTTTAAATTATCAAAAAAAAAGAAAAAAGATAGATTTCCCAGAGGCACAGAGCACTCCAAACACAGCCAAAGAGCCATGCATCAAAAAGTAGGCTCACAACAAAAAGAAGCTGTATGGGAAAAATATTGTAGATGGGTTGCCTCACAAATCCCAACAACAAGCACATTTTAATTATAAGCAAGATACAGACTGCGTGTGTGTGGAGGGGGGTCGGGTATTGGGGGAAAGTTCAAGCCAAATTTTGAAAACTAAATTCCTTTGTTTTTGTTATGTTGAATATTTATACAAACATGCAAAGATACAAAAAAGATTCATACCAGACAAGTTTCAGTGTGCCAATACCACATGACTTTGATGTCATTTTATGGCTAAGACGGCAAGCCAAATTCCGTCGATTCGATTCTTCAAAAAAGGCGTAAGTTCTTTATTTCTTCATCAAATATGACCAAATAAAGCGCAGGCTAAGGAAAAAAGTGAGTACTTCACTCACAAGTAAACGGTTTTATCAACAGATGAACAGGTTTGGCCTGAAAACGGGAAAACTGTTTTCTTTAGAGAAAATGAGCATGGTAAAATGGCAAGCAAGAGCCCTTTTTGACAGAAAAACGGATGATTGTACGCATCAGAGATGTCACACGTATTACCGATTCACAGGAATTTAATGCCGGCTCTGTGGGAGGCCTTAATTGACAAAAATGTAGCAGAATTATTTAAAAACTTTTAAAAAATCTACATAATGCACTCGACAGTAATAAAACAGCATATGATCTGAATCATTTTTTCTAGTTGTATAGGATATAGATCTGCATGCGATTTTTCTACCTGTCCTGATTTGAATGACAAGGGAGATCACTGTGTAGGAGTAAGCTAAATGATAAACTGCTTTATTAATTTAAAAATAGATTTTCTTTCTGAATGACTTCCCTTTATTCTTATTTCATCCTTATTTTTGTACAGCTTTTATAACGACCGATTCATATTATTTATTATTTAACATTTTACTTTATACTTTTAATATCTCTGTAAGGCTGATGCAAAACTGAGTCAAAATATTTGTTTAAGATTTCTTTTCTATAAATAATTATTCTGTAGTATATTAATTGCTACAGTGCTCCACTGTAACATGGAAAGCTACACGTTACAGGTTAAAGCCCTGCTCCGCGGCTATTCAAATTCTTTTGTGTGTATGCAACCCATGATTACAATAGGTAATAGTTAACGGCCACGTGCCAACCTTTAGCACGCAAAATCACAGGTATTTCATATAGAATTTCATATACAATTGACTCTATTTTGACAGACATCACTGTTCATAGTCAGGATTTTCATGCTTTTTCAGTGACAATTCAAGGTTAAAAGGTAGGACGGGAGCAGGGCTCGTGCTGCAAGTACACGTCTGGTTAACTTACCTATTTGTCTCGATATTTAATGTAATAACCTATATTAATACTTACAAGATAAATAATTGATATTCCTTGCAAATCCTGAATACATTTAGATGTTAGGGGTACTTTACTATGACTTTTAACAACATTACATCAGTTCCGGATTATAATTGTTATTGAATTGAAAAATTTACATGAGAGTTGTCATTTTGATAAACGATAATAAAACAGAGTAAAAGCTACAGAGTTTTTTTAATAGATTATGAAGCAAAATAGAATCAAACTGACAGTACATAACGAGAATTTATAGTCGGTTAAAAATCTCATCAGAGCTAATGTTACTTGTAATTTGACTTTCCGACTCAATTAATAAATCTTATCTTAGTATATCAAATGTTGGTGTTTGCCTGATGTGAAGTTTCTAAGTATGTGTGCCCGATAAATGAAACTGTTTGATTTCTTTTAAGCAAAACTGAATCAAAGCAAATCAACGGGGCATTTGCGTCTTCTCCCAATGATTTTCATGTGTATGGTTCTTTTTCTTATCTCAAAACTGCATGGAAGTCGAAACAGCAGGATCTTGGGGTAGATACAGGTCTAGTTTCCAGTTTGGCGGACCCCACTGACTTCTACTGTTGTTGTAGCAGGAGCGGTCGTTTGTACAAACATTTTTAACAAGGTAGTGGAGTTTAAAGACAACAACCCACGAATTAAAGAAGTAGGGTTGCAACATTTTTAATGTTTTGGTGTCACGATTACTTAAGTCGTGACATCAGTACATTTTATTTCTAGGCTCGGCTAAACAAGAAGTTGATTTTGCAGAAATGTGTAGAATTATACAACCCTTTCTCCAAGAATTGGGAAAATTGGTGTATTTGTGGGTGGTTCCAATACTCCCGCTTTCATAGCCTTGGGTATTGTTTAATCACCCCTTGGATATGGTGCCTGCTTTTTAATTTTGTCTTTTGACTGTTCCTGTGATACGCAGGCTCCATAACCTCAGATCCCCTTCCTAAATTCCAGTTTGTTTAGTTCTGCCCATTGTTTTCTCGTTCGGGGCAAACCCTTTATTTTATCTGGGGACCAAACGCCGCTCTTCATGGAATTACACGCCTCAACACGTGTATCATTGAAGGTTCCACGTTCATCATCATTTGAATACATCTGCGGATGTCTCTAAATTGCTTTTTGTACTTTTAGCATGTGTAAATGTTGAGTTCTGCTCAACCCGGGGCTAGAGGGCGTGGACGGTAGCATGCATTTCCACTACCATCCATGAACAGGCTCAATCAAACCGAGCCCGCAACATTTTCGTTTTTGTTGTGTTATGCGACCTGTGGAGTTTCCACTATTTCTTTTTTAATATGTGATATCGTGTTAAATTTTGGGGGAAAAAATAAGATTTTTTCTATTCTACTCAATACTTTGAACACAGCTACATAGAAAGACTTTTAAAGCATGTCTTCTAGCTTATAGACTGAGTTAAGAATAAGATTCTTATTTGTCAAAACATTATTCTATATATCTGAAAATTGTGTTTTTGATTTGTGGAAGTCGACAAAATGGCTCTTCTTAATAAGTAGCCTAATTTTTAATACATAATGATTTGTCAAGAAAACATTCCCTCAAACATCATATCTACAACAGACTTGGGAACATACAAAATAGTATTGATTAGGTCAAAAATGTGTATTATTTGTTGTTGCCTGCTGCCAACTGTATATTTGTTCTTTAGTTTTCGAAACGCTGTAACATACTTTAATCCAAAGACCGACATGCAGAGGTACATCCAACATGGTATATGTGTGTAGCTTTTGACTTCACTTATATAACGGTTCTTTGATGTTTTCCTATAGTTTTGACAAGAAGTAGAATGATCTACTATTGGTAAACATCCAATGACTGCTTGTAGAGAAGTGCGACTCCATAGACGATATTACTTTAAAAAATGACTTGCCGTCTTAGCGGACTTGCCGTCTTAGCGTATTTTGGATTCTTAAAAAGTTTTTAAATAATTCTGCTACATTTTTGTTAATTAAGGCATCCAAAAGAGCCGGCATTAAATTCCTGTGAATCGGTAATACGTGCGACATCTCTGATGTGTACAATCATCCGTTTTTCTTTCAAAAAGGGTCCTTGCTTGCTGTCTTACCATGCTCATTTTCTCTAAACAAAACAGTTTTCCCGTTTTCAGGCCAAAACTGTTCATCTGTTGATAAAACCGTTTACTTGTGAGTGAAGTACTCACTTTTTTCCTTAGCCTGCGCTTTATTTGGTCATATTTAATGAAGAAATAAAGAACTTACGCCACTTTGAAGAATCGAATCGACGGAATTTGGTTTGCCGTCTTAGCCATAAAATGACGTCAAAGTCACATGGTATGGGCACACTGAGTTTGTGACCTAAAATATTTTACAGACCGGATAGGAGAAAATCAATGTTCATTCCTGACCTCGGAGTTGTGCATAACACGTCGGCTGATAGCTGTGCATGACAAGTCCGCTGATTATGGGGAACAGTTGCTAAAAGTAATATTTAAATCCCATGACGGATGGTTGAATCATAGACCATACGAGAAAAAAACCTAACTGATTTTTGACCTAGAAGTGTGACCTTGTACTTTGAGCTAGGCATCTGGATATTGCACATGACAATGTCTTATTATGGCAAACATTTGTGCCAAGTAATATAAGAATCATTCGATAGATGACAGATTTATGAACCGGACATGAAAGTGCTGACCAACGAACAGAATGACAGAATGTCGGATGGACAGGAAAGCGAAATTCTATACTTATAACAATCATATTTTACATGAGGTAGACTTGAAAACATTTTACAGAGAGAAAAACATTGTACCATAGTATGTGCCCTCCGTGTCAGCCTTCAATGTGTCTGCTACGTAAGTCTGTTCTATATCAGAGTCATCACATCGAGTCTTCTCCCTGTGGTATTTCAACCCATTAGCACTGGAAAAATACAACATACAGCAAATTTTTAATTAAAGATTAATTATTTACATGCTATTTTATTCCTCACAACTAGAAACAGTAGAGCAAATTGGATTTCAACCAAGTCCATATTTTTTAAATAGATACAGTTAGCAGTGTCAAACTGCATTTCCAATTGTCAGGCAATATAATATTTTAATGACTTCAATCTTCATTAAAAGGTCTAACAAAATGTTATTCTGACACATTTCAAACTCTGTGTGCCCCCTCTGGAAATTATTCTGATGGTTTTAGAGTGTGTGTGTCTTGTCTGGATATCATTTTGATGATTTCAAGGTGAGCGTGCCCCCTCTGGATGTTTAACATTTAGTCAGACCGACTTTAGTGTGTGTGCCCTCTGTTATTCTGACATATTCTGAAGTGTGTGCATGTGCCCCCTCTGGATGTTATTCTGACACATTTTAAAGTGTGCGTGCCCTCTCTGGATGTTATTCTGGCACATTTTAAAGGGTGTGCATCCCCTCTGGATGTTATTCTGACACATTTTAAAGTGTGTGCATGTGCCCCCTCTGGATGCTATTCTGACACATTTTAAAATTTGTGTGGCCTCTCTGGATGTTATTCTGACACATTTAAAAGGGATTGTGCCTCCTCTGGATGTTATTCTGACACATTTTAAAGTGTGTGTGCCCTCTCTGGATGTTATTCTGACACATTTTAAAGTGTGTGTGCCCTCTCTGGATGTTATTCTGACACATTTTAGTGTGTGTGCCTCCTCTGGATGTTATTCTTACACAATTCAAAATGTGTGTGCCCTCTCTGGATGTTATTCTGACACATTTTAAAGTGTGTGTGCCCTCTCTGGATGTTATTTGACACATTTTAAAGGGTGTGTGTCCCCTCTTGGTGTTATTCTGACACATTCTAAAGTGTGTGTGCCTCTTCTGGATGTTATCTGACACATTTTAAAGGGTGTGTTCCCCTTCTTGGTGTTATTCTGACACATTCTAAAGTGTGTGTGCCTCTTCTGGGTGTTATCTGACTCATTTTAAAGGGTGTGTGCCCCGTTTTGGTGTTATTCTGACACATTTTAAGTGTGTGTGGCCTCTATGGGTGTTATCTGACACATTTTAGTGTGTGTGCCCTCTCTGGATATTATCTGACACGTTTTAAAGGGTGTGTGCAGTATCAAAATTATCCAGCTGTATTAGATCTCCAGTAGTATCAAATCCCCAGCAGTATCAAAATCTCCAGCAAGTATTAGAATTCCAGGAGTATCAAAACTCCAGCAGTATCAAACCTCCAGCAGTATCAGATCTCCAGCAGTATCAAAACTCCAGCAGTATCAGACCTCCAGCAGTATCAGACATCCAACAGTATCTCCAGCAGTATCAGACATCCAGCAGTATCAGTCCTCCAGCAGTATCAGACCTCCAGCAGTATCTCCAGCAGTATCAGATCTCCAGCAGTATCAAAACTCCAGCAGTATCTCCATCAGTATCAGACCTCCAGCAGTATCAAAACTCCAGCAGTATCAGACCTCCAGCAGTATCAAACTTCCAGCAGTATCAGACCTCCAGCAGTATCAAAACCCCAGCAGTGTCAAAACTCCAGCAGTATCAGATCTCCAGCAGTATCAAAGCTCAAGCAGTATTAAACCTCCAGCAGTATCTCCAGCAGTACCAGACCTCCAGCAGTATCAAAACTCCAGCAGCATCTCCAGCAGTATCAGAACTCCAGCAGTATTAGATCTCCAGTAGTATCAAAACTTCAGCAGTACCTCCAGCAGTATCAAAACTCCAGCAGTATCTCCAGCAGTATCAAAACTCCAGCAGTGTCAGACCTCCAGCAGTATCAAATCTCCAGCAATACCTCCAGCAGTATCAAACCTCCAGCAGTATCAGATCTCCAGCAGTATCTAATCTCTAAACTCCATCAGTATCTTCAGCAGTATCAGACCTCCACCAGCATCAAAACCTCAGCAGTACCTCCAGCAGTATCAAAACTCCAGCAGTATCTCCAGCAGTATCAAAACTCCAGCAGTATCAGACCTCCAGCAGTATCAAAACCCCAGCAGTGTCAAAACTCCAGCAGTATCAGATCTCCAGCAGTATCAAAGCTCAAGCAGTATCAAACCTCCAGCAGTATCTCCAGCAGTACCAGACCTCCAGCAGTATCAAAACTCCAGCAGCATCTCCAGCAGTATCAGAACTCCAGCAGTATTAGATCTCCAGTAGTATCAAAACTCCAGCAGTATCAGACCTCCAGCAGTATCAGAACTCCAGCAGTATCAAAGCTCCAGCAGTATCAAACCTCCAGCAGTATCAGAACTCCAGCAGTATTCAGTGCTCCAGCTAGCTATTTACAGCAGGGCGCATCGCCCGTTCCGAAATTCGTTCCGCCCTGTTGCCCCGCCAGGCACCCTGCCCGTTTTACAACCATTCATTTCTTTTTTTTAGCCAAACTTCCCTTTTTTGCCTCAATGATTATGATACACTGCTTTATTGCCCCCTTTTTATCGAGTGATACACGCCGGGGGGCATTGACATAATTAGCAAACAATTAACAGTTACCTGCTGTAATCGTGCCCAGGCAGACCATGATATTTTAGACTGCTCCACTAGCATTAAAATCATTGAACCTTAGTGTTAAAACAGTTTGCAAACCAGTCTGAAATCATTATCATTTCGCGCCACCTGTCAAAGTGTACTTTCGTTTTCGGTAATATAGTCGTAAATACCCCTTTATACACAACTGAAACTTAAGTCCAGACAACAGACATTTATATGTAATTAATAAAAATCGATCACTATCAAATTTAAATAGGAAAATATTTTGATTTTATCGTTTTACAAGTTTTTGAAATCGAAAGTAAGTTGTCGTCTGTTTTGTGAAATTTCCGATTTTTCATGAAGATTTCTTTGAAATTAGTTTACTAAGATGTAATGACAGGGTACACTTTAATGTCAGATACTGTGAAATGCTGTTAAACTGTCTTGCATCATAATATTTTTCAAAAATATTGTTTAAACTGGACATTCGACGACTTTTAGAAAAAAGTGTAACCATATCCGGATATAAAATTTTGGATACCCGGAATATGTCTATTACAAGTGCTAAACTTGCTTTAGACTGTTGTAAGTTAAAAACTTTGCCTGATTTCATTTATTTAAGTGGAAGTTTAAACTTTATTTTCTGTATATAATATGTTGCAGGTATAAATTTATAAATATCAAGTAGCCTACATGGAGAAGATGTGTACTGAAATTGTAACAAGTATTATAGGCCTAAACACATAGATATTGTTATTCAGTATGCAATTACAAAGAAATGTTACAAGTTGAAAATCAATGCCAAGTAAAATACAAACAGTAGAATTTTTAGTTAATAAATAGGTGCATTAGAGATGACAGACATAGCCTATTAAAAGACCATACCTAAAGTGTGCCAAAAAACATGCCTAAATTATGCCAAATTCCATGCCTAAAGTATGTTAAAATGCACTGTATGCATGGACCAGTTATATTTTTTCCCGGGGGAGCACGGTCCCGGACCGACCACCAACCCAGAAGTGCCCTTTTCAGTGCCAGCACCCTGCCCTTTTTTAATCCTAGCTGGAGCACTGCAGTATTAGATCTCCAGTAGTATCAAAACTTCAGCAGTACCTCCAGCAGTATCAAAACTCCAGCAGTATCTCCAGCAGTATCAAAACTCCAGCAGTATCAGACCTCCAGCAGTACCAAATCTCCAGCAATACCTCCAGCAGTATCAAACCTCCAGCAGTATCAGATCTCCAGCAGTATCTAATCTCTAAACTCCATCAGTATCTTCAGCAGTATCAGATCTCCAGCAGTATCAAAACTCCAGCAGTATCAGACCTCCAGCAGTATCAAAACTCCAGCAGTATCAGACCTCCAGCAGTATCAAATCTCCAGCAATACCTCCAGCAGTATAAAACCTCAAGCAGTATCAGATCTCCAGCAGTATCTAATCTCTCAACTAAACAGATACCTCAGATACCTTCACAGTTGTTTTAAAGTAAATATTTAAATTTCTATTTTTACCTTTTGAAAACTTTATAACATTTTCTGCAGGAAAACTGTGGTTGTTTAACAGTATGTGTATGCAGATGGTACTTGAGGCCAGGAGAACTTGTGAACACTTTGTTGCAGTTTAGTTCAGGGCATTTCAGTTTCTTTGTTGGACTGTTTGATTCATCCTGTGCTCTAATAAATTCCTGCATGCGTTCTGTTTTCACATGTGGCCGCTTTGAATAGGTTACCTCCTGAAAGATAAAAATATAAAATTTATCACAAAATGGTTTAAAGCAGCAAACAACAGATTCACTGAGCATGTTTATTGTGAGTTCAGACTGAGCAGTATGTAATACCATAGTACAAACACTGCCCCTCCTCCAATTTTTTACAAAACATTTTTATTTTGTATGTCAGTAGTGAATTTAAGCATGATTTTGGAATTCATTCTATGAAAGTTTGATTTAGATATATCTAGTCTAAGGTAAAAATATATTGGCTACATAATTCTCCTGGACTTACATTTTGTAAGCAGGATAATGCATATTGTGGGGTTCTTTCAGTGACAACGAAATATGAACATAGAGTGCCTAAGTGGAGTTTATCCAGAGGGAGTGTAACATAAACATAACATGCCTTAGTGGAGCTTGTCCAATGGGAGTGTAACATGAGCATAATGTGTCTAAGTGAAGCTTATGTCTAAGTGAAGCTTATGTCTAAGTGAAGCTTATCCAATGGGAGTGTAACACAAAGTGATGTTTATCCAATGGGAGTGTAACACTAACTGAAGTTTATCCAATGGGAGTGTAACACAAAGTGAAGTTTATCCAATGGGAGTGTAACACTAAGTGAAGCTTATCCAATGGGAGTGTAACACTAAGTGAAGCTTATCAAATGGGAGTGTAACACTAAGTGAAGCTTATCCAATGGGAGTGTAACATGAAAATAATTTGCCTAAGTGGATCTTATCCATGAACATCATGTGCCTAAGTGGAGCTTGTGACTGTTGGTGAAATATTATCTGCTGAAGAGGAGCTATGTCAGTTGTAGTCTAGCTAACATGAACAGTTTGTGTCCATCAGTGGAGCTATGTCACAAGAAGCCTAATTAATTGATCAGGTCATGTGGGTAATACCATCAGGTCATGTGGTTAATACCATAAAAATAAAAGTAACTCATGTCAGCAGCACAAACGGAATAAATGGTTTAGTTCTTTCTTCCCCACCTGGTAAGGCTGGTATCTCAAAAAAAAAGAAATATTTGCAAATGGAAATGTGCATTGCCATCTTCATGCCTCAATATGACTAAATGTTGTTTTGCAAACACAGGTGGGGTAACATCATAAAACTTAAAGCAAATACTGTCTTAATGGTGAAACAGATGTTAATGAAACAGAAACAAAACAAAATATTTACATCCAGATCACACAATTACATGAATAATGCTTGCTTAATAATCCCAATCAGTAAGATAGAATTAAAAAATAAAGAATGATCTAGATATAAATCTAAACCATATTATGAAAAATATAAAATTTCAAAACATAATACTTAATTGTGAAAGATACCATCCTAGCAACAGAGCAGAAACAACTAAAAACAGACTGTGAACTTTTATGGGTCAAAATGTCTTTTAAAATCTTGTAAACCTTTATACATTTCAGCTTATTATAGACCATTGGAATCAGATGCATACAGCTCCTGGGAACAGTGAATTTAGGAAATCATTAGATATGACAAGAAACTTAAAAGGAAACTTTTGTATTTTAGGTGACTTCGAGTTCACACCAAGAATCAAACCAGGCTGTAGCTTTGTAAATTTATATGAAGATTTTATTGACTTGCTTTCAGATTTTAACCTTACACAGATGGTAAACCAATGTACAAGAGGTGACAACATCTTGGATCTCTTGCTAACTCCACATTAATTCAAAATGTAAAATATTTTTCCAGGTATAGCAGACCATAACATAGTTTCATTCCTTGCAGACATTAAACCAAAGGAAATCTTTCAAAGTCCAAGAAACATTCCATTGTATAGAAAGGCAGACTGGGACATTAGTTTAAGCAGCATTTGGACTAAGTGAAAAATGATATCATGGAAAATCATACTACCAAGTCTGTTGAACAACTCGATCTGGACTACTTTCTCTGACACCATATCTAAAGGCATTTCTGATTTTATTGCCACTAAAAGAATTGGTACTAAAAGATCTTTAAGTTTGATTACACAGCACATTAAAAGACTAATGCGAAAAAGGGATAAATTAGTAGAATAGAAACAGCAAGTCTAGGGCAACCTTAATGTTAATCTGAAAAATGAGATCAAGCGACAAATTAAATTATCTTACAATAACTATATAGAGTACATTTTAGGTATGAAAGAACTAGATGAAGAAAAAGACACCAGTAACAGCAAATTTAATACCAAAACACTTTTCAGTCTCATCAAAAATGCCAAACAGGACACTTCGGGAAGAACGGAGTTCTGAAGCTTCTCTCCAACCTGAAACCTGACAAAGCAGCATGCCCAGACAACACCAAACCACTGGTCTTAAAAACTCTTAGTCATCAAATTGCACAAATATCCTCTCTTATCTTTCAGAAATCTTTAGATACTGCTCCTCTTCTGAAAATTTGGACATCAGCAAATGTAATACCTCTATTCTAGAAGGGAAACAAGGAAGACCCTGCAAGCTATAGACTTATTTCTTTAACATGACTGTATTCTTTGTAAAGTTTTAGAACATATTGTGGCCTCCAATCTAATAGCTCATTAATAAAAACAATATTCTTTAAGATTTACAGCATGGTTTCAGAGAACGACGATCCTGTGAGACACAGCTTCTACAACTAGCTGAACATTTGGCGAGAAATATAACAAGCGTACAACAAACAGACATGATTTTATTAGATTTTAGGAAAGTATTTGACAAAGTCAGTCATCTAAAACTTTTATATAAATTGCAGGAACATGGCGTCAACAACACAGTAATATTATGTATTAAGTCTTTCTTAATAGGTAGAACCCAAACAGTTGTATTAGAAGGCGATTCTTCAACAGAGGTCCCAGTAACATCCGGGGTACCACAAGGATCGGTTCTTTGCCACCTACTTTTTCTTTTATATATAAATGACCTACCCGGCCAAATAACATCACAAGTTTGTTTGTTTGCAGATGACACTGTCATATATTTAGCAATTAAAAACATGTTTGACTGTCAAACTTTCCAAGATGATTTAGACAAGTTGGTCAAATGGGATGAAATTTGGGAAATGGAATTTAATCCAAGTTAATGTGTTGTTTTAAATATAACTAAAAAGAGGCAATCATTTTCTTTTAATTTCATGTTATACAGTCAGGGGTGTAACTGTTTTAAGTTATGTAACCTATTTCAGTTACTTTTTCAAGCATTTTACAACCTGTATTAGTTATAAAATATAGTTAACTCAGGTAAGTTATTCAAAAAAAGTATTTTTGCTGTTCTCACAAAGTGACCTTTAAAGTGAAATTAGTAGCAAACTTTGGTTAATCAAATTCTCTTTTAGTCTGACCATGACCTGATAAGCATAATGGGATGTTAAGAGTTTTATGGCTTTTAAAACTTTTGCGTAAAACTTTATCAGCCTTGCGTAAAAAAATTTACTGCATAGCTGGAAAGATAAAAGTTCAAGGATTCAGGAAATAAATGCGTTAGTCTCATTCAAAATGAGGAATTGGCACAGGAGGGCTTTGTAATATTTCATGATAACTGAAACAAGTTATGAAAGTATAAGCAATAACTCAAATGGGTTATAAACTGCGATAACTTGAAACAGTTACACCCCTGACTATTATATGGACAAATTTTAGAAGCAGTTGACAGCTCCAAGTATTTAGGAGTGAACATATCAGCAGACCTATCATGGAATAAACATATAGACCAAATTACTAACAATGCTATTGCTAATAACTCTTGGCTTCCTTCGCAGAAACATCCAGACGAAAAACCAAAACATCAGAGAAGTTGCCTACAAAACACTAGTTAGACCACAAGTAGACTATGCCTCTTCTGTGTGGAGCCCTCATACACAATCAAATATTACCAAAGTAGAAAAGGCCACGGGTTCAATGCAGAGCAACCCGTTGGGTTAAAAACCTAATGATGACAGAGTCACAAGCATGCAACATGAACTTGGTTGGCAGACATTACGAGACATGGCACGACTGACAACGTTCTACAAAATTGTGTATGGTTTGGTGGCAGTGCCAGTTCCATCATATCTCCTGGTGCCCTCATGACGCGCCACATGCACCCACTTTCCTTCAGACAAATTCACACCTCTGCCAGCTAATAATCCTTCTTTCCCTACACAGTTGTTCTTTGGAATTGCCTACCCAGTACTACCATCTTAATATCTGACCTAGAGGGGTTTAAGTGTAGTCTTAGCTCATCTCTCATTTCAAACAGCCCCTGAGTACCGGAGACAGTTGTTTTTACCAGCTTTTAACCTATACCTTCACCTTGTATTAACACTGTAATGCTTTTCTTTCATTCTCACTATTTTTACTTTGAAGTCTTCTTTCAATACTTTTATTCTTGCACTTGATCCGCACTTGCTAGTCAGATAATTATAAGGGCGTGTTTTTTAGGGCGCATGGGGGTTTGACCAAATGCTAGTCCAAATAAAGGGACGTATTACCCCGTATTAGGAAAGGGTGATAACTTTAAAATTTGACTGTCGCTGTCCTATCAGAGGGATGACAACTATATAAAGTATCAGATCATAAAATAAGTCAAATGAGTAAGGTTGTTTATTATAGTTAGACCTTTCCACAAATAAATATACCTGCTGGTATACGAATCTACAGCTGAAATAACAAGCAATATAGACTACCGTAAGCATATACTAACAAACTGTAGGCTTAGCTTTTGAACATGGCAAAAAGTTGAGCTTTGTTTCAGAATAAAACAGAAGAGTCGTGGAACTCTTTTTTGCAAATTTACTACATAACATAAACGGAGCTTAATTCTGATAAATCTAAGAGGCGACAAACAAAAATACACTAATAATGCGATTATTTTGACATTTGTACAACTTACGCTACTCGACGCCATACTTTCAAGGCCACTGTCGGTTGTAAATTTTGATTGGTTAATAGTAATTGAATAAACCACTTGTTGATTGGATGATGTTTATATTTTGAATACGTAATTAGGTCACGAAAAACGATCACGTGATTGGAAATTTAAGGTATATTAACACTAAATCTTCTTCTGGTTATAACACACTAAATAGTTGTTGTTCTTTATTCTATATAAAATTGACCTATTTCCAATGACCGCTGCACACATCAGGACCCATTTTAAATTTCTGTAACTTACATTTTCTTGAAGAATATTGTCAGTGCTAACTAAAAATGAAAAGAAAAGTGGGGGTCATGTTTGATGCAAGAAAAATAATTTCAGTCAAACACACAAATTGCAAAATCAGCTAAAAAATGAGACCCCAAATTATACTGGTGGTGTATTATCTAAGTTTCCATGATAAATTTTGTCATGTTGTTATTTCATTATGAAAATGCTACCTACATGTCAAGCATAGATCTGTCATGTGATTTTAGCAAAAAAATGGCAAAGAAAATAAGGAAAATAGCTCTACAGAGCAAAAAAAAACTGAGGACTATTTGTGTCCGCCATTATGCGACTACCATTTTTTCGCGCCATTTTTCTATTTAGTGTCTGTATGCCTTCTTACAGGTAAAAGGTCACTAATTCAAATTTTTCTTTGCTTAAATTTTCTAACCTTACGAACAATGACAATAAGAATACTTTGTTTAAACTGGCTGTTTTCTGTAAGAAAATTATGTCTGCTTTTAGATAAATAGTTAGTTCTCATCCTCCACATTATCAGTTACTTTAGCAACCAGTTGTCATGTTTTACATGCCATTCTGATTTTGTTATTATGACTTGTTATTGTAGTTCATATATAAAAGATCATGTCTTATTTAAAGTTACCCTCCATTGAATTAAAAGCATTTAATAAATACTCACAAATCCTCTTCTGAGAGAAGGCTTGGTGTAGCCTCTTGGTTCAGCTCTACGTTTTCTTCAACAGTTATGTAATTGCTTGGTGCTATTCCGGTGCTTATTTTTGAGCGATAATTATATTTATTGTCTTGTGATTTCCAGAACTTATCTAGATTTCTTTCAAACGATAGAACTGTTTTGCAATCAATGACTTTCTGTGGTAACGAGTTCCATAAGTCCACAACTCAGTATTTGAATGATTGTTTGCGAAGTTCCAATCTTGGTGTTTCCTTGAATATCTTAAATTTAGTATTGTGCCCGCTTGTTCTGTCCGATTCTCGCAGGTGGAATATCTTGCTTACCTCATGGTCATATTTTCCAGCTAGAATTTTAAACACTTCAATCATGTCACCTCCGTGTCGTCTATAAGTCAATGAAGGTAGCTTTAGTTTTTCAAGTCTTTCCGGGTAACTTAGATTGTTCATTCCTGGAAGTAATTTTGATGCTCTCCTTTGCAAGTCTTCAATCATGTCTATATATTTGAGTTTATATGGGCTCCAAACTGGATTGGCATATTCAATAAGAGGTCTGATTAAACATGTGTATAGAAGTTTGAATGTTTTAATATCCAGAAAATTGAAAAGAATTTCTTATTGCTCCGAGTACTGAATTTGCCTTGTTTAGTTTTTGAGTCAAATGGCTTTCAAAGCTCAAATTTTCATCAATGATCACTCCGATGTCGTTTTCCTCTGATGATTTTTCAATTGGTAGCAAGTCTTTCTTTAGTTTATATTTAAATTCAGGAACTTCAGAATTTCCTATTCGCATAGTTTTGCATTGTTCAGGATGGAATTTCAACAACCACTTTTCCGACCATGATTGCATATTTTCTATGTCTTCTTGTAATTTCAAACAGTCTTCTTCTTTAATATTTTTTTTAAACACTTTGATATCATCCGCATACAGATACATTTCACTCCCGTTCTTTGATGTGTCTGGCAAGTCATTTATAAATAAGACAAAGAGGACAGGTCCCATAACACTACCCTGGGGAATATCGGAAGTTACTGGCCTCCATGTGGAGGAGTTTCCATTTAGTATCACTCCTTTTATATCTTTTATTTACGATTTCAGGCTATACAAACATCAATTATTGGTATCATTATCTTGTAATCGCTTATTTTACATGGAGTATCGAAACATTATATTACAATCGACAGTCGTGATCGCAGGCTGTAGTTCCAAGATTTCGGTATGATAATTTGACCGTAACCTGCATGTTTTGGTTTACGAAGTATTTTTTTCCCCCATTTAATCATTAATCGTTACTGTCTCGATTTCTTACGGCCCGACATCATGCGCCGACGTTATTTTTATAATTGCTATGTGTCATGGACGACAGTTAGCGGTTTCGTGGTATTTCCCAACGAAATCTTTTAAAGTACGCCGATTTTAACAATTTTCACTGAACAAAATTTATTTATTTTGTTGGGTTTAACGTCGCAGTGACACAATTGTAGGTCATGTGGCGACTTTTCAGTTTTGATGGTGGAGGAACATCCCAGGTGCCCCTCGGCATGCATTATTTCATCACAACCTGGGTAGAACCACCGACCTTTCGTAAGCCAGCTGGATGACTTCCTCACAAGAAGAATTCAATGCCCCGAGTGAGACTCGAACCCACATCGGTAAGGGGTAAGTGCTTTGAAGCCAGCGACCTTAACCACTCGGCCACGGAGACCCCCTGAACAAAATTATTTGTCCACGCAGAAGTAGAACTTTTTTTCTGTAACGAAATTTAATTGTTCTGTGGAAAGTGGCTTAAAGTATCTTTACAGAACATCACTTTTTCCTGCACCTATTTTTCTTGAAAGTTCTATCATAAATCAACGAAATAATAATAATAAAAAATGGGGCGGAATAGTTCCTTGTGAAATAGCGTTGGCATTTAAACATGAAAACCGTCACGTTTCATGCAGAATGCATTTTAGCAGAGAAAAGGTGTGATTAAATTAATGAGAAAAAAAAAATGATAAAAAAGTACAGGATGGAATAGTTCCTAGTGAAATGCCAGACAGTGGTGATCTGCTGCCCTAAAATGACGTTCACACAATAAAGACCTACTTTTGGTTTTGATATGCAAAACTTGAGCGTTGGAATTTATACTTGAAAACGGTCACTTTTCATGCAGAATGCATTTTTGTTGTGAAAAAGTGTAATTAATTTACCCGTTTGCACGGAAATGCGCAAAAATGGAAAAAAAGGATCTGTTTACCATGGCCTTCTTTCGAACACATCACAGATGCACATTTTTTATTACCTAACTACTGACCATGTTTCTTCAGTACAGAAAGCAAAGGTTCAACACCATTAAAACCAGATGTCCTATTTAACTTAATAAATATTCCTACATTTTCCGGAATATCAGATTTTCAGAGACTTTTATTCCCATAAAAATCTATATCGCTATTGTAAAAAAGAAAAAGGTGTGGTAGATTTTATACAAGAAAGTTAAGCTTCATTGAATAAATGAACAATGTTCTTTTTTCATGTTTCTCTCTTCCAGACTTTAAATTCTAACGCCGCATTTCTTTTCTAGCATGGACAGGACCATGCAGATTTTGAAAGAAGACTATACTGAAACGCAATAGAGTAAAAGGAAACACGATGTAATTGAGAAAGAGCACAAAACAATGAAGAAATATCAGGACTATTTTTATTTGAACTACTGGATCAGCTTATGAGAAAACTTTTTGTTTAAAATTTGTTCGGAAGTTTAACCTATTCTCATGGTTGACATATTTCATAACGATTTGCTTAACAAAGTATTGAGAAAGTCTGTCTGGAGAAATTAACATTCAATACAGGTCGCCCAAGTTTGAACAAAAAAAAAAATAGCAAAATATACCCGTGTGTAGGCAATATCTTGCATATTTATTACACTATTCATGTAATTTTGCTTCAGGATCCATTTAATCGTCAAGAAATTTGTTATTTTCAATCAAAGACATGCTTATTTTAATAAAATTGAAATATTTGCGATGCTAAAATGTGACAAAAGAACTTGCTCGGTAACACATGCATGCAAGTTTGTCCGGTTGGAAATTGGGTGCACCGTGTCCAATCTTTATTTTGAGAAATCGGATCAATAACGTATGATCAAGGATCAAAAGAGCACACTGAACGATTTCAGGTAAGAAAAATCTTTTGTTCTTTTGATAATTAGAAATTATTGTTGAGCAAGATATTTGCTCCCATCACTGCGGAATACTCGTTGCCATCCAATTTCTTGTACGCACTTTAGAGGAAATGAAACCTAACTAGCTAGCTAGGACTTATGCTCAAAACCCCCCCATCTTTTCCAGTACCCTTTCCGGAAAAATACAATATAACATAGGCCCGGATCTAGGGCTGCCCCCCCCCCCCCCCCACCCCCACCCCCTAAGTTGGCTGAGAAGTGACCTATACTCATCAAAGTTGCTATTTTGGCAAAGGAATAATCTTTTCTCAAAATTAAGACCCAAAACTGTACCCGAGGCTACGATTTCAATTTTTTTTCCAAGGGGAGAGCAACCTGAATCCCCCACAAAAAATGTAGGGAGTACCCACTCCTGTACCTCAAAATTTAGACCAGAAATGCACAAGAGGCCACCATTTCATACCTGTATTTCAAAAATATCCAAAGGGAGATCCCCCTCCAACCCCTCCAACACGAGCGGAGGACCCCCTCCCGTAGCTACCCCCCTCAGCGCTATGCGCATTGACGGTGACGCCTTCATTCTAAACTCTAAACTTGTGCCCCCCGCCCCACACTCCACCCCCATCAAATATTTCTGGATCCGGCCTATATATTTCTATAACATGTTGATTGTCACAGTTAATGAATTCAACAGATAAAAGACAAAAATTGCTGATTTATAACGTAGGAGCTACAGCATCAGTGGCTGAAAAATGCAATAACGTAGAAGCGTACTTTATCCCGCCGAAGCACCATGTATAAGGAAGTGTAATGACATGAATTTGTCTTCTACACTCTTTTAAACGTATCCAAGTTTAGGGATCTGAACTACGGTAGAATATATTTTCTGAAATTTGACATACACTAATATCAAATGGCAATTCTGGCAGGGCCACCAACACGGCACGTGAATTCTGGCTTTTTGGCACCCCTGTCCTATCCCAAGCCCCGAAACAAATATTTCATTTGTTGTATTGGTGCACTTCGTTTTGGCATGTTGGCAAACTTCAAACCAGAAACAGGCAGATTACGAAATACACCGTTTTTGACAGACGTTGTGGATCAAACAATCTGTAATAAAATCAATGGGAAGAATAGAACGCAACCCAGTAAACTAATAAGGCACTCGGTTTGTTTCACGTTGTTCATATGAAGTGATAATAAGTGCAACAATGCCCACGCCCAATACCTGTTTGATATAACGTAAATGTTTGAAAGCGTCCTGGTGCTTTTTGCGTAATATAAAATGGAGTCGGGATCACCTAATTTGAACTTACTGTCTCCTAATGAAGGCTTAGTAATTTATAGGATGGGAGGCGGGGTTATTGCCTCTGGCCTCGAATAATTTGCCCCTCATGGGAAACTTTGCTTTGGGTGTATATGAGGAAGTATCCAGCTAGGTTAGGAACATGGATGGTTCTACCCACTCCCAGGCATCCGCTCTTGACGAAATATTGAAGGTAAATTTACAGTCTACATTCAAGCAATAAAATAAAATAAACTGCGACGGACGCTCTCCACATAAATCGAACTTCTTGTCGTATCAACTTCTGGTGCTCAGCTTATTTATATGCTATCATCTACCCAGCCAACATTCTATATCGGTCCGATATCAAACCGACGTCATTGTCTATATGCCCGATATCGGCTTCAATTTCGGCTGCAAACAGGAATGATGTCGGCCCGACGTCGGCAGACGTTATCGGGTCAACATCATAGTGACATTGGTCCGATATTGGCAAACGATATTTGGCCATCATCAAAATGATATCGGCCCGATATTGGCAGATCATATCGTGGTCTCGAAATAGTGTGAGACGCAGTGCTTTATCAAAGTTTTCTTAAATTATACATTTTATAAATTCTCAGAGTAATTTTCTTGAGAACTGATGTGTCTCGCATCATGTGTATGATGCTTAGTTATTTGATTTATTGATTTAATATTTTCACAACTATATACTGCATGTTTTATACAGTTACGTAAGCTTTCTGTATATTCTTAAAACTATTAAAATTGTTCAATTAGAATTTTAAACATATTTATAATTGCAATCTTTTGTAAATATAAATATTTCTATGGCGGCATTTTACATAAAAATAAAAATGCATCTTAATTATTACCTCCCTTTATTACATATAAAATTTTGATAAATACTGTCTACAAATTTTGTTTGGAACCTAGTTTGATTAATTCTGGCATACATCATATTTGCTTAATAAATTAGCACATATAAACAATTAGATTACTTTTTCACGTTTATGAATAATATTTTGAAAAATATTGTTATATTCGAGAATCTAATATCGGCCCGATGTCAATCCGACGTACGAAATAGTTACACTGATTGATGTCGATCTACCGATTTCAATATTTTGCAGCACTACAACGGCCCGACGTCGGCCTACATCGGCACATTTTGCCAACATGCCGACATTATACCTATATCGGGCCGATATAGTCATGCTGGCTGGGTATAGCATTCGACTGCTATATAGGTTTAACTTCTGTACGTTGTCCCTATAGCTAAAGTCTTCTTCTTTTAAATAATTAATATCCTGAGTGAAGCTCTATAGATTCACAACAAATTGTAAGTGAACTTTACTGCATCTATTTTTTCAATACACAAAAAGCGGAATTAGCAAAATCACACCGTATTTCCGGCGCCAGTGTTGAATCAAAGCGCTGAAAGCACAGAAAGGCTGAAACCCGCATTTGATGTGCAATAAACCACTCCGCTGTACCAGTTCAAGTCACTTCCATGAAACAGTATAACATTCAAACCATTTGCATTAATGTTACACTATATACTAGAAATTCTGCTCTGACTAAAACCATCAAGTGTCTTGAAACACACTGACGAGCTTGGAAAGGCAACCCTTCATCGGCTTAATTAAAATTTACTGTAATGGTACCAATGAGAAATACAGTGTCTGTTTTATTAAAAACACAAGAATTCACAAAGAGAATATAAATAATAGACGTATTAGATCCATTTCTTTCTTATTCAAATTAAAGAGGCATACTCTACATCCAGCAGATTAAAATTTTGCAACCGTATATTATGGGATAGACATAGTTACGTAAAAGAAGGACTTCTCACATTTTTCAAGAAGAACATAATTATATCGAACTTTTCCGTTTTGGACGAATAATCACCTATATAGCGTCTGTCTATAATAAATCACTATCCACCCAAAATTGTACAACAACAACTTGATAAGTAAAACGTGAATTTCACTTATTATTGCTGGAATGCTGAAATTTTGAGAGTTGGTGTTGTCTTATGAATAAATACAGGTGCGTGTAAAATAATCAAGAAAGAAGGTAAAATAATGTGGTTTTCGTAGCGAATTCGATTGCTGCTGCGGCGCCGTATCATAGTGTGTTGTGTTCTTTAAGTACACTGTTTGGTGATATTGGATGTTTCTTTTGATTTAATGATGCATTTACACATGGTTTCTGGAGATATTTAATTGCACTCAGTTATAGGGTATGCCCCTTTAACAGTTTGAAAGATATAAACGTTACTTTACGCTAAAAATCCACAGAAAATGCTATATCTAAAGTGCCAGTGTGTCATAGTTTCTCTTTCGATTTTCTAAAGATATACACCATTTAAAAGCTTTCGATTTGAGCTTTTCAAAGATGTATATTTTAATATATTTTCTTTTGTCATGTGCATTGAAACGACTGTTAAACCTCACCAGGAACTTTTACATAGAAATTATGATGAGAGATAAGCGGTCGGTATACTCGTAAATAATCAATAAATGTAGTGTTAATTAATACTGTCATTATTGATAATCTTGCAGTCTCCAGAATACTGTAATGCCGAAAAATAAAATGGGCGTAATAGGCACTAAAGCACACTTATTAGGTCCAAATTATAAAACACAGTTCCAGATTATCTTCTTTATTTTTCTTCAGTGGAAAACCACACAGTTTAAAGTCAACAGTCAACAGTTTTCACAAGGATATTCGTAGAATATAACAATTAGAAAAAAGATTTTATGTATTAAAAATTGTAGTGTTCTAGTGGAAAACCACAATATTTCTACTTTGAAATCCAAATCTGTTCTCTTAGAAACCTGCTGTCTTGAAAATATATTCGCTCTCAACATATAATAACTGACCAATTAAAATGACCCTTAATTTATTGTGACTGTGATTAACAGTATGAACTAATCAAAATCAAGATTACAAGTATTTGAAATATTAACAAGTTTTGACCGCAGTCAACACCTTATCAGTCAGGAATTCTTAACATTTAAATAATCCAGACGATCGCAAAGACCATATCATAAATACATTTAGAAGCCTTTAAGCACATTCTGGGCTATCAAAGATTAAAGTGCATAAATGTGTCAAAGTTGAGACAACAATAAAGTTTTGACATCTGTCATGAAAACATAAAGAATTAAAAGAATAGCAACTTTTACATAATTAGATATTTTACATTTTTTGTAGATTTAGTAACAAAAGTTATTAGATTTCTGTACTGAAACTTCATTGTATACATTTTTATTCAGATTATTTTTTACAAAAGAATTGCTGCACAACAATACGGTAATAATAAAAGTCACTGTCTCAGTGATAGAACCAACATGTATCTGTGACTAACAGGTATATAGGTACAGTAGGAGAGATCGTGTTTGTATACAAATCCGTTGAATTTTCTATTTTTAGAACTGATAAGACTATAATCGGGTGGGCAGAAGCCGACCGTCCATGTTTTTTTGTAAACAGAGATGTTTTTTAACGGCTTAAATTTTCTTAAAACACAAATTATATCAATAATTTTTTGATCAACGGAAAGGTTATAAAACAAACAATTTATTGATCACTTTTAATTGTTATTTCGAAATAAAATGGATTAATTATGAACACTTAACTTACTGTGTTTTTCTAAAAGTTTTGAACATTACTACGCCGCTGTTAAAATTATATGTCATTTAAAACGTTTATTCATTTATAAAAGATATTTGAATACGAAAATATGAAAATTGTTTAATGTGACTATAAACAGTTTAACATGTCCGAAACAATGCGGAATGATACTAATTACATTACACTAATTACTCGGACTTTATAATAGACTCCCTGTGTAAAATATCAAACTTTAAACTAAAGTCAAAGTATTAAATCCATATAATATTTCAATGAAACTTCAAACATGTGTAGTTTGTAGTATCATCTGTGGCATGTGCTGTTAAAAATACTATTTGATTTCTGAAATATTGTGATATTTATTTCTAAAGTCACTAGATCTATATGTTCATTGTAAAAATACTTCGTTTTACCCAGGTACTTAAAAATGCAGCTCTCTGATTGGTCAGTTAAAACTCCTGATGTCATGATAAAGTTAAAGACTGGAAGAAAGTATTAGGTATTACTAGCACTCGATATTTTTGAGATTTAAACGAACACAGTTTTGTCCCATAAAGTTAAAATGTTTCTTTTTTGCGTAGGAATATAAATTGTAACCATCATTTCTAAAATAGTTACAGGCTTCAAAGCTAGTTCGGTTCACTCAAATGACGAGTCATATATGCCGTGGCCTACTGCTCCGTTCCCACCAGTTACCATGTCGTAGCCACAAGGCAAAAAGCTCACACTTTCAGTCCGCATGTATCACTATGCCTCCGTTCTATAAAGGTTTCAAGTCAAATGATATAGAAATTGGATGTGTCTTTCAGTGAACAGAAGCGCCATACATTTATTAACTACTTAATTCCAGCGTAAAAAATACATATTACTAGACTGATAATAAAGAATTTGCCACAAAATTTCAATTTTTGTAATTTTTCTTTTATTTTATGTAATAGTAACAAATGCCAGTCTATTTTAGAGTTTTTGCGGACATAGGATATTGACTGGCTAAAGTCACAACTTTACACAAAAAAGATATTAAAAATAATATATCATAGTCTAGGAGCAAGTCTTCTAACATGTTAACTTAAGGTAATATAGTTTTAAGAAAATAGAATATTTTTTCATGAAATATTTTTAAGTCCGCTCTGTTTATCCTTATTAATTATCTTTATAGAACTATTTTTACGAGTAAATACACGCACAGAAGTTCCTTACAGAATACATTTTAGATAATATGGAAATACAGACATAAGGTTCATGTGCAAGACAAACGGATATAAAAATAAGATATAAGATAGAATTTTGTTTCATAGTTTTGCAAATAGGGCAAGCATGCGCAATGGTCAATGATGTCTGGATAGCAATAGGGACTGTGACGCAATTTTGGGCAATACATTGGAAGATGTCATTCTTGAATTTTATTCTATATGCAGACATCAGCCGGCATCCTAAACGCGCATCTGCTATGTGTCTTTTTCAAGACAGTTGAAATGGTTAAGAGATTAGACACGGGCCACTTGGTTTTTAGGGGAGATCAGACACGGGTCTGTGGTTTTTGAGTATTTGAAATGGTAGGGAGATAGAACACGGGTCTGTTTCTCCTTCCCTCCGGAGCGTGCAACGTCGTGGAGAAGGCACAGGGCATCGCCGGATGTAAAGACAAAATAACCGTCGGTGTCCTGACTAATCCGGAGGGAGTGGCTCTAAAGGGGACCGTTTGTGAAAGGAGCTACCTACTTGGTTGACGGCCTGCAGTTCAGATGACTTACAGAGAAGACCCTGAGCTTACAGGGTATCGACGGATGTAGGTCCAAAACAACCGTCGGTGTCCTGATGAAGACCGGAGAGAGTGATACTATGACGGCCTGCAGATCTGACGACCTGCGGAGAAGACCCGAGCTGCCCAATCCCTACGCTCAACGTGGGGAGCGGGAGGGGAGGGGCACATCAACTCTACAACGACAGACCACCAGCGATGACAGCAGCGATGACAGCAGCGACTTGCGGCACCAACCAACCACCCTTGTAAGGGCGACCTCAGTGTTAGTCTGGCAACCACGCCTCTTTCCGGGTCGCTGTCGTTTATTGTTTCTTTGGCCGTGACAGTGATTCACTTTTGACTTCAAAATTATTTTGGACTTCTTGGCTTATACTCTACGGAAATTGCATAGAGGTATTTTTTCTTCACCAAATGGCTTCAAAAATTATCTTTTACGGCATGCCTGCATGTGACATGCCGGGGGTCTATACTCTATACATAGCGCAATGCTATAATGTGCCTGAAAGGGCGGATGGACCCTTATTAAAACTAAACATAGAGGCCAGTTCGGTATCGGATCAAGTTAACAGGAAATGGAAATATTTCGGAGATTATTGAATGATTTACATTTTGGCTATTTGATCTTAGTAATGTTTTCAGGAAAAAAAATCCATGTCGTGTGCATGCAAGACATTTTTGATTCGTGCACGTCGTGCTCGCGATATACAAATAGAACAAAGTTAGGATTATCGTAACTTACATTGTCAGTTTGTGAGTTGAGTGTTCTGATTGCAAACAGTATGGGTTGGGCATGTCTGTATTTCTGCGGTTGAGGTAAACGAATCGCATGATTTAATTTGTTCATAAATTAATTTAAACTGAAAATTTAAATGATAACAGTATGGAATCCTGTTAGGGACATCGCGTTGTCGCCTCTCGCCTTTCACTGATGCACTAGGAAAAAGAACGCGAGATTTTGCTCGTTACATTCTCGCATCTATTTTTAAAAAGAAAATGAATGGATATACTACTAAATTTCTATTGGAAAATCGAAAAGACAAAGAGAGAGAGAGAGAGAGAGAGAGAGATAGAGAGAAACGCGAGATTCAACTTTTTGTTTCGCTCACTTTTTTCACAAACGTCGGCGATGAAAAAACAACACGACATTTTATGGTAGAGTATCGCGGTTTTTTTCCCAGTCGACTCGATTACTCCGGCCTTATTTTCAGACACTATCGTACGTCCGGGATCACTGAGTCGGCTGGAAAAAAAAAACACGCGAGATTCTACCCTAAAATGTCGTGTATTCTTTTTCACCACCGACGTTTGTGAAAAAAGTGCGCGAAACAAAAAATTGAATTTTGCGGGGTTTTTTTTTCGATTTACCAATAAAAATTTAATAGTATATCCATTCATTTTAGAAAAAAAGATGCGAGAATGTGAATGCGTTTTTTTTTTCTAGTACATCTGTGAAAGGCGAGGGGCGAGAACGCGATGTCTCTAACAGGATTCCGTATAACAGACAAAACGCAGTAAACTTTAAATAAAAACTAAGTTGTTTTTCCCAGAATCGCCTTGAACCCGGATCTTTCTGCTAGCGCGAATCTGTTACCGTTATCTGATTGGTGTAAACTGAGATATCATGTCGAGCTGATAATCTCACAACAAAAACAACACCAATACAGTAAATAGAGACCTGCTGTGTTTATGTTATTCCTGACTCCGGAACGTACATAACAAGTATCTTGAATCAAGTGGCTTGCAAGCTTACAATTATATGTTAACTTAATTGTGACACAAAGACATACAGCGAAAATGTCCAGGGTTAGCGGATGGGTCGTTCTAACCTTTGGAGTTTTGTTATTTCCAGGGATAAATGCTGGACAAACGGTTTTTAAGGTAAGAATATTACGAATGTTAAACTTATGCTCCATCGTTATTTTGCAATATTTTTAATATTACCAATAATTCTATGAAAATTTTGACTTTCTTAGAACAGTATGTTATATTTCAACAAAATCCAATTGGCTATGATATAACTTAATTTATTGTTTTGTTAAATATGAATAAAGAAATTCCGTGATATGACTCTTACCTGCCATATCCTAGAAACGAATTAAAATTTTGTCTTATTTATGTGAAAATTCCGGCGATATCTACACCAGTGATATTAGCAACTAAATATTGAATTTTCAAAAATTGATGTGAGGAAATTGCTATTATTGCATTAGGCCTATACTATGTTCTTGAAACTTTTAGGAGACAAGACTGCATATTTCGGCTTAAAATGATTTTTCTTTAAAATTGATGTTTGGTCATGAATGAACCGTCAGTGACATTAATAGACCATGAGTTATTTTAATGCAAAGTCGTGAGAGAAAGAAAACACGTCTTGACCAATATTCGAACTTGACGAGCTTTTATATTAAACTTCGTAATTTGGTACAAAGAAAGTTTTATTTAGTAAAAGGAACTAATAATGATGTGTTTCCAGGACATATAAATATCTGTCAGTAACTGTCTGTCAGGAACTAAGTTTTAAAGCCTTTTTGAGAAATAAAGCAATAATTTCTTGATATTTTAAGTTTTACTTTTGTCTTTGTTTTCGTGCGATCTGGAAGTCAGTCTCTTTGGTAGCCATTCACAACTAGAAACGCCCAATTTACTTTTAAAAAATACAGACAGTAGAGCTCTGCAAATATAATAAAGCAAGTTTAAAATGCTAGTTTTTTCCCCCCGTTTTATTTATTTATTTATCTATTGTTATAAGAATATGGACAGAAGAAGGGGCCTTACCTTTTCCTTTTTTAACATAGTGTTGATACTTTTCTTCTAAATTTACCGTAAATAGTCATAATACGGAATCGATCCCACCGATCGATCCCTTTACAGTAACATGCGATATATACCAAATGAGATATACTATCGTCCTTCCGGCACGTGCACAGAGCGTCTGACTTCGGATTTTTTGGAAGAATACGCTTTTTCCTTGTGCGTAATAAGTGTCCACATAACTTATCCGATCCGCAACGTCTTGCACATCAGTACAAGTATGGGCGGTATTGTTTTTTATTCCAAAATCTATCTGTAAATTGATACAATCGCATATTTCTGGGCAACCTGATGGACTGTAACGATTCCCAATTGAGGCAGTGCCTTATTTCATATTATAGATGATAGGCGGATATTTTTCGGGCAGTTAAAATATATGAAAATACAGTTTAATATCCTGCAAACTTGTTTTCTCTTTGGAAATTTTAATTGTGATTCGAAATGTTAATAAACATTCTAACATGACTTGACTTGATTTCTATTTAAACAAAGAAGGAAATCAAGCTCTGTATATTCTGCGATAAACAACGGTTGACGCGCGGACCGGTAAGAGAGCATTATGACGTTAATTATGACGTCAAATAGCCGCATGACATCCGATACATTACTCCTCGGGTAAATGAAGTTCAGCATAGTATTTATTAAAATAATTATGTCAATGAGCATGTCAGAACGAAAACAATCAAGGCCTTCTTGTGATTTATCGTCTAATTTACCCCGTTAAGAAACTTTTCTAAAATAAGTCATAAAATATCGCATTAAAGATCTCTTCAAACTTGAGAAAGTAACATTCCTGTGGATACCTGTAGAATGATATATTGTTTTCATTTGGTTCTTGCAGAATTAAGATTTTTTTTGTTGGGTTTAACGTCGCACCGACACAATTAAAGGTCATATGGCGACTTTCCAGCTTTGATGGTGGAGGAAGATCCCAGGTGTCCCTCCGTGCATTATTTCATTACGGGCGGGCACCTTGGTAGAACCACCGACCTTCCGTAATCCAACTGGACGGCTTCCTCACATGAAGAATTCAACGCATCGAGTGGGGCTCGAACCCACATCGATAAGGGGCAGGGGAGTTAAGAAACCCTGTTATAGTGGACAAAATAGTAACTATTGTGCCAAATTAAAGCTCACAAAACTTTCACTCCATAGTCGTGCATCTGCTTCTGACATTTCTATGAAGACTCCGACGTATCAACATTTCACTGAGATCAATATATAATTAAAAAGTTAATACAGTTTCAAGTCATGATCCGCAAGGACCGGAAACTTCTCTCATTGACATCAATGATAAACTGAAGAAATGAAGAAATCGCTTGTTTTAGAATAATGCACGAATGTCATTTCAGAAGCCAGAGATTCATTCCCTGCACATTTATTCCGACATCAGATACCGTTTTTCCACGACGACGGTGACAAGCCGGATAAAGAACGTTGACATGCAACCGAGAGAAGCCATCTTTGACGTCACACTGCCAAACGAGGCTTTCATTACAAACCTAACGCTGTAATAAGTATAATTATTTCATTCTCACATGTAATCTGCCATGGGTTAACAGTCAGAGATCTTTGACAGATATCAATATCATCTAAGACATCAACCATGATACAGACCAAGTCATTTCTGTTAGCATTATATCTCGGGTAAATTTTGAACTGACCGCTTATCGGGACACGTATTATTCATGTTAGCATTGACTTATCAGTGTAGGAGTCATCGCATGCTCTGAATAATAGACATCTTGTATATCATCACTAGCAAGAAAGTAAAAGTATGGCATCTATACGTGAGAATGGATGCGACTTTCATGTCTTTGCCTGAACAGATAGATCTGAAAGTATCTCACATTTTGTTCTTCTAAGCATTGGTAGACTGTAGACCGGTACATATACTAATAAAAGTTCCTTCTGAATAGACATATTGTGTAGGTGCTTGCTTCAAACATTTTATGGGTTTTTTTTGCGCATTTATTAGGAAGAAATATCTTAGATTTTTGTTACAGAGAAATCTAGAACAAATTTCAATTCTACCCTTGTATTTATAGAGAAATAGACGGTAAAATAATAACTGGCGAGATCAAAGAAAAGGAGGTTGCTAAGAAACAGTACGAGGCAGCTCAGCAACGGGGAGAAAGTGCAGGGTATATTGGAACAAGGTCAGTATACGGGAGAAAGTGCAGGGTATATTGGAACAAGGTCAGTATACATTGTAGTTCAAAGGGCAGAAAGTGCAGGTATATTGGAACAAGGTCTGTATACATTGTAGTTCAAAGGGGGAGAAAGTGAGGGTATATTGGAACAAGGTCAGTATACATTGTAGCACAAAGGGGAGAAAGTGCAGGGTATATTGGAACAAGGTCAGTATACATTGTAGTTCAAAGGGGAGAAAGTGCAGGGTATATTGTAACAAGGTCAGTATGCATTGTAGTTCAAAGGGAAGAAAGTGAGGGTATATTGGAACAAGGTCAGTATACATTGTAGTTCAAAGAGGAGAAAGTGCAGGGTATATTGGAACAAGGTCAGTATACATTGTAGTTCAAAGGGGAGAAAGTGCAGGGTATATTGGAACAAGGTCAGTATACATTGTAGTTCAAAGGGGAGAAAGCGCAGGGTATATTGGAACAAGGTCAGTATACATTGTAGTTCAAAGGGGAGAAAGTGCAGGGTATATTGGAACAAGGTCATTATACATTGTAGTTCAAAGGGGAGAAAATGCAGGGTATATTGGAACAAGGTCAGTATACATTGTAGTTCAAAGGGGAGAAAGTGCAGGGTACCGTATAGCGGGATATTTCTGCGGGAGGGATATTTTTGCATTTCTGCGGTCTTTCGGTAGAATCGCAAAAATATTTCCAGCAGAATATTCATCCAGCAAAAATTCAAAATGCAAAACATCTGCATTTTTTTCACCAACGTTGTTTCACGCTATGCTACACGAGGTAATTTTTTTATTTCGTAAGTTATTATATCCTACAATGTATTCATTAAATGCAAATTAGTTTACAGCAGTTACCAGTAATTTAGTTTATTGTTTTCGTACGCTATCATTCTCACAACGTCCGATCATGCGAGGAATTACCTCCTCCTTGGCATCGAAAACGCAGAAATTTCTCTTCCTTTTAAGTGAAAACGCAGAAATTAAACACGCAGAGATTTGTTTCACATTTTTGGGGGCCTAAATGCAGAATATTTTGACCGCAGAAATAACCCGCTATACGGTATATTGGAACAAGGTCAGTATACATTGTAGTTCAAAGGGGAGAAAATGCAGGGTATATTGGAACAAGGTCAGTATACATTGTAGTTCAAAGGGGAGAAAGTGCAGGGTATATTGGAACAAGGTCAGTATACATTATAGTTCAAAGGGGAGAAAGTGCAGGGTATATTGGAACAAGGTCAGTATACATTGTAGTTCAAAGGGGGAGAAAGTGCAGGTATATTGGAACAAGGTCAGTATAAATTGTAGTTCAAAGGGGGAGAAAGTGAGGGTATATTGGAACAAGGTCAGTATACATAGTAGCTCAAAGGGGAGAAAGTGCAGGGTATATTGGAACAAGGTCAGTATACATTGCAGTTCAAAGGGGAAGAAGTGCAGGGTATATTGGAACAAGGTCAGTATACATTGTAGTTCAAAGGGAGAAAGTGCAGGGTATATTGGAACAAGGTCAGTATACATGTAGTTCAAAGGGAGAAAGTGAGGGTATATTGGAACAAGGTCAGTATACAGTTGTAGTTCAAAGGGGAAAAGTGAGGGTATATTGGAACAAGGTCAGTATACAGTGTAGTTCAAAGGGGAGAAAGTGCAGGGTATATTGGAACAAGGTCAGTATACATTGTAGTTCAAAGGGGAGAAAGTGCAGGGTATATTGGAACAAGGTCAGTATACATTGTAGTTCAAAGGGGAGAAAGTGCAGGGTATATTGGAACAAGGTCAGTATACAGTGTAGTTCAAAGGGGAGAAAGTGCAGGTATATTGGAACAAGGTCAGTATACATTGTAGTTCAAAGAGGAGAAAGTGAGGGTATATTGGAACAAGGTCAGTATACATTGTAGTTCAAAGAGGAGAAAGTGCAGGGTATATTGGAACAAGGTCAGTATAAATTGTAGTTCAAAGAGGAGAAAATGAGGGTATATTGGAACAAGGTCAATATACATTGTAGTTCAAAGAGGAGAAAGTGCAGGGTATATTGGAACAAGGTCAGTATACATTGTAGTTCAAAGGGAGAAAGTGAGGTATATTGGAACAAGGTCAGTATACATTGTAGTTCAAAGGGAGAAAGTGCAGGGTATATTGGAACAATGTCAGTATACATTGCTAGTTCAAAGGGGAGAAAGTGCAGGGTACTTGGAACAATGTCAGTATACATTGCAGTTCAAAGGGGAAGAAGTGCAGGGTATATTGGAACAAGGTCAGTATACATTGTAGTTCAAAGAGGAGAAAGTGCAGGGTATATTGGAACAAGGTCAGTATACAGTGTAGTTCAAAGAGGAGAAAGTGAGGGTATATTGGAACAAGGTCAGTATACAGTGTAGTTCAAAGGGGAGAAAGTGAGGGTATATTGGAACAAGGTCAGTATACAGTGTAGTTCAAAGGGGAGAAAGTGAGGGTATATTGGAACAAGGTCAGTATACATGTAGTTCAAATGGGAGAAAGTGAGGGTATTTGGAACAAGGTCAGTATACATTGTAGTTCAAAGAGGAGAAAGTGCAGGGTATTGGAACAAGGTCAGTATACATTGTAGTTCAAAGAGGAGAAAGTGCAGGGTATTTGGAACAAGGTCAGTATACAGTGTAGTTCAAAGGGAGAAAGTGAGGGTATATTGAACAAGGTCAGTATACTGTAGTTCAAAGGGAGAAAGTGGGGGTATATTGGAACAAGGTCAGTATACAGTTTGTAGTCAATGGGAGAAATGCGTGAGGGTATCATTAGAACAAGGTCAATATACATAGTTACAGGAGATTAAAGGGAGACAAGTGCTAGGGTATATTGGAACAAGGTCAGTATACAGTGTAGTTCAAGAGGGAGAAAGTGAGGGTATATTGGAACAAGGTCAGTATACAGTGTAGTTCAAAGGGGAGAAAGTGAGGGTATATTGGAACAAGGTCAGTATACAGTGTAGTTCAAAGGGGAGAAAGTGAGGGTATATTGGAACAAGGTCAGTATACATTGTAGTTCAAAGGGGAGAAAGTGCAGGGTATATTGGAACAAGGTCAGTATACAGTGTAGTTCAAAGGGGAGAAAGTGAGGGTATATTGGAACAAGGTCAGTATACATTGTAGTTCAAATTGGAAAAAGTGCAGGGTATATTGGAACAAGGTCAGAATACATTGTAGTTCAAAGGGGAGAAAGTGTAAGGTATATTGGAACAAGGTCAGTATACATTGTAGTTCAAAGGGGAGAAAGTGCAGGGTATATTGGAACAATGTCAGTATACATTGTAGTTCAAAGGGGAGAATATGAAGGGTACATTGGAACAAGGTCAGTATGCATTGTAGTTCAAAGAGGAGAAAGTGCAGGGTATTTTGGAACAAGGTCAGTATACATTGTAGTTCAAAGAGGAGAAAGTGCAGGGTATATTGGAACAAGGTCAGTATACATTGTAGTTCAAAGAGGAGAAAGTGAGGGTATGTTGGAACAAGGTCAATATACATTGTAGTTCAAAGGGGAGAAAGTGCAGGGTATCTTGGAACAAGGTCAGTATACATTGTAGTTCAAATTGGAAAAAGTGCAGGGTATCTTGGAACAAGGTCAGTATACATTGTAGTTCAAATTGGAAAAAGTGCAGGGTATCTTGGAACAAGGTCAGTATACATTGTAGTTCAAAGAGGAGAAAGTTCAGGGTACCTTGGAACAAGGTCAGTATACATTGTAGTTCAAAGAGGAGAAAGTGCAGGGTATATTGGAACAAGGTCAATATACACTGTAGTTCAAAGAGGAGAAAGTGAGGGTTATACCGGAGCAAGGTCAGTACGTAGTGCAACGGAGAGCAAATGCGGGGTACACTAGAACAACGTCAATACGTAGTTCAATGGAGAGCAAATGCGGGGTACACTAGAACTACGTCAATACATAGTTCAACGAGGAGAACTTGCAAGGTCAGTACATAGTGCTACGGTGAAATGTGAACAAGGTCAGTAGGAAGTGAGACATTGAGAAGAAAGTGCGGGCTATACTGTGTGGGGTATACCGGAACAAGGTCAGTACGCAATGCAACGGGAAGAAAGTACGGGGTACACTGGAACAAGGTCAGTTCGCAGTGCAACGGGGAGAAAGTGCGGAGTACACAGGAACAAGGTCAGTACGTAGTGGTACACTAGAACATGGTCGGTATGTAGTGAGCAAGGGAGGAAGTGAGGGATACACTGGCACAAGGTCAGTACGCAGAGCAACCGAGAGAAAGTGCGGGATACACTGTAACAAAGTAATTACGCAGGGCAACGAGGAGAAATATGCAAGGTCATTACGTAGTGCGACGGGGAGAAAGTACGGTGTACACTGGAACAAGGTCGGTACGTAGTGCAACGGGGAGAAAGTGCGGGGTACATTGGAACAAAGTCGGTACGTACTACAACGGGGAGAAAGTGCGGGCTATACTGGAACAAGGTCGGTACGCAGTGCAACGGGAAGAAAGTGCGGCCTACACTGGAACAAGGTCGGTACGCAGTGCAACGGGGAGGAAGTGCGGGGTACACTGGAACAAGGTCGGTACGTATAACAACGGGGAGAAAGTGTGGGCTATACTGGAACAAGGTCGGTACGCAGTGCTACGAGGAGAAAGTGCGGGATACACTGGAACAAGGTCTGTACGCAGTGCAACGGGGAGAAAGTGCGGGTTACACTGGAACAAGGTCAGTACGTAGTGCAACGGGGAGAAAGTGCAGGCTATACTAGAACAAGGTCTGTACGCAGTGCAATTAGGAGAAAGTGCGGGTTACACTGGAACAAGGTCAGTACGTAGTGCAACGGGGAGAAAGTGCGGGCTATACTAGAACAAGGTCAGTACGTAGTGCAACGGGGAGAAAGTGCGGGCTATACTAGAACAAGGTCTGTACACAGTGCAACGGGGAGAAAGTGCGGGTTACACTGGAACAAGGTCAGTACGTAGTGCAACAGGGAGAAAGTGCGGGCTATACTAGAACAAGGTCTGTACGCAGTGCAACGGGGAGAAAGTGCGGGTTACACTGGAACAAGGTCAGTACGTAGTGCAACGGGGAGAAAGTGTGGGCTATACTAGAACAAGGTCTGTACGCAGTGCAACGGGGAGAAAGTGCGGGTTACACTGGAACAAGGTCTGTACGCAGTGCAACGGGGAGAAAGAGCAGGTTACACTGGAACAAGGTCTGTACGCAGTGCAATTAGGAGAAAGTGCGGGATACACTGGAACAAGGTCAGTACGTAGTGCAACGGGGAGAAAGTGCGGGTTACACTGGAACAACGTCTGTACGCAGTGCAAGGGGGAGATAGTGCGGGATACACTGGAACAAGGTCAGTACGTAGTGCAACGGGGAGAAAGTGCAGGTTACACTGGAACAAGGTCAGTACGCAGTGCTATTAGGAGAAAGTGCGGGATACACTGGAAAAAGGTTAGTACGTAGTGCAACAGGGAGAAAGTGTGGGTTACACTGGAACAATGTCAGTACGCGGTGCCACGGGGAGAAAGTGCGGGATACACTGGAACAAGGTCGGTACGTACTACAACGGGGAAAAGTGCGGGCTATACTAGAACAAGGTCGGTACACAGTGCAACGAGGAGAAAGTGCGGGGTACACTGGAACAAGGTCTGTACACAGTGCAACGGGTAGAAAGTGTGGGGTACACTGCAACAAGGTCAGTACGTAGTGCAGCGGGGAGGAAGTGCGGGGTACACTGGACCAATGTCAGTACGCTGTGCAACGGGGAGGAAGTGCAGGGTACACTGGACCAATGTCAGTACGCAGTGCAACGGGGAGGAAGAAGTGCGGGGTACACTGGACCAATGTCAGTACGCTGTGCAACGGGGAGGAAGTGCGGGGTACACTGGACCAATGTCAGTATGCAGTGCAACGGGGAGAAAGTGCGGGTACACTGGAACAAAGTCAGTACGCAGTGCAACGGGGAGGAAGTGTGGGGTACACTGGACCAATGTCAGTACGCTGTTCAACGGGGAGAAAGTGCGGGGTACACTGGACCAATGTCAGTACGCTGTGCAACGGGGAGAATGTGCAAGGTTAGTATGTAGTGCGACGGGGAGAAGATGTGCTGGAACAAGGTCAGTAAGTGCGGGGTATAGTACGTAGTGTGTCGGAGAGAGGAAGTACGGGGTATGTGGAACAAGGTCAGTTGGAACAAGGTCAATTATATAATATTATTTACGGTGCTTTTTCTTTAAGCGCTTGAATGAGTGCAAAATTTTAATTTATGTTATTTTATTGCATTTTCTACGCAGTATGCAAACCCCGTACAAAAGAAAATCTATACTTTGCTACTTACATGATTTTGTGGATGAAGTCTACTCCATATTTAACTATGTTTACGTTAATTTTCCTGAATACTATATCTATTTAAATATTGCATTTAATACATGCATTCTCACTTATTGACGAAATTCATAATACGGCATGCGTTATCAAAATAAAGGCTGGTAACGTATGTAAGTCTATATGCGGAAATTATGTTTGGCATTTAACTGTATTACATCCTCATACTTTTAAGACATAGAGAGACGAACAGATTTAACTTGGCAGTTACTGTGGCCCCACAGAGCAAGGTGTCGTTCAACCTCACATACCAGGAACTGTTGAAGAGAACACGTGGCCATTATGAACAGGTTAGCTATTGCAACATTTTGTACTTTAACACGAGATAAAAAATAGTAAATCTATTTATCTAAAATTATAGGTAGATTTAGGCGTTAAAAATGTTTGTTTTCGGTATACCGACCTACCCTAAATTTTTGGCTCGACCCTAAATGTTTTATGGCCTTGAAGAATATTTTTTTCGAAATTTTGACAAAAAGTTGCAAAATTGCATTTTTATGCTTTAAACATGGTCAGTGATGTTAGAAATCAACATACTGATGCTCTAAAGGCATAACCCCCTTATTTGTATTCATTTTTTGACACAAAAATAATTTCCGAAAAGTCTCCCTAAATAAAAAAAAAAATCCCCCCCCCCCCCAACCTCCAAAAAAAAAAAAATCCGACCTTCCGACCTACCTACCCTGATTTTTTTAGCATGTTACCAGAAACAAATATTTTTTTTAGGCCTTATGCAAAATTTGTTGAGCCTTTTATCACGGCTCGGGGAGAGTCTTGCATAACTGATACCAAACTTATAGGAATTCAACATAATCTGCTATTTATTGGCGTTATCAGTTTAAGAAGTTTATATCGTCGCTCAAGTTACGTGACATTGATATGGAACGCCATAGCTGTCTTTTGATATAATGGTATTTCATGTTACATATTTGATGTTTCTCTTCAAATTAATTTTATGCCCTTATATGTGCAGTGACGGTATGGTATATCCATTTAACATTACGAACAGATCATAAAACTTGTGAAAAAACCAATATCATTTCTACAGCTCTAGAACAGAAAACAGAAAAGAATTTGCATGGTACATTTTTATTACAGGATAAGCCACATATCATTCTACATATCTAACACCTCTTCAAATATACAACAAACTTAAGATTACAGATAAGTGCGAGCGATAATTATTTCTGAATCTGAATTCAATGTTCATAAAAAGGAACAATGGTGTGTTTGTTTATTCAAACTTTAGCTCAAACAGGAAACGTAGCTCTTAGCCCATTTCCGGAAAACATAATTATGTGAAGTACCATTTTTCTCTTTATATATTTCGATAGCATACATTTTTTTTTATTTGTATTATTCCACTTACAGTTTTCCTTGATTTATATTCAACTTCAAGGAGGATTCATGATGGCGAGTCCCCTGAAAATCTGTCCATATTAAATAAATTTATAACCTGAAACTGTGGAATCTGTCATTTTACAAAAATACATTTTGGCTCGCCTTACTTGGAAAACGACATCACTTTTGGTAATTTAATTCTTTATTTTAAAAATTTACGAATTTAAAACATGACACGGTGTCAAATATTGTTTAAGTATACGTAGAATACGAGGTATATACTTTTGACAAAATCTTTCCGAGGGTTCAAAACCCCGGACGTCCCTAGAAGTTGACACCCTACCAAAACCCCGGGATTGCCCCTGTGTAGTATCTTTTTTTAAACTGAAGAGTTCCATTGGGGTTTCCTGTCTTATTCAAAAATGTATTCACGCATATGAGCTCGAACTGTTTGTGGCCTACTTGTTCATATTTGCTTAATAAGATGGCACGTTTCTGCCATATCGTGCTGTCATGTTAGCACTCCCGCCAGCACGGCAACACGAGAATACGATAAAAGTAGGACGACGACACGACAAAAAAAAAGTGGTGGGGGGGGGGGGGGGGGGGGGGGGGAGTATCAACCATTTTTCTTTCGTTTTGTTGTCCTATTTTATCGCTTTTTCGTGCTTGCGGGGACGACCCGCGACAACACTATGACACGTCGTGTTGTCATTCTGGTAGGGGCGCCACACGACAGTATGAAAGTACGACAAAGTATCAATATGTCGTATTGCCACACAATAACACGATTGATTATTGTGTCGTTGTTTCGCATTCCGAATTGCATACGCAGTGGAGTTACACATATGCATCATTTAGGCTTTATCATAATGGTAGAGATGCACATCTGAGTTAATAGCAACACGTACTGCTGAATGAATAAGTTTTTATTTCATACTATTTCCCATGTATGTGTTATGTTCTTGTACGTAAACCGCGCATGTCAGTCGGAAAATGAAGTGTGACTAAACAGTATGTGTCTTCCGCCAGCACGACATAACAACAACACAACAGAATGTTATTTTGTCGTGTTGTCGCTAGTCATCCTGGAAAAGGACGAAAGAACGATAAAATGTTACTTTTCCTTTTCCTCGTGTTGTCGCATTCCCCCCCCCCCCCCCACACACACGACGAAAAAGGCACCACCACAACAGAAAAAATTGACGTATCGTTGCCCTATTTTGTTTGTCTTACTGCCTGGCTGTCGTCCTGGCGGGAGTGTCAGCATGTCAGTACGACATGGCAGAACTATTCGAAAGAAATTCACGAAACTATTAATTTTGTGAAGTAATTAGAGGGTAATTATGATTATAATGTATTTTAAAACTATTTCAGGTAATTTATATCGATCCCGGTCAGCCTGTCCCTGATATGGACATCACTGTCGCCATCGTGGAGTCACGCGAGATAACTGATCTTAGAGTCCCGCCTCTCAGAAACGACGTCATGGCTGACATCGAGGGTAAGACAAATGTGTTATCAAACCGACCAAAATTACAATTCTACAACAACATGTATTGAAGAAAACAAAAAACATGTATATACAAGTTTAAACCAGAAATGAAACAATTAGTCTGCACAGCCAGGTGGTCTCTTCACATTTTCTGTGTCATAAGTCCGACGACTTAATAAAGTGCTTGAAATCGATGTGGACCTTCGTGTAGGTAGCTACGCGCCTGATTAATTGATTTGGATTCGCATAGGTAGCTTAGAACAAACACACAAACAAACATCGGTATATGTCAGCCTGAACGTGAGAAAATCTAAGCAGTCCCCTCAAAAAATTAAAACTGCATTGTTAAATAACCTGCGTGGTTCCATGTTGTCAGTATACACTAATCAAAACTTCTAACATCCATAGATAGTTTTGCCGATAACTTTGAATCCATAGTACTATTAGAACATCTACGAAAATTCTTGTAAAACATCTGAAAAGTTCAAGAACATCGCTAAGTAGAATATAACATGTACAGTGGCATTTTCTGGTCTGGTGCCTGTGGAAAATACAGAGATGTAGATATAATTGATTTTAATTGATATACAGATGTGAGCACTATAACAGTGATAACCACACCCACCCCGAAAACAGCGCACGTGAAATTCGTGCCAAGTATTGAGTTCCAAACAGCACAGTCAGCTAGTGGTATGGCAGGACAGTTCGTGGTTCAGTATGACGTAGAGAGAGAAATGGACATTGGGGATGTTTTGGTATGTGATCTAACCTAAATAACATACAATGCAACATTAATTTTGTATGTTTGCAAACGAAAACATGCTAGATTAATCGCTATGATAAATAGTATTTAGCAGTATTTCTGTGATACTACGCCCGTCGGGCAAACAACATAAAAAGGAAATCGAAACTCGATGCCAGTAACAAATATAAATTTCTATATAAAATACCTGTGGTTTTGCGTGCTAAAGTGTGGCGCGTGGCCGTTAACTGTTACCTATAAATCTTGGGTTGCATACACACAATAGAATTTGAATAGCCATGGAGCAGGGCTTTAAGCACGTTTGACTTAAAATGTCGGTGCGGTAATTTTGGTTATTAACCCGCAGAGAACAATAGAACAGTTGTGTAATGTTCTATGTACTTCTTTTGAATGAGAGAATTATTTCTGTAGGTTGTGAATGGATACTTCGTGCATTTCTTCGCACCTGACGGATACAAGCCAATACCTAATGACGTTTTGTTTATCCTGGATACAAGTGGATCCATGACCGGAACAAAACTGAATCAAGTAAGCAATATGTCACCATTCTACGCCATACTTAATGATAACTTAAATCAAAGGTATATACCGGTAGTTTAAAACGTGGTGGATTTTATCTCTCCACTACTAGTATAACTTAATCCTTGCCTTGTCCGTTCATCTGGATGTCTGTTAGTTCTTCCGATTTTGGTGTGGAGCATATGTCAAAAAGTACTTGACACGGAATCAGCAAGACCAGAGTTAGGGCCCTTGACATAGTCAAAACTGTGCATGGAAGGCCTAAAAGTTTGTCTCATGAAATTTGAATGTTGATCAGCATGTGAAGCTGTGCATCTGTGTTTTTATTTGAGATTTTCATCCCCACCCTCCAAAACAAAATTAGCTAATTGTATAAATTTATGTTTTCTTCATTGTCGAGTCCGCTTGCGGTGTGCTCGACTTAGTCGTCACTTTTGGCGGGTCGGGGTATGTGCGTGCGTGCGTCCGTCCGATTTTGTCTGGACCATAACTTTGACATGCATGGACCAATAATGTTTATATTAGGCATGAACGTTTACCTCAATGAGAAGGTGTTTCATGCGCAAATCCCATGTTCCTATCTCAAAGGTCAAGGTCACAGTTGGAGGTCAAAGGTCAAACTGAAGTTTGTCCGGAGCATTTCTTCTTCATGCATGATGGGATTTTGATGTAACTTGGCATGAATGTTCACCATTATGAGACGGAGTGTCATGCGCAGTCCCTATAGGTCTAAGATCAAGGTCACACTTAGAGGCCAAAGGTCAGATACAAGAATTACATTGTCTGGAGTATGTCTTTTTCATGCATAAGTGGAATTTGATGTAACTTGGCACATATGTTCAACTTTGTTTTTAGAATTACTTCCCTTTTTTGTTATTTTTATATAATATTTAGGTGTATTTTGACCTATCTCTATCTGTATGACCATTTAGTGACATTCAGTTGGGACACCAATGTCATATGGACTCATTTCTATTCTTCCTTTTTATACGCCCATTTGAAAAACGGGACGTATTATGGGAACGCCGCTGGCGGGCGTCCGGGCGCTTGGGCGGGCGGGCGGCGTCCACAGACTTTGTCCGGAGCATATCTTCTTCATGCATGGAGGGATTTTGATGTAACTTGGCACAATTGTTCACCATCATGAGACGGAGTGTCATATGCAAGAACCAAGTCCCTAGGTCTAAGGTCAAGGTAACACTTAGAGGTCAAATGTCAAATTCAAGAATGGCTTTGTCCGGAGCATATCTTCTTCATGATGGAGGGATTTTGATGTAACTTAGCACAATTGTTCTCCATCATGAGACGGAGTGTCATGCGCAAGAACCAGGTCCCTAGGTATAAGGTCAAGGTCACATTTAGAGGTCAAAGGACACAAGAATGAACACTTTGTCCGGAGCATTTCTTCTTCATGCATGGAGGGATTTTGATATAACTTGGCACAAATGTTCATCATCATGAGACGGAGTGTCACGCGCAGATCCCTTCTTTAGAATTACTTCTCTTTGTTGTTACTATAGATAGCTTATATTGTAACTTCTTCATTACTAGTCGTAGGGAAAAATCGAGACCACTTTTCTGTAGTATAACATGCATGTTACATCCAATTTTGAGGTGTATTTTGACCTATCTCTACCTTGTAAGGATTTTTGTGTGGACTTTGATTTTTTTTTAAGATTAATTCCCTTGTTACTATAAATAACTTATATTATAACTTTTTTTATAATTGACCGTAGGGAAAAATCAAGACCACTTTTCTGTGGTACAACATAGATATCACTTTCAAATTTTAGGTGTATTTAAGGTATCTCTTCCTGGTAAGGAGTTTGTGTTTTTTTGTGGACTTAGAAAACAAAAGAATTACAATAATTACTACTAACACAACCACAGAATTAAAATTCCATTTGCAAATACAGGTGCTAGTGTAAAGAAATTTGTTATAACGGGCGTATATTGTGACATTCTGGCACACTCATTTACAAATATTCTGGTCGTTTGTTTTCGACGTTTCATCTTAATTTGGACGTGTTCAGAGATCTTAGAATGTGATTAACCGAAAGTGTTATGGAAAAAAACAGAACTTTAGCACTCTCAATCATGGGAATATAATGTAGCATGCATGCAGTAATGTGCGAAATCACTTTAATCAGTCTTTGGCTTTTCTTTTTATAAATTCATTTAATCAAATATATAAAGTTAGGTTAAAACCATCGAAAAACTTGAAACTGGAAGAACATATTTTTGTGTTACATGCACGCTCAAAAACAGTTGTTACTCGTGAACAACAGATCTAAGCATTGCATCTTGTTTTCGCTCGGTAAAGATATTTCGATCTTATACTGAAATGTACAAATATCCTCCGTGTACTCAGTTTGGTTTTCCGTATTCCATCCAAAGGGGGTTCGAAACGTGTGGATTACTTTAATTTGGCATAATAAATAGTCCTGACCACTGGGGGAAGGGGTGGTGGTGGGGGGATGGGGTAGGGGGCAAAAAAATGGTTGCCCGGATATATAATATAGTTAAAAGATCAAACGGATTAAATGGTAATTTTTAATCCTTCGGATATATAATTGAAACTTATATATATATATCTGTTATGCCATATTAAAAAGACCTACAAGTGTCGGACCCTTTGATTCAAGGTCCGCACTGCCAAATTTATTCGGACATATCAAGATTCCAGTGAATAATCTTTGGTTGGACTGTTTTCAGTTGAAGCAAGCAATGCATTCTATTCTCGGCCAGCTGAACGAAGGTGACCGGATGAACATTATGTCGTTTTCTGGATCTACCTCGTTTTGGAAAACACAGATGGTGGATGTTTTAGACGAAGATATAATGGAGGAAGCAAAAACACACATTTCTTCTCTAAAAGCTGGCGGGTGTAAGTTAATTGTTGTAATAATACAGTTTGTGATAGTTTCATGAAAATAAGGTGTAGGAAAAAAAGTGATGTTCTTGCAAGATGCGTAGGGTAATCAGATCAAAAGTTACTTTTTATACGAAACAAAAAATGATTTGAAGTAGTGACCCAAAAAGTTATAGATTATTTATTTTTGTATCGAGATATATACACGATTCTGCAGGGAAAATATTTATCTATGTCTATTTCTCGATGCATAATTAATATTTATGCACACACATTTATGTGGGTCACGGCATATAGCGTTGCTGCTGTCCCAACGTCCGTATGAATGTCCGTATGTATGTCCCGAAATCTTGTGTGTCCAACTCCTCCCACACTATTAGCCCGATTTGCTTCAGACTTTCACAGACGAACAGGCTTGATGTGAAGAATGATTTTTTTTCTGTGACTATTGTACCGCAGTTATGACACTTGGATAATTTTGCTGTATAGAATATAGAGAAAAATCTTGTGTGTCCAACTCCTCCCACACTGTTAATAAAAGTTTGTAAAAAGATCCTTTGGAAGCATAGAATGCAACCAAGCAGAATTATAGGAGGCTTAAGCGAAACTCATTACACAAATATTGAATGGACGCCATGATCCCAAAGGACCAGAAAATATAACAACACTGAATCCAAGCCTGATTTGCTTCGAACTTTCGTAGATGAACAAGCTTGATATGCAGATGACCTTAAAGCAAAATTTTTGTGTGACTATTTTTACTGCAGTTATGGCCCTTTGATAATTTTGCTTTATAGAATATAGAGAAAAGTGTTGTATGTCCAACTGCTCCCGCACTATACGCTTGATTTGCTACAACTTTTACAGCTGAACAAGCTTGTTGTGCAAGTGACCAAAAAGAAAGAACTTTTGCTGTGACTATTTTTGCCACAGTTATGGCCTTTTGATAGTTTTGCTAAGTAGAATACAGAGAAAAATCTGTGTGTCCAACTCCCCAAACACCATTGAAAGGATATGCTTGAAGGTTTCATAGATGAAGAACCTTCTTGTGAAGATGATCATGAATAATGGACTTTTTTTTCTGTGGCTATTTTTTTCTAGAATTATGGCCCTTTCTTAATTTCACAAAATAGGCCATAGTGAAGAAATTTGGTGTGTTCATCTCTTCATACACTTTGTGAAGGAATGGATAAGAAGTTGCTCAGATGCACAAACTTAGATGTTTACGGTTCCATTATATCTTAATGGACAGTAAAAACTGATAAGCAATAAATGTTTTTATATTGACAGGGACCAATATTGATCTAGCACTGACAACAGGTGTAACCTTCTTGAAGGACCGAAGCAACACTGATGGTGCTGTCCGATCACCTGTCATAGTGTTTCTTACTGACGGCGAGGCAACACACGGCGTAACCAACACAGAAGAAATTTTGAAAAACGTACGCACTATAAATGAAATAGGAATTCCAGTATTTTCTCTGGCATTTGGAGAACATGCGGACTACGATCTTGTTAAGAAAGTTTCCATACAGAACAACGGCCTAGGCAGAAAGATCTATGAAGCGTCAGATGCTGCCATGCAAATTTCCGGATTTTACAACGAAATTTCTGTCACTCTGCTGAACAATATAACGTTTCAGTATTTGGATGCTCCCGTTGTCAACGTAACGAAACACGAGTATACCAATTACTTCAATGGGTCAGAGATGGTGATCTCGGGAAGACTGGAAAACCTTGATGATTTCGTCATTGACAATACACTCACTTTACGAATAATCAGCAACAGCGTAGATGGACCCCACATGGTTTTGTCGGGAGGATTAAGTGATAACTTGATAGACATCAGTGTTACTGAAAATGCGACAAACAGTGGGGACTTTGAGAAAATAACGGAAAAAGTCTGGGCATATCTGACCATTAAACAGCTGCTTGACAAGGAACTTGCTACATCAGATGAAGCAGAGAAACAGGGATATAACAGGCAAATACTGGAACTGTCCCTTAAGGTCAGTCTCTAATGTTCATCATTATTTCCTATTTTTAACTCACCGTCCCATCCGTCTGTCCACACTGTCCTTTAAACAACATCTCCTCCTAAACCACCAGTTCAATTTAGATGAAACTTCACAGGAATGTTCCTTAGATGGCCCCCTTTCAAAATTATTTAAAGAATTGAATTCTACTCAAAACTCTGGTTGCCGTGGCAACCAAAAGGAAAAACTTAAAAAATCTTCTTGTCCAAAACCGCAAGGCGTAGAACCTTAATATTTTGTATGTAACATCATCTAATGGTCCTCTATGAAGATTGTTCAAATTATGCCACTGGGTTGTAAAGAGGCCCCGCACCGGGGGTCCCAAATTTTACATAGACATATATATGAAAAAATCTTTAAAAATCTTCTTGTCTGAAACCACAAGACCTAGGCCTTTGATATTTGGTATGTAGCATTACCTTGTTGTCCTCTACCAAGATTGTTCAAATCATTACCCTGGGGTGAAAAGAGGCCCTGCCCGGGGGTCTCAAATTTTACATAGACTTATATATGAAAACAACTTCAAAATTCTTCTTGTCTGAAACTGCAAGGCCTAGGCTTTTATTTGGTATGATGCGTTTTCTAGTGATTCTCTACTAAGATATTCAAATTATGCCCCGCGAGTTGAAATGAGGCCCCACCCAGTGGGTCCTGAGTTTTACATTGACTTATATAGGAAAAAAACTTTAAAAATCTTTTTGTCTGACACCGCAAGACCTAGGCCTTTGATATTTGGTATGTAGCATTGCCTTATGATCCTCTACCAAGATCGTTCAAATTATGCCCCTTGGGTGAAAAGTGGCCCTGCCCTGGGGGTCCAAAGTTTTACATAGACATACTATAGGATTTTTTTAAAACAAATCTTTTTGTCTGAAAGTTGAAGGCCTAGTTCTGGGCATATCTCAGGTGAGCGATCCAGGGTCATCAAATATTCTCTACTATTATTATAGAGTAGAGAAAGTAATTTTGCAAGCCATACAAAACTTAACTAAAATGGAAGTAAAATTCAGTCTGTTGTGTAAATGATTAAAGGTAGCATACCGTTTGTCATATACAAATATGCTATTCCAATCCATTTTCATTACTTCGTAATATTCATCAATGTTATAAAATTTGTGAGAAAATACATAATGGTAGGCGCTTAAAACATTTTGTAAAGCCATATAATTTATGTTCATTTAGTATGGCTTTGTCACTCCTCTGACGTCTATGGTAGTTACGTTACCTGACACAGACAGCACAGAAAATATTGAAGATGTGACTGTGGAAAATAATCAGGAGAGACGCCCTGTACCGAAACCAGGTAAAAGGATATAAGTAAGGAAGTGGCTAGGGGTCTGGTAACTGGACCTCTATAGACTACCCGTACAGGGCAGGCTAGAGGTCCGTTAATGATGGTATTTACAAAGAGCTAGGAGACTATACAACAGATGGCCAAATTATTCCACATAGAGCCTTTTACCAGCTAAAGTTAGTTTGACTTGAATGTGTTGATGTCTAATATACAAAGCATTCTTAATGCATGTGTATTGATATGATTTTATTGGGATGATGCATTTGTAGGCCAGGTCTTTCATCTTTTGAAATTTCATTCAATCTTTAAAATTAATAGTACAATCTATCCTCTAATAAACAAACACACTCTTGACTACACATACGTTAACGTTTTAATGAAAGTGGTTGCTTTACTTATAAGTGACCTACTGATTAGGGTGAATAAATCTGGCTATTATTGTATAATTATGCTCTTTCGAATGCTTGTTTTAGGACAGTTTCGTCCCGGCCAAAGGATTCATCATAAGCGACCATATTCAAGAAAGCGGCCCTATTCGTCCATGCCCGCACAAGCAACTTCGAAGACAGTCGGATCCAACTTCATGCGGACACAGTTCAGTTCACCGATGCGTGTTTTCTCAGGTGTGATATTTAGTTTGCATTGACGTTAAAATGTAGAGGATGTTTGTTTGTTTCAGTGTAAGTTCGAAATATATGTCATCGAGTGAAAACCATATGCAAAATTTTCATGAGAGGCGTATCCACAAGTGAAAATGTAAATTAAGGTTTACACGAGTGATATATATTTCAGTTTTACATGTAAAACAAAAATTTTCTATTAATTATATGATTTTCAATGGTTTTAACCAATTATTACCCATTTTACCCGTGCAACGTCATGTGCAAATGCATCATGATGTCAATGTAATGTGAAAAATAATGGCGAGAATATTATTAATGTAGATTTATCTTTTCCCTTAATATTCAGGCCAAAACTTTAACAAATACTAGCTGTATTGACATTTCAGCATGATATTGTAGCTTCCTGGGATCCGGACAAAATCCCCTGCGGACAAAACCCCCTTCACTCATTTTTGCAAAGACGGACAAAATCCCCTTCATCTTTTTCACAAGGAGGACAAAACCCCCTTCGCAGAATTTTACAAGGTGGACAACACCCCCTTCGCGCTTTTTACAAGGAGGACAAACCCCCCTTCGCGTTTTCTTTTGTCACCCTTGTGAAAAACGCGGAGGGGGGGGGGGGGGGGGGGGTGAGGGTTTGTCCTCCTTTAAAAAACATGAAGGGTTTTTTGTCCTCTTTGTAAAATTCAGCGAAGGGGATTTTGTCCTCCTTGTAAAACTGATGAAGGGGGTTTTGTCCGCCTATGCAAAAATGAGCGAAAGGGGGTTTTGTCCGCAGGGGATTTTGTCCTACACTCAGGCTTAACAGCGATCTTGTTAATTAAGTCTGAAGTAAATCCGTTTAGTCAGAGTTGACAAATTTTGTGACATACAGACTGACGGACGGATGGACTCAAAAACAGACAGATAGCACTGTCTTGTGGGATACATAACTGTTGATATATATAGGAAGCTAGAGCGTAGGACAAAATCTGTCAAATTCATCAAATTATATGTTTTGGCCATCTCTTTTATGTTACTAAATGGATTTCTATCGTACCTTACAGGAGTGATTGGTGTCATGCTTAGTTATACATAATTATTGTCGGCATGTTCCGGATATTTGGTGGAGTTATGGCCCTTGATTTGTTGTACTCTATTTTGTCAGGCAACTACTCCGATACCACCAGGGTGAGTTACACCAAAGACGTTGTTTGTAACCAAAGCACAGAAGGCAGAGGTTAAACTCATATATTTATAGTTATCTTGTAACTGAGAACACTGATCATATATTGATATAATATTTTCCTTTATTTCAAACCGTACATATATAGATCCTGCCGACATGGATGTCGCCTATGACATCATTGACCCTCTTGCAAGTCTTGGCAAGTTCGGCAGCGACCCAAACAGGAGACCTATGAAAAACAAACGAAGAAACAAACACAAGAAGAACAAAAGGAAGAACAGAAATAAGAACAAAAGGAGAAATCAGAAGAAACCAAAAGGTTGAATAAAACAAATTTCGTTTAGTCTGATCATGAATCTTCTTTTTAATTAAAGCTGCACGCCTCCAAATTTAGGTCAGATTTTTCATTAAAGCTGCACTCCTCCAGATTTAGGTTGGATTTTTCATTAAAGCTGCACGCCTCCAGATTTAGGTCAGATTTTTCATTAAAGCTGCACGCCTCCAGATTTTTCTTTAAAGCTGCACACCTGCAGATTTAGGTTGGATTTTTCATTAAAGCTGTCCGCCTCCAGATTTAGGTCGGATTTTTCATTAAAGCTGCACACCTCCAGATTTAGGTCAGATTTTTTGAAATTCAGAAACTGCTTTCATTGGTTAGTTATTGCAATGAAAAGAAAATGTAAAGCGATTCTGTGCATTATAGGAACCCTTTATCTATAGAACACTCTTTTAATCAATAAAATATGTAGAAAACTCTTTAAAAAAATTAGCTGATCAGACTGGGTAATGAATTTTGATACAAAGTAGAAAGGAGTTAGCTTTATTTTATATTATACATATTAGAATATTTGCTTTATCATTTTCGATATCAAATATGAATTGTTAATTCTGTTTGAAAACAGTTGCAACTTTAATATTTTTATCTTGAGGCATGCCCCTTTAAACAAGACTACCCTTATGGTTTAATGAAAATAAACATAATATTGATTTTATAACATGGCTGTTCACTGCGGACTGTGAAATAGCAATATTTCCGTCAGGATATTAATTGTTTCGTCTTTTGTTTCTGTACACATTACTTTTATAGTGGATGGTTTCTGTCCGGTTGTAAAATGTGTATTTGAATATCCACCCATGCATAAAAAATTACAATACGTACAAGAAAAGATACTTTAAATGGTAGACCATGACCTTTGATCTAGGGGTCCGGGACTTGTCCGCGACACATCATCTTATTGTTCCTTCTCTTGAGAAGGAATATCTTAATTCCGTAAGTCACACTTGACTGAGCTACTGATATCGAAAGCTGTTGTAATTACAAGCTGGACAATTAAACTCCGTGACCTTAGAAATAACCTCTGACGTTAAACTATTCTTTCCTAATTGAGGCAACTCTCTGACTGAACGCGTTCCATGGATTACATATTACTAAACCTAGGATGGTTGATTGATTCTTTTACAATCCATGCTAAAGACTTATCTTTAACAATCGACAGAACGACAATTCACATTTAAATGTCTGTATATTTGGATTCAAGATGCTATTTGTATTTTCGCATCTATTTTGTTGAACCAATCAGCATTGTTATGATGTCAAAGAGAGAATATAATTGCGTTAATCCACTGAACTGGTGACTTGTTACAACAAATGCGTAATGAGCTAGCTGTTAATTTTACAAGCTTGTAATATCAAATACTAGGCTTTTTAAAAGCTTGCAGATGTTGTAAGTTAATTTTGATTGGTGCGAGGTGTCAGATACGAGGCCTCATAGCTCGTTGTCAGATCCTATGCGTAGCGTAATAGGAGATGTACTTCAGTCAGATTGATTCTTTTATTTCCTCCATTCTTGAAGAACATAACATATGTACATTCAGTCGACCAGACAGACATATATCAGCAAATTTAAATGTAAGCAACTAAATATTATCGTTACATTCAAATGCATGGTTAATGTGTGAAAACAAACCCCATTGCGACCCTCTAATTATGTGCAACAAATTCACGCATCGAATCGTAATGGACTGATCGGGACGATGTTTTATTGCTGTATTTACTCTACTGAAAGTGGTAACAAATTTAATTTGTTGTTGGATTTAACAATTCATGTTAAATATCTAGCGTAAATACTTACCTGACATTTTTGGCAGAAAACGACATTGCAACCAATTTTACAGATGATCTTTTATATTTATATAGATTGCCTAAAGGTACTTGCTATGCTTTAATTTTATGCTTTGGTCTGTACACTTTTTAATATCCCAAGGCTGAAGCAAAAAAGGCATAGAGTGCAAAAGAAATGCTATCTTAGATCATGATCCCTATCTATGCAATGCAATGTCGTAGATATTTTAACCTGACCATGACGACACCATGTCTTGCGTGCAAGACCAAGACGCCTAACTAATAGGTCAAGGTTATTCTTGAATATTAAGATTTTACTTCATTTTCTCGTTTAGTCTATAACTGTGTATGCATAAAGAAGATTTGTAAACCTTCAACCGCAACAAAGCAATCTGTCGCATTCAAGACTCAGAACCCTATATAAGAGGTCAATGTCATACACATACAACAGAAATTTTATGTCATTCTTTTGTATCCCAACTATAACTTTTGTTTAAATGGATGGACATTAAAATTACATTGCACAAACATTCACCTGACGTATGCAAGACCTAGACACATGACCCAAACGTCAGTGTCACACTTAAGAGGTTAAGTATATATCTGACTTGATTTTCTTGTAAAATCTATAACTTTTGCATATAAACAAAATCATGTCAATCCGATGTGTGACATACAAGACCCGAGTCATATTAAAATGTCAAATCTGTATCATGGCAGTTTTTCTTGTCAGGTCCTTGTTCCTTACAGTAAGGTAACATGTCCCGTGCAGAACTCATACACCTAGCTCAAAGGTCAAGGACTTACTAATGCTTCAGTCTTGATATAATATCAGTATTATTCTTTTGTCAATTTATCATTACTTTAAGGAATCTAATATCAAATAGCGCTGGTATCCATGTATTTCTGATCAGTTAAAACATTATATCTATTATTTTGGCGTCTGCTTTTGGGATTTTGATGACATACGGTATAAATGTATTGAAACAGGCTTCCAGTATCCGCTACGCGTTAAATTCCCGAAGCTGGCAGACCCTCTGTGTTTCAGCATGTACGACGACGCTTTGGAGACGGCTCCAGATACCTATGTCTTCTACAGCGACAATGATACAGGTAATTATTATGCATGTGACACCTTCTTTGGAGACAGTCCCAGATATGAGCGTCCGTGTTATCTACATTGATAAAGATACACGTAAATAGTTGTATAACCTGTACTGTATACAGGGTCCAATTTTACTTGGACCCGGATAACTATGCCTTATAGAGTGATAAAGATACATGTATGCTTTACAGAAGATCCCAGATAGCAGAAGTATATCTTGCAGTGATAAAAATACAATAATCATGTAAAGAACAGTGAAAACTCGATAATCTCATTTTATTGACAAACAGTATCTGCCAAATTCATAATAATAAGAAAGGCCAGTTCAGTGTAAGCGATCTTACAATTATATTTATAAACAAGATTCATACTCCTAGAATCACTATTACTTTGAAGTATAAAATTACCGGATAAAATCAAATTATTGTGTTTCATCTACTAGTATTTAGTACTGAGAAATGAACCGGTCAACCAGTCAAAATCTATATAAAAGTATTTGACTGACCCAGTGTTAGATAGTTAGCAGTAATCTGAAACTACAATAGAACTAGAAAATGCTCCGGATTACAGGGAGCGTACATACTGGCTTCATGACGATATGCCTGAAGTTTCAAAGTTGTGCCTCCATTGGTGTGTCCTCTTTTTAAGACATTTTTGTAACAATGCCTTGAAAGCTTAAGTTGTTTGGAAATGGCGGCAACTTTTCATAAATATATTATGAAATTTCAGATAACATATATTTGTAATAAGATAAAATAATATCTTATATCACCTGACGTGCGCTTCTAGTAAATATTACAAAAGTTAAGAATGTTTTACAGGTCTGCAGCTAAACGTTCTGTTAGAAAAGACGATACTTGGCAAATGGACTAAACAAGGAAGTGTAAAAGAAATACACATGACTTCTGGTGAACACCATGAGCAGCTGACCAGGTATTCGCATCTTTATTTCATTGTTTTTCGTTTGGCTCTGGGAAAATACAGTAATGCCTTTAAATTTTGGGAAAACAAACGAATACATATATCTTCATTTATACATACATAGTTTGATAGAGAAGTGCAGTTACTAAAAATTCAAAAGAAGTGAAAAGTGACTTGTAAAGTTCGTAAAAAAAAATACATAGATCTAGTTTTTAATTCGTTCACCCTTTTCAGAAGTGCTTGTCTTGCATCCTATGCAAACTTACAAAGCCCGTGCGCTATTATACAACGCAATTGTAACAAAGTTATGCTTTTAAAATATTTATGTTGCAAATTCAACAACTTAGCGACGAAATATTATTTTCTTCCAGTATTAAATAAACAACATAAATAAAAAACACCTATTTTTGGTCACGTTATCAATTTGGTTACGTAATTAATGCCCCTGTCAGCGTCATTTTGTGTTCGCTCATATCTTCTAAACTTTCATAACACGAGCATCATTTGTTTATCTTATGTAGACGAAAATCCCTTTATGAAAGTAGTCTGTGATTGTTACTCAACTTAGTGATAGTTCTAGGTATCTTTTTACTCACGTTGTATGAAATTAAACTTTCTAAACGTTTTGTTATAAACTTATCGCCATGCGAGTTACGTCTCCCTCCACTGGAGGAGACATATTGTTTTTTCTCTGTCTGTCCGTCCGTCAGTCACGCTTCATTTCCGATCAATAACTGGAGAACCATGTGATCTAGAACCTCCAAACTACATAGGGTGGCAGGGCTTATGGAGTAGACGACCCCTATCTCCATCAAAGGTCAAGATACACTTGACCCAGAATTTGAAACTTATTTGCAGAGTAGATGACCCCTGGTTATTTGGGGTCACTTGATCAAAGGTAAAGGTCACAGGGGTCTGAACATGAAAAACCGTTTCCAGTTGATAACTTGAGATCCACTAGGCCAAGAATGTTAAACTTAGTGGGATGATTTGTCATGCCAAGTAGATGATCCTTATTGCAGCCGACCAACAGTGTCTCTTTGACTTTCGCTCCTGTTTTCTTTTGACTTCTTGCCTGTACGACTATGCATTTGAGACATACGCTTTTCTACAAAATCATTTTCTAGTTTAGAACTGTCTTGTCAATATTCAGCATGCTAACCCCTACTGTGAAGGTGTCACTTTTAAGGCATACTGTCACTGATAAAAATAATGTAGGAAATAAATGAAGAAAAAAATCTATTAATTAAGACCCATCAGTTTTGCCAGTACTTTGACTTTGTATTTCTGTTTTGTCTCTCAATGTTTATTTTTGCATGTTTAAGTTCAAAACAATTTTCCAGAGAGATTCTTTTCTGGATCGAAATAGTCTCAATTAAAAAATGTCTGTTGTGCAGAACCCTGTTCTTGAATAAAGAGAGACCTCATTTCATATACTAGTAATCTAGGTGTAAAGAAATAAGTTTGAAACTTATAATTACAGTGAAACATTTAATACGAAGAATGTATCTACTGGCGACGTACTGCCCTGGGAAGTGACTTTTTTACCAGCAGGAAATGCATCTGGACCAGCAAGAGAGTTGAAAGTGAAACTTGATGCATTTGTTATGAGTGTTACAGTAAACGATGATGGATATCTCAATCTGATGGTTGAAAAATCTTCTCAAAGTACACTTGCAGACACTGGAATACTGAGTAAGCAAATTCCAACTTTCATTATGAAAACTGACAGACTGCTACAGAGTAGAGTTTGCCGTTTTTTAATTTCTGCAGTTCTTCAAATTTGTCCATACGTTTTGTCACACAAGTTGACAACCACTTGCTTAGCTTATATAATATATTTCGTAACCATCTAGATCATTTAAATACAAATTATATTTGTTATATGTAGGTCAAGTGTTGGCAAAGAAAGTCCACATGATAAAGATAATTCAGAAACCAGCCAAGACAAACAAAAAGGGAAAGAAGAAACCAGCGAAAGATAAAGTTATTCTTAAAATAGATGGCACAAAGTTCGTACTAAAGAGCAGACAGATTGAAAGTCCTGGGACAGGCACAGAGAAATGTTGGCCATTGGCTCAACAAGAAGCCAAACTCGTTGATACCAAAAGTGCAAGGGTCATTTAAATAAATTTCATCTTCACAGTTAACATTTTCTTATTACATTTGTAAATGAATTTCATCTTCACAGTTAACATTTTCTAAAATGAATTTCATCTTCACAGTTAACATTTTCTAATGAATTTCATCTTCATAGTTAACATTTTCTTATTATATGTGCAATTTATTTTCGGTTTTATTTTGGTAGATAAAGTTATGTTAAAACGGTCACATTTTTGAAAGTAAGAAAAACATGCAGGCGGTTTATACGTGATTATACATATTCAAATTATCATAAAGTCTTCAAAGGTTTGTGTTTTTGTTTTATTTAGACACTGTATGCACCTTTCCACTTTGGAAATGTATCTTAAACGTGTAAATGGATAAGATTGTCCTCATGTACTGCAGCAGGCTTCCCAGCAGGACATAATGAAAATAAAGGTTTTTTTAGATTGTTTTTGTAATAAAAAAAGGTTATCTTGGGAACTTTTGGGTGAAAATTAAGGTTAAATTTCTGATCTTCATTCCTGCAATAATACTTGCACTTTCTGAACAATCCGACCCTAATATAAACCTTCCTCACTACAGGGAAATAACTTCATAATAGAAAGTAAATTGGTGAGAGAACTTAACCCTGTCCAAAGTATGTCAATGCATTGGAAAAGTAATCTATCTATGTAATCTGTGAAAAAGAATAACACTATCATACATCTAATAGTCCTCAAATTGTTTCTTTGACCTTTTGTATTCCATACTTTGAAGCATATATATAGGCAGTAGAGACTTTTCTTTACCCATCATAATTATTTCACTTCACTTTCTTTAAAAATATGATGTCTGTTAACAAATTCACTGAAGAAAATGTCACAATACCATAGGTCATTTCTTGATTTGACTTTAACATAATTTTGCAGTAGTCATGCATCATGCTTTTTTACAAGAACAGAGGTTAACAAGAGTGCTATAATGGACTTCGATCGTTCACCTAAATTTTCATAGCTCAAACCACTGGCACCAGAACAGAAAGCAAATGCAACTGTACATATTGTACCCAACCCCTAGGTATACTATTATTATGTACGCTGGTATTTTGGGCTGGAATTGCCAACAAACTCGTGTACATAATTGTAACTCTACTAAGGGGTTTCACAGTATTTTATACAGTATTACTTGCTTGAGGCTAACTGTGAATCCAGAAGTTTCACAGAATTTTATATACATTTGTAGTATTGCTTGCTTGAGGTGAAATGTCTCTCCTTCCCTTGGTCCATGCTGGGATGGGATGAAGAAGGAATATTTTCTGTAAAACTGGTACTATTATTAATCAGTTATCACATTCAGACTTGTCCTTTGTCATACTGACACACTAAAAAGTAAGATTATTAAGTAACCATCAGCAAAGACGTTCTTAATTGGACAACCATATCGAACAGTCTCCAAAAACGGAATGAAAACTGGGTTTTTTCGGCGTCACTATTAGTATGATCTCTGATCTACTGACTCCTTAAACCCTTACCACAGGCACTCATAATATCAACTTTCAAAGTTATAGGCTAAAGCTGACAGTGAAGTACTGGTATTTGTTTGTAAAAGCATTTATGGCCGCCAATGGAAACCTAAATGGGCGACTCAAGCAGACGACATAATGGAGACACTTCAATCCAAGAAGCTTTCCTGGTTCTTTAGCGTGTCAGATGCAAAGCAACCATTCACGGAACTCTTATCCAAATGTTACTAATTTTAGTTGGAATGTACTAAACCCAACAAGAGGGTGATGATGACAAGATATACATTCTGACCAAGTTTTATGCAGATAAGGCGTAAATGTGGCCTCTACAGTGTTAACAAGCTTTTCCTTTGATTCGAGTGGTGACCTACTTTTTGACCCCGCATGAACCTGTTTCATACTTCAACTTAGGAATTATCAGGATAAATTTTCTGACCAAGTTTCATGAAGAAACGGTCAGAAATATGACCTCAAGAGTGTTAACAAGCTTTTCCTTTGATTTGACCGGTGACCTAGTTTTTGACCCTATATCACCAAGTTTTGAACTTGGCTTAGGAATCATTAAGATAAACATCCTACATCCAAGTTTCATAAGGATAGGATCATAAATATGGCCTCTAGAGTGTTAACAAGCTTTTCCTTTGATTTGAGCGGGTGACCTAGTTATTGACCCCACTAGGAATCGTCAAGATAAGCATTCTGACCAAGTTTCACGAAGATAGGACCATAAATGTGGCCCCAGGAGTGTTTACAAGCTTTTCCCTTGATTTGACCTGGTGACCTAGTTTTCAACCCAGTTTCTAACATGGCCTTGAGATCATCAAGATAAACATTCTGACCATTTTTTTTGTGAAGGTAGTGTCATAAATGTGGCCTCTAGGGTGTTAACAAGCTTTTCCCTTGATTTTTGACCTAGTTTTCAATCCCACATGGTCCAGTTTCTAATCTGGCCTAGACATCATCAAGATAAACATTCTGTGCAAGTTTATAGCAAATCAAAGCATAGATGAAACCTCTATATGGGGCTAAAAGTGCCAAAATAGAAACAAGAGATCACAGAGTGATCTTGGCGCCCACAATTGAGCCATTTTTTTTTTTTTGAATGTTCCAAATTTCAAGACTAGCTCAAGGTCAAAATCAAGGTCAAATTTCATTTCGGTACACAACACTGTGCATGTGGTCCAAATTTGAAAGCTGTAGCTTGAGAAATGTGAAAGTAGGTCACTAGATTAAAGTTCATTTCGATACACAAAACTACGCATGTGGTCCAAATTTGAAGGCTGTAGCTTGAGAAACGTGAAAGTAGGTGACTAGGTCATAATCAAGGTCAAATTTCATTTCGGAACACAAAACTATGCATGTGGTCCAAATTTGAAGCCTGTACCTTCAAAAATGTGAAAATAGGTCTCTAAGTCAAAAGCAAGGTCAAATTTCATTTCTGAACACAAAACTATACATGTGGTCCAAATCTGAAGCCTGTACCTTCAAAAATGTGAAAGTAGGTCACTAGGTCAATGTCAAGGTCAAAGTTTTTTTTCGGTGCACAAAACTATGCATGTGGTCTTAATTTGAAGGCTGTAGCTACAGTAATGTGAAAGTAGATCACTAGGTCAAAACCAAGGTCAACTCATGTCAAGGTTCATCTTGCCACTCAAAACTATACAAGTGGCCCAAATTTGAATGTTGTAGGTTATTGGCAAGAAGATTTTAAAAGCTTTTCCCCACATAAGTCTATATGAACCATGTGACCCCCAGGGCGGGGCCATATTTGACCCTAGGGGGATAATTTGAACAAACTTGGTAGAGAACAACTTGATGATGCTACATTACAAATATCAAAGCCCTAGGCTTTGTGGTTTTAGACAAGAAGATTTTCAAAGTTTTTCCCTATACAAGTCTATGTAAACCATGTGATCCCCAGGGTGGGGCCATATTTGACCCTAGGGGAATAATTTGAACAACTGTAGTAGAAGACCACTAGATGATGTCACATACAAAATATCAAAGCCCTAGGCCCTGTGGTTTTGGACAAGGGGTTTTTCAAAGTTTTTCCCTATATAAGTCTATATAAATCATGTGACCCCCGGAGCGGAGCCAAATTTGACCCCAGGGAAATAACTTGAATCATCTTGGTAGAGGACCATTAGATGCAACATACCAAATATCAAAGCCCTAAGCTCTATGGTTTTGGACAAGAAGATTTTCAGTTTTTCCCTATATAAATCTATGTAAATTATAAAAGTAAACAAAGGGCCATAACTCATTCACAAATTGCTGAACCAGTCTGATTTTAAGGGGGACACAACTAGGGTACCAATATATCATTCTGACAAAGTTTGGTCAAAATCCCCCCAGTAGTTTCTGAGGAGATGCGATAACGAGAAATTGTTAACGGACGTACGTAACGAAACGGTATTTATGTGACACCACCATTGTTCTCTCTATTGTTCTATCAGTCACATAAAAAGCTCACCTCTTCCCACATGACCCAGTTTTGAGTATGACGTCGTTTTTTCTATTATTTGACATAGTGACCTAGTTTTTGAGCTCATGTGACCCAGTTTTGAACTTGACCTAGATATTATCAAGATAAAAATTCTGACCAATTTTCATGAAGATCCATTGAAAAATATGGTCTCTAGAGAGGTCATAAGGTTTTTCTGTTATTTGACCTATTGACCTAGTTTTCGAAGGTACGTGACCCTGTTTTGAACTTTACCTAGATATCATCAAGGTGAACATTCTCACTAATTTTCATGAAGATCTCATGAAAAATATGGCCTCTAGAGAGGTCACAAGGTTTTGCTATTTTTATACCTACTGGCCTAGTTTTTGACCGCACGTGACCCAGTTTCGAAACTGACCTAGATATCATCATCAAGATGAACATTCAGATCAATTTTCATGAAGATCCATTGAAAAATATGGCCTCTAGAGAGGTCAAAAGATTTTTCTAATTTTAGACCTACTGACCTAGTTTTTGACCGCAGTTGACCCAGTTTCAAACTTGACCTAGATATCATCAAGATGAACATTCAGACCAACTTTCATACAGATCCCATGAAAAGTATGGTCTCTAGAGAGGTCACAAGGTTTTTTTATTATTTGACCTTCTGACCTAGTTTTTTAAGGCACATGACCCAGTTTCAAAATTGACCTAGATATCATCAAGGTGAACATTCTGACCAATTTTCATGAAGATCCATTCAAGGGTATGGCCTCTAGAGAGGTCACAAGGTTTTTCTATTTCAAGACCTACTGACCTAGTTTTTGATCGCAGTTGACCCAGATTCAAACTTGACCTATATATCAACAAGATAAACATTCAGACCAACTTTCATGCAGATCCCATGAAAAATATGGCCTCTAGAGAGGTCACAACGTTTTTTCATTATTTGACCTACTGACCTACTTTTTGATGGCACGTGATCCACTTTCGAACTTGACTTAGATATCATCAAGATGAACATTCTGACCAATTTTTATGGAGATCCATTCACAAGTATGGCCTCTAAGAGAGGTCACAAGGTTTCTCTATTTTTAGACCTACTGACCTAATTTTTAAACGCACATGACCCTGTTTCGAACTTGACCTAGATATCATCAAGATGAACATTCAGACCAACTTTCATACAGATCCCATGAAAAATATGGCTTTTAGAGAGGTCACAAGGTTTTTCTATTATTTGACCTACTGACCTAGTTTTTGATGGCACATGACCCAGTTTCGAACTTGACCTAGATATCATCAAGATGAACATTCAGACCAACTTTCATACAGATCCCATGAAAAATATGGCCTCTAGAGAGGTCACAAGGTTTTTCTATTATTTGACCTACTGACCTAGTTTTTGATGGCAAGTGACCCAGTTTCGAACTTGACCTAGATATAATCAAGGTGAACGTTCTGACCAATTTTCATGAAGATCTTGTGAAATATATGGCCTCTAGAGAGGGCACAAGGTTTTTCTATTTTTAGACCTACTGACCTAGTTTTTGAAGGCACATGACCCAGCTTCAAACTTGACCTAGATATCATCAAGATGAACATTCTGACCAATTTTCATGAAGATCTTGTGAAATATATGGCCTCTAGAGAGGTCACAAAGTTTTTCTATTTTTAGACCTACTGACCTAGTTTTTGAAGGCATGTGACCCAGTTCGAACTTGACCTAGATTTCATCAAGATGAACATTCTGACCAACTTTCATAAAAAATCCCACAAAAAATGTGACCTCTAAGTGGTCAAAGCAAAAGTTTCGGACGCACGCACGGATGACGACATCGCGCGATCACAAAAGCTCACCTCGTCACTTTGTAACATGTGAGCTAAAAAGGTCACATAAACAGAACGGAATGAATGACATCAAAGAGAAAGTACCGTTATGAAGTCACTTAACCATCATTTTGCGGGCACAGACAGACAGACGGAAGGACGACGGACCAGAGTGATTTGAATAGCCCACCATCTGATGATGGTGGGCTAGAAATCTGCCAACATCAGGGGTAGTAACTCTATAACTCTTCATGAAATCTAGCCGACAAAATCCTAGATTCTGCACCTGTAACAAGATCCTTGATTCTGCAACTTTAACAAGATACTTAATTCTGAAGCTCACAATAAGATCCTAGATTCTGCAACTTTAACAAGATCCTAGATTCTGTACCTTTAACAAGATCCTTGATTCCGTACCTTTAACAACAAGATTCTAGATTCTGCAACTTTAACAAGATCCTAGATTCTGCACCTTTTGCAAGATCCTAGATTCTGCACCTTTAACAAGATTCTTGATTATGCAACTTTAACAACAAGATCCTAGATTCTGCACCTTTAACAAGATTCTTGATTCTGCAACTTTAACAACAAGATCCTAGATTCTGCACCTTTAACAAGATTCTTGATTCTGCAACTTTAACAACAAGATCCTAGATTCTGCACCTTTAACAAGATTCTTGATTCTGCAACTTTAACAACAAGATCCTAGATTCTGCACCTTTAACAAGATTCTTGATTCTGCAACTTTAACAACAAGATCCTAGATTCTGCACCTTTAACAAGATCCTTGATTCTGCAACTTTAACAACATCCTAGATTCTGTACCTTTAACAACAAGATCCTAGATTCTGCACCTTTAACATGTTTCTTGATTCTGCAACTTTAACAACATCCTAGATTCTGCACCTTTAACAACAAGATCCTAGATTCTGCACCTTTAACAAGATTCTTGATTCTGCAATTCTAACAAGATCCTAGATTCTGTACCTTTAACAACAAGATCCTAAATTCTGCACCTTTAACAAGATTCTTGATTCTGCAACTTTAACAAGATCCTAGATTCAGTACCTTTAACATGATTCTTGATTCTGCAACTTTAACAATATCACAGATTCTGCACCTTTAACAACATAATCCTAGATTCTGCGCCTGTAACAAGATCCTTGATTCTGCAACTTTAACAACAAGATCCTAGATTCTGTACCTTTAACAAGATTCTAGATTCTGCAACTTTAACAACAAGATCCTAGATTCTGCACCTTTAACAACAAGATCCTAAATTCTGCACCTTACAAGATCCTAGATTCTGCACCTTTAACAAGATCCTAGTTTCTGTACCTTTAACAAGATCCTAGATTCTGTACCATTAACAACAAGATCCTAGATTTTGCACCTTTAACAAGATCCGTGATTCTGCAACTCTAACAACAAGATCTTAGATTCTGCACCTTTAACACCTTAATACTGGAAATGATTTGTGTAAAAAGTTATGTTTTGTTAGCTTTACACATTTTCAGATTGTTTTAAATATTATTTACATGTTAATTTTTCAACTATTATTAAAAGGACTTTGCTGCTACTTTTTTTGCTAAAGTGATTTCATGTGGAGAATTATTTTTGCAGATACTGAGACAGTCTGGCTTTTTAACGTGCCCATTGTATAGTACCGATACACACGAAGCCGTCCTTCCTGGGAAGAACCAGTACATGTCTCTTAGTTAGGTGGGAGACACTCAAGAGCATCTCAGAAATTTCCTGGACCGGGATTCTAACCCCTGACCTCTGAATTTACTGTCAAGCATGTTACCACTAGACCACCGGTCCACCAAGTATAAACACAAACATCCATTCTGTGATACTCAAAGCATGATCTTTGTCACAAGTGCACTGGGAGCCTATGCTGTGTTGTAACTCATGTAACTAGTGATTGTAAACCTGTTTTCATTTCAATTTTATACGAGTATACAGAAATTAGATCATCACTAAAAAATACTGATTATAAGTCATAATTAATAAATCAACAAAGTTGTTCAATTATAAGTTTTTTATGCTGCTAAGGCTTTCATGTGTGAAATTAATATGGTGGGAAACAGTGATGTCACATGGCATTTCCTATAATGTAGTCTGCCAAATATACTTTTGGGGACTATGTTCTACCACACAATACATCTCCATAAGTCAATGGATAGTGATGTCAGGATGAACAACTGTTTGAAAAACAGACTAGTATAAAATGTCAAGAAACACAGAAAATCTCTTAGAATGTAAGAAACAAATTCTTATAACATCTAAGCACTGACAAGTATAAAACAAGTAGCTGCGTTCAATAAACGCTTGATGCCCCCGGTGGCATCCTTGTCGATACAAAGCAACCTAAGTCCAAAACAAGGTCAAGTTCAAGGTCAAGGTCAAACTGAGGTCAGGTGATGTCTGAAGATGAGGAATGGTCACAGGTTACATCTGCATTAGTATCAAGTCATTCTAGTTAGGGGTATTGATGCTAGATGAAATGGTCCAATTTGGTTAACCTTGTACGGATGGACGAACGGACAGATGAACGGACAGGACAGTCACTATATGCCTCCTGCATCAGTGGATGCCGGGGCATAACAACAAATGAGTTACAGATTATGTCCTTGTAAAACAACTAAAATGGCAACGTTGGGACCCACTGAGTTGATCACACAACAACAGTGTCAAATATTTGATAGCCTGTTCCTTGGGTAACACTATATGACTGTAAACAACACTCTATCCAAGGTCTCTCTTCCACTGTCAAGTCAAGGGGACATAACTGAGTTAAAAAATCCTTTATCTGCACAAAACTGGATTCATCCTTCAGAAGGTCTTCTGGCTCGATTTCTTGAAACAGTTGTACCTACAGAAATAAAATAAACAACTTCAAACATTAAAGACATAATAACAGTTTTAATTTATAAGGTAGGACAGTCAATGTAGAGACTACTTACTCCCAACTACTGTTAAATTCAACCTTTCCAAGGAAGATCTTTATGTCTGAAAAGCCTCACTACCTTAGATGCATGTTTTTCATTATGTAAAAATAAATCAATTTCCAAGCCATCTATGAATTTTGCTTTATTCAGAAAATGAACTATTTTAGACATTATTATACACTTACTGAAATTCATGGCTTGCTGGTAAGTAGTCAGAAACAGTTTTTACTATTTCCTGGTAAGCCATTCAGTAAGTGTTTTATTATATGACATCAGAAATACATTTTCATATTTTTTCTCCAAGTTTTGCCCAGCAAAATTAAGTGTTGAACAAGCAAATCTGATGAATTGGTTTCCCCTGCCGAAAGGGTCTGTGGTGAGGAACGGCAAAACAGTATATCCGGCAAAAAGTTAAGGATGTTACTAAGAGGCAAATAATTTCATTAGTCAAAATCAATTTAACAGAAAATGAATGCTATTCTTTGGTGGTGGTGGTGGTGGGGGGCAGCAGGGATGACTGGGTGAGGGTACAAAACATCATATGTTGATTATAAATATTGATGGAAAATTAAAAATGAAAAAAAAAAAAAAACAAGAGCTGTCCCCTAAGACAGCCAAACTCGAAAATTCGAAATATTGTCACAGAAGCAGGAAATTATTACCCAAAATGTTAAATATCAAAAGAGTTTTAAATTTCAAAAGGGGGCCAAATTTGCCCCAAAATCCCTACCCGAGTTAGGGGATTTTGATGTTATAAACCCTAGTTTTAAAACCCCCGAAAAAACCCCGGGTTATTTTTTCAATTAAATATCCCCTTATTTTTGGGGGATGAAAATTTGGGCATTTTAAAATTTTAAACCCAGAAATTTTCTAACCCAAAAAGGGGGAAAATTTTGCTAAAAAATACATGAAAAAGAGTTAGGGAAAAATTTGGCCCCAGTGGGTTTTGGTAATTGACCTAGAAAAAGCCTAAAAAATTTTCCCAAACTATATGCCTTTTTGGTAATAGCTTTTATGCCCTTGCACGCCCCCCCCAAAAAAACCCGGATTTTCAAAGGCCCCCAAAGGGGGCAAAAATTTCCCCCAAAAAATAAAAGTCAGAGTTATGGGCCTTGGTCCCTATAAACCCGTTTTAAAACCCCAAGGGCCCCATGTGAAGTTTAAATTTAAAAAATATTCCCTTCTTTTTTGGGGGTTAGTAATTTGCTTTGTAAAATTTTCCCCCAAAAATTTTTTTAAGCCCAAAAAGGGGGGGCATAATTTGCTCAAAAAACATGCCCGATTTAAATGGGATTTTTGCCCCGGAGAGGGGGAAATTTTGCCCCTAAAAAAAGGGAATAAAAAATTTTAAAAAAGCTAAAAACCCTTTAAAAAATGAAAAGCTGTTTACTTGCCTGAAAAAAATTTAACCCAAAGGGGTTGACCCGCCGCCGACCCCGGGGTTGAGAAGAATGGCTAGCCTTTTCCTTCGAATATTTTCGAGAAAAAAAAGATCCCATGTTTGGGGGTTGGTGGGCAGATTTGGGTCGGGGTTTTTAGGGGGGGGAAGGGTTTAAAAACTTGGCATTTTGTTTAAAAATTTTCGGAAGGGTTTTTTGAAAAAAAAAAAAAAGGTTTGAAATTTTTTTTTTATTTTTATTTCGGGGGGGGGGGGTGTGCCCCAAGGGCAAGGGGTACACAATTTCCCTTGTTTTAAAACTGTTCATGGAAAAAATTTGAAAGAATTTTAAAAGAAATTCTCCCAAATGGTTTTTTTGTTATGTACAAATCTGTAATTTTTAAAAAAATTAAAGGGCAAAAACTCAAAGGGAAAAAATGCCCCAATTAAAAAAAAAAATCGGGCATCCACGGGGTTATGTTGGTTCAAATTCTTTTTAATTTTCCCCAATGAAATTCTCCAGCTTTTTTAAAATGAAAAAATTGCTGCAGAACGAAGATTTTTCTTTAAATAAAGGGAAAAATCCCTAAGGAAAATTGACCAATCAAAAGAAAAACTTACGGGGGGAAAATCGCAGTATTTTGGTGCAGTTTTTTTCGGTTTTATAAAATTTTTACATGGAAGTTCGAAAATGGTTTTGGGGAAAAGGGACATTTTTGGGCATTTTTAAATTAAAATAAAGGCCCATAACTCAAAAAAAACCCGGAAAATTGACCAATAAAAAAAAAAAAATTTGACGGCATCATCGCAGTATGTTGGTTCATGTTTTTTTTAAAAGTTTCATGAAATTCTCCCTGCTGAAAATGAGATTGGTGCGGAGGGACCCACGGACGGACCCCTTTTCCAATACCCCCCCCCCCGTTTTTCTTTGGCGGGGGATAAACTAAAGGCGGGTTTCCGTAACAAAAACCCTAAAGGCCCAAAAAATTTTTATCTATTTAAGACTAAAATTTTAATAACACTTACTAAATGGCCTACACAAAACTATTTTCAAAGGGTAAAAAATTTAAAAATTTTTGCTAAGGCCCCCCCCCAACGTAAATGTTTAAAATGGACACCCCAAATTAAATTTTTTTCCAAAAATTTATTTTAAAATTTTTTTTTAATACCCAAAGGAAAACCCTTGTGTTAAATATAGATCATCATGTAGCAAAACTTGGCCAGCAATTTTATAAGGAATTATGTAATAATTTAAAAAATAAAAATTCCCTGGTTATCGTAGAATAACCCGTGTTTTGAGTTCTTATGCAAAAGGGAGTAAATATTTTTGTTTCCATAAGAACAAAAAAACGGGTTTTATTTTTCGAAAAAATCCCACTTGGGAACTTGTTATTTCTATTCAAACTGAAAACCTAGAAATAAACAGTTTTTTGGGAAAAAATTGGGTAACTATTTTTTTCCGACCATGCTACCCCCTGGACGGATAACGCATTGATTGCGAGGGTTTTTATTGCAGAAAAAACCCGAAAACAGTTTTTGCCCCTACATGTTTTTAGGTTATTCACGGGGCGGGGTTAAAATATTAAATATCCATCAAAACAGTTATAAGGGAAATTTCAATTTACGAAATTTTCCCTTTCCCAAAAATTTTTTCCCCCTTTAATAAACCCATTATCCCCCCCTTTAAACCCCCAAAAAAGAATCTAAACCCCTGAAAATGAAACTCCCCAAAATTTTTGGGGGCCGGGGCCCCCAAAACCGTAAAAAATCACATTAACTGATTTTTTACTTATAGCCATGATAATACACCCCCCCCCATTTGGAAAAACCCCCCCCCCATTTTTTAACCAGTCTAAAAACCCCCCCCAATTTTAAAAGGCCAATAAGGGGAGAAACTAAATGGAAGATTTAAAACCCCCCAGATCATTTAGGCCCTGATTTTGGACTTTTGTTATCAAAAACATTAAACTTAGCAAATAAAAAAACCCTTTGTTTTAAAAACCCCCGTTTAAAGGGCCTTTTTTGAAAAGTATATAATGGTAACAAAAATTCTCATTTTTACCCTTTTAAATTTATACTCACAGTACCCTTCTTTTTCAATCAAACAGATCAGGAATTCCCTTTTAGTAAATTAAAAGTTAAAAACTTAAAAAAAAAAAATTTAAAAAAGAGCACCCCCGTTGGGGGGGTGCGGGACCCCCAAAACTGTTTTTTTTTTGTATAAAAAAAAAAATTGTCCTACCCATGATTTTTTAATCCAAAAAGGGCCATAATTTTTTGCAAAAAGCAGGAGGAGTTAGGTTTTTTTGTTTGTACTATTCAGCTTATGATGGGGAAAAAACCCTTTTGCAAAGTTTCAAACAATGGCTTGAATATTTTGGGAGAAAAGCGGGACCTAAACAAAAAACAAAAACCAAAAAATTTGGATTTTTCTAAGTAAAAGGGGGCCAAAGTCAACCCAAAAAAGCAGGACAAGTTAGGGTTTTTTGCTGTACATGGTCACAAAATGATGGTAAAACAATGTTCCCAAGTTTTAAACCCATGCTTTGTAGTTTTATGAAAAAAAGCTGACAAAAACAATTACTCCCCCAAAAAAACCCCTGTTTTTTCAAAGCCCAAAAAGGGGCAAAAAATTTCTTGAAAAAAGCAGGTGGACTTTTTTTTTCCTTAAATTTAAAAGGGTCGTTTAAATGGGTGAAAAGGTGTTGCAAGTTTAAAAGCAATAGCTTTTGAAAAGTTTAAGAGGGAAAAGTTGCCCTAAACAAAAAAATTTAAAAACCAAAAAAACCCTGATATTTTCTAAGCCCAAAAGGGGCGAAAAAATCTTGCAAAAAGCAGGTGGAGTTAGGGGTTTCTTGCTGTACCGGGTCAGCTTATGATGGTAAACAAGGTTCAAGTTTTAAAGCAAAAGCTTTGTTAGTTTAGGGAAAAAGCTAAACTTAAAAATAAAAACTTAACCAAAAAAACCTGTTTTTCCCTAAGCCAAAAGGGGCAATAATTCTTGCAAAAAGCGGATGGAGTTATTTTTCTTGATGTACGGGGTCAGTTTAAAGTTTGGGAAAAACAAGTTTGCAATTTTCAAAGCAATAGTTTTGATATTTTAGGGAAAAGCTGCCCTAAACAAAAAACTTAAAAAAAGGCAACGCCAACGTTTGGCCCCAAATAAGTGAGGGAAAATAATCATCTTTTTTTTCAAAAATTCAAAAGAGCTAAAAATGGGGAAAAATTAAGTGAAAGGGAAGGTATAAAAGAGCTTTTCAGTTGCCACTCGCTCACCCCATTCTCAGTGCTTGATGTAAATATAAGCAAAAGGGTAAGAATTTTAAAACATTACAATAACCCAATTTTCCCTAAAAGCCAAAAAGGGGGCCAAAATTTCAGTCAAAATACTTGATAGAGTTGCCTGCTCTTGTTTAAGATTGGGGTCAAAAAGGAAAACAAAAGCAAAATTTTGAAAGCAAATCTCAAGGGGCCTTTTAAAAATTTTTATTGGGGGTTTGGTACGCAAACTTAAAAATTACAAAAAGAAATTTTTCTAAGTAAAAAAAGGGGCCATAATTCATTTCAAAATGCTTGAAGAGTTGTCTGCTCCTGTTTACGGGACTGGGGTCAGGGGGGGTAAACAAGAAAGCAAAATATGAAAGAAATTTTATCCAAGGGAAATTTTGAAAAAACATTTGGGGTGGTACGCAAATTTAAAAAAAAAACAATAAGCATTTTCCCAAAATTAAAAAAGGGGCCAAAAATTCAGCAAAATCCCTTGTTAGAGTTGTCTGTTTCCTGTTTACAGAATGGGGTCATGATGGTAAAAAAAATATGAAAAAAATGAAACCCAGTATCTCAATCGACTTTGTTTTTTGGGGGTTGTACGCAAACTTTAAAAAATTTGTGGGGGACGCTAAACGCTAACCCGATCCCCGGGGCAAGTGGATAGCTCCCCTATTCCTCGAATACTCGGCAAAAAAGTGATTATTTTTTCAATTTTGGGTTTCTTCTTTTTCCAAAACATTCCATTTAGTCCTTTTTCCTTTTGTAAAATTACAAAAATTCCCTTTGCAGGAGCCCAACCTTAATGCCTAAAAATTTTTGAAATAATAAATGGGGCCGCGCCATGGGGAAAATCAACATAGGGGGGTTTTGGCCCCAAGCATGGACCGATTTAAGCCTGCCCCCTCCGCGCTGTCCGGTGGACCCCGGCTGTTCGCAAACCCGGTTTTTCCTAATTCCCGTAGGTTTTTAAAAGGGGAACAGCATTGACCCTGCCCCGGACTGCGCGGATGCGCAGGGGGTTTGGACCATGCTAGCGAAACCCCCCATTTGTTTTCCCTCATGGCACAGCTCAAAAAAAGCAAAAAAAGGAAAATTTTCCAGGACCCTACTCTGTGTGACGGACAGTTTGACAGGGGGGGAAAATTTTAGTCCCCTCTGGGAAACACAGGTACTGGCTAAAAATTTAAACTACTAACCGGATTTTTAAATTTTTCCTCCGGGGGCATTTCGGATTACACAAAAATTCACTCATGGTTGAAAAGTTTCTTGTTTTAAAACATAAAAGGCTAATAAAAAATGAAAATAAAAAAAAAAGTAAAACACACTCCCAAATTAAATTCCCCTTTTCCAGTGTTCCCCTTGCAAAACAAAGATTTAAATAAAATTTAGAAAGGGAGGCATTTCTTTAAAAAAAAAAACCCCCCAAATGGACCTAATAACTAACCTGATTACGACCTTGACCTTAAAACATTGCTTTAACAATTTGGGTGAACACCCAAAAAAGAATCCCTTTAAGCATTTTCCCCTTTTCCCTTTCAACCATTTGAAAAAAGTTAAGAGAATTTCATGCAAGGAAGCTTTAAAGCCAAGTTTTTGAAAAGATCATTTAAACATTTAAAAAAAAAAAGTTTTTTGAAAGGGCCTTTCCCACAAAACGTTTTAACATCCCGAAACCCAAAATTTAAAGAGATCATCCCAAAGGGTTTATGATTCATGAAAAAAACCTGTTTTAAAAATATTTCTATTTGTAGCTCTAGTGGCCCCCTAAATGGGCCAAGTGAAGCATTTGAAAAGTTGAGTAAAAGACCATACAAGGTTGCTACAGAATAAGTTCATTGAAGATCCATCATGTGGCTTGATGAAAAAAGTTTTTTAAAAAAAATTTTTTTTTTTCTATTTTAATTCTGGTGGCCCTTTAAATTGGGGTTTAAGCAGAACCATTGGCCCCCCCCCGAAAGAGGTCTATGGCCCGGATGCTCCCGACCCAAATTTTATAAATTTTTTGGAGATTTAAAAAAATTAAAAAAAGATGGAAACCGACCATCTACCTATACCAAAAGCGGTGATTTGGGGGAAAAGTTTTTGCAAAAATTTTCTGCATGAAAACCCAGAGAATTTTAAAAGGGAAAAACACACTAAAAAGCTGGCCTTCTTTAATTTTTTATAAAATTGGGCAAATTTCCAATGGCCCGCAGCACACGTCAGGACCCCTTTTAAATGTCTGAAATTACATTTGAAAAATAATTTTCCCGTGTTGATTAAAAAAACCAAAAAAATGTGGGGGGCAGTTTGAGCAACGGCGGTTTTCTAGGCATTTCCCAAAAATACGACGGCAATTCCATTTTTCAAATCGCCTTTTTTAAAAAAAAAAAAATTCAAAAAAAAACCAAAAAAAAAAGCATTAAAAATCGATTTCCTAAGGGGTTAGGGATTAAATTCCCATCGATCAAAAAGCCCGAATTCTTTAGTTCTTTTTCTCAAAAAAAGAAGATTTCCCCCACCAAAAAACCGGGCCCCCAGCCAAAATTTTGTGTCCCGGTTTATAACCCTTGTTTTTAACGCTTTATCTTGTATCTCGGGGGGAATTTCCCAATGGGAAAAATGTAAACGGCCTTAAAGTTTAAAAAGGCTGACTGTGGGACTTTTGCCCCCGTTAAAACTGAATTTTTTAAAAGGGAAGAGAAAACCCCAAGGGGCTTGTAAAAAAGATGAAAACGTGGGGATTACTTCCCCTCCCGGAAGGAAGGGAAGTCCATGTTTTCCAAATTTTCCCCATAAGTAAGTTAATTAGAATGAACGTAAATCCCTTTTTAAGGGCCCATAGGTCTTTTGGTAGAGCCCCCGCCCGCCTTTGGGTTCCCAGGTTTTTAATCCAGCGGGGGTGTTTTAAACAATTTTTTCATATTTTTTTTTTCTTTTTAAAAAAGTGACAAAAGCGAAAGGCAAAGCTTTGGGGGTTTTTTGGGTTACAAGTTGGGGTTTCAAAATTCGGTTAAGCTAAAGGAGTCTACTGCATTAAAATGCTTTTTATTTGGTAAGCATAAACCCCCTAATTTAAAAAAGCCCCTCTAGAGAACCTGCCACCTCCTTACCCTGTTCACCAAACTATTGCTGCAGACAACTTTTTTGGTGTTATGCGGGGGGGCGAAAGGCCCGTGAAATTACTCTTTTTTTGTCCCGTAATTTATGAAAAATTGAGGAAAAAAAAAACCGATAAAAAACTTGGGATTGCAGAGTGATTCCTTTTTGTGGGAAGCAAAACATCGCAAATTTAGTAAACAAAAGCCAGCCGAAAAAACTGAAAAATCATTGTAACCCGCCAAAAAAAAACCGGGGGAGCGGCAGAATTTTATCGAAGAACTGTTATCCGTGCCCCCCAAAGATTTGGGTTTAACCAAAGTCTTCCCCAAAAAACCCTTTGGCCAGTATTTTTTAAACTTTAGTTTTTAAAAAGACCCCCCTGCCCTAAAATTTTGGGGGGAGAAAAAAAATTTAAAATTTAAAAAAAAAACAACTAAAGGTCCCCAAAAAAGATCACAACACAGTGTATAGAGGTTTAAAATCAATTTTTTTTTTTTGTTTTTTTTAGTATTTTGGGGTTTTTAAAAACCCATTTTTTTAGGAAAATTTAAAAGATTTGAAGTAATTTTTTTTTAAAAAAAAATTTTAAAAAAACAGTTTAAGGGGAAGAAAATCAGAAAAAAGGTTCCTAAATGAAAAAACAAAGAAATATTGTTTAATGCTTAAAAAACAAATCATATGTATTTTTAAAAAAAAATTTGTTTTTGAAAATGTATTGGGGGGATAATAAAACAAAAAATGTCCCCGACTCCTTCCAAAATTTCTGCAAAAAAGGTTTTATTTTCCCGTTTTTTTTTGTTTTTAAGGGGTACAATGTTAATGTTCATCTTTTAAAAAATCAAAAAAGTAAACTATATGACAATTTTATTTTTTAAATTTCTGATATCCTTTTTATTTAAAGTTTAAAGAAAATTATTTTAATGTGAAAAAAACTATCAGATTGTCTTTAAAATTTATCTGCCAACTTGTTTCACGGGTGGGGGGTTCCCAAAAACCCTTTTTCCCCAGTTTATGGTATGGGCAATTTTGTAAGGAAATAAAATTAGTGACCTTTCACTTAACAGGGAAAGGTAATGGGGTATAGCCGGATTTTTAAACCAGTAAATTTCTCACCAAACCCAAATGCTGAAACCCCTTACAAGCCTTCTGAAAAAAAATACAAGAACAAAAAAAATGCAAGAACAATTTAAAAAGGCCCTTAAATTTTTAATAAAGTTGAGAATAACTGAGCCAGGGGACACAAGGGTTAACTTTTTTGATTAACCCCCTGTCGTCCTTTAAAATGTCCGTGTTTGCCCCTTTTGAACAGAAAAATATGGCAAAAGTTTTATTTAATATAAATCATCATTTCATTTTGGGGGAAAAGTTTCCTTGTTGGTAGTTTCAGTTCAGGTTGGGAAAAGGGCCCGCGTTTTGAATTTTTCAAAAATCATTTACAATCGAGGGGGACTTTTTTTTTTTCCCCACCTCCTCCCCTAAAATTTTTCCCCCCCCCCCAAACGGGTTTAAAAAAAATAAAAAAAAATGGCATTATTCTCAATATGAATTAAATGGGGAATAAACTTTTCGCTAAAAAAACTGGATTTTTTAAAATATTTTAAAAAATCCCTTTTTTGCCCCTTTAAACATGGATGTACGTACACGTATTGCAGGCCCCTTTAGTTTTTTTTTTTATTTAGCATACTACAAAAGTCCCCCCTGGGTATTGGGGGGGCGGTTTCAGTATAAAACCCCTAGCCCCTCCCCCCCGGGGCCCCTTTAAAATAGTTTAAAACCCCGTGGAAAAATTTAAACCGTTTTTGGGCCCAGCGAAAGGTTTTCCCCGTCCGTTTTTACAGGAACAATGCAAAGAAAAGTGTTTTCCCAAAGTTAAGTGTAACCCCGCCATTTTATTCACCGAAGACCCTTTTTTTTCTCAGGGAATGTTTATCGTTGGGGCATTTGGTGGACATCGGAAGCACTGAGGGGACCCTTGTGAAAGCTTGGGGTTGCCAGACATCAGAAAAAGTTGATCATTTTGTTAGGTGATGCCCCGTCTCAACTGTAACCACGGAAAAATCCTTCTCCCCTATGAGAAGGGTGAGGAAAATTTTCTGCGCAAACAATGGTACAGAAAGCGGTTGATCCCCCATTTTGTGCGGGGAAAATTTGCAAGAACATGTTGGGTTTACATATTTGCAAACCCGGGGGGGGAAAACCCACTTTGGCTTTTTCCCTGTTTGATTAAAATTTAAAAAGTAAATAGGAAAAAATTTGCACTGGGTCATTTATACGACATGAGCCCGTGACCATAGCCTTATAGTCAACAGGGGGAAATTTTGTGTTTTTTTATGCTGACGAAAATGAAACCCTGTAAAAAGTGTATTTAAATTTAACTGCTGTCTTTTTCGGAAAAATGTTCTGCCCAAAAATTTTACGTTTTTAGCCAAAAGTGCCGTAAATCATTGCTATTGGTTGGGGATTACAAATTGTTAATCTAGTGAATGGTCCCTCCCATGGTCACTTATAGTGATATGGTTCAAACTGGCTGTGTAAAGATAAAAAATAGGTATTAAATCAAATTTGCTACCGTGAATTGTATGATTTTTATACTGAAATTCGTCATCTGGATACCCTCCAGAACGAACCAGAGCACGCCCCCGAACCCCCCTAGCAATTGTGCGTATTCTCAAAATAGGCCCAGTTACGCCCCTGTGCAAGAAAAATCAGTTAAACATCAGCTAAAAAAATGAGACCCCAAATTGTAGTGGTTGTGTACGATCTAGTTAAGGTTCTAATAAACAAGAGTGCCAGAATGTCACAATATACGCCTGTCACAGGGAATTTCTTTACACTAGCACCTGTATTTTCAAATGGAATTTTAATTTTATGGTTGTTTAGTAATTATTGCAATTCTTTTTTAAATCCACATAAAAATTCCTTACCAGGTAGAGATATCTTAAAATACATCTAAAATTTGAAAGTAACATCAATGTTGTACCACAGAAAAGTGGTCTTGGTTTTTCCCTACGGTCAATTATAAAACGTTACAATATAAGTTATTTATAGTAACAAGTAAGGAAAGTTAATCTTTAAAAAAAACCCAAAAAACAAGAGGACCATGATGGTCCTGAATCGCTCACCTCTTCCCACATTACCCAGTTTTGAGTATGACGTCGTTTTTTCTATTATTTGACATAGTGACCTAGTTTTTGAGCTCATGTGACCCAGTTTTGAACTTGACCTAGATATTATCAAGATAAAAATTCTGACCAATTTTCATGAAGATCCATTGAAAAATATGGTCTCTAGAGAGGTCACAAGGTTTTTCTATTATTTGTCCTATTGACCTAGTTTTCGAAGGTACGTGAACCTGTTTTGAACTTTACCTAGATATCATCAAGGTGAACATTCTCACTAATTTTCATGAAGATCTCATGAAAAATATGGCCTCTAGAGAGGTCACAAGGTTTTTCTATTTTTATACCGACAGGCCTAGTTTTTGACCGCACGTGACCCAGTTTCGAAACTGACCTAGATATCATCAAGGTGAACATTCAGATCAATTTTCATGAAGATCCATTGAAAAATATGGCCTCTAGAGAGGTCAAAAGATTTTAATAATTTTAGACCTACTGACCTAGATTTTGACCGCAGTTGACCCAGTTTCAAACCTGTCCTAGATATCATCAAGGTGAACATTCTCGCTAATTTTCATGAAGATCTCATGAAAAATATGGCCTCTAGAGAGGTCACAAGGTTTTTCTATTTTTATACCTACAGGCCTAGTTTTTGACCGCACGTGACCCAGTTTCAAATTTTACCTAGATATCATCAAGCTTAACTTTCTGACCAATTTTCATGAAGATCCATTCAAGGGTATGGCCTCTAGAGAGGTCACAAGGTTTTTCTATTTCAATACCTACTGACCTAGTTTTTGATCGCAGTTGACCCAGTTCAAACTTGACCTATATATCATCAAGATAAACATTCAGACCAACTTTCATACAGATCCCATGAAAAATATCGCCTCTAGAGAGGTCACGTTTTTTCATTATTTGACCTACTGACCTACTTTTTGAAGGCACGTGACCCACTTTCGAACTTGACCTAGATATCATCAAGATAAACATTCAGACCAACTTTCATACAGATCCCATGAAAAATATGGCCTCTAGAGAGGTCACAACGTTTTTTCATTATTTGACCTACTGACCTACTTTTTGAAGGCACGTGACCCACTTTCGAACTTGACCTAGATATCATCAAGATGAACATTCTGACCAATTTTCATGAAGATCCATTCACAAGTATGGCCTCTAGAGAGGTCTCAAGGTTTTTCAATTTTTAGACCTACTGACCTAGTTTTTGAATGCACGTGACCCAGTTTCGAATCTGACCTAGATATCATCAAGATGAACATTCTGACCAACTTTCATACAGATCCCATGAAAAATATGGCCTCTAGAGAGGTCACAAGTTTTTTCTATTATTTGACCTACTGACCTAGTTTTTGATGGCACGTGACCCAGTTTCGAACTTGACCTAGATATCATCAAGGTGAACGTTCTGACCAATTTTCATGAAGATCTTGTGAAATATATGGCCTCTAGAGAGGTCACAAGGTTTTTCTATTTTTAAACCTTCTGACCTAGTTTTTGATGGCACGTGACCCAGTTTCGAACTTGACCTAGATATCATCAAGGTGAACGTTCTGACCAATTTTCATGAAGATCTTGTGTAATATATGGCCTCTAGAGAGGTCACAAGGTTTTTCTATTTTAAGACCTACTGACCTAGTTTTTGATGGCACGTGACCCAGTTTCGAACTTGACCTAGATATCATCAAGATAAACATTCTGACCAACTTTCATAAAGATCCCACAAAAAATGTGACCTCTAGAGTGGTCACAAGCAAAAGTTTACGGACGGACGCACGGACGACGGACGCCACGCGATCACAAAAGCTCACCTTGTCACTTTGTGACAGGTGAGCTAATAAAAAAAAAAAACAAGAGGTCCATGATGGCCCTATATCGCTCACCTGTTATCATTGCACTTGAGGACAAGAAGGTCCTCAGAAAAAATATCTAAGTCCAAAGGACAGGAACAACAAAGGGAAGAAATTTAACCAAAAAGAAAAAAAAATTCTTACAAGGTACAGATATGTCAAAATACATCTAAAAATTGGTGGTACCATCCATGTTGTACCACAGAAAAAAAAGTGGTCTCGGTTTTTCCCTACGGCCAATAATAAACAAGAGCTGTCTCCATAGGATGACACATGCCCCCGATGGCACTTTAAATGAATAGTTATGGCCGATGTTCGAGTTTAGGACCTTTGACCTACGGAGCTGGGTCTTGCGTGTGACACGTCGTCTTACTGTGTCACACCTTTATGCGTAGTTATTTTAAAATCCATGCATGAATGACAAAGATATGGACCGGACACGCCCATCAATGCACTATCATGAAAAAAGACCTTTAACAACTAAGTGTGACCTTGACCTTTGAGCTACGGACCTGGGTCTTGCGCAGGACAGGTCGTCTTACTGTGGAACACATTCAAGTTATTTGAAAATCCATCCATCGATGACAAAGATATGGACCGGACACGCCCATCAATGCACTATCCCTTAATGTCTAAGTGTGACCTTGACCTTTGAGATACGGACCTGGGTCTTGCGCGCGACACGTCGTCTTACTGTGGTACACATTCATGCCAAGTTATTTGAAAATCCATCCATCAATGACAAAGATATGGACCGGACACGCCCATCAATGCAATAACCTTTAATGTCTAAGTGTGACCTTGACCTTTGAGCTACGGACCTGGGTCTTGCGCGCGACATGTCGTCTTACTGTGGTACACATTCATGCCAAGTTATTTGAAAATCCATCCATCGATGACAAAGATATGGACCGGACACGAAAAATGCGGACAGACCGACAGACTGACAGACCGACAGACAGACGGTTCAAAAACTATATGCCTCCCTTTGGGGGCATAAAAAGTTACTGAAAATAAGCTATTTATAGTAACGTAAAAGGGAAGTAATTAAATTTTTTTTTATTGTAAGTGAACAAAAGAAAGATCTGCCAAATAAATCTGTTGACATAAATGAAATTTCAGATCAGTATCTTCATTAGTTACGGAGATATACCCATTTTAATTTGAAATAAAGGGAGGTAATTTGACATAAAATCAGTCCATAGTTATCTACCCTGATTGGCTCAGTCCAACTAATGACAATAATGAAATTTCAAATAAGTCCTATAAGTACTTACTGATATAAATCCATTTTGATTACAATCAGGGGAGGTAATCAGATATAGAATAACTCTGGAACCTACAATTGGATCTGATTTGTCATGGAATCCAAGATTTATTGTTGTTGAAGATATTTTGGAAGTTTGTATCAAATAAAACCATAAATGAAGTCTCTATATGGCTGCAAAAGCCAAAACAGCAAATTTTGGACCTTTAAGGGGCCATAACTCTGGAACCCATGATGGAATCTGGCCAGTTCAAGAAAGGAACCAAGATCTTGTGATAATACAAGTTGTGTGCAAGTTTGGTTAGAATCAAATCATAAATGAAGCTGCTATTATGCAGACAAGGTCAAAATAGCTAATTTTGGCCCTTTCAGGGGCCATAACTCTGGAACCCATTAAGGGATCTGGTCGGTTTAAAAAAGGAACCGAGATCTTATGGTGACACAAGTTTTGTGCTAGTTTGATTAAATTCAAATCATAAATGAAGCTGCTATTGTGCAGACAAGGTCAAAATAGCTAGTTCTGGCCCTTTTAGGGGCCATAACTCTAGAACCCATAATGGAATTTCGCCAGTTGAAGAAAGGAACCAAGATCTTATGGTGATACAAGTTGTTTGCAAGTTTGGTTAAAATAAAATCATAAATGAAGCTGCTATTGTGCAGACAAGGTCAAAATAGCTAATTCTGGCCCTTTCAGGGGCCATAACTCTGGAACCCATAAAGGAATCTGGCCAGTTCAAGAAAGGAACCAAGATTTTATGGTGATACAAATTGTGTGCCAGTTTGGCAAAACTCAAATTAAAAATAAAGCTGCTATTATGCAGACAAGGTCAAAATAGCTAATTTTGGCCCTTTCAGGGGCCATAACTCTGGAACCCATAATGGGATCTGGCCAGTTCAAGAAAGGAACCGAGATCTTATGGTGATACAAGTTGTGTGCAAGTTTGGTCAAAATAAAATCATAAATGAAACCACTATTGTGCAGACAAGAAATTGTTGACGCATGGACGGATGGACGAAGGGTGATCACAAAAGCTCACCTTGTCACTATGTGACAGGTGAGCTAAAAAATTGTAAGTCCACACAAAAATCCTTACCAGGTAGAGATAGGTCAAAATACACCTCAAAATTGGATGTAACATGCATGTTGTACTACAGGAAAGTGGTCTCGATTTTTCCCTAAGACTAGTAATGAAAAACTTACAATATAAGCTATTTATAGTAACAACAAAGGAAAGTTATTCTAAAGAAGGGACTTGCACATGACACTTCGTCTCATGATGGTGTACAATTGTGCCAAGTTACATCAAAATCCCTCTATGCATGAAGAAGAAATGCCTCAGACAAAGTCATTCTTGTATCTGACCTTTGGCCTCTAAGTGTGACCTTGACCTTAGACCTAGGGACCTGGTTCTTGCACACGACACACTGTCTAGTGGTGGTGAACATTTGTACCAAGTTATATCAAAATCCCTCCATGCATGAAGAAGAAATGCTCCTGACAAAGTTATTATTCTTGTATCCTTTGACCTCTAAGTGTGACCTTGACCTTAGACCTAGGGACCTGGTTCTTGTGCAAGACACTCCGTCTCATGATGGCGAACAATTGTGCCAAGTTACATCAATCCCTCCATGCATGAAGAAGATATGCTCTGGACAAAGTCATTCTTGAATTTGACCTTTGATCTCTAAGTGTGACCTTGACCTTTGACCTAGGGATCTGGTTCTTGGCATGACACTCCGTCTCATAATGAAAACAACTGTGCCAAGTTTCATCAAAATCCCTCAATGCATGAAGAAGATATGCTCCGGACAAAGTCTGTGGACGCCGCCCGCCTGCCAGGGGCGTTCCCATAATATGTCCCGTTTTTCAAACGGGCGTATAAAAATCTGTCAGGTTATTATTTCACTATGAAAATGCTACCTAAATGTCAAGCATAGGTGTGTTATGCGATTCCGCAAACAGTTGTAAAAAAAAATAAGGAAAATAGTTCTACATATAACAAAAACAAGCAAATTCAATGAATTGGTATCCTCCGCTGAAAGGGTTTGTGGTGAGGAATGGCACAAAAAATATAAGCAAATAATTTCATAAGTCAAAATCATTTTAACAAAAAATGTATGCTTTTTTTTTTGGAGGGGGGGTGGGGGGCAGCATGAGTGACCGGGTGAGGGTACAAAACTTCATATGCTGATTATAAATATTGATGGAAAATTAAAACTGAAAAAAAAATGGGGGGGGGGGGCGGGAATGCATGATCGGGGTGGCCCTATATCGCTCACCTGTTATCATTGCACTTGAGGACAAGAAGGTCCTCAGAAAAAATATCTAAGTCCAAAGGACAGGAACAACAAAGGAAAGAAATTTAACCAAAAAGAAAAAAGAATTCTTACAAGGTATAGATATGTCAAAATACACCTAAAAATTGGAGGTATCATCCATGTTGTACCACAGAAAAGTGGTCTCGGTTTTTCCCTACGGCCAATAATAAAAAAGTTACTAAAAATAAGCTATTTATAGTAACGTAAAAGGGAAGTAATTAAAAAGAAAATGTACAAAAGAAGGATCTGCCAAATAAATCTGTCGACATAAATGAAATTTCAGATCAGTATCTTCATTAGTTACGGAGATATACCCATTTTAATTTGAAATAAAGGGAGGTAATTTGACATAAAATCAGTCCATAGTTATCTACCCTGATTGGCTCAGTCCAACTAATGACAATAATGAAATTTCAAACAAGTCCTATAAGTACTTACTGATATAAATCCATTTTGACTACAATCAGGGGAGGTAATCAGATATAAAATAACTCTGGAACCTACAATTGGATCTGATTTGCCATGGAATCCAAGATTTATTGTTGTTGAAGATATTTTGGAAGTTTGTATTAAATAAAACCATAAATGAAGTCTCTATATGGCTGCAAAAGCCAAAATAGCCCTGGAACCCATGATGGAATCTGGCCAGTTCAAGTAAGGAACCAAGATCTTGTGGTGATACAAGTTGTGTGCAAGTTTGGTTAAAATCAAATCATAAATGAAGTTGCTATTGTGCAGACAAGGTCAAAATAGCTAATTTTGGCCCTTTCAGGGGCCATAACTCTGGAACCCATTATGGGATCTGGCCGGTTCAACAAAGGAACTGAGATCTTATGGCAATACAAGTTTTGTGCAAGTTTGATTAAATTCAAATCATAAATGAAGCTGCTATTGTGCAGACAAGGTCAAAATAGCTAATTCTGGCCCTTTCAGGGGCCATAACTCTGGAACCTATAAAGGAATCTAGCCAGTTCAAGAAAGGAACCAAGGTCTTATAGTGATACAAGTTGTGTGCAAGTTTGATTAAAATAAAATCATAAATGAAGCTGCTATTGTGCAGACAAGGTCAAAATAGCTAATTCTGGCCCTTTCAGGGGCCATAACTCTGGAACCCATAAAGGAATCTGGCCAGTTCTAGAAAGGAATCAAGATCTTATGGTGATACAAATTGTGTGCCAGTTTGGTAAAAATCAAATCATAAATAAAGCTGCTATTGTGCAGACAAGGTCAAAATAGCTGATTTTGGCCCTTTCAGGGGCCATAACTCTGAAACCCATAATGGGATCTGGCCAGTTCAAAAAAGGAACCGAGATCTTATGGTGATACAAGTTGTGTGCAAGTTTGGTTAAAATAAAATCATGAATGAAACCACTATCGTGCAGACAAGAAATTGTTGACGGACGGACGACGGACGAAGGGTGATCACAAAAGCCCACCTTGTCACTATGTGACAGGTGAGCTAAAAAAAAAGGAATGATTTTTTTTTTTTGGGGCAAGGTGGTGATCAGGTGTGGGTACACAACTTCACATGTTTATAATAAATGTTAAAGGAAAATAATGTAAGAAGTTTAATGAAATTCTACCAATTGGTTGCTTGTTATGTACAAATCTGTGGATTTTTAAATTTCTAAACAATTAAAGGGCAATAACTCTAAGGGAAATTGACCAATCCAAAACAAACTTGACGGGCATCATCGCAGTATGCTGGTTCACGTTTATTTTAAGTTTTATGAAATTCTACCTGATAGTTACTGAAAAATGGCTGCAGACGGACATTTTTGGGCATTTTCATTAAATCAAGGGCAATAACTCTTAGGGAAATTGACCAATCAAAAAAAAAACTTGACAGGCATCATCACAGTATGTTGGTTCATCTTTATTTCAAATTTCATGAAATTCTACCTGCTAGTTACTGAGAAATGGCTGCGGACGGACAATTTTGAGTAAATAAAACGCAATAACTCTAAGGGAAATTGATCAATCAAAAAAAAATAACTTGACGGGCATCATCGCAGTATGTTTATTTCAACTTTCATGAAATTCTACCTGCCAGTTACTGAGAAATGGCTGCGGATGGACTGACGAACAACACCATTTCAATACTCCCCTCCCAATTTCATCGGCGGGGGATAAAAACTGAGAACTATTTGAATCTGCCATTATGTGACTACCTTTTTTTCGTGCCATTTTCCTATCTAGTGTACCTAATTAGTATACCTTAATTAAAGTTCCAGTGAAGTACAGTCCTTGGTTTCTGAGCTGTTTAAGGAAAAAATTGTCACATTTTCCAAGTCCTTTGGCAAGATTTAAAGTCTAAAAGGGGGGAATATTTTGTCAAAATGAAAAATTTAACTTGACCTGATGTATATTAATGCATTATTATTCAAGATTTATGCAAAGTTTCAATCCATTAAAAGATATTGAAAGTAATCACATTTCCAGACATTTTCTAAGAGCAAAATTGTAAATTATTTTTTACAACAAAAATCAAGAGTTATTTGATCTCCTATATGAACTTAACTTACAATTCTTACAACCTTTTTTTTTAAGTTCCAACATAATAACTTTATTTGTTCCAGAGATATAATAAAAAAAAAACAATTTTGAAAATTTTTTTGAAAATAAAGGAGAGTTATGGAAATTGGTGTGTAAACTTAAATTAGGATCTCAAAAAGTTTCTGAGAAGTTTCAGTAAGATGCACAATAGGTTTCAAAATATTGAAAGATTTTGTCAAAGCAATTGCCAGAGGTTTGGGACCTGGCAAGTGATCTTGTCTTGTGATCCTAAAACATATTTTTTTAAAAAAGATATGTATATGGCTGTACAGACTAGAGGGGACAGGGCAAAGTGATTCCAGTATAGCCACCCACCCCTGCAATGTTTGCAAGGGGTTTTATCAAGCCGACGGTAGTCTTAGCCTAAACTAGAAGTACTAACAATTTTCTAAGCAAACTTCATATATTGGTCAAGTGCAGGTGCATTATGGGTATTTAGCAGCATTTTTTACTCCCCATAAGAAAAATCTTTTAAGTATTCAAGTGTTACCATTCAGACTATCCTGGTTTTGAAGACATTGTGGACAATTATAGTGAGGTACTCCTTTAAATGTACTGCCTATCTGAAGCTGAGAATCTGACCTGAAAACAGACATAAAATAATCAAATACAAAAAAAAAATCTACTTTGCATGCACTTCTTGTCTTAGTTTTTAAGTTTCAGTATTTCTATAGGTTTAGTGTTCAGTCCAGTAAGTTCAGTGAGTAAAGCACAAGATTACTCACAAGGTTGTGAGACAACACTTAAGCCAGGCAATGTTCTCACAAAGAAGTGTAAGTTCCCTGACCAGGCAATGTTCTCTCAATGAAGAGCAAGTTAGTTCCCTGACCAGGCAACGTTCTCACAAAGAAGTGTGAGTTAGTTCCCTGACCAGGCAACGTTCTCTCAATGAAGTGCGAGTTAGTTTCCTGACCAGGCAACGTTCTCACGAAGAAGTGCGAGTTAGTTCCCTGACCAGGCAACTTTCTCACAAAGAAGTGCGAGTTAGTTCCCTGACCAGGCAACGTTCTCACAAAGAAGTGCGAGTTAGTTCCCTGACCAGGCAACGTTCTCTCAAGGAAGTGCGAGTTAGTTCCCTGACCAGGCAACGTTCCCACAAAGAAGTGTAAGTTAGTTCCCTGACCAGGCAATGTTCTCTCAATGAAGGATGAGTCAGTCACCTTGACCAATTTTCCTTCAATGAAATGCAAGTCGATCCACAGCAAGGCAATTTCTCACAATGAAGGGCAAGTCTATCCACAGCAAGGCAATTTCTCACAATGAAGTGTGAGTCGATGAAGTGCAAACCAAGTTATAAGGACTTAAAGAGATATGAAACAAAGCTAACACACTGCAGAAATATTTTCAAACAAAGCTTTGAACGGCTGTTTGAATGGAAATAAGAGGAAACTTACCTACTGACATCAGTACTGACATCAGCAGAAGCAGCTGGATATGAACACCTGAAACAACACCAACATATTACCTGTCTATCAATCTTCACACAATAGCATGTTTGTATATTATTATTCAAGAAAGTAATTTACATTGGAAACCAGAATTATATAAAATGTGCTACTGACCAGTTGAGGGTATAAATCCTGTTTCATTATACCATATGATAAAAAATAATTCTTATAAAAACAATTAGGGCTATTTTCCAAAACAATTTGATTTTTAACTTGCTTCCCTACTATTTTTATTTGTTGAACCTCTTTTAATATAGTCTTATTTTTTAAACAAACTATCCATTTGACATACACAAATGCTTCCAAACTGACACAGGGAAATAGGTTGTAACATTAAATATTGTGAAATTTTTACCCACCTGTTGCACAGGGTGACTTGGGCAATATATTTGTAAGTGCACATATAAAAGAGACAAGGTAAGTCCTCTGAATTTTCAGATAAGTTTGCCTTATCTTGAAACCTTGTGCAATACGAGAGAAATCACCAGTTTCTCTATACATAATATGCTTACAAATTAAAATTAATCTGACAGTCTGACCTTGACCTTGGAGCTAGAGACCTAAGTCGTGTCAGGCAGGGTTAGAATTTAACAGTTTTTTGCACTTGCAAATTTTTGTGAGTAAAAAAAATTTCAACTCGCCATTTATCAACTTTTGTCGCAATTTGTTCAACCTTTTTTTCTACGTACGATTTTGTCCTCTATAACACTACCGGTAAGCGCAAGTGTGTAGTACAAAACACTGTTTTTCGATAAAATATCGTACATGCGCATACCAGTAGTTACCCTGTTGCATAATCAAAATCTGCAAACAGTCCACGCACTATGTAAAAACGTCATCAATTGTTGCATACTGTGTGAAACATCATCACATCATCATTAAATGAGCCGTGCCATGAGAAAACCAACATAGTGGGTTTGCGACCAGCATGGATCCAGACCAGCCTGCGCATTCGCGCAGTCTGGTCAGGATCCATGCTGTTCGCTAATGGTTTCTCTAATTACAGTAGGCTTTAAAAGCGAACAGCATGGATCCTGACCAGACTGCGCGGATGCGCAGGCTGGTCTGGATCCATGCTGGTCGCATACACACTATGTTGGTTTTCCCATGGCACGGCTCAAATGAGTATTTACAGCAGATCTAACTGAAAGTTAAAGAAATTAAAACCGTCGTAATTTCTACTCGAGATTTTGCACGCGCAAAATTTTGCTAGGTTGGGCAAAAGTCACTTGCATTTTTTAAAATGTACTCACATTTTGCGAGTATGCGAGCTTAAATTCGAACCCTGTCTGGTTATGTGAACATTAATGTCAAGTGTTTTTAATCACTTGACAGATGACAGAGAAATGGATTGTGACAATATACAAAATACACCTTCAAAACCAATGATTAGTGTGACCTTGACCTTGACCTACTAGTAAGCTGGAGTTGTTCTTGCACTGTCATGTCATTGGTGAACATTTATGTCAAATGATTGTAAAATTATCATTATTTGTGGAGGATTAAATTTTGTGTGGGTTAAGTGTTTGTGTCAATCCACAAAAATAAATCATAAATTATAAGCCACTTTCCCTTTATTTCCATGAATTCATGTTCCCATGAAACAGCTGTTTTGGCAAAACCCAGTAAATTTTACATCTACAAGAGAGTGAAGAATCACAGATTTATGGAGAGACTATATGACAGATCCTACAAGCCTTTGTAAACCATTTACTACATGCCAACCTTGTTGGGAGAATAAAAACAATAGTTATATCAAATTCTATACTGTAGAACAAACAGATTAAATACTCACAAATAATGGCAGACAGAACAGTGAAGTTTGAGGAAAGTTTTCACTGTGCCTGTTTTGGGATGGTAATCATACACTTTGGCTCTCACTCTAAACTTGTTTGGAACAGCATGATCTAACACTTCTTTTATCTTTCTTCTTTTTGTATGTGGATGATTCAATATCACTGAAATATATATACATGTCTGAGAAAATGATGAAATACAGCTACCTTAGTAATAATAATTAACTTATTAGCAGCCTGCTTAATTTGTGTTAGTATTCCTTGGAGATCAGAATATTTAGTGATAAATGAGATAGGGCAAAAGTGCAACACAGCTTGAAACTAAAATTCTATAAGTAAAAAGGGGGCATAACTCATAATATATTGTAGCCAGGGTTATGAACCTTGTGTCATACAATGTTGGTGATGATGTTGAACAATCATTTTGAATCAAATCCATTTATCAACAACAGAGATCTGTTGAAAAAGCATCAAAATTAAACTGAAATTCTATGTAAAAAGGGGACATAATTCATAAAATATTTGTGCCAGAGTTATGAACCTTGTGTCATATGATCAGGAAGATGATGATGAACAATAAGTTTAAGTTTGAATCAAATCCCTTCCATAATAACAGAGATACAGCGAAAATGCATCAAAATTAACCTAAAATTCTAAGTAAAAGGCAGGCATAATTCATAAAAAATTGGTGCCAGAGTTATGGACCTTTGGTCATATAATATGGGTGATGATGAGGACCAACTATTTTAAGTTTGAATCAAATCCATTTAATAATAACTGAGACAGAGTGAAAGTGCACCAAAACTTTAACCTGAAATTCTAAGTAAAAAAGGGGGACAATTCATGAAATATTGGGGCGAGAGTCATGACCCTTGTGCTATAAGATGTGGGTAATGAGGAATAACTATTTTAAGTTTGAAGCAAATCCATTAAGTAATAACAGAGATAAAGAGAAGTTGCATCAAAACTTTAACCAAGGTGCCGACGCCATGCCGAGTAGGATAGCTCTCCATATCCTTCATATACCCAAGCTAAAAATGTGCCTTACATCACTGTTTATTTGTATCAGTTATGTAACTTGTACTTCTCTGTGCAATACATTTGTATAAGTGAAATGTGCCATACATTATTGCTTATTTCTACTAGCTATACAACTGTTACCTGTACTTCTCTGTGCCATACATCACTGCTTATTTCTACTAGCTATACAACTGTTACCTGGACTTTTCTGTGCCATACATCACTGCTTATTTCTACTAGCTATACAACTGTTACCTGGACTTTTCTGTGCCATACATCATTGCTTATTTCTACTAGCTATACAACTGTTACCTGGACTTTTCTGTGCCATACATCACTGCTTATTTCTACTAGCTATACAACTGTTACCTGTACTTCTCTGTGCAATACATTTGTATAAGTGAAATGTGCCATACATCATTGCTTATTTGTACTAGCTATACAACTGTTACCTGTACTTCTCTGTACCATACATCATTGCTTATTTCTACTTGCTATACAACTGTTACCTGTACTTCTGTATGCCATATATTATTGCTTATTTGTACTAGTTACACAAATGTTACCTGTACTTCTCTGTGCCATACAGCATTGCTTATTTGTACCTGTTACACAAATGTTACCTGTACTTCTCTGTGCCATACATCATTGCTTATTTCTACTTGCTATACAACTGTTACCTGTACTTCTCTGTGCAATACATCTGTATAAGTGAAATGTGCCATACATCATTGCTTATTTGTACTAGCTACAAAACTGTTACCTGTACTTCTCTGTGCCATACATTATTGCTTATCTGTACTAGTTACAACTGTTACCTGTACTTCTGTGTGCCATACATTATTGCTTATCTGTACTAGTTACACAACTGTTACCTGTACTTCTGTGTGCCATACATTATTGCTTATCTGTACTAGTTACACAACTGTTACCTGTACTTCTGTGGGCCATACATTATTGCTTATCTGTACTAGTTACACAACTGTTACCTATACTTCTGTGTGCAATACATTATTGCTTATTTGTACTAGTTACACAAATGTTACCTGTACTTCTCTGTGCCATACATCACTGCTTATTTCTACTTGCTATACAACTGTTACCTGTACTTCTCTGTGCCATACATTACTGCCTATCTGTACTAGTTACAAAACTGTTACCTGTACTTCTCTGTGTCATACATTATTGCTTATCTGTACTAGTTACACAACTGTTACCTGACTTCTCTGTGTCATACATTATTATCTGTACTAGTTACAAAACTGTTACCTGTACTTCTCTGTGTCATACATTATTATCTGTACTAGTTACACAACTGTTACCTGTACTACTGTGTGCCATATATTATTGCTTATTATACTAGTTACAAAACTGTTACCTGTACTTCTCTGTGCCATACATCACTGCTTATCTGTACTAGTTACAAAACTGTTACCTGTACTACTCTGTGCCATACATCATTGCTTATCTGTACTAGTTACACAACTGTTAGTTGTACTTCTCTGTGCCATACACAACTATGGTTCTCTTGGCAATGCGTTTTTTGATCTTCGTGCTTCGTGCCATATATAATTGCTTATCTGTACACAACTGTTACCTGTACTTCTCTGTGCCAAACATTACTGCTTATCTGTACTAGTAACAAAACTGTTACCTGTACTTCTCTGTGTCATACATTATTGCTTATCTGTACTAGTTACACAACTGTTACCTGACTTCTCTGTGTCATACATTATTATTTGTACTAGTTACACAACTGTTACCTGTACTTCTCTGTGCCATACATCATTGCTTATTCGTACTAGTTACACAACTGTTACCTGTACTTCTCTGTGCCATACAGCATTGCTTATCTGTACTAGTTACACAACTGTTACCTGTACTTCTCTGTGCCATACAGCATTGCTTATCTGTACTAGTTACACAACTGTTACCTATACTTTTCTGTGCCATACAGCATTGTTTATCTGTACTAGTTACACAACTGTTACCTGTACTTCTGTTACCTGTACTTCTCTGTGCCATACATCATTGCTTATCTGTACTAGTTACACAACTGTTACCTGAACTTCTCTGTGCCATACATCATTGCTTATCTGTAATAGTTACACAACTGTTACCTGAACTTCTCCGTGCCATACATCATTGCTTATCTGTACTAGTTACACAACTGTTACCTATACTTTTCTGTGCCATACAGCATTGTTTATCTGTACTAGTTACACAACCGTTACCTGTACTTCTGTTACCTGTACTTCTTCGTGCCATACATTATTGCTTATCTGTACTAGTTACACAACTGTTACCTGTACCTCTCTGTGCCATACAGCATTGCTTATCTGTACTAGTTACACAACTGTTACCTGTACTTCTCTGTGCCATACAGCATTGCTTATTCGTACTAGTTACACAACTGTTACCTGTACTTCTCTGTGCCATACAGCATTGCTTATTTGTACTAGTTACACAACTGTTACCTGTACTTCTTTGTGCCATACAGCATTGCTTATTTGTATTAGCTACACAACTGTTACCTGCACTTCTCTGTGCCATACAGCATTGCTTATATGTACTAGTTACACAACTGTTCCCTTGACTTCTCTGTGCCATACAGCATTGCTTATATGTACTAGTTACACAACTGTTACCTGTACTTCTCTGTGCCATACATCATTGCTTATTCGTACTAGTTACACAACTGTTACCTATACTTTTCTGTGCCATACATCATTGCTTATCTGTACTAGTTACACAACTGTTACCTGTACTTCTTTGTGCCATACATCATTGCTTATCTGTACTAGTTACACAACTGTTACCTGTACTTCTCTGTGCCATACATCATTGCTTATTCGTGCTAGTTACACAACTGTTACCTGTACTTCTCTGTGCCATACATCATTGCTTATTCGTGCTAGTTACACAACTGTTACCTGTACTTCTCTGTGCCATACATCATTGCTTATTCGTGCTAGTTACACAACTGTTACCTGTACTTCTGTGTGCCATACATCATTGCTTATTTGTATTAGCTACACAACTGTTACCTGCACTTCTCTGTGCCATACATCACTGCTTATTCGTACTAGTTACACAACTGTTACCTCTACTTCTCTGTGCCATACAGCATTGCTTATTCATACTAGTTACACAACTGTTACCTGTACTTCTCTGTGCCATATAGCATTGCTTATTTGTATTAGCTACACAACTGTTACCTGTACTTCTCTGTGCCATACAGCATTGCTTATTCGTACTAGTTACACAACTGTTACCTGAACTTCTCTGTGCCATACAGCATTGCTTATCTGTACTAGTTACACAACTGTTACCTGTACTTCTCTGTGCCATGCATCATTGCTTATTCGTACTAGTTACACAACTGTTACCTGTACTTCTCTGTGCCATGCATCATTGCTTATTCGTACTAGTTACACAACTGTAACCTGTACTTTTCTGTGCCAACATCATTGCTTATTCGTACTAGTTACAAACTGTTACCTGTACTTCTCTGTGCCATACATCATTGCTTATTCGTACTAGTTACACAACTGTTACCTGTACTTCTCTGTGCCATACATCGTTGCTTATTCGTACTAGTTACACAACTGTTACCTGTACTTCTCTGTGCCATACATCATTGCTTATTATTAGTTACACAACTGTTACCTGTATTTCTTTGTGCCATACATCATTGCTTATTTGTATTAGCTACACAACTGTTACCTGCACTTCTCTGTGCCATACATCATTGCTTATTCGTACTAGTTACACAACTGTTACCTGCACTTCTCTGTGCCATACATCATTGCTTATTCGTACTAGTTACACAGCTGTTACCTGTACTTCTCTGTGCCATACATCATTGCTTATTCGTACTAGTTACACAGCTGTTACCTGTACTTGTCTGTGCTATTCATCATTGCTTATTCGTACTAGTTACACAACTGTTATCTGTACTTGTCTGTGCCATACATCATTGCTTATTTGTACTAGTTACACAACTGTTATCTGTACTTGTCTGTGCCATACATCATTGCTTATTTGTATTAGCTATAGAACTTTTACCTGTACTACTCTGTGCCATACATCTTGGTTCATTTGAACTGATACAACTTCCACTAGTTTCTCCAGGTAGCTGTCTATCACATTCTTTTTTCAGTTCTTTCACAGATCTTTTATCACCAGAGTCAGTAGCATGTCTTTTTACTGTTTCTAGCTTATCACTTTCAAGTTCTTCAGATGATTCCACAATAATTTCTGAACGTTCATTCTGCCGTGCTGCTTTTTCACCATTTTCTCTGCCTGTGTTCTCTGATACACCAGATGTAGAAGGACCTTGGATAACTTGCACTCCTTTACATTCTGCAGACTCTGCCTGTGATTCACAAGAATTAAAGTTGCCATTTTCCATAGCAACAATATCTTGTCTTTGTTTCATTGTATTAAGATCTACATTGTTCTGAGGGAGCACCTTAACACTTCTCCCAAATGAATCTCCTCTGTGAAGGACAAACTCTACAACAGTGTGATCACCATCCCGGCTGCTTGCAGACTTGTATTCTGCAGCATGAAGATTTATAAACTTCACATAATCTCCAGGCTGAAAAATAAAATACATTTTCTAATACAGATGATCCTTCTAGGTACTATTCTCAAGTGGATGCAGGTTTGAATCCATTCTCCAGCTGAGCAATTGTAAAATCCATAAAATTCCAGTTTTTGGAGTAAGCCAATTACAATATTCTAGTATTTACGTATCTTTACAAATATTCAAAACCAGCTTTACCTTCACAACCTAATTGGGCCATTTGAATAATGAACATTATCCAGAAAACTAAAGTCACAAAATTAATAATACTGTAGTTACTTTTTACCTTAAAGGCTCTTTTATCGCCATCCAAACCAAGTACTAGCTGTACACCTAGACTACATTACATTAAATGTATCTGTAACGGTACTTCATTGGCATATTTACCCATATTAGAAACTTGCCAATAATCTGGTTTATCAATTTTCTTAAGAAAGTCCCAAAGTAGTATTCAGACATGTATGTGTCAGTGAGAACAAGTTGCTGTTCCTGCTTATGATATATCAGGTATTAAAATACTTTAAGGTTTCTTCAGTCCGTACATATGACTTCTTTACTTTTCACTTTATATAACACTTTACCAGAAAATCTAACAAACAGCAAACTACCAGATCAACTTAAAGGTACTTTTGTCAGAGGAAGAGTGTTATACTTGCATATAATTTCAATAAGCTTCTTCAGTTTGTAGTATTGATAAACATTTTACCATTTGAATCTGTGACGCAATTCGTAAAACCCTCTTCTTTTTATCGAACAACATTTACTTCCAGTTAGGGTATGCAAACTTACTTTGTATATATCTACAGATCTGATGATAAATAATTAGGGACATCAATATTATGTTATCTTAATAACAGATTAACAATTAAATCTTCCTACAGACATCGTAAAGGAAACATTCAGCATCCTGCATGAATTTACCTTTATATTCCTAGAAGTTCTAAAATGGTCATCAAACACACAGACGTCATACAGGAAACCTTTAGCATCCTGCAATAACTTTTCATCTTTTTGCACAGCTTGTTCTTCACAGTCAGCACTCACATTTCTCACATCACTGCAAACAAACAGTATTTACATTCCAAGCTTGTTCTTTTCAAAGAAGCTATATACAGCTGTTGCATTCATATTTAAACAAAGCTATTGACCTCAAAGGTGTATCATTTTAGAGGGTAAAGTGCTAAATTGGCTACTGTGAAATCATTTTTATTCATGTAGGATGAATTTTTTGCGTATTTCGTACTAGGACTGATGCGCGAATTAAAGAACGCGCTATTACTATTTTTTAATTTCTAAAATTGAAACGCGCGAATTAAAGCCCGCGCGAAAACGGTCCTTTTTCACATTTGCGCGAAATTTCATGCCAGCGAATTTAAATGATTTCATAGTATCACTGTTTACATTTATTTATTTTTATTTTGTTGGGTTTAACGTCGCACCGACACAATTTTAGGTCATATGGCGACTTTCCAGCTTTAATGGTGGAGGAAGACCCCAGATGCCCCTCCGTGCACTATTTCATCACGAGCGGGCACCTGGGTAGAACCACCGACCTTCCGTAAGCCAGCTGGATGGCTTCCTCACGTGAAGAATTCTACGCCCCAAATGAGGTTTCGAACCCACATCGATGAGGGGCAAATGGTTTGAAGTCAACGACTCTAACCACTCGGCCACGGAGGCCCCTTCACTGTTTACATACACCACAGTCATAGTACAGTGTAACTTCCGAAAACCGGACCTTTTGAAAACCGGAAACCTTTGAAAACCGCACGAAACTCAAGATCCCGTTTTTTTTCTGTTCTTATTTCCATATATTTTTAACTTCTGAAAATCAGAACTTCCGAATTCTGAAAACCGGACGATTTTTGAAGCACCGTTTAAATTTTAACACTAAAATTGACTTCCGAAAACCGAACAGTAAAATATTTGCTGGATTAAAAGTTTCACCTGATAATCCAAAAACGCTGTCAACATGTTCTTTTGTTTATCTATTAGCAGCGCGCGTTTATTTTTAAACGCTATATAATCACAATGATCATATGATGCAAAAGTAAGGAAGTAATCTGTGATAACTTTCATTCGTATTCAATTTATGAAAACGTGACAAATTAAACACGTTACGTGTTAAAAGCTTTCTTAATGTTTGAACGAAAGAAAGATAGGAGTTTTAATTGATTTAGTTACATCGATTAAACTATGCATTATCAACATTAATTAATATTTAATATTGACAAACTCGGGACTCCAAAGATGGTAAAATGTAAGTGGAAAATGTTTGCGTAAATGCTATTATTAAAGATATGTTGTTTCTTTTAATATTTATTATTTATGCATTTATTATCCTTAATGTTTGTAATTAATTAATTAATCAATTAATTATTTTTTTTTATATGAAATTGTAAAATTAAAAAGGATAATAATCTCCTTCATCCTATGTATAGGAAAACATAACTCTTGTACACCACGTCCACTTTGCATACAAACTTCTGAATTCCGGAAACTTCCAAAAACCGAACTTTTAAGCCGGTCCAGAGGTCGTTCGGTTTTCGGAAGTTACACTGTAGCTGTTTGCACTTTATCATTTCCTGCCAAAAGGGTTCACTGTGACAAGATGTTACCTGTATACCAATCTCACAGATGCAGTTAGTTGACAAGTCTGCCTTTGAGAGATCCAGAACTTCAAAAGTATGCAACCTTTAACAAATTGAAACAAGAGGCCTAACTGGACCAAAGTCACTCACCTGAGGAGGACTGTGACCTTTAGACCTTGCTTCTAGCCAAGTTTGATGAAGATCAATCAAATGGTTTATTGAAAGTTACTGTGGCAGCCCCTTAAAGTGGCCAAGCAGAACACACTGAACATATATGACAGATGCTCATACAAGACTGAATAATTTATTATTGGGTTGATAAAATACATTAACTAAAATGGAAACTGGACATATTGAAAAGAAACATTCAACACTAATGACTACATAGGCCGGTGGGAATATTACGGATATTACAAAATATCATCAAGAAATAAAAGATAACTGAAAGTGTATTTTGTTTTTTTTTTCTGTTTTTTTTTCAGCGGGGATGGGGGTGGGGGGAACTAGACTTCACTTGCTGAACAACATTCCTTTAGTTCCCTCACATACTATAGAGCTATCCTCTAATGTTTTATGACTGGTCTAGTTGAGTAAAATCCCAAACTAAACTCAAGGAGCACATTTTCAGATGCTGAATAATATTCCTATAAGGTATCATGACTCTGGGTCAAATACTTTTTGAGGTATGTGTGACACAAACTAAAAGGCTGTTTATGCTTAATTTGACTGGCAAGGGTAATAACTCTGGTTTTACTGAGTGAAATCCCAAACGAAGCCCAAGGTGATCAGCTTCACATGCTGAATAACAATCTTGTGACGTTTGATTACTTCAAGTCAAATACTTTTGACACATTTGGGCGGACAGAAATTTAAACTAAGTACATGGCCATATAGAGGTAAAACTTTAAACAAATTTATATGGAAAGCCGACGCGCCATGCGTTTTGTTAAATGCGAAATGCGCAATGCCACATGCAGAATGCTTTATGTGAAAAGCCGACGCACCATGCGTTTTGTTGAATGCGAAATGCGCAATGCCACATGCGGAATGCTTTATGTGAAATGGATTTTGCGTTCTGTGAAATGCTTTATGTGAATTGCACAATGTGTTATGCTCTTTGCTAAATGCTTAATGCGAATTGCTTTTTGCTAAGTGCTTAATGCGAATTCCGCAATGAGTTATGCTTTTTGCTCACCTTTTTGTCGAATCTGCGGCTGTGCACCTGGAGAAATTGAGACAAAAAAAAAGGCATTTTGTAGAAGTGAACCTAGCACTTTGGCTGTTACAATAATAAATTAATTCTGGATATTATATTTGACATTTGGACATATTGTTGTGAAAGATTAGTGAACATTTTGATTCGAATCTACATTGCTGGGGCAGCTCTACTAAAGAATTGACAGCCATTTTGTGATCATGTGCCTCACAGCTGTTTTGAAGAAAATTTCAGGGGGTACATACATGCGTTTCGCAAAATGGTTTTTGCATTTTGCGAAATGCTTTATGCGAATTGCACAATGTGTTATGCTTTTTGCTAAATGCAAATTGCTTTTTGCTAAATGCTGAATGCGTAATGCTTCATGCGAAATGCTGAATGCGAAATGCGTCTTGCTTCTTGTTAAATGCTTTATGCGGCATGCAAATGCGACGTGCCACCATGTGTGATTTTGTTACTATTTATAGTGATGCTTGCTAATTATAGTATCACAGAGGTTTAAGTTTCGACCAATCAGATATAGCAATTGTCGGTACTGCCTTACATGGGGATTTCCCTAAATTTCCGCGGCAAACTGTTATGGAAGCCGCATGTAAGATGTGTGGTGCATCCCTAAGTAAATTTCCTGCAGCTCACTTTTGTGTGGACAAAACCTATATTCCATTTCGCAAGTGAAATTGCATCTCAGACAGGTTTTCTTTCTCATCACTTTTGCCCCACAATGGGGACAAAAGTGAGCTGCAGGAAATTTACTTAGGGACACACCACATGTCTTACATGCAGCTTCCATGACAGTTTGCCGCGGAAATTTACGGAAATCCCCATGTACGGCAGTACCGACAATTGCTATATCTGATTGGTCGAAACTTAAACCTCTATGATACTATAATTAGCAATCACGCGTGGTGGCACGTCGCATTTGCATGCCGCATAAAGCATTTAGCAAGAAGCAAGATGTATTCAGCATTTCACATGAAGCATTACGCATTAAGCATTTAGCAAAAAGCAATTTGCATTTAGCAAAAAGCATAACACATTGTGCAATTCGCATAAAGCATTTCGCAAAACGCAAAAACCATTTCGCAAAATGCATGACGCACCAGCTTTCCATACATTTATGTACTTCATACACTTAAAGCTTTGATGGGCCAAAATGAATATTATTATTACCTGCGGCCTGGAGGCCGCAGGTATATTGGAATGCAAAAAGTAGTGTAGCACATGGGGACTGGGTGATTTCACGTGACTTTTTACCGATAAGCGATTGGCTTATCACATTTATGGAGCGCCGTTTTTGCAATATAGCTGACACTCTATATGATATTTAGAGAAATGTTTGTGACCTGAATTTCTAATTTATCATTTCATATAATCTATTCAAACTTTAAGCAATTATCAACATTTATACCTAGTTGTACATAAGGGATTTTTTGTAATTGCTCTTTAATTTCCTGGATTATGGTCCTGTGCTGTCTTGCTCTATATGTTAACGAAGTCCAGATGTAAAGTATTTCAACAGTCAAGAAATGTAGCCAGTTGAGCTAAAAGTTATGTTATACAATGAAAGTGAAATATAGTTATTTTTGCTCAAAGCAAAACCTCTAAGAATTAAGAAATACATATTTCATAGATGTACTTGCCACATTAAAGCATAATGGTATAATAATAATAATAAAAAAGCACGCTATTCACCTACAAGTTACTTTTTAGGACGAGTAAACACACAAACATCCATTATAATTTCTGGTCTGTATAACTTCTGGCCGCAGGAAATCTTTCGACTTGTTTATAAATAAAATAATAAGTCTTACTATATACACTGTGTACCATCCCAGACTTTCAACAATCTCCCTACATCAGTTTGTACTTACTATATACACTATATACCATCCCAGACTTTCAACAATCTCCCTACATCAGTTTGTACTTACTATATACACTATATACCATCCCAGACTTTCATCAATCACCCTACATCAGTTTGTACTTACTATATACACTGTGTACCATCCCAGACATTAAACAATCTCCCTACATCAGTTTGTACTTACTATATACACTGTGTACTTTCCCAGACTTTCAACAATCTCCCTACATCAGTTTGTTTGTCTGTTTGTGCTGGGTTAACGCCATTTTTCAACAGTATTTCAGTCATGTAACGGTGGGCAGTTAACCTAACCAATGTTCCTGGATTCTTTACCAGTACAAACATGTTCTCCGCAAGTAACTGCCAACTTCCCCACATGAATCAGAGGTGGAGGACGAATGATTTCAGACACAATGTCCTTTATCAAATCATCACGGAGAACAAACGCCCCGCCCGGGGATCAAATCGTCACGGAGAACAAATGCCCCGCCCGGGGATCGAACTCACGACCCCGCGATCCGTAGGCCAACGCTACATCAGTTTGTACTTACTATATACACTGTGTACCATCCAGTACATTGAACAATCTCCCTACATCAGTTTGTACTTACTATATACACTGTGTACTTTCCCAGACTTTCAACAATCTTCCTACATCAGTTTGTACTTACTATATACACTGTGTACCATCCAGTACATTGAACTATTTCCCTACATCAGTTTGTACTTACTATATACACTGTGTACTTTCCCAGACTTTGAATAATCGCCCTTCATCAGTTTGTACTTACTATATACATTGTGTTCCATCCCAGACTTTCAACAATCTCCCTACATCAGGTTCTATCACAGAGGTCTGTACAACCTGTGTTGCCAAAACATATTATAACTATATATAACAGTGCCAGATAGACAGTGTCAAATTATCACCACAAACAACAACCTCACTGAAGCATATATATAATCCTGACTATCATTATACATATGTACTCGACAAGCAAAATTAATCTGTCATCATCTACAAGTCATGACAGACAAGGTCCAATTATCATTATAATTATTAGTTTACCTGACAGACACAGTTAAGCTGTAGAAGAATACAGTACTGTAAGTACAAGACTGTGAAGCATATGTACCTAACATACCTGACAGACAATTTATTTCATTATTTGGTTGGGTTTAACGTCGCACCGATACAATTATTCGTCATATGGCAACTTTCCAGCTTTTGATGCTGGAGGAAAACACCAGGTGCCCTTCCGAGCATTGTTTCATCACGAGCGGGCACCTGGGTAGAACCACTGGCCAGCTGGATAGTTTCCTCATATGAAGAATTGAACAGTGAGGCTAAAACCCTCATCGATGTGGGGCGAGTGATTTGAAGTCAGCGACCTTAAACACTCTGCAGCAAAGGCACCACCTGACAGACAAGGATAAATTATTATCATACAGTGGTACCCGACAGACAAGGATAAATTATCATACAGTGGTACCTGACAGACAAGGATAAATTATTATCATATAGTGGTACCTGACAGACAAGGATAAATTATTATCATATAGCGGTACCTGACAAACAAGGATAAATTATCATCATACAGTGGTACCTGACAGACAAGGATAAATTATTATCATATAGTGGTACCTGACAAACAAGGATAAATTATTATCATATAGTGGTACCTGATAGACAAGGAGAAATTATTATCATATAGCGGTACCTGACAGACCAGAATAAATTATTATCATATAGCGGTACCTGATAGACCAGAATAAATTATTATCATATAGCAGTACCTGACAGACTAGAATAAATTATTATCATATAGCGGTACCTGATAGACCAGAATAAATTATTATCATATAGCAGTACCTGACAGACTAGAATAAATTATTATCATCTAGTGGTACCTGACAGACCAGAATAAATAATTATCATATAGCAGAACCAGACTGACAAGGTATGAATAGCATAATGGAGACGTACCTGACAGACAAGGTCAAAGAAACCACCAACAGCAACTTCATTGAATGAGCAAAGCTTCTCATGTAGTTCATCTTTGTTACTAGCCCAGTGACGAAGTTCTTTCACCTTCAATAAACAAGAGGACTATGATGGTCCTGAATCGCTCACCTCTTCCCACATGACCCAGTTTTGAGTATGATGTCGTTTTTTCTATTATTTGACATAGTGACCTAGTTTGTGAGCTCATGTGACCCAGTTTTGAACTTGACTTAGATATTATCAAGATAAAAATTCTGACCAATTTTCATGAAGGTTTTTCTATTATCTTACCTATTGACCTAGTTTTCGAAGGTACGTGACTCTGTTTTGAACTTTACCTAGATATCATCAGGGTGAAAATTCAGATCAATTTTCATGAAGATCCATTGAAAAATATGGCCTCTAGAGAGGTCGAAAGACTTTAATAATTTTAGACCTACTGACCTAGTTTTTGACCGCAGTTGACCAAGTTTCAAACTTGACCTAGATATCATCAAGATGAACATTCAGACCATATTTCATACAGATCCCATGAAAAGTATGGCCTCTAGGGATGTCACAAGGTTTTTTTATTATTTGACCTATTGACCTAGTTTTTTATGGCACGTGACCCAGTTTCAAACTTGACCTAGATATCATTAAGGTGAACATTCTGACAAATTTTCATGAAGATCTCATGAAAAATATGGCCTCTAGAGAGGTCACAAGGTTTTTCTATTTTTAGACCTACTGACCTAGTTTTTGACCGTACGTGACCCAGTTTCGAACTTAACCTAGATATCATCAAGGTGAACATTCAGACCGACAGACAGACGGTTCAAAAACTATATGCCTCCCTTCGGGGGCATAAAAAAATATGCATATCATATGCAAAATGCTCACAATATGTCTATGTTAAACAGAGGCATAATTTAAAGAGCACCGCCTTGCAGGTGCAGACACTCATCTGATTTTGTTGTCTCTGTATAAAAGAAGCTTAACCAAGAAATCTGATATCTGCTAAGTCCAAAAGGGGACATAACTCTTGCAAAAAGCAACGTAGAGTTACAGTACTTGCTGTGCAGAGTCAGCTTTTAATGGTGAATAATTGCTCAAAGTTTTAAAGCAATAGCTTTGACCGTTAAGATGAAAAGTTTACCTAAACGCAAAACTTAACCAAGAAATCTGATATTTTCTAAGTCCAAAAGGGGCCATAATTCTTGTGTGTGTGCACGGGTTTAACGTCTTTTTCAACAATTTTTCAGTCATATAAACGACAGTGTCTACTTGTAGCAGTGAGCACAATGCCCAACTTTATAGTGCTGCCTCACTGGAATATCACGCCGTAGACATGTGACATGATACCCCATCCAGTCACATTATACTGACACCGGGCTGACCAGTCCTAGCACTACCCTCTTAATGCTCAGCGCCAAGCTAGGAAGCAACTAGTACCATTTTTTACGTCTTTGGTATGACGCGGCCGGGGATCGAACCCACGACCTCCTGCATAAGAAGCGGATGCTCTACCCCTAGGCTACCGAGGCTGTTCCATAATTCTTGCAAAAAGCAGGATGGAGTTGTTTCTTGCTGTACATAGTCAGCTATTGATGGTGAACAAGTGTTGCAAGTTTTAAAGCAATAGCTTTGATAGTTTAGTAGAAAAGCTGACCTAAACACAAAACTTAACCAGACAACGCCGACGCCGATCAAGTGATGACAATAACTCATCATTTTTTTCTCTCAAAAAATCAGATGAGCTAACCAAACTAGAGCTATCACTAAAGGTGATGAATGTACCCCCCGCATGCACTGACACAGTACATTGCAATTTGATAATTATTTGCATAATTATGTGCACTGTATGTATATAGACTGTATGTATACAGTATAGTAACAAAAAACAAAGTCCCATAACTATGCAGAATATTTATCTAAAAGAATGTAACATGCACCATGCACAACTAGGGTTGGTACTGATCACTTGTGTGAAGTTTCATTAAATTGTGTGTAAGGGTTTGGTAGATTAGGCAAGATTGCATATGCAGACTGTATGTACATAGTATGTTAACAAGAAACAAAGTCCCATAACTCTGCAATTTTTGTCACTGAAAGAACCTAACATGCCCCATGCACAACTACTGTTGTTACTGATCACTTGTGTGAAGTTTCATTAAATTGTGTCAAGGGGATGAGGAGAGATGGTGCTCACAAGATTGTGTCTATGTATATAGTAAAGTAACAAAAAGAACCTAACATGCCCCATGCACAACTACTGTTGGTACTGATCACTTGTGTGAAGTTTCATTAAATTCTGTCAAGGGGATAAGGAGAGATGGTGCGCACAAGATTGCATCTACAGACAGACGGACAGACAGACAGACAGACAACCTGAAACCAGTATACCCCCCCTTACAACTTTGTTGTCGGGGGGTACAATGAAAGTCATAAGTTATAAAACATACCCTGTGAGGTCAACTCATAAGTGAAATTAAAAAGCATTTGGTCCAGTAGGTTTTGAGAAATCTGCTTACATTCAAAACTTTAACCAAATCTTTTAAGTTGAAAAGGGACTAATTTTGACAAAATAAAAGCTAGACATGTGTAACTTGTCTTGTGAGGTAATCTAATTATAGTGAAGACACATATTAAGTTTGAAAGCATTTTTCTGCAGTTTTTGAGAAATCTGCTTACATGCAAAACTTTTAACACCAACACCCAAGCTAAAAATTTCATTATGGAAATGTTAACAAAAATTGCCTGTCTCAGCAAAATTTTCAAAGTCATGCAAAGGCCATAATTTGAAATAATTTCAACTAATTTTGTTACATTTGTATGTAAATATATTTGCTGAGAAGGATGTGTTGCACAAGTTTCCACCCAATGACTGAATGTAAGGTAGGCATTATTAAGATATTACTGTGCTGTGGCTTGATAGCTGCACACAGAACTTTATCTGAATTTTTATCTAAGTCAAAATGGGCCATTAGTTACATTTAAGTCAACCAAGAGTTATCTTACTTGGTTATTTCAGTAGTCTTATGACGAGTTTCAATCTGATACAAACAGCTCCATGTTACTGAGATACAGGTTGATAGCTGCATGCAAAACTTCAATCATAATAAATAAAGGGCCATAACTAACATTAAGCAACCAAGAGTGATCTATTTTGTTTATTTCAGTAGATCTGGTGACTAGGAAGCATTCAATCCTATGTATATATTTGTTACTGAGATACAGCCTAATAATCAGCTGCACACAAAACATGAACTAAACTTTCCAAGTAGTAAAAGAGTTATAATTTACCCTAAACAGAATCAAGAGTTATCTAACTTGGTTATTTAAATAGCTTTGATGCATTGTGTGAAGTTTCAAACCAATACATACATTGTTTATTGAGATAGAATGCTAAACAAGGTGTGTCACTGACAACGCCACCAACTCTAGTGTGCAGAATAGGTCTCATTATTCTTCAAATAGTCATGCTAAAAAGCATCAATTTATTATCATTTTCTTTTTCTACAAAATCTAAAAGTAACCAAGATACTATGACCACAAATAATGGAAAATTCTCAGACAATACAGTCGAGCCCCGATTATTCAACAACCTATTATTCGTAAACCCGGTGTTATTCGAAGGAAACTTATGGTCCCGAATTGCTCTCTATATAATGCTATGTTAAATTACATGGATTACCCGAAATCAATTTTTCGAAAACATGCCATTATTCGAAGTCTTTTTTGAGCACCGTGGATTGTGTTTGTAAAGAATTTCACACCTATTATTCGAAGTTCACTCCAATCAATTTACAAGTTGCTGACACGCTCAATGTGTGAAAAACGAAAAGCGGTTTGTTCGTAATATTCGCCAAATTGTGATAATTACACTTACGGTATTCAGCTTGTTTGTGAAAACGGCTTTGAAAATTGGTGAATTTTGTTAAAAGTGTTCACATTCATTTCCAAACTTTATTACGATTATGCAAACCTGCAAACAATAAACTTGGCCACTTCTATATAAAGAAGGAGTGTTTTTAGAAGTTGTCATATCAAAAATGACTTCTACAACGTTAGCACAACAAATTCTGGCAGAGCAATCTGGCGAAGGACCCGGTAACGGGGGATACCCAGATCGGCCAATGTTTTTCTTTCTGTCCGAGCTGAGCAATCTGGTGAATGACCCGGCAACGTCGGGGGATAGCCAGATCAGTGACGGGCAGAAAGGGTTTGAAAAGAAAAAAGGAGAGCAAATCTATTGAAGAAAAATACGCAGCGATATTAGAATGTGAGAAGGGTACTCGATCAAAAACGGAGATAGCGTGACAGTTTAATATTCCAGCAAGCACTCTTTCAACGTGGAGTAAAAATAAAGACTCAATTAAAGATGGCTATCAAAAATTTGGACCGAAACGAAAATCTATGAAAGTTGGGGCTTATGATGAATTGGAGGAAGTTCTAACGACCTGGTTCAAAGCCACTCGCTCAAACAACATCCCTATTTCAGGACCGATGCTTTAAGCTAAAGCAAATGAATTGGCACAAAAAATGTCTATTGAAGGATTTCAGGCTTCAAATGGCTGGTTAGATAGATTTAAGGATAGGCATGGCATTTCCTTTAAAAAAAGTCTGTGGTGAATCAAATTCTGTAAACTCTACGTCTGATGACATGACCGCATGGCAGAGTAAGCTCAAAATTATTTTGGAAAATTACAAACCCGATGATATCTTCAATGCAGATGAAACTGGTCTCTTTTACCAGCTTACCCCAGACAAAACGCTAGAATTTAAAGACGTTCAGTGCCATGGTGGTAAAAGAAGTAAGGAAAGACTCACGGTGCTTGTCTACAGCAATATGTCCGGTGGAGAAAAATTACCTCTTTTAGTCTTGGGCAAATCTCAGAAACCACGTTGCTTTAAAAATGTCAAATCCTTGCCACCTGAATACAAGGCAAACAAGAAAGCAGGGATGACAGGAGACATGTTTGAGTCATGGCTTAGAAAACTTGATAGAAAAATGACACGAAAGGGCAGAAAAATTGCTATGATAATTGACAACTGATAATTAAACAGTGACTGCAAAATACAATAAACGAGAGAGATGACAACGATAACAGAGTTACCGACATGTTCGTAAATGTTTTATATCATTGTGTACTTCCTGTGTAATTATCTGTACATGTATTTTAAAATAATGTGTTTATTATGTGGATTTATGAAGATTTGTTTGTAAATAAAACTGATAAAAAATATATTTTTCTTATTTGTCTCAATGTTCTCGTGAATATAGTAATAAAAAGGGTTTATCAAGTAAAGTTATAGTCAGATCGGGGAGATCTGTCTAAGTCTGGAGTAAGTTGCAACATTTGGAATGAAACAAAGACCGGTCGGAGCTAGCAGTTGGATTATTCGAACCTATGCATTATTCGAAATAAGATTTTGGTCTCTTGTACTTCGAATAATTGAGGTTTGACTGTACCTCAAATATTGTTACTATTCTAACATCTTAATTTCTATTTTTTAATAAAATGATGACATTTACTTTTTACTTTGTTTTTTTCCTTTCTTTTTCATACATGAGCGTGTCTGTCAAATGAATAAATGGGATGCACACAATTTTTTTTTATTTTTGCACGTGTTAAAATGATTCATAAAATTGTAAATACATGTATATTGTTGCTGTGGTTGTTAACTGAAGACCATACTGGCATTAACTATGCATTTCATCTTTAATGCGATGTACACTTTGTAAGTCACCTTCACTTAACAAAGATTTGAGCTGCACCATGAGAAAACCAACATAGTGCGTTTGCAACCAGCATGGATCCAGACCAGCCTGCGCATCCACGCAGTCTGGTCAGGATCCATGCTGTTCGCTAACAGTTTCTCTAACTGCAATAGGCTTTGAAAGCGAGCAGCATGGATCCTGACCAGACTGCGCAGAGGCACAGGCTGGTCTGGATGCATGCTGGTCGCAAATGCACTATGTTGGTTTTCTCATGGTGCGGCTCAATTATTACTGAAGCCCTCTTCCTTATAATCCCTCTTACTTTACATAATCTCCTTTGATCATTTTTTTCCCCTCATAAAACCTGATGAAAAGTTGCCTTGCAATAATGTCATTTGTTTGTAACATACCTTTTCTCTGTCTGTATCTGTGATACTGTAAGATGATGAAGAAGAATTCACAGGTTCCACTGGGTCCCCAACATCCCCAGAGAACAGTAACCATGAAAAACCTGGGCTGTTTTGACCTTGTAGTGAACCTGCAAACTCGCTAATCTGAAACAGAAATGAAGTAGGAGCTGTCACGTAACGGTAAGTATACATGTTATCATGTTGACGTGATAATCTTGGCGTCATGTTTACGTGGCGCGTTTTATTGTATAATTATGAATGACATCCTTGACGTCACTTGTTTATGTGAAGTGTACTTCTGGCAGTAAAACAACAGAAGTAAACTGTAAGAAGGTTAGCCCTATTCCCAAATGCGGTTGCCCAGATACCAGCTTACCAAATTTGGTTATTTGTATCAAAATATTAACTAATAATTTATGTAATATTTCCGCGCAGAGTTCTGGACCTTGCGTCAAGATGATGTGGCAATCTGACCAAAACTTGCAGGGTGGCTTTTCCCTACAGCAGTTAACATTTCTATAATGCTTCTTTTAAAATGCTCCACACTATGTCATAGATATGGTTTTGCACAGACAGGATGGACATGGACACTTGTTCATTTCAAGTTTATGGGGTATTTCTTTTGTTATTTTCTTCTGCTAGCATATGGGCTACTAACCCTTAAACCCTTTGATCACGGAATGACCTATTGTTTTCTTTTGTTCTCTGTACTGTTAGATAGCTCCTAAACCCTGATTGTTTGCTACTATATCTTCCCGCATTCGGCAGGGGATAAAAAGGGGGCATAATTCAGGAAATATTTGAGCCAGAGTTATGGCACTTGTGTAATGTGATGTCGGTAATGATACATGGCAACTATTTTAAGTCAAATCCATTTAGAAACAGTAGCGATAGATTGAAAGTGCATCACAACATTAACCTGAAATTCTATGTAAAAGGGGGTATAATTCATGAATAACTGGAGCCAGAGTTATGGACCTTGTGTCATATGAAGTGGGTGATGATGTGAAACAGGTATATAAAGTATGAATCAAATCCATTCTGCTTCATTATTAATCTGAAAATGTAGGTAAAAAGAAGGCATTATTGATGAAAATATTGGTGCCAGAGTTATGGTCCTTGTGTGAAGGAATGAAGGTGATAATGTGGAACAACTATCTTAAGTTTGAATAAAATCCATCTAGTTATAAACTTAAATTGTGTCCATTGGACACGAATGCCACCACATACTGTGCCATCCTCTAAATAGCAAAGTTTTTAGTACAGACCATCCTCACATGAAAGATGTTCAACTAAAGGTTGCATTCAGGTAAGGCTGTGCATCTGAGCAACTTTGAATCAATTTCCTTGAAAAAGTGTACGTGAAGTTGTATCCCTACGGCCTACTTTGTGAAATTAAGAAAGGCCCATAAGAAATACTAGCCACGGAAAAAAGTCCATTATTAATGGTCATCTCCATATGAAGGTCCTTCATCTGCAAAACTTTCGAACATATGCTTTCAATAGTGTTTGAGGAGTTGGATATAAAATATTTTTCTTCATATTCTCTATAGCAAAACTACCAACGGGTAAAAATAATCACAGCAAAAGTTCCTTCCTTTATGGTCATCTGCACATGAAGCATGTGCGAGTCTGAAGCAAATCAGGCAAATAATGTGGAAGGAGTTGGGCACACAAGATTTCAGGACGAACAGACGAACGTACATATGGACAGCAGTAACATTATATGCCTCCACATAAATGTGGCAGCATAAAAAGATGAAAGTGCATGAAGATTTTAACCCAATATTCAGAAAATGGGGGATAATTCCTGAAATACTGGTATGACAGTTATGGCTCTTATGTCATGATGTGGATAATGATGAGGAATAACTATTTTTAGTCTGAATCACCTCATCAAGAAAAAAAACAGAGATACAGTGAGTGCTTTACTTCAATAAAGGTGCCGACACTGGGGCGAGTAGGATATACTTCCAACAGTAAAGCTAAAATTCTGATTTTTGGTTGCGGGTTTATCCCGCTACCAAAGTTAAGTGTATTTCTGACAATCATGTAGCATCTTTATTTGATTCCAAATCACATCCAAAAGAAATTTGTTCATGTGCTACACAAAATAGTCCCATTCATGAACAATGCAGATGAATTATCAAGCAGTTCTTATTCATCCTCTATCCATTCACACTGGCCATTTAGATTATATAAGATCTGTTAATGATTAGGTATTCCAGCCCATGGTTACATCACTGACTTCCAGCTGTTCATGTAAGGTCAGGCAGTGTTTATCTTAGATATGAGGCACATTAGTATTTGTTTCTTATACATGTATATTTATAGATTGGCATTTAAAATGAAAATAACTCGAGCAAAACCCGCAACCATCAGACATCTCAAGGCTTTGATTATATCTCTGGGTGTAAACAATGTAAAAACATTTACTTTATAAAGAATTGAACTCGTACCGACAATCTGTGAAATCTGATGATCTGTCCAAGCTTGACAAGTGGTAGTTTACTCATTTCCTTGGCAAATAACAAACATTTCAGTTTATCCATAGGATCCATGTAGGAAGGGTCAACTAGACTAACCATTGCGCAGTAGTCTGAAATAGGTAAACAGTTGTAACCAATTAACACTATTGTCGGTGGTCTGAAACAGAGGACCTATATATAATACCACTGCCTCATAATCTATATTTAATACCACAGCCTCTTGATTTGTTCATATATACCACTGCCCCTTGATTTGTTCATTCCACTACCCCTTAATTTATACATACCTCTGCCCCTTGATTTAATCGTATCACTGCCCCCTGATCTATACATACCACTGCCCCTTGATCTATACATACCATTTCCCCTTGATCTATACATACCATTGCCCCTTGATCTATACATACCATTTCCCCTTGATCTATACATACCACTGCTCCTTGATCTATACGTACCACTTCCCCTTGATCTATACATACCACTGCTCCTTGATCAATACACACCACTTCCCCTTGATCTATACATACCACTGCCTCTTGATTTATACATACCACTGCTCCTTGATCTATACATATACTATTAGTTACACTGCTTGTTGGTGACAGGATACGGGATATAGGTTGTTGAGGATATCCATATTTTCGAGACAGCGTATATCCCGTATCCTGTCACCAACAAGCAGTGTAACGATTTTATCTTGCCAACTATCCTTGACTTACATGCTATAATCAACACATTTTGTAAATTAACAAAGCTACTTACTGTGCAGACTGGAATCCTACAATCATTTGTTTGGTCATCACGTTTTGTTTATAGTTGATTTACACCAGTCATAAAATGCACAATGACCTGTGTTTTTTTGTTAAATCACAAAACACAAAAGCTCATTTACACAGGTAATGAACTGGTTTAGATCGGAAACACTAAAAACTTCTGTTCCATCCCTTCGAAAGTTACTGGATTCAACGATGCCATAAATGTCTTGATACTTCGGCTTTCATCACGTTTCCTGTTAAATCATTTATCTTGCACGTAGATTAAATGACCCCACAACAAACAGCTGAGTAACAAATATGTCAATTCTTTTATTTCACGATGATTTAACTGTTTAACTTCCAAAACAAGATTTCAACTTCCGTGTATCCCATACAGAAAATTTCCGCTTTTACGGCTAACGTTTGTCAAACTTCACGAGCCTCAACTTTAGTAGAATGAAATCGGCAAGAAAACACTAAATTTACTCTCGGAAACGATACTATCGCTGGAGCTAATAAATTTTCTGACTTGATTCAATTACGCCAGCAGTGTGGCAGCCATTTTGTTTTAATCAAAAATCATATCTGAAATATACTAGCAGGATATGGAATATATCCTGTCTCCACGTGACGTCTATTGACCAATAGAAATGCAAGAAACTTGTAGGAGGCAAGATAAATATCAATATCCCTTGATTTATACATATCACCACCCCTTGATCTATACATACCACTGCCTCTTGATTTATACATACCACTGCCCCCTGATCTATATATATATACATATAAATATCAATTGATTTATACATATCACTGCCCCTTGATCTATACTTACAACTGCCTCTTGATTTATACATACCAATGCCCCGTGATCTATACATATCAATATCCCTTGATTTATACACATCACCGCCCCTTGACCTAAACATACCACAGCCCTTGACCTATACATACCACTGCCCCTTGATCTATACATATACATATCACTGCCCCTTGATTTATACATACAACTGCCCCTTGATTTATACATATCACTGCATCCTGATCTGTACATACCACTGCCTCTTGATTTATACATACCACTGCCCCTTGATCTATAAATATACATATCAATATCCATTGATTTATATATATCACCGCCCCTTGATCTATACATACCACTACCTTTTGATTTATACATACCACTGCCCCTTGATCCATACATATCAATATCCCTTGATTTATACATATCACCGCCCCTTGATCTATACATACCATTGCCCCTTGACCTATACACACCACTGCCTCTTGATCTATACATATACATGTCACTGCCCCTTGATTTATACATACCATTGCCCCTTGATCTATACATATACATACCACTGCCTCTTGATATATACATATCACTGCCCCTTGATGTATACATACCATTGCCCCTTGATATATACATATACATATCACTGCCCCTTGATTTATACATACCACTGCCCCATTATATAATACTTATATATATATATATATATATGATTTAATACATTATATGATTTATACATATCACTGCCTCTTGATTATATACATGCTGATATAACATCATGCCCCTTGATTTATACATACCATTGTCCCTTGATATATACATATACATATCACTGCCCCTTGATTTATACACACGATTGCCCCTAGATATATACATAAACATATCACTACCCCTTGATTTATACATACCACTGCCTCTGATATATACATATCTTTGCCCCTTGATTTATACATATCACTGCCCCTTGATTTATAAATACCACTGCCTCTTCATATATACATATCACTGCCCCTTGATTTATACATACCATTGCCCCTTGATATATACATATACATATTACTGCCCCTTGATTTATACATACCACTGCCCCTTGATTTATACATACCACTGCCTCTTGATATATACATATCACTGCCCCTTGATTTATACATATCACTGCCCCTTGATTTATACATACCATTGCCCCTTGATCTATACTTATCACTGCCCCTTGATTTATACATACCACTGCTTCTTGATATATACATATCACTGCCCCTTGATTTATACATACCATTGCCCCTTGATTTATACATATACATATCACTGCCCAAGGCTGCCAATAAGTTTTTGTTGAACAGGCTGAAATAGAAAAGTAGGCGGCCAGCTAATGGGGTTGTGGGGTGGGGGCCATGCTTCCCCAGAAAATTTTGTAATTCAGCACTTCATTTCCTGCATTCTGGGGCATTTTGGGAGCATTTATGAACATCTTTTCCACTGCATTAATCACTCATGATTTCAAAATTCTTGGAAATTATCACGGATGTCCCGTCACGCTTCATCATTCCAAAGTTTTTGCTACAAAATGTAACTTTGACACTACAATAACTGATGTATATTTTTATGCAATATTAATTCAGTCCGTGAAACATAATTTTCATTTCTTTGACGCTAGCTTGGATTTCGTCAATTATGACGTATGTATATCATCATTTGTATTACAAGGCGGAGCTTAAGTAATTTTGCCGTTAAAATACGCTCGCAATTAAGACTGAACATCGACCGTGATGACATGCTGTGTATTATGAAGGGAAACGGCCGCGGGTAATATCCATTTTCAGGCTGGATTGAAGAGTCCTTTATACAAATTATATTTTCATGACAGAATCGTCAAAAAAAAAGAAACGCTATGGTCGGCAGGTTTAATTTTTAAGGCCAGATTATATTTTTTTGCGAATTTGAACTGGCCCACATGCGATTTGAACCGTCCATTTCGGCCGGCAGCCAGTTCTTATTGACAACCCTGACTGCCTCTTGATTTATACATACCACTGTCTCTTGATATATACATATCACTGCCCCTTGATTTATGCATACCATTGCCCCTTGATATATACATATCACTGCCCCTTGATTTATATATACCACTGCCTCTTGATATATACATATCATTGCCCCTTGATTTATACATACCATTGCTCCTTGATATATACATACTGCCCCTTGATTTATACATACCACTGCCTCTTGATATATACATATCACTGCCCCTTGACCTATACATACCACTGCCCCTCGATTTGTACGGCTGTTTGAAGAATTTGACCACTCCATATACATCAACCTTCGTATGAACTTTCACACTGCTCAATGGAACATATCTGTTTGAAGAGTTTTCCTGAAGAAAACATTATATCACTAAACATGGTCAGTACCTATCTACCCCCCACTCCCCACCCCCCTCTACCTCCACACGCTAAAATGGTTAAAAGTGCTGCAAAAAGTTTTTTCTAGTTTTAGCTCTAACAGCCCCTGAACAGAGCTTAGTGTCCCAAATGGAAAAAAAAATGTTAAAGGCTTATAACAATACTACAGACCAAGTTTGATGTAGATGCATCAAGCTGTTCATGGGAAGAAGTTGTATAAAGGTTTTTTTTCTATTTTTAGCAGGGCCTAAAACAGGTCAAGTGGAACCATTCAAATAAATTGAGAGAGGACATTCTACAGACAAAGTCTAATGTCATTCTAACCAGTAATTTCATAGAAGGAGATCTTTATTAAAATTACTGACGATAACATTGGATGCTGGATCATCCACTCGTATATAATAGCTCATCCTGGACTTTCAGTTCAGGCGAGCTAAAAATAAACTTCCTTTTGAAGTGTTATCTAAACAAGAAGGAAATAAAAGCATCTTTCTATCTGATTTCATAATTGCATATAAAATATATTATAAAAATAATATTTACATAATAATTATTTAAGAAATAATATATCTCATCCAGTGATTTGTCGTTGAATGAAATCATTGTTTGGACTTCAGATGCGAAGGAATTATATCACGAGGGTGCAGCCCGAGTGGTATAATAATACGCATCTGAACGAAAAGAAATTTTTTTATTCAAGAGCAAATCATTAAATGAGATATATTATTTTGATTTTAACACGTTATCAAAGATTTTTAAGTATAATCTTGATGACGTCCATCACATATTTGCCTGATTTTTGTTGTTTTCTTTTCCAACGGGCCACTATGCCGTTTGACGCTAAGACGCAATAATTGTAACTAATTGCAACATGTCGAGCCCGCCAGCTGTCAAAAGGACTGGGAGTATCACATGACACTCCTTGTCTCATTGAGGCAAACATTTATGCCAAATAAAAAAGAGATTGCAAAAAGTTACAATATAAGTTATTTAAAGTAACAACAAAGGGACATAAATCTTAAAAAAAAAAAAATTCTAAGTCCACACAAAAATCCTCACCAGTAGAGATAGGTCAAAATACACCTGAAAATTGGATGTAACATGCATGTTGTACTACAGAAAAGTGGTCTTGATTTTTCCCTACGACAAGTAATAAAAAAGTTACGAATATAAGCTATTTATAGTAACAACAAAGGGAAGTAATCCTAGGATCTTGCGCATGACACTCCGTCTCATGATGATGAACAACTGTGCCAAGTTACATCAAAATCCCTCTATGCATCAAAAAGAAATGCTCCAGACAAAGTCATTCTTGTATCTGACATTTGGCCTCTAAGTGTGACCTTGACCTTAAACCTAGGGACTCCGTCTCATGGTGGTGAACATTTGTGCCAAGTTACATCAAAATTCCTCCATGCATGAAGAAGAAATGCTCTGGACAAAGTTGTCATTCTTGTATCCTTTGACCTCTAAGTGTGACCTTGATCTTAGACCTAGTGACCTGGTTCTTGAGCATGACACTCCGTCTCAAGATGGTGAACAATTGTGCCAAGTTACATCAAAATCCCTCCATGTATGAAGAAGAAATGCTCCGGACAGTCATTTTTGAATTTAACCTTTGACCTGTAAGTGTGACCTTGACCTTTGAGATAGGAACCTGGGGTTTGCACAAGACACTCCGTCTCACTGAGGTTAACATTCATGCCAAATATAAACAAGATTGCTCCATGCATGTCAAAGTTATGGTCCGGACAAACAAATCCGGACAGACGCACGCACATACACCGAACAGCCATTTGGACAACTATGTCTTCGCTCCCGCAAGTGGGCTCGACAAAAATTGTGAATTGTTGTAAAAAAACACACAACTTTCAGCCTTCTTTGTTGAATAGGAAAATCAATCAGGTTGTGTTAGAAGAACTGTATTGGCATTTTACATTACAAAACTTTTATTCAAGAAATAATATATCTCATTTAGTGATTTGTCGCTGAATAAATCATTGTTTGGAGTTCAGATGCGAAGGATTATATCATAAGGGCGCAGCCCGATTGATATAGAGCTAATAATACGCATCTGAACGACAAACAATGATTTATTCAAGAGCAAATCACTAAATGAGATACATTATTTCAATTCTAACCCGTTACCGAGGATTTTAAAGTACATCCTTGACGACATTCATTAAATATTTGCCCGTTTTCAATTGGTTTCTTTTCCAGCGTGCCGCTATGCCGTTTTGACTTTTTCCCGTATACATTTAGCTTCAAACTGAGACCGACCCCAAGTCTCTAGCCCTTCCCATTCATGAAATATCTATCAGGAAACGAGTGCCTTCCTGCTGAAAGCCCCTGGTAGATAAAAATGCGGCACAAAGAATCGGTACGTAAACATAGACTAAAGTATGGTTGTCCGCCGAGTACTATTCGTTTTCAATAAAAAATACTAAATAGTACAAATAAATACATAAACTTGGGCCACTCACAGTCGTCAGTAGCATCTCAAACACGCGATATTGGCGTTTCAAATTTTCCTTGGTCTTTCAATTGAATGCTACGCCATTGAACAGAATTCATTAGGTATTTTTAAACGCAATTTCTGATTGGCCAATAGCAACACACCTCAGACAGAATCACAACGTTTCGCACAAAATTACTCGGATATTATCATATTGGTTTCAATGTCGGAGAATACAATGGAAAGACCAACGGAAAAATAAAAAAGTAAATATCGCGTGTAGAAGATGCTACTGACGGTGGTGAGTGGCCATAATTTACATATTTAGTAATACTTGTTATTAATGGCAAATGAATTTGACTCTTGCTAGGCTGACAAACATCTTTTAGCCCGTGATTTCGTACCGTTTCGTTGTGCCACATTTCTATCTACCTGGAACTTGCAGAAGAAAGGCACTTGTTTCCTGATAGATATTTCATGAACGGGGAGGGCTAGAGACTTGGGGTCGGTCTCATTTTGTAGCTAAATGTACACGTGAAATAGTGATTCATAACTTTATCATGACATCACAGAACATTAGGGGTTCTAGCTGACCAATCAGAGAGCTGCATTTTAGAGTACCTGCCAGTTTCCACTTGGGTATAACGAGGTATTTTTACAATGAACATATAGTGACTTAAGAAATAAATATCACACAATTTAAGAAATCAAATCAAGATTTTTCACTGCACATGCTCCAAATGATGCTACAAACAACAAAACATTGAAGTTTCATTGAAATATTATTTCGATTTGATACCTTTATTTTAGTTAAAACTTCGAGATTTTATACAGGGAGTCTATGATAAAGTCCGAGTAAAATGTAATCAATACCCAAGTGAAATAAGTATCATTCCACAATGTTTTGGACATGTTAAAGTTATGAATAGGTAGTTTGTTTAATTGTCAAGAGAATTTATTTCACAACGGCCCGGGAAGTGAACTCATAGCTCGCAGGCTCGATTCTCGAGATTCTGGCCTTCAGTAGACATATGTATCTTTTGAAAGGGGCTCATATTTCACTACATATTTTTCATTTTGAACTCATTTAGGATGAAAACAAGGTCATATTTTTGTCCCAGGTCCGATACTGGTGCCTGTGCCCTCAGGCTCAAGTTGAGGTTCGGCTGCCGCTACTTTTTCCAGTTTTTCTACTGAATATAACTTGCCTAACAATTTTCAGACACTTCAAATAATGTTTTTCAGACATACGCACATACTCTCAAAAGCAATTCTGACGACTGTCGGGCTAGTATACCGTGAACTCAAACAAAAATCTTACCGTTTTCCTAACCGTAGTCATTTCTGCGTTGTAAAACAGCAAATGGCGTAAATGCGTCTAAGGGAAGTAACTTTACTATCCTCGATAATGTAGAACCAGCCATTGATTGCTTCCGTTGATTCTAACTATACAAAGTTATGTTATTTATAAGCAAATGTTTAAACATTTATTTTTATTAAATTTATTTGCATATTCCTTAACATTAATCTCCTCATTATTACTGCAGCTTTTTATACATTAATTGTGTTAATATATACTATATGTTATTCTGTAGTCGGTTCAAAAGCTCACATGAGCTTATGTATTGTACTTGTTTGCTATCTTGAAGACTTGAAATAAATCTTATCTTATCTTAGCAGTTCTCTGTAAGAACATTCATGTCCGGCAAAAGCTGTGCATTGTGCTTGTAATGTTATATGACTACCAACAAAAATAAAAATTGATTTTATTCAATTTGAAACTTTCAGGAATTTTTATCTTTGCACATATTAAGGAACCAGTTGGGTAACCATGGTTACCATACCAACATACATTAATATTTTAGTTAAAAACTTGACAAAAACAGCTTTAAATTTTAATTTCCAACAAATGCACAATTTGCATAGAAGCTATTTGAAAACTGGCTACATAGTATCTTTCCTGTGGTATGGCAACTGGATTCCTAGCCTGCATGTATTCTATGTGTTGGGTAGAAATACATACAGCATGTCCTCTAGATTTTTTCTAGGCTGCATTAGTAGGCATCCTGTAATCAATTGTAATGAATTAATTTGTGTTATCATATTAATTAAGATAACAATGTCAACCTACAAGAGATAAACAAATACTAGACCTTAATAGGTACTGTATGAATTACTGAATTTCACTATGTAAAGTGGAAATGTGACATTAATTAAGTTAAAACATAAATAGAAGATGTAAGTTATAACAATTAAGTGTCATTTTAACATAACTGACACCGAGACTACCTTTATACATGTTTAATAAATATTTATAGACATAGTCATAACAGAACAGGATTTTGGAATATTATTAATGTTAAAACTTTATTAGTATGATGATTGAGATGATCAATGACATTTTATTTAAATAAAGCACGTCATAAGCATGTTGGAAGAGGATTTTCTAACATTTCTCATTACTTTCTGTGTACCAAATCTTGTAATCCAAAACTTCCATTTTTGTCAATATCTTTGAAACATACGAGGGTTGTTCAATAAACAAGTATAGACTGTTTCCAGAACTTCAAAACTAGCCAATATAGTCTTCTTTAATTTGTATCATTTGAAAAATAAAGTATCTGCTACTGATGTGCCAACCTTGCATTATATTTGTTCCAATAAAGGGTAAATAATCCTCCCCACGTCAGTGACGTCTGCATGACATCAACCTTTCTTAGTCAGTTAAATTATTTTTAGCTCTATAACAAGAACTTTCACTGCAAATGACTTACACGCCCAAAACAAGTTTGATCAAAATTGATACAAAATAATGTGAAAACTCTTGTTATTTTTGTCAGACTACTTTGTACCTTGAAGCTAAAAGATGCAATAACGAATTTTTAGCTCAAAGTGAGCATGACTTTCACTATCGAAACTGATAGGATTTATCTGTTTTGGTCAAACCTTCCTGTCAAGTTTGAGGTTCTTCAGCCAAAGCATTTATCAGAAATCGATTTGAAGCTGAGACAAGATCACCACGATCATCTGTCGTTGACCTAACCAGCCTTATTAACTGAGTTTCCTGAGCTGAAGCATTCTTGAGTTATCGATCTGAAACAAATTTTCACCACAAGGGCACTGCGACCTTGAATTACTACATGTCTACAATATTTTTCCATTACAGCTTCTTTTTGTTGTGGTGCATGCCAGGCTCTTTGGCTGTGTTTGGATTGCACTGTAGGGTCTACTTCCAGGAAACCTTAGTAATCCTTACCTTTTATCTTTTCTAGCATCAATACAGGTCAACTGCCAGTCACAGCCATCCTGCCTTTAGTTGGAAGTTTGTAGTTCCCGAGTTGAAGTGTTTACACTTCAAAAAACTTTAAAAAAAGTTACTGTGGCTCAGTGGTTTCGCAAGAAATATCACTTAAGGACATGGACATTGAACAAAAACAAAACATAACATCATACCCCTCCAGCTTTGACGGGGGCTAATTATTATAATTTCTATGTAGATCTACCTTTTAAAAATGATGGTTGAAAAGTAACATCTATCCCCCACACTTTAAAAAAGACAATTTTGATAAAATCGAGTTAAAATCATAACTAGTAACTTGCCTTTATCAGTCACTCAGTCAGCATGGCAGAGATTGACAGGTAATAAATATATATCGAACCCATGAACTTTCACAATTAATAACTTAAAAGAGTATCAATGTATTACACAAGGATGTCATCATTTCCACTGGCATTTATTTGCTGCTTTGCTGCTGTTCAGTTTGGTTTCAGCAAGAAATCTCGAATTAGTTAACTTTTTATGATCAAGTCAGTTGCTTGCTGAAGTATTGGGATGGCAGTAGCTGACTCTGTTGCATCAGCTTATGGCATCATGCATATTTTGACAGATGACGAGTAAGAAAATACTGATAAAACCAATGAATGCTCCCTGAAGTAAGAATAATGCATTTTGAAAGCACAAAAGCAGAATTCATCAACTGGGCACATACCTCATCTTAGTAGTAAAGATTCCAAGAAAGTTTCTTAGAACTCAGACTAGTAGTTGCTGAGAATATGCATGCACAAGATATATACATCTCCTCTTGCGAGTGAAGCTTCCTATGAACTTTCACTGAATTCCAGCCAGCGGTTGCTGAGAAATACTGTAGACATTGGGGTGGAACTATAGTTTACAAATGTTGAATAATCAAAGGGCAATAATGCAATGGAGAATACTGAGGAGAAGAAATGGTGCTGAAGTATACTATCATCTTGAATAATCAAAGGGCAATAACTCAGTGAAAAATCATTCCTATTGATTTTTGCAAAATTCCAGGCAAAGTTTGCTAACAGTTACTCTGGACATGGATGGAACTATTGTTTACTAATGTTGAATAATGAAAAGCCAATAACAGAGTGAACAAGAATCTGCATTCAATAAACGCTCGATGCCCCCGGTGGCATCCTTGTCGATACAAAGCAACCTAAGTCCAAAACGAGGTCAAGGTTAAGGTCAAACTGAGGCCAGGTGATGTTTGAAGATGAGGAATGGTCACAGGTTACATCTGCATTAGTATCAAGTCATTCTAGTAAGGGGTATTGATGCTAGATGAAACGGTCCCATTTGGTTAACCTCGTACGAATGAAAACGGATGGACAGATGGACAGACGGACGGATGGACAGGACAATCACTATATGCCTCTCGCATCAGTAGATGCTGGGGGCATAAAAATCATCAGACTGGAACATAAAGATAATAATAATTATGCGCATCTCCTCTTGAGAGTGAAGGTTCCTAAGAAGTTTTGTTGAATTCCAGCCAGTTGTTGCTGAGGATTACCCTGGACAAGAATTGTGGAACTGATGGATGGATGGACAGACAGACAGACAAAGCAGCAACATTTATGATTTCCTTTCTGGACAACATAAACATAACTTATATGAACCATTTATTTCTTCCATTTTTGAACCCAGATTTATGAGCTGTTGTTATCGTCTGGAATATATAAAAAAAACTGAATACATCTAGGCCTTTTCAAGGAAAATAAAGAACAAAAAAAAAGCTACGATACATATCTCCTTTATTAATAAAGAACAAAAATTGGAATGCTGCACATCATTAAAACACTTTAGTGTTGATTATTCATATAGATTATTACACTGAAAGACTTGTTCAAAAGTTTAAGTATTATGTACCTTGTATAACTATTCAAGGACCCTATCACATCAAAATATCATTTAATGTATAAGCCAAGTTTACTGTATAGACCCTCCTTGCGACTGAATAAATTCACGGAAGTTAGTACGTATAAAATTTGCTTAAACATAAGTTAGAGTCATAAAACACTTCTCTCTAAAAATGCTAAATGAGATATCAGCATAAATAGAAAATTTTTATCACAACATACAATGTCAAAAAGTGGCTTTATCTGTTAAAATCAAGAACAGACTTAAAGAAACTGTGCAATTCACATCAGTTCATCAAAATTCACATCAGTTCATCAAAATTCACATAAGATCATCAAAATGATGAAGTTAAAATCTACTCTATTTGTGTTTACTGAAATACCAGACTACATGCAAAAACTTCATCAAAAATTGTTATGTTTAAACATAAATTTGTCCACCTAAACAACATTTTTTGACCAACTGCATTTCATACCAGCTCATTAATGTGAATGAGTGTGTGAACCTTACATATAAACAAAAGCTTAATCAAAAATTGCCAAATTCAGAAAGGGTCAAAATTTTAATAAAATGCAATACTGAGTTACGAAACCTATGCATTGCATGTCAAATTATCACAGAGAACAAGTGTATGAAGTTTTAATCCATCCCCACTTAGTGGTTACTAAGATTCCAACTTACATTTAAAACATTAACAAAAAATTCTGTATCAAAAAAAGGGACATAACTTTTAAGAAAATGCAAAAAGGAGTATTGAAACCTGCGCACTACATGTCAAATTATCACAGTGAACAAGTGTGTGAGGTTTAAATCCATTCCCAGTTTGTGGTCACTCAGATACCAGCTTACATACAAAATTTACAAGAGTTCTACCAACTCTTAATATAGTCAGGCTTACCATAAAAAGTTACCTAAACAGGGATCAAGATCTCATTTTTTCAAGTGATTTTTTTCTCCTCTAAATTTGAGCCGCACCATGAGAAAACCAACATAGTGCGTTTGCGACCAGCAAGGATATAGACCAGCCTGCGCATCTGCGCAATATGGTCAGGATCCATGCTGTTCGCTAATGGTTTCTCTAATTGCAATAGGCTTTGAAAGCGAACGGCATGGATCCTGACCAGAATGCGCAGATGCGCAGGCTGGTCTGGATCCATGCTGGTTGCAAAGGCACTATGTTGGTTTTCTCATGACACGGCTCAATTTTAATGTTTCGTTTTCACTTACATGGCACAACTAATGATCATTCCAACACATATTGCACACAAAACATAAATACTCTGGAGATCCAAGTCTGATTATGTCTGTCTAGGGAGTATTTTGCATATGTAAGCATATCTAAAGTCATCAACACAAACCATACAGACAAGTCTTTCACATGGATTAAGTTTGTTTTTGTTGATATGTTGCACCAACACAATTTAGGTCATATGGCGACTTCCCAGCTTTGATGGTGGAGAAACACCCTAGGTGCCCCTCCAAGTATTATTTTATTATAGGCAAACACCTGGGTAGAACAATCGACCTTCTGTATGTCAGCTGGATGGCTTCCTCACATGAAAAATTCAATGCCCCGAGTGAGGCTTGAACCCACATCTGTGAGGGGCAAGTGATATGAAGTCAGTGACCTGAACCACTCGACCATGGAGGCCCCGTCATGGATCAGATTACTGTAATAGTGTAACAGATATATGCTCCAATTTCAAGACCTTTCCAATAGAGAGATCTATTAAAACTGTAAATATCTGAAATAAATGTAAAAAAAAACACACACAAAACCTTGGACTTTCATCTTCAAAAGTCATTTTAACAGGGCCAGTTTACAGTCATACAGGGAGAAGTAATAATTATTTTAAAAAAGAAAATGTCATCTTATGACAAAAAGCTGCTTTTGAACAAATTTTAAAGATGTGAGACTAGTTTCTTTGTGTTTTCTTCAACAGAATGAACTAGAGCTATCACTAAAGGTGATGAATGTACCCCCCGCATGCACTGACACAGTACATTGCAATTTGACACACACAAGACTGCATAGTTATGTGGACTGTATGTATATAGACTGTATGTATACAGTATAGTAACAAAAAACAAAGTCCCATAACTATGCAGAATATTTATCTAAAGGAATGTAACATGCCCCATGCACAACTAGGGTTGGTACTGATCACTTGTGTGAAGTTTCATTAAATTGTGTGTAAGGGTTTGGTAGATTAGGCACGCACAAGATTGCATATGCAGACTGTATGTACATAGTATGTTAACAAGAAAGAAAGTCCCATAACTCTGCAATTTTTGTCGCTGAAAGAACCTAACATGCCCCATGCACAACTACTGTTGTTACTGATCAGTTGTGTGAAGTTTCATTAAATTGTGTCAAGGGGATGAGGAGAGATGGTGTGCACAAGATTGTGTCTATGTCTATAGTATAGTAACAAAAAAACAAAGTCCCATAACTCTGGAAAAAAATTTTCTGAAAGAACCTAACATGCCCCATGCACAACTACTGTTGTTACTGATCACTTGTGTGAAGTTTCATTAAATTGTGTCAAGGGGATGAGGAGAGATGGTGCGCACAAGATTGTGTCTATGTATATAGTAAAGTAACAGAAAACAAAGTCCCATAACTCTGCAAAAAAATTTTCTAAAAGAACCTAACATGCCCCATGCACAACTACTGTTGGTACTGATCACTTGTGTGAAGTTTCATTAAATTGTGTCCAGGGAATGAGGAGAGATGGTGCCCACAACATTGTGTCTATGTATATAGTATAGTAACAAAAAACAAAGTCCCATAACTCTGCAATTTTTTTTTCTAAAATAACCTAACATGCCCCATACACAACTACTGTTGGTACTGATCACTTGTGTGAAGTTTCATTAAATTGTGTCAAGGGGATAAGGAGAGATGGTGCGCACAAGATTGCGTCTACGGACAGACGACCAGACGGACAGACAGACAGACAGACAGACAGACAGACAGACAACCTGAAACCAGTATACCCCCCCTTACAACTTTGTTGTCGGGGGGTACAACAAAATGTCTATGCATATGGTAATACCTGACTGTAACAATGTGACCATAAGTAAGATTTTCATGAAAAGGTGCTCGCAGTACCATAATCATACGAGTATAGGTCGCACTCATGTATAAGACAGTGAAAAATATCAATGGATTTCTAGACAAATGCTTACAACCATGTATTGGTAGCAGAAAAAAGGGAATCTCTTGCTCTGGATTGTCCATATTTAGATTAAAACTAAATTTATTTACACTGGGAATTCTTCTCATGTTAATTAAGGTATTAGGCCCATAATAGAGTATCTCCTTTTTGAAGAGTATTCAATTTCTACCATAAACCTACTTTGACTGCGATTTTCAGGGGTCCGTAGGTTCAAGCCCCACTGGGACCAAAATTTTTTTTCCTTATTTTTCTTTTTTTCTAGTAAGTTTTTACTTCTTTCAAGACTTGTTATTGATTTATTGTACAAAAATGGAAAATATTCATTTGATAAGCAATTTCTTGCTGTTCAAAGTGAATTTACCTCTGAAATAGAAGGGGTAGAGTTAGACATCTTTAAAAATACTGAGTTACGTGCGGTAAAAGTTCTCTATTTTGCCTTCATTCTTTAGATTACATATTGTGGAAGAAATTTAGGTAAGTTTTACTTCTGCCCCACAGTTATTTTTGAATGAAGTGAGCAAAATTCAAAACAGACCCGCAGGATTTGGCCTTAATTTTTCAATGTTTGAGATAGAATTCTGTCTCATTAAATCCGTTTACTTGAGGCACCCTAGAAAAAAATGATACTGACACTTTTATTTTTTAGTTTTATAATTGTTTAACAATAGTTTGATGATTCTTTCATAAAAAATAATGATATAATGAAATCTCTGCAAACATTTTGGATACAGGCCGCCACCTTGAAATATGTCTCTACTTGAGCTTGAGGAAATACCATAAACTACACAAATTTTATAAACAAGAGGACCATGATGGTCCTGAATCGCTCACCTATCCCTAAATGACCCAGTGCTCAACTGAGTATGACGTCGTTATTTCTATTATTTGACATAGTGACCTAGTTTTTGAGCACATACGACCTAGATATCATCAAGATAAAAAATTCTGACCAATTTTCATGAAGATCCATTGAAAAATATGGCCTCTAGAGAGGTCACAAGGTTTTTCTATTATTTGACCTAATGACCTAGTTTTTGAAGGCACGTGACCCACTTTTAAACTTGACCTAGATATCATCAAGGTGAACATTCTCACCAATTTTCATGAAGATCTCATGAAAAATATGGCCTCTAGAGAGGTCACAAGGTTTTTCTATTTTTCGACCTACTGACCAAGTTTTTGACCGCACATGACCCAGTTACGAACCTGACCTAGATATCATCAAGCTGAACATTCTCACCAATTTTCATGAAGATCTATTGAGAAATATGGCCTCTAGAGAGGTCACAATGTTTTTTCTATTTTTAGACCTACTGACCTAGTTTTTGACCCCACGTGACCCAGTTTCGAATTTGACTTAGATATCATCAAAATGAACATTCTGACCAATATTCATGAAGATCTCATGAAAAATATGGCCTCTAGAGAGGTCACAAGGTTTTTCTATTTTTAGATCTACTGACCTAGTTTTTAAACCCACGTGACCCAGTTTCGAACTTGACCTAGATATCTTCAAGGTAAACATTCTGACCAATTTTCATGAAGATCCATTGAAAAATATCGCCTCTAGAGAGGTCACAAGGTTTTCCTATTTTTAGACCTACTGACCTAGTTTTTGACCGCACGTGACCCAGTTTCGAAACTTGACCTGAATATCATCAAGGTGAACATTCTGACCAATTTTCATGAAAATCCATTGAGAAATATGGCCTCTAGAGAGGTCACAAGGTTTTTCTATTTTTAGATCTACTGACCTAGTTTTTGACCCCACATGACCCAGTTTCGAACTTGACCTAGATATCATCAAGGTGAACATTCTGACCAATATTCATGAAGATCTCATGAAAAATATGGCCTCTAGAGAGGTCACCAGGTTTTTCTATTTTTAGATCTACTGACCTAGTTTTTAACCCCACGTGACCCAGTTTCGAACTTCACCTAGATATCATCAAGATGAACATTCTGACCAATTTTCATGAAGATCCATTGAGAAATATGGTCTCTAGAGAGGTCCGAGGTTTTTCTATTTTTAGACCTAATGACCTAGTTTTTGACCCTACGTGACCCAGTTTCGAACTTGACCTAGATATCATCAAGATAAACATTCTGACCAATATTCATGAAGATCTCATGAAAAATATGGCCTCTAGAGAGGTCACAAGGTTTTTCTATTTTTAGACCTACTGACCTAGTTTTTGACCCCTACGTGACCCAGTTTCGAACTTGACCTAGATATCATCAAGGTGAACATTCTGACCAATTTTCATGAAGATCTTTTGAAATATATGGCCTCTAGAGAGGTCACAAGGTTTTTCTATTTTTAGACCTACTGACCTAGTTTTTGATGGCACGTGACCCAGTTTCGAACTTGACCTAGATATCATCAAGATGAACATTCTGACCAACTTTCATAAAGATCCCATGAAAAATGTGACCTCTAGAGTGGTCACAAGCAAAAGTTTACGGACACACGGACGCACGGACGGACGACGGACACCGCGCGATCACAAAAGCTCACCTTGTCACTTTGTGACAGGTGAGCTAAAAAACGGCACGGTAAAAGTTTTTAAAAATTTGCAACAAAGTGCGAAGCACGGTCAACTGTAACAATATACCAAGCAAATGCCATTTTTTAAACATTACTATTAGGGGCCTAATACCTTAATTGCAGTATCACAAAAGGAATGTCAATCAATTTTTATAAACTTGCAAAATCCTTAGGGTAGTATGAATTGCAATTTATCTGATAAAATTCACTTATCCGAATTTATGTTAGTCCGGAATTCTCTATAGTTTTGCATGGTTTCTATAGTGTTTTTTTCTTTCTTAGAAATATAGGCAATTTTAACTGTTAAAACATGAACTTGCCAATTTTTGCTTAATCATGGTCAATTTTTTTTGCATGTTGTGCAAGTATTTAAATTGAAAAGCATAAACTAGGTGTAAGCATTAAACTGCCACATCCTGATTGCTCCATAAATACTGAAGCCAGCAAAAACAAAAGTACTCTTTGGCAGGTTGCGGTAGAATGACTTCAAATGATTTTGAACACTACGGATCAGCGACTATGATGTTATTGGATCAGTCTAAAATCTCGCATGCACGTGTTTACAATTGCCCCCGGGTTATATATAATGATTAAATGGTTAATTGTTTGCAGATTGTGACAGTAGGTGGTAAGATAATTAATGCCTTGGGCGTGAATTTATCGATGAACAAGGGGATTATAGACAAATATCAAAATTATGTTTGAAGACTAGACTATTGATTTCCGGGCTACTTGATATGGAGTTTCAAATATTTTATTGCAAAATGTGTGAAAACACATGGGAAAATTTTACACAGGTTTTGTTAAAAACTTGATGAGTTGTAAAATACATTTTAATGAAAAACAGCATTTATTTATCTAAAGTTTTTATGCGAGCTCTTAATTTTACATTTAATACAAATTTAAGACGCCAGGTCCCGATACCGGCTGTTAGCTATGCCTGAATCATAGGTAGTTACTCCCCTTGAATTCTCTTCAATGTAAAGGTACACGGTGTAAACAAAGATAGTGCGGGGTAAACAAAGATCGATTTTCTTATTTTTGAGTTGGGGAAAAAATGTGGTCTTGTTCTATACCTGTGTATAGGTCGCATCGGTCCTTCCTGACCAGAATCTCGGTAAAAAAGTGCCTCTTATACTCATACAATGACGGTATAATTTTTTTCAAATTTGTCGATCAAAACAAATTTTTTTTATTGGATGACATTTCTTATGCTTTAAAACCAGTATATAGTCATACCGTATACTGAAGACAAAGGGAAACCAAGAAATACCTTTATTGCAGAACTGAAAAAAATTTCAACATTGTTAAAGAAAAAATACATCTTTCTGAATTTTTCTGAAAAAAGGCAATTCAAATGACAATCATTCATCCATGTAACACACCTCATAATAGAGAATCTGATAAAATGTCTTGAATTTTAAACTTTTTAACTTTTTACTTCTGACTAATGCCAATAAAACTCTTTGAATCATGTGCATAAAATAAATTGAATTAAACGAAAATTGGAAAAATTGGAATTGACTTTAAATCTGTTACTGAAATGAAGCTGTTGTCTCTTTTGTAAAAATGTTTAAGCCATTATTCACTATATAACAACATATGAATCTAGAACAGTGACAAAAATTAATACAAGAGCTGTTTGTAAAACAAAGATGCTCACTTTGAAGGTCTGAAAGAGATATCTAACTACTTTATCTTCAGTCTTAATATGATGTGACCTTGACTTTAGCCAGAATGATCATGAAAGTAACCGGGCTCGGGCTCTTCTACTGACAAAAAATACAATCATCAAATAAAGCATGACAAGTTATTCATGGACACATTGTGACCTTGACCTTTCAACTACTGACCTCAAAAGCAGCTGGGTTCATCTTGACCAGAGGCAGTTCTCCAGTAACTGATATGAAACTGTTTTCAGCCCACTTGGCCATTGACCTACTGACCCCCAAATGGTAGAGATTATTTACTGACCTCATACAATCATCCTTTAAAGCATGACAGCCCTAGACAGAAAATGTCTAAATTTATTGATCAGAAACAATTTCTAGTCTTAATGGTCACTTAACCTTGACCTCTAACCTACTGACCCCTAAAACAATTTGGGAAATCTTCTGACCACTGACAATCACCCTTTAAGGTCTGATGACTTTAGACTCTTGTGTTCTCCAGGAATTGATCATAAAACCCCTTGAGTCAGACTTCACTGTGACCTTGACCTACTATCCTGAAAACATTAATGGTCACCTACTATCACAAATGTGCAACACAATAAACAAATGTTATAAATAAATAAACATTCACTTGATATCATATATGGACTATTGTAAAAACAGTGTGAATACATGAATATAAGTTTGTTAAATGAAAAAGATATCAAAACACTGTTGTCAAAATGAACTAAAAACAAGTTTTATCAAAATGATTGTATAACCATGTAAAATGCCAATACATGAAGTTTAAGACCTGACAAGTTTAAAACCATGTCCTGTTTCCCATGCCTTAGGTGGCAGCCATTGCATTCTTTTACGTTTTACACATCGCCGAACACCGTCGCAACAGCAGCACAAACCTCCAGTTTCAAAAAAGTTCACACCTTTGATCAATGGCTTTGTAAATTTTGGAAAGTTGCTCTCCCAATGGTCTTCTATATCCTCCGGTGTTGGCAAGTGGAACACAAAATTTGTCCAGTTCTTTGAGACTTTGTAAACTGACCGAATAATTCTGTCCTTATCAGACCATGCAGGTTCTATATCATCAGTGAGATTATAAGTTACCCAGTCATCAGTAAAAGTACCAACCGTCAACTTGTCACCGAATTCTGGATCGGGCATTCGTGTAAATTTACAAGTTTGCAAAGCCACAAAATTGTCATCTATTTTGGAAACATCTTGAGCCCAGCGCCATGAATGCTGAGTATCACAGACAATGATTAAACGGGAACCAGAATCTCCGTTCTTCTGAGACCACCATTCCATTAATGTGTCAAATTTCAAGTTTCCATTTCCTGAAAAGGTAACAAACTATTATATGTCATAGCATGTACACTCAATGAAAATCCTGATTACCTTAGATATGATTTTAATACAAATTTTCAAAGACTGACATCAATATCAAACTTTAAAACACATCTGTCCTAGATTTCATTGCAATGGATTTTATTCACTTTTGTACAATACTTCTTAAATCCGTTATGCAAATAAAAGTACATCATTAAACAAGATGGCTATTACAGCCCTGTATCACTCACCTGACTTCTTCAAACATGATATAGCTTTCAGAAAGACAACCATTCTAACCAAGTTTCATAACAATTAGTTATAAAAACTGGCTTCTGAAGTGTTAAGTGTTATTTGACAAAGTTATCTATTCTTTTTTTATTTTTGACTTCAGACAACTCAGTTTCAAACTTGACCTAGATTTTATAAAGACGAATATTCTGACAAAGTTTCATGAAGGTCAGGAAGAATATTAACTAGGCTACTGGAATATTAACTAGAAAATGCTTTTGTAGAAAAGCGCATGTCTCCCCCAATGCACAGTCATATAGGCAAGAAGTCAATAGGGGACAGGAGCAAAGTCAAAAAGACACTGATGGTTGCCTGCAATAGGGATCATCTACTTGGCATGTCCAATCATCCCACTAACTTTCAACATTCTAGGCCTAGTGGTCCTCAAGTTATGAACTGGAAACGGTTTTCCATGTTCAGGCCCCTGTAAAATTAAAAGTTATTGATTGGAAAGAGTTTTCTATGTTCAGGCCCCTGTGACCTTGACCTTAGCTCAAGTGACCTAAAACATAATAAGGTCATCTACACTTTAAGTCCTATCAATCTATAAAGTTTGAAGGTTCTAGGTCAAATGGTTCCCAAGTTATTGATTGGAAATGGATTTCCATGTTCTGTCCACTGTGACCCTGACCTTTAATACAGTGACCTCAAAATCAACAGGGGTCATCTACTCTGCATGTCCAATTAAACCTATGATCCTATGAAATTGCGACATTCTGGGTCAAGTGGTTCTCAAGTAACTGACCGGAAATGGTTTTACATGTTCAGCCCCCTGTGACCTTGACCTTTAACACAGTGACCCCAAAATCAATAGCTGTCATCTACTCTGCATGTCCAATCATCCTATGAAGTTTCAATATTCAGGGTCAAGTGGTTCTCAAGTTATTGATAGGAAATGGTTTTCCATGTTCAGGCCCCTATGACCTTTACCTTTAACAGAGTAACCCCAAAATCTATAGAGGTTGTCTGCTCCGTAAGCCCTGTCATCCTATGAAGTTTGAAGGTTCTAGGTCAAATGGTTCTCCAGTTATTGATCGGAAATGAAGTGTGACGGATGGACAGACAGACAGGGCAAAAACAACATTGAGTCTAGTGACCTAGTTTTGGATCTAAGCTAACCAAGTTCAAACATCATCTAGATTTCATTATAAAACATTCTGATAAGTTTCATGAGGATCCAATAAAACTGTGGCTTTTCAATTATTGTCAAGGCTTTTCTATGATTTCATTTACTTAAAGTGACCCAATTTTTAACCCTAGATGACTGAATTTCAAATGTAGCCTAACTGTATAAAGACAAACATTCTGACCAAGTTTCATTCAGACCAGATGGACAATTTGCTGTCCAGAGAATTAAAAAAGTTTTTTCTATGCTTTGACCTAATGACTGTCTTTTTGACCAAAGATAGCCAAGTTCAAAATAGATCTAGATTTCACAAAAACACTCTGACTATATTTCATACAGAACAGGTCGAAAATATGGTCTCTTTTATGTGTTAACAAGGTTTTTCTATGATTTTGCCTACTGACCTAAATTCATTATCCTAGAGGACCCTATGGCCTCGACTGTATAAAGTAAAATCATTCTGACCAAGTGTCCAATAGATCAGGTAGAAGAAATTACCTCCAGAGAGTTAACAGAGATTTTCAATAATATGACCTAGTCAACTAGTTGTTAACCCAGATCATCAACCTGACTTAGATTTCATAAAGACACAACCTAACAAGGACATGTTTTAAGTTTCAAAATATTATCAGTTCCAGAAATATTCAAGTTCAACTAGAGTTGTCACAGGAGTGACGAATTATACCCCCACAATATGGCCTTGTCACAGAAATAAGCCAATGTCGAAGCTGAACATGCTTGACCTTTGACCTACTGATCTCAAAATCAATAGAGGTCATCTGCTGGTCATGATCAACCTCCCTATGAAGTTTCATGATCCTCAGCCCAAGTGTTCTCAAGTTATTGTCCGGAAAAGGTTTAAATGTTCAGGTCACTCTGACCTTTGACTTTTGGAACTCAAAATCAATACAGGTCATCTGCTGGTCATGATCAACCTCCCTATTAAGTTTCGTGATCCTAGTCCCAAGCATTCTGAAGTTACTGTCCGAAAACCGTTTACACGTTCTGGGTCACTGTGACCTTGACCTGTGACCTACTGACCTCAAAATCATTTGGGGTCATCTGCTGGTCATAACCAACCTCCCTGTCAATTTTCATTAATCTAGGCCAAAGCGTTCTCAAGTTATCATCTGGAAACCGTTTAACTGTTTAGTGTTATTGTGACCTTGACCTTTGACTTACTAGCCTCAAAGTCGAACTTGACCTGTATTTCATGATGTAAAACCTGTGTACAAAAATTTATGATCCTAGACCAAAGCGTTCTTAAGTTATCATCCAGAAACCGTTTAACTGTTTCGAGTCACTGTGACTCAACCTTTGACCTGCTGACCTCAAAGTAGAACCTGACCTGTATTTCATGATGTTACACCTGTGTACCAAAATTTATGATCCTTGGCCAAAGCGTTCTCAAGTTATCATCTGGAAACTATTTAAATGTTCCGAGTCGCTGTGACCTTGAGTGTGACCTACTGACCTCAAAGTAGAAATTGACCTGTATTTCAAGATGTTACATCTGTGTACCAAAATTTATGATCCTAGGCCCAAGCGTTCTCAAGTTATCATCCGGAAACTGTTTAACTGTTCAGTACCAAAAATTATTTAAATCGGTCGAGCCTTTCATGAGTTATCGTCTGGAAACCATGAAAACCAACGGACCGGCCGACCGACCGACCAACCGCCAAGCTCACTCCTATATACCCTCGCCTCCCAAACTTCGTTTTGTGGGGGTGTAATAATTTAGGATGGACAAAACAGAACATTTTTTTTTTTTTGAAGCATAAGTAAAGGTTATATCCTATGAATACTGTTAAAGAAGTCACTTGAAATTTAACCTACAGTGGAAGGAACATGTGACACATGGCCATCCAGGTCATCTCAACTATAAACTATGAAATAACAAATTACAAATATCAATGTCAAAGAGACCCATATTTTGTCTGGATGCAGATTAAACTCTCTTGTGTAGTAATAGTTATATACCTGTTAATGCCCAGTCTCCGGAGTCATGACAATCACCACAATAGTACAGTAAATATGTGTCATATCTGGGACCATCCCCTGTCCTCCTGTCAAAGAACTGAGTCACCTTTGACTTGAGATAGTCCTCTGTAATTCCACTAGATGAAAAGTCACATCCATAGTTGTCTATCATGTTAAAACTAAAGAACTGCTGAATCTGAAATGCAAATGAAATGAAATCAAACTACAAGAAATCTTTGAAGAATTTTACTTTTCTCAGTATAGTTGCTGCAAAAAAATTTACATCTGAAGGAAATCTATGAATAATTTACCTACTTTAATGTGACAGTTGCTGTCAACAGTTTACTTTCTACAGGGAATATAAATTAATAGCTTATCTTGCTTAATATGAGTGTTGCTGTCAACAGATTACCCCTTACTGTATATCTTACAGGAAATAAAAACAGATAGTTTAACTTGCTTATTGTGACAGTTGCCGTCAACAGTTAACATCTGTCAGGAAACATCTATAAATAGTTTACCCAGCTTAGTGAAAAATTTGATATCAACAGTTTACCTCTTACAGGGAATATCTGTACATGAACAGTTTACCTTGCTTAGTGTGAGACTTGCTGTTAACAGTTTACCTCTTACAGGGAACATCTGTACATGAACAGTTTACCTTGCTTAGTGTGAGACTTGCTGTTAACAGTTTACCTCTTACAGGGAACATCTGTACATGAACAGTTTACCTTGCTTAGTGTGAGAGGTGCTATCAACAGGTTACCTCTTACAGGAAATGTCTGTACATAAACAGCTTACCTTGCTTAGTGTGAGAGTTGCTGTCAACAGATTACCCCTTACTGTATATCTTACAGGAAAAAAAACAGATAGTTTAACTTCCTTATTGTGACAGTTGCTGTCAACAGTTAACATCTGTCAAGAAACATCTATAAATAGTTTACCCAGCTTAGTGAAAAACTTGGTAACAGTTTACCTCTTATAGGGAATATCTGTACATGAACAGTTTACCTTGCTTAGTGTGAGACTTGCTGTTAACAGTTTACCTCTTACAGGGAACATCTGTACATGAACAGTTTACCTTGCTTAGTATGAGACTTGCTGTTAACAGTTTACCTCTTACAGGGAATATCTGTACATGAACAGTTTACCTTGCTTAGTGTGAGACATGTTGTTAACAGTTTAGTTCTTACAGGGAACATCTGTACATGAAAAGTTTACCTTGCTTAGTGTGAGACTTGCTGTTAACAGTTTACATCTTCCAGGAAATATATACAGACAGTTTGCCTTGCTTAGTGTGAAAGTTGCTGTCAACAGTTTACCTTGCTTAATGTGTAAGAGGTGCTGTTAACAGTTTACCCCTTACTGGAAATGTCTGTACATAAACAGCTTACCTTGCTTAGTGTGAGAGGTGCTGTCAACAGTTTACCTCTTACAGGAAATGTTTGTAAACAGTTTACCTTGCTTAGTGTGAGAGGTGCTATCAACAGTTTACCTCTTACAGGAAATGTCTGTACATAAACAGCTTACCTTGCTTAGTGTGAGAGGTGCTGTCAACAGCCTACCTCTTACAGGAAATGTCTGTAAACAGTTTACCTTGCTTAGTGTGAGAGGTGCTATCAACAGTTTACCTCTTACAGGAAATGTCTGTACATAAACAGCTTACCTTGCTTAGTGTGGGAGGTGCTGTCAACAGTTTACCTCTTACAGGAAATGTTTGTAAACAGTTTACCTTGCTTAGTGTGGGAGGTGCTGTCAACAGTTTACCTCTTACAGGAAATGTCTGTACATGAACAGCTTACCTTGCTTAGTGTGAGAGGTGATGTCAACAGTTTACCTCTTACAGGAAATGTCTGTCCATAAACAACTTACCTTGCTTAGTGTGAGAGGTGCTATCAACACTTTACCTCTTACAGGAAATGTTTGTAAACAGTTTACCTTGCTTAGTGTGGGAGGTGCTGTCAACAGTTTACCTCTTACAGGAAATGTCTGTACATAAACAGCTTACCTTGCTTAGTGTGAGAGGTGCTGTCAACAGTTTACCTCTTACAGGAATGTTTAAACAGCTTACCCTTGCTTAGTGTGAAGGTGCTGTCAACAGCTTTACCTCTTAAGGAAAGTCTGAACAGTTTCCTTGCTTAGTGTGAGAGGTGCTGTCAACAGTTTACCTCTTACAGGAAATGTCTGACATAACAGCTTACCTTGCTTAGTGTGAGAGGTGCTGTCAACAGTTTACTCACAGGAATTTGTAAAGTTTACTGCTTATGTAGAAATGTGTCAATACTCCTCTTACAGGGGAAATTTTCTGATAAACAGCTTTACCTTGGTTAGTGTGAGAGGTTACTGTCAACAGCCTACCTCTTACAGGAAATGTTTGTAAACAGTTTACCTTACTTAGTGTAGAGGTGCTGTCAACTAGCTACTCTTACAGGAATGTTTCTAAACAGTTTACCTGGTTTAGTGTGAGTTACTATCAACAGCTACTCTTACATAAATTTCATAATATATTACCTTTTAGTGTGAGAGTGTATATCATACAGACTATATGCCTTACTGTGAAAATCTAAGACAATTTACCTGGCTAGAGATATCTACATGATCAACATTTACTGTGATAATATTCTACATTATTATCCTTTAGTGTGAGTGAATATCTACAGATCTATATACCTTACTGTGAGTGAATATCTACAGATCTATATACCTTACTGTGAGTGAATATCTACAGATCTATATACCTTACTGTGAGTGAATATCTACAGATCTATATACCTTACTGTGAGTGAATATCTACAGACCTATATACCTTACTGTGAGTGAATATCTACAGACCTATATAACCTTAACTGTGAGTGAATATCTACAGAACTATAACCTTACTGTGAGTGAATATCTACAGAAACTATATACCTTACTGTGAGTGAATATCTACAGACCTATATACCTTACTGTGATTGAATATCTACAGATCTATATACCTTACTGTGAGTGAATATCTACAGATCTATATACCTTACTGTGAGTGAATATCTACAGATCTATATACCTTACTGTGAGTGAATATCTACAGATCTATATACCTTACTGTGAGTGAATATCTACAGACCTATATACCTTACTGTGATTGAATATCTACAGATCTATATACCTTACTGTGAGTGAATATCTACAGATCTTATATACCTTACTGTGAGTGAATTCTACAGACCTATATACCTTACTGTGAGTGAATATCTACAGATCTATATACCTTACTGTGAGTGAATATCTACAGATCTATATACCTTACTGTGAGTGGAATATCTACAGACCTATATACCTTACTGTGAGTGAATATTACAGACCTATATACCTTACTGTGAGTGAATATCTACAGATCTATATACCTTACTGTGAGTGAATATCTACAGATCTATATACCTTTACTGTGAGTGAATATCTACAGACCTATTTTACCTTACTGTGAGTGAATATCTACAGATCTATATACCTTACTGTGAGTGAATATCTACAGATTCTATATGCCTTACTGTGAGTGAATATCTACAGATCTATATACCTTATTGTGAGTGAATATCTACAGATCTATATACCTTACTGTGAGTGAATATCTACAGACCTATATACCTTACTGTGAGTGAATATCTACAGATCTATATACCTTACTGTGAGTGAATATCTACAGATCTATATGCCTTACTGTGAGTGATATCTACAGATCTATATACCTTACTGTGAGTGAATATCTACAAAATCTATTATACCTTACTGTGAGTGAATATCTACAGACCTATATACCTTACTGTGAGTGAATATCTACAGACCTATATACCTTACTGTGAGTGAATATCTACAGATCTATATACCTTATTGTGAGTGAATATCTACAGATCTATATACTACAGATCTATATACCTTACTGTGAGTGAATATCTACAGACCTATATACCTTACTGTGAGTGAATATCTACAGAACTATATACCTTACTGTGAGTGAATATCTACAGAACTATATACCTTACTGTGAGTGAATATCTACAGATCTATATACCTTACTGTGAGTGAATATCTACAGATCTATATACCTTACTGTGAGTGAATATCTACAGATCTATATACCTTACTGTGAGTGAATATCTACAGATCTATATACCTTACTGTGAGTGAATATCTACAGACCTATATACCTTACTGTGAGTGAATATCTACAGATCTATATACCTTACTGTGAGTGAATATCTACAGATCTATATACCTTACTGTGAGTGAATATCTACAGATCTATATACCTTACTGTGAGTGAATATCTACAGACCTATATACCTTACTGTGAGTGAATATCTACAGATCTATATACCTTACTGTGAGTGAATATCTACAGACCTTTTATACCTTACTGTGAGTGAATATTTACAGACCAAATATACCTTACTGTGAGTGAATATCTACAGACCTATATACCTTACTGTGAGTGAATATCTACAGATCTATATACCTTATTGTGAGTGAATATCTACAGACCTATATACCTTACTGTGAGTGAATATCTACAGAACTATATACCTTACTGTGAGTGAATATCTACAGAACTATATACCTTACTGTGAGTGAATATCTACAGATCTATATACCTTACTGTGAGTGAATATCTACAGAACTATATACCTTACTGTGAGTGAATATCTACAGATCTATATACCTTACTGTGAGTGAATATCTACAGACCTATAAAACCTTACTGTGAGTGAATATCTACAGACCTATATACCTTACTGTGAGTGAATATCTACAGAACTATATACCTTACTGTGAGTGAATATTTTACAGACCTATATACCTTACTGTGAGTGAATATCTACAGATCTATATACCTTACTGTGAGTGAATATCTACAGAACTATTACCTTACTGTGAGTGATATCTACAGATCTATATACCTTACTGTGAGTGAATATCTACAGACCTATATACCTTACTGTGAGTGAATATTCTACAGACCTATATACCTTACTGTGAGTGAATATCTACAGACCTATATACCTTACTGTGAGTGAATATCTACAGACCTATATACCTTACTGTGAGTGAATATCTACAGACCTATATACCTTACTGTGAGTGAATATCTACAGACCTATATACCTTACTGTGAGTGAATATCTACAGACCTATATACCTTACTGTGAGTGAATATCTACAGACCTATATACCTTACTGTGAGTGAATATCTACAGACCTATATACCTTACTGTGAGTGAATATCTACAGATCTATATACCTTACTGTGAGAATTTCTACAAACAATTGTTTTTGTTATAAACAAGTGATCCCTGGGCAGGGCCAATTTTGACCCCATTTTAGCAATCTTGGAAGAGAACTACTACACAATGCTTTATGCAAAATATCCAAGCTCAGAGCACTATGGTTTAAGACAGGGTTTTTTAAAGTTCCAATATACATATACAGGGAAAAGTGACCACCCTCTCTGGTGGCCATGTTCTTTTTTAAGAATAAAAATCACTTGAACTATTTTGGTAGTGGGTCATGAACAGCAATTTCTGACAAGATTTTGTTAAAGTTCCCACTGTATACATACACTAACTATGCTCTCTAGCAGCCATGTTTTTCAATAAATCTGAATAATTTTACAATAATGGTAGATGGTCACAAAAATTTAATAAATATTTCTGTCATATTACATATTCTTAAATCTAGCAAGTGGTTTCTGAGAAGGAGACTTTTAAAGTTTTTCTTTTCCATTGCCATGGCAACCATAGTTCTGCATGGAGTGAAATTCTTTGAACAATCTCAGCATAGGACAATGCAAGGGACATCAAGGGTTTCTAAACAGATGTTGTATTAAGGAAAGTGTGGACAAACAGATGATGAACTAAGACAGACAGTGAGTAATCACAATTGCTCTACCCTTGCACTTCGTGCTCAGGAGAGCTGAAACATGCAAAAATGTAAAGGCCCTTTTAAAATGCATAAAGATAATTTACCTTGTTAAGAGTGACAGTTGCTCTCGACCCTATTTCTTGTACATTCACAGCTGACAGTAACTTGGTTCCTCCGCCTGACCTGTATCATTTAAAGATAAAATAATGGTGTTTAAGTTATTTTTGATAGATAGTAATGAGTTTCAACAAAGATGCATATTAAGACATACTGTACAACAAAGTAGCACACTTCTCATTACTCCATAGTACATGTATTTTACAGTGTTAAATAAACTTATCATCACTTACTTTCTGGTATTTTACAGAGGTAATGTACCTCTCATCACTCTGGCATTTTACAGAGGTAATGTACCTCTAATCACTCTGGCATTTTGTAGGGGTAATGTACCTCTCATCACTCTGGCATTTTACAGAGGTAATGTACCTCTCATCACTCTGGCATTTTACAGAGGCAATGTACCTCTCATCACTCTGGCATTTTACAGAGGTAATGTACCTCTCATCACTCTGGCATTTTACAGAGGTAATGTACCTCTTATCACTCTGGCACTTAACAGTGGTAATGTACCTCTCATCACTCTGGCACTTAACAGAGGTAATGTACCTCTCATCACTCTGGCATTTTACAGAGGCAATGTACTTCTCATCACTCTGGCATTTTACAAAAGTAATGTACCTCTCATCATTCTCTGGCATTTTACAGAGGTAATGTACTTCTCATCACTCTGGCATTTTACAGAGGTAATGTACCTCTTATCACTCTGGCACTTAACAGAGGTAATGTACTTCTCATCATTCTCTGGCATTTTACAGAGGTAATGTACTTCTTATCACTCTGGCATTTTACAAAAGTAATGTACCTCTCATCACTCTGGCATTTTACAGAGGTAATGTACCTCTTATCACTCTGGCACTTAACAGAGGTAATGTACCTCTAATCACTCACTCTCTGGTATTTTACAAAGGTAATGTACCTCTCATTATGCAATCTGGTATTTTACAAAGGTAATGTACCTCTCATTACTCATTCTGGTATTTTACAAAGGTAATGTACCTCTCATTACTCATTCTGGTATTTTACAGAGGTGATGTAGCTCTCATCACTCACTCTCTGGTATGTTAAAGAAGTAATGTACCTTTCATCACTCACTGTCTGGTATTTTACAGAGGTAATGTACCTCTCATTACTCATTCTGGTATTTTACAGAGGTAATGTACCTCTCATCACTTACTCTCTGGTATTTTACAGAGGTAACGTACCTCTCATTACTCATTCTGGTATTTTACAGAGGTAATGTACCTCTCATTACTCATTCTGGTATTTTACAGAGGTAACGTACCTCTCATTACTCATTCTGGTATTTTACAGAGGTAACGTACCTCTCATTACTCATTCTGGTATTTTACAGAGGTAACGTACCTCTCATCACTCACTCTCTGGTATTTTACAGAGGTAACGTACCTCTCATCACTCACTCTCTGGTATTTTACAGAGGTAATGTACCTCTCATCACTCACTCTCTGGTATTTTACAGAGGTAACGTACCTCTCATTACTCATTCTGGTATTTTACAGAGGTAACGTACCTCTCATTACTCATTCTGGTATTTTACAGAGGTAACGTACCTCTCATCACTCACTCTCTGGTATTTTACAGAGGTTATGTATCGCTCATCACTTACTCTCTGGTATTTTACAGAGGTAACGTACCTCTCATTACTCATTCTGGTATTTTACAGAGGTAATGTACCTCTCATTACTCACTCTCTGGTATTTTACAGAGGTTATGTATCGCTCATCACTTACTCTCTGGTATTTTACAGAGGTAACGTACCTCTCATTACTCATTCTGGTATTTTACAGAGGTAATGTACCTCTCATCACTCACTCTCTGGTATTTTACAGAGGTTATGTATCGCTCATCACTTACTCTCTGGTATTTTACAGAGGTAACGTACCTCTCATTACTCATTCTGGTATTTTACAGAGGTAATGTACCTCTCATCACTCACTCTCTGGTATTTTACTGAGGTTATGTATCGCTCATCACTTACTCTCTGGTATTTTACAGAGGTAACGTACCTCTCATTACTCATTCTGGTATTTTACAGAGGTAACGTACCTCTCATTACTCATTCTGGTATTTTAAAGAAGTAATGTTCATTAGATGCACATCTTCACATGCCAGACCAACTAACAATTCACTAATGTTACATGACTAAAGGTCCTATTTTTTAAAAAATGTGCATCACAAACTGTTGGATCCTTTAGGCATATTTTTGATAGTCAAGGACCCTAACTCTGGTCCAGCTAAAATTCCATACAAGACCCCAGGCAGACTACTCCACATGCTGAATAATATTACAGTAAGGTTTAATAAATCTATTAGTTCAAATATTTTTTGAGATAAAATTATGTTAAACAATCTTTTATGCCCCAATGCAAATTGATGATTAAGTCAAGGGCTATAACACCGGGCTAGCTGAGAGAAATTCCAAACAAATCCCCCTACATATGCTAAATTACATTCCTATATTTCCTGACCTATGGTCAAATACTTAAAAAAATTATATGTGACACAAACTTTTATGCCTTCTTATGCATATTTTTTACTAAGTCAAGGGCTGTAACTCTGGTCTGGCCAAGCGAAATCACAAAAACAACCCAGGTGTAAAATTTCAAATGCTAAAAACCTTAGAGGTTTGGTAATTCTAGGTCAAATATTTTTTGAGGTATGCATGACACAAATCCAAATGGTCAGATGGACAGACATACTGACAGATTTTCTTAAAGTAACTAGTTTTTGAATACTCCTTTGTTCCCTCTTCTTTTTTGCCATGTTAAGAATTTAAACAATATAAAACAAATGGAATAAACAGAATTATTGCTATATACTGTTCTCCTAGACACATTACCCTACTGTATAAGCTGATATCTGAATGGGCGTTCTTACGCATGGATATTTACTGAGCATTTCTTTTCCTACTAAGTACCTAACAAGCGACAATAAGCAGTACAGAATGAACAGAGGTTACTGAACATTACCTTATGATTGTCCTCACCACTCAACAAATGTCCTTTCGTTCACTCAGACAGACACACAGATGTAAAGACAAGGGCAACTCTAAGTGCCTCTATATCAAGTCTTGGGAAGCACAAAAATTATACTTTCATTACCTATGTGTGCTACGGGACATTTGCTGATATAACTTATAAGCATCTCCATAACCAAGTATAGTCTATACTTTTAAGTGCAGTCATGGTTCAATAGACAGTGATGAACTATAACGTAAAAATGTCATTCAAAATTACTAATGAAAATTATACATGTGAATACCAGGTACTATGTTGTAACAAAACGTTGCAAACTAAGGGCGGATCTCTCTAAAAGGCTTCTATCAGTTTTGAATCTTACTACAAATTGTTAACAGAACAAAACTGAAATTAAATTGTGTCCATGCAAAAAACCCAAACTTTTTGTCTAAAAGTACTATGTAGTGCCAAATGAAAATGTATTAACTTACACATGAATTCCATTATGCATGTTAGTCCATGGTTTGCTGCTGTTTATACATACAATAAGCATTCAATAAACAATATTGTTCACAGACTGTTGTTACGCATACAATATGAGATAAGTTTATTTAATTATATTTTTAATTTTTGTTTTTCACTTTCATTCTGTTGAATGTATTATACTGGCTGTATTATCATTACATTTGGCAGTTAAGAGTAGCATGTTATAAATATAAAAGGAAATAATTAAACCATAAGAATAACTTATGATTGGCAAATGTAAGGTCACAGACCAGTCTAACATACACTTATATAAGTATGCAATAAACACTATACTGTTCATGGATTGCTGCCATTGGTATATGTAATAAGTATACAATAAACACTATACTGTTCATGGATTGCTGCTGTTGGAATACGCAATAAGTGTACAATAAACACTATACTCATCATGGATTCCTGCCTTTCATATATGCAAAAAGTGTATGCAATAAGAGTACAATAAACACTATACTGTTCATGGATTGCTGCTGTTCATATATGCAATAAGTATACAATAAACACTATACTGTTCATGGATTGCTGCTGTTGATATATGCAATAAGTATATAATAAACACTATACTGTTCATGGATTGCTGCTGTTGGTATATGCAGTAAGTATATAACAAGAGATCACAGAGTGATCTTGGCGCCCACCAATGTGCCATTTTTGAGTGTTCCAAATTTCAAGACTTACTGATTAGCTCAAGGTCAAATTTCATTTCCGTACACAACACTGTGCATGTGGTCCAAATGCGAAAGCTGTAGCTTGAGAAATGTGAAAGTAGGTCACTAGATCAATCTTTAGGTCAAAGTTTAATTCAGTACACAAAACTATGCAAGTGGTCCAAATTTTAAGGCTTTAGCTTGAGAAATGTGTAAGTAGGTCACTAGGTCAAAATCAAGGGTCAAATTTCATTTCAGAACACAAATCTATGCATGTGGTCCAAATCTGAAGCCTGTACCTTCAAAAATGTGAAAGTAGGTCACTAGGTCAATGTCAAGGTCAAAGTTTGTTTCGGTACACAATCCTATGCATGTGGTCTAAATTTGAAGCCTGTAGCTACAGAAATGTGAAAGTAGGTCACTAGGTCAATCTTAAGGTCAAAGTTCATTTCGGTACACAAAACTATGCATGTGGTCCAAATTTGAAGGCTGTAGCTTGAGAAATGTGAAAGTAGGTCTCTAGGTCAAAATCAAGGTCAAATTTTATTTCAGAATACAGAACTATGCATGTAGTCCAAATTTGAAGCTTGTACCTTCAAAAATGTGAAAGTAGGTCACTAGGTCAATGTAAAGGTCAAAGTTTGTTTCGATACATAAAACCATGCAGGTGGTCCAAATTTGAAGGCTGTAGCTTGAGAAATGAGAAAGTAGGTCACTGGGTCAAAATCAAGGTCAAATTTCATTTCGGAACACAAAACTATGCATGTGGTCCAAATTTGAAGCCTGTACCTTCAAAAATGTGAAAGTAGGTCACTAGGTCAAAATCAATGTCAAATTTCATTTTGAAACACCGAACTATGCATATGGTCCAAATTTGATACCTGTACCTTCAAAAATGTGAAAGTAGGTCACTAGGTCAAAATCAAGGTCAAAGTTTTTTCAAGTGCACAAAACTATGCAAGTGGTCCAAATTTGAAGGCTGTAGCTACAGAAATGTGAAAGTAGGTCACTAGGTCAAAATCAAGGTCAACTCATGTCAAGGTTCATCTTGCCACTCAAAAATATACATGTGGTCCAAATTTGAATGTTGTAGTTATTGACAAGAAGATTTTAAAAGCTTTTCCCTATATAAGTCTATATGAACCATGTGACCCCCGGGGCGGGGCCATATTTGACCCTAGGGGGATAATTTGAACAAACTTGGTAGAGAACCACTAGATGATGCTATATTACAAGTATCAAAGCCCTAGGCTTTGTGGTTTGGACAAGAAGATTTTCAAAGTTTTTCCCTATATAAGTCTATGTAAACCATATGACCCCCAGGGTGGAGCCCTATTTGACCCTAGGGGTATAATTTGAACAATCTTAGTTGAAGACCACTAGATGATGTCACATACAAAATATCAAAGCCCTAGGCCCTGTGGTTTTGGACAAGAGGTTTTTCAAAGTTTTTCCCTATGTAAGTCTATATAAACCATGTGACCCCCATGGCGGGGCCATATTTGACCCCAGAGAAATAATTTGAATCATCTTGGTAGAGGACCACTAGATAATGCTTCATACTAAATATCAAAGCCCTAGGCTCTGTGGTTTTGGACAAGAAGGTTTTCAAAGTTTTTCCCTATATAAATCTATGTAAATTATAGAAATAAACAAAGGGCCATAACTCACTCATAAATTGTTGAACCAGTCTGATTTTCAGGGGGACACAACTAGGGTACCAATACATCATTCTGACAAAGTTTGGTCAAAATCCCCCCGGTAGTTTCTGAGGAGATGCTATAACGAGAAATTGTTAACGGACGGACGGACGGACGGAATGACGGACGGACGGACCATGGACGCAGAGTGATTTTAATAGCCCACCATCTGATGATGGTGGGCTAAAAACACTATACTGTTCATGGATTGCTGCCTTTCATATATGCAAAAACTGTATGCAATAAGAATATAATAGACACTACACTGTTCATGGATTGCTGCTGTTTGTATATGCAAAAGGTGTACAATAGACACTATACTGTTCAAGGATTGCTGCTGTTCGTATATGCAATAAGTGTAAAATAGACACTTTACTGATCCTGGATTCCTGGCTTTCGTATATGCAATAAGTGTACAATAAACACTATACTGTTCATGGATTGCTGCTGTTTGTATATGCAATAAGTATACAATAAACACTATACTGTTCATGGATTGCTGCTGTTTGTATATGCAATAAGCATACTACTCACACGATAAGTATACAATAAACACAATACAATTCACGGATTGCTGATGTTTATACATACAAAAAGTATACAATAAACACAATACTATACAGCTTATAGACACTCAAAATGTATTTAAATATTTAAACGCTAAGTTTCTTTTATCAAAAGAAGGTAAAGTTCTACTAGACATTTTTTCAAGTTAGAACCGTTAAACATCAATAGGTATCTTGACTGATGTCCTGTTGTGGGGAAATTTTGTGCCAATATTGAAATCTCTTACTGGTAATGGTTGATTGAATTACGGACCAGACTTAAAACAGACTGTTAATATCATCTATAAGTGTGACATTGACCTTTAAACTACTGAACTGGAAGTTGCCCATGACTGTTGTCCCATTATGTGGGAAATTTGGGAAATTTTGTGTCAAGTAATATCAAAATCCATTGGTGGATGGTGGATTACAGACCAGACAGGAAAACAAATCCCTGTCGACCTTCAACCTCCAATTGTGACCTCGACCTTTGAGTTATGGTTCTTGGTTTTGCAGACAACATGTTGCCTCATTATGGGGAACATTTTTTTCAAGAAATATTTAAATCCCTTGATGGATGGCAGAGTTACGGACTGGACACAAAAAGGTTGTCAGACGGATGGGATGATGGATTGACTGATGGAAAAGGACAATGCTTTAGTCCCAGATACTGATTTTCATCAAGCACGGGAATTATAATGCTGAAATCCATAAAAAATTAGCATAGACAAGAAAACAATGATTGCTTATTTTGCTTTATGCGATATGAACCTCAAGAAAACATAAAAATAATAACAGTTTCTCTTAAGACTGAAATGTACTAAAACAATGTTAATTACATACCGTTGCCCTGTATGTGGAGCTATGAGTGCATATCCTGTACATGTACCACCCAGGTTATCTCCAAGTTCCCAAAACAGGCTCAATGTTACTGCTTCTATAGGTAGTATAGTCATGACGAGTCCAATGCTGTAATTAGTTTTGGTTTCCCAGCCAACTCCCATTAACAATACTGTTGTTATTAGCGTCAGGAAGATGATCCTTCTAGATATAAGACTAAAGTGACGTATCCCCTTTGAAGCCATGATCCTGTTCATGCTGCGATTGTCCTCTGCTAAACTGTTATACGTTAAATTACATTCTGTTATCTTGTTCATCAGCTTCCATGTTGTAATTAGATATAAAATATGGAAGCAAAGCCAAAATATAGCAAATACTGTGAACAATGGAACAACAACAAACCATTCTTTATGATTGGCTGATAATCGACCAATCACTGCACCTGACACTAAATTCAATAAAAAAATAGAAGTTATGACTAATCTTCTTGTAAAGCCAGATTTTGTAAAGAATGCCTGCCATCTTTCAAGTGTTGAAAGACTTGAAAAATAAAGATCGATAATGGGTTCAAATAAATGGCGGCCAGCAAAGCACATCAAACCATATATGTTAACAGTCCTAGGAACTCCGCTATCATTCACACTAGTCAAACGGGGCAGAAAAATAAGTATCACGACAGCAAATAATGATAATAATGTTAAAATTCCAAGTAAGGACTTCAATCTAATGGCAGCGAGATTCAGTATAAATGCTACAATGCATAGTGAGATAGCTATTGAATCTACTGTTCCTATAACGAGAGATCCTATTATTAATCCTAAACTTTCTAAACATTCTGTTGATGAAAACATACAGGCATCATGCTTTTTCGTTTGTATGAAACGTTCACAGATGCTCCAGAACCATCCGAAGACGGCACTAGTCACTAACAAGATGTCCATGGATTCTTGCAGGGTTTCGTACTGGTATTCCTGAGAATCATTGAACGTTATCACACCAAGAATACATCCAAGCCAGATGTGAAGCAGAGCCTTACCTAGAGAACTGTAATTAAAGTAATATTGCAATGCACAGGAGATCACAAACACAAATAATCCACATAAGGATATCATGAGAACTATAGTGTTACTGGAGTTTGTCCATTCTGTGTACAGCCCAAGTGCCAGGGCAACAGTTAGCATAACATCAGACAGGTACCCCAGATATACCACAGTAAGTTTCGCTCTTGCATCCTTAATATTCATGATGAATGTGTGACAGCACTGCTGTAGAAAATGAAGACAATGAGAAAAGACGACTTGCAGTTGGCGGATAGCTCTGATGCAACGTCTTCTTGTCAGCAGTTTAGTTAACATCTACAAGCTGTGTTATATGAAGTTTCTCTATCCATTACCTGAAAAAAGTAGAATACCGTAATTCCCTTTAATATTTACTTTTTTAACTTATTTCAGAAGAACTTAAAACAAGAGTAGTAAATTGTCACAAAATATGCACAAAACAGCAAATAACATCTGATTTTTGACACTTATTGTCAATTTTCTCAATTTCAACTAATTCAAGGGCCGTAACTCAACAGCAACAATGACAATCTAGCTGGTTATTAAACGTGGTAAAGACAATATGCTAGTCAACATTCTGACTAAGTTTGGTGTACACTGGGTAAGAACAACTTAAACTAGAGTTGCTTTTGAGAAAAGTGCATGTCTCCAACAACTGCCTTATCAGACTTTCAGTGCTTTGATTATCAAAAACAAGTTTCAAGGGCCATAATTCCGAAGTGCCTGGGCCGATTTGGCTTGTTATCAAACTTGGCCTAGGACTTATTGGCAAACACATTTTGTTCAAGTTTGGTGAAGATCAGATGAGAAATGTTCGACTTAGAGTGCAGAAAAGATTTGTGACAGAGACACACAGAGACACAGACAGGAGTAAATCAATATGTCTCCCATACCACTGTGTGGTGGGAGACATAATTATTAAATAAATAATGTCAATTTTCACCATTTTAATTAAAGGGCTATAACTCAAGAGTATCCTGCTGGTTATTAAACTTGTCTGAGATATTATGCTCATAAGTATAGTGACCAAGTTTGGTGAACACTAGAAAAGAACTACATGTACTAAAATTAGAGCACGGACACTTTTTCACAATTTTATGTAATTCAAGGGTCATAACTCAAGGGAGACTGTGAGCATTCAACAGGTTATACAAACTCCAAGATTATTATGCCCATTATCATTGAGACCAAGTTTGGTGAAGAATGAATAAAAACTGCTCAAGCTACACAGCTGACACAGTCAAGTTTCATAATTTTGAGTAATGCAAGGACCATAGCTCCAGAAAGACTTAAAGAATCCAGTTTGTTATCTAGCTTCTCCGTTATATTAACTTAAGCACATAAACATTGTTACCATTGGTGAATACTGGATAAGAACTATTCAAGTAAGAGACTACACAATAACAATTTTCGCAATTTTGAGTAATTCAAGGGCCATAAATAAAGAGCTACTGTGACAATCCAGATGGTTATCAAGCATGGCTGAGTTAACATGTCCATAAATATTTTGACCAAGTTTAGTGAACAATAGATAAGAACAGCGCAAATTAGAGAGCGGACACTGTCAATTTTCCCAATTTTCAGTAATTCAAGGGCTGTAACTCTAGAGCCATTGGGACTAAACAGCTTGTAATCAAAATTAGCAGAAACATGATACCTATTAAATTATGACCAGGTTTCCCATTGGTAATTAAAATATTTCCACAAGTTAAATTACCTCGAAAAATAGGCAAAATAAATAGTGTAATTTTCTGCAAACTGATTGCATCACTTCTTAAGTAGTCAATATATATCAGGAAGTGTCTAGTGGTACAGATCTGTACCTGTATGATCTGATTCTAGAGGTACAGATGAGATCCGTACCTCTAGACAAGTCTATTTGGAACTGTCTACAAGTACAGACCTCCTTTTTCCAAATATTGTGGTTTATTAAAATCTTACATTTTTTTGTACATGACATATCAAACAGGCTTGTCAAGAGGTACTGTGAGTGAGATACATACCTCTAGAATCAGATTCTACCAGTAGAGATCGTAACCATAGACACTGCCTATATCATACAGCATCAGTAATGGTGGACACAGGTAAACAGAAATGTGAAACAAGAGTGCCAGAAAGTCACAATATACGCCTGTCACAGCAAATTTCTTTACACTAACACCTGTATTTGCAAATGGAATTTTAATTTTGTGGTTGTTTCGTAATTATTGTAATTCTTTTGTTTTTCTAAGTCCACAAAAAACTCCTTACCAGGTAAAGATACCTTAAAATACACCTAAAATTTGAAAGTAACATTTATGTTGTACCACAGAAAAGTGGTCTTGGTTTTTCCCTACAGTCAATTATAAAAAAGTTACAATATAAGTTATTTATAGTAACAACTAAAGGAAGTTAATCTTAAAAAAAAAAATAAAAAAATTGTAAGTCCAGCAGTGGTTCCATTTGACCCGGGAGATTTTCAAAAGATGCTCAAAGGACACGGCATGATACTTGCCTGTGCGTCAATCAGGACCCGGGGACATTTTCCTTTGATAATCCTTTCTCTTATCATTCATATTACTACAATAAAACTGTCTCGTGTATTCTAAATAAACACTCGCGGTCACTGAAAGGAAGCTTACATGTAATCACACTAAGTTAATGATATGCGTGACGTAAGTAGTAAGGTATGAAAGGTGGAGTTAAACCACAGTTGACAGGCGATCGCAAGGCGGGACTTGTCAAATGACTAGTAAATTTCCAATTTCTAATTGGCGAAAATGGCCCAAAGCTATGTTGGGTGACTGAAATATGTGAAAAATCATTATTCATCTGTGTAATAAACTACATTCGTTATTGAAAGGAGGGAAGCAAATTTGCAACAATTTTATTTGATTAGGCAGTCAATACTGGTGATAATCAGATTACTTAATAAAATTTGGATGATTATAATCATTATTTTGTATGCTTAATACCAGGTAGAGATAGGTCAAAATAAAACCCAAAATTGGATGTAACATGCATGTTGTACTACAGAAAAGTGGTTTCGATTTTTCCCTACGATTAGTAATGAAAAAGTTACAATATAAGCTATCTATAGTAACAACAAAGGGAAGTAATTCTAAAGAAGGGACCTGCACATGACACTCCATCTCATTATGGTGTACAATTGTGTCAAGTTACATAAAAAACCTCCATGCATGAAGAAGAAATGCTCCTGACAAAGTCATTCTTGTATCTGACCTTTGGCCTCTAAGTGTGACCTTGACCTTAGACCTAGGGACCTGGTTCTTGCCCACGACACTCCGTCTCGTGGTGGTGAACATTTGTGCCAAGTTATATCAAAATCCCTCCATGCAAGAAGAAGAAATGCTCCGAACAAAGTTTTCATTCGTATATCCTTTAACCGCTAAGTGTGACCTTGACCTTAGACCTAGGGACTGGTTCTTCTGCATGACACTCCGTCTCATGATGGTGAACAATTGTGCCAAGTTACATCAAAATCCCTCTATGCATGAAGAAGATATGCTCCGGACAAAGTCATTCTTGAATTTGACCTTTGACCTCTAAGTGTGACCTTGACCTTAGACCTAGGGACCTGGTTCTTGCGCATGACACTCTGTCTCATGATGGTGAACAATTGTGCCAAGTTTCATCAAAATCCCTCCATGTATGAAGAAGATAATGCTCCGGACAAAGTCTGTGGACGCCGCCCGCCCAGCTGCCCAACCGCCCGCCAGGGGCGTTCCCATAATACATCCAGTTTTTCGAACGGGCGTATAAAAAAGTAACTGTATCATAACTGCAAGTCCAGGGGTGGCAAATTCAATTGTCCATATTGCCCAGTTTGTCCCAAACCTTGTATGGACAAGGGAAATTTGACCAAATTTACTATATAACTATCATATGGACAAGTACAAAATAGCAATTGGACAAGCAAGTCAAATTCAGATTTTGCCACCCCTGCCTAAAGTACTATTTTAAGTTTGAATCTAATTCATTAAGTAATAACAAAGAGAAAGAGAAAGTGCAACAATATCAACCTGAAATTTTTAGTAAAGAGGGCGCATAATTCATGAAATATTGGTGCCAGAGACAGAGTTATGGCCCTTGTGTCATATGATGTGGGTGATGATGTGCTACAAGTATTTTCTATGTATGAATAAAATCTGTTTGGTAATAACAGATACTGAGCGAAAATGTATCAAATTTTAACTTTAACCTGAAATTTTATGTATAAACTTTCACTAAAAATGTAGCATCATTCATTAAATATTGGTGCCAGAGTTATGAGACTTGTGTCATATGATGTGGGTGATGATGTCAAACAACTGTTTTAAGTTTGGATCAAAATTAATCCTTTTTGTAATAACAGGGATATAGTGAAAATGCACAAAAATTAACCTAAAATTCTAAGTAAAAAGGGGACATAATTCATGAAAAATTGGTGCCAGAGTTATGTACCTAAATGTGTCATATGATGTAGGTGATGACGTGGAACAACAATTAAAGTTTGTATCAAATCCATTTAGTAATAACTGAGACAGAATGAAAGTGCACCAAAACTTTAACCTGAAATTCTAAGTAAAAATGGGGGATAATTCATAAAATATTGGTGTGAGAGTTATGGCCCTTGTGCAAGATGATGTGGGTGATGATGAGCAGGGTTCGACACTAACGGTGTCCCGGGGGCCCGAGGATCCCAAATTTTGAGAAGGAACACCAACTTCTTAAAGCTGGGATTCCGGCTGGATACCTATTTTTTTTGTCAATGATATCCAAAAAGTAAAAGATAAATACCTGTTTGAAAAATATTTTAACCCTTTCACACATCGATACGTTTATCACCGTATCTATCGATTACCAAACAGAAACGTATTGACCCGTGTCTTATCGGTTACCCGATAGAAACGTATAATACCGATTAACGGCCATTTGAACAGAATCGTTTTATCCCGTGTCTCATAATCAATCGCTTTATTTTCGTTCTTTTCATAAAGAAAGAAATTCCGGATGTTTACTAACTCAAAATATGGGATTTCGTCATCATTATTTACGTACAAGATCATGTGGTTACTATTTTGGCAGTGGCTACGATTACGGTACAATAATCCTAGCCTCTGGTTCTAGTATTACGGAAGTTCCGTATTCCTAGACAACCCTATGAGGATAGGCTAGGATTACGGAAGTATTTAAGAGGCATCAAATATATGTTAGGACATGCATAAATGACGTTGTAAAATTACTTATTTCACTATTATTTCGTGCTATCGATCCGCTGTTTTGGGTTAGTATAATCTTAATGGTGGCACGCGGAAATATTATAGAATTATCTATGTTTCATATATACCTGCAATTTTTGTCATCAAATCAACACAAATATGGTCTTTAATAACATACAATATGGTTAAAAATAAAAAAAATCAAAGTATAGAATATTTTTTTAAACCTAACTTTTACCCTCATATTTCTATATTTCCGCGGGCCGCCATTAATATAGCGTTTAAGATTATACTAACCCAAAATGGCGGATAGATAACACGGAATAATAAGGCAGGCATCAAAAATCGCTATTTTAATAAAGTGAACTAAGAAGTTTACAACATCATTTATGCATGTCCTAACATATTTTTGATGTCTCTTAAATACTTCCGTAATCCTAGCCTATCCTCATAGGGTTGTTTAGGAATACGGAACTTCCGCAATCCTAGAACCGGAGGCTAGGATTACGGTACCGTAATCGTAGCCACTGCCTACTATTTAAATATATCGGGTACTTTTCAAAGAAAGACACCGGGGTTTTTTCCTACATGTGCACGACGCTACATCATGGAAAATTACTGAGAAAACTGCTTGCAACTGGCCGGTTCGCGGGACTTTCCTCGTTCTAAAAATAACAACCATTTAACATCTAAGTATTTTTAAAATGTGTTAGGTCATGAAGGTCAGGGGCGTAGCTTGCTATTTATAAGTTGCAGGCCCGATAGATCGAGCGCCGAAGGTGCGAGTTTGGACGGGGGGTCTGGGGGCGCTCCCCCAGAAAATTTTGAAAAATTAGAGTGTCTGTGGTGCATTCTGAGACATTCTGGCCGATTAAGACCAATACTAAGCGGAGGAGTTCAGGTCAATAAAAACACAAGAAACGATCAAAATTCAGTTTGTGACTAAGTCAACAGAACTAAGTATTACTTACCCAACATTACTTTTATTTTCAAAGAGGTCATTTACCGTTAAAATGTGACACCTACGGTCTAAAAATTTATCTTTAATCCATTAAATGACCTGACTGACGCATTTTTCATCGTTAATTGCATCACATAGTACCCACTGGCACCAGATCAGAAAGAAAATGCCTCCGTACGTGTTATACCCTACCCCTAGGTATTCTATAAGAACCATGGTCGTGAACGGGAAATTATACTAACCCGTTTCAATGGTACATTTCTCAACTTAAACGCGCAGTTCGGTGAATGGGTATGTAGCATATTGAACAAGCGATAATTTGTCTTCCATCGTGCACCAGTCACATTGTCTAATATTCCATATTGCTGAGAATTATCAACATATTTTATGCTTTCGTCAACGTTACAGAAAAAAACTTGCTTGACCTTCCCTAATGAACATCCGGTCTAGAGGTCACGACAGTGTGCACATGTTTGGCGAAACATAAACAAACAAAAAACAGAATTTAAAAAATCACAATTTTAAAAACTCGAAATGATGAATGAAATTCATCTTGTATACGATATTTAATTTGAAATCGTACATTGGTCTGCATCTGTTCTGTTTATTTTATTCATTTTGCACATTAATGCTGCATTTTCCACATTTTAGCGAAACGTGTAGTAAAGTGACGATTGACATACATTTTCACAACAGCCAATCAGAATGGTTTTTTTAATCTAGAACGGAACTTCACCGGGGAAGTTCAAGCAGTTTTTTGTGTTACGTTGAAATTACTATAAACTACGCGTTGTTTTTCTAAGATAAGATGTATTAAAGAAATGCTACCGGTACTCAATGGAAGATAAATTACCACTTGTTTGATATCCATAGCACACATTTATCGCACTGCGTGTTTTAGGCATGAAATGCGCGATTGAAACGGGTTAGTATATTTTCCCGTTCATGACCATGGTTCTTATAGAATACCTAGGGGTAGGGTATAACACGTACGGAGGCATTTTCTTTCTGATCTGGTGCCAGTGATAGTACCAGTTTTAAACATTTTATTAATATTCTAACACGACCCGTCACATATATATATAAATACTTAAGGCAACCACATATATACTATTCTGCGATAAAGTATTAGGGCAGCGCATGTGGTAAATTACTAACAAACGATGGGACGTAAACTCCTCACAGCGATTTGATTGGATTTAAAATCACATGTTAAATTATCACGTGACGATAGAAATATCATGTGATTTTGTGGGAAAAAAAAGATTTATTTTTATCATCAAAGTTTCAAAAATTCACTTTTATTAGTGCATCAACAGTATAAAAAACAAAAAACACAAACAAAAATCAAAATTTGATGAAAATGCTTTGTGGTGACAGTGTAAAAGTAATTGTAACTGACGTTCTGTATGATGCTGCAATGAAACTGATGCTACGGTTCATCATAGTTAGGATTATTCTTAAATGTAATTTGTTGACGATATTTATTTAGAGTGGATATGGAATATATCTCATCGAGAGGTGATGCAATTAAATATTTTTAATAAACGAGCACGTAGCGCGGGTAAAATGTTAAAATTGTATCAGTTCCCGATGTGATATTCCATATTCATCAAAACAAATAAATTCCGTTTATTTTTTGCTGAATGTTATTTACCGATTAAATGTTGGAATTTATTACTATTAAACAGATGAATTCCAATAATTATTCAACTGGAATATAACCTGTATACGCACTTCAAAGTATGTACGGTACCTGTCACAATATGTCCTTTGCGTAAGGTAATCTTAGACAAAATCTAAGTTTCTACATTTCACGGACGCAAAACTGTTGATTATTTCATCAATATCAATTTCTATTTCCCTGTGAATGTGAAGAATTCCTAAGTTTGACAGGCGGTCTCCTGTCATGGTACTTCTTAGGTACGACTTGATTCTACGCATTGAACTAAAAAACGTTCACATGAAGCAGATGTAGCAGGCATTGTAGCCAGTACTGAAAAACAAGGTATATTCCAGGATAAGCCGCCTTAGAAGTGACATCTAATGTTGAAAGTAGTGTGCTTGGTCTGAGCAGATTGGCTTGACCCCATCTGACTCTCCAGCGTTGAATCTCCCCACCGAATGATTCTCTTGTTGAGGCAATATCCTGCGCAAACGTAGCGTAAATTGCATTAACGTGATCATCATTTAACTCATCCAACCTTGATGGAATCAGAAGTTGGCACAAAACGGTCTGGTTGCTCATTACCCGATCTGTAATCTCTTGAATCAAATGGTCCAGAAATAAGTAATAAAGGGCTACCCGCCAGTAGGCCTTTGGATCCGCTATCTGGTAATTGGCCCTGTTACGTTGGTTCATATTCTGACGGGGAACACAGGCGCCAATCTGAATAAAAAGTATTGGTAAACAGTACTTTCCAATTTTGTCCTGTCAAAGAATAAACTTTAATAAAAATGCAAAACAACATATTACGATCAAATTATAATGTGAGCATTATGTAGTGTACAATATAACTTTCTATTCAAGGCTTACATGAACATGTAGATGTCCGGTTAGTGTAGTCGGCAATGACGTGGACTTTTCAGTTGAGGGTCACAATCACTTATAACTATGTGGTAGTTATAAAATAATTTCTTTAGACTTTCGCCCTCTACCTCTGTCTGTTCATTACTTTCTGAAGTATGATGGGCACGCCAACAGTTTAGATTGGATAAATTAATTTAGAATGGAGAACTGATCATACCATCGGCTCATGTTAGCTCTTACTTCAATATTAGAAAACGGCATGACCAATAAATGTTAAGAACAGCGTAACAAGAAGCAAGATACACTACCTGAAACTCTGATGCAATATCCACAGCTTTCTGAAATACTTCGTCAAACACAGCCTCTTCTTCTCGTTCTGCACGTAGTAAAAATAAACTACCACATTAGCTTCCCGAACAGCTTCCCCCAAATCCATGTCCACCTTGACATAACACAGATACTATATTTGCTTGCAGACTATAACTAATTGATTGATTAACAAGCAGAGAGAAATATACATTGAATATCTAAATTTTGGTAGAGTCTGTTCAGTTCACGAAGTTCATCGAAAAATGCTAAGCCTATGTTATTAATTTTTGATTGTAACAATTATTTATCTAAAGCGGTACATGGTATATAACTGCACTAATTGTTTATCTAAAGCGGTACATGGTATAATTGCAAATTAACAGCAAATTACTTTAAAATTTACTTTATATGCAAACTGATTCAATTGTAAGGTAAGATTAAAGCTTATCAAGTCAATACCAACACGTTTCCTTGACAAAAAAACAACAACAACAATTAACCGGTACTATATGTGATGTGGTGATGACAGCAGTGCCCCATTACACTAATAATATAACAATAAACAATTACCTGCTGAAGTATAGCTGTCAAGCCAACAAGAGAACTCAGTATATGTTCGCAAGTCACAAGCGTGATGATGAATTCGAACCTCAGTATGGCTCTAACGTGCTCTCCTGCTTTTTCGTCATTGTCTGCCTCGAGCGTTTCCAAAGCATGTACTACAACTGGGAAGGACTTCCTAAACGTCATCAGTGCGTCTGTCCGGCTCGTCCATCTTGTTTCACAGAGCGTCCTAAGCTTTTGGCGACCTTCCAACTGCTCACGTGTGACGGCGTCCTCCGCTAATTCATTTGCAAATGCTTCTAACCGTTTTCCCGAGTAAGAAAATGCAAAGGTAATATCTTGAACTGTCTTCATCATTGTCCTGACGCACTGAAGTTTCGATGTGTGGACCAACGCTAAAAGTTAAAGACTAGTGCGATTTAATAAATTGCACATATTCCCAGCGCCATCGTAGCATTGGCCTCTTAGCTTTAAAATGTCCAGTCCACAATCCTGTACATGTTGTAATATTGCCTGTGCCAAGGCAGTCCCCTTTATAGAAGGACACGTAACAAAACCTATGAATTCTTCATGCAGCTCGTGCTTTCCCTCATTCCGATCAATAAAACGTATGCACACTGAAAGTTGTTCTTTAGAGAACAATCAGTTGCTTCATCCGCCATTATAGCAAAATAAATTAGAACTCCTGCACCTGGTTATAATTCTTTTAATTACCTGATCAGCACATAAACCTAAGAGTTCGTTCTGTATGTCAGGAGACGTGTATTTTCATTTTTATTTGCAAATTCTAAAATGGTAAGCAAGGGCTGGGTCTGTCTGTGCAAAACTATTCAAGATAACCATGAAATTACTGTTCTCTCCAGTATGCCCTCTAATTGCTATATTTTGTTTTCCAAGTAACAAAAGAACTTCTATGATACGGCGCAGAATATACCTGTTATTCTCAACAGTTTTCTTGATAGAAGATGAAAGTTTGCTAACTACGGACTCCTGCTTCCCTGTGGAGATATCAACAAAATTTTCTGACTTCACCATACTATCCTTGTGGGATTCGTCAGTTTCATGGCGGCTTATGGCTGTGGACAAGTTCTTCCAGTCATTGAAAGGTAGTGAAGAAAAATACCTTGATTTGCTGTTGTCAAATAGCAGACAAGGTGCACATAAAACGGCATCCAAAGACACAGAATCCTTGAGCCATGGATATTGACGGAGCCATCTAGCATTAAATCTTCTTTGTTTTCCACTAATAAGTCTGAAAGAACGATAAAAACCTTCTGATAATTTTAACATAACGTCCACTTAAATGTCTATTCAAGCGGTTAATTAAAAAAAAAAAAAAAATCTGCTTCCTGGATTCGAACCTGCACCGCTTGGTTTACAAGTCAAGCGCGCTAACCTCACAGCCACAGAGGCATGTTCACTTCACGCAAGATTATGTTATATATAATATTATTAATCATGCGTAACTTCATATGTACATAATGTATGAGAACACATCTATTTTAAAAAGCAATATATTCTATTTTCAACATTCCGGTATACAGTATATAATATCAACGCAAATTGGATTTGAGCGCTCTACAATAAGGATATCTAAAGTAGATAATAAATAGCTTACCTTGACGGGAATTGGAATTCTTCTGAACCCGTCCATTCAGTTTTTAGAGTTGTATTTTCTCGAATCATTCCAAAGAGAAATATCTTTCTTATCTCCTGGGTCAGGATAAAGCGGACCCGATGACGCCATTTTCAAATTTGGTGCCAAAAAAACTTAGCGCAGGGTAACAAAAGCGCTTATAATAAAATGTAAACTACAAGTCGCTAGCTAATCAGAGCAAATGTCTATTTGCCGACATTAACAAAGTTGCGGGGCGATATTTTGCGAGGCGGTGGTATACGAACGAGAAAATAATTAAACTACTGGCATCTGTCTTATTAGTTTTAATCATGGAAATAGAATAATCAGGCTCTAATTACATGTTCGATATTGGTTTTCATATGATCATTAGCTCCCTACACCCTAACCCCCCTTACCCTTCGATTTTTATTGCATATTTGGCATTTTTATTTTTTTCATTTTCTCGGGTAATCTGCAGGCCCGGGCCTGCAGTGCCTTATAGAAGCTACGCCACTGAAGGTCATGCGTGATAGATGCAGATTTCCCCTGAACAACAATTTGTGTTTACGATGGCTTGGAACTTATGGCCTTACACAAAGAAGTATAAAATATATTTATTTTTATAGCTCTTTGCCTTACATAACGGGAAGTGTTAATCAAAACAGAAGGACCGCGGCTTCCAAATATTTTATGACACCCCAAGAGTTAATTGCAGCGGAAGTCACCCGTGATGTACCGACGTTTGATCATCAAAATATTACTTAATATTATCTAATATTTTAATTTTTAGCACAAGAATACTGTAGTCGGTTACGAGTCTCGATCTCAGCGATCTTTTTGCACTTTCAGAAATTTTACGATCCGTTATTTTTGTAGTGTTATTCAGTTTGATGTTGTTTTTTTTTATATAAATACTTACCGATTCCGATTCGGAAGATAAGTCTATTAACTATAAATCAAACTTTCAAACATCAAAATGAAATTGTTTATGAATTTCAATGTGAAAGTAATCCAAAACAGAATTTTATGCCTAAAAATATAATTCCCTTACTTTAACACTTTATATCTTCAAACCTCAAAGAGAAACTACAATAAATTTTGTATCATCGGAAATATAAATGCCAGGTAATATTAAGATTTTATATTTTAAAATATATGAAGAGAAGTCAAGAATTTCAAGAATTTTTTTTTTGATATTATAATTTTTAGTGGTTGTCACAGTAGACTTGACAATGATTATATCTATAAGATACAAGTGTCTCCAAAGTCGAGACCTTGTATTGACATTGGCAAACATGTAAATTGATATCAGTTTGGATACATTCTTCTGTAGGAGTTAAGGTGTCAGCCACTTAATACAGAGGTTGCGGGTTCGAATCCCACTGGAGTCACAACCGTAACTTCTCATAAGACACCTGTTGTGATTGTTTTTATATATCATATTATGAGGGATCCCAAAGCCTGAGGAGGACCCCCAGATTTAAAAAGTAGAGATTCCTTTGGGAACCTTGTTCAAATAAGTTAGTGTCTAACCCTGATGAGGAATAACACTTTAAGGTCAGATGCAAATCCATCAAGTAATTAAAGAGATAAAGAAAGATGAGAAAGTGCATCAAAACTTTAAGGTGTGGATGCTGAAGGATGACGACACTGCGGTGAGTAGGATAGCTCTCCATATACTTTGTATGGTAAAGCTAAAAATAATTATGAAAAATATGTTATGACGAAAGTTATGACAACTATGCCTAGCTTTTCACTGGCAATTACATTATATATTGGGGTTATATAGTACATAAAGGCATGTATATTGATTACCGACCCCGTAACTGACCATCTGGCAAAATCAACACCCGTATATATTTTTCGTTTCTAATTAATACTAAGTATAAATATTTTTTCTTGAAAATTGACATGCATACGTAAAAATATATTCTTAATAAAAGCTTAAAAGGATTTTAAAAAGTACTCATCACTTTAGATTTTATGTCTTGATTTTGCCTGTCACTTGAGATTTCTTTGCATATAAAATCTGGCGAAAACAACACCCGTATACGTTTCTCGTTTTAAAACCAAACTTTATATAAATATTTTTTTCTTGAAAATTGACATGCACACTAAGAAATATATTCTGAATAAAAGCTTAAAAGGATTTAAAAAAAAAATCATCACTTTAAATTTTATGTCTTGATTTTACCTGTCATTTGAGATTTCCACGCATGTAGAATCCGGCGAAATCTAGACCCGTATAAGTTTTTCACTTCAAAACCACCCTACATATAAATATTTTTTCTTAAAAATTGACATGCACAGCTAGATTTATACTTTTAATAAAAGCTTTAAAGGATTTTTAAAAATATTCATTAGTTTACATTTTATGTCTAGATTTCGCTAATTTGATTAGATTTCGCGAAATCTACTAGATTTCGCTATTCAGTCATACCGGTTCGCTATAGATGTAAACTTAAACATCTGAAACTAATGTCTTTACTGAATCAAATTCTTTATAAATGTAGAACAAATATATCCCTCCCATCTTTGACAATTCCTATTATCCTAACCGAATTCTACTACACTTACATTTATGTTCTGTTTTTGAAGATCTGCTTCAGGAATAAAGCCGGAAAAGATGCGATATACTGACGGAAAAATTGAATCTCAAGAGAAGTATATCAGTAAATGAATTCTATTAATGTACACCTTGCTGTCAGAGTTTTGTTTGGGTTGACAAACACACATAACACCGGAAAGTGTCGCACAGTCTTCGAGTCCGCTCGGTCTTTTCCCTTGAAAATTTGGTGGCGGTAGATCTTTGTTTATAAATTTTTTTGCTAGTTTTCGTAAGAAATATCAAACAAAAACTAGCACTTGTCATTTGGATAGTCGCAGTTGATCAGGTACTGCCACATATATGTTTCTTATAAACTTTATAATATTCAATCCGTTAATATTATATTAGGAAGATTGTCTGTTATATGTTTTCGCGATGTGCCGGCAGTTCAAGTGTAATCGATTGTAGACGATAGTTTACCAGGATGGGCTTTCCAAACCACATGATCGATGCACTAGAAGGCGCCAATCTAAGTAATGAGACTTCGGATAGACTGATTTTACTTTGTGATATTTTACACTGTCATACATATGATCAGGTCTAGGAAAGTGGTATATTTAGAGTAAACTGGGGTTGTATCGGACACCTCCAGGAACGTGGTAACATATACGAGCTACGTCACGGTTAACTTCGGCATACCTTTGTCTTTTACGTACAGCTGATATTGCTCGATCAAATTAAACGCACAGTCCGATAATGGCCAAGTTACTTCACAGGTTATAAATGTTTTTGTCTGTAAACATACTGAAGGGGAGTATCGGACGTTTTCTGGGGTGTATCGGACAGCAAAACGGGGTTAACTGGACGGTAAATTTTTGGCGGGGTTTATCGGACACTTTCGACTTTTTAAAAAAAAAAAGCAACATATTTTATTTAGATCTCAAAGATTATCTCAGTTAACATCATATTAAACATGTGTGTTTTGTAAAATTTAACGTTGACAATCTAGCTTTCATTTCCATTTCCAAATTTCACAATGTCCACTTCACAGTTTATGTCCCTTTTATTAAACGTTTGCGAATCGGCTTGATATTTTCTTTCATGGCCTGTTTCATTTTCTTTTCTTTTTGTTTCATTAGTCTGGCTAGTTTTCTTTCCTCCTTCTTTAATGCTTCTTCTTCTTTCTTCTTCTTTATTTCCATCTTCTCCCTAACAATTTCATCACTGGTGAGTAACCTGAACAAGAAAAAAAGAATATATAACACACGATGACGGAAACTTACACGAACAAATCGATCAGTGCTTGTTAAAAATCGATCGCAATTATTAGGAATATTGAACATTGTGATTTGTTGCAATGATGATATTTACCCTGTTTATGCTTCAGAAACACAAAGCAATGCTATTCTGATATATATATATATATAAGGCCTTAATATTTTTTGCTTCCGGTAACATGCTGAAAATAGGTTAGGCAGGTTAGAGGGTTTTTTTTTCATTTTTATTATTAATTGAGACTTTTCTGTCAAAAAAAAAATGAATACAAATAAAGGGGTTATGCCTTTAGAGCATCAGTAAATTAATTTCTAACATCACGGACCATGTTTAAAGCATAGGAAGTGCAGTTTTGAAACTTTTTGTCAACATTAAAACATTAAGAATAGGGCAAAAAAAAATATGGTAGGTCGGGATACCGGTAACAAACATTTTTTTACGCCAAAACACCCTTAACATGGTTAAAACCTGTCGGCGATATAGAACGTTTTAAGTATGTATATTTCGATTTTAGTTTAGCTATAACTTGATCGGCAAACACAAGGATATTATTTCCTATGTATGATATTTTAAGATGAGCATTTTGGCCGATTTTGAATGTTATAAACGTTTATACAATTTGAAAGTTCTCATGCATACCTGTGGGACGTCAACTTTCTTTTTGAAGACTTGCCTACTGACTTAATTGGCTTGGGGAGAGCAAATATGCGATCAATTTCTTCGCTAGGAGATGTTACTTTTACCGATATTGTATGAGTATCTTGTAGCAACTCGGGCGTGGGGATTTGACCCACATTATCCGGTTCCTGACCGATTGAGGAAGTAGGCGATTCCATTATGGTGAAATTGTGCAGTTCTATTGTGTGTTCATTTGATTCTTGTAAAATCCCACTGCCTTCAGCGTTGACATTTATTTCGGACCGCATTATTGCATCCAACACTTCTGCTGCAGTTACCGACTCTAAAGTTAATGTTCCGCTGTCATCTGCTGTTCCCAGAAGTTCAGCATCCAATTCCTAAATAAAACAGTGTTTTTATAATAATGATGATAAAAATCGTATTACTAACATACAACATTGATTTTATTTATTTTTTTCAACATATAATACTACAAGCTGTAGTGGTGATAGTGGTTGACTGTAGCGCCAACGGTAGCAGTAGCAGTTGCAGTACTAAATAAGTTCACGGGCTAATGTAGATGCCCGTGCCAAGAATAGCGGCAAGTTCATTTTTACTGTTAACTCTCATTTTCAGTTATAGTATCAATGACGGAGGAAGAATATTGTATTTTATCATATACCTATATAAATTACTTGTGTGTCAAAAACTCGGTTTGTATTTCACAAGTATATACAATACAATACAATACAATATTTATTTCTCTCATTTCATGGTATACATGACAATATGAGGTACCAAATTATACAAATACATAGTGAGGCATGTGTTATTCACTGTTTAAAAATAGTAAATCGTTACAAAGCGGGAGTAGGACCCGGATCTGAATATTTGTACATATGAAATGTCAATGTTGAAACATCTGTATAATCTCTTTTACAAATAGACAAAACTTTCTATAAAGAACATGATTATTGGTATCTGTATTCATAATTCTAAAGAATGTAATAATATTTGGACAACGAATGAATTGCTGTTTGATATAATTTTTCCTTAACGTATTTAATATAGAAACATTCAAGTAAGTAATGAAATTCGTCACCAATATTTGAATTACATAGGGTACATTTTCTCTCATCATATGGAGTTCTATTCCAGCTTCCTGTCTCAACAGGAAGTTTATGGTTTTTTGTTCTGAATTTTATGATATAATTAAGATATCTATGATCTGTACAGGTAAGATATTTTTCAAAACAAAATTCATGTTTGAAAAGTTTATATGTCCTACAGCTAGATGAATTTTCTAAATTTGAATGCCAATCGTTCAAAAAAAGATCAAATAGCTTTTGCTTGACAGACATAACCAACCATTTAAAATTCGGAAAAGACTGGGACTCAAAATATTCGACATTCCACAGCTTATAAATATATTCTGAACATTTCTAATCCAAAGAAACTTTCTTGAATTGTTTGCAACTGGATTTGAATACTTATAATGTCCGAACAGTAATAAATACATATCCTTGGTGAGTTTTACATCGTTGCATGATACAATTTTTGCCCAGAATGAAATAATTCTTGTCTTAATATCAATTGCAATAGGTTTTACACCTGTTTCACCATACACAATACTATTTGGCGTACTAGATTTAACCTTTAAAACAGTTTTTAAAAACTTAAGTTGAACACGTTCTATAACTTCAATATTTCCATATCCCCATATTTCACAACCATACAACAATATAGGTTTAACAATGCTACTAAATAGATCGATTTGGGTATCGATAGGTAGACATATATGAACATGCCGTTTTGTACCTTTTGTATTGTATGCTGCCGGACTACTTTCATAAGATATGTATAACCCGACACAGATTAGCATCAATAAACATTGAAAAATTCGTTCGATAACATTACAACAAACAAAAAGGTGGTGATATATAATAAAGGCTCATTATAACAGAAGCTAGATCTGGGATTTTGTATTCGGCTCTCGTGGATTTTGTAAGATCGGATCACACTCAGCGCTTGTGCGCCTCGTGAGATCAAATCTTGAAAAATTTACTGGAGCCGAATACAACATCCCAGGTCAATCGACTATTATAATTATAAACCTATATTATTATTTCTGGTGCATGTAATAATTACGTTTATTGGAGTTATTATGTAATGAACATTTTACTTTTTAATATGTTATTATTATATATGCATATGTAAAATCCACATCAGGTACTTACATCGTACGGGTTTCTCTCTTCAAGCTGACTCTTAGGCTCGTTGACCATTTCATTCTTTTGCATGGGGTGCTCTTGGTCTCTGTTCGAAGCAGACTCGTCGAGGGCATTGCTGAACGCGGCGGTGTCCATTTCACTGGTAAAGGTGTCGAAAGCATTAGAAGGCATAAATGCGTTATCGGGTATGGCTGATTTGTCAGGTGGATAAATGCCACATGCCGAGAAGCCTTTCGTTATGTTATGTTTTGTAAATGTCCTTTCATAAGCGTACTTTAAAAGACTAGGCCACACCCATTTACATACCAAATTGCTCGGAGATTGTGACATGAACTCGGTACATTTCCGGTTATACTCCTTAGAAAAGGGTCCAAACACTGTCTTATCGAGAGGATTCAGCCATTGCGTAGTGTGCGGAGGAAGTGCAAACAATGTTATGTTGTCCGCTCTAGCGCATTCTATGATGTCCAAGGTCTCATGGGAGCTATGACTATCTAAAATCAGAATCTGGGGTCTGTGCTGGCCTATGTTGGGAACAAAGACACCTTTGAACCATTCAGTACCGAGAGATTCCTCCATCCACCCCTTTGATTGATATGTCCATTTTGTACCAAATGGACCCTCGGTCACATTAAATGCGTTGAGTGACTTTTTTGTTTTCCCTTTGACCACGACCATAGGCGGGACGTCTTGACCTGCGGCATTAACGCATGCCGTAACAGTAATAGATTCTCTTGAATTCCCAACCCGCCCAGGAACATTGCGCATCCCCTTCGCCGCGAACACGCGTGTAGGTTTATGTGTTAAAGAAACGGACGTCTCGTCCATATTCCATATGCAATTGGGTTTATCGTTTAAGTTCAAATTGTTAATTGTATCTTCGAGCTCTTTAAAGTATTTATTGGTCACAGTTTGATTCAACATACGACTTCGAACCGTAGACAGTGCTATTTGCGATCTGAGACTAATAGAATTTCTCTTGATGAAACTGTTTACCCAGTCATCACCAGGAACGCCGTTTTTAAACGGTGTTTTGAGATGCATGGCTGTTGCTAGTCGTGCGGCCTTCGCTTTCAATTGCTGCCTATCAATACCAAAACCCATTTCTGCCGCCTCCTTAACTTTATCGGCAAGCATACGTTCAGCATGGGCAGGAAAAACGGGCTGCTTTCCGGTGTGGCCGTGGTCTCCACTCGACCACTTATCCTGTCATGCAAAGTTGACCGGGAACATTAAATGTAGCAGCCGCTTTGCGTAGACTCATGTTGCCGACGTTAACCTCTGTAACCGCCCGTTCCATATCACCCCTGTCATACTGGCATCTCATCCCTTTCCCCTTTTTGGGCATATCTGGAACAATATAACCATTAAATGAAACTTGCTAATTATAGGGCAAGAAGTCACAGTTTTAGTGGCACACGTTTAGGTCGCAAAAGGAAAAAGTCCAGTAGAAGGGGTTTTCGCCTTGGAATATACAATGGCATTAATGAACACGTTTGCCTTAAAGCCCTGCTCCGCGGCTATTCAAATTCTATTGTGCATATATATGCAACCCGATATTACCACGCGCCGCACTTTAGCACGCAAAACCTCAGGTATTTCAGATAGAATTATATATATAGATCAAATATTAACTATTTTGATATGCGTCATTGTTCATACTCCGAATTTCTATGCTTTTTCAGTGACAATAACAGGGTAAAACTGGAGCAGGTCTTTAATTAGAATAATGATGAAGCAAACATCCCAATTATGCTGGTTCAAAATGTTAGCTCTCAATTATGTAGATCTATATGTATGGGCATATATTATTTATTGGAATAAATGCAAAAAGAAAAATAAAGTTTCTTTTCATTTATTGTTATTCCTTAGTAAAGTATGAATAATTTTGTCATTATGTTTTCAATTATTGAATGTCAACTGCTTGATTTCGGGAATGCTCACAATGAATGCATTCTTATATCATCAGAAAGTTCAAGCAAACTATTGCGCTCTTCTTCAGTCACAAGCGGGGCTACTTTAGGAACTAGGAATACATGACTATCCGTAACAATTTCGTATCTTGTTGATCTGATTTTATCACTTTTCCATCTTTTTAACGTGTGCATAACAATGTCCGAAACACCAACATATTTCATCACAAGTTTTGCGAGTTTTAAGTGCAAGTGAAACAAAAAGGGGTGGTCAAAACACCATTCATGCTGGTACAACTCTTCAAGTTCTTTTACAGTAAAGAATTGCATTCTAGTTGCGGATCTAGGTACTGTAGATCTAATTCCAATTTCTTCGTTACGAAGTGATACAAGAATGTTTGATGAACCCATCTAGACAAAAAAAAAAAGCACAGTAAGTTCAAACTGGCCATAGATTAATGATATACTCAGTTTAAGGGCGGCATAAGACTGTCTGATAAACCCCAACGGAAGAAACTTTGAATTTTAACAACTGGGGATTATCGGACAGTTTATATTTTGTATATTTTAGGAAGAAATATCATTTTTTAGGCATTTGTGTCATGTTTACATGTTCCTGGACCATATATTCATATATCGTTTACAAAATAATACAAAGATGTTTCGTTATTGCTACGTACTTTGTGTGTTCAATATGACGTTTCAAATCGCGCGCCAGTAGTGACTTTCGTCAAGGTCGTGAAAGGGGCGTCACTCTGAGGAAACTCTTCTCTTCCAACCAAAATTGCCGTTACAAAATGTTGACCAATCATTTTACCGCATACATTCCACATTATGTTTATTAGTCAAAATGTAAACAAGAAAAACATTGGGCGTAGCTAGTGGTTAGATTAAACGTTGGGGTGCAATTTTCGTATTGTCCGATGAACCCGGGGTGTCCGATACAACAATAGTTTACTCTACAGATTATCTGTAAATTTACAGATAATCTATAATTTTACAGATTTTTCAATCTGTAAATTTACAGATCAAATGTTTGGAAATTGCTAAAATCTTACTTGGACTCAAAATCGCAGCTTGAAATTAATTGATTTATTTATGGTACACATAAATAAAGGTCAATGGTAACTTTCACTCATTTCTGTTGACTTTGATTTTTTTGAAAATGCCAAAAATTCAAAGTCAATAAAAATGGCTGAAACACACAAATGATGTTAATTTGTACATTCTGTAAATAAACAAATTAATTTTAAGCTGCGGTTTTGGAAATAAATGTAATTTTATCAATTTTCATACACACAATCTGTAAATTTACAGATCAAAATATCTGTAAATTTATATATTATCTGTAAATTTACAGATAATCTGTAAATATACCACTTTCCTAGACCTGATGATTACTCTGAACTGCTGAAGTGGTAGATTTGTTTCAAAAAGTGGTAGATTGGGTATCGAAAGTGGGAGATTTTTTCTTGCCATATTAACCTGGTTTACCATTAATTATGTTATGAAAGTAGACTGTAAAACGTGTCCATATATACAACAAGATAGCTTGTCACACAAATCATTTTTTTTTTATTATTCAGTGAATACATCTTTGTTTTTTTGACTACAGGCCTCTTTTGAAGATCTGAGAAATTCTTTGCTCACACTACACCAAAAAATTCACTGTCCTCATTGAAGTTACACCTTAACTATGAATTCAACGTTCTGTTTGCAAAATTGTCTCTGTGATCTGTTTGAATTTTTCTAACCATACTAAAACACCACTCAGGGGTTTTTTTTACGATAGGGGGAAGGGGCCCCAGCCTGTCATTGGGGGAAGAAATTAGCACGCAACGAGAAATTTTGGGGGATATTTTTCACTTGGGGGTTGGTGGGGGGTGGGGAATTTACAATTATGCATAATAAACACTTTAAACTATGTTTTTATTACATATTCCTGCAACTTTTAGCAACTATACACACTGTCACTTAGCAAATAAGCACATAGATGAAATTTGGAAATTGTTAGAATAGTGGAGATTTACGCAATAGATGGACTTGCACTAATGTTCACTTATCATTGTAACAAGGTGAGTGGGGAGAGTTGAAATGCTCAATTTAGCCGTATACAAGAAAGAAATCATTGAATAATTAAAGGTCACTAACGCAGGCTGGAAGAAGGATTTAATTGTCAGGGCTAGCACTGGGTTGAAAAAAGTTTGAGCCAAATTTTTACGCCATGGATCGAAGTGGCTCGCACGACCATTCGCGTGTCCACGACAGGGCTTTGGTGGGGTTCACAGGGGGCTTTGCCCCCAGAAGCTTTAGGGCTTTAAGGTATTTCAAATGCTTAGATTGCAGCAGAAAACACCATTATCCACAAATGTTAAATCATACTAAATGCTTCATAACTGAATGGTCAGTCCTTGTGTAATAATAAGCAAAACATTGCATCAAGGATAAATTTATTTTAAACCATAATTTATATCATTTCTCAATGAATTAACAATATATTATATACATGTAACTACTGGGACAACTCTTAAGCAGTGAATTTATTTATTAGTTTTGAAATAAATCACACAAACTTACAAGTAATCCACAAGCAACCAATGAAAGTCTGTTTTCCATTTTCTAGCTGGATTTAGAGTCCTAGTTTCACTTTTCACAGATTTTGCTTTCTTTGCAGGAGGTAAACTACCTGATTCAGAACTATCTTTCTCAGCCATAATGACAAGCAAGAAATTAATTTAAAAACATTTTATTATATACTTATTGGCATCAATAATGAATTACTCATTTGAAATAATTTTATGATAAAAGATGGCTCAATATTTTATTCAATCAAGGAACTTCAATCAAACACCTTTGATCCATGTATATTCATTAATCAGTACCAGTTTAGATAAACAAACTGTGAGAGATGCTTTTAATTACCCCAAGGGCACAGGTTTATTGTCACTTGATGGTGTTAATGGACCATGGACTGTGCCTCTTGTTTATTGCATGTTTTGTCACAGTCTGTCTTGGCACTCTTTGGTCCAAAATAACATTATATAAAAATTGACTGGTTTTTTAGAGTTTGAGCCATTTCTGAATTTTCTTGAGCCAAAATTAGCATTTTAAGCATTTTGCTCAAAATGCCCATTCCAGCGCTAGCCCTGATTGTGCGTTTTTGACTTGTTGACTTTATCTTCTTATAACTTTTCCAGTTATGAGACATGTTTGTTACTGTGTGTTGTTGTTGTGGTTTGTTGACGGTCACAGATGCCGCAAACTTACAAAGTGTGTCGTAATATGAGACATATACTTACGTCTTTTGCCGATGAAAAAGAAGTTTTTTTTAACAATCCCCGTTTACCTCTGAAAATGACTCTGATATTTTAGTCTTTTTACGCTTGGTACTGGAACCGATGATGTTGTAAAACAGTATGGTAAAGCGTCAATATGAACTAACGGAGTAATCTCCCTTGCTTTGTTTACAATTTCGGAGGGGGGAATTTTGGACGTAGGGGAATTTCGGACTGCGGTAGGGGAAATCCTTGGCTGTGGGGGAAATCCTCGGCTGGGGGACGAGGCCGATATTCGGCTGCTGCTATAGAATTAAAAAAAACCCTGCCACTTGAGATTAGATATGGCACAAAATGTGCACAAGTGAGTCCATTTGTAACCTTCTATAGCATAAAATCATTATTCGGTCTACACTGAAAACGATGAAAAACCCAACACATTTCTATGAAAAAAGAAAAATTTCAGTCTTCAGTGCAATATAAACTGCAATACAAACTGCAGTAACCAAAGTCATAGAGTAAGTAACCTTGGTAACCAAAGGAATATAATGGGTTGTAAATGGACACTTGTGCTGTTGTGCACTGACACTAAAATTTTGAAAAAGAGTACAGTAATCAAAGACATAGAGCAAGTAACCCTAGTAACCAAATGTATATAGTGAGTTACAAATGGACACAGTTGTGCAGAGGTGCACATTTTGGGCCATATATGCTCGAGATCAGCATTGCTGTGGGGCAGAAAAAGGATAGACAGAGCTACTTCACTGAGCTGTCCAAACCTCGTTTCATCTTCGACCAGAAACTGTCAAGACTTGTGTCTTCACTGATAAATGGCAGCTCCGAGTCTGGACTCAGCTGGTAGTCAGATACTCATCCATCAGCTGGTCTGCTTGAACATGGCACCCAAATCTGTCGGCCAGACTCAATACTGTAAAAAAATAAAAAAGATAAATTACTTATTTGCAGAATATATGTGAAAAAGACCTCATATTATAAAAAAAATTGCAAGTAGTTTTTATAAAGAAACATGTGTGTAATTAGCACTTTGTACAGTCTTGTAAATAGAAAGCACTGGTATATTAGTAGGTAGAAAGCACTGGTATATTACTAAAACCTTTTAATAAAATGTTTAGATAAATAAAATTATGTCAGCTAGTATTGTTGCTGATCATACAAAGTGAAGGTGTAATAATTCATTAATTGCTCTAAAAAACGTAAAAACATATTGAAAAACAAAGTACCTCTACCACCTTATACCTCTGAACTCAATAATTGGTAGGTCATCTTTTCACACCTCCTGATTTCTGGCCTAAGACAGTGCTTTGATGTGTTTTTAATCCTTCTGCCCAATTAACAGCTTGATAAAGTCATAATTGACATGTGTTTTTGTGTACAAAGTCCCAGGTCAAGGGAAAACGTGACTGGTTTACATTCCATAACCTAAAGTTAGACAAATATTATTCGATGTCATATAACCAGTCTCTGCTTGTCTGCTTCACTGATTTTATCACAGTAAGTCATATGCATAACTCAAACTTCGCAAACCAGTCCCATTTTATTTGTTTAAAACCCAGCTGTTTTAATAAATAATAATTGTCGGCGATCTATTTAAAAAACTGGTAGATTGTCAACCAAAATCGGTAGTCTACTGCCGAAATCAGGAGAGATCACATGTATGCATTGTCTACCTCAACCAGTCAAAAAAGGTTATTAATAAAACGCGGCCCGGCCCAAACCACAGAAATAGCCGATTCTGACTGTATGGAAACCATCTGAAAATTACGGATGGAAGGCTAATATAATTACGAATGATATCATGTCGATATCAACTTACATTCTGTCACATATACAGTCGAGTCCGCTTAATACGAACTCGCTTGATACAAATTTTCGGATTAAACGAACAAAGCCCGAATTCCCCGGCCGAGTCCTTCTATTTTCTTTGTAAAATTATTTCGGTAATAGCGAACTCACTTGATACGAATAATCGGTAGATACGAACACATTTTGGAAGTCCCAATAAGCTTAAATATTATATTTTTCCATCTTTTGATACGAATTAATTTTAGAAGTCGGGGACGTTATAAAATGTGTTGAAAATAATAATATGGTCAAGCTTGTGCCGCGTGGTAATTGGACAATGGAGTATTTCACACTTATTCTCAAACAAACACTCGGTCCTTTGTGTAGCATGTCAATATAAAATAATTCAATCAATTAACAGGTCAAGATTTAAGGAGATGTAAATAATTTTAAACACATTATTGACGTTCTATTGTCGATACAGATAGGCTGTGTCTTACAAAATATACAAACTTTTATACCTTAGAATGCTTGTTATATAGTACAAGCTTCAATATTGGCGGTGGATATAATTTGGTGCTCTTGACCTCAACCGCACATTAAAATTTAAATCAATACAGTTTTAACTGTTTAAGTATAACTTTTCTTGAGTAATTTCAATGTTATCTGAATGAATAAGCTTAATCATTTTAAAACTATTAACTACTTTCAGGTATCAAAATATTGGAATCTATTCACCGATGATACCGGTGATACTGCCCAAATTGCTCGGACAAATTATCTGGTTATAGATTCATTAATACGAATTTCGTTTGATACGAACATATTTCTTAGGTCCGGATGAGTTCGTATAAAGCGAGTTTGACTGTATATTTAGAAGTTAAAATCATTTATATTCATAGCTTTATAGTCATGTTCTCTTGTAGACCAATAGTCAATATTTCTAATTTAACAGGCACTTATTAAGATCTCCAATTTCACCTGCTTAAAAATTGTCAGACCATTTTATTTATATTTTCCTTTTCCCCCTCGTCAGTTTGTGAAATAAGAGGACGAAAAACAAATGCAGACGACAGGCAATGCTGACACAGTAAAGGCCACTTCGTACTAAACCTAGTGTCACATCAGTAGGTGTGAAAGTGGTTCATAACAACGTAATATTAACATATAAAATATCTCGTTATTTTAGGTATTTGCTTATGTCAAGTGCAATACCTCATTGAACATATGTTTCATCAATATTGTACTTTTCTTGTAGTACTGTTAAATAATGAAGTAAAATACACATTTGCATTGAAAAGATGACGGTATACCCACTCATAATTATATTAGCCTTCCATCCATAAGTTTCCGGTGGTTTCCGTACAATCAGAATGGGCTATTTTCGTTGTTTGGGCCGGGCCGGGTTTTATTAATAACTAGGGATGGGAATGAATACTGAAATCAATATTCGAATATTCGGTTTGCCATATTCGAATATATTCGAATATTAGGCATGTTTTAATGGAATTTTAAAATTTTTATTAAGTGATTGGCATATACACAATATATTCCGCTGTTTAAAACGCGAATCATCGTACGTAATAAGGCCTAAAAATGCTTGTTTCGGGTAACCCGACCCTACCTAGTTAGACCTGCGACCCTAGTGTTTTATTTCACGACTCTGTGAGTATGATCATGAACATATTTTACTAATTCAGATTTTTAGAAGAAACATTCAAATTTAGACTGTCGCAACTTTATCTAAAAATAGCAGGTCGTCCAATTCAAGCACGTGTCGCACAGTTGTATTACCGCCGCCATTTTGAAAATTTTCAGTCGGCATGTAAAAAGCTGACAAACTTAACGAAGGCAGACTAAACCTCCTTCAACATGATCGTATATTATTTCTTGATTTTATTATAATCTACTTCAAAATTTATTTCAAATACGGCCGATTGCCCGGGAGCTTTGGATGAAAACCGTTTCAGCGGATGGTATGAAATGTTAACCAAAATTTTGCCAAAGATCGCCAATGTCTACAAGTTTGGTATTGTTTTTGAAAAAAAAAATCTAAAATCTGTTACATAAAACAGGCCCCAATAAAAAATGAACAAAAGATAAAAAGATATCACATTTACGCCTGGTGCAAACTGTTAATCCGTAACGATGACCCCTCGCTGTCAATTATGCATTGCAATTTTCTTGATACCCCTGTTGCAAACTGTTAATCCGTAATGGTAGCCCTTGCCAATTATGCATAGCATTTTTTTTGTTAATTGGACATCTTTTGATATACGATTAACAAACACGACAGAACAAATGGTTTTATTCTGAAAAATTAGCATGCTTCTATTGGTCCATATAAACTATACTTAATATACACTAATTTACGAATATTCGAATTTGATTTTCATATCCGAATATTCGGCCTTTTTTCAAATATTCGAATATCCGAATATTCGTTCCCAATAATAACTGTCAAAAGAATATAATGATATTCATCTCTTGGGTACAGTTAATTATTTAAACTAGCAATCTATCCGATCTATATACCAACCATTGGTGTCTCTTTGACTTTTGCTCCTGTCCCCTATTGACTTCTTACCTATACGACTATGCATTGGGGGAGACCTGCGCTTTACTACAAAAGCATCTTCTAGTAATCTCCCTTCATTATACAAAATATGACTTGAAAAGTATTAATGGCAATTCATTGAATCTTCATGAAAATGATAGAGGGCATTGATGGGAAGTGCATTATCAAAGAACCATAACTCTACCTTACCTAGTTTTTGAATTATCTCCCTTTATTATACAAAATAAGGCTTGTCCGGAGCATTACTTGAAAAGTATTAATGGGATTTCATTGAAACTTCACAAAGTGATAGAGGCCATTGACGGGAAGTGCAGTGTCAAAGAACCATAACTCTGCTTTATCTAGCTTTTTTAATTATCTCCCTTTATTACACAAAATAAGGCTTGTCCGCAGCATTACATGTACTTTGAAAAGTATTAATGGCATTTCATTGAAACTTCACAAAATGATAGAGGTAGGCAAAAATTACACTTAATAATATGTCCCTTGCTTTAATTATCTCCCTTTATTCAATTTTATTCTTTTTATTATCTCCATTTCTTGTTTGTTTCTAATATGTTATTCCCCATATTGGGATAAGCACATGCATCGGAAAGCATCATTCGGTTTTACCGATTCCTTGTTATTTCAGGAGTTACAGACCTTTTAGATTGTGAAATATTATAATAATGAGCCGTGCTATGAGAAAACCAACATAGTGGCTTTGCGACCAGCATGGATCCAGACCAGCCTGCGCATCCGCGCAGTCTGGTCAGGCTCCATGCTGTTCGCTTTTAAAGCCTATTGGAATTGGAGAAACTGTTAGCGAACAGCATGGATCCTGACCAGACTGCGTGGATGTGCAGGCTGGTCTGGATCTATGCTGGTCGCAAAGCCACTATGTTGGTTTTCTCATGGCGCGGCTCATATGAACATCTGTTTATTGTGTATTTCATTCTCAAGTTTCTATTTGATTCAGATGAAACTTGGTAAACATCACCAACATCTTTTTTTACGTTTCAGAAAAACAAATGGCTAGCAGCATGGAAACTGTAGGTAGCCCAGAGAAGTGTGTGCCATCTACATCAAGCAAAACTCACATGGACTTGAAAGGAATCATTAGGTCAGAGTATATTAGACTACGCAGATCAAAGAAACTCAAACACACAGAGCAAGTAAAGGTAAATCTTCTGTTTGTAAGCTCACCTAGCAGTCTGATATTGACAGCAGTAAAATAAGATGGCAAACAGACACTGCAGTGTAAGTAGTGAACATTATGCTATGGATATACATGTAAGTTGTTGTCTGCTCTCTCTAAAACAAATGAAACTTGTTCCCTGATCTCTATGATTTTTTGTTGCAAAAACTGAACCAGTGAAATTCTTCAAAATAATTAACCAGTAACTTGAGAGAAACAGTTCCACCAATGAAACAATATTTTACATGAGAAAAATACAATATAGCTTAAGAGAAATCCTATTTCAGTCTGTTATCTCCTTTCAAATACGGCTTGGTCAGTTTTATCAGAGACCATCAGTATTAACAGCAAGCCTGTTACAGCTAAAACAGATAAAACAAGAGAAATTAAAACTGGACTTCAAATTACTATGTGTCAGAGCCAAAGGTGACAGAAACTTGACTAGCAATAAATACATCAACTGATTTTACATACTAAGGCATGATACAATTAAATCAATAGAAAGTACTAATAATTAAAATAATTCTGTAATAAAAGGTGTTTGCAAGATTTCTACCTTTCCATATTAAATGACATGTATAATGTTACAGGCATTATATAATGAGAATTGTAGAAAGATACAGGAAGATATAGAAGATCATCAGTCAGTACAGAAGAAGCCAGAGTTTCAGAGTTTCTACACTCCAGAAATCCTTACAGCCACACCAGTTACCCATAAGGTAAACAATTGCTTTCAGTCACTTCACTTCTCTATAGTTGCTTACATTTAATCCTCTTACTTTACTTTCCACTTAATCCTTAGTCACTTCCCACTTATCTTCTGTCACTTTCCATTTGTATTCAGTCACTTCCATTTGTCTTCAGTCACTTCCATTTGTTTTCAGTCACTTTCCATTTGTCTTCGGTCACTTCCATTTGTCTTCAGTCACTTTCTGTTTGTCTTCAGTCTCTTCCATATGTGGTCAGTCACTTCCATTTGTCTTTAGTCACTTTCCATTTGTCTTCAGTCACTTCATTTGTCTTCAGTCACTTTCCATTTGTCTTCAGTCACTTCCATTTATCTTCAGTCACTTCCAGTTGCATTCACACACTTTCCAATTGTCTTTAGTCACTTTCCCTTTGTCTTCAGTCACTTTCTATTTGCATTCAGACACTTTCCATTTGTCTTCAGACACTTTCCATTTGTCTTCAGTCACTTTCCATTTGTCCTCTGTCATTTTCCATTTGTCTTCAGTCACCTATTTGTCTTCAGTCCCTTCCATTTGTCTTCAATCGCCTTTTATTTGTCTTCAGTCACTTTCCATTTGTCTTCAGCCACTTCCCACTTATCCTCTGTCACTTTCCATTTGTCTAGTCACTTTCCATTTGTCTTCGGTCACTTCCCACTGGCTTCAGTCATTTTCCATTTGGCATTGATCAGTCACTTCCATTTGTCTTCAGTCACTTTCTATTTTGTCTTCAGTCACTTTCCATTTGTACTCAGTTACTTTCTATTTTGTCCTCAGTCACTTCCATTTGTCTTCATTCTCTTTCCATTTGTCTTCAGTCACTTCCATTTGTCTTCAGTCACGTTCCATTTTCTTTCAGACACTTCCATTTGTCTTCAGTCACTTCTATTTGCATTCAGACGCTTTCTATTTGTCTTCAGTCATTTTCCATTTGTCTTCAGTCACCTTCTATTTGTCTTCAGTCACTTCCATTTGTCTTCAATCACCTTTTATTTGTCTTCAGTCACTTTCCATTTGTCTTCAGTCACTTCCCACTTATCCTCTGTCACTTTCCATTTGTCTTCGGTCACTTCCCATTGGCTTCAGTCATTTTCCATTTGGCATTGATCAGTCACTTCCATTTGTCTTAAGTCACTTTCCATTTGTCTAAAGTCACTTTCCATTTGTCTTCAGTCACTTTCTATTTGCCTTCATTCACTTGAATCACTTCCTCTTACGTACGGTCACTTACTGTTATAGTTGTATTCAATTTGTTTTCAGTAACTTCCACACCTTCAACGTCTGTTGTCCGTCTGTCTATCGTCTGTCCGTTCACACTTCCCTTTAAACATCATCTGCTTCTAAACCACTCAGGGCTCTCGCGACTGGGCGACTTGAGCGAAATAGGCGCTCTAGAACTTCAAACTTCGCTCAGATCTAACCTCAAAGCGAAATGCAAGTCGCCCGATTTTCTTTGATTTCCGCATTCGCTAATTACTGCTACCCAGACTGTTGACAATTTGCACCGTGTCATAATGAGTGTTGAATACACAAACACACGCAGCATAATTTAAGCTCCGCCTACATCAGGTACTTGCGAGATTATCCCGAGAAGTGTGAAAGCGAATCAAATTATCCGATACACCAGAGTCTATTGTGTTAAGCCAATCAGCACCGCGCTTACGTCTTTGACACTTCGCGTTAATTGTCAACAGGTTCGAGAGCTAAAAAAAAACAATGTTTTATTTAAGAAACTGCTGATTAACCATGCGATTAATTAGAATATGGTACACAATTATTTGTTATCTATGATAAAAGAACGACATGTAATATATTAACTACGTTAAATTGACTTCCATCGATGAATTTATTTGAATATGTATTTCTAGATTACTGTACACATTTTACTTTCAGTTTTATATTTCGAGTGAGATACTGACATTTCTCGGTGAATGACTCGGTGCAAAGAGATATAAAAAATAAATACACTTCTACTTCTTTGCTGCTGTTAATAATAAACACTTCATACATGTACAAGATATAACCAAAATTCAGCGGGTTACATTTATAGCATCGGCTTGAATTTTGAAAACGACTTTTTTCAGAATTTTGTAAATAAACGATAACCACTGTATTGGAAATGATCTAACTAAGAAAATGAATGGTCACATCAATGTTTTTTATCAAGAAACAAGAAAATTACAGCTACCTTTCGAATCACTCAACATCATTGCGGTAGAAAAAGTCTTGAAGTTCCCACTTCTCCCTAAAGTCTCCCCACTTCTCCCTAAATCAGCTTGAGGGAGAAGTGAGTTCTCCCAAAAATTTGGACCTAGCTAGACCCCTGCCACTAGGCCAATTTTGTTGAAATTTCATTTGTTCCTTGGATGGTCGTCTTTAAAGATTGTTCAAAGAATTGAATTCCATACAGAACTCTGGTTGCCATGGCAACTGGAAGGAAAAACTTTAAAAATCTTCTTGTCCAAAACCACATATCATAGGACTTTTATATTTGGGATGTAGCATTATCTTGTGGTCCTCTACCAAGATTATGCAAATTATCCCCCTAGAGTCAAATATGGCCCCGCCCTGGGGGTCACATGGTTTAAATAGACATATAGGCAAAACTTTGAAAATCTTCTTGTCCAAAACCACTGGGCCTAGGGCTTTGATATTTGGTAGGTAGCATCATCTAGTGGTCCTATACCAAGGTTGTTCAAATTATCCCCCAGGGTCAAATATGGCCCCGCCCTGGGGGTCACATGGTTTATATAGACTTTTATAGGGAAAAACTTAAAAAATTTTCTTGTGCAAACCCAAAGGACCTAGGGCTGCAGAGTAGATGATTTTAGGGTCACTCTATTAAAGGTCAAGGTGGCAGCGGACAGAACATGGAAATCCATTTCCGGTCAATAACTTAAGAACCCTTCAAACTCCATAGAGTGATAGAGTAGATGACCCCTATTGTTTTTGGGATCACTCCATCAAAGGTCAAGGTCACAGGGGGGCTGAACATAGAAAACTCTTTCCAGTCATTAACTTGAGAACCACTAGGCCCAGAACTTTAAAACAAGTATATGATCCCTATTGCAGCCAATCATCAGTGTCTCTTTGACTTTCTCTCCTGTCCCCTATTGACTTCTTGCCTATAAGACTATGCGTTGTGGGAGACATGCGCTTTTCTATAAAAGCATCTTCTAGTTTTACCAACAATCTACATGTCCAATATATATTTAATGTACTGTCCCGTACGACTGGATATTTAAAATAGTCTCAAAAAGTTGTCACCCTTTAAAGATTAAGGCCATTGTAAGAAATAATAGTAACTATGCTGTTCAATTTTCATTTAAAACAAGTCTTTCCTTCCATGATTTGGCATTGTTTGAAATTTTATTTTCAAAATATTGACTTCGCCATTAAGGATAAAAATTCCTCAAAGAAATGCATACTGTTTTTTTTTTACATATTGTAAATATTTACCTTGTGTTGCAAATATTGTAGTGTGAAGTAACAAGTGCAGTGAAGGAGCTAAGTGTACAGTCGGTACCACTGAGGTTGATGAACTCACTCAAGCCAATACCTTCAATGTATTCATGGGCGCCGCTGCAACAGAACTATGTGGTTAGTGCATTTTATTACCAAAGGGTTCCGGCACATGAGTGGATTGAGTTTAATGACTTATTTTTGTGTCCTAGAGCCATAATTGTAAAAAAAAACCAGACTAATATGACTGCTCCCTAGACAAAGGTTTTAACCCCTCATAGGCTATGTTTACAACTACTTTCTTTATATGGCCAAGTGCTCCTTTTAGCACCCATCAATGCTGAAAATATAAAAAAATTCAATGACTTCTTTTAATGAAGCCTTTAAGGATATTCAGCAACTTGAATCTATTGCATCATTGTTAGGTCCTCTCTCAAGTTTGTTCAAATGCCTGGCCCCTTTTTTTGGGCAAGCCAGAGCTAAAGGTAGGAAAACTGTAAAAGAAAATCTTTCCATGAACTACTTGATTGTTCTCGAGAAAACTTGGCCTGTAATGTTCTTCTAAGCTCCTGCTCATATTTGTTCAAATGGTTCTAGTTGATTCCTTTTAAGGGCAGGCATAGCTAAAATCGAATACACTTACAAAACTTCTTCCAAAAAACTGTGTGATGTTATCTTCCAGTGTTTTATCACATATATACAAGGTCATCACTCATCAGTAAAGTTCATGAAGCTTAGGACAACCATTGCCATTATGACCCTTTTGTCTTGTTCCTTAGTGTTGAAGGGTGTGACAAAATTGTTAAATAATTCTGGGAGCTGTCTTGTTTGAAATGGCACTATGTTGTTTTGTTTTTTAAAACACAACTATTTAGCACAAGATCATTTAATGTTCACAGGTAGAGGATGAAACGGTGTTACATAATATTCCATATATGGGAGATGATTTGTTAGAAAAAGACACCTCCTTTATTGAAGAGCTAATCAAGAATTATGATGGCAAAGTTCATGGGGATAAGGACAAATCCATGCTTGATGATGAATTATTTCTCAACCTTGTACAATCTGTCTCAACAATCTATGATAAAGATGTTCCTGGTAAGTAATTCCTAATGCTATGTACTGTTTTAGTTATCAGTGATACAAAACACATATCATCCATGTATATTTCTGTAGGTATTTCTAGTAATACTATGTACATTTAATTATAGCTTTCTGGTCCTATGTTTTTCTGGGACAACAACTTGTGTATAAAGAGAATTGGAAACACAGTTTTACCCTTGCAAGATCTTGGTAAGTACATGAGACTGCAGGTAATTTCAAATAAATTGGCTCTCTTGTTTCCTCACTAACACAACTTTGCACTATCCAGCATTGAAAAAGTGTAACATGCTAACTCCTTGAAGAAGCAACTTTTATGATAGCTCTACAACCATATACTGACTACAAATTGCTTGCCACACATCACAGTAAGTACGGGTTTTGTCCCAAGTCCAGTTCTCCATTACAAGAAAGATATCCAGTTAGTCAGTTTAGTCAGTGGGTTTTGAACAGGTAGCCGCCTTTTCATGTGTCACCAGAGGTTTACCTCCATCCTTAGGAGTAGCTGCAAAGTCATCACCTTTCAAGGTGTTAATACAAGTACGAGTTAAAATGAAAACAAAAAAAATCCTAGCTATATATTTTGTAAACTGTTTTACAGATTCTCAGATGACTTTTCCAGAAGATAAAATATTTGAAGCTATGGCTGAAGTTTTCCCAGAGAAGGGAAAATCTGACAACTTGAAACACCTGTAAGTAAAAACTTCTTGCAAACCCATTTTTCTGTGATTTTTCTCAACACAAGTTGGTTTCATGCCTATAAAATTGAAAGTAATGTTGATATTTCCAGTTAGTAGAGGATAAAATTTAATTAGCAGCACCATGAGAAAACCAACATAGTGCATTTGCGACCAGCATGGATCCAGACCAGCCTGCACATCCGCGCAGTCTGGTCAGGATCCATACTGTTCACTAACAGTTTCTCTAATTGTGATAAGATTTGTAAGCGTATGTGCAGGTCTGGATCCATGCTGGTCGTAAATGCGCTCTGTTGGTTTTCTCATGGTGCGGCTCAAAATTGCTCAAAATACGACGACGTTTACGACAAACTAAATGTGTTTGTATATTCATTCTTCTGAAGAAAAAAACATGAACCTGTCTCCGATCTGATGCTTAATGGTTTAATTATTAAATGCAGAAATAATGAATAAATTGCTGCAGAAACGCTTCAAAACACTGTTGCCTTAAAATGACGTCATGACGATTCGTGTCAGTTACCACACAAAATTAATGGCTTTTGTTTTGAAAGTACGTAATTCTGTGCATTTTCTTTATTTGAACTATTTTTAAACAGCCTTTATTTGCTGAAATATCTTATATGAGTCTTTCGCTCTGAATAATAATCAATATTTTGCTTCTTTTATGTAGTTATTTTGAAATGTTTTGCGGAATGTAAGAAAATGGATGATGGTAACCAATGTTATTGGGAATATAGTTGGGTGAAAGATTACTTATTACGGCCATTTTCAAATAAAAATTAGGCAATTTGATTTGTTATACCTAGTTTTCAGTTTCCGTTGATAAATTGTCAGTATTATACTAAAACTAAGCTCTAAAATTGTTCAAATTTCAGTAGAAAATTGTATCTTGAATTAAATTGATGTTACCATGGAAACGAAGCCTGTGACCTATATATCTAAATGTAAAATTCAAAAATGTTGACACTAGTCTATGTAAGGAACACAGCTTCGGCTTTTTATTTTCATTTTAACAATATCAATGAGAATAATAGCAGCATGCAGAACGATTTTTCCATAAATAACGTCAGACGAGGGGAACTGCTGTAAGTATTTTAAGCTGTGAAATTTGTTTAAATAAATGCAGATAACACGAAAATACTACTTACGTTAGAAATAAGATGTTTTAAAGCTACATCAACAAGAAAGATAATTTTATTTAATATTTTTTATAAGAAACTACGATAAAAAGCAAGATATAAGCTATTTCAAACATCTGTTGCCATGGTTACTTTAAACTTTAAGAAAAATAGAGTACCATGTAACGTTCTTGGTATTTTGCTAATAATATTACCCAAATATTCCATGTTGGTCATTAACAGAATGGCACTGGAGCCGTCGAAAATCCTGTTTTCATACATACATGTAGTTGTTTAAAAATGAGAGAAAATGCGTTACCATGGATACACGAGCCCTGCGACATATACATTTTAACCTTTTATCAGGAAGCTAACGCACATGCTAGTAAAATTATCAATTGTGCAGACTTCTACGGATAACAATGAAACCAAAATACACTGAAAAGTGTCAAATATCCGTATTTTCCTTCTTCTTTCTATATAAAATACCTTTGGAGGGTCATGTACTTCAAACCTGGATAAAAATTGTATTTGAAGGGATAGAGATAAACGAAATTGAGATTGTAGCAGTTCAAACATTAAATTACACGAAATATAAAAAAATTGCTGCGGCTCTACTAATTTGAATTTACCCTGGTAACAAGGTAACCTACCTCCTTAAGTGCACTTCCCTTGAATAATTTAGGCTATTTTAAATTTGAAACTTTGTGCATTTTGTTCATTATTAATAGATGCGTAGGAAGGGCAAGAGCCATAACCCCTTTCTGGCATATTGCTTTATGTGAAGCACTTACAGATAAGCACTGGCACCTGTAGGTGGTGCTCTTCTATTTATTTGTTTGTACTGTTACTGGGATTGAAACAATTGGTTGACAATGTTCTTTATTTCTTACACTTCAGGTACCGAGATTTACTTGAAAAAAATGATCCGAGTTCCTTGCCCCCTGAATGCACACCCAACATTGATGGCCCAAATGCCATGTCAGTACCAAGGGAGCAAACTCTACACTCTTTTCATACATTGTTTTGCCGCAGATGTTACAAGTATGACTGCTGTCTTCATCGTAAGTATTTCTATCATTCCCCACTTGATTTGCCTCGACTTAGTCAAAAATATGCATAAAAAAAGGTCCAAGTTTGTGTTGCATGTATCCCAAAAAGTATTTGTCCTGGGGTTATGAAACTTTACAGGAATATTATTCAGCATGTGTAGATGTTCACCTGGAGTTTTGTTAGAGATTTCATTCTGCAAGACCAGAGTTATTGCCCTTGACTTAGTCAAAAATATGCATAAAAGGACATTAAAGTGTGTCATCTATCTTAAAAAGTATTTGACCTAGGGTCATGAAACATAGTAGGAATATTATTCAGCATGTGAAGTTGTGTACCTGGGGTTTTGTTTGGGATTTCTGTTTTTCAGACGAGAGTTATGGCCCTTGATTAAGTAATAAAATATACATTAATGACATACAAGTTTGTGTTGCATGTATCTCAAAAAGTATTGAGTTATAGAACATGGCAGGATTGTTATGTAGTAAGTGAAGTTGGTTGTGCAGCTGGTGTCCTCTTAGATTTCACTAAGCCAGGTCCAAGTTATGGTCCTTCACTTAGTGAAAACTTAAAAGTTTTGAGTTGCATATATCTAAAAAATATTTCACCTAGAGTCATGAAACCATGTAGGAATGTTATTCAGCATGTGGAGTTTTGTTTTTACTTCACTCTGCAAGACCAGAGTTATGGCCCTTGTCTAAGTCAAAAAATAAAGTTTGTGTCCCATGTATCATAAGGATTGTTATAAAGCATGTGAATTTGTGCATCTGGATGGACAAGGGCAACTCTAAATAAATATACACATCTAGTTACATAATATGTTTTGAAAAAAGGGACAATTATTATGTTATGATTTTGTCTGTCAGTCGATCAACAATTTTCATTTCAGAACTAAGTCTAGATAGTATAATGGCTACAGCTTTCATACTTTACACAGTCATTAAGTGTCACTAGATAAAGATCCCTATTATTTTTGAGTTCAAAGGTCAAGGTCTATGATGGATACCCCCTTAAAAAGGATTTTACTATCATTAATTTATTTCAACAAAGCTTGAACTGTTTCTATATGTAAATGTTATCAGTAAGAGAATAGGCAAATCTTGACCAGCTTTCTGTGTTTTTTTTGCATACTGTAGGAGTACATTTATTAGCGCGGCAAAAATTTAGCGCAAACACTATTTTTGGTAAAATATCTAATTAATGCGTGGACGTGAATTAGCGCTCTCGCGAGACCGCTCATTTCTAATTTTAGCACTGTCCGAGATGAGGCTCTCGGAGATTTATGGAGATTCACGGAAATAAACTTAACTGTCAGCAATTTTTATGTAATGTGTTTCTGCTGTAATTATACGTCATACTGATTATGAAATCAACTTTTTTCTCTGTTAGCAGGCTAAAGAAAGTACGATTTATTTGAAATTGTATACTTAAGTGTTATACCATAAATCTCTCGAAAATGCGATAATTCTTCTGTGAACGTATTGTAAATACTAGTTACTACTAGTAAATATCTGATGATTGATTAAAGTCATTTGTCATTCCAATTATTCAAAGTTTCCAGCGCTGGTACAGTGATGAAATAGAACATGCCTTCGCAGAAGGAACCGAGATTAAAAATCTTGACGTAAACTTAAAATTGAGTAGACTAAAACCTATCCATGCTGCCTTACAGGTCTAATGGACGCAATCGAAAAAATCTGTTAGCTAGAAACTTTAAAACATGTACCAAGTATGACTTTAAGATAGTGTGCCGTGATGATACTTGTATTTTTTCAATGATACTTTCAACTGTATATAAAGTATGATATTGCCTACGTAACTGTATTGTCTTCTTGCATTTAATTACAATAATCTGCGTGTTTTATATTCTATATACTAGTTATAATTGCTGAAATAAAACGAGATTGTCACACATTTTAATCATTTAATCCCCTTTGTCCATGCATTGTGTCCTGATACAAACGTTCACACCTTTCCGTAAACGAGCGACTGCAACAGCGGACATGCCCGAAGGTGATACGGAAATCGATAACAACTTGATCAAGTGAGAAAAAAACAACACAAACTACAAGCTTAAATATTTTATTTTGCATGATCATATACAAAATGTATTTAAAATAATAATATGAACAATAAACAGGAATATCATACCTACCTTAAAATATTAGCAAGCAGTGTAACTAGTGCAAACTCTGAAGAATATTTATTTGCAAAAGTACGAAGAAAACATCATCAAATGAAAATGTACATGAAAATGCTTGGACAAATTAATGCGCGGACATGAATTAGTGCACATGCGATAGCACTAAAAGCGCTGTTATTAGTACCCCGCTAAAATAAGTAAGCCTACAGTACTCGACAAGTCTGTAAAAATTGGAACAATTACTTACCAGTGCAGCTTTGAAAATATAAAGAAACTGAAAGCAGTATGACATGGGCAGACTATTATATTTTTTTTTGCAAAATTCTCATGTATTTATGATAAAAAATTCTTTATATTTTAGGAAAGGGTGTAGTAGCCAGGATGAAGTGTTTAAATTGGAACAGAAATAAATAAAGCTATTTTGTCCTATAAATTGCAGCTTACAGACCAAGTCCGAGTAAGTTGATGAGGAAGATGCCAGACAAGAAACAGGAACCAGAGCCCTGTGGTGCTGATTGCTTTATGCACATTGTATGTAAATGTTTTCAGTATGTTATTTTACAGGGTGATCTTTTCCCATCACCTGTGGTAAATGTCTGTTATTCTTCACCATCAATAATTGCTATAAAAGACATCTCCATAACCAATGGGGAGGAAAAACTTCAAAATGTTGTTAGAAACCATCTTCTTAATTGAAAGTAATTTGATATACATGTTCTGTGGGTGACCTTCAACCAAAAGTGTTCAGTTATTCAAGTTTGTGAAAGACTATGGCTGTTAAGGGGCTTGATCACTTTTTATGCCCCCAAAGGGAGGCATATAGTTTTTGAACCGTCTGTCAGTCTGTCGGTCTGTCAGTCTGTCCGCAATTTTCGTGTCCGGTCCATATCTTTGTCATCCATGGATGGATTTTCAAATAACTTGGCATGAATGTGTACCACGGTAAGACGACATGTCGCGCGCAAGACCCAGGTCCGTAGCTCAATGGTCAAGGTCACACTTAGACGTTAAAGGTCATTTTTCATGATAGTGCATTCGTTTCCGGTCCATATCTTTGTCCTCCATGGATGGATTTTCAAGTAACTTGGCATGAATGTGAACCACAGTAAGACGACGTGTCGCGTGCAAGACCCAGGTCCGTAGCTTAAAGGTCAAGGTCACACTTAGACATTAAAGGTCATTTTTCATGATAGTGCATTCGTGTCCGGCCCATATCTTTGTCATCCATGGATGGATTTTCAAATAACTTGGCATGAATGTGTACCACAGTAAGACGACGTGTCGCGCGCAAGACCCAGGTCCGTAGCTCAAAAGTCAAGGTCACACTTAGACGTTAAAGGTCATATTTCATGATAGTGCAATGATGGGCATGTCTGGTCCATATCTTTGTCATTCATGCATGGATTTTAAAATAACTACGCATGAATATGTGGCACAGTAAGAGGATGTGTCGCGCGCAAGACCCAGGTCCGTAGATCAAGGGTCCTAAACTCTTAACATCGGCCATAACTATTCATTCAAAGTGCCATCGGGGGGCATGTGCCATCCTATGGAGACAGCTCTTGTTCTTTTATAGTTTCTTGTATAGGTTATGAATTTATTTCATCGAAAAGTTTCTTGGATGACCATCTAGCACGATTTTAATAAGTGCTCAAGGTCACCTTTGTTAACAGTTTGACTTTCAGCATTCTAGAGGTAACAATGTTGACCCAGTCTTGATGAAATTTGGTCAGAATGTTTCCCTCAATAAAATTTTGGACAGTTGTTAAACTGTTTCAACTAGGATCAAAAACTAGTTCCTAGGTGAAACAATAGAAAACCTGGTTAACACTTTAGAGGCCACATTTTCAGCATGATCTTCACAAACTATCAATAGAGTCACACAGTATTTACTGACAGCTCTTGTTTAATGGCTCTTTAAAGTGCTTGAACAGAAATGTGTTCCTAGTCTAACCTTTTCATCTTTCTTAAGCACAGTGAGGATTAATACGAGTAGAGTTATGTGATTGCAATATATGAATTCTGTTTGGTCTACTGTCAAGGTTGGCTACAAGGAGAAGGAGGTCTCAGCTTCAGATTCTGAAAAATCTGACAAGGAATGTAAAAATGAGCGCAGTAAATCACCTATAGGTATGACCAAAGGAAAGAAACGCAAGAATAATGGAACTGGCAGTGGCAGTGAGGACAGCAATGATGGTTTAGGTACGTCTTTACTGCTCCTAATCATCAACAATTTAACAGACATTTTTTTGTACTTTTAAATGCTTTATGTTTTGAATGCTGTATGTATAATAAGAGTGTATAGACCAAAAAAAACTATGCTGGTATTTACTCACATGACTACCAGTACTGTAAAAAAGTTTGAAAAAATCAGCAGGACATAGGCATTGTAATGAAAATTGTGGCAGATAAAACAGATTAGCAGATTAAAGTTGAAAAGTTTGAATTCCTGATACAGAATATTGTTGCATGAATCTAGGTGTCATAATATTTTTATCTGCTATGTGTTAATAAAATGACACGAGATATAGTATTTTCCCAATTTTAGTAGGATTTAGTTTTGAAGGAAATCAGCCAGTTAATTGACCTTTGTAGTTTTTAGCTCGACTGTTCGAAGAATAAAGAGAAATGTACCTCATCCTGACCTCAGAATAGGCGTCAGCATTGCCATTGCATTCAGACTGAAGTTTTAAGGCAGGCTTCTCAATTTGACTATATTTTCTTGACTACTGTGCCTGTAATCATCAGACTTCACCTATGGATTGATCTTACTAAGAGACAGCCATCTTTTGGTTTAGGGTCAAGTACTCCAAAAGACAAGGTCACTTAGGTCATGTTTTTGTCATGGTTAAAGTTTTATAACGTGCTTCTCAGTTTCACTTACATCTCATACTCTTTCTTAGTACTGGTATCCTTCTTACCCCCACCCACTAAGAAAATACATTCCATTTCTCACATCAAATTACATTTCATGTGTTTTTAGCTCACCTGAGCACAAAGGCGGGGGGGGGGGGGGGCTCACCATCCGCTGTTTGTCCGTCCACACTTTCTTTAAACAACATCTCCTCCTAAACCACCAGGCCAATTTTGATGAAACTTCACAGGAATGTTCCTTGGATGGTCTTCTTTAAAAATTGTTCAAAGAATTGAATTCCATTGCCATGGCAACCGAAAGGAAAAGCTTTAAAAATCTTCTTGTCCAAAACCACAGGTCCTAGGGCTTTAATATTTGGTATGTAGCATCATCTAGTGGTTCTCTACCAGAATTATTCAAATTTTCCCCCAAGGGTCAAATATGGCACCGCCCTGGGGGTCACATGGTTTATAATAAACTTATATAGGGAAAAACTTTGAAAATCTTCTTGTCCAAAACCACAGGGCCTAGGGCTTTGATATTTGGTATGTAGCATCATCTGGTAGGCCTCTACCAAATTGTTTAAATTATCCCCTTGGGGTCAGATATGGCCCCCTTGGGGGTCACATGGTTTATATAGACTTATATAGGGAAAACTTTGAAAATCTTCTTGTACAAAACAACATCGCCTAGAGCTTTAATATTTGGTATGTAGCATTGTGTAGTAGTCCTTTACCAAGATTGCTCAAATTATCCCCTGGGGTTGAAACTTGCCCCATTTCGGGGTGGTGGGGGTGGGGGCAGGAAACAAACAAACACACATACTTATTGCCTGTATTTATTTAGTAGAAACTTTTAACTGTTCAAGCAAGCAACTCAAGTGAGCGATATAGGGCCATCATGACCCTCTTGTTATACTAAACACAGTTGTGGTCACCATTCATTGTTCAATGTATATATTTGAATATATTCAAGGGTCAGGGTCAGGTGAGCGACTAATACCCTGTTTTTAAAAAAGGTGAAAATATTTGCTATTAGATTTAAGCACAAGTATCCCGCCGTTACATAACTGAAATACTGTTGAAAAATGGCGTTAAATCCAAAACAAACAAATAAGCACAAGTATTCTTTAAAATGGTGTTCAGTCTTTGTTTTGTTTTATGGAATATACATGTCTCTCGTTATTTTCTTTTTCATTGTTCATTGTGTATTGATAGGCTAAAGTATCATGCTTAGAGCATCAATATTGTGATAAAAATTGCACAGTTTTTCTTCAAGCACCTAGCATGTTGTAGATATTGTGTTATTTGTAGTGTAGCATGATCATGTTATTTTTCAGGTTCTTTCATGAAAGCAAAGTATAAAAGTAAGTAGTACGCACATTTTTAGTTTAGATATTTGAAGTATAGTGAGAGCTATTCTACTCAACCAAGCTTCACTATCATCAACAGCATCACAACTTGCTTAAATTTTGACAGGCAAGGTAATTTCTCAGTAACCATTGCATACATTGGATCATCATACATACTAAAAGTTATGTAAAGTTGGTGAATGTTTTGCTTGCAAATAATCTGTATCTTGGGAACAATTGCATATATTAGATTGAAATTACACACAGTATTTCCTTGTCATCATCCCTACTGAACTAACCAAGTTAGATAACTGGGTGGAATTTAATACTAATTATGGCCATTTTTCGACTAGTAAAATTTGGTTAAAGTTTTGTATACGACTGACTATCAAGCTATTTCAATAACAGTCATATGTGTTGGATTGAAACTTCACATGATGCTTCCAGTCATAGTACCTATTGAAATAGCTAAGTTATATAACTTCTGGTTGGATTTATTGTGATAAAGGGCACTTTTTCAACTCAGAAAATGTGGTTAAAGTTTTGAGCTGTATCTCAATAATGATTGATACTTCACACAAGCAACCGTCTCATCAAACATACTGACATACCCAAGTTAGAGAACTCTTGGGTTAAGTTAATACAAATTATAGCCCTTAGATGACTTAGAAAATTTGGTTGAAGTTCTGCATGCAAGTTGTTATCATTGCCATAATAAAATTTTAATTTGTAGTTAAATATAGTAAAATAATTCAGTTACATAAATCTTGGAAATTATGGCCCTTGTTCAACATAAAAGTGGATGAATAGTTGTGTGTTTTCTTTTGAACTGTTCTTTATTTTTGTTCATTTAAACATACACAAGTGAAGGTGTACTTATAAATTTCATATACTATACTTTCCTATACTTTTGTTGCGTATGTGTAGATTTAGTGTGTTTTTAGCTCACCTGTCACAAAGTGACAAGGTGAGCTTTTGTGATCGCGCGGTGTCCGTCGTCCGTCGTCCGTCCGTGCGTCCGTGCGTCCGTAAACTTTTGCTTGTGACCACTCTAGAGGTCACATTTTTCATGGGATCTTTATGAAAGTTGGTCAGAATGTTCATCTTGATGATATCTAGGTCAAGTTCGAAACTGGGTCACGTGCCATCAAAAACTAGGTCAGTAGGTCTAAAAATAGAAAAACCTTGTGACCTCTCTAGAGGCCATATATTTCACAAGATCTTTATGAAAATTGGTCAGAATGTTCACCTTGATGATATCTAGGTCAAGTTCGAAACTGGGTCACGTGGGGTCAAAAACTAGGTCAGTAGGTCTAAAAATAGAAAAACCTTGTGACCTCTCTAGAGGCCATATTTTTCATGAGATCTTCATGAATATTGGTCAGAATGTTTATCTTGATGATATCTAGGTCAAGTTCGAAACTGGGTCACGTAGGGTCAAAAACTAGGTCATTAGGTCTAAAAAAAAGAAAAACCTTGTGACCTCTCTAGAGGCCATATTTCTCAATGCATCTTCATGAAAATTGGTCAGAATGTTCATCTTGATGATATCTAGGTCAGGTTCGAAACTGGGTCACGTGGGGTTAAAAACTAGGTCAGTAGATCTAAAAATAGAAAAACCTTGTGACCTCTCTAGAGGCCATATTTTTCATGAGATCTTCATGAATATTGGTCAGAATGTTCACCTTGATGATATCTAGGTCAAGTTCGAAACTGGGTCATGTGGGGTCAAAAAACTAGGTCAGTAGATCTAAAAATAGAAAAAACCTTGTGACCTCTCTAGTGGCCATATTTCTCAATGGATCTTCATGAAAATTGGTCAGAATGTTCACCTTGATGATATCTAGGTCAAGTTCGAAACTGGTCATGTGCGGTCAAAAACTAGGTCAGTAGGTCTAAAAATAGAAAAACATTGTGACCTCTCTGGAGGCGATATTTTTCAATGGATCTTCATGAATATTGGTCAGAATGTTTACCTTGAAGATATCTAGGTCAAGTTCGAAACTGGGTCATGTGGGGTTAAAAACTAGGTCAGTAGATCTAAAATAGAAAAACCTTGTAACCTCTCTAGAGGCCATATTTTTCATGAGATCTTCATGAATATTGGTCAGAATGTTCATCTTGATGATATCTAAGTCAGGTTGGAAACTTGGTCACGTGGGGTCAAAACTAGGTCAATAGGTCTAAAAATAGAAAAACCTTGTGACCTCTCTAGAGGCCATATTTCTCAATGGATCTTCATGAAAATTGGTGAGAATGTTCAGCTTGATGATATCTAGGTCAGGTTCGTACTGGGTCATGTGCGGGTCAAAAACTAGGTCAGTAGGTCGAAAAATAGAAAAACCTTGTGACCTCTCTAGAGGCCATATTTTTCACGAGATCTTCATGAAAAATTGTTGAGAATGTTCACCTTGATGATATCTAGGTCAAGTTTAAAAGTGGGTCACGTGCCTTCAAAAACTAGGTCATTAGGTCAATTAATAGAAAAACCTTTTGACCTCTCTAGAGGCCATATTTTTCAATGGATCTTCATGAAAATTGGTCAGAATTTTTTATCTTGATGATATCTAGGTCACATGTGCTCAAAAACTAGGTCACTATGTCAAATAATAGAAATAACGATGTCATACTCAGTTGAACACTGGGTCATGTGGAGATAGGTGAGCGATTCAGGACCATCATGGTCCTCTTGTCTTGAGTAAGATGAGCGTTATTTTAGTTTATATACAGCAGGAACAGATAGTGCTAGCATGCTAGTCAGTTTTCCAAAAGCCTCCCAGAGGAATTTAATTGCAAATTTTAAATTCATGTTCATTTGTTATCTGAATATTGTTTGTATTGAGTTTCTTTATTTGAAAATTAGTTCATTTATTGCAAAAAAGAAATTTTACTTTACCAGATATTAGTTCAGTACTAGTGTTTTGCAAGAAGAGACTTCATTGCTTGGCTATAGTCTTGATTTGTTTATTAATTCTTTTTTATGAAAACATTTTATTACACCTATGAATTTGTACAGGAAAAATTGTTTTGTAGATTTGGATATAAAGTATCCGATGAAGTCAAAGAAGATAACGGAGGAGTGGACAGGAGCAGAAGAATCCTTATTTCGTGTTCTTGCTGAAATGTACCGAACAAATTACTGTGCTATTGCAAAATTACTGTGGAATAAAAACTGTAAGCAGGTAAAAGTGAGATTTTATTCTCTGTACATAATTTGCTCACAAAGAAATCACCTTTGATGAGTTTTGAGATAAGATCTTAGTTAAGATGAAATGCTTATCACTTCGATTTATCAGATCCACCAAAATTACAGAGCAAATGTTGACTGTTGGAAATAGCCACATTTGCTGCCAGGTGCTGTGTTAAAATCTTGGTATTGTAAGATTAGCAGTTGTGTGCTTCAGTTTTGCAAATATTATTATTTGTATGAAAATTCTGTTAGTAAGCAAGTGTAAGATGTGTTGGAGGCAGCAATTTTTTGCCTCCATGGCCGATTGGTTGAGGTTGCTGACTTCATGCTGGGGTCTACCCCACAAGCAAAAGCAGGAGAAATCACCATATGGCCTAAATTGTGTTTGTTTGACTCTAAAACAGATAAAGCAATTTTGTGCCAGACTGATATTGGCAGCAATTTAGTGTCAGACTGATACAAGCAACAATTTAGTGTCAGACTGATACAAGCAGCAGTTAAGTGTCAGACTGATACAAGCAGCAATTTAATGTAAGACTGATACAAGCAACAATTTACTGTCAGACTGATACAAGCAGCAATTAAATGTAAGACTGACAAAGGCAGCAATTACTGTCAGACTGATACAAGCAGCAATTAGTGTAAGACTGATACAAGCAGCAATTTATTGTCAGACTGATACAAGCAGCAATTAGTGTCAGACTGATATAGGCAGCAGTTTAGTGTCAGACTGATACAAGCAGCAGTTAGTGTCAGACTGATATAAGGAGCAGTTTAGTGTCAGACTGATACAAGCAGCAATTAGTGTAAGACTGGTTTAGGCAGCAGTTTAGTTTAAGACTGATATAGGCAGCAGTTTAGTGTAAGACTGATACAAGCAGCAATTTAGTGTCAGACTGATACAAACAGCAATTAGTGTAAGCAATTTAGTGTCAGACTGATACAAGCAGCAATTTAATGTAAGACTGACAAAGGCAGCAATTAGTGTCAGACTGATACAAGCAGCAATTTAGTGTCAGACTGATACAAGCAGCAGTTAGTGTCAGACTGATATAGGCAGCAGTTTAGTGTCAGACTGATACAAGCAGCAATTTAGTGTCAGACTGATACAAGCAGCAATTTAGTGTCAGACTGATACAAGCAGCAGTTAGTGTCAGACTGATATAGGCAGCAGTTTAATGTCAGACTGACACAAGCAGCAATTAGTGTCAGATTGATATAGGCAGCAATTTAGTGTCAGACTGATACAAACAGCAATTAGTGTAAGCAATTTAGTGTCAGACTGATACAAGCAGCAATTTAATGTAAGACTGACAAAGGCAGCAATTAGTGTCAGTCTGATACAAGCAGCAATTTAGTGTCAGACTGATACAAGCAGCAATTAGTGTCAGACTGATATAGGCAGCAGTTTAGTGTCAGACTGATTAAAGCAGCAATTTAGTGTCAGACTGATACAAGCAGTAATTAGTGCCAGACTAATACAAGCAGCAATTTAGTGTCAGACTGATACCAGCAGCTATTAATGTCAGACTAATACAAGCAGCAATTTAGTGTAAAACTGATATAGGCAGCAATTTAGTGTAAGACAGATACAAGCAGCAATGTTGTGCCAGGCTGATACAAGCAGCAATTAGTGTAAAACTGATATAGGCAGCAATTTAGTGTAAGACTGATATAAGCAGCAATGTTGTGCCAGGCTGATACAAGCAGCAATTAGTGTAATACTGATATAGGCAGCAGTTTAGAGTAAGACTGATATAGGCAACAGTTTAGTGTAAGACTGAAACAAGCAGCAGTTTAGTGTCAGACTGATACAAGCAGCAATTAGTGTCAGACTGATATAGGCAGCAGTTTAGTGTCAGACTGATACAAGCAGCAATTTAGTGCCAGACTGATATTGGCAGCAGTATAGTGTCAGACTGATACAAGCAGCAATTAGTGTCAGACTGATACAAGCAGCAATTAGTGTAAGACTGATATAGGCAGCAGTTTAGAGTAAGACTGATATATGCAACAGTTTAGTGTAAGACTGATACAAGCAGCAATTTAGTGTCGGACTGATACAAGCAGCAATGTAGTGTCAGACTGATACAAGCAACAATTTAGTGTCAGACTGATACAAGCAACAATTAGTGTAAGACTGATATAGGCAGCAGTTTTATGTAAGACTGATATAGGCAGCAGTTTTATGTAAGACTGATATAGGCAGCAGTTTTATGTAAGACTGATATAGGCAGCAATTTTATGTAAGACTGATATAGGCACCAGTTTTGTTTTAAGACTGATACCAGCAGCAAAATTTGTGTAAGACTGATACCAGGGGCACCAGCGGCTATTTTATGTAAGACTGAATCCTGCAGCAATTTCCTGTAAATGTTTTTTAGGTGTATGAGTTTGCCCTGAAGGAGATGACCCACTTACCTGATTTAGATGGCGACGATAATGAAAAAACACCTCCAAGAAAGATCAAGCCGAAAAAACGACCAATGTAAGTTAGTCAGTAGACATTCAACAACTTGTTTCATATATTTTAGGAGTTAATTGAAATGATATGACAGTTTCATTTAAACTTATTTTGTAATTACCTTGACTATTCGAAAAATAGTCCGAGCTATTATACTCACGTCAGCGTCGGCGTCACACCTTGGTTAAAGTTTTGCTTGCAAGTACATATAGCTATTATTGAAAGGCATATAGCTTTGAAACTTATTTTTTCTTTCACTAGGTCAATTACCAACTTCACTGGGTCAAGTCCCATAATTCTGACATGTATTTTATGCAAATTATGCCCCCTTTTGGACTTAGAAAATCCTGGTTAAAGTTTTGCATGCAAGTTACTATCTCCACTAATGCAGATATTGGATTGAAACTTCACATGTGTCTTTGGGGTTATAAAACTAGGTGATAGCGTCAAGTCCCATAACTCTGACATGCATTTTGGCCAAATTATGCCCCCTTTTGGACTTAGAACATCCTGGTTAAAGTTTTGCATGCAAGTTCCTATCTCCAAAACTAATGTAGATACTAGATTGAAACTCTATAGATATTTTGACATTTAGGGTAATATTCCTGCTTCTGGGACAACAATTCGAATAGTCAAGCATTGGCTGTCTTACAGACAGCTCTTGTTGATATGCTCGGTATAAAATTCTTTCGCTACATTTAACTCTTTTCTCACGATGATAATCAATATATTAAATAATGAAACAAATACTGTTCTCAATTGAACTTTTAGCTTCTTACAGGTAAACTGACTTGTATATCGGTTTAAATAAAAATGGATAAACAGACTTGTTAAACAACAAACAGTACAAATCAGCACTCCTTTGCCTTATTCATCTTTAAATTTTTATAAGAATAAAGACTTTTTTACACATGAATTGAAAATGTCTTCTTCGGTAACAACAACGTTCATCTGAAGTGATAAGAATCGAATATATGTGTAATTTCATGGGTGTTGAGGAAAAAAGTCATCTTTCAATAGAAAAGTAGATGCAGCATATTTTATTTGGTTGACCAGTGTGTACCATTCAAAAGATTTAACTGTTAACTGATTATTAAAATATTGACATCCCTTCTTAATAACTATTCAATATATTGATATTCAACTTGGCATATAGGAAGATGGTGATGAGGTTGTGTGCAGAGGGCATGAACCAGGTTGGTAGTTCAAAGGTCAATGTCACAAATGGAGCTTAGTGGTCAGATTTGTCCCTCATATTTCATGTCCGGAGTATAACTTAATGACCATTGAAGGTATTGACTGCAAACTTGGCATATAAGTAGGTGACAAGTGACTGATGAATACCAGTTTGTAACCTTTGAATTTTTATCAAGAGAGTAAAAAACTCTTACATATTTATAAGGGTAGCTAACCTGTTATCTGTTCTTGATATGTTTCACAGAAGTAAAGTTTGGGCCTTACATTCAAAGCGTGTCCAGATGAAGAAGGACAGCAACATTAAGACGGTTTCTAACTACGTACCATGTGACCATCCTGGCATGAGATGTGATGACACGTGTCAGTGTGTGATGGCGCAAAATTTTTGTGAGAAATTTTGTCAGTGTAGCGATGAATGTAAGTCAGTTAAACAGTAGAAAAAAGATTTTTTATTGGGAAATCAGTGTAGCTAATGAGAAGTCACATAAGGCTATGACTAGCCTTCAATGCTAGGTTTTTGTTTCCCAGCAATGAGTGGTGGGGGCATACAGATTTGGTCTTGTTTGTGCATCCATCCGTCCGTTTGAAAAAAGTTTGTGACGCGCCTAGCTCAAAAAGTATTTGATATAAATTGATTAAAACTTTCATGAATCTTTATCATGATATGAATTTGCGCACCTCCTATTTTTCATCTGGCTCCGCCCCCTATTTCCAGAGTTATGGCCCCTGAAATAGTCAAAAATGCACATTTTCACCTTGTGACATGCCTAGCTCAAAAAATGTTTGATATAGATTGATGAAAGCTTGCATGAGTCTTAATCATGATATGAACTTGAGCACCTGCTATTATTCGTCTGACTCCACCCCCTTTTTCTAGAGTTATGGCCCCTGAAATAGTCAAAAATGCACATTTTCACCTTGTGACGTGCCTAGCTCAAAAAATGTTTGATATAGATTGATGAAAGCTTGCATGAGTCTTAATCATGATTTGAACTTGAGCACCTGCTATTATTCGTCTGACTCCACCCCCTATTTCTAGAGTTATGGCCCCTGAAATAGTCAAAAAATGCACATTTTCATCTTGTGACGCGCCTAGCTCTAAAAGTATTTCATATAAATTGATGAAACCTTGTATGAGTCTTTATGGTGATATGGAGTTGCACACCTGCTATTTTTCGTCTGGCTCTGTCCCCTATTTCCAGAGTTACGGCCCCTAAAATAGTCAACAATGCACATTTTCACCTTGTGACGCGCCTAGTTCAAAAAGTATTTGATATAATATTGATGAAAATTTGCATGAGTCTTTATCATGATATAAACTTGCGCACCTCCTATTTTTCGTCTGCCTCCAGCCCCTATCTCTAAAGTTATGGCCCCTGAAATAGTCAAAAATGCACCTTTTCATCTAATGACGTGCCTAGCTCAAAAAGTATTTGATGTAAATTCATGAAACCGTGCGTGCGTCTTTATCGTGATGTGACCTTGCATACTTAGCATTCTTTTTGAAATTTTAGCGCTAATTACAGAGTTATGGCCCTTTGAATAGCCAAAATAGTGAATTTTTTGTTTGTGATGCTCATAGCTCAAAAAGTATATGGCCTAGAATAATGAATCCTTTATACAAAAGATTTGTTGAGGTTATACCCCCTTAAGACTGCAAACATTTGAATTATTGCCCCTTATTTGTGACAAATGTACCAGTGGCCCTGGGGGCACACCCTGTGTCCTAAGACACATTCTAGTTGTGGATACATTGGGAATACTGTGAAGTCATTAATATTCAATTTTCTTGGATTTCTTGGTGGAGTTAATCCAATGACTACTAAAATTCCCATTTCTTTTCTGTTCAAAAGTTAAAATCCTAGAATTCATATCACCATGAAATAATAGTATTGAGGGAAAAAAAACATGAAATTTTGTTCCCACAAAATTAAATGATATCGCAGTATATGTGAATCTTATTTTAAGACAGATACTTGATTTTCATTGAGTTAATATGTGCAATGGTATACAAATCCAAAGAAACCCTTTGCCCAATTACTTTCTGTAGCTCACATTCTAATTGCACCCTGTTAGAACCATCTCACATGTTGTTGTTGCTATGCTCTGGGCAACATAAAACAAAGTAGTGCTGTTGTTTAAGGTTAGAATCATTTTTAGCTCATCTGATTTTTTGAAAAAAAATGATGAGTTATTGTCATCACTTGAGCGGTTGTCGGCGTCGGCGTCGGCGTCGGCGTCTGCGTCGGCGTTGCCTGGTTAAGTTTTATGTTTAGGTCAGCTTTTCTCCTAAACTATCAAAGCTATTGCTTTGAAACTTGGAATACTTGTTCACCATCATAAGCTGACCGTGTATAGCAAGAAACATAACTCCATCTTGCTTTTTGCAAGATTTATGGCCCCTTTTGTACTTAGAAAATATCAGATTTCTTGGTTAAGTTTTATGTTTAGGTCAACTTTTCTCCTAAACTATCAAAGCTATTGCTTTGAAACTTGGAATACTTGTTCACCATCATAAGCAGACCCTGTACATCAAGAAACATAACTCCATCTTGCTTTTTGCAAGATTTATTGCCCCTTTTGGACTTAGAAAATCAGTTTTCTTGGTTAAGTTTTATGTTTAGGTCAGCTTTTATCCTAAACTATCAAAGCTTTTGCTTTAAAACTTGCAACACTTGTTCACCATCATAAGTTGACCCTGTATAGCAAGAAACATAACTCCGTCCTGCTTTTTGCAAGATTTATGGCCCCTTTTGGACTTAGAAAATATTAGATTTCTTGGTTAAGTTTTATGTTTAGGTCAACTTTTTCTCTTAAACTATCAAAGCTATTGCTTTGAAACTTGCAACACTTGTTCACCATCATAAGCTGACCCTGTACATCAAGCAACATAACTCCATCCTGCTTTTTGCAATAATTATTGCCCCTTTTGGACTTAGAAAATCATTTTCTTGGTTGAGTATTATGTTTAAGTCAACTTTTCTCATAAACTATCAAAGCTATTGCTTTAAAACTTGCAACAGTTTTTCACCATCATAAGTGGACACTGTACATCAAGAAACATAACTCTATCCTGCTTTTTGCAAGAATGATGGCCCTTTTTAGACTTAGAAAATCATGGGTAGGACAATATTTCTATTACACAAAAAAAATCAGATGAGCGTCAGCACCCGCAAGGCGGTGCTCTTGTTCAAGTTTTCTTTGCTAGACTTTGGTAATACAAAATAGTGCTGTTGTCTCTGGTTAGAATCATTCTTGGGGTAGTATTTGCTGGCCTAATGGTTATACCAAACCCAAACAGAATAAGGCTTTTATTTCAGGTCAGAACCGTTTCCCAGGATGTCGTTGCAAGGCTCAGTGTAATACCAAGCAGTGTCCATGTTTCCTGGCTGTGAGAGAGTGTGATCCTGATCTGTGTCAAGCATGTGGAGCTGACCAGTTTGATACTGACAAAATATCGTGTAAAAATGTTAATGTACAAAGGAATCTCAAAAAGGTGTTTGCAAAGTTTTTACTTCTCTTTGGAAATAAAACAAGTTCACTATTAAGGGATATAAGGGCCTGCAGCTTAGCTCAACAGAGAGAGTGTTGATCTACAGATCGCAGGGTCGGCAGTTCAATCCTAGGGTGAGGCATTTGTTCTCAGATATGATTTGATAAAGGACATTGTGTCTAAAGTCGTTCTTCACCTCAGATTCATGTGGGGAAATTAGCAATTACTTCCGGAGAACAGGTTTGTACTGATATAGAATCCAAGAACACTAGTTAGGTAAACTGCTCTCCGTTACATAACTGAAATACTGTTGAAAAGTTGAAAAACAGCGTTTAACCCAAAACAAACAAAAACTGACATTCAGGTGACAGTTGGTATAATCAAACTATGCACTGTAAAATAGTAAGACTTAGTTTGTAAAAGCTTTCATGTTGATGTTCGGGAATTGCTTGTGTTGAGGAATATGATATTTAGACTTTGATGGAAATATACGTTATTATTTTAAGTTAACAGTGTTCTTAATAAAGCAATACAAATCTCAAGATGTGTTCACAAATTGTCAGTTGCATTAATTGAAGTTCTGAATCTTACATTATTCTGCGGTTGATTATATGTATATCACTGTTATGGTATTGCTTAATCAAGCTTTGCAAAACATAGAGTGTTTTTACAAGGAATACATACCATTACCAGCTTATTATGAAGTTACTAAATACCTACTGATTCATAAGTTTATAGTCTTAAAACTTGTAAAAAGATAAGAAAAACTCATATTTGAAGAGTTTTGAACAAGTTCTGGTAACTTTGGATATTACTGTTACTTTATTTCAGCATTTGTTACTGGCACCTTCAGATGTAGCAGGCTGGGGAATTTTCTTGAAGGAGTCGAGTGACAAAAATGAGTTCATCTCGGAGTACTGTGGCGAGGTATGTAAACTGTAAGGTGTATAACACAACTGTTATGGGTGCTATATATGTGTTATATATCACATACAACTTGCCAACATTATGCCTGCCCTTGTGTTTCATAATGTATGTGTGGTTTCGGAATCCATACACTTTAAACCTGCTGTTGTGTTTCATAAAGGTCACATTATGCTACTTTAGTTCCTTCTTTATTTCATATAAACAATGAAATCTTGAGACCTCATTTTAAGTACTTTAGAGCATTTCAATGTTATGAAAACCAAATATAGCCAGTTAGTATAACATGTCCTCTGACCAAAAAAAAGAAAGAAAATGAGACGTTACATATGCGAAAAATAATCTGTTTTGAAAAACAACACCCTCTAAAAATGGCTCTTTAGCAATTACACGTATGTAGACATTTTCTCATTGAATAAAGCTAAAACCTGGAAATTGACAATGAAAATGATCTGGATCTTTTCTCAATACAATAAGCAATAAAACTAAGCCAAAAATAAAACTACCACATCTTAAATGCCTATTATACCATATTTCATCAGCAACATGAAACTACATTTTGGACTACTTCATATATAACACTGAGTAGTCACTTCTTGTTAGGTGTAAACAGTCTTATAAAGTATTTGTGATTTGGCATCCATACACTTTAAGCCTGCCGATGTGTTTTATAAAGCGTGTGATTGGGTATTCAAACAAGTTAAACCTGCCGATGTGTTTCATAAAGTATTTGTGATTTGGCATTCATACACGTTAAACCTGCTGATGTGTTTTATAAAGCGTGTGCTTGGGTATTCATACACATTAAACTTGCTGATGTGTTTCATAAAGTATTTGTGATTTGGCATTCATACACGTTAAACCTGCCGATGTGTTTTATAAAGCGTGTGATTGGGTATTCATACACAGTAAACTAGCCAATGTGTTTCATAAAGTGTTTGTGGTTTTCTGCCGATGTGTTTCACAAGCATTATGGTTGTTATATATAAATCACCCCTTCCGTAAATCTGGGCAGATTCTTTTCAATTCCAGTACCGTTAGTCTGCCCACTTTTACGGGTGTATCTGCCCACTTCTACAGTCCTTTACGGATTGAATCTATAGATGAAACGTATATCTGCCCACTTCTACAGTATAGTAAAGTATATATTATATATAACCTAGAACTTTCCCTTGTGTGCCCTTCTGTTTCATAAAGTATGTTTGGTTTGACATCCATGCACTTTAAACCTGCCCGTCTGGCTCATAAAGTATGTGTTGTTTGGCATTCATACACTTTAAACCTCTCCATGTGTTTCATAAAGAATGTTTGGTTTGACATCGATACACTTTTAACCTGCCAGTATATTTCATACTGCAATGGAATGTGTATCACATGAGTGAGTGCTCAATTACCGATACATGTATATATTTACAACTTGTCTGCTGGTTTAACTACTTATTCTTGTTTTGTAAGAGGTTTTTAGTGAGCAGCAAAGCTATTCTAGTAGGAACTTTAAATGTTTCAGGATTCATCATATTTTTTGTGAAACTGAATACTTTCTCCATATTGTTAACAAGTAGATGAGGAAATGTTAGCTGTAAAATCTTTAATTTTGGTGTGGGACTAATTTTTGTGGATTTTGTGATTGTGTCAATCCACAAATTTAAATCCCAGAAAACTTGACATCCACAAATTTATGCCTTCCACATAATTGCCGTATTTACCAAAACCGCAAAATTTAATGACCATAAAATTAAATGATTTCACAGTATTGTAAAGATGTTATATAAAGCTATTTTCACTATTACAGATAATCTCCCAGGATGAGGCAGATAGACGAGGGAAAGTCTATGATAAATACATGTGTAGTTTCCTTTTCAATCTGAATAATGGTAAGACATTTTTGCTTCTGTCTCAGTTTTCCAATATTTCACCCTGCTGTACGGGTCTGGCCAGAAATATTTCATGTGAGGAAGGCCATCCTGCTCTGCTTGATTAAGGAACTTCAATAATAGTTGACAAGATTGTTCCAGTTATACCAGAGTAATTGCACTTGACTTAGTCAAAATTGTCATTATTTCATAATATTTACATTCACTACATAATTTGCTTGCAAAGAAAAAACGTTTTTTATACGCCTGTCTCTGAATGAGCTGGGCGTATTATGTGAACACCCGTGGCGGGCGGGTGGACGGGTAGTCGGCGTCCAAAAGCATGTCCGCTCTCTATGTCGGACAGTTTTCATCCAGTCTTCACCAAATTTGCTGACAATGTGTGTGGGCATAATATCTCGGCCAAGTTCGATAACCAGCCAAATTGCCCCATGCACTCTTGGATTATGGCCCTTGAATTACTCGAAAAACTGCGAATTTAGCCTTGTCCTCTAAGTCAAACAGTTTTCATCCGATCTTCACTAAACTTGCTGATAATGTTTGTGGGCATAATATCTTGGCCAGGTTTGATAACCAGCCAAATTGCCCTAGTCACTCTTGGATTACGGCCCTTGAATTACTTGAAATCTGTGAAATTAGCCTTGTCCATTCAAACAGTTTTGATCTGATTGTCAATTTCATCCCGCATGGAACCTCACAAATACCTTGATTCCTTCTTCCTCTTTTTTGGGTTAACAAGGCATGCAACATCAACATTATTACATTTATGATACATAACTGAATAATAGACGGGCGTATTTTGTGACAGTCTGGCACTCTTGTTTTTTTCGTATAAACAACATTGGCAGAACGATATCAAGGATGTCCCTCTCCGTGAGATTGCACGCATAGTCTGGCATCATTTATAAAAGACCTTGAACAAAATGGTGTCTTTAAAAAAATTCTTACAAAATTTAATGCCAAAACTTTAAAAAGAACAGTAAATTATAGCTAAAACTAATTTTTCTGACGAAATTTTAAAAAAACGACAAGACTGTATGATTTTTCACTGGATTAAACAATATTTTAAATAAACATTAGGAAGGGGAATTGCAATTGAATACTGTTCTATTTAGATGTTGAAAAGATCAATATCTTGGCATTTATTTTGATTCCTGGTACACATGGAAAGCAAACTACTTATTATTGAAGCAAGCTACTACAAAAATATGAATAAAAAGAAGTATGCAATTTTTTATGCCTTTATACAGGTTTAAGCCACATTAGGACTTGTTGCAAATTCATGAATTGCTAGTGCTAGGACACAGATGCCCAAACTATGTGAAGTTTGGATGCAGATGCTCCCATTATTTGAAGTTAGGACACTGATGCTCCCATTATTTGAAGTTCGGACACAGATGCTCCCACTGTTTAATGTTAGGATGCTGATGCTCCCATTATTTGAAGTTCGGACACAGATGCTCCCACTGTTTAATGTTAGGACACTGCTGCTCCCATTATTTGAAGTTCGGACACAGATGCTCCCACTGTTTAATGTTAGGACACAGATGCTCCCATTATGTGAAGTTAGGACACATATGCTCCCACTGTTTAATGTTAGAATACCGATGCTCCCATTATGTGAAGTTAGGACACATATGCTCCATGTATCTTAAAATGTACATGACCTAGAGACATAAAACATGTACTTAGTGAAAGCATCTGAGTCCTAATATCACAAAGTGGGAGCATTAGTGTTCTAACATAAGTGGAGTATCTTTGTCCTAAAATATTTTAGTGGTAGCATCTGTGTCCTGCATATCTGTCTTCACATAGTGGGAGCATCAGCTTCCTTATGTCACACATAGCCTGGGCATCAGCGTCCTAATGTCACACATTGCCTGGGCATCAGCGTCCTAATGTCACACATAGCCTGGGCATCAGCGTCCTAATGTTTCACACATAGTCTGGGCATCAGTGTTCTAATATCTCATAATGAGAGCATATGTGTCCTGGTTTATAGTTTCATTATAAAATCTAAGCCAAGTTTGTAACTTGTCACTGACATTATTTGCCTGTATTTATTTAGTAGAAACTTTTAAAATATTCCTGTCAGAAAACACTTGTACTATTTCAAAATAATTTCACAGACATTTTCTTTGTATTTCCATCTTCTGAAATTATTCAAGCAAGCAGTGTTACTCTGATGAGCGATCTAAGGCCATCATGGCCCTCTTAGTTCTTCATTGCATGAAAATAGAATTTCCTGAGTCTGTCATATATTTAAAATTGGGTCATCTGGAGTCAAAAATTAGGTCACTATGCCATACCATATAAAACTTAACATCAAACTTTGACTGAAACATACTTGAATGGAGTCCTCTCAGATTTTTTTTAAAACGGTTCTTCATTAGACTTATTCTGTATCATTCAAGGTCAGGGACATATGAGCAACCCAGGACATTGATGATCTTATTTATTCTCTATTGCAGTCACCTATCACAAAACTATTACTTGTTTTTCATGGCAGATTTTGTGGTAGATGCAACACGAAAAGGAAACAAGATCAGGTTTGCCAACCACTCCGTCAATCCAAACTGTTATGCAAAGGTAATGATGGTCAATGGTGATCATAGGATTGGAATCTTTGCGAAGCGATCAATCCAGTCTGGAGAGGAACTCTTCTTTGATTACAGGTTACAGTTCATTCTATTGTTATCTGTATTGGCTTGGATTTCATGCTGTGAAGAGATAAGGCGTAAACTTTTAATTACTAATAATGGCAAAGTTCTTCATCTCAAATTCTAACTTGGCTCAATTATATACATGTATATATTCTGTGATCAACAACAGTTGATGTGTGAATGAGTAAGAGAGCAAATTATGACGTCAAGTTGCTGTATAACATCGGGTTTATTGCTACTCAGATAAATGAAGTCTAGCATAATTTTATACGCCCGCTCTCTAAGTCAAACAGTTTTCATCCGATATTCACCAAACTTGCTGACAATGTTTATGGGCATAATATCTCAGCCAGGTTTGATAACCAGCCAAATCGCCCAAGGCACTCTTTGATTATGGCCCTTGAATTAAATTATGATACGCAACTGAATATTTAGAGGGGCGTATTTTGTGACAGTCGGGCACTTTTGTTATAATACTTAAACGAGCATGTAAGAATGAAAACAAGGCCTTCTGATGGTTTATCATCTAATTTACTGCAGTAGGCCTACATCTTTCAGATGCTTTCAGATGCCTGGGTATCTATTCACTTGTGCTAACTACATCATGGTTTAGTTCATGAGCATCTGAACTTTGAACTGTGATAAATCAGACAACAAACCACTCTAAGACCGTGATTATTTGATAAATAATGGGTAATTTTATTATAGACAGAAGTCTTGACATGGATTGCCAGTATGCTTTCAAGTATTTGGTTTTATTGTGCATATTTTAAGCATGGTGATACCATCAAAATAGTGCCAACATCTTTAGCATGTTTGAGATTTCATTAAGTGATGTATACACTGGGCTAAATGTCCATATTAACCATATCTGTTTTGTATTTATTATGCTGATTAGAAAAATACAAAATGCTAGTTAGAAACAAAAATGCACATCATCACAGTAATTCATTCCATTACACTATACGAACAGTATTCATATACATCCACCCTTACATTAGATGTAGAAATAGAGTGTGAATGGGCCATAGTCTTGAGCAATGGGCTGTTACAACAAAAATAGGTAATGAGCAATAGACTATAAAAACATTTAAGTTTCAAAAATGAAGAAAAATTACTCACGTTATTATCAATAGTAACAGTAGTAATGCATTGGCAGTAACATAATATTACTGTCTTTTAATGTCTTTTTAAAAATATGTTCTAAATAACTCTGTTACTGTAGCAACATTTAATTATACCCCCACAAAATGAAGTTTGGGGGAGTATGTAGGAGTGAGCTTGTCGGTTGGTCTGACAGTCCATTGGTTTTCATGGTTTCCGGACAATAACTCATGAAAAGCTTGACAGATTTAAATAATGTTTGGTACACAGGTTTAACATCAGAAAATACAGGATAAATTCAACTTTGAGGTCAAAGGTCAAGGTCACAGTGACCCTGAACAGTTAAATGGTACCCGGATGATAACTTGAGAACGCTTGGGCCTAGGATCATAAATTTTGGTACACAAATGTAACATCATGAAATACAGGTCAATTTCGACGTTGAGGTCAGTAGGTCAAAGGTCAAGGTCACAGTGACCTGGAACAGTTAAACAGTTTCCGGTAGATGACTTGAGAACGCTTGGGCCTATGATCATAAATTTTTGTACACAGGTGTGACATGATAAAATACAGGTCAAGGTTGACTTTGAGGTTAGTAGGCCAAAGGTCAAGGTCACAATGACACGAAACAGTGAAACGGTTTGCACATGATAACTTGAGAATGCTTGGGCCTAGGATCATGAAAATTTATAGGGAGGTTTGTGATGACCAGCAGATGACCCCTAATGATTTTGAGGTCACAGGTCAAGGTCACAGTGACCCAGAACAATTAAATAGTTTTCAGACAATAACTTCAAAACATTTAGGCCTAGGATCACGAAACTTAATAGGGAGGTTGGTCATGAGCAGCAGATGAATCCTATTGATTTCGATTTCAAAAGGTCAAAGGTCAGAGTGACCCGGAGCATTTAAACCGTTTCCGCACAATAACTTGAAAACGCTTGGGCCGAGGATCGTGAAACTTCATAGGGAGGTTGATCATGACCAGCAGATGACCCCTATTGATTTTTAGGTCAGTAGGTTAAAGGTCAAGCAAGTTCAGCTGTGACATTGGCTTAGTTCTGTGGCAAGGCCATATTGTTGGGGTATAATTCGTCACTCCTGTGACAACTCTAGTTTGAGAAAGGCCTTGATATGTTTTGAATGAAATAGTTCTAAGTAATAAGCTGTACATTTCAGCTAAATTAAAATCTGCGTTAAGTAGTGAAAGCTCTAGATTCACCCGAAACCCTGTTAAAGTGTATGACATTGAAAATGACATAACAAGCATTGAGCTGAATTGTAGCGAAAATGTATGACCTTGTTTGTTAATGGCATAACAATATTGAGCGAAATCATATTGAAAGTGTATGACATCGTTTGTAAATGTCATAACAGATTTTTAGCAAAATATAAGTGAAATGTCAAAAATATAATTTTGAAACTTAATTTTGTCAAAATCACAACTTCATTTGGTTTAAAAAATTGTGATAAAGGCCCTTCTCTCAGCCTCTGGCCCAAATACATAAGGTGCCAGATTGTGGCTTACCTCTGCTTCTCTAATATAACTACCTCACATAGCATCTTCTTGAATAGCCTGACATATCGAATCTGACTAAATATAGGCTTTGTAGACCTTTTCATTGTGAACAGCAGTCAGCACTATATCAAATGATGTAACTATATATTTTCAGATATGGACCAACAGAACAACTACGATTTGTGGGTATAGAGAGAGATGTTGAAATGATATAACATTTGGAGATGAGTGCCTGATAACTCATGTGAAATAATTAGATCAAGTGGGAACTTTTTAGCTTGGCTTTTTGAAGTATATAAAGAGGTTTCCAGCTTTTGCTAATGTCAACATCCAGATATTTAGTTTTGATATACATTTTGTCCCTGTATTTTTGTTATTACTGAATGTGTTTGCTTTAAACTTAGGTTTTTCTGCATCATCAAACACATCATAAGGCAAGATCCACAACTAGCATCAGTATTGCATGAAATATTTCTTGCATAATTGGGCTTTCTGGTGGTTTCACACGTGCTGGAAACTCCCAACTTACACCCCGGGATGTAAGATGATTCTCATGCTGTAAAGACGTATAACAAACTACATCTATATAGTGGTTTTGTGCAGTAATTAATTTTATGTAAAACCAAATAAAACTCGAATACCTTGATTGTTCATCTCTGTTGATTATAATTTATTTCTCAATTTAAAAAGAATTATTTTACATAAAAAGCATAATTTCAGTGCAGATGATAAAATAAAACTCTTGACTAGTAAGTTGCCATGTACTTCATGTTTACAGATGTAAGGTTACTTGCGCTTTGTTAATATGCTACTGTAAGAAAAAAGTGCTGGAAGAAAGTCTTGTTTGAATCAATTTTTACTATCTTTGTTTTTTTTTAATATGTCATGCATACTTGTGGAAAACTGGTTAGTACTGGTACAGAATCCAGGGAAATGGTTAAATTCACTGCCTGCCATTACTTAACTGAAATACTGTTGAAAAACAACACTAAACCGAAGAAAACAAAATTGAATATGGGATGCAAGGAAACGATTCTGTCTCTGGTTGTAGGTGCAGATGGGAGTATAAGTCTCTTGGGTAACTTTACACTGTAACTTTGCTTACATGGTAACTCTGCAGAGCCTCGTTACAGCCTAAACACTTACTCTCAAGCTGGATATTCCCATCTTCACCTACAGCCAGTGAAAGAATCTTAAATTCCTGTATGTACTTACAATTATAAGTTAAAGAGTTGGTGTAAGTCTTGTATTTACAATATTGGAAGCTTCAAATTCAGAGCAGTTGTTTCCCATCAGTCTCACCATGTGTTAAAAAGTACTTTAACTACTGCATCAGTATTGTATGAATTATTCCCCCTCATTTCTTGGAATTCCAGGTAAAATTGTTTGTGAGCTGAAGTTACTCTGGATTCTCTTGAAAGTATTGTCTTCTAACATTTCCTCATCATTAAGGACATCACCTTTGACAAGATCTATAACTCTGTTGCCAGTACTTTATGAATTATCCCCTTTTTACTTTGAATTTAATGTGGTTCTGGGACGATCTATGTATGAAAAGAATTGGAACCACTGTCTTACCTTTGCATGATCGTAAGAGGCGACTAGTAGGGTCTTAACACTTGGTTTTTGCTGTAACTTTGTGATTCCAGCAGGTATACAAATTTTGATTCCATACCTCATGTTTTTATTTCGCTGTAAATGAGATGTGAAACCAAAATTTGTAGTCCTGTTTGGCGCCATATAACCTATACTGTGTTGGTGCGCTGTAAAACCCAAACCAATTTTGAACACTATCTTTGAAAATGCTCATAATAGAAGGACCATATTAACTGTTCAAACACTTGTTGTTTATGCCTTTATGATGCTTTCAGATTATAGATACAAAACTGCTTCTATTACAAAAAACTGTTCAGTGACCTTCATTTTTTCCTGCTCGGATATACTCAATCTCACTATCCAGCATCAAATCAGTCAAGCAGGCCCTCTGACAGCTCTAGTTCAACAGTTTTAAACAGTTGCAAATATTGTGAGATGAGATTAAAAAAAGTTCAGCATTTTCCTTTGTTTCAGATCAACTAGTTAAACAATCAAGATTTATAGCTACATTTGAAATGGATAGAAATAAATGTCAGTGAAAACCTGTTTTGCTTTGATTTTTTTTCATTACCTCATGAGTGCTCAGGTGAGGTATTGTGATCTTCCTACAGATCAATATAATTAAATCTTCACTAATCCAGCCTGTTATATATTATAACACCAGTTCCTAAATGTGATATTTTGTAACAAGAAAGTCTTCACAATAACTTCACTTCAAATTATTAAGTTATGCCCTAGAAAATGATTGTGGAGGAGGTTTTAGGCACTTGGATTTACCCTTGTCTGTGTGTCGCTCATATCTCCATGTCATCAGATGTCGTATATTATGGTTTTTCAGCATGTGAAGTTGTGCATTTGGATTTCACTGCCAAAGACCAGAGTTACTGCCCTTGCTTAAGTCAGAAATATGCATGAATAACCTCAAAGTTTGTGTGACAAGTATCTCAGATAGTACGTTACCTGGAGTCCTGGAGCATTATATATGAATGTTGTTCAGTATGTGAAGTTATACACCTGGGGGTTTTATTTGGTGTTTACCCCTTCGCCCTCCTGCACCTTCCAACTCCTCCCCAAAATTTTACTGTTTCAGTTTCTTTACCCCCAACCCTGTTAAAAGGTAAAATGGAAGCTTCATTAGTCTTGCTTTGTCAACAAGCTAACACATGATCGTTCTGTGACAGGAAGTGGGGCACATCTATTTCTTTTATCAGCATGTAGGTTGACGAAATCAGAAAAAGTGAAGCATATTGTATCAGGCTAAACCGTTTTCACTTTCCACTTGGGGTAGTGCGATATCAATGCCTGTAAGAACCTGATAAAAATAGTATTCCTTAAGTGTTTGCATCAGTGACTAAAAAAAAGTTTAAACCTGGTGGGAGAAATTTTTTATTTCCCTCTTGGGTGTAACTAAATGATTATACACTCTGTGTGAAAAGAAAATCATATGGACTTTGTTATAAAAGAAGCAGTGTATTTTCAATAATTGTGTATAGAAGACATCTCAATTATAAGGCAGTATAATTCTCATATCTATAGTACAGTGTTACATTCTTATATTTACAACTGGTTTAACTTGCAATAAAACAGTGGTAATTATGCAGTACTGACATTTAAGAAAATAGTTCATGTTAGTACAAGAACGATTATAACCCTCTTATATTACATAGGCGATCCATTTATTTTCTATTCCTGTTCAAACACTTACCTTCAATTATGCTTACAAAGACAGCAATATTTTATTAAACTGCAAATTTCAGAATCTTAACTATGACAAAATCATATATATTTCAAATTGCAAGGAAAACATTACATTACATTTCAGATTTTAAAGATAATTTAGTGATCTGAGGCAGTATCTTTTAACCAGGGTTTTCCTGCACGTCCGCAAATGAATAGTAACTATAGATCTGCATGAACTGTTGCTTTGGGCATATATACGAATGATTAATGTCCGCAGAACCCTGGCATTTCATACCTTTTTTCTGGAATCCACTAGCGATTTCGATCCATGACAAACTGGTTAAAGTATTAAGCTATATGGTTTGCCTTAAGGAAGCGGTTATTCACTGTATAAGTTGAAAACTGCGACATTATTTTAAGAGCTGCAAAAACCGCTATGTAACGTAATGTATATCTCGGAATATTCAAATATATTTCATGGTAGAAAATAAATTATTTACTGATAAGGACATTTAGCATTGAATATAAAAGGTATTTAAATACCCAGGCAGCAGATGGGGAGGGCGAAAAATCTCTGCCCCATGATCCCTCTTGGGACCTGCGGCCCCCAATCCCGCGTGTTTTTAGGATTGTCGCTATAGTCCTGTTTCACTCTTGTTTTTTCAGTTACACTCGCGAGGTGAATCGCCGTCGGCTGCATTTGACAGATTTAAAAAATAGTTAAAGATCAAATGAAGTTTTACATAATCTGTGCGCGAGTATAAAAGTGTGCTATAGTGTCTTTGATTAATGATAAGTATTGCGATGCCTTATCTAAAGTGAGGTCAGGAAACGTGTATATCTTGCGAAAATAGTTTAAGACATTTACATATAGCGTGTTTTGCGTACAATAATGGCTATTATGTTGACACAGATATTGTTCATTATTCCTTTGTTAATTTGTACAAAAGCACAAAATCAGCAGCAGATGACCACGGTGACACCAGTACGGTATGCTCTCATTCTGCGGGAACTTGCCGATGTGACACGAGGCCGGGAGGCACTGCAAGTCAAAGTTAAACAATACAGAGAAACCTATGACCAGCTGCAAAGAAAAACTGCTGCAGATAAAGGTATTTCTGCTTTTTTTTTTTGGTTCTTTGGGATCACTGAGTACATTCTTACTTAATACAATTCCTCTTAAAGCAGCATGCCTCCAGATTTGGCTAAAAAATAATCTTTCTTTCAAATTGAAGTTTTGGTCATATTATGAACATTAGAATATGAATTTTTGTTTTTCTAAAATATTTTAAAAATTCCAAATCAAGAAAAAAAGATGACCGCGTCGGGAATCGAACCCCGGACCGCCGCGGCAATAAAGACGTTTTGCCTTCGTCGTAACCAATAGCGTTATAGCTGAAATAGTGAATAATGTCTTCAAAATATAGATATTTGTAATCGAGACAGTTTACCTGGAGTATTTTCATCGTAAAAAGTAGTAAAAACAGCAAATTCTCATATGTTTCCGTAACATAAAGTTTGTCAGTACTTAATTACGTTTTAAAGCCTTCTTAAGAAATATAGCATTTATTTCGAGATATCTAAAAAAGATTTTTGTTGAACGATCTGGAGGCATGCCGCTTTAAACCGATACTAGGGGGCGTGAGGGGTGTTGAATATTTCATAACTTCTCATGAACAAACTTACTCAAACACGAGTCTGTTATTATGTTGCTTGGTTGATTCATGGAGATCAAACGCTGGAAAAATTGCTACATGACCTAAATTTTGTCGACGTAACTCTTAACCAAACAAAAACAGAACATGTGTATAATTTCCATTTTAAGACTATTTGACAGCTAAGCATATTAACGTAAAATACAGAAACAGAGTCGTTCAGTTTCATCGAGTCTTCCGAGGCGCATGCCTAGAGTACCGGTTATCTGGACCCGGCGACCGTTATTACAGTACGTCTCTGTTCGCCGCTCCCGAACCAAGAAGTAATACAGCGGTTTTTAATTAAAATGAATTAGAAAGTTCCTCTATTTCAAAAATAGCATTATGTAATTTATTTTACAGCTGCATGCCGCTGTTCCAGTAATACTGCCGTAGCATTTACCGCCCATCTTGATAAAGAAATCACAGTTCTTGGACTTGACCAGCCACTCCCTTTTGATAACGTCACATTGAATGAAGGAAACGCGTACGATGCACGCCACGCCCAGTTCCGAGCTCCATTCAACGGAACCTACCAGTTCTTCGCATCTTTGACCAGTAATGCTGGGTACCAGTTAGCAGCACAGTTTATGCTCAATGGTTCGCCTGTAATAAATATACGCACCGGAAATGATAACCAGTTCCATACGGCAACAAACGGATTGGTGGTACATATGAACGCCGGTGATGACCTGTGGGTTCAGCATGCCCATTCTGTCGCCGATTCGAACCGACTTTTTCACGGAGAAGGACTGTTAACTACGTTCTCGGGATATCTTGTCAATAAAGATTAAAATGTATCTTTGCCGTTCTCTTTGGTCGCTTTCTCATTTCTTACTGAAAATTAACAAGATGAAAATTTGGCTGTATAATTCTAGTATTTGTTTTCATTTTACACATGCCATGATTACCTTAAAAATATGACATACTTAAATTGCGTGATCTACACTCCTGTCACTCAATTACATGATAAACCGTAAGACTAAAAGTTTGGCATGTTTGCCACAATAACTTCTTTTTGACGTCCATCTGAACACTTCATTACTTTGGTAAATGTCAACTTTATTTCCCATGAAGGTTCCATATGAACGTTATTGCTGATAAAAATACAGTCCATCACTTATGTTTATCTAAATAAATCGAGATTCACGGCCGACAATCATAAATCATGAACCTAAATTTTTTGTTTGGAAGAACTGGATTAAGGAGACAGTTAATCAATCGCCTTATGTAGTCATTCACCTTGCGTGGAAACAATAAAATTTTGTTAAGTACTTCCTTGAAAGTTTTTCGTAGTAGATAAGTATTATCCATGGTTTGATGGTAACGCTTCGTTTATATATCAAATATTGCCAAAAAGAGCATGAAACTATTTGCGTACTGGTAAAAAGCTGACGGAAATTGTCAAGTTTGAAGGCATGCCATCAATAGGACGTCTTGGTGAAAAGTTGACATAAGTGGTAAAGGTTGATGGAATACATCAGTAGGATGTCTTTGATGACGTAAGCTGTCAGTTTACATGTATCAATAGATTGGGCAAAAAGGACTAATGTAAACTATGTTTCGTACTTTGGTAAAAGCTGACGTAAATTGTCAAGTTTGAAGGCATGCCATCAATAGGACGTCTTGGTGAAAAGTTGACATAAGTGGTAAAGGTTGATGGTATACATCAGTAGGATGTCTTGGTGAAAAGCTGACGTAAGTGGTCAAGTTTGAAGGCATGCCATCAATAGGACGTCTTGGTGAAAAGTTGACATAAGTGGTAAAGGTTGATGGTATACATCAGTAGGATGTCTTGGTGAAAAGCTGACGTAAGTTGTCAAGTTTGAAGGCATGCCATCAATAGGACGTCTTGGTGAAAAGTTGACATAAGTGGTAAAGGTTGATGGTATACATCAGTAGGATGTCTTGGTGAAAAGCTGACGTAAGTGGTCAAGTTTGAAGGCATGCCATCAATAGGACGTCTTGGTGAAAAGTTGACATAAGTGGTAAAGGTTGAAGGTATACATCAGTAGGAGGTCTTTAAGAAAAGCTGACGTTGGTGGCAAATATTGAAGGCTGGACCTCCTGGTGAAAATTTAGCGTTAGTGGTTAAGTTTGAAGGCAGGACGACCTGGTGAAAAGTTGACGTTAGTGGTCAAGTTTCATGGTATGCACCAGTAGGACAACGAGGAAACGTCTAAAATATCGTCAATTCTAGCACAAAACTGCTGTTCTTGTCACTTTTCGGGGGTGTTTTAACAGGACAGAAAACGTGTGTAAACAGAGAGATTCTCGCGCTCGCGTGCTGTTATAACACCTTTTTATATATGCGCGTTCCGTGGCAAAGCGTAAACGTCATTCGGCCCCAAAACGGATAATTCAAAACGAAATGACGTCAACGTAAAAAACAACTCAGACATTCCCGCGCATTTCGTGGAAAATTAATGACGTTGAGAGACATTGTATCCATTTATCAGTTTTTACGCGTTTTATGCTAGAATAGCGTTAGCGCATGTTCATTTCGTGTTATAACGTTTGCAGAATCCCTCGGGATACGTGGGTACCCTCGCCCTAACGGGCTCGGGTACCAACCAATCCCTCGGGAATCTGCAGATGTTATAACACGAAAAAACATGCGTTATCCCTACATTCTATTCTGTCAAAGTTTCACGGAAATCGATGGGGGCCGATTTTACCTTCATTAACAATATTTAGAATACTAAAACACAATATATGTACGAAAGGCATATATAGACATGTTAGTTCTCTAAATAAGAATATGTTTAATCAAGTCAAATTACAGATATAGCTCACCCCTTAGTCTCGAAAATCAGCACATTGTGTAAGTACAAAATGCATATTGTTTTAACACTTATTTTGTCCTTGTATGATTGATATTATACAGAAAATAGTCATTAGATAAATATTATAAATTGTTTAGAGATAATGTATGTAAAATAGAAATCGTTCTGTGCAGATGTAACAAAACATACGGCAAACTCAATACTGTTTTTGTTGAACCTGTTGATTTTACCGCATTTTCTTTTCGTCAAAATAAAGTAGCGTCTCACAAAACACAACTTTATGAAAGTGTCTGACAATAAGTACATTAGTAGATATCATATTATGTCTAAGCTATATGCAACTTATTTTCAAATTCTTCATCAAGTGTTCATGTTCATCTGCCATGTAAAACGGCATCCATTTTCTCATGATAACTGGGGTGTGACGCATTTCCAGGTTCTATATTTGCGAGGTTCCAGGTACTCTCCATTTATGATACATTGCGCAAGGGGTCTGGCGCTAGTGGTAAACCTTTGTTTTGCGCCAGTGATTTGTCTATAGTTGATGTCAGTTTCTATCATACGAGGTACCGATTTTTGGTCATTTTTGCAAGAATTATTAAACTAAACAAGTTTTCGTGACTAATTCAGTAATAAGTATTTATTCCTACTTTAGCCAATTATTTGTCTAACGATAGTGATAAACCTTTAATTGTCTTTGCAGCGGTCGTTGAAGTGCTAAATCTGTTCGGCGCAAGTGGTAAATCTTCCATGCTCTGGTCGGCGCAGGTGATAAACCTTCTCTGCTCTGTTTTGCGACAGTGGTAAATTATCTATGCTCTGCCCAGTGCCAGTGGTAAACATTAAATTGTCTATATTTTAGTCGGCGCTAGTGGTAAACCTTAAATTGTCTCTACTGTAGTCAGAGCTTGTGGTATACATTTAATTTTCTGTATTCTAGTCGGCGCTAAAGGTATTCCTTCATCTTTTCATGCTCTGAGTGCTTTCAGTCTTGGTGGATGTAAGTTTGACGGTGGTGGGTGATTTTGTTGGCACTCTGCTGGTTTTACATGTCGGAAAGGATGGGTAACTAGTGGCGGTGGGTGAAGCCTCGAAGGGTTATAAACAAGTGGAGCGTGGCTTGGCGGAGAAGGCAAGGGTATATCGTTGTACATCTCTGAAACAGTAAATGATAGAAAAACATATGTGTAGTGATGTTTTTGTATTATCATTACAATAAAATATACATGTATGTTATTTTGATTAATTTCATCAACAAAATAGTGATTACTGCTGTTGTGCTAATTGTTGTTATCGGTGCTTCTGTTGTTATTGTTGCAGCTAATTTTTTGTCAAAACACATATAAAAGATGATTTACTCAGATAATTTTGTTGACTCTGTAATCACAGCTGCAAGAAGAAGCTTGTCCGCTAATTAGTTAGGGACCGGCTGAGTCCTGTGACAAGCCCTTAACCGGCTTTACTAGTTTAACACACATGCGACAGGAACCGTACCTGCCGGGTTATGTACTACAAACATGCGTCAGAAACACTATCTGCTGTAGTTAAGACCGGCATGCGACAGTGCTTTAATAGTGGGAATCGACTGAGTCTTGTTTTATACACATATGACTGGAACCATACCTCTTGTAATAGTGTGTGTGTGTGTGTGTGTGTGTGTGTGTGTGTGTGTGTGTGGTGGTGGTAGGGGGGCGGCTGAGACCTCATTAACATACAACCGATTGGAACCTTACGTAACTTCTCTAATAGTAGAGCCCGACTGAATCCTGTTTAACACACATCCGACAAGAACAGGGATGGGCTAAGTTCTGTTTATAATACTTGTGACAAGAGCCTTAAATGCTGTAATAGTGGGGACTTTAGTTTAACACACAATATGTAAGAACCTTAATTACCTGCTGTTATAGTAGGGACGGGCTGAGTCCTGTGTTTTTTCTTGTAGTGTGTGCAACATACTCCTATTATCACAGCCACGACAAGAATAAACAGAAGAGATCCGAATACGCCAGCAACTATTGGAATAGGTCTGAAATGAAATAAATGTACTAATGATCCATAGTCATTACACAGACTAGCATGTAAGATAGGCCTCCGTGTCCGAGTGGTTAAGAATCACTTGCCCCTCACCAAGGTGGGTCTGAAGTCTCGTTTGTGGCGATTTATTCATTTGAGGAAGCCAAATTGTAACCGCATTGCTAGTCTATCAAACAAATCTTCTTTTACACTCTTTGGTATAGTTGTAGGCCATTTTGACCTTTTTGCACTGATCATTACATTGACTGGCTCGGAATAGCCTTAGTAAGTCCATTTTTATGCCCCCCTTCAAAGAAGGAGGGGTATATTGTTTTGCAGATGTCGGTCGGTCGGTCGGTCGGTCGGAATGTAGACCAATCCGTTTCCGGATGATAACTCAAGAATGCTTGGGATAGGATCATGAAAGTTGATAGGGAGGTTGGTCATCACCAGCAGATGACCCCTATTAATTTTGAGGTCTGTATGTCAAAGGTCAAGGTCACAGTGACCCTAAATAGTTAAACGGTTTCCGGATGATAACTCAGTAACACTTGGGCTTAGGATCATGAAAGTTGATAGGAAGGTTGGTCATGACCAGCAAATGACCCTATTGATTTTAAGGTCAGTATGTTAAAGGTCAAGGTCACAGTGACCCTGAACAGTTAAACGGTTTCCGGATGATAACTCAAGAACGCTTAGTCCCAGGGTCATGAAAGTTTACAGGGAGGTTGGTCATGACCAGCGGATGACCCCTATTGATTTTGAGGTCAGTATGTCAAAGGTCAAGGACACAGTGACCAGGAACAGGAAAATGGTTTCCGGGCAATAACTTAAGAACGCTTGGGTCTATTGTCAGGAAAATTGATAGTGAGGTTGGTCATGACCAGCATATGACCCCTATTGATTTTGAGGTCATTAGGTGAAAGGTCAAGGTCACATTGGCCAGGAACATTTAAATGGTTTCTGATCTTTTTATCCAAAACCACAGGGCCTAGGGCTTTGATATTTGGTATGTAGCAAAATCTAGAGGTCCTCTACCAAGATTGTTCAGATTATTTCCCTGGGGTCAAATATGGCCCCACCCCGGAGGTCACATGGTTTATATAGAATTATATAGGAAAAACTTTGAAAAACCTCTTGTCCAAAACCACTGGGCCTAGGGCTTTGATATTTTGTATATGACATCATCTAGTGGTCCTCTACTAAGATTGTTCAAATTATTCCCCTAGGGTCAAATATGGCCCTGCCCTGGCCCTGGGGGTCTCATACTTTGAAAATCTGCTTGACCAAACCACAAAGACTAGGGTTTTGATATTTGTAATGTAGCATCATCTAGCGGTTCTCTACCAAGTTTGTTCAAATTACCCTTCTATGGTCAAATATGGCCCCGCCCCGGGGGTCACATGGTTCATAAGGACTTATATAGGGAAAAGCTTAGAACCTTCATGTCCATAACCTACATCATTCAAATTTTGACCACATGTATAGTTTTGAGTGGCAAGATGAAGCTTGACATGAGTTGACCTTGATCTTGACCTAGTGACCTACTTTCACATTTCTGTAGCTACAGCCTTCAAATTTGGACCACATGCATAGGTTTGTGTACCAACACAAACTTTGACCTTGTTATTGACCTAGTGACCTACTTTCACTTTTTTGAAGCTACAGACTTCAAATTTGGACCACATGCTTAGCTTTGTGTTCCGATATAAAATATGACCTTGATTTTGACCTAGTGATCTACTTTCACATTTCTCAAGCTACAGCCTTCAAATTTGAACCACAAGCATAGTTTTGTGTACCAAAATGAACTTTGATCTTGAGATTGACCTAGTGACCTACTTTCACATTTCTGAAGGTACAGGCTTCAAATTTGGACCACATGCATAGTTTTGTGTACCGAAATAAAATTTTACCTTGAAATTGATCTAGTGACCTACTTTCACATTTCTCAAGCCACAACTTTCAAATTTGGACCACATGCACACTGTTTTGTACCGATAAGAAATTTGACCTTGATTTTGACCTTGAGCTAGTCTTGACATTTGGAACATTCAAAAATGGTTCAGTGGTGGGCGCCACGATCACGCTGTGATCTCGTTAGGTTAATAGGTTAAAGGTCAAGGTCAGATTGAACCAGAACGGTAGAACTTTTGTTTACAGTGAGCATATAATTTCTGTTCCTTGTGCAATTACTGATTGCATCAAGGGGGGCATTTCGTGTTCGACGAGCTCTTGTACTATTTAACGCTATTCGTAATATTTTCACATAGATGACAGTGTGATATCACCAATTCAGTTGTGCGATATCACACATTTATTATATAATTATGGCATCAATTATTCAAAACAGATTACAAGTACATTGTACGTGAATACTTGAATGGATGTTTATGCATATCTTAATATATGATATAAACAATAGGAACAGTCGATATCACATATTCGTCATGTGTTCGAAATGAATTCTTATAATACATCACCTTTAAAAGGGATGCACTACTTGGGTCATTTATTTAAACTTATATCATTAATTATAATTTGATATCTACGTACTATTCCAATTATTGATATCACACATTCATTTTGAATGCATGATATCATCAACTAGTTTGTTTAACATCAAGATTTTATTTTTAAAATATGAGAAAACATACTGATCCAGAATGCAAAAGTAACATTTTTTAAAACTGATTTTTCCTTGCATATTAATTGCAGTAAGTGGGAGTATCACTACAATGTTTGATATCAGCAACTCCGCTGCTTGATATCACATATATGCGTGATTTCAGACATTCGAGTAGGTGATATAACAATGTGCAGTGCAATATCTCATATTCAAATAATGCATGTGAAATAAGGTGTTTAGTTGATACCCAAAATACAACGGCATTGATTTTTCACACCATAATTTAGATTTTTCTGTCTGCACCATTTTATTTCCAATTATTATACTTGCCCAACAGGTGACAACTGTCGTAGTTCTATGTCTTTACTATTTGCCCAACAGATGGCAACTGTCGTTATTTTGGATCGTATAATACTTGCCCAACAGGGGGCAACTGTCGTAGTTCTGGGTCATTACTATTTGTCCAAAAGATGTCAACGGTCGGAGTTTTGAATTGTAATTATTTGCCTAATAGATGGCAAATGTCGCAAGTTCTGGGTCATTACGAATTGCCTAAAGTAGTTCTAGGTCATTGCTATTTGCTCAACAGATGTTAACTGTCGTTATTTTTGATCGTATAGTACAGGGAGCTACTGTCTTAATTCTGGGTCATATCACTATTTGCCCAACAGATAGCAAATGCTCTTAGCTCTGGGTTATTACTATTGCCCAACAGATGGCAACTGTCGTAGTTTTGGATCGTAACTATTTGCCAAACAGATGGCAAATGCCGTAGTTCTTGGTCATTCCTATTTGCCCAACAGTTAGCAGCTGTCGTAGTCCTAGGTTATTACTATTTCCCAACAGATGGCATTTGTCGTTCTTTTAGATCGTAACTATTTGCACAACAGATGGCAATCGCCGGAGTCGAAGTCCTGGGTCATTACTACTTGCCAAACAGATGGCAACTGCCGTAGTCCTGGGTCATGACTATTTCCCTTACAGATGGCAATTGCCGTAGTTCAGGGTCATGATTATTTGTGAAAAAATGATCTTTTATATACAAGTAGTAAACCACCCTTGTGTTTTTATTGAGTCAGGTTGTTTATCACTTTATGTTTGTGCCACATTAACAAAGATACGAACATACCTACACATGTATGTAACTTCAGCTATCTGTGAACAAAAACACTCACCCTACACAACAATGTCTGTTTTTAAAGTCGCCACAACAGCCGTAGTTTGGGCACTTTAGGTGATTGGTTCGATCCTTCCTACTTGTATCAAGGTAATCACAATTTTCATCAACACTTCCACACAAACGTATCAAACCTAGAGACAAAACAATTTCACAGTTGTTCAATTTTGTTTAGAAAGCACATAGTTTTGAGCATCAATGCAGATAATTAAAAAGTTTAGCTAAGCGGCACAGTTATGCTTTCGTGGGCCGCTAACCATTGGCGGGGAGAACAATTGGCTCCAGGTACCAGGTACTCGGTCATCCAACCGTCGCGGATACGCGGGTACACGATAATAGATTATAAGCAGCAGAGTTAAACTCAATAATTAAATCTAAGTATGGCAAGCCGTGAAACTATTTATTACATGACTCCAGGAAATGTTTAAGTTACAGCGATATCTCTTTAGTTTAAGGAATAACTGTATTCTAAAAGAGCTATCTTTGTTCTGCGACAGACAGTTGCTCCCACTCTATGATGCGCGCGAAAGCAAATTACTTTTTAAAAGCGTTTCTACTTTGTTCAAAATTCGATTTGTACAGGGGTCAGTTTTTTTTTCTGAAACGTTTTCTGTCCTCTCTTTTGAAAAATAAAACTGCTAGCACTTAACATTTTCAAGGTATCTCTTCAAATACAATGCTTGCACACTTGCCAACAGAGCTTGTTTTAAAACAGTGCTAGATCTTCTATTTTTCAACAAAAGTGAGTTTTCTATATCCCTTAGTGCCTTACACAAATCATTCTTCTTTTTGTAGTTCTATCTTTTAAATATATAATGCTATCAAGATATCTCTATAGCTTTAAGAGAAAGCTATTTTCTGTAGTCATTGAATAAATAGTAAAACTGCTTTCCCCATCTGTTGCTTAATTTCTCTTCCTAAATAAAGTCACCTTTAAGATTCCTTCACTGATTGTAGGTGCAGATGGGAATATCCGGCCTCGAGGGGAACTGTTTCGGCGACAACGAGGCTCTGTCGAGTTACCGCATAAACAGTTATCCGAGAGCCGGATATTCCCATCTGCACCCACAGCCAGTGACAGAGAATCTTTTCTTGCATACCATATTCGATAAATAATGATAAAAATATAATCAACCGAACAACTTTAGAACTATTTATTACAGCAGCGTATCTAAACAAAGCGCGAGAAACCAACGTCCGTAAACAGGAAAGACGCTATATGACGTTTCATGGACAAACAACAGTGTTTAGTTCCGGTTTTGTTTTATCGGTTGCAGCGTAACGTTATGACTTTTTGATAACATAGCGTATTTTTTAATCGAGAAATAAACAATCAGGAACAAAGAGGAACTGTCAAGGTATCTGATTTTTATTCCCGTTTTATGAAATAAAATACAAATTACTACATAAATCTTCAACATATATATAGTTCGTAATACGTCATATACAGCACGAGAGTCATCTTATACCGCGGGGTATAAAATGGATTTTTCCAGCAGCAGCAAAAATACTGGAAATTTCCGTCTGGTACGCAAGAAAACTGGAATATTTACCGAATGAAATAGAAACGTCACCTCTGCTCAACATTTGTCAAGAAGGCGGGGTAACGTCATTTATCTTTGTTGAATTTTATATGTATTACAAGAATCTTTATCCGACGTTAAAATATAATTCACGCGAACTAATGCGTTTTCGGGTAGTGGGTATCCGATGTGTTCCCGGGTATCCCACTGAACGTACACTCTCCCTGAGTACACGGTCACTCGTATAGATAACTATAAGAAGAAAAGAACAACAAAAACAACCTATTGATTTTCTATTTAAAAAAAAAAAAATTCAACCGCACATTTTACAGCCTTTTAGTTGTTCCAAGACTTTAATAAGTCATATCCATTAAAGACAAAACAACAAGTACAAAATATTCCAATTTTGACTTTAGTTCCTTTAAACAAACACGACACCAAGTATACAAGAATGTCCCCTTAACCCTTAATTACATGTTTGACATAGAAATTTAATTTCCAGTATAGTAATTAAGATTTAAGTCATTTGTCAGTAGCCTACAACAAGAGATACAACAAAAACATTTGAATAACTGGTAAAACATTTAAATATGAAAAAAAAAAATAATGAAAAAAAGCATGTTCTTAACTATGTAGTATACTTACATAATAAGCATAGAAGGGATAGATATTTGTCAATTTTAAATTCCGCCATATGTAGAAACACAAACTTGCGTCCATTTTTCAAAATGAAAAGACAGTGATAACATTGTGGAGAAGAAAATAATTTGTGAATGGTTTACGGCCAAAATCTTATACTGCTAATGTAAAGTCATTCATCTTAGACATTCACTCACTATATATGGCACAATCTAATTCACTTAATGTATACTGGACGATAACACGCAAGATAAAAAAATAGGAGAAATGATCAATACTTAACTAGAGATTCATGGAAGTCTTTTTCTGCGACCGACTCAATAATTTTGATATAAGGGTGTACATAGAGGATGTTTGTTGTTTTTTTTAGTGTAAGACCGAAATATATTTCACCGAGTGAACGCTATAATGCAATATTTTCACGAGTGGCGCAGCCACGAGTGAAAATGTAAATTATGGTGTTCACGAGTGAAATATATTTCGATCTTACACTGAAACAAACAAATTTTCTATTTATTTTATGCATTTTAATGGTTTTAATGGTTTGATTATATTCAGGTTGCCCGCGCAACGTCACGTGCATCGCATCATTACGTGATAATGTCAAGACGTCATGATGTCTTTGTAGAAAAACTATAAATAGTTCTATTACGTTTTCTGATTCCTTTGACATTTTATTATGATAAAATGTAAATATTTATGATCCTTTTATTATCTTTATACATCTTTACCTTTACTAAAGAATGTTTTGCAAGGAATTTCCAATAATTTATAATCACGGTGAGGATGCGTACACCGGATATTGCCATTAAGTGATAAGGTATTTTCCGAAAACGTGTTTATTTTTCGTCAACAAGGTAAGTAAAACACCTATTTACTATTGTATTATACTACTATGGAAGAAAAGAGCATTACTTTTAATAACTAGATGCTGTGTATATGCTCACACAAGCGTGAAATGAGTCAATCTTATGAAGGAACGCTAAAATTTGTGATAAAATGGCAACTTTATCATCTGATAATTGCAGGTCGGGAACACATTTCTCCCAATATCGTCACTTATTGTCTTATGATAAAAATTCTGAATCGTATGATTTATTTAGTTACATACAAAGAAAACATATGCAAAATTTCAGCCTTGTAAATGTTCAAATGACAGAGAAATCGATGAAAAATGAGCGTCGGTGGTGTACTGTGTATTGCAAATAAATGTACTGTGTATTGACCTGTATCACATTTTACTGTACTGTGTATTATTTACATTATCGCTGAGTTTTATAGAATGAATCTTACAAAATGTACATTATCATTTCCTTTTCAAAGTAAAAAATAATATTTTCTGTAGCCCTGAAGATACGTGATGCTTTACTTTGAATTTATAGCGTTTACTCTGTTGTAATTCATGTAATAAGCTCTAAACGTATTTCACTACACCATAGTGCAACCGTGGGCAATATTTTTTGTTATGCTTACCAGTTGTAAATGTATAGATATATTCTATTCTTCCATCGAGCATTGTTTAAGTTGATATTAAATGAATCTCAAAAACAGTTTTGCATTGAGATGCCACTTAGACTTACTCTCAATATGTTGCAGACAGCCCGGTCCAACTAATAAATATCATATTGTGATTTTTTTTTCGTTGCAGATTCAACTTATGTATGTGTGTTTATGACTGGCTCGACGAACGAATTTAATGCCATTGGATGTCACTGTTGAACACCACCAACATGACGAGAATATGTTCGTGTGCTAACGACCAAAACCGCAAAAAAGTAAATTACAAAATAGCACCAGACATATGCAGAGAAAAAAAAAGCAGAAAAAATACTGTCGATTTAGAAAATATTAACATACATGTTTAAAAAAGGAACCCGATTACAAAAGGGACCAATTTGCAACAGAACAGAAAGAAACCTTTGATTTGGGCAAATGGTGAGGAGCCTGTTCACTAACATGCTACCTACCACGCCATCTAGCCTAACATTTACACAATGCTACCAGTACAAAAATATGATCTAGCGACACATACACGGCGGTGTACATGGAACTTTCAATGTTACCCAGAGTGCAATTCCATGGACAGACAAGGTTTTCGGAGAGTATTGTTACACAGTCTATGAAAGAATGTGACAAAATAAATGAACGAATAAATAGCTTTAATTAGTTTGTTTGCCAAGAAACGTTTTCTTTAAGTGATTTTATAGTTTCCTATATTTTTTGACGTCGCAAAATGTTTTCATCGACAACTTGGTTAATATGAGGTATAGTGAAGACTGCAAGTTGTTTTGAAGAGCAGGCTTATAACTCTTACAATGATTTTACAATTATACAACTGCTTGCATAACAGAAACCGCATTTCTGACGCTAAATTAAGAGGAAATAGAAAAGCAAACAGACAAATACTTATTGACATTAAAAGAAGTAGCTAGTTACTGCATAAATGTGATGAGTGTACCTTAGAGTTTACATAAGAGTGGGTATTGATACTGAAATAGGTTCTGTTGTGACATATTTATTTTACCAAACATTATTTGACAAGCAATATTGTAAAAGCCATGTTTTACTTTGATAAAGAACAAATAGTCATGTACATTGTAATATTTATTAAACAAACTTGAAACCTAAACACATATTCATAAAATAGCAAAGATCATGATAAGATAATAGAAGAACTCTATAAGATTTGTCTTTCTTTCTAATCCTTTCCACCAACTGTACTTGTAATGTTAGTATATAAATATGGTTATGTATATTGTTGGGAATAAATATGTTAAATCAAAGATCATAAACATTTTACATTCAACAGTTTGAATATATGAAAATATCGGAATGATCTTCAAGTCAGTTCCCGATCGTTTATTATAGCTTGAAGTTGACCTTGACAACAAATATACTATTTTGGTTAACAGGGAAGTTAATCACATAACAATGATAACGAACTGTTTGCATAGAAATGACATATATCTTGCAAATGAAGTGTGCAAGAATAACACATGGCACTGTTTCCTCCTACTTCTAAAACAAATTGCTCAGTGCATATGACACACATTTTGTTTCGTATGAAGAAAGTGGTGAGCTAATTACCTTTCAGAATAATGCATTTAAAACAATAAAAATAGCTTTGACTATACTATTTTAAGAAAATTTCAAGTGAACCTAGTTCGAGGGTTCTACGTCAAGTGAGTCTAAGGTTATTGAGGAGAAACCACGTTAAAAACTCAAAGCCCCTATGACCTTGACCTTTGAACTATTGACACCATAATTGATAAAGGTCGTCTATTGACCAAGGTTTATATCTCTTTGTAGTATGAAGGTAAAAGTATAACATATTTTCATGTTTGCTCTTCTTATAAGGAGAGACCTTTTCCACTCTTATCGTCATCATATCCTGAGTTACATTATTATAAAACTTCACGGCTGAACTTGTGGTTGTGCCTTTTATCGGCAATGGCTAGTCTTTAGACAGTTTCTCGGAGTGATTATTGGCATGCCGCTGTAATTGTAAGTTGTAATATCGGTGTTCAAACTGGTGCTTGTTATTTTCGCTGTGAAGTCTAATGTCATCTGTAAACAGAAAAAGAAAATCCATCATTTTGGCCAATGGAACTACATGCTTTGTCTATCTAATGACCATTAATGCTGAAAATATGTACGTTTTTCAATATCAATACTCAGTACACCAAACTGCAATACACAGTACAAATATTACTTTGAAAACTCAATACACAGTACACCATCGACGCTCATTTATCACCGATTTCTACATGATTTGAACATTTACAAAGCTGAAATTTTGCACATTTTTTCTTTGTTTGTAACTAAATAAATCGTTCGATTCAGATTTTCCCCACAATGCAAATAGGTTATAGTATCGGGACAAATGTGCTTACGGCATGCATTTATCAAATGATAAACTTGTCATTTTATCACAAATTTTAGCATTTCTACTTAAGATTGACTCATTTTACGCTTGTAAGAGCATATACACAGTATCTAGTTATGAAAAGTAATGCTCTTTTCTTCTGTAGTAGTATGATACAATAGTAAATCAGGTTTTACTTACCTTGTTGACGAAAAATAATCACGTTTTCGGAAAATACCTTATCACTTAATGGCAATATCCGGTGTACGCATCCTCACCGTGATAATTCATATCATTTCGCATTCAAATGTAGTTCCGTAGATCTACCAGTGAAAAATAAAAATGATATTTTCACTGTTTGAAACAGTGAAAATATCAATTTTATTTCACTGATAAATTTCAGTATTTCACAGAAGTGTATAAAATAAATTCTGATATACATTTTCTTCCGTTGGTATATATTTTGATGTGAGAATGTACATTTTGGGCATACGTTTTGATGTGAGAATATATCTTGGGTATACATTTTGATGTGAGAATATACATTTTCTTCTGTATAAATTTTGATGTGAGGATATTCCTTTTGGGTATACATTTTGATGCGAGAATATACATTTTCTTCGGTAGGTACACATTTTGATGTAAGAATATACATTTTCTTCCGTGGGTACACATTTTGATGTAAGGATAAACATTTTTTGATGTAAGGGTATACATTTTGGTTTATGATATACATTTTGATCATGTAAGAGTAAACATTTTGATATGAGGGAATACATTGTGATGTGAAAAAAACATTTTTATACATACATTTTGATGTAAGGTATACATTTAAATGTGTGGGCATAACTTTTGATGTAAGGATATACATTCTGATCTGAGGGTATACATTTTGATGTAGGCCTTTGGGTATACATTTTGACGTGAGGATATATTTTGATACGAGGGTATACATTTTGAAGTGAGTTATACATTTTGATTAAAGAGTATAAATTTTATCTGGGAATATAGATTTTGATGTAAAAGTATACATTTTAATGTATGGATATACATTTTGATGTGAGAATATATATTTTGATGCGAGGGTATACATTTTGATGTGATGTTTACATTTTGATGTATTGTATACATTTTATGAGAGGATAAACATTCTGAAGTATTGGTATACATTTTGATTTGAGGATATATATTGCGATGTGTGGATATACATTTTGATGTGCGGATGAACAAGTACGAGTAAAAATCAATATATTTCAAGCAAGAAACGAGCACAGAAACTAAAAAAAATCCAACTTTTCTGTCCAAAAATGAAATATGCAGTTCATACAATACTGATGTTAGGGTTATGGATCGTTCTACATATATAATAAAAGTATGATATAATGAGCGAGTAATATTTTAAGTATATTTTAGCAAGTACATTGAGGAAAATCAACAACTATTTTGAGTTTAAATAGAGTAAGAACAAAAATGTAGTGAGATAGTCAAAATTCATGAAATATTGGGCGTTTTCATATATGTTGCTGGCGACGATAAGGATGAAATTTTAATAAGATGCAGTTTGTAAAACCAGAGGGACATTGATCAATCTGAAATTTTAAATAAAAAGGGGACATAACCAGCTGGATCCACAGTTTTAATATCAAACTTTGGAGAGCAGATGTCCCAGAAATCATTTGTCAAAAATTGCAAAAATTTAGACAAAAATTTCTGACAAAGCGGTATTGCAGGGTTTTTAATCGTTTTAATAGCGATAGCAGTAGTTTAATTAAGTTTCATTTCGTTAATACCCATTATAGTGTCTTGTTATAGATCTGTCAAAGGTGGTAACTTTTATTGCAGATCTGTCGATGGGTGGTACATGCTGTTACAGAGCTGTCCGTAGACCGTACCTACTGTTCCATGGCTATCCGCGGGTGAAACCCACAGTGCACTCTTGTAGAGCTGTCCCATTGCAGTAAATACTGTTGCAGAGTTGTCCACCGGTGGTACCTACTGTTGCAGAACTGTCCGTGGTTGGTGTTCATTGTCGCAAAGCTGTCCGCGGGTGGTCACTACTGGTGTAGAGCTTCCGCGGGTGGTACTTACTGTGGTAGAGCTTTCACGGATGGTAAAAAGTTGGAAAGTACGAAACCTACTGGTATCAATGGAAAATCTTTTGAACTGGTTGAATGAGCAGGCCTGAGTGTAACTGTTTAGACAGTAAAGGGGTATGCCTAATTACCGCACAAACAGTTACCCGAAAGCCGGATATTTCCATTCTCACCTACAACCAGTAATAGATTTTTCTCCTGCATGTATTTTTCATGTTATGGAAGAAATAAACAAGAGCTGTCACAGGAGACAGCGCGCTCGACTATTTAGATGCTGTATAGTGAAACTGGGCACATCTGAGGAAACTGGAGCTGTCACTGGAGTGTTTAATGACTCAAATGGTGGATGAACATTGCACAATAGCTTGAGTCTGTGTCAAAAATATTAAGTAATAAGAGAGATATCAAAACACTAAATAAGTATAATTCTGTGATGATGTGGAACACCTACTTCAAGTTTGAATCAAATCCATTTAGTAACAAGAGCTAGTAGAACACGAAATGCCCCCCTTGATGCATTCAGTAATTGCACAAGGAACAGAAATTATTTGCTCACTGTAAAAAAAAGTTCTACTGTTTTGGTTCAATGTTACCTTGAGCTTTGACCTATTGACCTCAAAATCAACAGGAGTCATCTGCTGGTCATGATCAACCTCCCTATTAAGTTTCGTGATCCTACGCCCAAGCGTTCTCAAGTTATCGTCCGGAAAGCGTTTAACTGTTCCGGGTCAATATGACTTTGACCTTTGGCCTACTGACCTCAAAATCTATATGGGTCATTTACTGGACATGACAAATCTCCTTATCAAGTTTTGTGATCCTAGGCCCAAGCGTTCTCAAGTAATCGTCTGGAAACGGTTTAACTGTTCCGGGTCGCTGTAACCTTGACCTTTGACCTACTGACCTCAAAATCAATAGAGATCATCTGCTGGTCATGATTAACCTCTCTATCAACTTTCATGATCCTTGGCCCAAGCCTTCTTGTGTTATCGTCCGGAAACCGTTTAACTGTTCCTGGCCGATGTGACCTTGACCTTTGACCCAATGATCACAAAATCAATAGGAGTCATTTGCTGGTCATGTCCATCCTCCCTATCAATTTTTCTGATCCTAGGCCCAAGCGTTCTTGAGTTATCGTCCGGAAACCGTTTTACTGTTCCTGGTCACTGTGACATTGACCTTTGATCTACTTATCTCAAAATCAATAGGGGTCATCTGCTGGTGACGACCTACCTTCTTATCAACTTTCACGATCCTACGCCCAAGCATTCTTGAGTTATCATTCGGAAACGGTTTAACTGTTCCGGGTCACTGTGACCTTGATCTTTGACCCACTGACCTCAAAATCAATAGGGATCATCTGCTGGTCATGACTAATCTCCCTATCAACTTTCATGATCCTAGGCATAAGCATTCTTGAGTTGTCATCCGGAAACCGTTTAACTGTTCTGGGTCACTGTGACCTTGACCTTTAATATAATGATCTCAAAACCAATAGGGGTCATCTGCTGGTGATGACCAACCTCCCTTTCAACTTTCATGATCCTATGCCCAAGCGTTCTTGAGTTATCATCCGGAAACGGATTGGTCTACATACCGACCGACCGACAGACAGACAGACAGACATCTGCAAAACAATATACCCCTCCTTCTTCGAAGGGGGGCAAAATAACCGAGATATAGTGAAAATGCATCAAAATTAACTTTCAATTCTAAGTAAAAAGGGACATAATTCATGAAATATAGGTGTCAGAGTTATGCATCTTGTGTCATATAATGTGGGTGATAAGGTGGAACAACTATATTAAGTTTGAATCAAATCCATTTAGTAATAACTGAGATAGATTGAAAGTGCATCAAAACTTTAACCTGAAATTCTAAGTAAAAAGAGGGATAATTCATGAAAGATTGGTTAAGAGTTAAGGCCCTTGTGCTCTATGATGTGGGTGATGACGAGGAATAACTATTTTAAGTTTGAAACAAATCCATCAAGTAATTACAGAGATAAAGAGAAAACGCATCATGGCGCCCGACGCCTGGTCGAGTAGGATAGCTTTCCATTCTTCGTATTGTCGAGCTAAAAAGACAATATACGCAACACAAAATACAAGACAGACAGAAAACAAGTTGAAAATAGGGGCACCGCCTTGGAACGGTCAGTAACCTATATAAAGGAAATTGATTTGGAAGTTTAAACGCGTTTAGGGCATGCCAACTTCGCACTTACCCTATTTTCAACAAGTTAGACAACATAATGTAAATAAAATCATTCCCTGCTGAGAAAGGCTCTAAAATTAGTGAAAAAATACCGAATCATATTAAATAAAACATAGAAGTATGGTAAATCTAAGTCATAATTACACCAATGTACTCAACAACAGCACCAAGAGCCTAACTTTCAAGAGCACGACTAAGAAAGCTTCAAGACAAAATTCCACTCCCTCCGTCCGTTTAATGTAGGATTTAGGAGAAAAGCATCGAGGAGTCTTACACTTTTTAGTCATCGCACCATCAAATAGGAAAGCGAGAGGGGTCAATCACCAAACATGCACTGTGCTTCACGATTTTCGCATCGAATCCTCTTTTGATAAACTTTTTAACACATTTTACAAATATGTGATTAAAATAAGGACTATGTTTAATTTTCCGAAGTTTATAAACTACATCTCCATAGTATTCTGGGTGTGTAAGACCAAGTTTTTTAAAATGTTAGGTTAGTATTATATTTCTTTAACAGTTCGGACGATCTGTAGTAAAATTTACTGAAAACTTTCCATAGCTTATGATATAACGGTAGCCCTGTTGTAATAATTTTTCGGTGATATAAGGATTTCTATCATTAAAATCCTCTAACTTTGAGCAAATTCTTGCAAAACCATGACAGGTGGACAAGATGGCAGGTGGACAATTTAGGCCCTCTTTGAATTAATGTGTTTCACAGCTTCATCTGCAAACTTATTCAGCCATTCTCTTCTCAGCGTATTTTTTTATAAGGAATCGTTCTGACTTTATATGGAACCAATTTTTCCTTACATGATAGCAAAACATTATTATATAGATTCGATTTCGCTTTATATGCATTTAAAATAAATATATGGAACCGTTTTGACTTTATATGGAACCAACTTTTCATCATATGATAGCAAAACAGCATTATATAGATTCGATTTCCCTTTATGTGCATTCAAAATACAATATATTGAACCGTCTTAATATGGAACCAACTTGTCTGACATTCTCCGTTGTTACATAGATGAAAATAGTTGAATGTTGAAAAAATTGTGAGATTGGTACTAACATTTTGAATGCATATAAAGCGAAATCGAATCTACATTGTATATAATAATGTTTTGTTATTATGAAGTGAAAAGTTGGTTCCATAAACAGACAAAAAAAAATTGGCATGTGTTTTAACTTTTCTAGAAATTTTACTAGAGTTCACTCAAGTAGCATAATACGGTTACATCTCCCTCTCTCTGAAAAGTTGAGAAACTTTGAATCTGTATCTGTTACATACATGTACATCGATTGTTTCCAGATGATGATAATAATCGATAGGTCACTATCATTGGTTTAAATTATAAACATATCATTATTGAATAAACATGGTAAATCATGAAATAATAATAATAAGTAAGTAGGTAGTATATTTCAGTTTAAACAATTTTAGCACAAGTCTTATTAAGAGTTATAATCAAAGTTTATCTGCTGCATTTTATTTCCATATAACGTCTTTGAATGTTCTCTGCATAATCATTCTCATTTATTCATCCAGTTCTCACTAAAGTACCTTTTGTTGCGTTTTACCTCCCTGCCTGAACGTGTAATATAGGGGTAATTTTGGCGGGGCATATCATTGGCTTCGGGGGTCATAACTTGGTCATCATTGTCTGGTCCCGGAAAATTCCTATCATTGGGGCACAATAAGGGGTTGTTTGTGGGGGAGTCTTCCAGAATTTTAGGCGCAAATTCTTGAATTTCTGGGAAATTTTCCTTAGTTTTATTCAGTTTGACCCTATTTCTGCGATATGTACCACCTGATTTAGTTTGTACTGTGTAAGAACGGTCATTGTGTATTTCTATAACTTTTGCTGGTTCCCAGTGTTTGTTGACCTGTTATCGAACATACTCATTTAGTTTTAGAGGTGACAGTTTTTTGTTGATTTATCATAGCAAGATTTTTGTTTTTGTTTGATATCTTGCATTTTGTTTTTCACGATTTTTGGGTCAATGCTTTTGGGCTTTAGTTGGGCATTGGTGATAGGCAGAATAGATTTTGTTCTTCTACCCATTATCAGTTGGCTTGGGGAAAACCCAACTTCAAGGGGTGTATTTCTATACTCTAAAATGGACAGATAGGGATCCCTGTGACTTACCTGTGCTTTTCTGAATATTCTTTTAACAATGGATACTGTTTTCTCAGCCAGACCGTTACTTATAGGATGCATGGGGCTTGATGTGGCGTGTGAAAACCCCCATTCTTTGGCAAAGTCAGAGAAGACTTCTGCAGAGAATTGTGGTCCATTGTCAGTCACAAGTTTGTCGCAAATGCCGTATCTGGCCATATGAACTTTCAGTTTTCTTATTACAGTGACACTCTGGGTATTTGGGAGAGCGTCTACTTCAAAGTATCGACTACAATAGTCCACAGTAACAAGGTAGCCTTTGTTGTCAAAGGAGAATAGGTCAGCGGCAATATTTTGCCACGGTCTGTCTGGTACATCATGTGACATCAAAGGCTCCTTTGCATTTGAATAACTGTGTTTTTGACATACGGCACATTGGGAAACAAAGTCAGTGATTTGTTTCGCCATGCCAGGCCAGAACAGCGTCTTTGGCTCTTCGTAGGGTTTTTTCCACACTCATGTGACCTTGATGAACTGATTCTATCAGCTGCTGTCTCGAAGGGGCGGGAATTACTATTGTTTGACCTCTGAATATCAGGTCGTCTGCTACAGAGAGTTCATCTCTGTGGTTAAAAAATTCCACAATTGCAGGATTACATTCTGCGCGGGAGATTGGTCATCCGTCAGTAATCGTCTGCTTCAGCAGGTTTATGTTTACATCATTCTTTGTGTCATGTTTCAATGACTCAAGTCTGTGGTCAGTAATGTGTAAACCTTTGAGTATACAGTGTGTACATGTAGGTCAAAACCTTCATTCTCAAATTTCTCTTTGAGAGGCTGTCTTGAAAGCAGGTCACTTACAGGTATTTCTTTACCTGGTACAAATTTGACGTCTAGGTCATACTTGCTCAGTGTCAGTCGCATCCTTTGTAATCTAGGAGGATATGCACACAGATGTTTTTGCATGACTGCACTCAGGGGCGAATTGTCACTGTGCACAGTTACAGTTCTGCCATACACATATTGATGAAACCGGGTACATGCAAATACTATTGCATTCATTTTTCGTTCTATGTTTGCATAGCGGGATTCGGTCTCAGTCAATGTCTTGGAGGCAAACGCCACCGGTCGGCCATCTTGAAAAATGGCGGCTCCACGGCCATATTTGTAACTGTCACACTCAAGTGTCACTGGCTTTTTGGAATCAAAGTAGGCCGGCACGGGACTGTTTGTTATGATTTCCTTCATTTTGTCAAATGACTGCGACTGTGGTACGTCCCACATAAATTCTATGTCTTTTTTTAGCAAAGCTCTCATGAGACTAGTAACCTCGGCTAAGTTAGGTGCGAATTTCTGCAAGTAATTAGCCATGCCAAGGACATTCTCTAATTCTTGCTTTGTCTTGGGTGCTTCGAGGTTTACTACTGCCTCGATTTTTGAAGGATCTGGTTTCAGTCCAGTCGATGTGATCAGATGTCCAAAGAATGGCACTTCAATAATACCTATGACACATTTGTCTGGGTTGAACTTTATACCCACTGATTCTGCTTTTTCAAGGGCTTTGCGCAAGTTTGCGTCATGTTCCTCGCGAGACTTTCCATAGATCAAAATGTCGTCAACAATGGCTGTAAGTCCTTCAAGTCCCTCAAAAATTTCGTCAATTTTCTGCATGAAGATATCACTTGATGCAGAGATGCCGTAAGGAAGTCTTAGCCAGTGGTATCGGCCAAATACCGTGCTAAATGTTGTCAAGAAGGATGACTTTTCGTCAAATTTAACGCTACAGTATGCGTGTGTGATGTGAAGTATGGAGAAGTATTTTGCGTCGGTCACATCATCAATAGTGCGCAAAGGGTAATGGGGTCTCCTTATGGCGTCATTGAGGTTTTTGGGATCTAGGCATAACCTCAGTTTCCCTGACTTTTTCTCAACAATCACAAGAGAATTAACGAAATATGTAGGTTCCGTTACTTTTGTGATGATGCTTTCTTTCTCCATACGCTGGAGTTCGGCCTTTAACCTGTCTCTTAATGCTTCGGGAATTCTACGGGGCGGGTTTATTACAGGAATTGCGTCTGGCCTATTGTGCAATTTGCTTTCACCCGGGATGACCCCTACATCTTGAAATAAATCCCCATATTCTGACATAACCTTATGTTTATCAAGTGGCACGGAAGCATCTACTGAACAGGTTATCTGAATCAGGTTAAGGTTAACTGATGTTTGTAAACTCAGGAGGGGAACAGTGCTGCTATCTACTACATAGCAATTTGACTGACAGCTCTTATCTTTGTAACTCATGTGCAAGTTAAGCATACCACAGACAGGTAACCTATTCCCTGTATAAGAGGTCAAGTGACTATCAGGGGCCTCAAGAGGGTGCTTGATATTAAGTCTTTGAAAGTGACTTAAGGGAATGATGTCTACCGCACTACCGGTGTCTAGTTTAAATTTGATAGGGATGTGGGAGGGGTCAACATTTACTTGTACAAATGCACGTTCAGTAAGTGAGGAAAAATTTACCGTATCAATGAAAAATTCCCTATTATCCTCAGTATCTGAGTCACTAGATTTAAATCCGTTTGCTGAACTAACATTGTGAACACTTCTGCTTTTAGATCTACACACACTGGCAAAATGGTTCAGTTTTCCACAGTTGTGACATGTTGCATTTTTCGCTGGACATGTGTGATTCTGTGTGTTTTTCTTTCGTCGGCAATTTATACAGTTTCCTTCTTTGGCAGTTGCCGCTCTCCGTCGATCAACCTGTCGTTGCTGTTGTTGTTGTTGATGGCGGTGGTGTGGGCGTTTTTGTTTGATGGCATTCACATTTTCTTTACCAATTGTTCGTAATTGTTCCTGACAGTACGTACTCCATGTTTTGCATGTTTTGGATTGTTTTGTCTAGTGTTAACTTGTCGCCCGCGTTAATTAATTTCTCCCTGGCCTTAGAACTGTTTGTACCGAACACAATTCTGCCACGTATCATTTCTTCTGGTTTGTCAAATTGACAGTCCCTTATGTAATGATTTCTATTTTGTGATGTTCATATCACTATTGGTCCTGTATATACCACAAATGTGGATATAGAATAAAAGCAAACACAAGTGTGTTGACTGTACTAGTTTATTCTAAGGACCGAGCTTTGGCGGGAATCATTGATATATATATATAACAACAGAGAGTGGAGATGCATGCTGTGGAAATTTACAGAGGTCATAGGTCATATGAATAGAGTTCATTCATTAAAGGTGATACCATTACATTTCCCTCTTCATAAAATTTTAAAATTGAATGAATCAAATATATCAATTTCAAATATCCAAACAAATCATTAAACAATTAAATATTTTAGTAAATATTATTGATGAAACAAAAGTATAAAGTATATAATAGATATATCAGTAAATTTTATGTGCATCTGTTCACAACGAAGCACCGACCCTGAGTAAGAGTGAACTAAGTGTTGATTGAAAAAGGGCAATATTTATTTTGCCGATCAATACCTTAACAAATATATATTTTCACATATCTGGGCGAAAAATACCGCCCCGTACCTTAACAAATATATATTTTCACATATCTGGGCGAAAATACCGCCGTTGCTAAACAATACATTAACAAATATATATTTTCACATATCTGGGCGGAAAATACCGACGAAATACCTTAACAAATTTATATTTTCTGGGTGAAACATACCGCCCTTAACAAATAGATATGTTCTCATATCTGAATGGAGTTACAGCCCAATGCCATAACAAATATATATATTCACATATTAGGGCGGATAAAACCGCCGAAAACATATCAAGAAATGTAGATGAATTTGCAAATTAAGAGAAATCTTTCAAAATTAGAAAATTGTAACTTGAAAGAGGATGTGGAATGGGAGGTGATGGTAAGATAAAACCAGAAATAAGCCAAAATAAAATTAAAGAAAGAAGCGTGCTATTCACTCTTGAATGCTGACGAAGAAGGAAGATGCCGTTTCTCGATTGGTCCAACGGTATCACGTGATAAAAAGAATTCATTGATTGGCTTTTACCGTAGTTTATAAATTAACATAATTCAGAATAGGACCGATTCGCTCTAAATGTACAACAATGACATAAATAATTTTATCTACCTATAAAATTCATTTATGTGTATCTGTTCACAACGAAGCACTGACCCTGAGGACTATGTATGGGAAAATATAAGAGTGAACTAAGTGTTGACTGAAAAAGGGCAATATTTATTTTGCCGATCAATACCTTAACAAATATATATTTTCACATATCTGGGCGAAAATTACCGCCACGAAAGACCAGGGAACAAGTGACCTGGGATGCCGCCCAGATTTGAGCAGCATCCCAAATGAATTCTACATCTTTTTTAAGTAGAGACCTCATGGGGCTTGTAACCTCAGCTAAATTTTGTGAGAATTTCTGGAGGTAGTTTGCCATGCCAAGTACGTTCTCTAATTCTTGTCGGTTCTTGGGAATCTCGAGTTTCGATATTGCCTCTAATTTCGTAGGGTCTGGCTTGAGTCCTGTGTCTGTAATTAAGTGTCCAAAAAATGGCACTTCAGTGACTCCTATTATGCACTTGTTGGGATTGAACTTGATTCCCTTAGACTTAGCTCTTTCGAGAGCGTTACGCAAGTTTGCGTCATGTTCTTCACGAGATTTCCCATAAATCAAGATGTCGTCTACTATTGCTGTGAGACCATTGAGACCTTCAAAGATCTCGTCTACTTTCTGCATGAATATGTCGCTCGATGCTGAGATACCATATGGGAGTCTAAGACAACGGTACCTGCCAAATACCGTGCTGAAAGTGGTTAAAAGAGATGATTTATGGTCAAGTTTGACACTCCAATATGCATGCGTAATGTCAAGTATACTGAAGAATTTAGCGTCCGTCAGTCTTGATGTTACGTCTTCAAGTGTGCGCATTGGATAGTGAGGTCTTTTTATGGCCTCGTTCAGGGCTTTCGGATCGAGACAGATCCTTAGCTTTCCTGTCTTAGGTTTTTCTACTATGACAAGGGAGTTAACCCAGTCGGTAGGTTCGGTGACCTTTGTTATAATGTTTTCTTTCTCCATGCGCTGGAGTTCTTTGTATAACCTGTCCCTTAATGCTTCGGGAACACGTCTAGGTGCGTTTATTACAGGAACAGCGTCAGGCTTAATGTGAAGCTTGCTTTCACCTGGGATGACCCCTACTCCTTGGAATAAATTCCCATACTCTGACATAACTCTCTGTTTATCATATGGAGCTGTATTGTTAGAGATCGAGTTATCAACTGAGTAGGTCAGTCTTATCAAACCTAGATCAACAGAAGATTGCAAACTCAGCAGGGGTAAGGAAGGGCTATCAACAACATAGCACATCGAACCACAGGTTTTATCTTTATAGCTCAAATGCAATCTAATCATGCCACAAACAGGTAGAATGTTATCTGGGGTCTCTAAGGGGTGCTTAACCTTAAGTTTCTGAAATTGACTCAAGGGCAAAATATCCACTGCACTTCCAGTGTCTATTCTGAACTTTACTGGGGTTCGGGAGGGGCCAACGTTTATCTGGGTAAATGCACGATCAGGAGAAGAAGAAAAATTTAACGTGTCTACATAGAAGTTTTGATAATCCTCATTCTCACTATCACTAGTTTCATTGTCCATTGTTGAATTTGAATAATTCACTGCATTTACATTCCTGTTTTTGGATTTACACACATTCACAAAGTGATTGAGTTTCCCACACTTGTAGCACGTGACATTCTGTGCTGGACACTCTTTGTTTTGTTGGTGTTTTCTATGTCCACAATGGCTGCACGTTTCCTGGTTTGGCGATCTCATATGATGTTGCTTTGGAGTGTTGTGTGGTTGTTGTTGTAGATGATTGTTGATGGTTCTTGGTCGTTGTTTTGATCTGTGTTTTACAGAGTGAACGTCATTATTTGTTGCTGCCATAGAATGTAGCTGTTGTTGCGAGTATTCGTGCGACTGTGCAGTTTGTATTGCGTTTTCAAGAGTTAGTCCCTCTCCTTTGTTGATTAATTTTTCTCTCACTTTTGAGGAGTTAGTTCCGAATACGATCCTGTCTCGGATCATCTCATCTTTATTTGTAAAATTGCAATCCTGTGCACTGAGTCTTAACCTTGTTACGTAGGCGTCAATACTGTCACTGCCTTGTACTTCATTGTTGAATTTATATCTGGCGAATATTGGGTTCAGTGACGGCTGAACATGAGCCTTGAACTTCTCATAGTATTTAGTGGGTTTTTTGGCGTCGTCACCAGTGAAGGGCTCCCATGTCGCGTGAATTTCTCGCCCTTTATCCTCTACCTAGATTAAAAGGTAGGACACCTTTTCCTCGTAAGATTTTTCTCTCAGTGGGTCCGAAAACATTAGTTCCACATGTCTCTGGAATTTAATCCATTGTTCCGGCAAGTTGCTAGAGTCCCATTTCATAGTAGGCACAGAAAGTCCTGTTAACTCCATGTTTATAAATTCACAGATTGTGAATAGTTTACTAAATATTAATTCCAACTATTCTGACACCATGTAATGATTTCTATTTTGTGATGTTCATATCACTATTGGTCCTGTATATACTACCAATGTGGATATAAAATAAAAGCAAGCACAAGTGTGTTGACTGTACTAGTTTATTCTAAGGACTGAGCTTTGGCGGGAATCATTGATATATATATATAACAACAGAGAGTGGAGATGCATGCTGTGGAAATTTACAGAGGTCATAGGTCATGTGAATAGAGTTCATTCATTAAAGGTGATACCATTACACCTTACTCTAATCCTCAATCTAGTTAGGAATGTGTCAAAGTTGTCTGAGCCCTGGGACTCATTGTAAAACTTATAGCGCGCGAAAATTGGATTCAACTTCGGCTGCACATAATTCCTGAAACGCGTATAATATGTGTCTAGTTTCTTCTCATCCTCGGCGCTAATGTCCTTCCATGATTGGCGCACTTCTCTTCCTTTGTACCCATATAAGTAAGTAGTTTACTTTTTGTTCCTCCGTTTTTTCACTGAGTGGACCGTTGAAGATAAGTTTGGCGTGCGTTTCAAATTTCTGCCATTCATCTGGCAAGTTTGAACTGTTCCAATTAATCTGTGGAGACGGTATGCCTTCCATTTTCACAAATGTGATAAGAACACTTAATCCAATAGCTTTGATAAATAATCCGTTTTTATTCTGACACCATGTAATATTTTAGTGTTTTTGGTATTATAATAATAATACAGTTCTGTAGGAACCATGTACCACAAATGTGGGGATAAAGAAGCTAAGAACACAAGTGTATTTTCACTGCAACTTTAATAGATGGACTGAAGCATATAGGCGGGAAATCAACAATATCTAGAAAATGCTGACCAGTGCAGCAGAGCGTGATGTAGTGGAATTTTACTAGAGTTCATTCAAGTAGCATAATACGGTTACACATTAGCCTTCCCGCAGCAGTTTTGTCGCGATAACCTAGTTGTTCTGTATTGCTTGGCCCCAAATGCACGCATCTTATGCAATCTCTTGATGTCGGATGCAATCTCTGGATGTTGGATGCAATCTCTTAATTGATGTTGGGGATTTCAGTCATAATATGAAAATGGTATGGAAACAAACGATCAAAGCGTGACATGTAGAGCATTTAAAAAATCTGTGAGGCTCTAAGAAAGAAAAGAAATCCCGAACTTTTGAGAGAAAAAAACTTGGAAAAAAGTAGCAACCTTTGAAAACGTCTCTCGTGGATTTAGTAAGTCGGGGTTATTTCCCTTGTCCATCATTGATTCTCCAAAGCTAGGTCTATGAAAAATCGCCGAAAAAAAAACAACATATTTCTGGTGTAGTAGGCTACCATCGAGTTTGTATGTGCTATGTGCGATTAATTCATTATCAGTTCAAACCATGAGACAGTATACTATGATCAATCGATAAACGATAGTCACCGGTCCATATCAAAACAGAACTTAAGGTATTAGACCCATAATAGTGATGTTTACAAAATGGCATTTGCTTGGTATATTCTTAAAGTTGACCGTGTTTCGCACTGTGTTGCAATTTTTAAACAGCTTTCACAGTGTCGTTTTTTTCATATAAATTTTGTATAATTTATGGTATTTCCTCAAGCTCAAGTGATGGCCACTACCCAAAATGTTTGCTGAGAATTCATTATTCCATTAAATTTGATAAAAGAAACATCAAACTATTGGTAAACAATTATAAAACACAAAATAAAACTGTCAATATCATTTTTAAGGTGCCTCAAGTAAACGGTTTTAATGAGACAGAATTCTAACTCCCAACATTGAAATATTGAGGTCGAATCCTGCGGGTCTGTTTTGAATTTTGCTCACTTCATTTAAAAATAACCTCTGGGCAGAAGTAAAACCTACCTACATTTCTTCCACAACATGTAATCTAAAGAGTGAAGGCAAAATAGAGAACTTTTACCGCATATAACTCGGTATTTTTAAAGATGTTTAACTCTATCCCTTCTGTTTCAGAGGTAAATTCACTTTGAACAGCAAGAAATTGCTTATCAAATGAAACTTTTCCATTTTTGTGCAAAAAATCAATTATAAGTCTTGAAAGAAATAAAAACTTACTAGAAAAAAAAAGGAAAATAAGGAGAAAAACATTTTGGTCCCAGTGGGGCTTGAACCTACGCCCCCTGAAAATTGCAGTCAAAGTAGGTTTATAGTAGGAATTGAATACTCTTCAAAAAGGAGGTACTCTATTACGGTAGCACTTCGAATTTTGGCCCCCGATTACGGTAGCACTTCGAATTTTGGACCCCGTCAATATTTTGGATGTCTGTAAATTAAGGTGAGAGATAATGATTGTAATTAATTCTTTAGAAAATTTAAACAGCCGATACATATAAAATTCTGATGTAAGTTGTAAAACTAACTGCTGCTAGCTTTGTATGAATCGGTGAGTCACCTTGGCTAGACTCTTGTCTGGTTCCCGGTCGTACTCTGTCTGGTTCCCGGTCGTACTCTGATAACGATAGTAAGGGGGAGGTAATCCAGACTAGACTCTTACACGCGTTAAATACTACATATTCGCTAAGGCAGATCAGTGTAACAGACTATCACCTTGGCGCGGGAAATTCAAATAACGGAAGGGTTCCGTGCTTGTCGATTTATACTCAGGGACTTTTTCGCTATTTTGTGGGGAAAAACGTGCTGGATGAGCCCCCATTCCGTTTATATCCTGAAGTCCAGTAGGGACTATTAAATTGAATCAAGATCAAGGAATGGCCTACTCACTAGTCACAAACTGCTTACGTGTCTCAATAAAGTTACCTCCCCCTGAAGGTCCAAACTGAAGTGATCAAGTTGGATATTTTTTACAAACCAGCTGTTGCAAATATTGTCAAAATGTACAATAAAATACTGTAAAGCGCAGAAAACACATTCCGTTTTATTGCCTTACTGCATGGCCAGTCAGGACGGTCTAAACATTACGTCACTAGGTATTAATTAATACTACTAAAATTACCTTGTTCATTATTTAAAGTGGGTGCCTTTCACATCATGACATTCCAACAGTGGTGTACATTTATAAAAGCATTTCTTTCATGGTCCAACGATATTACGTCCAACTCATTCACGTCTAAAAAAGGGGCGTAATCATAAGTGATTCACATCCGAAAATAAAGTGTACATATACGCTCAAGAGAAATGAAAGAAATATTCAATACATTTATCTCGTAAACAGAAACGTTCCTTAGCATGTCCTGCATAAAACCTATAAAAACAGCTATTAAATATATGCATGAACACAGGGCATTTAGTCAGTGCTCACTGTACGTGTAATGTCGTACTCGATTTGACCACCACAGTTTCACACTGGCCATAGCTTTCGCAGAAGCGGTGGTTCCAACGCCGCGGCGGTGGAGGATTCGTCGCAGGAGCGGTGGATAAATATGGCCGACTGACTATCATTGGTAAGTTTTCTAATGAGTTTTCCATATTTTTTTCACGTTTGACTGAAAACAACCAGTGAGACAGGAACCCACGTGTGTACTCTTCCTCTTCAAGCCACAAACACTTGTTCAGTCCAATTCTTTGTCATTAATGTAAACACTTCTGTACAGTTTGACGAGGGACTGCCGTTTTTTGTAGAATTTCCATCGAAAATGGTAAGATTTTGTACAAAGCGACCCCTGAACACGTTTGCATCAAGTCGTAAGTATGACACTGTCAAACAATAATTATTTCTTCGTAATCGGTGAATTTTCATTGAGGACATATACAATAATTGACCAAAAATGATTCCAACGCAATGCGCGGTGGGTACAATTGCAACGCATTACGGTGTATCTTGTTTCTTTAATGTTAAGTTAACGAAACAACACTTTTCCTGGGATTTTGATCTGGATAGGCCCATAAAATCACTTTGACATTAGACAGCAATAGAAACTGAATGTTAAGTAATAATATATCATTGCACTTCCGTTCTGTTCAATACATACACGAGAAGTAAGCTTAATGTCTTGAACTACAGTTATGCTACTAAATTTACTGCCAAGAAATAATATCATGTTCTATCGTATAAAATACACCTCAATTAATTTCTTGAACTTCATTTTCCCTAAATATATACAAAATATCAGCTGACTATATCGATTGTTTGGTTAAATGCTGACCACATGCGACTTTTATGTCATGCAATATACCAAAAGATAAAAGGTAAGGTTAGATTTTCCGGAATCACTGAGCACCACCATAAACAGCCATAGAGTCATGCATCGCAAAGTAGGCCCACAACAAAAAGATGCTGTAACGGAAAAATATTGTAGACGGGTTACAAGTACATTTTAATTATATGCAAAATACAGGGAAAAGGGGGCGGGATGGGGTAAGGGGTAGACAAAAGGGACGGATGTACAGTACTTGACTAATGTACAATACAATGACTAATACGTAGTATACCACAACAAAATGCCATTGAGCAGCTGTGTTATATTAGTTAAGACTTTTTTCAAGTAGGCTGATTTATCTCTACTTCTACAGTATCCTTTTTTTAGAGGTTTACCACAGAATTTCAAAATGTCAAGAAAAAAGTTTAGACTTTTTGTTTCAACAGTGAAAAATAACGGAGAAACAGAGTCAAACAACTAACAAAAGACAAACAGGAAGCAATGATACATTAATTAAAAGACAAAAAACTTATTCACCTCTAAAAACTGTCACAACGGCAATCAAACACAAGAGATCTTTAACTGCTTGTTCTACTGCTACGACAAAGAAGCAACTGATTCATACGCCGTCATTTTGATAATTCGAGAGAACAAGAAAATGGGTGACGATGTTTTATCAATTTTGATAAAATTTCAAAGAAAACATCGGCAGGTGAAAAGGAGTTCTCTAAAATAGGACCTGGTTTATAAATGGCCCACACAGATATTTAATTGGAATATATGAAACAAATTTTGGAGGGGAATGTTTTTCAAAGCATGGGAAAAACAAACTTTTGAACAGGAGATCTGGGCCGAGGTGAATCTATCTGACATACTCATAATTATGACTTACAACAAAAGCACTAAATTTTTAATCATTACAAAATTCTGCAACCCGTTCTCCCAAAGAAAGAGCAGACACAAAAGCTAACGAACAGATAAAACCGAAATCATTCGCATCTCCTATATATATTTAAGGAAACATGATGAAAGTAACCACATAAAGTGTATTTACAGGTAAGATGGGATCAACGGTTTCACATCTAATGTACTAGATATTTGCTATATTCAAGGAAAGTCGTATTTAAGTTTCATAAACACGACACGATGTTCATCCGAGCAAGTACCCTCGGTCTACATTCCATCTTCATTTGGACTTGTGTCAACTGATAAAACAAATGTAACGATAAAAAAGCAATGGCAGATCGCTACGTCTTCCCGTGGTTTTTATATTTTTTATGCACAAACCCATGTTCGGGACGAAAAAGTTGATTTTCCGGTCTCCCTGGCAAAGCGCCAACGTTGGATGTCATTGTTTATCACAAAGAGTGTCCTGTGCGCGAACAGAGATCGAGGGATTCGTTTTCTCATTTTCCACAGAGATGGATCCGATATGCATATACACCGTGATATACGCCTACGCATTCGATAACACAGTGCATTTTGTATTGACAGGGTGTTTGTTATGTTTGCGCTTCGAAATGTTCAGAAATAACAAATGATGTAATTTTCCAGACGTGGGGGTCTATATTTAATCATAAAGCTACGATTGGTTACAGAACCTTCAGATCCAACTGCTTTGCTACAAATTACGTAATCATATAAAGAGCTTTAACAGCTTTGTATCGAGATATGAATTTAATAAACGAGTAAGAATAATAGTATGTTATTTTACACTTTCGAGAAGTAATACAATAAAAGAGTCACTTTTAGTAAACATGTAAACAGATAAATAAAGATTCGTAAAAACAGGAAAGTTGGTGGCAGAATATTCTATGATTATGGGGTACATATTTTTCAATCGAAAGAAAATGGAAGCGCAAGTAAATAGAATACATTTATTGCGGAATGGCGTTCCGCTCAACAGTCAAAACTATTGACAAGAGCTGTTACTATTGACAGACATGTCATTCAATAAGTGTTTTATAACATTATATCAGAAAAAAAAATATTTTCACAGAATATAGATCTATATTTTTTAACTTTAGACTAGCCCAGTATGCGGAGAACAGGTTTGTACTGGTACAGAATCCAGGAACACTGGTTAGGTTAACTGCCCGCCGTTACATGACTGAAATACTGTTGAAAAACGGCGATACCCCCCCCCCCCCCCAAAAAAAAAGCACATGTTAAAAAGAAACCACTGGAGTAGCACAAACTATGGACCGGCGATATATGTATACGGAATCATGTAATAATATATACTATTTCTAAATGTTGAGATAGTATTGCCATCTGGTGTCAGAGTGATGAAATTTGTGTTTCCAGAGTCAAATTTTGTTTAAAGTGCAGCTTAATTAGTTCATTTAGAAAACCGAAACGGACATTCAAGAAATCGGACACACCGTAATGCGTTGCAATTGTACCCACCGCACACTGCGTTGGAGTAATTTTTGGTCGATTATTTTATATGCCTGCAATAAAAATTTACCGATTACAAAAAAAATATTTATTGATTGACAGTGTCATACTTACGCGATTTGATGCAAACGTGTTCAGGGGTCGCTTTGTACAAAATCTTACCATTTTTGATGGAAATTGTACAAAAACGGCAGTCCCTCGATCGTCAAACTGTATATATATATATACACAGAAGTGTTTACATTAATGACAAAGAATTGCACTGAACAAGTGTTTGAGGCTTGAAGAGTACACATGTGGGCCTCTGTCTCACTAGTTGTTTTCAGTCAAACGTGAAAAAATATGGGAAAACTCATTAGAAAACTTACCGATGATAGTCAGTCAGTCATACTTATCCACCGCTCCTCCGATGAATCCTCCACCGCCGCGGCGTTAGAACCACCGCTTCTGCGAAAGCTATGGCCAGTGTGAGTTTATTCCGGGTGTTCATGAAAGAAGAAGTACAGGGGGATCTTTCCCCAAACACGTTTAGCTTTAAAATGTTGTAATTTGATGTTAGATCCTTGTGTAAATGCTCTAATACCCTTTGAAATATCCCGAGACGGGTTTGCTCACCATTAATTGTTATCCGGAACAGTTGCATGAAATGCGCCAACTGTGACGTAATAAAGCAGTGACGTCATCAATGGAGAAAAACAAATCAATAATATAGGAATATTGGTGACTTAATAAGGATCTTACATGCCTGCCTGTGTAAGACGGGGTTTTCCCTACCAGAGGGATAGCGTGGAATGGAAAAAAACGAGCGTTAGCGAGGTTTTTATCCAAGCTGTCTCGAGTGTTGGGAAAACAGCCGTCTTACATAGGCAGACATGTTAGATCATTTTTCTTTCCTATTACCGTTCAAAATAGATCATGGAGACAAATAAATTTGGGTTTTTCCTGACATTATTTATATGTTTATGACGTCATAATAGTATTAATAATTATGACGTCATATCAGTATTAATAAATGGTCACCTAAGTGCAGGCTATTTTAGAAAAGGTTTTTCTCTAGGGAAAGACAGGAATATCTATTCATGGCGCGTGCTCGGACAAATGTATACTTTCCCCGCTAGGTAGGCAAGAAAAAATTATCAGGCACTGCGAAGTACTCATAACACACCGGTTATTACGTATTGCACAAAAATAAATTTGCTATTCATAAGTATTTTTCTTTTCGCCATTAATTAAATTATCACTTTTCTAGCATTTCTGAAAGACTGCAGTAGGCCTACGTGTCGTACATCGAATTACACCGATTTTAAATAACTGTCGACGAACCGTCGGGGGACGTATACTAGGGTCACGGTTTTGATTGCCGCTTCAACAAAGAAGATCACCAGCTAGTAATTTTAAAACTCGTGGCTTAATTCTTCAAACCTTGTTAAAATTGAGCCCTGCATGATAATCAGGCGACAAACGCCGCGCAAACCTTACAATTCTGTAACTGATATTTGATGATTAATTGTACATGCATATTTAGAAGATAACTTTTTGAAATTTTCACATTTTGTGACCTACGTTTAAAAATTTGTTGCAAATTTCGTGGGTGCTAGTAGAAATGTTACCCTAGTAAATACTTAAAAAACAGGTCGACTAAAACTTTGTATAATCCGACTTAAATGAAGACATATGCATGAGTGACAACATAAAATTCCATGAGTTTCATTATCAATAGCGTAACGCTTACGCATATGACGTCATCAACTACTCAAATTTGACGTGACCCCATCTTGAACATCGCGAATTCTAATTTCAAATTGCATTATCGCATTTTATGGCAATAAAAAAGAAATATTTTGGTGATTCAAATGTGATACGATTTAATACTCTATGTTTTTCTCAACTTTATAAATGTAAAGTTCGCCAGAAATTAATATTGAATTTATTGGTGTACTTATATTATCAAATAGTACAACACCCACTGATTTCCGAAAACAACGATGTTACACTTTCCGATGGGCGCCATATTTGACAAGGTAACACGGAGCTTTTAAATAACCAATTTTCACATTTTATCATGCTAAATATTAATTCAGATGATATGTAAGAACTGTTCCGTGTAATAATCTAGACGATATGCATACATTAATTACTTTAAAAATTTTAAACGCGGTGATTATGGAATTTTCAGTAACAAATGTTAGGACGCCCCGGAATTTTGCAACAAAACAATTATGATATCTTTTGTTATTATTTAGATATTTTGTTTCACAGTGTGTCTGCGTGTTTAAGCCGACGTTAAAAACCATTTTTGTAGCTAAAAATAGCCAACGTCTAGCTGAAATATAGTTTTTTTCAATTTTTTCCGTTAAAATTGGCCAGACGTCCGGTAACTTCCGTTCTTCAACTTCAAGACGTCCGGTTACCGGATCTTGGAATTCATGGAATCCAGCAGTGGCCAATAAACATTAATGTAGAAATTTATTTATTTAGCTATTGTATTGAGTACTTTACTGGTTCAGTTTTATTAATTACTTTGTGGTTTAACAGTTTCCTAGTATTTTTGCACAAAATTATCAGGTCTAAGAAAGTGAAATATTTACAGATTATCTATAAATTTACAGATTTTTCAATTACTTAAGGTATGTATAAATAAAGGTCAATTGTAACTTCCAGTCATTTCTGTTGACTTTGATTTTTCTTAAAATGCCAAAAACTCAAAGTCAACAAAAACTGCTGAAATCCACAAATGACCATAATTTAAGCATGCTGTAAATAAACCAATTAATTCCAAGCTGCGGTTTTGAGGATAAATGTAATTTCATCGGTTTTCATACACACAATCTGTAAACTTACAGATTGAAAAATCTGTAAATTTATAGATTATCTGTAAATTTACAGATAATCTGTAAATATTCCACTTTCTTAGACCTGATTATATTGGCATAAGACAGTGATATTTTTACTTTTTTTGGCAACAGCCCATGCCTTTTAAATTGGGAATTTTTATCGCGATAAACTTCAAAATTGGGAAAAATTAACAAAACTTAATAAAGAAATCATTTTGAAAAGTTTTATTTTAAGGTAAATTTATTTCATTCAAATATGCACTGAGGTTGAACAGACAGGACAGACAGGTTATTTTCAGATAGCTAAATTAGGGTCACCATGAGCTTGAACTGTTGATTTCTGAGGGTCATTTTGTGGGGACTCAGATTTCTTGGACAGATCACTTTGCTTTTCTGACGTTTGATTTGAATTTTTAACTTTACCAAAAGAATTTCGAATGTCTGGAGTACCGATGGCGTGTTTAAGTTTTATTTTCTTATTGTAATATTTGGAATTATGCGACATTTTTCGATAATTTAGGTAATTTTCTAACAATTTTTTTTCCAACTCATTTTGATGCATGAAAAAGCATTTAGCGACCGTGATGAAAGTCATACTAAATGCCGTACTATGCCGTGACCCATTTTATGTAAACATCGCACTTCGAATTGGCAACAAAATTCTGCGAATAAACCATAATTAGAGTCAGAATTTTTTATGATTATTTGCATCGTTTTAGTTCAACTTTCACAAGAAATGAATCTAATTGGGAAAAATCATCTCGTTTTTGGGAATTTTTAAGCATTTTTTTGGAATTTTGACCATTTTTGTCAATTGGGAAGATGCCGAATTCGGGAGTCAAATCAGAATCAGATCGGCGCAAATAAAAAATCACTGTAAGATTACATCACACTGTCTCTTAGGCGTAAAAAAAAAAAATTGTTTGTTTCCGGTATCCCGACCTACCCTAAATTTTTGGCCTGACCCTAAATGTTTTTATGGCCTTGGAGAATATTTTTTTCAACTTTTTAACAAAACGATGCAAAACTGCACTTTTTATGCTTTAAACATGGCCAGTGATGTTAGAAATCAACTTACTGATGCTCTAAAGGCATAACCCCCTTATTTGTAATCATTTTTTGACAAAAAAATAATTTCCGAAATTTCCGACCTACCTACCCTAATTTTTTTGAGCATGTTACCGGAAACAAAGAATTTTTTTTTTTTAGGCCGTATCATTTCTCTACTTAACTTGTCACATATACATTGTAGCATTCTCGCATTCATAAATTTAACATGTCCAAAACATTGCGGAATGATACTAATTTCACTTGGGTAATGATTACATTTTACTCGGGCTTTATCATAGACTCCCAGTGTAAAATCTCAAACTTTAAACTAAAATAAAGGTATTAAATCCATATAATATGTCAATGAAACTTCAAAGTTTTGTTGTTTGTATAGCATCATCTGGGGCATGTGCAGAAAAAAATCTTAATTTGATTTCTTAAATAGTATGATATTTATTTCTAAAGTCACTATTCATTGTAAATATATACTTCGTTTATTATACCCAAGTGGAAACTGGCAGGTACTGGAAAATGCAGCTCTATGATTGGTCAGTTAGAACCCCTAATGTACGGTGATGTCATGATAAAGTTATGAATACCAGATGTTTACCATGGTTTGTCTTGGGTACCATGTTGATTATCTGATTTGTTAAACTTTATGCGTTATTAGGTAGTATCACATTTTAAATTTCCGGTGAATGACAAATTTTTGAAACAAAGACTATTCAGTTCTTTCCAAAAATCGTTATATTATGATTCGAACAAATAGTTTCCTTTTCCCACCAGAATTCAGGAACAATTTAATAACAAGGTTTGGTACCGTATTACAGACAATAAACTAAAACAATAGAAATTCTTACATGGCTTCAGTGAGCTCAACAAAGCAATTTCAAACACAAATATTGGCGGAAATGTAAAGTAAGTTACACACTACAATGTCCTACCAAGATACCTACAAATTAAAAAACAAAACAAAAAAAACAATGCACATGCAGAATGGAGATAGAGGTTTATGATGACTCATGACCGGAATTAAAAGTTTGCTGTTATTTCTTTAGTAACCTTCCAGTTTGATTTTCTTAAAATGGATCAATATATATTGTAGCTTACAACTCATAAATTAAAACAATAAAAGAATATAATTATTATTACCTTTCTATTGTTTTGTCTATCCAAATCGCATAAGAACGAAATTCTATTGTTTAAATTCAGTCTTAATTGTCACTAATTAGAACTCTACAGTTTTCAGATCATACAAAACACATCCCTCGATTATTTTCATATCTAGATATTGAGAATTTTTTATTGGAAACACTTATAATATTGCGTATTGCAATAATGCTAAAATATCCTGTCTGTGACGTGTCCTTAAAACCAATTTAGTTGAGAAACAGAGAAATCTTCTACTATTTCAGTGAAATATTTTATAAAATTGAAAACTAAAATAATACTCAGGTACTGTAATTTAATTCTGTTTTACAAAAAATATTTGGCTTTGTTGATTATATGGACGGCATTTCAGGTGACCCCATTTTTAGCTTGACTATATGAAGTATAAGGAGAGCTACCCTACTGGACCCGGCATCGGCGTCCTTCCGCGTCCCCACCTTGGTTAAAGTTTTTTTTACACTCTCTTTTTTCTTCTTATCTCTGTACAATTACTTGATGGATTTGATTCAAACTTAAAATAATTATTCCTCATCATCACCCACATCATCTGACATAAGGGCCATAACTCTGGCAGCAATATTTCATGATTTATCCCCCCCTTTTCACTTAGATTTTCAGGTTAAAGTTTTGATGCACTTTCACTCTGTCTCTGTTATTATGGAATGGATTTGATTCAAAACTTAAAATAAGTCTTCAACATCATCACCCACATCATATGACACAAGGTGCATAACTCTGGCACAAATATTTCATGAATTATTCCCCGTTTACTTAGAATTTCAGGTTAAAGTTTAGATGCACTATCTAGCTCAGCTCTGTTATTACTGAATGGATTTGATTTAAACTTAAAACAATTGTTCAACATCATCAGCCACATCATATGACACAAGGTGCATAACTCTGGCACCAGTTTTTCATGAATTATTCCCCCTTTTTACTTAGAATTTCCGGTTAAAGTTTTGATGCATTTTCATTCTATCGATCTCTTTTATTACTAAATGGATTTGATTCAAACTTAAAATAATTAATTGTTCACCATCATCTCCCACGTCATATGACACAAGGTGCATAACTCTGGCACCAATTTTCATGAATTATTCCCACTTTACTTAGAATTTAAGGTTAATTTTGATGCATTTTCACTATATCTCAGTTATTATGAAATGCGTTTGATTCAAACTTGAAGTACAAAAATGTAGTTGTTCCACATCATTACCCACATCATATGACACAAGGTGCATAACTCCTGCACCAATATTTTATGAATCATGCCCCCTTTTGCTTAGAATTATACTTACATATATATATTGTTTAGATACACTTTATCTTTACCACTCTTTATTACTTAATAATTTTGAAACAGACTCTTCGTCCATTCTACAGATAGACCCAGGAGCAACTTGGACAGCAAAAATGTCCCCACATCTGATGTTCCCAAATATAATCAGATTTGTTTTTATTTAGTTGTTTCATGCCTTTGGAGTACATATATTAAATATTTTAGTTAACTATCGACAATTTTTCGTTATTTCATTGATTTTACAAAGATAGCTGTATATCAGCGACAAATACGTTACAGTGCGAATTTTCATTCAAAAGAATATTTTAATATAACACATAACAATATTTGTGTCTGTTATTTACCTGTTGAAACTTAATACTCTTTATAGTTTTATAAGAAATGAAGTTATTTATATATTATGACTGATAAAATAAATCAAATTGTATGGAAAAACTAACGTAATTTACACAAATATCAGTTGTCATAAAACGCACTTCATATTGGATTATGAAATAAGATATATATCATCATGTAGATTAATGTACTAGAATTGATGAGGGAAACATACTATATGAATAATATAACTGTTGGTTCTTAGATATATCCGAAAATACAGTCTTTTGGTGAAAATAGTCTACCCATTTCGTATTAACGAATCTGTCGCATTTTTAAATTGCTTAATTGGCGTTACATTTGCTTTATATTTCATACATTTTGATATGATTCTTTTTGAAAATAAAGTAATATAACATAAAATGTTTATGTTTTGTATAGAAAAACTTTAATTTTAACATCTAACATAAAAAATAGAAATTGTAACGTATCTGTTTTATTCAATATTTATGATGTCTTATTAACTCCAGATATCAATAATAAAACCGTAATCAACTATTTTCTAAAACTTTAAGTTAAGGTGATGATTATTCAAACAATTCAAATATTTTTACTCTTTTATAGCACATTCGTATAACGTATCTGTTGTTTGTAACGTATCTGTTTTTAATATGTTTTCTCAAGTGAAAAATATGAAATCTGGACTAAAAGATAAATACTTTAACTCGGATACAAAGTATAACACGTGTTCTACTACACTGTCCAGTAACATTTCTAGATAAATGCAATATAAATGTATGCTGAATGAAACACTTCGTAACGAATCTGTTAAAAATAGATTGAAACACGGCGACAGTTGAACATCATCTTATTTTATTTTCTACAATATGTTTATTTTGTTAATAAATATATGTTATTTTGATAATCATATCATTAAACATACAAACTGCCAATAGTCATTCCGGAACATGCATTATGCACCTGAGTATTAATTTGAAGTGAATAGATGTTGTAACGTATCTGTTGTCCAAATTGCCGACACAAAAGGTACGCGGTCAATATACACATGATGGAAACATACTGAAAAAGGCGATATTTTGTTCAAGATGTATATCATTAACTAATCATTTGAGCATAACAGTTTAGTAATTGTCCCGATATTTAAATTTCAGTACCATGCAATTTAATTTAACCCTAGATTGCCGACATAGATTTTTGATCTCACGTGCATGTGTTAAACGTCTGATTTCGAAAATTAGTTGGACATTTCAGTACGATTTTAGACAGTATAAAATATGCCTCCTTCATTTTGAAAGCAAAATAATGATAATACCAAAAAGTATAAAAAGCTGAACTGTGCGGACATGTTTAAATTGGAGTTGCTCCTCTATCTGTAGAATGGACGTCTTAGCTTTTGTGCAATATTGTTATCCACCATTGGAGTCATTATAAACACTCAAGTACTTGACAGTTCCAGTTTCCTCACATGTGCCCAGTCTCGCTATCCAGCATCGAAGTAGTCGAGCGCGCTGTCTCCTGGGACAGCTCTTGTTCAACATAGAACAATATGTACAGGTCTGATTCTCCCAAAATTTAAACTTTAAAGTTTTGTTTTATTTTCAGTATAGATCTATTCCAGTAAACATTATACATCAGTCAGACGTTGGATCCCCAATATTGGATAAACAAATGTGGAATTTTGGTTGGATTAATTTGTAAAATGTATTTAGGCATCGAATCCCAACGTGGGCTATATAGATGTCAGAATCCCACCATTTTTCAGTGTAATTTGCAGAAAAAGAAGTAATCAACAGATGTTTTTTTTCTCATCTTTATTTCTCACCTTTGTCTTAAATATATAATTATATAATATGTCCAAAGGTTACAAAATCTAGCTAATAATTGAAACTTTCGAGTTTGGTCATTTTTGCATGATTCTTCTACGCCGCTAATACTTCCACCTGAAGTGTATAAAATTCGAGAGTTTCATCTGTTTTATATAATTTCCCCAAAATCGCATGATTCTTAATCTATGCCGCTAAAACTTCCACCTGAAATGCATAAAGTTTCATCTAGCTGTTTAATATATAATTTCCCCGAAATCGAGAACTAATATAATGCTAGTTGTAACTAAAGAACACAATTAGGCCTTAACTGCATGCATGCATAATAACAAAACAAACATGTAAATTGTTTAAAAATTTGTTACAATATCTTTGTAAAAAGTAACAAAGTTTATAACGCAATAATTTGCTTTTTACAGTTTTAAATACTAAGCAAAAATCTGTGAATAATAATTACCGGTAAGCAAAGAAGGTGTAACAATTACAACATTACTATTAAAGAAATTATAATTTCTATGCTTCCCCCACCCATTTTGAGATGACTTGGCATAAATGTTCACCATTGTATAAATGAGACAAATTGTCATGCCCAAGAACTCAAACCCCTAGCTCCAAGGTCAAGGTCACACTTACCATCGAATTGCAGTTTTAAAAAACCCCAAGGAATGTGGGGAATTACTTATATAATTAATGAATTATACAGGACATGATAAATTTATTGTCAAGTCAACATTTAAAAATAAGGAATTAATTAACAATTAAAGATTAAAGTGATACTGGTTGGGAACCAGTAGCCGGACACATTTTTAGCTCATCTGATTTTTTGAAAAAAAAAGATGAGTTATTGTCATCACTTGATCGTTTTCGGCGTTGCCTGGTTAAGTTTTATGTTCTAAGGTCAGCTTTTCTCCTAAACTATCAAACGTATTGCTTTGAAACTTGCAACTCTTGTTCACCATCAATAGCTGACCCTGTACAGCAAGAAACACAACTCCATCCGACTTTTTGCAAGAATTAAGGCCCCTTTTAGACTTAGAAAATATCAGATTTCTTGAATAAGTTTTATGTTTAGGTCAACTTTTCTCCTAAACTATCAAAGCACTCGCCCGCTTAGCTCAGTAGGTAGAGCGTCGGTCTACGGATCGCGGGGTTGTGAGTTCGATCTTCGGGCTGGGCGTATGTTCTCCGTGACTATTTGATAAACGACATTGTGTCTGAAATCATTAGTCCTCCACCTCTGATTCATGTGGGGAAGTTGGCAGTTACTTGCAAAGAACAGGTCTGTATACAGAATCCAGGAACACTGGTTAGGTTAACTGCCCGCCGTTACATGACTGAAATACTGTTGAAAAACAGCGTTAAACCCAAAACAAACAAACAAAAACTATGCAATAGTTGTTCACCATCATAAGCTGACCATGTACAGCAAGAAACATAACTCTGTCCTTCTTTTTGCAAAAATTATTGCCCCTTTTGGACTTAGAAAATCAGATTTCTTGGGTCAGCTTTTCTCATAAACTATCAAAGCTATTGCTTTAAAACTTGCAACACTTGTTCACCATCATAAGCTGACCCTGTACAGCAAGAAACATAACTGCCTTGCTTTTTGCAAGAATTATGGCCCCTTTTGGACTTAGAAAATATCAGATTTATTGGTTAAGTTTTATGTTTAGGTAAACTTTTCTCCTAAACTATCAAAGCTATTGCTTTGAAACTTGCAACTGTTGTTCACCATCATAAGCTGACTCTGTGAATCAAAAAACATAACTACAATCCTGCTTTTTGCAAGAATTATGGCCCTTTTTAGACTTAGAAGATCATGGGTAGGACAATTTTTCTATTATACAAAAAAATCAGATGAGCATCAGCACGCGCAAGGAGGTGCTCTTGTTATATTTCGGCTCCATTATTTGACATAAATGAAGCCCACACTATACAAACTTCACCTCCTTCCGCATAGGATGTTGTAATCAGCATCGCGTTGTGAGGTAAAATATGGGTTCTATGGGGTCACAAAATGAAGTTATTTTCACCATGAGGTAAACCAGTAGTCGACAAATATTTTGACGATAAGTTATTATGTCTCCCCCAGGAGACATATTGTTTTTGCCCTGTCCGTCCGTCGGTCTGTCCGTCCGTCCGTCCTTCAGTCCGTCCGTCCGTATGTCACACTTCATTTCCGAGCAATAACTGGAGAACCATTTGACCTAGAACCTTCAAACTTCATAGGGTTGTAGGGCTGCTGGAGTAGACGACCCCTCAGGGTTCGAATTTAGCCTGATTTTCTACCTGCATTTTTTCGCAAGTGGTATTTTTTTAACTTGCTAAATGAAAAACAACTTGCATTTTCCGTGACATGTTACTTTCTTAGAACATTAACACAAACATCCACGTGACAAATCCAGCCAATCGTATTTGCGCTATATAAATAGTAACTTATTAATAGATTACCAAAAAAAAAAAAACCACCGGATGCGGTAAACGTCATCAAAATTGGCGCAGGTACTTGTCAGCAGTTGAAAAGACATGCGCACAGGACAAGTATCGAGTGTAAACGTCCTTTCACAACGAAAGATGAAAGAGTGCTCCAAAAGAAAGAACAGTGTAAGATCGAGACGACCGTTAGAAATGCACATTATTCGGCCAAAAATTTTCACTCGCAAAAAAATGCTGGTGTCTGAAATCCCACCTTGCAGTTTGAAATTTGCACTTGCATTTCGCGAGTATGCGAGCTTAAATTCGATCCCTGCCCCTATTGTTTTTGGGGTCACTCCATCAAAGGTCAAGGTCACGGGGGCCCGAACATTGAAAACCATTTCTGATCAATAACTAGAGAACCACTTGACCCAGAATGTTGAAACTTCATAGGATCATTGGTCATGAAGAGTAGATGACCCCTATTGATTTTGGGGTCACTCTGTCAAAGGTCAAGGTCACAGGGGCCTGAACATGGAAAACCATTTCCGATCAATAACTAGAGAACCACTTGACCCAGAATGTTGAAACTTCATTGGATGATTGTACATGCAAAGTAGATGACCCCTATCGATTTTGGGGTCACTCCATCAAAGGTCAAGGTTACAGGGGCCCCGAACATTGAAAACCATTTCCGGTTAGTAACTTGAAAACCACTTGACCCAGAATGTTGAAACTTCATAGGATGATTGGTCATGAAGAGTAGATGACCCCTATTGATTTTGGGGTCACTCTGTCAAAGGTCAAGGTCACAGGGGCCTGAACATGGAAAACCATTTCCGATCAATAACTAGAGAACCACTTGACCCAGAATGTTGAAACTTCATAGGATGATTGTACATGCAAAGTAGATGACCCCTTTCGATTTTGGGGTCACTCCATTTTAGGTCAAGGTCACAGGGGCCCGAACATTGAAAACCATTTCCAGTCAGTAACTTGAGAACCACTTGACCCAGAATGTTGAAACTTCATAGGATGATTGGTCATGAAGAGTAGATGACCCCTAATAATTTTGGGGTCACTCTGTCAAAGGTCAAAGTCACAGGGGCCTGAACATGGAAAACCATTTCCGATCAATAACTAGAGAACCACTTGACCCAGAATGTTGAAACTTCATTGGATGATTGTACATGCAAAGTAGATGACCCCTATCAATTTTGGGGTCACTCCATTAAAGGTCAAGGTCACAGGGGCCTGAACATTGAAAACCATTTCCGGTCAGTAACTTGAGAACCACTTGACCCAGAATGTTGAAACTTAATAGGATAATTGGTCATGCAGAGTAGATGACCCCTTACGATTTTGGGGTCACTCTGTGAAAGGTCAAGGTCACAGGGGCCTGAACATTGAAAACCATTTCCGGTCAGTAACTAGAGAACCATTTGACCCAGAATGATGAAATTTCATAGGATGATTGGTCATACAGAGTAGATGACCCCCAATGATTTTAGGGTCACTCTGTTAAAGGTCAAGGCCACAGGCGCCTGAACATGGAAAACCATTTCTAATCAATAACTTGAGAACCTCTCGACCCAGAATGTTGAAACTTCATAGGATGATTGTTCATGCAGAGTAAATGACCCCTATTGTTTTTGGGGTCACTCCGTTAAAGGTCAAGGTCACAGGGGCCTTAACATTGATAACCAGTTCCGATCAATAACTTGAGAACCACTCGACCCAGAATGTTGAAACTTCATAGGATGATTGAACATGCAGAGTAGATGACCCCTATTGATTTTGGGGTCAGTCTATTAAAGGTCAAGGCCACAGTGGCCTGTTCATGTAAAATCATTTTTTGGAAATAACTTGAGAACCACTTGACCTACAATGTTGAAACTTAATAGGATGATTGGACTTGCAGTAGATGACCCCTATTTATTTTGAGATCACTTGATCAAAGGTCAAGGTTATAGAAGCCTGAACAGTGACTTGAGAACCACTAGGCCAAGAGTGTTGAAATTTAGGGGGATGATTGGACATGCCAAGTAGATGATCCCTATTGCAACCAACCATCAGTGTCTCTTTGACTTTTGCTCCTGACCCCTATTGACTTCTTGCCTATAGGACTTTGCATTGGGGGAGACATGCGCTTTTTTACAAAAGCATTTTCTAGTTAAACTATTTTTTACACATTTCTTTATCAATAATCTCTCCAAAAATGCACATGAAACATAACCCGACGTTCATTAGCAGCTACGAAAGCAAACAGTGGTCGACTATAAAAAAACCTCTAATTCCGTCTAACACAAATTCTTGATAATTCCAATAGATATAGAATAAAATTAGTGCAAAAATCGACAGCCCTGCCTAATTTTTGTAACAGTTATTGTGAAATTATAGTACGTAGCACATGTTATCAGCAGACAATCAATATGTAGTTTAATTATTTCTTCCCCACTTGATACCTCGACAAGTGTAAACTACTGCGCATGCGCAATGTTATCTTCATGCCCCGTTAAGACAGAAAGTTGTTTTGTAAACACAAGTGAGGTATAATCATAAAATCTAACCTTATACAGCCTTGTAATATAGTGGTTTGTTGTAGAATGCATGAAGAACAAACATCTAAATGATCTAGATGAAACAATTACGTGAATAACAACGAAATAAATCAGTTATTACCGGTACATGTGTCCGGAAACTGGTCCTGTCCAGATACTGGTTCCCAACCAGACTGACCAGTACATCTTTAGTAATAAATAATAGATTTCAAACACATGTATTTTTAGCTCACCTGTCACAAAGTGACAAGGTGAGCTTTTGTGATTGCGCAGTGTCCGTCGTCCCTGCGTGTGTGCGTCCGTCCGTAAACTTCTGCTTGCGACCACTCTAGAGGTCACATTTTTCATGGGATCTTTATGAAAGTTGGTCAGAATGTTCATCTTGATGATATCTAGGTCAAGTTTGAAACTGGGTCACGTGCCATCAAAAACTAGGTCAGTAGGTCTAAAAATAGAAAAACCTTGTTACCTCTCTAGAGGCCATTTATTTCATAAGATCTTCATGAAAGTTGGTCAGAACGTTCACCTTGGTGATATCTAGGTCAAGTTCGAAAGTGGGTCACGTGCCATCAAAAACTAGGTCAGTAGGTCAAATAATAGAAAAACCTTGTGACCTCTCTAAAGGCCATATTTTTCATGGGATCTGTATGAAAGTTGGTCTGAATATTCATCTTGATGATATCTAGGTCAAATTTGAAAGTGGGTCACGTGTCTTCAAAAAGTAGGTCAGTAGGTCAAATAATGAAAAAACGTTGTGACCTCTCTAGAGGCCATATTTTTCATGGGATCTGTATGAAAGTTGGTCTTAATGTTTTTCTTGATGATATATAGGTCAAGTTTGAAACTGGGTTAACTGCGATCAAAAACTAGGTCAGTAGGTCTTAAAATAGAAAAACCTTGTGACCTCTCTAGAGGCCATACCCTTGAATGGATCTTCATGAAAATTGGTCAGAATGTTCACCTTGATGATATCTAGATCAAGTTTGAAACTGGATCACGTGCCGTAAAAAACTAGGTCAGTAGGTCAAATAATAAAAAAACCTTGTGACCTCTCTAGAGGCCATACTTTTCATGGGATCTGTATGAAAGTTGGTCTGAATGTTCATCTTGATGATATCTAGGTCAAATTTTAAACTGGGTCAGCTGCGGTCAAAAACTAGGTCAGTAGGTCTAAAATAATTAAAATCTTTTGACCTCTCTAGAGGCCATATTTTTCAATGAATCTTCATGAAAATTGATCTGAATGTTCACCTTGATGATATCTAGGTCAATTTTGAACTGGGTCACGTGCGGTCAAAAACTAGGTCAGTAGGTATAAAAATAGAAAAACCTTGTGACCTCTCTAGAGGCCATATTTTTCATGAGATCTTCATGAAAATTAGTGAGAATGTTCACCTTGATGATATCTAGGTAAATTTCAATACAGGGTCACATACCTTCGAAAACTAGGTCCATAGGTCAAATAATAGAAAAACCTTGTGACCTCTCTAGAGACCATATTTTTAGCTCACCTGAGCACAAAGTGCTCAGGGTGAGGTATTGTGATCACTCACCGTCCGGCATCCGTCCGTCCGTCCGTCCACACTTTCCTTTAAACAACATCTCCTCCTAAACCAACAGGCCAATTTTGATGAAACTTCACAGGGTTGTTCCTTGGATGGTCTTCTTTAAAAATTGTTCAAAGAATTGAATTCCATACAGAATTCTGGTTGCCATGGCAACCAAAAGTAAAAACTTTAAAAATCTTCTTCTCAAAAACCAGAAGCCCTAGAGCTTAGATAATTGGTGTGAAGCATTGCCTAGTGGACCTCTACCAAGTTTGTTCAAATCATGACCCCAGGGTCAAAATTGACCTCGCCCCGGGGGTCACTTGATTTTACATAGGAAAATCTTAAAAAATCTTCTTCTCAAAAACCAGAAGCCCTAGAGCTTAGATATTTGACTTGTAGCATTGCCTAGTGGACCTCTACTAAAATTGTTCAAATCATGACCCCGGGTTCAAAATTGACCTCGCCCCAGGGGTCACTTGATTTTACATAGGAAAATCTTCAAAAAATTTCTAAAAATAAACCAGAAGGCTTAGAGCTTAGATATGACATGTAGCATTGCCTAGTGGACCTCTACAAAATTTGTTCAAATCATGACCCCCGGGTCAAAATTGACCCCACCCCAGGGGTCACTTGATTTTACATAGGAAAATCTTCAAAAATTTTCTAAAAATAAACCAGAAGGCCTAGGTCTTAGATATTTGACATGTAGCATTGCCTAGTAGACTTCTACAAAATTTATTCAAATCATGACCCCCGGGGTCAAATTGACCCCGCCCCATGGGATTACTTGATTTTACATAGAAAAATCTTCAAAGTAAACCAGAAGGCCTAGAGCTTAGATATTTCATATGTAGCATTGCCTAGTGGACCTCTACAAAATTTGTTCAAATCATGACCCCCGGGGTTAAAATTGACCCCACCCCAGGGGTCACTTGATTTTACATAGGAAAATCTTCAAAAAATTTCTAAAAATAAACCAGAAGGCTTAGATCTTAGATATTTGACATGTAGCATTGCCTAGTAGACTTCTACAAAATTTGTTCAAATCATTACCTCCGGGGTCAAATTGACCCCACCCCATGGGGTTATTTGTTTAGCTTTAGCAAAGAATTTTTTTCAAGAAAGCAATTAAACTCTGTTGAGCGATATAGGGCCATCATGGCCCTCTTGTTCAAGGATCTTCATGAAAGTTGGTCAGAATTTTTATCTTGATAATATCTAGGTCAAGTTCAAAACTGGGTCACATGAGCTCAAAAACTAGGTCACTATGTCAAATAATAGAAAAAACGACGTCATACTCAAAACTGGGTAATGTGGGAAGAGGTGAGCGATTCAGGACCATCATGGTCCTCTTGTTTATTTTTGATATTCGTCAAAAGTGCTCAAGGTGAGCTATTGGGACCAGTTAATTTGTCCCCCGTCCATTGTCGTCTGTCAACATTTGCATTGTTAACACTCTAGAGGCCACATTTATGACCTTATCTTCATGAAACTTGGTCAGAATGTTTATCTTGATGATCTTGTGGTCAGGTTCTAAACAGGGTCATGTGGGGTAAAAAACTAGGTCACTAGGCCAGATCACAGCACTCTAGAGACCACGTTTTAAGTTTGAAACTCATGAGAATTGGTCAGAATGTTTGTCTTGATGACCTCTAGGTCAAGTTTTAATAGTGGTCATGTGTGGTCAGAAACTAGGTTTAATACCCAGTCAAATCAGAGGAAAAGCTTGTTAACACTCTAGAGGCCACATTTATGACTCTGTATTCATGAAGCTTGGTCAGAATGTTTATCTTGATGATCTTTAGGCCAAGTTTGAATCTGGGTTATGTGGGGTCAAAAACTAGGTCACTAGGCTAGATCAAAGGAAAGTCTTGTTAACACTCTAGAGACCACATTTTAAGTTTGAAACTCATGGGAATTGGTCAGAATGTTTGTCTTGATGACCTCTAGCCCAAGGTTGAATTTGGGTCATGTGGGGTCAAAAACTAGGTCACCTGGTCAAATCAAAGGAAAAGCTTGTTAACACTCTAGAGGCCACATTTTTGCTCCAGTCTTCACAAAACTTTGTCAGAATAATTGTTTTCATAAAATCACAGACCGTGTTTAATCTGGGTCATGTGGGGTCAAAAACTTGGTCACTAGGTCAAATCAAAGAAAATGTTTATGGCCATATTTTTTGGTCCAATCTTAATGAAAATTGGTCAGAATATTTGTCTCCATGAATTCTCAGATAGGTAAAAAAATGGGTCCAGTTGGGTAGAAAACTAGGTCACTAGGCCAAATCGAAGAAAAATCTTTACACTCTAGAGGCCACATTTTTGCTCCAATCTTCATGAAACTTGGTCAGAAGGTTTATCTTATCGAAAACTTTGACTAAGTTGAAACTTGGTCATGTGGTGTCAAAAACTGGGTCACTAAGTCAAACGTGTTTTCACTGTTATGGTGTTACTCAGGTGAGCGACCTAGGGCCGGCCATCTTGGTAAGAATGGTAAGAATTGATAAAATTGGAATTATGAACTTTTTTTTCAGTCACTTCGCTCACATTTTTTTGTCATATTTTACAGAATTCATATAAGACAAAGACCAGGTTTAGATTCAATTGTAGAAATAAATTTTTGATAATGTTACATAACTTATATATGACTTTGAAGAGTATACAGTGAGTAATTTTCTCCATGAAAGATGCTGCTTCACATAAAACAGATATAGTACACAATAGATATATGCGAAACATGCAAAAAGTAATAGTGAAAAACATCATTTTTGCACATCCTCCTGAAATTAATATTAGATACAATATTTGTTTTTCATACATTTTTAGGCCCGGCTACAAACAAAATAAATAGGGTATAAGTTTAGGGTTTGAAAACAGGTACGTTGACGATAGAGGTCAACCCTCAAAGGTTAACGGGGTCTGTTTCATGTCCGGTCCATAACTGCCATCCATGAAGGGATTTTGAAATAACTTTGCATAAATGTTTACCATGACCCAGACCCCTAGCTCCAAGGTCCAGGTCATTCATCAAGGGATTTCGAAATTACTTAATGAGGTGTCATGCGCAAGATCCAGATCCCTAGCTCTAAAGTCAAGATCACACTTAGAGGTTAAAGGTTAACATGGTCTGTTTCTTGTCTGGTCCATAACTCTGCCATTGCTGAAGGGATCTCAAAATTACTTGGCATAAATGTGCAGGCTGATCATGGTCTCACTCTGCACTGTTTGCTATTCAGTTAGTAAATTTTCAGTGAACACCCCTTGGAATAATAAATGGTATTGCTTAAATTGAATGATTGACCAGTCCATTTTAGAAATTTAGCAGGGTAAAGGCTAAACAAATCACAAAAGACAAAAATAGCTTTTCAACACCACACAATCTAGTATTAAATTGTGATTTGCTGCACACAAATTTTAGGGTGGGGACGCTCAAAATTTACTGCCCGTCTTAATTTGTGTTGTGTGTATCTCAAAAATTTATATATATATATATAGGATTGTTGTTCAGCATGTGAAGTTGTTTACCTGGGATTTTGTTTGGGATTTCACTAAGCCTAACCAGAATTATGGCCATTAAGTTCAACTTTCTCAAGAAAATGCAAAAAGAGCCTTAAATAGGCAGTGTAACATACAAACTTCAAGTAGAAACTATCTGTTTTAGACATAAATGGATGTGTAGTTAACTGCATCAAAGTAAAAGGACTGAAAAAATTATTAAAATATCATTTTCTGAAAAAGAGTTATTTATGCTGAAAAAAATGATCCCGGGTAAAATATTTGGAAAAAATGGAGCCAACTCTGCTAAGACTTTATGGTAGGCTATGGTGGCTATTGACCTAGAACCTCATGCAAACTATGCACTTTCTACCTCTAAGCAGGGAAAAAGCATGCATAATTGCCACATGGATTAGCAATCTGAGTAGAAAACTATGTAAAGATCAAATAAATTAATGCCCTAGGGAAAGTGGGACATTTTATGTGGTGAGATTTGTCAACAAAAAGATGATTTTTTTAAAAAGTCAAAACCGACAGAATTTCACAAGGTGAAATATGTTGAAAAGACTACTGTTGGAAAGTGAGCAATCTCAACTATCTACACTATAACATATATGCGTCAAAGTAGGGGAAAAATATCTAGAAATATGTGAAAATCGAAGAAATCAATTTCAGGACTGTTAGATGCATAACTGTGTTATCATGCATAGCATTTAACATAGATAGGTTACATTTCCTTTGCACTGATATAACATGGACAGAACGGTGTTCACTCAACAATTTCGCTATATAAACAAGATTGTTTCCCTTGTGTAAAGAAGGCTTAGGGTAAATCTCAACCTTAAAGTGTGTGTCATGAAACCTTACAATAGTATTTAAATTCAGTGTGAAAATGTTCACCTGCGGTTTGGAGACCAGAGTGATGGCCCTTGATTTAAAAAAAATATGCATAAAATGACCTAAAAGTTTGCATCACATGTTTCTCAAAGGATATTTGAACATAAGTGGATTGTTATTCTACGTGTGTAATTGTGCAACAGGGATTTTGGTTGAGATTTAATTCAGCCAGACCAGAGTTAATATGATAAAAAATAGGTAGGAAGTTTTTGTGGCAAATATCGTAAAAAGCAGGGATTCTTTTACCATTTCAAACCTGGGGCCCGGGGCCCATTCAGTTGGGAAAAATGGCGTGTAAAACCTGAAAATTGGGAAATTTCAAAAATAAGTTTTACCATTGTATGAAATTTGATTCAGTATTGTATGCCACATTACAAATACAAGTCATTTTTTCTGTTGTTTATTTTGTCTAATAAATTGCTCAAAGAAAGTCACAAAAAACTCTTAAGACAAAGAGGTGTCAGTAAAACCTTCAGATTTCGGTGGGTCAGTACCAGCTTCATTTGTGTACAGTGTTTTATCCAATGTTTTATAACTGGGCTCGGTCCGAGGATGTGTTTAATTTGTAATCGGCGTTCGCTTACCTAACCGAATCCTGCGACTTTATTGCAGTGGCCTGTTCCTCAGCACTTATTTTACTGACAAAGCTGAAGCTTGACAGCTTTTTGTTGTCACCAGCATACTTTTTTATGACTTTATTTGTGTAATATTTACTATTTATTACTTGATATAATTATTTTCATTTTCGGGAAAATTGGCGAGCTTGATTAAATGTGATCGCGGGATCATGTAAACGGAACATAGAACAGTTTGCAAGATTTAATCGAATCGGTAATTGAACGGTTATTCGATCAAAACAGGAACAGCGCTTAAACTCGATTAAAAGTAAGGAACACAAATCAAAACGAAAAATCGGAAGCCTTAAAATTGGGATTACTGCAAAATTGTTATTTTTTGGCAGATTTTTTGGGAAATTTAAACCTCAAAATTGGGAAAATAAGCACATTTCTGCAGTTGGGATGGGGCCGAAATTCTGCCCCAAAATAGGCCTTAAAAATCCCTGAAAAAGTATATGATTAGGAGTCATGACACCATTTAGAAAAAGGAATATTATTCAATCAAGGTGAAGTTGCACAGATGGCAGGATTGGTCAGTATTTTGCAGGGGGTGGGAAAAATTCAGTCAATGTTAATTCCAATTTGGGAAATGCTCCTTAAATTGCACAAAATTGAAAATACTGAATAGATTAATCCAGGTCGAATGGAAAATTCTGTTTTATTTGAGAAGTAAATGAGTAAAAATATTTACATGAACACAAGTATGTAAGCACACATACATATATATAATATAGCTGGTTCACAGTAGTTAGATGAACTTTCAGGTTCAACTATCATCACATGATATGTAAAACATCTGTAATGGATCTCTCGGTTTCCTGTTGACTTTCATATGATGTATAAGATTCACTACATGTATAGAACGCAAATGTTGGGTATTGAGCTCCTCAATTTTTTTTTGGGCGGGGGGTTGGGGGGATGCAGATTTGCCATTGTCTGTACATCTGTCTGAACTAGCCTGGTGCACGTCTCAAAAAAATATTTTATCTACATTCTTTAAACCTCAAAGGATTGTTGATCAGCATGAGAAGTTGTGCAACAGGGATTTTGTTTAAGATTTCTTCACTGAACCGGACCAGAGTGTTATGGCCCATGATTTAGTCAAAGTTTGTGTGTCTATCCTTCCATGTAAATTTGTGTCATGTACATCTCAAAAGGTATTTGACCTGGAGTCATCAAACCTTTTAAAATGTTGATTAGCATGAGAAGTTGTGTTTATTCAAAAAATATGCTTAAAGGTGTTATGTTTCATTCTGATGAACAAAAACAAATTTTCTGTTTAGCTTGACTTTTTGTGCCCCCCCCCCATTCCCATGAGTGGTGGGGGCATATAGATTTGGTCTTGTCCTTTCGTCCGTCCATCCATCCGTCCGTCCGTCCGAAGTTCGTGACGCGCCTAGCTCGAAAAGTATTTGATATAAATTAATGAAACCTTGCATGAGTCTTTATCATGATATGAACTTGCGCACCTCCTACTTTTCGTCTGGCTCCACCCCCTGTTTTCAGAGTTATGGCCCCTGAAATAGTCAAAAATGCACATTTTCACCTTGTGACACGCCTAGCTCAAAAAGTATTTGATATAGATTCATGAAACCTTGCATGAGTCTTAATCATGATATGAACTTGCGCACCTCCTATTTTTCATCTGGCTCTGCCCCCTATTTTCAGAGTTATGGCCCCTGAAATAGTCAAAAATGCAAATTTTCACCTTGTGACACGCCTAGCTCAAAAAGTATTTGCTATAGATTCATGAAACCTTGCATGAGTCTTAATCATGATATGAACTTGCGCACCTCCTATTTTTCGTTTGGGTCCGCCCCCTATTTTTAGAGTTATGGCCCCTGAAATAGTCAAAAATGCGTATTTTCACCTTGTGACATGCCTAGGTCAAAAAGTATTCGATATAGATTCATGAAACCTTGCATGAGTCTTAATCATGATATGAACTTGCGCACCTCCTATTTTTCATTTGGGTCCGCCCCCTATTTTTAGAGTTATGGCCCCTGAAATAGTCAAAAATGTACATTTTCAAATTGTGACGCACCTACTAAGCTCAAAAAGTATTTAATATAAATGGTTGTAAACTTGCATATGTCTTTATCATGATATAAACTTGTACATCTCTTATTTTTGGCTGGCTCCACCCCCAATTTTTAAAGTTATGGCCCCTGAAATAGTAAAAAGATGCGCTTTTTCACCTAATTATGTGCCTAGCTCAATAAGTATTAGATGTAAATTCAGGAAACCTTGCTTGAGTCTTTATAGTGATGTGACCTTGCACACTTGGCATTCTTCTTGAGAATCTTAGCTTTTATTACAGAGTTATGGCCCTTGAAATAGCCAAAATAGTGGATTTTTTGTTTGTGATGCTCATAGCTCAAAAAGTATAGGGCCTAGAATAATGAATCCTTTTCATAAAATGTTTGTTGAGGTTATACCCCATTAAGACTGCAAACATTTGAATTATTGCCCCTTATTTGTGACAAATGTACCATTGGGGGGCACACCCTGTGTCCTACAGACACATTCTAGTTGAAGAAAAAGTTAGAGCTATTGCACTTGCCCTGGCGTCGCTGTTGGTTAAAATTTTTGGTAAAGTCAAATATCTCTGTTATTATCAAGGCTTTTGACTTGAAACTTAAACTATTTCTTAACTATCAAAGTCTGCACCAGGAGAAACAATCCACATAACTCTGATTGAATTTTGACAGAGTTACACCCCTTTTTAACTTAGAATTTTTTTGTTAAAATTTTATATGTTGTCCAATATCCCTGTTAATTTCAAAGCTATTGACTTGAAACTTTAAATAGTTATTATACGCCCGAAGGGACGTATTATGTTATGACGCTGGTGTCCGTCACTCCGTCTGTCTGTGTCCGTTAGCAATTTCGTGTCCGCTCTGTAACTCTTGAACCCCTTGAAGGATTTCAAGGAAAGTTGACACATATGTTCACCAAACTGAGAGGACATGCAGAGCGCATGTTTTGGGTGTCTCGCTTCAAGGTCAAGGTCACACTTAGGGGTCAAAGGTCATATCAGTTTGTTTCGTGTCCGCTCTGTAACTCTTGAACCCCTTGAAGGATTTCAAAGAAACTTGACAAAAATGTTCACCACACCAAGATGACATGCAGAGCGCATGTTCAGGATGACTCGCTTCAAGGTCAAGGTCACACTTAGGGGTCAAAAGTCATATCAGTTTGTTTCGTGTCCGCTCTGTAACTCTTGAACTGCTGGAAGGATTTCAAAGAAACTTGGCAGAAATGTTCACCACACTGAGACGACATGCAGAGCGCATGTTCCGGATGACTCGCTTCAAGGTCAAGGTCACACTTAAGGGTCAAAGGTCATATATGACTTTGCTTTGTGTATATTGCTCTGCATTGCAGTGCTCTTGTTTTTATTTGGCAGATCTCTTTTTTTGTTCACTTACAATAATTTCTTTGGAATTACTTCCCTTTTATGTTACTATAAATAGCTTTTCTTGAAACTTTTAGTATTGGCCGTAGGGAAAAACCGAGACCACTTTTCTGTGGTACAAGATGGGTGTTACCTCCAATTTTTAGGTGTATTTTTAAATACCAGTACCTGATAAGGATTTTTTTTTTTTTGTGGACCTTGAATATTTTTTTTTGTGGACTTAGATTTTTTTTTGGAAGTTTTCCTTTTGTTGTTCCAGTCCTTTGGGCTACAACAGTCAAGTTCTTTAAATTTTGCTCCCATCCTATGATGTAACCCTTCTGGCGTATATTGCCTTGTTTGGCGAGCTCTTGTTTACTATCAAAGGCTACACCAGAAGAAACTATCACCATGACTCTGATTTAAATTTTGACTGAGTTAAGCCCCTTTTACTGGCAAAGCTCTAGTTCAGAGTCAAGCACTGAGAAAAGTTGAGCATGCTGTCTTTCTGACAACTCTTGTTATTTCATATATTGACTAAATTTACCCATGTTAAATTTTCTTATTAGTGAAAAATGTTTGATATATTTTTAGCTCACCTAAGCACGAAGAGCTTTTGTGATCACCATGTGTTCGTCGTCAGTCGTCCGTTGTCAACAGTTTGACAGTTAACACTCCAGAGGTCACAATTTTGGCCCAATCTAAATGAAACTTGGTCAGAATGTTACCCTCAATAAAATCTTGGACGAGATCGATATTGGGCAATCTGGGGTCAATAACTAGTTCACCAGGTCAAATCAAAGGAAAAGCTTGTTAGCTCGACTTTTGGAAGAAAAAGTAGAACTATTATACTCGCCACGGCGTTGGTGTCGGCGTCGCCGTTGGTTAAAGTTTTTAATATAGTCAAATATCTCTGTTACTATCAAAGCTATTGACTTGAAACTTAAAATAGTTATTTACTTTCAAAGTCTACACTAGGAGAAGCAATCCCCATAACTCTGATTTGAATTTTGACAGAGTTATGCCCCTTTTTAACTTAAAATTTTTTGTTAAAGTTTTTGATAAAGTCAAATATCTCTGTTACTATCAAAGCTTTTGACTTGAAACTTAAAATACTTGTTTACCATCAAAATCTACACCAGGAGAAACAATCCCCATAACTTGGATTTGAATTTTGACAGAATTATGGCCCTTTTAAACTTAGAATTTTTTGTTAAAATTTTTGATAAAGTCAAATATCTCTGTTACTATTAAAGCTTTTGACTTGAAACCCAAAATAGTTATTTACTCTCAAAGTCTACACCAGGAGAAACAATCCCCATAACTCTGATTTGAATTTTGACAGAATTATGCCGCTTCTTAAAGAATTTTTTTGTTAAAATTTTTGATGAAATCAAAAATCTCTGTTACTATTAAAGCTTTTGACTTGAAACTCAAAATAATTATTTACTATCAAAGACTACACCAGGAGAAACAATTCCCATAACTCTGGTTTGAATTTGACAGAGTTATTACCCTTTTTAACTTGGATTTTTTTATTGGCAAAGCTCTAATTCAGAGTCAAGCACTGAGAAAAGTCAAGCGCGCTGTCTTACGGACATCTCTTGTTAACACTCTAGAGGCCACGTATATGACAGTATCTCTATGAAACTTAAATAGACTGTTAATTTTGATGTTCTGTAGGTCAAGTTCAAATCTGGGTCAGGTTGGGTCAAAAACTAGGTCACCAGGTCAGATCAAAGGAAAAGTTTATAAACACTGTACAGGCCACATTTATGACAATATCTCTATGAAACTTGGTTAGAAATTTGTAGTCCTGTTTGGCGCCATATAACCTATACTGTGTTGGTGCGCCATAAAACCCAAATAAATGGTCAGAATTTTAGTCTTCATGTTGTTTAGGTGAAGTTTAAATCTGGTTCAGATGGGGTCAAAAACTAGGTCACTCGGACAAATAAAAGGAAAAGCTTGTTAACACTTTAGGGGCCGCATTTATGACCGTATCTTAATGAAACTTGGTCAGAATGTTAATCTTAATGATCTTTAGGCCAAGTTCAAATCTGGGTCAGGTGGGGTCAAAAACTAGGTCACCAGGTCAAATCAAAGGAAAAGTATTTTTAACACTCTAGAGGCTCATTTATGGCTATATCTTTATGAAACTTGGTCAGAATGTTAACCTTGATGATCTTTAGGTCAATTTCGAATCTGGGTCATGTGGAATGTGACCTACTGACCTACACCCTGTGTCCGTCATCGTCAACAATTTGATTTGTTAACACTCGAGTTCACAATTTTTGCCCAATCTTAATGAAACTTGGTCAGAATATTACTCTCACTAGAATGTTGGACAAGTTCGATATTGGGTCATCTGGGGTCACAAACTAGGTCACCAGGTCAAATCAAAGGAAACACTTGTTAACTCTGTAGAGGCCACATTTATGACTGTATCAACATGAAACTTTGTCGGAATGTTAATCCTGATGATCTTAAGGTCAAGTTCGAATCTAGGTCAGGTTGGGTCAAAAACTAGGTCACCAGGTCAAATCAAAGCAAAAGCTTGTTAACACAATAGAGGCCATATTTATGACAGTATCTTCCTAAAACTTGGTCAGAATGTTAATCTTGATGATTTGTAGGGCAGGTTCAAATCTAGGTCAAGTGGAAATGAGAAACTAGGTCACCAGGTCAAATCAAAGGAAAAGCTTTTTAACACTAGAGTTCATATTTATGACTATATCTTAATGACTATATCTTAATGAAACTTGGTCAGAATGTTAACCTTGGTGATTTTTAGGTAAAGTTCAAATCTGGGTTAGGTGGGTTTAAAAATTAGGTCACCAGGTCAAATCAAAGGAGAAGCTAGTTAACACTTTTGAGGTCCCATTTATGACCATACCATAATGAAACTTGGTCAGAATGTTAATCTTGATGATCTTCAGATAAAATTGAAATCTGGGTCAGGTGGGGTCAAAAATTAGGTCACCAGGTCAAATCAAAGGAAAAGCTTGTTGACACTCTAGAGGCCACATTTATGACTGTATCTTCATGAAACTTGGTCAGAATGTTAACCTTGATGATCTTTACGTAAAGTTTGAATCCGGGTCATGTGGAATGTGACCTACTGACATACTTTTTTTTTTAAGATACAGCCTTGAAATTTGGATGACATGTACAGTTTTGCACACCGATCTTAAAACTGACTTCAGTGACCATGAATGTGACCTACTGACTACTTCCTTCAGGTAAGCGATACAGGGCCTTCAGGGCCCTCTTGTTTTTAAAGCTTTAGCTAAGAAATTTGTTCACAAGCAAGCAGCTCTACTCAGGTGAGCTATGTAGGGCCATCATGGCCCTCTTGTTTTAAGATACAGTCTTGAAATTTGGATGACATGTACAGTTTTGCATACCGATCTTAAAACTGACTTTCAGTGACCATAAATGTGACCTACTGACCTACTTTCATAATATTTGAGCATCAGCTTGACATTTGAAAAATGTAGCTCATATTACTCAGGTGAGCGATCCAGGGTCATCATGACCCTCTTGTTCGCTGTGGAAATACCAGTCTATGATATTTCTCTCTAATATTTTAATAATTCACTGAAAAACATGGAAAAGTATATTTATTTATTTATCACAGATATCATAATAGTCTTAAATGGAATCAAACATATATATAGCAAAATGGAATATTGGTTTCTCTTGATTGTGTTAGCTTACTTGCCCCAGATGACTTTATGACATAGTATTCTTACTGTGCATTTCTAGAGCACATATTAAAGTGTTGACATCACTCTTGTATTTTCAGTGTTTTGTGGCTGGTCTTTTAAAAATGTATTACAATGCTAGAAGAGACTGGTGTATGTAAATATGTGACCACTTTGCGACATCTTCAGTACAGAAGATGGGTGAGTTATATGAGATCTACCTATAGATGAGTTTATGCATTATACATGTAGGCGATTGGTTAGTTTAACATGCTATCATTTGAGCCAAAAAAATAGTATAAAACTCTAAAAATTAAATAATTGTTGAGACATTCTTATTGAAATGCAATTGAATTGAAGTAAAAATGTCATAATACCCAATTCAGTTTAGCCAGTACCGTATGTAGTTCAAACTAAAATGATTAAGATATATGCAGTTACCTCGTCAGCTTATCAGATTCTACTGTTTTAGTAAATATATCCAAAAATTCAAACTATGCATGCTGAAAAAAACAAACAGTTTTTGTAGGGATATATTCCTGAGTTTGATTTGTTCCCCCTTTTTTTTGAGCAGGATCCATTTGATTTGCTTGGAGAGATTGTACATAGCTGTAACTGCTACATGGACCAAGAGAATCTGCCACTCTTGTCTGATTTTAGAGAATGTAACATAGGACTTCAGCTGTCTTCTACTGTAAGCATCACTTACTAATTAGGCTTGGATGAGCATTTAATATTAATAGGATCTCTAAGTCAAGGCTGAGCTTATGCCAGCTTGCAGTGTTTGTCTGTCAGCACATCCCTAATCTTTTGAGTCACATGCATTGAAATTGAGCTAACTATAGGATTCTCGCAGAGTCGCAGTGGCACTGCAGTTACTGCCCTTGAATTACTCTCAGATAAGGCAGTTGACATTATCTGCTCTCTAACATTAGAAGTTATTATACATTCTTCAACAAACTTTGTCAGAATGTTCATTGGCATAATATCTTGGCGAAGCTTCACAACCAGTCAGATAGACCCAGTCTCTCTTGAATTACTTAGAATTTTGCATATTGACAGTGCCTGCTTAATAACTTGAGCTTGTATTTCACCACAATTGAAATATACTTATATTGTTTATTATGTATTATATAAACTCACTGTTTGTAACCTTTTTAGCCCACCATCATCAGATGGTGGGCTATTAAAATCACTCTGCGTCCGTGGTCCGTCCGTCCGTCATTCCGTCCGTCCGTCCGTCCGTCCGTCCGTTAACAATTACTCGTTATCGCATCTCCTCAGAAACTACTGGGGGGATTTTGACCAAACTTTGTCAGAATGATGTATTGGTACCCTAGTTGTGTCCCCCTGAAAATCAGACTGGTTCAACAATTTTTGATTGAGTTATGGCCCTTTGTTTATTTCTATATTTTACATAGATTTATATAGGGAAAAACTTTGAAAACCTTCTTGTCCAAAACCACAGAGCCTAGGGCTTTGATATTTGGTTTGAAGCATCATCTAGTGGTCCTCTACCAAGTTGATTCAAATTATTTCTCTGGGGTCAAATATAGCCCCGCCCTGGGGGTCACATGGTTTATATAGACTTATATAGGGAAAAACTTTGGAAAACCTCTTGTCCAAAACCACAGGGTCTAGGGCTTTGATATTTTTTATGTGACATCATCTAGTGGTCTTCAACTAAGATTGTTCAAATTATACCCCTAGGGTCAAATATGGCCCCGCCCTGGGGGTCATATGGTTTACATAGACTTATATAGGGAAAAAACTTCGAAAATCTTCTTGTCCAAACCACAAAGCCTAAGGCTTTGATACTTGTAATGTAGCATCATCTAGTGGTTCTCTACCAAGTTTGTTCAAATTATCCCCCTAGGGTCAAAAATGGCCCCGCCCCGGGGGTCACATGGTTCATATAGACTTATATAGGGAAAAGCTTTTAAAATGTTCTTGTCAATAACTGCAACATTCAAATTTGGACCACATGTATATTTTTGAGTGGCAAGATGAACCCTGACATGAGTTGACCTTGTTTTTAACCTAGTGACCTACTTTCACATTTCTGTAGCTACAGCCTTCAAATTTGGACCACATGTATATTTTTGAGTGGCAAGATGAACCTTGACATGAGTTGACCTTGGTTTTGACCTAGTGACCTACTTTCACATTTCTGTCGCTACAGCCTTCAAATCTGGACCACATGCATAGTTTTGTGCACTGGATAAAACTTTGACCTTGATTTTGACCTAGTGACCTGCTTTCACATTTTTGAAGGTACAGGCGTTTAATTTGGACCATATGCATAGTTCCGTGTTTCCAAATGAAATTTGACATTGATTTTGACCTAGTGACCTACTTCCACATTTCTCAAGCTACAGCCTTTAAATTTGGACCACATGCATAGTTTTGTGTACTGAAAAAAACTTTGACCTTCACATTGACCTAGTGACCTACTTTCACATTTTTGAAGGTACAGGCTTCAAATTTGGACCACATGCATAGTTTTGTATTCCGAAATAAAATTTGACCTTGATTTTGACCTAGTGACCTACTTTTTCATTTCTCAAGCTACAGCCTTCAAATTTGGACCACTTGCATAGTTTTGTGTACTGAAATGAACTTTGACCGTTACATTGACCTAGTGACCTACTTTCATATTTTTAAGGTACAGGCTTCAAATTTGGACCACATGCATAGTTTTGTATTCCGAAATAAAATTTGACCTTGATTTTGACCTAGTGACCTACTTTTACATTTCTCAAGCTACAGCCTTCAAATTTGGACCACATGCATAGTTTTGTGTACCAAAACAAACTTTGACCTTTACATTGACCTAGTGACCTACTTTCACATTTTTGAAGATACAGGCTTCAAATTTGGACCACATGCATAGTTTTTTGTTCAAAAATAAAATTTGACCTTGATTTTGACCTAGTGACCTACTTTTACATTTCTCGAGCTACAGCCTTTAAATTTGGACCACTTGCATAGTCTTGTGTATCGCAATGAACTTTGACCTTAAGATTGACCTAGTGACCTACTTTCACATTTCTGTAGCTACAGGCTTCAAATTTGGACCACATGCATAGGATTGTGTACCGAAACAAACTTTGACCTTGACATTGACCTAGTGACCTACTTTCACATTTCTCAAGCTACAGCTTTCGAATTTGAACCACATGCACAGTGTTGTGTATGGAAATGAAATTTGACCTTGAGCTAGTCAATAAATCTTGAAATTTGGAACACTCAGAAATGGCACATTGGTGGGCGCCAAGATCACTCTGTGATCTCTTGTTGTTTAATAAACCATCTGTCTGTCTGCCCTCCCCTGCCCAGCCCCTGTCCTGTCAGACAACAAAGTTGTAAGGGGGTGTATACTGGTTTCAGGTTGTCTGTCTGTCTGTCTGTAGACACAATCTTGTGCGCACCATCTCTCCTCATCCCCTGGACACAATTTAATGAAACTTCACACAAGTGATCAGTGACAATAGTAGTTGTGCATGGGGCATGTTAGGTTCTTTCAATAAAAAAAATTGCAGTGTTACGGGACTTTGTTTTTAGCCTATTAAAATCACTCTGCGTCCGTGGTCCGTCCGTCTGTCATTCCGTCCATCCATCCGTCCGTTAACAATTTCTCGTTATCGCATCTCCTCAGAAACTACTGGGGGGATTTTGACCAAAATTTGTCAGAATGATGTATTGGTACCCTAGTTGTGTCCCTCTGAAAATCAGACTGGTTCAACAATTTATGAGTGAGTTATGGTCCTTTGTTTATTTCTATATTTAACATAGATTTATATAGGGAAAAACTTTGAAAACCTTCTTATCCAAAACCACAGAGCCTAGGGCTTTGATATTTGGTTTGAAGCATCATCTAGTGGTCCTCTACCAAGATGATTCAAATTATTTCTCTGGGGTCAAATATGGCCCCGCCCTGAGGGTCACATAGTTTATAATGACTTATATAGGGAAAAACTTTGAATAACCCCTTGTCCAAAACCACAGGGTCTAGGGCTTTGATATTTTGTATGTGACATCATCTACTGGTCTTCAACTAAGATTGTTCATATTATACCCCTAGGGTCAAATATGACCCCGCCCTGGGGGTCTTATGGTTTACATAGACTTACATAAGGAAAAACTTTGAAAATTTTCTTGTCCAAACCACAAACCCTAAGGCTTTGATACTTGTAATGTAGCATCATCTAGTGGTTCTCTACCAAGTTTGTTCAAATTATCGCCCTAGGGTCAGAAATGGCCCCGCCCCAGGGGTCACATGGTTCATATAGACTTATATAGGGAAAAGCTTTTAAAAAGTTCTTGTCAATAACTACAACATTCAAATTTAGACCATATGTATATTTTTGAGTGGCAAGATGAACCTTGATGTGAGTTGACCTTGATTTTGACCTAGTGACCTACTTTCACATTTCTGTAGCTACAGCCTTCAAATTTGGACCACATGTATATTTTTGAGTGGCAAGATTAACCTTGACATGAGTTGACCTTGATTTTGACCTAGTGACCTACTTTCAAATTTCTGTAGCTACAGCCTTCAAATTTGGACCACATGCATAGTTCTGTGCACTGGAAAAATCTTTGACCTTGGTTTTGACCTAGTGACCTACTTTCACATTTTTGAAGGTACAGGCGTCAAATTTGGACCATATGCATAGTTCCGTGTTTCAAAATGAAATTTGACATTGATTTTGATCTAGTAACCTACTTTCACATTTCTCAAGCTACAGCCTTCAAATTTGGACCACATGCATAGTTTTGTGTACCGAAAAAAACTTTGACCTTCACATTGACCTAGTGACCTACTTTCACATTTTTAAGGTACAGGCTTCAAGTTTGGACCACATGCATAGTTTTGTATTCCGAAATAAAATTTGACCATGATTTTGACCTAGTGACCTACTTTTACATTTCTCAAGCTACAGCCTTCAAATTTGGACCACTTGCATAGTTTTGTGTACCGAAAAACACTTTGACCTTGACATTGACCTAGTGACCTACTTTCACATTTCTCAAGCTACAGGCTTCAGATTCGGACCACATGCATAGTTCTGTATTCCGAAATAAAATTTGACCTTGATTTTGACCTAGTGACCTACTTTTACATTTCTCAAGCTATAGCCTTCAAATTTGGACCACATGCATAGTTTTGTGTACCGAAATGAACTTTGACCTTTACATTGACCTAGTGACCTACTTCGAGACCACATGCACAGTGTTGTGTACTGAAATGAAATTTTACCTTGAGGTAGTCAATAAGTCTTGAAATTTGGAACACTCAAAAATGGCACATTGGTGGGCGCCAAGATCACTCTGTGATCTCTTGTTTGTTATTATACTATATACGTAGACACAATCTTGTACACACCATCTCTCCTCATCCCCTTGACACAATTTAATGAAACTTCACACAAGTGATCAGTAACAACAGTAGTTGTGCATGGGGCATGTTAGGTTCTTTCAACAACAAAAATTGCAGAGTTATGGGACTTTGTTTCTTGTTAACATACTATGTACATACAGTCTGCATATGCAATCTTGTGTGCGCCTAATCTTCCGAACCCTTGCACACAATTTAATGAAACTTCACACAAGTGATCAGTACCAACCCTAGTTGTGCATGGTGCATGTTACGTTCTTTTAGATAAAATTTATATTCTGCATAGTTATGGGACTTTGTTTTTATTGTCCTGTCCGTCCGTATGAGGTTAACCAAATGTGACCGTTTCGTCTAGCATCAATACCCCTTACTAGAATTACTTGATACTAATGCAGATGTAACCTGTGACCATTCCTCCATTCAGACATCACCTGACCTCAGTTTGACCTTGACCTTGACCTCATTTTGGACTTAGGTTGCTTTATATTGGCCATATCTTGGTTAACCAAATGGGACCGTTTCGTCTAGCATCTGACTTACAAGAATGAATTGATACTAATACAGATGTAACCTGTGACCATTCCTCATCTTCAAACATCACCTGACCTAAGTCTGACCTTGACCTTGACCTCGTTTTGGACTTGGGTTGCTTTGTATCGACAAGGATGCCACCGGGGGCATCAAGCGTTTATGGAACGCAGCTTCTTGTTTGTTACTATACTGTATACATAAAGTCTATATACATACAGTCCACATAATTATGCAATCTTGTGTGCGTCAAATTGCAATTTACTGTGTCAGTGCATGCGGGGGGTACATTCATCACCTTTAGTGATAGCTCTAGTTCTCTTTGATTACCAGCCAGTTTGAATCAGTATGTCCAGACATGGCCTTTAGATTAGGCAAATTTTAGAAAACAAACAACTTTAATGCTTATGAAGCAGATTGTTTTAAAATTAGAAAGTAAGTTGCTGTGACGGCCATATATTGTGACAGTTTTTCAAATTACACAGGTGCTCACCAATGTCTTGAACAAAGAAACACATGTGTAAGGGGGCCATTATTTAAATTCTGGAATACACTACCATTATATCTTAATTTGTTATAACTTGTTGACTGCTTACTTCCTTGGCACCAAAGTGCAGTGTTTTTATACAGCTGAAAAAAAAAGTAACATGTCATATGTGCCTATATGTTGAAGATTGGGGACCTACATAACTTGATACCTGTTGGTGTGTTGGGCCAGTTTTCCTGGTATCATAATGGCCTTACAGAAAATACAATATATTACGATTTAATCATGTAGCAAACCTTTGCAAACCCAGGTGAATTTTTGAGCACCTTCATAGCCTTCCTGTTTATATTTAAGGTCAATCATCCAGGCGTGAGAGAGGAAGTTTGTACAGGTGAGCCAAATATTGAAATTGCTGAACACAGATCAAGTCAAAGGCCAGAGAAGTCAGAGAACACTGAAAAAATGAAAAAACCCATGGAAGAAGCAGTTATGCCTTCAGGAAGTAACTTAAGAGACGGTTGTAATAAAAGCAAATATACTGAAGTAGATAATTTTGAAAAAGATGGTGCAAGTTTACAGGTTGTTATGGGTAGAGATTCTCATGATTGTGAAATAACAGGTATGAGTGTGAATACAGACAGTGGTAAGGAACAAAATATTTCAGCAGATGTTATTGCTCAGATAGATTTTGAAATTGCAAAGTCATTGAAAGAAGCATTCTCAAATATTGGAGACTTTGGACTAAATAAGATTGTCAAGGGACCGGTTGGAAGCCGAAGTAGAAACTATCCTCATATTGCAGACAGTTTAAGCCGAGATAAAAATTTACATAAGGTGAAAAAAACTAAGCCTAGAAGAAGTAGTGCTGATGAAGTAAACCAACCTAACTCTGCTAAAATCACTAATGTACTTGAACAGAATTCTGCTAGATCTACTGTTCTGAAGAAAATGACTGAATTAAATAGATTGCTGAAAGAGAAACCAGTTTCTTTGTCAATTAATGATAAACATCTGCAGAAGACTAATGCAGGCTGTGGAAGGAAAGCAGAGAACCATTCTGTAAAGAAAGACCTCCCTGATATTGTTAAGGAGGAGAGACCAAGTGACAAAGATGAAAAGCAAGAGGGTATGTATAACTCAGAATGCCGGACACACATGTCATATTTTGTACTGTTTACATATATGTTAGGTAGGGGTATATACAGTGGAACCTCTCCATGCATCACTTACAAAATGTGTTACTAGATTCTGTCGTAAACAACATGCGTTTCTAGACTTTGTCGCTCACAACATGCGTTACTAGACTTTGTTGCTCACAACATGCGTTACTAGACTCTGTCACTCACAAAAAGCGTTATTAGATTCTGACACTCAAAACATGCATTACTAGACTGTCACAACCAGGGCTCCGGAAATTTTGATAACTCAATCGGTCCGAAACGAAAATCCTGACATCGGCGCTACCCCACCCACCGCATTCCCAATATTACATATTTTGTAAAACGTGATAGGGTAAAGAAATAAGCATGTCATGCATTAAAACTGAGTTACCAGTCACCGCGCGTTACCACACAATGAAGACAGTTATTCAGTGTTATGTGTGATCGTTACTTTGTTTAAATTTCGATGTTTTTCCGAGATAATACGAGGCATTGACACCGTGTGCGTAACTAGTCTAAAAGCCAACGCACGTGACTTCGATACCGTATACACGGCAGATACTTTGTGGTTTCCTCATTCTTTGACGGAATTCTATAAAATACAATGCGTCAAAGTGAGTTACACGACACATATTCTCTGCTAAACAGCCTCAGATTTAAAGAATACTCTGCCGCGGACCGAATGTGTACGTTATTTGAACGCTGAGATCGAATTTCCCGCATGTATAGTACCAAAACGTCACGCGGGTTGGCCACAAATATTTCATTTCACTTACGTTGTACTTCATTAAGCAACTACATTTTATAAAGTTATATGTTCTCTTCTGATGTAAACAAAACTTCATTTTGAAACGTTTTTTAAAAGACCGATTTGATAAACAGTGCCACTCCGGTTTTCTTTATCATTCGTGGTTGCCCGTCCATTTTTTTCTTTTTTGTACAGTCGGGTTGCAAAGACGATGTTCTGCATTTGTTTCAACTGTAGCCCCAACAAATGAATCATGTAATTTTTTCAAATCAAGTAATTATAAAAATTATTTTTATCGGTTTTCCGTGTGATGTCTCACTAAATCAAAGAAGTATAAAATACAATTATAGCTCCTTGATTAAATGCAGCGACCATTTGTTTGTTACCGTGATCAAACATAGCCTTTTGAAATAAACCATCCGTCGTATTCTGAATAACAGAAGTGGATCCCCGTCGAAATGATTTGGATCCAGTCAGAAACGTTAGGAAACCAGTCAAAAATGTTTAATACACCGCAGTCGGCTGTCTGCAAACATTAAAGGATGTGCCGCGCGAGCACTGATTGCGTCTCGCGCTAATTACGGACCGATTATCAAAGTGACAATCAGACCGATTGACACGTTTATTGATTATCTGAAGGTGCGACCAACAATTTCCTACTTGGCAGGTGAATCGTGTATTGAGATATCAGACGAAATTTATACTTTTCTACATTTTCGGGACCGATTTTTTTTCGTTTTTTCACTTCACGAATCGGTCTGAAAAGTCAGAAATCGGTCCAAAACCGACAAACCGGCAAATTTCCGAAGCCCTGGTCACAACATGCTTTACTAGATTCGGTTGCTCACAACAAGTGTTACTAGACTCTGTCACTCACAATATGGGTTACTAGATTCTATCACTCACAACAAGCGTTACTAGACTCTGTCTCTCACAACATGTTTTACTAGACTCTGTCTCTCACAACATGTTTCACTAGACTCTGTCTCTCACAACATGTTTTACTAGACTCTGTCGCTCACAACATGTTTCACTAGACTCTGTCTCTCACAACATGTTTCACTAGACTCTGTCTCTCACAATATGTTTCACTAGACACTGTCTCTCACAACATGTTTCACTAGACTCTGTCTCTCACAACATGTTTTACTAGACTCTGGCACTCACAACATGTTTTACTAGACTCTGTTGCTCACAACAAGCGTTACTAGAATCTCACAACATGCCTTACTAGACTCTGTCTCTTACAACATTGGTTACTAGATTCTGTCGCTCACAAGAAGCGTTACTAGAATCTCACAACATGCCTTACTAGATTCTATCACTCACAACATGCGTTACTAGACTCTGTCTCTCACAACATGGGTTACAAGATTCTGTCACTTACAACAAGCGACACTAGATTCTGTCACAATGTGCGTTACTCACAACATGCCATACTAGACTGTGGCACTCACAACATGTTTTACTAGACTCTGTCTCTCACAACGTGTTTCACTAGACTCTGTCTCTCACAACACGTTTCACTAGACTCTGGCACTCACAGCATGTTTTACTAGACTCTGTCGCTCACAACAAGCGTTACTAGAATCTCACAACATGCCTTACTAGACTCTGTCTCTTACAACATTGGTTACTAGATTCTGTCGCTCACAAGAAGCGTTACTAGAATCTCACAACATGCCTTACTAGATTCTATCACTCACAACATGCGTTACTAGACTCTGTCTCTCACAACATGGGTTACAAGATTCTGTCACTTACAACAAGCGACACTAGATTCTGTCACAATGTGCGTTTTCTCACAAAATGCCATACTAGACTGTGGCACTCACAACATGTTTTACTAGGGCTCTGTCTCTCACAACGGTTCACTAGGGCCTGTCTTCACAACCGTTCACTAGACTCTGTCTTCACAACATGTTTTACTAGACTCTGGCACTCACAGCATGTTTTACTAGACTCTGTCGCTCACAACAAGCGTTTTCTAGAATCTCACAACATGCCTAAGACTCTGTCTCTACAAAAGCGTTACTAGAACCACAACATGCGTTACAGACTCGTCTCTCACAAACTGGGTTACAGATCTGTCACTTATAAAAAACGACACTAGATTTTGTCCAATGTGCGCACTACAGCATGTTACTAGACTCTGTCGTCACAACAAGCGTACTGAATCTCTCACAACTTTCTAGACTCGTTCTCACAACAACGTTACAGATCTCACAAAGCGTTACTAAATCGTCTCTCAAAATGGTTACAAGATCGTACTTACAACAAGCGACACTAGATTCTGTCACAAGTGCGTTACTTAAAATGCATACTGACTCTGGCACTCACAACTGCCCAACTAGTCGGCATACACATTTTTACTAGACTCTGTCTCACACATATTCACTAGATCTGTCTCTCACAACAGTTCCTAGACTGTCTCTCACAACAGTTTTACTAGACTCTGGCACTCACAACATGTTTTACTAGACTCTGTCGCTTCACAACAAGCGTTACTAGAATCTCACAACAGCCTTACTAATTGTCTCTCCAACAAGCGTTACTAGAACTCACAACTGGTTACTAGCTCTGTCTCACAACATGGGTTACAAGATTCTGTCACTACAACAAGCGACACTAGATTCTGTCACAATGTGCGTTACTTAAAACATGCCATACTAGACTCTGGCACTCACAACATGCCATACTAGACTCTGGCACTCACAACATGTTTTACTAGACTCTGTCTCTCACAACATATTTCACTAGACTCTGTCTCTCACAACACGTTTCACTAGACTCTGTCTCTCACAACATGTTTTACTAGACTCTGGCACTCACAACATGTTTTACTAGACTCTGTCGCTCACAACAAGCGTTACTAGAATCTCACAACATGCCTTACTAGACTCTGTCTCTCACAACAAGCGTTACTAGAATCTCACAACATGCATTTATAGACTCTGTCTCTCACAACATGGGTTACAAGATTCTGTCACTTACAACAAGCGACACTAGATTCTGTCACAATGTGTGTTACTTAAAACATGCCATACTAGACTCTGGCACTCACAACATGCCATACTAGACTCTGGCACTCGCAGCATGCCATACTAGACTGTCGCTCACAACATGCCATACTAGACTCTGTCACTCACAACATGCAATACTAGACTCTTTCTCTCACAACATGTTTCACTAGACTCTGTCTCTCACAACATGTTTCACTAGACTCTGTCTCTCACAACATGTTTTACTAGACTCTTTCTCTCACAACATGTTTTACTAGACTCTGTCTCTCACAACATGTTTTACTAGACTCTTTCTCTCACAACATGTTTTACTAGACTCTTTCTCTCACAACATGTTTTACTAGACTCTGTCACTCACAACATGCCATACTAGACTCTGGCCCTCGCAACATGCTTTACTAGACTCTGTCACTCACAACATGCCATACTAGACTCTGATGCTCACAACATGCCGTACTAGACTCTGTCTCTCACAACATGTTTTACTAGACTCTTTCTCTCACAACATGTTTTACTTGACTCTTTCTCTCACAACATGTTTTACTAGACTCTGGCACTCACAACATGTTTTACTAGACTCTGTCGCTCACAACAAGCGTTACTAGAATCTCACAACATGCCTTACTAGACTCTGTCTCTCACAACAAGCGTTACTAGAATCTCACAACATGCATTACTAGACTCTGTCTCTCACAACATGGGTTACAAGATTCTGTCACTTACAACAAGCGACACTAGATTCTGTCACAATGTGTGTTACTTAAAACATGTCATACTAGACTCTGGCACTCACAACATGCCATACTAGACTCTGGCACTCGCAGCATGCCATACTAGACTGTCGCTCACAACATGCCATACTAGACTCTGTCACTCACAACATGCAATACTAGACTCTTTCTCTCACAACATGTTTCACTAGACTCTGTCTCTCACAACATGTTTCACTAGACTCTGTCTCTCACAACATGTTTCACTAGACTCTTTCTCTCACAACATGTTTTACTAGACTCTGTCTCTCACAACATGTTTTACTAGACTCTTTCTCTCACAACATGTTTTACTAGACTCTTTCTCTCACAACATGTTTTACTAGACTCTGTCACTCACAACATGCCATACTAGACTCTGGCCCTCGCAACATGCTTTACTAGACTCTGTCACTCACAACATGCCATACTAGACTCTGATGCTCACAACATGCCGTACTAGACTCTGTCTCTCACAACATGTTTCACTAGACTCTGTCTCTTACAACATGTTTCACTAGACTCTGTCTCTCACAACATGTTTCACTAGACTCTGTCTCTCACAACATGTTTCACTAGACTCTGTCTCTCACAACATGTTTCACTAGACTCTTTCTCTCACAACATGTTTTACTAGACTCTGTCGCTCACAACATGCCATACTAGACTCTGTCTCTCACAACATGTTTCACTAGACTCTGTCTCTCACAACATGTTTCACTAGACTCTGTCTCTCACAACATGTTTTACTAGACTCTGTCGCTCACAACAAGCGTTACTAGAATCTTACAACATGCCTTACTAGACTCTGTCTCTTACAACATTGGTTACTAGATTCTGTCGCTCACAAGAAGCGTTACTAGAATCTCACAACATGCCTTACTAGATTCTATCACTCACAACATGCGTTACTAGACTCTGTCTCTCACAACATGGGTTACAAGATTCTGTCACTTACAACAAGCGACACTAGATTCTGTCACAATGTGCGTTACTTAAAACATGCCATACTAGACTCTGGCACTCACAACATGCCACACTAGACTCTGGCACTCACAACATGCCATACTAGACTCTGTCGCTCACAACATGCCATACTAGTCTTTGTCTCTCACAACATGTTTCACTAGACTCTGTCTCTCACAACATGTTTTACTAGACTCTGTCTCTCACAACATGTTTTACTAGACTGTCTCTCACAACATGTGTTACTAGACTCTGTCTCTCGCAACATGTTTTACTAGACTCTGTCGCTCACAACAAGCGTTACTAGAATCTCACAACATGCCTTACTAGACTCTGTCTCTTACAACATTGGTTACTAGATTCTGTCGCTCACAAGAAGCGTTACTAGAATATCACAACATGCCTAACTAGATTCTATCACTCACAACATGCATTACTAGACTCTGTCTCTCACAACATTGGTTACCAAGATTCTGCCTCTACAACAAGCGACACTAGATTCTGTCAAAATGTGCGTTACTTAAAACATGCCATACTAGACTCTGGCACTCACAACATGCCATACTAGACTCTGGCAATCAAAACATGCTTTACTAGACTCTGTCGCTCACAACATGCTTTACTAGACTCTGTCACTTACAACATGCCATACTAGACTCTGTCGCTCACAACATGCGTTACTAGACTCTGGCACTCACAACATGCCATACTAGACTCTGGCACTCACAACATGCCATACTAGACTCTGACGCTCACAACATCCGTTACTAGACTCTGGCACTCACAACATGCCATACTAGACTCTGTCGCTCACAACATGCGTTACTAGACTCTGGCACTCACAACATGCTTTACTAGACTCTGTCACTCACAACATGCCATACTAGACTGTCACTCACAACATGCATTACTAGACTCTGGCACTCACAACATGCCATACTAGACTCTGTCACTCACAACATGCGTTACTAAACCCTGTTGCTCACAACATGTGTTACTCGACTCTGGCACTCACAACATGCTTTACTAGACTCTGTTGCTCACAACATGCTTTACAACACTTGTCTCACACAACATGCTTAACTAGACTCTGTCGCTCACAACATGCGTTACTAGACTCTGTTGTTCACAACATGCTTTACTAGACTCTTGTCCACAATATGCTTTACTAGACTCTGTTGTTCACAACATGCTTTACTAGACTCTGTTGTTCACAACATGCTTAGCTAGACTCTGTTGTTCACAACATGCTTTACTAGACTCTGTTGCTAACAATATGCTTTACTAGACTCTGTTGTTCACAACATGCTTTACTAGACTCTGTTGCTAACAACATGCTTTACTAGACTCTGATGCTAACAACATGCTTTACTAGACTCTTTTGTTCACAACATGCTTTACTAGACTCTGTTGCTAACAACATGCTTTACTAGACTCTGTTGCTAACAGCATGCTTTACTAGACTCTGTCACTGACAACATGCTTTACTAGCCTTTGGCACTCACAACATGCTTTACTAGACTCTGTTGCTAACAACATGCTTTACTACTCTGTTGCTATCAATATGCATAACTAGCCTCTGGCACTCACAACATGCTTAAATTGCTAGATTCTGTCACTCACAACATGCATTACTAGACTCTGTTGCTGACAACATGCTTTACTAGCCTCTGTTGCTGACAACATGCTTTACTAGCCTCTGTTGCTGACAACATGCTTTAGTAGACTCTGTCGCTCACAACATGTTTAACTAGACTCTGTCGCTCACAACATGCTTTACTAGACTCTGTTGCAAACAAGATGCTTTACTAGACTCTGTCACTAACAACATGCTTTACTAGACTCTGTCACTCACAACATGCTTTACTAGACTCTGTCGCTCACAACATGCTTTACTAGCCTCTGGCAATCACAACATGCTTAAATTACTACATTCTGTTACTCACAACATGCGTTACTAGACTCTGTCTCTCACAACATCCTTTACTAGACTCTGTTGCTAACAACATGTTTTACTAGACCCTGTTGCTAACAACATGCTTTACTAGACTCTGTCACTCACAACATGCTTTACTAGACTCTGGCACTCACAACATGCTTTACTAGACTCTGTTGCTAACAACATGCTTTACTAGACTCTGTCGCTCACAACATGCTTTACTAGACTCTGTTGCTAACAACATGCTTTACTAGACTCTGTCGCTCACAACATGCTTTACTAGCCTCTGTCGCTAACAACATGCTTTACTAGACTCTGTCGCTAACAACAAGCTTTACTAGACTCTGACACTCACAACATGCTTTACTAGACTCTGTCGCTCACAACATGTTTTACTAGACTCTGTTGCTCACAACATGCTTTACTAGACTCTGTCGCTCACAACATGCTTTTACTAGACTCTGTTGCTAACAACATGCTTTACTCTACTCTGTTGCTAACAACATGCATAACTAGCCTCTGGCACTCACAACATGCTGTAATTACTAGATTCTGTCACTCACAACATGCGTTACTAGACTCTGTCGCACACAACATGCTTTACTAGACTCTGTCACTCACAGCATGCTTTACTAGACTCTGTTGTTAACAACATGCTTTACTAGACTCTGTCACTCACAACATGCTTTACTAGACTCTGTCGCTTACAACATGCTTTACTTGACTCTGTTGCTAACAACATGCTTTACTAGACTCTGTCACTCACAACATGCTTTACTAGACTCTGGCACTCACAACATGCTTTACTAGACTCTGTTGTTAACAACATGCTTTAATACACAGTTGCCACACACAACATACTTTACTAGACTCTGTCTCTTACAACATAGGTTACTAGGCTCTGATTCTACTAGATTCTGTCACAATGTGCGTTGTTCACAACATGCCATACTAGACTCTGGCACTAACAACATGCTTTTCTAGACTCTGTTGCTCACAACATGCTTTACTAGACTCTGTTGCTCACAACATGCTTTACAAAAACTCTTCTCACTCACAACATTCATTATAGACTCTGGGCCTCACAACATGCTTTACTAGACCCCTGGCACTCACAACATGCCATACTAGACTCTGGCACTCACAACATGCTTTACTAGACTCTGTTGCTCACAACATGCTTTACAACACTCTTCTCACTCACAACATGCATTACTAGACTCTGGCACTCACAACATGCTTTACTAGACTCTGGCACTCACAACATGCCATACTAGACTCTGGCACTCACAACATGCTTACTAGACTCTGTCACTCACAACATGCTTTACTAGACTCTGGCACTCACAACATGCTTTACTAGACTCTGTTGCTAACAACATGCTTTAATACACAGTTGCCACACACAACATACTTTACTAGACTCTGTCTCTTACAACATAGGTTACTAGACTCTGATTCTACTAGATTCTGTCACAATGTGCGTTGTTCACAACATGCCATACTAGACTCTGGCACTAACAACATGCTTTACTAGACTCTGTTTCTACAACATGCTTTACTAGACTTGTTTCTCACAACATGCTTTACAAACTCTTCTCACCAACCTGCTTACTAGACTCTGGCCTCACAACATGCTTTTCTGACTCTGGCAACTCAACATGCCAACTAGCTCTGGCACTCACAAAAGTGCTTTACTTTTGACTCTGTTGCTAACACATGCTTTAAACCCGTTGCCCACACACAACATACTTTACTGATCTTCTTACAACTAGTTTACTAGACTCTGATTCTACTAGATTCTGTCACAATGTGCGTTGTTCACAACATGCCATACTAGACTCTGGCACTAACAACATGCTTTACTAGACTCTGTTGCTCACAACATGCTTTACTAGACTCTGTTGCTCACAACATGCTTTACAACACTCTTCTCACTCACAACATGCATTACTAGACTCTGGCACTCACAACATGCTTTACTAGACTCTGGCACTCACAACATGCCATACTAGACTCTGGCACTCACAACATGCTTTACTGACTCTGTTTGCTAACAACATGCATTACTAGACTCTGGCACTCACAACATTGCCAAACTACATGTAAATCTGGCACTTACAACTGCTTTACTTGATTCTGTGACTACAAATAGGTTTACTTTGAGCACACACAACTGACATACTAGACTCTGCGCTCACAACATGTGTTACTGACTCTGTCGCTCACAACATGCCATACTAGGACTCTGTTGCTCACAACATGGGTTACTAGACTCTGTCACTCAAAACATGGGTTACTAGACTCTGTCGCTCACAACATGGCTTACTAGAGTCTGTCGCTCACAACATGGCTTACTAGAGTCTGTCGCTCACAACATGCCATACTAGACTCTGGCACTTACAACATGCGCTACTTGACTCTGTAACTCACAGCATGCTTTACTACACTCTTGTCACTCACAGCATTTTTAACTAGACTCTGTCGCTCACAACATGCTTTACTAGACTCTGGCACTCACAACATGCCATACTAGACTCTGTCGCTCACAACATGCTTTACTAGACTCTGTCGCTCACAACATGCGTTACTGCACTCTTGTCACTCACAACATGCCATACTAGACTCTATCGCTCACAACATGCTTTACTAGACTCTGTTGCTCACAACATGCTTTACTACACTCTTGTCACACACAACATAGCTTACTAGACTCTTTCGCTCACAACATGCGTTACTACACTCTTGTCACACATAACATGGCTTACTAGACTAACTCTCACAACATGCTTTACTAGACTCTGTCGCTCACAACATGCGTTACTACACTCTTGACACACACAACATGGCCTACTAGACTCTGTCGCTCACAACAATTGAACATGCTTTACTAGACTTTGGCGCTCACAACATGCTTTACTACACTCCCTCACTCGTAGCTGCCTGGCCCTGGCTGCAGTTTGTTTTTTTATAAAACCCGCAAACTTTATAGTAATTTAAGCTTCTTAATAGACATTTCATCTGAGTCTAAACCCTACAGCCCTATTTTAGAGCTAGGAGCATAAAAAATGTTGATGTAGAAAGAACCTCTGGAGTTACCTCCATGATAATAAAGATATCTTATACATGAGAAATATGACAAAACAAACAGAGAGAAGATAGCCAATCTAACTCACAGTATGCTTTACTAGACTCAGGCACTCTGTAGTCTCTGTTGCTTACAAGATGCGTAACTAGACTCTGTCACTCACAACATGCCATATTAGACTCTGTCACTCACAACATGCTTTTCTAGACTCTGTCACTCACAACATGTTTCAGACTCTGTCACTCACAACAGTAGCCCAGCTCTTGCACTCAAACATGCATTCTAACCTGTCTACTCACAACAATGTTATAACTCTGTCACTCACAACATGCTTTACTAGACTCTGGCATCACAACATGGGTTACTAGACTCTGTCTCTCACAACATGCTTTACTAGACTCTATTGCTAACAACATGCTTTACTAGACTCTGTCGCTCACAACATGCTTTACTAGCCTCTGTCGCTAACAACTGCTTTCTAGACTCTGTCGCAAAAAACAAGCTTTACTAGACTTGACACTCACAACATGCTACTAGATCTCGCTCACAAATGTATTACTAGACTCTGTGCTTTAAACTGTGTTACAGATTCTGCGCTACAACAGACTTATTATTAAAGTTGCTTTTCAATGATATATACTTGTTGCATACAACATGATTAACTGCCTTGGACTCACAACAATGCTTAATTACTAGATTCTGTCACTCACAACATGCGTTACTAGACTCTGTCGCACACAACATGCTTTACTAGACTCTGTCACTCACAGCATGCTTTACTAGACTCTGTTGTTAACAACATGCTTTACTAGACTCTGTCACTCACAACATGCTTTACTAAACTCTGTCGCTTACAACATGCTTACTTGACTCTTGTTCAACAAATGCTTATAGACTCTGCCACCAACATGCTTTACTAGATCACACTCACAACATGCTTACTAGACTCTGTTTAACAACATGTTAATACACGTTCACACACAACACTTTACTAGACTCGTTCTTATAACATAGGTTATGGGTTGGGTTCTGCTAGATTCTGTCACAATGTGCATTGTTCACAACATGCCATACTAGACTCTGGCATTAACAACATGCTTTACTAGACTCTGTTGCTCAAAAACTGTTTACTAGACTCTGTTGCTCACAACATGCTTTCCAACACTCTTCCACTCACAACATGTTTAAATAGACTCTGGCACTCAAACATGTTACTAGGTTCTGGCAACCCCACAACATGCCATTTCCCAGACTCTGGCCTCACAACAAGCTTTACTAGAAATTGGCTCACAACTGCTTTACAAACTCTTTTCACTCACACATGGGATTACTAGACTCTGGCACTCACAACATGCTTACTAGACTCTGGCACTCACAACATGCCATACTAGACTCTGGCACTCACAACGCGCATACTAGACTCTGGCACTCACAACATGCTTTACTAGACTCTGGACTCACAACATTGCTTTTCTAGACTTGTTGCTAAAAACAGCTTTTAAAACACAGTTCCGCCACAACATACTTTACTAGCTCTGTCTCTTACAAATGGTTAAAACTCTGATTTCTACTAGATTCTGTCACAATGTGCGTTGGGTTTACAAAAATGCCATACTAGACTCTGGCACTAACAACATGCTTTACTAGACTCTGTTGCTCACAACATGCTTTACTAGACTCTGTTGCTCACAACATGCTTTACAACACTCTTCTCACTCACAACATGCATTACTAGACTCTGGCACTCACAACATGCTTTACTAGACTCTGGCACTCACAACATGCCATACTAGACTCTGGCACTCACAACATGCTTTACTAGACTCTGTTGCTAACAACATGCAATACTAGACTCTGGCACTCACAACAGCAAATCATGTAAATGGATTTACAACATGCTTTACTTGATTCTGTTGACTCACAACATGGGTTTTACTGACTCTGTCACCACAACAGCCATAAGACTCTCGCTCACAACATGTGGTTTACTAGACCTGTCGCACACAACATGGGCCCTACTAGGGCTCTGCCCTCACAACATGGGTTACTAGACTCTGTCACTCACAACATGGGTTACTAGACTCTGTCGCTCACAACATGGCTTACTAGAGTCTGTCGCTCACAACATGGCTTACTAGACTCTGGCACTAACAACATGCTTTACTAGACTCTGTTGCTCACAACATGCTTTACTAGACTCTGTTGCTCACAACATGCTTTACAACACTCTTCTCACTCACAACATCGATTACTAGTCTCTGGCACTCACAACATGCTTTACTAGACTCTGGCACTCACAACATGCCATACTAGACTCTGGCACTCACAACATGCTTTACAAGACTCTGTTGCTAACAACATGCATTACTAGACTCTGGCACTCGCAACATGCCATACTAGACTCTGGCACTCACAACATGCTTTACAAGACTCTGTTGCTAACAACATGCATTACTAGACTCTGGCACTCGCAACATGCCATACTACATGTAAACTCTGGCACTTACAACATGCTTTACTTGATTTTGTGACTCACAACATGTTTTACTAGACTCTTGTCACACACAACATGCCATACTAGACTCTGTCGCTCACAACATGTGTTACTAGACTCTGTCGCTCACAACATGTGTTACTAGACTCTGTCACTCACAACATGCTTAGCTAGACTCTTGTCACTCACAACATGCATTTCTAAACTCTGTTACTCACAACAAATGTTACTACACTCTGTCACTCACAACATGCTTTACTAGACTCTGGCACTCACAACATGGGTTACTAGACTCTGTCTCTCACAACATGGGTTACTAGACTCTGTCACTCACAACATGGGTTACTAGACTCTTGTCACTCACAACATGCTTTACTAGACTCTTGTCACTCACAACATGCTTTACTAGACTCTGGCCTCAAAGCATGCTTTACTAGACTCTGGCCTTCACGATATGCGTTACTAGACTCTGTGACTCACAGCATGCTTTACTAGACACTGTCAGTCACAGCATGCTTTACTAGACTCTGTCACTCGCAACATGGGTTACTAGACTCTGTCACTCGCAACATGCATTACTAGACTCTGTCACTCACAACATGCATTACTAGACTCTTGTCACTCACAACATGCTTTACTAGACTCTTGTCACTCACAACATGCTTTACTAGACTCTGGCCTCAAAGCATGCTTTACTAGACTTTGGCGTTCACGATATGCGTTACTAGACTCTGTCACTCACAACATGCTTTACTAGACTCTGTCACTCACAGCATGCTTTACTAGACTCTGGTGCTCTTAAAGGGCCTTAGTTTGTGTTGTATGTATCTCAAAAGTATAAAGGGCATAAAAGTTTGATGTTCTGTCTTGGATTTTACACAACCAGACCAGAGTTAAGGTCCTTGACATAGTGAAAATTGCATAAAGTGCTTAAAAGTTTGTGTTGCATATGTCTTGAAAAATATTTTACCTAGAGTCATGAAACCATGTACAGAGTGACATGAGTGTGAGGCATCTGTGTCCTATATATTCACATCTAGCTTCTTACAAAAGTGTCATATTGCGCAGTAGTGCCCACTTGAGGTATATTGCCCAGCCAGGGAAAACCCGAGTTGTTAATACTGTGACAAACTTGGACCTTTTGAAATTTGCAGTTGATATTGTATGGATATGTTTCCTATTTCCTAAACATTTCGCTGAATTCATGAATTTATTTTGCAGATGATGTTGTCTGGATATGTTTTGTCTGTGCTAAAGGTTTTGCAGACCAATCTGAGTTAATGGTACATCAAGATGTGTGTGAAGAAGAACCTAGTAATACGGATTCTGAACTACTCAAGCCAGCTTTTCCTACATCATCAAATCCACTAGCTAGTCACCCATCTGTATCAACATCTGTAACAGGTAGATTTCAGTTGGATAGAAGTAATAGTCCACCGGTACCAACATTGCTCAGAAAAGTTGGTTCAAGTTTGAAGTCTCTGCCATTAGGGTTACCCAACAAATCTAGAGAGATAAAAAGGAGACAGAGGAAATTTGAAGACGTTTACATTCCACCCTCCAGGAATATTTACTTTGAATCTCTTGGTCTATTTCCTACACCTAGTGTTGAAGCAATTTCCAAGTCCCCAAAAAAGAGTGTGAATGATGATGATTGTCAGATTATTGACCTCACAGTGGATGACACTCCTCAGGCTCTCCCAATGACACCCCGTACTCGTTCCATGTTGTCACAGCTGAGTAGGGATGATAGCAATGGCCGCAGGCGTCAACTCAGTTTTTCACAAAGTTCTCAACAGTCTGTTTTTGACAAAGTGCCGTCAGTTGAAAAGGAACTGTCCGAGGATTCTGAGAGTAGCAATGAAGAAACTGTACAAACACAAAAAGTACCATCAAAATCAGCTATTCTTGGGATACCTCTGACGTCCCCTCTGGGACAACGGTTGAAGAAACACTGGAAATATGAAAACAAGGTGCCTGTTATTGAGAACATCGAAAGGTATTGTAAAACTGATGATGCCAGTCTTATTGATCTAGACAAGAAAGAAAGGAAAAATCCAATGGTTGAAAAGTTAAGAAATAGACCACCCCCTCAGTGTACTTTCAGGTTCACAAAAAAATACTTGAACAAGTGGTGCCATTGGTACAAGTTTAATAAAGGTGATAAGTGGGAATTTAAGAAAAGACTAAAGTTTGGTCTAGATAGAGACAGTAGACTGAAACTGAAGAGAATGAAGCGCTGTAAAGTTGTACTGGCACGAATCAGTAAGAAGGATATTAAATACTGGACAACTCCTCGTCCAAAAGTAGTGCAGAAAAGACAAACTGAAACAACCTTGTTACATCAGTTAAACAGACAATACAGACTTAATCAGGTACAATATGCTCTGGCTTCTTCAATGGCGGTAAGGCCCATGCAGGGACCTATTTATAATCAGTTGATGCAGCCAGTAAGAGTTTCTGGACCAACGCCACAATTGCTTGTACGTACAGTGCCAATGGGGGGACAAGGAATGCGTCTGCAGGTTCTCCCAATCCAGAACACTCACAGCCAAACACTTTTTCATCCAACACAAACTAGCCTCATGCCAGACACACCTAGAGAAGTGGCCAGGAGCCAGAAACGTAAACAGGTGTTTAACAACGTTAAAGAAGATGACAGTATGGTGATATGCCTTTCATCAGATGAGGAGGAGGAGATAGTCATAAAACCTTTACCAAAACAACAGTGTGCAATGTGCAGAGTATATAAAGATGAATGTAAGATTCACGGAAAGAGAAGAATAGGTCCAGCTAGTTTCATGCGACAGCAATCTAAAAACATAGAGTCTGCTGGTTCAGTAGCGGCAGACGTAAAACCTAACTCTCCAGGAAATATCATTCCTCTACAGCCGGTGAAAACTGGACTGCCAGTACAGTACACAAATACTGCCTCTGCCATAGTTTTTGGACAGCCCTCTCCACAAAGTGTTACATTACCCATTAAGCCTGTAACAAATTCCCCAAGTTTGAGAGTTAATGATGGAACAACATCAATGTTGCCACCTATCTCAGGAAAAGAACTTGTAAACCAAGATTCCAGTCAGACTGTGCAAATAAAAAGTGAGACAAGCGACATTGAAAAGTCACGAAATGAGTCCCAGTCAACAGATAATGAATATATGGATTATGAAGTCATTTGTATTGATTCAGATGAAAACGATGAATGATATATCAGTATTGGGAAAGAGGAAAGTTATGAAAGAGGATAATTGCAGAAAGTTCATTTTGTAGATCTTGAAATTTAATATGTTTCTATTAATTCAGTTCTGAACATTCTTTTAAGGGATGGTTGAGAATTAGAATGAGATATCTAGATAAAGTCTTAATATACATACAAGTTCTATGACCGGGCTGTTTTGCCAAAATTTGAACTTGCTCCAAATCACAAAGGAAAGCTTATCATATGCAGTTGTACTTGGCTAAATCACTCTTTGTTTCCAAATACTGGAAACTTAAAAAAACCCAGACTTCTCTTCTGGTCCCAATGGTGTGTGGTTTTCAGAAGTTCCACTGTAAAAATATGATAGATAAAAAAGAAACCTTAATTAGTAACTCCTGGACATAATCTTTTGATTCAGTGAAGAAAAATACAAATGAGCCGCACCATGAGAAAACCAACTTAGTGCATTTGCGAACAGCATGGATCAAGACCAGCCTGCGCATCAGTTTGGTCAGGATCCATACTGTTCACAGACAGTTTCTCTAATTGCAATAGGCTTTGAAAGTGAACAGCATGGATCCTGACCAGACTGCGCAGATGCGCAGGCTGGTCATGATCCATGCTGTTCGCAAATGCACTATGTTGGTTTTCTCATGGTGCAGCTCAAATGCTGAAAGAGGATGCTCACTGGAATATGCCCAATACTACCTAATATTTTATCAACTGATACTTTGGAAAAGCACATTGTGCTCCTTTTCTTTTTACTTTTTCCTAATAATAAAATCAAATTTTGTTGCTTTTCAAGTAGCTTTCAGAAACCTTTCTCTGAAGTATTTTCAATTTCATGAATTTTTATTCATTTTGAAACTGGAAACAGTTACAAGTGGGTAAGTTTATCATTACTGTCTGTAAATTGCACTTCGTTTCTGTACATTACTAAGCATATCAGTGGTTAATTTGATTGAAAAATACATAGAATACATTTAAACACTGATTGCTTTAGGACACCAAGGGATGAAAAAGAGGCTAAAGTTTACATGGTTTTGAGTGACCCAAACATTGACCAACTTATGTAGGAAATTGACTTTCAGTGGAAGAAATAGCAATGCATAACATTTGTGACATTTTCAACTAAAAAAAAGTATTAAAAACTTAAAAACTATGTATTTTGGCAAAGTATATTTTACATTAAGTACACAGTAACAAATCCCCTGCAGTTATTAATATGAAATGTTCAGTGACCAGTTTAATGGGATGTTTAATATATTGAGATCTTTTTTGCATGTATTATAAATGCCATTGTAAATTGTTCCAAAATGTGAGAGAAACTAATATTTTTGTATGATGAATTTTATATCAAATGCTACGTTTTCTCAAGTATTTTATTCAAACTTACTTGAATGATTAACTTTAATATGAATATATATTATCTTGTTTAAATTTTGACCATATTATTGTAGGAACCTGTACATGTGTATTTGAATTTAATGTGAACAGTTTACAGAGGTTTCACTCTGTTGTTAAAATGGATATCACACAACTTATTTTCATCAATCCATGTGTTACCTGAGCAGAGACCTATCATTAATTCATTGCATATAGCAGAGAGGCTAATATATTTTTGTATTAAATGTTATAAAATGTTTCAATATCAGTTGTCATTGATGATCAGTTTGTTCAATTCAGTTTTTCATTAAAGTTTTGTATTCTTGTTTTGATCATGTTACCAGAATGAAGGCTTTTTTTTTCTACACTGGTTGTATGCTGAATTTCTTTGGTAATGTCCTTGTGTATATAACATTCAACACATCATTTTGTTGTGACCCAGCTTTATAAAGTGATACTTTGCATGCTACTATGAATAGTGCTACTAGCTAACCCAGTCATTGACTGGTTAATTGTTCAGTGCCATTTTAGGCCATTCAGGATCATTGACTGGTTAAGTTATTAAGCCAAGTTTCAGGCCATTCAGGATCACAGACTGGTTTAGTTATTCAACACTATTTCAGGCTAGTCAGGATCATAGACTGGCTTAGTGATTCAAGATTATTTCAGGCCATTCACAACCACAGACTGGTTTTCTTATTAGCTCATCAGATTTTTTTGGGGGAAAAAAATTTGTTATTTTCATGACTTGATTGGCGTCTGTGTCGGTGCGGCTTTGCCTTTGTTAAGTTTTGTTTAGGTCAGCTTTTCTCCTAAACTATCAAAGCTATTGCTTTAAAACTTGCAACACTTGTTCACCGTTAATAGCTGACTTTGTACAGCAAGAAACACAACTCTATCCTGCTTTTTGCAAGAGTTATGGCCCCTTTTGGACTTAGAAAATCAGATTTCTTGGTTAAGTGCTGTGTTTAGGTCAGCTTTTCTCCTAAACTATCAAGCTATTGCTTTAAAACTTGCAACACTTGTTCAACATCAAAAGCTGACTCTGTACAGCAAGAAACATAACTCCGTCCTGCTTTTTGCAAGAATTATGGCCCCTTTTGGACTTTAATAGAAAATATCAGATTTCTAGATTTCTTGGTTAAGTTTTGCGTTTAGGTCAAGTTTTCTCCTTAATTGTCAGAGCTATTGCTTTAAAACTTGAGTGGTTATTTGCCATTAAAAGCTGACTCTGCACAGCAAGTACAGTTACTCTACATTGCTTTTTTAGCTCACCTGTCACAAAGTGACAAGGTAAGCTTTTGTGATAGCGCGGTGTCTGTCGTCCGTCGTCCGTCGTCCATCCGTGCGTCGGTAAACTTTTGCTTGTGACCACTCTAGAGGTCACATTTTTCATGGGATCTTTATGAAAGTTGGTCAGAATGTTCATCATGATGATATCTAGGTCAAGTTCGAAACTGGGTCACGTGCCTTCAAAAACTAGGTCAGTAGGTCTAAAAATAGAAAAACCTTGTGACCTCTCTAGAGGCCATATATATCACAAGATCTTCATGAAAATTGGTGAGAATGTTCACCTTGATGATATCTAGGTCAAGTTCGAAACTGGGTCACGTGGGGTCAAAAACTAGGTCACTAGGTCTAAAAATAGAAAAACTTTGTGACCTCTAGAGGCCAAATTTTTCATGAGATCTTCATGAATATTGGTCAGAATGTTCACCTTGATGATATCTAGGTCAAGTTCGAAACTGGGTCACGTGGGGTCAAAAACTAGGTCATTAGGTCTAAAAATAGTAAAACCTTGTGACCTCTCTAGAGGCCATATTTCTCAATGGATCTTCATGAAAATTGTAAGAATGTTCACCTCGATGATATCTAGGTCAAGTTCGAAACTGGGTCAAGTGGGGTTAAAAACTAGGTCAGTAGATCTAAAAATAGAAAAACCTTGTGACCTCTCTAGAGGCCATATTTTTCATGAGATCTTCATATATATTGGTCAGAATGTTCACCTTGATGATATCTAGGTCAAGTTCGAAACTGGGTCACGTGGGGTCAAAAACTAGGTCAGTAGGTCTAAAAATAGAAAAACCTTGTGACCTCTCTAGAGGCCATATTTTTCATGAGATCTTCATGAATATTGGTCAGAATGTTCACCTTGATGATATCTAGGTCAAGTTTGAAACTGGGTCATGTGGGATTAAAAACTAGGTCAGTAGGTCTAAAAATAGAAAAACCTTGTGACCTCTCTAGAGGCCATATTTCTCAATGGATCTACATGAAAATTGGTCAGAATGTTCACCTTGATGATATCTAGGTCAAGTTCGAAACTGGGTCACGTGCGGTCAAAAACTAGGTCAGTAGGTCTAAAAATAGAAAAACCTCGTGACCTCTCTAGAGATCATATTTTTCAATGGATCTTCATGAAAATTGGTCAGAATGTTTACCTTGATGATATCTAGGTTAATTTCGAAACTGGGTCATGTGGGGTTAAAAACTAGGTCAGTAGATCTAAAAATAGAAAAACCTTGTGACCTCTCTAGAGGCCATATTTTTCATGAGATCTTCATGAATATTGGTCAGAATGTTCACCTTGATGATATCTAGGTCAGTTTCGAAACTGGGTCACGTGGGGTCAAAAACTAGGTCAGTAGATCTAAAAATAGAAAAACCTTGAGACCTCTCTAGAGGCCATATTTTTCATGAGATCTTCATGAATGTTGGTCAGAATGTTCACCTTGATGATATCTAGGTCAGGTTCGAAACTGGGTCACGTGGGGTCAAAAACTAGGTCAGTAGGTCAAAAAATAGAAAAACCTTGTGACCTCTCTAGAGGCCATATTTCTCAGTGGATCTTCATGAAAATTGTTGAGAATGTTCAGTTTGATGATATCTAGGTCAGGTTCGTAACTGGGTCATGTGCGGTCAAAAACTAGGTCAGTAGATCGAAAAATAGAAAAACCTTGTGACCTCTCTAGAGGCCATATTTTTTACAAGATCTTCATGAAAATTTGTCAGAATGTGCATCTTGATGATATCTAGGTCAAGTTTAAAAGTGGGTCACGTGCCTTCAAAAACTAGGTCATTAGGTCAAATAATAGAAAAACCTTGTGACCTCTCTAGAGGCCATATTTTTCAATGGATTTTCATGAAAATTGGTCAGAATTTTTTATCTTGATGATATCTAGGTCACGTGCTCAAAAACTAGGTCACTATGTCAAATAATAGAAATAACGACGTCATACTCAGTTCAACACTGAGTCATGTGGGGATAGGTGAGCGATTCAGGACCATCATGGTCCTCTTGTTTGCAAGCATTATGGCCCCTTTTGAACTTAGAAAATCATGGGTATGACAATATTTCTATTACACAAAAATCAGATGAGCGTTTAACAAGGCAGTGCTCTTGTTAAACTCTATTTCAGGCCATCCATGATCATAGACTAACATAGAATAACCTTTGAGCTAGGGTTGCAAAAGTAGAAATAGTTTTCAAACTTTATCTGGATTATTTTGGGAGAGAAAAAGAGTCTCAAGTTTTCAGTTTGACTGCTATAAGATGTGTTGTTAAAAATAAATAGGATTAGTTGGAATAAAAACAACTTTTCCATGTAAATTTTTATGCCCCCACAGGTGGGCATATTAAAATCGCACTGTCCGTCTGCGTGTGTCCGTGTAGATTCATGTCCAGGCTGTAACTCCTCCATCCCTAAAGGGATTTTGAAATAACTTGGCATAAATGTTCACCATAATGAAACGACATGTCATGCGCAAGACCCAAACTCCTAGCTCCAGGGTCAAGGTCACACTTAGAGATCAAAGGTTAACAGGGTCTGTTTCGTGTCCGGTCCATTAAGGGATTTTGAAATAGCTTTGCTTAAATTTTAACCATAATGAGACAATGTGTCATGCACAAGAACCAGACCCCTAGATCTAAGTTCAAGGTCACACTTAGAAGTCAAAGGTTAACAGGGTCTTTTTCTTGTCTGGTCCATAACTCTGCCATCCATTAAGGGATTTTGAAATAATGTTTACCATTTATTAAGGGATTTGAAAATAATTTGACACATTCATACCTAAACTATTCTGGCATATTTTGTGCAGACAATTGTAGCATTCTTGGGCACATTTCGGGGGCATTGTCACCAGTTGTGACAGCTCCTGTTTTTTTTGTAAATTTCTGAAGAAAAAGAATTCTCACACTTTCATGTGTCAGAATTTTACACATGGAAAAATACATTAAAATAGAATTTATTATTAAGACATTTTAAAGAATTAAAAAGATCCTACTATCACAGAATGGTGAATGTGTAACTTTATTGATCAATGATGTTGCAACAATTTGTGAAATAAGTGTTCCAGATTTGGTCAGTCAAATAGTAGTTTTTCAGTGAAGTGATCTTTTTGTCAAAATTATAAGTTTCTGTAAATAATTTTAATACATAAAAAGTTTTCTCCCATTATTTCTTTTTTTAAGTTTTGGTAAAGTTACAGCAGATTCAAGTTGTTCAATATAGGATATTTGTGCAGTAGTCTGTTTCCTACTTATGTGTTTCACCAATTTTCGTAGCAATTTCTGCGAAATGAAATGGACTATATCATTTGTATTAAAAGTTGAACAATATTTAGCAGAGTTACATTTCCTTTATAATGTAAAATAGTCATACAGTTATGTGCTAAGTTAAAGTTCACAAATGACTTTACCCATAAACTTCAGTGTATTTCTCATATTTTGTAAACACAATACTACAATTTTTCTGTTTCCCCAGCATTCTTTAATGCAATTCTGTAACATATTTAGAAAGATAACACATTTTTCTGTCTTTATATTTTAGTTATAATAATTATCTCATCAAAATAACATATTTTTATACCCATAACAAAGATACAAATTCTGAAATTCCAATTTAAGGTTACAGCTCCAGTTTCTTTAGTTAGTGTTATTTTGTAGAACTCTGTGTACGATGTAAACAGTATAAAATTTTCAGTAGCTCTGGCATAGCTGTATGACAGTTTTATTTAAGCTTGAATTGATGTAAGACTGTGGATTTTTTGTGGTCTTTAATTTGACACATTAATGTACATTGTATAGTAATATATCGAATTTAAATGCATGTATTACCCACTGGACCAATGGCTATGGGGATATTAGATCTTAGCAGACATTTAAAATAGTACATGAGACCGCCTTTGTGGAAGGTTCCAGGGGTATTTCAGGTAAATAACGTGCTTTTAATTTGAATTAAATGATAAAAAAGATCATTGTATTTCTGTATTAAATTTTCTTGAATGTACTACTACTAGTAACTAAATGTAATCTTAAGTTTGATATATGAGTAAAAGCGATGATATATGAGTTTGTCATTTCTAAAGTTTATATGATTAAAGTCATGATAAAGTCTTCTTGTTTTTATTTTCTATTTCAGTTTAATAATAGACTAGATGGCACATCAGATATTGATAAGGCCTAATGAAACAGCCAGAAAACATACATGCACTGCTACCACCACACCCCCAGTTCCCCCCCCCCCCCCCCCCCCCCCCAACAAAAAAAAGTCTCTTAACCGGTTCTATCCCGTCAATACAACAATCTACATTACCCCTGTCATCATTAAGGCCCCCCCCCCACCACCACCACCACACACACCTCTCTTTTTTTTGTTTTTTGGCTCAAGGTGAGCTTTTGTGATTGCCCTATGTCCGTCGACGTCAACAATTTGACTGTTAACACTCTAGAGGTCACAATTTTAGCCTAATTTTAATGAAACTTAGTCAGAATGTTACCCTTAATAAAATCTTGGACGAGTTTGATATCGGGTCATCTGGGGTCAAAAACTAGGTCACTGGGTCAAATCAAAGGAAAAGCTTGTTAACACTCTAGAGGTCACAATTTTGACCCAATCTTAATGAAACTTGGTCAGAATGTTACCCTCAATAAAATCTTGGACGATTTCGATATAGGGTCATCTGGGGTCAAAAACTAGGTCACCAGGTCAAATCAAAGGAAAAGCTTGTTAACACTAGAGGTCACAATTTTGGCCCAATCTTAATGAAACTTGGTCAGAATGTTACCCTCAATAAAATCTTGGATGAATACGATGTTGGATCATCTAGGGTCAAAAACTAGGTCACCGGGTCAAATCAAAGGAAAAGCTTGTTAACACTCTAGAGGTCAAAATTTTGACCCAATCTTAATGAAACTTGGTCAGAATATTACTCTCAATACAGTCTTGGATAAGTTGGATATTTGGTCATCTGGGGTTAAAAACTAGGTCACAAGGTCAGATCAAAGGAAAAGCTTTTTCACACTCTTGAGGTCACAATTTTGGCCCAATCTTAATTAAACTTAGTCAGAACGTTACCCTCAATAAAATCTTGGGCGAGTTCGATATTGGATCATTTGGGATCAACAACTAGGTCATCAGGTCAAATCAGAGGAAAAGCATGTTAACACTGTAGAGGCCATATTTATGATTGTATCTTCATGAAACTTGGTCAGAATGTTAATTATGATGACCTCAAAGTCCAGTTTGAATCTGGGTCATGTGGGGTCAAAAATTAGGTCACCAGGTCAAATCAAAGGAAAAGCTAGTTAACACTAAGAGGCCACATTTATGACCATGTCTTAATGAAACTTAGTCAGAATGTTAATTTTGATGATCTATAGGTCAAGTTCAAATTGGGTCAAAAACTAGGTCACCGGGTCAAATCAAAGGAAAAGCTTGTTAACATTCTAGAGGCCATATTTATAATTGTATCTTCATGAAACTTAGTCAGAATGTTAATCTTGATGATCTTTATGTCAAGTTGAAATCTAAGTCATGTGGGGTCAAAAACTAGGTCACCGTGTCAAATCAAAGGAAAAGCTTGTTAACACCCTAGAGGCGGTATTTATGACCATATCTTAATGAAACTATCTTAATGATCTTTAGGTCAATAGGTCAGATGAGCGATACAGGGCCTTCATGGCCCTCGTGTTTCATTTAGTTTCTTATACTAGTATCCTGTCGCCACCTCCCCCCCACACACACAGACGTCCTGCTTCCCACCCCAAAAAACAATTTAGTTTCTTGCCGTTTGCCCATATTCACTCCAACAAAAAAGTTATTTCTTTAAAATTTGCTTCCATCCTCCTTTGGCCATAAGTATTTGATTTTTGGTTGCGGGTTTATCCCGCTACCAAAGTTGTGTATTTCTGACAATCATGTTGCATCTTTATTTGATTCCAAATCACATCCAAAGGATGTTCATTTGCTACACAAAATAGTCCCATTCATGAACAATGGGGATGAATTATCAATGATCAAGCAGTTCTTATTCATCCTCTATCCATTCACACTGGCCATTTAGATTATATAACATCTGTCAATGATAAGGTATTTCAGCCTATGGTTACATCACTGACTTCCAGCTGTCAATTAAGTTGAGTTCATGTAAGGTCAGGCAGAGTTTATCTTAGATATGAGGCACATTAGTATTTGTTTCTTATACATGTATATTTATAGATTGGCATTTGAAATGAAACTAAATCTAGAGCAAAACCCGCAACCACCAGACATCTCAAGGCTTTGATTTCAGCACAGTCATCGCCGTTTATTCCCAGTAAATAAAGCGTTACAATATATTTTTTTAAATCTTATTTGTATCAATATTTTCATTGGTGTCAGCTGCTCCTTTTGCGGCATAGAATCTGACATCCACAATGTCAAGCCGTGGTAGTAATTAAATTCAGAATGTATGCTAATAATAAAATGCGTAGAGTGAGACCATTGTAATAACCTCAGTCAGGTCATGGTGATACTTTTTAAGGGAAAGATGCATACATCAAAACATTTCTATACGTATAATAACTGCATTTAGTGTTAGAACTGCAGAAAAGAGACTACCAGAAGTGCGCCAATGAACAAAAAAGTCGAAACCGGCTTTGACTTAAAGTGTGGCATTTACGAAGCACCGGTACCAGGAGTTTCCGTTTTCTCTGTGACAATGATGGCTGACTGAAACCACTGCAACTGCAATTGAAAATGAAAAATGGGTCCGAACTGGTGGGGAACATGCTCCCTCACGCCCCTGTGAACGCTTCAACGACACGATGGCGCAAACAGGTGTTGTGGTTTTGCAAGCTAAGGACCAGATATTTGTCCAGCACTTTGATCCCGGCGGGTTTGCCCATGACAATCTTTACATTACATTTGCTGGTTTCCTGCAACAAGATGACTATACAAATCAAGGTAAGCCTACTGATAGCACAGTACTGATGGAAGGTGATTTATGTTAGTATGTGTATGAAAACAATCCATTCCAAAGATGGCAAAGCGATAACAGCTGAATGATATATACATGCAGTTATGCTTTCAAACCACCTGTAAAGTAAACAGGTGTGAAGTAAAGGCATGCAGTCGATAGTTATTCGTAGTAAATTACTGTGCTATTGGTATATATTCAGAGTATGTTGAACTTTTTTTTACTGGGCATGAGTACTTGTAAGTTTGTGATCAAGTCCATAGCTGCCTCAAAGGCGGTGACAGAGTAGGCCAAATTTCCGGTCTGTAACGATAATGACGTCGAAGGTGGTAAATTATTCCACATTAAACTACATTGTACAGCAGATAGATACGAACTAGTTGTGAGACGGTCCATTCCCCATTAAATTTTGCGCGGTTACATATAGAGAAGGTGATTTCCAAATTTTTTTTGGATGAATCAGATATTGCCAGTGATTTCTCTGCTATTGGGTGTACGATTAAATTCTCACAGATACAATAAGCCCGTGTAGTAGCGTTGTTACAACATATTGGAACTAAATTGTATGGCATCTAATATTTCAAAACTTCCAACAGGTTCGTAAAACATTCCTGCTTTGGAATTTCTAGTGAATAAGTACCGGTATAGTATGTATCGGGGACATACTGTTTCTTACGTCATAAAATACATTTAAAGTAAGCTTTAAGTGTTGAGATAAATTTGAAATGTATGGAGAAACAATGTACAGCACAATAAAAAGCTAATTCAATCCTTGCATGTATCAGTGCTATACACTGGGCACGTACGTTAAAGAACCAGGCTGTCTATTCGCAACGAGCTAGGCTAAGTTAACCGGACAAGCCTGTATCTGATTTCTGATCTCTCTGTCATGGGGGCTTTGTCTCACTCTGTCCCTCTGGTCAGATCGCTCTATGTCTGTACTAGTAGAGGATGAATTATGCGCCCTGTGTGGCTGCATTTGAACTATGTAAAGCGCCTTTGAACGTGAAATTGGTCATGAAAAGGGCGCTACATAAATCTGGTATAATAATAATAATAGTAACGCACTGACTCAATACATGTGTTTATTTACCAGAGTTTAAAGACTTAGAATGTCAGTGATACTAGACCAAATATCTCATAGGGAAACACCTTTATGTCAACATGCTTTGGCTTCACTGCGCCTGCATATTCACTTTGAAGACAGTTGAGGTTTTTTGTGTAACTTCGGTTGTTCGGTATCTCTGGGTATTTCAGGTTCCAACTGTATAGTGGCGCGCCGAAAATGAATGCGAGACAAATTTAATTTGATGTGTTTGAATCGAACCAATACGTATTGATCAGTGAATTTATCTTTGAATGAAATAACAAAGAAATCCAAGTGTGTAAAATAGTATCGAATGGACTGTACCCTCAAGATATATGATAAATGCGCATCTGAACTTAAAACAATTGCGGCTAGTTTAAAATTAAATGCTGATATTACATGAATAAACCATCAATTTTACTTATTGGTCACTGATTCTTATACTTTTTTCCCCTTTTATGTTTCAGCATTCTTTCAGTCCGCTACATTTGGGAAAACGGAATTCTGTGGGCTATTCACTACGGTGTTCTGTTAGGGCCAGCGCTTGCTCTCTGTGAACGCGAAGCGCGGAGGTACGACAGTACTATGGCGAAGCACGACAGTACGAAGGTGACACTACGATGGTGAAGCGCGACAGTGCGATGGCGAAGCGCGACACTACGATGGTGAAGCGCGACAGTACGATGGTGAAGCTCGACAGTACGACGGACTTTCACCATCGTAGTGTCGCGCTTCGCCATCGTACTGTCGCGCTTCGCCATTGCACTGTCGTGTTGTCACCATCGTGCTGTTGCGCTTCGCCATCGTACCGTCGTACCTTCGCGCTTCGCGTTCACAGGGAGCAGGCGCTGGCCATAACGGAGCACCGTAATTCACTGTACATATGTGTGTAGTCCAACTCGTGACGTAATTATCACTTTCATTTCATTTCAGTCTTATATTATCTATGGACGGACTGCCAGGGGAGGTAACTAGAGTCACGGATTGTGACTAATATGTGTGTACCTACTGCACGACATTCTTGTTTTCATATGAAAATACTGAACCTCATTCAGCTTGCCCTGCCATTTGTAGATGAGAGAAAAAAATGCATGCAAAAACTGTTTTTGATACTTGCGATCAAAGTCATATTGCTAATTAATAGGTCACAGTAAACTAACAACAATTTCACTTAAAAGGGCCATATACTCCCTTTAATTGATGGAAGCATTTCAGAGGTAATAGTTCATGATCATGATGAATATTACCCTGATTTTTTTCTTTTTCTTCGATTTTTTTGAAAAGTGACTATATGCTACTATTAGTGACTGCTGACGAAATAGGTGATGTCTCCAAATGCATATTTTAAAGCTATATATAGGAATAGGAAAGGCCTCGGGAAAGTGAATAGTCAATCAATCTGGCTGAAGTGTATGATCTTACTAAACCAAGTCCAGCGTTTTATGAGATGATTTTAATCAATCACTAACTTTTATCAATGATTTTAATCAATCACCAACTGTAATCAATCACTATACTGTTAAGAGGCACTAAATAATTTGTATGTAAACCTTTTAATATATTGTTCAAATTTTCTTACAGACACCTACGTTTAAAAAAATAACAGCAAAAGAACCTGTACCTTTTCCTCTTTTTGAAAAAAAAAGTGTTTGGCATGACGTTACCTCGGGGCCGACAATTTGAACTTCTTGGGGAAGGGGGAGGGGATGGGGCTGGGATTTTACTTGGGCCAAGAATTTTTTTTCAACCAACTTTTAACCTACTTAAAGAACCAATAAAAATTGTAAATTTATAATTATTCAACCAATAAAAACAGCGGGACTGGACAGAAGCAGATACATGGCTGAAATTTCGTTTACAATTAGTAGGTACTGTCGCTGACGTTTATCGGAGAAGCACAAAAGAAAGTATTCATACACGTAATATTGGAGATTTACCTGAATGATAATTGTTTTTTATTTGTTTTTCTTTTTCTTTAAATACATGGATCTTGGGACTCCAAATTTGTGTAACTATTTATGCATATTGTTGTTGACCTGGCTATCTTCGTAAACTCTGTATGATTTCACCGCTTGATTAAACTATAATAGTAAAAAATATGATTGCCGTCTTTTTGCTAGTATATCTATTGCCGTCTCTATTGAAAAGTGTCACGAATGTATTAATTTAAAATTGCACTCAATTTGTAAAGCTAAGTAAATCATACATAAGGAATGTGTGCGTTCAAATTTTCAATACTTTTTAAGTTCAATCAAAAATCATTGATCTGTAAATCTGACGTCTTAGTACATATTTGAGCCGTGCCATGAGAAAACCAACATAGTGGGTTTGCGACCAGCATGGATCCAGACCAGCCTGCACATCCGCACAGTCTGGTCAGGCTCCATGCTGTTCGCTTTTAAAGCCTATTGGAATTGGAGAAACTGTTAGCGAACAGCATGGATCCTGACCAGACTGCGCGGATGCGCAGGCTGGTCTGGATCCATGCTGGTCGCACACCCACTATGTTGGTTTTCTCATGGCACGGCTCATTTATTAAATGGCTCGATTTCAAAAAGATCAATCTGTTTACCATAGTGTCATAACAAAACCGAAGACCAAATAGTTTATAATCCTACTTTATTTCAGTTCAGCTTTAAAGTAGAAGTTAAAAGTGCGCAGATAACAAAAGTAAAATTTAAAAAAAGGAAGATACCGAGCCGATAATCGATATATAAAACATGTGTGCACATTACTTAATTATAACTGTCAAAATTCTTTAAATAAATATACACATACTGAATGACTTGCCGGCCAGTAGTCAAAACTATTGCCGGTGTAGCATTATAAATATTGACCACGTTGAAAATTGACCCCATTGATCAAAATTTAATGTTGAAATGTTGGCGAGGTCAATTCTCAACGTTGAAAAAGGACTTTTTGATCAAAATTTAATGTTGAAATGTTGACGGGATCAATTCTCAACGTTGACATACCGAAGAATATTCCTCCGGCCACTAATCGATAGCGGTCAGATTTTCTATATAGAAATAAGAAGGGCATGTACACATTTTACTTTGAAAGGAACTTTTGATCAAAATCTAATGTTGAAATGTTGACTGGATCAATTCTCAATGTTGAAAAAGGACCCATGGGATCTATTTTCAACGGGGTCAGTATTATACAGTTACTGACTTATGTTGAGGTCATTTTGTGTTTTTACGGACCTGTAAAAATGATATTGACCGAGGACGCAGTCCGAGGTCAATATCATTCTTATAGGTCCGTAAATACACATATTGACCAAAACATAAGTCTATAATTGTTATATTATATGCCCTTCTCAAATGCATTCATTTGACTTGCCCATATTTCATACACATAAGAAAACGTGATACCACAAGAGTCATTATCACTTTGCAGGTCAATATCGCTTTTTTCGGACCCGCGCGTGAACTCATTTCGACCAATCAAATGGGCGCATTTGAGATGGGCATATAGAATTTAATGTTGCACCGGAGATCGGATGGCAAACCATTCAATACGAGTTTTATCAAGCGAAATCAGAAATTATTTTCACTTTTATTTTTAAATTTTTGACTAATCCGTAAACAAATGTTAAAGGCCGCAGTATTGACCGCTGATTTATATATTTTAGGTAAAATAAGCATGTTAAATCTCTTACATATAATGATTAACAATATATCATCAAATTATTTTTAAATTTTACAGTTTACAGATTAAAAACTGAGGTATATTGGTAGGGGTGGGGTTATGGGAATACTATATTTTTTACAGAGTAACGATAGAATGTTTAAGAAATGATTTAATTTCTGGTAGGGTGATAATGATGAATGGGTAGAAGACCAGTTAACCCCACGCCAGATTTTCTCTCTCATTTTCTTATGTTACTTAATAGTTGTTTCTTTGTATCATACATACATACCTCTTCTACCATTTCTTCTTCCTCCTATCACAACCCCAAGAAAAACAAAATAAATTCAATACTCCCACTCCTCAACGCACACCTAAGTCTACTGTCAACCTCCTATGACATCCCGCCACTACCCGTAATAAAAAAAAATTTCACTTCCTGCGTTACTCCATATGATTTTTGTATCCCCTCAGCACTCCAACTGTCCCTGCAAACGGGTTTCACCATAAGACCACATCCTAATTTTTTACCCCACTTTTTACTTCTTCTACACCACTGTCTTACTCACCACAAACGTAATTAAACTCTTAGTATGCAAATACCCGCCGCACTCACTCCATGTCCCAATGTCTCATACCGCTCCTATGCCCAATTACATCCTCACCCCAAAGAATTTTTTATCATTCTAGTAACTTGTAATAACAGATTACTAATTTCTTATATCAAATCGACTGATCCTGACATGGCCCATCTCAGCTTCGGCTGACATTAAGTAATAAAATTAGCTTGGGGCAATATGCACTTTCTATCGATCAATATTGCGCTCTTAAACTCGTGCAGAACTCGTGCACTTTCTCGATTCAAATCTAACCTATAAATATTTGGCACTAGACCATGCATTTAAAATGTAGTTAAGTTAAATTTAGACAATGTGCAGAACTTATAGACTAACAACAGTAAGCCAACTCTACGAGCGATGATACATCGTGCTCAAGAACTTTAGAGAACAACAAACTTCTAAACAATCATTATAATACATTGGGCTCTTATAAAGAATTTTATGCATTCTGCCTGTATAAACAATTATACATACCACCATCTTGGAGCAAAAAGGTACCATAACCTTCTTTAATTATCAGCACTTTGTACCTTTTTGCTCCAAGGAGGCGAATTACAGCCGTCACACTAGTGAGAGAACACACCTATTCTAAATTTAACATTTTATCATTTTAGTGATCAAAATCTATTAATTTCTAAAACAGATGTTCGGAAACATTAATTTTCAAACAATTCTTTTTTATTATTAAAAACACGTGTAGATCTATATCATTCAATTATGTTCGTATAAGTATATAACATTGTAATACTATAGTAATGTCAAGATCGAATCTAAGGATCGAGTGAAAGATTGTTGGTTAGAAAATTAAAATTGTTGCCGGGCTTATTTGATTTCAGGAGAAATTTCAATAATAAAGTCTACCTGAAGATTAGAATTGTTGCCGGGCTTATTTAATTTCAGGAGAAATTTCAATAATAAAGTCTATCCGAAGATCAAATATAGATATTATTTCAGTTTATGCGTGGAACCAGCCAACTTCTCACGGTATAACCCAATCACACTTATAGCTCGAACCCATAAGGTGAGAGGCAAGCTTTCGCGACCATTCCTTCCAGGCAAAAAAAAATATTTTAACGTTTCAGATCTTTTACGGGCACATACAATACAACTTTGAAACATCTTTGTATTTTTTACTTTCTCAGAAAAAAAATCGGAAAGACGCAACTCCACTGAAATAAAATCACAGGCGTAGGAGCAGGGGGGGCCAGCGGGGGCCAGGCCCCTCCCCCCCCCCCAAAGCTAGGAGAGGGGGGGGTCAAAGTATAGTTTGGCCCCCCGAATATTTTGGAAAAGAGATATAGATTGCAGTCTAATATAACATTTACTTAGCATCATATAATTCTTTTCAACCAGATTTCTAATTTGCATTTTGGCCTTCCCTTATATGCTGACTTGTCTCTTTCCGTAGTGTGAGTACTGAAATCTGTACGCGCCACGCCAAGAATTGTTTACATTTTATAAAAATAATATATCATTGAGCGCAATCACTTCAGTTCCAGTTTGAGCGACTGCAAAATCAATGTAGGCCTAACTATTAAGCCTGTTTACGCATGTAAACGTATGTATTTTTTTGTTTTTCATTGTCCATTCAAGGGAAATGATATTTCCACAACTTTATACCACAATCAGACAAATGCAGTGCTAATTGATTGTATGTCCAGGGCTTCAACAGAAGAATGTAAAAAAATGGCACACTTAATTACAACAATACATAATATGACTGATTAAGACAGTTCAGTGCCTAGTTGTATGTGTATCATCAGAATAACTCAATGATTCCTAAAACATAAAGGTTTGAGGGGCCTATGGCCCAATTAATCCCAAGGCTTTGAGGCTTTGTCATGAATAATGCACCGAGGATACCTTGCCGCTAACCCCTCCCCCTCCCCCCCCCCCCCCCGCCACAAACCGCCGGTCGAAAAGGTTTGGCCCCCCAAAGTTAAACTCGCTCCTACGCCCATGAAAATGAAATATTAATTAAAGTTTCCTGCATTGCTCCACTTATGTTGTATTCTTAATCACTTACGAAATTCTGTGAAACCAGGGACATTTCAGAAACTATTGGCAATTCCAAAATTACATCAAAGCAAAGCCAGTTGTTTCGTGATTTCTCATACATTAGACATATCCACCGTGTTCGCCTGCAGTTTAGCGCGAAAAAAAAACACACTTTTTTTTTTGTTTTGTTATAAACTGGATACTCATTTCTGTCCAGCCATCGTCCCTGTAGCACATCTCTTTATCAACCTTATCTGTTTCACCTACGAGACTTTTCGCTCGCACAAAATGGTGCACTCGCATGGTTTAGACTCGGCGTTTGGAGTTACAGGTTTTGAGCAACTTGAAAAGCCACCATATGGTAGCCAACTACACTGTTTTATCATATTAAATGCCATTAACAAACAAGTGATTTTTTAAAGGTCCAATACTAAGGAAAGTGAACATTTTAATTTCATTTAAAAAGCATAGAAACTATTTCATTTTATTCGAAAATGAAAGTTGGTATGTAGAAATTCGAAATAAATCGCAGTATATGTACAATTATTTTTCTATGAAGTATGAAGAAAGTTAAAAAGACAAGGGGGGTCATTCTGTCGATTCATTGAAATTTCAACATAATACACATACATTTCTTTGAGTTCCAAAGACCTTCTGTAAATTTTGACCTGCCAATCTTCATTATTTAGTGTCTTGCAGAAGTCTATGCACTGGCTATGAAACAAATTGCCAACTCACTTTCCCTTAGTAATGGACCTTTAAGATGACAGAAGATCTGCATTCAGTTTAGTAAAAACAAAATTTAAGCCATTTATCTAAAGTTAAGTGAAGTGGACTCCCCTTGATAAAACAAAGCAAATATTTTCAAATTCTCATGAAAAGTTGCCATTTTGCAGTTCCGGGCACGATCGATATGACCTTTCAGTCTAGCAAAACCTGGAGTACGATACGAATAGAACGAGGTGCAATTTGGTTCTTTATTAGAAATAAAATGTAATGACCTAATGACAATATTAATGCTTTAGTATTGCGTTTTAGTAATATTGCATCATATAATAAAATAAAACTTTGGCTAATTTAACAAGAAATGATTGTTAAGCTAAATTGTTTTTTTTTATTTCCAGGTACAATATGTGAACACTATTTTTCATTTTGAGGACTCTACTTGCACTGACATACTCCTAGAAAGCCGACTCCATCTTTTCAGAAATATGGAGTAGTTTGATTCACATTCTTGAATTCTGTCGCGATAGTAATTTTCATCTTCTATACACTTGATAAGATCCGCTTGCACAAGACACACATTATCAAATTGCGCAACTTCAGCTTTAGTCAAACTTCGCGCTTCTTTGGCATCACGTGATTCAAATAATCTAACGTCAATTATACTGTCATCTTCGTAAGCCCTGTAATTGTCATCGAAGAATATATGATGAACGTTTTGGTCGAAAGGGTCTATAATATGAGGTTTTGATGTTTCGTGATGGTAAGAATTTTCCAGCCAATAGTGTACATCGTCTCTAAAACCGGAAATACCAACACTGCTGGAAAGCATGTCGTAAATCGATCTGTCCCCGACGTAGTTTTCTGTCTTTTCGTCTTCTCCTATAACAGTGAAAACAGTTGGTTCATCGTCACTTCTTTTCACAGTTCCAACATCTCTGTTAACTTTCAAATGTACGGGTTTTTGATATCCTGGATGGTTTCCTTTCAGTCCGTGTTCCAAACTGGTGATAACATTGGGGGCGTCTAGTCCAAAAGTTCTAAAAACTATAGCAAAATCTCTTTTTGATTCTACTAAATGATGAATACACTTATACAAAGCAGGCACTATGTAATTATACTGTTGTCCATCTTTACCAGACATTGTCAGGCAATTGTGAGTATCTTTCTCGAAGTCATGTCTCCATTTAAGCAGTTCCAAATGATTCTGGAAATGCGGCTGAAAGCTCTTTCCGATGTCGCTCTGAGAGAAATCCCCCGTTGCTAACCTCAATTGGGTCCTGTCTGTTGTATTCTTGACGAATTTTTTTTCTAGATATTTGTAAAACGTTACAACATTTTCCGCCGGCGGTGTGAGTGAAAGCTGATCGGAATGCCATACCCAGTTCCCGTCTGGGCTCTCGTTGCCCCAAACAACACCTGTCAGAAAACTGTTCAGTGCTTGTTCTACAGAAACATTTGTCACTGAATCCGCGACAAGCACTGTATTTCGTATATCGAAATGAAGAATTAATTTTCTCTTATTTAAGTCCGATGAAAATGCTGTATTTACTTCGTTGCTAAGTGGATCTACACTCGCTTCAGTATCCAAGCCGGAATTTCCACCGTATTTATTTCCATTTTCTTCGCTTATTCTTTCCATTAAATTAGTAGTTTCGTTCTGTTTAAGTTTTAAGTCAGTTTTAACAAATCCATTCCGTTTCAGATAATCTTTATACATGGTTTCGTATCAGTTTTTTAAACAAGACACGATTACGGGTGGAAACACGAAACGATTTTGTATAGAATTCCTTTAATGGTATTGATCTATATTGTACTACCTTGATCACGTCTATATTTATGTCGCGATCGGATTATTGGAAATACGGAACACCTGTATAAATTCGTGTTCTAACAGGCAGCACGAAACTACGGCAGTCCTGGAGGGACACTCAATAATTATTACTTATAACTTTTTAGAAGAACTTATTACTGTTTTGCTATTACCATTTGTTATTATTCATTTGTTATTACACATTTGACATTACCTTGTTGTTATTATTTATTTTTCATAAGTTAAATGTTTGAAAGATTTTAGTAAGAAGTAGAGAAAACGTAATTTCCGTTCTGTTTTATATACGTTAAGTAAACCGTTTACCAGACTAATACCAAAAACCGAACAGGTTTCCAGTGTAAAACTACTAAAATATCTATTTCACAATACTTACGTTTACTTAGCGGACTAGGGTTTGGAGAATGTAGGAATGGACGGTTGGATAAAGGTAAGCTATGAAATTCGATTGGATCATTCAACACTTCTACATGTATAGATTTTACACAACCACACATATTGATATTCTAACTGACCATTATATCAGTTTTCCTTTCTTTTTAGACAGCTGGTAAAAGAAAACTGTCTCAGTTTATCTCTTTAAGAAATGATAAAAGTAAGTACATGTACTTATTAACGAGTTTAAAATTCTGACAAAAGTCAAGATCCATAGATAGTAGAACAATTTTCTGTATAAAAAGTGTTGTAAGAGATTATATAAAGTGCAGATGTGATAAGTCAGGAGACGCAGTGGATTAAATAATCACAATAAATAACATTTTCAGTCCTTAAATGCGATGCTATTTATGTTAAGTGAATGAATAACCTGTAACTGAAAAATAAGCTATAACGAATAGTTGATAAGGTATGAAGGTGTAACAACTGAAATGTCCCTCCAGGGCTTCCGTAGTACTGTGAACTACTAAAGGGGAATTTCTTTAGACGTCAACCGTGTCATACTTCTATATTAAGCAAACTGACGAAAAACTCTTTAAGCTGATGCCATTTTATCAGTTTTAACTTTTAGCTCAACTTCTGAACAAAAAAACAACAACAACAAAAACAACAACAACAAACCTGGCAACAAGGTCGTTTCTTAAATTGATAAAAGAAAACGTAGACTTATTTGAAATTATAAAGTTACCCATTTAAAGGTCTTTTACAGTTACAGTGACGAAAAAAGACACTGTCATGCCTCTGTGCACTTGAATTTTACTGTTTTTATACGCAACACGTTAAAAAGATATAGAAATGGCAACACAATTTAGGAAATTATAGTTTACTGATGTCCTATATTTCGACACTATTTTTTTTCGTGTTTAAAATGTTTTAGCTTTGTAGAGATTTTGACCAATTTTACTCTTATATTCTGTATCAGTAAAACAACGAAAAATATGTCTCTTCATACTACCTCCCACCTATCACCATTATTATGGACAAGTTGCGCATCGGCTAAAGTGATAGCAACAATATGATGATATATCCTTAGGACACCTGACCACGAAAGAAACTGACTTTGTAACGAGGATAGGACGAATCAAGACTAAATTTTCATATTGTTATTTTTGCGTCACCAAACCGAGTGTAGCTACACAAACAGCTGTATTTGGTTGTTACTCTAGTGAGATTCCACACATACGCGAATAACTGCCAAAAAAAAAAAACCGACTTGAAGTCCCTTTTTGCATTATCTATTTCTAGTAAATGATTTGAAAAGAATCTACGCGTAACCTCACCGTTATATGTCTGCTGTTCACTATAGTTGAGACTGATTCATGAATTTTGAAACTAGCTACACTTTTCACTATTCATGAAGGTATGAACTTTGAATTTATAATTTTGTGTACAAAATCATTTTCATTGCTTCCAGATTGGTCATATGTTATATTTACGGCAATGATATCACGCGTGCCAAAGACTGAGAAAAGCCCTCTTCACACGATGCCAAAAATGCTTCCCGAGCAATAGAGTTGTTTCTATGGAAGCGTGAAAGTGCCAAAATAGTTACTAAGCATAAATACTTTATTGGTGCCTACAAGATATCTTGTAGAACATGACAGGTGTTGAACATACAAAGGTTTCTGATTCATGTTGGAAAGTTGTCGACAGCATTCGCCCTCAGTTTCTGATTCATGTTGGAAAGTTGTCGACAGCATTCGCCCTCGGTTTCTGATTCATGTTGGGAAGTTGTCGACAGCATTCGCCCTCGGTTTCTGATTCATGTTGGGAAGTTGTCGACAGCATTCGTCCTCGGGTCTCTGATTCATGTTGGAAAGTTGTTGATTCATGTTGGAAAGTTGTCGACAGCATTCGTCCTCGGTCTCTGATTCATGTTGGAAAGTTGTTGATTCATGTTGGAAAGTTGTCGACAGCATTCGTCCTCGGTCTCTGATTCATGTTGGGAAGTTGTCGACAGCATTCGCCCTCGATTTCTGATTCATGTTGGGAAGTTGTCGACAGCATTCGCCCTCGGTCTCTGATTCATGTTGGGAAGTTGTCGACAGCATTCGCCCTCGGTTTCTGATTCATGTTGGAAAGTTGTCGACAGCATTCGTCCTCGGTCTCTCATTCATGTTGGAAAGATGTCGACAACATTCGTCCTCGGTCTCTGATTCATGTTGGGAAGTTGTCGACAGCATTCGCCCTCGGTTTCTGATTCATGTTGGGAAGTTGTCGACAGCATTCGTCCTCGGTCTCTGATTCATGTTGGAAAGTTGTCGACAGCATTCGTCCTCGGTCTCTGATTCATGTTGGAAAGTTGTCGACAGCATTCGCCCTCGGTCTCTGATTCATGTTGGGAAGTTGTCGACAGCATTCGCCCTCGGTTTCTGATTCATGTTGGAAAGTTGTCGACAGCATTCGCCCTTGGTTTCTGATTCATGTTGGGTAGTTGTCGGTAACTTTAGTCCTCGGCCTTGGATTTATAATAGAAGTTGTCAATTACGGTACTTTGGTTTATACTAATTTATTTTAGCTAGACTGTGATTATTTAGCCTTTTCTGCTAAAACATTGACATTTTCTCTCTTTTTTTGGTCTATTTTAGACCGATCCAGTTCGACAAGCGCATTTCTGTACGTGAAACGAAGTAAAATTACACAAAGACAAGTTTAGCTCTTTTGTAAAAGCTAATCAGTGCTACTCTTCAATAAAACATAGACTTAAAGATCTGTGGTTAAGACCTAATTTTGAAAAGATTTCGCAATCAATTTAAATTCAAGGAAAATGACATATTTTGACAGTCATAATATGAATAAACTCCTTGGCAGAAATAACATAAAATCATAATAAAGTTAATATACTGCGGCCTGCCATTGACAGCCAACAACTCTGGGCTAAAATTTCTTTTTCACTCACACGACGTCAATAGTGTGATGAATACATTTAGTTCAAATTCATATAATTCTATAAGTAAACAACTTTGCATGGTGATTGTTTGGTACCTAACATTTAATTTGATCGAGACCCTTACCTCAAATGCAATAACGCATGAGTTTTAAAAACGGCAGTCATGACGGCCGTTAATTTTTCTAGCCGAAAAAGTGTTATATTCAAATAACATAAAATAGATTTTTGAAATGTCATATTTGTTCTTAGATAATGCTTCTGTGCTTCCGTACTAAAAGTCCTCGATTACACTTCTTTACTACACTGATTTTCAATAACTATAAATAAAGATATATTTGTATATCAGGTCAAAATATAAAACAGTCAATCCCATATATTCGAGGTTGCCACATTGGTAGGTTTAAAAACGTGACTGTTATGATTAAGGCTTTACATAAAGTATAGTTAATTTTATGTCTAGGATTTTGTCTGATGTAGACATTTTTGTTGGCGGTTATCTTTAATCAAAATTTTCAAAAAAGTTATATCGCTAATTATAAATCTCTCAAATACATTGTGAAAAAATTTTATGTGAAAAAATATTTAAAAGAAAGACCACATCAATACTAAGCACGCACTGGTTTCAAATTTCAGGATGTGTATTTCGGTGCGATTTTTTGTAATGTTCAGTGTCCACAGTATCTCGTAAACAGTGTTTTGGCAAAGTCTGGCGTGGTAAACTTGTTCAATTCAGGCCTCTCTTGACACTGCTAGTAGTTTTAGAACTATTAAACCTACTTGATAACATTTATTCAGGTTAAATTAACACTAATTAACACTAATCGAACGTGGTTCTTAGGTCATTTATTTATTATTTTTTTTTTTTTTCAATTCTGTTAATATATCATGCCACTTAATAGTTGCAGGGATTAATAGATCTCTTTTGCAACCCAGCTGATAACATTTCCTCAGGTCGAATTCAACTTAAACCGACAGTGGTTTGTAAATCTATTTCAACCCAAATGATAACATATGTTCAGGTCAGATTTCACTTAACACTGATGGTGGAACGTTGAAATCTGTTGCAACTCATGTGACAACATTTCACGTAACACCGACTGTGGGTTGAAGATCTATTGCAACTCAGTTGATAACATTTCATCATGTCGTGTTCACTTAAGGTATTAGATCACTAATAGAGAACCTCCTTTTTGAAGAGTATTCAATTCCTACCATAAACCTAGTTTTACTGCAATTCTTAGGAGGGGGCGTAGGTTCAAGCCCTGCTGGGACCAAATTTCCCCCCCCTTATTTTCCTTTTTTCTAGTACGTTTTTACATCTTTCAAGACTTATTATTGATTTCTTGTACAAAAATGGAAAAAGGTGAATCTTATAAGCGATTTCTTGGTGTTCAATGTGAATTTACTACTTAAACAGAAGGGGTAGAGTTACACATCTTTAAAAAGATTGAGTTACACGCGGTGAAAGTTCTGTATTTTGCTTTCACTCTTAGATTATATATTGTTGAAGAAATTTAGGTAGGTTTTACGTCTGCCCTAAGGTTATTTTTTAAATGGAGTAAGCAAAATTCAAAACAGAAACACAGCATTCGACCTTATTTTTCCAATGTTGAAGTATGAATTCTGTCTCATTAAATCCGTTTACCTGAGGCCCCATAGAAAAAATGATATTGTCATTTTTATTTTGTGTTTTATAATTGTTTGCCAATAGTTTGATGTTTCTTTTATCAAAATTAATGGTAAAATGAGTTCTCTGCAAACGTTTTGGATAGTGGCTATCACTTTGAAATTTGTCTCTACTTGAGCTTGAGGAGATACCATAAGTTATATAAAATTTATAAAAAAAAAACGGCACGGTAAAAGTTGTTTAAAAGTTGCAAAATAGTGCAAAACACGGTTATCTTTCGGAATATAACAAGCACAGGCCATTTTGTAAACATTACTATTAGTGATCTAATACCTTAACACCGACGGTGGGTTGAAGATCTATTGCAACTCAGCTGATAACATTTCATCATGTCGTGTTCACTTAACACCGACGGTGGGTTGAAGATCTATTGCAACTCAGCTGAAAACATTTCATCATGTCGTGTTCACTTAACACCGACGATGGGTTGAAGATCTATTGCAACTCAGCTGATAACATTTCATCATGTCGTGTTCACGTAACACCGACGGTGGGTTGTAGATCTATTGCAACTCAGCTGATAACATTTCTTCATGTCGTGTTCACTTAACACCGACGGTGGGTTGAAGATCTATTGCAATTCAGTTGATAACATTTCATCATGTCGTGTTCACTTAACACCGACGGGGGTTGAAGATCTATTGCAACTCAGTTGATAACATTTCATCATGTCGTGTTCACTTAACACCGACGGTCGGTTGTAGATCTATTGCAACTCAGTTGATAACATTTCATCATGTCGTGTTCACTTAACACCGACGGTCGGTTGTAGAGCTATTACAACTCGATAACATTTCTTCATGTCGAGTTCACTTAACACCGACTGTGGGTTGAAGATCTATTGCAACTCAGTTGATAACATTTTATCTATAACTCAGTTGATAACATTTTAATCTATTGCAACTCAGTTGATAACATTTCATCATGTCGTGTTCACATAACACCGACGGTGGTTTGAATTATACAACCCGTAACATTTCTTCATGTCGTATCACTTAACACCGACTGTGGGTTGAGATCTATTGCAACTCAGTTGATAACATTTCTTCATGTCGTGTTCACTAACACCGACGGTGGGTTGTAGATCTATTACAACTCAGTGATAACATTTCATCATGTCGTGTTCACTTAACACCGACGTGGGTTGTAGATCTATACAACACAGTGATAACATTTCTTCGTGTCGTGTTCACTTAACACCGACGATGGGTTGAGATCTATTGCAACTCAGTTGATAACATTTCATCATGTCGTGTTCACTTAACACCGACGGGGGTTGAAGATCTATTGCAACTCAGTTGATAACATTTCATCATGTCGTGTTCACTTAACACCGACGATGGGTTGTAGATGTATTGCAACTCAGTTGATAACATTTCTTCATGTCGTGTTCACTTAACAACGACGGTGAGTTGAAGATTTATTGCAACTCAGTTGATAATATTTCATCATGTCGTGTTCACTTAACACCGACGGTCGGTTGTAGATCTATTACAACTCGATAACATTTCTTCATGTCGAGTTCACTTAACACCGACTGTAGGTTGAAGATCTATTGCAACTCAGTTGATAACATTTTATCTATAACTCAGTTGATAACATTTTATCATGTCGTTTTCACTTAACACCGACGGTGGGTTGTAGATCTATTGCAACTCAGTTGATAACATTTCATCATGTCGTGTTCACATAACACCGACGGTGGGTTGTAGATCTATTACAACTCGATAACATTTCTTCATGTCGTGTTCACTTAACACCGACTGTGGGTTGTAGATCTATTGCAACTCAGTTGATAACATTTCTTCATGTCGTGTTCACGTAACACCGACGGTGGGTTGTAGATCTATTACAACTCAGTTGATAACATTTCATCATGTCGTGTTCACTTAACACCGACGGTGGGTTGTAGATCTATAACAACTCAGTTGATAACATTTCTTCGTGTCGTGTTCACTTAACACCGACGATGGGTTGTAAATCTATTGCAACTCAGTTGATAACATTTCTTCATGTCGTGTTCACTTAACACCGACGGTGGGTTGTAGATCTATTGCAACCAAATTGATAACATTTCTTCATGTCGTGTTCACTAACACCGAAGGTGGGTTGTAGATCTATTGCAACTCTGTTGTTTACATTTCTTCATGTCGTGTTCACTTAACACTGACGGCGGAGTGTCTAGAAGCTGCTATTCTAGCAGAACAAGATAGAAAACATGTCGAGAAGATATTTCAGCAGAACAAGATAGAAAACATGTCGAGAAGATATTTCAGCAGAGCAAGATAGAAAACATGTCGAGAATTTATCCCAGTAGAACAAGATAGAAAACATCTCGAGAAGATATTGCAGCAGAACAAAATAGAAAACATGTCGAGAATTTATTCCAGTAGATCAAGATAGAAAACATATCTGGAAGCTATATCAGAAAGACTAGAGAGAACAATACTTTAAGCTGTGTTATTAGAACGAGATAGAAAACAAGTGTAGAAACTGTCATGAGATCTAGATGGAAACATGCCTTGAAGCTATATTAAGGAGAACGAGATAGAAAACAAGTGAAGAAAATATGTCATGAGATCTAGATGGAAACATGTCTAGAAGCTATATCCAGGAGAACGAGATAGAAAATAAGTGTAGAAACTATGTCATTAGATCTAGATGGAAACATGCCTAGTAGCTATATCCAGGAGAACGAGAAAGAAAATAAGTGTAGAAGCTATGTCATTAGATCTGGACGGAAACATGCATAGAAACTATATATCGAGGAGAACGAGAAAGAAAACAAGTGTAGAAACTATGTCATTAGATCTAGATGGAAACATGCCTAGAAGCTATGCCAGGAGAACGAGATAGAAAACAAGTCTATAAGGCATGTCAGGAGAGCGAGATAAAATAAAAATAAAGATTTCCCTCCTGTGCTTCAAACAGTTCCCAATTACCCTCTAATCACCATAAACTGTTGAAGTATAACTATTCAATAATTTATTACTATAAATATAATAAAGGTCTATCCGAAAATCAGGTTAAATATGAAACAGACAATTCCACAACTAAAGTCTATATGCTCAATACCGCCAAGATCAAAGCTGTTATGATTTAGTTTTTATTTACTAAACTAACTCCGGTAACCTCTACGTATATTTTAGAAATCGTGTCGATGGTGAACTAATCTCTATTAAAACAGCAAACAGTAAACCATTTTCGAAAACAAATGTACTCTTCATGACCTTCGTGATATTTTTTGTACAGATCTAATACTTTAGAAGCTGAGGTTACAATTTTGAATACAAGTTTGCCATGGATGGCTCGTCATGAACCTGTCGACCTATCACTTTAGAAGCTGAGGTTACAATGATGGCTCGTCATGAACCTGTCGATCTAGCACTTTAGAAGCTGAGGTTAAAATGTGGAAGATGCAATTTTGCCATGGCTAGTCATGAACCTGTCGACCTATCACTTTAGAAGCTGAGGTTACAATGTTGAAGATGCAAGTTTGCAATGGCACGTCATGAACCTGTCGATCTAGCACTTAAGAAGCTGAGGTTACAGTGTTGAAGATGCAAGTTTGCAATGGCCCGTCATGAACCTGTCGATCTAGCACTTTAGAAGCTGAGGTTACAATGTTGAAGATGCAAGTTTGCCATGGCCCGTCATGAACCTGTCGATCTAGCACTTTAGAAGCTGAGATTACAGTGTTGAAGATGCAAGTTTGCAATGGCCCGTCATGAACCTGTCGATCTAGCACTTTAGAGGCTGAGGTTACAATGTTGAAGATGCAAGTTTACCATGGCTCGTCATGAACCTGTCGATCTAGCACTTTAGAGGCTGAGGTTACAATGTTGAAGATGCAAGTTTGCCATGGCCCGTCATGAACCTGTCGATCTAGCACTTTAGAGGCTGAGGTTACAATGTTGAAGATGCAAGTTTACCATGGCTCGTCATGAACCTGTCGATCTAGCACTTTAAAAGCTGAGGTTACAATGTTGAAGATGCAAGTTTGCCATGGCCCGTCATGAACCTGTCAATCTAGCACTTTAGAAGCTGAGGTGGTAACAATGTTGAAGATGCAAGTTTACCATGGCTCGTCATGAACCTGTCGATTTAGCACTTTAAAAGCTGAGGTTACAATGTTGAAGATGCAAGTTTGCCATGGCCCGTCATGAACCTTTCGGTCTAGCACTTTAAAAGCTGAGGTTACAATGTTGAAGATGCAAGTTTGCCATGACCCGCCATGAACCTGTCGATCTAGTACTTTAAAAGCTGGGGTTACAATGGTGAAGATGCAAGTTTGCCATGGCTCGTCATGAAGCTCTCGATCTAGTACTTTAGTAGCTGAGGTTACAATGTTGAAGATGCAAGTTTGCCATGGCTCGTCATGAACCTGTCGATCTAACTCTTTAGAAGCTGAGGTTACAATGTTGAAGATGCAAATTTGCCATGGCTCGTCATGAACCTGTCGATCTAGCACTTTAGAAGCTGAGGTTGCAATGTTGAAGATGCAAGTTTGCCATGGCACGTCATGAACCTTTCGGTCTAGCACTTTAAAAGCTGAGGTTACAATGTTGAAGATGCAAGTTTGCGATGACCCGTCATGAACCTGTCGATCTAGCACTTAAGAAGCTGAAGTTACAATGTTGAAGATGCAAGTTTGCCATGACCCGTCATGAACCTGTCGATCTAGCACTTTAGAAGCTTAGGCGGTTACAGTGTTGAAGATGCAAGTTTGCCATGGCCGTCATGAACCTGTCGATCTGCACTTAGAAGCTGAGTTACAATGTTGAAGATGCAAGTTTGCACGTCTCATGAACCTGTCGATCTAACTAACACCTAGCGCGGGTTACAATGTTGAAGATGCAAGTTTGCCATGGCTCGTCATGAACCTGTCGATCTGGCACTTTAGAAGCTGAGGTTACAATATTGAAGATGCAATTTTGCCATGGCTCGTCATGAACCTGTCGATCTAGCACTTTAGAAGCTGAGGTTACAATGTTGAAGATGCAAGTTTGCCATGACCCGTCATGAACCTGTCGATCTAGCACTTTAGAAGCTGAGATTACAATGTTAAAGATGCAAGTTTGTCATGGCTCGTCATGAACCTGTCGATCTAGCACTTTAGAAGCTGAGGTTACAATGTTGAAGATGCAAGTTTGCCATGGCTCGTCATGAACCTGTCTATCTAACACCCTAGAGGCTGAGGTTACAATGCTGAAGATGCAAGTTTGCCATGTCTAGTCATGAACCTGTCGATCTGGCACTTTAGAAGCTGAGGCTACAATGTTGAAGATGCAAGTTTGCCATGGCTCGTCATGAACCTGTCGATCTAACACCCTAGCCGCTGAGGTTACAATGTTGAAGATGCAAGTTTGCCATGGCTCGTCATGAACCTGTCGATCTAGCACTTTAGAAGCTGCGGTTACAATGTTGAAGATGCAAGTTTGCAATGGCCCGTCATGAACCTTTCGATCTAGCACTTTAGAAGCTGAGATTAAAGTGTTGAAGATGCAAGTTTGCCATGGCTCGTCATGAACCTGTCGATCTAGCACTTTAGAAGCTGAGGTTACAATGTTGAAGATGCAAGTTTGCCATGGCTCGTCATGAACCTGTCTATCTAACACCCTAGAGGCTGAGGTTACAATGTTGAAGATGCAAGTTTGCCATGGCTCGTCATGAACCTGCCGATCTAGCACTTTAGAAGCTGAGGTTACAATGTTGAAGATGCAAGTTTGCAACGGCCCTTCATGAACCTTTCGGTCTAGCACTTTAAAAGCTGCGGTTACAATGTTGAAGATGCAAGTTTGCCATGACCCGTCATGAACCTTTCGATCTAGCACTTTAGAAGCTGAGATTACAATGTTAAAGATGCAAGTTTGCCATGGCTCGTTATGAACCTGTCGATCTAGCACTTTAGAAGCTGAGGTTACAATGTTGAAGATGCAAGTTTGCCATGGCTCGTCATGAAATTAACGATCTGGCACTTTAGAAGCTGAGGTTACAATATTGAAGATGCAATTTTGCCATGGCTCGTCATGAACCTGTCGATCTAGCACTTTAGAGCTGAGGTTACAATGTTGAAGATGCAAGTTTGCCATGGGCCCGTCATGAACCTGTCGATCTAGCAGTTTAGAGCTGAGATTACAATGTTAAGATGCAAGTTTTCATGGCTCGTCATGAACCTGTCGATCTAGCATTTAGAAGCTGAGGTTACAATGTTGAAGATGCAAGTTTGCCATGGCTCGTCATGAACCTGTCATCTAACACCTAGAGGCTGAGGTTACAATGCTGAAGATGCAAGTTTGCCATGGGCTGTCATGAACCTGTCGATCTGCACTTTAGAAGCTGAGGTACAATGTTGAAGATGCAAGTCTGCCATGGACTCGTCATGAACCTGTCGATCTAACACCCTAGCCGCTGAGGTTACAATGTTGAAGATGCAAGTTTGCCATGGCTCGTCATGAACCTGTCGATCTAAGACATTAGAAGCTGCGGTTACAATGTTGAAGATGCAAGTTTGAAATGGCCCGTCATGAACCTTTCGGTCTAGCACTTTAAAAGCTGAGGTTACAATGTTGAAGATGCAAGTTTGCCATGGCCCGTCATGAACCTTTCGATCTAGCACTTTAGAAGCTGAGATTACAGTGTTGAAGATGCAAGTTTGCCATGGCTCGTCATGAACCTGTCGATCTAGCACTTTAGAAGCTGAGGTTACAATGTTGAAGATGCAAGTTTGCCATGGCTCGTCATGAACCTGTCTATCTACCACCTTAGAGGCTGAGGTTACAATGTTGAAGATGCAAGTTTGCCATGGCTCGTCATGAACCTGCCGATCTAGCACTTAAAAAGCTGAGGTTACAATGTTGAAGATGCAAGTTTGCAACGGCCCTATATGAACCTTTCGGTCTAGCACTTTAAAAGCTGCGGTTACAATGTTGAAGATGCAAGTTTGCCATGACCCGTCATGAACCTTTCGATCTAGCAATTTAGAAGCTGAGATTACAATGTTAAAGATGCAAGTTTGCCATGGCTCGTTATGAACCTGTCGATCTAGCACTTTAGAAGCTGAGGTTACAATGTTGAAGATGCAAGTTTGCCATGGCTCGTCATGAACCTGTCGATCTGGCACTTTAGAAGCTGAGGTTACAATATTGAAGATGCAAGTTTGCCATGGCTCGTCATGAACCTGTCGATCTAGCACTTTAGAAGCTGAGGTTACAATGTTGAAGATGCAAGTTTGCCATGACCCGTCATGAACCTGTCGATCTAGCACTTTAGAAGCTGAGATTACAATGTTAAAGATGCAAGTTTGTCATGGCTCGTCATGAACCTGTCGATCTAGCACTTTAGAAGCTGAGGTTACAATGTTGAAGATGCAAGTTTGCCATGGCTTGTCATGAACCTGTCTATCTAACACCCTAGAGGCTGAGGTTACAATGCTGAAGATGCAAGTTTGCCATGTCTAGTCATGAACCTGTCGATCTGGCACTTTAGAAGCTGAGGTTACAATGTTGAAGATGCAAGTTTGCCATGGCTCGTCATGAACCTGTCGATCTAACACCCTAGCCGCTGAGGTTACAATGTTGAAGATGCAAGTTTGCCATGGCTCGTCATGAACCTGTCGATCTAGCACTTTAGAAGCTGCGGTTACAATGTTGAAGATGCAAGTTTGAAATGGCCCGTCATGAACCTTTCGGTCTAGCACTTTAAAAGCTGAGGTTACAATGTTGAAGATGCAAGTTTGCCATGACCCGTCATGAACCTTTCGATCTAGCACTTTAGAAGCTGAGATTACAGTGTTGAAGATGCAAGTTTGCCATGGCTCGTCATGAACCTGTCGATCTAGCACTTTAGAAGCTGAGGTTACAATGTTGAAGATGCAAGTTTGCCATGGCTCGTCATGAACCTGTCTATCTAACACCCTAGAGGCTGAGGTTACAATGTTGAAGATGCAAGTTTGCCATGGCTCGTCATGAACCTGTCGATCTAGCACTTTAGAAGCTGAGGTTACAATGTTGAAGATGTAAGTTTGCAATGGCCCTTCGTGAACCTTTCGGTCTAGCACTTTAAAAGCTGAAGTTACAATGTTGAAGATGCAAGTTTGCCATGACCCGTCATGAACCTTTCGATCTAGCACTTTAGAAGCTGAGATTACATAGTTAAAGATGCAAGTTTGCCATGACTCGTCATGAACCTGTCGATCTAGCACTTTAGAAGCTGAGGTTACAATGTTGAAGATGCAAGTTTGCAATGGCTCGTCATGAACCTGTCTATCTAACACCCTAGAGGCTGAGGTTACAATGTTGAAGATGCAAGTTTGCCATGGCTCGTCATGAAGCTCTCGATCTAGTACTTTAGTAGCTGAGGTTACAATGTTGAAGATGCAAGTTTGCCATGGCTCGTCATGACCTGTCGATCTAACTCTTTAGAAGCTGAGGTTACAATGTTGAAGATGCAAGTTTGCCATGGCTCGTCATGAACCTGTCGATATAACACTTTAGAAGCTGAGGTTACAATGTTGAAGATGCAAGTTTGCAATGGTACGTCATGAACCTTTCGGTCTAGCACTTTAAAAGCTGAGGTTACAATGTTGAAGATGCAAGTTTTCGATGACCCGTCATGAACCTGTCGATCTAGCACTTAAGAAGCTGAAGTTACAATGTTGAAGATGCAAGTTTGCCATGACCCGTCATGAACCTGTCGATCTAGCACTTTAGAACCTTAGGCGGTTACAATGTTGAAGATGCAAGTTTGCCATGGCTCGTCATGAACCTGTCGATCTGGCACTTTAGAAGCTGAGGTTACAATGTTGAAGATGCAAGTTTGCCATGGCTCGTCATGAACCTGTCGATCTATCACTTTAGAAGCTGAGGTTACAATATTGAAGATGCAAGTTTGCCATGACCCGTCATGAACCTGTCGATCTAGCACTTTAGAAGCTGAGATTACAATGTTAATGATGCAAGTTTGTCATGGCTCGTCATAAACCTGTCGATCTAGCACTTTAGAAGCTTAGGTTACAATGTTGAAGATGCAAGTTTGCCATGGCTCGTCATGAACCTGTCTATCTAACACCCTCGAGGCTGAGGTTACAATGCTGAAGATGCAAGTTTGCCATGTCTAGTCATGAACCTGTCGATCTGGCACTTTAGAAGCTGAGGCTACAATGTTGAAGATGCTAAGTTTGCCATGGCTCGTCTGAACCTGTCGATCTAACACTTAGCGCTGAGGTTACAATGTTGAAGATGCAAGTTTGCCATGGTCGTCATGAACCTTCGATCTAGCACTTTAGAAGCTGGTTACATGTTGAAGATGCAAGTTTGCATGGCCGTCATGAACCTTTCGGTCTAGCACTTTAAAGCTGAGGTTACAATGTTGAAGATGCAAGTTTGCATGCCCGTCATGAACCTTCGATCTACACTTTAGAAGCTGAGTTACATGTTGAAGATGCAAGTTTGCCATGGCTCGTCGTGAACCTGTCGATCTAGACTTTAGAGCTGAGGTTACAATGTTGAAGATGCAAGTTTGCCATGGCTCGTCATGACCTGTCTATCTAACCCTAGAGGCTGAGGTTACAATGTTGAAGATGCAAGTTTGCCATGGCTCGCATGAACATGCGATCTAGCACTTTAGAAGCTGAGGTTACAATGTTGAAGATGCAAGTTTGCAATCGGCCTTCATGAACCTTTCGGTCTAGCACTTTAAAAGTGCGGTTACAATGTTGAAGATGCAAGGTTGCCATGACCCGTCATGAACCTTTCGATCTAGCACTTAAGAAGCTGAATTACAATGTTAAGATGCAAGTTTGCCATGGCTCGTATGAACCTGTCGATCTAGCACTTTAGAAGCTAGGTTACAATGTTGAAGATGAAGTTTGCCATGGCTCGTCATGAACCTGTCGATCTGCACTTTAGAAGCTGAGGTTACAATGTGAAGATGCAATTTTGCCATGGCTCGTCATGAACCTGTCGATCTAGACTTAGAAGCTGAGGTTACAATGTTGAAGATGCAAGTTTGCCATGCCGTCATGAACCTGTCGATCTAGCACTTTAGAAGCTGAGTTACAATGTTAAAGATGCAAGTTTGTCATGGCTCGTCATGAACCTGTCGATCTAGCACTTTAGAAGCTGAGGTTACAATGTTGAAGATGCAAGTTTGCCATGGCTCGTCATGAACCTGTCTATCTAACACCCTAAGGCTAAGGTTACAATGTGAAGATGCAAGTTTGCCATGCCTAGTCATGAACCTGTCGATCTGGCACTTTAGAAGCTGAGCTACAATGTTGAAGATGCAAGTTTGCCATGGCTCGTCATGAACCTGTCGATCTACACCCTAGCGTGGGTTACAATGTTGAAGATGCAAGTTTGCCATGGCTCGTCATGAACCTGTCGATCTAGCACTTTAGAAGCTGCGGTTACAATGTTGAAGATGCAAGTTTGAAATGGCCCGTCATGAACCTTTCGGTCTAGCACTTTAAAAGCTGAGGTTACAATGTTGAAGATGCAAGTTTGCCATGACCCGTCATGAACCTTTCGATCTAGCACTTTAGAAGCTGAGATTACAGTGTTGAAGATGCAAGTTTGCCATGGCTCGTCATGAACCTGTCGATCTAGCACTTTAGAAGCTGAGGTTACAATGTTGAAGATGCAAGTTTGCCATGACCCGTCATGAACCTGTCTATCTAACACGCTAGAGGCTGAGGTTACAATGTTGAAGATGCAAGTTTGCCATGGCTCGTCATGAACCTGTCGATCTAGCACTTTAGAAGCTGAGGTTACAATGTTGAAGATGCAAGTTTGCAATGGCCCTTCGTGAACCTTTCGGTCTAGCACTTTAAAAGCTGCGGTTACAATGTTGAAGATGCAAGTTTGCCATGACCCGTCATGAACCTTTCGATCTAGCACTTTAGAAGCTGAGATTACATAGTTAAAGATGCAAGTTTGCCATGGCTCGTCATGAACCTGTCGATCTAGCACTTTAGAAGCTGAGGTTACAATGTTGAAGATGCAAGTTTGCAATGGCTCGTCATGAACCTGTCTATCTAACACCCTAGAGGCTGAGGTTACAATGTTGAAGATGCAAGTTTGCCATGGCTCGTCATGAAGCTCTTTATCTAGTACTTTAGTAGCTGAGGTTACAATGTTGAAGATGCAAGTTTGCCATGGCTCGTCATGAACCTGTCGATCTAAGCACTTTAGAACTAGGTTACAAGTTAAGATGCAAGTTTGCCATGGCTCGTCATGACCTGTCGATCTAAGCACTTTAGAAGCTGATGTTACAATGTTGAAGATGCAAGTTTCCAATGACGTCATGAAACCTTTCGTCTAGCACTTTAAAAGCTTAGGTTACAATGTTGAAGATGCAAGTTTGCGATGTCCCGTCATGAACCTGTCGATCTAGCACTTAGAAGCTGAAATTACAATGTTGAAGAGCAAAGTTTGCCATTGACCGTAATGAACTGTCGATCTAGCACTTTAGAAACTAGTCGTGTTACAAAGTTGAAGATGCAAGTTTGCCCTGGCTCGTCATGAACTGTCGATCTAGCACTTTAAAGCTGAGATACAATGTTGAAGAACTGCAAGTTTGCCACGGCTCGTCATGAACCTTGTGTTCTAAACACCCTAACGCTCTGATGTTACATATATTTTGAAAGATGCAAGTTTGCAATGCTCGTCATGAACCTGTCGATTTGGCATTTAGAAGCTGAGGTTACAATGTTGAAGATGCAAGTTTGCCATGGCTCGTCATGAACCTGTCGATCTAAGCACCCTTAGAAGCTGAGGTTACAATGTTGAAGATGCAAGTTTGCAATGGCCGTCATGAACTTTCGGTCTAGCACTTTAAAAGCTGCGGTTACAATGTTGAATATGCAAGTTTGCATGACCCTTCATGAACCTGCCGATCTACCTTTAAAATGAGATTACTTGTTAAAGATGCAAGTTTGCCATGCTCGTCTGACTGTCGAATCTAGCCACTTTAAAGGCATGTGGTTACCAATTTGAAGATGCAAGATTGCGATTTGGCTGTCATGCCTGTCGATCTAGCATTTAGAAGCTGAGCGCTATAATGTTGAAAGATGCAAGTTTAGCATGTCTCGTCATGAACCTGTCTATGCTAACACTTTCAGGGCTTAGGTACAATGTTGATAAGCAGTTTGCATGTCTCGTCATGAACTGTCGATCTAGCACTTAGGGAGGTTCAAATGTTGAAGATGCATTTGCATTTGGCTCGAATTAAACCTGTTGATCTAGACTATTTAGAATGAGGTTACAATGTTGAAGAGTGCTTAGTTTGCCATGGCCCGTCATGAACCGTGTCGAGTCTATGCACAATTAAAAAGTGAGGCTACAATGATTGAAAGATGCAAGTTTACATAGATCTTTGTCATGAACTGTCGATCTAGCACTTTAGGTTGAGGTTACAATGTGAAGATGCAAATTGCCATGACCACGTTCATGAACTGTTATCTAACAACTAGAGGCTGAGGTTTGACAATGTTGAAGATGCAAGTTTGCCAGGCTCGTCATGACGTCGATCTAGCACTTTAGAGCTGCGGTTACAATGTTAAGATGCAAGTTTCCATGGCTCGTCATGAACCTTGTCGAGTCTAGCATTTAGAGCTGAGGTGTACAAAGTTGAAGATGCAAGTTTGCCATGAACGTCATGAACTGTCAAATTTAACTGCTAATGATGGCTGAGGTTACAATGTTGAAGATGCAAGTTTGCCATGGTCGTCATGAACCTGTCGATCTAGCACTTTAGAAGCTAAGGTGGTTACAATGTTGAAGATGCAAGTTTGCCATGGCTCGTCATGAACCTGTCGATCTAACACTTTAGAAGCTATGGTTACAATGTTAAAGATATAAGTTTGCCATGGCTCGTCATGAACCTGTCGATGTAACACTTTAGAAGCTATGGTTACAATGTTGAAGAAAGAGTTTGCCATGACCTCTTATGGACATTTCGATCTAATTCTTTAGAAGCTTAGGTTACAATGTTGAAGATGCAAGTTTGCAATGACCCGGCATAAACCTGTCGATCTAACACTTTAGAAGCTGAAATTACAATGTTCAAGCAGGCTTAAATGCGGATTTGCGCGAAAGTTAGTCTTAAATTTTCGAATGTAAAGGAGGGGGTCTAAATATAAATAAAAGAAAGAAAAATAATTCTTTTTTAGTTTGGTTAAAAGTATAGACATAACACATGCTGTTGTTGTGGTCGTACGGTAATTGTATTTTCTTTTTCATCCATTGTTGTTTATTAGATGATGAATCATCGAGAGAAAACTCCAGTTGTCTTCTAATAGCATATTGACTTACAGAACGCTGGGATGTAAGTATGTTGTAAGAAACAAACAACTGTTTACTTCGGTTTATTATTATTACTATTATTATTATTATTGTAATAGATTGCAACCCAGTTAATACAAAAAAAATGCTAAGTTAAAATCAAGAGACCTTTGCGTTATGCATTTTGATTTGGTATTGTCATATTTACATATTTGATCTGAGGTTACAATGTTGAAGATGCAAGTTTGCCATGGCTCGTCATGAACCTGTCTATCTAACACCCTAGAGGCTGAGGTTACAATGTTGAAGATGCAAGTTTGCCATGGCTCGCCATGAACCTGCCGATCTAGCACTTTAGAAGCTGAGGTTACAATGTTGAAGATGCAAGTTTGCAACGGCCCTTCATGAACCTTTCGGTGTCACATTGACCTTTGATCTCAAAGTGTGACCTTGACCTTTAAGCTAGGGTTCTGGGTGTTGCGCATGACACGTCGTCTCATCATGAGGCACATTAAGGCTCGACTAGTTCAAGGGTCATTTCGTCGGTGACCTAAGAGAACTCCTGTCAAACATCGTAGTTAGTCGGGATCTCGCGATATTGTGTTCTTGTACATTCCATGTAAGTTTCATAAAGATTTCTAAAGAACTTTAGCCGCTAATATGAAAAATGACGACAAGTTTTACTATCTCAAGGACCATAACTCTTGTGTTGCTAAAACAATCTTTCCAGTAACTTAGATGACCGAGATATTGTAGCTCTATGTATGAAGACGTGTCAAGCACCGGGGTTCTCCAACATGTTAGACGGTTGTCTTGCAGTTTCGTGCTCAGAAAGTTAAACGCAGTCAACATATGACTAATGGTTGTATGATTAGGTTATTACTTGGTAAGCTGTCGTGAATGAGTCTTTTTTTTTATCTGTGACCACATTCATCATGAACCAAGTTGGTACAGCTTATATCGGTTTCTTTTACCGTGTCAGTACAACTGTACAAATAAGAGTTAAGCCCACCGAAAAAGAAAATGAAAGTTTACAAAGATCACTTTTTTTTCTGGAATGGTTGGTTGCTGGCAGTAGGTTGGGTAAGAAACAAGACTGTAAAATACAATAAAGTTGAAATAAAAGTATATCAAACTGAAAAAAAGTTGTTATGAGAAATAACTTAGGCATGTGCTTGCTGAGAATCGTTAACAGGATGTCTACGCCGACGCCGACGCCGACGCTGACGCTAACGCTGAGGGTATCGCATTACTCTGGTGACTTCCGTCATGGCGAGCTATTACGAGTCAAATCACTTTTACCATTCCTTTAACTGATCTACTTTAGAGTAACTACCGTTTGTAAAAATAGTGGCGGACAGGGTAAAAGGGCAATTTTTATGGAGGTGATTTGGTGAAATATCTTATACACATACCCATTAAAGAATAAGTATAAATAAAACAAGTTTAGAAGTTCTTAACTTATTGTAACAAATATTTATAGTTTTGTCTGCTACATAAATGTTCCTATGAGTTAAACATATGTAAGATTTTACAGGTATTGCACATGATGGGGTTAGCGTCTGCAGAGTTCATTATCGTGTTTGCAAAATATGAGTAATACTGAAAAGGCTAATACTATATAACAATAGTTTCTGTGAGGCCTAATACTATATACACAATACTGCAGGACTAGTACTGTATAACAAACACTGCACAGTTTGTGGCAGGGCTGATACTATAATACTGCCTTTACTGCATAGTTTCTGGTAGGGCCAATACTATATAGCAAATACTGCGTGATTTCTGGAAGGACTAATACTGCGTGGTTTCTGGTAGGAATAATACTGCATGGTTTATGGTAGGGCCAATACTGTATGGTTTCTGGTAGGGCCAATACTATATAGCAAATACTGCGTGGTTTCTGGAAGGACTAATACTACACATGGCTTCTGGTAGGGCTAATACTACAAAACAAATACTACATGGTTTCTGGTAGGATTAAAACTATATAGCAAATACTGTATGGTTTCTGGTAGGGCCAATACTATATAGCAAATACTGCGTGGTTTCTGCAAGGACTAATACTACATGGCTTCTGGTAGGGCTAATACTAAAAAAACAAATACTGCATGGCTTCTGATAGGGCTGACAGTACATAATAAATACTGCATGGTTTCTGGTAGGGCTGATACTACACAACAAATACCGCATGGTTTCTGGCAAGGCTGATACTATATAGCCAATACTGCATGGTTTCTGGTGGGGTTAATACTACAAAACAAATATTGCATGGTTTCTGGTAGGGCTGACACTATATAACAAATACTGCATGGTTTCTAGTAGGGCTGATACTACATAAAATACTGCATGGTTTCTGGCAAGGCTGATACTATATAGGCAATACTGCATGGTTTCTGGTAGGGCTGATACTATATAGCCAATACTGCATGGTTTCTGGAAGGGCTGATACTATATAGCCAATACTGCATGGTTTCTGGTAGGGCTGATACTATATAGCCAATACTGCATGGTTTCTGGCAAGGCTGACACTATATAGCCAATACTGCATGGTTTCTGGTAGGGCTGACACTATATAGCCAATACGGCATGGTTTCTGGTAGGGCTGATGCTATATAGCCAATACTGCATGGTGTCTGGTAGGGCTGACACAATATAACAAATACTGTATGGTTTCTGATAGGGCTGACACTACATAACAAATACTGTATGGTTTCTGGTACGGCTGACACTACATAACAAATACTGCATAGTTTCTGGTACGGCTGACACTATATAAAAAATACTGCATGGATTCTGCTAGGGCTGACACTATATAACAAATACTGCATGGTTTCTGGTAGGGCTGACACTATATAACAAATACTGCATGGTTTCTGGTAGGGCTGACGCTATATAACAAATACTGCATGGTTTCTGGTAGGGCTGACGCTATATAACAAATACTGCATGGTTTCTTGTAGGGCTGACGCTATATAACAAATACTGCATGGTTTCTGGTAGGTCTGATGCTATATAACAAATACTGCATGGTTTCTGGTAGGGCTGACACTATATAACAATTACTGTATGGTTTCTGGTAGGGCTAATACTACAAAACAAATACTGCATGGTTTCTGGCAAGGCTGATACTATATAGCCAATACTGCATGGTTTCTGGTAGGGCTAATACTACAAAATGAATATTGCATAGTTTCTGGTAGGGCTGACACTATATAACAAATGCTGCATGGTTTCTGGTAAGACTTACACTATATAACAATTACTGCATGGTTCCTTGTAAGGCTAATGCTACAAAACGAATATTGCATGGTTTCTGGTAAGGCTTACACTTTATAACAATTACTGTATGGTGTCTGGTAGGGCTAATACAACAAAACAAATATTGCATGGTTTCTGGTAGGGTTGACACTACATAGCAAATACTGCATGGTTTCTGGTAAGCCTTACACTATATAACAATTCCTGCATAGTTTCTGGTAGGGCTAATACAACAGAACAAATATTGAATGGTTTCTGGAAGGGCTGACGCTATATAACAAATACTGTATGGTGTCTGGTAGGGCTAATACTACATAACAAATACTGCATGGTTTCTGGCAAGGCTGATACTATATAGCCAATTCTACATGGTTTCTGGTAGGGCTAATACTACAGAACAAATATTGCATGGTTTCTGGTAAGGCTGACGTTATATAAGAAATACTGAATGGTTTCTGGTAGGGCTTACACTATATAACAAATACTGCATAGTTTCTGGTAAGGCTGGCAATGTATAACAATTACTGCATGGTTTCTGGCAAGTATGGCAAGGCTGATACTATATAACAATTACAGTATGGTTTCTCTTAGGTCTATTACTACAAAACAAATATTGCATGGTTTCTGGTAGGGCTGATACTATATAGCCAATAATGTATGGTTTCTGGTAGGGCTAATACAACAAAACAAATATTGCATGGTTTCTGGTAGGGCTGACACTATGTAACAGTTACTGCATGGTTTCTGGTAAGGCTTACACTATATTACACATACCGTATGGTTTCCAGTAGGGCTAATACTACAAAACAAATATTGCATGGTTTCTGGTAGGGCTGATACTATATAGCCAATACTGTATGGTTTCTGGTAGGGCTAATACAACAAAACTAATATTGCATGGTTTCTTGTAGGGATGACACTATATAACAAATACTGCATGATTTTTTGTAGGGCTGACACTTTATAACAAATACTGCATGTTTTCTGGTAGGGCTGACACTATATAACAAATACTGTATGGTTTCTTGCAGGGCTAACACTACATAACAAATACTGCATGGCTTCTGGTAGGTCTGACACTATATAACAAATACTGCATGGTTTCTGGTAGGGCTGACACTATATAACAAATACTGTATGGTTTCTGGTAGGGCTGACGCTATATAGCCAATACTGTTTGGTTTCTGGTAGGGCTAATACAACAAAACAAATATTGCATGGTTTCTGGTAGGGCTGACACTATATAACAAATACTGCATGGTTTCTGGTAGGGCTGACACTATATAACAAATACTGTATGGTTTCTGGTAGGGCTGACGTTATATAGCCAATACTGTTTGGTTTCTGGTAGGGCTAATACAACAAAACAAACATTGCATGGTTTCTTGTAGGGCTGACACTATATAACAAATACTGTATGGTTTCTGGTAGGGCTGACACTATATAACAAATACTGCATGGTTTCTGATAGGGCTGACACTACATAACATATACTTCATGGTTTCTGGTAGGGCTGACACTACATAACAAATACTGTATGGTTTCTGGTAGGGCTAACACAACGAAACAAATACTGCATGGGTTCTGGCAAGGCTGATACTATATAGCCAATATTGCATGGTTTCTGGTAGGGCTGACACTATATAACAAATGCTGCATGGTTTCTGGCAGGGCTGACACTATATAACAAATACTGCATGGTTTCTGGTAGGACTAATACTATACTGGAAATTCTGCACGGTTTCTTGTAGGGCCTCCAGTAAAAAAAAAACAAAAATACAAATAGAAGTCATACAGTATATCTCAGAGGTATCCTGTATTAAGCAGATACTTGACGGCAGCAAGTCTTGAATGGTCAGTTTGCTAACTTAAAACTATCGTCGTGAAAAAAACTTTTAAACGCGACGATATACATGAAACTGATGTCACAAAACCCGATACTAGTATGCAATTTCTATTAAAACCCGGGTATTCCAGATTCTACCTTATCAAATTTTGAACTCTGACCCGGGTATTCCTCAGTCTATCTTATCAAATGTTGAACTCTGACCCGGATATTCCTCAGTCTACCTTACCAAATGCTGAACTCTGACCCGGGCATTCCACAGTCTGTATTACAAAATGTTAACCTCTGACTATGGTATTCGGTGTATTTTTTATTAAATAAGCACAGAATGCTTTATCAATAAGATATGAAACGAACAAAAAACGTGTGCAAAAATACCCCGTCTGACATCGACTTTGAAGATAGGATTGAAATGTAGGTAGATTCCACGTATAACATTAAAATCTCCAGCCCAGTTAAGACAAGACAAAGTGATGGGCTAGACAAAGGGCAGGAAGACAGTAACTGTTAAGTACAATGAAGCGATGGGGACGTAAATCTTAACTTTATTTTGTTCGCCTTACAAATCTTACTGATAGCGAGAACAGGAGATGAAAGTGAAGTACATGCAGCTTCTGATTCAGTTAACATTTTGTTAGAGGTTCGTAACACACCTCTGCAAAATCCAACAATATTTCATAACACTGTTTACCTTACAGGAACGACGGGGACCTTTAAAAACATGGTAAGTCTTTTTAATTATGTTTTATTATTAATTTTAGAATACCCTTTTTCGCAGCGTATGTTTTTTTTTTTATTTATTTCATTTTTTATATTACATGTACGTACGTAAAGTTACATTTTTACGATTTGGATGAAAACATATATACAATGTCATTATGAAATTACAAAAGTAAACATTTGTAAAGGTCAATAGGGTTAATTTTGTTCACCATTGAAACATTGATCTTCAAAAAGTACCAAAATCTACCTTCACAAGATACTTTTTTAACAAACTGGGTCACTTTATTACATTAACTTTTTTTTCTAAACTTCTCAGCTTAGGACGCAGCTACGTTTTTGTTTTGAATGATGGTAAAACTGAACATTCGTCAGGAGTATTTAGATACACAATATATTCAATACTGGCTTTTATATGTTATTTCTCACAAAAAAGGGAAATCATTACAACGATAAGACGTCTACGACTTTTGTGCAAAGAGAATTTGGCATCATATGAATCATTTTGTAAGCGCTTTCTTCGTTAAACCTGTCGCGCATGCGTCTCTTTTTTAGAAATGTTCGAGTCATTCGGACGACGAAACCGGTTTAGAGTGACTGTATTTGAACATGTACAGAATACGAGCTTGGGTAGAGGGGTGGGGAAGAGTTTGGAGGGGTGGGGGCAAGGAGGGAGGTGATTTTATACGGGGACCATACCTCCGTACCTCCAAACATTTTATAGAAAATCGAGCTCCTCTGATTCAAAATCTTTGAGCCGCCCCTGCAACTTTACATAAGTTGCTGATGTACTTAATGAACGTCTGGGGCAGCTTATACGCTTCTCACGTATTCCAAGCGTATTTCTTATCTACAAGTAAATTAAGATTTTATATTTAGGAGTAACTGCGAAATAGCACTAACACTTAATTTCATTTTCAAGCTAGACAAAATTGATCATTTTTTCGTGGATATATATTTCATGTTCTGTAAAATATAAATTTAAGTTTCGTCCATCAATACCAATGTTCATCGGGCAATTCACCGTTACCGTCAGTTTCGTCGAAAGCGCTCGTCTTAAATACGAAGTCATAAGCTGATAAGCCCATATGTAAAGTGCCAACCTCCCCAAATGAATCAGAGGTGGAAGTGAATTTATTCAGACATATCGTCTCGACTCGTTTAAGGAGAACACCTTGGCAGGGCATCGAACCCGCGGTCTTACTGTGTTCGGCGTACCGCCGAGGAGAACACCTTGCCAGGGCATCGAACCCGCGGTCTTACTGTGTTCGGCGTACCGCCGAGGAGAACACCTTGCCAGGGCATCGAACCCGCGGTCTTACTGTGTTCGGCGTACCGCCGAGGAGAACACCTTGGCAGGGCATCGAACCCGCGGTCTTACTGTGTTCGGCGTACCGCCGAGGAGAACACCTTATGCTCTTTCTACCGTTATTCGCGAGAAACGTGATTAGCGGTTTGCATATCTATGTTACAAACCCATCCCGAAATTTCCATTCACTCACGAATTATATCTGTAAGTGAAATGCATTGTTCTGACTCAGACACACAGATGTTAGCAGCTCATCATTATTTCTGGTGCTCTTAGAGACATTAAACAATTCTCTGCGTTTTCTACACATCTCAGCTGTTTATCATAATATTTTTATAGGCCAGACTGAGTTTTTGTTGGCTTAGAAAATGAACCTTCACAAAAATTATGCCTTTGATGAATCATTAATAATTCAGGGAAATAGACTCTTTACATTCGGTTTCTACTGCAATATACATTGAAAATGCATTTTAACGGCAAAATTGAAATTGAAAACATGTTTTGCAGCAAGACAGCGGTTTATACATAACACTGAAATATGCACAAAAGGTTTAGGAATGCTTTTATGCGCAAACTTATTTATAAAATTTGCAGTTTATATATAAACAGTTAAATTACACCCTTTGGAAATGAAAAAGTGTGTCTCTAAACAGGTAAATGTACACTATTTATGGTCAGGAAGGAAAGTTAGTGACCTTTATAAGCAGATTTTAGAATAGAGACCTTTATTCGGAGATGGTCTGTGACACGGATTTGACCGTACAATTGTATTTTGTAAAAGGAATAATGATTTTAGATATTAACAGACTGATAAATACAGAAATCATTAATTATTAATTTCGTATAATGCATATGTTAAAGTGATGAAAGGTACAAACCGCCGAGCTATTTGTTATTTCCTTCTCGTATTTGATGAAGAAGAAAAACAAGATATATTTTATTTGGCCTGATTCTATCATGTAACGGTGAAATATGTAACTGCAGATTATTATCTACCTCTTGCACCTGTCGTGCGGCAGAACAGCTGTTCTTGGAAATCCCCAGACAGATGTTTTGAATAGAAAAAAAAAACATGTATCGTTTTCTTTTACGTTAAAGACCCGGATAAAACTATGCTTGAAATTCAGTGCTGTCATAATTTGGATGCTTTCTTACATTGCAGCCAAATAATAATAATAATAATGACAACAATGATAATGATGATGATGATAATAATAATAATAATAATAATAATAATAACAATAATAAGGCGTAAAAATTGTTTGTTTCCGGTATCCCGACCTATCCTAAATTTATGGCCCGACTCTAAATGCCTTGGAGAATTTTTTTTTTTCAACGTTGTAACAAAAATTTGCAAAACTGCACTTTCTGTGCTTTAAACATGCTCAGTGATGTTAGAAATCAACTTACTGATAATCTAAAGGCATACCCTCCTTGTTTGTATTCATTTTTGACACAAAAATAACTTCTAAAAAGTCTCCCTTAATAAAAAAAAAATCCAAAAAAAAAAAAAATTTTTCCCACCTACCTACCCTAATTTTTTTGAGCATGTTACCGGAAACAAAGATTTTTTTTAGGCCTAATAGTATCGTGTTTGAGGTTTCGTTTAGTACTTATATGCAAAGAGCTATAAAAATAAAGTATTTTATACTTCTTTGTTATATGTGTTCCACTGTACTAGTGTTAATAAACTTTCTAAAAAAAGAATTGTTAAAAATATGGTCAGTCTTGTCTTGCCGCAGCAGCGATATACTGATGCTATGTCGTTGTATCGTTGTCTAGTTCTTTCGTCTTCGCCACAAAGACAAAAAGTATTTAGCTGCTATATCGTCGTGTCGTGTTGTTGTGTTGTGTTGTGTTGCTACAGCGACAAAACGATAATTTACAAAATGGGATTCACTGCAATTTCCAGTTGTTCCGCCTCAGCGCAAAAGACGACAGTTTCAGTGCACTGTTTCGGCATGTATATACGTTTATGCGGGGTGGGAGTTGGGTTTTGGTAATGGTTATTTTCAGTGCAGCCGGACTGGACTATTTTATTAGCCCACCTATTCAAATCACTCTGCGTCCGTGATCCGTCGTCCGTCCGTCCGTTCTTCCGTCCGTTAACAATTTCTCGTTATCGCATCTCCTCAGAAACTACATTTTGTACCAGGGGGATTTTGACCAAACTTTGTCAGAATGATGTATTGGTACCCTAGTTGTATCCCCCTGAAAATCAGACTGGTTCAACAATTTTTAGTGAGTTATGGCCCTTCGTTTGTTTCTATAATTTACATAGATTTATATAGGGAAAACTTTGAAAATCTTCTTGTCCAAAACCACAGAGCCTAGGGCTGTGATATTTGGTATGAAGCATCATCTAGTGGTTCTCTACCAAGATGATTCAAATTATTTCCCTGGGGTCTAATATGGCCCCGCCCCGGGGGTCACATGGTTTATATAGACTTATATAGGGAAAAACTTTGAAAAACCTCTTGTTCAAAACCACAGGGCCTAGGGCTTTGATATTTTGTACGTGACATCATCTAGTGGTCTTCTACTAAGATTGTTCAAATTATCCTCCTAGGGTCAAATATGGCCCCGCCCCGGGGGTCACATGGTTTATATAGACTTATATAGGGAAAAACTTTGAAAAACCTCTTGTTCAAAACCACAGGGCCTAGGGCTTTGATATTTTGTACGTGACATCATCTAGTGGTCTTCTACTAAGATTGTTCAAATTATCCTCCTAGGGTCAAATATGGCCCCGCCCGGGGGTCACATGGTTTACATAGACTTATATAGGGAAAAACTTTGAAAATCTTGTCCAAACCACAAAGCCTAGGGCTTTGGCATTTGTAATGTATCATCTAGTGGTTCTCTACCAAGTATGTTCAAATTATCCCCCTAGGGTCAAATAATGGCCCCGCCCCGAGGGTCACATGGTTCATATATAGGGAAAAGCTTTTAAAATCTTCTTGTCAATAACCTACAACATTCAAATTTGGACCACATGTATAGTTTTGAGTGGCAAGATTAACATTGACATGAGTTGACCTTGATTTTGACCTAGTGACCTACTTTCACATTTGTGTAGCTACAGCCTTCGAATTTGGACCACATGCATAGTTTTGTGCACCGGAAAAACTTTGAACTTGACATTGACCTAGTGATCTACTTTCACATTTTTGAAAGGTACAGGCTTCAAATGTGTACCACATGCATAGTTTTGTGTTCCGAAATGAAATTTGACCTTGATTTGACCTAGTGACATACTTTCACATTTCTCAAGCTACAGCCTTCAAATTTGAACCACATGCATAGTTTTGTGTACCAAAAAAAAAACTTTGATCTTGACATTGACCTAGTGACCTACTTTCACATTTCTCAAGCTACAGCCTTCAAATTTGGACCACTTGCATAGTTTTGTGCACCGAAAAACACTTTGACCTTGACATTGACCTTGTGACCTTCTTTCACATTTTTGAAGGTACAGGCTTCAAATTTGGACCACATGCATAGTTTTGTGTTCCGAAATGAAATTTGACCTTGATTTTGACCTAGTGACCTACTTTCACATTTCTCAAGCTACAGTCTTCAAATTTGGACCACATGCATAGTTTTGTGTTCCGAAATGAAATTTGACCTTGATTTTGATCTAGTGACCTACTTTCACATTCCTCAAGCTACAGCCTTCAAATCTGGACCACATGCATAGTTTTGTATACCGAGAAAAACTTTGACCTTGACATTGACCTACTTCCACATTTCTCAAGCTACAGCCTTCAAATTTGGACCACATGTATAGTTTTGTATACCGAAATAAACTTCGATCTTAAGATTGACCTAGTGACCTACTTTCACATTTCTCAAGCTACAGGCTTCAAATTTGGACCACATGCATATTTTTGTGTTCTGAATTGAAATTTGACATTGATTTTTATCTAGTACCTACTTTCACATTTCTTAAGCTGCGGCCTCCAAATCTGAAGCACATGCATAGTTTTGTATACCGAAATGAACTTTGACCTTGAAATTGATCTTGTGACCTACTTTCACATTTCTCAAGCTACAGCTTTCAAATTTGGATCACATGCATGGACCACATGCACAGTGATGTGTACTGAAATGAAATTTGACCTTGATTTTGACCTGGAGCTAGTCTTGAAATTTGGAACAATAAAATATGGCTCAATGGTGGGCGCCAAGATCACTCTGTGATCTCTTGTTATTGATCGTTTGATCATTCATCTACGGCGTTCACGAATAAACCTTTTTGTAAGGCAGGGATTTCTTGTAGGTATGACAACGATTATAATAAACCATCTTGAACTAAAAATCATGCAAGAGTACAAGGGGACATCTCGGGGTCACGCCAGTTACGACTGTTTCACGTTAAATAAATTTAACTAGTATAAAAAGACAAAGTATCGTTACTTTGTTGTGGCCTTGCTGACAGAACGGCAGAACGAAACTGGTAGAAATCAGTTGCCATATAAAAGGTACAGTATGGCAAAACCGGTTGAAAAACTTTTAACGAGTTAGCGTTACTTTAACCTTTAGCCTGCTGCCTTTGCGACCAATGCAGACCAAGATCAGCCTGCACTATTCAGTCAGTAAATTTTCATTGAACACCCCTTCAGTAATAAATGGTACTGTCCAATGTGAATGATGGACCAGTCCATTTAGAAATTTAGCAGTATTTACTGGAAGAGTTATAATGATATCTACGCTGCTGTCTTGTATTCCCTTACCTGCAAGAGGCGTGCTACATTTATTCTGTTAGTTTACGCATATATCAGCTAAATCCAGTTAATGCAAAATATTGCGTGTTCGCATTCAGGATGTATAAAAGAAAATTGCCAATTCGAGATTGTATGTGATGCGATTTTCAAAGTTTATATTTCCTGCTTGTTAAATTCTATCATGCACGAAAATGCGGTGATGTATAGATACCGAAATATCATTTAAAGCGACTCAAAGTCGCTTAAAAAAGAAAAAAAGGAACTTCAAGCAGTGTAGGAATAAATAGGAATTTTCACTGGTCGGAGGAGCGGTTGGAAATATCTGGCTCAAGGGTAACTGTTCAGTCGGTAAGGAGGCTTTGCCGAGCTATTGCAAAACATTTCCCTTTGAGCCAGATATTTTTTTCGCACCTTCAACCAGAGACGTTTATTCCCCCGAGTACCGTATTCTTCAATTAATAGAAGAAATAAAATAAAACGAACGCTTTTAAACACTATTATATTATAGTAGCGTATGAATTTACGCATTCATTCATAAATTACAATACGTGAGTCATGTAAGACAAGTCTTTCCAGCACCGGCAAAAACACGGGAAAATCATGTCTGGCATGCAAGAATGTGCATTTTCCTCGCCGGGCGGTTTATCAGTTAAATAAAATATCTGCATGTATGAACAAGTCTTTATTCTTTATAATCAGTTTCTTTTTTTATATTTCAACAGCGTGAATGCATTTCCGTGCACGTTGGCCAGGCAGGCGTCCAAATGGGCAATGCATGCTGGGAATTGTATTGTTTAGAACATGGAATTCATCCGAACGGACTTCTGATTGGTGGAAAAACGGCCACTGACGACGAGTCTTACAATACATTTTTCAGCGAGACAAGTCGCGGAAAACACGTGCCAAGGGCTGTCTATGTAGATTTAGAACCTAGTGTAGTCGGTATGTATTACATGTATTAAAATATATGTTTTATTCACATTTTTTCATGCTCTGTCTATATCTCCTAAAATTTTTGAATCTAGGTATTTTGGCGCATTAATTAAATGAGCAATGCAAGATATGGTAAGATTTTGATCCCCGTATCCACTACTAAGTAGGCTTTGTATATTATCCTGCATTACGAGTTACCACACATTAAACAATAAGCAGAACGGTTTTCACGCGATGCGTTGAACTTTTGTAATGATAAACAGCAGGTTATCCGCGATGATTTAGAATCTCTAGAGAACTGGAATGTTAGTGAATTATGAAAGTTAACGCGTACCTATATAATATTGCACAAAAGTAATAATGCAGGTTGTGTATTACAATAAATGAAAAGTGATATTCCGTTCCTGGTTTTGGCTCAGTGCCAGTTTTGAAGAAGTTCTTAAAGGGAATTTACTAGCGGACGAAACTTCTGTTGTCTGTTGCAAATGTTCTGACATTATACTATGACTTGTAAAGAAAAACAGATGTTCAGATATAAATTCGAAACCTCGGATACATGAAACTGCTATACTTTTCAATTCGTGTACAGTGATTTATTTCTTAGGTGTATTACCTCACCGTTTGCACAGTTTCAGTCGTCATAATTAGCAAACTATGGTTACTGATTTCTGCCATTTCGCGTTTTCGCCCCGCGACCCCGCCGAGCGAAAACACGAGAATTCAATAAGCAAGTTAAAATGGCGTGGGCGCGGTGCGAAAACTCGACGTTTGAAGAGCGCCAATAATCGTCGCCCCGCGCCCTCGCCATTTTAGTTACTTAATCTCGACTTTTCGCCCCGCGAGCCGACAATTAGCGAGTTTTCGTCCCGTTCCCCCGCCATTGTAATGCTTAAATTTCGCCTTTCCGCCCCACGACCTCCGGCTAATTAGCGGTTTGTCGGCCCGCGACCGCGCTTTTTATTTCTCTAAGTTCTACTTTTTGCATTTTCGTTTTGTAAGTGTTACGTGTAGCAATTATCTATGTGGCTGTTTTGTGCCATTTCGACTTTTCACGCCGCGACCCCGCCGAGCGGAAACACGAGGATTAAGATGGTTAAAATGGCGGGGGCGCGGGGCGAAAACACGATAATTAGCGGGGTCGTGGAGCGAAAAGTCGAGATTTAGTAACTGGAATGTCGGGGGCGCGGTGCGAAAACTCGACGTTTAAGCAGCGCTTATTATCGTTTTCGCCCCGCGCCCCCGACATACCAGTTACTAAATCTCGCCCCGCGACCCCGCTAAATAGCGAGTTTTCGCCCTGCGCCCCCGCCATTTTAATTTGTTAATTCTCTTGTTTTCGCGAAATGGCAGAAATCAGCCACTATAGCAAACAGTGCTTTAATTTGACAAAAAGTAGTTTAACATAAAATGGCCAGACAATAAAAGGATCTATGTTTTTAACGGGGTTCGACAAAATGTAGTACTGAAAAGGGACCGTGTAGTTACGAAAAGTATTCAGTAAACATTTCGTATTCATTGCTCAAGGCCGAAAATGATGTTGTTGTTTTTTGTTTCCAGACGAGGTGCGCACTGGCGAGTTTAAGCAACTTTTTCACCCAGACCAACTAATAAGTGGGAAAGAAGACGCGGCAAATAACTATGCGCGTGGCCATTACACTGTTGGAAAGGAGATCATTGATCTCGTGCTCGACAAAATACGAAAGATGGTGAGTTGTCAAAACATGGAAATTGAAACAAAGTCAGTGTTGGTTCATGCTGGTTTACTGTAGGCCGGCTAGTAAAAAAGGTAATGATAAAGTTCTTGTTTAAGTTTAACGTTGGTAGTCGACGAAAGCCCCCAGCTGGAATGAATGGAACAACTTATTTCCAGCCGAGCCAATGACAAGCGTCATATTTACTTCCCAGCATCCAGTATAGACCAATACTGCTTGAAACAATATTGGTATCACCCAGCACTGAACATAAGTCGGGATATCTACCGCGACCTGGAATCGAACCCGGATCGCTCGCATTGTAGTCTAACCTGCTGACTATTGCAGCTTTGTCAAAATCAAAGGCTAGCAAAGTATGTTTTGCAAATAGCAAAACAATATGTATGAAATAATTTAGAAATTACGATGAGCCAAACAATTTCCAAGCAAATATGCATCCACATTTATTCCAAAACAAGATTATCTACATTTATTCTAAGAACTAAATCATCTACATTCATTCCAAAAATTAATATCCACATTTTTCCAAAACTTAAATCATCCGAAGTTGTTTCAAACACTAAGGAATACCTTGATGTCTTCAAAGTTTAGTAGGTCAAACTATCATTCAAGGAGACCTTCATACTTATATAAAATACATGGAATTGTTATGAGGGCTCAGCAACGTGTCCATGCTTTGTTGTGTTTTATTCAGGCTGACCATTGTGCGGGACTTCAAGGCTTTCTCGTGTTTCACAGTTTTGGCGGCGGAACCGGAAGTGGGTTTTCCTCACTTTTGATGGAGAGACTTTCTGTAGACTACGGCAAGAAGTCAAAACTTGAGTTTGCTGTTTATCCCGCACCACAGGTAAACTTGTTTATAAACTTCACTGGAGTCCAGTCGAACACTGTAATTGTTGAAGAAAGAAAATATAAGCAATCTTATCATGTGCTAAATGAATACTTGTAACATTGCCATAAACAGCATGCGACAAATCGTCGGGAAAAAAATATAATAAAATTGCAAGACTGCCATCTATATTTCAGAGACTGATGATTAGAGTTCTGTGCATATATGTCAATATTATATCCCTAAGATAGCAAAATACGGTAATACATTGAATTAGAACACAGCCATACTATCCGGGAACTAAGTCTGTGATGCTGGCAGAACCCGGAAGTAATCACCTTGATATGCTTTGCGTCATATTTGCGTCATGGTACAAGTTTCAAGTCCCCTGGTTTATTCTGAGAAATATGTAATACAGTCATTCGTACATCAATATTAAATTTTCGTGTTACTAGTCTTAAATGAATTGACGGCTTGTTTACACAAATGTATATTTTGACTTTATGCTGGAAGTCTACAGGTGCATGGTGTCCGTCCGTCTGTCTGCCTATCCAGCCCTTTACAGGTAGACATTTTCGCGCGCGTCAAGCCACAAAGATTGTTCGTAGAAAATAAAAGAAAATCGGGTCAAATAAAAAGGAAAGGAAAGTTTGTTAGCGATTTAAAAGATAAAAAACAGGGATGAAGAGCAAGCCTTTTGAAGGTTATGGTGGAGTATGTTCAATGTTGCAAATAGCGGCATTGAACTGTTCAAGGGTTGGAAGGAAGGGAATATCAACTGGAAGATTATTCCATAGGTTATAGTAATCAGTGGTTGCAGAGATTAACCTGTAAGACAGTGGATGATAATTAAATGGCGTGATTGCCTCTCTGTAAGGGGATGAGATTATTGATATTATGATATCATTGCTTTGTGTGGTGCATCAACGCTCTGTCCATTTTGTTTATATGTAAGTTAATGGTAACCCATATGGGCGACTCTTCCGGAACACTGTTGTAATTTTAACTGAATGATACTGCGAGACACCGAAATTTACATGACTATCCTGTATCATTTGCCAAGAAAATTCCTTTTCAGTAATCTTTAAAATGAAAAAGCAACCTACGTGTTCTGCCCAGTAAAAGCTATTTCTTCTAGACATAATATCATATATGAACACACGAACAGGTGTGAATTTGTACAATACTTTCCTAATACGGGAATTTGCGTCTAACTTTTAGCCTACTGTAACCACTATTTGAAAACGATTTTTCACGTTCTTCCAGATTTCTACGGCTGTAGTAGAACCTTACAACTCTATACTGACCACACATACCACACTGGAACATTCAGACTGTGCATTTATGGTCGATAATGAAGCTATTTACGACATATGCCGCAGGAATCTAGATATCGAACATCCTTCATACAAAAATTTGAATCGTCTCATAGGTCAGATTGTATCGTCCATCACTGCTTCCCTTCGATTTGATGGTGCGCTCAATGTTGATCTGACAGAATTTCAGACCAATCTGGTGCCGTATCCAAGAATTCATTTTCCATTGGTCACATATGCACCAATTTGTTCAGGTACGTATTGTAGAGTTTTCTTCTTCTTTTTTTAGGGGATCAATGATTTTATAATGCATACACTGGTAAGCTAAGTTCATGTACACATTGCGCGTGCATACAAATTACACGACGTAAGTTTCAAATAGGATTTTGTTGTATTTTAGCTGAGAAAGCCTTCCATGAACAGATGTCAGTGCAAGAAGTAACAAACGCATGTTTCGAGCCAGCCAATCAGATGGTGAAGTGTGATCCACGTCATGGGAAATACATGGCTTGTTGTATGCTGTACAGAGGAGATGTCGTGCCAAAAGATGTCAATGCCGCCATTGCTAACATCAAGACAAAGCGAAATATACAGTTTGTTGACTGGTGCCCAACGGGGTTCAAGGTCGGAATAAACTATCAACCACCAACAAGTGTGCCAGGTAATATACAAATTATGCAAGACGGGTGCTTTCACGTTGGCTGATAATCTATATATCCAGTACTGAGAAAAAAAAACTCCTAAAGTTTTACGGGCATATCTAAAAGATATTGCGATGGTTGGGTAAAGATCTAGTTTTATTATTTACGTATATTAGATTTTTTGATGATCGGGTTTCCTTACAAAGAATTTTTGCCGTTTTTGGCACCCATGTATATGTTTTATGTAATAAATATGCTGCGTTCGAACATTTATTCACTACAGAATCGCATTAAACCTCGCACATAAACATTTTCTTTTCTGGCCGGGCTACTTTTATAGTTTACTTATAACTAGCCACTTAGTAATATGATAAAGTTCACAACAGAATGAATGTAGTACTATGCCTATTTCAGGGGGTGACCTAGCTACCGTACAGAGAGCAGTGTGCATGCTGAGCAACACAACTGCTATTGCAGAAGCCTGGGCTAGACTAGATCATAAATTTGATTTGATGTATGCCAAGCGTGCCTTCGTGCATTGGTATGTCGGTGAAGGTATGTTAACAATTAACTTCGTGCTGCTGCAAATTAACTCCGCCTGGAGTCATAAAGTCAAACAGGAAAATATTTGTACATGGTTCGATACTGTCGCTGGACCGACGATTTTCTCTTACAGAATCGGCACGAATATCAGTGTCAGTATTTTATCTGTAACTTTACTTTAGGGAACTTACCTGTCAGATTTCAAGTATTTTATATACATGTATAATATAGTGCTGAAATTACAAGTTCATTGATAGTCTTTTACCTTGAAGTGTATTGAATAAATGACAATTGCGATATCTTTATTCATAAAGCTTGTTCATGCATGGTATTGTACATACACCAGCTAGCACCAAAGGAATATTCTATGTTCCGAATTGATGAATCATACAAGCGTTGTTTGGGTAACAGAACAATTCAATATAATAGGGTTATTATGACAGTAGCTTGACCTGGGATGCAGTATTCGGCTCTCGTGGATTTTGCCAGATCGGATCTCACGAGGCGCGCAAGCGCCGAGTGTGATCCGACCTTGCAAAATCCACGAGAGCCGAATACAAAGTCCAAGATTTAGCTACTGTTATAATGACCCTTTTATTATATACCTTTACCATTTTGATTCTTGTTTTGTTCTTGAACGAAATCTTCAATGTTTATCGATATTATTAAAATGGAACTTAGTGAAGTTTCTATGTGCGCTATTTATAGAAATGTGTCGGATCATGCAGTTTAATGAAAATAGTCCGGCAGCATACAATACGGAAGATACAATACGGAATTTAAAAGGTACAATACGGAATTTTTGTCTGCCTGTTCGTATTTGATTGTGAAATACAAGCCGATTTTTTTACAGAATTTATATAGGTATATAATAAAACAAATTAACACACATTAAAGTAGTTCCGTTGTTATACGTGAACATGTTGTATATACGTGCATGCTATTCTTTGCCTTTCGGTCCGTACTGGTATCAAACAGCCTTGTATTGCATTGAAACAATGCAAACCAGATACAAGCGGACAATTTTACGGTATGTTGACTTGTTTCAGGAATGGAGGAAGGAGAGTTTTCCGAAGCACGTGAAGATCTCGCGGCCCTCGAAAAAGACTATGAAGAAGTTGGTGTCGACTCTATCGTTGATGACGATGGTAATGAAGATGAGGAGGAATACTAAGCAACGAACGTCATCGCTTTATCAATATTTATATGAAAATAAAGTTCTAGCTTTATAATATATATTAATGTAAGCCTAGGATCATTTGCTATATTTTGTGAATTCTTGTGAGCACCAGTAAACAGACTAGACTGTAACCAAAGAGCTATAAAAATAATATTTATACTTCTTTGCTGTAACTGACCAAATCGAAAATACTGTCTTTTGCAAATCATGAATAAATTATTAGACTCAGACTTTTCCTTTACTCTAGTCTATAACCAAGCTTGTGAACAGAAGCACTTGAGACCGCTGGTTTCATTTCTGATTTTCAAATCACTTTTTAGTTTTCTTTAGTGCGGTCTGTAACATAGTTGTTGGATTTCGGTGTTACGGTTTGGGTATTATGGCCATCAGCGCAGTACAGGTTGTATAGACAACAAAGGACTCATTAGGTGTGTCCACAGACACTGTTGCACCCACTTCCTTTCACTTTTTGGTATTATGTTACTATCGGAGAGTGCATGACTAAGTAAAAACTTGCATATAACCTTTGGTTTGGGGGCAAGTGTCATCAGGGGGCTGGTGATACGGATACTACAAACGGAAGATAAAATAAAACAGAAGGAGTAACAATGTTTTTGTGTGTATATGGTGCGGGAGGTGAGGGTTGCAGGAAAATGTTCCCATATAAAACTAGAGGCTCACAGCTTCACATTCCTACAAAGGATCATGAATATGTCATTTAAGATACCTGCAACACTTTTAGGCCCTGTATGCATATTTTTTACTATAAAAGGCCTCAACTGGTCTTACTGAGTGAAATCGCAAACAAAACTCCAGATCCACAACTTCACATGCTAAATAACAATCCTGTGATGTTTCATGACTGTGTGAAATATGCACAACACTCATTCCGATGGACATACCAATATCTAGACTAAGCCCCCACCCTACCTTTTTCTTTTGTGAGGGGCGGGGGTCACAAAATATTGGTTTCACATTTCATATATATTGAAATAAAAAAAATATATAGGTATACAATAAAAAACTTTTATATCTGCTGGATCTTATAAGTCGCCTCTTAATGCATTGGTAAGAGACACAAGAGACTACAGAACAAAAGACCATACAGAACAGAAACCTTTACACAACAGAACACAAGGCCATACAAAACAGAGGCTAAACAAAACAGAACACAAGGCCATACAAAACAGAAGCCTTTGCACAACAGAACAAAGGGCCATTTTATACAACAGCACACAAGGCCTAACAGAACAGACGCCTTTATACAACAGAACACAAAGCCATACAAAACAGAAGCCTTTACAAAACAGCACACAAGGCCATACAGAACAGAAGCCTTAACACAACAGCACACAAGACCATACAGAACAGAAGTCTTTACACAACAGAAGACAAAGCCATACAGAACAGAAGCCTTTACACAACAGCACACAAGGCCATACAGAACAGAAGCCTTTACACAACAGAACACAAAGCCATACAGAACAGAAGCCTTTACACAACAACACACAAGGCCATACAGAACAGAAGCCTTTACACAACAGAACACAAAGCCATACAGAACAGAAGCCTTTACACAACAGCATACAAGACCATACAGAACAGAAACCTTTACACAACAGAACACAAGGCCATACAGAACAGAAGCCTTTACACAACAGCACACAAGACCATACAGAACAGAAGCCTTTACACAAGAGAAAACAAAGCCATACAGAACAGAAGCCTTTACACAACAGCACACAAGACCATACAGAACAGAAGCCTTTACACAACAGAACACAAAGCCATACAGAACAGAAGCCTTTACAAAACAGCATACAAGGCCATACAGATCAGAAGCCTTAACACAACAGCACACAAGGCCATACAGAACAGAAGCCTTTACACAACAGAACACAAAGCCATATAAAACAGAAGCCTTTACAAAACAGCACACAAGGCCATACAGAACAGAAGCCTTAACACAACAGCACACAAGACCATACAGAACAGAAGCCTTTACACAACAGCACACAAGGCCATACAGAACAGAAGTCTTAACACAACAGCACACAAGACCATACAGAACAGAAGCCTTTACACAACAGCACACAAGGCCATACAGAACAGAAGCCTTAACACAACAGCACACAAGGCCATACAGAACAGAAGCCTTTACACAACAGCACACAAGGCCATACAGAGCAGAAGCCTTTACACAACAGAAGACAAGGCCATACAGAGCAGAAGCCTTTACAAAACAGAACACAAGGCCAAACCTTTTCACAACAGAACACAAGGCCATACAGAACAGAAGCCTTTGCACAACAGAACACAATACCATACAGAACAGAAGCCTTTACACAACAGAACACAAGGCCATACAGAACAAAAGCCTTTACACAACAGAATACATAACAGAACAAAAGTCTACAAAGAACTGAAACCTTTACACAACAGAATAAAAGTCTATACATAACAGAACAAAGGCCTGTACAAAACAGAAACATTAACACAACAGAACAAAATCTTATACCAAATAGAACAGAAGCCTTTACATAACAGAACAATGGCTAAAAGACCAACCATAAACCATTACAGGACAGAACCCTTTATATAACAAAAATATTTTTGAAAAAATCCAAACCCATACCAAAGAAAGTAACAAGTCAATCAAATGAAATGCCAAGTTGATTATAGATTTCATACTATGTAATTAAATATTCAGAAATATTGATAATCATTTCATTTTTTTTTGTCATGGCATAAATTTTTCCACTTCACTTTGAAACCTGGATACCCAAATACTGTGAAAACATTTGTTTGCGGGCATAAAATTTCCCACTTTTGGTCAAAAAGGCTAAGGGGATAAAAATTTGTGGTTTTGAACTTACTAAGAGGAACTTACTGGTTCTTTGGGATTCAGTTTTGTTGAGTGAATCAACCATGAAATCCACCAATAATTATGATCTGAAAATACCGATTTAGAAATAAACAATTTCTCTGCCTCTTGAGGGTAGAAAATATATAGAAAAATGTGACATGCCTATGGTCATTTTCATGTCATGATGTGGTAGATGTACATGTATAGACTGCATTTTAGAGTTTGAAGATTAAGATAAAAATGGGTCTTATATGTGACACAGTAGTGATGGACATAGTTTGTACCAATTGCTTGTACCAATTTTTTTTTAATATCTTTAAATGCATACAAAAGTTATAGACCATTTAAAAAATCGACATAAAATCTTTTGACCTCCCTGACCTTGACCTCTGGGATCTGGGTGTTGTTCCTGGTGCAGCATCTTGTTATGATAAATGTTTCTGGAATTTGAATGTCTGTCTATATGTATACAGAACAAGAGGGTCATGATGACCCTGAATCGCTCACCTGAGTAATATGAGCCACATGTTTCAAACGGAAAACTGAGGCTAAAATATTAGAAAGTAGGTCAGTAGGTCACATTCATGGTCACTGAAAGACAGTTTCAAGATTGGTGTGCAAAACTGTCCATGTCATCCAAATTTCAAGGCTGTATCGTAAAAAACAAGAAAGTAGGTCAGTAGGTCAAGATCACAGTCAAGTGATCCCTAATCACTTGGGTCATCAGGTAATTATAATTGAACAGTCTAGGAAATATGACCTGATAATTTTTGAAGTATTTTTTTCCTATATAACTCATAATCATAACAAGTGACCCCCAGGGTGGGGCCTCTTTTCACTCCAGGGGCATAATTTGAACAAACTTGTTAGAGATCCACCAGGCAATGTTACATACCAAATATCAAATGGCTAGGCCTTGAACTTTCAGACAAGAAGATCTTTAATTTTTTTCCTATATAAGTCTATGTTAAACTTGGTACCCCAAGGGCAGGGCCTCTTTTCACCCTAAGGACATAATTTGAGCAATTTTGGTAGAGAAACAGTTTCAGGCAAGAAGATTTTTAGTTTTTTTTCCTATATAAGTCTATGTAAAACATGAGACCCCCCCAGCAGGGCCTCTTTTCACCCCAGGGGCATAATTTGAATAATTTTGGTAGAGGACCACAAGGCAGTGCTACATACAAAATATCAAAGGCCTAGGTCATGTGGTTTTAGACAAGAAGATTTTTAAAGTTTTTTACTATATGTCTATGTAAAACTTGTGACCCCCCGGAGTGGGGCCTCTTTTCACTCCAGGGGCATAATTTCAATAAACTTGATAGAGGACCATAAGATGATGTCACATGCAAAATATCAAGGCTCTACGCCTTGCAGTTTTGGACAAGAAGATTTTTAAAGTTTTTCCTTTCGGTTGCCATGGCAACCAGAGTTCTGCATGGAATTAAATTCTTTGACCAATTTTGAAAGGGGACCACCCAAGGATCATTCCTGAGAAGTTTGGTGTAATTCTGCCCAGTGGTTTTCAAGAAGATTTTTTTAGAAAATGTTGACGGACGCACGACTGACGACGGACATTGAGCGGTCACAAAAGCTCATCATGAGCCTTTGGCTCAGGTGAGCTTAAAAGTAAAGACCTTGACCTCTGAGCTTCTGGTCTGTTCCTTGCATGTGAAACTCATTTATGGTTAAAGTTTATGCAAAGTAATTTGATATTCATCCATTCAAACAAAAGTTAACTGGACACAAAAATTGATGTAAATCATTAACATGTGTGACCTTGACCACTAAGGTAACAAAGGTTTTGTATGCAACAAGTCTTCTTGTTACGGCGAACCTTTATTCAAATATCGAGGAGTGAAAAAACTTACCGAGCATACACAATTTTTAGTCCTCCTCCTGCATTAATAATGTGGCATAAAAATATCTCCCCATCGTACTGCTAACCTTCAAAATTCTTATATTAAAAAGGATACCATTTGACAAACAACATGGCCAACCTCGCCATATTTGAACTTTATTGTTGGAAATGTGTAACATAAAATCAAGTAATTGTGACCTTGACCTTGCAGAGTATGTATGCAGCCCTATCAATGGTAACTGACCAGACACCTCTTACAAACAAGAGGGCCATGATGGTCCTATATCGCTCACCTGAGTACCATTGCTTTAACCAAAAACAAAAAGAAACAAGAGGGCCATGATGGCCCTATATCGCTCACCTGAGTAGAGTTGCTTGCTTGAACAAATTTCTTAGCTAAAGCTTTAAGATCTAGGCCTTCTGGTTTATTTTTAGCAAATTTATGAAGATTTCCCTATGCACAATCAAGTAACCCTGGGGCTGGGTCAATTTGACCCTTGGGGGTCAAGATTTGAAAAAAAATTGTAGAGGTCCACTAGGCAATGCTACATGTCAAATATCTAAGCTCTAGGTCTTCTGGTGTTTTTTTTAGAAAATTTTGAAGATTTTTCTATGTACAATCAAGTAACCCCATGGGGCGGAGCCAACTTGACCCCAGGGGTCATGATTTGAAACTTTTTTGTAGAAGTCTGCTAGGCAATGCTACATGTCAAATATCTAAGATCTAGGCCTTCTGATTTATTTTTAGAGATTTTTTGAAGATTTTCATATGTAAAATCAAATGACCCCTGGGACGGTGTCAATTTTGACCCCGGGGGTCATGATTTGAACAAATGTTGTAGAGGTCCACTAGGCCATGCTACACGTGAAATATCTAAGCTCTAGGCCTTCTGGTTTATTTTTAGAAATTTTTTGAAGATTTTCATATGTAAAATCAAGTGACCCCTGGGGCGGGGTCAATTTTGACCCCAGGGTCATGATTTGAACAACTTTAGTAGAGGTCCACTAGGCAATGCTACATGTCAAATATCTAAGCTCCAGGGTTTATGCTTTTTGAAAAGAAGATTTTTTAAGATTTTCCTATGTTCAATCAAGTGACCCCTGGGGCGGGGTCAATTTTGACCCCGGGATCATGATTTAAACAAATTTGGTAGAGGTCCACTAGGCAATGCTTCACACCAAATGTCTAAGCTCTAGGGCTTCTGGTTTTTGAGAAGAAGATTTTTTAAGATTTTCCTATGTAAAATCAAGTGACCCCTGGGGCGGGGTCAATTTTGACCCTGGGGGTCATGATTTAAACAAATTTTGTAGAGGTCCACTAGGCAATGCTACATGTCAAATATCTAAGATCTAGGCCTTCTGGTTTATTTTTAGAAATTTTTTGAAGATTTTTATATGTAAAATCAAGTGACCTCTGGGGCGGGGTCAATTTTGACCCGGAGGTCATGATTTGAACAACTTTAGTAGAGGTCCACTAGGCAATGCTACATGTCAAATATCTAAGCTCTAGGGCTTCTGCTTCTAGGGCCTCTTTTCACTCCAGGGGCATAATTTCAATAAACTTGATAGAGGACCATAAGATGATGTCACATGCAAAATATCAAGGCTCTACGCCTTGCAGTTTTGGACAAGAAGATTTTTAAAGTTTTTCCTTTCGGTTGCCATGGCAACCAGAGTTCTGCATGGAATTAAATTCTTTGACCAATTTTGAAAGGGGACCACCCAAGGATCATTCCTGTGAAGTTTGGTGTAATTCTGCCCAGTGGTTTTCAAGAAGAAGATTTTTTTACAAATTGTTGACACGACGCACGACGGACATCAAGCAGTCACAATAGCTCACCTTGTCACTTTGTGACAGGTGAGCTAAAAATTCTTACATGGTAGTAACAGTTATGTCAAAATACACCTAAAAATTGGAGGTACCATCATGAAATATATGGCCTCTAGAGAGGTCAAAAGGTTTTTCTATTTTTAGACCTACTGACCTAGTTTTTGACCGCAGTTGACCAAGTTTCGAACCTGACCTAGTTATCATCAAGATGAACATTCAGACCAACTTTCATACAGATCCCATGAAAAATTTGGCCTTTAGAGAGGTCACAAGGTTTTTCTATTATTTGACCTATTGACCTAGTTTTTGATGGCACGTGACCCAGTTTCGAACTTGACCTAGATATCATCAAGGTGAACGTTCTGACCAATTTTCATGAAGATCTTGTGAATATATGGCCTCTAGAAAGGTCACAAGGTTTTTCTATTTTAGACCTACTGACCTAGTTTTTGACCGCACGTGACCCAGTTTCGAACTTGACCTAGATATCATCAAGATGAACATTCAGAGCAACTTTCATACAGATCCCATGAAAAATATGGCCTTTAGAGAGGTCACAAGGTTTTTCTATTATTTGACCTACTGACCTAGTTTTTAATGGCACGTGACCCAGTTTCGAACTTGACCTAGATATCATCAAGGAGAACGTTCTGACCAACTTTCATGAAGATCTTGTGAAATATATGGCCTCTAGAGAGGTCACAAGGTTTTTCTATTTTTAGACCTACTGACCTAGTTTTTGAAAGCAAGTGACCCAGTTTCGAACTTGACCTAGATATCATCAAGGTGAACATTCTGACCAATTTTCATGAAGATCCATTGAAAATTATGGCCTCTAGAGAGGTCACAAGGTTTTTCTATTTTTAGACCTTCTGACCTAGTTTTTGATGGCACGTGACCCAGTTTCGAACTTGACCTAGATATCATCAAGATGAACATTCTGACCAACTTTCATAAAGATCCCACGAAAAATGTGACCTCTAGAGAGGTCACAAGCAAAAGTTTACGGACGCACGCACGGACTGACGGACGGACGACGGACGCCGGACACTGCGCGATCACAAAAGCTCACCTTGTCACTTTGTGACAGGTGAGCTAAAAAGTTACTAAATAAGCTATTTATAGTAATATAAGCAAACAAAAGAAGGATCTGCCAAATAAAACAAGAGCACTGCAATGCAACTCAAATACAGAGCAATATTCACATAAAACAAAGTCATATGACCTTTGACCCCTAAGTGTGACCTTGACATTGAATTTATCCATCCGAAACATGCGTTCTGCACATCCTTTCAATGAGTGAACATTTGTGTCAGGTTTCTCTGAAATCATCAAGCGGTTCAAGAGTTACAGAGAGGAAGGGAAATTGCTAACCAACACACAGACAGACGGACACCGAGGCGATAACATAATACGTCCCTGCGAGCGTATAAAAAAGAATCGAGATCTTATGGTGATACAAGTTGTGTGCAAGTCTTGTTAAAATCAAATCAAGTTTTGTGCAAGTTTGATTAAATTCAAATCATAAATGAAGCTGCTATTGTGCAGACAAGGTCAAAATAGCTAATTCCGGCCCTATCAGGGGCCATAACTCTGGAACCCATTATGGGATCTGGCCGGTTGAAGAAAGGAACCAAGATCTTATGGTGACACAAGTTTTGTGCAAGTCTGGTTAAAATTAAATCATAAATAAAGCTGCTATTGTGCGGACAAGGTCAAAATAAGTAATTTTGACCCCTTCAAGGGCCATAACTCTGGAACCCATAATGGAATCTTGCCAGTTCCAGAAAGGAACCAAGATCTTATGGTGATACAAGTTGTGTGCAAGTTTGGTAAAAATCAAATCATAAATAAAGCTGCTATTGTGCAGACAAGGTCAAAATAGCTAATTTTGGGCCTTTCAGGGGCCATAACTCTGGAACCCATAATGGAATCTGGCCAGTTCAAGAAAGGAACCAAGATCTTATGGTGATACAAGTTGTGTGCAAGTTTGGTAAAAATGAAATCATAAATAAAGTTACTATTGTGCAGACAAGCTCAAAATAGCTAATTTTGGCCCTCTCAGGGGCCATAACTCTGGAACCCATAATGGGATCTGGCCAATTCAAGAAAGGAGCCGAGATCTTATGGTGATACAAGTTGTGTGCAAGTTTGGTTAAAATAAAATCATAAATGAAACCACTATCAGGCAGACAAGAAATTGTTGACGGACGGACGACGGGTGATCACAAAAGCTCACCTTGTCACTATGTGACAGGTGAGCTAAAAAGGATCCTTTTTAAGTAACAGTGACCTTGGTGACCTTGACCCTATACTACAGGTAGCCAACTTCACATGCTGATTAGGATTTTTGCAAAGTTTCATGTTTCTTGTGCCACATAAAATTGAAAATTACAATTCGAACGGCCATAACTGCTGTTACTAGGTACACTTACATGCTGTACACTATGATGGCATAAAAATCTGTCAAAGTATCAAGAATCATGTGTGCGTACCTGCATTAAGTGCCTTTTTTCAACAATTCTGAGTTATATAAAACAACGGTCTACTTGTAGAAGTGACCACAACGACCAACTTTGTGTTGCCTCACTGGAATATCACGCCGCAGACACACAACATTATAACAAAACCAGTCACATATCGACAGTGGAGCTTATCTGTCCTAGAACTATCCTATTAATGCCGAGCGCCAATTGAGGAGCTGAGCGCCAATTGAGGAAGGTACTTGTAACATTTTCCTGTCTCTGTTATGATGTGGCCATGGAGCGAACCCACAACCTCTCACACTAAAAACAAGCACTCTATCACTAGTCTACCACAGCAGTATTACGAACTGTACACAACTCTTATGGTACATATTTGCCTGAATATAACAGAAGACAAGAATATACAGGCAGAGTTTAATACTTTTATTTTATATATAAAATACAGTTTAAGGCTGATGTAAACTATTGGAATAGACAGACTATACTGCCCAGTCAGCATAAAATGCATGCAAACTGTGGTACAGTTAACAAGAGGGTCACTGACCCTAAAACCTTCACCTGTTTAAAAGGCTGGAAGTGTGTTTGTATAACATAATGGTTACGATTATATAAATATCATGGATCTAGCTATTATGGACTCAAAGAAGAAGATATTCCAATTTTCTTTTATATTAGCCTATATTATATACTTGTCATGCACATGGGCATGGCCATTTTTAAATCAAGGGCAATAATTTGACCAATTACGGTAGACAGTCAAAATATGCTATCAGTTTCATACAGATACAGGGAAGAGTGACCACAACCCCTGGCGGCCACGTTTTTTGGACGAATAGAAATAATTTGAACAATGTTGGTAGAAGGTTACGCAAGGACAATTTGTGTGAAATTATTTCAAAATTGGATCAAAGGTTCAGATGATGTTTAAGATTTTTCTATTTTTAACTCTGGCGGCCCCTATGTGCAACCAAGCTGAACCATTTGAATAACTTCGGTCAAAATCCATTCTGCAGTTTTGGAGTTGATGTCCTTTAAAGAAATTTTTGACGACGGACGCATGACAGACACAGCGTGGTCACAAATAGCTGACCATGAAAACTTCGTGCTCAGGTGAGCTAAAAAGTCACTTATGAAAGTTAGAATGGCACATTTAAATAAACACCACACTCTTTGCAGATGTCAATCATGAGTAGAATGTTTAACAGTCAAATTTAAATTCCTACAAAGAATTATCATCAAAGTTCATCCTTTGTAAATTGGCTGGATGAGGTATACTTCAACTTTCTAGCTTGTATAAATTCTGGATGGGACTTCACATGTTCTGCTGCACTGGTAACAAGTCTCATGAACTCTACTACATCAAACGCATAATTTGTAAATTTCTGATGTGCCCCTAATTGTGGATGATGACCCTGAAATTAAAACATAATATAAAATTACACATGTACATAAAAAGTGTCATCAGAACAAACAAGAGATGTCACTAGTAATTTATGAATGTCCCCAGGAGTAATGCTATTACTCTTGCCTGTGACTTTCACAGTAAAGAACTTACATGCGTATGATAAATCTTATTCTAACATTTTTTTTCTGGTTTTCCTATAACACATAGAAGACTGAGAATTGTGTGTTTATATGCAACAATTCACTATTTGTACATCACAACTATTATATCATAGTGCAGCATTGTAAAAGAAACCAACATAAAACAGGAAAATATTTGTTGGATGTTGTCAATAATGTACTTGATTGTAATGTTCTTGATTACGTGTTAGAATCAAAATAATATACAGTCTAACCTGTCTTAAGCACAGGTGGCAGTAACGTACCTAGGATACAGTATGGGATTTATTCGGGTGGAGAAATCACTATCCTTTCGTATGCCGTTGCTCGCTCGTGGTGCGTAAACGGTTTGGAACTGGGTTTTGAAGTAAGGTTTTTCTGAAAGATTAATCTTTTGCCGAAAAGGCGGCCAACAATTGATAAGGAAATATTGTTTTGAAAAAAAAATACGGACCTGGAAGCACTGCACATGTCAAACTGTTCTTGATCACCTTTATCATTGCTCATTGTCACGGGAGCAAAAATTTTTTTAAAATGGCTTTTGGTCATTTTTTTCCTAAGAAAACATTATAATTGTAGTAAATTTAAGTGCATATGGCTCATGGACCCATACTGTGTCCTAGGTACGTTACTGCCACCTGTGGTCTTAAGCAGCCAGTCAAGGGAAGCAGACAATGTGGCCGCTTAAGCCAGGTGACCGCTGATCGGAGGTGCAGCCAATGTATGTATTTTTCAGACTTCTGACCAGTTTAGCCTTTAGACCCATTTCTGTTTGGGTTTCCCATTATTATTTTACCAGGATACAATGACGTGCATTTGCCTTCGCAATACGAATGGTTTTCTTAGCAATCTAAAACTCCGGCGTGGTTTTTTTACTACAAAAATTGTTACAGACAATTTTCTAACTTCAAAACAAGTTTGTTTGTTTACAATTTTCGCCATTTTGGTAAGGGAAGCTACTCTCCGCGCTTATTGTCTATGCTAATATCTAAGACTGCCGTTACGTTCCGTAAAAGATAGAGTGGTTTATATTTTTTTCAAACACAATTAATTTCGTATAAATCTAATAGTATTGTGATGACAGAAGTATAAAAAAAATCACTAATCTTATGCTACTAATTAGTTATCGAGTATTATCTTTAACCGAGGTCAAACTGTGAACAACAAAATTGACACGAGGTGACACGCTAATTGCCGATAATTGAATCTCGGACGTTTCGACCCCAAGACATTTCGACCCCAAGACATTTCAACCCCAAAATTTAATTTTCTTGGACAATTCGAACCCAAAGACATTTCGACCCCAAGACATTTCGACCCCTCAGAAATAATTGTATGTTTTCATTTTATATTTCTTCCATTTTGCATATTTTAGAAAATATTAATATATAGATGTATATAAACATTCTATTTTTAAATGAATCATACGCAAAATACATGTCAGTGAATAAACTGCGCTGACCGGAAAATTTATTATTGGAACTAATTGAATTATTTTTTCATGTTTAATTTGATAATTTAAGAAGAAAGTATATTATGAAAAATCAGTTTTTAAAAGAATTATAACTGTTTATATATGAATATAAAAACGTTTACAGCATTTATTGCCAAAGCACAATTAATGTCCTTTGAATATATGCGGCGTAACAAACACGTGCCTCTGATTAGTCCTGATAGAGTTTGTTTGGATTATCACACCTATTGATTATATCCATTAATCAGTATATTTGTAAGCACACACAAGTTACATGTGACAAATAAATGTCTAACAAGCTTAAGGTAAGTGCAGTTAAATATGATAAGCTTTTATTTAATTCAAAAGCTAACAAAATTATGGCGATTGCACTCATCCACGAGTGCGCAAAATTCCCGTGCGCTCAACAAATTTTCAACTTCGTGTAAAAACGTTTTGTGCATTTTATTTTCCTTTTGTAAATTAATTATTTATTTGAGATATGATTGAATTCTATCATAAACCCTAAAAACACGATTTATTAAAGAAATACCTGTGTACATTAGAGAATCTAGGACATGGAAATTCCGAGTGCACTAATTTCCAGTGCGCACGCTGATTTTCAATCATGTACAAGACGTAACGCGCAAAAGTATTTTAATTTCCTTTTGAAAAATAATAATTTATGATATATATGTTTGAATTCAGTCATAAATCACTTCAAAAATACCATTTGTGAAAGAAATACGGGTGTATTTCGGTTATGGTAATTTCCCGCGTGGTCGCCGAATTTCAATCTCTTATGAAATCGTTTTGCGTTAAAGAATTCTATTTATCCTTCTGATACTTACTGCCAGTATTATTTATATTATACACGAATGATTTCTGCAATAAACCCTACAAAAATACCATTTATTAATAAAATAATGGTGTATTTCGGTAATGGAAATTTTGCTTGAACGTATTTTAGTTTCCTTTCGTCGTATTTTATTCATTTATGATATATATGATTGAATTATTTAAAAAAAAACTTCAAAAATACCTTTAACTTACAAAATACAGGTGTATCCCGGTTATGGAAAATGTATTCCGGTGTATCCCGGTTTTTTAGGTGGATTCCGGTTTAATGTGTGAAGTTGCTAAAATCATACTTTTAAAATCATACTCTAAATCACGTGTATTTGCTAAAATATTTAATATAGAAAAAAGTAATACGGCTGCCACATTTTCTTTACAGATATGAAATATGATGATATTTTTTCCCCGTTTTTAACAGAACAGTACTCACATATTCTTATATTTTGCAGTAACGGGGATTTCATGTTTGATATTTTACAACTGGAAGGAATGTCGTTCATAGAAAAGAAAAGAGCAGTTGTAAATAACAAAAATCATATTCTGTATTCTGTAAAGCAAATACCTCATGTTTGCGTCAAAATCGCTTACGAAAATAACATTAAATGCGAAAATAAGCAATGTGTTATTTAATTTCCTATTGTTTTCTTTACATTTTCGCCGAAATTAAAGATAATGTTTCTGGAAATTCAAACCGATTTTAATAGTTTTGTTAACAAATACTCTGCTTATTGTATTTTTGGAGACTTTAACTCGAGGACTAAATCCCTTCATGACTATATTATATTCGACAATGAATTAAGTGAGATATTGCATTTAGATGAAATTTCCGATGAATATAATTTAGAAATGTCGAAATTTGATATCGCGCCAAACATAAATAAAATACGATGCAATAGCGACAATTCAGTTAATAATTACGGATATCGATTAATAGAATTTCTGCAAACTAATAATTTGTATATAATGAATGGAAGAATAAACGGTGACAAGAATGGCTTAACAACATGTAAAAGTGTAAGTACGATAGACTATGTCATTTGTAATTCACTTCTTTTTAAAGATATTTGTTCAGTTAGTGTACTCGACTTTTGTCCGCTCTTTTCTGATGCCCACAACCCGGTTGAGTTTTGTTTTAGTTTTGAAAATAGTCCGGCAGTGAAACCCAAAATAAATAAAAATCCATCAATAAAGCTGTGGGATAAATCTAAACAAAACGACTACATTAATACATTAGATAATAACAAAATACGTGAAATCAATGAAAAACTTTTAACATTCACACTTGTAAATGACTTTAATCAAACTGAAGCTGATGAGATCGTTAACGATATAGCTTCTTTATTCATAGACACTTCTGTCAAGGTATTTGGATATCGAAATGAATCAATAACTGAAAATAAGCAAAATAATAACCAAAACGCACCGAAATGGTTCGGATTCAAATGCAAAAAGGCTAGAAGAGATTTCCATCGAGCCAAATACCTATATAAACTAAGAAAATCAGAAGTAAACAAAACTAATCTGAAAACAAAAAGCAAAACATATAAAGATACATTAAAATTATTCATAACAAATCAAAATCTAAAAATATTAGAAAACTGAAACGACTTAAAACTAATGATCCCAGACAATTTTGGAAAATTTTGAATGAGAAGAAAGCAACTGCTACTGAAGCACCCATCGACGATTTATATAATTTCTTTAGAGATGTGAACTACGCTGACAATATTGAAAATAATGATTTAAATATGCATTCAGATAATACAAATAACCATGAAACTGAAGAGATATTAAATGTAGAAATAAATAGAATAATTACAGAAGATGAAATTGAAAAATCAATAAAGACTCTTAAATCAAACAAAGCTAGCGGATATGATAAAATAGTCAATGAACACATTAAACATACGTATTCCCAAATGAAAAATATTTATGTAAAATTATTTAATCTCGTTTTAGATACCGGTGTTATTCCAGAATCATGGACCATTGGAATTATCAATCCTATTTACAAAAATAAAGGTGATATAAGTAAACCAGAAAATTACAGACCCATTACATTACTGAGTTGTTTAGGAAAACTTTTTACGTGTATATTGAACGAAAGAATCACAAAATATGTTGAAAGCAATAATCTTTTGCATAACACACAAGCAGGATTCCGGAAAGGCTACTCTACATCAGATAACATGTTTATTCTACATCAACTTATACAGTCACTAAATAATAACAAAAAGAAACTGTTTTGTGCTTTTATAGACCTAAAACAAGCTTTTGATACAGTTTGGAGAGATGGATTATGGTTCAAAATTGCAAATTTAAATATAAATGGAAAATGTCTTAACTTAATTAAAAATTTGTATAAGAATATAAAGTCTTGCGTAAGGGTAAATTCTGAACTATCAATTTTTTTCCCAAGTAACATCGGCGTACGTCAAGGCGAAAATTTATCGCCCTTATTATTTTCTATGTTTCTAAACGACTTACATGAATACTTTAGTACTAATGGAAGTACTAACGGCGTAAATATACCAATAGCACATGAAGATGGAACAATAGATCTAATAAAATTATTTATACTTTTATACGCCGATGATACAGTCATTATGTCTGATTCAGAAACTGAACTGCAAAATGCACTTAACACATATGCAGAATACTGTAACCATTGGAAACTTACTGTAAATACTTCGAAGTCAAAAGTTCTTATATTCTCAAAAGGTCGACAGCGAAACTTTAATTTTACTTATCATAATCAACCAATTGAAATCGTTAATGAATATAAATACCTAGGTATATATTTCAGTAGAAGCGGGTCTTTCTATAAATGTAAGAAACATATTGCATCGCAAGCAACAAGAGCTATGTACAGTCTATTGAGAAATTCAAATCGTTTACAACTGCCAATAGATATGCAAATTGAACTATTCCAAAAAACAATCAAGCCAGTTCTACTGTATGGTTCTGAAATTTGGGGATTTGGGAACATAGATGTTATAGAAAGGGTTCAGTTAAAATTTTGAAACACATTCTTAAAATGAAACAGTCAACTCCGAGTTATATGGTCTATGGTGAAACTGGATGCCCCCCGTTACGTTTAGATATTGAAGAACGAATAATTAGTTTTTGGGCGCGAATATGTAACAGTGACAACAATAACCCAATGTCCAAGTTATCTTCAAAAGTATACCAAGGTATTATATCAACATCAAAAACACTAAATGATGACAATTTCAAAAAACAATACCCATGGTTTATATAATATTAAGCAAATCTTTATAAAGTGTGGTACATTTAATATATGGAACGATCACACATTCCCGAACATTAAATGGCTTAAATTGACAATAAGACAAAAGCTTAAAGATCTTTTTATAAACGAATGGCACTCCAGCATTGAAAATTCATCCAAAAGTTCATTTTATAGAATATTCAAGACAGAATTTGGATTTGAAAAGTACCTAGCAAAATACTCAATTTCTTCATGTTTAACCTTTGCAAAGTTTAGAACTAGGAACCACCGAATGCCAATAGAAACAGGTAACTGGGCAAGAATTCCCTTAAGTGACAGAAAGTGTATATCATGTGATAAAATAGGAGATGAATTTCATTATTTGCTAGAATGTCAAGATCTTAGACAAGAACGAATTAGATATATTAAACCTTACTATTACAGAAGACCAAATACTCTTAAACTGTCCCAACTAATGACATCTGAAAACAAATCTGAACAAACGAAACTGAGTAAGTTTATGAAATGCATCCTTTCTAAGTTTGTACGTTGATTAAATTATATCTTCTATGTAAGTTATAGACTATACTTTTACTTGTTTTTGTCCATTAATTTAATGAATTGCATTTGATTCAGTCTTCTGTTTCGTTTCGTGGGCTTTTAAATAATGATCTATCTGAAATTCCACTTTATTTCCCAATTTCAATCCGAATCATATTACAAATAGTTTGACCACACATGCCACCTATATCAATTAATTTGACTTACTTATACCATACTGTCAAACTTAACAGACTATCAAATGCTGACAGATGTTTTGTTTGTTTATTTTTCTGTGTGGCCCTCCACAATTATATTATATTTTACTATTTTATTTAAAAAAAAAAATGATATCAAGGTATTTCATCATGCCTGATATAAATTATACTTCGATAAAGTAGATCGTTGGAAACCAATTTATAGATGTAGATTTTGTTTAGTGAGTATAATCATTGTTGTAGTGAATATTTTCTTTACTTAAATACACATAAATATAACTGTTTATATAAAGAGCCTCGATTATAAAATGTTATATGTTTTACCTCATGTTTTCATGTATGCCATGAATTGAGAGAATAAAAGAGTTTGAGTTTGAGTTTGACAAATGTTTATAAATATCGATGTCACCACAATCGCTTAATTGATTGTTAATTGCAATGCGCACACGTGCTGTATATCAACAAACAATTAATCAAGGTGTGATAATCCAATCAAAAGATCACGTTTTTTCTGATTATGATTTTAGATATCAATGTAATGAAGATAGTGACATCTTAAACTTCTTTGAGTTACATTATAATTATTTATATTTGGTTGAAATAAATAAATAAAGAGGTATTAAAGATGTGACTTTATTAAAGTTTTTTTCATAATTAAAATCAGCGAAATCGGCCCTTGATTTAAAAATCTTGTTTTTTTTTTTTAAAAAAATATAGCTGTGTACTAAAATAGCCTTTAAGATGATTTGAAAATATAAATAAACACCAAGTATGAAAATATGTTATATAAAGGTTATTTTAAGATAGATAATCAGAACGATTTGTTCCTAAATTATTTACGTAATAAACGCGGCTGATATATAAATCCCGTTATTTTTGTAAAATTTATAAATGATGATTATTTCGTTATTGTGAGATAAAAATCACTCATTTCTCATATGAAGGCATTGTACTAATAAAGTCTTTAAGAAATTAGAAAAATAATTTTAGAAAAACAAAAAGAAATTTAGACAAATATGGCTCATTTTCGTAAAAAAATTCTTATTTTCGCGAAAATAACCGTGTTTTAACATTTTAATTGCTAATCAAGCGTTATTACATTTTGAAATTGCTCAATTATCTATAGATTAAAGCTTAATTATAATAATGACAGCATTCTTAGATGTTTTCAGGCATATCATTGAATGGGGTCGAAATGTCCAAGGAGTTGGGGTTGAAATGTCTTGGGGTCGAATTGTCTCTTGGGGTCGAAATGTCTTGGGGTCGAAATGTCTTGCTAGCCCGATAATTACTGGCCATTTGATCATAACAAAAAGGGGATTACACCTTTGGTTATCAGTTTTAATTGAGAAGCTCATGTCATTTTGTCGTTCTTAGGTGAAGTCACGCGAAACTTAGCAATCACGTGCTTCCCAAAAATCGGGTATCTTCGGCGATTATTGCCTAAAAATAATTGGTTTTGGAAGAAAAATGGCCGCTGAAAGGGGTCAATTACGGCGGTCGGGAGGCAATTTCGGTGGCCGCTGGCCGCGGATGGCAGGTGGCCGCTGAATAAAGTGATAAAATAGAGGAAAATCCGTTGGGGGCGTTATAAAATGGCCGCTGAACGGAGGTGACCGCTGATCGGAGGTGACCGTTAGTACAGGTTAGACTGTATCTTAAACAGTGATTTTCTCTTGAATAAAGTCACTATCATTATTTCACTAGTGCTGCGCCCTTGTGATACAATTCCTTCCCATTCAAACTCTAAACAATGATTTCATTCAAAAATAAACAACTGTTTGGGATATAAAATTTCTTAATCATGCTTAAAATGTGTGTAATTCCCATTGGAATCTATTGAATCATTTATAGCTTAGACATTTAGTGTTTCAGACAGATGAACTATCTAACATACATACAGTGTGATGTGCCTCCCTTTTTAGCATGAAAATATATTTTCTCCTCATAAGGACATTTCTTAGAATTTTTTTCTGTAGACAGATTTTATATCTAATTCAATATATACTCCATCAATTTTAGCAATCATAAGTCATTTTTAAGGTATAGGCAGGATAAATGCATGACCAGTTTGAAATTTTCAGTCAACTAGGAAAACCAAGATCTCAAGTAAACTATGCATGCGAAAAAAACTTTATTGACAAATATTTGATTTTTTACTTCAGTACATAATCATAATGTTACCTAACTTATACAAATAACTACATAGACTCCAAAAATCACATAAAGTATTTTTTCAATGTTTATTTCCGTGAAAAAAGATAATATTAAAAACAAAACAAAACAAAAAAAGTTCATTTTTCGTATTTTTTTTTCTTTGGACATTTATCTTCTTTTATTGTATATGTATGTAGCTTACATATACGCAGCACGAAAACATAAAAATCATGGGTATCCATGCTTTTTCTGAAATATTTAGATAAATTACTCACATTTAGACTGATTAAAAAAACAAGAGGACCATGATGGTCCTGAATCACTCACCTCTTCCCACATGACCCAGTTTTGAGTATGACGTCGTTTTTTCTATTATTTGACATAGTGACCTAGTTTTTGAGCTCATGTGACCCAGTTTTGAACTTGACCTAGATATTATCAAGATAAAAATTCTGACCAATTTTCATGAAGATCCATTGAAAAATATAGTCTCTAGAGAGGTCACAAGGTTTTTCTATTATTTGACCTACTGACCTAGTTTTCGAAGGTACGTGACCCTGTTTTGAACTTAATTTAGATATCATCAAGGTGAACATTCTCACTAATTTTCATGAAGATCTCATGAAAAATATGGCCTCTAGAGAGGTCACAAGGTTTTTCTATTTTTATACCTACTGGCCTAGTTTTTGACCGCATGTGACCCAGTTTCGAAACTGACCTAGATATCGTCAAGGTGAACATTCAGATCAAATTTCATGAAGATCCATTGAAAAATATGGCCTCTAGAGAGGTCAAAAGATTTTAATAATTTTAGACCTACTGACCTAGTTTTTGACCGCAGTTGACCCAGTTTAAAACTTAATCTAGATATCATCAAGATGAATATTCAGACCAACTTTCATACAGATCCCATGAAAAGTATGGCCTCTAGAGAGGTCACCATGTTTTTTTATTATTTGACCTACTGACCTAGTTTTTTAAGGCACGTGACCCAGTTTCAAACTTGACCTAGATATCATCAAGGTGAACATTATGACCAATTTTCATGAAGATCCATTCAAGGGTATGGCCTCTAGAGAGGTCACAAGGTTTTTCTATTTCAAGACCTACTGACCTAGTTTTTGATCGCAGTTGACCCAGTTTCAAATTTGACCTATATATCATCAAGATAAACAATCAGACCAACTTTCATACAGATCCCATGTAAAATATGGCCTCTAGAGAGGTCACAACGTTTTTTCATTATCTGACCTACTGACCTACTTTTTGAAGGCATGTGACCCACTTTCGAATTGACCTAGATATCATCAAGATGAACATTCTGACCAATTTTTATGGAGATCCATTCACAAGTATGGCCTCTAGAGATGTCACAAGGTTTTTCTATTTTTATACCTACTGACCTAGCTTTTGACCGCACATGACCCTGTTTCGAACTTTACCTAGATATCATCAAGATGAACATTCAGACCAACTTTCATACAGATCCCATGAAAAATATGGCCTTTAGAGAGGTCACAAGGTTTTTCTATTATTTGACCTACTGACCTAGTTTTTGAAGGGATGTGACCCACTTTCGAACTTGACCTAGATATCATCAAAATGAACAGTCAGACCAACTTTCATACAGATCCCATGAAAAATATGGCCTCTAGAGAGGTCACAAGGTTTTTCTATTATTTGAACTACTGACCTAGTTTTTGATGGCACATGACCCATTTTCAAACTTGATCTAGATATCATCAAGGTGAACATTCTGACCAATTTTCATGAAGATCTCATGAAATATATGGCCTCTAGAGAGGTCACAAGGTTTTTCTATTTTTAGACCTACTGACCTAGTTTTTGACAGCACGTGACCCAGTTTCGAACTTGACCTAGATATCATCAAGATGAACATTCAGACCAACTTTCATACAGATCCCATGAAAAATATGGCCTCTAGAGAGGTCACAAAGTTTTTCTATTATTTGACCTACTGACCTAGTTTTTGATGGCACGTGACCCAGTTTCGAACTTGACCTAGATATCATCAAGGTGAACATTCTGACCAATTTTCATGAAGATCTTTTGAAATATATCTTCTCTAGAGAGGTCACAAGGTTTTTCTATTTTTAGACCTACTGACCTAGTTTTTGACAGCACATGACCCAGTTTCGAACTTGACCTAGATATCAACAAGGTGAACATTCTGGCCAATTTTCATGAAGATCTTGTGAAATATATGGCCTCTAGAGAGGTCACAAGGTTTTTCTATTTTTAGACCTACTGACCTACTTTTTGGCCACACGTGACCCGGTTTCGAACTTGACCTAGAATTTACCAAGATGAACATTCTGACCCATTTTCATAAAGATCCCATGAAAACTGTGACCTCTAGAGATGTCACAAAGAAAAGTTTACGCACGGACGCACGCATGGACGACGGACGCTGCGCGATCACAAAAGCTCACCTTGTCACTTTGTGACAGGTGAACTAAAAACAACACCTTATTTCTAGATCAAATATTTTAACAAATGCTTTTTTTTTGCTTTATTTTGATAGCCTTTATTGTTGAATATCACTTCCTAACAATATAAATATAAATCATTACAACATTTGGTTCCAGGATGGCCAAGAGTTACCAAGGCAACCATTTGCAGAAGTATGAAATGGAAGTTCATCAAGTCTTTCTGGTTGACATTACTGGTCTTAGCTTTTCACAGAAATGGTCCCTCAATAGCTTTCATGGTCCCTCAATAGCTTTCATGGAGAGTTTTACAAAGAATTGGAAAATTTGTGTCCATAGGACACTGCTGCCCCTACTTATCTCAAATAACCTCCCCCCCCCCCCCCCCCGTGGGGCACATTGAATTTTCATGTCTCCCGGTCAATTTTTTTTTGAAACACATGCAACAGGAATTTGAATGCTTTTATTTCTTCATTGGGTTTAACATTGCATTTACACAACTATAGGTCATATAGCAACTTTCCAGCAGCTTTAATGGTGAAAGACCCCCAGGTGCCCCTCTTTGGCAGTATTTCATCACGGGCGGGCACCTGGGTAGAACCACGAACCTTCTGTAAGCCAGCTTGATGGCTTCCTCACTTAAAGAATTCAGCACCCAGAGTGAGGCTCTAACCTACATCAGAGAGGGGCAAGTGATCTGAAGGCATCCACCTTAACCACTTGACCACAGAGGCCCCGAATTTCAATGCACTTTATGCATATCTACAACTCTATTCTTACAGAGTAAAAAACCTAAAAAAAAGCTCCAGGTGCAAAATTTCACATGCTGAAATATGCTCCTTAAATGTTTCATGACTTAAATGCTTTTTGATATATGTGCGACACAAACTTTTAGGTCCTTTACGCATATTTTTGACTAAATCAAGGGCTATAACTCTAGTCTGGTTGAGTAAATTCCAAAACAAAACTCCTGGTGTACAACTTCTCATGGTGCATAACAAACATATCATGTTTGACGACCCTACGTCAAACACTTTTTGAGTTATACACATGTTTGGATGGACGGACATCCATGCTGATGGATATATGTACAGAGACAGGCAAATCTAAGTGCATCCTCCTCCAAAAATTTTGAGAGGCACAAAAACATAAAAACCAAGATAGAGAACCTTTTTCAACAGAGCGAAAACAACAAAATATTCAGGTTTGGAGAGCATATATGCCCTCTTTGGTCTCCTGGTTAATTTCTCTTGAACAGTTTTGCAGTAGAACATTATTTCAAAAACAACATAATTCCACCAACATGATTCTGTAATACAAACCTCGTCTTCCTGAGTCAGTTTCTCCGTCTTTTCCCAGGTAAAATACTTCAAACCACGCAGTCTGGCAAGGTCAGAGTAACAATTTGGATCCCCACAATGAAATCTGAAATACAAATTAATACACAGAGCACTGAGCAGAATATTACTATGAACACAGAGCACTGAGCAGAACATTACTCTGAACACAGAGCACTGAGCAAAACATTACTCTGAACATAGAGCACTGAGCAGAACATTACTCTGAACGCAGAGCACTGAGCAGAACATTACTCTGAACACAGAACATTGAACAGAACATTACTCTGAACACAGAGCACTGAGCAGAACATTACTCTGAACACAGAGCAGAACATTACTCTGAACACAGAGCACTGAGCAGAACATTACTCTGAACACAGAGCACTGAGCAGAACATTACTCTGAACACAGAGCATTGAGCAGAACATTACTCTGAACACAGAGCACTGAGTAAAACAGTACTCTGAACACAGAGCAGAAAATTACTCTGAACATAGAACAGAATATTATTCTGAACACAGAGCATTGAGCAGAACATTATACTAGACAGATTATTACAATGAACACTGAGTCAAACATTAGATTAAAATTGTCCTAGAACATTACATTAAGCACTGAACATTCAGCAAACTTCACACTTAACATTCAGCAGAACATAACACCGAACACTGAGCAAAATGTGACAATGACCATAGAGCAGAACATTACTGTACAACTGATTTTGTATTTCTATGCATCTTATTTCCCTTACAATGTATTTGCAAATATTCAAGTATTTTTCGATTTGAAACATTTTATTGGGAACCAGTCCATACTTATATTACTGTGCCCTTGTTACTATCAAACTAATGAAAGTCCCCCACTTTCCCTCCCCCCTACCCCACCAAAACAAAAAAATTACTTGACCTTTGACCGACGACCATGGGTCATATACACGACACATAGTCTAATCGCAGGGAACATTTCTGTGTAGAACTAAAAAATCCTTCAATGCAATTAAAACTAATGGAGCAGAAACAAATACTTGACCTTGAACAGTGACCTTGACCTTTAACCGACAAGCATAGATCATGTGTTGACACATTATCTCATCATGGGGAATGTTTGTGTGTAGCACTAAGATAATCCATCAATGCATATAAAAGTTATGGAGCAGAAACAATTTTTACTTGACCTTCAATAGTGACCTTGACCTTTGACCTACAAGTATAAGTGATGTACGAGCATAAGCTAAATATTGCCCTTTATTATCATACCAAGTTTAAGGAACCTAGCTTGAATACATTTTAAGTTATCGCAGGCTCCAGATTTGTAGACGGACAGATGGATGTTCCTACATATGGGTATTTATGTGGCTACTCTTTTGTTTTCTCTATTGTTTCTTTAGCCGCGTTAAAGAAAAATAGCCAAATAAAAGCTTACAGAATGAATGACATCCGCCAAAGTATGCAAATGTAAGCTCGGACAGATGGATGGATGGAGGACATTCCTATAGCCCCCTCCGGTGTTCAACCAGTTGTGGACTTATTACAAAATTGTAAAGGTTATTCCACCTGAATAGTTTGACTGTTGTTGTACAAGTACAGCCCCTAAATATGATTGCAGAAGTACATGGCTAGCATTTGAATTAAGTTACATTTGTTGTTGTTGACCATAGTCAGCATCTGAACAGTGTCTGTTCTTGTTGTACATGATCAACATCTGAATATGGTGACAATTGTTGTTCTACAGGATCATGGTCAGTGCCTGATTGCAGGGATATTTGTCACTTGCGGGTGAAAGGCTGGCAAGTGTATCACTGAGACATTACATTAACCCTTACCACGCTGGAAATGATTGATTCTGCCTTTGCGACCAGTGTAGATCATGATCAGCCTGCACATCCATGCAGTCTGATCAAGATCTGCACTGTTCACCATTCAGTCAGTATCCTTTTGGTAAACACCCCTTTTAACACTTAATGGTACTGTCCAAATTGAAAGATGGACAAGTTCATTATAGAAATTTAGCAGGGTAAGGGTTAATAAATAATTAAACACTTACAACTCAATAACTGATCCCCAATCTGGCTGATACAACATGTGTGTGAGACCAGCACCATGCATTCCAATAAACACATCGCTGTTATGAGAAACCTGCAATGGTAAAACCAACAGCATGCATTCCAGTAACCATATTACTGTGAGGTGAAACCTGTAATGGTAAAACCAACAGCATGCATTCCAGTAACCATATTACTGTTAGGTGAAACTTGTAATGGTAAAACCAACAGCATGCATTCCAGTAACCATATTACTGTGAGGTGAAACCTGTAATGGTAAAACCAACAGCATGCATTCCAGTAACCATATTACTGTTAGGTGAAACCTGTAATGGTAAAACCAACAGCATGCATTCCAGTAACCATATTACTGTTAGGTGAAACCTGTAATGGTAAAACCAACAGCATGCATTCCAGTAACCATATTACTGTTAGGTGAAGCCTGTAATGGTAAAACCTTTATCAAGCACTCCATAACCCCACATTGCTGGAAAGAGGCCATATAATGTATAATTGTGTTGGTGTGATGTTAAATCCAACATAAAACAAAACAAAACACTGTTGGTATGAGAAACCTGAAACAGTAAAACCAGAATCATGCATCCAATAAACACAATTCTGTTAAAAGAATCATTGAATATATGACCATAAAAACAGGCTTCACCCCTAGCTCCTATGATTTTGACAAACCAAGTTTCTGATGTTAGAGAGCCATTTGGCAAATACAAAAAATTTTGACAAAAACATTCTGAGAAGTTTGACTGTATTAATCATATAAGGAAATCCTACCCTGCCCCCTGGTAGCCATGCCTTTTGATGTAGCATAATTAACTGAAGTAATTTGGCAGACTGTTACCTTAAGAACGTTTGCTGTGATTTTTTTTTGAAATGGGGCTGGTGATTTCTAGGAATAAGGTCAGTAATTTGGTCGAAAATGTGCTTCCATGGTGTAGTCGAAAGAAGTCCATAATGAATAGATCCAAATTTTCCTATTTTTTGCACAAATTGGAGTAGAACGAGTGCTTTAATCACATTTTTTTCACTGCTAGAATTCATTCTGCATAAAATGAGACGGTTTTAATATTTATACACCCCACATGGCAGGTTTTGCAGATCGAAAACGGAAGTAGGTGTTTATTGTGCAGACAAGAGCAAATATGCACCAATTTTTGGGTAGCAGACCACAACTGATTGGCATTTCAATAGGAACTATTCAACCCCCTATTTTCTTTTCATTTTTTCGTTAATTTATGACAGAACTTTCATGAAAAACAGGTGTAGGAAAAAAAGATGTTCTATATAGATATGTAAAGACGACCTGAAGTTGTCGTGTTTTTATATGAAACAAAGAAGGATTTGAATTACTGACGAAGAGGATAAAAATTCTTATAATTTCCCACTGAGCCATACAGAGAAAACATTGGCTGCATACCCTTGTAGCTTTGTTTTTTCGTACAATTCAACCTGATTTGAAGGAACTGGAATTTGGTAGAGTATCATCCAAGGGATTGGACTTTGATAAAGTATCGCCCTGCGGATTGGACTTTGGTAAAGTACTGCCCAAGGAACTGGACTTTGGTAAAGTTTCGTCCTACTGATTGGACTTTGGTGAAGTATTGCCTTACGGATTGGACTTTGGTAAAGTATTGCAAAAAGGGTTTGGAATTTGGTACAGTATCGCCCTAGGTAGAGTACTGCCCAATGGACTGGAATTGATCCCGTAAGGGATTGGACTTTGGTAAAAGTATAGCTTAAGGAAATGGACTTTGGTAAAGTGTAGCACAAGAGACTGGAATATGGTACAGTATAGCCAAAGAGACTGGACTTTGGTAAAGTACTGCCTAAGGGACTGGAGTTTGGTAGAGTATGCCCAAGGGATTTGCACTTTAGTAAAGTATTGCCCAAAAGATTGATTGGACTTTGGTAAAGTATCCCACTAGGTAGAGTATTGTCCAAGTGATTGGACTTTGGTAAACTATCGCCCAAGGGACTAGAATTTAGCAGAGTATCACCCATGGGATTTGACTTGGTAGAGTACTTCTACTGAGACTTCTGATAGTCTATGGTTCGTACAAGAGGGTCATGATGACCCTGGATCACTCACCTGAGTAATATGAGCTACAGGTTTCAAATGTCAAACTGATGCTAAAATATTAAGAAAGTCAGTAGGTCACATTCATGGTCAATGAAATTCAGTTTTACGATCGGTGTGCAAAACTGTGTATGTCATCCAAATTAAAAGGCTGTATCTTAAAAAACAAGAAAGTAGGTCAGCAGGTCAAGGTCACAGTAAAAGTGCATCATATTACTTGGGTCATCGGGAAATTTAAATTAAACAGTTTAAAAAAGGGACCCAGAAAATTTTTTTAAAAGTACTTTTTCCTATATAACTCATATAATAATTAAGGCAATGGGGCCCATGGCCTATTATAACCCCGGGGCCCTAACCCTGAATTTTTTGGGTAAGGATACGGGCAATGCACCTTACAAAATATAAAAAGGCCCGGGTTTGTGGGGTTTTCAACAAAAATTTCAAATTTAAATTTCCTATTTTTAAAAAATTTGGGGAAACCCCCGGGGGCAGGGCCCCCTTTTCCCCCCAGGGAACAATTTGAACAATTCTGGTTGGGGAAACCATAAGAAAATGTACAAACAAAATATAAAAGGTCAAATTTCCTTGTTTTTTCCGACAAAAAAGTTTTTTTTAAATTTTTTTTTCCTATATAATTCTATGTAAAATTTGGGGCCCCGGGGGGGGGTTGGGGCCCATATTTGACCCTGGGGGATAATTTAAAAAAAACTTGGTAGGGGAAACTACTAGAGAGGGAACTTTTCCCAAATAATAAAGCCCAAGGCTGTGTGGTTTTGTACAAAAAGATTTTTCCAAGTTTTCTCTATATAAGTCTATAAAAAAACCTTTGTGCCCCCCGGGGGGGGGGCCATATTTGACCCGGGAGGGGATAATTTGAACAATTTTGGGTAAGGACCAATAGATGGCTACACACCAGATATTAAAGCCCGGGCCCCGTGGTTTTGGGGCAAAAAGATTTTTTTAAATTTTTCCCTTTTGGTTGCCATGGCAACCACAGTTCCGCATGGAAATTTAATTCTTTGAACAATTTTGAAAGGGGGCCACCCAAGGTTCATTCCTGTGGAGTTTGGTGTAATTCTGCCTAGTGGTTTTCAAGAAGAAGATTTTCTTAGAAAATGTTGACGGACACACGACGGACATTGACCGGTCACAAAAGCTCACCATGAGTCTTTGGCTCAGATGAGCTAAAAAAACATCAACAACAAAACTCAAGTACATTTCAAGAACATTTTAAGGACTTTTCTTACTTTTTTCAAGGGCTACGTGTCATGGAATATAAACAAATTTTATTAACTAATTTGTAAACACTGTGACAGTAGAAACTATTCTCTGTGATACATGATAAAATACCATCTACATTGCCAAAATGTCATTTCATTTTTTACACTTACCTTAACCTGTTCTAAGAATGGCATATCTCTGAAACAGAAAGGATATATAAAATAACCTCTGCTATCAACACATCCCAATAGCAAACATCTCTATACAATACATTTCATTAGAAAACACCTCTCAACAACACACCTCATTAGCAAACACCTCCCTATAACACACCTCAGTAGCACTCACCTCCCTACAATACACCTCAGAAGCACCCACCTACCTATATATAATAACAGATCACTAAATCAAACTCCTCTCTTCAACATATCTCTGCAACGCTAACCTCCCTACAATACATCTCAGTAGCACTCACCTCCTTACAATACATCTCAGTAGCACTCACCTTCCTACAATACATCTCAGTAGCACTCGCCTCCCTGCATCAAATCTCAGTAGCATTCATCTCCCTACAACAAATCACTAAATCAAACTCCTCTCTTAACCTTATCTCAGTGGCACTCACCTCCCTACAACACACCTCAGTAGCACTCATGTCCCTACAACAAATCACTAAATCAAACTCCTCTCTTCACTTTATCTCAGCGGCACTCACCTCCCTACAACACACCTCAGTAGCAATCATCTCCCTACAACAAATCACTAAATCAAACTCCTCTCTTCAACATATCTCAGTAGCACTTGCCTCCCTACAACATACCTCAGTAGCACTCACCTCCCTACATCGCATCTTAGTAGCACTCAACTCCCTACAACACACCTCAGTGACACTCACCCTCCTATAATACATCTCAGTAGCACTCACCTCCCTATAACACATCTCAGTAGCACTCACCTCTACAACACATCCCTAAAACAAACTCCTTTCTTCAACACACCTCTCCCTACAATACATCTCAGCAGCACTCACCTCCCTACAACACATCTCAGAAGCACTCACCGACATACAATACATCTCAGCAGCACTCACCTCCCTACAATACATCTCAGCAGCACTCACCTCCCTACAATACATCTCAGCAGCACTCACCTCCCTACAATACATCTCAGAAGCACTCACCTCCCTACAATACATCTCAGCAGCACTCACCTCCCTAAAACCCATCTCAGAAGCACTCACCACCCTACAACAACAACAAATCCCTAAAACAAACTCTTCTCCTCAACATATCTCAGCAGCACTCACCACCCTACAACAACAACACATTCCTAAAACAAACCCTTCTCCTCAACATATCTCAGAAGCACTCACCTCCCTACAACACATCCCTAAATCAAACTCCTCTCTTCAACATATCTCAGCAGCACTCACCTCCCTACAACATATCTCAGTAGCACTCACCTCCCCATAATACATCTCAGTAGCACTCACCACCCTACAACAACAACACATCCCTAAATCAAACTCCTCTCTTCAACGAATCTCAGCAGACCTCACCTTTCTACAATACATCTCAGTAGCAGTCACCACCCTACAACAACAACACACCATAAAACAAACACTTCTCCTCAACATATCTCAGCAGCACTCACCTCCCTAAAACACATCTCAGAAGCACTCACCACCCTACAACAACAAGACATCCCTAAAACAAACTCTTCTCCTCAACATATCTCAGAAGCACTCACCTCCCTACAATACATCCCTACAACAAACTCCTATCTTCAACCTATCTCAGTCGCACTCACCTCCCTACAATTCATCCCTAAACAAACTCCTTTTTTCAACATATCTAAGCAGTACTTACCTCCCTACAATACATCTCAGTGGTATTCACCTCCCTTCAACAACAACAACAAATCCCTAAAACAAACTCCTCTCTTCAACATATCTCAGCAGCACTCACCTCCCTACAATACATCTCAGTAGCACTCACCTCCCCACAACATATCTCAGTAGCAATCACCTCCCTACAATACATCCCTAAAACAAACTCCTATCTTCAACCTATCTCAGTAGCACTCACCACGCTACAACAACAACACATCCTAAAACAAACTCTTTTCCTCAACATATCTCAGCAGCACTCACCTCCCTACAATACATTTCAGCAGCACTCACCTCCCTACAATACATCTCAGAAGCACTCACCTCCCTACAACAACAACAACACATCCCTTAAACAAACTCCCCTCTTCAACATATCTCAGCAGCACTCACCTCCCTAAAATACATCTCAGAAACACTCACCTCCCTACAACACATCTCAGTAGCACTCGCCTCCCTACAACACATCCCTAAAACAATATCCTCTTTTCAACATACCTCAGCAGCACTCACCTCCCTACAATACATCTCAGACACACTCACCTCCCTACAACACATCCCTAGAACAATCTCCTCTCTTCAACATACCTCAGTAGCACTCACCTCCATACAACACATCTCCAAAACAAACTCCTCTCTTCACCACATCTCAGTAGCACTCACAACGCTTCATCACATTCCTAAAACAAACTCTTCTCTTTGACTCATCTCAGTAACACTTGCCTCCAAAAACACATCTCAGTAGCAAACACATCTATACACACCTTCCCAAAAGCAAACACATATCTACAGCAAACTACAATAGCAAAACACCTCTATACAACATATCTAAATAGCAAACACATCTCTGAAACTAACTGCAATAGCACAGTCCTCTAAAAAACATCTCTACAACACATGCCAAAAGCAAACATCTCTCTACACACATGTCAAAAGCAAACATCACTCTACAACACATCTCAAAAGCACGTGCCTCTCTACAACACATCTCAAAAGTAAAAATCTCTCTACAACACATGTCAAAAGCAAATATCTCTCTACAACACATCTCAACAGCAAACATCTCTCTACAACACATGTCAAAAGCAAACACCTCTCTACAACACATGTCAAAAGCAAACATCACTCTACAACACATCTCAAAAGCATGCGCCTCTCTACAACACATCTCAAAAGTAAAAATCTCTCTACAACACATGTCAAAAGCAAACATCTCTCTACAACACATCTCAAAAGCAAACACCTCTCTACAACACATGTCAAAAGCAAACATCACTCTACAACACATCTCAAAAGCATGCGCCTCTCTACAACACATCTCAAAAGTAAAAATCTCTCTACAATACATGTCAAAAGCAAACATCTCTCTACAACACATCTCAAAGGCATGCACCTCTCTACAACACATCTCAACAGCAAACATCTCTCTACAACACATCTCAAAAGAACACACCTCTCTGGTACAATATGGCTTAAGTTAACATTTACTTCGCAAGGATTGGTATACATCTTGCAACTAAACTTTGGATAAAACTTCACTTGGTTGAACATTTTAATAGTAAAACAGAAGTCAGATACAAAACATAGGATTAGTTTTAGATTTTCCATTTTTATCTTATAATGCTTGGGGTTTTGAAGACATATTTCAATTCTTTTTACCAAATATATGTAAGGCCATGTATACTGGCCGTATACATTAGTTGTGTAATAATTTTCAAATGAATGTCTACGACAGATAAATACAGAATTGGGGGGTAAATTTGATTTAAACAAGAGCCTGTCGAACACGAAATGCCCCCCTTGATGCATTAAGTAATTGCACAAGGAACAGAAATTATATGCTCACTGTAAACAAAAGTTCTACCATTCTGGTTTAATCTGACCTTGACCTTTAACCTATTAACCTAACAAGAGATTACAGATTGATCTTGGCGCCATCCACTGAGCCATTTTTGAATGTTCCAAATTTCAAGACTAGCTCTAGGTCAAAATCAAGGTCAAATTTCATTTAGGTATAAAACAATGTGTATGTGGTCCAAAATTGAAAGCTGTGGCTTGAGAAATGTGAAAGCAGGTCACTAGATCAATTTCAAGGTAAAGTTCTTTTCGGTAGACAGAACTTCAAAATCAAGGTCAAATTTAATTTGGGAACAAAAAACTACGCATGTGGTCCAAATTTGAAGCCTGTACCTTCAAAAATGTGAAAATAGGTCACTAGGTCAATAACAAGGTCAAAGTTTTTTTCAGTACACAAACCTATGCATGTGATCCAAATTTGAAGGCTGTAGGTACAGAAATGTGAAAGTAGGTCACTAGGTCAAGATCAAGGTCAACTCATGTGAAGGTTCATCTTGCCACTCAAAACTATACATCTGGTCCAAATTTGAATGATGTAAGTTATGGACATGAAGATTCTAAGTTTCTCCCTGTATAAGTCTATATGAACCATATGATCTCTGGGGCGGGGCCATATCTGACCTGAGAGGGATAACTTGAACAAACTTGGTAGAGAACCACTAAATGATGCTACATTACAAATTACCAAAGCCATAGTCTTTGTGGTTTGGACAAGAAGATTTTCAAAGTTTTTCCCTATATAAGTATATGTAAACCATGTGACCCCCAGGGCGGAGCCATATTTGACCCTAGGGGAATAATTTGAATAATCTTAGTAGAGGACCACTAGATGATGTCATATACAAAATATCAAAGCCCTAGGCCCTGTGGTTTTGAAAAGAGGTTTTTCAAAGTTTTTTCCTATATAAGTCTAGTATAAACCATGTGACCCTGAGGTGGGCCATATTGACCCCAGGGAAATAATCTGAACAATCTTGGTAGAGGACCACTAGATTTTGCTACGTACCAAATATCAAAGCCCTAGGCCCTATGGTTTTGGACAAGAAATCAGAAACCATTTAACTGTTCCTGGCCAATGTAAACCTTGACCTTTGACCTAATGACCTCAAAATCAATAGGGGTCATCTGCTGGTCATGGCCAACCTAACTATCAATTTTCCTGACACTAGGCCCAAGCGTTCTTGAGTTATTGCCTGGAAACCATTTTACTGTTCCTGGTCACTGTGACCTTGACCTTTGACATACTGACCTCAAAATCAATAGGGGTCATCTGCTGGTCATTGCCAACCTCCCTATCAACTTTCATGATCCTATGCCCAAGTGTTCTTGAGTTATAATCCGGAAACCGTTTTACTGTTCATGGTCACTGTGACCTTGACCTTTAACATACTGACCTCAAAATCAATAGGGGTCATCTGCTGGTCATTACCAACCTCCCTATCAACTTTCATGATCCTAGGCCCAAGGGTTCTTGAGTTATCATCCGGAAACCGTTTTACTGTTCAGGGTCACTGTGACCTTGACCTTTAACATACTGACCTCAAAATCAATAGGGGTCATCTGCTGGACATTACCAACCTCCCTATCAACTTTCATGATCCTAGGCCCAAGCGTTCTTGAGTTATCATCCGGAAACCGTTTTACTATTCAGGGTCACTGTGACCTTGACCTTTGACATATAGACCTCAAAATCAATAGGGGTCATCTGCTGGTGATGACCAACCTCTCTATCAACTTTCATGATCCTAGGCCCAAGCGTTCTTGAGTTATCAACCGGAAACGGATTGGTCTACATTCCGACTGACCGACCGACCGACCGACCGACATCTGCAAAACAATATACCCCTCCTTTTTCAAAGGGGGGCATAAAAATACTTTAAATTAGAAGGTAGGATAAACAGAACATTAGGTTACTGTCTTTATATATTTTAAGTTATCAGGCTTGTCTACAAAAAAATACAAGTCTAGGCTAAAAGCTGAGTTTTATACTTTCTTCGCCTTGCCTAATAAATTTAAATTTATAAGACAGTAACTTGACAGTATCTATATAACCTGGATATAAGTTGAAACCTTACCTAAATTTATAGACCACCAACCTCACTTCATACTCCCCAACAGTGTTCAAGGCTGATATAAGCTGAAACAATAAACAGATGTTTTGTTTTGTTATTTCCTTTGCCAAGTAAGAAGCAACTCTAGACATTACTTTTGCCGGTTTCAAACTTTGTTGTGTCCAACTTAAACATTCATATTTGAACAGGAATCTTTGGAAGTGCAATATTTATATCAATAATGACACATTTTTCAATATTCCCCATTATGCAAACAAATGATTTCAAATTTCCCAGTTTCTGATTAATTCCAGGGAAAGTGCAACTGTGAAGAATCTAACTGGATCCTCCAGTTAATACAAACATTTCGCAATAAACATCCACTACAGCACATATACTATACCCAAATGACATCAAAGACATGTGTTAAGTTTGAATGCATTTTGTATGGTATTTTTGAGAAATCAAAAAAAAAAATTGTGACGTGCTAGAGATTGAGAGGTGACAACAAAAGCTCTCATATCTGAAAAAATTCAAATGGTAGAGCTAACAAGAGGACCATGATGGTCCTATTTCGCTCACCTCTTCCCACATGACCCAGTTTTGAGTATGACGTCGTTTTTTCTATTATTTGACATAGTGTCCTAGTTTTTGAGCTCATGTGACCCAGTTTTGAACTTGACCTAGATATTATCAAGATAAAAATTCTGACCAATTTTCATGAAGATCCATTGAAAAATATGGTCTCTAGAGAGGTCACAAGGTTTTTCTATTATTTGATCTACTGACCTAGTTTTCGAAGGTACGTGACCCTGTTTTGAACTTTACCTAGATATCATCAAGGTGAGCATTCTCACTAATTTTCATGAAGATCTCGTGAAAAATATGGCCTCTAGAGAGGTCACAAGGTTTTTCTATTTTTATACCTACTGGCCTAGTTTTTGACTGCACATGACTCAGTTTCGAAACTGACCTAGATATCATCAAGGTGAACATTCAGATCAATTTTCATGAAGATCCATTGAAAAATATGGCGTCTAGAGAGGACAAAAGATTTGTCTAATTTTAGACCTACTGACCTAGTTTTTGACTGCAGTTGACCCAGTTTCAAACTTGGCCTAGATATCATCAAGATGAACATTCAGACCAAATTTCATACAGATCCCATGAAAAGTATGGCCTCTAGAGAGGTCACAAGGTTTTTTTCTTATTTGACCTACTGACCTAGTTATTTAAGGCACATGACCCAGTTTCAAACTTGACCTAGATATCATCAAGATGATTATTCTGACCAATTTTTATGAAGATCCATTCAAGGGTATGGCCTCTAGAGAGGTCACAAGGTTTTTCTATTTCAAGACCTACTGACCTAGTTTTTGATCGCAGTTGACCCAGTTTCAAATCTGACCTATAACATCATCAAGAAAAACATTCAGACCAAATTTCATACAGATCCCATGAAAAATATGGCCTCTAGAGAGGTCACAACATTTTTTCATTATTTGACCTACTGACCTACTTCTTGAAGGCATGTGACCCACTTTCGAACATGACCTAGATATCATCAAGATGAACATTCTGACCAATTTTTATGGAGATCCATTCACAAGTATGGCCTCTAGAGAGGTCACAAGGTTTTTCTATTTTTAGACCTAGTGACCTAGTTTTTAACGGCACATGACCCTGTTTCGAACTTGACCTAGATATCATCAAAATGAACATTCAGACCACCTTTCATACAGATCCCATGAAAAATATGGCCTTTAGAGAGGTCACAAGGTTTTTCTATTATTTGACCTACTGACCTACTTTTTGATGGCACGTGACCCACTTTCGAACTTGACCTAGATATCATAAAGGTGAACGTTCTGACCAATTTTCATGAAGATCTCATGAAATATATGGCATCTAGAGAGGTCACAAGGTTTTTCTATTTTTAGACCTACTGACCTAGTTTTTGACCGCACATGATCAAGTTTCAAACCTGACCTAGATATCATCAATATGAACATTCAGACCAACTTTCATACAGATCCCATGAAAAATATGGCCTTTAGAGAGGTCACAAGGTTATTCTATTATTTGACCTACTGACCTAGTTTTTGATGGCACGTGACCCAGTTTCGAACTTGACCTAGATATCATCAAGGTGAACGTTCTGACCAATTTTCATGAAGATCTTGTGAAATATATGGCCTCTAGAGAGGTCACAAGGTTTTTCTATTTTTAGACCTACTGACCTAGTTTTTGAAGGCACATGACCCAGTTTTGAACTTGACCTAGATATCATCAAGGTGAACATTCTGACCAACTTTCATGAAGATCTTATCAAATATATGGCCTCTAGAGAGGTCACAAGGTTTTTCTATTTTTATGTTTCGGGAGACCTAAATATACAAAAACTCTACGCTATTCAGAATTTTCATTTACTTTTGTTACCATATAAATAATGTAAATAACAAGAGTACTGCAATACGGAGCAATATAGGCCCGAAGGTATGACCTTTGACCCATCAGTGTGACCTTGACCTTGAAGTGAGCCATCTGAAACACACACTCTGCACTTCTTCTCGAACATTTGTGCCAAGTTTCCTTAAAAACATTCAAGCAGTTCAAGAGTTACTGAGCAGACACAAAACAAAGTCATATGACCTTTGACCCCTAAGTGTGACCTTGAGGCGAGCCATCCAAAACGTGCTCTGTACATTGTCTCCATGTGGTGAACATTTGTGTCAAGTTTTTCGAAATCCTTCAAAGAGTTCAAGAGTTACAGAGCGGACACAAATTGCTAACAGACGGACGTTCCAACAGACACCGGCATCATAACATAATACGTCCCTCAGGGCATATAATATTAAGTGAGAGTAAGGGGACAGATTACCTCATCTTGGTTCATTATGTTCCGGTATTTGGTATTCCTTGCAAGAATTGTTATCCTTATTTTGTTCTCCTGAAAATACAACAAGAGGGTCATCGAGAGTCATACCCTTATATCACATGCCAAATACCAAAGCTCTAGAGAAAAAGATTTTTCAAGTCTGATAGCTGAAAACCTATTTTTAACCAAAAAGACCCATATGTTCAATGAACCAAAACCATTTGAACAACTTTGAAAGAGTGCTACCTAGAGATCATTTGTGTAAAGTTTCATCAAAATCTATTCAGTTGTTTTGGAGGAGATGTTGTTTAAAGAAATTGTTGATGAAAAGTGACCACACCCTCTGGTGGCCATGTTTTTAATGAATAAAAAAAATTAAACAATATTTGTAGAAGGTCACACTGACACCATTTGTGTGTTATTATTTTAAAATTGGCCTTACAGTTTTATACTAGAAGATTTTCTAAGTTTCTACTATATACATATAGGGAAATGTGACCAAGTGATAAGGGACAAGTATTTTGAAGTCTGAAACCTTAACAAGGCCGACAAGGCCAAAAGAAGCCCAATTTGAACATCTTTATTGCTTCAGCAAATTATTGTCCTTGTATTTTCACAATCTTACCAGAGGACCTTCTTGAGGTATATGAAGTCTATGGACAAGATGTGCTGAAAAGGCTTTGAACAAGCTGCTGCCACGGCAACCAGGAATCTATAATAACAAAGCACACTAATATATTTACATTCGCCCTATTCTTTTCCACTGAAAAATACGACGTACATTTCATATGAACAGCAAAAGGAAAGGCACGAAAGTTACGTCATTGCTGCTTAGTGATAACCGACTTTGACGACGTCCGCGTATAGTCAGGGAGAACGTTCCTTAGATGACGTCGCAGTTGTTCCGTCTGGTGAACGGAATGGCCGGGAAGCTGATTTTAATGTTGAATGCTACAAAATATGTGCAATTTATAATATTATCTTGTTAACAAATGGAAAGGAAATATAATGTAAATATTAGAAATGAAACTATTTTTTGGGTGTTCATGCGAAATGAACGACAGAATAGGATCGGCAAATTAAACAAGAATCGCTAGCGTGATTCATGAATTTGCCGATCCTATTCTGTCGTTCATATCACATGAACACCGAACAAGAGGACCATGATGGTCCTGAATCGCTCACTTCTTCCCACATGACCCAGTTTTGAGTATGACATCGTTTTTGACCAACTTTCATGAAGATCCCATGAAAAATGTGACCTCTAGAGTGGTCACAAGGTTTTTCTATTTTTAGACCTACTGACCTAGTTTTTGAAGGCACGTAACCCAGTTTCGCACTTGACCTAGATATCATCAAGATGAACATTCTGACCATTTTTCATGAAGATCCCATGAAAAATGTGACCTCTAGAGTGGTCACAAGGTTTTTCTATTTTTAGACCTACTGACCTAGTTTTTGACCGCACGTCACCCAGTTTCGAACTTGACCTAGATATCATCAAGATGAACATTCTGACCAACTTTCATGAAGATCCCATGAAAAATGTGACCTCTAGAGTGGTCACAAGGTTTTTCTATTTTTAGACCTACTGACCTAGTTTTTGACTCCACGTGACCCAGTTTCGAACTTGACCTAGATATCATCAAGATAACATTCTGACCAACTTTCATAAAGATCCCATGAAAAATGTGACCTCTAGAGTGGTCACAAGGTTTTTTCTATTTTAGACCTACTGACCTAGTTTTTGACCGCACGTGACCCAGTTTTCGAACTTGACCTAGATATCATCAAGATGAACAATCAGACCAACTTTCATAAGATCCCATGAAAAATGTGACCTCTAGAGTGGTCACAAGGTTTTTTCTATTTTAAGACCTACTGACCTAGTTTTTGAACGCACTGACCCAGTTTCGAACTTGACCTAGATATCATCAAGATGAACATTCTGACCAATTTTCATGAAGATCCCATGAAAAATGTGACCTCTAGAGTGGTCAAAAGGGTTTTTTTCTATTTTTAGACCTACTGACCTAGTTTTTTACTGCACGTGACCCAAGTTACCCCGAACCTGACCCTTAGAGATCCATCAATTCAAGATTTTAGAACAATCTGACCAACTTTAACATGCAAGATCCACCATTAAGAAAAATGTGACCTCTAGAGTGGTCACAAGGTTTTTTCTATTTTTAGACCTACTGACCTAGTTTTTTGATCCCCACGTGACCCAGTATTCGAACTTGACCTAGATATCATCAAGATGAACATTCTGACCAACTTTCATGAAGATCACATGAAAAATGTGACCTCTAGAGTGGTCACAAGGTTTTTCTATTTTTAGACCTACTGACCTAGTTTTTGACCGCACGTGACCTAGTTTCGAACTTGACCTAGATATCATCAAGATGAACATTCTGACCAATTTTCATAAAGATCCCATGAAAAATGTGACCTCTAGAGTGGTCACAAGCAAAAAGTTTACGGACGGACGGACGACGGACACTGCGCGATCACAAAAGCTCACCTTGTCACTTTGTGACAGGTGAGCTAAAAAATCATTTCATTTCTTAAGTACATGACATTGTATATAATAATGTAACATATTCAGTGAGCATATGAACCAAGATCATAATCTGGGTAAACTGACAACATAAAAGACAAGATTCTGTTTATCAACCATTTGATATATGATGTCATATTGTGATGAGAAATTGATCTATATACTCTCTAAACATGTCAATCTGGAAATGAGCCGCACCATGAGAAAACCAACATAGTGCATTTGCCACCAGCATGGATCCAGACCAGCCTGCGCATCTGCGCAGTCTGGTCACGATCCATGCTGTTCGTTAACAGTTTCTCTAACTGTAATAGGCTATGAAAACAAACAGCATGGATCCTGGATGTGCAGGCTGGTCTGGATCCATGCTGGTTGCTAATGCATTATGTTGGTTTTCTCATGGCGCGGCTCAAATAAATCAATCTCTGAATATACCAAATTCTACATTTTGGTAGTATTTCAGTTATTAAAAATTTAACCTAACTAATGCTCCTGAATGCTATTTAAGTAACCAACAACTTCCCTACATAAATCAACATGATGCTCTTTGCAAGAAACCAAATAAAAATTATATTCTCTGCAAATAACCTGCTGCTCCACTGTAACACTTTGTTTTCAGCAAAATAACCTAAAACTTACCTTCATAAATTAACAAGCTGTTCTCATATGAAACCAAGTTTCCCTATTTATATTAATAAAATCTGTAAAAAGATCCTTTAGAAGCATAGAATGCAACCAAGCAGAATAGCAGATTCCGTTTGACTGAGTCTGTTCAACATCTCTCATGACCCCTAAAACCTTTTTCACAGAGTAACCAAAAACTTCCTAATAAATATCAACACCCTGTTCTCTGCAAGTAACTAACAACTTCCCCATTTATATCATCATGCTGTTCTAGTTTACACTAATTTATCTTAGGTCAATTATGAAGCAAGTTCGACAATGTTTATTACACCAGTATCTCTCTTGCTTAGCATTCAGCATTGAAAGGGAAACTGGTTTCTTCTCTAATACCCTTCATAACAATGGATTCCAACAATGAGGTGTCAAGACTAATGAAAGTTGTAGAACTCTCTATGTAAGTGCCTGTGGCTGTAATATTGTAGATATTTACTGGTGAGGAGAGTGCTTTAACACTCTATCTGTGACTGTAATATTTTAGATATTTACTGGTGAGGAGAGTGCTTTACCATTCTACCTGTGACTGTAATATTTTAGATATTCACTGGTGAGGAGAGTGCTTTACCACTCTATCTGTGACTGTAATATTTTAGATATTCACTGGTGAGGAGGGTGCTTTACCACTCTATCTGTGACTGTAATCTTTTAGATATTTACTGGTGAGGAGGGTGCTTTACCACTCTACCTGTGACTGTAATCTTTTAGATATTCACTGGTGAGGAGAGTGCTTTACCACTCTACCTGTGACTGTAATCTTTTAGATATTTACTGGTGAGGAGAGTGCTTTACCACTCTATCTGTGACTGTAATCTTTTAGATATTTACTGGTGAGGAGGGTGCTTTACCACTCTACCTGTGACTGTAATCTTTTAGATATTTACTGGTGAGGAGGGTGCTTTACCACTCTACCTGTGACTGTAATCTTTTAGATATTTACTGGTGAGGAGGTGCTTTACCACTCTACCTGTGACTGTAATCTTTTAGATATTTACTGGTGAGGAGGTGCTTTAACCACTCTATCCTGTGACTGTTAATTTTTAGTATATTTACTTGTGAGGAGGTGCTTTAACCACTCTACCTGTGACTGTAATCTTTTAGATTTTTTTACTGTTACTAAAGTGCTTTACCATGTAAATCTGTGACTTGAATATTGTAAATATCTTCCTGGTGAGGGGGAAAGGGTGCTTTTTTACCACCCCTACTATGAACCTGTAATCTTTATATATTTACTTAGGGGTGCTTAAACCACTACTATCAACTGTTGACTGAATACACTTTAGATATTTTGCATCTGGAGACTGATGAAAAACTTTACCCACTCTCTTTTTGTATTTTAGCACTGTTAACTTTAAGATAAAATTTTTTTTCTGTGAAAAGAAGTTCTAAACCAACACACATATATGTGAGTATTATTTTTAAACAAATTTCACTGCCAGCCTGCCCTTTACCTTCACCTAAGACTGAGCCGCTTTCTATAACCCCAAAACTACAAAAGGAGATTCCTTAACCACACTTCCTGAAGACTGTAAAATATTTACATATCAAAAAGGAGAGAAGGGATGCATTAATTTCATTAACTGTTGTAATCTTTTAGGAATTCACTTGAGGAAAGTGCTTACCACACCTTCTGAGACAGGATAGACTATTCAAATAAAAAGATATTAAGTCGAAAAAGGGTTCGTTTAGACCCCCCAACATGTGAGACAGGTAATATTATTAAGTGTACTTGACCTTTTGGTAGGAGGGTTTCTGTGACACTTCTCATAGACGTGAACATTTTAGAAACAGACTGTTTCAGAGAGTGCATTCCCCCACACTTATCAGTGACCAGTTAATTTAGAACACTTTCTAGGAGCGTGCTTTACCACGTCTATCTTGACTGTAAAATTCCTTTTTAAATTTCCATGGAATGAAAAGATAGGCCCTTAACCCACTCCTACATAAATGACCCGTAATCGTTTAGTATTGACCCGTGAGTACGGAGCTGGTTACCACATCGTCTTTTCTGTGAGTAACATTCAGAATTTATTTGAAACCATGCTTTACAATCTATATAACCGTAACACGCCATAATGACTATACTTTAAATCTAAGTGTATTGACCCGTTTAGCTAGGGTGTTTGGGCACGTTGTCGTTACTTACAATCAGGCCAATATTTGTAAAACTATTCCCCATATACCGGTACAGTTGGAAACACAGCGACAATACAGACTTCAAAAATATATCTCCGTATAAGAAGAAGAAACGATTGCACATCTTATCAACCTACAAATTATTACCATATAGATAGGGGAAACCAATGCATCTTTTATTACACCATGCCAAATATCAGATTTCAGGAATGTTCAACTGTGGCCGAACCCCAAAAACCCGCACGAAGCAGTGCGGATGTAATACACCGAAACCATTTGGCCATTCTTCGAATTACAACACCGCCGGGTGCAAAGAAGAACTATAGTTATGGAAAGAATAATGATTAGCTCCTACCCATGATTTTCTAAAGTCTAAAAAGGGCATAATTCTTGTAAAAAAAGCAGAAAAAGAGTTAAGGCTATCCTTAGTAACAGTTGTATCACTTAAGAATGGTGAAAAACATTTGAAGGTTTTAAAGCAACAAGCTTTAGATAGTTTATGGAAAAAGGGGGGTTTGAACTTTTTTAGAATATAAACAAAAAATCCAGCTTAAGAATAAGATTTTCAAGAAAAAGTGGCAAAAATTAATGCTAAACAAGTCAGGATTAGTTAAAGTTTGCTTTGGCTGTAAAAAGTCAAAACTTATATAAAATCAAGTTTCGACCAATATTCCAAACAAATGAAAACTTACGATAGTTCAGTAGAATCGTAGTGTTAACCTTAACATAAAACTTTCAAGAAAATCAGAAATTAATACTAATCCCAAAAGAATTAATTCTTGCCAAAAAAGCAAGTAAATGGAAAAAAAATTATGGTTTCTTGTGTACAAAGGGGCAATTATCATGGTAAATCAATTTCTTGTCAAGTTTCAAAAACAATACACATTTGACCGAAACACAAAACCCTTTTCCAAAGAAAAACATGATTTTCAAATCCCGAAGAAAGGGGCAATAAATCATTGCAAAAAAACATGGAGTTATGTTCCTGATTAAGGTCTACTAAACTGAACAATATTAATTTCAAAAACATGTTTACAAAGTTTTAAGGGGTAAAAGTTAGACCCTAAACCCTTTTTAAAACTTAACCAAAATGAAATGTATCAAGTACAAAATGGGCCATAAACTGCAAAATGCAAATGGATTATGTTCCTTGCCATTATAACAGGGTCACTTATGATAGTAACAATATTCCCAATTCAAAACAATGGGCCTATGCCTAGTCACACAGAGTAAACATCCTAAACATAAAACTTAAAAAACCCGCTTAACACCACACCCGACAAACCGCTCAAGGAGAAAAATTCTACCAAGTTTTTAATGCAAAAAATGTGCTTCAGATGCAAACAAGATTTATTCTATTTTCCAGTGACTTAGTTTTTTAACTTAACCAAAAAAACCCTGTTTCATAACAATCATTTGACCAAACCCTTATTCAAAGCTTAGTTTAATATTCTTTTGAAATGTAAGTTCATTAAACCAAACACACAATAAATTATAGATTTGAGGAAAACATTTTTAACCATTTGCCCCTCCACCCTCCTTCCCTAACCCCCCAACAAACTAAACACTCCCAGCCTGCTTTCCCTAACCCCCAACAAACTAAAACAAAAGGGATCTTCCTCTAACTGCAGTCACCGATTCCATGCCACAAAGAGCAGTTTAAAAGCTATATACATTATACAGGAAACCAGGAGAGTTAAGGTATGGCCAAAATCATGACATTATTAACTGTTGTATTATCTTTTAAGGTAATATCAGCTACAAATAGTCATACAACAACAGTTCTCTGAGGACATGGATGCTAGACTATTCAACAGCCTCTTCAAGTAAAGGAATATTAAAGTCGAAAAAAAGGGCACAATTTCGTAATTAGATGCCCACAGGCAACATGTCGAGCCCAACAGCTGTCTAAAATGACCTTTTATCCTCAAATTGACCTTTACCTTTAATAGGGGCCCGAGGTTTGCATTGACACTCCGTCCCCTAGAAGTGAACATTTAGTAAAAAAAAAAAAAAAATTTCTACATACTTATCATTATGGCCTGGACTTTGACCCCGTACCTTGACCTTTGAGAAGAACCTGGGTTTTACGACATTTCCGTCCATTGAGTTACCATCATGCCAAATATAATCAAATTCCCCAGGAATTTCCCAAAATTAGGTCCGACAAAAAAAAACCGACGGAACACACGATGTACATACACCAACAGCCATTTGACAACTGTCTTGCTTTCCCCAAACGGGTGACAAAATGAAAAAACAAGTTATGGAATGTAGCAATGCATGCACTCACAAAATGGCAAGCTTTTATATTTCAAAATCGAAAAAGGGGGGTAATTTTTAAAAAAAAGCAAAATATTTGATTAAGAACCTACCAAGTAAAATCAGTTTATCACATTGAAGAAGTGAGTGAAGTTTAAACCATTCCCCGAATGGTTTTTGAGAACAAGTTTTCAACAAAGCCTCACCAAATTTAATGCTGCATGGACCAAAAACACACGGGTGATCCAATGGCATACTTATTCTTAAATATCAAACTAAAGAAATGCTCACTTATAGTTATTCCTATAGAATTTCAAGAAAAATTGTCAAATTAATAACTTCACTTTACCAAATTCTTTAGATGTACATCTTTTGGTCTGTAAAAGCTTCAAAAATTTTCTTAAACAAATCAAAAAAATTCCCTCTGACCTGAAAAATATACCCAAAAAAAATTTTTTGAAAATTTTTTCAAAACAAGTTCAGTCAAACCCTAGTGTTACATCTGTCTTACTTTAATTTTTCAAGAAAAAAAAACAGAAAAATGAATACAAACTCTGAAATAAAACAACTTAAATGAACAACATTAATTAAATAAAACAATTATAAATGGAACTATAACGAAAACATTTTTCGGGAAAATCGATTATGTCAAGGGTTTCTTCAGGAAAAATCAGGATTTTCTTTTTAGCAAAAACGTTTAAAAAAGTAAAAAACTATTTTGTCACGGATAAAGGGTTTTACAAACCCCCTTTTCCCTTTCCAATAGAACATTTAACATTATTTTTACAAATACCCTGCGAGAGTAGTAAGAAAGGCAAACTTATATTTTAACATTGACAACATAACAACACTATGGAGATCTAGAACTGTGCTCCATCAATAAGGATACCTACTAAACTGAACAATATTTTTCATAAATCATGTTTTTACAAATTTAATAATGGGCTATAATTCTCGGAGTTATGGCCTCTTCAAATCCTCTTTTTAACTGAATCAGTTATACCGAACAATGAAAGTGGTAGTCAGGACAAAAAAAAAAATGTGAGACATGCTGATAAACTGACTGACAAGACCAAACTTTTATGTTCCTTACAACCATTTTAAGAGGGTGTACTACATTATGACCTCCAAGTTAACAACATCTAAAACACCAAACACCTCTCTATAAACAAGAGGACCAAGATGGCCCTAGGTCACACACGAGTAACACATCTTAACAGTGTAAACATCTTTGACAAAAAGACCCAGCTTTTTGACACCATATGACCCAGTTTCAAACTTGTCTTGAGTTTTCAAGGAGATAAACATTCTGACCAAGTTTCATGAAGACTGGCACAAAAATGTGGCTTCCAGAGTGTAAACAAGATTTTTCTTCAATTTGGCCTAGTGACTTAGTTTTTATCCAACCTGACCAAATTTTTAACCCATCCGAAATTTCATGGAGACAAATATTCTGACCAACTTTCATTAAGATTGGACCAAAAATGTGGCCTCTTAAGTTTAAATAAGTGTTTTCTTTGATTTGACATAGTGACCTAGTTATTGATCCCACATGACCCAGATTAAAATTCATCCAGGATTATATGGAGACAAACATTCTGACAAAGTATCGTGAAGATTGGGGCAAAAAAGTGGCCTCTAGAGTGTAAACAAGCTTTTTCTTTGATTTGACCTAGTAGCCTAGTTTTTGACCTAACGTGACCCAGATTCAAAATCATCAGACTTCATGATAAACATTCTAAATTTTACGAAGATTGAATACAAAATGTGATCCCTAGAGTGTAAACAAGCTTTTTCTCTGATTTGATCTGACAACCCAGTCTTTGACCCCACATGACCCAGACAAAAACTCATGCAAGATTTTATGGAGACAAACATTCTGATCAAGTTTCATGCACACCAGATGAAAAATGCAGCCCCTATTGCACATACCAAGTTTTTCTTTGATTTGACAGAATGACCTAGTTTTGACCCCAGATGACCTCTAGATTCAATAAAACTAGAGCTATCACTAAAGGTGATGAATGTACCCCCCGCATGCACTGACACAGTACATTGCAATTTGATGCACACAAGATTGCATAATTATGTGGACTGTATAATGTATATAGACTGTATGTATAGTAACAAAAAACAAAGTCCCATAACTATGCAGAATATTTATCTAAAAGAACGTAACATGCACCATGCACAACTAGGGTTGGTACTGATCACTTGTGTGAAGTTTCATTAAATTGTGTGCAAGGGTTCGGAAGATTAGGCACGCACAAGACTGCATATACAGACTGTATGTCTGTATGTACATAGTATGTTAACGAGAAACAAAGTCCCATAACTCTGCAATTTTTGTCGTTGAAAGAACCTAACATGCCCCATGCACAACTACTGTTGTTACTGATCACTTGTGTGAAGTTTCATTAAATTGTGTCAAGGGGATGAGGAGAGATGGTGCGCACAAGATTGTGTCTATGTATATAGTTTAGTAATAAAAAACAAAGTCCCGTAACTCTGCAATTTTTTTTTCTGAAAGAACCTAACATGCCCCATGCACAACTACTGTTGTTACTGATCACTTGTGTGAAGTTTCATTAAATTGTGTCAAGTGGATGAGGAGAGATGGTGCGCACAAGATTGTGTCTATGTGTATAGTATAGTAACAAAAAACAAAGTCCCGTAACTCTGCAATTTTTTTTTCTGAAAGAACCTAACATGCCCCATGCACAACTACTGTTGTTACTGATCACTTGTGTGAAGTTTCATTAAATTGTGTCAAGTGGATGAGGAGAGATGGTGCGCACAAGATTGTGTCTATGTGTATACTATAGTAACAAAAAACAAAGTCCCATAACTCTGCAAGTGTTTTTTCTGAAAGAACCTAAAATGCCCCATGCACAACTACTGTTGTTACTGATCACTTGTGTGAAGTTTCATTAAATTGTGTCAAGGGGATGAGGAGAGATGGTGCGCACAAGATTGTGTCTACGGACAGACAGACGGACAGACAGACAACCTGAAACCAGTATACCCCCCCCTTACAACTTTGTTGTCGGGGGGTACAAAAAAACAATGTGTTCAAATTCCACTAATATCCAGTGAAAAATGCAGCCCCTACTGCATACACAAGGTTTTTCTTTTATTTGACCAGGTGACCTAATTTTTGACCCCAGATGACCCATATTCGAACTTGACCTAGATTTCATCAAGATCATTCTGATCAAATTCCATAAATGTTCCGTGGAAATGCAGCCCCTATTGCACACACAAGGTTTTTCTTTGATTCAAGAGGTGACCTAGTTTTTGACCCCAGATGACCCATATTCAAGCTGTACCTAGATTTTATCAAGACAAACATCTGATCAAATTTCATTAAGATCCAGTGAAAAATGCAGCCCTATTACATACACAAGGTTTTTCTCTGATTTTTGGTCGGTGACCTAGTTTTTGACCCCACATGACCCAGATTCCAACTTGACCTAGAGGTCATAAAGACAAACAGTCTAACCAACTCTCATGAGTTTCATAACAAATATTTTTTCTTACAGTATCACAGTTGATCATGTACATATCTGTAGAGTGGACTACTTACAGTATCCCAGTTGATCATGTATATATCTGTAGAAAATGAATTGTTTATATGAAGGCTTGCATAGAAGTTTATAAAATCACAGTAGTGGTGAAACATGTTGACGCCTGAAAATAAAGAAATGATCGCAGAAATTACATGCAATTCAGTACATTCCAAAGAAAGTTATCGATGAACTTCTTCGTAACACCGAATTTGAAGACAGTAAACTGCCATGCAAGAATAAAATATTCAGCTCCAATACAGGATTTCAAAAATAAAAGTCCTTTAAACAGCATGTGATTTGTCTCGTTAACAGAAGATTTTTCTCTCATTAATACATGCCTTGATCCAGTAAAAAAGGTAGTTTTACAGGAATAAATATTTATTGCAACATTTGAAAAATCAACCAGCAATAACTCAATGAACAAGAGCACCGCCTTGTGGGTGCAGACGTTCATCTGATTTATCTGTCTCTGTATAATAGAAATATTGTCATACCCATGATTTTCTAAGTCAAAAAGGGGCCATAATTCTTGCAAAAAAGCAATGTAGAGTTACGGTACTTGCTGTGCAGAGTCAGCTTTTAATTAATGGTGAATAACCGCCCAAGTTTTAAAGCAACAGCTTTGACAGTTAAGAAATGCAAAAGGTAACCAAGAAATATGATATTTTCTAGGTACAAAATGGACCATAATTCATGCAAAAAGCAGGATGGAGTTATGTTTCTTGCCGTGCAGAGTCAGTTATTGTAGGTGAACAAGTGTTGTCAGTTTTAAAGCAAAAGCTTTGATAGTTCAGGAAAAAACTGACCTAGACATAAAACTTTACCAGGCAACGCCGATGACGACGCCAATCAAGTGATGACAATAACTCATAACTTTTTTTCTAAAAAATCATACAACCAGAACATGCAGATAATATACCCAACTCCTCTCGAAGGCAAAGCTTCTTATGAATTTTCACTGAATTCCAGCCAAAGGTTGCTGAGAAATAATCCGGACAAGGATGCAGGGCAGACACATACTCAACTATACTTCTTGACTATAATTTGCTATTAAAAAGCTGTGAGTTGTTGTGAGTCCTATGACAGTCTGCCTCAGTTAATTATCAGTGTCAAATTCCTTTATTGTAACAGTTCTGACTGGTAAAGCTAAGAAATTTGAATGACATTGGCTGAAGTGTCTGATAGACACTTAAGTACATCTTCATAAGGTAGAGGAAATATGGTAAGTTTTTACCTGCATCAAGTTTCATGAACATCACTGGTTTATCTAAAATAGTATCACAGCTTTCATTGTTGATTGGTTTGAACTGAAGTGATGAAAAATGTTCCACTTCTGCAAACCTGACAAATAAAAGGTTAACTTGTAAAATATATTACAAACAGGTTTACTTAAACTCTGTATGCTATAATCTAAACCAGATTACTCCAACATTAGCACTGACAATATTGATTAAACATGCACATACATTTCTTTTTTTTCTATCCAAAGTTGAAAGAAAACTGACTGATATGGCTAAGATTCAAATCCTAGCTTCTCTAACTGAGGTATGTCCTTGAACAAGGTGCTTTATCATGGCTGCCTTAGGTCAGCTCAGTTATAAATGGGTAAAGAAAAAATTCCTGATACAATAGCAGGATTTATGCGCTTGCTTAAGCTGACCAAGCTATAAATGGGTACAAAATATTCCTGATACAATAGCAGAATTTATGTGCTTGCTTAAGCTGACCCAGCTATAAATGGGTAAAGAAACATTTCCTGATACAATAGCAGAATTTACGCGCTTGCTTAAGTTGACCCAGCTATAAATGGGTATAAAAAATTCCTGATACAATAGCAGAATTTACGCGCTTGCTTAAGCTGACCCAGCTATAAATGGGTATAAAAAATTCCTGATACAATAGCAGAATTTATGCGCTTGCTTAAGATGACCCAGCTATAAATGGGTATAAAAAATTCCTGATACAATAGCAGAATTTATGCGCTTGCTTAAGATGACCCAGCTATAAATGGGAACAAAAAATTCCTGACACAATAGCAGAATTTACGCACTTGCTTAAGCTGACTCAGCTATAAATGGGTACAAAAAATCCTGATACAATAGTGGGATTTATGCACTTGCTTAAGTTGACCCAGCTATAAATGGGTACAAAAACTTCCTGATACAATAGCAGGATTTATGCACTTGCTTAAACTGACTCAGCTATAAATGGGTACAAAAAATTCCTGATACAATAGTGGGATTTATGCATTTGCTTAAGCTGACTCAGCTATAAATGGGTACAAAAAATTCCTGATACAATAGTGGGATTTACGCGCTTGCTTAAGCTGACTCAGCTATAAATGGGTACAAAAAATTCCTGATACAATAGCAGAATTTACGCACTTGCTTAAGCTGACCCAGCTATAAATGGGTACAAAAAATTCCTGATACATTAGTGGGATTTACGCACTTGCTTAAGTTGACTCAGCTATTAATGGGCATAAAAAATTCCTGATACAATAGTGGGATTTACGCACTTGCTTAAGTTGACTCAGCTATAAATGGGTACAAAAAATTCCTGATACAATAGTGGGATTTACGCACTTGCTTAATCTGACCCAGCTATAAATGGGTACAAAAAATTCCTGATACAATAGCAGAATTTACACACTTGGTTAAACTGACCCAGCTATAAATGGGTACAAAAAATTCCTGATATAATAATGGAATTTATGCACTTGCTTAAGTTGACCCAGCTATAAATGGGTATAAAAAATTCCTGATACAATAGTTGGATTTACACGTCTGCTTAAGTTGACCCAGCTATCAAAATATCCCTAGATATAATTGTGTTTAAATTCTTCACTTCTTCACTTGCTTAAGCTGACCCAGCTATAAATGGGTACAAAAACTTCCTGATACAATAGCAGAATTTATGCGCTTGCTTAACTTGACCCAGCTATAAATGGGTATAAAAATTTCCTGATACAATAGCAGAATTTACGCACTTGCTTAAGTTGACCCAGCTATAAATGGGTACAAAAATTTCCTGATACAATAGCAGAATTTACGCGCTTGCTTAAGCTGACTCAGCTATAAATGGGTACAAAAAATTCCTGATACAATAGCAGAATTTACGTGCTTGCTTAAGCTGACTCAGCTATAAATGGGTACAAAAAATTCCTGATACAATAGCGGGATTTACGCACTTGCTTAATCTGACCCAGCTATAAATGGGTACAAAAAATTCCTGATACAATAGCGGGATTTAAGCACTTGCTTGATCTGACCCAGCTATAAATGGGTACAAAAAATTCCTGATACAATAGTGGGATTTACGCACTTGCTTGATCTGACCCAGCTATAAATGGGTACAAAAAATTCCTGATATAATAGTGGGATTTATGCACTTGCTTAAGCTGACCTAGCTATAAATGGGTACAAAAAATTCCTGATACAATAGTGGGATTTACGCACTTGCTTAAGCTGACCCAGCTATAAATGGGCATAAAAAATTCCTGATATAATAGTGGGATTTATGCACTTGCTTAATCTGACCCAGCTATAAATGGGTACAAAAAATTCCTGATACAATAGTGGGATTTACGCACTTGCTTAAGCTGACCCAGCTATAAATTGGTACAAAAAATTCCTGATACAATAGTAGGATTTACACACTTGCTTAAGTTGACCCAGCTATAAATGGGTATAAAAAATTCCTGATACAATAGTTGGATTTACACGTCTGCTTAAGTTGACCCAGCTATCAAAATATCCCTAGATATAATTGTGTTGAAATTCTTCTTAAAGGGAAAGGCAACACTGTGTTATTAATTTTGTCTGCTCAGTCTGCTTAAATCAATTACAGCTGTGAAGGATTTTCAAAATCAACTTAGAACTAGAAAATGCTTTTGTAAAAAAGTGCTTGTCTCCCCCAATGCAAAGTCCTATAGGCAAGAAGTCAATAGGGGTCAGGACAAGTCAAAGAGACACTGATGGTTGGCTGCAATAGGAATCATCTACTTGGCATGTCCAGTCATCCCGCTAAATTTCAACACTATTGGCCTAGTGGTTCTCAAGTCACTGTTCAGGCTCCTGTGACCTTGACCTTTGATCAAGTGACCTCAAAATAAATAGGGGTCATCTACTCTGCATGTCCAATCATCCTATTAAGTTTCAACATTGTAGGTCAAGTGGTTCTCAAGTTATTTCCAAAAAATGATTTTACATGTACAGGCCACTGTGACCTTGACCTTTAATAGACTGACCCCAAAATCAATAGGGGTCATCTACTCTGCATGTTCAATCATCCTATGAAGTTTCAACATTCTGGGTCAAGTGGTTCTCAAGTTATTGATCGGAACTGGTTATCAATGTTCAGGCCCCTGTGACCTTGACCTTTAACGGAGTGACTCCAAAAACAAAAGGGGTCATTTACTCTGCATGAACAATCATCCTATGAAGTTTCAACATTCTGGGTCGAGAGGTTCTCAAGTTATTGGTTGGAAATGGTTTTCCATGTTCAGGCCCCTGTGGCCTTGACCTTTAACAGAGTGACCCTAAAATCGTTAGGGGTCATCTACTCTGCATGACCAATCATCCTCTTAAGTTTCATCATTCTGGGTCAAGTGGTTCTCAAGTTACTGACCGGAAATGGTTTTCAATGTTCGGGCCCCTGTGACCTTGACCTTTCAGAGTGACCCCAAAATCGTTAGGGGTCATCTACTCTGCATGATCAATCATCCTCTTAAGTTTCAACATTCTGGGTCAAGTGGTTCTCAAGTTATTGACCAGAAATGGTTTTCAATGTTCAGGCCCCTGTGACCTTGACCTTTAATGGAATGACCCCAAAATCGATAGGGATCATCTACTTTGCATGTACAATCATCCTATGAAGTTTCAACATTCTGGGTCAAGTGGTTCTCTAGTTACTGATCGGAAATGGTTTTCCAGGGTCAGGCCCCTCTGACCTTGACCTTTGATGGAGTGACCCCAAAATCAATAGGGGTCAATTACTCTTTATGACCAATCATCCTATGAAGTTTCAACATTCTGGGTCAAGTGGTTCTCTAGTTATTGATCAGAAATGGTTTTCAATGTTCAGGCCCCTGTGACCTTGACCTTTGATGGAGTGACCCCAAGATCAATAGGGGTCATCTACTCTTCATGACCAATGATCCTATGAAGTTTCAACATTCGGGGTCAAGTGGTTCTCTAGTTATTGATCGGAAATGGTTTTCAATGTTCAGGCCCCTGTGACCTTGACCTTTGACGGAGTGACCCCAAAATCAATAGGGGTCATCTACTCTTCAATACCAATCATCCTTTGAAGTTTCAACATTCGGGGTCAAGTGGTTCTCTAGTTATTGATCGGAAATGGTTTTCAATGTTCAGGCCCCTGTGACCTTGACCTTCGACGGAGTGACCCCAAAAACAATAGGGGTCGTCTACTCCAGCAGCCCTACAACCCTATGAAGTTTGAAGGTTCTAGGTCAAATCGTTCTCCAGTTATTGCTCGGAAATGAAGTGTGACGTACGGACGGACGGACAGACAGGGCAAAAACAATATGTCTCCTGGGGGAGACATAAATAGGAAAGCTATGAACATTTAAATATTTGACCAAAATGGGAACCATTTTGTTTCCCAGCAACATAAAATAAAATGGCAGACTTAATTTAGGATGTTTTTTTAAAAACAGTATTTACTTGATACTGTAAAATAATTTCTACACTTTTTAAAACTAGTTCGAAAGAATTTATCATGCTTTACACCTTAAACTCCAGAAACTGTAGAACTTAATCTAGGTTAAACAGCATTTGCTAAATACAGTCGAGACTGTTTTAAGAGACTGACTTTGGGAAGCAGCGAAAAAGGTCACATATGACAGGGAGTCTCTTAAAACAGTCTCACTCAACAGGATGACGCTGGTTTCATATATTTTTTCCAATTAAAGTACATGAATATCGGATACTTATATATTGGCCTCTTTTAAAGTAGGAGTGGAAAATGATTAAATACTATTTCTTTAATTGCATATTGATAAAATATAAATTTCAAATTATTTGCGTCATTCGTATGATGTTGATAAAACAAATTTAAGTTCATGATCTGGCAAGAAAATAAAGGGGAGCAGTAAAATATAAAAGTTCCATTTGAACTATTTACACACTGAGGTTTATGATATTTATATTTTTGTGTACTAATTGTTCATTGACATTTATTCGATTATTGACTGCATCTTTAATCTGTGTTTACTTCGTCGTTTCCTGTTAATTACCGCCATATTTTTGTTTCACCAGGAATAAATTTAATTTATGCACCGACTCCGAATTCGTCAGCGACTTTATACGCTGGTTTTCCCTAATCGAGCAATTCAAGTCCCTTAACACGCTGTTCTAATGTCAAAACAGTTCTTTTTTATGTTTTTCATCAGCCATTTTTTGTAAACAAATAAGTTCTCGTCTCAAACAACTTCACGCGTGATAAAGAACGGTAACTCTATCGTGTAAAATCTTGCGAGGGAGCGTCTCAAAGTCGCTGAAAACGGTCTAAATATCGATTCGGGAGCCTGATTTCACAGTCGCTTGTCGCGTAAGGCAGGGGGTTGCTTAATTCAGACTCTTTTAATAGTAAATTGCGTCCGGAGCATAAAATAGGGTCGCATATGACAGGGAGTCGCTAAATTCAGGGGGTCGTTAAGGCAGTCTCGACTGTACATGTAAATAATTTGGCAGTGTGTAAATGATCTCATAAACACACTAAAATGGCTGCCTCCTGCCCCTTTCTTAACTTTCAAAAATGCTGCATCTCTTTCAAGAGTGGTTCAATCTTAAAAATTCTTGCCCTGTTATGAGCTTATGCTAACGGTTTAGAAAGAGATGGTAAACAATTTTTACCTTAGGCAAGATGGTTAACATTTACCTTTATGATAGTAAAAGTTTACCTTTGTGATTAAAATTTACTTAAGGTAGTTAAAATTTACCTTTAATGTAGGTATTGGAGTAAAGCAACTCATTTACATTTTTTTTCAGTTAAAAAATGAAATCTACACTTTTGTTGAAACTAGTTTAGTTTTGTTAAAAAAATATACTGTAAAATCATTAATATTCGTAGGGAACTAATTTTTGTGGATTTCGTGATTGAGACAATCCACGAAATTCAATCCCAATGAACAAGTAAAATTCCCATTCATTTTAAGTTCCAAAGTTGAAATCCACAAATTCATACCCCCATGAAATTGCCGTTCTGACCAAAACCACAAAATTTCATGCCCACGAAATTAAATGATTTTACAGCAGCTCAAGTTTCAAACAAATGACAAAAGGTGTTATTTGTATGAAATTTTCTTTTTCAAATTTTTATGGAACACTATATGTAGCTAGTTTAAGATGTGTATAACACAGTAATTTATATGCCATACCAAGACTGTAGAGGACTTTTATGTTCTCCTTCAGCTTTCAGGAGGTTCTTGTGAAGTTCACAATGGCCTCCAATCTCACCTTCCAACAAAAAATCCTCTTTAAAACTGAAAAAATAAAAAACAAAAACATATGTATCAAGTCAGGTCAATTTACAAAAACATATATTTGACATTTATTATGGGTTATGTAACCTAAAAGACTTTTGAATGCAAATTAAATTGTCTAAACATAACCCTAGACGTGTGTTTTGGTGTGATCATGCAATACCTCCTATTTGATTTGTCAAGGCTTTGAGCTTTTCTTATAAATCTTTGACCTGGTTTTGACACAAACAAATTTGACTAAAACGGTGAAAAACATAATATGTAAAAAAGTAACTTTGGAGTTTAAAAATTGTTTACAACGGCTGGAATTTTCAGATAAGTAAGTTTGAGATACCGAGCCTGGTTATTCTTAACTTCAGTTATGTAGCAACACTGCTTGAAAGATGGCAACACAAAGTATAAACTTACACAATTAAATGATTAATATTGGTGTCATCTCAATTTTCATGGATTTTATTTTTTTTATTAACCTTTAGCCTGCAGGCGGCAAGTGTTTTGCCTTTGCAACCAATGCAGACCAAGATCAGCCTGCACAGATCATGGTCTGCACTGTTCGCTATTGTAAGTAAATTTTCAGTCAACATCCCTTTGAAAAATAAGCGGAACTGCCCAAACTGAATGATGGACCAGTCAATTTTAGAAATTTGGCAGGGTATAGGTTAAATACAAACAATAAGAAAATTCCTATTTTTATGATTCAAACTCGAAATCCCCAGATAATAGCTATTTTGGCCAAAACCAAAAATTTAATGTCCGTGAAATTAAGGGATTACAAGGTCCAGACAAGCCTAACAATAAACTCTTACTTTTCATTATCTGTAAATGTTGCACGTCTAAAATCTAAATAAATATTTTTTGCACGACAATATCTTGTGTACTTCGCACATTCCAAACTGGAATCGTCCTGAAATGAAAATAACAAAGATTCTATCATTTATACACAGGAAGTGTCTACTAGAAAATCCTCTTCTATAATATATAATAAATCTAAGACAACTGGAAACATACGATAGTAAAATAAAACAATTCTTTAAATCCCATCCAAGCATGAACAGCAATGAGTGAAAAATGCAAAAATTATTGAAGGAAGAACTGCTACGTAAAACAGGGCCCTCAAACAAGTTTGATATCTCTCAAATACCTGTCAACATTGAACAGAAATAATATCACAAAAGGATTAAAGAAGTGCTCAGTTATTCAAAAGTCTTGTCACTAAGAAGTTATCATAATGAAAACATAAACAAGTAAATAAGGGGCAAGAGCTTTGAGTCAAGAGCTTTTCCCTATTCTGATGCTTATTAAAATGAGATAACAGACAACACCAAAAAAAATTTTGGTCGAAAAAGGGATACAATTCAGTGACCAGAGTTATGGAACCTGTGCATTGTATGTCTTAAAATTATCACCACGGTGAACGAGATATGTGTGAAGTTTAAAGCCCTTTCCTCTAGTGGCTACTGAGATACCTTTATACATACAAATACTAAACCAACAAGAGGGCCAAGGTGGCCCGAGTTTGCTCACCTGAATTTTGACTATTTCATCATGCAAATATATGACACACTGAATCATGAATGGTAACAACTTTGATTAGTATAAACAGGAGGACCCTGAAGGCTCTATATCGCTCATCTGACCTTATTCTTACCCAAGATCAACACAGTATCTAATTTGGCTTGTATTTTATACAGACAAACATTTTGACCATGCTTTATTTAAGTCAGTAGATTGTTAAGTTTTTCGCAGATATGCCCTAGTAACATAGTTACTATGGTTACAAGTTACCTCAGGTACCCATTTCTATGTTTACTTAAATTCTATACTTATACCAGGCCGGCAAAATCAAATGTCTGAGTTGCCCCGAGTCGTACATTTGTGGGTCCAGACAACAGAATTTTTGTATTTTGCTTGTCTGTGGACAGGTGAAAATTGACCATCTGCTTTCTAAAATATGACCTAAATTGCAATTCAGACCCTCAAAGCATTATTCAAGTCTCCTGATATTTCTTTTGATCCATACTCGCCAACTGCTTACATAAATATACATTGAATAAAGCCACCTATGGCATAATTCAAGCTCCGCCTACTGCAGGTACTTGTGAGATTTTTCCGAAAGCAAATCAGATTAATAGTTACATCAGAGGTGATTGTACTCGGCCAATCAGGGACGCTGTTACGTCTTTAATTGTCGACATGTGTGCGAGTACATTAACGACTTTAGAAATATGCAACTGCATAAAGACGACAGGTTGCAAACTGACTTTCATTGATCAACTGATATGAAAATTGAACGCATTTCTTTATTTTCCACAATTTACTTTTCATTTCTATTTGGGTGAGATGCTGTTTATGCCAAACTGGTGACTCGGTGTTAATAATAAAAAAAACTCTTTAACATACATTCATATAGCAAGAAATGTTACAAAACTGTCAGTTGGAAGTTTTGAAAACAACTTAATTGAAACAATAATCCTTGCATTGGAAATGACATTACTAGGAAAATGAATTAATTCAAAAATAAAATCAGCCATTTTCGAATCAATGACTGAGTGAGACACTACCATAACTCTATTATTGACTGTATATATAGTGTTCGAAACTTGACACACAGCAGTGATTATTTTGTTAAACTTAAAGCTGATTTCATCGCTGTCTGACTTTTTTTATGACATAAGGCTTGATAAGCTGCTGGTTGTCTTAATGCAAGAAAGTAGAAAACTAGTTTTTTCCCTAAGTGACCCATTTACACATTTATTTTAGATTTTAACCAACAAACTTTCTGACCATGTCTCATGCAGATCAGGTGGCCTTTTGAGTGTTTACAATGTTTTTCTACGGTTTTATCTAGTGGCCTAGTTTTTGACCTCCAGGGTGTTAACAAGGGTTTTCTTAGAGTTGACCCAGTAACCTAATTTTTGACCTCAGGTAACTGATCTAGATTTCACTGAGACAAACATTTTGACAAAGTTTTAAGAATATCAAGTAAAAAAATTGTAAAACAGTTTTTCTATAATTTGACTCTAATGATTATACTGTTTTGGAACTCAAATAACCCAAATTCAAAACTGACCTAGATTTCTTAAAGACAAACATTCTGACCAAGTTTCATAAGATGAGATAGAAAATGTGGCCTCTAGGGCGTTAACAAAGCTTTTCCTATTTACTGACATTGTGACCTAATTTTTAACCCCAGATGCGAGTAACAAATTTATCAGAGATTTGATCGAGGGCAATATTCTGACCAGGTTTCATCAAGATTAGACAAATATTGTAACATATAGTGTGTTAACAGTCAAATTGTTGATGATGTATGACAGACAACAGATTACAACAGACACAGGGTGATAATAATAGCTCAGCAATTTGTGCTTCGGTTGAGCTAAAACATAAAACTGGTTAAGTGCCCTTATTAGAGCAAATTTTAGAGATCCTTATAAGAACGCTACATACCAAATTCTTTGAAGATCTGCTAAAAAAAAGTAATCTGAAAATATTTCTAGTTTTTAATAGCTAAAGCGTCCACTTAAGCTAGTTCTGCACGTTTGGATCCAATTTTTTTCTACAATGTAGAATTTGATTAAACTCCAATTTTTCAAAACTTCAAAATATACCTAGAAAATTCAGCAAATAAAAAAGATAGCGTCGTGTGCTTGATTTTTTGCTAGACTGTTTTGAAAAATTTGGACCTCACGTAATATTTCATAATGGGAGTCTATGGGAAAATCATAACTTTCATAACATTTTCGCGAACAGAATTTGTTCTACAATGTAGATTTTAATGAAACTTCTCACATAAATAAACACATGGCCTATAATTTGGTGAAATAAAAGGTACAGGTCCATGTGCTTACTTTTGAGATATTTTACCATGATTAAAGGGAACCGGGCATTTCACGTTATTTTTAAGAAATTATTTTGATTTTTTTAACGTGCCATATGTTTTAATATAATATTTTGACTTCAGAAATATAGCAACAGTGCCATTATAACAAATTTACTGACAGGTTTCGATTAATTCATAAATTGATTTTCATTTCCGTACGCCGAATCCAGGCTTTATTCTATGTTTTCCGGATAAATGACGTTACGCCATCACTTCCAGTTTTTCAAACGTGCAGAACTACCTTAAAGGAGCAAAAAGCCCCCATCTGATTAAATTTAACAGAGGACTTTATAAAAATGTAACAGACCACGTTTGTTAAAAATCTATCTAGCACTTCATGAGAAGAAAAATGTTCAAAATTTTTCTGTTTTAAGCTCTGTCCCAAAATGGGGCTTAATACCAATATTTGAACAAACTGAAGAGAGGACCTTACAAGGATGTTACAGACCCAAGCTTGATGAAGATCAATCAAGCAGTCATGAGCAGACATTTTTTTCAAGTTTTTTTTTCTATTTTCAGCTCTTGCAGCAACTAAAAGGGGTGGAGTGTACCCTCTGAAAAACTTATGGAGGACCTTATAATCATGCAGTGCCCCAATTTTCACAAACCTTGGGAAGGATCTTACAATGATGCTATAAACCAACTTTGATGAAGATCCATATAGTGGTTCATAAGAAGTTGTTTGAAGGTTTTTCTATTTTAGCTCTAGCAGGCCATAAAAATGACCAACTGTACCCATTTAAACAAAATTGGGACAGGACCTTGTAATGATGCTATAGATCAAGTTTGATGAAGATCCAACAAGCTGTTCGTGAAAATGTCATTTAAAGGTTTTCCTATTTTTCACACTACAGGCTCCTAAAAGGGGCCAGTTGTCCCTATCTGAACAAAATTGGGGAAATACCCTATAAATGATGGTATAGACCAAGGTTGATTGGTTTATAGGAACTTCTAGTTTTAGCTCTGGCAGCCCTTATAACAGGAACATTTCTGCTAAGTAATATCAAAATCCCTAGATGGATGAGTTATGAATCTGACATGAAATAACTGAGGGAATGATGGAATGACTAATGGATTGACAAACAGACAAGCAAAGGCATATAATCCCCTAACTCTGTCCTAATAAAAAGATACCTGAGATTTTGGAACACAGAACTGTTTCATCTCTTTCCTTCTTTCTAGTACATAACCAAAGTCAGCGCCTTTCCAGAACTGATCTAACTGATCCTCTTTTGTAGATGACCTGTAAAATAAATTCCCCATTCTCTTATCTGTTAAAAAGAATCAGGAGATTTTGTATCGTTCCTGATCTGGGTAAAGTCCTACTGAAACAAACAAGAGGGCCATTATGGCCCTGAATTCCTCACCGGAGTTTCATATTTCAAAAATAATTACATCATGGCAGAAATTTTTAATAAACAAATCAATATGGTGTTAGCAATTTTAGTAGAGGATCAAAGTCAAAAGAAACAATGTTTTAAGGGTTCAATTTAAAATGCTTGAAAACTGTTATTTAGCCAGACTTTCTACTTGCTAACTGGAAGAAATACTTGAATTCTGGCCCACAATGTTTAGGGAACACATGTTAACTCGTATGTCACTATCATATGCAGTTAACATCATCAAAAGAGTACCTTTTCACTAAATAAAATGTTTTTAGAAAAACATCACGGAAATATAACGAAAATTCAAAACTAAATTCCCATAAAAATGTATTCACCTGAAATATTCCACAAGTTTGTAAATTTGGTTAAACTAGAAGACGCTTTAGTAGAAAAGTGCATGTCTCCCCCAATGCATAGTCGTATATGCAAGAGGTCAATAGGGGACTGGAGCGAAAATCAAAGAGACACTGACGGTTGGCTGCAAATGGGATCACCTGCTTGGCATGTCCAGTCATCCCACTAAGTTTCAACATTCTGGGCCTAGTGGTTCTCAAGTTATGAATTGGAAACGATTTTCCATGTTCAGGCTCCTGTGACCTTGAACTTTGATCAAGTGACCCCAAAATCAATAGGGGTCCTCTACTCTGCATGTCCAATCATCCTATTAAGTTTCAACATTCTGGGTCATGTGGTTCTCAAGTTATTGATTGGAAAGTTTTCTACGTACAGTCCCCTGTGACCTTGAACTTTGATGGATTTGTATGTTTTGGGATTAATGCCGTTTTTCAACAGTATTTCAGTCTGACATGTAACGGCGGGCAGTTATCCTAACCAGTGTTCCTGGATTCTGTACCAGTACAAACCTGTTCTCCGCAAGTAACTGCCAACTTCCCCACATGAATCAGAGGTGGAGGACTAATGATTTCAGATACAATGTCGTTTATCAAATAGTCACGGAGAACATACGCCCCGCCCGAGGATCGAACTCAAGATCCCGCGATCCGTAGACCAACGCTCTACCTACTGAGCTAAGCAGGCTGGCTAAACTTTGATGGAGTGACCCAAACTTTGATGGAGTGACCCCAAAAACAATAGGGGCCATGTACTCTAAGTCCTATCACCCTACGAAGTTTGATGGTTCTAGGTAAAATGGTTTTCAAGTTATTGACCAGAAATGGATTTCCATTTTCTGTCCACTGTAACCTTGACCTTTAATAAACTGACCCTTAAATCAATAGAGGTCATCTACACTGTATGTCCAATCATCCTATGAAGTTTGGACATTCTGGTTCAAGTGGTTCTCAAGTTACTGACTTGAAATGATTTTACATGATCAGGCCCCTGTGACCTTGACCTTTAATAGAGTGACCCAAAAATCAATAGGGGTCATCTAATCTGCATGTTCAATCATCCTATGAAGTTTCAACATTCTGGCTCAAGTGGTTCTCAAGTTACTGATCGGAAATGGTTTTCAATGTTCAGGCCCCTGTGACCTTGATCTTTAACAGAGTGACCCCAAAATCAATAGGGGTCATCTACTCTGCATGACTAATCATCCTATGAAGTTTCAACATTCTGGGTCAAGTGGTTCTCAAGTTACTGACCGGAAACGGTTTTCCATGTTCAGGCCCCAGTGACCTTGACCTTTAATAGATTGACCCCAAAATCAATAGGGGTCAACTACTCTGCATGAACAATCATCCAATGAAGTTTCAACATTCTGGGTCAAGTGGTTCTCAAGTTACTATCGGAAATGGTTTTCAATGTTCAGGCCCCTGTGACCTTGACTTTTAACAGAGTGACCACTAAGTCATACTATTATCCAGACATACTGCCACTTACCAGCCTATACTGCTATCCAAATATATAGACATCTATCATCTTCTACTGTCATCAAGACATTCTTTCACTTACCATCTTCTATTGCTATCTCTACATTTTGGCACTTCCCAACCTGTACTACCATCCTTACCATCCTGTACTGTTATCTTAATATTCTGTCACATACCATCCACTACTGAACTAAAGATTCTGGCACTTACTGGCCTCTACAGTTATCCAATCATTCTGCACTTATCATCCTCTACTGTCATCCAAATATTCTTGCACTTAATACCTTCTACAACCATCCAGACATTCAATCCTCTACTATCATCCAGGCATTCTGTCACTTACCATCCTCTATTGTTGTCAAGACATTCGGTCTATTACCATCTACTGTTTCATCAAAACATCCTGTCACTTAACATAACCTACAGTCTTCAGACAGTCCGACACTTACACATCTTCTACTAACATACAGACATTCTAGCACTAACCATCCTTTACTGCCTTCAAGACATTCTGGTACTAACCATCCTTTACTGCCTTCAAGACATTCTGGCACTAACCATCCTTTACTGCCTTCAAGACATTCTGGCACTAACCATCATTTACTGCCTTCAAGACATTCTGGCACTAACCATCCTCTATTGTCACACAGACATTTTGGTACTTTCACCAACTTACCATCCTTTACTGTCATCAAAACCTTCTGTGACTTACCATCCTCCTACTGTCATCAAGACATTCTGACACTTGTTCCATGTTCTATTTTTATAACTTACCATCCTCTGCTATCACCCGGGCATTCTGGCAAAGACAATCTGTTTTCAATGGCACATTCTCTTTCATAACCCCAACATCTCTTCTCCTTCAAGGCTGTCTAGAAATATAACAGGTATATTCAAACAATCAAGTTGCAATCTATCATTGAAAACTACTTAATACGTGAATTATATAACTTTCGACAATAAAGTTAATTTAACCTTTAGCATGCTAGATAAATTGTCGTCTGCTGGAAATGTCGTCTGCTAAAATTGTAAAGTTCATTCAATTTGCTCCAAAATTGGAAGAAATATTGTCAGAGTAGCAAACAGCTTGGAACCTGATCAGACGCCGATTTAATCGGCGTCTGATCTGGTTCCAAGCTGTTTGCAAAGGCTGTTAAATTCGCCTGCAGCAGGCTAAGGGTTAACCTACTGGCTGGTCCACCTAACCTGTAACAGTGATTTTTGTGAACTGATATTACAGATATCAGCTCTAAAGCTGGAAGTAGGATCTAAATCTTTTAAGATATCCATATAAAGCCAATATTATGACCAAAAATTTTTTGTCTCTGCATAAAAAATTTGACAAAATCAAAAGTTAAAAAACAACAACATTTTTTCGAAGTTTTATAAAACTTTTGCAGGGCACACGAGTAAGAGATAAGTGTCAAGCACAAATAGTAAGAGTATACCATCATTTAGTCGCAAGCACAACCAGTAAGACAGACTACCTCGTAATGCAAGTGTCAAGCATACCTGATAAGAAAGACTAGTGTCAAGCACATCCAGAAAGACAGACTACCTAATAATGTATGTGTCTGATAAGAAAGACTAGTGACAAGCACATTAGTAAGACAGACTACCTAATAATGTATGTGTCTGATAAGAAAGACTAGTGACAAGCACATACAGCAAGACAGACTACCTCGTAATGCAAGTGTCAAGCATACCTGATAAGAAAGACTAGTGTCAAGCACACCCAGTAAGACAGACTACCTCGAGTACACGAGTAAGAGATAAGTGTCAAGCACAAATAGTAAGAGTATACCATCATTTAGTCGCAAGCACAACCAGTAAGACAGACTACCTCGTAATGCAAGTGTCAAGCATACCTGATAAGAAAGACTAGTGTCAAGCACACCCAGTAAGACAGACTACCTCATAATGTATGTGTCTGATAAGAAAGACTAGTGACAAGCACATTAGTAAGACAGACTACCTAATAATGTATGTGTCTGATAAGAAAGACTAGTGACAAGCACATACAGCAAGACAGACTACCTCGTAATGCAAGTGTCAAGCATACCTGATAAGAAAGACTAGTGTCAAGCACACCCAGTAAGACAGACTACCTCATAATGTATGTGTCTGATAAGAAAGACTTGTGACAAGCACACTAGTAAGACAGACTACCTAATAATGTAAACTTGTGTCAAGCATACCTGATAAGAAAGACTTGTGTCAAGCACACCCAGTAAGACAGACTACCTCGTAATGCAAGTGTCAAGCATACCTGATAAGAAAGACTAGTGTCAAGCACACCCAGTAAGACAGACTACCTAATAATGTAAACTTGTGTCAAGCATACCTGATAAGTAAGACTAGTGACAAGCACACCCAGTAAGACAGATAACCTCATAATGTAAGTGTCAAGCATACCTGAAAAGTTAGACTAGTGTCAAGCACAACCGATACGAGAGATTAGCATCAAGTACAACCAGTAAGACAGACAACCTCATAAAGCAAGTGTCAGGCATACTCCATAAGAAAGACTAGTGTCAAGCAAAGACAAAGAAAGTATCACATAATGTTGGTGTCAAGCACATCTGTTAAGAGAGACTACTGACAAGAACACTCACAGAGAAACTACATAATGTAAGAGATACTAATGTCAAGCACAGGCAGAGTGACTTCCATATAATATAGGTGCCAAGCACTGTCACATTTATTGAGACTTGTGCCAAGTACAAACTAACAAATGTAGGTGTCAAGCAAGAAGGCTTAAAGAAAATTTAATAAGAAGTTATTGTACTAATATTTCAAAAGTGTTACTTAAACTGATCAATACATGTTTATTACTTTAAACCAGCTGTCACAAATATACCAGTTACTAAAATAATTTTCACATTAAAGGCACATATGGTAGCTCCTTTCTAACAGGTCCATATTCTCATTACTTTCCTGAATACTGAAACTGTATATATACATGTTAAATAGCAACAATTTAAATGACAGGTTCTTGTACAAAATTCTGGGATACCAACATTTAAAGGAGACAATGTGCAGGAAAGCAGACCCGATTTCACATGCAAGTCATCATCAAAAGTTCTTCAGATATACAAAAATAATAATTACCTTATATGGACATTTCTCATCTTGCTTGCATAGATCTCTAATATCCGGATTGTTGGTAAAGAAGTATGGGACATGACTGACCGGAAGATTTAGGCTGCTCCAGTTGTAACCATGGCAACAAAGAAAAACTAGCATGGGAGATAACCAGGTCATAAACCATTTCATTCTGAAATAAACAAGTCAGTCTAGAATAAATATTTACAAGTGTGCTGCTGTTTCCTTAACATTATATTCTATGCAATCGTTTCAATGATGGAGGACATTCTTTGTGGATTTCTTGCATCAATAAACTTCCATTCCTGTGAAATCATTATCACTGACAGTGGTGCGGGGAGCCCATTGTTTATGCAAGGTAGAGTTATGGCTCTTGTACATTACACATGACCTCTGTCATTGTGACATCAGGAGTTTGTAATGTGGATTGCTGCACTCCTCAAATCACCTTCGTATTTCAAGTTTAAGTCAATACCTTGAATGCTCTGGACACAAAATACAAAGGACAGATTTTAACTCAATTACTGACCTTGACCTTTGATCTACAGACCACGTTCATGCACCATGCATATCCTCTCATCACCACCTACCCATATGCCAAATCTGAAGTCAGTATCTTGATTTGTTATGTTATGCTCTCGACACAAAAGATGACAGACAGATTTTACCTTACTGTGACCTAGACCTCTGACCTACATACCTAGTTCATGTACTCTGCATATTGTCACATTGCCACCTACTTATATGCCAAGATTGAAGTCAATACCTTGAAAGGTTCTAAAGTTTTGCTCCGGACACGAAATTTGAAGGGCAAATCTGAGCTCCATTTGTAACCTTGACCTTTGACCAGGTTCATGTGCCTGGCACATTGTTTCATCATCAGCTACTTATCAAAGCTTAAAGTCAATATCTTACATTGTTATTCACTTATGCTTCAGACATGAAATATGAGGGTCAAATTTGACCTTTGAGCTCCATTAATGACCTTGACCTTTGGCCTATAGACCTAGTTCCTGTGCTCTACACATCACCTCATGGTCATCTACCAATATACCATACGCTAAATAATATTCCTATGATGTTTCATAACCCTAGGTAAAACACTTCTTGTGACTACATGTGACACAAACTTTTAGGCCCTTTTAATGCACAGATTTCACTAAGTTAAGGCCCATAACTCTGGTCTAGCTGTGTGAAATCCCAATAATACACCAGGTGCACATGTTCACATGTTAAATGACAATCCTGTGAGGTTTGATGACCCTGATTCAAATACCTTTTGAGATATGCTCAACACAAATTTGGATAGACGCATGTTTAAGTGCTCTCCTCCTCCGCCCCTCCCTGCCAACAAAAAATTTGGGGGAGCACAAAAAAAACAAAAGCTGTCACTAATGGTGACAAATGCCCCTGCAGCACCTTGACCTTTGACCTGGTGACCCCAAAGTCAGTAGGGGTGGTGAACTCAATAAGTACTATCAGCAGGTGAAGTTTGAAGGTCCTGGGTGAAGTGGTTAGCATGTAATGTGCCTTCATGCAAAAGGTTAACATTGGCCCCTGTGACCTTGACCTCTGACCCCAAAGTTAGTAGGGTTGGTGTACTCATAAAGTACTATCTGCATGTAAAGTTTGAAGGTCCTGGGTGAAGTGGTTCGTGAAAAAGTGCCTTCATGCAAAAAGTTAATGTTGGCCCCTGTGACCTTGACCTTTGACTCGGTGACCCAAAGTCAGTAGGAGTGGTGTACTCAATAAGTACTATCAGCATGTGAAGTTTGAAGGTCCTGGGTGCAGTGGTTCGCGAGTAAAGTGCCTTCATGCAAAAAGTTAATGTTGGCCCCTGTAATCTTGACCTTTGATCCCAAAGTCAGTAGGGGTGGTGTACTCAATAAGTACTATCAGCATGTGAAGTTTGAAGGTCCTGGGTGCAGTGGTTCACGAGTAAAGTGCCTTCATGCACAAAGTTAATGTTGGCTCCTGTGACCTTGACCTTTGACCAGGTGACCCCCAAAAAGTTAACGTTGGCCCCTGTGACCTTTGACCTGGTGACCCCAAAGTCAGTAGGGGTGGTGTACTCAATAATTCTATCAGCATGTGAAGTTTGAAGGTCCTGGGTGCAGTGGTTCGTGAGTAAAGTGCCTTCATGCAAAAAGTTAACTTTGTGACGAACGAACTAACTAACGGACGGACGGACAGTTGAAAACTAATATGCCTCCCTTTGGGGGCATAAAAAGCTTGAAAATGGAGACAATGAAAATATATGTCTAATATTGCAAGAGAAACTATTTGAAAGATTTTACAAGTATAAATATGCACAGGCTCAGTAATGCAATGCTAGGTCTAATGAATGTAACAGGATCTGGTGTAGATCTATACATAGAGCTCTGAATTCGGCTACCCATATCGGGCCTCAGTCAGACGGCAGCATGTCAATACATGCGATCAGCTGTTTAGACGGCATAGAGGCTATGACTAGATCTGGTGTAGGTTTCAAAGCTTTTAATGAGCCTTATAAAAGCAGATGCTTTTAAATAATGGAGGTAATTTAGGATAATGACTTTTATCAAAGATTTTTAAAATGCTTGCATGTTTTTTGTACTTCAATATCCATTTTGAAATGCATCAGAATGCACCAAGTCATTTAAACCAGCGGCCCAATACCAATACCCGGCATCGTGCACTATCCCCTTTGCTGTTACTAGCTTCTCAAACTTTTTCTTGCGACAAAATTTTCTTGTTAGAACAGTGTACCTTACAGAAATTTATTTTTCAACAAACACACCACTTAACACTCCATAAGGCTTTAAAAGATGAAACATCTGTCCAAATAGATATGCATAATTACATGGTTATAAAAGCACTAAAGAATACCACACATAAACTTTATACCATAAAGAGAAGTAATCTAAAACGTTGGATTCATTAAAACATTCAACTCGGTTTATCAATATTCAAATCTTTGAAAAATATAGAGGAAACCATTACCAGAAATAGGGTTTCAGGTTCATAAGAAAATATTGCATTATAAACAATGGCATTGTGAGCCTTTAAGTGTAAATGCAAATAAAAGTTATTTACAATCATTTTAAAAAAAAAATATTTTGCTTACATATCTAGTAAGCACATGTTTGTGTTATTCAGGTATAATCATTATAATAATCAGAGGCATTTATCACCTGTCAGACATGAAAGAGACTTAAATTGCTGTTACTGTGCAAACATGACCTCTGTCCATGGTAGGTCAAGTACTGACCCTAAAGCTCTTCTTGTTAACAAATGACTAATAATATACTTCCCATTAAGAAGATTACTGTTAACACACATTTACCCCATACTATCTTTAAAAATAATAGATATAGCAAATATTGCAGCCATTCTTGACCATTTCATGCAATTTCTGTCCACATCTGCATTGGAAACAAGTGGGTCATGATGGCCCATATCTCTCATAAGAATACCTGTCCTATCACTTAATAAAAACAATTTGATATATGCAAGCTAAACCGAAAATGCAGCAATTCTGATTCAGCCAAGGGCAACAACTCAGCTGTAACTGAGACAAAAAATTCTCAAGAAATATACAACTTTGACAAATTAAAATCTAATGCTATGGAAGCAATCTCCCCCAATATGGCAAATCTTTAATTTTTATTCTGCATACATTTTCATGAAAACTGTTAAGCAATGTTTTGTTTCCTTTTTGTTGGGTTTCATGTTTACCAACACAATTATTATATGGCGACTTTTCAGCTCTATATGGTGGGGAAAGCTCAAGGTGCCTCTCGTAGCACTATTTCCACCAACCTTATATAAACCGACTGAGTGGTTTCCTGATATGAAGAAGTCTACGCCTCAAGCAAAGTTTCGAACCAAGTAACAGAGGAAGAAGTGATTTGACAGAGCTTTTTTCCACCTATAAAGCTATCACTCACAAAAGGAGGCAATCCCAATGCAAAACAGTACCAGGTATGTTTTATTCCAAATTCTGGACCAAACCGTTGTTACTGCCTAGGTTTTTTTGCCTTTCAACAACAGTTCCACTATTTTGTAAACTTTTACTCATTTAAATTTAGTGAACAGTTACCGATATACCATTACACATTTTAAAATGTTATTAAAAAAGAAATCAAGCATATTTTGTTCAGTTTCCATTATTCCCAATTAAGACAAATTACAGACTGAGGTATTTCCCAACTGTACCAGTGTTGGTGGCATTCCCAAAATGATGAGAAAACAGCCTGTTTGAAGTCACTATACCACAGAAGCTCCTAAAGAAATGTGGATGCCTGAAATAAGGCACTTATTCAAAGGCCCTTACTCTGTAAATGCAAAAGCACTTTTGCCCATTATCAAAATTGACCAAGATCACGATGTCAGATTATCTAGCCCCTTATCAAACTTTTCCCAAGATTCTGTGTCCATTGTACAATATTATAAAGTTTCATGAAGACTGATAAAAAATTATCTAGTTATCTAATAATCTATATATTTTTCACTCTGAAAAGCCTTGCTAATATGCAATAAAAAAAAATGCCTCTTCTGCAGTTGGCAATGACCTCCAAACTTGATCAATAGCAAACTGTACCTCAATATCTGACCTTTTCCTAACCTTATTTCTCTAAACAGAACATAGACCTGTCCGGCTTTTAACATTTGACCAGGTTATGTAGGGCTATTGTATGGTCAATCCAATATCTGACCATTTATGGGTTACCATAAGAATAACCTAATAGCTGAGGTAACGATTATGTCAGTATTAACAATCCAATATATCATCAGTAATGCCTCATACGCTTGTCAAGCAGTCTTCATCACTAGAAACCATGAAAAACTGTACAAACTGTAGCATTTTGTAAAAGTGTCTTTAGATTAATCAGACTATGGTCAAGTATTGGTATTGTTCACAACTTTGGAAATAAATTAATTTTGAAGCAACTCGCAACCTTGCCTTTGGTTCAAATCTTTGAAACATCCAATTATGTATCAAATGCAAATTTATGTGAAACTCGAAATTAAATTGAAATACATGTACTTTAGAATTAAAGGGGGTTAATTCCAAAATTTTATAAAAGCAAAAACAAGAAGAACTTGCTTTTCACAAAAAAAAAACGTAATGTTTCCCATACTTAATGTAACAGCAGACGCAATGTAAAATGCCACAAATTAGGGGCCATAACTGCAGTGAATATCCCTAAACCATAACATTCCAACAATATACACAGCTGGGCTGAAACCATAACATTCCAACAATATACACAGCTGGGCTTTGCATTGATCAGTCCTGTAAAGCTTGACAGAATTTCAGCCAGTTTTTGTTTTGCTTGTTTGATTTGGGTTTAATGCCGTTTTTCAACAGTATTTCAGTCATGTAACGGTGGGCAGTTAACCTAACCAGTGTTTCTGGATTCTGTACCAGTACAAATCTGTTCTCCACAAGTAACTGCCAACTTCCCCGCATGAATTATCAGAGGTGGAGGACAAATGATTTCAGACACAATGTCTTTTATCAAATCGTCACGGAGAACATACTCCCCGCCCGGGGAGCGAACTCGCGACCCCGCGATCCGTAGACCAACGCTCTTCCTACTGAGCTAAGCGGGTGGGCTGAATTTCAACCAGTGGTATAGAAGTAGCAGAGAAAGGACAGAATTTGACAAATCAAGGGTCAATCATTAAACTGGGACATGCTGATGATAAACACAACTATGCTTCACACTGATCGCTTGTGAGGTTTGGTAAACTTCAGCCAAGCGGAACATGTAAAATACAACAAATCAAGAGCCATATCTCCACTGAAAATCCATGAACTGGAACATGCCAAAAATATGCACATATTGCATATTGCTAGGCACTTATCACTCCTGTAACGTAGCAATCCACCCAATAATATAAAACATGCTTTGTGTGAGTGTGTGTGTTGGTAGAGTGCGCGTGCGCATGCTCGGTTGTTGGCGTTTGGGGAAGCTGTGTTTTTGGAACATGGCTTCCCCTGTTGGATATTTATCCCCATTTTTTTTTGGCAATGATCACTTTTGTAAGGTTTTGTGTAATTCCTCCTGGGTGGTATTGGGAGCAGTTAGCACAGACAAGGTAAAATATGACAAATCAAGGACCCTAACTCAACTGTAAATCTCTGAACCCAAACATAGTGATAATATGCACTATGAGGCTTGATACAGATCATTCCTGTAAGGTTTGATGGAAATGCACCCGGTAATATCAGAGAAATAACCAAAACATCATTCAATTGGCCATAACTCCACTAAAAATAACAAAACTGTAAGGTGCAAAACATTCCTTGAAATTATCAGTTTGTGAGGTTTGGTGTAAATCTACCTAGGATGTAGGAGGACTTGTGATGACAAAGTTTGTGACATACAGATAGACTGACGGACAGCATTAAATCAATATCTCTTACCCACTACATCTGGAAAACATAAATACAATTCTAAAAGGGTTATAAGTCTACACAGCCAGCCTGCTTAGCTCAATATTACTGGTTGCCGGCTCAGGAATTCCATCCTCTGGCGAGGCTTGTATTCTCTGTGGCAATTTGATAAAAGACATTGTGTTTGAAATCATTCGTCCTCCAACTTTGATTCATGTGGGGAAGTTGGCAGTTACTTCAAAAGAACAGGTTTGTACTAAAGTTCTATATATTCTGCGATAAACAACAGTTGATACAGAGACCAGTAAGAGAGCAATATGGCGTAAATTTTGACATCAAATTGCCATATGATATCCTGTTTATTAGTATTTTTATCATAATATTTCAATGACCATGTAAGAATGAAAACAATCAAGGTATTCTTGTGGTTTGTCATCTAATTAACCACAATTCATTGTTCAGATAATTAACCATTCTGGCTAGCACCCTCGCGGTTCAATTCATGTGCATTTGAACTTAGAACCATGATATATCAGACGACAACTAATGTTTTGAAATTGTCATTACAACACAGGAAATTGGAAAGAGGCCCTGGCATTTTATTGAAGCAGCCTTTCTTCCTTCTGCAAAAGAGGATGTGTTTAAACTGCAGATAAAATTTGGTAGTTTCCTAATCCAAATGAGCTCATTACTTCTTTAGTAGTGAAACATAATTGCCAAATTACAAAAAGAAATAAAGTTTGAAAACAAAAAATATTTTTTCAAAACTTTGGGAAGTTTCAGGAAAAAAACAAAAACTTTTTTTTCCACTGGGAAGTGGCCGGTCATATAAGGATGACCAACCCTGCAGCAAACTAACTGGCCATTATTCTGTCTCAATTTTAGCCTGTATTCAAGTGAAGCATTTGAGAGGGTTTAAATATTAATTTTTTGCTATTTCTCAATGTCTAACAATTCATCAGTACTGGTTTTTGTTTGTTTGTTTATTTGTTGGGTTTAACGTCGCACCGACACAATCACAGGTCCTATATGGTGACTTTCCAGCTTTGATGGTGGAGGAAGACCCCAGCTGCCCCTCCGTGCATTATTTCATCATGAGCGGGCACCAAGGTAGAACCACTGACCTTCCGTAAGCCAGCTGGATGGCTTCCTCACATGAAGAATTAAACGTCCAGAGTAAGGCTCGAACCCACATCAGTGAAGGGCAGGTGATGTGAAGTCAGCGACCTTAACCACTTGGCCACTGAAGCCCCTCATCAGTACTAGTCTATGGAAAACAAAAAGATGAACAGAAGCGTAGCGGCAGTAGACTTTCTGTTCTTTATTGAACAGGTACTGATGAATAGTTTATTGAAGAAATAATATATCCAAAACAGTGATTTGTTTTTGAACTATTTCAGATGCTATATCATGAGTGTGCAGTGTCCCTTAAAAGGAGTCAAGCAGAACCATTTGAAAAAAATTGAGAGGACCTTGTCAGGATAATACAGACCAAGTCTGGTGTAATTCTGACCAGTAGATTCAAGGGAGACGATGTTTAAGTAAATTCTGGACAAAGTTCTTTGTCTGCATTTTTCCAAAGAGGTCAATGCTCAAGTCAAGTTTATTTCTGAAGTGCTACCTTTTACTTAATACTTGTTTTAATGTTCACTAGTTACATGTAATGTAATGTAGTTCAAAGAATTTTACTTATTATGAACATATTCTAGAAATACATTTTTTTTTTTGCTACAGTTTGTTCCCCATGCACCTCTTCAGTAACATCACAAAGACGAAAGTATGTCTGAAATTTATTATTTCATTTAACTATTCAATAGATTTCATCAATTTTATACTTTGTATGAAGCAATGCATGTAAATTAAGTGATTACAATGTGTTAGTTATACTTTAAGTCACTTATTTTTCATTTAAATCATTACATGCTGTTGAAGTTTCTTGTTATATTCAGAACAAAATTCTATTTTGTAGTCATTTTGTGGAATACACAATTTGTTTGATAGGATATCCCTTAAGCTGATCCATGAATAAACAAGAGCTGTCGGAGGACAGCAACGCTCGACTATTCAACAGCCTTGTCAATTGAATGAATACAAAAGTTGAAAAAGGGGCATAATTTTGTAAAATGCAAAGTAGAACCTCTGTACTGCATGTCATATCATGACAGTGAACAAGTGTGTGAAGTTTCAATCCTTTCCAATTTGTGGATACTGAGATACCAGCTTACATACAAAAACTTAACAAAAAAACTGCTAAGTCAAAGGGGCATAATTTTGTAAAAATGCCAAGTAGAGTTATGGGACCTTCACAGTGCATGTTAGATCATGACAGTGAACAAGTGTGTGAAGTTTCAATCCATTCCAATTAGTGGATACTGAGATATCAGATTACATACAAAAATTTAACCAAAAACTGCTAAGTCGAAAAAGGGGCATAATTTTGAAAAAAAAGAGAGTAGAGTTATGGGACTTGCTTAGTGCATGTCAGCATAATTTTGTAAAAAAGCAAAACAGAGTTATGGAACCTGTGCAATGTAAGTCAGTTTATCACAGTAAATAAGTGTGTGAAGTTTCAATCCATTCCCACAAGTGGTTACTGAGATACCAGCTTACATACATAAAACTTAACCAAATCGGGACGCAGACGCCGACGCATGGGCGAGTCCAAAAGCTCTACTAATCTATGAATAGTCGAGCTAAAAATGCAACATTATGAACAAATGCCTCAGACCTCTCGGCCTTTGCGGCAGGTGACTTCGGACTGACGGAGGCGAGTATTTTTTATTAAAACCATTGATGATATCGTCTGTGTCCCGGCACTGTTGATAAATTTGAATGAGCAACACCAACCAAGCTCAAATGTATTCTCGTATTTCTTGGACAAGCAATTTGTGTTGAAACACTCAGAGTAAGTTGTCTTTACTTTTTATTGCATTGATAGCAAATGGTAATTTTTCAAACATGCTGTATTCGTAACAAAATATATTCAGTGCTTGAGATATGTGCTCAGTGTGTTTTAAAAGACTATAAATATTGGCTGATATTTTGCAAGGGTGGAGAGGGGAGAGGCATTGACCTCCAAGTGTCTGTGATTGAACATTCAAATATTAAGGTTTTTGTAAAGCCTTTTGAAACCTCCCCTCGGATGATATTTTGTTTTAGTTTTCAACGCCACAAAGGCCTTGGTTTATCATAAATGAATATACCAAACTGTTCGAAATAAGTAAAAAAACTTTCAAGACAGCTTATTCTCTATTAAACAATACATTTTTCTTATATCACATGTTCTTCAGCTGTTCATGTCAAATTTTGTAGAAGATATCAAGCTTCCTTTTCAAAAGTATTTTGTCATTACCTTTATGATTATTGTGTGTCTTACATATTTCTCCAGGTACTCATGTGGTTAAAAGTGTGACAAACCACGTATATATCAAACAAATGCAAAAATTAAAAAAAAGAAAAAAAGAGTGAAAGTAGAGCTGTCAAAATGACAAAAAACTGCCATGTAAATTAAATCACCACATTTGATTTGAAAATGCAAAGTAAATAATAGGGCTGTGTATTGAATGGAAAAAATCGATATGATACGTATTGCAATAAAGAAGCATTACACGATACATATTGGCAATTCAATACAACAGCTAGTAACACCTATAACTTCAAAGCTGCAACATAACGTGTAAAAAATAATTGTTTGTTTCGGGTAACATGTTCGTGAGCAACAAGCTATAACACAACTCCCTGCAGTGAGAAAACTGGAAATGTCTAGTTGAGTGTGCTCCTATAAAATTTGAACTCAGTTAAAATTGTTAAAGAAACATTAAAGCATAATCTTTTCATCTAATAGATGTATCAATCTATATTCCAGAGCTATACGTCGGAAAATGCATATATAAAGTTGTAAATTTCGACCGAGAACTCTATAAGTATGCAAGGCCTTTATTAGTATACCAGAACTTTAACTTTGTTTTGTTTTTAATTTATGTCTTTAAGTATTAAAATTGCTAAAAGTTAAACAGCAACACGCACAGTAACAACATCTGTGTTTTAACTGGAATTCCCCGCAACTGAAATTATCATACTGATCCAGCCTTAGTAAATAAATATATTGTAGGAACAACAGTGGTGTCACCACTTTGGTCAGATACGGATCATTTTGGACTATCCCAGTTCATTTCAGAAAACAAGAGGGCCATAATGGCCCTATATCGCTCACCTGTTATCATTGCACTTGAGGACAAGAAGGTCCTCAGTAAAATATCAAAGTCCAAAGGACAGGAACAACAAAGAGAAGAAATTTAACCAAAAAGAAAAAAAAATTCTTACAAGGTATAGATATGTCAAAACACACCTAAAAATTGGAGGTACCATCCATGTTGTACCACAGAAAAGTGGTCTCGGTTTTTCCCTACGGCCAATAATAAAAAAGTTACTAAAAATAAGCTATTTATAGTAACGTAAAAGGGAAGTAATTAAAAAAATATTATAGATATTGTAAGTGAACAAAAGAAGGATCTGCCAAATAAATCTGTTGACATAAATGAAATTTCAGATCAGTATCTTCATTAGTTATGGAGATATACCCATTTTAATTTGAAATAAAGGGAGGTAATTTGACATAAAACCAGTCCATAGTTATCTACCCTGATTGTCTCTGTCCAACTAATAACAATAATGAAATTTCAAATAAGTCCTATAAGTACTTACTGATATAAATCCATTTTGATTACAATCAGGGGAGGTAATCAGATATAAAACTAGAAAATGCTTTTGTAAAAAAGCGCATGTCTCCCCCAATGCAAAGTCCTATAGGCAAGAAGTCAATAGGGGTCAGGAGCGAAAGTCAAAGAGACACTGATGGTTGGCTGCAAATAGGATCATCTACTTGGCATGTCCAGTCATCCCGCTAAATTTCCACTCTTGGCCTAGTGGTTCTCAAGTCACTGTTCAGGCTCCTGTGACCTTGATAAAGTGACCTCAAAATAAATAGGGGTCATCTACTCTGCATGTCCAATCATCCTATTAAGTTTCAACATTGTAGGTCAAGTGGTTCTCAAGTTATTTCCAAAAAATGATTTTACATGAACAGGCCACTGTGACCTTGACCTTTAATAGACTGACCCCAAAATCAATAGGGGTCATCTACTCTGCATGTTCAATCATCCTATGAAGTTTCAACATTCCGGGTCAATGTTTCAATTATTCATCGGAACTAGTATCAATGTTCAGGCCCCTGTGACCTTGACCTTTAACGTAGTGACCCCAAAAACATAGGGGTCATTTACTCTGCATGAACATCATCCTATGAAGTTTCAACATTCTGGGTCAAGTGGTTCTCAAGTTATTGATCGGAACTGGTTATCAATGTTCAGGCCCCTGTGACCTTGACCTTTGACGGAGTGACCCAAAAACAATAGGGTCATTTACTCTGCATGAACAATCATCCTATGAAGTTTCAACATTCTGGGTCGAGAGGTTCTCAAGTTATGATTGGAAATGGTTTTCCATGTTCAGGCCCCTGTGGCCTTGACCTTCAACATAGTGACCCAAAATCGTAGGGGTCTCTACTCTGCATGACCAATCATCCTATGAAGTTTCATCATTCTGGGTCAAGTGGTTCTCAAGTTACTGACCGAAATGGTTTTCAATGTTCAGGCCCCTGTGACCTTGACCTTTCACAGAGTGATCCCAAAATCGTTAGGGGTCATCTACTCTGCATGATCAATCATCCTATTAAGTTTCAACATTCTGGGTCAAGTGGTTCTCAAGTTACTGACGGAAATGGTTTTCAATGTTCAGGCCCCTGTGACCTTGACCTTTAATGGAGTGACCCCAAAATCGATAAGGGTCATCTACTTTGCATGTACAATCATCCTATGAAGTTTCAACATTCTGGGTCTAGTGGTTCTCTAGTTATTAATCGGAAATGGTTTTCCATGTTCAGGCCTCTGTGACCTTGACCTTTGAAGGAGTGACCCAAAAATCAATAGGGGTCATCTACTCTTTATGACCAATCATCCTATGAAGTTTCAACATTCTGGGTCTAGTGGTTCTGTAGTTATTGATCGGAAATGGTTTTCAATGTTCAGGCCCCTGTGACCTTGACCTTTGACGGAGTGACCCCAAAATCAATAGGGGTCATCCTCTCTTTATGACCAATCATCCTATGAAGTTTCAACATTCTGGGTCAAGTGGTTCTCTAGTTATTGATCGGAAATGGTTTTCCATGTTCAGGCCCCTGTGACCTTGACCTTTGACGGAGTGACCCCAAAATCGATAGGGGTCATCTACTCTTCATGACCAATGATCCTATGAAGTTTCAACATTCTGGGTCAAGTGGTTCTCTAGTTATTGATCGGAAATGGTTTTCAATGTTCAGGCCCCTGTGACCTTGACCTTTGACGGAGTGACCCCTAAATCAATAAGGGTCGTCTACTCCAGCAGCCCTACAACCCTATGAAGTTTGAAGGTTCTAGGTCAAATGGTTTTCCAGTTATTGCTCGGAAATGAAGTGTGACGTACGGACGGACAGACGGACGGACGGACAGGGCAAAAACAATATGTCTCCTGGGGGAGACATAATAACTCTGGAACCTACGATTGGATCTGATTTGTCATGGAATCCAAGATTTATTGTTGCTGAAGATATTTTGGAAGTTTGTATCAAATAAAACCATAAATGAAGTCTCTATATGGCTGCAAAAGCCAAAATAGCCAATTTTGGACCTTTAAGGGGCCATAACTCTGGAACCCATGATGGAATCTGGCCAGTTGAAGAAGGAAACAAGATCTCGTGGTTTGATCAAGTTTGTGCAAGTTTGGTTAAAATCAAATCATAAATGAAGCTGCTATTGTGCAGACAAGGTCAAAATAGCTAATTTTGGCCCTTTCAGGGGCCATAACTCTGAAACCCATTGTGGGATCTGGCCAGATCAAGAAAGGAACCGAGATCTTATGGTGACACAAGTTTTGTGCAAGTTTGATTCAATTCAAATCATAAATGAAGCTGTGCAGACTAGGTCAAAATAGCTAATTTTGGCCCTTTCAGGGGCCATAACTCTGAAACCCATTGTGGGATCTGGCCGGATCAAGAAAGGAACCGAGATCTTATGGTGACACAAGTTTTGTGCAAGTTTGATTCAATTCAAATCATAAATGAAGCTGTGCAGACTAGGTCAAAATAGCTAATTTTGGCCCTTTCAGGGGCCATCACTCTGGAACCCATAATGGAATCTCGCCAGTTCAAGAAAGGAACCAAGACTTTATAGTGATACAAGTTGTGTGCAAGTTTGGTTAAATTCAAATCATAAATGAAGCTGCTATTGTGCAGACAAGGTCAAAATAGCTAATTCTGGCCCTTTAAGGGGCCATAACTCTGGAACCCATAATGGAATCTAGCCAGTTCAAGAAACGAACCAAGATCTCGTGGTGATACAAGTTGTGTGCCAGTTTGGTAAAATCAAATCATAAATAAAGCTGCTATTGTGCAGACAAGGTCAAAATAGCTAATTTTGGCCCTTTCAGGGGCCATAACTCTGGAACCCATAATGGGATCTGGCCAGTTCAAGAAAGGAACCGTGACCTTATGGTGATACAAGTTGTGTGCAAGTTTGGTTAAAATAAAATCATAAATGAAACCACTATCGTGCAGACTAGGAATTGTTGACGGACGGACGCATGGACGGACGGACGACGGACGAAGGGTGATCTCAAAAGCTCACCTTGTCACTATGTGACAGGTGAGCTAAAAACTAAAACGCACTGGGACACCTGTGAAAAAACAATTGTTTTCTGTCATCCAACAAAATCATTACACAGTGGCAAGTTGGAAATATAAAAATATTTTCTTGTTTAAAAAATAACTTATCGATTGTATTGTGTCCCAGTCATATGAGTTCTGGATCACATAGATTGGCAATATATGAATTAACTTCACATTCCAGGGATCTGCAAAGCTATATTTTTGTATGTTATTTCACTCATTGAAGCAAATATTCATGCTAAGAACTAAATGATTATCTTCGTCATATAAGTGTAAACAGGGCTGTAATATGAAACTCCCCATGATCAGGAACTAAAACACAAAATATACATTCAAAAAATGTCAGTGAGGCAATTTTATGCTTTTATGTCAACATAACATGTGTGAACAAAACAAAACAGTGAGGCAATTCCCTATGCTTTTATGTCAACATGGGGGGGGGGGGGGGGGGGGCATGACATTTATTTTTTTTTGGCCTGACAACATAAATTAATTATCTGAGATGTAATCATTACAAATACATTGTACACTAGAAAATGTTCCCAATGGAATTCATTAGGGATTTCCTAACAGAAATATATGCAGAATAAATTTGGACGTGATGGGACAGCAACAGTCAAAAGTTAATATGTCCCAAAACGTCCTATTATTTGGACTAATCAGGAAGGAACTGACTTATCAACTGTGTAATGTATTATAATCACAGGCCCCATCTAACGTTGTCCTTATGGTATGGCATTTTCTTTTTTCTTACTATATAAATGCCATACCATAAGGATACTGTTTAAGTGGGGCCTGTGATTATAATAGTCCGAATAATTCGACGTTCAGATTGTTTTTTATTTGTGACAGGGCAATCTAAACATCAAAACTTGGAAGGACCAAAATAATGGAGGATAAATCACAGTACACGGTCATGTAAAGTTATTGGTTTTATCATTTGAGCATATTGGCGTACTGTACACGGTAAACGTTAATCGTGTACAGTACATACATAGGTTTAAATCACCAGAAAAATCGTAATTTTGGATATTATTTGATAATTTTTACACAAATCAATGAGGAATTGAATCCCCTTTCAATACATGTATGTTTTATCTGAATTTATGGCTAATTTCGTGAAATAATCGGCATTTAAACCTATATCATGAAAAGCGTCGACAGCGATGAAAATTTCATCGGAAGTTGCTTCAACTATTTTGGTCTTTTGAGTGTTAGATGTGAGTGGGCATATTGCCCATATGAAAAAATTATCTCGATATTTCCTAGGAGCAGGATCGCGTCAAATTAGTTGGGACTATGTATAGTGATTATAATACGTTGAGCATCCGCCTTGCAAGTTACAAGCTAATACATTAGGCATTTGTTTTTCTCTGCGAAACATTTTTTACTGATCTAAATAGATAAATTCACATATATATGCAGGCAAACTATAGCTATCACACATGTGTACCAGGACTATTCGCCTAAGGTAACTTATACTCTTTCACCGTTTCTGAAATAATCTTAGTTTGTACAAATAAAAAGGAATTGTCATTTACAAAAATATCATAATTTTGCTACCTATATAGATATTCTATCATTTGAAATTATCATAAGATTTTACCTTGCCACAGTAGCTTATATTTCCTTAACGATGTCGTTCCGATTTCACTTTTCACTTTTTCAAGCTCTTCCCATTGTTATGCGCAGTACCAGTTGCGCGTAGATGGAACATGTGGGATTGTCAACAACCAATGAAAATTGTTCTTTCTTTCTGTCTGGAGGAGCAGGTCACAACCTATGACCTTTACACTGTCTGGCATAAAACTTCGGAATTTTGTTATTTTTCTCTGATTTGGTAAGTTCATCTTAATATTTTCTGATAGATTTTATGAATTATACTGTACAAATGTACGTCTTACAAGTTTTTACCGTCCATTTTCGTTTTAACAAACGGAAATAAGATGAAAAGCGTGAGAGGATTTCGCCATTTTCTGTATTTTTTATTTCAAATTTAGGAAAGCGAGTTACAAAGACCAAGGAATCGGCAGAGCTGCAGTTTTGCACGCATATATTCTTATTTCATAATTGTAGAGTAAAAGAAGCAGTGTTGAAATGTTATTATGATAAATAGCTTCTCCTGATTTAGTGTGTTGTACACTCGATTTTGACAGTTGTAACCCCGCACGTTTACTGTACGGTGCATGACCTTTGTGTATTTGTCCCGGTGACACGGTCATATTGTGTAGTTTCGATTTGCTTTACTTCGATTTGAATGTGTTACAATCAGTCTGTTTTCTCTTTGTGCACACAATGTAAGTATCTTCTACTGAGACTATTGGATTGGCCATGAAGAGTCTTAGGCAATATGACAAGGAACTGGAATCAGTATGTCAGATGAATATTTTATGCTAATAAGATATGTCTGGGTTCAGATGACTAGGTCATGTTATGGCATGTGACACAAAATCTCAGATTTTAATTGTCTGTAGCTTCTGATTGGCAGTTTTGAGGTGGATGTGTAAGCAAACAACAAGTTTATGACATTTTAAGGATTTGTTTCCCATAGAATTTGTATTCAGGCAAGCTGCCAGTTGAGTGCTATTTGAAACACCATACAGATGGCATACATCTATATTTATCTACAATTTGGAGAAACAATCTTTTTAATCAAGCTTTTATACTGTGTTACTATTACTTGTATGGTGTTTTAACGTTTCTTAAGCAGTTTTTCAGATTTCATTTGAAATTATAGGAGATTTTTTGTTAGACTTTATAATTTGACTTTGGTTCTTTAAGAACCAACTAAGTAAAATTTTTGAAAGCATACATATTTCAACATAGAAATAAATTTAAGTCTTCTGGAAATTTATTTGTTTATCTCCAAGGAAAGTAATAAGTAATCTAAGTATTGAACTGCTGAGAATAAATAAAAAAGAAGTAAATTTAATCAAAGTACTATTTTATTATTATTCATAGAGTGATACTGCAACTAGTCAATCAGTTATTGACACTTTCATAAAAAAAAAATCCCTCCGGATCATTATTTACATGCAAGTCATCACTAATTGTACAGCACATGCCTTGAATAAAACTATAAAATTAATACAGTCAGTGGACTGGTGTTTCAGTTTGGAAGTTGCTGTTTTTTTTTTTTGGTAATTGTAAAATGTTTTTTTTTTTGACTATTGTTTGCAGACTGTCATTTGGGGAATTTGATTAAGATGAAATTGTCCTGATTTGTATTCCTAGACAGAGAGAGTCCATCAGATCTGGACAATAACCAGTATGTTTCATTTAAGACTAAGCACGTTTAATTCTATTTATTGTCGGTTCCTTAAGGTAAAATTATCAAATTTCTGACATAATTTATTCAACTGAGTTATTCAAAGATTAGTTTAGATTGATTTTTATTGACAAAATAGGCATCAAAGGCACATTTTACAATAAAAACTATGTAGGCATTTTAAATCAAATTTTTTTTAGATTTAGTAGTTGAATTTTCATTTTTTATACAAACAGTGTACCGCTATCTGCTCCTGTCTCATATTCTAGTTACTATAATAAATGCACGGAGGTCTTGTTTCTGTTTATTTAGTAGTGCTTCCCTAATTGTGCAAATATGGCATGTTAAGTATTATTTCATTTGCTCCATGTGTATTGTGTTAAAGGTCAACAGTTCAGCTGTTTGGCGTCCCCAGATAATGGTGAACTATAGAAGAATGTAATTGCGTAATACAAAATCCCATGGGCAAGCTTACTAATACTACACAGACTATTGCTCTCTCTTGTGTATATGTTCTATTTACCTATGACTGGTTATTTGCAGGGTTAAAGTGTCAAATATAGACCATAGGTTAACCCGAGGTCAATTTGATCAAACTATTTGCATACTAGCAGTCTTTGGCTGTTATATGATTACAGTATATCTTCAGATGAAATTACAAAGCATTGATTGTTTTAATGACAAAATATTACCATTAAATTCTGGGAAGAATGTACTTTGTTTTGTAGCTAGTTTGAAATTTTCTTGTAAATTTGTTGCCTTTTCTGGAATAGTAAACATAATTTACTAACTGAACTGCTTTGGGATTTTACATACCGTTTTTCTGACAGCACATGTTTTTGTGGAACCAGGAGATGAAATCCCCACATGGTTAGTTGTTATGTACTTTGAAGATATTCAGCATAATATTTTTTTTTTATTGATAAGCAGAATACATGTATTTAATATATAGTTAAAATTAGTTTTTTTTTATTTCTTCAGTTTTATTTGTGTGATGATAAAAAAATTCACCAATCTAAATATTTTACAGCATAGGAAACAATAATTTTTAGCTCAGCTATTAAAAGAATAAGGAGACTGTTGCGCTCACCCTGGAGTCCAGTATCTTCTTCATTACTAAGAAATTTAGATACATGTACAGGGTTCTCACTAGCAATTTTAAGTTGCAGTCCTGGGACTCCCAAGGCTGTAAAAGTTGCAGTCCTAAGTAGTCCGACTGATAGACATAAATGCTTCGTCAACACTTTAGCCTTTTTTGTACAGACAAGTTATGTGACATTTAGTGATCACAATCACCTAAACAATACTCTTGTGAACTTAAAATGTACAGACAGAATAGGGGAAACGTAAAACTTTTATTATTTATTAGCAGCATTGCATTAAAACATTTGCTCTTTTCTGGAATACAATAATGCACAGTATATTTCATCTCATTGTATGTCACTATCAATCTCAGAGTCCGAGGATTCACTTGCATCATTTTTATTTCTTTTTACCCCTATACCAAACAATACTTGTAACAAAATTTGAAACTAATTGAAATTTTGCAGAGAAATAATCTCGGTAAGACCACATCGACAGCATCATAAAATTACTCAAAGAATTATAATTAAGACTAATTTTAACTTTTTCTAAAATGTTCTTTGATTCTGCCACGTAATTAATATGTGAGAAAGCAATCGAAATAACTTCAAACACTATATACTATCTGTTTTCAATCAGCGATTGTCACCTATGCTAACATGCAGACAATCACATGTAATTGCGTAGATATTACACATGTCGCCATGTCTCGCGGTGTAATGCAAACAGGCTATTGGCTATACGCAGCAGTCGATGGCAAGCAAGTAACTCCACCCACTAATCCTGCTCAGAGTCAAATCTTGTGCAAACAATTAATTACGGAGTTAAAGTTTGCGTCCACTGCAGAAGCTTGTGCCCAGGGACTTCCAGGCTTCTTTAAACATGCGTATACCAGGACCAGTTACATGTACGGATGCAGAATTGGGCGTTTCCGAGAATCCTGCATGTATTTAATTCAGACTTGCCATACTTGCTCAAAGTGGCAGTGTACATTAGTGTAACAAGAGAAATAACTATCTGGAATATTTCCAATGTTATGCCCTAGACATTTTTGTAAAAGTGTTTTCTATATTTAATATTACTTAAGTTATTCCATTGAAACTTGCTGTACAGTACTTTCTCAGAGTGACAATACACATTATTGTGACAAGAAGTGTTTCTCTGCATGCAATATTTCTAGAGTTATGCCCCTTTTAAACTAAAGTTTTTGTAAAGTCCAATGTCTCGTTCGTTATTAAATATAGTCAATTGAAATTTGCTATACTTACTCGTAGTGACAGTGTTCATAATTATGAAGAGATTTGAAGCTCTCCCTGCAGTTTTTAACTTAGAAATTTTGTTTTTCAAAGTACAAAACCATGTATTCAACTATTTAGTTACTATGCTAAAACTCCACACTCATATTTCAGGTAATAACAGGTTGAGACATCATGTCCCATAAATATTACATTAATTTAATTATATCCAAATTATTCCCCTTCTTGGATTGAACTTTTCATCCAAGCTGTTCTCTGTAAGGTCAATGCATTTATTGAATTGAATAATTATACAAGTAAATGAGGTGGAATAAACATGGTGAAAGGTGCATGTCCAGTAACTCTGAAATGTATTTTTGCAAAGTTGAGCCCCTTTTTGCAGTTTTTGGACTTAGTAAATGCAGGTTCAAAAATCGAAACTAATGCAGATATTTGGATGAAACTTCACACAGATGTTAGTTAAATAAGATCACAGCACTAAGTCCAATAACTCTTGCTTGAATTTGGGCAATATAATTGTACCTATTCTCAGATAGGAAATTCATCGAATTGACAAGTCTTTGAATAGTTTGGCTTGTTCGCTTGGATATTCGCAGATTTATCTGCATTTTTGTCCAACTAGATGATCTGATGCTGTTTTTTGGCAGAGTTAGTCACAGTGAGTGTATATATGTAATAGTATGTTTAATCTGTTTGTATTCATAATGTGACTGTTTGTATTCACAATGTGTTTACATTCACAATGTTGGTGTTTGTATTCACAGTGTCGGTGTTTGTATTCACAAAGTGTTTGTGGATACAATATTTTTGTGTTCAGCTGAGAATGGTCTCCACTAAAAACTTTCCAGCAGATATGGCCTGATTATACAGAAATTGTGACAGAGTAATGGGCTACCAGAATTTTTTTCTGGTAGCCCAGCATTTTTTTGTAGCCCAGAAATTTAAACCCCGGAAGTATAAACTTGCTCAGTCCGAACCCGACTTACTGAGATGTGAGAATCAAAGGGGTTTGTAACAATGTTTGGTTAACATCAAACTAAACCTGTGTGTTTGTTTCCAGTTATAATTTTACTTACAAAGCATACAATTTTCTGGCAGAATCATGTATTTAAATTAGTGATATTAAAATAATGTTTATTATCCCCGCCTAATGTTAATTGCTGTAGGGAAATGCCATTCTGCAAGTTTCAGTCAGATTGCATAAAGACAAAGAGTTATATATGAATGGCCCTTTGTACATACATTATATAGTGTTTTATTTCATTTTGTTGTCTCTCCGAAGTCATATTTCGGACATGGATAAAACATGGTAGAAATATTAACTAGTTGCTGTAGAGTAATGATGCCCAGCAAGTTTCATTCAGATTGGTAAAGGAAGACAAGATTACTTGTGAAGTTCATACTTAAATTGAAACCACTTCTACCATATCCTCATATGTTCGGGTTAGCTTTTAAGGCTGATAATGCCTTTGTTATGCCCCCTTCGAAGAAGGAGGGGTATATTGTTTTGCAGATGTCGGTCGGTCGGAATGTAGACCAGTTCGTTTCCGGATGATAACTCAAGAAGGCTTGGGCCTAGGATCATGAAAGTTGATAGGGAGGTTGGTCATCACCAGCAGATGACCCCTATTAATTTTGAGGTCTGTATGTCAAAGGTCAAGGTCACAGTGACCCTGAACAGTTAAACGGTTTCCGGATGATAACTCAAGAACGCTTAGGCCTAGGGTCATGAAAGTTTATAGGGAGGTTGGTCATGACCAGCAGATGATATATTGATTTTGACATCAGTATGTCAAAGGTCAAGAACACAGTGACCCTGCACAGTTAAACAGTTTCCGGATGATAACTCAAGAACGCTTAGGCCTAGGATCATGAAAATTTATAGGGAGGTTGGTCATGACCAGCAGATGACCCCTATTGACTTTGAGTTCAGTATGTTAAAGGTCAAGGTCACAGTGACCTTGCACAGTTAAACAGTTTCCGGATGATAACTCAAGAACACTTAGGCCTAGGGTCATGAAAGTTTATAGGGAGGTTGATCATGACCAGCAGATGACCCCTATTGATTTTGAGGTCAGTATGTCAAAGGTCAAGGACACAGTGACCAGGAACAGGAAAATGGTTTCCGGGCAATAACTCAAGAACGCTTGGGCCTAATGTCAGGAAAATTAATAGTGAGGTTGGTCATGACCAGCAGATGACCTCTATTGATTTTGAGGTCATTAGGTCAAAGGTCAAGGTCACATTGGCCAGGAACAGTTAAACGGTTTCTGATCTTTTTGTCCAAAACCACAGGGCCTAGGGCTTTGATATTGGTATGTAGCAAAATCTAGTGGTCCCCTACCAAGATTGTTAAGATTATTTCCCTGGGGTCAAATATGGCCCCACCCCGGGGGTCACATGGTTTATATAGAATTATATAGGAAAGAACTTTGAAAAACCTCTTGTCCAAAACCACAGGGCCTAGGGCTTTGATATTTTGTATATGACATCATCTAGTGGTCCTCTACTAAGATTGTTCAAATTATTCCCTTAGGGTCAAATATGGCCCTGCCCTGGGGGTCACATGGTTTATATAGACATATAGGGAAAAACTTTGAAAATCTTCTTGACCAAACCACAAAGACTAGGGCTTTGATATTTGTAATGTAGCATTATCTAGTGGTTCTCTACCAAGTTTGTTCAAATTATCCCTCTAGGGTCAAATATGGCCCCGCCCCAGGGGTCACATGGTTCATAAAGACTTGTATAGGCAAAAAACTTAGAATCTTCATGTCCATAACCTACATCATTCAAATTTGGACCACATGTATAGTGGCAAGATGAAGCTTGACATGAGTTGACCTTGATCTTGACAGAGTGACCTACTTCCACATTTCTGTAGCTACAGCCTTCAAATTTGGACCACATGCATAGGTTTATGTACCGAAACAAACTCACCTTCTTGTTGACCTAGTGACCTACTTTCACATTTTTGAAGCTACAGACTTCAAATTTGGACCACATGCTTAGTTTTGTGTTCCGAAATAAAATATGACCTTGATTTTGACCTAGTGACCTTTTTTTCATATTTCTCAAGCTACAGCCTTCAAATTTGAACCACAAGCATAGTTTTGTGTACCGAAATAACTTTGATCTTGAGATTGACCTAGTTACCTACTTTCACATTTCTGAAGGCACAGGCTTCAAATTTGGACCATGCACACAGTTTTGTGTTTCGAAATAAAATTTGACCTTGATTTTGACCTAGTGACCTACTTTCACATTTCTCAAGCTACAGCCTTCAAAGAACTTTTGTTTACAGTGAGCATATAATTTCTGTTCATTGTGCAATTACTGAATGCATCAAGGGGGCATTTCGTGTTCGACGAGCTCTTGTTGCTTTTGTCTTTGTGTGGCTGCCACATTTTTTTCTTGTGAATGTATAGTAAAGTCTTGTTAATCCTATTTCCGGTTATTGTTATCTGTATTTGCTAAACGGTTTGAATATTAGTGAATAAAGAATTATGAATATTTTTTTATTTGATTACCTCCCTTTATAGCTGCAGCAGTTATAGCAGTATTACCAGTAAAAGAGGTGCTTTTCTAACAATGCAATAATATGAAACATCTCTTTGGAAGGCTGTTTTATCTGTTTTTAACTTAAAATTTAAGGTATGATGGAACTTTAAGGTGTATTACTGTAATTGACCACTTTTATGGTACATGAATAACCCTGTATAATATTTATATATCTGAGAGGTTAGCCAGTGATAATTATCACTTTATACCTATTTTTCACAGCTAGCCGCCTTCATTTGTGGTAACCTGGAGGTCAAAGGAGGTTTTACTCTGATTATATTGGCAGGTTTTGGATTTATTAATTGGTCAGATATAACACTGACTGGTCAAAGGTTCATAGAAGGTTAACACTGAGGGATAAAAATGTATTCCTATGTAGTATTTATGCAAGTTCGAAAATCCATGAAGGCATGTAAGTTTTATGGTTTCTAGTCAAAAAGATTTTTGGGGAGTGCTGGATGTGCGGAGGAAATTATGAAAATGTTTGAACTATTATGTCCTTTTGCATTTATCCTTTTTTTATGAAATCAGTTTTTGTGTACTTGTGAATCAGCATTATAATGGTTATTCAATGAGGTAATTGTGTTCCAAGCTGGAAAACTTATTAAGCTATTTGTGTTATGAAAGCCATAGAGAACATTTTTGACCCCCTCCCCCCTCCACACACCACCTTTTCTGTATAATGTTGACACCTTGTTTCATTTACTTAATCGTTGATAGAATCTGCTAAAATTAGCTGTTTTGCATTCTGGGAATGTTGGCCATTGTGATGAATTTATTCAGTCAGAACATTTAACCATTAGGTAAATTACAGAAACTTGTAAAATAACTAATAATATTATATTTTACATTAAAAGATGGATAAACATACAAAATATAAATAATAATAAATAATTTATTGTTATTGCCCAAACTGAATGATGTACCTGATTCAGTGACAGTGAACACCTCTTCGAATAATAAGTGGTACTGCCCAAACTGAATGATGTACCTGTTTCAGTGACAGTGAACACCTCTTTGAATAATAAGTGGAACTGCCCAAACTGAATGATGTACCTGTTTCAGTGATAGTGAACACCTCTGAATAATAAGTGGAACTGCCCAAACTGAATGATGTACCTGTTTCAGTGACAGTGAACACCTCTTTGAATAATAAGTGGAACTGCCCAAACTGAATGATGTACCTGTTTCAGTGACAGTGAACACCTCTTTGAATAATAAGTGGAACTGCCCAAACTGAATGATGTACCTGTTTCAATGACAGTGAACACCTCTGGTTCTGCCCAAACTGAATGATGTACCTGTTTCAGTGACAGTGAACAACTCTTTGAATAAAAGTGGTACTGCCCAAACTGAATGATGTACCTGTTTCAGTGACAGTGAACAACTCTTTGAATAAAAGTGGTACTGCCCAAACTGAATGATGTACCTGTTTCAGTGACAGTGAACAACTCTGGTACTGACCAAACTGAATGATGTACCTGTTTCAGTGACAGTGAACAACTCTGGTACTGCCCAAACTGAATGATGTACCTGTTTCAGTGACAGTGAACACCTCTGGTACTGCCCAAACTGAATGATGTACCTGTTTCAGTGACAGTGAACAACTCTTTGAATAAAAAGTGGTACTGCCCAAACTGAATGATGTACCTGTTTCAGTGACAGTGAACAACTCTGGTACTGCCCAAACTGAATGATGTACCTGTTTCAGTGACAGTGAACAACTCTGGTACTGCCCAAACTGAATGATTGTTCTGTTTCAGTGACAGTGAACAACTCTGGTACTGCCCAAACTGAATAATGTACCTGTTTCAGTGACAGTGAACAACTCTGGTACTGCCCAAACTGAATGATGTACCTGTTTCAGTGACAGTGAACACTTCTGGTACTGCCCAAACTGAATGATGTACCTGTTTCAGTGACAGTGAACAAACTGAATAATGTACCAGATTCAGTGACAGTGAACACCTCTGGTACTGCCCAAACTGAATAATGTACCTGTTTCAGTGACAGTGAACACCTCTGGTACTGCCCAAACTGAATAATGTACCTGTTTAGTTTTAGAAATTTAGGATGCTAAAGGTTAAAACATACTTAAAAAGCTCATAAAACTGTAAATTGTTAGAGTATAAATACCTGTTTTAACGATCAGATATCAAATTTATTAAAAAGAATTCGGTCTGGTAAAATATTATCCGGTCCTGTAAAAAAAATCATGTTTACCAGACCAATTGTCCTGTGAATATTCAGGGTCTTTCATGAACACTGTGATGTACCTGTTTCAGTGACAGTGAACACCTCTTTGAATAATAAGTGGAACTGCCCAAACTGAATGATGTACCTGTTTCAGTGACAGTGAACACCTCTTTGAATAATAAGTGGAACTGCCCAAACTGAATAATGTACCTGTTTCAGTGACAGTGAACACCTTTTTGAATAATAAGTGGTACTGCCCAAACTGAATGATGTACCTGTTTCAGTGACAGTGAACAACTCTTTGAATAAAAAGTGGTACTGCCCAAACTGAATGATGTACCTGTTTCAGTGACAGTGAACAACTCTTTGAATAAAAGTGGTACTGCCCAAACTAAATGATGTACCTGTTTCAGTGACAGTGAACAACTCTGGTACTGACCAAACTGAATGATGTACCTGTTTCAGTGACAGTGAACAACTCTGGTACTGCCCAAACTGAATGATGTACCTGTTTCAGTGACAGTGAACACCTCTGGTACTGCCCAAACTGAATGATGTACCTGTTTCAGTTACAGTGAACAACTCTTTGAATAAAAAGTGGTACTGCCCAAACTGAATGATGTACCTGTTTCAGTGACAGTGAACAACTCTGGTACTGCCCAAACTGAATGATTGTTCTGTTTCAGTGACAGTGAACACCTCTGGTACTGCCCAAACTGAATTATGTACCTGTTTCAGTGACAGTGAACAACTCTGGTACTGCCCAAACTGAATAATGTATCTGTTTCAGTGACAGTGAACAACTCTGGTACTGCCCAAACTGAATGATGTACCTGTTTCAGTGACAGTGAACACTTCTGGTACTGCCCAAACTGAATAATGTACCTGTTTCAGTGACAGTGAACACCTCTGGTACTGCCCAAACTGAATAATGTACCTGAATGATTGTTCTGTTTCAGTGACAGTGAACACCTCTGGTACTGCCCAAACTGAATTATGTACCTGTTTCAGTGACAGTGAACAACTCTGGTACTGCCCAAACTGAATAATGTATCTGTTTCAGTGACAGTGAACAACTCTGGTACTGCCCAAACTGAATGATGTACCTGTTTCAGTGACAGTGAACACTTCTGGTACTGCCCAAACTGAATAATGTACCTGTTTCAGTGACAGTGAACACCTCTGGTACTGCCCAAACTGAAATAATGTACCTTTTATTTTAAAATTTTAGAGTAAAAAGTTTAAACATACTTAACAAATTCATAAAAGAATTGGTTGGTAAAATACTTTTTAATCGATCAAAAAAATTGTTTAAAGACATTGTCTGTAAAATATATCAGGTCTTTAAAAAAATCATGTATGTACCAGTTCAGTGCCAGTGAATACATCTTTCATGAACACTGTGATGTACCTGTTTCAGTGACAGTGAACACCTCTTTGAATAATAAGTGGAACTGCCCAAACTGAATGATGTACCTGTTTCAGTGACAGTGAACACCTCTTTGAATAATAAGTGGAACTGCCCAAACTGAATAATGTACCTGTTTCAGTGACAGTGAACACCTTTTTGAATAATAAGTGGTACAGCCCAAACTGAATGATGTACCTGTTTCAGTGACAGTGAACAACTCTTTGAATAAAAAGTGGTACTGCCCAAACTGAATGATGTACCTGTTTCAGTGACAGTGAACACCTCCTTGAGTAAAAAGTGGTACTGCCCAAACTGAATAAATACAGTACATTAGCCATATTGATTTGTCTAAAGTAGCATTTTTCATTATGTTTCAGGTATTGATACGTAGTATTTAATGAGTTCAGTGGAAGACGGAAGTGGAGTTGCCCAAAACCCAGCCCCAGGGCAAGTCCCTGGGGGTCAGTCAGTGATTGTAATGGACGGGACATTACCAGAGAATTTCATTCATGTACTTTCTCCACAAAGTGAGTCAGTCTTTTTCTAGCTTAACTATTTGAAGAAAAGGTAGAGCTTATATGGTCCTTTTTGTTCAAATGGTTCTATTTAACCCTGTTTAGGGGTCACCAGAGGTGAGAACAGATAAACTTTTAAATGACTGTTTCTCATAAACTACTTGATGGATCCTCACCAGACTAGGTCTGCAGCTTCATTGTAATGGGCCTCCAAAGCTAAAGTTAAAAGATCTTAAAACAACTTCATGAACTATGTTCTAATTGCTACCAGTCAGAGTCATGGCATGGTGCCAATATAGGGCATATATGCATTGTACAAACAGCTTTAACAAGTTTAATTTTTGTTTATTAACTATGGCTGCAAACAATTCTTACACAATTTTGGTCAATTCTCTTTCTATTTTACAAAAGAATAAACTTGTATTGAAACACAAAATGTCTTTGTGATATGGCTGATTATAAAAAATAATCAATTCACCTTTCTGTTTAAATGAAGCGGAATGAGGAGACATATGCTTTTACTAGTTTTTTATTAGCTCACCAGAGCCAAAGGCTCAGGGTGAGCTATTCTGATTGTTCACCGTCCGGCGTCCATCTTCGTCGTCCGTCCGTAAACTTTTACTTTAAACGACATCTCCTCATAAACCAATAGGCCAATTTCATCCAAACTTCACAGGAATGTTCCTTGGGTGAAGCTCTACAAAATTTATTCAAAGAATTGAATTCCATGCAGAACTGTGGTTGCCATGGCAACCGAAAGGAAAAACTTTAAAAATCTTCTTCTCAAAAACTAGAAGCCTAGAGCTTAGATATTTGGTGTGAAGCATTGCCTAGTAGACCTCTACCAATTTTATTCAAATCATGACCCTGCGGTCAAAATTGACCCTGCCCCAGGGGTCACTTGATTTAACATAGGAAAATTTTAAAAAATCTTCTTCTCTAAAACCAGAAGCCTAGAGTTTAGATATTTGACATGTAGCATTGCCTAGTGGACCTCAACTAAAATTGTTCAAATCATGATCCCGCCCCAGGGGTCACTTCATTTTACATAGATTTCTATAGGAAAATCCTCAAATTTTTAAAAAAAAATAAACCAGAAGGCCTAGAGCTTAGATATTTCACATGTAGCATTGCCTAGTGGACCTCTACAAAAATGTGTTCAAATCATGACCCCCGGGGTCAAAATTGACCCCACCCCAGGGGTCACTTGATTTTACATAGGAAAATCTTCAAAAATTTTCTCAAATTAAACCAGAGGGCCTAGATCTTAGATATTTTACATGTAGCATTGCCTAGTAGACTTCTACAAAATTTATTCAAATCATGACCGCCAGGGTCAAATTGACCCTGTCCCATGGGGTTACTTGATTGTACATAGAAAAATCTTCAAAATTTTCTAAAAATAAACCAGAAGGCCTAGAGCTTAGATATTTGACATGTAGCATTTCCTAGTGGACCTCTACAAAATTTGTTCAAATCTTGACCCCCCAGGGTCAAATTGACCCAGCCCCAGGGGTTACTTGATTGTACATAGGGAAATCTTCATAAATTTGCTAAAAATAAACCAGAAGGCCTAGATCTTAGATATTTGATATGTAACATTGCCTAGTAGACTTCTACAAACTTTGGTCAAATCATGACCCCCAGGGTAAAATTGGCACCGCCCCAGGGGTTACTTGATTGTACATCAGAAAATCTTCCAAAAAATTTCTGAAAATCATCAGTTTGACATTTGAAACATGTAGATCATATAACTTAGGTGAGCGATCCAGGGTCATCATGACCCTCTTGTTGTGTTAACCAAGCTTTTTCAGGTATATATTTTTACCAACAAGTATATTTTTGTCCAAGTTATGATTCAGTATACTGGAAATCTCAGTGACTTTGGTTTTATAATAAATCAAACCTTTATCTATAATGTTAAGCTGTTGTTTATTTTAGTGGGTATTCCAGTAGTTGCAGGTGCCACTACAAGTAGTGCTCCAATGGCCTTACAACAGAACATACAAACTATCACACTGGCCCCAGGAGGATTTGCTCTACCTGTATCTCTGGCTTCTGTAAGTATACACTGATCCACTAATCTCAAGGCATACCACTTAACATATAAACCGTATCTAAGTCCCAGGGGGAATTGTACTACCTGTATCTCTGGCTTCTGAAGTTACACTGATCCACTAATCAAGCATACCACTTAACATATAACCGTATCAAGTCCAGGGAATTGTCACCGATCTCTGCTTCGTAAGTATACACTGATCCACTTATTCAAGGCATACCACTTAACATATAAACCGTATCTAAGTCCCAGCGGGGCTTGTACTACCTGCATCTCTGGCTTCTGTAAGTATACACTGATCCACTACACTGACACACTTATCTCAAGGCATACCACTTAACATACAAACCGTATCTAAGTCCCAGGGGGCTTGTACTACCTGTATCTCTGGCTTCTGTAAGTATACACTGATCCACTAATCTCAAGGCATACCACTTAACATATAAACCATATCTAAGTCCCAGGGGGGCTTGTATTACCTGTATCTCTGGCTTCTGTAAGTGTACACTGATCCACTTATCTCAAGGCATACCACTTAACATATAAAACAATATCTAAGTCCCAGGGGGGCTTGTACTACCTGTATCTCTGGCTTCTGTAAGTGTACACTGATCCACTAATCTCAAGGCATACCACTTAACATATAAAACCGTATCTAAGTCCCAGGGGGAATTGTACTACCTGTATCTCTGGCTTCTGTAAGTATACACTGATCCACTAATCTCAAGGCATACCACTTAACATATAAACCATATCTAAGTCCCAGGGGGGCTTGTTTTACCTGTATCTCTGGCTTCTGTAAGTGTACACTGATCCACTAATCTCAAGGCATACCACTTAACATATAAAACAATATCTAAGTCCCAGGGGGGCTTGTACTACCTGTATCTCTGGCTTCTGTAAGTGTACACTGATCCACTAATCTCAAGGCATACCACTTAACATATAAAACCGTATCTAAGTCCCAGGGGGAATTGTACTACCTGTATCTCTGGCTTCTGTAAGTATACACTGATCCACTAATCTCAAGGCATACCACTTAACATATAAAACCGTATCTAAGTCCCAGGGGGAATTGTACTACCTGTATCTCTGGCTTCTGTAAGTGTACACTGATCCACTAATCTTAGTGTTATTTTTAGAGCGACGCAGCGGGGCGCCCCCGCCCTGCCCTTTTTTACTGCCGCCACGCTGCCCTTAAAATGTGCCCTCTTGCCTTTAATCTTCTGCTAAATCCCGCCAATTTCCCTGTTGCCATGCCTCGACGATTTTTGATCAGCAAATTACGTCACTGCGAGTGCACACAGGTAATGAGAATCAAGTGTTAAAACTACTTGATAAAGAGTATGGATCCTGTGTAATGTCAAAAAGGCGTTCGTAGGCGACCAGCTGGTTACCGAACATGTGAAAAGTGCCCTAGATTTCTTTGGTCAAAATTTAAATTAGACCGTTGTTTAGTATAACAAGTATATATCAATGCAGTTTGATTCTACTGTAATTGCAACTAGAAAATGCACAAATTTTAATGAATATCGAAGGTAAAAGTAAGATTAGGATGTCCGTTCACGAGTCTTATTACTCCCGATGTCGTATGCAATGTTTCCATATTTTCTGCAAAAAAGCTGACTGTCCGTGTAATTTTTTAAGAAAACATAAAATTGAGGAACTATCTCTGGTTTACCCAGTGGGTCGAGTAACTGAGAAAAACTCTTAAGACAACATTCCGAAAGTGTACCAGTATCCGGAAGTTATTTGGATATCGTTTTAGTAACTTTACCTGACTGTAATAGCACTTTTCTGTTAATGAAATATTGATGAAAGACGATCAATACAACATGACTTTGATAATTATTAGTTTACAATGTGACTTGAAATCTTTTACTATGTTGTTTACAACATGATCTTGGTTCCAAGATAAAGCTTATATTAATTAAGGCCCTCAACTATTTCATATTCATATGAATAAGTTGACATTCTTGGTGACATTTTTAGAAAGGCTTGAATGGTTTAACCTAAACTATAAAGTAAGTAAAAAGCTTTGTAAATATGTAATGTTTTTGGGAAGATTACACTTATTCTGTGACAATTCTTTTAAATGTGCAATTTTAAAAGATAAATGGAATACAAATTAATAAGACATCTAGAATGCAACTACTGCTAGGTAACTTTCATAGTCTAAAAAGCACCTGTCCCTTTAGACAACACCTGCCTTTTAGGCAGCACCTGCTCTTTTATGCCCCTTTGAAAAGAGGGTATTGTTTGCAGAGTAGCGGTCGTCTGTCCGTCCGTCGGTCGGTCGGTCGAATGTAGACCAATCCGTTCCGGATGATAACTCAAGAACCTTGGGCTAGGATCATGAAAGTTATAGGGAGTTGGTCATTACAGCAGATGACCCTATTGATTTTGAGGTCTGTATGTCAAAGTCAAGGTCACAGTGACCTGAATAGTAAAACGGTTTCCGATGATAATCAAGAACACTTGGCTAGATCATGAAAGTGATAGGAGGTTGGTAATGACCAGCAATGACCCTTTGATTTTGAGGTCAGTATGTTAAAGGTCAGGTCACAGTGACCCTGAACAGTAAAACGTTTACCGGATGATAACTCAAGAACGCTTGGGCCTAGATCATGAAGTTGATAGGGAGGTTGGTAATGACCAGCAGATGACCCTATCTGATTTTGATGTCAGTATGTTAAGGTCAAGGTCACAGTGACCTGAACGTAAACGGTTTTCGGATGATAACTCAAGAACACTTGGCCTAGGATCATGAAAGTTGATAGGAGGTTGGTAATGACCAGCAGATGACCCATTGATTTAAGGTAGTATGTTAAGGTCAAGGTCACAGTGACCCTGAACAGTAAAAGGTTTCGGATGAAACTAAACGCTTGGGCTGGGTCACGAAAGTTGATGGGGTTGGTAATGACAGCAGATGACCCTATTGATTTTGAGGTCAGTATGTTAAAGGTCAAGGTCACAGTGACCGGAACAGTAAAATGGTTTTCAGGCAATAACTCAGAACGCTGGCCATAGTGTCAGGAAAATATAGTTAGGTTGCCATGACCAGCAGATGACCACTATGATTTTGAGTCATTAGTCAAGTCAAGGTTACATTGGCAGGAACAGTTAAATGGTTTCTGATCTTTGTCCAAAACCATAGGCCTAGGCTTTGATATTTGTATTAGCAAAATCTAGTGGTCCTCTACGAAGGTTGTTCAGATTATTCCTAGGTCAAATAATGGCCCCACCCCTAGGGTCACATGGTTTATATAGACTTATATAGGAAAAAACTTTGAAAAACCTCTTTCTAAACCACATGGCTAGGGCTTGATATTTTGTATATGACATCATCTAGTGGTCCTCTACTAGATATTCAAATTATCCCCTAGGTCAAATATGCTCGTGTGGGTACACATGGTTAACATTACTTTATAGGGAAAAACTTTGAAATCTTCTTGTCCAAACCACAAAGACTATGGCTATTGGTAATTTGTAATGTAGCATCATTTAGTGGTCTCTACCAAGTTTTACAGTAATCCTCTCGGAATATGCCCGCCCCAGAGGTCAATGTTCATAGACTTATACAGGAAAACTTAGAATCTCATGTCCATAACTTACATCATTCAAACCCCCAGCAAATTTTCAGGATTTTCAATATTCCATACTTTCACCCATGCTGATTGCATCAAGGGGGGCATTTCGTGTTCGACGAGCTCTTGTTGAGCTCTAGAAATAACACTATAATCTCAAGGCATACCACTTAACATATAAACCATATCTAAGTCCCAGCGGGGCTTGTACTACCTGTATCTCTGGCTTCTCTAAGTATACACTGACCCACTTATCGCTAGACTTACCACTTAACATATAAACCATATCTAAGTCCCAGGGGGGCTTGTTTTTACCTGTAAGTCTGACTTAAATACCTATCCTTGATAATGAGTCAGTGGAAACTTAAAAGAAGCAATCGAAGTATCGGGATTATTGTATTTTCAGGTATCGAGCTCCCTGTAATGATTTTTTTTCATTTTCAGGCATCTAGTTCTGGTGCATCTACCAATGGTGGTACCCCACTTGTAGTAACAACAGATTTGTCAAAACTGCCACAATTGCAAGTCTCTGGTGCCGGAGTAGACTGGGCCAATAAACTCAAGGTAAGATATGTAAATATTGCTACAGTTACAAGTGTCAGGTGCTGGAGTAGACTGGGCCAATAAACTCAAGGTGAGATATGTAAATATTGACAGTTACAAGTGTCAGGTGCTGGAGTAGACTGGGCCAAAAACTCAAGGTGAGATATGTAAATATTGACACAGTACAAGTGTCAGGTGCTGGAACTTAAGGTAAGATATGTAAATATTGACACAGTTACAAGTGTCTGGTGCCAGAGTAGACTGGGCCAATAAACTCAAGGTAAGATATGTAAATATTGACACAGATGGCTTGGGGAAAGTTGGTTGTACTATCCAGGTGCTTTCACATGTCTGAAATAAGCTCCAAGGGGCAACTGGGGTCTTTTTCTGCAATGAATAACCGGAAAGTGATCATGTGATCTGTAATTGTGTCAGTGCGACATTAACCCCCAACAAAAAAATGGTACCAGTGGACAGGGGTGATAAAATTTTGGATTAATCTGGAAAGCAGGATTTGAAGGCTTCCATGTTTAGTTTTGAGATAGATGTAAATCCGTCTAGTTTCCTTGCGTAGGGGTTAGGGAGCTATAATACCAAGTGCATGACTGAATGTTGGGTGAAGGTCGCCCCTATAATGCAAAATGTAAAGTGTTAGAGAGGACAATGTACGCAATATGCATTATTATCCCCCGCCGATGAAATCGGGAGGGGGGTATTGAAATGGCGTTGTCCGTCCGTCAGTCCGTCAGTCTGTCAGTCCGTCCGTCCGTCCGTCCGTCCGTCCGCAGCCATTTCTCAGTAACTACTTGGTAGAATTTCATGAAACTTGAAATAAACATGAACCAACATACTGCGATGATGCCCGTCAAGTTTTTTTTTTGATTGGTCAATTTCCCTCAGAGTTATTGCCCTTGATTTAATAAAAAATGTCCGTCTGCAGCTATTTCTCAGTAACTAACAGGTAGAATTTCATCAAATTTGAAGTAGACATGAACCAAGATACTGTGCTGATGCCCGTCAAGTTTTTTTTTTGATAGGTCAATTTCCGTCAGAGTTATTGCCCTTGATTTAATGAAAAATGTCCGTCTGCAGCCATTTCTCAGTAACTAGCAGGTAGAATTTCATCAAACTTGAAACAGACATGAACCAAGATACTGCGACGATGCCCTTCAAGGTTTTTTTTCGATTGGTCAATTTTCCATATAGTTATTGCCCTTTAATTGTTTAAAAATCCACAGATCTGTACATAACAAACCAACCAATTGGAAGAATTTCATTAAACTTCTTTCATTCTTTTCCATGAACATTTATTATAAACATGTGATGTTGTGTACCTACACCTGGTCACCACCTTACCTTGGTCCCCCCCCCCCCCCACCCCCACCCCCCCACCCCCCACCATTTTTTTTTTTTTTTTTTTTTTTTTTTCATTTTTCATTTTCTATCAATATTTATAATCAACATGTAAACTGTTGTGTCCTCACCCCCCCCCCCCCCCCCCCAGCCCCACCCAAACAAACCATTCATTTTCTTTTAATTTGATTTTGACTAATGAAATTATTTGCTTCTTGGTAACATTCTTAACTTTTTGCTGGATATATTTTTTTGCCGTTCCTCAACTCTGACCCTTTCGGCGGGGGATTCCAATTCATCGAATTTGCTTGTTTTGTACATGTTTTCTGCTACACTAGCGTTAATGCATGCTCGTAATTTCAGTTAGAGTCGATCAAAGATGTACCTGAGTAAAGAAAAAAGCCAAAATAATTATGTAGAATCAAGACAGATGTAAAGCAAATTAATTTTTTGACACACATCGCATTATCCTGTTGATATGACTGTAAAACATAATTTATGCAAACTGTGATGAATAAGTGCATTTCATTACGGTCAGCATTTTAATTAAATATTGAACATTTGGATAAGTTGTGTATTTAATTCAAATACTTCTTTATATTGCCCTCATTGGACTCCCCAAAAGTCTTGAACACATCATTTGATTGAAAATATTGTTTACCCTATTACGTTAATTTACTGTTAAAATACTACCTATGTCTTCTGTTGCTTGAACGTGTATCACAGTATCATCTGATAAGAAGTTGACTACGTGTAGTTTGTGTGGATAGAACCTTTCTTACATAGGTGCAACATTCCTGTCAGTAATAAAACTCATAAATTAAATCTAAATACAGGCAGATTACGAATATGTTATACCGGTATTATATAAGATGAACAAGTGACAAGAACAATTAGCCAGTCTTAATCTGTCAATGCCTGAATTGATTCTGGTGTAGACAAAAGTAGAGTGGGAAGACCTTCTTGTTTATAAATTAGGAATCATTAAGATTGACATGATTAATTTGTACTTTATCTCACATTTTAGTGGTGAATGGTTTGTTCTGTGGTTTCAAGAACGTTACTTTATCTCACACTTGGTGAATGTTTTGTTCTATAGTTTCAAGAACTGTACTTTATCTCACACTTGGTGAATGTTTTGTTCTATGGTTTCAGGAACTGTACTTTATCTCACATTTTAGTGGTGAATGGTTTGTTCTATGGTTTCAAGAAATGTACTGTATCTCACCGGTGGTGAATGTTTTGTTCTATGGTGGTTTCAGCAACTGTACTTAATCTCACATTTTAATGGTGAATGGTTTGTTCTATCGTTTCAAGAACTGTACTTTATCTCAAATGTGGTAAATGTTTTGTTCTATGGTTTCAGGAACTGTACTTTATCTCACATTTTAGTGGTGAATGGTTTGTTCTGTGGTTTCAAGAAATGTACTATATCTCACCGGTGGTGAATGTTTTGTTCTATGGTGGTTTCAGCAACTGTACTTAATCTCACATTTTAATGGCGAATGGTTTGTTCTATCGTTTCAAGAACTGTACTTTATCTCACGTGGTGAATGTTTTGTTTTATTGTTACAACAACTGGTCTTAGTCTCACATTTTAATGGTGAATGGTTTGTTTATGGTTTCAAGAACTTTACTTTATTTTACACATGGTGAATGTTTTGTTCTATGGTTTAAAGAACTGCTCTTATCTCACACGTGGTGAATGTTTTGTTTTATGGTTTCAAGAATTGTACTTTATCTCACATTTTAATGGTCTTTGGTTTCAAGAACTGTACTCTGTCTTACCAAGTGGTGAATGTTTTGTTATGGTTTCAAGAACTGTACATAATCTTACAAATTGTGAATGTTTTTTTCTTTGGTTTCAAGAACTGTACTTTATGTCACATTTTAGTGGTGAATGTTTTGTTTAAAGATTCAGGAACTGAACATTCTGTCACCAGTAGAGAATTTCTGTTTTATGGCCTCAACAAATGTGCATTCTCTCACAAGTGGTGAATGTTTTGTTTTATGGTTTCAAGAATTGTACTTTCTGCCACCAGTAATGAATGTTTTGTTTTATGGTTTCAGCAAATGTACATTCTGTCACCAGTGGTGAATGTATTGTTTTATGGCTTCAGCAATTTACATTCTCTCACCAGTAGTGACTGGTTTGTTATATGGCTTCAGGAAATGTACTTTCTGCCAGTAGGAAATGTTTTGTTTTATGGTTTCTAGAACTGTACTTTCTTCCAAGGCATGTTATGGCTTCAGGAAATGTATTTTCTGTCACTGGTGGTGAATGTTTTATTTTATGATTTCAGGAACTACAGCAGAATCAAAGAATTGACAGCCTTGTGCTTCCCAAAGTACAGGTATGTATTCCTGTCCATCTGCAATAAATCCTGCCTTATCAGAATCTTTAAGGACAGACTTATTGTGCTGATAAAAGTTGTAGTTTAAACTAGGTTTGCAATTATACATTCCACTGTTTGCCCTGTGCATTAAATAAAGGAAACTCTATCAAATTTGTTCACAAAATTCAATGTTATACTCTTACATTCCATAATTTCTTCAGTATGAATAAGCTTGCCACTGTCTGACATTCCATGAGCAACCCTATTTTGGTTATTGTCACCTCTTTGACATTAAGACGTGGACACTGGGAAAAGCGTTGAAAATAATTTGCATTTTTATCAGAATCATGATTCTGTATGCAGTTTAATTGGAAAACATAACTGCAACTGGTGCACATTGTATCAGCATTACCTGTAACCACATGTAGCATAATGTATATGTGTCTCCAGAGTACATGTAGGAGTCATTCCATCTGATGACTTAAGCTTGTAACAGCATATTTTAACATCACCATACTTACAAGATGCGTTTAAACACTTGCACGTCAGAAACAAGTACTGTGTCACATCTCAAATAGTCACTTATTTAAAATTTGTTATTATGACTTAATAATGATTTACACTGACTTACAAATAAAAATGTAGCTGAAATTACAAATTTGCGTTGTTATAACAGTTTGAAGATAGATCACAAGTTGTTTATTGTTTTGCCATGTGGGTTGTGCCCTCATAGGGTTATTTTCTGATAAAAGACAATTTCATTTTTCATGAAAATGGACAGTATTATACATGCTAGTGAAATAATTGCAATCAGAAATAAAAAAGTCTAGAAGTGTACAATTTTGTTTGCACACACCTTGTATACGTACATTGTTATCAATATTTGAAGGAACCAAACACAGCAGTGGGCCCTCGGCACTTGTGCAAGCAGAACGTTACTGCCCTTGTTATATTTCAGGACTTTCAGGTTGGAGATATACAACATGCACAGAGAATGGACAGGTTACGGGAGGAAAGGGAGAAAGCTTTACAAAATCAGAAACAGCCTTTTGATGCGAACAAATTTGAGCCTTGTCTTGTTTGTGGCGATAGAGCGTCAGGTATGTAATATATGTCCAATGGGCACATTTTATAAATAAACCATTCATATTCAAGCAGTTAAATTTGGAGGACTTTCTAAGCTTTCTTTGAACATTGCTTTGTATTTTTTTTTTTTGTTAAACAAAAATTTTGGTGATGGAAATCTTGTTTCACTGTAATAAGAAATTATGAAATAAGGTGCGAGTATCTACTTGAGCAGTTGGCTACACATAAAAATAACTTGTTTTTAGCTTGACTGTTTGAAGACTTAAGAATAGGTTGAGCTGTTGGCCTCGCCCATTCTTAAGTGTCTGCATCAGCGACTTAATTTATTTAGTTTTTAGCTCACCTGAGCACGAGGTGCTCAAGGTGAGCTTTTGTGATCGCCCTGTGTACGTCATCTGTCAGTCGTCCGTCATCAACAATTTGACTGTTAACACTCTTGAGGTCACAGTTTTGGCCTAATCTTTATGAAACTTGGTCAGAATGTTACCCACCATAAAATCTTGGACGAGTTCGATATTGGGTAATCCAGGGTCAAAAACTAGGTCACAAGGTTAGATCAAAGGAAAAGCTTGTTAACACTGGAGGTCACAATTTTGGCCCAATCTTAATGAAACTTGATCAGAATGTTACCCTTCATAAGGTTTTGGATGAGTTCGATATCAAGTCATCTGGGAACAAAAACTAGGTCACCAGGTCAAATCAAAGGAAAAGCTTGTTAACACTCTAAAGGTTACAATTTTGGACCAATCTTAATGAAACTTGGTCAGAATGTTACCCTCAATAAAATTTTGGACGAGTTCGATATTGGGTCATCTGGGGTAAAAAACTAGGTCACCAGGTCAAATCAAAGTAAAAGCTTGTTAACTCTCTAGGTTACAATTTTGACCCAATCTTAATGAAATTTGGCCAGAATGTTACCCTCAGTAAAAATTTTGACAAGTTCAATATTGGGTCATCTGGGGTCAGAAACTAGGTCACTAGGTCAAATCAGAAGAAAAGTTTGTTAACACTCTAGAGGCCACATTTACTACTGTATCTTCATGAAACTTGGTCAGAATGTTAATCTTGAAGATCTAAATGTCCAGTTTGAATCTGGGTCATGTGGGATAAAAAACTAGGTTACCAGATAAATCAAAGGAAAAGCTTGTTAACACTCTAGAGGTTACAATTTTGACCGAATCTTAATGAAACTTGGTCAGAATGTTACCCTCAGTAAAATCTTGGACAAGTTTAATATTGGGTCATCTAGGTTCAAAAACTAGGTCACCAGGTCAGATCAAAGGAAAAGCTATTAACACTCTAGAGGCCACATTTATGACTTTATCTTCATGAAACATGGTCAGAATGTTTATCTTGAAGATCGCAGTGTCCAGTTTGAATCTGGGTCATGAAGGATCAAAAACTAGGTCACCAGTTCAAATTAAAGGAAAAGCTTGTTAACACTGTAGAGGCCACATTAATAACTTCATTTAATGTATCTTCATGAAACTTAGTCAGAATGTTAATCTTGATGATCTGTAGGGCAAGTTTGAATCTGAGTCATATGGGGTCAAAAACTAGGTCATTGGGTCAAATCAAAGGAAAAGTTAGTTTACACTTCAGAGGCCACATTTATGACCATATCTTAATGAAACTTGATCAAAATGTTAATCTTGATGATCTTTGGGTCAGTAGGTCAGGTGAGCGATACAGGGCCTTCATGGCCCTCTTGTTTTGTATGTAAGCTAGTATCTCAGTAGCTTGTGGGAATGGATTGAAACTTCACACACTTATTCACAATGATGAACTGACTTTCGACTTGGCAATTTTTGGTTAACTTTTTGTATGTAAACTGGTATCTTAGTATCCACTAATTGGAATGGATTGAAACTTCACTCACTTGTCCATTGTGATGAGCTGATATGCATTGTACAAGTTTCATAAGTCTGTTGTACATTTTATAAGTGCTGTCTGAACATGTTTTATCTGAATTTTTTATGTTTTAATGCTTTCAAAATATATAATTGAGATCTTATGCATATGGTCCCTGTTTAAATATGTTTTTCAGTTTCCAATTACAGTTTCTAATGGTATTGGTATGTTTTGTAAACATTAGAAGAAAATGGGATAAAATTATTTTTCAGACTGAAAGTAAATTGTAATTGAATCATTTTAGGTCGCCATTATGGTGCAATCAGTTGTGAAGGCTGCAAGGGATTCTTCAAAAGAAGTATACGGAAACAACTAGGATATGCGTGTAGGGGATCAAAGGATTGTATGGTAACCAAACCGAACCGTAACAGATGCCAGTATTGTCGGCTACAGAAGTGCCTCAGTATAGGAATGAGATCTGAATGTAAGTACTAGTGAGAGCAGAATATAAGTGCTAGTTTTACCTCCGTATAGGAATGAGATCTGAATGTAAGTGCTAAATTTGTTCAGATCTGAATGTAAGTGCTAGAATTGCCTCCATATAGGAATGAGATCTGAATGTAAGAGCTAGTATTGCCTCAGTATAGGAATGAGATCTGAATGTAAGTGCTAGTTTCCTCCATATAGGAATGAGATCTGAATGTAAGTGCTAGTTTTGCCTCAGTATAGGAATGAGATCTGAATGTTATTGCTAGTTTTGCCTCAGTATAGGAGTGAAATCTGAATGTTATTGCTAGTATTGCCTCAGTATAGGAGTGAGATCTGAATGTAAGTGCTAGTATTGCCTCAGTATAGGAATGAGATCTGAACGTAAGTGCTAGTTTTGCCTCAGTATAGGAGTGAAATCTGAATGTTATTGCTAGTATTGCCTCAGTATAGGAGTGAGATCTGAATGTAAGTGCTAGTATTGCCTCAGTATAGGAATGAGATCTGAATGTAAGCGCTAGTATTGCCTCAGTATAGGAATGAGAATGAATGTAAGTACAAGATTTGCCTCAATATAGGAATGAGATTTGAATGTTATTGCTAGTTTTGTCTCAGTATAGGAATGAGATCTGAATGTAAGTACAAGATTTGCCTCAGTATGGGAATGAGATCTGAATGTTATTGCTAGTTTTGCCTCAGTATAGGAATGAGATCTGAATGTAAGTACAAGATTTGCCTCAGTATGGAAATGAGATCTGAATGTTATTGCTAGTTTTGCCTCAGTATAGGAATGAGATCTGAATGTAAGTACAAGATTTGCCTCAGTATAGGAATGAGATCTGAATGTAAGTGCTAGTATTGCCTCAGTATAAGAATGAGATCTGAATGTTATTGCTAGTTTTGCCTCCATATAAAAATGAGATCTGAATGTAAGTGCTAGTTTTGCAACAGTATAGGAGAGAGATCTGAATGTTATTGCTAGTTTTGCCTCTGTATAGGAATAAGATCTGAATGTAACTGCTAGTATTGCCTCAGTATAGGAGTGAGATCTGAATGTAAGTGCTAGTATTGCCTCAGTATAGGAATGAGATCTGAATGTAAGTACAAGATTTGCCTCAGTATAGGAATGAGATCTGTATGTAAGTGCTAGTATTGTCTCAATATTTGAATGAAATCAGAATGTATGTGCTTAAAGTGATTTCACTGTAGCTGTATTTTGACAATAACACATTTCACTTTAGCTGTATTCAAACATAAACTCATTTCACTATAGTTGTACTCTTGACATAAACTCATTTCACTGTAGCTGTAAGGACATAAACTAAATTCTTTTCAGCTGCAATCTGACATAAAGTCATTTCTTTGCAGCTGCAATCTGACATAAACTCATTTCTTTGTATATATTACTAATCTGAACTCATCTGGACCTAAAGAAAAGTTTGTGTTAGTGAGGTTTCTGAATTGGAATGGTTTCTACCTTGGTGTCTGTGATGTTTTGAGAAAGACTGAGCCATGTTTTTGAACAAATGTTCAGAAGGAGAATGACCTCAATCCTTCTTAACTAAATAAAGAATCAACCAATTATTGTTGTTTTCACCTGATGGTTTGCGAATATCTGAATCTATTTTTCCTTTTCTTGAAGCCTGATTAATCTAATCAAAAGACATGGGTTTGTCAAATTAAATCATTATGGCAGATAAGCACAATATGAAGAACAATTCTCTAATCAGTCCATAGTGTGTAGATCAATAACCACATTAAACTGATCAAAACACGAAACAAACTAAAGTAAGTGTGATTTTCAAAACAGTGCCTATGTCACGCTTTTATAGCTAATCGAGCAATTTGCACTGGTGTTTGTTTTCACCTTTCGAAATGCAGGTTTTAAGGATTTAGAAGTGTCAAGTTGTATTCTGACATAAAATCCTTTCTTTGCAGTTGTAATCTGACATAAAGTATTTTCTTTGCAGCTTTAACCTGAAGTAAACTCTTTACTTTGCAGCTGTACAATCAGAGAGAAAACCGTCTGATAAAGAGAAGCTGTCACCAACAATGGTTGCTACATCAACACAGAAAATCTATATACGCAAAGATCTACAAAGTCCTTCGACAGCTATCCCTATGTTTAATCCGAGGGTAAGTGTACCAGTTCAGTGAATGTCTAGGTGTAACCGGGCATTTTTTACAGATTTTCCGTACACAATACTTACGAAAAATGATTTTTTATCTTCTTTTTACCAATTTCGTCAGTATTTCAGTTGCGTAAGGCAGTGAATTATCATACTGTGCTGTTCTAGATTCCACAACAGTACTCAACTTCTTCACCAAGTAACGGCCAGTTGCCAATGCAGACATCGCTTTGCCTTATTGTTTGTCACAGATTGTCAAAGGTTTTTAAGTGAAAGGTTGGATTATGTAATCAAATACAGTTATTTATATACAAAATAAAATCTGGTTATTTGATTGACAACTGAACTGGTGACTGGTAAATTACAGGTCATATGGTTACTTCCCATCTTTTAGGATTGTTGAATGTCTGTAGTTTGTCCATTTTTCTTTAAAAACCTTTACCCCTAAACCAGATAGCCAAGTTCAGCATAACTTCCTAAGCCATTCTTCTTCTAAAGTCTTTTAAATGTAGGTCATCCATAAAGAATTCTGGTAACTATGGCAACCAAAAGAAAAAAAACTTGAGATTATCATGTCAGAAACCCCTGAGGAATTTCAAAATGAGTGGCTCTACCAGTTCCTTCAGGCCATATTGTTTGTTAAAAAGTGTGGCCATAGGGAAAGGGCTGTTTTTCTGTATATGGCCTGATTTTTAGCCCACCATCATCAGATGGTGGGCCATTAAAATCACTCTGCATCCGTGGTCCGTCCGTCATTCCGTCCGTCCGTCTGTCCGTTAACAATTTCTCATCACATCTCCTCAGAAACTACTGGGGGGGATTTTGACCAAACTTTGTCAGAATGATGTATTGGTACCCTAGTTGTGTCCCCCTGAAAATCAGACTGGTTCAACAATTTATGAGTGAGTTATGGCCCATTGTTTATTTCTATAATTTACATAGATTTATATAGGGAAAAACTTTGAAAATCTTCTTGTCCAAAACCACAGAGCCTAGGGCTTTGATATTTGGTATGAAGCATCATCTAATGGTCCTCTACCAAGATGATTCAAATTATTTCCCCTGGGGTCAAATATGGCCCCGCCCTGGGGGTCACATGGTTTATATAGACTTATATAGGGAAAAACTTTGAAAAACTTCTTGTCCAAAACCACAGGGCCTAGGGCTTTGATATTTTGTATGTTACATCATCTAGTGGTCTTCAACTAAGATGGTTCAAATTATCCCCCTAGGGTCAAATATGGCCCCGCCCTGGGGGTCATATGCTTTACATAGACATATATAGGGAAAAACTTTGAAAATCTTCTTGTCCAAACCACAAAGCCTTTGATATTTGTAATGTAACATCATCTAGTGGTTATCTGCCAAGTTTGTTCAAATTATCCCCCTAGGGTCAATTATGGCCCCGCCCCGGGGGTCACATGGTTCATATAGACTTATATAGGGAAAAGCTTTTAAAATCTTCTTGTCAATAACTACAATATTCAAATTTGGACCACATGTATATTTTTGAGTGGCATGAACCTTGACATGAGTTTACCTTGATTTTGACCTAGTGACCTACTTTCACATTTCTGTAGCTACAGCCTTCAAATTTGGACCACATGCATAGTTTTGTGCACTGAAAAAAAACTTTGACCTTGACATTGACCTAGTGACCTACTTTCACATTTTTGAAGGTACAGGCTTCAAATTTGGACCAATTGCATAGTTTCGTGTTCCGAAATGAAATTTGACCTTGATTTTGACCTAGTGACCTACTTTCACATTTCTCAAGCTACAGCCTTCAAATTTGGACCACATGCATAGTTTTGTGTACCGAAACAAACTTTGACCTTAACATTGACCTAGTGACCTACTTTCACATTTTTGAAGATACAGGCTTCAAATTTGGACCACATGCATAGTTCTGTGTTCAGAATCAAAATTTGACCTTGATTTTGACCTAGTGACCTACTTTCACATTTCTCAAGCTACAGCCTTCAAATTTGGACCACTTGCTTAGTTTTATGTACCGAAATGAACTTTGACCTTAAGATTGACCTAGTGACCTACTTTCACATTTCTGTAGCTACAGGCTTCAAATTTGGACCACATGCATAGGATTGTGTACCGCAACAAACTTTGATCTTGACATTGACCTAGTGACCTACTTTCACATTTTTGAAAGTACAGGCTTCAAATTTGGACCACATGCATAGATTTTTGTTCTGAAGTGAAATTTGACCTTGATTTTGACCTAGTGACCTACTTTCTCATTTCTCAAGCTACAGCCTTCAAATTTGGACCACTTGCATAGTTTTGTGTACCGAAATAAACTTTGACCTTAAGGTTGACCTAGTGACCTACTTTCAGATTTCTCAAACTACAGCCTTCAAACTTGATGCACATGCATAGTTTTGTGTACAAAGAACTTTGTCCTTGAAATTGATCTATTGACCTACTTTCACATTTCTCAAGCTACAGCTTTCGAATTTGGACCACATGCACAGTGTTGTGTACAGAAATGAAAATTTGACCTTGAGCCAGTCAATAAGTCTTGAAATTTGGAACACTCAAAAATGGCACATTGGTGGGCACCAAGATCACTCTGTGATCTCTTGTTAAAAAATTCACACAATTGTTCCTTGGCTTCTTTCATGACAGACTACTATATTCCATCAAGCCATGTTGATTTAAAAAAGCAACAACAAAAAACATGGCCTTCAGTAGATGGTGCCAGTTATAAGGAAACCTTTTAAAAAATTCCCCTAGAAGACTGTTAGCCTGATTTTAGAATAATTTCACATATACATGCTTTTGGTTGCTTTTACCAAATTCCATCAGATCATTCCACTATGGTAAAAAAATAGCTACAAGGGGGTAGGACATGTTTTTCTTTTGTATGGAGCTACAGTGGAATTGAGAATCTTCTTGTCAGAAACTGCTGGCTTGATTTCTAAATAATTACACACAAATGTTCCTTACTTGACCCTCTATGTAAAATGTTCACGCCAGCTGTGAAACTCAAGTTGCTGAACTAGAGCCATCATGGACTCATTTTCATAGTTGAGGAAGATCCTAGGTGCTGCTCTGGGTGTTATTTCGGGCATGGGCTAACACCAGGGTAGAACCACTGATCCTGCATTAGCTAGCTGGATTGTTTTCGCCCTGAAAAGAATTCTACACCCAAAGTGAGATTTCAAACCTACATTTGTAAGAGCAAATGATTCAAGGTCATCAGACTTAACCACTGAGCTATGAAGGCCACCTGGTACATGTTTGCATACACTTGCTTTTTGACTTAAGCACCATTTTCCAATAGAATTCAGTTACGCAAAAAAAAATAAGGATAGTGAAGTTAACCTAACCAGGATCCCTGGATTCTGTACCAGTACTAATCTGCTCCCTGCAAGTAACTGCCAACTTCTCCACATGAATCAAAGGTTGGGGACACAGTGCCATTTATCAAAACATTATGGTGATCATATGCTTTGCCGTATAAGAAATAATTGATAACTTATGCCTATAAATATTACATGTAAATAGCTATGTATGGGGATTATATTTGATACATTCAGAGTGATGAAGATGAGGTGCAGGGTCAAGCTGCCAACTTGCTGGCTAACTTACAGGAACGACTTGTACAAACTGACCAAGGACCAGTTGTTCTAGGTACACCGACATCCACTAATACAGGTAACTCATCTTTGTTTACACTCTACCCTTTCCACTACAGCCATGTGTTATGAGCTGGGGAATATTTATTCTGTCCTTGCCTATCTGTGTACACAGGAAAGGTTTTATATTACCCCAGTCACCACAAGCAGGCAATTTAAATATGTAACTGTTTGTAGTTCTTAAATACAAATACACACACACATAAGATAGAGAATATGAAAAATTGGTAAAGCAGGGCATGTCCCACTGCTTAGTATAACGAAATAGGTAAGCAGACTTATGATTGGACAACAACAATACTGGTATACAGTCTGTTACTCTGTGTATTCTAACCTTGTGTCCAAGGTAACATGTTTAACTATAATATTACATTATTTTTTTTTTCAAAATCCAGTCGATCTGTTTTCTACAAGGGCTGGTCTGTTTTCTACAAGGGCTGGTCTGCTATAACCCAGTTACTTCATACTTATATTACTTAACTTTAGTTACAGTCTATTCCACATATTTAAATATTGGTTACTGGAATATTTAGCATTCGGGTATTTGAATACTCCAGTTAATGGAATATTTTCTCCTAACAAATCGGTTGTTCAAATATCCAAAACCCAGTGTATACTATAAGATGTATATAAAGCAATTTTCCTGTAAGTTTAATTGTTAAATATTTATGCAAATTCTTCCTTTTCTTGTCATTCTAATAAAAAGATCTGAGTACCCTGGCAAACGTGGTTACAACACTCGCATTGATGGGTAAACCCGAAAGTGAACAGCCAGTTTCCAATGGCAACCAGAGTGATGTGAACCAGTCAGTTGCAAAGGCATTTGACACACTTGCTAAAGCTATACAAAATAGGAACAATAGTCAGGTAAGATAACTAACGCCTAGTTGTTCATCTGTCTGCTTGTCCATTTGTCCCCTTGTCTGTATGTCTCTGTCATCTTGTCTGACTTTTCATTATTAGACTAAATATTTTAACATTGGCAGTAGATTAAATCGGTGGATCAGGGTCTTTTGGTTAAAGGCCAAGGTCAGACTGACCATCAGCTTAGAAATAGTGTGATAATTTACTAAGGAGGAAGGAGGTGTTGTAAGTGATTAATATAAGTTGTAGAACTTGTTTCACAATCAACCAAAAAATGAAGTAGTACAAACTAAAGATATCCACTTCGTCAATCCGTCTGTCACATTTGCCTCTCTGGCTTTTGTGCTTTATTCGAAGCAATCGGAGGCAATGTTCAGAGTACAAAGGTCCATGTCTAAAGGGAAAGTTCATACATGAATTCAAAATGATTTACCAACTTTTTAGATTAACATGAGCATATAGTGCTCATGGTGAGCTTTTAGAATCTATGAATATTCGTCGTCCTTCCTATGTTCACATATTCTTTAGAGAACATCAGCTTAACCACTTAATTTTACTGATAATTTTACTGAAATGTTCCTCATAGGGACCCTCTAAATATTTGTTTAGGACATATATGAGTCTAAAATCAAGCAGTTTGTAGGATATAACATAGGGTAGAGAATGGCAGATCTTTAGCAGGTGAAAGTTTGTATAGGCTTACTAAACAACAGTGTCTTGTTTATTTGCAGGATGACAGTTTGTCAGGAGACCAGTCCAAACTGTCAGATTTTGACACATCTGCAGAGGACAATTCCATTATCATGGATGTTGATGGTAGGAATTCTTTTAATCTTAACAATAATGTTTAGTCCTTTGAAGGTAAATGTTTGAAAAAAATTAATCCACAAACAGAATAAATGACAAAAGTTATTTAATTGCCATAAGATATGACCATGTAAAGTCTGACATTCTGTATGTTGAAGTAGAGCAGGAGAGCATTTTTTGAAGTCCAACTGATTGTTTATCTGTATCATGTTGTATGTGAAGTTTTCTGGTTAGCTTCAAGCTACACAACAGCTATCAGTGTTGAGACACTGCCTGTTTATTTTTGTCATTTATGTGATACAGGCTGATATGTATACAGCTCTGTTCTTAGATATCCTGAAAGATGGATGTATTACAATTTGAACTGTAGTAAAATGCCGATCCTTTGAAGTCACATGGGGATATTAAAATACACATATTATCCGATGTTTTGAGCATAACATTAAAAACAATTGAAAATAATGGAGAAAAAAGCCTGGTTCCGCATAAATTTCTGAAGGGAGTCTAGTGGTTCTAGCCATAAATGTTGGAGTGAGCTTTGTTCACAGTAGATGTCAGTGACTTACATGTACAAATATTACCCTATTTTCTGTTTGGCTTTCACATGTGAGATTGCAGTATTAAATTATAAAAAGGTTAAATACTGCTCTAACTTGCAGACACAAGGTCTCTGTCATTAGAACACTGACAAATCTCTAAATGGGAATTAGCCATTGCTGTAAGTCTCTAACTGTGAAGTGGCCTTTTGTCTCCAAGCCTCCAAATTTAAACTAACCATTGCTCTAATCTCAAAATGTAAACTAGCCATTGCTCTGATCTCTAAATGTAAACTAGCCATTGCTCTAAGTCTCTAAATGTAAACTAGCCATTGCTATAAGTCTCTAAATGTAAACTAGCCATTGCTCTAAATGTAAACTAGTCATTACTATAAGTCTCTAAAAGTAAACTAGCCATTGCTCTAAGTCTCTAAATGTAAACTAGCCATTGCTATAAGTCTCTAAATGTAAACTAGCCATTGCTCTAAGTCTATATGTAAACTAGCCATTGCTCTAAATGTAAACTAGTCATTGCTATAAGTCTCTAAATGTAAACTAGCCATTGCTCTTAGTCTCTAAATGTAAACTAGCCATTGCTCTAAGTCTCTAAATGTAAACTAGCCATTGCTCTAAGTCTCTAAATGTAAACTAGCCATTGCTATAAGTCTCTAGATGTAAACTAGCCATTGCTCTAAGTCTAAATGTAAACTAGCCATTGCTATAAGTCTCTAAATGTAAACTAGCCATTGCTATAAGTCTCTAAATGTAAACTAGCCATTGCTATAAGTCTCTAAATGTAAACTAGCCATTGCTCTAAGTCTATATGTAAACTAGCCATTGCTCTAAATGTAAACTAGTCATTGCTATAAATCTCTAAATGTAAACTAGCCATTGCTCTAAGTCTATATGTAAACTAGCCATTGCTCTAAATGTAAACTAGCCATTGCTATAAGTCTCTAAATGTAAACTAGTCATTGCTATAAGTCTCTAATTGTAAACTAGCCATTGCTCTAAGTCTATATGTAAACTAGCCATTGCTCTAAATCTCTAATTGTAAACTAGCCATTGCTCTAAATCTCTAAATGTAAGCTAGCCATTAGAATAACCTTGAAGTTAAAGACAAATCTCTAAATGTAAACTAGCCTTTGCTCTAAGTCTCTAAATGAAAACTAGCCTTTGTTCTAAGTCTCTAAATGTAAACTAGCCATTGTCTTTAAGTCTCTAAACGTAAACTAGCCATTGTTACAGCACTGAAAATAGAAACAAATCTCTAACTTTAAACAAGGCATTGGTATAAGTCTCTAAATGTAAGCAAGCCATTGGTGTAAGTGTCTAAATGCAAACTAGCCATTGGTGTAAGTCTCTAAATGTAAGGTAACCATTGGTGTAAGTCTGTAAATGTAAGCAAGCCATTGGTGTAAGTCTCTAAATGTAAACAAGCCATTGGTATAAGTCTCTAAATATGAGCTAGCCATTATTGTAAGTCTCTAAATGTAAGCTAGCCATTATTGTAAGTCCCTAAATGTAAGCAAGCCATTATTGTAAGTCCCTAAATGTAAACTAGCTATTATTGTAAGTCTCTAAATGTGAGCTAGCGATTATTGTAAGTCTCTAAATGTAAGCTAGCCATTGTTGTAAGCCCCTAAATGTAAGCTAGCCATTTTTTTTAAGTCTCTAAATTTAAGCTAGCCATTGGTGTAAGTCTCTGAATGTAAGCTAGTCATTTGTATAAGTCTCTAAATGTAAACTAGCCATTGTTTTAAGTCTCTAAAAGTAAGTTAGCCATTGGTGTAAGTCTCTAAATGTAAGCTAGCCATTGGTATAAGTCTCTAAATGTAAACTAGCCATTGGTGTAAGTCTCTAAATGTAAGCTAGCCATTGGTATAAGTCTCTAAATGTAATCTAGCCATTGGTAAAAGTCTCTAAATGTAAGCTAGCCATTGGTGTAAGTCTCTAAATGTAAGCGAGTCATTGGTGTAAGTCTCTAAATGTAAACTAGCTATTGGCATAAGTCTCTAAATGTAAACTAGCCATTGTTTTAAGTCTCTAAAAGTAAGTTAGCCATTGGTGTAAGTCTCTAAATGTAAGCTAGCCATTGGTATAAGTCTCTAAACGTAAACTTGCCATTGGTGTAAGCCTCTAAATGTAAACTAGCTATTGGTAAAAGTCTCAAAATGTAAGCTAGCCATTGGTGTAAGTCTCTGAATGTAAGCTAGCCATTGGTATAAGTCTCTAAATGTAAACTAGCCATTGGTGTAAGCCTCAAAATGTAAGCTAGCTATTGGTAAAAGTCTCGAAATGTAAGCTAGCCATTGGTAAAAGTCTCTAAATGTAAGCTAGCCATTGGTGTAAGTCTCTAAATGTAAGCGAGTCATTGGTGTAAGTCTCTAAATGTAAACTAGCTATTGGCATAAGTCTCTAAATGTAAGCTAGCCATTGGTGTAAGTCTCAAAATGTAAACTTGTCATTGTTGTAAGTCTCTATTTTAAAACAAACCATTGCTCTAAATCTCTAGATGTAAACTAGTCATTGGTATGTCACTGAAATTCGAGACAAATTTCTTAATTGTAATGTAGTCATAGCTCTAAGTCTCTAATTGTAAACTAGTAATTTCTCAGTTAACAGGCCTGTGTGTTTAGTATATAATCAGGCAGCCAGGTTAATGTGAACCACAATAGAGCTGATCTTTGCTGTATTTTATTTCAGGACCATTATTAACAAGGCAAAATTTTGTGTTCAGTCTGACTACCCCATCTCCAATGCCTGCATTTCTTAATGTTCATTTTATCTGTGAAAGTGCCTCAAGGTTGCTGTTTCTATCCATGCATTGGACTCGCTCAATATCTGCCTTCAACATTCTCAGGTAAGTAAATAACATTATAAAAGAGATATAATAATGGTAGGTGTCATTTTTTTCATCTGTCTGTTCTTAATTCAGGTTGCTCTGGAAATTTTCCACTGGCAACATATAGTAAAAAAGTGTTAAATAAGAAATATTGGCGACAGACTAACTTTAGCTGTGTTTGCACACTTTTGTGTGCCTGCTTCCCCCCCCCCCCCCCCCCCCCCCCCCCCCCCCCCGCAACACTAAATTTTGGCAATTAGGGGGATGCTTAAGAGTTGCCCTTATCTGTCTATCCGTTGTCTGACTCTGAAATGCATATCTCATAAAGTATTTGACCCAGAGTCATCAGACCTAATAGAATTGTTATTGCATATGTGAAGTTGTGCACCTGATGTTTTAATTTGGATCTCATACAGCTAGACAAGAATTAGTAAAAAGATTGCATAAAAAGGGCCTAAAAGTTTGTTTCACATGCATCTCAATAAGCATTTGACCTAGGAATATGAAACATTACAGGAATATTGTTCAGCATATTAAATTTTGCATCTGGAATTTTATTATGCCCTCCTTCGAAGGAGGAGAGGTACATGTATATATCATTTTGCAGACGTTGGTCGGTCAGTCGGTATGTAGACCATTCGGTTTCCAGATGATAACTCAAGAACGTTTGGGCCTAGGATCATAGAAGTTGATAGGGTGGTTAGTCATAACTAGCAGATGACCCCTATTGATTTTGAGATCAGTAGGTCAAAGGTCAAGTTACAATGACCCGGAACAGTTAAATGGTTTCCGGATGATAACTCAAGAATGCTTGGGCCTAGGATCATGAAAGTTGATAAAATGGTTGGTCATGACCAGCAGATGACCCCAATTGATTTTGAGGTCAGTAGGTCAAAGGTCAAGTTACAATGACCCGGAACAGTTAAATGGTTTCCGGATGGTAACTCAAGAAAGCTAAGGCCTAGGTTCATGAAAGTTGATAGGGAGGTTAATCATGACCATCAGATGACCCCTATTGATTTTGAGTCAGTAGGTCAAAGGTCAAGGTCACATTCACCCCAAACAGTTAAACCATTTCCGGACAATAACTCTAGAACGCTTGGGCCTAGAACAAGAAACTTAATAGGGAAGTTAATTATGGTCAACAGATGACCCCTATTGATTTTGAGGTCAGTAGATCAAAGTCACAGCTACCCAGAACAGTTAAACCGTTTCCGGATGATAACTCAACACTCGGCCTAGGATCATGAAAGTTGATCAGGGCTCCAGATAAGATGCGTATTAGCGTAAATTACGCTTTGAAATAATGCATATACGCATGTCTGATAATTTTTAAGCATATAAAAACGTATATGAAATAACAGAAACACACGCAATGACTTTCTACTGGCGTAAACAAAATCTGAATCGTCCGGATGCTTTATGTAACAGAGCACAGTCGGCATTAATTCTCCAACATTGAACATACACACGCATTGAATGGTACCCTATAAACCTAGGTTAAACTATTTTTTACACTCAATGTCTGCGTATATCAAATAGTTGGGAATTAATATTGATGGTACGGTAGTGTATTTTAAAGCGGTGTCGATTTAAAATATCAACTTCTGGTGCGGAATAAACAAAATTGTCTCTTTCTAAGAATGTATAAGTGAACAAACACTCTACGCATTCTTTAAACCAACAAAACTGATCCCCAAAACATAGCTAAAGGTATATTGAATATTCAATTTATCGGTAGCGAGTGTGAAGCCAAAGCAATCCAAGGGGAAAAAAAGAAGCTTAAATGATGAATTGAAACTAAACTGCAAACAAATGCATGGGTGTTACACCCAATAAATATGTTATAAAACTAATTTCTGATTTTTTCACATAAATTTTCAGGAGTAAAATTACTTCGTCAGTTTCAGACTTTACCATTTTACTCATTCACAAAAAATATGTTGAGTAAATACTCATTGGCCAAAAAAATTATCTGGAGCCCTGGTTGATAGGGAGGTTGTTCATGACCATCAGATGACCACTATTGAATGTCAGTAGGCCAAAGGTCAAGGAAACAGTGACCCGGAACAGTAAACCGTTTCCGGAAGATAACTTGAGAACGCTTGGGCATAGGATCACGAAACATAATAGGGAAGTTGATCATGACCAGCAGATTACCCTATTGATTTTGAAGATCAGTAGGTCAAGGTCACAGTGACCTGGAACATTTAAACTGTGTCCAAACGATAACTTGCGAATGCTTGGGCCTAGGATCATGAAAGTTAACATTGAGGTTTATCATGACCCAGAGATGACCCCTATTGATTTTGAGGTCGAAAGCTCAAAGGTCAAGGTCACAGTGACCTGGAACAGTTAAACTGTGTCCAAACGATAACTTGCGAATGCTTGGGCCTAGGATCATGAAAGTTAACAGGGAGGTTTATCATGACCCGGAGATGACTCCTATTGATTTTGAGGTTGAAAGCTCAAAGGTCAAGGTCACATTGACCAAAAACAGTAGACCAAATAATTTCTGTTCCTTGTGCAGTTACTGAATGCAATCGTGTTCTACAAACTCTTGTTAGAGATTTCATTTCAGATAGACCAGACTTATAGCCTTTGACTTAGTCAAAAATACATGTATGCATTAAAGGGCATAAAAGTTTGTGTCGCGTATATCTTAAACTGTACTTGACCTAGGGTCATGAAACATAATAGCAATATTATTAAGTATGTGAAGTTGTACACCTGGGGTTCTGGATTTATGCCAGTTAAACCAGAGTTATGGCTCTTGAATTAGTAAAAAGCATGCATAAAGGGCATACAAGTTTGTGTCGTTTGTATCTCAAAAAGTATTTGACTTCTAGTCATGAATTATTAGAGGACTGTTATGTAGCATTTGAAGATGTACATCTGATGTTCTTTGTGGTATTTCACTCAGCCAGTCCAGAGTTACGGTCCTTGACTTGAAAAATACACATTAAGTGCTTAAAAATTTGTGTTGCATATGTCTTAAATTTCACCTACAGCCATGAAACCATATAGGAATATTTTACAGCATGCGAATTTTCGCATCTTAGTTTTGTTTTGGGTTTCACTCTTCAAGTCCAGTGTTATGGCCCTTGATTTAGTGAAAAATATGCATTAAGGGCATTCAAGTTTGTGTCCTGTGTATCTCAAAACATACTTGACCTAGAGTCATAAAACATTGGGGGATTGTTATATAGCATGTGAAGCTAGACCAGATTTATGATTTTTGACATAGTTGAAAATACACATAAGTTTAATAATAAGATAGTAACACTGGAAATATTTAATATTTCAGTCAAGATGTTCAGACATTGTTAGTACGGAGCTGTTGGAGTGGACTGTTTACATTAGGTCTTGCTCAGCACGCAGAAACCATGTCTCTCTCTACAATGCTGATGGCAATCTTAAATCATCTACAGTCATCTATAGAAACTGGTACTTGCTTTTGGTTTTTAGCTCGACTATTCAAAGAATAAGTAGAGCTATCCTACTCATATATGTAACAGACCAAAAGTGTGTCATATATGTAACAGACCTACAGTGTGTCAGGTATGTAACATACTGACAGTGTGTCAGGTATGTAGCAGACCTACAGTGTGTCAGGTATGTAACAGACCTACAGTGTGTCAGGTATGTAACAGACCTACAGTGTGTCATGTATGTAACAGACCTACAGTGTGTCAGGTATGTAACAGACCTACAGTGTGTCATGTATGTAACAGACCTACAGTGTGTCAGTTATGGAACGGACCTACAGTATGTCAGGTATGTAACAGACCTACAGTGTGTCAGGTATGTAACAGACCTACAGTATGTCAGGTATGTAACAGACCTACAGTGTGTCAGGTATGTAACGGACCTACAATGTGTCAGTTATGTAACAGACCTACAGTATGTCAGGTATGTAACGGACCTACAGTATGTCAGGTATGTAACAGACCTACAGTGTGTCAGGTATGTAACAGACCTACAGTATGTCAGGTATGTAACAGACCGACAGTATATCAGGTATGTAACAGACTGACAGTGTGTCAGGTATGTAACAGACCAACAACGTGTCAGGTGGTTAGAGTAAATCAAAAACAATTTTACCTGGTTCTAAATACTAATATTGTCACTGGTGGGTGTTTGTTTAACAATACTTTGTCTGAAAATTGGGAACAGCCCTAGAGAGTCCTTGCTGGATGTTTTACAATGTGTGCACTCTTTTAGTAGGCATGAACAGGTGAGCTGAGATACTCGGTCATCCATTATTAGAAGTTTGCTAAACTGTTATCTCAGAAACCACTGGTCAGAATTATAAAGTACTTGCAGTGTCCTAATCACTCCAGTCCACTAGTCACTAAGAGCAAAAAGAGAGTGTAACCTCAAATTGAACCATTTACCAGACAGAGACATTGTTTAAAACATAAATGCTTGTGTTAAAAAATATCCACTGAAGATTACATTATGTTGTGTAGATTTTAAAATATGTGTAAATGTATTTCAGACAAGAGCCTAGGAGATCGTGTGAAGTCTGTTATTGAACACATTCTCAAGTTACAAAGTTATATGCAGAAGATGCAGGCATTACAAGTGGACAACCAGGAATATGCATACCTTAAAGCGCTGCTTCTATTCTCTCCAGGTAACATACATAATACTCTGAATAAAGTTACCAGGGTGAGATGACCTGATCTCACACCACTTGTCTCCATCCTGTCAGGAATTTCTTTACTTTTTGACATTTAACTGCATTGTTTTCACTTCACTAAATGTACATAATTAGTGTCTCAGATAGTTCAGAAAATGTAACATACATAATGTCAGATAGTTCACTAACATACACAGTGTCAGATTGTGCACTAAATGTAACATATACAGTGTCAGGTAGTACTCTAAATGTAACATACACAGTGTCAGATTGTACACTTATGTAACATATACAGTGTCAGATAGTACACTAAATGTAACATAGTGTCAGATAGTTTACTAACATACACAATGACAGATTGTACACGTAATGTAACATATACAGTGTCAGATAGTACACAAAATGTATCATATACAGTGTCAGATAGTACACTAAATGTAACATACACAGTGGCAGATAGTTTACTAACATACACAGTGTCAGATTGTACACTTAATGTAACATATACAGTGTCAGATAGTACACAAAATGTATCATACACAGTGTCAGATAGTTCACTAACATACACAGTGTCAGATTGTACACTTAATGTAACATATACAATGTCAGATAGTACACTAAATGTAACATACACAGTGTCAGATTATGTAACATACACAGTGTCAGATTGTACACTTAATGTAACATATACAGTGTCAGATAGTACACTAAATGTAACATACACAGTGTCAGATTATACACTTAATGTAACATATACAGTGTCAGATAGTACACTAAATGTAACATACACAGTGTCAGATTGTACACTTAATGTAACATATACAGTGTCAGATAGTACACAAAATGTATCATACACAGGGTCAGATAGTACACTAAATGTAACATACACAGTTTCAGATAGTTCACTAACATACACAGTGTCAGATTGTACACTTAATGTAACATATACAGTGTCAGATAGTACACAAAATGTAACATACACAGTGTCAGATTGTACACTTAATGTAACATATACAGGGTCAGATAGTACACTAAATGTAACATAAACAGGGTCAGATAGTTCAGTAAATGTAACATACACAGTGTCAGATAGTTCACTAAGAAACACAGTGCCAGATAGTTCACTAAATGTAACAGACACAGTGTCATATAGTACACTAAATGTAACATACACAGTGCCAGATAGTTCAGTAGATGTAACATGCATAGTGCCAGATAGTTCACTGACAGACACAGTGGCAGATAGTTTGGTAAATGTAACATACACAGTGTCAGATAGTTCACTAACATACACAGTGCCAGATAGTTCAGTAAATGTAACATGCATAGTGCCAGATAGTTCACTAACAGACACAGTGGCAGATAGTTTGGTAAATGTAACATACACAGTGTCAGATAGTTCACTAACAAACACCATGCCAGATAGTTCAGTAAATGTAACATACACAGTGTCAGATTGTACACATAATGTTACATATAAGGTGTCAGATAGTACACAAAATGTACTAACATACACAGTGTCAGATTGTACACTTAATATAACATATACAGTGTCAGATAGTACACTAAATGTAACATACACAGTGTCAGATTGTACACTTAATGTAACATTAACAGTGTCAGATAGTACACAAAATGTAACATACACAGTGTCAGATTGTACACTTAATGTAACATATACAGGGTCAGATAGTACACTAAATGTAACATAAACAGGGTCAGATAGTTCAGTAAATGTAACATACGCAGTGTCAGATTGTACACTTAATGTAACATATACAGGGTCAGATAGTACACTAAATGTAACATACACAGGGTCAGATAGTTCAGTAAATGTAACATACACAGTGTCAGATAGTTCACTAAGAAACACAGTGCCAGATAGTTCACTAAATGTAACAGACACAGTGTCATATAGTATACTTAATGTAACATATACAGGGTCAGATAGTTTACTAACATGCACAATGCTAGATAGTTCACTAAATCTAACATACACAACATCAGATTGTACACCTAATGTAACATATACAGGGCCAGATAGTACACTAAATGTAACATACACAGTGCCAGATAGTTCAGTAAATGTAACATACACAGTGTCAGATAGTTCACTAACAAACACCTGTGCCAGATAGTTCAGTAAATGTAACATACACAGTGTCAGATTGTACACTTAATGTAACATATACAGTGTCAGATAGTACACTAAATGTAACATACACAGTGTCATATTGTACACTTAATGTAACATATACAGTGTCAGATAGTACACTAAATGTAACATACACAGTGTCATATTGTACACTTAATGTAACATATACAGTGTCAGATAGTACACAAAATGTATCATACACAGGGTCAGATAGTACACTAAATGTAACATACACAGTGTCAGATAGTTCACTAACATACACAGTGTCAGATTGTACACTTAATATAACATATACAGTGTCAGATAGTACACAAAATGTAACATACACAGTGTCAGATTGTACACTTAATGTAACATATACAGGGTCAGATAGTACACTAAATGTAACATAAACAGGGTCAGATAGTTCAGTAAATGTAACATACACAGTGTCAGATAGTTCACTAACAAACACCATGCCAGATAGTTCGGTAAATGTAACATACACAGTGTCAGATAGTTCACTAACAGACACAGTGCCAGAAAGTTCGGTAAATATAACATACACAGTGCCAGATAGTTCACTAACAGACACAGTGGCAGATAGTTTGGTAAATGTAACATACACAGTGTTAAATAGTTCACTAACAAACACCATGCCAGATAGTTCACTAAATCTAGCATGCACAGTGTCAGATAGTTCAAAATCTCTACGTCATTTAGGATTTCCTTATCTACAACTCACTATGTTTAGATCTTGTGTGTGGTCTCATTTCCAGTAAAGCTAAATAAGTTTATACCTTTTATGTGATATCTCCCAGTTATCTCCAGTATGGTTATGCTTCATCTATGATCTCACCAAGTTAACTTCAATACATTTATTCATTGTAAGTGCTGTCACCAGTTAGCTACGATATGTTCCTTGTCTGTCATGTCACATTTAGCTCCTGCATCCTTATACCTCATGTACTATCTCTTTCAGTTAGCTCCAATATGACTGTGTGTATACAAATAAGATTTGAATCTCAAGCATCAAATATTACATGTTCATCTCCAGTCTTTTTAAGTGTGAATTTTGAAGTATTTCAATTTTTTTCAGACAACCCATCCCTGCCAAATATAGCGCAGATAGAAAAATTTCAGGAAAGAATACAGAAAGAATTACAGCAGTATCTGCAAGAGTCCCACCCAGACAGTCCTGATAGACTGGCCAAACTTTTACTGAGGTTGCCTCCCTTACAAGCTCTTCAAGCAAACATAATGGAGGAACTGTTTTTTGCTGGTTTGATTGGAAATGTTCAGATTGACAGTATTATACCTTACATTTTACGTATGGAGACTGCTGAATATAACTCACAAATGGCAAGTCAAGGACTTGCATCGTCTATGGGTTTTGCAGCTTCATCAGAGATTGCGAATGTTTTGAATTCACAAAGTGATCTGACGACTGGACAGTCAGTGTTTTTAAGTCCACAGATGATAGTGACCCAAGCTGGAATCACAACAGATGCAAACTTAACCAGTTGATCTTTGTTATAATTGTTGCAGTTATTTGTTATTATTGAAAAGTTATTATCTCAGTGCAAAACTATTATATCTGTTTCTCTATATATCTATATAGTTACAATTGTTTTGCACTGAGGCAGTGATAGGTAACATAGTTACGTTTTTATCTTTGTTGGTGAAATATATTAATTGGATCAAATAAACTTACTTATATTAGCAAATACAAAGTTTAAAGCTTGGGCAAAATTTAATTGTGTTAAGACAAAAAGTAGCATAGTGCATATTCGCCTTTTGTCGACATTATATATTGGGCGTCATAATAAATATTTCCATCTACAATAACAATTTAGCGTGTACAAATTATTAGACAAAATGATTCGTTACGATGCATGGGTTCTCTCAGATCAGAATCAGTGAAAATGTCATGATTAATCAAAATTTATACAACATAAGCTGACAAATAACAATTATCAGCATGTAAAAATGATTAATTAGAAAATAAATGAGATTCCGTTGTACGATGAAATGTTGGTTCTGTCATCAGAAAATGTCATGGCTGTGAAAATGTTATATTTCTGTGAGCAGAAAAATATCATGGTTTTTCTCTGTGCAGAAAATGTCATGAATTCAGTTGATAGAAAAAATGTCTTCTGTGCAGAACAATGTCATGTTACAGTATAAGCAAGAACATGTTCTTTTAGGTTTTTTCGTGTCTGAAAATAGTCAAGGGCATTTTTTATGACTTTAGCTTATGTTGAGGGAACAATATCAAGTCATGAATAATTGTGGAATGACACCTTAAGCTTTTGTATTAGAGTTTAGATTAAATTTCAAGTTTTCAGTTTCACTAGAGCAGAACATGCTCAACGTGAACTATTATGATAACTCAGCTTCTGGTGTTCAGCGGGGAAGTCAGTAAAACTTGCCCTGGGTATTCATTGGTTGGTCCTCTTCTTAATGTGTTCAAACTATTCCACTTGGTTTAATGGCCTCCGGGACCAAGTGGTTAAGGTCCCTGACATTGAATCACTTGCCCCCCCACAGATGTGGGTTCGAGCCTCACTCCGGGCATTGAAGTCTTCATGTGAGGAAGCCATCCAGCTGGCTTAAGGAAGGTTTGTGGTTCTACTCAGGTGCCTGCCCTTGATGAAACAAAGCACTGAGGGGCACTTGGTATCTTCCTCCATCAGCAAAGCTGGAAAGTGGCAATATGACTATTTAAGAAAAAAATATATAACACTTTTTTGAACATAAGGGCCACCAGAGGTAAAAAGGGAACAACCTTCAAACAGCATCAGGCTGTTTCTCAGTTTCAGTTTTAAAGTTTTTACAGTAAGTTCACAAAAAAAGTTTTCTCTCCATGTTTATGGTGGAAAATTAAAAATATCTTATCAGAAACTGATTACTTGATTTTGAAATAATTTCACATAAAAGGACCTTTGTTGACAAGATTGTTGAAATTATCAATTTTGAAAATCCTTGAATCTTCAGGCCAGTTTAAAAAAATGGCCTTCTTATACATGCCTTAGCTGTGAAAAATATTAAGTTTGTGCATTTGTATTTGTTTGCTCTTGCCACTAGTAAGGTCAGAGGAGAATTGTACTGAGTTTCTGATAAGGGTATTTAAGGTAGTTCTGCATAATCAGATCAAATTTTTTTTCTACTTTGTAGAATTTGATTAAACCCTGATTTTTCAATACTTTTATTAAGTTGGCAATTCAAGAATAGGGCTGTGTGACCTTTATTTGCTAAACTGGTTCAAAAAAGATTAAACCTCACAAGTTTTTAAATGGAAGACAGGAAAAATCACAATTTAACATATCCGCAAATAGAATTTTATCTGCAATGTAGATTTTACTGAAACTTTTCACTGTTGTAAATAAACATATGGCTTATAATAAATATGGTGGAATAAAATGTTTGGCCAGTGTGCTTGTTTTTGAGACATTTGCCCATGATTAAAGCTGAAAGTGGCAATTCTAGCTGATTTAAAAAACAATGTATTATATAATATAACATTTTTTTAACATTGTTATTGAAATGATTTTCCTTTTGGTACATCAATTCCAGGCTTCATTCTACGTTTTCAGGATGAATGACATTACGCCATTACTTCAGGTTTATCAGATGTGCAGAACAACCTTAATGCTTCAGAGGTGTTGCTAGGCAGCATGGTGATTTGTCAGTTTTAGAAATGTCAGTGTTGAGCATAGAGGGAATCACTGGATTGCATGAACTGTCAGTTTTAGAGGTGTAATTAACAGAGCTGGATGATTCGCCAGTCTTGGGGTTGGGGGCACTATAGAGCATGATCAACTAAGTGTTTTAGATTACAGCTGCCATGCATTTTGATAGTAAATGTTAAGGAATGGTATGGAAATAGCTGGAATATGTAAAGTAAAAGCAGGTGACATTTTTTGCCAGTTCATCATCTAGCGGGTAACAGCAGGGCATGATATTATGGTTGATATTGAGCAGTGTACTACAAGCCCATAATGCGTTGTATGCTAATATAAGTTTGTTTACAGTATTAATACTGTATGACAGGTAGAATTTGTTACGTAGAAATTTCTGTCTCCGCCTTCACCAGTAGTTTACAGATACTTAATTGTTGTATAAATTTCTGTGTAATGCACTGATTATGACCAAGTCATATCGGAAATGTTACATTAAGTATTAGGATGAAAATATTCCTTCTTTGTTTTTTTTTTGCTGTAGAATGCTAGAAGAATTTCAGATCAGCTCTTTGTAAACTGTTTTTGCCTTTTATATTTCATGTTAGAAGTCTTTTCTTGTTGTTTTGTTTTTAGCTCACCTGAGCACAAAGTGTGCAAGGTAAACTGTTGTGATCCCTTGTGTCCAGCATCATCCATTGTAAACAGTTTGTTCATTAACACAATAGAAGTCACAATTTTGGTCCAATCTTAATGAAATTTGGTCAGAATAATGCTCTTAACTAGATTTCAGAAGAATTCTTTATTGGGTTATATGGGATTGAAAACTAAGTTTCTAGATCAGTTAGTAGGAAAATCTTGCTTGATTTTCAAAACTTTTGTTAGAATGTTTGTCTTTATGAATTCAAAACTGGGTCACATGAGGTAAAAAAAAAACTGGGTCACTTGAGTCGGATCATAGAAAAAAAATTGTTTATTCTGTAGAGACCAAATTTTCTACTTGATCTTCATAAATCTTTGTGAGAATGTCTTAGTGAAATAAATGCACATTCAAGTTTGAAACTAGATTATCTACGTCAAAAAGATAGGTCACTAGTTTAAATCATAGAAAAAATTTGTTAACCATCAGAATGTCTTGTTTCTACCTGATCTTCCTGAGACATGATGAGAATTTTTGTTTGTTTAAAGTACTTTTAAATATTCTACAGACAACATGTTTTGTCCTTGATAATCATACATATTTTGTCACAATGTTTCTCCCTTTGAAATCTAGGTCAGGTTTAAAGACCTGCTCCAGTCCTACCTTTTAACCGTAAATAGTTACTGAAAAAGCATGAATATCCTGACTATGAACAGTGATGCCTGTCAAAATAAGAGTCTGTTTTATATAAAATTCTATTTAAAATACCTGGTTTTGCATGCAAAAGTGTGGCGCGTGGCCGTTAACTTTTACCTATTGTAATCATGGGTTGCATACACACAATAGAATTTGAATTGCTGCGGAGCAGGGCTTTAACTGTAGGATAACTGAAGTCAAAAACTAGGTCACTAGGTTAAATCGCAGAAAAACCTGGTTCAGGCTATAAAGAGGCCACCTTTTCTAATTATCTTCATTTAACCTCAGAATGTTTGCCTCTTTAAAAGTTAAGTCAAGTTTGAAACTGAATTATGTAGGTAAAGAACTAGGTCACAAGGTCAAATCATAGAATGACTGCCAAAACCTTCACAGATCACATTTCTACCTGATCTTCAGGAGACTTTGTCATAATGTTTGTTTGTTGAAAATCTAGGATAAATTTGTAACTAGGTCACTTGGGTCAAAAACAAGGTCACTTGGTGAAAACCTTGAAAAAGTTGGTAAATCATGTTCTGATTTACATCATGAGAATGTTTGTCTTCCTGAAATCTAGTTTAGTTTCACAGAAATGTTCCTTCGGTAACCCTATACCAAGTTTATCAAATGATTCCTGTTTGCCTAAAACATGGCCGCTTGAGGGGGTGGGAGGGGTAGGGGTAGTCACTTTTTCATATATGTATATATAGTATTTCCTACATATAATAAGAATCTTCTTGTCAGAAAGTTCCAAATTTGTTCAAGCTATCTGTGAATCTTGAGTGAGCGATCTAGGTCCATCTTGACGGCCATCTTGTTATGTTTGATGCAACTACTAATATGCATCTTTTTGAACAACTGAAGATGAAGGTAATAAGATATTTATTCTGATAAAATTTGAGTTTAATCATAAAATGTTAGTTTTGATGGGATAGTATAATGTTCAGCTATTTTGAACTGCAACTTTGGATCAGATTGTTTTTGGATTGTTTCATACTTTCAGGACATCTTAATTAACTGCTTGTGTCAGAACATTTTACAGAATACAGTAAAAAGAAAAAAAATGTACAGACCACAATTTTAAACAGGGATTACTATATTTACTATTATACTATGACTAGGAATTTTCAAAATTGGTTAAATTTATTCTATATTACCAAAAGTGGTCTGTTAAAATGATGTATAGCAGATACTAGATTCTTGAAATATAAAGAAGAAATTCATTTTTTGGGAGACACTATTACATAATTAGACTCAGACTGTAGATTTACAGTTAAACTTAATTTGTACAAATAGTCATACATAATTTACCATTGTAAGGTAGATATTGTCACCCCACTATCTTTTTGAAAGATTTTTGTTGCATGAGTTATTTTGTCTGCTGTCGCTGTCCTTTTGTACAGATTTAAGATAATGTCATGGTTTCTTGTTTCTAGAGTATTACAGCCGTTTCAGTCCAGTTTTGTTTAAACTTGATGGAATCAGTATCATATCTGATTGTGCATATTGTGGGAATTAATTTAACATACCCTTTTATGGAACTATAAAAATGCAGTACTGTAAAAGCGCATATTTTCGCTGGGTCAAAATTTCGCTAATTTGAAATTTTGAGTATGTTCGTGAGGTTTAATATTCGCGAAATGGTACAAATGGTATCGTACTTCAATGTGAATTACACTAGTGGTGAATATTTATGCGAGATGTAGGGCCTCACGAATATATCGAAAATTAAACCCTCGCGGAAATTTCTGCTTTAACTATTTTTTATAAAAAGATAACTCCCCTCTGTGTCTTCATTCACAGCTTTGTTCAAACTAATACAAGGGCCCTGCTTTTTTTGTTGAAGCCCTGTAATTTAGCTTTAAAGTTGTCAAGACTCCATGATGTATATGTAATCTGTAACAATCTGACTTTTGTATATTTTGTTCAACTTTCAGACAAGTTAGTTCTGTATTTAGGTAGCAAACTTACATGCTGATAACTTCTTTAGTTTGGCGATGGTGGAACATATGATGGAAGCAGTCCTGTGGTTTTACACTTCTCATATATATAGTTGAAAACTCATTATCTCGAACTTGCTTATCTTAATTTCGGCTTTCTCAAAGACGCTTTCAAGTCCCATCCCAAAAATACTTGTGCAAAATATTGCTTGATCCCATGGAATTCGATATAATGAGTTTCAATTAAATTGAGCCGCGCCATTAGAAAGCCAACATAATGCGTTTGCGACCAGCATGGATCCAGACCAGCCTGCGCATCTGCGCAGTCTGGTCAGGATCCATCCTGTTTGCTTTCAAAGCCTATTGCAATTAGAGCAACTGTTAGCGAACAGCATGGATCCTGACCAGACTGCGCAGATCCATGCTGGTCGCAAAGCCACTTTGTTGGTTTTCTCATAGCACGGCTCAAAATTTTTATGATCTCAAATCATAAGTTCATGTAAATTTTTGCAGACAGCAGATATTTGTCAGACTTCTGTACACATGATATACAATTGATGTCAGTGAAAACTTAATTGTTAAATTTGTTTTACTTTATCTTTGCTTTTTGTGTTAAAAGGTTTTAAAGCTTTACAAATTTTTTTTTTTGCAATACAATGAAATTAAGTAAATGTTGGAGAGCTTTACAAACCATTTTCAGTTATACATGTCAATTGAATTATTTGTTTGTAAATATTAACCCTTACCCTGCTTAATTTCTATAATGAACTTGTCCATCTTTCAATTTTGACAGTACCATTGACTGTTAAAAGGGGTGCTTACCAAAAAGATACTGTGTGAATGGCTAACAGTGCAGATCTTGATCAGAATGCACGGATGTGCAGGCTGCTCATGATCTACACTGGTCGCAAAGGCAGAATCAATCCTGTCCAGCATGAATATTCTAATTGCATTGGTCCAGATATGCGAAAGACCTCTGACAGTTTTATATGTAATCTGCCTCTCTCTTTTATTTTCTTTTTTTGAAATCTGCAAAATCACTCACACTCATCATAACTTGGACCCAAAAACACATCTTTGGTATCATTTTAATAATTAATTCTTTACCAACTTAAATCAATAAGAAAATAACATATGTTTATCATTGCCTTTACAAAAAATATATTTATTCTAAAACATGTTATACTGGCCACACGTTATGATGATAACAGTTAATTTTTGGGTATATTCCTGGAGGTATTCGTATTAAAACTGTTGTAGGTTCTGTTATCAAATTTTGAATGCAAACGTTGTTAATGTTTTCTTTCTCATTTTTAAATGAGGGAATTTTAACTGTACAAATTATGTTTATAATCTTACAAACAATGTCCATACTGTTATTACTGTTATGATTTTATCACTGTTTTATTGCAATACTTCTGAATAAACTGACGTCTGAACAAATGTTTGATTTCTTATTCTGTCATACAACACGACATCACCAGCAACATGTGTTGTCATACAGCACCACATCATGTGTTGCAGTGTATATATGGACAAGCATTACAATGCCCCTTAAATGTTCAGAGGTGCAATGAAAATACAAAATGAGCAGATCTAAGAAAAAAAGAAGTTTTTTTGTCAATACAGTGTAACTTAGAATTCAGCAGAGCTGCCAATTGTTTGAAAGGGACGGCATACACTACTATTCAACAACTTCTTAGTCGAGTAAAGGCAATAACTTTGCTAGACTTGGGTAACTTGAGTTATTTTATTACTATTTGTAATACAAAGTAAAGGTTTATTATGGTAATGATAACAACTTGCACGCAAAACTTCAACCAGGAGTTATCAAACTTTTATTTCAGTAGGTTTGCTGACAAGGAAACAGTTGAAGTAGGTTTGCTGACTGGGAAGCAGTGAAGTAGGTTTGCTGACTGGGAAGCAGTGTGAAGTAGGTTTGCTGACTGGGAAGCAGAGTGAAGTAGGTTTGCTGACTGGGAAGCAGTGTGAAGTAGGTTTGCTGACTGGGAAGCAGTGAAGTAAGTTTGCTGACTGGGAAGTAGGTTTGCAGTCTGAGAAACAGTGTGAAGTAGGTTTACTGACTGGGAAGCAGTTTGAAGTAGGTTTGCTGACTGGGAAGCAGTGTGAAGTAGGTTTGCTGACTGTGAAGTAGGTTTGCTGACTGGGAAGCAGTGTGAAGTAGGTTTGCTGACTGTGAAGCAGTGTGAAGTAGGTTTGCTGACTGTGAAGCAGAGTGAAGTAGGTTTGCTGACTGTGAAGCAGTGTGAAGTAGGTTTGCTGACTGGGAAGCAGAGTGAAGAAGGTTTGCTGACTTGGAAGCAGTGAAGTAGGTTTGCTGGCTGGGAAGCAGTGTGAAGTAGGTTTGTTGACTGGGAAGCAGTGTGAAGTAGGTTTGCTGACTGGGAAGCAGTGTGAAGTAGGTATGCTTCCCAGTAAGCAGAGTGAAGTAGGTTTGCTGACTGGGAAGCAGTGTGAAGTAGGTTTGCTGACTGTGAAGTAGGTTTGCAGTCTGGGAAGCAGTGTGAAGTAGGTTGGCTGACTGGGAAGCAGTGTGAAGTAGGTTTGCTGACTGGGAAGCAGTGTGAAGTAGGTTTGCTGACTGGGAAGCAGAGTGAAGTAGGTTTGCTGACTGGGAAGCAGTGTGAAGTAGGTTTGCTGACTGGGAAGCAGTGAAGTAGGTTTGCTGACTGGGAAGTAGGTTTGCAGTCTGGAAAACAGTGTGAAGTAGGTTTGCTGACTGGGAAGCAGTTTGAAGTAGGTTTGCTGACTGGGAAGCAGTGTGAAGTAGGTTTGCTGACTGGGAAGCAGAGTTAAGTAGGTTTGCTGACTGCAAAGCAGTGTGAAGTAGGTTTGCTGACTGGGAAGCAGTGTGAAGTAGGTTTGCTGACTTGGAAGCAGTGTGAAGTAGGTTTGCTGACTGAGAAGCAGAGTGAAGTAGGTTTGCTGACTGTGAAGTAGGTTTGCAGTCTGGGAAACAGTGTGAAGTAGGTTGGCTGACTGGGAAGCAGTGTGAAGTAGGTTTGCTGACTGGGAAGCAGTGTGAAGTAGGTTTGCTGACTGGGAAGCAGAGTGAAGTAGGTTTGCTGACTGGGAAGCAGTGTGAAGTAGGTTTGCTGACTGGGAAGCAGTGAAGTAGGTTTGCTGACTGGGAAGTAGGTTTGCAGTCTGGAAAACAGTGTGAAGTAGGTTTGCTGACTGGGAAGCAGTTTGAAGTAGGTTTGCTGACTGGGAAGCAGTGTGAAGTAGGTTTGCTGACTGGGAAGCAGAGTTAAGTAGGTTTGCTGACTGCAAAGCAGTGTGAAGTAGGTTTGCTGACTGGGAAGCAGTGTGAAGTAGGTTTGCTGACTGGGAAGCAGTGTGAAGTAGGTTTGCTGACTGAGAAGCAGAGTGAAGTAGGTTTGCTGACTGTGAAGTAGGTTTGCAGTCTGGGAAACAGTGTGAAGTAGGTTTGCTGACTGGGAAGCTGTGTGAAGTTCCAATCCAACACATGTAGTTGTTATTTAGATACTGCTTAATAGTTGGTAGTAAGCGAAACTTTAAGACGATGTGAAATTCCAACCCAATACATGCAATGAGTACTGACATATGATCTTGCACCAAGGTACGCCCAGGTCGGTGTTCACAAAATATTTTCAGTCTCAGCTGAGTTTGAGTTTGAAATTTTAATATCAATTTTACTAAAGCGTCAAGGTTAAATTCCAACTGAGACTGACCGTCAATACTGAATAATCGCTTGAAAATAGTTATTAACTTAAAATTTAGTTTTAAACATGCTATTTAGATATAAATAACATATAAATTTTATTAAACTCAGCTGAGACTGGAAATGTTTTGTGAACACGGGGTCTGGTGAGAAGAACAACTTTTTACAAGCACACAAATTTAACATAAATGATGAGGAAAAATTATACTCTGATTTATATTATTCAAAACTAGCTCTACATTAATTATAATAAAAGTTCAAAGCTTCTTTAATTAAAGCTAATTAATATAACAATAATAAAACAGTATTATCATTTCATTATTATTTTTATTATTATTATTTCAAGTGTTCACATAAAAAGTTCAATAGGGACAGTGGACTGTTCCTTTGTTTGTTCATGTTTAACCTTAGTCTAATATGTACTTTAAACTCAGTCTTTTATGTGCTTCCTCTTATATGATCTAGAGGAAGGTGCTAAGGGCTACACTAACCACAGTAAATATGCTACCAGCATTCACTAAATCTTCAAATGCTGTTAAAAATTCTTTTGCCCTTTCCTTATCTTTTATATATAGCTGCTGCCAAAATTAACACCTTCTATTCAATGAACTCACTATGTAGTGTATTTTATATATTTGTCATTTCCCTTTTACTTATGTACTTATTTTTTTTACAGGTTTGTGCTTATATGTGCTATGTATGTAAGTTTTTTTATAATCATTTAACCATACCATTCTTAACCGCTGTCATTTAATTTATGTTTTAATATGCCTAACATTCGCTTATCTTTCTTTTTAGCCGCTTTATATTTCTTTGTCGGGAAATAGCTCATGAGCTAATGTTTTTTGTTATACTTTATCCGACGTAAAATAAAGATTCTTGTATCTTGTTCACATGCGGTATCAGGGTGCATGTACTACGTGACTTTTTTCGCTAATCTGGGGTGCCAAAAACATGGCGGATTCCTCGATAAAAGTGACATTTTCTTAAATAGCTTTTAACCGACTTGTTCAAGTAAAGGGAAACATGGATGAGTGCCGTCTTACATAAAAATCCAACACTCGGCTACAAGTTTTTTGTTTCAAAGTCCGTTCGTTTTCTCTTAAAGTGCAACCGCGCAACTGAAGTGAACAAAGTTGATGATGTTAAGACGGGGGGCATTTTCGTAAATTCAATAAATTAACCTTTTAAAAGACCGAAAAAGACTACTTTGCGACACATATATTTGTATGAATATTCTCGCGACATATACACCTTAAGAAATTACAAAATAAGAGCCTTACATAGCTTCCGGGGCCAGATTTATGAAATTGCTAAGTAGGGGTCCGGGTTTGTAAATGCTAAGACGGGGGCATGATTCAACGATTTGGTAATGGAAGTCTTTGGTATTTCATTTACCCGCTTCGTTAAAGTTTTTCCATATTGATACTGCTCATTATAGAATAATCCCGTTATATGTAAGTTAAAATTAAAATAGTCATGACAAATGAAAGCTTTCTACCGACTTTAAACTGCATATGTTACCTAAAATGAAATGCTTAATTTGACTGATTTAATGAAAAATGCACCAACTTTCACTCTGTGGTGTCGACCCGGTACAATTTCTCCTTCTTTGCTGTATAGTAAAACAAACACTTTTGGAAATGGATTCACAACAAAAAGTTTACAGCATTGAGAGCTCTGTATTTCTGATCGTATTCAATAAATCATAAAGAAACACTATCATCAACAATGAACTTCTTTGCTACATATCAAAGTACTCAGTCACTCTTTATGATTTCCAACCCACATCTGTCATGGCCGCCAGTCTGGAATAGCTTTCCGCACAGAAATGTAGTCCTGAAAAACACACGAACAAAACAACTGTTAAAGACATCAGAAATGACACAAAATGTTTAACAAGTCAAAGTAGAGATGGCTTCAAATTGGGAACTTCAAATTTCAAAGAACTGCTTCCTAGGATACAACGACCCGGAAGTACTTCAATACCTGGGTGACACCCTATGTGTCAAGTTGACGCTTCTTAATAATATTACTACATTTCCAAGCCGGCTTTGGAAAAGTCTGTTTTTATCGCATTCGTTTTGTCTTCATTGTTTAAGTTAATTGGTTTCTTTGGTTTAACTTTCGATAACTCTAGATGAAACAGGTCTCTAATTATTAAGAATGTGAACCGTTCTTGCTTTTGCTTTGCTTCTGAAAATGGTTTAGAATCTGCACAGCAATGTTAATCTCAAATTTGTCTTTTTAGATCTTGTGTGCTATTTTTACGGCTTTTATTGGAATATATATCTAAACTGCAGTTTGAAATGAAATAAATTATCATACTGAAGTCTTAATAATGTTATTTAGATACATGTATTGAATTATCAGAGTATGTGCCGGTAATTTCTTCACATGTGTTGTGAAATCATAGTAAATGTTTGAAGGTTAAAGTTTAAAGAATTTTTTTTAAACCATTGGATTACCACAGAAGAAAACATAATTCAGAGCCAATAGTTATCATAAAACACATGGCAAGTTTAATAGACGCAGTGATCATTTTGATACTTAATCATACTATAAAGAGGTCAAGTTCTAAGATCTCTCTCACAGACGACCGTGATTCGAAGCCCGAAACCGACCATGTCTCTTATGAAAGAAAGTGGACATTTTCTTTAAGAAGATTTGAATATGGTGCCGGTTCTTCCCAGGAACGATGGTTTGATAAACTGACCACAATACAACTGGCATTAAATTTCATAAAATGGATAAAGACGAATAAGTTGAAGGTAAAATCATTTATGAATGCATGCAAAAGCGTTGACGCTATCTAGTTTCTTAGTAAGTTGTTGCAAAGCTAATAGCACTGAAAAAGAATTAAAGCCAATTTCAGTCCCTTTCGATCTACAAAAAAAGATGAGAATCGGTTTCAAGCGTATACATCGCAGACCGATTCTTCGTTCAAACGACTTGAGACATTTACAGGCTCAGTAAAATGATATTCTGTGGGCTGTGTAGGCTATTCGGTACAAAAAATACAACATATATTTTTACCAACAATATCATCGAAACAAAAACGTGCCTAGCAACAAACTAACATTTTTGGTAACAATAATTTCAAACATTTGGTTACAATCAAGGCAGTCGAGTACAATCATTCCAGGTTGTATTGCCTCAATTCACATTCAAAAATAAAGGAACTCTTATCAACAATAATTTTTCTTAAATGCATTTTTGTCACAGAATTTCCTTTTGAACCCATTTATTAATATACTAAATGCACTTCAGTTGAAATTAATGAAGAACAATAATTAATAAAAAAAATAAAGGGGAAAAGCGCTACCTTTCCGACCAAAAGTGAATCATAAATGACCATATTTTGAAATTCGAAATGATTTTCAAATTTACTTTGATTGAGAAGTTGGGCACCAGATCATACTAAGGGTCATTGAAACACAGAACAAAACGGTCTCCTGCAAACCATGGCAGTATCAGCTGTGAAAAATGTAAAGTAATCCAAATTATAGTCAAACCAATTTCTAGAAGTAAGAAGAGATTGACAAAATGTGCAATGCTTAAAATATGCCAATGTGAGATAGTAATATAATAATGTTATTAGTCTCACCGGAATAGACCGCTCGCCGCAGTTAGACATGTAAGGTCCAAGATTTCTGTGGCCTCTTTCGTCGCGCAGAAGGCTTTTTTTGGAATTATAAGCCCTTCCGCATTCCTGGCACACAAATGTCTGAAATGTAAATGCGCTTTAGTACTACAATGATTATAATAATTCATATTTTTAAACCAAAAAGGACATTCTGAACAAAATGTCTTAAAATAAGATATCTTGAAATAACATATACATTTCGATTTCTTTTGACAACTAACTATCGCTAATGTCAGATGCGCAAATGTATTTTATTCAGCCTAAAAAAATTAAAGTTAACGCGGCTGAAACAGAATTCAATATAAACTGATGCTTTTTCAAAAACTTAACAGTATTCTTTACATGGTTACTATAAAATTATCTAGACATGACACTTTAATCGCGTTAGAAATGTAGTACATAAAGTGAAAGTTGATGCATTTTCAATTAAATCAGTCAAATTAAGTACTAAGTAGTTCACTTTAGGTAAAATTTTACAGTTTACAGTCGGCGAAAAGCTTTCATTTGTCATAACAATTTGAAATTTACCAGACATATAGCTAGATTTTTCTTAAAGTAAACAGTATAAACATGGAAAAAAAAATTAAATGAAGCAGGTTAATGAAATACAAGACTTCCAATAACATATCTTTTAATCAAGCCCCCGTCTTAGCATCAAGAAAAACGGACCCCTGCTTAGCAATTTGATAAATCTGGACTCGGAAGCTATTGAAGGCTTTTAATTTGTAATTTCTTAAAGTGTATACGTCAAGACAACACTCGTACAAATATCCGTGTCGCAAAATAGTCTTTTATGGCCTTTTAAAGGGTTTATCTATAGAATTTGCGAAATGTCCCCCGTCTAAACATCCTCAAATGTGTTCACTTCAGGTGCGCGGTTGCACTTTTAGAGAAAACGAGCGGACTTTGAAACAAAAAAACTTGCAGCCGAGTGTTGGATTTTCATATGAGACGGCACTCATCTATGTTTCTTTTTATTTGAACAAGTTGGTGAAAAGATATTTAAGAAAATGTTACCTTTATCGAGGAATCCGCCATGTTTTTGGCACCCCAGATTAGCGAAAAAGTCACGTGGTACATGCACCCTGTTAATGTTAAATAAAAAGAATTTAGCAGCAGTTCGCATCATATTTACATTAAAATATCAAAATTATGCCATTTTGTTCTCCTTTCTGTTTCAGTAATTTTGATATACATTATGTATATTCAATATCAAGGTTTATTCAGCAGATTCGGCATTATACTGACATGCCTTTGGCTTTTAGCCATTAACAAATATAAAAAGAACGTGGCATATTAACAAACAATACATGTATAAATAAACAGTGCAAAATAAATGAAAGTGTATGTATACAATAAACAAACGTATTGTCCGTAAGTATTGACTTGGCACTCATTAACCTTCGCCAGTATTTTCGGATGTTTTCGTTAACTTACGCAATATTTGTATTCTGAAAAAATCTATATTACTAAAGTAACAGATACACTTAACCGATGACACAATGGCGGAGTGGTAAGGTGTCTGACTTCCAAGCATATTACCACGGGTTTGAAATCACATTAAATCATTCTTTTTATGTTATGTAATGCAATTGATGCCCGTTTTATTGTTGATTATTTTAAACATCATATTTTTATGAATTTTAATTGTTTCTCTTGTAGTATTTATTTTCTGAAAACGCCGGTGACAAGTACTTTGTATTTTTTGTATATAATAAAGATGCTTCTAAAACTGTTTTTAGCCCGACTATTCGAAGAATAGTGGAGCTATCCTACTCGCCCCGACGTCGGCGTGATCGAGCGTGAACGTTAGCGTCACACAAATGTTAAAGTTTGCGTACCACCCCAAATATTTTCAAAGTCCATTGAGATATTGCTTTCATATTTTGCATACTTGTTTACCATCATGACCCCAGTCTGTAAAAAGGAGGAGGCAACTATATCAAGCATTTTGACTGAATTATGGCCCCTTTTTGACTAAGAATATGCTTATTGTAATGTTAAAGTTGTACTCATAGCTTATATTATACTATCAAGCACTGAGAATAGTCGAGCGCGCTGTCAACTGACAGCTCTTGTTATTTCCACTTTTTCTACAACGGTAAAATATGATAACATTCAGTGGATGGACCATAAAATTCACGACACGTTTGATATGATAAATGGTTAGTTTGCATAAAACATATAATAAAATCCGATCAGACGTAGGACTTGAACTCACAACCCTGAGATTGGCAGCTAAACGCTTTGTCCGCACAGCTACTAGCACATGTGACATTACGGTATCAAGGAATTTTATATATCTTATAGTTATATAGCTATTCATGTTCGGACACCGAGAAATAATTTACGGAAATAAACGGAATATTCATGAGTGCCAGGTCAATACTTACGGACAATATCAATATCAATAGTCAATATCAGTATTCCATATTCAACTGGAAATACGCCAGTTAGAATTTAGGAATCATTAAAGTCTAACACCAAATACTTTTGTCTAAGTTGTTTCCCGTATTCAATATGACGGTATAAATTGCAATTATTTCACAACGATAATTTGTAAGAACACGTGTCAAAACAAATAGATAACTAATTGCAAGAACAATAATTACACTCACCTGTTACACATGATGTACCCATAATTATCTTGAACATGGAAAAGTTGTGCATCATTGCCCTATAGTTACCATAAACAGACCTTTTAATTACTATTAGGCGACTAATTTACACGTTGAAGTGAAAATTGCGCATTTTATAGACCAAATGATATTGATGACGAGTAGCAATAGTTCATCTCACCTAAATATCTCTGCCTCATCAATCGTGACATGATAGCTCTCTACTGTAACAATTTTAATTGATAAAATCTGCAGTACTCGCGAAAAGAAAATCTGCTATATAATAAACAAAATATGTAACACCATCATTGACTTACAATCTTACCAGAGATAAACACTTGCATATTTTACAATTCTAGTACACACAGAAAAAAAGTTTTCAATAAATAGCAACATGGCTCTAACCTCAACGAAGTGAGTATCATTCTTGCATTTTTTTATATATTATTTTTTTCAGTCAATGAACTTTTTATCGGCAATCATAATTTTATTTAAAATGAAAACGCATTTGCAGGACAATAAGATGTTATTGAATAAGCTTTTATTGTAACAATAATTTAACAACGAAAATGCATGCTAAATGAAATTTATCATTACATTTTTGTAAACTGAATGAAAAAGTTTATCGAATAAGATTTTTTTTTCTCTTCAAAAATGATAATGCTTGTCATATTTTCAGTTTGCGTTCTCGCCTATTTGTGACAGAGTCGGATTCGCCCGTGACTAGTGAATCCCCTAACTTCTGGAATGTCGCCTTCGAAACCCCGTCTAGAAAGAGCATATGTAATGAGGAGGATTTTTGTTTCATTGACCACGACAAGCTTAATGAAATTTGTGAGGTAGAAAGATGTGCTGCAAGCACAAGGAAGACGAATCGTTCTTTGTTCATCGACGAGGATTCTGGTCTTGGGATGGAGATGGACGCGGTAAATAATTGATCTATTTGATTGTTGTTGTGTTAAGCAACCACCAAGATTGTATTGCAAATTGACTCTGCACCGTCTACATACATAAACTAAAAAAGGATATAACTGTTCAAAGGAAACAATTTAGCAAAAATAGTGACTTTATTATTGAATAAAATTATGGATTGCATAAATTATTTCTTAAACAAATCGGTTCATGTTAGCATAGATCGAAAGTTCAGCGGTTCATTTCATCAATTAATTATAAAAAATCATATATATTATTAATTGTTTTTAACATAATGTTTAGTTAAGTAAATAAATAAATGAAAGTAATTAATGTAGTGTTATTGTTTTTTTTAGACTGATGAACACTTTCCATTGTCTGTACTTTCGGTTTTCACGGATGACGAAGGAAACACCGATTTCAATGACTCCTTTTCCGAGGTAAGGTTTTCTTTAAAATTCACACACTATTGTTTTGAAACAACACAGTTCTTTTTTTTTTAATTTAAATTTGAGAGAAGAATACATGTAAAATAAAATCTGGACGGGAATTGCCGCTATAAACTACATGTACATATATAAAATAATATATCAAGCAAGTGATATTTTTACAATTCCAGGTGACAGGTACAATGAAACCTTGTAGTTACAGATCAAGGTCGGCAAAAAAGAAGTTGTTCTCCAACAAACGTACAGCAGAACTTGGAGAGGATGACGAGGAATTATCCCCATCCATGAAGAGATTCAGAAAAAATGAAACAAACCTACTAAAATTTGCGCTCACGGTAAACTCAGACACCATTTGTCTTTACTAAGCCTTTTATATAGACATTAGAATGTGTCGTTTAATTATTGCCCATCATCTTTTATCGTCATTAAGTTTTGTAACACAAAAGTTAGTTACAGATGTTTACTTTGGCAAACCGTATACGATGGCCGTAACGCGAAGTCACTTGTCCATGGCGGTAACCTCACACATAAGTAGTTTATATGTAGATACAGTAAGTCTTCATTGTGTATGCATTTACAATCTTGTTGGATTTTTGCAGAATTCCCCTATACAGCAAACAGACGACAACGTTAACTGCATCATCCGGGCAGTTGACAGACTCACAACGGAAGTAGATCTTGTAGCCGATGGGTCACGTGACTACAGTCTGCCTACCATCACAGGCAAACATGGCGACCTAAAGTCCATTTCAGCCGAAACTGTAAGTCTAACTATATAATTGTTGCATTTACTTTTTAAAAAAAATGTATACTGCACTCTCTGTAGCACTAGCGAAACGTTTCCGTCTTGAAAACCAAGTAGGCCTACACATGCACTGTCTATTCGAGTATTCATAATCTGACTAAAATAACATAAACAAAAACTCTGATAAAAATAGAAAACGAATACTTTGGAAACCCATAACTATATGTGATCATTAAACAAGCGAAAAACACAATATAAGAATAGCCTTTCTTGCATACCAGACTGGGGTTTTCGTTGATTTTACCGGATCTGGAAAAGTCCATCTTACACCCATGAGGCATTAGATCTAGCCCCACCCTCTCCCCCATTTTATTCTGAAAATTGGTTCGGATATCCCAGTACATAGCATTTTAATTTTGTAGATGGCTGACGTTGTGGCAAATACAGACATGAACTCGGGCGATTTAATGATTATTGACTGCAGGTACCCGTACGAATATCTCGGAGGACACATAAAGGTATAACAAGTCATATCTCTTACACAGCCGTTTCCTAAATAATGAAATAGAGCAATTTTAAAATGCATTGTACATTAAACATTAAAACCTGACAAGTTCTAATATAACCCTTACAAATTTGCACATTAACGTGTGACTTTGATTCAAATAATTCAGAATTAAGAGGGAAATTCGCACACAAAATGCTGATACAGACTTTGTGAATAATTTTAAGTAAAGAATCTTTCATAAAAAATCGAAAAGGTAAATCTGTTTTACATCTTTTTCTAGAATCGACTATTTCTTTTAAAAGATTACCATTTTCAAATGCACAATTCAGCTTTGTTAACAAGGTAGATAGATATAGATATATCTTTTATTCCACCGTAAGATGAGAAGCATACAATTCAAATCATAATAATAATGTTACATTCACTTTAAGGGAGCAGTTAACCTGTATACAAAGGAAGAGGTGCATACATTATTTGAGCTGACTGAGCCTGCCAAGCCACGTATTCTTGTTTTCCACTGTGAGTTTTCATCAGAACGTGGGCCGAAAATGTAAGTAAATTACATGTCTTTAATAAAAAATTATCGTGTTAATTACTCGTAGATTTGCGGATTTGTCTCCAATGCCCGTCTTTGACTGAAATATTTTGTCTTTAAACATTTAACTTCAAATGTAGAAAATTCTCATCAAATGAAGTTAAGCCGGTTTACTAAAGATATAAAATAACTGTGTTTGTAGAGCTTCAGTCATGATTAAATCAATTTAAATGCCATACAGTACTTAACTTAACCTATCCGTAATGCCAGTCGTATTTTGAGTTAGTAAAAAAATGAATAAAACCATTTTCTCGCTGCAGGTACAGGTTTTTAAGGAGTTGTGACAGGGAATTGAATAAGGATAATTACCCTCGTCTGAATTTTCCAGAAGTTTATCTGTTGGAAGGCGGCTACAAGGAATTTTATCACACACACCAGGTAGGTTTATAATGGCGTATTATAATTAAAATACAGATTTATATACGATGGCAATGCTTTTCTTTCATGATCAGAAATATATCTCTGTTTCTAACGGAAGACAATTACTTTTTCAGGACCTTTGTGACCCTTGTGGATACAAACCAATGCTGCACAAAGACCATGCTTCAGATCTACGTCACTTCCGGGTCAAATCAAAATCCTGGGCAGGGGGACATCAGCGCAAACACCCTTCAAAAAGTCGGCTATCCCGAAGCTGTTTGTCTTTCTGAACTGAAGAATCCTAATTGATCCTAACTGGTTCTTTCAGAAAGATGAAAGCACGGGTAAGTGACCGCAAACGGGAGGAAATACTTCCGGCTTACAGCGGTCCGGTCACATAATGCAGAGGGCAACAGCGCATGCAATGGAAGTAGACAACATTTGTTTTCCGACTTTGACGCAGAGTTAAATGAATACCAACTAATTTCCTGAAGGCATCGCTCGGACGTATGCGATGTTATATACGGAGATGGTTTTGTTAAAATTACCACTATTATAAATTAGTTGAAAACGCAGAATGGGAGAAGAATGCACATGTACGAGTACGTTTTTTTACGAGTTCGGTTACTGAATGGAATTTTTCATTAAAGTGTATGGCAGAAGTCTTCCAGGGCTTGGAATGAAAATACAAATGTTTTAATACTTGCACAACTCTTCAGGTTTAGATGCGGTTTCCGGGTGAAATAATACAAACATGTCGTGTCTGGAAAAACAAAAGCCCACCTAGCAAAGACTATGAGTGGAAAGAAAAGGAAATAGATCAAATGATTGTCCCCATTTTGTGTTTAGATTAACTGAAAAAAATACGAGTGTTGTCGAAACAGCTAGCTTTACTGTATTAACCATGAACCCTTCCTATCATGTTTTGAGTATTTTCTGATTTATTTTTTTTCTGCTGAATAAAGTTTTCCGAGGTGTTGCACCATTCAGTGCCACCGTTTCAGCTAAACAAAAGGTTTTGGGTAGAAGGCAATCTCGCATGAAGAAAGATGGTTCTTATTTTGAAGTTTTTGGTAATTCTGTGAGTTAGACTCTAAGCTGATCAGAATTATTATAGTGATATAAGTTGAGGTTTTCGCTACTTGTATAAAAGGATTGTATACAGATACAAATACAATTTGATTATGCCACCGTTATGTTAAACTGTTTGTTCAAGACGTTACCCGAGAGTTGGCGTTCATTTTGATATATTTTGTTAGATATTCAAATTTTATCTATGTTTATTATGTTGCAGCTTTTTTCTAAATTATATTATCATCATTGTGATGAATTAACTTGTAAATAAACTTATATAATCACGGTGAATTCCTTTTTTCTGTTATTAGCTTAGTTCCAATTCTTCATAAAATTTGAAAAATCTAGACAGACCGGACAAAAGTACCAAACTTTGCATAGAGGTAGTTTGGACCAATACAAGACTTTTGGCTGTAACGGCCAAGGTCACAGCTCTTTGGAATTCTATTTTTAGAACATTCAAAATGGCGCCATTGAAACAAATAGCTATTTTAGTAAAAGTTAGTTTTTATCTTATTCTTGATATATATTTATGTGTAAACTGATTCATACCTACTGTTAGAGTTAAAGTGATACATTTGCAGGAAGTGATGTCAATTTTCACGTCTGTCTGTCTGTAAATCCGTCTGTCTGTACGTCAAAAATGCCGTTTATAAACAGTATACTATAACTATAAGATGAGCCCAGTAATGCGCAGCTTGACTTCAATTATGTATTGGTGCAGCTGAAAAAAAGTGTTTGACCAACTTTTGGGTGAAGCATGTTATTATTTGTTCCGTCCGTCTGTCCGTCCGTCCGTCGCAAAATTCATATACCTCAGAACAGCTGATTTGGCTAAATCTGAGGGTTTTTTTTAAAGATTTTTGATATTATCTTTCTTTTATAAATTGTTAAATGCCTACTGCTTTTTGTAATATTCAAGTGACTATTTCTATGTATAGAAACGATTTGTTTTAACTGATTAAAGGGCTATTATGGCTTTGTTTATTATGTGACTGCCGCATGTGCTGTTATGAACATAAAATATATTAATTACTTGTTAAATCTTATTTTTGATACTTTATTAATGACATATTTTTCAAAGGTATTTAAAGTATGATTCACAAAGTATAGAGTATTACTGAGTCCATTCTTTTTTATTACCCACCTTTCATGTAAAAGGATAAAGACATGTGCAGTACTGAAAGAAGTGCTTTTCCAATCACGTTATTGTGCATATTCTCTTCCTTTTTTTTGAGAGTTGCTGTATCGGGTTTTAACATAATGAAATTTTAACACAGTGAAGTTCACCTAAACAGACGTAATAAAATATCCTATTGAAAAGTACCTTAATTAGGCATGTTGAACAACTGTTAAAGATGGCTGAGGGAAACATTTTCTTAATCTCTATTCAAAATCATGTTTGATACATGTACCTATTTCTTAATGTCTTGTATAGAGAGCACCATTTGTTACATGTACCTAATATATTATCTATAACAAATGTGTTATCTTATGGCAAAGTTTTTAACGCATTCTAGGGGTTATTTAAAGGTTAGAGAGTTAGGTGTAAGGTCATTTCATAGCATTATTAACTGCAAACTGCTTTATTAATCAATGTAATGATGATTATTGTATAACAGCTTATGTATTTTACTTGTTGAGAAAGAATACTATGCTTATAAATGAATTATGCATTGATCAATCATTAATTTAAGTAGGCCTATATCTGAAATAAATTAGCTAATTGCCCGAACAATGCCATTTTAAGCCAGTGTGATGAAAACATACTAGATTAACATTGATGATAAAGGGAAAATAGTTTCTCCTATTTCTTTTATTGCTGAAGCAAATAGTGTATGCTGCTTTCAATCTATTAAGACATGTTTAAGAAGGAATTGAGGTCATAAATCTAAGTGGTACATTTCAAAGTATTTAAAAGGCAGTACATGTATGCTGCAATCAAGGCTTTGATTGTTTCATTATGCGATACAATTTTGTTGCATAGTATTTCCATCTATTCATAAGGAGTATGTTATAAAGGTGCATATACTTCTGATGATATAATTTGTGGTGAAATTTATTTATTTATTTATTTGGGTTTTACGGCGCACCAACACAGTATAGGTTATATGGCGCTAAACAGGACTACAAATTTTGGTTTCACATCTCATTTACATCGAAATAAAAACATGAGGTATGAAATCAAAATTAGCATACCTGCTGGAATCACAGAGTTACAGCAAAACCAAGTGTTAAGACCCTATTAGTCGCCTCTTACGATCATGCAAGGGTAAGGCAGTGGTTCCAGTTCTTTTCATACACAGATCGCCCCATAACCACATGGGGCATTGTAGTGAAATAGCATAATTAGCGTATTCATTTGGGAGCTTTTAGTTATAAATGTCAGCATTCTATATCTATCTATATCTCCTTTTGGCTTTTAATCACCATACAGAAGAGAATGTCTATATAAAAGAAGAGGCTTTTTTAAATAAAATAAAATTAAATCATTACGTTAACAAAATTCATGTGCATACATCTATTCCATCTCTTGTCTATATGAATATCTATAGCTTTTTAGTTTATACTAATTTATCTTTAAACTCAATTGTGATGAAAGCTAGAAGCTTATCTGAAACACACTCGAATCCTTTTCCTGGAAAATCGAGTACTGGTGTCATTTGAGAAGGCTTGGTTATGATCCATGTCGGTATCAAACTCAGGGTTGAGCGGCCGGCACCTTAAACGCTAGACAACCGCTTCCCTTACCTATAGTTTCTTGACGAGTGACTTATCACAACAAAACTGTTTAGTATCAGAAGGATCTGGCATGATATGTGGCCGGGATAAACATGAAAAGTATCACACCAGAAGACATCGGTTTGATGATTTAAACAGAAAGAATGTCCTGTGTGGTCAAAGCTTTCAGTTGCAAGTAATAATAAATTATAACAATAATCCAGTAAATAAAGACATAATCATTAAAGAAACGTTTTAACTTCCCATTACAATAAAGCTATACAAGATACATGCATATAGATATGACCATATTGATACTTAGCTATATCAAAATAAAACTATTTGAATATAGAGACTTTAGATAAATATATGTAATATGTGTTCTATTATGGAAATTACAAAGCTTATCACAAAGCTTATTTAGTCGCCGTATGACATAGAGTTGTGTTAATGCGATGCTAAAACTACCAAAAACAAAAGCTTATTATTTGATACATGTATATGATGCAAAAGAACCATAAATGAAAATGAGCCATGTCTCCCAATATAGTTTATTTCAATAGAAGGACGAATGGAATTGGCATCTGCATGCCATCTGAGGCCCTAGCGGACATATTTATATCATTTGGTCTACAATGTTCAACAGTAATATAAAACTGATGTTGCGTTCCACATGTGGTCTCATTATGACTACAAATACAGAGTGGACACGATTTTGCGAAAGACAGACAGACAGACAGAAAGACACACGGACGAACGAAGCAAAATCGAACATATCTTCTAAAACATTTAGTCGTTACACATATTTATCACCTCTAGATCAAGCGCGTCACAGGGCTTATGATGCATACACGTAAAAGCGTATGGTTTTAAAAATGAAGACATTTTTAACGTACGTAAGGACGAATGTACAGACATACCGTTATGTAGCATGACCTAACTTTATGCAAATATATCACTTGACCCTTACAGTAGGTGTGAATTGGTTTACACATAAATATGTTTCAAGAATAAGATCAAATTTAACTTTTATTAAAATAGCTATTTGTTTTAATGGCGGCCATTTTGAATGTTCTAAAAATAGAATTCCAAAGAGCTGTGACCTTGGCCCTTACAGCCAAAAGTCTTATAGGGCCCCAAGCTACTGTTGTGACCTTTGCCCTTAATGCCAAAAGTCTTTTATTGTCCCAAGCTACCGTGGTCTCGGTATGACTAAAATACAGAGCGGACACGATTTTGCGACAGACACACAGACAGACGAACGAAGCAAAATGGAACATATCTTCTACAAAGAAATTAGTCTTTACACATATTTATCACCTCTAGATCAATTGAGATCAAGCAGCACATTACAGGGCCCGTGATGTATGTTCGTAAAATCTTATGGTTCTAAAAAAGATGACATTTTTAACGTACGTACGGACGAATGTACGGACAGGCCGTTATGTGGCATGACCTAACTTTATATAAATATCACTTGACCCTTACAGTAAGTATGAATCAGTTTACACATAAATATGTAACAAGAATATGATCAAAACTAACTTTTACTAAAGTAGCTATTTGTTTAAATGGCGGCCATTTTGAATGTTCTAAAAATAGAATTCCAAAGAGCTGTGACCTTGGCCCTTACAGCCAAAAGTCTTATATTGTCCCAAGCTATCGTTTTACAAAATTTGGTACTTTTGTCCAACCTGTCTAGATCTTTCGAAATTGGCACTCTACTATATAGAAAACATCGAATCTAGTGTTATTTTATTTTAATACATACCAAATACATTTGCAATAAATAGTAAACTCAATTTTTAAAATTTGTAATGTGATTTTTATCAAATTAAGAAGTTTTATTTTGCAGTAGGATGTGTAACGCTTTAATTTTTAACCTGTTAAGGCTGTGATCTTTTAATTAGAAACGGATTTCCTTCCGAATAGCATAGATAGCCTGGACGCTGTAAACAAGTTTAGTAAGGAAAATTTCATATCATCCCAATATTATAACTGTATGGATCATTTTCATTTCATGTTGTTTTGTTTTTTTGGGGGGGGGGGGGGGGGGTTTCGTTTTTTTTTAATTTCTCATATCTAGGTCTAATGTTGATTTTTTAAAAGATCCTCTACCGAATAAAAATTGTCGAATTCCAATACAAGTTGCTCTAATGACCGATTCGTTTCAATGCGACTCTGAGTAAAAAAATAAAATTATTGTTTTATAATATATATAAAAAGAATAGTACAGCTTACGTTTAAAATGTAATTATCTATACATATCTGATAATAATTTTTCATCTAGCCATTATAATGCAAAGAGCTTGGACATCAAAGAAAAAACCCACATTTCCCTTCCCATGATACTGAAGTTCGATCAAAGGCTTCGTGTTTTTTGCATGAGTATTTGAAATGCGGTAGCTATTTATCTTTTACGGTAAAATGTTTGGCAAATCTCGTATAAATTACCGACAGATACATCCGAGTTTTGTAAAATATAATCGAATTTTAATTGCATCTTATGTAATCTATGTGTTTATTTAACGGCGTTTTGATGTAATTCGCCCTTTGCATCTTCCTCTGAACGGAAGGGCAGCGAACCGCTTGCACCGCAACGATCTCTATAAATAGCCTTCTTTAACTGTCATTTTTCAGTCCTGAATTTGCTATTGCAGAAAGAAAATCATTGAACAATGAAGGGGTTTCTACAGTTCGTGCTTTTGGGATCAGTATATGTCTTCGCCCAGACTGCGGCAGTTGACCAGCAGGATGAAGGTAATGTATGCGTTCTTGCTTTTAACGATGCTAGCAATTCTTTAAATAATTAAATAATTTTACGACTTTAATAAATTCGTAATGGTACATTACGACAGAAGTCAAATGTAAGGTACTAGTATTCAGTAAACCTTACTCTTTCCGCTTATCGGGATTGCTTACCGTAGGTTTATTATCTGGCTCCACGAAAAGACTGAATGATTTCTTAGCTAAGTCTGTTATTGTAAAATATACTATTGCTTAAGTTAGTGTTAAAATATACTATTGTTTAGGTTATTGCTATTCAATCTTGACTTTCTCTTCTTGACTTTCTCTTTAACAATGGATTTATAGCTAACTTATACTATGGTTGGTAGTATTTGTCTGCAGTACTTATATTAGTCACGCAAATTATGATATTTCTATTTAAGCACGATATAACGAGTTTAAGTGATTAATTTTTGCTAATCTATATTTTTTATTTCTATACTTTTTTCTGTAAAATTATGTATTTTTGTGCTTTGATTTATGAAATAGTAATATACGTTTCTGATATAGATGAAAAAATCAACACTTAAGACGCATAAAAGGCAAAAAATAAAGCGTCGGATATAACAGACTTAGCTAAGCAATAATATTACTTATGTTGTTTTTTTTTCTTCATGAAATTGGATCTAGGTCTTTTATATAGCTGCCATCCCTCTAACGGGACAGCGACAGTTAAACTTTATCACTCTGTCCATAAACCATTGTCTAGTATACAGTTTGATAGTGGCAAAAAGTTAAGATTTAGAGATTTATATTTTTATGTAATATATTACAGGCGAGTACGCAGACAGGTCGGTGATTTTGCCAGGACCAAGATACCAAAACTGTAAGTACAATTTGAAACATTTAGCTTTGAAAATATGGCGCGCGTTTAGCGCAGTTCAAGTTAATTTTGAAATTCTAAAACTACCCGAGATTAAACAAAGAATGTAACATTAATATTGGTGTTGGACGTTTTTTTTACCTTTGTGCGTTTATCTGTAAATTATGTATAAGAACTTTTTTAGATTGCTTCAGGCGAATAAATTTGAACATTTTTTTAACATTGCGAATAAATAAAGCGATCTTGAAAAATATTTTACGCTATCAATTAAAAGATTCAAATTTAAGTGGATCATTTGGAGTGAAAGCAGTCATTTTCACAAAAAAAGGAAAGTTTGCAATGGGCTTTCGTTATTATACTAGGGATTATCCATGTACAGTACACTGCAGAAAATACAAAATGATTTAGATAGTGTTGCCTGAAAGCAGTTATATTTTAAGACTACATACATTCTATCAAAATGTTGCAATTATGTTAGCAGACTGACATCAAAGTACTCGAGTATTTACCACACGTTTTTGAGATATTGAAGTAAATTGTGCCGGTAGCATAATATAATGAAAATTACTTTGTTGCCTGACAAAATGGACAATCGTGTGATGTTGAATATTTTCGAACAAAATAAGTCAATATGAGTTTTGAAGACTGCTCCACCAATATCCATAAGGCTGTTGTTTTTTTTTTGTTTTTTTTTTGTTAGATCATAAGGTATGTGTAAAAAGTGATGGCTCGCAACTTCGCGGCCGATAAGTAACGATCGATGTATCCATTCACTCGTCCATCACCGCAATTGGGTTAGAAACCCTACTTTGGTTTTAAAATTAGTACATATGACAAAGCACAGCATCTAGCGGGCTTTTTAAAGGCTAGTGGTCCGCTCCGAATATCCGCCCGTGTCGAAAATAACACTTAAAGTATCATCCAGTATCTTCCTCCGCTATTATAGCTTAAATATCGCCATATTACATACAGTCTATATTACATAAAGCATCTCTTAATGTTTATCCCTCTCATGATGAATGATGATGGATCAGGCTTTAGTTCATAGGGTCTTGCTTTGTACAAATCAAATATATCGTGCACTTGCAGGTCAGTGGCAAGTACAAAACAATCCTTGTGCAAACAATCCCTTAAACAAGCTCAACTTTCCCCACCCATCGGACAACTCCAAGTTCATCCAGTGCGGTACATTCAGTAGACTCTTCATTATCCAGTGTCCAACAGGAGAGGTATATGACCAAGCCACCACCACGTGCGTCAAACCGACGGTAAGATTTGTTGTCTGCTTATTATTATCATCATATAGGAACATGATTATGAACCAAGTACATTTAAGGGGACGCATACTTTGAAATTAGAAAAAAGTGGGTGGGGTATTATAAAATTTACCTGCAAAAAAGTACAAGGTTTTGGTAAATGAAATGAATACTGTTTCAACTGTTATAAGTACACAAAGGATTGCTCACTAAAATAAAAATGAGAAAAACTGAAACAAGAAAGTTATTGTTGAATTACATAAGACTTCTTGTGTACATTCAAAGTCAACAATTAAGACTTTTTGGTGCGAAAATAATAGTGCTTCACTTTGTTCAAACATTTATCAATGTCCTACAGATTCTAATTTAAAGAAAGAATGTGAAATAAGTTCACTGTCTTGTTTTTCATTTCGCATATGTGAGCTAAAACACATTATTTAGTTTGTTTACAAAGTAGTGCATAAGAAAAGATATGGTGGTCAAGGAATGCCACATTCCAAAACTAAAAGAGTATATTCCCCTTAATACATAAAACATTTATCATTACAGAAGTCTAGTGGCTTACAATAAAGGCCTGGAAATGTTGCCATTATTAATTTTTAACTTGGTATTCATGAACTACAATGCACTTAAATATCAAAACACATTCAACAAACTTTTGAAAAATCCCTAAAATAAGGTATGAAATTTGGTTGAGAGGTCCAATCAATGTGTATATGTGCAAAAGCAACATTCTAATCTTGTTCACACAAGTTACTAATACACAGCAGGAATGTCAATGATCAAAACTGGACGAATATACAGTTATCCTCACTGTAATGTCATTTATAATTTGTCCTTGAATTCTCCACCATACTTTTCATAACTCTGTTTGCACGAGTTGCACGAGAATGCTGTCATTCACGTAAAAAAACGGGGTCAAATAAGTTGTAAATGCAATATCATCTAAACGTAATTAATGGATTATGCAGTTCAAGATAAACTTTATCTCATAACGTAACGAACATGTTTAATTTTGTAACAACAACTTTACTTACACTGATTTAAGTAGCAGTCGGTTTATAAGTGACTTTATTTATTCATTTTGTGTTTTGTTATTGTTGTCAAAAAGTATAACGGAAGTGCCTCACAACTGAAGCGGAAACCAGTTTGATTGGCAAAGTAGTCCACTGTAAGTAATATTTTTTGACAAATGTCCACAGAAATGAATAATTTTGTAATATTAAAGACGAATATCTGAATAGGATTCATTATTTGATAAGAAATTATAATCATCGACATGTTTTTTTAAAAATCGTACACGTGCTGACTCCTAAGTTGTCTCCCGTTGTTTATTAGAGTTACCTTTCGTCCGGCGCAGTAATACATTTGCAGTGAATCGCCGAGAAGTCGTGGGAAAATTAAAAACCATGTAAACAAACTAAAATTAACCACCTTTTCAAGATGAATTTCAAGTGATCGACATTATGCATTTAACCCGCCTGACCTGTGTAGCATCTTAGATATCTGTTCTAAGGTATTCATTCTGTAGAGTGTCATTTTATGTCCTTGCAATGCTAATCCCACTCTGATTTTTTTGTTTACATTTTTTATCAATGAGAAATATGGCGTCCATCCCGAGATGAACTGACGTGGCGTTAAATTTTTACATGTTTAAGCAAACCTGGTGTGTTAGAAAGAAAATCTCATCCCTTCAACATTATTTGGAACACTGTTATTGTAAAAAACCTGTTTTTTCCTTATACAAAAGCTTAATATTTTGTGTTGAATGTACTTTCACAAAGACCTCTGTTTTCCTATTACATTCATAGTACCACATCCTTATCCACAAAATACTGAATATTACAGGTGTCCATCAGTATTATATCAGTTTAGGAATATGTTTTTTATTTTCCCACCATCGATTTCTTGAATATGCACCCCTTCCGCATTGCTGTATGAACTGTGAATGTAGCAATATGCGTCCCCTTAACGCTTGGTTACGCAAGTTACGTTTTGAGAAAAAAAATGAAACACCAATCATAGAAAGAAAGAGTTGTTTCATATGAAAATTGAACAGCATGTAAAACATGTATATTACTCTACGAAACAAGTATCAGTATACTGGTAAAAACATTGAATTCCGGAAAAGGACTACATAAAGGGGCCACACTTCCGGACAGTTAAACGCATTTAAAAACACACCATTTTCAAAGAACTGTTACATATATTCGTTTTGATGTATTTGCAATAATGTTGAAATTTCACATAACTACGTGGAACGCAGTTTTCAGCAATTGTTTATTTTTATTTCTTTACAAATGGCATTCATTTTCAAAGGGGGACAACTTTTTCAGAATATTTTAAGTATCCGTCGTACGGGACAGTACGACAGAACATGCAATGGTCAGGTAAAATATTGGTAAAGATGTTGTTCATTTATCAAATATTTCTGTGATTTGATGATATACTCCTAAACCTTAAAGATACAGATCCAACATTGTCAATGACAACGACATTGTCAGTAACACAAGCATTGTCGCACATTTGTGAATGATCTTTGTACACCTTGAATCCGTTGCTTTGCTTACAGTAGTTTACACTACAAATGATATTTATTTTTATTTCAACACTTAAAGGGAAAGACAACGGTGTTTTACTGTTGAATTAATTCCATCAGAAAAGTCTTCTTAAATCATTTAAGACAGTAAGAGAATTTTCAAAATCAGCTAAGAAATAAGGCGGTTATGGATATTTGATCGGCAGTCATTTTGTTGTCATGGCAAAATACTGAAACAAAATAGAAGATTTAATTCATTTTTAAATTTCTGTTTGAACTGTATTTCCTTAATTCTGTAAATTAAATGATATACTTTTTCCGACTAGAAGGAAAAAAATATGCTCTACAGCGTTAGCTCAAGAAACTATAAAAAATAATTTAATTTTAAAGCGTATTTGAGGAATGTGTAAATGATGTCATCAACACACTAAGATATCATCCTCAATAATTAGCCATTTTCTTGAATTTCAAAATGTCACATCTGTTTTGATAGTAATTCGATGTTATAAATTCTTTCTTTGTTATGAACTGTTGGATGATGTTTTTCATACACATTCAACCTAGGATAGGCATTCCTTCCCTTTTAAATGTTTCTGTATTTCAAATATTGTGACATTGACTATCAAATGGAATTGTATCACTTGAAATATTCTTTTTAAACTATATGCCAAGTCAAGAATTGGAATTTGTCAAGAAAAGCAAGAATCGGTCCTTTACCTGATGACAATACAAGTTGTGTTGGTGGTGGGTAGGCGGGGGCTGGCATAATCCACTGCAGAGTCTATAAATTCTAACGCTGATGCTAGATCGCTGGAAATTGGTTGTGACAACAGTTTATTTCGTAATATCCAAAAAATCATCACTTTTGGAAATGTGTTTTCATGTACTCTAGGCATAAATTTACGTTCTGTAATTCACAGACGATTGTGAGTCAACCTCTTGTAAACAGCCTCAGTGGATACGGCGTGAGCAACCCCTGCACTGCTATCAACATACAGTCTGGAAGGATCTTCTTTAGTCTGCCATCAGACCACACAAGGTAAAGAGAACTGAATAATTTGTGCAACAAATGTTTGCTGATACTGTAGAATGAATGTCATCCAACAGTTTGCATTCCAATGATTTATCATTATGTGTTGAGATTAACATAACTTTCAATGATCTTAAAGAATAGTATCCATATTTTCATAATAATAATAATCTATCTATTGCGAAATCACAGGAATTATCATAAGAGTTCCAAAACATGTTATCAATCTTTATGAAGGTTTTGTTTATCAAGACGGCGTTTCGCATCATTATTAATTACAAACCCTCCATAAAAAAATCTGCTCTTTTTTTATCTGGGATGTCACACAAGAGGTACAAAACATGTATACTTATTTCCATTTTTCTATATTTAATCATAAGCTGATAATCTTTTTTCAAGGTTTATCCAGTGTGATCAGAACGGGAATGCTATTGTGCTAACTTGTCCCTCACAGATGACCTGGGACCAGAACAGACAGTCGTGTATTTTCCCTACAAATTCGGGTGTTGTTCTCCAACCTGGAACACTAGGTACCGGAGCAAGTACGCTTACAGGTAAACGACGAAATATGAACATGTCAAAAAGACATCTTTTGTATTGGCGCTTTATTGAAAGTTGAAATGTCACAATTTTTCATACATTCTAGGTGTCCCTATCATTTCTACTTACAGTATAATTATAAAATACACATAGAGGATATTACATGAGTGTCTTTCCATATTGAATTTATTGAACGAGTTGAATAAAGTAATAAAATGCGAGGCTCTGCCGAGCATTTTATTAATTTTATTCAACAAGTTTAATAAATTCAATATGGAAAGTCATAAATGTAATTTCTTTTTATCACATGTTAGTTTTTCCTTTTAAAACATCAGAAATTCTACATTCTTTTACTATATAAACAAGTCAATTTCATCAACATCTCGTATACTTATAACGACGTCAACGTCAAAGCTTTATTACACTAGTGTATTACCATTTTTATTTAATGGCTTTATTACACTCCCGCGACGTCAAACATGTGATAAATAAAGATATTATCATTTTTAACACAATAGATTTTACTAGATCATTTAAAAACTAAAGAAAAAAACTGATCAGGCGGTCAATTTTAGCGTGACTTAAAGCAATTATATTAAGTGAGAATTCTATTTCTTAAGTTTCTCCACACTTTTATGTTGGGTTCAAAGTCACACTGACACAGTTACAGGTTATATTGCGGCTTTCAAGTCAAAGACCCATACCTGATGAAAGATTTGCAAGATTTGTTATAACTCTAAAACACACTTACTGTTTATGTATTCATGTATATTTTAGGGTATCTGTCAACGAAAAACCCATGCACTGCTCAAGCCATCAGCGCAAACGCCCTTTTCTTCTCCCACCCTGATCCCACAAAGTTCATACAGTGCGATCTCCAAGGTAACGCTTTTGCCCAGCAGTGCCCATCGGGTCTCGTCTGGAACCAGTACCTAGAGACATGCGCGTCCCAGTTAGCGACATTGACCCTTGGGAATACACAGAATCAATTTCTCACCAGCGGCGGAGGCATCGCAATTTCTGGTTGATATTCTAGGAGAACACCACGTGATCACTACAGACAACACTATCCGATTTGATTATTCTGATCTTGAATAAAATTATAAAATATTAATTCATTAGATTTCTATGTGTTCCATACTAACATTACTACAGGAACAAAGCATTACAAAGGGACTGTCGGTTGTTATCCGCCAGCTATATAAAAAAAACACGAAATCTCTCGCTCTCAAAAAAAAAAAAAAACAACAACAACAACAAAACTTTCGCCGACACAGATGAAAGATCGTGGCATTTTCGAACTAACAAAAGTTTAAGTGGCCTCAATCTTTGTTACCTTCCGTTTTTAGTTCGACTTTTCGAAGAATAGGTAGAGCTATTGGACTCACTGCGTCTGTAGACGTCGGCGTCCTTATTTTGTTAAGTTTTTGTATGTAAGCTGGTATCTCGGTAACCACTTGTTGAAATGAATTGAAACTCCACACACTTATTCACTGTGCTAAACTAACTTACAGTTCACAGGTTCCATAACTCTATTTTGTTTTGTTTTTTTTTCTAAAAAAAAATATGCCCCTTTTCCGACTTAGCAATTTTTAGTTGTTTTTATATGTAAGCTTGTATCTCAGTACCCACTGAAGGGAATGGATTGAAGCTTCACATACTTGTTCACTCCGATGATCTGACGACATGCAGTGCACATGTTTCATAACTCTACTTTGAACCTTTACAAAATTATGCCCCGTTTTGACTATTGACAAGGCTGGTGAATAGTCGAACGTTGTTGTCCTCTGAGAGTTTTGTTTAACATACCGTCACCTGACCTAAAATGGATAACTGCTCCTTTACCACAGCTATTCTTAAAATAATGAAAACCATGCTGGTCTGTTATTTCAAATTCAGTTTATCCCTTTAAAGCATTCGCCCTTGACTTCCATTTAAAAGGAGTCATTCATGTATCATCCGAGTAAACAAACTTCAACGGAAGCTCGCGATTGTCATTATTTTTAGAATGGCCATAGTATGTCAATGTGGAATAATTAGTCCGACTGAATTATGTACGCGACGTATAACTGATTCGGGTATTGTTGAGATATGTGAAAAATGGTTCTGCTGTATATTATTAGGATTCTAATATGTTTTTATGTAAACAAGTAAATGAAATAGACAAGCAAAATTTTATGATGCATTTATGGCTCTAAATACTGTAGGTCTACATGATGTCAACGTATAATTCACGAACTGTTTTTACAGCGTTAAAAAGACGGAAAGAAACACGTCCCACAGATTAACTTAGGGAGTGCGTAAACGTCCAATGAGTTATCCAATGAGTTGGCATGGCGGGAGAAATTTGTTTGATAATAAAATCTGTAAAATACAAGACTTTTTTTTTCAATACACATAAAATGTAGCTAATTTTGTCAAAATGCATAATAAAATACTGTAAATGCGGTAAAAAAATAATTTTGAAAAAAAAAATCACTTCTTCGGTTTGTTTACATGACTGACCAATCAGAACGGATAAACATTACCTTATTCCCAGGTATATACACTTACCTTACCTGTAATTTTTTAATTGGTGGTCCCTGACCATTAGATAGATATTTGTTTATTAGAGTCTCTATCACATACATACAATAACAATATACATTACAAACATACATATAATAGTACATAACTGTTCTATATATAGAGCTATTAGAGACTATACATTATACATTTATTCATCGTTGAAACAATTCTTCTATTAAAACCACTTCTATATACACTAACATATATTGTACTATCTAAAAGCTTATTGCTATGTACACATGTTCATTATGAAATATGTACTCAAGATTTGATAAGATTTATGGAAAGCCACACACGCCGTTATGTTATAATGGAAGTCTATGGGAAATTCTAACACGACCTTATTTGATTTGTCGTTGAATAAAATCATTGTTTGTCGTTTAGATGCGTATTAATATATCAGTCGGGCTGCGCCCTCGTGATATAATTCCTTCGCATCTAAACGCCAAACAATGATTTTATCCAACGACAAATCACTGGTTCGGATTTATTATTTCTTAAACAATTGCTCTTCTCTAACCATTAGAATCTGCTATAAACAACGGTTGACGGATGGACCGGTCAATTTTGACGTCAAATTGCCGCAAAACGCCCGGCTCATAACTACTTGGATAAATGAAGTCCAGTATGATCTTTGTCAAAATATTTTAATGAGCATGTAAGAATGAAATCAATCAAGACTTTCTGATGTTTTTCAGATTGAATGGTTATATTTAACCATTCAAGCTTGTGTCCTTGTGGTTCATTTCCTGCGCATCTGAACTCAGAACCGTGATAAATAAGGCGACAAACCACTCGAAGTCTTTGATCATTTGTTAAATATACAGTTGTACGTTTTGCTGATTAAATGAAAGACGAACAAGTTAGCACCCTTGGTGTACCTATACGCCAGTAATTCCGAGAAATGAGAAGAAAAATACCCTTCAGCAACTGAAATATTGTATTTGTATGATTTTATAGTTTCCTAAATTTGATTCAAAGTAATTCGCACATGATAGTAAAATTGTGGGAATTGTTATCACTAAATCGATTTTAAGATATCCAGCAAAAGCCTGTAATTTTAGATATCCATATATTCATTAAACTGATGTTTAAATGCCTATAATGAACAGAACAGTTAACCCGTCATTTGTTATTTTGCCAATATCTTAAAAATAACTGACAATACTTTTTAAACTTGAAATTGTGCGTACGCTTAGAACAATATGTTATCAATTTCAAAAAAAAAAAATAATAATAATGATATATAAATTTACAACTTTTACGACTTCAACCATTTTCGTCGAAAATACTTGGAATTTACAGCCAAGCATTAGTTTGTTTGTAAGCTTATTTATAGTCGCCACCGGTAACCCATATAGGCGACTCCTCAAGAAGACTGTAGTGATAGTAGGAGGATAGTGCATGATACAGAAGCTTTCCTGGTTCTTTAGCGTGCCAGGTGTAAAGCAACCATACACGGGACTCTTCTCCCAATGTTAGTAATTTTTAGTTGGAGGAACGGGGGCTCGAACTCGCGACCCCTGGTTTCGTAGTCAAACAGTGTTACCACTGGAGCACTGCGTCCGCTCTGCGCCAAGCATGAGGTTTTATGGCCTATTTTGACCCCATATAAGGAAAGTTGCTATAGGGCCATTTTGACCTTTAACTATTGACCCTTAACCCTTGACTGTTGGTGGCTTACAGTAGGGCTATTGCCTCTGACTTTTGACCATTATCTTTTATCCTATCTTTAAACATGGGATTTAAAAAAATCGTAGTTTAATACAACTCTTTTTCTTTCTTATCACTGTATATGCTCAGCTTAAATTCCTCTATATACATTTCAAGATGTATTGATTTTTTTCTTTCTGCATTTCTAAAAGTACTGTTCTTCTATAACTTTACTGTCTTCTTTTACACGTCCAATATAAACTTGAGTTATTAGTTGTTTTATTTCATGATTATGTAATTTTGAAATAGTTTTCTTATCTCCTGCTTCTAGTTTGTTAAGAAAAATAGTTTTTACTGATGGAACAGCTCCAGCAAATGAAACAAATACAGGAATAGCAGGAACTAGTGCTAAAGCTGCTAAGCAACCAATAATACCAGCTGTGATTTGTAATGCAGTATTTACTTTTCTACAAAATTTCTAACTTTTTCTATAAGAAGCTGCAAGTTTAGTTAAGTGGGTAATTAACTGGTCTGTCGTTTCTATTCCATAGCTGTTTATTTCTGTCTCAATTTAACTCATTTATATATCTTTTGAAAAAAATATAGTTCAAGGTTACTAAAGGATACACAGCTTTTAAATCTATCCCTGTAACCTCTCCATTTTGCTAATGCCTGTTTTTTCCTGTCTCGTTTTATATTTTTTTCTATTCTGAAAACTTCTTGCTTAAGTAGGCAAAAACTCATGTTCATAAAATGCACCTTCAATCAATGTATTATTCAAATCTTTAATGGTATATATTCTTAGGTTCGTGTTGCGACTCCCATTAATTACAAATATTTCCTCTGTCCAATTTGGTGTGTAACCTTTTTGAAAGTGCTGCTTAATCTTAATCAAACTAACTCAGTCTTAAAAAAAAAACATACTAACTCGTAACATAGTATCTCGAAATTTCGAGTTAATAACCCGAAATTTCGAGTTAGTATCTCGAAATTTTGAGTTAATAAATAAAATGCACCTGGCACTAATGCTCTTCCGTAACTTACTAGTTATATCTGTGTTCCAACTAGATATTAACAAATAGCACTGTCATTACCAACTTTTAGTAACATCTCGAAACCGATAAAGCGGGACAGATTTACCTATCATAAAAATCAATAAAACCAATAATCCAATATCATCGCTACCGGACGGATTCGTTAATTTCCGTACTAATTGTTATTGTTGTAGTAACACGGTTAAGTTTCTTCTGGAACTGAAACTAAATAATTTGATTAAACGCCTATTTTTATACAATGATATATTCAATGGCGTTGTACATAATAATAATTATTATTATTATAACAATATTAATAATGACAATAATAATGATAACAGCCTTATTGTAACAATATACAATTATCGACTTTTTCATAGGTTGATACCCGAAAAGAGTTATATTCATCGAGCCGAAGGCGAGGTGAATATAACTTTTTGAGGGTTGATAAATCCTGATATCAACCTATGAAAAAGTCAATAATTGTTTTATTACATGAATAAATGTATAGTCAGTCTTGTTATTACAACTGTATCTTTAATAAAGAAATAAGGAATAAATTTAGACCAAATCAGGTTGATATTGGTTTTCCAAGCACCTACTTCGATCTATTTTTATTTTCGTACTATTTATAACCCAAGATATATTGATATGATAAGTACTCATTACTTTTCGAACCGTTTTTAGCCAATCAGAGAAACAATTGAATACAGTCATGTAATAAACTGTCATGACTGCACCTCTCCCCTTGAGGTCATTTTACCCCTATTGCGAATACCAGTGTTTAAATCATCACATGGTACGCCCAGACGAGCTGCATATATAGGTTCAAACCCCACGGTTAATGGTGCCATCATATACTATTTAAGAAAGAAATACTACACACTATCTGACCCATAAAGCCTTACCAACAAGTGCGTTTTATTAAACAAACCTTGGAAATATAAATGTTGAAATGTAAAACCTTTTAGAAAAATTTAAGAACTATCACCTGCTGTTTTCGCATAATAAACAGTTTTCAAAAAATTTAAAACAATGCCGCGAAATCTCTGAAATACAGTGTCTTAAGACTTTTTTGAATGTGTCAAGTGATTTACTTTTGTGTAGTTCTAACGGCAGTTCATTCCAAAGTTTTGGACCAATAGTACAGAAACTTCTATCATTGAATGTTGTATGGCACAACATAACGACATTCAGAATTCACAGACGATCTCAAACCTTGTCTACTAGGAATATACTTTGTAAGCAATTCTGTTAAATACAGAGGTGCTCTGCCAGTGTGACAGCTATACATGAAAGAAAGTATCTTGAACTCAATTCTTGCTCTCATCGGCAACCAATGTAAGTGATACAATGCTTGTTTAGAACTATCAATTTCCTCCTGTTAAGGACAAGATTTGCGCACATGTTTTGAATACGTTGCATCTTACGCACCTCACAGTTATGACATTGCAATAATCCAGATGTGAAATAACAGAGACAAAACTAAAATTCCAGTGGCTGCTTTTGTTAAGTATTTTCGGATGTTCTTAATTCGTAGGTAATTCAACATGGCTGTACGACATTTGCGATTTACAGGATCTTTAAAGTTCAAGGTTTCGTCAACTAAGAAATGCACCGAGATATCTAATTGTGTTTTCATGTTTGACGTCATCACCAGCAATGTTAATGGAATTTGTTAAACATTTGTTCAATTGAGGTCTGTTACCAAACATAATAAATTCAGTTTTGGAAGTGTTCATTTTCAGTTTGTTTCTATTCATCCAGTCATTGATTATAACTGCGCACCTTTCAAGGTCTCCGATCGCTTGTTATTCAACGGAAACAGATGTAGGACGAACGCTTTTATTTTCTATATGATACGGATTCCTGTTTCCGTCATCGACTTTTCGACTAGACAGATACGCGAAAACTTGAAATTAAGCATCTAATTTCAACTTTTCGCGCTAAAAATTTACCGCGAAAAGTCGAAAACTTGAAGTTTTTAATACGACAATTGTCGTGCAAACGTTAACTTCTCGATCTAGAATCAAGCGCGAAAAGTAGAAATTTAAAAGCCTTAACTTCAACTTCTCGCGCAAAGATGTCCCGCGAAATGTAGAAATCTTGAAGTTTTTGACCCGAGAATTGTCGGGCAAACATCAACTTGTCGACCCACAATCTAGCGCGAAATGTTGAAATTAAGTGGCCTATCTTCTACTTTTCGTGCCAGTTCTTTGACCGATATTTTCGCGATGTTACCGCTTAAATTTCGACTTTTCGTTCTAGGACTAACTAACTAACTAACCCTAACCCTAAACTAAGTAACTCTAACCCTAACCCTAACCCTAGAACGAAAAGTCGAAATTTAAGCGATAATATCGCGAAATTATCGGCCAAAGAACTGGCACGAAAAATAGAAGTTAAGACTTAAATTTATACTTTTCGCCCTACAAATTCAGTCGATAAGTTGACATCTGCACGACAATTGTTGCGTTACAAACTTCGACTTTTCAACTTTTCGAGGAAATATCTTAGCACGAGAAGTTGAAATTAGCTCTCTTTATTTCTACTTTTCGCGCTTGATTATAGGTCGAAAAGTTGATGTTTGCACGACAATTGTCGGGACAAAAACTTCAAGATTTCGACTTTTCGCGTTAAATTTATAGCACGAAAAGTTGAAATTAGATGCTTAATTTTAAGTTTTCGCGTATCTGTCTAGTCGAAAAGTCGATGGCGGAAACAGGATTCCGTAATATGATCATCAGCATTCTTCACTGTGTTTAGAACGGCATCACGTCGTTGCCATATTTGATAATATTTGAACGTCCCTACATAATTGTGAAAAGGTTAAAGTGCTTAGTTCCCAAATAAGTTCATTTAACAGCATACGCGACATGGAAACACTCACGAACCTGCTAAAAAGTATGATAATACAGTAGGCGATATATACATGTAAGAAGCGTTCAACTTAGGGCACATCATACGGTCGGATTTCTTTTTTGTAGAAAGTGAAAGTAGATTGATTCGGTGACTATCATGTACAACTAAAGTACTAAGTCTAAACATTGAGTAAGAAATATATCAACTCAGATGGTATCGTTGTATAATATTGTGCTTTACACCTCGACACTACTTTTTATGACATTGAATAAGACATTCGCTCAAACAAACGTATGTTATCAGGAAAAAATTGCGTTTACATGTTTAGGTATTGGTAATGAGATTTAAAAGAGAGGATTTTATAGAGGAACATTCTAATTCAAAATACACATGCAACAGCTTTTGTAGTTTCAACACTAAAGATATGTAAGAGTGTTCAGTTTACCTACCCAGTGCTCCTTGATTTTACCACAGCACTAACTTGTTCTCCGCAAGCGTTCAGTTTATCTACACAGTAATCCTCGATTTTACCACAACACTAACTTGTTCTCCGCAAGCGTTCAGTTTATCTACACAGTAATCCTCGATTTTACCACAGCACTAACTTGTTCTCCGCAAGCGTTCAGTTTATTTACATAGTGCTCCTCTTGATTTTACCACAGCACTAACTTGTTCTCCACAAGTGTTCAGTTTATCTACACAGTAATCCTCGATTTTACCACAGCACTAACTTGTTCTCCGCAAGTGTTCAGTTTATTTACATAGTGCTCCTCTTGATTTTACCACAGCACTAACTTGTTCTCCACAAGTGTTCAGTTTATCTACACAGTAATCCTCGATTTTACCACAGCACTAACTTGTTCTCCGCAAGCGTTCAGTTTATCTACACAGTAATCCTCGATTTTACCACAACACTAACTTGTTCTCCGCAAGCGTTCAGTTTATTTACATAGTGCTCCTCTTGATTTTACCACAGCACTAACTTGTTCTCCACAAGTGTTCAGTTTATCTACACAGTGCTCCTTGATTTTACCACAGCACTAACTGGTTCTCCGCAAGCGTTCAGTTTATCTACACAGTGCTGCTTGATTTTACCCCAGTACTAACTTGTTCTCCCCAAGCGTTCAGTTTATCTACACAGTAATCCTCGATTGTACACAAGAACTAACTTGTTCTCCATAAGTGTACAGTTTATTTACCCGGTCCACAAGTGTACAGTTCATTTACCCGGGTGCTCCTTGATTTTACCCCAGTACTAACTTGTTCTCCCCAAGCGTTCAGTTTATCTACACAACGCTCCTCGATTGTATACCAGTTAACTTGTTCTCCTCAAGTGTACAGTTTATTTACCCGGTCCACAAGTGTACAGTTTATTTACCCGGGTGCTCCTTGATCTTACCCCAGTACTAACTTGTTCTCCACAAGTGATCAGTTTATCTACCCAGCGCACCTTGATTTTACCCCATCACTAACTTGTTTTTCACAAGTGGTCAGTTTATGTACCCAGTGCTCGTCGATTTTACCACAGCACTAACCTTGTTCTCCACAAGTGTACAGTTTATCTACCCAGTGCTCCTCGATTATACCCCAGCACTTACTTGTTCTCCACAAGTGTACAGTTTATCTACCCAGAGCCTCTCGATTATACCCCAGCACTAACTTGTTCTCTACAAGTGTTCTGTTTATCTACCCAGTGCTCCTCGATTATACCCCAGCACTAACCTTGTTCTCCACAAGTGTACTATTTATCTACCCAGTGCTCCTCGATTATACCCCAGCACTAACTTGTTCTCCACAAGTGTACAGTTTATCTACCCAGTGCTCCTCGATTATACCCTAGTACTAACTTGTTCTCCACAAGTGCACAGTTTATCTACCCAGTGCTTCTCGATTATACCCCATCACTAACTTGTTCTCCACAAGTGTACAGTTTATCTACCAGTGCTCCTTGATTATACCCAAGCACTGACTCGTTCTCCTATAGGAATGCCTTCCATCTGTTCCTCCGTCTGTCAGTCCGTCCGCAGATCTGGATCCTGCAATTACTCAAAAAGTATTCAAGCTAGGTTCATAAAACTTGGTAAGAGAAAAGAGGGCAGTATGTAGATTATGGACGTACATGACTTATGCTTGTAGGTCAACGGTCAAGATCACTATAGAAGATCAAGTAAAAATTGAGTCTGCTACATAACTTTTATATGCATTTAACGATCATTAGATACATATTTTCCTTTATGGTGTATTAGTAAAGATACCGTGAAAATTTTAATTGCCGCAGCGGCCTGGGTTCGATTCCCGACTCGGGTTTTTTTCTTCTTCTTGATTTGGCATTTTTAAGATAGTTTAGAAACAAAAACTCATATTCTAATGTTCATAATATGACCAAACTTCAATTCTGAAGGAGATCATCTTTAGCCAAAATCTAGAGGTCAATGCCTTTAATGTTTTTATCCGCCAAGCCTTTGAAATTTCAAATAGAACGAATAGTATAGAACGCTTAGACGATTTAAACATAAGCAGTTTAGTAAGGAAAATTTCGTATCATGTATCTTTATATCCCCGATACTATTACAGTACGGGTCATTCTCGTTTCATGTTTTTGTTTTTTTGTTGTTTTTTTTTTAAATTTTTCATTACTAGATCTAATGTTGAATTTTGTTGAAAGATCCTCTTTCGGCTACACGAATAAAAAAAATAAAATTATTGTTTTATAATATATATTGATAATAATATATAGCTTACGTTTAAAATACTGGGCATAATTTATACATTTCTGATAATAATATTGCATCTAGCCATTATAATACAAAAAGATAAAGCTTGGACATCAATGGAAAAAAATCCACAGCACTTCCTTTCCCATGATAGTCAATCAAAGGTTTCGTGTTTTTTGCATGAGTATTTGAAATGCGGTAGATATTTATCTTTTACGGTGAAATGTTTGGCAAATCTCGTAAATTACCGACAGATACATCCGAGTTTTGTAAAATATAATCGAGTTTTAATTGCATCTTATGTAATCTATGTGTTTATTTAACGGCGTTCTGATGTAATTCGCCCTTTGCATCTTCCTCTTAACGGAAGGGCAGCGAACCGCTTGCACCGCAACGGTCTCTATAAATAGCCTTCTTTAACTGTCATTTTTCAGTTCTAAATTTGCGAATCATTGAACAATGAAGGGGTTTCTACAGTTCGTGCTTTTGGGATCAGTATATGTCTTCACCCAGACTGCGGCAGTTGACCAACAGGATGAAGGTATGTATGCGTTCTTGCTTTTATGGATGCTAGATAAAAGTATCTATCCATTCTTTTAAATAATTTAATAATTTTAGGACTTTAATAAATTCTTAATAGTATATTATGACAGAAATCAAATGTAAGGATTTCTCTGCAAGTAGTATTCAGTAAGCCTTAAAAAGTCTTTCGGCTTATCGGCATGGCTTACTTTATGATCTCGGGCTCCAACTTCAGGAAAAAGTTATTACTTTAGTTAAGTCTGTTATTTAAAAAAAATACTATTGCTTACGTTATAGTTATTCAGTCTTTTTCTATAACAATGGATTTATAGCTAAATTATATTATGGTTAGTAGTATTTGTCTGCAGTATTTATTTTAGCCACGCAAATATGATATTTCTATTTAAGCACGATATAACGAACTTGAGTAATTAATTTTTACTTCTGTATATTTCTTATTTCTATACATTTTTCTGTAAAATTAAGTATTTTTGTGCTTTGATCTATGAAATAATCATATACGGTTCTGACACTGAAGACGCATGAAAGGGCAAAAAAGCGTTTGAAATAACAGACTTAGCTAAGCAATTACTTACGTTTTTTCATGAAATTGGGTCTAGCCATCACTCTAACGGGACAGCGACAGTTTAACTTTATCACGCTGTCCCTAAACCATTGACTAGTATACAGTTTAATAGTGACAAAAACGTTAAGATTTAGAGATGTTTATTTTTCAATTATATGTTACAGGTGAGCACGCAGACAGGTCAGTGATTCTGCCAGGACCAAGATACCAAAACTGTAAGTACAATTTGAAACATTTAGCAGTGTAAGTTAATTTTTGAAAATATGGCGCGCGTTTAGCGCAGTAGAAGTAAATTTTGAAATTCTAAAACTACCCGAGATTAAACAAAGAAGAAATATGTGTAACATTATTATGCACCATAATTAAAATTTTGATTTTATATAGCTCACGAATCTATTTACGCGGCACTGTTGGACGTTTTGGTGACCCGTGTGAGTTTATCTACAAGATTTTTTTTTAGATTGCTTCAGGCGAATAAGTGAGGTTTTTTTTAATATTGAGAATAAATAAAGCGATCTTGAAAAATATTTTACGCTATTATTTAAAGATTCAAATTTAGGTAGATCATTGCCAGTACATGGCAGTCATTAAAAAAAAAAACACGTTTGCAATGGGCTTTTATTATTATATCAGGGATTATACAGGTACACTGCAGAAAATACACGAATGATTTAAATGGTATTGCCTGAAAGCAGTTATATTTTAAGACTACTGATTTTTGCTACATACATTCTATCAAAATGTTGCAACTATGTTAGCAGACTCACATCAAAGTACACGAGTATTTACCACACGTTTTTGAGAGATTGAAGTAAATTGTGCGTAGCATAATATGATGAGAATTACTTTATTGCCTGACAAAATGGACACACGAGTGGTGTTAGATATTTTCAAACAAAATTAGTCAATGAGTTTTGAAGATTGCTTCACCAATATCCGTTAGAATGTTTGTGTTAGATCATAAGTGATGGCTCGCAACTCTGCGGCCGAGAAGTTACGGTCGATGTATCTAATCGCTATAGGTTAGAAACCCTACTTCGGTTTAAGAATTAACACAGCATCTAGCTGGCCTTCGGAAAGTTAGTGGTTCACTCCGAATATTCGCCCACTTTAAGAAACATCCGGGATCTTCATCCACCATTATAGCTTTAATGCCGCCATATTACATGAAGCATGTTTTAATAAACAAAAAAACAAACAAACAAACAAACCTGATATAATGAAGATAAATCAGTCACTATGAATCAAATATATCTTGCACGTGCAGGTCAGTGGCAAGTACAGAACAATCCTTGTGCAAACAATCCCCTAAACAAGCTCAACTTTCCCCACCCATCGGACAACTCCAAGTTCATCCAGTGCGGTACATTCAGTAGACTCTTCATTATCCAGTGTCCAACAGGAGAGGTATATGACCAAGCCACCACCACGTGCGTCAAACCAATGGTAAGATTTGTCGTCTGCTTATTATTATCATCATCACTATGTCTGCATGAACATGAACAACAAAGATAGGAACATGATTTATTAATATGAACCGAGTACATTTAAAGATACAGATCCGGCATTGTCAATTGCAACGACATTGTGAATGACATCTACCAGCATTGTCGCATATTTGTGAATGATCTTTGTACACCTCGAATACGTTGCTTTGCATATAGTAGTTTACACTACAAATGATATTTATTTTTGTTTCAACACTTAAAGGGAAAGGCAACGGTGTTTCACAGTTGAATTAATTCCATCAGAAAAGTTTTCTTAAATCATTTAAGACAGTAAGAGAATTTTCAAAATCAGCTAAGAAATAAGGCGGTTATGGTTTTGAACATTTCACTATTTGATCAAAACGGTAGACATTTTGTTTTTAGTTTTAAATTTCTGTTTGACTGTATTTCCTTAATTCTGTAAATTAAATGATCTACTTTTTCCGACTAGAAGGAAAAAATATTATGCTCAAGCTATAATGGTGGATGAAGATCCCGGATGTTTCTTAAAGTGGGCGTTAGCTCAAGAAACTATAAAAAATCATTTTAAAGCGTATTTGCTAAATAAAAAAATGGGAATGTGTAAATGATGTCATCAACACACTAGGCATCTTCCTCGATGATTAGCCATTTCCTTAAATTTCAAAATGTCGCATCTGTTTTGATAGTGATTCGGTGTTATAAATTCTTTCATTGTTATGAACTGTTGGATGATGACTTTCATACACATTCAACATAGGATAGGCATTCCTTCCCTTTTAACTGTTTCTGTATTTTAAATAGGCCTACTGTGACATTGACTATTCAATGAAATTGTATCATTTTAAACTATATGCCAAGTCAAGAATTCGAATTTGTCCAGAAAAGCAAGAATCGGTCCTTTACCTGATGACAATACAAGTTGTGTTGGTGGTGGGTAGGCGGGGGCTAGCATAATCCACTGCAGAGTCTATAAATTCTAACACTGATGCTAGATCCTGGAATTTTGGTCGTGATAACCAAAAATCATCAATTTTGGAAATATGTTTTTGGTTTGTTACATCCAAAAATCATCACTTTTGGAAATGTGTTTTCACGTACTCTAGGCATAGATTTACGTTCTTTAATTCACAGACGATTGTGAGTCAACCTCTTGTAAACAGCCTCAGTGGATACGGCGTGAGCAACCCTTGCACTGCTGTCAACATACAGTCTGGAAGGATCTTCTTTAGTCTGCTATCAGACCACACAAGGTAAAGAGAACTGAATAAGTTGTGCAACAAATGTTTGCTGATACTGTAGAATGAATGTCATCCAACAGTTTGCATTCCAATGATTTATCATTATGTGTTGAGATTAACATAACTTTCAATGATCTTAAAGAATAGTATCCATATTTTCATATTAATAAAAAAACTTCTATTGCAAAATTACAGGAATTATCATAAGAGTTTCCCCACATGTTATCAATCTTTTGAAGATTTTGTTGGCGTTCAACATTATTAAGACGGCGTTTCTCAGTAAAACTTTGTTATTGTACAGTAATTACAAACGCTCCGTAGAAAACTGCTCCTTTTTAACTGGGATGTCACACACGAGGTACAAAACATGTATACTTATTCCCGTTTTTCCCTATTTAATAATTAGCTGATAATTGTTTTTCAAGGTTTATCCAGTGCGATCAGAATGGGAATGCTATAGTGCTAACATGTCCCTCACAGATGACCTGGGACCAGAACAGACAATCGTGTATTTTCCCTACAAATTCGGGTTTTGTTCTCCAACCTGGAACACTCGGTACTGGAACAAATACCCTTACAGGTAAACAACGAAATGTGAGCCGCCATGTCAGCAAGACACCTTTTGTATCAGCGCTTTATTGAAAAACGACGTTCAAAGCTGAAATGTCACCATTTTTCATACATTCTAGGTGTCTCTATCATTTCTACTTACACTATAATTACAAAATACACATAAAGATATTATCACCTTTAACACAATAGATTTTACTAGATCATTTAAAAACTAAAGAAAAAAAAACTGATCAGGCGGTCAATTTTAGCGTGACTTAAAGCAATCATATTAAGTGAGAATTCTATTTCTTAAGTTGCTCCACACTTTTATTTTGGGTTCAACGTCACACTGACACAGTTACAGGTTATATTGCGGCTTTCAAGTCAAAGACCCAGACCCCAAGTCTCCTTCAAGCATTATTTCATCACGGGTGTGTACCTGCATGGGCATAACCACCGACCTTCCGTACACCAGCTAGATGACTTCTCACATGAAGAATTTTAAGCTCCGAATGCTAATATTTGCTTCGCCTTTGGATCGAAGGTGGAGTTTCTGACAGTATAATTATTCATATTAGATGAAAGATTTGCATGGTTTGTTATAACTCTAAAACAAACTAGAATTACTTACTGTTTATGTATTCATGTATATTTTAGGGTATCTGTCAACTAAAAACCCATGCACTGCTCAAGCCATCAGCGCAAACGCTCTTTTCTTCTCCCACCCTGATCCCACAAAGTTCATACAGTGCGATCTCCAAGGTAACGCTTTTGCCCAGCAGTGCCCATCGGGTCTCGTCTGGAACCAGTACCTAGAGACATGCGCGTCCCAGTTAGCGACATTGACCCTTGGGAACACGCAGAATCAATTTCTCACCAGCGGCGGCGGCATCGCAATTTCTGGTTGATATTCTAGGAGAACACCACGTGATCACTACAGACAACACTATCCGATTTGATTATTCTGATCTTAAATAAAATTAAAAAATATTAATTCATTGGATTTTTATTTATGTGTTACATACTTATTTCACTACAGGAACAAAGCTTTACAAAGGGACTGTCAGTTGTTATCCGCCAGCTATATTTCAAAGATGTTAATGTAAAACACGAAATCTTTCTCTCCTTCTCTCTCAAAAAAGTGGCCTCAATATTTGTTACTATTCTGAAACTGAAACTGAAACTGGTTTATTTGCTTAAACGCCTATTTCTACATTTAAAACATATTCAATGGCGTTTTACAATACAAGTTGAAATAAAATATTAAATATAAAATATTTTAAATAAGATTAATTTAAACGAATCAAAATAGCAATTATTAATTTAAAGTCAATGATAATACTATATTTTAAAATATTACTAACATACAATTATCACAGACAAACATTAAATTTCTATCACTGTCACCAGCATCACTGTTTTAAAACTCAGTCAAAACTTAGAATAATGCAAAGTAGTCTCTGAAGAAATGCGTTTTCAACTTTTTCCTAAAGCAGTCAATTGAAGAACTTTGTCTGATGTTCAACGGCAAATTGTTCCACAACTTTGGCCCTATAGTACTAAAGCTTCTATCACTAAAAGTTTTTCGCTTGTTGAAAGGGACGATGTAACAGTCAACTGATGACTCCGAGGATCTGAGGGAGCGCTGGGGGATTTTCGGTGTTAAGAGTTCAATCAAATATGCAGGCGCATTTCCAACATGGCAATTGAACATGTACGTCAAGATCTTAAAGTTTATTCTGGCTTTGATCGGCAGCCAGTGCAAATCGTAGAGTGCCTGCTTAGAACTGTCTCTTCTTCTACGATTCAGAAGAATAGGTAGAGCTATTGGACTTGCTCGTGGGTCTGTAGACGGCGGCGTACTTATTTTGTTAAGTTTTTATGTGTAAGCTGGTATCTCAGTAACCGCTTGCGGAAATGGATTGAAACACTTATTTACTGTGATAAACTGACCTATATTTCACAGGTTACATCTGAAATATTAACTTTGTGTGATTTTAAGGATTCCTAAATTTAATTCAAAGTAATTAGCACACGATAGTAAAATTTGGAGAATTGTAATTAAATCGGCTTAAAGATACCCAGAAAGTCTGGGTTTTTTTTTTTGGATATCTATAATGCATTTAATCTAATCCTTAAATTTATGTTTTGATACCTGAAAGGAACAAGACACAATTGGTCCGTCATTTGTTATTTTGCCAATATAATAAAAATAACTGAAAATACTTCTCTGAAACGAGTGAGCCTGTCGGTCGGTTGGTCCGTCCGTTTGTTTTCATGGTTTCCGGACAATAGCTCATAACGGCCGGACAGATTTAAATAATTTTTGGTACACTGGTGTAACATCATAAAATACAGGTCAAGTTCGACTTTGGCTACAAGCCACCATTTTTTACGTAGTTATAGTTCCTTTCCAACATAAAATTTGCCAAACTCATTGTTTCCGGACAATAACTCATGAAAGGCTTGACAGATTTAAATAATTTTTGGTACACATGTGTAACATCATAAAATACAGGTCAAGTTCGACTTTGACTACATACCACCAAATTTTTGACGTAGTTATGGCCTCTCTCCAACTTAAAATTTGCCAAACTTCTGTGAGTGTTTTGAGGGTATTATTCGTCACTCCTGTGACAGTCCTAGTTTTCTTAAAAATGGAATAATGATATCATATATATTTATACAGTTTACGACTTCAATCCTTTTCTTTGAAAAGTAAAAAATACACTAATATATATATACCAAGCATTGGTTATGTACGAGATTATAGTGCCACTTTTGACCCCTTATAAGGAATGTCGCTATATAGGGCCATTTTGACCCTTAACATTTGACTCTTAACCCTTGACTGTTGGTGGCTTACAGAAGGGCTATTGCCTCTGACTTTTGACCATTATCTTTTATCCTATTTTAAACATGGGATTTAAAGATAAATTGTAGAATATAATACAAGTCTTTTTCATCAGCTCAGCTTCAATTCCTTCATATAAATTTCAAGCGGTATTGAACTATTTTTCTTTCTGCATTTCTAAAAGTACTGTAAAATTTCTTCAGTGACTTTATTGTTTTCTTGTTTTACACGTCCATTATTAATTGTTTTATTTCTGATTATGTAATTTTGAAATAGTTTCCTGATCTCTTGCATTTAGTCTGTCAAGATGTATAGTAATTACTGGCAACAAATACAGGAATAGCAGGAACTAGTGCTAAAGCAGCTCAGCAACCAATAATACCTGCTGTGATTTGTAATGCAGTATTTACTTTTCTACAAAATTTGTAACTTTTTCTATAAGAAGCTGCAAGTTAAGTTGAGTTGGTAATTAACTGGTCTGTCGTTTCTATTCCATTGCTGTTTATTTCTTTCTCAGTTTACTCATTTATATTATATCTTTTGAAAAAATAATAATAGTTGTTCAAGATTACTTAAAGAAACACAGTTTTTAAATCTATCCCTGTAAACTCTCCATTTTGCTAAGGCCTGTTTTTTCTAGTCTCGTTTATACTTTTTTTTCTAAAAACTTCTTGCTTATCATACAAAAGTTCTTGTTCATAAAATGCACATTTAATCAATGTTTTATTCAAATTATTAATTGTATACATGTATGTTCTTAGGTTCTTATGTTGCGAATTCCATTAATTACAAATATTTCCCCTGTCCAGTTTGGCGTGTAACCTTTTTTCAAAGTGCAGCTTAATTTTAATCAAACTCACCCGGTCTTAGACTTGTACCAGTCGTTGGAGTCCTTTAAAACAAATATCTCTGCCAGTAAATCCTATCCAATAGCACTTTAATACTGAAAAAAACCCAATATCTCTTATCTCTGACTCATGTTGAGATGTGCCTAGAGAGGAAAGGGTTTTCTTTATCAGTGTCATTATGAAGAAAGAAATAAACTTTATTATAATTCAAACATCTTTTTTATCCAATGACAAGCGAAGGATTTTCAAAAAAGTAACCAACTTATTTTCATATTTTTTCATGAGTATTCATTGTACCGCCTACTATGGATTTCCCACATTCAGGGAGGCGGAGCAATTGCCAAAACAGGGACTGTATACAAGAAATAATGTGTCTATATAAATATCAAATTGTGTTGTTGTTTTTTTTCTTCTTTATAATGCAAGCTTTACTTTCATAGTTCAAGTTTTACCTTTCTGCACCTTGCACTCTTTGTATTAACTCCACGATTTTAATACAGCATTGACCGGGAAGTGCACTAATTGTTGCTATAAGTATTTATATATATCCAAATTTTCCTATTGTTCATTCAATTCAAATGTAAACTGGAGGTCAATTAACCTCTACTGGTCTAAAAATAAACCAGAGTGCATAACGTTAAACCTGCATATTACATTTTCATTGAATAAGACTACTCGATAAGTGTCGTCTACTATATATTTATAATTACATCCGCATGATTTTGTGTACAGACAATCATGACATTGTTGGCCAAACCTCCCAGGGAAATTCAAATTTTTCTCAAAGTCACCTTTGTAAAATAAAACAGAAACAGATTTTTAATAAGATATTGTAAAAAGTCACTACGTACAAATGTGCAAATTAAAAGAAATCTTTCTACTGATTTAAGGTAATTTCAAGGAAGGGTTCCCTATGTGGTTTAGTTTACTTGAGACGGAGATGTTGCTGATGTTTTAACTATAAGTCGGTTATAGATACACTTATTGACATTCTAATGCATTAAGTTTTGCCTTCACTGCGCTGCGCCCCGTTTCGGCAAAATTAATTGCATTAGAAAGTCAATAAATGATCTATAACCTATACTTATTTTTGATACAAAATTGCAATAAATTCTTTTATGAAAACCCCAAAAAGTGTACAGGGCCCATTAGAACAACTTGTTTTACAGGTTAGCAAGCTGTTTTGGTATGTTAGGCTATATCAGTACAATGCGAGTTTGCAATCCTTTAAACTGTACACAAAATCTCCTTGCTTTATCTTGTATACGACATTCTATTCTTGCACACCGGACTGGCGTTTCCGGTGATTTTACCCATGCCGGCAAAACCCATCTGGCACCCCCACCCCATGCCAGATGACTCTCGTGCTGTTAATGACAACTAGTGGTTCATGCACTGATAATATATTGTTTATGTAAAAATACGTAAAAAGCAGGTACCTTGATAGTTTCTCTCCATTCCTTGTAGTGTATTTCTCGATTCAAAATACGTTAGTTTACCACAAGAACATAACGTTACGCTACAAACGATAAAACTTAAGTGGAACTTATTTATTGTGCGTAACGCAAAACATCATGACGTCACTTCTGCTTACGGACGTTAATTTCCCGCGCTCTACTATAAGAAAGAGTGCTACAAAGAAAATACTTCGACCTGTTATTTGTAAAATACGGTATGCAAGAAAAATAATCTGCCAGAATAAAATGCTAACATGTAGACGATATGCAATAAAAAACATCAGTCATGTGTTTACGAATCGGATGGAAACGATTCGTAAACACATGGCAGATATTATTATTCCTTTAAAAATGTCACTCTGACATTCCGTTATGCTTTTGCATACAACACAATGTCATTACTATAAAACGATTCTTTTGTGCCTACCTGTCGGAAATGTCTTGATATGTCTCTTCCAAAATAGTACTGGTTTTGACCATTAATAGTCAGGGAATGCTGTTTTAATAAAAAAAAACTCATAGAGGGTTAACGACCGTGTTCGTACTTATGTTGATGTCTGGTCTGAAAAAGGATATATTATCTTATTAAGACATGATTGACCAGGAGCCAGGGAAGATATAAAAGAAAATACAGACTAGAACTGACCATTAACAAACTGAACTTCTGCATACTGCCTGATTAAAACGTCCATGAAAGTTGATTTTTCATACGGCAATACCTTGAGAAATTTTCCCGGAGTTTTTCTAAGGTGATATAGCTTTTAGTAGGGACTTTGAAGAAGTGTTGCTATTATTTTCTTGTTTTGAGTCTTCAAATATGGTTTATACGTACATATATGACTTACGTGATATACTTATTTTACCTTTAATTAGTTATTTGAGGGATTTTTATTTTTTGTGAAGAGATTAATTTGATATGTGTCTTTTAAGTTTCTAGTACAACTTATATTAAGTCCTAATCAACAAATAAACCTAACTTTTATACACTACGGACGCACTGGTCCAGAGGACTAAGAGATGAAGGCCCCGGGTTCGATTCCTGGCTACTCCTACTGCGGTGTATCCTTGGACAAGGTACTTTATCCTGATTGCCTCAGCCAAACCGGCTGTAAAAGGGTACAGCAAATTGCTGGTAATGTATAATTGCAGGCTCCATAACCAAAGATCTTTCTAAATTCCAGTTTGTTTAGTTCTGCCCATTGTTTTCTCGTTTATGGCACAGCCATTATGTTATCTTGGGACCATACGCCGCTTTTCATGGAATTACACTCTGTGCATCATTGAAGGTTCCATGTGCACCGCCGTATGAATACATCTACGGATTACATTCTGGTACTTATAACATGTGTAAATGTTGAGTTCTGCTCAACCCGGGGCTGGAGAGCGTGGACGGTAGCTTGCACTTCCACTACCGACTATGAACAGGCTCAATCAAACCGAGCCTGCAACATTTTCGTTTATGTCGTGTTGGGTGACCTGTGGTTATCTACTTTTTTTATTTTAAATAGGGTCGCTATAAAGCTCTACAGAGCTTATCAGCGTTACGTTCATTGTATCACAAAGCGACGGTAAATAAAATTTACCTTTACCTCAGTGCGTGCATGCGTACATCAAATAGGCGAGAATTAATGTTTGCGGGTAATGGCGGACAGATTATTGAACCCAAGGATTTAAACTCTGAAATCGGTCTAGCTATGTGTATCAACGCTGTACTCAGTACGCATACAGTGCTTTAAATTTTAGGTATAGCGGATTTTATAGTATAGATCTCGAGGATAGGTTGATAATTTTGTTTTATTTAGACTTGAATTATTGTATAATCTTTCATATAATTCTTTTACTGGCATGCAGAAAGACATTCTGACAGACATTTTTTTGTGTTTGCTTGCCGTGTCATTTTTCATATGTCCTCATGTGAAAATCGAAGCTAAGCTATCTTGTACTGATAGAATGTTTTAAAACTGAATGTTTTTGAAAAGATTACATACATTGTTATTCTAATTTATAGTAAAATCCCGGGAAGTTTGTTTAGATTTGGATTTTAAACTAATAATTGCCAAAAAATGATCAAAGCTACAGTGTATGTACACTAAATCAGTGCATTGATATGGAGAAAAACAAAACACATGAATTTCAAACTGGTTTGATTTTTCTATGCTAATAAAGTAACTCGAGTCAAGTTCTGTAATTGCATGAATTAATTCCCTTTTATTCTGAACATTTAAATACAATTCTTTCACATTAAGTATAAAGTTTGTTAAAACTACACATTAATTCTTAAATGTAATTTCTTTGAATTGGAATGCAGGCAAAACCTCTCTAGGTCTATATCCTGTAATAGGCCTATTTAGGCCCGTCCAACCTATTAGGGGACTTTGATTTAGTGGTATTTTACCTTCCATTAAATTTCAACATCCGGTTTTATTTTAGTTTCGTTTTACTTTTTAGAATAATATGTGGACGTTTTACCATGTATCTACTTTTCTTTTAACATTTATTAGGTAATGCTATCAAATCTTTTTCATTATTTACCAGCTTCTTGCCTGGAACCTATCGTTTTCGTCCCCACACGTCTTTTACACTCTCGAGCCCCCCACCCCAAAATTTGGCTGAGAAGTGACCTATACTCATCAACGGCGTACCCTAATATTTTGGCAAAGGAATAATATTTTCGCATAATTTAGACCCAGAGGCCACCATTTCATACCTGTATTTCAAAATTTTCAAGGGGGAGAGTCCCAGTCCCTCCCACCCCCATCAAGATGGGAATAACCCCTCTATTACCTCAGAATTTAGACCTAAAAATGCACCAGAGGCCTGTATTTAAAAAAATTCTAGGTAGTGTGCCCCCTGACCCCTAGTCCAAATAATAGGACATTTTGGGACAGGATGATAACTGGACACTCGCAGTCCCGTCACATCCAAACTTATTCTGCATATTTCTGTTAGGAAGTCCCCAATGAAATCCGTTGGGAACATTTTCTGGTACATATACAATGTATTTGTAATGATTACATCATGGATAATGAATTTATGTTGACATGAAAGCATAAACCACAGGAGTCTGAAATTCTATCAATAAGACCCGAGAAGTCTGTCTTAAAAAAAATACAGATAACTCGCCAATAGCGGGTCACTATCAACACTTATAGCATGTGGTGAAGAATGTTTAGACTTTCATGATATCTAAACTTACTAACACTTAAAACTATTGCTCACATTCATTTAAATGTTTGATTTATTTGAATCTATCTTTTACGTCTGAAGTTATGATGAAATATTTAAACCTGTCCGATTCACCAATAGGGGGTCACTTTTGCCAATAGAGGGTCACCTAGTTTATTATATTTTCTATTCATTTAAAATAGTATTTTATTTGACAAAGCATGACTGTGGTATTGGAAATAAACATTTCAAGGCAGAATATAATGAGAATCAGAATGTTTACATTTCAAATGGGAGTTACTAGGTAAAAGGAATATAGCGCTAGTTTTCACAGTTGTATTTCTAAGCATAATTAGCACCAACTAGGCCCCCTATATCTAATTCTAAAATCAAAATATTGATGCACAGAACCTTATTCATTTATCTAAATTTGCCAGTTCAAACCATTATTACACCAAATCAACCATCGATTTGTATTTTTAAGCAGAATAAATATCCTTTGGATAATCCCTTATATGGGTGACCCTCTATTGGCTGAATGGCCACCTCTGCTTGATGACACTTTTTTTCATCAAAGTCAATCTAAATTTCATAATCATATTATTCCTATGAAAGTGTGTGTTTCACTCTTCAAAATGGTACCAAATTTGTGTGGTTTTATCTAAGGAACTGTGAGGTATGCTCAAAATTATTCTACTTCGAAGACTTCAAGAGTGCTAAAATCAAAGTCAGGAAACATGATTGCAAGAGTTATCTACTCATGGAACTCAAACTCATTAGATTAGATCCATCTTCTTTTGTGTAATAATTGCTAAGGGATAAGTTTATATTACTGGATACTAAAACATTGTATACTCTAATATGTTTAAGAGAGATTCATATTTTATTTTCAAGTGATCCGCTATTGGCAGTGATTCTTTATTGGCGAGTTGACTGTACCCCCAGTATATACCTGCAGTATATATATATAAATCTTATATATATATAGGGGGTATTTTTTTTTAAATTTATATATATATGGGTTTTTTTTGGGTTTTTTTAAGATAGACTTCTCAGGTCTTATTGATGAATATTTTATATATATAAGTTTTTTTTTTTTTTTTAAGATAGACTTCTCGGGTCTTATTGATAGAATTACGTACTCCTGTGCATAAATTTACCTTGCTGACATTTTATTATAGTCTCTTATTTAAAGTTATGAGTTATATTCAACCCATTTGAAGTTTCTACATGAATATTAATGTCTAATTTATTAGAGCAGTATATTATGACTTTTTTTGATTTTTTAAAGTCTTACAGGGATGACAACTAAAAAATAACAGGTCATAAGCCAAATGAGTAAGACTACCTGACCCCACTAAAATGATGTAAATGCACAAGAGGCCACCATTTCATACCTGTATTTCAGAAATTTCCAGTGGGGGTGGCGGGGGAGAGACACCTTTAACATGGCCAGAGGCCCCCTCCAATACCTACTCGCTCCCAGCACTATGCCCTCGGCGTTGACGTCTTTGTTCTAGACTGGTGCCCCCCCCCCCCAGTCGAATATTTCTAGGTCCGCCCCTGCGCTGTGGGGAAGTTAGGGTCAGGACACCCCCTCCCTCTCTGCCCCTACCAACTATTAGCCCGATTCTTAATCGCCCACCACAAGTGGTGGGGGGGGGGTTATAGGAATGGTCTCTGTCCGTCCTTCTGTCCTTCCGTAACATTTTGTGTCCGCTCTGTATCTCCTAAACCCCTCGAAGGATTTTCATGAAACTTGGGTCAAATGATCACCTCATCAAGACGATGTGCAGAACCCATGAGTCAGTCATGTCGGTTAAAGATCAAGGTCACAACTCAAGGTCAAAGGTTTGAGCCTTCCATTTCGTGTCCGCTCTGTATCTCCTTAACCTCTTGAAGGATAATCATGAAACTTGAATCAAATGATCACCTCATCAAGATGATGTGCAGAACCCATGAGTCAGCCATGTCGGCTCAAGGTCAAGGTTGCAACTCAAGGTCAAAGGTTTGAGCCTACCATTTCGTGTCCGCTCTGTATCTCTTAAACCTCTTGAAGGATAATTATGAAACTTGGATTAAATGATCGCCTCATCAAGACGATGTGCAGAACTCATGAGTCAGCCATGTTGGCTCAAGGTCAAGGTCACAACTTAAGGTCAAAGGTTTGGGCCTTCCATTTTGTGTCCCTCTATATCTCCTAAGCCCCTTGAAGGATTTTCATCAAACTTGGGTCAAATGATCACCTCATCAAGAGGATGTGCAGAACCCATGAGTTGGCCATGCCGGCTCAAGGTCAAGGTCACAACTGAGGGTCAAAGGTTTGAGCCTTCCATTTTGTGTCCACTCTGTATCTCCTAAACCCCTTGAAGGATTTTCATCAAACTTTTGTCAAATGATCACCTCATCAAGAGCTCATGAGTCAGCCATGTCAACTCAAGGTCAAGGTCACAACTCAAGGTCAAAGGTTTTAGCTCTGTATCTCCTAAACCCCTTGAAGGATTTTCATGAAACTTGGGTCAAATGATCACCTCATCAAGACGTTGTGCAAATTCATGAGTCAGACATATCAGTTCAAGGTTAAGGTCACAGCTACAATCAAGATTCCTGGGGTCTAAATGTCTCTTGGGGTTGAAATGTCTTGGGATCATACCTGTTCAAGGATGTAGAGGTGATCATGATTTAAAGCTATTTGCCCACAGTTGGGGGCACCCAGTGAAAAAATACGCTAGTCCATTTTAGTCGTGCAATTCTCACCTAAAACGAGCAGTTAGACAGTTACATGTAGTAGTCTTATTTGTTTGGCTTATCAGGATGGCTTAATATTTTATGATCAGATATTTTATAGATCTTTGCCATCCCTCTAAAGTTACCTTGTTGTCCTGGCCTAAACATCCTATTATTTGAACTAGGCAGAAGGAACATTTCCCATTTGACAATATTTTTCAAATTAATACCAATTCTATACTAAAAAATAGATAGATATACTAATTATTTAACAATAAAGTACAAATCATGCAGTATAGAATATAGTGTTTAATTTGTGCAGTATTTAATGCTATACTTAATAAGATATTTTTAAGCAAATGAGAAACAGTATTAATTTGGTATTTCATTACACTTTAGCTGTTAGGAAGTATCACATTAGTGCAGCATTGAAATAAGTTTTATATGAAACCAACATGCACCAGTCACATTTTCTCAGTTACTGTTTATAACCTACATGCTGTGTATTTTATGCTACCGGTATATATAATATAAAACTTAGATAATTACCTTCCCTACTGAACTTCCAGTCTAGACGACAACATATATTTTAATTGACTGATGTGGAAATGTATATCAGTCGTCTTTTTAACTGCTTGTGTATGCTTAGCTAAAATGTGTATATATGCAACATGAATGTTCAAACAGAATTTTTTAGACTAATAAAGAAAACATAATTATGTGTACCCTTATTTGATTATACATTCAGAATCATTTCTAAGCCAACTTTGGTATTTTTCTGCCAATTTGACTTTTTGATTTTTATACGCCCATCTCTGAAAGAGCGGGGCGAATTATGTGAACACCCTTGGCGGGTGGGCAGTCGGCATCCAAAGCATGTCCGCTCTCTAAGTCGAACAGTTTTCATCCGATCTTCACTAAACTTGCTGACAATGTTTGTGGGCATAATATCTCTCGGCCAAGTTTGATATCCACCCAAATTGCCACAGGCAGTCTTGGATTATGGCCCTTGAATTAGGCCAAGTTCGATGACGGATGTATTTTGTGACAGTCTGGCACTCTTGTATTTAATACACAAGGATATGTCTTATTTTGCAACCTAACCTCATCGAGTTGATTTTTTTTCAGTTACGCATTTTTTCATGCAACAAGGAAGACATTCAGCAATGTGAAATCAACCATCTCAAGTGAATGGAGTGCAACTCCAGGAAATGACACTCTTATCAATAAACCTGACAAGGTCAGTGAGATGTTATACTTGTTATGCTCCATTCAAAGAAGAGAATGTATAGATTTTGCTCTTGTGGTTTGGTGAGACAGAGTAGATTGTCAAATAGATCAGCTGGTTACTTATCAATACATGTATATGACTGCCTAGGGTCGGATGATGTACAGTATAGCAACAGAAACAGTAGTACATGATTTTCCTAGAAGTGTTTCTTGGGATCTTTCTTATTTTTCATTTGCCCGACCAGGCCATAGGGCAGTCTTAAAGGTCAAGCCTTGGTAAACAGTTACTTCCACACCATATTTGCATGAAAAAATCCCTGCCTTATCAAGTTTTAATGCATTAGGAGAGATAATATAAATGAGCCGTGCCATGGGAAAACCAACATAGTGGGTGTGCGACCAGCATGGATCCAGACCAGCCTGCGCATCCGCGCAGTCTGGTCAGGATCCATGCTGTTCGCTAACAGTTTCTCCAATTCCAATAGGCTTTAAAAGCGAACAGCGTGGAGCTTGACCAGACTGCGCGGATGCGCAGGCTGGTCTGGATCCATGCTGGTCGCACACCCACTATGTTGGTTTTCCCATGGCACGGCTCATATGTTCTTTTTTCACACAAAACATCGATCTAGTTTATACAAGGTCACAATATTTATTTTTATTACAGTGATATAAAGTATATACACACTCATTCATTCTGCTGTTGTAGCTGTGGAATGATCATCATATGTTTGGCAGTGCAGGAGATGCAGAAACCTACCTGGGAGTACTTGATGCTGTGTTCATGGTGTCCTATGCCGTGGTAACTATTTTTCATATGTTTTGATATATTAAGACTATGTTAAACTAAAGCAGTTGAGCCTTCTTGATAATACCATTGAATTTATAAGCCAGTTTCAGGCTACTGGTATTACTAATTTGAAATTTTACTTAACAGATTGTGTTTCCAGACTTATCTTCAATTTCAACTTTATAAAATGTGACCTTGGGCGACCTTGGTCGACCTTGGTCTTAAACATCATCTTTATAATTTGTGACCTAGGGTGACCTTGGTCTTCAAATTCATCTATAGCTTGTGACCTTGGACAGTATTTACTATAAAACTTGTGACCTAGAGTGACCTTGGTCTTCAAATTCATCTTTGTAACTTGTGACTTTGAGCGACCTTGGTCTTCAATCTCGGTTTATAACTTGAGACCTTGGGTGACCTTGGTGAACTGGCATTAGTCACACTATTGTGTAGTTAGATTTAACAATCTACTTGCATATATTTTAATGAAGCGTAAATACTTGAGTAACTTGACTACACTTTGAGAAGTATTTTTAGAGAACCTTGTTTTTCCCACACTTTGCTTTTAGTGGTCAAATTAAGTAAATAAGATTTCATATGCCCTATGTTTGATCCAGTTAATTGGGGCGTAATTTTGCAGGAACCTGATATTAAATATACGTCATTTTAAAGGTCTCATAGGGTAGTAGTTGGATCTTTTACTAATATTGTCAGCATTATGACAAAAATACAGTTTTTCCATGTTAATCAGGCAAACTAACATGCTCCAGAAAACATTTTTTATCTTCAAAATTTCTCTTAAGGCTGATCACTACCAAATAGAATGGAAGCCTCGGCAGGTCTAGTCACAAGTAGTCCAAATATAAATAGTACTAATCTTTTTTCCTTTCCTAGTGCATTTTCTCGGCAGCAATGTGCTTACTTTTACCCTACCGCGTTTCAGTATGTATCACTTTGCATTCTAATGAAATCAGCATGTTCCTATCGCATGCTAGATAAAAATGGCGGCATAAGAATTTAATGTCACGAAAAGAGAAATTGAAAGAAGCGAAAAGTAGTAAATTCAGCGGGTTGTTTTTAACGAACTGTAGTTTTCTTATATAAAAGTTAACACCCCCTTTTCTTTTTGTTTTTCTAAAGTAGCGATCTAGTTCTTTATGGGAATATAAGTCTCTGAAAATCATATATACTAGAAAATGTCGAAACACCGTTATGAAGTGAGTGGATTTTATATGAAATAAAGAACAGCTGGATTTAGTGGTGTTCAGCCTATAAGGGGCAATACATGTTATTTTCTGAAACCCCTCGAAAATGAATGGAAATGCCATTAATCTATTCTTTATGATGTAAAACAGTAACAAATGGCTGAAAACGCTTAAATTTCTTGTGTTTTTGGAATTTAGATTGAATTTTCGACCAGGTGGCACTATTTTGGTTCGTTTTAGGACCTAGTAAATGTCTTTTCTCGCATTTTAGCACTTCAGTTGTGTAATTAATATTGAAATTAGCATGTTTCTGAATGAAATGACAAAACTCGTAACAATTAAATGGATGTTAAATGTAAATTCCACGAATAAGGTAAAATTAATTGAAATATTGCTTGCACAGGGCTAAATTTTGCATATTTTTGGGGATGGGGGTGACCTGTAATGAATTGTCATTTCTCTATATTTTCTCAATATTTTGCACCAAAACAAAGCAGAATCATTGTGAAATAGGTGTACCTTGAGAATGAATGCAAATTCATGGAAAAATCAAACAAAAATTTTCTCTCATAGGCTGATCACTACCAAATAGAATGTAAGCCTCCGCAGGTCTAGTCACAGGTAGTCCAAATATAAATAGTACTAATCTTTTTTCCTTTCCTAGTGCATTTTCTCGGCAGCAATGTGCTTACTTTTACCCTACCGCGTTTCAGTATGTATCACTTTGCATTCTAATGAAATCAGCATGTTCCTATCGCATGCTAGATAAAAATGGCGGCGTAAGAATTTAATGTCACGAAAAGAGAAATTGAAAGAAGCGAAAAGTAGTAAATTCAGCGGGTTGTATTTAACGAACTGTAGTTTTCCTATATAAAAGTTAACACCCCCTTTTCTTTTTGTTTTTCTAAAGTAGCAATCTAGTTCTTTATGGGAATATAAGTCTCTGAAAATCTGATATGCTAGAAAATGTCGAAACACCGTTATGAAGTGAGTGGATTTTATATGAAATAAAGAACAGCTGGATTTAGTGGTGTTCAGCCTATAAGGCATTTGACTCGTAATAGAGTACATCCTTTTTGAAGAGTATTTAATTCCTACCATAAACCTACTTTGACTGCAATTTTCAGGGGGCGTAGATTCAAGCCTAGGTTCAAGCCCCACTGGGACCAAAATTTTTTTTCTCCATATTTTCCTTTTTTCTAGTAAGTTTTTACTTCTTTCAAGACTTATTATAGATGTATTGTACAAAAGTGGAAAATTTTCATTTTATAAGCGATTTCTTGCTGTTCAGAGTGAATTTACCTCTGAATCGGGAGGGGTAGAGTTAGACATCTTTAAAAATACTGAGTTACGTGCGGTAAAAGTTCTCTATTTTGCCTTCATTCTTTAGATTACTTATTATGGAAGAAATGCAGGTAGGTTTTACTTCTGCCCCAAGGTTATTTTTGAATGAAGTGAGTAAAATTCAAAACAGACCCACAGGATTCGACCTTATTTTTTTAATGTTGGAGTTAGAATTCTGTCTCATTATATCTGTTTACTTGAGGCACCCTAGAAAAAATAATATTTATAGTTTTATTTTGTGTTTTATAACTGTTTAACAATAGTTTGATGTTTCTTTTATCAAAATTAATGCTGTAATGAATTCTCTGCAAACGTTTTAGATAGTGGCCATTGCATTGAAATTTGTCTCTACTTGAGCTGGAGGAAATTCCATAAATTATACAAAAGTTACAAAAACGGCATGGTAAAAGTAGTTTAAAATTTGCAACACAGTGCGAAACATGGTCATCTTTAAGAATATACGAAGCAAATGCATTACTATTAGGGGTCCAATACCTTAATTTGTATAAAGACATGTAAATTACAGATTTATTTTGTAAGATTAAGATATAAGCTATACTTCATTTAATAAGTTTCTAGTGGTGGTAGGATATTCTGGAATTTTAGGTTTCCTTTAAAATGTCAGAAATGAGTTTCCCAATGGTAAAACTATGGCCCATGAAACTTTATAAAAACTTTTTTTTTTAAATTTCATTAATTTTTTACGTGGAAATACATCTGTATTCCTTTTTCAGTGAGATATTCTTCGTAAGATTTATAATAAGTAATTTATGAATAAAGTCAAAAATGAAATGTTTTAAGAATTTTGGTGTCAAAATTTTTCTCGGGGAAAAGCAAATTTTAAAAAGAAATCTTTGAAATTTTCAGGGACTGTACATCAGTGGAATTATTGGAGATAGGTAAGATTGTAGTTTTATTGTTAAGCTTGATCTTTGCACTGCAGTGGAATTCTTGGATATAGGTATGATTGTTGTTAGGTTACCTGAGCACGAAGTGCTCAAGGTGAGCTATTGTGATCACCCTGTGTCCGGCATCTGTTGTCATGTGTCGTCAATAATTTGACTGTTAACACTCTAGAGGTCACAATATTATCCCAATCTTAATGAAACTTGGTCAGAACGTTACCCTGAATAAAATCTTGTACAAGTTTATTACTGTGTCATCTAAGGTAAAAAACAAAGTCACTAGGTTAATGAATAGGAAAACCTTGTAAACACTCTAGAGGCCACACCTTTTACCTCATCTTTATAAAACTTGGTCAGAATGTTTTTCTCCATGAAATCTAGTTCAAGTTTGAAAATGGGTTACTTGAGGCCAAGAACTAGGTCACCAGGTCAAATCATAGAAAGACTTTGTTAACACTTTAGAAGAGGTTAATCCATTTGATCCTCATAAAAAAAGTCAGAATGTTTGTCTGCATGAAATAAAGGTCAAGTTCAAACTGAGTTAATACCTTAGATTTTAAACTAGGTCAAATTATAGAAAAAAATTCTTAATACTCAAAAGGTCACATTTTCTACCCAATCTTCATGAGACTTAGTTGGAATGTTTATCAGTTCTGTTTTAAATGTAGGATAAATTTGTAACTGGGTCATTTGGGAAAAACTAGGTTTTAGATCAAGTCATAGAAAAACTTTAGAGGCAACTTGATTATCGTAAGTATTTGTCAGAATGTTTGTCTGTATGAAATCTAGATCAAGTTCAGAAATGAAGTACTTAAGGTCAAAACCCATGTCACTGGGGCAAGTCATTGAAAAGCTTGGATAATGATTACCTTACTTACATTAAACATGATCAGAATGTTTGTCTCTATGAAATCTAGGCTAAATTAGGTGCTCGGTTATCTGGGTTAAGAATTAGGTCAGGTGTGCGATACAGGGCCTTCAGGGCTCTCTTGTTTTATTGTTACGCTTGATCTTTGCACTTTAGTAAAGCATTAATATATAAAAACATACAAGAAATTAGTGATGCTTCTTGTCACAGGGGTCCATATAAATAGCTTACACGGAAATAATTAGCAGGAAATAAAAAGCTTTGATAGTCTCTAAATCTTACATACAGACTTGTCTCAAGTTGTTCAGTCTTGATTCTTCTGATAGCAACTACCTCCCACCAAAAAAACCTTAGAAATATATGAAGATACAAAAATTTTGTTGTTTGTGTTTTGCAGTATAATAGTTGAGTTACCGCACATGTATTTATTAAGAATTAGACATAAAATGTTGTGTTATGATCAATGAATTATTATATATTGCCGATATATTTCCAAAAATTGACCTTTTCACAATTTAATGTAGCATTACATATAGCAGCCCAGCTGTTTCTAGGTTGCAATAAAGTCAGGCTAGGCTTTGACAGATCATTTATATGTTGGAAATTTCTAGAATTTAAAATGTCTGTTTACCTAACCCTTAGCCTGCTGGCGGCGATTGGTTTTGCCTTTGCGACCAGTGCAGACCAAGATCAGCCTGCACATCCGTGCAGGCTGATCATGGTCTGCACTGTTCGCCATTCAGTCAATAATATTTTGGTATGCACCCCTTTTAACAGCTAATGGTACTGTCCAAATTGAATGATGGACAAGTTCATTATAGAAATTTAGCAAGGTAAGGGCTAAATAGCTCAGTTGTGTTAACCTTGGGAATTCTGACAATGAAAAGTGTTAAAAGGCTACACAGAAATATGCTGTTGTAGAGATATTTTTTTAAACAAAAACCGTCGATATGAAATAATTTGTTGCTACTGTATATTCCTTATCAAGTTCTTTTGACTGATTTAAGGTCAGTATGACTTTGGATGTATTTTAGGGCCTTATGAGCAGAAAATATGTACACATTTTGTTCACTCCAATGTAATATTATGTCTGATCCAAATTCTTTATTAAGGGATTAATTGGTATTGTAACACGAGCTATTCTACGATAGAAACTCTCAACTATTGAGGCCTTTTTAGTAGAAAAGTTAAAATACCGAAAATAGAAACTAAACAAGAACAAGAGAGCAAAAATTTTGAGTCTTAGAAGAGATTATGCCAAAAAACATTGATAAGTTGAAAAAAGGGCATAACTTTGTAAAAATGCAAAACAGACTTACAGGACCTGCCATTACATAACTGAAATACTGTTGAAAAATGGTGTTAAACCCAAAACAAAAGTGTTATGGGACTTCTGTTATAACAGTGAACAAGTATGTGAAATTTAAATCCATTCTTATTTGTGGATACTTAAATACCAGCTTACATTCAAAGCTTAACCAGTTCTAGACGCAGACCCTGATGCAGACTCTGACAGATTTGTGAGTGCAATAGCTCTACCTATTCTTTGAATAGTCGAGCTAATGAAATAACTTTTAAAGTCATGTTGACTGTCTTTGTTTCAGATTTGAGCTTAGAAAAGTGCTTGCATTAGGAATGTGTAGTGCAGCAGTTTCTGTAAGTAGAATTATTATGTGGTTAAAAACTTACAAACATTATTGTCTGTAAATAGAATTCTTACATGACCATGAACATTATTGTCTGTCAATACATGTCTTTGGCATCATGAAATGATGTTACCAGACTAGTAACATAACTTCCCCTTACATTTTTAGCTCACCTGTCACGTAGTGACAAGGTGAGCTGTTGTTTCACCCTTTGTCCGTCGTGTGTCAACAATTTCTAAAAAAAACCTTCTTCAAAACCACTAGGCAGATTTACACAGGAATGATCCTTGGGTGGCCCCCTTTCAAAATTGCCCAAAGAATTGAAATCCATGCAGAACTTTGGTTGTAATGACAACAGAAAGGAAAATCTTTAAAAACTTCTTCTCATCAGAAACTATTAGCCGGATTTCAAAAATATTTTGTAGAAATGATCTCTAGGTGACCCTCTACCAAAATTGCCTAAGCCATTCAGATTGGGTAAAAAACATGGCCGCCAGGGGGCTGGGCTTATTTTCTCTATATGGCTATATTGTAAATTTCAAAAATCTTCAAAACCACTGGGCAGATTTACACGAAACTACACAGAAATGATCAAAATTGCCCAAAGAACTGAAATCCATGCAAAACTGGTTGCCATGGCAACCGAAAGGAAAAACTTTAAAAATCTTCTAGTCCAAACCCACAGTAGCTAGGGCTTTGATATTTGGTATGTGGCATCATCTATTTTGTCCTCTACCAAGTAAGTACAAATTATCCCCCTAGGGTCAAATATGGCCCTCGAACATTTCATATTTGATTTATTATGCCCCCGGCATCTACTGATGCGGGAGGCATATAGTGATTGTCCTGTCCATCCGTTCGTTCGTCCATCCGTACGAGGTTAACCAAATGGGACCGTTCCGTCTAGCATCAATACCTCTAACTAGAATGACTTGATACTAATGCAGATGTAATCTGTGACCATTCCTCATCTTCAGACATCACCTGACCTCAGTTTGACCTTGACCTTGAACTTGACCTCATTTTGGACTTATGTTGCTTTGTATCGACAAGGATGCCACCGGGGGCATCAAGCGTTTATTGAACGCAGCTACTTGTTTTTCTGGAGTTATGGCACTTCATTGGACTTTTGAATATTACAACTGCATCAGAACATTGTGTTTACTCAACTCCTGCTACAGTTTCCATTCATTTGAAATGAAACTTGGTATACATCATCAGAATGAAGTGGACAAGTCATTTTGTCTGGACCTTATTGTCCACTTAAATTTTCTGGAGTTATGGCCCTTTTTGGGTCTTCAAAACTACAACTACATCAGAATGTTATGTACACAATTACAGCTACATCAAAATGTTGTGTACTCAGTTGCAACTACATCAGAATGTTGTGTACTCAATTGCAACTACATCAGAATGTTGTGTACTCAATTGCAACTACATCAGAATGTTGTGTACTCAATTGCAACTACATCAGAATGTTATGTACACAATTACAGCTACATCAAAATGTTGTGTACTCAATTGCAACTACATCAGAATGTTATGTACACAATTACAGCTACATCAAAATGTTGTGTACTCAATTGCAACTACATCAGAATGTTGTGTACTCAATTGCAACTACATCAGAATGTTGTGTACACAATTACAGCTACATCACAATGTTGTGTACTCAATTGCAACTACATCAGAATGTTATGTACACAATTACAGTTACATCAGAATGTTGTGTACTCAATTGCAACTACATCAGAATGTTGTTTACTCAATTGCAACTACATAAGAATGTTATGTACTCAATTACAACTACATCAGAATCTTGTGTACTCAGTTACAACTACATCAGAATCTTGTGTACTCAGTTACAACTACATCAGAATCTTGTGTACCCAATTGCAACTACATCAGAATGTTGTGTACTCAGTTACAACTACATCAGAATGTTGTGTACGCAATTACACCTACATCAGAATGTTGTGTATGCAACTCCTCCTTCAGTTTCTAACCAATTAAAATGTAACTTGGTATCCATCATCAACATGAGATTTTTGGTACTTTCTTATCTGAGTACTTTTTTGGAGTAATTGCTCTTTGCCTTGACTCCTAAAATTTCCATCCAATTGAAATGAAACTGTACATCATTAATATAAAGTGGACATGCACATATTTTCATGTTTGAATATTTTTCTGGGGTTATGGCCCTGCTGTTAACTTTATTCGTTTTTCTGTCTGGCATTGTTAGGAGGCATGTTCTCAGAAATTAAATGTCAGAATGCTGTCAAACTCTACACACGCCATTGTAAGTAAAAAACTCTAACTTACATTTTGTCAGAAATATTCCTGTTTGAAACACGAGATTATTTTATGAAAGTTTTGCATGTTACAAAACAGGTATTGTGGAAACTAGAGCACCAAATGCTTGCAAACATCAACACAAGTTTTCTTCATCATCAGCTGATATTGCTGAGTAGGGTTGATAACACTGGCTTACATTTCACAAAAATGCACATTTTTTCAACTTACACAATTTTGTTAAATTTTAGCGGAATGGTTTCAAATACTAGAGCATGCTGTCATTTAAGTTTGTTGGTACTGTGTTACAGGTATTCTTGTTTGGGTCTGTGTTAGAATGGGCACACTACTACAACAAGTACCTGTATGTGACAGTGTGGATATTCAATGGACTACTACAGAGTACAGGTTGGCCTACAGTGGTTGCTGTAATGGGTAACTGGTTTGGGAAATCTAGGTGAGGAACGTATTACAGAAAATCATGTGAAATATTTGTGACCAAGCAGTATATGTTGTAAAACAGTTTCTTTGACAGAGTTCTTGTTCCTGATTTATCTTTCATTTCTCCCTGTATCTAAAAAGAAGTATTCCTGCATTGTATTGTTATGCCCCCGAAGGGAGGCATATTAGTTTTCAACTGTCCATCCGTTCGTTCGGTCGTTAGTTCGTTCGTTTGTCACAACGTTAACTTTTTGCATGAAGGCACTTTACTCGCGAACTACTGCACCCAGGACCTTCAAACTTCATATGCTGATAGTACTTATTGAGGACACGACCCCTACTGACTTTGGGGTCACCCGGTCAAAGGTAAAGGTCACAGGGGTCAATGTTAACTTTTAGCATGAAGGCACTTTACTCGCGAACCACTGCACCCAGGACCTTCAAACTTCACACCCTGATAGTACTTATTGAGTACACGACCCCTACTGACTGGGATCACCAGGTTAAAGGTCAAGGTCACAGGGGCCAATAATAACTTTTTGCATGAAGGCATTTTACTCGCGAACCACTGCACCCAGGACCTTCAAACTTCACACCCTGATAGTACTTATTGAGTACACGACCCCTACTGACTGGGGTCACCAGGTTAAAGGTCAAGGTCACAGGGGCCAATAATAACTTTTTGCATGAAGGCACTTTACTCGCGAACCACTGCACCCAGGACCTTCAAACTTCACATGCTGATATTCCTTATTGAGTACACGACCCTACTGACTTTGGGGTCACCAGGTCAAAGGTCAAGGTCACAGGGGACAATGTTAACTTTTTTCATGAAGGCACTTTACTCGCGAACCACTGCACCCAGGACCTTCAAACTTCACATGCTGATAGTACTATAACAACCTTCAGTTGTTATTTATATCTATGTGTGTTTTTTATTATACAATAAGACCTGAAATTCTATATTATAAACTTTTAACGCCTCAAGAAAGCTAGATCCTAATATTGAAAGAACTGATAGGCATTCCGATAGACATATGACAGAACTGATAGACATTCCGATAGACAATTGATAGAACCGAAAGACTTAGTCAATCTTCTTGAAATCAAGTTCCATTTGAAAAACAGTTTAGTTCAATAGCCACATTATCATTATGTAACATTTTAGTCACTTTTAGTTGATGTTAGACTGATATATGCATGATTTCTTCAGATTTTCTCAAGAATATTTTGAGATTTAACGCGGAATCTTTCACTTCCGGTTGTCTGTAATGCTAAGTTTTCCAGCAATCTTTACAGTATTCTACAGTAAAGCTGAAGTAATCATTATTTCAAGGTTTTTAAGTAAGGTTTTTACCATCATTCTGTCAATTTAACTTTTACTGTAGCATATGCTATAGGCTGTTTTCAGATCGATTCTGCTCAAAAGTTGAGTGAGCGCCATATTTTGAAATGTCTTTCGCTCACTTCATTCGTGAAAGACATATGTCTTTCGCCCTCTATCTGATATCTGATAAAATAAGCAGTTCTACCAACCTTAATTTGCATGGATAAATTCCTTATATTCCAAAGCATCCATTTGTTTAATGATAGATAACTTTCAACTGGTTACATTTATGTATTTCATCACTAAAGATATTTCAACTGCGAGATGTCTTTCAAGATGGCGGCATTCTGATAGATTTGCCAGAGATGCTGGCTGTAACGGCTCATTTCATTGGTCAACATTTTTAGACCGCGTTTTTTCATTGGTGTTAGACTTTTCTTGCCAGACTTTTTTTCTATAAATATAAGTGTGTCACTGGAAAAACCTTAACCTTCACACCTACGTAAAAAGTATATATTGAAACTAGACTACTCTTTGTAAACTGCTACGCGACTAGTAAAACTTAGTCGTGACTTATTGTATGCCTGATAACTTAATACACCTATTTTAATGAGATGTACAGTTAATTATCATGGTTCAAAAGTAGCTTAAGTGGTAATGAACATCTGATTATAGATATTTTGAGCTGTTTACATCAAAATTACCAATATGTGATGTATTGCTAAAGACTACTGAATCAGTTATTAAGTTAGTAAAAACTTCCAGCAATCTATATTGCTCATTACAACCATGAACTTAAAACTGTGTTGACTTTAATTTCTTCCGCCTGCCATTACTGACTTAGCACCTACGGGTGTTACAGTACTTATTGAGTACATGACCCCTATTGACTTTGGGGTCACTAGGTCAAAGGTCAAGGTGCTGCGAGGGCATTGGTCACCATTAGTGACAGCTCTTGTTTTATATAGAATATATATTAAATGAAGGCAGTTTAGAAATTCTCACCATTTCCTTATGTTAGAACCTGCAAATTGTTATCACTGCAGCATCCATAAAACATCACTAAACATTATTTTTAATCAAAGAAAGTTATACTTTACCTGCTTCATAAACATTTTGGGCTGCAAGTAAGTAAACAATGTCTTAATTTGAGATTTGACCAAAGTTCAGGTGGGCTTTGATATGTTTTCTGTTTCAGTCGTGGTCTGGTGCTGGGCTTATGGAGTGCATGTGCTTCTGTTGGCAACATAATTGGTGCGTTGATGGTATCTCAGGTGTTGCATTATGGATATGATGTAAGTCTTAGGCGGGGTGTAGTCAAAACTTGGAAACAGAGTTTATTATACCCATTGATACAACGTATATGGGGGCTGTATAGGAGTCACATATGTCCATCTGTTCAAATTAATATCTGCTCCATATCTTAACCACTGGGAAGATTTTCATAAAACTTGCATCAATTATTTTTCTTATCAAGACGATGTGCAAAGCACATGAACCAACTCATTAGGTCCAAGGGCAAGGCTTCACTTGGTGGTCAAAGCTCATGTAATCTAACCTGTATCTTAGTCTACCTCTGTATCGTCTAAACTGCTTGGAAGAACATCTGTTGTTTACCTTATCAAAACACCATGCAGAGCACATGAACATAGCGGATAAGTCCAAGGCCAAGGGCACAGAGGTCAAAGATCATATAGTTTTAATTTATGTCTGCTGCATATCTTCTTAACTGCTGGAATAGTTTTCATAAATCATTATTTATTAACTTCATCAAGATGACAACCTAGGCTAGTAGATGAAAGGTCATGATATCAACATTTAACTTTCCCACTATCAAAATGGTGTCTGGGGGTATTAATCACTTTTAGTTATGACTCCAGATTTCAATTGATTTGAAACTGTGTATGTTTAATCTTGCCATTGGGAATGAATCTCACTTTGCTGTCTGTAATTTACCTAAAATATTTTATGTACGATATAAATGTTCAAACTCACTCTTACATGGAAAGATTTGAGCATTTTTTCTCAATTTCAGTTTGCATTTTTAGTAACATCAACTGTCCTTTTTGCTGGAGGAATCATCAATTTTTTTGGTTTGCTCAACTCACCTACAGAATTGGGTAAGTTTATTTTTCTTGTTTGCTTTATGCAGTTGAAAGAAGAAAATATTAAAAAGAGTATTAGTGTGGGTATGAGTCATCCTCAGGGTAACTCTAGCCTTAAGTGATATTAAATACTGAAAATCATGAATTTATATTAAAGTTGTAATTTTATACCCCCATAAAATAAAGTTTGGGGTGTAACATCATAAAATACAGTTTGACTTTGAGGTCAAAGGTCAAGGCCACAATGGACTGGAACAGTTAAACGGTTTCTGGATGATAACTTGAGAACACGGTCCAAGTATCATGAATTTTGGTTCACAGGTGTAACATCATAAAACACAGGTCAAGATCGACTGAGCTCGGTAGGTCAAGGTCACAAGGACCCGGAACAGTTAATCTGTTTCTTGATAATAAATTGAGAATGCTTGGGCATAGGATCACGAAAGGGAGGTTGGTCATCACCAGCAGAAGGTTCCTATTGATTTTGAGGTCAGTAGGTCAAAGGTCAAGGTCACAGTGAGCTGGAACGGTTAACCCATTTCCATCAGTAACTTAATAATGCTTGGGCCTAGAGTCATGATTGGGCCAAGGATCATGAAACTTAATAGGGAGGTTGATTGTGACCAGCAGATGACCCCTATTAATTTTGAGGTTTGACTTTGACATTGGCTTACTTCTGTGACAAGGCCATATTTTGGGGGTATAATTCAGCACTCCTGTGACAGCTCTTAGTTGTATTTGTGTTGTAAGGTACATGTAATTATGTCTCCAACGTGTAGTGGGGGAAGCATATTAAGTGCTGTCTTTCTATCTGTTAATCAGTCTGGCACAAAGTTTGTCCAGGCAATACCTCCAACACCACTGGGCAGATTTACACTAAACTTCCCAAGAGTTGTAGTTGCCAGGCCTAGTTGTATATATTGTCAGTATTTTCAGTAGAGTTATGGCCCTTGATTAATCAGATTTTATGATTATTTTGTCTCTTCTCTTATAATTATTATTATCTTTGAAGAGCCCACTAAACCACTCAGTGAGGGCCACTTTCAAACTTCACAAGAATGTTCCTTTTGTGGAACTCAGCCAGTTCAATGTCATCTATGCAAAATTTTAATTACCATGGCAACCAATTGGAAATACTTAAAATATTCTTTTCAGAAACCACTTGCCAGATTTCAAAATAATTTTATCAAACAGTTCATTGGTTGAATCTACCATATTCCTTCAAGCCATGTTGATTTGTTTTAAAAATCTGGCTGCCAGGGGGCTGGGCTAGTTTTCTGGATTTGGTTTATAAAAATCTTCTCTGGACTCCCTGGCCAAGTAATTTTCCACAAGTGTTTAATTGATTTCTTGTGTGATCATCAAAGAACCTGCTTCTGATCATTCATCTATTTAAAAACATGACCATCAGGGGCAGGGCAGGTGTTCCTTAAATGGCTGTAGTGGAAGCTTTGAGAATCATCTTGTCAGAAACTGCTAACATGATTTCAAAGTAATTGCACACAAACGTGCTAGGGCCAGTGAACTTGTACCAAACACATTTAGATTATTCCACTTCGTTAAAAATTATTTTATACATGTAACTTTTTTTCATGCATTTGAAGTACCCTTTATTTGATCATACATTTTGACAATATTTGCTGTACTTGATGTTTGTTGAAAACAGTTTCATTAAACACTTTTCTCCCGCCATGCCATTGATGTGTGGTCATCTCATTCATGCTAACAATACTCAAATTAAATATGACTATTCATATGTTTTTTTAGCTCAGCTGTCACATAGTGACAGGGTGAGCTTTTATGATCGCCCTTCGTCCGTCTCCCGTCTGTTGTCTGTCCACAATTTCTTGTGAACACGATAGAGACCACATTTTGCAATCAATTTTAATCAAACTTGCACACAACTTGTATGGGCATAATATCTCGGTTCCTTTCAAAAACTGGCCAGATCTCTTCATTGGTTCCAGAGTTATGGCCCCTTAAAGGGCCATAATGTACTGTTTTTGGCTTGTGAACACAATAGAGACCACATTTTGCAATTGATTTTATTTAAACTTGCACACAACTTGTATTGCCATAATATCTCGGTTCCTTTCAAAAAATGGCCAGATTTCGTCATGGGTTTTAGAGTTATGGGCCTTTAAAGGGCCAAAATTTGCTATTTTTGGCTTGTGAACAGGATAGAGACCACATTTTGTAATTGATTCTGTTAAACTTGCACACAATTTGCTATTTTGGCTTTTGCAGCCATATAGAGACTATGGTTTGATTTGATACAGACTTGCAAAATATCTTTAACAACAATAGATTTTGGATTCCATGATGAACTCGTCAGATCCAATCATGGGTTCTGGAGTACGGCCCCTGATTCACCCCTGAAAGGGACAGAATTTGTTAAGTTTTACCTTGTGAACACGATAGAAGTGACATTTTACATTTGATTTTAACCACACTTACACACAACTTAAGTCACTGTAAGATCTTGGTTCCTTTCGAAAACTAGCTGGTTTCTGTCATGGGTTCTAGAGTTACTGGCCCTGAAAGGGACAACATTTTCTTTTCTTTCAGCCATACAGAGGTTTCATTTATGCATTGATTTGATACAAACATGCACAGAATGTTTATCTTGATGATCTCTAGGCCAGGTTAGAAACTTGGTCATGTGGGGTTGTAAAGTTGTAAAAGTTCGGTGTGTGATCGAGGGTCATCATGGCCTGATTGGTTTTGTATATATCTTTAAGAAGTTAGATCTGTATGTCAGATATTCATTTGTCAGGGATAGTAAGTTTGAGCACTTTACTTTCTCAGATAAATCAATGTAAATGTCGGGATGTCTTGATAATCCTTTTTTTTGCAGTGCAAACTGTAAGATTCTAATTATTTATACTATTTAGGTTTAAAAAGTCCAGATGAGATAGAGGATCCAGACTACCAGATTACTGTTAGCACTTCACAGATAGATACTGAGATAGAGGAAACTGATCATGATACAGGTATACAGGTTCTGAGATAGTAAATCAGGTACTCACATACAGAGATAGTGTTACAGGTATACAGGTTCTGAGATAGTAAATCAGGTACTCGCATACAGAGATAAGTGTTACAGGTATACAGGTTCTGAGATAGTAAATCAGGTACTCGCATACAGAGATAGTGTTACAGGTATACAGGTTCTGAGATAGTAAATCAGGTACTCACATACAGAGATAGTGTTACAGGTATACAGGTTCTGAGATAGTAAATCAGGTACTCACATACAGAGATAGTGTTACAGGTATACAGGTTCTGAGATAGTAAATCAGGTACTCGCATACAGAGATAGTGTTACAGGTATGAAGGTACTGTGGTAGTCAGTCTGGTACACATGTAGATAGTAATAAAAGGTATGCAGATAGTCAGATAGTCAATCTGGTACACATGTACTGAGATAGTAACACAAGGTATGCAGGTACTGAGATAGTAAATCTAGTACACATGTACCAAGATAGTAAGACAAGGTATGCAGGTACTGAGATAGAAAATCTAGTACACATGTACCGAGATAGTTTACAAGGTATGCAGGTACTGAGATAGCAAATCTTATACACATGTCTGCAGAAAGTAATACAAGGTATGCAGGTACTGAGATAGCAAATCTTATACACATGTCTGCAGAAAGTAATACAAGGTATGCAGGTACTGAGATAGCAAATCTTATACACATGTCTGGAGAAAGTAATACAAGGTATGCAGGTACTGAGATAGCAAATCTTACACACATGTCTGGAGAAAGTAATACAAGGTATGCAGGTACTGAGATAGCAAATCTTATACACATGTCTGGAGAAAGTAATACAAGGTATGCAGGTACTGAGATAGCAAATCTTATACACATGTCTGGAGAAAGTAATACAAGGTATGCAGGTACTGAGATAGCAAATCTTATACACATGTCTGGAGAAAGTAATACAAGGTATTCAGGTACTGAGATAGAAAATCTTATACACATGTCTGGAGAAAGTAATACAAGATATTCAGGTACTGAGATAGCAAATCTTATACACATGTCTGGAGAAAGTAATACAAGGTATTCAGGTACTGAGATAGAAAATCTTGTACACATGTCTTGAGGTACTGATATAGTAAATCTAGTATACATGTACCGAGATAGTAATACAATGTATGCAGGTACTAAGATAGTAAATCTAGTACACTTGTACCAAGATAGTAATACAATGTATGCAGGTACTGAGATAGTAAATCTAGTACATGTCTGGAGATAGTAATTCAGGATATGCAGGTAGTGAGATAGCAAATCTAGTACACATGTTTGAAGATAGTTATACAAGTTAGTTAGGTACTGAGATAGTAAATCTAGTCATGTTTGGGAGATAGTAATACAACAATGCAGGTACTGAGATAGTAGATCTAGTACACATGTACTGAGATAGTAATACAAGGTATGCAGGTACTGAGATAGTAAATTAAATACATGTCTGGAGATAGTAATTCAAGGTACTGAGATAGTAAATCTTTTTAGCTCATCTGATTTTTTGAAAAAAAATGATGAGTTATTGTCATCACTTGATCGGCGTCGACGTTGCCTGGTTAAGTTTTATGTTTAGGTCAGCTTTTCTCCTAAACTATCAAAGGTATTGCTTTGAAACTTGCAACACTTGTTCACCATCAATAGCTGACCCTGTACAGCTAGAAACATAACTCCATCCTGCTTTTTGCAAGAATTATGGCCCCTTTTGGACTTAGAAAATATCAGATTTCTTGAATAAGTTTTATGTTTAGGTCAACTTTTCTCCTAAACTATCAAAGCTATAGGTCAACTTTTCTCCTAAACTATCAAAGCTATTGCTTTGAAACTTGCAACAGTTGTTCACCATCATAAGCTGACCATGTACATTAAGAAACATAACTCTGTCCTGCTTTTTGGAAGAATTATTGCCCCTTTTGGACTTAGAAAATCAGATTTCTTGGTTAAGTTTTATGTTTAGGTCAGCTTTTCTCATAAACTATCAAAGATATTGCTTTAAAACTTGCAACACTTGTTCACCATCATAAGCTGGCCCTGTACAGCAAGAAACATAACTCTGTCCTGCTTTTTGCAAGAATTATGGCCCCTTTTGGACTTGGAAAATATCAGATTTATTGGTTAAGTTTTATGCCTAGGTAAACTTTTCTCCTAAACTATCAAAGCTATTGCTTTGAAACTTGCAACTGTTGTTCACCATCATAAGCTGACTCTGTACATCAAGAAACATAACTCCATCCTGCTTTTTGCAAGAATTATGGCCCTTTTTGGACCATGGGTAGGACAATTTTTCTATTATGCAAAAAAATCAGATGAGCGTCAGCACCTGCAAGGCGGTGCTCTTGTTTAATATTTTATTGGGTTAACGTCACACCGACACAATTTTAGGTCATATGGCTATTTTCCAGCTTTGATGGCGGAGGAAGAACCCAGGTGCCCCTCCGTGCATTATTCCATCATGAGCAGGTACCTGGGTAGAACCACAAACCTTCTGTAAGCCAGCTGGATGGCTCCCTCACATGAAGAATTCAATGGCCCCAAATGAGGGAGATAATAAATCTAGCACACAAAAGTCATGTCTGGAGATAGTAATACATGCTATTTTGGTTCTGAGATAGTTAATCTAGTACAAATGTTAGGAGACAGTAATATAAACTATTCAGGAACTAAGATAGTTAATCTAGTACACATGTTTGGAGATAGTAATAAAAGTATGCAGGTACTGAGACTGATTTATGGAGATTGTAATAAAGTATGCAGGTACTAAAACACATCTATGGAGATAGTAATACAAGTATGCCGGTACTTAAATATATATGATTTCCCATTCAATAAAATGATAATTTTCATGAGTTAACTCGCATAATCCACTCCTATCATTACTTTTTGCAAATACAGTCAAACCTATTTTAAGCAGCCCACTATGGGAATGACACAGTCTGGCTACTTAAAGCAGGTGGTTGCTAAAGGCAGGTTAAAATTAGGAAGTTGGCTGACTGGCTGCTTGTGGCAACAGTGGCCTCTAAGTCAGGTTTAACTGTACTTGACAATATAGAATGAAAATATATTACGACTTTTTTTTTTGTGTGAGGGAGGTGGGGTGGGGAGTGGGGGGACTCTTTCTAGATCTCCTGGATCTAAGTATGGCTACATGGAAATCTTTTGAATGTGTCTACTGAAAGCACAAGCTTGTGTTTTAACAGTTTTACACAAACATTTCATCAGTGACATTCCACTAAATTCCTTCAGATCTTACAGCTACATTAAAAAGATGACTGCCATGGGGCGGGGCAAGTTTTTCTTATTATGGCCATCTGGCCAAATTTCAAAATAATATCTCACTTAATATCGAAGCCCAGATGAGTGATGTAGGGCCGTCTTGTTTAGGGTAACGATAGTAAAACAGTTGATAGGGTGGTGGGACCTTCTTGTGTACTGGTACTGTGTCATGGAGGGCTCAGATATTGACTACAGAGCTCAAATATTGTAAAAGAAAATTTCTGTCTAGTTACTCATTTTGTCGTAAAAAAAACAGAAATCGTTTTAGTTTTACTTTGTTTTTTCACATGTATTTGTTGCTGTAATGTAATGTTTGAATGAAGCCTTAGTTTAAATGTATTTTATTCAGATACAGATCCTTTACTGGAGGGGACTGATGATGTCAGAGTTATACCAAAGCCCAGCAAGGAAGAAGCACTGAGTTTCTGGAGAGCTTTATTATTGCCTGGTGTACTTCTTGTACGTATAAATTTCTGTTATATATACAGTCAAGTGAAGACTGCACTTAGGAAATGAAAAAAAAAGTGGTCGTTATGGACAAATGGTCTGTAAAAACAGGTTAATTAACATAATTTATGGCAAAACAGAAAGATGAAATAGTGGCTGGTATGAACAGGATTTATAGCAGTGTTCTTTACAAGGAGATGGTCTTTAGGTGGAGGTGGCCTTAACAAGGAGGTGGTCTTTATTTGGAGGTAGTCTTTAGCACAGGTTTGACTGTATAAATAAACATGATCTTAATTGATGATGTGACTGGTTATATTGTTTAGGAGTGTTATGAGTGCTGGGCAATTTTGGGGTCAGCTCAGTATTGAGGTCATACTAAATAATGTTTGAAATTTTTACAAATTTTCTCTTTTACATTTATGTAAGTAGTTTTCCTTGAACCTGATTTTTGATTTTGGGCCTCAAGGGTCAGTGTTTTACATAGGATTATACAGGGTTTTGCTTTTAAAGCAAAAAATGCTAGGCTTAAAGGTTAGAAATATTACTTGAGACATTGGCAAGTAGTTTCCTGCCCAGTTACATGTGGCCTCTTTGAGAAAAAACAAACACAATATAAATGTCTCTGTACAGTGCTTTTGCATTCATACCCAAGAGTGGCCATTGCCGTGTCTATCCGTCCATCTATCCATCTATCTGTCCACCTGAATTTGTGTTGTGCATATCTCAAGAAGTATTTGACCCATCATTGAGTCATCAAACCTCACAGGATTATCATTCGCCGTGTGAAGTTGTACACATGGTGTTTTATTTGGGATTTCATAGCTAGACCAATATCTTTAGCTCACCTGTCACGACGTGGCAAGGTGAGCTATTGTAACCGCTTGATGTCCGTCGTGCGTTGTCCGTCAACAATTTCTAAAAAACATCTTCTTGAAAACCACTGGGCAGAATTACACCAAACTCACAATGACAGATTTTTGGTGGGCCCCTTCTAAAATTGTTCAAAGAATTGAATTCCATCAGAACTTTGGGTGCCAGGGCAACTAAAAGGGAAAAACTTAAAATCTTCTGTCAAAAACACACAGGCCAGGGCTTTGATATCGGTTGGTGTACATCATCTAGTAGTCCTCTCCCAAAATGTGTTCAAATTATCCCCTAGGGTCAAATAGGGCCCCGCCCCGGGGGGTCACATAGTTTATATAGGCTTATATGGGAAAACTTTGAAAATCTTCTTGTACAAACCACAAGGCCTAGGGCTTTGATATTTGGTATGTAGCATCACTAGCGGTCCTCTCCCAAAGGGTTTGGGTTTCAAATTATCCCCCTAGATCAAATATGCCCCTCCCCAGGGTCCCAAGTTTACATAGATTTGTATAGGAAAAAAAATTTTAAAAATCTTCTGTCTGAAACCACATGACAAAAGCCTTTGATATTTTGTTTGTAGCTTTGTCTTAGGTCCCAACCAAATGTTCAAATGTACCCCTGGGTGAAAAAGGGGCCCCCCCTTGGGGTCCCGGTTTTTTAAATAGACTTATATAGGAAAAAACTTTTAAAATCTTCTTGTCTGAAACCACACGACTTAGTCTTTTGATATTTGGTATGATGCATTACCTAGTAGTACTCTACAAAAATTGTTCAAATTATGCCCCTAGGGTTAAAAGAGGCCCCGCCCCGGGGTCACTTAATTATTATATGAGTTATATAGGAAAAATACTTGAAAATTATCTGAATCCTATTTCCAAGACTGTTTAATAATAATTACCTGATGACCCTAAGTATTATGATGTCACTTGACTGTAGCCTTGACCTGCTGATCTACTTTCTTGTTTTTTAAGATAAGCCTTGAAATTTGGATAACCTGTACAGTTTTGCACACCGATCATAAAACTGAATTGCATTGACTATGAATGTGACCTACTGACTTTCTTAATATTTTAGCATCAGTTTGACATTTGAAACGTGTTGCTCATATTACTCAGGTGAGCAATTCAGGGTCATCATGACCCTCTTGTTTCATATTGACGTTCAAATTTCATATCGGGTGTATGACCTCATTTGTGACGTCAGTTTCATGTATCTTGTCTTGTTTAAAAGTTCTTTTACGGCAATATTTTCAGTGTTACTCAGGCTTAAGAACAAATTTATATCATTTTTATAATAATCTTAAGTATAAATGTGTATGTAAATAAAAAGATTATTAGATTTGCATTGAGAAATATGGACTCGTTCTGATGCGGAACAATATTGCATTCCTAAAGTCGCGCAGTATTTCCGTTGCAGAACTCGTGCATATTTCTCGATACAATTCTAATAACCTATAATCATATGATACTTGCACTCTCTTTGAGATTTTATTGTTTCTATTATATTTCAGTATGCATTTGCTTACTTCTGTTTGAAGTTAGTCAACTACTCATTCTTCTTCTGGTTGCCTTATTACCTGCATGCATCATTTGGTTGGTCAGAATCAACAGCAGATAAAATATCAATTTGGTATGACATTGGAGGCATTATAGGTAAGACAGGTGTTCAGTTTATCTACCCAGTGCTCCTTGATTTTACCCCAGCACTAACTTGTTCTCTACATATGTTCAGTTTATCTACCCAGTGCTCCTTGATTTATCCCCAGTACTAACTTGTTCTCTACATATGTTCAGTTTATCTACCAAGTGCTCCTTGATTTTTCCCCAGTACTAACTTGTTCTCTACAAATGTTCAGTTTATCTACCCAGTGCTCCTTGATTTTACCCCAGCACTAACTTGTTCTCTACATATGTTCAGTTTATCTACCCAGTGTTCCTTGATTTTATCCAAGCACTAACTTGTTCTCTACAAGTGTTCAGTTTATCTACCCAGTGCTCCTTGATTTTACCCCAGCACAACTTGTTCTCTACATATGTTTCATTTTAATCTACCCGGTGCTCCTGATTTTACCCCAGCACTAACTTGTTCTCTACAAAGTTCAGTTTATCAAACCCAGTGCTCCTTGATTTTCCCCAGACTAAACTTGTTCTCTACAAAATGTTCAGTTATCTACCCAGTGCTCCTTGTTTTCCCTAGCACAAACTTGTTCTCTACAAGTGTTCATTTATCAAACCAAGTGCTCCTTGATTTTCCCTAGCACTAACTTGTTCTCTACAATGTTTCGTTATCAAACCCAGTGCCCTTGATTTTACCCCAGCACTAACTTGTTCTCTACATATGTTCAGTTTATCTACCAAGTGCTCCTTGATTTTTCCCTAGCACTAACTTGTTCTCTACAAGTGTTCAGTTTATCTACCCAGTGCTCCTTGATTTTACCCCAGCACTAACTTGTTCTCTACAAATGTTCAGTTTATCTACCCAGTGCTCCTTGATTTTACCCCAGCACTAACTTGTTCTCTACAAATGTTCAGTTTATCTACCCAGTGCTCCTTGATCCAGCACTAACTTGTTCTCTACAAATGTTCAGTTTATCTACCCAGTGCTCCTTGATTTTACCCCAGCACTAACTTGTTCTCTACAAATGTTCAGTTTATCTACCCAGTGCTCCTTGATTTTACCCCAGCACTAACATGTTCTCTATAAATGTTCAGTTTATCTACCAGTTGCTCCTTGATTTTACCCAGCACTAACTTTTTCTCTACAAAGTTCAGTTTATCTACCCATGCCCCTTGATTTACCCCAGCACTAACTTTTTCTCTACAAATTTTTCATTTATCTACCCAGTGCTCCTTGATTTTACCCCAGCACTAACTTGTTCTCTACAAATGTTCAGTTTATCTACCCAGTGCTCCTTGATTTTACCCCAGTACTAACTTGTTCTCTACAAATGTTCAGTTTATCTACCCAGTGCTCCTTGATTTTATCCCAGCACTAACTTGTTCTCTACATATGTTCAGTTTATCTACCAAGTGCTCCTTGATTTTATCCCAGCACTAACTTGTTCTCTACAAATGTTCAGTTTATCTACCAAGTGCTCCTTGATTTTATCCCAGCACTAACTTGTTCTCTACAAATGTTCAGTTTATCTACCCAGTGCTCCTTGATTTTACCCCAGCACTAACTTGTTCTCTACAAATGTTCAGTTTATCTACCCAGTGCTCCTTGATTTTACCCCAGCACTAACTTGTTCTCTACATATGTTCAGTTTATCTACCCAGTGCTCCTTGATTTTTCCCCAGAAACTAACTTGTTCTCTACTATGTCGTTATCTACCCAGTGCTCCTTGATTTTTCCCCAGTACTAACTTGTTCTCTACATATGTTCAGTTTATCTACCAAGTGCTCCTTGATTTTTCCCCAGTACTAACTTGTTCTCTACATATGTTCAGTTTATCTACCCAGTGCTCCTTGATTTTTCCCTAGCACTAACTTGTTCTCTACAAGTGTTCAGTTTATCTACCAAGTGCTCCTTGATTTTTCCCTAGCACTAACTTGTTCTCTACAAGTGTTCAGTTTATCTACCCAGTGCTCCTTGATTTTACCCCAGCACTAATTTGTTCTCTACAAATGTTCATTTATCTACCAGTGCCCCTTTGATTTTACCCCAGCACTAACTTGTTCTCTACATATGTTCTTTTTATCTACCAGTGCCCTTGATTTTCCCCAGTACTAACTTTTTTCTCTACAATTTGTTCATTATCTACCAAAGTGCTCCTTGATTTTTCCCCAGTACTAACTTGTTCTCTACAAGTGTTCAGTTTATCTACCAAGTGCTCCTTGATTTTATCCCAGCACTCACTTGTTCTCTACAAGTGTTCAGTTTATCTACCCAGTGCTCCTTGATTTTTCCCCAGCACTCACTTGTTCTCTACAAGTGTTCAGTTTATCTACCCAGTGCTCCTTGATTTTATCCAAGCACTAACTTGTTCTCCACAAGTTTTCAGCTTATCTACACAGTACTTCTTGATTGTATCCCAGCACTAACTTGTTCTCTACAAGTGTACAGTTTATCTACCAAGTACTCCTTGATTATACTCCAGCACTAACTTTTTCTCCAATGGTTCCTGGATTATTCCAGCACAAACTTGTTCTCCGCAGGTAATTTTTAACTTCCCATAATGATTGTCAAAGGTAGATGAAAACTTGCTTCAGACATACATACTTTGTTCTTTGAAAAGCATTAGATCATTACACTTGTCCTTTTGCTCATTCTACAATATTTTGAAAGAAAGTTTGTTCCCCCATATTTGGTGACATAAAAACATGCTTTTGATGAATAATAAGCAACATATTTTTATTGTGTTACAGATGGAATAATTATTGTTGATGTTTTATTGTGTTACAGGTGGAACAATTGCTGGTGTCATATCTGTAAGTTCTTTTCTCCTTTTAATATTTAGCATTTCTTCTATGACATTGTAATTGCAGCAATGTTTATTTTACCTTTGGGGAAGAGGGAGTATATGGTATTGTTGTTAGTCAGGCCATCAGTCAGTATACTATTTGGTTTCAGATGAATAATTAGAGAATGCTTGGTCTCACAATGGTCAAACTTCATTGGATGATTGCCTTTGGTCAGTACAGAACCCCTTGTCTCTTGGTGTCAGTTTGTCAGAGGTCAAGGTCAAAGTGACTGAGGCTGAAAACAATTACCATTCAGTAACTAAAGAATGCTTTGGCCTTGTCATGGAACTTCATAGGATGATTACATGTGGTCAGTAGATGACCCTTGCTGTATTAGGAGTCAGTAGGTCAAAGATGGATGTCATAGTCACATTTAGACTGAAAATGGGTTCCTCTCAATAAGAAAGAACGCTTTGGCCTTCAGTCATTGAACTTGATAGATTTATTACTTGTGGTCAGTAGATGACCCATTTTGTGTTGGGGTCAAAGGTCAAGGTCACAGTGAATCCAAGACTGAAAAACGTTTCAGCTCTGCAACTTAAAATTGTTTTAGCCTACAGTTGTCAAACTTCATAGGATAATTAAATATGGTCACTAGATTACCTGTATTGTTTTATTGGTCAGTATGTCAAAGGTCAAGGTGACAATCACCTCTAGGCTGAAAACTGCTTCTGCTGATTGATTAAAGAAAAACTTTTGCTGTCATTTTTCATAGGATGGTCGCCTGTAGTGTGTAGATGACACCTTTTGTTTTTGAGATAATTTTGTCAAAGATTAAGGTCACAACAAACAAAATTACATACCCACTTGCCTCAGACAGGTCATCACGGGGGAGTGGGGGTGGCTCATGTGTTTTACAAACAGCTCTGGTTTAAACAGATTTAAGATAATGCCTTTCTTTTGATTGGATATTTTTCTGTATCATTCAAATTTTGTGTACTTGATAGGCACAATATTTATTACTGCAATGAGAAAATTCAATAAAGACAAGGTTTTGTACTCCGCTCGACTCATTTTTTTTCATCAAGGTCTTTTTCTATCCTAAAAGTTTTGCTGACATTTTCAAGACAAGGTAACATTCTTTTCAGTATTTACTTTAATTTAGCTTGATATACGTGTTTGGTTACATATTTTCTGTTGTGACAAATGGTAACTTAAAGGAAGCAAACTACCAGTAAGTCTTATTTTTGACAAGTTTACCTCTGTATATGGAGAGCTCTTGAACTTTTATCAGTAAAATTTATTTTGGGAATAAAGTACATCTACTGGCATGTCGATAAATTTTAATGTAAGAAATACAATTTTACTTGAACCTGAGATGATAATACACATTTGAAAACCAGCACAGTATTGTCAAACCATATTTGGCTTTTATAAGTTTATTCAGTTGATATACAATAGTTCTTAAATGTGAATTAAAAGAAAATGGTGTCAGCATGTTAAAGAAATGTCTGTGTTTAGATGCTAAAATTAGCACATGTAATTTATAATATAAAGTAAAATGTCTCGGTTTGTTCAGATTTATACATCATTAATGAATTGTAAAATGTAAATAGTTGTAGACATTATCAGTTAAAGGTAATACACATAAAATCATCATCAATGAACTGGATCAAATGATACATAAACTTGAGAAAATTTCATATATAATTAAAATTCTTTAAGCAAATTGCTTACATATTTTTTGTCTGTGATTTACTAGGTGAGATGAGATTTTAAACATTGTATTGTTGCAGGATTGTTTCCAGAAGAGGTCTATAGTTGTTGTACCAATGTTGTGTATGGCTATCCCATCATTAATCTGGTATAGCAGTAAGTATTTTCATATTGCAGAGGTCTATAGTTGTTGTACCAATGTTGTGTATGGCTATCCCATCATTAATCTGGTATATCAGTAAGTATTTACATACATATATTGCAGAACTCAGTACCTCTGTTGCTGTTTATGAATGATTTTTGGGTCACTTAATCAAAGGTCAAGGTCACAGGGGCCAGAATATGGAAAACCGTTTCAGATCAATAACTAGAACCATTGGACATGCTGAGTAGGTGATCCCTATTGCAGCCAACCATCAGTGTCTCTTTGACTTTCGCTTCTGTCCCCTATTGACTTCTTGCCTATTACTACTATGCTTAGGGGGATACATGCGCTTTTCTACAAAAGCATCTTCTAGTTTATATGGATATTGACAAAAAGGATATATGTAGGCAAACTTAGGCAAAGTATAAGAGATAGTTTCAGATACAAGACTTTTTAGCTCACCTGAGCACAAAGTGCTTGGGGTGAGCTATTGTGATCGCTCACTGTCCGGCCATTGTCCATCCGTCCGTCCACACTTTCCTTTAAACAACATCTCCTCCTAAACCAACAGGCCAATTTTGATGAAACTTCACAGGGATGTTCCTTGGATGGTCTTCTTTAAAAATTATTCAAAGAATTGAATTCCATGCAGAACTCTGGTTGCCATGGCAACTGAAAGGAAAAACTTTAAAAATCTTCTTCTCAAAAACTAGAAGCTTAGAGCTTAGATATTTGGTGTGAAGCATTGCCTGGTGGACCTCTACTAAAATTGTTCAAATCATGACCCTGGGGTTAAAATTGACCCCGCCCCACGGGCCACTTGATTTGACATAGGAAAATTTTCAATTTTTTTTTCTAAAAATAAAAGCAGAAGGCCTAAGCTTAGATATTTCACATGTAGCCATTGCCTATGAAACCCCTACAAAATTTGTTCAAATCATGACCTCATGGTCAAAATTTACCCCGCCCAAGGTCACTTGATTTTACATAGAAAATTTCAAAAAAATTTCTAAAAATAAACCAGAAGGCCTAGAGCTTAGATATTTACGTGTAGCATTTCTAGTAGACCACTACAAAATTTTTCAAATCATGATCCCGGGTCAAAAGTGACCCCGTCTCAGGGTCACTTGATTTTTCATAGGAAAATCTCAAAAATTTTCTAAAAATAAACCAGAAGGCCTAGATCTTAATATTGACATGTAGCATTGCCTAGTGGACTTCTACAAAATTTGTTTAAATCATGACCTTTGGATTTAAATTTACCCCACCCCATGGGTTACATGATTGTACATAGTAAAATCTTCAAAATTTTCTAAAAATAAACCAGAAGGTCTAAAGCTTAGATTTTTGACTTGTAGCATTGCCTAGTGGACCTCTACAAAAATTTGTTCAAATCATGACCACACGGGTCAAAATTGACCCCGCCCCAGGGTCACTTGATTTTTTAAAAAGGAAAATTTTTTAAAAAATCTAAAAATAAAAACCAGAAAGCCTAGAGCTTAGATATTCACATGTAGCATTGGGCCCAGTGGACCCTATAAACTTTGTTCAAATCTGACCCCGGGGGCAAAATTGACCCCACCCCAGGGTTACTTGATTGTACATAGGAAAAACTTCAAATTTTTCTAAAATAAACCAGCAGGCCCGGATCTTTAAAATTTGACATGTAGCATTGCCTAGTAACTTCTACAAATTCGTTCAAAACATGCCCCCGGGGTCAAATTGACCCCGCCCAGGGGTTACTTTATTTTTACATAGAAAATTTTAAAAATTTTCTAAAAAATAATCCAGAAGGGCTAGAGCTTAGATATTTGACATGTAGCATTGCCTAGTGGATCTCTACAAAATTTTTCAAATCTTTACCCCCCATGGTCAAATTGACCCAGCCCCAGGAGTTACTTGATTTTACATAGGGAAATCTTCATAAATTTTTCTAAAAAAAAACAATGCTTAGATACTTTATATTAACATTGCCTAGTAGACTTCTACAAACTTTGTTCAAATCATGACCTCCGGGTAAAGTTGGCCCCGCCCCAGGGGTTACTTGATTGTACATCGGAAAATCTTCCAAAAAATTCGAAAAATCATCAGTTTGACATTTGAAACATGTAGCTCATATTACTTAGGTGAGCAATCCAGGGTCATCATGACCCTCTTGTTATTTTCATGCTCAGAGTCCTGATTAATAAGAACTTAATATACCCCCACAAACAAAGTTTGGGGGTGTATATAGGAGTGAGCTTGTCAGTCAGTCTGTCTGTCGGTCCGTTGGTTTTCATGGTTTCCGGACAATAACTCATGAAAGGCTGGACAGATTTAAATAATTTATGGTACATAGGTGTAACATCATAAAATACAGGTCAAGTTTGACTTTGAGTTAGTACGTCTAAGGTCAAGGTCACAATGACCTTGAACAGTTGAATGGTTTCTAGATGATAACATGGGAACGCTTTGGCCTAGGATAATTAATTTTGGTACACAGGTGTAACATCATAAAATACAGGTAAAGTTTGACTTTAAGGTCAAAGGTCAAGGTCACAAGGACCTGGAACAGTTCTGGATGATACCTTGAGAATGCTTGGGCCTAGGATCATGGAAGATGATAGGAAGGTTGGTCATGACCAGCAAATGACCCCTATTGATTTTGAGGTCAGTAGGTCAAAGGTCAAGTTCACAGTGACCCAGAACAGTTAAACTGTTTCAGGACGATAACTTGAGAAGGCATGGGCCTAAGATCACGAAACTTATTATGTCTCCCACACCACTATGGTGAGAGACATTGATTTACTCCTGTCTGTATGTGTGTTTGTGTGTGTGTGTGTCCATCTGTCTGTCACAAATCTTATCCGTGCTCTAAGTCGAACAGATCTCATCTGATCTTCACCAAACTTGAACAAAGTGTGTTTGCCAATAAGTCCTGGGCCAGGTTCAATAACTAGCCAGATCGGTCCAGGCACTTCGGAATTATAGCCCTTGAATTACCGAAAATCGCTCTGGACACTGATGCCAGTATCTGCACTCTAAGTCATTCGTGCATGTTTGACTCAGATACATAACTATTCAGATGATTAGGCAGTTGTGGGAGACAGGTGCTTTTCTCAAAAGCAGCTCTAGTTAGGGATGTTAATCATGATCAGCAGGTGACCCCTATTAATTTTTAGGTCAGTAGGTCAAAGGTCAAGGTCTCATTGACCCAGAACAGTGGAACTTTTTTTGCAGGGTTGACAGATTTAAATCATTTTTAGCTCACCTGTCACAAAGTGACAAGGTGAGCTATTGTGACCGCTATGTCCGTCGTGCGTCCGTGCGTCAACAATTTCTAAAAAAATCTTCTTCTTGAAAACCATTGGCAGAATTACACCAAACTTCACGGAATGATCCTTGGGTGCCCCTTCCAAAAATTTTTCAAAGAATTTAATTTTCCCTGCAGAACTCTGGTTGCCATGGCAACAGAAAGGAAAAACTTTAAAAAACTTCTTTTCAAAAAACCCGATGCCCTAGAGCTTAGATATTTTGGGGTGAAGCATTGCCTAGTGGACCTCTACCAACTTTGTTCAAATCATGACCCCAGGGTCAAAATTGACCCCGCCCCAGGGGTCACTTGATTTTACATAGGAAAATCTTCTAAAATTTTTAAAAATAAACCAAAGGGCCTTTAAACTTAGATAATTGACATGTAGTATTGCCTAATGGACCCCCTACAAAATTTGTTCAAATCATGACACCTGGGGGCAAAATTGACCCCGCCCCAGGGGGCACTTGATTTTACATAGGAAAAAACTTCAAAATTTTTCTAAAAATAAACCAGAAGGTCTAGAGCTAGATTTTTTCACATGTAACATGCCTAGTAGACTTCAAAAAAATTTATTTAAATCATGACCCCAGGTCAAATTGGGCCCCACCCATTGTGGTTAATTGATTGTAAATAGAAAAAAACTTCAAAATTTTCTAAAAATAAGCCAGAAGGCCTAGAGCTTAGATATTTTACATGTAGCATTGCCAAGTGACCTCTACAAAATTTGTTCAAATCTTGACCCCCCATGTCAAATTGACCCAGCCCAGCGGTTACTTGATTGTACATAGGGAAATCTTCATAAAATTTTCTAAAATAAACCAGAAGGCCTAGATCTTAGATATTTGATATAACATTGGGCCCAGTAGACTTCTACAAACTTTGTTCAAATCTTGACCACTGTGGTAAAATTGACCCCCGCAGGGGTTACTTGATTGTACATCAGAAAATCTTCCAAAAAATTTCTAAAAATCATCAGTTTGACATTTGAAACATGTAGCTCATATTACTCAGGTGAGCGATCCAGGGTCATCTTGACCCACTTATTGATACACTGGTGTAACATCATTAAATATAGGACAAGTTTGACTTTGAAATTGGCTTACTTCTGTGTCAAGGCTGTATTGCGGGGGTATAATTCGGCACTCCTGTGAGATCTCTAGTTTACTTTTAGCATGATGACACTTTTGTATACATTTCTCAAGAGTATATTTTGGTTATGGTTATGTAACTTAGTTATGAATTTCTAATTAAATAATGTAAGTATTCTAAATGAATGCCCTGATAATTGGAAAGTTATTAATGATGGATGGGGAGAGGTACATGTGTTTTATAAACAGTGTTGTTTTATTGTAGATTCTCCCAGTGATATGACAGTTAATGCCTTCCTCATGACAGTCACAGGGTTTTTCATTGGTGGTGTTGCCAACCTTATCAGTGCAGCCATTTCAGCTGATTTAGGTAAATACATTTTGTTTTGTATGATAATTTTCAGATCAGCATCTGGTTATATGGGGACTGTCCAGCCAAAGCACAGGCTTTTCTTCAAACTATATTATAGACATAGATTATCTGGCTCCAAGGAACAAACCTTTCACTAGACAGCTTTCTGTTTTGCTCACACATGAAACACTCGACTATCATTCAAGTGATATACTCATTAGATTTCCCTTACATGTATGTAACTGCAAGTCTGTTAAAGAGCAGTGATATTTTACATGTTTAAGGCAGCCTGTCACAACTGAGAAGGTACATTGTAATACCTTTTTTTTTCCAGGAAGCTTAAGTCTTTAAAGCTTAATTTAATAAAACTTAATTCATTAAAAAGCTCAATTCATTACAGCTTACTAAGTTAAAGATTAATTTGTTAAAGTTTAATTGGTCAATGCTTTGTAAGTTCAAGCTTTATTTATTAAAGCTTAATTCATTAAAACTAGGGATGGGAACGAATACTGAAATCAATATTCGAATATTCGGTTTGCCATATTCAAATATATAGGAAAATTCGGCTTGTTTATTGGAAGCTTTAAATACTTATTAAGTGATTGGCATATACACAATATATTCCGTTGTTTAATGTGTCAACTTTTATTCAAGTATAGTTTATACAGCTACAAAAGTATCACAATCATAAATGTATGATGGTAACTACGTACAGTCTAACCTGTCTTAAGCAGCCAGCCAGGAGAAGCAGACAATTTGGCTGCTTAAGTCAGGTGACTGCTGATCGGAGGTGCAGCCAGTATGTGTTTTTCAGACTTCTGACCATTTTAACATTTAGGCCCATTTCTTTTTCAGTTTTCTATTATTATTTTACCAGGATACATTGATGTGCATTTGCCTTCGCAGTACGTATGGTCTTCTTAGCAATCTAAAACTCTGGCGTGTTTTTTTACAACAAAAATTGTTACAGACAATTTTCCAACTTGGAAAACAAGTTTGTTTACAATTTTCGCCATTTTGGTAGGGGAATCTACTCTCCGCGCTTACTGTCAACGCTAAAATCTGAGATTGCCGTTACGTTCCGTAAAAGATCGAGTGGTTTATATTTCTTGCAAACACAACAAATTTCATATAAATTTAATAGTATTTTGATGAAAGAAACATAAAAAAATCACAAACATTATGCTACTAATTAGATATTGAGTATTATCTTTAACCGAGATCAAACTGTGAACAACAAATTTGACACGAGGTGACAGCGCTAATTGCCGATAATTACTGGCCATTTGATCGTAACAAAAAGGGGATCACACCCTTGGTTATCAGTTTTAAAGGTGGTCAATCACATTTAAACAACATTTAATGACATTTTTTACTTTTTGTATATTCTGGTAGAGAATTATTTAAGGAACAAAAAGACCGATTACATAGAGTTAGATACCTATTTGAAATGTATATTTTTTTATTTTTATAAAATTTGTAATTACTCCCCTTTAATATGAAAGTATATAAAAAGCTGGGTATTTCTTTTTATTTCGATACAAATGTCTAGTTTTACATTGCATTTGATAGACATTTTCAACTATTGAACAATCGAACCAAAATGCAAGTTTAAAAGCTGTGTGTAGCTACTGAATTCATTTATTTCCAATCTATCTTGGTTGCGCAACCAAGATAGGCAAAGTGAGGTAATAATAATTTTTCAAACTTTTCATTCTAATGAATTCCATCTAAATACATAATTTTTAATGCAAATATTTACCAAATATATTACAAATTCTAAATTTATACATTTCCTTAGGCAAAGTATGTTTATCAAATTTATACCCAGAATAAAATAACTCTATCCTGGTTGGGCAACCAGGATAGGAAAATGAAATTTTAAAAATACCTCCAGTGAATATCTAATTTGTATTAAGTGTTAAGTGAACATAAATGAGTGTAAATGATCAGATGGTAAAGTTTCGAACAAATCTGTTACATGGCCAAAATCTGATTATCCACCTTTAATTGAGAAGCTCATGTCATTTTGTCGTTCTTGTGGTGAGGTCACGCAAAACTTAGCAATCACGTGTTTCTCAAAAATCGGGTATCTTCGGCAGTAATCACTTAAAAATAATTGGTTTTGGAAGAAACAAGGCCGCTGAAAGGAGTCAAATACGGCAGTCAGGAGGCAATCTCGGTGGCTGCTGGCCACGGACGGGAGGTGGCCGCTGAATAAAGTGATGAAATAGAGGAAAATCTGCCGGGGGTGTCATAAAATGACTGCTGAACGGAGGTGACCGCTGATCGGAGGTGACCATTAGTACAGGTTGGACTGTATTTATCAAAAAATATACCAACAGCTTTTAAAATTTGTTACATAAAACAGGTGCCAGTTAAAATGAACAAAAGATAAAAAGGCATCATATTTACGCCTGTGGCAAACTGTTAATCCATAACGATGACCCCTGCTAATTATGCATTGCAATTTCTTGTTAAAATTTGGACAATTTTGACATGCACACATTTACGCCTGTTGCAAACTGTTAATCCGTAACGGGGGCCCCTGCCAATTATGCATTGCAATTTTCTTGTTAATTTTACAGTTTTTGACACGCGATAAACAAACACGACATAACAAACGTTTTTATTAGCTTGACTATCGAAGAATATGGGAGCATCCTACTCGCATTGGCTCGGCGTGAGCGTTAGCTTGAGCGTCACACAAATGTTAAGTTTTCGTAAACCCCCCCAAATATTTTCAAAATCCATTGAGATATTGCTTTCATATTTGCATACTTGTTTTCCATCAGACCCCAGATTGTAAAAAGGGGGAGGGAACTCTATCAAGCATTTTACTGAATTATGGCCCCTTTTCGACTTAGAATAAATGTTTAAAGTTTGCGTACCACCCCAAATATTTTCAAAGTCCAATGAGATATTGCTTTCATATTTTTCATACTTGTTTACCATCATGACCCCAGTCTGTAAAAAGGAGGAGGCAACTCTAAGCATTTTGACTGAATTATGGCCCCTTTTCGACTTAGAATAAATGTTAAAGTTTGCGTACCACCCCAAATATTTTCAAAGTCCATTGAGGTATTGCTTTCATATTTTGCATACTTGTTTACTATCATGACCCAAGTCTGTTAAAAGGAGGAGGCAACTCTATCATGCATTTTGACTGAATTATGGCCCCTTTTCGATTTAGAATATGCTTATTGTAATGTTAAAGTTTTACTCATTGCTTATATCATACTATCAAGCACTGAGAATAGTCGAGCGCGCTGTCCACTGACAGCTCTTGTTCTGCTTGGATTGCTCAAAATCAATGATACCTATTTTTAAAAAGTAGTATACCCTGTTTTACAAATATTCGAATTCGATTTTAAATTTCGAATATTCGGCCGATTTTTTAATATTCGAATATTCGTTCCCATCCCTAGTTAAAACATTAGTAATGTCCATGCCATCATTAACTATAAAAGTAATCTAGTATAAGTAAATTTAAGAATGTAGGGAGTCCAAAAATATGAATAGTTTTAGTTAACATACTGTGAAAGGCATTTGTTGTCAAGGGAGCTATTTCAGAAATTGTTTGTACTTAGAAGTAGCATCTTTATAATTAGCATCTACTTAATGTGTGTTTGGAATTACTAGAAAAGGATACATTTTTTTGAAGATGAAAATTGTGACATGGTTCCCTCAGAAGATATTATAACTGGTATTTTTAACTCAACCATTGTGATCAGTTACCATTTGTCTGTCTATCATCTGTTTACATTTTCTTCAAACAGCATCTCCTCCAAAACCATAAGTTGCAAATTCATGAAGCTGTATGAAGTATAGCAGAAACTGAAATATTTCTTGTCAGAGACTTGCCTACCAGTCCTGATTTTGAAATCATTTTACACAGATATATTGACCCTTTAACAACTTTCAGTTACAGTCAAACCTGTCTATAAAGACCACCCTTGGGAGAGCCAGAATGGTCTTTATTCACAGCTTTAAATACACTGTAAATGTTAAAATGGGAAATAAAACATGTGGTCTTTAGAGCCAGATGGTCTCTGTTCAGAGGTGGTCTTTAACACAGGTTTGACTGTATTCAGACTCGTCAGAAAAAACATGTGTGCTGGAACTAAAAGTAAAAAAATCTCTCTTAACACCTTCTTCCCTAAAATCATTGGTCTGATTTTAAAATGATTTCATAGAAAGGTTGCTTGAGTAACCATCATTTTGTCAAGAAATATGGGGACATGTGAAAGAAATAGAAAAATCTTTAATCACCATTGGTTGGTTGCACAGAGTGGCTTGCGAGAGCTAAAAATACAAAAATCTTCAAATGATATCTCCTAAATCTCTGGTCCAATTTTGATGTTATTTCAAGCAAATGGTAACCCTCTACTAAGATTGTTCTAATTATTCCAGTTTGTCAAAAATCATGGCCCCCAGGGGGTGTGGTCACTTTTCCCTGAATGTTTATATTGGAAACTTTAAAAATCTTCTTGTATGAAACTGCTGGCCTGATTTTGAAAGAATTTCACAAAAATGGTACTCACATCACTCTGCCAAGATTATCATCAAAAAACATGCCTGCAAGAGGGTGTGGCCACTTTGCCCTATATTTATATAAAGGGAACTTTAAAAATCTCAGAAACTGCTGGCTTGATTTTAAGTTTACACAAATGTTTCTTGGGTGACCCTTTAAGAAGATTAAACAGATTATTGTGTTTTGTCAAAAACATGGTCACCAGGGGGTGTGGTTACTATACTGTATGGATGTAGTGGAAATTTTAAAAAGCCTTCTTGTTTGATATTGTCTCTTAGTATCCTATGTCATAATTCCCCCAACCTCTTACACCCCAACCCCAAACATTCCAAACACAGAGAGAGAGCACCTACCCATATTTATTTAGTAGAAACCTTTACAATATTGTAGTCAGAAAACACTGGCATTATTTTAACATAATTCAAAGACATTTTCGTTGCATAATCATCTACCAAAACTGTTTAAGCAAGTGGTATAACTCAGGTGAACGACCTGTGGCCATCACTGGGCATCTTGTCCCTGTAAAGCATTTTGAAAAATTTTGGAAAATCTCTGCCTGAATATTCCTGCCAATTTAGCAGAAAGGTTTTGTATAATTCAGTGACAGGGAAAGAATTTTTGTCCATGGACAATGGCCCATCATACACAATTATTATGTGACATTTAAAAAGTTCATGTGACATTTAGAAATTTCTATTGGACATTGCGACTGTGTGCTAGGAATTGGCACTGTAGTATGTAATATTTCAGATTAAAGAAGCTCTTAATTAAATACAAGTAATTGCAACTAAAAACTGTTTAAAAGCTTAACAGCTTAATGTCAATAATATTCAAAGGGAGTTTTTCATTTGATACTGGGTAATTTGGAGTTTGTTTACTCTACTTTCCTGGTAAGAACTGAACAGTACTCCTTTATACCACGATAATAAATGTAAGTCTTCCGAAGAATGCTCTAATCATACCCTGTATAACATTCTTAAAAGAATTTTACAGCAATGTACCTGTATGTGATAAAAGTAAAATTTGCCAACATTTAATACTTTGGAAGAAGAAGAAGAAGCAGACCAAGTGTACTGTTACTTCTATGAACAATTATTTAAAAGCACAGAGAACTTCACGTGTAACAGTAGACATCCACTCAGTATTAGACTAGGTATTACACTAAGAGCACAAACTGCTTGTTTACTTATTATAAAAACTTCAACAGAAATAAATATATTTAAAAACGGGGTGTTGTTATTTTCATCGCAAGTCAATTTCTCATTATTGTTGATATCCTTTTTGTAAAACTTAAAGGTAACTTTTTGCCCTTTTACTAGCAACAATTTCCTCTTTCTTGGGGACAAATATTGAAAACTGACATAAAAATCAAAGTCTAGAATAAAATACTATTTTAACACATGTTTTTAAACACTGAAAGCACTTTGAATCCCCACACTGGTTACATTCCTTTACATAACATTTGCACTATTAAATAGTTTCATTCTTTTGCATTCAATACAGTTTAGCTATGTGACACAGGGCTCATCAGCACTTAAAACTTACGTGACATTTTTTATTTTTATGTGACTATGGCTCATGTCTCATGGGTTTCCCAGTCACTGATAATTACACCTGGTGAGCAAAATAGGGTCATCATGTCCCTCTTTATGTGTTTAACTGATTATGACAAAAAGAAGTTTGTAATGTAGGTATTGATATTCATTTATTTCAGTTGCCAATTTTGAAAGAATCCAAAGTACCAACTGAAAATTTATATCATAATGAAATGTATTTGGTTGATTTAAGATAGTGATGCAAATAACCAAACCCCTTTTAAGTATGGCTTGCCACCTTAAAAAAAGTTCCAGTTCTTAGCAGTGACAAAAAAATACTTGTTGTTACCACAGATGATTATTGTACTAAATGTTATTTGAACAGGTAAACAAGGACCAGTTCAAGGAAATAAAGCAGCACTTGCAACAGTGACTGGTATTGTAGATGGTACTGGTAGTGTGGGAGCTGCTTTAGGTCAGGTAGGTAACTTTGTTGAAATCAGTAGTCACTGGTATTGTAGATGGTACTGGTAGTGTGGGAGCTGCTTTAGGTCAGGTAGGTAACTTTGTTGAAACCAGTAGTCACTGGTATTGTAGATGGTACTGGTAGTGTGGGAGCTGCTTTAGGTCAGGTAGGTAACTTTGTTGAAACCAGTAGTCACTGGTATTGTAGATGGTTCTGGTAGTGTGGGAGCTGCTTTAGGTCAGGTAGGTAACTTTGTTGAAACCAGTAGTTACTGGCTTTGTAGATGGTACCAGTAGTTACTGGCTTTGTAGATGGTACTGGTATCGTGGGAGCTGCTTTAGGTCAGGTAGGTTACTTTGTTGAAACCAGTAGTTACTGGCTTTGTAGATGGTACTGGTAGTGTGGGAGCTGCTTTAGGTCAGGTAGGTAACTTTGTTGAAACCAGAAGTGACTGGCTTTGTAGATGGTACTTGTAGAGTGGGAGCTGCTTTAGGTCAGGTAGGTTACTTTGTTGAAACCAGAAGTCACTGGCTTTGTAGATGGTAATGGTAGCGTGGGAGTTGCTTTAGGTCAGGTAGGTTACTTTGTTGAAACCAGAAGTCACTGGCTTTGTAGATGTTACTGGTAGTGTGGGAGCTGCTTTAGGTCAGGTATGTTACTTCGTGAAACCAGTAGTTACTGGCTTTGTAAATGGTACTAGTAGTGTGGGAGTTGCTTTAGGTCAAGTACATAACTTTGTTGAAACCAGTAGTCACTGGCTTTGTAGATGGTACTGGTAGTGTGGGAGCTGCTTTAGGTCAGGTATGTTACTTTGTTGAAACCAGTAGTCACTGGCTTTGTAGATGGTACTGGTAGTGTGGGAGTTGCTTTAGGTCAAGTACATAACTTTGTTGAAACCAGTAGTCACTGGCTTGTAGATGGTACTGGTAGTGTGGGAGTTGCTTTAGGTCAAGTACATAACTTTGTTGAAACCAGTAGTCACTGGCTTTGTAAATGTTACTGGTAGTGTGGGAGTTGCTTTAGGTCAAGTACATAACTTTGTTGAAACCAGTAGTCACTGGCTTTGTAGATGGTACTGGTAGTGTGGGAGTTGCTTTAGGTCAAGTACATAACTTTGTTGAAACCAGTAGTCACTGGCTTTGTAGATGGTACTGGTAGTGTGGGAGCTGCTTTAGGTCAAGTACATAACTTTGTTGAAACCAGTAGTCACTGGCTTTGTAGATAGTACTGGTAGTGTGGGAGCTGCTTTAGGTCAGGTAGGTTACTTTATTGAAACCAGTAGTTACTGGCTTTGTAAATGTTACTAGTAGCATGGGAGCTGCTTTAGGTCAAGTAGATAACTTTGTTGAAACCAGTAGTCACTGGCTTTGTAGATGGTACTGGTAGTGTTAGAGCTGCTTTAGGTCAAGTAGGTTACTTTGTTGAAACCAGTAGTTACTGGCTTTGTAGATGGTACTGGTAGTGTGGGAGCTGCTTTAGGTCAGGTAGGTAACTTTGTTGAAACCAGTAGTCACTGGCTTTGTAGATGGTACTGGTAGTATGGGAGCTGCTTAAGGTCAGGTAGGTAACTTTGTTGAAACAAGTACTTGGTGATATTGTAAATTGTAATGAAAGTGTTGGAGCTGCTTTAGGTCAGGTAGGTAACTTTGATGAAACCAGTAGTCACTGGCTTTGTAGATGGTACTGGTAGTGTGGGAGCTGCTTTAGGTCAGGTAGGTAACTTTGTTGAAACCAGTAGTCACTGGCTTTGTAGATGGTACTGGTAGTATGGGAGCTGCTTTAGGTCAAGTAGGTTACTTTGTTGAAACCAGTAGTTACTGGCTTTGTAGATGGTACTGGTAGTGTGGGAGCTGCTTTAGGTCAGGTAGGTAACTTTGTTGAAACCAGTAGTCACTGGCTTTGTAGATGGTACTGGTAGTATGGGAGCTGCTTAAGGTCAGGTAGGTAACTTTGTTGAAACAAGTACTTGGTGATATTGTAAATTGTAATGAAAGTGTTGGAGCTGCTTTAGGTCAGGTAGGTAACTTTGATGAAACCAGTAGTCACTGGCTTTGTAGATGGTACTGGTAGTGTGGGAGCTGCTTTAGGTCAGGTAGGTAACTTTGTTGAAACCAGTAGTCACTGGCTTTGTAGATGGTACTGGTAGTATGGGAGCTGCTTAAGGTCAGGTAGGTTACTTTGTTGAAACCAGTAGTTACTGGCTTTGTAGATGGTACTGGTAGTGTGGGGGCTGCTTTAGGTTAGGTAGGTAACTTTGTTGAAACCAGTAGTCACCGGTATTGTAGATGGTACTGGTAGTGTGGGAGCTGCTTTAGGTCAGGTAGGTAACTTTGTTGAAACCAGTAGTCACTGGTATTGTAGATGGTACTGGTAGTGTGGGAGCTGCTTTAGGTCAGGTAGGTAACTTTGTTGAAACCAGTAGTCACTGGTATTGTAGATGGTACTGGTAGTGTGGGAGCTGCTTTAGGTCAGGTAGTGTTGAAAACCAGTAGTTACTGGCTTTGTAGATGGTACTGGTAGTGTTGGAGCTGCTTTAGGTCAGGTAGGTTACTTTGTTGAAACCAGTAGTTACTGGCTTTGTAGATGTTACTGGTAGTGTGGGAGCTGCTTTAGGTCAGGTAGGTTACTTTGTTGAAACCAGTAGTTACTGGCTTTGTAGATGGTACTGGTGGTGTGGGAGCTGCTTTAGGTCAGGTAGGTAACTTTGTTGAAACCAGTAGTTACTGGCTTTGTAGATGGTACTGGTAGTGTGGGAGCTGCTTTAGGTCAGGTAGGTAACTTTGTTGAAACCAGTAGTCACTGGCTTTGTAGATGGTACTGGAGCTATCTTCATGAAACTGACACAGAACGTTTTATGGTTACAAGTTCTAATACAGAAGCATTCATACAGATTTGCTTCTGTCAAGTCAGAATTATGGCCCTTAAATTAGTCAGAATTGTGGCAGTTTTCCTTATTATGTTTCTCCATTTCATACCTCTCCCAATTTCATTGGAGACATGTGATTGTTGACTTTGCAATCTGCCTGTGTTAGCGTTTTCTGCATTTAGCTTGTCTGCACTTCTCAAAACCCCCTGTCCAGATTTTACCGAAACTTCACAGGAGTGATTGGTATTAAGCTTAGTTATGCATATATTTTTAGCTCACCTGTCACAAAGTGACAAGGTGAGCTTTTGTGATCGCGCGGTGTCCGTCGTCCGTCGTCCGTCCGTCCGTGCGTGCGTGTGTCCGTAAACTTTTGCTTGTGACCACTCTAGAGGTCACATTTTTCATGGGATCTTTATGAAAGTTGGTCAGAATGTTCACCTTGATGATATCTAGGTCAAGTTCGAAACTGGGTCACGTGCCATCAAAAACTAGGTCAGTAGGTCTAAAAATAGAAAAACCTTGTGACCTCTCTAGAGGCCATATATTTCATAAGATCTTCATGAAAATTGGTCAGAATGTTTACCTTGATGATATCTAGGTCAAGTTGAAAACTGGGTCACATGCCTTCAAAAACTAGGTCAGTAGGTCTAAAAATAGAAAAACCTTGTGACCTCTCTAGAGGCCATATATTTCAAAAGATCTTCATGAAAATTGGTCAGAATGTTCACCTTGATGATATCTAGGTCAAGTTCAAAACTGGGTCACGTGTCTTCAAAAAGTAGGTCAGTAGGTCAAATAATAGAAAAACCTTGTGACCTCTCTAAAGGCCATATTTTTCATGGGATCTGTATGAAAGTTGGTCTGAATGTTCATCTTGATAATATCTAGGTCAAGTTCGAAACTGGGTCACGTGCGATCAAAAACTAGGTCAGTAGGTCTAAAAATAGAAAAACCTTGTGACCTCTCTAGAGGCCATATATTTCATGAGATCTTCATGAAAATTGGTCAGAATGTTCACCTTGATGATATCTAGGTCAAGTTCGAAAGTGGGTCACATGCCATCAAAAACTAGGTCAGTAGGTCAAGTAATAGAAAAACCTTGTGACCTCTCTAGAGGCCATATTTTTCATGGGATCTGTATGAAAGTTGGTCTGAATGTTCATCTTGATGATATCTAGGTCAAGTTTGAAACTGGGTCACTTGCCTTCTAAAACTAGGTCAGTAGGTCAAATAATAGAAAAACCTTGTGACCTCTCTAAAGGCCATATTTTTCATGGGATCTGTATGAAAATTGGTCTGAATGTTCATCTTGATGATATCTAGGTCAAGTTAGAAACAGGGTCATGTGCCTTCAAAAACTAGGTCAGTAGGTCAAATAATAGAAAAACCTTGTGACCTCTCTAGAGGCCATATTTTTCATGGGATCTGTATGAAAGTTGGTCTGAATGTTCATCTTGATGATATCTAGGTCAAGTTCGAAAGTGGTTCAGGTGCCCTCAAAAACTAGGTCAGTAGGTCAAATAATAGAAAAACCTTGTGACCTCTCTAAAGGCCATATTTTTCATGGGATCTGTATGAAAATTGGTCTGAATGTTCATCTTGATGATATCTAGGTCAAGTTCGAAACAGGGTCACGTGCCATCAAAAACTAGGTCAGTAGGTCTAAAAATAGAAAAACCTTGTGACCTCTCTAGAGGCCATACTTGTGTATGGATCTCCATAAAAATTGGTCAGAATGTTCATCTTGATGATATCTAGGTCAAGTTTGAAACTGGGTCACGTGCCATAAAAAACTAGGTCAATAGGTCGAATAATAGAAAAACCTTGTGACCTCTCTAGAGACCATATTTTTCAATTGATCTTCATGAAAATTGGTCAGAATTTTTATCTTGATAATATCTAGGTCAAGTTCAAAAGTGGGTCACATGAGCTCAAAAACTAGGTCACTATGTCAAATAATAGAAAAAACGACGTCATACTCAAAACTGGGTCATGTGGGAAGAGGTGAGCGATTCAGGACCATCATGGTCCTCTTGTTTTACGGAGTTATTTGTTGGGTTTGAATGAAACTTATTGGAAGGAACAGTGGTAAGCCTACTTAGGTATTGCATTATGAATTTTATAGTTAAATATGTTTTCATCAAGTTATGGTCCTTTGATTTTTGTACACTGGTCATAGTTTTTAGAATATGTTCAACATGATGTTGCTCTGTAATTAATTAACATTTACTTCCACTTTTTATATTCTACAAAAAGCTGTCTTATCAAGATTAAATGCATAAGGAAACATAATAGTTTTAGCTCACCTGAATTTTTAGGAGTGAGCTGTTAACATACATGGATACTCTGGCATTCATCGTCTATCATCCATTCTTTTAGTTTATTATGTTTCTTTATATATTGTGTCTAAGTAACATATCATAATTATCTGACACCCCCGCCCCCCTGCATATCAATGCACACCCACCACCACATTATCCCCACCCACATAAAATAAATCAACTCTTTCTTTATACTAGCCCCTCCCCGACATTACAGGCCCATCTTAAATGGAAACTTTTCAAAACTCTTCTTATCAGAAAAAACACTGGTCCTATTTCAGAATAATTTTACAGATACTAGCCTTATGTGACCCTATACCAGAACAGTTCAAGCAATCTTCTAAGCTCAGGTGAGTGATCGTGGGCCATCATGACACTCTTGCATAAATCATAAAAAATGCTATACTAAACATTCCTATTTGTACAAAGAAATATTTCATTGTATCACCACAAATTATAGCTCAAATTATAATTACTAAATTTATTTCAGGTTTTAGTGCCTCTGCTTCAAGAGCATACAGGATGGCATTCTGTATTTTATCTTTTTATTGTTATGGTATGTATATAACTTTCTACATCACACTTCTGAACAAACGAAGGGCTGAAAGAAGCCCTTAAATAGGGCAGAAATGTGTATTCCAGTGCCACCAGAAGAAATAAAAAACACCAGGGAAAGTTCAAGGTCAACATCACATAATGTGTATACATTGAGCATGAGACCTGAATGCAGTGGTCTTAGGCAGTGATTTATTGTGCCTATTTGAATGTAGAAATGTTTGAAGGCAGCAGAAGGGTAGTGGGTCTAGGCCCGGTCATGGTATAAGTTGTTTTATTTAGGTTATGAAAAAGTTACTAGATGCCTTAAGGTCAAGGTCAAACTCTCAGTTACCTATAATAGAAAGAGATGGTTTTTGAACAGTTAGGATTGACATACTGTCACTAACCTGTTTAGATGTGTCTTAAATCACACTGTGGCATTGTATTTTGACTGCTGCAGTTGCTGTTTTGTGTTTTTAGTGAAGATGTACCAAGATACGCTTTTATCTCAGAATGAAAGCTGGATCTTCTGATACATTTATTAGTGCCCTACTGGTTGAAAACCAGTTTTGGAGACTATAGGAATACGCTTTTCCGTCCGTCCGTCTTTCTGTCCGTCCTTCCGCAATTTCGTGTCCGGTCCATAACTGTCATCCATGAAAGGATTTTAATATTACTTGGCACAAATGTTCCCCATGATGAGACAACATGTCATGCACAAAACCCAGACCCCTAGCTTAAGGTCAAGGTCACAATTGGAGGTCAAAGGTCAACAGGGCCTTTTTCCTGTCATAACTCTGCCATCCGTGAAGGGATTTTAATATTACTTTGCACAAATGTACCTCATAATAAGACGATGTGTCTTGCACAACTTTCAGACCCCTAGCTCAAAGATCAAGGTCACACTTGGCAGTCAAATGTTAACATGGCATGAACAGGGTCTGTTTCGTGTCCGGTCCGTAACTCTGCCATTCATGAAGGTATTTTAATATGACTTGGCACAAATGTTCCCCATGATGAGATGACGTGTCTTGTGCAAAACCCGGACCCCTAGCTCAAAGGTCAAGGTCATAATTGGAGGTCATTTTGATGTAACTTGGCATAAATGTTCACTACCATGAGATGGATTGTTGTGTGCAAGAACCAGGTCCCTAGGTCAAAGGTCAAACTTAGAGGTCAAATGCCAAATTCAAGAATGACTTTGTACGGAGTATTTCTTCTTTATGCATGGAGGGATTTTGATGTTACTTGGCACAAATGTTCACCACCATGAGGCACTCTTGTTTTTAGAATTATGTCCCTTGGTTGTTACTATAAAAAGATTATATTGTAACTTATTTATTACAAGCCGTAGGGAAAAATTGAGACCAGTTTTCTGTGGTACAACATGCATGTTACATCCAATTTTTAGGTTAGGTGTATTTTGACCTGGTAAAGAGTTTTATGTGGACTTACAAATATTTTTTTTTTTTTTTTTTTTTTACTATAAATAACTTATATGATACCTTTTTTGATAATCGGCCAAAAAAATGCTATATGAAAACAACTATAGGTTTTTCTATATACAAAATTTTAATCCAAGTGTTTTGTTATAACATATTGTATATATAGTACAATATTGTTTATACATTATTGACAGATATCAGTTCATTATGTTATACTGCAGTCGAGAAACTTAAGTGCCTTCCAGTAGGGGACTTTCCTATCAGCTGATGATTATTTGTATGGTTTGTTATTTACATTCTAGACTGGGTTGACAATTTTCTGCATTGTTCCACTGTTTGTGCGAGAGGTTCCGGAATGCTACAGAAGTATTAGGGGCTGTTGTAGAAAATACTCGTATAGTTGGTATTGTGGTTTTCACCTAACAAAGTCAAAAAGAAGTGCAATATCAGTGAACAGTGATCCTGATGATGATATAGAAGTGCTGGAAGATTGACACACTTTGTGATTTGGGTTTGAAGGTAGCGGGCTGTAATGTCTATCTGTTATTTCCGTTCTGTTGCATATTTTCTCCGTATGATATTTTGGCATTCTCTGGGTGTTACAAATGAGCTACATTTGTGGCAGAACTATGCCGTAATAGCAGATGAGAATACGAAATTGCATAGAAATTACCAACTGTCATCTTATCTTTTTTCTTTGTTTTATCAGTTGCTTTGTTGTATATAGAAGGTACAAATTCACATTTTTTTATCTTTGGTTTCTTTTTCTTTTAAAAAGAATAGTTATAACACTATCTATCTATGAAGAATACTTTTTTTTTTAAAAAAAGGACCAAAGTTCTTTTAGTTTATTATGATTTTTTTAAATCAACTTTTATTGTGATTGATATTTATTTTTAAAATGAATGAAGTTTACTCATTTTCATTTTTTTAGCATGTTTATGTAAAGAAATTTTGTTTTAGAATAGAGATCTGTTGTATTATAGTTTATGTACATAGTATGTTAATGTACACTTAACAAATCTTTTAAAGCATATAATTTTGCCAGTATATTTAATCTTTAGCCTGCTGGCGGCAATTGATTCAGCCTTAGCGACCAGTGCAGACCATGATCAGCCTGCCAGGCTGATCATGGTCAGCACTGTTCGCTATTCAGTCAGTAAATTTTCAGTGAACACCCTTTGAATAAGAAATGGTATTGCCCAAATTGATGGTGGACCAGTCCATTCTAGAATTTTTGCCAGTATATTTAACTGATTGCATGAAATAGAAACACATTCCTGAAATTTGGCTTTACTTTAAATGATTTTTTTCTGTATTTTGTAGAGAAATTTCACCAAAAAGTATTTAAGTCATCTTATCTTTTATGACCATACCACATGTTTAAAAAGTAAAATTTCTGGTACTCGTGGAAAGCAAACCACTTATTTTTGTAGCAAGCTACTGTATAAAATGTACCAGTAATTATAAGAATTGAATGCTATTTTATGTGCGTTTAGACGGGTTTAAATCATAGTGGGACTTCTTGTAAATTGTTAAAGAATTCCTAGTTGCTTCCCATTAATACACAGAAAATAGCATTAAAGTCTTAAATATTCATTGAAAACCTGAGTTATTAGATTTGGGTAGATGTCGGTCGGGCGGGCGGTGGCGGCGGCGGCGTCAAACTGGTGTTTCCGGTCAATAACTTGTTTCGGTAAAGATATTTGAATAAAACTTGGTATGTATGTAGCTTATATCAAGACAAAGGCTGGGATTGATTTTGGGGTTTCTGGGGTCAAGGTCACTGTTACTTAAAATAGAAAAAGGGTTTCCGGTCAATAACTTTTGTTTCGGTAAAGATATTTGAATAAAACTTGGTATGTATGTAGCTTATATCAAGACAAAGGCTGGGATTGATTTTGGGGTTTCTGGGGTCAAGGTCAAGGTCACTGTTACTTAAAATAGAAAAAGGGTTTCTGGTCAATAACTTAACTTAGGAATGAGCTATCATGATGAAACTTGGTGTATAGAAAACTTATATAAAGTTGTAGCTTGGGATTGATTTTGGGGTTTCTGGGATCAAGGTTAAGGTCATTGTTACTAAAAATAGGGTTAGGGTTAGGGTTAGCATATCTTCTACATGCATGGAGGGATTTTGATGAATGTTGGCACAATTGTTCACCATCATGAGACGGAGTGTCATGCGCAAGAACCAGGTCCCTAGGTCTAAGGTCAAGGTCACACTTAGAGATCAAAGGATACAAGAATGGAAACTTTTTCCGGAGCATATCTTCTTCATGCATAGAGGGATTTTGATGTAACTTGGCACAATTATACACCATCATGAGACGAAGTGTCTTGCGCAGTTCCCTTCTTTAGAATTACTTCCCTTTGTTGTTACTATAAATAGCTTATATTGTAACTTTTTCATTACTAGATGTAGGGAAAAATCGAGACCACTTTTCTGTAGTACAACATGCATGTTACATCCAATTTTGAGGTGTATTTTGACCAATCTCTACCTGGTAAGGATTTCTGTGTGGACTTACATTTTTTTTTTTTTTTTTTGTATTTTTTTTTTTTTTTTTTTTTTAAGATTAACTTCCCTTAGTTGTTACTATAAATAACTTATATTGTAACTTTTTTATAATTGACCGTAGGGAAAAACCAAGACCACTTTTCTGTGGTACAACATAGTTGTTACTTTCTAATTTTAGGTGTATTTTAAGGTATCTCTACCTGGTAAGGAGTTTTTTTGTGGACTTAGAAAAACAAAAGAATTACAATGATTACTAAACAACCACAAAATTAAAATTACATCTGCAAATACAGGTGCTAGAGTAAAGAAATTTGCTTTGACGGGCGTATATTGTGACATTCTGGCACTCTTGTTTATTCTTATGAAAAGCGTTGAAAACCTGGTTTTGTGGCATTGCCACGTTTCTTGTTCATACATGTATTGTTAAAATTGTCTACTGTTGAGTTACCTCCCTTAGACCTTAATAGGGTCAAATCACAGTCTCACAGAAGTTCATGTCGGAATAATTAGCTTGCATCTACCTTCAGAAATGCAATTCGAAAACAAAATGTGTTATTTACCTTATCAATATGTAAATGTTACGTAAAAAATGCAGTATATTTATGAATTCATATTTTATGACTTTTTCAAAATGGGTTGAGCTTTTAATTTTATTATGTGATTCCATTATTCAATTTTGCTATAACATTTTACATGTCATTAAGAATTGATCTTTTAAAATGTATATAAAACTTAATGGTTGTTGATTTAGCAATTTAAAAGATACTGGCACAAACATAAGTATTGTGTTTTAATATTTATTAAAGCTTTAAAGGAAAAGGCAGTGTTGTTCTTATGCTAATTCAGTTTACTAGGATTTCTTAAATCATTTAAAGAAGTGAAAGAATTTTCAAAATCAGCTTAAAAGTGACACAGTTATGAGCATTTAAATATTTTATCAAAATGGTGGCCATTTTGTTTCCATGGTAACAAGAAACAAAATGGCAGATTTATTAAATTTTTAGATACATAATTGCAATGTATTTACTAAATTCTGTAAAGTAATTTCTCAACTTTTTCCTGCCATAATGAAAGAAACTACCATGTTTTACATCTTACACTCAAGAAACATATCAAATAAATCTATTTAAAAGGTTATAGAATTAAGCAGTGTGTAAATGACGTCATAAACACACTAAAATGACTGCCTCCATGATCAGACAGCCATTTTCTTAAATTTCAAACTTCCATATCTTTTTCAATAGTGGTCCGATTTTAAAAATTCTTTCAGCATTATGAAAGGCTTGAGGATGGCTTTCATGTAAAATTAACTCATTGTCAGGCATTTCTTGCCCTTTAAACTATATGTTAAAACAGATAGTGTTCTAGATAGAGCACAAACCAGCTTACATAGGTAGACAAGCACTACCTTAAATGTTGCATATGAACTTAATTTGTTAGTTCCATAAAGGGAGGTAATAAAAAAGAATGGATTCATTAATACTTTCAGTTATGTCTATGACAAATATAAAGTATAGCAAGAAATTAATATTTTTTATGTTCATATCAAAAAGTGTTAAAGCCACTTTAAACCGTAGTCATTACGACTCTTTTAAGTTTATGGTTAATAATGCAAGGGCATTACCTTTAACTCGACAGAAGTGAAGTTTTCATGTACTGACCATAGTAAACTAGTCTAAGCAACTAAAGCACCTCAGAGCACTGAGGCAAACTGTGCCTGTCACCATTATCAAAGGTTGCTAATTTTCAGCTGTGATACGAGTTGATACAACTTCTGACTTTGTTATAATGATTATGCATTCCTCACCAATGTGCCTAAATTTGACAAGTTAAGCTGAAAATCATTAAATGTAGCGCTTGTTCATTTTGGTTACCCTGTAATCTTCTGTGATAAAAAATTGACTAAGTCTCAACATCTTGGTTGAATTTTGCTTCAGTAAGACCAGAGTTATAGCCCTTGATTAATCAAAATTGTCATATTTTTTAAAGTGTCACAAGTGAGGAGAATTTTTTCATTGCTTATTATTCTCCTGTGATACATATGTCTGCACTCCAATTGTATTATTGTTTCTATTTTCTTCCGTGTCACTTTTAACATTTCATTTTTGATTTATTTTATGGCTGGTTGTATGTACTCTGTATTTATTCACATTTGTATATCTTAACTCGTGTATTATGTTTAATGAATAAACTTCTATTTTGTATGTACATGTTCTTTTTGAATTCAAGTCTTCAGTGGCCTTGATGTTCCTTGGATGGTCAAGAATTTTATTCCATGCAAAATGCTGGTTAACATGGCAGTGGAATGGAAAACATTTCAAAGCCTGCTTGGGAATCACTGGTCATATTTCAAAAGAACTTGATAGAAATTTTCCAGTGTTTACCAGCATGGTCACTTTTCCTTATATGTATGTGTGATTTCAAAATGATATAAAAGAAATGTACCTTGTTTGATCATTTACCTAGATGGTCTTAACACTTGGTTTTGCAGTAACTCTGCGATTCCAGCAGGTATGCAAATTTTGATTCCATACCTCATGTTTTTATTTCGATGTAAATGAGATGTGAAACCAAAATTTGTAGTCCTGTTTGGCGCCATATAACCTATACTGTGTTGGTGCGCCGTAAAACCCAAATAAATAAATAAATTGTTCAAGGACCAAGTTTGATGAAAATCCATCCAGCGGTTCATGAAAAGCATTCTTGTAAGATCGTCTCAGATGTTTTCAAATGGTTTTGTTGATTTCAGGGGCTGCTAGAGCTAAAAAATATAACCTTTAAAGAACTAAGATCATCACCATACTTGGTATGTAGCACCCTTGTAAATGTCCTCTCCCAATTTTGTTCAAATTACTGACCTCGTGAACCACTTGAGGAAGGTTCATCAAACTTGGGTCTGTAGCATCATTGGCCCCTTTTTGGGGCTGCCATAGCTAAAAATAGAAAAGATTTTTGTGCGACATACATTTCTGTGGATAGCAAGTTAGGGCCATCAAGGCCCATTAATGTTTTATAAATCAAAATTTCTAAAATAGGTCGCTGCCAGGATTACATTAAATTATAATGACATTTTAAAACAGAGACATATTAATGAATTGTCAGTCACTAGTGGATATTTTAAATAAATACTTTTACTGAACTGAAAAGACTTACTCATCTTATGAGAATAGCAGGTATCAAGATTCAATAGCTACTTTTTTCCTAAACTTCGGAAGCAGGGAACAAGTACAATTTATAATGAATGCTTCCGAGTGGGAGGATAATGTCTTGGCTTCAATACGGGAGTATTTTTAAACAAAACAGCCTCAATTTATAATCGGCGCATTTTATAGTTTTAGTTAGGAATGTCTTTGTTGGGTTAAACATCACACTAACAAATTATGATGCTTCCCCAGCTTTTCATGGTATAGGAAAACCCTAAGGTGCACCTCCAGGTACTATTTCATCACATGGGGCACCTGTGGTAGAACCACCAGCCTTTGGTAAACAAGCAGGTTGCCTTCCTGACATGTAGAATTCTAGGCCCAAAGTGGTTCAAAACTCGCATTGTTGAGGGGCAGATGTTTTGAAGTCGGCGATCTTAACCATGGAGATCCTCAATAATTAACAAGAGGGTCATGATGACCCTATATCGCTCACCTGTTAAACTTTGCCTTGGAATCATCAAGATAAACATTCTGGCCAAGTTTCATGTAGGGTCATAAATATGGCGTCTACAGTGTTAACAAACTTTTCCTTTGATTTGAGTGGTGAACTAGCTTTTGATCCCATATAACCCAGCTTCGAACTTGGCATGGGAATCATCAAGAAAAACATTCTTACAAAGTTTCATGAAGATAGGGTCATAAATATGGCCCACAGAATGTTAACAAGTTGAGTGGGTGACCTAGTTTTTGACCCCACATGACCCAGTTTCAAACCTGGCCTAGGAATCATCAAGATAAACATTCTGACAAAGTTTCATGAAGGTAGGGTCATAAATGTGGCCTCAAGAGTGTTAACAAGCTTTTCCTTTGATTTGACCAGGTGACCTAGTTTTTGACCCCATATGACCCAGTTTCGAACTTGGCCTAGGAATCATCAAGATAAACATTCTGACCAAGTGTCATGAAGATAGGGTCATAAATGTGGCAGCTAGGGTGTTAACAAGCTTTTCCTTTGATTTGACCTGGTGACCTAGTTTTTGACCCCACATGACCCAGTTGCGAACTTGGCCTAGAGATCATCAAGATAAACATTCTGTGCAAGTTTGTATCAAATCAAAGCATAAATGAAACCTAGACTATATGGCTGAAAGGGTCAAAATAGAAAAATTTTGCCCCATTCAGGGGCAGTAACTCTAGAACCCATGATGGAATGTAGCCGGTGTTCGAAAGGAACCAAGATCTTATTGTGACAAGTTGTGTGATTAAAATCAAATGTAAAATGTCACTTTATCGTGTTCACAAGGTAAGAACTAACTAATTCTGGCTCTTTCAGGGGCCTAACTCCAGAACCTATTATTGGATCTGACGGATTCATCATGGAATTCAAGATATATTGCTGCTTAAGATATTTTGCAAGTTTGTATCAAATCAAACCATAATTGAAGTCTATATTGCTGCAAAAGTCAAAATAGCAAATTTTTGCCCTTTAAGGGACCATAACTCTGAAACCCATGATGGGATCTGGCCAGTTTTCGAAAGGAACTAAGATATTATGCTAATACAAGGTCTGTGCAAGTTTGACTAAAATCCATTGCAAAATGTGGTCTCTGTCGTGTTCACAAGAAATTGTCAACGGACGGATGACGGACAAAATAGGTGAGCTATAAAAATTGGCAAAAATGACACAGGATATTTACAACTGGTTAAGTATTAAAATCACAAACTTATGTATTGTTATTGAACTTGAAACACTGTACTTTATAAGGCAGGAAAAAAACAATTTCAGCAAACTGAACTGGACAACTTGCATGTATGGGAGGGGATATCCCCATCATTTTAGAGGGCTCAGGGGGCTCTCTCCCTGGAAAATTTTGAAATATAGGTATGAAATGGTGACCTCTGGTGCATTTTTTTGTCAAAAATTTGAGATACTGGAGGGATACCCCCTCATTTTAGGGGGTCAGGAGGTTCTACTCCTGGAAAATTTTTAAATATAGGTATGAAATGGTGGCCTCTGGTGCATTTTGGGTCTAAATTTTGAGAAAGTATTATTTCTTTGCCAAATTGTAGTTTGGTGCAACTTCAAGGAGTATAGATCACTTCTCAGCAACCGGGGGGTCACAGGCCCCCCTTGGCAAGGCGCTAGATTCGGGCCTGATATATAAGGTCAGTCACATATGATGCCCCGAGGTCCAATTGTACATAGCAAGTCTCACCAGTATACCATCAGTCCTTATATAGTGTAACAAAATTCATTCTACAAGTAAACTAACATTTGTTAACATATTTCTTCTTTAAATAAAAAAAGTCTTAGTTTTTTTTTTTAAAAAGTAGGAAAAAATTAGGAACAGACTTAAAAAGTAGGACTACTTGAAATCCCGGATGTACTAACTACTTTCCGAGTTTGCAAGACAGGTTTAAATAATCGAATAAAAACTTTCGTTTCTACAAAACATTTATTCCTAAAAACATTTACATTTACTCAACATTCCAGGCGTTTTTTCTCTCTCAAATTCACTCAAAAAGAAACATTGGGTGGACTCGTATTACAGAAATAACAATATGTATACATGTACATGAAGGTTTTAAATACAATGCATAAATGTATAAAAATCTAATGACTATTAAATACAAAATGTTGGATGAAGTGAAGAGTCTTGTAATACTTCTTTCAAATTGAGGAGTCGGTTTTTTTAGTCCAGTTTCATCAACTTCAGTTCTTTGCAAATTAGCTCTTTGGAATATTTTGTTTCTCATCTGAGATAACTGAAGCCTAAGTTTAAAAAAAACCACATTTTTATCAATCAATTAAATATAAAAAAATAATTTTATCGCTGTTGATATTTTCACGAGGATTGAAGCTTTGCTCTGGTACTGTATGCAAAATAAAACACTGCTGCTGATACTGCTAACGCTACAAATTCGCTAGGTACCATCTGTCCCTTCCATACACCCTGAAATAGTAACATTATACAGTTAGTGTAAATCGTTCTTCCCTTTCCTAAGCCAAAGGCATTCATAAAAGTTGCTATTTAAAATGGAGTACATATGTTAAATAATAAAATGTACAGGCTGACAAGCAGAAAGTATAAGCTGCTAGGTAGAACGGTCTAGATGTCATCTGCTATGAAGTAGCAATGTCAACAATAGTCTGAATACTGTGAAATCATTAATATTCGTGGGGGACTAATTTTCGTGGTTGAGTCAATCCACGAAATTTAATCCCAGCGAACAAGTAAAATTCCCATTCATTTTATGTTCAAAAGTTAATATCCACGAATTCATATCCCCATGAAATTGCTGTTCTGACCAAAACAATGAAACTTCATGCCCACGAAATAAAAAGATTTTACAGAAAATGGAAATTAAGCATTTCACTTTTGGAGTAATACAGAGATTTTAACAACATTCTGTTAAAATACATTTAGTTCACTACAAGATAGCTGTATTGGCAGCAGTTGTAAATTTTATGTAGCTGGAAATGTAGACAGAAACATCTGACCAACGAGGACACTGGAAATACACGCATCTGATTTTCTACTGAACAAAATATGGAATACTGTAGAAAGCTTCTGTAGTGTGATTTATGAAATTGCCAGAAATGCAAATGTAGTTTATACCCATATAAATACACACAAAAAACATCCAATATTTAAATAAAAGCAATGCAAAAACTAATCAAATTTATAAAAGTACATGTAAAGATAAGTTGAGAATGTCTTCTCAATACTCTAGTTCATACTTTTTGTGTTTTCAGCAAATTACTGAAATATCAAATGACATAGCTGATAATTTCACAGTGAAAAAAAAAATCAAATATATGCAATATTTGGTTACCACTGAAAAAGGAATAAAAGAATGTTATTTTGTTTTCTATGTAATATTGTATTATCTTTCACTCGTGAACTTCAGATCTTACACTTTCATGTGTGCCTATGTCATTTATAAAAATACTGCATCTGGTGTTCACTTGTGAAAGACACTTCAATCGTGCACTTTAACAAACCAACATTATATATTGCTGTAAATGTGAACTTACAGGATGGTTTACTGGAATGGTGAACAATGACTTAACTGATGCCACATTTTCTCCGCTGCGCTGAGCCTGAAAATATTAAACAACAAAGTGAAAAAGAGAACTACTACTTTTAAAACACTAATAAAAACAGCTAAACATCTATCAATAACTTTCTAATGTATTTTCAATATCAACAACCTAGTATAACTTTATAATGAGCTGCTTGACTTTCAAGTCTAAGAATTCTATATCTACATTGTAAAAACCATTTAATTCTATGTGGTTTCGGTCAAAGCAACTTATGAAACCATTCAATTTCATGGGCACAAACATGTAATTTTGACAGAAATAGCTATTTATGTATACAAATGTATATGAAAACTTGTATTTCAACTTAGGAACATAAAATTAATGGGAAATTTACATGTCTGTCGAAATTAAAATTGGCAGATCAACTCGCTCAAGTCAATGAAAATTTTCCCATATGAATATTAATGATTTCACAGTATATAGTTGGGATATAATGTTGCTGATTTCAATATTTAATACCAGAATTAATTGAAGTTTTGTCTGGATTATATTTCGTGGACAGATAAAACAACAAATAACAAACCTTTCTCAAACTTGAGTATCCATCTTCATCGTAAAATTTCAAATCGTACTTTCCAGAGGGTAAATTTTTGTTTTCATCACTAAAGCTCACCTGTAAAACATATATAGAACGTAGCCATAAATTACACAAATTGCTTTTGTGGCAGACTGATACGATCAAATAATTACAGATTCTAAAACAGTTTAAAAATGACAGTTGATTGCAAGCAAGAAAGTCATTTATGTACAGCTGCAAGCAAGAAGTGCCGAGTGCAATACCTGCATCAAACATAAAACTGACACTAGAGCAGCCAAACAAAGCTGTATCCCACGTAGTTGTTTGTTTAAACAAACCCACAAGGATCAGCAATGTACAGGTAGAACAGTACTGCTTTAAATCTAAGTAAGGTATCTCGTAACTTGTCTTCACATAACCAGTTCCAGTTCTCCACATAACTGGCTATACATTCGATTCATACAAAATATCAAAGGCCTAGATGTTCTGTATCAATCAAATGATCTGATAATAAAAACAAACAGTATATTTTAAAACTAACATTGTGTCGGTTATTTCCTACTCATTGAACAGACTACTGTAAAATCATTTAATTTCGTGGGCATGGAATTCCGTGGTTTTGGTTAAAATGGCAATTTCATGGAGATACAAATTCGTGGATTTCAACTTCTGAACATAAAATGAATGGAAAATTTACATGTTTGGTGGGCTTAAATTTCGTAGATTGACTCAACCACGAAATCCAAGAAAATTAGTCCCCCACGAATATTAATGATTTCACAGTATCTGGCTGCTTATAGAACATTTCCGAGATATAATGCACAATAAACACTGTGACCAAGTTCGGTGAACACTGGATAAGAACTATTCTTTGGAGCAGCCACTGTCAATTTTCACAATTTTTAAGAATTCTAGGGCCATCAGTCCAGAGCCACTAGGACAATCCAGATGATGATTAAACTTTGATAACATATTATGCCCATTAACATTGTGACCCAGTCCGGTGATTATTGGGTAAGAACTGCTCAAGCTTGTGGACAGAGACAGCGCACCGTCAATGCTTGCAATTTTGAGTCATTCAAGGGCTGTAACTCCAAAGCCACGGGGACAATCTGTATAATTCTCAAAACTGGCATAGATTTTATGCCAATAAATATTGTGACCATGTTTGATGAACACTATGTAGAAACTACCCCAGGGAGTGGACACTCAATTTTTGCAAATTTTTTTGTAATCCAAGGGCTAGAGACCCTGGAACAAACCACCTGGTTATCAAAGTTGAGATACAAGTGTTAACATTATACATCCCATTTCATGGGTGTATAAAAATTAACAATAGGGACTGACAGAAATGTTCTGCAATATCAGACATTGAGCAAGATGTACACACCTGATACTTGAAGTCTGTGTTCTCGTCATTTCTGGTCACAGCTAGAGTCTTTCCGCTGATGTCAGCAAACAAAGTTAGATCCTGAAAAGTGAATACCAATATCACATATCAGTACAGCAGCAACATAAAGGTATTTGCTATATTACCATTAATTTTAATTAATCTGACATAAATTATTAGACTTTGTGTCTGTTTTTTTTTGTTAACAAGGAATAAGGATGTGTCCATCTCAAGGGGAAACTTACAGGTACATGTATACTGAATAAACAAACAGCTGGTACAAGTATATTGAATAAACAAACAGCTGTTTTTTCATAAATATGAAACAGTTCATATTAAAAGTAAACTGTCACAAAATATGCCTGTCACTCCAACATTTTACTTTTGACACTTACTGAGCAGACTTGTAGACAATTTTCTCAATTTAGACTATAAGTGTTTTTGTATGAAGAATTCAATAATCAGTGGGGTTTGAACCCACTTCCTTCCACTTCTGAAACAAGTGCTCACACTTCTGTGCTACAGTGAGTGTGTGTATTTTATGTATATTGTTTTTTTTCCATTGATAACCATGTATGGTCGACTCCTTCACAAAATACATGAAGTATGTAAGTACTCATAAGTAGTATGTTATAGTACTTGGGAGGCCAGTGCAAAATCCCAAAGGTGCTTCCATTCTTGAAGCTTCCCTGGTTCTCAGCATGCTAGGTGTAAAGCACCCATACACAGGACTCCTATCTGAATTGTAGTTATTTTAGTTGCAGGAACAGGGACTCCTGACCTATGATCTATACAAGTTTATAGATAATGTGTGGAATTCTTCTATTTTACCTCAAGACCATTCTTGCATGTTACTGAAAACTGTACTATGAAAACTGTATCCATTGATGAGGTAGCTTCTGTTGTTGTATACACTTTTGACTTCACTTTAGGGTCCACACAAGAATCACCTAAAAACATAGAATTTAGTTGTTGTAAAGAAGCAATGGAGATAATTCTTCATTAAAAGTGATTTGGTTCTGACACTGCACACAGACGTGACCTGCTTTTATTAAAATGTTGGTGATAAACTCCCTTTGTAACTGAATTAATTATTTTCAGGTTATCAAAATCAGCAGCGACGTTGGTCTAATTTCGATATGGGTTTTCAAGCTCTTAAATGCTTAGATGCGAGAAAACAAAATCAAAAAGAAAAGAAACAAGAGGGTCATGATGACCCTGGATCGCTCACCTGAGTAATATGTGCCACATGTTTCAAATGTCAGACTGATGCTAAAATATTAAGAAAGTAGGTCACATTCATGGTCACTGAAAGTCAGTGTTACGATCGTTGTGCAAAACTGTATAAGTCATCCAAATTTCAAGGCTGTATCTTAAAAAACAAGAAAGTAGGTCAGTAGGTCAAGGTCACAGTCAAGTGACACCTTATCACTTGGGGTCATTGACTCATTAGGTAATTATAATTATGATCAGATAATTATTTTTTCCTATATAACTCCTATACAAGTGTCCCCAGGCAAGAATTTTTTAAAGGTTTTTCCTATATAGATACGAGTCTATGTAAAACTTGGGACTCCGAGGTGGGGCCTCTTTTCACCTCAGGAGCATAATTTGAATAATCCAAGATTTACTCTTGGAATTTTGAGATGATATAAATCATACAAAAAGGTAATTAACGGGGTAGGATGAATAAAAATATTAGCAAAAATATCATTACATATAAAATTATAATTGGGGACCCCCAAAAGTCATCCAGGACTCCCAAACTGGCAAGTGTGGGAGTCCCGAGACCCCATCTGGAAAATCCAAGGGAAATCCCTGAAAACTTTAGAAAATAGCTGATACATGTAGTAAATACAATGATTGTTATAGATTTATAATAAGAATGAAAGAAATGTTACAAAACAGCATATTAACTGATTATCAATTAGCGACATCAGGGCTTTTCATCAGGAAATTGGGAAGAGGTCTTGGCCTTTCAAATTGGGAAATTTATGCGCGATAACTGTCCATTTTGGGAAAAATTATCAACCGGAAGTTAACACCGAAAGACTAGGCAAATTTATCTCCCCTGAAACATGGACTAAAATCCAGGCCATGGATTTTAACGTACTAGACTGGCAATGTGTCACACGTTGTTCTGTGCGCTGTTAGGCTATTGTGCGATAAAAAATCGATACCAGACAGACGCTTCCTGTGGAAATACTAAAATGTAAACACAATCTTAACTGTCTGTTGCATGATTTTGGGAAATCTTACCTTGCATTTTGGGAAATATTTCTGCCACAGTTGGGAAAAAATAGTTTATTTTTGGATTGGGAAGAGGCCTTTTATAGGCCTCTGTTATATATGGATGGAAAGCCCTGGACATAAACATATATAATGATGTAAGTAAAGATTACCTTTACTGTTATAAACATGTAACTCGGGGATTTCTTGTACCAGGAGAGGAAGGGGCCCCAAGCCTGTGTTTTGGGGAAAAAATAGCTCAGTAACTCGGCAAAGGCCCTTTTAAGGGGAATAAAAAACCTGATGTTAAAGGAAGTGTCTAGCTGTCCGGTAACCGGACGCCTAGCTAGCCTGCGTTCTAGTCGTGTCCGGTTACCGGACAGCTAGCAAATCCTCACGAGATTATCTAGTCGTCCGGTAATTGATTTCTTAATGAATAAGTAATGATTTTATATAGTTTTAAATGTTATTTACTTAAAATGTCAATACTTACCTGATTTTTCAGTCGATTAAACGCAAGAGATCGTGTTTGTTTACAATCCGTTAACATTCTATTTTTAGAAGTGATAAAGCATTGATCGCCGAACATCCATATGCTATTTTGTAAAAAGTGATGGTTTTTTTCTAACGGCCTCATTAATTATTAAAACACAATTATATATATATTTTTTGAAGAATGGAAAGCTTAAAAAAGCAATTTATTCATTAATTTTGACTATAATAGACCATTTCACGGCAAGCGTCTAAGTATTGGAAAAGTCTTGATCGGTAGACGCATTCTAAGCGAGAATTCTCGAGACGCAACGAGATTTGAAAAACTGGGGGCTCTTCTGTTATTTATCGATTTTTGCAACAAAGTTTCCTGATGCATAAATCGGTGAAAAAGGGTTTTCACTTCAGTGGTTTATTGATTCGGCTGATATTGACATAGGAAAACTGAACTCCTATCTGACTGTTTAGACTAAAAATATGGTTATGATTTTGTCAGCATTTGACCGTAATTATATCGAATCCACCGTTTTTATCAGTATGTGTATTTCTTTTTTATCAAATTTGAATAACGTGAATATTATGCAAAAATTTAGAACCCGTGTCACCACTAAGAGTCTGTTTTAAAGAAGCACTAACAAAAAGAAAAAAAAACGGCAAAAAAAAAAAAAAACAAACGACAATGGACTTTCGCGTTTAAACAATTACATGCTCACTTCATTTTCTTATTTTAATAATTATATTTGACTGCTTTGTGTTTCATACATAAAATAATACAAGCATATCATTTTAACACATAACAAAATGAAAAAAAAACAAACAAAAAACAAAAAAAAACAAAAAACAGTTGGGTCAGGCTACAACCAAAGAGCTATAAAATGTATTTAATACTTCTTTGCTACAAGTTATTAAGTTATTTCAAATGATCGGTATATAAGTCCTTCCCACAATTTAACATTCATCTTTTTAAATGAACCTTTTAAACCATTGTTAACAAATACGTGCAATTCAGATTTTAAAATAATTCCAGTTTTGAAACATCAAATACAAATGACTCTTAAAAATAGTCTTTGTCTAATTCATCTAGTCAAAATTTACCCCCGCCCGGAACGAAATACACACTGGTTGGATCGTTCGCCCGTCAGTCGAGCGATCACATGTTTGGTGTCTGGTACGGCCACTCTATCCGTAAGTATTATTTATCAATGAGACAAGTTTAAGTTACTGTAGAAATAGTATAGTGCTTGCAAAAAATAAATAAATAATATGTTGAAGAAAACGGGTGTATAACCCTAAACAAACAATAATTATTCCCTTATAAGTTGGTCGAAATATGCACAATCAAAACGACATGAAGTTAATGTCAGACGTAAAAATTTACCGACATGAAATAAATAGATTATTGTATATATCCATTTGATGTCCATTATGTGTTGGGTTTACGCCGTTTCTCAACAACCTTGTCACGGCGGTTTGCTTACACAACCTGTTTTATACTTTCTAACCAGTAGGTACTCTCCGTAAGAAATTTACATCTTCCCCACTTCATGCAGTGCTGTAGGAAGTCGGTCCCGAACTAACATCTCCAGATTCCGGAGAAAACCGCATTTAGTTATTTATGAAACAGCTGAAATGGGCTTAAACTTTATACGAAAACAAAAAACAAAAAACAAAAACCACTATTTAATAACGCTACAAGCCGTAAAATAAAGGCTGCAAATAAATTAATAAATTCCACAAACAGACAATATGAACTTGGTTGGAAAATGCGGGAAAAGACATGTTTAGAGTTCCTTAAACTTCCTAATTTTCTTAGCACTGTAGCGTGAAAATAAACACGGTAGTCAAGGAGTTTTGTTATCTTATTCTATTCAAAAACATCCCGGGATCATTTTCAGAAAATTTCTAAAAATCTATGGAGGAGAGAACGAGCAGTAAAATGTTTAATAAAAAGTATCATTTTTTCATTTTTTGTGTGTGTAACATGCATTCACGCATACAAGTGTGACAATAAAAATCAGAAAGAAATCGGAGAATTGTTAACAAAATTGAAGTACGCTTAAAATGCAATTTATGTTGTTGTTTTTATTTTTCCCTAAATGTCGCGTGAAAAGAATGTAGGGGAAAATTGAAGACAATACAGCGAAAACAAAGTCGGAGACCCCGCATTTTATCTCTAATTTTACAGTAAAATAAATTTGTATTATGAGTTTAGTTTTTTTTTACACATTACTTAGTCATTCCGTTCGAAAATAATAATTTCGTAGAAAGATTTTGGCATAGTCTTTGCATTAAGTAAGAATTCCTTCGGCGAATAGTCGGAGTACATATTTGAAAATTACATTACCGTATAGGTTTCAACGGTCCTGTTATAATAAATGAAATAAATTTCTTTTTGATTGAAATGGGCGCCCGAAACTAAATTAATCGCTGTAAAAACAGCAACATCAAAACTATTTAGGCTAAAACGTGATTTTTCGACGCCATTTGCGTAAAAAGTGTGCATTTGACCTTTTCAATAATTGTACATCGGGTGAAGATCAGCTTTTGCTATTAATTAAACAAGTTATTAAGGACGCAACTTGTGTTTGAAATTCCCGCTCATTACACCTGTCAATAAACTACAGACGCAGCGGTTGGTCAGCTATCGTAAGACATTTAAGTAAAGCGTTCAGCTATACAGACTATTTCATTGTTTATTCTCAACGTAGTTCGATTCAAAATTGAAGAAAACTGTCTCAAACTTAACACGCTGTACATAACCTATCTATCTATCTCTTAGCCCCCAGTTTTTGTCTTATCGTTTAATCACGTTAATTCACGGATTAACGGTAATCAGTTTGCGCATGCGCATATACTTCGTGAAATGGTCTATTATTTCAAAATAAAATGGATTAATGAACGCTCAACTACGTACTGTTTTTCTTAAAGTTTTGAACATCACGCTGTCGCTTTTGAAATTAGATGTCATTTAAAACTGTTATTCATTAAAAAATATTTGAATACTGAAATATGAAAATTTGAAAGTACTTAAAAAACTGTTTTAGTTTTGAAAATCCAGTGAAAAAGTTGTTAAAATTTAAAAATTCCGTTCCCATAAAAGCCTCCAGATGAACAGATTTTAATAAGTGATGTCACGTCGATCTCGCCATTATTGAGTTCGGCAAACTTCCATTTTATCGGCTGAATAATGCAGTGATTTATTGTAAATGTTTATAGTATGTATTTACACAAAAATTTATTTGCAGATAAGAATCGATATCTTAAGTAAGTAACATAAAAACTATATAAAATCATGTCTTATGCATTAGGAAATCAATTACCGGACGACTAGAAAATCCCTGGAGGATTTGCTAGCCGTCCGGTAACCGGACGACTAGAACACAGGCTAGGGGTCCGTTTACCGGACGGCTAGACACTTCCGATGTTAAAAGTCAGCACATACAACAGTGTCAACATTGACATCATATTAAAATCATATTACCCATTTTCAAGCAAAGTTCAATAAAAAAAGTAAACAAGAGGGGCAGAAATGACCAATTTGAAATCGTCAAGGGGGATGAAAAGACCATTTGAAAATGGGGAAGAGCTGACCATGGGTGAGTTGACTGTCGATTGTCTGAGAGTGATGTCATTTTTTTCAAAATTCACTACAAGGCTTCAAAATTACTTTTTCCTGTCCAGTAACACTTCCGTGGAATAAAAGAAAATGGCGTTGCTTCTTTTTTTAATTTTAAGACTATTCACATTCTATGTGACATGATGATGCCCTATCACTGTATCAGGCTATCTGCCTAAAGTGTATCGGACTGCCACGTATGCAGATTTTTCCACTCGTCTCTCAGTTGGTAAAACGAGTAAGAAGGAAATATCATCAATAGGATAAGACATAAATGGTGACTGAAGAAATTGAGAAGAGAATATCTTACCAAATACCATAAATGGCATCAGTACCATGCAGAATGCAAAAATTGTTTTGCCGGCGAGTTCCATCTTTCTTCTTCCGCAACGGTGAAACGGTAATGACCGATGATAACCGATCGGTGCAAGAATTGCTCCTATTCCTGCCCGTACCGTACCGTACTATAAAGGTTACACTAGTCTAGTCAGTCTACAGTCATACTTGTTTTCGTACTTCTATTTATATTTTGTTGTCTAAAACAGTGTTTCTATATCTACATCTACATCTATCAAGGTGTGCAAGAATAAAAGATAAAGAGAAATGGCAAGTAAAGTATGAAAAGACTCGGACAAGTGCAATATAGTAAAAGTAAGGAAATAAAAGTAAAAGATTGCCCAGTTGTGACATTCAGACTATACGTGCTGACCACTCCGGCCTGCGTGGCGCTACCAGGGAAGTGTCCCCGCCGGCACAGCTCGTGAGTCTTATACTATTGAAAATGCCACAACTCGGGAGGAAAGTCCTCATTTAGGAGGGTTTGGTAGATAGCTCCCTCTCTTGAAGTGTGCCAAAGAGGGAGCCTCAGCAACTGAGGCTGGTAGTGCGTTCCGCTGTCGGATGGGTCTCAGAAAGAAGCTGTATTTAAACTGATTGCTAGATGGTTGGTAGAGTTGTAAAGTTTTGAATTTGGTGCCTAGATCTGGTCATGGAAGTCCTTTGTCTGATGCATCTGCTTGGATGTCGATTAAGTTGTGATAGATCTTGTAGAGGATTGTGATTTGAATCTTAGTCCGCCTAGCTTCCATTATTTTGAAAGAATGAATAGATGTACAAGTGTACAACACATAATAGAGCAAAATATACAAACGATTTGAAATCAAGCCTTCGAAGAAGTCTAAATATGTGAATTCGTTTCCTTGGGTTTGTAAATTAATGTTGAATGCGCGGATCCGGAGGGGTCCGGACACCACCACCGGAAAATCCTTAACAAAAGAAAGAAAAGAAGAAGGAAAGAAAACGTTCTTTTGAAAAGGCAACAATAGGACCGCATTCAAAGTGTATGTGGCTGCTGCTACATACGGCCACGACATAATTCATATTTATGTTAATTATCTCAAAGAAACAAAGAATTTTACCTTTAAGCAAACTTAATTTTATTATTTTAGGTGAGCTCATAAAAATATGCAAATAAGGGGTATATTGTATATAAAACTGAAGTGGACAAATTGTTCTTAAATGTTTTTAAAATGCCCGAGAATGCAGGACTTCAAATTTTTCACTGGATTTATTCCGCTCTCAAACAAGCCTATGATATTCGGGTAACGAGCTATAACATTTAAGCTTGCAGGGTTAATGATTTTCGAAAGCTATAACAAAATGAAATCAATCTGTTGTGGCAGCTTGATGGAATACAGATTGCTATTGCAACACGATCAAATACGTCCCAAAACTTTTATCCAATCTGTCTGTACCGTTTTAGCAAAATAACTACCCTTTGAACTTACATATGAGATATTGATTTGATACTGCTCTAAGTATTAAGTAAGAATATTGCCTGAAGGTTCTATATATTAACTTAATTATTACACGTTTTTCAATGATATAAACAATGTATACTAAAAGTGTACCCCTTTTAAATAAATTTGGCATAAGACCTTTTAATGATGTTACAGGTTAAAGGTCAGTAATTCAAATCTTTCTTTGTTTCATATAAAAAAACGACAACTTCATGTCGTCTTTACATATCTTTAGAGAACATCACTTTTTCCTACACCAATTTTTCATGAAAGTTCTATCAAAAATTAACGAAAAAATGGAAAGAAAATAGGGGGTTGAATACATCAAACAAATTTTTTTTCTAATAAATACTATAAAAACACCTTATAAACACTATCAAAACCGCCTTTTGGTGTTTGTTAGTGCGTTCCATTAGTAATCCATTGAAACAATCAAGAAATGGTTGCAATGGATCGCTAACGGAACGTATTCCATTAAATGGATCGCGATTTTGAAGCGAGTTTTTAACTTTACAGAGCCATTCAGAAGGCTTTCTCCTCTTTTATCAGGAAACATATGGTTTTAATCCATCAAATGTACTGTAACAGCAGATCTTCTAGTTGCTATGGTTATGTTATGTAATCTCATTTAAGGTATAATATAGAGGGACAGAAATTAGTGCATTTTGTAGGTTGTAAGTATAGGGGTTGGACATATGGATTTACTGAAGAGAAAATGGTGGTTATTTCATTTAATTTCTATGACTTACAACTAAAGGTATTTTCTTAATACATGTACTTACAATTCAGTATAAATAAATGTATGTTAACATTGTGATTCTTTATAGATTTCATTGTATGTTAGAATTCAAAGATTTATCAAATGCATAACACAATAGTTTTTGAAATGCAGATTCAAATGACCTGTATATTACTTTCTTATATTGAAACTAGTTAATAAATATATGTTTCTCTTTGTCTATCCATATTTCACAAAATTTAAGATGGAATTTCTGTTAGCTGCATGATTTATTAAATGATTTGTATAAAACTGCATCCAAATGATCATGAAAATGTTGAATGATTGCTATATAAATTATCTAACAAATTAATATTTGAATAATTTTAACAGAAAACCCTTTTCAACAGTTACTGCATATCTCTGCAAATCCAGGCTATATATATATATCCAGTCACATAAACGATTTGCCAAAACTGAATGCATCAGGTTTCAATTAAATACAGCTTGTAGTTAGGAATTTATCAGTTTGATGAAACGCATTCCATTGAGTGATCTATTAAGCGATCTATTATATATGCGTTCCATTAAGCGATCCATTAAGCGATCCACTATACGATCCATTATGCGTTCCATTATACGATCTATTATGCGTTCCATTGAGCGATCCATTGTGCGCTCCATTAGCGTGTTGTTAAAGTTTTGTTTGCGGGTCATTCTCTACGAAAATTTTGATGGGGTTTTTGGATATAAGCTGGGGTATTAGGTCTGTATGACATATATCCTCCTCTTTCATTTGGAGAAAAAAGAAAAAATATCCGTCCGAATACCAACATTATCCCCTATAAAGAGTCGGCCAGCCTGAGGGCCATAAAATGTATTACTTCGACAGGGAAATGCAGTCAAATTTTACACTGTAAATAATTCTCATTATAAATTAAATGTTTTTACATTTTTTCACATGTACTCAGGAATATATATTAATGTAAATTAATTTATTCTAGCGTTTGAAATATTGCAATTTGGGAAAAAACTTATAGCAAAGATTTCCTACTATGAAAAAAATAAACAGAAAATATTCAATTGTTTTCAATGGCCTTTAAGCAAGTAACAAAATAAAACGGAAAATCAAAGAAATTCTTGATTTTATAGAAATTCTTTTTCAAGTGCATTTTTGAACAAAAAATAAATAAAAATAGGGAAGTTATTTAAACGCAAATTTTGTTGTAAATTTACTTTTTATTGTTTAAAATAGCAATAAAATATATGATCGTTCAAATACACAATGACACGTTAAAGCGTGCCAAATGCATTTTTTATGTTTTTGATATAAACAGACATAAAGAGATTAATTAAAACAATACTTTTTATTAAAAATATATAACACTTGATCTTACATTGTTTAGCCGTATTATCAGTTTAAAGTTATATAATATTCTATAAGTAAATATCACCTGCAAATTAACTACCATGCAACAGACTATTTCGGCAATTCGATGTCTGACATGTTATGCCTATCGCCAATTTCGGCCACAAATGGAACATACCGGGTAAAAGCATGTACTAAACTACTGAAATGGTCATTGTGGTTGAAAATTTTCTGGACAATAACCTACTCCGTTCGATCTGGCCTGCCATGTTAGGTTAAAAGAAAATGTTTCGTGGAACGAGTGGTGTAGAAATGTTTATCTACCGAATTTGCGCAGAAAACGGAAACTTCAAAATTTTATATTTTTCAAACAAGAATTTCACTTAAATTATTCCACAGACCCAAGATAAATCGAGAAAAGGTGATTTAAATTTTATATTAGCACGTGCCATGTAAAACCACACAGTGACCTATTGCGACAAGTATAGATCACCTATAGCGATGCCCGCAGTTTGTCAAGACCCCCAAGCCTGGGGTTCGCTTTTTTTACTCAAGCCAAAGCCTATTGCAATTTAAAAGACAATTGTTACGACCAATTTTTGGATCCTGACAGCTGTAGCGGAATCAAAACCATTATTTTGCTTTGGCCTAAATGGCAGGCCAATCATTTTAAACCTTTTGCTAGAAATTTATAAGTGCCAAACTGGAAAGACTCCTTATGTTATTTCTAATTTTCAGTACTGCTAAAAGGAAGATACCAGATTGAAAAATTGGTAAGGAACTTATATTCCAGACCAAGATGAAGATATCAAGCTTTTTAAAACGAAATAGTATTCTAATTATCTAGGATGCCTAAAAAGGATCAAGTGCCCCTTTTATTGCTTATATGATGCTAAACTTTGATAAGATTTGAGTTTTCATAGAAATCTTAATGGGTATTCTAATTTAGCTTTTAATACCTATAAATATTAACAAATGAGCCCCTAATGAATCAGGAATCTTAACAAAATGAATAAATGAATAATGCCTCTACGTAAAAATGTACTTCAGTCTGTGAACTTGAAACCGTTACATGAATAAAGCTCATTTTAGTGCCGCTTAGTGCATTAAATTTATAACGTCAACGTGAATGCACATTCTAACACGATCCGCAGCAGTTGCTATATAAACATATAGCGAAATCGCCTATACATGAATCTAGGATAAAATATAGCTCTTCCATTCCACCCTACGATTGTAACACGACTGTGAGATTCTACTCTGCTTCTGTTATATACCGACTAAATACTCTACTTTTCAGTGATATGTAGTAGTAATAAAAAGTACATCAAATTTTCTGAAACAAACAATTTCTAACTGATGAATTTATTTGTTTATAATTTTACCGTAAGAAAATGTTTCAGCCCGGTAAGTTTCAATTTCAACACCAGTGCATCTAGTCTGGTCGTGTGTGTAGTTTACAATTTCTGCGCTGTAGGCACCACAGATGTCAACTAGATTCTACTTTGACAGTAAATAAATTATAATTCATGTTTTAGTGGTGTTTATTGACAGTGTTTATTGGGCCTTTTTTTGTTTGGGTTAAAGTTCCTAGTGAAATGCCAGTCAGTTGTGGTCTGCTACCCTAAAAATGGCGCATATTTGCTCTCCTCCGCGCAATAAACACCTACCTCCGGTTTCGATCTGCAAAACTTGCCATGTGGGTTGTATGAACATGAAAACCATCTCATTTCATGCAGAATGTATTCAAGTAGCGAAAAAGTGTGATTAAACCACTCGTTCTACACGAATTTGCGCAGAAAATGGGAAAATTAGGATCTATTTATTATGGACTTCTTTCGACACCACGGAAGCACATTTTCGACCGAATTACTGACCTTATTCCTACAGACCAAGTTTGATGCAAATCTGAGAAGAGGTATTTTATAGGTATTTCTATTTTAAGCACTAGTGGCCCCTTAAAGGAGCGAAGTGACCCCTATTGAAAAAAATGGTAAAATACCTTATAATGATGCTCCAAACAAGGTTTGATAAAGACCCACCAAGCAGTTCATGAGAAGAAGTCAATTAAAGGCTTTTCTATTTTTAACTCAAGCGGCGCCTACAAGGGGCCGCCTGTCCCCATCTGAACAAATTTTAGAGAGGACCTTATAATAATGTTACAGACCAAATTTGCTGAAGATCCATCAAGTGGTCCATGAGAAGAAGTTCTTTAAAGGTATTTCTATTTTTAGCTCTAGTGGCCTTAAAAATGGACAAGTGCACCCATTTTGAATGATATTGGGAGAGGACCTTATAATAATGCTACAGACCAAGTTTGATGAAGATCCATCTAGCTGTTTATGAGAAGACGTCGTTTAAATGTATTTCTAATTTTAGCTCTAGCTGCCCTTAAAAGGGACCAAGTGCCTCCATTTGAACAAAATTGGAAGAGGACCTTATGATGATGCTACAGACCAAGTTTGATGAAGATTCATCAAGCTGTTTATGAGAAGATGTCGTTTAAATGTATTTCTAATTTTAGCTCTAGCTGCCCTAAAAAGGGACTAAGTGCCCCTATTTGAACAAAATTGACCTTATAATGATGCTACAGACCAAGTTTGATGAAGATCCATCAAGTGGTTCATGAGGAAAAGTCTTTTAAGGGTATTTCTAATTTTAGCTCTTGGGTCAAGTGCCCACATTTGAACAAACTGCAGCCCCTATTGAATACACAAGGTTATTCTTTGAAATGACCAGGTGACCTAGTTTTTGACCCAACATGACCCATATTTGAACTTGACCTAAATTTCAACAAAGCAAACATTTTGATCAATTTCATGAACATCCTGCTAAAATATATCCAGGTAAACTTCATGAAGATCCGTTGTAAAATGCATTCCCTATTGCATACACAAGGTTTTCTTTGATTTGACCAAGCGACCTAGTTTTTACCCTCAAATTACCTATATTTGAACTTGACCTAGATTTCATCAAGGCAAACATTCTGACTAAATTTTATGAATATCCAGTGTAAAATGCAGCCCCTATTGCGTACACAAGGTTTTTCTTTGATTTGACCCGGTGGCCTAGTTTTTAAACCCAGATAATCTATATTCAAACATGACCTAGCTTTCATCCAGACAGACATTTTGATCAATATTTCATGAAGATCCGGTGTAAAATGCAGTCCCTACTGCATGCACAAGGTTTTTCTTTTATTTGACCTAGTGACCTAGTTTTTTATCCCAGATAACCCATTCTCAAACTTGACCTAGATTTCATCAAGGCAATCATTCTGACCAAATTTCATCAAGATCAATAGAAAAATACAGCCTCTATCGCATACACAAGCTAAATGTTGACGGACAGACGACAGACAGACGACGGACGCCGGATATCGAGCGATCACAATAACTCACCTGCTAAAAATGTTAAAATAAAAGAAAACATTGTCTGTTCCTACATGAAAGATCAAATTATCTTTCATTCCCGAACACCATATTTCACATTTTCACTCGTGGCTATGGTGAAAATATTGCATCTGGTGTTCACTTGTGAAAGATATTTAATATCTTACACTGAACACAAACAAATAGTTTCTTTATCGTCCATACCTTTATGCTTTCGTTTCCTTCTTTTGCTTTTATGGCATACAATATATGGAAAAAATGTAGTGTTCATGCACGTGTAAATCATGTCTAAAACTCAAACTTATAATATAAACTCATTCAGGTCTCATTAAAAAACTACTATGCTGCTCCATATCGTCGCGAATGTCAACCCGGATACGAAGACATTGGAACTACAGTATACAAAGTACTATACTGTAGAAACGTTATGTGTTTTTGATATATTTTTGAACTTCAGTGAAAACAGTAATGTTATCTTCTGCAGAAATGCTATCATTGCCGTATAATAGCTTTTTTGGCACTAAGTGGATGCAGTAATCAAGTTCTCTTCTTTGATGAAAAAAAAACCGTGTACATTGGAAGAAATGAGCCGCGCCATGAGAAAACCAACATAGTGGCTTTGCGACCCGCGCAGTCTGGTCAGGATCCATGCCGTTCGCTTTCAAAGCCTGTTGCATTCAGAGAAACTGTTAGCGAACAGCATGGACCCTGACCAGACTGCGCGGATGCGCGGATGCAAACGCACTATGTTGGTGTTTTCATGACGCGGCTCAAATAGTCTTCTGTATCTTCCATTTCGGAACTGCAATCGCACGTTGGATTTTCTCTGATGTGCTTAATAAGCAAGTCAGCGTTAATGTCACTACATTAGCGTGAAACATTGAGTAGTGTCTGTCACCAGCAAGTAAAATTAGGGAATTGTGAAGGTCTAAATTATTATCTTTAATGTACTTCTGAATGACGGCACTGTCGGAAAATGACGAGTTTCAACACCCAAATCATTCTATAAATTTACTGCTAAGGAAATAGATACGATGTTCCGACAACGCCATCGTACTGTGATGATGTGGTAGCACAACTTTAATATTGCGTTACCGCACTGTATTGTCTTGCTATCTCAGAGTGTTGTTATTTTTTCGTGTTGTTTTACTATTTCTTCGTGTTTTCGTGCTCACAGGCCCTGGTCTAGTGTAAACCTTTTTTTCAAAAATCTCTTTTTTGACACAAATGTTCTGTTGATAAGATGACAAAATTCGGTCACAGTATCATATACAATGTATATACATGTACTGTGACCGGAGTTTTGGTCATCATTTTTTCCCCCATTTAACTAACGTATAAACACAACCTTTATGTGAAAAAAAGAAGATTTTTGAAAAAGAATTTCTGTAACACTAGAACAGTGCCTGTGGTCGTGCTATGGCATCGTGTTGTCGTGGTCGACAGTACCGCATAAATATCGGGCTATAGCATCTTGTTGTAGTCGTGCTGAGGTCGACAGAACGACGGTAAGGTATCAATAATCTTGTTATCACGTTCCTGTCAGACTTGCGCAGATGAGAATTCAAAATCGAGATGAGCTAGATATCCATTATATCAACAAATAATTTAACCGAAACTTTTTCAACAGGTTTTATACATTCTCTCATGTTTTAATAGTCGCCGTTTCGTCCGTCCTTCCGACTCGCATTTCTTGTCCGGAGTATTTCTCAGCAACCACTGATGATTGGAATTTAGCGGAACTTCATAGAAAGCTTCACTGTCAAGAGGAGAGGCGAACAGAGTTATTGCCCTTTGATTATTCAACTGTAGTATGCAATAGTTTTCCGAGTATTCTTAACCCGGTGGAATTTACTCGAGCAACCAATATCGGTTTGGATAATTTATTGAAACTTCTAAGTCTCAGTACCACAACCGTTATAGCCGCTAGTCAACGGAGCGTTACGACGTAACGTATAACAAATTTTTCAATCCGTTCGTGTCCGTTTCTCATGCGGCGCCTGCGCTCCTTGTCCGGCGACGTTTCGTTCCATCCGGTGGACGGTTTTGAGCATGTACACCACCGGGCAAAGTACTGTAGCAATGCGCTGATATGCGTTTTGTACGCTACTCGTGCGTTTCCTATTCTGTACTTGTCCGGTTCGCATCCGTTCTTGTCCGGTGGACCTGATTCACGGCCGGACTACTATTGGACATGCAACGGATGTAACGTATGTTCAACGGACGATAACGTTTTGTCAGTTTCTCATGCGTTGCGCTAACGTTTTACGCGGTACAAATCCGTTACTAGTACGGTGATATCCGTTAACTGAACGTTGTTCGTCCTATGTACGTGCGTTAATATTGCGGTCACTGTGCATTTTATGCGCCCCATACAACGATCGCGACAGAACCGAGCAGCAGCGGGGGATGCTTTTCGTCACCGGATAACTTGCTGCCGCAATTTTTCTATACGTTTGGCGTCCGTTAACGCTTTACGGTGTAGTGTGACTGACACAACAGGAAGCTTCACTATCAAGAGGATGCGCAAATTATCTTCGTGTTCCGGTCGGATGATTTTTCAGCGAGTTATTGCCCTTTGATTATTCAACAGTAGAACACTGGTTAGAATTTAGCGAATCTTCATTGGAAGCTTAATATCAAGAGGAGATGCGCATATTAATTGTCTTCATGTTCCGGTTAGATGAATTTTATGTGGAAACTGGCTGTTAACTCTAGTTAAACTAAAGTTGTTGTTTTTTTTTTCTCGTGGTAAAATAAGAATAAAGCCAGTTTTCTATTATACCGGGTAATGGCAAAGTACTTGAAATTGTTGATAATTTAGTTATCTAGGCATAAAGTTTAATTATAATGGTAAGTTTTTTTGAGACCAGGCTAAAAAGCTATGTATTCTCTGTTGAGAAAAGCAAGAAAACTTCAACTCAGTATTGATTTGCAATTGCATTTATTTGAATCAATGATAACGCCTACTCAAACCTCACTCAGGGCGTTGAATTCTTCATGTGAAATAATGCACAGAGGTGCATCTGGGGTCTTCCTCCACCATCAAAGCTAGGAGTCGCCATATGACCTTTCGGCCTAATTGTATCGGTGCGACGTTAAACCAACAAGACCATGAAGACTATTTCCCAATTCTAAGTCACCTACCGGAAGTGGTATTTGTCATATTTCCTGCCACAGGAACCTAATTTTTACACGGAGACTTAACTGAAAAACCTACATTTTCTACAAATAACCTACAACTATCTATAAGTTATGTTTTATGGGTAAAATATTGCACTTTGAAAGGATCTATCCTTTTTCACTGGTGGATGGGCAGACAGACAGATGAACGGATGGACAATGAACAAAAATAAAATAATTTGCATATTCTCCATCAACGACTTCTACGTATCTAAAGAATGAATAAAAAAATCTGTAAAAATGTTTAAGTTATCGCAGAATCCTTTTTGTTTTCGTCTACCACATTTGTTGCCATAGCAACTAAATAAAAGGACGTGCTCATTCTCTACATTACCATGGTCTATAACAGTGCCAATTTTCACTGAAAAATATCTTGTATTTTTGGGTCTGCAAAAGACGAGTTCACGAAAACTTCTTGACTATGGTTTGAAAGGTAGTAAGTAATCTAGACGATAAGTTTGCCCGAAAAGCCATATTGTCTAAATTTAAAAATGAGACCTTTATGCCAAAACAATCAAAGGCGTTTTCTTATATTAAAGAAGAACATGCATGTTGCCTTTTTTTGTCAAAACATTAACAAATTTGATTATATGATTTATATCTATCAGTTGAAAAACTGTAGAAAACTCAGGCTGGGTTTTGTCTACCAATTAGCTGGACAATAACAATTTGCATATACTTTAAAATAACACGCTCCACAACCACAGGCCAGGTGAGAGCTTCTGGACTCTCTGAAACATCTGGTCAAGTGTCTTCCCTTAAAATCACTGGACATAGCTTTCAAAATCTAACAAGTTGAGTCAGTAAAGGAAATTATCTTAAATTTGTCAAGGTTTTGGTAATTTTTGAGTAATCGTTTCACAACTCTTGTCAATATATTCAATATTGACTCAAAATATACAATATAAGTAATTGTTTAAAAAGGTCTAAATGCTTGTAAACTAATTATATTTGCCAAAAGCACAATTTAACACAGTTTTGAAAATTTTGTCGTATGGACCCTGTTTTCAGCCTGTGATAGTTGAATATAACTTTGAACCACATTACATACACATGTGTATTCAACACTAAACAATTTGCTAAAATAAAACAACATAACAAAAATATATCTTTGTAAAAACATCAGTATTCGCCTAATGTCCAGAATACAGAAAAAATGTTCTATTTCTCATTCTTACAAATCCTTTTTTATATACAAGCATAGATCTGTCATGTGATTTCAACAAAAAATTGCAAAGAAAATAGGGAAAATAGCTATACAAAGCAAAAAAATAAAAAAAGAAAAAATAAAAAAATAAAAAACTGAGGACTATTTGAATCCGCCTTTAAGCGACTACCTTTTATTTTTCGCGCCATCTTCCTTTTTAGTGTCCGTATGCCTTTTAAAACGTTGCAGATTCTAAGACTGGTCTCCGAACTCATTTCTCTTATCCCTGTAACCCTACTAATTTTTTTGAGGTCACTATTACTCACTAGTAGTATGGTGTACAGAATATATTTACAGATGGAAACAGGATTCTAACTTACTGAAGGAAAATTAACCTGAGGAACTACAGTAAAACCTGTCTGCAATGACGATCTCTGTTTACAGGTGGTCTTTACAGCTTAGTGATCTACGTTTGGTCTTTAAAGCTGAATGATCTCCGTTTACAGTTGGTCTTTACAGCTATGTGATCTCCGTATACAGGTGGTCTTTACAGCTGACTGATCTAGTTTACAGTTGGTCTTTACAGCTGAATGATCTCTGTTTACAGTTGGTCTTTGCAGCTGAATGATCTCCGTTTACAGATGGTCTTTACACCTGACTGATCTCCGTTTACAGTTGGTCTTTACAGCTGAATGATCTCCGTTTACAGTTGTTCTTTGCAGCTGAATGATCTCCGTTTACAGGTGGTCTTTACACCTGACTGATCTCCGTTTACATTTTTTGCCTTTACAGCTGAATGACCTCCGTTTACAGGTGGTCTTTACAGCTGACTGATCTCTGTTTACAGTAGATCTTTACAGCTGAATGATCTCCATTTACTATTGGTCTTTACAGCTGAATGTTCTACTTTTACAGTTGGTCTTTACAGCTGAATGACCTCCGTTTACAGCTGGTCTTTACAGCTGAATGACCTCCGTTTACAGATGGTCTTTACAGCTGACTGATCTCCGTTTACAATTGATCTTTACAGCTGAATGATCTCCGTTTACTATTGGTCTTTACAGCTGAATGATCTCCGTTTACTGTTGGTCTTTATAGCTGAATGACCTCCGTTTACTATTGATCTTTACAGCTAAATGATCTAAGCATAGGTTTGACTGTAGTTTTCTTGTATTAACCATCGACTTAAAGTGTAAAATAAGGCGGATTTGTCTAAAGTTACCTAAGTACAGATTTCGTGCAGACAGTCTGTCGCAAATTGAGATCATTTGTAATACAGAATTCATGTAATGGCCCTGATAATTTTCAACTTTAACATCGCATGCAAACAGATGATGAAAAATATATCATAATTAGCACAGAATATACCGATGTATGTATTTAGACTTTATAGACGCAATTCATTGCACGTACGCACGCATTTAGTGTAGAATATGTATGATTTACTGACTAAAGGTTAGGGTTAGGATTGCCATGGTTACAATATATATACATTTAAGATACTTATCATTCAAATTTCTAGAATCCGGTATATATCGGAGGCCGTAATTTATCACAGGCACTCAAAGCCTTTTGGTCATTTTCTTTGTTAGTATGTAGTATGAAGGCTGATTTCTGCCATCTAAAAATTATCTTCCACAGCCTTCAACAACACATTTAGCCATTACTTTCCTTAATAATCCAATTTTTCAACAGAGTCGATGAGTAGCGATAGCGTTTCCCGTAAAAAAATACAATATGGCGCGGGTTAAAGGTCGCATGATACGTTTTCAGCCAATCAACGAGTATGAACAGATGACGTCATCTGTGCATGGTCAAGGGAAGTAAGTCAGTCAGGATTTCTCGCACCTGGGCACGACAGCAATAAAAATGTAATTAAAAGCAACAAAAATAAAAACGCATGATCTGAATTAAGCTTTTTATTACATTATCATGCCGTGATCAAAAAAATATGTTAAAATCAGGTTTTTTTCCATTTTTTCGATCTTATGACCTTTTAAAGGATAATAAATATTCTCAAAAGATGAATAAAGTGACTACAGAGGAAAAAATAAGATACGTATCATTTTTGTTGAAAACAAAAGTTCTGCCATGAAATTATTGCCTCCATCTGTTTTTAAATGGAAAATATCTACATTAATGTTACTTTTCGCACTGTGAAAATGGCTAAATCTAGGTTTGTCGCTCAATGGATTGCGTTTCATCAAACAGAAATATTCCTAATAACTGAAGAAGCTTTCGTGTGTATGGGCCCTCCGTAAGGATTTTAATTTACCCAACATACAAAACTTTTTCACCTATATAAAAATACAGTTAGACAACAAATGGAGGTTTTAAATGAGGTCGTAGAAATTTAGCGGTGTGCCGTAAACATGGAAACGGCTTCTGAAGCTGGTAACCGCAGAAACTAAAAATCTTTCTTTTGTCATATTTCAAAAAGTGATGGTATTAGAAACTTTTTTTTCATATTTTTATTAAGTTATGAATACTTATTGTTTGCTGTGATTATATTCTAAATATCTTGTTAAATTTCTTAATTGTCGTCAGCACGTGCAATTTTAGTAATTAGCAAGTGCATTCAGTGATGAACCAACAAGGTGCCTTCTTTAATCAGAAAATGTTTTTTGGACTTAATTACAACTATGGCTGAATTTTGACTTGAAAATATTTTATACTACGAATGCAATTAAAATTCTAAAAATTTTGATACGTCAGTTTAACACCATTTCATATATTAATACAGCGGACTACATGCCATTTACGCTATTCATTCGCTTCCTTTTTCAATACATATGGACAATGAAGTTAAGGAATAACTCGTTGTATCTCGGCTTGGAATATTTAACATTATATAATATGAAAAAAAAATGTTTATTAAATTAATTGTTGAAAAAATTGTGAATAAATTATGGTTTTTTTTTTGTGATACATTGTTACCTGTCAGTATTGTATAGATACGCTTAACACATAATGCATGCATAAAATTGTTTTCATTTTCGTTGATATTTTTATTATATCTGTTACGAATTCAAGTATTTTGAATTTCATACTTATATCACTTTAATAATTAATCATATTACCGGACTTCTCTCTATAATTCAGCAGTACAATAATGGGAGTAAACTAGGCCCAGAGTAAAGACTTCCAGTGTGTGTAGAGCGGTTCTACCAAAGTGATGCTAATGTTCATGTTTATATGGAAACCTGGTGCGCCATGTTATTTGTCAATTGCGAAATATCAGATATCAATGCTAAATGCCAAACACCTTATGCAAAATGTTTTGAAATCGAAATGATATTTACAAACAGCTATTGCAAAATCCTATTTGCTATATGCTTAATGTCAAATATTGCCTGTGAAATGGTTATTGTCAAACAATAAATGATAATTTTTAATTGCAAATACGAAACAATAAATGCCAAATGCGTATTGCTAAGTACTTATTCAGAATATATCAGTCACTGTGTATAAATGCATCCTGTAAATAGTCATTTGCCTTTGTAACATAACTTTGTCTCTATTAAAAATATTTCTTTTAAATATTTTAGAGTGAAAAGTTTCGATCATGTCATCTCATAACCTTTAGAACATGTTATTGCTTCAAATCAGACTGATAGAACTTCATATGTTTTCAAGTGATTAAAAGTAACAGTCATTAGTGTAAGTAAGGGATACAGATCATTAACTCACAAAGTTAAAGCATTTGACGAGTAGCATTTGCCATTTGGCAACAATTATAGTCATTTAGCACAAAGGATATGGTATATGGCATTTGATATGTACTGAAGGCAGGTACGCCATGAATATAGCCAAATGTTAAATTACAAATATTTAATGCTAAATGCCAATAACTTAATGCTACACACCAAATACTTAATGCTAAATGCCAATTACTTAATGTAAAATGCCAAATACTTTACATAAAATGCAACATACCAAATGCTATATGCCTAAGGAAGGCCAATGCGCAATGGTAACTGCAAAAATGTTAATGCAAAATGAAAAATGCTATTTACGACCTGCGTAATTTCAAATATTGGCTTTCGAACGGTAATTGTCAAAGATATTTTTTTGTTGTTGTTGTTGCCCTACATCACATAACTTTATCTCTGTTACATATCTTAGTCTATTATATAATAAACATTTTACAGCAAAATGTTTCGGTTCCATGTCCCTATAACATCTGCAACGTTATTGCTTTAAATTAGGAAGGCAGAACTTTTTTTTCCAAATGAGTAAAAGTTACATTCATTAGTTGAAGAGATAAAGATCATAAAGATCATAAATTTGAGAATTACCATTTATCATTTGATAAAAAGAATTTGCTTTTATCTTCTTCTTCTTCTCGTTCGCAACTACACTGTCTGACCAGTAGCCTCGATGAAACTTGTGGTTTGCCGCAGATCCTCAATGTCTACATACAGTTTCTGGTGCATTGAGGTATCTATCGGCCAAGTCGCAGCTCGCTCATGGTCATGCCTTTTACATCTCTAAAGGATATGCACGCAGTCTGATCTTCCTCACCACATGAACAAGTTGGTGCCAGTCTGTATTTCTTGTACATGTGAGCATTGAGCTTGTTGTGCCCTGAGCGAAGCCTGACCAGCATCACTTGTTCAGACCGATCAAGGAGATGAAAAGCATCTTCCTCTATCCTTGGTCTCGTTAGTGCCTTTATGATGGTGACTTTCTCATTTTTATATATATATATATATATTTTTTTTTCATTTTTGGTGAGAAGACATGTTATATATAATGGCTATATATGTGTTTTAATATCATCGAAATGCTGTAAAACACTGAAAATGAGGTTTCAAGATTTAATTGTTTATATGAAACAAAGGAAGAATGTAACTTTGTACCATTTCGATATTTTCACTCAAAGCAAATTGATTCTAATATAGTGTGCATATTGGTAACTATCGAAACAGTCGTACAAAGTTGCAATTAAGAATTAATCCTAGCACTGGGACGTCTAGGATTTATTTAAGCTGCTCAAATTGAGTAAGGGGTAGTGCGTGGTGGCGGGGGGGGGGGGGGGGGGGGGGGGGGGGGGGGGCCCGGGGGTTTGGCCATCCGGAGTTATTCATTAACACTTGAAATTCGTCTTTACACATAGTCCCCTACTAACGTTCTGTTTGCTTCTTAAAACGAGATTATGGTGTTTGCATGTTTTGTAATGTTTAGAATGTAAGTCATCATAGTAAAACGATCATTTGGATTTCATTTTGTTTTTCATTTTGTCAATAAACTGTAAAGTGTTTTGTATATAAAATAACTAGAAATATGCGACTTATTGAAGTAACGGAGCCGGAACGAAAACGTGTAACGATAACATTTACTGACCATCCTTTTGCAAACTGTCACTTTAAGATATGTATTTTCTTCTACAAATGTGCATGGAAAAAATACAGACATACTCTTTCAAAAACATCGTATTTTCCTTTGATTTTTCCAACCGTGCTATATACAAAATATGAAGTATACTTAATAACATACCAATGGTGAAGATATCTCCGGAAAGTTTATTGCATAATACGAGATTTCAACAGAGTAACAATAAGTCACCCACCTCCAAAATAAGAAATACGCAAAGCATTATTATTATTTCGCAAATTTTGTCGTACATTCTTTCCACATCGGTGTGAAGTGAGCAGTTAGCAGTTGCAGCAGTTCAGCAGTTAACTGCTACAACTGCTGGCAGTTACAGCAGTTAACTGCTAGAACTGCTGGCAGTTGCAGCAGTTTACAGCTACTTGTATTATAGTCCATCAAAGGGAAATTAATCAAAAAGGATTCCTCGGAATTGCCTTCCCTTATAATTGTAACCGTTCCATCAGCTCAGACTTAAAATAGTGCCAACTTAAGCTGATCTTGTAGGATGCACTTAACTAGAAACCCTCAAGTTCACTCAAGTTTCACTAAGCATGCAACTTTCCAGCCATGCTATAGCTCCAAAGAGTAGATATTTCAGCGGGGTGGTTACTACCCTAGGGTCATACACTTGGTATATCAAGTTTATTCTAAAGTTAGACCAAGTAAAAACCAAGCTGAATAGCAGTTTTCAAATATATTTACAAACCCTTAACAATAGCGAACAGCTAAGTTAATACATCATAAAATGAAATGTGACAAGTAAAATCATGAATACTAGGTACAGTTCATAGATGATGCTTTGCTAAGAACTTGCGGGTTGTGACGGAAGAGGGCCGTCCGTAACCCATAATGTACCATATAATATATAAGGGTTATGACAGAATTGGGCTGCCTGTACCCTTTTAGCCTTTAGCCTGCTGCCGGCTAGTGATTCTGCCTTTGCGACCAGTGCAGACTATTTACTATTCAGTCAGTAAATTTTCATTTAATAACGCCCCTTCTAATAGTAAATGGTATTGCCCAAACTGAATGATGGAACAGTCCTTTTTAGAAATTCAGCAGGGTAAAGGTTAGATGTAGAAATTTATGTGATCAACTGGGTTATGACAGAAAATGGCTGCCCGTAACCCACGGATTTGTGACAAACAAATATGCCAGACGTAAGGTCTGGTTTTTTCGTGAGCGTGTGTCAAAGTCTGGGCAGAACGTAAAATGGCGAGTTTCGGTGTCGGGCTCCAGTCCCGCAACAGCAGAAGAAACTGGGGTGCCACCGGGTGGTCGTTGTAGAGAGGGTGGACGCCCGACACGCCCGGGTGGTGGCCATCCTGGTTAAGGTCTGGTTTCCGAGCAAGGGTGGACTTTGGTGTTTGGCCGGGAACGCTCTCCCCTTTTTTGACTTGCTTATTTGCTTATTTCTAATGTTTCTCCAGTGGGATAATTGTCGTGTAGTTTTGACTCAAGACACCATTTTCACTTCCAAGGACAAGTTTTCAGTATAGAAAGCCATACCGGTATCTCGTTGCGTATCTCTCTCTAAATAGCATTCACCGAGTAGGTTTATATCATACCCCCCCCCCCCCCCCCCCCCCCCACCACCACCACCACACACACACACAAAAGAATAATATAAAATAAAATGAGTCTAGGTAAATAAAATGTAGAATGATGACAGATGCGCTATAGTATAATTTACGTTAGATTTTGTAGTAGTAATGATTTCCTACTGCGTTTCACATGGTCTCCCGTTTTATCTATTTCTTTCACCCTAATTGTGATAAAGATTCACACTTATTCTGCCCACTTCCTTGAAGAAAGTAAGATTAACGTGTTGCCGCGACCCTATAAGAGCTTGAACTTATAACCCCAGGATCGAAAGGCAAACACCTTGACATTGACCCCGTTTTAAGATTTTTAATCAATCACTAGCCAAAATTAACTCCATGTGATCTCCAGTCGGAACTATCTTTTAATGCCGGGCAAAAGACAAAACCACATTGGAACTGCAACCAGTGAAATTGGAACCTTGACACATTAGTTCCGCGCACACGATACTAGGGGAAAAAGACAACATTGTTCCGACAAGATATTATACGTACTATAACAATGTAATATCATAACAGTTACATTAATGTAACTACAATTTAAACATACTGAGGTCTTTTTTCTTTATAAAGGTATTAGACACAATAATTCTATTAATTCAGTACCAAAGACATGATGTTGGCGTTGTATGCTGAATTGACAGAAATGGTTGATGTCGCAACAATTTAAAACTGTAACATTTTTTTCAAGATGAACCGACATGTTCTGAAAAAAAAAATGCTTTTTAATGCTGTATAATGACAGAGCACTAGATATGTGCACATTTTGTAATTAGGTATCTGGCATACTGACAATCCGTTGCTGAAGCAATACATGATAGTTTGATTCTAATATGAAAATTACATTTAACAGGTACGAATAAAGAGTGCTGCTATTATATACATTTAATCTTCTATTTCATATGAAAGGCTTGTTACACTTAAAAGCTAATTTAGGCACAGTGTATGGATTACTAGGTACGCAGGATAGAACTCACTCTACGCACTCCTATGTTTTTTCAGCGTTGTTAGCACAAATACACGTTGCACGGTGACGTGTCCACCTACATATTTGGTGCCTTAAATGAGACGTGAACTAGTGCTTCCCGATTCTTCCATCTACGTTTTTACATAAAAAAGAGCATATTACAATCGATCGAAATAATAATCAGCGGAACCATGTTTTAATTATCCAAACAATACTAGTCAGTTACAAGCTGCGTGGATAATTCACTCGGACAAGACTCGTGGAATTCTTTCGCAGGTGTAGGCCCTATACTCTGTGTATTGTTTATATAATTTTTATGTTAAAATACTAATAAACTTTGATAATGTGGCAGTTGAGTCCAATAAGTCCAGGGATGTTCAAAGATAATCCGCCATAGATCTATTGCAAAGCAATTATTGGATTTACCTGTATTGGACAATAAACAGTGTCGATTGTATTCAGGTCAACTGCCACATTATCAAAGTTTATTAGTATGTTTATGCTAGATATTATTTCAAAAATAAACGTATATAGCTACATATGGTTCGCCACCTTGGTAGAACCGCTCTACATACACTGGAAGCCTTTAAAAATTACTCTATGCCTAGTTTACTCCCATTATGGTTCCGCTGAATTATGGAGAGAGATCCGGTAATATGATTAATTATTAAAGTGATAGAAGTATCAAATCTAAAATATTTGATTTCGTAACAGTAATAGTAAAAATAATCTAAAATATCAACAGAAAAGGGAACAATTTTATGCATGAATTATAATATGTTAAGCGTATCTATACAATACTGACAGCTAACAAAAGGCAATGTCACAAAAACAATTTATCCATATGTTTTCCAACAATTAATTAAATAAACTTTGTTGTTTTTCATATAATATACATTAAATATTCCAAGCCGATATTTAACGCGTTATTAATTAACTTCATTGTCCATATGTATTGAAAAAGGAAGCGAATTAATATTAGGTTATTTAACATTGTTCTGTACAATACGGTGATATATTTGGACGAGTACCCAGCTGAGAAAACCATATTGGACGAGCCGCTAGGCGAGTTCAATATGGTTTTCTCAGCTGGGTACGAGTCCAAATATATCTCGTATTGTACAGTACAATGTTAAATAACCTTCTTATTCTATATCTATTTTATCTTACTATAATAATAGTTTAAATTAAAAATGTTTCACTGAATATTGTATTCCTGTCTTTTTTTACCCAGCTTGGTATGAGTGCAAATATATAATTATTATACAGAACAATGTTAGACCTTAAATAACCTTTTTATTCTATATTTATTTCACTTCATACATAATATACGTAATTCACTGAATGTTGTTTTTTCTGCGTATCATCATTAAAAAAAGTATATGGTGCAACCTCTCTACAACAGCCATTTGGCGATTTGGGTGGTAATAATACTTGGCTCAGATATTATGCCCACAAACATTGTCAGCAAGTTTGGTGAAGATCGGATGAAAACTGTTAGACTTAAAAGAGCGGACAAGGCTAAATTCCCCGTTTTTCGAGTTATTCAAGGACTATAATCAAAGAGTGCCTGGTACAATTTGGCTGGTTATCGAAATTGGCCGAGATGTAATGCCCACTAACATTCTCAGCAAGTTTGGTGAAGAGCCGACGAAAACTGAATTATAGAGCAGACATGTTTTGGATGCTGACCGCCCGTCCGCTGCCATTCATAGTTTTCTCCATTTTGTTTCTAACCGTTAAACAAAACATGCTTAGGTAGCTATTCAGACACCAATTTCTAGGTTTCGTCCGGAACGGCTTCTTTTAGCGACTTTTCAAATATTCCAACATCTGATGATCCTTTTTACTGTATTTCTTAACGAACGTTTTAATATCTAAATCAGATAGCGTTGTTATCCCTTGAATCGTTTTTGTGTGTTGTAAACAAAACAACAAAAAACAAACTAAAATTAAATCCAGATTTCAAGACGCATAATCAAACTCTGTACACAGAGCGCCTACTTATCCGATTTACATTCGGAACATTTTCACGCGTTTCTGGCTTTATCATATGTTTAACATGGGACTGTTGAACCGTCCAAATACAGAGAATACAGGATTTTTTGTACGCGCGTGCGTCCAAATACAGAAAATACAGGATTTTTGTACGCACGTGCATCCAAATACCGTAATATATTGTACGGTCACGTGTTGCAAATGAACGTTCGCGATTAGATAGATAAAATAGGTATAGAATAATAGCCTATATGGCATGCAATCCGCTGCATTAATATATAAAATGATGTTAAACTGACGTATAAAATTTTTTAGAATTTAAATTGCATGCGTATTATATAATATTTTAAGCCAAAAATCAGTCATAGTTGTAATTAAGTCCAAAAACATTTTCTGATTAAAAGAGGTACCTTCTTGATTCACAACTGAATGGACGTGCTAATTACTAAAATTGCACGTGCTGACGACAATTAAGAAATTTAATAAGATATTCAGAATATTCTAGCATAAAACTGCTGTTATTGTCACATTTCGGGGGTGTTTTAACAGGAGAGAAAACGTGTGTTCTGTTCTGTTCTGTTAACAGAGAGATTCTCGCGCTCACGTGCTGTTATAACACCTTTTTATATATGCGAGTTCCGTGGCAAAGCGTAAACGTCATTCGGCTCCAAAACGGATAATTCAAAACGACATGACGTCAACGTTAAAACAGCTCAGACATTCCCGCGCATTTCATGGAAATTTAATGATGTTGAGGTAGGATGTATTCATTTATTAGTATTTTTTCCGCGTTTTATGCTAGAATAGCGTTAGCGCATGTTCATTTCGTGTTATAACATCTGCAGAATCCCTCTGGATACGTTGGAACCCTCGCTCTACGGGCTCGGGCACCAACCAATCCCTCGGGATTCTGCAGACGTTATAACACGAAAAAACATGCGTTATCCCTACATAATCACTGCAAACAATAAGTATTCATAACTTAATGAAAATATGAAAAAATCAAGTTTCTAATACTATTATCTTTTGAAATATGACAAAAAAAAGTTTTTCGAGTTTCCGCGATTACCAGCTTCTGTAGCCGTTTCCATGGGTACGGCACACCGCTATATTTCTACGGCCGATCTTAAAAGTCAGTTCTTATTTCACTTAAATCTTTTATCATAGTAAAAAGTTTTGTATGATGGGTATATTAAATGTGGCAGATATTTTGAAAGATTCCTCGTATATAACAACAGGCTGTATTGAAACCATTCAGTTTTGGCAACTTGTTTATGTGACTCAGGTGTAGTCTGGATTTGCAGAGATGTACAGTAACTGTTGAAAAGGCCTTTCTGTTAAAAGTATTCAAACATTGTTACAATAATGTTAACTATATTATATACTATGCATGACATGACACAAATTTAGCAATTCATGATCATTGGGATTCAGTTTTACACAGATCATTTGATAAACCATGCGGCTAACAGAAATTCAATCTTTATGAAAGAGAAACTAGTCCGTGTTCAGATCAGACCCTGTATTTTGTTCACAGGAGATAACTCCTGAGGCTTTTCAAATTTTGTACAATTATGTCCCTTCTCTTCTCAAAATTCTTGATTCAGTAAACGTGTTAGCAAGTTGTCAGGGAGATGTAAGCAAGTTAATAGATAATCAGAGTCAAGAAAGATTGGTCAGAATAATTTATTATTATACAAGAGAAATTATTTTAAAAAATCAAAAAGATTATATAGACGATAGCCAGGCTAAAGAGAAACAGACATTAGCTAGTTTTTATATTGTACAGTAAGTATGCCATTTGAATCAGCATTTCAAAAACTTTTATGTTATATTAAATAAAATATTAGAATTCTATCAAACACTTAATTTATTGAAATCTTTTTATTGAAAAAGAACAATGTAAACATGCGTTTATTTATACTGAATAAATACATTTAGTTGTAAATCACAGAAAATAAATGAAATTACAACCACCATTTCCTCTTCAGTAAATCCGTCCTGTCCATCCTCTATATTCTTATTACCTACAAAATGCACTAAATGTCCCTCTATATATTTCATAAGATGAGATTACATAACGTAACTATGGCAACTAAAAGATTTGCTGTGAATGGTAAATTGAAGGGATTAAAACCATATGTTTCCTGAAGCCTTCAGAATGACTCTGTAAAGTATGGTGGCTGATTTCTGCCATTTCGCGTTTTTCGCCCCGCGACCCCGCCGAACGAAAACACGAGAATTAACAGGTTAAAACGGCGGGGGCGCGGGGCAAAAACTCGCTATTTAGCGTGGGCGCGGAGCGAAAACTCGCTGTTTAGCGGGGTCGCGGGACGAAAACACGATAATCAGCGCTGCTTAAACGTCGAGTTTTCGCACCGCGCCCCGACATCCAGTTACTAAATCTCGCCCCGCGCCCCCGCTAATTATCGTGTTTTCGCTTCGCGCCCCCGCTAAATAGCGAGTTTTCGCCTGGCGCCCCCGCCATTTTATTTGTTAATATTCGTGTTTTCGCTCGGCGGGGTCGCGGGGCGAAAACTCGCTATTTAGTAGGGGCGCGAAGCGAAAACACGATAATTAGCGGTGTCGAGGGGCGAGATTTAGGAACTGGAATGTCGGGGGTGCGGTGCGAAAACTCGGAGTTTAAGCAGCGCTAATTATCGTGTTTTCGCCACGCGCCCCCGACATACCAGTTACTAACTCTCGCCCCGCGACCCCGCTAATTATCGTGTTTTCGCTCCGCACCCCCGCTAAATAGCGAGTTTTCGCCCCGCGTCCCCGCCATTCTAACTTGTAAATTCTCATGTTTTCGCTTGGCGGGGTCGCGGGGCGAAAACGCGAAATGGCAGAAATCAACCACCATAGTAAAGTTAATAACTCGCTTCAAAATCGCGACCCATTTAATGGAACACGTTCTGTTAGCAATCCATTACAACCATTTCTTGATTGTTTCAATGTATCGCTAATGGAACGCACTAACAAACACCGAAAAAGTGGTTTTGATAGTGTTTATAAGGTGTTTTAATAGTGTTTATTGGGAAAAATGTGTGTTTGGGGACAGCTCCACGTGAAACTAGCTCACCGGAGGCATCATTCGCAACTGCAAGTCTCTACGTCATAATATCAAGGTCAATGCTTCTCAACCAATTTTCACTCATCAACTGAAACTCAATTTGTACCACTAAAACTTGATTTTAACAAATATTCTAGCATAAAACTGCTGTTTAATGATCGTCACTTTTCGGGGGTATTTTAAGAGGAGACAAAACGTGTGATTCTCGCGCTCACGTGCTGCTAAAACACCTTTTATGTATGCGTGATCCGTGGCAAAGCGTAAACGTATTACGGTCCGAAAGGAAATGTCGTCAACGTGAAAAAATCAACGTAGACTTTTGAGGGACAATACATTCATTTATTTGGTGTTTACGAGTTTTATGCTAAAATAGCGTTATCGCATGTTCTTTTCGAGTTACAAATGTATAACCTTTTCAGAATCCTTCGGGAATCGTTGTTACCCTCGCCCGGCATGCGTTATTCCTACATAACTATTTTAAAGTACATATGCAATATAATCTGTTTTTATTTATAAATTTGACCCCGTTACTGCCTCGTTATGGGCATATTTGTTTGCTACATTCAGCTATACTGATTCCAAATTCTTATTTCTTACATTATTCTTACATTCAACAACAATTGTCCCCTGTCTGTACGTTTGTAGAGACGATCTGTGTCATAACTTAATACGTTCCATCGGGCGAATAAAAATGACAGATACAACTTGTGACGGAGTTTGGAATTGAGTGCCATTTTCGAGAGCCCTTTATGAACAACAATATCGTTGTTTTAATGAAAATATGACATAATTCTTGGACTGGGTACGTGCTAGTAATATGTGATCAGATCATGCCGTTCAGTTATTAGAAGTTGTCTAGATCAATAATTGGAGACAAGCAAACGTCTTCGTATCGGATTTTTGAAAAACATTATCTTGCCGCAACTTAAGTATCAAACAGTCTTAACTAGAACCAAATTGAATTGAAAAGAATTATCTTTTAAAGTATGTTATAAATGTATTTAATGGATAATATTTACTAATAACACTGGCAAAACAAAACAAAAAACAAAAAGAAAACGGAAGGATGAAAAAGGAGATATTTTTAATGTAATTCTGCTTACATATTGCTAAAAGTATTTATTGTCGCAAAATAATTAAAATGTAAAAACACGTTAATACAATTTAAGAAAGAAAACTACGCTGTTTGGAGTTATTGACAGGTGAATAGTAATAGAAGTGTCTTTTATTATTTAAATAAAAAATCTAATTTCATTTTTTCGGAAATGGTTATTCGTGATGGAAAGTAGCTGTGAAGTGCCATGTGTGCCGATTGATTATCCGTGCCTTAAGTGTTTGAATGACCACAATATGAATAACACAAATAACACCATACCCGAGCTTTCAGATACACTTGAACAATTTACCAAAGGGCTGTATACATATGGCATACCTGTTATATGTATATTTGGAATCCTGGGCAACATGCTCTCATTCCGCGTGTTTGCATTTACAAGTTTTGGAAAACAGAATTCGAGCGTCTACATCGCCGCATTAAGTTTGTCTGATACAGGGTTTCTGTCATCCCTCCTTCTCAGCTGGCTTGGAGGTGGGAGAATAGGCGTGGTTTATGGGCACAGTTCCTTGTGGTGCCACGTAATGGTTTATGTGACGTACGTCTGTAGTTTTCTCTCCGTTTGGTACGTTGTACTAATCATGACTGACAGGTAAGAATAAACTAGAAAACAGAAAAGCATGTTTTCACTGCGTAAGACTGTTAGAACGTATTAAAGTGCGTTGAACTTGGGATAAGTATTTTTTTCTTCTTGGGATATATTTTCTACGGTGTCCTGTTAGGGCCATTGTGCTATCGCTGTCGCCTCATGTATGCGCGATGCCGCGACAGTACGATGACACGATGGTGGTGACACAACAGTACGATAGCACGATGGTGATGGAGCGAAGGCGTATTCATGCATTATCAACTTTTAGTAACATCGATCTATTGGGAAATCGATAAATTTGCCTATATAAACAAAGAAGGAAAAAAATACTTAAACTTAAATAGAAAAAGTTCTATTTGGAAATCAAAAATTCGATACCCCACACATTAAAGTTTAATTTATTCCGGATAATATAAATATTTTTAAAAAATATTTTAATATTTGGTTGGTCCTTTTTGACTTTAAATAGACCCACCTCGGTTCCTATAGACTCTGTAGGAAACGGATCAAAAAAACTGATTTTTTCAAATATAACAGATAAAATGAGATATTTTCCGCAAAAAATCAAAAATTCGATACCCCTAAAAATGTAGAAAAATTATTCAATTTTCGTTATGTGTAATTTGTTTTAAATTTTATAATGGTTTGTTTGGTCCTTTTTGCATTTTAGTGTGTACAGTGAACATTTCTTAAAAAATTCCGGCATTTTCCGCCATTATCCGTAAGTACTCGGAAGCTGTTACGGAAAATATTGTCGTCTGCTAGTCTGACTTTGTCGGTACAAATTGTTATAAATTGTAGGCAACTTCACATTGACAAAAAAAAATAAATAAATAAAAAGATTGTAATTAGACAATTTAAAACAAATTAATTGTTGAACTCAGAAACGCCGAAACCTAGATCCGCTGTCGTTTAAAATAACGCTATGGAGGATTTAATCTTCAATTCGCAATTAGATATACAAATGCATCGCAAAATATACTTAAAGCAACTAGTTCTCATGTGTTTCCGTAAAATATAGTATGTCAGTAATTGAGTTTCAAAGCATTCTTAAGTAATATAACGATGATTAATTTATTAATTTCCAGATACCTATATTTTTTTTTTGCCGAACGATCTGGAGACTTTTTTATTGCCGCGGCGGTCCGGGTCCGATCTCCGACGCGGTCATCTTTTTTTCTTCATATGGGATTTTTTAATATTTTAAAAAAAAAAAACAAAAAAAAAAAAAAAAAAACAACAAAAAACAAAAAAGAAAAAATCATTTTCTAATTATAATTGACCAATTAATTGAAAGATAAGCCTTGATGAACTGATAATTCAGCTTCTTTCCAACCTCTTGTATATTATTATTCTGTATTCTTAAATTAATGCATGTTTTTGGTACATTCTTTAATCATTCGCTTAAAAAAAATGCGATATCTATTATTTGATTTAATTGTAACAAATACCTAACAAGTCTGTTTACTTCCACAAACGCCAGAACTAGAAATATTTAAATTCTAATTTACTAAAGAATAAAATTTGTGTAAGTAAATTGCTGCTTTTAACTTGTACTTTCCTTATAGAACATGAACTGATCTTGCATCGCGTCTCGAAAGCTTATAACACCTATTACGGTTTTCATTCATCATGGAGTATTATCTAAAGGTGGTTAATCAGATTTTGGTAAACTAATTTATTTGTTCAAAACTTCACCATCCGATCATTTTAACTTATTTTTGTTCATCATTTTCTTGATAAACGTCAGATTTTCACTGGAAGTTTTTTTTTTAGAAATTTAATTTACACATCCTGGTTACCCAACCAAGATAGACTTATTTTAGCATAAGTATGAATTAAATAAACACATTTGCCTAAGGAATTTTATTAATGTAAGCACTATGGTATTAAGATTGTCAAAGAATAATATTTTGAATTAATTATTTGGCATTTGGCAGTTGGCAATTTACCGCCAAAAATCAACAAGAATTTTGCTGGAAATATTTTAACAAAGTTACACAGTCTTGACAGCCGAGTTTTAGCATTTTCTTTTTAGTGACGGATTCAGTCGAGGAATGGTTTTTACATATCTAAAATCCAACTGTAATGTACGCTATATATTTGAAATAGAGTGCATTTATACGTAATTAAAGAATTTGACGATTAGCATTTATCCTTTATCAATAAGCATTAGCTATCTGGCATTTAGCATTTGACATTTAACATTAATTATATGGCATATAGCATTCGGTATGTTGCATTTGGCATTCAGCATTAAGTATATGGTATTTAGCAGAAAATATTTGTCATTTAGCATTTAGCATGGTGCACCGGCCTTCCATAGAATGCAGACATAACATAAATTACCAAATTTCTAAGTAAAAAATGCTATGCAACAGAGAAATGAGGTCCTTTGGGCCTTAACAAAACATTTAACCAAAATGTTCCAACTTCCGAAGAACAGAAGGGCCATAACTCTGCAAATGCAAGCCAGAATTATGGTTCTTGGCCATCTTACTCAACTTATGATCATAACCTAGTCTACAATGTTTCAAAAGCTATTGCTTCATAGTATTCAACAAAGACTTGAACTAAGAAATTCATATCTTATAAATACAGGGCCGTAATTGGAACAAAATACACATGAGATATATTGTTCTTGATCTACACTTATGTACATATTGCCGACTCGGTAGATACAGCATTATTTCATCTGCTGAACGTTATATCTGCCATCTTAATACCTCATCTGCAGTTTCTTATATGTTGCATCTTGATGGATAAAGAATTACGTCATTGTTGTACCCTACATGTTACCGTCTTGATGGATATAGCATACATCATCTATAGAGCTTATGGTCATTGTTTCACAATGCCACGGTAAATAAAACTTTACCTTTACCTTGCATACAGCCGTCTTGGTGGATATAGCAATATTTCATCTGCAGTACCTTTAATAAATACATATTGCTGTTCTAAAAGATATAGCATTAACTCCTCTGCTGTACCTTACATATTGCCGCTTTGATGGATATAGCAATACCTCATCTGCTGTACCTTACATATTGCCGCTTTGATGGATATAGCATTAACACCTCTGCTGTATCTTACATAATGCCGCTTTGATAGATATAACATTAACTCCTCTGCTGTATCTTACATATTGCTGTTCTGATAGATATAGCATTAACTCCTCTGCTGTACCTTACATATTGCCGTACTGATGGATGTAGCATTAACTCCTCTGCTGTATCTTACATATTGCCGTACTGATGGATATAGCATTAACTCCTCTGCTGTATCTTACATATTGCCGCTCTGATGGATATAGCATTAACTCCTCTGCTGTATCTTACATATTGCCGTACTGATGGATATAACATTAACTCCTCTGCATCTTACATAATGCCGCTCTGATGGATTAACATTAACTCCTCTGCTGTATCTTACATATTGCCGTACTGATGGATATAGCATTAACTCCTCTGCTGTATCTTACATAATGCCGCTCTGATGGATATAATATTAACTCCTCAGCAATTGCCTTACTAATGGATATAGCATTTACTTCTCTGCTGTATCTTACATATTGCCGTTCTGATCGATATAGCATTAGCTCCTCTGCTGCATCTAACCTAGTTCCGCTCTGTTGGATATAGCATTAACTCATCTGCTGGATCTTACATATTGCGTTCTGATGGATATAGCATTAACTCCTCTGCTGCATCATACATATTGCCATTCTGATGGAAATAGTATGAAACCCCTTTGCTGTATCTTACATAATGTCGCTCTGAAGGATATAGCCTTAACTCCCCTGCTGTATTTTACATAATGTCTCTCTGAAGGATATAGCATTAACTCCTTTGCTGTATCTTACATAATGCCGTCTTGATAGATATAGCATTACCTTCTCTGCAGTACTTTACATACTGCTGTTTTGATGGATCTACAATAACTCCATCTGTAGTAAACATATTGTTGTTTTGATTGATATAGCATTACTTCATCCGTGTACCTTACATAATGTCGTTCTGATGGATATAGCATAACTTCATCTGCTGTACTTTACATATTGCTGTTTTAATGGACTTAAAATTTCCTCATTTGCTGTACCTTACATGCTGCTGTCTTGGTAGACATATCAATATCTTGACTGCTGTTCCTTACATATTGCCGTTTTGATGAATATAACATTACCTCATTGTTGTAACCTACATATTGCTGTCTTGATGGATATAACATTATCTCATAAGCAGTACGTTGCGTAATACCGTTTTAATGAAATTGCATTAAATTCAGCTGCTGTACCTTAAAATGCAAATTTTTTGGATAAGCATTAACTCGTTGCAGCACCCTTTAAAAGTGCCATTTTAAAGGATATAGCAGCCACATCTCAGTTACTCACTTTTTCTTTTTTTATGGATTCCGCATCCACTGTACCTTACACATAATGCCGTTTTGATGGATATAGCAATACCTCATCTACTATACCTTACATATTGCTGTTTCGGTGGATACAGCAATACCTCTCTACTATACCTTACATATTGCTGTTTCGGTGGTACAGCAATACCCCATTACATACCTTCTATTCTGGGGGATCCAATACCTCATCTACTTTAAAAATTACCCAAATTTCTGGGGTTTTCAGCATACCCATCTGTATACCTTTTCTATTTCGTTTTGGGGGGATACAGCAATACCCCATTGCTTACCTTTCATATTTCTGTTTTTGGGGATACAGCAAAACCTCATCTGCTGTACCTTTTATTGCGTTTTGGTGGATAAGCAATACCTCATCCTGTACCCTTTCATATTTCTGTTTTGTGGATACAGCAATACTCTGCTTACCTTACATATTGCCCTTTTGATGGATCAGCAAATAAAAATCTACTAACCTTCATATTTCCGTTTTGATGGGTAGCAATACCTCATCTACTGTCCCTTTCATATTTCGGTTTTTGGGGGATATAGAATACCATCTGTATCCTTACATTGCCGTTTGAGGATATACCAAAACCTCATTACTTTAAACCCTTTCAAAATTTCCGTTTGATGGATATGCAAATTCCTCTCTACTATACCTTCATACTGCCGTTTTTTGGATTTTTAAAAAAATACCTACCCATGTCCTTACATACTGCCGTTTGTGGATATGCAATCCCCTCTAAACCTTACATATTGCAGTTTTTTATCGTTAGAAAAACTTCATTACACACTTTTTTATTGGTTTTGGTGGATAAAAAAACCCCCATCTACATCCTTACACTTCCCTTTTGATCGATATAGCATAACTCACTGCTGAACCTTTTCCATTGCCGTTTCGTGGGTTAGCAAAACCCAAAATATGGAATTTCTATGCCTTTTGGTGGATTGAAATACCCTCATCTGCTGTACTTTACAATTGCCGTTTTTTTTTTGGATATGCAATCCCCCCCATTACTGTACTTACATACGCCGTTTTGATGGGTATAGCAATACCCCCGCGTACCTTTCATATTTCCGTTTTTATTGCCGTTTTGATGGAATAAAATACCCACTGCGTACCTTTCATATTTCCGTTTTGGGGGATATAAATACCCCTTGCTGTACCTTTCTATTGCCGTTTGGGTTTATAACAAAACCTCATCTACTGTACCTTACAACTGCCGTTTTGATGGATATAGCAAAACCCCCCCTTACATACCTTACATATTTCCGTTTTTTTGGATAAGCAATACCCCATCTACTTAAATTCATATTGCCCTTTTGAGGATATGCAAAACCCCATCTCTATACCTTACAAAATTTTGGGTTTTATGGATTAGCATTTCCTCATCTCGTCCCCACATACTGCCGTTTGATGGGTATCTACCTCATCTACTGTCCCCCACATTTTGCCGTTTTGATGGATATAACAATAACTCATCTGCTGTACCTTACATATTGCCGTTTTGGTGGATATAGCAATACCTCATCTGCTGTACCTTACATATTGCCGTTTTGGTGGATATAGCAATACCTCATCTGCTGTACCTTACATATTGCCGTTTTGGTGGATATAGCAATACCTCATCTGCTGTACCTTACATATTGCCGTTTTGATGGATATAGCAATACCTCATCTACTGTACATAACATATTGCCGTTTTGATGGATATAACAATACCTCATCTACTGTACCTTACATATTGCCGTTTTGATGGGTTGCAATACCTCATTACTTACCTTACATATTGCCGTTTTGATGGATATAACAATACCCCATCTACTATACCCCTTTCAAATGCCCTTTTGATGGATTGCAAAACCATCTACGTCCTTAAAATTTGCCTCTTGTATTAGCAATACTTAACCTACTATACCTTAATATTGCTGTTTTTGGGGGATATAAAAATACCTCATCTACTATACGTTTCACATTGCCGTTTTTATCGTATGCTTAATCATCTGCTGAACCTTATATATTGCCGTTTTGGAGGATATGCAATACCTATTTCCCGGACTTACATATTGCCGTTTTTGGGGGAAAAGAATCCCCATCTCTGTAAACCTTTTATATTGCCGTTTTGGGGGAATAGCAAAACCTCATCACTGTCCTTTCATACGCCGTTTTGGTGGATATACCAAAACCTCACTGCTGTACCCTTTCATATTTCCTTTTAAAGGATTAAAACCTCATCTGCTCATTTTGGGGGATATAGCAATTTCATCATTGCTGTCCTTAATATTGCCGTTTTGGGGGTGGTATAGAATACCCCATTGCGCCCTTTTGGGGGATATAACAATACCATCTGCGTACCTTTCATATTCCGTTTTGGTGATTGCAAACCTCATCTACTGTACCCAATATTCCCTTTTGGTGGGTATAGCAAAACCTTCTACTGTACTTACAATTCCGTTTTGGTGAAAAAACAATACCCATCTACTGTACCTTACATATTCCGTTTTTTTGGGTATAACAATCCAATCTACTGTACCTTACAATTGCCGTTTTTTTGGTTAGCAAAACCTCATCTGTGTACTTTACATTTTGCCGTTTTTGGTTGTATAGCAAAAACCCATCTATGTACTTACTATTGCCCTTTTGATGGGTATAGCAATACCTCATCTACTGTATCTTACCTATTGCCGTTTTGATGGATATAGCGTTTTGATGGATTACAAAAACATCATCTACTGTAATTTACCTATTGCCGTTTTTGGGGTATAGCAAAACCAACCTACTGTACCCTTTCTATGCCGTTTTTTAGGGGCATACAATACCCCATCTACGTACCTTACATTTGCCGTTTTGACCGCATAGCAATACTTTATCTACTGTACCTAAATATTTCCGTTTTTATGGACATAGCAATACCTCATCTTCGCCTTACAGATTGCCGCGTTTATGGATAAGCAAACTTTTCTATGTACCTAACAAATTTCCGTTTTGATGGACTAGCAATACCCATCTACTGTCCTTAAGACCCTTTTAGGGAAAACAAAACCTATTCGTCCCTACCCCTTGCCGTTTTGATGGCATAGCAAAACCCCACTACGTCCTTACATATTTCCGTTTTGGTGGATATAGCAAAACCCCAAAACTTTAAACCTTTCATATTGCTGTTTTGGTGGGTACAGCAATACTTCATTACTCTACCTTTAAAATTGCTGTTTTTTGGGGGTATAGCAATATCTCTTCTGTACCTTAAAATATTGCTGTTTTTTTTGGATATAGCAAAACCTCATCTTACTTTTCCTACTATTGCCGTTTTTTTGGAATAGCAATACCTATCTACTATACCTTACAATTGCCGTTTTGAGGATAAAAACAATACGTTTTTGATGGACATAGCAAAACCTCACTACTGTCCCTTACATATTGCCGTTTTCGTGAATAGCAAACCTCATCACTATACCTTACATTTGCTGTTTTTGGGGATAAGCAAAACCTAACTACTTACCTTTTTTGCTGTTTTGGGGGATATAGCAAAATCTATCTGCTGTACCTTCATATTGCTGTTTTGTTGATATAGAATACCCCATCTACATACCTTAAAATATTGCCGTTTTTGATGGGTATGCAATACCCCATCTTCTATACCTTACCCTATTGCCGTTTTGATGGATAAACAAACCTACTACTATACCTTTTACGCCCTTTTTTTATGGGTATAGCAATACCCAAACTACTTACCCTTTCAATTTTTCCGTTTTGATGGATACAACAGTACCTAATCACTGTACCTTTCATACTGCCGTTTTGATGGGTATAGCAATACCTCATTATGATACCTTACATATTTTCCGTTTGATGGTAAGCAATTTTTCTCTACTTACCTTTCAAAATTCGTTTTGGTGGATATAACAATACCCCATTACTAACCTTATCATTGCCGTTTTTTTATCGTAGCAGTAACTCATCTGCTAACCTTACATATTTCCGTTTTTGGGGGATATAGCAATACCTCATCTCTGTGACTTAAAAGCCGTTTGGGGGTAAAAATACTTCATTGCTGTACCCTTTCATATTGCTTTTTGGGGTATGCAATACATCCTTTCTGTACCTTAGAGATTTCCGTTTTGGATATAGCATACCCCTTATGACCTTACATATTGCCCTTTTGGGGGATATAGCAAACCTATCTGCTGTACCTTTCATATTTTCCGTTTTGGGGGGGGGGATATAACAAAACCACTCTACTGTACCCAAATATTGCGTTTTGATGGGCATGCATACCTCATTGCTTAATTAACCCATTGCCGTTTTGATGGGCATGCAAATACTTCACTACGCCTAACATATTTCCGTTTTTTGACATAGCAAAACTCATCTACTGTCCCTTTCAGATTGCCGCTTTTTATTGATATACAATACCCTCTACTGCCCCACCTTTGCCGCTTTTTATGGATTTTGAATACCCCATCTGCAGTACTTTACTATTTCGTTTTTATGGTATGCAAACCTCATCTGCTGTACCTTTCCTCTTCCCCTTTTGATGGATATAGCAATACCCCATTGCTGCCGTTTTGGTGGATATAGCAATACCTCATCTACTATACCTTACATATTGCCGTTTTGGTGGATATAGCAATACCTCATCTACTGTACCTTACATATTGCCGTTTTGGTGGATATAGCAATACCTCATCTACTGTACCTTACCTATTGCCGTTATGATGGATATAGCAACACCTCATTACTGAAAATTACCTTTTTCCGTTTTTTTGGTATAGCAATCCTCACTACTGTACCTTACAATTGCCGTTCGATGGGTATAGCAATACTCATCTGTGTACCTTACATTTTTTCCGTTTCGATGGTATAGCAATACGTCAATGCTCTACCTTACTTTGCCCTTTGATGAATATACATACCACTCCTACCCTCTTTGGGGGATATAGCAAACCTCATCTACGTACCTTACTTTTCCGTTTGGGGGATATAAAAAAACTTCTCTATGGATTTCATATTTCCGTTTCGGGGATATAAACAATACCTCATCTACTGTACCTTACAATTTCCGTTTTGGGGGTTAGCAATACCTCATCTACTGTACCTTACATATTGCCGTTTTGGTGGATATAGCAATACCTCATCTACTGTACCTTACCTATTGCCGTTTTGATGGATATAGCAATACCTCATCTACTGTACCTTACCTATTGCCTGAACCTTACATATTGCCGTTTTGATGGAATAGCAATACCTCATCTACGTAATTTACCTATTGGCCCTTTTTATGCATGTCAATACCTCATCTACTGTACCTTACCATTCCCTTTGATGGGAAAAAAGCAAACCCATTACTGTACCTACATATGGCCGTTTTGAGGAAACAAAACCTCATTACGTCCTTAATATTTCCGCTTTGATGGATATAGCAATACCCATCTCGAACCTTACCTATTGCCTTTTTAGGTATAGCAATACCACATCTACTGTACCTTACCATTCCGTTTTTAAAAGGGTATAGCAAAAAAACCTCATTATGAACCTTTCCTTTTGCCCGTTTGATGGGTTAGAATACCCATTACTGTAATTTACCTATTGCCGTTTTGATCATATAGCAAAACCTCATCTACTGACCTTTCCTATTCCGTTTGATGGACATAGCATACCTCATCTCCCGTACCTTACCTTTGCCGTTTTTTAGGACATGCAATACCCCATCCATGTACCCTTTCCTATTGCCGTTTTTAAGGGCATTTTCAAACCCAAATTTCGGACCTATCGTAAGGCCATTTTGATGGACTAGCAACACCTCATCAATGCCTTAAATTTTCCGGTTTTGGGGGATAAAGCAAAATCACTGCGTACCTTACATATTGCCGTTTTTACGGAAAAAGCAATACCTCATCTCCGTACCTTACATATTCCCTTTTGGGATAACAATCCTCTCTGCTGTACCTTTCATTAAACCGTTTTGAGATTACTACCTCACTCTGTCCCCTTTCATATTGCCGTTTTTTGGGGGATAAGCAATACCCATCTACTGTCCTTACCTATTGCCGTTTTTTGGGGATAAGCAATCCCATCTGCTGTACCCTTTAAAATTGCCGTTTTGATGGGTATACAAAACCTCATCTGCTGTACCTTACTATTTCCGTTTTTATGATATGCTAAATCATCTGCTGTACCTTAGATTTACGTTTTGATGGATATAGCAAACCCATCTACTGTCCTTACAAAAGCCCTTTTTAGGAATACCAATACCCATCGCTGACCTTACAATTCCGTTTTTGAGGTATAGCAATACCTTTCCCAAGCCTTTCGAGGATAAGCAAACCTCTTGCTGACCTTTACTATTGCCGCTTTGTTGGGTATGCAATACCTCTCCAATACCTCATCTGCGACCTACATATTGCCCTTTGGGGTTAGAAACCCTTTACTGGACTTAATTTCCGTTTCGGGGGATATAGCAATACTCATTTGCTGTACCTTCCTTTTTTCCTTTCGGTGGGTATAGCAATACCTCATCTGCTGTACCTTACATATTGCCGTTTTCATGGATATAGCAATACCTCATCTGCTGTATGTTACCTATTGCCGCTTTGATGGTTATAGCAATACATCATCTGCTGCCGTTTTGATGGATATAGCAATACCTCATCTACTGTACCTTATCTATTGCCGTTTCAATGGACATAACAATACGTCATCTACTGTACCTTACCTATTGCCGTTTTGATAGACATAGCAATACCTCATCTACTGTACCTATCATATGGCCGTTTTGATGGACATAGCAATACCTCATCTACTGTCCTTACATATTGCCGCTTTGATGGATATAGCAATACCTCATCTGCTGTACCTTACATATTGCCGTTTTGGTTGATATAGCAATACCCCATCACTGTACCTTACACATTGCCGTTTGAGGAATAGCAAAAACCCCATCTCTGACCCCAATATTTTAATTTTGGGGGATATGCAATACCTCATCTACTATACCTTACTATTTCCCTTTTTGGGGGATATGCAAAACCCCCATTACTTACCCTTAATACTGCCGTTTTGATGGTATACCAAAACCTCATCGCTGTACCTACATATTGCCCCTTTTTTAGGGGGAAAACAATACCTCTCGCTGCCATTTGGTGGGTATAGCAAACCCTCATCTGTGAAAACCTTACATATTGCCGTTTTGGGGAAAAAGCAATACCTCATTAAATATACCTTACATATTGCCGTTTTGATGGATATAGCAATACAACATCTACTATACCTTACATATTCTTGTTTTGGTGGATATAGCAATACTTCATCTGCTGTACCTTAAATATTGTCGTTTTGATGGATATAGCAATACCTCATCTGCTGTACCATACATATTGCCGCTTTGATGGATATAGCAATACCTCATCTGCTGTACCTACATATTTCCGCTTGATGGGTTAAAAAATCCTCAACCCCGTACCCCCACAGATTGCCCCTTTGATGAATAGCAATACCCATTACTAACCTTCATATTTTCCGTTTTGGTGATATAGCAATACCTCATTGCGTACCTTACATATTGCCGTTTTGATGGATTAACAATACCTATCCCTGTACCTTACCTTTTCCGTTTTAGGATATAGCAATGCCCACTCACTCCTGTACCTTACCCATTCCCTTTAGGGATATGCAAAACCTCATCTCTTACCTTACCTATTCCGCTTTGATGGTTAGCAATACCCCATCTACATACCTTACAAATTGCCCTTTTGGGGATATAGCAATACCTCATCTGCTGTACCTTACATATTGCCGTTTCGGTTGATATAGCAATAGCTCATCTGCTGTACCTTACCTATTGCCGTTTTGATGGGTTTAGCAATACCCCATTGCTGACCTTACATATTGCCTTTTGGTGTTTTGAATACCCCTTACTATACCTTCAATTGCTTTTGATGGAAAGCAATACTTCACTGCGTACCCTTTCCCACTGCCCCTTGAGGGTATAGCAATCCTCATCTGTTGTACCCTTTCCCCTTTCCATTTTTTGGGTATAGCAATACCTCACTGCGTCCCTTTCCTATGCGCTTTGATGGGTTAGCAATACCCCATCTGCTGTACATTACCTATTGCCTTTTGATGGATATAGCAATACCTCATCTGCTGCCGTTTTGGTGGATATAGCAATACCTCATCTGCTATACAGTACATATTGCTGTTTTGGTGGATATAGCAATCTCATCTGCGTCCCTTTCATATTATCGTTTTTTGGATATGCAATCCTCAACTACTTACCTTAATATGCCCCTTTTGTGGAAAAAGCAATCCCATCTACATACCTTCAAAATTTCCGTTTTTTGGGGATATAGCAATTCCCCTTTTAAATAACCTTTCAATTACTATATTTTACATATTGCCGTTTTGAGGTAAGCAAACCCCATCTGCGTCCTTCATATTGTAGTTTTGGTGGATTAGCAAAACCCTCATTACTTACCTTACAATGGCCTTTTTGGGGGATATACAATACCCATTCCCATACATTACACTCACATACTTTACTATTGCCTTTTATGGATATACAATACCTCAACTGCTGTACCTTTCATATTGTGTTTTTGGGGGTATAGCAAACCCCATCTCTGTACCCTTTTATATTGTAGTTTTGGGGATTACAATACCCATCACTATACCTTTCATATTTCCGTTTTGGTGGATATACAATACCCATCTGCTTACCCTTACAATTTCCGTTTTTGGGGGATATAGCAAAACCCCATCTGCTGTCCTTACATATTGCCGCTTTGATGGGTAAGCAAAACTTCTCGCTGTACCTTTCAAATTTCGTTTTGATGGATTTTGCAAACCCATCTGCTTTACCTTACCCATTTCCGCTTTGATGGAATAGCAATACCTCACTGCTGTACCTTACTATTGCCGCTTTTATGGAGACAAAACCTCAAGCTTACCTTACATATTGCCCAGTCGATGGATATAGCAAACCCTCATCTGCTATACCTTATTATTTGCCGTTTTGGTGGATATAGCAATACCTCATCTGCTGTACCTTACATATTGCCGCTTTGATGGATATAGCAATACCTCATCTTCTGTTTTTTACCTACTGGCGCTTTAATGGATATAGCAATACCTCATCTGCTGTACCTTACCTACTGCCGCTTTGATTGATATAGCAATACCTCATCTGTTGTACCTTACCTGCTGCCGCTTTGATGGATATAGCAATACCTCATTTGCTGTACCTTACATATTGCCGTTTCTATGCATATAGCAATACCTAATCTGCTGTACCTTACCTATTGCCGCTTTTATGGATAAGCAATACCCATCCCGTTTTTGGGGAAATAGCAAACTTCAGTCTAACCTTACTATTCCCCCTTTTGGGGGAAAGCAATACCTCACTGCTGTACCTTTCATATTGTCGTTTTTTGGGGATAAAGCAATACCTCTCTGCTGCCCTTTTGGTTTTTATAGCAAAAACTTCATGTGCTTACCTTTCTATTTCCCCTTTGGGGGATATCAATACCCATCGCTGTTTCCCTTTCCTATTTCCCTTTTGGTGGATATAGCAATAAACCCCATCTGCTATACCTAATTTCCGTTTTGGGGATAAAAGCAAAAACCCCATCTACTATACCCTTTCATATTGCCGTTTTTTGGGGGATATAGCGAACCTCATCTCTTTTCCTTAAATATTGCCCTTTTGGTGGATATACAATCCTCATTCCGTCCTTAATATTGCCGTTTTGGTGGAAAAAGAAACCTCATTCGGGAAACCTTTCTTTTTGCCGTTTTGGGGGATAAGCAAAACCCTTTTTCGTTTTAAATATTGCCGTTTTTGGGGGAATGCAAACCCCATCTGCTGACCCCTATGCCGTTTTTTTGGGTATAGCAAACCCCCTATTTTGCCGTTTTGGTGGGTATGCAATACCTCAAACTCTGTACGTTTCAATTGCCGTTTTTGGGGGATATCAACGTCATCCGCTATACCTTACAAACTGCCGTTTTTGGGGAATTAGCAATCCTCATCTACTGACCTTACTATTGCCGTTTTTGGTGGATATAGCAATACCTCATCTACTGTACCTTACATATTGCCGTTTTGATGGATATAGCAATACCAAATCTACAGAACCTTACATATTGCCGTTTTGGTGGATATAGCATACCTCATCTCCTGTCCTTTCATATTGCCGTTTTGTTGGGTATAGCAAAGTCATCTGCTATACCTTACTATTGCCGTTTGGGGGATAAGCAAACCCCATCTGCATTACCCTTTAAATTTGCCGTTTGATGGGTTACAATCCTCACTCGTACTTAATATTGTCGCTTTGTGCTTTAAACAATACCCCTCGTGTATTACATATTGCCGTTTTTTATGGATTAGCAAAAACCCATCTCCTTTAAATTACATATTCTCGCTTTAAAAGCATATGCAAACCCCATTGTACCCCTTTAAAAATCCGTTTTGGTGGTATAGCAATACCTACTGCTGTACGTTACATATTGCCGTTTTGATGGATATAGCAATACCTCATCTGCTGTACCTTACATATTGCCGTTTTGATGGATATAGCAATACCTCACTACGGTACCTTACCTATTGCCGTTTTTATGGGAAAACAATACCTATCTCTGTACCTTACTATGCCGTTTGGTGGGTAAGAATACCCTATCTGCGTACGTTACATATTGCCCTTTTTATGGGGTATAGCAATACCTAATCGCTTACCTTACCTATTTCCGCTTTATGGAAATTTGCAAAACCCATCTGCTGGTTTTTTTGTATATAGCAATACTTCATTTTCTATACTTACATAAGCCGCTTTTGGGGGATAAAGCAATACCCCATTGCTGTACCTTACAATTGTCGTTTTGGTGGAAAAGCAATACCTCATCGCTGCGTTTTGGTGTATAAGCAATACTTCATGTGCTTAAACCCTTTCATATTGCCGCTTTGGTGGAAAAAGCAAACCTCATCTGCTGTTCCTTTCCCATTGCCGTTTTGTGGATAAAAGCATACCCCACGCATACCTTACATATTGCCGTTTTGGTGGGGTATAGCAATACCCATTACTAACCTTACAATGCCGTTTTTTTATGGAACCTTCGTGACCTTAAAATTGGTTTTGGTGGATATGCCCAAAACCTCATCTGCGTACCTTAATAAAGCCGTTTTGGTGGATATAGCCCCAAAACCTCACTGCTTACCTTCTTATTGCCGTTTTTGGTGGATAAGCAAACCCTCTGCTGTCCCTTTAAAAATTTTCCGTTTTGGTGGTATAGCAATACCCCCATTGCTTCCTTTAAAAAATTGCCTTTTTGGGGATTAGCAAAAACCTCATATATTGCCCCTTTTTTTGGAATAGCAATACCTCATCGCGTACGTTACATATTGCCCCTTTTTGGGGGTAAGCAATCGTCATTGCTATACTTTACATACTGCCGTTTTTGGTGAATATAGCAATACCTCATCTACTGTACCTTACATATTGCCGTTTTGGTGGATATAGCAATGCCTCATCTACTGTACCTTACATATTGCCGTTTTGATGGATATAGCAATACCAAATCTACAGAACCTTACATATTGCCGTTTTGGTGGATATAGCAATACCTCATCTCCTGTACCTTACATATTGCCGTTTTGGTGGAATAGCAAAAGTCATCTGCATACCTTTTCAATTGCCCCTTTTGGTTGGTATAAATACCTCTCTCATACCTTCATTTGCCGTTTTTGATGGAAAAACAATAACCCCATCGCTGTACCCCTTACATATTTGTCGCTTTGATGCTTACAATAACCCCTCTCTGTCTTTAAAAATTGCCGTTTTGATGGAAAATAGCAATACCTCATCTCCTGTACCTTTCATTTTCGCTTTTTTGCATATAGCAATACCACATCTCTGTACCTTTTCATATTGCCGTTTTTTTGGGATATAGCAATACCCCATCTGCTGTCCCTTCAATTGCCGTTTTGATGGATAAGCAAACCTCAAAACTGCGTACCTTACAATTGCCTTTTGATGGTATAGCAATACTCATCTACGGTACCTTACCTATTGCCGTTTTGATGGACATAACAATACCTCATCTACTGTACCTTACATATTGCCGCTTTGGTGGATATAGCAATACCTCATCTGCTGTACGTTACATATTGCCCTTTTGATGGTATAGCAATACCTCTCGCTGTACCCTTTCAATTTCCGTTTTGGTGGATATAGCAATACCTCATTGCTGTACCCTTTCATATTCCGTTTTGGTGGGTAAAGCAATCCCAGCTGTACCCTTCTATTGCCGTTTTGATGGATTTAGCAATACCTCATCTGCTTTCCTTTCTTTTTGCCGTTTTGGAAAAGCAAACCAAAACTAAGAACCTTTAAAATTGCCGTTTTGGTGGTATAGCAATACCCCCCTGCTGTACCTTACATATTCCGTTTTGTGGATAAAGCAATACCCAAAACTCTGAACCTTCATATGCCGTTTTTTGGGGGATTTAAAACAATACCTATCTCCCGACCCTTTCGTATTGCCCTTTTAGTGGGTTTAAACTATACGTCACTGCTATACCTTACTATTGCCCTTTTGGGGATATAGCAATACCTCATCTACTGTACCTTACATATTGCCGTTTTGATGGATATAGCAATTTTTCTCTACTATACCTTACATATTGTCGCTTTGATGCATAAAGCAAAACCTCATTCTGTACTTACAATTTCGTTTTGATGGATATCGCAATCCCCATCTACTGTACGTTACATGTTGCCGTTTTGATGGATATAGCAATACCTCATCTGCTGTACCTTACATATTGCCGCTTTGATGGATATAGCATATTAATTGAAGAATACGCAAGAAAAATATATTCCTTGTTGAAGGTGAACTCCAGGTGAACTCCAAAGCGTCATAAGCAAACAATACCCCAGTTTCTAAGATTGTTACAGTATAAAGTAATAGCGAGCTCCCAAAATAATGGAATTTGAAAAGGTTTTAACTGAACTCAACAGGGTTGAACAGTAACCATGTTAATCATTAACACGGAAACGAAATAGAAAACTCAGAAAAATATCTCTTTACTTCTAAACAATACGAAACTAACTTCAATACAGGCAAAAATCTTCTAATAATTATTGTTTAGCGGATTTTAATAGGTTATGAATGCGTGCTTTATGCCGAAACACGCAAGCACATGTTGTAACATGAGTACGGGGATAAAAACTTTACAAAAGATTAAAGCCTGTTGTTCACTGACATATACATGTAATAATGTTTTGCTATCATATAATGAAATGTTGTTTCCGTATAAAGGCAGAACGATTCCATATATTACATTTTGAATGCATATAAAGGGAAATCGAATCTATATAAACTATTTTGCTATCATATATTGAAAAAAGTTATTTCCATATAAAGACAAATGGGTTCCATATATACATTTGGAATGCATATAAAGGGAAATCGAATATATATGATAATGTTTTGCTATCATATAACAAAAGTTGTTTCCTTATAAAGACAAAACGGATCCATATATTGCATTTTGAAGCATATAAAGAAATAATCAAATCTATATAATAATTGCTATTATATAATGAAAAGCTGGTTCCATATAAAGACGAAAAGGTTCCATATATTGCATTTTTCCAATTTACATAATGAGCGAATGAACCTATATATTCTTAAAACGAATGAATAACATGAAAAATGTCCATATAAGACAGCCACGGCGTTCCATAAATCTATCTCATAATCGGATATTGTGGGTCGAGATAAACATAATAGTCCACGTAGTTAGTTTATGTCTTGTCGCGTGCTGAGGTTCATTATTGAACAGTCTCAGTGCTATAAACTGAATATTTAAAATACCATTATGCTATCCAAATATATTAAAACATTTTACGTCTATAATATTGTTATATAAAAAATACGCGATTTAGCAAAATTCTTATCATTTTGAAACATTTCCTACTACTTTCTGCTTTTGGTTAAAAAAAATCTTCACAAGTACATACAGATGCACTATGCAATGCCATTAAATCATTGAAAAAAAATAGTTGCATTTTATAGCAATTCTACTCACCCTTGTGTCGGCGTCGGTGTCACATCTTGGTTGAAGTTTTGCATGCAAGTACATATGACTTTCATTTAAAGACATATAGTTTTGAAACTTATGTTTTCTTTTTTTTAGGTCAATTACCAACCTCACTTGGTCAAGTCCCATAACTCTGACTTGTATTTTGGCCAAATTATGCCCCATTTTGGACTTAGAAAATCCTGGTTAAAGTTTTGCATGCAAGTATATATAGTTATTCCTTTAAGGCATATAGCTTTGAACCTTATTTTTTCTTTTTCTAGGTCAATTTCAAACCTCACTGGGTCAAGTCCCATAACTCTGACATACATTTTGGCCAAATAATGCCCCCTTTTGGACTTAGAAAATCCTGGTTAAAGTCAAGTTTTGCATGCAAGTTACTATCTCAAAAACTAATGCGAATATTGAATTGAAACTAGTACTTCACATAATTTTTTGGATTTATAAAATTTGGTCATAGCATCATGGTCCATAACTCTGATATGTATTTTGCAAGAATTATGTCCCCTTTTGAACTTTAAACTTCTGGTTAAAGTATTGCATGCAATTTGCTATCTCCAAAACTAATGCAGATACTGGATTAAAACACTCTATAGATATTTTAACATTTAGGGTAATATTCCTGCTTCTTGGACAACAATTCGAATAGTCGAGCACTGGCTGTCTTACGGACAGCTCTTGCTCTATTTTGTTGCAAATATTGGATTGTAATTCTAATACAAAAGTAACTTTATAGTACAAGGATGCAAGTAATTAAATACTAAGCCTTGTTTTGGTAAAAAATATGTCTCATTTCTTTTGCCTCCACTTTTATATAACTTGTAACTAAAGTGACACTTCAGTCCATTTAGGCTCTACCAAACCGAGTCTGCTATTATTTCTATGCTTCAAAAAGGATCTTCTTACAGACTTTATTGTTAGATTTATTACGAAAAGCCTACTATTATTATGTTTGAAATTGAAATAACACGCTAATAACCAATGACAAAGATGAAACCGTATGCTTTATTTGTAGACAGACATATACATATAATGCAATGAGAATTATTTGTTTTCAGATACATTGTCGTCTGCCACTCACTTCACGTACCAGACTGGTGTACAAAGAAACGTGCAAGAATTGCAACTGGTGTTCTTACAACATTTGGAGCCCTTCTGTACTCACACTTATTCTTTACTGCAGAAATGGGCGACAATTGCCGTTTACAGTTCAAACCATTCATGGTCAAAGTTATATCTATCTTCATTTATGCTGATTCTGCTGTCACGTTCGTCGTGCCGTTTGCAATCATCTTCGTACTGAACATAATTGTGATAATTTCTATGAAACGGTTTCAGCTGAGACACAGTTACCTACGAGACAGAGTTCAGCGGACGGATATTACAAACTGGGATGTCTTGTCAAAAGCACAGTATCACATAACACGTACTTTTATTCTCGTTTCTGCCGTTCTGCTTATAACGAATGTTCCTAGTCACGGAATACGGTTCTATATCATAGTAAACCATCTGATGCATTCAAGTGACTCCGTTCTTTACCACGCGCAACATGTCTTTCAGATAATATACTATTTCAATTTCGCAGTCAATTTCCTTTTGTATAGTGTAAGCAGCAGGAAATTCCGGAAGTATTTGAAGTGCAGATATTTGTGTTATTGTTGCAAAAGACGGAGGCAGCATCGGCTAACTAACGAAGACTTGTACCGCAATTTTCATCTGCTTCCTCTGCGACAAACATTGCAGCGAAGAGTTGTTTTTAATGACAGCCGCTCAAGAAATGTGCGTTAATCGCACGATACGATCACTGGTTGTAGGTGCAGATTGGAATATCCGGCCTCGAGGGTAACTGAACTGTTTAAGGGTAACGAGTTACCGCGTAAACAGTTACTCAAGAGCCAGGTATTCCCATCTGCACTTACAGCCACTGATTGAAAATTTTCTTGCATACCAAATTCAAGAGATAACAGTGAAAAATAAATCAAACAAACGACTTTCATTTTTGAACTATTTTCCTACGGCAGCGTATTTAAACAATGACCGGGAAATCAACGTCCGTTAACAGGCCAGACGTCATGAAATTCCAAAAACAAATATTCTAACACGACCCGATTCATTTTCCAGGCTGAAAAAAGTGAATTATTATACAACAATTCACTGTTCTGACGTCACAGTCATTACGGCTGGTTACGTGTTAGAATCGAAATAATATATCTCATTTAGTGATTTGCTCTTGAATAAAAGCATTGTTTGTCGTTCAGATGCGTATTATTATATCAATCAGACTGCGCCCTCGTGATATATTTCCTTCGCATCTGAACTCCAAACAATGATTTATTCAGCGACAAATCACTAAATGAGATATATTGTTTCTTAAACAATGTTTAGTTACGGTTTTGTTTTATCGCTTGTAGCGTAACGTTATATATTTTAACTAAACTTACGTTTTGTTGTCTTTTTTAAATCGAGAAATATATTAGATCTATAAGGAATAAAGAGGAACTATCAAGGTATTGGATTTTTATTCCGTTTTCTCAAATAAACTATAAATTACTACATAAGCAGTTCGTAATACATCATTTACAGCACGAGAGTCATCTTACACCCCGGGTGTAGGATAGAGCTTTCCAGCAACGGTGAAAATGCTGGAAATCGTCTAGTATGCAAGAAATCGTTGTACATAATCTAACAGCAGCACCGACGAAGTTGTAAAATAAAGTTTATAGTATTAAAGGAATTTCATTTTATGGTCTTCTAAATTACTCTTTTTTTTCACCGGCAAGAAACTTTAAAATGGATACATTTAATCAAAATATGAAATAAAAAGAAAAGAAAATTATTATTACCAGGTAGAACATTTCTCATACTATTTTCACCAGGTAGGACAAAACCCTTCGCATATCTATACACACCAACAATTATTACTGGCATGTCACTGTTTACATTTCGGGTGAGCGTTACTAAATATAGGACGCCGGTCATACCCCTTCCCGGAAAACCCCCTCAAATTGAATTTTAATGAAACGGTCGAAGTAGTATAGGAAATGGGGCTTCTGGCCCGATTTTGACCCAACTTAATTCTAACCCTTAACCTAAACTGACCAATACCAGCAAACTAAAGAAAACACAGGTTTTGAACCCAGTGAAAAAATAAAAAGTTTTAAATACATATAATATAAATGAGTTTACAGAATAAAATATATTGTTTGAAAGAAAGAAAATTTACTGATAATATAAATCCTCATTATGTTACAGCAAAAAACGGGAAAAATGATAATGGCTACCTGTTCATCTTGTGGAAGAATGAAATCAAAGTTTGTTAAAAGTACATGGGGTAATTTAGATATTCATAAAGCAATGTTACCTTTATTACCTAAGAAAGGTTTAACACTTCCAGGTTATAACTATTGTGGACCAGGAAATCCTTTAGATAATGGACCTCCTGTTAATGAACTAGACGCAGTATGTATGGACCATGACTTTTGCTACGACAGTGGTGTAAAAAAGGGTATATGTGACAAGCAAATACTTTCCAACTTAAATAACACTCAATCAAAAACATTTGGAGAAAAGATTGCAAATAATTTAGTTGTAAAACCTGCAATTAATGTGAAATATAATATATATTGGACTCGGGCAAAAACAAAAATCAAAAAACGTAAAAAGTGGGTAGAGTATTTACTTGGACGCAAGTCCTTGGGAGCTAAAAGCTCACTCAAAAAGACCCCCGAAATAACATGGAGTGATGAATTAGCAGAAGAATTACATAAACCAATTAAACGAAAATTTATGAAACGAAGAGTGATAGTTAATGATATTGGTGATACTTGGTCTGCTGATTTAGTCGATATGCAAGCTTTTTCAAAATATAATAAAGGTGTAAAATACTTATTAACCGTTATTGATATATCCAGCAAATATGCTTGGGTTATTCCACTAAAGAATAAAACTGGAGAATCTGTTACTGAAGCATTTGAAAAAAATAATTTCTAAAGGTAGAACACCAACAGATTTATGGGTAGATGAAGGAAAAGAATTTTATAATAAAAAGTTTGAATCATTTTTGAATAAAAATAAGATTAACATGTATCATATATTTAATGAAGGAAAAGCTGTAGTAATTGAAAGATTTAATAGAAGTTTAAAAAGAATAATGTGGAAATATTTTACAGCAAATAATACTTACACTTATTTAGATAATGTGCAGGACATGGTTGACAAATATAACAAAAGAAAACATTCTAGTATAACAATGACACCAACTGAAGCCAGTTAAAACTTAAAAGGTAAAAAGGTACTGTTTACTTTAAATAAAGGTACTGTTTACTTTAATTTATATGGTAATTTAAAGATACCAAAGATTAAACCAAAGTTTAAAACTGGTGATCGAGTTCGTTTAAGCAAACTTAAACGACATTTTGAAAAAGGATATACACCAAACTGGACAGAGGAAATATTTATAATTTATGGAATTAATAATACAAATCCCAGAACATACACTATTAAAGATTTAAAAAATGAAATAATTCAGGGTTCATTCTATGAGCAAGAACTTTTACCTATTAAACAAGAGGTTTTTAGAATAGAAAAAGTTATTAGACGAGACTATAAGAAACAAGAGGGCCATGAAGGCCCTGTATCGCTCACCTGACCTACAGACCTAAAGATCATTAAGATTAACATTCTGACCAAGTTTCATTAAGATATGGTCATAAATGTGGCCTCTAAAGTATAAACTAGCCATTCCTTTGATTTGACCCCGTGACTTAGTTTTTGACCCGACATGACCCAGATTCGAACTTGACCTAAAGATCATCAAGTTTAACATTCTGACTAAGTTTCATGAATATACAGACATAAATGTGGCCTCTAGGGTGTTAACAAGGTTTTCCTTTGATATGACCTAGTGACCTAGTTTTTGACCCCAACTGACCCAGATTTAAACTTGACCTAAAGATCATCAAGATTAACATTCTGACAAAAGTTTCATTAAGATATGGTCATAAATGTGGCCTCTAAAGTGTTATCTAGCTTTTCCTTTGATTTGACCTGGTGACCTAGTTTTTGACCCGACATGACCCAGATTCAAACTTGCCCTAAAGATCATCAAGTTTAACATTCTGACTAAGTTTCATGAATATACAACATAAATGTGGCCTCTAGGGTGTTAACAAGGTTTTCCTTTGATATGACCTAGTGACCTAGTTTTTGACCCCAACTGACCCAGATTTAAACTTGACCTAAAGATCATCAAGATTAACATTCTGACAAAGTTTCATTAAGATATGGTCATAAATGTGGCCTCTAAAGTGTTAACTAGCTTTTCCTTTGGATTGACCTGGTGACCTAGTTTTTGACCCGACATGACCCAGATTCAAACTTGCCCTAAAGATCATCAAGTTTAACATTCTGACTAAGTTTCATGAAGATACAGTCATAAATATGGCATCTACAGTGTTAACAAGCTTTTCCTTTGATCTGACCTAGTGACCTAGTTTTTAATCCCACCTGACCCAGATTTATATTTGACCTTAAGATCATCAAGATTAACATTCTGACCAAGTTTCATTATGATATGGTCATAAATGTGGCCTCTACAGTGTAAACTAACTTTTTCTTTGATTTGATCCGGTGACCTAATTTTTAATCCTACGTAACCCAGATTCAAACTTGACTTTAAGATCATCAAGATTAACATTCTGGTCAAGTTTCATTAAGATTGGGTCAAAATTGTGACCTCTAGAGTGTTAACAAGCTTTTCCTTTGATTTGACCTGGTGACCTAGTTTTTAAACCCAGATGACCCATTATCAAACTCGTCCAAGATTTTATTGAGGGTAACATTCTGACCAAGTTTCATTAAGATTGGGCCAAAAATGTGACTTCTAGAGTGTTAACAAGCTTTTCCTTTGATCTGACCTGATGACCTAGTTTTTGAACCCAAATGACCCAATATCGAACTCGTCCAAGATTTTATTGAGGGTAACATTCTGACCAAGTTTCATAAAGATTGGGCCAAAAATGTGACCTCTAGAGTGTTAACAAGCTTTTCCTTTGATTTGACCTGATGACCTAGTTTTTGATCCCAGATGACCCAATATCGAACTCGTCCAAGATTTTATTGAGGGTAACATTCTGACCAAGTTTCATTAAGATTGGGCCAAAAATGTGACCTCTAGAGTGTTAACAAGCTTTTCCTTTGATCTGACCTGATGACCTAGTTTTTGATCCCAGATGACCCAATATCGAACTCGTCCAAGATTTTATTGAGGGTAACATTCTGACCAAGTTTCATTAAGATTGGGCCAAAAATGTGACCTCTAGAGTGTTAACAAGCTTTTCCTTTGATCTGACCTGATGACCTAGTTTTTGATCCCAGATGACCCAATATCGAACTCGTCCAAGATTTTATTGAGGGTAACATTCTGACCAAGTTTCATTAAGATTGGGCCAAAAATGTGACCTCTAGAGTGTTAACAGTCAAATTGTTGACGACGGACGGACGGACGGACGGATGACGGACGACGACGGACGACGGACACAGGGCGATCACTAAAGCTCACCTTTGAGCACTTCGTGCTCAGGTGAGCTAAAAACAAGCTGTAGTAAAGTGGAAAGGTTATAGTGAAAAGTTTAATAGTTGGATTCCGTTTAGTGAATTGGAAGAAATTTAATTTAAAATATATATTATATAAATGAGTAATAAAAATCTAATTTCTAATGGAATAGAAACAAAAGATCAATTAATAGATCACTTAACTAAACTTTCTGCTGCTTACAGAAAAAGTTATAGATTTTGTGGAAGAGTATATACAGGATTACAAATTACAGCAGGTATCTTTGGTTGCTCAACTGCATTAGTACTTGTTCCTGCTTTTCCTATATTTGTGGCATTTGCTGGCGCTGTTCCATCAGTAATTAAAATATTTATTAAAGGTTTAAAAGTTGAAGACATTTTATTTTAGAATTACATTATCACAAAATAAAACAACTAATAACAAAAGCACTGATTGGAAAAGTAAATAAAGAAGATGAGAAAAAAAGTTATTCAAGACATTTTTACAATACTATTAGAAATGCAGAAAAAAAACCAACTATTCAACACCTCTTGATATGCATATGAAGGAATTTAAACTTAACGGATATAAAAATAAAAAATAAAAAATAAAAAATGTTTTATTAAATTTAGATTGCTGAATTTATTTCTTTACGTGCGTTTTTTAAAGATTTTTTTCTATAAGTATATTATATAAATGGCTAATAGAAATATAGATAATAATATTTCAATAAAACTAGCTTGTACTTTAGGAAGAATATGGAATGAAGAAAAAGAAATAAAAGAATCAAAAGAAAAAATACAAGAAAAAAAAAATATATAAAAAAGTAAGGAAAAATAGAAACGTTATTAAATCAAAGATTAATCAACTAACCAGTAGAAATTTTAAAAAAGTAAGGAAAAATAGAAACATTATTAAATCAAAGCTTAATCAATTGACCAGTGAAAATTATAAAAATAAAGTAATTAATAGATTGGAAAATGATATAGGTCCTTATCTTTTTGAAAAGAATAAAGATTTATTTGAATGGGATTGTGGCTGTTTAATGACAGAAGAGGAAAGTAATGTACCCTCGGGTACTAAAACTTCTGATTTTAAAATATTATGTGATTGTCCCAGACCAAATAATTATCGAAACAATCCTAAAAAGATAATTGCTACCGATTGTGACACTAATCAAGAAAAATGTATAGAAGCACTTACGCAGCATCTAAAGACCTTGATATTAATTCTGGGTTAATAAAAATGTGCTGTGAAGGGAAAAACAGAGTAAAACGTGGAATATCAAAAACTAATGGAGAAAGATATAAATATAAATATCTTATTTCTTCTTAAACTTAATTTTTTAATTTTTTGCTTAAAGATTTTTTCTAAATATAATATATAGATAGCTGTAAGAGAAATTGAGAGGTCTACAAATCAATACATTAAGAAATTTGAAATTAAAATTACATATAGACAAGATAAAAAAAATCAATTATATTTAAATATAGAAGACTCATTTGATATTCTTAAATCTGAACTTAAAACTTTAAAAGGTATAAAAATAAATGTTGTTTTAAAAATCAATTTTGCGAAAATTAGTAAAACAGATACAATATATAAATCAGCTTATTTTCAATCAAAGGCTTTAATTATTATTAACACAAACGAAATAAAAAAAACACTTTACGTCAAACTTTTGATGAAATAATAAATAGGATTGATAATTGGATTTCAGAAGGAAGTGGCTGGAGAATACAGTCAGTTGATGCTCATTATATAAACAGATATAAATATAATCCATTAGCCGCTTCAAGTTATTCAGAATTACCAAAACCATTACAGAATCCACAGAAAGGATTAATAAATATAAAGAATGAGCATGATAATAAATGTTTTAGATGGTGCCATTTAGCTTACAAATTTTCTGTTTAAAAAAACCCTCAAGAAATTTCAAAATATAAAAAGCATATAGAAGAACTCAATTATAAAGGAATAACATTTCCTGTAACATTAAATCAAATACCTAAAATAGAAACTCAGAATGATATTTCATTTAATATATTTGGATATGAAGATAATAATGTTTATCCATTATACATTTCAAAATATCAATATGAAGAACACTGTGACATGTTATTAATCAGTAATAACAAAAAAAAAACACATTATGTCTGGATTAAAGATTTTAATAGATTAATGTTTAACAAAACAAAACATAAAGAAAAAAAGCATTTCTGTACATCATGTTTACAATGTTTTTCCCAAGAAATAATATTAAATGAACATATTCCAAATTTTTAACTATTAATGGCGTTCAAGCTGTAAAAATGCCAAAAAAAAAGGGAAGTAAAATACATTCAATCAATAACTGAAAAAATATCAACTGCTTTACCATCACCTGAATCTTCATTTACTGAACCATATCATATCAAAAACATATAGATTGTGGTTATGGTTATAAAGTTGTTTGTTGTTATGGCGATGAATATACTAAACCAACACAAGTTTACAGAGGTCCTAATGCAGTTTATAAGTTTATTGAAAAATGCTTGAGGAAGAACAATATTGTAAAAAAATATTTAATGAAAACTGTAACAAAGAATTAAAAATGTCTAAAAAAGATGAAGCTTTATTTAAAAAACAAACCTCTTGTCATATTTGTGGAAAACAATATAAGAAAAATGAAAATCTAAATGAGGACAACAGTCCCCAAGGGCAAGTAAGAGACCATTGTCATATAACAGGAAAGTGTCTTATTATTTGCCGTTCCATTTTATTTACTTTTTCATTTATACTATTGAATATTCCCATTATATAAAAAACCAGTAATTTATTAACTAGACAGAATCTAACTTAACTTCCTGGTTCTATAGTAAATTTATTCCAGGTGGTAACGGTACGTCTGAATCTGGCAAAATGGTAAACCATGTTCCATTTGTTAAATTAATTTCATTTTTTTTCTTGAAAACCCGTGTTGTATTTTAGCCTCAGTTGATATATACTCTTGTCCGTTTGTGTTATCATCTCGCCATCTAAAAATAAAACGATCTAATTCTCTTCCAGAGTATTCACCAATAATGTTAACTTCAATTTTAACTTCAATTATGTAATCCCCATCTTGTTGAATTTCAAACTTACCCCTTTCTTTTTTAATAAAACTTTTATAATCTGTAATCTTATTAACCCGTATTTCAAATAATGTATAAAAATCTTGGGCATCCAATTTTGTCGTAACTGTTTATCTTCAATAAAATATAATCTTGTACCATGAACCGTTACATGTAGTTGTCTGCTATTGTAATGTTCAAAAAGAAATACTTCACGTCTTACTTTTTCTAGTTATTCTTCTATTGCTTTATATTTATTTTCATGTTCAAGAATTACTTCAGCTAAATCATTAACTCGTTTTGTTGTAGCAACTTCAGAAGCAGACAAATTGTTAACAGTATTTTTTGTTCTGGCCAGTTGTGTTTCTTGTTGTAGAAAAACATTTTTTTACTTCTGTAATTTCTTCGGTATTAGTGGTAATTGCTTTAGTATTAGAGGTAATTGAGTCTCCTTGTTTAACTGATTTACCAACTACAAAGTCAGATTATTTTCAATTTCTTATTTTTAGCTGACCTGAGCACAAAGTGCTCAGGGTGAGGTATTGTGATCGCTCACCGTCCGGCGTCCGTCCCTCCTTCGTCCGTCCGTCCGTCCGTCCGTCCACACTTTCCTTTAAACAACATCTCCTCCTAAACCAACAGGCCAATTTTGATGAAACTTCACATGCTTGTTCCTTGGATGGTCTTCTTCAAAAATTGTTCAAAGAATTGAATTCCATACAGAATTCTGGTTGCCATGGCAACCAAAATGAAAAACTTTAAAAATCTTCTTCTCAAAAACCAGAAGCCATAGAGCTTAGATATTTGGTGTGAAGCATTGCCTAGTGGACCTCTACCAAATTTGTTCAAATCATGACCCCGGGGTCAAAATTGACCCCGCCCCAGGGGTCACTTGATTTTACATAGGAAAATCTTAAAAATCTTCTTCTCAAAAACCAGAAGCCCTAGAACTTAGATATTTGACATGTAGCATTGCCTAGTGGACCTCTACTAACATTGTTCAAATCATGACCCCGGGGTCAAAATTGACCTCGCCCTAGGGGTCACTTGATTTTACATAGGAAAATCTTCAAAAAAATTCTAAAAATAAACCAGAAGGCCTAGAGCTTAGATATTTGACATGTAGCATTGCCTAGTGGACCTCTACAAAATTTGTCCAAATCATGACCCCCGGGGTCATAACTGACACCACCCCAGGGGTCACTTGATTTTACATAGGAAAATCTTCAAAAAATTTCTAAAAATAAACTAGAAGGCCTAGATCTTAGATATTTGATATGTAACATTGCCTAGTAGACTTCTACAAAATTTGTTCAAGTCATAACCCCCGGGGTCAAATTGACCCCGCCCCATGGGATTACTTGATTGTACATAGAAAAATCTTCAAAATAAACAAGAAGGCCTAGAGCTTAGATATTTCATATGTAGCATTGCCTAGTGGACCTCTACAAAATTTGTTCAAATCATGACCCCCGGGGTTAAAATTGACCCCACCCCAAGGGTCACTTGATTTTACATAGGACAATCTTCAAAAATTTTCTAAAAATAAACCAGAAGGCTTAGATCTTAGATATTTGACATGTAGCATTGCCTAGTAGACTTCTACAAAATTTGTTCAAATCATGACCTCCGGGGTCAAATTGACCCCACCTCATGGGGTTATTTGTTTAGCTTTAGCAAAGATTTTTTTTCAAGAAAGCAATTAAACTCAGGTGAGCGATATAGGGCCATCATGGCCCTCTTGTTTAGCATTAAGCTGCGCTATATCTTTTTGTAATTTTTCTGTAAGTTTACTTAAGTCTGCGTACTTTAAATTGTGACGTACGTCGATAGTACTTATCCAGTTTTGAAAGTGTTTCTTCAAATTTTCTATGTTAGAATTAAACTCTTTTTCAAGGTTATCTAATGTTGTATCATGATCATCACCTCTTTGTGAAGCTGCCTTTTCAAGTTCAGATTTATATTCTGCAAGTTTATCTGAAAATGTGTCAAGTAAATCTTGATTCTTTTTTATGTGGTCAGTATCTAGTTTATTTATTTCTGTTCAGATTTTTAACTGATACATATTTTATAACTTTTTCTCAGCTTCAGTAATCTTGTCTTTTAATTCTTCATGTTTAATCATACTATCTTTTAATTCCTCGTATTGCTCGTATAAAATTTCTAAATTAACTCTGAATACTTCTTTCAACTGACTATCTGTTAAATCAGATTTCTCTTCAAGTTCTTCAACAGAATCAACCATAGCTTTCATTTCTTTTTCAATTTTATCTTTTAACTCATCCATTAATGCTTGATTGTTTTTAAGTCTTTTGTTAATTCTCAATATTCTTTACTTCTGCTTCTAGTGTCTGTTTAATGCCTTTGATGTCTTCAAGATTATAGTCTTCTATTACACTTTGACTTTTTTTAAAAACATAAACCGTTTTGAAACTGCATCATTGGGTTTATGTGGATTTTCTAGATTGATTATTTCATTACCGCCCATATCTAATGATCTGTTCATTGTGTTATCAAGTTCATTATTTTTATAAAGATACGAGTCCATGTCCTTTTTAAGTTTTTAAAAGTTTTTTAGTTACATAACCACTTGAACAAAAAGTAAGAGCTAAAAGAGAAGAAATAATGGGAGAAAAAAATAAGAAAAGCTACTGGTCGAGAAATGTATAGTGAAATTTATAAACCAATCACAGAAGGAATAGAAAGTCAAAAAGAAAAATTATCAAGACAATTAAAAGCATTACCTGGAATTAAAGAACAATTTGAGTCACTCGGCGATGAAATAAAAGACATACAAACATATCAAGGTTTACCACAGCTATTCCAAGAACCACAACCAATTACATGGTCTCCTGGAGAATTTAAAAAATCGAAAAGACAACAAGAATATATACCAGTAGATTGGGGGGGGGGGGGGGGGGATGAACCTGTTAGATGGATAGCTGGAGATAAATTAAAAGAATTAGAAGATTTTGGAAGAGAAAAGATGGGAATGACTGAAAAACCGGTTCCGACAACTGATATATTAAAAGAATCTGAGGATTATGAAACAACTGAAGAATCAGAAGAAGAATTGGAGGCAAATTTAGATATAAATATCAATAAAGATGTATTATCAAAACACGAATTACCCACATTATCAGAGTTAGCAATAAGCAAAGATAAAGACTATTGGATAAAAACAAGAAAAGAGGTTACACAGCATTTAAAGAACTTTACTCGTGATATAAATAAATATAGTGGAGAAAAAGAATAAAAAAAATTAAATTTAAAAATGCAGAACCTATGGCTGCAGGTATGTTTTGGAATTAGAATTACACAGAGAAAATCTTAGAAAATACAATGAACTCTTATCAAAAATGATTAAAGACTCAGAGGTATTTGGAAAAGGAATAAGACAATATAATACATATAAAGTTTCATCAAATGGACAATATGGTAATTTAATGATTGATCTTAATAAACTTTATGATCAAAACAAATTAATTGCAAAGGATCAAAGAACTGGAAAAGAAGTAATTAACGTTATGGTAGATAATGATTTGATTGATTTGATTAATAAAAAATATAATAATAAAAAACATTCAATACTTTCTAGAAAAATATTTAAAGAATTAACAGAAAAATCAGGATTACCTATCAATAAAAGATCCATGAAAAAAAAAGTAATTAGGGGTCAAGGTTATGACCTTTGTCCATGCAATCCAGAAGAACTGGTTAATAACTTAGAGCTTATTTGTGGTTCAATTGATGCCGGAAATAATAATGAAGAACTAAAAAATGAAGGTATTAACATAACTGATGAACTATTAAAAATGAATAAATTGTTACCAAAACAACATGAAATGTTATATAAAAATTACTTTTCTTGAATATATAAATGGAACAAAAAATAGTGTTAAGTTCTGAAACAGTTAAAAACAATAATAAAAATACTCCAAGTGATTTTACAATCAGATTCAGTCGTCCTTTAATTTTAGATAAAAATAAAACTTATGTTGTTGGTCTGGATATTATTAACACTAAGACTTACTCTTGGCATAATATTAGTGATGAATACGAGAATAAAATAATTCATTATAATAATGGTAAAGAATGGAAAGATATTATATTTACAAATGGTTCTTACAATCATAGAGACATTAATAATTATATCAGGGAAACACTAATAAGTAGTGGTGATTTTGAATTTGATAAATCAGACATTGCTCCAATAAGTTTGGAATTTGATTTAAGTAGTTTTAAATTCCTAATTTCAATTCATGATAATTTTATGTTGGATTTGAGAATGTCAAATTTTCATACATTGCTTGGATTTGAGAAAAAAAGCTTTGAGAAATACTGAATGGGGAACTACGACAGCAAATATAACTAACTCTGTGGATACAAATTACATTCATTGTGATCTTATTGATAATTCACTTGTTGGCGGTAAATTTAGTGATATTATCTACTGTGAAATCATTATTATTCGTGGGGGATTAATTTTCGTGGATTTCGTTGTTGAGCTCAATCACGAATTTAAGTCCCAACGAACAAATTGTGCCCACGATAATTTTAATTGTACGCAAATTAAGTCGCCAAAAAAGACACCATAGCCATTCGATCTGATCCGTAGTTGTATGCATGCGGCAGTACTAACCTAACCTGCAACTTCCGTGTATATTATGGAGGCTCCATCAACGATAAACATAGGTATGCGTGATAACAAAACCGATTATTTCATTTAGAAATGTACCAGTGGTTTGTTTATGAAATTCTTGTCAAAATAAAAGTAGATACTAAAATAGCAGTTTGACGTAGCGTCACGTGCCAACCGCACTATAATACGGCTATTATTTGATTTTTTTCGGCCCCGCTATGCAATGTTTATTTTTGTAGTAAAATACTACGACTTTGGAGCTATTAAATTAGAAAATCTAATTGCTAGATTTTCGTCCGGTGCATTGTTACTTAATTCATATTACACGTTTCTCGGCAGGAAATAAAACATGCACAAGTTCAACAGCTTGTAATTTTAGATGCAGACGCGCCATTCATATTGCAAAAACAAAAAAATAAAAAATAAAAACAGGACCTGTTTAAAATAGTTTATGTACATGTAAGAATTACTAGGGTTATACTAGTAATACGGAATAAAAACAACATTATTTAAATCTATAATAGTTTGTTTTAATTTGCAGTACAATAACCAGTTCTTGTTTAAAACACGATCAAATGATCAATGATCAACTTGTATATTTGTTTCGATTATGAATGCCAATCGTGCAAGGTGCTACGAATTTGACACTTTTTAATTGACGCTGACCTTTTTTATTGAATATTTCACAGTTTTAAAAGGTTTTGCAAATAAGGGGTCATATTATTATAGATAATGCGGTCGTTAATTGGCACATGATCACTCGCTAATCTCCCGCGGCGTAGACTGCAAATTCGGTAACCATGGTAGCGCTGTTTGACACGTGTAGGTTTCACCATGTAAGGACAGAAGTACTATTAGATCTATATCTGTGGAAATTATGATTTTTTTTTTTACAAAAATTGAAAATCCACGAATTTACGTCCCCACGAAACAGCCGTTTTGGCCAAAACCACAAAATTTCGTGCCGGCGAAATTAAATGATTTCACAGTATGCTTTAAGCACTGCAGATTTAACAAGAGCTTATCCATTTACAAAAGAGCCAAACAGTCGGATATTCTAAAATTAATAAAAATGTTATAAATTCAGTTAGAATACATATTACAGATGTATTTGGTAGAATAATCAATTTTAATGAAGTTGAAACAAGTTTTACAATAATTTTAGAAGAAAATATAAATATACAAAAACCAAGGAATATTTATTTATGTTGATGCTCAAACCGGAGAAGAAAATATACAAGGCTCAGGTATCTTTGACACTTTAACAAAATTGTTTTCATCTTCTGTTGCATCTTCAATTGGTAGTGCTGGAAAAAAGCTCTTGAAACTGCAGGAAAATCTGCACTTGAAAGTGGAACAAAAAAGATTGGAATAGAAATTGGAAATTTAGTTGCTGATAAAATTGCAGAAAAAATTAAAAGTTTTAAAAAACCTGTAACGCCTGCTGTTGGTGATTTGATTGTTAAGGAATTACAAAAAAAAAAAACAACAAATAATAGTAAAAATAATGAGGAGGATATTAATATAAGAATAAATAAAATATTGTCAGGATCTGGGACTTCAGCTCGGCGTAAACGTATTAACAGATTAATTCATAAAAAATAAAATAATATACATGTTTAGAACAAAACAGTATTGTGAAAGATACGAACTAACTCCTATTCAATTAGATACACCTTTAATTTCAGCCTTGGGAAATAATGTTAAACAACAAAAAAGTGGGTATCACTTTACGATTAATGATAGAAGTTCATATTTTGATTGGTTTAATGGTTATTTTGAAGTAAGTTTTAAAGTTAATAAACTTGCTAATGGTAATGATTATGCTGATGGAGTTCAAATTGCTTTAATTAATAATGCAGCTTCAATAATTGATCAACTAATAGTTAAACAAAATGGAAAAATTGTCTATGATAGTAATAATTTATATAAGGTAATAAATGTAAAAAATTTAGTTGAACTATCTAAGAATTATGCAGAATCAACTGGAACAAATGAATTTATTTATTTAGATGATACCGCTAGTGCTGAAAGCAGGGATGGTCAAGCTGGAGATAATAAAGGTTTTGCTTCTAGAAAGGTATTAATCCAGGGTGGTAATAATGTAAATGCTAAAATTCCGTTAAATAATTATTCATTTTTTCAGAGTTTGGAACAAAACATGTTACCCCAAGCCAAATCCAAATAACATTACAATTAACAAATGATGATGAATTAATTTACAGAGCTAATGCTGCTGATGCAGGTAGGGTAATTGTAACTAAATTAATTTGTGGGTTCCACGATTAATTTTTAATCTATATGGAATTTATTTAATTTCTGAAAGATATATGAAAGCAACAAGTTGGAAATACCTCCGGGAAATGATAACACAATCAACAGATACACAACAAAATAATATAACTTTTAGAAAACCAGCCGGTGTAAAAAAAAAAACCCGAACATGTGTTTGTTTATTTACAACGACCTGATAAAAGTAATTCGCAAGAACATAATCCACATTTATTAGATACATTTAAAATTAATGCAGCAAATGATAATTGCAGGCTGGAATCTTGCCGTCTTAAAGTTGGTAATGGTGTTTTTAATCCCGAAACGGAATATACAAGTATATCAAGAATTTATGATGATGTTTTTAATTATTTTCATAAACAAATTAATAAAACCACTGGAAGTCTCTTAAATATATTAAATTTTAAAAGTTTGTTTGGATTTGTTCATTTTTTACTTAGAATTTAAAAAGGAAGGAATAACAGAAGATCCTAAGCATATTACATTAACAGCTAAATTAAATATTCCGCCAGCAGCTAATATCCGTGTTTACGCAATTGTATTGTATGAAGAAACAGTTGAAATAAATACTATTGGAAATGAACTTGTTATTGTGTAAATAATATATATATATAAAATATATAATGACATCAAATTATATTGAATATAAAGTAAATATAACAGATGGACAGAAAAAAAAATAGCACTAGCCTATAACAACAAAATTTCACATACTTTTAGATTAAAATATGAACAATTACGTGGAAACCTTCCTTTACTTTTAACAAAAACACAGATTAATCAAATTGAAAAGTCTATTAGGAATACGAAGGGATTAGAAATTACAATTTCAAAAAAAACAAATGTCCAGACAATGTCAAAATGGCGGATTTTGGGAGCTTTGGCTAGTCTGTTAGGTCGAACAGTACTTCCAATAGCTGCAAAAATAGCTCCAAAATATTAGGACCATTAGGCGTTGGAACTTTGTCAGGACTTGCTAGTACTGGTGTTAGTAAATTACAATGTATTTGGAAATGGTATGATTTCGGTAGCTAATAATAAGAGAAACATGATATCACCATATCTTACACCTAATCAAAGAAAACAACTAGTGGGATCTGGAGTAATTAAATTAACACAAAAACAGAAACAAGATGGTGGGTTCCTAGGTATGCTGGCTGCTAGTCTGGGAATACCTTTGATTACATCCCTTCTTAGAGGAAAAGGTATACAGACTGATTCTCAACGAAGACCTTACAGATGAATTCCTATAGTAGAAAAAGTAAAATTCATAACCAAACCAATTTCTAACTTTGAAATTGAACAATGGGTAAAACAATTAAAAACTGAAAACTTTAGGGGTGTATTTAGTAGAAATAATTTACCAAAAACATCAATAAAAAAAACAACAAGAGAACCATAGTCCCCGGTGGCTCGCTGCCGTGTGGAATTATAAATTTGGATGACTCTGTTGGGTCTGGAACACATTGGGTATGTTATGTAAATAAAATATATTTTGACCCATTCGGACTTCCTCCACCAAAAGAAGTAATTAGTTATATCCCGGGTGTAAAATACAATAACATACAATATCAGTATAAACCAAGTGTATTGTGTGGTGATTCTTGTTTATTTTTCATAAAAATGTTACAAGACAAAGTGCCGTTGTATGATTTACTGTATAAAATACTAAAAGTTAATCATGTTTAAACAAAATGAACAAACAATTATAAATTAGTTTTAATTAATAAGGACAAAACTATTGTAAATTGTTTTTCAGTGTGGAGTTTAAAGTTTCCTCCCGGTTTTTTTTTCATTTTTTAAATATATGTTTTCTTCACTTTGCAGCTTCCAGCTCCCAGGGACTTACGTCCATCAAACCAGAGGTTTTCACAATAGTTTGTTAAAACCTGTGTTTTTTTGAACTGGTCAGCATTGGTCAGTTTAGGTCAATGGTTAGAATTAAGTTGGGTCACAATCGGGCCAGAAGCCCCATTTGTTATACTACTGGTCGAAGGCCCTCTGGTAGTTTTCACATGAAGGGCACACCCATAAAGTTAAAATTTCAAGGCAGACAAAATGCTCTTACTTTAAATTGTAAGTGCACAAAAACCCTTGTATTATTTTTACCAGGTAGGGTAGAACCCCTCTCATTGTTTTAACAAATAGGACAAAAACTCTCGTATTATTTTAAATAAGTATGATAAAAATCTCGCATTATTTTTACCAGGAAGAAACTCCACGCATTCTTTTACCAGCTAAGACCCCTTGATTTACTATTACAAGGTAGCGCAAAACCCTTCGCATTATCTTTACAAAGTAGGACAAAACCCACGGCATTATTATTACCAAATAGGACAAAACTCCTCGCATTCTTTTACCGACCAAGTTCCCTTGATTTACTTTTACCAGGCATAGCAAAACGCTTAGCATTATTTTTACACAGTAGGACAAAACCCTTCGCATTATTATTATCAGGTAGGACATTTCTCAAATTATTATTACCAGGTAGAACATTTCTCATTTTATTTTCACCAGGTAGGACACAAATTTTCGCATAATTATTACCAGGAAGGACAAAACATTTCGCATTATTATTGCCAGGTAAGACAAAACCCTTGGCATAATTATAACAAGGTATGACAAAACCATTCATATTTTTACCAGGTAAGACATTTTTCACATTATTATTACCAGGTAGGACAAAACCCTTGGCATTATTTTACTAGGTAGGACAAACCCTTGGCATTTTTTACCAGGCAGCGCAAAACCACTGGCATCATTTTACCAAGTAGAACAAAACCATTGGCATTATTTTACCACGCAGGACAAAACCATTGGCATTATTTTACAAGGTAGGACAAAACCATTGGCATTATTTTTACCGGGTATGACAAAACCTTTGGCATTATTTTTGCCACATAGGACATTTCTCAAATTATTACCAGGTAGAACATTTCTCAAATTATTTTCACCAGGTAGGATAAAAACCTTCGCATAATTATTAACAGGTAGGATAAAACCATTGGCATTATTATTACCAGGTAGGCCAAAACCATTGGCATTATTTTACTAGGTAGGACAAAACCCTTGGCATTATTTTTGCAAGATAGGGCATTTCTCAAATTATTTTCACCTGGTAGGACAAAACCCGTCGCATAATTATTACATGGTAGGTCAAACCCTTGGCAATATCATTACCAGGTGAGACAAAACCGTTCACATTATTATTACCAGGTAGGACAAAACACTTTGCATTATTATTACCAGGTAGGACACAACCCTTGGCATTATTTCACCAGTTAGGGCAAAACCATTGGCATTATTTTTCCCGTTAGGACAAAACCATTGGCAATATTTTACCAGGTAGGACAAAACCATTGTCATTATTTTATCATGTAGGACAAAACTATTGGCATCATTTTACCAGGTAGGGCAAAACCATTGACATTTTTTCACCAAGTAGGACAAAACCATTTGCATTATTTTACCAGATAGGGCAACAAAACCATTTGGCATTATTATTACCGGGTAGGACCAAAACCCTTGGTATTTTTTGCCAGTAGAACATTTCTCATATTATTTTCACCAGGTAGGATAAAACCTTCGCATAATTATTACCTAGTAGGACAAAACCATTGGCATTATTTACCAGATAGGTCAAACCCTTGGCATTATTTTGCAGCTAGGACATTTCTCAAATTATTTTCACCAGGTAGACAAAACCTTCGCATAATTATTACAAGGTAGGAAAAAACCCTTGCATTATCATTACCAGGTGAGACAAACCGTTCAATTATTATTACCAGGTAGGACAAAACACTTCGTATTACTATTACCAGGTAGGACACAACCCTTGCCATTATTTTACCAGGTAGGACAAAACCAGTGGCATTATTATTACCGGGTATGACAAAACCTTTGGCATTATTTTTGCCACGACGGACATTTCTCAAATTATTACCAGGTAGAACATTTCTCATATTATTTTAAACAGGTAGGATAAAACCTTCGCATTATTATTAACAGGTAGGACAAAACCATTGGCATTACTATCACCAGGTAGGCCAAAACCACTGGCATTATTTTACCAGGTAGGACAAAACCCTTGGCATTATTTTTGCCAGCTAGGACATTTCTCAGATTATTTTCACCTGGTAGGACAAAACACGTCGCATAATTATTACAAGTTAGGACAAACCCTTGACAATATCATTACCAGGTGAGACAAAACCGTTCACATTATTATTACCAGGTAGGACAAAACACTTCGCATTATTATTACCAGGTAGGACACAACCCTTGGCATTATTTCACCAGGTAGGGCAAAACCATTGGCATTATTTTTCCCGGTAGGACAAAACCATTGGCATTATTTCACCAGGTAGGACAAACCATTGGCATTATTTTATCATGTAGGACAAAACTATTTGCATCATTTTACCAGGTAGGGCAAAACCATTGACATTATTTAACCAGGTAGGACAAAACCTTTTGCATTATTTTACCAGATAGGACAACAAAACCATTGGCATTATTATTACCGGGTAGGACAAAACCATTGGTATTATTTTTGCCAGGTAGAACATTTCTCATATTATTTTCACCAGGTAGGGTAAAACCCTTCGCATAATTATTACCAGGTAGGACAAAACCATTGGCATTATTTTACCAGATAGGTCAAAACCCTTGGCATTATGTTTGCCAGGTAGGACATTTCTCAAATTATTTTCACCAGGCAGGACAAAACCCTTCGCATAATTATTACAAGGTACAAAACCCTTGGCATTATCATTACCAGGTGAGACAAACCCGTTCACATTATTATTACCAGGTAGGACAAAACACTTCGTATTACTATTACCAGGTAGGACAAAACCCTTGGCATTATTCTACCAGGTAGGACAAAACCAGTGGCATTATTTTACAAGGTAGGACAAAGCCATTGGCATTATTATTACCGGGTATGACAAAACCTTTGGCATTATTTTTGCCACGTAGGACATTTCTCAAATTATTACCAGGTAGAACATTTCTCATATTATTTTTAACAGGTAGGATAAAACTTTCGCATTATTATTAACAGGTAGGACAAAACCATTGGCATTAATATTACCAGGTAGGCCAAAACCATTGGCATTATTATTACCAGGTAGGCAAAAACCATTGGCATTATTTAACCAGGTAGAACAAAACCCTTGGCATTATTTTTGCCAGGTAGGACATTTCTCAAATTATTTTCACCTGGTAGGACAAAACCCGTCGCATAATTATTACAAGGTAGGGCAAAACCCTTGGCATTATCATTACCAGGTGAGACAAACCCGTTCACATTATTATTACCAGGTAGGACAAAACACTTCGCATTATTTCACCAGGCAGGACACAAACTTTGGCATTATTTCACCAGGTAGGGCAAAACCATTGGCATTATTTTTCCCGGTAGGACAAAACCATTGGCATTATTTTACCAGGTAGGACCAAACCATTGGCATTATTTTATCATGTAGGACAAAACTATTGGCATCATTTTACCGGTAGGGCAAAACCATTGACATTATTTCACCAGGTAGGACAAAACCATTTGCATTATTTTACCAGATAGGACAACAAAACCATTGGTATTATTATTACCGGGTAGGACAAAACTCTTGGTATTATTTTTGCCAGGTAGAACATTTCTCATATTATTTTCACCAGGTAGGATAAAAACCCTTCGCATAATTATTACCAGGTAGGACAAAACCATAGGCATTATTTTACCAGGTAGGTCAAAACCCTTGGCATTATTTTTGCCACGTAGGACATTTCTCAAATTATTTTCACCAGGTAGGACAAAACCCTTTGCATTATCATTACCTGGTGAGACAAACCCATTCACATTATTATTACCAGGTAGGACAAAACCCTTGCCATTATTTTACCAGGTGAACAAACCATTGACATTATTTTACAAGGTAGGACAAAACCATTGGCATTATTATAACCAGGTATGACAAAACCTTTGGCGTAATTTTTGTCACGTAGGACATTTCTCAAATTATTACCAGGTAGAACATTTCTCATATTATTTTCACCAGGTAGGATAAAAACCTTCGCAAAATTATTAACAGGTAGGACAAAACCATTGGCATTATTATTACCAGGTAGGCCAAAACCATTGGCATTATTTTACCAGGTAGGACAAAACCCTTGGCATTATTTTTGCAAGGTAGGGCATTTCTCAAATTATTTTCACCTGGTAGGACAAAACCCGTCGCATAATTATTACAAGGTAGGGCAAACCCTTGGCAATATCATTACCAGGTGAGACAAAACCGTTCACATTATTATTACCAGGTAGGACAAAACACTTTGCATTATTATTACCAGGTAGGACACAACCCTTGGCATTATTTCACCAGGTAAGGCAAAAACATTGGCATTATTTTTCCCGGTAGGACAAAATCATTGGCATTATTTTACCAGGTAGGACAAAACCATTGGCATTATTTTACCAGGTAGGACAAAACCATTGGCATTATTTTACCAGGTAAGACAAAACCATTGGCATTATTTTATCATGTAGGACAAAACTATTAGGCATCATTTTACCAGGTAGGGCAAAACCATTGACATTATTTCACCAGGTAGGACAAAACCATTTGCATTATTTTACCAGATAGGACAACAAAACCATTGGCATTATTATTACCGGGTAGGACAAAACCCTTGGTATTATTTTTGCCGGGTAGAACATTTCTCGTATTATTTTCACCAGGTAGGATAAAACCATTCGCATAATTATTACAAGGTTGGACAAAACCCTTGGCATTATCATTACCAGGTAAGACAAGCCCGTTCACATTATTATTACCAGGTAGGACAAAACGCTTCGTATTATTATTACCAGGTAGGACAAAACCCTTGGCATTATCATTACCAGGTGAGACAAAACCGTTCACATTATTATTACCAGGTAGGACAAAACACTTCGCATTATTTCACCAGGTAGGACAAACCCATTGGCATTATTTCACCAGGTAGGGCAAAACCATTGGCATTATTTTATCATGTAGGACAAAACTATTGGCATCATTTTACCAGGTAGGGCAAAACCATTTGCATTATTTTACCAGATAGGACAACAAAACCATTGGTATTATTATTACCGGGTAGGACAAAACTCTTGGTATTATTTTTGCCAGGTAGAACATTTCTCATATTATTTTCACCAGGTAGGATAAAACCCTTCGCATAATTATTACCAGGTAGGACAAAACCATTGGCATTATTTTACCAGTAGGTCAAAACCCTTGGCATTATTTTTGCCACGTAGGACATTTCTCAAATTATTTTCACCAGGTAGGACAAAACCCTTTGCATTATCATTACCAGGTGAGACAAACCCGTTCACATTATTATTACCAGGTAGGACAAAACACTTCGTATTATTATTACCAGGTAGGACAAAACCCTTGCCATTATTTTACCAGGTGAACAAAACCATTGGCATTATTTTACCAGGTAGGTCAAAACCCTTGGCATTATTTTTGCCAGGTAGGACATTTCTCAAATTATTTTCACCAGGTAGGACAAACCCCTTCGCATAATTATTACAAGGTAGGACAAAACCCTTGGCATTATCATTACCAGGTGAGACAAACCCGTTCACTGTATTATAACCAGGTAGGACAAAACACTTCGTATTATTATTACCAGGTAGGACAAAACCCTTGGCATTATTATAACCAGGTAGGACACAAACCCTTCATATTTTGTACCAGGTAAGACATTTTTCATATTATTATTACCAGATAGGACAAAACCCTTGGCATTATTTTACCAGGTAGGACAAACCCATTGGCATTATTTTACCAGATAGGACAACAAAACCCTTGGCATTATTATAACCGGGTAGGACAAAACCCTTGGCATTATTTTTACCACGTAGGACATTTTTCAAATTATTACCAGGTAGAACATTTCTCATTATTACCAGGTAGGACAAAACCCTTCGCATAATTATTACAAGGTAGGACAAAACACTTGGTATTATTTTTACCAGATAGGACAAAACCCTTGGTATTATTTTACCAGGTAGGACAAAACCCTTGGTATTATTTTACCAGGCAGGACAAAACCATTGGCATTATTATTACCAGGTAGGACAAAACCCTTGGCATTATTTTGCCAGGTAGGACAGAAACCTTCGCATTATTATTACCAGGTAGAACATTCCTCATATTTTTTTCACTAGGTAGGACAAAACCCTTGGCGTTATTTTACCAGGTAGGACAAAAACCTTCTCATACATAATAACAACTCTACAATACGACGGGAGGTATTTTGGTCCGCTGTCCACCTAGCGGATGTGGCTTTGTCTTAGAATTTAAGTGGGTTTGTCCGACGGCGGGGATAATTATGTCTTTTTCATCAAAAATCATAGAGAGGTGTTTTGAACTCGAACTGTGCTTTTTTTTGTCTTACATTCAGTCAGGTGTTTTAACAGAGTCCTCATCCCAGCAAGAATTAAAGTAAAACTAAATACCGGACCTAGAATGTTGGTGCTATGAAATACACAGAAAACGGTTTGAGCCTGAACTGTTAGGCACTTTGAACATTGTTTCAGCATACTTCAAGCTAATTAAGGTAGTCAATATATCATGCTGATACTATATAAATATTGCATTCCTGAGAGGGTGATATGAAAAATGTTCACCGCGAGATATATGAATATTGACCGAGGCGCCAGTATTTAACATTAAAGTTATTACTAACCTTATAATGAAAACAGAATTAAAGAGTCTTTACTTGTTAGCAATTATAATATGTGGCGAGTTTGCCGTATAATAAGACTTTTTTTGATAGATTTAATCGAGACGTTTATAGCTGACCCCTATAGGCCTATTTATTCCAATATTTTAACATTGCGTCAGTCAGTAGCATTCGAAAAACGGCGATAACTTTCTTTTTTTCTAAACGAAACATATAAGTGTGAGCACTCATTTTCTTAGTTAGATCATTTCCAAACTTATTGTGGTAGTTTCGATTCAATGTTTGATGAAAAATTGTTTTCGAAATATTTTGCACATAGCATTAAAAAAGAAAATTCGACCGTGTTCGCACATGCAAGTATAATTATATAAGCGCCTCATCTGAAAATTAATCGACTCACTCTTAATCAATGCAAAAGTATCAATCTCTCCACGGGTGATATGAAAAAATAATATCACATGCGCAGAAAAACAAAATAACGCTGTTGCGCATGTGATATGAAATTATGGATCATATCACCTGCGCAGAAATTGAAATTAACGATTTTGCGCATGTGATATAAAATCACTGGGGAATATGATATATTATTCAAGTTAAACTAATGGGAAATTTGCGTTGGACATTTATGTGAGGTATAATAAAAGCAAATATACCATAATTATGTAGTCTGTATATCATGTAAATGCTGTTAATTTACAAGTAAATGTAGCAAGTATATTACATGTCAGTTCAGCACACCTTACTTATTATGTTAAGGTACTAGTAGTCAGTAAACCATTTCAATGCAGTTATATTGTTTTGTTAAGGTAGTCAATATATAGAGGATATTTGTAAGATTGAAATATCTTTCACGAGTGAACACCAGATGCAATATTTTTGGGGCGAATTTAGAGCCCCAGAGCACAGGTGGCAGTAACGTACCTAGGATACAGTATGGGTCTATGAGTTATATGCATTTAAATTTACTACAATTATAATGTTTTCTTAGGAAAAAAATGACAAAACGCCATTTTTAAAATTTTTTTGCTCCTGTGACCATGAGAAAGGTGATCAAGAACAGTTTGACATGTGCATTGCTTCCAGGTCCGTATTTTTTTTTCAAAACAATATTTCCTTATCAATGATTGGCCGCCTTTTCGGCAAAAGATTAATCTTTCAGAAAAACCTTACTTCAAAACCCAGTTCCAAACCGTTTACGCATGACGAGCGAAAAATATACAATACATCGAATTAAAATTTTATTTAAACTTAGATAATGTTAATGTTGTTTAGATGGAAACGGGATTCCAGCGACCACTTATTTATAACTTATGACCTCGGTCTATAAATAGCTCATCAAACAAGCGCAGTTTCATTCATAACAAATTTTGCATATAATGCAATAAATAATGAGCACAAAATATGAATAATGTAAAATGGGAGCATAAGTTTTAAAAATAAATTCTTCCAGATCAGTTGCTATAGGTTCTTAGGTAGGTAACGCTGCGTGGAATTGGGGGGGGGGGGGGGGGGGGGGGTCGGAGAGAGAGCAATGCGAGTTTGGTAATGAAATTAAAACACCGTTTTCATTGTATTTCAGTTATATTTAGATAGTAGACCCGTAATGGTAAGTTTATACTTGCATTAACTTGATACAGTATTTAAGTTAACATTGTTTTTGCACTGTGCTGCATTTTTAAACAACTTTTATCGTGTCGGTTTTGTGTGTATGTGTGTGTGTGTGCTTTTTTTTTTTAAATTTTGTATAATTTATGTTATTTCCTCAAGCTCAAACAGAGACAAATTTCACAGTGATAACTATAAAGTCTCTGTCTATAAGACTAACATCATTTAAGGTATTGGACCCGTAATAGAGTACCTCCTTTTTGAAGAGTATTCAATTCCTACCATTAACCTACTTTGACTGCAATTTTCAGGGGCCCCACTGGGACCAAAATTTTTGTCTCCATATTTTCCTTTTTTCTAGTAAGTTTTTACTTCTTTCAAGACTTATTATGGATGTATTGTACAAAAGTGAAAATTTTCATTTTATAAGCGATTTCTTGCTGTTCAAGGTGAATTTACCTCTGAATCAGGAGGGGTAGAGTTAGACATCTTTAAAAATACTGAGTTACATGCGGTAAAAGTTCTCTATTTTGCTTTCATTATTTAGATTACGTATTGTGGAAAAAATACAGGTAGGTTTTACTTCTGCCCCAAGCTTATTTTTGAATGAAGTGAGCAAAATTTTAAACAGACCCACAGGATTCGACCTTAATTTTTCAATGCTGGGGTTAGCTTTCTGTCTCATTAAATCTGTTTACTTGAGGCATCGTAGAAAAAAATGATAGTTACAGTTTTATTTTGTGTTTCATAATTGTTTAACAATAGTTTGATGTTTCTTTTATCAAAATTAATGCTGTAATGAATTCTCTGCAAACGTTTTAGATAGTGGTCATCACATTGAAATTTGTCTCTACTTGAGCTTGAGGAAATACCATAAATTATACAAAATTTACAAAAAAAAACAAAAAAAAAAAACGGCACGGTAAAAGTTGTTTAAAATTTGCAACACAGTGCGAAACATGGTCAACTTTAAGAATATACGAAGCAAATGCCATTTTTTAAACATTACTATTAGGGGTTCAATACCTTAAGGAACAGCACCATCGAAGGTTTAATATACATTTATTATGCGTCTACATAGTACAGCATCTAAGCTAAGTCTCTCACGTTATCAAAGAATACTACAATATATAAGCATGTATGATACATAAAAACCAGGGGTACTTGGTGATACACTATATCCTTCCCATTTTAAAATGTTAATCAACCTTAAAACAACTTGCAATAACCTCAGATACAAAACAAAACATTTAAACTTTAATTATACTGAAAACTCAATATCAAAAATAATTTGGCCAAAATTCCAGAAAAACGTCACTTCACAAAATTCCATATTCCCACAATCTAATTTCCAATTAGAAAACATCCTCTAATGTTATCAGCAATATTATAATAAAAATTACACAAAGCAATAAAGGTTACAGTTACAAGATATAACAACACAGTCATTAATTTGCAATGTCAGAATCATGGTATGGTCTGCTTATCAGCAGTGTGATATTTACCAGTTTATCAAATACCAATGTCTATTTAAGGGGAATATATTTTTTATTTACTCTGAACTTGAAAATTTCCACAGGGTTTTGTAGAAAAGTTTTAACACTCAAGTCATAACAAATCTTTTAAATTTCTCAGGCATTTTTCTGATTCTTGTTGGTCTTGTGTTAATGTCACTTGCAGTCATTGTTTCATAACACCCATTTTCAGCACTAATTGCGGTTTCAGTTTTGTCACAAATTTCAACACTATTTTCTTCCGTACATGACCCAGTATTTGTCTGATACTGGTCTGACTCATACTTCTTGACATGAGTAACATTTCTGCGGTATTCGGAACCATCGATATCTGACCTAATCAGTACACTATTGCCTTCCTTGTCAACAACTGTATGTGTATCTGGACTAAACGGCGTGTCCAGTTTATTTAACTTGTTCTGTTAAACAAGCACGGTATCGCCAGAAATAATATCATTTGATTTCGCACCGCGTTTTTCATCTGCATATACCTTTTCTTTTTCCTTTTTCTCAGAATCGCGGTCACGTATTTCACTATCGTATTTTCGTCCGAATTTTTCTACCACAGCAATTCGGCAGGACTTACCACTGTTGTTGTATGTGGCGTACTGCGGTACATCATTAAGTAATCATCTAAGTCGGATCTCCAGTCACGCTTCTCAGACTGGGAAATTCTCAATCGTTTCAGTATTGACCGATTTTGGCGTTCGACCTCTCCGTTCGCCGCAGGCCATAGCGGATAATTACACCTATGTTCAATCCCGTTACTTCGAAGAAAATTCCGGAAGTAATCACTGACAAAACATTGAGCATTATCTGTTCTGACTGCGGTCGGCATAGCAGTTCTACTCATTTCCTCAGGTTATGTTGCTTGGCCTACCAATTGACAATCATGACAAGATCTACAATAACGTTCGACTTGCTTGTCTACACCAGGCCACCATACTTTTGTCCTGATATGATCTTTCATTGATACTATACCAGGATGTCCTGTATGAGCCAACTGTAGAACGCGTTGTCGCAAGATTTCGGGCACGAGAATTCTAGTTCCACGCAGAACTAGATAACCTATGACACAGAGTTCATCTCTTATTGTCATATATTGCCTCAATTTCTCGGATTTTGACCATTTTCCAGACAATACGCACTCACGAACAGCAGTTAATTCATCATCATCTCGCGATACTTTTTCAATTTCACGCGTCGTCATAGCGCTTGGAGTCGATTCCCTGGCTATGAATTTTACGTAAGCGTCGGTGTGATCAAGCGTATCAGTGGGCTGATTTGTAAAAAGCCTACCTAAACCATCAGCAATATTCTGAGTTCCTTTTATGTGTCTCACCTTAAATCTATAAGGTTGTAACCTCAGAATCCAGCGTTCTAGATAGGGCTGGGACGATTTCAAAACTTTGAAACCGGTTAATCGTATGTATGAAATCGAATCGAACCGGTTAATCGATCGCCATAATGTTTTCTTTCTTGACGACCATATCAAGGTACCTCCGGCAGCTGACTTCATTAGGAACATGTGAACATTTATCGTTTGCAAGAAGTGTGATAATTAATTAGTCATATTTCGGTGTACTTTTAAAATAAATCAACAATAAGCAAATCATGGACTATTGATTATGTTGATGTGTTTTAGCGGAAATATACTCCGGGTCTAAGTTGCTGTCAAGGTTATGTGAAGTAGAGCTTATATACATTTTACTCGGGTTGTGGGATGTCTATTGTTTGAGAGCGACTAACGGTTTTGCAAAATTGAAACCGGTTTCACCTAGTAATGGAATCGGATCCGATTAATCGAGTAATCGTCTCAGTCCTAGTTCTAGACGTGCACTAGGTTTCGATCTAGCAGAATATATGTACTCTAATGCTTTACAATCGGTAAGAAGCTCAAACTCAGTACCGTACAACCACGGATAAAATCTCTCTAAAGCCCAAACACGCGCAAGTCCATCTTTCTCAGTCTGGCAGTTACGTTCTACATCAGACAAACTATTCGATGCGTAACGGATAACACGGTATTCTCCCTTCTGTTTCTGAACTAGACTCTAGTAACGAGTTTCGGCTCTAGCTAATCTATTCTTTAACTCTTGAACAGCTATCCGTTGCCTGTCACCAAAACGGAACGTGGTATTCTTACGCAATAATTCGCGTAACGGCGCTGACGAGGTCGGTAAGTCCGGTATGCACCTAGAACTACACTGAAATAATGCAAGAAAACTACGCAATTCACTCACGTTTTGTGGTTCTCTAGCTTCTAAAACAGCCTTAACCTCGACCTCGGTCGGTCAAATACCTTTTTCAGACAACTCATGGCCCATGTACGTAAGCTTTGGCATATAAAACTGACACTTTTCTCTATTAAGGGTCAATCCTTTACTTTGTAAAACTGACAACACTTTCTCTAACCTTTTATCATGTTGTTCTCTCGTTTCAATGTGGACAATTATGTCATCTAAAATATTGTGAACACCTTCGATCACAACCTTGCAAGATTTTTTGTAACGTCATTTGATACATTTCCGGGGCACATGATATTCCAAACATTAAACGTTTATACCCGAATGTTCCAACATGTGTTGTAAATGTAGTTATTTCCCTTGATTGTTCTGAACGTTCTAATTGATGGTATGCACCTGCTATGTGCAGTTTACTGAATCAAAGTACTGAAAGTACAGAAAGGCTGGCTACCACAAAACACTGAATGAAAACTGTGCGGGAAAGATGTTTGCAAAATCTTAGATATAATTGGTTTTCCATATCAAACTTAGGCGAGCATAGGGTATTGTTGTGATGAACCATCTTGATTAACTTGTGCATCCAAGTTAAAGTTCAGTCGAGAAACCTAGTTTATCGGACGTAAACATGGGTTCAAGAGAGTAAAGTATAGTTTACGCCCGTTATCCTGTGTTTTCGCTCGAAAATGTATGTTAGTATTCGGTAATTCTAGATTTTCGGCCAAGATTGTAATTATTGGATAATTTGTTTGCCGAGAACCATTGTTTACGGACGTGAACCTATGTTTACGACCATGAACCTGGGTTTACGAGCGAGAATCGTGGTTTACGAATGTGAACCTAGGTTTACGTTAGAAAAACTTGGTTTCTTGAACAAAACTATGATTTTGGTCATTATCCTATGTTCACGAGCGTGAACCTATGTTTACGGTCGTAAACCCCTGTCCACGGTCGTAAACGTAAGTTCTCGATCGTTAACAAAATTATGTTCACGTTCATAAACCTAGTTCACGGGCGTGTTTCCGCTCGAACATATGGGTAAGTAATCTATTGTTAATCCTAGTTTTTCGACCGTGAACCTTGGTTCACGTTATTATTGGACAATTGGCGTGCCAGCGTGCCACAACCGTTTATATATGTTTTCTAAAAAAGCGATAATAAACATTGAGGGACGTAACTCAGACAAAATATAAAGATATAAAGGTAACAAACACAACATCTATATTTCATTATGCAATCGCCCCCCACCCCCCACCACCCCCACACACACAACCCCCCAGGAAAATTGACGTACCCGTACTAATGTACGTACTCCTTTTTCGGCGAATGCCGTATTAAGAACGAATTCGTGACTATGCCACGTGATTTCTGTTTGCAAATCAGACTACTCGATAAAGCATTATAGATAATTTATCAAAATGAACGATTTATGCAACACTCTGCCTGATTGGACGAGAGTGTCTATTTGTTTCACTCTGCTGATTGTGCTACGCTGGGTGAAATGTAGACAAAGCATTTATGCTAAATGACGCTGTTCACAGTTTTAAAGCTAAGTTTCGCTCAGTATATTTAGCAAGAATATTGATTTATCTAAAAAATGATAAGTAAGTTTAATAAATGTGATAAAAACCTGTTCAAATACCAACATATATCAATTTACAGAAAGAGCTGAATACGGTCTGCGTATCACATGAATAAGGGTATGATTAGAGTCTTCTATGCAGAGAAGTGCCTTCCAGACCGCTGCTGTAATTATTTGTCGTAGAATAAACGAAACAAAATTGCACATTAGGAAACTTTTGTGAACATTTTAAAGAGAACCATTTAAATTGTTGTTAAGTGTGGTGTTTGGTTTTGCTATTTTCAAAATGTTAGATAGATGATAGAATGACACGATTTGTAAACCTCATATACTTCTTGTCTTACTACAATTAGCCAACAATCTTTTTTAAAGATTGTTCTTGATTTTCACTCTCCTGATTGTGAAACGCTAAGTGAAATGTCAGACAAGGAGCGTTTAATGACGCTGTTTACAGTTTTGAAGCTACGCTTCGCCCAGTATACTTAGCAAGAATATTGATATATCTAAAATGATAAGTAAGTTTAATAAATGTAATAGTGAAACGAGGCTTGCCGAGAATGGCGGCTATTTTGAAACGCTCCTGAAAACTCAATATTTTTGGACTTATTAACATTGTTCGAAGTGTAAAATGGAATAAAATTGGTTTTAAATTGGATTTAAAGGGAACGTTATTCATATGGGTAAAGGAAAAAAGCATAGAGAGAGACAGAAACGTAGACGTAGCAGTGATAACGATTCTGACGATAGAACAAAGAAACAGGTCAAATATGGCCGTAACATTCACATATATAAAGACGAATGGGATTTTCATGATACAGATTGTGACAGTGATTCGAATGTGAGTGAGGGTACCGGTATTAATGTGAGTCAGGCTATTGGGCTTGCAAACAGTGTGTTATATGATAAGGATATACATTGTGATATAAACAGCGTCTCAGGTACGTCAAACTCTGTTTTCGATTCACCTGTCCCAACTAAAAATAGATCGGACCCCGTAGGTCAAAATCAACCTGAAAATAGTCCTTCTCGTACACCGGGGTCGACAATGGCAGGCAAAACTACGGACGAGAATGTTAAATGGCTAGTATCAGCTATAACAGAGATGAAGGCTAATCAAGAGACAAATCGTATAGTGTTAGAAAATAAAATTGATAGTATAAAAATGGAACTTATTAGCGAAATTGATAACAAAGTGAAATCCCTACGCGACGAGATCACCGAGAAAATGAGCAATGAAAGCCGACGCATTGACGACGTTTTGAAAACAGTTCAGTCATTAGAGGGCCGTCTGGGGTCACTGGAGCAATCGGCCCAGAGCGCTAACGGTACTTCTTTGAACGGTGACAATGATCAGACCACTCAAGCTCCTGTGGGATTTAGGCCAAATAGCGGTGACGATTACGACAGATCAGTGATCGCTAGCGGGCTCGAGTTCGGAGTCGGCGAGGATATCGTGCAGAAAGCAAAGGATTTAATCAGTGCCATAGGAGAAGATGTTAGTACCAATACACAAGTGCTTAACGCAGTAAGATTTCGAAGGCGCTTTGACGGTCGCCCCGGTCTCGTCAAAATCGTTCTTAGAAATAAGAAAGAGAAAGTCACAGTGCTCAGAAACAAGATGGCGCTGAAAAATTCTGATCAGTACAGTACGGTATATATAAAAAGTTGCAAGTCACATGCAGAACGGATTATAGAAATGAATGCACGAACTCTGTTGCGTCAGTTACCACAGGGACATGATTTCCGTTTGGATGCGAACGGGCGCATACAGAAACGTAACCAACAAGTGAACCAAACTATTCCAGGAAATACACCCCAACCCTCTCAAGACCAAAATGGAAACAACTAGGACGTGCACCGACCCACTGGAACCTTAAAACTCGCACATATCAATGTAGGCGGATGGACCCTTGAAAATCATTCTTTACGTGAGCAAGTTGTAAAAAAATTGGATGCTGATATTGTTACTGTTATTGAAACACATTTATCGGGCGAAAACACAATAACCTGTGATGGATTTACTTGGTACGGATTTAATAGACGTGAAATACACATACGGGCACCTAAAGCGTCGGGTGGAGTGGGAATTTTTGTTAAAAACTGGGTTACGGAAACATTTGAAATTAATGTGATAGACCGAATTTACGACGGAATTTTAGCACTTAAACTTACGCACCGCGAAACCGACTCTGAGATGATTGTATTTTCATGTTACCTGCCTCCAGAGAACTCCGTTTGGGGCCGTGATAGTCAAGGTTTCTTTGCACATCTTTTATCACTGATATACACCTATAACAAAAGTGACCACATGTTCATAGGGGCTGACTTCAATGCCAGAATAGGGAACCTAAGGGATGTAATGGAATATTGTGACTCAGTGCCGGAACGTAAAATTCTAGACAATACTGTTAATCAGCATGGACACTCATTCATAGAGTTCTTAAACGAAGCTAAATTTTGTGTTCTGAATGGGCGCTTTACAGTTACGCAGGATAATTGGACCTCTATTTCCCCCCAAAGCCGAGCGATCGTCGACTACCTGTGTGTACCTCAAGATACGTTCGAAAGATATAGATCGTTTGCCGTTATAACCATGCAAGAGATCATTGATCAGTTCAATCTTCATGGATTAATTGGTGCACGATCGCGTGTACCTGATCACTCTGTTTTGATTACTGAAATAGACTATGGATTAAATAATTTACCGTCCCTCAGAAACATGAACTCAGATAGTGCAGGGAATGTCCAAAAGCGTTTTAATTTAAAACGCATTCCAAGTGACTTTATGGAAAGTGATATAGCAAGAAATGCCATATTGAACGTCATTGAAAGAATAGATCGCTGTAGAGAAACACAAGAACAAATAGACACTTTGTACGACAATTTGTGTGAGGTCATTTTGAATGAAATGTCTGGGAAGATTCCAGCAATCAATGTCAGCCATCGGTCTAGAAAACGGCGAAAACATTTAAAACCGTATTGGAAGAAGAATTACAAGTTTTATGGAACGCCATGTGTGTCAAAGAAAAAAATTTCTTGAATTGCGAGAAAAATAACAGAAACAGACAGAGACTGCATAGGGAATACATAAGTGCTAGAAATGATTTCGATAAGCTGTTGAGGCAATCCGAGAGAGCATATAGATATACACAGGCGCTGGAGATAGAAAAAATATCCACCTCAAATCCAAATGACTTTTGGCGAAAAATAAAGAAACTCGGCCCAAGGGAAGATAACTCAATACCTGTAGAAATAATCGATGAAAATGGTGAAATAATCAGAAATGAACAATCTGTTTTGAACAGGTGGAAGCATGATTTTGAGAAAATCTATAACAGCGAGAACACGTGCGGTTTTGACGAGAATCATTATAGACAGTGTTTAAACCATAAAGTGTTACTTGAGCAAAGACTCGAAGATCCATTATATACACCCAACGCGATCATGAATAGAAATATTTCAATAGAGGAGATTACGGGTATAATTATGAACGCAAAGAATGGTTCTGCTCAGGGATTTGATCGCATACCTTACGACGTTTTGAAGTTCCCCACTGTAATTACTGTATTACAGAGACTATTTCAGTTGATATTCGATTGCAGTATTATCCCCTCGGTATGGCGTAAATCGATTATCTTTCCCATATTGAAAGACCCTTCAACTGATAAAAGAGTGCCATTGAACTATAGAGGTATTAGTCTTCTTTCATGTGTGAACAAACTATACACGTCATTTATCAATAAAAGAGTGACGTCTCACCTAGAGCATAGCAATCTTCTGGCAGACGAACAAAACGGCTTCAGAGCAGGACGTTCATGCGAAGACCATATATTTACACTTGAAAGCATAATACGTAACAATTAAAATGTACATACTTCATTTATTGACCTGAAAAAATGCTTCGATTTTGTAGACAGAAAGTTGCTGTTATATAAATTGCTGTTGCACAACATAGATGGAAAAATTTATGAATCGATTAAAAGCATATATGCTAGTTCTTCAGCCTGTGTAAAAATTTCTAGTAAGGACCTGCCAAATAGTTACACTTTAACTGACTGGTTTGATTGTGCCTCTGGCCTAAAACAAGGGTGCACGTTATCGCCGACACTCTGGGCGGTGTTCGCCAACGATTTAGTGCAAGAAATCAATGAACTTGAACTCGGGGTAAATATGGGAAACGTAAACGTTTCGATACTACTATACGCAGATGATATAGTTCTCATATCGGACTCTGAAGAGAAACTGCAATCAATGTTGGACGTGGTTCACTCATGGTGCAAGAAATGGCGCGTCCTTATAAATACAAACAAGTCCAAATGTGTTCACTTCCGGCAAGGGCGCACACGTCGTGCTGATTACGTGTTCAGGGTTGGTGATAATATATTGGAAACGGTGGAACACTACAAATATTTAGGCGTAATCTTTGATGAGAAAAACTCATTTTCTGTAAACTGTGAAACCTTGGCAAAAGGAGCAGGTCGAGCACTGGGTTCCGTGATAAGTAAAATACACAACTTGAAAGATGTCGGCTTTAATGCATATGAAAAACTATATAACAGCTGTGTTGTGCCAATTCTAGAGTATGGGGCTTCAACATGGGGATTCAAGCAGTTTCAAAGCATTTACAACATTCAGCATCGTGCTTTAAGGTATTTCTTTGGGGTCCACCGCTTCGCTCCAATTCTGGCTATGTACGGCGACTCAGGGTGGCTACCAACGGTTGAGAAGCGGAAGCTATGTATCCTACGTTTTTGGAACCGTTTACAAAAAATGGACAACGACCGAATCACAAAGAAAGTGTTTAACTACGATTACGAACGGTGTACGAATAATTGGTCTAGTGACGTGAAAACAATTATGAACTACTTAAATCTAAATCATCAATTTACGACAAAAACTACTGTTAACTTAACAACTGTGAATGATTGTTTAAAGACAAAGTACAACACCAGATGGCAAAATGACATCATAAATGTGAATAAGCTACGAACTTATCGCCTGTTCAAATCCTCGTTTAAAAAAGAGGAGTACTTAACACTGAACTTAAAAAAGTACGAGCGTTCGTTGTTGTGCCAATTTCGTTTCGGAATCCTCCCGTTAAGGATAGAAACCGGCCGCTTCGTTGGTGAACGTCTGGAGGAAAGACTGTGTCTGTTTTGTGACAATAACCAGATTGAAAGTGAAACTCATTTTCTGGTATCTTGTGATAAATACACAACCTTGAGAACTAATACATTTAATGATATAAACACTTCACAGAACAATTTATCTGAGACTGATCTATTAAGTTCATTAATGCAGTCATTTACTAGAAAAGTAGCAAAATATATTGTTAAAGCATTCCTATTACGAAGAAGTTTATTATATCGTTAAAATGCATACTTTTAAATATACTGTATGTTTGTATCATATCCATTAGTTTATGATTATCATGTAAAATTAAGGGACGTGAATTCTGTAGATATAGTCCAGATATACTCCATACCTTATCTTGTAATTGTAAACTAGTAGTGTTCTTTTTGAATTTTCGTTTCGTTTCAAGACCGACACTTCTGTTACAATATATTTTAACAGTTCAATTTCACATCTCATTCTTATGTCTTTTCGTTTCGTATAAGGTTGTTGTTTGTGATAATTGTACAAATATAATGAAATAGTTAATCGCACATGTATGTATGGTAGTACGATGTGTGATAATCATTGCAATCATAAACTGTAATATAGCTATAGTTAAGGATGAGAGACATAATTTATTATAGAAAGTCGCTTTTTGCAATTTAACGTTGGTGTTACAACAATGCTATAAATATAATCTGTGTAGTATTACTTCATCAGATAAAACTTCTTATTTACATTAAGTACACTACTTTTTTCTATTGATTATCCTGACATATCACTGATAATTAACTAAAATTCATTTAATTAAGTTTTCATTCATATGGGAGCTTCAATTCATTGTTTTATTCTATGATTGTTACAAATTTTATAACCGCCATTCTTAGATATTCATGTGCAAATAATTTTGAAAATTGTAAATACATGTACGTTATAAACAAGGTGACATATAGGTCCATTGGGCCGGGTGTAAATTTCATGTTTCTTGTTTGTATGTATCATATCATTGTTGTTACACATGTCACTATAATAAATGAATTTCTTATCTTATCTTATCTGTAATAGAAACAAACCTGTTCAAATACCAATTATGGTCTGCGTATCACATGAATGAGGGTGTGTTAGCCGATCGATTAATGTCTTCTAAGTAGAGAAGTGACTTCAAGACCACTGCTGTGATTATTCGACATAGAAAAAAAAAAACGAAACAATATTGCACCGTTACGAGACCTTTGTGAAAAATTAAAAGAGAACCATTTAAATTGTTTAAGTGTTGTGTTTAGTTTTGCTATTTTCAAAATGTTAGATAGATGCTAGAATAACACAAATGATATGAAAACCTCATAAACTTATTGCCTTAATACAATTCGCCGACCATCTTTTTAAAAGATATTTCTTGTTTGAAGAGTATTCAATTCCTACCATGAGATTACTTAAACTAATTTTTCAAGAGGGCGTAGGTTCAAGTCCCACTAGGACCAAATTTTGTTCATTATATTTCTTTTTTCAAGTAAGATAAACTGTTTGTTTTTTTCAAGACTTAATAAATTATGATTGATCTGTCGTACAAAAGCGGAAATGTTTTATTTGATTAGCCATTTCTTGCTGTTTAAAATGAATTTAACCTGAAGGATGAATGTTTAGACATCTTTGAAAATACTTAGTTACATTTGTAAAAGTTCTTGATTTTGCATTTATTCTTTAGTTTACAAAGTTTGGAAGAAATTTAGGTAGCTAGGTTTTACTATTGCCCTATGGTTCTTTTATGAATGCAGGGAGCAAGGCCATAATTTTTAATAGTTGGAACTTAATTTCTGTCCGATTAAATCCTTTCACTCGAGGCTCCCCAGAAAAATTGGTATCGACAATTTTATTTTGTGTTTTATAACTGTTACGCAATACTTTGAGGTTCCATTTAGAAAAATATTTGGTAAAATGAATTCTCTGCGATCGTTTTGCGTAATGGCTATCACTTTGAAATTTGTCTCTGTTTCAGCTGGAGGCAAAAAGACATAATTTATACAAAATTAACAAATACATGTAAGAAAAAAAGACAAACAAACAACAACGACACGGTAAAAGTCGTTTAAAGATAAATCACAGTGCGAAAATATGTTAACTTCAGGGCTGTATCAAGTTAATACAATTGTTAAACATTACAAATACGGATCCACTATCTTAATATAACCCGAAAACAGTTGAAAACGTGTGTTTAATTAAAACTCGCTTACATCTACGCTCCCCACCCCGTCCTTAAAGCACTTTTTACATTATATCTTTCAGTATTCGTCAAAATATTTAAAACAAATTTAGTATAAAAATAGCCTAAAAAAGGTATAATGTGGTCATTTGTTTCTTCTCACGTTACTGTGGCAATTCCACGAAGCGATTACGTCCCGTAGTACCTATAGTAAATGATCTGGAAGATAGGTTCTTATAACTCATATCACTTTAAGTTCATTCTAATTGATATTTCATTTTCTTATTTCCCATGTCAGGTCGTCGAATAATGCGCAGTATAACTCATATCGACGATTGTTTCTCGGACCAGCGTTTGTTTAATTAGTTACTTATAGACCGGGGTCATCATCTACAACGAAGCGGTCAACAGTGTTGAGTTACGAAAAAATTCCATTCATGCGGACATTTCATTCATAGAGGCGAATTAATTTACCATCATTATGTAATATTTTCTAATGATATCTTTCAAGTATTTACCGTTAGAAAAATAAAACATTATTATAACACGTTTGAGCAAATAGATCTCTTGAAACAGGTAAGTTTAACAATCTTTAAACAACTCTATGGCAAAACTGATAAACGTGGCGGACTATTTGAATTGCGCTTGAAATTTTATTTTGTGTTGTCAGACTCAGCACCTGTTGAACATTGTGGAAACTCGATGTATGGTTATAATAGTCTGGCGAATATCGCCAGCCTAAAAACTGACTGTTGTTGAAGTTTTGGATCACCTCGTCCACCGTAGGTTTTGGAAACCTAATTCGTTTTACAGCCTCATTGGTTTTCCGCATGTTCACGCACAGTCGAATGTCATCGCCTTTTGGAACACATAAAATTGGGCTTACCCATTTGCTGGGACTTTGTACTTTTCCAATAATGTCTAGACTTTCGAGTTCTGTCAGTTTTGCTTCCAAATTGTCCCTCATTTGATAAGTAATTCGTCGTTGTGGCTGAATTATCGGTGTAACTGTTCCATCTATCAAAACATTTATTTGAAAATCCTTCAGTTTTCATATTCCTTCAAACAACTTCGGAAAGTTCTTTGCAACAGGTGGCAAATCAGTTATTTGTCTCATGATATTCAAAATACCTAATTCTGTGGCTGTATTAAACCCAAGAAATGATTGTCCTTCACTTTCTATAATTACAAATTCAACATCTTTCAGTGTTTTGTTCATGTATGAAACATCTGCGGAAAATACACCCGCTACATCCAATGATTTCCTTGAAACATATGGGTACAATTTTTTGTATGTTTTTCCGAAATACATTTTATTCTTCTCGAATTTAGGAATTCCCATGTTTTTCTATCCACGACATTTGTTGTGCAGCCTGAATCTATAATCATATTCAGATTTATACCACCCACATGAAGTTTGATGGTCGTACATGTAAATTTCGAATTGATTCCAAAGTTAAATTTATCTTCATCGCTTTCGTCCACCGATCTTACTTTATATTTCCACTTTTCATGTTTCCTGGCTTTGCATTTGGATTTAAAATGTCCAATTTTCCCACAGTTCTTATATTTTTGATTTTTGGCCGGGCAGTTTGGATCTTTTGCTTTGTGTCCTTTGTATCCACATCTGAAAAATACAGAATCTTTGCGTGCTTCTGCTTTTGACTCCTTTGGCTTTTGCTTTTTCAATGAAATTTTGTTTATTGCTCCTGTCTGTGGATTTGATGGGGTTACCATAGATCTGGCTTGAACATCTGCCTTCTCGTATGCTCTTGCGATTTCTAGCAAAGTTTCCAAAGTGAGATCTTTTCCTTTTTCTAAGAATTTCTTTCTCTAACTTGTTGATTTGCATTTCTCATTGATTTGGTCCCTGATTTGTTCATTTCTAGAGTCACCAAAATTACAAGTTTCTGCTCTGTGTCGTAGTCTAACCACAAACTGATCTACTGATTCGTCATCTTTTTGATACAGCTGTCGAAATTCATATCTCTCAAATGGAACATTTTCTTGAGATCCAAAGTAATCTGACAATTTCGATTTTGCAATATCATAATCTTTTTCATCACCTGTATTTTCCATCGTGAAAAATATATCCTGGACTTCCAAACCAGCACAATGCAAGAGTAAAGCTCTCTTCTGTTTTGCGTCTGTAAGTCCTTTTCCTACACAAAACAGTTCAAATCCACGTATCCAGCGAGTCCATCGCGGTGCTAACGTTGAAGGTTCACCTTTACAGTTAAAGGGTTCAAGCGAATTGACACCAGTTACAGCTTTCGCCATTTCGCACAACAGAATGTAATCCAAAAATAATATCAGAATTTAATCTAAATTATGTCTATTAACATCCAGTTAATATATCCTTTTGATTTATCCTCGTCGCCAATTATAAAGTCTCTGTCTATAAGACTAACATCATTTAAGGAACAACACCATCGAAGGTTTAATATACATTTATCATGCGTCTACATAGTACAGCATCTAAGCTAAGACTCCCGCGTTATCAAAGAATACTACAATATATAAGCATGTATGATACATAAAAACCAGGGGTACTTGGTGATACATTACAATAACCACTGCGCAAAACGATCGCAGAGAATTCATTATACCAAACATTTTGACAAAATAAACCTCAATGTATTATGTAACAATTATAAAACACAATAACATTTTTTCTGTGGAGCCTAAAGTAAAAGGATTCAATCGGATAGAAATTATGCTCCAACACTGAAAAATTATGGCCTTGCTCTCTGCATTCAAAAATAACCATAGGACAGAAGTAAAACCTACATTTCTTCAAAATTATGTAAACTAAAGAATAAATGCAAACTAAAGAACATTAACCACATGTAACTAAGTATTTTTAAAGATGTCCAAACCTTCACCCTTCTGTATCAGAGGTTAAATTCACTTTAAACAGCAAGAAATGGCTAATCAAATAAAAACTTTCCGCTTTTGTACAACAAATCAATAATAAGTCTTGAAAAAAAAACAGTTTATCTTACTAGATAAAAGAAATAATAATGAAAAAAAACGAAAAAAAAAAAACGTTTGGTCCTAGTGGGACTTGAACCTACGTCCTCCTGAAAACTTAGTTAAAGTAGGTTTCTGGTAGGAATTGAATACTCTTCAAAAAAGGAGGTACACTATTACGGGTCCATCAATATTCCTAACCATCGTATTAGGGAAGGAACAGGACTTTAGAACCATAATCAGTCCGGTTCGTAGCGGGGTTCGAACCTAAAATTTCCCTCAGATCGACAAGAAAATCGCCCCTTCAGTACTTCAGTGCTTTGATCAAGAGTGGCATAGCCACGAGTGAGAGTGTAAGATATGGTGTTCATGAGTTGAAGATATTTTCGAACAAACACATTTTCTTTTCATTTCATGTTTTGATTAAATGTATACATTTTAAAGTTTCTTACCAGTGAAAAATATATTTGATATTTTGATTATGAAACTACTAGATATATTTCACACTAATATTTCGATAATTCACTGGAAAACATGCAATATACCGTGTTCGTGCAGTCAGTATAATATGTTAGTGTAATCAACACACATTATTAATGTAGTCACTTTATCTTGTTAATGTAGGTAGTCAGTTGATTATGTTTATATAGTAAGCATATCCAGTTAATGTAGTCAGTATATTTTGTTGAGACTGTAAGCTAATGTAGTTACTTTACTACATCACAGCTGTCAGCAGTGGCGGGTCAAGGATATTTTTCCAGGAGGGGTCCAGATGGGGTTAGGTGCGGGAGAGTGTGTCTCCTTGCTGTTGGTGGGGGGTACGGGGGCCTCCCCTGGAAAATTTTTGTTTCTCGCGGTCAACGGAGAGCGAATTTCGAGCGCTTTAGAGTAAGAAAAACAAGAATCTTAATCCCATCAAAAATGTAACCATCACTTCGAAAATTAGAAATCCAATATTATTTTACAAACTTTCCCATGATATGAAAACGAGCGTAGTGGGGGTACGGATGACCAAGGATGGAAAATTCATTATTGGCCTTGACTTAGTTTAATTAAGCCCCCTGCCAAAGACTTGCCGACTTCTAAAGGGTTATTAAAACATAATATAAATCATATATTGCCATTATCGATGTAGTTTTGCCGTTTGATCTCAAAAAGTTCGTGTTTCAAAAGGTAGGAATCTTTTCCAAGGGCTTTCCTGTATGTTCTAAAAGGTGTTGTAATGAATGTTTCCTGATGTACGCAGTACGTTATAATGCGATTTTTGTACTGTTTGTTTAACTGTGATTATGCAGTTTTAAAAGTTTTCACCATTAATTAACTTTGAAAATTCTAGAGGGGGGTAGGGGGAGGGGATCCGGACCACCCTGACCCCCCCCCCCACTCCCCACGCTGGATCCGCCCATGGTCAGTATATCTTGTTAATCTAGTCAGTATATTATGTTAAGTTAGTCAGTAAATTACATGGTATATCGTGAATCCTGCTTGATATCGCATTTCTGTCTACTGTTATTTTAATTGTACACGGTGTGAATTAATGTCTGTTTTACTGTCTGAGAAAGGCGTATATTAGGTAGTTATAACTTAGGAAAATTGATTCCACACATGTTAACAGGAATTTGGATATAATCCGTTTCGACTACTGGTTTCGTAGTCAGACAGTGTTACCTCTGGATCACTGCGTTAGCTCGGTGTCCTTGACCGGGAGATTTATTTATTCATTCATTTATTTGGGTTTTACGGCGCACCAACACAGTATATAGGTTATATGGCGCCAAACAGGACTACAATGGAAACTTTGTTAAAATGGTTCCACTTAGTCCTTCTGAGGGGCAGTCAGAGCTTAAAATAGAACAAGAGGGCCATGATGACACCCAGTTCTATCACAACTGGCTATTCTTAAATTTGGCCAGCGGTTTCCCAGGAGATTAAAAAAACTTACCATATTGTAGCTATAGAAAAAACTAACCCCACCAGCTGGCAACCATACTTTATAACATTAACAACAAATCAACGTAAATGGTAGCTTAAACAGGTAGCAGTTTGGTAGAGGGTTGCCCAAGCAACAATTGTGTGAAAGTATTTTACAAGAGGCCAACATTGACACAAGTAGCTCACTCTGAGGAGGATATTAACCTGTTGATATTGCTTCTGACAGAGTTTGGTGAACATTTATCAAGCTGCTCATTAAAAACTATTTGATTTTTTAAAAACCTTTTTTTGCCTCAATGGCCCCAATAAATAGAGCGATCTTGAGATATATCAAACCAAGGGGGCTAAAGAACCAGTTTGGTCCATCAAGTTCATGAGAAGAAGTTGTTTAAAGATTTTTCTGCCGTGACAGCCCCTATCCGCACTCAGACGGAAACACTGAATAAAATCAAAAAATGTTTAAAGAAAGTTTATGGCAGATCTACAAGTATCAACCGGTTTCATGAGATGATCTATTTCTATTTCTAGTTCTAATAAGCCGAACCATAAGAGCAAACTATAGAGAGAGAGGTACATGCAAGAACGAACAAATTGGTGAAGATCCATCCGGTAGTATGAATAAATTTGGGAGAGGACCGTTAAATGACACTACAGGTAAACGGTTTAATGAAAATTCATCAAGTGGTTCAGGAGTATAAACCACTTGAAGTTTTTTCTACTTTAAGCTTTGATAGCCCTTAAAAGTTCCTAAATGGGGTCAGTCAAAACTAACTTCATAATTTTAAGACAGCTACGTGCAAGTATGCTGTCGATGAAGTTTGGTGAAGATACATTTAGCGGTTCATGGGAAGAATTCGTTTTAAGAGGAAGAGGTCCATTCAAGGATACTACAAACCAAGTTTGTTGTAAGGCTAAATGGACAATTTTGGTAGCTGGTCTATAAAGGAAAATTTCAGTGAAATTATTTTGAAATTGGACTGGCAGGTCACCTAAGGAGAATTTCAATGAAATTATTTTGAAATTGGACTGGCAATTTCTGAAAAACCGAATTTTAGATGTCCACTGAATGAATGTAGGAAAAACTGATCATGCACCGGCAATTTGAACACTGTTGATATTATTCAAAATCAAGCAAGCGGCTTAGCTTTGAAGATTCTGAATAACTTGGGAAAAAATTCTCTGTAGAGGCAACCTAAGAAAAAAATCCGTGAAATCATTTAAAGACGGGCAAGCAGTTTTGGACAATGTCTTTAAGTTTCCATAATATAAATAGAGGCGAAAAGTGACCAAACCATTTAGCGGCAATACTTTTGGTGAATGGGATTAATTTGTACAAGATCAGCAAAGACATGTTTATGTGTAAAAGTGGGCCAAGCAGTTTCTGGCTAAAAGATTTTTCAAAGATAATATGCCTTCTAGTGCCCATGTTTTTATGACTAGTGAAATGGTGACCATGTCCCTTTTTACCAATGGTAAAATGTATTTTTTCTCGATAATGTATCAATAAAAGATGGGTTAAACGTGTTTGCCTGTCTTTTATTTATTCAGACCCCAAAAATTCATAATGGAGGTAAGCTGTTTTCTCATATTCTCAGGGGCCTAATGGGTTGTTTATTCCCAATAATAGATTAACCATTTCATAAACAGTATTTCGGTGTAGTTTTGTAAAAAAAATTCTGTTGTCTTTCACATGGATTCATGAAATGTTATAGATTTTAGTCCATGTACTTGTTTTGATGCAGTATTTGATACCGCCGCAACCCAGAAATGGAGCAAGAGTTTCTCGTATTCCCGTGGATTTAGATTTGACTCTTCAGCACAAACAACTTGTAGAATTTAAAACATTTCAACTACCATGGTTCAATAAAAAGGATATATTCTGTAGTAAATGCATCAAGATTTATGACAATTCATAGCCTAATGAATAATTCATGGCAATGTTGCTTACCCCAACCATAAAGACTTGTTTTAAAAAAATCAGTAAAATGCCAATTTGTTCAAATCACTTGAAATTTTCAACCACAAACCGGTCTCGAAAATAACAAACATTACATCATTTGATAACTTTTAAAGCAAAAAACAAAAAACGAGAATATGAGAAACATTGAGAACTCAAGAAAAGGGGATAATTTGTTGATATGTCCAGGGACGCATATTTAGACTTTACATATTTACTGAGACTAAATGCTGAAGTTATTTTCATGTAATGTTACATGCCCTTTTTGAAGTTTTTGCGCATTTAACGTTCGGGTTTGGGAGGGAGGCGATTTTTAGACATATTCAGACGTGGTCCTTCACTGGATATTTTGTAGTTGCATATTGTTTAAGGTTAAATGAGAGTGTTTTTATACGATTCTGGTCGGGTCAGAGATGGTTCAAGATCAAATGAGGTCTTATGGGTTTCCATACTTTGATATTGCTTAAGGCAAATGAGCTTTTGATGCGCTGAAATGGATTTTGTTTTTGTTTGGGTAAGGCAATGCCTTAAGATCGTGTATTTAAGTAATTCCGAAAAACCTACCTTTTCTGAAAAACTTACTATCAAAGAAAAGAGAGCGAAATGTGTAAAGAAATTGTTCCAGTGCTGAGAATAATGACAAAAAAATATGATAGAGTAAACTTTAGAGTTAGGCTGTATAAGTTGGTCAGGTTTTTTTTTCATTCTTCGCCGCAGTGGTTCTGCAAGCTACAATATCTGATAATTAATGATATTAAGCCTGGCGACGGTGTTTGGTTTTAAGTCGTGTCTAGTGTTACTTTTCTAAGTGTCCGCAACTAAATGAACAGTATAATATTTTTTCCTGCCTTGTACATCTTGGACAACTGTTGTATATAAGTGAAACAATTGTAACATTTTTACTGAAGAGATAAGAACAATAATTTGCTCTATCGTCAATGTTTCATCTAATGGACTACTGTAACTATCAGAGGCTAAGGGCACATTCATTTTCACAGGACAAAAAGAAAAAAACCCTAGTTATAGTGGAGAGACAATTTATTTTGTATGGTAACAAATATATACTTATGTTATTGATGAGAAAGCTACACGCCGCTGAAAAATCATTATGGATTAATCAAGTAGTTTAATTAAGTACCGTGAAACTCAGTGAAAAGTGGAAATACTTCTGAACCGAAATCTTCCTTTGGTGAATGAGGGGTCGCGTTCGTTTGAATTATGGATCCTTCTTAAGACATTTTGATCACAGTAATTGCATATCATTAACAAACGGAACCACGCCCCCTTGTCGCCACTTCCGAACTTGTCGTCAATTTTATTTGTATTCTTTATAGCTGCATTTCTTACTAAATGTGGTTTACATTTGGCTCTAAACTTATTCACTCTAGAAACGTAAGGCACACATTACTAGATGAGTTCAAGGAAATAACGTGTGAATATTACATTATCAGCGAATACAATCACAATATTGAAACATTTTTATAATACATCTGCTTCGCAATCTTCTTTTTTAAATGATATTTGAATTTTGACAGTTACTCTAATTAAAAAAAAAATCATTTATAGCGCGTGCAATATCATTTAATGGAAGTTATAGTTAACAAATCTGCAAAAAATGCAAAATCTGATTGCATTGTCTTCGAGATATTAGATCAGTAATGTTGTAGTTCTTTATAACAGTTATTGCACACTCTAACGGGTTCTTTTGCAATGGCAAGTTGGGCTTTCTTTGAAGAGCAATCGGCACAAAATATATTTCCACAACTTCTACAGTGATGCTGAAATGATAAAACACAAAGAATCTTAAAAAAAACACAACCACCACCACAACAACAAATGTACATAATAACGAATGACATCTTTTGAAATTTTCTCATACAACTCATACTGATACTCTGTTTGATACGTGAGATCACAGTTTACAACTGATAAACCACTTCAAAGCAATTTTACTGTTGCTGATATAAAAGAAATATCATGGTATTGTATAATATATATATATTTATGAAGAAAACCATCGAGAGGTTATGAAACCACATAACAACTTTTGATAAAGCAGACCAGTGAAAAATATTATTCTCAAGGTTTTGCTGTCAGTATCGAGTACATATCAGGCATAATTCGAGCTCTGTTGTGGAACCCTGGGAAAGGAAATTGATCGGGGATGGATAGGTTCAGTGAGTACTTGTCTTCATCTTATTGAAAAATAATACCGGAGACGAAAGGAAATATTGCTAAAAATAGTAGTATTTGACTTTTTCACTTGACTTATTGTTTGGAAACATTATAACAATATTTTTATTTTGAGGTCGGAATCCCACAATGCATGAGGTCCTCTAGTGTGTAAGCATGTATATCCACTGTGTATCATATAATACTGGCCACTTTGCTTTTTCCGAACAAGATGGCTTAAACAATTTTGGTGGAAGGTCACCAAAGGAACATATGTTACTTCTAAACTAGGCAAGAAGTTTTTAAAACTCTCCACAATATACATACAGGGAAAGTGACAATGCCCCTTTACGACCATGTTTTTGACAAATCTGACCAGTCTTCGTAGTATTATATATCACCAAAGCAGTATTTCTATGAACGGTATTTCAAAATCGAACCAGCAGGTCTGAAGATGTTTCAATGCTATGTTTTTGACGAATCGGGTTAACTTTAACAGTGTATTTCCAAAGTGGATTGAAACTTTCCACTATTCAATATAAAGCCTGCCACCACAAAATGTTCTTACCCAGCATTCATACTGAGATGATATTCGTCTACATAGCAACTCGTTATACTGAAATTTTGCTGCATCATCATTACTTGCCGAATGACTTTTAGTTTCGTTGTAAGTTATGCATGTATGACAATGCAAAAGCAAAAAAAAAAATTTAGCAGTTTCATTTTAAAAGTTGACGAATATGGGCCCACATTTGTTGGAGTTCTTGCGATAACACTATTAATTATTGTTTTTAGTGGCCATCTATGGACCTATAGGGATGTGGGTCAGTATAATAAATGGGGGACGAGGCGTAAGTTAAGTCCACACATCTGTCATACTGACTACACATTCCCATGGGAGGTCACTAAGAAATCAAATAATTGATTTGTTTTAACTACCACACATTTTTAGCCATACCCGACATGAAAACCTACTGATCCTACGGGGATCAACTGCTAGAATCTAAAGTGGGAGGGAAGGGGAAGATAAACGTTTACCATTGAACATTATAGGGTTTAATGAACATCTTGTCGCAGGACTTCACAAACTGTATACATTATTCTAGATAATGGCTGCACTCAGTCAGGGGCATACTCATCTTGTCGCAAAAAAGGAAAACAAAACAAAAACACATATACAAATTTGTCCTTTGTGCCCCCATGCACCAAAGGTGGATTTTTTAAGGTTCCATCTAACTTTATCGAATGGCCATGCAAGATAGTTTCTAGAGATGGACTACACTATTATACATACTTTTGACGAATGTGAATAATTTGAATAATACTATCGTTTAGAAACACAAAAGGTATCAAACATTTTCTAATTTATATTTGCTAGCAATAAATATGTTGACTTGAATAAAAATGTTGAACATCAGTACAGTTCACTGTAGTTAGAAGTAAAGCTATCCTATATGGTGATTAATACCCCTAAAATACGACTGACAGTGAAGAAATATTTTTTTTTGTCTACGTCAAAGGTGCATCAGATCCAGAGGGTTACAACTGCGATAGTCTTCCGAGATAAATTTCTTTGTGGATTCAGAGGAGAAGATTTGGAATTAGTCCATAAAGCCATCTTAGGAAAACTAGCACACTATTTATACAAAAAGGGGACCAACAGTCTGTGGGACAGCTATGTCTTATGATGTAACGGGATATAAATGAATAACCGTAATAAGGCAGCCGAAGTTCCACAACCGTTGACAACGTAGATACAAAGCTTCAGTCTGTTAAGTATGATATGAGAGATAACTCAAAAACCATTCAAGACAGATTTATAGTTCTTGTGCTATGCATTTCTATCAATGTGAGAACTTCAATACTTACAACGTTAATGGACGAAATTTATAAAATTTCGTATAATAAAAGGGCAATGACGGACCAAGATTAATCTCCCCAGTTTCAGAACTCCATCTGACAAAGCTCATTACCTAGACTTTGATCAAATATGACACAGTTTAGGAACTGACATAGATTTCATAAAATCATCATTTGCGATGAGCCCTGCAAAGTATTTAAAAATGTAAAATCTTAGAACATTTGGCCTCTAGAGTGATAAGGTTTTTCTAGGATTGGACCAAATGATCTGGCCAACTACCCTAAAACGATCCAGCCTTTAACTTGAACAGTCAAACTGCCTCAAGAATAGATTTGAGTCAATATTACCAAACGTAATATAATGACAAACATTCTAACCAGGTTTAATAGCTTGAAAATGTGGCTTCTATCATTTAAGAAGTTTTTTCTCTACGAGATAGTGACCAAGTGTTTTCCAAAAATGCCCGAATTTTGATTTTGACCTCACTTTTCAAAGATCAAGTTTCATGTGTATCAGATAGAACATGTAACCTTTAACGTTATAGTATGATTTTTCTATACCTTGGTAAGTGACCTAGTTTTTAATATATCCAACATTCAGTCTGACTAAATTCCCCGTAAAGCAGATTGGTAATGCGATCTCTAGCACGGCTGCTAATCACGGAATTCGAGCACCATCGGTGCTCCGCTTGAATGGAATTGCGGCACTTCCTGTGAACGATTCGCGCAAGAAAAATAGCAAATTTACGGTGAGTCGTTTCTTTTTTTTGTGCGTTACAATGTACTCTATTTTTGGAATATGATATCAAAAATCGGGCTTCATAGTCCGACCTGTATACAAACAAAGATATATCCTGTAAAATATCTTCTTAGTGAAAGAACAAGTACAGTTGAAAATAGGCACAAGACCACAGTTATTTGCCCTTGGTTGACAATACGGAAGTGGTTACGCGGAAAATAGTTCCTCTGTTTGATGGTGAATATTGGTGAATTTTTGAGTGAAAGACCTGCAATAAATGGTATGATTTAATAGAGGAGATATGAAATAGTAGGTACATGTACAATTTGACAGAATAAAAATGTCAGAATATGCATAACATGACTTTTTGATAGGACCTGTTTTGCCTGTTTGCGGCCATCTAGAGAGTATTCTTCATACGCATGTGATTTGGTTCAAAATGGTGGAAAAAAGAGCCGATCAACCCAATGTTTACTGTGGCTGGAATTTTTTCTCTTGGATAGTTCTGTTGAGTTCAGGTATTTTTATAGGGGTTGGAATGCATGCAAAATTGCTATAGTGTCCAGTGCTTATATAGAACATATAGTAAAAATAACTGTGGTCTTAGGCCTGATATTGGTCAGTTCCGGATCACTAAGTGCTATATATTGAGCTTCGAAAACATATTTTTAAAAACACATTTTTGCACAGGGAGGAAGGAAAATCATTCTGCTTTTTAAATCACCACATTTGGTTTGAAAATTCAAAGTAAATAATTATACTGTAGGAGCAACAGTGGTGTCACCACTTTGGTCAGTTATGGATCATTTTTGTCTATCCATGATCATTTTTCAATAAAACTAAAACGCACTGAGACACCTGTGAAATAATAATTGTTTTCTCTCATCCAAACAAATCATTACACATTGGCAAGTTGGAAATATAAAAATATTTTCTTGTTAAAAAAAAAACAATTTCTCGATTGTGTTGTGTCCCTGTTGCGTGAGTTCCGGATCACATAGATTGACAAAATACGATTTCTTTTCACATTCCTGTGATCTGCAAAAGTTATATTTTAGTATGTTATTTCCATCATTGAAGCAAATATTCATGCTAAGAACTAAATGATTATGTTTTTCATATAAGTGTATACAGTGCTGTGATCCGGAACCCCTATGAAATGGAACTGACCAACCAACTGTAAGATATCATGATAACAATTCGGTAAAATTTGCCGCTTTATCGGTAAAATTATCCCCCTTGAAATCACCTGGCTGGTCGATATCGATTTTTATCTGGTTGATATTTTCCAATAGAAACAAAGAAGGAAAAAATGTTTGAACAAATATTGTTTTTATTAGAATGAACTCACAATAATTATTATCCTATTGAAGTGTTCGTCATTCTTTTCTCTTTACAAAGATATAAAAATTATATATCTAAAAAGAAGAATTAATGCTTCCCTTGGCGATTAAAAAACACCACTATCAGCCTCAGTTTACGGCATATAGTTACTGAATAAAATAAGCAAAAACCTGTGATACGTATCTTATTCTTTCCCATGTAGCCACTTTATTCATAAATTGAGAATATTTATTATCCTATTGAAGTATTCTACAAACAATAAATTTTATATATATATATATATTTTTTTTATTTTGAAATTATTTTAATGTCTTTTTGCTTCCCTCGACGTTTAAAAGTTGGTGATTTTTGTAAAATTTCTTTATTGCTGGTGTCCGTAGTATTTCCGAACGCGCGCGGAAACTCACGAACTCGACCGAAGTTAAGCTGTCTGTGACGAAATAAGGAAATATTGCATTGTTGTATTGGTAATTCTTACTGCATGCATCAATATAAAAGAAAAAAAGAAAGAAATGTAGAGAGAGAAGAAAGGAAAGTCATAACAATTTCATGAGTGAAATTTACACAATTAGAAAAGAAGCTAGAGTATATAAATGGTCTATATTTTACTGCTTGCTAAAAATTCATAATATGCGCTTTGCAACTATATATATTTATTAAAGGATATAGCCACTGTCTCGTATTTTAAAGATTCGCATAATTATATTTATACCCCTTAGTTTAAGTTTTAACCATATATATGTTATAAAGACTTTTTATATAATGCAACATTTTGAGTAAACTGTTTTCGGAGCCTCTCAAACAGCCATATTAACGCATTATTTGATAGTTGTTTATTACCAGTTAACAGCTTTTTGCAAGTTTATTACGTGTCAACACCTTTTTATTAGGGGACTATAAAAAGTAGACGCAACTTGACCGCGATGGTTGACCTTAGGCTGATTATTCATATCGATTATTTCATTATAGTAATCAAGGGTGCGCAAGGGTGCGTAATCAAGGGTGCTTAGGGTATCCATGTATATTTATATTGAACAAGTGTGTATACATTGCAGTATCAAAGTATATATACTTACATTTGATCAGTTAAAACTTTCAAATACACTAATTTATATTTACATAAATTCATATTTCCTTCTTTTCGTGCAGCTCGTGTTTTACGTACACTCCTTTTCAATAATAGGTTGTGCCTCATTATGTATTATAATGCAAAGGTCAACCATCGGGGTCAAGTCGCGTCCACTATAGGTGTGATCAGATCTTTTGTACACAGATAATAATCTTCTCGGTGATTGCGTCTATTTAACAGCATTTTAAAAATTGTAACATGTTTAATGAACGACACTTAAATACACTATAAATATATATATATATAAAAAAAATAATTTTCTAATCAACAACAAATGATGAAAGATATATAGGATAATGTGACAGTGATTTAGTATTTACTTGTATTTGATTAACAGTATTTTTTCCTGAATACAGGTTAATTGTTCGATACTAAAGTATAGAAACATAGAACTTTAGAGTGAAAATATTATATTGTAAGTTTTCCGACCACATTGCGAAAAATTGTCGTTTATTGATATATAAGTTTATGTCTCTCTGAATATTAGTACCTTGTGCTCTTTATAATGCTTTCACTTGTGTAGATTACATTATAAGCTTTATGCAATAAATCGAAATTGAATAGAATTGAATGTACGCACAGATAATCTCAAACAGATATAGCACGCGCTAATTTTGAAATGAAAAATATGTAATTCCTAGTTCATATAGTAATAATATACGTGATAATTATTATGAATAACCTTTCTACTACATTAGTGTCACATTATCTTAAATCTTTCTTAAAAGACTTTCAAAATCTGATATTTATTAAATCAGTCTTTGGGAAGTCACAATTCGCACATACTTTATTACGTAATGACTGGCTCGGGGACAAATAGGTCACACTTCCTATTAAACAGGTCCTGGTGTCATAAATAGATACCTTTTTTCTGATTTTTTTTTATTAGTGTGTGACAATATGTTTTTCAAATGTTCATTACATAGCAAAATTAGTTTTGACAAATTAAATATGATTAAATACAAATAATTGATTAATTAGTTAAATTTTCATTCCAATTAAAATTCCATTGAATGTAACAAAAAAAAAAAAAAAGAAGAAGCGTATTTCACATCAATTTATTATAATTGAAAGTGATTGATAATATTTAATGCAAAATAAAAGAATCAAATAACGTAATGTCTTCTATTTTTCCGTTCTGTATTTTACATTAATGAAAAAAGAATTAAACCAAATTGTTACATTGTATGTAACCTTGTAAATATAAAGATGACTATATTTGTTGTTGTTGTTTTACCGGTACTTAAAATTGGTGTAAAATAAATTCCCCCTTCCTACGTTTTTACAGTAGATCTCTAAGATCCTAGTTATTTATGATCGGCACCTCCCGTGATATGATAAGCGGAGATAGCCGAACCATAACGGTTTGCAACACTCGCTAAAAATATCTGATAGTGGTCGATATCTAGCTAGACGATCTAAGAGAGACAACTATGTATAGCGTTGATCTCGATAAACAAGGAAAGATAATAGAATCGATTTTTACCCAATTCTTCAGTATGGATGGAAATTGTGCTTAAATTGTTTCATTGTCTTTCTTGATGTGAACACATATGGTTTTCTTTTCAGATACGTTGAACGTTTTGTTCTTACATTTTATATTCCAGATTATTATTTAATGTCCAGTACTTCGATTCGGTTATATCTGTCATTATCAAGTTATCATGTGTATGTAATTTTCCCACTTCGCACGAAACAGAAAACCAGAAACAATATACATTGTACATCAATGTATAATTTATATGGACCGAGTAAATGCAACAATGGAGAAAGATGGTGTTTACAAGGATAGCAGTCTTTGTTTGTTTTCAAGGTCCTCAGTATTTACGTGACAAAGGCTTGGTATCTAACAAGCTCTTGTCACGTAAATGTAAGGCTTTTAGTTACAAAATTCAATAAGCAATTATCCTTTTTTCGTATTCTCAGGGTTTCTCATATTCTCGTTTTTTTTTGCCATAAAGCTGTCAAATGATACAATGTTCGCTATTTTTAAGACAGGTATCGGACAGAACTGACACATTGGAAATTTCAAGATGGATGAAAATACTAGCATTTTACTGATTCTTATTTTTTTTTTCTGACAGAGTAAGCAAAATTGCCATAATTCATTTTGCTATTAATTGTCATATCTTCATGCAACTACACAACTACAAAATATATCTCTTTATTGCACCTTGGTAATTTAAATGTTTTGAATTCTATAAGTTGTTCGTGCTGAAGAGTCAAATATAAATCCGCGGGAATATGAAAAACTCTTGGTCAATTTCTGAGGTTTTGGGATGGTATAAAATAATGTATCAAAACAATTAATCTGGATAATTTCTGTAACTTCTGGCTCCATCTGAAAGACAAGTGAATTTTCTACAAAATTACTCCAAAATACTGTTTATTAAATGGTTGACCTGATATTGGAATAAAACAACCCGTTAGGCCCCTGAGAATATGAGACAAGGGGGCCATGATGAGTGATGACCCTATAGCTCGCCTGTTAAACTTGGCCTTGGAATCATCAAGATAAACATTCTGACTAAGTTTCATGAAGACAGGGTCGTACGTATGGCCTCTACAATGTTAACAAGCTGTTCCTTTGATCTGAATGTTGACCTAGTTTTTGACCCCACATGACCCAGTTTCGGTCTTTGCAAAGGAATCATCAAGATAAACATTATTACCAAGTTTCATAAAGACAGGGTGTACACACCCTGGTACCGGCGCTCCCAAGTACAGGTGGCACTCACACATACAGCGCTCGATAAGCGATTTTGGAGGAGCGGTGGTGTAAGTATTTCTTATTGTATCTCCGGTAATTCAAAAAATTTTGTAAAATGAAAGATATTTGCGCCCTGGTGAATAATTGATGACTATGTTCTGTGAGTGTCACAACATTTCATCTTGAAATAAACAAACTACGGCGAGCTAAACGTGAACGTTTGACTCAAAAATGTCAAATGTCAAAAAAACACGTAAAATACTCAGTAAATACACCAAATGTATTCATTTTTGATACAGTATTGTATAGTCATATCTTCCTACAATAACCAGTTCCAATTCCAAGACTTAATTTGTTATATTTAAAGAATGACTCGTGTTTAAAGATGGTAAGGGGTTTCAAAACGGCACTCACATGGCACAGGTGTGTATTTTTTTGACGCTCACCAAGTACAGCCAGAAATGTGGAGAAATCGTCAGCTCTAAGGCAACTACAACGGAAAAAAGATGAATCGGACTGGTTAGTTATGTGTGGTAGAGATACTACCACCAAGAACAGTCTGATGTTGGATTAAACAGTAGTTAATGGAACTAGTCATCACGTCTCATGTCTGCTATTAAATCGGAATGTCTCACATCAATTCATGAGAGAGCCAAACAAGAACTATTATTGATAATTCTTTGAATTAATAAGATATTAAAATATGAGCGTCTTTGACCTAACAGACATTTTAACAAAATTCTTAATGGCTGATATATGCCATCCGTCTTCCACTAATTTTGGGCGCCGGTTTATAACGTAAATATCGACTTTTCGCTCAGCGCCCCCACTAATTATCATGTTTTCAATCCACGCTCCCGCCCTTTCTTATTCCTGAAATTTTCTCTATGGAGAATCGCAGACCAAAAGATTAGATTTAATATGTAAATCGTTGGGGGGAGTCGAGCGAAAACTGGCCGATCAGCGGGCTCCGAGCAAGGAGTTGAGGTTTGAAAGGCATAACATTGGTGGGCACCCGGGCACCCAGCCGCTTTACATCTTGAATCTCGCTCAACGCCAGCACCTCCCCCCCCCACCCCCATCCCCATAATCGTGTTTTCGCTCCGCACATGTTATCGAATTTTTGCTCGCTAAACACTCCGCGTTTAACTTTTTTTAATTCTCGTGTTTCCGCTCGACGGGGTCGCGTGGCGAATTGATGAAATGGTATAAATCAGCCACCGTAAAAATCTTCCATTTCTCTGTTATGTGTGTTTACTGAATCTTAAATCTAATAATACAAGTAAAATATTGTTCGTAAGAAGTTCAACATTTATTATACATTCAATGTAGGCGTATGGTAAATTGTTAAAATAAAGAAAAGAATAGAAAACTTGTCAGTCCGTTATAAATGAGTTTTACTAACTCTGTAATCAAACATTTATTCCACATCCCAACAAAAAGTATCGATCTGGCTCTGTATATATATATATATATTTCATACGGATGCTCATAGCATTATACTGGTACTCAAAAACGTTGAGATTGACCTGAAATATTGTTTAGTAACGGCGTTTAACCAAACACATACGCACGCACAAACGCACGCAAGCACACACATATCTTCTTGCAAACCTTACCGTCCACTGATCCCACTAAGAATGTTTTGAAGCACGTTTTTCATTTTTCAACGAATTCCTAGGACATATCAAATTTCAGCATTTATCAGTTTTCAACAAGCTTTTTCATAAAAAATAATGTTAAAATATTGTCACCGTAAGTTTTAACATAAAAAGGTCGACTTCTAGAGTCAGTTTTTTAACGGTATAAAGATTTATGATCATATATACAGACACAACACTGAGAGTAAACAACAACAAGGTCTACATTTCTGAAGACTTTTCTCTAGCTGTACTTGTTGAGCGCCAAAAAAATTAACACCTGTGCCATGTGAGTGCCGTTTTGAAACCCCATACCATCTTTAAACACGAGTCATTCTTTAAATATAACAAATTAAGTCTTGGAATTGGAACTGGTTAGTGTATGAAGACATGACTATACGATACTTATCAAAAATGAATACATTTGGAGTATTTACTGAGTATTTTACGTGTTTTTTTGACATTTTACATTTTTGAGTCAAACGTTCACGTTTAGCTCGCCGTATTTTGTTTATTTCAAGATGGAATGTTGTGACACTCACAAAACATAGTCACCAATTATTCATCAGGGCGCAGATATCTTTCATTTTAAGAAAAGCTTTGAATTACTGGAGATACAATAAGAAATACTTGAACCACCGCTCCTTCAAAATCGCTTATCGAGCGCTGTATGTGTGAGTGCCACCTGTTCTTGGGAGCGCCGGTACCAGGGTGTGGTGTATGGCCTCTAGATTTGTTAGCTATACTTTCTTTCGGACTGGAAAGGACAGCAATAACAAAACATTTATGTACAGCATTCAGATATCATTAAACAATATTTTGATACATAATTCTGCAGAATTTCTCACTTGTTCTTTCACTTATCAAGCAAATATATTTTCCAGGATAATTAAGTCTTTGTTTACAAACAGGTCGGACTACGAAGCCCGATTTGCAATATCCTATTTCAAAAACAGAATAATTTGAAGAAAAGTGAGTTACCAAAAGTAAATTTGTCGAATTTATACATGTGCGCAAATCGTTCACTGGTAGTGCCGCGGAGCACCAGCGGTGCTTGAATCGTGCCAAGTCTAGAGAGTTAACAAGGATTTTCTGACTTGTCTGTCGACCTTAATTGTTTTCTGACACCCAGATGTTTGAGATTTATACCTTCATATGATAAGGACAAACTTCATAAAAATCAGGCAGAAAATGTGACATCTCGAGTTAAGAAGCACTTTGCCACGATTTGACTTTGTGACCTAAATTTTGATACAAGATAACCCAAGTTTTGAAATGCTAGAATAGATTCAATAACAGCAAAGGCTCTGAACAGGTTTCATGACACTCAAGAAAATAATGTAGAGTCCAAGAGTTTTAGCAATGTTTCCTGTGTTTCCACCTTGTAACTTTCCTGTGTTTCCTCCTTGTAACTTTCCTATGTTTCCTCCTTGTAACTTTCCTGTGTTTCCACCTTGTAACTTTCCTGTGTTTCCACCTTGTAACTTTCCCGTGTTTCCACCTTGTAACTTTCCCGTTTTTCCACCTTATAACTTTCCCGTGTTTCCACCTTGTAACTTTCCCGTGTTTCCACCTTATAACTTTCCTGTGTTTCCACCTTGTAACTTTCCCGTGTTTCCACCTTATAACTTTCCTTTGTTTCCACCTTGTAACTTTCCTGTGTTTCACCTTGTAACTTTCCTGTGTTTCCACCTTGTAACTTTCCCGTGTTTCCACCTTATAACGTTCCTGTGTTTCCACCTTGTAACTTTCCTGTGTTTCCACCTTATAACTTTCCCGTGTTTCCACCTTGTAACTTTCCCGTGTTTCCACCTTGTAACTTTCCTGTGTTTCCACCTTGTAACTTTCCCGTGTTTCCACCTTATAACTTTCCTGTGTTTCCACCTTGTAACTTTCCTTTGTTTCCACCTTGTAACTGTTTCCACCTTGTAACTTTCCTGTGTTTCCACCTTGTAACTTTCCTGTGTTTCCACCTTGTAACCTGGAACGACTGGTGCGTATTAGACCTTCCTGTTGTAACATACCCTTTGTCCCTAGCTGAACAGGACAAAGACTTCATTGAGTCAAACATTCTGCGTCATGACAATTAATGTTTCCTCAAATCGGGTAAAAATGGCCTCTATAGCGTTAAAAAAAATTTGTCTACATTTTAATCTAGTGACGTAGTTTTTGGCCCGATATACTCTAGTTTCGAACATTGCTTCGATTTGATGAAGACAAACAATATCATAAAGATCATGTAGCAAATGAGACCTAGTTTTTCATCTCTTTGATAACTCATTTTCAAACTCATTCGTGGTGATTTTACTGGCCAAGTTTCAAGGAATTGTGACCTCTTAAACGTAAACAGTAACCTTGTTGACAACAGATATGGGCAACTGACACAGACAGCTAGTAAGGGAGATTATGAAAAATGCTCAAGATGGAGTGTTCTCTTTCGCGCTGAAGTTCCTCTCAAAGTCACCAGTCATTAAGACACGTTTCCTTTCACTGCAAAGTTACTGTTCCGGTCAAAATGTAAGCACGAAAGTTGGCCACGATGGCTGTAAATAATTGCTAAACTCAAACAGGCATAGAAAACACATATGGAAACAAACCTCTCCCACTAAAGGCTATGTTCTTAAATAAACCAGTTATGATGGTAATCGACGCTTACCCGAGATTCACAACTGGACTAAATATTTTTTGTAGAGCCCCCCCCCCCCCACCCCAAGCCCCCACCCCCGTCAATGAATACTGCTTTTAAATCATTTTGAAATCGGACCTGCAGCTTCTAAGATTTTCCAAATTTCCCTTACATCCACACACATAACTAGCCCAGCCCTTGTTGGTTGTTTTTAGATAAATTACAACAACTTGAATGATTTTGATAGAGGACCACCCAAGGTTCATTGCTGTATTTTTTTTTGAAATTTTGCTTGTATTTTATTTGTAGATTTTTTTTTGCATGGCTGTTTAGTCGTGGCATTCGTACCGCCATGATCTTTTTTTGAATGACGCATTCGTCAAAATTTGTCAGTGTTTAAAAATCTGTTTCTCAGAAATGAACAATGACATATAAATGTTTTACCCAGGAACTGTAAGATGTATTCAACAGGTGTGTGCATGCGGCTATTTGGCCATATTTTTTTTTGTTGAAAAATGACAGAGCGTGAAAAGAAGGGCATCGTGAAATGCAGCACTGCAGAACTGAGTACTTTATTCAATTAATATATAGTAGATGGGTGTTGGTACAGCCAGGAGAACAATTTGAAGGAAGTTCTATAGGGTCGCCTCAGGAACGTTACTCTGAAATTATTTTAACAAGAGGGTCATGATGACCCTGGATCGCTCACCTGAGAAATATGAGCTACATGTTTCAAATGTCAAACTGATGCTAAAATGATCGGTATGCAAAACTGTAAATGTCCTCCAAATTTAAAGGCTGTATCTTAAAAAACAAGAAAGTAGGTCAGTTGGTCATGTTCATGGTCACTGAAATTCAGTTTAAAGATCAGTCTGCAAAACTGTACAGTTCATCCAAATTTCAAGGCTGTATCTTGAAAAACGAGAAAATAGGTCAGTAGGTCACATTTATTGTCACTAAAAGTCAGTCTTAAGATCAGATCTGTCTGCAAAACTGTACATGTCATCAAAATTTCAAAGCTGTATCTTGAAACAAGAGGACCATGATGGTCCTGAATCGCTCACCTGTCCCCACATGAACTGAGTATGACGTCGTTTTTTCTATTATTTGACATAGTGACCTAGTTTTTGAGCTCATGTGACCTAGTTCTGAACTTGACCAAGATAAAAATTCAGACCAATTTTCATGAAGATCCATTGAAAAATATGGCCTCTAGAGAGGTCACAAGGTTTTTCTATTATTTGACATAATGACCTAGTTTTTGAAGACATGTGACCCAGTTTTGTACTTGACCTAGATATCATCAAAATGAACATTCTTACCAATTTTCATGAAGATCTCATGAAAAATATGGCCTCCAGAGGCCAAAAGGTTTTTCTATTTTTAGACCTAGTGACCTAGTTTTTGACCGCACGTGACCCTGTTTCGAGCTTGACCTAGATATCATCAAGATGAACATTCTGACCAATTTTCATGCAGGTCCATTGAAAAATATGGCTTCTAGGGAGGTCACAAGGATTTTCTATTTTTAGACCTACTGACCTAGTTTTGAACCGCAGTTAACCCAGTTTCGAACTTGATCTAGATATCATCAAGATGAACATTCTAACCAATTTTCATGCAGATCCCATGAAAAATATGGCATCTACAGAGGTCACAAGGTTTTTTCTATTATTTGACCTACTGACCTAGTTTTGGACCAGACGTGACCCAGTTTCGAACTTGACCTAGATATCATCAAGATGAACATTCTGACAAATTGTCATGCAGATCCTATGAAAAATATGACCTCTAGACTGGTCACAAGGATTTTCTACTATTTGACCTAGTTTTTGATCGCAGTTGACCCAGTTTCGAACTCGACCTAGATATCATCAAGATAAACATTCTGACCAATTTTCATGCAGATCCCATGAAAACGGGAGGTCACAAGGTTTTTCTAGTATTTGACCTACTGACCTAGTTTTGGACCGGACATGACCCAGTTTCGAATTTGATATAGACATCATCAAGATGAACATTCTGACCAATTTTCATGCATATCCCATGAAAAATATGACCTCTAGAGAGGTCACAAGGATTTTCTATTATTTGACCTACTGACCTAGTTTTTGACCGCAGTTCACCCAGTTTCAAACTAGACCTAGATATCATCAAGGTAATCATTCTGACAAATTTTCATGAAGATCTCATGAAAAATATGGCCTTTAGAGAGGTCACAAAGAGGTCGCAAGGATTTTCTATTTGATCTACTGACCTAGTTTTTGACCGCAGTTGACCCAGTTTCGAACTTCACCTAGACATCATCAATGTGATCATTCTGACCAATTTTCATGAAGATCTCATGAAAAATATGGCCTCTAGAGAGGTCACAAGGTTTTTCTATTTTTAGAACTACTGACCAAGTTTTTAGACGCACGTGACCCAGTTTCAAACTTGACCTAGATATCATCAAGGTAAACATTCTGACCAATTTTCATAAAGATCCCGTGAAAAATGTGTCCTCTAGAGTGGTCACAAGCAAAAGTTTAAGCACAGACGGACGGACGACGGACGCTGCGCGATCACAAAAGCTCACCTTGTCACTATGTGACAGGTGAGCTAAAAAAGAAAGTAGGTCAGCAGGTCACATTCATGGTCACTGAAATTCAGTTTCAAGATCAGTCTGCAAAACTGTACATGCCATCCAAATTTCAAGGCTGTATCTTGAAAAACGAGAAAGTAGGTCAGTAGGTCAAATTCATTGTCACTGAAATTCAGTCTTAAGATCGGTCTGCAAAACTGTACATGTCATCCAGATGTCAAGGGTGTATCTTAAAAAACAAAAGCACCGTCTTGTGGGTGCTGACGCTCATCTGATTTCTTTTTTTGTATAATAGGAAAATTGTCCTATACCCATGATTTTCTAAGTCCAAAAAGGGCCATAATTCTTGCAAAAAGCAGGACAGAGTTATGTTTCTTGCTGTACAGGGTCAGCTTATGATGGTGAACAAGTGTTGCAAGTTTTAAAGCAACAGCTTTGATAGTTTATGAGAAAAGCTGACCTAAACATAAAACAACCAAGAAATCTGATTTTATAAGTCCAAAAGGGGCAATAATTCTTGCAAAAAGCAGGACAGAGTTATGTTGCTTAATGTACAGGGTCAGCTTATGATGGTGAACAAGTGTTGTCAGAATGTTAGTCTTGATGATATCTAGGTCAGGTTCGAAACTGGGTTATGTGGGGTCAAAAACTAGGTCAACAGGTCAGATCAAAGGAAAAGCTTGTGAACACTCTTGAGATCACATTTTTGACCCAATATTTATGAAACTTGGTCAAAATGTTATTCTTGATGATCTCTAGGTCAAGATCGAAACTGGGTCATGTTCGGTCAAAAACTAGGTCAGTAGGTCAGATCAAAGGAAAAGCTTGTGAACATTCTAGAGACCACATTTGTGACTCAATCTTTATGAAACATGGTAAGAATGTTAGTCTTGATGACTTCTAGGTCAGGTTCGAAACTGGGTCATGTGGGGTCAAAAACTAGGTCAGTGGGTCAGAACAAAGGAAAACCTTGTGAACACTCTAAAGACCACATTTTTGATCCAATCTTTATGAAACTAGTTCAGAATGTTAATCTTGATGATCTCTAGGTCAAGATCGAAACTGGGTCATATGGGGTCAAAAACTAGGTCAGTAGGTCAGATCAAAGGAAAAGCTTGTGAACACTGTAGAGACCACGTTTGTGATCCAATCTTTATGAAACTTGGTCAGAATGTTAGTCTTGATGATCTCTAGATCCAGTTTGAATCTGGGTCATGTTGGTTCAAAAACTAGGTCAGTAGGTCAGATCAATGGAAAAGCTTGTGAACACTCTAGAGGCCACAGTTGTGACCAATATTTATGAAACTTAGTCAGAAAGTTTGTCTTGATGATTTCTAGGTAAAGTTTGAATCTTGGTCATGTGGGGTCAAAAACTAGGTCACTTGGTCATATCAAAGGAAAAGCTTGTGAACACTTAAGCAGCCACAGCTGTAACTCAATCTTTATGAAACTTGGTCAGAATGTTTGTCTTAATCATTTCTAGGTCAAGTTCGAATCTGGGTCATGTGGGATCAAAACCTAGGTCACCTGGTCACATCAAAGGAAAAGCTTGTGAACACTCTAGAAACCACAGATATAACCAAATCTTTATGAAATTTAGTCCGAATGTTTGTCTTGATGATCTTTAGGTAAAGTTTGACTCTTGGTCATGTGGGGTCAAAAACTAGGTCAGTAGGCCAGATCAACTCTGGTGAGCAATATATAGGGCCATCATGGCCCTCTTGTTGACAAATGTTGGCCCCAGTTTCGAACTTGACCTAGAATTTATACATACATTCTGCTTTCACAAATTCAAGAGACCTTGACCTAGGTTCTAGGTCAAAGGGGTTTTCATTTATTGGCCGGAAATATTTTCAAGGTCAGGACCCGTGATCTTAAACTTTGACCTACTGATCCCAAACACAATAGGGGTCGTCTACTTCATAAGCAAAATCATGCTACTAGGTTTGAAGACTGGGTCAAGTAGTTCTCATTTTATTGTGCAGAAACAGTTTTTAAGGTTCCAGTCCTTGTGGCCTTGACATTTGAACCAAAAAACTTTAGGGTCCATCTAGTCAACATTGATTAAGCCCTATCTAAGTTTTGGGTCAAGTGATTCCAAGTTATGAAAATAACTAGTTCCAAAAGTGTTCAGCCCCTGTAACCATGATCTAGATCATTACCAAAAAGAGGGCCATGAAGGCCCAGTATATGCTCACCTGACCTACAGCAGCCTAAATCATCAAGATTAACATTCTGACCAAGTTTATTCAGATATGGTCATAAAGTTGGCCTCTGAGAGTGTAAACTAGCTTTTTCTTTATTTGACCTGTGACCTAGTTTTTGATCCCACATGACCCAGATTTCAACTGACCTAATATCATCAACATTAACATTTTGACCAATTTCATGAAGATATATCATAAATGGCCTTACAGGGTATAAGCTTTTCCTTTGATTTGACCTTTGCTGACCTAGTTTTTGACACAGTGACCCAATATCAAATTCTTCCACTAGTATTAAGGTAACATTCGACCAACGTTTCATTAGAATGGGCAAAAATCTGTGACCTCTAGAGTGTTAACAAGCTGTTTCTTTGATTGACCTGGTGACCTAGTTTTTACCCACGTGACCCATTTGGAACTTTCCAAGATTATTGAGGGTAACATTCTGACCAAGTTTCATTAAGATTGGAAAATTGTGACCTCTAGAGTGTTACAAGCTTTTTCTTATTTGATCGTGACCTAGTTTTTGAGCCAGGTGACCCAATATCGAACTCGTCCAAAATTATGAGAACAATCTGACCAATTTCTTTAAGATTGGCAAAATTGTACCTTTAGAGTGTTACAGTCAAATTGTTGACGGACGGGCGGACACAAGGCGATCACAAAAGCTCACCTTGAGCACGTTGTGCTCAGGTGAGCCAAAAACAACAGGGGTCATCAATTTGATAAGCCCTATCATGCTATTAAGCTTGATAGTTCTGGGTCAAGTAGTTCTCAGGGTTCATGCCCCTGTGACCTCGACCTTTAACTGCAAAAACAATAAGGGTCATCTGTTTAGAAAGCCCTATCATGATACCAAATTTGAAGGATCTTGGTTAAGAGATTCTAAAATTATAAACTGTTTTCAAGTATCAGGCCCCTGTGCCCTTGATTCAACCTACTGACTCCTAAAGCTATACGATTCAACTACTTAGTAAGCTAAATCATGCTATCAAGCTTGAAGGTTCTGTCAAGTGGTTCTCCAGACCATTTGCTCTATGGACCAACAGACAGACAGCTGCCACTTACAGGTGCAAAGCAAAGTGGGGGATGAAAATGACCTTTTCGCCTTGAAAGTATGACCTTGACCTTTCAGTACAGGGTCTGTTCCTTGCACAAGACATATCCTCTCATTATGGGAACTCATCATAATCCATTAAAGCATGTCACAATAATAGATCAGGCACAAAATAGACCTTGTTAACTTTTGACTCCTTAAGTCAGACCTTGACCTTGACACTGACCTACATCATGAGTATACCAAGTCATCTCATTATAGGGAACACTTTTGCCAAGCTATACAAAAATCTCTTGATAGATGGCAGAGTTATAGACCTGACCGGAAGTGTGACTAACAGACAGATGCAGCCCATTTCTATATGTTCCTCCTTTTCCTTTGAAAAAGTGGCAATAAACTATGAGACAAAGGAACAAAAAAGTTTAAAAATATATTTATTCATATTAGTAGTGGTATGATAAAATATGCATTAAAGCTCACAAAGCACAAATTCAATATAATCAAAAAGATAAAAATAAACCATGCATATGACATCTGTATACGAAAATAAATATCATATTATACTATAACACGATTAACAACAGTATGGAAGACTGTAAAACGTTCCCTGACTACTTTGTTTCAAAACATTATATACGTTATATTCACTTACACAACTACTGTAGTTTTACATGAAATTTTTATGAAGTTTATGTATGTTTAATGACCATCTTGTTCATATAAGTAAATCGTAAGTACAGTAGCAGAAGAAAGAGGTATCTATATAGTACTTGACCATTTATTATTTAAATTATAGTGTAGATAACAATAGTTTGTCAAGGTTTAAATTACTTAAGAGACACAGTATATCAAACAACTGAAGCCGAAGGAAAAGAAACAAAAAATGGCAATGCCACATGCTAAATTCCATTGTTTCCAGTCATATGTGTCTTTACAGTCTACCTGTACTCAATATGATACAATTAGTTTGTATGAGAGATAAAAGAAATACCCTGGATGAAAGATGAAAAATGCAACACAGCCTGGTAGACAGATGAAAAATGCAAAATGACCTGGACGACAGATGAAAAATGCAACATGGCCTGGATGAGAGATAAAAAATGAAACATGGCCTGGACGACAGATGAAAAATGCAACATGGCCTGGACAGATAAAAAATGCTACACAGACTGGACGAAAGATGAAAAATGCAACATGGCCTGGACGACAGATGAAAAATGCAACATGGCCTGGATGACAGATGAAAAATACAACATCGCCTGGATGACAGATGAAAAACGCAACATGGCCTGTATGAGAGATGAACTAAATGTATGTACATAGGCCACTGGTGTCCCCTCTTCCTGTCACTGTCTGCATATTTTTGACTAAGGCAAGAGCCATAACTCTGTTGTGGCTGTGTGGAATCCAAATTAAAGCACAGGTGCAAAACTTCACATAACGAATAACAATATTGTGAGGTTTGATGCTACTAGGTAAAATACTTTTTGAGCTATAAACAACTCAAACTTGGAAGGATGGATGGATAGACAAATGTATGGACAAGGTCAAATTGGAGTGCCCCCTACAACCAAAACATAACAAGAGGGTCATGACGACCCTATAGCGCTCACCTGTTAAACTTGACCTTGTAATCATCAAGATAAACATTCTGATCAAGTTTCTTGAAGATAGGGTCATAAACATGGCCTCTAGAGTGATAATAAGATTTTACTTTGATTTGAGCAGGTGACCTAGGATTTGACCCCATATGACCTAGTTTCAAATTTGGCCTAGGAATCATCAAGATAAACATTCTGACCAAGTTTCATGAAGATAGGGTCATAAATATGGTATCAAGAGTGTTTACAAGCTTTTCTTTTGATTTGAGTGGTGACCTAGTTTTTGACCCCACATGCCAATACAAGTTGTGTGCAAGTTTTATTAAAATCAATTGCAAAATGTGGTCTCTACCTTGTTCACAAGCCAAAAATAGCAAATTCTGGCCCTTTAAGGGGCCACAACTCTAGAACCCATGATGGGATCTGGCCAGTTTTCAAAAGGAACCGAGATATTATGCCAGTAAAAGTTGTGAGCAAGTTTTATTAAAATCAATTGCAAAATGTGGTCTCTACCTTGTTCACAAGCCAAAAATAGCAAATTCTGGCCCTTTAAGGGGCCATAACTTTGGAACCCATGATGGGATCTGGCCAGTTTTCAAAAGGAACCGAGATATTATGCCAATACAAGTTGTGTGCAAGTTTGATTAAAATCGGTTGCAAATGTGGTCTCTATTGTGTTCACAAGAAATTGTGAACAGACGGACATACGACGGACGAAAAGCAATCACAAAAGCTCACCCTGTCATTATGTGACAGGTGAGCTAAAAATGCAACATAACTTTTTGAGAGACAGAAAGTAAAACACAACCTTCCCAGGGATGAAAAATGCAACATTTAAAGTTACAGAGGGGATGAGGATTATCAGCTATAAAGCTTTGAAACTACATATTTGGCCAAAATCTATCAGGACTGTGAAACATATTATGAACAAGAGGGCCATGATGGCCCTATATCACTCACCAGAGTTGATCTGGCCAACTGGCCTAGTTTTTGACCCCAAACTTGACCTAGAGATCATCAAGACAAACATTCTGACCAAGGTTCATAAAGATTGGGTCACAACTGCGGCCTCCTGAGAGTTAACAAGCTTTTCCTTTGATCTGACCGGGTGACCTAGTTTTTCACCCACAAGACCCAGATTCGAACTTGACCTAAAGGTCATCAAGACAAACATTCTGACAAATTCTCATGAGTTTCAAACTTAAACTGTGGACTCTAAGAGTGTTAACAAGATTTTCCTTTGATCTGGCCTACTGATTTAGTTTTTGACCCTACATGACCCAGTTTCAAACTTGACCTAGAGATCATCTATACAAACATTCTGACTAAGTTTCATAAAGAATGGGTTACTACTGTGGCCTCTAGAGTGTTACCAAGCTTTTCCTTTGATTTGACCGAGTGACCTAGTTTTTGACCCCACATGACCTAGATTCGAATCTGCCCTAGAGGTCATCAAGACAAACATTCTGACCAATTCTCATGAGTTTCAAACTTAAACTGTGGTCTCTAGGGTGTTAACAAGATTTTCCTTTGATCTGGCCTATTGACCTAGTTTTTGACCCCACATGACCCAGTTTCAAACTCGACCTAGAGATCATCAAGACAAACATTTTGACCAAGTTTGATAAAGATTGGGTCAGAAATGTGGCCTCTAGAGTGTTAACAAGGCCAATGACGACTGATGACGGACAATGATCGGTCACAATAGCTCACCTTGAGCACTCTGTGCTTTGGTGAGCTAAAAGTACAAATGGAATTACTTGTAGAGTGGAATGCTTAACTACATATAAAGAAAACAAATTTTGTTAAACATATAAGCCCCTTCAAAATGGCCTGCCGGAGGAAACTGTGCATGTAATTTTGTATGTTGTTTCCTAAGCATTTGCCTTAATGACCTAAAAACAACAGAGGTCATCTACTAACTACAGGCAATAATCCTATGATGTTTGAAGGTCACAGACACAGCTTTAAATCTGCAACAGCTGAAGCATGACCCTACAATAAATACAGGCTGTCTCCCCTGACCTAAGGCAACCACATTGATTGGAAGTTGTTTTAAGTCTCCAGGTCAGTGTCATGACCTTGAACTATGACCTATTGACCCATAAAATAATAGCCATCATCGACTGACCTCAGGCAATCAGACTATGAAGTTTAAAAGCAGTAAGATAAAGTGTTTTTTAGTAACTGAGCAAAATGTTTTTCCGTGTGAAGGGCACTATGACCTTGACCTTTGACTCACTAACCCCCAAAACATTAGGGGTAATCTATTGACCACAGGCAACCATCCCATGAAGTTGAGGACTGTAGGCCAAGGGGATCTTTAGATATATGCAGAAAGAGTTTTCAGGCTTGAAGTCACTGTGACCTTGACCTCTAAAGCTGCAGAGGTCAACTACTGGCTACAGACAATCATCGTTTGATAACTGTAGGCTTAAGCACTCTTAAGCAAAGAACTGGAAAACAAAAAGTCAATCTGGCAGACAAACTGAAAATGAACAAAACAATATAACCCCTTTTCTTTACACGGGTGGGGGGTGGGGGCTTAACAAACATTGGATCCAGGATTAAATGATGGATTTTGAGACAAAAATATGCCGAACTATCTAAAATAGGTCACCTAACCAGACTTTTTCAATTTAATGTTTTTTGTAACCTAGATTAGAGTCAATAGTTTCAAAAATTGGAATGTACACAAGTGTGGAATTAAGAAATAATTTATAGCAAAAGAGTGTTTTAATATTATTTATGCACAATGGGCAGTTATACGTCAGGCGTAACAATTTCACGAGGGCACAGCCCTCCTGAAATTATTTGTAAAAGGTATTACTGCCCCGCGTGTATAAATAGTGTTAAAACACTCTTTCGCTATAAATTATTTCGATTGTAATATGCCCTTAATCTAAAACAGTAGATAAATTATGGTAGCGCTCTTTCTTGGTCGCAACAAAAACTTTGACGTCACCCCACGTTAACGTGACGTCATTCTAGCGTAAGCGTGTTTTAACAGAGACAAGCATATTAGAATTATTCACAAATGATTGGAATATGAAATGTTCCCCTAACAAGAAATTATTAAATCTTGATATTAAAACAGTTCTACATATACATGTATCATCCAGATACTTGCCAAGACACCTAAACCAAGGCATTTATGATACAGTCTTAATAAACTGGAATACAAGTAAATAGATTCAAAATCTTTTTTATTGCCAAATGAAATGAAAGGTTTTAAGATAAAAGCTAAATGTATGATAAGTTGACACAGCTTCTACAGGACAATATTATGGACTGATTACTGCACCACCTTCTGAGTAGTGCTGCGAAATTAAGTATTTACCAAACATTCTGAAAATTCTACAAATGTTTATTCAACCTGAACGAGTCAATTCTGACAGCAAATAACAGTGACAGATTTGTAGTTTAGGATTTTTAATGCTCATTACTTGTGAAGATTCTGTGTGTGCAAACAAAACTCTAGGGTAAATGTTACTCGTGATCAATGATGATTGGTAAAGAACTTTTAACACACTAGTTGATATGGGCAGTACTAGTGAATTTATGACTTTGGCATGTTAAATCCAAATTTCAGTGAATAAGAGCAGATGACAAAGAGATCAAGTATGCTGTCTTACCTATGATATACAGGCCATAAACATGGTCAAAACAGTATAGGCCTAAAAAAAGATTGTTCGTACATACTCAAAGGCATATGGCTATCGCCACCTGAGTTAAGTTGCTTGCTTGAATAAATTTCTTTGCTAAAGCTTTAAAAACAAGAAAGTAGGTCAGTAGGTCATATTCATGGTCACTGAAAGTCAGTTTTCAGATAAGTGTGCAAAACTGTACATGTCATCAAAATTTCAAGGCTGTATCTTAAAAAACAAAAAAGTAGGTCAGTAGGTCAAGGTCACAGTCAGTTGATCAATTGGGGCCATCAGAAAAATATATTTAAACAGTCTAGGAAATATAATCTGATAAATTTTGAAGTATTTTTTCCTATATAACTCATATATCAAATGACCCATGGGGCAGGGCCTCTTTTCACCCCAGGGGCATAATTCAAACAATCTTGTTAAGATCAACTAGCAATGATCATACAAATTCAAAGGATGGCCTTGAACTTTACAAGAGATTTTGAGCTTTTTCTATATAAGTCTATGTAAATGGACCGCCAGGGCAGCTCTTCATCCCGGCTAATTTGACAATTGTAGCACAGGCAATGCACATACCTTTATCAAGCAGCCTTGCTTCAGGAAGAGATTAATTTTTTTATAGTTATGTAAATAGGAACTGTGCGCTCTTTCACCAGAATATTGAAAAATCTGCAGAGGACCACAAGGAATGCTACATACCAAATATCTTGTGGTTTCAGACAAGAAGGTTTTTAAAGTTGTTTTCCTATACAAGTCTATATAAACCATGTGACCTCCATGGGCGGGTCCATATTTCATCCTAGGGGGATAATTTGAACAATCTTTGTAGAGGCCCACTAGATGATGCTACATACTAAATATCAAAGCCCTAGGCCTTATGGTTTTGGACAAGGAGATTTTTGAAGTTTTTCCCTATATATGTCTATATAAACCATGTGACCCCCAGGGCGGGACCATATTTGACCCTAGGAGGGTAATTTGAACAATCTTGGACAAGAAGATTTTTAAAGATTTTCATTTCGGTTGCCATGGCAATCAGAGTTCCAAACAGAATTCAATTCTTTGAATAATTTTTAAAGAAGACCATCCAAGGATCATTCCTGTGAAGTTTCATCAAAATTGGCTTGGTGGTTTAGGAGGAGATGTTGTTTAAGCGAAAGTGTGGACGGACGACAGACGGACGGATGGACGGATGCCGGATGGGGAGCGATCACAATAGCTCAGAGCCTTTGGCTCAGGTGAGCTAAAAAATTAGGGTAGGTAGGTTGGTAATTTCTTTTTCTTTTTTGTGTCAAAAAATGAATACATATAAGGGGGTTATGCCTTAAGAGCATCAGTAAGTTGATTTCTAACATCACTGGCCATGTTTAAAGCATAAAAAGTGCAGTTTTGCAACTTTTCGTTTTGTTTTACTACAGTTGTGCAAGAGCGCTAGTTATAAAGCCACAAAGTGACAACCAATTTTTAAGATATATTAGGCACAGGGATCAAAACCTCAAAGTAAGGTAAAACTGAAGACTTCTAAGACATAATCCTGAAAAGAGATGCCTAAGTGTGCTGATGAAAGATACCAGTAAACGCTTCTTCTTTTCCATAAAACACAGAACAGAATTTGTTACTGATAAAATGTTTTGAATAAAATATGTAAGTCATCTACATTATACATTAAAATAACTAAAATTTGATCCTTTTAATATTTTTCATAAAATATGGTAAAATAAATTCCTAGTATACCAGTAGATATCATAAATACTGACACACGATCATCTAGTATCTGCCTGTCAACCCATGTCTGGGCATTTATTGTTGAACTATATGCCACTAAATCACTTGGGTAAGCCTGATGAATCTGATTCATCCCATTTACAAACAAAAACCTTTCCCCTACTTAATGAAGAAAGCTGTACATTATCATGTATGTACTGAGAGTATAATTCTTCCACAATGTTAAAAATATCTAATATCTGTACCATCTTGTAAAAGTAAGACTCATGACACATTGACAGATTCCTCTTATAATCCCGCCAATGAATTTCCAGTCAAAGCCTTTCTGCCTACGTAATGTCATGTAAAGTACCTTTCTTCTCCTATAATCCTCAATGTCCTGAAAGTTTTCCAGGATAATTTCTGGCCCATTATCCAATCAGTTTGATACAAAGACAAGATTGTGCATCCGTTTATTGGACTTTCATGAAATGATTATCTGTTTTTCTTTCTCTGAATATTAGAGCGAAAAAGTTACCAAGTAAGTGTGATGAAATTTTAAACAACCTTTTATGTCAAGGTTGTTTTGCACATCTTTCCAGATCATATAGAATAAAGCCTGGACTTGGCAAATTGGAAAGGAAAATCATCCTACACATAACTCTCATTTCATTTGTACATTTGTGAAAATTTCTTCTCAAAACATAAATAACAAGAGCTCCTACTGAACACGAAATGTCCTCCTTGATGCATTCAGTAATTCCACAAGGAACAGAAATTATTTGGTCACTGTGCACAAAGTTCTACTGTTCTTGGTCAATGTGACCTTGATCTTTGACCTATTGATCTCAAAATCAAAAGGGGTCATCTGCTGGTCATGACCAACCTCCATATCAACTTTCGTGATCCTAGGCCCAATTGTTCTTGAGTTATTATCCAGAAACCATTAAACTGCTCCTGGTCACTGTGACCTTGACCTTTGACCTACTGAACTCAAAATCAATAGGGGTCATCTGCTGTCATGACCAACCTCCCCATCAACTTTGATGATCCTAGGCCCAAGCATTCTTGAGTCATCATCTGGAAATCATTTAACTGTTCTGGGTCACTGTGACCTTGACCTTTGACCTACAGATCTCAAATTAATTGGGGTCATCTGCTGGTCATGACCAACCATCCTATCAACTTTCATGAACCTAGGCCCAAGCATTCTTGAGTTATCATCCTGAAACCGTTTAACTGTTCTGGGTCACTGTGAGCTTGACCTTTGACCTACTAATTTCAGAATCAATAGGGGTCATCTGCTGGTCATGACCAACCACCCTCCAACCACCCTATCAACTTTCATGACCCTAGGCCCAAGCATTCTTGAGTTATCATCTGGAAACTGTTTAACTGTTCTGGGTCACTGTGACCTTGACCTTTGACCTACAGATCTCAAATTAATTGGGGTCATCTGCTGGTCATGACCAACCATCCTATCAACTTTCATGAACCTAGGCCCAAGCATTCTTGAGTTATCATCCTGAAACCGTTTAACTGTTCTGGGTCACTGTGAGCTTGACCTTTGACCTACTAATTTCAGAATCAATAGGGGTCATCTGCTGGTCATGACCAACCACCCTCCAACCACCCTATCAACTTTCATGACCCTAGGCCCAAGCATTCTTGAGTTATCATCTGGAAACTGTTTAACTGTTCTGGGTCACTGTGACCTTGACCTTTGACCTACTGATCTCAAAATCAATAGGGGTCATCTGCTGGTTATGACCAACCAACCTATCAACTTTCATGATCCTAAGCCCAAGGCTTCTTGAGTTACCATCCAGAAACGGATTTGTCCACATACCAACCTACATCTGCAAAACAATTTACCCCTCCTTCTTTGAAGGGGGGCATAATAAAAATGTTGACATGTGATAAAAAAATTAATTCAAAATAATGCCTTTAAATCAGCTTGAAATTTGTATCTTTTAAATCAATAGGAAAATATACCACATTTACCTACACATTTTATTTGACAATATAATGATTTTCAAGTTTGAAGTGTCATTAAAATCAACATTGCAGAAAAAAATATTTGCGAAAATGTCACAAAAATCATTATTTCCTTCCCCACAGACTCCCTTTATGAAAGCTTGCATGAGGTCCAAATCTTTCAAATCAGTAACACACAACCCTATTTTTTATTTACCAGTTTTTCTTTATATATTCTGAATTCTGGTTTAATCAAATTCTATCCTGTGAAATCATTTTTGTTTTTGATTGGAATGTGCAAATTTACCTTCGGACAAAACCTGTGTAAACCTACAAAAAGGCGACTTTCACCTTTAAAAGTAAGCTATCTACATAATATTTCGATGCCTGGTGACCCCATGTGTTTCGATATCGCTATAACCATTCTGTCTTAAAATTCAGAATGAGTTTGAAGGTTTTAAATCAAATGGTTCTCCAGTTATTGAACAGAAATGAAGTGTGACAAATTCTAGCCCTTGTGACCTTGATTTTGAGTGACCCCAAAATTGATAGGGGTCGTCTGCTTTACATGTCCAATCATCCTATAAAGTTTCAACATTTTGGGTCAAGCAGTTCTCAAGTTATTGATCAAAAATGGTTTTCAATGTTCAGGCCCCTGTGAACTTGACCTTTGATGGAGTGACCCCAGACTGAGCTAAGCAGGCAGGCTAAACGAAACATTCCGATTAGGTTTCATGTAAATCGGGTAAAAATGTTGCATCTTGTGTTAGCAAGCATTTTCTATTATTTGACCTAGTGACTAAGTTGCTGAACAAAAACTATCCGACAAACATTCTAACCAAGTATTTTGTAAATCAGGTTACAAAATATGGCCTTTTAATATTTTTTTCTAAATTTTACACAATGACTTAATTTTTGACCAATAAAATTTCTTTACTCCAGGTCATATTCTTTCTGAGAAATGTGTAACACAAACATCTTGGTTATTTATGTGTACGCTAAGTTAAGTCAAGGGCTGGTCATACTAAGAGACATCCCACAGAAAACCCAAGAACAATATTTCTATAAAATTTCATGCCTTTATGTAAAAAACTATTGGATATAATTATGTGCATTTTCGTCAGATGGAAAGGACAGACACGGGCAAATTGTAGTGCCCTCCCCTGAATTTGATACCTACAGTTTGATGAAATTACACAACCAACTTTGTACAGTTTCTTAAATCTCCGTGTTAAGTTAATTTTATAACTACAGAAGCCAAAAAAGTGTATTAACCTGTAGATTGTGGTTGATAGCATAAATTGAGCAATTTTCAAATTGTCTGGTAAATATCAATGAAGTCACTCCTGGCGGTAAATGAATTCTTTAAAGAAAGAAATCGATAAAAACTCATCTGTCTTGGATACAACATTGTGAAAGAAACTGAACAAGCCCTTGAATAACTCTCCCCAGGTGTATATTTATTTTTAATTTGATATTCATGCCTTCAAAGATCATGAGATCAGGAAGAATGTCATCTCACAGAAAATAGTTCTTTATCAAAGCTTCTCTTACTTTACAATACTGAACAGATATATTCAAACAAGAGGACCACAGCGCTCAAAGTGGATCAACTGAAATTGACTATTTGACCTTGAATACATATGGATGAATTACTATAACATGAATATAATAACAACTGTGTTAAGTATGTAAACAAAAGGGTCATGATCGCTCACCCGAGTTACACTGCTTGCTTGAACAGTTTTGGAAGATAATTATGCAAGGAAAATGTCTGTGAAATTATTTTGAAAAGGTAAATTTGTATAATCTTCGTAAAGGGCCCGCAGTTTCTGACAATGAAATTTTTTAAGGATCCATTATATCTGCATATAGGGAAAAGTGACCAGGCCCCTGGTCACCATATGTTCTTTAAAAAGGGTCCGCCGTTTCTGACAATGAGATTTTTTAAGGATCCATTACATCTACATATTTGGAAGTGACAATGCCCTCTGGTGGCCAAGATTTTTGACAAATTGGAATAATTTCAACAGTCTTGGTAGAGGGTCATACAAGGACCACTTGTTTGAAATAATTTCAAAATTGGGCCATTCATGAAGATTTTTAAAGTTTCCAATACATATATAAAGGGAAAAGAGACCACTTCCACTGGCGGCCAAGTTTTTTTATGAATAAGGATAATTTGAACAATCTTGATAGAGGGTTACAAAAGGACCAGCTGTTAAGTTGCAGACGTCATCTGAAGATTTTTCTATTTTTAGCTCTAGACAACTTTGGAAGAGGACAACCCAAGGAACATCCAGGCATAGTTTCATCAAGATCCACTAAATGGTTTCAGAGGAGGTGTTGCTGAAAGGAATGTGTAGATGCATTGACACCCGACAGATACCGGATGGTGAGCAATCACAACAGCACTATTTGCTCAGATGAGCTAAAAAAAAACAGGTCAAGTACCCCTATCCGAACAAATGGATTCTGATGTAAGGGCAATCCACAAAATTAAAATCCAAACAAACAAGTAAAACTGTCATTCATTTTATGTTAAAAGTTGAAATGCACAAATTCACATCTCACATGAAACTGCTGTTTTGGGAACAAAGTAAGAAATTTGGTGCTATTGAAATTAAATGGTTTCACAGTAAGTGTACATAAGAAAGTTCAAGGCAAACAGAAAGACATCTACTATTTCTTTTCCCATTCAATAACAACCTCTTAACAACAACTTTCCCAAGAAGTGCCTTCTCAAGAAAGGCTGCACTGCATACCGTAATTGGCCAAATATAGGTCGCACTTGAGTATAAGAAGCAGTGAATTTCAGCAGAATTCTGGAAAAATGCTTATACCCACTTATCACTTATCCGAATTTATGTCCGAAATTCACTATAGTTACTACAAACTCGCCGGTTTTTGCTTAATCATTGTCGATGTTTTTGGATGTTGTGGCAAGTATTTAAATTGAAAAGCATAAACTCTGTGTAAGCACTAAACTGCCGCATCCTCTGACCACTCCATGAATATTGACGCCAGTGAAAACAAAAGTACACTTTGGCACGTGGCGGTAAAATGACGTAATTTTAAGACTGGTTTGCAAATTATTTACGGATCAGCGACTATGATCATATTGGATCAGTCTAAAATCTCCCATGCACAAGTTTACAATTGCCTCCGGGTATGATTAAACGATTGTTTGCAGATTGTGACAGTAGGTGTAAGATAAGTAATGCCTCGGGCATGAATTTCTCGATGAACAAAAGGATTATAGACAACAGAACTATCAAAATTATGTTTGAAGATTAGATAATTGATTTCCGGGCTTCCTGATATCAAAGAAGTATAAAATACATTTATTTTTATAACTCTTTGCTGACATGGAGTCTCAAGTATTTTAAAGCAAAATGTGTGAAAACACGCCGGGAAAGTTTTACACAGGTCTTGTTAAAAACTTAATGATCAGTTACAGAAATGCGTTGTAAAATATATTTTAATGAAAAACAGCATTTATTTATCTTTTTTACGCAAGCTCTAAATTTTACATTTTATACAAAAGTAATTTAAGATGCCGGGTCCCGATACCGGCTATTAGCTATGCCCGAGTCATTGGTATTTACTTCCCTTTAATTCTCTTCAATATAGAGGTACGCGGGGTAAACAAAGATCGATTTTCTTAATTTTTGAGTCGGGGGAAATGTTTGGTCTTTTTCTATCCCTATATATAGGACACATCAGTCCTTCGAGACCAGAATCTTGTAAAAATATGTGCGTCTTATATTCGTAGGATGACGGTAATATAACCTCACCTAATGGATTTATCTTATCTCTACATTCTTAGAGCATGACTGATAAAGCAATTTGAGTATAAAAACATTTTTGAGACCCTTGCATATATTACATACTAATAAAGCATATAATTATATGGTATATTCCCATTCCTTGGATAATGGCAGGATTATAGTATCACATATCTTCTTCACAAACTGTATTGTTCTACAGTGCTGTTTCACTCCTGTACAAGCTCTATATAGCAGGTATCACACACACGAACTGGCTTTCTGGACATGGCCGTCCTGGCTTCTCTTGAGGAGCATTCATGACAGAATATATTGCCACAGTGTCTACAATGGTGCTATAGGGTAAAAGGAAAAATGTGTGAATACAATATGACATAGCTACTGTGAAATGCAAATACAATATAAATATACATACACAAGCAAGGTATAGGGAATACTTTGTACACATACACAAGGGCTGCTAGCTTTGCAAATCTTTCTTAATCAGTTATCTAACTGTAACTGGTTCTCTTCCAATATTAATTTAATCAGTGTTCCTCATCAGTATTAATCTAACCAGTATTCCCCAAATAATAATCTAACCAGTGACCATAGAATTAATGTAACCAGTATTCCTTGCCAGTATTTATCTCACCAGTAACTCTAACCAGTACTTATCTAACCAGCATTCCTCATCAGTATTAATCTAATCAGTGTTCCCCAAGTATTCCTAACAGTAATCATGTACACAGTGATCACCAAGAATGAACTTTGCCAGCTTTCCCCCAATATTTATTTAACAAGCGTCCCCCAGTAGTAATCTAACCAACATTCCCTCAGTATTAATCTAACAAGTGTTCCTCCAGTATTAATCCAACCAGTTTTCTATTGGTATTGATCTAACCAGTATTTCCCAAGTATTGAATTAACCAGTGTTCCCCAAGTATTGATCTAGCCAGTGTTCCCCGAGTATTGATCTAACCTGTGTTCCCCAAGTATTGATCTAACCAGTGTTCCCCAAGTATTGATCTAACCAGTATTCCACATGTATTGATCAAACCAGTGTTTCCCAAGTATTGATCTAACCAGAATTACCCAGGTAATAATCTAGCCAGTATTCCCCAAGTATTGATCTAACCAGTATTCCCCAAATATTGATCTAACCGGTGTTCCACAGGTAATAAACTAACCAGTATTCCCCAAGTATTGATCTAACCGGTGTTCCACAGGTAATAAACTAACCAGTATCTTCTTAGTATTGATCTAACCAGTGTTTCCCTAGTATTTATACAACCAGTATTCTCCATGTATTAATCAAGGTAGTGTTCCCCAGTAACCCAGTACTGATCTAACCAGTGCCCCAATCACATGTATGGATCTAGAAAGTGTTCCCAAAGTGTTTTTCTTACCTGTGTTCCCCCAGTTATAAACTAACTAATGTTCCTTAGCAATATTAATATGGTTTCTGCAAGTAACTAACAACTTAATTCATCATGAATACATGCAGGTTGACATGTTTTCAATAAATGCAGGATGCAGGATTCTGAGAAGATGCGACAGAATTGTGTAATCAATGTATAACAAGAAGCAGTGTAAGAAGATAGATATGGGACATTCATATAATACAACAGCTGTTTGTAAAACATATACACCCCCCTGTGCCAGCCAGTCAAAAGCAACAAAGTCTCAAGAATATTGTGACCTTGACCTTACTATTCCTATAAACAATTATTTTGTATCTACTGAAAATGTCATCCAATAAAACCTGACTTCTGCAGGTATTGGTACTGCTAGTTATTGAAAGGAAACTGTGATCAGATCCTTTTACAACATGGCTCTATGTTGCTCACCTAACATTGACAGTTTGACATAATGGCCAAGTTGCAAACATGTTAATTCAGACGAACACTCTTACCAGATTTCATACAGATCAGGTAGAAAATATGATCACAGGAGCATTACCATATTTTTTTTCTATTATTTGATCTACTGACTTCCTTTTTAATCCCAGAAAATCCAGTTTCAAACATGATCTATACTACTTAACAAAGGCAATTATTCTGACCAGATTTTATAGAGATCTTGTACAAAACATGACCTCTCCAGGATTAACAAAATTTAGACCTAATAACCTACTTTTTAACCCTCCAAGACCAATTTTGGAATCTGACCTAGCTTTCATAAAGAAAAAACATTCTGACCAGATTACATACAGATAAAGCAGAAAAATATAACCTCTGGAGTGTTTACAAGGGTTTTATGTGATCTGACCTAGTGAGCTTATTTTTAATCAAAGTGGACCCAATTTAAAATCTGACCTAAATTTTACCATCGATCAAGAGACAGCAAGTCATCCTATGAAGTTTCAATATCCTGGATAAAGTGGCTGTCAAGTAATTGATTGGAAACGGTTTTTCATGTTCAAGCCCTGTAACCATGACCTTTGATGGAGTGACCCCAAAATCAATAGGGATCATCTGCTCTGCATGTCCAATCAATCTATGAAGTTTCAACTTTCTGGGTCAAGTGGCTGTCATGTTATTGATCGGAAACAGTATTCCATGTTCAGGCCCTTGTGACCTTGACCTTTAATGGAGTAAACCCAAAATCAATAGGGGTCATCTTCTCTGTATGTCCAATCATCCTTTAAAGTTTCAACATTCTTGGTCAAGTGGTTCTGTAGTAATTGATCAGAAACAGTTTTCCATGTTCAGGCCCCTGTGGCTTGTTCTTGACCAAAGATGTGTTAGTTTTAACCATGCCATAGGTTTTAACAAGAGCTGTCACTATTGGTGACAAATGCCCCCGAAGCATGCCCAAGAATGCTACAGCTGTATGCGTAAAACAAGAGCTGTCTCCATAGGATGACACATGCCCCCGATGGCACTTTGAATGAAAATATAGTTATGGCCGATGTTAGAGTTTAGGACCTTTGACCTACGGAACTGGGTCTTGCGCGCGACACGTCGTCTTACTGTGTCACACATTCATGCGTAGTTATTTTAAAATCCATGCATGAATGACAAAGATATGGACCGGACACGCCTATCAATGCACTATCATGAAAAATGACCTTTAACGTCTAAGTGTGACCTTGACCTTTGAGCTACGGACCTGGGTCTTGCGCGCGACATGTCATCTTACTGTGGTACACATTCATGCCAAGTTATTTGAAAATCCATCCATCGATGACAAAGATATGGACCAGACACGCCCATCAATGCACTATCCTTTAATGTCTAAGTGTGACCTTGACCTTTGAGCTACGGACCTGGGTCTTGCGCACGACATGTCGTCTTACTGTGGTACACATTCATGCCATGTTATTTGAAAATCCATCCATGGATGACAAAGATATGGACCGGACACGCCCATCAATGCACTATCCTTTAATGTCTAAGTGTGACCTTGACCTTTGAGCTACGGGCCTGGGTCTTGCGCGCGACACGTTGCCTTACTGTGGTACACATTCATGCCAAGTTATTTGAAAATCCATCCATCAATGACAAAGATATGGACCGGACACGAAAATTGCAGACAGACTGACAGACCGACAGACGGACAGACGGTTCAAAAACTATATGCCTCCCTTCGGGGGCATAAAAATCACACATCCTTTCGTGACCTTGACCTTGACCTAAGAGGCCCGGGTTATAATCGTGACAATATGGATAACATTTGTTTCAAATTATTTTCAAATCCCCTGATAAATGGCAGAGTTATGAACCGGACAAGAAAAACCTTAGACTTTTCAGTGTGACCTTGATCTTGGAGCTAGGGGTCTGGGTCTTGTGCATGACACCTCATCTCCTTACAAGAAACATTTATGCCAAGTAATTTCAAAATCCCTTCATCGGTGGCAGAGTTATGGACCGTACAAGAAACAGGCCCTGTTAACCTTTAACCTCTGAGTGTGGCCGATCTTGCGCATGTTACGTCGTCTCATTATGAGGAACATTTATGACAAGTAATTTCAAAATCCCTTGATGAATGGCAGAGTTATGGACCGTACACGAAACAGACCCTGTTAACCTTTGACTTCTAAGTGTGACCTTGACCTTGGAGGTAGGGGTCTGGGTCTTGCGCATGACATGCCGTCTCATTATGGTAAACATTTATGCCAAGTTATTTGAAAATCCCTTCATGGATGGCAGAGTTATGGACCGGACACGAAACAGACCATGATAACCTTTGACCTCTAAGTGTGACCTTGACATTGGAGCTAGGGGTCTGGGTCTTGCGCATGACATATCGTCTCATTATGGTGAACATTTATGCCAAGTGATTTCAATTCCTTAATGGATGAAAGTTACAGCCCGTACAAGAATTAACAGTACGGACGCCCATACGCTTCATGTATTAGGTGGTCATTCCAGATGGACGGACAGTGCGATTTTAATATGCCCACCTTCGGAGGCATAAAAAGGAATTCTGACCATATCAAGTAGAAAATATGGCCGATAAGATTTTAACAAAATTTTTCTATTTGATCTAGTTTTTAATCCTAGAAGAACCAGTTCAAACTTGATCCAGATTTAATGAAGACAAACATTTTCACCAGGTTACATATATATCAAGAAGAAAATATGGCATCTAGAATGTTAACAAGATTTTTGCACAATCTGACTTCTTGACCTAGCTTATTACATCTCATGACCCAGATAAACATTCTCACCATGTTTTACATAGATGAAGTAGAAAATAATCATCTATGAACATTTTCCTATTTGACCTAGTGACCTTGCTTTTGGCACAGCATGACCCAATTTCAAACTTGACCCAGATATCAAAAAGACAAACATTCTGACCATTTTTCATAAAGATGACACAAAAAGCTCTAGAATGTTAACAAGGCTTTTCCACGATTTGATCTAGTGACCTGGATTTTTTACTTCAAATGACCTAGTTTCAAACTTTACTAAGATTTAATGAAGATGGAGCAAAAATCGTCTAGCAGGCCTTATTTTACATCAATGTGGGAATACACAATGGAAAAATGTCCTTGGAAATTGTCTAAAATGAGCAAAACTGAAACTTAAAATAATATACACTGTATATTAAGAGTTTTTTTAATATAATATGCAAATATGCTCACTAAAACCCTAAATATAAGGGGTCATAATACTGACCATAGGCAACTATTACTGTAGGTCTAAGTATTCTGTAATGAATGACTGGGAATCAAACAGCCTTCAGGCCCTGTGTTCACGAAACATTTTCAGTCTCAGCTGAGTTTGATAATGAAACTTTATTTGTCATATTATATCTAAATAGCATGTTTAAAACTAAATTTTAAGTTAATAACTATTTTCAAATGCCTATTCAGCATTGGTCAGTCTCAGATGGAATTTAACCTTGAAGTTTTAGTAAAATGGATATTAAAATTACAAACTCAAACTCAGCTGAGACTGAAAAATGTTTTGTGATGAGCAGATGTACCAACCAAAATGTGCAAAACAATTTGCCTCTTAATGTCTTTTTTTTTTTTTTTTTGGAAAAGGCAGGGTTGAGGCAAGGAAAGGTGACAGGGTATAATCAATTAAGCTTTAATTTTTAAATTTTACTCAGAAAACATATCAGGCTTAGTGACCTTATTTTCAATCAGATTTATAGTTTATACTGATTTATTTTAGGCAGAGTGGGAAGAAAGTTCTATAACTTATATTAATCACTCTTGACCCCTCATTCCTGATGGAATCCATCATCAAGAGGGAGAAGTCAGTTTCCCTTTTAATGCTGAGCACCAAGCAAGGGAGCTACTGGTGCCATTTTTCATGTCTTTGGTATAACGCAGCTGGGGATCAAACCCATGACCTCCCACACTGGAACGGACACTTTATCACTGGGCTACTGAGGTGATTAACTGACCCTAGAATGTTCCTGACCTTAAACAATTTTAAATACAAACAAGAGCTGCCAGAAGACAGCAATGCTCGACTATTCAACAGCCTTGTCAATTGAATGAATATGTAAGTCGAAAAAGGGGCATAATTTTGTAAAAATGCAAAGTAGAGTTATGGCACCTGTACAGTACATGTCATATCATGACAGTGAACAAGTGTGTAAAGCTTCAATCCATTCCCATTAGTGGGTACTGAGATTAACCAAGCTTACATACAAAAACTTAACCAAAAATTGACCAATTAAGTCGAAAAAGGGGCATAATTTTGTAAAAAAGCAAAATAGAGTTATGGAACCTGTGCAGTGTAAGTCAGTTTATCACAGTTAATAAGTGTGCAAAGTTTCAATCCATTCCCACAAGTGGTTACTGAGATACAAGCTTACATACAAAAACTTAACCAAATCGGGACGCCGAGGCAGACACATGGGTGAGTCCAATAGCTCTACCTATTCTTTGAATAGTCAAGCTAAAAATCCTATCATAATTGTCTTTTTTACCCTTACCCTGCTCGATTTCTATAATGAACATGTCCATCTTTCAATTTGGACAGTACCATTAACTGTTAAAAGGGGTGCTTACCAAAAAGATACTGACTGAATGGCGAAAAGTGCTGACCATGTGCAGACCATGATCAGACTGCACAGATGTGCAGACTGATCTTGGTCTGCACTGGTGGAAAAGGCAGAAACATTTGCTGCCAGCAGGGTAAGGGTTAATTAATGGCTGATGTGTGATTAAAACTTATAATGTCCTTAGGTTAGGGGTTAGGAAAACATTCAGCAAACTATCAGCAACAATAAATATTCTATCAGTTTTATCTGAAGGAATAAGATTATATAAAAAGATGCAATGTAATCCAGACCAAACAAGGCAGTCTGAAAGACAGCTAAATCCCCCGCCACTGCTATGGAAAGTGAAAGGGTAAAACCTTTGATTTTAGCTGTGACCTTGACCTTGAACTGACATGGCTGATTCATGAATTCTGCACAACGTCTTGATGAGGTGATCATTTGACCAAAGTTTCATGAAAATCCTTCAAGGGGTTTAGGAGATACAGAGCTGAAACCTTTGACCTTCAGTTGTGACCTTGACCTTGAGTTGACATGGCTGACTCATGAGTTCTTGATGAGGTAATCATTTGACCAAAGTTTGATGAAAATCCTTCAAGGGATTAAGGAGATACAGAGTGGACACCAAATGGAAGGCTCAAACCTTCGACCCTTAGTTGTGACCTTGACCTTGAGCTGGCATGGTTGACTCATAATTTCTGCACATCGTCTTGATGAGGTAATCATTTGACCCAGGTTTTATAAAATTCCTTCAAGGGGTTTAGGAGATATAGAGTGGACACGAAATAGAAGGCTCAAACCTTTGACCTTCAGTTGTGACCTTGACCTTGAGCTGACATGGCTGACTCATAAGTTCTGCACATCGCCTTGATGAGGTGATCGTTTGACCCAAGTTTGATGAAAATCCTTCAAGGGGTTTAGGAGATATAGAGCGGACACAAAATGGAAGGTTCAAACCTTTGACCCTAAGTTGTGACCTTGACCTTGAGCCGGCATGACTGACTCATGGGTTCTGCACATCATCTTGATGAGGTGATCATTTGACCCAAGTTTTATAAAATTCCTTCAAGGGATTTAAGAGATATAGAGCGGACACAAAATGGAAGGCTCAAACCTTTGACCTTGAGTTGTGACCTTGACCTTGAGCTGGCATGGCTGATTCATGGGTTCTGCACATCGTCTTGATGAGGTAATCATTTGACCCAAGTTTTATAAAATTCCTTCAAGGGGTTTAGGAGATATAGAGCGGACACAAAATGGCAGGCTCAAACATTTGACCTTGAGTTGTGACCTTGACCTTGAGCTGGCATGGCTGACTCATGGGTTCTGCACATCGTCTTGATGAGGTGATCATTTGACCCAAGTTTCATGAAAATCCTTCAAGGGGTTTAGGAGATATGGACCGGACACGAATTTGTTATGGACGGAAGGACGGACGGAAGGACGGACGCAGACCATTCCTATAATCCCTCCGCCATGGTGGGGGATTAACAAAATGGCTGTACTCTTGAGCCAAAAGAAACATCTGCAGTCCAAGTTTCATTTTGATGCATCTTAGTTACCGTATATCTTTTCTTACAGCAACCTCAATCTTATCCCGTGGTTTTCCTTACCCCTAACCTAAGGACATTAAAAGACAATTATGATAAGAATTTTTTTATTTAAAGTTGTTTAACCTTTACCCTACTCAATTTCTAAAATGGACTGGTCTATCATTCAATTTAGGCAGTACCACTTCTTATTCAGAGGTGTGAATTATTTGAAAATTTACTGACTGAATAGCGAACAGTGCAGACCATGATCATCTTGGTCTCCACTGGTCGCAAAGGCAGAATCACTTGCCGCCAGCATGCTAAAGGTTAAGATCAGAAAAATGCTGGGGTACCTATCTAAACCTGAAAATACTCTACTATTTAAAGGCATGTTTAATCAATACAACTCCAAATTCTCTATTGTGCATCAAAATTAATTGTTGGCAAATGACAAGAAAGTAAAGTTATCTTCAAATGTCAGGCTGTCTAATAATGATAAAGTGCAGCATTTTATTACATCTATAACTTTAACTCCAAAGTTTCAAATCCTGGCTGCCACTATAATCTAGTATTAAACAAGGGATAATAATTCAATTTTAATGGCAATGTGTCATTTACCCAAGAAACAGTATTAAATTTAGCTACAAAATATCAAATTCTGATCATTGGTTTCAGGAATCTTTCAAGATTCACATAGAGAAAAAGAATAACTTTTTAAAATAAACTGTTAGTTTTTTTCAAACTATTCACTGTTTTTGAAAATAGAGATCTTTCAGCCGTACAGAAAGAATGAACTTTTTTTGACACGCTCCAGTAGCCTTATGCCATTTTTTTTGGTTTCTGAAGAGAAGTAGGAAAATTGAACTTTTTTTTCAAAATCAGAAGGGTGTGACATACTTTGAAAGCCTGCAGGACGAGCTGCCTAGAATTTTCACTTATTCTGCTTCAATTTGTACTTGTCCTTGTGATTCATTACATAAAATTTTTGGCAATTTTCTAGATGTAATTTTGACATTTCTAACATGCATTTTTTGTAGACAGAAGTAGATTTCAAAATATTTTGTTCTATAAGAACATTTTTATTAAGCCTGTAATATTTTAATAACACTGGCGAATATCCTCAGCCATTTATATCAGCCGTTTCGTAGACATACATTTCTAGTTCTATTATAGAAATTATACTTCAAGTATGAAGTTGATTCTATTAAAATATTTTAGAATGGAAGCCTGCATTTTTTTAAAACAAAAAAATTGACAATTTTCTGTCATTTTATTGTTACAAAACACAGAATGTCACAGAAAGAATGGCATTTCCACAAAATTTTGACATTGTTGATGTCAAGATATGACCATGTCTTAACCCTTACCCTGCTAAATTTCTACACTGAACTTGTCCATCTGTCAATTTGGACAGTACCATTAACTGTTAAAAGGGGTGCTTACCAAAAAGTAGATATATGTAATACCCATTTATAAAGATTCTGTTCATAGTGATTAAGTCTATAAAAGGTCTTTAAGGTTTTGAAGAGATATTTTTACACAGTCAGAAGTACAACTGAAAAGGGAATCCCATCTACTAGTTAGAGGGAAAATTCTTATGTTAATTCCATCTGCTAGGATTTCTTTAACCATTTAAAGACGTGAAAGAATTTTCAAAATTGGCTTAAAAATGATTTCCATGGCAACAAATACAAAATGGCAGATTTATTAAATTTCTAGATACATATTTGAACTGTATTTTCTTATTTCTGTAAAATAATATCTCTACTTTTTCCATTTATAATGGAAGAAATTACCAGGTTTTACATCTTACACTCAAAAAAACATAATTATGAAATTAATCTTGCAGTAGTTTTTTTGGACAGGTTGATATTTACTCAAACACCGTGCGAATTGGTTGTTCCTAATCCTTGTACCGTACCCATACTGTACATCCATTTTCGGGAAATATCTGTTTTGCTCAGAAAATAGCGGAAACCTACATCTTTAACATCATAATACTTCAGGACACGTAAAAGTTCGCTTATTCAGAAATCTGCCGTTTGATAATTTGATATATCTATATTTATTATTAAATCAGTATTGTGTCAACATTTTTTATACTTTCATGTATAATAATATACATGTATAACATTATGACCCTGGATCGCTCACCTGAGTAATATGAGCTACATGTTTCAAATGTCAAACTGATGCTAAAATATTAAGAAAGTCAGTAGGTGACATATTCATGGTCAATGAAATTCTGTTTTACGATCGGTGTGCAAAGCTGCGTATGTCATCCAAATTTCAAGGCTGTATCTTAAAAAACAAGGAAGTAGGTCAGCAGGTCAAGGTCACAGTCAAGTGACATCATATTACTTGGGGTCATCAGGTAATTATAATTAAACAGTCTTGGAAATAGGATCAGATAATTTCTTAAGTATTTTTTCCTATACAACTCACATAATAACTAAGCATACATGTGATCTCCCGCGCGGGAGGGTCAAAATCCCGATTTTTTCACCTTGCCTCCCGTCTCCCGACCAAAACCATAATTCTCCCGCCTTTCAAAAAAAACCCCCAAAAAACAAGTATTATGACTGGGTTGATATTACCGAGGAGTGCCTTGAACATGTTTACACAATAAATCAAAGTGTCACCGACTGTTGTGTATTATACATGTTTGACACACATGTAGCTGGAGGAAAGAGTTGTTTTTCACAGGTGAATTTTGATAAAATGATTGTTTGTTTTGATAAGGGATTAGACAATGGCCTTTTCCACCTGTCTCACAGGACCAATATCGGCCCATTCTTAATGCCAATTAGACTCCATTTTTTACCAGTTTGAAGCAAAATACTCCCAGTCATAAGAAATAATTCCCAGTTGAAATGAATTTTTGATTATTCAAAGAAAAGTTTTGTTCGGTAATAAAATCACATAAATAATTGTTGGAAAAACCAACCAATTACTATTTTTAGAACATGAAGGTTATTTCCCCTTTATGCAGTTACGCCATTTTCTTCCAATGTTTACCAAATTAATTTTCTACTAAAAATGGAATAATTTCATTGAAAATTGGATGGAATCACACACTCATTTATTTGATAACACCAATCTACATTATTTTGGTAAGGGTAAATACATGTTAATGCATTTCTGTTTTCTGTTTTTCATGTCAAAATCATTTATAACCAGTATTTTTATACGAAAGTGGGTGGGGTAAGGAATTTACATAATTTATGAGTTGTGTTCAGACCAATTTTTTTTTCAGCCCTCGAGTAGAATGTTAATGCATGTTCGCCACCATTTCAGACCTAAATTGAGACTGTTTCTACAAATTTAATCTGTTAAGAAAGTTTAAAGTTAGAACAAGGAGCTTCTATAAGACAGCATGCTCGACTTTTCTCAGTGACTGACTCTGAATTAAAGCTTTGCCAGTAAAAGGGGCATAATAGTCAATAGTTTGAATGTAACAGAGATATTGGACATTATATAAAACTTTAACCAAAAAATGTAAGTTAAAATGTGGCATAACTCTGTCAAAATTCAAATCAAAAGTTATGAGGATTGTTTCTTCTGGTGTAGACTTATGCATTACTGTGTGGCCTAAAATGTTGGATTTTGTCTCAAAGTTCTGTGTCCGCGCGCTTAATTTATGTCGATAAAAAACCTCCAGTTTTGAGACCCCAACTCCAGCTGAAAAATGGCAAACCTCCAGTTTTGGGATTCTGAACTTATCACATGTATGTAACTAAGTGACCACGGCGCGGGGCCTCTTTTAACCCCAGGGGCATAATTAGAACAAAGTTGGTAGAGGACTACTGGGCAATGCATCATACCAAATATCAAAAGCCTAGGTCTTGTGGTTTCAGACAAGAAGATTTTAATTTTTTTTTTCCTATGTAAGTCTATGTTTAACTTGGGATCCCTAGGGCAGGGCCTCTTTTCACCCCAGGGGTACAATTTGAACAATTTTGGTTGAGGACCATAAGACAATGCTACAAACCAAATATCAAAGGCCTATGTCTTGTGGTTTCAGACTTTTTTTTCCTATATAAGTCTATGTAAAACTTGGGACCCCCGGGCGGGGCCATATTTGTCCCTAGGGAAATAATTTGAACAATCTTGGTAGAGGACCACTAGATGATGCTACATAACAAATATCATGGCCATGTGGTTTTGTACAAGAAGATTTTCAAAGTTTTCCCTATATAAGTCTATTAAACCATGTGACCCCCGGGGCAGGGCCATATTTGACCCTAGGGGGATAATTTGAAACCACTAGATGATGCTACAAACCAGATATCAAAGCCCTAGGCCCAGTGGTTTTGGATAAAAAGATTTTTAAAGTTTTTTATTTCAGTTGCCATGGCAACCAGAGTTCTGCATGTAATTCAATTCTTTGAATAATTTTGAAAGGTGGGCACCCAAGGATCATTCCTGTGAAGTTTGGTGTAATTCTGCCAAGTGGTTTTCAAGAAGAAGATTTTTCTGGGACAGGGCCAAATTTGACCCTAGGGGAATAATTTGAACAATCTTGGTAGAGGACCACTAGATGATGCTACATTCCAAATATCAAAGCCCTAGGCCGTGTGGTTTTGTACAAGAAGATTTTTCAAAGTTTTTCCCTATATAAGTCTATATAAACTATCTGACCCCCGGGGCGGGGCCATATTTGACCCAAGGGGGATAATTTGAACAATTTTGGTAGAGGACTTCTAGATAATGCATCATACCAAATATCAAAAGCCTAGGTCGTATGGTTTCAGACAAGAAGATTTTTAAAGTTTATTCCTATGTAAGTCTATATAAAACTTGGGACCCCCAGGGCAGGGCCTCTTTTCACCCCAGGGGTACAATTTGAACAATTTTGGCTGAAGACCATAAGACAATGCTACAAACCAAGTATCAAAGGTCTAAGTGTTGTGGTTTCAGAGAAGAAGATTTTTAAACTTTGTTTCCTATATAAGTCTATGTAAAATTTGGGACCCTGGCATATTTGACCCTAGGGGGATACTTTGAACAATCTTGGTAGAGGACCACTAGATGATGCTACATACCAAATATCCAAGCCCTAGGCCGCGTTGTTTTATACAAGAAGATTTTCAAAGTTTTCCCTATATAAGTCTTTATAAACCATCTGACCCCCGGGGCGGGGCCATATTTGACCCTAGGGGGATAATTTGAATAATTTTGGTGGAGGACCACTAGATGATGCTACAAACCAGATATCAAAGCCCTAGGCCCTGTGGTTTTGGACAAGAAGATTTTTAAAGTTTTTCCTTTCGGTTGCCATGGCAACCAGAGTTCTGCATGGAATTCAATTCTTTGAACAATTTTGAAAGGGGGCCATCCAAGGATCATTCCTGTGAAGTTTGGTGTAATTCTGCCCAGTGGTTTTCAAGAAGAAGATTTTTTTACAAATTGTTGACGGCCGCACGCCCCACGACGGATGACTGACAACAGACGACGGACATTGAGCAGTCTCAAAAGCTCACCAGGTGAGCTAATAAAAATGCTTCTAAAGATTTCAAATTTATGCTAGTTATTGTACTTGGTGATCTAGTACTTTTATTTCATTTTTCAATACATGATAAAATGATCTTGTAATACAGAACATTTCATTAAAATCTATTATTGCAAAAAAAAATCACGAAACTTAAAAAGGTTACTTGCTAAATAAAGAATTCAGGAGTGTATAAAAAAAAATGTTATTAAACACATTAAATTAGCTGCCTTTATGATCAGCAATTTTCCCCAATTTCAAACTCCCATGTCTTTTTTAATAGTGCTCCAATTATAACAAGAGATCACAGAGTGATCTTGGCACCCACCAATGTGCCATTTTTGAGTGTTCCAAATTTCAAGACTTACTGACTAGCTCAAGGTCAAAGTTCATTTCGGTACACAAATTTGAAGGCTGTAGCTAGAGAAATGTGAAAGTAGGTCACTAGGTCAAAATCAAGGTCAAATTTTATTTCGGAACAGAACTATGCATGTGTTCCAAATTTGAAGCCTGTACCTTCAAAAATGTGAAAGTAGGTCACTAGGTCAATGTAAAGGTCAAAGTTTGTTTCGGTACACAAAACTATGCATGTGGTCCAAATTTGAAGGCTGTAGCTTGAGAAATGTGAAAGTAGGTCAGTAGGTCAAAATCAAGGTCAAATTCCAATTGAGAACACAAAACTATGCATGTGGTCCAAATTTGAAGCCTGTACCTTCAAAAATGTGAAAGTAGGTCACTAGGTCAAAGTCAAGGTCAAAGTTTTTTTCAGTGCACAAAACTATGCAAGTGGTCCAAATTTGAAGGCTGTAGCTACAGAAATGTGAAAGTAGGTCACCAGGTCAAAATCAAGGTCAACTCATGTCAAGGTTCATCTTGCCACTCAAACCCATACATGTGGTCCAAATCTGAATGTTGTAGGTTATTGACAAGAAGATTTTAAAAAATCTTTTCCCTATATAAGTCTATATGAACCATGTGACCCCCCAGGGCGGGGCAATATTTGACCCTAGGGGAATAATTTGAACAAACTTGGTAGAGAACCACTAGATGATGCTACATTACAAATGCCAAAGCCCTAGGCTTTGTGGTTTGGACAAGAAGATTTTCAACGTTTTTCCCTATGTAAGTCTATATAAACCATGTGACCCCCGGGGCGGAGCCATATTTGACCCTAGGGGGATAATTTGAACAATCTTAGTAGAAGACCACTAGATGATGTCATATACAAAATATCAAAGCCCTAGGCCCTGTGGTTTTGAACAAGAGGTTTTTCAAAGTTTTTCCCTATATAAGTCTATATAAACCATGTGACCCCCGGGGCGGGGCCATATTAGACCCCAAGGAAATATTTTGAATCATCTTGGTAGAGGACCACTAGATGATGCTTCATACCAAATATCAAAGCCCTAGGCTCTGTGGTTTTGGACAAGAAGATTTTCAAAGTTTTTCCCTATATAAATCTATGTAAATTATAGAAATAAACAAAGGGCCATAACTTACTAAAAAATTGTTGAACCAGTCTGATTTTCAGGGGGACACAACTAGGGTACCAATACCTCATTCTGACAAAGTTTGGTCAAAATCCCCCTGGTAGTTTCTGAGGAGATGCGATAACGAGAAATTGTTAACGGACGGAAGGACGGACGGATGGACGGAAGGACGACGGACCACGGACGCAGAGTGATTTGAATAGCCCACCATCTGATGATGGTGGGCTAAAAATACTTTCAGCGTTATAAATGGCTTGAGGATGGCTTTCATATAAATTAACTTATTGTCAGGCACTCCTTGCCTTTTAAGCATCACCTGTTCACCAGGCCTATCAATTCTGGTAATTTAATTTATGGAAAACTTGACATTTTGGTGGCCACAGCAATTCATTTCTCCAATTAACATGAATATTCATGTGGAGTAAATTTAACATAAATATTCATGTGGAGTTCTACATCAAGTTTGAAGAAATTAGGGATAAATGAGCATACGCATCATAGACAAGAAAATTAGAGCACTTTTGATATTTCATTTCTACTACAGTAAGATATCTGACTATCTCTGACTTTCATCAATGCTATTTTAAAACTAGAATGTGTCTGTAGGACACAGGGTGTGCCCCCCACTGGTACATTTGTCACAAATAAGGGGAAATCATTCAAATGTTTGCAGTCTTAATGGGGTATAGCCTAAAAAAAAATAATATGAAATGGATTCATTATTCTATACCATATACTTTTTGAGCTATGAGCATCACAAACAAAAAATCCACTATTTTGGCTATTTCAAGGGCCATAACTCTGTAATAAACGCTAAAATTCTCAAGAAGAATGCCAAGTGTGCAAGGTCACATTATGATAAAGACTCAAGCTTTACATTAAATACTTTTTGAGTGAGGCACAGTGAAAATGTGCATTTTTTGACTATTTCAGGGGTCATAACTCTGGAAATAGGGGGCAGACCCAGATGAAAAATAGGAGGTGTGCAAGTTCATATCATGATAAAGATTCATGCAAGGTTTCATCCATTTATATCAAATACTTCTTGAGCTAGGCGTGTCACAAGGTGAAAATGTGCATTTTTGACTATTTCAGTGGCCATAACTCTAACAAGAGATCACAGAGTGATCTTGGCGCCCACCAATGTGCCATTTTGGAGTGTTCCAAATTTCAAGACTTACTGACTAGCTCAAGGTCAAATTTCATTTCCGTACACATGTAACACTGTGCATGTGGTCCAAATTCGAAAGCTGTAGCTTGAGAAATGTGAAAGTAGGTCACTAGATCAATCTTAAGGTCAAAGTTTAATTTGGTACACAAAACTATGCAAGTGGTCCAAATTTGAGGGCTTAGCTTGAGAAATGTGTAAGTAGGTCACTAGGTCAAAATCAAGGGTCAAATTTCATTTCAGAACACAAATCTATGCATGTGGTCCAAATCTGAAGCCTGTACCTTCAAAAATGTGAAAGTAGGTCACTAGGTCAATGTCAAGGTCAAAGTTTGTTTTGGTACACAATCCTATGCATGTGGTCTAAATTTGAAGCCTGTAGCTACAGAAATGTGAAAGTAGGTCACTAGGTCAATCTTAAGGTCAAAGTTCATTTCGGTACACAAAACTATGCATGTGGTCCGAATTTGAAGGCTGTAGCTTGAGAAATGTGAAAATAAGTCACTAGGTCAAAATCAAGGTCAAATTTTATTTCAGAATACAGAACTATGCATGTGGTCCAAATTTGAAGCTTGTACCTTCAAAAATGTGAAAGTAGGTCACTAGGTCAATGTAAAGGTCAAAGTTTGTTTCGGTACATAAAACCATGCATGTGGTCCAAATTTGAAGGCTGTAGCTTGAGAAATGAGAAAGTAGGTCACTGGGTCAAAATCAAGGTCAAATTTCATTTCGGAAACACAAAACTATGCATGTGGTCCAAATTTGAAGACTGTACCTTCAAAAATGTGAAAGTAGGTCACTAGGTCAAAATCAATGTCAAATTTCATTTTGAAACACGGAACTATGCATTTGGTCCAAATTTGATACCTATTCCTTCAAAAATGTGAAAGTAGGTCACTAGGTCAAAATAAAGGGTCAAAGTTTTTTCAAGTGCACAAAACTATGCATGTGGTCCAAATCTGAAGGCTGTAGCTACAGAAATGTGAAAGTAGGTCACTAGGTCAAAATCAAGGTCAACTCATGTCAAGGTTCATCTTGCCACTCAAAAATATACATGTCCAAATTTGAATGTTGTAGTTATTGACAAGAAGATTTTAAAAGCTTTTCCCTATATAAGTCTATATAAACCATGTGACCCCCGGGGCGGGGCCATATTTGACCCTAGGGGATAATTTGAACAACTTGGTAGAGAACCACTAGATGATGCTACATTACAAGTATCAAAGCCCTAGGCTTTGTGGTTTGACAAGAAGATTTTCAAAGTTTTTCCCTATGTAAGTCTATGTAAACCATATGACCCCCAGGGTGGGGCCAATATTTGACCCTAGGGGTATAATTTGAATAATCTTAGTTGAAGACCACTAGATGATGTCACATACAAAATATCAAAGCCCTATGCCCTGTAGTTTTGGACAAGAGGTTTTTCAAGTTTTTCTCTATACAAGTCTATATAAACCATGGGGACCCCCAGGGCGGGGCATATTTGACCCAGAGAAATAATTTTAATCATTTTAGTAGAGGACCACTAGATAATACTTCATACCAAATATCAAAGCCCTAGGCTCTGTGGTTTTGGACAAGAAGGTTTTCAAAGTTTTTCCCTATATAAATCTATGTAAATTATAGAAATAAACAAAGGGCAATAACTCACTCATAAATTGTTGAACCAGTCTGATTTTCAGGGGGACACAACTAGGGTACCAATAATCATTCTGACAAAGTTGGTCAAAATCCCCCCAGTAGTTTTGAGGAGATGCGATAACGAGAAATTGTTAACGGACGGACGGACTGACGGACGGACGGAATGACGGACGGACGGACCACGGACGCAGAGTGATTTTAATAGCCCACCATCTGATGATGGTGGGCTAAAAATAGGGGGCGGAGCCAGACGAAAAACAGGAGGTGCGCAAGTTCATACCATGATAAAGACTCATGCAAGGTTTCATTAATTTATATCAAATACTTTTTGAGCTAGGCGTGTCACAATGTGAAAATGTGCATTTTTGACTATTTCAGGGGCCATATCTCTAGAAATAGGGGGGGGGGGGGGGACCCAGATGAAAAATAGGAGGTGTGCAAGTTCATATCATGATTAAGACTCATGCAAGGTTTCATGAACCTATATCATATACTTTTTGAGCTAGGCGTGTCACAAGGTGAAAATGTGCATTTTTGACTATTTAAGAGCCATAACTCTAAAATTAGGGGGCGAAGCCAGTCGAAAAATAGAAGGTGAAAGATCATATCATGATAAAGACTCATGCAAGGTTTCATTAATTTATATCAAATACTTTTTGAGCTAGGCGTGTCACAAACTTCGGACGGATGCACGGATGCACAGACGGAAGGACGGACGCACGGACAAGAGCAAATCTATATGCCCCCAGGGGGTGAGGGGCACAAAAGAAGTTGTCAATGAAAGTCCCCACCTGGGATGGATGGAACCACTTACTTCCAGCCGAGCCCATAACATCATATTTACCTCCCCAGTACCCAGTCTAGGCCGATACTGCTGGTACCAATTTAAGTAAATCACCCAGCACTGAACACTAGTTGAGACCGGGAATCAAACCTGGACTGCTGGCATTGTAATCCAACCTGCTAACCACTGCGCAACTGACTCCCTATGAGTTATCTGACTTTCATCAATGCTAAGATATCAACTAGGGGATTATGATAGCCCTGTTACAATTACAGATTATGACAATACTTGCTAACTATGAAGAAGACTCTGTAAGCCAATGTCTTTTTTTTGTGGAGGGCATTTCGATTTAGGGCATACTGATTGTCCCCAATCTGACTTTCATCAGTTTTACACTACATGCTTGGCATTACTACAAAATATAACAGAAACAGAAAATAAAATGCAGCTTACCCTTCTTGCAGTGACGGAGAATTTCTTACTACACAACATACATTCCTTCACCTCACTGTCATCTGCCCACTTACGACTCTGTACCTTCGTTGTAGTGATCTTAAATAAGGAAAAATCATTTTAGATATGCATGCAGTATTACATACTTCTGGTGCTTTTTTTGTTGTAGTTAACAAGAAAGCCTTCAAACATATATATTATTTATGGTGTGATTATGCCCCATTCTGTTGTTGCTGTTACCTAAGAGAAACTTGGTATACAAAGTACGGTAGATTTCCACCTAACGGGCACGCCAAAACAATGGGCACGCCGAAATTGCGGCCACTTTTTTAAAGTACAAAATAAATTTGTTCTTTTTTCATTATAAATATTGACCAGTACTGTGGTCACGTCGCTAATGCGGCATTGTGGTCACTTTTTGTGGAATAAATTGCTTATTTACTATGTGCTAACTGACCATAATTACGGGCAGACAAAAAGATGGACTCAGACATCCTTTGTTTATTTAACACATTGACCTTGTTTATTTAACAGAGGGACCTTGTTTATTTAGCAGAGTGTAAATGATCCCCTGCCTCGGGCAATTTACAATTATCATTATTATTATTTTACCAGATTTATATAGCGCCCTTTTCATGATAAAAACATTCAAAGGCGCTTTACATATACTGCAGCCACACTGGGCGCGAAATCATCCTCTACTAGTACAGATACAGAGCGATCTGACCAGAGGGACAGAGTGAGATAAAGCCCCCAGAACAGACAGAGAGAACTTTTCAGATACAGACGTGTCCGGCTAACTTAGCCTAGCTCTTTTCGAAGAGACAGTCTGGTTCTTTAAAGTGCCATGTGTATAGCACCGATACATGCGAAACCATCTTTCCTGGGAAGAACCAGTACAGGCCTCTAGTTAGGTGGGAGACACTCAAGAGCATCTCAGAAATTTCCAGTGCCTGGACTGGGATTCAAACCCCAGACCTCTGGATTGACAGTCAAGCGTGTTACCACTAGACCACCGGCCCACCTACAACAAGGTACATCGAGCAATACATGTGTATTTCAATTATGTACACTTATTCGGTATCGCCTGGACGCTTGTTATACAAATGTAAGAGCAAATTCAAGCGTTTACAGATCCATGATGAAATGCTGAAATTATTTTGTCAATTTTGTTGTGAAAACTTTGAGCAATTAGCAGCAGTTATCCTCATGTAAGTATCATTTTAACCTTTTTGATCTCAAAAAAGAAATTAATTGTATTGAATGATAAGATAATTGTGTCAATTATGCAGGCGATTTTTGTTCTTTAATTTGGTTTGTAGGCCTAACTGACTTTACTGAACATAGAAAATTATGACACTCTACATGTACATAACTGACCCAAAACATGGATTAAGATCAAACTCCACATCCAAATCAAACATATAAATGAGGGATTTAAGTATGACACTTCATGGTTATATCTAGAAACATCATTATGACCTCATAGTACAGTAACACGCGAAATCTCAAATTCACTATTAAGGCCAGTCCACTATTAAGGCCACATTTGGTCAGTAGTGTGGTACCCCTTGATTGTTCTTTTATTGTAGAGACATGAGAGCAACAAACCCATAATATAATGATATAGTGTCACACCCCTATACTCTTAATTTCCTACAGTGATATATGAACAAACAAGAAACTACTTTTGAAAAGGTGCATGTCCCCAACCTCCCCCTCACTGAATGGAAGTGGTAACTGACAAGTAATATCTGGGTAAATGTTTGGTAATTTTTTTTTATAACCTATACATTACACCTGTTGACCTTTGACCTCAGATTGTGACCTTGATCTTTGAGCTAGGGGTCTGGGTTCCTGTTTACTGTTATTACTGGATGGTGCTCATGATTGTCAGGTATGTGAAGTGTTTCCATATCAATCATGCTGGAATATTCCTATATGACTTAAACTGAATCTACAATGAATTAAAACTTAATAAAACAAAGAAACTGACCTGCAGGGACTGATTTTCTCTTCCCATTTCATGTAAAGCAGTGGTCATGTCATCCACTTTCCGTTTCAGATCTACAGATTTCTGCTGCAGCTTCTCACATTCTCCTTCACTCTTTACACACCTGCAACAGCAACAACAATGTGGTCAACCTTCACTCCTGCTGGTGTTGATCATCCATCAATTGCATTTTTACATCGAAATCAAATTGTGCTAGCTAGACTTAATGGCTGGAAAGTTTGCTCTGTTTAACTTATTTTTATAGATTCGTCAACTGTCAGACATGCATATGATACACGCTTTCAGTATATTTCGGTATAACATGGTACGCTCTTGGCTCCCGAATTTTTGGGCAAAACCACCCACGCCCCCCCCCAACCCCCCACCCCCTGAGTCCGCGGATGTTATCTAATTTGATCATAACCAGTGTTAAAACTACATGTACCTGTGTATATTAACACCTTTGCCATGACAACGGTGACAAAAATCAATAATTGTCTGCAAGCTTACCTGTTTGGGAAATGCCTTTGTTAAATTTTGATTACATGTAGACATGTGACAATTAGGCAATCAGTACCGTGTCAAAATTAGATTGTTTGCATAACAAGCATGTAACATTGGTCATTCAACTATCAAACCATTTAAGTTTGCACCGATTAAGCAGACGACACGAAAATTTGAGTGGATAAAAAATAAAACAACATGCCCACTTTTGTAATACAAGAGGACCATGATGGTCCTGAATCGCTCACCTCTTCCCACATGACCAAGTTTTGAGTATGACGTCGTTTTTTCTATTATTTGACATAGTGACCTAGTTTTTCAGCTCATGTGACCCAGTTTTGAACTTGACCTAGATATTACCAAGATAAAAATTCTGACAAATTTTCATGAAGATCCATTGAAAAATATGGTCTCTAGAGAGGTCACAAGGTTTTTCTATTATTTGACCTATTGACCTAGTTTTCGAAGGTACGTGACCCTGTTTTGACCTTTACCTAGATATCATCAAGGTGAACATTCTCACTAATTTTCATGAAGATCTTATGAAAAATATGGCCTCTAGAGAGGTCACAAGGTTTTTCTATTTTTATACCTACTGGCCTAGTTTTTGACCGCACATGACCCAGTTTCGAAACTGACCTAGATATCATCAAGGTGAACATTCAGATCAATTTTCATGAGATCCATGAAAAATATGGCTTGAGGTCAAGATTTATTTGATAGACCATTTGACCAGTGATCGTTTCAACTTGCTATCTCAGATGAACATTCAACATTCATACGCTGAAGTGTTAGAGAGGTCTAGGTTTTTTTTTTGCTGCCTAGTTTTAGCCGTGACCCACTTTCGAATACTAGTTCTCAGTGAACATTCTGCAATTTGTGAGATCCATTAAAAGTATGGCCTCTAGAGGGGTCAAAGGTTTTTTAATTTTCAGACCTACTGACCTAGTTTTTGACGCATGACCGTTTCGAACTTGACCTAGATATCATCAAGATGAACATTCAGACCAACTTTTCATACAGATCCCATGAAAAATATGGCCTTAGAGAGGTCATAAGTTTTTTATTATTTGACCTACTGACCTAGTTTTTGACGGCACGTGACCCACTTTCGAACTTGACCTAGATATCATCAAGACGAACATTCAGACCAATTTATTATAGATCCATAAATATGGCCTCTAGAGGGTCACATGGTTTTTCTATTATCTGACCTACTGACCTAGTTTTTGAGGTTAATGACCCTTTTCGAACTTGACCTAGATATCATCAATGTGAACATTCTGACCAATTTTCATGAAGATCTCATGAAATATATGGCCTCTAGAGAGGTCACAAAGTTTTTCTATTTTTGACCTACTGACCTAGTTTTTGACGCACGTGACCCAGTTTCGAACTTGACCTAGATATCATCAAGATGAACATTCAGACCAACTTTCATACAGATCCCATGAAAAATATGGCCTTAGAGAGGTCACATGGTTTTTCTATTATTGACCTACTGACCTAGTTTTTGAGGACGTGACCCAGTTTCGAATTTGACCTAGATATCATCAAGGTGAATGTTCTGACCAATTTTCATGAAGATCTTGTGAAATATATGGCCTCTAGAGAGGTCACAAGGTTTTTCTATTTTTAGACCTACTGACCTAGTTTCTGAAGGCAAGTGACCCAGTTTCGAACTTGACCTAGATATCATCAAGGTGAACATTCTGACCAATTTTCATGAAGATCTTGTGAAATATATGGCCTCTAGAGAGGTCACAAGGTTTTTCTATTTTTAGGCCTACTGACCTAGTTTTTGATGGCATGTGACCCAGTTTCGAACTTGACCTAGATATCATCAAGATGAACATTCTGACCAACTTTCATAAAGATCCCATGAAAAATGTGACCTCTAGAGTGGTCACAAGCAAAAGTTTACGGACGCACGGACGGACGACGGACGACGCGCGATCACAAAAGCTCACCTTGTCACTTTGTGACAGGTGAGCTAAAAATGCAGCCGTTTTTCATAATCATCCCATTCAGAACATCGGAATTAACGAAGATTCAATCCACTGAAAGCCATATACGGGTACATATATTCAAAATTTATTTTTTTTAAAGCTGTCCGCATATTTTCTCTTCTTTTAAATCCACGAGTTTATAAACCCCTTCAGCTTGTCGCTATTGTATTGCAATTGCATTGTAATTTTCACGACCACGTGCTTCTCACACAGCGTTATATGTTTACTTCCGGGATACACAATTCTAACTTTCTTTTAGAATCACAAGGAAATGGGAAGCTGACACAGCGTTATAATTTTTTAAATGTATTTTCCAGTAGCATATAAGATAAATAAGTGTCTTGTTTATACTCATAGAATTTCTTATATAACATGAAGCAGCATTCAAAATATGTCAAATGCATTACGTGTGGGTGGGGTATTGCATATACGGCCAACCAGCGTTATAAATTTAACCCCGCTAGATCCACGGGTCTCGAATCTTGGACCCCAACGACAGCGTTATAAAGGGGTCCCAGTGTACATACATTATAATGTGGTTTCTGTTCAATGTAATTATCTAAAATATAGAATTATGACCATAGTCATACCTGTACAAGTCTCTTGTGCACAATTACTACCTGGCTAAAAAGACTGCTAAGACAGAGGCTCTGCAGTACAGGGGTAAATTACCAGACTCCTGATCTGGAGGTGGCAGGTTCAAATTTTAATGAAAGCAGAATTTGATTGCCATCTCCCCTATCCTTTAATGCAGTGTAGTTCTTTGTAAAAAAATCTTTTAAATCTCCAATCATTTTAAAATAGGTTTAACTTAAAAAACACTGGTTTCAATTCTGACTAGAAAATTTACAGTGTAATTCAAACCTCTGCATACAGATCACCTTAAAACTAGAATGTGTCTGTAGGACACAGGGTGTGCCCCCACTTGTATATTTCTCACAAATAAGGGGCAATAATTCAAATATTTGCAGTCTTAAGGGGGTATAGCCTCAACAAACATTTAATGAAAAGGATTCATTATTTAGGCCATATACTTTTTGAGCTATGAGCATCACAAACAAAAAATCCACTATTTTGGCTATTTCAAGGGCCATAACTCTGTAATAAGCACTAAGATTCCCAAGAAGAATGCCAAGTGTACAAGGCCACATCATGATAAAGACTCAAGCAAGGTTTTCATGAATTTACATCAAATACTTTTTGAGCAAGGCACAATATTAGGTGAAAATGTGCATTTTTGACTATTTCAGGGGCCATAACTTTAAAAATAGGCGGTGGAGCCAACCCAAAAATAAGAGGTGGGCAAGTTTGTATCATGATAAAGACTCATGCAAGTTTTCATCCATTTATATCATATACTTTTTGAGCTAGGTGTGTCACAATGTTAAAATGTGCATTTTTGACTATTTCAGGGGCAATAACTCTAGAAATAAGGGGCAGAGGGAGTCAAAAAATAGAAGGTGCACAAGTTCATATCATGATAAAGACCCATGCAAAATCAAATTATATGAAATACTTTTTGAGTTAGGCACATCACAAGGTGAAAATGTGCATTTTTGACTTTTTCAGGGGCCATAACTCTAGAAATAGGGGCGGATTCAGATGAAAAATAGGAGGTGCGCAAGTTCATATCATGATAAAGACTCAGGCAAGGTTTAATCAATTTATATTGAATACTTTTTGAGCTAGGCGTGTCACAAGGTGAAAATGTGTATTTTTGACTATTTCAGGGGCCATAACTCTGGAAATAGGGGGCGCAGCCAGATGAAAAATAGGAGGTGCGCAAGTTCATATCATGATTAAGGTAGTTCTGCACGTTTGATAAACCAGAAATGATGGTGTAACATCATTTATCCAGAAAACATAGAATAAAGCCTGGATTTGGCGTACGGAAATGAAAGTCATTTTATGAATTAATTGAAATCTGTGAGTAAATTTATAACAATGGCACTGTTGCTATATTTCTAAAGTCAAAATATAATATTAAAACATATAACATGTTAAAACAATCAAAATAATGTCTTAAAATTAGCGTGAAATGTCCGGTTCACTTTAGTCATGGTCAAATGTCTCAAAAAGAAGCCCACGGACCTATACATTTTATTTCACCAAATTATAGGTCATGTGTTTATTTACAACTGTGAGAAGTTTCATCAAAATCTGCATTCTAGAAAAATTCCTATTCGCGAAAATGTTATGTAAGTACTGATTTTCCCATAGACTCCCATTATGAAATATTGCTTGAGATCCAAATTTTTCAAATCAGCAAAAAATCAAGTACACGACCCTGTCTTTTTTATTTGCTGAATTTTCTAGGTATATTCTAAAGTTATGAAAAATCAGAGTTCAATCAAATTCTACATTGTAGAAAAAAATTCGATCTAAACGTGCAGAACTACCTTAAGACTCATGTAAGGTTTCATGAATCTATATCAAATACTTTTTAAGCTAGGCGTGTCACAAGGTGAAAATGTTTATATTTTACTATTTCAGGGGCCATAACTCTGAAAATAGGGGGTGGAGCCAGACGAAAAATAGGAGGTGCAAAAGTTCATATCATGATAAAGACTCATGCAAGGTTTTATCAACTTTATATCAAATACTTTTTCTGAGACCTTTATTATTAAGAAAGTTCTACTGATTACAAACCTGTCTAGCAGTAATCTTCTCTCATCATTGCTGTTCCCCAGCTTCGCTTCAAGCTCTGTAATATATACACAACAAGAGTGCAAGAATGTCACAATATACGCCCGTCACAGCAAATTTCTTTACTCTAGCACCTGTATTTGCAAATGGAATTTTAACTTTGTGGTTGTTTAGTAATAACTAAGTGTTTTGTTTTTCTAAGTCCACAAAAAAACTCCTTACCAGGTAGAGATACCTTAAAATACACCTAAAATTGGAAAGTAACATCTATGTTGTACCACAGAAAAGTGGTCTTGGTTTTTCCCTACGGTCAATTATAAAAAAGCTGTTACAATATAAGTTATTAATAGTAACAACTAAGGGAAGTTAATCTTAAAAAAAAAAAAAAAAAAAAAAAAAAAAAAAAATCAAAAAAAAAATTGTAAGTCCTCACAAAAATCTTAACCAGGTAGAGACTGGTCAAAATACACCTCAAAATTGGATGTAGCATGCATATTGTACTACAGAAAAGTGGTCTCGATTTTTCCTTATGACTAGTAATGAAAAAGTTACAATATAAGCTATTTATAGTAACAACAAAGGGAAGTAATTCGAAAGAAGGGAACTGCGCACGACACTTCGTCTCATGATGGTGTATAATTGTGTCAAGTTACATCAAAATCCCTCCATGCATGAAGAAGAAATGCTTCGGACAAGTCATTCTTGTATCTGACCTTTGGCCTCTAAGTGTGACCTTGACCTTAGACCTAGGGACCTGGTTCTTGCGCATGACACTACGTCTCGTGGTGGTGAACATTTATGCCAAGTTATATCAAAATCCCTCTATGCATGAAGAAGACATGCTCCGGACAAGGTTTTCATTCTTGTATCCTTTGACCTCTAAGTGTGACCTTGACCTTAGACCTGGTTCTTGCGCATGACACTCCGCCTCATGGTGGTGAACATTTGTGCCAAGTTATATCAAAATCCCTCTATGCATGAAGAAGAAATGTTCCGGACAAAGTTTTCATTCTTGTATCCTTTGACCTCTAAGTGTGACCTTGACCTTAGACCTAGGGACCTGGTTCTTGCGCACGACACTCCTTCTCATGATGATGAACAATTGTGCCAACTTTCATCAAAATCCCTCTATGCATGAAGAAGATATGCTCCGGACAAAGTCATTCTTGAATTTGACCTTTGACCTCTAAGTGTGACCTTGACCATAGACCTAGGGACCTGGTTCTTGCGCATGACACTCCGTCTCATGATGGTGAACAACTGTGCCAAGTTTCATCAAAATCCCTTCATGCATGTAGAAGATATGCTCCGGACAAGGTCTGTGGACGCCGCCCGCCCGCCCGCCAGGGGCGTTCCCATAATACGTCCCGTTTTTCAAACGGGCGTATAAAAATGTATCAGAACATGTGTGTGATGAATATAAAATTAATTTCAGGTTCTGTAATGTAGACATAACCTGTATCAAAACAGAGTTCTACCTCTATAACAGCAAAGCCTGTGAAGATTTCTGTCTTTGTTTTGGGTTTAGCCCTGTTACGCTGGTTTTCCAACAATATTTCAGTTATTTACTGGCAGGCAGTTAACCTACCTGGATTCTCTACCAGTACTGACCTGTTCTCTGCAAGTAATTGCAAGCTTCATAATAGGAATTAATTATTTCTCAGTATCTTTTATCAAATCTTTATGGAGAACATATGCCTGGCTCATGACCCCAAAACCTGTAGATCTATGCTCTCCCTACTGAGCCCAGCCAGGGACTTTAGACTGTGAAGAATATAAAGCTTTAAGCTCTGTAATACAGACATATAGGGACAACCAGTCTGTGCTGAATGTAAGATTTAAGCTCTGTAATACAGACATATAGGGACAACCAGTCTGTGCTGAATGTAAGATTTAAGCTCTGTAATACAGACATATAGGGACAACCAGTCTCTGCTGAATGTAAGATAGCTCTTTAATACAGACATATAGGGGCAACCAGTCTGTGCTGAATGTAAGATTTAAGCTCTGTAATACAGACATACAGGGACAACCAGTCTGTGCTGAATGTAAGATTTAAGCTCTGTAATACAGACATACAGGGACAACCAGTCTGTGCTGAATGTAAGATTTAAGCTCTGTAATACAGACATACAGGGACAACCAGTCTGTGCTGAATGTAAGATTTAAGCTCTGTAATACAGACATACAGGGACAACCAGTCTGTGCTGAATGTAAGATTTAAGCTCTGTAATACAGACACATAGGGGCAACCAATTTCTGTGATGAATACAAGTTTTAAGCTTTGTAATAGAGACACATAGGGGCAACCAATCTGTGATGAATACAAGTTTTAAGCTCTGTAATACAAACATATAGAGGCAACCAGTCTGTGATAAATACAAGCTTTAAGCTCTGTAATATAGACATATAGGGGCAACCAGTCTGTGATAAATACAAGCTTTAAGCTCTGTAATATAGACATACAGATCAACTAGTCTAAAATGAAGTTTAATAAAGTTTAGTGCTTCTTGATACTGTTCACTGACTTGTGTTATCCTCACTCCTTTGCAACTTCCATATTCTATTTCAATAATAATGCGTTAAGTTAGTTCTGTGACAGTGACATTATCTAGAGACGAATGCATCATCGTGCATCAAGATACTGTTTAATGGCCCTTTTATTAAGTATTTCTACCTATCAGTCAATACTAACTATAATTTTCATCAATACTAAAATCTGTTTGAAATGATGAACTTTTTGACGCATAGATCATTGAGATGACACCATTTCATTTCTTTTCTTTAAATTTGATGTCAGGATTTAAGCAATTACTTCCACCATCTGTTATTTTTCTGTATTTGAATGGGAGTTGAATACAGGTTTCTTTGTATTTTTTTTTTGTAAAATAAATACACAAATCTATATATAGCTCTTATAGTTGAAACTATACCTAATTTTTCTCCTTTTAATTCATCAGTGAGCTTAGTGAGTTCTGACACTTGTTGTTGAGCCGAGACAAGATCTGCACGTACAGTTCCTAAATTCTCATTTAGCACTGATAACTGGAGGTCAGTTCTCGCGTTCTCCTCTTCAAGTTGACGCTGTAACTCCCCACGTTCCTTCTCTTTTTCATCCTGTAACAATACAACTAGTCATCATTTACACTGCTAAATTTCTAAAATGGTGTGGTCCATCATTCAATTTGGGCAGTACCATTTCTTATTCAAAGGAATGTTCACTGAAAATTTACTGACTGAATAGTGAACAGTGCAGACCATGATCAGCCTGCACGGATGTGCATGCTGATCTTGGTCTGCATTGGTCGCAAAGGCAAAACCACTTGCTGCCAGCAGGCTAAAGGCTAAATTTAAACCCTAAAAGCTATAGACAAGTGTAGGGAACAATGCCAAGCAATACATCTGGCCTACCAACTTTGCTCACTATACTTATCTAAGCTAACCAATACATTGTCAGAACAAATATTCTGGACCAGACACATTGAAGGAACAATCTGTATAAATCAGAGGTGTGACCTTTACATTAAAACCCAGTCTTGTCTGATAAACATCTCAACTTCACAGATTTAAAGATTTTTTTACATGCAAACAATTTATAGACAGCCTGACAAAAAACAATAACAAATGTCATACAGTGAGAAGCCTAAGTAGATTAACACTATACAGACGCTTGTCAATATTCAGAAAGCTCTTGAGATTTATTCAACATCATTCATATTCTGCTCAGTCAGAAGGTAGCGCAAAATCCTCATTACTCAATCTGACAAAGGTGGACGACCCCTACTCTCCTCCCTTTTTCATATTGTTTTTAAATTAAAAGTTTACATTTGAAAGCACACTTTATACTTCACTTGTACTAAATTTCAAAGTGAAAAAGAGACATACTTTTGACAAAATGTAAGCCAGAGTTATAAAACCTTTCAGGTGATGAGACGTGTTTGAAAACATTTAGTCCAGTATTTTCTGAGAAACATGCTTACATGCAACACTTTATTTGATCAAAGTGCTGACAGCACAGAAAGGTTGAAACACGCATTTGATGTGCAATAAATCACTCCGCTGTTACAGTTAAATTCACTTCCATAAAACAGTATAACATTCAAAAAAACATTATATACTTGAAATTCTGCTCTGACTAAAACCATCAAGTGTCTTGAAACACACTGATGAGTTGGGTAAGACACCCTATATCGGCTTTATTAAAATTTTCTATAATGATACCAATGAGAAATACACAAATATTCACAAAGAGAATATAGATAATAGAAATATTAGATATTCAAATTTAACAGTTAAAGGCATTGGCCTCCAGATCATTCAACAACAACAAGAGGACCATAATGGTCCTGAATCTCTCACCTGTTTCCACATGACCCAGTTTCGAGTATGACGTCGTTTTTTTCTATTATTTGACATAGTGACCTAGTTTTTGAGCTCATGTGACCCAGTTTTGAATTTTACCTAAATAACATCAAGATAAAAATTCTGACCAATTTTCATGAAGATCCATTGAAAAATATGGCCTCTAGAGAGGTCAAAATACTTTTCTAATTTTAGACCTACTGACCTAGTTTCTGACCGCAGTTGACCCAGTTTCGAACTTGACCTAGATATCATCAAGATGAACATTCAGACCAATTTTCATACAGATCCCATGAAAAGTATGGCCTCTAGAGAGGTCACAAGGTTTTTTTATTATTTGACCTACTGACCTAGTTTTTGACGGCACCTGACCCAGTTTCGAACTTGACCTAGATATCATCAAGGTGAATGTTCTGACCAATTTTCATGAAGATCCATTCAAGGGTACGGCCTCCAGAGAGGTCACAAGGTTTTTCTATTTTAAGACCTTCTGACCTAGTTTTTGATCACAGTTGACCTAGTTTCAAACTTGACCTATATATCATCAAGATAAACATTCAGACCAACTTTCATACAGATCCCATGAAAAAAATGACCTCTAAAGAGGTCACAAGGTTTTTTCATTGTTTGACCTACTGACCTACTTTTTGAAGACACGTGACCCACTTTCAAACTTGACCTAGATATCCTCAAGATGAACATTCTGACCAATTTTTATGAAGATCCCTTCATAAGTATGGCCTCTGGAGAGGTCACAAGGTTTTTCTATTTTTAGACCTACTGGCCTAGTTTCTGACCGTACAGGACCCAGTTTCAAACTTGACCTAGATATCACCAAGATGAACATTCAGACCAATATTCATACAGATCCCATGAAAAATATGGCCTTTAGAGAGGTCACAAGGTTCTTCTATTATTTGACCTACTGACCTAGTTTTTGATGGCATGTGACCCAGTTTCGAACCTGATCTAGATATCATCAAGGTGAACATTCTGACCAATTTTCATGAAGACCTTGTGAAATATATGGCCTCTAGAGAGGTCTCAAGGTTTTTCTATTTTTAGACCTACTGACCTAGTTTTTGAACGCACGTGACCCAGTTTAGAACGCGACCTGCATATCATCAAGGTGAACATTCTGATCAATTTTCATGCAGATCCAATGAAAAATACGGTCTCTACAGAGGTTACAAGGTTTTTCTATTATTTGACCTACTGACCTAGTTTTGGACCAGACATGACCCAGTTTCGAACTTGACCTAAATATTATCAAGATGAACATTCTGACCAAGTTTCATGCAGATCCCATGAAAAATATGACCTCCAGAGAGGTCACAAGGATTTTCTATTATTTGACCTACTGACCTAGTTTTTGACCCAGTTTCAAACTTGACCTAGATATCATCAAGGTGAACATTCAGACCAACTTTCATGAAGATCTTGTGAAAAATATGGCCTCTAGAGAGGTCACAAGGTTTTTCTATTTTTAGACCTACTGACCTAGTTTTTGATGGCACGTGACCCAATTTCGAACTTGACCTAGATATCATCAAGGTGAACATTCTGACCAACTTCCATAAAGATCCCATTAGAAATGTGACCTCTAGAGTGGTCACAAGCAAAAGTTTACGGACCCACACACGGACGACGGACGCAGCGCAATCACGAAAGCTCACCTTGTCACTTTGTGACAGGTGAGCTAAAAACAAGAGCTCTGCTAGGTGGGGCAATATACGCCCGAAGGGTTATACCATAGGATGGGAGCAAAATTTAAAGAACTTGACTGTTGAAGCCCAAAGGACAGGAACAACAAAGGGAAGAAATTCCAAAAAAAAAAATTCTAAGTCCACATAAAATCCTTACCAGGTACAGATATGTCAGAATACACCTAAAAATTAGAGGTACCATCCATGTTGTACCACAGAAAAGTGGTTTCAGTTTTTCCCTATGGCTAATAATAAACAAGAGGACCATGATGGTCCTGAATCGCTCACCTCTTCCCACATGACCCAGTTTTGAGTATGACGTCGTTTTTTCTATTATTTGACATAGTGACCTAGTTTTTGAGCTCATGTGACCCAGTTTTGAATTTGACCTAGATATTATCAAAATAAAAATTCTGACCAATTTTCATGAAGATCCATTGAAAAATATGGTCTCTAGAGAGGTCACAAGGTTTTTCTATTATTTGACCTATTGACCTAGTTTTCGAAGGTACGTGACCCTGTTTTGAACTTTACCTAGATATCATCAAGGTGAACATTCTCACTTATTTTCATGAAGATCTCATGAAAAATATGGCCTCTAGAAAGGTCACAAGGTTTTTCTATTTTTATACCTACTAGCCTAGTTTTTGAACGCACGTGACCCAGTTTCGAAATTGACCTAGATATCATCAAGGTGAACATTCAGATCAATTTTCATCAAGATCCATTGAAAAATATGGCCTCTAGAGAGGTCAAAATATTTTAATAATTTTAGACCTACTGACCTAGTTTTTGACTGCAGTTGACCCAGTTTCAAACTTGACCTAGATATCATCAAGATGAACATTCAGACCAACTTTCATACAGATCCCATGAAAAGTATGGCCTCTAGAGAGGTCACAAGGTTTTTTTATTATTTGACCTACTGACCTAGTTTTTGAAGGCACGTGACCCACTTTCGAACTTGACCTAGATATTATCAAGGTGAACATTCTGACCAATTTTCATGAAGATCTCATGAAATATATGACCTCTAGAGAGGTCATAAGGTTTTTCTATTTTTAGACCTACTGACCTAGTTTTTGACCGCACATGACCCAGTTTCAAACTTGACCTAGATATCATCAAGATGAACATTCAGACCAACTTTCATACAGATCCCATGAAAAATATGGCCTTTAGAGAGGTCACAAGGTTTTTCTATTATTTGACCTACTGACCTAATTTTTGACAGCATGTGACCCAGTTTCGAACTTGACTTAGATATTATTAAGGTGAACATTCTGACCAATTTTCATTAAGATCTTGTAAAATATATGGCCTCTAGAGAGGTCACAAGGTTTTTCTATTTTTAGACCTACTGACCTAGTTTTTGAAGGCACGTGACCCAGTTTCGAACTTGGCCTAGATATCATCAAGGTGCACATTCTGACCAATTTTCATGAAGATCTTTGAAATATATGGCCTCTAGAGAGGTCACAAGGTTTTTCTGTTTTTAGACCTACTGACCTAGTTTTTGATGGCAGGTGACCCAGCTTCGAACTTGACCTAGATATCATCAAGATGAATATTCTGACCAACTTTCATAAAGATCCCATGAAAAATGTGACCTCTAGAGTGGTCACAAGCAAAAGTTTACGGACGCACGCACGCACGACGGATACCGCGCGATCACAAAAGCTCACCTTGTCACTTTGTGACAGGTGAGCTAAAAAGTTACAAAATAAGCTATTTATAGTAACATAAAACGAAAGTAATTCAAAAATATTTATTGTAAGTGAACAAACAAGAGCTGCTGTCAGTGGACAGCACGCTCGACTATTCTCAGTGCTTGATAGCATAATATAAGCAGTGAGTAAAACTTTAACATTATGCTTGATAGAGTTGCCTCTTCCTTTTTACAGACTGGGGTCATGGTTGTAAACAAGTATGCAAAATATGAAAGCAGTATCTCAATGGACTTTGCAAATATTTGGGGTGGTACGCAAACTTTAACATTTATTCTAAGTCGAAAAGGGGCCATAATTCAGTCAAAATGCTCGATAGAGTTGCCTCCTCCTTTTTGCAGACTGGGGTCATGATGGTAAACAAGTATGCAAAATATGAAAGCAATATCTCAATTGACTTTGAAAATATTTGGGGTGGTACGCAAATTTTAACATTTATTCTAAGTCGAAAAGGGGCCATAATTCAGTCAAAATGCTTGATAGAGTTGCTTCTTCCTTTTTACAGACTGGGGTCATGATGGTAAACAAGTATGCAAAATATGAAAGCAATATCTCAATGGACTTTGAAAATATTTGGGGTGGTACGCAAACTTTAACATTTTTTCTAAGTCGAAAAGGGGCCATAATTCAGTCAAAATGCTTGATAGAGTTGCCTCCTCCTTTTTACAGACTGGGGTCATGATAGTAAACAAGTATGCAAAATATGAAAGCAATATCTGAATGGACTTTGAAAATATTTGGAGTGGTACACAAACTTTAACATTTATTCTAAGTTGAAAAGGGGCCATAATTCAGTCAAAATGCTTGATAGAGTTGCCTCCTCCTTTTTACAGACTGGGGTCATGATGGTAAACAAGTATGCAAAATACGAAAGCAATATCTCGAGTAGGATAGCTCCCCTATTCTTCGAATAGTCGAGCTAAAAAGGTATCTGCCAAATAAAAACAAAAGCACTGCAATTGCAGAGCAATATACACAAAGCAAAGTCATATATGACTTTTGACCCCTAAGTGTGACCTTGACCTTAAAGCGAGACATCCAAACCATGCGCTCTGCACGTCATCTCGATGCGGTGAACATTTGTGTCCAGTTTCTTTGATATCCTTCAAGGGGTTCAAGAGTTACAGAGCGGACACGAAATTGCTAACGGACAGACGGATGGGCGTATAATAAAAGCAGTGTGGAAATAGAACAGCGGATTAATCTGCTTCAGTGAAAACTGTCGCAGTATCCAGAATATGCTTGTAATAGGTTTCAACTGCTTTGCGGTTTCAACCTAAAAATGGATATATGTTCTTCAAAATGTAAGCTAGAGTAGGCGATTTGGTGTGGAGGGGTTGTGGAGTATGGATACTACAACACATAAAAAAGCAAAAGATATAAGAAAATGGAAGGGTAAAAACAGGACGGCAAAAGTGGCCCTAAATCACTCGCCTGGTCTTGACTATTTGACCTTGACCACATATCATGAATGGTAACAAGTATGTTTAGTATAAACTGGTTGCCCAAAGTGCCAACAGTTGAAACAAGAGGACCATGATGGTCCTGAATCGCTCACCTCTTCCCACATGACCCAGTTTTGAGTATGACGTCCTTTTTTCTATTATTTGACATTGTGATCTAGTTTTTAAGCTCATGTGACCCAGTTTTGAATTTGACCTAGATATTATCAAGATAAAAATCCTGACCAATTTTCATGAAGATCCATTGAAAAATATTGTCTCTAGAGAGGTCACTAGGTTTTTCTATTTTTATACCTACTGGCCTAGTTTTTAACCGCACGTGACCCAGTTTCGAAACTGACCTAGATATCATCAAGGTGAACATTCAGATCAATTTTCATGAAGATCCATTGAAAAATATGGCCTCTAGAGAGGTCAAAAGATTTTTCTAATTTTAGACCTACTGACCTAGTTTTTGACCGCAGTTGACCCAGTTTCAAACCTGATCTAGATATCATCAAGATGAACATTCAGACCAATTTTCATACAGATCCCATGAAAAGTATGGCCTCTAGAGAGGTCACAAGGTTTTTTTATTATTCGACCTACTGACCTAGTTTTTGATGGCACGTGACCCAGTTTCAAACTTGATCTAGATATCATCAAGGTGGACATACTGACCAATTTTCATGAAGATCCATTCAAGGGTACGGCCTCTAGAGAGGTCACAAGGTTTTTCTATTTCAAGACCTACTGACCTAGTTTTTGATCGCAGTTGACCCAGTTTCAAACGTGACCTATATATCATCAAGATAAACATTCTGACCAACTTTCATAAAGATCCCACAAAAAATGTGACCTCTAGAGTGGTCACAAGCAAAAGTTTACGGACGCACGCACGGACGGACGAACGACAGACACCGCACGATCACAAAAGCTCACTTTGTCACTTTGTGACAGGTGAGCTAAAAACTTGGGAGAGGACTTTACAATGATGCTACAGATCAAGTTTCATGAATATCCCTTAAGCAGTTCATGAAAATAAGTCATTAGAAAGTATCTTTATTTTTGGTTGCGGCCACCCCTTGAAGGATCTTTATTTTTGGTTGCGGCCACCCCTTGAAGGAGCCATTAAATTTGAGAGAGGTCTTCACATTGATGATAAGACCAAGTTTGATAAAAAATCCATTGAGCAGTTCATGAAAAGAAGTTGTTTAAAGGTTTTTCTATTTTTAGCTCTAGTGACCCCCTAAAAGGGGCTGATTGCCCCCATCTAATAAAATTTTGGAGAGGACCTTACAACCATGCTTCAGACCAAATTTGATGAAAATCCTTGAAGCTCTTCGTGGGAAGAACTGGTTTAAAGGTATTTCTAGTTTTAGCTCTAGCAGCTCCTTAAATAGGGCAAGCGCCCCTATTTGAACAAATTTGTGAGAGGACCTTATAATAATGCTACATAACAAGTTTGATGATCTGTTTAGTGGTTCATGAGAAGAATTTGAAAGAGGACCACATGTTGCTGCAGATCAAGTTTGATGAAGATCTACCAACCAGTTCATGAGAAGGATTTGTTTAAATGTATTTCTAGTTTTAGCTGTAGTGGCCCCTACAAGGGGCAGAGCTCCCCCATTTGAGAATTTGTGGATCTCATAATGACACTACAAATCAAGTTTGATGAAGATCTATCTAGCACTTCATTAAAGTAGTTGTTAAACTTTAGGTCTTTCTGTCCCTTTAAGTGACCAAGTGCCCCCTACTTTAATAAAGTTCAGAGAGGACCTTATTATGACGCTTAATGAGGTAGGTTACCTTGTTACCAGGGTAAATTCAAATTAGTTGAACTGCAGCAATTTTTTGTATTTCATGTAATATGATGTTTTAACTGCTATAATCCCAATTTCGTTTATCTCTGTCCCTTCGAGTTCAATTTTTATCCAGGTTTGAAGAACATGACCCTCCAAAGGTATTTTATATTGAAAGATGAAGGAAAACACGGAAATTTCACACTTTTCAGTGTATTTTAGTTTCACTGATATCCGTAGAAGTCTGTATAATTGATAATTTTACTTGTATGCGTGTTAGCTTTCTATAATAAGCTTAAAATGTATATGTTGCGGGTATCGTGTTTCCATGGTAACGCATTTTCTCTCATTTTTTAAACAACTATGTATAAAAAACGGGGTTTCCGACAGCCTTAGTACAATTCTGTTAATGACCAACATGGAATATTTGGGAAATATTATTAGCAAAATACCAAGCACTTTACATGGTACCCTATTTTTCTTAAAGTTTAAAGTAACCATGGCAACAGAGATGTTTAAAATAGCTTGTATCTTGCTCTTTTTCGTAATTTCTTATAAAAAATATTGAATAAAATTATCTTTCTTGTTAATGTAGCTTTAAAACATATTATTTCTAAAGTAAGTAATATTTTTGTCTTATTTGCATTTACTTAAATAAATTTCACAGCTTAAAATACTTACAGCAGTACCCTTCGTCTGGCATTTTTCATGGAAAAATCGTTCAGCATGCTGCTATTATTCTCATAGATATTGTTGAAATAAAAACAAGAGGACCATGATGGTCCTGAATCGCTCACCTCTTCCCACATGACCAAGTTTTGAGTATGACGTCCTTTTTTCTATTATTTGACATAGTGACCTAGTTTTTGAGCTCATGTGACCCAGTTTTGAACTTGACCTAGATATTATCAAGATAAAAATTCTGACCAATTTTCATGAAGATCCATTGAAAAATATGGTCTCTAGAGAGGTCACAAGGTTTTTCTATTATTTGACCTATTGACCTAGTTTTCAAAGGTACGTGACCCTGTTTTGAACTTTATATAGATATCATCAAGGTGAACATTCTCACTAATTTTCATGAAGATCTCATGAAAAATATGGCCTCTAGAGAGGTCACAAGGTTTTTCTATTTTTATACCTACTGGCCTAGTTTTTGACCGCACGTGACCCAGTTTCGAAACTGACCTAGATATCATCAAGGTGAACATTCAGATCAATTTTCATGAAGATCCATTGAAAAATATGGCCTCTAGAGAGGTCAAAAGATTTTAATAATTTTAGACCTACTGACCTAGTTTTTGATAGCAGTTGACCCAGTTTCAAATTTGACCTACATATCATAAAGATGAACATTCAGACCAACTTTCATACAGATCCCATGAAAAGTATGGCCTCTAGAGAGGTCACAAGGTTTTTCTATTATTTGACCTACTGACCTAGTTTTTTAAGGCACATGACCCAGTTTCAAACTTGACCTAGATATCATCAAGATGAACATTCTGACCAATTTTCATGAAGATCTCATGAAATATATGGCCTCTAGAGTGGTCACAAGGTTTTTCTATTTTTAGCCCTACTGACCTAGTTTTTGACCGCAGGTGACCCAGTTTCGAACTTGACCTAGATATCATCAAGATGAACATTCTGACCAACTTTCATACAGATCCCATGAAAAATATGGCCTTTAGAGAGGTCACAAGGTTTTTCTATTATTTGACCTACTGACCTAGTTTTTGACGGCATGTGACCCAGTTTCGAACTTGACCTAGATATCATCAAGGTGAACATTCTGACTAATTTTCATGAAGATCTTGTGAAATATTTGGCCTCTAGAGAGGTCACAAGGTTTTTCTATTTTTAGACCTACTGACCTAGTTTTTGAAGGAACGTGACCCAGTTTCGAACTTGACCTAGATATCATCAAGATGAACATTCTGACCAATTTTCATGAAGATCTTGTGAAATATATGGCCTCTAGAGAGGTCACAAGGTTTTTCTATTATTTGACCTACTGACCTAGTTTTTGACGGCACGTGACCCACTTTCAAACTTGACCTTGATATCATCAAGATGAACATTCTGACCAATTTTCATGAAGATCTCATGAAATATATGGCCTCTAGAGAGGTCACAAGGTTTTTCTATTTTTAGCCCTACTGACCTAGTTTTTGACCGCAGGTGACCCAGTTTCAAACTTTACCTAGATATCATCAAGATGAACATTCTGACCAACTTTCATACAGATCCAATGAAAAATATGGCCTTTAGAGAGGTCACAAGGTTTTTCTAATATTTGACCTACTGACCTAGTTTTTGAAGGCACATGACCCAGTTTCGAACTTGACCTAGATATCATCAAGGTGAACATTCTGACCAATTTTCATGAAGATCTTGTGAAATATATGGCCTCTAGAGAGGTCACAAGGTTTTTCTATTTTTAGACCTACTGACCTAGTTTTTGATGGAACGTGACCCAGTTTCGAACTTGACCTAGATATCATCAAGGTGAACATTCTGACCAATTTTCATGAAGATCTTGTGAAATATATGGCCTCTAGAGAGGTCACAAGGATTTTCTATTTTTAGACCTACTGACCTAGTTTTTGATGGCACGTGACCCAGTTTCGAACTTGACCTAGATATCATCAAGATGAACATTCTGACCAACTTTCATAAAGATCCCATGAAAAATGTGACCTCTAGAGTGGTCACAAGCAAAAGTTTACGGACGGACGGACGGACGCACGGACGGACGCACGGACGGACGCACGGACGACGGACACCGCACGATCACAAAAGCTCACCTTGTCACTTTGTGACAGGTGAGCTAATAAAAAGCCGAAGCTGTGTTCCTTAAATAGACCAGTGTCAACGCTTTTGAATTTTACATTTAGATATATAGGTCACGGGCTTCGTTTCCATGGTAACATCAATTCAATTCAAGAAACCACACTTTTCTACTGAAATTTGAACAGTTTTAGAGCTTAGTTTTAGTATATATATGTGACAAACTATCAAGAGAACTGAAAAATAGGTATTTCAAATCAAACTGAAAGTTTTTTATTTGAAAACTGCCGTAACAAGTAACCTTTCACCCAACTATATTCCAAATTACGTTGGTTACCATCATCCATTTTCTTATATTCCGCATAACATTTCAATATAACTACATAACAGAAGCAAAATATTGATTATAATTCAGAGCAAAAGACTCATAAACAAGAGCTGTCTCCATAGGATGACACATGCCCCCGATGGCACTTTAAATGAATAGTTATGGCCGATGTTAGAGTTTAGGACCTTTGACCTACGAAGCTGGGTCTTGCGCGCGACACGTCGTCTTACTGTGTCACACATTCATGCGTAGTTATTTTAAAATCCATGCATGAATGACAAAGATATGGACCGGACACGCCCATCAATGCACTATCATGAAAAATGACCTTTAACTTCTAAGTGTGACCTTGACCTTTGAGCTACGGACCTGGGTCTTGCGCGCGACACGTCTTACTGTGGTACACATTCATGCCAAGTTATTTGAAAATCCATCCATCAATGACAAAGATATGGACCGGACACGCCCATCAATGCAATATCCCTTAATGTCTAAGTGTGACCTTGACCTTTGAGGTACAGACCTGGGTCTTGCGCGCGACACATCGTCTTACTGTGGTTCACATTCATGCCAAGTTATTTGAAAATCCATCCATCGATGACAAATATATGGACCGGACACCCCCATTAATGCACTATCCCTTAATGTCTAAGTGTGACCTTGACCTTTGAGGTACGGACCAGGGTCTTGCGCGCGACACATCGTCTTACTGTGGTACACATTCATGCCAAGTTATTTCAAAATCCATCCATCGATGACAAAGATATGGACCGGACACGAAAAATGCGGACAGACCGACAGACTGACAGACAGACAGATGGTTCAAAAACTATATGCCTCCTTTCGGGGGCATAAAAATATTTCAGCAAATAATGGCTGTTTGAAAATAGTTGAAATCAAGACAAGAGATCACAGAGTGATCTTGGCGCCCACCAATGTGCCATTTTTGAGAATTCCAAAATTTTAAGACTTATTGACTAGCTCAAGGTCAAATTTCATTTCCGTACAAAACACTGTGCATGTGGTCAATATTCGAAACCTGTAGCTTGAGAAATGTGAAAGTAGGTCACTATATCAATTTCAAGGGCAAAGTTCTTTGTACACAAAACTATGCATGTGCATCAAGTTTGAAGGCTGTAATTTGATAAATTTGAAAGTAGGTCACTAGGTCAATCTTAAGGTCAAAGTTTATTTTGGTACACAAAACTATGCAAGTGGTCCAAATTTGAAGGCTGAAGCTTTAGAAATGTGAAAGTAGGTCACTAGGTCAAAACCAAGGTCAAATTACACTTCAGAATACAAATCTATACATGTGGTCCAAATTTAAAGCCTGTATATTCAAAAATGTGAAAGTAGGTCACTAGGTCAATGTCAATGTCAAAGTTTGCTTCGGTACACAATCCTATGCATGTACGTCTAAATTTGAAGCCTGTACCTACAGAAATGTGAAAGTAGGTCACTAGATCAATCTTAAGGTCAAAGTTTATTTCGGTACACAAAACTATGCAAGAGGTCCAAATTTGATGGCTGTAGCTCGAGAAATGTGAAAGTAGGTAACTAGGTCAAAATCAAGGTCAAATTTTAGTTTGGAACACAGAACTATGCATGTGGTCCAAATTTGAGGCCTGTATCTTCAATCATGTGAAAGTAGGTCACTAGGTCAATGTAAAGGTCAGTTTGTTTCGGTACACAAAATTATGCATGTGGTCCAAATTTGAAGGCTGTAGCTTGAGAAATGTGAAAGTAGGTTACTAGGTCAAAATAAAGGTCAAATTTCATTTTGGAACACAAAACTATGCATGTGGTCCAAATTTGAAGGCTGTAGCTCGAGAAATGTGAAGTAGGTCACTAGGTCAAAATCAAGGTCAAATTTTATTTCGGAACACAGAACTATGCATGTGGTCCAAAATGAAGCCTGTACCTTCAAAAATGTGAAAGTAGGTCACTAGGTCAATATCAAGGTCAAAGTTTTTTTCAGTGCACAAAACTATGCATGTGGTCCAAATTTGAAGGCTGTAGCTACAGAAATGTGAAAGTAGGTCACTAGGTCAAAATCAAGGTCAACTCGTGTCAAGGTTCATCTTGCCACTCAAAACCATACAGGTGGTCCAAACTTGAATGTTGTAGGTTATTGACAAGAAGATTTTAAAAGCTTTTCCCTATACAAGTCTATATGAACCATGTGACCCCCAGGGCGGGGCCATAATTGACCCTAGGGGATGATTTGAACAAACTTGGTAGAGAACCACTAGATGATGCTACATTACAAATGCCAAAGCCCTAGGCTTTGTGGTTTGGACAAGAAGATTTTCAAAGTTTTTCCCTATATAAGTCTATGTAAACAATGTGACCCCCGGGGCGGGGCCATATTTGACCCTAGGGGAATAATTTGAACAATCTTAGTAGAAGACCACTAGATAATGTCGCATACAAAATATCAAAGCCCTAGGCCCTGTGTTTTTGAATAAGAGGTTTTTCAAAGTTTTTCCCTATATAAGTCTATATAAACCATGTGACCCCCGGGGCGGGGCCATATTAGACCCCAGGGAAATAATTTGAATCATTTTGGTAGAGGACCACTAGATGATGTTTCATACCAAATATCAAAGCTCTAGGCTCTGTGGTTTTGGACAAGAAAATTTTCAAGTTTTTCCCTATATAAATCTATGTAAATTATAGAAATAAACAAAGGGCCATAACTCACTAAAGAATTGTTAAACCAGTCTGATTTTCAGGGGGACACAACTAGGGTACCAATACATCATTCTGACAAAGTTTGGTCAAAATCCCCCTGGTAGTTTCTGAGGAGATGCGATAACGAGAAATTGTTAACGGAAGGACGGAAGGACGGAAGGATGGATGTCGGACCACGGACGCAGAGTGATTTGAATAGCCCACCATCTGATGATGGTGGGCTAAAAATGCACAGAATTACGTACTTTCAAAATAAAAGCTATTGATTTTGCGCAGTAACTGACACGTAACGTCATGACGTCAATGACGTCATTTTAAGGCAATATTGTTTTGAAGCATTTCTGCGGCAATTTATTCATTATTTCTGCATTATTAAACCATAAAGCATCAGATCGGAGACAGGTTCATGAATTGTTTTCAGTAAAATTGATATACAAACGATTTTAGTTTGTCGTAAACGTCGTCGTAAATCGTCACGTTAGCTTCCGGTTGGACATGCGCACATACAAATATTAAGGTAACCTACCTCCTTAAGTCCAAGTTCGATGAAGATCCATTAAGTGGGTCTTCAGAAGAAGCTGTTTGAGGCATTTCCATGTTATTAAAACTTTAGCAGCCCATAAAAGGGGCTGACTCCTCCATCATTTAAACAAATTTTAGTGAGGATCTTATGATGCAGCTACAGACCAAGGTCAATGTAGATCCATTGAGAGTTTAAGATTACTTCTATTTTTAGCTCTAGTTGCCTCTAAAATGGACTAAGTGCCCTAATTGATAACAACCAAGTCTAATGAAGATGAATTAAGAATGGTTTGGTGTAATTCTGACCAGTAGTTTCAGAGGAGAAAATGTTGATGTAAATTGTAGAAGATGGACGATGAACACCAGACTATCACTTCCCTTGAACCTTAGGTTCGGATGAGCTAAAAGATATATACTTAATCATTAATACTATATTTTTGTTTAGGAGTTGGGCAGAGGTAGGGGTGGGGATGGATGGTGGGAGTAAATCTCAAATAAAAGCCCAGGTGCACAACTTCGCATGCTGAATAAAAATCTACGTCATATAATTTTGAGATATATGCAATACAAGTTAATGCATATTTTGACTTACTCAAGGACTGTAACTCTTGTCTGGCTAAGTGAAATCCAAAACTAAACACTAGATGTGCAATTTCACATGCTGAATAAAAATCCTTTATGTTTCATGACTCTAGATCAAAATACTTTCGAGACATGAGTGACACAAATTTGGATAGACAGACAGATAACCAGATGAAAAAGTTACATAGTTTTGACAAAATGTAATTGGGAGATGTGGAATCTGGTTCACTATGATCATTTGAGCCGTCACAATAGCTCACTACAAGCACTTTGTTGTTTAATGAAAATCTTCCAAGCCCTTTTGAAGAGTTGATGCAAACACAAAGTTAGGCTATTTGACCTTTGACCTCCAAGTGTGACTGACCCTCACCCTGGACAGTGTGATCTAGATTGTATGCTGTGCATGTTGTCTTGATTAGGTTAACAACAGAATGCTAATTTCGTGAAAATCTTCAAAAAGGGTTAGAAAGACGTCAAGTGGACATGAATATGAACAGAATGATGGATGAACAAATGGACATACCTGACTGAAGCATAGCACCCACATACTTTGTATCTGGGGTTATAACTAGCCTCACTCACTAACAGCCATACATGATTCTTTCACTGTTTTGTAGGTGCAGATGGGAATATCTGGCTCAAGGGTAACTATTTAGGCAATAACGAGGCTCTACAGAGTTCCACTGTTAGGTAAGCATTTCTAAACTGAGTCAGTGGTTTCTGAGGGGAAGATTTTAGAAGAAATTTTGCATGGATGATGGACATCCAACAATCCAAAAAGCTCATCATAAGCATCTTGCGCTCAGATGAACTAAAGACTAAACTTAAAATTTTGAGGCGATTTGTCGGCCTTCTTCAAAATAAGCTGGGAGGTGGGGCCGTGTATATATACCGGTGTCATTACAGGTCCTACAAATTGCGACCAAAGCAGAATTAAAAAAACATTGCTCCATACATGTCAAAGTTATGGTCCTGACAAACAAGTCCGGACGGACGCACGCATGAACATATGGCAGACTGATTAGTTTTGTGGATTTCCTGGTTGCAAAAATCCATGAGAATGTAGGGATAATACACGTTTTTTTGTATATCATCGTCTGCAGAAGCCTGCTGGAAAGTTTGTGACCGAGACCAGCATTTTTGATTAAATGGTTTTACTGCATTATGCCAGAATAACACAAGATAATTTTACCAGCTGTGTCTGAAGTCCTGAGTTTTCTTCTCGCAACATCTGCTGAACACTAGCAGACTTCTTCTCTGCTTCTTGCACAGCTTCTTCTGCCTGAAAATACACATACATGCATCAATATTGAGCCTATTCTGGATTTGGTAAAAATCACAATATTTTCATATTTTCTTATTTTCACTTCTATATGCATACATGTGATCTCCCGCGAGGGAGGGTCAAAATCCTGATTTTTTTCACCTTGCCTCCCGTCTCCCGACCAAAACCATAATTCTCCCACTTTTCAAAAAAAAAAAAAAAAAAAAAAAAAAAAAATCAGTATTATTACTGGGTTGATAATTACCGAGGAGTGCCAAACATGTTTACACAGTAAATCAAAGTGTCACCGACTGTTGTTTGTGTATTATATTGTGCTATAGGAGAGATCGCCCTGACGTCACGCATCAACACCTGTTTATCTTGCGGTGGGCAAAACAAAATATTTTTACATCGTTTGTGTATGGGATCGGAATTTTTAATTTTTAATAACTTTTTCGTTCATACATGGATTTTAAAAATTCAAAAAGTTTTGAAATGCTTACGATTTTCATATTTTCTTATTCAAATATCTTTTGAAAATAAATTACCGTTTTAAATGACATATGATTTTAATAGCGGCGTAGAGATGCTCCAAACTTTTAGAAAAAACACTGTAAGTTAAGCGTTCATAATTAATCCATTTTTTTTTTCGAAATAATAATCAAAAAATTATTGATATTATTTATGTTTTAAGAAAATTTAAGCAGTTAGAAAAACATCACTGTTAACAAAAACATGGTCGCTCAGCGCCTGCCCACCCGATCTTGGTCTTATCAGTTCTAAAAATAGAATATACAACGGATTTGTGTACAAACATGATCTCTCCTATTTAATTGACCTGTCAAAACATGTTCCCGGCTTTCATGTTAATCTTATATAAGCTTGAACAGAATATAATAAAAGCTGGGTCCATTTTTTGACAGGTCAAATAAATTGGACAATACATGTTTGACACACATGTAGCTGGAGGAAAGAGTTGGTTTTCACAGGTGAATTTTGATAACATAATTAACTGTTTGTTTTGATAAGGGATTAGACAAGCTGGGCCTTTTCCACCTGTCTCACGGGGCCGATTATCGGCCCATTCTCAATGTCAGTTAGGCTCCATTTTTAACCAATTTAAAGCAAAAAAAACTTCCAGTCATAAGAAATAATTCCCAGCTGAAATGATTTTTTGATTATCCAAAGAAAAGTTTTGTTCGATAATAAAATCACATAAATAATTGTTGGAATAACCAACCCATTACTATTTTTAGAAAATGAATGTTATTTCCCCTTATGCAGTTACGCCATTTTCTTCCAATGTTTAATATTAATTTGCTAATAAAATCGGACTTATTTCATTGAAAAATGGATGAAAACACACACTCACTGAATTGATAACATCAATCTACATTATTTTGGTAAGGTTAAATACATGTTGATGCATTTCTGTTTTCTGTTTTTCATGTCAAATTCATTACTGATCAGTATTTATACGAAAGATGGGTGGGGTAAGGAATTTACATAAATTATGAGTTGTGTTCAGACCAATTTAGAGCTTCGTTTTTTTTTAAGTCCTCGAGTAGAATAATGTTAATGCATGTTCACCTACTTTTAAGACCTAAATTGAGACTTTGTTTCTAAAAATTTAATCTGTTAAAAAAGTTTAAAGTTAGAACAAGAGGGCCTCTGTAAGACAGCATGCTTGACTTTTCTCAGTGACTGACTCTGAATTACAGCTTTGCCAGTAAAAGGGGCAAAATAATCAATAGCTTTGAATGTAACAGAGATGTTATATAGAACTTTAACAAAAAAATGTAAGTTAAGGAAAGTAGCTAAACGTGTCAAAATTCTAATCAGGAGTTATGGGGATTGTTTCTTATGGTGTAGACTTATGCGTAATTGTGTGGCCTAAATTGTTGGATTTTGTCTCTAAATTTTGTGTCCACACGCTGAATTTATGTCGATAAAAAACCTCAAGTTTTGAGACCCCAACTCCAGCTGAAAAATGGCAAACCTCCAGTTTTGGGATTCTGAACTTATCACATGTATGCTATATGTGTTAAAGCTAATGCCCACAGCTGGGGTGAAATTTTGGCATATTAATGTACACATGTATATGACACTGAAAAATGATCAAGTGAGTGAAAGTAAGTGTTAAATATTGGTAAAAAAGCAAGAAGAATGTTTAATTTCTCTATTGTTTCAAAAGCCCTGCAAATGTTTACTCCCTTCTGCACAATATTTTTGGTTATTTGTTAAGATATTTTGCAAAAATTCTGTGTCAAGAAGTTTATACCACTGGTCACATTCACAGTACCCACAATTTTATGGTCTTTGGACAGAATGTTTTTTTCTCCTAAACTTTAACAGTGACTCTCCATCAAAACTAATCTAGTAACGTCACTTCAGGAGGAAGGACTGTTGTCTATTCAAAAATTTTATTAAAAAAAGTGTCACGAAAAATATCCAGTCTACAGTACGTGCTAAAAAGTACATCATTTACAAATCAAGCATCCTTAAACTCTGAAATTCTAGAAAACAAGCAAATTTGATGAATTGGTATCCCCGCCGAAAGGGTTTGTGGTGAGGAATGACAAAAAAATATATCCGGCTAAAAGTTAAGGATGTTACTAAAAAGCAAATAATTTCATTAGTCAAAATCAATTTAACAGAAAACAAATGTTTAATTAAAGCGTACATAATAAATGTATGATACTTTGATCCTGACTAAAGAATTTATTTTGAATGGAATATGCTTACTGTAATAAGCTTAGCTATTAAAATTAAATGCAGTTAATTGAAATGTGAGCTTGAAGTTTAAGCACCAAGTGTTGCTGTTTAACATGTACATTTGAACTTAAAAGAACAGATGTTCTTAAGAGAACACAATCAAGTAAGATATCTTGAACATGGCTGGGGGCAAGGTTGGGGCAGTTACAACTTAACATGTTGACAGTTTGAACATTGAAAAAAAAAGAGACGGGGGGGGGGGGGGGGGGGGGGGGTGTAAACATGTGAGGAAACAAAAATTCACATGTTGATTACAAATATTGATGGAAAATTAAAAATCAAAAACAAAACAAAAAAAAAATGGGTGAAGGAAAGGGGGCAGGGGATGCATGACCGGTGGTGGGTATGACTGGGTGGAGGAGCGAGGTGGGGGAATGGTACAACTTGCATGTTGATAAATTAAGTCATGGAAGGTTTGAAAAAATCTAAAATAAGGAATGAAAAAAAAAAATATATATTAATTTTTTAATTTTTTTTGGGGGGTGGGGGGAGGATTGGGAGGGGGAGGGGGTGTGACCAAGGCAAGGGGGTGACCAGGTGTGGATGCACAACTTCACATGTTTATAATAAATGTTCATGGAAAAGAATGAAAGAAATTTAATGAAACTCTACATAATGGTGTTTGTTATGTATAAATATGTGGATTTTTATACAATTAAAGGGCAATAACTCTGAAGTTACAAAAGAAATCTGAATGAAATTGTGTGTGCACAACCATATTATGGTGATCTAAATTCTGTTTAAGTTTCATAGTTCAAGGTCAATTATATCAAAAGTTATGATGCAGAAATTGCCATATTTATAGTACCCTATATAGTTAACACTAGAAACTTCTAAGGGCCATAACTCTGGTGTTACTTGGGCAATCTGACTGAAACTTGACAGGCCCCATAACCTCATAGTGGTGGACATGTGTGAAGTTTGTTTGAAAACAAATCTAAAATAAGAAATGATTTATTTATTTTCTTTTTTTTTTTTTGGGTGAGGGGGCGGTGGGTGGGTGTGACCAAGGTAAGGGGGTGACCAGGTGTGGGTGCACAACTTCAAATGTTTATAATAAATGTTCATGGAACAGAATGAAAGAAATTTAATGAAATTCTATCAAATGGTAAGTTTGTTATGTACAAATATGTGGATTTTTATACAATTAAAGGGCAATAACTCAGAAGTGTACAACCATATTATGGTGATCTAAATGCTGTTTAAGTTTCATAGTTCTAGGTCAAATATATTAAAAGTTATGATGCAGAAATTGCCATATTTATAGTACCTTATATAGTTAACACTAGAAACTTCTAAGGGCCATAACTCTGGTGTTACTTGGGCAATCTGACTGAAACTTGATGAGCCGCATAAACTCATTGTAGTGAACAAGTATATGAAGTTTTATAAAAATATTCCCAACCACTTCCTAGATATGGCTCCGGACGGACGACGGACGGACAACGCCAAAACTATATCCCTCCGACTTTCGTCAGGGGATAACAACAGATGATCAAATTTTACATGTACTTATAAGCACACCAAGAAACCTATCACTTTCAATGATCTAAATTACAGACAAGAGGACCATGATGGTCCTGAATCGCTCACCTGTTCCACATGACCCAGTTTTGAGTATGACGTTGCTTTTTTCAATTATTTGACATAGTTACCTAGTTTTTCAGCTCATGTGACCCAGTTTTGAACTTGATCTAGATATCATCAAGATAAAAATTCTGACCAATTTTCATGAAGATCCATTGAAAAATATTCTAATTTTAGACCTACTGACCTAGTTTTTGACCGCAGTTGACCCAGTTTCAAATTTGAACTAGATATCATCAAGATGAACATTCAGACCAATTTTCATTCAGATCCCATGAAAAGTATGGCCTCTAGAGAGGTCACAAGGTTTTTTTATTATTTGACCTACTGACCTAGTTTTTGATGGCGCGTGACCCAGTTTCAAACTTGACCTAGATATCATCAAGGTGAACATTCTGACCAATTTTCATGAAGATCCATTCAAGGATATGGCCTCTAGAGAGGTCACAAGGTTTTTCTATTTTAAGACCTACTGACCTAGTTTTTGATCACAGTTGACCCAGTTTCAAACTTGACCTATATATCATCAAGATAAACATTTAGACCAATTTTTATACAGATCCCATAAAAATATGACCTCAAGAGAGGTCACAAGGTTTTTTCATTATTTGACCTACTGACCTACCTTTTGAGGACACGTGACCCAATTTCGAACCTGACCTAGATTTCATCAAGATGAACATTCTGACCAATTTTTATGAAGATCCATTCACAAGTATGGCCTCTAGAGAGGTCACAAGGTTTTTCTATTTTTAGACCTACTGACCTAGTTTTTGACCGCACGTGACCCAGTTTCGAACTTGATCTAGATATCATCAAGATGAACATTCAGACCAACTTTCATACAGATCCCATGAAAAATATGGCCTTTAGAGAGGTCACAAGGTTTTTCTTTTATTTGACCTACTGACCTAGTTTTTGATGGCATGTGACCCAGTTTCGAACTTGACCTAGATATCATCAAGGTGAACGTTCTAACCAATTTTCATGAAGATCTTGTGAAATATATGGCCTCTAGAGAGGTCACAAGGTTTTTCTATTTTTAGACCTACTGACCTAGTTTTTGAAGGCACGTGACCCAGTTTCAAACTTGATCTAGATATTATCAAGGTGAACATTCTGACCAATTTTCATGAAGATCTTGTGAAATATATGGCCTCTAGAGAGGTCACAAGGTTTTTCTATTTTTAGACCTACTGACCTAGTTTTTGAAGGCACGTAACCCAGTTTCGAACATGACCTAGATATCATCAAGATGAACATTCTGACCAACTTTCATAAAGATCCCACAAAAAATGTGACCTCTAGAGTGGTTACAAGCAAAAGTTTACGGATGCACGCACGGACGCCGGACGCCGCGCGATCACAAAAGCTCACCTTGTCACTTTGTGACAGGTGAGCTAAAAACAAGATAACGATATATGCTTCAACAAAATAATTCAAGTTCACTTTTGTACAAAATCACTTCAGATATATTTACTGGATGTGTTTTAATTTTCACATGCAAGACAATCTAATTAAATAGCTACTGCTGCTTTCTTTTTCCAAGAGTGATAAGTCGTTAACTTAAATTAAGCAATCAACCATTGCCTTTCAACAAACACTGCAGAGAAGCTATTCCCAGTGCACTCTAGACTAATAAATAGCTGCTGGTTACAGTGAAATAAACATGTAATTATACAGATGATGGTATTTAAGGGAACTGAATTTAGAAAAATATCATTTCAGTCTCTGACAATTGCATCCCAGAAGAAGTGTGAAGCAAATGAAGCAATATTTCACAAGACAAATTCAACTTACAAACTTTAAACTCATAATTATGTGTCTGAAGCAGGCATTTATGCTGTCATTTCCCATAGTTCAGACATCTTCCTCTTCATAGTGAATTTATTAAGGAGCACTCACTCTCGATAAATAACTGCTTACTGAAGAGAAAATGGGCGACTTTAAAGGCAGCTAGACTTAATATCAGGATCTCACATGATGTTTATTTCATATCATGGTTATATGTGGTCCCATCATTTCCCTATATTAACAGCCTTACTTAATACTGAATTCTGATTCCCATGAAATCTACTTATACCATAGGCAAATATTCTTGAGGCCAAAATCTTGATTGGCCATATTTGTCTACAAACATCACAATATCGTATGAGATACCTGCATTTTATAAGATGTTGCCTATGCATCAATCTGAGTGAAGAAAGTTTGCTATTACAAATAATTCGAAGACATATAAGACAGAAATCCATGGCATGGAACAATTGGTCATCTTGAAATCTGTGACATTTAAGGGACAAAATGTCATTTGGTTTATTTTGCTATTTACCTAATTTGTTCAATGATAGGCACTTTTTAAGCAAAATAACACCATATTATCAAAAACAAGAGGGCCATAAAATTATCAAAAACAAGAGGGCCATGAAAGCTCTGTATTGCTCACCTGACCTAGTTCTTATCCCATGTTAACCTAGTATCTAATTTGACCTAGATTTCAAAGAGACAAACATCTTGACCATGTTTTATGCAATTCAGGTTGATCACTGTGACATTGTTTTTGACTTCGGGAACCCTACTTTTAACTTTACCTAAATTTCATACAGACAAACATTTCGAAAAAGATTTTTAGTAAACAAGTTGAGAAGCTGGTCTCTACAGTGTTAAAGTTTTTCTATGATTTCACCTTATGACCCAGGTACAAATTTATCCTAGATTTTTAACAGACAAACATTCTGGCCAAGTCTCATGTAGATCAGGTAGAAAACGAGACCTTTTGAGCATTAACAATGTCTTTCTTATAATAATGGTTTGACCAAGTAACCTAGTTTTGGATGTAGATAATCAGGCTTCACGCATGACCTACATTTCATGGAAACAAACCTTCTGACAAAGCTTTATGAAAATCAAGTAGAAAATGTGGCCTCCAGTGTTTACAAAGCTTGTCTCCATGACTTGACCTAGTGACCCAGTTCAAAAGCTCAAGTAATCCAGTTTCAACAAGTGCTCTGCCAAGCGGGGCAATATATGCCAGAAGGGTTATATCAGAGGAGGATGGGAGCAAAATTTAAAGAACTTGACTGTTAAAGCCCAGAGGACAGGAACAACAAAGGGAAGAAATTCCAAAAAAAAGTCCACAGAAAAAATAACTATAAGTCCACACAAAAAAATCCTTACCAGGTACAGATATGTCAAAATAAACCTAAAACTTGGAGGTACCATCCATGTTGTACCACGGAAAAGTGGGCTCGGTTTTTCCCTACGGCTAGTAATAAAAAAGTTACAAAATAATCTATTTACAGTAATATAAAAGGGAAGTAATTCAATACAAAATTTATTGTAAGTGAACAAAAAAGGAATCTGCCAAATAGAAACAAGAGCAACACAATGCAGAGCAATAAAAACATGAAACAAAGTCATTGATGAACATTTAAGCCAAGTTTCTTTAAAAACCAGGTGACCTAGTTTTTGACCCCACATGACCCAGATTCGAACTTGACCTAAAGATCACCAAGGTTAACATTCTGACTAAGTTTCATGAAGATCAGTCATAAATGTGGCCTCTAGAGTGTTAACAAGCCTTTCCTTTGATTTGACCTAGTGACCTAGTTTTTGACCCTACCTGACCCAGATTTAAACTTGACATATATATCATCAAGATTACCATTCTGATCAAGTTTCTCTTGGATGAGAGTCACACACCCTTATATTACACACCAAATACCAAAGCTCTGGAGAAAAAGATTTTTAAAGTCTGATAGCTGAAAACCTATTTCTAACCAAAAAGACCCATAATGTTCAATGAACCAGAACCATTTGAACAACTTTCAAAACGGGCTACCCTGAGATCAGTGGTTTTGGAGGAGATGTTGTTTAAAGAAATTGTTGATGAAAAGTGACCACACCCTCTGGCATCCATGTTTTTTAAGAATAAAAAAAATTTGAACACTTATTTGTAGAAGGTCACACAAGGACCATCTGTGTGATATTATTTTAAAATTGGGCGAACAGTTTTATACAAGAAGATTTTTGAACTTTCTACTATATACATATAGGAAAAAGTGTCCACACCCTCTAGCAGTCATGTTTCTTGACGAATTGAAATAATTTGAACAATCTTGGCAGAGGGTCAAACAAGGACCATTTGTGTAAAATTATTTTAAAATCGGGCCAGCAGTTTCACATAAGAAGATTTTTTAAATTTCCACTATATGCCTGTTTCTCGTCGATTCGAGCTTTCTCATCAATTCGAGCCCTTGTGTTTTAGTAGAATTCATGCTCATGTAGCATGCTCTTCCATCAGAAATGTGTCATTAACATTTTAAAATGCCTTGAAAAAAATTAGTCATGAAACCACTGAAAAATTGAGTAAATACCTGTTTTAATATTTTGCATCAAAAATTGCTTTTTTCAAAAGAAAATTACATAGTGGGTAATATTGTGAGCCCAAATTTCAAATTAAAAGCATCCTGAGCATATTTCAACTGTTGTAAGGAGTGAACAAGAAGTCAATCTTGATAGCTATTTGCTTTATGGAAATAGAATATGCAAACATAAACACTTGATGACCTTCCAAATAAAGGGCGCGAATCGATGAGAAAGCTTTAAAATGATGTGGAGTTTGACCTCCTTCAGTCTTGTGCAAAAAGTACATGTAAAAGATGGTAACATTGTAATTCTTATTGCCCATTGTTAAATGCAAATATTTTTGTAACAAAAAAACAAAAATTATTCAATTGAACAGGTTTACAAAAATATGCACAACCCTATAAGATTTAAGAGGCTCGAATCAAGGAGAAAGCAGCATATACATAAAGGGAAAAGTGACCACACCCTCTGGCAGCCATGTTTTTTGATGAATCGGAATAATTTGAACAATCTTGGCAGAGGGTCACAGAAGGACCATTTGTGTTGAATTATTTTAAAATCTGGCTAGCAGTTTCACACAAGAAGATTTTAAAAGTTTCCTCTATATACATATAGGGAAAAGTGACCACGCCCTCTGGCGGCCATGTTTTTTGACAAATCGGTATAATTTGAACAATCTTGGTAGATGGTGACATAAGGACCATTTCTGGTGAAATTATTTCAAAATCGGACCATCAGTTTAGGAAGAGATGTCGTTTGAAGATTTTTCTATTTTTAGCTCTGGAAGCCCCTATGTGCAAACCTTTGAACAATTTTGGTAGAGGACCATACAAGGAACATCCATGCCAAGTTTCATCAAAATCCATTCAGTGGTTTTGGAGGAGATTATACACAGTCATTTAAACACAACTGTTGATGACAGACGACTTGACACATGGATGGACGGATGCACGACTGACACAGCGTGATCACAATAGCTAACCATGAGCACTTTATGCTCAGGTGAGCTAAAAACAAGAAAGTGACAAAGAAAATAATTAAAATAAAATGATCAAATTAAGTTTGCTTGTTAGAATTGGACAGTTCTGAGTATGAGCATGAGGGAATCTTCCATTATACTAAAGAAGAACTAGAAAATGCTTTTGTAAAAAAGCGCATGTCTCCCCCAATGCAAAGTCCTATAGGCAAGAAGTCAATAGGGGTCAGGAGTGAAAGTCAAAGAGACACTGATGGTTGGCTGCAATAGGGATCATCTACTTGGCATGTCCAGTCATCCCGCTAAATTTCAACACTCTTGGCCTAGTGGTTCGCAAGTCACTGTTCAGGCTCCTGTGACCTTGACCTTTGATCAAGTGACCTCAAAATAAATAGGGGTCATCTACTCTGCATGTCCAATCATCCTATTAAGTTTCAACATTGTAGGTCAAGTGGTTCTCAAGTTATTTCCAAAAAATGATTTTACATGAACAGGCCACTGTGACCTTGACTTTTAATAGACTGACCCCAAAATCAATAGGGGTCATCTACTCTGCATGTTCAATCATCCTATGAAGTTTCAACATTCTGGGTCAAGTGGTTCTCAAGTTATTGATCGGAACTGGTTATCAATGTTCAGGCCCCTGTGACCTTGACCTTTAACGGAGTGACCCCAAAAACAAAAGGGGTCATTTCCTCTGCATGAACAATCATCCTATGAAGTTTCAACATTCTGGGTCGAGAGGTTCTCAAGCTATTGATTGGAAATGGTTTTCTATGTTCAGGCCCCTGTGGCCTTGACCTTTAACAGAGTGACCCTAAAATCGTTAGGGGTCATCTACTCTGCATGACCAATCATTCTATTAAGTTTCAACATTCTGGGTCAAGTGGTTCTCAAGTTACTGACCAGAAATGGTTTTCAATGTTCAGGCCCCTGTGACCTTGAACTTTAATGGAGTGATCCCAAAATCGATAGGGGTCATCTACTCTGCATGTACAATCATCCTATGAAGTTTCAACATTCTGGGTCAAGTGGTTGTCTAGTTATTGATCGGAAATGGTTTTCCATGTTCAGGCCCCTATGACCTTGACCTTTGATGGAGTGACCCCAAAATCAATAGGGGTCATCTACTCTTCATGACCAATCATCCTATGAAGTTTCAACATTCTGGGTCAAGTGGTTCTCTAGTTATTGATCGGAAATGGTTTTCCATGTTCAGGCCCCTGTGACCTTGACCTTTGATGGAGTGACCCCAAAATCAATAGGGGTCATCTACTCTTCATGATCAATCATCCTATGAAGTTTCAACATTCTGGGTCAAGTGGTTCTCTAGTTATTGATCGGAAATGGTTTTCAATGTTCAGGCCCCTGTGACCTTGACCTTTGACGGAGTGATCCCAAAAACAATAGGGGTAGTCTACTCCAGCAGCCCTACAACCCAATGAAGTTTGAAGGTTCTAGGTCAAATGGTTCTCCAGTTATTGCTCGGAAATGAAGTGTGATGTACGGACGGACGGACCCGTCCTTCCTTGACCTTTGACGGAGTGACCCCAAAAACAATAGGGGTCGTCTACTCCAGCAGCCCTACAACCCTATGAAATTTAATGGTTCTAGGTCAAATGGTTCTCCAGTTATTGCTCGGAAATGAAGTGTGACGTACGGACGGACAGGGCAAAAACAATATGTCTCCTGGAGGAGACATAACAAGAGCTGTTACTAATGGTGACAAATGCCCCCACAGCACCTTGACCTTTGACCTGATGACCTTGACCTGTGACCCCAAAGTCAATAGGGGTCGTGTACTCAATAAGTACTATCAGCATGTGATGTTTGAAGGTCCTGTGTGCAGTGGTTTGCGAGTAAAGTGCCTTCATGCAAAAAGTTAACATTGGCCCCTGTGACCTTAACCTTTGACCTGGTGACCCCAAAGTCAGTAGGGCTCATGTACTCAGTAAGTACTATCAGCATGTGAAGTTTGAAGGTCCTGGGTGCAGTGGTTCGTGAGTTAAGTGCCTTCATGCAAAAAGTTAACATTAGCCCCTTTGACCTTGACCTAGTCAGTAGGGGTTGTGTACTCAATAAGTACTATCAGCATGTGAAGTTTAAAGGTCCTGGGTGCAGTGGTTCGCAAGTAAAGTGCCTTCATGCAAAAAGTTAACATTGGTCGCTGTGATCTTGACCTTTGACCTGGTGACCCCAATGTCAGTAGGGGTCGTGAACTCAATAAGTACTATCAGCATGTGAAGTTTGAAGGTCCTGGGTGCAGTCGTTCACGAGTAAAGTGCCTTCATGCAAAAGTTAACGTTGGCCTTCATGCAAAAAGTTAACATTGTGACGAACGAACGAACGAACGAACGGACGGACAGTTGAAAACTAATATGCCTCCCTTCGGGGCCATAAAAAGAAGAAATTGAAGAAGAAAAAGGCGAAACACAATTAAATCTGATTTATCTAGTAGTTCAAATAGTTCTACTAGCTCATCAAGTAAAACATTAAAACAAGAGGGTCATGATGACCCTGGATCACTCACCTGAGTAATATGAGCTACATGTTTCAAATGTCAAACTGATGATAAAATATTAAGAAAGCCATAGTCAACGAAATTCAGTTTTACGATTTGTGTGCAAAACTGTGTATGTCATCAAAATTTCAAGGCTGTATCTTAAAAAACAAGAAAGCAGGTCAGTAGGTCAAGGTCAAGGTCACAGTCAAGTGACATCATATTACTTGGGGTCATCAGGTAATTATAATTAAACAGTCTTGGAAATAGGATCAGATGATTATTTAAGTATTTTTCCTATATAACTCATATAATAACTAAGTGACCCCAGGGCGGGGCCTCTTTTTACCCCAGGGGCATAATTTGAAAAATTTTGGTAGAGGACTACTAGGCAATGCATCATACCAAATATCAAAAGCCTAGGTCGTATGGTTTCAGACGAGAAGATTTTTAAAGCTTTTTCCTATATGTCTATATAAAACTTGGGACCCCCAGGGCTGGGCCTCTTTTCAACCCAGGGGGGACAATTTGAACAATTTTGGTTGAGGACCATAAGACAATGCTATAAACCAAATATCAAAGGTCTAAGTGTTGTGGTTTCAGACAAGAAGATTTTTAAACTTTTTTTCCTATATAAGTCTATGTAAAACTTTGGACACCCGGGGCAGGGCCATATTTGACCCTATGGGGATAATTTGAATAATCTTGGTAGAGGACCACTAGATGATGCTACATACCAAATATCAAAGCCCTAGGACATGTGGTTTTGTACAAGAAGATTTTCAAAGTTTTCCCTATATAAGTCTATATAAACCATGTGACCCCCGGGGCGGGGCCATATTTGACCCTAGGGGGATAATTTGAACAATTTTGGTAGAGGTCCATTAGATGATGCTACATACCAGATATCAAAGCCCTAGGCCCTGTGGTTTTGGACAAGAAGATTTTTAAAGCTTTTCCTTTCGGTTGCCATGGCAACCAGAGTTCTGCATGGAATTCAATTCTTTGAATAATTTTGAAAGGGGGCCACCCAAGGATCATTCCTGTGAAGTTTGGTGTAATTCTGCCCAGTGGTTTTCAATAAGAATTTTTTTTAGAAATTGTTGACGGACAACGCACTATGCACAACGGACATCGAGCGGTCACAATAGCTCACCTTTTCACGAAGTGACAGGTGAGTTAAAAAAAAACAAACAAAAAAAGAAAAACAAACAAATAACATAAAAACTCAAATCTGGCATTACGTCTAAGTGCACAAATTCACATGATGAATAATAATTCATGACTTTAGCGTGTGTGTGTGTGTGTTCAGGTTTAACATCTTTTTCAACAATTTTTCAGTCATTACTAAACATCAAAACACAAACTGTACACAGAAGTTTCACAATATAAGAAATTCATATTCACATTAAAATTAGAAACAATATCGCACACATAACGCCACATACAAATGTTACTCATGTGGGTCAAATTCACACAAACGCTCTGAATGCCGTTTCTGGAAGGCAGTCTACAATAATTGCCAAACTAAAGGTCACATTCAAAAAGTCTGCATGAAACAGAATAAACAACAAGAGGGCCATAATGGCCCTATATCGCTCACCTGTTATCACTGCAGTTAAGGACAAGAAAGTAAAAAAATCATCAAGATCAATCAAAAGAATCATGAGAAAATAGAGCTGAAATTTTCTTAAAGGTACAGATATGTCACAAGAGGGTCATGATGACCCTGGATTGCTCACCTGAGTAATATGAGCTATATGTTTCAAATGTCAAACTGATGATTTTTAGAAATTTTTTGGAAGATTTTCCAATGTACAATCAAGTAACCCCTGGGGCTGGGTCAATTTGACCTGGTGGGGGGGGGGGGGGGGAGTCAAGATTAAACAAATTTTGTAGAGGTCCAATAGGCAATGCTACATGTCAAATATCTAAGCTCTAAGCCTTCTGGTTTATTTTTAGAAAATTTTGAAGATTTTTCTATGTACAATCAAGTAACCCCATGGGGCGCGGTTAATTTGACCCCGGGGGTCATGATTTGAACAAATTTTGTAGAAGTCTACTAAGCAATGCTACATGTCAAATATCTAAGATCTAGGCCTTCTGGTTCATTCTTAGAAAATTTTCCTATGTAAAATCAAGTGACCCCTAGGGCAGGGTCAATTCTGACCCTGGGAGACATGATTTGAACAAATTTTGTATAGGTCCACAAGGCAATGTTACAAGTGAAATATCTAAGCTCTAGGCCTTCTGGTTTCTTTTTAGAAATTGTTTGAAGATTTTCTTATGTAAAATCAAGTGACCCCTGGGGCAGGGTCATGATTTGAACAAATGTTGTAGATGTCCATTAGGCAATGCTACATGTGAAATATCTAAGCTCTAGCTAGGCTTTCTGGTTTATTTTTAGAAAATTTTTGAAGATTTTCCTATGTAAAATCAAGTAACCCCTAGGGCAGGGTCAATTTTGACCCCGGGGTCATGATTTGAACAACTTTAGTAGAGGTCCACTAGGCAATGCTACATGTCAAATATCTTCTGGTTTTTGAGAAGAAGATTTTTGAAGATTTTCCTATGTAAAATCAAGTGACCCCTGGGGCGGGGTCAATTTTAACCCCGGGGGTCATGATTTGAACAAATTTTGTAGAGGTCTACTAGGCAATGCCACATGTGAAATATCTAAGCTCTAGGCCTTCTGGTTTATTTTTAGAAAATTTTTGAAGATTTTCCTATGTAAAATCAAGTGACCCCTGGGGTGGGGTCAGTTTTGACCCCGGGGTCATGGTTTGAACAATTTTAGTAGAGGTCAACTAGCAATGCTACATGTCAAATATCTAAGCTCTAGGGCTTCTGATTTATGAGAAGAAGATTTTTTAAAATTTTCCTATGTAAAATCAAGAGACCCCTGGGGCGGGGTCAATTTTGACCTCGGGGTCATGATTTGAACAAATTTGGTAGAGGTCCACTAGGTAATGCTACACACCAAATATCTAAGTTCTAGGTCTTCTGGTTTTTGAGCAGAAGATTTTTAAAGTTTTTCCTTTCGGTTCCCACGGCAACCATAGTTCTATATGGAATTCAATTCTTTGAACAAATTTGAAAGGGGGCCACCCAAGGATCATTCCTGTGAAGTTTGGTGTAATTCTGCCCAGTGGTTTTCAAGAAGAATATTTTTTTTACAAATTGTTGACGCACGACGGACATCAAACAAAATTCCTGTGTACATAGATTCATACAATGTACTATTGTTAATTGGTTGGGGTGCTCATATTTCTTGTCTATCTTTGTCCCTGTACAACAAAATTAAATCTTCTTCCAACTGTTGCAGCAAAATTGGAAAATCTGAATATTCACAGGTGTATGGTATAGGTGGCGAAATCCTACAGGTGCTTTGTTGTCACTTTTCATATAGGTGGTTCACAGTTCTTGCAAGTATTTCATATGTTTAAAAGACTGCACAACGACTGTATTTTGGAGCTAGATTTTCTCCAGAAATACAAATGTACTCTTGACTTCAGAGATAATTGTTTGAGAATTAATAACACTCTGATAGCGCTTGTCTCTCCTGAAAGTTCTTACTGCTTGGGTTTAGCATGTGCTTGTGCTGATGTTACTTTGAAACCAAATGGTCAAACGGTCATTCCTGTGCGTTTGTCCAAAATTCCGATCAATTCTGTGGCTTTGATTGAGCCAATTCCGTCATTGCATGGAATGGGATCAACATGTCTTGTGCAATGACAATGGGAGGTAAGGCAAACTTTTTATTGATTGTGAAATTCACAGAAATCACAGATATATACCTGGCAAGTTGTTTCAAGTCGATAGCATCGCAAATACGAAACCAAGCAACCAAACGAAAGATGCAGGTAAGCAAACACAATCATATTTCTAATATCTCAGTTGAAGATGAGAATGTATTCTTGAACAAAGCTAAAGATTTGGGATTGAACATGGATCATGCAAATCTAACACATACTACAGTAATTTCAGTACCTGTTTCTGCTATCATTCAAAGAAATGTAAAGTTATTAAGTTCAATTTTGATCAAGATGCTTTAAGGTAGTTCTGCACATTCGGATCAAAGTTTTTTCTACAATGTAGAATTTGATTAAACTCTGATTTTTCAAAACTTCAGAATTTACTTAGAAAATTCAGCAAATAAAAAAAGGCAGGGTCGTGTGCTTGATTTTTTGCTATAATGATTTGAAAAATTTGGACCACACGCAAATTTTTATAATGGGAGTCTATGGGAAAATCATAACTTTCATAACAATTTCACGAATAGAAATTTTTCTACAATGTTACTAGATTTTAATGAAACTTCTCACATTGTAAATAAATGTATGACCTATAATGTGGTGAAATAAAATGTATAGGTCTGTGTGCTTATTTTTGAGACATTTGATCATGATTAAAGTGAACCGCACATTTCATGCTAATTTTAAGACATTAATAATATCTTAAATTATTTAAAATGTCAAATGTTTTAATACCATATTTCAACTTTAGGAAGATAGTAACAGTGCCATTGTAATAAATGTACTCACAGGTTGCCCTTAATTCTCAAATGAATTTAATTTCTGTATGCCGAATCCAGGCTATATTCTATGTTTTCCGGATGAATGACATTATGCCATCACTTCCAGTTTATCAAACGTGCAGAACTAAATTAAACTTAATTACATTGTAAAAAGGAAGAATTCTGGCAAATCTAATATTCAGGGTTGTGAAACTGAAGTAAATAATAATTTTAACTTCTGAATTTTAAGACAGAATGGTTATAGTGATACTTTGGTTTTACTATATGGTCTTCCATTATACTTTTAAGGTTATGTTTCAACTTCAAACAAATAGAATTATCATGGCAAGATTTAAACCATAAGGGAGCTGAAAACGTTCTTTCAAGAATCTATAATAATCTAGATAGAAAAAGAAAAATGTCTTGTATCAATGGCCATTTTAAAGGGATACGTACTCGGCATTTTTTCAAGACATGGATTGATGATTTATTCATTCGTATCTAACTAATTTTACTAAAGGAAACAGAAAGAGGCCACTTTCTTGAATTAAATCTTGCTGTTGTAATCACAATAAGACTATACCTGGAGGCACAAAAACATTATATGACAAATCCTCTAATCAAGAATTTGATAATCAAACACTAATCATCTTATCTTGGTCATAGTTAAAGTGAGTTACTTCAAGAAGAAAAGTGGAATTTTATAGCAATTTTGAGTTGTTATCTTGACATGCCATATTTAACTAATTTATTTTAGTTTATATTAATTTATTTTAGCTTGACTGTGATAAAAGCTTCAAGCTTATCTGAACCACTCTCAAGTCTGCTTCCTGGAAAAACCAGTACTGGTGTCACAAGAGAAGGCGTGGTCATGACCCATGTCGAGCTTGAACCCATGACCCCTGGATTGAGCAGCCGACACCTTAACTGCTAGACCACCACTCCCAATAATTTATTATGTGTGTCAGGTTAGCAAACACATGAAAATCTGTGCACCCACGTCATCAAAGTAAGAAACCAACTAGAAGATGCTTTTGTAAAAAAGCGCGTATCTCCCCCACTGCATAGTCGTATATGCAAGAAGTCAATAGGGTAGAAGAGCGAAAGTCAAAGAGACACTGATGGTTGGCTGCAATAGGGATCACCTATTTGGCATGTCCAATCATCCCACTAAGTTTCAACATTCTGGGCCTAGTGGTTCTCAAGTTATGAATTGGATATGGTTTTCCATGTTCAGGTTGCTGTGACCTTGACCTTTGATCAAGTGACCCCAAAATCATTTGGGTTCATTTACTCTGCATGTCCAATTATCCTCTTAAGTTTCAACATTCTGGGTCAAGTGGTTCTCAAGTTATTGATTGGAAAGAGTTTTCTATGTTCAGTCCCCTGTGACCTTGACCTTTGATGAAGTGACCCCCAAAAACAATAGGGGTCACCTACTCTGTTATTCCTATCTCCCTATGAAGTTTGAAGGTTCTAGGTCAAATGTTTCTGAAGTTATAAACTGGAAATGGATTTCCATTTTCTGTCCACTGCGACCTTGACCTTTAGCAGAGTGACCCCAAAATCAATAGGGGTCATCTCCTCTGCATGACCAATCATCCTATGAAGTTTCAACATTCTGGGTCAAGTGGTTCTCAAGTTACTGAATGAAATTTGTTTTCCATGTTCAGGCCCATGTGACCTTGACCTTTGATCAAGTGACCCCAAAATCAACTAGAACTGTCACAGGAGTGACGAATAATACCCCCACAATATGGCCTTATCACAGAAAAATGGCAACCATGAGAAAGAAATGGCTACAAGAAGATGCAATTTAAGTTGTTTAACTTAAGGTGAAAAAACTGAAATGAGTGCTTGTGAAAGAGCCTAGTGTTATAATTAGACAATGATTTCAGTTATTATACAGTTAATTATGTAAATGTTTTGTTTTAATAGCATACAAAATATTTCAAGGTTGGAAATAAACGAATATCATTAAAAAAAGACTTATTTCAAACATAAAATGATTTTTTGGGTGTTTTTAGACAAAAACTCACAGGAGTGATGAATTATACCCCCACAATATGGCCTTGTCACAGAACTATGCCAATGTCAAAGCCGAACTTGCTTGACCTTTGACCTACTGACCACAAAATCAACAGAGGTCATCTGCTAGTCATGATCAACCTCCCTATGAAGTTTCATGATCCTCCGCAAAAGCGTTCTCAAGTTATTGTCCATAAAAAGTTTAAATGACCTTTGACCTTTGGAACTCAAAATCAATATGGGTCATCTGCTTGACATGACCATCCTCCAGATTAAGTTTCCTGATCCTAGTACCAAGCACTCTCAAGTTATTGTCCGAAAACTGTTTAAATGTTCTGGGTCAATGTGACCTTGACCGGTGACCTCAAAATCATTAGGGGTCATCTGCTAGTCATAACAAACCTCCCTATCAATTTTCATGATCCTAGGCCCAAGCATTCTCAAGTTATCATCTGGAAACCGTTTAACTGTTCCAAGTCACTGTGACCTTGACCTTTAACCTACAGACCTCAAAGTCGAACTTGACCTGCATTTCATGATGTTACACCTGTGTACCAAAATTTATGATCCTAGGCCCAAGCGTTCTCAAGTTATCATCCGGAAACCATTTAACTGTTCCGAGTCCCTGTGACCTTGACCTTTGACCTACAGACCTCAAAGTCGAACTTGACCTGCATTTCATGATGTTACACCTGTGTACCAAAATTTATGATCCTAGGCCCAAGAGTTCTCAAGTTATCATCTGGAAACCGTTTAACTGTTCAGGGTCACTGTGACCATGACCTTTGACCTACTGATCCCAAATTTGAACTTGACCTTATTTTCTGATGTTACACCTGTGTACCAAAAATTACTTAAATTGGTCAAGCCTTTCTTGAGTTATCATCCGGAAACCATGCAAAACCAACGGACGGACGGACGGACCGACCGACCGACCGCCAAACTCACTCCTATATACCCCCCCAAACTTCGTTTTGTGGGGGTATAATAAGGGTAATCTAGTCTGCATGTCCAATCATCCTATGAAGTTTCAACATTCTGGGTCAAGTGGTTTTCAAGTTACTGACCAGAAATGATTTTCCATGTTCAGCCCCCTGTGACCTTGACCTTTAATAGAGTGGCCCTAAAATAAATAGGGGTCATCTTCTCTGCATGACTAATCATCCTATGAAGTTTCAACATTCTGGGTCAGGTGGTTCTCAAGTTACTGACCAGAAACGGTTTTCCATGTTCAGACTCCTGTGACCTTGAACTTTAACTAAGTGACCCCAAAATCAATAGGGGTCATCTACTCTGCATGACCAATCATCCTATGAAGTTTGAACATTCTGGGTCAAGTGGTTCTCAAGTTATTGATCGGAAATGGTTTTCCATGGTCAGGCCCCTGTGACCTTGACCTTTGACGCGGTGATCCCAAAAGCAATAGGGGTCGTCTACTCCATAAGTCCTGCCACCCTATGAAGTTTGAAAGTTCTAGGTCAAATAGTTCTCCAGTTATTGATCGGAAATGAAGAGTGACGGACGGACGGACAGGGCAAAAACAATACGTCTCCCCCGGTGGTGTGGTGGGGGGGGGGGGGGGGGTGGAAGACATAAATATCCTTTGTCAGACTATGTAAAAATTATCAGTTTTACAAGGACTTCAATTTTTATCCACAATTTTACTTGTGTATCCCTTTAAGAAAAAACAGTTCAATGATCCAATAAAAATCTCATCATTAAATTCAGTTCCTGTAAAAGTTACTTCAGACAGCAGAAGTCATCCTGTGAATGATTTTATTCTCAAAAGGCACCTGTCTAGGCAAAGATGTTCTGTTATTTTTTCAAAGAGTTGATGATTCCATTCAATCAGTCAGAATTGTTTGATGTTTAAATTAGATTTATGGTAAAGCCTGCGGGCAAGTAAGGATCTTTTCACAGGAAAAAAACTCCACAATTTTTGTGACCATGTTTTGTCTGTGGGTTTAAGAAATGTAGGTTTTATCATCATGGAATTTTGTAATTACTCTCCTTCAATACAAAAGTAGTGAAAAATTGGAATACTGCTTTTGATTTCAATATAATTTCTAATTATACATTTGCATTTGATAGATATTGGAATATTTCAACAATCTGTACCAAAAGGAAAGTTTTAAAACAACATACAGCTTCGAAATTCAAATATTTCCAATCTATCCTGGTTGCGCAACTAAGAGTGATAAGGGGAGATGATAGTATTTTTTACAAACTTGCATTTCTAATGAATTTTGGCAAAATATATATTTGTCAATGTAAATATTTGACAAATATAATACAAAAGTTCTTATATTCGTAAAGTTCTTAGGATGTTTATTATATTTATACATATGCTAAAGTATTTCTATCTTGGCTGGTCAACCTGGACAGGAAAATTAAATTATAAAAGTACTTTGTTACAGTGAAATTCTAACATGTATGAAGCAGTCAGTGGACATAAATAAGTGTAAATGATGACTTCTTAAACTTTCAACCAAATCCTTTACTTGATCAAAATCTGATTAATCATCTTTAAAGGTCCATAATGTTTTAAATTTTTATCTTACAAACAGATAAAACAGCTTTCCAAATAGATGTTATGCTTACATGGTTAGAAAAACACTACTTTTAATATTGCACATGAACTGTAATAGTTAGAGCCATAAAGGGAGGTAATAAAAAACAATAGATTCAATTAAACATTCTAGTATATTAAGCAATATTCAAACCTTGGACAAATGTTAAAGAAAGTAATTATAAGAAATAAAATTTAACAAGAAATTAATGTATTTTATGTTCATTCTGAAAATGTGGCAGCTGCATTTTAAACAAAGGCATTATGAGCCTTTAAGGAACAAGAAAAAGGTTGGTTTGCTTTTTATTGTTTAATGTCAGTTCTAGATAAAGTTGCATTAATTGAAAGAAAGAACTTAGACAAAAAAAAAAGCTTATCCTCTTTCAGAAATTGCAATTTTCTCATTTTATCCTGTTCAATACTGATTCCATGACAAGGAAAGAAACTGACGAAAGACTTTAAGAAAACAAGAGGACCATGATGGTCCTGAATCGCTCACCTCTTCCCACATGTCCCAGTTTTGAGTATGACATCGTTTTTTCTATTATTTGACATAGTGACCTAGTTTTTGAGCTCATGTGACCCAGTTTTGAACTTGACCTAGATATTATCAAGATAAAAATTCTGACCAATTTTCATGAAGACCCATTGAAAAATATGGTCTCTAGAGAGGTCACAAGGTTTACTATTATTTGACCTACTGACCTAGTTTTCAGGTGAACATTCTCACTAATTTTCATGAAGATCTCACGAAAAATATGGCCTCTAGAGAGGTCACAAGGTTTTTCTATTTTTATACCTACTGGCCTAGTTTATGATCGTTCGTGACCCAGTTTCGAAACTCACCTAGATATCATCAAGGTGAACATTCAGATCAATTTTCATGAAGATCCATTGAAAAATATGGCCTCTAGAGAGGTATAAAGATTTTTCTAATTTTAGACCTACTGACCTAGTTTTTGACCGCAGTTGACCCAGTTTCGAACTTGACCTAGATATTATCAAGATGAAGATTCAGACCAACTTTCATACAGATCCCATGAAAAGTATGGCCTCTAGAGAGGTCACAAGGTTTTTTTATTATTTGACCTACTGACCTAGTTTTTTAAGGCACGTGACCCAGTTTCAAACTTGGATTAGATATCATCAAGGTGAACATTCTGACCAATTTTCATGAAGATCCATTCAAGGGTATGGCCTCTAGAGAGGTCACAAGGTTTGTCTATTTCAAGACCTATTGACCTAGTTTTTGATCGCAGTTGACCTAGTTTCAAACCTGACCTATATATCATCAAGATAAACATTCAGACCAACTTTCATACAGATCCCATGAAAAATATGGCCTCTAGAGAGGTCACAACGTTTTTTCATTATTTGACCTACTGACCTACTTTTTGATGGCACGTGACCCACTTTCAAACTTGACCTAGATATCATCAAGATGAACATTCAGACCAACTTTCATACAGATCCCATGAAAAATATGGCCTCTAGAGAGGTCACAAGGTTTTTCTATTATTTGACCTACTGACCTAGTTTTCGACCGGACATGACCCACTTTCGAACTTGACCTAGATATCATCAAGGTGAACATTCTGACCAATTTTCATGAAGATCTCATGAAATATATGGCCTCTAGAGAGGTCACAAGGTTTTTCTATTTTTAAACCTACTGACCTAGTTTTTGAAGGCACTTGACCCAGTTTCGAACTTGACCTAGATATCATCAAGGTGAACGTTCTGACCAATTTTCATGAAGATCTTGTGTAATATATGGCCTCTAGAGAGGTCACAAGGTTTTTCTATTTTTAGACCTACTGACTTAGTTTTTGATGGCACGTGACCCAGTTTCGAACTTGGCCTAGATATCATCAAGGTGAACATTCTGACCAATTTTCATGAAGATCTCATGAAATATATGGTCTCTAGAGAGGTCACAAGGTTTTTCTATTTTTAGACCTACTGACCTAGTTTTTGATGGCACGTGACCCAGTTTCAAACTTGACCTAGATATCATCAAGGTGAACATCCTGACCAACTTTCATAAAGATCCCATGAAAAATGTGACCTCTAGAGCGGTCACAAGCAAAAGTTTACGGACGCACGCACGCACACACGGACTGACGGACGCCGCGCGATCACAAAAGCTCACCTTGTCACTTTGTGACAGGTGAGCTAAAAACAAGTAGCACATTATTTATATCTCCAGAATATGACAATATTTGCACATCAATATCCCTTTTCTGTTTCATATAAGTTAGTAACTTATGTCATATACTTAGGTGTCTCTGGTTTAGGACTCGACGCTTAGGCATTTTGAAATCAATAATTTTGAATATATTTTTTTTCTATCATTATCCAAAATTTGAAAATAATTGGAAACATTTTTTATTATGATTGTTTAAAACTTAATTTTCAAGTTTTACTGGTAGACATTCAAATGAATTACAAATTTAAAGTATCCCCAAGTGAAATTAAGAGAATTTACTTTTCAGGACTTTTTCTAAGTTTCTGATTAATGACAGTCCTTGCAAAAATTGAATAACTTTGAATTTGCCATGCTCAAACTGTTATTTACACTTGCCTAGAACTTTTTCACCACAGTTACAACTGAATTGTTTAAAAGGTAGAGTGTGTGTGTGCGTATGTGTGTTTGGGTGAAAAAACTGGGTCGTGAAAATACGTGACATTTCATTTTAATGGAGTAAAACTATCTGTCAACATGGTTTTGGTAGTTTATTCAATAAATGTTGATGTATTTATGTGTTTGAGAGGTTTTTACTTACAAAACATACAATTTTCTGACAGAATCATATGTAATTATCTATTTGATACTGAGGTGCAGACAGTCATGTACCAAGAATAGTAAAGGTTGGTTTTTCCAAAAATTGTGTCAGATTTCATTAGTGAACAAACCTTACTATGCAAGAACTTTCTTTGAATAATCAGGAATTTTTTGCTTCAAAGCCTAATTGGCATTGGGAATGGGACCCATGAGACAGTGGTCTAATCCCTTTATCAAAACAACAATCACTCATGTTATCAAAAGTCACCTGTGAAAAACAACAATATTTTATTAAGCTACAGGCATGTCACACATCTATAATACACAATCGTTGGTGATGCTTTGATTTAAACTGTAATCATGTTTGGCAGGTCTCAGTAACGACCCAGTCATTGTAGCTAGGAAAAAGGTCTAAAAATTGAATATTTTGAAAAGCTAGAGAATTATGGTTTTGGTGGGGAGACCAGAGCCATTAACAAGGAAATCCATTGATGCAATCATCAAAGACGCCGCCAAGTGTTGTGTCTGAAGTACATTTACTGCAAAATGAGAAATTACCTAATTATTACTATATTAGACTGACTGGTTACAAATTACCAACATCAGCAACACAATATTTATAAACTGTTAGAAACATTCAAGAATAAACCTGATAAAGAAGTATTACCATGCAATACAAATCTTCTACCTGCAATGACATTGACATTGCGAGTAGGTGATCCCTTTACATACACAATTAAAATAATTATTTCACCAACTAAGGTCAGCACCTGTGGAAAAGTCTTATATGCAGGTGCATGTGTATGAAGTTTCACACAATAAAAATTATTTTTCTTTTAAAAATAATTCAATTTATTTTTCGGAGAAATTGTCATATGTCTTGCTATTGACGAGCATTATCGGTTGCTATTCATTTGGTTATTCTCGGGTTTTATCATTGCATTCACTGTCTTACGTTGGTTCCCCGTTTGTTGTTTATGAATGGGCTAAAGTCCACAGTATATAAGCATGTAAATCCCGTGCACTTTTCTCAGTTAGATATCGACATGTTGCTTTCAACACAAGAAAACTTTACCCGCCCACCACACCCTGAAATAATTTTGTGTATGAATATTTTAGATATATGAATATTCTCAAACAATTGTTAAAGGGTCAGGACTATTCTGTTAATATAAGATGTAAATATTGCTTATCTTGAACAGTTCTGACAAAGTTACTGCTTTTCGGAGTTTATCTAATTACTGGTAGCTGTACTGAAGTTAATAGTCATGTATTTGCTCTGATGAGAGCTGTATGAGCACTGCAATGAGAACAAGTCTACCCCAGCTTTGATGTTAATATGACATTAAATTGTGAGCTGGGACCTTAAGTACAAACGTTTCACTATTCAGTAACAGTGATTTATAGGATGTATAAAATCATAGATCAGTGTTTTATTGTTCTCTTATCAGAAATGCAAGTTCAGTGATGCTATATAGACACATACACAGTTTTATTTGTAAATGTTTATGTTACTATGGCTTTAATTATTTTAATTTAAAAGATTGGTTTACTTCATTAGAGGAAGTGCATTTGCTTCGTAAAACTTTAAGGAGTTTACAATGGACGATATATCTAAGAAATCATTTTATGATATAATTATTTAAAATCAGTTGCTCTTCTATCGACCGAGAGACGATCAGGCGTGTCTATATTTTCTAAATCTTAAAACTGACTCTTACTTCTCGTGACAGGGCACCCGTCAGGGTAGGCTGACCTTTGATCAGAACACTAATTGGGAGATGTATCATACACTATTTGCATAAAAGTATTGCGTCATTGGTTTTGCCCTTAGTGCTTGGTAATTCCAATATTGCGTTGCAGTGCATGGCTTTGCCATACAGTGATGCGGGTTGAGATTTTTATCCATGCATTGAGGTTAGCCAGCGATGGATGGAATCTTTAATTCGACAATCATTTGTGGCAACTTGGACCGTTTATCACTGTATTATTGCGTTTGCATTGCGTTGCGTTAGTATGATACTTTTGCGGGTTTAGTTGCCGCTGGGACTGATACAAATTTATTCATCATTGGCATCTGCAACACATCTGTTCTCCTTTCAGACAACTACATGCGCTGAGGCTAGCCAGCGATGTTTCTCTGTAAAATTTGAGCGGCCAGTTCATTCCAACCTTAGTTTATTTACAGTTATATTCCGAAACGTTGATAGTGTACGTTAAACTTAGTCGTGTAATATTATGCAGTGCATTACATACATTTCGTTGTGTTTTATGATTATGATACAGAACTATATGTTATAGAAATAAATATGTATAAATAGCACAGGATTTATTTGTCTTTTGTTTCGAGTAATAAAATAAATGCAGTTTGTTTGGAAATGAGGAAATGCTGAAAGTTAATTATTTCATAGTTGTGGTTCACAGAAACTATTATTTTTATTATCATAATGTTACAAGTGTTTTCTATTCACTGATAAAGTTTCACGTGATCTGGTAATGGATTTCCTATAATTTCATTGGATATTTGGAAAACATTGCTCTTTCGGAAAACTTTACTTAGAGTAACCTCCCTTATCAATAAATCGGATCAACATTTTGACGAATGTTTAAATAAACAAGAGGACCATGATGGTCCTGAATCGCTCACCTCTTCCCACATGACCCAGTTTTGAGTATGACGTCATTATTTGACATAGTGACCTAGTTTTTGAGCTCATGTGACCCAGTTTTGAACTTGACCTACATATTATCAAGATAAAAATTCTGACCAATTTTCATGAAGATCCATTGAAAAATATGGTCTCTACAAAGGTCACAAGGTTTTTCTATTATTTGACCTATTGACCTAGTTTTCAAAGGTAGGTGACCCTGTTTTGAACTTTACCTAGATATCATCAAGGTGAACATTCTCACTAATTTTCATGAAGATCTCATGAAAAATATGGCCTCTAGGGAGGTCACAAGGTTTTTCTATTTTTATACCTACTGGCCTAGTTTTTGACTGCACGTGACCCAGTTTCGAAACTGACCTAGATATCATCAAGGTGAACATTCAGATCAATTTTCATGAAGATCCATTGAAAAATATGGCCTCTAGAGTGGTCAAAAGATTTAAACAATTTTAGACCTACTGACCTAGTTTTTGACTGCAGTTGACCCAGTTTCAAACTTGACCTAGATATCATCAAGATGAACATTCAGACCAACTTTCATACAGATCCCATGAAAAATGTGGCCTCTAGAGAGGTCACAAGGTTTTTCTATTATTTGACCTACTGACCTAGTTTTTAACCGCACGTAACCCAGTTTCAAATCTGATCTAGATATCATCAAGGTGAACATTCTGACCAATTTTTATGGAGATCCTTCACAAATATGGCCTCTAGAGAGGTCACAAGGTTTTTCTATTTTTAGACCTGCTGACCTAGTTTTTGTCCGCACATGACCCTATTTCGAACTTGATCTAGATATCAACAAGATGAACATTCAGACCAATTTTTATACAGATCCCATGAAAAATATGGCCTTTAGAGAGGTCACAAGGTTTTTCTATTATTTGACCTACTGACCTAGTTTTTGATGGCACGTGATCTACTTTTGAACTTGACCTAGATATCATCAAGATGAACATTCAGACCAACTTTCATACAGATCCCATGAAAAATATGGCCTCTAGAGAGGTCACAAGGTTTTTCTATTATTTGACCTACTGACCTAGTTTTTGAAGGCATGTGACCCACTTTCGAACTTGACCTAGATATCATCAAGGTGAACATTCTGACCATTTTTTATGAAGATCTCATGAAATATATAGCCTCTAGAGAGGTCACAAGGTTTTTCTATTTTTAGACCTACTGACCTAGTTTTTGACTGCACGTGACCCAGTTTCGAACTTGACCTAGATATCATCAAGATGAACATTCAGACCAACTTTCATACAGATCCCATGAAAAATATGGCCTTTAGAGAGGTCACAAGGTTTTTCTATTATTTGACCTACTGACCTAGTTTTTGTCGGCACGTGACCCAGTTTCGAACTTGACCTAGATATCATCAAGGTGAACGTTCTGACAAATTTTCATCAAGATCTTGTGAAATATATGGCCTCTAGAGAGGTCACAAGGTTTTTCTATTTTTAGACCTACTGACCTAGTTTTTGATGGCAAGTGACCCAGTTTCGAACTTGATCTAGATATCATCAAGGTGAATATTCTGACCAATTTCCATTAAGATCTTGTGAAATATATGGCCTCTAGAGAGGTCACAAGGTTTTTCTATTTTTAGACCTACTGACCTAGTTTTTGAAGGCACGAGACCCAGTTTGGAACTTGACCTAGATATCATCAAGATGAACATTCTGACCAACTTTCATAAAGATCCAATGAAAAATGTGACCTCTAGAGTGGTCACAAGCAAAAGTTTACGGACGGACGCTTGCACGGACGCATGGACGGACGACGGACGACGGACACCGCGCGATCACAAAAGCTCACCTTGTCCACCTTGTCACTTTGTGACAGGTGAGCTAAAAATCATTTTCTGCTCTACAATATAAGGAAAGGAATGACAAATAAGATTGTTTTGTATCACATAATAATTCGCATTACATACATTGTTGATGTTTTCTTTTTGCCATTTTTTGTTTATTAACTAAATTATATTGTGCAATATTGTGGGTCCATTAACACACTATTCACTGTGTTCTATTTATCATTTCGAAACTATTCATTACCATCTTTACATGGTCCAAAATAAAAGTGTATCCCATATACTCGACGTCGCCTCTTGGCGTTGTCAAATAATATTGATGTAGTATGCCTTGTTTACCCCAAAAAAGAATAAGAAGGAATCAAGGTATTTGTGAGGTTCTGCCATGTGGGATGAAATTGACAATCGGATCAAAACTGTTTGAATGGACAATGCTAATTTTGCAGATTTAGAGTAATTCAAGGGCCATAATCCAAGAATGCCTGGAGTGATTTTGGTGGTTATCGAACCTGGCCGAGATATTATGCCCACAAACATTGTCACCAAGTTTGGTGAAGATTGGATGAAAACTGTGGACAAGGCTAAATTCACAGTTTTTTGAGTAATTGAAGGTCCATAATCCAAGAGTGCCTGGGGCGATATGGGTGGTTATCGAACTTGGCCAAGATATTATGCCAACAAACATTGTCAGCAAGTTTGGTGAAGATCGGATGAAAATTGTTTGACTTAGAGAGCGGACAAGGCTAAATTCGCAGTTTTTCGAGTAATTCAAGGGCCATAATCCAAGAGTGCCTGGGGCGATTTGGCTGGTTATCGAACTTGGCCGAGATATTATGCCTATAAAAATCTGGATTCTGACCCTCCCGCCAGAGGTATCACATGTATGAATTTTCCAATAGACTCCAATTATTATCTTGAGTGATTTCCGAATTTTTCAAATTAGTCTAGCAAAAAATAAAGCACTCAACCCTATCTTATATCGAACTTGGCCGAGATATTATGCCCACAAAAATTGTCAGCAAGTTTGGTGAAGATCAAATGAAAACTATTTGACTTAGAGAGTGGACATGCTTTTGGATGACGACTGCCCGCAACCCGCCCACCACGGGTGTTAACATAATATGCCCCGCTCTTTCAGAGACGGGCGTATAAAAATCTGGATTCTGACCCTCCCGCCAGAGGTATCACATGTATGTATAATAGACTCCAGTTATGAAAACTTGAGTGATTTCCGAATTTTTCAAATTACTCTAGCAAAAAATAAAGCACTCAACCCTATCTTTTTTATTTGCAGATTTTCTGTGTTTTTTTTTTAAATTTTGAAAAAAAACAAGAGGGCCATGAAGGCCCTGTATCGCTCACCTGACCTATTGACCTAAAGATCATCAAGATAGTTTCATTAAGATATGGTCATAAATGTGGCCTCTTAAGTGTTAACTAACTTTTCCTTTGATTTGACCTGGTGACCTAGTTTTTCACCTCACATGACCGAGATTCGAACTTGACCTAAAGATCATCAAGATTAACATTCTGACTAAGTTTCATAAAGATACAGTCATAAATGTGGCCTTTAGAGTGTTAACAAACTTTTCCTTTGATTTGACCTAGTGACCTAGTTTTTGACCCTACATGATCCAGATTCAAACTGGACCTTCAGATCATCATGAGTAACATTCTGACCAAGTTTCATGAAGATACAATTATAAATGTGACCTCTACTGTGTTAACAAGATTTTCCTTTGATTTGACCTGGTGACCTAGTTTTTGACCCCAGATCACCCAATATCGAACTAATCCAAGATTTTATTAAAGGTAACATTCTGACCAAGTTTCATTAAGATTGGGCCAAAATTGTGACCTCTAGAGTGTTAACAAGCTTTTCTTTTGATTTGACCCGGTGACCTAGTTTTTGACCCCAGATGACCCAATATCAAACTGTTCCAAGATTTTATTGAGGGTAACATTCTGACCAAGTTTCATTTAGATTGGGCCAAAATTGTGACCTCTAGAGTGTTAACAAGCTTTTCCTTTGATTTGACCCGGTGACCTAGTTTTTGACCCCAGATGACCCAATATCAAACTCGTCGAAGATTTTTATAAGGATAACATTCTGACTAAGTTTCATTAAGATTAGGCCAAAATTGTGACCTCTAGAGTGTTAACAGTCAAATTGTTGACGACGGACGATGGACGGACGACTGATGACGGACTCTGGGCGATCACAAAAGCTCACCTTGACCACTTCGTGCTCAGGTGAGCTAAAAAACAAACCGGGTTACATCAAATTCTACATTGTAGAAATCTGTTTTTTTTTTATCAGAACTTGCAACTACCTTAATAGCCAAACATGTTTCTGACATTATAGAGGAAATGCTTAATTATTCAGATTTAATAGCAAAACATGTTTCTGACATTACAGAGACAGACATACGTCCCTTTCCTGGGATTATCATTTCTCAGTTGACTTAAAAAAATCATTAAGGGTTCTATCAATATGAATTACAAGAATATTCTTATTCATGCTTCAACCTATGACATTAACAATTATTCTTCTTCTGGTGAAATTTCATTTTTGTGTTCAAATCACAAGGTCAAAGTTTTTTTTATTACTGTAAAATGAAAACCCAAGGGTGGATCCATTATTGTGTACAGGGCATTGATTTGGTCAAATTTTGTACAGGACCACTACACAATGCTACATGCCAAATATCTAAGCTTTAGGACCTAAGACAAGAATTAAAAAAAAAAGTTTTTTCTATATATGTCTATGCAAAACAAGTGAACCCAAATGCAGAGCCAAACTTGACCCCAGGGGTATGATTTGAACAAATAATATGTAGAGGACTACTACATAATGCTACATGCTAAATATCTAAGTTCAGGGCATGATGATTTTAGACCAGAAGATTTTTAAAAACTTTCTGGTAAAAGTCTTGGTAATATGGCCACACATAAATAAATTTTGTGATCCAACGTTTGGGCTTTGCGACCAGTATCTGTGCAACCCTAACATTGGTTTTCACACAGCTGCACTCATACATACTTATCATGTATGAACGGTAAGGTCTTGATTTCAAAACTGTATGAAAAAATTGTAATCTTTAGCCGTTTACTTTTTCATTTTGTTCAGAACATACTTTCTCCTTAAAAAATCATTGTTTCTTTAATTCATAATTATCCAATACATTTTAATTGGTATTCCTTTAAAACTGGTATGTCACAATTTTCAGGTATTCTGCTGTGTATCAAAGTAAAGGGTTGACTCCCTTTAGTTGAAGTTGGCTTGTTGGCTTCACTTTGAAAATCATATTATAAATAAGGAAGTGTGTTTGTTGACACAGGAGTATGTTATTGCACGGCCCATCAGGGCCGGCATATAGAGGTGATTTAAGAATGTGCCATGGGTTCGGATTTGACAATTTTTTCCCTTCGAGTCATATTTCTGTTAAATTTTCGTTTGACACTCAGAAACTGAATAATGGAATTGATATTATTTAATTTTGTTCCTTCTGGTTTATATTTTTCAATATTTGCAGAATTTGCATTATATTGAATCGGATTTGATCAATTTCAGCCTTTCAAGTTATTCGCGCAGGGCCATTCGCACATGCGCAGTGAAATTATGTCATTCTTGCTGTATATTAAAGTGTAGTCTTTTTATTAAAATATTTTGAAGTGGATTTTGTCAAGAACAAGGTAAGTTGTTACCAACAATATTGTTTTTGACAACAATGCATTTTGAGTGCCAATTCACATGCGCTGATCCAAATTTTAAAATAAACCAAACTCCTAGCGAGTCACCCTAAGTGATGACCTACTTACACAATCAATAGGAAACATAAATAAATAGCATGCTTTAGAAGACTTTTTGCTTAGTTACACATTTTAATAGGTTTATAGAAGTGAGTTGCAGTCAAAGTATCATTTTTTTAATGTGTATAAATGTGAAGTTTTTGGAGACAGAATAGGGTAAACAATAGACCATGTGACTTTTGGCACGATTTTACTACACATAAATGTACATATGCTACTTTTGGCAGGTGTCGCTGTGTAAGGTTTTTTAGCTCACCTGTCACGAAGCAGTCGAAATAATCGGACGTATAAACTTGTCTAAAGAGATAACAGGTCTAGGATTTTGTATGTTCTGTAAAATTAAAGATAGAAAAATCTTTGAAATCATGGATGGTCTATATATGTACTGTACAGTATATATTTTAAAATGAAGAAATCCTAGAATAGACCTTTTGACTTATGGCGCGAATTTACTAAACATGTACATATGTTACACTTGGCAGTTCGGCAGTTTTTCCAATTATTAAAGCGAACTATTTTTAAACATAATCCAATGTCCTGCACAAGGGGGCATTTCGTCTTATTATAAGGTCCAGTGATAGTCCAGATAATGGGCGATTTGAGACCTCGTGAAAAATTTTGACTCCTGTCTTCTGGTACATACATGTACTTCCTGATTTTATTATTAAGTGGGACCTTTTGGAAACTATTTTTGTGTACAAAAAATACGAATAAGGGGGTTATTCCTTTAGAGCATCAGTAACAGGGATATAAACAGCTATTTTTATTTCTAAGTGCAGTTTTTTAACTTTTTCATTAAATTAAAAAAAAAAAATCCCAGAGGCAATGAAAAAGAATTAGGGTCTGGCCAAAAATTTAGGGTAGGTTGGGATACCGGAAACAAACTTTTTTTCTAACCTAATTTGTATTTATTTGTGACAATGCTTGTTTTAAATATTAAAAGAGGATTTTAATTAATATTTTTGACAGAATTTCAGCAGGCTCAATAGAAAAAAGGTGGTAAATCAGCTTATATACAGAGTTGACTTGGTAGAAAACTTGAATGATTACTAATATCCCCATTACCATTTTTTGCACATTTTCATGCTCCCTTTCAGCTTTAAAAACGTGAATCAAACATTTATCTTAAGTGATATTGCTAGGATATTGCAGTTCCACTGGCCAGATAGCTCAACTGGCAGAGCAATCCAAAATTGAGGAAATAACGTATGGTAATTTGTGTTTTGGGGAGGTTCCAGGTTCAAATTCTGGTCTGGCTGTGCAAACTGTCGCATTGTGAAGTTAACTTTTCCAGTTTTTTTATAGAAGATCTACAGGTAAAATATGAAAATGCATTTTATTTACTTATATTGCTGTAACACAGTATTTACCTTGAAATAAATTTATTCCCCACTATTTTGTTTACTCTTGGGGGCATATTTGTACTCTTTGATTTTTTAGCTCTTGTGATCACTCGATGTCCGGCGTCTGTCGTCTGTCAACATTTAGCTTGTGTATGTGATAGAGGCTTTTAATTTTTCAACTTATCTTCATGAAATTTTGTCAGAATGATTATCTTGATGAAATCTAGGCCAAGTTCGAAAATGGTTCATCTGGGGTAAAAAACTAGGACACTAGGTCAAATCAAAGAAAAACCTTCTGTATGCAATAGAGACTGTATTTTTCAATTGATCTTCATGAAATTTGGTCAGAATAATTGCCTTGATAAAATCTAGGTCAAGTTTGAATATGGGTCAAACACTTTGATTTTTGGGCCGTGCGACCATCTATTTGCTGCATCTTGCAGCAATTTTTTACTTGTACTTCAGATGTTATACTTCTGAATCAAGAAAAAAAAATTCTATGGGGAATGGTATGCAATGCTTCCATAGAAAAGGACAGTAAGTTGTTATATTGAAGATGTGTGTGCTTGAGATATTTTCATAAATATTTTACATACATGTCTCTCTTAAGAATTCCCTCTGGCAATAATTTATCAAAAAGATTTAAAAAGTAATATGTCAAAATTTTGGGATAAAACTGAAAAGAAACTGACAGTGTGAATATTAACATTGAAGACATTGAATTAGACATTGAAAGACATTATACTTTTTTATTTTTTTCCCTTAAGCCCCTCCTTCCTCAAAGACTGAACTTCCATCATTTTTTGCAAATAAACTAGACAATTTTATTGTACAAATCTGGATATCAATTATTAACAGTTCATACATAATTCACACTTATTACAAATAATTATGCCTCTGGACCAAGACAGCCAGTCAAGTCTTTAATAGGTGAAATCTGCTGTATAAAGGTGCTTTAGAAAACTTAATATTACATCCCCATTAACCACTTTTTGCCTTGTCATGCCCACTTTCAGTTAAAATCATGAATCAAATGTACTTAAGGAGAAATATCAGGTATTGAGTTAGGCAATAGTAACCTAAGTTCAATCAAAATTGAGGAAATAAGCTATGAAATGTGTTTGGAGTTCCAAATTCTTCTGGCTGTCAAAACGGGAAATTTAAGTAACTATTTTTACAGAAGATGCTAAGGAAAATATGAATGCATTTTATTTATTATCATGCTAACGAAAATTTATTGATAATGAAATTTATCATTTTGTTACTCTGGGGCATAAACTCTTGATATTAGTCTATTTACTATGTGGCGCTGTGTCTTAACATTAAACTTGTGATGTGTTTAGCTTAATCAACTTATCCATGAACTGTTGCAAATATTTTAGAAATCTGGCAATCGAAAAGTTCATACAGGAAAAACTAGGCTTAGCAAACTCAAGAAAAACCTTCTAACTGGGACTGAATCTTCAGATCTTCATGAAATTGGTCAAATAATTCCTTGATAAAACAGCAAGTTTAATAGGGCCATTTGATTTGCTGGATCTATTGCTGCATTTTGGAACAATTTTACTGACTTCAGATTTTACTGCGTATCGCTATGGGATAGCTAAGCAATTTCATAGAAAAGAAGTAATGTTAATTAAATGGTGCAGTCATAATTGTACATAATTCTCCAAATTCCTCTGCGATAATTTTAAAAAGTTAGTATAGAATTTATAAACTGGAAGAACCAGTGATTTTATGAAAATTAATTTATTAGACATTGAAGCATTATACTTTTTGATTTTTTGCACTAGCCCACCTCTAAAGACGATTCAATTTTTTGCAAATAAACTAACTATTTTACATTTAAGATTCATGGATGATAATATTAACAGTTCAACTAAATACCTTATTGCAACAATGATGCCTCTAAGACAGCACGTCAATCAGTATTATATGAATCGACTGTCATAATTCATTTAAAGATGCAATAACAATCCCGTTACATTTTATCGAACCGTGCACTGACAAAATCACTTATAATTGAAAAATCAAAGTATGGAAGATATCCCAGTTTGTTTTTGCCCAGATCTCAGAGAATTTCTCTCTTTTCCCCTAATCCATGCATGCAATTTTATGACCATTTAATGAACATTAGTTAATCAAAAGCTGTTTATTCAGACAAGGACTGGTGCAAATTGATATGATCAGTGGCAATACCTCACATGTCACCTAACTATGGTCTAAGAAACCACTGCATGGCTATCCTTAGTATCCTATCTGCAGAAATAAGACCGACCAGATACATGATTTTATAATTTATATATTCACTTGATACACATTTGCTTTCCAGTCTGTCTGAGTACAGACTGTTAAGCCAAATGCATGAAAAATACTTGAATTTAACTGTTCTTTATTTTGTTTTATTCTTTACGAACACAGCACTGTTTTTAAAAATAATCATAATATCATAGATTTAAGCAGCATAAAGTTACTGGAATTATAGCTGTAAAAAATATAAACAAGAGCACCGCCTTGCGGGTGCTGACGCTCATCTGATTTTTTTTGTGTAATAGAAATATTGTCCTACCCATGATTTTCTAAGTCTAAAAAGGGCCATCATTCTTGCAAAAAGCAGGATAGAGTTATGTTTCTTGATGTACAGTGTCCACTTATGATGGTGAAAAACGGTTGCAAGTTTTAAAGCAATAGCTTTGATAGTTTATGAGAAAAGTTGACTTAAACATAATACTCAACCAAGAAAATGATTTTCTAAGTCAAAAAGGGGCAATAATTATTGCAAAAATCAGAATGGAGTTACGCTGCTTGCTGTACAGGGTCACTTATGATGGTGAACAGGAGTTCAAGTTTAAAGCAATATCTTTATAGTTTAAGAGAAAAAGTTGGACCTAAACATAAACTTAACCAAGAAATTGGATAATTTCTAAGTACAAACAGGGGCCAATAATCTTGCAAAAAGCAGGATGGATTATTTTCTTGCTTACAGGTCAAACTATATGATGGTAACAAGTGTTGCAAATTTAAACGCTAATTAGCTTTGATATTTTAGGATAAAACTGACAGAACATAATAAGCTTACAAGAAAATGATTTTGCAAGTCCAATAAGGGGCAATAATTATCTTGCAAAAAGCAAGATGGATGTATATTTTCTTGCTGTACAGGTACAGCTTATGAATATGGTACATATTAAGTTTCAATGCAATTTAGTCTTTGACAGTTTAAAAATTTGACCTAAGTACATAAAACTTAACCAAGAATCTGATATTTTCTAAGTACAAAAGGCCATAATCTTAGCAAAACAGCAAATAGGATCATCTTATCTTGCTAACATCAGCTTGATGGTAACAAGTATCCAGTTTCAAGCAACAGCTTATATTAGAAAACTACTAAACTAAACTTACCAGGCAACGCGACGCAGACCCGACGCGACACCACTTCCGACGCGATCAACCTCAAGAGACAATAATATTTTGTTTCAAAAAACAGATGAGTAAAAGGTTTATAGATTATAAATTTTATTACATCCAATTATTATGCATGAACCAGATGATGATCCATCTATTTTAATTGATCCATTTGCCTTTAAAACCACATCTTATTGGTATAAATAAGTTTTTAAATAGCATAAAACTGTATTTTATGCTTTTCCATACTTTCTTAGTAATGCTAGAAATATGCAGTACACATGTTTCTCTAGCAAGTCTACCTAATAATATTGAAATCATTGTTCGAACTACCTATGTCTCGATAATTTACCATTGGACCAATGCAAGTTGAGCATTTAAACAAAGTTGGACTGACTTATTTCGCGACAATTATCAAATCATATATGATATTTATGTACACTCTAAGGTGTATTTTAGACTCATTTTGTTTTTATTTAAGGATTAAATAATTCTTGCGCCTACACTATCTCGTGCGCACAATTCCTTATCTTGAGTCGATCAACACTTATCTCAGCCAATCAACATCTTATTGTAGCACAACACTTGCATCTGTGCATCACAACATCTTATTTGAAGGATCAAATCTTTCACGGTTACAAAATCTATATGTGCACATACAACTTATCTTGAGCGTCAACATTATCCAGGTCAATCTTATGTCGTCGGTACACAACTTATGCATGAGCGACAACATTTAACTCGTAGCGAAAATTGAAAAGAAGTAAAATCAAGTAATTACCAGAAAAAGATTAGTTGCAGCCATTGAGCCATATATAAAGAATTATCTTGATACTAATTCAATGCAAGCAATTTTGTAACATCTAGCGTGGAATTTGAGCCTGTACTACAGAAATGAAATAGATCTATAATTTTATTCAAAGTTCATTTCGACACAAATATGCAACTATCCAAATACTTTATTGAAAATGTGAAATATGTCACTATAAAATAACCAATTTTTTTGTATATAAATCTAAGCATTGTCCAAATTAACCATGTACATCAAAAATGATCCAGAAACAACTACACCACAATAAATCACTAATTGTGATGACCTGTGGTCCCATTACTCTACAGGGGCCAGGAATTTTACTGCTATGGTGATAAGGTTAATTGCTTCACAAGTAAGCAGGGGCCCTAGTAGTTTCTACTAGAAAAACTGGGCAAAAATAACATACTGATCATGGTTTTATGGCTTGGCTGTTCTTATGGCAGACAGATGTTGTATACTGTTTATTCTGAAAATGATCAAATAAAAGGTTTTATATCTGAACTTTCCACTTTTTTTTTTTTTACCATTTGACAGATGCTGAACTTATGAAAATAACAAGAGATCACAGAGTGATCTTGGCGCCCACCAATGTGCCATTTTTGTGTGTTCCAAATTTCACGACTTACTGACTAGCTCAAGGTCAAATTTCATTTCCGTACACAACACTGTGCATGTGGTCTAAATTCGAAAGCAGTAGCTTGAGAAATGTGAAAGTAGGTCACTAGATCAATTTCAAGGACAAAGTTCTTTGTACACAAAACTATGCATGTGCATCAAGTTTGAAGACTGTAGTTTGAGAAAGTTGAAAGTAGGTCACTAGGTCAATCTTAAGGTCAAAGTTTATTTCGGTACACAAAACTATGCAAGTGGTCCAAATTTGAAGGCTGTAGCTTGAGAAATGTGAAAGTAGGTCACTAGGTCAAAATCAAGGTCAAATTTCACTTCAGAACACAAATCTATGAATTTGGTCCAAATTTGAAGCCTATACCTTCAAAAATGTGAAAGTAGATCACTAGGTCAATGTCAAGGTCAAAGTTTGTTTCGGTACACAATCCTATGCATGTGGTCTAAATTTGAAGCCTGTAGCTACAGAAATGTGAAAGTAGGTCACTAGGTCAATTTTAAGGTCAAAGTTCATTTCGGTACACAAAACTATGCAAGTGGTCCAAATTTGAAGGCTGTAGCTTGAGAAATGTGAAAGTAGGTCACTAGGTCAAAATCAACGTCAAATTTTATTTCGGAATATAAAACTATGCATGTGGTCCAAATTTGAAGCCTGTACCTTCAAAAATGTGAAAGTAGGTCACTAGGTCAAAGTAAAGGTCAAAGTTTGTTTCGGTACACAAAACCATGCACATGGTCCAAATTTGAAGGCTGTAGCTTGAGAAATGTAAAAGTAGGTCACTAGGCCAAAATCAAGGTCAAATTTTATTTCGGAATACAGAATTCTGCATGTGGTCCAAATTTGAAGCCTGTACCTTCAAAAATGTGAAAGTAGGTCACTAGGTCAATGTAAAGGTCAAAGTTTGTTTCTGTATATAAAACCATGCATGTGGTCGAAATTTGAAGGCTGTAGCTTGAGAAATGTGAAAGTAGGTCACTGGGTCAAAATCAAGGTCAAATTTCATTTCGGAACACGAAACTATGCATGTGGTCCAAATTTGAAGCCTGTACCTTCAAAAATGTGAAAGTAGGTCACTAGGTCAATGTCAAGGTCAAAGTTTATTTCAGTGCACAAAACTATGCATATGGTCCAAATTTGAAGGTTGTAGCTACAGAAATGTGAAAGTAGGTCACTAGGTCAAAATCAAGGTCAACTCATGTCAAGGTTCATCTTGCCACTCAAAACCATACAGGTGGTCCAAATCTGAATGTTGTAGGTTATTGACAAGAAGTTTTTAAAAGCCTTTCCCTATGTAAGTCTATATGAACCATGTGACCCCCAGGGCGGGGCCATATTTGACCCTAGGGGGATAATTTTAACATACTTGGTAGAGAACCACTAGATGATGCTACATTACAAATATCAAAGCCCTAGGCTTTGTGGTTTGGACAAGAAGATTTTCAAAGTTTTTCCCTATATAAGTCTATGTAAACCATGTGAGCCCCGGGGCGGGGTCATATTTGACCCTAGGGGGATTATTTGAACAATCTTAGTAGAAGACTACTAGATGATGTCACATACAAAATATCAAAGCCCTAGGCCCTGTGGTTTTGGACAAGATGTTTTTCAAAGTTTTTCCCTATATAAGTCTATATAAACCATGTGACCCCCGGGGAAATAATTTGAATCATCTTGGTAGAGGACCACTAGATGATGCTTCATACCATATATCAAAGCCCTAGGCTCTGTGGTTTTGGGCAAGAAGATTTTCAAAGTTTTTCCCTATATAAATCTATGTAAATTATAGAAATAAACAAAGGGCCATAACTTACTAAAAAATTGTTGAAAATCAAAATCCCCCTAGTAGTTTCTGAGGAGATGCGATAACGAGAAACTGTTAACGGAAGGATGGATGGATGGACGGACGGAATGACAGACGGACGGAAGGACGACGTACCACGGACGCAGAGTGATTTGAATAGCCCACCATCTGATGATGGTGTAAGTGACATGGCCTGTTGGAGGTAAGTGGGTATGGCCTGTTGGGGGTAAGTGGGTATGGCCTGTTGGGGGTAAGTGGGTATTGCCTGTTGGAGGTAAGTGGGTATGGCCTGTTGAGGGTAAGTGGGTATGGCCTGTTGGGGGTAAGTGGGTATGGCCTGTTGGAGGTAAGTGGTAAGTAGGTATGGCCTGTTTGGGGTAAGTGGGTATGGCCTGTTGGAGGTAAGTGGGTATGGCCTGTTGGGGGTAAGTGGGTATTGCCTGTTGGAGGTAAGTGGGTATGGCCTGTTGGGGGTAAGTGTTATGGCCTTTTGGAGGAAAGTGGGTAAGTAATTTAGTATGCTGTGACCTTGACCTTTTGCTAAATTACCTCAAAAACAACTAACCTCTACTGACTACAGGCAATCATCATAAGAAGTATGACAGCGAAAACATTTTTTCCCCTATTTTTTCAGCAGAAACTGTTTCATAGTCTACAGGTTACTGTGACCTTGACCTTTGACCTACACAAGCATGTAAAGTTCCCTGGACAATTTTCCAGGAGATTTCAGTTGAATTTCAAGGAGATTTGATAAAAATCTTGGAGATTTTATAGACCGGCATTTTTTAGGAAATTGTCTGGACAAATACGAAACTGCAAAAATAAATTGAACATTTCCTTTTTTAGATGTTTAACTGACTTAGGAAATGGTTTCAGAGGTTGTAAATTGCATTTTAAACAAAAAAAAGTATTGATTTTATTATCTTTTAATTGTCACTTAATAAGCAGAGGAATTAATGAAATTTACTGGCATATCTTTTCTTTTTATTTGGCGAATATCCATTGATAATCTGCACATCTTAGACATTCCTAGATTTTTTGCACATGTGCAGTAGCAAAAAAAGATTGGAAATAAACCTAGATTTATATAGTGAAATTGCTTTTTACTCATTAAAAATATAAACAAGAGCACTGCCTTGTGGGTGAAGATGCTCATCTGATTTTTTTGTCTCTGTATAATAGAAATACTGTCCTACCCGTGTGTTTTTATGATATTTTTTAAGTCCAAAAGGGGCCATAATTCTTGCAAAAAGCAGGATGGAGTTGGGTTTTTTTTTCCTGTACAGAGTCCGCTTTTGATGGTAAACAAGTGTTGCAAGTTTTAGAGCAATAGCTTTGATAGTTTAGGAGAAAAGCTGACCTTAACACAAAACTTAACCAAGAAATCTGATTTTCTAAGTCCAAAAGGGGCCATAATTCTTGCAAAAAGCAATGTAGAGTTATGGTACTTGCTGTGCACAGTCAGCTTTTAATTGCGAATAACTGCTCCAAGTTTTGAAGCAATAGCTGTGACTGTTAAGGAGAAAAGTTGACCTAAACGCAAAACTTAACCAAGAAATCTGATATTTTCTAAGTCCAAAAGGGGCCATAATTCTTGCAAAAAGCAGTAGGAGTTATGTTATGTTTCTTGCTGTACAGAGTCAGCTATTGATGGTGAACAAATGTTGCAAGTTTTAAAGCAACAGCTTTGATAGTTTAGGAGAAAAGTTTACCTAAACATAAAACTTAACCAAGAAATCTGATATTTTCTAAGTCCAAAAGGGGGTATAATTCTTGCAAAAAAGAGGGCCATAATAGCCCTATACCGCTCACCTGAGTAGAGTTGCTTGCTTGAACAAATTTCTCACCTATGTCTTTAAAAACAAGAAAATTAGGAGAGTGGGTCAAGGTAAAGATTATGCAAAATTACTTTTGAAATCTGTAAAAAAAACATTACAGGACTGGTGGTCCAAATCCTTTTGCTGTAGCTTAGAAAACAAGAAAGTAGGTCAGTAGGTCACACTAATGGTCGCTGAAAGTCTGTTTAAAGATCGGCATGCAAAACTATACAAGTCATCAAAATTTCAAAGCTGTACCTTAAAAAACAAGGAAGTAGGTCAGTAGGTCACATTCAAGGCCACTGAAAATCAGTTTTAAGATCGTCATGCAAAACTGTACATGTCATCCAAATTTCAAGGCTGTATCTTAAAACACAAGAAAGTAGGTCAGTATGTCAAATTCATGGTCACTGAAAGTCAGTTTTAAGATCAGTGTGCAAAACTGTACGTGTCATCCAAATTTCAAGGCTGTATCTTAAAAAACAAGAAAGTAGGTCAGTAGGTCAAGGTTACAGTCAAATGACACCTAATTACTTGGGGTCATATGGTAATTATAATTAAACAGTCTAGGAAATATGATCAGATAATTTTTGAAGTATTTTTTCCTATATAACTCATATAAAAACTATGTGACCCTCGGGGCGGGGCCTCTTTTCATCCCAGGGGCATAATTTGAACAATCTTGTTAAAGAGCCACTAGGCAATGTTACATACTGAATATCAAAAGCACAGGCCTTGAACTTTCAGTCAAGAAGATTTTTAGAAGTTTTTTCCTATGTAAGTCTATGTAAAACCTGGGACCCCAGGGTAGGGCCTCTTTTTATCCCAGAGGCATAATTTCAACAATCTTGGTAAAGAACCACTAGGCAATGCAACATATCAAAAATCAAAAGCCTAGGCCTTGCAGTTTCAGACAAGAAGATTTTTAAAAAAAAATCCTATATGTCTATGTAAACTTGGGATCCCCGAGGCAGGGCTTCTTTTTACCCCAGGGGCATAATTTGAACAATCTTGGTAGAGAACCACAAGGCAATGCTACATACCAAACATTAAAGGAGAAAAAATTTTGTAAGTTATTCCTCATTTAACTCAGTTCAGCTCTCAGCATGACTGGATGCCAGAACGTTACTAGTGTACTTTATACAGTCTATAAACATACCTGTTTAATTTTATCTTCCATGCCATCAAGTTGATTTTGTAGTTCCACTTTTTGTGTTATCAGAATTCCCTTAGCTTCCTCCAGTGCTGCTACTTCCTGCAGGAACAAACACATCTAGTGCTTTACATGGAATATCTGACAAGTACTGTAAAATCATTTAATTTTGTGGGCATGAAATTTCGTGGTTTTAGTCAAAATGGCAATTTCGTGGGGATATGAATTCGTGGATTTGAATTTTCACCCCAGGGGTAAAATGAATGGAAATTAAACTTGTTCGTTGGGATTAAATTTCGTGGATTGACTCAGCCATGAAATCCACGAAAAATTAGTCCCCCACAAATATTAATGATTCCACAGTAATCTGTTTTGTGTATTTGTATTCATTTAAGTTGTTTGTACAAGTAAAACTTTCCTGCAACTGACACAGTGTTCATAACTGACAAATCGTTTTTTACAATTTGAATACATTTCTGTATATATTTCTGAAAAACCAGATGTGTGTTGTTACGACAATGGTGCCCCCACTTCCTGTCACTATATTGTTATGTTACTTGTTGACAATGCAAGACCAAATATTATTTCATATAACCTTGACCTAGGGGTGCGAGCGGCGGGGAGAGGAAAGGAATGATACTACAAAACACCATCAAGAAATGCATGGAACTGAAAGAGTAAACACTTTTTTTGTGTGTGCATAAATGGGGTATCAGTGAGGGACGGGTAAGTAAGGAGTTAAATCCCAAATAAAATCCAAAAGGCATAACTTCACATGTTTAACAATAGCCATATGTTTCAGGTTTTTTACTGAGATATGTGCAATACAAATTTTTAGGCACTTTATGCATATTTTTAACAGTCAATGGGCCATAACTCTCATCTTACTGAGGAAATCTAAAACAAAACCACAGGTTCAGAACTTGAAATCACTTAAAGGGAGAAGGGGAGGGAAAGGAGTGGTGAGGGAATAGATATTACCAAACATCAAGAAACACAAGAAGCTGAAAAAACCTTGCCTTACTGAGTGAAATCCCAAACAAAACCGCAAACACATAACTTCTGATGCTCAATTACAATCCTATGATGTTTTATGATTCCAGATCATATAGATTTTGAGATATGCATGACAAAACTTCGTACAGACGGACGGACGGACATCTGATCGGACCAACAGACATATGAAACTTCATACAGACAGATGGACGGACATCTAATCAGACCAACAGACATATGAAAGTTCATACAGACAGATGGACGGACATCTAATCGGACCAACAGACATACGAAACTTCAAACAGACAGATGGATGGACATCTGATCGGACCAACAGACATATGAACAAGGGTAAATCTAAATGATTCAGGACAGCTTTGGTAAAATTCCATCAAGTAATTCATAAGTTGTTCAAAGACTTTTCAATACTTACTTCAATCCCATCTAAGCATTTGAATACTTGAGTGAGATAAACAGTCTCGAAATGAAACAATCAATTTCATAAATGTGTCAACAATTAGTTATTTTTAGGTTCAGCATTTTACAAACTTGCAAATTCCAGTCTTTATTCCGACAGTAATTTTGCTATTAGAAAAAGAGTAAGAATGCTTTACCTGTTGTCTCTCTTTTTTCTCTTCTTCCAGACTTGCCTTCAGATTCCGAATGTCTGATTCAAAAGATTCTGTCATTGCCTTCAATTCTGTGTTTACCTTCTTTAATTCCTCTAATTCAGGCTCTGCAGCTTGCTGCAAACAAAATATTATTGTACACAAGAGCTGCAATACATAGAGGATGTTTTGTTTGTTTCAGTGTAAGATTATGATATATTTCACAGAGTGAACACCATATGTGATATTTTCACAAATGGCATAGCCCAAGTGAAGATGTAAATTATAGTGTTCCCAAGTGAAATATATTTCAATCTTACATGTTAAACAGACAAATTTTCTTTTTCTTATGATTTTCAATGGTTTTATTCAAATTATACCCATTTTACCAGCGCACAACATGTGCATTGCGTCATGACGTCACAATGTCATGACTTCACAATATCTTTGTTGAAATATTGTCAAATATTTCTAAGAAGTTTTTTAAGATTTCATTCACACTTTTTTATGGCTCAGCTATAATCTTTATGTTCATACAGGTACCTATATGTATATCTTTGTTTAGTATATTTGCAAGGTATTTCCTACTATTTGTAATTCATATGTTAAGTTAAAAAGTCTAGAAAATGGTGAAAAAAATGACATATATGTACATACATAAATACAAAGGCAAGTTAATGTGGTAAAGATCAAGTGTAATGAAAATGACCGACACATGTTAAACTTAAAATGTACATGTATTTAAATAAACATGGTGAGTTAAAAATTAAGTCTTATGGTATCCTACCAGTGTACTTCCACCTTATGTAGGATGTTTTGAATTTTTGTAGATTGTCTGGAAAGCGAATGAATTTTTGGATACTATTCCAGATTATAGGTCCAGAATAGAATAGTCTGGTCAGAATCCATACAGTGTTCGCCAAAGGTTTCTCTAATTGCAATAGGGTTTGAAAGTGAACAGTATTTGGATCCTGACCAGACTGCGTAGATGCGCAGGCTGGTCAGGATCCATGCTGGTCACAAATGCACTATGTTGGTTTTCTCATGGTACGGCTCAATTATAGTGATTTACTAGGTCGAAAGCGTTGGGTCAAATCAAGAAATATGGTCCCAACGTAAGATTTATTGTTAATTGCAATTATCCAATCGTCAATGATTGCCTCACATGAATAATTTGCTCTGAAGCCAGACTGTTTGTGATGTAGATTTTGTTTGTTTTGGGTTTAACGTCGTTTTTCAACAGTATTTCAGTCATGTAACGGCGGGCAGTTAACCTAACCAGTGTTTCTGGATTCTGTACCAGTACAAACCTATTCTCCGCAAGTAACTGCCAACTTCCCCACATGAATTATCAGAAGTGGAGGATGAATGATTTCAGACACAATGTCTTTTATCAAATCGTCACGGAGAACATAAGCCCCGCCCGAGGATCGAACTCGCGACCCCGCGATCCATAGACCAACGCTCTCCCTACTGAGCTAAGTGGGCGGGCTTTGTGATGTAGAAGTTCATTAATGTCTAAAAAGTTTTTTGATTATTAGACACATGCTTTTCAGGAAGTTTTGATAAAACTAGTATAGGTCTATAATTGCCTTTGCAGACTTCGATCCCTCTTTAAAAACTGGTGTTATTTTTGTCATTTTGAACCTTTCTGGAAATTTGCCTGTAGTGATGCTCATGTTAAATATTTTGGTGAGTGGTTTTGAGATTACAATGTGGCTTAGGTTAAGAATTCTTGGTCCAATATCATCAAGCCCTGTTGCTTTTGATGCATCTAAGACCTTGAGCTCTTTTAATATTAATTCTTCTGTGACAAGCGGAATCTGAAATGGTGCTGTTGTTATTCTGCTGCTAACAAAATTGTGTATCAAAGTTTCACTGGTCTTGTCTATTATTTGAAGAGGATTTTGAACCATTTTAAACACATTTATCACAAAATGAGTTGAATGCTTCAGCAGTAACCAGAGGATCTAGTATTGGATTATTTTGCTCATCATTCATGTAGTTAGTTTGATAAGAGGTAGTTTTGCCCGACAAGATCTTTTAGATTTTTCCAAAGCAATTATAGGTTGTGTTTATTGTCATTGATTGTTTGGGAGTAGAATGATTTCTTTGCTTCAAGTGATAGCATTTAACCTGCTGTCTCCAGAATTTGAATTCATTTGTTTTGTTTGATTTTTTCTGCTTAATTTCTGCACCAAATGGCAATGTCAATATCTTGACTAAACCAATCAGAGGTGGAGGACGAATGATGTCAGACACAGTCTTTTATCAAATCCTCGCGGAGAACATGCGCCTTGCCCAGTTATCGAACTCGCGACCCCATGAATCGTAGATCTGAGCTCTCCCTAAGCGAGCAGGCTTTTATACTTGTTTCAATATTTTACCTGCTTATAGTGACAAGGCTTTTAAACAGATAAACATTACTGTCCTCTGACAGCTGTGTTCATTATACTGATCTTTGAAATGTTGAAATAATTTGAACAAATTATGGCAAAGAATAATGTATTTTAAGATGGAAATCCACCAACTCACTTTATATTTCGTCAGCTCCACACTGTCTGCTCTAGCTTCTTGAAGTTCTTGGTCCAATTTCACCATCTGTGCATTCATAGCATTACGAACCTAAAACAGAAACTTTCTGACATCATTCTTTGGCATCTGTTACCACTGTTGCATTGGCTGTAAAAGGTTCTGATCAAATTGAATACAAATTCTAAAGCTCACCTTGAGAAATCAGTTAATTCACACATCTAAACAATGTATTCAACTTTGACCATTTAGACTGATTGTAAGAGGTGAATGTGATTTCTACTTAACTGGTCCATAATACGTTTTTAATGCTAAATACCTCACTGAGCTCATCAAATGAGTTGTTCAATTCCCTCTCTCTTTCAGTTGCTTCATTTAATTCCTCAGCCAGTTTACACTGCTTTTCTTGCAAGCTATTGAACTGTTCTGTCTTTTCTTTTAACTCAGACGAAACTGTAGCTAAGTTTTCTTCAGTTTTCTGCAGTTCAGCTCTACAAACAGTAAGCTGTTCTTCCACATTTTTCAGATGTTCAGTCGTTTCTTTTAATTCTGCCTCACTTTTAGCAAGGTCATTACTTTTCTCACTTCCAACTTGTTTTGTTTCATTCAAACTTTTTTCAAGGATGACAATTTTCTCATCGCTTTCTTTACACTTAGTGTTCAGAGCTTCTGACTCACTTTTTACTTTTGTTAAGAGTGTGTTCGTCTCATCTAATGACAATTTTTTCTCCTGCAACTCTGACTTAGTAATTTCTAAATCTCCCTGTGTACTGGACAGTTTTTCTTCTAATGACAATATGGCACTTCTTTTTTCTTCTAATTCATTTTGGCAATGTGTAAGTGTTTTAGCACTTTTATCCTTTTCCTCTTCAAGTAAAACGCAATTATCTTTCAAAGATTTAGCCTCATTTTTCAGAGTGTTCAATTCATCTTTAGTGTTTTTAAGATCAGCAGTTGTCACTGTGAACTGAGCCTGCAGTTCACTGAACTCATTCTCACTTTTATTTTTTGTTTCCTTAACAGCATTTAACTCCTGTAGTTTTTCTGACAGTTGTTTTTCTGTTATGCTCAGTTTCTCTTGCGTACCTGATAATGCCTTTTGTACATCCTATAAAATTATACAAAGTCTTAGAAAAGACACTTGTGATATAAAATAAACAAAATATAATCTTTAAAGTAAATATAACAAGTGACCGAGTACTGCAGTGGCAATACAGAAGTCCCCTACCGGTGAAATTTTTTTTCACTTGACCTTCAATAGCGACTTTGATCTTTGACTGACAACCATGCGCGACACATAGTCTAATCATGGGGAACATTTCTGCGTAGTACTAAAACAAGAGCTGTGTGTTGAGAACGTGCTTGACTATTCAAAGAATTGAGGGAAGTATGGGGTCAAAATATTACCAGAGATTTTCAGACAAAAGAAGAACAATAATTACTATCAGCATGTGAAGTTTGAAGGTCCTGGGTGCAGTGGTTTGCAAGTAAAAGGCATTCATGCAAAAAGTTAACGTTGGCCCCTGTGATCTTGACCTTTGACCTGGTGACCCCAAAGTCAGTAGGGGTGGTATACTCAATAAGTACTATCAGCATGTGAAGTTTGAAGGTCCTGGGTGCAGTGGTTCACGAGTAAAGTGCCTTCATGCAAAAAGTTAACGTTGTGACTAACGAACTAACTAACTAACGAACGGACGGACAGTTGAAAACTAATATGCCTCCCTTCGGGGGCATAAAAATAGATAAGACAAACAGTGTACCTGTATTTGTGGATTTGGATAAGTCTTGCACTATATGGCAATGTGTGACCATGATGGTAAGCAAGTGTTCAAAGTTTCAAAGCCATATATCAAACAGTTTAGACAAAATATGGAATGGTATTCGAAATTTAACTAGTTTCTATGTAAAAAAGAGGCCATAACTGAGCTAAAGACCTTGTCCTAGTTATGTAGTCTTGCCTACATATGTAGACTATGATGGTAAACAAGCAGCCAAAGTTTCAAAGCCATTTGACAAACAGGTTAGGCAAAATATGGACTGGTATGAAAAATTTAACTGATTTCTAAGTCCATAAAGGGCAGTAATTCAGCCAAAATAGTTGACAGAGTTATGTAGTCTTGCCTACAGATGGAGACCATGACAATTAAGAGGTGTTCAAAGTTTCAAATCCACATGTCAAATAGTTTTGACAAAACGTTGACTTCTATGAAAATTGTACCAATTTCCAAGTCCAAAACGGGCCATAATTCAGCTAAAATAGTTGACAGAGTTATGTAGTCTTGCCTACAGATGGAAATCATGATGATAAAAAAGTGTTCAAGTTTCAAAGCCACATGTCAAATAGTTTTGACAAAATGCTGACTTGTACGAAAATTGTACCAATTTCCAAGTCCAAAAAGGGCCATAATTCAGCCAAAATAGTTGACAGAGTTATGTAGTCTTGCCTACAGATGGAAATCATGATGATAAAAAAGTGTTCAAAGTTTCAAATCCACATGTCAAATAGTTTTGACAAAACGTTGACTTCTATGAAAATTGTACCAATTTCCAAGTCCAAAAAGGGCCATAATTCAGCCAAAATAGTTGACAGAGTTATGTACTCTTGCCTACAGATATAAACTGTTATAATAAGTGATAAAAGTTTCAAAGCCATATGTCAAACAGGTTACGAACAAGAGCTGTCACAGGAGACAGCGTGCTCGACTATTTCGATGCTGGATAGTGAAACTGGGCACATCTGAGGAAACTAGAGCTGTCACTGGAGTGTTTAATGACTCCAATTGTGGATGAAGATATTGCACAATAGCCTGAGTTATCTCAAATTCAACAAGAGTAACAAGAGGTAGAATAAAATGTATCAACACATAAGTTTTATCTAGCAAAAGGCAAATCATTAATTTGTTCCAGAGTTATTACTTGTGTCATAGTTTGTGGTGATGATGTTGAACACAGTTTTAAGTTGAATCAAATCCATTTCAGTTAAAAGAACAGAGTTAAAGTGAACAAACTTTAACCTAAAATCTAAGTAAAAAGGGAATATTCTGAAAAATTGGTGCCAGAGTTATGCACTTGCTCATATGTGTGGGTGATGATGTTGAACACTAGTTTTAAGTTTGAATCAATCCATTTCAGTAATTAAACCAGAGACAGAGTGAAAATGAATCAAACTTTAACTAAATTCTAAGTAAAGGGGAATAATTCATGAAAAATTGGCCCAGAGTAGACCTTAGTGTCATATATAAGTAATATGTTGAACAATTGCTTAGTTTGAATCAGTCCATTCGTAATAACAGAGATAGAGTGAAAGTGCACCAAACTTTAACCTGAAATTCTAAGTAAAAAGGGGATAATTCAAGAAATATTGTGCAATTACCATCTTTGTCTACTGATGTGGTGTGATGCTGACACTTATTAGTTTGAATCAAATCCATTCAGCTAATACAGTGTAAGCTGAAATGCACCAAACTTTAACCTGAAATTCTAAGTAAAAGGGAATAATTCATTTAAAAATGGTGCCAAGGTTATCTCCTTGTTCATATATATGGGTGATGATTTGAACAATATTTTAAGTTTGAACAAATCCATTCAGTAATTCAGAGACAGGTGAAAGTGCATCAAACATTACTGAAAATCTAAGTAAGGGGGATAATTCATGAAATATTTGGTGGCAATATGGCCCTTATGTCATGATGTGGATGTATGAGGAATATGATTCAGTTTGAATCAATCATACCAGTATTACGATATAAGTTAAAAAGAAAAAGTGCACCAAAATTTAACCCAAGGTGGGATGCAGATGACGCCGACGCCAGGAGCGAGTACAATAGTTCTCTTATACTTGTATGTCGAGCTAAACTAACCAAGATTGTATTAAAGGGGCCATATTCAGCAAAACCTTGATAGAGTTATTACTCTAGCTAAAACAGAACATTTATGATGTACACAGTGTGAAAAGTTTCATAGCTTTATCTTAAATGTTTTTCAAATATGGACTATGGTACAAACAGAGACAAGGTCCTAGGTCGCCACTGTGACATAGAACAAGGTACTTCTTGATATACTGGCTGACATTGCAGATCAAATTCATGAATATCCATCTAAAGTGCAGCCCTAACGCTTACACAAATTATTCTTTTATTTGACCCGTGACCTAGTTTTTGACCCAAGTGACCCATTCTGAACTGCCCTAGATTGCATCATAGGAAACATTTGATCAATTTAAGGAATATCCTGCTAAAATGCCACCCTTTGCATAGGCAAGGTTTTTCTTTGATTTGACCAGTGACCTAGTTTTTGACCTAAAATGACCCATATTGAACTAGACCTAGCTTTCATCATGACAACTTCTGATCAAATTTCATGAAGATCCACTGAAAAATGCAGCCCCTATTGTATACACAAGGTTATTGACCCCAAATGACCCATATTCTAATTCATTAAGGCAATCATTCTGACCAAATTTCATGAAGACCAATTGAAAATTACAGCCTTTCTCGCATACACAAGCAAAATGTTGACAGACGACAAACGACGGACATCGAGTGATCACAATAACTCACTTGAGCATTACTCAGGTGAGCTAAAAACTTAACTAAGGTGTGACACAGACGCCCACACCGACACCGTGGTGAGTAGGATAGCTCTACTAAGTCTTATTCTTCGAATAGTTGAGCTAAAAATCCTTCAATGCAATTAAAAGTAATGGAGCAGAAACAAATTTTGTACTTGACCTTCAATAGTGACCTTGACCTTTGACTGACAACCATGGGTCATATGCTCGACCATAGTCTAATCATGGGAAACATTTCTGTGTTGTACTAAAAAAATTCCTTCAATGCAATTAAAAGTAATGGAGCAGAATCAAATACTTACTTGACCTTGAACAGTGACCTTGACCTTTAACTGACAAGCATAGATCATGCGTTGACATATTGTTTCATCATGGGGAACGTTTGTGTGTAGCACTAAGATAATCCATCAATGCAAATAAAAGTAATGGAGCAGAAACAATTTTTACTTGACCTTCAATAGTGACCTTGACCTTTGACCGACAAACATGTGTCATGTACCTGCATAATCTACATACTGCCCTCCATAACATACCAAGTTTTATTAACCTAGCTTGAATACTTTTTGAGTTATCGTAGGATCCAGATTTGCGGATGGATGGACGGACTGGGGGCATTCCTATAGTCCCGTCTGGTGTTCCACCGGTAGGGGACTAAAAAGCAATGGCTCTGCGGTAACAGTACTACAATCCTAAAATGTTAGCAAACACTGTATTTCACGTTTTCATGACGACAGGGGATTTAGTGGCTACAAATATTTGTGTAAATACATCTGACATGAAATACACACAACCTGAATAGCTTCAGCACATAACAAATAGTCGCAGGTCAAATTATTGGTAAGACTGCATATAAATTGAACAAATAACTAGTCATTCATCTTCACACTCACTCCAGTCTACCATGTTTGTGATCGTGAGCAAAATTCACCTTCCAGTTATAGGACAAGGGTAGAGAGGGAATTTCTCCTAGATTGCTAAGATGAGGCATGTAATTAATATTAACCCCCAAAGTCAATAAAATGGACATTAACACTCAGCAGCAGGGCTATAAATTAAAACAGTGGTCAATTCTGGACATTGTATGAAATGATAAGAAGGAATGTGTAAAACAAAAAACTACACATGTATATGGCAACAGCACCAACTCTTTAAGTCCACAGTTTTGATGGCTTAGTTTTCTATTTCTAGTCTCAGTGTTTCAATGTTGCATAATTTTATTAATGTATAAAATGCAGTGAGATACATTTTTCTATCAAAAATGTGTGCTCATCTCAGCTATGTTCACAATGTAACTATATACAACAAAAGCATTGATTTGTTTTTATTATTAATGAAAATCACACGGCTCTTTTTCAACAAGTTCAGTGTCTGATTTCCTGAATTATTCCTTTGAATTTACGTGTTTGTGGAGGTTAATATCATTTACTACACTTAGCTGAGAGTTATTCCTTGCACTGAAAGCAGTCTTCTCATCTTTAGATGGACAACTGCTACACACTTGGTCATTGTATGGTCAACAGACTTTTATTTACCAAACTTCACATAAGAGTTATTTTTTGCACTGAAAAGTAGTCTCATTTTTGTCAGTCATCCATGAAAGTCATTGTGAGTTAAGGTATGTTTTTCTGCATTACTGTCATAGTCATTCTGGATTAATTCTGAATTAATGTCACTATCATTGTAGTTACTTGATTTAAAGTCATTCTGAATAAAGGTCACAGTTATTCTGACTTGTGATCGCAGTCATTTTGACCTAAGGGCATAGGTATTCTGAACTTAATTCAAAGTCATTCTGAATAAAGGTCACAGTTATTCTGACTTGTGATCGCAGTCATTTTGACCTAAGGGCATAGGCATTCTGAAATGGATTCAAAGTCATTCTGAATAAAGGTCACAGTTATTCTGTCATTTTGACTTAAGGGCATAGGCATTCTGAAATTGATTCAAAGACATTCTGAATAAAGGTCACAGTTATTCTGACTTGTGATCGCAGTCATTTTGACTTAACGACATAGGCATTCTGAACTTGGTTCAAAGTCATTCTGAATAAAGGTCACAGTTATTCTGACTTGTGATCGCAGTCATTTGACTTAAGGGCATAGGCATTCCAAACTTGATTCAAAGACATTCTGAATAAAGGTCACAGTTATTCTGACTTGCGATCGCAGTCATTTTGACCTAAGGGCATAGACATTCTGAACTTGATTCAAAATCATTCTGAATAAAGGTCACAGTTATTCTGACTTGTGATCACAGTCATTTTGACTTAAGGGCATAGGCATTTTGAAATTTATTCAAAGACATTCTGAATAAAGGTCACAGTTATTCTGACTTGTGATCTCTGTCATTTTGAATTAAGGCGTAGGCATTCTGAACTTGATTCAAAGTCATTCTGAATAAAGGTCACAGCTATTCTGACTTGTGATCTCTGTCATTTTGACTTAAGGCGTAGGCATTCTGAACTTGATTCAAAGTCATTCTGAATAAAAGTCACAGTTATTCTGACTTGTGATCGCAGTCATTTTGGCTTAAGGGCATAGGCATTCTGAACTTGATTCAAAGACATTCTGAATAAAGGTCACAGTTATTCTGACTTGTGATTGCAGTCATTTTGACTTAAGGGCATAGGCATTCTGAACTTGATTCAAAGACATTCTGAAGAAAGGTCACAGTCATTCTGACTTGTGATCACAGTCATTTTAACTTAAGGGCATATGCATTCTGAACTTGATTCAAAGACATTCTGAATAAAGGTCAAAGTTATTCTGACTTGTGATTGCAGTCATTTTGACTTAAGGGCATAGGCATTCTGAACTTGATTCAAAGACATTCTGAATTAAGGTCACAGTCATTCTGACTTGTGATCGCATCATTTTAACTTAAGAGCATAGGCATTCTGATATTATTAGTCCCAGTTATTCTGAATAAACGTCAGACAATCTGACTGAAGGTCTTTCAGGCATTCTGACTTAAGATTGTAATCATTGACTTAAGAGCATAGGTATTATGAATTATTGTCAGGCCGAGTCAATAAAAAGTAATATTCTGTAAGTAAATTTGAAAGACCTTTAAATATTTACTTATTGTACATAATGTTAAAATATAAATTGAATATTAAAGTACTTATGGTATTTCTTCATTAAATGTACACAGTTTTATAGAAAAAACTGGAAATATATGTGTGTACTAAATAAACATTGGCGTATTTAATTTTGGAAAGAGGCAGTGCAAAAAATATATCAATATTATACACTGGTCATGCATTCCCTTTCCAGTGTTTTAGTCTGTAGCATCGATGATTTAAACACCGGAAAGGTTACAAATGCGCCAAAACGCATCATTTTGCATTTAGAAATTAACTAAGAATGCAACAATTTTCCAGGGAAGCATGCCCCCTAACCCCTAGAACAATTGCTTACACTTCTATTTTGGCCCAGCTACACTGACACGGGTGTACTTTCTTTGAGGTACAGTAGTTGCCCCTGACCTACACTTCATTAGGAAAAATGTTGAAGTCCTGATGTACACCAAACCTGCACCACTTTGTATGTATAATGTAAGAATTCTACAGGGAGCATGCTTCCAAATACTCCTTGTACAGTGGCTTACACTTCCATTTTGGCCTAGCCACGCCCCTGAATTATGAATTTCGCCAGAAAGCACCATATTTTGCATTTAGAATGTAAAAAATCTTCCGGGGGAGCATGACTGCCCACTCCCCCACTAAACACCCTAAAACAGTGGCTTACACTTCCATTTTGGCCCTGCTACCCACTTGAAACTGTTGTACTTTCTATATGGTACTGTAGTTCCCCCGGGCCTACACTTCATGAAAAAGTTTAAAGGTCCAGATATACACAAAAAAACGCATCAATTTGTATCTTTAATGTGCAATTTTTCCTGACCCGGTCACCCCCTAGGACAGTGGCCTACACTTCCATTTTGGCCTTGCTAAAATCCGGAATTGTGAATTTTGCTAAAATACACCATTTTGCATCTAATTTGTGCAATTTTTATGGGGGAGCATGCCCAAGAGGCATGTATTTCCATTTTAGCCTAGCAAAGCCCTTGAATTATGAATTTCGCTAAAACGCATCATGTTTTATCTGGAATGCATTTTTTTCTGGGGAAACATCCCCCCATCACCATTAGAACAGTGACTTTTACTTCCATAACGGTCAAGCTATGTCTTTGACACTGGTGTACATTCTAAATTGTACAATAGCTATCCTGGGTCTACACTTCATTTTGAAAAATGAAAAACGTAAAAGTCCAGATATAAACCAAAAAGCACCATTTTGCATCTATAATGTGAACGTTTCTGTGGAAGCATGCCATACCCTCCTTTGGCAGTGGCCTACAATTCCATTTTAGCCGAACTACACCCCTGAATTATAAATTTCAAGCTTTAGGTCTTGTAATTCAAAGTTGCATTCATATTATAGTATTATAAAACATTGCCATTTACAATGTAAATTATATTTTATCACACGCTACAATATAAAATGATTATATTGTTTATTCTTAATTTCGTTAAAACAGTTTCAATACAGAGTTTTAATAAAACACATCTCAAAATAAAACAACTATTGAGTTATCACATTCATTCTTGTTGTGAGACACAAAATTTAACATTGACTAAAGTTTTACAATCATTAAACATGTTCTAAAATTCTCAAACCACCATTAGAACAGATTTCAAGCTTATCAAATTGGTCAGTGCCATTAATTCACATTATCTGATTCTTAATGGGACATCATGCTGACAAGACAACAAGCCTGAAAGTTCCAAATCAAAATTGATTCTCCAGCTACCCCTTGTCCTATAACTGCTTCTACAATATACTGTTGAAAATCACAAATCACTGTACATGTATATTAGTACAAAAAGCAGTTCAATATGTCTATACAGATTTTTTTTAAGCAAACAAAAATTGGAAATATGAATAAGGCAAAGAACGATCCGACTAATACTATATTATCCTCAACAAGAGATGCTGACCCTCTGATCCATACTGCAAATGAAGCTACGTATGTTGACCTTACCGATAATCTGGAAGTGTAAACCATAATATGAAACAAGAAAGCAATGAAGGCCCTGTATCACTCACTTGACCTGTTTGACACCCTTATTGACCCATTTCCACTTTTACCCAGATTTCATTTAACAATCATTCTGCAGGCCTCCTAGCAGGCCTGAACAAAAATAAAGGTTTTTATAAAGGCTCCTATCTATGGAAATAAAGGCCTTTTAGTGTAAAATATTAAAAAATAAAGAGTAAATAAAGGCTATTTTTGTCGGAATTCTCGTTGAAAACACATAATATATATAGGTTTTTACTCATACATGCCATAATTTTTCAGAACGTTTCCGGGATTCTGAGTTAAAATTTCCGGGATTTTTACCTTTTGTCTGGGACATACATCGTGACATTGGTATTCGTCTGTTTCATGCAAAAATATCGTAATATTACATGTAGTTTTGCGAGATAAACATTGTTCACTCACTTACTGTTTAATTTGCTGCAAATGTCGTCTAGCTTTCCAAGGGAGGTAAATACATTGTACGGGTAATACACATCTATAGTTCGGCACGTGAATTTATTGCGTTCCCGAGGTGAACAGAATTAGGAGACTTACTACATGTATATATGAAGAATCAACCTGGTCATCGTGATTTAGATTCTAGCTAATTTGGTATCATTCTAAGGCTTAAACATTTATTTAACAAGAGCACCGCCTTGCGGGTGCTGACGCTCATCTGATTTTTTTTTGTATAATAGAAATATTGTCCTACCCATGATTTTCTAAGTCTAAAAAGGGCCATCATTCTTGCAAAAAGCAGGATAGAGTTATGTTTCTTGATGTACAGTGTCCACTTATGATGGTGAAAAACTGTTGCAAGTTTTAAAGCAATAGCTTTGATAGTTTATGAGAAAAGTTGACTTAAACATAATATTCAACCAAGAAAATGATTTTTCTAAGTCCAAAAGGGGCAATAATTATTGCAAAAAGCAGGATGGAGTTATGTTGCTTGCTTTACAGGGTCAGCTTATGATGATGAACAACAGTTGCAAGTTTTAAAGCAATAGTTTTGATGGTTTAAGAGAAAAAGTTGACCTAAACATAAAACTTAACCAAGAAATCTGATATTTTCTAAGTCCAAAAGGGGCCATCATTCTTGCAAAAAGCAGGATGGAGTTATGTTTCTTGCTGTACAGGGTCCACTTATGATGGTGAAAAACTGTTGCAAGTTTTAAACCAATAGCTTTGATAGTTTAGGATAAAAGTTGACCTAAACATAAAATTTAACCAAGAAAACTGATTTTCTAAGTCCAAAAGGGGCAATAATTCTTGCAAAAAGCAAGATGGAGTTATGTTTCTTGATGTACAGGGTCTGCTTATGATGGTGAACAAGTATTCCAAGTTTCAAAGCAATAGCTTTGATAGTTTAGGAGAAAAGTTGACCTAAACATAAAACTTAACCAAGAAATCTGATATTTTCTAAGTACAAAAGGGGCCATAAATCTTGCAAAATGCAAGATGGAGTTATGTTTCTTGCTATACAGGGTCAGCTTATGATGGTGAACAAGTATTCCAAGTTTCAAAGCAATAGCTTTGATAGTTTAGGAGAAAAGCTGACCTAAACATAAAACTTAACCAAGCAACGCCAACGCCGACACCGACGCCGACGCCGACAACCGCTCAAGTGATGACAATAACTCATCATTTTTTTTCAAAAAATCAGATGAGCTAAAAATTAAATTGAATCCTTAAAGGAATAAAATATATCTTGTAAATAAAATCGCCAATATCAGATATTTGGAGTCGGGTCAATTTCCATGGGTCCGTCGGCAAAGGCATTCAATATTTTAATTTAGAATGTGTGACAATCGCTCTTGATCTTAAATTATTACAACCTTTTAAAATAATTATCGTTTAATTGACAGTTTTCAATAATCTCTTCCATAAAGGCTAGATGTAGCTTTACCGCCAACGTGCTAAAACAAACAGATTTACGACTATTGTTCCTAATTTAAGTACCATAAAACAGTTATTGATTGCATAATCCTGTCAGTTCTTAATCAGGGTCATCATAATAACTGACTGTAACTAAATCAGTGTCATCAAAAGATCGTCGCGTGATCAAAGCGGACTTAATCAACACGTGTCCCGCTCGAGGGCATGAAACTGATTAGGAAGAAACAATGTGACACCGGGGACTGTTTATTGTGTAAAATTCAACAAGTCATAGACAAAAAAAACAAGTTTTTTGGGGGATTATTTTTATTTGTTCCTGTATTTTTATTTTTCTGGGACAATTCAAGACTTCCGGGACACTGGGACGAGTATGTAATTTCCGGGACAATCCTGGACAATCCGGGACGTATCACATGTATGTATTTATTACATGTATGTGGTCTGGAGAACACAACAGCATTCTGAAAAACTCAAGATGAAAGATACACAAGCAGTATCCTAATAACAACACTTAAAAGGGGGGAAGAAATACAGTAGTATAACCATTTCTTGCTTTAAACTGGCACGGCAAGCAGTTTGAACAAAAATATAGGTTCTGAGTGAAAATATCAGGCTATTTGGCCGTTTTAAAGGTTTTTTCAAAAGATTTAAAGGTTTTAAAGGTTTGCTCTGAAATTAAAGGTTTTTAAAGGTTTTAAAGGTTTCACTAGGAGGCCTGCATTCTGTCATAGTGTCATGTAGAAAATGTGACCTCTAAGCTTTTTTCTATGATCAGACCTAGTGACATTTGCTTTTCATCCTAGAAGACCCAGTTTCTGACCTAGATGTCATAAAGTCAAACCTTCTGTCTATTTGGTATGGGTCTCATGAAGATCGGGCAGAGAAGGGTGCAGTGACATTACACCATGATCAATGCTTGTTTAATTTGAGTAAAAGTCAAAGAATTTCTGCATATAGCTTATAGTGATCTTTAAAAAATACAGAAATATAAAAAGACTGAAACAGTAAACTAGATGAATGTCCACTGTACACTGGTGCCCCAAATCATATTCTGACTAAGTCAAGGGCCATAAAAACACCTGATTCGCAACTTCACATACTGAATAATAATCCTGTGAGGTTTGATGACTCAAGTCAAATACTTTTTGAGATATGCACAATACAAACAGATGGACGAGGGAAACTCTAAGTGACCCCCAGCCCTGCCCCCTTCCCCACCCCCCAAAAAAATGGAAGGGATGGGGGCACAAAAATGTTTCTCAAGTTGTTGTCATGAAAATACAAATAGCAAATATGTTCCACAAATCATGGTAGAATGTGAAAGATTTAAATTTTGAATATAATACTACTATTCAAACACAGTGAAGAATACATACATGTATGTAATCAACAGACAACTTTTAGTGTTAAATGTGCACATTATCATGCAGGGTCTGCACATGCATAAACATCAGAAAATTTTTTTTCCCTATAATTACTTCCTCTAATCTGTTTTACTTGAGCACCACAATTTACATGTGAATCGTAACTTGCAATATTGGCAAATTCTAGAAGTGCAAAAACGCAACAAGAAATACCTCTAGTTTATCGTTTAATTGCACTTGCTCAGACTGTTTTTGTTGTAACTGATCTGTTGAAAGTTTTCTCTCTGACTCAAATGTTTCGACCTGAAACACAATCAATAAAGCATCCATTAAAATGCTCATCTTTAATCAACACTATAATAATTTGCTTTCTGGTTAAATGTTACATTGAATGCATGCAATTTCTGGATTTTCACCATTCTTATACCTTGTTATACAATGTACATTTACATGCGATTCAATGAAATACGCAATACACTTAATACTTAAAGTTGACCCCAGTAGGAGGATTTTACCACTTTCTTACATCTCATCAGAGTTGACCTCAGCTGGAATTTAGCTGCATTTGAGTCTTAAACAAAACTGACCACAGTAGAAATTTACCTGTATTTGAACCTTATGCAGCACTGACCACACTAGAAATTTGCCTGTGGTTGATCCTTACAAAACGCTGACCTCATCAGAATTTTACTAGTCTAAACCTTACACAAAATTGAAATACCACAGTAGAAACAAAACTGAATTAAGTAGAAATTTACCATGTTTGAACCTACACAAAGTTGACCTCAGTAGAAATTTACCATGTTTGAACCTACACAAAGCTGACCTCAGTAGAAATTTACCTATGTTTGAACCTGCACAAAGCTGACCTCAGTAGAAATTTACCTATGTTTGAACCTATACAAAATTGACCTCAGTAGAAATTTGCCATGTTTGAACCTACACAAAGCTGACCTCAGTAGAAATTTACCCATGTTTGAACCCTACACAATGTTGACAACAGTATGAATTTTACATGTCTAACACACAGCTGACATCAGTAGAACTTTACCTGTGTTGGAAACTTATACAAGTTGACACCAGTAGGAGTAAACCTCATAAACATTTCACCTCAGAAGGCAGATATTTGTTTTATGAAGAGGAGGCAATAACAAAGTAAACAAGAGCACCGCCTATGGGTGCCATTGCTCGTCTGCAAGTAGAAAAGAGTTATAGTTAAAATCGTCTAAGTACAAAAAGGGCTATAATTCTAACAAAATGCAAACGAGTTATGGATCTTGGCCTACATAGTCCCCTAATAATGATAAACAAGTGTGCAAAGTTTCAAAGCTGTAGCTTTTATAGTTTTTGGGAGAAGGTGGACCTAAACAAAAATTTTAACCGATAAACTAAAATTTTTTAAGTACAAAAAAGGCCATAATTCTGACAAAATGCATATCAGAGTTATGGTTCTTTGCCTACATAGTACCCTAATGATGGTAAACAAGTGTGCAAAGTTTCAAATCTGTAACTCTTACAGTGTTTGAGAAAAGGTGGACCTAAACAAAAATTTTAACCGACGCCAACGATCAAGTGACGACAATACCTCGTAGATTTTTTTTTCAAAAATCAGACGAGCTAAAAAGTATGTCTTTTCCATTTCTAAACTTAAATATCCCATGTATTTTACTATTTTTCGATAGTTTTGCTACTTTGTATGAATTCATATTTATTTAAGTAAGCAAATAACAGCTTCTTATACAGCATTATAAAGCTGCATTCCAAAATTTCCAAATAATACCCAAGAAAAATATATACATTTATTAATGTTCAATTTTTTCTCAATTTAGGCAAGTTATTGGGATATTTTCCAAATTTAACTGGTGTTGGTGGCATTCACAAAATTGTGAGAAAGGGTCTGATAGGAATATTACTTGTGTCTGAACCTTTTTTTTTTTTTTTTTTGTTGGATTTAACGTCGTACCGACACATGATAGGTCATATGGCAACTTTCCAGCTTTAATGGTGGAGGAAGACCCCAGGTGCCCCTCCGTGCATTATTTCATCATGAGCGGGCACCTGGGTAGAACCACCAACCTTCTGTAAGCCAGCTGGATGGCTTCCTCACATGAAGAATTCAACGCCCCGAGTGAGGCTTGAACCTACATCGATGAGGGGCAAGTGATTTGAAGTCAGCGACCTTAACCACTCGGCCACGGAGGCCCCTGTGTTTGAACCTTAAATAAAATTGACCTCAGTAGTAATTTAACACTACATACTTGCCCTCAGTTGGAATTTAACCTGTATCTCAACCTTACACAAAGCTGACCTCAGTATGAATATTATCTGTGTTTGTAGCTGACCTCAGTAGTAATTTTCCAACTACTGAGTTGACCTCAGTAGGAGTTTTACCTGTATCTGAACCTTACACAAAGTTGACATCACTATGAATATCACCTGTGTTTGTAGCTGCTCCTGCAAGACAGAAACTTGATTTTTTAGTTGTGTTTTCTCTTCCTGTAGGCTGGACATTGACTCTTGAAGTTCTGATACTGTTGATGTCAGCTGTGTTTCATTAACTGTCTTCTCTGATAATTCTCTCTGTAACATGTACACAATATTATGAAGAGAATGACTTCTAAGATTTTTTCTCAACACAAATGAATGGTTAACTCAAGCTCAGCTGTTAACTCTTGTCACTTAAGTCTATAGCATATATTAGGACTAATAATTAGGTCAAGCATGCTTAGAGAACAGTTGTCAAAATCAACTGCTTAGAGAGTGGCAAAAATCTCACAACTTCATTTTCTATAAACATGAAAAAACCAAAACTTCACTCAAAATCAACTAGAACTCAGAGAAGGGCCAACCCCTCTACATACAAACTCAAAGATGGGCCAAAGCCCTATAAAATTGCTAGAAGCTAGACCTACATCTCACTTCCAACAAAAGTGCTCAGAGAAGGGCCAAAACATTACTTCCTACAAACATTGTCTTAAAAGGCTTAAACTTCACTTCTAGAACCATACCATTTTTTGTCTTAAAAAGCTCCAAGAAGGGCCAAAACTTCACATCCTTTAAAAATGCTCATACAAAAAGGTCTAATTTCACTTCCTAAACCAAAACTTAACTTAATATAGAAGGGCAAAAACCTCACTTTAAATAAACCTGTGCTCAGAGAAGGATCAAAACCCACTTTAAATAAACCTGTGCTCTGAGAAGGGTCAAAACCTCACTTTACATAAACCTGTGCTCAGAGAAGGGGAAAAACCTCACTTTAAATAAACCTGTACTCAGAGAAGGGTAAAAACCTCACTTTAAATAAACCTGTGCTCTGAGAAGGGTAAAAACCTCACTTTAAATAAACCTGTGCTCAGAGAAGGGTAAAAACCTCACTTTAAATAAACCTGTGCTCTGAGAAGGGTCAAAACCTCACTTTAAATAAACCTGTGCTCTGAGAAGGGTCAAAACCTCACTTCAAATAAACCTGTGCTCAGAGGAGGGTCAAATCCTCACTTCCAGTAAACTCCCCAATACATGCATTTAGGAAAAACTGACCATGACCTTTGGCTGTCATGTCTTTTGACAAATCAGAATAACTTAAAACAATCCTAGGAGTTGGTCAGCCAAGGAACACTTGTGTGAAATAATTTTGAAGTCTGACCAGAAGTTTCTGACAAGAAGATGTTTTGATGTTCCATTACATATGTTATAGGGAAAAGCGACACCTTCTGGCAGCCATGTTTTCTGTTAAATTAGAGAATTTCTAAAAATCCTGGTTGAGGGTAGAGCAAAGAACATTCTGTGAAATTACTATGACATAGGGCAAGCAATTTCTGAGAAGAGTTTCAACGTTCCCACTATATACATACTGGGAAAAGTGACCACACCCTCTAGCCACCATATTTTTGATGAATTAGAATAATCTGAACAAATTTATTAGTAGGTCACCAACGCAACATTTCTGTCAAATTACTTTGAAATCTGGCAAACAGTTTCTGAGAAGACATTTTAAGTTTTTATTTTCTGTTGCTTGGCAACGGTAGTTCTGCAAGGAATAAAACTCTTTGAAAAGCTTTTGTAAAGGACCATTAAGGGAACATCCGGGCCAAGTCTCATAATACAAATGGCTTTAGACAAGATGTCTTCTGTGGACGGATGGACAATGTACAGACAGACCGTGAGTGACTGCAACACTTTGCGCATAGATGAGCTAAAAAGCTATTATGACACATTCTAATAATTATAAAAACCATAAAAATATCCATTTTATGTAGAAGCACTACCAATTAACGTTATAAGGAAAGCATAAAAACACAACTGGCACAGCTATGCAAAACAAAATTAACTGTTGTGTCCTTAAACAATGCATAAAAAATCTCTTAAACACAATATTTCCAGATTCTTCTTAAAAATGGATTTAGACTGACTAATATAGGTATATCATTCCACAGTCTCGGACCTACAGTACTAAAACTTCTGTCATTAACCCTTACCCTGCTAAATTTCTATAATGAACTTGTCCGTCTTTCAATTTGGACAGTACCATTAACTGTTAAAAGGGGTGCTTATCAAAAAGATACTGACTGAATGGTGAACAGTGCAAATCATTATCAGACTGCACAGATGTGCAGGCTGATCATGATCTACACTGGTCGCAAAGGCAGAATCAATCGTGCCCAGCATGATAAGATTTAAAAGACTTTCTTTGATTAAACGAAACAACACAGCACCCCTCTGTAGTGTTTGAAAGCCACAAGCCTTGTCTGTGAACTAAATACATGTAGCAAACAACTACTAAATTCAATAACATTTCATTTCGGGCAGTTATAAATTTAAGTAAAGAAGTATCTTACTGTGATATTTACAAGCCACTGCCTATTACATGATGTTTCTTTGCCATTAAACAGTATCTCATTCAGAGTCTTTTTACCTTGCCGAGAACAACACAATGTTAATGTTATACAGATACTGAACAAATACACTCACCTGTTGTGCCTCAACCTGGTCTTGCAATTTTTGTTTCTCGTTTTTACGATCCATTTTTTCCTGTAGAAGCAAAAAAATTTTATCCAGTTATTTCACACATATAAAGTTTTTTTCTGCAATAATTAAAATTTGACACAACGTTGTTTACATCATGTTCACAAACACCTTCACAAACACCCCATGAGGCCTGTGAAACGGCTCCTTGCTCTATTAGGCAAAATCTTGGAAATATAGCTATGTGATAGCTGCTTCATACTAAATACCAATACTTTTTTAAGTTTCCTGTCTGTGACAAACAAAGAAAGCTACAAAAGTTTTGATCTTAAATCATAACTGTATGATGTTTTAATGTTTTTAGTTATGCAATCACCTACAAATAAGAAGGTTTATATCAGCCAGCCAATTTATTCCTTAGACAAAATTGTAATCACGACAAAGTCCTTGTCACAATTTTTATTTATTTTACATCTACTGTACAGACTAATTTAAAGCTTGTCAAATTTATTACTAAAGATTTCTTTTAACCAGTTACTGTAAAACACCGATCACTAGTAGTCACACGGGGGTATTCAAAATGGTCATGTTATCCTGCAATTTCAAGTGATACAAACATAGAAGATATAAGGAACAAGAGGACCATGATGGTCCTGAATCACTCACCTGTCCCCACATGACCCAGTTTTGAACTGAGTATGACGTCGTTTTTTCTATTATTTTACATAGTGACCTAGTTTTTGAGCTCAAGTGACCCAGTTTTAAACTTGACCTAGAAATCATCAAGATGAACATTCAGACCAATTTTCATACAGATCCCATGAAAAATATGGCCTCTAGAGAGGTCACAAGGTTTTTCTATTATTTGACCTAATGACCTAGTTTTTGAAGGCAAATGACCAAGTTTTGAACTTGACATAGATATCATCAAGGTGAACATTCTCACTAATTTTCATGAAGATCTCATGAAAAATATGGCCTCTAGAGAGGTCAAAAGGTTTTTTCTATTTTTAGACCTACTGACCTAGTTTTTGATCGCAGTTGACCCAGTTTCGAACTTGACCTAGATATCATCAAGATAAACATTCAGACCAACTTTCATACAGATCCAATGAAAAATATGGCCTCTAGAGAGGTCACAATGTCTTTTTTATTATTTGACCTACTTAACTAGTTTTTGAAGGCACGTGACCCAGGTTCAAACTTAAACTAGATATCATCAAGGTGAACATTCTGACCAATTTTCATGAAGATCCATTCAAAAGTATAGCCTCTAGAGATGTCACAAGGTTTTTTCTATTTTTAGATCTACTGACCTAGTTTTTGACCGCAGTTGACCCAGTTTCAAATTTGACCTAGATATCATCAAGATGAACATTCAGACCAACTTTCATACAGATACCATGGAAAATATGGCCTCTAGACAGGTCACAGTTTTTTATTATTTGACCTACTGACCTAGTTTTTGATGGAACGTGACCCAGTTTCAAACTTGACCTAGATATCATTAAGGTGAACATTTTGACTAAATTTCATGAAGATCAATTGAAAAGTATGGCCTCTAGAGAGGTCACAAGGTTTTTCTATTTTTAGACCTACTGACCTAGTTTTGGATTGCACGTGACCCAGTTTCGAACTTGACCTAGATATCATGAAGACGAACATTCAGACAGACCAACTTTCATACAGATCCCATGAAAAATATCGCTTCTAGAGAGGTCACAAGGTTTTTTTATTATTTGACCTACTGACCTAGTTTTTGATGGCATGTGACCCAGTTTCGAACTTGACCTAGATATCATCAAGATGAACATTCTGACTAACTTTCATGAAGATCCTTGAAAAGTATGGCCTCTAGAGAGGTCACAAGGTTTTTCTATTTTTAGACCTACTGACCTAGTTTTGGACCGCACGTGACCCAGTTTCGAACTTGACCTAGATATCATCAAGAGGAACATTCTGACCAACTTTCATAAAGATCCCATGAAAAATGTGACCTCTAGAGTGGTCACAAGCAAAAGTTTAAGGAGGACGCACGCAAACACGCACGGACGATGGACGGACGACGGACGCTGCGTGATCACAAAAGCTCACCTTGTCACAAAAGCTCACCTTGTCACTTTGTGACGTGAGCTAAAAAGCATGGAACCACATAATTTGTCTGAGCATGACTAGTTGATTGAGCCATCAATTCTCAAGCAAATCTGGGTACTCGAGTCAGCATATTTCACTCTGTACTTACTTTGTTACTCAGGTTTCACTCATAGAAACAGATGTTTCCTGTATGTTAACACCTGTATATGACAATGTCTCTCAGATATTTCTGGTTTTTCGACTGAATTGCATCCATCAACATAGATTAAAATTTCATTAATTTACAATGGAAATTCAGTAACCTATCACCCATTTCAATGTCCTTTACGTATTTCACATTGAAAGATTGATAGGTACATGTAAAGCAATAATTTTTGCCATGAAAAGACTTTCTAATTTAAATCTATCATAGTTGAATGGTATACATATACTGTAAAAGCACATATTTTCGCTGGGTCAAACTTTCGCGAATTTGAAATTTTGGGTATGTTTGCAAGGTTTAATATTCACGAAATTGTAAAAATGGTATCCTATATGAATTTGAATTATACTAATGGTGAATATTTACGCGAGGATTAAATTTCGCGAGATGTAGAGCGAAAATTAAACCCTCGCAAAAATTTCTGCTTTTACAGTAGCTAGGCTAAAGTCAGCAGCTACATTTATAATTTATTGGTGTGATACGTCTGATTCGCTACTGTAATGGTGAATGCATCTGCATTTTGTTTTCAAATTCAATGACTTAGCTCAGTGTTTCCATTTAGAAAATTACTACCTTCTCTAGACTGCCCTCGAGTTCCTCTGACAGACTTTTATACTCTTCCATCTGTTTGTGTGTCTGTGACAGTGACAGTTTTGTCTCTTCATGCGAGTCCTTCAATGTCTCAAACTCCATACTCTGTAATTAACAAGAGTTGTCTAGAAGTAAATGGGTGGTGGTGTGATAATAATAGGGATGGGGTGATTGGGGAAGAACAATGTGGCTGGGTGGCAGATGATGGGATACTAAGAGATAATATCATAAAACCCAAGAAACTAGAAGTAAATAGGTGGTGTAGGGATAATAACAGAGATGGGGTGAGTGGGGGTGAATGTGGGTGGGTGGCAGATGATGGAATACTTAGATATCATATCATAAAACACAAGAAACTAAAAGTAAAACAAGACATGTCTCCATAGCAGACTAGTGCTTCAACTTCCTGTCAACCATGTGGTCATATGCTACTTGTTAATAATGCAAGACTAAATAAACTTTCATATCACTTTGGGTTGGGAGTGTGAGTCTTGTGGATTGGGGTGTGTGGGTAGAAGAGGTATGGATATTACAAAACATCATCAAGGACACAAGATTAAAGAACCTACAAGGGTAATTTTTAGGGGAGGAGAGGGGGGTTGGGTGGGGGTGTAGAGAATAGGAGGGGAAAGAGGGGTGAGACAAATCCCAAATAAAACCCAGGTGCAAAACTTCACATGCTGAATAATATTCCTACATGGTTTCATGACTACAGGTCAACTTTTCAAGATACATATAACACAAATTTTAGGCGTATAATGCATATTTCTGACTAAGTCAAGGGCACCATAACTCTGGTATGGCTGTGTGAAATCCTGAACGAAATCCAATGTGCACAACATCACATGCTGACAAACAAACTCCTAATGTTTCATGACACTAGCTCAAACATTTTTTGAGACACGTGTGACACAAACTTTTAGGTCCTTTATGCATAGTTTTGATTATGTAAAGGACCATAACTATGGTCTGGCTGAGTGGAATCCCATACAAAACCTCAGGTACACAACTTCAAATGATGATTCATAAACCCAGTACAGTATAATATTTCATGACTTCAGGTCAAATACTTTTTGAGACATGTGCAACACAAACTTTTGGCACTTTATACGGATGGGGACGATTACTCTGTTAATCGGATCTGATTTGATTTCTAGGTGAAACCAGTTTTAATTTTGCAAAACCGCTAATCGCTCTCAAACAATAAACATCCTATAATTAGAATAAAATGTATATTGCTGCATGTATACATTATATCCTTGACAGCAACGTGCCCAAATGTGTTAATCAATCGATAAACAGGTAGAATCGCGGGGGTTATAGGGGTAACATAAAAATTTGTTATACATGTATCAGTATTGATCTAATGAAAATATAAATCTAATATTGACTTGGTTTTTTCTACTATTTTTTGTCAATACATCAGAGGAAAAAAAAGAAAAATAAATGTCTCAACTACATTACTGTATAACCAACACGTGATTTGGCTGAACACTTTCCCTTGTACCCCTCTTTAGTTCTGCGACCCTTATGGTGGCCTTCATTCCAAAAACTTGTGTGATCTAAGATCAATGATTACTGTCAACACTTGGGACACAAACATTTATGCCCTTAATACATATTTTCGACTATGTCAAAGGGCCATAACTCTGGTCTTGCAGAATGAAATCCAAACAAGAGCTGTCCGTAAGACAGCCAAGCTCGACTATTCGAAATATTGTCCCAGAAGCAGGAAAATATTACCCAAAAAGGTTAAATATCAAAAGAGTTTTAAGTTCAAAAGGGGGAATAATTTGACCAAAATGCATATCAGTTACGGGACTTGCTGCTATCAACTAGTTTTATAACCCCGAAGGCACATGTGAAGTTTCAATTCAATATCTGCATTAGTTTTGGAGATAGAAACTTGCATGTAAAACTTTAACCAGAATTTTCAAAGTCTAAAAGGGGGCATAATTTGCCCAAAATACATGCCAGAGTTATGGGACTTGATCCAGTGAGGTTAGTAATTGATCTAGAAAAAGAAAAAATAAGTTTCAAATCTATATGCCTTTTAGTAATAGCCGTATGTACTTGCACGCAAAACTTTAACCAGAATTTGCTAAGTCCAAAAGGGGACATAATTTGGCCAAAATGAAGGTCAGAGTTATGGGACTTGATGCTATCAACTAGTTTTATAACCCCGAAGACACAAGTGAAGTTTCAAATCAATATCTGCATTAGTTTTGGAGATAGTAACTTGCATGTAAAACTTTAACCAAAATTTTCTAAGTCTAAAAGGGGGCATAATTTGCTCAAAATACATGTCAGAGTTATGGGACTTGACCCAGAGAGGTTGGTAATTGTCCTAGAAAAAGAAAAAATAAGTTTCAAAGCTATATGCCTTTAATTGATGGCTGTATGTACTTGCACGCAGAACTTTAACCAGAATTTTCTAAGTCCAAAAGGGGGCATAATTTGGCCAAAATGAAGGTCAGAGTTATGGGACTTGCTGCTATCAACTAGATTTATAACCCCGAAGACACATGTGAAGTTTCAAATCAATATCTGCATTAGTTTTGGAGATAGTAACTTGCATGTAAAACTTTAACCAAAATTTTCTAAGTCTAAAAGGGGGCATAATTTGCTCAAAATACATGTCAGAGTTATGGGTCTTGACCCAGTGAGGTTGGTAATTGATCTAGAAAAAGAAAAAATAAGTTTCAAATCTATATGCCTTTTAGAAATAGCTGTATGTACTTGCACGCAAAACTTTAACCAGAATTTTCTAAGTCCAAAAGGGGGCATAATTTGGCCAAAATGAAGGTCAGAGTTATGGGACTTGCTGCTATCAACTAGATTTATAACCCCGAAGACACATGTGAAGTTTCAAATCAATATCTGCATTAGTTTTGGAGATAGTAACTTGCATGTAAAACTTTAACCAAAATTTTCTAAGTCCAAAAGGGGGCATAATTTGCTCAAAATACATGTCAGAGTTATGGGACTTGACCCAGAGAGGTTGGTAATTGTCCTAGAAAAAGAAAAAATAAGTTTCAAAGCTATATGCCTTTAATTGATGGCTGTATGTACTTGCATGCAAAAACTTAACCAAGGTGTGACGCCGACGCCGACGCCAGGGTGAGTAGAATAGCTAGACTATTCTTCGAATAGTCGAGCTAAAAACAAAACTTAAGTGCAAAAAATTTACATGCTGAAAAATATTTCTAATTGATTTCATGACTCTAGATGATTTTTAGATATAATTATGCAACACAAACTTTTAAGCACTTCCTGTGTATTTCTCACTAAACCAAGAACCATAACTCTGGTCTGACTGAGTGAAATCCCAAAAGAACAAAAGGTGCACACTTCACATACTATTTAACAATCCCCTAATGTTTTATGACTCTAAATAAAATACTTTTTGAGATACAAGAGACACAAACTTCTATGCGATTTATGCATATTTTTGACTTAATCAAGGGCTATTACTCTGGTCTAACTGGTCTAGACATCCTAATTAAAACACTTGGTGCACAACTTCACTTGCTGAATACAATCCTGTGAGGTTTGATTACTCTGGGTCAAATTCTTTTTGAGATATGCACAACACAAATTCGCATGGATGGACAGACAAGGGCAACTCTAAGTGCCACTACACCCAAAAAGTTTTTTTGGAGGCACAAAAATGTAAGTATAAAAAGGCACATAATTCAATGAAAATGAAAGCAAGAGTAATGGGACCTATGTCATTCAGTTTGCACTACCATATGAAGAAGTGTGTGAAGTTTTATTAGTTGTAATGTGTGGTTACCAGAATTCTACCTCACTCCCAGTCACAATCAGAATATTTTTTATAAGAATTGGTACAAAAGGGGCATAATTTCATCAAAATAAAAGCAAGAGTTATGGAATCTAGGTCATTTGGCTGGATTTACCATGGGAAGAAATGGGTTTCATTTAGCTGTAATGCGTATTACCTTGCTCTTCAGTTTTTCAGTAGTGCTGACATCTTTCTGTTCAAGTTTACTGACCATCTCTTTCAGAGAACTTATTTCACTCTCCTTGCCATCTTTATACTGTAAAAGATAAGGAACTTTTTAACTCTCGATGCCATTTTTATACTGTAACTGATAACTGCACATATTTCACTCTCTTTGCCGTCTTTATACTGTAACTGTTAACTGCACATATTTCACTCTCAATGCCATCTTTATACTGTAACTGATAACTGCACATATTTCACTCTCTTTGCCATCTTTATACTGTAAAAGATAAGGAACTTTTTAACTCTCAGTGCCATCTTTTTACTGTAAAAGATAAGGAACTTTTTAACTCTCAGTGCCATCTTTATTCTGTAAAAGACAAAGAACTTTTTAACTTTCAGTGCCATCTTTATACTGTAACTGATAACTGCACATATTTCACTCTTTGCCATCTTTATACTGTAAAAGATAAGGAACTTTTTAACTCTCAGTGCCATCTTTATACTGTAAAAGATAAGGAACTTTTTAAATCTCAATGCCATCTTTATACTGTAACTGATAACTGCACATATTTCACTCTCTTTGCCATCTTTATACTGTAAAAGATAAGGAACTTTTTAACACTCAGTGCCATCTTTATACTGTAAAAGATAAGGAACTTTTTAACTCTCAGTGCCATCTTTATACTGTAAAAGATAAGAAACTTTTTAACTCTCAGTGCCACCTTTATACTGTAAAAGACAAAGAACTTTTTAATTCTCAGTGCCATCTTTATACTGTAAAAGATAAGGAACGTTTTAACTGTAACTGATATATGCAAATATTTCACTCTCCTTGCCATCTTTATACTGTAAAAGATAAGGGAAGTTATTTTCCAACTTGGCCTTGAACAAAATGACTTTTTTTTCTAAGAGAACACATGCAATCAACACTTTTATGATCAAATTAATGACTTTTAAAAATAATTTCTCAAATATTAAGGAACATTGCTGATCTAAATCCCATTCAATAACTGACATCTGAATTTGTTTTTAACAATTATGACCGACTTATCACCACACCTTGCCCCACTGGCAAAAGTAAACAAATTATGACAAACAATTGCAAATCCCGTAAACTGTTGATATTTTGCAAAGGAATTAAGTGTCACCCAATATTTTTTCAATTAGGTTGTTCTATATTCAGGGGTCATCTTTTTTGCATTGTACAGAAACAATTCTGATACTCTATTCAGTTTCAGGAGGAGAGGGGTTCCAGTATTCAGGGAGATTTTGTAATGAAAAAGGAAGATTGAAATTTGGGACCATGAAAATTGTTCTGTTTGGAGGGTTTCCACTTTTCAGGGGTTCTGGTTCTGAGGGGTTCCATTGTACAGTAAAAGATAAGGGAAATTATTTCACTCTCCTTTCCAACTTTACCCTGTAAAAGACAATGGACGTTATTTCACTCTCCTAGCCTCCTTTATACTTTAACGATAAGAGAAGTTATTTCACACTCCTTGCCACCTTAAAGGTTATACTGTAAAAGATAAGGGAAGTTATTTCATACTCCTTGCCACCTTAAAAGTTTATACTGTAAAAGATAAGGGAAGTTATTTCACACTCCTTGCCACCTTTATACTGTAAAAGATAAGGGAAGTTATTTCACTCTCCTTGCCACCTTTATACTGTAAAAGATAAGGGAAGTTATTTCATACTCCTTGGCCCCTTAAAAGTTTATACAGTAAAAGATAAGGGAAACTAGAAAATGCTTTTGTAAAAAAGCGCAATGTCTCCCCCAATGCAAAGTCCTATAGACAAGAAGTCAATAGGGGTCAGGAGCAAAAATCAAAGAGACACTGATGGTTGGCTGCAATAGGGATCATCTACTTGACATGTCCAGTCATCCCGCTAAATTTCAACACTCTTGGCCTAGTGGTTCTCAAGTCACTGTTCAGGCTCCTGTGACCTTGACCTTTGATCAAGTGACCTTAAAATAAATAGGGGTCATCTACTCTGCATGTCCAATCATCCTATTAAGTTTCAACATTGTAGGTCAAGTGGTTCTCAAGTTATTTCCAAAAAATGATTTTACATGAACAGGCCACTGTGACCTTGACCTTTAACAGACTGACCCCAAAATCAATAGGGGTCATCTTCTTTGCATGTACAATCATCTTATGAAGTTTCAACATTCTGGGTCAAGTGGTTCTCTAGTTATTGATCGGAAATGGTTTTCAATGTTCAGGCCCCTGTGACCTTGTCCTTTGACGGAGTGACCCCAAAATCAATAGGGGTCATCTACTCTTCATGACCAATCATCCTATGAAGTTTCAACATTCGGGGTCAAGTGGTTCTCTAGTTATTGATCAGAAATGGTTTTCAATGTTCAGGCCCCTGTGACCTTGACCTTTGACAGAGTGATCCCAAAATCAATAGGGGTCATCTACTCTTCATGATCAATCATCCTATGAAGTTTCAACATTCTGGGTCAAGTGGTTCTCAAGTTATTGATCGGAAATGGTTTTTAATGTTCAGGCCCCTGTGACCTTGACCTTTGATGGAGTGACCCCAAAATCAATAGGGATCATCTGCTCTGCATGTCCAATCAATCTATGAAGTTTCAACTTTCTGGGTCAAGTGGCTGTCATGTTATTGAATGGAAACAGTTTTCCATGTTCAGGCCCTTGTGACCTTGACCTTTAATGGAGTAAACCCAAAATCAATAGGGGTCATCTTCTCTGTATGTCCAATCATCCTTTAAAGTTCAACATTCTTGGTCAAGTGGTTCTGAAGTAATTGATTAGAAACAGTTTTCCATGTTCAGGCCCCTTTTTTTTCTTCTTTTTTTTATTTTTGACCAAAGATGTGTTAGTTTTAACCATGCCATAGATTTTAAAAAGGAATTCTGACCATATCAAGTAGAAACTAGAAAATGCTTTTGTAAAAAAGCGCATGTCTCCCCCAATGCAAAGTCCTATAGGCAAGAAGTCAATAGGGGTCAGGAGCGAAAGTCAAAGAGACACTGATGGTTGGCTGCAATAGGGATCATCTACTTGGCATGTCCAATCATCCCGCTAAATTTCAACACTCTTGGCCTAGTGGTTCTCAAGTCACTGTTCAGGCTTCTGTGACCTTGACCTTTGATCAAGTGACCTCAAAATAAATAGGGGTCATCTACTCTGCATGTCCAATCATCCTATTAAGTTTCAACATTGTAGGTCAAGTGGTTCTCAAGTTATTTCTAAAAAATGATTTTACATGAACAGGCCACTGTGACCTTGACCTTTAACGGAGTGACCCTAAAACAATAGGGGTCATCTACTCTGAATGTTCAATCATCCTATGAAGTTTCAACATTCTGGGTCGAGAGGTTCTCTAGTTATTGATTGGAAATGGTTTTCCATGTTCAGGCCCCTGTGGCCTTGACCTTTAACAGAGTGACCCTAACATCGTTAGGGGTCATCTACTCTGCATGACCAATCATCCTATTAAGTTTCAACATTCTGGGTCAAGTGGTTCTCAAGTTACTGACCGGAAATGGTTTTCAATGTTCAGGCCCCTGTGACCTTGACCTTTAAAGGAGTGACCCCAAAATCGATAGGGGTCATCTACTTCGCATGTACAATCATCTTATGAATTTTCACATTCTGGTCAAGTGGTTCTCTAGTTATTGACAGAAATGGTTTTCAATGTTCAGGCCCCTGTGACCTTGACTTTTGACAGAGTGATCCAAATCAATAGGGTCATCTACTCTTCATGATCAATCATCCTATGAAGTTTCAACATTCTGGGTCAAGTGGTTCTCAAGTTATTGATCGAAATGGTTATCAATGTTCAGCCCCTGTGACCTTGACCTTTGATGGAGTGACCCCAAAATCAATAGGGTCATCTACTCTTCATGACCAATATCCTATGAAGTTTCAACATTCTGGTCAAGTGGTTCTCTAGTTATTGATCGGAAATGGTTTTCAATGTTCAGGCCCTTGTGACCTTGACCTTTGACGGAGTGACCCCAAAAACAATAGGGGTCGTCTACCCCAGCAGCCCTACAACCCTATGAAGTTTGAAGGTTCTAGGTCAAATGGTTCTCCAGTTATTGCTCGGAAATGAAGTGTGACGGACGGACGGAAGGATGGACGGACGAAAGGACGGACGGACGGACGGACAGGGCAAAAACAATATGTCTCCTGGGGGAGACATAATTATTCCACTCTTCTTGCCAACTTTATACTGTAAAATAGGACATTTCAGATATGACTTTGACTAGATGACATTTTCTTCAACAGTATTTCAGTTATGTTACCTTAAATAGTAAACTAAATCAAAGTTCAAGGATGCTTTTGTTCTTAATCAACTCCCCAGAAAAAATAATGTTATAGTAAGTTTTAGAGGTTTAATGCTGTGGAATTGTTTTTACAATATTTCTCTATAAATCAATCAATTAATTATAAAGCACATTTTACCAAACATTACAGATTTCAGCAATTTTTTTTTAAAAAGATTATTGAAATTTTGTTAGTTTCTGGAACCAAGGCAATGCTGTAACGTCTGGCATTATATCAACCTTGTTCTTTCAGTGAGGAACTCCAGTACAAAAGACATTCTTGATGCCATATACTGTAAAATCATTTAATTTCGTGGGCATGAAATTTCGTGGTTTTGGTCAAAACGGCAATTTCGCGGGGATATGAATTCGTGGATATCAACTTCTGAACATAAAATGAATGGGAATTTTACTTGTTCGTTGGGATTAAATTTCATGGATTGACTCAACCACGAAATCCACCAAAATTAGTCCCCCACGAACATTAATGATTTCAGAGTAAATGACTTTTCTAGATCTATCTGACTCAGATCCAACTGTTGCATTTTAAAAGTCAATATGTAATGAAAATAAGTGGGCCAAGATGGCCCTAGATCACTCTATTGAGTAACACACCATAACAGTGTAAACATGTTTGACCTAGTGATTTCATGGAGACAAATATTCTGACCAATTTTCATTAAGATTGGACCAAAAATGTGGCCTCTTGAACAAGCATTTTCTTTGATTTGACCTAGTGACCTAGTTTTTGATCCCACATGACCCAGATTAGAATTCATCCAAGATTTTATGAAAACAAACATTCTGACAAAGTTTCGGGAAGATTGGAGCAAAAAAAAATCGCCTCTCGAGTGTAAACAAGCTTTTCCTTTGATTGATCTAGTGACCTAGTTTATGACCCCACGTGACACAGATTCAAAATATTCCAAGACTTCATGATAACAAACATTCTGAACAACTTCTATGAAGATAGAATCAAAGATGTGGCCCCTAGAGTGTAAACAAGCTTTTCTTTGATTTGACCTGCTGACCTAGTTTTTGACCCCACCTGACCCAGATAAAAACTCATCTGAGATTTCATGGAGACAAACATTCTGACCAAGTTTCATGTACATCAAATGAAAAATGCAGCCCCTATTGCATACATAAGGTTTATCTTTGATTTGACAAGGTGACCTAGTTTTTGACCCCAGATGACCCAGATTCGAACTTGATCTAGATTTCATTAAGAAAATCATCCTGATCAAATTTTCACAAATATCCAGTCAAAAATGCAGCCCCTATTGCACAGTTTTTCTTTGATTTGACCTGGTGACCTAGTTGTTGACCCCTGATGACCCATATTCAAACTTGACCTAAATTTCATCAAGACAAACATTCTAACTAATTCTCATGAGTTCAAACTTCAACTGTGGAGTGTTAACAATATTTTCCTTTGACCTGGCCTACAGACCTAGTTTTTGACCCCACATGACCCAGATTCGAACTTGGGCTAAAGAGCATCAAGACAAACATTACGACCAACTTTCATGAAGACAGGGTCATAAATGTGGCCTCTAGCGTGTTAACAAGCTTTCCCTTTGATTTGACCCTTATTGCAAACTCACAGTTTTTCTTTAATTTGACTGAGTGCCCTAGTTTTTGAACCCACACGACCCAGATCTGAACTTGGGTTAAAATTCATCAAGATAAACATTCTGACCAAGTTTCATGAAGATTTGGTCATAAATGTGGCCTCTAGCGTGTTAACAAGCTTTTCCTTTGATTTGACCCCTATTGCAAACTCACAGTTTTTCTTTAATTTGAACGAGTGACCAAGTTTTTGACCCCACTTGATCCAGATTCGAACTTGACATAGAGGTCATCAAGACAAACATTCTGACCAACTCTCATGAGTTTCAAACTTAAACTGTGGACTCTAGAGTGTTAATAAGATTTTTCTTTGATCTGGCCTACTGACCTAGTTTTTGACCCCACACGACCCAGTTACAAACTTGACCTAGAGATCATCAAGACAAAACATTCTGACCAAGTTTCATAAAGATTGGGTCACAACTGTGGCCTCTAGAGTGTTCACAAGGCAAATGTTGACGGACGCTGGACAATGACTGGGTCACAATAGCTCACCTTGAGCACTTCATGTACAGATGAGCTAAAAAAAAAAAAAACAACCAAAAAACAACAATTTCTTACATGAGTAAAATCCAGCTGGACTTGAATAAGTTCTAGACGCCTTTCTTCAGCAGTGTTCTGAGAGGTCTTTAAATCTTCCTGAACAGTTGTATGTTGCTGCTGTAACTCCTCCAACTGAGAAACCTTTATCATAATAAACATAAGAACAAGGTAAAAAACTCCCTTACCATCATGTTTCCTTGCTACTGTTGAAAAATTCCCAAAATAGATACATGTAGATCCTAAAATCGAATGTAGTACAAAATCTGCATCTCCACCCCCGGGGTCAAATCCCTTACCGCTCAATCTTACCTAAGGCATATAAAATTACCCCTTTGATTTTGTTAACAAAAAAAGAAAAAGCTCTGGAAAAACAAGAGGGCCCTGACGGCCCTGTATCGCTCACCTGACCTATGGATCTAAAGATCAGATCATCAAGATTAACATTCTGAGCAAGTTTCATTAAGATATGGTCATAAATGTGGCCTCTAAAGTGTTAACTAGCTTTTCCTTTGATCTGACCTAGTGACCTCGTTTTGGCCCCACATGACCCAGATTCGAACCTGACCTAAAGATCATTAAGATTAACATTCTGACCAAGTTTCATGAAGATACATTCATGAATGTGGCCTCTAGATTGTTAACAAGCTTTACCATTGATTTGACCTGGTGGCCTAGTTTCTGACCCCACTTGACCCAGATTGGAACCTGATCTTTAGATCATTAAGATTAACATTCTGACCAAGTTTCATTAAGATACAGTCATAAATGTAGCCTCTAGAGAGTTAACTAGCTTTTCCATTGATTTGACCTAGTGACCTAGTTTTGACCCCACAAGACCCAGATTCGAACTTGACCTAAAGATCATCAAGTTTAACATTCTGACCAAGATTCATGAAGATACAGTCATAAATGTGACCTCTAGAGTGTTAATAAGTTTTTCCTTTGATTTGTTGACCTGGTGACGTAGTTTTTGATCCCACATGATCCAGATTCGAACTTGACCTAGAGGTCATCAAGACAAACATTCTGATTAAGTTTCATAGAGATACAGCCATGAATGTGGCCTCTAGAGTATTAACAAGCTTTTCCTTTGATTTGACCTGGTGACCTAGTTTTTGACCTCACACGATCCAATATCGAAATCGTCCAAGATTTTATTGAGGGTAACATTCTGACCAAGTTTCATTAAGATAAGGTCATAAATGTAGCCTCTAGAGTGTTAGCCAGCTTTTCCCTTGATTTGACCTGGTGACTTAGTTTTTGACCCCACATGACCCAGATTCAAACTTTGACCTAAAGATCATCAAGGTTAACTTTCTGACCAAGATTCATGAAGATACAGTCATAAATGTAGCCTCTAGAGTGTTAACAAGTTTTTCCTTTGATTTTTTGACCTGGTGACCTAGTTTTTAAACCAACTTGACCCAGATTTGATCTTAACCTAAAGATCATCAAGATTAACATTCTGACCAAGTTTCATACAGATATTGCCTCTAGAGTAATAACAAGTTTTTCCTCTGATGTGACCTGGTGGCCTAGTTTATGACCCCACCTGACCCAGATTTGAACTTTACCTATAGATCATCAAGATTAACATTCTGACCAAGTTTCATTAAGATATGGTCATAAATGTGGCCTCTAGAGTGTTAACTAGCTTTTCCTTTGATTTGACCTGGTGACCTATTTATTGACCCCACCTGACCCAGATTTAAACTCGACCTAAAGATCATCAAGATTATTCTGAAAAAGCTTCATAAATATATGACCATAAATGTGGCCTCTAGAGTGCTAACTAACTTTTCCTTTGATTTGACCTGGTGACCTAGTTTTTGACCCCAGATGACCCAGATTCAAACTTACCTTAAAGATCATCAAGATTAACATTCTGACCAAGTTTCATGAAGATATAGTCATAAATGTGGCCTCTAGAGTGTTAACAAGCTTTTCCTTTGATTTGACCTGGTGACCTAGTTTTTTAACCCAGATGACCCAATATCAAACTCGTCCCAAGATTTTATTGAGGGTAACATTCTGACCAAATTTCATTAAGATTGGGCTAAAATTTAGACCTCTAGAGTGTTAACAGTCAAATTGTTGACAACAGACTCTGGTGAGCTAAAAAGGTTAAAAGAAATTAATGAATTTAATTTTTTAATATGATTAATATACATTTTTAAACAGAATGAAGAGAAAATTTAGATATACCTTTTGTTTTAACTGAAAAATCTTTGTGGGGATTTTGTCTGCCTTGGTCAAAGCAAACTGAGCTAAGACCTTTATCCTATATATGTTATTTCTGGCCTAAAACATTGTCAAATGATAAGAGCAGATTTCATCAGACCATCAAGACCCTACATACTTGTAGGCAATAATTCAACAATAAGGTGTATTCTGAAACTGTTTAATTTCACAATCATGAAATTTTGTGTTTTCCTAATATCAATTATTATAACATACCACAGGTCTATATTATGGTTTCCTGGTTGAATCTCTGGCACATTTTGCCTATACTTTTAGTTTGGTTACATCACAGGTATAAGTTTCAACCAATCAGCATCGCTTTGCGACAAATCTTTTCAAACCAATCAAAATCGACTGTGAAAAGTGTGACTGCATCCTTTCCGATATAGGCACCGAATTACAATATATGTTATTATTTCTTGAGGTAAATTTCTAAACATCCAACTAGAGGAATAAATTTTTATTAATCGTGCTTAGATGATGTTCAAAGATTCAATTTAGTATGTCAAATAATGGCAAACACAGATTGGCAGAAACTATTCTCAGTAGCAATTACTAGTGTGCATGCTCATCAAATAAATGAAAAAAATCTACAGAGGTTTGTCTCGGGATTTTGATGAACCTCTGATGGATGAGGTATGAATATCAATTTGTGGATTCTAAAACTTTCAGGAAAATGAAAGGAAATTTTAATTGTTCCTTGATATTTTGTTGTGTGGATTCAGGCAACCATGAGACACACAAAATTTTACCATCCATAAAATATCATTAATTTCACAGTAACTTGAATCTCAATTTACATAAACTTCACAGCAGTGTAAAATATTGTATACCTTTTCAATCATGTGTCTATCTAGGGCTGTATGTTGCTGTACAAGCTCACTATGTTTATCAGTGAGGTTCTTCAGTGACTCCTCTTGTTCTGCACCTTTCTTCTTTAAACTTGCTATATCTGTATGTGCCTGTAACAGCAAACACATAAAATATTCATATTTCAATATTCAATATTTTCTTATGTCGTTTTAGTTGGGTTTAATATCATGCTGACACAATTACAGATCATATGGCAATTTTTGCAGCTTTTTGTCGTGGCAGAAGACCTAAGGTGCCCTTCCAGGCAACATTTCTGGCATAGACAGACACCGACATAGATGGCTTCTTTCTATGAAAGAATTTTAAACCCCAAGCCAGGTTTTGAACCCATAACAGTGAGGGCCAAGTGATTTAAAGCCTTCAACCTTCACAAGTTGGCCCTGGAGGCCCTGGAGGCCCTGGAGGCCCTTATTTCAATATTTAGATATGTTACATAACATAGCCTTTAACATCATTTACACTTTAGCTTCATCTAACCATGAAGAAGGAATGCAACTGCAAAGCAAACAAGCTGGACATATTATAAGCCTCAAACATGTCCTTAACATCTGATCTCCTATTATTTACAATCACTGGAAACCTTCTAAAGTTAATGCTTGGAACATTTCAATGTCCATGCTGTCGTAACCACTGACCCATAAAACACTACAATCCACAGACATATCACTTATAACCATCCAACATAGTGTTCTTTTCAACAGGCCCAACATTTTGCAGTGATTAAGGAATTAAGAGTCAGTCTGACCTTCATCTTTAATAAACACAAAAATACAATGTGGTTCATTTATTTACAAAAGTTATAACCCTACAATCTCTGGTATCAGTAGTCCCCTAAAACATTGAACAACTTTCATTAAAAAATCCCCATTTAACTTGAAATACTCCAAATTTTGCAGTGGAATTTTGTTTTGCTTAGCAGAGAAGTGTACATCGAAAACTACTGACCTTTTCTAATTGTTGCTGTACCCTGTTCAGTTCTGACTTTTTCTCATCAAGACTATTTTGAGCGGTTTTTATATGGTCCTCAAGGTCTGCCCTCTGACTGGCTTTAGCTGCTTCTGATGCTAACAACAACTCTCTCTGAAATAAAACATGTCTGGCTTTATAGATCTACACCTAATGCTAACAACAACTGTGTCTGAATAAAACATGACTGGTGTTATCTACCTCTAATGCTAACAACAACTCTTGTCTGAAATAAAACATGACTGGTTTTATCTACCTCTAATGCTACCTCTTATGCTAACAACAACTGTTTCTGAATAAAACATGACTGGTTTTATCTACCTCTAATGCTACCTCTAATGCTAACAACAACTGTTTCTGAATAAAACATGTCTGGTTTTATCTACCTCTGATGCTAACAACAACTGTGTCTGAATAAAACATGACTGGTTTTATCTACCTCTGATGCTAACAACAACTGTGTCTGAATAAAACATGACTGGTTTTATCTATCTCTGATGCTAACAACAACTGTTTCTGAATAAAACATGTCTGGTTTTATCTACCTCTGATGCTAACAACAACTGTGTCTGAATAAAACATGACTGGTTTTATCTACCTCTAATGCTACCTCTAATGCTAACAACAACTGTTTCTGAATAAAACATGTCTGGTTTTATCTACCTTTGATGCTAACAACAACTGTGTCTGAATAAAACATGACTGGTTTTATCTATCTTTGATGCTAACAACAACTGTTTCTGAATAAAACATGACTGGTTTTATCTATCTCTGATGCTAACAACAACTGTTTCTGAATAAAACATGACTGATTTTATCTATCTCTGATGCTTACAACAACTGTGTCTGAATAAAACATGACTGGTTTTATCTACCTCTGATGCTAACATCAACTGTTTCTGAATAAAACATGACTGGTTTTATCTATCTCTGATGCTAACAACAACTGTGTCTGAATAAAACATGACTGGTTTTATCTATCTCTGATGCTAACAACAACTGTTTCTGAATAAAACATGTCTGGTTTTTTATCTATCTCTGATGCTAACAACAACTGTGTCTGAATAAAACATGACTGGTTTTATCTACCTCTAATGCTACCTCTAATGCTAACAACAACTGTTTCTGAATAAAACATGTCTGGTTTTATCTACCTCTGATGCTAACAACAACTGTGTCTGAATAAAACATGACTGGTTTTATCTATCTCTGATGCTAACAACAACTGTTTCTGAATAAAACATGTCTGGTTTTATCTTACCTCTGATGCTAACAACAACTGTGTCTGAATAAAACATGTTGACTGGTGTTTATAACTACGTTCTAATCTACCTCTGATGCTAACAACAACTGTGTCTGAATAAATATTTTCACTATGTACACTGGATTCGTTTATCTACCTTGATGCTAACAACAACTGTGTCTGAATAAAACATGACTGGTTTTATCTACTCTATGATGCTAACAAAACAACTGTTTCTGAATAAAAGTATACATGACAACTGTGTTTTTTATCTATCTCTGATGCTAACATCAACTGTTTCTGAATAAAACATGTCTGGTTTTATCTACCTCTGATGCTAACAACAACTGTGTCTGAATAAAACATGACTGGTTTTAACTATCTCTGATGCTAACAACAACTGTGTCTGAATAAAACATGACTGGTTTTATCTACCTCTGATGCTAACAACAACTGTGTCTGAATAAAACATGACTGGTTTTATCTATCTCTGATGCTAACAACAACTGTGTCTGAATAAAACATGACTGGTTTTATCTATCTCTGATGCTAACAACAACTGTGTCTGAATAAAACATGACTGGTTTTATCTATCTCTGATGCTAACAACAACTGTTTCTGAATAAAACATGACTGGTTTTATCTATCTCTGATGCTAACAACAACTGTGTCTGAATAAAACATGTCTGGTTTTATCTACCTCTGATGCTAACAACAACTGTGTTTGAATAAAACATGACTGGTTTTATCTACCTCTGATGCTAACAACAACTGTGTCTGAATAAAACATGACTAGTTTTATCTATCTCTGATCTACCTCTACACCAGATGCAAAGAATAACTCTGTCCAAACAAAACATAACTGGTTTGTCTACACCTTCAAAAAAGGTATAAAATGACATTACAATCCAACATTCATGCCAAAGTGAATAATGTCCTCTTGTGCTTTAATGTCTTTTTCTGATTCAAGATTACGTCTTTTAATTTTGTTTAATATTAGAAGTGTATTTTTTTTTCTGTATGGTCCCTAAACATCGATAGTATTGGAAGTTATAGCAATGTTCTCCAGATGCAATAAGTTAGCTGACCTTTTCACTTTCTTAACTTTTTTGTGTGATGTATGTCAACTGTGAGAATGACTCCTACATTTGTATTTAATGGGACAAATCAACACCACTAGTATATACTTAACTTTCAAATTATCTTTGAATTAACGATCAAGCGATTTATATTGATACATTTTAATGCAATAGTGGGCAGAGGCATTCCTGTTGAGATATTCACTGTAATTTTATACACTTAACTATGCTATTTTGGTCCTTTTAATCTTTGTATGAATAGTATTTTATTTTGGTCCTTTGGTTAGTTAATGTCGCACCGACACAATTATAGGTCATATGGCGACTTTCCAGCTTTGATGGTAGAGGAAGACCCCAGGTGCCCCTCTGTGCATTATTTCATCACGAGCGGGAACCTGGGTAGAACCACCGACCTTCCATAAGCCAGCTGGATGTCTTCCTCATTTTGCATGTAGGAGATGACATCTACGTTGTCTTTAGATATTGATTATCTGGTTTTTGAAGATATTTTCATTAAATCAATTTACAGCAGCAAAGAAATATATAATACAGAATTTTTCACATTTCATGTTTCAGAATTAACAATGGTAGTGATTGAACTGCTTTTGTAGCCTACTGGCAGAGCATCCACTTCAAGAGCAGACAACATAATAAGAGTATCAAAATGTTAACCTAGAGCATTTTGTGATCAGAAAAGCGAAACATGAATGATACAATGATGGTTTAGGTACCAACAGAGGTCAGTTGAAAAGGCTCGTGAAAGTCACTGCTGATTTGAGGCATGAGCACAGATTACTAAAGTTGACAATTATGGTATTTATTAAATTTGTACAGGGCTTGTTCAGGGTGTAGATATATTACCTTTTCATCTTTTAGTTGGTTTATAGCTGTTTCAACACCTTCTCCTGCTTCAATCTATAACAAAAACAAATCAGCAATTCTATTACCAAAGCACAAGTCTCTTATGTAAAGGATGTGAAAGAGATACTTTTATTTCATGCCTTTCAGTGGTTTACTGAAATGTAAGATTTAAGTGTAAATTTTACTTTTTCACACTGTGACATTATCATTCATGCAACTTGTGAGGACAGAGACAAGCCACAGAACACAAACGTTCTATTTCAAAATAAATTCAAGTAAATCAACCATATCAGGTACTGGAGGCTTAAAATTAATCTCAGCTTTATACCATTACATCCAGATCTATTGTCTTCAGATACAGGGCCATTCCTGAAATGTCTGTAAATGACTATTTACCACAGCAAAACATTTTAGCCTTTTCACCTACCTTAGCAGTAAACTTTTTCCTTTCATTATCCATCTTTGTAAAAAGCTCTGACCTTTCATTACTTGCCTTTGCAATAAGATCTGTCCATTCAATACCTGCCATGGCAATAAGCCTTGTCCTTTCATTACCTACGTTAACAATAAGGTTTATCTTGTCATTACCTGCCATGGCAATAAGCCTTGTCCTTTCATTACCTACGTTAGCAATAAGGTTTATCTTGTCATTACCTTGTCATTACCTGCCATGGCAATAAGCCTTGTCCTTTCATTACCTACGTTAGCAATAAGGTTTATCTTGTCATTACCTGCCATGGCAATAAGCCTTGTCCTTTCATTACCTACATTAGCAATAAGGTTTATCTTGTCATTACCTGCCATGGCAATAAGCCTTGTCCTTTCATTACCTACGTTAGCAATAAGATTTATCTTGTCATTACCTGCCATGGCAATAAGCCTTGTCCTTTCATTACCTAAGTTAGCAATAAGGTTTATCTTGTCATTACCTACCTTGGCAATAAGCTCTGTCCTTTCATTACCAAGTTGCTGTATTTCACTTTTACAAGCTATTAATTGGCTGTCAGACTCAGTGAGTTTCTCATCCCTAAGTGTATAAAATTAAGATCAAAATTTAAGTCCACATTATGTTCAAGTATAATAAAAGCATCACAATATCAAAACAAAGCAAGAAAACTATTAAAATGAGTCTGAACTAAAGTTTAAAACATCATGTAGCAAAAGCAGGTTCATATTTTTTACATTATCACTGTAATCTGGAGTATCTTATACCAAGGAAAGACAAGAAAGATAGGATATTTCTTAAATTATTAGCTTACTAAAATACAGGTAGTCCCACGGAATTACATAAATAGTAGGGATGGCAACAATTATTCGAATATTCGTTCATTACACGAATATTCGAATACCGTTTCACTATTCAAATATCCGGAAAAAATAAGAATAAAAAAAGCCAATTGAAAGAACAAAAAAAATCGTTTCTCTAATATGCCAAAACCTGCTTTCATAATAAGTTCGCGCGAAAATGGCTTCTGTTGTTATCAGACATGTCAATTTGTATATTAGCGTGCCGAGACTGTCCATCGCTATGGTGACGACAGTGTACTCTGTAGTAAATATTGCTTATTGCTTACCTTTAGAAAATTTTAATGGTCACTGATTGATGTAGACCCGTTACAACCCGCTTGTTCTTGGTAGGTGTGAACCACGCGTAATTAAAAAGTATCAGACATCACTTGAACTAATTACTCAATCAAAGTCAATAAAAGATGTATCTGAGTAAAGATAAATGCCGAAAACTAAAGAAAACATGTTAAATGGGATGCATATTATTTTTTACGTAAATCGGATAATCTGACTGAAATGACGAATAAATGCATTAATCAATACTCAATTTTCAGACAAAGAGCCGTAAAGTTAAGAATTTTTTTTCTTTATTTGACCCCAATCCCGCAGTGAATGTACCTAAACGTCTGCCACTTTAAAGTATTTCATCTGATCATCCGATAATAATATGTGTGGAGAAACCCCACTCTTGCGAGGGCTATATCCCAATAAGAAATAGCTATAAATAAAATCCTATATAAATCATACTGGTACTGATGATAAACCCGGACAGATGATAAAGTCGACCACCTTGGAAATATTCGATTGCAATCAGTTATTTATAAAATTTAACACACCATCTAATAGTTTCCACTTACAACACCAACTGGTGTAAACAAAAACAAAATTGGTTAATATTTTGTATAAATAAATGACTTACATTTATTTGTATAAAAAATATTTATCCAAAATTACTGGGGAAGAGGGTGTTTTTTGCACATGCTCACTCTCGAAACATGAAGGCCTGATATTTGGTAACTTTTCTTGATCAGGAATGACTGATGCAGCTTTTTGGAGAAAGTTTCAATGTAATAATTAAAATTATTTTGAATAAAAATAATTAATTTTATTTTTGCGAAAAATAGCGTTCTACTGTAACTGGCTACGCCACTGCAGAATGATGGTCACGCTTGTAGTCGCAAAACCGGTTTTGGTTCCTGGTCTGTTCTATTTTTGATCTTAAAAGCGTAGTATATAGGAACCAGGCTGTGTAAAGAAAAACTCGAGCAAACGTGTAACGCTTTCAGTTGAATCTTCACAAGACAGAAGTAAAGTACGACGCTCTAAAACTTTAACCCACCCGCCACTCCCCAATGGTATATGTGTTGATTATAACAACAGTCAATAAATATTTTAGTTCTAAGGTTACTTGAACAAATTGACTGTTCTTGATAGTTTGTATGTTCCAGGAACGTTGCTGTTAAACTGAGATCGGGAGATAATGACGTCACAGACAAATCCAGTGTCAACTATTGATGTATGACGTTAAACTGGTAGAGATGTATCAAGATGTGCTCAGAAGAACAATGTGCCGATGTGAGATTAAATCTGTTAACATTAAAGCATTCAACAAGATGGAAACCATGAACTTCGTAGTGAAATGTATATGTTTATACCATACGTGACTTCATATTTTCTGTGCCGCATAGTGATAAGACAATATGTCTCAGATATGTGACGTATCCCGAGAATTATTAATTTTTGTTATGTGTGTATATTAACAACATAGACATTTATAAGACCTATGAAATAAGTCACTCATTAAACTGTCTTCACATATATATCTAGGGCCGAAAAAATTCTGTCGATCGGAGGGTGACCGAATGTGTTATATTTTTGTAAACATCTGAATATTAGTAATCGCCAAAATTAAGATCTTGATTCTAAATGTATCTCGGATTCAGGTTTCTGATCATGCGCCGGGCACCCGCGCTGGTCGGGGACCTTCAATCCGGGTAGCGCGAAATATTTTGTCCAGTGGCTAATGCGTGGATTACATAGCTGTTAACGTAGTTTTGCTGTTGTCATAGTATTGGTGTTGTTGTTTTATGGCTACTAACGTAGTATTGCTGTTTATAATTGCTGTAAACAAGAAATGAAATCAGTCTAACGTTTGCAGAATAATGTTGTTGCATAGGTATTGTCCTAGTACTGAGACAATATCTACCTAGCTTTGCTTGATGGAATCGTAGCCTTTGTGTCCGTTATAGTTTGCCTTGTTGGCACCCAAGTGTCGCATCGGTATTTAGCTGGTATTGCGTTGCTTAGCTGTATAGTGAATCGCTCAAATTGCTGAATGCATTATGCATCAGTCAGACAACTAAATTATGCCACCTCATTAATTTTCTACTTTGATAGTGTATATGTTTAAAGCAACCGTCCGGTCTCCTTCCGGTCGATGGAATTTCGAACAATCTGGCGGGACACCCCGTCAGATTTATTGAGTGACCATAACATGCCATTTTTTAATCTTGTATGAATGTTATTAGATTTGGGTATTGTATAATCCCTAAAAGACAAGTATTTGATAGAATAAAAAACAAGTGTTACACGTTTGTTTTCAGTCATATATTTTGAGGTATAAAATAATACCAAAAAAATTTTGTAAATGACAAAGTGTTCGAATTTATCATCAGTCAACACTCATACAATCCTCATTTTACATACCCCTTTCAGGGCCTCACTTCGTGTGAGTTTGCTTACTAAATATAAATTTGAATAATGTAAAGTTTTCAGCAAAGGTTAAGCTTTATTATGATACCGACCATTGATTACAATTTGCAGAAATAAAAAAGTTACAGGTAAAAAACCTCATTTTCTGTTTGGGTTTATCATCAGTACCAGTATGTATATGATGGCAAATAACAAATATTTTATACTAGTGATGAGAACGATTTATCAGTTTTATTTCGTCAATGTCTAATGTCTGAATTACTTCCGGTGTAAACGAAAGTAGAATTAACGCATGTCGCTGATTAGGGTATGATAAACCCGTAGGATTTTAGTTGATTTGTTGATCAGTTAATGACCAAATATTCGTTCCGAAGGTTGACCAAATATTCGAATACCAAATATGCTATTCGTTGCCATCCCTAATAAATAGTAAATAAAAATATTATGATAATTTGCTATAGATACATAATTTGTAAGATTATTTGACAGAAAATGTTTATACCTCAGTTTAATCTGCCTGCGTTCCTCTTCTAGTTTAGAAGACAACTCTCTGATCTGGCTCTTACTTTCATCATTCTCCTTGCACTGTCATATATATATATATATACAGTGAGTTAAACAAGGCTAAGATATCATACATGTCTTTGCTTGCTTTCAATTCATGGAAAAACACCAACAACCACTCAAGATTAAGCCCAACATGTATAAAGCTAGGAATATTTTGACACTGCGGTCACAATATGGTCTAACCAATTGTTAATGATATATCTATGAAGATCAAATACCTCCATAGTGATATAACTAAGAGCAGCAAATACCTCCATACAATCATATCACTGTGAAGAACAAATACCTCTACACAATCAAATGACTGTGAAGAAAAAATACCTCTACACAATCATATCACTGTGAAGAATAAATACCTCCATACAATATAACATTGAAGAACAAATACCTCCATACAATGATATAACTGTGAAGAACAAATACCTCCATACAATCATATCACTGTGAAGAACAAATACCTCCATACAATCATATCACTGTGAAGAACAAATACCTCCATACAATCATATCACTGTGAAGAACAAATACCTCTACACAATCATATCACTGTGAAGAATAAATACCTCCATACAATATAACATTGAAGAGCAAATACCTCCATAGTGATATAACTAAGAGCAGCAAATACCTCCATACAATCATATCACTGTGAAGAACAAATACCTCTACACAATCAAATGACTGTGAAGAACAAATACCTCTACACAATCATATCACTGTGAAGAATAAAAACCTCCATACAATATAACATTGAAGAACAAATACCTCCATACAATGATATAACTGTGAAGAACAAATACCTCCATACAATCATATCACTGTGAAGAACAAATACCTCCATACAATCATATCACTGTGAAGAACAAATACCTCTACACAATCATATCACTGTGAAGAATAAATACCTCCATACAATATAACATTGAAGAGCAAATACCTCCATACAATGATATAACTGTGAAGAACAAATACCTCCAACCAAAGAGAAAATTGTGAACAGAAGTTATCTCCAGACAATAATGTAACTGTAAACAGCAAATACCTCCACTCAAATAATTAACTGTGAACAGCAAATACCTCCACATAAATAATTAACTTTGAACAGCATGTACCTCCATATAAATAATTAACTGTGAACAGCATGTACCTCCACATAAATAATTAACTGTGAACAGCATGTACCTCCATATAAATAATTAACTGTGAACAGCATGTACCTCCACATAAATAATTAACTGTGAACAGCATGTACCTCCACATAAACAAGTGAATGAAGTATTGCTATGCAATACAAAGTCCCCTACTGGAAAGCACTTAATTTTCTCTACTGCAGTATAACATAATGAACTGATATCTGTCAATGATTTATAAATAATATTGGAAATTATTTTAGAATTAAAATAATTTAATTTATTTTTTCTTAAATTGTTGCTCGTTAATTACCGTCTGCTAGTTTATTAAATTGTCGTCTGTTTTCGAAGATAAACGTGTCATCGATATTGTTACACTTGGCTGATCTGAACTGGTTCCTATTGATACTGGTACCCAGTCGATATAATATAAATACCAATAATCTCGTGCAGTTCTCTCACATTTTGCTAGCTACACCGTCGGTAACGTCAAAACTATTTACATGTTTTGATTTATCATTGCAATGCCTCGTGGTCAAAGGCGGGAACTGATATTTCGGAGGAATCCTTGCAACAGAAATGTTCTGCAGTATGCTCCTCAGGACAATGGCAAGAGGGATGCTAGGTGCAGATGCTTTAGAAGAGAATGTTGTTGACGGTGTTACCAATCTTCTGCCGGTATGTCAAAACATAATATCACAGATTTAGTAGATTGTTTCTTGTTCAAACATAGAGCCTTAGGTTTTTTCATAATATTCACGAATGGGGTGTGGCGACGCAAATATATATCTACGCACGCGTCTACAGGCTATCCTTTTGACTCTATTTTGGCATACAATATCAGTAAACTCGGTTCCACGGTTATTCAAATTTTACTGTGTATATAACTTTTGATGACATAAGGCAACATGTACTACACTTAGCTCGCAAAATCAAAGGTGTTTTGTATGCACAAATGTATAATTTGATTTAATAGTCGCTATTTTGACAGGCGTCTCTGTTCATAGTCATGATTTCCATGCTTTTTCAGTGTCAATTTAAGGTTATAAGGTAGAACTGGAGCAGGTGTCTAACAACAGTTCGTTCTTGTAAACATCATGTTTGTAAAATTAGATTTAGTTTTTGTATCCTAGCTACGATTTTCATATTTTGATATTTATAAGAATTTTGCATGTAGAGAAATATTTGTTTTGAAAACTTCTGGTACGAATGACCTAGTAATTGAACTGTATTTGACATTTCTTTACAAACTTTACGCTCGACAGATGTTTACTTAGCGATTCAGGGTCAGCTTTAATTAAATGTTAAGGCGAGTAGATAAATTAGGTATTACAACCGAAATGCACAGTCAAAAGGGGTTTGGTAGTTAATCTGAATAGTTATTAGCGCATTGAATGTACAGTAAAATATTAAGTTTTTTTGAGAAATCTACTAATGAATTCATCACTTACATTTCAGTATACCAGGTATTCTTACAAAATTGATGAGATATTGCATTATATGTATAACTTCAGAGATCGCGCATTGCGTTAGAAGAACTTATTCATTCACGAGTTATGACGATCAATTTCTTTTACGTCAAAGCACTTCAGCTCCATGGTATAAGTCAAACAGTAATTTATGGGCCATTACATGCTGGTTAAACCAGTTAACATCAGTTTTTATGCATATGTATTATGACTGTAATTTCTGTAATCGTACGTGGTTTATTCGCAAATTTGCTTACGATGTAAAGTGTACAAATTTCAACGCGCATATAAAGTCTTTAAGTAATCAAAAGTTTTCGTCTTTTTGTTCGAGTTTCCTTTCATAAAGGATCACTTCTCAGATTCTGTCAGTTTAGGAAACATAAAAGTTGGAACATCTTATCTGTTACACAAACTGTCTTCTAATTTAATTGAATTGCTATGTTCACTTTAAGAGTTATAGTTAAATACGTTTCACTGAATTCAGAATAATCAATATGCAAATTTAAAATAATATTGAAACTGACCGAGTAGCCGGTCCCACTGCTAAATTTCAAGATTTCAGTAAAATGTTTCATTTCACAAAAATATTTCAGGTGAATATAGAGGAACTCACCATTTACCAAACAATGAACGATCTTATTAACGGTTAATATAAATGGGCTCAATAATTAGGTCACTTCGGATCTCAGTTTACGTCATTCATGCGCAGCAGGTTCAATTTAACCATTTATAAATAGTTTACGTTATGTAGCATAGAAGCAGATACACGAGGACGTTGACATATCAATTAAAGTAGCTTTCATTTGTAACTTAACCAGGTACATAACATTTGAATAGTTTGCTAGATTTTAGAATCTGCATAAATCAAAGCTGAACACTAATAAATTGTCACATTTCTAAGATTGTACCGGTTCGTCACGATGACAATTTTTACCGGTCAATCTTTACTCGCCGTTTTTGGTCTGACAAAACTATATCATCATACAAGAATTAGGATATTTAACAATGTTATGATTTTTACAAAAAAAAATCAGTTGGATTTCAGTTTTTTCTGTTACAAACTAAGATTTATAATTTTGTCTATTGATAGTACCCGGGTGAATATTCCGATTTTGGTATTTATTTTCACCGTCACTGGTCACTGATGACTTGATTTATGATACAGACCTGGATTTACAGCAAACATAACATTGACGGAATTGTTTCCAATCTTAGCGGCGGTTGTGGTTTGGGGATCAGACTTATTAAACAACTGCTGAATAATAAGTAATAAATCTAAAAGCTCTTTTGCCTCAATAGGGCAGTTATAAGTATCTTGTACAAACTATCATGTAGTTGTCAGATTTTATTGCTTTCCTATATACGCTGAACATGTACCAGGTCGTCACGATGACATTTTTGGTTTAAGTTATTCAGATTCAGATAAGCAGCTCCTGATGTAGATCCATAGAGTTCGAACATAATGTTACAATCTTAAATAAAAGTAGCACTTATACCTCAGTTACATACAATACAGCTATTAAATCATTATAAAAAAAAAAAATCACTTACCGTTTACCTTAACAATGACCGATATCAACCCATCACATTATTTTCTTATAGTGTATGTTGTTTTGTGAAAGACGAATTTAACTTACATTACAGGCTTAAAATCCTACCCCGCTGCTATTCAATTAATTCTGTTGTGTGTATGCAACCATGATTATAATAGGCACGTACCACACTGTTGCACGCAAAACTAATGGTATTTCATATAGAATTATATATAAAATAGACTCTATTTTGACAGGTATCACTGTTCATAGTCGGGATTTTCTTGCTTTTTCAGTTACGATTCAAGGTTAAAATGTAGGACGGGAGCAGGGCTTTAAATTTATTTCACAAACTGCACGGGTTTTTCATTTACATACGGGTTTCGTCATAAATGAACTGTTAGACGGCTGTCGAAATAATTGTGCTACCCGAGACAAGCGGGCTCTATCGACAAAGTTTTTAATAAAGGTCAAATGCGACTGTTTCCCGTGCACGATATACGAGGAATACGAGTTGAAAATATGTTTGACTTTGTTTATTGTATCATACTTTGGTTTGTTTATGTGAGCAAACGATTAACATACAAATTGTTCAAGTTTCAGACTTGTCCGTAGTTGAGAACAAATATGCGTATATAAAATTTCAAAACAATGAAATATGTATCTATCAAAACCCGTTATTTCAGAATTAAGGAGTAGAAATCGGGTCACATAAATTTTTCTATAGGCGCAGACAAAATGTGTTCTGTATGTGCATTAATTATCTCAATTAATAGAGAAATGATCGTAAACTCAGGACTTCTACTCGTTAATCTGGAGTAAAATGTCAGTTTTTTCTTTTTTCTGCCGTTTCAGCCAAATCTTTAAAAGGGGAGCTTGTACTGTCTAATTGTTGATGCAAGTTATATCAAAATCATAGCTTTGGAAGTTGTAAGATTAGATTTAGTAATATATGGCCTACCGCAAGTTAGTTTATTCAGGTGGCAAATTCATTATAATTAGGCTCGATATTGATGCTATGCCACATTTTGTTTCGGTCAGATGGAATACAGTATAAGAAAGTAGGACTACAGTTTTTTGGTGATTACATAAAAAATGCGATTTTTTAAAGAAGAGTTTGAAAGGCCGTAGAATTTTGGCGGATAAATTATAAATTTATTGTGGAGGCAAAATTCTGTCGGCCGTGAGGTGAGCGGATACGGTGTCTGTATGTTTGCATTCAAGTTGCGTACTTTGGGGTATCATATGTTTACCAGTTTGTGTTAACTGGATAGTAAAAGGTTTCGCCCTAGTACTTGGCAATTCCTAGTGTTGCGTATGTTGCGTTGCTCTCAGTGGTGTCACTTTGCCTTGCCTTGCCTTGCCTTGCCTTTCATTGACTCGTGTTGCGGTTTCGCTCATTCTCGGTGAAACCCGAAATGGGTGGAATGGTAGCTCGACGTTCAATTGAAATTGTTGTGTGTTTGCATTTGAGTGATACCTGTTATAAAGTGCAAAGTGTCTTGTGTTGCTTTGCCTTTGAGTGACACCTGTTACAAAGTACAAAGTGTCTTGCGTTACTTTGCGTTGTTTGAGTGATACCTGTTACAAAGTACAAAGTGTCTTGCATTGCTTTGCCTTGTGGTCCGTTGTGTTATATTGCCTCGCTTTACATTGGCTAGGGTTGTGCATTTGACTGCATCCCGGTGACACCCGGGCTGGGTTGGATTCACAATTCGAAGTTCGATGGATTGCCCAGTTGGGTTGTTTTTGCAAGCCTTGGGTTGGTGCGTCTGTTCTCCTCTCGGTCGACGGATTTTGCTGTGCTTTTAACGACTCTACACGGTGAGACCCTTGTTGAGTCATGAGCGGCCGATCAACTCCCAATATTGTCAATATACTTTTACTGAATTTAATTAAATTATTACAAAATGTATCATGCGTATGTTTTACTATCGTTGTAAGTATCAGTGCATATTCTTGATGAATAAAGAGTGTTGTATGAGATAATTGGTTTTTATTTTGAGTAATAAAATAGTGGAAATTATTTTAGAATTAAAATAATTTAATTTATTTTTTCTTAAATTGTTGCTCGTTAATTACCGTCTGCTAGTTTATTAAATTGTCGTCTGTTTTCGAAGATAAACGTGTCATCGATATTGTTACACTTGGCTAATCTGAACTGGTTCCTATTGATACTGGTACCCAGTCGATATAATATAAATACCAATAATCTCGTGCAGTTCTCCCACATTTTGCTAGCTACACCGTCGGTAACGTCAAAACTACCCGCCCGCCACACCCTGTATTTATAGGAAACTTTCGAAACATAGAGTTTTGCATCTTTAATTTCGGGCTAGTATTGTAGTTTTAACAACTTGCTAGAATACTTTGTCAGTATTTTTATATACACTTTACTGATCTATTTATGTTGATCTTACATCATCTGTGGAATGTTTTATGAAATTGGTTCAAAGTTGTAAAGGAAATTTGCATAAAGTCCATCTATTTAACAATAGCTAACGTTGATGTTCTAGTTTAAGTTAATTGTTATTGTCCACCCGGTCTTGACGACTGAGTTGTTAGGTACTGCCGTCTTTTACTTACAATTGCAGGGTTTAAACCGTGCCAAAGTAAATTGATGAGGGTGATATACCGGAGAGCAATAACACTGCAGGAGATAACACATCCAGCCATCAAAATGTATGACGGGGCTAGAGGTCATCTTGTTACGTGACCAAGGACTTCCAAATGTGAGATGTTCATACCGTGTTATGAAGAAAAAACTGTGACATTTTGATGCAGTGTATATAAATTTTGTTATTTAAGAAAACGGTTTAGCATGGGCGTGACTATATTTGTATAAGACTCTCCAGTATAATTTGAAAGATTTTATACTTCTTTAAAAAGGCATGGGATAGTTGATTGATATTAATATACGTATTTCTAGTATTAAAATATATAAACTAAATGTACAAGAAGACAATAGTGAAGTAATAAAATTATTAGAATAAGTTTCACTTTTTAAGTTAAATGTGTCGTATTGACATGAAATTCAAGGACAGGAAAATAATTATAGGAAGTATTGACTGTCGTAAATATTATTTCATGTGAACTTAAAAACTTTGTGATCACAGTTGGATATCACTAAGAAAATTCTACTATTACTTGTGGTTACAATTATTATGTAAGACTCTGGCTTTTTAACTGTGACATTTGATAGACCTTAATATTAGTTTTTCTTCATCTTGTCATAATACTATAAGTAAAAGGTGTTTATTTATAATACTGGCTTGATGGATATTGTCGCTCATAATATGTTGGCAGCAAAATTCTGTCGGCCGTGAGGTGAGCGGATACGGTGTCTGTATGTTTGCATTCAAGTTGCGTACTTTGGGGTATCATATGTTTACCAGTTTGTGTTAACTGGATAGTAAAAGGTTTCGCCCTAGTACTTGGCAATTCCTAGTGTTGCGTGTGTTGCGTATGTTGCGTATGTTGCGTTGCTCTCAGTGGTGTCACTTTGCCTTGCCTTGCCTTGCCTTGCCTTGCCTTTCATTGACTCGTGTTGCGGTTTCGCTCATTCTCGGTGAAACCCGAAATGGGTGGAATGGTAGCTCGACGTTCAATTGAAATTGTTGTGTGTTTGCATTTGAGTGATACCTGTTATAAAGTGCAAAGTGTCTTGTGTTGCTTTGCCTTTGAGTGACACCTGTTACAAAGTACAAAGTGTCTTGCGTTACTTTGCGTTGTTTGAGTGATACCTGTTACAAAGTACAAAGTGTCTTGCATTGCTTTGCCTTGTGGTCCGTTGTGTTATATTGCCTCGCTTTACATTGGCTAGGGTTGTGCATTTGACTGCATCCCGGTGACACCCGGGCTGGGTTGGATTCACAATTCGAAGTTCGATGGATTGCCCAGTTGCGTTGTTTTTGCAAGCCTTGGGTTGGTGCGTCTGTTCTCCTCTCGGTCGACGGATTTTGCTGTGCTTTTAACGACTCTACACGGTGAGACCCTTGTTGAGTCATGAGCGGCCGATCAACTCCCAATATTGTCAATATACTTCTACTGAATTTAATCAAATTATTACAAAATGTATCATGCGTATGTTTAACTATCGTTGTAAGTATCAGTGCATATTCTTGATGAATAAAGAGTGTTGTATGAGATAATTGGTTTTTATTTTGAGTAATAAAATAATGTACCTTATATACAATATGTTATATCAAAACACTCGGATTAAAATTTGCATATATAAAAACCTACAGTTGTTTTCGTATGGATTTTTTTTGCCAATTATAAAGAAGTTATCATATAAGTTATTTATAGTAAAAACAACAGGAACTTAACCCTAAAAAAAAAATCTATTATATGTACACACAAAACTCTTTACCAAGTAGAGATAGGTCAAAATACACCTAAAAATTCGATGTAACATGCATGTTGTACCACAGAAAAATGGTCTCGATTTTTCCCTACGGCCAGTAATAAAAAAGTAACAATATAATCTATTTATAGTAAAACAAAGGGACATAATTCTAAAAACAAGGGTGCCTCATGGTGGTGAACATTTGTGCCATGTTACAACAAAATCTCTCCAAGTACCTTCATACAATGATGTAACTATGAACAGCAAGTACCTTCGTACAATGATGTAACTGTGAACAGCGAGTACCTCCGTACAATGATGTAACTGTGAACAGCGAGTACCTTTGTACAATGATGTAACTGTGAACAGCAAGTACCTTCCTACAATGATGTAACTATGAACAGCAAGTACCTTCGTACAATGATGTAACTATGAACAGCAAGTACCTTCGTACAATGATGTAACTCGTAACAGCAAATATATCTATACAAAGATATATCTGTGAATATCAAATACCCACATACAATGATATAACTCCGAAAAGGTAATACCCCTATACAAAGATATATCTGTGAATATCAAATACCCCCATGCAATGATATAACTGTGAACAGCACATATCTCCATGCAAAGGTTTGGCAAGATGTGTTTGCAATTTTCTGATAAGAAAATTTTCATGGTCTTTGTGATAGGACTGTGTAGGGTACTTTACACCTTGCACATAAAGAATCAGTAATTCCTGTATCTTGCCCTACCCTTCAAAACACAAAGAGACCAAAGTCCTTCTATTTTGGTAACTGGTCGTAAATGTAAACAAGAGTTGTTTGTACTCATTTGGTGAGTAAATGACCCCTTTTGTTTTTGAGTCCAGTTTGTGAATGTCACAGTGGTCTGAATGCTTCAAAGGGTTAATAAGTTAAAAACCAGCTGGCCTACTGCCTACAAACTTGATGGTGATTTCCTGCGGTGGGATGATAACCTTAAATATTTTTGGGGTCAGTTGGTCAAGGGTGACGGTCACAATGATCTTGTGAATGGAAACGGTTTCTGCTAAATGATTTACTATAAATGTAGCCTACAGTTGTCAAACTTCATAGGATAACATGACCCCTATTGTTTTAGGGTTCAGTAGCTTGAAGGTCAAGTACATAGTCACATTTAGCCTGAAAATTGTATCTGGTCAGTATCTGGAGAATACTTGGGCATGTGGCCTTAAAAACTTTATAGAATGATTGATTATAGCCTGACTGTAGCCTGTAAATGACCCCAATGTTTGGTCAAAAGATCAAGGTCAGAGCATTCAGTTACATACACAGTTGCCTCCAATATGCCATCATGGGTGGCATGGATGAGTACAATCATTGCATGAAGTTTGACAACATAAGCCAAGGCATTCTTTAGTTACTGAGCTCAAATCATTTTCAGTCTTAAGGTCACTGCTATCTTGATCTGACCTTGACCTTTGACCAACTGACCCCAAAGCAATGATATTCATCTATCAACAGCATGCAATTATCCATTGAAGTTAGACCATTGTAGGGCCAAGCATTCTTAAGAACTTTACTGATCAGAAATCAAATGATCTACTGACTGATGGACCAACAGACATAAGGACAGACCGACCCACAGACAATGAGCAAAATATTATACTCCCTCTTCCTAAATGAAGGTGGTGGATGACAAATTTAGATAAAGTTTTAATTTTAGGTATGCTGGAGAAATATATAATGATGGAAGATTTACCTGTGTCTCATATTGTTCTTGTATAGATGACAGGTGTTTATTCAAGTCTTCCAACTCAGATTTACCTTTCTCCTGCAGAGACTGACACTGAAATTTACCATGAAATATTTACTCCAATCATTATAAAATGTTGGTAATTTTCTCAAACAGGATAAAGCATTCAAAGAAGAAGAGTTGGACATCTACAAAAATGTACTGTAGCCTAATATGTTACTGCATTAAGTTGTAGGGATTTGTGCTTTTCTTTAAATTTTGTTGACTTTTGAAGTCCGCAAATCTAGATATAGTCAATCTTGTAGCACACTACAGAATCATTAACTGGTCCATCATTCAACTTGGGCAGTAGCAATTATTAATCGATGGGGTGTTCACTGAAAATTTACTGACTGAATAGCAAACAGTGCAGACCACGATCAGCTTGCACAGATGTGCAGCCTGACCTTGGTCTGCACTGGCTGCAAAGGCAGAATCACTTGCGGGCAGCAGGCTAAAGGTTAATATATGTTGGGGTCAAATTTTCATGAATTTCATGGTTGCATTAATCAATGAAATTTAATCCAAATGAACAAACACAATCTCCAGTTACAGTTATTTCTAATTTTAAATTCAAGAATTCATATCCCAATGAAAATGCTGTAACTGCTGAAACCACAAAGTTTAATGCCCTGGGATTTAAATGATTTCATAGAATATGAATGTAGCAAATCTATATTTTTAAGTAAAAGATATATTAAACAAGAGGCCCAAATGGGCCTAAGCAACTCATCTGAATATAATCAAGGTCTTTCTATTTTAGACTCTAGCTGACTCTAAAAGTGACCAAGCAACCCCATTAAAAATTGGGAGAAGACCTTACAATGATGCTACAGAAAATACTTGATGAAAATCCATCAAGCAGTTCATGAGGTGAGCAGTCATTTAAAGGTATTTCTATTTTTAGCTCTAGTGGCCCCTAAAATGGGCCCCTTCATCTGATCAAATTTGGCAGAGGACCTTATAATAATGCTACAGACCAAAGTTGATGAAGATCCATAAAGCAGTTCATGAGAAGAAGTTGTTTAAAGGTTTTCTAACCTTATCTTTGACATCCCTTTAAAGGTGCCAAGCTTGATCATTCAGATAAATTTGAAAGAGGTTCAAGCCAGGATGCTACTGACCAAGTTAGATGTAATTCTGACAAGTAGTTTAACTATACATCTATGCAGTTACATAAAGGTAATGATAAACAAACATACATGTGCTGATCACAAATAACATGATAAAGAGTACAATTTTACAACAACATCCATATCAGAATCAGATACATTCTATCATTACCCCATTACTGTCTATCAAAATTGGAATTACAAAAGTTTTTTCGTCTTTTTTCAATGTTAACTTTAATCTAATCATATGGAAACTGCTTAGATAGCTCTATCACTTGGTGCTCAGCATTAAAAGGGAAACTGGCTTCTCATCTCTTAACCTCATGGCGATGGATTCAATCAGGAATTAGGTGTTAAGAGTGACTAAAATAAGTTGTAGGACTTTCTACACAATCAACCTAAAATAAAGTAGTATAAGCTAAATGCATGGAAACTACAAACCTTTTCCAAATCGACAGTAACTTGATTAATTTGTAGTTCCTTGTTGTGTAACTGTCCTTGAAATTCTATTTTAGCTTCCATCTTCTCTTTCTCAAGAGCCGTCACTAGTTTGTCCTTCTCTTCTACAGTACACTGTAGCTGTAATAAACAATATAAAGTTGGCCATCATAGATGCTAGCATAGAAATTTAGTATCTATTTTGATCACTCAACATTGTATACTCTCAACATTACAACCTATTTTTTTTTTATTTGTAAGAATTTAGTTGCTGTTAACTATAAAGATGACCTTTGACATCAACGTAATAAAATGGATTCTTCAGTATTGGCTGTTTCTCAGTTAACACAATCAAGTTTTCTTTTTATTAGTTTTGTTCGTTATGTTCAAGGGAATCTTATTTTACTTTTATGTAAAAACCTAGACATTCATATTGGAAATTTTTATATTCACTTTTACAGAAAGTTAAAAAATAAATGGAATAATCTTGCATTTGTATATAGCTAAATGCTACCTTTTTAAGTTCATCAGCTGTGTCTGTAAACTTGGCATCATTTTCCTCTAGCTGTCTGTTAAGCTGTGATATATCTGTTTGCAGTTTATCTATCACTGTTGTTAGTTCTGTTATCTTTACAGACTTCTCCTGCAGTTTCTGGTACACGCTGTCACTCTTTTCCTGTCCCTGTATACGTTACATATAAAGAATAATTAAGAAAAAACATACTGATCAAGTTTTGTAATGACTGGGCCTAAATTGTGACATCTGGAGAGTAAAAAAGAGCTGTCATTATAAGTGACAAATGCCCCTGAAGCATGCCAAAGAATGCTACAGCTGTCTGTGCAAAATATGCCAAAATAGTTTAGGTATGAATCATTTTGTGACCTTGACCTTGACCCGAGAGAACCAGGTCATAAAGGTGACACACCATCTCAATATCATTAACATTTATGTCAAATTATTTTCAAATCCCTTGATAAATGGCAGAGTTATGGACAAGACAAGAAACAGACCATGTTAACCTTTGACTTCTAAGTGTGACCTTGACCTTAGAGCTAGAGGTCTGGATCTTGTGCATGACACATCGTTTCAATATGGGGAATATTTAAGCAGAGTTATGAACCGGACACAAAAAAGACCCTGTTAACATTTGACTTCTAAGTGTGACCTTGACTTTGGAGCTAGGTGTCTGGTCTTGCACATGACAAGTCTTCTCATTAAGGCAAACATTTATGCCAACCTATTTCAAAGTCCCTTTATGGATGGCAGAGTTACAGCACTGACAAGAATTTACACAGACGCACGCGTATCTTTGGGTAGCATAACAATCCAACTATTCACCCTTGATGCTTGACCATCTACCTACATTCAGCATGATGTTTTGAACATGAACAGCTAAAAACTACTTAAATATAACAATATTTTACAAAGCCAAAAGATACAACAGCTCGTCAAACACGAAATGCCCCCCTTGATGCATTCAGTAATTGCACAAGGAACAGAAATGATATGCTCACTGTAAACGAAAGTTCTACCATTCTGGTTTAATCCGACCTTGACCTTTAACCTAACAAGAGATTACAGTGTGATCTTGGCGCCATCCACTGAGCCATTTTTGAATGTTCCAAATTTCAAGACTAGCTCAAGGTCAAAATCAAGGTCAGTTTTCATTTCGGTACAAAACAATGTGTATGTGGTCCAAATTTGAAAGCTGTGGCTTGAGAAATGTGAAAGTAGGTCACAAGATCAATTTCAAGGTCAAAATCAATTTCGGTAGACAGAATTGTACATGTGCTTCAAATTTGGAGGCTGCAGCTTGAGAAATGTGAAAGTAGGTAATAGGTAAAAATCAATGTCAAATTTCAATTCAGAACACAAAAATATGCATGCGTTCCAAATTTGAAGCCTGTAGCTTCAGAAATGTGAAAGTAGGTCACAAGGTCAATCTCAAGATCAAAGTTCATTTTGGTACACAAAACTATGCATGTGGTTCAAATTTGAAGGCTGTAGCTTGAGAAATGTGAAAGTAGGGCACTAGGTCAAAATCAAGGTCAAATTTTATTTCGGAACACAAAACTACGCAAGTGGTCCAAATTTGAAGCCTGTACCTTCAGAAATGTGAAAGTAGGTCACAAGGTCAATCTCAAGATCAAAGTTCATTTTGGTACACAAAACTATGCATGTGGTTCAAATTTGAAGGCTGTAGCTTGAGAAATGTGAAAGTAGGGCACTAGGTCAAAATCAAGGTCAAATTTTATTTCGGAACACAAAATTATGCATGTGGTCCAAATTTGAAGCCTGTACCTTCAGAAATGTGAAAGTAGGTCACAAGGTCAATCTCAAGATCAAAGTTCATTTTGGTACACAAAACTATGCATGTGGTCCAAATTTGAAGGCTATAGCTAGAGAAATGTGAAAGTAGGTCACTAGGTCAAAATCAAGGTCAAATTTTATATTGGAACAAAAAACTATGCATGTGGTCCAAATTTGAAGCCTGCACCTTCAAAAATGTGAAAGTAGGTCACTAGGTCAATAACAAGGTCAAAGTTTTTTTCCGTGCGCAAACCTATGCATGTGGTCCAAATTTGAAGGCTGTAACTACAGAAATGTGAAAGTAGGTCACTAGGTCAAGATCAAGGTCAACTCATGTCAAGGTTCATCTTGCCACTCAAAACTATACATGTGGTCCAAATTTGAATGATGTTAGTTATGGACATGAAGATTCTAAGTTTTTCCCTATATAAGTCTATATGAACCATGTGACCGACCCCTGGGGCGGGGCATATTTGACCCTAGGGGGATAATTTGAACAAACTTGGTAGAGAACCACTAGATGATGCTACATTACAAAATATCAAAGCCATAGTCTTTGTGGTTTGGACAAGAAGATTTTCAAAGTTTTTCCCTAATAAGTCTATGTAAACCATGTGACCCCCAGGGCGGAGCCATATTTGACCCTAGGGGAATAATTTGAATAATCTTAGTAGAGTACCACTAGATGATGTCATATATAAAATATCAAAGAAACCGTTTAACTGTTCCTGGCAAATGTGACCTTGACCTTTGATCTAATGACCTCAAAATCAATCGGGGTCATCTGCTGGTCATGGCCAACCTATCTATCAATTTTCTTGATACTAGGCCCAAGTGTTCTTGAGTTATTGCCTGAAAACCATTTTACTGTTCCTGGTCACTGTTACCTTGACCTTTGACATACTGACCTCAAAATCAATAGGGGTCATCTGCTGGTCATGACCAACCTCCCTATAAATTTTCGTGACCCTAGGCCTAAGCGTTCTTGAGTTATCATCCGGAAACCGTTTAACTGTTCAGGGTCACTGTGACCTTGACCTTTAACATACTGACCTCAAAATCAATAGGGGTCATCTGCTGGTCATGACCAACTTCCCTATCAATTTTCATGATCCTAGGCCCGAGTGTTCTTGAGTTATCATCCGGAAACCGTTTTACTATTCAGGGTCACTGTGACCTTGACCTTTGATATAGACCTAAAAATCAATAGGGGTCATCTGCTGGTGATGATCAACCTCCCTATCAACTTTCATGATCCTAGGCCCAAGCGTTCTTGAGTTATCATCTGGAAACGGACTGGACTACATTCCGAACGACCGACCGACAGACCAACCGACCGACATCTGCAAAACAATATACCCCTCCTTCTTCGAAGGGGGGCATAAATATTCTAACAACTTCAAAAAAGTGCTCACCTGTGTACAAGGCTTTGAGTGTGTTTGTCTAAGTACAGAGTTAGGTTTCTTCTATATTAGCCTATATTATATACACGTCAACACACATTTTTGAACCTAGGGCAATAATTTGAACAATTAAGGTAGAAATTACAAATCTGATATCACAGGCCAAATATCAAGGCTCTAGCTATTATTGATTCAGAGAAGATTTTCAAAGTTTCTTACATAAAAGCCTATAGTAAGTACATGTCACTTTTTTTTTAGGGCAATAATTTGGACAATTATGGTAGAGAGCCAAACCCTTATATCACATGCCAAATATCAAAGCTCTAGAGAAAAGGATTTTTAAAGTCCGATAGCTGAAAACCTATTTTTACCCAATAAGACCCATATGTTCAATGAACCGGAATCATTTGAAAAACTTTGAAAGGGCTACCCAGAGATTATTTGTGTAAAGTTTCATCAAAATCCATTCAGTGGTAATGCAGGAGATGTTATTTAAAGAAACTGATGATGAAAAGTGACCCCACCCTCTGATGGCCATGTTTTTTGATGAATCAGAAAATTTTTAACAACCTTGGTAGAGGGTCACACAAGGACCATTTGACAATGTGTAAAGTTATTTTAAAATCGGGCCAGCAGTTTCACAAAAGAAGATTTTTTAAAATTTCCAATATATACATATAGGGGAAAGTGACCATAAGGACCATTTGTGTGAAATTATTTCAAAATCGAATCATCGGTTTAGGAGACTTGTTTGAAAATTTTTCTATTTTTATCTCTGGCTATGTGCAAGCAAGCAGAACCGTTTGAACAACTTTGGTAGAGGACCATCCATGCTAAATTTCATCAAAATCCATTCAGCGGTTTTGGGGGCGATGTCTTTTAAACAATTGTTGATGACAGACAGATGGCCGCTCAATGAACACAGCGTGATCACAATAGCTCACCATGAGCACTGCTCAGGTGAGCTTTAAAAAAAAAGTGCTGATTAAGCGGTGAATGCGAAAGGTGTCTGAGAGCACATCAATAAAGAAGCACTTAGATTTCTTTCATTTTTGCCCCTCGACTGATGGTCCCTGTCATACTACACGTACCTTCAGCATGGTGTTTTGAATATGTATCAGCTGTTCATCTTTCATGACAAGTTGGTTCTGAGCTTGTTTAAGCTCAAGTACAGTCTGTTCTAGCTCACTTTTCATCTTCTCTATCTGTTCATCCCTCTCCTTTATCTCTGTCTGAGCTTTACCTATCTCCTCTGTCTTAGAACTTATCTGACTGAAAATTGATACAAGCCATTTCTCACATACTAGTGAGTGCTGTTAAAAAATATACCTTTAATCAAGCAGTTAACACATTACGTGGGCTAAGTGCAAAACTTGGTATAAATAAAGAACATACAATATTTTTGCACTCAACTCTCGGCAGTATGAGAGACTTGCTTTATTTATCAAAATATTGAGACATTTAACTCTTATTCAATTTTTAAAAACATAAAACTGAAATTTGACATAACAAAATCCTCTCTATGGATTTACAACAGTTCTTGCTTTTCTCTTTACTCTTCATCTATAAGCAACTGTTTTTGTCCATACATTAAAATTTGAGCTCAAACAAAACCAATTTTTTATATTGAAATTTTACCATCAGAATGATGAATTTATAATTTGAACAATGCAATTGGCATATCTTCTTAGTTTATACTAATTTATTTTAGATTGATGGAGAAAAAGTTCTACAGCATATAATATTAATCATACTGAACACCTCATTCCTGATGAATTCCATGGCCAGGAAGGAATAAGAGAAAAGGAACCAGAATCCCTTTCAATGCTGAGCACTAAGGGAGGCTGCTACTTGGTAATGATAGAATTTTTCACATCTTTGGTATGACAAGGGCAGGTATCAAACCTATGACCTTCCATTCTTGAAGCAGATAAATTAATACCTGAGCCGTGCCATGACAAAACCAACATAGTGGGTATGCGACCAGCATGGATCCAGACCAGCCTGCGCATCCGCGCAGTCTGGTCAGGCTCCATGCTGTTCGCTTTTAAAGCCTATTGGAATTGGAGAAACTATTAGCGAACAGCATGGATCCTGACCAGACTGCGCGGATGCGCAGGCTGGTCTGGATCCATGCTGGTCGCATACCCACTATGTTGGTTTTCCCATGGCACGGCTCACCTAATCATTCTTACCTTTCAAGATTCTTCTTTTCATGTCCTGACTTAGATAAGTCATTTTCTAACTGTTTAATTATGCTGTCCTTTTCCTTCACTTGCTTCTGTGTCGAGCCCAGTGATTGGCTGACATCTTCTTCCTTTGACTGATACTCTTTCACTTGATTGGATAATTGCTCTTTGTCTGATTTCAACTGACTGTTTTGTCTATCTTTTTCCTCAAGTTTTCTTTGGTTTTCATTTAACTGCTGAGTAATTTCTTTTTCCTTTGTAGCAAACTGATCTTGTAGTTGTTTCAATTCATTTCCAGATTTTTCCAACTTAGATTTTAATTTTGCTATATAAGATTCCTTTTCTTGCATGGTCCTTTGTAAATCTTCCAATTTTTGTGTGGCCTTGAAATATTAGTAATAAATATAAACTGGCGACTTAGGTTTAATAAATCTCTAAAAGACTTTCATAGCATTGTATGACAAGGGATAACCCACAGTTTAATCTTTAACCTGCTAAATTTCTAAAATGGACTGGTCCATCATTCGATTTGGGCAATATACCATTTATTATTCAAAGGTGTGCTCACTGAAAATTTACTGACTGAATAGCAAACAGTGCAGATCATGATCAGCCTGCACAGGCATGCACTGGTTGCAAAGGCAGAATCACTTGCTGACAGCAGGCTAAAGGTTAAACTGCTTTTGTCATTATGTGCCGAGTAAAAATAATACATCAATAATGCAATCATTCAAAGTCTAATTGTCATATCACGAAACAAGGATAATCTGTTACACACATGAGGCAGTACAATTACAGGCTACATGTTATTTGAATATTTTTGAAAATCATCACAAAATGTGATTCATACCATGCACACATAATGGTAATTTCAAAATGACTGAAGTCTTTAGAGATATGTAAATAATGTAAATATGATATATGTCTGCCTGATGTATGTTTCATGTATGCCTGATGTATGTCTGATGTATGCCTGATGTATGTTTCATGTATGCCTCATGTATGTTTCATGTATGCCTGATGTATGTTTCATGTATGCCGAATGTATGTTTCATGTATGCCTCATGTATGTTTCATGTATGCCTGATGTATGTTTCATGTATGCCTGATGTATGTTTGATGTATGCCTGATGTATGTTTCATGTTTGCCTGATGTATGTCTGATGTATGTCTGATGTATGTTTCATGTATGCCCGATGTATGTCTGATGTTTGCCTGATGTATGCCTGATGTATGTCTGATGTCTGCCTGATGTATGTTTCATGTATGCCCGATGTATGTCTGATGTATGTCTCATGTTTGTCTGATGTATGCCTGATGTATGTTTCATGTATGCCCGATGTATGTCTGATGAATGTCTCATGTTTGTCTGATGTATGCCTGATGTATGTCTCATGTATGCCTGATGTATGTCTGATGTATGTCTCATGTTTGTCTGATGTATGCCTGATGTATGTCTCATGTATGCCTGATGTATGTTTCTTGTATGCCTGATGTATGTCTGATGTATGTTTCATGTATGCCTGATGTATGTCTGATGTATGCCTGATGTATGTTTCATGTATGCCTGATGTATGTCTGATGTATGTTTCATGTATGCACGATGTATGTCTGATATGTGCCTGATGTATGTTTCATGTATGCCTGATGTATGTTTGATGTATGCCTGATGTATGTCTGATGTCTGCCTGATGTATGTTTCATGCTTGTCTGATGTATGCCTGATGTATGTCTGATGTATGTTTCATGTATGTCTGATGTATGTCAGATATTTGCCTGATGTATGCCTGATGTATGTCTGATGTCTGCCTGATGTATGTTTCATGTAGGCCTGATGTATGTTTCATGTATGTCTGACAAATTAAAGTAATGACAACCAGTCTTTCATTCGAAGCATGCTGAACCAAAAGACTGTGTCTACAAGTTGAGGGGAAAAAAACAAGTGGACTAGTACTAACATATTTTTACTCTCAAGCTTTGCAAACTGTCTGGCACAGGATCGGGTATCTGTTATATAAAAATATCATCTGTAAGTAAAACTTTGCACAAAAAAAAGAAATTGTCACACATTTAAAGAAGCAAAGATATAGAACATTATAAAGTTGATTAATTATTACAAATGTTCTACAGAACAATCCAAACTATACCTGGCCTTGTTTCTCAAGCAGTGATTTCACCTCACCATCTTTGGAGCTTGTTTGAGACTCATACAGCTTCAGCTGCTCCTCAGCCTTCTGTAATGATGTCTCAAGTCTGCAAACAAAATTTATTTGTGGGTTTGTCTTTGTTGTAACAAAGGTTTGGTTAAGGAAAAGTTTAACTTGCTTTTAATTAGATTTCAAGTCAATTTATAGTAAAACTAACATACAAACAGCAGTAAATGGGGACAACAGTGACACATACAAACAGCAGTTAGTGGGGACAACAGTGACACATACACACAGCAGTTAGTGGGGACAACAGTGACACATACAAACAACAGTTAGTAAGGACAGCAGTGATATATACAAACAGCAGTTAGTAAGGACAGCAGTGATAAATACAAACAGCAGTTAGTGGGGACAACAGTGACACATACAAACATCAGTTAGTGGGGACAAAAGTGACACATACAAACAGCAGTTAGTAAGGACAGCAGTGATACATACAAACAGCAGTTAGTGGGGACAACAGTGATACATACAAACAGCAGTTAGTGGGGACAACAGTGACACATACAAACAGCAGTTAGTGGGGACAACAGTGACACATACAAACAGCAGTTAGTGGGGACAACAGTGATACACACAAACAGCAGTTAGTGGGGACAACAGTGATACATACAAACAGCAGTTAGTGCGGACAACAGTGATACATACAAGGACAACAATGACACATACAAACAGCAGTTAGTAAGGACAACAACAAGAGCTCCTCCAAGCAGGGCAATATACGCCCGAAGGGTTACATCATAGGATGGGAGCAAAATTTAAAGAACTTGACTGTTGTAGCCCAAAGGACTGGAACAACTAAAGGAAAACTTCAAAAAAACAAAGTCCACAAAAAAAATATTCAAAGTCCACAAAAAAAATCCTTATCAGGTACAGTTATGTAAAAATACACCTAAAAATTGGAGATACCATCCATGTTGTACCACAGAAAAGTGGTCTCGTTTTTTCCCTACGGCCAATAATAAAAAAGTTTCAAAATAAGCTATTTATAGTAACATAAAAGGGAAGTAATTAAAAAAAAATATTGTAAGTGAACACAAAAGAGATCTGCCAAAGACAAGAGCACTGCAATGCAGAGCAATATACACAAAGCAAAGTCATATATGACCTTTGACCCTTAAGTGTGACCTTGACCTTGAAGCGAGTCATCCGGAACAGGCATTTGTGTCAAGTTTCCTTGAAATCCTTCAAGGGGGTCAAGAGTTACAGAGCAGACACGAAACTGCTAATGGACGGACGGACAGATGGACACCAGCGTCATAACGATACATACAAACAGCAGTTAATGGGGACAACAGTGACACATACAAACAGCAGTTAGTGGGGACAACAGTGACACATACAAACAGCAGTTAGTGGGGACAAAAATGACACATGCAAACAGCAATTAGTGGGAACAAAAATGACACATACAAACAGAAGTGTGTGGGTACAACTGAGACACATATAAACAGCATAGTAGGGACAACAGTGACACAAACAAACAGCAGTTAGTGGGGACAACAGTGACACAAACAAACAGAAGTGTGTGGGGACAACAGTGACACATACAAACAGAAGTGTGTGGGGACAGCAGTTTGTGGGGAAAACTGTGGCACATACAAACATTTCCAATTTATACCTGCAGGTATGATTTTATTACTACTGGTGGTATCTGGGAACTTTTGACCCAAACAGTATGCCATAGGGACAATAGTGACATATACAAACAGCAGTTAGTGGGGACAACAGTGACACATACAAACAGAAGTGTGTGGGGACAACTGAGACACATATAAACTGAAGTGTGTGGGGACAACACTATCACATACAAACAGCAGTTAGTGGGGACAATGGTGATACATACAAACTGAAGTGTGTGGGAACAACACTATCACATACAAACAGCAGTTAGTGGGGACAACAGTGACACATACAAACTGAAGTGTGTGGGGACAACTGAGACACATATAAACTGAAGTGTGTGGGGACAACACTATCACATACAAACAGCAGTTAGTGGGGACAACGGTGATACATACAAACTGAAGTGTGTGGGGACAACACTATCACATACAAACAGCAGTTAGTGGGGACAATAGTGACACATACAAACAGCAGTTAGTGGGGACAACAGTGACACATACAAACTGAAGTGTGTGGGGACAACTGAGACACATATAAACTGAAGTGTGTGGGAACAACATTATCACATACAAACAGCAGTTAGTGGGGACAAAAATAACACATACAAACAGAAGGAAGAGTGTAATACATCAATTCTCTGACCTTGCAACTTCGTCTGATTTTGGAGATTTCTCAAGGTCTGATTCAAGTTTCCTTATCTGCTCTTCATATCTGAAGTGAACAAAAATGTTTGCAAGAATTCTACAAACACAAGATTTATAAAACAATTACATTAAATACTGTGCAATAATAAATGTTCATGCCCACAAAGGCATGTAACCTTACAGCAGGCCATTTTAGCTATTAAACCCTGAGCAGAGAAATGTTCTCCACAACTATACACTGTGGATACTTTTTTTTTAAATTACAGGACTGGCAGCATTAATTACATAGTTGTTTTTATTCTGTGTTAAGTTACAATGAAACTTGAAACATGTATATTTTTTCATACTGATGTCTGAATTTTTGACTGAATGCATAACATCATTTTTACATGTGTTGTTGCATTAATTTGTTTGTTAATTTTAAGTATTGTCAGTTTTACTGAATGTCAGGCTATTGAACAAATTCATACTACATGTACTTATATAATATTAGTATGCATACATACATACGTAACCAAAAGATTATTAGCTGTCTGTCAAGAAATATGCACCTGTTCTTTAGGGGAATAATACTGGAATCCCGAAGTCGCGCACTATTTCCTCTGCAGAACTTGTGCATATTTCTCAATAAAAAGCTAATAAACTATAAACATTTAATCATAATGAAACTTTGCATGCTGGTGCATGCTGAAGCTCCAAACAACTAAACAACATTGCACCAGAATAACTATACTATTAACAAACTTATTTACCATTGAAAACAATCATAAATTTTGCTTTGTATAAATATACAGGGCAAATTACAGCTTTATATAAGCAAAATCATAACACTGTACCATATTCAACATGTGTAACACCATAATAAATAAGACAAGAGAAGACCGTTACATACCTCTTAATATCATCTTCTTTAGGAGCTTTTGCTAGGTCTTCCTTCAGTTTTGCAATCTCTTCCTCAGATCTAAAAATATCCCCGAACAAGAATGTCATCAATATTGTAGGACACATGCCCAGTGAAAATGCAAATTTAGTTATCTTAGAATCTATTTTTTTTGTTGGGTTTAATATCACACTGACACAAATAAAGGTCATATGGCAACTACTCAGCTTTTGTTGGTGGAGGAAGACCCCAGATGCCCATCCTGGCATTATTTCACCATGAGCGGGCATCTGGGTAGAACCACTAACCTTCCATAAGCCAGCTGGATGGCTGCCTCACATGAAGAATTCAATGCCCCATGCAAGGCTCAAACCCATATTGGTGAGGGGCAAGTGATTCAGTCGGTGACCTTAACCAACTGGCCACAAGAGGGCCTTCTTAGACTCTTAAGTAAACATGAAGGTTTAGGAATGTTTACTAATATAAATGCTGGAGTGAAATATACATGGCTAACCATAACATTTAAAGGGAACCTGAGTCAAATAAACACTTTGTTGCTGTGTACATGTCCATGGTTTCCATTTAAAATGCCCAACCAATATTTTAGCCAATTTACGACATTTGCATCATGAAACATGGGATGGAATTCAATTAGTGTAACTTTGCAAAATGATAAATCTCCTTTCAAATTAAACATGTCTATCTTGATTCAGTGGCAAAGCACGATTGGTGGAGAAACTTTCGAACAAAACAGCAAACTCTGAAATTGTTCGAAAATAAGGAGGAATAAGAAAAGTTCAAAGGAAATTGTACTAAGATGACTCTGACCATTTACAGTAGATCATTTATTTAAAGAAAGATTTTAGGCTTATTTTCTATAAAGCTATTTGAAGCTATCATAGGCATGCTAGATATAAAATGAAATCAGTTGACAAAGTTTATGCAGGGATTCCTTTCGCATTTCACAGTTATTCAAACTTGAAAAAACATCTTATAGGATTCTTTTCGCTTAGGTTTAACAATATTTTACCCAACAATAATCTGAAACTTATCATAGTAAGCATTTTTAGAAAAGACGGAGGTTAGGCAGAAGATAACTTTAAATCATTACTGAGCCAATTTTTTGTAAAATGTAAAATATTCAACAATTTATTTTTCAAAATTCCCTATTCAACTGCCACATTTAACCTTTAGCCTGCTGTCAACAAGTGATTCTGCCTTTGCGACCAGGATAAACCAAGATCAGCCTGTACATCCATGGTCTGCACTGTTTGGTATTCAGTCAGTAAATTTTCATTGAACACCCCTTCAAATAAAATATGGTACTGCCCAAATTGAATGATGGACCAGTCCATTTTGGAAATTTAGCAGGCTAAATGTAAAGTAGCAATAAAGTAACATACAAGTTTATTTGCTGCTTGAGTTTATCACACTGTTGTTGTACAGTCTCTTTCTCCTTCTCCTGTTCTAAAGCCACTTTGTCCATCAACGTCTGTACAGATATCAACTCTTTCTTCAACACAACAACATCTTCAGTGCCAGGTCTGTGTGTATGGGTAGATATGGGTAAACAAAAGGCAAGGATAGTTGTACATAGACAATGTGCATGAACAGTCAGACCTGTCTGTAAAGACTGTCACAGGGAAATGGAAAAAAGGGATCTTTGAGAGGTAAATTTACACTACAAATGGATAAGCAGGTTTTATATTTGAGGACTAAACTCTGTGGTGATCTTAAGCACAGACTTGACTGGAAAAGGTATGAATAAAATTTATTTTTGACAAGTTGTTATATCTTATCATTACTTTAAGTATTTTACTTTCAAATAAGATTCTATCTTTTTCATTGGATTTAACATCACACCAACACAATACCAGGTCATACGGCGACTTTTGAGCTTTTGAAGGAGAAGGAAGACCCTATGCGCATAATATCAGCAAGGGCAACCATGTGGGTAGAACCATCAACCTTCTATTAGTCAGCTGAATGTATTCCTTACATGCAGAATTCAAGCAAGCTTTCAAACTCAATCAGTGACGGGCTCAAAAGAGATTTCAAATTGATAAATAGTGACATCTACACAAGAGCATCATTGTGCGGCAAAGCAATGTGTTTATCAAGTATTAGAATAACAGGTCAAATTATTCTGAACCATAAGTGCAGACAGACAGATGGATGATCAGCATAATCACATACTATGGCCATCACTTCACATGATACTGATCATATCCTTTGACCAAGATACATCAAATCATTCTAAAATATAGAGTGGAAACAATTATTACACAAACAGTCACTTTGACCTTGGCCTTTGACTCATTGTCAGCAGTCTCAATAGGAGTCATCAACTGCTCATTGACAATGTGCCTGCACAGTTTGAGGGCTTAATGTCTGTTCTTAAAATATTGAGAAAAGACAGTTTTTCACTAAGTCAATGTGACCTTGACCTTAGACATCAGATCAAATACAATGCCTGCCAAGTGAAAGGATTGTAAAGATGTTTTAAGACACTGAGCAAAAACAGTTTAATACTAACAAATAATGTGATGTTTGACCCACTGAATCAATAGGGGTCATGCACTACATATGAGCAATAAGCCTGCCAGGTCTGTGGACTGTAGGTCAAAGTATTCTGTAGATATGAAGCAAAAACAGTTTTTGAATTAACACACACCATGACCTTTGATCAACTGACCTCAAAATCAATAGGGGTCATGGGAAATGCGCCTGCCAAGTCTCAGGATTGTTGGTCAATGGGTTCTCAAGGTACTGAGTGAAAACGGTTTCTGTACTAACTACTGTGACCTTGATTTTTAACCCTACAACTTCAAAATAATCTGGTTATTCCCCTTCCTATAAGAATTGTACTTGCCAAGCTTTATGCCAACAGGTTCTCAATATATATTGAGCAGATAGGTTTGCTGTACTAACAGTTACTGTGACCTTTGACACACTGACCTAAAAATCAATAGAGGTCATCCACTACCCACCTGCAATGTGCGAATTAAGTTTGTGGATAATAAGTCAAAGCATTCTAAAGATTTTCTGCAGAAATGAAATTGCAAATAGACAGGCATAAAATTGCCAACAGAATGATAACCTGTGCCATCATACACTACATCTCTTTAGGCATATAAAATGTCTAAAATGATCCTACAAATATGAGTATTCCAAATAAAATATGAAGCATACAGACCAGTATTCCATCTGTATACCATGCATTTTATGTATTTTTACAGATCAGTGGGATCAAAGAAATTTCATAGTAGGACATATTCTAAAAGTTAGTGTAATTTAAGGACAAAATCATCCACTGATACAATATACACCTGAAAGTAAGGTCGGTAAAAAATGGATAAACAATCTGAAACAGACATGGGAGAAAATGGGTCACGTTTGACTAAAGGCTAGCTACAAAGACACTAAATGACAATACCTCTGTGACAGCTGAGTCTCTAAGCTCTGGGCATACCGTTCCTTAGCTTCTATTTGTTCCTGCAAAAGAAAATATTTCTCTATAAGCAAATGAAAAAGCTCTTCACCAAAAAAAAAACAAAAAAACTGTTAACCAAAAAAAAAAAATATTTTGTCTCAAAGCAGCAAATGAAAAGCTCTATACCCAGAAAAAAATTTACTTTTAAATACAATAAAACTTGCCTAAAATGTTACTTTTTAAAAGAGTCTACATTTGTGTCATTCTTTTGATAATAGTGGAAAAGTACTTTTAGGTGTCAGCAATTAAATTAGAAATATGACCGTAAAAAGAAGTGTGATTCCTGTGAGTAATGGCATTTTGACAAAAGAAAAGGTACACTGAATGTATAGACTAGAAACGACAAATATCTATACATGCATATATCACACATACTTATTTCACCTTTTAATCATTATATAGAGGATATTTGTTTGTTTAGTGTAAGATTGAAATATATTTCACCGAGTGAACACTATAATGTAATATTTTCACAAGTGACACAGCCACGAGTGAAAATGTAAATTATGGTGTTACGAGTGAAAAAGATTTTGATCTTACCCTGAAACAAACAAATTTTCTATTTATTTTATGCATTTTTAATGGTTTTAACCAAATTATATCAAGTATGTCCGCGCAATGTCACATGCTTCGCATCATGACGTCATAATGTCGTGACGTCAGGATATCTTGGTAGAAAAAATGTAAATAGCTATATAACGTTTCCTGATTTCTTTTACTTTTAATTATTATAGAAATGTAAATATTTATGATCTTGTTATTAATTTTATACATCTATACCTTTACTGAAGAATATTTTGCAAGGAATTTTCTATCATTTATAATTCATATTATTTCGCATTGAAGTGTAGTTCCGTAGGTCTCTACCAGTGAAAATTAAAAATGATATTTTCACTGTTTGAAACAGTGAAAATATCAATTTTATTTCACTGATAAATTTCAGTATTTCACTGAAGAGCATAAAATAAAACATGTTATACCATCACTTTATAGTGAAAATTCGCACTACCTTATCTGAATATTCTTCTATGCATAAAACAAGAGGGTCAAGATGACCCTGGATTGCTCACCTGAGTAATATGAGCTACATGTTTCAAATGTCAAACTGATGTTTTTTAGAAATGGTTTGGAAGATCAAGTTACCCCTGCAGGGGGGCCAATTTTATCCAAGGGGTCATGATTTGAATAAAGTTTGTAGAAGTCTACTAGGCAATGTTACATATCAAATATCTAAGATCTAGGCCTTCTGGTTTATTTTTAGCAAATTTATGAAAATTCCCCTATGTACAATCAAGTAACCCCTGGGGCTGGGTCAATTTGACCATTGGGGGGGGGGGGGGGGGGGGGGTCAAGATTTGAACAAATTTTGAAGAGGTCCACTAGGCAATGCTACATGTCAAATATCTAAGCTCTAGGCCTTCTGGTTTATTTTTAGAAAATTTTGAAGATTTTTCTATTTACAATCAAGTAACCCCATGGGGCGGGGTCAATTTGACCATGGGGATTTGAACAAATCTTGTAAAGGTCCACTATGCAATGCGAAATATCTAAGCTCTAGGCCTTCTGGTTTATTTTTAGAAATTTTTTGAAGATTTTCCTATGTAAAATCAAGTGACCCCTGGGGTGGGGTCAATCTTGACCCCGGGGGTCATGATTTGAACAAATCTTGTAAAGGTCCACTAGGCAATGCTACATGTCAAATATCTAAGCTCTAGGCCTTCTGGTTTATTTTTAGAAAATTTTTGAAGATTTTCCTATGTAAAATCAAGTGACCCCTGGGGCGGGGTCAATTTTGACCCCGGGGGTCATGATTTGAACAAATCTTGTAAAGGTCCTCTAGGCAATGCTACATGTAAAATATCTAAGCTCTAGGCCTTCTGGTTTATTCTTAGAAATTTTTTGAAGATTTTCCTACATTCGTTGTCAAGAACGGTACTTTATTGTACAAATCGGAGATAAAATGGTCTCCTAGTATTTTTCAATGTGTAATCATTGGTTTTACATAATGTAAATTCAGCATGGTTGTATGTAAAATCAAGTGACCCCTGGGGCGAGTCAATTTTGAACCCGGGGATCATGATTTGAAATTTTTTTGTAGAGGTCCACTAGGCAATGCTACATGTCAAATATCTAAGCTCTAGGCCTTCTGGTTTATTTTTTTAAAAAAATTGAAGATTTTCCTATGTAAAATCAAGTGACCCCTGGGGCGGGGTCAATTTTGACCCTGGGGTCATGATTTGAACAATTTTAGTAGACGTCCACTAGGCAATGCTACATGTCAAATATCTAAGCTCTAGGGCTTCTGGTTTTTGAGAAGAAGATTTTATAAGATTTTCCTATGTAAAATCAAGTGACACCTGGGGCGGGGTCAATTTTGACCCCGGGGTCATGATTTGAATAAACTTGGTAGAGGTCCACTAGGCAATGCTTCATACCAAATATCTAAGCTCTAGGGCATCTGGTTTTTGAGAAGAAGATTTTTAAAGTTTTTCTTTTCGGTTGCCATGGCAACCAGAGTTCTGCATGGAATTCAATTCTTGAAAAATTTTGAAAGGGGGCCATCCATGGATCATTCCTGTGAAGTTTGGTGTAATTCTGCCCAGTGGTTTTCAAGAAGAAGATTTTTTTAGAAATTGTTGATGGACGACGGACGACGGACATCAAGCGGTCACAATAGCTCACCTTGTCACTTTGTGACAGGTGAGCTAAAAAGTTACAGACCACCAAATATAAACTAGAGCTATCACTAACGGTGATTAATGCCCCCAAATGCTGATTTTATATGAGAAAAGTAAAACATTGTGATCATGACCTTCTTATCATTTAAGTATGACCTTGATCTTGGAGCTGGTGATTTGGGCTGTGCACTCACTCTGCATGTCATCCTCACTAGTCTAACAATGCAGTCTGAAAGACAGCTATATCCCCCGCCACTGTTATGGATAGTGAAAGGGTTGATGGTATTGGGCGGAAGCATTGACATTGTTAAGTATATTTTAAAGTCCATGTATGACGACATCAATGAATTTGAAAATCCTTCAAGGGGTTTAGGTGATACAGAGCGGACAAAAATAGAAGGCTCAAACCTTTGACCTTGAGTTGTGACCTTGACCTTGAGCCAACATGGCTGACTCATGAGTTCTGCACATCGTCTTGATGAGGTGATCATTTGACCCAAGTTTCATGAAAATCCTTCAAGGGGTTAAGGAGATAAAGAATGGACACTAACTGTTATGCACGGACGGAAGGACGGAAGACAGAAGGATGGATGGACAGAGACCATTCCTATAACCCCCCGCCCACCACGAGTGGTGGGGGATTAACAACTGAAGCTAGTGTCATGAATTCTTTCCAGTAGTTAAGAACAAGAGGACCATGATAGTCCTGAATCGCTCACCTCTTCCCACATGACCCAGTTTTGAGTATGACGTCGTTTTTTTCTATTATTTGACATAGTGACCTAGTTTTTGAGCTCATGTGACCCAGTTTTGAACTTGACCTACATATTATCAAGATAAAAATTCTGACCAATTTTCATGAAGATCCATTGAAAAATATGGTCTCTAGAGAGGTCACAAGGTTTTTCTATTATTTGACCTATTGACCTAGTTTTCGAAGGTACGTGACCCTGTTTTGAACTTTAACTAGATATCATCAAGGTGAACATTCTCACTAATTTTCATGAAGATCTCATGAAAAATATGGCCTCTAGAGAGGTCACAAGGTTTTTCTATTTTTATACTTACTGGCCTAGTTTTTGACCGCATGTGACCCAGTTTCGAACTTGACCTAGATATCATCAAGGTGAACACTCAGATCAATTTTCATGAAGATCCATTCAAAAATATCGCCTCTAGAGAGGTCAAAAGATTTTAATAATTTTAGACCTACTGACCTAGTTTTTGACCGCAGTTGACCCAGTTTCAAACTTGACCTAGATATCATCAAGATGAACATTCAGACCAATTTCATACAGATCCCATGAAAAGTTTGGCCTCTAAAGAGATCAAAAGGTTTTTCTATTATTTGACCTACTGACCTAGTTTTTTAAGGCACGTGACCCAGTTTCAAACTTGACCTAGATATCATCAAGGTGAACATTCTGACCAATTTTTATAGAGATCCATTCACAAGTATGGCCTCTAGAGAGGTCACAAGGTTTTTCTATTTTTAGACCTACTGACCTAGTTTTTGACCGCACATGACCCTGTTTCGAACTTGACCTAGATATCATCAAGATGAACATTCAGACCAATTTTCATACAGATCCCATGAAAAATATGGCCTTTAGAGAGGTCACAAGGTTTTTCTATTATTTGACGTACTGACCTAGTTTTTGACCGCACATGACCCAGTTTCAAACTTGACCTAGATATCATCAAGATGAACATTCAGACCAACTTTCATACAGATCCCATGAAAAATATGGCCTCTAGAGAGGTTACAAGGTTTTTCTATTATTTGACCTACTGACCTAGTTTTTGATGGCACGTGATCCACTTTCGAACCTGACCTAGATATCATCAAGGTGAACATTGAACAATTTTCATGAAGACTCATGAATATATGGCTCTAGAAAGGTCAAAGGTTTTTCTATTTTAGACTATGACTAGTTTTTGACCGCACGTGACCATTTCGAACTTGACTAGATATCATCAAGATGAACATTCAGACAACTTTATACAGATCCCATGAAAATATGGCCTTTAGATAGGTCACAAGGTTTTTCTATTATTGATCTACTGACCTAGTTTTGAAGGCACATGACTAGTTTCGACTTGACTAGATATATCAAGGTGAACATTCTGACAATTTCATGAGATCTGTGAATTATATGGCCTCTAGAGAGGTCACCAGGTTTTTCTATTTTTAGACTATGACTAGTTTTGACGGCACTGACCCAGTTTGACTTGACCTAGATACCACAAGCTGAACATTCTGACCAATTTTCATGAAGATCTTGTGAAATATATGGCCTATAGAGAGGTCACAAGGTTTTTCTATTTTTAGACCTACGGACCTAGTTTTTGATGGCATGTGACCCAGTTTCGAATTTGACCTAGATATCATCAAGATGAACATTCTGACCAACTTTCATAAAGATCCCATGAAAAATGTGACCTCTAGAGTGGTCACAAGCAAAAGTTTACGTGCGGACGCACGCACGCACGATGGACGACGGACACCACGCGATCACAAAAGCCCACCTTGTCACTTTGTGACAGGTGAGCTAAAAACAAGAGATCACAGAGTGATCTTTGCGCCCACCAATGTGCCATTTTTGAGTGTTCCAAATTTCAAGACTTAATGACTAGCTCAAGGTCAAATTTCATTTCCGTACACAACACTGTGCATGTGGTCCAAATTCGAAAGCTGTAGCTTGAGAAATGTGAAAGTAGGTCACTAGATCAATTTCAAGGAAAAAGTTCTTTGTACACAAAATTATGCATGTGCATCAAGTTTGAAGGCTGTTGTTTGAGAAATTTAAAAGTAGGTCACTAGGTCAATCTTAAGGTCAAAGTTTATTTCGGTACACAAAACTATGCAAGTGGTCCAAATTTGAAGGCTGTAACTTGTGAAATGTGAAAGTAGGTCACAAGGCCAAATACATGGTCAAATTACACTTCAGAACACAATCTATGCATGTGGTCCAAATTTAAAGCCTGTACCTTCAAAATGTGAAAGTAGGTCATTAGGTCAATGTCAAGGTCAAAGTTGTTTCGGTACACAACTATACATGTGGTCAATTTGAAGCTGTAGCTACAGAAATGTGAAAGCAGGTCACTAGTTTAATCTTAAGGTCAAAGTTCATTTCGGTACACAAAACTATGCAAGCTGTCCCAATTTGAAGGCTGTAGCTCGAGAAATATGAAAGTAGGTCCAGGTCAAAACAAGGTCAAATTTTATTTCGGAACAAGAGCTATGCATGTGGTCCAAATTAAGCTGTACTTCAAAATGTGAAGTAGGTCACTAGGTCAATGTAAAAGTCAAGCTTTGTTTCGGTACACAAAACTATCATGTGGTCCAAATTTGAAGCTGTAGCTTGAAAAATGTGAAGTAGGTCACTAGGTCAAATCAAGGTCAAATTTCAATTCAGACACAAAACTATGCATGTGGTCCAATTTGAAGCTGTACCTTCAAAATTGAAAGAGGGCACTAGGTCAATGTCAGGTCAAAGTTTTTTTCAGTGCACAAAACTATGCAAGTGGTCCAAATTTGAAGGCTGTAGCTACATAAATAAGAAAGTAGGTCACTAGGTCAAAATCAAGGTCAACTCATGTCAAAGTTCATCTTGCCACTCAAAACCAAACATGTGGTCCAAATCTGAATGTTGTAGGTTATTGACAAGAATATTTTAAAAGCTTTTCCCTATACAAGTTTATATGAACAATGTGACCCCCAGGGCGGGGCCATATTTGACCTTAGTGGGATAATTTGAATAATCTTAGTAGAAGACCACTAGATGATGTCACATACAAAATATCAAAGCCCTAGGCCCTGTGGTTTTGAACAAGAGGTTTTTCAAAGTTTTTCCCTATATAAGTCTATATAAACCATGTGACCCCCGGGGCGGGGCCATATTAGGACTCAGGGAAATAATTTGAATCATCTTGGTAGAAGACCACTAGATGATGCTTCAAACCAAATATCAAAGCCCTAGGCTCTGTGGTTTTGGACATGAAGATTTTCAAAGTTTTTCCCTATATAAATCTATGTACATTATAGAAATAAACAAAGGGCCATAACTCATTCAAAAATTGTTGAACCAGTCTGATTTTCAGGGGGACACAACTAGGGTACCAATACATCATTCTGACAAAGTTTGGTCAAAATCCCCCTGGTAGTTTCTGAGGAGATGCGATAACGAGAAATTGTTAACAGAAGGACGGACGGAATGACGGACAGACGGAAGGACGACGGACCACGGACGCAGAGTGATTTGAATAGCCCACCATCTGATGATGGTGGGCTAATGAGAAGACACAAATCTAAGCTATCTGATCTTTGGCCTCCAAGTGTAACCTTGACCTTGGACCTAGTGACCAAGATTGGGCACTCTGCATGTCATCTGAATGAGGTTTACAATAGATGCTAGTTTCATAAAGTCATTCCAGAGGTTTAGCAGATATGGAGAAGACACAAATTTACAGCATTTGATTTCCGACCTTTGAATACGACCTTGACCTTGGACCTAACGACCTGGGTTGGGTACTCTGCAAATGGTCATGATGATGAAAATCTTCCAAGCAATTTAGAAAATACTAAGCAGACTTTATATTATGCTGTCTGACTTTTGACCTCAAAGTATGACCTTGACCTTGGACCTAGTGACCTGGAATGTGTGTTCTGCATACCACATTGATGAGGTATATAACTGGTGCTACCTTTACAAAAGCTACCCAGCAGTTTTAAAGATCTGAAGAAAAGATATGCAATATCAACTTTGCTGACAGTTCTACTGCAATAAGATGCTATTGTGAATCACTAAAAAGTAAAACTTAGTTTGAATGTCGAATTCTTAATAGTATAAAAAATTTGATCCTACATCCTGAAGGTATTTAATGCTACCTATTGATCTTACCTTTTAATGATTTAAGGCATTTAATGTTTACTACTTCTTCTAACTTTAATGATTTAAGGTATTTACGACTAGCTATTGATCTTACCTTTTAATGATTAAGGCGTTTAATGTTTACTACTTATTCTAACTTTAATGATTTAAGATATTTACGACTAGTTATTGATCTTACCTTTTAATGATTTAAGGCATTTAATGTTTACTACTTATTTAAACTTTAATGATTTAAGGTATTTACGACTAGCTATTGATCTTACCTTTTAATGATTTAAGGCGTTTAATGTTTACTACTTATTTAAACTTTAATGATTTAAGGTATTTATGACTAGCTATTGATCTTACCTTTTAATGATTTAAGGCATTTAATGTTTACTACTTATTTTAACTTTAATGATTTAAGGTATTTATGACTAGCTATTGATCTTACCTTTTAATGATTTAAGGCGTTTAATGTTTACTACTTATTTTAACTTTAATGATTTAAGGTATTTACGACTAGCTATTGATCATACCTTTTAATGATTTAAAGTGTTTAGTGTTTACCGTTGATTTTAATTTTAATGATTTAAGGTGACTAATGTAAACTATTGAACTTACTTTTAATGATTTAAGGTGATCTTCCAGTGCACCTTTCTGACCCTCATATTCATCTGCTTTAGCCTTGGCATTCACTGTAGCTGTTGCCTGCAATACATTGGCAAAAATATGAATGTAAGCAACTCATTGTCTCTGGAACAATCAAATGAAAAGGTATCATACTTAACTTTGTGTAATAACCTTCAAACAGCCAAAAAGTCATTTTCAAGGTTTAAAAGACAGATATAAACCACAACAATGTACAGTTTAGACATGGACCTTTCTCCATCTAAAAGTAGTTAACAGTTTCAATTTTCCTATCGCACATATTATTTATAAACAGGTGGTTAAACAAACTGTGACCAGAATTGTTAAATTCATACTTACAAGTTCAGCTGCTTTATTTTGGTACACAGTTTTTTCTTCCTTCAAAGAATCTACTTCCGCCGACAGTTCAGCTATCTTAGTTTGTAAATGGTGAACCTCAGATCCCACTGAAATATTACTTCATTTTAAATGGTGAACCTCAGATCCCACTGAAATATTATTTCATTTTAAATGGTGAACCTCAGATCCCACTGAAATATTACTTCATTTTTAAATGGTGAAGCCCAGAACCCACTGAAATATTACTTCACTGTAAATGGTGAACCTCACATCCTACTTGCATATTACTTCATGAAAATGGTGAATCTCAGAACCCAATGAAATATTACTGCACTGTAAATGGTGATCATCAAATCTAACTAAAATATTACTGCAGTGTAAATGGTGATCCTCTGATCCCACTGAAATATTACTACAATGTAAACAGTGATCCTCAGATCCCACTGAAATATTACTTCAATGTAAACAGTGATCCTCAGATCCCACTGAAATATTACTTCATTGTAAATGGTGATCCTCAGATCCCACTGAAATATTACTTCATTGTAAACAGTGAACCTCAGATCCCACTGAAATATTACTTCAATGTAAATGGTGAACCTCAGATCCCACTGAAATATTACTTCATTATTAACTGTGAATCTTAAATCTCTATCTTCATTTGAAATATAGACAGAAACTTATTGCATAATAAGACAATATTGAATCTTTTAAAGTTCTTCCATACATTTGACATAATGGTGAAACTATTTTGACCCTCACTACATGCTGTCAAGTAATATTAAGGACAACTTGAAGAAATTAAATTTCTATAATAAATACATGAACATACCAGATAAGCTCCAAGAAATTAAAATGGATCCAAGATATTTTTCTCAACAAACAAATGTCATGAGCTCTTGTGTTTATATCAGTTTATTTCACTGTTGGAATAGGAAACATTCTTACATAAGGTCCTTGCTTCTTCAGATCCTTTCAGCTGTAATCGCATCATCTCCAGTTCATCTTGATCCTGTCCAAAGATTTTCATATATGTATTACTGGGTATGTTTTACCCTTACCCTGCTAAATTTCTATAATGAACTTGTCCATCTTTCAATTTGGAAGGTACCATCAACTGTTAAAAGGGGTGCTTACACAAGAGATATTGACTGAATGACAAACAGTGCAGATCTTGATCAGCCTGCACATCCGTACATATCTCTACAATGGTCGCAAAGGTCAATCGTGTCCAGCATGATAATGTTTAACACCAGACAACTGCTCTTTAACAGAATATTTGATGGCCGCCTACTCTTATCAGAATATTGGATGATCCCTTCTATATAACAGAACATTTGATGACCCCCAACTCTTTATCAGGACATTTGATAGTCCCTGCTTTATAACAGAACATTTGATGACACCCTGTTCTTTATCAGAATATCTGATGCCACCTTCTATATAACAGAACATTTGATTCCCCGCCTCTTGAACAGAACACTTGATAATCCCCGCCTCTTGAACAGAACACTTGATGATCCCCACCTCTTGAACAGAATATTCGATGACACTCTCTTCTTATCTAATGACCCTCCTCTATATCAGAACATCTGATGCCACTCCTCCAGTACAGAACATTTGATGACCCTCATTTTTAAAAGAACATTTGATGACCTCTCCTCTATTACCACTGCTTTATAAGAGAATCCTCTATAATAGAACATTTGATGATCCCCTCCCCTTTAAAAGAAGATTTGAACACATCTGCCTCTATAACAAAACTGTATCTCTTTTTTGACAAAGTTATTAACAAGAATGATGTCAAGATTGGATGACACATTCCCTCTGGAAATGCTTGACAGAAAAAAATTATGAAGTCCAACTCCACTTCATGCAGATGGCATTTATCCAATTTCTTTTGAATTAGATGGAAACTGTAGAAGTACACAAAAAAGTGTGACTGAGGGATGAATGGACAGACTTACTGACTGACAATTCAAACACTGTATGCCTCCAGAGTCTTTGACATAGAGTCATGTAAAGTCAAAATGTTTTGACGACACCTTCAATACAAAGGATCTACGCAATTTATAGGATTAATTTTCTTTGTTTCTTTCTTTGCTTTGTGCAGTTCAAAGTCACACAGACACAATTAAAGTCAAATAGCAACTTTTGGGCTTTAAGGGTGAATACTATTAGGTGCTTCTTCAGATGTTATTTCAGACTTGGATAAGCCCCGGTATAGTCAGCTGGATAGCTTCCTTCACAACCCAAGCAGAGGTGGAACCAAAAGAGGTGGGAAGAACTGGCCCAAAGCCTTTACCACTCTGCTATGGGTGTCTGGTACAATGTTGTATTAACAGATAAATTTATACAACTTTTCTTTCAAACAAACTCTAACTAATGATGCTGTATGTTATGTAAAGACATATGACAAGGAAAAAAGGTAACAGTTTTGGGGTACCTCCTCTGACAATGGTTTAGAAGATTTTTTCCCATGCCTGCCAGCTTGGTCAGCCAGTGCTTTCCTCAGCTCCTCAATCTCTCTACGTAGTGCAAACACATCACCATCCCTAAATAAAGTTTCACAACTTATAAAACTAGAGCTATCACTAAAGGTGATGAATGTACCCCCCGCATGCACTGACACAGTACATTGAATTTGACACACACAAGACTGCATAATTATGTGGACTGTATGTATACAATATAGTAACAAAAAACCCATAACTATGCAGAATATTTATCTAAAAGAATGTAACATGCACCATGCACAACTAGGGTTGGTACTGATCACTTGTGTGAAGTTTCATTAAATTGTGTGCAAGGGTTTGGTAGATTAGGCACGCACAAGATTGCATATGCAGGCTGTATGTACATAGTATGTTAACAAGAAACAAAGTCCCATAACTCTGCAATTTTTGTCGCTGAAAGAACCTAAACATGCCCCATGCACAACTACTGTTGTTACTGATCAGTTGTGTGAAGTTTCATTAAATTGTGTCAAGGAGATGAGGAGAAATGGTGCGCACAAGATTGTGTCTATGTATATAGTATAGTAACAAGAAAACAAAGTCCCATAACTCTGCAATTTTTTTTTCTGAAAGAACCTAACATGCCCCTTGCACAACTACTGTTGTTACTGATCAGTTGTGTGAAGTTTCATTAAATTCTGTCAAGGGGATGAGGAGAGATGGTGCGCACAAGATTGTGTCTATGTATATAGTATAGTAACAAAAAAACAAAGTGCCATAACTCTGCAAATTTTTTTTCTAAAAGAACCTAACATGCCCCATGCACAACTACTGTTGGTACTGATCACTTGTGTGAAGTTTCATTAAATTGTGTCAAGGGGATGAGGAGAGATGGTGCGCACAAGATTGTGTCTATGTATATAGTATAGTAACAAAAAAACAAAGTCCCATAACTCTGCAAATTTTTTTCTTAAAGAACCTAACATGCCCCATGCACAACTACTGTTGGTACTGATCACTTGTGTGAAGTTTCATTAAATTGTGTCAAGGGGATGAGGAGAGATGGTGCGCACAAGATTGTGTCTATGTTTATAGTATAGTAACAAAAAAACAAAGTCCCATAACTCTGCAAATTTTTTTTCTTAAAGAACCTAACATGCCCCATGCACAACTACTGTTGGTACTGATCACTTGTGTGAAGTTTCATTAAATTCTGTCAAGGGGATAAGGAGAGATGGTGCGCACAAGATTGCGTCCACGGACAGACGACCAGACGGACAGACAGACAACCTGAAACCAGTATACCCCCCCCCTTACAACTTTGTTGTCGGGGGGTACAAATATTATCATAATCTATAAATTCATTTGAAAGATTTATAAATAAATGCTCATCATTTATAAATTAAGTCTTTTTGATTTCCAGAAGGAATGTCATGATTTCTAATACAACCTATATAAAACCTCATAATTTATGAATAAAGTCTTCTCATTTTGAATGAAATATGACAATTAAAGACTAAATCCTCATGACGTATAATTAGTGTCTCATAATTGATAAATGTAGTCTCAATAAGGTCTAACAATATATATGTATCTCACAATCTGTTCATATCAAAATAAATAAGATTTATAAATAAAGCTGTTTACTAGATAAAGTTCATAATGTAAGGAAACATATAAATCTGTGACTCGATCACAATTAAGGTTAGCAAAAAATTGCAAGTGGGTATCAAAAACTGGCAACCATGACATCCGTTAAGTTCACTAAAGACTCTGCTTAGAAACGGCAGTTTCTTTGCTCCCATAATTTTGATTAAACACACCTGACACATCAAACCTGAAAAGCTTTTTGTTTTTGAGAAACTGACATAGACTTGTACATAAAGTTTTGTCTTTTTACACATTTTTCCATTTTGGAGAAATATAATACATTAAGTCTATGGACCTATACTGATCCTCGGCAATTTTCGTGTAATTACATACTCTAGTTAGGCAATTTTGGAATGTTTCGAATGTAAAATGTCGCAAAACTCAACACGACTTTCCATGAAAATCAGAAAATGCCGAAATCACATATGGTGAAAGCGTAATTTGCCGATTATTGTTACAGGTCTATTACCTTACTTTCCCTTCACAACTAGATTCCTTCATCCAGGTTTGAATGGTTTACTTAAATCTACATCCTTCTCAGGTTCCTGAACCACAGATTGAAACTTATATTGGTTCAAATCAATTTGAATAGATAGTCTTCCTTTCCTAAAAACCTAATGAAAACTTAACATATATGAAATATTTTTCACCTGTTTTCTGATCCTTTATGTTCATGTGTGTCCTCATAGTGGGTCTGAAGTTCTTCTGCTGAGGTCAAGGACTTGTGACACATTGGGCACAGAAACCCCTCCTACAAAAGAAATCAAAACACCTGTGGGGATAAACAAACAGTAACAGTATGGATGTGGGGATAAACAAACAGTAACAGTATGGATGTGGGAATAAGCAAACAGTAACAGTATGGATGTGGGAATAAGCAAACAGTAAGAGTATGGATGTGGATAAAAACAAACAGTAACAGTATGGATGTGGAGTAAACAAACAGTAACAGTATGGATGTGGGGATAAGCAAACAGTAACATTATGGATGTGGGGATAAACAAACAGTAACAGTATGGATGTGGAGTAAACAAACAGTAACAACATGGATGTGGGGATAAACAAACAGTAACAGTATGGATGTGGGGATAAACAAACAGGAACAGTATGGATGTAGGGATATGCAAACAGTAACAGCATGAATGTGGGGATAAACAAACAGTATCAGTATGGATGTGGGTATAAGCAAACAGTAACATTATGGATGTGGGGATAAACAAACAGTAACAGTATGGATGTGGGAATAAGCAAACAGTAACAGTATGGAAAAACAAACAGTAACAGTATGGATGAGGGGATAAACAAACAGTAACAGTATGGATGTGGGGATAAACAAACAGTAACAGTATGGATGTGGGGATAAGCAAACAGTAACATTATGGATGTGGGGATAAACAAACAGTAACAGTATGGATGTGGGGATAAACAAACAGTAACAGTATGGATGTGGGGATAAGCAAACAGTAACATTTTGGATGTGGGGATAAACAAACAGTAACAGTATGGATGTGGAGTAAACAAACAGTAACAGTATGGATGTGGGGATAAACAAACAGTAACAGTATGGATGTGGGGATAAACAAACAGTAACAGTATGGATGTAGGGATATGCAAACAGTAACAGCATGAATGTGGGGATAAACAAACAGTATCAGTATGGATGTGGGGATAAGCAAACAGTAACATTATGGATGTGGGGATAAACAAACAGTAACAGTATGGATTTTGGAATAAGCAAACAGTAACAGTATGGAAAAACAAACAGTTAAAGTATGGATGAGGGGATAAACAAACAGTAACAGTATGGATGTGGATAAAAACAAACAGTTACAGTATGGATGTGGAGTAAACAAACAGTAACAGTATGGATGTGGGGATAAACAAACAGTAACAGTATGGATGTGGGGATAAACAAACAGTAACATTATGGATGTGGGGATAAACAAACAGTAACAGTATGGATGTGGGAATAAGCAAACAGTAACAGTATGGAAAAACAAACAGTAACAGTATGGATGAGGGGATAAACAAACAGTAACAGTATGCATGTGGGAGTAAGCAAGCAGTAACAGTATGGATGTGGATAAAAACAAACAGTTACAGTATGGATGTGGAGTAAACAAACAGTAACAGTATGGATATGAGGATAAACAAACAGTAACAGTATGGATGTGGGGATAAACAAACAGTAACAATATGGATGTGGGGATAAACAAACAGTAACAGTATGGATGTGGGAATAAACAAAACAGTAACAGTATGGATGTGGGAATAAGCACAGTAACAGTATGGATGTGGGAATAAGCAAACAGTAACAGTATGGATGTGGGGATAAACAAAAAGTAACAGTATGGATGTGGTGATAAATGAAAGTAACAGTATTGATGTGGAGATAAACAAACAGTAACAGTATGGATGTGACAATAAACAAAAGTAACTGTATGGATGTATGGATAAACAAACAGTAACAGTATGGATGTGGTGATAAACAAACAGTAACAGTATTGATGTGGGAATAAACAAACAGTAACGGTATGAATGTGGTGATAAACAATCAGTAACACTATGGATGTCGTGATAAACAAACAGTAACAGTATGGACGTGGGAATAAACAAACAGTAACAGCATGGAGGTGGTGATAAACAAACAGTTACAGTATTGATGTGGAGATAAACAAACAGTAACAGTATGAATCTTGGAATAAACAAACAGTAACAGTATGGATGTGGGGATAAACAAACAGTAACAGTATGGATGTGGGGATAAACAAACAGTAACAGTATGGATGTGGGGATAAACAAACAGTAACAGTATAAATGTGGTGATAAACAAACAGTAACAGTATTGATATGGAGATAAACAAACAGTAACAGTATGGATGTGGGAATAAACAAACACTATGAATGTGCACTGATCTGGATGCTTGCTTGTTGCAAAACCCTAATGCTGGTTTTTATACAAAGGTGCTCACATGGAATCCAGAGTTTGACAAAGATCAGGATTTTACGTTTTCAAACCACTGAACATTTATATACTAACAGTAGTGGCCTATTTCTAGTAAACTTAATCATTTTCTAAGCACTTGTAAACTGACTTTAAAACTATACTAAAGAACAAGCACTATATATAGAAATTACCCCAGAATCACCAGCAGGAGCAGTGGCATTATGTTCTGTATCAAAGTGTTTGTGTAAGGCATCTGCAGATGGTAGATTTTTCATACATGTTGGACAAAGAAATCCCTGAAAATGGACATGAAGAACACTACAACTTTACAATGATATCTAAAATACATGTAATTACCAGTACATAAACTGTAGTTTTGTACAGGACTTCATGTAATTACCGGTACATAAACTGTATTTTTGTACAGGTCTTTATGTAATTACCGGTACATAAACTGTAGTTTTGTACAGGACTTCAGTTTTATTTCATTTTGTAAGGCTATCAATTTTGAAATATCTCCTTTTTTACAGTAAGCAAACCCTATAATCGGACCAGTGGTTAAGAGAACATGGCATGTGAACATTTTTTCTATTCTTAGCTCTGGCAGCCGTGTTTTTGATAAAGCAAAATATTATGAACATTTTTTACAGAATCAGATGGTCACCCCCAAAAAACATCAGATAAGATTTTTTAAGTTCCAACAATATATGTATAGGGAAACTAGAGGCCATGTTTCTGATGAATCTGAATAATAAGAACAATCCTAGTAAAGGGTCACTCAAAAGAACATTTCTATGAAATTATTTTGAAACTGGGTCAGCTGTTTCTGTAACAAATATTTTTAAATTTCCCACAATGTAGAAATACACGAAATTAACATTCTCTGCATAGAACTAAAAGGTTTGTTGGTCCAAGCATGGCATACTTTTTTATGCAAGGAAGCTCCTATGTAAAATATACCATATTAGTTAATAGTATGTGATCTTCCTAGTTATATTCTCTGTCTAATATTACTTGAGATAAAAATTTTCTACAGCTCTTATACAACCAGTTGTGCTTCTGTAATTATACCTGAGCTTCTGTCTTGGATTGCTGGAATGTGCTTGAAGCTGCAGCAGGCTGAAAGGGGAATATTGGAAAATGACTAAATACATGTACAAAGGTGTAATGGGATACTTTATTGGTGGGAAAAGTGTAAGGAAAATAGCATCTCTGCAAATTATGTGTTGAATATTTCGTTCTAATAATTGCTAAATACCTATACATTTCTTGCTTTTAGTGAAATGGCATTTGAACAATGTCCGTGTTAGACAACTTGTAGTGCTAACCAAAACACCACGTTATGTTTAATGCCACACAATAAAATGTGATTAAGTTAAAGCAATTTTGAATAAATCAGTCTATTTAAAGTTAAATTTGGCCAAAGCTGTCCACATGATGGTCATGCCAATCATTTTCTTTATCTGCACAACCATTGTGCCAACTATTTTTATCACTCAAAGTCAAAATTAATCATGATCATGCCTGGAAAGATAATATTAGATAAGATAGGTCAGTTTTATATTATGACAGCCAGACATAAAACTATACATCGTAAGCTCTGGATGAGCTTTAAAACCGAATATGGATAAAAAGTATAAACAGAAAAGTTGTGCGATTATTTTTGTTATCCATACCAATAAACATACTGTATACATATGTATTTTTTTAACATAATTATGAAAAAAAACAACAAAAAAACACACATTAATGTACAATAACTACGTATAATTAAGGTATGCAGTTTTAAGTTTTCTAAGGATTCATATAATTGTAGTAATTGTAATGCAATTAATTAATTTATTAGTGTCAGTCACGGTTCAGACTTGGTTACCTTAGGGGAGAATATGTGTCAGGCAGCCGGTTAGCCCAGTCGGTACAGCAATCACCCTGTAAGCAAGGGGACCCAGGTTCGAGCCCTGGACTGATTGCATATTTGTTTCACCCTGTGACATTTGACACCCAACGTGGGATCGTGACTGAATAAAATCCGAGATCATGTTTATCTAGTTCTATGTCCCATCAGAAATTCGAGGACGAGGGAGAGTATGTCGCGGTAAAGGACTTGAATATTAAAATGGTCAGAAAATGTGTAGACGGCCAGGTAGCTCAGTCGGTAGAGCATCAGTATAGTATTCTGAGGCCACGGTTTAAGTCTCAGTCGACCTGGCTGCACATTTTTCTCACCCTGTGACATTAATTAGTTAATTTACTTAGTTGAAAACAGGTATAATCTGTGTAATATTACCCTTTTTTTGAATGTTGTTTTAAATTTAAATTTAATATCTATTTAATGTCAGTTGATTTGTGTGTGTGTTAGGGTTTAACATCTTTTTCAACAATTTTTCAGTCATATAATTGATGGTGTCTACTTGTAGCAGGGAGCACAATTTAATACCTTAAACAATCATCATGATGCTAATAAAATAGTCTTTTAACTTTGATATACCTTATGTCAAAAATAGAAATATAGCCTCCTTGTACCAATTATCAAACGCCACCATCTCTCGATTGATTTCAATATATCATGGAATTACCGCTCTTTGCAAAGGTACTTTACTAATCTATTGGCATTTTCATTGTTTTTTTGCCAGTTTTGAGCAAAGTATTGCTAAGTGTTTTATAGAATATTTTATTCATATCCTTTTCTAACTGACAAAGTGCACTGACCTCATAAAATTTACAAGAAAATCTAATTATTTATGTTTTGATCTGTTTCCCGTCTGTCAGAGCTAACACATACATGTGTACATATTTTCTCATTTTGATGAGACTATATATAAACTTATGGACTATTTAAATAAATGCATTAAATTTTATTGCTGAAATATTTGTCTGATTTTGTTCATGACACCGTAAAGGCAGTACTGGTGAAAGGTCGAGAATTGGTTCTCTGTAGAATGTGATTATCGATCAAACCTACCTACATGTACATACCTGTATTACGTCATGTAGTAGAAGTGAACATCCCAAAATAGAATACACAGCTTTGAAAAAGGTCAGTGTACCAATCAATGTCAATATCTTATATCTGATTATTTTTTAACCTATATAATTACCACAAAATAGTGTAAAACTGGGTCGAGATGGTACATGGAGGCTAATCAAAGAGCTATAAAAATAAATAGATTGGCAACTTGAAAGGCATATAGAGCAAATCTCGCAAACCTCTCGTGACAAAAAAACGAGATCTTGTTTACCGGAAGTGGCGCTTTCTCCACGCGCCATTTTGTATGCGAAAGCAATTATTCATCGGTAAAATAATTATCACCGTATGACCACGCTTCTTTCGATGGCAGAAAAAAATGTGTACTTCGTGTCTTAAGACCACACCTGTATAGATTGTGGATAAGGACACTAATCGGCATAACAGTAACATGAACGAAAAGAAAAAATCGGCATGACAGATGAAATTCTCTGACATTTGATCGCAACAGAAACTGAATTTGCTATTTGCAGAGAATGAACCAAATACTGATTTTCATTACCAAACTGAAACGAGGAATATACGCGCCTAAGGGAAAATCTGTTATTTGACGAATTATGATCAGCTAACATTAAATTTAGGCATGACAGGCAAAATGCTATGGATATTTATGAATATAGCAACGGTTTTAACATCTGCATAAACACAGTCGTTTTCTACACACTGTAGACAAATGCAACTATCCGAAATAAACATAACCGGCTACGAGTGCACAATTTCATATTCCAGAATTGCAATGACCTAAAATGACAAATAGTTAATACCTTGTCATTGTCTTTTTTCAAGAGTCTTTTAAACATTCTTGTCTTTAGAGAGAAGTAAAACTACTTAAATTATCGGTAAAATGTGATTTTAACTGAAACTACGCCCACAACATTGCAAACCGGTGACAGGATATTTTGTCACAGTAGATGCAACAAAAAGGTCAGCCACCGTTAAATTTTGTAGAGGTTACAACACACTAAATAGCTGTTCTTCTTTATTCTATATAAAACTGACAAGTATGACTGAATAGCGAAATAAAATCAAATAAGCGAAATCAAATCATAAAATTTAAAGTAATGAATTTTTTTTAAAATCCTTTCAAGCTTTTATTAAGAATATAATTCTACGCGCGTATGCCAATTTTCAAGAAAAAATATCTATATTTAGTATGGTTATGAAAGCAAAAACTTATACGGTTATCGCCCGATTATATATGCGCGGAAATCTAAAGTAACAGGCAAAATCAAATCATAAGATTTAAAGTAATGAATATTTTTTCAAAATCCTTTTGAGCTATTATTTAGAATATAATTCTACGTTTGTATGCAAATGTTCAAGAAAAAATATTTATATTTAGTATGGCTTTGAAAAGAAAAACTTATACGGGTGTTGATTTCGCCCGATTCTGCGCGGAAGTCACAAGCAAAATGAAATTGTAAAATTAAAAGTTGGAAACTATTTTTAAAATCCTTTTGAGCCATTATTAAGAATATAATTCCACGTTTATATGTCAATTTTCAAGTAAAAATATTAATATTTATTATGATATTTGTACTGTATTGAGAAATGAGTAACGCAATAAAACTATTCTACAAGTTTATTTACTAAGGCACTACATGTGGTCATATCGTATGCATGTATTCAACTAACATATAATGGTATCCTGCTAGGGAGCTAGTGGGAGGAGCTGCTATCACTTGATTGACATTGTATTTAACATCACTACAATATTGAATAGAAAAACGTATACGGTTAAAATTGGCATATTTCCAATGGCCACAGCACACATCAGGACCCGTTTTAAATGTCTGTAGCTTACATTTATTTGAGGAATATTGTCAGTGCCGAAAAAAATCAAAAGAAAAGTGGGGGTCATGTTTGATGCAAGAAAAATATTTTCAGTCAAACACACAAGCTGCAAAATCAGCTAAAAAATGAGACACCAAATTGTAGTTGTGGTGTATGATCTAAGTTTCCATGAAAAATTCTATCATGTTGTTATTTCATTATGAAAATACTACCTTCATGTTAAGCATAGATTTGCCATGTGATTTTAGCAAAATAAATGCAAAGAAAAGAAGGAAAATAGCTCTACAGAGCAAATAAACTGAGGACTCTATTTGTATTCGCCATTTGCCTAGAAAGTTACCTTAAGTTGAAGGTCAGTAATTCAAATCATTCTTTGTTTCATATAAAAACGACAACTTCATGTCGTATCTTTATAGAACATCACTTTTCCCAACACCTATTTTTCATAAATTAACGAAAAATTGAAAAGAAAATAGGACGTTGAATAGTTCCTAGTGAAATGCTAGTCACTTGTGCTTTACTACTCTAAAAATGGCGCATATTACTACTTCCGGTTTCGATCTGCAAAACTTGTGGGGTGTATGGACACGAAAACAATCTCATTTCATGCAGAATGTATTCTAGCAGTGAAAAAGTTTTATTTAAGCACTCGTTCTACACGAGTTTGCGCAAAAATGGGAAAATTGGGATATATTTACTATGGACTTTTTTCGACTACCACGGAAGCACATTTTCGACCGAATTACTGACCTTATTCCCTTAGTGGTCAGAGACCACCAATTCAAAACAGTACAGGGAACTTACTGGGAATGAGGTAAGTGTATACCTGGGAATAAGGTAACGTCTGTGCGTTCTGATTAGTCAGTCATGTAAACAAACCCAGGAAGTGATTATTTTTTCAAAATTGATATTTTTTCACTGCATTTACAGTATTTTATTATACATTTTGACAAAATTTGCTACATTTTATGTGTATTGAAAAAAAGTTTTATTAAACGAATTTCTCCCGCCATGTCAATGATGTAAACAGGGGGTCATGTCATTCACACGAAAATTACTTAAATAAAGTATCACTATTCATATGTTTTTCGTCCGATATTTTGGTAGAACTAAGATAGTTTTTGAAAAACTTGCAATTAGGTATACATGTTTCGATGTATGGAAGGCCGTACACGCCATTATGTTACAATGTAAGTCTATGGGAACACAATTGGTGGTCTCTAACCTATAATACGCTGTATAGGCTGAACACCTCTAAATCCGGCTGTTCTTTATTTCATATAAAATACACTTACTTTATAACGATTTTTTCAACATTTTCTAGCATGTCAGATTTTCAGAGACTTATATTCCCATAAAGAACCCTATCTCTACTCCCGTTGAATTTACTCCTTTTCGCTTCTTTCAATTTCTCCTTTCAAAACATTAAATTCTTACGCCGCCATTTTTACCTAGCATGTGATAGGAACATGCGATAGAATGCTAAGTGATACATACTGAAACGCGGTAGGGTAAAAGAAAACACGATGCTATTGAGAAAGGGCAAGAGGAAATGGAGAACTAAGATATGTTTCGTTTTGGAAATAAAATTTTTGACCACAGGCCTGCATTGTTTACATATTTTTAACAAGCCTAATATATTTGTATGGATTATGGGCTTGATTTGAGTGCTTATTTCTCACGAGTTAACGTGCACTTATCACATAACAAAACACAAAAAGTTGTTACTTCATCAACATCAAGATGAGTGCCTTGAAAAATGGTAATTTAGCTGTATATACACATGTATTAATATAAAATCATTTTAATAAATCATGCTTATTGTATTTACAAACCATACTTAATAAGTTTGATTGATATGTGACATTATTTTACACATGCAAATTTCAACTGTTTTTCTGGTTATATCACATGTACAACTCTTTTACAGCTGTAATTTCAAGATACAGATCTTATACAGACGTTTTATTGCTGTAAAACAGGTCCTAGTTTCGTATAGGAAATAAGATTATTAATGGTATATTGCTACTTTATTGTACAACAGTACAATAACCACATTATATAGACAGAAAAGGTCCAATTTATACACCACCGATTGTTTTCCCATAGAATTTCATTATAACATTACGGATACAGAGTGTTCGACCGTCCATAAATCGAAATGTGCACATATATGTAACCATGCATGATTTTTAAAGATAACTAAAGGAGAACTTTGTATGAAAAGTGATATTTCACGTAAATGATATGGTCCCAGTTTACAATATTGTTGGCATGGTCGGAGGAAACCGAATCAGAATGGACTAAAAATTCACTTATTCCCAGGTGTACGATTGATTAACTTATTCCAAGGAATTTCCCTGTTCTTTTTTGAAATGGTGGTCTCTGGTTCGTAATAATATTTCTACTTTTTATAGCGTGTTTAAAGCCAAACACTTTACGAAGTTTCATTATGAAAAGTTCAGCTTTTACAAAGATATGCATAATTTTACTAAGGTATAATCTAGCTCATCAGATTCTGTAAATTCACATGCCTAGATTTAGATCCTTTCTTCATTCTATTGCATTTTTTTCGCAAAAGCTCCATTTATTTGCATTAGTGTTTGCTTCAACGCTGAAGTATGATTCATTCTTGCCTACCTAGCGGGGAAAGTATACATTTGTCCGAGCACGAGCCAGGGATAGATATTCCTGGTCTAGATTACATGTCCCTTAACTGCTACGACGGGAACCAGGCTAAGATATTCCTGTCTTTCCCTTTGGAAAATCCTTGTCTAAATTATTGCATGACTGCGGCATTTTCCTTTGAAGTTTTGTGTTTTCTAAATTCTGGTATCGCCACGGTTAGCCGTGCTCTAAATTCCGTTACACACAGGTATCGCTCACAGTTTTCTCTGTCTGGGATGTAGAACAATACACACAAATTAGCAAGTGTTGCTGTGATAAGGTATTGAAAATGATAAGCTATTTGAAATAATTTATTACTGTATTTCTGTAGTTTAGTTCTCTACATCTTGATTTAAAACTTGATTTTTTAAATAACATAAAATATAACTGCAAAAATGATTATGATATTCTATTCAGTTTAAAAATTCAAATTACGTTTAAGGCAAAGCTTTACAATATGCTCTAGGTGTTAATTTCATCGATACATGAAACGTTTGTTGATAAAATTAGCCACGTGGGGTTTGTTTACCTTCCCTATTTCTCTAGGGTTCATGACCTCGTTAGCGCCTCCCCCCCCCCCCACGCAAATTCAAATTTTTAGCAGTTAGTTTAAATTATTTTTGAAACTCTATTTCACAACTATTTGTTTTGAAAAAACAATTACACCCGATAAAGAATGTTTCACTGCGTACTTATGCACTTTTTTATAACTTTTTTTTTTCAGTAGTTTATTTAAAATTTTGAAAAAGGGATCTGATGTGAAGCATGCATAATTTAGATCTATATAAAAACCTGCCAAGCGCAATCTTCTGGCTTTTATATGGTAGTTGGGGGTTTACCATGAAATGTTTCTAAGGGAGGCTCAAGAGGGGAAGTATTTTTAAAAATTTTAAATTTAAGATATTTAAAAAAATGTGTTCAGTTTACTGTTTCTAATCATGCAAGAAATCAGTTAGACAATACATACGCGTGTGTTACCGGCGAGTATCATCATGCTTGGGAGAATCTCAGGGAACGTAATTTGATAGCAAACTCTACGAGGCTCGTTTGCTACCCAATTTACGAGGCTCGTTTGCTACCCAAATTACGTTCCCTGAGATTCCCCCGCGCATGATGCCGGTAACACACTTTTAAGTATTATCGAACTTATACATAGCGTGCACTATTATGACATCATAAGCTATAAAACCAAGATTTAGCTTACCAAAAGGTTCTTTCTAGCGCATATAAAATATTCTTTTTAAGGGATATTGTTTTAGCGTAATGTTTAATAATGCAATGAGAAAAATATGTGCTGTCATTATTGGTGCAAACTTAATTAAGAACTAATCTAAGTATTAACAGTTTTATCATAACCCAAAATTGTTTTTTTAATATAAGCAAGTGCAGTACATATTCTGCTATTTGGAAGCGTTTGTCTTGCAGTCTGTGTTTCGGATATTTTCATCACGCGACTACACCAGCGAGTACCTGCACACTTAACACAAAGAAATTTAATACATGCATTTACGATTCGAAAAACAAATCAGGAAGAGTAAAAAAAGTACGCAAAAGAAAGCACCTGCAAATCCGAAACGTTGGAAGCTAAAAAAAATCACGTGACCAGGGACAATTTCATTACGTAAATTTTTTTTTGGCGGGAGTCTATTTTTAGATGATGCATATTCATATTCATTTCATTAATCTCGATTCTTTACTATAATATATTCAATTGAGGAGTTACATGATTTAAACTTTATTATTGTGTCTTGTTGTTCTGTTATTTTAGTAGTTGTATTGCACTATAAAGACTGAAATAAAGATTGATTATGCGTAAACACATATTGGGCTAGCGGCTATTTGTAATGAATATGCATGAGTCCAAGATGGCGGCGCCCTACGGGAAATCGGATTCCTTTGATGATACCCTTGCAACCATTACATGCTCAGTCAAGTGTGACATGTTCACCATAAGTGTTCCTTCTCTTGAGAAAGAACAATAATGCCAGGAAATACCAAAACCTATTTGTCACCATGATCTATGTTGAACGGGATAGGCAAGAAAAATTATCTAACATGTCTGCTTTTCTCCCAACCCTCTGGACAGCTTGGATAAAAATCTCGCTATTTTCTACATTACTTCTGTCACTATGTTTTCGATTACAACACAGAAGTAAGGAAGAGCAAAAACCTAAATGAAAGTCACAAAAAGGTCAGTCTTACATGAAATATTGGTGAAAACCTGGTATATTTACTTGTACACTTTCATGTAACGCGTGTGTTTACCTGGCGCGTGAAACTCTGACCTCTTCTGGTTTGGACGCGCTAAAATAGCACGGTACTACCGTATCAGTTTTAGCAATTATCTACATGTTTTCAATAAAATAAAACGCTTTAACAGATCTCAAGGTGCTTGTGTCATTTACGATGGATTGCTACTTGATAACAATTTATTTAAACTATGAAGTGTTAATTGCTTTAAAAAGTTTTCAAAATATATTTACGGTTCTATCTTTCGGCATTTGCTCTTACTGTCATCTATACAGATTGATTCTCTGGACAAAATTTAGGTACAATAAGGGAGGCACTTTGGATATTATTCAAGACAAAGTTACAGTCCCTGTTTCCTCTAGTTGATCCCCATTATTAATTACAGTTTCTTTAAATTCTATTTAATAGTAGCCTAAGGGTCGTGAAACGTTAGAAGTAAGTAAAAAGGGAGATCATTCGAGAATAATTACAGATTCCTGCGCTCTGTATTTCCTCGTATTGCCAACTAAATATTATGACATTTATAAAAAATTCCCACTAGAAAAGGAAGATAATATGATAAAGTCATGGTTCCTATGCAGTACTAGTACTCTCTCTCTCTCTATCACTGCAATGTAATTTAAGCCCCATAGGAAGTTTTCAAGTCATCGGCCAGACAAAAATTTGAGACGGACAGAAGAACGGACAAAATTTCTTTTCACGGGCAAGGTATAACGCCACACAGCATGAAGCATGTACTGACGGGTATTCCCTTCCATAAGTGGCATCGCTTCAGATTTCATAAGAACATGTGAATTGATTTCAAAAATCACCGAAATACGTTTTCTTCATCAGTAATATTGGTACTTTGTAGAATCATATTACAAGATTTAATTAAATCGATTGTATAATCATTATGTATTTTTCCAAGAATAAAAAATAACCGACTCTCTCTCCAAAACATGCAATGACTGTCGCAAAGTTGGTGTATGCGATGGCACATTAAGTTTCTCATTCAGTTCCCTTTTTCCTGAAATATTATTGTGTTTATGCGAAATCCGTTTTGGTAAATACGAAATGTTTATCTTAAATACGAATTCATGATGAAATACGTTTTAATGAAATCTTATTTCGTAAACACAAAAAACGAAATTGTTTATTTCCTAAAATTATAGTACATTTCGTACTTACAAAACACAAAAAAGTCACGTTATCATAGCGCGTGCATTGATTACATCTTCGAACCGACACAAAACTGTCTGGTATTTTCTTGTCTCCTTAATTGGTGAACCATTTTTATGTTTTCAAAACAATATTGATTCAAACCTTTCAAGAGCTGAAGTGTCATCTTTAGTACATTTAACTGGATACGAAACCGGGATGAGTGACAAGAAGCCTCCGTTTAATATACATGTATACCAGCGACAGTCTAACAGCAACGTTCGTTCTTAAATTTGCGAACCAGAAATTTTCGTTCAGACATCGTTACGTAAGCGTTGTATAATAATTATGTTGGTAGATAATTGTTTTCTACAAAACAGGTAAGATAGATCAGCTAAAGAAAAGAATGCGACTGAAAATATCAGACCTCAATATATTCTCAAAGCGCATAGGCCTATAGCCATATAATTGAGCCGCTACATGAGAAAACCAATACAGTGCGTTTGCGACCAGCATGGGTCCAGACCAGCCTTCGCGCAACTCCATTCCCGGGGCGCAACCCCATTCCCGATATTTTTTTGCCAATCTTTCCCACAAAAGAAACATTTATTTCAAGTGTATGTAATATTCATGACTGTTTTACACCTGTTTGATCATTAGAAGCGTCACATTTCCAAAAAGAATGCACAAGAGTTAGAAAATTTGCATTTTTCATGATTCCATACTTTTTTGACGGTTCGAGCATGGAGGTAACTATATTACCTCCATGGTTCGAGCCAGCAGTTTTCGTGATAACAGGGCCGATTCTTAAATTAATCAGTTGGTATTTCACACATACAATCTTTATTCATTTTTGTGTCGAATAGCATATTGCTTTTTTCGAAAACACACGTAAATGTGTCATTAATTTCAAAAACAAAAACCCACCTACCTCGATTTTGTATATATTGACACGCAACACCAGCACCAGACGTCGCACAACCCATTTTAAGCGTATTCCCAGTGGGAATTGGATTGAGCGTTTACCACCCGTGTAGCTACTCTAGTAATGACCCTTTTGTTACATAAATCCACCTTTTTTGTTGTTTTGTTTTCAAATGAAATCTTCAACATGTGTCGATGTTAAAATAGAAATTAGTAAAGTTTTTGCGTGCGCTATTCATAGAACTATATCAGGTCATGCATATTAAAAGGAAGTAGTCCGGCAACATACAATACAGAAGGTACAATACGCATTTTTTTCTGTCTGGTCATATTTACTTGTGAAATAAAAGCCGTATTTTTGACATAATTCATGTAGGTATATAATAAAAATGTATATGAGTTTTTAAACATTTGTTATAAAAAGTTGTCTGTATCAAACAAAAGTCATTAAATATGTGGTTTTCCGAATCACCACACTTTTTCTGTACTATACTATACCAAATAGTTTTTCATTCATAACATATACACGGCCTCTAAACACTGGCTCCCTCTCTTTACGAAGGTGAGTTGAGGGAGGAGAATTGTGGGTATTGGTTATGGCGGACGTTTTAAAATCTGCTCCGTAAAATTTGAAAATAAACTGTGTTTAAAGTGGAGTAAAAGTGTATTTTATGGTTTGGAACTGAACATTTGGACTTTAAAATGTCATATAAAGGTAAATTTGCGCCTTTGAGCGAAGATTTTGTGCACAATACAAAAAAACGCCAACGCCGTTCGTCGAGTGCCACGTCAACAGACGGATCACCCCACCCATTTGATGTACCCGGCCATTGTTTCGTGCCTCCTTCAAAAGAGAAGTTTGTGAATCTCGATATGGGAGAGAAAATGAATAGCCTATTTGACATGATGGTCCAATTTGGTCCAATTAACTTTAAACTAGAATGTATTAATAGGCACATGTATTACACAGCGGCGGTACACGACGTAACCGAGTCAAGGTTACGCTTACTCGAGTATAAAAGTATCGACATGGAGGCCCGTCAGCTGCGTGGTAACCTCATATTTAGCGGCCATCCTGAACTTGATTCTGACGACTGCGTCTTAATAATCACGGATTTCATTAGAAAGAGGCTTCAAATTAACATAGATACATTTAAAATCACAAAGGCTTTCCGAATCGGGAGGCGACAAGTTACTCGTGCGCGCCCCAATGTGAAACCTCGACACCGTCCAATTCTGGTGACGTTTAGTGACCCTGCTGTCACTGACCGAATACTTGATAATGCCACACTGCTAAAGGGCTCCGATTTCGGTGTCTCTCGTGACTATCCGAGGGAGATCCGTGAGGCACGCCAGGAACTATGGCCTGAATATAAGGCGGCCAGAAATAAGTATGGTGCTAGGAATGTCAAGTTGAAGTTCCCTGCAGCTCTGGAAATTAATGGTGATACCGTGCGCAACTTATTTCCTGGATGGTTTGATGTTCTCCGTGGATCGAGAAACTCGGACGTTAAAAGTCGAATCCAGGAGAAATTTCAGCGTGCTGCTGAGGCCTCTATTAAAGCCTCTGCTAACATGTCCACCACCGTTGAGGACATCACCGACGATGACCCGGTGCACGGCGGAGACAACACAAAACAGGTAGAGGAGCATCTCAGTGCCAAGGACATAAGCGAGAGTAACGACAATGCTCCCGCACGTGATATTCCTCGCACTTCCACGGGCTATCTGCTAGAGGTTCATCGACCACTGCAACAGCCTGAGCTGGAGCCACCTATGGCAGATAGTGCTGATAGCAACACCGGTTGCGTGAACACTGGGCAGTAGGAACTCACGGGGTCTGTGGCGTTCTGTGAACAGTGTCTGAAGTTGCCTTGTTCCTCTAAGCAGAGGGTTTGTGTACATTTACAAAGTTCATATGTTGTATATGGGGATATATTGTTTGAAAAAGATAAACTTTATGTCTGAACCAGGCGATCATAGTTGTCCTGAACCTAACATTGTATCAAATGAAAATGTGTGTAACTCAACTGAACCAAACTTTTGTGAACAAAATTTGAAAATAGGTAGCCTAAATGTCTGTGGTTTAAAGACAATGCTTAATTACCCAGAATTTATAAAAATGATCGAACAGTTTTCCATATTTTGTGTAACTGAAACGAAACTCGACAAATTTGATATTATTGATATTCCGAACTATACATTTTTCTCAAAGCCGCGTTCAGAAAGATTTAAACGCAAATCAGGAGGAATTGGTTATTTTATTCACAATTCTATTCTTGATAAAGTCCATATTTTAGAATCTAATTGCGAGTACGTTTACTGGCTCAAAATTGATACTTTTTTTAAAGGTAAAAAGCAAGAATTTGTCATTGGTGCTATGTATGTTCAACCTGAGCAATCACGATTTTTTAATGAGGATGAGTTTTTTGAATTTCAAACTGATATTGCATCGAAATGTAGTAACTATGATTTTCTTATGTTGACGGGAGATGCCAATGGTCATACATCTAATCTCCCAGATTATATTGAATTAGATGATTTTTTATCGAAGTTCCTTGATTTTGATGAGGAAACGATATACTCTTTTAACCAAATTCAAAAGCTAATGGATTTAAATATTTCTCGCGACAGGATATCACAGTGTAGTAAAGTTAACAACACTGGACGCAAGTTACTTGAAATATGTAAAAATAATAACCTTTTTATTTTGAATGGAAGGGTAGGTAAAGATAAATCTCGTGGCATGTTAACATTTCGAGATCATTCTGTAATAGATTATTCTATCTCTTCAGCAAATTGTTTACAGTACATCAGTGATTTTGATGTAGTTGAGCTTGATACTTTATTCTCTGACGGCCACCGAATTTTAACCATGGACCTGACTATTACCACCCCGCCCAGAAAACCGCAAGTGTCTCAGGACCCCCGTCACAGTCCCATACCCCTAAGAGACACCCAAAATGGATTGACAGTAAGCAAAGCGACTTCGTTCAAAACCTAAACCCCGCGTGTCTACAAGAGTTAAGTTGTTTACTTAACTCACCCGTAGAAAATTCCAATATTAAACAGCATGTTAACAAGGTCACCGAAAAAATGTCACAAATCTTTGCCCAATCTGCCGAATTGACATTTACATGCGGTAAATACTTTACCCCAACACAAAACAATGAGATAAATAACCTTTCCTCTAAACCCTGGTTTGGGCCTCAATGTCGGCGGGCAAGAAATAATTACAATAAAGCACGCAAAACTTACCAACTGCATAAAAACGACCTCAATAAATCCAGGTTAAAATCCGCCAGTAAGCACTATAAACAGACCATGAATGTTTTTATAAATAAACACAGGTATAATAATGAACGAAAATTGCGTGCAATGAGTTCGCATAAACCTAAGGATTATTGGAGATATTTAAATAGCCTGTCTCATAGGGAAGCGGAAAAAATGCCGAGCGTTTCTGAATTTTATGATTATTTTAAAGATGTTAATTCCTTCCAACCTGATGACGGTTGTAATTTGAATGAGCCACCATCGTTTATTGAAAACGATAATGCCCTAAATAGGAAAATTTCAGAGACGGAAATTTTAAAAGTTATTTCTAAGCTAAATAATGGTAAAGCTGCATCCCAAATTGATAATATAAATAATGAGTACTTGAAAAGTACACGAACGGTCATGGTCCCTTTTTATGTTTCTCTTTTTAATACTATTCTGGATTCGGGTGTCCTACCAGACTCTTGGTTAATTGGATGTATTAAGCCCATTTTTAAAAATAAAGGGTCCCCGCTAAACCCCACGAATTATAGGCCTATCACAATACTTAGTTGTCTCGGAAAAGTTTTTACAGCGGTCCTTAACAACCGTATAAATGAATTTCTTAATGATAACCATCTTTTAAATGAAAATCAGGCCGGATTTAGATCTGGGTACTCTACTAGTGAACATATATTCATCCTTTATTTCCTTATTGAAAAATTAAGGTCAGAGAAGAAAAAGTTGATGTGCTCCTTTATAGATTTTTCAGTTGCCTTCGATTCATTGTGGCGAGTTGGACTTTGGAATAAATTGTATGAAACTGGCATATCAGGCAAAATCCTTAACGTCATCCGTAATATGTATTCTGACATTAAATCATGCGTCAATGTTAATGGTCAAACATCTGCCTTCTTCTCTAGCTTCACCGGGGTGAGACAGGGTGAGAATCTTTTGCCTGTTCTCTTTTCTCTATACCTTAATGACCTAGAATCTGTCCTCATTCGAGATGACAACAGCATCATAATTGATTTTCACGGGAATAACGCCCTTCACTTTTTGAAAATATTAGTACTACTCTATGCAGACGATACAATTATTATAGGTGAAAATGAGACTAATTTCCAGTCATGCCTAGATAACTTCTACAACTATTGTCATATGTGGAGGTTAAAAATTAATTTCTCTAAAACAAAAGTTGTCGTCTTTGGTACTAATAAACCCAGCAAGTACATTTTCAATATTAATGGTCAATCTATTGAAACTGTTAAAGAATATAAATATTTAGGTGTAATTTTCTCAAGCTCTGGATCTTTTCTATCTTGTAGAAAACACGTAATTTCACAGGCAAATAAAGCCATGAATTTGTTATATATGAGGATCAATAACCTTGACCTTCCTGTCGATTTACAATTGAAGTTATTCGACCACACAGTCCTCCCTATTCTAACGTACGGGAGTGATATATGGGGTTTTGAAAATTTGGATATGATAGAGCAAGTCCACACCAATTTTCTACGCAAAATTACTAAGACCAGAAAAAGTACCCCTAGATATATGTTGTATGCTGAACTTGGACGCTACCCTATCGAAATAATCATTAAATCCCGAATGGTCAACTTCTGGAACAAGTTAATTCTGTCCCAAAACACTAAATACTCCTATAATTGTTATCTACATATGATACAGTCAACTCATACCTTTAAATGGGCTGATTTCATTAAACAAATCCTTGACTCAACTGGAAATTCTCACTTATGGTTGAACCAGCACTCACTAAGTTGTAAAACTATACATAAACAGGTTAAACGTACTTTGACTGATCAATACATACAGGCCTGGTCTTCGAAACTTGAAACTTCAAATAAGGGAAAAATGTATAGTTGTTTTAAAGATAGCATATCCTTTGAGGAATATTTTACTTTACTTCCGAATTCCCTTAGACGCCCAATTATGCATTTCCGTACAGGCAACCATAGATTCCCAATAGAAACAGGCCGGTGGAGCCAGTCATTTATCCCACACGAGGAGCGTAAATGTGTTCTGTGCCCTTTAAATGACTTGGGAGACGAATTTCATTACTTACTTGTATGCCCATCCTTTAAAGAAAAGCGAACTAAACTTATCCCTAGAAAATTCTATACAAGACCTAATATCCCGAAATTCAAGGAACTACTTGCCACTAGAAATCCGAAACAGCTGACGAATCTTGCTAAATACGTTCGATTTATTATGAATGCCTTTAGCCGTCCACAAGTTTGATTTATCATGACTGTATTCATTTAATATGCCCGTTCACTAATTTACTTTATATTTATATTTTTTTTTTTCAAGCTGAAGTATTAATCTATGCCCGTTTTATAGTTACAGTCTTTATCTATGTCTGTTCATACGTTTGAATTTATAATTACAGTATTCAACTATGTCCGTTCACAGCTTTTTTCTTTGTTTCAGTATTTATCTATGTCCTTCTTATTACAGTATTCATCTAGGTCTGTCATAAGTTTAGGTATATAGTTACAGTATTGATCTATGTCCGTTCACAACTTTCTTTTCTTTTCTTTGTTTCAGTATTCATCTATGTTCGTTTTATACTTACAGTATTCATCTAGGTCCGTTTACAAGTTTAAATTTACAGTTATAGTATTAATCTATGTCCGTTCACAATTTTAAATTTAGAGTTACAGTACAACTTTAATGTTTTTAATTTCAGAATTCATCTTTGTTCGGTTTATAGATACAGTACTCATCTATGTCCGTTCACGTGTTTTAATTTATAGCTCCAGTATTCAAGTATGCCCGTTTACAAGTTTAATTCTATATTTACAGACTATTCATCTACGCCTTTTCACAACTTCAATTTTTTAGTTTTAGTATTCATCTATGGCCGTTTTATAGTTACAGTATTCATCAATGTTCGTTCACAATTTTAAAATTTAAAGTTACAGTATTCACCTAAGTCCATTTTAAAGGTAATGTAACAGTATATACTCGTCTATGTCCGTTCATAAGTTTAAATTTATAGTTACAGTATCTATCTATGTATAATCCATTGTTATATGTTTTTGTAGTTGTTAATGTTGTTTTTATTAAGAAAAACAAACAAACATATTAAATGGTTGTGAGAATCGGCGATTACTGCACCTGCCCGTATATACAAACTACAAGCACTCTTGTCGTCCGTTTTATGTATTTCTGCAATATATTAAATTTAGACAAAAGAAAAGAAAAAGATTAACCACTTTCCCCACAAACATAAAATGTATATATCACCAATACCAATACCCGCTTGTGAATTTCTTGTATATATGTTTTGCGCACATGTTATTGCAAAATGTTAATTTGTAATTTGTGCTTCTTCAATAAAGTTCTGTTCTGTTCTGTTCTGTTCTGTTCTGATAAAGAGTCAGTGATACTTCCGAGGCGGCACCAATGACCGGAACTATACGAGAAATGTAAACAAAGGAAGAGGGTGAGTGTATATTTTACTTTCTGTGACAAATTTAAGACATTATTTCAAAAAAGGGGCAATGTATTTCCACTCAGAAATGGTTATACTTTTTATGTATGCAGGTCGATCTGCAGAGCGAAGGCAGCTCTTGACGTGAGAACTTTTCAAAGTTTTGAAATAGGACTGATTCAAAACCGAAAGTGGACATATGTCTATATATTTCGCCTTATTTACACAAGTCAGAGATTTCAAAGACATCGTACGGGTAGTGTTGAAAGGAATGTCATATAACTAAATAACCTAGGCCGTGTTATATGTGCCTCACTTCTCTTCCACCCTAAAATATCCATTCTTTTCAGTGATGTCAATAGTTAGTGTGGACCATTCGGTTTGTTCCGATGTTTAAAAATGTAACAATAAATATATACAGCGTTCATACAGCATTTTTACGTTGCCATATAAGGCCGAAGAAGCCCATTTTACTAAACTAGTAAGTAACGACAAAAGTGATTCGGAATACCTAGAAATGACTCGAAACAGGTAGGGAAAATTTAAATATTATGCAAAGCGAGAGATATTTCATAAATCATAAATGTCTTCTTGTTGTCAATTTAATGGTCTATTGATACTGTGCATGAAACACTTGTCCAATTTGTTTATGAAAACCGGTTTGGAATACCCATTACACTGTACCCGGACACGACCTGGGTTCCCAATTATGAGGGAGCTGTTAATAGCTGAACTAGCTAGGGGTCTCTACAGGGTATTAAATGTAATTTTAACATATTTTAATGATTTTTTTTTATCCAATGCACCTGTTGCCAGGAATCTTATCCGTCATGTTTGTTTACACGGTGAATAGCTGCCAAGCAACTACGAATGGCAGTGAATAATTTGTACTTTATACACTAAAAGCTTCTCCAGATAGCACAAGTTTGAGATTTATATTGAAGTTTTCTCTACGCCTTTTAAATATATGTCTTGCTGATTTTTCAGTCCGCTAGAGCCTTTAGAAATTTCCCTAAAGCAACTGTTGTGGGGCCAATTGTTTCTGTGGAGAGCTATTAGTGGTGAATTCACGTTTTTGAAAGTTCTGAAACCATACCTCCAAATTTTGAACTTAAAAAATGCCGTTACAACTTTTTCTCGATACATCCGCATTTCAGTACTCTCAGTGGTTTGATTTTCGGTGATTCACCATTGTGCATTCGGCAACGTTACATAAGAGTTGTTCTAAGCAATCCTGTTCGTGCCAGTTGTAATGCCGCCCGTCGCGTTCGGAAGGTAACATACGACAATGCGAAGCGACATCACGACTATGCGAGGTGACATTGCAACACTGTGATATGTACGACACACGACAATGCGAAACGACACTCGACAATGCTAAACGACTGACGACACAAATGCATGACTATCGTCAACAAATGCTTATACAGAAGTAGAAGTATATAAAACTTAAATATAAGTAGCACAATAAAGTAGGTTTTAAAATTAGCATAAATTAACTTTAAAAGCAGTATCCGGAATTTCGTTTGGAATAAAAGGTCTATTACACCATATCATATGACATAAATGTGGCAAATAACAATGCCTACAATATAACAAATCAGTATTTAAAATAAAATAAAAAGATAAAATTATTACACACGAAAAAGGTAACCTTCTTTCTGGGGCATTCATCAAACTGAAAGCGAAAGGAATTTTCCACGTGATGTCCCACACAAATTGCTTTCTTTTCTGCTCGTTGATTTCTTTACTGCTTCTTTTTTCTAGTGAAACTTATTTTTCTCGTTTGTGTTGTTAATTCTGATGCCATTATTAGGGTCAGGTCAGACATTAAAAATAAAAATTAAAAATTTTGCTAATCGGAAGGAAAAACTCGTCATTTACGGCATACACTGCACACTGCACTCACAAAAAGCCACCACAAGTACTCGTACTGTGAGCGCGGAGAATAATGCGTTTTGCAAACTGTAGTCACATGACATGGGTCAGTCCAGGTCACGAATTCGTTCTTAGTACGGCATTCGCCGAAAAAAAATACCTCATATACTTTTAGCTAATTTCGGCTTGTTGTAATACATTCCGACACGCGTTTGCCAACAACTTGTTTATTTATCTGCAACTTGTTTGCCACCGAGATCAACTTTGACAAACTGATTAACAATATCACTAAACGGATACAAAAGCCTGTTTTGCTTCATAATGACATTTTTCTATAACAAAAACACTGTTGATTTTAATGTAAATGATACAAAAATTGAGCGAGGCAATTTTAATGACATGCGAATTAATAAAACATCTGAGGTGATTTTTTGTTGTTTGTGAAAAGATATTGTTTCACTAAAACATATTTTAACTAATGAATTTTTTATTATTTTTTATTTTAGTTTCCTACAAAGAGTTCTGTATGCAGTACCACTGATTTTTGTGTTACTCCTAGTATTCAATTATATTATAATTTATATGTTTCTAATGTTTCTCCCACAAAAAAAAACCCCCAAAAAAACACACAAAAAAAAACAAAAACAAAAACAAAACAAAACAAAAAAAAAAAACTGGCAAAAAAAAAAAAAAAAAAAAAAACACGTCAAAACTCGTGAGACATCTTAACTCATTCCAAAAATGTTCTTCTTATAGGTATGACGATTACATATCCGCTTTCTACTCGATCTGTGATTTGAAGGGCAGAAAGTATTATACATTATACAGTTTGTTTGAATAATGATATGTTTACCTTTTTGGGGCGATTAGCCCCGGAGTTAACAATACGGTTCAGATACTCTTAATATGACCTACCTACAAGCAACCAGTAAACAATCGCCTCCGAAATAGTTCTAACATTTCAGCATGTATGGCATATAAATTTGTATAGCTGTCCACAATACATAGATAGCTATAATTTCGACGTGATTCTGTAAATGATATAGATTAATCATTATGCCATACAGCTCTCTGTTATCCTTTCAGATAACATTAGAAAATATTACATAATGAAGGTAAATTAATTCGCACCTATGAATGAAATATCCGTATGAAAGAAACTTTTTTCGGCGACGCCGTCTAAATTCGTTTTCGTTACCTATGCCACGTGACTTCAGTTTGCAAATCAAACTACTTGATTACGCATTATAGATAATTTATCAAACTGGAAGATTTATGCAACACTCTGCCTGATTGGACGAGAGTGTCAATTTCTTTCACTCTGTTGACTGTGCTACGCTGAGTGAAATGTAGACAAAGCGTTTATCCTAAACGACGCTGTTCACAGTTTTAAAGCTAACTTTGGCTCAGTATATTTAGCAAGAATATTAATATATCTCAAAATGATAAGTAAGTTTAATAAATATGATAAAAACCTGTTCAGATACCAACATATATCAAATTAAAGAAAGAGCTGAATACGGTCTGCATATCACATGGATAAGGGTGTGATAAGAGTCTTTTATGTAGAGAAGTGCTTTTTAAAAGATTTTCCTTGTTACAATTGCCGTCTGTATATGAAAAGGTTTCTTGCTTTTGTGACTTATTCAGATTGCATATTAAAAAGAGTACTTCTTTGCTTTGATATATTTGTTACAAATTATTTAACTGATTTATTATATACGAATATTTTTCTTTAGTATGGTATGCAAATATTGAACTCAATTGAAATCTGTTTCATTATATATATGCTATATAATGACTGAATCTCATTACACTGAAATGAAGGTACGCTGCATACAGTTTATCTATGTGATATGACTACGGTCAAACTTTGCTTATGAAACAGAAATATTGAAATAATTACAATTGTATGTTTTGCTTGACCTTCACTTTTTTATAGGTGTGACGTCGTTGTCCAAAGATTCATGAATAGCGAATATGCATTTGTTAAAGTGGGATCAGTTGGCCTATTTAGAAATAAATAAAAATAATAAATAAAAATCCTTTTATTGATTTTTTTCTCATGTATTCTAATCAAACTTGATTTGTAGCATCTTTATTAGGCCCGCAGCCGACTTTGTTCAGCTGGGACATTTGACCCCTTTTAGGGGCTGCTAGAGCTAAAACTAGAAATGCCTTTATACAGCGTCTCATGAACAGCTTGGTGGATCTTTGTCATACTAGGTCTGGAGCATCATTATAAGGTCCTCTTCCAAATTTATTTATATAGGAACTTGTGCCCTATTAGGGACCACTCTAGCTAAAGGTAGATATGCCTTTCTTCGCATTAACCACTAAAATGTAATGGATTTTTATCAAACTCGATGTGTAACAATTATCGTAAGGTCTCCTGCTATTTTGTTACAAATGGGGATAGGGACCAATTTAGCTAAAAATATAAACACGTTTAATGACCTCTTCTCATGAACCGCTTCATGAATCTTCATCAAACTACTGCTGTAACTATTCGTCTTAGGATAAACGAAACAAAATTGCAACCTTAGAAACCTTTGCGAAAAATTAAAAGAGAACCATTTAAATTGTTAAAGTGCAGTGTTTAGTTTTGCAATTTGAAAAATGTTAGATGAAAGATGAATGTTAGATGAAAAATTCATAAACTTCTTTCCTTATTACAATTCGCCGAGCATCATTTTTAAAGATATTTCTTGTTCGTCTTTGGTAAGGAAAAACTCGATGACATAATACACATGCAGAGATAAAGCTAATAATTCATGCGAAATGTAAGATGTATTTAACAAAAATTTATACAATATTTCTAATTAAAATTCTGTCGAAGCACTTAGGCCTCACCAAATTAAAAAAGTTGTTCATCGGATTTGCCGCTCGTATATTTTCAGAAACACAAAAGAATATTTGTGTGTGTGTGTTTTGGCTTGCGCTCGCCCCATTGAAAAAGATCAAGCCAAAATTTGTTGGTGCGCTACTTTTTACTGACGTAACAGTGTACAAACGCTTATAATTCCAGTCCCAGATTGTTCTAAAATGGACTTTAATCACAATAAATACTTACTTACTACGCACACGTTGTCTATAATATATCATAATACTTATATTTAGTTGCGTTAAAGTTATTTCCCCTTTATGCAGTTACGCCATTTTCTTCAAGTGTTTACCAAACTGAGCACAGGGGTTCGGCTCATGCCTAGGTCCAGGCCCTACCCTATAAGAAAAACACAAGGGAAAGCATTTCACCTAGAGCAAAGTTCTATGTCCCTTCGGTTTTTCGCTTGCTGTATTTTTTCTAAAACTATATATGCCATTTGTTGTCTATTAAATTCTGCGCACGATGATACCAAATTTTCTTACATGCGTGCTAGCAAACGCGAGAAAACTGCATCCGAACTTTCAACAATGTCCCGAAATATTGTACTCGTAGGAGACCGTGTCCAAACTCGAGCAACAATGGAACTCCACTAAAACAACTTTACAGCGATAGATACGGACACAGGTAGGTCACAAGCTAATGCACAACAATGTTTGATAACTATTTATCCCTTTACCTCTTACACGAAAGCTCCGATGAAGATGCAATTTTGCTTTGTTTTTCATCGCTGAATTTTCATTCAAACGCGTCCATATTGTTGAAATCAAAACGAGGCTGTCATATATACGGATCAGCCAATAATACAACTGGATGCTGGAGGTGTGTCAGTCTCGATTTGATTTCAACAATATGGATGCATATGAATGAAAACACGGGCGATCAAAAAACAAAGCAGAATTGCATCTTCCCGGGAGCTTTCATGTAAGAGATAGAGGTATAAATAGTGATCAAATATTGTTGCGAATTAGCTCGTGACCTACCTTTGTCCGCATATATCGATCTAAAGTTGTTTTAGTGGAGTTCATTCGTTGCTTCAGTTTGGACACGGTCTCCGTCGACTACAATATTTCGGAACATTGTTTCTGTTGTTTTTTTCCTGACCAAATGATCAGCATTTGTATACGAAAGTGGGTGAGGTAAGGACGTAACATTATAGTTGTGTTCAGACCAGTTTAGATTTTCAAATTTTCCAATCCTCAAGGAGAACAATGTTAATGCACGTTATTCTCCATTTCAGATCTTAGTTGAGACTTTGTTTCAACAAATTTAATCCGTTAACAAAGTTTAAAGTTAGAACAAGAGCTGTCCGTAAGACATCACGCTCAACTTTTCTAAGTACTTGACTCTGAAGTAGAGCTTTGCCAATAAAAGGGGCATAACAGTAAAAAAATGAAAGTAACAGAGCTATTGGACATTATATAAAACTTAAACAAAAATATTCTAGGTTAAAAAGGGGCATAACTCTGTCAAAATTGTATCAGAGTTATGGAGATTGTTTCTCCTGTTTTAAGTTTCAGTCAAAAGCTTTATGCTATAACAGAGATAATTGACTTTATCAGAAACTTCGAAAAATCGAGCTAAAAATGTTACATTTTCATAACTGTAAATATATATTCAAGTAAATATTCAAATCACATATCTATGTCATAATTATGGTTTAATGTTATGCATTGTTGTGTATTACATATTTTCTATCAGCATTTTCAAAAGCATACATTATTTGATTACACTGTACTGTATGCCAATGTTATTACCTTTTTTCACGAGTTCGCTTTGTTGTGCATCTGCAGGTCAAATTTTCTCAATCCCTGTTGAATTACTTTTATTGTAAAAGGGCTGTATATTCTAATTTAAGGTTTTTATTAGTCAATCGAGAGCGAAATCGAGACAAATAATATTTCTTCGCTCTTCGCTCGCTCCTGATTTTCTCAAAAAGCCAAAAAAAATATTTAAATTATTTTTTCACTCACCGCCTCATTTTTTTTTTTCAGAAAAAAATCCGATGAGCAACTTTTCAATTTGGTGTGGACTTAGATAATGTTTATAATATCTATGTTGTTTAAATGGAAACCACTTCGTTATAGCTATGACCTCGGTCTATAAATAATATGTCAAACAGACATTACGAAACTAACCAGACTTATTGCAGACTGGTTCCGAGCACAGTTTCATTCATAACGAACTTCGTTATAAATTATACTGTGCATTATAATTGTATTTTTACTAAGTATGATTTTGCATATGATAAATAAATAATGAGAGCAAAATGTGCAGAATGTAAAAGGGAAGAAGCAGAAATTTTAAAAATCAATTCTTGCAGATCAGGGGAGGTAAGCGCTGCGTGGAATTGCCACAGTAACGTGAGAAGAAACATATGACCATATTCTACGATTTGTATATCGAGACAACGCACATGTTAAATTTTGTTACAGAAATATTGTTTACATTTACAATAGAAATATTATTTGATTTAACAGCATTTTTTTGACAATTTTTATACTAAAACATTAGAAGCATTCTAACGAATGCTGAAAGTAAAATAACATTGTAAAAAGTGCTTTGTCTCCAATTTGCACCAGGGTGTAGATGTAAGCGATTTTTGTTTAAACAGTATTTCAGGTTATATTAATTAAGGCGGTCAATTTTCCTTGCGGTGGTCGTATTAGGAAAAGAACAGGACTAAACCACAATTATTAACAGTCCGGTTGGTAGCGGGGTTCGAACCAAAAATTTCCCTCAGACTGACAAGACAATCGCCCCATCAGTACTTCAGTGCTTTGATTTCAACTGGCTATATCTGAAAAAAATACTTCATCGTGTACAACAGTATTTTTCGGTGGATATACATGTTTCTGATATTTCGTCAGGATAGAACATTTCCCAAAATCTAAGTTACGTCACACCATAGGAGAAATAAGAACGGGGTGTAACAAGGCCGTGCGTGTATGTAATTATGAAAAATTTGTCATTCGATCAGAAACTCGTAGAACTTTTCTTTACTGCTAAACATCCTTAAAATGGTATGACATAGTAGTCTGAGCTTTTAAGCTAGACATAGTTAACATTATTCAAATCAAGTAGTGATACCATTGTTTAGTTGATTACTGAGAAACCTTCCCGATGTTTAATAATCATTAACAACACGGCATAAACAAGATATATTCATGGTTAACAATGTGTATGGAGAATGAACATGCTATTACGATATTAATTAAGGTGGTGAACCCGCAATGACAATCGGCGAATAACGTATTCTTCGTCAGCGACATCAACATTTTCCGGTTTTAGAAAGACATGTGTCTGATAAGCTACTCAGTCTGCGTCCGAAGAATTACGAGCTGCCCAAGGAGAGTACGCAATCCGGCGGACATTGCCGAGCTGCCCAAGGAGAATACGCAATCAGGCGGACAATGCCGAGCTGCCTAAGGTGAATACGCAATCAGGCGGACAATGCCGAGCTGCCCAAGGAGAATACGCAAATAGGCGGACAATGCCGAGCTGTCTAAGGTGAATACGCAATCAGGCGGACAATGCCGAGCTGCCCAAGGAGAAAACGCAATCAGGCGGACAATGCCGAGCTGTCCAAGGAGAATATGCAATCAGGCGGACAATGCCGAGCTGCCTTAGGTGAATACGCAATCAGGCGGACAATGCCGAGCTGCCCAAGGAGAATACGCAATCAGGCGGACAATGCCGAGCTGCCTTAGGTGAATACGCAATCAGGCGGACAATGCCGAGCTGCCCAAGGTGAATACGCAATCCGGCGGACACTGCCGAGTGTCATCACGGGTCTACCACACAAAATTAGCAAATCATCTGAAACTAGACAGTTTTACAAAAGACTGCCAATTTAAGAAAGTCACTCTGTTTCCACAATTCTTAAGTTTCAAAACTTTAATAGCATCAGTATGTTAAAAGTAATTGTCATCTAAATATCTTTTTCCAACATCATTAAAGTAACCGCTATTGAAGAGATAATGAAATCATTACATAACAAGTTATTGTTAAATAAATGACATCTTTTTTGTTCTCTAGCGATATCATAAAATTTTCCTTTTTCTACCAGCAATTTGTGATTCATACACCTGAATTTACATCGATGTTTCTCATTACAGATCTAGTGCAGTCGTTCTGCGCATGTGACAAATCATTATCATCGGAGCGCACGGTAAAAATACACAAAAGTTTGCATGTCCGTACGCATTTAGTGTATAATATGTATAATATACTGACAAAAGGTTATGGTTAGGATTACCATGGTTATAAAATATATACATTAAAGATAAAAAAAATCCGAATCGCTTGTATCCGGTATACTGCAATATATCACAGGCACACAAGATCTGTTTTTAGTCACAGTCAATTTACATAGTGTGACAGGAAGATCAATTGGCAGAAGTTATATTTCTCAAATACACATGCTTGCTTATACATTCTGTAATTAAAACATTTACTAGAATTATTAACAAAGCTGTTTAAGTTTTGTATAAACTGGTTGTTAAGCCTAGAATTATAAGGAGAGATCGTGTTTGTATACAAATTCTATTTTTTGTTTGTGTATAGGGCGGCTTGACACATAAAGTATGTGCTCTTCACCACTGTACCTATGAGTCGTGCAACATCAAGTTGTAAAAATGAAATGAATGAACTGGCACGCAGAAAAGTGCCATTCAAATATTCCACATGACATTGCAAACACAACCAGCCGTGTCCAACTGTATAAAAACAGTTTGGTTAATTCCGAAAGACACGCATCAACACATCCCGACATGCACCAACAGTAGCCCGATGAACTCCCCGGAAACAATACCAGATAAATTCCCTTGCGAAGAATTAATGGCAAGTTAAGGCCTTTACGCGCGCGCAACGCTCCTTGCCTATCCGGCCCGAATCCGAAGCAACCCCCAAGCAAAACTGTCCACATGTCTTCTTCAAAGTTAATATCTTCCATGAAAAAGTGATTATGAAGATTTTTGTAAACCATTTGTTTTAATCATTATTCATTATTCAGTTTGTGTAAGGACCTGGCTGTATCCTTATTGAAGGTGGCCACTAGTTCAACCGTGTAATCAGTATGAATATCGAGATGATAAGACAAAAGTGTTATGTAGTAATTGTGATGACCATCTAATCTGCCTTCTGTTCCCAAAAATTTATTTTATATTATATGTGTCATTGGTTACTTGCATTTGATTCAGATCAAAACGGCTGCTTTTTGCCACCCAAAAACATCGACTGAGTCAACAAGCAATCTATCCATCCTAATATCCATGTGATCATAAAACAATTCAGGCGGCGAGACCACACCCGAAATCCGAAACCACACTAACCTATATCTCAACCCTAAGATAACAACAACAATCCTCTCCAAATTGTGACAATGCGAGATACTTACCTTAACACAATGAGTGAAACCATTAGGGCACCGCCATAGAACCATGTAAACTAAAATTCCGAATTCCGAGTAAGTATCAAATTTTCGTCCGAATTTTGGACAGAATCTCTAATATTTAAACAATTTCAACGACCAAAAGCTTCTAGATCACCCATTCGTCCAGACCCCCGGTCATACCGTACGAACCTCACCTGCCCGAACTAAAATGGACCAAGCAGAAATGCGCCGAACCGCCCCTCCAACATGCAGAGATACACCGCAACATAAAATCAAGCAGAACCAATTACCAAAGCATGTTCCGGATCTTGGAAAACTATCCCGGCAAAAGTATCGTCCAACGGACGTAGCTGACCCCCAAAAAACTCAGACAAGCATCAAATGTCAGTATCTAATCAAAAATTTTAGTTAATAGATTAAGAAATAAAGCATACAGTAAAATCTAATTTGAATCATAGAGTGAACAGGTGCTGGAAACAACCGTACGTTGCATCAAACTTCCATATACCTAAAAATGTAAACATGCCCGCAAGATCTCATTCCCAGTTATACACAGTGTCCGTCATTACTAGATGTAAGCGCCCACGACCTTGCCTCCAAACGAACGAAACCAAGCAGAGATGCATCGAAATGCAATAAAATTATATACAGACACCTCTTGGAATATTGAAACAATTTATAAACACCTGATTAACTCCGGAACGTTAGATAAAAATCCGTCGATTACCAAGCCACTACAATCTGACACGCGTCCGAGGTTAGTATCTAATCAAATATTTTTAGTTAATGTATTTATAGTGAAAATATATGGTATTATCAAATACGGGAGTGTAAACCAGCAGTCCATGAAGCCGAAATGCCAGTTAGAGACAACTGCATTGAAAAACAGCTGGGCACCGTCTTAGAATTATACGACCCCCAAACACATCCGTAATTCAGTGTGCTCGCAAGTCATGCAATCACCCGCCATAACTACACACAACGTAGTAGGCTCCTAGAAAAACTCGGGCAAGCGTCAAATGTTAGTATCTAATCAAAATTTTTAGTTGATATATTAAGAATTAAAGCATACAGTACTATCCAATTAGAATCAAACAGTGAACAGCTGCCGGAAACAACCGCACGTTGTATTAAATTACCATACACCCTGAAGATGTCAACATGTTCGCAAGGTCCCATTCTCAGTTATACACAGTGTGCGTCACCACTGGATGTAAGTGCCCATGATTTTGCCTTTAAACGAATGAAACCAAGCAGAGATGCATCGAAATGCACTAAAATCACACAAAGACATCTCGTGGAAATACTGAAGCAATTTACAAACACCTGAGTAACTCCTGAACGCCAGAAAAAGAAAGAAAAAACTCCGTCGATAATCAAATTACTGTTAACAGACAGCCGTCCGAAGTTAGCTTCTAATCAATTATTTTCAGTTAATGTATTTAGAGTGAAAATACATGGTATTATCAAATACGGGAGTGCAAACCTGCGGTCCATGATGCCGAAATGTCAGCCGAAAGACAACTACATTTAAACACAGCTGGGCACCGCCTTAGAATTATATGACTTCCAAATATAACTGTAAACCAGTGTGTGCGTAAGTTATGTAATACCTCAAACACATTAAAAACAGTTATTTAAATGCCAAAAGGAAAGCATGGTACCGTCTTACACTGCAGCATTATAAACTGTCAGATTTTAACCAGTGTGCGGCATTACTTGTACTCTTGTTCCTGGACTAGATATGGTTATTTCTTAAATAAACTCCCCCTCACCCCTCAAAAAATAAAAAGAACTTGTCTATAAACTCTGTGAAAATATATCTACGTTTAACTAAAATAATTTCACGGCTGATCAGTAACTCTCAACCCTTATAATATGACGTTGAAACATGATGACGTCATAACCTAACTGTTGAAAGATTCGGAAAATAGACGTATTGTCTGTGTTATATATTCTGGGATAAAAAATGCCAGACTGTACGGAACATCATCACCATTGCAACCCCCTCCCCCCTCCGTTCCCAGGCTCGAGTACCCCAACTGCAAAACCTCGGCGCCGCGCATCCCCGCCACCTTATCACCAGATGCACAGCGTAAAGGATCGTGTATACGTTGGGGCACCGCCTTCTGATGGTCTTCAGCATGAAACGGCCAGCGGCACATCTATCATCTGGGAGCTCGACCTCCATTCCCCCCCTGACCCGTGCTATGCAAAGCCCCACCATTATATAGGCACCCATATTGATGCACATCACAGGCTGATATGATACAGATCAGAATGAATGCAAAAAACAACATACAAGCCCATTTTGCTTCTATCATTCACCTTTTATTTGATAAAAACCAGTCAGTCACTGTGATTGTATCCGCATTATAGCCACTATAAACTATATAGTTGCAGAAGCATGACTACCATATGATACATTCTACTAGGTAAGAAAATAAAACTGTATAGGAGCACAATACATTTATAATTTATATTGTTCAAAGGTAGAACGTATTATACATATGTTAGTACACGGTACAGGCCCGCTCCCTCAGTAAAAAAACTTTGCTATAGCCTTCACCAAGAGATTACGCGGGACTTTTTCAACATTCTATGTTTGTGTATAGGGCGGCTTGACACATAAAGTATGTGCTCTTCACCACTGTACCTATGAGTCGTGCAACATCAAGTTGTAAAAATGAAATGAATGAACTGGCACGCAGAAAAGTGCCATTCAAATATTCCACATGACATTGCAAACACAACCAGCCGTGTCCAACTGTATAAAACCAGTTTGGTTAATTCCGAAAGACACGCATCAACACATCCCGACATGCACCAACAGTAGCCCGATGAACTCCCCGGAAACAATACCAGATAAATTCCCTTGCGAAGAATTAATGGCAAGTTAAGGCCTTTACGCGCGCGCAACGCTCCTTGCCTATCCGGCCCGAATCCGAAGCAACCCCCAAGCAAAACTGTCCACATGTCTTCTTCAAAGTTAATATCTTCCATGAAAAAGTGATTATGAAGATTTTTGTAAACCATTTGTTTTAAATCATTATTCATTATTCAGTTTGTGTAAGGACCTGGCTGTATCCTTATTGAAGGTGGCCACTAGTTCAACCGTGTAATCAGTATGAATATCGTAGATGATAAGACAAAAGTGTTATGTAGTAATTGTGATGACCATCTAATCTGCCTTCTGTTCCCAAAAATATTTTATATTATATGTGTCATTGGTTACTTGCATTTGATTCAGATCAAAACGGCTGCTGTTTGCCACCCAAAAAACATCGACTGAGTCAACAAGCAATCTATCTGTTGGTGCATGTCGGGATGTGTTGATGCGTGTCTTTCGGAATTAACCAAACTGGTTTTATACAGTTGGACACGGCTGGTTGTGTTTGCAATGTCATGTGGAATATTTGAATGGCACTTTTCTGCGTGCCAGTTCATTCATTTCATTTTTACAACTTGATGTTGCACGACTCATAGGTACAGTGGTGAAGAACACATACTTTATGTGTCAAGCCGCCCTATACACAAACATAGAATGTTGAAAAAGTCCCGCGTAATCTCTTGGTGAAGGCTATAGCAAAGTTTTTCTACTGAGGGAGCGGGCCTGTACCGGGTACTAACATATGTATAATACGTTCTACCTTTGAACAATATAAATTATAAATGTATTGTGCTCCTACACAGTTTTATTTTCTTACCTAGTAGAATGTATCATATGGTAGTCATGCTTCTGCAACTATATAGTTTATAGTGGCTATAATGCGGATACAATCACAGTGACTGACTGGTTTTTATTAAATAAAAGGTGAATGATAGAGGCAAAATGGGCTTGTATGTTGTTTTTTGCATTCATTCTGATCTGTATCATATCAGCCTGTGATGTGCATCAATATGGGTGCCTATATAATGGTGGGGCTTTGCATAGCACGGGTCGGGGGAGGGAATGGAGGTCGAGCTCCCAGATGATAGGTGTTTCATGCTGAAGACCATCAGAAGGCGGTGCCCCAACGTATACACGATCCTTTACACTGTGCATCTGGTGATAAGGTGGCAGGGATGCGCGGCGCCGAGGTTTTGCAGTTAGGGTACTCGAGCCTGGGAACGGAGGGGGGAGGGGGTTGCAATAGTGATGATGTTCCGTACGGTCTGGCAGTTTTTATCCCAGAATATATAACACAGACAATACGTCTATTTTCCGAATCTTTCACCAGTTAGGTAATGACGTCATCATGTTTCAACGTCATATTATAAGGGTTGAGAGTTACTGATCAGCCGTGAAATTATTTTAGTTAAACGTAGATATATTTTCACAGAGTTTATAGACAAATTCTTTTTATTTTTTGAGGGGTGAGGGGGTGTTTATTTAAGAAATAACCATATCTAGTCCAGGAACAAGAGTACAAGTAATGCCGCACACTGGTTAAAATCTGACAGTTTATAATGCTGCAGTGTAAGACGGTACCATGCTTTCCTTTTGGCATTTAAAAAACTGTTTTTAATATGTTTGAGGTATTACATAACTTATGCACACACTGGCTTACAGTTATATTTGGAAGTCATATAATTCTAGGGCGGTGCCCAGCTGTGTTTAAATGTAGTTATCTTTCGGCTGACATTTCGGCATCATGGACCGCAGGTTTGCACTCCCGTATTTGATAATATCATGTATTTTCACTCTAAATACATTAACTGAAAATAATTGATTAGAAGCTAACTTCGGACGCCTGTCTGTTAACAGTAACTTGATTATCGACGGAGTTTTTTCTTTCTTTTTCTGGCGTTCAGGAGTTACTCAGGTGTTTGTAAATTGCTTCAGTATTTCCACGAGATGTCTTTGTGTGATTTTAGTGCATTTCGATGCATCTCTGCTTGGTTTCATTCGTTTAAAGGCAAAATCATGGGCACTTACATCCAGTGGTGACGCACACTGTGTATAACTGAGAATGGGACCTTGCGAACATGTTGACATCTTCAGGGTGTATGGTAATTTAATACAACGTGCGGTTGTTTCCGGCAGCTGTTCACTGTTTGATTCTAATTGGATAGTAATGTATGCTTTAATTCTTAATATATCAACTAAAAATTTTGATTAGATACTAACATTTGACGCTTGCCCGAGTTTTTCTGGGAGCCTACTACGTTGTGTGTAGTTATGGCGGGTGATTGCATGACTTGCGAGCACACTGAATTACGGATGTGTTTGGGGGTCGTATAATTCTAAGACGGTGCCCAGCTGTTTTTCAATGCAGTTGTCTCTAACTGGCATTTCGGCTTCATGGACTGCTGGTTTACACTCCCGTATTTAAAAATACCATATATTTTCACTCTAAATACATTAACTGAAAATATTTGATTAGATACTAACCTCGGACGCGTGTCAGATTGTAGTGGCTTGGTAATCGACGGATTTTTATCTAACGTTCCGGAGTTAATCAGGTGTTTATAAATTGTTTCAGTATTCCAAGAGGTGTCTGTATATAATTTTATTGCATTTCGATGCATCTCTGCTTGGTTTCATTCGTTTGGAGGCAAGGCCGTGGGCGCTTACATCTAGTAATGACGAACACTGTGTATATCTGGGAATGAGATATTGTTTACATTTTTAGGTATATGGAAGTTTAATGCAACGTACGGTTGTTTCCAGCACCTGTTCACTCTATGATTCAAATCAGATTTTACTGTATGCTTTATTTCTTAATATATTAACTAAAAATTTTGATTAGATACTGACATTTGATGCTTGTCTGAGTTTTTTGGGGGTCAGCTACGTCCGTTAGACGATATTTTTGCCGGGATAGTTTTCCAAGATCCGGAACATGCTTTGGTAATTGGTTCTGCTTGATTTTATGTTGTGGTGTATCTCTGCATGTTGGAGGGGCGGTTCGGCGCATTTCTGCTTGGTCCATTTTAGTTCGGGCAGGTGAGGTTCGTACGGTATGACCGGGGGTCTGAACGAATGGGTGATCTAGAAGCTTTTGGTCGTTGAAATTGTTTAAATATTAGAGATTCTGTCCAAAATTCGAACGAAAAGTTGATACATACTCGGAATTCGGAATTTTAGTTTACATGGTTCTATGGCGGTGCCCTAATGGTTTCACTCATTGTGTTAAGGTAAGTATTTCGCATTGTCACAATTTGGAGAGGATTGTTGTTGTTGTCTTAGGGTTGAGATATAGGTTAGTGTGGTTTCGGATTTCGGGTGTGGTCTCACCGCCTGAATTGTTTTATGATCACATGGATATTAGGATGGATAGATTGCTTGTTGACTCAGTAGATGTTTTTCGGGTGGCAAACAGCAGCCGTTTTGATCTGAATCAAATGCAAGTAACCAATGACACATATAATATAAAATATTTTTGGGAACAGAAGGCAGATTAGATGGTCATCACAATTACTACATAACACTTTTGTCTTATCATCTACGATATTCATAGTGATTACACGGTTGAACTGGTGGCCACCTTCAATAAGGATCCAGCCAGGTCCTTACACAAACTGAATAATGAATAATGATTTAAAACAAATGGTTTACAAAAATCTCCATAATCACTTTTTCATGGAAGATATTAACTTTGTAGAAGACATGTGAACAGTTTTGCTTGGGGGTTGCTTCGGATTCGGGCCGGATAGGCAAGGAGCGTTGCGCGCGCGTAAAGGCCTTAACTTGCCATTAATTCTTCGCAAGGGAATTTATCTGGTATTGTTTCCGGGGAGTTCATCGGGCTACTGTTGGTGCATGTCGGGATGTGTTGATGCGTGTCTTTCGGAATTAACCAAACTGGTTTTATACAGTTGGACACGGCTGGTTGTGTTTGCAATGTCATGTGGAATATTTGAATGGCACTTTTCTGCGTGCCAGTTCATTCATTTCATTTTTACAACTTGATGTTGCACGACTCATAGGTACAGTGGTGAAGAACACATACTTTATGTGTCAAGCCGCCCTATACACAAACATAAAACATTTACTAGAATTATTAACAAAGCTGTTTAAGTTTTGTATAAACTGGTTGTTAAGCCTAGAATTATAAGGAGAGATCGTGTTTGTATACAAATTCTATTTTTAGAACTGATAAGACAGTGATCGGGTGGGCAGAAGCCGACCATCCATGTTTTTTGTAAACAGTGATGTTTTTCTAACGGTCTAAACTTTCTTAAAACACAAATTACATAAATAATTTTTTGATCAATGGAAAGGTTATAAAACAAGCAATTTATTGATTTCTTTTAATTGTTATTTCGAAATAAAATGGATTAATTATGAACGCTTAACTTACACTGTTTTTCTAAAGGTTGTGAAAATCACTACGCCGCTTTTAAAATTATATGTCATTTAAAACGGTTATTCATTGAAAAAAAGATGTTTGGATACAAAAATATGAAGATTGTTAGTATTTCAAATCTTTTTCAATTTTGAAAATCCATAAATGAGCAAAAAAGTTATTAAAAATTAAAAATTCTGATTCAATACGCAAACGGTGTTAAAATCATTTGTTTTGCCAACCACCAGATAAACAGATGTTAACGCGTGACGTCACGGCGATCACTCCTATTCCTTTTAACTGGGCTAAACGATGGAGTTTTCTTTTCTAACCAATAATCAGACATACCAAGATTATTCAAATTATCTCGAACGAAGTAGATCTAACTAAAATCGATATTCAATCTGTCATAAAGCAAAGGAGATGTTTATAAGTAATATTGCAAATTTTATCTTCTTTGGAATTCGCATGAATGCACCAAAAATTCAAAACTCTACTTTTAATACTTAGAAAGTGGTTCACTACGGAGGTCGCTATATAAAATACAGTTTGGAGTGCTTTGCTTTAAATTCAAAATATATTTAAGATAAATTACAATTAGGATTTGTCAATAAATATCAACGTTTTCAATTCCCCATACTTCTGAACTATATAAAATAGGGATGGGAACGAATATTCGAATATTCGAAAATCGGTCGAATATTCTAATATAAAAATCAAATTCGAATATTCATAAATTTTTGTATTTTTTTTTCAAGATAAGTATCATTGATTTTTGGGCATTTTATCGCGTATCAAAAGATGTCTAAATAACAAGAAAATAGCAATGCATAATTGGCAGGGACCATCATTACGGTACATACCACGCTATACACAGAAATAAGCCTGTTGCTAGCACTGTAGATTATGTCATTACAAATTACAGTAATTTTAATTCTTTACCTGAAATGTATATACATGATTTAACTGAGTTTTCGGATCATTGTCCGATAATTTTTACTATGAATTATGACAGTAATATTGTTCATAGTTGCCGATCTTCTAAAGTTGACAAGATAATATGGAATTCATCTGACTTGACTACTTTTCACGATATATTGAATTCTGATAAGCATATTTTTGATGATATTATTTTAAAACTTGACACTGGCGAAAATGATATTAATACATGTATAAATGATATGTCAAATGCTATACATAGTATTTCTTTTCGCTGTTTTGGCAAAACTTTCTCCGCAACTGATAAATCTACCCAAAGGAAATGTGCATGGTTTAATGAAGATTGTCGTACTGCAAAAAACAACTTCCTACGAAATAAGACTAATTTCAAATTAAATCCATCTGAAAATAATAAACTGTCCTTTTTATCTAGCCGGAATGTTTTTGCCAAAACAAAGCGTAAAGCTAGAAGTGCTTATTTTGATAAAGAAAAATGAAAATTATCTAATATGGGTCGACATTCGCCAAGAAAATTTTGGAGTTATATCAAAAAATTCAAAAGTAAAAGAAAGAATGTAAATACTGATGTCGACATTGAAGATTTTAAGAATCATTTTGCTAACATGTCTACATCTGCAGATAATCAGTTTGTTGCAGATACGTTCACTGAGTCTCGGGATGAAACATTATATATCGACCAGTTGGATCTGCCTTTTACAGTTGATGAAATTTGTAAAACTATTTCTTCTTTAAAGAAACACAAAAGCTGTGATTTAGATAACAATGTGGCAGATTTTTTTATTGATGCAAAGCAATTTATAAGTCCTTACTTATGTACAATTTTTAATAAAATATACGATACAGGTATATATCCGGAGGCATGGACTAAAGGTGCCATTGTTCCCATTTACAAAAAAGGAGATACGCATAATCCTGCTAATTATAGAGGAATTACTCTAGTTAATGTTATGTCGAAAATATTTTCATTAATGTTAAGAAATAGGATAAATAAATGGTGTGAATCAGAAAATGTATTTAGCGACGCTCAGTTTGGTTTCCGGGATGGTTGTTCTACATCTGATGCCATCTTCTTACTACATTCTACTATTCAAAAAGTATTAGCTAATAAGTCTAAATTATGGTGTATATTTATTGACTACGAAAAAGCTTTTGATACTGTGATTAGAGACGCATTATGGGTGAAATTAGTAAGATCTGGAATTAGCTGTAAAATGATAACTATGATTAAAGCGATTTATAGTAATGTTAAATCTTGTGTAAAAATAGGTGCAGATATGTCTATGTCACAATTTTTTGACGTAACTCTTGGTGTAAAACAGGGAGAACCGTTATCTCCCTTGTTATTTATCCTTTTCATCAATGATATTGTAAAACACATTAATTTTGACACATTAAATGAGAATGACCTCCGGCTACTTTCTATGCATGTAATCCTTTATGCTGATGATATTGTTCTATTTACTGCGGATCCTTCTAGTTTACAAGAACAGTTAGATAATTTGTATCGATATTCTGTTAAATGGGGACTTAAAATAAATATCAGTAAGACTAAACTTTGTGTATTCGAGAAACGAAAGCAGGTAAACAATATTGATATATGTATAAACGGTGAAAAAATTGAACAAGTTGATAGCTTTACATATTTGGGAGTAAAATTTACATATACTGGTAACATGGCTAGCACCGTAACAGCATTGTCAGACCAAGCTTTAAAAGCGTATCATAATCTTTTGGCGTTGTTCGATAGAGTTCCTTTAGATATTAAAACAAAATTGTACCTATTTGACTGCATGGTTGTACCAATTATATTATACGGAGCAGAAGTTTGGGGGGCATATAATTATAAGGAAGAAGATAAATTACATATTAGATTCTGTAAGCAAATATTAGGAGTACGAAAACAAACACCAAACGAAGCAGTTTACGGTGAACTTGGTAGATTTCCACTGTCGGTTTTAGCTAAGGAAAGAGCAATTAAATTCTGGTTAAAAGTAAAAAAGAATGCTGGTACAACTATTAACACTATGTACATTGAACAATGTAACAACACGGATAGAAAAAGTTGGGGATATTGTATGAACTCTTTGTTAGAAAATTTAGGATATTCATACCTTTTAACTGATTTTGATGAAAATATTAATTACTTCAGTAGTCTAAAAAGACGTCTACGAGATCAGTACATACAAAACTGGCATGTATCTGTAATTAGTAAGCCAAAACTGGACTATTATGTGAAATACAAAACTGAATTTTGTTACGAAACTTATCTAGATGTTTTAAAACATGATACATTACGTAAACAATTTACATGCTTTAGGTTAACTTCTCATACACTTGAAATTGAATCTGGTAGATATAATAATATCAGTAGAGAAAATCGATTATGTAAATGTTGCAATCAAAATAATATCGAATCAGAGTATCATTTTCTCATGTGCTGTACATTGTATTCTGACTTGCGCCGTATGTATCTTGGGCCAGTGTCCTGGCCAAATATGCAAAAATTTGTAAATTTAATGTCTACACATAAGAAAGGTCTTTTGTTGAGAGTTTCTAAATATCTGAAAGAAGCTTTTGTTAAGCGTTCTGATACCCTAAGAGATTTGACTGTTTCTTAATATGTATTTGTATATATTTTGAGTTGTCGCATTTATGATTTATGATTGTGTTATATATGTTATATATGTCTTGGCCATATTCACTTTGATATTTGTTAGATGGCCAAAGGCAAATGTATTTGCCGATTTGCCAATAAACTGAAACTGAAACTAAATTACGGTACGGATTAACAGTTTGCAATTTAAGGCGTCAATGTGTCAGATGCATGTCAAAAAAGATGTCCAATTAACAAGAAAATTGCAATGCATAATTACCTGGGGTCATCGTTACGGATTAACAGTTTGTATTAGGCGTAATTGTGATACTTTATTATCTTTTGTTCATTTTTATTGGCGCCTGTTTTATTTAACAAGTTTTAGAATCATTTTTTTTTTCGAAAACAATACCAAAATTGTAGATATTGTTGATTATCCTTTCTGTCGAATGTCTTTTCGTCCAAATGTTTTACAATATTTTGTACGACATTTCTGACCGTCCGCAGAATCAGTTATCATCCGCAATCGGCCGTATTCGAATTAAATTTTGAAGTACTTTATAATAAAATCAAGGAATAACATATAATTGATGCATAAGATCATGTTGAAGGCGGTTAAAGTCTGCCTTACTTGCTTTTTACATGCCGATTTTTACACGCTATTGAAAATTTTAAAAATGGCGGCGGTGATGCAACAGCGGGACACGTGTTTAAATGGGACGACCTGCTAAGTTTAGATAAGACTGCGACGGTCTAAATTATAATCGATTTGATTTTCTTGTATCATTTAGAAGCTAAAACATTGAATTAGTTAAATATGTTCATGATTATACTAGCTGACAGAATCTTAAAACGCAAGGGTCAGCAGGTTTTACTAGGTAGGGTCTGGTTACCCGAAACAAACATTTTTAGGCCTTATTACGTATGATGATTCGAGCTTTAAACAAATGAATACATTGGGTATATGCCAATCACTTAATAAGAATTTAAAGCTTCCATTAAAACAAACCGAATATTCGAATATGGCAAACCGAATATTCGAATATTGATTTCAGCATTCGTTCCCATCCCTAATATAAAACAATCGTAGCAGGCCCGTACTTGGATTCAGTGTTGTTATATTTTCTGATTCTTTGGGATCATGGAGTCCATTCAATAGATGTGTAAAATAGAGTACCTCTCAAGAACAGACTCAATCAAATCGAGTCTGCTGTTATTCTGCGTGGTTGCATTCTATGCTGCAAATGATCTTTTTACAGATTTTATTAGATCTATATAAAAGTCAACATCCTTTATCTATAACAACGACTTAGTTTTTAATGTGAATATAATATTTGAAAATATAATGTTCTAGTTAATGTCAAAATAACGTTATTAAGTAAGTAGATTTTATAGGAAACAAAGAACAGCCAGATTTAGTTGGTGTTTTCCATTGCTAGAAATAGCCCGCCAATCAGAATCAATGACTCAAAGTAAACATAATTCATGGCGCAGTCGCCGGACATGCATATAGAAAAAAAGGCTAACTTCTTATTTCTCAATGATTATACAATGAGTTTACAATTTTGGAATCATTTATATATACTCCTTTTATTTCAATCTCTAATCAAAATTTACGTAGATAAAGCATATAACCTTGTTCGTTCTATAGTTAAATATTAGTTTATACGTTTAAAAATCTACAGGTTTAAAATATTATTTAATGCGTGTGAATATTTGAAAATAGCTTCTTATTTAAATATGCCCGATACAGGATATCTAGCCTGATCCGGGACCTATCCCTTGTCTTATACTAAATCCTGATTTACGGACAAATATAAAACAGAGCTGAAAAACTGGCTACTAGAATTTTCAAAGCTTGACAACAAGGTGCGCCTTAATTAGTTCTCTAAGAATTCGTTTTGTATGAACAACAACAAGCAATATATCAAAATTCCAGTCGTGTATCCGATTGCGTTGATTATGCAAGGCCAATCCTTAGCTAAATTATCACCGGCGGCCGTTTTTTCTTAACTCGTAAAGGCTTCAAGACGCGCCACAGAATAACTGTTTTTCTTTTGTATTTCAATAATGGTAATTCTACATGATTTGCATGAAAACAATAGCTGTCTGATGACAGCGTGCTTGTCTGTTTGAAGCCCTTCACCCTAATACCGGCTTACATACAAAAAAGCTTATGCAAAATTTTCTCAGTGGAAAAAAGGAGCATATTTGCTTAATTATGAAGCCTGCTATGTAAGGTCACCCCATGATGCCAAAGACACGTGGATAATCTGAAAACATTTGGTCAAGTAGTGCCTGAGAAACATGCTTACATGCCAAACTGTCACACATTTCCATGTTTGAAATGGGCCATAATTTTGACAATATAAAACCGAGAAGTTTCTGAAAAACCTGCTTATGCGAAACTTTAACCTGAAATTCTAAGTTCAAAAGGGGCATAATTTTGACAAAAGTTATGTAACTTGTCCTGGGATGTCATTTCATGATGCCAAAAACATGTGTGAAACTTGAAAGCATTTAGCCAATCAGTTTCTGAGAAACCTGCTAACATGCAATAGTTTAGCCTGAACTTAGTGACGCCGACGAAAGAGTGATTACTAAAGCTCTACTATTTGAAAAATTTCAAATAGCCGAGCTAAAAAAACCCTGAGAAATAGAAGTATCTAGTTATAAATTGACAGTGACATATAAGACAACGTGTGTAAGGTTTAGGAGTATATCACCAAACCACAGAAATATTTAGGAAACAAACAACATCTTTACCAACAATCTTTTTATTGACACCACCTGGAAACAGAAGCATGCTACTTCAGTGGTCAGTTAAAATGAAATAATTGTTACTGAGAAATTCATGTCCCTCTATTATTTCTTACATGAGGAGATCATGAAAAATTTGAAGTGTGATATTGTAAATAATGAAAATGCATTAACTCAAAGCCATGGAGTTATACACTAATAACGATTGTTGTAATAGTTTAGTCGCATTATTTACACATATTTCTAAAGCTGGATTTAATATATCAACTTTAACGTCACCAAACTTCAAGTGTATATTATTTAGGTTAAAAATAATCTTGCCTTCATTTTGTAGGGAGATATGATACTTTATTTTGACCGGTCGTCTGTCACTCTGTGCAGCTGTTTATCCGTCACAAAAGCGTATCCGCTCTGTATCCACGTGCAAAACACAGCTTTAAGTCATAACAAGTCAATGTATGTCCGTCCTGTATCTTTTTACCCCTTTAAAGAATTCAAATGACTTGTCACTATATTATAATTGATGTGTTTTCAATAATAAGACATTCTACAGAAGGCAACTTCACCCTTCCATAAAAATGATGCGTTATTGCGAGACATAATTTTTTTTCAAAAGCAATTTCTATCTTTAAGATAAGAATTAATATCCTAAATTGTAGAACAATGTTCAGCTCTACATCATGTTAAAGAAACAGTACTCACAGGACTGGATAAAAAGTCTTTTCTGACGATATAAATATACTATCACCTTTTCATTTTGTTTTTCATTTGTACAACCCAATCATGATTAAAGTGAGATACCTTATTATTGTGGTTGCATTTTTTGTGATTTCATGTCGTTTTATAGCTGGGTGAAATAAAACCTATGTTCTGTTCCTTTCCCTATTTTTTTTTCTAATCAGACGATTATAAAAGTTATAATATCATATTCCTTGACTGAATTCTGAATTTCCTATGGTCTATATAGCGGAAAGAAATTCAAGGGTTTTTTGTTGTTGTTTTGTTTACAGTTTCTTGATTAATTCAGCATTCAATGGAAGCACGCTGCTATCCCGCTGGAATTTTGTAGCGACATCATTATATGAGCCGCGCCATGAGAAAACCAACATAGTGCGTTTGCGACCAGCATGGACCCAGACCAGCCTGCATCCGCGCAGTCGGTCAGGATCCATGCTGGTCATAAACGCACTATGTTGGTTTTCTCATGGCGCGGCTCATACTGTTCATAGTCAAAAGTACATAAATACGTACTATTAAGTTTTCATATTTATTTGTCTCTGAAAAAAATACCGGTTACCCGACTGACCCTAAAATTTTGCCCCGACTCTTACTTTTTTGCCATTTGGAAAAAAAAGATCAAAAAGTCAAAATGGACGGAAAATATAAAAAGTAAGAAATTGTAAGAGGATTATTCAAAAGTACGAAAGGAAGCGATGAAAAGATGATCGAGAAGAAACAAATAACAGCCACAAAATGTACATGTATCAGGTTGCCGACAATCAGATGTTAGATGACTCGATGTCGCTTCCGATACGTTTGGTATCGGAACTTTCATCGTTGTTTTCAATAACTAATACATTCATCTCATATGATATGCACCGCTCACCAGTGTCAATGTTTTTGTTTTATTCGCTTGTATTTGTTTATGCTGTCCGCTTACACGTTTCCAGGACTACCAGAGAAATGTTGCCATTAATAACTTCTAACAGGTAATACGGTATTTTCCCAAACGCGCGTGCACTCTGATGGAAATTACTGTCTTGACGTTTCTGTTTTTCCGTAAAAGCTCGCGGGAAAATGCTAGTAAATATAAATAGCCTATGAAAACTCGGCGAGTTCCTTAAAAGCAAGCTGTCAAAACTAACATGTTCCATGGTTATTCCAGTGTAGGTGAGTTTTTGTGATCGCCCGATGTCCGGCGTCCGTCGTCTGTCTGTCGTCTGTCTGTCTGTCAACATTTAGCTTGTGTATGCGATAGAGGCTGTATTTTTCAACTGATCTTCATGAAATTTTGTCAGAATGATTACCTTCGTGAAATCTAGGCCATGTTCGAAAATGGGTCATCTGGGTTCAAAAACTAGGCCAGTAGCTCAAATCAAAGAAAAACCTTGTGTATGCGATAGAGGCTGTATTTTTCAATTGATCTTCATGAATTGTGAACAGAATGATTACCTTGATGCAGTCTAGGCCAATTTCGAAAATGGGTCCTCTGGGGTCAAAAACTAAGTTACTAGGTCAAATCAAAGGAAAACCTTGTGTATGCGACAGAGGCTGTATTTTTCAACTGATCTTCATGAAAGTTTGTCAGAATGATTACCTTGATGAAATCTAGGCCAAGTTTGAAAATGGGTCATCTGGGATCAAAAACTATGTCACTAGGTTAAACCAAAGAAAAATCTTGTGTATGCGAAGAGGCTGTATTTTTCAGTTGATCTTCATGAATTTGGTCAGAATGATTGCCTTGATAAAATCTAGGTCAAGTTCGAATATGGGTCATCTTGGATTAAAAACTAGGTCACTACGTCATATCAAAGAAAAAGCTTGTGTATGCAACAGGGACTGCATTTTACACTGAATCTTCGTGAAATTTGATCAGAATGTTTGTCTGGATGAAGTCTAGGTCAAGTTTGAATGTGGGTTATCTGGTATCAAAAACTAGGTCACCCGGTCAAATTAAAGAAAAACCTTGTGTACGCAATAGGAGCTGCATTTTACACTGGATATTCATAAAATTTGGTCAGAATGATAGCCTTGATGAAGTCTAGGTCAAGGTAAAACCTTGTGTATGCAATAGGGGCTGCATTTTACACTGGATTTTCATAAAATTTAGAATGGTTGCCTTGATGAAATCTATGTCAAGTTCGAATATGGGTAATCTGGGGTCAAAAACTAGGTCACTAGGTCAAATCAAAGAAAAACCTTGTGTATGTGATAGAGGCTGTATTTTTCAATTGATCTTCATGAAATTTGGTCAGAAGTCTAGGTCAAGGTAAGACCTTGTATATGCAATAGGGGCTGCATTTTACACTGGATTTTCATAAAATTTAGAATGGTTGCCTTGATAAAATCTAGGTCAAGTTCGAATATGGGTCACCTGGGGTCAAAAACTAGGTCAATATGTCAAATCAAAGAAAATACTTGTTTATACTCCAATGTTAATGAAATTTGGTCAGAATATTTGCTTTCATGAAATCTCTAGGTCAAACATGTTTACACTGTTATGATGTGTTTCTCAGGTGAGCGACCTAGGGCCATCTTGGCCCTCTTGTTTTTGTTGGGTTTAACGTCGCACCGACACAATCATAGGTCATATGGCGACTTTCGAGCTTGAAGGTGGAGGAAACCCCAGGTGCCCCTACGTGCATTATTTCATCACGAGCGGGTACCTGTGTATAACCACCGACATTCTGTAAGACAGCTGGATGGGTTTCTCACATGAAGAATTAAACGCCCCATGTGAGGCTCGAACCCACATCGGTGAGGCATACCGAAGAATATTCCTCCGGCCAATAATTGATAGCGGTCAGATTTTTCTATATAGATTAATAACAAAAATACTAAAAATAAGAATCCTTAGGTGCAAAAATATTATCCATGTTCAACATTTGATTCATCACACTATTTTTAAGTGATTTGAAGTCAGCGATAATAACCACTCGGCCATGGAGGCCCCTCAGTATAGAAAATGGACAATTAGTAAAATGACAATGGAATAGCTCTTAAATTATGGATACAGTTATTCGTAGATCTATACAGAATTGACGTCACCAGCTCACGTTATTGCGTCAAGTGTACATGTATAACAAAAATGAATAATAATTCTGGTCCTTCTAGAAATGGTGGTAACAAACTTCGTACTTATTGCACTTTTAAATCAGAATATGTTGTAGAAAAATACTGTTCAATGATTTTACCGCCTTCACATAGATCAGCATTTTGTAAATTTAGACTAGGTGTTGCACCTCTCAGAATAGAAACTGAAGGTCTCAGATTTGATGACAGAATTTGTCCTTTCTGTAATGATGTCGAAACTGAAATGCATGTGCTGATGTAATGCGAGGTATATAGTGATTTAAGAAATGCCTTGTTCAGCAAAGCTTGTGATATTGATGAAAATTTTATGTCACTCACTGATAATGATAAAATTAAGTTTATATTTTCCAACCATGATCTTATAAGGGTTAGTGCCAAAACCTGTTTTAATATACTTAATAGGAGAATGTGTTTTCTTTGTAAATAATGTCCATTGTATTTTACTTATAGTACATATGTACATTATTTTTATCATTTATGTAGAATATAACTGCTAATCTGTTCATTTCAGATCTGATCTGAGGTGATACTTAGTTTCTTAACACCAATTTTTTTCCCCAGCGCATTAGTGCATAACTTCCTTGTCAGTGTCTTAGTTCTAGAATCCTTTTATGGCAGATTTTAGTCTTGATTAGCAGTTATAGTCTACATTTTATCATGTAGATATTAATACTCAATGATATTGTTGTAATGTATAATATGATTGAGATTATGCAGTCTCTTGTAGTTCTTTATAACTATATATTAAGTAAGGTGCCATTGATTTGTTAAACTGTTTTAATGTTTGATTTGATGTCTATTGCAAATCTTTTAAGATTGGCCATACATGTATTTTATTGAATTAATTTCATGTCTTATATGTAAGCATGTGATGGAATAGACAATAAACTTTGATAAACTTGTATACCTATCATACTTGCCCTTACGAAATGGTCAAAAAGCTGCGAACATGCCGCGAACATGCTGCGAACATGCCGTGAACATACCTATTCGCAGGAAGTATTCGCGGGATATTCGCTGCTACCGCGATCATGCCGCGATTGGTTTGATACTAGTTCGCGGAATGTTCGTGAGAAGAACTTAGAATATTATAATCTTTTGGTAAACTGTTACTGAAGAGACATCCCTTTTTAATTGAACTATAATTTTGTTTTTTTTTTTCATTCAACATTTACTAACATTTATTTACTGTTTTTGACATGTTTTTTTTTTGTAGGCCTACATTTTAACGAAAACAATATCATCTGAGGCCTTTTTTTTTAAATATAACTAAACGTTAAAATTATCTGACATGCAGCCAAGAAAATAGGGACTCGACGCGAGAATCAAAATAAAGAACGCACTCACCCTTACGGAAATATTATAGTTTGCCGCGAACACTTGCTGCGATCATGCCGCAAGTATCCGGCGAACATGCTGCGAACACTTTTGATACAATTGGTATAATTGTTCGCGGGATGTTCGTTTGGTGTTCACTTTTCACATGCAAATTAGTTTTGCCGCGAACTTCCCGCGAACAAGTAGCTGTGAACTTCCCGCGAACAAGTTGCTGCGAACATCCCGCGAACTAGTTGCTGCAAACATCCCGCGAACTAGTTGCTGCGAACATGCCGCGAACTAGCTGAAAACCATCTCTACAGAAATTGTGTACAAAAAAGCATGTACAGGAAAAGTGCAAAAACAAATAAACTAGTAGGAATCAGGGATATAAATTTTATTGGATAAACTTGAACACTGAGGTTGTAACAAATTCAAATTGCCAATGTCTGAACTTTTTCATATCATATTTGGAGCATTTTAAACAAAGTTTTAATGATAAAATATGTTTTAATTTTAACTGTTACTTGTCATTTCAATAACAGTATCTGAGTGCATATATTCATTTCATCCCAATGTTTTTCTTTACACTGCTTATAAGTTATATGTAACACTACAAATCTGTCATAGTTTTACATGTTTTATCAGACTTATGAAGCTTAGAAATTGTCATAATAAGTTAGTTTTATATTTCTTTTTAGATAATCTGATACAGCTCTGCAAAAGGTTAAGCATGTCTATTTCATTTTCAAAATTCCTTATGTTTACTGAGATATATGAGTATAGATATTAAACATAAATTTTCTGACTTACCACAAAAAAGTATATATTCCTATCAGCCTCTAAGAATCACTTATGAAAACTGTCTGTAATGCACGCAGATTTCCTTCTAAACATGTCCAGAATATCTGGTTGTAATTAACTTATCAGACTCGTACTGTGACCTTACAGATAATGTTACAAATTAATTGATCTACAATTACCTGCTCTTATAAATGTCACTTTCATAAGACCATAAGAAACCGGATTAGCAGCTACCTCTTGTAATACATCTTAAAATGATAAATTATATGAACACAATTTACATATATAAAACATTCTTCTATTTAAAATGTTTTAAAAGGTTTTGTATTTGTAGCATTTTCAATCGAAATCTGCGCGTTTCTGTCGAATGCTGGATAAAAATGGCTGCGCAAGAATTTTAGGTCCCGAAAAGTGACACTGAAAGAAGCGAAAAGCAGTTGATTTATTTTCTTACCTCTTTTTCTTTTATTATTTCTATAGTAGAGTTATAATTCTTGGTAAGTTTCTGAAAAATCTGATATTCTGGAAGAAGTCGAAATAACGTTGTCAAGTGCATGGATTCTATGTTGATTTAGGGATGTCAGCCAATAACTGTAAGACAGATATCAACTGAGAAAGGTGCTATTGGTATTTTCAAACGCACTTCCAGAAGCTGTTGCGCTAGATGACGATGGACAATGGAAATAACGACGGTATGTAGAAAATTTACATTTACTTTTCTGTTTCTGATCAGGATGCAAAAAAAAAATGCATGTAATTTAATCTAAAATATAACGCAGTCGACCATTGTAAAAGATTACTGTGCCTAATTTTCCAAACAAAATGTATCTAACTTTTCATGTAAAATAAACAACAACCAAAATACAATGCTTTGGACAGTTTTACTTTTAAATGAGACAGAATGAAAATACGCGTAGTTCATCATATTTCGACTTAAATTCGTATTTGGTACAAACATAATCTTTATGATATCACGTGTAGTCAAGTGCGCCTTTTATTAGTCAACTTGAGTGCGATCTAAGTAAGTTTTATATCGGTCGTAAGGTCCAATTCCCAATTTTCCCAGTTCCTCCAGTTATGGCATTGTATGTTATATCGTTCTATTTACAAATGTTTTATTTTGTGTTGTCGTAAATTATGTACGTAAGATACCTTTTAAACAGGTTATGCTGTGTAAGTGCAGCATTCCGAAAAAAAAAAAAAAAAAAAAAAAACGACAAAAACGTTCTGCAGGCTTGGGAATTTTCAAATGACGGGAGATACCTTTGTAATGCATGTATCATAACGATAATGTAACTAAAATACCGTATAATGTTTTTTTTTACCTGCTGCTAATTTTAACTATTTTTACCAACCAAACTGAATACGTATATAAGTTGTCAGCGTAAATTAAAAACCTTTAATTATAAACGACAAATCGAGATCAGTTATGACCAAACTGTTAGGTGTTGTATCTTCGTACATAACAGCATTTAGCCGTTAAAACATCGATACATTTGCAATGCCTGAATACGACTTTTTGTCAGTGTGAGAAAGCAACGCAAATATACAACAATGAAATATCGTTTTTGCATTAATGATGTTAAATGATCATAGGAGGCCAATAAATCGAAGTTGTGCTCCGCCCCAAAAGCAACGAATTCTAATAGCCCTTAGAGTCATTGGCGATACCATGGGCTGTAACAAAGGGACCGTGAGTAGGGCTGTAGATGGTGTGACAGATGCATTAATTGGTCACATGAAAAATTTTGTTAAATGGTCCGCTCCATAGGAAAAGAGAAATATTTCTACAGGTTATTACCAGCTTGCAGGATCTTGTTACTATCAGCTGTCAGATGCCATTTTGCAAGAAACAGGAGGTGGAAATATGGGATTGACAGTGGCAGTTAACAACTAGTTAAATAAATTTAACCACCTGTGAGTATTAGTTAACACTCCCGTTAAAATCATTTGAGCAACGCTATTTTAACGGACTGTTAAGTAACAGCCTAGTCAATTTAACGGGCTGTTAATTTGACAGATTGTTAAATTTAACGGCCTTTCGAACAACTGGGCCCAGAACGTTATATGCTACTGGTATCTGGCACATAGCACAGGCTGGGTTCTCTATAAGTATATAACTAAAGTGTAAAAATGAACGTGTCTAACTCTCCCCCCCCCCCCCTCCCCCACCTCCCCCCACCCCGCCAAAAAGGGTTTTATCTCAGGTATTTAATTGAATAAGAAGAAATATATTATACATTCATTAAATGAATAATTGTTCATATTCCAACATATTATATGTAATTATGTTTACTTACATTTTTGAATCTTTGGCAGATTTAAATTTGTATGTAATATGACCATAATTTCATGTAATACAATATTGCTGTGTATGTGTATGCTAGGTGACTTATGTGTCCATTGGACCTGGTCGGTTTTGTATTAAATTATTGATATACTTTATTAAACGTTATACGCATGTCACTGTAATAAAAAACTTTATTACTTACACACTCACGCATTCACGCACGCACGAATGCAAAAAGTATTTAGACGGTAAATGTGATAATAAAGGCGGACAGTGTTAAGAAACACTTCTTTTTGTGCCTCCCCCGCCCCCCCACCCCCCCCAATTTGTTTTGGTGGGGGCCACTTTGAATTGCCCTTGTCCGTCTGTCTGTCCGTCCGTCTGTGTTATGGCAAAAAAAAGTGTCGCACATATCTCAAGAAGTATTTTACCTATGGTCATGAATTGTTAAAGGAATATTATTCTGCATGTGTAGTTGTGCATTTGTGATTTTGTTCCGCATTTATTTCTCTCAGACCAAAGTTATGTCCCTTGATTTAGAAAATATGCATAAAGGGCTTACAAGTTTGCGTCGCATGTATCTCAAAAAACATTTGATTTAGACTCATAAAACATTAGGGGATAATTAAATAGCATGTGAAATTGTGCACCTGTTGTTCTGTTAGAGATTTAACTCAACCAAACCAGACTTATGGTCCTTGACTGAAATAAATGTAGGGATAATGCATGTTTTTTCGTGTTATAACATCTGCAGAATCCCTCGGGATACGTCGGTATCCGAGCCCGTTAAAATAAATGGATACAATGTCTCTCAACGTCATTAATTTTCCACGAAATGCGCAGGAATGTCTGAGTTGTTTTTTACGTTGACGTCATTTCGTTTTGAAATATCCGTTTTAGGGCCGAATGACGTTTACGCTTTGCCACGGAACGCGCATATATAAAAAAGGTGTTATAACAGCACGCGAGCGCGAGAATCTCTCTGTTAACACACGTTTTCTCTCCTGTTAAAACACCCCCGAAAAGTGCCAAGAACAGCAGTTTTATGCTAGAATGCGGAACAAAATCCCAAATACCAATTACATTATGAATTCACCAAATACAGAAATAAAACAGTTATTATGCAAACATAAATTTGTTGTCCATTCTAAACATTTGAATTATTGCCCCTTATTTGTGACAAATATACCAATGTGAAACTTTTACAAGGAAAGATTGAATTGTTTATACATTACTTAAAAGGAATATATGAAATGTTCAAGCCAATGTTGGGTAATATTGTCTAGAAGGGGTTTTATATATGTAAGCAGTACCATACTTACTTCCATGCATTTGGTAGTTGAATATAAATTAACATAAGTGCAACATGTGATAATTAACTCTTTGACATTTAAACAAACTTTACGAAAATCAATTTCTAATTTTCAGGGATGTATGGTCTTTTTTTATCCATTCTAATAATATTATGTACAGCGAGCATCAAATCTCATATGAAACTAATTTTAGACATATACTTATCCATAACTCATTTGTTGTAACACATTTATTTTGTATGGTTATATTTACAATGTAACCAAGCGTTTTAATATGTTAATGCATTGATATCATGTACTGTTTCTATGGCATTAGATGTCGCATTGGAACTTTGTATACTTGTTTATAATCATTGAATTGATAGGTCAAGAACCATACTCGTCTCTTGCATTTGTAAGTATTGTGGTCCTGTTTTACTTAGAAAATTGGTAGTTCTTGGTTATATTTGGTTTAAGTTCACTTTTCTTGAATACCATAGCTTTGAAATTTTATTTTGTCTTCTTGATAGGTAAATTAGAAAGACAATCACCCTGTTTTTTACATACTGCCTTATGTCAAACACTTACAGACGAGCATTGTAATCTTGTTTTGTCACTGCCCTAGCTCCGAAATCGTTAAAAAAACTGAAGCTTGACAGTGATATGAATGTAATATGAGACTGAAAGGCCATCGATTCAAAATTTTGTCAACTTTCTAATAAAAGTACTTCAAAACACGTAAAAAAACTTTCTGAGCTCGTAGGTCAACTTTCAATCACTGGCTCGTTCATTTTCCAGGAGATTTAGTATTAGGAACGGCGCAAGTACGACCAATTTATTGATCAAAGTTTTAAATTCGAGCGAAAACCTTCAAAAGGAAAATACTGTTTGATAAACCAGTTCAAATTAACATCTAAACTATTTCGAAGTTTGTTGTTTTATTGTTACATCAGTCTTTCAGTAATTTCTAACAAACTTAAATTAAAGACCAATCAAAACCTAGTGACCTGTTTTTCCTCTCTTTTTAGGGACCTCTTGAATATTAATCTGATAATATTGGTTAAATACAAGATAGCATGTAGTCAATTTAGGACCTAATGTGTTTTCACTACTTATTATCATTTGCAAACTTATTCAGTTAATCGCTTTCAAGTAGAGTTTTAAAACTTTGTTAAATAATCATCTTACCCTTTAGAAACAAACTCAACTTAATACATGAAATACTATGCATAATGTTACACTCACTGATTAAAGAATTCTTTTGTGTTTCCCTTATGGCAATTAAACATGATTTGCAGAAAAAAAAAGAGAATTACAAGACAATGTGTTGAATGTCTAATAAAATCTATAAAAGATCCTTTGGAAAATATAAATATTTTATTGAAAATAAGTTAATCTCTTCGATAGAGATTTAATGGAGTTGCGTGTACATGTAAATCTTAAGATATTCAAGCAGAATATATTGAAGCTGTTCAACAAAATCACACGAAGCGTGTACAAGTATATTCTGAGGTTTACAATAAACACTCGGATGATTAAAAAAGAATAGCAACCTACACACCCGTATAATTATGAAATCACAACCTCTCTCTACAACGGGAATTCAGCTGGTCATGTCACTACAATTGGATCAACATCTCGCATTTGATCATCATACATACGTTGAATACTGTGACGAAAATTAAAACTTGTGTAAAAACTGACGATCGAAGTGATGAATAAATCAAGAATACTGTTCCCGGCTGGTTAGCTCAGTCGTATTTGACAATTGCTGTTGCGAAAGGTAATAAAATACATCACACATATGATTATATTTACATTCGCCTTATTCTTTTCCATTGAAATATATGACGTTCATTTCGTATGAACAGCAAAAGGAAAGGCAATGCCACAAAATATGTGCAATTAATAATAGTATCTTGTTTACAAATGGAAAGGAAATATAATGTAAATATAAGAAATGGAACTATTTTTTTCCGGTGTTCATGCGAAATGAATGACAGAATAGGATCGGCAAATTAAACATGAATCGGTAGCGAAATGAACGACAGAATAGGATCGGCAAATTAAACAAGAATCGCTAGCGCGATTCATGGATTTGCCAATCCTATTCTGTCATTCATTTCGCATGGACACCGAAAAAAAATCATTTCATTTCTTAAATATTTACATTCATCCTATTCTTTTCCATTGAAAACTATGGCGTTCATTTCGTATGAACAACAAAAGGAAAGGCGCGAAAGTTACGTCATCGCTGCTCAGTGATAACTGACCGCTGTTTTGACGACGTCCGCTTATAGTCAGGGAGAACGTTCCTTAGATGACGTCGCAGTTGTTCCGTCTGGTGAACGGAATGGCCGAGAAGCTGATTTTAATGCTAAAAGCCGCAAAATATATGCAACTTATAATATTATCTTATTTACAAATGGAAAGGAAATATAATGTAAACATAAGAAATGGAACTACTTTTTACGGAGTTCATGCGAAATGAACGACAGAATAGGATCGGCAAATTAAACAAGAATCGCTAGCGCGATTCATGGATTTGCCGATCCTATTCTGTCGTTCATTTCGCATAAACACCGAAAAAATCATTTCATTTCTTAAATATTTACGTTCGTCCCATTCTTGTCCATTGAAAATTTTGACGTTCATTTCGTATGAACAACAAAAGGAAAGGCGCGAAAGTTACGTCAACGCTGCTTAGCGATCACGGGCCGCTGTTTTGACAACATCCGCGTATAGTCAGGGTGAAAGTTCCTTAGATGACGTCGCAGTTATTCCGTCTGGTGAACAGAATGCCGGGAAGCTGATTTTAACGTTTAATGCAACAAAATGTGTACAATTTATAATATAATCTTGTTTACAAATGGAAAGTAAATACAATGTAAATATAAGAAATGAAACTTTTTTTTCGGTGTTCATGCGAAATGAACGACAGAATAGGATCGGCAAATTCAACATGAACCGCTAGCGCGATTCATGGATTTGCCGATCCTATTCTATCGTTCATTTCGCACGAATACCGAATAAAAATATTTCATTTCTTAAATGTTGTATACTGTGACGACAATTAAAACTTGTGTTAAAACTGACAATCGGATTCATGAATAAATCAAGAACAGTGTTCTCGGCTGGTTAGCTCAATGGGTGCAACAAATGACTATGGATCGAGAGGAATATAGTTCGAGTTCGATTTCGTCTTAAAGACCTGCTCTAGTCCTACCTTTTAACCTTAAAGGACTTTTAACCTTAAAATCCTGACTATGAACAGTGACACCTGTCAAAATAGAGTCTATTTTATATAAAATTCTAAATAAAATACCTGTGGTTTTGCGTGCTAAAGTGTGGTGCGTGGCCGTTAACTGTTACCTATTGTAATCATGGGTTGCATACACACAATAGAATTTGAATAGCCGCGGAGCAGGGCTTTAAGGTAGTTCTGCACGTTCGGATCAAAACATTTTCTACAATGTAGAATTTGAATAAACCCTGAAAATTCAGCAAATAAAAAAGATAGGGTCGTGTGCTTGATTGTTTGCTAGACTGATTTGAAAAATTTGGACTTCACGCAAGTTTTCATAATGGAAGTCTTTTGGAAACTATGATTACAATTTTCATAACATTTTCGTTAATAGAAATTTTTCTACAATGTAAATTTTAATGAAACTTCACACAGTCGTAAATAAACATATGGCTTTTAATATGGTGAAATAAAATGTATAGGTCCTGTGCTTATTTTTTACATATTTGTCCTTGATTAAAGTGATCCGCACATTTCAAGTTGTTTTTAAGATATTGTTTTGAATTATTTAACGTGTCAGATGTTTTGATATCATGTTTTAACTTTAGAAAGATAGTAACGTTGCATTTGTATTAAAGATACTCACGGGTTGCTATTAATTCATAAAATGATATTTTCATTTCCCACGCCGAATCCAGTCTTTATTCTACGTTATCTGAATAATATAAGATTCTTTCACTGGTCATAGGTGCAGATGGGAATTTCCGTCCTCAAGGGTAACTGTTTAGGCGGTAACGAGGTTCCTACCGAGTTACCGCCTAAACAGTTACCCGAAATCCGGGTATTCACATCTGCATCTATAACCAGTGACAGAATCTTTTTCTTGCATACCGATATCAAGATATAATAATAAAAATAAAATCAGTCGAATGGCTTTCTTTTTAGAACTATTTCTTATAGCAGCGTATTTAAACAAAGCGCGGGAAATCAACGTCCGTAAACAGGAAAGACGTCATGACGTTTCAAAGACAAACAACAATGTTTAGTTCCGGTTTTGTTTTATCAGTTCCGGCGTAACGTTATGAATATTTGATAAAATAACGTATTTTGAATCGAGAAATATACTAACAGGAGCAAAGAGGAACTGTCAAGGTATTGGATTTTTATTCCGTTTTTCGAAATAAAGTATAAATAACTACATAAATCTTCTACATATATATAGTTCGTAATACGTCATTTAAAGCACGAGAGCACTGGTAAAAATACCGGAAATCCCCGTCTGGTATGCAAGAAATGACGTTACGCCATCACTTCCGGTTTATCAAACGTGCAGAACTACCTTAAGTTATCAGTCTACTACAACTGACTCGTTAGTTGCGGAAAAAAAGCTCGGTAGCTTGGAAATCATTTTATTGAAATCAGCTAGAGTCTTAAACTGAAATCAAGTTTCTGCGGGAAAGAGGAGAGGGTGATTAATCAGAATCAAGCGATTGAGTTTTAATTTCAAAGCTTCGTACTTCAGTTATTTCGGCGTATATTATGATGCGATTATATAAAAAACATCTAAACACGTGCTATACTTCTTACTTAGTTCTACAAATTTCAGTTTTCTCGACAGACACTTTCGATATGAATGAAAAAATTGATAATTATATATATTATAATTTCCATTGACAGAAATTATAAACGGCACGTACAAAACATATTTCTCTTGAGCTACAAAAGTAATAAAATCATGTAAATCTGATTTTGTGTCCGGATTCTAAAAACTTAATCTGCATAAATGCGATGTGTTCCTGTAAGAATGTGTAAACTTTTGAAATTCGGACGTTCCCCAGAAAAAAATACATGCATTAAAGTTCCATTAAATTTACATATACAAATCAAGTTCTGACCTTGTCTAATCACACAAAATCTCAAAGTATGCGCATTTTAAATAGTTCTGCCTCTTTTCACCGAATTTTCCATGTATTGATCAAAACAGATATTAATGATTTCTTAATAAATAAATGTATTTCAATAATATTGTCATAGTTCATTTTAAAAGTAAAAACAATGATTTTTAAGACCTTAGACAAAAACCATAAAAAATTAACGCACACAAACGAAATTTTATCTGAATAAAGACTTAAGACTTTTTTTTCGGAAAACACAGATATTTTTGCATAATTCCCATCTTTTCATGTTACGAAGAGCGCCCCCTAGCGGTACCTGCATTTCTCACGGAAAAGTTAGTTCTTCCGCTATAACTCAGGTGAAAATGGTCCGAAATTGATTTTTTTCTACACATACGTAAAGAAAGTTCATTTTGGAAGTTGTAAAATATTCACTAATCGATTTATAAACTATATCTAAACAAATATTTCAAAAACTCGCCCGTTCGGAACGGCGAAATGAGAGCTCAAAAGTACATGTTAGTTTGCATATCTCATCACATATCTTTTTTTTCCGACGGTGAAAAGTTTACATTCTGTTATATCTCATTCTTTAATGTATGTTCTTTAAATTAATGAAATAAAAAAGGTATGTGTGCACGGTAGATTTTTCGTAAAAAAAAACAACTTTTAAGATCATTTTACACCGAAGAAAAAAAAACACAACAAAAGTACGACGTACAGCGGGCGTCATGACGCGACTGCCGCGGGATTTCTTTTTTCGTAAGCGCGGGTTGATTATCTTATCATACGTTTAAATCTTTTTGTTATAAAATGAAAAGAATACATTTGCATCAGACTTACGGTTTCGTAAATAAAAAGACGAAAACATTCGCCATTAGCAGTAGTTCGTGTATGTATTTATTATTCCGTTGACCGATGGCATGGTCTTTTTCTATAGCGCTTCCGTGTAAAACAATTCCATGTCTGTAAAAGTTTACTTTCAGCTAAAATATTCTAGCGAATAGTACATGTGCAACAATGATCTAATTAAAATTACCGAGATATTTGCTAAAATCGTGTTAAAACGGACATAAATATCAAGACTGAAATCATGATAAGCCGTTTTGTGATTTTTATGAATAACATATATAATAACGTCGTATTTCAACGAGAAAGATTTGAAAGATTGCAGCAGATAATGTAGGGATAACGCATGTTTTTTCGTGTTATAACGTCTGCAGAATCCCGAGGGATTGGTTGGTGCCCGAGACCGTAGGGCGAGGGTACCAACGTATCCCGAGGGATTCTGAAGATGTTTTAACACGAAATGAACATGTGCTAACGTTTATTCTAGCTTAAAACTGCTGTTATTGTCACTTTTCGGGGGTGTTCTAACAAGAGAGAAAACGTGTGTTAACAGAGAGATTCTCGCGCTCACGTGCTGTTATAACACGTTTATATATATGCGCGTTCCGTGGCAAAGCGTAAACGTATTCTGCCCCAACACGGATAATTCAAATGGAAATGACGTCAACGTGAAAAATCAACTCAGATATTCCCGCGCATTTCATAAAAATTTAATGACGTTGAGGGTGAATGTATTCATTTATTTAGTTTTTTTTCGCGTTTTATGCTAGAATAGCGTTCAAATTCAATTAACAACACACAGTGTTATCTCTTCTTATGAATTTTCAGAAAAACTTTCATAATTACTTCATTTATTAGTAAAACTTGATAGGTAACGACCATTCCTTTTTTAGCAGACGACTGCTTATTTTACAGAGTAATTAAAATTTAGAAGTTTTGTAACAATTATTTAAGATTTATATGCTGTGTGTAGGCATAAATTCAACATTTTTGACATTTTAGCTTGAATAATTATATGTAATCTTTACTCGGTTTGTTTTCGTTTTTTTCTGCAATTATATAACATTCCTGAAATTTAACAAAATTAAGATTAGACAAACTGTTGGAACTCTTAATGAATTTTCAGAAAGGAAAATGAATAATTTTAGCATTCTTTTAAAACAATTTCATTTTCATGTTTATACTAATGAATAAGTAGTGATAAAAAGGAAAGGTGTGCGTTTGAACAGGAATGCGAGAGTAAGTAAAAAACGACGATGACGAAAGTTATAACCACTACGGTTAAAGTCGACATGAAATAATCAAAGTGTTGAAAGCACAGAAAGGTTGAAACCCACATCTGATGTGCAATAAACCACTCCGTTGTAACAGTTCAAGTCACTTCCATGAAACAGTATAACATTCAAACCATTTGCATCAATGTTACATTATATACTAAATTATGCTCTGACTAAAACCATCAAGTGTCTTGAAACACGCTGACGAGTTGGGCAAGGCAACCCTTCATCGGCTTAATTAAAATTTACTATAAAGATACCCGTGGCCGAGTGGTTCTTCAAATCACTTGCCCCTCATTGATGTGGGCTCGAGCCTCACTCGGGGCATTGGATTCTACATGTGAGGAAGCCATCCAGCTGGCTTACGGAAGGTCGGTTGTTCTACCCAGGTTCCCGCTCGTGATGAAATAATGTACGGAGGGACACCTGGGGATCTTCCTCAACCATCAAAGCTGGAAAGTCGCCGTATGATCTACAATTGTGTCGGTGCGACGTTAAACCCAACAAAATAAATAAATAAACTATAATGATACCAATGAGAAATACAGTGTCTGTTTCATTAAAACACAAATATTCACGAAGAGAATATAGATATAGAAATATTAGATCCATGTCTTTTTTATACAAATTAAAGAGGCATACCCTACATCTAGCAGATTAATTTTTTTCAACCGTATTACGGGCCAGACATGCGTAAAAGAAGAATTTATTGCATTTTTCAAGAAGAACATATATCGAACTATTCCGTTTTGGGCGAATAATCACCTATATAGCGTCTGTCTATAATAAATCGCTATCCACCCAAAATTGTACAACAACGACTTGATATATAGTAAAACGTCAATTTCACTTATTATTGCTGAAATGTTAAGTTGAAATTTTGAGAGATGATGTTGTCTTATGAATAAATACAGGTGCGTGTAAAATAATCAAGAAAGAAGGTAAAATAGCGTGGTTTTCGCAGCGAATTCGCTTGCTGCTGTGTTGTGTTCTTTAAGTACACTGCTTGATGTTGAATATTTCTTTAATTTGTTCCTTTTGATTCAATGATTCATTTACACATGGTTTCTGGAGATATTTAATTGCACTCAGTTATAGGGTATGCCCCTTTACCATTTATTAGTTAATCGTTTGAAAGATATAAACGTTACTTTACGCTAAAAATCTATAGAAAATGCTATTTTTAAACTGCATAGTTTCGATTTTCTAAAGATATACACAATTAGAAAGCTTGCGAGCGGAGCTTTTTATAGATGTATAATTTAATATATTTTCTTTTATCATGTGTATTGGAACGATTGTTAAACCTGACCAGGAATTTTCAAATTTTGTAAATAATCAATACAAGTAGGCGGATTAATCTGCTCCAGTGAAAACTGTCATTATTGATATTCTTGCAGTCTCCAAAATACAACTGTAATAACCTAATACCGCGTTTGTTGTACGTTGTACTTTTTCTTCAGCGTGGTATTATGTTAGTTGTGTAAACTGCAAACAGTCCCAGAATTGACGGCAAGCTGAGAAAATCATTATCTACACCAAGGAACTAAACGTAATGTGTGATCTTTAAAAGAAACAGACTGTAAATGTGAAAGGAAATTCGCAGTCACGTTGTGACGTAGCGTTAGATATATCCCGCCAGACGTCAGGTTTTTGTTGATATATGATGATCTTAAAAGTTTTTTTTACGAAAAGTCCGACGTGAACACATACCCTTTTTATTTCATTAATTCAAAGAAAATACAGTGACATATAACAGAATGAAAACTTTTCACCGTCGGGGGAAAAAAAGATACGTGATGAGATCTGCAGACTAACATGTACGTTTGAGCTCTCATTTCGCCGCTCTAAGTGGGTCAGTTTTTGAAATATTTGTTTAAATATAGTTTTAAAATAGATTTGTGAATATTCCGAAACTTCCAAAATGAATTTTCTTTACGCATGTGTGGAAAAATCAAATTCGGACCATTTTCGCCTGAACGGTTATAGCGGAGGAACTAACTTTTCCGTGAGAAATGCAGGTACCGCTAGGGGGCGCTCTGCCCAACAAGAAAACACGGGAAATATTCACTAGGCAATATCTGTGTTTTCCGAAAATACAGTCTTCAATCTTTATTTAGATAAAATTTCATTTGTATACGTTAATATTTTAAAGTTCGTGTCTAAGGTCCGGTGTCACCTTAAAATACGTTAAAGATGAATGAGCGTTCGCCATTTTAAAAATGTTTCTGTGAATATTTCTTTTATAGGCAGATCACTACCAAATCAAATATAGTCCAAATATAAATAGTGCTAATCTTTCTCCCTTTCCTCGCGCCCTTTCTCAGTAGCATCGTGTGTTCTTTCACTCTACCGCGTTTCAGTATGTATCACTTAGCATTCTAGCATAAAACTGCTGTTCTTGTCACTTTTCGGGGGTGTTTTAATAGGAGAGAAAACGTGTGTTAACAGAGAGATTCTCGCGCTCACGTGCAGTTATAGCACCTTTTTATATATGCGCGTTCCGTGGCAAAGCGTAAACGTATTACGGCCCCAAAACGGATAATTCAAAAGGAAATGACGTCAACGTGTAAAAACAACGTAGACTTTACCGCGCATTTCATGGAAATTTAATGACGCTGAGGGACAATATATTCATTTACTTGGTTTTTACGCGTTTTATGCTAGAATAGCGTTAGCGCATGTTCTTTTTGTGTAATAACATCTTCAGAATCCCTCGGGCTCGGGTACCAACCAATCCCTCGGGGTTCTGCAGATGTTATAACACGAAAAAACATGCGTTATCCCTACATTTTGTCGAAATCGACACGTTCCCATCGCATGCTATGTAAAAATGGCGACGTAAGAATCTAATGTTTTGAAAAGAGAAATTGAAAGAAGCGAAAAGGAGTAAATTCAGCGGGTTGTATTTAACGAACTGTAGTTTTCTTATATAAAAGTTAACACCCGCTTTTCTTTTTGTTTTTCTAAAGCAGCAATATAGTTCTTTATGGGAATAAAAGTTTCTGAAAATCTGATATGCTAGAAAATGTCGAAAACCCGTTTTAAAGTGGGTGGAATTTATATAAAATAAAGACCAGCCGGATTTAGTGGTGTTCATATGACTAATAATATACCATTTTAACATTCAGATTCTACTGGTTGCGAATAAATGTTGACATTTATTTCTGGTCGGAATTTGCTTTAATCTGATGTAATTTCAAATATTTAAGTAAAAGGGATTGGTTCTGATATTTTTCTGATAGATGTATTTATAATATTAAGCTACAATTGATTTTTTCAACATAGTATTTCTTTTATTCAGAAAATATCATTCAAAACAAAAAGAACCAAAAATATCAAAATTCACATATTTTAACAATATATCTCGTAGATACACAGTGAATCTTTTTTTTCCTTTCCATTTTGAATTTTTTTTGGTATCAATAAAGCAGCAAGATATTTTTAAAATGTTAACTGTAGAATTTTGCCTCCCATCCCAACTTTTGTGTAAGGGTGTAAGTTGGGCGGGGACGGGGGCGGCGGCGGAGAAAGCACTTAAGAGTTGCTCTTGTCCGTCCGAATTTGTGTCGTGCATATCTCATAAAGTTTTAGACCCTCACAGGATTGTTATTCAGCATGTGAAGTTGTGCACCTGTTGTTTGTATTGGGATTTCACACAGCCAAACTAGAGTTATGGCCTTGACTTGTCAAAAATGTGCATAAAAAGGCCCAAAAGTTTGTGTCACATGTATCTCAAAAACATTTGACTTAGGATTATGAAAAATTACAGGAATATTATTCAGCATGTGAAGCTGTGCAGCTTTGGTTTTGTTGGAGATTTCAATCAGGTAGTCAGAGTTATGGCCCTTGACTTGGTCAGAAATATGTATAAAAGGGCATACATGTTTGTGTCGCAAATAGCTTAAGTGATGTCACTTTTTGAATTTCTGGTGAATAACAAAAAAAACAAAGAATATTCAGTTCTTTCCAAAAACTGTTATATTATGATTCAACCAAATAGTTTCCATTGTCTACCAGAAAGGAACAATTCTTACATCTTAATAATGAGATTTGTTACCTTTATAACAGACAGTAAACTAAAACAATAGACATTCATATGTGACGTCGGTGAGCTCAACAAAGCAATTTCAAGCACAAATATTAATGTGGAATGTAAAGTAAGTTACACACTACAATATCCGTCCAAGATACTTTCAAAAGCAATGCATTTGCAGAATAGAGAGATAAAAGTAATTTTGACAGCTCGTGAAAACTAATGACAAATTTTGACAGGTATATGATGACTCATGACCTAATTAATTTTTTACTGTTATTTCTAACTTCCAATTTGATTTTCTTAAAATGGGTATTCTTTATTGTAGCTTACAACTCATACATTAAAACAATAAAAGAATATATTGTTACCTCACTGTCGTTTTGTCTATCCATGTCTCGTACGAATTCCTATTGTTTCAGTCATTTGTCAGTAATTAGAGCAGCTCACAGTGTTGCAATCATACAAAACACATTCCTTATTTTCACATAGATATTGAGGATTTATCTAATGAGCACATGTATTGGAAACACAATTTCAATACCGACTGTGTATTGTAATAATGCTAAACTATCTCAGCCGTGACATCTCCTTAAAAAGTCATGACTGAAACATCATAGGAATATTATTCAGCATGTGGCTTTGTGCACCCGGGATTTTGTTCCGGATGTCTGTCAGTCAGACCAGAGTTATGGTCCTTGAGTGTCAAAAATTTGCATTAAAGGCATACAAGTTAGTGTTTCATGTAATATTGTTAGGATATCAAGTGTACATGTATAACTGGAATTTCAATGTATTGTATAAATGTAAATGTTTGACTGCACTTGTCTTCTTATTGTAAAAGCATACGCATAGATTTTACATTAGAATAATTATATTATCTAAGATAGTTATTGCTTTGTTTCAGTGATTGTTCTGGGAACAAATATTAGTGATCCCAGGTGTGTAGCATCCCAAGAACGAACCCACATCTACCAGTAAAATATAAATATTTGGCAGAAGGTTTGAGCTAGCCTTCGGGCACGACAAGGAAAGCCCTTCGTCAATGGCGCCCAAAACATGGATTGGGTTGCATTAGACACTACACAGATCACTTGAGAAACAATACTTTCACTTTTGGTTTGGGATTTCCCTCGAGTTCACCTGAGAAATCATAGATTTACCTGTAACGTCACTAACGGTTATGAACAATTTCATTGGATATCATATCCACGTGGTATGGAATACCATCTCGTTTGTTTACTATCGACACGTGCGCACGGGTTTTGACAAGTTTGACAGTTACGCATATTGGGCCCTAAACACATCGTTAGCTGATCAGCATCTTTCGGATACTTTTTCTGGATCTCGTTTGATTGCACTTGCCTTCTTATTGTAAAAGCATAAGCATAGATTTTACATTAGAATAAATATATTATCTAAGATAGTTATTGCTTTGTTTCAGTGATTGTTCTGGGAACAAATATTAGTGATCCCAGGTGTGTAGCATCCCAAGAACGAACCCACATCTACCAGTAAAATATAAATATTTGGCAGAAGGTTTGAGCTAGCCCCCGGGCACGACAAGGAAAGCCCTTCGTCGAGTAGCTTTGTTTTTGTTGTTTTTTTCAGGAAAACTTTTTTGAGGTCCATTTCCGAAAAAAATCCTTTCATCTGAGGAAATCCCCATCTATGTATTTTTTTACTATGAAGTAGACTTAGATTTTATATGTGCATTTACTGTGTATATATATATGAACATGTTTTTTGCTGAAATTCAATACATATATATTATAAAAATTCATACTGTAAGGTTAATAGGTAGATGTCTCTCCGACCACTATAATACCATTCACGGGAATAATAAACGGGGTTACCATCTGGGCCTCAAAAAAAGATGTCGTACACTCGAGATAAGATGTCGTGCGCACGAGTAAAGATGTCATGCGCACGAGATAAGATGATATGCACGAGATAAGATGTCAAGCGTACACGACAAGATGTCAACGCTCCATATAAGATGTCGTGCGCAGGAGATTATTTAGTCTTAAAAAAATAAATGCATTTCCTAAATATACCACCGTACATTCTAACACGATAGATAATATACATATTTCAAAAGATGATAATTTATGTAAATGTCTTATTTCAGACTATCAACACTCTCATCCAAGCCAGTCACCAAGGCAACAAGACGTTGTTTGATTCAAGCTTGTCACTGGCCATTGGCTACGTTGTTATTGTACTGATTTTGTCTGTTCTTGGCGTTTTCGGAAATATGTTCATTATCTACGTGATGAGGAAAGAAAAGCGCATAAATAAGGATGCACGTGCCTTCACCATTAACGTGGCAGTAGCCGACTTATGTGTATCTGGGATAGCTGACCCAATGTGTATAGCTGGTATGTCAATTTTAAACTGCATGTAATGTAAGAAGAGTTTGATGTGTGAAATTCTGGTTAGCAATATAGGTCATCATGACCGATCCTGTATGACATTTGTTACCTTCTGATTTATATTAGCTTTAGCTACCTCTGCTTTGTATTTTCTATTTTTGATTCCCAAGGTGAATAGATCCCTTCCATTTCGAAATATCGAGTTTCAACTTTACTTTAATTTACTTAGCATGTCATAATTGTTATATTTTAGGAGCGTTCCTGGGTACGGACTATCTTCACGGCGAATTTTGGCTGTGTATTGCTGTTGCCAGTATGTGTCTGACGGCCTGTATATGTGTATTCTTAAACGTCGCCTGTCTTACTGTCAACCGCTGGCTCTTTATCTGCCATGATAAAGTTTACGACCGCATTTATAATTATACCACAACGACAACGTTTTGCATTCTCACCTGGGTGGTTGCCATTTGTGCGGAACTTCCCAATTTCTTCGGCTTAGGAGGCCACTTCTTTGATGAGAAGGCGCATCAGTGTATCTGGGACCGCACAGCTAGCAGAGTGTACACCATGTTTGTGTCGCTTGGCCTTATAACGACTCCATTGATCTTGCTGGCATATTGCAACACAGCTATCTTAATAAAGATATGGAAGGTCAAAGGGAACGTTTCGTCAGGGTAAGTTATAATAGATTCACAAGATACGTTCTCACCGAGCACAAGTCAGCGCTTTACTAAAATGTCACGGGTCCAAGTCCCAGTGAGGGTGAAAATTGATCACGATCTCCACAATTCTTTACTCTTTCGAAGTGTAACTGGTAAATATTTTTCTCCAGAGTCAATATAAAGTGGTCGAAAATACAATAATGAGAATTGGTAAAGGCAGATAAATGTCAATGTAAGTATTTTGAAAGTTACTAAGGCGTCTAACGTCAAAACGAGATAACTGTACAGAGTGTCATTTCATCAATATTTCTTAAAACAAAATCAGTAAATTAATCTTATCAATATATTTTAAACAATGAAGTAATCAAAAGACAAGTTTCTCCTTGATCTTCTTCCAGATTGAATTCCACGCTAAGGACCACTGTTAGTACAGCGAAGATTCTAATTACAATGTTTGCGGTTTTTCTGATCTGCTGGACGCCTTACGTCATAGTCCTTGTGTTAGACATTGAAGACTCCTTCTCGATGGATGTGTACCTCTTCACAACATTGCTGGCACATTCACATTCCAGCTCGTCATGTCTGATCTACCTGATTTACAAGAAGTAAGTTCTTGCTTCAATATTTTAGAACTAATGCAGAATTTAACCCTTACCAATGACTAAGAGCTTAAGTCACAGATCTGTCTTAGAATTTAACCCTAGCAATGACTAAAAGCTTAAGTCACAGATCTATCTCAGAATTTAACCCTAGCAATGACTAAGAGCTTAAGTCACAGATCTATCTCAGAATTTAACCCTTACCAATGACTAAAAGCTAAAGTCACAGATCTATCTCAAAATTTAACCCTTAACAATGACTAAGAGCTTAAGTCACAGATCTATCTCAGCATTTAACCCTAGCAATGACTAAGAGCTTAAGTCATAGATCTATCTCAGAATTTAACCCTAGCAATGACTAAAAGCTGAAGTCACAGATCTATCTCAGAATTTAACCCTTACCAATGACTAAAAGCTTAAGTCACAGATCTGTCTTAAAATTTTACGGAATTCCGTTAGGGCCATCGCCTTTGCATGTATTGATCTGAAACGCGATACTCGATAGTACGATGATGAAAACGCGAAATCACGAAACTACGATAACGAAAACGCGACAACACGATGATGATAACGCGATACTACGATAACGAAAACGCGATAATACGATAGTACGATGATGATAATGCGATACACTATCGCGTTTTTATCATCGTACTGTCGCGTTTTCACCATCGTACTGTCGTATTATCGCATTTTCGTTATTGTAATATCGTGATTTCGCAATATCATTATCGTACTATCGCGTTATCACCATCGTACTGTCGCGTTATCATCATCGTACTGTCGCATTATCGCCATCGTACTGTCACGTTATCACCATCGTACTGTCGCGTTATCACCATCGTACTATCGCGTTATCATCATCGTACTATCGCCTTCCGGTGCCCATGCGCACAGAAGAATTTCCTCTCCAGTGTTCTGGTTTCTATTTATCTTGTTGTTCTCTGTTGAAATTAAAAATGATTTCTATTGCTTGCTAATGGGTTGTTAAAAGTTTTTTCAGCTAAAACCAAATATGTACTTAGGCAAAAACTCTGCAGGTCAATCGGTTTGAGTTTTCTATATAGTATATGATAACAAGAAAAAAAAAAGAATGTTATATTGTACCATGATCAGGGCGTTTTTTGTTTGTTTTTATTTTGGTCTGACATGAATATTTTCACAAATATGATGATGAATATTTTCACAAATATGATGGTTTATATTTCAACACTGAAAAGCAAATGCATGTCTTGTAAAGCTCAAGTCATTGATGTTGAATTCCGTAAGACGCATAACAACACTGAAATCGGAGCATCGCAAATATTCGGAGAATATTGTTTGCAGTTTTCATGGCACATAGTTTCTTTTAATGCATCAATGTCTGGCAATTTTCTGCAAAAATAAAATAAAAAGTAAAACAGTTTACAACCAAAAGTGAGTTAACGCCCCCTTACTCAGACATTTTATTTATGATTTTACAGGAATGAGAAATGCAGTAAAATTATATCTGCACAGCATTCTGAACCTGTTCAACATCCAACATGCTTTGTCTCCCTAAATTCATTTTCTGTAAATGACTCTTAAATTGACGAAAGCTAAAAAAGCATGGAAAAATGTTAATTATTTTTTGCTTTTGACTAACTAGCAGCTGTGGCTATAGGAGGATCATCAATACAAATCAAGATTTTCACACACTAGCACCCGCGTTCGAATCTGCATATCGCCCTATCGCTAGAGCAGGAGCTGTAGTTCTAAAAGTATAACTTCTAATCTTCTCATTTTTAGCATGCACATGCGCACCGGAAGGCGATGGTGCGATAATGAAAACACGACAGTACGATGGTGATAACGCGACAATACGATGGTGATAACGCGACAGTACGATGGTGATAACGCGATAGTACGATAATGATATTGCGAAATCACGATACTACGATAACGAAACGCAATAATACGACAGTACGATGGTGAAAACGCGACAGTACGATGGTGAAAACGCGATAGTATATCGTATTGTCATCATCGTACTATCGTATTATCGCGTTTTCGTTATCGTAGTATCGCGTTATCATCATCGTGTTGTCGCGTTTTCGTTATCGTAGTTTCGTGATTTCGCGTTTTCATCATCGTACTATCGAGTATCGCGTTTCAGATCAACACATACAAAGGCGATGGCCCTAACGGAATTCCGTAGAATTTAACCCTAGCAATGACTAAAAGCTTAAGTCATAGATCTATCTCAGAATTTAACCCTACCAATGACTAAAAGCTTAAGTCACAGATCTATCTTAGAATTAACCCTACCAATGACTAAAAGCTTAAGTCACAGATCTGTCTTAGAATTTAACCCTAGCAATGACTAAAAGTTTAAGTCATAGATCTATCTCAGAATTTAATCCTACCAATGACTAAAAGCTAAAGTCGGAGATCTGTCTCAGAATTCAAACCTAACAATGAATAAAAAATGTGACTAAGAAGTCTACCAACGAATTAAAACTATGTTCGGATATTTATTTTAGAATTCAACACTACCAATGAATGGAATCATAGGCCGGAGATCTATCTTTAAATGCAACCCTACCAATGAATAAAAACTAAGGTCGGAGAATGATTAAACAATTGTGCCCAGAAATAGCATTTCAGGGTCTTATGCCTCTCCTTCCCTAGTCATTTTGATAGCAATTTTGGCAGGACACGCCCCTTATCCACTCCTCTCTTTAGATTATTCTACAACATTATTTTTCTTTTATCTACACGCCAACAGATCGACTAGCCTCTGTCTTGTCTACCTAACTACATACATATATAGACATCTCTCTCCCTGTCCCTGTCCCTGTCCCTCGCCCCCCCCCTCCCCCCCCCCCCCCCCCCCCCCTCTCTCTCTCTCTCTCTCTTTATGAAAATAGAACCTGTTTACAGTTGTAAAACGTCTGTAAAAGACCTGTTTTTTAATCACAGCTGTAAAAGACCTGTAAGTATAGGATGTACAAAAAATACAATTGCAATTTACAGGTGTAAAACATTCAGGTATAAAAATTACAGTTCAACGTTACAGCTGTCAAACTGTCATGCCTCCAAATTACAGCTGTAAAAATATTTTTTGAAGGGAAATGAGCATTGTTAGTCATCTTTAGTGTATTTTGGCGGAATATAACAGAAATTCACAGAGACACAACATCTTTTAAAATGTGTTAATTTTAACTGTCATTGAGTAAGCTGATAAGGTTAAAAGATGTAATATGTTTTCATGACAAACAAGATCTGCTACTTTGTGCTTAAGTTTGTAACTCTTGAATTTTTCAGTTGCAACACCGTATTCAAACATAAGTTTCAAGTTTCAACTTTATTTATTACCACCCAGAAGGTCTGAGACACATAATACATATAAATATGGCGACATGTACAAGAAGTATGAATTTTAATGACATAATATGCAAATTTCTTATAATAATGTTATTATTTTACAAAAATATCTGCCAACAACCTTCTATCCAGTAAGACATTATGAGTATACATGTACATGCAAATACCAATGCTCACGCAATTTAAATCTTATCGCTCTGTATATCACATGTAAAAAAACCGAATATTTTCGAATAAAAATGTTTTGTTTAATATTTCTGTAATCTCTCAGTCTACGAAAATTCCAAATCAAGACACGTCTTGCTCGAAAGCGAAACTAAGACGGTGTGACATCTGGATTATATTTATTTATATTCATATATTATATGTCGCCAATAGACGAAACATCCGACAAATAAATAGGCACAGAACTTTATATTTTATTATGTAAATATTTAATTTAAACAACACAACGAAATAGATGTGTTTAATCTATATCTATTTTATTTATCCAATTGTGAACGTTTATTTGCAACACGTGACCGTATAATATATTACCGTATTGGACTCACGTGTGTACAAAAAAAACTGTATTTTTTCCGTATTTGGATGGTTCAACAGTCCCATGTTAAACATACGGTAAAGTACGAAACACGTGAAAATGTTCCGAATGTAAACGCCCACCTTTTCTGAATATCAAAACTTTAGTTTTGGCAATGTTAACTACCATTGTCCATTTATTACAATAATCTAGCATTAAATCTAAACTGGGTTGTTTTTCTGCGCCACTGTTTGCACCTATGACTATATAATCTGCATATAATATCAAAAACATTTTGAACATATTAACATCAATATCATCAATAAAATCTGTAAAACGACCCTTTGAAAGCAAAGAATGCAACCATTTTAACAGACATATCTTCTATATCATTAATAATCATCGAACAAAAGGAAGGGAGATAAACATTTACCCTGTCTCACCCTAAAATGCATTCAAAATCATTACTTAACTCGCTACAATACTTAACTCTTGATTTCACTGTTGAGTACATTGATAAAATAATATTCCAAAATATTGCCCCTTATACTTTGTTGATTTAATTTTGACCAAGTTTATCACTGTTAATCATATGGTTGATAAGACCATGCAACACAATTATCTTGTCCAACGTGCCCAATTCATAACGGAAATCTGCTTGTGTCTATATACCCCGTAGTTGTCAGCGCAATCCTTTGATCGATTATTTAACAAACGTGTGAAAAGTTTACCTGAGGTTTTAATCTTTATTTAAGTCTCTTCAATGTAGATCACATATCATATGTATACATATAGAAAACACCATTAACAAGAAATACATTGCCATTCAATTAATGAATTTTAAGAGACTATGCACAATGCAAAACAAATACAATTCATGCAGAAGTTTACACAAGTTTACACAAGTATCTACAAAATAAAACCAAGGAGAAGCTCCTAATCGTTGTTTTAAAAATTAATAAAAACTGGAAATATATGGTTAAAAAACTGAACAAGAAAAAGGGCGCTAATGCACGATTAAAAAATGTTTTACAAAATCAAATACCACCCCGGTCAGACCGTAGATGAACTTATTAATTAGCAGCCACTTCTTGGGTTGGTGTAAAATAAGATTCTAAACACATGGTTAAGATAACGACTACTGTATACATTATTTACACAAATAAAACATTCTCCTATTTAAAATATTAGGGCAGGTTTTGGCACAAAATCTGATCAAGGAATGGTTAGTGAATAGTATATTCAGTTTATTTAGATCTGGCAAGTGAAAAAAGTTCTGCTCAACAGAAACAGCTTTCTGCATCAGCATTATTCGTGACTCGGAGTACTCTCGGTTTCTACTGCATTACAAAATGGGCATGTACGATCACGGACTTTGTCTTACAGTTTTCTTAGTCATGCCCTTAAAAGTTAGGCTCTTGTTGCTCTGACTTCAGACAAGTTGTTGAGTACATTGGTGTAATTATACCTTAGATTTACCTTAATTTTATGTTTTGCTTTATTTATCTGTTATTTTTGCACTAATGTTAGAGCCTTTCACAGCGGGGATTTTATTTACATTGTGTTGTCTAACTTGTTGAAAATAGGGTAAGTGCGAGGTTGGCATGCCCTAAACGCGTTTAAACCCCTCAGTTCCCTTTATATAGGTTACTGACCGTTCCAAGGCGGTGCCCCTATTTTCAACTGGTTGTTTTGTCTGTCTTGTACTGTCTGTTGCGTATGTTTTCTTGTTTGTTGTAAGCGTTTTTCCTCCTCCTCACTCCCACTATTGCCCCCTCCTTTCCCTTGCATTTACGCTAATTTTTGCATCTCCTCCCCCTTTACTTTGAGTTAGTTTTCGTGGCTCCTCTTTGTTTTGGCAGCCGGAATCCTAAGACGGTACACGATTGTTTTTTCCTACTTGTGTGGGTGCGTTTGTATGCTTGTGAGTCTATAACGGTGCCCTACTGTTTTCTTATGTGTTGCTTGTTCGTTTTTTCTATATTACTCAGTTGATCGTGGTTTTGTGTTCAACAACTTTCCCCTTCGGGTTCCTACCTCACCCCCCCTTCCCCCCCCCCCCCCCCCCCGGCCCCATTTTGCCTCTTACCATTTCCTGCCCCTCCATCTATATTTTATCATGAATTAATATGTACTTGTTGGATGTTTGAAGCAATCCGTCTGAAATATTTTTCCATTACAGCTTCTTTTTGTTGTGGGCCTACTATGCAAATGCGTGGCTCTGGGGCTGTGTTTTTAGTGTTCTGTGTTTCTGAGAAATCTACCCTTACCTATTATCTTTTGTAGATTTTCGTATCTGCCTGTCTCTATTCTGATAGGAGCAACGCCACATCGAAATTTACCTAATGTACTTAGTAGAGTTATACCTTTGTAGTTATTTTCATCATTTATAATACCCTTTTTACAAAACCTTCAGACCAGTTTTTAGGGAAATAGCCCATTTCAAAAATTTTATTCTGCACTGTTCTTTATTTACTTAGTAATTTATTTTGCCTTTCTATAGTAATTGCTTCCCTTTCTAGAGAATGTCATTTAACACCTAAGATAATGCCTCATGCATTTTCAACACGTTGAACGTTTTCAGTTTTACAGCTGTAAGTTTTTTACAGCTTATCTAGTTTGCATAATTAGAAATGTTTCACAGTTGTTTAACAGCAAAATGAAAACTCCAACTGTCAAATCAGTTTTATCATATAAAGTCTACAGGTGAAAATTGGAAATTATCATGACTGTAATTTTGACAAAGATGCAGGACTTGTGCAGCTGTAAAATTCCGTAAGGGCATCTACAATATAATAACATCCTTAACCTACATCTAAAATCTACATTATTTCTTAACAGAAAGTTCAGAGATCATCTAAAGGGCATATTCAAGTCGGGTAACAGGATCCATCCTGTGGTGTCGACTCAAACGCAAACAAGGAACTGTACAAACAGGGTAGTGATCACTGATACATCACGGTTATAGCCAGCACGCGCAACTACAGTACACACAGAAACAACTTTTCCTGGGTGTAAAACTGTAGCCAGCACGCGCAACTACAGTACACACAGAAACAACTTTTCCTGGGTGTAAAACTTTAGCCAGCATGCGCAACTACAGTACACGCAGAAACAACTTTTCCTGGGTGTAAAACTATAGCCAGCACGCGCAACTACAGTACACGCAGAAAAAACTTTTCCTGGGTGTAAAACTGTAGCCAGCACGGGCAACTACAGTACACGCAGAAACAACTTTTCCCCGAGTGTAAAACTATACACAAATACTTTCTGCGAACAAACTGAAAATATGAACAGACTCAAAGAAACGTTCGATTGCTCAATTTCAGTATGTTAATATTTTGAAAATTGTCACCAAACATAGATTGCTACATGGTTATCTCAGAAACGTTGACGTGTTCTAAGAGATTCCGTTGTTGGCGGATTGATGTGAGATTAAAACTTCAGGTAGTAAATGATAACCGATGTAATTTGTATAGATCATCGTTGATATATAAAGAAAATATCGGGTATGGCATTGAACAGATCCTTACAGGTGTCTATGTGTTCTATCCAGAATTGTTGTTTGTTTTTTCTTAGATGTATATCTTCTGGTATTTTATTATAATTGCTAAATTCTTCTGATGTGGTGCTGTAGCAAGCTGAATTTGTGCAAGTATCATTCGGCACAATATGCACCTATTAAGAATTTTACTGTATTTTATCAAAATCATAACTAAATGAATTATGTGCAAGTTTTTTTTTTCTTCTTTTATGTATCTCATAGTTTAAGCTTATTTTACATGATCACGCACTGAATGTCACATGATGAGGTTCAAACAACGGCTGATATAAATGTTCTACAAGTCTTGAATTGCATTGATATTAACACATTTTATATTTGAAGAATCAAATTTTCACCAACCCTAAACTTGTGTAACGTATGGTCAACTGAAGTGAGGCACTGCTTTTAAATAATTACTGTGACATATGCATATGTTACTCACTACTTGACTTAATCAAAGCGCTAACTTTCTCTTAGAACGGGGTTTCAATATACTTATTAAGACAAAACTCATACAAATACTAGTATATGGTTTAATCTCCTTTAAAATGAAGTGACATTGTGATTATCAAACAAATAATTTATTATCTGTAATTTTCATGACAAAAAGTTGCACAACATATGTCCAGAAATAAAAATATACAGAAAGAAGACTTATATAGTTATAATGTAAAAAATTGTTATGGAATTTTATGTATTATTATGTATATTTTATGTAATGTGTCTTTTTCTTGTGCTCTTCTTTTCAATTAGTAAGTAAGATTTTCTTTTTCTTTTCATTTCACTTTTAAAGTAAAAGCATTTATGCAGCTTTGCATTTTACTTTTATTTCAATCAATGCATTTTTTCTTAGTAAACACACATTCTTAAAACGTCATCTCTTTTGTAGAAATTTGACTAAAAACATTTATCATACATGGAAACCAACATGTATATTTACCACTGATAGCTGGTCACAATGGTCAGACTGTAGCTTTTGGCATTTTCTCTTTCTTCAAAGACTTATCACTCTTAAATGAGTTAAGCCTTTTTGGCTCGGCTTAACAGATGTTTTTATTAAGGATTGTTTGACCCTGGAAGCTTCTCCATAAAAAGGACTGTACTCGCAGTCAAATTTATAGTTGCTCACTGTTAAATTTGACAAATTACTGCATAAATAAATTGTGATCCTACAATTTTTTTTAAAGATTCTGGATTTTTCATTCCTTTTAAGTCGAGTTTCTCATTTTATTCTACTCTGGTATTTCAAAATTAAAATCAATACCTATTTTTATTCTAATATAGATTTAGGATTTCTGGTTTTTTATAAACACTTCTTAGTAATTTTTTCTTTGTCATAATAAAGTTATTGATCTAGTGCCTAAATTGGCTTGATAATGAAATAAAAAATGAATTTTGCCGAGTTGATGTATTTATTAGATATTGTTAAGTTGTCTTGAAACTGTGTAAATATGAGTAATAGCGCAATTGTATTTTCATTATTTATAACAGTTCATTTACCTTTCACAACATTTTTCGAGGATTTCAAATAGTTAACATAACTAGTGTTCCTGGATTCTGTACTAGTACAAACCTGTTCTCCGCAAGTAAATACAAACTTCCCTACATGAATCAGAGGTGGAGGACGAATAATTTGACACACATTGAATGTCTTATCATATCGACACGGAGAACATTCGCTTGTGATGCTTTTAATTGATAGAACAACTCTTACTGAACCCCTGTGAGAGCAGTGCTAATCAGTTTACCTCAAATCTGATTTGAGGTAATAGTTGATTTTTTAAAATATTTCTTAAATATACATAGTTTGTGTCTTTTTTTTTTCTTTGCGGGTTTTATGTTGTTACTTTTTAGAGAATTAGGCCCTTGGTCAAGATTAGCGCAATTATCACAGGTCTTAATATGTATTTATATTCAATGCATATGCCCATGTTGTGATACTATGTGTGTTATAACTTATCATGCCATGAATATCCTACCACTTTAGATTCCCTACAGTTTGTTAACTCAGCGCCAGGTTATAATGATGAGTACAGCCAGTCTATCTACCCCTCTGATCCGTGACATTCCGTGCAAAGCATAGTTGTAAATACATGATCATGTACACTACTGACAAGTGCACGAATTAAACCAACTAGAGCTAATGCGGCTTAAATATAATATGTTATGTTATTATTAAAGACCCACCACGACCTAGTGACCTACTCACAAAAACTTTATGAAAATCATTCTTGAAATACAGGTAATAAACAGTTATACTGCAAGTTTTCAGGTGTACAATTTAGGCCATTCCTGAATAAATGTGTTTTTACAACTTCATCTGCAATCTTATTCAGTCAATCTCTTTTCAGCATAGTTTCAAAAACATAGATAAATAACTATCTTACACTGTAGAAACAAAATGTAATTAAACTTTCACTAAATACACTGATTTCTGTACATATTACTACAATTGTTCAATAAAATGTTAAGACATTACACACATTGTCTTGGCCTAATAAATGTCACTGTCAAATTGCAACTATTATATACTTGTGATTTCTTATTTTCTTCATGTCAAAGCACGTATAATTATCATCATGGAAACACAAAAGAATACAGTTATTTTGTGGTGCCTCTTTAAGTTATTAGGCATACATCTATTTCAAGAATTTTACAAAAACATTTGATAATTTTAGATTTTTATTTATTCATTAATACAATGTAACTCCCTTAAATCTTTAAACGATGTTTCAGCAAATAACGTTTTATTTACACTACAGTAAGTTCTTTGATTTATATGCCCTCCGTCCGTCCGACCGTAACTTTGTAAATTCTTATCCGGGCTGTAACTCTGCCATCCATGAAGGATTTTTAAATAGCTTGGCATAAATATTTACCTTAATGAGACGACGTTTCATGCGTAATACCCAGACCCCTAGCTACAAGGTCATGGTCACAATTAGAAGTCAAACGTTAATAGGGTCTGTTTCATGTCCGGTTCGTAACTTTGCCATTCATCGAGATATTTTGAAATTACTTAGCATAAATGTTTATCATAATGAGACGACGTGTCATTGGCAAGACCCAGACCCCTAGCTCCAAGGTCAAGGTCACACTTAGATCTCAAATGTTAACAGGGTCTGTTTTTGTGTCCGGTCCATAACTCTGTCATCCATGAATGGATTTTGAAATATCTTGGCATAAATGGTAACCATAATCAGACATTGTGTCTTGCGCAAGACCCAGATCCCTATACTTAGAAGTCAAAGGTTAATAGGATCTTTTTCGTGTCTGGTATATAATTCTGTTATCCATGATGGTTTTGAAGCAACTTGGCATAAATATTTACCATAATGAGCCAATATGTTATGTGCAAGACCCAGACCCCTAGCTCCAAGATCAAGTTCACACTTAGAAGTCAAGTCAAAGGTTAATAGGGTCCGTTTAATGTCCGGTTCGTAACTCTGGCATTCATCAAGGGATTTCAAAATTACTAGGCATAAATATTCCCCATAACAAGAAAACGTGTCATGCATAACAACAAGACCCCTAGCTCTAAGGCCAAGGTCACATTTAGAGGTTAACGGTTAATATGGTCTGTTTCATGTCCGTTCCATAACTCTTCCATCGATGAACAGATTTCAAAATTACTTGGCGTAAACGTTCCCTATATTGAGATGGCGTGTCAGACACAAGACCCCTAGCTTCAAGGTCAAGTCACACTTAGAAGTCAAAGGTTAACATTGTATGTTTCTTGTCCGGTCAATAACTCTGCCATTCATCAAAGGATGTTAAAATTACTTGTCACAATTCTTCCCTATAATAAGTTGGTGTGTCATGCTCAAGACCAAGACCCAGACCCCTAGCTCCAAGGTCAAGGTTACCTTCAGAGAACCTTTTTTATCTCGTCGCAAAATGATGCATATCTAAACTTTTCTGGCATATTTTGCGCAGACAACTGTAGGTAGCATTCTTGAGCACACTTCGGGGCGTTTGTCACTAATAGTGCCAGCTCTCTATACTTATAAGTATACATTCTAATAAGTATATTTTGAGAGTTATATATACTTGTATTTTTCCCTATAAAATGCCAAGGTTGGTAGTGGCTGTTTGTCAAGTTACCTTAAAGACGCACCACAAAATAACTGTAATCTTTTGTATTTTCATGGTGGTAATTTATTTTGTATGGAGAAATGAGAAATAACAAGTTACAATTTGACAGTGACATATATAAGGCTAAGACAATGTATTTAATGTCTAAATATATTATTAAATTTAGTGAAATATGTTAATCCATTGTATTATATAATTACGTGTATACATTTGCTCGCTGGTAACTTTGACAAAACTGTGTTAATAAATTGTGATGTACAGTATTTAATAGTTTGTGGATTTATTATGCCAGGAATAATCCAAAGCCGCCCCTTAAAAGACACACCGTCAAGGTGTTATACTGACAACATATTTCTTAATATGAAAAATGACCATTAACCATATAATAAAGAATGGGCATTTATTTCTACCATTCTACTGCTCATATAAGATAAAAAAAATGGGTGTTTTAGTCCATTTGTACACACCTTTATTGAATGAACTCGTTTTAACATTCATTAAAAGTGATTTATATCTGTGCTGTTATCAGCTGGAATGCCTATTGTGTAAAACAAGTATAACAAGCAAATTATCCCACGCCGAATGGGTTTGTGGCGAGGAATGGCGAAGGAATATATCCGCAAAAAGTTAAGGATATTATTAAGAAGCAAATAATTTCATTGATTTGAACTTAAAAGAACAGATGTCCTTAAGAGAGCACAATCAAGCAAGAAATCTGGAACATGTGTGTGTGTGTGAGGGGGTGGGGGAGGGGGGAGTTGGAGTTACAACTTCACATGTTGATATATATTCATGCATGGAAGGTCTGAAAAATTTAAAAGGAATGATTTTTTTTTTTGGGGGGGGGGGGGGGGGGGGGGTAACAAAACAATAAATATTCATGGAAAATGAAAAGAAAACTGTTCAGGGGATGCATGATCGGGGTGGTGGGGTGACTGGGTGGAGGAACGATGTTGGCAGAGGGTACAACTTTGCATGTTGATAAATACTCATGGGAAGGTTTAAGGTCAAAAAAAAAAAGGATGGGGATGGGGAGGGGGGGATTGGGTGGGAGTGACCATTGTAGGTACCTAACTTCGCATGTTGATAATAAATGTCCATGGGAAAAAAAATGAAAGAAGTTTAATGAAATTCTACCAAATGGGTAGTTTGTTATGAACAAATATGTGGATTTTCAAACAATTAAAGGGCAATAACTCTGATGTTACTAAAGAGATCCTGACGAAATTGTGTTTGCAATACCACATTATGGTGATTTAAATTCGATTTAAGTTTTATAGTTCTAAGTCAAATATGTCACATGTTATGAAGCAGAAATTGCCATATTTATAGTACCTTATATAGTTAACACTAGAAACTACTAAGGGCCATAATTCTGGTGTCTTGGGCAATCTGACTAAAACTTAACGTGCCGCATTTCCCAATAGTGTTGAACATGTATATGAAGTTCTGTTTAAATATTCCAAACTACTTCCTAAATATGGCTCAGGACGGACGAATGGGCGGAAGGAAAGACGAACTGACGTTCCTACATGTTATATGGGATAGGCGTTAAGTTGGTCTGCAGTTTGCATTTTGCAGTTCGCAATTCGAATTGCAAACTGCAAACTGTTTTGCATTTTGCAGTTCGAAATGCAAACCGCAAACTGATTTGTATTTTGCAGTTTGCATTTTGCAGTTCGAAATGCAAACTGCAAACTGATTTCCATTTTGCAGTTTCGCATTTTGCAGTTCGAATTGCAAAATGAATGATTTTGTGGTTCGAGTTATATATAAGTAGATGAACTTCGATTCGCTTTCCGAGAAAGTTGCGCTTTTTACATTCAATGAATGTGTACATTGTATCCTTCGTATATTATCTCATATTGTACAATCACTGAAGAAAGATTATCCCTGAGGGAATATTATCTAGAAACTATTACATATATGTCTTTGATTCTCACGGCAGGTCACACTGCAAATAATATTGAATGAATTTTAACTGAATGTTCTTTTGTTTTGTTCACTCTCGCATTGCTATGCATGTTTAGTATATTTTGTTCTTATAACGATGAACTGTACATGTTCAAGTTATATCAATAAATTACTGTTCTGTTCTGTTCTGTATTTTGCTTTCAGGCTTTTAAATTAAACATTTCAATCCAATTTGCACTTTTAAATTTGAATTGCAAACTGCAAAACACTATGCATTTTGCAGTTCGAATTGCAAAATGAATTTTATTTTGCGGGTCAAGGTATATATATTTGTACGGCGATTCGCTTTATAAATTTATTTATTTATTTATTTATTTGGGTTTTACACACAGTATAGGTTATATGGCGCCAAACAGGACTACAAATTTTGGTTCCACATCTCATTTACATTAAATTAAAAACATGAGGTATGGAATCAAAATTTGCATACCTGCTGGAATCACAGAGTTACTGCAAAACTAAGTGTTAAGACCCTATCAGTCGCCTCTTACGATCATGCAAGGGTAAGGCAGTGGTTCCAATTCTTTTCATACACAGATCGTCCCAGAACCACATGGGGCCGCTTTATAAATAAAGATTCTGTAATTTTTTGCCTTTCATGCTTTATTATTTAACATTTCCATCTAATTTGCACTTCGTAATTTGAATTGCAAACTGCAAAACATATCCATTTTGCAGTTCGAATAGCAAAATGAACTGTTATTTTGCGGTTCACGTTATATATATATTTGTTTGTTTTTCGTGAATATGGAATATATCTCGCTTAGAGGTGAGAAAATCTCAAATATTTTCACGAGCGCGTAGCGCCAGTGAAAATATGAACATTTTCTCACTTTGAGGTGAGATATATTCCATATTCACGAAAAACAAACAAATTTTCTTTTTATTTTATGCTTAATTATGTTGAGATAATTATGCATTTTGCAACAAATTTTAATCTTAGCGCGGGAAAATGGTCACAAAAAGGTCACACTTTCTGCGTTCAAAATTGACTACGCCAATGTTATTATATGTATATATTTCCCTTTTTCTTCTATAGAACTACGTGTACATTTAGTGAAGAAATATTACAGGTACTTTGATATTCAAGTTCTTTTAAAGGTTCCGTAACACTTAGAATTTACTTACAGAATATTACTTTTTGTCGACTCTACCTAACACGAATAATACTACGAATAATTTGGAAACGTGTTTGGGCGCCATTGTCTATGTATGACTGGTAACAGGAGGAGCGCCAATCACCTAACAACGTAGGAAGTCCAGTTGCGTAACAAAAGCTCGCTCCGCCTCTACGAAAACTATGACTGGCTATCTTCGAAGAGTTTAAGCCACTTAGAGCGAGGCAATTGCGGACACGGTTAATGAAAAGATCATATGTAAGGGTAACAAATGGCCATTAACTTTGTAAATAAAAGCCGGGCCCAGGAGTAAGCTGAAGACAGGAGACGGTAAATTTGATTTGATGCAAGGCATGAGTAAGTCAAAAGTTTGTGATTTAAACTGAATCACTTTACTCCAATTTTATGCTAGTTTGTGGTGCTTATAGACTCTTGAGACAACAGTATATACCGTCATATTAGACGCGGATCAAGATAATAGAACTGTTTTATAGCACTAATAAGACATTATTACATCGTCTATGAAAACAAATCTTTTAAGAGACGACTAGTGTTCAAACAGTTATAGAATTTTTACCCTCTCATTATTTTGATAAAACTCATTTTGTCATTTATTTTCATTGCATCCAACTAATGTTTCGTACATATGATAAGCTGTAATGCTTAAATCTAAATAAATGCTTAGTAAGATATAGCATAAATGTGCCTAAACAAAATATGTCATGATACACAAATTAAAGCAAAATATACTTTCTAATATAATGTGACATGTTCGTCTCTATTCTGGTAGACCACAGTTTCTGTAATGAATAATTAAAGTAGAAAACAACTTTAAAGAAAGCAAAAATATGCCGTTTCATGATGTACAGTGTAACATATTACGCTGACTTGACCTAAAACTTTCTATTATTTATGAAAGGTTATTAAGTTAAACAGTTAACAGAAATGTGCACGTATGAATATATAAATGCAAATTTGCGGTAGTTTTTAATGTAAAAATCAATATGTAGCATAATGCTCTATGTCTTGAGGAGAAAAGTGTTAGTTATAATATATAGGTCTACGGAGTTCAGATGCCTTGTATACAAATATTGACAGAGTTTTCTGAATCTGCTTGTTTTCAGACGTTAACAACTCCATAAATTTTGGTATGTTTCCAATAATATTTCTTTATATGATTTTGTTAATTATCTGTAATATTCTTTGATTTATTAGTGGCACTCTTCCTAGTTCGCCATAGATAAAAGAATTCTGTGTTTGTAACCTTACGCCTAAAACGTTTTTGCAAAAGTGTATGTGCATATTTTCTATATATTCAGTACAACATATAAAACAAGGTCACAATCAAACATACTAATGAGAATAGAATTTCTACATTTATATTAACTGCAAAACGAATTTTTATTTTGCGTTTCAGTATTCAGTATTTCAATGTCCTTTTCGCTTTGTAAATTGAATTTCAAACTACGATTTTTATTTTGCTTTTCAGAATTTAGGATATCAATGTCCATTTCCATTTGTAAATCATGATTTTTTATGTATGTACAAACTGAGAATGAAATAAACTTTGAAACTTTTAATTTGAATAACAAAGTGCAAAATATTTTGCATTTTGCTGTTCGAATTGTAAAATATTTTTTCATATCGATTCAATATATGTAATAAACTGCTTTTCAGTTTCTTAGAAAAGTGGTATTGGTTGGGATTTTCCAGACTTTAAAATTTAACAATTCAGTCTTATTTGCGTTTTTTGATTTGAATTGCAAACTGCAAAATATTTTGCATTTTGCAGTTCGAATTGCAAAATGCATTTTTATTTTCGATTCAATATATGTATCGAACTACGATGAAGGTTCTCAGAAGCATGGCATTTTGAGTGTGTGTGTGTGGGCGGGGGATGGGGGAGGGGGCGCTTTTCTGGCTTGAAATTTTAAAGTTTCAATTTAGGTTGCGTTTCATAATATGAATTGCAAACTTCAAAATATTTTGCATTTTGCAGTTCAAATTGCAAAATGATTCAATATGTATTGAACTGCGATGAAGTTGCTCAGAAAGGTGGTATTGTTTGGGGTTTTCAAAATTGAAAATTTAACGTTTCAATCTTATTTGCGTTTTATAATTTTAAATTGCAAACTGCAAAATATTTTGCATTTTGCAGTTCAAATTGCAAAACGAATTTTTGTTTTGCGTTTCAGAATTCAAGATTTCAATGTCAGTTGCGCATTGTAATTTGAATTGCAAACTGCAAAATATTTTGCATTTTGCAGTTCAAATTGCAAAACGAATTTTTGTTTTGCGTTTCAGAATTCAAGATTTCAATGTCAGTTGCGCATTGTAATTTGAATTGCAAACTGCAAAATATTTTGCATTTTACACTTCGAATTGCAAAATGAATTTTTACATTAGATTCAATATATGAATGGAACTTCGATGAAATTTCTCAGAAACATGATATTGTTTGGGGCTTTTCAGGTTTTCAATCTTATTTTCGCTTTGTAATTTGAATTGCAAACTGCAAAATATTTCAAAATATACGCAAATTATCGCAAATAACCTTCAATATCTACAATATCATACATATTTATATTTGTTTTTGATACAGAAAAAAGAGATTCTGTTTCAAGTAACTAGCATTCAGTGAGGCAAATGTCAAATTACAGTCATTCGTAATACTTTAGACATCCCCCATCCCTTTTGTCCTATTGGGGTTTTGCTAAAGTCTGCTACGTCGACAAAGATTGTTTTTCTTGGGACCTCGGACGCTTGATTTCGTATCCAGACATTCTTTTTTGATCGTACCAAGTGGGAGCTCGTTGGCTCTAACCACGGTTTGATAGCGGGGATCTTGATTTCTGTTGCCTTGGTATTGAAGGGGAGTCAGAAATGGCATAGCTTTGTGCAACTGATTCATTTATACGGTTTCTAGCATACTTGGGTATATTGTTATTAGAAACACTTGATGCTTGTGTTTCTGCACATAATATAGTCCCAATGTGAAAATACATTTTTTTCACAATTTTTTTTATTAATTCATAAAATTATTTGAACAGATTTATTATTTCGATTCTAACAACGCAAATAATTCGCATTTTACAATACTACATTTTCAGCGTAATACGTCATTCGGGTCATATGCTGTTACAATTTACCCCCTATGGTTAGAAAATGTTGCATAGGCAATGGAACGTATAGATATTTGTTTCTTTTTTTATCAGAATTTTGAGAAGTAATTTAAATTATCGCATAGTGCGGCAATTTTCCTTTGATCTTTGCAGCATGTTATACATAGTAACACACATTATTACTACAAAACTGTGCTGATATCTTACAAAACTGTTGCGATATATATCAACACGGAAATCTCTATAGAGTTTCATAAGAAAAAAAGTATTCCGATATATATCAGCACAGTAAAACTGTTCCGATATATATCGGAACACTTTTTCTCTATTGAGGTCCTATCAAGGGAGTATATTTTTTTCCTTTCAAAGAAAAGATGATTTTAGCTCCAATTTACAATTCACAGAGAAATAATTGTCACAAACACCTACATTTATAAAGTAAAAGAATAAATAAACTAGAATATTTCAAAAACTTGATAGTTATTGCCAAATTCAGAAATACATGAAATATATGAAATTCTGAGATTTCTCAAATGTTTCTTTTTCTTTGATTTTTTTTACAAACAAAACAACAAGTTTTACAATATGTCTGGCCAATGAAATGCAAAGATTTAAAACCAATGCAGAAATTTGTTGGGTACTTTTATCTGGGGAACACATTTTTTAAAACAGAAGTTTTAGTGTTTCAGTCAGCGAGGCGCAGAAAGGGAATCAAAATAGTAAAAATAATAATAAACAAATTTAAATGAAAATAATATATAAATTTTAATGATAAACTATGCGATAAAACAGTTATAATATGTAGTGCTCGTGTGTTACCAGGATATATCAGAGCTAGGGGTACATCTCGTTATTTTTCTCTTCACATATCTGTCTCGGCCTACCGGCCTCGACGATATGTGCAGAGAAAAATACCCTCGATGTACCCCTAGCTCTGATATATCCTGGTAACACACTCTCACACATACTATAACTATTACTTAGTAATCTAACAGCTCGCAAAACTAATTATGAACAGAATCATCAAATTAAGCGAGTTGACCCTGTGTTACGAGTGACGAGCTTAACTTTTATATGACGTCACATCATTATGACGTCTTACTTTATGTCATACATTTATGACGTCACCGCTGAATCATAATTGAGCTAACTGAATTCGCTCGTAGAGATCAGAACGTGTTTTACGGTCCTACACATAAGTCAGTATGACTTTTATCATATTTATGTATTTGAAATGCTGTTTTCAACCGTTTGGCCCTGAAATAATTCGTATGTAATGGAACTGAAGTAGAATCTCTTATGTCATAATCATAGGGGGTGAAATGTAACAGCCAACCATATTTTATCGTAGATTCATGTATAGGCGATTTCGCTATATGTTTATATAGCAATTGCTGCGGATCGTGTTAGAATTTGACTTTGCCTATTCAGATCTTGACTATTTTTTGTCCAGATTTACATTTCAGGTACCGGCAATAATGTCCTTTTCTTTTATGGCATCAGACAAATGTAATCCCCAGTCACAAACTCCGTACCCATTGATGAAATACCTTGCATAACTCAGGTACCAAACAATTGCAGCCACATGCGCACAAACACCAACAACACGTGCTCCTGCACGGCATTTGCAATACCACGCCGTCACCTATGACGCGGTAAATTGTAACCACAACAGGTATGTTCTTGACGAAACGTGACGACTCTGAATTCTTACACGGATAAGATTTGCATTTTCCTTATGCACATAAATATCAGAATCTCCGTCAATATATTCCTGTATATAACTTGGACTTAGCCGTAACTGGTACACTCCGCAGGTAAAGGTTCTAAGTTGCTCCTCTGTGAGTTTTGGGAAATAGTCTAAGTCTTCATCATTTACAACAGACCATTTTGCATTTCCGCGCTCTAACTTATTTTCTTCGACATACGTTTTAAGCATGTTTACTTGAGAACTCAAGTGACGTATGTGTGCTGCTAACTGAATGTCACTTTCTTCAAGATTTGCCAAACTTAATAGAGGTAAATATTTGTTACAAACCGCACATACTATACGCACATATCGGCGTGAAGTTGGCAGTACAGCAGTAGCAGCAGTAGCAGCAGTTAACTGCTGTAACTGCTGGCAGTAGCAGCAGTTAACTGCTCCTACTGCCAGCAGTTACAGCAGTTAACTGCTGCTACTGCCAGCAGTTACAGCAGTTAACTGCTCCTACTGCCAGCAGTTACAGCAGTTTATTGCCTGTCGCAGTTAACTGCCACCAGTTACAGCAATTGATCGTGTTTGCTAACATCAGTTAACTGCTACTACTGCCAGCAATTATAACAGTTCATCAAGCTGTATTACCAGGTGATGAGAATGGCATAAGGTATTTATTTTGTCAGTGTCCTACATATAATACTGCCAGCAATTAAATTGTGTTATTAAAATCCTTCAGATGTGTAATAGGCCGTAAAACCTACCCTTCTCGCGTATCGTTTAAATATCATTGAAGCGTTTTTAATCTATCATGAATTATCTGCCCTTGAAACCGATATTCAAGGGCAGAAAATTCAGGATCAAGCCTAGGTACCTATGATCTTCAATACATATTTTCGTTCTAACTTTGATTCTCAGACAGTATACAAAGTTTAAAGAAATTCTGCCCGTAAGAAAAATTTTGCCCTATAGAAAATTGCCCCATTCACCCTTAAATTCTCCTGTAAAATATATAATACCAGCAGTTAAATGGTTTAAAAGTCTCATTTATGTTTCTGCCAGCAGAGTGGTCTATGAGAACATGTCACTTCCAGCAATGAAATGAGTCAAATGACCAATGAAAACAGTTTTCTATGTGTTACTGGCAGCAGTCAAATGGTTTATAAGACCAGTATACCAGTTTTTTTATATGTAACTATATATATATACCAGTGATTAAATGTTTACAAGGCTCCTATTACTGCTAGCAGTAAACTGTTTATGACAGCAAATAACAAGGTTCCTGTTACAGCAACGAGAGCAATTTACCAGTTTCGTATATATTTCTGGTGTATTAACTGCTTTAAAGAAAACCACTCAAGTCGCATTAGCCACGAGTCCCCAAAAAAAAGAGTTCCCCTTGGAACACCGCCCCACCTCACCCCGGTTCCTCCCAACGAGAGTTTTTTCCCCCAATGGCGGCCCCCGTGCCCGGGGGGGGGAACGACCCCCTCTAAACGGCCACCCGGTCCGATCCAAAAGTCAAGGTCTGGGGCGGGGCTGGGGGTTGCCCAAACTGAAAAATGTGAAAATTCCGAAAAAACGGCCTCGGACCAAGTTTGAGACCCGCTCACGAGTAAACAGAGTTTTCCCCGGGGTAGCCGCCTTTTGCTGGCCCCCCATACACCGTCACCCTCTACAACGGCCACCGGGCCCGTCCCAAAGTCAAGGTCCCGTAGGGTCCTCCTATAACTGCTGTAAGCTTTTAGGCCACCCCCGCCTCACACCTCCCCGGGTTCCTCCCAAACGAGAGTTTTCCCGAATGGCGGCCACCCGTGCCGGTTGGGGAAAGACCCCCTCTACAACGGCCACCCGGTCCGATCCAAAAGTCAAGGTCTTTGGGGGGGGCTGGGGGTTGCCCAAACTGAAAAATGTGAAAATTTCCAGAAACGCCTCGGACCCAAGTTTGAGACCCGCTCACGATAAACAAGAGTTTTCCCGGGGGAGCCCCTATGCTGGCCCCCCATACACCGTCACCCTCTACAACGGCCACCCGTCCCGTCCCAAAGTCAAGTCCCGTAGGTTCCTTATTAACTGCTGTAAGCATTTAGGCCACCCCCGCCTCACACCTCACCCCGGGTTCCTCCCAAACGAGAGTTTTCCCCGAATGGCGGCCACCCGTGCCGGGTGGGGGACGACCCCCTCTACAACGGCCACCCGGTCCGATCCAAAAGTCAAGGTCTGGGGCGGGGCTGGGGGTGCCCAAACTGAAAAATGTGAAAATTTCCAGAAACGGCCTCGGACCAAGTTTGAGACCCGCTCACGAGTAAACAAGAGTTTTCCCGGGGTAGCCGCTATGCTGGCCCCCCATACACCGTCACCCTCTACAACGGCCACCCGGTCCCGTCCCAAAGTCAAGGTCCCGTAGGGTCCTCCTATTAACTGCTGTAAGCATTTGTGGCCACCCCCGCCTCACACCTCACCCCGGGTTCCTCCCAAACGAGAGTTTTCCCCGAATGCGGCCACCCGTGCCGGTGTGGGGACGACCCCCTCTACAACGGCCACCCGGTCCGATCCAAAGTCAAGGTCTGGGCGGGGCTGGGGGTGCCCAAACTGAAAAATGTGAAAATTTCCAGAAACGGCCTCGGACCAACGTTTGAGACCCGCTCACGAGTAAACAAGAGTTTTCCCGGGTAGCCGCTATGCTGGCCCCCCATACACCGTCACCCTCTACAACGGCCACCCGGTCCCGTCCCAAAGTCAAGGTCCCGTAGGGTCCTCCTATTAACTGCTGTAAGCATTTTAGGCCCCCCGCCTCACACCTCACCCCGGGTTCCTCCCAAACGAGAGTTTTCCCCGAATGCGGCCACCCGTGCCGGGTGGGGGACGACCCCTCTACAAACGGCCACCCGGTCCGATCCAAAAGTCAAGTCTGGGGCGGGCTGGGGGTGCCCAAACTGAAAAATGTGAAAATTTCCAGAAACGGCCTCGGACCAAGTTTGAGACCCGCTCACGAGTAAACAAGAGTTTTCCCGGGTAGCCGCTATGCTGGCCCCCCATACACCGTCACCCTCTACAACGGCCACCCGTCCCGTCCCAAAGTCAAGGTCCCGTAGGGTCTCCTATTAACTGCTGTAAGCATTTTAGGCCACCCCCGCCTCAACACCTCACCCCGGGTTCCTCCCAAACGAGAGTTTTCCCCGAATGGCGGCCACCCGATGCCGGGTGGGGGACGACCCCCTCTACAACGGCCACCGTCCGAATCCAAAAGTCAGGTCTGGGGCGGGCTGGGGGTGCCCAAACTGAAAAATGTGAAAATTTCCAGAAAAGGCCTCGGACCAAGTTTGAGACCCGCTCACGGTAAACAAGAGTTTTCCGGGGTAGCCGCTATGCTGGCCCCCCATACACCGTCACCCTCTACAACGGCCACCCGTCCGTCCCAAAGTCAAGGTCCCGTAGGGTCCTCCTATTAACTGCTGTAAGCATTTTTAGGCCACCCCCGCCTCACACCTCACCCCGGGTTCCTCCAAACGAGAGTTTTCCCGAATGGCGCCACCCGTGCCGGGTGGGGACGACCCCCTCTACAAACGGCCACCCGGTCCGATCCAAAAGTCAAGGTCTGGGGCGGGGCTGGGGTGCCCAAACTGAAAAATGTGAAAATTTCCAGAAACGGCACTCGGACCAAGTTTGAGACCCGCTCACGAGTAAACAAGAGTTTTCCCGGGTAGCCGCTATGCTGGCCCCCCCATACACCGTCACCCTCTACAACGCCACCCGGTCCCGTCCCAAAGTCAAGGTCCCGTAAGGGTCCTCCTATTTAACTGCTGTAAGCATTTTAGGCCACCCCCGCCTCACACCTCACCCCGGGTTCCTCCAAACGAGAGTTTTCCCCGAATGGCGGCCACCCGTGCCGGTGGGGTACGACCCCCTCTACAACGGCCACCCGGTCCGATCCAAAAGTCAAGGTCTGGGGGCGGGGCTGGGGGGTGCCCAAACTGAAAAATGTGAAAATTTCCAGAAAACTGGCCTCGGACCAAGTTTGGAGACCCGCTCACGAGTAAACAAGAGTTTTCCCGGGGTAGCCGCTATGCTGGCCCCCATTACACCGTCACCCTCTAACAACGGCCACCCGGTCCCGTCCCAAAGTTCAAGGTCCCGTAGGGTCCTCCTATTAACTGCTGTAAGCATTTTAGGCCACCCCCGCCTCACACCTCACCCCGGTTCCTCCCAAAACGAGAGTTTTCCCCGAATGGCGGCCACCGTGCCGGGTGGGGGACGACCCCTCTACAAACGGCAAACCCGGTCCGATCAAAAGTCAAGGTCTGGGGCGGGCTGGGGGTGCCCAAACTGAAAAATGTGAAAATTTCAAGAAACGGTCCTCGACCAAGTTTGAGACCCGCTCACGAGTAAAAAGAGTTTTCCCGGGGTAGCCGCTATGCTGCCCCCCATACACCGTCACCCTCTACAACGGCCACCCGGTCCCGTCCCAAAGTCAAGGTCCCGTAGGGTCCTCCTATTAACTGCTGTAAGCATTTGTGGCCACCCCCGCCTCACACCTCACCCCGGGTTCCTCCCAAACGAGAGTTTTCCCCGAATGCGGCCACCCGTGCCGGTGGGGGACGACCCCCTCTACAACGGCCACCCGGTCCGATCCAAAAGTCAAGGTCTGGGGCGGGGCTGGGGGTGCCCAAACTGAAAAATGTAAAATTTCCAGAAACGGCCTCGGACCAAGTTTGAGACCCGCTCACGAGTAAACAAGAGTTTTCCCGGGTAGCCGCTATGCTGGCCCCCCATACACCGTCACCCTCTACAACGCCACCCGGTCCCGTCCCAAAGTCAAGTCCCGTAGGGTCCTCCTATTAACTGCTGTAAGCATTTGTGGCCACCCCCGCCTCACACCTCACCCCGGGTTCCTCCCAAACGAGAGTTTTCCCCGAATGGCGGCCACCCGTGCCGGGTGGGGGACGACCCCCTCTACAACGGCCACCCGGTCCGATCCAAAAGTCAAGGTCTGGGGCGGGGCTGGGGGTGCCCAAACTGAAAAATGTGAAAATTTCCAGAAACGGCCTCGGACCAAGTTTGAGACCCGCTCACGAGTAAACAAGAGTTTTCCCGGGTAGCCGCTATGCTGGCCCCCCATACCACCGTCACCCTACAACGCCACCCGGTCCCGTCCCAAAGTCAAGGTCCCGTAGGGTCCTCCTATTAACTGCTGTAAGCATTTGTGGCCACCCCCGCCTCACACCTCACCCCGGGTTCCTCCCAAACGAGAGTTTTCCCCGAATGGCGGCCACCCGTGCCGGGTGGGGGACGACCCCCTCTACAACGGCCACCCGGTCCGATCCAAAAGTCAAGGTCTGGGGCGGGGCTGGGGGTGCCCAAACTGAAAAATGTGAAAATTTCCAGAAACGGCCTCGGACCAAGTTTGAGACCCGCTCACGAGTAAACAAGAGTTTTCCCGGGTAGCCGCTATGCTGGCCCCCCATACACCGTCACCCTCTACAACGCCACCCGTCCCGTCCAAAGTCAGGTCCGTAGGGTCCTCCTATTAACTGCTGTAAGCATTTTAGGCCACCCCCGCCTCACACCTCACCCCGGGTTCCTCCCAAACGAGAGTTTTCCCCGAATGGCGGCCACCCGTGCCGGGTGGGGGACGACCCCCTCTACAACGGCCACCGTCCGATCCAAAAGTCAAGGTCTGGGGCGGGGCTGGGGGGCCCAAACTGAAAAATGTGAAAATTTCCAGAAACGGCCTCGGACCAAGTTTGAGACCCGCTCACGAGTAAACAAGAGTTTTCCCGGGGTAGCCCGCTATGCTGGCCCCCCATACACCGTCACCCTCTACAACGGCCACCCGGTCCCGTCCCAAAGTCAGGTCCCGTAGGGGTCCTCCTATTAACTGCTGTAAGCATTTTAGGCCACCCCCGCCTCACACCTCACCCCGGGTTCCTCCAAACGAGAGTTTTCCCCGAATGGCGGCCACCCGTGCCGGGTGGGGACGACCCCCTCTACAACGGCCACCCGGTCCGATCCAAAAGTCAAGGTCTGGGGCGGGGCTGGGGTGCCCAAACTGAAAAATGTGAAAATTTCCAGAAACGGCCTCGGACCAAGTTTGAGACCCGCTCACGAGTAAACAAGAGTTTTCCCGGGTAGCCGCTATGCTGGCCCCCCATACACCGTCACCCTCTACAACGGCCACCCGGTCCCGTCCCAAAGTCAAGGTCCCGTAGGGTCCTCCTATAACTGCTGTAAGCATTTTAGGGCCACCCCCGCCTCACACCTCACCCCGGTTCCTCCCAAACGAGAGTTTTCCCCGAATGGCGGCCACCCGTGCCGGGTGGGGGACGACCCCCTCTACAACGGCCACCCGGTCCGGTCCCAAAGTCAAGGTCTGGGCGGGGCTGGGGGTGCCCAACTGAAAAATGTGAAAATTTCCAGAAACGGCCTCGGACCAAGTTTGAGACCCGCTCACGAGTAAACAAGAGTTTTCCCGGGGTAGCCGCTATGCTGGCCCCCCATACACCGTCACCCTCTACAACGGCCACCCGGTCCCGTCCCAAAGTCAAGGTCCCGTAGGGTCCTCCTATTAGCTGCTGTAAGCATTTTAGGCCACCCCAGCCTCACACCTCACCCGGGTTCCTCCCAAACGAGAGTTTTCCCCGAATGGCGGCCACCCGTGCCGGTGGGGGACGACCCCCTCTACAACGGCCACCCGTCCGATCCAAAAGTCAAGTCTGGGGCGGGGCTGGGGGTGCCAAACTGAAAAATGTGAAAATTTCCAGAAAACGGCCTCGGACCAAGTTTGAGACCCGCTCACGAGTAAACAAGAGTTTTCCCGGGGTAGCCGCTATGCTGGCCCCCCATACACCGTCACCCTCTACAACGGCCACCCGGTCCCGTCCCAAAGTCAAGGTCCCGTAGGGTCCTCCTATTAACTGCTGTAAGCATTTGTGGCCACCCCCGCCTCACACCTCACCCCGGGTTCCTCCCAAACGAGAGTTTTCCCCGAATGGCGGCCACCCGTGCCGGGTGGGGGACGACCCCCTCTACAACGGCCACCCGGTCCGATCCAAAAGTCAAGGTCTGGGGCGGGGCTGGGGGTGCCCAAACTGAAAAATGTGAAAATTTCCAGAAACGGCCTCGGACCAAGTTTGAGACCCGCTCACGAGTAACAAGAGTTTTCCCGGGGTACCGCTATGCTGGCCCCCCATACACCGTCACCCTCTACAACGGCCACCCGTCCCGTCCCAAAGTCAAGGTCCCGTAGGGTCCTCCTATTAACTGCTGTAAGCATTTTAGGCCACCCCCGCCTCACACACCTCACCCCGGGTTCCTCCCAAACGAGAGTTTTCCCCGAATGGCGGCCACCCGTGCCGGGTGGGGGACGACCCCCTCTACAACGGCCACCCGGTCCGATCCAAAAGTCAAGGTCTGGGGCGGGGCTGGGGACCCCCAAACTTCTGTCTTATTTAAATGTCATGATTTTAATCTTTATAATGTACATGGATGAATACATTAATTGATGGATGACTGCCCTTTCCTGTTTTGCATAGTCTAACCCGCCATTCTATTTTTAGTCAGGAGCTGGGTAATTCGATTTTAGCACACAGCAACTTCCTTCAAACTGTTACTGTTGTTTGTATTTTTACTTCGTTTATCGTTGAAAATAACTATTTGAATATAAATGCTTATAAAATACATGTACTCATTTTATTCAGAAAACGTGCCCGGGCCTAATTCGAAACCATCCCTTCGTATTTATAAAAGCGCGAGATTTTCTACTTTCAGTTTCTTACGATGCAATCTGGGGAGGTAATTACATCATAGTTAAGGCCAAAAGTCGGAGTTAAATACACTGTACTATAAACTGATTTGACATTTGAAAGTTCAATTTATAGGATCGTCTCTCGCGTGTTTTATTATGTTCCCTTCCTGTCTAAATAAAATGGTGTTGTGGTTGCCTGTAGTATTGTCACGTTAGCGGTTGGGACTCTGTACTCTATCAATTCATTTTTAGGAACCTTTTATGTGCGATAAAATTCATTCTTTCACTTATATGTTTTCCATTTTTCTTGTTATGTACAATAAATTTCATTTTAACACAAAAAAATCATGCATAATTTTCATTATCGGTAAGTCTCGCCAGCTAATTCGTCAGAGTACACAGTACAATTTTTTTTCTAGGCAAAATAATAACTAATTCTATTTGCGTATGCATGCATCTCATACATTGTGCATTATATAAAATATTTTGTACTTACTTGTAACAAATACTAAAATACGCATTACACTTCTACGGTGGCACAGAGGTGACATAAATGTTTTTTATATTAATACGTGCGCACGTAATAACTAATACGTGCGCACGTACTAGTATAAAAAAACATCATCGCACATATTATAAAAAAACAACTTCGTACGTATGAAGTAATACGTGCGCATGTAAAAGATTTTACGTGCGCATGTACTAGTTTATAAAAAATATCTACATACGCATAAACTAATACGTGCGCACGTAAAACCTGTACGTGCGCACGTATTACTTTATACGTACGACGATGTTTTTTATACTAGTACGTACGCACGTATTACTTTATACGTACTAAGATGTTTTTTATAGTATGTGCGATGACGTTTTTTGTACCAGTACGTGCGCACGTATTACTTTAAACGTACGAAGATGTTTATTTATAGTATGTGCGATAATGTTTTTTCTACTAGTACGTGCGCACGTATTACTTTATACGTACGAAGATGTTTTTTTATAATATGTGCGATGATGTTTTTTGTACTAGTACGTGCGCACGTATTAATAAAAAAAAAAACATTTTTGTCACCTCTGTGCCACCGTACACTTCCGATCTGTTATGGCTTTGCATAATACTATGTTAAAAATGAAAATTTATATAGATAAAAATACGGATGGATATTTAAGCAATGTTTATACCTACCATACTATCACAGCTATTTAGGCGGTTCATCTTTTTGTTGCTAAAATTAATTATTATACAAAATAAATCTATACTGCTATATTGTATATCCAAACACTATCTAAATTATAGACCGTTCCTTTATAAAACGTATAAAGCATCACTAACTTTATAATTGAAAAGTAACTCATGCCAATAGCAGCACTTCACTTCTGTAAGTACAAGCATTTAACTGTTCTAACTGCTGGCAACAGCATCAGTTAACTGTATATGCTGGCAGTAGCAGCACTTCGCTTGATCATCTTCACTTGTGGTAGTACAAGCATTTAACCGTTGTAACTGCTGGCAGTAGCAGCAGTTAACCAATGTTGTAACTGCTGGCAGTAGCATTGTATATGCACACACTATCCAAATTATATACCGTTCCTTTATAAAAAGCGTAAAGCATCGCTAACTTTAAAACTGAACATTAACTCATGCCAACACTTCACTTGTGGTAGTACAAGCAATTTAACTGTTGTAACTGCTGGCAGTAGCAGCAGTTAACTGTTGTAACTGCTCGCAGTAGCAGCACTTCATGTTCACTTGTGATAGTACTAACATTTAACTGTTGTAACTGATGGCAGTAGCAGCAGTTAACTGATGTAACTGCTGGCAGTAGCAGCAGTTAACTGCTCCTACTGCTGGCAGTCGCAGCAGTAGCAGTTAACTGCTGCTACTGCTGCTACTGCTGTACTGCCAACTTCACGCCGATTACGCACATAGTCACCAATATATGGTACTTGACTGGAAGGTAGCACGTGGTCCAGGTATTTCCAAGCTTTGATCCTCGCATTAGCTGACTCTACAACCCATCTTATCTGATATTAATGTAACAAACTGATAAATACTGTTCGTGTTGATATGTTTTTTTTTATGAATAGCACTATGAGGAAGGTTGCGATTTCATACGTATACAAGCATGTGTACTGGTATGCGAACGTGAAAAAATGTCCCTTTGTAATTTCAATCAGTTTCCGAAAAGACGCAAAACAGATTCTTAAATTTTAAAGTGTGTATTTACCTATAACGAGCAAATAGCGGACACTTTTAGCTGATAATATAATACTACTGCACATATTGACATTAGTGTGCAAACTTAATTAGCAGTTCTCAATACATATTTAACTTTACCGAAGGTGGACTGGCTGCAGGAACAGATGAATTTGAAGCAGTTGGGTGAAAATCTGCATCCCAGGAAGATTGAGAATCTCACTTGCTATTGTTTTGCTTTGACTTTGTACATATATATCATACGTGTAATACCTGCGTTTACATTTGTTGATAAATAATGCCTTTCGGAGGTATTTCTTCACATCTTTGTTTATAATGCGTCTTTCCTTTGGTTTGGTTCGTTTGTTACACACAACACAGTTGTAGTGTTTCGTCATTGTAATAAAGCAAACAAATCATTGCATTTTCTTATAGAACATAAATAAATTCAGAATGGGCTAGATTAATATAACTCCAAATGTACCAGACATTTTCTACAATTACTATTAGGAATTATTCCGCGGAATACAACCCCCACCCATTCCAGTTGAGCATACTCTGTAATTCTACTGCACAAACTATCCTGAGAATGTGTACCTACATATTCATAAAGAACTTGGTGCTGTGATATATTTATAACAAAAAGGTGAGAACACCAAAACGTTTTTGGATTTTGGTGAAGATGCGTAGGTTATTCGAACAGTGCTTTTAGAAATTAATTATATCAAATATTGATGTCTGGTAAGCTTATATAATTTTAGTAACATTTGACTGAAAAAAGAAAACCTAGAAATGTAAATCACATGACAATAATATGTTACAGATTTTTTTACTAAATATAGTCGTCAATGAAACGTCAACAGAAATCCAGTTATTACAGTGTAAGTTTTATCATTTCGGAGTCAGAAAACATGACTGTAATGATCCTTGCATAATTATTTATGGTCATCTTATTCAATAATTCTTGTTCAGCAGACACAACTCTTGCAAATGATACCAAAAGGCATATAGGGTCATAAAGCAAGGGAATATTACATATGTGGATCGGTCGGATTCCTTAATTCAGATATTTAATAGTAAGAATTAAAACAGCAGAGAAGTTGTATCAAGAGCAAGTACTAAACAGGCTTACAAAAAAGCGTTAAAAAACAAAGAAACAAAAAAAAAAAACATGTTTCACATCAGATTCGAACTCGGGTTTCCAGATTGGAAGACCATCATGCCATCCGCTACACTGCAGAGGAATTACTGTAAATTAATGTACTAGATTCTATTTAAAAATAAAATATTATCCAATAATATTCATTTTACACCTACCCATTTTTTTTCCAACTGGCTGTACACTCTGTTCTAAACGTTATTTCATTTTCGCACTACAATAACGTCATGTCTGTGGACTTTGCATGTAACACAGCTAACGTTAAAACCTACTACAAACTGCACAGCAGTTTGGCACATTTAGTGAAACAGAATCCCTTTTCACATTCATCAAAATTCCAACAATGAGAATTCAGTGTATAAAGCCAAACAATGTGTGGAATTAACAAGTTTTTCAAGCCTGGGATCATTGAATAAGAAGCGATTACGAAAGTCGGAACAAAATGAGGACGAATGTTGTCAACATTTTAGCGTCTGCAAAAAAAAGCAAACGGAAATAATCAAATAAAACGTTACTTACCTTTCTTGTGAATTTGAATTCCTTCAAATATATACTTAATTCATTATCTAACGTATCATTTACACCAGTGGTTCCGCTAATAAAACAAAAAAAAAAGCCATTTTGTTTATCTATTTTTAGCGTGACGTTTGACAGATTTTTTTCCGTTTCGTACTCCGACTTATTCGCTCCTTCTATTTTCCAACGGGTGGCATTAACTGTCGTATTTTCTTCTTGCAACAAGATACTTTTTCCGTTTGCATAATTATTTTTTACCTTTATTCGTCTTTAAATTAATGTTTTGAGGTTAAAAACTGCCGAATTTATGAGTCATTCTCCCGATAGGTTAATAAAAACTGGCAGTTCAAGGTATTAGAAAAAAGTAAAATGCATAATGAGCGCAGGTGTCGACAAACTTGAGATTTTCACAGACTATATATGAATATACTACGAATTTTAACACAAAAAATAAAAACTGTCGACAGCTGCGCTCATATCTAAATTTTGATGTGAACATGGAAATAACAATAAAAAACATGAAAATCGCCGATTTGGGGTATGTTTGATAGGATATATCTGCTATATTGCAATCAATATTTTGACAACAAATGTCTTATTCGTACAGATTAAGGTATAAACTAATGAAAAATAGTAATAATTTTGAGACAGTAAATACTGTAGTAATTGTCATAATCTTAGGCCAAAACTATGGGTTAGTGAATCTAGCCCTTTCTATAAATTTAAGGTATTGTACTTTGAAATCATGCAGTATTCATACTGCTATTGCGGATTTGTGTTAAGGAGTCATTTTAAATATCTGCACTATCTATAAAGTTTCATACTTTCCATGTTTTATTCTAAAATTGATCAATAGTTACATAATTACGTTTTTAAAGGCTGATTCTGGTAATGGTGAAATCTATAGGCCTAAAGTCTATAGACTGGTATACTGCGTCCTTTTGGTGAGATGGAAGTTATTTCATGAATGTTAGTTTCGCAGGTAACAGTGGTTTCATTGAATATTGAAAGTCATTCAATAGTTATGCTTCAGTATAGGTTGTTGAATTTTTGTAAGGAGATCATTTCGGAGTAATGCATTATAGAAAGTTCAATAGTTCTTTGTAAGAAGTAATGCTTGAACGTTACTGGATAGGGCTTTTTCAGTTTTCATTAAGACTTTAATATGACTCTGTGTGAATATTCATCGCAATAATGTTTTTAACCTCTTTAGTCAGTGTTAAACATCGAAAAAGACAGATTGCAAGGCAATTTTACCTATTTTTGAAAGTTCTTTTCATTCCACAACGGCCTAACTCGAAGTTGCATTTTGGAATTAACTTTCAATACTATAATATTCATTTTCATGTGATTTTTTAAAAACATTTTTTTAATTTCCTAAAATTCTATTTTACTATTTCTTTTGAAATTTTTACGTAGGTCTAAAGAATACAAACTAAACAAGTTCTGAAATTTTCAATGTTTTTGACCAAATAGTTGCAAAGTTATTGATACCTAAACTTTCGATTTGCATTTCCCAAAATTGCAAAAATGGCACTTAGTGCATTGTGGAAATAAGGCGACGATAATATGTCACTTTAAATAATTCAAAATAATTATCTTAAAATTAGCGCAAAATATTCGGTTCACTTTAATCATGGTCAAATATCTCAAAAATAAGCACACGGACCTATACATTTTATTTCACCACATTATAGGCCATTATGTTTAGTTATAACTGCGAGAGGTTTCATCAAAATCTACATTTTAGAAAAATTTCTATTCGCGAAAATGTTTTGAAATTTATGTTTTTCCCATAGACTCCCATTATGAAAAACTGCGTGAAGTCGAAATTTTCAAATCAGTCTAGCAAAAAAATCAAGCGCACGACCCTATCCTTTTTATTTGCTGAATTTTCTAGGTATAATATGAAGCTTTGAAAAATCAGAGTTTAATCAAACTCTACATTGAAGAACAAATTTCGATCCAAACGTGCAGAACTACCTTAATTAATATCAAATGCAACAATATGTGTGCAATTTATAATATAATCCTGTTTACAAATGGAAAGAAATAAGAAATAAAATGTATTTTCGAGCATGAACACCGAAAAAATACATTTCATTTCTTAAATAACATACAACTTTTATATACTACATATGTAAAGAAAGATGTGCGATATATCTTACGTGGCTGAGAACGTCATCCGCACATTTCTTTATCTGACGGTGTTCACGAAGTACACGAAAGTTTGCAACTATAATTCCCGCACTGGATGTTAGTAAAAACATATCTGAGAAAAAAATGAAGACAAACACGCAACTGAATTCTGCATCCATAACTGTATTTTGTAACTCGGCGGTACCGCTACCAAAATCAGACTACAAGAAACGCCGTGATCAAAGGAAAACAATATGGAAACCTGAACTCTCATCTATAATTAATTAGTTTTCCAGCAAACAATCGCGTAGACGATTTCTTAAAGTATCAACTATTCTCTTTAGAAGTCAAAAATTCTAAATAATCAATACCCTGGGTCATATTGTAACGAATGTTTAACAAAATAGCGTAAGATTATTATACATGTTTGACACAGATAAAATATCTGTTTTCTCTTTCAAGTTTGAGAAAGACTTGTACCGTATCTTCGCCATAACTCGATTGCAATGACGATTTTACACAGTAAGGACACCGGGAAAACTGTCTGTTGTAAGGATATAAAAAGATGTTTATGTGTTAATGTAGCCTATATAACTATTTTATTTATAAACATCCGTCTTTTCGAGAAAGGTAAATTTTGTCACCCAGAAAAAAATGTTTATTTGTTCAAAGATTGCACTTTACAATGTGTACTACACAAAAGAGCCAAGCCTAATCAATCATTCAAAATTATGCTAAGATGTAAATTGCAATGATCTGATAATATTTCAACGGCGGTATGTTTAGGACATGCATTTATTATTTTAAAGATTAAATTACTTCCAGCGCACGACATCTATCTCGAGCACTCGAAATATTATCTCGAGCGCTCGCCATCTAATCTCGTGCGCAAGACATCTTATCTCGAACGCTCGACATCTTAACTCGTGCGCGCGATATCTTATTTTCAGCGCACGACATCTTAGTTCAAGCGCTTGACATCTTATTTCGGGCGCTAGACATCTTATCCCGTGCCCACGACATCTTATTTCGAGCGTTCGACATCTTATCTCATGCGCGCGACATCTTATCCCGAAAGCACGACATCTTATATGAAGGCCTGGTCATCAGTACGACTATCAAAGAATTTCCCCTTTCCCCCTTATTCATGCATGTAATTTTATAACTTTTCTGACAATGTGCGAATTGTTATTATCAGTCGAAATGCAATTTCTAGCTATTCTAACATTAAAACTTGTACTTGTGATAAGGTTTAAATAGGCGGGACCCTAACTATGTTTTTACTAATGACCTAAAGGGCACACAAAGGACCCTAATATATATAGATAAGATATCTTTCGCTCGAGATAAGGTGTCGTGCGCATTTTAAAAAGATAAGTGCATGTCCTAAACAAACCACCGTATATATTTAAGTAGACAGACGGAGTTTAACTGTATGACTTTATTGATCGCAGCATAGCTTCGTGATAATTGCCATTTGAGACAAAAATCAATAAGTGGCAACTTAAAGAGTAAATTATGTTAATAATTATATCAGCATTCTGATTCTCGATCTTATATATACAAAGAAATATGTATGAATTTTAAAATACGAGTATAATGTATAATTACATAGACGTATATTTTGATTTAAATGATTCTCCACATTCTGGTTATGAATTGAAAAAGGAAAAAGGAAGTTTGCCCTAAAAGATAATATACTTCTCTTCATATAATTAATAGTTTTAGGCTCAGCTATAGATCGAACAACGTTAATAAATTCACGCGGAGGCGGCGAACTACAGTATTACAGTATTGCATACTTTCAACAAGTCTTTCGAACCTTGGTGTATAATCATAATGTACTAGGACAAAATCAGTGTATGTCGATTAGATCACATTGTCTTTGAATTTAGAGACTTCTTGATTTGTTTCAGATTATCTTATATATCTATGTCATTATAGTCAATGTACGGTATACATGGAATAAAACATGTTCTTATGTTAAAACATGTTATACTTCAAATTGACATATAACTAAAAGTACATTGCCATTCATAAATGAATTACAAGAGACTTTTAATAAACTACTTATTGGCATCTACATTACTGTGTGAATAACAATCACAATTGTTATCATACATATCCAAAGTTTAAAATACTGCATTAAAATATTTAGAATAAGACAATGAGAATAGAAAAAGAGCGCAAACGCGTGGTGTAAATAAACAAATACCTCCTCTATGATCAGATCATAAAGGAACTAATGAGCAATAGCATTCTAGGATTATCATCAAAACTTTTGTATATTTTAAAGAGAGAAGAAGATGAAGGTACATTATGTACGTAGTTTAAAAGATATCTCATATTCTGTCAAAGAGAATACAAGATGAACGAATACTATCTACATAGTTCAAAAGATCTTTGTTTTAAAATATTTAAACAGGCTCTATCTCTAATCAATAATGTGTTGGAATTTATTTCCTTTATCTGATCTTGTTTTGACATATTACCAAAATTTTGATTTATAAAACAAGCTTTGTTAAACAAATCAACTTATATATTATGTTTATTTTGCTATTATAAACAATGAACTTCATATGATTTGGCGGACAATTAAGTTCATGGGCCCAGAGTTGAATTTTCTTTTTAGTAATTCATCCATTAAATATTTAATGCGAAAACAAACCAGCTTGATTTTTTATTGATGTTCTACCAATGTTTTTTTTTCACAAATGAGCCGCGCCATGAGAAAACCAACATAGTGGCTTTGCGACCAGCATGGATCCAGACCAGCCTGCGCATCTGCGCAGCCTGGTCAGGATCCATGCTGATGGCTAACAGTTTCTTTAATTGCAATAGGCTTTGAAAGCGAACAACATGGATCCTGACCAGACTGCGCGGATGCGCAGGCTGGTCTAGATCCATGCTGGTCGCAAACGCACTATGTTGGTTTTCTCATGGTGCGGCTCAAATTATTATTACTATAGAGCATGATAACATAGAAGATATTTGTTTGTTTTATTGTGCTAGCGAAATATATCGTCATATATAAGAGGAGCAATGCAATATTTTCACGAATGCAAAATCAAACTTACAAATTTAACTACAGAATTATAGATTTAATAGACTTGACCACGAAAATTGATCAAGGTGTCGGGCTCTCAATCCAGGTTGGTTCGAGCTCCACTGGGGTCACGGCCATGACTTCTCATATGACACCAGTACTTGATTTTACAGGAAGCGAACTCACGAGTGTTTCCAGTAAACTTGAAGATTTCATCCCAATCGAGCTAAAACAAATTAGTATAAACTAAACCAAGGAATTGCATAGCGTAAACTAAGATGAACCACAAAATGTTAAGAAAATGGGATAGAAAAGATGCAAACGTGGAAAACTACTTCAAAAATGAAGAACAGGTTACTGCTTAATTACGTAATGTTGAGATGTCTTAAGGAAAAGAACTAAGACAACATCCAACAAAATGTGCTGTCACTAGTAAAAGCTACAAAATGATTGTTCCTTCTCTTGAGAAGGTTGACATTTCACACTTGACTCAGCATGTAATGAATACAAGGGTGTCACAAACTGACATACGGGCCTCAATGTATCTGTAGTTTAAAGACCCACCACGACCTAGTGACCTACTTTTTTCGCCCACAAATATTTCATGAAATACAAGTGTCACTCTGAAACTCACTTCTTTATAAATGATGAAATAACACAATTCTAAAGTTACTAAACTCAAAGTGAACCTAATACAAAGACTTAATTCCCTGTACAATAAATCAATCAATAAGCAACAACAGGACAAATACAAACCATTGGAAATACATTTTCTGACCACTGGTAAAATACATCTTTCCAACAAAGACTAAAAATGGCTGACTGACCAGTATTTTCAAAAAGGTCACAGGTCAATTGAAAACCACCAAACCGCGGTAAAACAGATAACTCTTGATAGGTTAGAGATAAAAGTGGACAAGGTTGACGGAGTTGTCTCCCTTATGAAATATTAAGTTTTAATAGAAAACTGACCCTGTTACACGTTTTCACAACTTTATCTGCAAACTTATTCAGTCAATCTTTTTTAGCAAAGTTTTAAGAATATAGATGAAGAAATGTCTTACACTGTAGAAACAGAATGTGATTGAAATTTAACTAAATATACTGATTCATGTACATATTACTACATTAATTTAATAAAATGTTCAGACAGTAAACACATTGTCTTGGCCTATTATATGTCACTGTAAATCTGAAACTAAATTCTTGTATATCTCATATTTTTCATGCAAATCATGTATAATTACCATGATCATGGAAATACAAAAGAATAGAGTTATTTTGTGGTGCCTCTTTAAATGCAGGTATTGCATCATCTTTTTTAAAAATTTTGAGTTATTGAGGTAAATGTCAGATTTTACGCATAAAATACCTCTCATGTCTTTTCTGTATTTCATAACTTAAATTTCCACGTAAATGTTATTAAATTCGGTTCAGTAATCAGAAAGTTGATATTTTTCAAACTTCAGTTATTTCTGTTTTTATCCCAAAAACCACTATAACGGGTCAAATTCATATCAGCGCCAAAGTAGTCGAATTTCCCGGCTATATCGTGATTCCCGTGGAAATCGAGATAGTCAAATTTCACTACTATATAGTGAGTCCCGTATAAATCCAATATTTGGCGGGACATAACCCTACAAATAGACTGGACTAGATATATTAAGTGCACAACATTTTTGTCAGTCTTGAGACGAAATTATGTCACTTTAATTTTTCTTTGTAGAAATTTTGCTCGATCGAGGTAAGAAATTTATTTGTTAGATGTTTGCATAATTTTTGAGTTACGATTTTTATTTAGTAAATTTTTGTTCATTCTACAGAATTTTGTAAAACATTTAATTTTCGGCAAGATATTAGCTAGGTTTTGTATGTCAGGTTAATTTATTAAATTTTTTTCAGGCTTCTGTAAACTATTTATTTCGAAAGAGGAATCTAAAAATGTTTCGTTTGAATAAGCTGTAAGATTTGTATTGAAAATTGTGTAATATAGTAATTGTTCCTTCTCTTGAGAAGGAATATCTTATTTCGGTAAGTCACACTTGACTGAGCTACAGATATCGAAAGCTGTTGTAATTACAAGCTGGCCAGTTAAACTCCGTGGCCTTAGAAATAACCTCTGACGTTAAACTATTCTTTCTCAATTGAGGCGACTCTCTGACTGAACACGTTCCATGGATATAGAGAATAATAGGTTAGTGCCGTAGATGAGAAAGTTTATCTGACGAGGTGGAGGAGGTTATCGGGTGAGCCGAAGGCGAACCTGATAACGTCCGGAGCCAAGCCAGATAAACTTTCTCCATCTTAGGCACTAACCTATTATTCTATTTATCTTGTCATTACTTCATTTTCCGATATTTAGCAATTTATTTTACAAAAATAAGTGGGCGACAACCGTTTTAATGACGTCATATTCGTAATGACGTCAGTTATATAATGACGTAATCACCGACACAGTAATGTGGTTACAATTAAAAATCGCAATAACTTCTTCGTTTTTGAATAAAAACTCATTATCTGACCACTCATTTTCTTAGTTCGGACATTTCCAACACAATGGTGATGGTTTCAATGAAAAATTTCTTATGACAACAATATCGATCATAAGGTCACATGATCAACTGACCGTATATCACTGGTCACGTGCCAACTGACGGTATATCAAGAAAGATATACGGCACCCTGATATCGGGTCGAAAATACTGCAAGTGACAGGATAATACATAATACTTAACCCGAGGATGATTGATTAATTCTTTTATTTCCTCCATTCTTGAAGAACATAACATATGTACATTCAGTCGACCAGATAGACATATATCAGCAAATTTAAATGTAAACAACCAAGTATTATCGTTACCTTCAAATGCATGGTTAATATCAATATGTTAAAACAAATCCCATTGCGACCCTCTAATTATGCGCAACAAATTCACACATCGAATCATAATGGATTGACCGGGTCAATGTCTTGTTGCCATATTTACTCTACTGAAAGTGGTAACAGATTTTATTTGTTGTTGGATTTAACAATTTATGTTAAATAACTAGCGTAGATACTTACCTGACATTTTTTGGCAGTAGAAAACAGACATTGCAACCAAAATTTTACAAGATGATCATTTTATATTTATATAGATGTGCCCTAGAAGGAACTTTTGCTATGCTTTAACTTGTAAGAAAACTATCTTTGTCATAAAACGTATATGTCAAACATTTTGTTGTAAATTATGGAACGCCGGTACTGCATTGCATTATAATGTATAAATGTGTTGGCCAGTTTTTCAACTCTAGCACTAAGAAAGGCTTAAATCAGTATTAGTTAAGCCATTGCTCAACCTTGTTAGTTAGCTCAATTATTTTTATTCCTTCCGCAATGTAAATAACCGCCGAACACCATATAAATTACATGGAATCGAACGAACACTCAAAGAATGGAAAAACAGATGTTTACATTTATTTCAGCAACCCGTTTTTGAGTTTTCATTAGTCTTGCATACAGGGCATATATTTAAGACTGTAAGATCGCGGCAGTTTTGTTTTTCGCATGTAGTGTGTGTATCCTGAACAGTTACGAGATGAAAGAGAAGATAAAACAATCATGTCCTTGTATTCGAGCTGACCATTTGATTACGCATAAGAGAAACTGTTAATAAAATATTAATATGCGAATCTAAATCCAGCTGAACAAAACGCAGTTGAAACTTTCCAGTAAACCAAAGAAATATTATTTCAGTATATTTTACACGACTGTGATACAAATGTAAATACTTTTATTTTACTGTGAGAAATACTTTTATATTATATCACTTTTTTACTTTTTCTCGTTGTGAAGTCATTGCAGTGGTGTGCGATCTATTTCGAAATATTACAGGTGTACATTAATAGGTTAACGCAGATGTATATTGTACAGTGCAATACCATAATGTTTATTGATTTAACCCAGTCCTGGAGCAGTGAAACCGTTCTTTACACTTACGCTGCATAAACATCGAGAGTACTTAAAGTACATGCGCTTGAAAGGTAAATATCTCAGCATATTGTGGAAGAAAGGAGAAAGGCACTGAAAGAAAGATCCAAATTATAACGATTCTTAAATGTTATAAATTCCATGATTATTTCGTAATACATGTAAAAACGACCTTCAGCAAACAGAAAATTGTCACCAGTTCCACAATTTGATAAGATTCTGAGAAACACAACGGTAAGTTTAAAACAAAAATTCAAAGACATTACAAAAAATATACAATAAGCTAAACAGGAAGCAAAGGTTGCTGTGTATATCTATTTGTGTTAGTTTGTCCACAGAGCAATAAGTCAGATAAAACTGTTTACATTTGTTTTTCAAGAATCTTGTTTTGATACACATGGTTTGTAAATCCATTCATAACAAGCACTTTGGTGTAACTATTAGTTTACATGTAACAAACTACTCACAAAGTAATAATGAATGAATTACGAATGAACGTATAGCACATCGATAGACAAATTAAGAATAACGATCGAATCTTCCAACTGCGAAATTTCCCAATCCCTGTTTAATATCCAATTATCCAAAACTGACATTATGAGATGAAGAGTCATTGAATAAAAAATCATATGCACTGCTATGAATTGTGTGCACCGCAGTTAATCCACACGTGTCATAGTGTTTACGCCGATTATACAAATATACAAAAAGTGTAATTATTATATTACATGATCATGGGTACAATGATGCATCATCATATAGCTTTATGATTCAGCAACTGTGATTTATCTGAAAGCACTAATTGGAAGGTTTCATTCATAAGACGTTGGTAAAGGATTATTTTGTACTGGCACTGTAATTCCAAAAGTCCAGGGACAGATCTCTGAGGTTTTTAAGAACTCGTTTGACATTATATCTCCCTTTCTGCATAAACTTTATAATAAAATATTAGATGATGGTATTTTCCCAACAACTTGGGGAGAAGGAATTATAATACCTATTTTTAAAGGAGGGAACGCCGACGAAGCTAAAAACTACAGAGGTATCACTTTGAATAATATCCTGTCTAAAATATACTCTAGACTTCTGGTTGCACGTCTCACAAAATGGGCCGAAAAACATGAGAAACTGATAGATAATCAATTTGGTTTCCAGCGAGGCAAGTCTACAGTAGACTGTATCTTTATTTTACATGCTTTAATTTCTCAAACATTAGCGTCTAAAAGAAAACTGTATACGCATTTTAGATTGGGAAAAATGTTCGACAAAATAAATAGGCTGTATCTTTGGCATAAATTAATGCAGGAAAATTATAGTTCAAAATTTATCAAGGCTATAAAATCTATGTATAATGTTGTAAAAATCGTATGTGCGATACAAGGCAGATAAATCTTCATATATACAGTCTAATATTGGCGTAAAACAGGTGATTCGTCAAGTAGCTTGTTATGTTTATTTTTCTTAAATGATATCATAAACAACATAAATAGCAATATAGATGGTTTGTTGCAAATAAATGATCTTAAAATCTTTCTTCTATTATTTGCCGATGACGCGTTTATATTTGCGTATGATCCATTTTCTCTTCAGTCAATGTTAAATGACATTGAAAATTAACAGTAATACATGGGATTACGTTTAAATGTAAACAAAACAAAAGTTTATGATTTTCGAAAACGGGCGTCATACCTCCCATGATTTTTATCTTTATGATTCACGTATAGAGGTTGTTACAACGTTTAAATATCTAGGCGTTCATCTAATTAAAAACGGAAATTGGAATCGCACGCAAAAATTAGTTGCGCAACATGCTTCGTTTTTCCATGCATAACTTGTTTATTGTAAATAATCAGTTAGAACTGCCAGTGTCACAGAAATTAGGTTTATTGACACACTTGTAGCTCCTATATTAAATTATGCCGCAGAAATTTGGGGCTATCATAAAAGCCCGGATGTCGAATTTGTGCACTCTAAATTCTGTCGAAAACTACTGTGTGTGAGAATTCCACCAATCTGGATGCTGTTACGGGGAATTAGAAGAATTCCGATGTATATTTATAGGAAACTAATAATTATAAAATACTGGCTTAAAGTATTACAACAGAAAGATACTTCTTTATTGTTTAAAAACGTATTGTATGTTAAAGACTGATGTTGATAATGGCGTTACCTATAACCAAACCAATTGGGCGTATCAAGTAAAATGTATATTAGATCAAGCAGGGTTAGCGTATTTGTGGCAAAATCAATTTACTATGTTGTTAAATTATAATATCATTAGACAAAGAATTATAGACATATATCATCAAACCTGGTATGCGGCAATTAATAATTCACCTCGTTTAGAAACATATTGTTTATTCAAACATTCATTTGCTTTTGAGTCGTACTTAGACAAAATACAAGAGAAAAAATACAGAATAGCCTTAACTAAATTTCGAACTTCTTCCCATGATCTTTTCATAGAAACAGGTAGACATGTTAATGTTCCAAGAAATAATAGAATATGTGTTCAATGTAGATCAAATATGGTTGAAAATGAATTTCATCATCTTTTAATATGTACTAAATACAAAGATCTCAGACAAAAATATCTAAAGAAATATTATTTTACATGGCCTACGCTTCAAAAACTATCTAACCTTTTGTCAATAAAATCTAGAAATGTGTTAATAAATTTGTCCAAATTCTTATACCATGCAAGTAAAATCAGAAACTAAGTACATGTAAGATCTTCCGTAAAGCTATGTTCGTGTTGGAGTTGTCAGTTTGCTATAGACATTGTAAAATGTTTAATGCAATAAATTTATTGTTGTTGTTGTTGTTGTTGTTAAGTTGACGTTGAAGAAAAATAGCTATGTTACAATAAAGAAGGCTGTTCAGACTTTTGAATCAAAACCAATTTTATACTGGTAATATTGTAATTGTATCCTATTCATTATTTCTTTAACTGTAACAATTCAGTATAAATCGTGCAACAATTCGTTTTTACAAATAGAAAATCTTACCTACAATATGGTGAAAAAGGTGTCCAATGAAACTAGATAGCCTCTGAGTTTTGAATATTTCATTGACGGATTTTTGTTATCAAATCCATGGAAAGGGTTTCAGCTGTTTTAAACATCTCTATTGGCCATTTGCTACAAATTATTCAAACACAAGAATAAAACGTATAAGATGTTTGAAATTGTTTGACATGCGATAGTGTATTTGCATTTCTTTCAGCTTTCTATTTTTCCAGCAATTAGCTATACCGAAGTTGTTTCAAGACCATCTTAGTTCAGCAGACTACGAAGGTATGTAGCAACGAAACAAATTCGTCTAAAAAGTTATGTCTTAATCCCGTATTGATAGTTTTGAAGCAACAGACCCTCAAGACCAGGTCCACCTTTTTGACAGATATGCCCTTTGTAAATTATTGTATCATTAGTACTTTCCATCAAGGTAGATTCTACCAAACAGTGCCTTATAATTAATTATTAACTAGTTTGTCAAATTGCTTGCACCTGCGGGTATAATATCTAGATTCAAACAGAACTAAATTGCTCATCATCAGACCGCACCCGAGGTAAACTACCCAGATTGATTCATTACTTACGTTGCTTTGAATACACTACTGATCGTTTTAAGTTCTTTTTTATTGTTTTGCAACTGACAAATATTATAAAACGTGTTAGAGTAAATATCTGCCGTTGTTCATGTGGTATTGGTAGAGGTCTCCATGGCGCATTTATACTCACCATGTTTGTCACCTGAGCTTATATCATTGTATCGTTAAAAAGTATTTTAAAGTATATAGGGCATGTGGATAAATTTCCCTTATTCATATTTTCAGTAAGTAGAGTTAAATCAGAATAAGAAATCAGGATGTTTAGAACGGAACAGCTTGACTGGGCCTAATTCTACTCATGCAGTTCTTGTATACGAGCAAACCTATATTGACCTTTGAGTGTATATTTCTATTAAGTATTATTCCATGTACCGCTAATGAATTGATTGCAATATACACAGTAAGTTGAGTATAAATCAAATTAGCCACTTCCAGGATAACTCATTACTGGAACACATTTATAATTTAATTATAAATGGGTTTGTCCTATTTCTTATGCTAGATAACAGATTCATTACGGACTTTAGCATGACATTTCTTGAATGTTAATTTATCAAAATAACCTTAACGTTTCGCATAATATATGTAACATACTTAAACATTCACCATTCAAATATGAAACGCTTTTCATTGAAAAGCGTAAATATTGGCCATTTGTGGAACTAACTTCGCGGTAGACAATTTAAACAATATGCTTTTATAGAATGTATATGCTTTCTTTCAACAAATAGCTGCGATAAATAGAAGTAACCCCAGTTATAAATAGTATAATAGATTATGCCTGAGCTTTGAAGTATAAAGGTGAACGCAATTACCATTTCATCAACCTATATTTTGTCAGTTTTTTTTATTCCGAACATTATTGTATTACTGTAAGCCCGCGGGCTTCTGCAGACGTTAATAAAAAAAAAACGTGTATTGTCGCTATTCTTGCATAAAAAACATTATATGACGACTAAATGCATTGTTTTCATATGTGATGACTTTACGATTCCGGTACACTTTTTATTATCATTTTGTTGTTCTTGGAAACGGTAAACATGTTTTAAATATCCATAACCAGGGCCCAGAAATTAACAACACTTCCAAAAGCATGTAATGAAGGTTTCTGCCAATTTTTTAAACTGTCATTATTACAAAATAAAATAACCCATACTTTTACATATCACTTAAAAATTTGGTAAAGAGGAACACAATTTCAAAAGTAATAACTTTACATTCGAATTATTTTGAGTACGAACACATTTAGAGTACGGATGAGTACGAACGTAGTGACAAGCTTTCAAATGTTTTATCCGAAATCTTCGCGAAATTAGATAAAAAGAATCCGACTGGTACTTACAAAAACCATTAAAATGATTCCTAAAAACAAACAGTTGCGCATGTTACACGCAGCTCTTTTACATTCACGGATATCAACAACAAAAAATGAATCGACTCCGACTTCCAAAACGGGGTGTGAACAAAGAGTGGAGCGAGTGCGTACATTTTCGGGGGTAGTGCGTTTTTTTTTTTTTTTTGGTAACTGATACAGGGCTTAGATTGCATCTTTTATGCTACAAGATTAGAATATTATGGAAGAATCAAGCTGCAGATACCAGATGTCAATCTGCGCAGAAATACATATATACATCCCTGACAAAGCATTTCAAAAATAAAAATCATGTATTAACAGCACGTGAATTGCCTTGTTTGCACACGATTTTTCTCCCGTTAAAACATGGGCGGATCAAGTAAAAAAAGTAGCTTTTATGCAAGAATTTCCACGAACACATAATTTAATAACTTATACATCAATTAACAATTCTTCAGGAGTGGTAGCGGGCAAGTTTTGAAATTTTGAAATTTAATCATTCATTATAAATTTAAAATACTATCTCACGAAATATCAAAAAGTTATATTTTGGAAGATAAAAACTTTGTTGTTGCCATTTTTAGTGTATTAAGATAGTTTTATTTTATAAATAAATGTTTAATCTATTATCTAAAAGAAATAAATTACCGCTGATTTCTTATACGTTATGTATGATACATATTAAGTAATTAAATACAGTAATAATCATTTTTATAAAATTGGTGAACCAAACATTAAATTTAGCGAATAAATGCATTCACCGTTTGATGTTGGCACACATGAAAGCATGAAAAAACATGACTATAAAACAACGAGGGTGATCATATTTATGATACAAGCACTATGAAAATTAAGACACGTATTATTACATATTATACCATGTCTAACTATGCCAAAACTCCACAAGGCTTATAATGTTTGTTGTCAATATCCGGTGCTGAACCGTTATGCAGCCAAACTATTTCTGTTTTACGTTGTATAAATACACGGAGTATTTCTGTTTTGTTTGAAGTTAGAAATTGGCAGTATTTCAAAATTAGCCGTGCAACTGGTGTATTCGGTGTGTGTTTAAGTCACAAAAACACGAGAGATTTTATTAAAGAAATATATTGTTTATTTGTTTACTAAAAATTTAAGAAAGAAAGAGTGAAAACTACTTGCTAATCTAAAACAATCTGATAACCAGTTGCGGATATTTTGTATAAATATATACTGTAGGGACTAGAGAAATAAACAAAATGGCAAGTGTAATAGGAAAATGGAAAATTGACACATGTGAAAACTTTGAAGAGTACATGAAAGCTACAGGTACGTATCAAAAGATAAATAGATACATAAATAAAATCAAAAATAATAACGAAGAAAATCAATTAATACAATGTTAAATAAATAAATAAATAAATAAATTCAGACGCAAAGAACAAAACCAAGCAGAATAAATTGATCTCTCTCTCTCTCTCTCTCTCTCTCTCTCTCTCTCTAATGGAAATGAATATTTTCCTAGTCATATTTTTAATTGTTTAGTTCTCTCTCTCTCTCTCTCTCTCTCTCTCTCTCTCTCTCTCTAATGGAAATGAATATTTTCCCAGTCATAATTTTAATTGTTTAGTCTTCATGGAATTATTGTTTCAGTGTATAAATGTTTGAAAGGTATTCTATGCGATTTAAATTGTATTTTCAAATTTCTGTTCCGTAGATGGCATATGTATTAAATTTGTATTCTAATAACATTAGCTCTGTCAGATCTAACAGAGTTATTCTTAGTTGTCTTAAAATAATGAGAAATATAAAGCGATTATACAGTGTCAAACACTATCATGATTTAAAGTTAAATGATACTTGCATGACATTGCCATTTATTAAATAACTATTTTAAGGAATAATATACATATTAGAATGTTATTGCTAAACAGTGCTCTGGTAGCTGAAGTCGCTGCCGCTGTTTACATTGTTGTTGTTTCTGTTGATGTAATAAATGTTGTCGTCATTATAACTTGAAAATACGTTAAGGTGTCGGACAAATTATCGATATTTTATTTTGGTAAGACAATATTAGTACATACTGGACAAATACATTTTATCTAGCTTTCGATATTTTATTACCGCGAACGACGAAAGGAAAACACGTGCAGAAGACTAATAGTCATACATAGTCATACATGCACATCCCTATTATATACAACATACGAATAAATCATTTTATTTGAGTCAGGTTATCAATCAACGCTAGGACAAAAGTTGCAGAATATTAATAAATGCATTAATCCGAATTGATACCAATAGCGTATTTCTGAACACAGGAAGCAGTCAATTTAGATGATGTTATATTTACTGCATTTGTCTTAACTGATATGCGGCACACTGACAAAAACGTAACAACACCTGATTGTCACAAAAAAAACTTATGATTAAATTATTAAAATTATAAACACTTTACCTGTAAGAAAAATCGTTTACAAGCATCAAAATAATAGCAATTCGGCTTGACTGAGTTTGTACATAAGAGGCAATGAACTGTGCAACACCCATCAAGCCCCTAGCATCTGTTTATCCGGAACTCTATAACAGTAAGATTAATGTACTCTATACACATAAGGAAACAAAATATAACAACTCTGATGTTTAATTATTAACCTAAAGTTTAAGAGCTGGACGCAAATTTAAATTTAAAAGATGGAATAATGTAACAAAAGGAATTATTTAAGAAATGTCCCATTACGAAATGCCAACAAATCATTTTGGTCTTTGTTTAATTGATGCATCTGTGTGTGTTCTCACTATTCAAAGGACTTGTTCTGCAAGGAAATTTACTTTTTGTGCAGTTTCAAGTTTTTTTTAATTAAACAACACTTTGTTTTGCAGGGGTCTCAGAAGAAAAACGAGCAGACGCACACAAATATTTGTCAACAGGATCAAACTTGACTCAAGAGTTTATAGCCAACGGTAATAATTGGACTGTTACAACTTCGACTGCTGTAGGAGAGCGTTCAATCGCATTTGCAATCGGAAATGAATTAGATTCTATGACACTAGATGACCGAAAAATAAAGGAAAATAGATTTTGAATAATACTTAAGTAGAATAAAAGTAATCAAATCGCTTAGATGCCAGTTTCAAATTACAAATGTACTTACTTTGATAATATTCTGTAATAAAATTGTTCCTTTTCTTCCTGCAAATTAGTCACTCCACAGAACTGTTGACGTATGTACATTTAGGGTAATGTTTTTTATATTTATTTAATCTTTCTTGTTAGATGTAAATGTAGTATATTTTATGTTTCTAGACACGTCAAATGACAAACAAGTATCTTCTCAGCTAAAAGCTTATAAAGGATGTGGATCACGTTTTCCTTTCATTCAATGCACTAAAATTGATTTTAGAAGAGAAAGTTTTCCAATAAAAACAACTAAGAAAATCTTATTAACTTACACACTTTTGAGCTGCAGTAGATTCTCGGTCAGTGGTAAATTTGGTCAGAATGTAATATTTTAATCAGCAAAGTTTAAAATTTAATAACGATATTAGGGTTTTTACTCATCAGATAGACTCACATACAAAATATTCAAAAATGTTAATTTTCCTTGAGTGTTTTTCTTAAACAACACAATCTTTCTTGATTAATGAAAGGAAGGTATGCTGATACAAAATTCGAAGTACAGAAGTATTCTGAAATTAGTACCTAGAACATGTGACATATATTCACTTTATAATAACATAATTATTTCTGCGTAGCTATAACTTAATTATCGTCCGCCATAAATTTCTCAGATATTTATTATAATAAATCAATAATCTGTTTCAACTTTTCGAATTCCTTCAGGTTGCTCACACGTATATGATTTTTATTTCTTCTGACATCTAGGTTGTGTTTACAGTTGACGGTGACAGCCTTGTAGAGAATCAAAAGGGTGATGGCTTCGAGTGTACACATGTTAGGAAAGGAAATGGAAATACATTAACAATGGTACTCATTAGTTTACACAAATGAAGTTGTAGCAAATGTTTGAAGATTGCTGTATCACTATTTATATCAAAGTAATGTAAATATTGGCGGGATACCTGTTTTTGTCCACATGTATGTCTTATTTTAGTCGCATAGTAATCTAAATATGAGAATGGCTGGATAGCTGTTTTATTCAGCTGTCTTACTTTTGCAAAGTATTGCAAATATCATAATATTTAGCTCGATATATACCTTATTTTTTTATCAAAGTAATGCCGGGATGGCTGTTTCGTTTAGAATATGTCTTTTGTCAAAGCAATACAAATATTAGAATAGCGGGAAAACTGTTTTGTTAAGTATGTGTCATTTTTGTCAAAGTAATTCAAATATTAGAATGGTGTGATAGCTGTTTTATTTGGTACACGTCTTAAAAGCAATGTAGATATAAAAATGACGTGAAAGCTTTTTCGTTCAGTATATGTCTTATTTTTTTTTGTTAAAACAAATTAAATATTAGAGTTTTTGTTGGCATGATTCATTGTCATCATAACGTACGTATTTATATTTCAGACACTAACAGGTGGAGGCCAGACCTGTATAAGGACGTTTAGCAAAGTGTAACAACATTCCAGAAATGCCAAACTTGTTCCATCGATTCAATTCAATATTTTATACATGTAGTTAAATAAATTGTTCTTGCAGACTGGAGTTTTCTTCTTTTTACTTTTATATCTTGTAAATTTATTGGAAGAAAACGCAAAAGCAATTACAGTCATAACGTTAAAAAATGGAAAAAGACTGGAATGTGTTTTTCCTATTAGTACTGACTCTATGCATACTGTTACTGCATAATCTATTTTTTTACAAGTATGATCATTGTTCATACCAACAAACATGTTTGAAAACAAATATATGTTCATACCTCCAATCAACATTGTAATAGGTTTCAGTTGCAATTTAAACTCTTAACAGGTTGGTATGGACATACTGTTAATATTTCAGTTATCAGACAGTATCAGTCTATAACGGTTATTTGGCTTGGAAAACGGCTTTCAGTAGCATTCGAAGTATTATGATACCCAAAGAACCAAACAGTCGATATTGAACATAGTTTAAGCAGGTAGCTTACCTTGTTATCAGGGTAAAATCATAATAGTTAAACCGCATCAATTTTTGTATTTCTGGTAATTTAATGTTTTAACTGCTACAATCTCAATTTCGTTTATCTCTGTCCCTTCAAGTAAAATTGTTATTACGGTTTGAAGTACATGACCCTCCAAAAGTATCTTATATAGAAAGAAGAAGGAAAATACGGATATTTAACACTTTTCAGTGTATTTTGGTTTCATTGTTGTCCATTGAAGTCTACATAATTGATAAATTTACTAGTATGCACGTTAGCTTTCTAATATAAGCTTAAAATTTATATGTCGCGGGGCTCGTGTTTCCATGGTAACGCATTTTCTGTTAAAAAGGATTTTTCGACGGCTTCAGTGCCATTCTGTAAATGACCAACAGGGAATATTTGGGTAATATTATTAGCAAAATACCAAGCCCTTTACATGGTACCTTATTTTTCTTAAAGTTTAAAGTAACCATGGCAACAGAGATGTTTAAAATAGCTTATATCTTGATTTTTATCGCAATTTCTTATAAAAATATTAAATAAAAGTATATTTCTTGTAAGTGTAGCTTTGAAAGTCTTATTTCTAAGATAGGCAATATTTCCGTGTTATTTGCATTATTTAAACAAATTTCACAGCTTCAAATATTTATAGCAGTACCCCTCATCTGACATTTTTTATGGAAAAATCGTTCTGCATGCTGCAATGATTCTCATGCATATTGTTGAAATGCAAATAAAAAGCCGAAACTGTGTTCCTTAGATAGACCAGTGTCAACGCTTTTAAATTTTACATTTAGATATATAGGTCACGAGATTCGTTTCCATGGTAACATCAGTTTAATTTAAGAAACCACAATTTTCTACCGAAACTTGAGCAATTTTAGAGCTTAGATTTAGTATATAAGTAACAAATTGTCAACGAAAACTGAAAAAAGGTATTACAAATCAAACTACCCTATTTTTTTTTTGAAAATGGCCGTAATGGGTAACCTTTCACTCACCTATATTCCCAATAACATCAGTTACCATCATCCATTTTCTTACATTCCTCATAACATTGCAATATAACTACATAAAAGATCATTTTTAGAGCGAAAGACTCAAAAAAATATTTCCACCTCTGATTCATGTGGGAAAGTTGGCAGTTACTTGCGGAGAACAGGTTTGTACTGGTACAAAATCCAGGAACACTGGTTAAGTTAACTGTCCGCCGTTATATGACTGAAATACTGTTGAAAAACGGCGTTAAAACTCAAAACAAAACAAACAAACAAAAAAATATTTCAGCAAATAATTGCAGTTTGAAAATAGTTCAAATAAAGAAAATGCACAGAATTACGTACCTTCAAAATAAAAGCTATTAATTTTGCGCGATAACTGACATGTAACGTAATGACGTCAATGACGTCATTTTAAGGCAACAATGTTTTGAAGCGTTTCTGCGGCAATTTATTCATTATTTCTGCATTAATAAATCATTAAGCATCAGATCGGAGACAGGTACATGATTTATTTTCAGAAGAATGGATATACAAACACATTTAGTATGTCGTAAACGTCGTAGTAAATCGTCACGTTAGCTTCCGGTTGGGCATCCGGTTGGGCATGCGCACATACAAATATCAAGGTAACCTACCTTAGTCGTACACAATACCTAGACTGTAGCGCAAAGTTTAGCATCAAACATGGAGGTAAAAATTTAACAGGGCATAACTCATGTCCGGTCAATAACTCTAACAGACTGATTCAATGTGTAGAATGGTTGATCCTACAACTATTGATATAGTGTGGTGTTCATGATTGTTGATATTTTCAATGACAATTTTCTTCAATTTGTGATCATGCAGCTAGTGCATAGCTTCCTTTTCTTCTCTTTTGTTTCATCCTCAGACATTAAAAAAAAATTATCAAATAATAAAGTGATTGCAAATATATTAGTCATATTACAGGAGAAAGTCATACCAAAATGATATTTACATGTACCAAAAGTCAATAATCTAGTTTCTTCTCTGCAAACAAGTTTATTGTACAAAGAAACATTCAGTATAAATGCATTGTTGATGAAAATTGAAAACCTTTATCCTAACTTGAGGAGAAGAATCGAAATAGATGATTAATTTAAACGTTTCGTTTTATTCCAGACAGCGAAACCTTATCATTCAATTCCAATTATTGAAAACGTGATGTTTTATTAACAGATCATTCAATTACACTATTAAGCGTATCAAATGTTATTCGATGATCCATTCGTCTCAAAATTGGCAGCATTTTGAATCAACTATTTGACATTTTTATGACCCCTCCCCCACCCCTCCCTTCGAAGAAGGAGGGGTTTATTGTTTTGCAGATGTCGGTCGGTCGGTCGGTCGGTCGGCCGGACGGCCGGTCGGTATGTAGGTATGTAGATCAATCCACTTAGGCCTAGGATCATGAAAATTGATAGAAAGGTTGGACATAACCAGCAGATGACCCCTATTGATTTTGATATTAGTAGGTCAAAGTCAAGGTCACAGTGACCTGGAGCAGTTAAACGGTTTCTGGACGATAACACAAGAACGCTTAAGCCTAGGATCATGAATGTTGATAGGAAAGTTGGTCATGACCATCAAATGATCTCTATCGATTTTTAGGTCAACAGGTCAAAGGTCAAGGCCACAATGACCCGGAACAGTTAAACGGTTTCCGAGTGATAACTCAAGAACTATTAAACTCAGGATCATGAAATTTGAAAGGGAGGTTGGTCATGACCTGCAAATGACCCCTATTAATTTTGAGGTCAGTAGGCAAAAGGTCAAGGCCGCATTGACCCTGAAGAGTTCAAAAGTTTCCGGACGATAACTTAAGGACGCTTAGGCCTGGGAACACGAAACTTAATAGGAAGGTTGATCATGACCAACAGATAAGGTAATAAGGGCAAAGGTCAAGGTCACATTGACCCATTATAGTAGAACTTTTGTGTAAAGTGGCCAAATCATTTCTGTTCCTTGTGCAATTACTGAATGAACTCTTGTTAATTTCATAGATGCAAAATTAACAGATCAGAAAAGTTATTAATTAATTTATCTTATTTGAAGTACTATTAAAATGAACTCTTTCATAGGAAATAAAACCAATATGAATGTTACTGTAGAATGAAACTAAGGAAAGTAATAGCAGACTCGATTCGACGGAGTGTTCACGAGATAAATATTTAGAAAAATGCAACACCCCTCTCGCTTAAGTGAAACTTTATTGTACATAACCTTGAATGGAACCCATGATACATAAAGACCATAAAATACGAAACGTGACATATGTTTGCTGATGACGCTTGTATATAAGTTTAAACAGTATCATTAATAAATTTCTTAATCAAGCTTACATTGTTTCTAACGCCGTTAGTGTATATTACTGTTTCGTCAAACATACTACCCGAATGAGTGCAAAAGAAGATTTATGTTTGTTGGATGTTTGAAGCAGCCCGTCCGAAATATTTTTCTATTACAGCTCTTTTTTGTTCTGGGCCTACTATGTAAATGCGTGGCTCTGTGGCTGTGTTTTTGGTGCTCTGTGCTTCCGAGAAATCTACCCTTACCTATTGTCTTAAGTTCACTCCTAGTTCACCAATATTTTCAGGCTTCTTTTTGTTTTTACATATCACAGACATAAGGATAAGCCTCTTATAGAATAGATGAGCTGATCCGTACTGACCTTTCTGTATACATATTTCAGCCTATTAGTGTTCAATATGACCTAGATAATTGATTGCAATGTATATAATTAGTTGGTCGTGAACTCAAATTGGTCATTACCGGGATAACACGTTACTGGAAGATATTTACGTTTAACCATCGTGATCTTTGTGCTAACAAAATTCATCTCTTAGTTTCCTTGTTTTCTTTGTTTGTTTGTTCTAGGTTTAATGGCGTTTTTCAACAGTATTTCAGTTATGTAACGACCGGCAGTTAACCTAACCAGTGTTCCTGGATTCTGTACTAGTACAAATCTTTTCTTCGCAAGTAACTGCCAACTTCCCCAGATGTATGAATTAGAGGTGAAGGACGAATGATTTCAGACAGAATATGTTTTATCAAATCGTCACGGAGAACATACGCCGCGCCCGGAGAACCAACTCGCGACCCCGCGATCCATAGATCTGCGCTGTCTCTATTTAGCTATGCGGACGAGCGCTTAGTTTCCTGTACAAATGATTTCAATAATTCAGGGTGACAGTGCTTGGATGATAGTTTATAAAACTTTCAGTTGTTCTTATCATATTACTTTGCATCGAAAATAATTTACTGTAGCTTTGGTTTCGTTATGCTTAGATATATCTCACGTGAAGAAAACTAAAAGAAATAAAAATGGAAGGTTGCGTAAATGTCAGCCATTTTAGGAACCAGTACATGTTTAGATCTCTGCGGTAGACGAATAAATCATTGTTAATTTGAACTACCGCTTTTTTAATCTGTTTTTAATTTTTATCTTATTTTTCAAGAATGCAATATACAATTCACCAAGACTCAAGGAGTGGTTGTAGGATCGTCTTGAATATTTTAGATAAATCAGTCATTAAATTTTACGACCAAAATGTGTTTTTTCTTTTTCACAGGGATGTTCAATTCTGACCAAAGAATATCTTGTAAGAAAAGAATATTTTCAAAATTTCGGAATGAACAAAATGTGTTTATAAGAATCTTAGAACATATGTTTTTATAATAGTTTTTTTTACAAAACGGTACGTTTGAAAAATACCCGGTACCAGCAATGCTCTTTCATTAAATGTTCTTGTTGCCAAGTTAGTTGTCTTCAAACAGATGCATTATATCAATATTTTCAATAACTATTTCGGAGAAAGTTAACTAATCTTTTGTGTGGAAAATGTAAACCAGTTATTAAATTCACAAGTTACAGACAAACTGTACAAAAAACACACAAAACCGCAGGGATTGCCGTGTTTATGATACAGGTACTATAAAAAAAAGCATGTTATATTATACCTTGTCAAGCAATGCCAAAACTCCATCAGGCATTATGATAGTTATTGTCATTATCCAGTGCAAAAACATTAGGCAGCCAAACTATTTCCGTCTTTCGTTGAATAAATACGCCTAGCGTTCTCGTATTATTTGTACCTAGAAATGAAACGGTATTATAAAGAGGGGTGTGCAACAGAAGTAAGTCTTCTAGACTCTAACAAGGCTGTTAATATTACAAACGAGCAATAGTTTTAAGGAAGGAAAAATAAATGAAAATTAATAGATATTTTGAAAACTTATTGCGAAAGTTTTCATTGTTAAAAGAAAAGATAAAATGGTTGGTAAACTTGAGGAAAAGGAATATTGCCAAATATAAAACCATGTAAAAACTTTGAAAAGTATATGAAAGCTGTAGGTTAGTACAAATAAAAATAATTGCTTGATTTCCTTTAAAAGGGAAATAATGGTTATAATAATCATAATAATAATAGTAATTATGATAGTGAAAATAGATAATCAAATACATAAATGAATGGTACAGAGACAAGTTTAATCTAACATAATCTAAAAGTTAAGACCGGAACCAAGAAAAATTAAAAGTCGAATACAGGCTGTCTTTTTTTATTCGCGGGACTGACTTAAATCATTTGTTGTCGTCCTGTACGGAGATATCCCTCGAGCAAGTCTATAATCAAAACTTATTTAGCTTTTGCAAGCGCTTGCTCCAAGTTAAAGTATTCAAATTATAAAAATACTTTATATAAACAAAAAGAATTGTTGCATCAGGTTTCCACCAACATATACTAAGGATTTTACCATATATCGTTTGAATTTTTGAACCAATATGACGCAAATCCAAATACACTTTTATTTTAATCATACATACACGCTTGCACTATTGGAATGTAGATTATAAATAACGGCTAATTGAACATAATGCTTACTTTATCAAATATTTGTAAAAGCTGTTAGAAAAAAACGTAATTAAATAAATATAATGCAAATATCATGAAGTAGAGTGCATGGTTTATGACTGACACCTCTACGGTTAGTAGCTATTCCTGTTTGATGGCGCAATAACGATTCGAATGTTACACATCGTGATGCCTTTCTCCTAAATCCTGCACAGTAGTTTTTTCTTGCACCTAGATCTTGCTCTTATAAGTTAAAAAATGTTATTGACAGCGTTTGTGTATTGATATCTCGAACTTACCGTATACATATATGTTTTACTTTATACAGTATGGTGTCCCTAGTGACAGAGCCTATCTCAGTGTGGTAATTATTATACTGATACTTTCTTTCCCAATTTCTTAAAAATAAAGAGACATTGGCATGCCATTCCCTCTCAGTTTCCTTTACAATGTTAAGTGACCATTCATGGCCGTCCAAGACGGTGCCACTCTTTACAATTTGATTTTCGTCTACTTCCTATTCAAGTTGTGTATATTATATGTTGGCGTAGTTTCTGCACAACACTCCCCCTATTTTAGCCCCAGCCACTTTTATTTACCATCTAGTTAAAAAAGAAGAAATGAAAGGAAACACCGACATATTTCGTGTCCATTTTCAAACCACCTATCAAAATGAAATTACAATTATTGTTCTTTGACAACATATGAATTAACAAATGGTGTTGAATAGTATATATTTACTTCAGTAAACAAAATTAGCCTAAAAGAAATTACCTTTAGTTACAAAAATAGATTACATGATGCCATTATAACATTTCCTAGATAATAACCAAATACATTAATTATCTTATTATGCTGCGATGTTGATATATTTTTTTCACATATTTCATTTTAATCGTTATTTAGGATTTAAAGACGACTTAATTGAAAACAACACGTTGTGAGAGGGCCTTCAGCAAAATACATGAGTTTCTTAAATACAAACATAAAAACTAGATATCTAGGATAGTCGTATTTATAATAGAAAAGAATATGCCTTACATTAAATTCCATATATAACATCAAACAATGTCACACGTCCAGCGTAATAAAAATATATTGTTATCATTCCGGCATGAAACGTTAGGCAGTCGAACTATTTCTGTCTTTCATTGTGTAAATACGCGGGGAATTTCTGTATTATTTGCAGTGGTAGCTGGCATATTATTTGCAGTGATAGCTGGCATTTCACTGTGAGCTGTTCGACAGCAGGGACTTGAATTTTGGATTTAGATGGAAAGAATACTTGTGTTATTATGCAAGAAATATCTTATATAAAGAAAACTGAACAAAATAAAAATAGTGAAAAAAGCAGTCAATTGTTACTGATAAAGTTTGAAAACCCAGAGCGGAAATTTGCAGGGATTAATTGAAAGGAAAAACAGGAATAAATAAAATGGCTAGTGTTATTGGAAAATGGAAAATTGACAGTTGTGAAAACTTTGAAGCGTACATGAAAGCAATAGGTAATTTTAACTGAATATGAATTAATGTGTCCACATTTACCACATATAAATAAATAAATGACTTTTCGTTTAGACTAAGTCAGTGATAAAGTTAAACAAACTACCGGCGCTGTCAATATTAACTGAATATTTTAATACGATATTGTTTAATTGTTTAAAGTAGCTTGTTCATTGTTCGTTAGATGTTTTATACGATTAACTGAAAATGTCGTATTAATGATATTATTGTTTGTGAAATAAACAGGGTAAATATACACAAAACGGTGTTATTGTAAAAGTTGTTTTGTTGCTGCTGCTGCATCTGTTGTTTTTGTCGTTACGGTTAATAGAATCAAGAATTTCATTTTTTTTTTAATTAATCCATATTCATATTTTCCGCTGTATTTTGAATGCAGTTAAGAATTCAGCTGATTAATCTTCAAGATGTAAAGTGGGCGGAAACTGTTTCGGAACTTAAACTGTACAATTTAGAAAATTTTCCTTTTTTCCTTTTTCTGGATTTTATAGTCGATGAAGAACGCCATATAATAAACGTACAAAATACATCTAAAAGATTAATATTTTTTATTAAGAAAAACATGAATAATACATATCCATTAGTGTAAATGATTACACCATGAAAAAAATAAGCCCACATGAACTTTATATGATCTCTGAAAGTGCCATTACTTGAAAAGAAAATCTCATTTTCTAATCTTTATGACCTACCAATAAATCAAGTTGATGTGAGTCAGGAAAAAAGCTATAAAGACTTAGACGAAACTTGCAATATATGAATAAATCAAGAAACATTGATATCAACAGATTAGACGCAAGTACTGTTTTTGAACATAGAAAGCAGATGTTCTAGAGATAGTATGCTTTCAATTAATACTGAAAAAAAAACAACATGTTTTGTTGTTCTTGTTGTTGTTGTTGATTTTTTTTCATAAAAACACTAGAATTTTTTAATTGATTTGCAAGAATAACACTAATTGTTTTAAACATAAAGCTTGTATAAACGTGTATATTTTAAGATATATTTGATAATTAATTTCAAATATTTATTCTTTTATATATCAGAAAAAAATAATCTGCTATTTTATAGTATAATAACATCCACCTGGATTCCACGCTTTGTATTCCAGGTGTTTCCGATGAGAAAAGACCAGATGCACATAAAGTGTTATCGACGGGATCGAACATGACTCAAGAGTTTACAGCCGACGGAGACAACTGGGTTTTGACAACTTGTACCGCGGCCGGAGAGCGTACTTTCCCATTTACAATTGGAAAAGAACTTGATTCTATGACACTAGAGGTCGAAAAAATAAAGTAAAATAATTTTAATACATTGCATGTTCCGTCGAAACTTGCTTCAGAAACTTGCTTCAGATTAAAGGTTATAGGGCTGTTTCAGTAAAATTATCTTATATAGTAATATTTATGGAAATTGTTTATTTTGTATTTTAATCTTATCTCCTGTCAATACATCAATATTTATCATTAGATCAAAATATAAACACAATATACCTGAGTTTTAAATGCTTGACCCGTAATTAAAGAATATTTTAATTATGCGCGCAGACTGTGATGGCAAAAAAAATCAATAAAAGTTTTCTCAGGGTTAAGCTGTTTATTAAGGTTAGAGTGTAAACAGAAAGACTATTATATATCTTTTATTAGAGAAAGTAGGAAATGTAATAAATGACCATATCATAACCTACTTCCGTTACTTAATTTTTCACTATTGTTGAACTTTTCGGATTTCTAATTAGAAAATCAATTCAATTTGAAATAATATTTCAGTATAACAGATAGAAAAACACAATTTTTCATTTGATAATTATATATGATTCTTTTTCTTTTACTGACAAATCATTGTCAGAATGGAAGATCAAACATCAGATAACAGGACTTTTCATTTTGATTTACCTATGTGACAAGCTTGAAGTGATCATTTCTTTCTATCCAGGTTGTGTTTACAGTCGATGGTGACAGTCTTGTAGAAAACCAAAAAGGAGACGGTTTCGAATGCACACATGTTAGGAAGGGAGACGGCGGCACTTTAACAATGGTAATTATAACTACATAAATCTGACTTGAAATTTCTTGATTTAATTACATTTTACAGATTATTCTCGATGCTTATGGTGATTCTATTCTTAATTTTTATTTTGGCAGAGTGGCAGTTTTAGGTTTTTAGATTGTCTTAGCTTAGCACAAGTAGATCCGTAGTGATCCTGCATCATTTTTAAATTTAATCTAATATCTATCTTGAGCACATTCCATTTCGATACAATAGATTAATCTATATATGATTACTCAGTCTTGAAACGTATAGCAATAGTCATTGTTATTAAATCGTTTGCCTTCAGTTACAATAACTGAGTTACAAAGTTCTAGTTATTCTAATATCAGACATTTACCGTTATTGAAACAGCCCTGGTTTTGTTTTATGTCACACATTTACTGTCATTGAAACAGCTTAGTAAATTTTTATATCAGAACATTTACCGTCATTAAAATCTCATCATTTTTAGTCAACATTCAACATTACTAAAACTGCTCTAGTCATTTTATGTCAGATATTTGCCGTTTTTAAAACTTCTCTTAGACTAGCTATTTTCATGTTAAACATTACCGTTATCGAAGCGTCTGCTTTCATTTACATTTCAGATATTGACAGGTGGAGGCCAAACTTGTGTAAGGACATTTACCAAAGTGTAACAACATTCCAGTAGTGCCAATAATATTCCATGAAGTTCATTTCAATATTTCATACATGTAGTTCAATAAATTGTACAATGGATTTGTTTCTTCTTTCTTTAATTATCCTTTTACATTGCTGTGGGGGATGCAACACTTGTTAAAACTTTCGAAAGTTGGGCATGAAAAACTTTGCCTAAAGGAACTGCATTAAACATTAAGCGTATCGTTTAACTGTAAAGTTTAGTTATATTGTAAAGGATTCCGATAACGAGATATAATAGGGTTCTCTTCGTTGGTTTGTGGTAGATGCTAATATATTCCACCAAAGTATATCAAGATGCAGCATTTCAAGGACTGAAATGTAAATCTCGAATTCACGATGGAAACATATATATTTTTACATAACATGTGAAGGTGAAACTTTAACTATTTTGTCAACAGATTTTAAACCAAAGATTACACATTTTGCATTTATGAACCAGCGACAAATGCATTAAATACTTTTTTATTCGCTTCGTAGATACGAATATGCTACACCAAAATGTAAATAACTGCATAGTTTATACATACATCGCTCATATAAAGCAGATCTTCCCTTTGGGAATTTATTGTTTATGTAAAATAAGTTGATAACTGAGTAATTAAGTAATTACTGACGTTCCCTTATATATTTCAGTTAATTAGTTTGGTATAGGCCTCTCATGATTTGGGCGTTCTTGTCCTAATTAGTTTATTATTTACTTATATTGGCCACTACCCAAGATTGCTGATCACTAATAGGAGTCGTTTGGAATTTTAGTGCTGTAGCATTTCAGGCTGATACTTGATTCATTTTACATATTTTCATATTATCTAATGATCTTAAATTATTCAGAAGTTTCCGAGTTATCTTTCAGTTAAGGTACTTCAAACTGAAAACGGGTTTCCTTTCCTCGGCATCAAATAATATGATATTGCATGTTTTGGACTTGCAAACTCTTAGTTATATAAATGTGCTAAATCACGTTACATTAACTTAAGAATCATGCTGTTTTCTCTATACACTCATATGATGATATGGCGCACATCACATACATTTTCAAATTGAATTAAGCACATACATATTTAAAAGATAAATAGAGGTAAATAACGATAAAGCTTCCAAGCAGACGTTGGAGTGGAGAGTACTTGTGAATATCATCGGTATATTCGGCCCGGATCATGCCATTCAGTTTTATTGCCCCTGAAAGTTTATCCTTTTATAAAAATGTATCCGAATGACTTATGTTCAATCGTTGGAAATTGAAAGAAGCAGCAGTCAATGAAACGTAACGTTTCAGCGATTTATTGATTTTCTTTCTTTAGTTTTGCATATAACTCCTGTCTTGTGTTTCCTTGTTCAGTTATTTATACTAGTTGTACTGACAGTTACATAGTTGTTTTACGATTATTTATTCGACTAAATAAGATTTTTAACATAATTATTTCTTTGACGGAACCGTTATGTAGAGTTCGTATACAAACAAAAAAAATCGGCTCAAAATCTATAAAAACTCGTCCAGGCGCAAAACCCATGAAATAATCACAGAAAAACGTTGTGCTCGTAATTCCTACGCAAATGTTATGCATAAAGGGCAATTACTCGACGAAAAATCAACCACTTGTAAAGTATCATTCTCATCCATCAGAGGTTGGTCCAAACCCCGAGACGTTCACCCGGGGAACCATGGTAGACCTCTGGTTGCGAGAACGGTAAAGTATGCACAATACGGATTTTTACCATTCCTTTGAAGTTTCGTTCAAATCCAAACATTGGTATAGGAGAAGCAATTTATTAAAAAAGATCCTTGATGTGAACTTTTATCAATGTAAAATGTTCTGACAAGAATTTGTGACACCGATGGATAAACGACAGACGAATAAGATGAAAGCAATATATATATATCTATCTATCTATCTTTTGCTAAGGTGTATATAGAGACATAGTTCATTCTAAAGCTTTAAGCACTCCATTGATTCGTATTGTTGAAATATCTCAATTTCTAAAAAACGACATGTAAAACCTATATTTCTACTGAAAGCAAAAGAAATACACAGCTTTTTAGATAATTCACCTTAATGGGGGAGGTAATTACAAATTTAATAAAATGCTATTCCGCCTACATTTTAAAAGGGACCTTAGTTGAATTTTACCTTTAACTAATCTTGAGCAAAATATATAAAAATGCAACAATGTTTCTTATATGAGATTGATTGAGCAAAATCATACTATTATTCGTTTTAAATTCATGATGAATTTATTCTTATATTATACCATTTTATATGATAAAGGTATGACAGTATATAAAGCACCTATCTTAAAGTAAGTGTTTCACATAATGCATTTTGTTACCGTTTACCTTATTTCCGTGTACGGTGTAACCGAAATAATCTTGAAGTAATGAAAACTGATTTAAAACTCCTGGTGCATATTAACAAAGTTTTGACATTGTCTTATTTATAATATATGTAGTGGTTATACAAAAATATTTATATTATTTATACTACAGATTTGTTTGTTTTTTCTTTCTATTTTCTCTCCTTTTCTTTTTTTGGCTTTTATTATTTTTATGATTATAACCGTTGCTGTTGTTATTTTTATTATATCTTATATCATTATTATTTAAGAAATTATGTATAGAAAAAATCGTGTTTTAACGTTGTTAATACACGGAAAGAGGTTATACATTCACATCCGTGGAATAATTTCACGAGGGTGTATTATTCTGGCGACGTATAACCGATTTTGAGTGTATTAATTTAGGTAAAACACGATTTTGCTATACATTATTTCGATTTTAATATGCCCTTAATCTAAAACAGTAGATAAAGTATAGTAGCGCTCTTTCTTGGTCGCAACAAAAACATTGACGTCATCGCACGTTAACGTGACGTCATTTTAGCGAAAGCATGTTTTAACAGAAACAAGCATATTAGAATTTACCATATATCATCATCGTCGTCATTGTCATTTTTATTATAAGTATCATGTAATTATAATAATTATAATAATAACACTATCAAGTCTTATAATTAGCTTTTGTTGTTTTATCAATAATCATTCTTTCCTTTATTGTTGATACACAGGTGTTTAAAGCTCTATCAATGAAATATATGTGCAGGTTAGATCTCTTGAAGATGATGATATATGGTAGAAATAATAACGTTGTCGCGGCTCTTTGAAACAGGTTTGAGAATTATAAGGAAGTTGTCCCGGAATCAATACCGCTAATGGGTGTTTGATGTTTTTTCTGTATTAGTCATGTTTTTCATTCTTTCTTTATTAGCGTGATCATAAATCTACTATATAGCTTTCTTCTTCTGCATACAAGTGTCTGAATGAAGAAACAGAAAGACCAATAACATGTATTAGCTATATTCTCATATTTCTAAGACTTTTCCAATTTACTTGAAATCTCGAAATCGTTTTAGACTTGGTTATATCAACCACGGGCGCTTGAAGCTCTATCATTAGATATATATGCATTATCATAACCAACACACTTAATATATTATGACCACGCTGAGAAAGACGAAATGAAAACCATGACTAATACACAAAAAACATCAAATACCCATTAGCGGTATTGATTCCGGGACAATTTCCTTATAATTCTCGAAACTGTATCAAAAGCCGCGACACTGTACTTTACTGTTCTCTATGAGCGCAAATACATGTAGTGAAAAAGCAAATCATGTCAACGAATCATTTATAATGTATCAATCTACCATTGGTAAATCTGAATCACTGACATGAAAAGAATTAAAGCAATCAATATTTCTGAAGCAAGGAATTAGTCATTATGATTGATAATATTTTGTGAATATTTGATTTCGACTGATAAAAAGTGCTTAAAGCTCGAAATTCAAAAGATGGTATAACATCTAGTAAGGAATATGCATTGCTATACGTCAAATAATCAATCATTTTAGCGTGTATGTTGCTATATGCCTCACTATTTAACATGTCGAATGCAAATACCTCTTGTTAACTTCATTAACTTTTCAAAATCAATACTTTCAGCATCGCGCTCAGTACAGATATAGAGTTACCTCATCACTGAAGAATAATGATGTCTGTCATCTAAACTTGACACGGTTTTCTTTTTTTCTTTTTTTTTTTTGTGCACAAACAGAACCCTGGTACCGTTATGTCCTATCCTAACATTTCTATCCTTACCAAAATGGAGAAAATGTCATTATGACGCCCGAACCGCTACATTTCTATATTGTTCACGTCTTGATTAAATTTTCAAGTCCGCCGAGGTTGGGTATTTCCTTTAGTATATATAGATTCTCAAATAAATGACCCATTTTGTTTTATCTCGAAACACAGCAAGAGCGCATAAAAGCTTGCTGTTATAACTTCTATCAATTGATGATTCTATCGAATATAGAAAACTGAATTACCAACTCTATATTTTATGAGTTATTGTTACTTTTAATTACTAAATGACTTTTGCTGCTACTAGAGAGCCACATAATGTTATATAATATTATGACTGATCAGCCTAGGGATTTGCATAAAAAGTAATGTCGTTGATAGAATAAAATGAAATGAGTGGTTGAATGCGCCGAACGATCATTTTCCCAAAGATATTAATTATTCATGTATGATTACAAAGGGGATACGAACTCAGAGAGCATATTTTCAGTAATGTTATTTCTGGTAAAATGATACAACTGTTTTCTTGTTATCCAATGGCATCATGAATGGCATTGTATGTTATGTTAGAGCTTATCTCAGCGAGGAATTATTATTCTATTTATTCAGATGTGTCATTGAAGTAAGTGTGATGTTGCCATGCCCCAAACGTGTTGAGTTTCCAGCTTCCTTCATAAAGATCATCCACCGTTTCCAGATGGTGCATCTATTTTCAACTTGTGTTTTGTCCGTTTTGTTTTATATGTAATGGATATTTCCCTGTATGTTGGTAGGCTTTCTTCCCTTTACCTTGCCCCATCCCCACAACCTTTATGCCCTTTTCGAATTTTTGACGCCACTCCCCTTTTTATTGACCCTTCCCATACTTTTTCCCTTTTTATACCATCTCCATTTTTAATATATTTCATTGTTAATGGATATTTGAATCAATCCATCGATTATATCTTTCTACTACAGTTTTCTATTTTTAGTCGGCCTACATTGCAATGTAATGCTCTGGCTGTGTTTGTCGTGCTCAATGTTTCCCAAGCGTTTACTCCTATTTTTTAATGACTGCAGTTTTCGCATGTGAAAAAAATGTTGCTAACATTAAAAAATCAACAGTTGAATCTGGCAAAGTCTTTACATTTCTTTCCAGCCTTATTAAAAGCAGTTTCTTTATTGCCACGGTGTGTTTGCAGATAGAAAGTTCAAATATAATTATTGTGAACCCAGAAAACGATATTGATTATATTGTTTTTCAATACAAATTCAATACATTAAATTCGTTAATAAAATTTTGTACTTAAAAGGGAAATGGGCTGAACAAAAATTTCCATGTTATGGAATAGAAACCGAACAACACTTGTGTTTATTTTGAGATTATGCTTGTCTTTCTTGAGCCAAAATATGAATGTATCCATTTTATTCTCTTCTTTTCTTTATTTCATTGACTTTTTCGTGTCAGTAATAAAGGTGTGTGTGGGGGGGGGGGGGGGGGGGGGGGGGGGGGGGGGGGGCGTAGGGGGCGAAATACAAAATACTGTATCAACAAGGTCAAAAAGGGTCGAAATATTATTCTCAAAAGACCTAAGTTTGAGGTAGCAACTATTTGGGCTTTTCAATGAAATAAGAGGATTAAACTTTGATTATCAAATGAAATACCACACAGAAGTAATGCTTTATAAATCTATTAACAATATGGCACCTTTAAAATTACACGGTCTTGCCGAGCTTATGTAAATTCATTGTACCAAAGGTGAACACCTGCTATTCATTAATAGCATTGTTTATTTTTTTATATTTGATTTACATACATTGTATTTGCTGTCCCATATTCAGTGTTTATAAATTTCCTAATGGACGCATGCACAGATTTTCAGACTGATATTATTTAAGTGTACATCTATCATTGAAGCAAAATTTAAAAGAGACATTTTGTCACAAAGTTTCTTCCTACAAATACACCGAAGTGTCAATTGTCACATGTAACACCATTTTAAACACAGTTTTTACATTTTTTTTACAAATAAGTACTCACTAATTACCTTATTATTGCATCAACAGAAAAATAGAAAGAACTTCCAATCAGAAAAAATGATTATTTCTACCAGTTAACATACGTATAAATTACATAATAGTTATACAATATTGTCCGGGTACGTTTCATTTGATCTATGTATCCATCCATAAAACCACTAACAAATTATTATGATCTTGTTCAGGTATAACTGGAAGTTGGCCATTTTGATCAAGGAAATTGTAAACCGTGACCGATGTTCTGACAATATCTGTCAAATATTTTGAGTTTTAAATTTCAAATAACAAATATTAAATTATAGACTTACTTTTACAACATTGAATTATAGACGTACTTTTACGACATTTATATCAAGGCTTAACACCACTAAATCCGGCTGTTCTTTATTTCATATAAAATGCACTTACTTTATAACGGGTTTTCGACATTTTCTAGCATAACGGATTTTAGACTTGAGACTTATATTCCCACTAAGAACTATATCGCTGCTTAAGAAAAATAAAAAGAAAAGGGGGCGTTAACTTCTATATAAAAAAGTACAGTTCGTTAAATACAACCCGCTGAATTTACTCCTTTTCGCTTCTTTCAATTTCTCTTTTGAGATATTAAATTCTTACGCCGCCATTTTTAACTAGCATGCGATAGGAACATGCCGATTTCAATAGAATGCAAAGTGATAATACTGAAACGCGGTAGGGTAAAAGTAAACACGTTGCTGTTGAGAAAAGGCACTAGGAAAGCTAAAAAGATTACCACTATATATATTTGGACTACTTGTGACTAGATCTGCGGAGGCTTACTTTTGTTTTGGTTGTGATCAGCCTATAAGAAACATGCTTTTGATTGATTCTTTCACGAATTTGCATTCATTCTGGAGGTACACCTTTTCCACAATGATCTGCTTAGTTTCGTTGCAAAATATTGAGAAGCTCTAGAGAAATGACCATTTATTACAGGTCACCCCAATTTAAAAAAATACATGAAATTTAGCCCTGTGCAAGCAATATCTCAAATTTTATTACATCATTTCTGAAATTTTGATCCAATATCCATATAATGGTTAAGATGTTTGTCATTTTGAATCAGGAACATGCTAATTTCAATAACATCTAGACAATTACAGTGCTAAAATGTGAGGAAAGACATTTACTTGGTCCTAAAATCGACCAAAATGGGACCACTTGGTCGAAAATTGGGTCTAAATTCCAAAAATACAAGAAATTTAAGAGTTTTCAGTCATTTGTCAATATTTTGCATCATACAGAACAGATTAATTGCCTTTTCATTGATTTTCGAGAAGTCTGGCAAAAAAAACAACAACATGTATTGCCCCTTATAGGCTGAACACCACTAAATCCGGCTGTTCTTTATTTCATATAAAATGCACTAACTTTATAACTGTTTTTCAACATTTTCTTAGATATCAGATTTTCAGAGACTTATATTCCCACAAATAACTATATCGCTGCTTTAGAAAAACAAAAACAAAAGGGAGTGTTAACTTTCATATAAGAAAAGTACAGTTCGTTAAATACAACCCTCCGAATTTACTCCTTTTCGCTTCTTTCAATTTTTCTTTTCGAGACATTACATTCTTACGCTGCCATTTTTAGTTAGCATGCGATAGGAACAGGCCGATTTCAATAGAATGCAAAGAGATAAATACTGAAATGCGACAGAGTAAAAGTAAACACGTTGCTGTTGAGAAAAGGCACTAGGAAAGGAAAAAAGATCAACATTATTTACATTTTGACTACTTGTGACTAGACCTGTGTAGGCTTACTTTTGTTTTGGTTGTGATCAGCCCCAAACTCTAAGCGTGCGTGCATTCTTTATGAATACTATAGCCTATTATTTTATGGCATAATCAATTGTGAAACCATAGTTAGAGATATAGGACATAATCAAAAGATATCCTTAATAAATTGATATGAAACTTCATTGAAATTTGTAAAACACATGCAGTTGTTTTACATCAGATTCAAGTTGTACAGGTACAAATATGTTCATAGAAGCTAAACCATATTATACAGACGCATTTCACACGGATGGACATGTTTCACATCATATACAACCGGATCAACAAGATGCGATTGGTTTGCACTGTATATATTTGCTACGACATGTTGAGTCTTTATGAAATAGGAGCTTATCATGTAACTAACTTACTTACACAAAGGTTCACTTGCTAATGTAATAAAAATGACAACTACTTATTTTGCCAACTAGTGGAGTGCCAAATTCGTGGTAACTATAGTTTTCCAAAGGCTATATGATACATATATTTCGCAATATGTACATGCATTATAGTTTCGTTAATACATTTTAAAATTTCAGTACATCGCGGTGTATAGATTAAAGTGCAAAGTCTTCCTGTCGTTATTATATTTGGCATGCATGTTGTTATCTAGCTTTATAACATGCAAAAACAAATAAACGGATCGAGTATATATATATATATTATATATATATATATAGTTTATTTTATAATATTATTATATATATATATATATTATATATAATTAATGGATACACATACTTTATAGTTTCGTAGCATGTCCAGGCTTTGCTACAACTAAATATGACTCAATTATATGACTAGAGTTAGGTTTTGTCGACATGGCCACAGTGGTTCGTTTTCCTATTTATATAATTTAATTATATATTAATATACAATATTTATAAATATATAATTATATATTTATAATATATTATTAGTTAGTATGAAAATCGTTGTTAATATAGAAAACCGTTGCTAATTTAAATTTTCTGCACAACAATTTTTATAAACATGGTAATCGGATTACACATACTTGACGCAATACCGGTAAACGTCTGACTGTGTCTATTCATCTTTTGTCTACAGAACGACAGATATGCGGAACAACTGGGCTTATTTCACAGTTTGTCTTTTGTTATCAAATAGACGCCGAAATCGTGGAAGATTTTACCGAGATGTTTATAACTTTCGAGATTTATAGGCCGTTGAAAAAAGCAAAATAATTTTGAAAATAAATCTCAATTGACGAGCACTTTTAATTATTTCTTAGGTTGATGAGAAATGTGTTCGTCGCTGGAAACAAGAGAAAGACAAACTGGAGTGTCTCCCTAAACGCCAACGGGCTCGTCGTGGAGGTAATATCCCGAAATTGGAGGAAGATTTAAAACTCGGGATAGAAAATCAAAGGAAAAAAGGCCGCACTGTTCTCGTCTTAAATATCAAGCTACGGGCAAAGAAAGGGATCTAGAAGATTGTACTGGAAGCCCAAGCTTGTGTTACCGTTTCATGAAACGAAATAATCCGTCATTACGCAATCGAACCACTGTAGGATAAAAGCGTTCCAATGACTGGGAGAAGAAAGTAACTGAATTTCGAAGTTTTGTTAATGAAATAACAGAAAAGTACTCTTTGAAATATTTTGATATAGGGAACATGGATAAGGTACCCATGTCTTTTGATGCGCCACCAAGTAGAACTGTAGATGGCGTTGATAATAAAACAGTTAATATTGTCACAACCGGAAGTGAGAAAACAAATTTACTGTTGTTCTGTCAGGTATGGGTGACGGCTCTAAGTTAAAGCCTATGGTTACATTTAAAAGGGTCGCTGTTCCAAAAGATAAGTGTCCGTCTGGCATAGTAGTCCGCTGCAATCGTAAAGGTTGGATGAATGAAGATGAGATGAAAATCTGGATTGACCAATCTTAGCGCCGTCGCCCAGGCATTTTTTAATAATAGGCAGTAAATGCCAGTTATGGACAGTATGTTATCAAATAACAAAGAAGATTTCAAGTCTGACTTTAAAAAGCTGAATACTGTACCATGCATTATCCCAGGCGGTCTAACCAAGGTTCTGCAACCTCTCGATCTCACAGTGAATAGGGCGTTTCAGATATAAGTTAGAGAGGAGTGGGAGAAATGGGTGCCGAGGGAATGCATACATATACTAAAACTGGTAAAATGCGTAAAGCCTCATATGTGACTGTGTGTAAGTGGGTTCTGTTGGCTTGGAAGGCTGTCTCTGTTAAAAACCATTCAGAAAGCCTTTCATAAGGCTGGTGTCGTGAATGAGCAACCTTAGTCCGAGTCTGAGAGTGACGATGACGTTCCTCTGAGCCACTTTACGCGAACTATTGCAAATGGCAGTGACGGCAGTGACGACGACGTTCCCTTAAGTCGGCTTGTAGAAAAAGCATCATCCTCACTGTTAGACGAGGAACAACTGCACTGTTCTATTCAGATTCAGAAGACGAAAATTTCAACGGCTTTGATGACCGTGAATGAAAGCGTATATGTTAAAAACGTAGCAGTGTAATGCATGTACATTAATAAAAAACAAATGAACTTTCTGAAATAAAACAGTTACTAGTAATAAAATGCATATGCTAGCTCATTAATATATTTCATTCATCTTTGTAAGGTACGATTATTACGGGCGTGTAGATTTCACGATACACTCAAAACGGTATCCAGAAGAAATGAAACCGATAAAAGCGTAAGTTGAATTTCAACAGGTTTCAAAATGCAAGTGAAGAATTAAAACTATTTTAGGCTGCATGAAAGGCCCATTTAGAAAATAATAGGATGACGTATAGGCCGCTTCGATGCATAGGCCGCACCCCTGAAAATTTCACGTTTTTTAACGTATATGCCGCGGCCTATTGTCCGGAAAATACGGTACATTGAAATGTCTTTTCACTAAGCTGTGACATACAGATGTATAGATGAATGCAAGGATAGGAATATTTCTGAGTCATTAAGTGTTGTGGTCTCTCAAGCAAGTTTGACTGTTCTTACAATTAAACATTTAAGTATAGCACTGAAGGCTACCTTCCACCCTACTATCCACTCACATTCTTTACTGAAGTTTAATTTGTACAGTGAGTGATTTTCAACAAATGATTTTACAACTTTAACAATAAATTGTTGTCAGGTTGACATATTAAGATATCATTTCATGATTCGGACACGCAAGTGAAGAAAAGAAATTTTAATAATCTTCAAACGATTTACCAAAAATAATACTTAATCAAGTTTTGCAGGCAAAAATGTTACTCATTAAGTTACACTTGCAATATATGCAATACTGTGGAAAAAATGATCTTAAAATGTATGAAGCATTATGAATGCCGCAAAGTAAGTTTTTATGCCTTTTTAGTTGTTTGGATCTCATTACTTGGTAACATGGGCATAAGTTGCAGTGTCATTGAACTTGTGAAATAAAATAGGAATAAAAAAAGCACCTGAAAACTCCGTTCGAATAATAGAAACAGACAGCAGCCTCATACTGTAAATGAAATGATTTAATGGAACATGTGAAATTCGCGAACCACTTCACCCAGGACCTTCAAACTTTACATGCTGATAGTACTTTATGAGTACACCACTCCTACTGACTTTGGGGTCACCAGGTCAAAGGTCAAGGTGCTGCGGGGGCATTTGTCACCATTAGTGACAGCTCTTGTTAATTAATGATTAGCAACTTTTACAACATCTTGGTTTTAACACTGTAATTACATGTCAAAAGTTTACGGACCCGCGCGTGCACCCATTTCGACCAATCAAATGAGCGAATTTGTGATGGGTATATAATATTTTCATTTATTTGGAAGAATATTAAGCGCGAAATTCTGGTTGAAGCAGAGGATAGGTAGAACATGTGGTATCGTGATCAACTGATGAAACTCCATTTATGCTGTAATCATTAATCGATATGGAGTTAAATGTTCTTTTCAACCAAATGAAGTTTTATTTTAATTTCACACCGCAAACATTTTGTTTAAACGCATTTTTCTCTTATCTCTGTGGTGAGTTATACTGATATCCAGTCTTTGTAGCAACATCCTTGTCATTGTATGAAAGAAGAACCTATTTTATAGAAAACTAATGTCCTTTTCAGCAAGAGAGCACATTACACGGAACTTTGATTTTAGGGAAAATTGTTTGAACATTTTTACAATTAATTTTACTCGTATGAGATAAATCAGCAGCTCCATCAAGAAGAATATTATAGATATACACCTCCCAAAAAGTAAGTCCTGTGTTGCATCCGTGACCCCCATCGCAAGAGCGACACATTACAAACCATAAATCGGTATTAGTACCCGGGGTAGATCGAGAAGTGAAAGGGTAATTTTTCTCTTTTAATATAAAATCAGCACAATAATGTTTTTCATATCATATATCCTATTTTTGGGGGAGCCCCTTCAAACCCTCATATATGGAGGAGGGTGGGACACAACCTTCCAAATTAATGCCTGTCGGGGCTTTGCCGTTACTATTCAAATTTACCTAACAACCACAAACAAACTCACATACTCGTTTGCCTCGGTAAACATTAGTCTCTCGCTACGGCCATGCACTTGCATAGTGAAATTATTCGTGATATTAAAAAATGGCGGAAAATAAAATGAAATAATAGTGCCTCAGTTCGGTTATGCCTTTTCAAATGGTGACTCTAAACATATCATTTTTTCTCATAATCTTGGCAGAAAACAGGGAGGCACCGGTAGCTACGGGCCTGCATAAGTGTCAAAGTGTTCTAAATAATTCTCGAAATTTGGAAACTGTTTAGGCGGCTTTTTTAAAAAGCTTTAATGATGCATGACAGTAAGAGAGTGTGCAGAGTGTGAAAGCCTTATCCTTGTACTTAAAAGTGTTTATATTAATTTCATTTTTATACTTCATTTACTAAGGTTGTCCTTACAATAGTTTTGCAACTTCTGAACTTCCTGAATACCGGTAGACATAAATATGCAAATGATTGGAAGTACTTAACTGCAATGTTACCATTTATCTATAATTGGTTTATTATCTCCCCTTTAGCTATAAAACCCATTGGTTGTGGATATATGTGTTTCCCAGACTGCTTTCCTTTTTAACCCTTTTCAATGATTTCCTAGGAAACTGATTTAAAAACAACAAGTATGGAACTGGATAATGGTTATGCTGTTTGTAGTTTGCTGAATGGTGCTTGTACTACTTTTTAAATACCGGTACAACAGTCTGCTTAATAACTTTGTCTGATGATACAAAAATGTATATGTGATGAAACTATTTATATTTGAATTAGGTAAATAGCTTTAAAGAGACCGAATTTAATAAGCTTTACAGAGAAAAGAGAACGAAAACTAAAATTGAGAAATGTAGAAGGATAAAACAATTAATGGGCCTTTGGGTATACAAATGCAACGCCACATTAAACTAATTTATTAGGAGGATGGCGTAAGTAAATCATCATTTGTAAAGAATATATGTTGAAACTGACACACTGATTCTTTTTCACTTATCTAAGAAAGCATACATGTAAATAATACCTGAGCAATAGACCAAATTGTGCATTACACTTGGAATTACTTAAGAGCGTTTTACTGTCAACCCATCAATTTTTAAATGTTTATATACAACTTAACCTTTCATTTTTTGTTGCTGTATATTGCAAAATATCAACAAGACGGCCCTAGGTCGCTCACCTGAGAATCACACCATAACAGTGTAAACATGTTTGACCTAATGATTTCATGGAAACAAATATTCTGGTCAATTTTCATATGGATTGGACCAAAAATGTGGTCTTTTGAGTTTTTTTTCTTTTTTTTTTATTTAACGTCGCACCGACACATGACAGGTCATATGGCGACTTTCCAGCTTTAATGGATTTAATTATTTCATCACGAGCGGGCACCTGGGTAGAACCACCGCTATAGCATTAACAAAGTTTTTTCTTTTATTTAACCTAATGACCTACTTTTTGATCCCAGATGACCTATATTCAAACTTGACCTAGATTTCACCAAAGCAATCATTCTGACCAAATTTCATAAAGATCAATTGAAACTTACAGCCTCTATCGCATAGGCAAGAGATTTATTTTACTTGACCTATAGACCTAGTTTTTGACCTCAGATAATCCATATTCGAACTCGACCTAGATCTTATCAAGGCAATCATTCTGACCGAATTTTATAAAGATCAATTGAAAAATTCAGCTTCTGTCTCATACACAATGTTTTTTTTTATTTGACCTAGTGACCTAGATCTTATCAAGGCACTCATTCTGACCTAAATTTCATGAAGATCAATTTAACAATACAGCTTCTATTGCATACACAGGGCTTTTCTTTGACCTAGTGACCTAGTTTTTGATTCCAGGTGACCCATATTCGAACTTTATCTAGATTTTATAAAGGCTATTATTCTAACAAAATTTCATGAAGATCAATTGAAAAATACAGCCTCTATTGCATACACAAGGTTCTTCTTTGATTTGACCTAGTGACCTACTTTTTAACCCAAGATAACTCATATTCAAACCCGACCTAGATCTTAATATATCAATGGCAATCATTCTGACCACATTTCATGAATATCAATTGAAAAATACAGCCTCTATCGCATACACATTGTTTTTCTTTGATTTGACCTAGTGGCCTAGATCTTGACCCCAGATAAACCATATTCAAAGTAAACCTAGATTTTATCAAGGCAATTATTCTGACCAGATTTCATGAAGATCAATTGAAAAATACAGCCTCTATAGCATTAACAACGTTTTTCTTTTATTTAACCTAGTGACCTACATTTTGACCCCAGATGACCCATATTCAAACGTATCCCGTATTTTATCAAGACAATCATTCTGACTAAATTTCATGAAGATCAATTGAAAAAAACAGCCTTTATCGCATACACAACGTTTTTCTTTGATTTGACGTAGTGACCTATGTTTTTGACCTCAGAGACCCATATTCAAATTGATTAGTTTATCAAGGCAATTATTCTGACTAAATTTCTGAAGATCAATTGAAAAAAACAGCCTTTATCGCATACACAACGTTTTTCTTTGATTTGACGTAGTGACCTTGTTTTTGACCTCAGACGACCCATATTCAAATTTGATCTAGATTCTATCAAGGCAATTATTCTGACTAAATTTCCTGAAGATCAATTTAAAAATACAGCCTCTATCGCATACACAATATTTTTATTTGATTTGACCTAGTGTCCTAGTTTTTGACCCCAGATAACCCATATTCAAACTCGACCTAGATTTTATCAAGGCAATCATTCTGACCAAATTTCATAAAGATCAATTGAAAAAACACAGCCTCTATCGCATACACAACGTTTTTCTTTGATTTGACCTAGTGACCTACATTTTGATTCCAGATGACCCATATCTAAATTTTTCCTAGATTTTATCAAGGCAATTATTCTGACTAAATTTCATGAAGATCAGTTGAATAAAACAGCCTTTATCGCATACACAACGTTTTTCTTTTATTTGACGTAGTGAGCTAGTTTTTTACCTCAGACGACCCATATTCAAATTGGCCTAGATTCTATCAAGGCAATTATTCTGACTAAATTTCATGAAGATCAATTTAAAACTACAGCCTCTATAGCATACACAAGGTTTTTCTTTGATTTGACCTAGTGACCTAGTTTTTGACCCCAGATGACTCATATTCAAACTTGACTTAGATATTTTCAAGACAATCATTTTGAATTTAAATCATTTAAATATCAGGAAGATCAATCGAAAAATACAGCCTCTAACGCATACACAAGCTAAATGTTGACAATTAGACAGACGACAGATCAGGCGGACGCCGGACACCGAGCGATCACAATAGCTCAGAGAGCTAACAAATCTTAAGTCTTCTTAGTTTCATTTTTGCTTGAAAGTATATCTATAGTGTGTATATTTTCCTAGAACATTCAAAATTAGTTCTTGTGAGTAATTGTCGGCTCCGCTTATTTCGTTTAGAAAAGAGCTCACAGCAAATAAGATTTTAAACTGTAATGCATCTTTTGTTTAAAAGAGACATTTAAACGGAAAACCGTCATTGCATTTGTTTGATAAAATGTGTCTTTAAATTCTTTTCAATCAGAAAAGAAATGTTTTCTTTTCAATCAGAAAAGAAATGTTATGGTGATTCACTGGTATCAAAATGACAAAAGCAAAATTTAGCGGGCTACCACGTCCCTTAAAAATAACTTTTCTGTCGTATTTTTAGTAACTTAACAGATATGGTTCATTCAATTATGAAATAAAACAAGCCTACATGTTCAAACTGTCAAAAACATGTTAATTCCTATAGATTTAAAGTACCGAATTTCAAGAATTTGATTTTTTCATTCCAAGAATGTTTTCTAAAGGTCTCAGTTACAGAACAAGCATACCAGATACTAGTGAATATATTTACGATCTATTCTATCTCTGCCAAAATAATTAATATTTCAGGCATATAAATCTGTCAGATCGGTCTGTAGTTATATACACTTATAAAATGTAGTACTTCAAATGCGCTATTACTCGTTTAATTAGAGTTATATTACACTTTGCATAAGACCCAATGCGTGAATGTCTATAAAATGAACCGAAATCATTTTCAGCAGCTAGTGGTAAAATTCAAAAACAATTATGAACAGGCACAAAAACAAAATATAGTCTCGTCGATGTCAGTATCTAAACGGAGGGCAGTAGTGAGGTTGGCATACCATTTATAAGTCTAAAACTCAAGATTGACCGTTTCAAGTTCATTTGGTCTTACCCTCTTGTGTAGCGTGCTAAATGTTGTGTATCGGTGCTGTTCGCGTTAATATCGTATTTCTATTTGATTTAGGTGGACTCTTTTGCGTATTCTCCGTACGCGTATTCGGCATTTTACTGTTTTCATTACAATAAAATCAGAGACAAGAAGAATATGAGGAGTGGTTCTATTTCAGATTCATAACATTAGTCATGCAATGAACATGCCATAAAATATTTCTGCATACGTTATTTCTGTCACACTATACACCATATCATATTATTTATGTCCTTCGGTATTATGGTGTAGATAAACATGAAAATGACGTGTTGTATATATCTGCGTAGATTTTATCCAAGATCTCATTTATAATTCATAAACCTGGAGTCCCATTCAGACTGTGTTTCAAATGATGCTAATGCACTTTTTGCTCTCAGCTTTTAAAGTATCAAGCAAATAATTATAAAATAATGTTCATTCTGTCATCTGGTTATCCATTTGGTTTAATACATGAATAGATGTATTAATATGGGGACTCTCATTTTTAAGACGTGCATACTTTGTTTGGCTTACAAGTTTCCTCTTTTCACATTTTGCTCATAAAAGTGGATCTGTCATAGGAAATTAAGGTATAAGTATATAGTATCAAATGCTTTAAAAGACTGTCTTGTGCTTATCAGAAACTGGTGCATTTCGAAATCTTTAGTTCTATTCTTTCTAATTGATATTTCCAAGATAATATAAAAGGCTGTGCTGAAAACTTTAATTTGTAGCTTGTTATTATATTTATCAGTTAAAATATCTTAACCAAACCTGTTCTACTTTAATAGATATTTGATATTACCGACCCATTCCCACTTGTGTACCTTACTTCAGATTCAGAAAAATGCTGGCCAAAAATTAATGGTAAAAAGAATATTTTCGCAACAAGTAGAACCTGTTTGGCTTAATGGTACATCATTAGCCAAATTTTTGATGATTAGCATTTATTTTCCGCATATATTTCGGAAGAGGTATTCAAAGAAACATTTTCTTTCAAAATGACGGATATCTTCAATCAAAACGCTCGTACATCTTTAATACTTCTGGTGCAAAATAGCAGTCCTCATGGTTGAAAATTATTTTGTAAATATTTGCTTTCAATTGCACTTTAAAGCTGGAAGCGAAAATTGCAAGTCAAAACATGGTATAAAAGCTAGTGAGGAATACGCAAATTCTTCCTATCACTATGCTGGAGACTCAACATTTAGTACAGTTTTGCGCATTCTACACTAAGGCAAAACATGTGGAACAATAAATGTACACATTTCAAAGTATAATTAATCCACACTAATTTTTAAATTATTTAATTGGTATATCAGGCGAAAATGAAAATCCGATGGAAACAAGTTCTTATCGTTGGGATCAGATATCAAGAATACGATGATGAAATCGCGATAGTACGATAATGAAATTGCGAAATCATGATGCAACGATAACGAAAACGCGATATCACAATATCACAATAGTAAACACGATATAGTATATCGCTTTATCATCGTACTATCGTATTATTGCGTTTTCGTTATCGTTTTATCGCGTTATCATCATATACTATATGGTAATACGATAACTCATTGATAAAACATTATGTGATCTATTTTATTTAATACTTCCTTATGTGGACATAATCAACAATGTTCGCGGATTTCTGGGTAAATTGTGCAGTGAGTAACTATCTCTGTCATTGACGTGCATGCCTCCTCACATCAATAACACTTAAAGCGGTCCATAGTTTTTACTCTGAAAAAAAACACGCTATCACTGATGAAACAAGCAATACAATATGAATGAAAATAGATATTTATACATGTATTAGTAGATTATGGTCGTTTAGCATACATTATGTACATGTGAACTCATTCATTTCTATAGAATATTAGTCAGTTAGGTGTTTATCCTTCCTACGATTTCGTGTAAGTTCATGTAAACTGAGTTCGGTTATTATCAACTCGAAGTTAGGTTTTTATCCATTTTCTCGCTGTCAGCATATTTGATCGTGTATTGTGTTAATATGCAGTTTGCTAACAACATAGTGTATAATCATTATTTATTACGTATTACATAGATCAATTGTTCAGTCTTCATTGTATTTAACTTAAAAGGTGGCAATTCGAGGAGCAAATACAAGACTGTATTAGATTACTGTAGAAGACAAATCATGCATTATATTATTAATTCATGGGTGATTCAAAGATTATATTTCAGTGTTCGTCTATTAAAACTAATGCTACTGGACACTAAATAAAATTTAAAATACTTCAAATAATTTAAATTTGATAGTGAATTTGTTGATCCACCAGGGTTGTTCGAATATGTATTCCGCTGTACGACCATCTGAATTCTTCAGAGCGATTATTTTCATATTTTTAATCAATTGATAAACTTGGTGGCTAAATAGATAAACCGAAAATTCAGTCGTAGACCAAACGAAGACCAAACGAAGCATCATACTTTAAAATCAAATAACTAGACGGAAATACGAATGGTCGTGTTTATGAGCTTAACAGTATTGCATATTATACTATATCATGTAAAACAATGCCAAATCTCCATCATCCACGATAATATTTATTGTCATTATCCGGTGCTAAAACTAATTATTTCTGTCTTACGATGTATAAATACGCGGAGTATGTCTGTATTGTTGTAGCAAAACAATCCGGCTTTTCATTTCACAAGTGAGCAAAACACATATGTGATTGTATACAAGAAATGTCTTATGTACGGAAATTTAAATGAAAAGGAGATAGTGGAAAGTATTGATAGTGAAGAAAGAACTTGAAAATTCATTGGAAAATTAATTAAGTATTACTTGAAAGGAATATAGAAATGAAAAATGGTTAGTGTAATTGGAAATGGAACTAGGTTCCAGTGCTTAGTTGTCATCTATATTCCTAAGGGTCTTCTTTTATATCTGACCAGATTGACTGCTACCAATCACTAACAAAAACAAGGATTAAAGTCTAGTAGAAAATCCACATTCAAAATGTGATGCCGCCTATTCAAGCAGTCATTTTCATGTATTGAGATTTGTGGTAAAGAATAGATTCGCAGTCTGATATTGATTCATAATAAGGTTTTCAATTAAAGTATTCAGGCTGGAAATGAAAGTCGATAAAATTGAATAAAATAGGACCACATTTAATTACTTTTCCTTTGTGATGAAATGATGATTTCTGTTTGATAAAAAATTGTAAAGTGAAGCTTCAACTCAGTGCAACATGATACACACCAGAGAACGTCAAACGGTAATCATGAATTCAAACAAATACTATATTCCATTTTCCTGTCTAATCCAGTTATTCAAAACGCGATGTCGCGTTGATTGATCATCCGGTTATTCTATTAAACATGCTGAATATGTCCCGTTTGATTTCTAAGCATTGTGAATCATCATTAAATTTTGTTATCTATGTATGCTTTTGTGCAAATCCCCACAGTTCAGGGAATATTACACTTCCACTTAAATTAACCTTTTCATGATGGAACATTGTGTGTTAGCTGATATTATTTATGAATAATGAATTAGCTTTAATAGCGATTAAATTACTGAATTCATTGTTTAAATTTAATAGCTATTAAAGCTAACTCATTATTCATAAATAATATCAGCTAACACACTAAAATACAATACCAGCTAGCATAAAATGCACTGTCATAAATAAATTGTCATTTATGACAGTGCATTTTATGCTAGCTGGTATTGTATTTTAGGCACTATAAGCATGATAAGTGTATTGAGTTGCATTGTAAGTATATATAGAGAATATTAGGTTACTGTCTTATAAATTTAAATTTATTAAGTGAGTCGGAGAAAATATAAAAGTCGAGGCTCTGCCGAGACTTTTATTTTTTCGTAGACGAACTTAATAAATTTAAATTTTATAAGACAGTAACCTAATGTTCTATTTATCCTACCTTCTGATCTAAAATCATTCTTAAATTAAAATTCAAAATTTACCACTAGATCTGAGTCTGTCTTGCACAGAAATTAATACGCACCACCATTACACAAACAGGTCTTTAAAATAAAAATATTATAAAATTAGAGCCGAAAAACAAAGGCTAACCTTGTTCTGCTTTGTGTCTGACTTCTCTGTTCTGCTGAACATTAAAGAATAATTTTAATTTGCTGCCAAGTGAAGTTTTGTCCGAAGTTCAGTTGAATGTCGGATTGCCCATCCTCACCAAGCAAACGATTGACGAGACTTATATACACGCCATATCGCCGCTTGACAAAACGAATAGGCAAACCGTTTCCTCGATGATTTTATTCAATAACACTCCATTACAGATGCAATATATTCCTAGATTGACGAGTAGAAAGCTAAAATTCTGAACAAACGCTATACATGAGTCACTTTCTGTTTCTCCGAGCGTTTCCGTTATAAAGACTTTTTGTAGTAATTGCAAGTACGGTATGCATACACTATACATTTGTGATGGTCTCACATACCTAATAAAAGCGCGTTTATGAAAATAATTGCATAAATATGTCTTTAGCAGTTATTCTCAAAAACAAGGTGGCGTCGTTTTAAAAAAAATCCAAAAAGTAGTCCGCCAAGCTTTATTTAGTCACTGACCAGATAAAGCAAAATTTATCTGACCCCTTGATTTTTGCCTTTATTTTGCATGAAGGTAGGATAAACTACGCTATACTGTATATTAGTTGGTATTATATTTTAGGCACTATAAGTGTATTGAGTTGCATTTCAAGTATTTAATATACTATATTGTATGCTAGCTGGTATTATATTTTAGGTATTATACATTTTAAGTATATAATAAACTATACGTTTATGTTCGTTCCTAGGTTAAAAAAAATACGTTTCAGATAAAGTCATTTATTTCTATATTGCCAACTATGAACGTTTCTTTTGGATCTCTTTTTCTTTAAAACATAGTATCATTTTTATTTTTGTTGGACATTGCTTTCTTTGCGAAGATCTCATATCCTGATAACTGTTTGTGACCATAATTTAAACAAAGGTACTGAAATGAATAGTTGGTTAGTCTTCGGTAGGATGCTCTTTTATGTCGTATTGCTTCGGAATACCAAATTATATAGCAGAGTTAAAAGGAGTTATTTGGTCGACAAAGCAAAACTGTTTGGTATGAAGCCGATAGAAACATTTTATTACTGAACAAATTATACAGTTTATACAATTTTAATGCTGCAGACTCATGTTTACTTTCATGAGACTAAGATACACTTAAACATTAAACGTTTACAAGTAACTACCTGCGGAACCTTTCGTCAATGTTTTCTTTATCACAGAGTATCAGTCAGTAAACGATTTATTGGTTTGGCAAACATAATATTTAGAGTTCGAAAATAAACATCCGTTAAACATTCAATCAACATCTAAGGGAAACATTTTCAGTTCTTCTATCAAACGGAGAATACTGTTGACTTATTTCCTTTGCAAAAACTGCAAGTGATCGTTCAATACAACAATCTTAAACATAAGTGAAAAAGAATGTCTCGTCATATGGCAGCTTACGGGTTACAACATATTAACATAAACAGTACTCGCTTTTGATCAAATTTACTCAAGATATATCACGTTTTCGATAGTATTACGAATACCTAAATTACACTACTATAATAGATGATTTTCGCAACAGAAACTTAATGGTTTTGAACGCGATTTAATGGGTTATATGCCCTGGTAACATATTTCCACCTTCAGAACTAGGCGTTATTTAGGAAACCCATCTGTCACATATACCAGTCGTGTTTCATGTTCGAATTATAATATCAGTTTATATTGGAAACGTTTGTATGTGTCGATTTAAGAAAAAATAATAGACTAACACAAGTGCATCATAACTAAATAAATACTTGCTTACAGTCTGAGGTAGATAGTGGCATAGTCAATCCATAATACAAGTGTATATACATTTTTACTCTAGTACCCAACATTTCAATGCAACTTTTATTAAGAAAATCTACAATTTTCTCGCAAAAAAACGTGAGCAAATTATTTCACTGTCATTATTATACAATTGATTAAAGGCAATGCCATTTTTGCTACAAATGTCAGAATTTCAGCAAGTTGATGATTTTAATAATTACATCCAAAAACTGTTCTGATACGTTTGAATAGTTATGTTCATAACTGGTCAGAAATTATAAATGCAAAGAAGGTTCAAGTGTAATATAAATGTATATTTCAGAATTTCAAATAGAAATGTAATTACATTTTACTTCCTAGACTTAGGTCAGCTCTGGTAAAGTTTAGGTTTGGGTTTTTACCGCTATCCGTCTTGAAGTAGTACATCATTAAAAGCTAAAATACCGCAGCGGGCATGTTCACCAGTCCCTCCATCCCGCCCCCTTTATCTCCCCCTTTCCATTTTTATATCTTGCATGTAATTACAATGTACTTGTTGTTAGATGTTTTTCCGTTAAATATTCTATTTGTTGCAGGCCTACTTTGCGATGCATGGCTCTATGGCTGTGTTTAGGGTGCCTTGTGCTTCCGGGATATCTACCCTTACCGTATATTTTTTTATAATTAGTTCTAATTTGGTAGAATATTTTTCGACAGTCGCCACTATTAATCTATAAGGACAGATTTATTTTGAAAAGCAATCTTACCAGAAAATCACTTTCATACTTATTCTCTAAGTATGGTTTATACAGCTGTCACAGCCTGTTTTGAAAAGTTTAAGTTTGTCATGCAGCAATTAATGAAGTGGACCCGTGATGAAAATCGGCAAATTAAGTTTCGATATTTCCGGCCTTTTGCGGACAGTTATATGGGCGTTGAGCTATTTTACGTCCGATGTCTGCCGAATTGCCTGATGAAGAATTGCGGGTCCATTACCTTAAATCATATATAAAATTATTTTTTATCTTACTAGGATATTACCTCTGTGACTCACACAGACTTTAGATGTTTTAACAACCATACAGGTTACTTCAGTATTTGTGTCTTAAACAATTGGAACAATTTACTCTTAGAATATTTCCAATGGTTGTAAGACAAGTTTGAATAAATTGTTAATGTACTGGCTTTTAATGTCTAGTAGAGTGATACAACTCTTACCTTTGTTTTAGTCTGGCGTTTGATTTTCTGCATTTAAGATTCTTAACAATTGTTTGAATGTGAAGTGTGTGGCATTGTCAACATTAGGTTTATGTCTTTTCATAATGTTTGCAGTATATGCAATGAAAATTTTAAGGATATGAACAATATGTTTTTACATCTATAAAACTTAAAATGTATATGGTTTCTTAAAATTCTTATGATAATGAACAAATCATATGCATAAGAATGGAGGACCTTATATATGTAATCATAGCAATCAGTACACCGGTATAGAATAACAAAGTTAAATCTACATCTCACATTATTGTTAGAAGTGTTTAATTACGCAAATTAGTCTAGAATGTGAAATATTTTGGCCCCGAACTTTTTTTGAGCAATAAATGGTGTTTAATGAATAATGAATATATTTAATATGTTGCGTTTAAAACACTGACGTGCAATTAATGGTTAAATGTTTTGGCAAGTGGTTGCAGTTCAGTCGCAGACATAGTATTTATATATACTGCAACACCAAATTGTTAACATTGAGCTGGCGTCCAAGGTAAACAGTACTTAATTGTTCTCTCAAATCAATTGATTTGAACCGAAAACACCGCAAGTCTTTTCTTTTGCGAGAAATACTAGTGCATAAGATTTAAAAAAAGCTGATAAAAATGTATGCTACCTTCTATATTTATTACTGTGTAGGTCATGATCTTGATGTACATTCAGTTTATTGGTGTTTTTCGCAGGCAATACAAAAATAAAGGAGCATCATTTGTACCTCTTCTCCGTCTGAAACCACGGGGGAAGCCAATATGATTAACTATGAAACACACACCGAATTTATTTCCTGTCCGAAATATATGTATGTTATAAGACCCATGTATTTCAACGTTTCTCGAAACGTCGCAGTTTATATGCAGTTAATTAAAGAGTGTCTTAATTTGAACAAATTTGTTTTTACCAAAATGGATTATGAAATCTTATCAAATTATTTATATTAATTGGTTAATTGGTTACGTGCAGTTAATTAAAGCTTGTCCTAAGCAATAGAAAGAGTAGGGGTTCACGAGAATATTTAGGTTATTTCGAGAAGGCATGTGGCACCTACAATTTCTGTTTTGTAGCATGGTCCGTCAATATGAACAACGCATTCGGCTACTAATTTTGATTGACAAGTTAACATTCCATTTAAAGCGTTGCTACTATCTCGTGACAAGCGTACTCTAACTGAAATAGAGAACGGTTTCAGAAAGTTCAACATTTCCCAACAGTATTCTATATGTAGGCGGAACATAAGACATGTTCTCTAACTAAATTAGAGTACGGCTTATAGCTACGCCTCTTCCTCAGTTGAAGAATATTACAGATAGAAGTTACCAGTTGTAATGACACTGCAGGTGAACCATGATACAATATCAACTTATTTGTTTTTACCAAAATGGATTATGAAATCTGATTAAATCATTTATATCAATTGTTAATCGGTTAATTGGGTATTCTTTACGAACGCTTCAATTAGGATGCAGTAAACAGTTTTTTGAGATGCAGTTATTGATAGAAAATTAGTTGAGTAGCCTTGATCTTGAAATTATGACGTAGTGACTTGCAATTGTGAATACATGCCTTCGTTGAGCTAGCTTAAAGTGGAGTTGTCATTTTAGCAGGAGCCTCAGGAAAATTGGAAAAGTGAAAAGAAACGGTACAGATGGCACATATATTTGTAGTTATTTTCAGATTTTACAGTGATACCGAAGTATGAAACAGTGTAGCAGTGGGTGCTATCATTTGACGGGAATTTTCTGCACCGATTTGAAAATTGACAAATTAAGCGTTTTTCGACATCAGATTTCGCGACCTGGAGAGCACAACATTCAGGTCTTGTAAACAGAAAACTAGATATTAGACATGTATTGTAGATGGTTTGTAATGTTGACATACAGTCATGTTAGTATTGCAATATATTTATTTCAGGTGTGTGATTACAGACTTTTGTGTGAGGTTTTGAAAGTCAAGTAGGCGACTACAGTCCGAGAAGCTCTGAAACCTGTTTATTGTCTCCTTACTTACGCTAGTTTTATATTGTTGTCATCTATCAAATGCTACGAAATATTTCTTTTATTTATCATTTAATCCTTGACAGAAAAATATGTAAATATTTGAATTCATGTGTGTATAAATTTATGTACTGGTAGCCTCTTCTTTCTGGTCTACACATCTGTGCCACTAGAAACGTCCTGCGAATATAACTACAGTTGAGTTCATAGATGCCTGTCAGTGCCGACTAACGCCATAAAGAGGTCCCGAAAATACCACACGAGTTACTGGAATCGGTTGACCGGTGCCTTTGGTTGATTCCCCCGTACAGAGTCATTGCGAGTCTGTATGAACCATACTCGCCGTCCCAAGGTCTTTGTAGAGCCACTCCATCCGGTCTTAGTCGGGATACCGACGGCTGCACCCAAGTATAGTTATGGTCTACAACCGTCGATGCCTTGTGCCTTCTCCGCAATGTCCACGCTCCGGAGGGAATGAGAAGAAATATTAAATAGCTTACTATTTCCAAGTAACTATCCAGTCTTGATGGAAAGCTTCATTTGAATTTATTCTTAACAGTAAATTTGGCAATCAAAATTTCAATCTCAAACTCAGCTTGAACCGATTTTTTTTTTGTGAAAATGGGGCCTGGGCAAACCATGTTAACAAGTACACTCAATCGGGTTGAAATTTACAATACAACTAGTTTTAACACGCCAGTTCAGTGAATTTATATCCCCGCCGAAGTTTGTTTTGTGAATGAGAAGAATATGTTTTAAAATATATTTGTTTTCCACTTATACACAAGTTATGTACAAAAGGATCGTGCAACGATTTGTTGTTTCATTTTTTTATAAAATGAACGACGAAAACTCTGTCCTATAGTGGTCTATAACTGTATCAAGTTTCATGAAGATTCATCAAAGGGTTACTGTATTTTGTGGGAATTTCTGAATTTTAGAACATTTAAAGGACAATAACTTTGTTTACTGAAAATATCCTGATGAAAGATGTGCATGGATGGCTTTCTTTGGTATTTGGGTATTTATAGATTGGGGTGGGGTGGGGGGCTCTCATCACCGCTGCGAGAAAATTTTAAGCCACTTCAGACTAATCATGTTGAAATATGCATACTACTAGCCTGAACAATAGGAGTATAGGTAGGGATAGATTTTAAACAATCCTCCTTCAGAAAGTTTGAAATTCCCCAAGACAAAGTGATGCGTATTTAAGCAATTCACAGACAAAAACTTGTAACAAGTAAACTCTGCTATAACCTAGGCAACTGGGGGACAGGTACATTGCGGGATTGATGTAATGTAAACATTCTGCAAGACAAATGGTGAACATTTTGAGCTAAACATGCTGTTATTTATATTCCAAAATACACACTGCTGGTGAAAATAAGTACCTGGGACAAACAAAATAAGTAACTATTTGTTGGATTTATTGTTGACTGTGCCTCTACACAACAAACACTACTGAATTAGTATGTAATCCAGTGATTCAATCAGGTTTTGTATTTTTCATGGAATTATATATTCGAGTATCGCAATAACAGTTTACAATACAAACGCATTCTAAAAAGAAAGAGAATATATATATAACAGGTAGAATACTTGGATAAATGAGTGATAAATAAGGTGCATGCCCCCCACCCCCTACCTCCTATTTGAATGGAAGTGGTAACTGACATGTTATATCTGGGGAAATATTTGTCATTTTGTATAACGTATATGTAATGGACCAGACAGGAAAAACACCCCCAATGACCTTTGACCTCAAAGTGTGACATTGATCAATCTGTTTTGTGCATAACAAGTTGACTCATTCGGAGAAACATATTTGCCAAAAATATTAAAATCCCTTGATGGATGGCAAAATTACGGACGGGAAGAAACTATTGACATTTGACCTCAGGGTATGACCTTTACCTTTGGGCTAAGAGCCTGGATGTTGGGCATGTCACGTCATCTTATTATGGAATATATTTTTGCAGTGTAATATTAGAATGCCTCCAAGTATGACAAAGCTATGGACCGGCCGGGAATAAAATACATGTAATATCAAAATTTCTTGATAAATGACAAAGTAACAGACTGGACACGAGTTTAGGACAAACGAACGAATGAGCAAACGAATGAACAAACGGACGGACGGACAGACAGACGGACGCTGCAATTTCTGTATGCCGCCCCGAAGGTGGACATTATAAATTTGCTTCATCTACTTAGATCTATAAGACAATATTACTAGATCAGATGCCGTATTCATAAAGCATCTTAAGTATAAGTATAAGAAATTGATTATTTACTTAACTATTACTTAGGTAAGAAATTTATTTTACATAGGTATATTTGTTATTCATAGAACAACTTAATAAGTAATTCTTGGCTTTTATTGTGGACGAAAACCTTAAAAACAACAACATTAACTTCAGACAGATACAACATGCACAATTATGTTTAAAGTGCTTTTATCTGAAAAAACAACATTTTTTTTTTGTTTTCTGACTTAAGTCATTTCTTACGTGTCTTAAGTATAAGCTGTTTTATGAATAGGACTTCAGTTTTTTACTTAGACTTAAGCTGAAATCACCACAACATTAAGTAAAATCTTCAACTTAAGTCAAAACTTATACTTAAGATGCCTTATGAATACGGCCCCTTGTGGGGCAATTTTTTATAAAAGTAAGGACATGTAGGTGACAGATCAGGCATTCTTGATGTACCCAATATGCTTTTCCTTCCGGTCTTTGTATCAAATAGTTCTGCCCCCAAAACAATTGCGACATTTTTACATACATATATATTTAAAATGAAACTTGCTCAAAACAAAACGCACAGGCAGCTGCCTCGATGTGCCTCAGTGTAGTTACGGCACTGCTTTAGATAAGTTTAGATATCTGATTATTCTGTCTATGCACATTCGTTGTTTAACATGTAACCTTAATTTGGTTTACAAAAGAAGATAGTGACAACTCCTGTGGTTCTAGTGTGATCATGTTCCTTGACCCATTTCTCATATTCTCCTTTAGCCTTTAAGGCTTTGACTTTCTGAACAACTTCAGCTACCTCTTCCTTTGTTGCAAATGTCCAGTATGCACGGGGTGCACGTAGGGACTCATCTAAAATATCATCTAAGTTGTAATAAGTTTTATAAATATCTGAACCCAATATGTTTAGTTTTTGAATACAGTTGATACCAGCATCTTCAAACATTTGTTCAAACTGTTCCAGTGAGGGGAGAACTGATGCGTTATGTCGGTTCGTCAATTCCATATTCAGCTGCGAGTACCACGTGGCCCTAGAAAGCGTTGTTGCAAGGACCGTTGAAATAATAATCAACCCGTTTGGGCGTAAGATCCTAACAGACTCTTTCAGTGTCTTAACACTATTCGGAAAAGCAGGATTGTCTATGTCTAGATGATTCATAAGCTATTTAAATAGAAAAAAAAATACATATTCATTCTGCTTCGAAGTTCTATGTCGTTTTACAATGTATTATAATCAAATCTTTGTTAACCAGCTATCCAATGAAGCGGCAAAAAATCCACTGCTTAATGCAGGTGACAGTTTCAGGCAGTTCGATTTTGTTTTTGAAAATTAAAGTCAATTTAGAAAGCTAGCTGACTGTTTCCTTAAGGTATGTGCCTCTTTAACACAAGTGACCATTGATGTTGTATGAAGCAATTCAAGTTAATTAAATCTGTGCTTCGAATATTTAAAAACATAAAACACTAAACAGTTTGTTGCAACTATCATACTTAAATTTTTATTTACATATCTGGAAAAGCTATCAGTATCTACAGACTATATGTCGACGAAATAAGGCATAACGTCAGGGCTGTTTGTTATCTTACTAAATAAATACAAACCAGATTAAATACGACAGCATCAAAAGATTCATCTGGAAACGGGATGGGAGGCATCTTTGCCTCAATAACCTCTTTAACCACTCCTCTCGCCATGTAGTCAGCAAGTTTGCATTTAGCTTTCTCTAACATTCCAGATGATGCGTCCAAAATCGTTATCTGACCAACATCCATATCAGCGAACTCTTTTGCATAATTCCCAGTTCCACAACCAGCATCTAATATATGCACATCCTGAAAGAGATTGCAGTTCATTCCATATAATGCAGTATAGATCGAAAATGGTAAATTAAAATATTATTCATAAGAAAAAATAATTAAAGGACCGTCGTTTTAATGATAACTTAAAAATAGACATTATTGCCGAATGCCCTATGGTCTGCTGTTGTAATGTGTATTCATTTTGTCATTACATAAAAACTGTTGTTATATTAGCACGGTATAAACCACGATATTTTCAAATCTATAATATTTTCCCAATAATGGCCCTGTTAACAACTTCTGATTAATGTGTCAATAAGTACTGCGGTATTTGGGCTTAAGGGCCTTAATGATAAATTCCCAATTTGTTTATTCATTTCTAAGTTATACTGTTACATGTAATGACGTTTGACATTTTCGTAGATTTTAAAGAAGACACCTATCTGTTCTACCCTTCCAGCAATCGTCTGGTTGTAAGAGAGGGCGATGCATAGTTTGTACGCCCCATCATTACAATCGGCCCTTTCTGTTCTATTAGGTAGTCTCCATATCCGATATTGGCAGTTACGGAAACACAGTTTTTTGTACGGCCTAAAGAATTCTTATAATATTATATTTTAAGAAATATTGAAAAAATATTGGAATTCTATAAACAAGAGCTGTCTGTTGACAGCGCGCTCGGTTATTCGAAGAATTGATGGAAGTATGGGGTCAAAATATTGCCAGAGATTTTCAGACAAAAGAAAAAGAATAGATAAGACAAACAATGTACCTGCATTTGTGGATTTGGTTAAGTCTTGCACTATATGGCAATGTGTGACTATGATGGTAAGAAAGTGTTCAAAGTTTCAAAGCCATATATCAAACAGTTTGAACAAAATATGGAATTGTATGCGAAACTTAACTAATTTACATGTCAAAAAGGGCCATAACTGAGCTAAAGTACTTGTCCTAGTTATGTAGTGTTTGCCTACATTATGTAGACTATGATGGTAAACAAGTGGTCAAAGTTTCAAAGCCATATGACAAACAAGTTAGGCAAAATATGGACTGGAATGAAAAACTCGACAGAGTTACGTACTCTTGCCTACAGTTGGGAATCATGACGATAAACAAGTGTTCAAAGTTTCAAAGCCACATGTCAAATAGTTTTGATAAAACGTTGACTTGTACGAAAACTGAACCAATTTCAAAGTCCAAAAAGGGCTATAATTCAGCCCAAGTACTTGACAGAGATATGTACTCTTTCCTACAGATAGAGACTGTTATAATAAACAAGCGATAAAAGTTTCGAAGCCATATGTCAAACACTACACAAAATGTGAACTAGAACGAAAAACTTAACCAAGATTTGTACGTTAAAAGGGGCCATAATTCAGCCAAAATCTTTGATGGAGTTATGTACTCTTGCCTAAAACTGGACATTGCGATGGTACACAACTGTTGAACGTTTCAAAGCTTTATCTCAAAAGACTTTGTCAAAATATGGACTGGTACATAAAACTTAACCAAGGTGTGACGCCGACGCCAACGCCGACGCCGTGGTGAGTAGGATAGCTCTACTTATTCTTCGAATAGTCGAAGTAAAAATGAAAGTAGAACGAGATGATGACACATGTATATACACTCGTTTTAGTTTATACATAATTTATTTTAGGTCGATTGTGAAGGAAGTTCTACAACTTATATTAATCACTCTCGACACCTCACTCCTGATGGAATCCATCGTCACGAAGGTATGAGAGAAGAGGCCAGTTTCCCTTTTAATGCTGAGCGTCAAGCAAGGGAGCTACTGGTACCATTTTTCACGTCTTTGATATGACGCGGCCGGAGATCGAACCTATGACCTCCCGCACTTGAAGCGGACGCTCTACCACTAGGCTATCGAGACGGTATGATATACACTCGTTTTGAAAGAGTCGTTCCAGATGCTTTTGGAATGGTTCATCCGTACGTTAACAAAGTGCACACCTGCAATTTTTTACCGCTGTAGAACTGTAACATGGCAGCCATAACGTCTGTTCCAGCCGCCATTCTTTGGTCGTCGTAGATATGAGATGTCTCGTTGTAATCTTCATACGTACTCATACTAATTCGGTTTTTTTTCTGCAAATAAAACGGGAATTGTTTCATTCATTTGGTATTGTTTTTGTTTTGGTTGGGTTTTAAGTCAACCGACATAATTTAGGTCATAAACGACTTTTCTAGCTTTTGATGGTGAAAAAAAAAACCAACACAGGCGCCCGTCTGAGCTTTGTTTAAGGCATAGGTGGACACCTTTGTAGAACCTACGACCTTCGGTAAGCCACCTCACAATGAAGAATTCTATACACAAAGCAGGGTTTCAAAGTCAAGATTCGAAGTCAGCGACCCTAACCCTAATCACCCAGTCAAAGACGTCACTTAATTTATTTATAGCTACAATACGTAAACATAATTTGATAGTAAAGACCATCCTTGCGAAATGCAAAAAGTGGTCTTTTTTGACAGGTGGTCTCCAACTCAATAAAATTCACATTGATTATTTCTTACCAGAATGAGTAAACAGTGGCCATTTTCACGCTCGTTTATTAGCAATGGCCTTTATTCGGAGACGGATTTCACTGCAGGTTAAACTTTAAAGTTCGGTTTTAAAGGCATTGAACTGTCGGAGTGTGACCCCGTCATACGTTTTCCTTTGGAAATAGCAATAGATATCAGTAAACTGAATTATTTACATGTCATTGATTAATATGCTGTCCAGGTTTAATGTAAAATGTCTCTTTCTTTGTATGATTTGGTGATGTTTGAGTTTTTATTATTGACCAAAGCGTTTAAACCACGGCGTCAAAACATCGTGCGTGTAACGTGCTGATGTGTAAATAAATAACGGAATTTTAGACTTAAGCAAAAAAAGGTATGCATAGTTTTGTCAATGATTTTCCTGTTACTTTGTCAGTTTGACTGTTAATGACATAATACCCTTTGACAGGACTTAGCCCAGTGATAACACCGTCAGACTATGAAACCGTGGGTCGTGTGCACAAAACAGCAGCTGCAGTGGTCCAAAAGTAACACCTTCTAACTACGAGACCCTGGCTCGTGTGCACATAGCAGCGGAAGCAGTGGTATAAAAGTATCACTGTCTGACTACTAAACTGTGGTTCATATGCACGTGGCAGCGGTCGCAGTGGTCAGGAAATAACACTGTCAGAATACGAAACTTCGGGTGACGTGCAGATAGCAAAGGACGCAGTGGTCCAGACGTAACTTTGTCATACTATGAAACCGAGGATTGTTTGAACATAGCAGCGGCCGCAGTAGTCAAGTAGTAACATTGTCAGAATTCGATACCGCGGGTGATGTACAAATAGCACCGGACGCAGTGGTCCAGAAGAAACACTGCCAGAATACGAAACCGTGGGTGATGTGAACGTAGCAGCGGGCGCAGTAGTCAAGAAGTAACATTGTCAGAATTCAGTACTGCGGGTGATGTGCAAAGAGCACCGGACGCAGTAGTCCAGAAGAAACACTGCCAGAATACGAAACTGTGGGTGATGTGCACATAGCAGCAGACGCAGTGGTCAAGAAGTAACATTTTCAGACTACAAAACCGTGGGTCGTTTGCAACTAGCAGCGGTCTCAGAGGTCCAGAAGTAACACTGTCAGGCTGCGAAACCGTGGGTCGTTTGTAACTAGCAGCGGTCGCAGTGGTCCAGAAGTAACACTGTCAGGCTGCGAAACCGTGGATCGTTTGCACATAGCAGCGGTCGCAGTGGTCCAGAAGAAATACTATCAGACTACGAAACTACTGGTCGTGATCCAGTTGTAACACTGTCAGATTACGGAACCGTGGGTCGTTTGCACATGGCAGCGTTCGTAGTGGTCCAGTTGTAGTGGTCCAGTTATAACACTTTCTGACTACGAAACCGTGGGTCGTTTGCACATAGCAGCGGCCGCAGTGGTCCAGAAGAAATACTATCACTATGAAACCGCGGGTCTTGTGCACATACTACTAGCAGCGGCCATACTTGTCCAATTGTAACACTGTCAGATTACGAAACCGCGGGTCGTTTGCACATAGTAGCGGACGCAGTTGTCCAGAAGTAACACTGTCTGACTAGGAAACCTGGGGTCGTGTGATCCTGCATACTTTGTATCTGTTTTGCACTACATCCTCCCCTCCCCCTCCCCAATAATTTAGCTTGCAAATGAGTACAAACATACGCAGATCTCGCTGACATGACAATATCCCTTCGTAGTTAAGGAAATACTATTTTCAGCCACCGCTTTAAGACATAACAAATCTGATTTTATATACATTAGAAAGAGTAAAATTTTTAATTGTTTTATTAAAATGCTGATTTTTCATGTGAGACTTGAGTAGACCCAAGAAAAATTCAATGAGATCCAACAGCTAATATTTAAGAGATATGTATATCATATTTATTATATTTATTTTTAGTGTAAACCTCCTGTATATAAGTGTAGTTTTAAGCCCAGTAGATTGCTTTTGCTGACAAAAATAGCGATTTTTAACTTTCATTTAAATTATACTACCTTTAATGTTTCTCCGTAAAAGTATAACCTTTCAAGAATAAGCGAATATAGTCCTAAGCAAATCACGAGAAATATTTTGTTACAAAACAGAATTAATTTATGTGCACGCATATATCGGATACACTATTTATCACGGTGATGGTACGTACACCGGATTTGCCATTTTGTGATTAGGTGTTTTCCGGAAACGTGATCGATGTTTGTCAACAAGGTAAATAAGCATCCGGTCAACTACTGTATTTTACTATTATATAAGAAAAAAATGGATTTTATTCTTAGTAACCAGATATTGTGAATATGCTGTGACAAGCATAAAATGAGTCAATCTTAAGTGGAAACGATCAAATTTGTGATAAAATGACAACTTTACCATTTGATAAATGCATGCCGTGAACACATTTCTCCTAATACCATCACCTATTTGCATTGTGGGGAGAAGTTTGAATCGTACGATTTATTAACTTACATACAAAGAAACATTTCAGTTTTGCAAATGTTCAAATGACGGAGAAATAGGCAATAAATGTGCGTCGAGGATGTACTGTGTATTGGCCTGTATCACATTAGATCTACAGTCTAAAATTGACATTATCACTGAGTTTGAAAGAATAAACCTTACAAAATGTACATTATCGTTTCCTGTTAAAAATACAAAACAGTAAAATCTTTGGTCTTGTAGATACGCAATGTTTTTACATATATTTTTTGTCATGCTTACCAGTTGTAAATGTATATATTGTTTCAATAGTTGATGTTACATGAATTATCTCAAAAACAGTTCAAGGTATATTTTTAAAATTGGCATTGGTATGTCAGTAAAGTTTTACTCTCAATATCTTGCAGAAAGCCCGGCCCTACTAATAGATACTGTATTGTGAATTTTTTTCGTTGCAGATTCGACATGTTTATATGTATTTATAGCAATCTGTTTGAACCAACGGACGAGTTTATATGCCATTGTAAGTCATTTTGTTGAACACCACCCAAATGACGAATTTAAGTTTAGAACGCTAACGACCAAAACCGCAAAAAGTAAATTACAATATTCAGAGAACAAAGCAGAAAAAAATACTGTTGATATCAAAATACATGTTTCAAAAAGGAGCCCACTTATAGAAGGGATCCATTTCCAAAAGAAACCCCCTTCAAAAAGGTTGTAAAGGCAAACTGTGAGATCTGGAGGATGAAACAGAAAAAGTGTAAAACTAAAGGTCATCCAATATAAATGAAAATTATGAGGCTTGGTTTGATTGAGCCCGTTCATGGACGGCTGTGGAAATACATGCTACGGACCACGCCCTCTAGCCCTGGGTTGAGCAGAACTCAACAATTACACACATATATATATATAATTATATAAATAATTTAAAGACACCCACAGATGTATCAATACGGCGGTGTACATGGAACCTTCAATGATACACAGATTGCAATTCCATGGAAAGACGAGGTTTTTAAAAGAGCAGTCTTTGAAAGAATATGACAAAGTACATGAATATATAGTCTTTAATCAGTTTCTTTGCCATAGATTTTTCTGTTGTTTCTTGACGTTGCAAGATGATTTCCATCGACAACTTGGCTAACATGAGGTTTAGTGAATAATGCAAGTTGTTTTGAAGAACCGCCTTAAAACTCTTTCGAGGAACAAACAATTATACAATTACTTGCATAACAAGAGACCACATTTCAGACGCTAAATGAAGAAGAAAGAGAAAACCCAGACTGCCGAAAACTTATTGACGTAAAAAGAAGCAGCATATTACTGCATAAATGTGATGAACGTAAATTACTCTCACATAAAAGACTGTGCATTGGTATTGAAGTAGGGTTCTGTTGTGACAGATTTATTTCACTAAGCAATATTTTTTTCTTTGATAAAAGACAAATAGCCATGTTCATTAAAATATTTATCTAACAAACTTGAACGTAAACACAGATTCATAAATTAACAAAGATCATAAACATTTTACATTCAAGAATATGAATACATGCATCAATTCGGAATGATCTTTAAGTCAGTCCTTGATCGTATAGATAATTCTTATTGTTATTTTTCGAAGATTATAAAATTCTTACCTTGACAAGAAATATACTATTTTGACCAACAAAGAAGTTGATCTCATAAAAGGAATAACAAACTGTTTGCATAGAAATGACATATCTTGCAACTGAATTGAACAAAATATATTTGAAGCATAACACATGGACAATGTTTCCTCCAACTTTTAAAACTATAATTGATCAATGCATAAGACACCTATTTTGTTTCGTATGAAGCACGTGGTGAGCTGATAACCTTTCAAACTGTAAAAGTACGATATATTTAAAACAATAAAAACAATTTGACTATATTATTTGTAAATATACCTATCAGCTTTCTGATATGTTACACAAGGAATTAAATTTATGTTTGTAGGTAGAAATTTTCAAGTGAAACTAGAAGGTCTATAAAATTCAAAGGTTTTAAGTCCAATGAGTCTAAGGTTATTGAGGAGAAACCATTATAAAAGTTCAAAGCCCTTGCGACCTTGACCTTGGCACCAAAAACAAAATTGACAAAGGCTTAAGTCTCTATGAAGTTTAAAGGTAACAGGATTACATATTTTCATGTTTGTTCTTATGAGGGGAAGCCTTTACCACATTTATCGTCATCATACCCTGTGTTATATTTTTATAAAACTTCACGGGTATACTTGTGGCTGGGCCTGTACTTAGCAATGGCTTGTTTTTAAACAGTTTCTCGGAGTGACTATTGGCATGCCGCTGTAATTATTAGTTTTAATTTCAGTATTCAAACTGGTGCTTTTTATATTCATATATGGTACTAAAGAGCCCGCTGTGAAGTCTAATGTCATCTGCAAACTGGAAAAGACATTCCATTTTTCAATTATATATCATTTGGGTAAATGCCATTACATGCCTTGTATATTTAATGACCATCACTATTGAAAAATGCACGATTTTCAATATCAATACTCAGTACACGAAACTGCAATACACAGTTCAAAATAAGAAATTATTATTTTGAAAACTCAATACACAGTACACCCTCGACTCTCATTTATGACCGATTTCTCCATCATTTGAATATTTGGAAAACTGAAATTTTGCACATTTTTTCTTTGTATGTAACTAAATACATCGTACGATTCAGAATTTTTCCCACAATGCAAATAGGTGATGGTATCGGCAGAAATGTGTTTACGGCTTGCATTTATCAAATGATAAAGTTGTGATCTTTTCACAAACGTTATCGCTTCTACTTAAAATTGACTCATCTTACGTTTGTCAGAGCATAAACACAGTACCTTGTTATTAAAAGTGTAACTCTTTTCTTCCAGAGTGGTAAAATACAATAGTAAATTGGGGTTTTACTTATATTATTAACGAAAATTAATAACGTTTTCGGAAAAGACCTTATCAATTAATGATAATATCCGGTGTACTCATCCTCACCGTGTGCTACCGAATTACATATTGAATATTAAATGTTTTATCACGCGTCTGAAGCACTGACGCGAAAGGTTTTTATGCACATTTTTAATTTCAAAAGGCCTAAGAAGTTCGCAATACCTGTGTGCACGCATATAAAACACATCAAAATGTCGATGCAAAGTAAAATGTCTCAAGGGCAGCTTTTAAAACGGGAAATTAACTGTGTTAACGCAATTTCCTTCAAATTGTATTGTTTTCCTTACTTTAGCTAAAGTCGTGTTGATGACCCAAATCAATAATTCATTGCCATGGATTTGGCATTGATCTTAAAGGTCCACTACTAACACCCGAACGAGTATTATATGAAAACCAGCGTTTGTAGCTGAGACATCATATTTACTGAAAATATGACCCACTGCATCGGATATGTCCAAACAGTCATGGATATGTTTAAGAATAACCAACAAATAAACAAAAACGTTGCATATTTCAAACCGAAAGTATGTTTTCCGACTGCTTACGAAAGCGTCGCGCATCTTCGGATTTTTTTTTCCAGAAAAATGCTCCGAAACGAGGCTATAATTTATAAATTGATGCACAATATATCATATGCCCCGTCTGTATAACGTGATGTTTACAAACATACCATAGGGAATTCAACAATTTTGTAACTCACAAAAACTTCATGAAAATCATTCTTATAATACAGGTACTATACTACAAGTTTTCGGGTGGACAATTTAGGCCCTTCCCGAAAAATTTGTTTCACAACTTCATCTGCAAACTTATTCAGTCAATAGTTTTAAGAATATAGATGAATAAATATCTTACACTGTAGAAACAAAATGTGATTGAAATTTACCTAAATACACTGATTTATGTACATATTACCACATTATTTCAATACAATTTTAGACATTAAACACATTGTCTTTGCCTAATATATGTCACTGTCAGTTTGAAACTAAAATCTTGTATATCTCGTATTTTTTCATGCAAATCTTGTATAATTACCATCGTGGAAATACAAAAGAATACAGTTATTATGTGGCGCGTCTTTAAACGGATATTCGTTTGAATTAATTTTAAAATCGCATGATCCCGAAGAATTTCCGATCGATTACGGAAAACCGATAAACACGAAATTAGGACAAAATGACCACCCATGTCAGTCTAAGAAAATACAAAAAATAAACATTCGTTTCTCTGCACATGTTTTAACTTCTGTATCAAGGGAATATTGCACGGCTATCGAAATGTTTAGTAGTATAGTTCTTTTTTTTAAGATTTGTGTTTTTTATTTGTCTTTATATGGCACCTTTAATAAATTGCTTTGAGCAATACACGGAAAAAAAAACCCATAGAAAGCAACAAAACATGTTGTTTTATTGGTTCATATAGAAATATTATTCTTTTAATGATAGAAAACAATTCTGTAAACATTTTTATGTTAGCTTACGATATTACGGAATTCGTGTTGTCATGTAACAGAAAATGAAAACATTTAAAGACGCACCACAAAATAACTGGATTCTTTTGTATTTCCATGATGGTAGCTATACATGATTTGCATGAAAAAATGACATATACAAGTATTTAGTTACAAACTGATAGTGATATATATTAGGCCAAGACAATGTTTGTAATGCCTTAACATTTTATTGAATTACTGTAGCAATATGTATAGAAGTCAGTGAATTTGGTGGTTAAATTTCAATCACCTGTATTTTTGAAACTATGCTGAAAAGAGATTGACTGAATAAGTTTGCAGATGAAGTTGTCAAAACACATTTATTCAGGAAGGGCCTAAATTGTCCACCTGAAAACTTGTGGTATATCTATATATTACCTGTACTATAAGAATGATTTTCATGAAGTTTTTGTGGGTGAAAAACGTAGGTCACTAGGTCATGGTGGTCTTTCAATAGACTTCTTTTCTTTTGAAACTTTAAGTTCTGCCATAAAATGACGGCTAAACATTGAAATTTGAGGATCATTTTATAAACGAGCTTTCCCGCAGAAACATTTATAATAATTTTCCTCGAGAAAAACGAGATGTGTGAAGATACATGTATTCCCATTTTGTTTGAATGTTCTTGTCCAAATAACAGTACTTTTGTTTGTCTTTACGTGCCTAGAAGTTTGCTCTTAAAAACATGATAAAAAGTAATAAACGAGGCAATACTGTATTTGACATAGGCAAATGGCAAAACAAAAAAGAAAAAGAAACAAGCAATTTAACAAACTTAAAACATACATGTTAGTAAAACACGCACGCACATGTTTTATTAAGGTGACGTTACTTTTGGAATTTCCGGTGAATAACAAAAAACCAAAGAATATTCAGTTCTTTCCAAAAACCGTTATATTATGATTTAGCCAAATAGTTTCCTTTGTCTACCAGAAAGGAACAATTCTTATATCTTAATATTGAGATTTGGTACCTTTATAACAGACAATAAACTAAAACAATAGACATTCATATGTGACTTCGGTGAGCTCAGCAAAGCAATTGCAAGCACAAATATTAATGTGGAATGTAAAGTAAGTTACACACTACAATATCCGACCAAGATACTTTCAAAGACAATGCATTTGCAGAATAGAGAGATAAAAATAATTCTGACAGCTCGTGAAAACTAATGACAAATTTTGACACAACCAATGATTACAATAGGTAACAGTTAACGGCCACGTGCCACACTTTAGCACGCAAAACCACAGGTATTTTATATAGACTTTTATATAAAATAGACTCTATTTTGACAGGCGTCACTGTTCATAATCAGGATACACTTTTTTCAGTGACAAATCAAGATTAAAAGGTAGGACGGGAGCAGGGCTGTAAACCTTCGATTGGAATTTTCTACTTTGAGCTGTGTCAGCAATGGCTTATCTTTCTATTGTTATTTTAAACCTGGGGCATAGGTGGTTTAAGAAAAGATGGAGGCTGAATATTTAGACATGGATTTAAATTTCCAGCATGAAGTTAAAGCAGAAATGTTGAGGAGGGAGGGAATGATACGATACTGAGTAAACTATTTCGTTATGTACGACGATTTGGACTTTTGGATAGATTTCGTCTGAGTAAAGCTAGTATTAGAAATGTTTTACTTTATGGAAAACTTAAACCAACGGCGACGCCGACGCCGACGCTAACGCTGGGGCGAGTGCAAAAGCTCTATTTTTTATTCGAAAAGTCGAGCTAAAAACAGACGCAGCTCTTCAGTTTTAACTTTACTAAATTCGCTACGTTTGTACACGTTTTAGAACATATACGATACGTGCAAGCATAAATATATAAGTGCATGTTATCAATTATAATTACATGTAACGCAAAAATATGTAGTTGAACATATATATTTATGGATACGCACGTCTGCATATATACATCTCCTTTCAATGGCGTGTGGATTTTGAAATTTATGCGTTTGTAAGTGCAGTTTGAATACCTATGCTATTTATTTAAATTTACAAATGCATTCCTAATTACAAATGCATATTGCACGTGTTTTGTACATGAAAGGTGGAACAATTAGGAATAATGAAAACCATAAAACAATGAGCAAACATAGGAATGCTTGTAGTCGTACCTTGAATTAAAGTCACCTTTTCCCAGCATTTTTTTTTCATTCATGAGACGGGCGCTAGTGCTTTTGTGTTTTAACGTGTCTTTGAATTTTTCTATGATTTCTATAAGAATTTCTTTTTCGAAAGTAGTAAATCACCAAAGTAACACGTTTTATTTATGTAAAAATACAGCGAAACGGTCCGATGACTGTATCTGCATGTTCATAGTGTGTGACCAAGGCTTAGCTAATACATCGCAAATATACCCACCGAGTATTAGCAAAAATCCGCTAGAAAACACGGTTGAGCGATGGCTAACTAATACTGGTTTTAGCCTTTCTTAGTGCTAGAGTTGAAAAACTGGCCATAAGTAATTAAGTCTTGTATAAACAATGATGTATATAAATCAAATATGCCATTCAGATTGTGCTTAAATAACATTGTTCCTTCTCTTGACACTTAGAATTGGTAAGTCACAGACCTCAAAAACTGTTGTCATTACAAGCTGGTCAATCAAACTCCGTGACCATAAAAATAACCTCTGACGTTCAAATTATTCTTTCCTAAATGAGGCGACTCTCTGGCTGAACGCGCTCCGCGGATTACATATTACTATACCCAAGGATGGAAAAGTGGCTTTGTTGAAACAAGCCAAACATCTTATTTGTCACAAAGGTTAACGAGATTTAGGACAGATACTACTGAATTACAGCCATGAATTACGTGATCAGTGACCACTACGTTTGTTGTGTACGAGGACGTAGACAGTAAGCATATCAAATCACTACATTAGGATGTTAAACAAAAAAAGGGACTATATGTCAATAAGGTAGTGGCAAAGGTTCCAGTAACCTGATATCTAGACAACCGCCTCAATAATTCAGTGGTGCGAAACTTTAATTTTTCAAACAGATAGTTAAGTACGGGTCCATTGCACAACTAGGTCACAGGGGCTAAAATAGATTTTAAACTGAAAAAAACCACAAGGCCTAGGCCTTTGATATTTAGTATGTAGCATTGACTATATGTCCTCTACCAAGTTTGTTCAAATTATGCTTCTAGGGTGAAAAGAAAACCTGTATTGAGGTCCCAAGTTTTACATAGACTTATATAGGAAACAACTTTAAAAATACTCGGCAACGCTTTGGCCTAAGACTGTCCATCTAATAGGGAGGTTGGACCTGAACAGTAGATGACCTTGAAGTCAAAGGTAAAAGTCACTGTAACCTTTAGTACCAAAAAAGCTTACAACTCTGCAATGCTTATGGTTACGACCCTCAAACTTACTAGTAGTCTGATTAATTTGAAGTTAGGTTTATATAAACATCCAGAGAAGTTCAACAAGAAATTTGTAATAATGAGCAGAAGCGTTAATTTCTATAAAGACCCGTTTTCATCTTATATTTTGATAAAATATGGGTCCCAATTAAAGAAATATCAAACACTTTTATTTCATAGATCTCTGCTGATTTACTGAAGTGCATAAGCTCGGTCTGTCAAGTAATATTTGTACAATATAATATTAGTTCTTGTTGTTATTTTGTTGTCTCGGTAAGTATTTGATTAATAATTCTGTTGTCAAGTAAAACTATTGATAATAAACACACAATATATTTCAATCGGAATTGACTTGTTTGTTCTTCACGGTTATTCAAAATTACCGTATAAAAGTTTGACATAGATAAACCAACTTTTAACCTTTCTAAATGTTTTAAGTTTCTAAATGCACTACGCTACTCACATTGTTCGACTATAAATGAATCCACAAGTTTTACATCTTCTGCAACTTTGAAAAACTACAGAATTAGAAAGAGTCTTTCATGTAGTTCCAAAAATGTACTTTGTGTTATTACATGTAAAATGTGTAATGTTTAGTATGTTGGACAGACCAACCAAATGTGCTCTAAACATATGAATAGTCATCGATTTGATATATAAATCATTATCGAGAGTCTTTAACTAATGTTTCTGAACATTCTTATTCCAATCTTCATACAAATGATGAATTTTCATTCATGCCCATAGAACTTAAGGAGACTTACTGGATGCATGAGTTAGACACAGTTTATCCAAACAGAATGAACTCCAAATATTTGTACTAATAATTAATTTAGGATTTTTTAATCTACTTTTTACATTCTTTACATTTTGTTTTTCTGATTAATCAGTCATATCTATGCTATTGATATATAAAATACAGTAATAGGCATTATAAAGTTTGTTTTTTCAAGACTTTTAATATCCTGTTTGCTATGTGCATTTTCTCTGGAAATAAGGTATCTTCATAGAACCTTTATATTGTGCATGTTCTGTATTATATGTATAATGTTTTTGAATGTTACACTGGCTGACATGAGGAAAAACATATTTTAACTTTTACCCTGCTAGATTTCTATAATGAACTTGTCCATCTTTCAATTTGGACAGTACCATTAACTGTTAAATGGAATGTTTCCCAAAAAGATACTGACTGAATGGCCAACAGTGAAGACCATAATCAGACTTCCCGGATGTGCAGGCTGATCTTGGTCTGCACTGGTCACAAAGGCAGAATCGCTTGCAGCCAGCAGGCTGAGGGTTGCCTTGCAGCCAGCAGGCTGAGGGTTGAGATATAGATACCACACCGAGATGGTCCGTTACGACGATGTAAATGCAGTCAATTCTTTTTCAAACCAATTGCAATAGTGTAACCCGACTAACAGTAAAAATGATATTCGAATTTCCAGTACTGGTGAAAGAGCATACATGTTGAACGAAATAAACAAAACGTCCATTACTAACGTGGTAGACCCGGTGTACGGTAGGTACGGCTGTAACAAAGTTTAAAATGTCCAATGCTACCAGGGATTTCTCTTTCACTTTATTTATCAAACTGTTAATATATCAATATATGAACATTTGTTATAATGTTACTACAATGATGAACTTTAAGTAACTGTTTGAGTCATTAATATTTACAATCTGTGTCTTTTAAAAAGCATGATACAGTCGAATGAAATGAGATCATATTCAAATTAATTTAGCCTTTACCATGCTGAATGTCTAAAATGGACTGGTTCATCATTCAATCTGGACAATACCATTTATTATTCGAAGGGGTGTTCTATGAAAAATTACTGACTGAATAGCGAACAGTGCAGACCATGATAAGACTACACGGACGTGCAGGCTGACCTTGGTCTGCACCGGTCGCAAAAGCAGAATCACTTGCCGCCAGCAGGCTAAAGGTTAGACTTAACTTTTCTGCAGTTATATCACAGCCTACATATAAAGTATACAAAAGAACAGAAGGTTTTCTCACGACAGACTCAATCAAACCAAGTCTGCTATAATTCTTCTTGGTTGCATTATTTGCTTCCAAAGGATCTTTTTTATAGATTTTATTATTCAGCGTTGCAAGTTGTTCATGACAAACAGACATATAAAAATTCAGTTTCCTCGAGCAAAACTTTCATTGGCCTGTCGGCTTTGATTATTCAATATTGCATTTGGCATTCTGGGTTCAACGATGCAATACTCTTAACAAGAGATCACGTCAGTGATTGCAATACGAATACGAACTAGAGAACACTATTTCCCGTAACGCTTCCTCGGTATTTTCGAAGAATACACTTTATCACAAGCAAGATAAAGATTTAAATCAAAATATTGATAAACATAATTAAAATTTCATTTATTCAAGCGACATTAAAGTTCGTAAGTTATTGTTAATAAAGGCTTATCCTATATGTTAAAAGTAAATGTTGGAAAAGATGTTAAGCTTCCTCCCATGTAGATTTATTAGTCCCCTACGGGTTGAAAACCAGTTTCGGGGACTATAGGAATGCGCTTTTCCGTCCGTCCGTCATTCCGTCCGTCCTTCCGTCCGTCCGTCCGCAATTTCGTGTCCAGTCCATAACTTTGTCATCCATGAAGGAATTTTAATATTACTTGGCAAAAATATTCCCCATGATGAGACGACGTGTCGTGCGCAAAACCCGGACCCCTAGCTTAAAGGTCAAGGTCACAATTTGAGGTCAAAGGTCAACAGGGTTTTTTTCCTGTCCGGTCCATAACTCTGCCATCCATGAAGGGATTTTAATATTACTTGGCACAAATGTACCTCATAATAAGACGATGTGTCATGCACAACTTTCAGACCCCTACATCAAAGGTCAAGATCACACTTGGCAGTCAAATGTTAAAATGGCATGAACAGGGTCTGTTACGTGTCCGGTCCATAACTCTGCCATCCATGAAGGTATTTTAATATTACTTGGCACAAATGTTTCCCATGATAAGATGATGTGTCATGCGCAAAACCCTGACCCCTATCTCAAAGGTCAAAGTCACAATTGGAGGTCAAAGGTCAATAGGGTTTTTTTACTGTCCGGTCCAGAACTCTGACATCCATCAAGGGATTTTAATATTACTTGGCATAAATGTTCCCCATGATGAAATGACGTGTCACACCCAGAACCCTAGCTTACAGGTCAAGGTCACACTTGGAGACCAAAGGTTAATGGGACATTTTTCCTGTCCGGTGTATAACTTTGTCATGCAAAAAAGGATTTGAATATTACTTGGCAGAAATGTTCACCACTATGAGAGGGAGTGTCATGCACAAGTACCTGGTCCCTAGGTCGAAGGTCAAGGTCACACTCAGATGCCAAATGTCAGATACAAGAATGACTTTGTCTGGAAAACTTCTTCATGCATGGAGGGATTTTGATGTAACTTGACATAAATATTCACTATCATGAGAAAGATTGTTGTGCGCAAGAACCAGGTCCCTAGGTCTAAGGTCAAGGTCAAGCTTAGAGGTCAAATGCCAAATTCAAGAATGACTTTGTCCGGAGCATTTCTTCTTTATGCATGGAAGGATTTTGATGTAACTTGGCACAAATATTCACCACCATGAGGCACTCTCGTTTTTTAGAGTTATTTTCCTTTGTTATTACTATAAATAGCTTATATTGTAACTTTCTTATTACAGGTCGTAGGGAAAAATCGAGACCAGTTTTCTGTGGTACAACATGCATGTTACATCCAATTTTGAGGTGTTTTTTGACCTATCTCTACCTGGTAAAGAGTTTTGTGTGGACTTACATTTTTTTACCTTTTTGATAATCGACCAAATATGCTCTATGAAAACAACTATAGGGTTTATATATACAAATTTTAATCCAAGTCTTTTGTTTAAAGCATACTGTATATATAGTACAATATTGTTTATACATCATTGACAGATACAAGTTCATTATGCTATACTGCAGTAGAGAAAATTAGGTGCATTCCAGTAAGGGACTTTGTATTGTACGGCAATACTTCATTCACTTGTTTGTTTAAGGAATTGACCTGTTAGTGAAAATCTGAATTCTGCATGACTTATTAAAGGTAGTTTTACCTGGTAAATGAATTGAATAGTTCTTGGCACGATGACCTGTATCTTTGATATTCTTTTCAAAATTATGAAAAATAAACTTCTGCAGAGTTAACGGCGATCGAATGAATTTGTGGAGTCGTTGAGCAAACAATCAAACTTTAAATTTAAAAAAAGCAAAACAATTTAATACATTAATAGTAATTAATTAAAGGTGATTTATACCTGCACGACAACCTTGTTTGAAAAGTTAAAAATGACAATAAATAAAACTATGTTCGATACGGGAGATGATTCTATATTTATTTAGAAAGTTTCCTTGTTTTGGCGGTTTTCAGTTTGTTTCACTTTCATTTATCATTTAAATGCGTTGTACTCTATATACTCTGATTAACAATTGTCCTAAATCATATAAAGCTAAAATAATGTTCAAAAAGGAAGTTCATTTTATAAATATCATGATAAAGTTATGTTTTTTCTGCTCTTCGATTATATTTATTGTGATCGTCCATCATGTAAATTATATTCAATTCCCTTTAATGGAGTAATTGTTATCATCATAAAATTCCATATAGTCTTTGATTTTATGTTAAAACAAATAAAAGCAGCTAGTCAAATACAGCTTATGCATAACCATATATTTAGCATGTATCATTTTATCAAGTTATGTTAAATGCATTGTTACACTCGTAAATATCAAAATGAGAGAAAATAGATTCAGTTATAAAGGTAGACAATTTTGTAACTAGTTGTTGTCAGCATAATGTGTATATTTGGTATATTAATAACGTACCACACATATAGTGCTTGACCCCCTTTCGCCCTACCATTGCCACAATTATAATTGTATTGCTAATTTGGTTTATTTATGGTTATGGCACTTCTGCAAGGGTACAGGTAGACAGATGACGACGAGTTCATTGTGTATCCAGCGATTGATGTAGATATTGTGAGAAATTAAATTAAATTATAATTCATCCCGATACCTTGATAAGATAGCTTTTGCCGCTACACTTTCAAGATGGATAAATTATTTAAATGCATACATTTTACCTATATAAACTACAAAAGAGAAAGGAGTTACTGTAACAGTATTGAAACTAGGTCTCGAGCTTTATGGCCAGCTCATAGAGACTGAGCATCGGAAAGCTGTGATATAGACACATGGTTTAGTAATCTACTGAGACCAGTCAGGTAAAATACCTCCAGCCTATAGTAGTTTGTGCTGAAAATCAGTAGTTGTACATATGCACTGGCACAAGATCAGAAAGAAAATGCCACTGTACATGTTATATTCTACCCATAGGTATACTAGAAGAACTATGGTTATGAAAATGTTCTCAATTGAGCATTTCAAACCACCTAAAACGCGCAGTTTGGTAAATGGGTACTATGCTTCCTGCACAAGTGGTTTATCTTCCATCGTGTGCCAGCCACATAATCCCAATTTTTCATATCGCAGAGACACTCCGCATGGGTGTACGTTGCTAGTTTATAACAGTGAGTGATTTGCCTGATCCCTGAAGTTATTTAGTTTACAATACAAATCATTTACGAATCATTGGTACATGAATCATTTAGGCGAGGTAGCCAGAGTAAAATTTTATATATGAGATATATTAGTCTCATCAGCTCTTTTAACAAGGAACACTCAACATAGTTTGTCAGCTAGTCTAAGGCATAACCACCTAAGCAACTGGACCTCATTTCAATGCTAAAGATATGATATAAAAAGCATAGGCACTTCCCTTGGTCATATATTACTTGTACCTTGACAGTTATGGAACCAGTTGTTTGAGCTCAGATGTATATGTGACTTTCTTTTGCTAGCTCACCTCGGCGAGTCAGTTTTACAATAGGATTTTACTAGGAAAACTTTTTAAAACGCCGAACATCTCCAATTTCTGACTCCGAGCGGTTTCTTTTAATTACAAAGAGCAAGCCAGAAACCTAAAACAAAATGGCGCTTCGTTTATGAAAAGTGACCAATCGAAAGCTGGCTTATTAAAGCCATATTGCCCCGTATGGCCGCGGCCTTCTCTAATGAACAAAAAAACCTCAATGACACGCGAAGAACCAATCTAATGAAAGTCGAATATTGCATCAATCGCTTCAGCCTTATTGCAGAAATGAGCTTAACAGTTTAGGAAACTTTGGATAACTGAGCGAGTTGAGTACTTAAAAGCTTGCGTATTTGAAACAAATGCCGTTAGTATCTTAACAATGGAAATATGTCAGGGACTGGATACATGTTTATATTCACTTTTAGGCAGAATGATTCAGATTGCTTAGATAAATCGCTCTCGACACCTCATTCCTGATTATATACATCGCCGTGAGCGTATGAGAGAGGGGACGCCTGTTCCTTTTTAATGCTGAGCGTCAACCAAGGGAATTTCTGATACCATTCTTACGTATTTGGTATGACGAAGCCAGAGATGGAACCCACGACCTTGCGCACTCGAAGCGGGCACTATCCCACTGAGCTACCGAGGCGGAACTTTAAACTTTCATAGACCCTTTCTCAATGGCATATCACTTTGGGCTCGATCCATGCCCTCTCAAAACAAGTGCTAAGTGCGACTAAGTGCATTTTTTAAAAGTTATCCTTGTGAATATACTTTTATTGGTTTCATAGCCATTTAAAGAAAACAATGATTTCTCACATTTTAAGTAAAAAGGTAAATACAGAGTTATGTAACTTGATGTCAAAGCAAATAGCAGAGTTAGGAACCTGTTTTATGAACGTAATTTATAATCCTTAAAGTTTCATATTGATATTTGAATGTGTTTAAAAGAAATTAAAGAGGGGGAACTCGGGACAAATAGGACGTGATAGGGACGATAGAAAAATATGTTTACTAAATACCCATCCCCCGCACCGAGTCAAACGGTTCGCGTTTTAAAAATACCACATCATCGCATAAAGCTATACGGATCAAGTCAATACAGTGTACTTTTATTCACAAGAGAGATAAATCAGCACGTGTAAAACGATATGCATCACCACACAATGAGTCTTTCCCCATTCTCCTGTCATGCTACATAATACATAATTGCATGCTGGGTTCAATGAGGTTTCAATAAAGTTTTTTTTCGCACTTTAATTTTCTCGTGGATTCCGTTCTTGTCAATTATTCAGGCATTGTGCATCAAAAAGTGGCATTTCATCTTCACGTTTTCAGATAAGTCATTTGTGGGTGCTACTTCGCAAATTCCTAATATTCCAAAGATATAATGTGCGTATGAATCAGTGATTGTGATAAAAAAAATGAGATGTCTGGTTCATCAAGAATATTGTGTTTGCAATGGTGCTGTTGATTTGATCATAGAGCGAGAATAATATTGGCACTTGAATTGAGATTGATTATAAAATCAGGATGATTTTAGCATAAGCGATCTGACATGGCTTCCTAGTCCAAATCCATTTAATATGAATTAAGCAACGGGTAAAAACAGATGCGAAACAGCATCTTGTTTCATATTTTTAATATCTAGCATACATTTTCAAGGGGCAATACATCAGCATATTAAACTGAGTAATACGTTGTCTTGGTGAAAGGTAAATGATATTTTACATAGTAAATTAATAAAATCTGTAAGGTCATTTGGAAGCATAGAATGCAACCAAGCAAAATAGTACTTAGCGGACTCGGTTTCATCGAGTCTGTTCATGAGAGGTAATGGAAAGTGCAATACCTCTCACACCCCCTATCACCGGCTTAAGCGGAACTATATTACACATGTAGTGAATGGACTCCTTGGTCCAAAAGGACCAGAAAATATAACACCACTGAATCCAAGTACTATACGGGGAGACATTTTACAGCCGCCATACGGCACTTTACGATTGCTGTTGTGATAATTAATAAAATCTGTAAGATGAAGCTTTGAAAGCATAGAATGCAACCAAGCAAAATAATTAAGTCAGCTCATGAGGGAAAGTGCAACACCCCTAGCATCGGCTTAAGTGGAACTCTATTACACATGCATTGAATGGACTCCACGATCCCAAAGGACCAGAAAATATAACGCACTTCCAACACGAGCCGATCTGACTTCCTTCTGAACGAGGAAGACTAAAAGTCTTTCGTTATTATGCAATCAAATCAGTGTTTGTACGTCACGGTACATACATTATAGCGTCAAAAGTCATAGCAACGCTCTCAAAATTAATGCAAAGAAAACAAAATGTTTCAAACCTTTGATAATTTGTTTGTAACATTGCCTTGTGGTCCTCTACCAAAATTGTTCAAATTATGCCCCATGGGTGAAAAGGGGCCATGCCCCCGTCCCCCGGGGGGAGGGTCCCAAGTTTTACATAGATTTATATAGGAATTTTTTTTTAAAAATGAAACTGCAAGGCCTAGGCTATTGATATTTGGTATGTTGCCTTTTGTAGTGTTTCTCTACCAAAATTGTTCAAATTATGCCCCTGAGGTGAAAAGAGGCCCCGCCCTTGGACTGTGACCTTGACCTACTGACCTACTTTATTGTTTTTTAAGATACAGCCTTGAATTTTAGATGACATGTACAGTTTAGCACACCGATCTTAAAACTGACTTTCAGTGACCATGAATGTGACCTACTGACCTACTTTCTTGCTTCCTAAGATACAGCCTTGAAATTTGATGACATACACAGTTTTTGCACGCCGATCTAAAAACTGTCAGACTTTCAGTGACCATAAATGTGACCTACTGACCTACTTTCTTAATATTTTAGCATCCGTTTGACATTTGAAACATGTAGCTCATATTACTCAAGTGAGCGATCCAGGGTCACCATGACCATCTTTTTCTACAAGTGTGCCAATACGGCTGAAAAACTATTTATAGATTTTACCGCCTGGTTTTGTTGTTCCTTCTCTTGAGAAAGAACACTAAGGGTTTGTAAGTCACACTTGACTGAGCAACTGACCTCGAAAGCTGTTGTCATTACAAGCTGGCCAATCAAACTCCGTGACCTTAGAAATAACCTCTGACGTAAAAAATTTTTCTTTTCTATTTGAGGCGACTCACTGAGTGAACGCGCTCCGCGGATTATATATTACTTAACCAGAGGATGGAAATGTGGCTTTTTTGAAACATGTCAAACATCTTTTTTTACGCAAAAGTTAACCTACGTCGTAACATTCGAATGGTCAATATGTAAATCAAACCCCATTGCGACCCTCTGATTATGCGCAACAAATTCACGCAAAACACTGTCTGACCGGGTCAAATGTGTAAAGGCAGTGTATTCTTAATATTAGACCTTTATCACGGACACGGACATGGAAATGTAAATGTAAACGTACTCTGTATTTCGTTCATTTTTTTTTTGGTGGGGGGGGGGGGGGGTTCTCAAGCATATTTTAGGAACTTGTTGTATTAGGAATAATATCGCATTGGACTGTGTTAAAAGCATAACACGACTACATTTTTAACGCAACAGAGACGTCACTCGAGTAAAGATTTGTCAAATTCGATGAACTCCATTTGAGGCCCTGGCTGAACGTGCAAAATTACTTTTTCGAGCAATGTCGACAAGTACTAAATTTCTATCGCAAATCATTCATCGCACTTGAAAGTTAGTCGACAGACTAAAGGGGATACGTTAAAAAACAGAATATCTTTGCTAAGAATGCCACGTTTCAGGCACGATCAACGCCATCAGGCCATTGGCATGGTTGACGCCGAACTTTCATGTCGTGAAATAGCACGTCGTATGGGCTGTTCTCACCTGACAGTCATTGAAAGGGGTTAGGAGACATGATCAGACAGGGTCTATGAGTAGACCGCGCACAGGTCATGAAAAAGTGGTAACTTTTCAATGACGTCCAGTATATATGATTATAAATAGAAGCGCATAGTGAGATTAAGGTTTAGCCCAGTAAAGTAGCATGTTGTATAGGCTTACAGAAAGAAGTTAATGCGGTAGAAAAAATACAGATCTTTGACCTATTTTTTATTATGTGGGAAAGGGTAGGTTGTACTGAAACAATAGAAAAGAAACACAAAGAACTGAAAAAAAAGAAAGGAATATGAATAGAAATTAGAATGAATAACTGATGGTCGGTGTAAAAGTGTATCTGGGGTGGGGTGAGCGGGGCGGGGGAGGGTGAGGGGCTTAAGGTCTGGGTGTTTTGAAGAATAATTTTTTTTATCTATTTTAGTGTCACATGTTTTGTAGATCAGTGTGTGTCAATGTGTTGGAGGGAAAAATAGAAACAAAACGAGCTGTAACACGGCCTGTAAACACCGGCTCCACCTGCTTTTGGTGACAGATGAGTTCAGTCGAAGAAAGAGCTAATGATACTTCCGAGGTGGCTCTATGTTATAAAGAAAGTCTACTTTTTGTAACAATATGGAACAGAATTTCAGTTAAACTGGTATTTGGTTCCAATCATAAATGATTGTAATTTAAATATATGTACATGTAGAGCGATTTGCAGAGATTACTGTCTAAAGTTAGGACTTATAGACCCTGTTCAAAGCGAAAGTTGAAATAGTAACGACATAGTTTGGGAAGGAGGAAGGTTACTTCATAAGAAATATAAATTATGTAGTTTACTTGTTGCATTGTTTTGACTTGTCTATACACATTTTTGAGACGCGAGTTGAAGCCAATGCCACTTATGTAGGCGTTAAGAGTTGAGCATACGAAATCTTTACCCCCTCCCCCCACCCCGCTTAAACTAAATCAGTCCTTAAGTAATGCTTTTTGATTAAGATGGTATCGAGAAGCGTGATTAGGTTTGATTATCATAGGGGCAGTTGATAGTGAGGTTTAGAAGGTGACCAAGTTTTACCCACATCGGCACGAACGCCGGTGTGATAACAATATAACCTTCCTTATTGACTTAAATCGATTGAGCCAAATAACTGTAAATAAGAATGAGATTAAGATAAAACTTTGTTGAGATAGAAAGGCTTGGATATATTGGCAGCTGCAGCCAATTTTAAACTTATTTGATACTTAAAATAGAGACAAACGTTTGAGGTTAAACATGGGATATTAAATGCTTATAAAAACTCTAGCTTAAGATTCATTTCAGCTTGCTTGGGTCAAAGTTGCTGTATCTAAAACGATAAATCTTGTTCTCCGAATTACTATACTAATTTGATTGACCTAGTTTGACAAAAGTTGGTTATAATGTAGAGGCATAGCTGTGGGATATTTGATTTGAGGTCAAAATTATTGTACCTAAACAAAGAAACTGTTACCGGCAAATGAATTAAATTCTGATTGAGACATACTGTCGCCAAACTTGGTGTATTGCTAATGTATATCAGGACTCACCTTAAGAACGTATTTTGGCCGCTAAGATGAAAAAGATCAACTGTTCAAAATTTATTTTATTGATTTGATTCATTGTTGTCAGACTAATAAGTTAAATGTCGTTAATTTACAAAACTTAAAGAATATTTTATCAAATGGCAGACAACAATTAAAATTAAAGAAAAGTGATGTTCTATTAAATTGAACTTGGAAATGTTTCGTAAGATGTATATATATGGGTGTTCGTCTGTGTTTTCCTTACACAGACAATATTAATTCCCAGCAGTATAACATTGTCAAGAATTATAAAAAATATCCTGTGTCTTGATAATTAGCCAAAAACACCTGAATATGGTATCTTAGAAAATAAAACGCATCCTTGCGGTTACAATATGTTTTTCAATTTTTATGTTTTGAGAAATCCCCCAGATTTTGACCATAGTACATAGAACGTCTACACTGTCCGTGTCCGTTGTAAAGGTCTATTTGCCGTATTTACTCAACCGAAAGTGGTAACGAATTTACTTTGTTGTTGGATTTAACAACTTATGTTAGCGGAAAAACTTACTTGATTACTTGACATTTTTTGCAGCCTTGTTTTGCCCTGTTTTGACATTTTCTGCTCTGATGTGCATGCAAATTACACATTTAAACTGTTAAAAATGTTCACTTATACCTCTGATGGCTAGAAAATAGCAATCAGTAGGCTATAAATATGCAGTTTTTGAAAATAATACACTCAAAACAGTGAAAATGTGATATTTTTGGGTTTTATCCTCATTTTCAACGAAATTGCAATAAATTTGTCATTTTCTATCAAATTCTAATCAAAGTAGCCCATTTCCACCATCATCTGGCCAGATTTCAATTTTTACCAATGTCATCTTATAGGTTATAACACAATAAATAGTTGTTGATCTTTATTCTATATAAAATTGACCTTATTCCAATGACCGCAGCACACATCAGGACCCATTTTAAATTTCTGTAACCTACATTTTCTTGAAGAATATTGTCAGTACTAACTAAAAATCAAAAGAAAAGTGGGGGTCATGTTTGATGCAAGAAAAATAATTTCAGTCAAACATACAAACTGCAAAATCAGCTAAAAAATGAGACCCCAAATTATACCGGTGGTGTATGATCTACGTTACCATGAAAATTTTTGTAATGTTGTTATTTCATTATGAAAATGCTACCTACATGTCAAGCATAGATCTGTCATGTGATTTTAGCAAAAAAATTGCAAAGAAAATAAGAAAAATAGCTCTACAGAGCAAAAAAACTGAGGACTATTTGTATCCGCCATTATTTTTTTAGTGTCTATATGCCTTTAGGCATACCCTTAGTTTAGGCTGATCACTACCAAATAGAATGTAAGCCACCGCTGGACTATCACAAGTAGTCCAAATATAATTAGTACTAATCTTTTTTTCCTTTCCCAGTGCATTTTCCCGACAACAACGTGCTTACTTTTACCCTACCGCGTTTCAGTATTATCACTTTGTATTCTACTGAAATCGGTATGTTCCTATCGCATGCTAGGTAAAAATGGCGGCCTAAGAATTTAATGCCTTGAAAAGAGAAACTGAAAGAAGCGAAAAGTAGTAAATTCAGCGGGTTGTATTTAACGAACTGCAGTTTTCTTATATAAAAGTTAACACCCCTTTCTTTTTGTTTTTCTAAAGTAGCGAGCTAGGTTTTTATGGGAATATAAGTCTGAAAATCTGATATGAAGTCAGTGGATTTTTTATATGAAATAAAGAAGAGCTGGATTTAGTGGTGTTCAGCCTATATTTAGAGCCGTACCATTTCCGGACAAAAAAATGACAGCACTTTCGCCTGTTTGCAAATTTTGTGGAATATCAAGGCAGTATTTTGTTGTCAGTATTATAAAATCACACAGAAGGTTAGTTTTCTTCTTAAACCTTTGTATTATGGAGTTCTACCGTTCAGATGATATCAAAGAAAACCATAAATTACACGAATTTTGTTGGAAATATGACAGATGTCGGACGTGATAATTATTCGGACAGATAAATTTTAAAACCATGCCGTGTTTTATTTTCATGACTTTTAAGTGTGACACTTAATTGTTTCACCAAGCGACAGTAAATAAAACTTACCTTTACCTTTACCTTTTAGTTTCTTATTCTCTGATTGTGTTGTTGTAACTGACTATTTTGTAAAACTATTGTTTTAAACTGTCTAACTTTTTGCATTGCCTCAAATCTCTCTTTTTGCATTGCCTCAAATCTATCTATCTATCGATCCATCCATCCATCCATCTAGGATCAATTCTATCTATCGATCTGTCGATCTATCAATCTATCTATCTATCGATCTATTGATATATCTATCCATCTATCCGTCTATCGATCTAACTGGTAGAAATAAGAAATCTGGTAGAAATAAGAAATTCTATAGCTACATCAAACATAACAAAAAAGAAAATGTCGGCATAGCCCCTCTCAAATCAGATGGTTTCACCCATACTGATCCAGTCACTAAAGCAAACATCCTTAATAAGCAATTTGAATCAGTTTTCTCCCCACCGAAGCCCCTAAGCCTTAAACATTTGTGCTCCAAACTGTTAAAATCCCCTTCCTCCCTAATGGACCAAATAAATGTAACTCCAGAGGGTGTTGACAAACTCCTTCTTGGCCTATCCCCACATACAGCGTCAGGGCCAGATGAATTATCCCCCCGTGTTCTCAAGGAACTTCATCAAGAAATCGCCCCTGTCCTTTGCCACATCTTCAATTTATCCCTAAATACAGGCATTGTCCCTCAAGACTGGAAAAAGGCAACAGTTGCACCAGTCTTTAAAAAAGGTCTCAAATCAAAACCCAGCAACTATCGACCAATTTCTCTGACCTGTATTGCGTCCAAACTCCTTGAGCACATCGTGGTTTCAAATCTTATGTCCTTCTTTGACAAACACAATATTATCAGCCAGTTCCAGCATGGTTTTAGGTCGGGTCATAGTTGCGAAACTCAGCTTATTAATTTTACCCAGGAACTTTATAGTAATTTAGAACAAGGCCAACAAACTGACGTCATTGTAATGGATTTTTCTAAGGCATTTGACAAAGTCGACCATTTGAGGCTAATTTACAAGTTACAATCCCTAGGTGTTAGTCCCCAAATAACTAACTGGGTCAAATCCTTCCTCTCTAATCGTACTCAGAAGGTCGCAGTTGAAGGTCACCTGTCCAGCGAACTTCCGGTCCTGTCTGGAGTTCCACAGGGGTCTGTCCTTGGGCCTTGCCTTTTCCTTGTATACATTAACGACCTGCCTGACTCAGTCAAATGTAAAACCCGTATGTTTGCAGATGACACCATCGTATACCTCACTGTCAAATCAAATAATGATAGCATAGCCCTTCAAGAAGATCTCCATAAATTAGAAACATGGGAAAGAGTCTGGCAAATGGAATTCAACCCCGACAAATGTGAAGTCCTTAGAGTAAGTAGGAAGAGAAATCCCTTTATATATCCCTACAGGTTACACAATACAGAGTTAAAGTCCACCTCAACAGCTAAATACCTAGGAATAACTATCTCCAATGATTTGAACTGGTCACAACACATGGAAAACATAATTTCTAAGGCAACCTCTTCCCTTCGATTTATTCAGAGAAATGTCAAGACAGATAACATAAAGGTCAAAGAAGCTGCATACACCACCTATGTCCGCCCCCAGCTAGAATACTGTTCAACTGTGTGGCATCCCTGGCAGAAAACCCTCACCCATAAACTTGAACGAGTCCAAAGGTCTGCAGCTAGGTATGTTATGAATGATTACAACTATACAAGCAGTGTAACTGAAATGTTGAAATCCTTAGAATGGAAAACTCTCCAGTACCGTAGGTTAAACTATTCATTACTTTTGTTTTACAAAGTAAGGACGCAGACCGTTGCTATTGACCAAGGTTACTTGACCCCCATTAGAAATCTGAACTACTTGATCCCTTATTCCAGCACTCAATACTTTGCTAACTCTTATTTCCCTAGAACCATCCGTCTCTGGAACTCCCTCCCCACATCAGTCAAAGCTAGCCCCAGCCTCAGTATCTTTACAGAGAGGCTGGCGGCGGTCACTATGTAATTCTTCCATTCTGTCCTATTTTAACTGTAGCATACTGTCCTTTTATCTTTTACTTTTAATACTGTAATATACTAAATTTCTTTAACAACTGTTTCTCTGACAGCGCCGACCAGTCATAATCATAAATCGATTGTTGGTTGTACCGATGTAGATGTAGATGTAGATCTGTTGGTCTATCTATCTATTCATCCATCCAACCACCCAGCCACCCACCCATCCACCCATTCATCTAGTATTACATGCAGGTGCGGGAAATGTACAGGAGGGTAAAAGCAATACTAACGTATTTGGCCAGAAGAGAGTTCCATAGGACAATAGTAGCTGGAAAGAAGGAGAATTTGTAATAATTGCAGGGTGTTATGATCTGCTTGTAAGACATTGGGTGCATCTGTCTTGTGAAGCGGGTAGGGGGTAAAACATAAGGGGGCATGGGCACTGCAACCAGTCCATTTTGTAGAACATTAATAACCTGGCATCAGATCTTCTGTGTTCAAGCGAATGCCACCCCAGTTTAACTAACATTTGGGAGACACTGCTGCATGTGGAGTAGTCGTTTGAAACCCATTGTGCGGCCCTGCGCTGAACCATTTTAATTTTATGGATGTTTTGTTTGGTATATGGACTCCAAACAGAGCTGGTCTGACTAGGGTTTTGTAGGCAAACACTTTTACTTTTGGGTTATTAGTTGGGATGTTCCTTTTTAGGAAGTTGAGGGTTTGACTTGATTTGGAGGTGACCTGGTTAACATGTGTGTTCCAGTTAAGTTCTGAGGAGATAGTGACTCCATGATATTTGGCATCACTTAACATTTCAAGGCTTTGGCCATGGAGTGAGTATTTGGACCTAAATGGGTTTTTTGACCTAGTGATATTAATCACTGTGCATTTTGATGGGTTGAACTCCATGTCCCATTTGTTTTCCCAGACCTGTAACCTGTTAAGGTCTTGTTGGAGGATACTTTCATGGGAAGAGTTTTTGACGGTGATATAAAACAGCAGAGCCATCAGCGAATAACCGGACCTGTGAAACTAGATTTTTGGGCAGGTCGTTAATATAGAGTAAAAAGAGAAGAGGGCCTAAAACGTAACCTTGGGGCACTCCAGATGTAACTGGGACTTCATCTGAAGTCTCTCCATCAACTAAGACTGACTGGCCTATTAGGAAAGATTTGACCCATTGTAAAGTGTTGCCCTGGATGCCATGTTGGTGGAGTTTATAGCGAAGTTTCAGGTGGTTGACCTTATCGAATGCTTTCGAGAAATCTAATTGTATTAAGTTTGTTTGGTGACCTTGGATTAGGTTTCTTGATAGATCTTCCACTAGTTCTAATAGCTGGGTTTCTCATGACCTTTTTTCCCTAAAACCGTGCTGTAGATCGTAGAGAATATTGTTGACCTGGAAGTGCTTTGTGATTAGGGCTGTCATTGATTGGGTCTGTGGCGTATCGGCGATACCGATATATCAGAAGACAAATATCGACGATACATCGATATATTGATTATTAAGTTAGATTAACGACCTATTTGTTCATATGCATACTATATACCTTCCTGTAAATGCTATTTGTAGTTTTATTGCCTACTTTACATATTTCTGTTTGATTGTGTTGTATTTGTATTTATAAAATAAAAGAAATACAAATTATACATAAAAATTAATAACATCTTTCATTTTTATTTTGCCTTCACTCCTTTTTTTGCATTTATCCAAATTTACAATTTTGTGAACTTTAGTTGTTTTTTAGGGTCTAAGTGTTTATTTGGGTAGTTTTTTTCTCTCTGTAAAATATCGATTTTTGAAAATGGGAATCGATAATCGATCGACAAAAAAATATCGTTGATACATCGATATCGTTTCTATCGATGACAGCCCTATTTGTGATATTGGATGCAACAATGTGTTCTAGCGAATGCAATCACTATTTCCAGAAAGGCAGTTGCTATATAGCCTGTTCCGAGAAATGTTATTTATTTAACTAACATAATGATCCTTTATAATATGTTTTTAGCTCACCTGTCACAAAGCGACAAGGTGAGCTTTTGTGATCGCGCAGCGTCCGTCGTCCGTCCGTCCGTGCGTGCGTAAACTTTTGCTTGTGACCACTCTAGAGGTCACATTTTTTATGGGATCTTTATGAAAATTGGTCAGAATGTTCAGCTTGATGATATCTAGGTCAAGTTCGAAACTGGGTCACGTGCAGTCAAAAACTAGGTCAGTAGGTCTAAAAATAGAAAAACCTTGTGACCTCTCTAGAGGCCATATATTTCACAAGATCTTCATGAAAATTGGTCAGAATGTTCACCTTGATGATATCTAGGTCAGGTTCGAAACTGGGTCACGTGCCTTCAAAAACTAGGTCAGTAGGTCAAATAATAGAAAAACCTTGTGACCTCTCTAAAGGCCATATTTTTCATGGGATCTGTATGAAAGTTGGTCTGAATGTTCATCTTGATGATATCTAGGTCAAGTTCGAAACTGGGTCACGTGCAGTCAAAAACTAGGTCAGTAGGTCTAAAAATAGAAAAACCTTGTGACCTCTCTAGAGGCCATACTTATGAATAGATCTTCATGAAAATTGGTCAGAATGTTCACCTTGATTATATATAGGTCAAGTTCGAAAGTGGGTCACGTGTTTTCAAAAAGTAGGTCAGTAGGTCAAATAATGAAAAAACCTTGTGACCTCTCTAGAGGCCATATTTTTCATGGGATCTGTATGAAAGTTGGTCTGAATGTTCATCTTGATGATATCTAGGTCAGGTTTGAAACTGGGTCAACTGCGGTCAAAAACTAGGTCAGTAGGTCTAAAAATAGAAAAAAATCTTGTGACCTCTCTAGAGACCATACTTTTCAAAGGATCTTCATGAAAATTGGTCAGAATGTTCACCTTGATGACATCTAGGTCAAGTTCAAAACTGGTTCACATGCCTTCAAAAACTAGGTCAGTAGGTCAAATAATAAAAAAACCTTGTGACCTCTCTAGAGGCCATATTTTTCATGGGATCTGTATAAAAGTTGGTCTGAATATTCATCTTGATGATATCTAGGTCAAGTTCGAAACTGGGTCAACTGTGGTCAAAAACTAGGTCAGTAGGTCTAAATATAGAAAAACCTTTTGACCACTCTAGAGGCCATATTTTTCAATGGATCTTCACGAAAATTTGTCTGAATGTTCACCTTGATGATATCTAGATAAAATTTGAAACTGGGTCACATGTTGCCAAAATTAGGTCAGTAGGTATAAAAATAGAAAAACCTTGTGACCTCTCTAGAGGCTATACTCTTCATGAGATCTTCATGAAAATTGGTGAGAATGTTCCCCTTGATAATATCTAGGTCAAGATCAGAACTGGGTCATGTGCCTTCAAAAACTAGGTCATTAGGTCAGATAATAGAAAAACCTTGTGACTTCTCTAGAAGCCATATTTTTCAATGGATCTTCATGAAAATTGGGTCATGTGGAGACAGGTGAGAGATTCAGGACCATCATGGTCCTCTTGTTTTTAAAGAGCCAGCAACCTGTGTGCTCATCCTAGTGCTCATATACGATAGTCCCCTATATAGGTAGCCGGCTCTATATATACTATATATAGAGCCGGCTACCTATATAGTAGTCCATATAACAGGGCGTTTCGGGATAGCATGATAACTTTTGACTGTCACTGAGTTTGTCATGTCCAAACTAATTCTGCATATTTCTATTAGGAAAACCCCAATGAAATCCATTGTCAGTTTTAGAACATTTTCTGGTACATGTACAAAGTATTTGTTATGATTACCTCTCTGATAATGAATTTATGTCTACAATAAAGCATAAACTTGCCTCGCTGACACTTTATGAATGTATATTTTGTGTTTTGTTTCTGCACTTTAGTATCATCGGCAGTCTGCTGTATATTGAAACCGATGTCAGGGTAGATATCTCCTTGCACCTGTCACATATTTTCGAAGATTTAAAGAGAATTCCTATAGTTTTTTTCCTTTTATAGAATTTTTTTAAATTCACATATATGATAGGAAAATTTGTGCTGAAAACAATGAACAAATAAAAACAATAGGTCACCAGGCTTGTTTTTGTGAAAAATTGTTTTGAACACACCCACTGTTGCTGAAACTGCCACGATTTTTCAACATTTTCATAATTTTCTGCTTTTTTATAAATACCAACCAAAATATACATCAAGACAGCACAATACGTTTTTTTTCTTTTTACAGATTTTATTATATACTTATTTGATATCATAGTCATATTTGTAATACTCTATCCTTACAATAATGGGTACAAATGAAAAAAAAAATATTGTTTCATATTTACTTTTGTGAACTTTTTTCAATGAAAAATACCCATAGTGAAGAATATTTTTTTAAATCTTGAAAAAACTCTTTCATAGAATTTGTTTCTGTTTTTCTTGTGTATAGATAATTGTATTGTGAGCATAAAAATGGCTAAAAATGTATGGGTCACCAGGCTAAATTTTGTGTTAAGACCGCTAGAATACAACACCTGTTCGGACGGAAATTTGCGCGAACCTGGCCAAATTGATTACATATGTCTGCTAGAAGTTAAAAAAAATGTTTTAAAAATTCCTAATTCTTACTGTAATTGAATACTAAATAATCTGAAAGGTGATAGTGTCTTATCAGTACTAAGTCAATTATCATACATTATATGAACAACACTGTCTTTGTACTAAAATACGATGTGAAAACACAACCACAAAAATAGCAAGATACCTGTCAGGCATGATACTTGTCAATACAACATAAACCAGTATCAACATTTGATTACTGATAAAACTTATCAAAAATGTCATTTCATTCAAGATTCCTCATATTTAAGATTGTCTGTAACATGTGTCAACAAATGTTGACTTCAGTTCAGTTTTCCATAGAAAGTGTCGGCTGCGCAGAAAGATGCGCATAAAAAACTATAGGAATTCCCTTTAACTCTCTTATTTAAAAGTATGGATTAAATTCAACCCATTTGAAGTTTCTACATGAATATTAATGTTAAATTTATTAAAGCAAGTAAGTCTGACCGGTATATTATGACTTTTTTGGATTTTTAGCTCACCAGAGCCAAAGGCTGAGGGTGAGCTATTAGGATCAGTCACCGTCCGTCATCCGTAAACTTTTACTTTAAAAAACATCTCCTCATAAACTGCTAGGCCAATTTCATCCATACTTCACAGGAATGTTCCTTGGGTGAAGCTCTACAAAATTTTTTCAAAGAATTGAATTCCGTGCAGAACTCTAGTTGCCATGGCAACAGAAAGGAAAAACTTTAAAAATCTTCTTCTCAAAAACCAGAAGCCCTAGAGCTTAGATATTTGTGTGAAGCATTGCCTAATGGACCTCTACCAAATTTGTTCAAATCATGACCCCGGGGTCAAAATTGACCCCGCCCCAGGGGTCACTTGATTTTACATAGGAAAATCTTTAAAAAATCTTCTTCTCAAAAACCAGAAGCGCTAGAGCTTAAATATTTGACATGTAGCATTGCCTAGTAGACCTCTACTAAAGTTGTTAAAATCATGACCCCAGGATCAAAACTGATCCCGCCCCAGGGGTCACTTGATTTTACATAGGAAAATCTTCAAAAATTTTCTAAAAATAAACCATAAGGCCTAGAGCTTAGATATTTCACATGTAGCATTGCCTAGTAGACCTCTACAAAATTTATTCAATCATGACCCTGGGGGTCAAAATTGACCCCGCCCCAGGGGTCACTTGATTTTACATAGGAAAATCTTCAAAAAATTTCTAAAAATAAACCATAAGGCCTAGATCTTAGATATTTGACATGTAGCATTACCTAGTAGACTTCTACAAAATTTGTTCAAATCATGACCCCCTGAGTCAAATTGACCCCGCCCCATTGGGTTACTTGATTGTACATAGAAAAATCTTCAAAGTTTTCTAAAAATAAACCAGAAGGCCTAGAGCTTAGATATTTGACATGTAGTATTGCCTAGTGGACCTCTACAGAAGTTGTTCAAACCTTGACCCCCCAGGGTCAAATTGACCCAGCCCCAGGGGTTACTTGATTGTACATAGGGAAATCTTCATAAATTTGCTGAAAATAAACCAGAAGGCCTAGATCTTAGATATTTGATATGTTACATTGCCTAGTAGACTTCTACAGACTTTATTCAAATCATGACCCCCGGGGTCAAATTGGCCCTGCCCCATTGGGTTACTTGATTGTACATCAGAAAATCTTCCAAAAAATTTCTAAGAATCATCAGTTTGACATTTGAAACATGTAGCTCATATTACTCTGGTGAGCGATCCAGGGTCATCATGACCGTCTTGTTTTATGTCTCCCTTTTCCTAACAGCATAAAATGCAGATACAGAACTTAAGGCTTAGAGGGATGACAGCTGTAAAATATCAGATCATAAAATAAGTCATCTTGATAAGCCAAATGGGTAAGGCTACCTATATAGCCACTGTATAGCCACTGCCTTCCAGAAAATATCTGGACATCCCCTGTGGAAGCAGTTCTTTTAAAGAAAATTAACCCCTCTCCTGAAGATTTAAATTGCCTCTACCACTTCAACACTCAAGTCTATACAATTATTTAATTCATAGACCTCAGGCGACGATGTGTGATTTCTGCTCACCTCAAAATACACCCCCTCCCCTGTTTCAAACCAACCCCTCCCTGTCTGGTGTCTTCAAATAACCCCCTCCCCTACAATTTATGTGAAAAATCCCCCTCCCCAGGCTTAGAAAACTGTTTCTACACAACAAAACAAACAACATAATGACCTCACAAATTCCCACTAGCTCCTTCCCTCTAGACATCTCCCCCACTCTCCTTTTAAATTACCCCCTCCCCCAACCCCACGTGTTCCTTTAAAAACTGTTTCCACATGGAGGTGTGGATATTTTTTGGAACAGCTCCATTAATACACACTGTATTGTCAGTAAATGGTTTATGATGTAAACATCTTTCAGGTAATGTAAATGCCATTACCATGAACAGACAGATCTTTACTTTCATGCTTCACTCTTTATCAATGATTAATTTTCATTTTTTGGTGACAATTATGATTTTCAGATATAGATCTACACAACTCAAACAGGATATCAAACCAGACTGGAAGCCAGTGATTGGGCTTGAAGTTCATGCTCAGATAAAAGCTGAAGGGAAGCTCTTCTCTGGGGCCTCATCCAAATATGGAGGACCAGCCAATACACAAGTGGCTTTCTTAGATTCTGCTCTACCAGGAACATTACCAGTAAGCTGTCTGCTTATACATTCATTATTACAACTGAGTCAAAGTGTGCTACAAAGGGGTAGCATTACTAATCTAACTAACAGACTAATTTTTAGCTTGACAATTCGAAGAATATGGAGAGCTATATGGCGTTGGGTAAAGTTGTTATGAAATGGTAATATGTTGTATACCGTCAAAGATATTTACTTCAAACTTGGAACACTCGTTTATTAATTATAACAGTCTGTACCAGTAGGCAAGAGTTACGTAACTCTGTTGAGTATTTTGGCTGAATTATGGCCCTTTTTAGACTCGGAAATTGGTTCAGATTTCGTACAAGTCCATGTTTTGTAAAGACTAGAATGTGTCTGTAGGTACATTTGTCACAAATAAGGAGCAGTAATTCAAATGTTTGCAGTGTTAATGGGGTTTAGCCTAAACAAACATTTTATGGAAAGGATTCATTATTCTAGGCCATATATTTTTGAGCTGTGAGCATCACAAACAAAAAATCCTCTATTTTGGCTATTTCAAGGGCCATAACTCTGTAATAAGTGCAAAGATTCTGAAGAAGAATGCCAAATGTGAAAGGTCAAATCATGATAAAGACTCGAGCAAGGCTTCATGAATTACATTAAATACTTTTTGAGCGAGGCACATAATTAGGTGAAAATGTGCATTTTTTTACTATTTCAGGGGCCATAACTTTAAAAATAGAGGGTGGAGACGGCCAAAAAAATAAGAGGTGTGCATGTTTATATCATGATAAAGACTTATGCGAGTTTTCAACCATTTATATTAAATACTTTTTGAGCTAGGTGCGTCAAAAGGTGAAAATGTGCATTTTTTACTATTTTAGGGGCCATAACTCTGAAAATAGGGGTGGATCCAGACAAAAAGTAGGAGGTGCGCAGGTTCATATCATGACAAAGACTCATACAAAGTTAAATCAATTTATATGAAGTACTTTTTGAACTATAGGCATGTCACAAGGTGAACATGTGCATTTTTGACTATTTCAGGGGCCATAACTCTGAAAATAAGGGGCGGAGCCAGACATAATATAGGAGGTGCACAAGTTCATATCATGATAAAGACTCATACAAGGTTTCATCAATTTATATCATATACTTTTTGAGCTAGGCGAGTCACAAGGTGAAAATGGGCATTTTTGCCTATTTTAGGGGCCATAACTCTAAAAATAGGGGGCAGACCAAAATGAAAAATAGGAGGTGCACAAGTTCATATCATGATTAAGACTCATGCAAGGTTTCATGAATCTATATCAGTTACTTCCTGAGCTAGGCATGTCACAAGGTGAAAATGTGCATTTATGACTATTTTAGGGGCCATAACTCTAAAAATAGAGGGCGTAGCCAGATCAAAAATAGGAGGTGCGCAAGTTCATATCATGGTTAAAGACTCATGCAAGGTTTTCATCACTTATATCAAATACTTTTTGAGCAGGCGCGTGCATTGGCGCGAGGGGAAGCCCACAGGGGGGGGGGGGGGGGGGGGGGGGGGCACAACTATTTAACATGTGGCTTTGAAACTTTGAACACTTGTTTATTATATTTGTCTCTACCTGTAGGCAAGAGTACATAACTCTGTCAACTATTTTGGCTGAGTAATGGTCCATTTTGGACTTGGAAATTGGTTAAATTTTCATACCAGTCCATTTTTTGCCTTACCTGTCTGTCATATGTCTTTGAAAGTTTAACCACCATCATAGTCTGCACATTGTAAGCAAGACTACATAACTACGACAAGGACTTTAGCTCAGTTATGGCCCTTTTTGAGATAGAAATTAGTGAAGTTTCGCAAAACATTCCATATTTTGTCTAAACTGTTCGATATATATGGCTTTGAAACTTTGAACACTTGCTTATCATTATGGTCACATGTTGCAATATATTACAAGACTTATCCAAATTCACAAATACAGGTACATTGTTTGTTTTATCTTTTTTTCTTCTTTTTGTGTGAAACTCTCTGGTAATATTTTGACGCCATACTTCCATCAACTTGAATAGTCTATCACATTGTCAACAGACAGCACTTGTTCACAGTAAAGAGACTTTGCTTTCTTCACACGTGTAAACATAACATTATATTGAGTTGAATCATTTAACATTGCAGATATTGCATAGTTTCTTTCTCAAAGCTAGAGCACCAGCTATACAGAATTATAATAACTCTTGTAAACATATTTTGAGTTAATCAGCGACATTTAATATTTCAGGTATTGAATAGGCGCTGTGTTGAGGCTGGAGTACTCACTGCCCTCGCTCTGCAATGCAGAATTAACAAAGTGTCAAGATTTGACAGAAAACATTATTTTTATGCTGACTTACCAGTAAGTACGTAAGTCATTTGTTGTACTAAATCAATTATGAGTTCTCGTTATACCAGTTCTATGTGTTCCAATGTTTTCTGCCTTGCTCTTATTTTATTTTAAGTTTTAAATTATTTTTTGTAAGAAAGACTTAATGTGGCATAATGTTAGAATATTTTTAGCTCACCTGTCACAAAGTGACAAAGTGAGCTATTGTGACCACTTGATGTCCGTCGTCTGTCGTCAGTTGTGCGTCGTCCATCGTGCGTAGTCCGTTGTCCGTCAACAATTCCTAATAAAATCTTCTTCTTGAAAACCACTGGGCAGAATTACACCAAACTTCACAGGAATGATCCTTGGGTGGTCCCCTTTCAAAATTGTTCATGGCAACCGAAAGGAAAAACTTAAAAAATCTTCTTGTTCAAAACCACAGGGCCTAGGGCTTTGATATCTGGTATGTAGCATCATCTAGTGGTCCTCTACCAAAATTATACAAATTATCCCCCTAGGGTCAAATATGGCCCCACCCCGTGGGTCACATGGTTTATATAGACTTATATAGGGAAAACTTTGAAAATCTTCTTGTACAAAACCACATGGCCTAGGGCTTTGATATTTGGTATGTTGCATCATCTAGTGGTCCTCTACTAAGATTGTTCAAATTATCCCCCTAGGGTCAAATATGGCCCTGCCCCGGGGTCACATGGTTTATACAGACTTATATAGGGAAAACTTTGAAAATCTTCTTGTACAAAACCACATGGCCTAGGGCTTTGATATTTAAATATAAATTATTCCCCTAGGGTCAAATATGGCCCCGCCATGGGGGTCCCAAGTTTTACATAGACTTATATAGGAAAAAAAGTTTAAAAATCTCCTTGTTTGAAACCACAACACTTAGACCTTTGATATTTGGTTTGTTGCATTGTCTTATGGTCCTCAACCAAAATTGTTCAAATTGTTCCCCTTGGGTGAAAAGAGGCCCTGCCCTGGGGGTCCTAAGTTTTATATAGACTTATATAGGAAAAAGCTTTAAAAATCTTCTTGTCTGAAACCATACGACCTAGGCTTTTGATATTTGGTATGATGCATTGTCTAGAAGTCCTCTACCAAAATTGTTCAAATTATGCCCCTGGGGTTAAAAGAGGCCCCGCCCTGGTGTCACTTAGTTATTATGTGAGTTATATAGGAAAAATACTTAAAAAACCATGTGATCCTATTTCCAAGACTGTTTGGTTATTATAAATTATCTGATGACCCCAAGTAATATGATGTCACTTGACTGTGACCTTGACCTACTGACCTACTTTCTTGTTTTTTTAAGATACAGCCTTGAAATTTTGATGACATATACAGTTTTGCACACAAATCGTACAACTGAATTTCATTGACCATGAATGTGACATACTGACTTTCTTAATATTTTATCATCAATTTGACATTTAAAACATGTAGCTCATATTACTCAGGTGAGCGATCCAGGGTCATCATGACCCTCTTGTTCCATGTTATTATCTCCCATCGAAGGCAGAGGGATATTGTTTAGGTGTTTTCCCTCTGGCTGTTCGTCTGTCCAACTGTGCTTGTGTGCATGTGTGCTTGAATGTGTCTGTCCAGAAGCGAAAATGCTTATAATTCATAAAATAGATAAGCTAGAATCACCACACCATGACTTATTATCAATAAGCACATTACCTCTGCTCACCTATGGTATTTTCCTCTTTTTCGCCTTGATTTATTTGAAAAAAATTAAAATGCTCATAATTTAAAAGTATTTCAGCTAAAATCACGTAGCCGCACTTTTTCACCTTGATTTTGAAAAAAAAAATGAAAACAACTGTAATTCAAGAAGTACTTTAAAAAGAATTACGAAACCTCACATAACGATTTATTAGCACAGTACCTATGCTCACATGTTGTATTATCCTCCTGACCCAGAAAAAGTAGAATTTTTCCCCTTGATTGGATTTTTTTGCTGTATCTAAGTACTTTTTGATTGACCTTCAAGAAGCTTTACACAAATGAAGAGGCTGTGGTGCACTCATAAATTTGTCAGGATCACTTTATTAACTTCAGAGTTATGGCCCTTAAATTATTTCCCAGTGCATATATTCCCACATAACAAAATTGAAAGTAATCCATTGATTGATCTTCATGAAATTTAATACAGATATAGATCACTATAGAGCGGTGGTGCTTGCATATCTTTTATCAGGATCTCTTCAGTAGCCCTTTAATTTCTTAAGTTCATTAATTTCTATAAAACAAAGTAATCCATTGATAGACATTCATGAATCTTAAAATATTGATCAATATAGGGCAGAGTTTTTCTCAATGATTTTGTAAAAGCTAGGAACCAACAAACCATTGCATAGTTCTTTTGTACATAACATGTGTATATCTGGATATTAAATATCTTTAAAAATACAGTCCCCTCATTCACAAAACAACCTAGTTGGCGGGGGATTTAAATTCACTGAATTTGCTGGTTGTAACCAAATAACCATGTTTTAGTTATAACTATAACATCATTGACTGTGATATAACTGGCCATTTGCAAATGGTTTGCATGTAAACAGGTTTTTCAGAGATTACTATGCAAAATGCTTTGAAACTTCACACATATCTCCTAATAAAAAGATCCCACAGGACAAGTTACGTAAGTCTAGCTGATGTTTTGGTAAAATTATGTCTCTTTTAACTTTAACTTAGAATTTTGTTTTAAATTTTTGCATTAAAGCAGATGAAACTATATGAGCCGTGCCATGAGAAAACCAACATAGTGGGTTTGCGACCAGCATGGATCCAGACCAGCCTTCGCATCCGCGCAGTCTGGTCAGGATCCATGCTGTTTGCTTTTAAAGCCTACTGCAATTAGAGAAACCGTTAGCAAACAGCATGGATCCTGACCAGACTGCTGGTCGCAAAGCCACTATGTTGGTTTTCCCATGGCATGGCTCATAATGTACTTTGTTAAATGCTTTTACATTTCCAGGCCTCTTTTTCATCATTTTGGGAATGCCACCAATACCAGTGGAATTGGGAAAATGCTCTTGGATATGTTCTTAATTGGGAAAATTTGCAAATTTACAAAAACCTCAATGTATGTAAAGATATTTTATGTGTAAAATATTAATGGATTGCATTTCAGTAATTGTTCAACAGTATAGCTTTTGTTTTGATAACCAAAAGACAATGTATACAAATAAAACAGCAAAAACCCGAAAAGATAAAACTCATTTGGGAATTTTTAATTCAGAATTGGGGGAAAAAAACATACTTTTTAGCTCACCAGAGCAATGATCACGCTGTGTCTGTCGTGCGTCCATCCGTGCCTTGGATGGTCCTCTACCAAAGTTGTTCAAATGGTTCCACTTGGTTGCACATAGGGGCCGTAAGAGCTAAAAATATAAAAATCTTAAAATGATATCTCCTAAACCGATGGTCCAATTTTGAAATAATTTCACACAAATAGTCCTTTTGTCACCCTCTACCAAGATTATTCAAATTATATTGCTTCATCAAAAAACATGGCCACCAGAGGACGTGGTCACTTTTTCCTATATGTATACAGTGGAAACTTTAAAAATCTTCTTGTGTGAAACTTCAGGCCCGATTTTAGAATAACTTTACATAAATATGTCACCCTTAACCAAGATTGTTCAAATTATTTTGATTCATCAAAAAACATGGTCGCCAGAGGGCGTGGTCACTTTTCTGTATATGTATGTAGTGGAAACTTTAAAAATCTTCTTGTGTGAAACTGCTGGCCCGATTTTAGAATGATTTTACACAAATAGTCCTTGTGTGACCCTCTACCAAGATTGTTCAAACTATTTTGATTTGTCAAAAAACATGGCCGCCAGAGGGCGTGGTCACTTTTCCCTATATGTGTGTAGTGGAAACTTCAAAAATCTTCTTGTGTGAATCTGCTAGCCCGATTTTAAAATAATTTTACACAAATGGTTCTTGTGTGACCCTCTACCAAGATTATTCAAATTATTCCGATTCGTCAAAAAACACGGCTGCCAGGGGGCGTGGTCACTTTTCCCTTTGTGTATACCATACTTGTCTAAATTATTGCTCTAAAGTCAAAAGATGGCCACACCACTGTGTCTGACATGTACTTACTATAGGCTTTTATATTAGAAACTTTGAAATCTTCTTCTCTGAATCAATAATAGCAAGAGCCTTGATATTATGGCGTGTGATATCAGATTTGTATTGTCTACCGTAATTGTTCAAATCATTGACCTAGGTTCAAAAGTGTGTGTGACATGTATGAAATATAAGTTAACATAGAAGAAACCTAACTCTGTACTTATACAAGCACACTTGAAGCCTTGTACACAGGTGGGCACTTTAGGGTCAATGACCCTCTTCTTTGCTTTGGGAATACCTCTTTTACAGGAAGTTGTAGGGTAAAAGAGCCCTTTCTTCATACATGTCCTTGGCATCATGAGATGAATTGAGAAGACAAGGTACATAACTCCAGCTTATATTTTGTCAAAATTATGCCCCATTTTTATGCTCCCCTTCGAAGAAGGAGGGGTATATTGTTTTGCAGATGTCTGTCGGTCGGTAGGTCGGTCGGTCTGTCTGTCGGTATGTAGACCAATCCGTTTCCAGATGATAACTCAAAAACACTTGGGCCTAGGATCTTGAAAGTTGATAGGAAGGTTGTTCATGACCAGCAGATGAACCCTATTGATTTTGAGATTAGTAGGTCAACGGTCAAGGTCACAGTGACCCGGAACATTTAAACGGTTTCCGGATGTTAACTCAAGAATCCTTGGGCTTAGGATCATGAAAGTTGAAAGGGAGATTAGTCATAACCAGCAGATGACCCCTATTGATTTTGAGGTTGGTAGGTCAAAGGTCAAGGTAACAGTGACCCGAAACAGTTAAATCATTTTCGGACGATAGCTTGAGAAGGCTTGAGGTAGGATCATGAAAGTTGATAGAAGGTTAATCATGACCAGCAGATGACCCCTATTGATTTTGAGGTCAGTAGGTCAAAGGTCAAGGTCACAGTGACCGGGAACAATTAAACCGTTTAACATATCCCATTAAATAGTGTATATTTTGATGGAATTAGAACTCAAGAAGTTTCGCGAAAATGCTATGAATGTTGTGATTTTCCCAAAGACTCCCATTATCAGGGTTTAATCAAATTCTACATTGTAGAAAAAAAAATTGATCCAAATGTACAGAACTACCTTAACGTGTTAGACAGTTGATGTTTAACATGTTAGGCAGTTCTTGTTTAATGTATTAGGCAGTTTTGTTTAATGTGTTAGGCAGTTGTTGCTTACTGTGTTAGGCAGTTGTTGTTTAATGTGTTGTTTTATTTATCTGTTTTTAGCTCACCTGAGCCAAAGGCTCATGATGAGCTTTTGTGACCGCTCAATGTCTGTCGTCAGTCGTCTGTCGTGCATCCGTCAACAGTTTGTTAAAAAATCTTCTTGAAAACCACTAGGCAGAATTACACCAAACTTCACAGAAATTATCCTTAGATGGTCCCCTTTCAAATTGTTCAAAGAATTAAATTCCATGCAGAACTCTGGTTGCCATGGCAACCGAAAGGAAAAACTTTAAAAATCTTCTTGTCCAAACCGCAAGGCACAGAGCCTTGATATTTGGCATGTGACATCATCTTATGGTCCTGTATCAAGATTGTTCAAATTGTGCCCCTGGGTCAAAAAGAGGCCCCGTCCCAGGGGTCACAATTTTTACATAGACTTATATAGGAAAACACTTTAAAAATCTTCTTGTCTAAAACCACATGACCTAGGCCTTTGATATTTTGTATGTAGCATTGCCTTGTGGTCCTCTACCAAAATTTTTCAAATTATGCCCCTGGGGTGAAAAGAGGCCCTGCTCTGCGGGGTCTCAAGTTTTACATAGACTTATATAGGAAAAACACTTTAAAAATCTTCTTGCCTGAAACTGCAAGGCCTAGACTTTTGATATTTGATATGTTCCCTTTCCTAGTGTTTCTCTACCAAAATTGTTCAAATTATGTCCCTTGGGTGAAAAGAGGCCCTGCCCTGGGAGTACCAGGTTTAACATAGACTTATATAGGAAAAAAAATAAAAATCTTCTTGTCTGAAAGTTCAATGCCTAGGCCTTTGATATTTGGTATGTAGCATTGCCTGGTGGATCTCTAACAAGTTTGTTCAAATTATGCCCCTGGGAAGAAAAGAGGCCCCATCCTGGGGGTCACTTACAATTATGGGTTATATAGGAAAAAATACTTCAAAAAATATCAGATCATATTTCCTGGACTGTTTAATTATAATTACCTGATGACCCCAAGCGATTACGGATCACTTGACTGTGACCTTGACCTACTGACCTGCTTCCTTATTTTTTAAGATACAGCCTTGAAATTTGGATGATGTGTACAGTTTTGCACACTGATCTTAAAACTGACTTTCAGTTACCAAGAATGTGACCTACTGACCTACCTTCTTAATAATTTAGCATCAGTTTGCCATTTGAAACATGTGACTCATATTACTCAGGTGAGTGACCCAGGGTCATCATGACCCTTTTGTTTGATGTGTTGTTTTAGGAATCTGTTGTTTACTGTGTTGTTTTAGGCAGGATATCAGATTACTCAGCAGAACCATGCATTAGCTAATGACGGTGTCTTCAGATACCTTCAGTATGGCAAACACGAAGATGACTGTGTTGAGAAATCTGCTCGTATTTTACAACTACAGCTAGAACAGGACTCTGGGAAAAGTCTACATGATGATATAGAAGGGCGCAGTCTTATTGATCTTAATAGAGCAGGTATGTTTACAGGATTGTGGGAAAAGTCTACATGATGATGTAGAAGGATGCAGTCTTATTGATCTTAATAGAGCAGGTATGTTTACAGGATTGGCAGCAAAAGTCTGCATGATGATATAGAAGGGTGCAGTCTTATTGATCTTAATAGAGCAGGTATGTTTACAGGATTGGCGGGAAAAGTCTACATGATGATATAGAAGGGTGCAGTCTTATTGATCTTAATAGAGCAGGTATGTTTACAGGATTGCGGGAAAAGTCTACATGATGATATAGAACAGTGCAGTCCTATTGATCTCAATAGAGCAGGTATGTTTACAGGATTGCGGGAAAAGTCTACATGATGATATAGAGGGGCGCAGTCCTATTGATCTCAATAGAGCAAGTATGTTTACAGGATTGCGGGAAAAGTCTACATGATGATATAGAATAGTGCAGTCCTTTTGATCTCAATAGAGCAGGTATGTTTACAGGATTGTGGGAAAAGTCTACATGATGATATAGAATAGTGCAGTCCTATTGATCTCAATAGAGCAGGTATGTTTACAGGGTTGCGGGAAAAGTCTACATGATGATATAGAAGGGTGCAGTCTTATTGATCTCAATAGAGCAGGTTACTGTTTACAGGATTGCAGGAAAAGTCTACATGATGATATAGAAGGGTGCAGTCTTATTGATCTTAATAGAGCAGGTATGTTTACTGGATTGCGGGAAAAGTCTACATGATGATATAGAATAGTGCAGTCCTATTGATCTCAATAGAGCAGGTATGTTTACAGGATTGTGGGAAAAGTCTACATGATGATATAGAGGGGCGCAGTCCTATTGATCTCAATAGAGCAGGTATGTTTACAGGATTGTGGGAAAAGTCTACATGATGATATAGAATAGTGCAGTCCTGTTGATCTCAATAGAGCAGGTATGTTTACAGGATTGCAGGAAAAGACTACATGATGATATAGAAGGGCGCAGTCTTATTGATCTTAATAGAGCAGGTATGTTTACAGGATTGCGGGAAAAGTCTACATGATGATATAGAGGGGTGCAGTCCTATTGATCTCAATAGAGCAGGTATGTTTACAGGATTGCGGGAAAAGTCTACATGATGATATAGATATGCAGATATTGATTATAGAGCAGAGTTGATTGCGGAAGACTACATGATGAATAGGCGCAGTCTATTGATCTCAATAGAGCAGGTATGTTTACAGGATTGCGGAAGTCTACATGAGAATAGATAGCATACTATTGATTCAATAGAGAGGGTTACAGATGCGGAAAGTCTCATTGATATGAATAGTGCATACTATTGATTCATAGAGCAGGTATGTTTACAGGATTGCGGGAAAAGTCTACATGATGATATAGAATAGTGCAGTCCTATTGATCTCAATAGAGCAGGTATGTTTACAGCAGACAATAGCAACAGTGCACACTACTTAATACTGTCATACTTTGAGACAATGTTGACCATTTATTTTAGTCCTTAACCTTTAGCATGCTAGATAAATTGTCGTCTGCTGGAAATGTCGTCTGCTAAAATTGTAAAGTTCATTCAGTTTGCTCCAAAATTGGAAGAAATATTGTCAGAGTAGCAAACAGCTTGGAACCTGATCAGACGCCGATTTAATTGGCGTCTGATCTGGTTCCAAGCTGTTTGCAAAGGCTGTTAAATTTGCCTGCTGCAGGCTAAGGGTTAACATTTCATTGCCTAATATACAGGAAACATGATCAAAATGTTTGCCTTGAAATAAACTAGGCAAAATTTGAAACAGTGTTCTGTAGGTCACTTCTGTCAAATTATAATGAAATTATTAAACAATAATTATATTGCAAACTACACTTTAACTTTATCTTCTGGAAACCTTTCCAGAAAATTTGTCTATTTGAAGTGGATGTCCAGTTGGAAACTGGGTGTTAAATTTTCAGGTTGTGCATTGATGGAGATTGTAACAGCTCCTGATTTCAACACGGGAGATGAAGCCAGGTCATTTGTTAGAGATCTACGAATGTTGTTAGTAACACTTGGCACATGTGATGGGAAATTTTCAGGTCAGTTTTTTCCATATTCAGTTGGCTTTAAACATGTTTTCCCAGTTTAGATAGTGTGGTAATTTTTGAGCATAAATGTTTGGACTTTAAAGGTATGGCAAATTTTCATCTGTCACAGGACACAGTTTACAGGGTTTGATATCCTGTAAACTTGTGTTACACTTTCTTTAATATTTTATACATGTAATGTTGGCGGAGGTAAGGTGGCGGGTGGGGAGGGGGGGTCATCAATATTTGCCAAATTCACATCTTCCCCTTTCATTGTTCTGAATTCAGTTTCTGTTTATTAAAAGGTACTGATAAAAGGACATGAAATGCAGGTTTACTCTTACAAGTATGAATGTACAATCTCTCTTAATTTATCCCATGGGCAGTTAAGGTATTCCATCCATTACAAGCAGTATTTAGAAACTTTCTTTATAAGCTATATATGTATTGAAGGCAAACGAGTAAACATACATATTTTCAAAATATGTGTAATTTTTATCAAGTCATCGTCCAGACCTCTGGTTTCAAAACTCACTAAATGGAGACAATATGCAATTCATGTTTAGGCCATACCAAATTGATAAATAGTTCTTCGGGAAAAAAAAAATGGAAGCGAGCGAGCAAATTTTTTTTGTTTTTAGCTCGACTATTCGAAGAATAGTCTAGCTATTCTACTCACCCTGGCGTCGGCGTCGGCGTCGGCATCGGCGTCGGCGTCACACCTTGGTTAAGTTTTTGCATGCAAGTACATACAGCTATCATTTAAAGGCATATAGCTTTGAAACTTATTTATTCTTTTTCTAGGTCAATAACAAACCTCACTGGGTCAAGTTCCATAACTCTAACATGTATTTTGAGCAAATTATGCCCCCTTTTGGACTTAGAAAATTCTGGTTAAAGTTTTACATGCAAGTTCCTATCTCCAAAACTAATGCAGATATTGAATTGAAACTTCACATGTGTCTTCGGGGTTATAAAACTAGTTGAAGTCCCATAATTCTGACCTTCATTTTGGCCAAATTATGCCCCCTTTTGTACTTAGAAAATTTTGGTTAAAGTTTTGCGTGCAAGTACATACAGCTATTACTAAAAGGCATATAGATTTTAAACTTATTTTTTCTTTTTCTAGATCAATTATCTACCTCACTGGGTCAAGTCCCATAACTCTGACATGTATTTTGGCCAAATTATGCCCCCTTTCGGACTTAGAAAATTCTGGTTAAAGTTTTGCCTGCAAGTATATACAGCTATTACTAAAAGGCATATTGATTTGAAACTTATTTTTTCTTTTTCTAGATCAATTACCTTCCTCACTGGGTCAATTCCCTATAACTCTGACATGTATTTTGAGCAAATTATGCCCCCTTTTGGACTTAGAAAATCCTGGTTAAAGTTTTACATGCAAGTTACTATCTCCAAAACTAATGCAGATATTAAATTGAAACTTCACATGTGTCTTCGGGGTTATAAAACTAGTTGATAGAATCAAGTCCCATAACTCTGACATGTATTTTGGGCAAATTATGCCCCCTTTTGGACTTAGAAAATCCTGGTTAAAGTTTTGCGTGCAAGTACATACAGCTATTACCAAAAGGCATATAGCTTTGAAACTTATTTATTCTTTTTCTAGGTCAGTTACCAACCTCACTGGGTCAAGTTCCATAACTCTTAACATGTATTTTGAGCAAATTATGCCCCCTTTTGGACTTAGAAAATTCTGGTTAAAGTTTTACATGCAAGTTACTTTCTCCAAAACTAATGCAGATATGGAATTGAAGCTTAACATGTTTCTTCGGGGTTATTAAACTAGTTGATAGCATCAAGTCCCATAACTCTGATATGCATTTTGGTCAAATTATGTCCCGTTTCGAACTTAAAACTCTTTTGATATTTAACATTTTGGGTAATAATTTCCTGCTTCTGTGACAATATTTCGAATAGTCGAGCTTGGCTGTCTTACGGACAGCTCTTGTTTTCTCAATTTTGATTTTTTTCAGAGGCAGGTATATTTTACATGGAGCGAGCAAGTATTTTTTTTTCTTCTTTTTTTTTCCAAGCTTGGACCCTAGAGAAGGCAGTTATGATTATACATGAAGTTAACATTTCTTTAAGAATAATACAGAAATCAAACATTTACAGTGTGACTAATACAGTAGATAGCTTTTCTATATGTTTTAAAGACTACATGAATGATTTTGCAAATAAACTCTTGCCAAAACTCACTGAATCACTTTTTTTTTATTTTGTATTTATAATTACTAAGGGATGAGTGTCTTATTTTTAATTTTGATTGTTCTGCTTTAATCTGAAGGCGTGTCCATTTAACGGCAGAGAATGAGGAATATTTAAGACGAAATGGGCACCCGAGTGGAATAACATATCTTTTGAAACCCAGTTAGATGGCTTCGACACATGAGCAACTTTGTGCCCCTTGTGAAACTCCAAAGGGGAGGGGAAAGTAATAAATTACTTGACCAATGAGACCAAATGGAGTTAGGCACACAAATGCTTCGACATTGCTCTAATCCCATTGGAATAGTTTCTTAACAGATCAGGCCAGCTTATGTTTTTGTGGTAAAGGTTCATTTCAGTCAAAAATGATAACAGACGGACAAAGAATGATCCCAATATGGCCACTCTTAAAAGTGTTATTTATTGTGCTTTGATTGACCCAGAAATTTTGAGTTGGGAAGGTCTGTTTTTAGCCCACCATCATCAGATGGTGGGCTATTCAAATCACTCTGCATCCATGGTCCATCGTCTGTCCATCCGTTAACAATTTCTTGTTATCGCATCTTTTCAGAAACTACTGGGGGGATTTTAACCAAACTTTGTCAGAGTGATGTATTGATACCCTAGTTGTGTCCCCCTGAAAATCAGACTTGTTCAACAACTTTTGAGAAAGTTATGGCCGTTTGTTTATTTTTATAATTTACATAGATTTATATAGGGAAAAACTTTGAAAACCTTCTTGTCCAAAACCACAGAACCTAGGGCTTTTATATTTGGTATGTAGTGTCATCTATTGGTCCTCTACCAAGATGATTCAAATTATTTCCCTTTGGTCAAATATGGCCCCGCCCTAGGGGTCACATTGTTTATATAGCCTTATATAGGAAAAAACTTTGAAAACCCTCTTGTCCAAAACCACAGGGTCTAGGGCTTTGATATTTTGTACGTGACATCATCTAGTGGTCTTCTACTAAGAGTGTTCAAAGGGTCAAATATGGCCCTGCCCTGGGGTCACATGGTTTACATAGACTTATATAAGGAAAAACTTCGAAAAACTTCTTGCCCAAACCACAAAGCCTAAGGCTTTGATATTTGTAATGTAGCATCATCTAGTGGTTCTCTACCAAGTTTGTTCAAATTATCCCCCTAGGGTCAAATATAGCCCCACCCCGGGGGTCACATGGTTCACATAGACTTATATAGGGAAAAGCTTTTAAAATCTTCTTGTCAAAAACCTACAACATTCAAATTTGGACCACATGTATAGTTTTGAGTGGCAAGATGAACCTTGACATGAGTTGACCTTGATTTTGACCTAGTGACTTACTTTCACATTTCCCTAGCTACAGCCTTAAAATTTGGACCACATGCATAGTTTTGTTTCCGTGAAAAAAACTTTGACCATGACAATGACCTAGTGACCTACTTTCACATTTTTGAAGGTACATTCACATAGTTTTGTGTTCAGAAATGAAATTTTATGTTGATTTTGACCTAGTGACCTACTTTCACATTTCTCAAGATATAGCCTTCAAATTTGGGCTACATGCATAGTATTGTGCACCGAAAAAAACTTTGACCTTGACATTGACCTAGTGACCTACTTTCACATTTTTTGAAGGTACAGGCTTCAAATTTGGACCACATGCATAGTTTTGTGTTCCGAAATGAAATTTGACCTTTATTTTGACCTAGTGACCTACTTTCACATTTCTCAAGCTACAGCCTTCAAATTTGAACCACATGCATAGTTTTGTGTACTGAAATGAACTTTGATCTTGAGATTGACCTATTGACCTACTTTCACATTTCTCAAGCTAAAGGCTTCAAATTTGGACCACCTGTATATTTTTGTGTTCTGAATTGAAATTTAACATTGATTTTTACCTAGTACCTAATTTCACATTTCTCAAGCTACAGCCTCCAAATTTGAAGCACCTACATAGTTTTGTATACCGAAATGAACTTTGACCTTGAAATTGATCTAGTGACCTACTTTCACATTTCTCAAGCTACAGCTTTTAAATTTGGACCACATAGTCTTGAAATTTGGAACATTCAAAAATGGCCCAATGGTGGGCGCCAAGATCACTCTGTGATCTCGTTTCAGTTTCATTCTTTCAATCAATTCACAGCCAATTAATATACAAACAGGGAAAATTGGGGTTACAATAGGACAGAAAATATTCTTGTAATCAGAATTGTTTTTTTTTTTCGGAGATTTTTATGTACGTGTGTGAAGGGAGGGGTGAATTTTGTTTTCTCCAGAATGAAATTATTGATGCAGTAGTTCCGACCAACAACAAATCAATTTGGTATGGCCTTAATGAAGGTTTCTTTTTATTTACACCTGTTTGAAGAATAGGATGTATTATGTTTTCGCCCTTTACTTGTGGGTGGGCAGGCAGGCAGTGTGGTGAGTGGAAAAATTGGTGTCTACTCATATACATATATTTTATGTAAAATTTACAAGTTTGTTTGTATCAACAGTAATATGTATAAGGTTAAAGATGGTATGTGCTGTATACATGTGTATAGCTGAACACAGTATAAATGTGTACAACAATTGTACAACTAAAAAACTGGAAGTTTTTTTATCCCCCGCCAATGAAATTGGGAGTGGGGGGGAGGTATTGAAATGGCATTATCCGTCCATGGGTGCGTCCGTCCGCAGCCATTTCTCAGTAACTAGCAGGTAGAATTTCATGAAACTTGAAATAAACATGACCCAACATACTGTGATGATGCTGTCAAGTTGTTTTTTTTATTGGTCAATATCCCTTAGAGTTATTGTTCTTGATTTAATGAAAAATGCCCAAAAATGTCCGTCTGCAGCCATTTCTCAGTAACTAGCAGGTAGAATTTCATAAAACTTGAAATAAACATGAACCAACATACTGTGATGATGCCTGTCAAGTTCTTTTTTCAATTGGTCAATTTCCCTTAGAGTATTGCCCTTGATTTAATGAAAAATCCACGTCTGCGGCAATTTCTCAGTAACAAACTGGTAGAAATTCATGAAACTTTAAATAAATATTACCAACATACTTTGATGATGCCCATCATTTTTTTTTATTGGTCAATTTTCCTTAGAGTTATTGCCCTTTAATTGTTTAAAAGTCCACAGATTTGTTAATAAACTAACCAATTGGTAGAATTTCATTAAACTTCTTTCATTTTTTTTCCAAGAATATTTATTCTGTCCCTCCGTGTGTGTGTCCATGTGAAGTTGTGTACCCACAACTGGTCACCACCTTGCCTTGGATTTCATTATAGGAGTCAGTTTTGTCGTGTTGCGGCCCGTCGCGTCCCGTCCCGTCCCGTCGCATCCCGAAATCTATTATCTCAGTTATTACCAAATGGATTTGATTCAAACTTAAAATACATGTTCCACCTTATCACCCACATCATGTGACAGAAGGGTCATAACTCTTGACACCCAAGTTTTCATGAATTATATCCCCTTTTACTTAGAATTTAAGGTTAATTTTGTTGTATTTTCACTATATCTCAGTTATTACTAAATGGATTTGATTCAAACTTAAAATAGATGTTCCACCTCATCACCCACATCATGTGACATAAGGTGCATAACTCTGACACCATTTTTTTTTATGAATTATGCCCCTTTTTACTTAGAATTTAAGGTTAATTTTGATGTATTTTCACTTTATCTCAGTTACTACTGAATGGATTTGATTCAAACTTAAAATAGATGTTCCACCTCATCACCCACATCATGTGCCCACATCATGTGACACAAGGTGCATAACTCTGACACCAAGTTTTCATGAATTATGTCCCCTTTTACTTAGAATTTAAGGTTAATTTTGTTGTATTTTCACTATATCTCAGTTATTACTAAATGGATTTGATTCAAACTTAAAATAGTTGTTCCACCTGGTAACATGGGTCGGTAAGACACTTTTTTGTATTCACTTTTAGTGTATCTCTAATATTAGAGATTTAATATATTTACTAGTATTACTTTACTAGTATTATACTAGTATTACTTATATGTGGAAGCCCAGGATGAAGTACTCCAAAGTATTTTTAAGATTCCTTATGGTTGCCATTCTTCTGTGACAAGACCGTATGGTGGGGGTATGAGTCACTCCTGTGACAGTTCTAGTTTTCATTCCTTCCATGAATATTTATCAACATGCAAAGTTGTACTATTCTCCCTCCCCCATTTTTTTTTTTTTTTCATTTTTAATTTTTCATCAGTATTTACAATCAACATGTGAAGTTTTGAACCCTCACCCGGTCACTTTGTAGATTTATGCAACCATGAAATCCATGCCCCTATGTGTAATAGGCGTGGGAACCATCTGGTCTAGTCACTTAATGGTGGACTGGTTTCTGAACACTAAGTTTTTTGCTTGGAGAGGGCACAGAGGTCTAAATTATTTTATTTCATTGTACATTGTATATGTATTTTGACATTTTGGTAGAAAAAATAGGATAGAAGGTTGTATTTAGTGAAGTGAAAGTCAATTTTGGTATGAGAAGTGCTACCAGGTCATCAGATTGAATTTGATGTGATTTTACAGTGAGCAAATGTGACAGGAGAAATCATTCTTAGAAGATACATGACTACTACTTTTCTATTCATTTTATGTCAGTTTTGATCATAATTCTTCAAAATGAGGTAAGGATTTGTTCTCTGAAATACACTGACGAGATATGAAAACGCAACAAACATGTGCCTGAATATATATTTTGCTACAAAAAGCATCACCTTGAAATGTCTAACACATACACATCTCAATGCTCTATACCCATTGTGTTTAAATTTAATCAGAACAACAGACCTAAAAGTTATCACAATGGGTATAGAGTATCGAAATGTGTACCTGGCGAACAGTTTAAGGTGATGCTTTTTGTAGTACAAAATATATTCAGGCATACGTTTATTGCGTTTTCATATCTCGTCAGTGTAGGTCTAGCTATGTTTGGCAACTCTTTAAAAGTTGTCAGTTTTATATAGAATTATACAGCGAATATATTAAGCGTTATGTGACCTACAAATGATTGCATAGTATAGAGCAAGATTTCTTTGTATCATTAAATAAAGACTTCTTCATTTTGAAAACACAGAATAACTTAAAATTTGTAAATTGTTTCATTGACAGAGGGTTCGATGCGAGTTGATGCCAATATATCTGTCCACAGACCAGGGGAACCACTAGGCACGAGGTCGGAGGTCAAAAACATAAACAGTATATACAGTTTAAAGAAAGCAATAGGTCTCTGCTTTTTAATAATTTTCCTAAGCAAAAGCGATTTTTAAAAATAAATATTTTCTTTAACTGCAGTGAAGTGCAACCTGTGAAGAGTGAACGCCACAGGGTATACATTACACAGAGGTAATGCTCTGAAAGGAAGGTTAATTTAATGAGATTTTGTCAATTGGGAAAGAAAACATCTGCTTATGTGGAGAAGTATTTGCCACTTTGAGATGTTGCTAACTTTACATTAGCTTGTGTAAATGGCATATGTTTCTGTTCAGGACTTTTAATGATCCAGGCATTGATGTTTATAATTGTATATTTTGATGATTATCAGTATGTAGTAATTGCAATGTTATATAGGGTGGTCCTTTTGTGGTTATATATGATGGCTCTTTATTTGTGTAAAGTACATGTCTTGCCAAGCTAACAGCCATCCAGATTGCTTACTTGCCAAGTGAACAGTCATCCAGATTGCTTACTTGCCAAGCGAACAGCCATCCAGATTGCTTACTTGCCAAGCTAACAGCCATCCAGATTGCTTACTTGCAGAGCTATTGAGCAATCAAGAATGTTTACTTGCCAAGCTGTTAAGCCATCCAGATTGCTTATTTGCAGAGCTATTGAGAAATCTAGAATGTTTACTTGCAGAGCTATTGAGCAATCAAGAATGTTTACTTGCCAAGCTGTTAAGCCATCCAGATTGCTTATTTGCAGAGCTATTGAGCAATCAAGAATGTTTACTTGCCGAGCTGTTAAGCCATCCAGATTGCTTACTTGCAGAGCTATTGAGCAATCAAGAATGTTTGCTTGCCGAGCTGTTAAGCCATCCAGATTGCTTACTTGCAGAGCTATTGAGCAATCAAGAATGTTTACTTGCCGAGCTGTTAAGCCATCCAGATTGCTTACTTGCAGAGCTATTGAGCAATCAAGAATGTTTACTTGCCGAGCTGTTAAGCCATCCAGATTGCTTACTTGCAGAGCTATTGAGCAATCAAGAATGTTTGCTTGCCGAGCAGTTAAGCCATCCCACTAAGCAACCCAGAATGTTTACTTGCTGAGCAGTTAAGCCATCCCAATAAGCAACCCAGAATGTTTACTTGCTGAGCTGTTAAGCCATCCCACTAAGCAGCCCAGAATGTTTACTTGCTGAGCAGTTAAGCCATCCCACTAAGCAACCCAGAATGTTTACTTGCTGAGCTGTTAAGCCATCCCACTAAGCAACCCAGAATGTTTACTTGCTGAGCAGTTAAGCCATCCCACTAAGCAACCCAGAATGTTTACTTGCTGAGCAGTTAAGCCATCCCAATAAGCAACCCAGAATGTTTACTTGCTGAGCAGTTAAGCCATCCCACTAAGCAACCTAGAATTTTACTTGCCGAGCTGTTAAGCTATCCCACTAAGCAACCCAGAATGTTTACTTGCCAAGCTGTTAAGCAATCCAGAATGTTTACTTGACAAGCTGTTAAGCAATCCAGAATGTTTACTTGACAAGCTGTTAAGCCATCCAGATTGCTTATTTGCAGAGCTGTTGAACAATTAAGAATGTTTGCTTGCCAAGCTGTTAAGCAGTCCAGAATGTCTATTTTTCAAGCTGTTAAGCCATCCAGAATGCTTACTTGCAAAGCTGTTAACATAGCAACATGTTTTTAACAACTGCCCCGACCTCCCAGTTATGATCAGAAATTGATTGTTGGGAGTATCCCCGTAGATGTAGATGAAGCAATCCAAATGGTTTGTGTAAATAACATATCTGATTTGCTGATCTGTTATGCCATTAAGATGGTTTGTGGAATGTAACTACTCAGTTACAAACCAGAATTGAAGTATTTAGTGCTGTTGTGACAGTTGCTATGAGATAACATATTTTCTGTTAAAGACTATGAAATAAGAAGACAGATAGAAATACTGGAGAGTGGTGAGGATGTCATCAATGAAACAAGGTCTTACGATAAAGATACTGGGTAAATATGCATTCTGCTTTTAATTGAACAATTATAGAAATTTATTGGGTAGTCTGTAGCTTGGTTGCCAGTAATTTGTTCTGCTTTTTACCCTTATCCTGCCAAATTTCTATAATGAACTTGTCCCTCTTTCAATTTGGACAGTACCATTAACTGTTAAAAAGGGGTGCTTACCAAAAAAATATTGACTGAATGGCGAACAGTGCAGATCATGATCAGACATTATGGATGTGCAGGCTGATCATGATCTGCACTGGTCGCAAAAGCAGAATCAGTCGTGTCCAGCATGATAAGGGTTATTGAACAGTTATAGTAGTTTGGTTGGCAGTAAGTTGTCCTCAGATTTCCTTGCGGGTTGACCAACTATTTCCTTCAGTAAGTATGCAGAGAAGAATATGATCCAGACTCAGTCTGATAGATTGGTGGTAGTTTCTGGAGAAGAAATTTTACTTCTATTAATTGAAAAAAAAAAGAAAATGGTCTTCAGGAGGTCAGAAATTGACAAAAATTTGGAGGCTGATGAACAGAATTGAAATATATACTTGAGATAAACATACAGTGTACTCTGGTATTCACAACCAAATGACACTAATGCATCAACATGCACAATTTCATTTTTAGCTCACCTGAGGCAAAGGCTCAGGGTGAGCTATTGTGATCACTCACCGCCCGGCAGCCGTCCGTAAACTTTTACTTTAAACGACATCTCCTCATAAACCGCTAGGCCAATTTCATCCAAACTTCACAGGAATGTTTCTTGGGTGAAGCTCTACAAATTTTTTTCAAAGAATTGAATTCCATATAGAACTCTGGTTGCCATGGCAACCAAAAGGAAAAACTTTAAAAATCTTCTTCTCAAAAAGCAGAAACCCTAGAGCTTAGATATTTGCTGTGAAGCTTTGCCTAGTGGACCTCTACCAAGTTTGTTCAAATCATGACCCCGGGGTCAAAATTGACCCTGCCCGAGGGGTCATATGATTTTACATAGGAAATCTTAAAAAATCTTCTCAAAAACCAGAAGTCCTAGAGCTTAGATATTTGACATGTAGCATTGCCCAGTGGACCTCTACTAAAGTTGTTCAAATCATGACCTCGGGGTCACTTCATTTTACATAGATTTCAGAAGAAGGCCTAGACCTACTAACCTACTTTCTAATATTTTAGCATCAGTTTGCCATTTGAAACATGTGGCTCATATTACTCAGGTGAGTGATTAAGGGTCATCATGACCCTCTTGTTTAAGATACAGCCTTGAAATTTGGATGACATGTACAGTTTTGCACACCGATCTTAAAACTGACTTTCAGTGACCATGAATTTGACGTACTGACCTAGTCCTACTTTCTAATATTTTAGCATCAGTTTGCCATTTTAAACCTGTTGCTCATATTACTCAGGTGAGCAATTCAGCGTCATCATGACCCTCTTGTTAACTTTCTTGTTAGTTTCCTTCACAGGTTCTTTTTCAAACAAAAGTTTTTGTTACTTTCAGAAAAACTCTGGCAATGCGAGACAAAGAATCTAAACAGGACTACCGGTTTATGCCGGAACCCAACCTTCCACCACTCCACCTATACTCATCCAGTGATGCAAAGTCTGGTTCTCAGTCTGTGGTTACTATAGACAATATAGAGAAACAGCTGCCTGCATTACCCAGTGAGATCAGAGAACGTCTAATGAACAAATATGGGCTAAATATGTATAGAGCTAACTTAATTGTGGTACGCATAAAAACATTTACTTCCATTTATATGATTTTTTTTTATGTGCCTTTTTTGGAAAAACGGACATATTTTGTGATAGGGTGCCAGGGTGTGCATCTGTTTGTTTGTGCTTCTATTTGTCTGTCTGTCATATGTGTCCACACCATAACTAAAAAAACATTTAGGGTATTGGCAGCATAAAGGTAGGTGGTAATGAGACATGTGCAGAGTGCATAAAACAGGTCAGTAAGTCAAATGTCAGGGTCATGATTGTAGCTCAGAAGTCAAATTTTATGCTCATATTTTGTGTCCAGAGCATAACTTAATAACTATTCAAGGCATTGACATTAAACTTGGCGTATAAGTAGGTGGCAATGTGTCATTGTGCAGAGCACATTAACCAAATTGGTAGGTCAAAGGTCATGAGACAGTGTGAAGAGTACAAGAATAAGGTTGGTAGGTCAAAGGTCAAAATCACAAATAGAGCTCAGAGGTGAAATTTGTCCCTCATATTTTGTGTCCAGAGAATACCTTAATAACCATTCAAGATATTGTCTTCAGTCTTAACATGTAGATAAAAGACAGGTGTACACAGCACATGAACCAAGTCAGTAGGTCAAGGTCACAGCAAGATCAAATCTCCCTGTCATATATTGTGTCCAGAGTATTACTTCAAACTTGGAATATAAGTAGAAGCTCAGTAGGTCAAAGTTTAAGGTTAAAGCAAGGTTAGATTTGTCTGTCATATTTTGAGTTCAGAGCATAACTTAATAACCATTCAAGATACTAACTTAAAACATGGCATATCGGTAAGTGGCAGTAAGGCCATGTGCAGAGTGCATCAACTTCATTGGTATGTCAAAGGGCAAGGTCACAAATTTTGTCCTTTGTATTTTTTACCCAGAGCACAACTTACTTAAGTAAAAACATGTCAGTATTGTGATGGGCTAGGGCATGGTCACAAATTTAGTTGAAATGCCAAATCTGTCCTTTATATTTTTTGCCCAGAGCACAACTTACTTAAGTAAAAACATGTCAGTATTGTGACGGGCTAGGGCATGGTCACAAATTTAGTTGAAATGCCAAATCTGTCCTTTATATTTTTTGCCCAGAGCACAACTTACTCAAGTAAATCCTTGTCAGTATTGTGATGGGCTAGGGCATGGTCACAGACTTAGTTGAAATGTCAAAATCTGTCCTTTATATTTTTTTGCCCAGAGCACAACTTACTCAAGTAAAAACATGTCAGTATTGTGATGGGCTAGGGCATGGTCACAAACTTAGTTGAAATGTCAAAATCTGTCCTTTGTATTTTTTTGCCCAGAGCACAACTTACTTAAGTAAAAACATGGCAGTATTGTGATGGGCTAGGGCATGGTCACAAACTTAGTTGAAATGTCAAAATCTGTCCTTTGTATTTTTTTGCCCAGAGCACAACTTACTCAAGTAAATCCTTGTCAGTATTGTGATGGGCTAGGGCATGGTCACAAACTTAGTTGAAATGTCAAAATCTGTCCTTTGTATTTTTTTGCCCAGAGCACAACTTACTTAAGTAAAAACATGTCAGTATTTGATGGCTAGGGCATGGTCACAAATTAGTTGAAATGCAAATCTGTCTTTTATTTTTGCCCAGAGCACAACTTACTCAAGTAAATCTTGTCATATTGTGATGGCTAGGCATGGTCACAAACTTAGTTGAAATGTCAAAATCTGTCTTGTATTTTTTTGCCAGAGCACACTACTTAAGTAAAACAGTCAGTATGTGATGGCAAATTAAGTTAAATGTCAATATGTCTTTTGAATTTTTTGCCCATAGCACAGCTTATTGAAGTAAAAATATAGCAGTATTGTGATGGGGCTAGTTTTCTGTTTATGGCTTTATATTGAAAACTAGATCATAAATGAATTTTCTGAAATATTCTCACTTTGTTAAATATACATGGCCAACAGGGGGCAGAGTAGGTTTTCTTTATTCATGTGATTTTTCTTTCAGGAACTGTTGGCCTGGTTTCAGAATAATGTTACTAAAATATTCCTCATGGGGACCATGTACTAAGAGGGTTCAAAACAGTGTTTTATTAAAAAAAAACATGACCAACAGAGTGCATGCTTTCTTTTCCCTTTATGTATACATGTATATAGTAGAATCTTTAAAAAATCTTCATTCAGAAACTGCTGGCCTTATTTTCCAGGATTGTTCAAACTGTGTCTGTTTGTGGAAAAACATGGCTAAAATAATAGAAAAATCTTCAAACCATATTTTCTCCTTTAACCTATGGTCCAATTTAAAATTTCTCAAAAACCAAAAAAAAAAAAAAAAAAAAAACAGCCAAGAAAAAAACACAACATGGCAGCCAGAGCTAAAAATAAAAATATACTTTGACAGTTATTCCACAAAATTAATGGTTTGTTTTTGAAACTATTTCACAGAAATGTTTCTTAGAGTGTTCAAATTCTTTGAATTTATATAGAATAAAAAAACTGTCAGAAACTACTGACCAGGTTTCCAAATATATTCAGAGATACTTTTTTAGATCACCTGAGTAATGCTCATGGTGAGCTATTGTGATCATGCAGTGTCCTTTGTCCAAAGTGTGTCCATGTGTGTACGTGCGTCCGTTGTCAGCAATTGTGTTTAAAAGACATCTCCTCCATAATTTTGATAAAACTTTGCATGGATGTTCCTTGGATGGTCCTCTACCAAAGTTGTTCAAACGGTTCCGCTTGATTGCACATAGGGTCCACCAGAGCTAAAAATAGAAAAATCTTCAAACGACATCTCTGTACTTTTCTCTATATGTATATAGTGGAAACATTAAAAATCTTGTGTGAAACTGCTGGCCCAATTTTAGAATAATTTTACACAAATGGTCATTGTGTGAACCTCTACCAAGATTGTTCAAATTATTTTGATTTGTCGAAAAACATGGCCGCCAAAGGGCGAGGTCACTTTTCCCTTTATGTATATATATAGTGGAAACTTTAAAAATCTTCTTGTGTGAAACTGCTGGCCTATTTTAGAATAATTTTACACAAATGGTCCTTATGTCACCCTCTACCACGATTGTTCAAATTATTATCGTTCATCAAAAAACATGGCCGCCAGAGGGCCTGGTCACTTTTCCCTAGATGTATATAGAGGAAACTTTAAAAATCATCTTGTATGAAACTGCTTGTCCGATTTTAGAATGATTTCACACAAATGGTCCTTGCGTGACCCTCTAGCAAGATTGTTCAAATTATTTTGATTCGTCAAAAAACATGGCCGCCAGAGGGCGTGGTCACTTTTCCCTATATGTATATAGTGAAAACTTTAAAAATCTTCTTGTGTGAAACTGCTAACCCGCTTTTAAAATAATTTTACACAAATGGTTCTTGTGTGAACTGCTTGTCTGATTTTAGAGTGATTTTACACAAATGGTCCTTGTGTGACCCTCTAGCAAGATTTTTCAAATTATTTTGATTCATCATAAAACTTGGCCGCCAGAGGGCGTGGTCACTTTTCCCTATATGTATATAGTGAAAACTTTAAAAATCTTCTTATGTGAAACTGCTAACCCGCTTTTAAAATAATTTTACACAAATGGTTCTTGTGTGACCCTCTACCAAGATTATTCAAATTATACTGTTTTGTCAAAAAACATGGCTGTCAGGGGGCGTGGTCACTTTTCCCTATATGTATACCATACTTGTCCAAATTATTGCCCTAAGGTCAAAACATGGCCACACCCCTTTGTCTGACATGTACTTTCAATAGGCTTTTATATTAGAAACTTTGAAAATCTTCTTCTCTGAAACAATGATAGCTAAAGCCTTGATATTTGGCTGGCATGTGATATCAGATTTGTAAGGTCTGCCATAATTGTTCAGATTATTGCCCTAGGTTCAAAAGTGTTTGACATGTATGTAATATAGGTTAACATAGAAGAAACCTAGCTCTGTACTTGTACAAGCACACTTGAAGCCTTGTACACAGGTGAGCCCTTTAGGGTCAATGACCCTCTTGTTTGTTTGATCCTGTACTAAAATTGATCAGTCTGTGAAACTCTGGAAAGTAGTATATATAGGGTCATCATGGCCTTCCTGTTTACATTGTGATGCATTTAGCTCAAAGACTACCGATACATGATGTTGTATCTGGGATTTAAGGTCAAGGTCACCTTTGCTTAAAACAGACAGTGCTCTAAATAGAAATATGTCACTTCAGTAATTTTATTTTAGATTGAAATGAAATGAAACTGAGCGTATAGGCAGCTGATAAGCCTCTGTGGCCTAGTGGTTAAGATTGTTATCTTCAAATCACTTGCCCCTCACCGATGTGGCCTCGAACCTTGCCTGGTGCATAGAATTCTCAATGTGCAGAAGCCATCAAGCTAGCGTATGGAAGATCGGTGGTTCTATCCAGGTGCCGGCCTGTGATGTAATAATGCTGGGAGGGGCACCTGGGGTCTTCCTTCACAATCAAAAAGTGGAAAGTCACATGACCTATAACTGTACTGCTGTGAACACAACAAAAGCATGTTCAAAAAAAAAGAAAAAGCAAAATAGGTAGCTGATAGAAAACAAAGGTCAGTATTGCATATTGGGCCAGAAGGGTCAAGGTCATTTTTGCCATTACTATTTTTCAGTGTAATGTTAATAAATGGATAGTTGGACAGTTGGTTGTTTATTTCTCAGAATGAAGAGCTAGTCGATGTGTATGAACAGTTGGTAACAACAAGAGATGTGAAGAAATTTACAACATTTCTGATTCACGAGTTTCTTAGTCTGGTACTGGAACGTGATCTAACTGTATCTGATTGGTAAGTGTTATACACTTATTGAATGGCTTGCCGGTCTATAGTTTTGACTATTGACTGGCAAGGCAACCAGAAAGTGTTTTATTACATGATTTAAGAAATTAATTGACACTTTTTTTATTAGCTCACCTGTCACAAAGTGACCAGGTGAGCTTTTGTGATCGCGCGGTGTCCGTCGTCCGTGCGTGCGTCCGTCCGTAAACTTTTGCTTGTGACCACTCTAGAGGTCACATTTTTCATGGGATCTTTATGAAAGTTGGTCAGAATGTTCATATTGATGATATCTAGGTCAAGTTCGAAACTGGGTCACGTGCCTTCAGAAACTAGGTCAGTAGGTCTAAAAATAGAAAAACCTTGTGACCTCTCTAGAGGCCATATATTTCACAAGATCTTCATGAAAATTGGTCAGAATGTTCATCTTGATGATATCTAGGTCAAGTTCGAAACTGGGTCACGTGCCATCAAAAACTAGGTCAGTAAGTCAAATAATAGAAAAACCTTGTGACCTCTCTAAAGGCCATATTTTTCATGGGATCTGTATGAAAGTTGGTCTGAATGTTCATCTTTATGATATCTAGGTCAAGTTTGAAACTGGGTCACTTGCGGTCAAAAACTAGGTCAGTAGGTTTAAAAATAGAAAAACCTTGCAACCTCTCTAGAGGCCATATATTTCAAGAGATCTTTATGAAAATTGGTCAGAATGTTAACCCTGATGATATCTAGGTCAAGTTCAAAAGTGGGTCACATGCCATCAAAAACTAGGTCAATAGGTCAAATAATAGAAAAACCTTGTGACCTCTCTAGAGGCCATATTTTTCATGGGATCTGTATGAAAGTTGGTCTGAATGTTCATCTTGATGATATCTAGGTCAAGTTTGAAAGTGGATCACGTGCTATCAAAAACTAGGTCAGTAGGTCAAATAATAGAAAAACCTTGTGACCTCTCTAAAGGCCATATTTTTCATGGGATCTGTATGAAAGTTGGTCTGAATGTTCATCTTGATGATTTCCAGGTCAAGTTTGAAAGTGGGTCACGTGCCTTAAAAAACTAGGTCAGTAGGTCTAAAAATAGAAAAACCTTGTGACCTCTCTAGAGGCCATACTTGTGAATGGATCTCCATAAAAATTGGTCAGAATGTTCACCTGGATGATATCCAGGTCAAGTTTGAAACTGGATCACGTGCCTTAAAAAAACTAGGTCAGTAGGTCAAATAATAAAAAAAAACCTTGTGACCTCTCTAGAGGCCATACTTTTCATGGGATCTGTATGAAAGTTGGTCTGAATGTTCATCTTGATGATATCTAGGTCAAGATTGAAACTGGGTCAACTGCGGTCAAAAACTAGGTCAGTAGGTCTAAAATTATTAAAATCTTTTGACCTCTCTAGAGGCCATATTTTTCAATGGATCTTCATAAAAATTGGTCTGAATGTTCACCTTGATGATATCTAAGTCAGTTTCGAAACTGAGTCAAGTGCGGTCAAAAACTAGGCCAGTAGGTATAAAAATAGAAAAACCTTGTGACCTCTTTAGAGGCCATATTTTTCATGAGATTTTCATGAAAATTAGTGAGAATGTTCACCTTGATGATATCTAGTTAAAATTCAAAACAGGATCACGTACCTTCGAAGACTAGGTCAATAGGTCAGATAATAAAAAAACCTTGTGACTTCTCTAGAGACCATATTTTTCAATGGATCTTCATGAAAATTGGTCAAAATTTTTATCTTGATAATATCTAGGTCAGGTTCAAAACTGGGTCACATGAGCTCAAAAACTAGGTCACTATGTCAAATAATAGAAAAAACAACGTCATACTCAAAACTGGGTCATGTGGGAAGAGGTGAGCGATTCAGGACCATCATGGTCCTCTTGTTAGCTCACCAGAGCCAAAGGCTCAGGGTGAGCTATTCTGATCACTCTCCGCCCGGCGTCAATCGTCCGTCGTCCATCCGTAAACTTTTACTTTAAAGGGAATTCCTACAGTTTTTAATGCGCATCTTTCTGCGCAGCCGACACTTTCTATGGAAAACTGAACTGAAGTCAACATTTGTTGAAACATGTTACAGACAATCTTAAATATGAGGAATCTTGAATGAAATAACATTTTTGATAAGTTATATCAGTAATCAGATGTTGATACTGGTTTATGTTGTATTGACAAGTATCATGCCTGACGGGTATCTTGCTATTTTTGTGGTTGTGTTTTCACATCGCATTTTAGTATAAAGACAGTGTTGTTCATATAATGTAAGATAATTGACTTAGTACTGATAAGACAATATCACCTTTCAGATTATTTAGTATGCAATTATAGAAAGAATTAAGAATTTTTAAAACTTTTTTTAAACTTTTAGTAGACATACATGTAATCAATTTGGGCAGGTTCGCGCCATTTCCGTCCGAACAGGTGTTTGTATTCTAGCGGTCTTAACATAAAATTTAGCCTGGTGACCCATACATTTTTAGCCATTTTTATGCTCACAATACAATTATCTATACACAAGAAAAAAAGGAAAAAATTCTATGAAAGAGTTTTTTCAAAATTTAAAAAAATATTCTTAACTATGGGTATTTTTCATTGAAAAAAGTTCACAAAAGTAAATATGAAACAATATTTTTTTTTCATTTGTACCCATCATTGTAAGGATAGAGTATTACAAATATGACTATGATATACAGTAAGTATATGATAAAATCTGTAATAAGAAAAAAACCGCATTGTGCTGCCTGGATGTATATTTTGGTTGGTATTTATAAAAAAGCAGAAAATTATGAAAATGTTCAAAAATCGCTGGCAGTTTCAGCAATAGTGGGTGTGTTCAAAGCAATTTTTCACAAAAACAAGCCTGGTGACCTATTATTTTTATTTATTCATTGTTTCCAGCACACATTTTCCTATCATATATATGAATTTAAAAAAATTCTATGAAAGGAAAAAAATTATCGGAATTCTCTTTAAACGACATCTCCTCATAAACTGCTAGGCCAATTTCATCCAAACTTCACAGGAATGTTCCTTGGGTGAAGCTCTACAAAAATTGTTCAAAGAATTGAATTCCATGCAGAACTCTGGTTGCCATGGCAACTGAAAAGAAAAACTTTAAAAATCTTCTTCTCAAAAACCAGAAGCCCTAGAGCTTAGATATTTGGTGTGAAGCATTGCCTAGTGGACCTCTACCAAATTTGTTCAAATCATGACCCCGGGGTCAAAATTGACCCCCGCCCCAGTGGTCACTTGATTTTACATAGGAAAATCTTAAAAAATCTTCTTCTCAAAAACCAGAAGCCCTAGAGCTTAGATATTTGACATGTAGCATTGCCCAGTGGATCTCTACTAACATTGTTCGAATTTTGACCCCGGGGTCAAAATTGACCCCGCCCCAGGGGTCACTTGATTTTACATAGGAAAATCTTCAAAAATTTTCTAAAAATAAACCAGAAGGCCTAGAGCTTAGATATTTCACATGTAGCATTGCCTAGTAGACCTCTACAAAATTGTTCAAATTATGACCCCCGTGGTCAAAATTGACCCCGCTCTAGGGGTCACTTGATTTTACATAGGAAAATCTTCAAAAATTTTCTAAAAATAAACCAGAAGGCTTAGAGCTTAGATATTTGACATGTAGCATTGCCTAGTGGACCTCTACAAAATTGGTTCAAATATTGACCCCGCCCCAGGGGTTACTTGATTGTACATAGGGAAGTCTTCATAAATTTGCTAAAAATAAACCAGAAGGCCTAAATCTTAGATATTTGATATGTAACATTGCCTGGTAGACTTCTACAAACTTTGTTCAAATCATGATCCCCGAGGTAAAATTGGCCACGCCCCAGGGGTTACTTGATTTTACATCGGAAAATCTTCCAAAAAATTTCTAAAAATCATCAGTTTGACATTTGAAACATGTTGCTCATATTACTCAGGTGAGCGATCCAGGGTCATCATGACCCTCTTGTTTATTTGCCCAGCAAATCTGTGTTGAATATAGACTCATTTTATAACACGAACTGTGGAACGGCGGTCTGTATAAGAAATTGTGAAATGAAATGATTTGAGCCGCGCCATGAGAAAACCAACATAGTGCGTTTGCGACCAGCATGGATCCAGACCAGCCTGCGCATCTGTGCAGTCTGGTCAGGATCCATGCTGTTCACTTTAAAAGCCTATTGCAATTAAAGAAGCTGTTAGCAAACAGCATGGATCCTGACCAGACTGCACATGCGCAGGCTGGTCTGGATCCATGCTGGTCGCAAACGCACTGTTGGTTTTCTCATGGCGCGGCTCATTTATGATTTATCAAATGCCTGATGTTGCGGCAGTGCAATAAAGCCATGTCATAGGTTAGCCTCCTGCTGACAAAAGGGACATTAGGAATTGAAATTATTTAATTAGCAATAAGATTTTAAACATGTCCAAAAATGAACAAAAATTGCATGTAAATACTGATATTAAAGGTCAGGAGCATACAGTATTTTAATATCTTGTAAAAATGAACTGTGTACTATGGCAGCATTAATTCTTTAATGAATCTGAATTTGGAAAAGCATGTTTATGTTTTGAAGGTGAAAGGTGAAGGTCACAGTGACCTTAGTGCGGTTTAACATGGCAGTGCTTGGGCGAACAATTTTTAAAAACTATCTAAGGTTATTTGATTGAAAAATTACTCATCTTTCAGTCTTTATAATTTGAACCATACTGAATTTTTGCAGTGGAGTGGCACCACAGTGTATAGGAGAATTATATGACTGGTATCTAAATGAAGATCTTTCCCATTTGAATGTTCAAAAGGTGAGTATTCTGTGAAACAATACCACAGCTGAGAGAATGTGTATTTGTTGAGTAATAATATATTAAAAATCTGCTGTCGAGGTCAGTTGAAAAGATGCGAGATGCATTGTCACTAGTCTTAAAAGACATATGTATTATTTATAAACTATTCCTGTACTCATTGCAGACTACCATATCATTATATACCTTAATTTGAGTAGTAACAAAAAAGTTCAATGGACATTAACGGCCGCCGTTGACAGATCCGTGATGCTGCAGTGGTTCCCACATGCCATAATCATACAAGCCCTGGGTGACTGAAACTTCCACTTGTTCTGACATTGACATCATGTTCCAATGTCAATATGGCGGGTGAGAAGGTGCTGAATCGTGTTCAGATCGGTTTTTAAATAAAGACGACATTGTTGATGAAAAATGCAATACAAGTGGTACTTATTAGTTTGTGGAAAGTATGAAAAAATGAAAATACCAAGATGAATATGAAGGGAAGGTTTATAGTAATATGGTCAATAAATGAATGGTATGTGCCTTCCAACTATAATGACACACCTTAGTTTCATACTGGCCTTCGTTTCTAAGCAATTATGACACTAGGTGTGCCATTATGGCAATAATGCACAACCAAGGCATATATTAACCTTGGAGTAATGACAAAAATAGCATTATCATGCATAATCTTTGTTTAGCTCTACTGTTTGAAATTTTCTTTTTGTTACTGTTCGTCAGCATGAGTTCAATGAAAACAAAATTGAATGTAAGCAGCGTTCTCAGTCAATACTGGACTAAATGTTTTCAAACTCCATACAAGTTTTTGGCCCCATAAGATGACCTGAAAGGAAGGTTACATAACTCTTGCTTTCATTTTGTCAAATTATGCCCTAATTTTACTCACCTGAACACAATATGCTCACACTAGGGCTGAGCTTTTCGGATCCTTGAATTTCCATCGTCTGTCAGTGCTAACAAATGGATACATTTATGGCTAGGAAAACAATAACGAGCAATACATATATTCATTGCATTGCTCATCACTCATGTGGGTAAAATTCCATTTTGTGGCTAAAATGAACAATAGAGAGAACAAAAGGATACCCATTTTTTAAACCCCCGCAACGAGTGGTGGGGGGGTTATAGGAAAGGTCTCCGTCCATCCGTCTGTAACACTTTCGTGTCCGCTCCATATCTCCTAAACCCCTTGAAGGATTTTCATGAAATTTGGGTCAAATGATAACCTCATCAACACGATTGCAGAACTCATGAGTCAGCCATGTTGGCTCAAGGTCAAGGTCACAACTTGAGGTCAAAGGTTTTAGCCTTCCATTTCATGTCCGCTCTATATCTCCTACACCCCTTGAAGGAATTTAATAAAACTTGGATCAAATGATAACCTCATCAAGACGATTGCAGAACCCATGAGTCAGCCATGCCGGCTCAAGGTCAAGGTCACAACTTAGGGTCAAAGGTTTGAGCCTTCCATTTTGTGTCCGCTCTGTATCTCCTAAACCCTTGAAGGATTTTCATGAAACTTGGGTCAAATGATTACCTCATTAAGACGATGTGCAGAACTCATGAGCCAGCCATGTTGCCTCAAGGTCACAACTCTGGATCAAAGGTTTGAGCCTTCCATTTTGTGTCCGCTCTGTATCTCCTAATCCCCTTGAAGGATTCATATGAAACCTGGGTCAAATGATCACCTATCCAAGACGAAGCGCAGAACTCACGAGTCAGCCATGCCAGCTCAAGGTCAAGGTCACAACTTGGGGTCAAAGTTTTGAGCCTTCCATTTTGTGCCCACTCTGTATCTCCTAAACCCCTTGAAGGATTTTCATCAAACTTGGGTCAAATGATCACCTCATCAAGACTCATGAGTCAGCCATGTCAACTCAAGGTCAAGGTCACAACTCAAGGTCAAAGGTTTGAGCTCTGTATCTCCTAAACCCCTTAAAGGATTTTCATGAAACTTGGGTCAAATGATCACCTCATGCAGAATTTATGAGTCAGCCATGTCAGTTCAAGGTCAAGGTCAAAGGTTTACCCTTTCACTGTCCATAACAGTGGAGAGGGATTTAGCTGTCTTTCAGACTGCCTTGTAAGAGGTGTATGTTCACTGTCCATCCATAAGGAATCCACAATTCTGGGTTATCAGAAACATAACTACCAGAGAGTGCAGTTACTTTTTGTGACCACCAATTTTGAGGGCAGCAGGAGGCGCATTGATTTGTTCTTGTATGTCCATCTATCTGAATTTGTGTTGTGCATATCTCAAAAAAAAGATCGCCCAGAGAAGAGTCGTCAAACCTCATAGGATTGTTGATCAGCACCTGCAGTTTTGTTTTTGATAAGCTCACTTGAGCCAAAGGCTCATGTTGAGCTTTTGTGACCGCTCAATGTCCGTCATGCGTCCGTCAACATTTTCTAAAAAAATCTTCTTGAAAACCACTGAGCAGAATTATACCAAACTTCACAGGAATGATCCTTGGGTGATCCCATTTCAAAATTATTCAAAGAATTTGATTCCATGCAGAAATCTGGTTGCCATGGCAACCGAAAGGAAAAACTTTAAAAATCTTCTTGTGCAAAACTGCAAAGCATAGAGCCTTCATATTTGGCAAGTGAGATCATCTGATGGTCCTCTATCAAGATTGTTCAAATTGTCCCCCTGGGGTGAAAAGAGGCCCCGCTCCGGGGATCACAAGTTTTACATAGACTTATATAGTAAAAATCTTTTTGTCTAAAACCACAGGACCTAGGCCTTTGATATTTTGTCTGTAGCATTGCCTTGTGGTCCTCTACCAAAATTGTTCAAATTATGCCCTTGGATGAAAAGAGGCCCTGCCCCGGGGGGTCTCAAGTTTTACATAGACTTATACAGGAAAAAAATCTTTAAAAATCTTCTTGCCTTAAACTGCAAGACCTAGGCTTTTGATATTAAGTATGTTGCCTTTCCTAGTGTTTCTCTACCAAAAATGTTCAAATTATGTCCCAAGGGTGAAAAGAGGCCGTGCCCTGTGGGTACCAAGTTTAACATAGACTTATATAGGAAAAAAAAATAAAGATCTTCTTGTCTGAAAGTTCAAGGCCTGGTCCTTTGATATTTGGTATTTAGCATTGCCTGGTTGATCTCTAACAAGTTTGTTCAAATTGTGCCCCAGGGGTGAAAAGAGGCCCCACTCTGGGGGTCACTTGTTATAATTATGAGTTAAAAATACTTAAAAAATTATCAGATCATATGTCCTAGACTGTTTAATTATAATTACCTGATGACCCCAAGCAATTAGGGATCACTTGACTTTGACCTTGGCCTACTGACCTACTTTCCTGTTTTTTAAGATACAGCCTTGAAATTTGGATGACATGCAGTTTTGCACACCGATATTAAAACTGACTTTCAGTTTCCATGAATTTGACCTACTGACCTACCTTCTTAATATTTTAGCATCAGTTAGCCATTTAAAACATGTGGCTCATATTACTCAGATGAGCAATTCAGGGTCATCATGACCCTCTTGTTTCAATAAGCGAGACCAGAGTTACAGCCCCTGACTTAGTCAAATCTGAATTTGTGTTGTACATATCTCAAAAAATGTTTGACCTAGAGTCATCAGCATGAGTAGTTGGATTTTGTTTGAGAGTTCACTTAGCCAGACCAGCATTATGACCTTAGTAAAAAAAATATGCATAAAAGTTAGCTAATTAGTCTTCGCTATGAGTTTTCACATTACTGAAAACAAGTACTTAATACTTACAGTTTATTACACTTGTATATAGAAATATTCACAAATTCTGAAGTAGAGATATTTAGGAACTTTAGCAGTACAACATTAAAAAAGTTCATAGTTCTCAAAGCTGATCTTTTGATTAAATACACATTTTCACTTGTATATGACATACTTCACTTTTTTCATCAGCCAGAGTAAAACTTAAAAATATAGATGTTTATAAACTTTTAAACATGTCTTTAGATATTAAATAATGCAAGAAATAATGTTACTTTACCAATGTGAAATTCACAGTTAAGTATTGAACAACACTAGTACTATCCTCTTAATGCGGAACACCAAGCGAGGAAGCTACTAGTACCATTTTTCATGTTTTGGTTTAGGGAGTGAATCCATGACCTCCTGGACTCCAAGTGGATGCTTTACCACTAAGCTTCCAACTCGGTTTCTGTAACAAAGTGTTTTACTCATAATCATAATCAGTTTAAATATTAAAGCAGCCTGTAATCTTTCCTTCTGTAGATAATGAGAGGCCTTTTAGATGGTGATGGCAGTGACCCGAAATATTTAGCCGACACCTGGAACTTGTGGCAGATCAATGATGTAGAGTATCTAACCAGTGTGTGTAGACAGATCATAGAAGAAAACCCATCCCAGGTAGGCAACACCATTGTGTCTAAGATTTGCCATTTTTAGACTGCAGATAATTTCTTATCAATAACTGGAGAACACATAGACCTATATCTATGTCCTAAGACTAAATACATTTAGATCTAATTTCAATAACCGCAGTTGAAGGTTGAAAATGCTATAGAATTTATTAGAAGTGTCAGAAGTAATACTTGTTATTTCTAAAAATTATATACCCACTAGAGACTGCCTGATATTTTTAGGCCTTCAAATTACAGTAATAACTTAACAAGCTTTATTTTGCACAAGGTTTCTTGTAGCATATTTACTAATGAGAAGTAGCTTTTGAGGCAAATGTTTCTTTAGGAATATTTACTACAAGAGGGCCATGATGGCCCTGTAGCGCTCACCTGAGTACCATTGCTCAAGATGATATGATCAAGTTTTGACATAGAGCACATAGGCATACACATTAAAATCATCAGAATAAACATTTTCTTGTAACAGTCCCTTTTGACCTAGTCAGGGCCAATTTCCGTACCAAGTTCGAGGGTCCTAGGCTAAAATGCTGCATTTTTGTACTAACATGACTATTCCTTACCCTGGAAGACTTAAATAACATTTAAAACCAATCTCATTAGATGCTGCTGATATATATTATTTACATAAAATAAAGGGAGGTAATTTGTCATAAATTCAGTCAAAAGTTATCTACCCTGATTGTCCGAGTCCATCTGATGGCACAAATGACATTTCAAATCAGTATCTTCATTGGTTACTGAGATACACTCATTTTAATTTGAAACAAAGGGAGGTGATATGACATAAAATCAGTCCATAGCTATCTTCCCTGATTGCCTCAGTCCAACTAAAGACAATAATGAAATTTCAAATGAGTTCTGTAAATATTAACCAAGATAAATCCATTTTTATTAAAATTGTTGATGGATGCACGGACTGACGACAGACGAAGGGTGATCACAAAAGCTCACCTTGTCACTATGTGACAGATGAGCTAAATAGAAAAAACTTTTAACTGAGCCAAAAGGATCTTAAATACCTGTCTGTGTAAGACAAGGTTTTCCCTACCGAGGGACAGTGGAATGGATCCAAGCTGTCCCGAGGGTTGGGAAAACCGCTGTCTTGCACATGCAGACATGTTAGATCATTTTTCTCGCCTGTCATGTTCAAAATAGATTGTGGAGACCAATTGATTTGGGTATTTCCTGACATTATTTATATAGTTCATGACGGCTCCTTAGTGCATGCTATTTTAGACAAGGTTTTTCATTAGGGAAAGACAGTAATATCTATTCCTGGCGCATGCTCGGACAAATGCATACTTTCCCAGCTAGGTAGGCAAGAAAAATGTTTCGTTAGGTATAATTTAAAAAAAAAAAAAATAACTAGAGATGCTTTTGAGAAAAGCGCATGTCTCCCACAACTGCCCCTATTTTCTCTAGATGGTTTAGACGAGTTGATCCAATTAGATGGTCTGGATGAGTGGATCCAATCAGTAATTCAAGGGCCATAAATCAAAAGTGCCTGGGCGGATTTGGATAGTTATCGAACTTGGCTAAGGTCTTATGGCCAAACACATTTTGTTCTAGTTTGGTGAAGATCGGATGAGAAATGTTCGATTTAGAGAGCGGAAAATTGTATAAAGGCGGATTTTTCGGTAATTCAAGGGCCATAACTCCAAAATGCCTAGACTGATTTGGCTAGTTATCAAACCTGGCCGAGGTCTCATGGTCAAACACATTTTGTTCAAGTTTGGTGAAGATCGGATGAGAAATGTTCGACTTAGAGTGCGGACAAGAGTAAAAAGGCCGATTTTTCGATAATTCAAGGGCCGTAACTCCAAAATGCCTGGACCAATTTGGCTATTAATCGAAATTGGCCGAGGTCTTATAGTTAAACCCTTTTTGCTCAAGTTTGGTGAAGATCGGATGAGAAATGTTTGAATTAGAGTGCGGACAAGAGTAAAAAGGCCGACTTTTGGTAATTCAAGGGCCATAACTCCAAGACGCCTGGACCGATTTGGCTAGTTATCGAACTTGGCTGAGGTCTTATGGTCAAACACATTTTGTTTAAGTTTGGTAAAAATCGGATGAGAAATGTTCGACTTAAGAGTGCGGACAAGCTTTGTGACAGACACACACACACACACACAGACACAGACTGGAGTAAATCAATATGTCTCCCACACCACTGTGTGGTGGGAGACATAACTAAACAGGGGCAAATGTTCCTTCTAGCATATTTGCAGTTAAGACAACAGGAATTAATTTTGAGTTGAAGCAGATGTTTCTTTGAGCATATTCACAATAAGAAACTAGAAAATGCTTTTGTAAAAAAGCGCATGTCTCCCCCAATGCAAAGTCCTATAGGCAAGAAGTTAATAGGGGTCAGGAGCGAAAGTCAAAGAGACACTGATGGTTGGCTGCAATAGGGATCATCTACTTGGCATGTCCAGTCATCCTGCTAAATTTCAACACTCTTGGCCTAGTGGTTCTCAAGTCACTGTTCAGGCTCCTGTGACCTTGACCTTTGATCAAGTGACCTCAAAATAAGTAGGGGTCATCTACTCTGCATGTCCAATCATCCTATTATGTTTCAACATTGTAGGTCAAGTGGTTCTCAAGTTATTTCCAAAAAAATGATTTTACATGAACAGGCCACTGTGACCTTGACCTTTAATAGACTGACCCCAAAATCAATAGGGGTCATCTACTCTGCATGTTCAATCATCCTATGAAGTTTCAACATTCTGGGTCAAGTGGTTCTCAAGTTATTGATATGAACTGGTTATCAATGTTCAGGCCTCTGTGACCTTGACCTTTAACGGAGTGACCCCAAAAACATTAGGGGTCATTTACTCTGCATGAACAATCATCCTATGAAGTTTCAACATTCTGGGTCAAGAGGTTCTCAAGTTATTGATTGGAAATGGTTTTCCATGTTCAGGCCCCTGTGGCCTTGACCTTTAACAGAGTCACCCTAAAATCGTTAGGGGTCATCTACTCTGCATGACCAATCATCCTATGAAGTTTCATCATTCTGGGTCAAGTGGTTCTCAAGTTACTGACCAGAAATGGTTTTCAATGTTCAGGCCCCTGTGACCTTGATCTTTCACAGAGTGACCCCAAAATTGTTAGGGGTCATCTACTCTGCATGAGCAATCATCCTATTAAGTTTCAACATTCTGGGTCAAGTGGTTCTCAAGTTACTGACCGGAAATGGTTTTCAATGTTCAGGCCCCTGTGACCTTGACCTTTAATGGAGTGACCCCAAAATCAATAGGGGTCATCTACTTTGCATGTACAATCATCCTATGAAGTTTCAACATTCTGGGTTAAGTGGTTCTCTAGTTATTGATCGGAAATGATTTTCCATGTTCAGGCCCCTGTGACCTTGACCTTTGACGGAGTGACCCCAAAATCAATAGGGGTCATCTACTCTTCATGGCTCATCATCCTATGAAGTTTCAACATTCTGGGTCAAGTGGTTCTCTAGTTATTGATCGGAAATGGTTTTCAATGTTCAGGCCCCTGTGACCTTGACCTTTGACGGAGTGACCCCAAAATCAATAGGGGTCATCTACTCTTCATGGCTCATCATCCTATGAAGTTTAAACATTCTGGGTCAAGTGGTTCTCTAGTTATTGATCGGAAATGGTTTTCAATGTTCAGGCCCCTGTGACCTTGACCTTTGACGGAGTGACCCCAAAATCAATAGGGGTCGTCTACTACAGCAGCCCTACAACCCTATGAAGTTTGAAGGTTCTAGGTCAAATGGTTCTCCAGTTATTGCTCGGAAATGAAGTGTGACGTACGGACGGACGGACAGGGCAAAAACAATATGTCTCCTGGGGGAGACATAATAACTGAACTGAGGCAGCTATTTCTTGGGTCATATTTATTTACACTAGGAAATACCTTTTGAGGCATATCTTTCTTTAAGAATTTCACTAGAGAAATATAGTATAGCTATAAGCCCAATATTATACCATTGAACAAAGTGATACAGTTTTATCTCAACTGTATGGAGTATAAATAGAGCTATGCTGTGACATAGGCACCACAGTCAGTGACTAAACCTTTGTTTAAATTTTAATGCATTTCCGCTTATTTTCTTTTTTGAGGGATTTGCTTCAGACTTAAAATGGCTGTTCCTCATCATCATCACCCACAGCATATGACATACAAGGGCTGTAGCTCTTGCACCAATATTTCATCAGTTATACCCTACTTTAACTCTTTCGCTGCCGAACACACAATTATGTTATTTACACTGTATTAATTTTGTAAAATGGAACTTTCCTGGAAATCATGCATGACAGAATAGTAGAGCTTTATTGTTCACAGAAAGTATACAAAACCTATGATTTTTAGAAAGAAAAATAAACAAGAGGGCCATGATGGCCCTATATCGCTCACCTGTTATCATTGCACTTGAGGACAAGAAGGTCCTCAGAAAAAATATCTAAGTCCAAAGGACAGGAACAACAAATGGAAGAAATTTAACCAAAAAGAAAAAAAAAATTCTTACAAGGTATAGATATGTCAAAATATACCTAAAAATTGGAGGTACCATCCATGTTGTACCACAGAAAAGTGGCTCAGTTTTTCCCTACGGCCAATTATAAAAAAGTTACTAAAAATAAGCTATGTAAAGTAAATGTGAAGTAATTAAAAAAATAAAATATTGTAAGTGATTAAAAGAAGGATCTGCCAAATAAATCTGTTGACATAAATGAAATTTCAGATCAGTATCTTCACTAGTTACGGAGATATACCCATTTTAATTTGAAATAAAGGGAGGTAATTTGAAATAAAATCAGTACATAGTTATCTACCCTGATAGTCCATATAGTTGTGTGCAAGTTTGTTAAAAATCAAATCATAAATGAAGCTACTATTGTGTAGACAAGGTCAAAATAGCTAATTTTCGCCCTTTCAGGGGCCATAACTCTGGAAATCGTAATGGGATCTGGCCAGTTCAAGAAAGGAACCTAGATCTTATGGTGACACAACTTTTGTGCAAGTTTGATTAAATTCAAATCATAAATGAAGCTACTATTGTGCAGACAAGGTCAAAATAGCTAATTTTCGCCCTTTCAGGGGCCATAACTCTGGAAATCGTAATGGGATCTGGCCAGTTCAAGAAAGGAACCTAGATCTTATGGTGACACAACTTTTGTGCAAGTTTGATTAAATTCAAATCATAAATGAAGCTGCTATTGTGCAGACAAGGTCAAAATAGCTAATTCTGGCCCTTTCAGGGGCCAAAACTCTGGAATCCATAATGGAATCTGGCCAGTTCCAGAAAGGAACCAAGATCTTATGGTGTCCACATAGTTGTGTGCAAGTTTGGTTAAAATCAAATCATAAATGAAGCTGCTATTGTGCAGACAAGCTCAAAATAGCTAATTTTGGCCCTTTCAGGGACCATAACTCTGGAACCCATAATGGGATCTGGCCAGTCCAAGAAAGGAACCAAGAGTTGTGTGCAAGTTTGGTTAAAATAAAATCATAAATGAAACCACTATCGTGCAGACAAGAAATTGTTGACGCACGCACACACTGACTGACGACGGACGAAGGGTGATCACAAAAGCTCACCTTGTCACTATGTGACAGATGAACTAAAAATGCATACAGATGAACAGATTTATTCTCAAAAAAGTCTTGTTTTAGTTTGAAATACGCCGACGTAGCGAAGAGGCTAGATGGGGAAGAATCACCGTAAACAGCTGTAAATTTTTGAAGAATCTGCTTGGCTTGTAAATCTATATTTAAAAAACAATGCAATATGAAGGACCTAATTTCCTTAACAAATCTTCGACGTTTAGAGGGAATATTGCAGTTGTTTTATCTACTTTGCCCTTTCAACATTTTGAAATGAAAATTTATCAGGTCACTTGGGTCATTATGGGCTTTCCAGTGTAAAGTATTCTAAAAATAGAACAGCAAACACTGATGGAAAACATTCTTTAATATGATTGGTTGCTCTGGGATAAATTCATGTGAGGTCATTTGCATTGTTTATAGGTTGGAATGTCGGGAAATCCCAAGACCCATCTTGTAAGCAAATACGCTGACATAGAAGTGGGACGGGTATACCAGTCTTGTAGGCAACAAAAGAGTTAAATTTTTACCCACACTATAGGCCACAAGGTCCATAACTCTGGCTGAAATATTTCATGAATAACGCTTCAACTTGGAATTTCAGGTTAATTTTTTTGTTTACATTTAATTCAAACTTACAACAGTTGTTCCACATCATCACCCACATCATCTGACACACAGTGCATAACACTGACAAAAATATGTCATAAATTTAGTCCCTTTTATATTTTGAAATTTTAGTTTAATTTGTTGTACATTCACTCCCGAATTATTTGACTCAAACTGTTGTCCCACTCCATCATCCTGATTTGGGGGTGGGGGTGGTATAAATCACGCCAGTGATAGTCTGATTTTTTAAAAAAATCTGCTGGGGCCTCCATGGCTGAGTGGTTAAGGTCTCTGACTTCAAATCACTTGCCCCTCATCGATGTGGGTTTGAGCCTCACTCAGGGTGTTGAATTCTTCAAGTGAGGAAGCCATCCAGTTGACTTACGGAAGGTCGGTGGTTCTGCCCAGGTGCCCGCTCGTGATGAAATAATGCTCGAAGGGGCACCTGGGGTCTCCCTCCACCATCAAAGCTGGAAAGTTGCCATATGACCTATAATTGTGTTGGTGCGCAAAAAAAAAGAAAAAAATCTGCAGGGTATTGTCATTAAGAGCTGCAGCTTTGACACTTTGCATACTTGTTTATCATCATTAGGGGACTATGTAGGCCAAGAACCATAACTCTGATATGCATTTTGTCAGAATTATGACCTTTCTTTTCCTTAGAAAATCTGAACTATAATTCTTTCCTTACATATTGTCCAGCACTTGCAGACAAGTGATGGTACCCGCAGGCGGTGCTCTTGTTTCCTCAGATATGCCACATTTCACAATCAAGCATCCAAATAGTTGAGCATGGCAGCTCTTGTTGAACAGGTGTGACAGCTTGTCACAAACTTGAATAGTATAATTATTCTGATATAGAGTATTATATACCTAGTTACCTCTGAGTTAGCTTATGTGTTTTTACAAACACTTCGTCCTTTTGATTTTTCTTAATTGATCCAATAGTTTGGATGTCATGTTACAATACTGACATACTTGGTATTATTATACCTCACATAAATGCCCAATGCAAATTTCCCATTAGTTTAACTTGAATATTATATCATATTCCCCAATGAGTTTATAACTCATGCGCGAAACCGTTATTTTCAATTTCTGCGCAGGTGATATGATCCGTGATTTCATATCACATGCGCAACACCGTTATTTTGCTTTTCTGCGCATGTGATATTATTTTTTCATATCACCCGTTGAGAGATTAATACTTTTATGCATTGATTAAAAGACTGAGTCGATAAATTTTCAGACGAGGCGCTTATATAATTATACTTCAGGATTAAATTACCCTTTTCTGGTGCCCTTGCAAGTGCGAATCCGGCAGAATTTTCTTTTTTATGCTACGTGTAAAATATTTCGAAAAACAACTTTTCATCTAATGTTGAATCAAAACTACCACCATGCGATTGGAAATGATCTAACTTAGAAAATGAGTACTCACACTTATACGTTTCGTTTAAAAAAAGAAAGTTTTCGAATGTTACTGATTGACGCAATGTTGAAATATTAGAATAAATACACTGTAGGTGTCAGTGATATGTAAACGTCTCGACTAAATCTTTCAAAAAAGTCTTATTACACAGCAAAGTCGCCATAACAAGTAAATACTCTTTAATTCTGTAATCATTATTTGGTCAGTAATTACTTTTTAATGTTAAATAAATTATGTTGATTTTCCAGTAAATGTTTTGACCCTTATAAACTTTCGGTATAATAAAATAAATATTGCATTCCTGAGAGGGCGATATGAAAAATGTTCACCCCTCGAAATATGAATATAGACCTCGGCTAGCGCCTCGGTCGATATTCATATATCTCGCGGTGAACATTTTTCATATCACCCTCTCAGGAATGCAATATTTATATAATGTCTTCAGGGCTACTTGCAGATTGGAGCAATGTTATACCACACATGATCATTTGCTTTGCCATGTTTTTTTTATGTGTTTTGTTTTGGAGCAGGGCTCCGGAAATTTTGATAACTCAATCGGTCCGAAACGAAAATCCTGACATCGGCGCTACCCCACCCACCGCATTCCCAATATTACATATTTTGTAAAACGTGATAAGGTAAAGAAATAAGCATGTCATGCATTAAAACTGTGTTACCAGTCACCGCGCGTTACCATACAATGAAGACAGTTATTCAGTGTTATGTGTGATCGTTACTTTGTTTGAATTTCGATGTTTTTCTGAGATAATACGAGGCATTGACACCGTGTGCGTAACTAGTCTAAAAGCCAACGCACGTGACTTCAATACCGTATACACGGCAGATACTTTGTGATGTTTCCTCATTCTTTGACGGAATTTTATAAAATACAATGCGTCAAAGTGAGTTACACGACACATATTCTCTGCTAAACAGCCTCAGTATTTAAAGAATACTCTGCTGCGGACCGAACGTGTACGTTATTTGAACGCTGAGATCGAATTTCCCGCATGTATAGTACCAAAACGTCACGCGGGTTGGCCACGGATATTTCATTTCACTTACGTTGTACTTCAATAAGCAACTACATTTTATAAAGTTATATGTTCTCTTCTGATGTAAACAGAATTTCATTTTGAAACGTTTTTTAAAAGACCGATTTGATAAACAGTGCCACTCCGGTTTTCTTTATCATTCGTGGTTGCCCGTCCATTTTTTTCTTTTTTGTACGGTAGGGTTGCAAAGACGATTTTCTGCATTTGTTTCAACTGGAGCCCCAACAAATGAATCATGTATTTTTTTTTCAAATCAAGTAATTATAAAAATTATTTTTATCGGTTTCCCGTGTAATGTCTCATTAAATCAAAGACCTATAATGTACAATGATAACTCTTTGATTAAATGCAGCGACCATTTGTTTGTTACCGTGATCAAACATAGCCTTTTGAAATAAACCATCCGTCGGATTCTAAATATAAGAACTGGATCCCCGTCGGAATGATTTGGATCCAGTCAGAAACGTTAGGAAACCAGTCAAAAATGTTTAATACACCGCAGTCGGCTGTCTGCAAACATTAAAGGATGTGCCGCGCGAGCACTGATTGCGTCACGCGCTAATTACAGACCGATTATCAAAGTGACAATCAGACCGATTGACACGTTTATTGATTATCTGAAGGTGCGACCAACAATTTCCTACTTGGCAGGTGATCGTGTATTGAGATATAAGACCGAAATTTATATTTTTCTCCATTTTTACGGGACCGATTTTTTTCGTTTTTTCACTTCACGAATCGGTCTGAAAAGTCAAAAATCGGTCCAAAACCGACAAACCGGCAAATTTCCGAAGCCCTGTTTTGGAGGATGTAGAAAAACTTGCAATCTGATGAAAAAATATTCTATTTGGATACCAAAGCATACAAAGAGTTACTTTACACACTGTATCTTTAAGGATCCCCTGTACTCCCTCTCTATTCTTTCCTTCAAAAAAACTATCTCTGTTTTACGTATCTTCTAATTATGTCTCCCACCACACAGTGGTGTGAGAGACATATTGATTTACTCTGGTCTGTGTGTGTCTGTCAGTCACAAATCTTGTCCGCAATCTAAGTGGAACATTTCTCATCCAATCTTCTCCAAACTTGAACAAAAAGTAAGTCAAGTTCGATAACTAGCTAAATCAGCCCAGGCACTTTTGAATTATGGCCTTTGAATTACTGATCGGAACCACTAACCCAAACCATCCAAACCACTTTGTCGGAACCATTCATCCAAACCACTTTAAATCACTAAATGATTAGGTAGTTGTGGGAGACCTGCGCTTTTCTCAAAAGCAGCTCTAGTTTTCTTTTGAAATCATACTGAACTATTCATTTTACCAAAGACACAGAAAAGAAAAATGAGGCTGTATTTATATTTTATTTACAGGTAGCTAAAGTAAAGAGAGGAAAGCCACGTGCCATTAACAAATTAATGGGCCAAGCCAGAAAAATGACAAATGATCAAGGAAATCCAGTTAAAATCAACAAAATTTTCAAGAAGCTGATTTTGGACTGAAATGTTTGTTTCTACCCTATTGTTGTCTGTCATTATTTAAGAATAAACTTCTCAGTAGTCTTGTTTACCAGTACAAACGTTTTGTGAAACAGTACTGACTTACTTTAATGCCCGTCTTATGAGGAGAGGTGATGTATTGTTATACTCCTACAGGTCAGTAGAGTCAAGTCAAGTCAAGTCAAAATCCTTTATTTCACTCATTTCATGTATACATGAATCAATGAGGTAACATATTAACAATATATTCGAGACACTTACTAAGTAAATTATCAACAAAGTTTTAACAAATCTAACATGACAAAATGCAGAATTATTATTTCTAGTTATCAAAACAAATATATATGTATAAGTATAATTCTGGTATCTACTACTCGTTTGATACTCAATAAGGGCATTGGAGAGTCACAATAGACATTATTTATAGGCTAATTATAGAATATAGCTATCTTAATTGTAACAGTATTATTTTAACAAACTTGCACAAATTCAAATATTCTTTTCTGTTACTGGTATTCAAAAGTTGCTCTAACTTATATATGTTTGGATGTTTTTAGTATGGTTTAATGAATTTTTATGCCCCCGAAGGGAGGCATATAGTTTTTGAACCGTCTGTCGGTCTGTCGGTCTGTCCGCAATTTTCGTGTCCGGTCCATATCTTTGTCATCGATGGATGGATTTTCAAATAACTTGGCATGAATGTGTACCACAGTAAGACGACGTGCAGAGCGCAAGACCCAGGTCCGTAGCTCAAAGGTCAAGGTCACACTTAGATGTTAAAGGATAGTGCATTGATGGGCATGTCCGGTCCATATCTTTGTCATCGATGGATGGATTTTCAAATAACTTTGCACGAATGTGTACCACAGTAAGACGACGTGCAGTGCGCAAGACCCAGGTCCGTAGCTCAAAGGTCAAGGTCACACTTAGACGTTAAAGATCATTTTTCATGATAGTGCATTGATGGGCATGTCCGGTCCATATCTTTGTCATTCATGCATGGATTTTAAAATAACTATGCATGAATGTGTGACACAGTAAGACGATGTGTCGCGCGCAAGACCCAGCTCCGTAGGTCAAAGGTCCTAAACTCTAACATCGGCCATAACTATTCATTCAAAGTGCCATCGGGGGCATGTGTCATCCTACGGAGACAGCTCTTGTTTGCAATCATTTGAAAAAAGGTCGCATTCAAACAGATAATGATACACAATAGTAGACGATTTAGTTCGTGACTAGTAATTAGAGAATGCTGTAACTGACAGTTGAACTTCATAGGATAATTGCATGTGGTCAGCATTAGACTTGGGGGGGGGGGGGGGGGGGGGGGGGTGTATATAGGAGTGAGCTTGGCAGTCCGTTGGTCTGTCCGTTGGTTTTCATGGTTTCCAGATGATAACTCTTGAAAGGCTTGACCGATTTAAATAATTTTTGGTACACAGGTGTAACATCAGAAAATACAGGTCAAGTTCAAATTTTGGGTCAGTAGGTCAAAGGTCAAGGTCACAGTGACCCTGAACAGTTAAACGGTTTCCTGATGATAACTCATGAAAGGCTTGACCGATTTAAATAATTTTTTGTACACAGGTGTAACATCATAAAATACAGGTCAAGTTCGACTTTGAGGTCTGTAGGTCAAAGGTCAAGGTCACAGTGACTCTGAACAGTTAAACGGTTTCCGGATGATAACTTGAGAACGCTTGGGCCTAGGATCATTAATTTTGGTACACAGGTGTACGAATAGAAATATATATATGTATATATTTATTTTTTTTAGGGGGTAGGGGGAACAGGTGAGGAAACAAAATTTTACATGTTGATTATAAATATTGATGGAAAATTAAAAATGGAAAAAAAAAATATAAAACAAGAGGACCATGATGGTCCTGAATCGCTCACCTCTTCCCACATGACCCAGTTTTGAGTATGACATCGTTTTTTCTATTATTTGACATAGTGACCTAGTTTTTGAGCTCATGTGACCCAGTTTTGAGCTTGACCTAGATATTATCAAGATAATAATTCTGACCAATTTTCATGAAGATCCATTGAAAAATATGGTCTCTAGGTTTTTCTATTATTTCACCTATTGACCTAGTTTTCGAAGGTACGTGACCTTGTTTTGAACTTTACCAAGATATCATCAAGGTGAACATTCTCACTAATTTTCATGAAGATCTCATGAAAAATATGGCCTCTAGAGAGGTCACAAGGTTTTTCTATTTTTATACCTACTGGCCTAGTTTTTGACCGCACATGACCCAGTTTTGAAACTGACCTAGATATCATCAAGGTGAACATTCAGATCAATTTTCATGATGATCCATTGAAAAATATGGCCTCTAGAGAGGTCAAAAGATTTTAATAATTTTAGACCTACTGACCTAGTTTTTGACCGCAGTTGATTCAGTTTCAAACTTGACTTGCTAGATATCATCAAGATGAACATTCAGACCAACTTTCATACAGATCCCATGAAAAGTATGGCCTCTAGAGAGGTCACAATGTTTTATTATTATTTGACCTACTGACCTAGTTTTTTATGGCATGTGACCCAGTTTCAAACTTGAACTAGATAACATCAAGGTGAACATTCTGACCAATTTTTATGGAGATCCATTCATAAGTATGGCCTCTAGAGAGGTCACAAGGTTTTTCTATTTTTAGACCTACTGACCTAGTTTTTGGCCGCACATGACCCTGTTTCGAACTTGACTTAGATATTATCAAGATGAACATTCAGACCAATTTTCATACAGATCCAATGAAAAATATGGCCTTTAGAGAGGTCACAAGGTTTTTCTATTATCTGACCTACTGACCTAGTTTTTGACGACACGTGACCCACTTTCGAACTTGATCTAGATATCATCAAGATGAACATTCAGATTAACTTTCATACAGATCCCATGAAAAATATGGCCTCTAGAGTGGTCACATGGTTTTTCTATTATTTGACCTACTGACCTAGTTTTTGATGGCACGTGACCCACTTTCGAACTTGACCTAGATATCATCAAGGTGAACGTTCTGACCAATTTTCATGAAGATGTCATGAAATATATGGCCTCTAGAGAGGTCACAAGGTTTTTCTATTTTTAGACCTACTGACCTAGTTTTTGACAGCACGTGACCCGGTTTCGAACTTGACCTAGATATCATCAAGATGAACATTCAGACCAACTTTCATACAGATCCCATGAAAAATATGGCCTTTAGAGAGGTCACAAGGTTCTTCTATTATTTGACCTACTGACCTAGTTTTTGATGGCACATGACCGAGTTTTGAACTTGGCCTAGATATCATCAAGGTGAACATTCTGAAGTGGGTGGGTGCGGGGGGCATGACTAGGTCGGGGAATGGTACAACTTGCATGTTGATAAATATTGACTGAAGGTTTGAAAAAAATCTAAAATAAGGCATGATTTTTTTTTATATTTTTTTTTGGAGGGGGGTGCGGATTGGGAAGGGGTGTGACCAAGGCAAATGGGTGACCAGGTGTGGGTGAACAACTTCACATGTTAATAATAAATGTTCAGGGAAAAGAATGAAAGAAATTCTGCCAAATAGTAAGTTTGTTATGTACAAATATGTGGATTTTTATACAATTAAAGGGTAATAACTCTTAATTTACAAAATAAATCCAAACGACATTGTGTGTACACAACCACATTATGGTGATCTAAAGTCTGTTTAAGTTTCATAGTTCTAGGTCAAATATATCAAAAGTTATGACGCAGAAATTGCCAAATTTATAGTACCCTATATAGTTAACACTAGAAAATTCTAAGGGCCATAACTCTGGTGTTACTAGGGTAATCTGACTGAAACTTGGCGGGCCACAAAAACTCGTAGTGATGAACATGTATATGAAGTTTTATTTCAATATTCCCAACCATTTCCTAGATCAGGCTCCGGACGGACAACGCCAAAACTATATCCCTCAGACTCGTCAGGGGATAACAAGAGCTCGTCGAACACGAAATGCCCCCCTTGATGCATTCAGTAATTCAATGTGACCTTGACCTTTAGCCTACAGACCTCAAAATCTATAGGGGTCATCTATCCCTATCAAGTTTCATGATCCTAGGCCCAAGCGTTCTCAAGTTATTGTCTGGAAAAGGTTTAAATGTTCCAGGTCACTGTAACCTTGACCTTTGACCTACTGACTTTAAAAACCAATAGGGGTTATCTGCTGGTCATTATGAACCTCTCTATTATCTTTCATGACCTTTGGCCCAAGCGTTCTCAAGTTATTGTCCAGAAACCTTTTAACTGTTCCTGGTCAATCTGAACTTTGACCAAATGACCTAAAAATCAATATGGGTCATCTGCTGGTCATGATCAATCTCCCAATCAATTTTCCTGATCCTAGGCCCAAGCATTCTTGAGTTATCACCCAGAAACCATTTTATTGTTCCTGGTCACTGTGACCTTGAACTTTGACATACTGACCTCAAAATCAATAGGGGTCATCTGCTGGTCATGACCAACCTCCCTATCAACTTCCATGATCCTAGGCCCAAGCGTTCTTGAGTTACCAACCGGAAACCATTTTAACTGTTCGGGGTTAATGTGACCTTGACCTTTGACATACAGATCTCAAAATCAATAGGGGTCATCTGCAGGTGATGACCAAACTTCCTATCAACTTTCATGATCCTAGGCCCAAGCGTTCTTGAGTTATCGTCGAAAACGGATTGGTTTACATACAGACAGACTGCCATCTGCAAAACAATATACCCCTCCTTCTTCGAAGGGGGGCATAATAACATTCCACATCATAATTATGATGTTTCATAACAGCTTTCTTCCTGTCATTTAAACTTTGAATAATTAACTGACTGAAGTTCACTTAGTAGTGCTAAAACATGTAACTACTGTCCTTAACGTAAAAAATTACTATTTCTTGCCACCAAACTCTTAATCAAAGGTCAAGGTTATCTTTGGAGTACAAATGTGAACAGGGTCTGTTTTTTGTTGGCTCAATAACTCTTTGTCATCCATCAAGGAACTTGTTTGATACAAAATTTAATATTTCACAAAGTATTGGTATGTCATGTGCAACACCCACACTAACTTTAAAGTTAAAGGTTATAGGTCAAGCTTGTTTGTGTCCTATACACAGCTCTTCCATCTATCAAGGGATTTAAAAATAACTTTATACATATGCTCCTATAATGACAGATGATGTGTCTTGTGATAAACCCAAACCTCTAGATGAAAGTTACAGTAATACACATGGCTGTCAAAAGATTTTAGGTCATTTTTATTATCAAGTCTGAAACCTTTTTCAGGCATGCATGGATATTGAAATAACTCAAGTGTGAACATGCAATATAACAAGCTGATGTGCCAGAAAGACCCATGTTTGTAAAACGAACTGTCATGGACAGCAACACTTTGCTTTCAACAGCCGTGTCAATTAATAAGGTTCAAAAAGGGACACAGTTTTGTAAAATGCAATACAGAGTTAGGTCACCTGTAGAATGCACGTCAGCTAGTTTCAATTAATTCCAGTAAGTGGGTACTGAGCTACAAGCTTGCATACATGAACTTAACCAAAAATTCCACAGTTGAAAAAGGGGCATAATTTAGTAAAATAGTGAAACAAGAGATATGAAACCTGTGCAATGAATGTCAGTTTATTACAGACAAGAGTGCCAGAATGTCACAATATAAGCCCGTCACAGCAAATTTCTTTACTCTAGCACCTGTATTTGCAAATGGAATTTTAATTTTGTGGTTGTTTAGTAATCATTGTAAGTCATTTGTTTTTCTAAGTCCACGAAAAAACTCCTTACCAGGTAGAGATACCTTAATACACCTAAAATTCGAAAGTAAAATCTATGTTGTACCACAAAAAAGTGGTCTTGTTTTTTCCCTATGGTCAATTATAAAAAAGTTACAATATAAGTTATTTATAGTAACAACTAAGGGAAGATAATCTTAAAAAAAAAAAAAAAAATCCAAAAAAAAATTGTAAGTCCACACAAAAATCTTTACCAGGTAGAGATTGGTCAAAATACACCTCATAATTGAATGTAGCATGCATGTTGTACGACAGAAAAGTGGTCTCGATTTTTCCCTACGACTAGTAATGAAAAAGTTACAATATAAGCTATTTATAGTAACAACAAAGGGAAGTAATTCTAAAGAAGGGAACTGCGCATGACACTTCGTCTCATGATGGTGTATAATTGTGCCAAGTTACATCAAAATCCCTTTATGCATGAAGAAGAAATGCTTCCGACAGTCATTTTTGTATCTGACCTTTGGCCTCTAAGTGAGACCTTGACCTTTGATCTAGGGACCTGGTTCTTGCGCATGACACTCCGCCTTGTGGTTGTGAACATTTGTGCAAAGTTATATCAAAATCCTCTATGCATGAAGAAGAAATGCTCCGGACAAGGTTTTCATTCTTGTATCCTTTGACCTCTGTGACCTTGACCTTAGACCTAGGGACCTGGTTCTTGCGCATGACACTCCGCCTCGTGGTGGTGAACATTTGTGCCAAGTTATATCAAAATCCCTCCATGCATGAAGAAGATATGCTCCGGACAAAGTTTTCTTTCTTGTATCCTTTGACCTCTAAGTGTGACCTTGACCTTAGACCTAGGGACCTGGTTCTTGCGCATGACACTCCGTCTCATGATGATGAACAATTGTGCCAACTTTCATCAAAATCCCTCCATGCATGAAGAAGATATGCTCCGGACAGTCATTCTTGAATTTGACCTTTGACCTTTAAGTGTGACCTTGACCTTAGACCTAGGGACCTGGTTTTTGCGCATGACACTCCCTCTCATGATGGTGAACAACTGTGCCAAGTTTCATCAAAATCCCTTCATGCATGTAGAAGATATGCTCCGGACAAAGTCTGTGGATGCCACCCGCCCGCCCGCCAGGGGCATTCCCATAATACGTCCCGTTTTTCAAACGGGCGTATAAAAATGAGTGTGTGAAGTTTTAATCCATTCCCACAAGTAGTTACTTAGATACTATTTAAATAGATGGTCATGATGACCCTGACTGATGCTAAAATATAAAGAAAATAGGTCAGTAGGTCACAAAGATGTCATTTAAAGTTTCTTCTATTTTTAGCTTTGGCAGCCCCTATGTGCAACCAAGAGTAACCGTTTGAACAACTCTGGTAGAGGACTACCGAAGAAACATTATGACCAAGTTTCATCAAAATCCATTCAGTGGTAAATGCAATTGTTGATGACGGAATTGACTTGACGTACACAAGACAGACACAGTGCGATTACAATAGCTCACCATGAGCTAAAAAGGCTGAAAAATCACACAGATGAAGTGGCTACTGTATGTCTTCCTGGAATTTCAGGGATCAATGATTTAAAATAATCAATTTATTCATCTCCATTTCTAGAAAGTCAACACAAAATACATAATAAAAAACATTCTGTATGTATTTATCTTGAAAAGTATCTTTCTAATATTTGGTACTTCTCAAACTTTTCCAATTTCTCTCAAATGTTCTTGACCATTCTTTCTCGAGCACTTCACTCTTTTGTTGGGCTAATGTGTCTTCATATAGAAAAAAACTGGACCTAAGATTGTTGCGAAAAGCAGTTGTCCATGAGTGATGCAGGTACATGTCTTGAAGAATACCATAAACACAGTTCAATGTCAACACTGTACATGGACTTCTAATGCTTAAACTGAAAAACAAAATGCTGACACTACAGATACATTCAATATGAGTTTGAAATCTATTTAAAATGAAGATGAAACAAGAGGTCCATGATGGTGTTAGATCATTCAAGTGTTGCACAGCTTAAAACAGGCGACAATTTTGGCAAAGTTTACCATTTTCCTCTGCCATATAAGGAAACTTAGAAAATCGAAAAAAAAAAATAATTGAAGATGCTTTTGTAGAAAAGTGCATGTCTCCCCCAATTCATAGCCGTATAGGCAAGAAGTCAATAGGGGACAGGAGCAAAAGTCAAAAAGACAATGATGGTTGGCTGCAATAGAGATCATCTACTTGGCATGTCCAATCCTCCCACTATATTTCAACATTCTGGGCCTAGTGGTTCTCAAGTTATGATTTGAAATGGTTTTCGATATTCAGGCCCCTGTGACCTTGACCTTTGATTGAGTGAACCCAAAATCAGTAGGAGTCATCTACTCTGCATGTCCAATCATCCCAGGTCAAGCTGTTCTCAAGTTATTGATTGAAAAGAGTTTTCTATGTTCTGGCCCCTATGACCTTGACCTTTGATGGAGTGACCCCAAAAACAATAGGGGTCATCTACTCTGTAAGTCCTATCACCCTATGAAATTTGAAGGTTCTAGGTCGGTTCTCAAGTTATTGACTGGAAATGCATTCCATGTCTGTTCGCTGCGATCTTGACCTTTAATAGAGACCAAAAAAAAATAGGGGTCATCTACTCTAAGTCCTATCACCCCATAAAGTTTCAACATTCTGGGTCAAGTGGTTCTCAAGTTACTGACTGGAAATGGATTTCCATGTTCTGTTCACTGCAACCTTGACCTTTAATAGTGATCCCAAAATCAACAGAGGTCAGCTACTCTGCATGTACAATCACCCTATGAAGTTTCAACATTCTGGGTGAACTGGTTCTCAAGTTACTAATCGGAAATGGTTTTCCATGTTCATGCCCCTTGTGACCTTGACCTTTAATAGAGTGACCCCAAAATCAATAGGTGTCATGTACTCTGCATGTCCAATCATCCCATGAAGTTTCAACATTCTGGGTCAAGTGGTTCTCAAGTTACTGACCGGAAATAGTTTTCCATGTTCTGGCCCCTGTCACCTTGACCTTTAACAGTGACCGCAAAATTAATAGGGGTCATCTACTCTGCATGTACAATCACCCCATGAAGTTTCAACATTCTGGGTCAAGTGGTTCTCAACTTACTGATCAGAAATGGTTTTCCATGTTCATGCCCCTGTGACCTTGACCTTTAGAGTGACCCCAAAATCGATAGGGGTCATCTACTCTGAATGTCCAATCATCCTATGAAGTTTCAATATTCTGGGTCAAGTCAGGTTCTTAAGTTATTGATAGGAAATGGTTTTCCATGTTCAGGCCCCTGTGACCTTGACCTTTGACAGAGTGACCCCCAAAAAGAATAAGGGTCATCTACTCTATAAGCCCTGCCAGTTGCCACCCTATGAAGTTTGAAGGTTCTTGGTCAAATGGTTCTCCAGTTATTGATCGGAAATGAAGTGTGACGGACGGACAGACAGACGGGGCAAAAACAATGTCTCCTACATAAAAACAACAGGTTTTCAAACAATAACTATTTCATATGGCATAATTTAGTAACTAACTTTGACCTTCATCTTCCATGGCCCTACATGCTCGCCAGAGTTCACAGCTTGCTAGAACAGTTTTGGTAGATTGTAACTCTAGGAAACAGTGCCCGTGTTTCTGATAAGAAGAGTTTAAAAGTCTGCACTAAATGAATACTGGTGGAAAAGTGTGTGGGAGGTAAGAGGAAATGACAATATCAAAGGGAAAAGTGACCACAACCCCCTAACAACCATGTTTTTTGATGAAACAGAATAATTTGTACAAAAGGGTACCCAAGAAACATTGTGTGAAAAATTATTTTAAAATTGGTCCTGCTGTTTCTGACAAGATTTTTAGTTTCCACAATACACATATAGGGAACTGTGTTCTCTATTGGCCATCTTTTTGACAAATCGGATAACTTTAACAATCTTGGTATAGGGTCATACAAGGACTATTTGTGTAAATTATTTTAAAATTAGACCAGCAGTGTAATACAACAAAATTTTTGAAGTTTCCACTTTATAATTCATATATGGACAAGAGACTATACCGTCTGGCAGCCTGGTGAGCCATGTTTTTTGATGGATCAGAATAATTTATTACCTTGGTAGAGGGTTACATAAGAACCATTTGTGTGAAATTATTTCAAAACTGAACCAGCAATTTAGGAGATATTGTTTGAAGATTTTTCTATTTTTAGCACTAACTGCTATTACGTGCAACGAAGCGAAACCATTTGAACAATTTTGGAAGACGACCATTAAAAGGAAATCCAGGCCAAGTTTCATCAACTTCTACCAAATGGTTTCAGATGAGATGTTGTTTAAAGTAACGTGTGGATAGATGGACGCTGAATGACAGATGGTGGAACAGACGCTGGACAGTGAGCAATCATTATAGCTCAATCCAAGTACTTTGTGCTCAGGTGCTAAAAATTGAGATAGAACCTTACAATAGACCACATTAAATGAAGATCAACCAAGAGGTTCAAGAGAAAAAGTTGTAACAATGTACTTCTATTTTCAGCTTAAATGCTTCCATATACAAGATGAAGAGCCCTAAAATGGGTAAAGCAGAACCACAGTCCATTTGAACAAACTTAAGGGAGGATCTTGCTAGGATGCTCCAGACCAGTAGGTGCAAATCTGAGTAGTAGTTTGATACTTAAATCATGGTCGATGGAAGGGCTTCTTCTAGCTTTTTTTTCTTCTATTTTTTTTTTAATGCCATAAATTGTCAAAATTTGGAAACAAGAGCAGCACTACAATGCAGAGCAATATACGCCCAAACGTATGACCTTTGACCCCTAAGTGTGACCTTGACCAGAAGCGACCAATGCAAAACATGCTCTCACCAGAATGCTACAGACCAAATATAGTGTTATTCTGACCCGTAGTTTCAGAGGAGAAGAGTGCCTGGGGTGATTTGGCTTGTTATCGAACTTGGCCGAGATATTATGCCTACAAACATTATCAGCAAGTTTGGTGAAGATCGGATGAAAACTGTTCAACTTAGAGGGCGAACAAGGCTAAATTTGGAGATTTCGAGTAATTCAAGGGCCATAATTCAAATGTGCATAATCATGGAGTGCCTGAGGCGATTTTGCTGGTTATTGAGCTTGGCCGAGATATTATGCCTACAAACAATGTCACCAAGTTTGGTGAAGACCGAATGAAAACTGTTTGACTTAGATTGCGGACATGCTTTTGGACGCCGACCGCCCACCCCCCACGTGTGTTCACATAATACGCCCCCCTCTTTCAGAGACAGGCATATAAAAAGTGGTTACTTTTTCGGAAGCCACCACTCTCACATGTATTTCAAAATGACAAACCTAAATAGATAAATACAAATTAACATGTTCTTTATGTTCAAAGGGTATTACTTTAAATCTGTTCCAAATTTCAGCTTGAAAGGGTAATCCGTTCAAAAGTTATGGCCACAACAAGTTCAGAAATTAGCCAAAAAAATGGCCATTTTAGTGTGACATGCATTTTTGTTTTAATACTTAACTTATAATGAAGTTAAGATCAAGTTTGAAAAAGATATATTTCTAGCTTGATATAGTGGCCCCAACAAAGGGGCAAAGTGCCTCCCTTTGAGAAGAAATGCAAGAACATCTTATAATGGTGCTACAGACCAAGTTTGATGAAGATCTACAAAGTGGTTCATGAGAAGAAATCATTAGTTGTTTTTCTATTTCTAGCTCTAGTGGCCTCTAAATGGGGCCAAGTGTCCTCATTTGAATAAGTTTAGGACAATATAATAATGCAACAAACCAAGTTTGATGGAGATCCATTTAGGAGGTTCATGAGAAGTTGTTTAAAGATGATTCTATTTTTAGCTCTAATGTGCCCTTATTTGTAGAAATTTGAAAGATGACCTTGCCAGGATGTCAGGATGCTACAGACAAGTGTTGGTGCAATTATGACCAGTTGTTTAAGAAAAGAAGATTTTTATGTCAATACTTGACAATGGATTATGAGCCTTGACAATGGATGCAGGTCCATCAATCAGCAGGGCTTTTTCCACCTGTCTTACGGGGCCAAAATTCGGCCCCATTCCCAATGCTAAATATGCTCCATTTTTCCCAATCTGGCACAAAAAATTCCCAATCCAAAGGAAAAATTCCTAACTGAAATCAGTCATTTTTTGCTATTCAAATATAATTCTTGCATATCAAGTTTTGTTTGCCAAGGAAATCGAACAAAATTTTGGAAAAGCCAACTCGTTTTTATTTTTAGTAACATGACCGTCTGCAACATCGGCAAAAATCAAATACAAGATTTTGCTAAAAAATGTATGATTTGTATGCCAAAACCTCTCAAAATGCGTAAGTACATCAATATTTATTGATTCAAGTACCCATAACATGTTGACAGGTAGTTCTTACACCATTAAAGTCAACTGTCACATATTTTCGCCACCCAGTTTTTTCACTCAAACATACACACACTTTGCCACTCTACTTTTTAGAAAATTCAGTTATAATTGTGGTGAAAACAGTTTAAACATGACATTAATGGAGAGTTGCTGTATTTTACTTTTGCAATATACTATCGGCAAGTTAAAATTTCCCAATTTGACCAGGGGCCTTTTCCCCAAAAACCATAGAAAAAGCACTAAATCAATACTTATAATTAAAAAGTCAGGTATGAAAATTCCTGACATTGATTTAGCTGTAAGAACTTTCTGTCATTCAATTCTATAAAATGTTAATCTGTGTTTTGAAATGTGTAACTTACAAAATGATAAAAGATATTAACCAGTGTGAGCATTATCCTAGTAATGAAGTTTTGGGAAGGTTCAGATAGTGATGTTACTAAACAAGAGGACCATGATGGTCCTGAATCGCTCACCTCTTCCCACATGACCCAGTTGATAAACATTCAGACCAACTTTCATACAGATCCCATGAAAAATATGGCCTCTAGAGAGGTCACAATGTTTTTTCATTATTTGACCTACTGACCTACTTTTTAAAGGCAAGTGACCCACTTTCGAACTTGACCTAGATATCATCAAGATGAACATCTGACCAATTTTCATGAAGATCCATTCACAAATATGGCCTCTAGAGATGTCACAAGGTTTTTCTATTTTTAGACCTACTGACATAGTTTTTGACCGCACATGACCCTGTTTCGAACTTGACCTAGATATCATCAAGATGAACATTCAGACCAACTTTCATACAGATCCCATAAAAAATATGGCCTTTAGAGAGGTCACAAGGTTTTTCTATTATTTGACCTACTGACCTGTTTTTGATGGCACGTGACCCACTTTCAAACTTGACCTAGATATCATCAAGATGAACATTCAGACCAACTTTCATACAAGTCGCATGAAAAATATAGCCTCTAGAGAGGTCCCAAGGTTTTTCTATTATTTGACCTACTTACCTAGTTTTTGAAGGCACGTGACCCACTTTCGAACTTGACCTAGATATCATCAAGGTGAACGTTCTGACCAATTTTCATGAAGATCTCATGAAATATATGGCCTCTAGAGAGGTCACAAGGGTTTTCTATTTTTAGACCTACTGACCTAGTTTTTGATGGCACGTGACCCAGTTTCGAACTTGACCTAGATATCATCATGATGAACATTCAGACCAACTTTCATACAGATCCCATGAAAAATATGGCCTTTAGGGAGGTCACAAGGTTTTTCTATTATTTGACCTACTGACCTAGTTTTTGATGGCACGTGACCCAGTTTCGAACTTGACCTAGATATCATCAAGGTGAACGTTCTGACCAACTTTCATGAAGATCTTGTGAAATATATGGCCTCTAGAGAGGTCACAAAGTTTTTCTATTTTTAGACCTACTGACCTAGTTTTTGATGGCACCTGACCCAGTTTCGAACTTGACCTAGATATCATCAAGATGAACATTCTGACCAACTTTCATAAAGATCCCACAAAAAATGTGACCTCTAGAGATGTCACAAGGAAAAGTTTACGCACAGACGACGGACGCTGCGTGATCACAAAAGCTCACCTTGTCACTATGTGACAGGTGATCTAAAAAGGCACAAATGGGCCTAATTCGCTCACCTGAAGAGTACTTAACCATCTGACCCTTCAAGGGGCCAAACACCCCAAACTGGACAAATTTATGAGACAACCTTATATTAATGCCACAGACCAGGTTTGATCAAGATCTGTTGAGTGATTTGTGGAAAGAAGTCATTAAAGGTATTTTTACTTTTAGCCCTTGCAACCCCTAAAAGAGGCCAACAGCCCCCATTTGAACAACTGAGAGAGGACCTTATAATGATCCTACATACCAAGTCTAATGAAAATCGATCTAGCTATTCATTAGAAGAAGTTGTTTAAAAGGTATTTCTAGTTTTAGCTCTAGCAGCAAAAAGGGGCAAAGTGTCTCCAGTTGAAAATGATTGATAAAGGGCCTAATAATAAAGCTATAAATAAAGTTTGATGAAGATCCATGAAGCAGTTCATGAAAAGAAGTCTGATGAAGGCATTTCTTATTTTAGTTCTAGCAGCCCCTAAAAAGGACCAACTGTCCCAATATGTACAAATTTAAGAGAGGACCTTATAATGAATGATCCTACAGACTAAGTTTGATGAAGGTTCATGAGAAAAAGTCATTTAAAGGCATTTCTATGGCCAAGTGACCCCATTTGAACAAAACTGGGAGGGGACCTTATAATAATGCCATAAACCAACTCTGAAGAAGATCCTTCCACCAGTTCATGTGAAGAAGTTTTATATAATAATGGTACTTTTAATTTTAGCTCAAGCGGCACCTTAAAGGGGCCAAATGCCTTCATTTGAACAAATTTGGATGAGGACCTTATAATGATGCTACATGTATAGATCAAATTTGATTAAGATCCATGATGTGGTTCATGAATATGTCTTTTAAAGGCATTTCTGTTTTTAGTTCTAATGGCCCCTAAAAGGGGCCAAGTGCCCCCATATAAATAAATTTAGGACAGAACCTAATGATGATGCTACATACCACCTTTGAAGAAGATCCTTCCATTGGTACATTAGAATAAGTCGTTTAAAGGTACAGTCAAATACCGTTACCTCGATATTCATGGGACTGCAAAAATTGCATCGACGTATCCGAAGTTCAACGTAATGATATCGTCTATGTAGGACTACATTTTGTATCTGTGTAGGACGTATATATTGTCATTACATCCCATGCTTCTTAAAGAGGGTTTGTAAGGGGAAAGAAATAATATAAAACGTAAATTTGCCCGTTAAATTTCATCCAAATTAATTGCTGTATTGGAAAACAGCTTTCCCGTTTGCATGCCATTTTAGACTAATTATTTGGAATTAAAGTGCAAACTCGCTAACATTTAAATTGGAACATAGACTAAATAACAAACAAAACAAACACTTAAAACTAACCTGATTATAATTAATACATTTACCCCCATTTGAACAAACTATATGTGGATGCTTGAACATCCACCTATACTAATAGCTCACCCTGAACCTTCCTTGGCTTCAGGTGACCTATAAAAAGTCACAGGTTGGTTTTTCCTAGACAGACCGTCCATCTATATAAATAGCTCATCCTGAACCTTTGGTTCAGATGAGAAACCTTGTAAATGTAACTTGTCCTTACTCGCAGTATTTTCTTATTGGAAATGAAGCACATCTGATGCCAAGTTTCCTCGCTTTACCAAACGTTACCCTGTTTTTTGGTGAAAGATCAGCAAGACCTCCAATAATATAAGTGCAGTTTGGGTCAAACTGTTTCAGAGCAGGTCCATCTGGAGATAAATAAACTAAATCTTCATCAGGAAATACTTCCTTAAAATCCTTCTCATGTGTGTTCACAAACACTGACTTCTCTGCCTGGAATATTTGCCTGAGTCGATTGTTTTTGTTTATGCTTGTTAAATGAATATTTAAAGGTTGCAAATGTTTTAAATTATCTGACCAAAGCATCTGAATCTGATCAAAAACAGCAACTTCTTCCCTCATATTTTGCTCAATATCTAAATCAATCACAACTTTAATATCCGACTTCATTGTCTGGATTCCCTTCCATCCTCTAGCTTCCTTTATTCTTCTTGGAACATTAATACTGAAACTTGGATGTTCTGTTTTTCTTTCATTCAGTTCTTGTCTTATTTTAGCTTTTTCCCGCTTCTTCATCGCATCTTTTCTTTGCCTAACCTCGTCTAAAAATAGTTTGTTTAACAGTCTAACTCTAGAAGAATAAGTTTGATGTTCAGTTATCAGCTGTTTCCATGCTTTCGGGGGAATTTCATCTGGTACCTATTGAAAGAAACAACATTTTTATAGCTATGGCAGGTTTCCAGATTTGGATGGTGGAGTCAGTTCCCAGGTGCCCATCAAGGTACTATCATAGCCTGGGTAGAATCATGGAACTGTCCCGAATGAAATGATAGACTAAGTTGAAAATGGTTTGTGAGAAAAGTAATTTGGAAGGTTGAACCTCAAAGTTGTTATGTTTTGACAGACCAGAATATTTTTACAAAACTTCGCACAGGGCCACCAAAAGATCATTTCAATGAATTATTAAACAAGAGGGCCTTGATGGCCCTAGATCATTCATCAGAGTTTCACAGTTGGGTTTAACAAGTTTATGAGAGGGTCACCTACAGAATATGGTTTTGAAATTATTTCAAAATCAGGGCAGCTGAATTTTCGGTGAGCACCCCTCCGTATAATAAATGATATTGCCCAAACTGAATGAATGGTGGGCCAGTCCATTCTAGAAATTTAGCAGGCTAAAGGTTTAAGCAATGAATGTATAGAATGATTATGCTCCATATAACCTCTAAGATATTGTGTCAACTGAATTTGAAGTTCATAGTGATACTCCATAACGTACCCTTTTGTTTTCAAGTCTCAACTTTTCCATCAACTCTTTGATTTCTTCCATTTTGTTCAATCCATCCTCATCCAGGTTGGCCAAGTAGTCTTCTGCTTCTTTCGCCATCAGAGCATGGAGTGGGGCGACATATCCTGGGGGCTTGTCTACACAGTCACTCTGTTTATCATTCTGTTTATTACAGTAAGCTGCATGCGGAACTGTAACAAAAAACAAAAGCAAGACTGTTCTCACAATGAGCATCATTTACAAGCTATTTCTTAAATTCTGCTTAGTTACAACTGAACTTAAAACAAAAGTCAACCATGCAGTGCTAGCCCTGGCCATTATAAATTAATAGCCACTTTGTTTTCTGGGAAAAAGTTAATAGACAAACATGGCGCGCGTTATTTGCGTTCGCATTTCAATTAAAGACATAAAACAGGGTATTTATAACTACATGTATTAAATCTTTTTTTTTATGAAACACTTAAACACACTTTATTTTTCAATTATCATTATTCATGTATATCACAGGCTTTGAATAATCATACATTTATGCATATCTTCAGTTTAGGGCTTCCATTAGGAGTCAATTTCATGGAGTCAGGACTGCCTAACATTCAGATTTTGGAGTCCCTCTTAAATTTTCTTGGAGTCCTACGTAGTATTACTTTGTACAATGACCTTCAATATCATCATCATCATAATAATCATTACTATCATCATCATGATAATCATTACTATCATCATCATATCTAACTGGTTCAGAACAATGTGTAAAGTAACAGAATTTAGAGAAAAGGACCACTAGAATGATTAGAAAAAAAAAATTAACAAAAGAGATACTGTTGCTATACGTATAATAAAACAAATTAAAAAAAATATTTTTTGTTAAATTTGTTTTATTATACGTATAGCAACAGTCAGCATTTTATTAAAATCAACAGACTTACTGTTGTTCAGCTACATAACGAAAATCCACATTAAAAATTCTAAAGTACATTTTACTTGGAGTAGAATTATGTCAAATTACGTCATTCAACTGGCAATATCCAACCAGTTAACTTTCATCCCACATCAAAGAAAATCAATAAAGGAAGGAAACTTTTTGCCGACACTGCTTTTGAAGTTAGCTGTGATGGTGTTTATTTCAGGCTATCCATCAAAATGTGTCAAGAGATATCAGTTCTTGATAGGAGACAAATAGAATGTTTTTGTTTTTTTTCCCTAAAAAATACTGAAAAGTAGGAATAACGAAAATCCAAAGTAGCAAATTTATTACCGATAGGGAAAAAAAATGTTTTAATTTAAACTGGATGTGAAATGTCATTTGCTAACAGAATATAGTTACTTGCTGATTTTTTTTTTTGTGCTGAAATTATCGATATATTTTCCACAGTTAGTGACTTTGTCTTCCAACTTCGTAGTTTGTTCCACCAACTTAATTCGAGCCAAATGCATGTAATGTTTTATTGTTGGCGATGATAATTGTTGCTTTAAACTTCTATACGATCAATAGTGCACACATGTCATGATGTGGATCAATTAGTGAAGTATACCGTGTACGCGTTGGCGATAAACAAATCAATTAAGAGTGTCAAGGTCACCGTTTAGATGGGGTACATGTAGTTATGCCTCTGGGCAAATACACTTCCTGCTACCAACTTCGCACGTTTTTGTCGATAAAACTACTTATGTTCCAGCAGTTTGACAATTTTTTGCAATATTTTTTTTGCAGTATTTTTATAAATTAATCGCCATTTTCTATAACATCGCCAAAATTGCGTTTTAATCGACAGATGGCGATAATGTCGGTTCACAGTGCGAGCACTGCATCATGGATTATTTATCTATAACAGTAGGTCTGGTGACTGGGAAACATCCTGTTAAGTTTCAATTGTAAAAGAGGTCCTCAGCTTGCTTTGAACCAAGTTTGGTGACAGTAATCTGAATCTAACTTATGTTTTAACCAGAAACCACCATTCTTATGATCTCACTGAATAAAATATCTCTTTAAGTAACTTTGACATTGACCTAGACTCTATGGCATCATATTTTTATCAATTATCAAAAATAATTTAGGCCCAGACTGGGATTTTGCTCAACCAATGCTTTAGACCTCTGCCTCATGGAAGAATTTTCCAAACATGCAGAATTAATTAATCTCATTCCTGACTAATGTTTCTGAGCAGTAGTAGTGACCTTGACATACATTTCCAACCCCTTGATAAAAGCTACCTTCAAACCAAGTTTGCTTATATTAGGTGTACCCAAACTAAAAGTATTGAGCAGAAACTATTTTTCTATGTTTAGTAACAGCGACCTCAAATACAATCCAAATAAATTTTTCATATATGCTTGCTGACATGGATCTTGTCCATATAGTATCAAAATGACCTATTTTATTACAAAAAAAGTTCCAGACCAGGATATGAACCATAACCAATCTGTTCAACATTACAAAATGTACAACAAACAAAGGGATTTAAGAGTTACAGAGTGGACACGAAATTGCTAACAGACCGACGGACGGACACTAGTGTCGTAACATAATACGCCCACTTCATGCATATCAAAATATGTCTGTTGAATGTGTCAAAGGAAACCACTGTAGACCTCTGATATGTGAGAATGAGGAGATACTGGAAATGTCTTTATCAGAATGAATCACAACACTGAGATACTCTAAAAGAAACAGCTCTTTAAAAATAATAATTTGTGACTACAAACCTCGCCAAAGAAAACGTTCCGCTAATCTAGGAGAAAAATGTAACACCTTTCTCATGAACATTCTGCAGCCTCTTTTCTGTAAAACAAAAGCAAAAACTTTAGTCAGATATGACCTTAATATAGATGATGACGATACGTTACTGCTACGATACTAATATTTGTACAAAAACACTATGTAGTCAGCAGATATTGAAATGGGTACATGTGATTTACAAACATACCAATTAGAGTAGAACAGCATGAGGATTAGATCTATACAATGGTTTTATGTATTTTTTATGAGCAAGGAAAAATTTCCTGGGATTAAAGAAATACAATTTAAAAACTTCCGTTTCCTGTCAATGTATTTAATACGATGAGAAAAAATACATGACCAAACTTTTGAAATCATCTCCTGTCTTTATGGAGTTAATATATAGTCTCCTCTTTGTAAATATTCTTATTCATGATTGATTACCAGACCTCTAGACAGGCCTTTGTGGGAGGTCCGGTTACCGGACCCCTAGCCACTGCCTAGTAACAATATTTGATGAAGTTTTTAGATTTTGTAATGTATCCGTTTTCCCAACAGTTAAATGCAGATATGGGTAAGGCTTCCCGATAAGCTAAATGAGTAAGGCTAGGGCATATAATATACACTGATTGAAAAATGACAGAGCATGAAACTAAGGCTACCGTAAAATGTAGTTTCAATACTTCAACTGCAAGACAGACCAATTTCACAAACTGGCATTTACCGTATGTCTGCCTCTATGTCTCAAGTAGTTAGGATCAAAACTTTGGCAGAAATCTACACGATTTAAACTTCATGATTTATAGTTTACATAAACATCTCTTTCACTAGTGTGGGTATTTTTCACTAGGAAAACATAACCAATGATTTAACAAGAGCTGTCACAGGAGACAGCGTGCTCGACTATTTCGATGCTGGATAGTGAAACTGGGCATATCTGAGGAAACTAGAGCTATCACTGGAGTGTTTAATGACTCCAATTGTGGATGAAGATATTGCACAATAGCCTGAGTCTATGTCAAAAATATCAACTTTAAGTAATAAGAGAGGTAAAGATAAAATGTATCAAAACACTATATAAGTACATCCTAAGCAAAAATGGGCATAATTCATTAAATATTGGTGCCAGAGTTATGCAGCTTGTGTCATATAGTGTGGGGGATGATGTTGAACAACTGTTTTAAGTTTGAATCAAATCCATGCAGTAATAACAAAGACAGAGTGAAAGTGCATCAAAACTTTAACCTAAAATTCTAAGTAAAAAGGGGGAATAATTAATAAAAGACTGGTGCCAGAGATATGCACCTTGCATTATATGATAAGGGTAATGATGTTGAACAATTGTTTAAGTTTGAATCAGATCCATTCAGTAATAACAGAGATAGAAAGAAAGTGCACCAAAACTTTAACCTGAAATTCTAAGTAAAAAGGGGAATAATTCATGAAAAATTATGCCAGAGTTATGCATCTTGTGTAATATGATGTGGGTGATGATGCTGTACAACTATTTTAAGTTTGAATCAAATCCATTCAGTAATAACAGAGGTAGAGTGAAAGTGCACCAAAACTTTAACCTGAAATTCTATGTAAAAAGGGGGAATAATTCATGAAAAAATGGTGCCAGAGTTATGCATCTTGTGTCATATGATGTGGGTGATGATGCTGAACAACTATTTTAAGTTTGAATCAAATCCATTCAGTAATAACAGAGGTAGAGTGAAAGTGCACCAAAACTTTAACCTGAAATTCTAAGTAAAAAGGGGGAATAATTCATGAAAAAATGGTGCCAGAGTTACGCACCTTGTGTCATATGATGTGGGTGATGATGTTGAACAACTATTTTAAGTTTGAATCAAATCCATTCAGTAATAACAGAGAGAGTGGAAGTGCATCAAAACTTTAACCTGAAAATCTAAGTGAAAAGGGGGGATAATTCATGAAATATTGGTGCCAGAGTTATGGCCCTTATGTCAGATGATGTGGATGATGATGAGGAATAAATATTTCAAGTTTGAATCAAATCCATCAAGTAATTACAGAGATAAGTTGAAAAATAGAGAAAGTGCACTAAAACTTTAACCAAGGTGGGGACGCGGAAAGACGCCTACGCCGGGGCGAGTAGGATAGCTCTCCTTATACTTCGTATAGTCGAGCTAAAAATGCCAAATATAAACAAATGTTAAAAAAAGGCATGTTAAAACTACCATAACACCTTCCATATTCAAAATGTGAAATGTATAAACGTATAACCAATAAAATGAACGAAACGTGTAACAGGGTTTAAAAACAAGAGGACCATGATGGTCCTGAATCGCTCACCTCTTCCCACATGATCCATTTTGAGTATGACATCGTTTTTTCTATTATTTGACATAGTGACATAGTTTTTGATCTCATGTGACCCAGTTTTGAACTTGACCTAGATATTATCAAGATAAAAATTCTGACCAATTTTCATGAAGATCCCATGAAAAATATGGTCTCTAGAGAGGTCACAAGGTTTTTCTATTATTTGACCTACTGACCTAGTTTTTTAAGGCACGTGACCCAGTTTCAAACTTTACCTAGATATCATCAAGGTGAACATTCTGACCAATTTTCATGAAGATCCATTCAAGGGTATGGCCTCTAGAGAGGTCACAAGGTTTTTCTATTTCAAGACCTATTGACCTAGTTTTTGATCGCAGTTGACCCAGTTTCAAACTTGACCTAGATATCATCAAGATGAACATTCAGACCAACTTTCATACAGATCCCATGAAAAATATGGCCTCTAGAGAGGTCACAAGGTTTTTTTTATTATTTGACCTACTGACCTACTTTTTGATGGCACGTGACCCACTTTCGAACTTGACTTAGATATCATCAAGGTGAACATTCTGATCAATTTTTATGGAGATCCATTCACAAGTATGGCCTCTAGAGAGGTCACAAGTTTTTTCTATTTTAAGACCTACTGACCTAGTTTTTGACCCCACATGACCCTGTTTCAAATTTGACCTAGATATTATCAAGATGAACATTCAGACAAGCTTTCATGAAGATCCATTGAAAAATATGGCCTTTAGAGAGGTCACAAGGTTTTTCTTTTACTTGACCTACTGACCTAGTTTTTGATGGCACGTGACCCACTTTCAAACTTGACCTAGATATCATCAAGATCAACATTCAGAACAACTTTCATACAGATCCCATGGAAAATATGGCCTCTAGTTAGGTCACAAGGTTTTTCTATTATTTGACCTACTGACCTAGTTTTTGATGGCACGTGACCCACTTTCGAACTTGACTTAGATATTATCAAGGTGAACATTCTGACAAATTTTCATGAAGACTTCATGAAATATATGGCCTCTAGAGAGGTCACAAGGTTTTTCTATTTTTAGACCTACTGACCTAGTTTTTGACCGCACGTGACCCAGTTTCGAACTTGACCTAGATATCATCAAGATGAACATTCAGACCAACTTTCACACAGATCCCATGAAAAATATGGCCTTTAGAGAGGTCACAAGGTTTTTCTATTATTTGACCTACTGACCTAGTTTTTGAAGGCACGTGACCCAGTTTCGAACTTGACCTAGATATCACCAAGGTGAACATTCTGACCAACTTTCATGAAGATCTTGTGAAATATATGGCCTCTAGAAAGGTCACAAGGTTTTTCTATTTTTAGACCTACTGACCTAGTTTTTTATGGCACGTGACCCAGTTTCGAACTTGACCTAGATATCATCAAGATGAATATTCAGACCAACTTTCATACAGATCCCATGAAAAATATGGCCTTTAAAGAGGTCACAAGGTTTTTCTATTATTTGACCTACTGACCTAGTTTTTGATGGCACCTGACCTAGTTTCAAACCTGACCTAGATATCATCAAGGTGAACGTTCTGACCAACTTTCATGAAGATCTTGTGAAATATATGGCCTCTAGAGAGGTCACAAGGTTTTTCTATTTTTAGACCTACTGACCTAGTTTTTGACCGCACGTGACCCAGTTTCAAACTTGACCTAGATATCATCAAGATGAACATTCTGACCAATTTTCATGAAGATCCATTGAAAATTATGGCCTCTAGAGAGGTCACAAGGTTTTTCTATTTTAAGACCTACTGACCTAGTTTTTGATGGCACGTGACCCAGTTTCGAACTTGACCTAGATATCATCAAGGTGAACATTCTAACCAACTTTCATAAAGATCCCATGAAAAATGTGACCTCTAGAGTGGTCACAAGCAAAAGTTTACGGAAGCACGAACGGACGGACGCACGGACGACGGACACCGCGCCATCACAAAAGCTCACCTGGTCACTTTGTGACAGGTGAGCTAATAAACCGACCGATACACACAGAGCTTTACATGACTGAGGTAGAAATTAAACGGTGTATGCGGAAAACAGACTGAGATTCACGGAGTCTGTTTGCCAACAAAACGAGGTTTTCTCATTAGTTAGGACATATAATGATTGTATTTGGAAAGAGCTTTCCAGACATATAATTTTTAGTGGGAAAAATTGGGTTAAGAGGCTTCAAAAGTTAGTGACCAAATATACACATAGAAGGAAAACTTTCTGCATTGTTTTGAATGGTAAGTGGGTTGTATGTGGAGGAGAGATACTGATCTGTGCAAAAACGGATGTTAATCACTAATGATTACACCAGTTTTTGGATGCGGTTGAGTTGGACGTAATATCAGACTGAAATGAAATGAAAGTGATAATGTCACGAGTTGGTCTAATTCACCTTCAATCAATGTATATATAGTAAATGAGTGCTGGATTTATTTTTTGGGTCCTGGACTGTCTATTGATGTTTTTTATCCTATATAGCACCATTACTGACCAAACAAATGCGCCAAATGCCTTTTGGCAAGTCGGACTTATTCACCGTGTCAAACCTATATCATATGACGCATTTACGGCGGACCCGTATGCTAAATGTACAGTTTATTGTACGTTCCATTACTGGCATTTCCTGTTGATTTTGTCAGCATCCTGCATGATAAGGTAAGAAAAACTACCAATATTTATTGAGCTAGTTCAACGTGTTTTAAGAAGCGATATATTCAGTATGAGCTGCAAATCATTCACGCTTCCCAAGATAATGTGATTTTAACTGGTAATTCTATAGGTTCTTCGAATTAACTGACGTGTGGTGTCGGTTTCCAACGCGGACATTCTATACAGCACCCCTACATCAGCAATTATGCCGTAATATATTTACATTAATTAGTAAATTGTTATACAATTCTCTCGTTAAACAGATGAATACTAAGTCAATAGAATGGTTCTGAGGGATAGAAAATGAACATGAAAGAGAATGTCTGCATTGGAAACGGACACCACACATCAGTAAGTTAACTCGAATGTTTGTAGAAACTAGAAACCACATTACCATGGGAAGTGTGAATGACCTGTCACTCGGACTGAATATATCAATTTTTTAAACACGTTGAACTTAAATGAAAATAAGTGCTTTTTTTTTTACCTCACCATGCAGGATGTTGACAAAATCAACGGGTAATGGAACGTACAAATTATAAACCATGTTATTTAGTGTACCTGCACATCCCTACGTTGGACACGGTGTAGTTCTGGCTACCACAACTTAACTGACGTTGTTTTTATTTTCTGATGGTCGCGTCCATTAAAGTTCAGAGTTCATAACAGTTACTGTATATAAATAATAAACATCTGATCTGAATTTTTTTTAGCTAGACACGGTGTTATTGGTAAGGGCATAATTACCTATAAATAGATACTACCAGATCAAGAATTATATTTGATACGATTTAATTCTCCTTGTACTAAGAGGGCTTCAAAACGTCCTAACATTTAGAATGTTAAACTTTAAGTATAACAGAAAATCAGTCTTCTCACGGCTACTTTCCACATGTGGTTGTTGTTGTTGTCCTCAGCAAATAAATCGACACGAATAATATATTATGCTAATATCACTGTCATCCTCAGTTGCAAGAAACGGTATTCAGCTACATGTGCACATAATTCGAGGGCTTAGAGCGAAACTGGTCTATCTGTATATAGAAATAGAAGCAGATAGACCAGTTTCGCTCTAAGCCCTCGAATATGTGCTAGGTTAGATACTTACCTCTGCCCATTACATGTTGATGGGTCATCCTATAATTTTTTGAACTTTTAGCCCTAAAAAAATGATAAATTTCAAAGCTTTATAATTTACAAAATTTTGGTTTATCCGCATGCAGACGGTTATTCTCAGTTAGAAAACTAATCTGCAGTGTGAAAATAGCGTTTTGACATTATTTTGAACAGGTTTCTCGTTTGCCCTTTCCAAACGTTTATCATTACCGTAACAACAGATACAATTTCCTCTAACTAGAACACACTCAAATCTGTCAACATCATTGAAACATTATTTTGTGAAACAAATGTGTCTCAAAGGTAAATCAAAGACTTCGTAAAATGAAAATTATTTCTACACAAATTATGAGAGATCTGCTCACAATTAGCGTTACGGAAATGACGTAGCAAGGTTAACAGGCGCTTAGAATGTTTGACGTTAACATTTTGTTTTAAAGTAAGGTTTCCAGAATATTTTTTAACAATTGTATTAATAAAACATAAATTACAGAATTGTTTTCTGTAATGAGATCTCTGTTTCTAATAACAAATTTTCATTTCCGTAACGAACATGTTATGGAAATGACAGTTACGGAAATGACAAATTGTTTAAATTTTGTCACATCACTGCTTTAATTATTCTTAAAGGGAATTCCTATAGTTTTTAATGTGCATCTTTCTGCGCAGCTGACACTTTCTATGGAAAACTGAACTAAAGTCAACATTTGTTGAAACATGTTACAGACAATCTTTGATATGAGGAATCTTGAATGAAATAACATTTTTGATAAGTTATATCAGTAATCAAATGTTGATACTGGTTTATGTTGTATTGACAAGTATCATGCCTGACAGGTATTTTGCTATTTTTGTGGTTGTGTTTTCACATCGCATTTTAGTATAAAGACGGTGTTGTTCATATAATGTAAGATAATTGACTTAGTACTGATAAGACAATATCACTTTTCAGATTATTTAGTATGCAATTATAGAAAGAATTAAGAATTTTTAAAACTTTTTTTTAAACTTTTAGCATACATACATGTAATCAATTTGGGCAGGTTCGTGCCATTTCCGTCCGAACAGGTGTTTGTATTCTAGCGGTCTTAACATAAAATTTAGCCTGGTGACCCATACATTTTTAGCCATTTTTATGCTCACATTACAATTATCTATACACAAGAAAAAAAAGAAAAAAATTCTATGAAAGAGTTTTTTCAAAATTTAAAAAAATATTCTTCACTATAGGTATTTTTCATTGAAAAAACTTCACAAAAGTAAATATGAAACTGTAAATATTTTTTGTTTCATTTGTACCCAACATTGTAAGGATAGAGTATTACAAATATGACTATGATATCAAGTAAGTATATGATAAAATTTGTAATAAGAAAAAAAAACCGTATTGTGCTGCCTGGATGTATATTTTGGTTGGTATTTATAAAAAAGCAGAAAATTATGAAAATGTTCAAAAATCGCTGGCAGTTTCAGCAACAGTGGGTGTGTTCAAAGCAATTTTTCACAAAAACAAGCCTGGTGACCTATTATTTTTATTTGTCCATTTTTTTCAGCACACATTTACCTATCATATATATGAATTTAAAAAAATTCTATGAAAGGAAAAAATATCGGAATTCTCTTTAATTAGTATTTTATATTCAAGGTGTGGAACCATCGATGTACTCAAAATCTGAAAGTGGGTGTTTAATGCTCTTAAATCTAGATACAGCAATTCGGCTAAAATAAGCATTACGGTAATGACAAACAAAAAGTAAACTCACCAAAAATACAACATGTTCAAGACCATCAGAATATATACATATTCCATTATATTTTGTAAAAGACAAATTTTAAGTTCTTTAAATGAAAACATCACAACATTCTTTTATTACACCCCTTTAAATGTTAATAAATACTTAAATCTGTTCAGATATAACAGGGATTCCACATGTGTTACGAACATTTGGGGACAGATGAAAGTCAATATTTTTTTGTAATTTTCATGCCAGTTATTTTTATGATGTTACTTGCAAGTAGCTCTTAAATTTGTGTCAAGCAAACAAGTCCATTGAAATTAGCTAATAACTGTTGCCTGTATGCATTAAATTGTTTTGTTGAAGTCACCTCCAGTTGAGGTACACATAGTTTTCCTTATCCCTGGTCATGATAAAAGAAAGTTTTTATTAGAAATACAATAAAAAATTAAAATAAACAACTGATATCTGTCACATATGTATTACTAAAGGTAACTAACATGCTTTATATTCATTTTTGTCATCAAAATTTGAAAAAAAAAAACTTCAAAAGTTGGGGGACAGTTCCTAAAAAAAAATTAGAATGACCCACATGTCAATACATCATAAAATTTGATGAATCAAGGGACATTACTCCACTTAAAATCACTGATCTGGAACATGCCCATTATCAATATGCACAACTATGAAGTTTGGTGTAAATCCTCCTGGTGAAGATGGACTAGTTGCTCAGACAAGGTGAAGTGCGACAAATCAAGGGCCACAACTCCACTGAAATGCAAACAATATGCATAATAAGGCTTGGCACTGATCACTTGGTTTGGTGAAAATCTGCCCAATATTTAAAGAGACGTGGCCAAAACATCAAACAATTTGACAAATCATTAACCATAACTCCACTAGAAATCACTGAACTGGAATATGCAGACAATATGCACAACTAGGCTTGGCAATAATTACTGCGAATTTGGTGTAAATCCATCCAGTAGTGTCAGCTAGGGGAGTTGCATGGACAAACTTTGTGATATTATATCCCCACTACATTCCATCAGAAGTAAAGTGCAACTTCTTGACAGTTAAATCCTTCCTTGATTCTTAACTCCTATATGATCTCCATTCCCTAGAAGCCATGAATAAGACTGGTTGGTGAATTTTAATCAAGATAAGTGTATACAGAATTAAGCAAAATTTTGTAAGTTAAAAAAGCGGCATATTTTTTACGCCTAGTAGTTTTGCGAAACTTGCTTACATGAAGAACTTATTTAAAATGGCACAGGCATAATTCTGAATGCTGTTTTGATTTAAGTTCTGTCTAGTAGGTCTTTTTAAAGGACAAGAAAAGCCTGACAATAAGTTGATTTCATATGAAAGCCATCCTCAAGCATTTAAGAAAGCTGAAAGAATTTTTAAAATCGGACCACTATTGAAAAAGATAAATGGCAGTTTGAAATTTAAGAAAATGGCTGATCATGGAGGTAGCCATTGTGTGTGTGTGTGTTTATGACATCATTTACACACTGCTGAATTCTTTATTTAGCAAATAACCTTTTAAATAGAATAATTTTGTATGTTTCTCGAGTGTAAGATGTAAAACATTGGTAATTTCTTTCATTATAGCTGGAAAAAATAAAAAAATATTTTACAGAAATAAGTACACAATGTAATTACAATTCAAATATGTGTCTAGAAATTTAATAAATCCACCATTTTGTTTTTTGTTGCCATGGAAACAAAATGGCTGCCATTTTGATCAATTTTTAAATGCTCATAACTTTTTCATTTTTAAGTCGATTTTGAAAATTCTTCCACTTCTTTAAATGATTAAAGAAATCCCAGCAGATGGAATTAACATTAAAACAACATTGCCTTTCCTTTTAAATCGTTTATAGTATCGAAAGAATTTTCACAATCAGCATTAAAACTTACTTGGCTAAAAAAAAAAAACACCTTATTTTAAGGGTTACAGTTTCACTGTGGCCAAGATGGATATTTTTTGTGATCAAAAACAGTAGGTGGTGTAGCTATTGTCCAACCAGTCATAATGCTGAAAGAAAGTTTAAAGTCAGAACACTGTTGTACAAGGTATGGCACTGTCTTACCCTATCTGCAACAGTATTTTATTGTTGAAGACCTAAATAAGCTGTTGCTTTCAGCTCATATCCTTATTCAGACATGTATCTTTTCTACTGTTTAACAATTGAATTGCATATATTGTAACAATTGTTTGAAATAAACTATTGTTTAAACTAAGAATTGAAATTTTGAAATTCAAGAAGACGACTCAAAGTACAGACAGTGCATTTCATCATTGCTAATAAGATTTGTTATATTTGTTAAAGCAAGTACTCGTTGTAAAATACTAATATAAATTTAGACCAATCAGAGGCAACATTCTATAAATAGCACCAATCAGAGTGCAGTGAGATCAATAGAGAGCGGACGGAGTAGTGGTTCAGTGGTAACAAAGTCTGACTTCGAAACTAAGGGTCAGGAGTTGAACCCCCACTCCTCCAACTAAAAACTAGAAAATGCTTTTGTAAAAAAGCGCATGTCTCCCCCAATGCAAAGTCCTATAGGCAAGAAGTCAATAGGGGTCAGGAGCGAAAGTCAAAGAGACACTGATGATTGGCTGCAATAGGGATCATCTACTTGGCTTGTCCAGTCATCCTGCTAAATTTCAACACTCTTGGCCTAGTGGTTCTCAAGTCACTGTTCAGGCTCCTGTGACCTTGACCTTTGATCAAGTGACCTCAAAATATATAGGGGTCATCTACTCTGCATGTCCAATCATCCTATTAAGTTTCAAGACAGTAGGTCAAGTGGTTCTCAAGTTATTTCCAAAAAAATGATTTTACATAAACAGGCCATTGTGACCTTGACCTTTAATAGACTGACCCCAAAATCAATAGGGGTCATCTACTCTGCATGTTCAATCATCCTATGAAGTTTCAACATTCTGGGTCAAGTGGTTCTCAAGTTATTGATCGGAACTGGTTATCAATGTTCAGGCCTCTGTGACCTTGACCTTTAATGGAGTGACCCCAAAAACAATAGGGGTCATTTACTCTGCATGAACAATCATCCTATGAAGTTTCAACATTCTGGGTCGAGAGGTTCTCAAGTTATTGATTGGAAATGGTTTTCCATGTTCAAGCCCCTGTGGCCTTGACCTTTAACAGAGTGACCCTAAAATCGTTAGGGGTCATCTACCCTGCATGACCAATCATCCTATGAAGTTTCATCATTCTGGGTCAAGTGGTTCTCAAGTTACTGACCGGAAATGGTTTTCAATGTTCAGGCCCCTGTGACCTTGACCTTTCACAGAGTGACCCCAAAATCGTTAGGGGTCATCTACTCTGCATGACCAATCATCCTATGAAGTTTCAACATTCTGGGTCAAGTGGTTCACAAGTTACTGACCGGAAATGGTTTTCAATGTTCAGGCCCCTGTGACCTTGACCTTTAATGGAGTGACCCAAAAATCGGTAGGGGTCATCTACTCTGCATGTACAATCATCCTATCAAGTTTCAACATTCTGGGTCAAGTGGTTCTCTAGTTATTGATCGGAAATGGTTTTCCATGTTCAGGCCCCTGTGACCTTGACCTTTGATGGAGTGACCCCAAAATCAATAGGGGTCATTTACTCTTCATGATCAATCATCCTATGAAGTTTCAACATTCTGGGTCAAGTGGTTCTCTAGTTATTGATCGGAAATGGTTTTCAATGTTCAGGCCCCTGTGACCTTGACCTTTGACGGAGTGACCCCAAAATCGATAGGGGTCATCTACTCTTCATGGCCAATCATCCTATGAAGTTTCAACATTCTGGGTCAAGTGGTTCTCTAGTTATGGATTGGAAATGGTTTTCAATGTTCAGGCCCCTGTGACCTTGACCTTTGACGGAGTGACCCCAAAAACAATAGGGGTTGTCTACTCCAGCAGCCCTACAACCCTATGAAGTTTGAAGGTTCTAGGTCAAATGGTTCTCCAGTTATTGCTCGGAAATGAAGGTGACGAACTGATGGACGGACGGAAGGACGGACGGACGGACAGACGGACAGGGCAAAAACAGTATGTCTCCTGGGGGAGACATAATTACTATTGTTATGCTGGGATAAGAGTCCTATGTATGGGTGCTTTACGCGTGGCACGCTAACGAACCAGGGAAGCTTTTGAAATTGGAGTGTCTTCTGTCTTACACTTTTGTCCCAATAAAAATGATTAACAGTCTTCTGCCCATATGGCTATTACAAATAAGCTTACATACAAACAAGTGAGATCTCCTTCTCTCTGGATCATGCAAATTGCGGAGAAGTTACAGGGCATGGAGACCTTAAGTATATTGGGGTGCAGGTGTTGGTATCCTGACTGACACAAGATGTAGTGGCTCTTCAGAGGTCACTGGACGAGGATGGGTCATGAAAGGCTCATGACTCTGCATCAAACTACACAACAAAAGGCTCTAGCCACCAATCACAGCAGCTTATGTGGTATTTTCGTGGCTCCTACATGGTGATAAGACAAAATAAATGAGCAAAAATGAGCGCTGCAGTAGTAATCTTTGGGGGACACTTCTGCATGGCACAGATGTATAGACCAGACAGACGATACTACCAGTACAACATGGTAGCTCCTGCTCCACAACAGGCCTTGTAAGTACTCAAAGAGCGTCTCTAGGGGCTACTTTGTCAGTTCTTTGTCTTCAGTGGCGCAGGTCTCATCGGCCATGTGACCTTCTTTTGGACCAAATTTCTGACTGGATATTAGGCTTTATAATACTTTTTGGAAATTGCAGAGATAAATTCTCCACACCATTTGGGCTCGAAAACTCTCATGTGATACGTTGACGTATTGTACAAAGTGAAAGCTTCACTGTGCTTTAACAGACTAATACAGTTAGATTATTCTATATCCAGCAACTGATGTAGAAACCTCAAGGATTCATTTAATAATTTATTCCAGTACCTTGATAAGGAAGCTATTGCAGCTACACTGTTGGGGCAGATAAATCATATAAAAGAAGACATTTGACCTTATCTGCTTTTCAGACAAGAAACAAAATACAACATTTTTAGTTAAGTACCTTTATTTCTGTGTATTATACTTTCTTTCTTGAAGACAGCAAAGTTGACAGCTGCACATAAAATTAAGAGACATTGATTCATGGCAGTATTTCAAAACAAAATCTTATATGAGCTGCGCCATGAGAAAACTAACATAGTGGCTTTGTGACCAGCGCAGTCTGGTCAGGATCCATGCTGTTCGCTTTTAAATCCTATTGGAGTTGGAGAAACTGTAAGCGAACAGCATGGATCCTGACCAGACTGCGCGGATGCGTAGGCTGGTCTGGATCCATGCTGGTCGCAAAGCCACTATGTTGGTTTTCTCATGACACGGCTCATGTATATTTCTATGTTCAGTTATTTATGTGATAGGATACAATCTCAGCATCAATATAAACTTATCTACTTACTAAGGAATATGTATAAATGTATAAAACACTTGAAAATATTTCTTTTATTAGACAGAGAATACTGAATGTTTAAAACTGGTGATAAAATTATGAAAACTGGACTAAAAACAAAAATGAAACAACAATTTGAATACTATCCATGTAATGGAACAGCAGTCAGTTTGGAAACAGTGATGTGATTCTTCTTTCTTCATATCAGACTAACCATATATAGTAAATTAATGAATAACAACAAAATAATCAGAATATCATTTAATATGATGATTTGTTTGTTTGTGTGTTTTGGGTTTAACGCCGTTTTTCAACAGTATTTCAGTCATGTAACGGTGGGCAGTTAACCTAACCAGTGTTCCTGGATTCTGTACCAGTACAAACCTGTTCTCCGTAAGTAACTGCCAACTTCCCCACATGAATCAGAGGTGGAGGACTAATGATTTCAGACACAATGTCTTTTATCAAATAGTCACGGAGAACATACGCCCCGCCTGAGGATCAAACTCACGACCCCGCATCTGTAGATCAGCGCTCTTACCTAATGAGCTAAGCGGGCAGGCTATGTTTGTGCTAAGTTATTTGAATATCCATCTATGTGTACAAAAACAAGAGGGTCATTGACCCTAAAGCACTCACCTGTGTACAAGGCTTAAAGTGTGTTTGTATAATGTAATGGTACAAGTACAGATTTAGGTTTCTTTTATGTTAGCCTATATTATATGCATGTCAAGCATATTTTTGAACCTAGGGCAATGATTTGAACAATTACGGTAGACAGTACAACTCTGATATCACATGCCAAATATCAATGTTCTATCTATTACTGATTCAGAAAAGTTTCTCATATATAAGCTTATAGTAAGTACATGTCACACATAGGTGTGTGGCCGTTTTGACCTTAGGGCAATAATTTGGACAAGTATGGTAGAGATGCAAATGCTTATATCATACACCAAATATCAAAGCTCTACAGAAAAAGATTTTAAAGTCTGATAGCTGAAAACCTATTTTAACCAAAAGATGCATATGTTCAATGAACCAGAACCATTTCAACAACTTTGAAAGAGGGTTACCCAGAGATTATTTGTGTAAAATATCATCAAAATCATGTACTTTAAAATCTAATCTTATTAAGGCAAACTGATTGTTTTGGGATTAATGCTGTTTTTCAACACTATTTCAGTAAATTAATGGTGGGCAGGAGTACAAACCTATCCTCTACAACTAACTGCCAACTTCCCCGAATGTATAACCAGAGGTGGAGGATGAATGATTTCAAACATAATTTTTATTTATCAAAATCATCACGGAGAACATAGGGGCCACCCAGGGCTCGGACTCAAGATCCTGCAATTCGTCGATCTGTGCTCTCCCAACTGAGCTAAGCAGGCCGGTCTAAGGCAAACTGAGTACATTAAAAGTTAACACAGAGTAATGAACATTATTTGATAAACTACAAATACATTCTGCATGCCCACAGGCAGAATGTCGAGCCCGCCAGCTGTCTAAAAAATTAACATTTATTATACTATTTGGCGGTCTCAGAACTGATTTACATTAGCACCGGTTTTTGCATATGGAATTTTTTGACCAATTACAAAAAAAAATCTATACAAGTCCATAAAAAACTCCTTACCAGGTAGAGATAGGTCAAAATACACCTAAAATTGGATGTAACATGCATGTTGTACCACAGAAAAAAGGTCTCAATTTTACCAGACGGCCAGTTACAATATAAGCTATTTATAGTAACAACAAAGGGAAGTAATTCTAAAAACAAGGTTGCCTCATGGTGTTGAACATATGTCCAAAGCTACATCTAAATCACCTTATGCATGAAGAAGACATGCTCCAGACAATGTCATTCTTGTATCTGACCTTTAGCCTCCAAGTGTGACGTTGACCTTAGACCTAGGGACCTGACTTTGCACCTGACACTCCGACTCATAAAGTTGAACATTCATGCCAAGTTACATCGAAATCCCACCATGCATGAAGAAGAAATGCTTTGGGCAAGCTTTAATTTGACCTTTGACCTATGACCTTTGAGATAGGAACATGGGGTTTGCACATGACACTCCTTCTCATTGAGGTAAACATTCATGCCAAATATAAACAAATTTGGTCCATGTATGTCAAAGTTATGGTCCTGACAAACTTCAATTTGACCTTTGACCTCCAACTGTGACCTTGACCTTTGAGATAGGAAAATGGGGTTTGCACATAACATGCCTTCTCCTTGAGGTAAACATTCATGCCAAATATAAACAAGATTGGTTCATGAAAGTCAAAGTTATGGTCCGGACAAAATCAAATGGACACACGGACCACGCACATACACTGACCCGCCAAAAGTGACGACTATATTGAGCTCACCGCAAGCAGGCTCGACAATAACAATTAACAAGATGTACGTACCTGCTGCTGCTGATACAGCTAGTCCCTAAATTTACAGTAAAAAAATTCTAAGAGTCCAACGGGTGTACTTTTGAAAAGTTATTAAGAACGTGAGGTCCCTAAATAAATACTTAAAAAGTTTCAAATTCTATCCCCTCAGTTAGCTGCAGAAAATCAGCCTGTAACAAAACTTTGAACAAAACTTAAGACCAGAGCCAAGTTGTTCAAAACATTAACAGGCTCTTAAACTAAATGCAGGTTAAATTTTGATTCAAGTGGGGAACACTGGTATGGTTTTTTAATTTAATTGTAAAGACTTTTAAGTGTTCAAAATCCTTAACTCTTACATTTGTTTTATTAAGTCTTCTAAAATGTTGAAATATAACCCTAAAAGTTGGTCAACTGCTTGCTTAATCAGCTGTTTAAATTTTGAACAACTGGTCGCCTAAATTCCAGAGTGCTGTAAGTCCATTTTTGGCAAAATTCAGATTTTTCTGTCATTTGGTATATCTCTATAACCTTTGTATAATGGTGAATTTGTGGCCTTGTCAAACTAACATAAACAGGCTAAATTTTAGTTCAACAAGGCTGTGAGTAGTGTAAAGTCATTGACACCCAAACTCTTTAAATGTCGTTTCCCAAAACTATAAAGAACTATAAGTTACGGCATTGTGGAAATACGGCGATGAACTGGATCCAGAAAATGGCCTAATTTTCTTAAAATGCTGCAGCTGAAGTGACTTTGAAACCTGTTTATCTGGTGCAACAAGACATATTTTCTGTTTCAAAGAAGTACACAGTAAACAGTTTGCATAGAAATTTACAACAATTCAAAATAAAATTTAACAATTCTAAAATATTAAGTAAGGCTGAACTGGTAACAAAATTGGCTCTACATCTCACTTAGTATGATGACAGCAATTTTTAAGTAAAAAGTAACTTTAACACACTTAATTTTAAATGACCGATCAAATATTTGAACTTTCTGAACTCTCATCATTTTGGAAGTCAGCTGTCAATCACAGCATACAAAGACTCAGATAGTATTCTGTGAGATTCTGTTATGGCATTTAATGATGATCATACATTTTTATTTATGCAAAATGGCTAATACCGGTACTATTTTTGTATACAGTGGCAGAAACAATCAAATTTAAGTTACTTCATATCACTCAATAGACTAGTATATAGTAAGGACCTTGAAGCCCATGTACACGTTTATGCTCTTGTTACAAGCCCTTGCGTATTAAACAGAGTGAAAGTTTCAGCAGAGGTTCTGATAAACTCTAAAAAAATCTCGAAATATCTAAATCAAAGCATTTTCGTTGAGTTATCAAGTAAAAATTTATTGCATCAACATTTTCAAACTGACGGACAAGTGATATGACTCCTTTAGGAAAACACTAAAAAACAACAATTTTCAAAATGCTGCAGGAAGTATACTGATATAATCAGTTATTGCACTTTATTGTGACACTGAAACCAAGCCTTCACTATCTTCTTCGCTTAGCTTTTGTTTGTTTCTTCTTTGCCGCCTGAGACAGCTTCGACAGTTTGCTACCTATATGTCCCGGTACGCGTTTCTTTATAAAGCTATGTTGCTGTACAAGTTCTGCGAGATGACCTTGCTCTGCTAACATTGACAGGAACGTGCACAGGAACTGGTCATAGTTGTGGGTACGACGACAATTGTCAATCTGAAACAAAACTATTTTTCATGATATTGTATTCCTAATAACAAGCACTGTTTACTAGTCCTGTTCTCTATACTTAAGCAACAACTCCACTTACTTGCTACAATACTTATTTTTTCCCATGAAAGTACTCTATCAGAAAAGTAAAATTTAAAACATCTAGTAATTCATCAACTTAATTCCATTATGCCGTAATTCCGTAATTTCAGTTTTGGTACTTTCAGGAAAATGAGTTAAAGTTTTGAAATGTTAATGGCTTTCTGGAATCTCATTTTTTTGTTATATTAATCAGTTCTATAAAGATGTAAATATTCTGTGCAAACAGAGCTTTTCAATATGAACAAAATTTTGCCAAAATTTCATTTCCATATTGCTTAAAAAATAGACATGACAGTGATTTTGAATTACACCAACAATTTAAAGTACTGAAATCCTATACCTACTCATTCATCAGTTCACAATTCACATCTGAACAATTACTAATTATCTATCGAATATACCTAACGGCTGCATTATTGTAACATCTAGGGTTTTTGTAAGGTTTAACCAGATAGGTCATTTTTTTTGGGCATAATTTAAGTTTAACTAAATTCTGTACTATCAAGAACTGGAAAAAAATCTGACTGATAAATTACAAATATTGGAAATAATTGGCAGAAAACATAGCAAGTTCATTACTATTTGACAATCTATGACAAGGGTGTGTCATCACTGGACAGTCAGAAATCTATTAACTGATGACCAATTACCTTAACACATGTTAATTTTTCAAATGATTATGATAATATCTGGCCAAGGGAACTGTTTTAGAAAACTGTGATATTAAGTTAATGCATGTGGAAATGAGGGTATTATTCTTTAGTAGATTTTGAATGGGCTATACATCAAAATTTGTGACAGGGATACCTGTAAAATATAACTGCAATTTCAGCATATCTAACTTTGTATACCATTGCCCATTTCACAAGACTACAAAGAATAAATTCAGAATTTTTTTTTCCAGTCCTCAGGAAATGGTGTTTATCTTTTTATCAAATTTAGATAGACTTTTTGCAAAAACATCAAGACCCTTGGGAAATCTAGCCTGCCACCTTAGATATTCAGTGCCTTGACTTAACCTTTACCCTGCTAAATTTCTAAAATGGACTGGTCCATCATTCAGTTTGGGTAGTACCACTTCTTATTCAAAGGGGTGTTTACTAAAAATTTACTGACTGAATAGCAATCAGTGCAGACCATGATCAGCCTGCATGGATGTGCATGATGATCGGCTGCAAATTTTAAGGCAAAATCACTTACCGCCAGCAGGCTAAAGGTTAATGGAGAAGGTTGATGTATAGGTGAAACAATTCAAGAGTAATTACCTTGTATTTCTTGATTTTCTCTTGCTCATCCTGTAGTTTTATCTCACACAGTTTTATCTCATTCTCTACATTTTTCAGTAACGCTATCAGATCCTGCAAGAGAAACAGTTACCTTCCATCAGTGGAACAAACAGAAGATTCCAGCTAGTTTTTCAAATCAGGAGACTCCCACCCAAATCATAAGAATTCACAAGTATGAAAGAATGTCTCTTTATTATTGGTCAATGGCTTGTTTGATCCGGGTTTCAGTCACACTGACACAATTTAGGTCATGTAGCAACTTTCCAGCTTTACAATGTTAGAAGAAGGCCTTAACCTAACCTGTTTTTCTGGATTCTGTACCAGTACAAACCTGCAAGTAACTGCCAACTTCCCCACATAAATTATAAGAGGTGGAGGATGAATGATTTCAGACACAATGTCTTTTATCAAATCACCACAGAGAACATACCGTGGCCTCAACGCGAAACTAGTCTATCTGCTTCTATTTCTATATACACATAGACTAGTTTCGCGTTGAGGCGACGATACGCCCTGCCCAGGGATCGAACTCGCGGCCCCATGATCCACAGACCAACGCTCCCCCTACTGAGCTAAGTGGGATGGCTTCAATTTGATAAAGGACCATATCTCATTAACTTGGCAGAGTTATTGTACGTCCTGGCAAAATATGCATATTCAGTTAACTGTGATGCATTTCTGTCAGTTTACATCAGCTGTGACAAATTCTTTATTCCTACAGAGCATTATAAACAGAATTTTATTAAACCAATAAGACTAAAGCTTCTAAACCATGCATGGAAAAAGTATGGACTACACAAATTCTCTTTTGAAGCTACTGAAAAGTTAGGACTAACCCAGACAAGAATTTTATGATGGGCAGACAAAAGAATAAAGTGGTACCTAAATAATCTCTATGAAAGAATGTAGGATGTATTTGTATTTAATAAAATCTCTAAAATGTACAAAAGAAGAAACATTGGAAATACTCTTCTATACCTTTGGTCTAAATCCTTGTTGGCTGTTGAATTTAGTTTTTGATTTAGACGGTGATGAACTCTCGCCTTCTTTAGCTGCTGAACTTCCTTCTGTAAAGATAACAAGAAACGCATCAATGCCACGAAACCAGGTTTTCAACACTTTTCATAAGAATAAACAAGAGTGCCAGAATGTCACAATATACGCCCGTCACAGCAAATTTCTTTACTCTAGCACCTGTATTTGCAGATGTAATTTTAATTTTGTGGTTGTTTAGTAATCATTGTAATTCTTTTGTTTTTCTAAGTCCACAAAAAAACTCCTTACCAGGTAGAGATACCTTAAAATACACCTAAAATTAGAAAGTAACAACTATGTTGTACCACAGAAAAGTGGTCTTGGTTTTTCCCTACGGTCAATTATAAAAAAGTTACAATATAAGTTATTTATAGTAACAACTAAGGGAAGTTAATCTTAAAAAAAAAAAAAAAAAAAAAAAAAAAACAAATTGTAAGTCCACACAGAAATCCTTACCAGGTAGAGATTGGTCAAAATACACCTCAAAATTGGATGTAACATGCATGTTGTACTACAGAAAAGTGGTCTCGATTTTTCCCTACGTCTAGTAATGAAAAAGTTACAATATAAGCTATTTATATTAACAACAAAGGGAAGTAATTCTAAAGAAGGGAACTGCGCAAGACACTTCGTCTCATGATGGTGTATAATTGTGCCAAGTTACATCAAAATCCCTGTATGCATGAAGAAGATATGCTCCGGACAAAGTTTTTATTCTTGTATCCTTTGACCTCTAAGTCTGACCTTGACCTTAGACCTAGGGACCTGGTTCTTGCGCATGACACTCCGTCTCATGATGGTGAACAATTGTGCCAACTTTCATCAAAATCCCTCCATGCATGTAGAAGATATGCTAAACCTAACCCTAACCTAACCCTATTTTTAGTAACAATGACCTTGACCTTGATCCCAGAAACCCCAAAATCAATCCCAAGCTACAACTTTATATAAGTTTTCTATACACCAAGTTTCATCATGATAGCTCATTCCTAACTTAAGTTATTGACCGGAAACCCTTTTTCTATTTTAAGTAACAGTGACCTTGACCTTGACCCCAGAAACCCCAAAATCAATCCCAGCCTTTGTCTTGATATAAGCTACATATATACCAAGTTTTATTCAAATATCTTTACCGAAACAAAAGTTATTGACCGGAAACCCTTTTTCTATTTTAAGTAACAGTGACCTTGACCTTGACCCCAGAAACCCCAAAATCAATCCCAGCCTTTGTCTTGATATAAGCTACATATATACCAAGTTTAATTCAAATATCTTTACCGAAACAAAAGTTATTGACCGGAAACACCAGTTTGACGCCGCCGCCGCCGCCCGCCCGCCCGACCGACATCTACCCCAATCTAATAACTCAGGTTTTCGTTGAAAACCTGGTTAATGACCCATTAGTGGGTACTGTGATACCAGCTTACATACAAAACCTTAACCAAAAATTTCTAAGTTGGAAAAGAGGCATAATTTTGTAAAAAAGCAAACTAGAGTTATGGAACCTGTGCATTGTAAGTCAGTTTATCACAGTGAATAAATGTGTGAAGTTTCAATCCATTCCCATAAGTGGTTACTGAGATACCAGCTTACATACAAAAACTTAACTAAATCGGGATGCTGACGTGGACGCCGATGCATGGGTGAGTCTAATACTCTACCTATTTTTTGAATAGTTGAGCTAATCATCAAACTGAACAAGTGTGTGAATTTTAAATCCATTCCCACCAGTGGTAACAGAAATACCAGCTTACAACATCAAAAATGGGGTAAACTTTTTTGCAACGCAAGCAAAATAGAGTTATGGAACTTGAGCAATGCATTTCAGATCATCACAGTGAACAAGTGTGTGAAGCTTCAAACCTTAAAGTGCCCCATTTGAACAACTTTGGGCGAGGACCTTTAAATGATGCTACAGACTATGTTTCATAAAGATCCATCAAGCTGATCATAAGAAGTCATTAAAAGCCGTTTCTATTTTCAGCTCTAGAGCCCCCTTAACCTTTAGCCTGCTGGCGGCAAGTGATTCTGCCTTTGCGACCAGTGCAGACCAAGATCAGCCTGCACATCCGTGCAGTCTGATCATGGTCTGCACTGTTCGCTATTCAGTCAGTAAATTTTCAGTGAACACCCCTTTGAATAAAAAATGGTATTACCCAAATTGAATGATGGACCAGTCCATTTTAGAAATTTAGCAGGTTAAGGGTTAAAGGGATCAAGTGATATCATGTGAAAACATGTAAGAGAAGACCATACAATGATGCAACAGACCAAGTTTTACGAAGCTTCATCAAGCAGTTCATAAGAAGTTGTTAAAGGTTTTATTTATTTTAGTACAAGTTGCCCTTAAATTTGGCTAAGCATGCCAACTTAAACAATTTGGGAGAAAACCTAAAATCATGCTACATACCAAGTCAAGCAATTCATGAATGTTTTTTCTATCTTTAGATCTATTGTCCCCCTAAAAGGAACTAAGTGTCCCCATTTGAACGTAATTGGGAGAGGACTTATAGTGATACAACTGACCAAGACTGATGAGGATCAATAGAGCAGTTCGTGAGAAGCCATTCAAAGTTTTTTTTCTATTCTTTAGTTCTAGCAGCCCCTTAATGGGGCTAAGCATTGCTTGATGACCTTACAGTAATTCTACAGACCAAGTTTGATGAAGATCCATCAGGCTGTTCATCAGAAGAAGTCATTTAAATGTTTTTTCTGTTTTTAGTTCTAGCAACCCCTAAATGGAGCCAAGAACCCCCATCTGAACAAGTATATGAAAGGACATTACAATGATACCACAGACCAAGTTTTGATGTAATTCTGAAGAGTAGTTTCAGAAAAGACATTCATGTAAATTGTGGATGACGGATAATGTACACTGGACCATCCACCTCTACTAACAGCTCACCCTGAACCTTCAGTTCAGATTAGCTAATAATAAAGAGTTCAGTTAAACAGATTCACATATGATTTCATAAACTTAAGGTTCTCCCAGATCTATTTTTTTGGAAAATTCTGAAATACATTGTATTGCAACTGAAAGTGGGTTAAAATAATTAAGATAGTTATTTGCAAAATGGATGCATGTGCACTTACCGGCATTTTTCTCCCAACCTACAACATTGGGGCTGTTCTGTGCCGAGGTGCTCATTGTGCTGCTACTAGGTGAACTGAAGCAACTGCCCACCTCTGATGCCGTATCTGTGCTTTCACTGCTAGGACCAGGCGATGATGCAAATTTTGTTTCTATAGTGAGAGGTTTAGTAACATCTGTCGTAGAGGCTGTTGTTGGTATTATTGTAGACACGCCATCTGATTCCGATGCTACAGAGATCTGAACTTCGATTCCTTCATTAACTGAAGCTTGTCCTGTACTTATACAACTATTTGAATTCTTGTTCACTACATCATTTGCTGAAATTATTTCCATTTTAATATCAGGTTCAATTTTAACTTTATTTAAATCTTTTACTGTATCAGGTTTGACCTCAGTACTTGCTTCTCTTGTTGCAGCCTCTACTTTTACATCAGGCTCATCATCAGTCAGGTCAATTACTTCAGATTTCACAGTAGGAATAATCTCTTTGTTTGTTTCTGAAGCATATTCACTTTTGATATTTTCTGATTCATTGGTCTCCATGGGAACAGTTATGTTTGATGTTACAGGTCCATGTTTCTTCACAACTGCTAGACATTTCTCCTTCTCAGCTGTAGTTATATTAGGATTGGTCACTTTAACCATCTGCAAAACAATTTAGTCAAATGGATGTACTGTTACACTCTTATATTTTACTCCAGAATGTTTAGACAACTGGATAGGCTGTTACATTGAACATTTTCCTCAAAACTGTTTAATGTTCAGATAAATGGAAAGACTATTACACTAAATATTTTCCTCAAATTGTTTGATGTTCAGATAAATGGAAAGGCTGTTACTCTAAACAGTTTCCTCAAAACTGTTTAATGTTCAGAGAAATGGAAAGACTATTATGCTCAATGTTTTCCTCAAAACTGTTTAATTTTCAGATAAATGGAAAGACTGTTACACTCAATATTTTCCTCAAAATTGTTTGCTGTTCAGATAAATGGACAGACTGTTACTCTGAATAGTTTCCTTAAAACAGTTTAATGTTCAGATAAATGGAAAGACTGTTACACTCAATATTTTCCTCAAAACTGTTTAATGTTCAGACAAAATTTATAATAAGAAAGACTGTTACACTTAACATTTTCCTCAAAACTGTTTAATGTTCAGATAGATGGAAAGACTGTTACACTCAATGTTTTCCTTAAAATTGTTTAATGTTCAGATAAATGGAAAGACTGTTACACTCAATATTTTCCTCAAAACTGCTTAATGTTCAGATAAATGGAAAGACTGTTACACTCAACATTTTTCTGAAATCTGTTTAATGTTCAGATAAATGGAAAAACTGTTACACTCAATCAAAACTGTTTAATGTTCAGATAACTGGACAGACTGTTACATTCAATATTTGCATCAAAAATATTTTATGGTCAGATAAATGGAAAGGCTGTTATGTTTATTTTGTTGGTCCTGTTTTATGAGTGTAGAGATATGTTGCAGGAATGTAAGTAATTATTTTAATTTCTAGATATTCAACAACACCTCCTAGTCAACTGTTTTTCATGTAAAAAGTTTTAAATTGTATTAATAATGATTCCACAACAAAAATATCATGTAACACCAATCACAAAGACTCTGATGACATACAAAAGACAGACAAATTTAATGTAACTGGGGTTAAAATGAAACAGAAGCCTCAGATAAAACATGAAACAAGGTGAGGGCAATTTTGACATTCATTTACCAATAAAAAAACAAACTAGAATTTTGTCCATTGTCCATCCTCTAAATGGCAAAGTGTTTAGTAAAGACCATCCTCACATGAATGATTTTCGACTTAAAGTTTGAAAACTATTGTATTCAAAGTAGGTTGTGCATCTCAGCAACTTTAAATCCACTCCTTCAAAAAGTGTATGAGGAGTTGAACACACCAAATTTCTTCACTATGGCCTATTTTGTGAAGTTAAGAAAGGGCCATAATTCTTGGAAAAAATAGCCACAGAAAAAGTAAATTATTTATGGTCATCTTCACATGAAGGTCCTTCATCTGTGAAACTTTCAAGCATATTATCCTTTCAATAGTATTTGAGGAGTTGGACACAAGACTTTTCTCTATATTCTATAGAGCAAAACTGTCAAAGGGCCACAACTGCAGTAAAAATAATCACAAAAAAAGTCCTTCCTTTAAGGTCATCTGTACATCAAGCTTGTTCAACTGTGAAAGTTTGAAGCAAATCAGTCTAAAAGCATGACAGGAGTTGGACACACAAGATTTCGGTAAGGATGTATGGACGTATGTACATACGGACAGCAGCAATGCTATATGCCCCCCACATAAATGTGTGGGGGCATAACTAAATTCTGTCAAATATTATCTATATTCCCTAGAATGAATTTAATGTAGGGATAATACACGTTTTTTTGTGTATTAACGTCTGCAGTAGCCCGCGGGATTGTTTGTGACCGAGACCGAAGGTCGAGGTCACAAACATATCCCAAGGGCTTCTGCAGATGTTAATACACATAACAAACGTGTATTGTCGCTATTCTTGCATAAAAATATATTTCACGGCGATTTATGTATTGTTTTCATACGTGATGACTTGACGATTCCGGTACATTTTTTATTTACCATTCCAGTTGTTCTTGGAAACGGTAAACATGTTTTAAATATCCGTATCCAGGGCCCGGAAATAAACAACGCTATCAAAAGCACCTCCTGAAGGTTTTTAAGCGATTTTTTATCTCTCATTATTACAAACATAAAATTACCAATAATTGTTCATATCATTTCATAATTTGGTGGACTCGATCACAATTTCAAGAATAATAACTTTGCATTCGAGTTATATTGAGTACGGACACGCAGTTGGAGTACGGATAAGTACGAACGTAGTGTCAAGTTTCCAAGCTGTTTACATAAATTCTTCGAGAAATTAGATAAAAACATACCGACAGATACTTACCAAAATCATAAATATAATACCTAAAAACGAACAATAGCACAAGTTACACGCGATACTTATTTATTCACAGTTATTTACAAACACTGAACAGACGCTTTGTAAAGGGAGTGAACTCTAAGAGAAGCTAGGGCGTACATTGATGAGGGCAGGACGTTTGGGGTTGGAAACAGATACAGCTAAATATACTGTGGATTACATTGTATTTATAATGCTACAAGATGAGGTTGTTAAGGAAGAAACAAGACGCAGATGCCAAATATCAGTGTGCGTAAAAATACATACATATATCCCTGGCAAAGCATTTCAAAAATAAAAATCGGGTATTAACAGCACGTGAATTGCCTTGTTTGCACACGATTTTTCACCCGTTAATACATGGGCGGATCCAGTGAAAAAAGTAGTTTTTATGCAAGAATGTATGTTATTTCACAACACGTTTTCTTCATTCATTTAAAGTGATGTCCAATTGCAAATCTTAACATTAAAATTATGTTTAACTGTAGATGTCAACATTCAAGTGATGTCCAATTGCATATCAAAACTATAAAGTGATGTCTATTAGCAGATCTAAACGTTAAAGTGGTGTCTAATGGCAGAACTATATATTATACAAGAGAGAACATAAAATGCACCCCTTGATGCATTCTGTAATTGCACAAGAAACAGAAATTACTTGGTCACTGTGACATTGACCTTTGGCCTCAAAATCAATAGGGGTCATCTGCTGGCCAAGATCAACAACATCCCTTTTAAGTTTCATGATCATAGGCCCAAGTATTCTCAAGTTATAGTCCGGAAACTGTTTAATTGTTACAGGTCACTCACTGTGTCAATAGGGGTCATCTGCTGGTCATGGCCAACCTACCTTTCAACTTTCATGATCCTAGGTCCAAGTGTACTTGAGTTATCATCTGGAAACCATTTAACTGTTCTGGGTCACTGTGACCTTGATCTTTGACCTACTGACCTCAAAATCAATAGGGGTCATCTGCTGGTCAGGGCAACCTCTCTATCAACTTTCATGATCCTAGGCCCAAGCGTTCTTAATTTATCATCCGGAAACCAATTAACTGTTCCAGGTCACTGTGACCTTGACCTCTGAGCAACTGACCTCAAAATCAATAGTGATCATCTGCTGGTCATGATCAACATCCCTATCAACTTTCATGATTGTAGGCCCAAGCATTCTTGAGTTATCATCCGGAAACGGTTTAACTGTTCCAGGTCACTGTGACCTTGACCTTTGAGCAACTAACCCCAAAATGAATAGGGGTCATCTACTGGTCATGACCAACCTCCCTATCAACTTTCATGCTCCTGGTCCCAAGCGTTCTTGAGATATCATCTGGAAACCAATTGATCTACGGACCGACCGACATACCGACCGACAAACATCTGCAAAACAATATATCGCACCTTCTTCGAAGGGGGGCATGAAAATGATGTCCAGCTGCATATCTTAACATTAATGGTGAAGTTTAATTGCAGAATGAAACAATAAGGTAATGATGAATTGCTGATCTAAACAAGAGCACCGCAATGCAGAGCAATATACTCCCAAAGGCATGACCCTTGACCCCTAAGTGTGACCTTGACCTTGAAGCCTGCCATCCAAAACATGTGCTCTGCATGTCATCTCGATGTGGTGAACATTGTGCCAAGTTTCTTTAAACTCCTTCAAGCAGTTCAAGAGTCATATGACCTTTGACAACTAAGTGTGACCTTGACCTTGAAGCAAGCCATCTGAAACGTGCGCTCTGCACGATGTCTCGATGTGATGAACATTGTGCCAAGTTTTTTTAAAATCCTTCAAGCAGTTCAAGAGTTATAGAGCAGACACAAAACAAAGTCATGACCTTTGACCCCTAAGAGTGACCTTGACCTTGAAGCAAGCCATCTGAAACATGCATGCTGTCTCAATGTGGTGAACATTTGTGCCAAGTTTCTTCAAAATCCTTCAAGGGGTTCAAGAGTTACAGAGCAGACACAAAAGGATGGTCTGGCGGACAGACGGACACCGGTGTCATAACTTAATATGTCCTTTTGGGCATATAACAATAGTGATATTAAATTGAAAATGATGTTAAATTGCAGACCTTAACATAACTGCAGATTTAGACAATAAAGGGATGTGTAAATGCAGATTTATATACGAAAGAGATGTGTAATTGCACATCTATTTAATCAAGTGACAACTAATTGCAGATCTAAACATTAAAAGTGATGTCTTATTGCAGATCTAAACATTAAAGTAATGTTTAATTGCAGATCTTAACATTAAAGTAATGTTTAATTGCAGATCTAAACATTAAAGTAATGTTTAATTGCAGATCTTAACATTAAAGTAATGTTTAATTGCAGATCTAAACATTAAAGTAATGTTTAATTGCAGATCTAAACATTAAAGTAATGTTTAATTGCAGATCTAAACATTAAAGTAATGTTTAATTGCAGATCTTAACATTAAAGTAATGTTTAATTGCAGATCTAAACATTAAAGTAATGTTTAATTGCAGATCTAAACATCTGATGTGATGTTTAATTGACATCTCAACTATATCACTTCTGTCACTGTACTGCATAGGGCAGTTCAAAATAATTCCTAGACTTTACAACATTCTGTTTTCTTCTTGAAATGTTTAAAAAAAAAATATTGTAGTCAGATAAAACCTCAACAGAGAAACTGTAGCATCATGCTGAAATAAAACCTGAGACAATGTGTGGATAATCTAGGAACTTTTTTAACTAGCCTAGATCAGAAAATAAAATTCTTGGATAACTCAAGAAAATAAAAAAAAAATTAATCCTTCACCATACATGGATAAATACCAAAAACTGACCTATAGAAATCAAACTTTAATCATCAGTTTTACAAATACTGTCTTTGTACTTTTTATGGTAAAAAAGAACATATTCAGAGCAAGTCTGGCTTTAAGTTTAATTATATACCAAAACTGAGGCAGTGAAAGCAAACACATGTATATATGTGATGATGATGTGAAACCAAACTGAAATAGCAGAGTTTATATACTGTGGCGTAAAGAATAAAAACAATGTATATACTTCTAGGGGTTCACAACTTATGAACAAAACAACAGAAATATAAAATATTTGTCTATACCTTGGGCGGATTTCCTAAAAGCTTTAAGCGAAAAAGAGAAATATTACAAAATTGATTTGTTTCTTCGTTACGAAATGCACACTGAAGAGTGGGCAAATTGAATTACTATGTTGTATCTTGTAATTAACCTTTACCCTGCTAAATTTCTAGAATGGACTGGTCTATTATTCAATTTGGGCAGTACCATTTATTATTTGATGGGGTGTTCACTTTAAATTTACTGACTGAATAGCGAACAATCAAACCAAGATCAGCCTGCAAGCCTGCCACATACGGGCAGGCTGATCTTGGTCTTCCCTGATCGCAAAGGCAGAATCACATGCCGCCAGCAGGGTAAAGATTAATTATCTATTCAAAAGAATAAAGGATACAACAATATAAATTCTATCTATTAACCCTTACCCTGCTAAATTTCTATAATGAACTTGTCCATCTTCCAATTTAGACAGTACCATTAACTGTTAAAAGGGGTGCTTACCAAAAAGGTACTGGCTGAATAGCGAACAGTGCAGATCATGATCAGACTGCACAGATGTGCAGGCTGATCATGATCTACACTGGTCACAAGGGCAGAACCAATCATGTCCAGCATGGTAAGGGTTAAACCCTAAAGCTATCAAAAAAAGTTCTATTGTTTATTAAACAAGAGGACCATGAAGGCCCTGTATCGCTCACCTGACCTACTCACCTAAAGATCAACAAGATTAACATTCTGACCAAGTTTCATTAAGATATGGACATAAATGTGGCCTCTGAAGTGTTAACTAGCTTTTCCTTTGATTTGACCCGGTGACCTAGTTTTTGACCCCACATGACCCAGATTCGAACTTGACCTAAAGATCAACAAGATTAACATTCTGTCTAAGATTCATGAAGATATAGTCATAAATGTGGCCTCTAGAGTGTTAACAAGCTTTTCCTTTGATTTGACCTAGTTTTTGACCCCAACTGACCCAGATTTGATTGTGACCTATAGATCATCAAGATTAACATTCTGACCAAGTTTTATTAAGATATGGTCATAAATGTGGCCTCTACAGTGTTAACTAGCTTTTCCTTTGATTTGACCTGGTGACCTAGTTTTTGATCCTACATGGTCCAGATTCAAACTGGACCTTGAGATCATCAAGATTAACATGCTGACCAAGTTTCATGAAGATACAGTCATAAATGTGGCCTCTACAGTGTTAAGAAGCTTTTCCTTTGATCTGACCTGGTGACCTAGTTTTTGACCCCAGATCACCCAATATCAAACTCGTTGAAGATTTTATTGAGTGTAACATTCTGACCAAGTTTCATTAAGATTAGGCCAAAATTGTAACGTCTAGAGTGTTAACAAGCTTTTCCTTTGATTTGACCTGGTGACCTAGTTTTTGACCCCAGATAACCCAATATCGAACCCGGCCAAGATTTTATTGAGGATAACATTCTGACCAAGGTTCATTAAGATTGGGCCAAAATTGTGACCTCTAGAGTGTTAACAAACTTTTCCTTTGATTTGACCTGGTGACCTAGTTTCTGACCCCAGATGACCCAATATCGAACTCGTCCAAGATTTTATTGAGGATAACATTCTCACCAAGTTTCATTAAGATTGGGCCAAAATTGTGACCTCTAGAGTGTTAACAGTCAAATTGTTGACGATGGACGGACGACGGACATAGGGCGATCACAAAAGCTCACCTTTGAGCACTTTGTGCTCAGATGAGCTAAAAAAACAACTTTCTTTTCAATTTTCTAGGCAAGATTAGTTTTGAAATTTATTATCAAACTATTAACTTTATGCTTTTCTTTTCTGCTAGTATTATTTAGCCTTATCGCAACAGCGTTTTGGGGTATATTTAAAATGCATGTTGCTGCTAAGGAAGTTCGACATACATATCATGATTTTTTTAAACCTTCAATTGAAAAAAAAAGAAGTCAATTCACAGAAATTTTATATTCATTTACATGAAAAAAATACATTTCGAATAATCGTCTGATAAAAGATGTTTAGATTGAAATGATCTTTAAGAAATCTACTCTAGCTTGCTGTACCTGTATGAAATCTTATACAGCAGTAAAACATTACCTGCTGCAGTGCTTCAAGAACTATCTGTCTGTTCGTCTTCAGCGTACTCAGCTTGTGTTCGTACAAGCTCACTTTGTCTGGAACCACTGCCATCAAGTTAAATCTTATATCATGATATGGCTCTCTGTAATTTATATCAACATTTCACGTGCATCATGATATCTACTGGCGTAACTGTTTTTGTGTACAATAGAACCCCTCCAAACTAACACTCCTCTAAAGATATTTTCAGAAATCTTAAATGGATATTCCCTCTGAATCAAGATTTTACTGGCCAAAGATTGATTTTATTGGAAAATCCCTGAGTAAGGTTTTGACCCAATTGCATGTTGAATCAAAGTACTGATAGTCCAGTACTGATGGAAGGTGATTTATGTTAGTATGTGTATGAAAAGAATCCATTCCAAAAATGACACAAGCGTTAAAAGCGCTTTGATAGTTAGAAACCAAATACATATAGGATTTGATTCAGCTAACCATATTATCAATATGATACTGCGCTTTGATGATATATACAGTTATGCATTCAAACCCCTGTAAAGTAAAAAGGTGTGAAGTAAAGGCATGCGGCCGATAGTTATTCGTAGTAAATTACTGCCCCATTGGTATATATATATTCTAAGTATGTTGAACTACTTTTTACTGGGCATGAGTATTTGTAAGTTTGTGATCAAGTCCACGGCTGCATTTTCCGGTCTGTGAAGATAATGACATCAGAGGTGGTAAATTATTCCGCATTGAACTACATTGTACAGTGGATAGATATGAAATAGTTGTGAGACAGTCTACTCCTGATTAAATTCTGCGTGGTTACATAGAGGTGATTTTGATAAATCACCTTCCAAAAACATATGAAAATTCTTAAGGACTGTGCTTTTCTCCTAACAAAGATATTCATAACTTTCTAAATGGGTTCAGTAAACAAGAGATCACAGAGTGATCTTGGCGCCCACCAATGTGCAATTTTTGAGTGTTCCAAATTCCAAGACTTACTGACTAGCTCAAGGTCAAATTTCATTTCCGTACACAACATTGTGCATGACGTCCAATTTCAATAGCAGTAGCTTGTGAAAGTAGGTCACTAGATCAATTTCAAGGACAAAGTTCTTTGTACACAAAACTAGGCATGTGCATCAAGTTTGAAGGCTGTAGCTTGAGAAATTTGAAAGTAGGTCACTAGGTCAATCTTAAGGTCAAAGTTTAATTCGATACACAAAACTATCAAGTGGTCCAAATTTGAAGGCTGTAGCTTGAGAAATGTGTAAGTAGGTCACTAGGTCAAAATCAAGGTCAAATTTCACTTCAGAACACAAATCTATGCATGTGGTCCAAATTTGAAGGCTGTACCTTCAAAAATGTGAAAGTAGGTCACTAGGTCAATGTCAAGGTCAAAGTTTGTTTCGGTACACAATCCTATGCATGTGGTCTAAAATTGAAACCTGTAGCTACAGAAATGTGAAAGTAGGTCACCAGGTCAATCTTAACCCTTTTCCAATCATATCGCCCCGATCCGCCCTTATCGCTTATCCAACGAAATGCCTCAATCCGCCTGTGCCGCCTACTAACGAATCGCCCGAAACCGCCCAGATAATGCACTGTTTAATAATCGTCTTTTTCCGATTGAAAACGACGAAATTTCATTGGTTTAAAAGTTTAATTGGGTTTGGAAAAGTTCATTTTACGATTACGCCCGAGCTTCGCTTTCAAAACGTTACTATTTATGCAACAAACTTTGGAAATCCCCAACACATTTTCAGAAAATAAAATTGTACATGTACCAAAATGGCGGATAGTGAGAGTGAATTTGAAGGATTTTCTCCGGATGATATTTACGAAATTCCACGTCGGGATCCTGATTCAGATGTGGAAATTAGTGATATTTCGTCGGATGATTTATCAAGTGACTCCGATTCTTTGGAAATAGAGGAATTATACGCGTGGCAATTAGAAAATGACTCAGACAGTGATACCCCTTTGGACGATCTGCGACCGTTAGTGAATTACAGAAATTGGACTAGGAATACGATCGCGGTATGTTAGGGACTTTATTCATGATAGCTGACCAAATTTGACTGAAATTCCAAATCAACAACATAAATTTTTTGACATGATGTTTGATCCAAATTTTTTTGAAATTATTGCTGAAGAAACAAACCGATATGCAAGGCAAGAAATTCAACGTAAACAACAGCAGGGTGGAAGGGGTGATGATGTTTGCGAGGCTCAGGGAGAAACAACAGCAAATGAAATGAGGGCTTTCTTTTCGGTAATGATTATTATGGGAATACATAACCTCACACGTGTGGAAGATTTCTGGAGCTCCGATGACCGACTAAGAGTAGAGGGTGTTGCCAAAATCATGCCTATTCAACGTTGGCGTAAGTTGAACCAGTATTTTCATCTTACAAATAACCGTGACCAGCCTGATCCTACTGACCCTGATCGCGACAGGTTATTCAAAGTCCGGCCACTTGTAGACATGTGTAACAGAAATTTCACGAGTGACATTTACCGTCCAAGTCGTAATCTGTCTGTTGATGAAGCAATGATTGGTTTCAAAGGCCGGTCATTGCTGAAACAGTACATACCAAACAAGCCGACAAAATTGGGATTGAAATCGTGGATGTTAGCAGACTCTCACACAGGTTTCTGTGTACAAGCCGACATATACACTGGCGCGAAAGGTGGTCAAGGTTCGACTGAAGGTTTAGGGTACAAGGTTGTTATGGGTATGGCTCAGCATGTGCAAGGAAAGCATCGCCATCTATTCTTTGACAATTATTTCACCTCGCCGAAACTGCTGATAGGCCTTGTCCCCATGCAGATCTATTCTACAGGGACGGTGAGGCCAAACAGGAAGGGACTCCCACTAAATTTTTCTGATAAAGATAAAAAGGCTGATGGGGAAAGAGCGCTTTCTGGCAGAAAGGTGACATTGTAGCAGTGAAGTGGAAAGATAACAATTTTGTTCATCTAATTTCAACTAGCTGTGATGACACCATGCGACAGGCCTCAAGGAGGGTAGGCAGCCAGCTTGTGAACATCCCTTGTCCGGACATGGTGAAGACTTACAACAAATACATGGGTGGCGTCGATCTCAAAGACCAGTTACGTTCATACCATCCAGCTGGACGCAAAGCCAAGAAGTATTGGAAGTATATTCTTTGGTTTTATGTGGATTTGTGTCTTATCAATTCATGGATCCTATATAAGCTTGCCGTGACCGACAAACCAAAGAAGACACATTCCCAACAAGACTTCAGGCTGGATGTGTGTGATGGACTTGTTGCAGGGTTCACGTCACATAAAAGGAGGCTTAGCCAAGTCCGTGTACTGTCAGCCATTGTCAATCAGGAAAACGTAGGTGGACATGTTCTTGTCAAATTTCAAGGTCGGAAGCGCGTGTGTGTTATGTGTTCAAGGAAGAAACGTAAAACAGACAGCGGTCGCTCAGTGGAGTCTACATTCGGATGTCAGCAATGTTCGGTGAATCTGTGTAAAGATGGATGCCACGCGGAATTCCATGCAATAAGCGAATAAGTGTTCAGTGTGCCTGCCAAAATTCTCAGTGGAATTATTCATGTTGGAGTTATTTATGTAGATTTTATTTATTTATTTATTTATTTATTTGTTTCACTGATATATATATATATATATAGCTGATATATTGTTGTAGATGGCTGGCATAAACCACACCCTTTTTATTTATTTATTTATTTATTTATTTATTTATTTATTTTATAGATTATTTATTTATTTTATTAATTTATAGTTTGGGTCAGGCAAAATCTTTTAGCTTTTCGAACTGAACAACTTGCATATAGATGAAATTTGTATTGTTTTTTTTATTTTGTAAATAGATCTAGTAATTTTTGATTTCTTCATAAAAATACTAAAAAAAAGAAAAAAAAAAGACTAAAACAGCCAACAAATTCAATAAAAAGTTAATTGTAAATAATTGGTAATACTGTTCAGTCATGTAGATAGACAAACATTTCAACTGTATAAATGTATATTATTTCATGTACAGATGCACAGTATACATGTATAGTATTTATTTTTTATGTATTATATATAATTATGAATATATTGCATGTGTTGTACATAATCAGAATTAAATTGTGCATAAATAATATCAGTGTAAAATGTGATTCAATGGAAAATAAAGCAATAAAAAAGGAATTTAGATGTGAGGAAATCAGCAAATAATCAACTAAGTGTCAATGATTGGAATTTATTAGTGTTAATTCAGTGGTGATTAAACAGAAACACTCCCCACTAAGATCTTAGCAAGTGTCATCTACTGTAAGTTTATTTAATTATCCCCCATCCTGTGCATGTGTTGTTATGTTTTTTGCATGGCATGTGTTAATTAGAACAGTTTTAAATGACACACCCCATCATTTTACAGCGAATATCTCGCAAAATATTATCACAGGCAAATATCTCTGTTCAGACAGGCTTATCAGATCAAACAGATCTATGTTCACAGTAGGTATAGGTTTCCAGTGGAGTACTGATTGGAAAAGGGTTAAGGTCAAAGTTCATTTCGGTACACAAAACTATGCAAGTGGTCCAAATTTGAAGGCTGTAGCTTGAGAAATGTAAAAGTAGGTCACTAGGTCAAAATCAAGGTCAAATTTTATTTCTGAATACAAAACTATGCATGTGGTCCAAATTTGAAGCCTGTACCTTCAAAATGTGGAAGTAGGTCACTAGGTCATGTAAAGGTCAAAGTTTGTTTCCGTACACAAAACTATTCATGTGGTCCAAATTTGAAGGCTGAAGCTTGAGAAATGTGAAAGTAGGTCACTGGATCAAAATCAAGGTCAAATTTCATTTCGGAATACAGAGTTATGCATGTGGTCCAAATTTGAAAAATGTGAAAGTAGGTCACTAGGTCAATGTCAAGGTCAAAGGTTTTTCAATACACAAAACTATGCACATGGTCAAAATTTGAAGGCTGTAGCTTGAGAAATGTGGAAGTAGGTCACCAGGTCAAAATCAAGGTCAAATTTCATTTCCAAACCAAAACTATGCATGTGGTCCAAATTTGAAGCCTGTACCTTCAAAAAATGTTAAAGTAGGTCACTAGGTCAATGTCAAGGTCAAAGTGTTTTCTGGTGCACAAAACTATGCATGTGGTCCAAATTTGAAGGCTATATAGCTAGATAAAATGTGAAAGTAGGTCACTAGGTCAAAATCAAGGTCAAATTTCATTTCGAAACACAAAATTATGCATGTGGTCCAAATTTGAAGCCTGTACCTTCAAAATTTTTAAAGTAGGGCGCTAGGTCAATGTCAAGGTCAAAGTTTTTTTCGGTACACAAAACTATGCATGTGGTTCAAATTTGAAGGCTGTAGCTTGAGAAATGTGAAAGTAGGTCACTAGGTCAAAGACAATGTCAAATTTCATTTTGAAACACGGAACTATGCATATGGTCCAAATTTGATGCCTGTACCTTCCAAAATGTGAAAGAAGGTCACTAGGTCAAAATCAAGGTCAAAGTTTTTTTCCAGTGCACAAAACTGCATGTGGTCGAAATTTGAAGGCTTCAGCTACAGAAATGTGAAAGTAGGTCACTAGGTCAAAATCAAGGTCAACTAATGTCAAGGTTCATCTTGCCACTCAAAAATATACATGTGGTCCAAATTTGAATGTTGTAATTATTGACAAGAAGATTTTAAAAGCTTTTCCCTATATAAGTCTATATGAACCATGTGACCCCCGGGGCGGGGCCATTTTTGACCCTAGGGGGATAATTTGAACAAACTTGGTAGAGAAACACTAGATGATGCTTCATTACAAGTATCAAAGACCTAGGCTTTGTGGTTTGGACAAGAAGATTTTCGAAGTTTTTCCCTATATAAGTCTATGTAAATCATATGACCCCCGGGGCGGGGCCATATTTGACCCTAGGGGTATAATTTGAACAATCTTAGTTGAAGATCACTAGATGATGTCACATACAAAATATCAAAGCCCTAGGCCCTGTGGTTTTGGACAAGAGGTTTTTCAAAGTTTTTCCCTACATAAGTCAATATAAACCATGTGACCCCCAGGGCGGGGCCATATTTGACCCCAGAGAGGACACAACTAGGGTACCAATACATCATTCTGACAAAGTTTGGTCAAAATCCCCCCAGTAGTTTCTGAGGAGATGCGATAACGAGAAATTGTTAACGGACGGACGGACGGACGGAATGACGGACAGACGGACCACGGACGCAGAGTGATTTTAATAGCCCACCATCTGATGATGGTGGGCTAAAAATGGAGAAATATCTTTTGCAATTAATTTGTAGTTACAAAAAGATATCTCAACAAGAGCTGTCTCCGTAGGATGACACATGCCCCCGATGGCACTTTGAATGAATAGTTATGGCCAATATTAAGAGTTTAGGACCTTTGACCTACGGAGCTGGGTCTTGCGCGCGACACATCATCTTACTGTGTCACACATTCATGCATAGTTATTTTAAAATCCATGCATGAATGACAAAGATATGGACCGGACATGCCCATCAATGCACTATCATGAAAAATGATCTTGAACGTCTAAGTGTGACCTTGACCTTTGAGCTACGGACCTGGGTCTTGCGTGTGACAGGTCGTCTTACTGTTGTACACATTCATGCCAAGTTATTTGAAAATCCATATATCGATGACAAAGATATGGACCGGACACGCCCATCAATGCACTATCCTTTAACATCTAAGTGTGACCTTGACCTTTGAGCTACGAACCTGGGTCTTGTGCATGACACGTCGTCTTACTGTGGTTCACATTCATGCCAAGTTATTTGAAAATCCATCCATCGATGACAAAGATATGGACCGGACACGAAAATTGCGGACGGACCGACAGACTGACAGACCGACAGACGGTTCAAAAACTATATGCCTCCCTTCGGGGGCATAACAATTAAAAATGTTTCTATCATTCCCTTGGAATTCTAATTCAAATATTAATAGTATTATCTTATATTGAACAAGAGCTGTCTCCATAGGATGACACATGCCCCCGATGGCACTTTGAATGAATAGTTATGGCCAATGTTAGAGTTTAGGACCTTTGACCTACGGACCTGGGTCTTGTGTGCGACACGTCGTCTTACTGTTGTACACATTCATGCCCAATAATTTTAAAATCCATGCATGAATGACAAAGATATGGACCGGACACGCCCATCAATGCACTATTATGAAATATGACCTTTAACGTCTAAGTGTGACCTTGACCTTTGAGCTACGGACCTGGGTCTTGTGCATGACACGTCGTCTTACTGTGGTACACATTCATGCCAAGTTATTTGAAAATCCATCCATCGATGACAAAGATATGGACCGGACACGAATGCACTATCATGAAAAATGACCTTTAACGTCTAAGTGTGACCTTGACCTTTGAGCTACGGACCTGGGTCTTGCGCGCGACACGTAGTCTTACTGTGGTACACATTCATGCCAAGTTATTTGAAAATCCATCCATCGATGACAAAGATATGGACCGGACACGAAAATTGCGGACAGACTGACAGACCAACAGACGGTTCAAAAACTATATGCCTCCCTTCGGGGGCATAAAAAGAAATCAGGCAATAAGTTGATATGGATTAGACGAAACAATAAATTTGGGCTAGCTTTATTAGATGCTTTATTTACAGAATTAATTACAGACACACTAGATACAGAAAGTGTTTACAAACCCTCCTGTTGCCATGCCTAGTCTCTCAGAGATCACACGACGGAATTTCTCTGTCCAGTCTTCATTGCTTTCCCAGGGTCCTGACAAACACCAACAACATTTAAACCCAGAGCATAAAAAACAAACAAATGTATGAAGATAATAACTTCAATAAAATACCAAAGGCAAAACCAAAATTAAGCTATCCTATATTTTATATTTCAATAATTCTGTTTAAGGGTTCAAAACTTTCAAATTTCTTGAACTTTTTTAGTGAAAAAAAAGTAGTTTTAAAGTAAAAATATGCCAATATGCCAACAAGGATTTCAGATACCCTTCTATGCTGTGTAAAGACACAGAAGTGTGTGTGTGTGTCCTGTGCCGCATTACAATATGTTAATAATCTTGCCATGTACAACAAATTTCTCAACTGGATGCAATTTTCTATAAAAGAACTGTAAAATATTTTAACCCTCATTATGCTGAACACGACTGATTCTGCCTTTGCGACCAGTGTAGATCATGATCAGCATGCACATCCGTGCAGTCTGACCATGATCTGCACTGTTCGCTATTCAGTCAGTATATTTTTGGTAAGCAACCCTTTTAACAGTTAATGGTACAGTCCAAACTGGAAGATGGACAAGTTCATTATAGAAATTTAGCAGGGTAAGGGTTAACAACTGGACATGTTGATCTAGAGATCCAAGTCTTGCACCTGACACATGGTGTTAATACAGTGAATGCTTTAATATCAGTCCATGATTATACAAAATTAAGTTTCACGATGTGCAAAAAAACCCACTTTACATCTTTAACCTTTAAGTGTGACCTTGACCTTTAAGATAAAGGTCTGGGTCTAGCATGTAACAAATCATCTTGTCATGGTAAACGTTTGTGCCAAGTGATTTGAATATCCATCAATGCATACAGCAGGGACGGGACAAGAAAACAATGACCTTGAATCCTTGACCTCTAAGTCTGACCTTGACCACTGAGCTCTGATCATGCAAGCAACACATCATCTTGGAATGTTGAATTTTGGTTCCAAGTTATTTTAATATTCATTGATGCATAAAATATGGAAATTGGTGAAATCTTCAACCTTAAGTGTGTGATTTAATCCTTTTTTTGCATATAACAATCATCTTGTTACAGTGCATGTTTATACCAAGTTATTTGAATACCTATACAAGCATAAACAAGAGCGCCGCCAAGCGGGGCAATATACGCCCGAAGGGTTACATCAGAGGATGGGAGCAAATTTAAAGAACTTGACTGTTGAAGCCCAAAGGACAGGAACAACAAAAAGAAGAAAATCCAGAAAAAAATTCTAAGTCCACAAAAAAATTCTTACCAGGTAAAGTTATGTCAAAATACACCTAACAATTGGAGGTACCATCCATGTTGTACCACAGAAAAGTGGTCTCGGTTTTTCTCTACGGCAAATAATAAAAAAGTTTCAAAATAAGCTATTTATAGTAACAAAAAAGGAAGTAATACAAAACTAGAATGTGTCTGTAGGTAACAGGGTGTGCCCCCCACTGGTACATTTGTCACAAATAAGGTGAAATAATTCAAATGTCTGCAGTCTTAATGGGGTATAGCCTCAAAAAAAAAATATGAGAAGGATTCATTATTCTATACCATATACTTTTTGAGCTATGAGCATCACAAACAAAAAATCCACTATTTTGGCTATTTCATGGGCCATAACTCTGTAATAAATGCTAAAATTCTCAAGAAGAATGCCAAGTGTGCAAAGTCACATTATGATAAAGACTCAAGCAAGGTTTCATGAATTTACATTAAATATTTTCTGAGTGAGGCACATAATTAGGTGAAAATGTGCATTTTTTGACTATATCAGGGGCCGTAACTCTAAAAATAGGGGGCGGACTCATATGAAAAATAGTAGGTGCGCAAGTTCATATCATGATAAAGACTCATGCAAGGTTTCATCAATTTATATCAAATACTTTTTTAGCTAGGGGTGTCACAAGGTGAAAATGTGCATTTTTGACTATTTCAGGGGCCATAACTCTAGAAATAGGGCGCAGACTCATATTAAAAATAGAAGATGCGCAAGTTCATATCATGATTAAGACTCATGCAAGGTTTCATGAATCTATGGCAAATACTTTTTGAGCTAGGCGTGTCACAAGGTGAAAATGTGCATTTTTGACTATTTCAGGGGCCATAACTCTAAAATTACGGGGCGGAGCCAGACGAAAAATAGAAGGTGCGCAAGTTCATATCATGATAAAGACTCATGCAAGGTTTCATCAATTTATATCAAATACTTTTTGAGCTAGGTGCGTCACGAACCTCGGACGGACGCACGGACGGACAAGAGCAAATCTATATGCCCCCACCACTCATGGGGGGGCACAAAAAAATTATTGTAAGAGAACAAAAAAGGGATCTGCCAAATAAAAAAATAGAGTACTGCAATGCAGAGCAATATACACAAAGCAAAGTCATATATGACCTTTGACCCTCAAGTGTGACCTTGACCTTGAAGAGAGTCATCTAAAACATGCGCTCTGCACGTCGCCTCAGTGTGGTGAACATTTGTTCCAAGTTTCCTTGAAATCCTCCAAGCAGTTTAAGAGTTACAGAGCGGACACAGCAAAGTCATATATGACCTTTCACTCCTAAGTGTGACCTTGACCTTGAAGCTAGTCACCCGAAACAAGCGCTCTGCATGTCGTCTCAGTGTGGTGAACATTTGTGCCAAGTTTCTTTGAAATCCTTCAAGCAGTTCAAGAGTTACAGAGCGGACATGAAACTCACTCATTTGACCTTTAACCCCTAAGTGTGACCTTGACCTTGAAGCTAGTCATCCGAAACAAGCACGCTGCACGTCGTCTCCATGTGGTGAACATTTGTGTCAAGTTTCTTTGAAATCCTTCAAGGGGTTCAAGAGTTACAGAGCGGACACGAAATAGCTAACGCACGGACAGACGTCCAGACGGACGGACACCGGCGTCATAACATAATACGTCCCTTTGGGCGTATAAAAAGTTATAAACCTGATAAAAACTTCCACAACCAGTATTGCCTTTTTATGTTGATCAATTGTACCAAATATTTTTAAATCCTAACATGCATGGCAATGTTTTAGGCCTGACACAATCAACTCTTAAGCACTGCAGTTTATGTAGTAAAATGGGCAATCTTTAACATCTGTGACCATGTCCTTTGAGGTACAGGTCTGTGTCTTGCATCCAACAAATTATCTTGTTATGACGGTCATGTATCCCAAGTTCTTTTGAATTAATCCCACCATGCATGACAAAGTTTTGAACTGGACAAGGCTTCTTGAACTCTCAACAAACACATATTCAAATGCATACACTAAAAGGGATAACACTATAAGCTATGCCCTCACTATTAATGGCAGGGGTATAAAAATGAAGAATAAAACTAGAAATTGCTTTTGTAAAAAAGCGCATGTCTCCCCCAATGCAAAGTCCTATAGGAAAGAAGTCAATAGGGGTCAGGAGCGAAAGTCAAAGAGACACTGATGGTTGGCTGCAATAGGGATCATCTACTTGGCATGTCCAGTCATCCCGCTAAGTTTCAACACTCTTGGCCTAGTGGTTCTGAAGTCACTGTTCAGGCTGCTGTGACCTTGACCTTTGATTAAGTGACCCCAAAATAAATAGGGGTCATCTACTCTGCATGTCCAATCATCCTATAAGTTTCAACATTCTAGGTCAAGTGGTTCTCAAGTTATTTCCGGAAATGATTTTACATGACCAGGCCCCTGTCACCTTGACCTTTAACAGACTGACCCAAAAATCAATAGGGGTCATCTACTCTGCATGTTCAATCATCCTATGAAGTTTCAACATTCTGGGTCAAGTGGTTCTCAAGTTATTGATCGGAAATTGTTTTCCATGTTCAGGCTCCTGTGACCTTGACCTTTAACAGAGTGACCCCAAAATCGATAGGGGTCATTTACTCTGCATGTTCAATCATCCTATGAAGTTTCAACATTCTGGGTCAAGAGGTTCTCAAGTTATTGATCAGAAATGGTTATCAATGTTCAGGCCCCTGTGATCTTGACCTTTAAAGGAGTGACCCCAAAAACAAAAAGGGGTCATTTACTCTGCAGGAACAATCATCCTATGAAGTTTCAACATTCTGGGTCAAGAGGTTCTCAAGTTATTGACTGGAAACGGTTTCGATGTTCAGGCCCCTGTGACCTTGACCTTTAACAGAGTGACCCCAAAATCGATAGGGGTCATCTACTCTGCATGACCAATCACCCTATTAAGTTTCAACATTCTGGGTCAAGTGGTTCTCAGGTTATTGATCGGAAATGGTTTTCAATGTTCAGGCCCCTGTGACCTTGACCTTCAACGGAGTGACCCCAAAATCAATAGGGGTCATCTACTTTGCATGACCAATCATCCTATGAAGTTTCAACATTCTGGGTCAAGTCGTTCTCGAGTTATTGATGGGAAATGGTTTTCCATGTTCAGGCCCCTGTGACCTTGACCTTCAACAGAATGACCCCAAAATCAATAGGGGTCATCTACTCTGCATGACCAATCATCCTATGAAGTTTCAAGATTCTGGGTCAAGTCGTTCTCAAGTTATTGATCGGAAATGGTTTTCCATGTTCAGGCCCCTGTGACCTTGACCTTTGACAGAGTGACCCCAAAGTCAATAGGGGTCATCTACTTTGCATGACCAATCATCCTATGAAGTTTCAACATTCTGGGTCAAGTCGTTCTCGAGTTATTGATCGGAAATGGTTTTCCATGTTCAGGCCCCTGTGACCTTGACCTTTGACGGAGTGACCCCATAAACAATAGGGGTCGTCTCCTCCATAAGCCCTACCAACCTATGAAGTTTGAAGGTTCTAGGTCAAATGGTTCTCCAGTTATTGCTTGGAAATGAAGTGTGACGTACGGACGGACGGACAGGGCAAAAACAATATGTCTCCCCCAGGAGGGGGGGGACATAATTATCTATATTAAAAAATCCATATGTAACAATGAATGTTAATCCTTACCATGATCTATGGGATATGGTTTGAGTCCATCCAATTCAAACAGGTGTCCATGGATCGGGACGTAACTAACAAAGTGGAAAGCTTCCATTGTTCTTATTGTCATACCCTGCTGTTTCTCTGGTAAATGTGAATTCTCACGTCTGAAACATTATACAGTAAAACACAGATAGCTCAAAGTCGCAAAAGAATGAGTAAAATGCTAGAATGATTTAACCGTTAGCCTGCTGTCGGCAAGTGATTAAGCCTTTGCAACCAGTGCAGACCAAGATCAGCCTGCACGTCCATGCTGGCTGATCATGTGCAGGCTAATTTTGGTCTGCACTGTTTGCTATTCAGTCAGTAAATTTTCAGTGAACACCCCTTCAAATAATAAATGGTACTGCCCAAAATGAATGATGGACCAGTTCATTTTAGAAATTTAGCAGAGTGACGTTTAATTAGGGTTTCAAGGGATCCAAACAAAAGGCAGAAGAACAACAGGGGACCACGTGAATTGCATGAGGGAGTTTGAGTGCTAGAGCAACTGATTCTGGAGAAAGCTGTGCTGAACAATATGTAAGTTGTATTTTAAAACAACAGTATAATCTATCATTAACAGTATGCTCAGATACGGAAAATCTTAAATCTACAAAAGAATTCTTCAATTTGAATGGATCAGAAAAAGAATACATTAACAAGGTTCTCTTGTATATACTGTATCGTAGCATGGTTATGATATGATTTAACAAACATTCATCTATAACATTCCACTGAACATCACTACCAACAGAATCAGTTATCACTGTTGTTGATATGTGCACCTTGAAACAGACAATGGAGTAGTGGTTCTTCACAAACAAGTCACTGTTGTTACTATGTGCCCTTTAAGATAGACGATGGAGTAGTGGATTCTTCACAAATGAGTCACTATTGTTAATATGTACATTCACCTTATATCAGACGATGGAGTAGTCGAATCTTTACAAAATAAAAATCACTGTTGTTTATATGTGCACTTTAAAACAGACGATGGAGTAGTGGATTCTTCACAAACAAGTCACCGTTGTTAATGTGTGCACTTTAAAACAGACGATGGAGTAGTGGATTCTTTTCAAAAAAATCACTGTTGTTAATATTATGTGCATTCACCTTAAAACAATCGATGGAGTAGTGGATTCTTTACAAAATAAAAATTACTGTTAATATATGCACCTTAAAACAGACGATGCAGTAGTGCATTCTTCACACACAAAATCACTGTTGCAAATAAATCAGATGAGAAAGTAGTGGATTCTTCACAAAAAATTCACTTTTGTTAATATGTGCCCCTTAAAATAAACAAATGAGTACTGTATTCTTCACATAAAAAGATCAGTCAACGTGTATGCTTGGAAAACTGCCCCTACTATATCCCTAAAAACCAGACATTGTTACCCCCCAAAACAATGGGGATTATCTACTGACCACAGGCAATCATCCTATTAAGTATGACAACTGTAGGCCAAAGCATTCTTCAATCAGTAAATGATCTTCAGCTAAGGCTGACCTTGACGTTTGAGCAACCCATCTCAAAACCAACTTCCAGCTTATCTGCCACAGAGCTACAGATATGCAGGTAAGCTGTGTATTTGCGTATTTGCACAAGTAAAGTTGCAGAAAATCCAATTGAATTTATACAGTGTGCTTATTGAAACGTAATTAAAATTCCTAATACCCAATTCATTAAAAATTGCTTGCGTATCACATTTTCCATATTTTAGAACGGGTACGAGACTTTAACACTAGACAACAGACAGGTTATACATTACGGCAGAACAGGTTGCTATTTATCAGAAATATCACAGGACCATTCAGTTTGATCAGTATTATTTGGACGTGTTGTAAACAATTAATTACGCCGATAAAATTGCCTAATCCAAAAGAGGTCGCAGAAAAAATATTGCTGTAGTACAAACAATCAAAATAGAAGGATATTTTGTTGTTCAACAAAGACAGTTATTGTGACAGTGTTATCGATACTGGTTGACATCTTACGAAAGTGCACATACCATGATGAACACATAGTTTGGGATATCATATATGGCCCCAAAAGTGCACCTCTGCAAACTCGGCTGGGTCAAATCGGCCAGTTATATATCATTTATTGCTATTTATTTTATATTACAGCGAAGATTTAAAAAATTAAAGAAAACAGAACAAAGAATAAAAGAATATTTGGAAATTGTGAACCGGTATGCATTTTTCTTATAGATCTACTGTAAACTCATTAAATTTCGTGGGCATGAACTTTTGTGGTTTTGGTCAATACAGCGATTTCATGGGGATATGAATTCATGGATTTCAACTTTTGAACATAAAATGAATGGGAATTTTACTTGTTTGTTGGGATTAAATTTCGTGGATTGACTCAACCACAAAATCCACGAAAATTAGTCCCCCACGAATATTTATGATTTCACAGTATATCTACTGCTTCAAAGCTGTAGCTCTTATCGTTTTTGAGAAATGGTGACCTAAACAAAAATTTTAAGCAATAAACTCAAATTTTCTAAGTTCAACAAGGGCCATAATTCTGACAAAATGTATATCTGAGTCATGGTTCTTGGCCTACATAGCCCCCTAATGATGATATACATGAGTTCAGTTTCAAAGCTGTAGCTCTTACAGTTTTTGAGAAAAGGTGGACCTAAACAAACATTTTTTTAACCAACGCTGACGCCAACGATCAAGTGATGACAAGATCTCGCAAATTTTTTTCAAAAATCAGACAAACTTAAAATATATACCGGTATAGAAATATTCCTTCTGCTAGATATGGTATATATTAATAGGCCAACTTGACTAATTTAGCAAATACCCAATTATTATGAAAAGGTTGGGTAATAATATTATTTTTACCCATTTCAGATTTTCAATACCCAATTCAGATAAAAATGGTGATAGATAAATACCGAATTGCACCAAAGCTTATCTGGAGCTCTGCTGGATAATGATCTTCAGTATGTGAAATCATGAAACATCAATTTACACCGAGAACATTTCTATTTACCTTGCATGGCTATTGTGAGCTCTGGCCAACTCTGGTATGTTACCTATAGCATAGCCTTTGTTCTGCAATGATAAAATAGAAAACAGAATTATTGCACCCTCTAGTGTAACTTTTATTTGGCAATGACAAAACAAAGAACAATCAATATGCAACCTATAGCATAGCCTTTATTTCGCAATGACAATAAAAACAAAAGACAAACAAGAGCTGTCAGTGGACAGCATGCTCGACTATTCTCAGTGCTTGATAGTATAATATAAGCAATGAGTAAAACTTTAACATTACAATAAGCATATTCTAAGTCGAAAAGGGGCCATAATTCAGTCAAAATGCTTGATAGAGTTGCCTCCTCCTTTTTGCAGACTGGGGTCAAGATGGTAAACAAGCATGCAAAATATGAAAGCAATATCTCAATGGATTTTGCAAATATCTGGGGTGGTACGCAAACTTTAACATTTATTCTAAGTCGAAAAGGGGCCATAATTCAGTCAAAATGCTTGATAGAGTTGCCTCCTCCTTTTTGCAGACTGGGGTCATGATGGTAAACAAGTATGCAAAATATGAAAGCAATATCTCAATGGACTTTGAAAATATTTGGGGTGGTACGCAAACTTTAACATTTATTCTAAGTCGAAAAGGGGCCATAATGCAGTCAAAATGCTTGATAGAGTTGCCTCCACCTTTTTACAGACTGGGGTCATGATGGTAAACAAGTATGCAAAATATGAAAGCAATATCTCAATGGACTTTGAAAATATTTGGGGTGGTACACAAACTTTAACATTTGTGTGACGCTCACACTCACGCTAACGCTCACGCTGACGCCGGGGCGAGTAGGATAGCTCCCCTATTCTTCGAATAGTCGAGCTAAGAATTAATGAAATCTACAGCACAGCTGTTTAGTTTTATTCTGACACAGAGCAATCTGAGAGACAGCCATATCCTCTACTGCTGCATTTTATAGTGGAACAAGGGTTAGATCAGTAATTCAGGTATCAGAAGTTATCGTTTTGCATGTCCAGTCATTACCATTTAATGACAAAAGGTAACTTCCATCAGGAATAGAACAGGTACTGTCCACAGGTTCTGTACAATTAGTGAAAAAAATATTTTAAAGTGATTTATGGTTTTTGTGCTATGCCCTCCACACTTCTTTTTATTCCTATTCATTGTTATATTAAGTTTCATTTTATTCCTTTCAGCAGTTTTAAGCATGTGCATGTATACGTGTATGTTTTTATGCATATGAACTGAGGTGGTGGTGGGGGCTGTGAAGAGCGATGGACAGAAAGCATTTATATATTCCCTCTAGCTTTCACAATGGGGCATAACGCTGAAATAGCAAATCAGGCAAAAAATACAACATACAGCCTAACATTTACTCTTAAATAAGAAAGTGCTTGAATACATGCAGGCCATGATACACTTCAATGCCTCATGCAGATAAAGCAAGTTATAGTATAACTGTTTGATGTGTTACCTCTGGATTCATATGCTTGCTATAAGATTTCAGTTCTGAGAGTGTTTCTCCAAGATTGACTTTCTCACAGTTCAATAAGACACTCAGTAAAGCATGGGTAGCACAGGAGTTTGGAATCATCTGAAAAACATAGTTATAATTGTCTTATAATTGTCATAACATATGAATAAGCTGTTTAACCTTTAGCCTGCTGCCGGCAAGTGAATCTGCCTTTACGACCAGTGCTGATCAAGACCAGCCTGCACATCTGTGCAGGCCAATCTTGGTCTGCACTGTTCGCTATTCAGTCAATAAATTTTCTGTGAACACCCCTTCGATTAATAAATGGTATTGCCTGAATCGAATGATGGACCAGTCCATTTCAGAAATTTAGTAGACTAAGGGTTAAAACATAGGATGGATTTTACTGACTGTTGAACTCTAGCCTCCTTGTACCAATTATCGAACGCTACCATCTCTCGATTGATTTCAATATATCATCTAATTACCGCTCTTTGCAAAGGTACTTTATTAATCTATTGGCATTTTCATTGTTTATTTTGCCAGTTTTGTGCAAAGTATTGGTAAGTGTTTTACAGAATATTTTATTCATATCCTTTTCTAACTGACAAAGTACACTGACCTCATAAAATTTAAAAAGAAAATCTAATTATTTATGTTTTGATATGTTTCCTGTCTGTCAGATCTAACACATACATGTTTTCAATTTTTCTCATTTTGATGAGAATATATATAAACTTATGGACTATGCATTAAATTTTATTGCTGAAATATTTGTCTGATTTGGGTCATGACACCGTAAAGGCAGTACTGGTGAAAGGTCGAGAATTGGTTCTTTGTAGAATGTGATTATCGATCAAACTAACCTACATGTACATACCTGTATTACGTCATGTAGTAGAAGTGAACATCCCAAAATAGAATACACAGCTTTGAAAAGGGTCAGTCTACCAATCAATGTCAATATCTTATATTTGATTATTTTTTAACCTACATAATTACCACAAAATAGTGTAAAACTGGGTCGAGAGATGGTACATGGAGGCTATGTTTACTGAATATTTAATTTACAATTTCTGTCACTGGAAAAAATTATACATCAATAAAGATATATATGTAAAAGATGATTTGCAAGAACATTAAAAATAGACAGAATTTCATATTTAACTGTTAACAAAAATATTTAATTTCATGGAACAATTTTTTTTTTTGACATACATATCAGGACTTTGCCAGGGTAAAATGGGTAAATCTGATGAAACTGCTAAGATATGAAATGCAAGGATGTGAAACAAGAGGGTCATGATGACCCTATATAGCTCACCTGTTAAACTTGGCATTGGAATCATCAAGATGAACATTCTGTGCAAGTTTGTATCAAATCAAAGCATAAATGAAACCTCTATATGGCTGAAAGGGCCAAAATAGAAAATCAGGGGCAGTAACTCTTGAATCTATGATGAAATCTAGCCCGTTTTCCAAAGGAAGCGAGATCTTATTGTGACTTAAGTTGTGTGTAAGTGTAGTTAAAATCGAATGTAAAATGTCATTTCTATCGTGATTAAAAATTTTGGCTCTTTCAGGGGTCAATCAAGGGCCGTAACTCCGGAACCTATGACTTGATCTGACGGATTCATCATGGAATCCAAGATCCATTGTTGTTAAAGATATTTTGCAAGTTTGTATCAAATAAACCATGAATGAAGTCTCTATATGGCTGCAAAAGCCATAATAGCAAATTTTGGTCACATAAGGGGCCATAACTGTGGAACCCATGATGGGATCTGGCCAGTTTTCGAAAGGAACCAAGATATAATGCCAATACAAGTTGTGTGCAAGATTGCAAAATATGGTCTCTATCGTGTTCACAGGCCAAAATATCAAATTTTGGGCCTTTAAGGGGCCATAACTCTAAAACCCATGACGGCATCTGACTAGTTTTCGAAAGAAACCGAGACAGTATGCCAATAGAAGCTGTGTGCAAGTTTGATTAAAATCAATTGTAAAATGTGGTCTCTATCGTGTTCACAAGAAATTGCAGACAGACGGACAAAGGGCGATCACAAAAACTCACCTTGTCACCACGTGACAGGTGAGCTAATAAAAAGAACAAGTTTTGTATTGCAAATAAAATCAAATTATTTTCACTTCTAAATGCCAGGACTCGGTAGTTCAAAACTGTGACAGCTAGATAAGCTATCCAGTGGATAAGTTTTTGTTTTTTATCTGCACATCAGCATAATGACTCAGATGTAATACACGGCTTTTAACAGATTTAATATAAGATCTACGTTACCAGTTTCACTGATCTAAGAAAAGAAAGGTATTAAAATTCAACTAGTGGAGAGTTTTAAGCAACCTGGTCCAAATGTGACATTTTCACACATGTTAATCTATAGCATCTTGTGTTTACGCACAGATAGTGTGATTTTGCACTGAAACAAAAAAAAAAAAACTCTACATTTCTATAGTTGATAATAATACTGCACTACTGCCTCCAACCTGTTGCGCAAAGAAGATGCTGTTGACAATGTTGTCATCTGTAACGAAGCTTTCATCCTCCGTGACAGTTTTCCTCCTTGAGCGTCTCTCCTCTATCCAGCGAAACAGGAAAATAAACCCATACGTTGTCCTGAAAATAACAACTAAGGTACGATATAACGTTTTGCAGAGGCATATCTTTTTTTTAAACATGTTCAAATGTACTCAAAACTAATAACAAGAGGGTCATTGTCATTGACCCTAAAGCGCTCACCTGTGTACAAGGCTTCAGGTATGCTTGTATAACTAGAGAGTTAGGTTTCTTCTATGTTAGCCTATATTATATACATGTCACACACATTTTTTAACCTTAGTAGGGCAATAATTTGAACACTTACAGTAGAAATTACAAATCTGATATCACACGCCAGCCAAATATCAAGGCTCTAGCTATTATTGATTAAGAGAACAAGATTTTCAAAGTTTCTTATACATAAGTCTATAGTAAGTACATGCCAGACAAAAGGGCATGTCCATTGACCTTAGGGCAATAATTTGGACAAGTATGGTAGAAATTACAAATCTGATATCAGACGCCGAACATCAAGGCTCTAGCTATTATTAATTCAGAGAAGAAGATTTTCAAAGTTTCTTATATAAAAGCCTATAGTAAGTACATGTCAGACAAGGGCAAGGCCATTTTATTGACCTTAGGGCAATAATTTGGACAATTATGGTTGAGAGTCAAACCCTTATATCACACGCCAAAGATCAAAGCTCTAGAGAAGGATTTTTAAAGTCTGATGGCTGAAAACCTATTTTTAACCAAATAGACCCATATGTTCAATGAACTGAAACCATTTGAACAACTTTGAAAGAGGGCTACCCAGAGATCATTTGTGTAAAGTTTCATCAAAATCCATTCAGTGGCTAACAGTTTCTCACAAGATTTTTTAAATTTCCACTACATACATATAGGAAAAAGTGACCACGTCCCCTGGCAACCATGTTTTTTGACAAATTGGTATAATCTGAACAATCTTTGTAGAGGGTGACATAAGGACCATTTGTGTGAAATTATTTCAAATCGGACCATCGGTTTAGGAGATGTCATTTGAAGATTTTTCTATTTTTAGCTCTGGCTGCCCCTATCTGCAACCAAGTGGAACCATTTGAACAACTTAAGTAGAGGATCATCCAAGGAACATCCATGCCAAGTTTCATCAAAATCCATTCAGTGGTTTTGGAGGAGATGTCTTTTAAATACAACTGTTGGTCAAGGACGGACGCATGATGGACACAGCGTGATCACAATAGTTAAACTAATCAGTGTTCCTGGATTCTGTACCAGTACAAACCTGTTCTCCGAAAGTAACTGCCAACTTCCCCACATCCACATGAATCAGAGATGGAGAACAAGTGATTTCAGACACAATGTCTCTTCTCAAATCGTCACAGAGAACATATGCCTCGCCCAACCTCCGTATTAAGTTTAGTGATCCTAGGCCCAAGCGTTCTCAAGTTATGATCCAGAACGGTTTAACTGTTCCAGGTCACTCTGACCTTGACCTTTGATCTACCGACCTCAAAATCAATAGGGGTCATCTGCTGGTCATAATCAACCTCCCTATCAACTTTCATGATCCTAGATCCAAGACTGAAGTGCTCTCCAGTTTCTCATTCGGAAACGGTTTAACTGTTCTGGATCACTGTGACCTTGACCTACTGAACTTAAAATCAAAAGGGGTCCTCTCCTGGTCATGACCAACCTCCACATCAACTTTCATGATCTTAGGCCCAAGCATTCTTGAGTTATCATCCTGAAACCATTGTAACTGTTTTGGGTCACCGTGACCTTGACCTTTGACCTACTGACCTCAAAATCTTGAAGGGTCATCTGCTGGTCATGACCAACCTCCCTATCAACTTTAATGATCCTAGACTCAAGCATTCTTGAGTTATCAACTGGAAACAGTTTAACTGTCCTGGGTCACTGTGACCTTGACCTTTGACCTACTGACCTCAAAATCAATTGGGGTCATCTGCTGGTCATAATCAACCTCCCTCTCAACTTTCATGATCCTAGGCCCAAGCATTCTTGAGTTATCATAAGGAAACCGTTTAACTGTTCCAGGTCACTGTGACCTTGACCTTTAACATACTGACCTTAAAATAAATAGGGGTCATCTGCTGGTCATGACCAACCTCCCTATCAAGCGTTCTTAAGTTATCGTCTGAAAACCAATTGGTCTACATACAGACTGACCGACCGACACCTGTAAAACAAGAGGACCATGATGGTCCTGAATCGCTCACCTGTCTCCACATAACCCAGTTTTGAACTGAGTATGACGTCGTTTTTTCTATTATTTGACATAGTGACCTGGTTTTTAAGCCCATGTGACCCAGTTTTGAGCTTGACCTAGATATTATCAAGATAAAAATTCTGACCAATTTTCATGAAGATCCGTTGAAAAATATGGTCTCTAGAGAGGTCACAAGGTTTTTCTATTATTTGACCTAATGACCTAGTTTTTGAGGCACATGACCCAGTTTTGAACTAGATATCATCAAGGTGAACATTCTCACCGATTTTCATGAAGATCTCATGAAAGATATGGCCACTAGAGAGGTCACAAGGTTTTTCTATTTTTATACCTACTGACCTAGTTTTTGACCGCACGTGACCCAGTTTCGAACTTTATCTAGATATCATCAAGGTGAACATTCTCACCAATTTTCATGAAGATCCATTGAAAAATATGACCTCTAGAGAGGTCAAAAGGTTTTTCTATTTTTAGACCTACTGACCTAGTTTTTGACCGCAGTTGACCCAGTTTCGAACGTGAGTTAGATATTATCAAGATGAACACTCACACCAACTTTCATACAGATCCCATCAAAAATATGGCCTCTAGAGAGGTCACAAGGTTTTTTTATTATTTGACCTACTGACCTAGTTTTTGAAGGCACGTAACCCAGTTTCGAACTTGACCTAGATATCATCAAGGTGAACATTCTGACCAACTTTCATGAAGATCCATTCAAACGTACGGCCTCTAGAGAGGTCACAAGGATTTTCTATTTTTAGACCTACTGACCTAGTTTTTGATGGCACGTGACCCAGTTTCAAACCTAATCTAGATATTATCAAGATGAACATTCTGACCAACTTTCATGAAGATCCATTGAAAAAATATGGCCTCTAGGGAGGTCACAAGGATTTTCTATTTTTAGACCTACTGACCTAGTTTTGGACCGCACGTGACCCAGTTTCGAACTTGACCTAGATGTCATCAAGATGAACATTCTCACCAACTTTCATAAAGATCCCACGAAAAATGTTACCTCTAGAGTGGTCACAAGCAAAAGTTTACGCAAGCACGGACGCACGCACGGACGACGGATGCTGCGCGATCACAAAAGCTCACCTTGTCACTTTGTGACAGGTGAGCTAACAATACACCCCTCCTTCTTCGAAGGGAGGCATAATTATGCTATGTATAATTATAAAGGATTGAGAAACATATTTATACATACCCCTCAAAAGCTTTCTGTAGATCATATATCTCCTCAACCTGTACTCCCTTCACCCCTGTAATTATCAAACATCAAGGTGAATATGTATATATTTTTAGTCAAAATACCTTCATGTATTAATCCAGGACATAAGAGAATTCACTCTTTAGTTAATCAGTACATAATGAAAATTGACACAGAGTGAGATTTCATTTTTCAAGACAAATGCTGGTACTTCTATGTATAGAAAATCCATATTTATACAGTATTTAATGTATCATTAATGCAAATGTTGAAAACTGTCAAAAACATATAACTGTCCCTTAAAATAAAATCTACAAAGGTAGGTTTTGCAAGTACATTGAATGGTTAAAGCTGTCCTAAACTTACACTTACTTAAATACAGAATGAAACATAACAGACTGGTACAAAGTATAAAATCTAAACCACTCTATATGGACATGTAAACAGATATACAAACTTACCAAAATCTTGTAGCAGCAAGGTGAAAAGTCCTAAAATTAAAAACAAAGGGGGTTTTCCATTGCAACATGATCATAATGTTGATAAACTTGCATTAAGATTTTTTTCAACAACTTTTACAATGGTTTGTCTTGAAATGTTACTTTCGTCACAAAAAATAAAACATAATTAATCTATCTTTTTAACTTAGACATATATTTTAAAGTTACATTTTATTATGTGAAAACTATTGTCTGCCCTCAACTGGACTATGCATCTACGATTAGGCAGTACTAGACCAGGACACAATGTTTTTTCTGTGCTTCTTCTTTTCTAATCATACTTACCATGTTAACATTCTTTTATCTTAGATTACATTCTCACTTTAGCCAAGAGAGAGAGAGAGAGAGAGAGAGAGAGAGAGAGAGAGAGAGACAGACAGACAGAAGAAAAAGACCAAATAAAAAACTCTGAAATATTGAGAAGTATGACACCTTTCTGAACTCCTTTTCCATACTCTCAGGCATTCTTCAGCAGCATAATCACATGTTTTTTTTACTATTCAAATTTCATACAAAACACGATTCTTTCTTTCTGTAGACTGGAGATATTCTGCTAAACCTTAACAATCAGTACAACCCAAAAGATGATAAAGGAATTGGTCTCATTTATTTTTTATTTATTTATTTGGGTTTTACGGCACACTAACACAGTATAGGTTATATGGCGCCAAACAGGACTACAAATTTTGGTTCCACATCTCATTTACATCTAAATAAAAACATGAGGTATGGAATCAAAATTTGCATACCTGCTGGAATCACAGAGTTACTGCAAAACCAAGTGTTAAGACCCTATTAGTCGCCTCTTACGATCATGCAAGGGTAAGGCAGTGGTTCCAATTCTTTTCATACACAGATCGTCCCAGAACCACATGGGGCGAATTGGTCTCATGCTAATGAACATGTACAGGTATTAATTTTATCTTGTCAATGCCGATTAGCATACGATAATCAATACTGGTGGAACACCATCATCGGAAAGCAAAGAATTTACCAGGAAATATGCAATATTGTTACATGCACTTATGCTAAATGCTATAATTAGACAATGCTTTGAAAGATTTGACAAAAATATATATCATTAGAAAGTTGAAAGAATTGTTTAAAATTATTTTTACAGTATCATCACTGAATAAAACAGTGTGCTTTAACCACAGTCTTTCTTCTCATAAATTTGGGCGACAAAAGTTAGCAGAATAAACAGTGCAGCTTTTAACTGAATCATTCATAAATTAATATCTACATGTATGTATGTTTTTCCCCAGAATATATTCAGTGCAATGCTTAACTGTTCTATTTAAAAATGCTTTGAGCTGTAAGAATAACCAAGTTGAAAAGTATTACCCAATAACTTACCCAAGTCATTCCAATTTCTAATGTCAAACTTTCTGAAAAGCTAACTTGTTTCTTTTTCATTACAAAGGTGGATGTTAACTTGTATTTTTCTCTCATATAAATGATGGTTGTAGACAGGCATGTTCTTTGTCTGCTTATAGACAAATTATCTCTTAATTAAGATAATTTCATTGATGGTTGTTGGCTGGAATATACTTATAAATTATTTATCAATTCAAATAATTTCATCAACAAATTCAATTTGTCAATGATTAATAACATACCGGGTACACAGTGTAGCAATTTCCTACAGAAACCCATAATTGTTAAAATCTTAATACATTCCAATTGTTCCCCTGAATTTTAATAACCACTGTTTCATTATCATTTTTCGCATGATTAATATCTAAAAGAAATTTTCACAGATTTTTGCATCCTATTCTAGCTAACCAATATTTTCATAAGTGAGGATTTAACAAACAGAATGTGTAAAGAGGGACATAAGCTTGCTTTTTGTCTCTTAGCAGACTATCTGCCTGAAAATTATGTGAAAAGCTATATCACTGAAAAGCTCTAATTTAAAGAACTTACAATTGAAAATAATATATTTTATCAAGCACCTAAGTTTTAAAATTTAATAAAAATAAATCTTATATTTTAACAAGAGCTGTCTGTTGGCTTCTTTGATGTAGTCAGTTTTGTAGAGTATTACTACAGAACTTCCTTTGTCTGGAGGTTTGATGATGATGTTTTTAAGGTGTCTATTGCCTGAAATTCTCCGTTACTAAGGTTGGGGATGTTGTTGAAGGTTTCTTGTTTTTTCAGGGTATCTTGTTTTACCAAGTTTAGAAACGCGTCCAAGTGTGCTGATTTACCCGAGTGTGGTGTCCATCCTGAGGTCGTCTTAAAAGGTTCTTGTTTCCTATCAGTAGTGATGTTTTAGTCTCATACGTCAGTCGAATAGGAGCACGTCTCTGTGTAGTTCTACTTCATCTTGTTTCAGTGGTGTTGGGCAAAATAATAGGCCATTTCATGTTTGTTGGGTTTGTAATCGGAAAGGTTAGTGACGTATTTGGAGTAGTTTTTCATTAATATTTTTTTATCGTATAATTATATATCTGGGCCTGAATCTTTATGAGGGCATATTTTTCTGTAGAAGGTTAATTTCAGCCGGAGGGGACACTGTTGTTTGGTTGGTTGTTAGGTACCTTCTTTTGACTGAGGTCTTCTTTTAATGATAGCTTGATCTTGGAGATGATGTCGTTGATGAGATTTATTTTGTCAACTGAGGTGTTTTCTTTGAAATTGTTGTCGAGTTCTGCTACTTCCTATGTGATCTGTGTTTTTTGTGCTTTCCATAGTCGAGAAGTATAGTTGTTAGTTCTAAGCCGAATTTTATATGGGCTACCTCCCACTTGAGTTGAAGCACCAAATTGATTATCGATACCTGAAGTGTAAGGTTTACACATAGGGATTTAGGTATACATTTGCATTCCGTTTTTTTACACACTTTTCAAGGTATTTAAATTATATAATATGGTGCTCTGTTCTGGTCAGTTGGATATGTAATTTTCTTAGAACCTTGAATCTGGGTATGTTGTCTTGGCTGATGCGGTGGGATTCGGTGTCGTTTTCGTTCACTTTCCATTTCTTAGTGCGTAAATTATACTGTACCGTAAGTGTTGTTAAGGACACGGACAGTGTAAATGTAGAATCTTCATATTAAAGTTTCGTTAACATAACAACGGCAGTGCTTTCTTGGCAGAGGTTCCCTTCTTTGTGGGCTGTCTTGGGGTCCTGTTTCGGTGGATCCTATAAGGATGCGAGGAGGTGAGTACCGCTTTCGGTATACCTCCACACACTGAGTCTTCCGGACTTTTTACACTTCAGAAAAGCATCTTTACATACGGTATGGTAACTTTCAATTTGTCCAAATCCAGACAATATCCCAGAGCATTTTCCAAATTTTCAATATCATCTTGCAGGTCTAACTGATCTTGCCTTGAGGCTTGACATTATGTTACGATATCAGTGTACGAAATTCAGATTTGAATCCAATAGCCCGTTCGGGCTACCAGATTAAAAATTTTCCAAGCCCGACACAATTTTCACTAGCCCGAACTTTAACACTTTAAAGTTCGGGCTAGTGAAATTGGTGTCCTTGATTCAACACAGTCCTTGAGTCAACACCCATGCTGTTTTATTGTTTTCTTTCTTCTTTTCTTATCAAACTTTTGGAGAAAGATGTATAGAGGAAACAAATAATATTTGTGGTGAAAAGTCTGGAATATATGTGTCTTGGCTGTTGATTTTGAACTCATTTCTAAGAATTTCTTCATTTTTTTAAGAAATTGCTAATTTATTTCAACCAGTCTTGATTACAAGCCAGCATTTTTAAAAACACTTGTGAAAATTACATAAATGTTTTGTGTTTTTAAAGACAATGTATTTAGTTTTGATTTTATGATATTGAAACATCAGTACATTACCCTATGTACACAGAGTGAATGGACATATTGAGGGGTGTTGACTCAAGGACACCTTTTTTTTGTGTACAAAAAATCACCCCCGTCTAGTAGTTGTCATTTTACTCGACTATCACTGCACAGAATTTAATAAAAATTTGCATGGAGGATGACTATATGTTCCAGTTTATGAAAGTATCAAAACATGAAATATTTCATGAGCTTGTGTTGGAAAAACAAACATTTACCCTTAGGGTGTTGACTCATGGGCACTGGTGGATACACTGTATATCTAGCACAAAGATATCATTTTCCCAATAATTGTGCAAGAAAGGGGGAGCTATGGTTCCAATTTGCAAGTTAAATAAGTAATGGCAACAACAACAACTTTATTATGCACATATCAGCATAGCTAATAAACAGGAATAAGTGTATCCGAAATTTGCGTAACCACTTACTGTTACAATTATTTGAGTAATTTATCTGCATATGCAAGAAATGACTGACATTTCCGTGATTACTTTTAGCATCTTTATTTTTGAACGTTAAGGTTTACCTGGATCGCTCTCCAGTTCAAGCCACCCTTTATCCATTTTGCGTGTTAGAAACAAAAAAAAAAAGCCTAGCCGACGTCCGAATCGCAACCCATTTCAAAATTCCGGAAGGAACAATAAAAATCTTTCAGTGGAAAGGAGTAAAAAGCACTTTTCAAATCACAACATTACCATTATTTTTGTTGCACTTGATGATGTTTTTTTTTGTTGGGTTTAACGTCGCAACGATACAATTATAGGTCATATGGCGACTTTCCAGCTTTGATTGTGGAAGAAGACCCCAGGTGCCCCTCCGTGCATTACTTCATCACGACCGGGCACCTCCGACCTTCCATACCAAGTGGAACCACCGACCTTCCATACCAAGTGGATGGCTTCCTCATATGAAGAATTGAACGCCCCGATTGAGGCTCGAACCAACATTGAGGGTACCAAGTCAACTCGTCCCCCATTCAACTCGTACCCCAGTCACCTCGTCTCCGATTTGGTCATTTCGTCCCAAACAAGAGGGCCATAATGGCCCTATATTGCTCACATGTTATCATTGCACTTAAGGACAAGAAGGTCAAAAATTCATAATCAAGATCAATCAAAAGAATCATGAGAAAATATAGTTGAAATTTTCTTAAAAGTACAGATATGTCAAAATACACCTAAAAATTGGAGGTACCATCCATGTTGTACCACAGAAAGTGGTCTTGGTTTTTCCCTACGGCTAATAATAAAAAAAGTTACTAAATAAGCTATTATAGTAACATAAAAGGGAAGTAATTCAAAAAAATTATTGTAAGTGAACAAAAGAAGGATCTGCACAATAAAAACAAGAGCACTGCTATGCAACGCAAATGCAGAGCAATATACACACAAAACAAAGTCATATGACCTTTGATCCCTAAGCGTGACCTTGACCTTGAAGTGAGCCATCTGAAACATGCGCTCTGCACATCGTTTCGATGAGGTGAACATTTGTGTCAGGTTTCTTTGAAATCCTTCATGGGGTTCAAGAGTTATAGAGCGGAAGGGAAATTGCTAACCAATAGACAGACAGACAGACAGACGGACACCGAGGCGGTGACATAATACATCCCTACGGGCATATAAAAAGGAATCGAGATCTTATGGCGGTACAAGTTGTGTGCAAGTTTGGTTAAAATCAAATCAGAAATGAAGCTGCTATTGGCAGACAAGGTCAAATTAGCTAATTCTGGCCCTATCAGGGGCCATAACTCTGCAATCCATAATGGAATCTGGCCAGTTCAAGAAAGGAACAAAGATCTTGTGGTGATACAAATTTTGTGCAAGTTTCAGGGGCCATAACTCTGAAACTCATTACGGGATCTAACCAGTTCAAGAAAGGAACTGAGATCTTATGGTAACACAAGTTTTGGGCAAGTTTGATTAAATTCAAATCATAAATGAAGCTGCTATTGCGCAGACAAGGTCAAAATAGCTAAATCTGGCCCTATCTGGGGCCATAACTCTAGAACCAATAACGGAATCTGGCCAGTTCAAGAAAGAAACCAAGATCTTGTGGTGATATAAGTCGTGTGCAAGTTTGGTTAAAATCAAATCAAAAATGAAGCTGCTATTGTGCAGACAAGGTCAAAATAGCTAATTTTGGCTCTTTCAGGGGCCATAACTCTAAAACTCATCATGAGATCTGGCCAGTTCAAGAAAGAAAACGAGATCTTATGGTGACACACGTTTGCAAGTTTGATTAAATTCAAATCATAAATGAAGCTGCTATTGTGCAGACAAGGTCAAAATAGCTAATTCCGGCCCTTTCAGGGGCCATCACTCTGGAACCCATAACAGAATCTGGCCGGTTCAAGAAAGGAACCAAGATCTTGTGGTTATACAAGTTGTGTGCAAGTTTAGTAAAAATCAAATCATAAATAAAGCTGCTATTGTGCAGACAAGGTCAAAATAGCTTATTTTGGCCCTTTCAGGGGCCATAACATTAGAACCCATAATGGGATCTGGCTAGTTCAAGTAAGAAACCAAGATCTTATGGTGATACAAGTTGTGTGCAAGTTTAGTAAACATCAAATCATAAATGAAGCTGCTATTGTGCAGACAAGGTCAAAATAGCTAATTTTGGCCCTTTCAGGGGCCATAACTCTGGAACCCATAATGAGATCTGGCCAGTTCAAGAAAGGAACCAAGATCTTATGGTAAAACAAGTTAAATGCAAGTTTGGTTAAAATAAAATTATAAATGAAACCACTATCGAGCAGACAAGAAATTGTGGACGGACAACGGACGGACGGACGACGGACGAAGGGCGATCACAAAAGCTCACCCTGTCACTATGTGACAGGTGAGCTAAAAATTGGCCATTTCGTCCTCCTCATGATAAGATTTGGTCAACTCGTCCCCCTTTTAGATCAACTGGTCCTCCTTTTGGTCAGTTCGTCCCCCTTTTGGTAATTTTGTCCCCTAAATATATTAGGCATTTTTTTCTTTTTCATAATATCTTTGACTTTTAAAATAATTATTGGTATTTAAAATGGTGAGTTTTGACGGAGTTATACTGGAAAGGGTAAACTTTAAATAATTAGGTGTGTTAAAATAATAAAAGAAATATACTTATTAGCTAAAAATAAAATAAAAAATGAATACAAGGCCTTTAGTTATAAAACAATATTGTAATAATTAACTTTTTTAAGAATCATAGTAAGAAAAGAGAGAGCTTATCCCTGATCATAATAAAAGAAAGTTTTAGTTAGAAACAAAATATTAAACAACTGATATCTTTCGCATATTGTATTACTAAAGATAACCAATATGCTTTATATTCATTTTTGTCATTAAAATATTTAAAAAAAACTTCAAAAATCGGGGGGCGTGGGTTTCTAACAAAAGTAGAACGAGTCTATACCTATATATAGGAAAGGTGTTCAAATTATTAATAATCAGATTAAAAGTCGTTGGTGGGGCTGATTGGAAGGTGTTAATGGAATTTAATTGCATGAGAAGTTGTTGATTGACTGAATGAAATGTGTTAATAGTTGATTGGATTGAGGAAATTATTTGTCATAAAATCTTTTATTCTTTTTTGGAGAGTTATGAGATAAGATAAGATTTATTTAAAGTAGGCAAGATAGTAAACAAGTACAACATAAGCTCATGTGTGCTTTTGCACTGACTACAGAATAACATATAGTATATAATATGAAATAAGGCAATGCCGCAATCGGGAATCGTTACAGTCCATCAGCCTACCCAGAAATATGCATTTGTATCCATTTAAAGGTAGATTTTGGAATAACAAACAAACCTCCCATATTTGTACTGATGTGCAAGACGTTGCGGTTCGGACAAGTTATGTGGACGCTTATTACGCACAAGGAAAAAGGGTATTCCTCCAAAAAATCCGAAATCAAACGCTCTGTGTACGTGCCGGAAGACCACATTTTTAATTCGATAGTATATTTCATTCGGTATATATTGCATGTTACCATAGAGGGATTGATCCCGATTTTCGTCGGGTTGCATTGCGACGAAAATTGGAAGAATCGATTCCCTATTAAAACAATTGTATAAAAAACTGCAATTATAATGCGGAGATTAATGTTAAGACAGGGAATATGCAAGTAAAATAGCAATAAGCACATTATAAAAATAAAATATTTAAACATTTAAAACTATGACATTTGCCTATCTAGGACTCACTTAAATGGAAAGAAATAAATCACAGAAAGCTTTAATAAAATATTGTTATATAAAAGTTTTACACTAAGTGTAACTGGTTGTGTTTTTGAGCATACAAGACCCATGAGTAATGTTTGCAACAGATTGGCAGATATCATAGCTTGCAACGCAAAAGTACAAGAGCAAACAAAATATATAAGCAGGTGTAATAAAAGCAAAAACAGACAGAAAGACCATTGACTGCAAGTGAAATAATCAAGTAATTATACAATGTCATAGCATTAGCATAATAATAACACAAGTTCAGCAATTTGTACAAGCACAAGCACATAGCACGATTGTATTACAAAAACATAAGTAACTGAGTAGTAGGCAAAGCAGAAATACAGCAATCTACAGTTAATACAAACACAGAAATGTTGATACAAAACATCACAACCTGAATATAATTTTGACACTACTAATCTAATAGCCACAGGCTTAAAACTAACATAGGCAGGGAAAAGCAACATACAAGAAAGAAAAATTAAACAACAATAAAACAAAAAGTTAATACAAATACATACATAGTTGAACTCTAAGTAGGCCCCACCAAGGCTGTAGGAGCTCACAAACCTGGTTTGCAAGCGATAAACTTACAGTCTCTGCCACTCCATGTAGATATGAGGCTTCTGAACTGGTTGAAGCTGGAACAGGTCCTAAAGTGTTCTGTTAGTGAGTTCCACAGCACTGGCGCAGCATACTTGAAGATCAGACAAGACGGGTGGTTGTAGATCTTTTAACAACAAGATCAGACAAGACGGGTGGTGCAATGTTATTAACCATTTTAAAAGTTTCTAAGGCCATGGTTCGCATTCTAGGTACATGTAATGATGGTTAAGTTTGCTTTTTCAAGTAACACTGCAGATGTGGACGAATAATCATTATATACAAATCTAAGAGCTCGCTCTTGAGTCTTTTCCATTTTCTTGGTATTAGTTTCGGAGCAAAAATGCAAAGCTTGTGAACAGAAGTTAAAATTTGACAATACAAAAGTGTAGAATGTGGTAAGCCGATTTAATTTATTTACATTACATCCAATTCTTTTTAAAACATTTACCTGCTGAGCAGCCTTTTTACAAATATTGCTAATATGAATATCAAATTTCAGCTTGCAGTCAGTGTCCACCCTCAAAAGTTTTACAACTTCATCACAAGAAATGTGGGTGTTTCCTAAATAAAAAACAGGGGATTTGCCGGTAGTTTTCTTGCCAACAGCTATGACCTGAAACTTATCATGGTTTGCTTGCATGCAGTTAAAATGAAACCAGTCAATAAGAATTTTACTTTCATCTTGGAGAACTTTTACTAGTTCGTCAAACTTAGGGGAGTGGAAAGACTGTGCGTTATCGTCCGCATAGTTGTATAAAGTTCCTCTCTGAATAAAATAGAAAATGTCATTAATGAATACATTAAACAATAGGGGCCAGGAACTCCCTTTTGTAAATCTGCCAATGTACTTATAATGTGACCTATTTTAATTTGTTGTATTTTAATCTTGTTTGTTTATTTAGACTCAAATGATGGAGAGAAAATATTGCTTGAATATAACACCATTAAGGCCATTTGCTCAGCACAGTTTACATCATATATTGACACAATACCAGCTTGTAGTGAGATATTAGTAGACATCACGGATCAGGGAGAACCTTTAGCACAAACTGAATTAAGAGAAATCAGAAAAGCTCAGAGAGAGGACACTATAATTGGAAAATGGTACAAAGCAGTATTAGATAAAAGATTACCTGGAAAATCAGTAATATTTCAAAAGGAAGACCATGTGATGAAAAAGAATTTCAACCATTTTAAGATCATAAGAGGTATTCTGTACAGATGCATTCAAGAGGGAGATAAATTAATAAAACAATTTGTCATTCCTGAAACATACAAGAAACAGATATTGACAGGACTTCATAATGAAGTAGGCCGCCCTGGGCGTGATAGGATGTATTCATTACTCCGTTACAGGTTCTATTGGCCTTGTATTTCTGCAGATGTGGAGAAGTGGGTTAGTCATTGTGACAGATGTATAAAAAGGAAATCTTCTGGAAACATAAGGGCTCCATTAGTCAATAAAGTCACAACTTACCAGTTGGAGCTAGTTACAATGGACTTTTTTTCTGTGGAACCATCAAAGGGGGGAATAGAACATATTTTAGTGGTCACAGACCATTTTACAAAATACTCCCTAGCTGTACCCTGCAAGAACCAAACAGCTAAAACCACAGCGGAGGCCCTGTATAACAATTTCATTGTTCACTATGGTATACCCACAAGATTACATGCAGACCAAGGCGCAAACTTTGAATCAGAAACTATTCAGGAGTTATGCAAGATCATGGGCATTAAGAAATCTAGAACCACACCATATCACGCAATGGGGAATGGAACATCAGAAAGATACAACAGGACACTCTTAAACATGCTTGGTACAGAACAAAAGAAAGACTGGAAAAAGTATATTCCATCTCTGGTTTACGCCTACAATTGTACTGTTCACGAAACCACTAAAATATCACCTTTTGAACTCATGTTTGGTAGAGCCCAAAGCCCAAAACTACTACTTGGTAAGGGTATGTAATAAGTGAGAATCTAGAGTCAAAGCTCTTGTACATAAGAGTCCAACTCGCTACGTGATTATCACTTTCATTTCATTTCAGTCCTATATTATGTCCAACTCAGTCACGTCTGAAAGCAAGCATAATCGTTAGTGATTCACATTCTTACAAAAGTTTTTAGCTTCAGAGTAGAAGAAATGAAATATCTTAATTAGCTGCAGGTAATATATTTATCTCGTGAACAAGAAACGTGCTTTTGCATGTTCTGCGTAAAACCAATAGAAACCAGCTAAAAATATATGCATGAGCATACAACATTTAGCGTAGTGTAAAGTCGTGCTCGACTTCTCCACCAAAGTTTATCCTGGGTGTTCATGGAAGAACAAGCACACTAGAATAAATATAAAAAAATTCTCTCCTAAAACATGTTTTGTTTTCAGATGTTGTCATTTAAAGTTCTTTCCTTGTAAAACAGAAATAACATTGCTCTAATACACTTAGAATTAGCATGAGACTTTGTGCTCCCCATTAACTGCTATTCGGTACCAGTACATGACGGTATGGGCCATGGCGGCGAATGAAATGCGTCAATAGTGACGTAATGCAGATGTGACGTCACCAATGGCGAAAACCAAATCGATAATGTAGGTCAGTAGGTGACTTTCTTTAAGGTTACTGTAGAGTGCTAATGACATGACGTCTCGCGTATTAAATAAAACCAAGCAGAAGAAGAAATTCGCTTCGATTAAAGTGTCATCTGGTGAATGTAAAGACTCCGTGTGCTTTGATTCAGTGCTTTGATTCAGTCTTGTTATATTTTCTGGTCCTTTGAGATCATGAGTCCATTCAATATCTATGTAATATGATTCCAATTATGCCGGGGGGCATGGGAGGGGTCATGAGGGGTGTTAGACATTCAATTGCCTCTCATGAACAGACTCAATCAATTAAACCGAGTCTGCTATTATTTTGCTTGGTTGTACTCTATGCTTCCAAAATATCTTTTACAAGATTTCATTGAAGTATGATTTTATATTGTGTTTGAAAAAAAGTTAACATACATGTATTAATAAATGTATGATATACTGTAATCAATTTCATGTTAGATATATAAGAGGGGGAAGTCGTTCAGATTTAAAAACAAATGAAAAAATGACAAAAAGACGTTAAACAGAAATCATGTGAATAATTTAAAAAGGATATAACATTTTGCATAACTGTGTAAAATCCTTGATAAAAAGGTATCTTCTTAAAACCGGACTTTTAGTTTGGTCAGACAGGATCCAGTTTTCAGAGTTTTACTGTAAAGCAGAAAACAACAATTATAAAACATACGATACATTCAAATAAAGAAATCATATTAAACATTTACAGAGAAAAAAAAAACATCCTGAACATTCAACACACAGATGAGATTGAAATTCTTTACTCACTCATTAAACATAAGATAATACAACCATAGTGTTTCCACACTAAACGATCAGAAAAGTGATATTGTAAATTCATCAAATCTTGGAAAAGCAAGCATCTTAAATAAAAATTTCAGTCTGTTGTTTTCCCTCCTTGCTGTCTAAGCTAGGCAGAAATGCTCTAAGGAACCCATTCTATCCAGTGATGCCTAACATAGATATTGACACGATAGGTGTCAAGAAAATCCTCAAAGTAGACATAGCTGCTGCTGCAGATAAGATAAACCCCTTTTAACTGAAGTAGCTCTGACGGAATGGCATTTAAATTAGTCTTGATTTGATAATTTAAAAGTATGTTGTTTAAGAGTTTCAGAAACTTCTCCAAATTCGTCAAATTCCATATAGCCGCTCTTGCAGATAGTCCTACTTATGAAGCCATTGATCAGTTATAACTGGATTAATGCGGAAAGAACTTATCACAATGCAAAAAGATGTAAATACATGCATATTGCATGGCATCAGAAAATGCCAAGTTTTAAACGCCGGGTCCTACCTGGCTGATATTTCGGTGGTAAAGCCATCAAGCATATTTAGAGAGTAGGCTGGGCTTATCTGACAGATGATGGGTGATAACACTGAAACTTTATCGCTAGTAAACAGAGCCACGTGTGCTTTTGTATATTTTTCAGATCTGAATAAATTGTAGTAAATACTCATCTACAAATTAAAAAGCCTATGTATCTACAAGGGTATCTACAAATATTTGGCATTGTTGAAATACTTATAATTTACATGACTGGATGAAGTTAAGAAGTTTAAACTTAACTTTGCTTTTATGCTCAGTATCAGAGCAATGGTACACAGGAATTAGCTTTTTATGTAATAAATATTAAAATGTGGAAATATTTTTGCTTACTTACACAATTCTTTGAAACATATTCCATAGAATTTTTGAATCTCTCAGAGTTATAACAATATTAGTCAGTATGTGTATTACATAATGAATGTTTGAATATTTGTTTTTACATCTCCCAGTATTTGAATTTTGAAACTACTTGCTCTGCTATCCATATTTAATATGCATATAAATACTAACAAACTGCACTAAAAACATACACCTGGTGACTAAATATCCTAGGAATGTTTTAGTTCAGCTTATCACAGTGTCCAGAATACCCCCATTTTATAAAGTAGGGTACTCAGAGTAATCAGACCTTCTAATTTTACTAGTACTTATTTCAGTATACCAAAAATACTCATCTGGTTGTAAGAGCTATATATTTTAACTGTAACAGTTTCAAATTATACAGCTACTGTTCATTTGTTTGAAGTAGGTAAATACTGAAGAAAGTCAAATAACCTTCTAACCTAATGGGTCAACCAATGTTTTGGGAACTAGATATAAATCTCTTTTATCTACAGCTTTCAGGTGGCGTAGCTAATTACTGTAATGTGTGCAATACAGGGATGCTGGGGATTATAACTCTTGATAATTGAGTGGAACAAATGTAGAATATGTGAACAATGTGATATAATATGTGCTCAACATTTTGAAGGTTAAATCAGAAAGTGAATTATCATTTATGGAGTAAATCTAGCTTGTTTATAGAAAAAGCAGAATATTTTATTTCTTTTCTTTATCTAATAAATGCTGAATGGAGTTATTTTTTCATCTCCCGCCATCTGTCAGATAAAGATGTTACTCGTGTAAACTTCCCTATTCTGTTATTGGCTGAAAGGGAGGTCATAACCTTTATGTGGGCTGGCTTTAGCAAGTAGAGGTAAATTTGAATTTCTAGCAGACAACAAAAAACTTTTTTTCAGAAAGGCAGTAATTACTTGATTCAAATTTACAAAATTTTACACACTGAATTCTGTCATACTAGAGAACATATGTTCCAAATTTCAAAAAATAAAGTTCAATAAAAGTAGAGATATTTAGAAAAAATGTATGAGTTTTCTGTTGTTCACAGCACTGTGTTCAGCTGAAAAGTAGACATTTTCTGAGCTTTCTGCCTTTTATACTTTTACCCTGGTATTTAAGTATAATAAAATATATTAAGATTCACTGTTTAAGCTGAACTTTGGATATAATCTTATTTGTACCATATCTCACATCATAGATAAAAACTCTTCAATCGTTATTCCTTTTAACTTGTGACATACAGGTGTACAGATAAATACAAGATGCAAATTTTATTTAAAATCAGCGTTACATAAATAGACAACATTAGCTAAGTATAGCTATTGACAGACATTATTTGCAGCATCCATAGTCTGTTCCACTGATCTGTCTAGCAATATGTACAGAGTCAGTAACAAGCCAGTTACAAGTATACAGATTTCTGTATCAATACCATGATCCACCGCGTGAATGCTAATCTAAAAATATACAGGCTTTCCCTAAGAGAAATGTACCACAATATAAACATCAGTAATGAATGTTCATAGAAAATTGTCTTAATCCTCAAAAGCAAAGAACTTAACATGCGTATCGTCAGTTAACAAAGATAACATGTTAAACCTACAACTACGAAGGTTTAAACAATACACAACTGATAAGCGCATATAATTCCAGTCATCTATTGTTCATATGGTGTAAAATATACTATAAATCATCTCTATCTAAGCAGGTATCTAGTATAGATAATAGCATTGTAATCAAGTATAAGTAAATGAAATCTTCTGCAAAACTTCATAAATTAATGACTTTCCATATTTAGTGGTTAAAATTACTAATGTACTGTATCTCCATCAATTATCTTCCTAAATGTTTCTAAATATGAAACTGTGTATTTTGTTTCTTTATTGTTGCAAAACAATGCATATTTGGTTTTTACAGAAAACTCTAATGTTTTTTTTTGTAAGTTCCATCGCATAATGAAATAAGTCTTAATGTATATAGATCTACTTAATGTATATAGATCTACTATAGCAGCCGACAAAAAAAATCTAAAATAAAAGGAAGCTCCGCGTGACGTTTACATAGATATATACACTCAGCCAACCAGCGATTGCTATCTTTTACTAATTTTATACCTGGCGCGTCATAGCAGTCGTTAATATGTAGTATAAACGCGCGGAAGAGTCTACATCATCCAATGATCTAGTGCCATAAATTTCCACAGGTGCCCGTCCAGTCTTGGTGCCCATATGGGTGCCCCCCCCCCCCCCCCCCCCCGACAAAAAGATAGTTAAAAACCACTGTTTTAATCCGAAAACGAAAAAAAAATGAAAAAAAATATAGCAGTATATATAGGAAAAAACAATTTTTCAAAATTTTTATTTTATTTGTCCGTTTTAGGCTTAAAACAGTATATATACATTTTTTTCCTTTTGGAGGGGGCGGTACCCATATATGGGCACCAAGACTGGACGGGCACCTGTTCTGGTTCTGGTTCTTCAGGTAATTTCCCAATCTCTATATTGGCACTGCCGGCAGAGCAGCTGGCAGGGTATAATCCATTTGAATCAAAATAAATCCATCACCGTGAACATCATGCAGTGAACATATATACACTTGACTGTCTATTTACATCACTTATCATATCATATCTGTATCCAGCAGTTAATAATCAATCAATATCACATTTGCAAAGTTATCTCTATATTCTCAGTCTACTTCACACACGCGCTTTATCAGTATACTGTACAGTTCAGTCTTAATATTTTATGGTCTGAGTATTCAGTTATAATATAATAATAATATTGTTATTTTTACTTTTACTCTTGTGGTCTGAGTACTTATTTGCAATTGACAGATAGAGGCAATGAGGGGTATATTAATTAGCTGAGCTAGGTTTAAGTTTGAGCGATCGGATGCTGTGAAGATGGTAGCATAAGGTTTGGCTTCCACGCTCTATGTCCAGCTAAAGTAACTAGCTTTGAGGGCATGTTTTTGAGCTACCCACATTTTCTTGAAAATATCACTATCCACGTGCAGTAAACTTTACAAAATATTGCGTTGGTAGGGAAAAACGTTACCTGCGTTAATTGCGGCATTGCATTTAACGAAAGGAACGAGAAAATCGCGATTTAAAATAGTGCTTTCTGTGAGAGCTTTTGGACATTAGAACGGACATTTTTCGAGTTCGGCGAATCATCCAGAAATACGCCATTTTTTGAGCGAAAATTCTACCAAAATGATCTTAGATATCAAAGAGAACGCAGCAGTTGGTCGTTTATCAAGGAACAGTCGCTTGGGTTTGGTTTTCAAGCCATTTGAAAATACGCTTGCTGTGGAAGCATTGCGGTTTGTCCGGGTTAACAGCAAAACTAAAGAAGACACGGACATATGTTATATCACCGGAGGTACGCATTGATATAAGGACTTGCACCAGCTAGGTGTCATTTTACAAAAATATATCTTTAAAAACTTTACCTTCAAAAACACCGTTTTGTGTACAAATTCTGCTTGGCGTGATACCCAACTTGAAACGTCACAAGACGCGTGATTGTGCACCGTGAGGGTGGATTCTATCAAGTACGTTTCTGAGCATTTGAAGTCCCTTTGTTCTAGACTCTTGCAATTTTCTACAATCCAGGATGAAGTGTTGTAAATCTTCGTCAGCTTTATTACATAGCTGGCATGTTCTGGTGACTTCTGCTTTGTTAATTTTTCATATGACATATGAGCGACCTGTGAAGTTTCCACTTTTCTCTACTGTATTCAGTATATCTATAACTTTTGCTGCATTTGTTTGTAGTACGTAGGTGCAAGTCATTAGTCTTACTTTTATTTCTGCCCGCTTCACCTCGTGTTCCCTTGGGCGTACCGAATGCCATATATTGTGCAGTTCCTTTGTAGGTCTTCGCTGAATCTGCAGGTACTTCAGAGATGAAACATATAAATTTCTTTCCGCGAAATGCAATCATTTCTGCATTCATCGATACAGTACAGCGCTTCAGGCGTTTGAATTATCCCGATTTAGATTGAGCGGGTGGACGTGGTGCTAAAGAATACTTACGTTTTAATACTTTTATTGTGTAAATTCTAATAATGTCAGGCAGAGAAGGTAAAAAAAATTAGAAAATATATATTTATAGTTTTTAATTATTCATTAAACAGTAAAAGGTCATAACAGGAGATGAGTTCATAACATAAAATTTTGTTGCGCAATACTCTCGAACATACTCTGGTATCCTTAGCTAATACAATTCAGCTTGTTGAGATGTTATATGTTGGTTTGGATCTCTGAGCTGAAATGTACCCCATATTGAAACCTAACCAGAAATCGTGCCAGAAGTCTGTCGCGCTATAATTTTGTCAAATCAAATGCCACAGACTTGCCTTTTAATTTAGGCTGTGGCTAGACAGCGAACTTATTCGTCCGGAACCAGTTCTTTAGCCAAAGTTCCGTGCATAGGCTAGGGAACCGGAATTTTATTTCTGTGCATAAACTGGCGAAATTCACTTTGTTTCTTTTCGTAAGTGTCAAGTGTACTCGCCGCAAACTGTCCGCCATATTGGAATGATAAAATAAACTAGTACGAATGAATGCGAAAGCCGAAATAAACTTGAAATTTAAACTTACATGGTGTAAGACAATAAAAGAAACGATTAAAACAAATTAAGTAATTTCTGTTAATTAGTATTGATTACATATCTTTTAACGTGAAATGCCGAGGTGTTACAAACCAGTATTTAAAGTATCTGTATGAAGTTTTAAGGGCAATTAAATTAATTTGTTCATCTATAAACATGTAATGACGCAAATACAAACCAATATTATTTTATATTTAAATAATTTAAATATTATAGTAAAAGTTTAAAGCAAAATTTAATAACATTTAAAAACTGTGAAGTATATTTCACGCATTTATTCGTACTAGTTTATATCATTCCAATACGGCAGACATGGTATATATGCGGCGAGTACACTTTTGGAGACAGTAAACGCAGTTAACCCTTTCCCACACGGATACGTTTATCACCGTATCTATCGATTACCGAACAGAAACGTATTGACCCGAGTCTATCGGTTCCCCGATAGAAACGTATTATACCGATTAACGGCCATTTGAACAGAATCGTTTTATCCCGTGTCTCATAATCAATCGCTTTATTTTCGTTCTTTTCCTAAAGAAACAAATTCCGGATGTTTACTAACTCAAATTATGGGATTTCGTCATCATTATTTACGTACAAGATCATGTGGTTACTATTTAAATTTATCGAGTACTTTGCAAAGAAAGACACCGGGGTTTTTTCCTACATGTGCACGACGCTACGTCATGGAAAATTACTGAGAAAACTGCTTGCAACTGGCCGGTTCGCGGGCTTTCCTCGTTCTAAAAATAACAACCATTTAACATCAAAGTATTTTTAAATGTGTTAGGTCATGAAGGTCACGCGTGATACATGCGGATTTCCCCTAAACAACAATTTGTGTATACGATGGCTTGGAATTTATGGCCTTACATAACGGGAAGTGTTAATCAAAACAGAAGGACCGCGGCTTTCAAATATTTTATGACACCCCAAGAGTTAATTGCTGCGGAAGTCACCCGTGATGTACCGACGTTTGATCATCAAAATATTACGTAATATTATCTTAAAATTTTTAATTTTTAGCACAAGAATACTGTAGTCGGTTACGAGTCTCGATCCCAGCGATCTTTTTGCACTTTCAGAAATTTTATGATCCGTTATTTTTGTAGTGTTATTCAGTTTGATGGTTGTTTTTTTTTTATAAATACTTACCGATTCCGATTCGGAAGATAAGTCTATGAACTATAAATCAAACTTTCAAACATCAAAATGAAATTGTATATGAATTTCAATGTGAAAGTAATCCAAAACAGAATTTTATGCCTAAAAATATATATTCCCGTACTTTAACACTTTATATCTTCGAAACTCAAAGAGAAACTACAATAAATTTTGTATCATCGGAAAGAGAATTTAAATTGCTATAAACTTTATATTGACAAAAATAATGTCAAACTTACAGAAAATATTAAAATAATGACATTTTTAACATAAGTGTGTGTAATCACAAAATAATGCCAACACCTCTGTTCAGATAAGACAGTCACCTTTATCAGCCATATACCGATTATTGATTATTGATTATCACTTATCAGTGTTATGTAAAAGAGGTTACTTTGGCTTCTGTTCTGTGTGGTAAAGGGTTAAATGCAAGGGAATAGTAAAATTAATTAAGATAATAATATGCATGACACTTACCAAGAAACAAAGTGGATTTCGGCAGCATTATGCATAGAAATAAAATTCCGGTTCCCTAGCCTATGCACGGTATTTTGCTTAGAGAACTGGTTCCAGACGAATAAGTTCGCAGTCTAGGGAACCGATTCCGGTTCTCTAGCCACTGCCTTTAATTTAATATATTTTAACCCATTTTTCTTTTAATCTGGCATAAAATAAACCATGCAACACCATTTGAAAATGAGTTATACATTTAAGTTTCAAATGGATACCACTGTCTATAACTTGCCCACCATTGCAGTTGGCACGTGATCAAAGTACTCTACATTTTGAAAACAAATCTAGCGGCAGTGTGTGACATTAACGGTAGCCCGATCGGCAATGGCTACGAAAAATCGGCTCGGGCGACAGAAAATCAGCAGATCGTAGCCCGTTGGGCTATGAAAAATGCTGTGGAATAATTTACCAAAAAGATCATTGCAAAACGTGGTTTCGCGAGGGAGCGACTTAAGCGAAATAGTCATTTAGAAGCTTCAAACTTCGCTCAAATCTTACCTCAAAGCAAAATTCAAGTCGTCTGATCTTTTATTAGCTCGACTTTTCGAAGAAAATGTAGAGCTATTGCACTCGCCCCGGCGTCGGTGTCGCCATTGGTTAAAGTTTTTGATAAAGTCAAATATCTCTGTTACTATCAAAGCTATTGACTTGAAACTTAAAATAGATATTTACTATCAAAGTCTACACCAGGGGAAACAATCCCCATAACTCTGATTTGAATTTTGACAGAATTATGCCCCTTTTTACTTAGAATTTTTTGTTAAAATTTTTGATAAAGTCAAATATCTCTGTTACTATTTAAGCTTTTGACTTGAAACTTAAAATACTTATTTACCATCAAAATCTACACCAGGAGAAACAGTCCCCACAACTCTGATTGAATTTTGACAGAATTATGCCCCTTTTTAACTTGGAATTTTTTGTTAAAATTTTTGATAAAGTCAAATATCACTGTTACTATCAAAGCTTTTGACTTGAAAATGAAAATACTTATTTACCATGAAAGTCTACACCAGGAGAAACAATCCCCATAACTCTGATTGAATTTTGACAGAATTATGCCCCTTTTTAACTTGGAATTTTTTGTTAAAATTTTTGATTAAGTCAAATATCTCTGTTACTATTAAAGCTTTTGACTTGAAACTCAAAATAGTTATTTAAGTTTTAATATCAAAGTCTACACCAGGAGACACAATGCCCATGCTCTGATTTGAATTTTGACAGAATTATGCTCTTTTTTTAACTTAGAATTTAAAAATTATTTTTTTTGATAAGTCAAATATCTCTGTTACTATTAAAGCTTTTGACTTGAAATTCAAAATAGTTATTTTCTATCAAAGTCTGCACCAGGAGACACAGTTCCCATAACTCTGATTTGAATTTGACTGAATTATGTCCCTTTTTAACATGGAATTTTTTTTCTGGTAAAGCTCTAATTCAGAGTCAAGCACTGAGAAAAGTCGAGCGCGCTGTCTTACGGACAGCTCTGGTTTTCGATCTGCACTCGCTAATCTGTTGACACTTTGCACCATGTCATAATGTGTGTTGAGTACACATACACACACATCGATAGCATAATGTAAGCTCCACCTACTTCAGGTACTTGTGAGATTTCCGCCAGAAGTGTGAAAGCGAATCAAATTATCCGTTCCACCAGAGGCAATTGTAATCGGCCAGTCAGCGCCGCAGTTACATCTTTGACATTTAGCGTTTAATTGTTAACATGCGTGAGTCGTTTTCTAAAGAAATTTTCGATTAACCGTGAGATTAATTGAAATTATAGACACAATTATTTGGTATCCATGGTAAAAGAACGACATGTAAAGTATTAACTTCGTAAAACTAACTTTGATGGATGAATTGATTTGAATATGTATTTCTAGGTTTGACACGGTTTACTTTCAGTTTTATTCGAATGAGAGACTGTTCACACAAGTAGTGACTCAGTATTGATAATAAACCCCTTTCATCCTGCATTCATATATTACACGATTTGGCACCAAAAAATCGGTGGGTTAGGTACAGCACCGTCTTGAACAGATAACATTTTTCTGAATTTTGTAGTGAAATCGCTGTATTGTAAATGAAAATGAATGGTCATCGAATCACTTCACAGCGTTGAGGTAGAAATATTATAATGGATGGAGTCTTCCCACTTCTCCCTAAATCAGCTTGAGGGAGAAGTAACTTCTCCCAAAAAATTGGGCCTAGCGAGACTCGTGACAGACCTGGAAAATTGTTTGGGCTATGAAAAATTCTGTCGGGCAACAAAAAATTGGAAGTCTGTAGCCCCATTGGCTACGGAGTTAAAAAGTTAATGTCACACACTGTAGCGGTATAGAATCGTTATAATTTATGGAATATTTGTGAATTTAAACTTTCTAACTTCTAAGGTGTGATTTTATGAACTTTGTTAAAAATTCTTTTATTTTTAAGTCAATTAAATCAAAGAACTAAAAAATACACAGAATGGCAACTGGAGATAATCTCGCGTTGGCTCGTGTTAGCGCATCATCTTATTTCAAAGCGTTTGCCGACTTGATCAATCATGATCAAATCAACAGACGCTAATACTCCCATCACACCAAGCTCGTTTTCAGTACGTTCTAAAAAATGTAGCCGAACGGGCTCAAACTGTGTGGCAATGGACCAGACTTAGTAGCGACGTTCTACAGTCTGTCTAAGAACTTCATGGACGGGGTTGAACGGGAAAGGTGCTCCAGAACTTTGAGCCTACTCAAAAATTTCTGCCGATCATTCCGTCCTACAGTTAGACGGACTGACAACGTACTTAAAATGAGATGGACGTACTATGAACTTAACCGCCGTACTTCGATCATACTAGAGACGTGGTATGAAGTAATGCAATCGGGTGTAAATTTAAGTGCGTGTGTACACCGACCGAATCCGTTTGTAGCTCGTTTAACCCGTTCACAGAAAGTCTTAACTCGACTGCATTACATCCTTAGTGCGTTGTTATTCCGTCTGAATACGATCAAAATAAAATACTAAGTTTGCAGTACGTTTCGAAACAGTTCTAAGAGTTTGCAATACGTTCTCAGTACGCCCCGCATGTCTTTAGTACGTTTATTCACAGTTCCTACAACGTCGATCCCGTCTGCAATACAATTACACAAGTTAGGGTATTAATACATGCCGTTGCCATACAGGTTTAAGATTTGGGCATAAAGTTTAGCCAAGTTTATGCCTTTGCTTTTTTCTTCTTTGGTTTCTTACTCTGTCCTCCTTCATCCTCGGACTTGGAGACAGATTCGTCAGAAGGTGCAGGGAATAAATTACGATGCACATTCTCTCGACTTTCACGTTCAGTGGCTGACTCAATAGACTCTGTATCGGCTTCTGTGAGACATTGGTCTTTTACTGCTTTAACACTTTACACCCGTCTCTGTTTGGCTTCACTTTTCTTTGTAGCCATATTGATACTTGCCTATTGCTGTGGATTTTTTTTGTGTCTTGAGAGGCTGAAGAGACAAACAAGAATGAGAACTGGGCGAAACGTGATGGCTTTTAATAGCCGATGGGCTAAACGGTGATTGCAATTTACGTTCTGAACGTACTAGGGAGAGATGAGGATGTAATCAGAACGAGCTGAACTGTCTGTAAACGAGTTGGTCGAGTTAACAACTAGTTAGAACCTATGTCGACGTACTCGGAACGAAGTAGGACTAGTTACAAACCTCTTTAATCTGACTACAGACGGACTTGGACTGCCTACAAACGATGTCCACGAGGTGAACGGGCATTTTTTTCCGAACTGAACTTACTACAAACGGACTACAGACGGGATAAATAGCAACCACAGCTGATTTTTAACTTTCATTTTATAACTATAAAAACCAAATCATATTGTAAATCTCTTCAGAACACTTTAAATTTTGAAGATATCTCTACTAGAAGTAAAGTTATGAATATTTTAATGTCTCAAATTTTAGTTGTTTTGTAGAATTTTTCCTTAAGAAATATGTAAGAATACGCGTGAAACGGACGGCACCGAAAATCGAGCATAATTCAGTAAAATGCCTGTAACTTTTGTAATATTGCAGATAATTGCATGAAATTTTCAACTTTAATGTAAATTCTTATGCTGAATCCATTTCTGCAATTAATTTAGTTGTATCTCTTCAACCAATGAAATTATTGCATTATGAAATAAAGAAAATGAACAGTTTTTTTACAAAAAATTATTTTTCCGACTGTAGACAGAAATAAAGCAACACACAATTGTATCTTGTAAAAATAAAATAGTGTTTTATTAACATAAACACATTGGATGCAATTATATATGTATAATAAAACAAATCATGAATGTCATACGGGCACTATTGCACTTGTAAGTTGTCTGGGACATGGCTCATGTATACTGTTAATGTTTAGAACAAACTGTACATTTATGAACAACAATCTGTTAGATTCTATATACTGATGGACACTGGCTTAAACTGACTCTAACACTGGTGTGTCTAACTTCTAAAAAACTTGTATTTGTATTCTTCAAATAACTGATTTATTTCCTTATATTGTTCAAAATATCATTGACGTCGGGAATTGACACACTGCGGTATAAATCAGCGCATCAATACAAATTCCTTGTTAACAGTTTGTGTATCATCTCTTACTGGCCAAATGTAATGGCCTGGTTTCCTACACGGTGCCATAAATTTCACAGTTGCCTCCGGTCCTTGGGATTTGGATACCACTGGTCTTGATAGGCGATGGCTACATATACATTGTCAGTGAATTGCTCTATGATTGGTAATTTATTTGAGATGTCATAGTCCTCCTCCTCCTCCAGGTCATTTTCAGGCTCTTTCAGGGTTTTTCTCCTTTTAGGGGGGTTATCTCTTTCCTTTATCATATCCTCATTGATTTCCTTCACAACAGACCTTTCTATATTCCTACTAATTTCTTTCAACTCTCTCCCTCCTTTTCTGGCCTTTTGCATTAAACTTGACCTACTCTGTGACGGCATATCAGACAACCAGTTCATAAGTGACTTTCTGTTTCTTTTTAGTAACTGAACTGTAGTGTGATGATGCATGGAAGCATTGGGTCTACGTTTCTGTGAACTGTCTAGATCACCGAAATGATGCTCACATCCCAGGTTTGTGGTGTGGGCAAAGCTTGTCCGTTTCAAGTCTTTCTCACTTGGCTCTTTCGCGTACTGGCCTCCTGGCATAAAATCTACTAACTGTTTTTCAACACACTTCAACATGGCAGTGGCGACAACTTGAACAGTTTCATGCAGTAAAGTTTCATTACATTTGTCAACATTAAACAATCTTGTACTGAGTCGGTTACGGTAAGGAATTTCTGACACATTAGTATTTTCATCATTTGACCAGTGACTGTCTGGGTTCAGTAATAATGTCTTGGGTGCTGTTGCGCATTGCCGTAGAAAGTCTGCGAGATCCTGTATATGTGAATATAACAGAAGATATGGAACTTCACCTCCTGTCATCAGATTCCAATATGGTCCTGTCACTGACATAGAACAATCCAAAGCATTGAAGCATTGTGATTAGAGTGTCACTTTGCAGGTCTGCTTGTACCGATCTAATTTTCTGGTTGGGCTGCTTAACAGTATCTATGACTGTGAGAATATCTTCTGCATGGAGGAGAACTTCAGCTGCCGTTTGGAATAAAGAATTGAAACGATTGTCACGATAATTTCCAATAATGGTCTTGATTCCTTTTTGCCAACAATAGGCTTCCCACCTGTCGCGTAGGCCAAAATGATCACCAGCAGGTCCGAAGGTATCGGAAACGGTTCTTGTTACACGTTCAACACTGGTTCCCTTCTTAGTCCAGAACTTGAACTGTGGAAGAGCGTCACGACCAAGAGGCCCATTTTGGTTGACGAGTTTGTTTTCAAAGCCTTTTAAGTCACTGCAGGCATACTTATGGAACCCAAGGAGAACATGGGCCATGCAGTGAAAGTGTTGTACTTTTTGTTTTTGTTCATCATTACATGTTTCAATGATCTCTTTGCGCCACTGATCTAGTAATTTGTCGGCAAGTTTCTCATTACTTGCACGATCGCTCATCGTGAAAGCCAGTTTGTTTAAAGAGTCACTGATAAAATCATGTCCCATAGTATCAGATGAAGTCTGATGTTTAGATTGGTGTCTTGTTTGGGTGGGGGTCATTGGGGGTGGTGGGACTTCTTGGGTAGTTTGTGATTCACTTTCTGGAGGACTGTCACTGTCAGCAGGGATTTGTGGGGAACTGTCACTGTCAGCAGGGAATTGTTTTGGATTAGGATTTTTTTTCACACTTTGGGACTCACTTAACTTCGTTTTGTCTTTGATCAGTCCAGTTTCACATTGTAAATGTGCTAGTTGTTCCATGTGTCTAACAGTCACATTATGAATAGTTTTGGCACTTTCATGGGCAACACGGGTGAAGCCCAGACTTATGATGTCACCACTATCTAACGTTACAGATGTGTCCACTATTTTCTTCTTTTTTCTTGTAGTTCCGTCTCTGTTCAGTCCCCATGACTCTGCAGCATCAATTCGTGTCGTGATGTAAGCCTTAGCAAGATAATGTCCTTCATTTAAGATAGACTGAACTGAGGTTGTGTTTGGGAGATCGCCTTTTGTAAGTTCCCTGGAAAAAATGTGCTTGGACACCACTTGCATAACAGGAGAAATTTTCTCGGTCGCAACTTCCAGAGCAGCAAGTTCAATGACGCAAAGCCTTACATTGTTGGTGTATGAACCATCTTTATTTTTCGTGCAGTGTTTGTCGTTCAGCTCTTCAGTTAGTATTTCAACTTTCTCTGTCAGATTTTGAATTTCAATTTCTTTTGCAGACAACATTTCTTTCGAATCATTATTGGGATTTTCTTGGTTTCTGATTTTTTGCCTTAGCTTGTTTGCTTTTATTTTGTAATAGCTCGCAGATTTTTGCGGGTTCACTTTCAGTTGCTCAGCTTTTTCGGCTGTACTCACTTTATGATTTTGTAGTTGAAGCTTATTATTTAGTACTTGAAGCTCTTCTTTTAACAAGTCATTTTCAGTCTTCACATTTTGCAGCTGCTCAACAAGCTTTGTAGGGAGTGACTTTAATTTTACTTGTTTGAATTTCCGATAAAGACGCGATGGACGTATCGAGAACTGTTTAAGAACTAACTATGATCGCATTATGGATATTTTCCGGCCAAAGTACAAACATTCTAGCCAGATCGCAGCCGGTTTTACAATATTTTAGGATGGGTTGGGACGTTTTGAAAACTAGTTTGGTGTGATGGGGGCTTTACTGAAGTATGAACTGGCGGTCAGGCCAGCGCTTGATAAACCGAATCGAGTCCATTTTTCAAATGGCAACTATTGATTTCTCAGACTTCAAGTCATAAATTCATTCCTTCCTCATGTGGAAAATACTAATAACATTAAAAAAGCACCATTATCATTATAAACAAATGATCTGATAGAAAGTTCTCTTATTTCAAAGCGTTTGCCGACTTGATCAATCGTGATCATTACATGTAGATGCTTACTACAATGAGATCTCGTTCAGTTGCCAGTGATGTTGGCGTGTAAGCCTTTCAAGTTGCGGATCTATTTATTTTATAGCTCTTTGATTAAATTCATTAAATATAAAAAAATCAATCCTGAAATTAAAAAATAACCATGTGCCACGAACTTTGCATGACGTCATCAGTTTCTCGCGAGAGTAAGTGCGTAGATGTTACGGCTTGACCCAGTTGGGTAAACAAATTTTATGGGGTTACGCTCTAACTTAATGGACGCGACCATCGGAATATAAAAATAGCGTCAGTTAAGTCATGGAAGCCAGAACGAGTGTATTCCGAATCAGTCTAAAATGCGGCCACTTGAAATGTTTTACAGCTGATGACAACAATTTCGAAAATGGTTGTTTGTAATCTTTTAAGCATCTGTGCATATTAAACAACCGTAGGTTATTTCATTTACCTATTTTTCAAGCGATAAACACAGTTTAACTATGTTGTATATTGACTCGAGTAGTTTAAGGTCTTTGACGTTGATCATGAGGATTACATTTCATTTTATCATCAAAGTAAGTTGTTCTTTGAAAGTCAACAGGTGTATGACTCCAAAGTAGTCGCGTTCGTTTTATTACAAAACGCAAGTTTTTAACAAATTAATTATTGGTATCCCATCAGTTGGACCACATTCTATCAGCGTACACTGAAAAACAAAATGTTTGTGCAAGAAATACCAAAATTCTGTCGATGTTTCAAACCACTGCAATTTACTGTTTTTCCCGTTGATTCGCCATTTTCGGAATTGACGATAACCGAAGTATTCTGTAAACCACGTGACTGCTTTTTGGTTTCCCAAGTTTTTCCGTGTCGAATTAAGTCTTAATTTTAAAAGAAAGAAATCAACTGTTTTTTTGGTTTCCCAAGCTTTTCCATATCAAATTAAATCTTAAGAAATAAATCAACTTTTTCCACAGACATATTTTAAACTGTGTATTTGCTGATGTTGATACAGTCTATTTTTAACTTAGCCTATTCTACTTTAATCAAGGATGTTCCAAAAATTGCGCGTGCACGTACCTGCGACAGAGCTCCAGATAAGATGCGTATTAGCATAAATTACGCTTTGAAATAATGCATATATACATGTCTGATAATTTTTAAGCGTATAAAAACGTATCAGAAATTACAGAAACGCCCGCAATGACTTTTTACTAGCGTAAACAAAATCAGAACCGTCTAAATGCTTTACATAACACTCTGAGCACGGTCGGCATTAATTCTCCCACATAGAACATACACACGTATTTAATGGTACTCTATAAACTTAAGTTAAACTGTATTATACACTCGATGCGTGTGTAAATGAAATAGTTGGGAAACAATATTGATGGTACGGTAGTGTATTTTAAAGCGGTGTCGATTTAAAATATCAACTTCTGGTGTGGAGTAAGCAACAAAATGTCTCTTTCTAAGAATGTAAAAAGTGAACAAACACTCTACGCATTTTACACTATTGGATTCAGTAGCGAGTGTTTTAAGCCAAAGCAATAAAATCTGTAAAAAGATCCTTTGGAAGCAAAGAATGCAACAAAGAAGAGTAATAGCAGACTCGGTTTGATTGAGTCTGTTCATGAGAGGTAATGAAATGTGCAACACCTCTCACGCCCCCTAGCACCGGCTTAAGCGGAACTCTATTACACATATGTTGAATGAACTCCATGATCCCAGAGGACCAGAAAATATAACAACACTGCCAAGGGAGGAAAAAAAAAGCAAGAAACTTGAATGCTAAATTGAAACTGAACTGCAAACAAATTGATGAGTGTTACACCCAATAAATATGTTATAAAACCGATTTCTGTTGGTTTTTTTTTTCACATTTACAAATTTTCAGGAGTAAAATTATGATGAGTAAATTTCAGAATTTACCATTTTACTCATTCACAAAAATTATGATGAGTAAATACTCATAGGCCAAAAAAAATTTCTGGAGCCCTGTACGAGATTCTCGTGGGCGTTAGTAAATTGATAAAAAAGCGATGCAGAATAAAGAAGCAGGACTTTTTCCCCCTATAAATCTACCTCCGGTAAAAGGAGGTAATCCCAATGCAAAAAGTATGTTTTTTTCCCAAATTTGAATTTAAAATTCCCAAATGATTATACCTTTTAGGTTTTTTGCTGTTTTAAGATAGTTTTGCTAATTTGTATGTATATGTAGGAAAATTATACACTTACTGAAATGCAGTTCATTAATATTTCACACAAAAAAACCACCTTTATATAGGTTTTGGTAATTTGCAAATTGTCCCAATTAAGACAATTTCCAAGAGCATTTTCCCAATTCCACCGGTGTCGGTGGCATTCCCAAAATGATTTAACAAAGGCCTGAGAAGTAATGGAATTTTGGCATAAAATGGTTATATGTAGGTTTTATATCGAATTTTTTTTTCAACAAAACATTTGAATAATATTACAATTGTATGTAGACGTTACTTTTTTGCAATATTCGAACAGTGAACTTACATTTTATGCGCTGGTCTTAAACAGTTGATTTTGAAAAAGGACAATTCCATAACTAAAAGGTCACAGTCAGTATATAAAAGACCTACCTTATTTAGTTATGGTATCCAGAACTATGACTTCAGATGCTAATTTTTGCTGAGAAAATATAGAGATGATCTCTTCAAGAGACTCTTACTTAATTGTCAGGTGATGTACGCAGATAAATAATGCATGGACATGGTATACAATATATACCTATCATACTATAGATATATAAATATTTTAACATTACCATAATAAAAAAAGTTGTTTATATTAAACAAAAATCATTAAATATGGGGTATTCTGAATCACTGTACTTATTTCTGTTCTATTCTGTACCAATAGTTGTTTATATATAACATATATTACCGATACCTTCAGGGCTCCAGATAATTTTTTTGGCCTATGAGTATTTACTCATCATAATTTTTGCGAATGAGTAAAATGGTAAAATCTGAAATTGACTAGAAATAATTTTACTCTTGTAAAATTGCAAATGTAAAAAACAACAACAAAAAAACAGAAATCAGTATTATAACATATTTAATATTTATTGAGCGTAACACCCATTAATTTGTTTACAGTTCAGTTTCATTTTAAATTCTTGATAAAATACCTGTTTCAAGTTTGTTTTTTTCACCATACCTATTCAGTACTTACAATTTCTACTTATTTACAGCATATAATTTGTTTTGGACCAAACAAAGCCTCGGCAATGATAATAAAATTGCTATAGACCGTAACGGTTGACCGGCTTGCGTAATCGTATCGAGGACACAAAATAATGATTTTAATTATCCAATTTGTAGTTATTTTAAGTTGGCAAGACATATTACAATACAACATAAGCTGTATACCGCTAATTAAAAAGTGGTACAAACAAGATACTGTAAGGCTGCATTGTTTATCAATTAACTTTTACACATTTATCAATAGACACCGTTGATAATGACACGGCATTGTCCTAAATACAAACCGCGAGATGATCACGTGTCAGTCGGCACGTGGCGTGGTTGACATCTATCAGTAGCTAATTAACATACGACGCTCCGCCTCCTGCTATAATTCCGCTCGTGCCGGCAAACAGTATTGAAATTCTCTGGGATTTTGATTGACAAGGGGCAGGACTTTCGAACTTAGACGCATCAAAAAAATTTCCGCGAGTCAAACAGACGCATGAGGCATATAATGAGCGGGTCAAATACGAGTTTTTCTCGGTTTTTCGTGGGTCAAAACCCGGGACCTCGGGTCTACTGAATGCCGTGGTAAACCGGGCCGTCTTTTTTACGGAAATACCGGCGGACGGGGTTTATTTTTTTACGTCAGAATGAAGGTTTTTCGTTCTCGGCCTCGAGCGTTTTGTAAATTTATATGATACAAGCAGTTTGTCTGGGTCATTTTGGGAATTTTTGGATGAGAATTGGGAAAAAATATACCTTTTTTCAATTGAGAAAAGTTCCGTTTACCGGACCTTTATAAAGAAGGAAAAAAATTGCTGAAACATTCTTGTTGTATAGGCATACAGACACTAAATAGGAAAATGGCGCAAAAAAAAAGGTAGTCGCATAATAGCGGATACAAATAGTCCTCAGTTATTTTTATGCCCCCGGCATCTACTGAAGCGGGAGGCATATAGTGATTGTCCTGTCTGTCCGTCCGTCCGTCCATAGGAGGTTAACCAAATGGGACCGTTTCGTCTAGCATCAGTACCCCTTACTAGAATGACTTGACACTAATGCAGATGTAACCTGTGACCATTCCTCATCTTCAGACAGCCCGCCCGCTTAGCTCAATAGGTAAGAGTGTTGGTCTATGGATCTCGGGGTCGCGAGTTTGATCCTCGGGCGGGGCGTATGTTCTCCGTGACTATTTGATATCATTAGTCCTCCACCTCTGATTCATGTGGGGAAGTTGACAGTTACTTGCGGAGAACAGGTTTGTACTGGTACAGAATCCAGGAACACTGGTTAGGTTAACTGCCCGCCGTTACATGACTGAAATACTGTTGAAAAACGGCGTTAAACCCAAAACAAACAAACAAAATCATCTTCAGACATCACCTGACCTCAGTTTGGCCTTGACCTCATTTTGGACTTAGGTTGCTTTATATGGGCCATCTCTTGGTTAACCAAATGGGACCGTTTCATCTAGCATCAATACCGCTTACAAGAATGAATTGATACTAATACAGAATGTAACCTGTGACCATTCCTCATCCTCAAACATCACCTGACCTCAGTTTGACCTTGATCTCATTTTGGACTTAGGTTGCTTTATATGGGCCATCTCTTGGTTAACCAAATGGGACCGTTTCGTCTAGCATCAATACTGCTTACAAGAGTGAATTGATACTAATACAGATGTAACCTGTGACCATTCCTCATCGTCAAACATCATCTGACCTCAGTTTGACCTTGACCTCGTTTTTGACTTAGGTTGCTTTGTATCGACAAGGATACCACCGGGGGCATCAAGCGTTTATTGAACGCAGCTCCTTGTTTTTTCCTTATTTTCTATGCAACTTTTTTGCTCAAATCACATGACAGATCTATGATTGACATGCAGGTAGCATTTTCATAATGAAATAACAACATGACTGAACTTTTCATGGAAAATTGGATCATACACCACCACTACAATTTGGGGACTCATTTTTAGCTGATTTTGCAGTTTGTGTGTTTGACTGAAAATAGTTTTCTTGCATCAAACATGACCGACACTTTTCTTTTGATTTTTATTCAGCACTGACAATATTCTTGAAGAAAATGTAAGTTACAGACATTTAAAATGGGTCGTGATGTGAGCTGTGGCCATTGGAAATATGTCAGTTTTATAAAGAGTAAAAAAGAACAGCTATTTAGTGCGTTGTAACCTTTACTCCGCACCCAAAGTTGATATTTTAAATCAATACCACTTAAAAATACACTACTGTACCATCAATATTAATTCCCAACTATTTGATTTACGCACACATGAGTATGAAATCTAGGTTTAGAGAGTACCATTCAATACGTGTGTACGTTTAATGTGGGAGAATTAATGCTGACCATGCTCTGTTACCTGAAGCATCCGGATAATTGAGATTTTGTTTACGCTAGTAAAAAGTCATTGCATGCGTTTCTGCAATTTCATGTACATTTATATGCTTAAAAATTATCAGACATGCATATATGCATTATTTCAAAGCGTAATTTACACTAATACACATCTTATCTGGAGACCTGTACCTCACTTCCCTTTCATTACCGTTAAATATTTACTAGTGTTAACCTATTCATTTAAAAATGCCTTGAACTCATGTCAGTAGTAAGTCTTAACCATTACAGGGTTTTTTTTTACCAAGAGGGGAAGTATTTAACAATTATTTCATTGAAATTTTCAAATCAGCCCCTCAAAATTGTTCCTCCTTAACAGAAAGTGATAAAATAAAATTACAGGAGTTCATAAAATCATACCTTAGAAGTTAGAAAGTTTAAATTGCTTCTTTCCCACCAAAATTATAATAACGTGTCCACAACGTAATTATTTTCGCAAGCATGCACAATCGATCTCATTTCAAATTTACCAAAAGTATCCTCAGATGTTACACAAGAGGTTCTTACAGTTTTGTATATAGTTTATTTTTTGCGGTTCAGTACGTTTTTGTTTCTTTAGAACGTACAGCAATATTGCAGCAGACGACTTTGTGCATGTGAATAGTTGTTTCTTGTTTAAGATGCTTTCTATAAAAGACAGGTTCTTATTTGCAACATAATAATTGAAATTTATGAGCAAAAATAACATTTACATCTAGAAAAATATTATAATGGTCTGACTTAAGTATGGTATTTCGCGCTTTGAAAATTAGCTTTTTGCACTGGTCGGCAACATGCACCTAATTTGTAAGCTTGTCAGTTCAGCAATCATCAGCCGATTAAATGTCATCTAATACATTTTTCACACCTTGTGATGCAAACACACAGACTAATGTAATTGTTGGCCAGTTATAGAAATTCAGGGGTTAATTGAAAGTGATAGACATTCGGGGGTTAATTGGAGGTGCTGCTCTGTCACGTGAATAGGGAGAGCGCAGATCTATGGATCTCGGGGTTGTGAGTTTGAGCCCTGGGAGAGGCGTGTGTTCTCCGTGACGATTTGATAAAAGACATTGTGTCTGAAATCATTCGTCCTCCACCTCTGATTCATGTGGGGAAGTTGGCAGTCACTTGCAGAGAACAGGTTTGTACTGGTACAGAATCCAGGAACACTGGTTAGGTAAACTGCCCGCCGTTACATAACTGAAATATTGTTGAAAAACGGTGTTAAACCCCAAAAAACAAACTGTCACGTGAATGCAGTTCGGGTTAATGTTCTGCAGCTGATTGGAACTTATAAAAAAAAATATTCTACTCAGTGGGCAAAAAAACAAATTCAGAGCACAAGTTTTTTAGCGGGTCGATCGGGAGACAGCAAACAAACCTAATTTTAATTTTGGCCTTATTGTGTGTCTAATATATTTCTCCAGGTACTTCGGGAGTCAAAAGTATTACGAACCATGTACATTTCACAAAAATTGCAAAATTAAAGTAAAAGTAGAGCTGTCAAAATGTTAAAAAAACTGCAATGTTTCAAAAAATATTTAAGTTAAAGGTCCATTACTAAGGGAAAGTGAGTAGGCAATTTTTAGCTCACCTGTCACAAAGTGACAAGGTGAGCTTTTGTGATCGCGTGGTGTCCGTCGTCCGTCCGTGCGTCCGTAAACTTTTGCTTGTGACCACTCTAGAGGTCACATTTTTCATGGGATCTTTATGAAAGTTGGTCAGAATGTTCATCTTGATGATATCTAGGTCAAGTTCGAAACTGGGTCACGTGCCGTCAAAAACTAGGTCAGTAGGTCTAAAAATAGAAAAACGTTGTGACCTCTCTAGAGGCCATATATTTTACAAGATCTTTATGAAAATTGGTCAGAATGTTCACCTTGATGATATCTAGGTCAAGTTCGAAACTGGGTCACGTACCATCAAAAACTAGGTCAGTAGATCCAAAAATAGAAAAACCTTGTGACCTCTCTAGAGGCCATATATTTCACAAGATCTTCATGAAAATTGGTCAGAATGTTCACCTTGATGATATCTAGGTCAAGCTCAAAACTGGGTCACGTGCCCTCAAAAACTAGGTCAGTAGGTCTAAAAATAGAAAAACCTTGTGACCTCTCTAGAGGCCATATATTTCATGAGATCTTCATGAAAATTGGTCAGAACGTTCACCTTGATGATATCTAGGTCAAGTTCGAAACTGGGTCACGTGTTATCAAAAACTAGGTCAGTAGGTCAAATAATAGAAAAACCTTGTGACCTCTCTAAAGGCCATATTTTTCATGGGATCTGTATGAAAGTTGGTCTGAGTGTTCATCTTGATGATATCTAGGTCAGGTTCGAAACTGGGTCACGTGCAGTCAAAAACTAGGTCAGTAGGTCTACAAATAGAAAAACCCTGTGACATCACTAGAGGCCATAATTATATTTCAAGAGATCTTCATGAAAATTGGTCAGAATGTTCATCTTGATGATATCTAGGTCAAGTTTAAAAGTGGGTCACGTGCCTACAAAAACTAGGTCAGTAGGTCAAATAATAGGTTAACCTTGTGACCTCTCTAGAGGCCATATTTTTCATGGGATCTGTATGAAAATTGGTCTGAATGTTCATCTTGATGATATCTAGGTCAAGTTCGAAACAGGGTCATGTGCGGTCAAAAACTAGGTCAGTAGGTCTAAAAATAGAAAAACCTTGTGACCTCTCTAGAGGCCATACTTTTGAATGGATCTCCATAAAAATTGGTCAGAATGTTCACCTTGGTGATATCTAGGTCAAGTTTGAAACTGGGTCATGTGCCTTCAAAAACTAGGTCAGTAGGTCAAATAATAGAAAAACCTTGTGACCTCTCTAGAGGCCATACTTTTCATGGGATCTGTATGAAAGTTGGTCTGAATGTTCATCTTGATAATATCTAGGTTAAATTTGAAACTGGGTCAACTGCAGTCAAAAACTAGGTCAGTAGGTCTAAAATTATTAAAATCTTTTGACCTCTCTAGAGGCCATATTTTTCAATGGCTCTTCATGAAAATTGATCTGAATGTTCACCTTGATGATATCTAGGTCAATTTCGAAACTGGGTCACATGCGGTCAAAAACTAGGCCAGTAGGTATAAAAATAGAAAAACCTTGTGACCTCTCTAGAGGCCATATTTTTCATGAGATCTTCATGAAAATTAGTGAGAATGTTCACCTTGATGATATCTAGATAAAATTCAAAAGAGGGTCACGTACCTTCGAAAATTAGGTCAATAGGTCAAATAATAGAAAAACCTTATGACCTCTCTAGAGACCATATTTTTCAATGGATCTTCATGAAAATTGGTCAGAATTTTTATCTTGATAATATCTAGGTCAAGTTCAAAACTGGGTCACATGAGCTCAAAAACTATGTCACTATGTCAAATAATAGAAAAAACGACGTCATACCCAAAACTGGGTCATGTGGGAAGAGGTGAGCGATTCAGGACCATCATGGTCCTCTTGTTTTCATAGCCAGTGCATAGACTTCTGCAAGACACTAAATAATGAAGATTGGCAGGTCAGAATTTACAGAAGGTCTTTCAGGGCTCTCGCGACTGGGCGACTTGAGCGAAATAGGCGCTCTAGAACTTCAAACTTCGCTCAGATCTAACCTCAAAGCGAAATGCAAGTCGCCCGATTTTCTTTGATTTCCGCACTCGCTAATTACTGCTACCCAGACTGTTGACAATTTGCACCGTGTCATATAATGAGTGTCGAATACACAAACACACGCCGGCAGCATAATTTAAGCTCCGCCTACCTCAGGTACTTGCGAGATTATCCCGAGAAGTGTGAAAGCGAATCAAATTATCCGATACACCAGAGTCTATTGTGTTAAGCCAATCAGCGCCGCGCTTACGTCTTTGACACTTCGCGTTAATTGTCAACAGGTTCGAGTGCAAAAAAAAAACCCACTGCTGATTAACCATGCGATTAATTGGAATATGGTACACAATTATTTGTTATCTATGATAAAAGAACGACATGTAATGTATTAACTACGTTAAATTGACTTCCATCGATGAATTTATTTGAATATGTATTTCTAGATTACTGTACACATTTTACTTTCAGTTTTATATTTCGAGTGAGATACTGACATTTCTCGGTGAATGACTCGGTGCAAAGAGCTATAAAAATAAATACACTTCTACTTCTTTGCTGGTGTTAATAATAAACACTTCATACATGTACAAGATATAACCAAAATTCGGCGCGTTACATTTATAGCATCGGCTTGAATTTTGAAAACGACTTTTTTCAGAATTTTGTAACAAAACGATAACCACTGTATTGGAAATGATCTAACTAAGAAAATGAATGGTCACATCAATGTTTTTTATCAAGAAACAAGAAAATTACAGCCACCTTTCGAATCACTCAACATCATTGCGGTAGAAAAAGTCTTCCCACTTCTCCCTAAAGTCTCCCCACTTCTCCCTAAATCAGCTTGAGGGAGAAGTGACTTCTCCCAAAAATTTGGACCTAGCTAGACCCCTGGTCTTTGGAACTCAAAGAAATATATGTGTATTATGTTGAAATTTCAATGAATCGACAGAATGACCCCCCAGGTCATTTTAACTTTCTTCATGCTTCATAGAAAAATAATTGTACATATACTGCGATTTATTTCGAATTTCTACATACCAACTTTCATTTTCCAATTAAATGAAATAGTTTCTGTGCTTTTTAAAAGAAATTAAAATGTTCACTTTCCTTAGTATTGGACCTTTAACTAATTTTTATTTCCCAGAGTACCTAGATAAGTATGTTAGACACACAACCAAGACAAATGTAGAGAAAAAAATGTGTTTGAAAAAGAAGTTTGATGGCCTAGAATAATGAATCCTTTATATGAAATGTTTGTTGAGGCTATACCCCCTTAAGACTGCCAACTTTTGAATTATTGCCCCTTATTTGTGACAAATGTACCAGTGGGCGCACACCCTGTGTCCTACAGACACATTCTAGTTGTAATTTGATACAGATAGAAATTGTGGTGTGTTCAGCCTTTTCTGTTTTGTATTGGATCCAATTATGGTATTAATGATATTTGATTTGTTGTTGTTGTTTTTTTGCAGGTGGAAAAAAGAAACCTCTGAAGGCCCCAAAGAAGAACAAAGGAGAAGTGGATGATGTGAGTTTGATTGCTTTACAGGATATATACCTGATATATACATATTGTTTGAAGTGTTACTGCAGAAACTTTCATGTGTACAGCTTTTAATTACAAAAATCATGATAACTCATGACAATTTTTGTATATGTGGCCTTACCAGTTAGTTCAGTGTTTTCTGTTTGATAGTTATTAAATGTTATTTAAGCACAGTTTGAAAGAGCAATAGTTACTGTAAATAACACAATCATTTATAGTACAGCATATATAGTATATACAGTATTGATTTGACTCTTATTACACAATTTCATCAGAGTCTAAACATTTATCACCATGCATAGCATGCAAAAATTCCAGGTTCAAAGTATGCATATTTATCCACATCTTTGTCAGGCCACATTTAAAAAGTCTTTGTTTGCTGTCTCCCGCCCTACTTTTTATAATTTGGTTGGTAGGTTGGCAGCTCCTTTTTTTGTGGGGGGGATTATACTTTTACCAGTAGATATATGATCGTTTCTTACAGAATATTTGTTCTGTAAAAATAAGACAAATTTGTATGTGAAATTAAATAATACAATTCAAACTTTCTTATTTATTATTTTGCTTACTTGAAATATATGCAGCACTTGTTATATCGCAACTTCAAAAAAGATTGACCAGCATTGTCCAATAAAAACTTCTGAGGCGCAGCATTTGAAGCGGGTACTACCGTAGGTAGGGAGACAGCAAACAAACATATTTTGGCCTCATCACTCATCTGAAGGCACATTTGATTGTTTCTTTCTAATAGACAGAACAATGTTGGCAAAGAGCCGGTCAGTATTATTATTATCATTATATTAACACTGAATGACCATTCTCTTGTAATGGTGTTTGAAATAAAGTTAGTACATTTTTATTCCTGGACCAGTAAAACTGCGGGGGAGGAGTAAATAGACCTTTGTCATGAATGGTCGGATTTCAGAATGACCACCATAGTAAGTTGATGTGTCACATACAAGACTTAGACCCTGCACACAAGGTCGTACAAGTCAACAATTAAAGATCCTTAATTTTTCCCGTCTGTAATTTTTGTATGCATGGATGGTATTTTCGGCTTAGCAAATCATAAACCATAATAAGACAAGATGTCAAGTGCTAAGACTAAGACCCTGAGCTCAAAGGCATTGGTCAAATATTGATATCTGTTGTTTTTTGGAGTACTTTAATTTGGTTTCATTTGTGTATGAGGCCTACTGACAAATAAAACAAAAGTTAGCTGTTTGATAAAATTTTGAGAAACTTGGTCCACTTGATAAGACTGCCCCTTTGTGTTATGTTGTACAATACTGTAACTGTTTCTGTTTCATATATTTCAGGAAGATATGGAGTTCAAACAGAAGCAAAGAGAGCAGCAGAAAGCAATGCAGGAAGCCAGAGAAAAGGCTTCAAAGAAAGGCCCATTATGTAATTATTTTCCAAACTTTTGTACAGGAGTTTCAAAGTACATCTACTTGATGAAAATTGAAAATAAAGCTTTACTTTATTTTGTTATTTGCCAGTTTTAATTGTGGAGAAAGACCCTGTCATAATGAAAAAAAGATAGGAAAATGTTTTTTAAACAAATAATTGTGAAAATAGATCACAGTTTAATCACAAAATTAATCTTGAACAGATGGGTTGGATAAAAAAGATTTATGGCACCACATTCCATAGTCAAATGACATAACTGGCACTTACATTCATGAAAATATACTGCTTACTATGATTGATGGCCTACCGGTTATACCAAAATTTCAGCTCAGTATTTTTTTAAGGTAAATATTTTTGATGGGGGAAAAAATGTACGAATCTTGCAGTGTTACTTCGCAAGATAGATATGCTTAGCACAATAAGACACTTTCACAAAATAGAAACACATATTTGAAATAAATACGTGTTTGAAATTGTATGATATCCATAGGCTCACGTGTACATGTAGTCAACGACTTGTCTTTAACGTTTATTTCACTGATTCTCCATAATTGTAAAAAGATGTAATACTGAAAATAAATGTTGTGTTATATTCTATCTTTCAGCGGGTGGCGGAATAAAGAAGTCTGGCAAGAAATGACCTTCACCTGTCTTGAGGTTCATCTGCAATTTGTCTTTGAAATTTGGCAGTTTAGAAGTAAAAATGGACATCATAAATTCATAGTTTTCAATAGTAGATAACATTGAATCAGTTTTACTTTATTTTCCTAGGGTTCATACTGGTGTTCATGAGAGAATGTTATGATAATAAGACTTATTTCATGTGTTCAGTCAATATTATTGGGCATATTTATATTCAAGTGCTGAAGAATTGCAGTTCAGAATTTTTAAATTATCTGGGTTTTTTTCACCTGTTAAGTTTTGAGCTCCTAAAGTTATAGCAATGGTTCAACTGATCCGATATTAACTTGAAATGTGTTTAAATTTTTATTTGTGCATAATGGATATGTTCTTGTGTGACTTGCTTGAGATTATGCTAGTGTGTTTATAGTTTCACAATCTGCTTAAAACGTGTAATTCTCAGATACAGCATTTTGTTTTATTAAATTTTTAAAACGTAATTAATTTTTTCTACTCATAGCTGTACCTCCCTCCACCCATCCCCAGTAGTGTACAAAAAAAAGTTTTAAAATGTGTTTGTTCAAAAATGTTCCATTTTGGTTTTCAGATTAAATTCTTCCACACTACTGATATGTTATTTAATCCTTGTCTCTTTGCAAGGGAAATAATCCAGTAAGACTGACCATTATCTGTTAAGAACACTTCTTCAGAATTTCTTAAAACTGCATATAATTGTATATATTGTGTGCTTTCTGGATGATGCATGATACATGTATGCACAGCCATATACCTTTTATCATTTTACCATAAAATACATGTTGCTGTACAAAAATAAAAACAGTTATGACTAACATACTTCGATTAAATGTTTAATACACACCTTGTTATTTTCTCCCTTACTTCGTCTGAGGAAGTACATTATTTGTAGGTCATAAAAATTTTACATAATTATATCTTTGAGTATGCATAGTTTGATAGATAATTTTAATACCATATAAATGTATTGAGGATTTCATGTCTTTGAAAATTAATTGAACAAGAGACGTCTTTCTCTGTCAAGTAGCAATCCTCGATTGACTATATGCTTTGAAAATTTGCACAAAAAAATGAAGCAAAGAAAATCGAGTAGTAAAAAGAAGTATTATAAGTCCCTACTGGTTGAAAACCAGTTTTTGGGGACTAAAGGATGGCGCTTTTCAGTCCGTCTGTTATTCTGTCTGTCTGCAATTTCCTTTTCATTCCATAACATTGTCATGCAAATCAGAATTTAAATTTTATTTTGCACAAATTAATGTTCCCCTAGTTGAGACAGTGTGTCAAACCTCAGACCTCTAAGTTCAAGGTCACACTTGGAGGTCAAAAGCCAGCAGAGCCTTTTTCCTGTTCAGTCTGTAACTTGACACTCCATAAAAGGACTTTAGCCTGCTGACAGCAAGTCATTCTGCCTTTGCGACCAGTGCAGATCAAGATCATCTGTGAAGGCTGATCATGGTCTGCAACTGTTTGCTATTCAGTCAGAAAATTTTCATTGAACACCCCTTCAAATAATAAATGGTATTGCCCAAATTGAAAGATAGACCAGTTTATTTTAAAATTTAGCAGGGTAAGGGTTAATATTACTTGGAACAAATCTACCTCGTAATAAGATGTTGCATCATGGGCAACACCCAGACCCCTATCTCAAAGGTCAAAGTGCGGAATTCATGTAAGTTTTAAGTAGCTTGTTTTCCAATCAATTCGATTAATATTTTCTTTGTTTGTTTGTACTATTTTGATGTATGTTCTTTATCAAACTTTGATAATTTAAATGTACTACTCGTGTTTGTAAATATAATTGTGGAAATAAATACAGTTTAAACCAAAGGTCAGAGTAACACTTGGGAGTTCAAATGTCAGTTGCGGCTTTTTCCTGTCCATTTAATATAACTTGGACAAATAATTCCCATAATGAGACAACATGTCTTGCGCAACACCCTTCTCCCTAAATCCGACGTCAAGGTCACAGAAGGAGGTCAAAGGTCAGTAGGGTTATTTTCCTGTCTTGTCCAAAACTCTCATCTATTAGTATAGCTTGACACAAATGTGTCCTGCGCAGTACTAGTACACAAACCCCAAGCTCAAAGGTCAAGGTCACATTTGAAGGTCAGAAGTCAATATTAGTCTTCTCTTGTCTGTAAAGTATTTTTAATATAAGCTCATGTGTCATATAGACCCAGTTAGAAAAAATATTGGTGTACTTTCTTCAGAATTATTTCCCTGAAATATGATGATTTCTTTCATTGGCTCATCTGAGTGCTTAGGGTGAGCTATTTTGATCACTCAGCAGTCCACACATTCCTTCAAACAACATCTCTGAAAGCATTTGGTGGAAGTTGATGAAACTTGGCCTGGATTTTTCTTGGGTGGTCCTCTTTCAAAGTTTTTCAAATGGTTCGCTTGGTTGCAGATAGGGGCTGCCACGGTTAAAAACAGAAAAAATTTAAACAACTCTCCTCTTAAACCACTGGTCCTACCAGTATTTTGAAAAAAAATTCGCACAAATGGTCAGTGTGTGATCCTCTACCAAGTTTGTTAAAATTATTTTGATTCGTCAAAAACATGGCTGCCAGGGGGCGAAGTCACTTTTCTCTTTATGAATAGAGTGGAAACTTTAAAAATCTTCTTGTATGAAACTGCTTGCTCGATATTGAAATAATTTTATTCAAATGGTCCTTGTGTAACCCTCTGCCAAGATTGTTCAAATCATTGTGATTCGTCAAAAAACATGGCCGCCAGGCATTTTGGTCTCTTTTTCCCAGTATGTCCATAGTGGAAACTTAAAAATTCTTCTTGTATGAAACTGCTAGCAAGATTTTGAAATAATTTTACACAAATGGTCCTTGTCACAGACACTTTGGATCGGGATCACTCTCCCCCGCCCCTAGTTAAGTTTAGTGAATATTATAATGCCCCAGAAGGTGGGCATATTAAAATCGCACTGTCCGTGCGTGTGCGTCTGGTAAATTCTTGTCCAGGCTGTAACTCTTCCATTCATAAAGGGATTTTGAAATAACTTTGCATAAATGTTCACCATAATGAGATGTGTCATGCGCAAGACCCAGACCCCTAGCTCCAAGGTCAAGGTCACACTTAGAGGTCAAAGGTTAACATGGTCTGTTTCGTGTCCGGTCCGTAACTCTGCCATCTATGAAGGGATTTTGAAACAACTTGGAATAAATGTTGACCATAATGAGATGATGTGTCATGCGCAAGACCCAGACCCGAGGTCAAGGTTACACTTAGAAGTTAATGGTTAACTGGGTATATTTCGTGTCCGGTCCATAACTCTCCCATCATTATGGGATTTTGCAATAACTTGGCTTAAATGTTCCTCATGATCAGACGACGTGTCGTGAGCAACGAAGTGTCCAGTCCATAACTCAACCATTGATGAAAGTATTTTGAAATTACTTGGCATAAATGTTCCCTATAATGAGATGAGGTGTCATTGCAAGACACAGACCCTAGCTCCAAGGTCAAGGTCACACTTAGCAGTCAAAGGTGTTTCTTGTCTGGTTCATAACTCTGCCATTTATCAAGGGATTTGAAAATAATTTGACACAAATGTTAACCATATTGAGAAGGTGTGTCACGCTTTTGACCCAGGCCTCTTAGGTCAAGGTCACAAAATAATATTTGATTTTTTTGTGCATGCAACTGTGGCATTCTTGGGCTTGCTTCGGGGGCATTTGTCACCAATAGTGACAGCTCTTGTTTAGCATTGTAATATGTATTGAGCATAGGTGATCATGAAATGCATTTTGTTACAATTTCAGCGTGTTTTAAAATGCATTTTTTACAATCGATGCTCTTAAAATAAGATATTGACACTAGAAAACAATAGTCGACTTAGCTTTTAAATTAACACGTACCTATGAATCTCTGGTATTAATCGACGATTCTGTAACCATTTTGTCAAATGACACCGATCCTGACAACATGTTCGGGTTCCAATGAGAAATTAATAATTATCATAAATGGATAAAGGACTTGGTTCCTTTAATAAAAAATGGCCCATCATTATTATGTCTCTCACCACACAGTAGTGTGGGAGACGTATTGATTTACTCCTATCTGTGAGTGTGTGTCCATCCGTCTGTTTGCACAAATCTTGTCTGCGCTTTAAGTTGAACATTTCTCATCTGATCTTCACCAAACTTGTACAAAATGTGTTTGACCATAAGTCCTCGGCCATGTTCGGTAACTAGCCAAATCAGCTCAGGCACTTTGGAATTATGGCCCTTGAATTACCAAAAATTGGCCTTTTTACACTTCAGAGAGGTATATTTATACCCCCACAAAACGAAGTTTGGGGTGGTATTAGGAGTGAGCTTGGCGGTTGTTGACTCGGTCCGTTGGTTTTCATGGTTTCCGGATGATAACTCTTGAAAGGCTTGACCGATTTAAATAAGTTTTGGTACACAGATGCAACATCAGAAAATACAGGTCAAGTTCGAATTTGGGGTCAGTAGGTCAAAGGTCAAGGTCACAGTGACCCTGAACAGTAAAACGGTTTCCAGATGATAACTCATGAAAGGCTTGACCGATTTAAATAATTTTTGGTACACAGGTGCAACATCATAAAATACAGGTCAAGTTGGACTTTTGAGGTCTGTATGTCAAAGGTCAAGGTCACAGTGACTCTGAACAGTTAAATGGTCTCTGGATGATAACTTGAGAACGATTAGGCGTTGGATCATAAATTTTAGTACACAGGTGTAACATTATGAAATACAGGTCAGGTTCTGCTTTGAGGTCAGTAGGTCAAAGATCAAGTTCACAGTGACTTGGAACAGTTAAAACGGTTTCCAGATGATAACTTTAGAACGCTTGGGTCTAGGATCATAAATTTTTGTACACAGGTGTAACATGATTGATTACAGGTCACATTCGACTTTGAGGGTAGTAGGTCAAAGGTCAAGGTGACAATAATACGAAACAGTTAAACAGTTTCCGGATGATAACTTGAGAATGCTTGGGCCTAGGATCATGAAAATTGATAGGGTGGTTGGTTAGCACCAGCAGATGACCCCTATTGATTTTGAGGTCAGTAGGTCAAAGGTCAAGGTCTCAGCGACTCAGAAGATTTAAACTGTTTCCAGACAATAACGTCAGAACGCTTTGGACAAGGATCACGAAACTTAATAGGGAGGTTGGTCATGACCAGCAGATGACCTTATATGATTTTGAGTGTCAAAGGTCAGAGTAACCTGGAACATTTAAACCTTTTTCGGACAATAACTTGAGAACCCTTGGGCCGAGGATCTTGAAACTTCATAGGGAGGTTGATCATGACCAGCCTATGACCTCTATTGATTTTGAGGTCAGTAGGTCAAAGGTCAAGTAAGTTCAGCTTTGACATTGGCTTAGTTCTGTGCCAAGGCCATATTGTGGGGGTATAATTCGTCTCTCCTGTGACAACTCTAGTTGTAGTGAGTAAACAGTATATAAAGACTGACTTACTATTTAGACAATTTGGCAGTTGTGGGAGACATGAGCTTTTCTCAAAAGCAGCTGTAGTTTTTAGCTCAAGTCCGTTACCTTGTTATGACCCAATCATTGAAAGTTTGTCAGAATATTAATTTTGTCTTGATGATATCTAGGTTGAGTTCGAAACTGGGTCATGTGGGTTCTAAACCTAGGTCAGTAGGCCAGATCAAAGGGAAATCTTGTAAACACTCTAGAGACAACATTTTAAGTTTGAAACTCATGAGAATTGGTCAGAATGTTTGTCTGCATGACATCTCGAATGAGTTTTTATGTGGGGTCAAAAACTAGGTCACCTGGTCAAATCAAAGAAAAAGCTTGTTTACACTATGGGCCACATTTTTAGCTCGACTATTCAAAGAATAGTCTAGCTATTCTACTCACCCTGGCGTCGGCATCGGTGTCACACCTTGGTTAAGCTTTTGCATGCAAGTACATACAGCCAACAATTAAAGGCATATAGCTTTGAAACTTATTTTTTCTTTTTCTAGGTCAATTATCAACCTCACTGGGTCAAGTCCCATAACTCTGACATGTATTTTGAGCAAATTATGCCCCCTTTTGGACTTAGAAAATTCTGGTTAAAGTTTTACATGCAAGTTACTATCTCCAAAACTAATGCAGATATTGAATTGAAACTTCACATGTGCCTTCAGGGTTATAAAACTAGTTGATAGCAGCAAGTCCCATAACTCTGATATGCATTTTGGTCAAATTATGTCCCCTTTTGAACTTTAAACTTTTTTTATTTTTAACCTTTTTGGGTAATATTTTCCTGCTTCTGGGACAATATTTCGAATAGTCGAGCTTGAGCTTGGCTATCTTATGGACAGCTCTTGTTTATTCACTATTCATGCAATTTGGTCAGAATGTTAAGTATCATGATGATGAAGTATTAAATGATTTCGAATCTGGGTCTTGTAGGTTCAAAAACTAGGTTATTTTTTTAAATCAAAGGGAAAGCTTGTTTACACTCTAGAGGCCACTTTTGCCCAAATCTTCAGGAAACTTTGTCAGAACGTTAAGTCAAATCAAAGAAAATGCTTATTTACACTTGTGCCACAAAATAAAGTTTTGTATTGTTTTGAAATGACACACTCCCCTGCAAATCCCTGCTTTGCACTGCGCATATCGTAAGTGGGTACCAATCTTGGATTTTTATCATAGGAAGTGATGATCGGGTATAATATAGTTGTAAGCATATTAATTTTTGTACCCGGTGTATGATACACACAGTACAAAGCAGGGGTTCAAGCGGCAAGCAAGTGTTCCCAGTGTCAGTTTTACTGTTGCACATCTTATTTTAAGAGCATTGATGGTAAAAAATGCATTTTTGGAAAGCGCTAAAATTGTTATAAAATGCATTTTATGTCGCCTATGCTATTTGATAAACTTAACCAGGGGCGGAGGAGAGTGTGGCGGGTGGGGAGTCCTGACCTCAAGTGTCTGTGGTCCTTGTGTGATCCTCTACCAAGATTGTTCCAATAATTTTGATTCCTAAAAAAAAAAATGCCTGCTATAGGACGTGTTCAGTTTTCCCTATATGTATATAATGGAAACTTTGAAAATCTTGTATGAAACTGCTGGCCCAATTTTGAAATAATTTCAACCAAATGGTCTTTGTGTGAGCCTCTACCAAGAATGTTCAAATTATTTTGATCCATCAAAAACATGGTCTCCAGAAGTGTGTGGTCACTTTAAAAATCTAATAACAGTATGAAACTGCTTGCCCTATCTAAAAATAATTTCACCCTCTACCAAGATTGTTTAAATTATTTTGATTCGTCAAAAAACATGGACACCAGGGGGTTTGCCCACTTTTAAACTCACCTGAGCAATGCTCATAGTAAGCTTTTGTGATCACGCTGTGGCCGTCATGGGTGCGCTCGTTGTCAACAATTGTATTTAAAAGACATCTTCAAACCTACTGAATGGATTTCAATGAAACTTTGGATGGATGTTCCTTGGATAGTCTTCTATCAAAGTTGTTTAGACGGTGCCGCTTGGTTGCACATAAGGACCGCCAGAGCTAAGAATAGAAAAATCTTCAAACAGTGTCTCCACCTAAACCAACGGACCGATTTCGAAATAATTTCATGCAAATGATCCTTATGTCACCAAGATTGTTCAAATTATACTGATTCTTCTAAAAACATGGAAGCCAGGGGGCATGGTCACTTTTCCGTATATAGTGGAAATTTAAAAAATGTTCTTATGTGAAACTGCTGGCCCCATTGCCCACCGTGAAACTGCTGGCCCCATTGCCCACCATCATCAGATGGTGGGCTATTCAAATCACTCTGCGTCCGTGGTCCGTCTTTCCGTCAGTTAACAATTTCTCATTATCGTATCTCCTCAGAAACTACCAGGGGGATTTTGACCAAACTTTGTCAGAATGATGTATTGGTACCATAGTTGTGTCCTGAAAATCAGACTGGTTCAACAGTTTTTAGCTCATCTGATTTTTTGAAAAAAAATGATGAGTTATTGTCATCACTTGAGCGGTTGTCGGCGTCGGCGTCGGCGTTGCCTGGTTAAGTTTTATGTTTAGGTCAGCTTTTCTCCTAAACTATCAAAGCTATTGCTTTGAAACTTGGAATACTTGTTCACCATCATAAGCTGACCCTGTGTAGCAAGAAACATAACTCCATCTTGCTTTTTGCAAGATTTATGGCCCCTTTTGTACTTAGAAAATATCAGATTTCTTGGTTAAGTTTTATGTTTAGGTCAACTTTTCTCCTAAACTATCAAAGCTATTGCTTTGAAACTTGGAATACTTGTTCACCATCATAAGCTGACCCTGTACATCAAGAAACATAACTCCATCTTGCTTTTTGCAAGAATTATTGCCCCTTTTGGACTTAGAAAATCAGTTTTCTTGGTTAAGTTTTATGTTTAGGTCAGCTTTTATCCTAAACTATCAAAGCTATTCCTTTAAAACTTGCAACACTTGTTCACCATCATAAGCTTACCCTGTACAGCAAGAAACATAACTCCATCCTGCTTTTTGCAAGATTTATGGCCCCTTTTGGACTTAGAAAATATCAGATTTCTTGGTTAAGTTTTATGTTTAGGTCAACTTTTTCTCTTAAACTATCAAAGCTATTGCTTTAAAACTTTCAACACTTGTTCACCATCATAAGCTGACCCTGTACAGCAAACAACATAACTCCATCCTACTTTTTGCAATAATTATTGCCCCTTTTGGACTTAGAAAAATCATTTTCTTGGTTGAATATTATGTTTAAGTCAGCTTTTCTCATAAACTATCAAAGCTATTGCTTTAAAACTTGCAACAGTTTTTCACCATCATAAGTGGACACTGTACATCAAGAAACATAACTCTATCCTGCTTTTTGCAAGAGTGATAGCCCTTTTTAGACTTAGAAAATCATGGGTAGGACAATATTTCTATTATACAAAAAAAAATCAGATGAGCGTCAGCACCCGCAAGGCGGTGCTCTTGTTTAATGAGTTATGGCCCTTTGTTTATTTTTATAATTTACATAGATTTTTATAGGGAAAAACTTTAAAAATCTTCTTGTTCAAAACAACAGGGCCTAGGGCTTTGATATTTGGTATGAAGCATCATCTAGTGGTCCTCTACCAAGATTGTTCAGATTATTTCCCTGGGGTCAAGTATGGCCCCGCCCTGGGGGTCACATGGTTTATATACACTTGTATAGGGAAAAACATTGAAAAACCTCTTGTCCAAAACCACAGGGCCTAGGGCTTTGATATTTTGTATGTGACATCATCTAGTGGTCTTCTGCTAAGATTGTTCAAACTATCCTCCTAGGGTCAAATATGGCCCCGCCCGGGGGTCACATGGTTTACATAGACTTATATAGGGGAAAACTTTGAAAATCTTCTTGTCCGAACCACAAAGCCTAGGGCTTTGATATTTGTAATGTAGCATCATCTAGTGGTTCTCTACTAAGTTTGTTCAAATTATCCCCCTAGGGTCAAATATGGCCCCGCCCTGGTGGTCACATTGTTCATATAGACTTATATAGGGTAAAAGCTTTTAAAATCTTCTCGTCAATAACCTACAACATTCAAATTTGGACCATATTTATGGTTTTGAGTGGCAAGATGAACCTTGACATGAGTTGACCTTGATTTTGACCTAGTGACTTACTTTCACATTTCTGTAGCTACAGCTTTCAAATTTGGACCACATGCATAGTTTTGTGCACTGAAAAAGACTTTGACCTTGACATTGACCTAGTGACCTACTTTCACATTTTTGAAGGTACAGGCTTCAAATATGGACCACATGCATAGTTTCGTGTTCCGAAATGAAATTTGACCTTGATTTTAACCTAGTGACCTACTTTCACATTTCTGAAGCTACAGCCTTCAGATTTGGACCACATGCATAGTTTTGTGTACCGAAACAAACTTTGACTTTGACATTGACCTAGTGACCTACTTTCACCTTTCTGAAGGGACAGGCTTCAAATTTGGACCACATGCATAGTTCTGTGTTCTGAAATAAAATTTGACCTTGATTTTGACATAGTGACCTACTTTCACATTTCTCAAGCTACAGCTTTCAAATTTGGACCACTTACATAGTTTCGTATACCGAAATGAACTTTGACCTTAAGATTGACCTAGTGACCTACTTTCACATTTCTGTAGCTACAGGCTTCAAATTTAGACCACTTGCATAGTTTTGTGTACCGAAATAAACTTTGACCTTAAGATTGACCTAGTGACCTACTTTCAAATTTCTCAAACTACAGCCTTCAAACTTGATGCACATGCATAATTTTGTTTACAAAGCACTTTGTCTTTGAAATTGATCTAGTGACCTACTTTCACATTTCTCGAGCTACAGCTTTCAAATTTGGACCACATGCACAGTGTTGTGTACGGAAATGAAATTTGACCTTGAGCTAGTCACTAAGTCTTGAAATTTGGAACACTCAAAAATGGCACATTGGTGGGCACCAAGATCACTCTGTGATCTCTTGTAAAATAATTTTACTTTAATGGTCCTTGTTTGACCCTCTACCAAGATTTTTCAAATTATTTTGATTAGTCAAAAACATGGCCGCCAGAGGAGGCATGGTCACTTTTCCCAGTATGCATATAGTTGAAACTTTTAAAATCTTCTTGTGCAAAACTGCTATGATTTTACACAATGGTTCTTGTGTGACCCTCTATCAGGATTGTTCAAATTATTACGATTTGTCAAAAAACGTGGCTGCCAGGGAGCGTGGTCACGTCCCTTTATGTATATAGTAGAAACTTAGAAAATCTTCTTGTACAAAAATTGTTAGCCAGATTTTAAAATGATTTTACACAAATTGTTCTTATGTGACCTACAAATATTGTTCAAATTTTTCTGATTTGTCCAAAAAACATGGCCGCCAGAGGGCATTGTCACTTTTCACCAACAATTACTTTAAACAACATCTTCTCCAAAACCACTAAATGGATTTTGATAAAACTACACAAATGATCTCTGGATCTCTTTTACAGAGTTGTTCAAATGGTTCCAGTTTATTGAACGTATGGGTCTTTTTGGTTTAAAATAGGTTTTCAGCTTTCAGACGTACTTTAAAAATTCTTTTCTCTAGCATGTGTTATAAGGGTTTGACTCTCTACAATACTTGTACAAATTATTGCTCGAAGGTAACAAATATGGCCACATCCCTGTGTCTGACATGTACTTACTATAGGCTTTTATATAAGAAACTTTGAAAATTTTCTCTGAATCAGTAATAACAGCTAGAGCTTTGATATTTGGTGTGTGATATCAGATTTGTAATGTCTACCATAATTATTCAAATTATTGCCCTAGGTTCAAAATTTTGTGTGAAATATAAAATAATTAGGCTAACATAGAAGAAACCTATCTCTTGAAGCCTTGTACACAGATGCGTGCTTTAGGGTCAATGACCGTCTTGTTCCTAGAAACTTTAAAAATATTCTGACAGATCCAATTAAGAAATGAAATATTTTTTTCGGTGTTTATGTGAAATGAACAACAGTATAGGACTGGCAAATCCATGAAATGCACCAGAGATTCATGTTTAATTTGCCTATCCTATTCTGTCATTCATTTTGCATGAACAACGAAAAACAGTTTCATTATTTTCATTATATTTCCTTTCCATTTGTTTACAAGATTATATTATAAATTGCACACATTTTGTTGCATTTAACATCAAAATCAGCTTCCCGGCCATTCTGTTCCCCCGGATGGAACAACTGCGACGTCATCAAAGGAACGTTCTCCCTGACTATTACGCAGACATTGTCAAAACAAGTGACCCATTATCACTTAAAGCAGCATTGGCCTAACTTTGCGCCTTTCCTTTTGCTGAATGTCACAATTTTCAATGGAAAAGAAGAGGGCAAATATAAATATTTTTAAAATAACTTTACACAGATGTTTCTTGGATGACCCTCTATGAAGATGGTAGAAATAATTTCATCAAAAAGCATTGCCACCAGGGGATGTGGTTACTTTACCCATTATCTGTGTGGAAAATTTAAAAATCTTCATGTTTGACATTGTCATATCACATCATTTCCCCAATGTCTTACCCTACCTCAAACACCTAGCCCGCTCCCCTCCCCCACAAAAAAACCCCGACACATTCACATTACCTGCCTTATTAGCTCACCCGAGCACAAAGTGCTCAGGGTGAGGTATTGTGATGGCTCACCGTCTGGCGTCCGTCCACACTTTCCTTTAAACAACATCTCCTCCTAAACCAACAGGCCAATTTTGATGAAACTTCACAGGGATGTTCCTTGGATGGCCCCCTTTCAAAATTGTTCAAAGAATTGAATTCCATGCAGAACACTGGTTGCCATGGCAACCGAAAGGAAAAACTTTAAAAATCTTCTTCTCAAAAACCAGAAGCCCTAGAGCTTAGATATTTGGTGTGAAGCATTGCCTAGTGGACCTCTACCAAATTTGTTCAAATCATGACCCCAGGGTCAAAATTGACCCCGCCCCAGGGGTCACTTGATTTTACATAAGAAAATCTTCGAAAATCTTCTTCTCAAAAACCAGAAGCCTTAGAGCTTAGATATTTGACATGTAGCATTGCCTAGTGGACCTCTACTAAAATTGTTCAAATCATGACCCCGGGATCAAAATTGACCCCGCCCCAGGGGTCACTTGATTTTACATAGGAAAATCTTCAAAAAATTTCTAAAAATAAACCAGAAGGCCTAGAGCTTAGATATTTCACATGTAGCATTGCCTAGTGGACCTCTACAAAATCTGTTCAAGTCATGGCCCCCGGGGTCAAAATTGACCCCGCCCCAGGGGTCACTTGATTTTACATAGGAAAATATTTAAAAAATCTTCTTCTCAAAAACCATAAGCCCTAGAGCTTAGATATTTGACATGTAGCATTGCCTAGTGGACCTCTACTAAAGTTGTTCAAATTATGACCCGGGGGTCAAAATTGACCCCCGCCCCAGGGGTCACTTGACTTTACATAGGAAAATCTTCAAAAGTTTTCTAAAAATAAACCAGAAGGCCTAGAGCTTAGATATTTCACATGTAGCATTCTAGTGGACCTCTACAAATTTGTTCAATCATGACCCTGGGTCAAATTGACCCTGCCCCAGGGTCACTTGATTTACATAGGAAAATCTTCAAAATATTTCTAAAAATAACAGAAGGCCTAGAGACTAGATATTTGACATGTAGCATTGCCTAGTGGACCTCTACAAATTTGTTCAAACCTGCCCGGGTCAAAATTGACCCGCCCTAGGGGTCACTTGATTTTACATAGGAAAATCTTCAAAATAATTCTAAAAATAAACTAGAAGGCCTAGACTAGATATTTGACATGTAGCATTGCCTAGTAGACCTCTTACAAATTTGTTCAAATCTGTCCCCGGGGTCAAACTGACTCCTGCCCATGGGGTCACTTGATTTGTACATAGAAAAATCTTTAAAAAATTCTAAAAATAAACCAGAAGGAGTCTTAGATATTTGACATGTAGCATTGCCTAGTGGACTTCTTACAAAAGTTTTTCAAATCTGTTTTTAAAGATTACTTAAAAGAAAATTTAAATATTTTTTCAAAATCCATTGATTGATCTTAGATCTTTGACTTTGAAGACTTGCCTAGTGGTGATTACAACATATAGTCCATCAATGCCTCTTGTTTTTATAAGTTTACTTAAAGAAGAAATTAAACTAGTAGTTAGCCAATCTTGAATTGACTTCTTGTTATGTCCCAACTTGTGACGAAGACTTGTTTATAGTGCTGTGATAGTGTGAGTGCGTAAGGGCCATCAAGTCCCATTCTATTATTTTAAATTGATAAAATTTTGACCTGAACTAGCAAAGCAAATAAAATCGTCGATAGGCCCTTGAGTTAAAAGGCCAACTCTTGTACCCACTCGTCAACATTTCTCATCTCCTCACCAACTGATGTGTTGGAGACAATTGATTATACAAATCAGTCAGGATTTGGTGTGTTGATTGTTGAAAACGATCTTGTCCGCATTCTAAGTCGAACATTTCTCATCCGATTTTCACCAAACTTGAACAAAATGTGTTTGACCATGAGAACCTCGCCAAGTTGATAACTGGCCAAATGTTCAGCTTTGGAGTTAAGGCCCTTGAATTACGAAAAATCGCCTTTTTACTCTTGTCCGCCTCTAAGTTCAACATTTCTCATCCAATCTTCACCAAACTTGAACAAAATGTGTTTGGCCATAGACCTTAGCCAAGTTCGATAACTAGCCAAATCCACCCAGGCTTTTTTTATTTATGGCCCTTGAATTACTGATTGGATCCACTCGTCCAGACCATTTAATTGGATCCACTTATCTAAGCCATCTAGAGACACTAGACATTTTTCATAGGGGCAGTTGTGGGAGACATGCGCTTTTCTCAAAAGCATCTCTAGTTTGGTATCCTTTACTGACTATTGAATTTCTATGTACCTGAATAAAAACCAGTTTTATGGCTAGGTAGTAGTCAAACTTCAAGTAGCAAAGGCAAGAGGCCGCTTCTAGTGTGGGAGGTCGTGGCTTTGATCCCCGGCCGTGTCATACCAAAGACGTCAAAAATGGTACTGTAGTAGCTTCCTCGCTTGGCGCTCCGCATTAAGAGGGTAGTGCTAGGACTGGTCAGCCCATTGTCAGTATAATTTGACTGGGTGGGGTATCATGTCACGTATCTACGGCATGATATTCCAGTGAGGCAGCACTATAAAGTTGGGTATTATGCTCACTGCTACAAGTAGACACCGTCATTTATATGACAGAAAAATTGTTGAAAAAAATGTTAAACCCGAACACACACACGCACGCACGCACACACACACACGAAAAGAACCAAGTGCCCCCAGTTAAATAAATTTTGCATAAGACCTTATAATGATGCTACTGAAAAATTTTGATTAAGGTGATGTCACGTTTTGAATTTCCGGTGAATAACAAAAAACCAAAGAATATTCAGTTCTTTCCAAAAACTGTTATGTTATGATTCAACCAAATAGTTTCCTTTGTCTACCAGAAAGGAACAATTCTTAAATCTTAATATTGAGATTTGGTACCTTTATAACAGACAATAAACTAAAACAATAGAAATTCATACGTGACTGGTGAGCTCAACAAAGCAATTTCAAGCACAGATATTAATGTGGAATGTGAAGTAAGTTACACACTACAATATCCGACCAAGATATGTTCAAAAACAAAGGATTTGCAGAATAGAGAGATAAAAAAAATTTGACAGCTCGTGAAAACTAATGACAAATTTTGACGGGTATATGGTGACTCCTGACCTTATTAAATTTTTTCTGTTATTTCTCACTTCCAGTTTGATTTTCATAAAAATGGTACTCTATATTGTAGCTTAAAACTCATAAATTAAAACAATAAAAGAATATATTGTTACCTCACTGTCGTTTTGTCTATCCAAGTCATGTACGAATTCCTATTGTTTCAGTCATTTGTCACTAATTAGAGCAACTCACAGTGTTGCAATCATACAAAACACATCCCTTATTTTCACATAGATATTGAGGATTTATCTAATGAGCACATGTATTGGAAACACAATTTTAATACCGATTGTGTATTGCAATAATGCTAAACTATCTCAGCCATGACGTGTCCTTAAGATCCACTAAGCAGTATGAGAAGAAGCTGTTTAAAGGTATTTCTATTTTTAGCTGTAGTGATGTTTAAAGGTATTGCTATTTTTAGCTCTAGTGGCCCCTGAAAGGGGCTTCATGCCTCTCTTCAAACAAATTTTGGAGAGGACCATCTAATGATGCTACAGACCAAATTTGATTAAGATCCGTCAAGCGGTTCATGAGAAGAAGCTGTTTAAAGGTAAAGGTAATTTTATGTTTAGCCCTTGTGCCTCCAAAGTAGGGCTAAATGCCCCCATTTAAACAAAATTGGGAGTGGACCTTAAAATGCTACAAAGTTTGATGAAAATCAATCAAGCTGTTCATGAGAAGTGTTTGAATAATATATATTATTATATTTGTAGTATCTATCTAATATAAATAAAGGGCAGATAATTCAGAATCTAGCACGGGGTACCTATGAGCTTATATATTTCCGTTTTAAACTTGATTCTCAGTCAATACACAAAATTTAAAGCAATTCTGCCTGTAGAAAATTTTTTGCCTATATACATATAGAAAACTGTCGGATATGTCTTAAATGGAGTATCACTATTCATATGTTTTCCATATATGTATATATGAATATTATATATATAAACCCTGAATAACCTGGTGTGTTGGAACATTCTTTTGTTGATGATATATGATCATTCCAAGATCCCAACAAAAGAATGTTCCAACAAACCAGGTATATATAATGGTACTTTACGGAATGAATAGAATTATGTTCCCAAATACCAGGTAAATTAAGGATTGATATATGTATATATATATATATATATATTTATGTCGGTGGATCATAGATAATTCTTGAGAATATAATGTAATAGGCTGAAAATACATCAGGCCTGACCGGGAACCTGGGACCTCTCACACCTAAGGCTGACATTACCATGTCGCTATAAAAGCTAGCGCAATAGTAAGGAAGTAAAAGTGCACCCTTAATGTAACATTGACACAATTTAGGTCATATGGCGACTTTCCAGCTTTGAACGTGGATGAGAACCTTAAGTGCCCCCTCCATGCATTATTTCATCATAAAAGTCTGTGGGGGGGGGGGGAAATTGGTGTTCTATAACCCTGTAGCGTACAGTTTATTCGATTAAATTTCGGCACATACAATTTTGTTTCTGACATGAATCGATCGAGTAGAAAAAAAATACACAGTACAGAAAAGCACGAAATGGAGCTCAGAAGCTGCCTAATATCCAACCAGAAGCTTATCAGATCATCAAAAGAAATTTTTAACTTTGCCGAGAAAATTGCCTCAGAATGCAGCTTGTTGACTAGCGATGTAAGTACCAATATCAATGATTCATGTTTGCAAACAGTGGTGAATTTCGGTCAGGCAAACTTTCGGATGAACCCAGGGAGAGAAAATACTACTGGGGCCCGAACCCCGGACCTTGTGATCCATAGGCGGTAGTCCAAATAAACGGGCGTTTTGGGACCTCGTGATATATATTGACTGCTCACGTCCAAACCACAGGCACCAGTATCGGACCTGGGACAAAGAATATGGCCTTGTTTTCATCCTAAATGAGTTCAAAATGAAAAATATATAATGAAATATGACCCCCCCCCAGCCCCCTACAAATGATACATATGTCTACTGAAGGCCAGAATCGAGCCTGCGAGCAATGGGTTCACTTCCCGAGCTGTTGTGAAATAAATTCTTTAGACAATTAAACAAACTACCTATCATTTTTCCCTGTATACATTTAGCTACAAAATGAGACCAATCCCAAGTCTCTAGCCCTCCCCGTTAATGAAATATCTATCAGAAAACGAGCGACTTTCTGTTGCAAGTTCCAGGTAGACAGAAATGTGGCACAACGAAACGGTACGAAATCACGGACTAAAAGATGTTTGTCAGCCTAGCTAGGGTCAAATTCATTTGCCATTAATAACAAGTATTACTAAATATGTAAGTCATGGCCACTCACCACCGTCAGTAGCATCTACTATACGTGGTATTTACTTTTTTATTTTTCCGTCGGTCTTTCAATTGTATTCACCGCCATTGAAACCGATACGATAATATCCGAGTAATTTCGAGTAATTTTGCACGAAACGTTGTGGTTCTGTCGGAGGTGTGCCGCTATTGGCCAGTCAGAAATTGCGTTTAAAAATACCTAATGAATTCTGTTCAATGGCGTAGCATACAGTTGAAAGACCATGGAAACATTTGAAACGCCAATATCGCGTGTTCAAGATGCAACTGACGATTGTGAGTGGCTCTAGTTTATGTATTTATTTATACTACTTACTAGTATTTTTTGTTGAATTTGAGCCGTACTCGGCGGACAACCATACTTTAGTCTATAGATGTTTACGTACTGATTTGTTGTGCCGCATTTTTATCTACCAGGGACTTTCATCAGGAAATCACTCGTTTCCTGATTGATATTTCATGAACGGGGAAGGCTAGAGACTTGGGGTCGGTCTCATTTTGTAGCTAAATGTATACAGGGAAAAATGATAGGTAGTGTGTTTAATTGTCTAAAGAATTTATTTCACAACAGCTCGGGAAGTGAACCCATTGCTCGCAGGCTCGATTCTGGAGATTCTGGCCTTCAGTAGACATATGTATCATTTGTAGGAGGGGGGGGGGGGGGGGGTCATATTTCATTACATATTTTTCATTTTGAACTCATTTGGGATGAAAACAAGGCCATATTCTTTGTCCCAGGTCCGATACTGGTGCCTGTGGCCCAAACTTATTCTGTTAGGAAATCCCCAATGAAATCTGTTGGGAACGTTTTCTGGTACATGTACAAATTTAGTATTTGTAATGATTACATGACTGATAATGAATTTATGTTGACGATAAAGCATAAACTTACCTGGCTGACATTTTATGAATGTATATTTTGTGTTTTGTTTCTGCAATTTAGTGTGATTGGCACTCTGATGTTTATTGATAATTGAAACCGGTTTCAGGGTAGATATCACCTCACACCTACAGAGGTGAAGGCCCCTGGTTCGAATCCTGGCTACTCCCATTGCGGTGTGTCCTTGGGCAAGGCACTTTATCACGATTGCCTCAGTTGTCCTAGCTGTAAATGGGTACCAGCAAATTGCTGGGGGTGAGGTATAATTGGTTTTAACTGTTCTTAATATAGGGTCGCAGAAAAGCTCTATAGAGCTTATGTTAATTGTTTCCTTTAACTTAACACCTGTCACATCATATTTTCGAAATAAAGATTTAAGTCTCTTATTTAAAAATATGAATTGAATTCAACCCATTTGAAGTTTCTACATGAATATTAATGTTTAATTTTTTAAAGCAAGTAAGTCTGACCAGTATATTACGACTTTTTTGGATATTTTAATGTCCTCGTTTTCCTAACAGTAAAATGCAGATACGAGTAAGGCTTAGAGGGATGACAACTATAAAATATCAGATCATAAAATAAGTCATCCCGATAAGCCCCCAAATGAGCAGTCAGGGGTGTAACTGTTTCAGGTTATCGCAGTTAATATAACCCATTTGAGTTATTGCTTATGATTTCATAACTTGTTTCAGTTATCATGAAATATTACAAAGCCTTCCTGTGCCAATTCCTCATTTTGAATGAGACTAATGCAATTATTTCCTGAATTCTTGAACTTTTATCTTTCCAGCTATGCAGTAAAAATTTTTTATGCAAGGCTGATAAAGTTTTACGCAAAAGTTTTAAAGCTATAAAACTCTTTAACATCCCATTATGCTTATCAGGTCATGATCAGACTAAAAGAGAATTTGATTAACCACAGTTTGCTACTATTTAATTTCACTTTAAAGGTCACTTTGTGAGAACAGCAAAAAGACTTTTTGAATAACTTACCTGAGTTAACTACATTTTATAACTAATACAGGTTATAAAATGCTTGAAAAAGTAACTGAAATATGTTACATAACTTATAACAGTTACACCCCTGACTGATGTGTAAGGCTATATTAAGGCGGACACTCAAACGGCGTTGTTAAAGGGTTAACCCAACAGCAGGGCTGTTGGAGGTGGCCTATAAACCTGCTATCACTACACTTTTCCATGTTTACTTTTCAGAGCTCTCTGGCTCTCCAGAATGACCCTCCATGTTTACCATATGAGTCTGTCAAAAATGTGGGCACTATTAGAGTAAATCCTGGGAGAGAAAATTTTTATACCAAGGTCCCTATTGGGGCTTGAACCCTGGACCTTGTGATCCGTAGGCGGACTCTAACCACGTCGTAAAAGGGTTAACCCAACAGCAAGGCTGTTGGATGTGGCCTGTAAACTTACTATCACTACAGTATTGTTGACATTTGCATCAGTCAGAATGCACTTAGTGGCCAATGCTACAACAAAAGCGGAAACGATCTACACATACACATATTGTTCTGGACAATAATGATTCTGTATGTGACCATTGACTAGCCTTACTTATTTGGCTTATCGGCATGACTAATTCTATTATCTGTTATTAGCTCACCTGTTAGACTAGCTCCTAGACTATGATATATCTTTTTAGTTTTTTATGATTGAATGTAGTGAACTGAGCCAGTCTATATCCTATGTCCAATATCATGATAATTTCAACATCAGTCCTGTGTGAAAATCTCTAAAATAGACTGGCTTTTGTCTCTATGAAATTGAATTCGTCAAAAAATGAAACAGTATAGAAATACAGTTATTATCAGTATAGTAGCTAGTCTACTCACCTGTCACATAGTGACAAGGTGAGCTTTTGTGATCGCGCAGCGTCCGTCGTCTGTGTGACCGTGCGTGCGAAAACTTTTGCTTGTGACCACTCTAGAGGTCACATTTTTCGTGGGATCTTTATGAAAGTTGGTCAGAATGTTCATCTTGATGATATCTAGGTCAAGTTCGAAACTGGGTCAACTGCGTTCAAAAACTAGGTCAGTAGGTCTAAAAATAGGAAAACCTTGTGACCTCTCTAGAGGCCATACTTTTTAATGGATCTTCATGAAAATTGGTCAGAATGTTCATCTTGATGATATCTAGGTCAAGTTTGAAACTGGGTCACGTGCCTTTAAAAACTAGTTCAGTAGGTCAAATAATAAAAAAACCTTGTGACCTCTCTAGAGGCCATATTTTCCATGGGATCTGTATGAAAGTTGGTCTGAATGTTCATCTTGATGATATCTAGGTCAAGTTCGAAACGGTCAACTGCGGTCAAAAACTAGGTCAGTAGGTCTAAAAATAGAAAAACCTTGTGACCTCTCTAGAGGCCATACTTGTGAATTGATCTTCATGAAAATTGGTCAGAATGTTCATCTTGATGATATCTAGGTCAAGTTGGAAACTGGGTCACGTGCCATCAATAACTAGGTCAGTAGGTCAAATAACAAAAAAACCTTGTGACCTCTCTAAAGGCCATAGTTTTCATGGGATCTGTATGAAATTTGGTCTGAATGTTCATCTTGATGATATCTCGATCAAGTTTGAAACTGGTTCAACTGCGGTCAAAAACTAGGTCAGTAGGTATAAAAATAGAAAAACCTTGTGACCTCTCTAGAGGCCATACTTTTCAATGGATCTTCATGAAAGTAAGTCTGAACATGTTAGTCAGAATGTTCACCTTGATGATATCTAGGTCAAGTTCGAAACTTCGTCACGTGTTGTCAATAACTAGGTCAGTAGGTCAAATAATAAAAAAACCTTGTGACCTCTCTAAAGGCCATATTTTCCATGGGATCTGTATGAAAGTTTGTCTGAATGTTCATCCTGATGATATCTAGGTCAAGTTCGAAACTGGGTCAACTGCGGTCAAAAACTAGGTCAGTAGGTCTAAAAATAGAAAAACCTTGTGACCTCTCTAGAGGCCATACTTGTGAATTGATCTTCATGAAAATTAGAATGTTCATCTTGATGATATCTAGGTCAAATTCGAAACTGGGTCATGTGCCGTCAATAACTAGGTCAGTAGGTCTAAAAATAAGAAAACCTTGTGACCTCTATAGAGGCCATACTTTTTAATGGATCTTCATGGAAGTTGGTCAGAATGTTCATCTTGATGATATCTAGGTCAAGTTTGAAACTGGATCATGTGCCTTTAAAAACTAGGTCAGTAGGTCAAATAATAAAAAAACCTTGTGACCTCTCTAGAGGCCATATTTTTCATTGGATCTGTATGAAAGTTGGTCTGAATGTTCATCTTGATGATATCTCGATCAAGATTGAAACTGGGTCAACTGCGGTCAAAAACTAGGTCAGTAGGTCTAAAAATAGAAAAACCTTGTGACCTCTCTAGAGGCCATACTTTTCAATGGATCTTCATGAAAGAAAGTCTGAACACGTAAATCAGAATGTTCACCTTGATGATATCTAGGTCAAGTTCGAAACTTGGTCACGTGTTGTCAATAACTAGGTCAGTAGGTCAAATAATAAAAAAACCTTGTGACCTCTCTAGAGGCCATATTTTTCATTGGATCTGTATGAAAGTTGGTCTGAATGTTCATCTTGATGATATCTAGGTCAAGATTGAAACTTGGTTAACTGCGGTCAAAAACTAGGTCAGTAGGTCAAATAACAAAAAAACCTTGTGACCTCTCTAAAGGCCATATTTTTCATGGAATCTGTATGAAATTCGGTCTGAATGTTCATCTTGATGATGTCTAGATCAGGTTTGAAACTGGTTCAACTGCGGTCAAAAACTAGGTCAGTAGGTCTAAAAATAGAAAAACCTTGTGACCTCTCTAGAGGCCATACTTTTCAATGGTTCTTCATGAAAGTAAGTCTGAACACGTAAATCAGAATGTTCACCTTGATGATATCTAGGTCAAGTTCGAAACTTGGTCACGTGTTGTCAATAACTAGGTCAGTAGGTCAAATAATAAAAAAACCTTATGACCTCTCTAGAGGCCATATTTTTCATAGGATCTGTATGAAAATTGGTCTGAATGTTCATCTTGATGATATCAAGGTCAAGTTCGAAACTTGGTTAACTGCGGTCTAAAACTAGGTCAGTAGATCTAAAAATAGGAAAACCTTGTGACCCCTCTAGAGGCAATACTTTTTAATGGATCTTCATGAAAATTGGTCAGAATGTTCATCTTGATGATATCTAGGTCAAGTTCGAAACTGGGTCACATGCCATCAATAACTAGGTCAGTAGGTCAAATAACAAAAAACCTTGTGACCTCTCTAAAGGCCATATTTTTCATGGGATCTGTATGAAATTTGGTCTGAATGTTCATCTTGATGATATCTCGATCAAGTTTGAAACTGGGTCAACTGCGGTCAAAAACTAGGTCAGTAGGTCTAAAAATAGAAAAACCTTGTGACCTCTCCAGAAGCCATACTTTTCAATGGATCTTCATGAAAGTAAGTCTGAACACGTAAGTCAGAATGTTCACCTTGATGATATCTAGGTCAAGTTCGAAACTTGGTCACGTGTTGTCAATAACTAGGTCAGTAGGTCAAATAATAAAAAAACCTTGTGACCACTCTAGAGGCCATATTTTTCATAGGATCTGTATGAAAGTTGGTCTGAATGTTCATCTTGATGATATCTAGGTCAAGTTCGAAACTGGGTTAACTGCGGTCAAAAACTAGGTCAGTAGATCTAAAAATAGGAAAACCTTGTGACCTCTCTAGAGGCCATACTTTTTAATGGATCTTCATGAAAATTGGTCAGAATGTTCATCTTGATGATATCTAGGTCAAGTTCGAAACTGGGTCACATGCCATCAATAACTAGGTCAGTAGGTCAAATAACAAAAAACCTTGTGACCTCTCTAAAGGCCATATTTTTCATGGGATCTGTATGAAATTTGGTCTGAACGTTCATCTTGATGATATCTCGATCAAGTTTGAAACTGGGTTAACTGCGGTCAAAAACTAGGTCAGTAGGTCTAAAAATAGAAAAACCTTGTGACCTCTCTAGAGGCCATACTTTTCAATGGATCTTCATGAAAGTAAGTCTGAACATGTAAGTCAGAATGTTCACCTTGATAATATCTAGGTCAAGTTCGAAACTTGGTCACGTGTTGTCAATAACTAGGTCAATAGGTCAAATAATAAAAAAACCTTGTGACCTCTCTAGAGGCCATATTTTCCATGGGATCTGTATGAAAATTGGTCTGAATGTTCATCTTGATAGTATCTAGGTCAAGTTCGAAACTGGGTCAACTGCGGACAAAAACTAGGTCAGTAGGTCTAAAAATAGAAAAACCTTGTGACCTCTCTAGAGTGCATACTTGTGAATGGATCTTCATGAAAATTAGTCAGAATGTTCATCTTGATGAACTCTAGGTCAAGTTCGAAACTGGGTCACATGCCATCAATAACTGGGTCAGTAGGTCAAATAACAAAAAAACCTTGTGACCTCTCTAAAGGCCATATTTTTCATGGGATCTGTATGAAAGTTGGTCTGAATGTTCATCTTGATGATATCTAGATCAGGTTTGAAACTGGGTCAACTGCGGTCAAAAACTAGGTCAGTAGGTCTAAAAATAGAAAAACGTGACCTCTCTAGAGGCCATACTTTTCAATGGATCTTCATGAAAGTAAGTCTGAACACGTAAGTCAGAATGTTCACCTTGATGATATCTAGGTCAAGTTCGAAACTTGGTCACGTGTTGTCAATAACTAGGTCAGTAGGTCAAATAATAAAATAACGTTGTGACCTCTCTAGAGGCCATATTTTTCATTGGATCTGTATGAAAGTTGGTCTGAATGTTCATCTTGATGATATCTAGGTCAAGTTTGAAACTGGGTCATGTGCCGTCAATAACTAGGTAATGTCAAATAATAAAAAACCTTGTGACCTCTCTTAGAGGCCGTATTTTTCAATGGATCTTCATGAAAATTGGTTAGAAGTTTTATCTTGATGATATCTATGTCAGGTTCAACACTGGGTCACATGAGCTGAAAAACTAGGTCACAGTGTCAAATAATAGAACAAACGATGTCATACTCAGTTTAAAACTGGGTCATGTGGGGACAGGTGAGTGATTCAGGACCATCATGGTCCTCATGTTTTATAGTTGTCATCCCTCTAAGCCTTACCTGTATCTGAATTTTACTGTTAGGAAAACGAGGACCAGAAGACATTAAGAAATAAAAAAAAGTCTTAAAATACTGGTCAAACTTAGGCCTACTTGCTCCAATAAATTGAACATTAATAGTTATGTAGAAACTTTAAATTGGTTGAATATAAGTCGTCATTAAAAAAGAGACTTTATATAATACATGTAAATCTTCGGAAATATACGTAAACAGGTGCATGGAGAAATCTACCCTGACACTGGTTTCAATACATGGTGGACTGCAGCAATTTTTTTTTGTCACTGGAAAAAGGTCTGGTACCTACTGAATTGGGAAGAATCGCGACATAGGCCTGTACTTATTATAAAATTGCCAGTAAGCAATAATTACTCACACTAAAGCTGTGAGTAAATCAATTATTCTCTAATCTCAATTATCAGAACAAAAAACAGATTCAGTATAGGTTTAGACTATGTATTTTGACAGCAAATATCTTAACATTTTTCGCAGAGTAAATACAACATTTCTATAGTGTGGATTTCCTCTTGTTGTACCTATCAGGCTTTGGCATGGATTGTAAGCTTGATTCTTTAAGATATTCTGAAACAAAACTAACACATACTTTCAATAATCGTACAAACGTGTTATTCAAAACTAAAATACTCAGCTTTCCGAAACTATTATTTAAAATTATGATTCTAAATGTATATTATTCATGTTTTTGAATCCAAATGAATAGTGTAATTAATTATTCTAAAGTCGGATCAAAATAATTCTTATTTTATAAAGCGATAAAGCTATAACTCTGATATATCCATGGTCCATTAAATAGTTTAGTTCAGCTTTAAATAAGGGAGGGTGGATGGGTCCTGATGTGTACTGCTGTCAAAATTCTAGCCTCAAGTGACGACTACACCTGTGTAACGCTTAAATACCCCCGAATTACCACTAAAACCCCGTTCTAAATTCCCGCCAACAAGATCAGTAAATTACCGTACAGTCTGATAATTTCGAAACGAGAATAATTTCACTTAATATCTGCAAAGTTAAAATTTCTTTTACATGTACAAGTCAATAAAATACCAAACCACTAGACAATTTGACCAGTTTTCTTTGGCCTTTTAGAAAATTTTTGCATGGAAATTGGGAAAATTGTCATTTTTAGCTCACATGTCACAAAGTGACAAAGTGAGCTTTTGTGATCGCACGGCGTCCGTTGTCGGTGGGTGCGTGCGTTTGTCTGTTCGTGCGTAAACTTTTGCTTGTGACTGCTCTAGAGGTCACATTTTTCATGGGATCTTTATCAAAGTTGGTCAGAATGTTCACCTTGATGATATCTAGGTCAAGTTCGAAACTGGGTCATGTATGGTCAAAAACTAGGTCAGTAGGTCTAAAAATAGAAAAAACTTGTGACCTCTCTAGAGGCCATATTTCTCAGTGGATCTTCATGAAAATTGGTCAGAATGTTTACCTTGATGATATCTAGTTCAAGTTCGAAACTGGATCATGTGCGGTCCAAAACTAGGTCAGTAGGTATAAAAATAGAAAAACCTTGTGACCTCTCTAGAGGCCATATTTTTCATGGGATCTGTATGAAAGTTGGTCTGAATATTCATCTTGATAATATCTAGGTCAAGTTTGAAACTGGGTCAACTGCGGTCAAAAAAAAGGTCTAAAAATAGAAAAACCTTTTGACCTCTCTAGAGGCCATATTTTTCATGGAATCTGTATGAAAATTGGTGAGAATGTTTACCTTGATGATATCTAGGTCAAGTTCGAAACTGGGTCACGTGCAATCAGAAACTAGGTCAGTAGGTCTAAAAATAGAAAAACGTTGTGACCTCTCTAGTGGCCATATTTTTGATGAGATCTTCATGAAAATTGGTGAGAATATACACCTTGATGATATCTAGGTCAAGTTCAAAAGTGAGTAATGTGCCTTCAAAAACTAGGTCATTAGGTCAAATAATAGAAAAACCTTGTGACCTCTCTAGAGGCCATATTTTTCAATGGATCTTCATGAAAATTGGTCAGAATTTTTATCTTGATGATATCTAGGTCAAGTTCAAAACTGGGTCACATGAGCTCAAAAACTAGGTCACTATGTCAAATGATAGAAAAAAACGACGTCATACTCAGTTCAAAACTGGGTCATATAGGGACAGGTGAGCGATTCAGGACCATCATGGTCCTCTTGTTTGATTTGGGAAAAGGTCCTTTTACTGGTACTTTATAAAGAAGGAAAAAAATCGCTGGACTGCCGATGACACTTATTTGCAGAAACAAAACACAAAATATACATTCAAAAATGTTAGTGAGGCAATTCTGTGCTTTGATGTCACTATAAGTTAATTATCAGAGATAAAATCTTTACAAATACATTGTACATGTACCAGAAAATGTTCCCAACGGATTTCATTTGGGATTTCCTAACAGAAATATGCAGAATAATTTTTGGACATGATGGGACAGCAATGGCTGAAAGTTATCACTTGGTCCCAAAACGTCCTATTATTTGGACTAACCATTGACAGTCTAGGACACAAAAGTAAATCCATTACCTGTGTACTATATGAATTGAATAAAGGTATTTAATTCTGCAGTGCTGCATTTCATGACACACTGTTCCACTCATTGTCATTTTTCAACCAGAAGAGGTATGTGCTAAATATCAGCATGCCAACAACATCCATTGAATGTATCTTTCAGTTTCTGAGTAGACTTTACATATCATCATTCATTTCTGAGAAATAAATTTGACATTTGCATCAGTCAGAAACACAGACACATAGGGCTTTGACAAGCTATATCAGTATTGGTCAGCAATTTTCTGCATATTACCATTACACAGATATATCTTACGAACATGAACAAGTTTTCTAAGTATCTGGTGGCACTTTGAAAATTCCCTTATTTACTATCAGATATACACTCAAGATTCCAAATTTCTCCTCATTGTTTATATACAGTGTGTTCAGGGCAATTTTATTTAACTTAATCCTACACAAACACACATGCTATTGGTGTCCATTGATTCAGCCCTAAAAAAATCTTTTCATCCATAATATTACTATCTGCCATGGACTAATATCAGCAAATCTCTTCGTGGTCTAGTGGTAACACGCTTGACTGTCAATCCAGAGGTACGGGGTTCGAATCCTGGTCCAGGCACTGAAAATTTCTGAGATGCTCTTTAGTGTCTCCCACCTAACTAGAGGCCTGTACTGGTTCTTCCCAGGAAAGACGGCTTTGCATGTATCGGTGCTATACACGGGGCACATTAAAGAACCAGACTGTATTCGAAAAGAGCTAGGCTAAGTTAGCCGGACACGTCTGTATCTGAAAAGTTCTCTCTGTCTGTTCTGGGGGCTTTATCTCACTCTGTCCCTCTGGTCAGATAGCTCTGTGTCTGTACTAGTAGAGGATGATTTCACGCCCTGTGTGGCTCAGTTGTTATATGTAAAGCGCCTTTGAACGTGTTTATCATGAAAAGGGCGCTATATAAATCTGATATAATAATAATATATTAATAATTTTCATCTCCTGCCAGTGATAGGGGAACCTGTAAAATTCTGTAAAATTTACACAAGAGTCACTGGTCTGTGTTCATCCCTGGTTAGAGAAATGGGCACTGTTAGTTTCCATACACTTTCATAAAGTACTTTTTGCTGTTTTTAACTTTATGGTAATAAGTGTGTCACTTACAAGGGTCAGGACTATATCTCTAAGGATAAGGTTAGAAAATCAGATAAAAGCATTTACAGATTTCAGTACCTCAGAGATCAAGGTCACAAGAAATGTTTTCATGCAGTCTTACGTATTGGACTTTGTGCCTTAGCTGTAAATTTTGAAGTATTAATGGTAATTAAATTTGTAGTGCATAATGAAAAAGTATGTTGCAGACAAGTCACAGATCATGGTCCAAATACATGTATTACGTGTCTTGTTAGCCTAGTGTTAGAGGGCCTAATTTGTTTGGGAGTTTGCTGCCTGGTCGCATCATACCAAAGACATGATAAAATGGTAAAAGTTTTCTTCTTTTATGCTCAGTACTAGAGGATAGTTCTGGTACTGTTCAGTGGCTGTAAGTTTAATGTGATTGGGTAGGGTATCATGCTACATGTCTGCAGTGTGATATGCCGGTGAGGTAGCACGATAAAGTTTTGTGCTCACTTTTACAAGTAGACACCGTCGTTTATATGACTCAACAGCATTTCTTGTTTTACAGTTGATACTAGCTGCAGTCTGGCATTGTCTGAATCAAACTCAACCAACAGAATCAAGTACTCTGAGCAATATAGCTGTTGAATCTAGTAGTGAAGAACACAGAATACAGAAGCAAGACAAAGATAGAACCAGAAAAAAGCCTGTTAGTGATTCTGAAGAAAACAGAGCATGTCAATCCACTGAAAATGCTGTCAATGAAAACAAATGTGACTTACATGCAGACAAACCAAAGGATGATAGAGAAATTAAAAAGAAGCAACCAGAGAAAGAAGCAGCTAGAAATGTTGACGCAGAGAATGATGAGAAGAAAGAGGTTTGGATTGTAGGTGAATCAGAAAGTAAAACAGATGACATTGATAAACAGCAAATTAATCAGTTAAGAAGTCACTCGGATACAGCATCAGGTGATCAGTCACAAACTATTGTTACAAATGGGCCAGATAGCCAGAATAACACTGAGGTAGACACTAAAGAAAGTAAAGGCGTTTGTGAAATCACTAATGTTCAAAATTACTCCTCTTCAGAACCAAAACTTGACAAGAATATTAAATTGCACAATAGGACAAATGTAGCAACTAAAGAAACAAATGAACAAGTTAATATAGATAAAAATGTGAATAAGTTTAATGTGACTCGTGATGAAAACAAAACAGATACACAAGACCTGTCTGTCCAAGAAAAGGTAAAATCTGTGCCTGCTGCTTCTCTCAAAGACAGTCAGTCTAAGCAAAATGAAGGGAAAGGTCAAAATGAAAAGAAAAGTATAGCAGATGTTGAAGTTATTAGCATTGATGATGAGGATTCAAATGATATTCCTGGTGGACTTGATATTGCAAGCATAACAGAGTTTGCTGTTGTTGCCCGTGATAAAAATGAAGAGATAGCAGAAGAAAAAGAGCCAGATTACTTTGACATGGACTGTGATGAAATAGATGATGATAATGATGGTGATGAGTATGAAGAGATGTTAGATTTTACTACAGATGAAACAGATAAATCAGAAAAATATAAAGAAGAAAGTAATGTAAAGACTAATACAATTCAAAAGGATGCAGATGTAACAATTATAAGTGACGATGAAGATGATTGTGAAGTGAAGGGCTCGGCTATTAATGCTTTAACAAGTCCTAGTAAATGTGAAAGTCTGAATGAAACAGGTAACAGAAGTAATACAGGTAAAAGCCAGCTAAACACCACAAGCAGTAAAAAGCAGGCAGTAAGTGAAGGTACGAGAAGAAAACAGTCCCTTACTAATGTAATGGAAGACTTAACTGGTAGTGTTGAAGAGAAAACAAAAGGAAAAGGTTTGATGGACAGATCAGGTGAAAAAGTTCATACTAGAATAATATGTCCAGCTATGGAACATTTGGACAGTATGTCTATGCCTAAAGATGAATCATCATCAGAACATGCAGGGGATAGAAATTCTTCAGTTCCGTCGGTGTCAGATAGTGATTCTACTTCTACATCTGCAGTAGCAGTGTTAGGACTAATGCCTGTTGGTGATGTACAGAAATCTGTTGACAGTGCAGCCAGCACTACTGAAGAATCATCTTTATCACAAATATTTCCAACTCTTGCTTCTAACCAATCAATTTATGTCTCCTCAAGCATGGTGCATGGATCCATTCCATCTTTACCACCAGTCCAAGATTTACACCATGTCAGTAACCTACCTGGTAACAGATTTGCTGATATTTATCAAGGCTCAGATACAGTAACATGTCCAAGTCAGGGTTCGTCTGCTACTCCAGGATCATTCCAGTTTGATCAACCAGATTTGCAGGCTCAGACTTCATATTACAGTGAAGAATATTCTTCTGTTCGGGTCAGTTGAAATATAAATGTTCTGATATTTTCCATAAAATATCAAATGTTAAATGATGTTTGTCAGTGTTTTGGTACATTTGTAACCTCAATCTTGTCTTGTAATATTTTTACTCAGTTTTAAAGGTTTGAATCTTCATGGTATTTTAGCTCATCTGAACACAAAGTGCTCAAGGTGAGCTATTGTGATACCAGTGTCAATCATTTATTGTCAACCATTTTACAGTTGATACTTTAGTTTAGAGGTCACTGTTTTACTCTAAGTCTTAATGAAACTGTGTCAAATTGTTTCCCTCAGTAAAATATTGACAAGTTCGAAACCGGGTCATTTGAAATCTGAAACTAGATCACAAGGTCAAATAATAGAAAAACTTTCTGAAAACTCTAGAGACCACATTTTCAACCTGATCTTATGAAACATTGTAAGAATGCTTGACTATAAAATCTAGGTCAGGTTTGAAACTATGTTATCTAGTTAAAAGTCTAGGTCACTTGGTCAGATCATAGAAAGAGCATTGGTAATACACTAGAAGGCACATTTTTCTGAGTTGTATGAGGTCAAAAGCTAGGTCAGTAGGATTGTTGTCTCAGCTTGGGTCAAAAACAGGGTCATCAGGTAATTTTGTGGAAAAATCTTGTTACAAACTAGAGAGCACATTTTTAGCTTGACTATTTGAAGAATAGGGGAGCTATCCTACTCGCCCTCGCGTCGGCGTGAGCGAATGTTAAAGTTTGCATACCACCCCAAATATTTTTGAAGTCCATTGAGATATTGCTTTGATATTTTGCCTACTTGTTTACCATCATGACCCCAGTCTGTAAAAAGGAGGAGGCAACTCTATCAAACATTTTGACTAAATTATGGCCCCTTTTCGACTTGGAATAAATGTTAAAGTTTGCGTACCACCCCAAATATTTTCAAAGTCCATTGAGATATTGCTTTGATATTTTGCATACTTGTTTGCCATCATGACCCCTGTCTATAGAAAGGAGGAGACAACTCTATCAAGCATTTTGACTGAATTATGGCCCCTTTTCGACTTAGAATATGCTTATTGTAATGTTATAGTTTTACTCATAGCTTATATTATACTATCAAGCACTCAGAATAGTCGAGCGCGCTGTCAACTGACAGCTCTTGTTAGCTCATCTGATTTTTTGAAAAAAAAATGACGAGTTATTTACCTCATATTCAGTAAATATTGTCAGAATGTTGATATAAAATGTAGGCAAGATTGAAACCCTTGAATGATACAGGGCCTTCTTATCCCTCTTGTTTTTTCAATGATACGGAGATAAACAAGAAAAATTCACTTTCCGTAAACAGTTGTCTCCATTATTTGATGTAGAAAGAAAAGTAAATTTTTTAAACCAATTTGATAAATGATGTTTTAGAAACTGTTCGAACATGCACAATATGACAGCATACATATTTGTTACCATGCTCTTAAAATTTTTGAAAAACTGCTTTCAGACTAACTTTCTTCAGTTGTCTCTATTTGTAGTCACCAGGTGATGAATTTAGCAGCCCGCCTAGGAAAAAACGATTACTGGATTATGATAAGAAGTGGCATATGGAACCAAAGTTTAGTCCAGAACAAGACAAGGTAATTTATTTAAGTTGAAAATATGGTTATTCGATTGTTGCTGTCTTTTGGAAGGTGGGTGGGCTGGTGGATGGATTGATAGCATTTAACTTTTTCATTTCCGGAACATTTTCTTAAAACCTCGGAGGGAAAATATAATGATTATAGGGGAATATAATTTTATCTCAAAAATGTTATGATGGATTTTCATAAATGTTCACCGTGGCTATGTGATGAAAATCAAGTATGGCCCTGGTCACTATATCCAGTTAAAGGTCACTCTTGGAGGTCAGAAGTCAAACATCTTAGCTGTTAGAAAAACTTTCATTAAACTAGCATCAGTCATTAATCTCATTTAGATAATGTGTAAAGTGCATTAGCCAGATCACTTAGTCCAAGGTCAAGGTCACACTTGTAGATAGATATTCAAATACCCTTATTTTAGACTTTTCAGTTTATTTTCAAATAACTATATTTATAAACGTGTTCAAATTGATAATACCTTGAGTATCATACATGACCCAGGATGCCAGGGTCAAGGTCATACTTAGAGGTCAGAGGTCAAATACCTTAAATGCCTGTTCACTCTATAAACTGCCTGAAGGATTTTCATAAAACATACATTCATGACTCCACTCACAAGGTTAAAGATCAAGGTCACCCTTGGATGTCAAAGGTCAAATTACCCTACTTCAGACTGGTTACCGGTTTTGTATTTAATGAGAATACAGGTAATTGGATCCTAGGTCAGGGTCATATTTGGAGGTCAGATGTCAAAAGGCTTTTCTTTTTGTCCCCTCCATATCTTTTATACCACTAGAAGTATTTTCGTAAACCTGACCTGTATTTTACCTCATCAAGATAACTTGCAAAGTGCACAAACCTGGTCAGAAGGTTAAAGGTCAAAGTCACACTTGGAGATCAAATGCCATTACCACAACATTTTTCCTTCCTATACCAAAGTGGCATCTGCAGATATACACACCTAAAGTGATAAATCCAGTTTCTATTCTAAAAACAATATTTCCTGATTATTAGTTTGTGGATGCTTTCATGAGAATTTCTTTTTTATTAGTGACACTCTACTTTATCAAAATTGGTAATTGTTTGAGAGCTCTATGAAACTAAGGTGTGTAATTTAGGGCTACCATAGCTTACATTTTGAGGGTCATTGAGGTGTTATATTGAGGAGGCTGTTTGGAGAGTAACTGTTGTTTTGGTGTGGCAGTTGTTGACATAAACAGTGTTCATTTGAGGAGGATGTTTGAAGAGTTGGTTTGGTGTGGCAGTTGCTGACATTCACAGTGTTTAATGAAGGAGGATGTTTGTGGAGTTGTTTTGGTGTGCCAGTTGTTGACATTCACAGTGTTTATTAAAATGTTGTAGCGTGAGAGAAACAGAAAAACACTGTTTTGAGATTTATTAATCATTCATACAGGATGATGCGTTAGTAAAACTGCAGGAGGGAACACTTGTTCGAATAAAGACTGAACCGGAAGATTTTGAGCTACAAGTGAATACACTTAATGAAATGCCAGTTGATATAGAGAATAAAGCTGTGTTACATGTAGGCTCGTGTTCTGATACAGAAGTGAATAAACACAGGAGAGAATTTGTTAATACAACAAAAGAAGCATTGCTCAATACAGAATGTGTAATACCAGCAAGATCTGAAGATGGAAAACGAGAAATGCAAGCTTATGACATTGTTATGAATACCAACAATGAAATGTCAGATGATATATTGTTAAAAGTCGAGGTTCCAGTTAACACTGATGATGAAACTTCTGACAGCATAGATAAAGAAATGTCAGGAAACACTGAAACAGGAAGGAAAAGACAGTTTTACAGTCCTTTGATGAAGCTTCATTTTATTGAAAGGTTAAAGAATGGTGAAAGTCAAACATCTATACATAGAGATACAGGCATTCCTGGATCTACTCTTCGTACATGGCTGAAATCTGAACAACAGATACGTAGACTTCTAAATTTTAAGTCTAGGGTTAAAGGCAGAAGTAAGGTAAGTTGTTTCGTTTACTTTCTGGTATGTTAATATATGATTTTTTGTCCAGATACAGTGCATAATATTATGGGGGATATATTGGAATCAAATAACTATTTCTGTCCATCATGTCCCCTCCATATTGTCTTAACTGTTGGAAAAGTTTTCTTAAAACAAGCCTCAATTGTTAACCCCATCAAGACTATGTGCAGAGCGTACAACCCAGGTCACTAGTTCCAATGTCATGGTCACAGTTGGAGGTCAGAGGTCAAATATCCTTTGTTTAAACTTTTGGAAGATTTTCTCAAAACTAACATTCTGTTGTTTACATGAAGACAATGTACAGATCACAAAAGCCAAATCATTAGGTCTAAGGTCAAGGTCCCACTTAGAGGTAAAATTCTCATAGAACTAGTTTTAAGTATGAATTGTTTATCTCATCTACATGATGTGCAGAGCGGACATACTTAACTTCTTGAAATGCTTTCATAAAGCTACCGTAACATCAATTGTTTACCTTGTCACAAGAAAGAAGACTTACAACCCAGTACTTGAAAAGCAAAGGTCATGATCACATCATTTTACTTTCTCTGTCTCAAGTGGCGTCTAGGGGTATTACTCGACTACAGTTGTAGTCATTCTGTCAGACTGACATACTGCTTACATAATTTAGACATACATTATTTCCTAAATAGAGGATGTATGTGTGATACTTTTATGATTTGCTAAAATGACCTGATTGGTGTAGAAGCGTCTTCAAATATCTGTTTTGTGGAGGGATGGAGAAGGGTAGCAGATTGGCAACATTTTTAGCTCGACTATTCGAAGAATAAGTAGAGCTATCCTACTCACCACGGCGTCGGTGTCGGCTTCGGCATCACACCTTGGTTAAGTTTTTCGTACCAGTCCACTTTTTGACAAAGTCTTTTGAGATAAAGTTTTGAAACTTACAACACTTGCTTACCATGTCCAGTTTTAGGCAAGAGTACATAACTCCATCAAGTATTTTGGCTGACTTATGGCCCCTTTTAACTTAGAAATCTTGATTGAGTTTTTCTTACCAGTTCACATTTTGTGTAAAGTGTTTGACATATGGCTTTGAACCTTTTATCTCTTGTTTAATATAACAGTCTCTATCTGTAGACAAGAGTACATAACTTTGTCAACTATTTTGGCTGAATTATGGCACTTTTTGGTCTTGTAAATTGATACAATTTTTGTACAAGTCCATGTTTTGTCAAAACTATTTGACATGTGGCTTTGAAAGTTTGAACAATTGTTTATCATCATGATTTATATTTGTAGGCAAGAGTACATAACTCTGACAACTATTTTGGCTGAATTATGGCCCTTTTTTGACTTGAAAATTGTTTCAGTTTCAGTACAAGTCCATGTTTTGTCAAAACTATTTGACATATAGCTTTGAAACTTTGAACACTTGTTTATCATCATGATTTCCATCTGTAGGCAAGAGTACATAACTCTGTCAATTATTTTGGCTGAATTATGGCCCTTTTTTGACTTGGAAATTGGTTCAGTTTTCTTACAAATCCATGTTTTGTCAAAGCTATTTGACGTATAGCTTTGAAACTTTGAACACTTGTTTATCATCATGATTTCCATCTGTAGGCAAAAGTACATAACTCTGCCAACTATTTTTGCTGAATTATGGCCGCTTTTGGACTTGGAAATTGGTTCAGTTTCATACAAGTCAACGTTTTGTCAAAGCTATTAGACATGTGGCTTTGAAACTTTTAACACTTGTTTATCATCATGATTCCAATCTGTAGGCAAGAGTACATAACTCTTTCAACTATTTTGGCTAAATTATGGCCCTCTTTGGACTTGGAAATCAGTTAAGATTTTGTACCAGTCTGTATTTTGCCTTACCTGTTTGTCATAAGGCTTTGAAACTTTGACCACTTGTTTACCTTCATAGTCTACTTACCTAGGACAAGGACTTTAGCTCAGTTATGGCCCTTATTTGGACATAGAAATTAGTTAGGTTTCGCATACGATTCGATATTTTGTCTATTAACTGTTTGATATATGGCTTTGAAACTTTGAACACTTGCTTACCAACATGGTCACACATTGCAGTATAGTGCAAGACATACCCAGTTCCACAAATGCAGGTACATAGTTGGTCTTACCTGTTCCTTTTCTTTTGTCTGAAAATCTCAGGTAATATTTTGACCCTATACTTCTGTGAATGCTTCGAATAGTCGAGCGCGCTGTCAACAGACAGCTCTTGTTAATGCTGTGGAAGGTGGGCATATTAAAATCACACTGTCCGTCCGTACATGCCCGCTGTGGCGTCTGTGATCTTGTCCGCTGTAACTTTGTCATGAAGGGTTTAAATTCACGACTGTGTCCGTAAGACCCAGCCTAGCTCTAAGGTCAGGTCACACTTAAAAGCTAAAGGTTAACATGACTGTTTCGTGTTCAGTCCATAACTCTGCCATCTATGAAGGGGTTTTGAAATAACTTGGCATAGATGTTTCCCATAATGAGACAATTTGTCATGCACAAGATCCAGACCCCTAGCTCTAAGGTCAAGGTCACACTTAGAAGTCAAAAGTCCATAACTACCATTTATCAAGGGATTTCAAAATAATTTGACACAAATGTTAACCATATTGAGAAGGTGTGTCATGCTTATGACCCGGGTTTCGTAGGTCAAGGTCAAGAAATGATATGTAATTTTTTGCGCAGCCAACTGTAGCATTCTTGGGCAGGATTTGGGGGCATTTGTCACCAATTGTGACAGCTCTTGTTATAATTGTATGTTTTGTTTGTCACATTTTTTCGAGACTGTAGGTCTTTTGGTACTTATTTGTGCAACAAATATACTATATAGATATTGCATTCCTGATGAAAAATGTTCACTGCGAGATATATGAATATCGGCTGAGGCGCCAGTCGAGGTCTATATTCATATTTCGAGAGGTGAACATTTTTCATACCACCCTCTCAGGAATGCAATATTTATTTTTATACCGAAAGATTATAAGGGTCAAAACATTTACTGGAAAATTAACATAATAATCTATTTAACATTAAATGTAATTACTAACAAAATAATGAAGACAGAATTAAAGAGTCTTTATTTGTTAGCACTCATAATTTGTGCTGACTTTTCTGTGTAATAAGACTTTTTTGAAAGATATACCGTATTTTCCCGAATAAACGCCCCAGGGGGCGTTACATTTTCCAAAGAGGGGGCGTTCATTTGAGGTAAAAAAAAATAAAAAATTAAAATTTTTACAAAACTTAAAAAATCGTTCAAACCAACTGTAAAGTGTTTCTGTGTTGTTTAATTCCCCCAAAACGTAATTATTTGGCATCCAAATTAATGCAGGGTGTCTTAAAATTATGCATTTAAATACGGTACCTCATGTATTCCGTGACACGCTCGCGACATTACACATTACGTCATCATACCCAAACAGCTGTGTACTCCGATAATATTTTCCTTAGTACATGCGGGTAGCAATACACAATGTCAGTGGTTTGACACGCTGCTTATGTGCCGGCTTTTAAATTAAAAGTTATTAAAACTGCCGAAGAAAAGGTTAACACTTTGCCGCAAATTTGTTTAAAGTCGACAGGAAGCTTGTGCGCGGGTGGTGCAAAAACAAATCAAAAATGGATTTACCGTTTAATTTTCTGTTTGGTGATTGGATACGTACCGTACTTAGTATAAACGTTTTGGATTTACGGTACATGTACTGTTTAAAAGTGTGTTTAATTCTTAATACGTTGGATACTTACTGTAAATTACTTATTATGTGGACTTATAAAAATGAGGTAGGTGATTTTTTTTTCGTTCTTGTTGACTTTTTTTCCCCTCCAAAACGGGTGGGGGCGTTAATTAGGGGGGGGGCCTTAATTCGGGAAAATACGGTAGTCGAGACGTTTACATAACGCCGACCCCTATATTTAGTCTACTATTTCAACATTGTGTTAATCAGTAACATTCGAAAAACGGCGATAACTTTCTTTTTTCTAAACGAAACATATAAGTGTGAGCACTCATTTTCTAAGTTAGATCATTTCCAATCTCATGGTGGTAGTTTCGATTCAGTATTGAATTAAAAGTTGTTTTCGAAATATTTTGCACGTAACATAAAAAAGAAAATTCAGCCTGGTTCGCACATGCAAGAGCACCAGAAAAGGGTAATTTAATCCTAAAGTATGATTATAATAAACGCCTCATCTGTTCAAATATTTATCGACTCAGTCTTTTAATCAATGCGAAAGTATCAATCTCTCAACGGGAGATATGAAAAAATAATATCACATGCACAGAAAATCAAAACAGCGCTGTTGCGCATGTGGTATGAAATTATGAGGTATATAAATTATGAAGAAATATAAAGATATGAAATGCGCAGAAATTTAAAATAAAGATGCGCATGAGTTATAAAATTACTGGGGAATATGATATATTATTCAAGTTAAACTAATGGGAAATTTGCATTGGACATTTATGTAAGGTATAATAAATCTTACTATTTCATTTACTTATTTACTGGAATGCTGCATATGATAATGTTGTATTATTTATTTTTAGTCCAAAAAGATGGAAACTCGTGTTGAAAAGAAAAGGGAAAACTACACCATTTATGAAAAATTGAAAACTATTGCTCGTGTACACAGTGGAGAGAGCCGATCTAATGTGTGCAGAGACCTTGATTTAGCGGAATCCACACTGAGAGGATGGCTGAAAGATGAGAGCAGACTTAAAGAAGAAATCTTCGCATATGGTTGTCATTCACGTCAAAAGAACAAGGGCTCAAAATGCAAATTATTGTCCGGATCAAAGAGGACAGATATTCTGGATGGAAGCCAAATGGTCTTCAAAAATAAAGAAAAGCATTAAAAATGTGGAAAATTCTGGCTTATACAGATGTTTCCAGTTCTGGCTGGTGGAGTAGATGTGAAGAGATATGACTTGAAATTTTGTAGGTGTTGTAGCAAAACATTTCAGCTGTTTGTAATAATTGTTTTGTTTTGTAACAAATATATACATGTACCTTTAATTTGAAGACCAATATTTATTTCTTAAAAGATAAATAACGTCTTTGAAAATCAGCAAGAAGTAATATCATTATTGTTAAATTTCCAATTTATGTTTCAACGTATGTGCAATAATTTAAATCATTTTCATACGCGCGTCTCTGAAAGAGCGGGGCGTATTATGTGAACAACTATGGCGGGCGGGCTGTGGCGTCCAAAAGCTTAACCGCTTTCTAAGTCGAACAGTTTTCATCCGATCTTCACCAAACTTGCTGACAATGTTTGTGGGCATAATATCTCGGCCAAGTTCGATTACCTTCCAAATCGCCACAGGCACTCTTGGAGTATGGCCCTTAAATTTACGTAACTGAATATTTAGACAGGCTTATTTTGTGAGAGTCTGGCACTCTTGTTTAAAACTGGAGAACCCTTTTACATTTCATCTTAAAAATGTGTTGAATCTGTTGGAAAAGATTTTTTTTAAAGTTCGCTTTAAAGGGTATGAACATTAACTCAAACTTTGCCACATTTTTTCACCAACATGCTTGATGATAATTGTTGTCTATGTTTGCCTATTTGTCCCCTACTAGTGTATCACTGGTGGAGACATATATTTTTCAAGAAGTGTTTTAACAGGAGAGAAAACATGCTAACACTGAGATCACAAGCTGTAATAACCTCAACCAGGGTTTGCACAGACCTGGAAATATGGAAAATCACTCTATCATGGAAATACAATGGAATTTCGAAAAAATAGATTTTATCATGGAAATCCCAAACAGATCATGGAAAATCTCGAAATTGGGCCAGAATTTTTTAATTTTATGGTTCTCGGAAGCGCCGACCTGATTTTTTCGATTTTGAAATGAACATAAAAGTGATTTTGCTAATTTTATTTTTATTTTCCCTGCCGATAGTCCAGAGTGAATACAAGCGAAAATTAGGCCAGTAGGTATAAAAATAGAAAAACCTTGTGACCTCTCTAGAGGCCATATTTTTCATGAGATCTTCATGAAAATTAGTGAGAATGTTCACCTTGATGATATCTAGGTCAATTTCAAAACAGGGTCACGTACCTTCGAAAACTAGGTCAATAGGTCAAACAATAGAAAAACTTTGTGACCTCTCTAGAGGCCATATTTTTCAATGGATCTTCATGTAAATTGGTCAGAATTTTTATCTTGATGATATCTAGGTCAAGTTCAAAACTGGGTCACATGAGCACAAAAACTAGGTCACTATGTCAAATAGTAGAAAAAAACGATGTCGTACTCAAAACTGGGTCATGTGGTAACTGGTGAGGGATTCAGGACCATCATGGTCCTCTTGTTTGGGTGGCTCCACCCCCTATTTTTAAAGTTACGGCCCCTGAAATAAGTCAGAAATGCACGTTTCCATCTAATAATTTGCCTAGCTCAAAAAAAATTTTGATGTAAATTCATAAACCTTGCTTGAGTCTTTATCATGACATGACCTTGCACACTTTGCATTCTTTTTGGTAATTTTATTGCTTATTACAGAGTTACGACCCTTGAAATAGCCAAAATAGTGGATTTTTTGTTTGTGATGCTCACAGCTCAAAAAGTATATGGCCTAGAATAATGAATCCTTTTCATAAAATATTTGTTAAGGCTATATTACCCACATAAGACTGCAAAAATTTGAATTCTTGCCCCTTATTTGTGACAAATGTACCAGTGGGGGGCACACCCTGTGTCCTACCTGGGGTCTTCCTCCACCAAAGCTTGAAAGTCGCCATATTACCTATAATTGTGTCGGTGCGACGTTAAACCCAACAAAAAAAAATAAATAAATGTATGATCCTTGTTCTTGTCAGCCCTATTTTAAAATGATTTTACACAAAATGTGTCTTGGATATTTGGCGTATGATATAGTGCATTTTAATCGACCTGGCGGGGCGGGGTTTCAAGACTGTCCACTGCATTATTGTGTAGGATATGTAGTGTAAGTATATTCGGCAATCTGACTTCTTACTCACTGGCCATCCACCTTGCACTGTAACCACTGTAGCTCTACTAACTTATCTCATTTTCAGCTCACCTGTCACATAGTGACAAGGTGAGCTTTTGTGATCACCCTTCGTCCGTCGTCAGTCCGTCCGTGCATCCGTCAACAATTTCTTGTCTGCACGATAGTGGTTTCATTCATGATTTTATTTTAACCAAACTTGCACACAGCTTGTATCACCATAAGATCAGGGTTTCTTTCTTGAACTGGCCAGATCCCATTATGGGTTCCAGAGTTATGGCCCCTGAAAGGGCCAAAATTAGCTATTTTGACTTTGTCTGCACAATAGCAGCTTTATTTATGATTTGATTTTTACCAAACTGGCACACAACTTGTATCACCATAAGATCTTGGTTCCTTTCTTGAACTGGCCAGACTCAATTATGGGTTCCAGAGTTATGGCCCCCTGAAAGGGCCAGAATTAGCTATTTTGACCTTGTCTGCACAATAGCAGCTTCATTTATGATTTTATTTTAACCAAACTTGCACACAACTTGTATCACCATAAGACCTTGGTTCCTTTCTTGAACTGGCGAGATTCCATTATGGGTTCCAGAGTGATGGCCCCTGAAAGGGCAAAAATTAGCTATCTTGACCTTGTCTGCACAATAGCAGCTTCATTTATGATTTGAATTTAATCAGACTTGCACAAAACTTGTGTCACCATAAGATCTCGGTTCCTTTGCTTGAACTGGCCAGATTCCTATATGGGTTCCAGAGTTATGGCCCCTGAAAGGCCAAAATTAGCTATTTTGACCTTGTCTGCACAATAGCAACTTCATTTATGATTTGATTTTAACCAAACTTGCACAAACTTGTATCACACAAGATCTTGCTTCTTTCTTCAACTGCCAGATTCCATCATGGGTTCCAAGTTATGGCCTTAAGGTCCAATTGGCTATTTGGCTTCCCCATATAGGATTATTATGGTTATTTGTCAACTCAAAATTCTCAACACAATAATTGGATCTGACAATCAGCCATCATAGTTCAGAGTTATTTTATATTGATTACTCCTGATTGTAATCAAAATGGATTTCAATCAGTAATACTTATAGGACTATTGAATTTCATTATTGTCAATAGTTGGACTGAGCCAATCAGGTAGATAACTAGGATGATTTTATGTCAATTACCTCCCTATTTCAAATTAAAATGGTTTATATCTGTAACTAATGAAGATTGATCTGAAATTTCATTATTGTCAACAGATTTTATTTGGCTAGATCCTCTTTTGGTATTACTATGAATTTCTTTGATTTTTCCTTTTACCTACTAAATACCTTATTTTTAGTAACTTTTTATATGCGTAGAAACCGAGACCATCTTGGTACAACATGAATTATTATTCAACAATTTTATTGAGATCTTTTTGAATCTCTTACCATTTAAATTTTTTTTTACTTTTTACGTTTAATACATTTCTTACTTTGTTTTTTTGGCCTTTTGGAACTTAGACAGTTTTTCTGTGGTACACTGGTGTACCTCAATAATTTTAGTGTATTTTAAGCATCATACCTTGTGATTTTTTTTTTTTTGGTTAAGGTTTTTTCCTTTGTTTGTCCTTTTTGGGCCTTAAAATTATTTTTTTGAGGACCTTCTTGTTCTAATTGCAATTGTATAAACCACAGTTGAGCATGAAATATAGGGCCATAGGGCCTCTTGTTTGAGACTATTCCTTTTTGCATAAGCCATAGATTAAATCCACCCCGCCAGGTCGAATAAAACGCACTATATCAGTGACTGACTGTCAACCATAATTGTTCAAATTACTGCCCTAGGTTCAAAAATGGCCATGCTCATATTTGTGACATGTATATAATGTAGGCTAATATAAGAGAAATTTTAAATACCATCTCTGAATCCATAATAGCTAACCCCTTGATATTTATATAATCCTAACTCTGAACTTGTACCATTACATTATACAAACACACTTGAAGCCTTTTATAAAGGTGAGCGCCTAGGGTCATTGACCCTCTTATTTAATGTTTTTATTATTTTGCTTGATGTGAAAATGTACACGTGTTTTGAAAAATAAAATGTTACAATAATATGACTGTTTAATTGATGGATTTGCACTGTTGTTCTGTCCTCAGTCCTCAACACAGCTTTTCTATCTTCAGTCCTCAGACATCTTTTCTACCCTCAGTCTTCAACTAAGCTTTTCTGTTCTCAGTCCTCAACTCGGGTTTGTTATCCTCAGTCAACACCTCAACTTTACTATTCTCATTCCTCACTTCAGCTTTTCTATCCTCAGTCCCCAACTCGAGTTTATCCTTAGTCCTCACCTCAGCTTTGCTATCCTCATTCCTCACCTTAGCTTTTTATGCCCCCACTTTGGTAGGGGGGCATATATATTTGCCCTTGTCCGTCCGTCAGTCCTTCAGAGAATGTTGTGTCGCGCCTAGCTCCAAAAGTATTTGACATAGAGCCACAAAACTTTAAGGAATGTTGATCAGCATGTGTAGTTGTACACCTGGGGTTTCGTGTCCGGATTCATTCAGTCATGTAGGGTTATGAACCCTGATTTAGTAAAAAATTGGTCATTTTAATGTTGTGTCCACGTAGCTCCAAAAATATTTGAACTAGAGTTACCAAAGTTTACAGGAATGTTGGTCAGCATGTGCAGTTGTGCACCTGGGGTTTCGTGTCTGGATTCATTCAGTTGTGTAGGAGTTATGGCCCCTGACTTAGTTAAAAATTGGTCATTTTAATGTTGGGTTGGGCGTAGCTCCAAAAGTATTTGACCTAGAGTCACCAAAGTTTACAGGAATGTTGATCAGCATGTGCAGTTGTGCACCTGGGTTTCGCATATGGATTCATTCAGTATTGTAGGAGTTTTGGCCCCTGACCTAGTAAAAAATTGTCATTTTAATGTTTTGTTGCGCGTATTGTTTTCCCAAAGTTGATCTGTGTCCATTGTCATGTAGTGGGGACATCTGTGTCCCATGGACACATTTCTAGGCTATTCTATGTCCTCAATTTAGCTTTTCTATCCTCAGTCCTGAACTCTGCTTTTCTACCCCGAGGAGGAGCCCGCCCGCTTAGCTCAGTAGGTAAGAGCGTTGGTCTACGGATCGCGGGGTCGCGAGTTCGATCCTCGGGCGGGGCGCATGTTCTCCGTGACTATTTGATAAACGACATTGTGTCTGAAATCATTAGTCCTCCACCTCTGATAATTCATGTGGGGAAGTTGGCAGTTACTTGCGGAGAACAGGTTTGTACTGGTACAGAATCCAGGAACACTGGTTAGGTTAACTGCCCGCCGTTACATGACTGAAATACTGTTGAAAAACGGCGTTAAACCCAAAACAAACAAACAAACAAAATCTACCCCGAGGCCTCAGTTTGGCTTTTCTATCCTTGGTCCTCAACTCAGCTTTGCTGTCCTTAGTCCTCAATTCAGCTTTTCCATCCTCGCTCCTCACCTCAGCTTTCCTCTCCTCATTCCTTACCCCAGCTTTGCTATCCTCATTCCTTGCCTCAGCTTTTCTATCCTCGGTCTTCAATTCAACTTTTCTTACCTCAGTCCTCAACTCAGCTTTCCTATCCTCAGTCCTCAATTTAGCTTTCCTCTCCCCAGTCATCAACTTAGCTTTTCTAACCTCAGTCCTCAACTCAGCTTTCCTATCCTTAGTCCGCACCTCAGCTTTTTGTATCCTCACTCCACAATTCAGCTTTTCTAACTTCAGTCCTCAACTCTGCTTTCCTGTCCTCAGTCCTCAACTCAGCTTTCCTATCCCCAGTCATCAGTTCAGCTTTCCTAACCTCATTCCTCAACTTAGCTTTCCTATCCTCAGTCCTTTCCTCAGCTTTTCTATCCTCAGTCTTCAGTTCAGTTTTTCTAACCTCAGTCCTCAACTCTGCTTTCCTATCCTCAGTCCTCAACTCTGCTTTCCTATCCCCAGTCATCAGTTCAGCTTTCCTAACCTCATTCCTCAACTCAGCTTTTCTGTCCTCAGTCCTCAACTCAGGTTGTTAAGTTTCCCACCACACAGTGGAGTGGCAGACATATTGATTTACTCCTGTGTGTGTGTCTGCCACAAATCTTGTCCACACTCCACAAGTCGAACAATTCTCATCCGATTTTCACCAAACTTGAACAAAATGTGTTTGCCAATAAGTCCTCGGCCAAGTTCGATAACTAACCAAATCGGCCCAGGCACTTGGAATTATGGCTCTTGAAACTTGTTTTTTGATAATCAAAGCACTGAAAGTCTGATAAGGCAGTTGAGGTCTTGGTGCATGGTTGACTCGTATTACTATTCAGATGATTAGGCAGTTGTGGGAGACATGCACTTTTCTTAAAAGCAACTCTAGTTTTTTTTTGTTTTGTGTTTTACAACTAGTCAGTGGCACTGGAATTTTCTTAATTAAGCTCCCCTTCAGAAAAGAGGGGGTGTTTTATTTTGCTCAGTGTCTATGTGTTTCTCTGGACCATTTTGGTTTTTGATCAATAACTTAACAGTTCTATGTCTCACAATGGTCACACTTTATAGGATGGTTGCCATTGGTCAGCAGATGACCCTTAATGTTTTTTGGGTCACTAGGTCAAAAATCAAGGGTACAGTTACTTTGAGACTGAAAATGGTTCCCTATTATATACTAAAGAACACTCTGACTACAGTCATCAAACTTTACTTCACATTGTTTTCATATTATTTAAGGGGATTACACTGGAATTGAATTGATTTTATGTTGATTTCATATTCTAACATGTTTCAGTAAAGAAAGAATTCAAGCATTATATATATCCTAAAATAAACAGTGTATTAGATTCAGACCAGTGAGAGAATATTATGACATCAATTATTATGTCAAATTGCTGCATGATGTTGGTTCATTACTACTAGTATGAATGAAACTCAGCATAATTTCATTATAATATTTCAGTGAGCATATTAGAATGAAAATAAACTAGACCTTCCTGAGTTTATTGTCTGATCTGAAATAGTTCAACGTTAAAACGCTTTGATGTTTAAACACTTGGGCAAAGGTCTGCATTGTTCAATTCCTGCATATCAGAAAACAGAACCATGGTAAATCAAATGGTAAACCACATGAAGGTCATGATTATTGCAAATAGTAGATCACAATGGAACTGAATTGATTTTAAAGGGAGTGAACTGTTACGTTGTAAAAGCAGAGGCAATTCATTTATTTGCCTGTATTTTCAGTACAAAATTCATACCTCTTGAAAGCTATATTCTTTAAATACATGTATGTAGAATTTATTTCAGTATTTAGCATTGCCTGGTGGAGTAGAAGGGAACATCATGTTAGCAGACTGGAGACAGCCTGGACATTACACCAGTGTTAGCCAGTTTCCTCGTGTCCCGAGTATTGGTATTGAAAAAGTTGACAGTGATTACATGAACTATCAAAGGATGAATGATGAAAGTTTCCTTGATTATGGTGATGATGGTGATTATGGTTTTGGTGGTGAAAATGATGATAAAGATGGAAGTGATGTGAATGATGAGAGCAGCAACAAAAGGAAATTAGGAAGTGTACGAGGAACAAGAGGGAGAGGGAGGCCAAGAGGCCGGGGGACTAGGGGTACAGGAAGGGGTGTGCGAAAACTGAGTGGAAACTCAAGTGTGAGAGGAAGGGGTAGGGGCTCAGTAAGAGGAACTAGAAGGAAAAGAGGCCGACCAGTGTTGAGAAGTGCAATAGGTAGGGGTACAAAAAGTCGTGGTGCTTCTGTTGGGTTTGTTAAATCAAAAGCAGATAAAAAAGACGAGAGTCCATCCAAGTTTAGTACATTAAGGACTGGGAGTAGAGGATGTAAAATTGGTTTTTATTCTTTAAAATACAAAAAACCTAGACAAACTAGTGAGAATGTTGTTAAAAGTAGTGCAAAAGAAGTTGTAAAAAGGGGTCGCGGAAGGCCAGTAAAACGTGCTTTGCACAATAGTATGATCAAAACTCGTTCCTCAGTTGACAAGGATGTTTCTGGTGCTAGTTCTTCTACAGATCAAAAGGGTAAACGCGGAAAGCAGAATGTAAGAAGTGGAAGAGGAAACATTCGGAGACGTAAACCAGTTAGAAAACTGGCTGACAGTGAAAAGCAGCAAGAAGACGTGATTGTCATTGATTGAAGTTGAAATCAGATGTTTGCTTTTTCTCATCTGAAATGTTAAAAATACAAGAATAGTGTCATTGAACGGTACCTTTTGAAAAAAAAAAGTTATGTTGTACGTTAGATAAAAAAAAAATGCATACATTTGTATCATCTACTGAAAAATGTTTACAGTATGCATGCATACTAACATTGTTGAATTATGGTATTAGTGATTTGTATACAGTTACATGATGACTTCAGTCACTGTTTCCAGAGGAATACATTTTTGTATATGGGAAAGAGGTTTTGCTATAAAAGTAAAAGAAAAATTACACTGCATATAAATAAGATATTCTTGCCCTTTTCTCTGGCTTTAGTTTTCAGATATCATAATTCTTAATATTTTTAGTATTAAATGTTTTTGAAATTTTATTTGTCTCATGTTTATAAATTTGTAGAAATTTATTTGGAGGTATACAAATTAGTGAAAGTTATTGCCAAGTAAAATGAATTGTTGGGCTTACAAACTCGTGAGTAATTCTTGTGGTGCATTGACAGATTTGAGGTAATAAAAAGTGTTATCGCTATATTCTGTAAAAACTACCGTAGTAGTAATAGGCAAGAAGTCAGTTTTGTAAACATAACTACTGTCAGTGGGGGAGGCATGCACTTTTCTACAAAAGCATCTTCTAGTTTAATCATACATTGAAGCAAACAAATATTCTCTATGTTTGTAAGTGTACATGTACAGAGCCTGTTGCTACGGAGATGTAAATTTGAAAGATTTAAGTAAATGCAGAAAAAAATATCTGTCATTGTAGGCTTGTGAAATTTTATCACTTTATAATAATTATACAGTAACTGTTGAAACTCGGTATTTCTATTTCCAAGGGATCGAGCGTTTTACTTCTAATAAAATGATATTTTGTGTAGCTGTTTTTGGGAGACGACTTGCAAATATCTTCAAGATAGCCAAAATTTTGGGATGATCGAGTTTGAGATATATGAAGTTTTAAATGTACTATGTTTTGAGTGTGTGACTATGTGGACTTTGTTGTACCAGCAGGTACAGATGATAGGGATATATCTTACTGTTAAAGACCCCCCACAGAATACCTTTGTGTTTTCATGTTGGTAATTTTTACATGATTATATCAGAAAATTGAGAAATACATGTTACATTTAGTTACAAATTGACATATCAAGTGTAGTGTAGACCACACTTTGTTTCTACAGTGTAAGATCATTATCTATGTTTAGGGAACTACTTGAAAGAGACTGACTGAACAAATTAGCAAGTTTGAAAACACATGATCATTTTCTACTGGGGAGTGGGAGGAATAAAGGTTGGGGCCACCTATACCCTTTTGTTGAGAAAATTTGTAGTTTCCAGAAGTTCTTAAAGGATTGCAGTGAAGTTTTATTTATACCAAAAAGTGTATTTATATATATATTTGTTTCTTAGGCAGAGGTGGGCGATATAAAACCTTCATTCCCCCCCCCTCCTCTTGCAGATATTACTCACTCCGGTTAGCTCTAGTTTATATTGTTGTATATTATCAAGTTATGTATAGATCTAAATCTTTTTATATTGTCTTTGAATCAGTCTTTGTGTATATGACTTTCATTTAAGATTCAAGTAATGTGCTAAATGTATGAAAGAGTCGTGCATCCTTGTCTCAATCTATAGAATATTAGATAGAAAGAAGTAGCCAGTCATGTGTTCAATAATATCTAAGAAGAGAACTGCTTCAGGGAAGACAGGATACAAAACAGCTTTAAACAATATCAAACTAACTTAACCTGTGAATTAAAAGTTCTCCACACTTAGCAGTAGCATTTTAGATTTAGCATTTTTACACACTGTTAAAATATTATTTTGTTGTTTGTAACAAGAATTTCATAATAAAAACCAGTATTATTCTGTTGTGATGACATAAATTGTAAAATATTCAGCAAGTTGTTCTTCACACATTATTATGATTATAAGTCCATTATTGTCCTTTCACTGGAGGGGACCTATGGTTTGTGCCCCATCAGTACCTCAGTCACACGAAGTAGGATCCTGCAATCACTTTAGTACAAGATATTTTTTCATGAAACCTTTAGTACAAGATATTTTTTCATGAAACCTTTAGTACAAGATATTTTTTCATGAAACTTGGTACATGGATAGATGGCCTCCTTGGCCAAATGGTGAAGGTCACTGACTCCAGATCACTTGTCCGCACCAATGTGGGTTTGAGCCTCGCTCAGGGCATTGAATTCTTCATGTGAGAAATCTATCCAGCTGGCTTATGGAAGGTTGGTGGTTCTACCTGGGTGCTCATCCAAGATGAAATAATGCAGGGAGGGGCACCTAGGGTCTTCCTCCACCATCATAAGCTGGAAAGTTGCCATATAACATAAAATTGTGTTGATGTGATGTTAAACCCAACGAAAACAAAAAACAACATTGTCTATTTGTCTGTCCTATCAGTCACAAATTGTGCATTCTGCAACAACTGTTGAAAGTACAAGAGATTTTTTCATGAAACCTTGGACCTAGAAGGCATTCTGCAGAATATGCATATCTTATTTTGTCCCTTTGTACATCTGTTTGTCCCTCTGTCTGTTCATCCATCAGCCACAAAAGATAGATCCTCCAATCGTTGCTTATAGATTGTGGTTTATTTAGAGAATATGCAGGTCCTTCAGTATGGAAGATGTGGTTCTTACAGCAGCATATATGACTAATGCACCTTCCTATAGGGGACTTTTATTGCTGGGCAATAGTCTTGTTGTTCGAGTTGTTTCATTTTGAAATTATTTCTAATTCACCAGAGCACAACATGTTTATGGTAAGGTGTTGTGATCGCTCGTTGTCCAGCATTTTCTTCAAACAACATCCTCTGAAATATTGATGAAACTTGGCCTGGATATTCCTTAGGTCATCCTCCTTCAAAGATGTTCAAATGGTTCCACTTTGTCACACATACTGGTAACCAGAACTTTATTTAGGGTGAGCTATAATAAGTATAGTTTCATGGTCTGGCATCCGTCGTCCATTGTCCATGAACTTGCAAGGAATTTTTTTTAAACATCTGCAATTGCTGGTCAGAATTACACAAAACTTTGCTTACTTCATCGTGGAATGGATTTTGCCCAACTTTCTCACAATGATTACACTTGGCCCCTTTTAGGTCCATCAGAGCTAAAAATGAACTTTAAATGACTTCTTCTCATGAAAAATTTGAATGGTCTTCACCAACCTTGGTCTATAGCATCATTTTATGGTCCTCTTTCAGATTTGTTTAAACAGGAACAGTTGGCCCATTTAAAGGCACTGGACTGCAGCCAGTTTGTATGTTCCTCTCTTCAGTTTGGCCCCATTTACAACTTCTCAACAACTATATGATGGATTGTCACCAAACTTGGCCTGTAGTATGCTTGCAAGGACCTCTCAAAATGCATGAAAATAACTGAATTGGGTTACTCAGATTTCTTCAAAATATTCTAATTGAAAATAAATATATACAAAGAAAAATTTTGAAAGTTAAGAATATTAAAATACTGCGAAATAATGTGAGGTCATATTGACTACCTGCAAGTGTTGCTAACGGCCGTATCGAAGTGCTCCCACATTTTCATCTTTCTCTTGTGACATAAATACCTAGATTAGTTTCCACTGGTGCTGATATTTTTATGACGGAATTCCTGTTCTTTTAATGCCTGTATTGTAGGTAGACTTGTGTATATGGTGACAGTAATACACATTTATATTGGCATGATCAGTTCATTGTTAATATTAAGTTGACTTGGTCTGTATTGGCCTTGTAATGAAATTAGTGGTTTGATCTGTAAATTGTTGGCGCTTACCCGTGGACTGAATCAGATTGCTACATGCCTGGCAATCTTCAGCCCTATATTGCTCTGTGGAAAACTCTGAAAATCTTCATCTCTAAATCTGCAGGTAAATTTTCAAAATAATCTGACAAAAAAGTTTCTTGTTACACATGTAAGAGCTGTGAATCTCTGGTGAGTGCTAAAGTGTCATCATGACCCTCTTTTTTTATGCCCCCCTTCAAAGAAGGACGGGTATATTGTTTTGCAGATGTCTGTTGGTCGGTCGGTCGGAATGTAGACCAATCCGTTTCCGGATGATAACTCAAGAACGCTTGGGCCTAGGATCATGAAAGTTGATAGGGAGGTTGGTCATCACCAGCAGATGACCCCTATTGATTTTGAGGTCTGTATGTCAAAGGTCAAGGTCACAGTGACCCTGAATAGTAAAACGGTTTCCGGATGATAACTCAAGAACACTTGGACCTAGGATCATGAAAGTTCATAGGGAGATGACCAGCAGATGACCCCTATTGATTTTGAGGTCAGTATGTCAAAGGTCACAGTGACCAGGAACAGTAAAATGGTTTCCAGGCAATAACTGGAGAATGCTTGGGCCTAGTATCAGGAAAATTGATAGTTAGGTTGGCCATGACCAGCAGATGACCCCTATTGATTTTGAGGTCATTAGGTCAAAGGTCAAGGTCACATTGGCCAGGAACAGTTAAATGGTTTCTGATCTTCTTGTCCAAAACCTTTGATATTTGGTATGTAGCAAAATCTAGTGGTCCTCTACCAAGATTGTTCAGATTATTTCCCTGGGTTCAAATATGGCCCCACCCCTGGGGTCACATGGTTTATATAGACTTATATAGGAAAAAACTTTGAAAAACCTCTTGTCCAAAACCACAGGGCCTAGGGCTTTGATATTTTGTATATGACATCATCTAGTGGTCCTCTACTAAGATTTTTCAAATTATTCCACAGGGGTCAAATATGGCTCCGCCCTGGGGGTCACATGGTTTACATAGACTTATATAGGGAAAAACTTTGAAAATCTTCTTGTCCAAATCACAAAGACTATGGCTTTGATATTTTGTAATGTAGCATCATTTAGTGGTTCTCTACCAAGTTTGTTCAAATTATCCCTCTAGGGCCCTGCCCCAGGGGTCATATGGTTCATATAGACTTATATAAGGAAAACCTTAGAATCTTCATGTCCATAACTTACATCATTCAAATTTGGACCACATGTATAGTTTTGAGTGGCAAGATGAACCTTGACATAAGTTGACCTTGATCTTGACCTAGTGACCTACTTTCACATTTCTGTAGCTACAGCCTTCAAATTTGGACCACATGCATAGGTTTGTGTACCGAAAAAAACTTTGACCTTGTTACTGACCTAGTGACCTACTTTCACATTTTTGAAGGTACAGGCTTCAAATTTGGACCACATGCATAGTTTTTTGTTCCAAAATAAAATTTGACATTGATTTTGACCTAGTGACCTACTTTCACATTTCTCAAGCTACAGCCTTCAAATTTGAACCACAAGCATAGTTTTGTGTACTGAAATGAACTTTGATCTTGAGATTGACCTAGTGACCTACTTTCACATTTCTGAAGGTACAGGCTTCAAATTTGGACCACTTGCATAGTTTTGTGTTCCCAAATAAAATTTGACCTTGATTTTGACCTAGTGACCTACTTTCACAATTCTCAAGCTACAGCCTTCAAATCTGAACCACATGCATAGTTTTGTGTACCAAAATGAACTTTGATCTTGAGATTGACCTACTGACCTACTTTCACATTTCTGAAGCTAGAGGCTTCAAATTCCGACCTCATGCATATTTTTGTGTTCTGAATTGAAATTTGACATTGATTTTATCTTATTACCTACTTTCACATTTCTCAAGCTACAGCCTCCAAATTTGAAGCACATGCATAGTTCTGTCTACTGAAATGAACTTTGACCTTGAAATTGATCTAGTGACCTGCTTTCACATTTCTCAAGCCACAGCTTTCAAATTTGGACCACATACACATTGTTTTTTACCGAAATGAAATTTGACCTTGATTTTGACCTTGAGCTAGTCTCGAAATTTAGAACATTCAAAAATGGCTCAGTGGGTGGCACCAAGATCACTCTGTAATCTCTTGTTAGGTTATTAGGTTAAAGGTCAAAGTCAGATTAAACCAGAATGGTAGAACTTTTGTTTACAGTGAGCATATAATTTCTGTTCCTTGTGCAATTACTGAATGCATCAAGGGGGGCATTTCGTGTTCGACGAGCTCTTGTTCTGTTTTTCCTTTACACTGTTCAATTAGTTTAGTTTTTCACACATCTGAATACAATTTCTAGTCTATATTTTCTCTTGTAGTTTTGTTTGTTTACTTTATATTATTAATGTTGTAAAATAATACAGATTCTGAATTGAGAATACTGAATAAATATTTTCATAATTTTATGTTTTACAGTTTACCTTTTTAATCCTCACTATATTAGTCTTAAGCTGCTGTGTATTTGAACCTTGGCAGTGATCATAAAGTTGGCTTGATTCTGTACCCCGATTTTGCCTAATTTGTTTTTGTTTCAGTTGAGCTAGTTGCTTGCATATCAATTCTGTATGCCTGCAGGACACGCTGAATGGCCCAAACAAAGCATAATGGCAAGTTTCTGTGTACTGATCACACTGGAAAAGATTTCTCTCAATTACTGAAAAACACGGCCAACAATCTTCAAACTTCATAGGATGATTGCCTGTTGTCAGTAGAATCTGACCACTATTATTTTGTGACCTGTCAGCAGGGTAGTCACAATGACCTCTAGACTGAAAAAGGTTTCCGAAACAGTCAACTTCTAACCTGGTCTACTGACCTATGAAGTCTATGAAGACTGAACATTATTTATTGACCGGAAGCTAAAGGTCTCTTGACAAACTGACAGTGGATAAAACAATATACCCCTCTTCTACAAAGAAGGACATAAATATTACAAAAGTTGATAAATACAAATTAGTCATTCTTAAATTAGGTGATTTCATAACAATCCAATGCCAACATGAAATCACTTAAAAAATAGCATAACAACAGTAAGTTCCTCATAATATTATTAAGCAACTTTTGTTGATTTACAGAAAACACAAAACATCCAATTTCTTGAAGAAATATGTAAAAACAAGAGCTGTCACTTATGGTGACAAATGCCCCCGCAGCACCTTGACCTTTGACCTGGTGACCCCAAAGTCAGTAGGGGTGGTGTACTCAATAAGTACTATCAGCATGTGAAGTTTGAAGGTCCCGGGTGAAGTGGTTCGCATGTAAAGTGCCTCCATGCAAAAAGTTAACGGTGACCCCTGTGACCTTGACCTTTGACCTGGTGACCCCAAAGTCAGTAGGGGTGGTGTACTCAATAAGTACTATCAGCATGTGAAGTTTGAAGGTCCCGGGTGAAGTGGTTCGCATGTAAAGTGCCTTCATGCAAAAAGTTAACGTTGGCCCCTGTGACCTTGACCTTTGACCTGGTGATTCCAAAGTCAGTAGGGTTGGTGTACTCAATAAGTACTATCAGCAGGTGAAGTTTGAAGGTCTTGGGTGCAGTGGTTCGTGAGTAAAGTGCCTTCATGCAAAAAGTTAACGTTGGCCCCTGTGACCTTGACCTGGTGATCCCAAAGTCAGTAGGGGTGTTGTACTCAATAAGTACTATCAGCATATGAAGTTTGAAGGTCCTGGGTGCAGTGGTTTGCGATTAAAGTGCCTACATGCAAAAAGTTAACGTTGGCCCCTGTGACCTTGACCTTTGACCTGGTGACTCCAAAGTCAGTAGGGGTGGTGTACTCAGTAAGTACTATCAGCATGTGAAGTTTGAAGGTCCTGGGTGCAGTGGTTCGCGAGTAAAGTGCCTTCATGCAAAAAGTTAACGTTGGTCCCTGTGACCTTGACCTTTGACCTGGTGACCCCAAAGTCAGTAGGGGTGGTGTACTCAATAAGTACTATCAGCATGTGAAGTTTGAAGGTCCTGGGTGCAGTGGTTCGCGAGTAAAGTGCCTTCATGCAAAAAGTTAACGTTGGCCCCTGTAACCTTGACCTTTGACCTGGTGATCCCAAAGTCAGTAGGGGTGTTGTACTCAATAAGTACTATCAGCAGGTGAAGTCTGAAGGTCCTGGATGCAGTGGTTCACGAGTAAAAATCCTTCATGCAAAAAGTTACCGTTGTGACGAACTAACGAACGAACGGACGGACAGTTGAAAACTAATATGCCTCCCTTCGGGGGCATAAAAATACCCGGTAGTTACACAACATCTATAACAAAGTCTACCTGAATATATATGTCAACATATCAATACTTAACATACAATACAACAATTTTCAAAGGACAACATGTAAATATATACTGGATTTTATCTAGTCCTAAAATTTCATATATCATACTGGGAGAAGATTTTGTTAATTATTTGCATACATTTAATGAAGTTGCAGAAAGCTGACCTTCTATAGAATAGTTACTAATTTTCTCATGAACATGAAAAATATTACTTAAGGTAGTTCTGCATGTTTGAGGAACCACAAGTAATGGCATAACATCAATTTCAATTTTTTGTCTGTAGGGAGTACACCCTTAAGAATGAGATCTGGTCTATCTACTAATATTTTGTTACAATGACAAAAATTATAACTGAAATGGTGAATAAGAAGTATACATGTACAATTACTTTTGAAATATACTAGTTACTTATTGAGCAATTTTTCTTAATTTCATCTAATTCAAGGGACATAACTTTAGAATGACAAATACTATCCGGTTGATTATAAAACTTGGCCAAGATAACATGCCCATAAACATTCTGATGAAGTTTGGTGAATAATGGATAGGAATTGATTAAGTGATTAAGCGAACACTTATTTTCACAATTTTAAGTAAGAATGGCATTGAATTCTCTTAGCGACACCAACTAAAAAGAAACATGCATGACAACCCTGCTGGGGAATAGAGGTAATAAATAATGAGTATTATAAAAATAATATTGACATACAAAGTATCAGTGTCTGCACGGAAGACTGTCTTTAGACTTAAGCTGATTAATGGCCCTAGGTCGCTCACCTGAGTAACACACCATAACAGGGTAAACATGTTCTACCTAGTGATTTCATGGAGACAAATATTCTGACCAATTTTCATTAAGATCGGACCAAAAATCGTGGCCTCTAGAGTGTAAACAAGCATTTTCTTTGATTTGACCAAGTGACCTAGTTTTTTACCCCACATGTCCCAGATTCAAACTTCCAAAATTTCATGAAAACAAACATTCTGACAAAGTTTCGGGAAGATTGGAGCAAAAATATGCCCCCCTGGGTGTAAACAAGCTTATTCTTTGATTTGACCATGTGACCTAGGTTTTGACCACACATGACCCAGATAAAAATTCATTCGATATTTCATGCAGACGAACATTCTGACCAAGTTTCATGCACATCTAAAGAACAAGATTGTTAACAAGCTTTTCCTTTGGTTTGATCAGGTGACCTAGTTTTTGATCCCATATGACCCAGTTTCGAACTTGGCCTAGGGATCATCACAGGGTTCAAGCTGGCCCAGAAAAATTGGGAGAAGTGACTTCTCCCTCCAGTGAATATAGGGAGAAGTTTTCTCAGATTAGGGAGAAGTGAGGCTTCGGGTCAAAATAATCATTAATTACACCGTTTATTACCATTTTGATGGTACGACACAAAGGAATAACATTAAGATTAACATTCTGAGCAAGTTTCATGAAGATAGGATCATAAATATGGCCTCAAGAGTGTTAACAAGCTTTTCCTTTGATTTGACCGTATGACCCAGTTTTGAACTTGGCCTAGAAATCATCAAGATAAACACTGACCAAATTTCATAAAGATATGGTCATAAATGTGGCCTCTAAGTTGTTAACAAGCTTTTCCTTTGGTTTGACCTGATGACCTAGTTTTTGACCCAACATGACCCAGTTTCGATCCTCAAGATAATCATTCTGTGTAAGTTTGATCAAATCAAAGCATAAATGAAACCTCTATATGACTGAAAGGGTCAAAATAGATTTTGCCCCTTTCAGGGACAGTAACTCTAGAACTCCTGATGGAATCTTAAGGGGCCATAACTCTGGAACCCAAAATGGGACCTGGCCAGTTTTCGAAAGGAACCGAGATCTGCCAATACAAGTTGTGTGCAAGTTTGATTTAAGTTGATTGCAAAATGTGGTCTCTATCATGTTCACAAGCCAAAAATAGCAAATTTTGCCCTTTAGGGGGCCATAACTCTGGAACCCATGATGGGATCTGGCCAGTTTTCGAAAGGAACTGAGATATTATGCCAATACAAGTTAAGTGCAAGTCTGATTAAAATTGATTGCAAAATGTGGTCTCTATCGTGTTCATAAGAAATTGTGAACGGACCCACGGACGGATGACAGACAAAATATGATCACAAAAGCTCACCCTGTCACTACATGACAGGTGAGCTTAAAAGAGGACCAAAATGCCCCATATCGCTCACCTAAAACTAGAAGATCTCGTACCAAATATTACCTTGATTTTATTCAAACAAATATTCTGACCATACTTAATGCAGATCTGGCAAAGTCTATGTTTTTAATTTGTAACCTTAGTAATTTTTTACCAAAGATGATCAAGTTTCCACTTTGACATAAGCTGTATAAAAAAGACATTCTGACAAGGTTTCATGGAGATCAAGAATAAAATGTGTCCTCTTAGTATGTAAAAGTGTTTTTCTATTATTTGATTTAGTGACTTGTTGTTGTCGTTTTTTTAGCTGACCTAGTTTCATTGTTAACTTATATTTCTTAAAGATAAACAGTGTCAAAGTTCCATTAATATCATGTAAAATATGAGATCAATAGTGTAAACTTGATGTGTGTCCATAGGAAACAGGTGCCCCCACTCCTGTCACTGTACATAGTTTTATGACTAAAGGTTTAATATTTTTTAAGATTTTTGCAACACAAACTTTTTAGAACTTAGCCTAGCTGAGTACAATCCCAAGGAGAACACCTGATACAAAACTTCATAGGCTATATAATAAAACAATCCTCAAATGTTTTATGACTCTAGGTCAAGTACATTTTGACATACATGCATCACAAACCTTTATTTTTTGACTAAGTCAAGGGCCATAACTCTGGTCTTGCAAAGTGAAAAAAAAACTCAGGTGCACAAATTCACATGCTGGATAATATTCCTATATGATTTCATTACTCTAAGAGATTTTCTTAAGATATATGTCACTTTAAGTACAGAATATGGCATAGAGTAACTAATTAGCTTTTATATTGTCAACTTGGTCAACTCCATCATTTTGGACTGAACCGAATACTGGCTAAATCAAACTAGAACTTTTAAAAAATTACTTAAAACACAATGTTAACTTTTTGTTTGGGATTTCTATCAGTCAAACCAGAGTTCTGGCCCTTGAAAAGTCAAAAATATTCATAATGGGCATACAAGTATGTTACAAATGTATTTGTATCTCGAAAAGTATTTGAGTTGGTGATAAAACATTAGAGGATTGTTATATAGCATGTGAAGCTGTGCACCTGGTGTTCTTTTTTGAGATTTCTTCAGCTAGACCAGAGTTATGGTCCTTAACTTTGAGAAAAATACAAATAGAGTGCTTTAAAGTTTGTGTTGCATACATCTAAAAATATTTTACCTAGAGCCATGAACCATGTAGGAATAATATTCTGCATGTGAATTTGTGCACTTGAGATTTTTTTTTATATTTCACTGTGAAAGAGTTGTGGCTTTTGACTTAGTCCAAAATATGCAAAAAAAAAAAACCACCTCAAGTGACATAATTATTGATCAATAACACATGCTGTAGACGTGGTCTGTATGACTCTGAATCTGACCAAGTTCTAGTATGCCCAAGTCAAATAAAAAATTGCAGATTTTGGATTTACTTGATTGCGTGTTTTAATATGCATTATTCTGATTGTGCATTTATGCAAATAGGCAACTTATCTATTACCCAGCGGTCTACAGTGTTCAAAAAGTTTTGTTTGATTTTATCTAGTTCATGACCCCAAATGGCCCAGTTTCAATCTTAGCTTAAATTTCATAGCCAGAGACAGTAATACATGTAGGTTTCATATAGCTGGCCTCTACAGTGTAAACATTTTTTGGGGGTTTTTCTTTTATTTGAGCTGATGATCAAGATGCCAGATGCCCAGTTTTGAACCTAACCTAATTTTGATAGAGACACATTCTGATAAAGTTTCACACAGATCATGAAGGAAATATGGTCTACTGAGTGCTAACAACGTTTTTCTAAGATATGACAAACTTACAAAGTGACCTTGTTTTTGACTCAGTTTTAAAAATTTCATTTAAACAGACATTCAAAGTTCCATATGGCTCAGATAGATACATGTACCTGGTAATATCACCTCTATAGAGTGTTAACAAGGTTTTTTCTGTAACTGACTTATCGTCTAGAATCATTCTGACCAAATTTTATTAAGACTGACCAAAACAAAATACTGTAATCTCTAAAATGCCAATGTTCAGTGAAATTGTTTATGACCAATGACTAATACCGATGGACATGAAGGTATCACAACAGTTCACCTTGAGTAATTCGCAGTGTTACATTCAGCCACTGATATTAAAAAATTTCGTAAGAAAACTAGACACACAATCAAACTGAATCAGTATTCTCCAAAGTTTATATGTCCTGATGCTTTGGCATGTTCTTGGGCTTCTTTTTGTCCAATAAGATTTTTCTGGCATATGAGACATTTGAGCGTAAACTTTCCAACATCTGTATATTGCCGAGATGCTTTTGCTTCATTAGCTATCTCCATGGCTTGGGCAAGAACACTTTCGTCTTTGGTGGAAAATATTGTTTTGATTTCCTCTCCAGGAATTAATGGTTCCATTATAAGAGGGTCATAATGAATACCATCATAAATCACTAGAACACGTTTAGAATAATTCATGTCTTCGCCAAACCTGTCGATTCTTCCTGTTTGAGTATCAACCACATCAATTTCAACATCGTAATACTTGGACAAAATCGAGATCTCAATAGCCCCTCCCCATGACTCCTTGTTCATTATCCATTTACAATAATTTGCATTACTTTTTCCAAGAAACGCCTCATTGTACATACCTGGGTCACTCATTACAATGCCTGCTATAAGTTCTCTCATTTGTGGAGCAGCTGTTAAATCCACAGAGCCTCCATTCATCACACAGTCAACACTGGTAAACAAGCACGAGTTATCAGCTGGTACAACTTTTCTCATTAACATGCCCCCTGAATTTGTAATCTGATCCTGAATGTCTTTATCAACCTGCTCTATTCGACGTTTTCTCAGGGATGAGTCTTCCTCAACAATAAGCGTATCACCTGACCTGAAGGGGAGGGATGACAATTCTTTACTTTCTGAACTGAGATCTATTACTTTTGGGGGATAACCTTGTCTAACTTTGATACAATCCTTTGGAATTTTTGTAGCCTCACATATCAACTCTTTAAGTTTTCCAATACTTGAAGACAAAGTCAATCCGGTCAGGTAATGCTGACCTGCCTTGGACTGACAACGTAGGTGCAATGCCATTGTTTCTACAAAAAAGAGACACACATAATTATTAGGAATAATATCAGAATATATTGACTACCGGTATTTATAAAACAAGAACTCGTAAAACACGAAATGCCCCCCTTGATGCATTCAGTAATCTGTTTTAATTTTCATAGGGTCATCTGCTGGTCATGACCAACCTCCCTATCAACTTTTTTATCCTAGGTCAAAGAGTTCTTGAGTAATCATCAGGAAACAGTTTAACTGTTCCCTGTGACCTTGACCTTTAACCTACTGATCTCAAAATCAGTTGGGGTCATCTGCTGGTCATGATCAATTTACCTATTAAGTTTTGCGATCATTGGCCCAATTTTAAGTGTACTCAAGTTAACATCTGGAAATCATTTAACTGTTCCGGGTCACTGTGACCTTAACCTCTGACCTACTGATCAATCTCAAAATCAATAGGGGTCATCTTCTGATCATGACCAACCTCCCTATTAACTTTTCTGATCATTGGCCCAAGCGTTCTCAAGTAATCGTCCAGAAATCATTTAACTGTTCTGGGTCACTGTGACCTTGACCTTTGACCTACTGACCTTGAAATATTAAGGGTCATCTGCTGGTCATGACTGACCTCCCAATCAACTTTCATATTCCTAGGCCAAAGTGTTCTCAAGTTTTTGTCCAGAAATGATTTCACTGTTCTGGGTCACTGTGACTTTGACCTACTGATATAAAAATTAATAGGGGTCATCTGCTGGTCATGACCAACCTCCCTATCAACTTTTCTGATCCTAGGCCCAAGCGTACCTTCTTGAGTTATCAGCAAGAAAGGGTTTAACAGTTAACTGTTCCCTATGACCTTTAACCTACTGATCTCAAAATCAACAAGGGTCATCTGCTTTTCATGTCCAACCTCCCTAATAACATTCATGATCCTATGCCCAAGCTTACTGAGTTATCATTCCGAAACCAATTAGTCTACGGACAGACCGCCCAACATCTGCAATATAGATCTAACCCTCCTTCCTCGAATAAATATCAACAAATAGCTATAAAAATAAACAGATCGGCAACTTGAAAGGTATACTGGTATAGAGCAAATCTCCCCAAAATATCGCAACAACTGAATGAGATCTCGTTGTAGTAAGCGTATGTTGATTTTATCACAATTGATCAAGTTGGCAAATGATTTGAAATAATATAACTTTCTAGCAGATCATTTGTTATAATGAAAATGGTGCTTTTTTAAATTTTATTAGTATTTTCTACATGGGGAAAGAATGAATTTATGATTGGAAGTCTGAGAAATCAACAGTTGTCATTTCAAAAACGGACTCGATTCAGTTTATTACGCACCAGCCGTACTGCCAGTTTTATACTTCAGTAAGCGTCTGTTGATTTGATCATGATTAATCAAGTCAGCAAATGCTTTGAAATAACATAACGCGCTAGTTTAACAAGAGATGACGCTAGATTATCTCCAGTTGCCATTCTGTGTATTTTATAGTTCTTTGATATCAATAAAAATAATAAATCTACTCTGATATCTGTACTGTATCAATTTAGGCAGTGGCTACGATTACGGTACCGTAATCCTAGCCTCCGGTTCTAGGATTACGGAAGATCCGTATTCCTAGTCAACCCTATGAGGACAGGCTAGGATTACGGAAATATGTAAGGACATGCATAAATGATGTTTTAAACTTACATATTTCACTGAAAATAGCGATTTTTTCATGCCTACCATGTTATGTGTATTTTGTGTTATTGATCCGCCATTTTGGGTTAGTATAAACTTAAATGATATATTAATGGCTGCACAGTAACATTCAGTATAGAGATATGAGGGTTAAATTAAAAAAAAAAAAAATATTCTATACTTAAAATTTTATGAGATCAGTTTGTTTGTCACTCGAGTTTTCCACGAAAAAAAAAAAAGGCGAAATCAATGCCCGTATTTATATGTTTTTCTTTCCAAAACCATACTAAATGGTTTTTTTTTTATTTATTTATTTATTTATTTACATGTATTTATTTATTTATTTATTTTTGAAATTGACAGACAAACGTGGTTTATATTCTTAATGTCAGATAGCTCAAAACGATTTAAAAAAAAAATATTTCATACTTTAAATTTTATGATTTGATTTTGCCTATCACTTTAGATTTCCGTGCAAATAGAATCGGGCAAAATCAACACCTGTATTTACGACAGGCATGAAAAATCGCTGTTTTAAGTGAAATAAGTAAGTTTACAACATCATTTATGCATGTTCTAACAGATACTTGATGCCTGTTACATACTTCTGTAATCCTAGCCTATCCTCATAGGATTGTCTAGGAATACGGAACTTCCGTAATCCGAGAATCGAAGGCTAGGATTACGGTACTGTAATCGTAGCCACTGCCATCAATTTAATCACTGTTATTTCCTTGCATTTTATCCTTTCATTAAAAATATATTTAAAATGAAGTTAAAATAACCAACAACTTTTTACACTGCGACAGAAATTAGAAAACGGTATCAACGTCCATTTCCATAATAGCTCGAGAATACGGATGTTAGTCAAAACGTCCCCTAGTCAAAACACCCCCCATTTTGGTCAAAACGTCCCCCTTTTCTGGTCAAGACACCCCCCTTCCAAAAATTACCAGGTCAAAACACCCCCCTTAAAAATTATATATTTAAATACATAGATAATGTGTTATAACAGGAACAGATTACAATAAAGGTGTTTAATTCAATCAAGAGATTCTGTATGTATTGAACTGATTAGTAAAAACAAATGAGAAATAAATGATAAATATTTATTTACAAGTACCAGAGTTAAAAGACAGACAGACAGATTTCTTAATTACTACCCAAGTATACATTTACATATACAATATGGGGATTTTCTAATAAAGTTATTCATAACAGTATATATCCAGCAGTAAACATAAAGATAGATGCACAAGTTTAAACAATATCAAATTCAAGCGTTAATGATGTCATACATGATCAAAATTTGCTACAGATGCCTGATGGTGGGGGAATTCATATATTTTTCTGATCAAATATTCAATGTATTAAAGTTACATATTAAGGCGTCATTATCAATTATAAAGAAAGAAAAAAACAGATTGGTGTTTATTGCAGCAAGCATATTGAAGTTTCAACATTCTAAAATACGTTTGAGATGGTCATTTTGTCAAACAAGATGATTTTAATCATTTTACAAGAAATCTCGATATAATGAAGAAATATGGGCCGTTCCATGAGGAAATCTGTATTAGTGACAAAAAATCAAAATTAAGATAACAAAATATTCTACCGACAGCTATTGTTCATTGTAATATTTGGGCTCATCACTATGATTTGACTTCAAACTTTTAATACTTTAAATATAAAATAATTTAATAAAAATGCTTTTTTAATTATAAATACATATATCTATGCTACATTTTTGACAACTTTTCTAGGATGGCAGTCTGGCACAGACCTGAGACGGTTGAACCAGAGGGCTGGTGACTCTCCGCCATTCTGTGTCCTGACAAAGGTGTTGTTCGAAGAAGCAGAGGAATCAGGGAATTCGGTAAGGTTGGTGTCGGAGTTGGGCTTACTGTAGGATGCAGCGGGAAAAGTATAGGTCCATGCAAACCAGGGTATTCGCAGCTTGGGACAGGTGATTATGTTCATACTATTAGTACCTATTTAACTGTCTTGATAAAAATGTTTCTGAATTTTTTCCAGCAACAGCATCATAAGAGATGTTTTTCAGAAAGTTATTTATAGTTTGTGTAAAAAGGTATTATTATTTATAGTTTGTGTAAAAAGGTATTAACATTCTTTTCAGTCATATCATTCTCTTACTATATTTTTTCAGCTACTTATGCACAATTTGTGATTTCTATCTCTTATAAATATTTCTTATATGTCTTTTACAGCTACCGCGCAGGGGGTATGTCTGCGAGTTCCTACCTAAAAACGATGAACAGTGAATTAATAGTGTGATATGTTAGTAAATATGCAGTTGTGACTGTTCTGATGTTGTATTAATGTTTTATAAATAAAGTTATAACTCTGATCAGGATTTTGTTCATTCTACACAAATTTTGATTGTATAGAAGAAAAGATTTTCCCTTCACAAATGTTCACACCTTATTACTGGTGATTAATGGGTTTATGACACCTATTAATATTAAGCCCAGAGCTCAATTATGGAATAACCATGTATAGTTGATAGGGCTGTCATCGATAGAAACGATATCGATGTATCAACGATATTTTTTAATCGATCGATTATCGATTCCTATTTTCAAAAATCGATATTTTACAGAGAGAAAAAACTATCAAGAAAAACCCTCAAACCCTCAAAAACAACCGAAGTTCACAAAGTTGTAAGTTTGGAAAAATGCAAAAGAGGAGTGAAGGCAAAATAAAAATGGAAGATGTTATTAATTTTTATTTATTTCTTTTATTTCATACAGTAAATATAAATTCAACACAATCAAACAGAATATGAAAAGTAGGCAATAAAACTAAAAATAGCATTTACAGAAAGGTATATAGTAAGCATATGAACAAATAGGTTGTTAATCTAACTTAATAATCGATATATCAATGTATCGTCGATATTTGTCCTCTGATATATCGGTATCGTCGATATGCCTAAGACCCAATCAATGACAGCCCTAATAGTTGATAGGTGTTGACTGCATTATTTTAGGTGCTAATAAATCAATTTTGTATTATGACATGCACAGACACTTGGGGGTCAGCACCCCTCCCCTCCCATGTCGCCCCTGACAACCCTCAGTCAATATATTTTTGTTTTTTAAAACTAACTGAGTACATGTCTTGATCATCCAACGACTTCTGTTACCATTTCAACATGTTTGAAAAATTCCCATACTCTATCAATGCTCAAAAAAACTAAAGACAACTTACTTCGCAATGTAAACACGATTTTCTTGTCCAAGGAATAGGAGAATAGATCCCAGCTTGCTGTTGAGCAGTCAAATTTACTACGCAGAGCCGGGACACAGACGATATCGTTAGTGGTTAAAATAAAAATACTTGCTTAGAGAGTCAACTGCCGCGATGGTCGAGATAGTACAGACGCTGGTTCTGAAAGAATTTTTTGGGCAGGGCCACGGGTTCGCTCCGCGCTTCGGGCATTCTTTTTTTCTTTTTTTTTAATATAATATTTTCATTTTCTTTTTAAACACTATATTCTCAAGATATAAAAAAAAAATATTTTAAAAAAGAAAAAAAAGATAGCCCATAGCGCGGAGCGAACCCGGAGCCGTGCCCAAAAATCAGCTCACAGAACGAGCGTCTGTACTCTCTCGGCCACCGCAGCAGTTGACGTCATGAGCGAGTATTTTTATTTTAACCGCTAACGATATTGTCTGTGTCCCGGCTCTGTCTAATAAATTTGACATCAAGCTGGGATCTATTCTCCTATTCCTTGGACAAGCTATTTTGTGTTGAAAACGCTCGGAGTAAGTTGTCTTTAGTTTTTCTGAGCATTGATAGTATATGGGAGATTTTTTAAACATATTGAAATGGTAACAGAAGTTGTTGTATGATCAAGACATGTGCTCAGTTTGATTTAAAAAGTGAAAATATATTGGTTGGAAGGTTGGCAGGGGCGGATTGGGAGGGGGGACAGGTTCTGATCCCCAAGTGTCTGTGATGACATGTATGTGAAAGAGTCATACAAAGTCTTGGGGGTGAAACGTCTGGAATTCGTCGAGAACATTATGACGTCGGGATTCATGGGTAGCTGGCCCTATGAGCAAAGAGAATGCTCAGATTCAGAGTAACGAGAAAGAGTCATACAAACAATCTGCACCAAGTTTGACACATATAATTTGAAGGAAAACATTTAATAAAAACTTTATAACCTCAACATGTATAGACATCTATATGCACAGAATCCGGTTGTCTTCTGCATCTGTGTTCGTAAAACGTCATCCAATTATGTGTACCTTTAGCAGTGCTAGTTGCCGGTTTCTGACGGTCTGTATCTGTACACATTTGAGGTTGCGAATAAAAAAACATGATGCAACGCGAGTGTACCGCACGTCGTCTCACTAAAAAGAGACAAGACGAAAAAAAAAAAATGAAGCGGTACAAAAGCGATCAGCAAGATTTATCACATCAAATTACAACTTTGACCTAGAAAGCATGACTGGGATCTTAAACGATTTAAAGTTAAAACATCTAAAGGAAAGAAGGAAACAGAGTCGTCTTATTTTACTTTGTAAAGGTTAAAATAACACCGCGTCAGTACCAGTGGACCATCTAGTTAAATCTATACGTGTTACTGAGAACAAACATGAGGAACATTTTAACATTATGTCTGCTAGGACATACGTTTATAAGTACAGTTTCATACCTAACACGCTACGCGATTGGAATTCACTACCATGCGATCTCATTCAGAGCTACAGGACCTCAGAATATCCTGTGGATTCATTTATCAGAAGTATTAAAAAGTTGGATTAATTATAAGCTCCAAACATTTGGCGCAGGCGCGGTGAGAAAACGTTGATGAGATGTGTCACCGTAAAACATCAAGATCAAATAGAAAAAAGTGGAAACTTCACAGGTCGCTCAACACGGCAAAAACGAAATTGTTGCAGGCTCGGTTTGATCGAGCCTGTTCATGGACGGTAGTGGAAATTCATGCTACCGTCCACGCCCTCTAGCCCCGGGTTGAGCAGAACTCAACATTTACACATGCTAAAAGTACAAAAAGCAATTTAGTGACATCCGCAGATGTATTCAAACGGCGGTGAACATGGAACCTTCAACGATACACGTGTTGAGGCGTGTAATTCTATGAAGAGCGGCGTTTGGTCCCCAGATAAAGTAAAGGGTTTGCCCCAAACGAGAAAACAATGGGCAGAACTAAACAAAAAGGAATTTAGGAAGGGAATCAGACGGATTTTAGCGATAAAGAAGCGACACTGAAAATTACCAGTCATTCTTGCTTCTATTACAGTGTGCTTCCGAGAAATCTACCCTTTTATTTTATGCTCTTCAGTGAAATACTGAAATTTATCAGTGAAATAAAATATCATTTTATTTTTCACTGGTACGGAACTGCACTTGAATGCGAATAATATAATTTATAAACGATAGAAAATTCCTTGCAAAATGTTCTTCAGTACATGTATAGATGTATGAAAATGATAACAGGATCATAAATATTTACATTCTATCATAATAAAATGTAAAAGAAATCAGGAAACGTAATCACGGGTATGAAACGTTGCCTGCGGCACAAAATGTGCCGCACTGAAATGAAGGCATCGGGCTTCCGACGGCGCAGGCATTGCGCAGGATGTTTACAAAAATAACGAGCACGGTGAGTAAAATTGAACGTTTTTTAGTTATTATCTTTTTACCGTGAAACTTTTTAGAACTCGGGGAATGCAGCGGGATGTAGTTGTGTCTTGCCGACAAATCCATGCCCAGTTTGTAAAAAAAATATGTAATATTGTTATTTTGGCGTGTTTTACATCGGATACAGTAACGTGAAAATGGTCGAAATTACACGCACAACTGACTATAATAGTATTCAAGATGACTGCGCCCCTTACAATGCCTGCGGCACCATCGAGATGCCTGCGGCACTGGACTGAAAAGTCAGCAGAACGAGTGGATATGCCTTTTCCTTGACATGTTTCTTTTCTCAATCGATCAGATATCATGTCTTTATATATATATACAACAGAAATACATCATTTCTTTTTCAGCAGGAGGTGAAATGACTCGGAATATTCACTGCTTTTGTAATTTTCACGTTACTGTATCCGATGAAAAACACGCGCAAAATAACAATATTACATATTTCTTCCCAAACTGGGCATGGATTTGTCGACAGACACAACTACATCCCGCTGCATTCCCCGATTTCTAAAAAGGTTTTACTGTAAAAAGACAATAACCAGAAACTTTCAATTTTACTCACCGTGCTCGTTATTCTTGTAAACATCCTGCGCAATGCCTGCGCCGTCGGAAGCCCGATGCCTTCATTTCAGTGCGGCACATTTTGTGCCGCAGGCAACGTTTCATACCCGTGGTAATAGAACTATTTAAAGTTTTTCTATAAAGATATCCTGACGTCATGACATTATTTGCCAAGAGTTGTTTATTGGATGGCTTCTGCGGAACGAACTGCGCAGGTTTTTTTTTTTTTTTTGCAATGGGAATTTAAATAATATCTCATAATCAAGATCTTTATAACATCCAGTATTTGTGTATAAGTTACATATAACAATCTGATGTCTTTATCAAGTTTTGTGTTTTTAGTATTGATAATGATAACTTGCAGGTTTTACTATACTATTACACAATCTTTTTCACATGTAAAATCATCTGCAATACTATATAGATGATATAATGCATTGTTAGGATACGAGTTATATGAGCCAGGGAAGTACCTTTAGTATCTTGAACAATAAAATGGATCCTATCGCTAAGGTGACTATGTCTTAGACTAGCTGACAAACGAAAAAGAATGTCCTTTGTTAAAACGTATAGCTGGTGAGACCAAATATCTCGTATATAAAACTTTCGTCTGGCTACCTTGCCTAAATGATTCGTGTCCCAATGATTCTTAAATGATTTCAATTATGAGCTAGATAATTTCAGGGATCAGGCTAATCACTAAATGTTTCAAACTAACAATCTTCAATCAACAATAATTAGCTCAAACTCCTATAGACTGGAGATTCTATACTTGACTGGGTTTTTTGTTGAAGTTCCCGTCAGACAATGTCTTTGAATTAACAACATACAATCCTATCGCATAGATGCTCGGCTTCTGTCCTCTTAATTTAAGTTGCAACTCTAAATGATGGTCCTAACTCCTGGATGCTCAGCGCCTATATGCTATCATATGTAGCATTCAACTACCATATAGGTATATCCCGATGCCTTGGCTGTACTTCGCCAATAACGCTGAACCGTCTATAAGCTGGAACTCTCCTACTATCTCAGTAGATTACCAAACTTTGGGTCTCTGTCTCAGCTTTCCGATGCTCAGCCTATATTTGCTATCGTCTATAGCATTGAACTACCCTTAAGGTAAAACTCCTATGCGCTGGCCCTATTGCTCGAAACCTTGTTGAAATTCTGCAAATGAACTTCGAGCGTCTTCTTTTTAATAATTTATCCGCCATGACAGTGTAGTTGCAATAACTTCCTCAAGGTACTGGGATAAATTATTAGTTGAATCCTCGATGTGTCTTCTTCGATCGCTTGATACAGAATGAGCTCTCTGTCATCCATCTACCTATTTATTCCTTAGCAGACGTGAGCTTTGATTGGTGCTATTTATAGAACGTGTTCTGATTGGTCCAAATTTATACATAGTATTTTACAACGAGTACTTCTTCTATCAAACATCTGGTTCCCTTTAACTATTGTTAAAACTATTATATATGACATAATGTGTGATGCTAGGATCCAGCTATCGACACAGTGAACCCAAATCAGGCACAAATGACCCAAATCCTATTATTAACAGCAATTCAATAATAATTATAGCAATTACAGCATGAAAAGGTAGTCAAACACTATCTGTGCTTATGTGTGACATTATCAATATATCAAGCATACGAATTATTCTGACATACATACCTTATAAATACGCTTTGATATTTTATTAATCTTTAGTTCAATAGAAGATAAACATTTAATGTTATTTAATTAATTGTCTGCTTAACTATAGACAGCTGTCTGCAAAACTATAGATAGCCCCTTGATGATTTGGGGTTAAATATTCTTTGAATATTGCCTGATTGTGATAACAGACTGTTTCATCTGAAGTTTATATCATTTGTGGTATATTTGCATATTTAGGTGTTAGTCCTATTGGGTATACTATAAATTGTTGGGTGGTGTAGCCTTATAATATGCACAGTTTGAATTATTAAGCATTAGTTAGTTGTTTTCGCACCAATACGAATCATGCCTTATTTGTGTTACTAATATTATTATTTCCTTCAAATAGTTTAATTATGTGATTATTATGTCATGTAATGTGACCCATTATTGGTAATAAAACAATATTCTATTATATTCTGACATTATGACATCATAATGCGATGCACATGACGTTCGCGGAAAATTGGATATAATTTGGTTAAAACCATTAAAAATGCATAAAATAAGTAGAAAATTTGTTTGTTTCAGTGTATGATCAAAATATATTTCACTTGTGAACACCATAATTTACATTTTCACCCGTGGCTGGGCCACTCGTGAAAATATTGCATTATAGTGTTCACTCGGTGAAATTTATTTCGATCTTACACTAAAACAAACAAATATCTTCTATATCTTTTATCTTTTGCTAATAAAACAACACAGAATATAAAAAATCTTTCTTGGCGCTTCCTACAGCAAGCATGTGGACCACGAGAACGACAAAAAAAAAACAAAAAAAAAAACAACAGACGTGAACGTTTTTTTTATCTTGGATAAAAAAAAGATAAAACGAATTATTTTTTACATGATATAATGTCTTAACGCTAATTCTATAACATCAACAACCATTCAAATTATTTGAAAATAATTTAGAATAAAAATAAACCTTCTTGACGCTTCCTTTGTTTATGCATGCCCGAAAGCGACAAGAAATACGGCAGTACACGATTTTGTTCTTTGGTCTTATTAAGTCATGTAATAATAATAATAAATATTTTCAATGGCATAATGTCATACATTCTTAAATATCGTCAGTCTTTTTTTAAAAAATAAGAAGTAACTTAGAATAAAAAAAATAAACCTTCTTGACGCTTCGTCTCGCTTCTTGTCACTTTTTAGTGAGATCCATCACATGCAGACCTACATAGTACTTTATTGCAGGGTGCTCATTGCATGGCAATTTCAGCCTGCCAATTCAGATCCAAAGTATAGCATTCAGGACGCTAAATTTCGAGGCAAAATGGTCCTTATTGTACACAGGTGCCTCTGTGGCCGAGTGGTTAAAGTCCGTTGCTGTCTTCAAATCACTTGTCCCTCATCGATGTGGGTTCGAGCCTCACTCGGGGCTTTGAATTCTTCATGTGAGGAAGCCATCCAGCTGGCTTACGGAAGGTCGGTGGTTCTACCCAGGTGCCCGCTCGCGATGAAATAATGCACGAAGGGGCACCTGGGGTCTTCCTCCACTATCAAAGCTGGAAAGTCGCCATATGACCTGTAATTGTGTCTGTGCGATGTTAAACCCGACAAAATAAATAAATGAATAAATTCTATTTCATGTTTTGACTAAATTTACCCATTTTATAGTCTTTTACAAGTGATATCTTTTTCCTGTGAAAATACTCTATTTCAGTTAATTCACTTAAAAAAATATATAACGTTTCATTGAAGGCCTAACTAAACTAAAGGAACCAGCGTGGGAGCCATCTGGTCTAGTCGCGTAACGGCTGCCAGGTATTTGAACACTAATTTTTCACTTGGCATGGCAACATAGATCTAAGTTGAGGCTAGTTTTTGTTTAAATTTCATTGTGGATGTATTGTTGACATTTTGGTAGGAAAAATGGGAGAGCAGGTTGTATTTGGTGAAGTCAAGCTCAATTTTAGTATGAGTAGTACTTCCAGGTCACAGCAGTGTGATTTTGATGTCAGTTTACAGTAAGTAAATGTGACCAGAGAAATCTTTCTTAGAAGATACATGACCCCTACTTTTCTCTTCATTTTATATCAGTTTTATCATAACTCTTTAAAATGAGGTAAGGATTTGTTCTCTGAAATGGGTCTAGCTATGTTTGGTAGCTCTTTGAAAAAGGTCAGTTTTATATAGAATATATAGGGGAAACTATTTAGGCTATTGTGACCTAAAACATGAACAAGCGTGTTTAAAATATATGCGTGGGTTACTTTCTCGAAAGTAAGAATATGCAAACGAAAATAAGTATTTTGTGTTTGTTCTTAGTTTATTTCATTTCATGTGACCGCAGGAGTCTGAAATTCTATAAATAAGACTCCAGAAGTTTAAGAAATACCCCCTAAATACAAAATAAACATTAGATCTATATAAATATTTTATATACAGGTATTTTTAGAATAGAAGATCTAGATCTAGATATTATAGAATCAGACTCCTGTGATGTGATGCGCTTATTAGTCATTTCAACAGAACATATTTTCTGATTACATTCAATCACGCCAATTTGTCACTTCCTGTGACAACTGGACGCCAATTTGTGCGTAATTTAGTTAACTTATTGTTCACCAGAGAATGAAATAATGACGAATGGTATGTAAGCTGGACAATAGAATAAATCTGTAATACTTTTGATAAGAAATGATATAAAGATTGCAAGTCGTTACTCTTTATAATGTGTTTTCGCGACAAAATATTCATGTCTAAACTAACTAATCTTGTTTTCTTGTATTGGAACTTGTATTGGTCTTGTAGAATCTTCTTGTAGAATCTTTTTGAGTTCTTGTACTCCTCTTCTACTTCTGTTAATGTATTCTACCCATTTACTAGTACACTTTCAGTGTAAAATGGTTGTAAAACTATAGACAGGTCTAGGAAAGTGGAGTATTTACAGATTATCTGTAAATTTACAGATAATCTATAAATTTACAGATTTTTCAATCTGTAAATTTACAGATTGTGTGTATGAAAACTGATGAAATTACATTTATCCTCAAAACCGCAGCTTGGAATTAATTGGTTTATTTACAACATGCATAAATTAAGGTCATTTGTGGGTTTCAGCCATTTTTGTTGACTGAGTTTTTGGCATTTTAGGAAAAATCAAAGTCAACAGAAATGACTGAAAGTTACAATTGACCTTTATTTATACATACCATAAGTAAATCAATTAATTTCAAGCTGCGATTTTGTGTCTAAATATAATTTTAGCAGTTTTCAAACACTTGATCTGTAAATTTACAGATTGAAAAATCTGTAAATTTATAGATTATCTGTAAATTTACAGATAATCTGTAAATACTCCACTTTCCTAGACCTGATAGAGTCAATAATGATGGTTGATTAATATATGTTACTTTTTCGGTTATGGGTATATCCTAACATCTACATCCTGACATCTACTCTAGATGAAGATCTCTCAGACAGGAACTTCTGAAGAAACACAGTCAAAAGAGCTAATAAATGCTATTGTAACTTCTTTTAGTGTTGTTTAAAAAGTGGAGTTAATTTTAGCTTTGATTTTTTTTCTCAAAAAGTATTATTAGTTTAGGAAATTGCATTCAAAAAATATAAAAGAAAAATCTATTCACAAGTCTGTCATAAGTTCATGACATCGTACATGCATATGGGCCACTTCCGTAGGCAGAAGCCACAATGTAAAATATAGGTTCCATGTAAACAGAAAATACAGGGCTCTCGGATAATTATTGAAAAAGATATGGCAGTTTGAAATTTAAGAAAACAGCTGATCATGGAGGCAGCCATTTTATTGTGTTTATGACGTCATTTACACTCTGCAGGATTCTTTATTTAGCAAATAACCTTTTAAATAGATTAATTTCATATATTTCTTGAGTGTAAGATATAAAACATGGTAATTTCTTTCATTATAGCTTGAAAAGGTAGAGAAATTGTTTTACAGAAATAAGTAAATACAGTTCAGATATATATCTAGAAATTTAATAAATCCGCCATTTTGTTTTTTGTTGCCATGGAAACAAAATGGCCACCATTTTTATCAAATATTTAAAGGCTGATCACTACCAAATAGAATGTAAGCCTCCGCAGGTCTAGTCACAAGTAGTCCAAATATAAATAGTACTAATCTTTTTTCCTTTCCTAGTGCATTTTCTCAGCAGCAACGTGCTTACTTTTACCCTACCGCGTTTCAGTATGTATCACTTTGCATTCTAATGAAATCAGCATGTTCCTATTGCCTGCTAGATAAAAATGGCGGCGTAAGAATTTAATGTCACGAAAAGAGAAATTGAAAGAAGCGAAAAGTAGTAAAATCAGCGGGTTGTATTTAACGAACTGTAGTTTTCTTATATAAAAGTTAACACCCCCTTTTCTTTTTGTTTTTGTAAAGTAGCGATCTAGTTCTTTATGGGAATATAAGTCTCTGAAAATCTGATATGCTAGAAAATGTCGAAACACCGTTATGAAGTGAGTGGATTTTATATGAAATAAAGAACAGCTGGATTTAGTGGTGTTCAGCCTATAAGGGGCAAGACATGTCATACATGTGATCTCCCGCGCGGGAGGGTTAAAATCCCGATTTTTTCACCTTGCCTCCCGTCTCCCGACCAAAACCATAATTCTCCCGCTTTTCAAAATTAAAATCAGTATTATGACTGGGATGATAATTACCGAGGAGTGCCAAACATGTTTACACAGTAAATCAAAGTGTCAACGACTGTTGTGTATTATACATGTTTGACACCCATGTAGCTGGAGGAAAGAGTTGTTTTTTCACAGGTGAATTCTGATAACATGATTAATTGTTTGTTTTGATAAGGGATTAGACAAGCAGGGCCTTTTCCACCTGTCTCACGGGGCCGAATATCAATGCCAATTAGGCTCGATTTTTTACCAATTTGAAGCAAAAAAACTCCCAGTCATAAGAAATAATTCCCAGCTGAAATGAATTTTAGATTATTCTTCGGTAATAAAATCACATAAATAATTGTTGGAAAAACCAAGCCATTACTGTTTTTAGAACATGAAATGTTATTTCCCCTTATGCAGTTACGCCATTTTCTTCCAATGTTTACCAAAATAATTTGCTACTAAACTCGGACTTATTTCATTTAAAATTGGATGAAAACACACATTTATTTGATAACATCAATCTACATTATTTTGGTATGGGTATATACATGTTGATGCATTTCAGTTTTCTGTTTTTCATGTCAAAATCATTAGTGATCAGTGTTTTTATACGAAAGTGGGTGGGGTAAGGAATTTACATAATTTATGAGTTGTGTTCAGACCAATTTAGAGTCCTCGAGTAGAATAATGTTAATGCATGTTCACCACCATTTCAGACCTAAATTGAGACTTTGTTTGTACAAATTTAATCTGTTAAGAAAGTTTAAAGTTAGAACAAGAGTGAGCTTCTGTAAGACAGCATGGTCGACTTTTCTCAGTGACAGTGACTGACTCTGAATTTAAGCTTTGTGAGTAAAAGGGGCATAATAGTCAATAGCTTTGAATGTAACACATATACTGGACATTATATAAAACCAAAAAATGTTAGTTAAAAAGTGGCATAACTCTGTCAAAATTCAGATCAGATTCATTGTGTGGCCTAAAATGTTGGATTTTGTCCCTAGTTTTGTGTCTGCGCGCTTTATTTTGTTTTGAGACCCCAACTCCAGCTGAAAAATGGCAAACCTCCAGTTTTGGGATTCTGAACTTATCACATGTATGATACATGTTATTTTCTGAAACCCCTCGAAAATGAATGGAAATGCCATTAATCTATTCTTTATGATGTAAAACGGTAACAAATGGCTGAAAACGCTTAAATTTCTTGTGTTTTTGGAATTTAGATAGAATTTTCGACCAGGTGGCACTATTTTGGTTCGTTTTAGGGCCTAGTAAATGTCTTTTCTCGCATTTTAGCTCTTCAGTTTTCTAAATAATATTGAAATTAGCATGTTTCTGAATGAAAATGACAAACATTGTAACGATTAAATGGATGTTAAATGTAAATTCCACGAATAAGGTAAAATTAATTGAAATATTGCTTGCACAGGGCTAGATTTTGCATATTTTTGGGGATGGGGGTGACCTGTAATGAATTGTCATTTCTCTACATTTTCTCAATATTTTGCACCAAAACAAAGCAGAATCATTGTGAAATAGGTGTACCTTGAGAATGAATGCAAATTCATGAAAAAATTAAACAAAAAAATTCTCTTATAGGCTGATCACTACCAAATAGAATGTAAGCCTCCGCAGGTCTAGTCACAAGTAGTCCAAATATAAATAGTACTAATCTTTTTTCCTTTCCTAGTGCATTTTCTCGGCAGCAACGTGCTTACTTTTACCCTACCGCGTTTCAGTATGTATCACTTTGCATTCTAATGAAATCGGCATGTTCCTATTGCCTGCTAGATAAAAATGGCGGCGTAAGAATTTAATGTCACGAAAAGAGAAATTGAAAGAAGCGAAAAGTAGTAAAATCAGCGTGTTGTATTTAACGAACTGTAGTTTTCTTATATAAAAGTTAACACCCCCTTTTCTTTTTGTTTTTGTAAAGTAGCGATCTAGTTCTTTATGGGAATATAAGTCTCTGAAAATCTGATATGCTAGAAAATGTCGAAACACCGTTATGAAGTGAGTGGATTTTATATGAAATAAAGAACAGCTGGATTTAGTGGTGTTCAGCCTAAATACTCATAACATTCTCATTTTTAAGCCGATTTTGAAAATTCTTTCACTTCTTTAAATGATTAAAAAAAATCTAGCAGAGAGAATTAACATAAAAACAACATTGCCTTTCCCTTTAATTATAAACTCATATATTATAATTGTAAATGGTTAATTGATTAATGACTGTTAAAGATACCATCATTAAATATGTGTGATTGCACAAGTTTCATGGTTAAGCCGAAAAGGCAATATAATTTTGTCCCGACAAACTTGAAGGGGTAAGTTTAAGTGCAAACTGAAAATGAGTATATATTGGTTAATAAAAGTTTTGGCAGAGTTCAAAGGGATGACAGAAGAGAGCAGTCATTAAAGCATTTTTGAGCAAAAATTCAATGCATACAAATTTCGTTTAACTTTATTCTCCCAAAATTACAAAGGTATCAGTTTGTTTGTGCCTTTAAAAGTTATTAATCATGTCAAAGCGTGCTGCAGACTCTGCAGCCAGTGATAGCATTAATACCTAAAGTATCCCATTTGCATAACCTCTTGCCTCTTCAAGACAAATTTTATGTGTCATCACCGTGGGTATTTTTAGCTCACCTGGCACATAGTGACAAGGTGAGCTTTTGTGATCACCCTTTGTCCGTCGTCTGTCCCTCCGTCTGTGCGTCAACAATTTCTTGTCTGCATGATAGTGGTTTCATTTATGATTTTATTTTAACCAAACTTGCACACAACTTGTATCACCATAAGATCTTGATTCCTTTCTTGAACTGGCCAGATCCCATTATGGGTTCCAGAGTTATGGCCCCTGAAAGGGCCAAAATAAGTTATTTTGACCTTGTCTGCACAATAGCAGCTTTATTTATGATTTGATTTTTATCAGACTTGCACACAACTTGTATCACCATAAGATCTTGGTTCCTTTCTTGAACTGGCCAGATTCCATTATGGGTTCCAGAGTTATGCCACCTGTAAGGGCCAGAATTAGCTATTTTGACCTTGTCTGCACAATAGCAGCTTCATTTATGATTCTATTTTAACCAAACTTGCACACAACTTGTATCACCATAAGATCTTGGTTCCTTTCTTGAACTGGCCAGATTCCGTTATGGGTTCCAGAGTGATGGCCCCTGAAATAGCCAAAATTAGCTATTTTGACATTGTCTGACAATAGCAGCTTCATTTATGACTTGAATTTAATCAAACTTGCACAAAACTTGTGTCACCATAAGATCTCGGTTCCTTTCTTGAACTGGCCAGATCCCATAATGGGTTCCAGAGTTATGGCCCCTGAAAGGGCCAAAATGAGCTATTTTGTACTTTTTCTGCACAATAGCAGTTTCCTTTATGGTTTGATTTTAACCAAACTTGCACACAACTTGTATCACCACCAAATCTTTGTTCCTTTGTTGAACTCGCCAGATTCCTTTACGGGTTCCAGAGTTTTGGCCCCTGATAGAGCCAGAATTAGCTATTTTGACCTTTCCTGCACAATAGCAGCTTCTTTTATGATTTGAATTTAATCAAACTTGCACAAAACTTGTGTCACCATAAGATCTTGGTTTCATTCTTGAACCAGTCAGATCCCTTAATGGGTTCAGAGTTGTGGCCCCTGAAAGGGCTAAAATTAGCTATTTTGACCTTGTCTGCACAATACAGCTTCATTTATGATTTGATTTTAACCAAACTTGCACACAACTTGTATCACCATAAGATCTCGATTCCTTTTTATACGCCTGAAGGGACATATTATGTTATCGCCTCGCTGTCTGTCTGTTGGTTAGCAGTTTCCCTTCCGCTCTGTAACTCTTGAACCCCTTGAAGGATTTCAAAGAAACCTGACACAAATGTTCACCTCATCGAAACGACATGCAGAGCGCATGTTTTGGATGGCTCACTTCAAGGTCAAGGTCACATTTAGGGGTCAAAGGTCATATGACTTTGTTTTGTGTGTATAGAGCTCTGCATTTGCATTGCATTACAGTGCTCTTGTTTTTATTTGGCAGATCCTTCTTTTGTTCACTTACAATAAATTTTTTATGCCCCCGGCATCTACTGATGCGGGAGGCATATAGTGATTGTCCTGTCCATCCGTTCATCCATCGATACGAGGTTAACCAAATGGGACTGTTTCGTCCAGCATCAATACCCCTAACTAGAATGACTTGATACTAATGCAGATGTAACCTGTGACCATTCCTCATCTTCTGACATCACCTGACCTCAGTTTGACCTTGACCTCATTTTGGACTTAGGTTGCTTTATATGGGCCATCTATTGGTTAACCAAATGGGACCGTTTCGTCTAGCATCAATACCGCTTACAAGGATGAATTGATACTAATACAGATGTAACCTGTGACCATTCCTCATCTTCAAACATCACCTGACTTCAGTTTGACCTTGACCTCGTTTTGGACTTGGGTTGCTTTGTATCGACAAGGATGCCACCAGGGGCATCAAGTGTTTATTGAACGCAGCTCCTTGTTTTTAATTACTTTCCTTTAATGTTACTATAAATAGCTTATTTAGTAACTTTTTAATTATTGGCTGTAGGGAAAAACCGAGACCACTTTTCTGTGGTACAACATGGATGGTACCTATCTGTACCTTGTAAGATTTTTTTTTTTCTTTTTGATTAAATTTCTTCAACTTCTTGTTCTTAAGTGCAGTGATAACAGGTGAGCGATATAGGGCCATAATGTCCTTCTTGTTTCTTTTTAATCCCCTGCCACGAGTGGTGGGGCGTTATAGGAATGGTCTCTGTCCGTCCTTCCGTCTGTCCGTAACACTTTCGTGTCCGCTCCATATCTCCTTAACCCCTTGAACGATGAAACTTGGGTCAAATGATCACCTCATCAAGACGATGTGCAGAACTCATGAGTCACCCATGTCGGCTCAAGGTCAAAAGTTTGAGCCTTCCATTTTATGTCCGCTCTGTATCTCCTAAACCCCTTGAAGGAATTTTATATAAAACTTTGGTCAAATGATCATCTCATCAAGACAATGTGCAGAACTCATGAGTCAGCCATACTGACTCAAGGTTAAGGTCACAACTTAGGGTCAAAGGTTTGAGCCTTCCATTTTGTGTCCGCTTTGTATCTCCTAAACCCCTTGAAGGATTTCCATGAAACTTGGGTCAAATGATCACCTCATCAAGAGGATGTGGAGAACTTATGAGTCAGCCAGTTGGGTCAAGGTCAGGGTCACAACTCAGGGTGAAAAGTTTGAGTCTCCCATTTTGTGTCAGCTCTGTATCTCCTAATCCCCTTGAAAGATTCATATGAAACCTGGGTCAAGTGATCAATTCATCAAAATGATGTGCAGAACTCATGAGTCAGCCATGCAGGCTTAAGGTCAAGGTCACACCTTAGGGTCTAAGGTTTGAGCCTTCAATTTTGTGTCCACTCTGTATCTCCTAAAACCCTTCAAGGATTTTCATCAAACGTGGGTCTCATGATCACTTCATCAAGAACTCATGAGTCAGCCATGTCAACTCAAGGTCAAGATCACAACTCAAGGTCAGAGGTTTTAGCTCTGTATCTTCTAAACCCCTTGAAGGATTTTCATGAAATTTGGGTCAAATAATCACCTCATCAAGATGATGTGCATATTTCATGAGTCAGCCATGTCAGTTCAAGGTCAAGATCACAGCTCTGGGTCAAAGGTTTACCCTTTCACCATCCATAACAGTGGCAGTGGATTTAGCTGTCTTTCAGACTGCCTTGTTAACATTTAACCCAGGAAGCAGTTAATGTGAGTAGTAAAAGATAAGTTGTAGAAACTTGCACTAGCATCACAGATCGATGATATCACTATTAGCTAGATTCTAAATCACAATGACCAGGTTAATTCTTCTTATATAGTAAGTCTCCTAATTCTGTTTATCTTGGGAAGGCAATCAATTTACATGCCGAACTGTAGATGTGTATTACCCGTATTTACCTCCCTTAGAAAGCTAGACGACATTTGCAGCAAATTATGCTTATAGTTACAAATGAGTGACAATGTAAACTGTATGTAATTTTATGATATTTATGCATGAAACAGCGGAATACCAATGTCATGGTGTATGTCCTGGGCAAATGGTAAAAGTCCCGGAAATTTTAACTCAGAATCTTGAAATGTCCTGAAAAATTATGGCATGTATGATTGATTTGATGCAGTAATGATCAACAGTCAGAATGATTTACAGTAGGAAATTTAATGGCTTTTTAAGTTTTTAAGCTTGCTCATGTAATTCTCTTATTACTCTATTTCCAGCTTATTCATTTGATGGTGTGCTGATATTCAGCATGCTGGTAATTTGTACCTGTGCATACATGAGACGTGTTCCACGGTTGAAGCAGTGGTTCCTGTCGGAAAAGAAAGGCTTTCTTGGTGTATTCTATAAAGGTGTTATTTGTTTTATTTTTCAGTATGCATTTTGTCATCATTCCAACACACAACACATGCAGATAGAATATACTGTAAAATCATTTAATTTTGTGGGCATGAAATTTCATGGTTTTGGTCAAAACGGTGATTTCGTGGGGATATGAATTTGTGGATTTCAACTTTTGAACATAAAATGAATGGGAATTTTACTTGTTGCTTGGGATTAAATTTTGTGGATTGACACGAAAATTAGTCCCCCATGAATATTAATGATTTCACAGTAATAGAACAGAAGCCAGAATATTAATTCTGCTGTGCTGATCATAGCTAGAATGTGAGCCTTAGGCTGACAGTTCTTGGGACCTTGTAATAAACTTAAAGTCAATATCACATTCTTGTATCTTATCCAATTTAATAAGATCTTAAGTATTGATTATTTTTGTTCATTTATGCAAAATATGAATTCAGTATCTTGTGTTCATTTTTTTTTTCATTGCTTTTTCTGTATTTTTCCTGTGCTGGATGCCAGTCGATGTAAATAATTCCATTTCTTCATCACAGTTCATATATTTAGTCCGGTTAGATATATTTGATGAAGATTAATTTAAATTAATACCAAAAAATGAAGAAAAAATCTAATGAAAGAGAGCATAGTACTGTTGTTAACAGTTATGGAACCTTTGCTATGAAATGTAACTTTCCTTTTTCTTTCCATTTCAGCATCAGTGATAGGGACCAGGTTACATATACCAGTGGCATTGACCTGTACTTTAATGGCTGTATATGTGCTTTTTCTGAAGTAACTGTGTGCCGATAAAGGCTTTACCTGTGATCTGGACTACAAGTGTGCTTGTTCATATTTTCATGCTGTCATTGGATGACTATTAATAAATGTAATAAGGGGTCTAAAAGACATGTATATTACACTGACCTTGAAGCTGGTTCTATGGTCTGTACATATTTTTGAGACCAGGGTCTTTAATGCTTCAACATAACTTTGAATTCTGGTCCGCATAATATGCATACTCTTTTATACACTTCTTTGCTATGTAAGCTTTTTTACCAGAGTTCATTTAGGTCTTAGTATTTTCCATGTAAATGATATTTGTTAAAAATATACATTCTATACAACTTTACACCATTGCAAGCAAATGTAGAAAAGTTTGCTACAGTAAACATTATGATGAAAGGCAGAGTGTGTCTTGCAATACTGTAGATTAGCTATACAAAGTATATGGAGAGCTGTTACCTGTTCCTACTCTACCCGGCGTCTGCGTCTGTTCTGCATCCAAACCTTAAAGTGTTGATGCACATTCACTTCATTTCTGTTTTTACTGGATGGATTTGCTTCAAACTTAAATGGTTACTCATCATCACCCACATCATATGACATAATGGCCATAATTGTTGCACCAATAGTTCATGAATTACCCCCACCCCCTCTTACTTAGAATTTCAGGTTAAATTTTTGGTGCTCTTTCACTCTCACACACATCATATGACACAGGGTTCATAACCAGGCACTAAGTTTTCATGAATTATGCAGCATTTTATGCTCCTTATTACTTACAGTTTTACGTTAATTTTGATGCATTTTCACTTTGTCGCTGTTTACAGAAGTACAGAATGGATTAGAACTTACATCACATCAACAACCACATCACAAGTGTCATAACTCTTGCATCAGTATTTCATGATTTATCCTACCCTAACACACACACACCTTTTTACTTAAAATTTCAGTTAAAGTTTTGATGCACTCAATCTCAAATAGATTTTACTTAAAATTTCAGTTAAAGTTTTGATGCACTCTATCTCTAATAGATTTGATTTAAACTTAAAATGGTTGTTCCACATCATCATCAACATGATATGACACAAGGGCAATAATGCTTGCACCAAATTTAATGAATTATGCCCCCTCTTTACTTAGAATTATGTCTCCCACACCACTGTGTGGTGGGAGACATATTGATTTACTCCTGTCTGTCTGTGTGTCTGTCACAAATCTTGTCTGCACTCTTAAGTCGAAGATTTCTCATCCGATCTTCACCAAACTTGAACAAAATGTTTTTGCCAATAAGTCCTCAGTCAAGTTCGATAACTAGCCAAATCGGCCAAGGCACTTCGAAATTATGGCCCTTGAATTACCGAAAATCGCTCAGGTCTTGGTGCATAAATGACTCATATACTACTATTCAGATGATTATGCAGTTGAGGTCTTGGTGCATGGTTGACTCATATACTACTGTTCAGATGATTAGGCAGTTGTGGGAGACATGCGCTTTTCTCAAAAGCAGCTCTAGTTTCGAGTTAATTTTGATTCACTTTCACAACATCATTGTTATAACTTAATGGATTTGATTCAGGCTTAAAATAGTTCTTCGACATCATTATCCTCATCACATGACGCAAGGTTCATAACTCTGGCACAAATATTTCATGAATTATGTCCCTTTTACTTATATATTCAGTTTAATTTTGATGCTTTTTCACCACATCTTGGTTGTTACTAAATGGATTTGACTCAAACTTAAAACGGTTGTATGTCTGTAATTACTAAATACACCTCTATTACTACTTAATACTTTTGACACAGACTTAAATTATTGGCCGGTATCATTATCCACATTGCTCCAGTGATAGCTCCACCTTCCTTAGATATGCCCAATTTATCTATCCAGCATCAAAATAGTTGAGCACGCTTTCTCCTGTGACAGCTCTATTAATATTCACAAACAGTTCGACTTGAAAGTTTGAAACACGCATGATTTAACAAGTTACATGTCAGCAATTAAAAATAATGCAAATATGTCTATTAGTTCTATTAGCGATTAAAAGCACAAAATAAAAGTGATGTGAAACTCGAGTCAATGGGTTGTGGCATCAACATAATAAATAGCCAGTCTTTTATATTCTGTATCTATATTAAGCAAACTCCCAAGATTGTAGTACTCATTGGAATAGGTTTTATTAAAAACCAGTACTCTATATTTTCTTGAAGAACATTGTCAGTGCTAAATGAAAATACAAAGAAAAGTAGGAGTCATATGAGATGCAACACAAATATTTTCATTTCAACAAGTTTTGTATCTCAGTATACCTTTATATAAAAATTAAAATACGGTTGAAATGTGATATATTTCCTATAACAATTTAACTTAAGAGGCCAAGATTGATATTTTCATCTGTTTAGACTTAGTAATTTGTGTCAGGACAAAACATAGTATGCATTACGCACTGTGTACAGTTGTATTTAGTTATTGTGTTTCTGGTACATTTGTATTATCAATATTATGAAATAAAGTTGTGGTCAGTTTGCAGAAAAGAAATGAAAGTTTAAAATTACTGTCATATTCTGTACATTGTGTCATAACATTATTCTTCAAATGCATACTGTTGAGCGTGTAATATTTGTCTGGGTTATTTATTTTGTATTCATAGATCATTAAGTTCAGATCTTTATGATGTAGCTGGACACAGAAAAGTCAGTGGCAGAGCCTTACAGTGGGTCTGAGGTGTGCTTCTGCAAAATATTACGTTTTCCTATTTCAGATTTTTCTCAGAAAATCACTGAGGCTGTTTCCTCGATATGTGAGGTTGTTGCCATGGTATGTGAGGCTGTTGCCTTGGTATGCGAGGCTCTTTGCCCTAGTATTGTGGCTTTTGCCCGATATATGAGGCTGTTGCCTCAGTATGTGAGGCTGTTGCCCGGTATGTTAGGCTGTTGCCTAAGTATTGGGGCTGTTTGCTGGTATGTGAGACTGTTGCCTCGGTATGTGAGGCTGTTGCCTCCGTATGTAAAGCTGTTGCCTCCGTATGTAAAGCTGTTGCCTCCGTATGTAAAGCTGTTGCCTCCGTATGTGAGGCTGTTGCCTCCGTATGTGAGGCTGTTGCCCCGGTATATGAGGCTGTTGTCCGGTATGTGAGGCTGTTGCCTCGGAATGTGAGGCTGTTGCCCCAGTATGTGAGGCTGTTGCCTCGGAATAAGAGGCTGTTGCCTTAGTATTGGGGCTGTTGGCCAGTATGTGAGGCTGTTGTCCAGTATGTGAGGCTGTTGCCCCAGTATGTGAGGCTGTTGCCGCGGTATATGAGGCTGTTGCCCTGGTATGTGAGGCTGTTGCCTCAGCGTGCTTATGCCTTTCTATACCACTGACCTCAAAAACTGTATAAGGCAGCAAGACTTGAGATCATTGAAAGTGCAAACCAGGCTGTAGAATATTGGATTACTAAGTTACTAATAACAACAGACAGATTTTACCAGACCTACAGTATCTCGGTTGTTTTTGTCTTACTTGGATCTTGTATATATACATCATCCATTATGGGTATATCATTGATAGAGTTTCATTAAGATGCCTCATGTTGTAAAACATTATAATGATGTACATGTAGTAAAACATCTTGTAAATGATGTCATTTTTGATACCATTGTTTTGTGGGTAATTTTACTGGTGTTATATGTTGTATGCTTACTAGTTAAGGTGTCTGTTGGTTTTTAACACTTGAGATTTTACTTTCTACAAATATGTAAACAAAAACTTTATGATCTGTATGCTATGTATGGCTGGGTTGCCATGCTAATTTCCAAATAGTTTGTGCAAAATGCTATTTGCCACATACTTAAAGTCAAGTATTGACTGTCAAACAGTAAATGCTAATTGTGAAATGAAAAAATTAAATGCCAAATTTATGCTTATTGCTAAATGTTAATATTCAAATGAAGAGCTTAGTGTGTGAATGCATCCTTTAAATTAGTCGTTGACCTTTGTTATATAACTTTGTCTCCACCAAAATCTATTTTTCTAAACATCTTAACATCTTAGACATCTTAAACAGACTTGTAGAACATTTTATGTTTTCAAAAAAAGTTTCATTCATTAGTTTAAGAGATACAGATCATCAACTCATAAACTAAAAAAATGATGTTGTTTTATCATTCATCATTTGACAAAAACCATTAACTATTTGACATTTAGCATTTGAAATTTAGCATTAAATATATGACATGTAGCATTTAACATTTTGGCACTCCAACCTATCATAGTTGAGAGAGATAGTCTGTATAACAGAATTTTTTGTCTCTTATTTTTCTTCTGATAAAAAAAGTCCATAGATGATAGATATGATGTTATTATGTCTCCCCCAGGAGACATATTGTTTTTGTCCTGTCTGTCCGTCCGTCCTTCCGTCCGTCCATCCGTACGTCACACTTCATTTCCTAGCAATAACTGGAGAACCATTTGACCTAGAACCTTCAAACTTCATAGGGTTGTAGGGCTGCTGGAGTAGATGACCCCTATTGTTTTTGGGGTCACTCCATCAAAGGTCAAGGTCACTGGGGCCTGAACATTGAAAACCATTTCCGATTAATAACTAGAGAACCACTTGACCCAGAATGTTGAAACTTCATAGGATGATTGGTCATGAAGAGTAGTTGACCCCTATTGTTTTTGGGGTCACTCCATCAAAGGTCAAGGTCACAGGGGCCTGAACATTGAAAACCATTTCCGATCAATAACTTGAGAACCACTTGACCCAGAATGTTGAAACTTCATAGGATGATTGGTCAGAAAGAGTAGATGACCCCTATTGTTTTTGGGGTCACTCTGTCAAAGGTCAAGGTCACAGGGGCCTGAACATTGAAAACCATTTCTGATCAATAACTAGAGAACCACTTGACCCAGAATGTTGAAACTTCATAGGATGATCGTACATGCAAAGTAGATGACCCCTATCAATTTTGGGGTCACTCGATTAAAGGTCAAGGTCACAGGGGCCTGAACATTTCCGGTCAGTAACTTGAGAACCACTTGACTCAGAATGTTGAAACTTAATAGGATAATTGGTCATAAAGAGTAGATGACCCCTAACGATTTTGGGGTCACTCTGTAAAAGGTCAAGGTCACGGGCCAGAACATTGAAAACCATTTCCGGTCAGTAACTTGAGAACCACTTGACCCAGAATGATGAAACTTCATAGGATGATTGGTCATGCAGAGTAGATGAACCCTAACGATTTTAGGGTCACTCTTTTAAAGGTCAAGGCCACAGGGGCCTGAACATGGAAAACCATTTCCAATCAATAACTTGAGAACCTCTCGACCCAGAATGTTGAAACTTCATAGGATGATTGTTCATGCAGAGTAAATGACCCTTATTGTTTTTGGGGTCACTCCGTTAAAGGTCAAGGTCACAGGGGCCTGAACATTGATAACCAGTTCCGATCAATAACTTGAGAACCACTTGACCCAGAATGTTGAAACTTCATAGGATGATTGAACATGCAGAGTAGATGACCCCTATTGATTTTGGGGTCAGTCTAATAAAGGTCAAGGACACAGTGGCCTGTTCATGTAAAATCATTTTTTGGAAATAACTTGAGAACCACTTGACCTACAATGTTGAAACTTAATAGGATGATTGGACATGCAGAGTAGATTACCCCTATTTATTTTGAGGTCACTTGATCAAAGGTCAAGGTCACAGGAGCCTGAACAGTGACTTGAGAACCACTATGCCACTAGTGTTGAAATTTAGCGGGATGACTGGACATGCCAATTAAGTAGATGATACCTATTGCAGCCAACCATCAGTGTCTCTTTGACTTTCGCTCCTGACCCCTATTGACTTCGTGCCTATAGGACTTTGCATTGGGGGAGACATGCGCTTTTTTACAAAAGCATTTTCTAGTTTCTCATTTGTTTAACATCAGTTCATATTTTACTAAGATTACATTTCTGACTTGTATGATAATTATACTATAGTCTGTAAATATATTTATTTAATGAAAATAAAACACTAAGATTTTGAGTAATTTGTTTCTTTTAGATCATTTAGTGAGGCTCCAGTTTCTGGCGCGGTCAAGAGTGTTGGAGAAAACTCAGTCTTCCATAAATGTAGGACAAATTCCCCACCCCGTGCTCAGTTTTACCAAGGCAGACAAAATCCTCCCTTTGATTTTGTTGAATAAAAATTAGAATTCAATGAAGATGAGCAGAAGTGAAAAATTTACATTTTTACAATGATAATTATTGATTTTTATCAGAATAAAGTGACAATTTGGATATAATTCAACACAAATGAAAGTGGGGATTTTGTCTACCTTTTTGTCAAATTTGGCATGGGGATTTTGACCTTATTCCCTCTTCCGCAGGGGCTACTAAGGTTTTTTTGTTCTAATTTGAGCTTACCAGGTTACAGATCATTCTTTGTTCCTTTCACCAACAGCAAACACAATTTCTTTGTTCCTATCTTCAGCACAGTTCTTGTGCACATAATGTTGTCAAACCTAGCCGAACAGTGGTTCTGAAAAAGAAACGAGCCAGAGGTGTTTATGTGGAAGTTAAATGGGGTTGAACAAAAGTGTTCTTGAACCAGTATTTATCAAATCTAGCCAGAATGAATCTGTTTCTACAGGAAAAGGGAAAAAACTATGACTGCATTAGATGTTTCATTTCAGTAAGTATTGGAGATCTTTTGAAACAGGTCTTTGTTTCCCCAATAAAATCCACCTATCTTTAATTATGGATCATTTTTGCCCAAAATTTTGGTAGATACATGTTATTCAATATGAGATAAGTCTCTATTTCACTTGCTATTTTATTAGTATTACTCTAAGTGTCACACTGTAAAACATCAGAAATTAGTTGCTGGGGTATATTTTATAGCTGTCTTTTAACTCGTCTGAACAAAAAAAAAAGTATTAACAGATGGTCCAGTGTCCATCTTCCACCATTTAAGAGGTTCGGCAAAAATGATGGATCTGGTCAGAATGGTTGCATCAATACAAAATGAGTTTGGATCTGGGGGTCAGAATATTATGTCATTAGGTTAAATTGAAAATCCTTGCCAAAACTGAAAACTCAATCTACCTGATCCCCATGAAATCTGGTCAAAATGCCTGTCTTTATGAACAGTCAAGGTCATATTTGATACAAGGAAATCTTTTGTATAGGCCACATGATGCATTACTCGTGCAGAAATAGTCCCTTTTTAACATTTAGTTAATGTTTTGATATACTTTTACTCGGTCTCTGTTATAACTAAATATATTTGGCTCATACTTGAACTATTGTTCAATATCATCATCCACATTGGAGCCATTAAACACTCCAGTGACAGCTCTGGCTTCTTCATATGCGCCCAATTTCACTATCCAGCATTGAAATACTATCTCCTGTGACAGCTCTTGTTTTAAATAAAATTGGCTGACAACAGTGGACTTTCTCATAAATAATAGTTTACAAATGAGTGTTCTATTTATTTGTATTACTTCATCACACTTGAAAAAAAGTTCTTTAGACCCGCGTCCACTGTCCACCAATAAGAAGCTCGTGCCAGGCTGTGGTAAATTAAGAAAACTTGGTTTTTTGTTGCGTATACAAGGTACACTTTTCTATTTATTCTGTATAGCAAATGTATAGGACAAAGCGTCGAAGACGGGGAAATGAGCGTTTTTCTCGTCACAAAGCGCCTGCCTGACATTCTTGATACTTTCCTCAAACACTCCACCCAACTGTTGTTTTTTATACGAAACAAATGTGTAGATAACGTGCATACTGGAATTTGGGCGAAGTGTTTGAAGGCGTGATTAATAAAGTCTGACAGACGTTTTGTGCCAATGAAAGCACTCATTTTCCTGTCTTCGACGCTTTTCATTTCATTAAAATCAACCAAATATATAATAAGGAAAATTACCAAAAAATGTTACATGAATCTACGATCTTCCCCGTGTGTACCATACCGAAAAGTCACGTGGGTCGGCCACCCTGTAGTCATGCTCAATGATATATTATTAAATGTAGGTCAGACTGCACCATTTCAAATATTTGCCAAAAAAATGTCCGAGCTGCATACCCCTCGACCCCTAGAAACTCGGCACTCTTCCAAAGCAAAATCTGGATCCGCTACTGTGTTAAAAGAATACATTAAGTAACAACCAAAAGGGAAAGTAATCAATTTGCATCCTTGGTGTAAGAAAGATTTGTTAATCAATAAACCTGTAAGTCAAAAGGGACACGAATTGATCTAATATATCACTATTCAATACTCCACATGAAATACTAGGATAACGTTCAGATTTACAATATTTTGGAATTTTAGCTTGCAATAAGCATTATGTATCTATATTCTGAAGTAAAAGAAATTATACTAGATCAATTGTCTGCTTTTGTTCTGTTTATACAAGATGTAATTTACAGACTTACTCGATTTCTTTGCTAACAAATGACTCCTTTGTTTCAGAAAAAAATGTTGTGCACGTGCTCAGTTCTATCGTTCAACATGGACAGGTCTTGTAGAAGTTATAGCAGACCCGTTCACGTGCACAGATAGACCTTCGCACAAGGTTTAATTTTTCATGCAGGTCTTTCTAGGCGAATAAAGGTAAAACATGTAACAAAAAGGTAAAACAACTTATAAACGAGAGAAACAGACGATACCAATTCGGTTTTTTTTTTCAGTCACGGTGTAAGAGTTGAAATAAAAGAAATGCCATATTTTCACATGCGCTAATTATTTCCTATAATGGGGGCGTGATCAGCGTAATCAATATATGGCCTCGTAACTAACAGCGAAGCTTCAAAAATATTTTAGATTTATGTGTTTGAAAGTGTTATAAAAATGTCCTAGTCATTAGAATATTAAAAACTTCATTAACATAAATCACATTTAAGAAAGATAACAAAGGATTATCCGAAAACTCGTGTTGAAAATAAGCTAGAAGAGAAATCAGTTTTTAAAGTTTAATGATATTTAATTAAATTATGTTAATTTATAATGTCATGACATAAAAAAAAGACATTTACGCGATGGAAATAATGAAATAAACTTGCTGACTTTAAAGCGGAATAGCGAATATTTTTTGTCATGAAGCAACCAATCCTGTTTAGTACGAATTTACTCGGGTATGCCGCTTTGGTTACGCTTGCATTCGCCCTGATTTGCACGTGCTTGGCATTAGGACTTCCGTACTGGGAGTACTACGACACAACATTAGGAAGCCAACAGACAGTTTCAAATTACGGGTTATGGAGATACTGTATAAACTATATACCTGATACTTCAACGCTCACAGACGTGTGTGGAGATCCGGTAAATACAGGTAATCAATTTGAAGTTACACAAACTTTAAAAAAATCAGTAAGGAATTTCAGTGTTGGGGTAAAAATGTATTCAGAGTTACCAAGAAAAACAATGGATTTATGCCAGATAACCATTTTAGTCCGATCAATTCGTAACAGAAAATGCCAAAATACTTCAGAAAATGGGAAAAGCACCAAAATTGGCACAGCTCTTTATTAAAGCATAAAAAACATTTTTTTCATGGGACCCATTTGATATCTGTCAAGATGGTTGATACGGCTGCCATTTTCCAAAATGGCCGCCAAACTCAATATTTACCTTACAAGATTGTAATGAAAGGTCATTCTATTTACTTTCATCCCAAAAATGCACCAAATATAAATGTATATGATAAAATAAATCCTAAATTTGCATCAAGTGCAAAAATAACAATTCAAATGATGCTAATTTCTTTCTGTTTCCATGGTAACGGCTAAATTCTAGCCTTTCAAACTCAGTTTAATATTATTATTGTGTTTTTTTCATATTTTAAAGGATGTTTTGTTTTACTATATGTAATTTATATTATTTTACTTGCATTCCCTCCACAGCAGTATGTTGAAACATTGTTGTTATTCCCCCACCAGTGTTTAGCCAGAGAGGGTTTATGGGTTGCCCCCATATGCGTGTCAATATGTCAGCCATGTAAAGTGGGATAACTACAGCAGATTTTTTCATGATACGTGGTACATGGATAGATGGCAATTTGGAGAATGCCAATGTCATTTAAATTTGTTCCTATGGCAACAAATGTTGTTGCTGTGGCAACAAATAGTGCATGAATATGACAAAAAGTGTCATCCTACATTTCTTCAAAACTAGGAGAGATTGTTTCTTGAGAAATTGTACATAGATAGGAGGAAAAATTGAAAACATGCTTGTTATCTTATTTTCTCCTTTTGTACATCATTTTGTCTGTCTGTATGTCCGTCCATCATTCGCAAATAGCGGATTCTTCAATAACTTCAAAAGTGAAAATTCAAAAGACTTCTTTATGAAACCTTGCTTATAGATGGTAGGTAATATGGAGAATGTGAAGGTCAATCAACTTAGTTTCTATATAGAATTGTAGTTCCTATGAATCAAGTATGACAACTACCCCTTTCGGTTTGGGACTTCGAAATGCAAGAATAGATTATAGCGACGGGCTAGTAGGATCAAATGAAACAATGTTCCTTATTATGCACCCGAAGTCACAATATCTGCATAATGAATTGATAACATAATCATTGATTATGTAATGCTAACTGTGTAACAAAGAAAAGTAAGGCTGAAAATATTAAAGTTGCTTTCACGGACAACACTTAGTAACTATTCTGTGAAATATATTACTATGCACAGTGAGCTGAAATCTGAAATAAGGTACATGTCAGATACTCGTGTCAGTACACACAAGCACAAGATTGCCGACAACTTTAGTTAATCTGCATAAGGCAGTGCAGAGCATTTCAGCACTTTTGACAAGTTACATCTTCCTCGGCAGCCTTTAACTAGGTTGCAAATGCACTTGAGGAGCTATTGGTACGAGACTCAGTTACTTGAGGCAAAAACTACCAGAAAGGTTCCAATTTATCAAAGATACCTCTGGTCAGCCTTATTCATCTTGACTTGGAATTTTAGGAAAGTGATAGAACACCTGACCCCCATATGTGCAGACGATGCAGGAATGCACACTATAGCCCTAATCTTTGTGTGAACAGATGGTTGATCAGTTACTTGACATGTTTTGTTGTAAAGTAGAGCATCGAAAGCCTCCATCTATATCACAGAAATATTATATGAACAGTTTGTTTGTAGGAAGGTGTAGAAAATGCATTTAAAAGCTTGATTCACCAATAAGCGTGAGCTGTACTGGTTAGATTTGCTTGACAAGACGGTGTTATTCATACATTGGACTGCTTAACGGGTAATGGCATAACCTTACAAATGGTAAATAGATATTAGTTGTTGTCTTAAAACTAGTAAATTGGTATTAAAATTGTGTTTCGAATACATGTGCTCTTTAGATAAATCCTCAAGTACTCACATTTAATATGTATTATATAATATATTTTAATTTCAGTAAAAATGTCCAGAAATAGATATTAGAGCACATTTTTTTGTGTAGAAATGATACATTCAGCTCATAATTTATACCCCCATCACACTCAGCCACGTTCCCACTATGTCCTAAAAACTGACAGGACGAAGTAAGAACTTGTACAATGTAGAAGGGATACAGTAGACACCGATAAGAACATGATAATTATGGTCCCCACGAGTGTGGAGGACACGGTCGAACTTTGGACATGTTCAAAACAAAAGTAATGAGGACGTGGTCGAATCAGGAAGCAGGAAGAACTTAATAAGGACGTAGTAATAATTTATGATGTAACTAAAACCTAGTAGGACATAGTACAAGCGTGGTGCGGACGGGAAAGACTGCATGGCGTGCTCATTGCGCTGTCACTGGGTTGTCATTGCGTTCTTACTACGTCAATGGAGTTCTCACTACGACTTATCTACGCTTGTGTGCTATGACCATGCTACGTACATGTCACGTTGTAGAATACCGCATTAGGTTATCAATATGTTCTTTTGGTGTTTAACATGTCTATGTCACGTTTGCAGCAGCTTCTCACCGTGTTTGTTTCAGATTCTAAGAATTGAGTATGAAAACTGGATCCACTTCCACATCACTTTATTTTCAACCAGCAATGGGTATGATCGCACATCATCAAAAATTACCACATAATCACAGACTCGGCAGCACAAGCAGCTTGTATTGGACTTCTGGACCTTCGTATACCCTTCATGCTGCCTTTGCTTTTTCCACCACGGCCTCTCTATAAGACTGCTCTGATTTCTTTGGTGGGGAAGGGAGGGCTTTTCGTATATTGTATTTGATTATTGTTGAGTGTAGATGCAGACACAATATAACTTGCAGAAGGAATGAAAAAGAGGCACGTGGCATAGTTTTTATATGTAGCGGACGAACGCAGTGAGAAGGTGATAAGCGCATGGTTAAAGCATGGTAAGCGAGAAGTGCAATCTGACTGGTCGTACTAAGAGTAGTAAGAATGCATTGGACGTGATGATGCGTGTGGTAAGAAAATTAGCGTGAATATGTTAGACGCCATGAGAACCTGGCAAGGATGTTGTAAGGGCGCAGTATGAACTTTAAAACTGCACATTTTTCGAGTTTGACCCCCGTCCCCACGTCGTCAGAATTTTCAGGACGCAGTGTGATCTTCATGATCTTCGTCTGAGAGTGATTAGGGCATTTTTTATAGTGACTGTACATTATATACTTATGACATTAAACTATAAAACTATTGTTATGGCACAATGTGCTACAATTTGACAAAAACAGAACATTTTAGGAACATGCAAATGTAAATTTGATTATGCTGATCAAACGGCAGTGACTTTTTCCCAAAGAAACCATGATGGTCTGACAGGCCAGGGATGTTCACATGGTCTATCGCACTAACATAGTTAATGAATGAATTAAGTGGCATAAGTTCTCTTAGTGTAAATAAATTGAAATGAATACAGCAACACTAACAAATTTTGAGTCGTGAAAACTAATGACAAAGTGAAACACATGTCATTTATCCACTAATACACACTACAGACAAACTTCGTTCACTCAAACTCTGATAATTTGAACACCATCCTTCACTTGAACCTATTGTCAGGTCCCAACCAAATTCTTTTATAATATATTCTTCGATCACTCAAACTACCGATAACTAGAAAATATTTTGTCGGTCCTGACGGGTTCCAGTTAACGAAGTTCGAATGTATTATAATAATTTACAATTGTTGTAAAGTTCTGCACAGGACTGTTGCCATTTTAAACATTCTTGATATGCCAGTTAGCATTATATACTTTATTTTGACTCACATAAATGCATTCTGACTTTTCTTCTGCTTAATAGCAAATTTCATCCAAGGGAGACAACTTTTTTTCATTTTTGTTGGAATAGAGGTATTTTTGTTAATATAATATGTTTGAATTTATTCAAACAGGTGATTTTAGCTAATTGTACTGATGACTGTAAGTGTCTATAGAAGTTTTATAGATAATATTAGGTATTTCTGAAAATATATACATGCATGGCGGCCATCTTGGATGTTTCGGCCATATTCGATTTTTTGGAGTGGGTCTCATGCTCATTTTTAGTGTTTTGCCCTAAAGTAGTTATGTACCAAGTTTTGTGCTTTTCCCATTTTCTGAAGTATTTTTACACCATTTTACTGGACTATTTGAACTGGAAGCGGAAGAATATATAAATAAAAAGCATATCTTCCTTATAGAAACAAACTCGTATGTAGTTTGTGGACAACATTTTCTTAATTTGTTTCCTTTTCAAATATAGTTAAAACCTCAAACTTGATACATGTGATTTATTTTATCTGACTTAAAACGGAAAACCATGTCTGGTTTTGTACACTAAAATATAAAAATACGATTTTCAAAACAGGGGTCGATTTGTACACCCTGTTGTTTGAATGTTTTTTCCCCCTAGAAATCCCTTGTAAAAAAATAACAATTACTAATACATGTTTCGTTGCAATTGCGGGCCGGATGCGTGAAGTTCATGTACTGTTTCTGTACGGTTTTGTTTAGTTAATATTAAACTACAGGGAATTCTTTCGCAGACCGCTAAGTGATTAAAGTAGTTTCTCCTGTTTGAAGAGGCGCGGTTTGGGACGGACAGATTCATTTCCTAGAATGTTTACATCGCCCGACTGTAGACTTCCGAGATCCTTAAGTAATTAAACTGTCTTTCAATAATCGAAAAGTATTTTGATTTCAGCGACAGGAAGTGGTGCAGCAGACATCCGTGCTACACGTGCTATGGTGATCCTGGCGCTGATTCTAGAGATAGCGGCGATTGTTTTCACAGTTCTTGCTGTGTTTAGGTTTAAGAAAAAATATCTTTTGCACTATGCCGCGGCAGGATTTGGAATCGCATCAGGTAAACGCTGACCGTTATTATGGATTTCCATTTTCAAATAAAACGTTACTGCAAGCCTGTTTTCACAAGGAAACAAAGTAGAGATTTTTTTCAGCTTTATGTCGGATTTATTTTTATTCATTTGACAATATGAAATTAAATAAATTTGCAAAATAAGAGAGCCATGGTGGCCCTATATCGCTCAAATATGAGCGGAGGAGATTGTTAGTTATTTTTCTTTTGGTTGTCATGGTAACCAGAATTCTGCATGGAATTGAATTAACCAATTTTGGTAGAGGACCATGCAAGGAATATTAAGATCAAGTTTTATATCAACTTCCATCAAACAGTACAGAGGTGTTGTTGTTCGATGAAGTGCAGATGGACATAAATGGCCCATTTTCTGACGATTGACAGAAAAATGGATGACATACTGTGAGCGACCACACCAGCTCATCCTGAGCACATCGTGCTCAGCTGAGCTTAAAATTTAATGTCATTTAATTTCATTCATCGTGTAGCCGCTAAGTTGTGTTGCTTCGATCAATATCTTTGCAATTTCAGTGCAGAATACTGCCAAGCATATACTGATACAGGAAAATTTATCAGAACAACTAAAATGGCCCAAATAGGAGACAGTTACACCAAATCTGTTCGGCACTATTTGCAACTGTCCTGTTTCTGTTTATTTTAACAAATTTGCTTGAAATCCAACCAATACCTTTGTGATTTATTCTTGTTGTTTGTTTGTATGGTGCACATCATCATACCAGATTGAGTACGTGAAGGGCTGCACATAAGGTAAAAAATTCTGTCTAAGTGTTGCTTAAATTTTAAGATGCATCTTCAAACATTTCAGGATTTTTCTCGATGTTCGGACTGGCGGTGTATCTTGCTAGGGTGCGTAAGGATGACTATGACCTGCACGCCTCTATTGCATGTGACATCCTCAGCTGGCTTGTGTCCTGGACATCGGCAGGTTTCATCATCTTTATGGTTTTTGTTAAGAAACAGGATGACAAATGACGACACAGTTTTTAAGACAATATACATATGGTCTGTACTAAATTGAGAGAATTTGCAGCATAATCATTTTAGCTACATAATTTCTTATATTGTGATACTGTGTCATACCATACATATATACATAATGATAACCATATTTAGAATACACATACAGATTAATAAGACGTCAACAGAAGTATCGTTTTTAGTGTTTTCAAAGTTTATATCTGTGCAAATCCACTATACTTAAGCCATTTTGGCAGCGTAAGTTTGTGCTATTTGTTGTACATATACCGTTTGATATGTGCCAGCCTGCAAATATCATTGCTGAAAAACTGATCTTTTATTTGACTAACTATTTTGTTTAAATAGAGGATATTACATGAGTGTCTTTTCATATTGAATTTATTAAACGAGTTTAATAAAATAATAAAATGTGAGGCTCTACTCAATTATATTCTACGAGTTTAATAAATTCAATGTGGAAAGTCACAAATGTAATATCATTTTTATCACGTTAGCTTTTCCAGTCGAAACACAAAAAATTCTACTTTCTTAAAGTATTATAACAAGTCAATTTAACCAGCGTCTCCAAAACTTTAAACAACGTCGACGTCAAAGCTTTATTACACTAGTGTATTATCAAATTTATGTAATGGCTTTATTTCACTCCCACAACGTCAAAATGTGATAAAGAAAATTATACTTGAAGTTTTTACAAATAACGAACTGTGGTATTTAATCTGTTCAATGTACAACATAGATTTTACTTTATCTACTAAATGTACATTTCTACTTCATCTGATCAATGTACATTTCTACACTGATTACACTTAACCTGGCCAATGTATTTTTCTACAGTGAATCTACATAATCTGTCAAATGTGTATTTCTACATCAATTCAACTTAGTCTGTTTGACTGTAAATTTCTGCGTTGATTCAATGCACATTTCTACATAGATTCTACTTAATCTGTCCAATGTACATTGATTCTTCAGCATATGTTCAGTGTATATTCCTACATAAATTCTACTTGAATTGTTCAGTGTTTATCAATACATTGATTCTACTAAATCTGTTTGATGTACATTACTACATACATTCTAGTTAATTTGTTAAATGTACATTTCTTCATAAATTCTACTTGTTCATTTCAACATTAATTCCATTCAACCTGCCCAATGTATATTTCTACAAAGATTCTACATAATCTGTTAATTGTACATTTCTACATTGATTCCACTTATCTGTTCAACTGTAAAATTTACACATATTCAATGCACATTTCAACATTGATTCCACTAGATCTATTCAATGTATATTTTTACACAGATTCTACATAATCTGTTCAATGTACATATACATTGATTCTATTTAGCCAGTACAACTGCACATTTAAACATAGGTTCAATATACACTACGTAATCTCTTATATGTACATTTAAAATATACATTATTCTATTTTGTGTAGTGTTCAGCTGTACTTTTCTACTTAGATTCAATGTACAATTTCTACATTGGTTCTACTTAATTTGTTCATATTATCTTCCTGTATTACATTTTGCTATGCTTAAGAGGATGCATCCAGTCAGGAAGTAATATAACATGTAATTCCAAAACATTCATATACTCACAATTCTTTTTGTGGTTTAAGTGTCAAGTGTCACTTGTTACTGTCATCATAAAGTTGTAAACATTTTGATATGGTGTGTGATTTTCATGTTTTTCTTATAGGCTAATAAATATTTCTGTCTCATCTTTAAATGAATTGAGTTTATATATACCATAAAATATGCTTGGGCTAACTGTAAAAATATTTTTGTTTCCCCACCCGTGACCCATACCAATAGCTAGGTAGCTAGGAAGGTAGGGATTTTTTTTTTAACAGCTTCTTTATTGTCTTATACATTTTTAATCAACACACATTAAAAATATACCATGTGTGATATAAAATCGGTGGGTTCCTCCTGCATATTACTACTATATTAGGAACATCGCTTTTTCCAGCAATATTGAAACAGCTCTGTAATTGTTATCCTCAGTTACATATGAAAGTCAAATAAGAGGGCCAAGATGGCCCTAGGTCGCTCACCTGAGAAACACACCATAACAGTGTAAACATGTTTGACCTAGTAATTTCATGGAAACAAATATTCCGGCCAATTTTCATTAGGATTGGACCAAAAATGTGGTCTCTTGAGTTTAAACAAGTATTTTCTTTGATATGACCTAGTGACCTAGTTATTTGAACCCAGATGACCCATATTCAAACTTGACCTACATTTCATCAAGGCAATCATTCTGACCATATTTGATGAAGATCAATTGAAAAATACAGCCTCTATCCCATACACAAGGTTTTTCTTTGATTTATCCTAGTGACCTACTTTTTGACCCCAGATGACCCATATACAAACTTGACCTAGATTTCATCAATGCAATCATTCTGACCAAATTTCATGAAGATCAATTGAAAAATACAGCCTCTATCCCATACACAAGGTTTTTCTTTGATTTGTCCTAGTGACCTACTTTTTGACCCCAGATGAACCATATTCCAAATTGACCTAGATTTTATCAAGGCAATGATTCTGACTAAATTTCATGAAGATCAATTGAAAAATACTGCCTCAATTGCATACACAAGGTTTTTCTTTGATTTGACCTAGTGACCTACTTTTGGACCCCAGATATCCAATATTTGAACTCGACCTAGATTCCATCAAGGCAATCATTCTGACCAAATTTTATGAAGATCAATTGAAAACTACAGCTTCTATCGCATACACAAGGTTTTTCTTTGAGTTGACCTAGTGACCTACTTTTTGACCCCAGACAAACCATATTCAAAATCGACCTAGATTTCATCAAGGCAATCATTCTGACCAAATTCCATGAAGATCAATTGAAAAATACAGCTTCTATCGCATACACAATGTTTTTCTTTGATTTGATCTAGTGACCTACTTTTTGACCCAGATGACCCATATTCAAACTCGACTTAGATTTGATCAGGGCAATCATTCTGGCCGAATTACATGAAGATCAGTTGAAAAATACAGCCTCTATCCCATACACAAGGTGTTTCTTTGATTTGACCTAGTGACCTACTTTTTGACCCTAGATGACCCATATTCGAACTTGACCTAGATTTCATCAAGGCAATTATTCTGACCAAACTTCATGAAGATCAATTGAAAAATACAGCCTCTATTGCATACACAAGGTTTTTCTTTGATTTGACCTAGTGACGTACTTTTTGACCCCAGATGACCCATATTCAAATTTGACCTAGATTTTATCAAGGCAATCATTCTGACCAAATTTCATGAAGATGAAATGAAAAATACAGCTTCTATTGCATACACAAGGTTTTTCTTTGATTTGACCTAGTGTCCTATTTTTTGAGCCCAGATGACCCATATTCAAACTCGACCTAGATTTTATCAAGGCAATCATTCTGACCAAATTTCATGAAGATCAATTGAAAAATACAGCCTCTATGGCATACACAAGGTTTTTCTTTGATTTGTCCTAATGACCTAGTTTTTGAGCCCAGATGACCCATATTCCAGCTCAACCTAGATTTCATCAAGGCAATCATTCTGACTAAATTTCATGAAGATCAATTGAAAAATACAGCCTCTATCGCATACACAAGTTTTGTCTTTGATTTGACCTAGTTTTTGACCCCAGATGACCCATATTTGAACTCGACCTAGAATTCATCAAGGCAATCATTCTGACCAAATTTCATGATCAATTAAAAAATACAGCCTCTATCGCATACACAATCTAAATGTTGACAGACAGACGCCGGGCATTGAGCGATCACAATGTCTCACTGACACATCTTAGCAAGAGTGCCATGATGGCCCCAATAACGCTCACCTGAGTTTAACTGCTTGCTTGAACAAATTTCTTTGCTAAAGCTTCAAAAACAAACAAAAAAACTAGGTGAGAAGATCATGGTAAAGATTCTTCAAGATAAGTACTGAAATCTGTTAATTTTTTTTACAGGTGGTCTAAATCTCCTTGCTGTAGCTTCAAAAACAAGAAAGTAGGTCAGTAGATCAGGATTAATAATATTTAAGATGAGTATTGAAATCTGTATCAAAAGTTCTACATGTGGTCTAAATTTCCATGCTGTATCTTCAAAAACAAGAAAGTAGGTCTGTAGGTCAGGATAAAGACTATTCAAGATGAGAATTGAAATCTGTATCAAACATTATACATGTGGTCCAAATCATTTTACTGTAACTTCAAAAACAAGAAAGTAGGTCAGTAGGTCACAATAAGAACATTAAAGATGAGTATTGAAATCTTTAAAGTATGTTACTGACGTGGTCCTATTTCTATGCTGTTAAGATCGGTGTGCAAAACTGTATATGTCATCCAAATTTCAAGGCTGTATCTTAAAAAACAAAAACGTAGGTCATTAGGTCAAGGTCACGGTCAAGTGACCCCTAGTTACTTGGGGTCATCAGGTAATTATAATTTAACAGTCTAGGAAATATGATCAGATAATTTTTTTAAGTATATTTTCCTATATAACTCATATACAAGTGACCCCTGGGGCAGGGCCTCTTTTCACCCTAGGGGCATAACTTGAACAATCTTCTTTGAGAACCACTAAGCAATGCTACATACCAAATATCAAAGGCTTAAGCCTTGAACTTTCAGACAAGAAGATTTTTTAAAAAAAAATCCTAAATAAGTCTATGTAAAACTTGTTACCCCCAGGGCAGGGCCTCTTTTCACCCAAGGGGCATAATTTGAACAATTATGGTAGAGAACCACAAGGCAATGCAACATACCAAATATCAAAAGCCCTGAATCGCTCACCTGAGTAATACGAGCCACATGTTTCAAATGGCAAACTAATGCTAAAATACTAGAAAGTAGGTCAGTAGGTCAAATTCATGGTCACTGAAAGTCAGTTTTAAGATCGGTATGCAAAACTGTACATGTCATCCAAATTTCAAGGCTGTATCTTAAAAAACAAGAAAGTGGGTCAGCAGGTCAAGGTCACAGTAACGTGTCCTGTAATAACTTGGGTACATCAGGTAAATATAATTAAACAGTCTAGGAAATATGATCTGATAATTTTTTAAGTATTTTTTCCTATATAACTTATATAACAAGTGACCCCCAGGGTGGAGCCTCTTTTTACCCCAGGGGCATAATTTGAACAATTCTGTTAGAGGTCCACTAGGCAATGCTACATACCAAATATCAAAAGCCTAGGCCTTTCAGTTTTAGACAAGATTTTTTCTCCAATACAAGTCTATGTAAAACTTGGGACCCCCGGGGCAGAGCCTCTTTTCACCCCAGGGACACAATTTGAACAATCTTCATAGAGGACCACAAGGCAATGCTACATACAAAATATCAAAGTCCTCGGTCTTGTAGTTTCAGACAAGAAGATTTTTAAAGTTTTTTCTACATAAGTCTATGTAAAACTTGGGACCCCTGGGGCGGGGCCTCTTTTCATCCCAGGGGCACAATTTGAACAATCTTCTCAGAGGACCATTAGATGATGTCACATGCCAAATATCAAGGCTCTATGCCTTGCAGTTTTGGACAAGAAGATTCTTACAAGGTTTTCCTTTTGGTTGCCATGGCAACCAGAGTTCTGCATGGAATGAAATTCTTTGAACAATTTTGAAAGGGGACCACCCAAGGATCATTCCTGTGAAGTTTGGTGTAATTCTGCCCAGTGGTTTTCAAGATGTTTTTAGAAAATGTTGACGGGACACACAACGGACGACTGACACCGCACGACGGACATTGACCGGTCACAAAAGCTCACCATTTTTTGGCTCAGGTGAGCTAATAAACTCCTCTCCTATCTTCAAAGACAAATAAATTGAAATAATTAACACTGAATTGTTATCTCAAATGTAGGATTAATTATTGTCACTGAACTGTCATTTCAGGAGTACGGTAACAGTATCAATTATCACTGAACTGTCATTTCAGGAGTAGGATTAACAATTTACACGGACTGTCATTTCAGGCGTAAGAGTATCAATTAACACTGAACTGTCATTTCAAGGGTAGGATTAACTATTAACACTTAACTGTCATTTCAGGGGTAAAAGTAACAATTAACACTGTTATTTCAAAGGCAGGTGTAACAATTAACACTGAACTGTCATTTCGAGTGCTTGTGTAACATTAGCACGGATTTGTCATTTCAGGGAGTAACAATTAAATACTGAATTGTCATTTCAGGGACTGGAGTATCAATTAACACTGAACTGTCATTCCAAACGTAAAAGAAACAATTAAAACTGAATTGTCATTTCAAGAGCTGGAGTAACAATAAACACTAAATTGTCATATCAAGGGTAGGAGTAACAATTCACACTGAACTGTCATTTCCAGGGCTTAAAATAGTTAAATACTAAACAGTTTGTCTTATCAAGGGTAAAAGTAACAATTAACACTGAACTCTCATATCAAGATGAAGGATAAAAGTAACAGTCAACACTAAATTGTCACTGCAATAACATTGAATAGTTGTCTTGAGAGTGTGTGTGCATGTGTTAAGGACAGGCACTTTTCAAGTTGTTTTTTTCAGTTATAAAACAATGGCGTCTACTTGTAGCAGAGTCGGCACTGCCCAACTTTATAGTGCTGTCTCACTGGAATATCACGTCTTCGGCACGCTACATGATACCTCACCCAGTCACATTTTACTGACGACTGACCATTGCTAGAACTATCCTCTACATTCTGAGCGCTGAGGAAGGAAGCTATTAGTACCATTTACCATTTCTCTGGTATTATGCAAAGCTGAAATCTTCCACGCTCGAAGCGTGTGCTCTACCACTAGGCTACTTCGGTGGTTCTCAAGGGTAGGAGGAACAATTAACACTGAATTGTCGTCTCCAGGGTAAGAGTAACTATTAACAATACATCAACCTGAGAGTTGGAATAACAATTCTCACTGATTTGTCATCTCAAAAGTAGGAGTAAAATTTAACACACGAGTTGTCATCTCGAGGGAGGAGTAAAGTTACAATTAATATTGAGTGACAATTGACACTGAACAGTCATTTCATGGGTGCACTGGAGTAAAACTCAAGACTGAATTGTCATATTAAGAGTAAAATTCAGTACTTAATTATCATCGCATGAGCTTTGAGAATTAACTGAGCAAAGCAAAATGTTTTGTAGGTAGCAAGTCAAACAGTCCCTAATCATATTTAAAAAGCTAATGTCCAACTGACTGGCAGGACGTATTTCAGAATGGTTTCAAGATGCTATGACACAGTTCTGTTCCTTGACCCTTGTTTTAGGAGCCAGTATGTAATAAGCAGTATTTGCAAACAGAACAGAAAGCAAAAACAAAAGCAGCATCTCATATTAAAATTCATTTATCTCCTTATTATTTTATCTCTGGACAAAGTCTTCATTTCATAGTAGTACGAGCTAAAATATATATAAAAACTGTAACAATTTCAAAAGTTAAAAAATAGAGAAAAGTTATATTTCACATCAGAACTGCAACATGTGAATGAAAGATATAATGAATACAAGAGCTGTTTGTAAAACACATATGCCCCCCTCTTCCCCTCATCATGGCTGATTCTTGTCTTACTGTGCATCAACACAGTATCGGTAATATGGCATAAAACAGCTCTAAAAATCCTCAATTACATCGAAATAAAAAATATAAGGTATTGGAGCAAAACTTTCATACGTGCTGGAATCAAACAGATACTGCAAATCCCAGTGTTCACATATCATATAGTCACCACAGATGATCATGCAACCTCACCACTGACTGTCAAAGGGAAAGGTGTGTAACTTTCAGTCTTAATTACACTACGACCTTGACCTTTGACATAATGACCCATAAAACAATAGATGGGTCAACTTCTATTTAAAGACAAGAAGGCAATAAAGTCTGATGGGCATACACCAAAGTGTTCTAAAGTTGTACATCCTAAAACATTTCAGTCACAACATCATTCTCACCTCCTGACACCAAAAACAGGAGTCATCTACTGACTATAGTCTATCATGCATAGGTGCAGATAAGAAATATTTTTTATTTTAATGGCCACTTGACCTTGAACTTCGACATTATGACCTCTTAATCAATAAGGATTTTCTACGCACTACAGGCATTCACCCTTCAAAGTTTACAGTCCTAGGCAAAAATTTCTCCAGTTATTGATCAGGAACTGTTTTCAATCTCAAGGTGACATCTATTGACCATGGGCAATAATGCTATAGTTTGGTGACAGTAGACCTAAGACGTTCACAAGCTTTTGAACAGAAACTACTAGTCTCCAGGTAATTGGGGCCTTGACCATTGACCTACTGGCTCCAAGACTGGTAAGTGTCATCTTTGGACAAAAGGCAAACATCCTTTTAAGTTTGAAAGTTGTAGGACTAAGCAATCTCCATTTATTGACTGGAAACCGATTTTAGTCTCTATGTCACTGTGACCTTCAACTTTGCCAAACTTACCCCTAAAACAGTACCTGTCATCTACTGACCACAAGTGATAATACTACTAATTTCAACTAGACCTTTGACCCCCAAAACAAAACAGTTAATCTACTGACATACGGTAATTATCCTATAAAATTTGACCAATATAGGCCAAAAGGTTGTCTTAAGTTTACTGACTGAATCCAATCGTCTACCAACTGACATGAACAATGATATACCCTCCCCCTTCCTTCAAAGGCGGGCATAAACATAACTGAATACACTTAGCATAATTTTCATTTATGAAGAGACAGAATAAAACAGAACATTTAATTGGAAGAGCAACTTAATATGAATATAAATTATACATTTAAAGTTAAGCATAACTTTTGCCTTTTCAACTGCAGGAATATCTTCTTAGCATCACTACTCGCACCTTTTTATTAAATTTTAATCATCAGTAGGGTTGGATAGCTTCCTTTTGAGAAAGAGCAATTATTTTTTAAGTCAAATATTTCAATACAAGTAACAATTTTAAAAAGTTGGGCTTATAACGTATATAAAACAACTGCATAAAAATGACATTAACAAAGATACATTTTACAAAAATACCATGATTTAACAGAGTATACAAATAAACAATTATTATTTAAAGCCTACAAATTCTCATATTTCAAGAAAACAAAAATTGCTCAAACAATACTGCTGTCGCAGCTGATAAGTCAAACAATGACAATGAAATATCACTTGTGTATGAAGTGTGATCAGTTTATACATTATGATCTTGGAATCATACTGGATTGTGTACATATCTAGGTGTCACACGACATGGCTGTCTGTCAGTACGATTATCTCTCGCGTGTCTTTTCATAATTAAAACGTTTTTGACATATTCTTATCCCACAATATATTCTGGCTTTCAGAAAAACAAAACTCGTCCCTGTATATGGTTTCATTTCAAATGTGTGTGCAGTTTTTACAGTTTATACTAAGCTGCTCAGTATTGCATCATTTTGTTTCCATTGAGGATTCTTCTAAGAGAGGGGGTGGCATTGGGGCACCTGTTTTCTTCCTACGTTTCTTCAAAATTGGGTTCTCCGATTCGTCCAAATTTTTGATATTTATTTGATCATAGTCCACTCTCATTGTTGCTAGAGCATTTGTCATCTCCTCCTGTGAAAACAAAACAAAAGCAATTGATATAGAACCATAACTACACATCCATGGTATACAACTAACAATTCAACAAGACATCAGCAAAATATTTGCATGAACCATTATCGCTAGATATTTTGAAAGTCGCTCGCATGACACAACAATGTTCAAGTTTATACAAAGATGCTGTTGACCAGGATTTGTGAACATCTACCAAGCAATTTCCAAAGAAATTGACTTACAAAGGTTTTTCTGATTCAAGCTCTAGCAGCCATTAACAGCAGTCCAGATGCATCACTAAACAAACATTATCTTAGATGAGCTTTAAAAACTAGTATTCTGCAAAATATAAGACAGCGTCTCTGCGATTGCCATAAAATGTGCAGTAAAGAGACTTAAGATGCTTTTTTAGCATACTCCTAAAATATCAAACTTATGTTTTCTGATAGTCACTGAAAAACACTGACTTATTATTTTTGATATTCATAAAATGATTTTAAATCACATATTTGTTTTCCGATATTTATTAAACTAGAGCTATCACTAAAGGTGATGAATGTACCCCCCGCATGCACTGACACAGTACACTGCAATTTGACGCACACAAGATTGCATAATTACGTGGACTGTATGTATATAGACTGTATGTATACAGTGAAGTAACAAAAAACAGTCCCATAACTATGCAGAATATTTATCTAAAAGAATGTAACATGCACCATGCACAACTAGGGTTGGTACTGATCACTTGTGTGAAGTTTCATTAAATTGTGTGTAAGGGTTTGGTAGATTAGGCATGCACAAGATTGCATATGCAGACTGTATGTACATAGTATGTTAACAAGAAACAAAGTCCCATAACTCTGCAATTTTTGTCGCTGAAAGAACCTAACATGCCCCATGCACAACTACTGTCGATACTGATCACTTGTGTGAAGTTTCATTAAATTGTGTCAAGGGGATGAGGAGAGATGGTGCGCACAAGATTGTGTCTATGTATATAGTACAGTAACAAAAAAACAAAGTCCCATAACTCTGCAAATTTTTTTTCTGAAAGAACCTAACATGCCCCATGCACAACTACTGTTGTAACTGATCACTTGTGTGAAGTTTCATTAAATTGTGTCAAGGGGATCAGGAGAGATGGTGCGCACAAGATTGTGTCTATGTATATAGTATAGTAACAAAAAAACAAAGTCCCATTACTCTGCAAATTTTTTTTCTAAAAGAACCTAACATGCCCCATGCACAACTACTGTTGGTACTGATCACTTGTGTGAAGTTTCATTAAATTGTGTCAAGGGGATCAGGAGAGATGGTGCGCACAAGATTGTGTCTATGTATATAGTATAGTAACAAAAAAACAAAGTCCCATAACTCTGCAAATTTTTTTTCTAAAAGAACCTAACATGCCCCATGCACAACTATTGTTGGTACTGATCACTTGTGTGAAGTTTCATTAAATTCTGTCAAGGGGATAAGGAGAGATGGAGCGCACAAGATTGCGTCTACGGACAGACGGACAGACAGACAGACAGACAACCTGAAACCAGTATATCCCCCCTTACAACTTTGTTGTCGGGGGTGCAATAACGCAGAAGTATGATTATCATTTCTAATATTCATTGTCAACTGTTCAGTATGTTTTAACTGCTATCGTGATGTACACTTTGTAAAGATAAATGGACTTATGTAGCATGTTCATCACTCCCTCGAACAACTAACCTGCACATCCATCCAAGTTTCTTCCTCTTCTCGTAACACCTGAGCTGACATTAATGGAGTCTGTGGTACAACTTGATGGTCCTGTAATCATAAAAGTTTACATTCTTTCTCCTTGTTTTCATTTTTTTTTTAAATTTAGTCACTAGCACAATTTTTTTTTTTTGGGGGGGTGGGGAGGGAAGGGGATGTAGGGGGGGCGCGAGAGAGGTTAACACTGTTTTTCAACAGTATTTCAGTTATGTAATGACGTGCAGTTAACATAACCAGTGTTCCTGGATTCTTTACCAGAACAAACCTGTTCTCTAACAGTCAACTTCCCCACATTATTCTGAGATGGAGGGCGAATGATTTCTGACACAATGTCTGTTATCAAATAGCTCACTGATGTAGATTTTGAAACCTTGCTCTTGGATGTAGAATTCTACATATAAAGAAGCCATCCAGCTGGCTTATTAAACACTTAGCCACGGAGGCCCCTGATTTTATTGCCTATTTATCAAAAATTAATTGTTGCTGATCAAAATATTATTACCTTTCATATACTATATATTAACTTTTTTCAGTTATCAACTCAGGGTTTCTTTGACCCATAGGTTAATTTCTCCTTCAGATCTAATGATAAAAGAATACAGTTTAAAACTCCCATTTTCTTAGTCTGAATGGTAACAAAGACATAACTGTGTAATACGCATAGGTAATGATAAAGTGGCCAGCTGTACGTATATGTTGTAATAGGTTCAAATCTTACTGGTAAAGACCTGCCTGTATTATAAAGCATCAATAAAGCTATTTATAGACACATTATAAGTTTCAAGCTTGAAACATGGTCAGTTTTGAAACAGTACTTTAATAAGTTTAGACTGATTTCATATTTGTTTACCAAAAATATATGTATTTATGATGTGACTTACTGAAATCCATTTATTCCTCATGACCTGTTCGATGGAAAATCTTTCCTCTGGAACCGTCTTCAATAATCCCTTGATTAAATCTTTTGCTGCAAAAACAAACAGAAAATATTCGATAGAAAGTTTACAATACAAAATTAGCATTGTTTAATAATCATAACAGTTTTCTCAAACTGAAACAAACATATATACACAGAGATGTCATCCATCATAAATGCAAGTGGGGGATTACTTTTGTTAATTTGGTGGTCCCATCAGTGTACAAAATTTAATCCCAATTTATTGTACAAGTGTTTTATCACATGAGAACAGATATTAATTTTCATAATTTCATTGTTAAATTTTTGACTTATTAGCCCAGTAAACATGTGCTGAATACAGACTAGTCAATTTTTATTGTTGGGTTTATTGTCGCACCAACACAATTTTAGGTCATATGGCGACTTTCCAGCTTGGTGGAGGAAGATCCCAGGTGCCCCTCTGTGCATATTTCATCACGAGCGAGGAAACCTGGGTAGAACCACCGACCTTCCGTACGCCAGCTGGATGGCTTCCTCACGTGAAGAATTCTACGCCCCAAATGAGGTTTCGAACCCACATCGATGAGGGGCAAATGGTTTGAAGTCAACGACTCTAACCACTCGGCCACGGAGGCCCCACAGACTAGTCAAAGAACACAACTATGTTTCAATATATGTAAGGAGTAATGTACATACCGTTAGCCTACTGGTGGCAAGTGATTCTGCCTTTGCGACCATCGCAGACCAAGATCAGCCTGTACTGTGAAAACACAGAATAACTAGAGCTGCTTTTGAGAAAAGCGCATGTCTCCCACAACTGCCTAATCATCTGAACAGTTATGTATCTGAGTCAACCATGCACCAATGACTTAAAGAGTGTGGATACTGGCATGCGATTTTCGGTAATTCAAGGGCCATAATTCTGAAGTGCCTGGGCCGATTTGGCTAGTTATCGAAGTTGGCCGAGGACTTATTGGCAAACACATTTTGTTCAGGTTTGGTGAAGATCGGATGAGAAATGTTTGACTTAGAGCGCAAACAAGATTTGTGACAGACACACACACATACAGGAGTAAATCAATATGTCTCCCACCACAATAGTGTGGGAGACATAAATCTAAATGGACTTACCTTCCTTGGAGACCCTACTCCATTCTGGATTTGGAAATTCATATTGTCCGTTTCTAATTCTTTTTTTCATTCCTGGTGATATAGCTGCCCCATGATTACTGTAAAATGGTGGATAACCACACAATCTGAAATCAAATACAAATATTTTTTAATTTACCCCTAACATTTACAGAAAACCAGTAGAAATGCCGAGTTCCTGGCTGTTTACAGAAAAATTATATGCAATACACTTACTTTTCCTAGAACCAATATAAATCTGAAAAGCGCTGTAAGCACTGACATTGAAATATTATATAATCTTTAAAATTCCAACAGGCCTTTAATTTCATGTTAAAAATAGATAAAGCAGCTATCAAAATAGATAGTAATGCGTAACTAAATAGTTGGAAAAGTACTGCTTGCAGTACTGTGCATGAACTTATAAAGTTACAGCCATGAAGGGAGGTAATAAAAACAATGGATTCTGTATTACTTTCTACTATCAGTAATCAAACATTTGACAAATATATAGTAAATCTTTGTCGGAAATAGGTTTTAACAAGAAATTAATATATTTTTTGTCAATAACAAAAAATGTGGCAGCCAGATTGTAAACAAATGCAGTATGACCTTTTAAAAGGTTTTCTCTGCTTTGTACAGAAAATGTACCACAGTGATAATCTATTGCCTTAGTACCTTAACAGTAATATCACAGAAACAGTGTTACATAAATAATACCAGTAAACTTTTAAACCTGCTTCTAACGTACTTTGTATTTGGACTGCACAGAACTGATTTACTGCTTCAGCCAAAAAAAAAGCTTTCTCTTTTTGTGACAAAAAAAAACCCCAAGTCAAATGGGCCTGTAACTTTGAACTCCAGAAAAAACAAGAAGCTGTGTTCAATAAACGCTTGATGCCCCTAGTGGCATCCTTGTCGATATAAAGCAACCTAAGTCCAAAACGAGGTCAAGTTCAAGGTCAAACTGAGGTCAGGTGATGTCTGAAGATAAGGAATGGTCACAGGTTACATCTGCATTAGTATCAAGTCATTCTAGTAAGGGGTATTGATGCTAGATGAAACGGTCCCATTTGGTTAACCTCGTACGGACGGACGGACGAACAGGACAATCACTATATGCCTCCCACATCAGTAGATGCCGGGGGCATAAAAATGCACCTGTGATTTCAATAAAGTTATGCTTTCAAAAAGTTGAGATTTTAGCTTAAACTTCTCTAAATTGTTTAACAATTAAGCAAACAGAAAGGAAGAAAAATACACTCTTTTCACACTAAACAATTACTTTACATGCCATTCACCTACTTAAAATATTAAGTGGCATCATGCATAAATTTAAATAAATGACATTGACAGCTCACATGCACTTCCCGTACTCCAATAATGGATTATGGCCTGTCATGTAAATAAGATACCAAACTTTAAAATACTTACAATATATACATAATAACACCTAAAGACCACATGTCACATGATTTATCATATTTTTCTGGACCCAAAACTTCTGGTGCTGAAAGGTAAAACAAAATACATACAAATCCCTTAATAACTGTAAAACCCATCTTTCGAAAGTATTGAATCAGAAAATGTCAAAGCTTTTAACCTAAAATCAAAATACAGATAGTCTTTCTAATAGTAGCTCAATAAATAAATAACATTCAAAGACATGATATTTTTTACAGGAAGAAAGTAGATTCGTGCCAAGGCTGCTCATAGCTGTTTCTGCAGAAAATTACAGTTAATCTGAGCCATTTCCTAACATATTAAAGTAACTTATAGCATTTTAACTTTTCATTTGTTAAACTGTACATAAACAGACTTGTCCCTTGAGAAGCTGAAATTCTAGATTTAGATTTTTGCATTACAGTCAAACTTAGTTCACTCGAACACATCCTGACCAGCAAAATTTGTTACAGTTATCAGCAGTTCTAACCAGTGAAAAATATACACAGAGAGACTTTTCTAGAACCTGGCAATGAATTCAAGCAAAGGTTGGTGTTCAAAATATCAGAGTTCAAGCGATTTAAAGTTCAACTGTAAATGATCACACTGACTTACCAACATAATATGGAGTATAACACGGAGTCTGTAGGGATTTATATGCTAAAAGTTCTTTGGCGAAACCGAAATCTGTTAACTTTATTATTCCATCTGGGCCTTTTGTAGAGTACAATAAATTCTCTGGCTGAAAGATCGAATGCAAAGACAGTTTTTTTTTACAATAGAAGTCTGCAGGCTACCTCTAGGTTTCAGAAATCTGCAAATTTTTATATTCGCAGGATGTCGGTAATTCAAATTCTAATGTTATTCCATTTTAACAATTTCGCGAATATTAAACCTCGTGAACATATACTCAAAATTTCAAATTTGCAAAATTTTGACAAAGCGAAAATATGTGCTTTTACAGTACTCAACAGTGATCAAATATGTACACATAATCCAGTAGCCAAATAATAATCCACTAGCTGTTTAATCAAGAATGATATCATCTGTAGTCAAGTCTGGATGTGCGTTTATAGATTACGTGACAAGTTATCAAAGCTTAGATAAATCCCTCATCTTCTCACTGCCAGTTGATACGACAACCAAGCATTACCTATTCAACACTATCTTTGGTAAACTCCAACTGCTTCTGTGTTTGAAACTTTCGATTCAGTTTAAAGGCTCCATAAATGTTAAGTAGGCTCCATAAATGTTAAGTCTTCTGAAAACCGTTCATGTTTTCAAAGGAGATGTAATTGGAAACATAAAACTGTCACCAACTCCACCCTTACAAGTTCAGAAATATAACCTGGAAATCTTGACTCATTAGCTATGTAGCTGTCTATAACATCACTTGGCAACAATTTGTTGCAACCAGACATACTCCCTTGGTTAAGTATTTCCCCAATATATCTCATAGCACAACAAATCATGATGATGACCTTAAGCTTATCTCACAAATTTAAAGACTGACATACCTTCAAGTCCCTGTGTGCTATATTCATGGAATGTAGATAGTGTATTGCTTTAACTATGTCACTAATAACTGCTGCTGCCTCTGAAATGGATTTTAAAAAATCAAACATTATTACTATGCCCGGAAGTTTGATGCTTTTAAAGCAGATTACTGCAGAATCATTAACATGCATGGGGGACTTATCTTCATCATCACGGATTTGTTGATTTTGTTAATCCGTGAAATCAACAAATTAATTGGAAATTTAAAACCTTTTTTTTTGCAATTGAACATAAAAACTAACACAGTGAGTTCCAGGCAGTTTTTCTTAACAAAATTTCTTGAATGTAATTATTAAATCATGCTGGCTAATGAGTCAGTGAACTAGTTCAAATCTGATATCAGCAGGTTTAAGTTGGTTTTGCTTTTACCATGAACCAAGAATGATTCTAGCTCCACATCATGACGTGACATGTATAATATACCCGCAATATATCAATTTTAATTTTTGACCAGAATCTCAAATAACAATAAATCTGTGAAAAAATCCCCAAGTATGTTTCCACATTTTAATGTGAATATTTACCTGGCAACTTCTATATCAGGAAAGTATTTCAGTAATAGTAATTTAACCCAACCTGGAGGTAACTGCAGTGCTTTTTTATTTCAATCATTCAAAAGATTAGAATAAAGTATCACTGAATTGTATCAGATTTTTTCAAGTACTCAGTAGTGAAAATCTTACTTCAAAACCACTGACACTAGTGACAGTGACAATCTCTGATGTTTAAACCTTTATTTACTAAAGAGATCACTCAAAATCTTTATACAACAACTGCAGTAAGGTATCAGTGATTCTAACAATTCATATCACAAGCCTACTGTAAACAACTGATTGATGAAAACTGCAATTAATACTAAAGAAACTAAACCTGCAGTCTTTTTTTAAGAGTCCTCATGCTTGTTTTAGAGTGAGATTTTATGTACAATTACAAACTACAATAATTTTACTGATTTTGATTTAAGCAAAAATGTGAGTTAAGTTCAGTTAACACAATCAGAATGTTCAAGGTCTTACCTCTTTCTGTGAATGCTGAGTCTGCCCGTTCTTGTATTCTACTGAACAGTTCACCACCTTCCATACTGTCAAAATACATAAATAAACCACTGTTAAAATACACAAATAAACCACTGTTAAAATACACAAATAAACCACTGTTAAAATACATAAATACACAGATAACCACCTTATGTTCTGTGAAAATACACTAACAGTTCACCACCTGCCATACTGTCAAAATATACGTATGAACAGGTAACAAACAGCTCACCACCTTCCATACTGTCAAAATACAAGCATGAACAGCTAACAAACCGTTCACCACCTCCCATACTGTCAAAATACATGCATGAACAGGTAACAAACGGTTCACCACCTACCATACTGTCAAAATACATGCATGAACAGGTAACAAACGGCTCACCACCTACCATACTGTCAAAATACATGCATGAACAGGTAACAAACGGTTCACCACCTCCATACTGTCAAATACAGTCATGAACAGGTAACAAACGGTTCACCACCTCCATACTGTCAAAATACGTATGAACAGGTAACAAACGGTTCACCACCTCCATACTGTCAAAATAACGTTATGAACAGGTAACAAACGGTCACCACCTCCATACTGTCAAAATTACGTATGAACAGGTAACAAACGGCTCACCACCTACCATACTGTCAAAATATACGTATGAACAGGTAACAAACGGCTCACCACCTACCATACTGTCAAAATATACGTATGAACAGGTAACAAACAGTTCACCACCTACCATACTGTCAAAATATACGTATGAACAGGTAACAAACGGTTCACCACCTACCATACTGTCAAAATATACGTATGAACAGGTAACAAACGGCTCACCACCTACCATACTGTCAAAATATACGTATGAACAGGTAACAAACGGCTCACCACCTACCATACTGTCAAAATACGTATGAACAGGTAACAAACGTTCACCACCTACCATACTGTCAAAATAACGTATGAACAGTAACAAACGGCTCACCACCTACCATACTGTCAAAATATACGTATGAACAGGTAACAAACGTTCACCACCTACCATACTGTCAAAATATACGTATGAACAGGTAACAAACAGTTCACCACCTACCATACTGTCAAAATATACGTATGAACAGGTAACAAACGGCTCACCACCTACCATACTGTCAAAATATACGTATGAACAGGTAACAAACGGTTCACCACCTACCATACTGTCAAAATACATGCATGAACAGGTAACAAACGGCTCACCACCTCCCATACTGTCAAAATACACGCATGAACAGGTAACAAACGGCTCACCACCTACCATACTGTCAAAATATACGTATGAACAGGTAACAAACGGCTCACCACCTACCATACTGTCAAAATACACGCATGAACAGGTAACAAACTTCAAAATACAGCTGAACAGTAACAACGTCACCCTACCATACTGTCAAAATATACGTATGAACAGGTAACAAACGGTCACCACCTACCATACTGTCAAAATACATGCATGAACAGTAACAACGGTCACACCACCAACTGTCAAAATACACGCATGAACAGCTAACAAACGGCTCACCACCTACCATACTGTCAAAATATACGTATGAACAGGTAACAAAACACTTCTCACACACTACATACTGTCAAATATACGTATGAACAGGTAACAAACGGCTCACCACCTACCATACTGTCAAAATACACGCATGAACAGCTAACAAACGGCTCACCACCTACCATACTGTCAAAATATACGTATGAACAGGTAACAAACAGTTCACCACCTACCATACTGTCAAAATACATGCATGAACAGGTAACAAACGGCTCACCACCTACCATACTGTCAAAATACACGCATGAACAGCTAACAAACGGCTCACCGCCTACCATACTGTCAAAATACATGCATGAACAGGTAACAAACGCTCACCACCTACCATACTGTCAAAATACAGCATGAACAGGTAACAAACTGTCAAAATACACGCATGAACACAACAAAACAGTTCACCACCTCCATACTGTCAAAATACAGCATGAACAGGTAACAAACGGCTCACCACCTCCCATACTGTCAAAATACACGCATGAACAGGTAACAAACTGTCAAAATACACGCATGAACAGGTAACAAACGGCTCACCACCTCCCATACTGTCAAAATACATGCATGAACAGGTAACAAACGGCTCACCACCTCCCATACTGTCAAAATACACGCATGAACAGGTAACAAACTGTCAAAATACACGCATGAACAGGTAACAAACGGCTCACCGCCTACCATACTGTCAAAATACATGCATGAACAGGTAACAAACGGCTCACCACCTCCCATACTGTCAAAATACACGCATGAACAGGTAACAAACTGTCAAAATACACGCATGAACAGGTAACAAACGGCTCACCGCCTACCATACTGTCAAAATACATGCATGAACAGGTAACAAACGGTTCACCGCCTCCCATACTGTCAAAATACAAGCATGAACAGCTAACAAACAGTTCACCACCTCCCATACTGTCAAAATACATGCATGAACAGCTAACAAACAGCTCACCACCTCCCATACTGTCAAAATACATGCATGAACAGCTAACAAACAGCTCACCACCTCCCACACTGTCAAAATATATGTATGAACAGGTAACAAACTGTCAAAATACATGCATGAACAGGTAACAAACGGCTCACCACCTCCCATACTGTCAAAATACACGCATGAACAGGTAACAAACTGTCAAAATACACGCATGAACAGGTAACAAACGGCTCACCGCCTACCATACTGTCAAAATACATGCATGAACAGGTAACAAACGGTTCACCGCCTCCCATACTGTCAAAATACAAGCATGAACAGCTAACAAACAGTTCACCACCTCCCATACTGTCAAAATACATGCATGAACAGCTAACAAACAGCTCACCACCTCCCATACTGTCAAAATACATGCATGAACAGCTAACAAACAGCTCACCACCTCCCACACTGTCAAAATATATGTATGAACAGGTAACAAACAGCTCACCACCTCCCATACTGTCAAAATACACGCATGAACAGGTAACAAACAGCTCACCACCTTCCATACTGTCAAAATATACGTATGAACAGGTAACTAACAGCTCACCACCTTCCATACTGTCAAAATACAAGCATGAACAGCTAACAAACAGTTCACCACCTCCCATACTGTCAAAATACATGCATGAACAGCTAACAAACAGTTCACCACCTCCCATACTGTCAAAATACACACATGAACAGCTAACAAACAGTTCACCACCTTCCATACTGTCAAAATACACACATGAACAGTTAACAAACAGTTCACCACCTCCTATACTGTCAAAATACACGCATGAATAGTTAACTAACAGTTCACCACCTTCCATACTATTGGAAATATATAAATAAAATTTACCAGTACCACTGTCAAAATACATTTATGAATAAACAGTTCACTGCATTCCACGCTCTTAAAATACAAAACAAGAGGGCCCTGAACGCTCTGTATCGTTCACTTGACCTAGTTCTTACCCCACTTTATCTACATGTAGTACCAAAATTGGACTGGATTTAAAAGAGTCAAATATTCTGACCAAGTTTTATGAAAATCAGGCAGATTAACCAATTTTTTCAAATGAACTGACCTAGTGACATAGTTTTTGACGTCAGGTATCCCACTTTTCAACTTGAACTAGATTTCAAACAGAAAAACATTCTAACAGAATTATGATCATCAAGTCGAAAAAATAGCCCCTAAAATGTTACAAAGTTTTTCTATGATTTGACCTAATGATAGATTTTCCTCAAGTGACCCCGTTAAAATTTAACACAGACTTTAAACAGACAAACATTCTGACAAAGTCTCATGAAGAACAGATAGAAAATATGGGATTTTGAGTGTTAACAATGTCTTTCTATGATTTGACCTAGTGACCTAATTTCTGACCAAGATAATCTAGTTTCCAAATTGACCTAGATTTCATAGAAACAAACATTCTGACAAAAACTTATGAATCAAGCAGAAAATGAGGCCTTTGGAGTGTTAACAAGGTTTCTATGATTAGGCTTAATGACCTAGTTTAAGACCTCAGGTAACCCAGTTTGAACCGGACTTATATTTGAAGAGACAAACATTCTGATGGAGGTTTACAAAGATCAAATAGAAAATGTGGCCTCTAGAGTGTTAACAATGTTTTTATATGATTTGATCTAATGACCTAGCTTTTGACTGCAGGAAATCCAGTTTGAACTTGACGTAGATTATTTTGAGACAAACATTCTAACAATGTTTCAAGAAAATCAAACAGAAAATAAGGTCTCTAGAATTTTAACAACCATTTTCTTCGATTTAAGTTACAATGTAGTGTACTAGTTTTTGTTCTCTGGTAACCCAGTTTTAAACTTTAACTGGACTTCATAGAGGCAAGCATTCTGAGAAATGTTTAAGAAGAAACAGAAAATATGGCCTTAAGAGTGTTAACATGATTTTTTATGATTTGAACAAGTGTCCTTATTTTTGAACCTATGTAAAACAATTTGGAACTTGTCCCAGATTTCAAAGAGATAAATATTCTGACAAAGTCTTATAAAGGTGAGGTAAAAAAATGTGGCCCCTATAGTGTTAACAAGGTATTCCTATAAATTGACCTAGTCTATGACCCCAGATGACCCAGTAATGAACATGTTCAAAATTTTATTAAGGGTAATATTCTGACCAAGATTCATTAAGACTGGGCTAAAATTGTGACCTTTACAGTGTTAACAGTCAAATTATTGATGACAGATGGAGGCAAATAGGTCACCTTGAGCACTTTCTGCTCAGTTGAGCCAATTTATTTATTTATTTATTTGGGTTTTACGGCGCACCAACACATTACAGATTATATGGCGCCAAACAGGACTACAAATGTTGGTTCAACATCTCATTTACATAGAAATAAAAACATGAGGTATGGAAAAAATAAACAGTTCATTGGCTTCCATACTGTCAAAAACAAACAATTTACTGCCTTTAAAGTTTCTGCAGCATTAATAAATAACACTCGACTGGTAAACTAGAAGATTTGCAGGCCTTTTATTGTTTCTATTTTAAACTATATACAAGTAAGAAACCTGTTTTCCAAAAGTATTCTACTACATAACTGACAAATGTAGGTAAAATTTGTTGAAACTCTTGGACTCAACTCACAACCTCTGCATCGATACTCATCACCTAACTTACATGAAACAAGAGGTCCATGATGGCCCTATATCGCTCACCTGTTATCATTGCACTTGAGGACAAGAAGGTCCTCAGAAAAAATATCTAAGTCCAAAGGACAGGAACAACAAAGGGAAGAAATTTAACCAAAAAGAAAAAATTTTTTTAAAAGGTACAGATATGTCAAAATACACCTAAAAATTGGAGGTACCATCCATGTTGTACCACAGAAAAGTGGTCTCGGTTTTTCCCTATGGCCAGTAATAAAAAAGTTACTAAAAATAAGCTATTTATAGTAATGCAAAAGGGAAGTAATTAAAATGAAAATTATTGTAAGTGAACAAAAGAAGAATCAGCCAAATAAATCTGTTGACATAAATGAAATTTCAGATCAGTATCTTCATTAGTTATGGAGATATACCCATTTTAATTTGAAATAAAGGGAGGTAATTTGACATAAAATCAGTCCATAGTTATCTACCCTGATTGGCTCAGTCCAACAAATGACAATAATGAAATTTCGAATAAGTCCTATAAGTACTTACTGATATAAATCCATTTTGATTATAATCAGGGGAGGTAATCTGATAAAAAATAGCTCTGGAACCTACGATTGGATCTGATTTGTCATGGAATCCAAGATTTATTGTTGTTGAAGATATTTAAGAAGTTTGTATCAAATCAAACCATAAATGAAGTCTCTATATGGCTGCAAAAGCCAAAATAACCAATTTTGGACCTTGAGGGGGCCATAACTCTGGAACCCATAACGGAATCTGGCCAGTTCAAGAAAGGAACCAAGATCTTGTGGTGATACAAGCTGTGTGTAAGTCTGGTTAAAATCAAATCATAAATGAAGCTGCTATTGTGCAGACAAGGTCAAAATAGCTAATTTTGGCCCTTTCAGGGGCCGTAACTCTGGAACCCATAAAGGAATCTCGCCAGTTAAAGAAATGAACCAAGATCTTATAGTGATACAAGTTGTGTGCAAGTTTGGTTAAAATAAAATCATAAATGAAGCTACTATTGTGCAGACAAGGTCAAAATAGCTAATTCTGGCCTTTTCAGGGGCCATAACTCTGGAACCCATAAAGGAATCTGGCTAGTTCAAGAAAGGAACCAAGATCTTATGGTGATACAAGTTGTGTGCCAGTTTGGTAAAAATCAAATCACAAATAAAGCTGCTATTGTGCAGACAAGGTCAAAATAGCTAATTTTGGCCCTTTCAGGGGCCATAACTCTGGAACCCATAATGGGATCTCGCCAGTTCAACAAAGGAACCAAGATCTTATAGTGATACAAGTTGTGTGCAAGTTTGGTTAAAATAAAATCATAAATGAAGCTGCTATTGTGAAGACAAGGCCAAAATAGCTAATTCTGGCCCTTTCAGGGGCCATAACACTGGAACCCATTATGGAATCTGGCCAGTTCAAGAAAGGAACCAAGATCTTATGGTGATACAAGTTGTGTGCCAGTTTAGTAAAAATCAAATCATAAATAAAGCTGCTATTGTGCAGACAAGGTCAAAATAGCTAATTTTGGCCCTTTCATGGGCCATAACTCTGGAACCCATATTGGAATCTGGCCAGTTCAAGAAAGGAACTGAGATATTATGGTGATACAAGTTGTGTGCAAGTTTGGTTAAAATAAAATCATAAATGAAACCACTATCGTGCAGACAAGAAATTGTTGACGGACGGACACACGCACAGACGGACGACAGACAAAGGGTGATCACAAAAGCTCACCTTGTCACTATGTGACAGGTGAGCTAAAAATTGGAGGTACCATCATTGTTGTACCACAGAAAAGTGGTCTCGGTTTTTCCCTACGGCCAATAATAAAAAAGTTACTAAAAATAGGCTATTTATAGTAACGTAAAAGGGAAGTAATTCAAAAGAAAATTATTGTAAGTTAACAAAAGAAGGATCTGCCAAATAAATCTGTTAACATAAATGAAATTTCAGATCAGTATCTTCATTAGTTACGGAGATATACCCATTTTAATTTCAAAAATAAAGGGAGGTAATTTGACATAAAATCAGTCCATAGTTGTCTACCCTGATTGGCTCAGTCCAACTAATGACAATAATGAAATTTCGAATAAGTCCTGTAAGTACTTACTGATATAAATCCATTTTGACTACAATCAGGAGAGGTAATCAGATATAAAATAACTCTGGAAACTACGAATGGATCTGATTTGTCATGGAATCCAAGATTTATTGTTGTTGAAGATATTTTGGAAGTTTGTATCAAATAAAACCATAAATGAAGTCTCTATATGGCTGCAAAAGCCAAAATAGCCAATTTTGGACATTTAAGGGGCCATAACTCTGGAACGCATGATGGAATCTGTCCAGTTTAAGAAAGGAACCAAGATCTTGTGGTGATACAAGTTGTGTGCAAGTTTGGTTTAAAAATCAAACCATAAATGAAGTTGCTATTGTGCAGACAAGGTCAAAATAGCTAATTTTGGCCCTTTCAGGGGCCATAACTCTGGAACCCATTATTGGATCTGGCTGGTTCAACAAAGGAACTGAGATCTTATGGCAACACAAGTTTTGTGCAAGTTTGATTAAATTCAAATCATAAATGAAGCTGCTATTGTGCAGACAAGGGCAAAATAGCTAATTCTGGTCCTTTCAGGAGCCATAACTCTTGAACCCATAATTGAATCGGGCCAGTTCAAGAAAGGAACCAAGATCTTATGGTGATACAAGTTGTGTGCCAGTTTAGTAAAAATCAAATCATAAATAAAGCTGCTATTGTGCAGACAAGGTCAAAATAGCTGATTTTGGCCCTTTCAGGGGCCATAACTCTGGAACCCATAATGGGATCTCGCCAGTTCAAGAAAGGATCCAAGATATTATGGTGATACAAGTTGTGTGTAAGTTTGGTTAAAATAAAATCATAAATGAAACCACTATCGTGCAGACAAGAAATTGTTGACGCACGGACGCACACACGACGGACGAAGGGTGATCACAAAAGCTCACCTTGTCACTATGTGACAGGTGAGCTAAAAATCACAAATGGAACTTGGTAAACATTAGTAAGACCCATTCAAAAACATTTACAAAATGAGCTTAGTAAATTTGCAGATGTTGTGAAAGTTTAAGATGGCTGGCTGCAAGTATAAGAACACCTGTGTGCGAAAAATTAACTTTAGGGCTTTATGACAAGTATGGTTCCAGATCAGCTTGTACATCCATGCAGTCTGACCTGGATCCATACTGGTTGCTTATAATTTGCTGAAATTAAGAAGAGGGCCAAGATGGCCCTAGGTTGCTCACCTGAGAAACATACCATAACAGTGTAAACATGTTTGCCCTAGTGATTTCATGGGAACAAATATTCTGGCCAATTTTCATTAGGATTGGACCAAAAATGTGGTCTGTTGAGTTTCAACAAAAATTTTCTTTGATATTACCTCGTGACCTAGTTTTTTTTAACCCAGATGACCCATATTCAAACATGGCCTAGATTTCATCAAGGCAATTATTCTGACCAAATTTCATGAAGATCAATTAAAAAATCCAGCCTCTATCACATACACAAGGTTTTTCTTTGATTTGACTTAGTGACCTACTTTATAACCCCAGATGACCCCAATTCAAACTCGACCTAGACTTCATCAAGGCAATTATTCTGACCAACTTTCATGAATTTCAATTGAAAAATACAGCCTCTATTGCATTAACAATGTTTTTATTTGATTTGACCTAGTGACCTATTTTTTGACCCCAGATGACCGATATTCAAACTCAGCCTAGATTTCACCAAGGAAATAATTCTGACCAAATCCTATTATAATCAATTGAAAAATACAGCTTCTATCGCATACACAATGTTTTTCTTTGATTTGATCTAATAACCTAGTTTTTGACCCCAGATGACTAATATTCGAACTCAACCTAGATTTCATCAAGGAAATCATTCTGACTAATTATCATGAAGATCAATTGAAAAATACAGCTTCTATCACATACACAATGTCTTTCTTTGACTGGACCTTGTGACCTACTTTTGACCCCAGACGATCCATATTCAAACTTGGCCTAGATTTCATCAAGGCAATCATTCTGACTAAATTCCATGAAGATCAATTGAGAAATACAGCCTTTATCGCATACACAAGGTTTTTCTTGGATTCGACCTAGTGACCTAGTTTTTGACCCCAGATGACCCATGTTTGAACCTGACCTTGATTTCATCAAGGCCATCATTCTGACCAAATTTCATGAAGATCAATTGAAAAGTACAGCATCTATCGCATACACAAGGTTTTTCTTTTGATTCGACCTAGTGACCTAGTTTTTGATCCCAAATGACCCATTTTCAAACTCGGCCTAGATTTCATCAAGGCAATCATTCTGAACAAATTTCATGAAGATCAATTGAAAAATACAGCCTCTATCACATACACAAGCTAAATGTTGACAGACAGACAGACGCCGGACATTGAGCGATCACAAAAACTCAGGAGAGCTAATAAACAAACAGTATGCCTGTGGGGATAAACAAACAGTATGGCTGTGGGGATAAACAAACAGTATAGCTGTTGGGATAAACAAACAGTATAGCTGTGGGGATAAACAAACTGTTTGGCTATGAGGATAAATCAAAGGCCTGAAGGGCCTGAGTCGGCTAATGATTGATGTACTGACAGTATAGTCTACCAGTTTCAGTTTGTTTTTAGTTTTTTTCTTAAAATTTCTAGAGATGGGTATTGCCACGAAAATTGGTATTGTGATATATTGCAATATTGTATGTGGATATTGCAATATACTGCGATATATTGTACCAGTTATTTAATGAACAAAAACATGACGAATCATAATGTTTTTTCAAATTTATTCAATTAAAAATGAGTAAAATGACTAGTATCAACAACACGAGTGTTTGCTCGACCTTCTCAATAAATAAAAATACCAGTAAACAAAAAAATAAAAGTTTTGACTAGATTATGGGGAGTATTGTCAATTTACTCTTCAGTTGCTATCATGCTATGACGCCGATTACCGGATATTCAAAAGCGAAAGAAGACTGCGTCAAAATATTATTTACTTTATTGTGGGGCACTACATTCAATTTACGGATACAATCATATAACACAGGTTGCTCAATTCACCGATTATAAATGAGGAAAATGGTATAGCTGTTGTAAGAATAATAAATTCTAGTTGATAGAAAATTACTAATGAGTCGCTGAAAAATACGAAATTATATTTATCTAAATTTTCTAATTGGTTTCATTATGTGGAATTTGGTCCGTAAAATAGCTGTAAACCAGTCTGCCACCTGCACCGGAAATGAAAGGAGAAAAATGAAAACATGTAAGTTGAATCGTGCTGGCAAAAAAAGGAATTTTTTTTTTGTGAATCTTCTTGGTTTATGTTAGTGTTACTTAATGTTATAAAATAACCGGTATTCGAAAATCATATCGCAATATCGTATCGTCAGAAAAAACATCGCAATAACCGGTCTACCGCGGTATATCGCCCACCCTTAAAAATTTCATAACACAGCTCGATATTTACCCAAAATATTATATCCGGATACGATTACACTTTTCTCAAGTTCCAACAATATATTTTACATATTGTGATGATACGAAGACATTTAGCAGCAATTGGCAGTATCTGACATTTAAGTTTACGGTTAAATTACCTCTTATTTAAATCTTTTCATAAAAAAGTTGTTTCGTTTCGTGAAAGCAGCCAAACATAGACGATCTACTTTCGATTTCAAAAACTACAAGAAAATACAATTTAATGTTTCGCCGATTTGTTTATTTCTCGAAAAATAAGAATTAAAATCATTTTTAATATCAGTAGTAACTAAACAAACCAGTAAGAGCTTCTTCTTCCGATAATTTATCCGTTTACTGACTGCAAAATTCAACCAACGCAAAGTTTATAGAAATCATACGATGCGTGTTTACGTTCAATGTAGGAGAATTAAGGCTGATCGGCTATGTTACCTAACGCATCCAGACGATTCAGATTTTGTTTTCAAAAAAGCATTGTGTGCGTTTCTGTAATTTTATATACGTTTTTATACGCTTAGAAAGTATTAGACATGCGTATTTGCATTATTTCTATACGTAATTTACGCTAATACGCATCTTATCTGGAGCCCTGTGAAACTATTTTTTGTCTTTCGCTGGATGTTACCCAAGCTTTGTAAGCCTGCGCAATTCTTAAAATGCACATTTATGCTTAACAGTCTAAGGAATCTTGGTCAGATACAGAAAATATCTGTGGTTTGCTGCCCAGCATGTTGTCCCATTATCACTGACAAGCTAACTGACCACAGTGAATTATGACCCAACACTGGAGGCTGATATAATGTTGAACATCTTGGTAAATTGTAATCTAAAAATATGTAACACATTAACTTTCTTTTTTTTTTCTGGATCAAAACTTGAAACCCTTTGTCTGAAGAAAAATTAAAATGGTGATGTGTACGACTTCAGTCTAGATGCACATTTTAAATGTCAGTGAGCTTTCAAGTATGTCTAAAAAGCATAAAAACACAGCATTCATGAGAGCACCACACAAAAAAGGTCTCAGACGGAAGCAACCTCTGAATTAACCACTAAGTCTATCAAATATTATGTAAATTGATTATGGAAGTGCATGTTACACTGACACTACAATTTATGTGCAAATATAGTAAATGTATCATTTATTGGACATACTAGACAGAGGGAAGGGAGTAGGGCATCAGACCAGGGCTTGGGGGAGTGTGTAGTTTGCCCCCACCTCCACCAAGTTTAGTGTTGATATGATGTACGCTCGGGATCTAAACTTCTTATACTAATTTCATCTGTGGATATATATAATTTTATTATAAGTTTGAACCCATACTTCCAGACTCACATTTGTGTCCTCCCTGATCCCCATGATAATAGGACCCCGCCCTCCTTGTTGAAATGGCTTCTACGTGGGTATGTATGTAATTAACATATTACATATTACATATTTATACATGTATAAATTGTATGCATGTAATTGTTAGGTTTTATTAATGTATTTTAGCTCGATTGTGAAGAAAGCTTGTAATTATATTATTGTTCAAGCAAGGTCAAAAGTTCAAAACTATGTACTTAATTTTAACTCTAAATATTATGCTAGCGGCAATTGCAGTGGCAGTTGTATTTGCCTCTGCGACCATTGCAGAACAAGATCATGATCTACACTGTTTGCAATTCAGTTAGTAAGTTTTCAAATAATATAAATGGTGCTGTCAAAATTGAAAGATGGGCAAGTTTATATTGCAGAAACTTAACACAAGGTACATAGTAAGAGTTAAAACTTCAAAAGATTCAAATAAAAAATTTAAGAAATCATGATCATTAATATTCTACAGTTGAATATAGAAAAAAAATGTATTTTGTGTTGCCTAAATTTAAAACATACTTTAAATTATCATTGTTACTTTTTTTTACTTTTTCCCCATCTGACGTTATACATGTAGTAAGACATTATAAGACATGTACATCCTTCTTATTATGCCTATTCAAATGTCAGACTGGTCTGGATCCAAGCTGATCGCAAAGCCACTATGTTGGTTTTTTCATGGCGCGGCTCATATTTTGTTTCCTTTTCATAAAATGTTACTAATTATTATCAATATATATTTTGTTAAAGAGACTCTGCATATTATAATTTAAAACTATAACTATTTAGGGCATTTGATTGTTAGCAATGTTTACCTGTATTTTACATTGAAAAAAAAACCCAAAATTAAAATGTAACAGAATTTATAATGATAATTTAAAATTATACTTTAATTTTGACACCCTATTTTTAAGCAGCAAAATCATTTATTAGCAATAACTGTATATACAAAAGCAACCATGAGATAATTATTGCTAAACTGATGTATAAATTATGCCCATAGGTCTTCTTTAATATTGTTTAGCTTCTGCTGTGTGCTTGTAATTTTTATCAGCCCTACTCTATCCCTCAGATTGCTGACCACCAGCTGACTGTCATGGTATATTAGATCAAAGGGTCTGTAGAGTAATTATAACTGTATTCCTGCTGAGGTGTTACTGCTCAGAGCTGAGCAGTTTCTTGTCAAGATTCCTTAGACTGTTAATGAGTTACATTCGAGTATTGCACAATTACAAATCATAAATATGACAGATTACATCGTATATTGGTCATAGCAAAGGGAATTGACACAACTTAACTTCATTCATGCAGTGAACTGTTTGAAGTTTGAGAAATCTAATGGAACTACATCCCTTCACGTGTTATTCGGTCCATTTAGAGAATCCCTGAACAGCAAGGACTCGTCAAAAGGCTTTCAGCCTTTAGCCGACTCAACAAAGTTACAAACAGTATGGTTGTGGGGATAAACAAACAGTATGGTTGTGGGGATAAACAAACAGTATGGCTGTGGGGATAAACAAACAGTATGGCTGTGGGGATAAACAAACAGTATAGCTTTGGGGATAAACAAACTGTTTGGCTATGAGGATAAACAAAGTTACAAACAATATGGTTGTGGGGATAAACAAACAGTATAGCTGTGGGGATAAACAAACAGCTTAGCTGTGAGGATAAACGAAGTTACAAACAGTATGGTTGTGGAGATAAACAAACAGTATGCCTGTGGGGATAAACAAACAGTATGGCTATGGGGATAAACAAACAGTTTGGCTGTGAGGATAAACAAGTTACAAACAGTATGGTTGTGGAGATAAACAAACAGTATGCCTGTGGGGATAAACAAACAGTATGGTTGTAGGGATAAACAAACAGTATGGCTATGGGGATAAACAAATAGTATGTTGTAGGGATAAACAAAATTACAAACAGTATCCCTGTGGGGATAAACAAACAGTAACAGTATGGATGTGCACTGATCTGGACCACTGAAAGTTGATAAGCTTATAGAAGTTTTTTTTTTCGTACAGCAGCACTACAGTTTTGAACATGTAAAAGAATTTCGATAAGCTACCTTTATTTGCCTCAAAAGCCCTACAAGCAAGGTCTTTACTTAATTAAATTGATATAAACTTACATAATACAGCAACTCATTAAAGTGTTGCCTAAGTTTTAATTACACCTTTAACATCTGTTTTCCAAGATTTAGAAACACAAACATCTCAAAACACTGCAAAACTTTGCTCCAGATTTGCAATATCTGTTTATATCAACAGAACTCTGTGGTCTCTTATTTCAAGATGTAAATCAAGTGTAGTATACTACCAGCTGTAACCTTTACTCTCATTTTTGGGGTGGAGGTTGGGGGTAAATGCAATTCTTTCAAGTTAACTGTAAAATAATATTATCATTCACTTGGATATATAAACACTGAATCCCTATTTAGAACAACCTCCCAGGAATTTCATTATTCAGTATAAAACTCAACACTATGGTTTTGGCCTTTAATATTGACAAAAGGCAGCTTTCATCAGGTGTTCCAAAATTCAGATATAACGCAGTTAGACATTACACAATCAAGAATTTATACACAAACAGAAACACTGTACACTTCATGAAATATACTGTGAAATCTGACATGTATGAAAGTTTCAGGTTTCCTCTGGACGGCTATTTCTATTTCATGGGTGATATTAATTTTCCACTTCTGAAGTTGAAATAAATGCAGATTTACAAAATATAATGAATCTTGATTTTTCAGATTTAATTGTGTGGATTAACTCGACCATAAAAACCATAAAATTGGCCTACAAGTATAAACGACGTCACAGTATCACTATTCTACATAAATGAGACAATGAAATTACTGATTAACATCTTACCATTCCATGACAACAAGAAGACATTTCTGACCTCCATATTGGTTTTCATAAACATCAATAATTTTCACGATATGTTTGCATCCGGAAGCTCTCCAATGTAGATCAATTTCTCTCCTAGCTTTTGGCACATCTCGAAGCACCTGTACCAATAGAAATATTATTGCAATTAAAGTGGTTTATTAATAATAATTTACTACAGAAGAAGGGCTATGCTTGTTATATCATACATCAATCATGTTCTTGTGAAAAAGAAACAATACAGACAAGCCATATGCCCCCCCATGATGGCATACTCCATTTTCAGTCCAAACTCACTATGCCCTTGACCTACTGAACCCCCAACACTGTATGGGCAATGTACCAACCAGAAACTACAAGCTATCAATTGACAACTAAAGGCCAAAGCATTTTTTACTTTTTGAGCTGAAACTGAAGTCAGTCTTGAGGTCACTGAGACCTTTAATATGAGCCGCGTCATGAGAAAACCAACATAGTGCGTTTGCGACCAGCATGGATCCAGACCAGCCGGCGCATCCGCACAGTCTGGTCAGGATCCATGCTGTTCGCTAATGGTTTCTCTAATTGCAATAGTATTTGAAAGCGAACAACATGGATCCTGACCAGACTGTGCGGATACGCAGGCTGGTCTGGATCCATGCTGGTCGCAAATGCACTATGTTGGTTTTCTCATGACGCAGCTCATATTACACTAACCCCCAAAGACAAATGGAGTCATCTTCTGACAACATGCAATCATCCCATGGTCAGTATCCATGCTGTTTGCTAATGGTTTCTCTAATTGCAATAGTATTTGAAAGCAAACAGCATGGATCCTGACCAGACTGTGCGGATGCGCAGGCTGGTCTGGATCCATGCTGGTTGCAAACGCACTATGTTGGTTTTCTCATGACGCGGCTCATATTACACTGACCCCAAAGACAAAAGGAGTCATCTTCTGACCACATGCAATCATCCCATGACGTTTGACAATCGTAGATAAAAGTGCTCTTTAGTTACTGAGTGGTTACCAAGACCACTTTGACCTTGACTTTTATCTTAATGATACCCAAAGTAATATGGGTCATCTACTGACAATAGGCTATCCTCCTAATTCCTATGAAGACTAAAAGCAGTAGGCAAAAGGGCTTTTAAGTTACTGAACAGAAACGATTTTCAGTCCTTGGGTCACAGAACTTTGATCTACTGTCCCAAATAGGGGTAACGGTCCGATCACAGGCAACCATCCTATGAAGTCTGACAACTGCTGGCCGAAAAATTCTTTGTTATTGAATGAAGACCATTTTCAGTTTCAAGGTCTCTGTGACATTAATATTTGACCTACTGACCCCAAAACAAAAAGGGTCATCTACTGACAAAAGGCAACTATCTTATCAAGTTCGAAAATTGATCAGAAAGCTTTTCAGTCTTATGGTGTCACAGTGACACTGATATACTGACAAAAAACAATAAGGGTCATGTGCTTACCACAGGCAATCATTCTACATAGTTTGACAATTGTAGGCTAAATGTTTTAGCTGAAACTGTTTTCTGTCTTAATGTCATTTTGACCATGACCTTTAACCTACTGATCCCCAAAAGCAATAGGGGTTATCTGTAGACCACAGGAAATCACCTTATTATGTTTGACATCTGTATGCCATTGTTCTTAAGTTTTCAGTCTCAAGGTCACTGTGACCTTGATGTTTGTCCTACTGATCCAAACAGCAGGGGTCATCTACTGGCCACAGGTAATCATCTTATGAAGTTTGACAACTGTAGACCAAAACATAATTTAATTATCAAATGGAAACAGTTTTCAGTCTCATGATTTCTAAGACCTTGACCTTTGACATACTGTCCCAAAATCAATTTGGGTCATCTAAAGGCAATCATTCTAAAAAGTTTGACTACTGCGTTCTTTAGTTATTTAGCAGAAACTATTTTCAGTTTCAAGGCCAAAAACGTTGACCTTTGACCTACAGGCCCGTAAACAACAGGGGTAATCTACTGACCACTATGAAGTTTGACCAATGTGAACCAAAGTGTTACTGCGCAGAAACCTTTTCCGTTTTAAGGTTACTGTGAAACTTTGACCTACTAGCTCCCAAAACAACTGGTTTTATCTTCTGAGCAAAGGCAATCATCCAATCAGCTGCATCCAATGTTAATGACCACAATAATATTTCTTGTTGTTAAACTTTTCACTTTTATTTAAAGAATATTTAATTGCACAAATCCTTAAACATATTAAGAACTTACATACAAGTACTGTTTCATTTTTAAACAATATGATTGTGCAACTGAAACTTTTTAGAAGTAGTTTATTACGAAGATAAGCAGAATCATAAGACACAATATGATTTTTCATTGTAGTGCTTTTTACTTTCCTTATTGTAACATTGTTAATAAATACAGTGAAATTTCTCAGTATACATTTTTTCTCCTAAACTTAAAAAAAAAAGCCACTAAATTAAGTACATGTTGTATCTGTCTCTTGTGTATTTTTTTATTTTTTACATTTTACAAGCTATTTTTTTCATATCATTCTTATTAACATAATTTATTTTCTCCATTTACAGAAAATATATTGTGATAAACTGTTAAAATGTGTACCAGGCATTATTCCTGCTACATCGTATTAAGTTTTATGAAGATAGAATCAACAATGGGACCAAATGGTCCTAGGTCGCTCTTGATCAAATTTAATGAACATCCTATAAATGCGATTTTGATTTGACTGGGTGACCCAGTCTTTGACCCAAGATGACCCATATTCGAACTTGACCTACATTTCATCCAGACAAACATTATGATCAAATTCAATAAAAATTGTGTGTAAAATGCAGTCTCTATTGCATACACAAGTTTTTTCTTTGATTTGACCTAGCGACCTAGTTTTTTATACCAGATTACCCATATTCGAAAATGACCTAGATTTCATCAAGGCAACCATTCTAACTAAATTTTATGAAAATCCAGTGTAAAATGCAGCCCCTATTGCGTGTACATACAAGGTTTTTCTTTGATTTGACCTTGTGACCTAGTTTTTGACCCAAGATGACCCATTTTTAAATCTGGCCTACATTTCATCAAGGCAATCATTCTGACCAAATTTCATTAAGATCAATTGAAAAATACAGCCTCTATCACATATGCAAGGTTTTTCTTTGATTTGACCAGATGACCTAGTTTTTGACCCATATTCAAACTTTGACCTAGATTTCATTTAGACATCCAAAACATGCGCTCTGCACGTCATCTCGGTGTGGTGAACATTTGTGTCAAGTTTCTTTGAAATCCTTCAAAGGGTTATAACATAATACGTCCCTTTGGGCGTATAAAAAGGGCCAAAACTGACTTAAAGTCCTACTTATGCAGTCTTGCCTATGTATGTAGACTATGATGGTATACAAGTGGTCAAAGTTTCAAAGCCATATGACAAACAGGTTAGGCAAAATATGAACTGGTATGAAAAATTTAACTGATTTCCAAGTCTACAGATGGAGATCATGACAATAAACAAATGTTCAAAGTTTCAAAGACACATATGTATGTCAGACAGTTTTGACAAAATGCTGACTTGTATGAAAGCTGAGCCAATTTCCAAGTCCACAAAGGGCCATAATTCTGCCAAAGTAGTTGACACAGTTATGTACTCTTGTCTACAGATGGAAATCATGATGATAAGCAAGAGTTCAAAGTTTCAAAGCCACATGACAAATAGTGACAAAAACTGAACCAATTTCTCAGTCCAAAAAGGACCATGATTCCAGAGTTATGTACTCTTGCCTACAGATGGAAATCATGATGATAAACAAATGTTCAAAGACACATGTCAAATAGTTTTGACAAAATATGGACACGAAACTTGTACCAATTTCCAAGACCAAAAAGGGCCATTATTCAGCCAAAATAGTTGACGGAGTTATATACTCTTGCCTACAGATAGCGATTGTTATAATAAACAAGTGATAAAAGTTTCCTTTATGGAGTTATGTACTCTTGCCTAAAACTAGACAGTGTGTTGGTACAAATTAAAAGTTTCATAGCTTTATCTAAAAAGGTTTTGTCAAAATGTGGACTGGTACAAAAAACATAACCAAGGTGTGACAATGATGCCGTAGAGAGTAGGATAGCTCTAGCCTCTACTTATATCATTATATAAAGTCTTCGAATAGTCAAGCTCAAAGTATAAGCAACTTTCATGAAAATATAGCTAGTGGTTCTTAGGTACATACAACTGACTCCTGCCAATGAATAATATTTAAATGTAAATAAATAAGTTCCAATTATAATTCTTAATGTGTCTTATATATGGTACATATGTTACTCATTCTATGGGACTATCATATTTGGATTACTGTCCTTTCTGTCTAAGTATCTATCTTCTGATAATGTCAAAACCACTCACAGGCACACAGTCATTGCCTTTCTGGGAAGACAACAACTCTGGTTGCAAAATTCATTATTTCAAAAAAAAACTTTTATGATATGAGTATTTAAACTGGAGTTGAAACCAATCTGATACTAAACTACCAATAATTATCTGTCACATGTATGTGACTCATATTAATTAAATAAATTACTGTACTGCTAAATTTTACTTTGGACAATACAGTATATCGGCACATGTACAGTGAACTCCTGTTTCTTTTGTTACACTTTTTGCGTATCTTTTAATGAAAAGCTTCTGCTAAAATGATACAAAGAAGGAATTCCTACAAATAATGATGAATTCAACTTGGCAATAATATATTAATATATAATATAAGAACAAGTGTTCATGTGTGAGAGTAATGTCAGACAAAAGCACGTGATATACGACATAATGTCAGAAATATCTAACAACTTAATCTTGTTATATAGACACAAAGTTTTTAACCTTCAAGGCAAATTTTTCTCCAGTTTTATGAGAAAAACACTCCACAACTTTTCCGTTTATTCCTAAACCTAAAACACTTCCTGTCACTCTATAGTCTTGACTTATTGCTGTCTTTTTAGGCTGCAAGTTCACAAATGATCTCGAGTGTGTATCGCCCATCATATTGAACATATTGAGAGTGTTACGACAGTTTTAAAGTCTGAAATTAGGAAATTTCCGACATCTGTGATCTACAGCACCCTTTAATGCGTAAAACGTCATCAGTTTACGTTGTTTGTTGTGACCTTTTGCGATAAGGCCGAATGACATCAATTCTTAATTTAGTAACAAAGCGTTTAAACGATTGCGAAACATTAGAGGCTCTGTATGGGATAAGAGCGGATTTCTGGCTTCAGACTACTAATATACTCCCCTTTCGGATATTATTAACGGACGCGCAGTCAGTGCAAGAAAAAGATGTCAAAATGAAAATGAGAGACTGAAAACAGTACTGTAGTTAGGTAGTACTGCACGTTTGGATCGAAATTTTTTCTACAATGTAGAATTTGATTAAACTCTGATTTTTCAAAACTTCAGAATATACCTAGAAAATTCAGCAAATAAAAAAGATAGGGTCGTGTGCTTGATTTTTTGCTAGACTGATTTGAAAAAATCAGAACTCACGCAATTTTACATAATGGAAGTCTATGGGAAAATCATAACTTTCATAATGTTTTCGCGAATATAATTTTTCCTACAATGCAGAATTTAATGAAACTTCCCACAGTTGGAAATAAACATATGGCCTATAGTGTGGTGAAGTAAAATGTATAGGTCCGTGTGCTTAATTTTGAGATATTTGAACATGATAAAAGTGAACCGCACTTTTCATGCTAATTTTAAGACATTATTTTGAATTTTTAACGTGTCAGATGTTTTACTATCATATTTTAACTTTAGAAAGATAGTAACAGTGCCATTGTAATAAATTTACTCATATAGGTTGTTATTAATTCATAAAATGATTTTCATTTCCGTACGCCGAATCAAGGCTTTATTTCACGTTTTCCAGATGACGTTACGCCATCACTTTCGGTTTATCTAACGTGCAGAACTATGAATCGATCTAATTGCTATTCTTTGTATCATTTTTATTTTACTGATATTGAGTTTAGCGAAGGGCGACCATATTCAGGCGGTAGGACGTAAATGGTGTCTTTCGGTGGTTTAAGTGAGAAAATTGTGCCTATTGGGTAAATATGGCGTATTCTGTTGACAAATCTACCCTAGGGCGGATATTTTGCCAAGTATGTGAGCTTTTCTTTTACTTTGCAAACATTGCATGCGTGCATTCTGTGACTATGCTATTTATCTCCTCCCGACAATTTACCCTAAGTCTCTACCTGGCGCCTTAAAAATGTTATTGAACGCCTTACACGGAGATAAATAGTTCATGTCCTGCTCAATTCCACTTTTCGTGCGATTTTTGTAAAAGACAGTTCACGTTCGATCAAACTTATGAAAGCCAAGGCGTTAGAATTATTAATTCTTACTTACGACTTCATAGCACAAGTGCAAGAACCTTTAATTGCCTATTTTTATTGTTTAAGCCGATTTCAGTATCTTACGGGGAACTTTAAAACAATTTGGTCTCTATTCGGGTCACTCTGTACTGCGTTAGAGTTACTTTTATGATACCATTCCAATGTACAAGGAAAGTCGTCACAAAACATTTCGATAGCAGAACCGATTTTAGTTCTGACGTTTTATATTTGCAAGCTAGCAGTTCATAAGACAATTTAACAAAGGATGATTTATTTTATTGTATTGTATTGAATTACAGAAAATGTGCGTAAATGTAAGTACATGCTATAAAATGCAATCAGTAATTGTGAATAGAGGTCCAATGTTACAAGCACTAAACCCGTAACAGGGAAACGGCACTTAAATGTTTCCGACAGAACATCACGGTACGTGGTTATCAAAATTTACTATTCTAACGCGTAAATCAAAATTACTGATTGCATTTAGCATGTACCTACATTTGTTGTTGTTAATATGTTACCGTTTCAAGGATCATGCCATACAATATGTAATTTTTATTCCGTGAAATGTTAAGAACCTGGCATTTATTTGGGTTACAAGTAGTGCATTTCTATTTTCCCATTTCTGTAGAGTGTAAAGAGCTTGTTGTGCCCTTTCATCAGCAAAGATTCGGACCTGGGATTTAATATGATCAGATAAATCATAAATATGTAGAAGAAAGAGGAGAGCCATTAGAACACAGTCCTGGGGCACACCAGATGTTACAAGAACTTCAAAACAGCTCTCGCCCTCGAGAACAACCATATGAGTTCTGCCTATTAAGAAGGAACGAACCCAGTCAAGATTAGTACCATGCTCATAAAATTTGTAAAGTAGTTTAGTGTGACTAACTTTGTCAAAAGTCTTGTTAAAGTCAAGGAGAAAAAGCTCTGACTGCTGGTCACCAACAAGACTTCTGGCTTCTGGCTAGATCATCAACCAATCAAAGGAGTTGCGTTTCACATTAGCAACGCTCTCTGAAACTATTTTGTAGTTCATATAGAATGTTGTACCTGGTAGAGATGTCTGACATGGAGGGATACTTATTTTTAAGATAAAAAGGCAGTTCAGAACCATGCAGTTTGTTCTTGATAGTATGCACACAGGACTGTCCGAGAGAGAGAAAGCGGGGGAAAAGAAACAGCATAAAAGAAAAGAAATATTTTTGGTAACATGACACGACTGAATCAAATTCAGCGCGAGCGCGCAATTGCGATGATGCAATACGACAGACGCTCAGAAGATATAGCCAGATTGTTTGGTTGTACTAAAGCTACCATAAATTCATTACGCAGACGCTTCCAACATACTGGCAGTACCTCTGACAGACCACGCTGAGATAGCCCACGTATGACGACGCAGGCTGACGACAATTTCATCAGGGTGACGTCTCTGAGAAACCGATTCCAACCAGCCACCGTCACGGCTGCAACACAGGCAGGCAGGTTAGCGCAGATTCCATACGCAGGAGGCTTCGTATGTATGGTTTCCGTCCGAGACGACCATACCGTCGCCCAGTGTTAACTCAGAGACATCGAAGAGCACGTTTGGCATGGGCCCAACGTCATCAACGGTGAAGGCGTGCCGACTGGAATATGGTGATATTCAGGGACGAGACACGTATCCGGTTGCGTCAGGCTGATGGGAGAACCAGAGTGTTCAGAAGAATAGGAGAACGCTTTGCTGACACTTGTGTTGAAGAGACGGACCGTTTTGGTGGAGGAAGCGTGATGGTTTGGGGCGGCATTTGTGGTGGTCAAAAAACGCCACTTGTCGTCATCAACGGCAATTTGACGGCACATCGTTACAGGGACGATGTACTAGCACCGGCGCTGATTCCTTTTATCAGCCGTAATGAGCCAAGCCTTACCTTTCAACAAGACAATGCAAGACAACATACTGCGCGTCTAACACGACAGTACCTACAAGGACAAAACGTTAACCTAATGGATTGGCCCGCATGTTCTCCTGATATGTCGCCGATTGAACATATCTGGGATGAACTGAAATGTAGAGTTAGACGCAACCATCATCCTCAAACGATTCCTGCGTTGCAGCAAGCGGTGCTCCAGGAATGGACAAACATTCCCGCACAGATTATACTACGTTACGTAAATTCCATGCGTCGACGTATCCAATCACTCATCAGAGCAAATGGTGGACATACCCCGTATTAGAGAACAGCGTACAGACAGACACATGAAATGTGTTACATGGAAAACTGTTACATTTATGTGTTAAATTCTATAGAAATTTTGGGATTTTTGTGTTTGACGGTTGTTACATTTAAATTATCACAGTGACGTTAACACGTGATCAATTCTAATGAAATTTGGAGGAATTAATTTGAATGAATTGCTTTTTAATTTGTTTTAGGAAATATTGTGGTTTTATTATTACAGTGTTAATAAATAGAGTATATACCCCGAGGATAGTTTCTTTTGCTGTTCAGTATATATAAAGATATAATAACCCTGATACCACGTCACTTTAATATAATTCTAAAGACATAAAATGGACATTTCTAAGCAAAAATGTACCGTTTTAAAAAGCAAAACAATACTTGTACAGTTTTAGGCATTTAAATAGATATATATATTTTTAAATTCCCACACAACTATGTTTGAGGTGCGTGGGTGAGGAGTTTGATATACAGGAATCATCTTTTCAAGTGCGTCTATTCCCTTCCATCCATTCCTGTCCCATTTCAGAACCAGTACAGATAGCATGTTGGAACTAAAAATATATTTGTAGGAACATAAGACAAGTTCCAAAACCAGGTCCCATAACTCTGACTTTTGTTTTGACAAAAATGTCTGCCCTTTTTCCATCATTTACATTTCTTTTGATATTTCTGAAATCTAGTTATGTACACATGTATTTGACTGAAATTTCATTATGAAACCAATGAAATCATTATGTAAGTTTATACACCAAATTCCATAACTCTGTCCTATATTTGAACAAAAGAAACAACAACAACAACATATTCTCATTTTAGAAATGTGACAAAATTAATATTTTCTTTGAACATCTCTGAATCTAATGGAAGTATAACATTGGAACTTCAAAAGAGGATGAAAGAATCATTAGTCAAGTTCAAGTTCAGATATCAGTTCCAATTACTCTGACTTTTGTTTTCACAAAAGTATTTCCCCTTAATTTTCTCTTTGAAAATGACAAAAAAATGACATTTAATATTTCTAAAACCTATTCATGCATGTGAAGGAAACTTCACACAAACTTTAAAGTTAACATGTCAACTTCCATAACTATTCCATTTACCAGGTCTCATAATTCTGAATTTCAATTTTGGCCAAAATTACTTCCATTTTTTGCACTTTGGAAATGCCCTTAAAGTGCTAATACTCTTAACAAAACCTATGCATCTCACACCATGTGGAACTCTTTGTTTTCTTTTGACTTGACAAAATTACTCCCCGTTTTTTGACTTTTAATATTTGCATTGGCAAAATCATTGTTTTCGTTAAATAGCTATGAAACAAAACTGTCCTTAAGGTGCTATTTCTTTTAGTAAAACCTACTCATCTTCTTACAATTTTGAATCATAATGTACATTTTAAGTCAAGTTTCATGTGAACTGTATGCTTTGTTTTGACCAATGACTGTTTAACATGCGTTGCATTTTGGAAAAGCACACATTGCTCTTCTCCCCGTTCAAATATATTGCGTCTAAGTTCTTAAGAATCACTGACCAGAGTTTTCCTTAAGTAGCACTGAAACCAATGGAAGTTTTTTATTTGGATTTTACATAAATCTACAGGTTCATGAGGAAGTTGAGCAAACAGGTCCCATAACTCAGATCATCTCCCCTTCTAATTGTACTTAATTTTTCATATTTTTTAACATTTAAAAGAATGGCATATCTATTGAAGGGGATTTAATGAATTGAAGGGGCGGACAGAAGAGAAGCATAACTCAGTTATAACTGTTTATTGCATTTTTGTTGTTGTGTAAAAGAACTTTTATACTTACATTTTCACATTTAAGATTTAAGACATTATCTTTAAGGCCAACGAAGGGAATTCAATTCGTTTGACAATAGATTTCATTTTACATGTACAAATAATATATTCATGATATTTCCCACAATTCTAAAATTATATCACAAAATTTATCAAAGTCCTGTAATGCAACGATCTAAAATTTTATTAATTATAAGACCTCTACCCACTTTTTTTTTTTTTTAAAAAAGGTCACAAACTATGCTTGAGCGTGTTGTTTTTATTATTTTAAAACGCGCAGATAACATTGAAGAGGACGCAGAGGTGTAGATGATACATGGTCATATAATAATATATAACCCAGTTTGTTTCTATGATATTATAAGAAATAGAAGTCATTTTGCTGTTTACGTGATTTTTGTGGTCTGTAACGAATGAGAAGGCGTGACCGTGACCCCAGTGAGGCTTGAACGCACGACACCCGGGATGAGCGGCTGATACCTTAATCACATGACTATCACTCCATTTAAAAAGTTGGTTGAGGTAGTAAAATGATACCACAACACAATTAATTTTGTTGAACAGTGAATGATTGGCAGCACATTTTTCTAAATGTGTAATGAATTTCATAAATACACATTTATAACTTACGGAAGATAATTTTTAAAATATCTAGGGGAATTAGAAGTTTCAAATAACAATTTTTCATTTCATATGTTGGGATATTTCTTATTTGATTTGATCAAAGATGAAAAGCAACATGTGAAATTTAAAAAACGGTCAAAACCTTCAAATTGACAATTTATATATAAGAAAAAAATGACATTTTTGTAATACATCGGCTAGTTCCTGTTCTTCCTTTTAAATTGAAATTATTTTAATCTTAGTCAGTATATATTGTTTTATTAAAAAAGAAATAAAAGTAGATTTTAAATACTTCTCATTCTCACCCATTAGAGGTTTGTAGCATCCCCTAGGTCTACGAAACAGATCGAGAAACACGGTCAACGTCTTGTATGTGAGAATGTCACTCTTTGTTTGAAATAGTTTAGCTTATGCAATGGTGCGCTGGTACAGTGAACAGTGACAATCGGCAATTTCTGTGGTATTGTCGTCTGTTATTTCTGAATAAGGTCAGTAATTCGGTCGAACATTTGCGTCCGTGGTTTAGTTTAAACACAAATTGACTTGATTACAACAGAGATATTTACATTAACAATGATACAATCGATTTGAAAAGGGATACGACCGAAAGCCTAGCTTATAGATGTTTAATTTTCTCCCGACTGAAGTTAAAATACTAATGCATCTGACGGTTAAGTATTTAATGTTTGAAATATGATTTTACCAACGATCAAATGAATTTTCAAAAGAAGGAATAGGGAGACGATTACATTTGATTTGGATTAACGAATGCTGGAAGCGAACTAATATGTTGTCTCATGGAAAGCGTCTACTGTCCCTTATGAAATTTTGAACAGCGAGAAATATTTCATTGTTAGTGTTTTCACTAAGATTTGGATCACCATGCAACAACGTATATATAGAGCGTGACTGTACATAGGTTAGAGATTTTTTGGAAACAAAGCTCTGAGAAATGATGGTTACTTTCTATAAGGTCACAATGACAGAGAGGTGAGGGAGAAATGTTTTTCCTGTGTAAGTGTTTGTTTAGGGAACTGCACTCATTGCGTAACCAAGCATGATGAATTTGCCATTTCCTCGATCCTATGTAAAAGTTGGGAGTTTGATCCCTAACAGCACTAAACTCTTTTTTTTTTCTTTTTTTTTTTAATTTCACTAGTTTTATTTTTTATTGTATTTATCATGAATTTTTCAAATATTGTAACAAAAACCATTCATATGAACTTTTAACAAATGTTTTGTTTTAATGTCAGGTTCCAATGTACTGCCTGCACAGTAGATATAACTTTAAAAAAGTTTTGGGTCCAAATTAACAGGCGTTGAATTTCGGAAAAGCACACATTGCTCTTCTCCCCTTTCACATATATTGCATCCACGTTCTTAAGAATCACTGGCCAGAGTTTTACACTTGTAAAAAACTGTTGGCTATACAAATGAGAATAAACATTAAAATGGAGCTAAAAGATTAACCTTAAAAAGCCCTTGCTTTTTAGCATTTCAGTAACTTAAACAAGGGTTTTCGAGAATTTCGGCGAACAGTCTTTTTGTCTGAGTAAAATTCTAATCAGTAATTAAAAAAAAAAAGAGGTTTGTCTTTGAATTTAAAACAAACGTTGTGCATGTAAATGGATGTTCGTCATTCTCCCATACCAGACGTCTATACCGTAGCAGAATTTTTGGTAGAAATTTGGCCCAATTCTTCCTTCCAAAAAGAACGTAATTTGACATTAATGACATAAAAAGAATTACAATAGGCATTGTCTATGATCCCATTACGTAAATTCTGATTTAAATAAATGTTGGAATTGGAACATAAAATATTAATACATTAGATCTTCATTTAGTCCGAAAAGAGACACAATTTTTTCCAAAAAGAACGTAATTTGACAATTATGACATTAAAAAGAATTACAATGGGCATTGTCTATGATCCCATTACGTAAATTCTGATTTATATAAATGTTGGAATTGGAACATAAAATATTAATACATTAGGTCTTCATTTAGTCCGAAAAGAGACACAGTTTTTTTAATTAGGATATAGGCCTGTTATATAGATTCTGTTAGGTTAAAAAATTCACAGGCCAAGCTTTTAAATTTGAAGCATTTATTATTAGTGACTGGTTTAGAACTATGATAGTAAATTATGTAGAATTATTGATACTGTATGTTTCAATACGAATAAAAGAAATTATCCAAACACGTTTTTCTCTCCATCTTGGTGCAGATATATAGCTACACCGTACTTTATTTTGTTTAGAATATTTGTCAAGTGTTCAAATGTCGAGATTTAATTTTAATGCAGTCTAGAACATAACAGGTTTATACATCATGTATTGCTTTCAGAAATTATGGGTTATCATTAATATAGTTTATTGTAATAATAGAACATAAACTTCCTAAAACAGATCCATAATTCAAGATATTTGCTGCCATTGCAATAACACCACTTCTTTATTTTTTATGCGACACTGGTGATTTTTCAAGGGAGCTTTGCCTTTTATGATGCACCTATAATTCCATTTTAGTTTTTTATGCGTTTTATGCTAGAATAGCATTAGCGCATGTTCATTCTTCAGAATCCCTCGAGAATCGTTGGTATTCTCGCACTACCGGGCTCGGGCACCAACGAATCCCTCGGGATTCTGCAGATGTTATAACACGAAAAAACATGCATTATCCCTATATTCTGCATAAAATGAGACGGTTTTCATGTTTATACTCCAACTGAAAGAAGGATTTCATTATGCGGACAAGAGCAAATATGCACCATTTTTAGGGTAGCAGACCACAACTGACTGGCATTTCACTAGGAACTATTCACCCCCTATTTTCCTTCATTTTTTTGTTAATTTATGATAGAACTTTCTTGAAAAGTAGGTGTAGGGAAAGGTGGTATTCTATAAAGATACGTAAAGACGATCTGAAGTTGTCGTTTTAAAGTGAAACAAAGAATGTATGCATGTATCTATTACTGCTTGACGCCCATTTCGGGTATAACTAGCAGGTGCGCGTCTGTGCCAGAATAAACGTTAAAAGAATGACAATAAGACGTCAAAGGAATATACTGTAAGATAAAGCTGTATTAACAAGAATAAAATCAGGATAAAAACAGGTTGTGGTCATTTAGTAGTAGTGCGATGCGTTAACAGCCTGTCTGAAACGTTCAGGGTCAGGCTGATTAACGATCAGGTGTGGCAGTTGATTCTATATGGTAACGGTTTATGGAAAGAATGAGAAATTGAAAACATTATTTTTGTATGGATCTGCCTGAGAGAATGGTCGTACATATGACGAGTTCGTCTCAATGGCTGTACTAGATACGGAGGGATTGGAATAGCTACATGACCATGAGCGATTTTGTGGAACATGAAAAGTCTAGCAATCGTCCGTCTGTCCTTGAGTGTCTGCCAACTAAGATCATTTAACATGTTTGTTACACTATCATAGTTTGAATATTGACCCTTTACCCACCTGACTGCTCTTGTTTGTACCATTTCTATCTTGTGTATGTTTCTGTGTGTGTGTGGTGACCATACCGGTCCGTAGAGGCATACTCTAAGTGTGGTCTAACTAGAGTTTTAAAGGAGGTTTCTTTAATAGTTTGGTATTTGACCGGAAGGTTTCTGCGTAGGAAACCAAGTGATTTGTTTGCATTGTTTGTGATTCTATCTACATGTGTATTCCAGGAGAGATCATTTGCTATGTCAACACCTACATACTTTGCACTGGAGACCGCTTCTAGGATTTGACCATGTAATATGTAATTGTGTGTAAATTTCTTTCTGTTTCTTGTTAAGAAGGATTTGAATTACTGACTTTCAACCTTGATTACTGCTATATATCCACAAATAAAATGATTCCACCCATATCACCCCAAGGATGATAAGAATATAATTTTAGGGGACACATGCCTATATTATTCTGTCGTATGTATATACACTATCCCTTTACGAACCCCACAATTTGATTGGCTACTGACGGACGAGCCCCTACTTGTCGTGCAAGGTAAATAAAACGCCTGTAAGTTGCTTGGTAGGCAAATCTAGCAAAACGATCGGAATTATACGCAAAGGTAGCCCTTTACATTGCTAATTTTGTACTGTTTTGTAGTTAAGTAGCATTATCGAACAATGCACCTATGTTGTCATGCAGCTATATGCTGCATAATTAAGTGTCGAATTAAGTGTGAAGATTCGTACTTGATTATTTTCGCTCTTGATAACTTAGTACATGTATCCGTTCTTGTATCAGGTTTATGTTGTCAACCCTGATTATATGTTCATATATTTAGACCTAACTGCAGTATATACTGTAAGGCTACATATTTTACTATACAGTAAGCAAATGACTTGCATTATTAATAATTTTATGGGGTTGGAGACAGCTATTCAGTGTAATTTGCAGGGCATCTATGACATGATGAAAGATTGTTGCAAATGAGTGTTTATTCCAATAAAATGGCATTGTGAGGTGAACAGATCTATGTCTATCACAGAAATTCAGAATACTCTGTGAAACATGCTGATTGTCTGACGGAGGAGTAAGTCATGAACAGTTGTTAAATGGTGTAGATGTTAAAGCAGATAGGTTAGTCAGCCCTGACAGTTTAAAGGTGTCCAAAGCCTGGGCTATGGTGACATGCTCTTGGAGTTGATTTCCAAGTTTGATGCCTGCTGGAAAGAACTGGAAATCAAGTACAGCCTACTGTGGAAAGTGCAGATGGATGGAGATTAGTAACTGTTGGGATTTCCACAAGGTCATGAATGATTACTGTTCAGTTGTCAGAACTCTATTTCCTCTGTTGCAGTGCTTAATTCCCATCCTAAGTTGTTGATCATTTTGCTTGAGCTGCTGTCACCCTTGACAAATCATGTACCATTTCCAGCTTTTATGTGTTTCTGCTAGTGTTGATGATCCATGTGGCTGATCCTCATTCAAGGATGGGTCTTAATTACTTGGCTTGCATAACAATCTGCTTTTGAAGTATTTGAACATCTGGCAAAGTTATGCAGTAAGAAGCCTTGACTGTTGTTGACCTTTTTGCAGCTTGAGCCATTGTGGGTTGTCTGAAAATTCAATGCTATTGTGAGAATAGGCATCTTCCCATTCATCTTCCTCCAGTCCAGCAAAGAAATTTTGTAGTTTAATTATCAGTTGCAGGTAGCATGAGTGTCCCTTGTGGAAGCCTAGTTACATGTTGGAAAGGACGTTAAAGGAGTCTTAGTGTCTCATAATCTGACCGTAAATAACATTTAAGCATAAAAGTTTACTTCCTGTCTACATATAATAGGACAGTTTCCAAGCCCTGTTATCTAAATGAACCAAATTTTTATTGCAGATGATAAAAAGATTGGATCTATTGATTACCACTTGGCACTGCATTTTTAGCTAACTATACAACAGTCAGGGGTGTAACTGTTTCAAGTTATCGCAGTTTATAAACCATTTGAGTTATTGCTTTTTCTTTCATAACTTGTTTCAGTTATCATGAAGTATTAAAAAGCCCTCCTGTGCCAATTCCTATTTTGAATGCATTGTGACTAATTATTTCCTGAATCCTTGACCTTTAATCTTTCCAGCTATGCAGTAAAAATTTTTACGCAAGGCTGAAAAAGGTTTATGCAAGAGTTTTAAGGTATTTCTGCATGTTTTGATCGAAATTTTTTCTACTATGTAGAATTTGATTAAACTCTGATTTTTCAAAACTTCAGAATATACCTAGAAAATTCAGCAAATAAAAAAGATAGGGTTGTGTGCTTGATTATTTGCTAGACTGATTTGAAAAATATGGACCTCAAGCAATATTTCATAATAGGAGTCAATGGGAAAATCATAACTTTCATAACATTTTCGCGAACAGAAATTTTTCTACAATGTAGATTTTGATGAAACTTCTCACAGTTGTAAATAAACATATGACCCATAATTTGGTGAAATAAAATGTATAGGTCCGCATGCTTACTTTTGAGGTATTTGACCAAGATCAAGGTAAACCGGACATTTCACGCTAATTTTAAGACATTTTTTATATTTCTTTAATGTGTCATATGTTTTAATATCATATTTTGACTTTAGAAATATAGTAACAGTGTCATTGTAATAAATTTACTCACTGGTTTCAATTAAATCATAAAATTATTTTCATTTCCGTACGCCGAATTCAGGCTTTATTCTACGTTTTCCGGATAAATGACGTTATGCCATCACTTCCGGTTTATCAGATGTGCAGAACTACCTTAAAGCTATAAAACTCTTAACATCCCATTATGCTTATCGGGTCATGATCAGACTAAAAGAGAATTTGATTAACCACAGTTTGCTACTAATTTCACTATTAAGGTCACTTTCTGAAAACAGCAAAAAGACTTTTTTATCAACTTACCTGAGTTAACTATATTTTATAACTAATACAGGTTATAAAATGCTTGAAAAAGTAACTGAAATAGGTTACATAACTTAAAACAGTTACACCCCTGACTGTACAAAGTATTGAGAGCTGTCCTACTCAACCCGGTGTTGGCATCCTTCTGCCTCTGCACCTTGGGTAAAGTTCTAAAGCACTTTCTCTTTATCTCTGTAATTACTTGATAGATTAATTTCAAACTTAAAATAGTTATTCTTCATCATCACCCACATCATATGACACAAGTGCACTTTCACTCTGTCTCAGTTATTACTAAACGGATTTGATTCAGACTTAAAGTACTTGTTCCACATTATCACCCACATCATATCATTCATATGACATAAGTTCCACAACTCTGGCACCAATTTTTCATGAATTATGTCCCTTTTTACTTAGAATTTACGGTTAATTTTGATGCATTTTCACTATATATCTGTTATTACAGAAAGGATTTGATTCAGACTTTAAATAGTTGTTCCTCGTCATCATCATGCATATCATATTACACAAGAGCTGTAACTCTTGCACCAGTATTTCATCAATTATCCCCCTTTTTACTTAAGATTTCAGGCTAAAGTTTTGGTGCTTTATCACTCTATATCTGTTATTACTGAATGGATTTGGTTCAAACGTAAAAAGGTTGTTCCACATCAGTTCCCACATCATTTGACACAATGGCCATAACTCTGGCATCAATATTTTATAAATTAGGCCCCTTTTTACTTAAAAGTTCATGTTAAAGTTTTGATACATTTTCACTCTTATCTAAATTTGTTATTACCAAATGGATTTGATTCAAACTTAAGATAGTAGTTCCACGTCATCACACATATCATATGACACAAGGGGCATAACTCTTGCACAAATATTTCATGAATAATGCCCTCTTTTTTCTAGAATTTCAGTTTAATTTTGATGTCTTTTCGCCATATATCAGTTGTTACTAAATGGATTTGATTAAAAGCTAAAATTGGCATTTCACACTATCACTTACACCATATGACTCAAATCCATAATGCTGGCACTATTATGTTATGAGTTATGTCTTCTTTTTACTTAACCTTTAGCATGCTAGATAAATTGTCGTCTGCTGGAAATGTCGTCTGCTAAAATTGTAAAGTTCATTCAATTTGCTCCAAAATTGGAAGAAATATTGTCAGAGTAGCAAACAGTTTGGAACCTGATCAGACGCCGATTTAATCGGCGTCTGATCTGGTTCCAAGCTGTTTGCAAAGGCTGTTAAATTCGTCTGCAGCAGGCTAAGGGTTAATTAGAATTTCAGGTTCAAGTTGTGATGCACTTTTGCTGTATCTCAGTTATCACTAAATTTATTTGAATTGGTCTCAAAATAGTTATTCCACATATGAGTCACATGATATGACACATGGTTTATTACTCTTGCAGAAATTTTCCATGAATTATGTCCCTTTTATACTCATTTAATATTTTAATACACTTTATCTCTATCTCTGTTATTACGTAAAACATTTGACACAGTATTAAGCTATTGTCCAATCCATATTGGCGTCATTAAACACTTGAGTGACAGCTCCAGCTTCCACAGTTGTGCCCTATCACCGAAAAAGTCGAGCATGCTGTCTTCTGTGACAGCTCTTGGGGGTATATGTAAGAAATCTTAATTAAAAAGGAAGAAATTCAAGAAGACATGCAGACTGAATCAGATTTACTACTGTTGTTTTTGATAGAATAAGCAATGGCATGTTTATTGTTTTTATTATTCAGATGCCACCAAAGCGTAAAGCTACTGGCGGGGCTGCCAAGGGCGGTAAGAAGGCCAAGAAGGAGGAACCAGCCCCTGCAACTCCACAGAATATGAAAGATGCAGCAGCTGCATTAAAAGCTGAAGATAAAAAGACAGGAGGGAAGAAATCTCATAAAATTGACTCTTATTGTCCATTAACAAGCCTTTTTGCACAGGTTTGTTTAATTACTCTTTGCTGATATTAGTTCATATCTAGCTGGTATTAATTGATAATATATTAGTTAATGTGTGCAGAAGGCAGAGGAGGTATTACTCCTGCCTGGCCAAAACCATGAACATAAAACCTTTAGATTGAGCAGCTGGTATCTCCATACTTTAATTTTGTTGAAGTTTACTACGTATTTAGAATGATTATTGGTTAAATGAAGCTTTGTCTTGTTTGTTCAGATGATTCTGTTGGACTTTGCCTTGGGACAGCCTGAGCTGACAGACAGAAAACATCTTGTAAACAGCTCATGTTCAGACTTGGTAAAAAGCATCAAGTATAGCTGTGAAACTTTGGGCCCTTATTGTCCATTGATGATTTAAAACTTCCAAGTAAACTGAGAATATTCAGCAGAATTATCATGAATAAATTTATACCTTGAGTAGCTTTTTATAACGGAATGATACTGGTTGATGAATAAAAGTTTTAGGTGGTATTTATGTTTGTTGGACTTGTTTTAGGTTGTTGGTGACTATGATTGTATGTTGAACCAGACAAACATTGGCCACAACAACAACAAGTACTATGTGATTCAGGTGATTCAACAGGGAGGCTCATACTATGCATGGAACAGATGGGGCAGAGTGGTAAGTTTATGAGAGATTGAGAGAGAAACTTAGACAGTGGCATTAACAAAGTTTTAGACTGTGGCATGGAAATAGTTTAAGAATGTGGCATTGAGACAGATTTAGACTGTGACATTGAAACAGATTTAGACTGTTGCATTGAGACAGGTTTAGAATATGGCACTGAGACAGGTTTAGACTGTGGCATTGAAACAGGTTTAGACTGTGGCATTGAGACAGGTTTAACTGTGGCATTGAGACAGGTTTAGACTGTGGCATTGAGACAGTTTTAAACTGTGGCATTTAGACAGTTTTAGACTGTGACATTAACTTACTTGAAGTACATCTGTGAAATTAAAATATCTAAGTTTGGTGACATCAATCCGTTGTTAAGCTATGAGTGTGCGTTTAGTGAGGATGAGGTGGTGGTAATTACTAAATTTCATATATAACTTGTGATAGGGATCTAAATGTATGTATTGGATCCTTTTGTTCCTTAAATAAATATCCAACAAAAAAGAAAAGTGAAAAAATGTAATAAAATTACATTGTATTACTTAAATATGATTGACTATTTTAAAACAATTCTTAGATGGTGATTCTGTACAAAAGAAAATGAAACAGAATTTTTATAATATACTGGTACTTTTTCAATAGAAAGAATTGAATTGATGAATTCTTTCATATATATTATGGTTTTGTAGGGTGAAAAGGGAGCTACTGCCATGAAAGGTCCCACTGATTTGGCTAGTGCTGTCAAGGACTTTGAAAAGAAGTTCAAGGATAAAACCAAAAATAATTGGGCTAACAGAGGGTCGTTCGTTCCAGTTAAAGGAAAATATACGCTGATAGAGATGGCAGATGAGGATGAAACAGATGCTCCAGTAAGTTAATTACCATACTGTAAAAGCAGAAATTTTCATGAGGGGTTAATTTTTGCCATATTTGCGAGGCCCTACATCTCATGAAAATTAATCCTTGCATAAATATTTACTAGGGATGGGAACGAATGTTCGAATATTCGAAAATCGGCCGAATATTCGAATATGAAAATCAAACTCGAATATTCGTAAATTAATAAATAGGTTGTTTTTAATAAGTATTGCTGATTGCATGCTAATTCTATTCTGCCGAATAAACGTGTTTGTTTATCGCGTGTCAAAAGATGTCCAATTAACAAGAAAATTGCAATGTATAATAGGTAGGGTCGGGGATTAACAGTTTGCAATAGGCGTAAATGTGGTGCATGTCAAAAATTGTCCAATTAACAAGAAAAATGCAATGCATAATCAGCTAGGGTCATCGTTACGGACTGACAGTTTGCAACAGGCGTAAGTGTGATGCCTTTTTAGCTTTTGTTCTTTTTGTATTGGCACCTGTTTTATGTAACAAATTTTAGATTTTTTATGCCCCCGAAGGGAGGCATATAGTTTTTGAACCGTCTGTCCGTCTGTCAGTCTGTCGGTCTGTCAGTCTGTCGGTCTGTCAGTCTGTCAGTCTGTCCGCAATTTTCGTGTCCGGTCCATATCTTTGTCATCGATGGATGGATTTTCAAATAGCTTGGCATGAATGTGTACCACAGTAAGACGACGTGTCGCGCGCAAGACCCAGGTCCTTAGCTCAAAGGTCAAGGTCACACTTAGACATTAAAGGATAGTGCATTGATGGGCGTGTCCGGTCCATATCTTTGTCAACCATGGATGGATTTTCAAATAACTTGGCATGAATGTGTACCACAGTAAGACGACGTGTCGCGCGCAAGACCCAGGTCCGTAGCTCAAAGGTCAAGGTCACACTTAGACGTTAAAGGTCATTTTTCATGATAGTGCATTGATGGGCGTGTCCGGTCCATATCTTTGTCATTCATGCATGGATTTTAAAATAACTACGCATGAATGTGTGGCACAGTAAGACGACGTGTCGCGCGCAAGACCCATCTCCGTAGGTCAAAGGTCCTAAACTCTAACATCGGCCATAACTACTCATTCAAAGTGCCATCGGGGGCATATGTCATCCTATGGAGACAGCTCTTGTTTTTATAATAAAATGAAGAAATAACTTATGATTGCATACGATCATGATGAAGATGGTTTAAGTCTGCCCTCGTTAAGTTTATCAGCTTTTTACACGTCGATTGAATATTTTCAAAATGGCGGCGGTAATACAACAGCGCGACACGTGACGTGCTTTTTAGCTCACCTGTCACAAAGTGACAAGGTGAGCTTTTGTGATCGCGCGGCGTCCGTCGTCCGTCCGTCCGTCCGTGCGTGCGTGCGTGCGTGCGTCCGTGCGTCCGTAAACTTTTGCTTGTGACCACTCTAGAGGTCACATTTTTCATGGGATCTTTATGAAAATTGGTCAGAATGTTCACCTTGATGATATCTAGGTCAAGTTCGAAACTGGGTCACGTGCCATCAAAAACTAGGTCAGTAGGTCTAAAAATAGAAAAACCTTGTGACCTCTCTAGAGGCCATATATTTCACAAGATCTTCATGAAAATTGGTCAGAATGTTCACCTTGATGATATCTAGGTCAAGTTCGAAACTGGGTCACGTGGGGTCAAAAACTAGGTCAGTAGGTCTAAAAATAGAAAACCCTTGTGACCTCTCTAGAGGCCATATTTTTCATGAGATCTTCATGAATATTGGTCAGAATGTTCACCTTGATGATATCTAGGTCAGGTTCGAAACTGGGTCACGTGGGGTCAAAAACTAGGTCAGTAGGTCTAAAAATAGAAAAACCTTGTGACCTCTCTAGAGGCCATATTTTTCATGAGATCTTCATGAATATTGGTCAGAATGTTCACCTTGATGATATCTAGGTCAAGTTCGATACTGGGTCATGTGGGATCAAAAACTAGGTCAGTAGGTCTAAAAATAGAAAAACCTTGTGACCTCTCTAGAGGCCATGTTTCTCAATGGATCTTCATGAAAATTGGTCAGAATGTTCACCTTGATGATATCTAGGTCAAGTTCGAAACTGGGTCAAGTGCGGTCAAAAACTAGGTCAGTAGGTCTAAAAATAGAAAAACCTTGTGACCTCTCTAGAGGCCATATTTATCAATGGATCTTCATGAAAATTGGTCAGAATGTTCACCTTGATGATATCTAGGTCAAGTTCGAAACTGGGTCACGTGGGGTCAAAAACTAGGTCAGTAGGTCTAAAAATAGAAAAACCTTGTGACCTCTCTAGAGGCCATATTTTTCATGAGATCTTCATGAAAATTGGTCAGAATGTTCACCTTGATGATATCTAGATCAAGTTCGAAACTGGGTCATGTGGGGTTAAAAACTAGGTCAGTAGATCTAAAAATAGAAAAACCTTGTGACCTCTCTGGAGGCCATATTTTTCATGAGATCTTCATGAATATTGGTCAGAAGGTTCATCTTGATGATATCTACGTCAGGTTTGAAACTGGGTCACGTGCGGTCAAAAACTAGGTCAGTAGGTCTAAAAATAGAAAAACCTTGTGACCTCTCTAGAGGCCATATTTCTGTATGGATCTTCATGAAAATTGGTGAGACTGTTCAGCTTGATGATATCTAGGTCAGGTTCGTAACTGGGTCATGTGCCGTCAAAAACTAGGTCAGTAGGTCGAAAAATAGAAAAACCTTATGACCTCTCTAGAGGCCATATTTTTCACGAGATCTCCATGAAAATTGGTGAGAATGTTCACCTTGATGATATCTAGGTCAAGTTTAAAAGTGGGTCACGTGCCTTCAAAAACTAGGTCATTAGGTCAAATAATAGAAAAACCTTGTGACCTCTCTAGAGGCCATATTTTTCAATGGATCTTCATGAAAATTGGTCAGAATTTTTTATCTTGATGATATCTATGTCACATGTGCTGAAAAACTAGGTCACTTTGTCAAATAATAGAAATAAGGACGTCATACTCAGTTCAACACTTGGTCATGTGGGGATAGGTGAGCGATTCAGGACCATCATGGTCCTCTTGTTTTTAGATAAAGTGTGACGGTCTAAATTTTAACCGATTTGAACGTTTTCTTTTTTTTTGTATTTTGAAGGTGATACACTGGATTCGTTAAATATGTTCATGATTATACTGGCAGAATCGTAAAATAAAACGCTAGAGTCGACGGGTTTACCTAGGCAGGGTCGGGTTACCAGAGACAAACATTTTTTAGGCCGATGAAATACGTTTTAAACAACGGAATATATTGTGTATATGCCAGTCACTTAATAAGAATTTAAAGCTTCCATTAAAACAAGCCGAATATCTGAATATATTCGAATATGGCAAATTGAATATTCGAATATTGATTTCAGTATTCGTTCCCATCCCTAATATTTACTATTAGTATAATTCAGATTAAAGTAGGATACCATTTTAACAATTCTGCAAATATTTAACCTCACGAACACACTCAAAATTTCAAATTTGCAAAATATGTGCTTTTACAGTATTTGTTCTGGTATAACAAGATCTAGTTCTTAATACAGAAAAATAAGTCTATACAGAATCTCTCATTTTAATACTGATACAATGTTCAGATCATGTTTGTCTGTCATGGTTTTTGATCCGGAACTAAAGAACACTTTGGCATTCTGTAGTCAGACTTTGAAGGATGACTGCCTGTGATTATAAGTTGATTGGTTTGGTGGTCAGTAGGTCAGAGGTCTTGGTCACAGTGAACTTGTGTCTGAAAAAGTTTTTTATCAATTACTGGAGAGAGCTTTAGCCTACAATAGTCAAAGTTCAATGATTGCCTGTATTCAGGAATTATTGACCCTTATTTTTTGGGGGTTTAAAGTTCAAGTTCACAGCAACCTCACGAGTGAAAGTGATTTCCTGTCAGAAACTAGAGAAGGTTTTAGCCTACAGATGTTAAAGTTCAAAATTAAAATGATGAGATGTAGTCAAGCAGTTTTTGGGGAGGGAATGTCGTCTAAAATGAAGCTGACAGAGACCTTGAAACCAGAAATGGACTCTCAAGCCTATGGTCATCGAAAATTCATAATCTTCTCATAAGTTTGATCATTCTTATCATCACCAAGGTGATCATCAAACCTTTGTTATTCATGTATCGTTGTAGGTACCAACAACAAGCTTTGATGCATCTGGAAAGAAAACAGCTGAGAGCAAACTGGATGAGACTACACAGAAACTGCTGAAACTGCTTTTTGATAATGACATGTTCAGAGACTGCATGAAGAAGTTTGATATAGGTACCCTTTTTGTAGTATTGACAAGCTTTTTAGCTCACCTGTCACATAGTGACAAGGTGAGCTTTTGTGATCGCGTGGCGTCCGTCGTCCGTCCGTCCGTAAACTTTTGCTTGTGACCACTCTAGAGGTCACATTTTTCATGGGATCTTTATGAAAGTTGATCAGAATGTTCACCTTGATGATTTCTAGGTCAAGTTCGAAACTGGGTCACATACCATCCAAAACTAGGTCAGTAGGTCTAAAAATAGAAAAACCTTGTGACCTCTGTAGAGGCCATATATTTCATGAGATCTTCATGAAAATTGGTCAGAACGTTCACCTTGATGATAACTAGGTCAAGTTCGAAACTGGGTAACGTGCCGTCAAAAACTAGGTCAGTAGGTCAAAAAATAGAAAAACCTTGTGACCTCTCTAAAAGCCATATTTTTCATTGGATCAGTATGAAAATTTGTCTGAATGTTCATCTTGATGATATCTAGGTCAAGTTCGAAACTGGGTCATGTGCGGTTAAAAACTAGGTCAGTAGGTCTCAAAATAGAAAAACCTTGTGACCTCTCTAGAGGCCATATATTTCATGAGATCTACATGAAAATTGGTCAGAATGTTAAACTTGATGATATCTAGGTCAAGTTTGAAACTGGGTCACGTGCCTTCAAAAACTAGGTCAGTAGGTCAAATAATAGAAAAACCTTGTGACCTCTCTAGAGGCCATATTTTTCATGGGATCTGTATGAAAATTGGTCTGAATGTTCATCTTGATGATATCTAGGTCAAGTTCGAAAGTGGGTCACGTGCCATCAAAAACTAGGTCAGTAGGTCAAATAATAGAAAAACCTTGCGACCTCTCTAAAGGCCATATTTTTCATGGGATCTGTATGAAAGTTGGTCAGAATGTTCATCTTGATGATATCTAGGTCAAGTTCGAAACAGGGTCATGTGCGGCCAAAAACTAGGTCAGTAGGTCTAAAAATAGAAAAACCTTGTGACCTCTCTAGAGGCCATACTTGTGAATGGATCTCCATAAAAATTGGTCAGAATGTTCATCTTGATGAATGATATCTAGGTCAAATTCGAAAGTGGGTCACGTGCCATCAAAAATTAGTTCAGTAGGTCAAATAATGAAAAAACGTTGTGACCTCTCTAGAGGCCATATTTTTCATGGGATCTGTATGAAAGTTGGTCTGAATGTTTATCTTGATGATATATAGGTCAAGTTTGAAACTGGGTCAACTGCGATCAAAAACTAGGTCAGTAGGTCTTGAAATAGAAAAACTTTGTGACCTCTCTAGAGGCCATACCCTTGAATGGATCTTCATGAAAATTGGTCAGAATGTTCACCTTGATGATATCTAGGTCAAGTTCGAAACTGGGTCACGTACCATAAAAAACTAGGTCAGTAGGTCAAATAATAAAAAAAACCTTGTGACCTCTCTAGAGGCCATACTTTTCATTGGATCTGTATGAAAGTTGGTCAGAATGTTCATCTTGATGATATCGAGATCAAGTTTGAAACTGGGTCAACTGCAGTCAAAAACTAGGTCAGTAGGTCTAAAATTAGAAAAATCTTTTGACCTCTCTAGAGGCCATGTTTTTCAATGGATCTTCATGAAAATTGATCTGAATGTTCACCTTGATGATATCTAGGTCAGTTTCGAAACTGGGTCACGTGCAGTCAAAAACTAGGCCAGTAGGTATAAAAATAGAAAAACGTTGTGACCTCTCTAGAGTCCATATTTTTCATGAGAACTTCATGAAATTTAGTGAGAATGCTCACCTTGATGATATCTAGTTAAAGTTCAAAACAGGGTCACGTACCTTCGAAAACTAGGTCAATAGGTCAAATAATAGAATAACCTTGTGACCTCTCTAGAGACCCTATTTTTCAATTGACCTTCATGAATATTGGTCAGAACTTTTATCTTGATAATATCTAGGTCAAGTTCAAAACTTGGTCACATGAGCTCTAAAACTAGGTCAATATGTCAAATAATAGAAAAAAATGACGTCATACTCAAAACTGGGTCATATGGGAAGAGGTGAGCGATTCAGGACCATCATGGTCCTCTTGTTAACTGCTTCTGTAGCGGTAGTGGTAGACCATCTGCTTTGTGTGCATGAGGTCATGGGTTTTCTTCCTAGCTGTGTCATACATGGTACTAGTAGCTTCCTCTCTTGGTGCTCAATAGTAAGAGGATGGTACTAGGACTTATCAGCCTGGTGTCAGTATAATGTGACTGGGTAGGATACCATGTCATGTTTCTGCAGCACCATAAAGTTGGGCATTGCGCTTAATTTCAGAAATGCTTGAACAGTGGGTGAAGAAAATGCCCTATAAAATTAAAACAAGTTCAGCGGCCTATGTTTTTTCTTCTCTTGTTTGTCTTGAAAACTAATGTTTTTCAAGCTCACAGAGTATGAAAAAATTCTTAGCGTTAGAAAAAATTTAATCGAACATCCTTAAATGATAATTTTGACAAACAAACATTCTTTTAAAATAACTAAAGATTCCAAAATCCAGTGGTTTCAGTTTACAATCAAGCAATGAATTCTGGGAACAAGTTATTTATCAAAGAGAATGGTACTCATGCCAGATGATTTATATACTTTTTGTAACCAAAGCCAGAAACTATAGTTCATTTATTTATGTGACTGACATTTCACAAACATTCTAGCATAATGTCAAGAATTGGATAAGAGGTAAATATAATGTTATATAAACAGGGTGTTCTAAAACAAATATTATTTAGGAAACAGTGTTAGCCAAACTGTCATAAATAAAATAAATATAACATCTAAATATAACATTTACCAAAATAAAGAAAAAATCATCAAGTTTAGAAAAAACCAGATGTCATTGCTTTTCAACATGGAAAAGTATCAAGCACAGCAAACTATGTTTATGATTAAATTTAAGAAAATATAGGGCAGTCATGCAGTGTTATTTGGAGAAGATAGTTATCCCAATAAGCAAAGTAATATGGTAGGGAAAAAACCTGGTCTTGTCATCATACTCCATCTTTCCTTTAATAACACTTGTCCAAAGACTACTTGTACACCTTTTATATGCTTTGAACATAGCTGTTAGATACAACTGACTTGTTTTTCTGCTACAAAACCACATTTACTATTTAATACAAAATTAGAAAGGCAACAAGAGTCTTTCTATATTATATATTTACCACATTTTATTTTCATAACTAATGTTGTAGTTATATTTATTGGAAAACTAATATTCCCTTTTATCCAGATTAAACATTAGTTAAGGGAGACAAATCATCAACATGTGTTAATGAAAATGCTTTTGGGTTAATTCTCTTCTACAGCAGTTCAGCATTATAAAATCTTTTAGCATTGCCATTCCCAAAGATCAATTAGAAAAATGAAACCAGTCGACTGGTTGACTTTCTGTTCATAGAATAAATGCAGTTAGAGATATAGCTGATTTGGAACACCCCTCAAGTTTGTTTCTCTGTGTGTATATGTATATATGCAGTTGAACTTTGTTCACTCGAACTAGGTGAGACCGTCAAAATTTGTTGAGTTATTATCAGTTCAAGCCATTGAATAATATGCATTACTATTAAATCATTAATATTCAAAGGGGACTAATTTTTGTGGATTTCATGGTTGAGTAAATCAACGAAATTTATTCCCAACGAACTAGTAAAATTCCCATTCATTTTATGTTCAAAAGTTGAAATCTATGTATTCATATCCCCACAATATTGCTGTGTAAGTTAACATTAGGGGTACATCATAAAGAGCATAATATAGAACATATCCTTTATAATTAAAAAAGTAAACAAGTCCAATTTTATGCCTACTTCGCAATTTGCTCCAGAAGTTCGGTTTAGTGTTTTATTAGTCGCCAATATATAGACTAATTAGGTACGATATTAAATGAGCTATTAAATTTACTAAATTTTTGTATATCTGATGCACAGGCTGGTCTGTATCCATGCTGGTGGCAAAGCCACTATGTTGATTTTCTCATGGTGCGGCTCATTTCTTTTTTAAAAAGTTTGAAATTTTGCATATAACATTGTAACAAGCTTATGTCAGTAACAACTACATTATATTGGATTAAAACTTCATATGACATCCCTCTAATGCGACGCCCATTTATTACCAAGTTACGGGAAGCTCTGGCTTGAAATTAATTCAAATTGTAGCGCTTATTTCACTTAGAAAATTGGGTTTTAGCTTTGACGTTGCCAGCCATAGTGATATCAGTTGTACTTTATGATGAATTGTAATGAAATATGTATGGCCCTTATTTGACTTTGAAGTTGTTGAATAGTGGAGAGCGCCATCTTGTGGACAGATTTTGCTAAAAATTATAAAAGTAATGCAAAATTAAACATTTTTCATGTGTACTTGCTTCAGATGTAAAGAAAATGCCACTTGGAAAGTTGAGTAAAGGACAAATTGCCAAAGGGTTTGAGGTCTTGGACGAGATTGAAAAAGTGCTGAACAAAAACAGTAAAGCTGGGCTAAATGAGCTCTCATCAAAATTCTACACAGTTATTCCCCATGATTTTGGACGTAGAATTCCCCCTGTGATTAATGATCTGGAAATGCTGAGATCAAAGATGGACATGCTTTTGGTAAGTTCCAACTAAAATATGTTAAAATGTCAGTCACAAAGATCTTAAAAGCGAAACGTATATTATTAAGTTTCTACTGAAGGTGAGAGAGCAAAAATATGTTTGAATTCCAGTTTGAAAGAGCTAAGAGCAAAACATGTGTTAGTAAGTTTCAAGAGGAAAAAGTTTTGTGCAGAAAGTGCTTAGAGTATAAACTATGTAAGGAAGTTTCAGTCAGAAAGTTCTCGAATAATAAAATATGCTAGTATGTCAAAAAGTGCTTGCTAAGAATAAACATTCATGTTATAAACAACTGAGAGCACAAGATGGTTCTTAAGTTTTAATTCAAAACACATCAAAAACATGACTGTGTAACATATATTTGTTGGGCTACTGAGAGCTAAAAATAAATTATGTGATAATTCTGTGCTATAGACAACAGGTAATTTATACTCTAATACAGATGTGGAGAAGTTGTCATTTGATTACTTTACATAATATTAATATATAAAAATCAAGAAAAAAAATTAATTTAATTAATAATAAAAACTGTGCTTAACCTAATAGACAGGTAGGATATTCACTGAAATGGTTTAACTTTTAGCCTGCTGGCACGAGTGATTCTGCCTTTGTAACCAGTGCAGACCAAGATCAGCCTGCACATCCATGCATGCTGATCATAGTCTGTACTGTTCGCTAATCAGTCAGTAAATTTTCAGTGAACACACCTTCGAATAATAAATGGTACTGTCCAAACTGAATGATGGACCAGTCCATTTTTAACCAGGTTTTCAACGAAAACCTGAGTTATAAGATTGGGGTAGATGTCGGTCGGGCGGGCGGGCGGCGGCGGCGGCGTCAAACTGGTGTTTCCGGTCAATAACTTTTGTTTTGGTAAAGATATTTGAATAAAACTTGGTATGTATGTAGCTTATATCAAGACAAAGGCTGGGATTGATTTTGGGGTTTCTGGGGTCAAGGTCAAGGTCACTGTTACTTAAAATAGAAAAAGGGTTTCCGGTCAATAACTTTTGTTTCGGTAAAGATATTTGAATAAAACTTGGTATGTATGTAGCTTATATCAAGACAAAGGCTGGGATTGATTTTGGGGTTTCTGGGGTCAAGGTCAAGGTCACTGTTACTTAAAATAGAAATAGGGTTTCCGGTCAATAACTTAACTTAGGAATGAGCTATCATGATGAAACTTGGTGTATAGAAAACTTATATAAAGTTATAGCTTGGGATTGATTTTGGGGTTTCTGGGATCAAGGTCAAGGTCATTGTTACTAAAAATAGGGTTAGGTTAGGGTTAGGGTTAGCATATCTTCTACATGCATGGAGGGATTTTGATGAAAGTTGGCACAATTGTTCACCATCATGAGACGGAGTGTCATGCGCAAGAACCAGGTCCCTAGGTCTAAGGTCAAGGTCAGACTTAGAGGTCAAAGGATACAAGAATGAAAACTTTGTCCGGAGCATATCTTCTTCATGCATAGAGGGATTTTGATGTAACTTGGCACAATTATACACCATCATGAGACGAAGTGTCTTGCGCAGTTCCCTTCTTTAGAATTACTTCCCTTTGTTGTTACTATAAATAGCTTATATTGTAACTTTTTCATTACTAGACGTAGGGAAAAATCGAGACCACTTTTCTGTAGTACAACATGCATGTTACATCCAATTTTGAGGTGTATTTTGACCAATCTCTACCTGGTAAGGATTTCTGTGTGGACTTACAATTTTTTTTTTGGATTTTTTTTTTTTTTTTTTTTTTTTAAGATTAACTTCCCTTAGTTGTTACTATAAATAACTTATATTGTAACTTTTTTATAATTGACCGTAGGGAAAAACCAAGACCACTTTTCTGTGGTACAACATAGATGTTACTTTCTAATTTTAGGTGTATTTTAAGGTATCTCTACCTGGTAAGGAGTTTTTTTGTGGACTTAGAAAAACAAAAGAATTACAATGATTACTAAACAACCACAAAATTAAAATTACATCTGCAAATACAGGTGCTAGAGTAAAGAAATTTGCTGTGACGGGCGTATATTGTGACATTCTGGCACTCTTGTTTATTCTTATGAAAAGTGTTGAAAACCTGGTTTCGTGGCATTGCCGCGTTTCTTGTAGAAATTTAGCAGGGTAAAGGTTAAATAAACATGTCATTAGTTTCAGGTACTAAATGTGTTGTATGTTTCAGGTTCTTGGTGATATTGAGATTGCACAAAGTATGAAGAAGGAAAAAGACAAGAAAATGGAAGCTGAGGTAGGATTTACTGTATTCAGACTAGTAGTGAAAAATCACTGGTAACATGCCTTACATAAACATCACATTACAATTAATACTAATAGATCTATCGTGAAAGAAAGCAAGTCAGTGCAGTTACTGCATCTGTTATGATTTATATTTAACCCTTACCATGCTAGACAAGATTGATTCTGACTTTGCGACCAGGGTAGATCATGATAAGCCTGCACATCCATGCAGTCTGATTATAATCTGCACTGTTCGCAATTCAGTCAGTATCTTTTTTGGTAAGCACCCCTTTTAACCGTTAATGGTACTGTCCAGATTGAAAGATGGGCAAGTTCATTATAGAAATTTAGCAAGGTAAGTTATGTTAGTGGACCTGTAATGACAGTCAGTAAATTACATATTCTTTTTATGTGATTTTGGCATGCTCTGGCCTTTATAGAAAGCTGTGTACAGTATTTATGTTGGAAAAATGCTGCTGAAATGCCAACAGGAGTATGTAATCACTCGTAAGTTGTTGACTGTCGTTATGGGTGCACTACCTTAATTTGGAAAGTTTAAATCTTTATGCTGTTTCTACAACAAAAATGTATTACCACTGAAGGCAGCTTGGTCCTTAAAGCGGCTGTGTGATTGTACTGTGTCTATATATGGAACAGCTGTTTAGCTCACCTGTCACAAAGTGACAAGGTGAGGTTTTGTGATCGCGCAGCGTCCGTCGTCCGTGCGTGCGTGCGTGTGTCCGTCTGTGCGTAAACTTTTGCTTGTGACATCTCTAGAGGTCACATTTTTTATGGGATCTTTATGAAAGTTGGTCAGAATGTTCATCTTGATGATATCTAGGTCAAGTTCGAAACTGGGTCACATGCCATCAAAAACTAGGTCAGTAGGTCTAAAAATAGAAAAACCTTGTGACCTCTCTAGAGGCCATATATTTCACAAGATCTTCATGAAAATTGGTCAGAATGTTCACCTTGATGATAACTAGGTCAGGTTCGAAACTGGGTCACGTGCCATCAAAAACTAGGTCAGTAGGTCTAAAAATAGAAAAACCTTGTGACCTCTCTAGAGGCCATATATTTCACAAGATCTTATGAAGATTGGTCAGAATGTTCATCTTGATGATATCTAGGTCAAGTTCGAAACTGGGTCATGTGCCATCAATACTAGGTCAGTAGGTCTAAAAATAGAAAAACCTTCTGACCTCTCTAGAGGCCATATTTTTCAATGGATCTTCATGAAAATTGGTCAGAATGTTTACCTTGATGAAATCTAGGTCAAGTTCGAAACTGGATCACGTGGGTTAAAAACTAGGTCAGTAGATCTAAAAATAGAAAAACCTTGTGACCTCTCTAGAGGCCATATTTTTCACAAGATCTTCATGAATATTGGTCAGAATATTTACCTTGATGATATCTAGGTCAAGTTCGAAACTGGGTCACGTGCAGTCAAAAACTAGGTCAGTAGGTCTAAAAATAGAAAAACCTTGTGACCTCTCTAGAGGCCATATTTCTCAATGGATCTTCATGAAAATTTGTCAGAATGTTCAGCTTGATGATATCTAGGTCAGTTTCGTAACTGGGTCATGTGCGGTCAAAAACTAGGTCAGTAGGTTGAAAAATAGAAAAACCTTGTGACCTCTCTAGAGGCCATATTTTTCACGAGATCTTCATGAAAATTGGTGAGAATGTTCACCTTGATGATATTTAGGTCAAGTTTAAAAGTGGGTCACGTGCCTTCAAAAACTAGGTCATTAGGTCAAATAATAGAAAAACCTTGTGACCTCTCTAGAGGCCATATTTTTCAATGGATCTTCATGAAGATTGGTCAGAATTTTTTATCTTGATGATATCTAGGTCACATGTGCTCAAAAACTAGGTCACTATGTCAAATAATAGAAATAACGACGTCATACTCAGTTCAACACTGGGTCATGTGGGGATAGGTGAGCGATTCAGGACCATCATGGTCCTCTTGTTTATGGGTCACATGGCATTTATACACTGCTTTTGTGATAGTTGGATCTACAAGAATATCCATCCAACAAACTCGGCTTAGTCTGTATAGGAGAGGTAAAAATAGTGCAACACCTCTCATGCCCTCAAAAAACCATGCTGGCGATTAAAAGAAAAGCTGTTATAAATTGTTTTGTATGGACTCGACCTCTGGGATCCCAAATAACCAGAAGTACTAGCAACACTTTAGCCTGCTGTTGGCAATTGATTCTGCCGTTGTAAGCAGTGCAGACCAAGATCAGCCTTCAAGTCTGTGCAGGCTGATCATGGTCTGCACTATTTGCTGTTCAGTCATTAAATTTTCAACACCCCTTCAAATAATAAATGGTAAAGCCCAACTTGAATGATGGACCAGTCCATTTGAGAACTTTAGGAGGCTAAAGGTTGAACTGGCTTTTCTATTGTAGAAAGGAGATTTGCTTCCAAACCCTATTGATGTGGAATATTTTCTACTTAACTGTGACCTGGAATTAGTGGACAAAAAATCTAATGAGTTTAAGGTAAGATTTAAGGGATATTTGTTTGTTTCAGTGTAAGAACAGAGTGATAGCATTGAGTCCCATAACTCTGACATGTAGTTTGCAAATTTTTATCCCCTTTTGAACTTAAAAACTTCTGGTTAAAGTACTCTCTCTAAAACAAATGCAGATACTGGATTGAAACTGTGTAGATATTTTAACATTTATGGTAATATTCCTGCTTCTGGGACAACGATTTGAATAGTCAAGCATAGGCTGTATTATGGACAGCTCTTGTTTGTTTGCATTATAAATATTTGCTACCATAAGATGTTTTCTTATATTTTATTCTTATGTACATTTAAAAAAAATATTTTACAGATAATAGACACGTACACTAAGAATACAGGAGGCGGCTGGCGTACTGCTAAAATAAAAGATATCTGGAAAGTCAGCAGAATAGGGGAGGTAATCATGTTAACAATTCTTTTGTTTTTAACCAGGTTTTCCACCGATTGCAATGAAACTTGGTATATAGGTAGCTTGCATATATAGAGATAGAGTCTGGGATTGCATATGAGGTCAGTAGGGTGAAGGTTGCTAAAGATAGAAAAAATGGTTTCCTCTCAGTATTTTCAGTTTGCATTGATGTATTGAAATTCAACTTGTCCTATAGGTAGCTTATAGAAAAATCTTTGAACAACCTTTTCTCATGAACCACATGATGGATCTTCACCAAACTTGGCCTCAAGTATCCATGTATGGACCTCATTTATTAAAATAGTTTTACTTAGCCTTAGGGGCTGCATGAGCTTAAAATAGAAAAACCTTTGAACAATTTTCCAGCTTACCTGAGCAATAAGTTCAAAGGGTAAGCTGTTGTGATCACTCACCGTTCGTCATCTGTCAGTCTGTCTTCCATCTGTCCATCCACACTTTTCTTAAAAAAACATCTCTGAAACCGTTTTTGTCTCGCCCACTTTTAGTGGAAGTGAGACTAAGCGATCCAAATCTGGATGCGGTGACATCATCAACAATTGGGAATAACACCATTACATATATTTCTTTTAAACCTTGTAGGATGATTGAGAAACTAACTTAATACCCTCATAGTGAGTCTGGCTCCCTAGTGACCTTGAAGAAATTAGCATTTTTTAGATTTTTTTGATGCCTTTGAAAATTCACAAAAATGTCAATTTCTCAAAAACTGTTACCTGTATTTCTACCACTGGATGGATCTTCTAGAAACTTTGTCTATAGCATTCCTACATGGCCTTTCTTTGCTTGGGCCCTGTAAAGGGCCATGAGAGCTGAAAATAGAAAAAGCCTGTAAACTACTTGTCATGAACTGCTAGATGGATTGTGATGAACGTTGGCCTGTAGCATCCTTACATGGACCTCTCTCGAGTTTGATAAAAGAAGTTCTGCTTTGCCATTTGCACAAGGGCTGCCAGAACTGACAATACAAGAACCTTTACATGACCTCTTTTTTATGAACAGCTTGAAAGATCTTTGCTGAGCTTGGTCTGTAGTTTCCTTTGGTAGACTTTTCATGTCCTGCTTCAAAGAAGTGGGGGTATGTTGCTTTGCATGTGCCAGTCCATCTGTCGGTAGAGCAAACAGTTCCTTCTCAATAACTTGAGAACTACTTGACCTGGAGCCTTCAAGCTTGGTAGCATGATTGGGCTTATGAAGTAGATGACTTCTGTAATTTAGGGGATCAATCAGTCAAAGGTCAAGGTCATAGGGGCCTCAACCTTGAAAACAGTTTCTGCATAATAACTTCAGAAGCACTTGACCCAGAACCTTCAAACTTCACAGCATGATTAGGCTTATGAAGTTGGTGATCCGTAATATTTTTGGGGTAAGTAAGTCAAAGGTCACAGGGGCCTGAACCTTTAAAATGGTTTCAGCTCAATAAATTAAAAAACACTACCCAGAACCTTCAAACCGGATTGCATGATTTGGCTTATGAAGTGGATGACCCCTATTGTTTTTTGGTAAATAGGTCAAGGTCACAGTGACCTAAACATTGAAAACAAGTTCTGCATGAAAACTTGAGAACCTCCAATTTTGATAGCATGTTTTGGCTTATGAAGTATATGACCCCTATTGTTTTTTCGTTGTTAGTTAGTCAAAGGTCACAGCGGCCTGAACCTTGAAAACAGTTTCTGCTCAAAAACCTTAGAATCACTTGAACTAGAACCTTTAAACTTGGTAGCATGATTGGGCTTATGAAGTAGATGACCCCTATAGCTTTTGGGTTAAGTAGGTCAAAAGTCAAGGTCAAAGTGTTCATGGGTCTGAAAATGGGACAACCCGTCATTGGGGGCATAGGTGTTAACAAACAGCTTTTGTTTATTTTGACTGGCTGCTGGTAGGGGCTGCCAGAGCTTAAGTAGAAAAATGTTTGAACAACTGTTTCTCATGAACAACTTGATTGATCTTCATCAGACTTTATCTGTAGCATCCTCAAGTTTGTCCAGATGGTTATGGTTTTTGGTTTGTTGCATTGAATAGTACAAAAACCTTTAATGAACTGCTTAATAGTTTACCAAATGGTCAAAAGGTTGTGGTCCTCCTCAGGTCAGTCACTTAAGCCAATTAGAGCCTCTTTTAATTCCCATGTACTTTATCTTTAAAATTTGAAATCCCTACAAAAATGGTGATTTAGGCTGAAGTAGATACTAGTAAGGGAGATAAGTCTTACTTCATTCGAATTACATCTCCTTTGTTGTTACATCCCTTTAATGGCTAATGACTTTTATTGATTTGCAGGATCGGAGGTTTAAAGACCATGACAAGATCACTAATCGTAAACTGTTGTGGCATGGTACCAATGTGGCTGTTGTGGCAGCTATTTTAAAGAGTGGTTTGAGAATTATGCCTCACAGTGGTGGCAGAGTTGGATCTGGAATCTACTTTGCCTCGGAAAATTCAAAGTCTGCAGGATATGGTTTGACATTTTCTAATCTTCCTTTAATATCTCTATTTTGTTATACATATATTTATAATATATTTATAATATATTTATAATATATTTATAATACATTGGGGTAGGAGTGATTTCAAAGAGTTGGGGGTGGGGTCCAAGTAGGGGGCCTGCTAGCCAAACCTAAACATATTTTCCCTGAAACTTCTTGTTTGGACAACTAGTTTTTATGCCCCCGAAGGGAGGCATATAGTTTTTGAACCGTCTGTCCGTCTGTCGGTCCGTCAGTCTGTCGGTCTGTCAGTCTGTCCGCAATTTTCATGTCCGGTCCATATCTTTGTCATCGATGGATGGATTTTCAAATAATTTGGCCTGAATGTGTACCACAGTAAGACGACGTGTCGCGTGCAAGACCCAGGTCCGTAGCTCAAAGGTCAAGGTCACACTTAGACATTAAAGGATAGTGCATTGATGGGCGTGTCCGGTCCATATCTTTGTCATTGATGGATGGATTTTCAAATAACTTGGCATGAATGTGTACCACAGTAAGACGACATGTCGCGCGCAAGACCCAGGTCCGTAGCTCAAAGGTCAAGGTCACACTTAGACATTAAAGGATGGTGCATTGATGGGCGTGTCCGGTCCATATCTTTGTCATCGATGGATGGATTTTCAAATAACTTGGCATGAATGTGTACCACAGTAAGACGACGTGTCGCGCGCAAGACCCAGGTCCGTAGCTCAAAGGTCAAGGTCACACTTAGACATTAAAGGATAGTGCATTGATGGGCGTGTCCGGTCCATATCTTTGTCATTGATGGATGGATTTTCAAATAACTTGGCATGAATGTGTACCACAGTAAGACGACGTGTCGTGCGCAAGACCCAGGTCCGTAGCTCAAAGGTCAAGGTCACACTTAGACGTTAAAGGTCATTTTTCATGATAGTGCATTGATGGGCGTGTCCGGTCCATATCTTTGTCATTCATGCATGGATTTTAAAATAACTACGCATGAATGTGTGACACAGTAAGTCGACGTGTCGCGCGCAAGACCCAGCTCCGTAGGTCAAAGGTCCTAAACTCTAACATCGGCCATAACTATTCATTCAAAGTGCCATCGGGGGCATGTGTCATCCTATGGAGACAGCTCTTGTTTTGGTAAAAAGTTGTGTGTGTGTGGGGGGGGCGGGGGGAGGGGTGCAAAGCATATGCTGGCTCCCCACTCTTAAAATTTCCCCCCTCACCCTGCACCTACGTCTATGTTCTACTTCATAAAAGCAAATTAATTTTCTATTCATGCCTCAATTTCTTGCATTGACAAATGAAGTTTTTCTCAGCCTGTATTTAACATAGAATTGTTGAGAAAGGTTTGCATGTAAGCATGTTTCTCAGAAAAGCTAATGTGACCAAATGTTAGCCCTTTGGCATTATGAGATGACCACACGGATGTGGGTTAATTTTAGCAAAACTGTGAAATTTAGAAATTTTGATGAAAGTTTAACCTGTAAGCATGTTTCTCAGGAACTATTGTACTGAATGCTTTCAACTATTCATAAGCCTTTGGCATCATGAAATAACCATTTTAGCATGGTTCCATACTTTCATTTTACAAAATTATGCCCCCTTTTCAATTAAAAAAATTTCTGTAAGCTTTTATTAGATGTGACGGCTTCAAATAGTTGAGCATGCTGTCATTAGACAGCTCTTGTTCTTGGAGTTATATTGCTTCTGATAATTACACCCACACCAAACTTTGATGGGTTATATAGGAATCACTTTGTCCTGTCCATTCAAATATCTCCTCTGAAACTGTGTGGTGGAAGTTGAAACTTGGCTTAGATGTTCCTTGGGTGGTCTTCTTCCAAAATTGTTCAAACCACTTTGCTTGGTTGCACATAGGGGCCACCAGAGCTCTAAATAGAATTTTTTTCAAACAAAATCTCCTAAACCCCTGGTCTGATTGGAAATAATGTCACACTTATGTCCTGATGTAACTCTCTACCAAGATTGTTCAGAATAATCAGATTCTTCAAAAAACATGGTGGTCAGGGGGTTGATCACTTATAGTGGAAACTTTAAAAATCTTTTTGTATAAATTTGCTGGCTCCATTTTAAAATAATTTCGCACAAATGGTCCTTGTGTGACTCTTTTGCCAAGCATGTTCAAATTATTCAATTTCGTCAAAGAACATGGCAGCCAGGGGGTATGGTCACTTTTCCTTATTATGTATTTAGTGGAAACCTTAATAACCTTCTTATGTGAACCTGCTGGCTAGATTTTAAAATAATTTCACACAAATGGTCCTTTTATGATCCTTTACCAAGAGTGTTCAGATATCATAATTTGCCAAAAAGCAGGGCCACCAGAAGATGTTGGCACTTTTCCCTGTATATAGTGGAAACTATTAGGAATAATCTTGTATGAAACTGTTTGTTTGTTTTTGGGTTTAACGCTGTTTTTCCACAGTATTTCAGTCATGTAACGGCGGGCAGTTAACCTAACCAGTGTTCCTGGATTCTGTACCAGTACAAACCTGTTCTCAGCAAGTAACTGCCAACTTCCCCACATGAATCAGAAGTGGAGGACCAATGATTTCAGACAGAATGTCGTTTATCAAATAGTCACGCAGAACATATGCTCCGCCCGAGGATCTAACTCGCGATCCCGCGATCCATAGACCAATGCTCTACCTACTGAGCTAAGCGGGCGGGACTGTACGAAACTGTTGGTCTGAAACTGTCAGTCTGATTTTAATGTAATTTCACACAAATGGTCCTTGTGTGACCTACTACCAAGATTATTCAAATTATTCTGATTTTTCATAAAACATAGCATGCTTGGGGTGTGGTCATGTTTCCCTGTATGTATATATTTGAAACTTTAAATATCTTAAATATTGTTGGTCTATATGAAATCTAGTTCAAGTTAAAAGGTGGAGTACCTGAGGTCAAAAATTATGTCACTTGGTCAAATCATTGAAAAACTGGGTTAATTACCTGCCTGATTTACATATAACATGGTCATAATGTTTTTCTCTGTGAAATATAGGCCAGATTAGATACTAGGTTATTTAGGGTAAGAACTGTTAGGCAAGAGATACAGGGCCTTCAGGGCTTTCTTGTTATGAAACTTCACAGCGGTGGAATATTTCTCCTTCAAGGAAGGATATACATGTCTGCAGACATGATAGTACATGAAATGTTTTTATATTCTAGTTGGTACAGTAGGGAAGACAGGTATTATGTTCCTGAATGAAGTTGCATTGGGCAAGGAAAAACACGTTGATACCAACCAGAGCCACCTGAAAGCGGCCCCAGCAGGACATGATTGTGTAATTGCACAGGGAAATACTGAGCCAGGTAGGCAATTGATGTCTTGTATGGTCTGCCTGTCTTACCTTACTTTGATTGCTATAGATAGAAAGGATTTGTGTTAATTTTGCACAATTGAATGTGTTGTAAAATATTGTATACCAGACCTCATTATCAGGTGAAATAATAGACTATCATAGGTGAGCACATATGGTGTATAGTTTTACATCAAGAAAACAGTTTTCACCAGGACTTAAAATTTCCAGTTTTTGGTGGCATATTGCGTTGCTGCTGTCCATATGTCCGTCCATCCATCTGTATGTCCCAAAATCTTGTGTGTCAAACTCGTCCCACACTATTAGCCTGGTTTTCTTCAAACTTACATGGATGAACAAGCTTGATATGTAGATGATCATATAGGAAGGAACTTTTTCTGTGACCATTTTTAGCTCACCTGTCACAAAGTGACAAGGTGAGCTATTGTGACCACTTGATGTCCGTCGTGCGTAGTCCGTCGTGCAATTTCTAAAAAAATCTTCTTGAAAACCACTGGACAGAATTACACCAAACTTCACAGGAATGATCCTTGGGTGGCCCCCTTTCAAAATTATTCAAATAATTGAATTCCATGCAGAACTCTGGTTGCCATGGCAACTGAAAGGAAAAACTTTAAAAATCTTCTTGTCCAAAACCACAGGGCCTAGGGCTTTGATATCTGGTGTGAAGCATCATCTAGTGGTCCTCTACCAAAATTGTTCAAATTATCCCACTAGGGTCAAATATGGCCCCGCCCAGGGGGTCTAATGGATTATATAGACTTATATAGGGAAAACTTGGAAAATCTTCTTGTACAAAACCACATGGCCTAGGGCTTTGATATTTGGTATGTAGCATCATCTAGTGGTCCTCTACCAAGATTGTTCAAATTATCTCCCTAGGGTCAAATGTGGCCCCACCCCAGGGGTCACATGGTTTACATAGACTTATATAGGAAAAATAGTTTAAAAATCTTCTTGTCTGAAACCACAACACTTAGACCTTTGATCTTTGGTTTGTAACATTGTCTTATGGTCCTCAACCAAAGTTGTACCCCTTGGGGGAAAAGAGGCCCTGCCCTGGGGGTCCCAGGTTTTATATAGACTTAAATAGGAAAAAGCTTTAAAAATCTTTTTGTCTGAAACCATACGACCTAGGCTTTTGATATGTGGTATGATGCATTGTCTAGTAGTCCTCTACCAAAATTGTTCAAATTATGCCCCTGGGGTTAAAAGAGGCCCCGCCTTGGGGTCACTTAGTAAAAAATCATCTGATCCTATTTCAAAGACTGTTTAATTATAATTACCTGATGACCCCAAGTAATATGATGTCACTTGACTGTGACCTTGACCTACTGACCTATTTTCTTGTTTTTTAAGATACAGCCTTGAAATTTTGATGACATACAGTTTTGCACACAAATCGTAAAACTGAATTTCATTGACCATGAATGTGACCTACTGACTTTCTTAATATTATATCGTCAGTTTGACATTTGAAACATCTAGCTCATTTTACTCAGGTGAGCGATCCAGAGTCATCATGACTTGCTTGTTATTGCAGTTCTGGCCGTTTGATACTTTTGCTGTATAAAAATAGAAAATATCTTTTATGTCCAACTCCTCAAACACTATTGGAAGAATATGCTTTAAAGTTTCACAGATGAAGGACATTGATATGAAGATAACCATAGATAATGGATTTTATGCCCCAGAAGGTGGGCATTTTAAAATCGCACTGTCCATCCTTCTTTCCATGTAACTTTGTGTCCGGGCTATAACTCTGTCATTCATAAAGGGACTTTTGAAATAACTTGGCAAAATGTTCACCATAATGGGACAACATGTCTTTCACAAGACGCAGACCCCTAGCTCCAAGGTCAAGGTCACACTTAGAGGTTAAAGATTTAACAGGGTCTGTTTCGTGTCCGGTCCATAACTCTGCCATCCATGAAGAGATTTTGAAATAACTTGACATAAATGTTAACCATAATGAGCCAACATGTCTTGCACAAGACCCAGACCCCTAGCTCATAGGTCAAGGTCACACTTAGAGGTCAAAGGTTAACAGGGTCTGTTTCGTGTCTGGTCCATAACTCTGACATTGATGAAGGGATTTTGAAATAACTTGGCATAAATGTTCCCCACAATGACACAATGTGCCTTGCTTAAGATCCAGATCTGTAGCTGTTAGGTCAAGGTCACACTTAGAGGTTAAAGGTTAACATGGTCTGTTTCTTGTCTGGATTATAACTCTGCTATCGATAAAGGGATTTTAAAATACCTTGGTATAGATGTTTCCTATATTGAGATGACATGCCGTGCACAAGACATAGACCCCTAGCTCCAAGGTCAAGGTAACACATAGAAGTCAAAGGTTTGTCTCGTCTGGTCAATAACTCTGCCATTTATTAAGGGATTTGAAATTTGAAAATAATTTGACACAGATGTTAACCATATTGAGAAGGAGTGTCACCCTTATGACTCTGGTCTCTAGGGTCAAGGTCAAGGTCACAAAATGATGTGTGTTTTATTTGCTCAGACAACTGTAGCATTCTTGGGCATGCTTCGGGGGCATTTGTCACCAGTAGTGACAGCTCTTGTTTTCTGTGGCAATTTTTTCTAGAATTATGGCCCTTTCTTAATTTCACAAAATAGGCCATAGTGAAGAAATTTGGTGTGTTCAACTCCTCATGCACTTTTTGAAAGAATTGGTTCAAAGACTTTAAGTTGCTCAGATGCACAACATTACCTGAATACAATTTACTTCAAACTTTCCGTGGAACATCCTTTTTGTGAAGATTGTTTATTCATGTACTAAACACTTTGCTATTAAGAGGATGGTGCCAGTATGTGAGGGCATCCCTGTTCTATGAATACAATTATTGTTATTTTTGGAGTAAACATGTCCTGAAACACATACCTAATTTTAAAATGATATGCTTTTCAAGTTCACCTGAGCACAAAGTGCTCAAGGAGAGCTGTATCCATCTTCATGCATCCCTTACACTTAGCATGAAAGGTAACCATTATGGTTCAACATAAATGAAACTTGCTCAGAATGTTTGTCTTAAAGTTTATGAAATCTAAGACGAGTTTGAAACTGTATTATCTGTTTTACACTTTGTCATAAATCATAAAAAAAAATAGAAAAAATGTTGTTAACACACTGATAGCCACATTTTCTATAAAACTTTGTCAGAATGTGTCAGACTTGAAAGTAGTTCATCTGAGATTAAAAACTAGGTCACTAGGTTAAATTATAGAAAAACCTTGTTAACCCACACGAAGGCACATGTTCTTCCTGGTGTTCATGAAACTTTTTTTATTATTTGTCACATGGTTGTTATAAAATATTACTTAGATCCATGTCTGAAACTAGGTTAATATCACACTTAATAGTTCATTTTCATGAAATATTGTCAGAATGTTTGTCTATAAAATCTAAGTGAAGTTAGAAATGTTTTTGATTAGGGTGAAAAACTTGGTCAGTATGTCAGATCAGTGTAAAACTTGCTTATTTTCCTAATTGATTAACATATAGCATGGTTACAATGTTTATTTTAATGAAATCTAAGTAAAACTAGATACTAGGTTATCTGGGATAAGAACAAAGTCAAGTGAGTGATACAGGGTTTCCCTCTTGTTAGATCACTTGAGCACAAAATGCTTGGGATGAGCTTTTGGGATCACTCACATGTCTGTCCACACCTTGTTACGAACATCATCTCGTATGAAACCTCTGTTGTCAGGTGGTTAAGGTTGCTGACTTCAAATCACTTGCCCCTTCTGATGTGGGTTCAAGCCTCACTCTGGCATTAAATTCTTCATGTGATGAAGCCATTCAGCTGGCTTATGGAAGGTCAGTAATTCTACCCAGGTGACCATCCACCAAGATTATACATATTTTACATGTCCATGTTCAGACCAGTTTTCAAAGCAGTTTTGGCAAAAATACTTCTTGAAATACTTTGTACAAGTATTACAGGTACTCTGTACCTGTTTCAGTGGTGAAACACAGGTGAGCGATCTAAGGTCATCAGATCCCTATTCTCTGATGTAATGTATATACTAAATAAGTTTTCTTTTTTTCAGATCCTAAACAAAATACAACCTTGACCTTTGATGGTAAGAAGGTAGTTGTACCACAGGGGAAAGCCATCCCAAACCCGGGCTGGTCCCACAGTCACTTTTCGCAAAGTGAATATCTTATATACAAGGAAAGTCAGAATCGAATCCGTTATTTGCTCCTGATGGATTTCTAATTCAGATGTATTGAGAAACTTCCTAACATTTCCTTTACATGACTTGGCACATGAGTGGTAATCCAGATCATATTTTGTTTGTTTTGATTTATTCTTACCTTCGTAATGCAGTAACCATGAAATCATCAAATTTCGTGTCTTTGTTTTAAATAATGATCATTTTGTAGGGATATGAATTCATAGACTTCAAGTTTGGAATATAAAATAAATGGGAATTTTAGTAGTTTGATAGAACTAAATTTCATGGGTTGACTTTAACTATGAAATCAATGAAATTTTAGTCCAACACGAATATTAATTGTTTCATAGTATTAGTATTTTTCTTAATAATTGTAAAAGCAGGTGACAGAACTGACTGAATAAAGATTTCGCACATTTTGTTATTACAGTTAAACTTGTTGACTCATACTCAGATAACTCCAACACCACCCTTTAAATTTTTTACAATAACTCGAACCAATTTTGTCGGTCACGAAGAGTTTGAGTTAACAAAGTTTGACTGTAATTTGAACATTGACCGGTACTTTGTGATATTTATGTCTCCCCCAGGAGACATATTGTTTTTGCCCTGTCTGTCCGTCCGTACGTCACACTTCATTTCCAAACAATAACTGGAGAACCATTTGACCTAGAACCTTCAAACTTTATAGGGTTGTAGGGCTGCTGGAGTAGACGACCCCTATTGTTTTTGGGGTCACTCTGTCAAAGGTCAAGGTCACAGGGGCCTGAACATTGAAAACCATTTCCGATCAATAACTAGAGAACCACTTGACCAAGAACGTTGAAACTTCATAGGATGATTGGTCAATTGATTTTGGGGTCACTCCGTCAAAGGTCAAGGTCACAGGGGCCTGAACATTGAAAACCATTTCCGATCATTAACTAGAGAACCACTTGACCCAGAACGTTGAAACTTCATAGGATGATTGGTCATGAAGAGTAGATGACCCCTATTGATTTTGGGGTCACTCTGTCAAAAGTCAAGGTCACAGGGGCCTGAACATTGAAAACCATTTCCGGTCAGTAACTTGAGAACCACTTGACCCAGAATGATGAAACTTCATAGATGATTGGTCATGCAGAGTAGATGACCCCTAACGATTTTGGGATCACTCTGTTAAAGGTCAAGGCCACAGGGGCCTGATCAATAACTTGAGAACCACTTGACCCAGAATGATTGAACATGCAAAGTAGATGACCCCTATTGATTTTGGGGTCAGTCAATTAAAGGTCAAGGTCACAGTGGCCTGTTCATGTAAAATCATTTTTTGGAAATAACTTGAGAACCACTTGACCTACAATGTTGAAACTTAATAGGATGATTGGACATGCAGACTAGATGACCCCTATTTAATTTGAGGTCACTTGATCAAAGGTCAAGGTCACAGGAGCCTGAACAGTGACTTGAGAACCACTAGGCCAAGAGTGTTGAAATTTAGCGGGATGACTGGACATGCCAAGTAGATGATCCCTATTGCAGCCAACCATCAGTGTCTCTTTGACTTTCGCTCCTGACCCCTATTGACTTCTTGCCTATAGGACTTTGCATTTGGGGAGACATGCGCTTTTTTACAAAAACATTTTCTAGTTTATACTTTTATTCTGGCTTATAAGAAAAGATCAAAGGAGACATTGAAAATACAAACTTTATAAAAGCTGGAGCAAGTTTGAAATGGTTCAGAACTATCCAGCAAGGATAAAGACTTGTATGTGAACTGCCTGCAATTTTCTTGTGGTAATTAACTATCAGAAATGTGCCCAGACATTGACAGCACACTGTTATTCAATTATCAGTACAGTTCAACAAACAGTCAACTCTAAAAATAATCAGGTATTCTGATAAACAAATGTTTAGCCTCAGCATTCCTGGGTATGACTGAAAAAAGTGATAATGAAGGTTTTTAATTGTTTGGCAGTTAATTACAGTCAACATCGTACTTGCGACCACCTATTAAGCGATTTTTAGCTCGACTATTCATAGAATAGTAGAGCTATTGGACTCGCCCATGCGTCGGCGTCCGCGTCCGCGTCGGTGCCCGTGTCCGCGTCCCGATTTGGTTAAGTTTTTGTATGTAAGCTGGTATCTCAGCAACCACTTGTGGGAATGGATTGAAACTTCACACACTTATTCACTGTGATAAACTGACTTACATTACACAGGTTCCATAACTCTGTTTTGCTTTTTTACAAAATTATGCCCCTTTTTTGACTTAGAAATTTTTGGTTAAGGTTTTGTATGTAAGCTGGTATCTCAGTAACCACTTGTGGGAATGGATTGAAACTTCACACACTTATTTACTGTGATAAACTGACTTACATTGCACAGGTTCCATAACTCTATTTTGCTTTTTTACAAAATTATGCCCCTTTTTTGACTTAAAATTTTTTGGTTAAGGTTTTGTATGTAAGCTGGTATCTCAGTACTCACTAATGGGAATGGATTGAAACTTCACACACTTGTTCACTGTCATGATCTGACAAGCCCAAAGCAGGTCCCATAACTTTATTTTGCTTTTTTACAAAATTATGCCCCTTTTTCAACATAGAAATTTTTGGTTAAGTTTTTGTATGTAAGCTGGTATCTCAGTATCCACTAATGGGAAAGGATTGAAACTTCACACACTAGTTCACTGTCATGAGCTGATAAGCACTATGCAGGTTCCATAACCCTATTTTACTTTTTTACTAAATTATGCCCCTTTTTCGACTTTCTTATTCATTCAAGCGACAAGGCTGTTAAATAGTCGAGCGTTGCTGTCCTCCGACAGCTCTTGTTTATTGAACGACCGGTCAGAATCCCTCCCGAATGTTTACAGTACATAAATTCATTCTATTAAACGACTTTTTTATTTAACGACTAGCGACCACATAAATGTAGTCCCAACAGGTAAAATATTCGACAAAAGTATCTATTAAGTAACCGGGTACCTAATTCCTGCTGGGCATTTCTTCACCTCTGTTCTTGGCGAGTAGCTTTTGCACCTGACTGAATGCAATTAACTTCGTTCACGATCTTAAAACAGATTTTGAAATCATACATGCAGTTTTTCGCCATCATGGCATCCACATCGGCTAAACGAAAAGTACATTAATATTAAAAAATAACTTTTCTCTTCATCTGACTGAAATTCATTAAGAGACCGTTCCATTAAAAGACCACTTTTTAGCAGTCCCTTGGGTGGTCTCTTGATACAGCGTCGACTGTATTTTGTTTGTTTCCTGAAATCTAGGATAAGTGCTGAGCTAAGCATGTTGCTATGTTTTAATATTCTTGAAATTTGTTAATTGCTTAGCCACGGGTGTTTCTCTCCAAGATGAATTTGTTTCCAGATTTCAGTCAAACTAAAATGCATGATTTTCTTTAAATGTAAGTGAAGCAATATAAGATTTTAATTAGATTGTCAGATTTATGTCAAAACTCAACGAAAGTGACCAAAATATATCTGAGCCGCACCATGAGAAAACCAAGATAGTGCACTTGCGACCAGCATGAATCTAGACCAGCCTGCGCATCCGCGCAGTCTGGTCAGGATCCATGCTGTTCGCTTTCAAAGCCTATTGCAATTAGAGAAACCATTAGGTTTGGATCCATATTGGTTGCAAATGCACTATGTTGGTTTTCTCATAGTGCGGCTCATCTGTCTTTGTACATTATAAAGTGAAAACTGTGCTATCTATGGGGTTTTGAGTCAATCTTTATTTTATAAATAAAATGTGAAGAAGTCTTGTTACTCTGTCAGTTTTTGCTAAAATTATTTTGAAAAATGTAAGATTAAAGGTGAGCACAGTTGTGCAGTGCAACAAATTGTACCTATGTATGATCTTTTATTACTGTATATACGTTTTTTCTGTTTTGAAAAATCATGATATATTATTTTTAGCTCACCTGTCACAAAGTGACAAGGTGAGCTTTTGTGATCGCGTGGCGTCCGTCGTCCGTCCGTCAGTCCATCCGTCTGTGCGTGCGTGCGTGCGTGCGTAAACTTTTGCTTGTGACCACTCTAGAGGTCACATTTTTCATGGGAACTTTAAGTTGGTCAGAATGTTCATCTTGATGATATCTAGGTCAAGTTCGAAACTGGGTCACGTGGGGTTAAAAACTAGGTCAGTAGATCTAAAAATAGAAAAACCTTGTGACCTCTCTAGAGGCCATATTTCTCAATGGATCATCATGAAAATTAGTCAGAATGTTCACCTTGATGATATCTAGGTCAAGTTTGAAACTGGGTCACGTGCAGTCAAAATCTAGGTCAGTAGGTCTAAAAATAGAAAAACCTTGTGACCTCTCTTGAGGCCATATTTTTCATGGGATCTTTATGAAAATTGGTCAGAATGTTCATCTTGATGATATCTAGGTCAAATTCAAAACTTGGTCACGTGCGGTCTAAAACTAGGTCAGTAGGTCTAAAAATAGAAAAACCTTGTGACCTCTCTAGAGGCCATATTTCTCAATGGATCTTCATGAAAATTTGTCAGAATGTTCACCTTGATGATGTCTAGGTCAAGTTCGAAACTGGGTCACATGTGGTCAAAAACTAGGTCAGTAGGTCTAAAAATAGAAAAACTTTGTGACCTCTCTAGAGGCCATATTTTTTATGGGATCTTTATGAAAATTAGTCAGATTGTTCACCTTGATGATATCTAGATAAAATTCGAAACTGGGTCACGTGCAGTCAAAAACTAGGTCAGTAGTTCTAAAAATAGAAAAACCTTGTGACCTCTCTAGAGGCCATATTTCTCGATGGATCTTCATGAAAATTGGTGAGAATGTTCAACTTGATGATATCCAGGTCAAATTCCAAACTGGGTCACGTGCGGTCAAAAACAAGGTCAGTAGGTCTAAAAATAAGAAAAACCTTGTGACCTCCCTAGAAGCCATATTTTTCAATGGATCTTCATGAAAATTAGTGAGAATGTTCACCTTGATGATATCTAGGTCAAGTTCAAAACTGGGTCATGTTCGGTCAAAAACTAGGTCAGTAGGTCTAAAAATAGAAAAACCTTGTGACCTCTCTAGAGGCCATATTTTTCATGAGATCTTCATGAAAATTGGTGAGAATGTTCACCTTGATGATATCTAGGTCATTTTCAAAAGTGGGTCACGTGCCTTCAAAAACTAGGTCATTAGGTCAAATATTAGAAAAACCTTGTGACCTCTCAAGTCATATTTTTCAATGGATCTTCATGAAAATTGGTCAGAATTTTTATCTTGATGATATCTAGGTCACATGTGCTCAAAAACTAGGTCACTATGTCAAATAATAGAAATAACAACGTCATACTCAGTTCAAAACTGGGTCATGTGGGGATAGGTGAGCGATTCAGGACCATCATGGTCCTCTTGTTTATTTGAAGACAAGCCTCTAATGTTCTAATTATTATGGGGTCAAACAATATGCATTTTACAGTGATTTTGCCATGACCAGATGATGAGTTAAGTGAAGAGTAGTGTTTGAATCATTTGAATTCAAGCGAAAAAAAGTTTGACTGTATTCTAAACTGCTTTGAATATGTATCATAAATATAGAAATATGTACTGGTACTTTAAATAATAGATAAAATTTGGTATATTATAGAAATATTTCATATTTTGATTTTGTGACACTTTCTATGAACGTAAGTGTTTTGTAGATTTAAAGTTAACATTTAGCAGTATATTACTGAAAAACTGCGACCTGTACATGTAAGTTTGAAAGCGCATGACCATGCTCCTGCAAACACAACAAATCTTATTACAGTTAAAACTTGGAATATCGAATTCCAAGGTATTGGGCGTCTTACTTCGAGATAAATGAAATTCTACTTAAACGATACTTTGTGCAGTTGTACGCATGTTTTCAGGTAAGGACTTGAAAATGTCTTCGGGATAGCCGAAAGTTTGAGATGATTGAACTCGAGATAGAGAGTTTCAACTATATTGCATTAAAATCACTTAAATACATTTTTAAAAACAAATCAGCAATGAAATAATAATGATTTTCAAGTAAGTGTTATGCATCCATGCAGTATTAGAGCTTGTAAGAACATTAACAAATATGTAAAAGAATATTTAACCACTAAAACAAATTTCTTCTGTAAGAAATATAATACATTTATCTTTTTTTAATTTTTAGTCAAGGAAGATAACTTTTCATTGTGTACTGGTTTTGCATTTGTATACTTCCAAACTCATCAGACGTATATAGCACAAACGTATAACCAGCATTTTGTATAAGAGTCGTGTATTTTTGTTTTCGGTACAACTGTCCTTCTGATTATACTTAGTCACATTGTATTACTTTGTCATAGTTATGATTAAAAAGCAATTCTATGGTAACTAGACCATTATTTTGAATGCTGATATTGCTAAGTTACATACTATTACCACATGTCTGTGATGTTTGTTTTGTTCTTTTATAATGACTATTTACATTATAAAACATTTATTGACGTGCATGTTTTTGCTTCTTTATACATATTTATCTTTCTTGTATTTCTATTTTTTATCTTGTGTTAAATTGTTGATTTATTGATTGATTTTACTAACACACTTTTAAATACATTGTTTTCTTACGGTATACAATTATTTACATCTGTTGTGTATTTTTATTTTGCATTGATATGAAAAATATTGTTAAGATTGTTTTATTTAACAAATAGTCAACTTTCGAGTGGTTGGTCTCCTGATTTATTATGGTTCAGAGTTCAGATGTGTAGGAATTGAACCACAAGAGCGTTAGCTCAAGTGGTTTGATATTGAAGCATCTGAATGAAGAACTGTGGTAAATAAGACAACAAACCACATGAAGGCCTTGATTATACCCATTCTTACATCTTCACCGAAATATCTTGATAAAAATCATGCTGGTTTCATTAACAGAGTAGTAATGAACTTGATGCTATTTGAAGTAGTAATTCTTTCATATTGATCTGCACATTTACCGAGTTAAGCAAAAATACCTGTATGTTTCTATTTAAACTTTTTAGTTTCGTTGTATTAGCCATGCTGATTATCCATTTAAAATACCTTTCAATACTCAAAATATCTCGAGGAGCAACTCCATTTGTGTTCAAAACGGTCATAATTCTTTCTATATTTAATATGAGTTACGATAGTTTTCTGTTAAACCCTTGAAATATCCAGGAGTGTTTATTTTTTTAATTCATTAAAGATCTAATGTCATCATTTAAATTTTTTAACATATAAGTACTAGTTGTAAGGAAGACTTACTCAGATTAATAGACACTAAATTCTGTGTTTTTGTTACTGTTGTTGATGTAACTTTGTGTTTGTTTCTTGTTGGAACTATCTAGGGTAAACATACAGACTTGCAATTTGGCCTTGAACCTAGTGTGAAATAGTTTTAAGTTGTTAGAGTTTGTTGTAAACTGTCATTAACCTTAATAAAGGTATATCAGATTAATCTTTTAGTACAGTGAGTGATATTTATTAAAAATCCATGTAACCATTTTCTAGATGTTAACTGTTAGAATATTTTAGAACTAAAGAATTAACCAGTTTTTAGTCTGTTAACATGTATTTAATGATAGATTTCTTATAGAAAATAAAGAAAAAAACTTTATGAAGTGTTTACCTTTTCAGTATGGGAAATTACTATATCACTGATAACCATGATTCGTTGAATCATGAATGGTAATATCTATGTTAAGTAGAGACTCACCCTAAGCCCTCTTTATACAAGGGAACTCTTTATACAAGGGAAACAATCTGTTTATAGAGTGGAACTAGAAGATGCTTTTGTAGAAAAGCGCATGACCCCCAAAAGCATAGTAGTAATGGGTAAGAAGTCAATAGCAGACGGGAGGGAAAACCAGAGACAAAGATGGTTGGCTTAGTGGTTGAAATGCAATAGGGATCGTCTACTCCAAACACCCCATAAAGTTTCCATGTTCTGGGTCAAGTGGACTGGAAATGGCTTTCCATGCTGTGATCCATGTGACCTTGACCTATGATCAAGTGACCCCAAAATCTACAGGGGTCATCTACTCTGCAAATCCAGTCATCTTATGAAGATTCAACGTTCTGGGTAAAGTGGCTGTCAAGGAATTGATCGGAAACGGGTTTCCGTGTTCTGGCCCATGTGACCTTGACTTTTGATCTAGTGACCCAAAATCAGTAGGGGTCATCAAATCTGTATGTCCAATCGTCCTATGAAGTTTAAACATTCTGGGTCAAGTGGTTCTCAAATCATTGATTGGAACAAACTGCCAAAGAAAACAACAGTATTACTGTTGCTATTTCAAAACAAAAATAACAGTACTGCTGTACGTTTCATCAACAGTCATCTGCAACGTTATAACAGCAACAGTAGTATGATCACTGCTGTTATAACAGCAAAAGTAGTATGATCACTGCTGTTATAACAGCAACAGTAGTATGATCACTGCTGTTAAAACAGCAAAAGTAGTATGATCACTGCTGTTACTGTTGTAACTGCTCTACTGCTAACTTCACGCTGGGGCGTTGAATTCTTCATGTGAGGAAGCCATCCAGCTGGCTTACGGAAGGTCAGTGGTTCTACCCAGGTGCCTGCTCGTGGTGAAATAATGCACGGAGGAGCACCTGGGGTCTTCCTCCACCATTAAGGCTGGAAAGTCGCCATATGACCTATCGTGTCAGCGCGACGTTAAAACCAAGAAAAAAAGCAAAAAAACTTCACGCTGGTAGTTGAATAAGACATGAAGGGTATCAGTAAAAACGTTAGTGAGAGAAATTATTTTCTCTTGTGCATTTTATCACTCTTTTACACAAAAAGAAAACAGGTTTTAATGTAAAAAAGCAGTATCTGTTTGAATTTGAATGAGTTCTATATGAAGCTTCTGCTGCATCTCCTGAATTTATAATCATGCTAGTTGATTACTGAAGAATGCTTTATCCCAGGAACCTCAAACTTGGTAGGCATGTTGCACCAGGTTGCCGACTCCCATCATTTTCTGAGTTCAATAGGTCAGAGGTAAAATTCGTACTCACCTGGGCTTCTTCATTTGAAACCATTCAAACTATGCATATATGGACTATATAAGTGCTCTCGTTCAATCAAACTTTTGCATAAAGACCTGCTCGGAGGCATCACGGTGGCTGTTCCTGTTGAAAGCCTGAACAATTGCGCCATAACTTATTTGCGTTAACATAAAAATAAAATGTTTTTGCGTGTAAATAGTACTGTATAGTACACACCAGATACATCAATATGATTTTGTCACAGTCTACCAGTTTTGTCGTGTATAGGTTAGAGAAAATTTATTAATTCTCAGTCTAATAAAATTAATGTTTGAAGTAACAGGGCTCAGCGAGATGAAAGCAACAATTCATTAGTAGGAATGTTGAAACTTCATAGGATGCAAGGATGACCACTATAGAGTTTTCAATCACTTGATCAAAGGTTAAGGTCACAGGAACCAGAACATGGAAAACAGTTTCCGACCAATAACTTTAGAATCATTTGACCCAGAACCTTCAAACTTCATACCATGATAGGAATAACATAGTAGATGTCCCTTCTCGTTTTTGGGTTCACTTAAAATAAGGTCAAGGTCACAGAGGTCTGAACATGAAAAAACTTTCAGATCAATAACTTGAGGATCACTTGACCCAGAATGTTGAAATTTCATAGGATGATTGGACATGCAGAGTAGGTCACTATCAAAGGTCAAGGTCACAGGGGCATGAAGATGGAAAACTGTTTACTTGAGAACCACTCGACCTAGTATGTTGAAACTTCGTAGGATTATGGACATGCCAAGTAGATGGTCCCTATTGCAGCCAACCATTAGTGTCTCTTTGACTTTCGCTCCTATCCCCTATGGGGCTTCTTGCCTATTATTACTATGCATTTGGGGAGACATGGGCTTTTCAAAAAAACATCTTAGTTTGAATGAGGATGGGTATATTGTAATTATTATTGTTTGATGATGACTCTTGGTCGGTCTGTAGACCAGTTGGTTTCCGGATGATAACTCAAATATGTTGGAGCCTAGGATCATGAATGTTGATCCGGAGGTTTGTCATGACTTGATTTTGAGATCAGTAGATCAAAGGTCAAGGTCACAGTGACCCGGAACAATAGAACTTTTTTGCCAGATAACTCGAGAATGCTTTGGTCTAAGATCACATTTGATACAGAGGTCACTTATAACTGGTAAATTACCGATAATTATTGATTTGAGGTCAGTACGTCAAATGTCTAGTGCACAGTGACCAAAAAATTTCTGTTCCATGTACAATTACTGAATGCATCAAGGGGGCATTACATGTTCTACGATAGAATCTCCAAATATTATCCCCCTTGAATGAGTGAAGGCAGAGTTTTCCCCTTGATTTGTTAAAAAAAAGGTTGAAAATGCTTATTAATCAAAAATAGTTTAACAGAATCACCAAACTTAAGCTAACTGTTCATGCCCATGACCATCCGCTGCCCACATCAGTCCTCTCAGTGCTTTGATTATGTCATCGGCCTTTGAATAACTTTGTAGATCATAATTCTTTGTAGCATATTTTACTGAAAGTAATTACAAAATAAATTGGTAGACAATGCATTCATGAAGTCATTTAATGCCAGACATAAATGAAATATTAATTATACTCACTCTGTCCAACGAAAATGCAAGGATTCGAACATTATACACATCATTTTTTCAAACAGCTTCTGTTTTGCTTATAAAAAGCTCATGAATGCGTTTGTTTATTAAATAAAATGTCTTTTCATCTATATATGATGTTTCAGTAATAAATAACGTATTTAGCGTTTGAATGAATGCGAGTCTAATTAACATCTCAGGTTGCGAATACATGTATCTTAATTCAACAGACACCTCAAGACCATTCAGCAACTTTAGATGAAATACGATGCAACCGGAAGTGTAGCTGATCTTCCCCGACAACCCTGAGGCAAAGTGACGAGATCTCGCCAAGATCATTACATTCTAGTCACTAATCTGGGAGATCGCGTACTTAAATTGCAAACGACACTGCAAGCAGCATGTTAGGAACACACGGCGTCCCATTTCTTCCTAAACTGTCCTGAATCACTTGAGAAGCGGCGGTTTACGCACCAGACGGCCATACGTCGGTACTGAGCTATTGCCTATAGCAGGGCTCCGGAAAAACAGTCAGACTGTTTGACACGTTTATTGATTATCTGAGGGTGCGACCAACAATTTCCTGCTTGGCAGTAGATGGTGTATTGAGATATCAGACAGAAATTTATACTTTTCTCCATTTTTACGGGACCGATTTTTTTTTGTTTTTTCACTTTATGAATCGGTCTGAAAAGTAAAAAATCGGTCCAAAACCGACAAACCGGCAAATTTCCGAAGCCCTGGCCTATAGGCACCGCCGGCAACGTTTACATTGAGCAAGACACCGTCTTAGGTGGACCAGCGCAGACTGAGTCATTGTTCCCTTCAGTTATGATTCACGCTTTAATTTACGGCGGGTTTTATTAGATGCATGTCTGTGTCATCCTGTATAGCATGTAACATAGACAGATAATTTTTGCATTGTATTAATATAACATGGACATGTAGGATTAGGATTTACAAACGGTATTCACTCAACAATTTCCCTCTATAGACACATTGATTGTGTAAAGACGGTTAAGGGTACATCTCTATTAAAGGCATAATAGAATGTTTTACTACCGTTTGCTGATGATGCTGTTAAATGTCGTATCTTAAAGAATGTCTTCAACATGCGCTTAAATACATGCTGTAATAATTAAGTGTTAATATCAGTTAACCTGCTTTTATGGTATTTAAAAAGGTTTTAAGATAACCATAAACTAAATATTGAAACTAAAATATACATATCAGTCCACCATTAACAGTTTGAAAGAGAGGATTCGTTAATGACTTTCACAGCAATTAGTTTTAGTTGTCAAATTTTTTATCAGGTGTGTAAGTACGCTGGCCAACTGCTGAACGTGTAAAAATTAATCAGTGTTTGTGTTAATTAAAACAGTTACTAGTTTTACAACTCACTATCATCGATTAAAAACATTGTATATATAATCAAAGTATATACATTTATCCCAGTAGACACTTGACGTCGGTTAGACGTCGTATAGACGTCGGACCCCGACGTCAGATTAACGTTGGATTTTGGTTGGATTTGCAAACCGTTTAGACGTCGGATCCCGACGTTGGCTAGACGTCGCAATCCGACCATTTTCCAACCAAAATCTAACCACTTTCCAACCAAAATCTGACCAAATTTTCAACAGAATTTGCAATCAAACAAGTAATCAACACATGTATTTTATCATCTTTATTTCACATGAAAGCGACATAAGTCTAATATCATAAATCCAAAAAAGGTAATCCAGTAATTGAAACTTTCAAGTTTAGTCATGTCTGCATGATTCTTCAACTCCGCTAAAATTACCATCTGAAATGTATAAAATTTGACAGTTTCATCATTTCATAAAATTTGAAAACTTACACAAGTATGCTAGAGCTATTACTAAAGAACATAATTGCTACGTGCAAAACAAACATGTTATATTTTAAATTCTAAAAGAAATCTCTATAACCTCATAAAATGTAATGAAGTTTTATGTTAAACGCAATTGATTTTTAAAGTAATAAACATAATGCATCAATCTTTGAAAGAATACGTAACATTAAAAAGAATAACAATTAAACTAAGTAAAACTTTCAAAAATCTGCTACTCACGTTGCGGATCCCTTTGTGTAAAGTATTTATAAACTTGCTCTATCTTATCCCACAAATATCAATTAAATTACCGGAAGACTTGTGTAAACCGATGCAGGCTTATCTCGCGAAGGCATGACTAATAAACAACATGTGTAGAAGAAGATCCTTAGGTGAATTTAAAATAATTTATACATGTGTATAGAATGCAATTTTTTCCTGAACAGTTTTAAATTGGTAAAAAGAAATCCGTTTCCGAAAATAGACAATCTCATGCGATTTTGTAACATAATTAATAATAATATTTGTTGTGCTAATGAACTATTATTTATAAGCGCATGTTCAGGCATAACTATCTTTAAACTATAGTAGCAAAATTACACCAGTTAATTTCATAAATGAAAACATTTAAACAGACTTTCTATCCAACCTAATTCCAACGTCTCCTAGACGTCTAAGTCTGACGTCTATTAGACGTCGTGGTTATGACGTTGGTTAGACGTTGGATTCAGGTTGCCGACGTCGCGACCAAAATCCAACGTCTAACTAACGTCGGTACGACGTCAGGTGTTTACTGGGATATAACTTTCACGTGGATTTTATCTAGTGCCTTCAGGATCAGGACCCATCTAGCTTAAAATTTGTATATGGGTTTGCGTTGTCATCCACAAACCCTCGGTTAGCTGGAAGCCGAGTTCCCACACTAGTCTTTGGGACATTTGACTTTTTTGGGGTGCATATTTACCCAAACTAGCACATTTTGGTATTTTCAGGTACGTTTTGACTTTATCATGTGGGTACATTTTGGTTTGGGTACGACTAAATTGGCCTTTAATTTAACTCTTGATTCACCTCGTGCCCCATCCCTAAATGGTCTTGCACTTATAGATATAGTTTCTATTATTTTGAACGGCAGACAAAGTTACTTATTAATCATAGTGATTTTCAAGAAATTTTAATATCTGTGCAAAGAAGCTTACTGGTGTCGCTTTGGAGATGACAACAATTTCAACATAATAAGACAAAATTTTAGTCATGAATTTTAAGGCTTCCAGGGCTTTTGCGCAATTTTTCAACAAAATCAAATGTTACAAACAATCTAAGGTGATAAAACGGAAATTTGCAACGCTAAGTTTGATTTCAGGCGTCTCCGCGAAGCTGTCATGCGATAGTAAACTGAAGATACAAGTAAGTTTAAATAGTAAAGTGTATTGCTTTTCGGATACATGTAACATAGACAGATAATTTTTGCATTGTATTAATATAACATGGACATGTAGGATTAGGATTTACAAACGGTATTCACTCAACAATTTCCCTCTATAGACACATTGATTGTGTAAAGACGGTTAAGGGTACATCTCTATTAAAGGCATAATAGAATGTTTTACTACCGTTTGCTGATGATGCTGTTAAATGTCGTATCTTAAAGAATGTCTTCAACATGCGCTTAAATACATGCTGTAATAATTAAGTGTTAATATCAGTTAACCTGCTTTTATGGTATTTAAAAAGGTTTTAAGATAACCATAAACTAAATATTGAAACTAAAATATACATATCAGTCCACCATTAACAGTTTGAAAGAGAGGATTCGTTAATGACTTTCACAGCAATTAGTTTTAGTTGTCAAATTTTTTATCAGGTGTGTAAGTACGCTGGCCAACTGCTGAACGTGTAAAAATTAATCAGTGTTTGTGTTAATTAAAACAGTTACTAGTTTTACAACTCACTATCATCGATTAAAAACATTGTATATATAATCAAAGTATATACATTTATATAACTTTCACGTGGATTTTATGATAGAAATTTGAAAAACTGAATGTTTTTGAAAAGAGATACTTGGTTAGTGATATACAGTATCTGTACTGCTTATCACAGACATCATCAGCTGGGTCCCCATTCCTTACTGAGTGTTTTGCCCCTTATCCCGGAACACTCTAAGAATGGCGGGGCAGCAGTGGTGTTCAGGCACTGCTTGTCTGTAATGGTTGCCATGCCTTTTCCCAGAGCAAACTGGACGCCTTTCCCGCTGTCTGTCTTAGAGCCTGGGCTGCTGACTTCCTTGCTCTGCCTTTTATGCCCAAGGTTCCGAGCATCCTCCAAACTGATTGGGCAGGAAACCCTCTACATCCTACCTCCACTGAAAAAATCCCAAGTTTTCCATCCCTGTATAGTACATGCCTCTGTCAGGTCATGGTACTTTGCCCCTTTCCTCTCATGTGCCTCTTCAGTCCTCTCTTCCCAGGGCACAGTTAGTTCCATCAGGATCAGCCGCTTAGGAGATTTTGACCACAGTACCAAGTCTGGTCTCAGATTTGTGCGTACAATTTCTGGAAAAACAAGCCTTTTGCCAAGGTCTACACGCAACTCCCTGTTGTTTGACTCATTTAAGATGCTTGTTTCATTAGGCTGGGGTTTCTTGGTCTCACCTTCTTTGACAAAACGGATGGACCTTTCTTCTTCCTTGGCCTGCTTTTCTTCCTGTCCCGTTCAGCCACATCTGCCAATTCTCTGAGCACCTGATCGTGGCACCATCTATATCGGCCTTGCGCAAGAGCTGTTGGACATGTCGACATGATGTGGTGCAGGGTACCCTTCTCCTCGCACAACTGCCAATTAGGGTCTTCTGTGAGCCTCCATCTGTTCAGGTTTGTTGGAGAAGGCAATAGGCCATAGACGGAACGAAACAGGAAACAGAGCCGAAGTGGCTCATACCTCCATAAATCCTGCCAGGTTAACACACGCTCTGGCAAGTTCCATACTGTCCATCTGCCTGTTGGCCCATTTGTACGGCTTTTGCTGACCTTGTTTGCTCCTCTAATCTTCTGATTTCATCCTGAACCATGGAACGCCTTTCCCTGTTGTACGCTCTTTCCCAACGCAGACTTAAATTTGTCTGACTCCAAATCCTTCTCTTCTCTTGCAGGTGGTGCCAACTATGTCCCTGTGCTGTAGACTGCTTTCTGCTTGCTCAGCTGCTTGATTTGCAGACCACTTCCTCTCTGTTCGGACTTCTATCCCTGCTTTACTAATCTTCTCATCCACAGAGTCTTTCTGTGTTAATAGAAGTCTTGCCTTGGATACCTTGTACTCTTCAACAAGCGAGGTGACTGGCATCTGGAGCTGAGTCGACTTGCTATACAGTCCAATCATAGTGAAGGATGGTGGCAGTCCTAACCACACTTTCATATGCCTGATCACTGCCTGTTCTAGCTTCTCCACCAGACTGACTGGTATCTCATACAGGTGCATTAATGGCCAAACCAGTCTTGGAAGTAACCCGCGTTGGTATATCCAGACCTTGAACTTTCCAGGCAGTCCTGATTTGTCTATTCTCCGTAGACCCTCATAGTTGCTGCTTCAAACTGTCCTAACATGCTGTGTCCTTTAGCGACGAGTCAAACCATTTCACTATACATTTTATGGGGTTTAATTATTAGAAACGGGATCTCTTCTCCTTGGATACACAGTTTGAATCTGTCTGTAACCTTCCCTTTCTTCACAACCAAGCACCTTGAATTTCTTGGTTTGAATGTCATCCTGGCCCAATTTGCTGTATCGTCTAGTGCCTTCAGGATCAGGACCCATCTAGCTTAAAATTTGTATATGGGTTTGCGTTGTCATCCACAAACCCTCGGTTAGCTGGAAGCCGAGTTCCCACACTAGTCTTTGGGACATTTGACTTTTTTGGGGTGCATATTTACCCAAACTAGCACATTTTGGTATTTTCAGGTACGTTTTGACTTTATCATGTGGGTACATTTTGGTTTGGGTACGACTAAATTGGCCTTTAATTTAACTCTTGATTCACCTCGTGCCCCATCCCTAAATGGTCTTGCACTTATAGATATAGTTTCTATTATTTTGAACGGCAGACAAAGTTACTTATAAATCATAGTGATTTTCAAGAAATTTTAATATCTGTGCAAAGAAGCTTACTGGTGTCGCTTTGGAGATGACAACAATTTCAACATAATAAGACAAAATTTTAGTCATGAATTTTAAGGCTTCCAGGGCTTTTGCGCAATTTTTCAACAAAATCAAATGTTACAAACAATCTAAGGTGATAAAACGGAAATTTGCAACGCTAAGTTTGATTTCAGGCGTCTCCGCGAAGCTGTCATGCGATAGTAAACTGAAGATACAAGTAAGTTTAAATAGTAAAGTGTATTGCTTTTCGGATAGATTGATCAGGTCGGATATCCGGGCACTTCAGCGTATCGCGTTGCGTAGCAACAAGCGGAGGTGACAGCAAACGCTAAATTGTAATTGAAAAGCGTTTCATGTTTCACTAGTGCTGGTTGTTTTTCTTTGCCTAAAGTAAAATTTTGGGCAATATTAATAAGTCAGTGAATTTATAATGTAGCATGATGTTCCAGAAATCACTCCCGAGAAAGAAACCTTTCTTTTTTAGGTTTCAGACGTGATATTCATCATTGATCCGTGTAAGCTGCCAGGTCTCATATTTGTGACGGACTGGATGAAAATTATAATTTAAAAAACCGGAGGTCTTTTTAAAGTAAATAAAACAGAAAATCTATTTCATCTAATTAGGTTTCTCCATTCGTTTCACTTTTCTCGTTCTATTTAGTAGCCTGCCATTAAAATAGTTCTGAAAGCCAGATAGCTTATACTGTGGTGTCAAAAGTGATTCAGTCACTCCAAATTTAATCAAATCAACACCTCTTACCTAAATTCTCATTCGTATGAAATTTAATGAGAGGTGTCATAATTTAAAGCTTAATAGCACATTATGCGTAAATACTGGAGAAGGGATTTTTTTCTCCCTCGAAGGGTATCAGGATCACAATAGCATTTATAACACAAAGCGGTTTTTTATATGTTACAATTGTTTTAAATGTAATATGACACCTAGAGCTACTGTGTTACACGTGGAGATAAAATGATATATATAATAACTGCATGCTAGTTTCTTTTTTACGAAAAGCCAGGACGTATCAATAAATTGATGACTTCCAATTACGAAAATACTAAAAAAAATACTGATCTCTGTTTTGTCAATTATTTAAAACTGAGAACGATAATTTGCACGCTTTGTCTAGAATAATGTTAGTCATATCTTGTAGTTTTCAATATCCATTTTTTTTTGTTAATTGTTAGACTGTCACAATTGACTGCTTCCACATACCACAAAATTAAAGCATTCATTCCAGTCATAAATCACTATGGAAACCAATCAGTATGTGGTATATTGATGAAAATCAGTTTTGACCAGTTCCTAATGACTATCACTTTTTAATAGATTGATTTCCTGTTTGTTTTATCCCTCTGATCAAAGAGCTATAAAAATAAATAGATTGGCAACTTGAAAGGCATATAGAGCAAATCTCGCCAACCTCCCGTGACAAAAAAACGAGATCTCGTTTACCGGAAGTGGCACTTTTTCCACGCGCCATTTTGTATGCGAAAGCAATTATTCATCGGTAAAATAATTATCACCGTATGACCACGCTTCTTTCGATGGCAAAAAAAGCGTGTACTTCGTGTCTTAAGACCATTTCACATTAAACTAATTTTGTTTTAGAAGCTAACATGTATTTTAAATGTAGTTTTAAAGCTACAAATTGTAACTCCATGCTCACCGATGTTTGTTTTTAGTAAGATAACGCCGAATCACGCTCTAACACGAGCTCACGCGAGATTACAGCCAGTTGCCATTCTGTGTATTTTATACTTCTTTGCTCTGATGTACCCCTTCGGGGCCTTATGGTAATTTCCTGTCTTATCCGTTTGATGTATGCCTTCAGGGTCTTATGATATTTGGAAGATGCACATTATTGTTATTTGCGTGTCAATTGACAAAGGGATTAATAGAGCTATACATAAAAAAAACTTTAACCAATACACATGCCCGAACATTAAGTTCATTTGAAACTTTAAAATCAATTCACCAAACTATTTTTTGGCTGGAAGGACATTTCTTCAAAAAAAAAAATGTCTGCAATAAGATTACATATAGAATAAAGTATAAGTTTTCAACTTTATTTAAATGACTTTCATACTTAATGTACTTCGACATTATAGCATTTTACATTAACAAAATAAAATATATCGCACAAATATATACACATATATCGTACATTTCAGAAAATGGCAACAATATAATTATTTCAGAGCATTAAAACATTTAGAAAATCAGCTTATTTAAAAAAGACATAAAAATATCAGAAAATTAATTTACTATTTATTTGATCTGTTCTTTCTTAAAAAGAAAAAAAAATTCAAGACACTTGAAAGAGATGAAAGAAACAACTGCTACGATTTCAAGCAAAGAAGTTGAATAAAAAAAATGTTTTGTTCTCAGATATTTAGTTTAGATTAATATATATATAGCAAACTGAGAAAATGTTGAATAAGCTTGGGAACTTGTTTTAATTATATCTGATCCGTAGCGCCGAAGAGCAGACAATACATAATCTGTCACTTTTTCCAGACCGTTTTAAAATGCCACAAAATCAGTTATCACAAAAACCTTCCTTTTTTTGAAAAATATATAGATTGTACCATAGCGTAAGGACTGCAGATGATAAAAAAGATGACTCTTGATTTGTTTTATTTGAGAATTAAAACATCACAACCCACACCGCTAGTTAATTCGCTACGAATTGCGAGGTCCTGCTTTCACCTCTAAGGTGATTTGCATAATCGATTGCTCCGGATGTGACGTCACGCCGACCTGATCAATGATTCTGATCAGTTCTCGCCAAGGCCTCAATGGGTCAACGTACATGGCTTTAGGGTATAGCGGATTTTAGGGTATAGAGGATAGGTTGATAAATTTTGTATTGAAGAAGTATTTATAGGCATATTTCGTAGTTTTAGATGTTTAGATATTTTAATTGTATAATGTGGTAAGTGCTGTTTAACTCTTGGAAGTGTCTAGGGGTACGGATCCGTACCTCTAGAATCAGATTCTAGAGGTACGGATCCGTACCTCTAGACAAGCCTGTTAGGGGTTTTCTAGAGGTACGGACCTCCTTTTTCTAGAGATTTAGGGTTATTTATAACTTAAATTTTTTGGAAAATGAAATAACAAATAAGACTTAACCAGTCTTCACTTAAAACTTGGATCCAATTGGTTTACAAATACCAACATTCACCCGATTGCTTATCTTCTCTTTCAAAACCTAAATAACCGAGGAACTCCAAATGAATACACTGTTCCGTGCCGATTAGTTTGTTGTAAAGTAAACTGTTGATAACAGCTAGATTAATGGGAGGGTCTAATTTGCTGACGCGTTTTGCTGACGATATACATAAAGAAGGAAAATGCTGACAAGTTAAATGTATAAGGGCTATTGGAAAATGCTGACATATTGAATATATAGTGCCAGACAGGCTATCACACGTTTGATAAATACATCTCGCTGTTGGAATGGTGTTAAGTGTGAACACTTAGGAATGCCCTTTTAATTGCATTTGTATTGATTAAATTTAGGAAGGAGAGTTTTTTTCTTGATATATTTTTTTTTCAATTATAAATTTATACGGACTGTAGGAGTAAGATGGACTGGGTTAAATATATACGAAAAGAAGTAACAAACACTAGATTTATAATATATATATATATATATATATATATAAATATATTAATGTAGCGAAATATTCTTTTACATAGGGATCTACATACAATAACAACTATCACAACAGTTTTGTAACAATGAACCAGTTAATTAAAAATTCAAATACATGTTTCTAATTACAAATTTGAATTATGTAAGTTTATCATAATATACAGAAACATTTGCGGTGGAAACAGTCAAGTATCAGGTTAATGCATTCATTCAGCTGTCATATTCTTTTGATTACAACATATAAATACGAAAAGCAGCAGAAATGCAACATACACATGTATAACATGCAGTAGACGATTAACATAAACCACAGACGAACTCTTGATCAATAACAGAAATATCTGACGGTGCTTGTATACAGAATTTGTGATACCAAACTTTGCATTGGTCACACATAACCATGTTGTCAACACATTCTGGCAAATTACAGGTACAATAATTACGTATTTCAATTACAATATTTTTTTTCCTTCTGAGACTAATCACTTTGTCAGTCAAAGGGAATTCAAACATTTCTCTTTTTTCAAAACAATGAAGTAAATGCGACCTTAACTTTGTGCAGTCAAATATCAAACCAAAACATAAATCTTTTCTAAAACTGTATGCTGTAACAAAAGCAATAGCATAAAGTCCACAATCAATACTGTTGTTTTGTTTCATAACTGTTGGTATTTGAACCTTTAAAACGTCTTTATTTTGTCCATATATCTGTGAAAGTTGGATTTTTAAACCATTAGGAATTATTCGTTCAATGTTCCGGTCATTTCCTAAAGTATCCAATAAATAAACTATGTTTTCATGATACACAGATGCAACCCAGTGATCACTGTGGGTGTGATGTATCTGACAAGATGGCGACTGAACCGGTTCCATATGCACTTTTGTCAACCATCTGTTTTCTGTGTTATGAAAGATCAGAACCTTTTCAGTTAACTGAAGCCCGCCCACAGAATCTCCGACATGTTTTCTTAGTAATTTATTCACTGCTTCCATATGATTAGAATTTAGTTTTTTGTTGTTGATCAAATCTTCTTTATCAGTAATTGTTAAACCTAGGTCACTGAGCCACATTTCGGAATTTCCAGCTGCAGTGCCTTCAGATACACTGTCGTCTCGGCTCAGTTCTAATTCAATAAATTCATTGTCTTCATTTATATAAGATAAATCAGTCTCTAACCTCGGTATTTTGATATTATCTGATTCTTCAAACTTTAGTTTACGTTTTCTTAAAGTGGATTTAGGTGATTTCGATGTTGTTCGTTTCAGAATAGATTTCGGTGTAGATATTTCAAATCCGAGTTTCGCCTGCTGAACACTTTCTGAATTAGGCGTTTCGAAAATATTGCCACCATTAAATACTTTCACGACTGAATCGGGTGCCGGATTTATTATAGTGTCATTATCGTTGTCTCCTTTTCTACCTTTCTTGGTCCCACATTTCTTAGAATGTTTTGGACGACAGTTTTTTCGAAGCTGCGTTAAATTAAACACTTGTTTCTCGTCGGGAATCGGCATACCAACGGACATCATCGCTGCTATAATATGGTAGCATCTTGAAGTTGCCGGACAGGAACATGTTTCTTTTGGGAATATTGTTATAAAATATTTTTTATCGTTAGATCCATTTACCATGAATGCACCCATAGCTGGTACAAGTACGATTCCATTGTCTGCTATAGTTTTAACAGCTAGTGACTTTTGTGATACCGGACCTTTAATAACTTTCTTATTTTTTGAAGATTTCATATTTTCATCAGTCTCTTTCTCGTTTGATATATCGTTAGTATTATCATTATTTGTTCTGTTTTTGTTCAACAAAGCATTCATTTCCCCTTTTATTAACTGTATCAATTTATCAGGATGGCAAACATTTTTCGGTAAGCTGACAGTTTCAGGATCGCGTGCCGCAAATTTAAAACTTTCAGTGAGTGTCCATTCGCTTTCTCCACAGAATGCTCTGATCAATTCAGCGAGATCATTGCCTTGTAAATAATGTAAGTACATAACTATTTCAGCAATTGCCTTTTCTTTATGGTCAATGAGTCTTTTTAATTTAGCATTCATACTTTCAACTACATTATTCGTGATTCCAGAGTATGGATTATAAATGTCCTTACTTTCAAGAATCCAGCGACCTGAATACTTTAAAATGGTATCATAGATATTGTCATCAAAATAGGAAACAAAAGCTTCGCTCCATGTCTTTTTCATTGCGCTATATTTTTCTTCAAATATTTCTTGCGTACTGCAGTGTAGTAATTCGCGAGCATTCATGACCTTTTTATCATCACTGCTGCCACCATGTTTCTTCACCCAAAATTTGATGTCGCTGAAAATATGATTCCAACAAATCAAAACATTGCAATTTTGTAATCGCGATTCAAACGCATTTATAATGCCGGTCTCCCTGTCTGTGATTACACAAATGTCTCTTTTAGCTAGCTGGGGGATTTTTGTTTTCAGTATTTCAATGAATTGCTCATGACATGTTTGAAATTTACGCTCATGTATCAAGAAAGCAATTGGAATTGTTGGTTTTTCTTTAAACATCGGATGTTGACATACAAGCGCGGATACATAGAAGTCTCCTAAATTAAATGTTGTATCATAATAAAGTCCAAGGTTTATGTCTTTTAATTGTAATAATCTGTTCAATTCATCGAAAATCTCACTATTACCGATGACGACTTCCAAATCTGGGGTTGTTTTAATACTTAATATGTAGTTATCGAGCTGTTCTACCAAGAGATGCAGACCATATAATGAGTCGTGACTCAACTTTGCTTCTTTTCTGATGTTGCTTTGTATATTCTTTATTTGTTTTGTATTTCTAGGCACATTAACACCTTCGATCTTTGTATTAAGTGATTCTTCACATTTCATTTTGTCAATTAACTGTTTAGGCTTTTCATCCACACCACGTCTTTTAATGTCTTTGATTACAGAGGGTTTCGTACGCTTATATGGACGCGAGTTCTTTTTCCTGTTACCATGTGGTAATTCTTTATACGCTACACTGTCACAGTAATACACTATTACTGTCTTTCCATTATAGTCACTATCCGTGAAACGAAACACATGTTTTTGGAATCCGTCGCTGTCGATACCCTGGTTTCTTATTTTAAAGAATGTTCGTTCGATGTCTTTTCCCTCTGTCTTGTAAACACGTCTACCGTTATTTTTCCAAGTGTAACCATCTGCATGCCAGTCTTCCTTTTTAGCTCACCTGAGCAATGCTCAGGTGAGTTTTTCTGATCGCTCGATGTCCGGCGTCTGTCGTCCGTCATCTGTCGTCTGTCGTCCGTCGTCTGTCAACATTTAGCTTGTGTATGCGATAGAGGCTGTATTTTTCAATTAATCTTCATGAATATTGGTCAGAATGATAACCTTGATAAAATCTAGGCCGAGTTCGAAAATGGGTCATCTTGGGTCAAAAACTAGGTCACTAGGTCAAATCAAAGAAAAACCTTGTGTATGCGATAGAGGCTGTATTTTTCATTTAATCTTCATGAATATTGGTCAGAATGATAACTTTGATGAAATCTAGGCCGAGTTCGAAAATGGGTCATCTCGGGTCAAAAACTAGGTCACTAGGTCAAATCAAAGAAAAACCTTGTGTATGCGATAGAGGCGGTATTTTTCAATTAATCTTCATGAATATTGGTCAGAATGATAACCTTGATGAAATCTAAGCCGAGTTCGAAAATGGGTCATCTCGGATCAAAAACTAGGTCACTAGGTCAAATCAAAGAAAAACCTTGTGTATGCGATAGAGGCTGTATTTTTCAATTGATCTTCATGAATATTGGTCGGAATGATAACCTTGATGAAATCTAGGCCGAGTTCGAAAATGGGTCATCTCGGGTCAAAAACTAGGTCACTAGGTCAAATCAAAGAAAAACCTTGTGTATGCGATAGAGGCTGTATTTTTCAATTCTTCTTCATGAATTTTGGTCAGAATGATTGCCTTGATGAAATCTAGGCCGAGTTCGAAAATGGGTCATCTCGGGTCAAAAACTAGGTCACTAGGTCAAATCAAAGAAAAACCTTGTGTATGCGATAGAGGCGGTATTTTTCAATTGATCTTCATGAATTTTGGTCAGAATGATTACTTTGATGGAATCTAGGCCGAGTTCAAAAATGGGTCATCTGGGGTCAAAAACTAGGTCACTAGGTCATATTACGTAAAAACCTTGTGTATGCGATAGAGGCTGTATTTTTCAATTGATCTTCATGAATTTTGGTCAGAATGATTACCTTGATGAAATTTAGACCAAGTTCGAAAATGGGTCATCTGGGGTCAAAAACTAGGTCACAAGGTCAAATCAAAGAAAAACCTTGTGTATGCAATAGAGGCTGTATTTTTCAACTGATCTTCATGAAATTTAGCCAGAATGATTACCTTGATAAAATCTAGGCCGAGTTCGAAACTGGGTCATCTGGGGTCAAAAACTAGGTCACTAGGTCAAATCGAAGAAAAACATTGTGTATGCAATAGAGGATGTATTTTTCAATTGATCTTCATGAAATTTGGTCAGAGTGATTGCCTTGATGAAATCTAGGTCGATTTTGAATATTGGTTATCTGAGGTCAAAAACTAGGTCACTAGGTCAAATTAAAGAAAAATCTTGTGTATGCGATAGAGACTGTTTTTTTCAATTGATTTTTATGAAATTTGGTCAGGTTGATTGCCTTAATGAAATCAGGGTCGAATTTGAATATGGGTCATCTGAGGTCAAAAACTAGGTCACTTGGTCAAATCAAAGAAAAAACTTCTGTATGTGATAGAGGCTGTATTTTTCAGTTGATCTTCATGAATTTTGGTCAGAATGATTGCCTTGATAAAATCTAGGTCGAGTTTGAACATGGGTCATCTAGGGTCAAAAACTAGGTCATATCTAAGAAAATGCTTGTTTTATCGCAAGAGACCAATTTTTTGGTCCAATCTTAATGAAAATTGGTCAGAATATTTGTTTCCATGAAATCACTAGGTCAAACATGTTTTACACTGTTATGGAGTGTTTCTTAGGTGAGCGACCTAGGGCCATCTTGGCCCTCTTGTTTGTGACATCCCCTGAATCGTCATAAAGAAAAACAGAACCTGACTCTGGTTGTACGGCGGATCATATGTTATACTGTCCTTAATATTTTGATGGAGTATATCAGCAGCTTCATGATGTGTAAGTTTTCGGTCCGTTTTCGTGAACATAGGTGCGTCATTCCCACCACCAAAGAGCTTAACACATCTGTACTTAAATAAAACTTTGTATCGGTTTCAATTAACACAATTTTACACTTCTGCGGACGATTTCTTAACATCATTGGCACATCAGGTTTGGTAACTGTTTTTGGTGGATCTGAAGGTGTAACCTTGGAGCGTTGTTCAGTGTTGCTGACGATAGGGTTTTCATCAACTTGCGGACCTACAGAAGAAGTTGTCTCGGAAGTTGGAGAAATCGAGAATACAGCAGATACAATATTCGATGCTAACGTTGATGTACCATCGTAACTGAGGTGTAACCCATCTCTGCTAAACATCTGTCTCCTTGCGCCTGAAATGAAAACAAAACAGATATGAAACCCACGTATTAACAATAATTTATAGTCCGAAAACAAATCGCGTTGTACTAATCGTTATTATCATTATTCTTATAAATATCATTATCATTATTATTATCACAAAGGCTAGAACGGTACAACAATAACTGTTTATATAATTTGGGAAGAACGTTCCAAACATTGTATGAAAGTCAGACTGTATCATAACATTTTTTTGTTGGATTCAGCGACCTTAATCACTCGGCCACGGAGGCCCCGTATCCATAATTTATCGCTAGGAAACAAATTATTATTACTGTTATAGATTATTATTATTACTATTAATTTAATTTGGGAAGAACGTACCAAACATTGTATGAAAGTCAGACAGTATCATAACATTAAGCCATGGTATATCTCGGACCATTGCATGAAGCTGACGGTTGATCGTGGCCGCCTCATAGTTCCATCTGTCTAGGAAATCATTCGATCGCTCACATCCATCAAACATGTTCTGACACCTTGGAAGAATTTCAGATACTACAACAGTGGCACTGAAAAAGAAGATTTTTTATCATTATTAACTGTTTTTTTATTTCATAGAGATACAATCTATATCGTCAGCATTTTCTAGACCCCGGGAGTTCATACAGATATGATCTATATCGTCAGCATTTTCTAGACACCAGCAGTTCATACAGTTACAATATATATCGTCAGCATTTTCTAGACACCAGCAGTTCATACAGTTACAATATATATCGTCAGCATTTTGTAGACCCCGTGAGTTCATACAGATACAATCTATATCGTCAGCATTTTGTAGACCCCGGCATTTCATACAGATACAATCTATATCGTCTGCATTTTCTAGACCGCGGCAGTTAATACAGATACTATCTATATCGTCAGCATTTTCTAGACCCCGAGAGTTCATACAGATACAATCTATGTCGTCAGCATAATTATTATTGTTATTATTATTTTAGGGATACAGCTTAACAAAATTCATTATTATCATAAAGGCAAGAAAAGTGAAAATGTAAATACCTTGAAGACTCACAACGGAGTTCGGTACAGAACTTCTTTATGTCGGATACAATGGCCTCTGATGATTTGCGCCCAATATCATTCGCTCCAACTATAACGACAATGACCTGTAAAATAAAATATTATATAAACATATATATCTTATAACACTTTCAGCATATATGCAATGCTGACCGCATACAAAAAGAACAAAGTCGTCAGCAATATAAATTGTACATACAGCTGCCGTCAGCATTTTCCAGAGTATTTCATTCTTTATTTAACTGGTCAGCAAATTCTAGCGCTAAGTATGTGTATACATGTGTGAAAATGCTGACCACATACAAAAAGAACTAAGTCGTCAGCAATATAAATTGTACATACAGCCGCCGTCAGCATTTTACAGAGTATTTCATTCTTTATTTAACTGGTCAGCAAAATCTAGCGCTAAGTATCGTGTATACATGTGTGAAAATGCTGACCACATACAAGAAGAACAAAGTCGTCAGCAATATAAATTGTACATACAGCCGCCGTCAGCATTTTCCAGAGTATTTCATTCTTTATTTAACTGGTCAGCAAATTCTAGCGCTAAGTATCGTGTATACATGTGTGAAAATGCTGACCACATACAAGAAGAATAAAGTCGTCAGTAATATAAATTGTAAATACAACTGCCGTCAGCATTTTCCAGAGTATTTCATTCTTTATTTAACTGGTCAGCAGATTCTAGCGCTATGTATCGTATAACATGTGTGAAAATGCTGACCACATACAAGAAGAACTAAGTCGTCAGTAATATAAATTGTAAATACAACTGCCGTCAGCATTTTCCAGAGTATTTCATTCTTTATTTAACTGGTCAGCAAATTCTAGCGCTAAGTATCGTGTATACATGTGTGAAAATGCTGACCACATACAAGAAGAACAAAGTCATCAGTAATATAAATTGTAAATACAACTGCCGTCAGCATTTTCCAGAGTATTTCATTCTTTATTTAACTGGTCAGCAGATTCTAGCGCTATGTATCGTATAACATGTGTGAAAATGCTGACCACATACAAGAAGAACAAAGTCATCAGTAATATAAATTGTAAATACAACTGCCGTCAGCATTTTCCAGAGTATTTCATTCTTTATTTAACTGGTCAGCAGATTCTAGCGCTATGTATCGTATAACATGTGTGAAAATGCTGACCACATACAAGAAGAACAAAGTCGTCAGCAATATAAATTGTACATACAGCCGCCGTCAGCATTTTCAACATAATAATTGCCTTTATAAAATTTATAATACGGAATTACGGAAATTGCATGAATGAAAGAAGATGGCAGTCAGGATATATGCATTTCACTATATCAAACGGTTCTTGAATTCTAGGTATTAAGCCAATATACCAATACGAAAAAATTTATTACGTAAACATTATTACAATGTTTATAGTAACAAAGAGAAAAGCAACATTAAGCAACATACAAATGTAAATAAAGCATGGAAAAAAAAAATTGACCATAGAAAACGCTTAAGCAAAATTCGGTGTAAATGTTTATTGATAATTGTTACTATTGTTAAATTGTATTGTAAATTACCTTGATGAAGTTAAAGAATATGTTCTGTTCTGTACTGGTTAGCTACTATCCGCGCTCTTTTGGCTATAATTTATCAATTATTTACAACTCATTGAAGTGATCAATTTTAAATTTTGTTCTTGTGTCAAATTCACGATGGTATGTGATTTTCTAGTAGGACTTGCATCGGTAAAGACATGTGTTCATGGACACGTGCGTACTAGTGCAAAATATGCTTTACTGGTCAAAACGCTTAATACGGTTACGTTTGCCGAAAATCGACCAAAAGTAAAACAATAAATAGCTGCAGTACCTATTCCAATGTCAGATTGCGAAATTTCTTGCAAATGCAAGAATTAAAAAGTAAATTAGTAAACTTACCGAAAAGAATGGTGCTACATCATAAATAATATCCTGCTTAAGTGTGTCACTAGTAGTATATCCAGGATATGAAAACACACTGAAATCATCCTCTGTCAAATATTCACTAAGATATTTGGCCTGGCTATGTCCTATCACTAAAGCCATGGTGTGAGTGATGTAAGTTTCAATAATATTAACACACGAGAAATAACACAAAATAATACTGAACACAAAATATTATAATATTGAACAATAAACACTATAGTAAGCATCCAATATTCGCAAAAGAAGCACTTTTTGTAAATTGGTAAAGAGAATGTAGATAGCACTTAAAATGTTTATATATGTTACTCATTTCTTTTACTCATTTCTTTAAATTGGTGTTGGAATTCTATACTTAAGCAAAATGATTATTATAAGATCAAAGACATAAAGAAAAACAAACAAAAAAAGAAAAAAAAAACGGAACAATAACAAATCGGCATTTAGGTCTTTTATTGAGATATACTTCTGGTATAATTACGCTTTCATGTAATTACTCATTTATTACAATTTAACGGTTGAACTCGAATGATCAATCACACATGTATACATTTTTGATTAACTTAAAAAACTGTGACTGTCAGTAGCAGATTAAAGGATATCATAATTATAGGATAACATTTTAATAAAAAGGTGAGAACAAACAAAACGATTGATTTAATCATTGTGTGAAAACGGATGGGGAAGATTAAAGATGGTGCGCTTTCTAACAATAAATCACAAACATTTTCCGTTTCATCCCCTTGTATAGAAGACAATTATAATTTTTGTGTGAAACAAACAAATAATTATGGTGTATTCTTAGATTGTCGGTCCATGTGCTGTCTAAATTGATTTTACCAAATTTAAAATATGAAGCGCATTACTTGTCCGTATGATTGCCTCGCTCACTTCATTGTTGTCTATGATTAAATAATGCTAAAAAAAGAAATATTAGAGATTTTATTTCATTTAAGTAAGTTAAATACTCTTTTGTATAAATAATATATACGCAGTTTACTTTTGCAAGTAATTTATATAACGTCTGATTAATGTAATGCACGCATAATTTTTAAAAAATTTAAAAGAAAAAACAAGAAAGAAACAAAAAAAAACAAAACAAAAAAAAAACAGCGGTGCTTAATTATAAAGTAGATTAATTACAATTTCATTATTATTTCACATTATTAATGGTAATACAACTTGAATTTATAAATGCTTTTATTAATTTCTTAACTTTAACGAATTAAACACATTGAACACTCAAATACTTTTCTTTTTTAATGTATATTTTAGATATATAAAATCAACCCAGCGTATTTTCTGTTTAAATTATGTCAATTTTGGTTTATTTTACAAGTCATTTCCAATTAATACTGTTTTATTAATTATTGAAAGACAACAATAATAATAATTCTTTGTTGTCAGTGTTTCCTAAAAACCTTCTATTTCTATATCGTCAGCATTTTCTTAATCGCCTCTGTATACATATCGTCAGCATTTTCCTTCTTTGTGTATATTGTCAGCACAGCGCGTCAGCATTTTAGCCTGTGCCTAGATTAATGAATGAATCTATCCCTTAAATGAATTCTATTTGAAATTCAACAAAAAAATAAAATAAATAAAAATAGGCATAATAATATGCACCTATTTATTTTGTTATTAGCTCACCTGTCACAAAGTGACAAGGTGAGCTTTTGTGATCGCGCGGTGTCCGTCGTCCGTCGTCCGTGCGTCCGTGCGTGCGTCCGTGCGTCCGTAAACTTTTGCTTGTGACCACTCTAGAGGTCACATTTTTCATGGGATCTTTATGAAAGTTGGTCAGAATGTTCATCTTGATGATATCTAGGTCAAGTTTGAAACTGGGTCACGTGCCATCAAAAACTAGGTCAGTAGGTCTAAAAATAGAAAAACCTTGTGACCTCTCTAGAGGCCATATATTTCAAAAGATCTTCATGAAAATTGGTCAGAACGTTCACCTTGATAATATCTAGGTCAAGTTTGAAACTGGGTCACGTGCCATTAAAAACTAGGTCAGTAGGTCAAATAATAGAAAAACCTTGTGACCTCTCTAGAGGCCATATTTTTCATGGGATCTGTATGAAAGTTGGTCTGAATGTTCATCTTGATTATATCTAGGTCAAGTTTGAAACTGGGTCATGTGCCATCAAAAACTAGGTCAGTAGGTCTAAAAATAGAAAAACCTTGTGACCTCTCTAGAGGCTATATATTTCACTAGATCTTCATGAAACTTGGACAAAATGTTCACCTTGATGATATCTAGGTCAAGTTCGAAACTGGGTCACGTGCCTTCAAAAACTAGGTCAGTAGGTCTAAAAATAGAAAAACCTTGTGACCTCTCTAGAGGCTATATATTTCACAAGATCTTCATGAAACTTAGTCAGAATGTTAACCTTGATGATATCTAGTTCAAATTCGAAACTGGGTAACGTGCCGTCAAAAACTGGGTCAGTAGGTCTAAAAATAGAAAAACCTTGTGACCTCTCTAGAGGATATATATTCCACAAGATCTTCATGAAACTTGGTCAGAATGTTCACCTTGATGATATCTAGGTCAAGTTCCAAACTGGGTCATGTGCCTTCAAAAACTAGGTCAGTAGGTCTAAAAATAGAAAAACCTTGTGACCTCTCTAGAGGCCATATATTTCATAAGATCTTCATGAAAATTGGTCAGAACATTCACCTTGATAATATCTAGGTCAGTTTCGAAACTGGGTCACGTGCCATCAAAAACTAGGTCAGATGGTCAAATAATAGAAAAACGTTGTGACCTCTCTTGAGGCCATATTTTTCATGGGATCTGTATGAAAATTGGTGAGAATGTTCATCTTGATGATATCTAGGTTAAGTTTGAAAGTGGGTCATGTGCGGTCAAAAACTAGGTCAGTAGGTCAAATAATAGAAAGACCTTGTGACCTCTCTAAAGGCCATATTTTTCATGGGATCTGTATGAAAATTGGTCAGAATGTTCATCTTGATGATATCTAGGTCAAATTTGAAACAGGGTCATGTGTTGTCAAAAACTAGGTCATTAGGTCTAAAAATAGAAAAAACCTTGTGACCTCTCTAGAGACCATACTTGTGAATGGATCTCCATAAAAATTGGTCAGAATGTTCACCTTGATGATATCTAGGTCAAGTTCGAAACTGGGTCACTGCCTTAAAAAACTAGGTCAGTAGGTCTAAAAATAGAAAAACCTGTGACCTCTCTAGAGCCATACTTTCATGATCTTCATGAAATTGGTCGCATCATGTATCTAGGTCAGTTTGAAACTGGGTCACTGCCGTCAAAAACTAGGTCAGTGGTCAAATTATAAAAAACTTTTGACCTCTCTAGAGACATATTTTTCATGGATCTTCATGAAAATTGATCGAATGTTTATCTTGATATATCTAGGTCAAGTTAAATGGGTCATCTGCAGTCAAAAACTAGGTCATAGGTCAAATAATAGAAAAACCTCGTGACCTCTCTTAAGGCCATATTTTTCATGGGATCTGTATGAAAATTGGTCAGAATGTTCATCTTGATGATATCTAGGTCAAGTTCGAAACAGGGTCATGTGTTTTCAAAAACTAGGTCATTATGTCTAAAAATAGAAAAAACCTTGTGACCTCTCTAGAGACCATACTTGTGAATGGATCTCCATAAAAATTGGTCAGAATGTTCACCTTGATGATATCTAGGTCAAGTTTGAAACTGGGTCACATGCCATAAAAAACTAGGTCAGTAGGTCAAATAATAGAAAAACCTCGTGACCTCTCTAGAGGCCATACTTTTCATGGGATCTGTATGAAAGTTGGTCTGAATGTTCATCTAGGTCAAGTTTGAAACTGGGTCAACTGCGGTCAAAAACTAGGTCAGTAGGTCTAAAATTATTAAAATCTTTTGACCTCTCTAGAGATCATATTTTTCAATGGATCTTCATGAAAATTGGTCCGAATTTTTATCTTGATAATATCTAGGTCAAGTTCAAAACTGGGTCACATGAGCTCAAAAACTAGGTCACTATGTCAAATAATAGAAAAAACGACGTCATACTCAAAACTGGGTCATGTGGGATGAGGTGAGCGATTCAGGACCATCATGGTCCTCTTGTTTAACAAGGTATAATGATAATTGGCACGGAACTTATTCGTCACCTCAACGCAACAAAGTCGTATCTTATTATAAATTTATATAGAGATACGACTTTGTTGCGTTGAGGTGACGTATTGTTTAATAATCAATTAAGCGACATAAAGTAAAAGAAACTGTGAATGTGAAAACGTCCCTTGTATCTCGTAACGGCTACCAAATGTGTGAAAAACATAAATACACTTGGGGTTAATTATCAATTAAAAATAGTTTTTTTCCCAACATATTTAACATTATTTTGTTTAATCTTTATATCTTTTTTTCTGCCAGTTCGAATCCTCGTGATTTATTTGGAGTTCCTCGGTTATTTACGTTCTGAAAGAAAATGTAACAAATTGGATGAACGCTGTTATCTGTAAACCATTTAGATCCAAGTTTTAGGTGAATGCTGATGAAGTCTTATTTGTTATTTCATTTTCAACAAAATTTGAAACATTAAATGACCCTTAATCTCTAGAAAAATGGAGGTCCGTACCCCTAGAAAACCTCTAACAGGCTTGTCTAGAGGTACGCATCCGTACCTCTAGAATCAGATTCTAGAGGTACGGATCCGTACCCCTAGACACTTCCTTAACTCTTAAAATCCATATTATAATTGCAGCAATTGTTTTTAATATATACCATATATTAATCTGTAGTCGGTTCAAAAACTCACATGAGCTTATGTTGTACTTGTTTGATGTCTTGCTGACTTTAGATAAATCTTATCTATCTTATCTTATCTTGTTTGATAGGTTAGGAAAAGGTCAACAAACAGACGTGATAGTCATGGATTTTTCAAAAGCCTTCGACAAAGTAGACCACCATAAGCTTATCCATAAACTTCACAGATATGGTGTTAATTTAGAAACTGTCAATTGGATTAGTTCATTCCTACACAACCGCTCTCAAAGAGTTGTGGTAGATGGTCACTTACCTGAGGAACTCCCAGTACTATTGGGTGTTCCACAGGGCTCGGTTATTGGTCCTTGTCTCTTCTTAACCTATATTAATGATCTTCCTGAATCCATCAAGAGTAAGGCCCGCCTAATTGCTGATGATACTATAGTTTACTTAACAATCAGCTCACAGACCAACACAATTATTTAATACCCTACAAAATGACCTTTACAAACTAGAAGACTGGGAACGAGACTGGGCTGTGCAGTTTAATCCTGACAAGAGTGAGGTCCTTCGAATTACTAGGACAAAAACAACTGTTAATATTCCCTTATACCTTGCACAACACAACACTCAAAACAACTGACTCGGCAAAATACCTTCGGGTTACCATTCAAAAGATTTAAACTGGTCACAGCATATAGATAACATCACCTCCAAAGCAAATAATTCACTTAGATTCATTAAACGTACCATCAAAACAACAAACAGAAAGGCTAAGGAGGCTGCCTACACAACTTATGTTAGACCCTAGGTGGAATATTGTTCAATTGTTTGGCACCCCTGGCAGAAACATCTTGCCAATAAGGTAGAAAGTGTACAGAGAGCTGCGGCCAGGTACGTCTGTAACAATTATGACTTCACAAGCAGTTTTACTCAGATGTTAGAAGAACTACACTGGAAAACAATATATCAAAGAAGGGTCTATAACTCAGTAGTTTTCCTTTACAAAATACAACACCAGTTAGTTTTTAGCTCACCTGAGCACGAAGTGCTCCAAGGTGAGCTTTAGTGATCGCCCTGTGTCCGTCGTCCGTCGTCCGTCCGTCCGTCGTCAACAATTTGACTGTTAACACTCTAGAGGTCACATTTTTGGCCCAATCTTAATGAAACTTGGTCAGAATGTTACCCTCAATAAAATCTTGGACGAGTTAGATATTGGGTCATCTGGAATCAAAAACTAGGTCATCAGGTCAAATCAAAGGAAAAGCTTGTTAACACTCTAGAGGTCACATTTTTGGCCCAATCTTAATGAAACTTGGTCAGAATGTTACCCTCAATAAAATCTTGGACGAGTTCGATATTAGGTCATCTGGGATCAAAAACTAGGTCATCAGGTCAAATCAAAGGAAAAGCTTGTTAACACTCTAGAGGTCACATTTTTGGTCCAATCTTAATGAAACTTGGTCAGAATGTTACCCTCAATAAAATCTTGGACAAGTTTGATATTGGGTCATCTGGGGTCAAAAACTAGGTCATCAGGTCAAATCAAAGGAAAAGATTGTTAACACTCTTTTTTGGCCCAATCTTAATGAAACCTGGTCAGAATGTTACCCTCAATAAAATCTTGGACGAGTTCGATATTGGGTCATCTGGGGTCAAAAACTAGGTCACCAGATCAAATCAAAGGAAAAGCTTGTTAACACTCTAGAGGTCACAATTTTGGCCCAATCTTAATGAAACTTGACCAGAATGTTAATCTTGATGATCTTAAGGTCCAGTTTGAATCTGGGTCATGTAGGATCAAAAACTAGGTCACCAGGTCAAATCAATGGAAAAGCTAGTTTACACTGTAGAGTCCACATTTATGACCATATCATAATGAAACTTGGTCAGAATGTTAATCTTGATGTTCTTAAGGTCAAGTGTAAATCTGGGTCAGGTGGGGTCAGAAACTAGGTCACTAGGTCAGATCAAAGGAAAAGCTTGTTAACACTGTAGAGGCCATATTTATGAATGTATCTTCATGAAACTTAGAATGTTAAACTTGCTGATCTTTAGGGCAAGTTTGAATCTGGGTCATGTCGGGTCAAAAACTAGGTCACCAGGTCAAATCAAAGGAAAAGCTAGTTAACACTTTAGAGGCCACATTTATGACCATATCTTAATGAAACTTGGTCAGAATGTTAATCTTGATGATCTTTAGGTCAAGATTAAATCTGGGTCAGTTGGGGTCAAAAACTAGGTGACTAGGTCATATCAAAGGAAAACCTTGTTAACACTCTAGAGGCCACATTTATGACTGTATATTCATGAAACTTAGTCAGAATGTTAAACTTGATGATCTTTAGGTCAGGTTCGAATCTGGGTCATGTCGGGCCAAAAACTAGGTCACGGGGTCAAATCAAAGGAATGGCTAGTTAACACTTTAGAGGCCACATTTATGACCATATCTTAATGAAACTTGGTCAGAATGTTAATCTTAATGATCTTTAGGTCTGTAGGTCAGGTGAGCGATACAGGGCCTTCATGGCCCTCTTGTTGTTGATCATGATGACCTGACCCACACTAGAAACCTGAATTTCCTCGTACCCCAGTCTCGAACACAGTACCATAGATCTCAACTCTTTCTTCCCTAGAGCTATCCGCTACTGGAATACTCTCACAGGTCACATCCAAGTTAGTCCCAGCCTCAATATCTTTACAGAGAGGCTGGTGACAGTCAATCTCTAGTGCATTATCTCCATTTCAATTTTAACTTTGCACTCTCCTTTTATCTTATTATCTTTTAACTAATGCACTTAACTATTTATTTTAGACTAACACTATTTCCCTGACTAGCACCTCCCAGTCATAATCTTCGTTAATTGTTGGGGAGTAACCCGTAGAAAATAGAATTTAGACCTGAATTATTGTATAATTTTTCATATAATTCCTTTACTGGCATGCAGACAGATAGCCTTACTTATTTGGCTTATTAGTCCAACTAATTTGACGCGATCCTTAGATAGGAAATATTGAGATTTTTTTTCGTATGGGCAATATCCCCACTTGCGTCAAACACTCGAAAGACCAAAATAGTTGAAGCAACTTCAGATGAAATTTTCATCGCTGTCGACGCTTTACATGATAAAGGTTTAAATGCGGATTATTTCACGAATTGGCCATAAAATCAAATAAAACTTACATGTATCGAAAGGGAATTCAATTCCTCATTGATATGTGTAAAAATTATCAAATAATATTCCAATATTACAAATTTTCCGGTGATTTAAACCTATGTATGTACTGTACACGATTAACGTTTACCGTGTACAGTACGCCAGTATGCTCAATCAATAAAACCAATAACTTTACACAAAGGTGTACTGTGATTTATCTTCCATTTATTGGTCCTTCAAAGTTTTGAAGTTTAGATTGCCCGGTCACAAATATAAAACAATCTGAACATCAAATTATTTTGACTACATGTATTTGGCTTATGAGATGACTTTATGATCTGTTATTTTTATAGTTGTCATCCGTCTAACATGACGGGACAGCGACAATCAAAAGTTATCAGTCCTAGAACGCTGTGTTATTTGGACAGTAGCCAGCAGACATACATTCTGACATACATTTTAAATGTTTGCTTGTTGTGATATTTTTCATATGTCATTGAATGAAAATCGAAGTTATCCTTTACTGACTAAATCAGTGTGTATGTAAAAACATCAGTGAATGAAAACGATTTGATAGAAATATAAAAAGCTGAGTGTTTTTGTAAAGAGAATACATTATCATTCTGATTTATTGTAAAAAAATCTTGGGAAGTTTGTTTAGATTTGGACTTTAAACTAATAAAATTAATGGAAAAAATGATCAAAGCTATCCTGTACACTCTAAATCAGTGCAAATATGAAAACAATGGCATGAAGAGAAAAAAAGCATGAATTTCTATTAAAAGCTGAATGTTTTGAAATAAAATAGCTGTTTTCTGTCTGATATACAGAAAAAAATCCTACTAAATTTCATTTCTTTAAATTGGAATGCAGGAAAAATAAGTTTGCTAAACCCTGAAGGACTGTATTTGTTTTCAAACCCCACCTGTTTTTAAACCCTAAACTTTTACTGTGTTTATTTTACCTTCAGGTCATGAATAATATCATCACTGGCACTTGCAGGCACTTGGTATATAGGGTACCTCCTACAGCTGTTGGCCAGAGTACTTTCACACCTGATACAAAATTTGACAGCTAAAACTAATTGCTGTGAAAGTCATTAACGGCAGTGGCTAGGGGTCCAGTAATCAATATGAATACTGAGAACAATATTTACAAAGAGCCAGGAGACTGTATTTTATCTTTAAAAATGGTAAATGGTTTCAAAAATTTGTTCTTGTATTCTTATGCTCCTCGAAGGGCAAGCATATAGTTGCTGCTTTGTCCGTCCTTCTGTCCATCCGTCACACTTTTACTTGAAAAGTATTAATGCAAGGTGTCTGCTGGGAATTTAAAACTTGGAGCCACCAGTTTAGCCACTTTCAAAATTATGGAGCCACTTTGGAGCCAATCCATTTTTTTGAAGCCATGGTCTGTTTTTTTATGCATAAAGATGGGATATGTATATAAAATAAACAACATAACACTTGTTACACTTACTATCCATTTAAGGTCATATCTTTTGTGTTTTATATTTTCTAATGACAAATATAAATAACAATGTTAAGTCTTTTTATCAATGATGGTATATATATAAAAATATAGTATCATCATATTTAAACTTTCAACAGACTCTTTTAAACGGAAAGATGTGCATTTATAGGGAATTTTCAAGAGCTCTAAAATTGCGTGTTGCACACTTTTGTCTACAACAATCAAAAGGTAGATTTCCATGACTTTGGTTGTAAGTGTATCTTTTGTAAGTTACTGCATTGTGTATTATGGTGTGCAAACAATCTTTATGCAGAACTTGCAAACACTCTTTATGCAGAACTTAACATTTTATGATATTTCTAATCAAGAAAACTTGCAAGACAAAAATAATGACTGCAATCATAAATCAAACAGTAGGTATTTATTAATCATAAGCATTTTATATAAACAAACAGAATTATGTTTGGTTTGTTTGTTTTTCATTTGAATTCATAGGAAATTTCTTCTAGTGCAAATCTGAAATTCAGACTGAATACATTTTCAATAAATGTCATTATACTTTCATAATATTACTGCCCATACCATTGATATTCATGTAAAATTTGCAGTTTTATGACCTCCAGGACCAACCCCGAATTGTTAGCACGTAGTATTCCCAGGTATACACGATTTTTCAACTTCAAAATAAGTTTATTTAGGCTGATCACTACCAAACAGAATGTAAGCCTCTGCTGGTCTAGTCACAAGTAGTCCAAATATAGATAGTACTAATCTTTTTTCCTTTCCTAGTGCATTTTCTCGACAGCAACATGCTTATTTTTAATTAAATGGACTGATTGAAACTTCACATATTTATAGAGGCCATTGAGACAAAGTGCAGTGTCAAAAAATCATAACTCTACCTTACCTACTTCTTGAATTATCTCCCTTTATCAATAAAGGCTTGTCCGGACCATAACTTGAAGAATGTTAATGCCAGTTCGTTGAAACTTCACAAAATGATAGAGGCTATTGACTGGAAGTGTAGTGTCAAAGAACAATAACTTTACTATACCTTAGTTTTTGAATTATCTCCCTTTATTATACAAAGTAAGACTTGTCTGGAGTATAACTTTAAAAGTATAAATGGAATTTGAGTAAAACTTCAAATTTATAATCATAGAGGCCATTAAGACAAAGTGCAGTGATAAAAAATCATAATTCTATCTTACCTAGTTTTTAGCTCACCTGTCACAAAGTGACAAGGTGAGCTTTTGTGATCGCGCGGCGTCTGTCGTCCGTCGTCCGTCCGTCCGTCCGAGCGTGCGTCCGTGCGTCCGTAAACTTTTGCTTGTGACCACTCTAGAGGTCACATTTTTCATGGGATCTTTATGAAAGTTGGTCAGAATGTTCACCTTGATGATATCTAGGATAAGTTCGAAACTGGGTCACGTGCCATCAAAAACTAGGTCAGTAGGTCTAAAAATAGAAAACCTTGTGACCTCTCTAGAGGCCATATATTTCACAAGATCTTCATGAAAATTGGTCAGAATGTTCACCTTGATGATATCTAGGTCAAGTTCGAAACTGGGTCACGTGGGGTCAAAAACTAGGTCAGTAGGTCTAAAAATAGAAAAACCTTGTGACCTCTCTAGAGGCCATATTTTTCATGAGATCTTCATGAATATTGTTCAGAATGTTCACCTTGATGATATCTAGGTCAAGTTCGAAACTGGGTCAGGTGGGGTCAAAAACTAGGTCATTAGGTCTAAAAATAGAAAAACCTTTGTGACCTCTCTAGAGGCCATATTTCTCAATGGATCTTAATGAAATTGGTCAGAATGTTACCTTGATGATATCTAGGTCAAGTTCGAAACTGGGTCACGTGGGTAAAAACTAGGTCAGTAGATCTAAAAATAGAAAAACCTTGTGACCTCTCTAGAGGCCATATTTTTCATGAGATCTTCATGAATGTTGGTCAGAATGTTCACCTTAATGATATCTAGGTCAAGGTTCAATACTGGGTCATGTTGGATCAAAAACTAGGTCAGTAGGTCTAAAAATAGAAAAACCTTGTGACCTCTCTAGAGGCCATATTTCTCAATGGATCTTCATGAAAATTGGTCAGAATGTTCACCTTGATGATATCTAGGTCAAGTTCGAAACTGGGTCACATGCGGTCAAAAACTAGGTCAGTAGGTCTAAAAATAGAAAAACCTTGTGACCTCTCTAGAGGCCATATTTTTGAATGGATCTTCAGGAAAATTGGTCAGAATGTTTACCTTGATGATATCTAGATCAAGTTCGAAACTGGGTCACGTGGGGTTAAAAACTAGGTCAGTAGATCTAAAAATAGAAAAACCTTGTGACCTCTCTAGAGGCCATATTTTCATGAGATCTTCATGAATATTGGTCAGAATGTTCACCTTGATGATATCTAGGTCAGGTTCGAAACTGGGTCAGTGGGTCAAAAACTAGGTCAGTAGGTCTAAAAATAGAAAAACCTTGTGACCTCTCTAGAGGCCATATTTCTCAATGGATCTTCATGAAAATGGTGAGAATATTCAGCTTGATGATATCTAGGTCAGGTTCGTAAACTGGGTCAGTGCGGTCAAAAACTAGGTCAGTAGGTCGAAAAATAGAAAAACCTTGTGACCTCTCTAGAGGCCATATTTTTCATGAGATCTTCTTGAAATTGGTGAGAATGTTCACCTTGATGATATCTAGGTCAAGTTTAAAAGTGGGTCACGTGCCTTCAAAAACTAGGTCATTAGGTCAAATAATAGAAAAAGCTTGTGACCTCTCTAGAGGCCATATTTTCAATGGATCTTCATGAAAATTGGTCAGAATTTTTTATCTTGATGATATCTAGGTCACATGTGCTCAAAAACTAGGTCACTATGTCAAATAATAGAAATAACGACGTCATACTCAGTTCAACAACTGGGTCTGTGGGGATAGTGTGAACGATTCAGGACCATCATGTCCTCTTGTTTAGCTACTGTCACATGTGACAAGGTGAGCTTTGTGATCACGCAGCGTCCGTCGTCCGTGCGGCCGTCGGTGCGGTTCGTCACATTTTTTGTGGATCTTTATGAAAGTTGGTCAGAATGTTGATCTTGATGATTCTTGGTCAAGGTGAAATGGGTCACGTGCCTTCAAAAACTAGGTCAGTAGGTCTAAAATAGAAAAACCTTGTGACCTCTCTAGAGGCATATATTTCACAAGATCTTCATGAAAATTGGTCGAATGTTCACCTTGATAATCTAGGCAAGTTCAAAACTTTGGGTCACCGTGCCTCAAAACTAGGACAGTAGGTCTAAAAATAGAAAAACCTTGGTGCCTCTCTGAGGCCATATATTTCAAAAGATTTTCATGAAATTGGTCAGAAGTTCACTTGATGATATCTAGGTCAAGTTCGAAACTGGGTCACGTGCCATCAAAAACAAGGTCAGTAGGTCAAATAATAGAAAAATCTTGTGACCTCTCTAGAGGCTATATTTTTCATGGGATCTGTATGAAAGTTCGTCTGAATGTTCATCTTGATGATATCTAGGTCAAGTTCGAAACTGGGTCACGTGCGTTGAAAAACTGGGTCAGTAGGTCTAAAAATAGAAAAACCTTGTGACCTCTCTAGAGGCCATATATTTCATGAGATCTTCATGTAAATTGGTCAGAATGTTCACCTTGATGATATCTAGGTCAAGTTCGCAAGTGTGTCACGTGCCATCAAAAACTAGGTCAGTAGGTCAAGTAATAGAAAAACCTTGTGACCTCTCTAGAGGCCATATTTTTCATGGGATCTGTATGAAAGTTGGTCTGAATGTTCATCTTGATGATATCTAGGTCAAGTTCGAAACTGGGTCACATGCGGTCAAAAACTAGGTCAGTAGGTTTAAAAATAGAAAAACTTTGTGACCTCTCTAGAGGCCATACTTGTGAATGGATCTTCATGAGAATTGGTCAGAATGTTCATTTTGATGATATCTAGGTCAAGTTCAAAAGTGGGTCATGTGCCATCAAAAAGTAGGTCAGTAGGTCAAATAATGAAAAAACGTTTTGACCTCTCTAGAGGCCATATTTTTCATGGGATCTGTATGAAAGTTGGTCTGAATGTTAGTCTTGATGACGTCTAGGTCAGTTTCGAAACTGGGTCATGTGCCCTCAAAAACTAGGTCAGTAGGTCAAATAATAGAAAAACCTTTTGACCTCTCTAGAGGCCATATTTTTCATGGGATCTGTATGAAAGTTGGTCTGAATGTTCATCTTGATGATATCTAGGTCAAATTTGAAACTGGGTCATGTGCGGTCAAAAACTAGGTCAGTAGGTTTAAAAATAGAAAAACCTTGTGACCTCTCTAGAGGCCATACTTGTGAATGGATCTTCATAAAAATTGGTCAGAATGTTCATCTTGATGATATCTAGGTCAAGTTCGAAAGTGGGTCACATGCCATCAAAAAGTAGGTCAGTAGGTCAAATAATGAAAAATCGTTGTGACCTCTCTAGAGGCCATATTTTTCATGGGATCTGTATGAAAGTTGGTCTGAATGTTTATCTTGATGATATATAGGTCAAGTTTGAAATTGGTCAGCTGCGATAAAAAACTAGGTCAGTAGGTCTTGAAATAGAAAAACCTTGTGACCTCTCTAGAGGCCATACCCTTGAATGGACCTTCATGAGAATTGGTCAGAATGTTCAGCTTGATGATATCTAGGTGGTTGAAACTGGGTCACGTGCCTTAAAAAACTAGGTCAGTAGGTCAAATAATAAAAAAATCTTGCGACCTCTCCAGAGGCCATACTTTTCATGGGATCTGTATGAAAATTGGTCTGAATGTTCATCTTGATGATATCTAGGTCAAGTTTAAAACTGGGTCAACTGCGGTCAAAAACTAGGTCAGTAGGTCTAAAATTATTAAAATCTTTTGACCTCTCTAGAGACCATATTTTTCAATGGATCTTCATGAAAATTGATCTGAATGTTCACCTTGATGATACCTAGGTCAGTTTCAAAACTGGGTCACGTGCGGTCAAAAACTAGGCCAGTAGGTATAAAAATAGAAAAACCTTGTGACCTCTCTAGAGGCCATATTTTTCATGAGATCTTCATGAAAATTAGTGAGAATGTTCACCTTGATGATATCTAGGTAAAATTCAAAACAGGGTCACGTACCTTCGAAAACTAGGTAAATAGGTCAAATAATAGAAAAACCTTGTGACCTCTCTAGAGACCATATTTTTCAATGGATCTTCATGAAAATTGGTCAGAATTTTTATCTTGATAATATCTAGGTCAAATTCAAAACTGGGTCACATGAGCTCAATAACTAGGTCACTATGTCAAATAATAGAAAAAACAATGTCATACTCAAAACTGGGTCATGTGGGAAGAGGTGAGCGATTCAGGACCATCATGGTCCTCTTGTTTTAATTATCTCCTTTTTTTAAACAAAATAAGGCTTGTCCGGAGCATAACTTGAAAAGTATTATTGGCATTTCATTGAAACTTCACAAAATGATAGAGACTATTGATGGGAAGTGCAGTGTCAAAGAACCATAATTACTTCACCTAGTTTTTTAATGATCTCCCTTTATTATACAAAATAAAGGCTTGTCCGGAGTATAACTTGAAAAGTACTAATGGCATTTGATTGAAACTTCACATAATGATAGAGACCATTGACAGGAAGTGCAGTGTCAAAAAACATAATTCTACTTTACTTAGTTTTTTAATTATCTCCCTTTAATTATCTCCCTTTATTATACAAAATAAGGCTTGTCTGGAGCATTCCTTAAAAAGTATTAATGGCATTTCATTGAAATTTCACAAAATTATAGAGAATGATATCTTACCTGGTTTTTGAACTATCTCCCTTCATTCAATTTCCTTCTATTGATTATTTCCAATTTTTTTATATGCCTGAAGGGATTATGTTATGCCTTCGGTGTCTGTCTGTCCATCCGTCCGTTAGAAATTTAGTGTCTGCTCTGTAACTCTTGAACTCCTCGATGGATTTCAGAGAAACTTGACACAAATATTCACCACACCAAGACGACGTGCAGAGCACATGTTTTGGATGTCTTGCTTCAAGGTCAAGGTCAAGGTCACATTTAGGGGTCAGAGTTCATATCAGTTTGTTTCGTGTCCACTCTGCAACTCTTGAACTGTTTGAAGGATTTCAAAGAAAGTTTGCACAAATGTTCACCACACAGAGACAATGTGCAGAGCGTATGTTTGGGATGACTTGCTTCAAGGTCAGGGTCATGTTGGGCGTCAAAGGTCAAATATGACTTTGTTTTGTGTATACTACTCTGCATTGCAGTGCTTTTGTTTTTATTTGGCAGATCCCTTTTTCTGTTCACTTACAATAGTTTTTTTTTAATTACTTTTCTTTTCTGTTACTATAAATACATGTAGCTTATTTTGAAACTTTTTAATTATTGGCCATAGGGAAAAACCAAGACCACTTTTCTGTGGTACAACAAGGATGGTACCTCCAATTTTTAGGTGTATTTTGACATACCTGTACCTGGTACGGATTTTTTTGAATTTCTTCCCTTTGTTGTTCCTGTCCTTTGGGCATCAACAGTCAAGTTCTTTAAATTTTGCTCCCATTCTCTGATGAACCCTTCGGGGGTATATTGCCCCATTTGGCAGAGCTCTTGTTTGGTTTTTAGTACGTTATTCCCCATATGCGGACAAGCACATGCATGGGGGAGCATCATTATGGTTTTTTTGATTCCTTGTTCTCGTTGTTTTAAATACATGGTAAGCTTATTATTTTAATTCATCAGTCCCAATTTAAACTTACCATGTATTTAAAACAACGAGAAAAATACAAGAACAAAGTTTTGAAATCATCTCCTGTTTCTAGCTATGGTGAGTCATTGTGATCGCTTGATGTCTGTCGTCTGTCTGACTGTCGTCTGGCAACATTTAGCTTGTGTATGCAATAGAGGCTGTATTTTTCAATTGATCTACATGAAATTTGGTCAGAATGAAATTATGCCATATATAGTTGTGACTTATGTTGCCCTGTTATGTAGATGCTGTATTGACATGCAGTATGCTTTGTGAAAAATGTCTTTAGGAGGGGGATGTTGGTAACTCTGTTACAAATTCTTGTGTAAATTGTAAGTATGTTGCCCTATTACTAAGAATAATTTTGTTGTATTAGCATGCAATATGTTTTGTGAAAAATGGCCTTAGGTTGGAGACATTGGTAATTACCCTGTTACAAATTCTTATTTATATACTGTCAGGTGATAGAAGCATAGGAATTTTCATATATATGGCCTTTTTTTTTTGTCAAGTTTGCCAGGAATTTGTATATTGATATATATTTTCACAGTCACTTCCAGTGCATGAGTTGTAAGATCGTTTTAAAGTTGCCTGTACAGGCTATAACAGTTATAGGCATTGTTTTTCACCTAGGGTAAAATTACCGTGGACATAGAATGTCTGTTGTTTGAGGTTATGGTTGGACATCAGGCACCAAACTCTTTCTTAAGGCATAATTATGGGTTCTTTTTGATGGGTAAAGACTAAAGAGAAACGTTAGGTTGAATCACAACATTGTTGAATGTTTTTAGCTCACCTGTCACATAGTGACAGGGTGAGCTTTTGTGATCACCCTTCGTCCGTCGTCCGTCCGTGCGTCAACAATTTCTTGTCTGCACGATAGTGGTTTCATTTATGACTTTATTTAAACCAAACTTGCACACAACTTGTATCACCATAAGATCTTGGTTCCTTTCTTGAACTGGCCAGATCCCATTATGGGTTCCAGAGTTATGGCCACTGAAAGGAACAAAATAAACTATTTTGACCTTGTCTGCACAATAGCAGCTTTATTTATGATTATATTTTTACCAAACTTGCACACAACTTGTATCACCATAAGATCTTGGTTCCTTTCTTGAACTGGCCAGATTCCATTATGGGTTCCAGAGTTATGGCCCCTGAAAGGGCCAGAATAAGCTATTTTGACCTTGTCTGCAAAATAGCAGCTTCATTTATGATTTTATTTTAACCAAACTTGCACACAACTTGCATCACCATAAGATCTTGTTTTCTTTCTTGATCTAGCCAGATTCCATTATGGGTTCCAGAGTGATGGCCCCTGAAAGGGCCAGAATTAGCTATTTTGACCTTGTCTGCACAATAGCAGCTTCATTTATGATTTGAATGTAATCAAACTTGCACAAAACTTGTGTCACCATAAGATCTTGATTCCTTTCTTGAATCGGCCAGATCCCTTAATGGGTTCCAGAGTTATGGCCCCTGAAATGGCCAAAATAAGCTAATTTGTTATCAGAATGGATTTATATCATTAAGTACTTATAGGACTCATTTGAAATTTCATTGTTGTCTTTAGCTGGACTGAGACAATCATGAAAGATAACTATGGACTGATTTTATGTCAAATTACCTCCCTTTATTTCAAATTAAAGTGGGTATATCTCAATAACTAATGAAGATACTGATCTGAAATTTCATTTATGTCATCAGATTGACTGAGACAATCATAGTAAATAACTATGGACTGATTTTATGTAGGGCTGTCATCGATAGAAATGATATCAATGTATCAACGATATTTTTTTGTCGATCGATTATCGATTCCCATTTTCAAAAATCGATATTTTACAGAGAGAAAAAACTATCCAGATAAACACTCAGACCCGCAAAAACAATTAAGCTCACAAAGTTGTAAATTTAGATAAATGCAAAAGAGAAGTGAAGGCAAACTAAAAATGAAAGATTTTATTAATTTTTAGCTCACCTGTCACAAAGTGACAAGGTGAGCTTTTGTGATCGCGCGGTGTCCGTCGTCCGTCAGTGCGTCCATCCGTCCGTAAACTTTTGCTTGTGACCACTCTAGAGGTCACATTTTTAGCTCACCTGTCACAAAGTGACAAGGTGAGCTTTTGTGATCGCGCGGTGTCGGTCGTCCGTCGTGCGTGCGTGCGTGCGTGCGTGCGTGCGTGTGTCCGTAAACTTTTGCTTGTGACCACTCTAGAGGTCACATTTTTCATGGGATCTTTATGAAAGTTGGTCAGAATGTTCATCTTGATGATATCTAGGTCAAGTTCGAAACTGGGTCACGTGCCTTCAAAAACTAGGTCAGTAGATCTAAAAATAGAAAAACCTTGTGACCTCTCTAGAGGCCATATATTTCACAAGATCTGCATGAAAATTGGTCAAAACGTTCATCTTGATGATATCTAGGTCAGGTTCGAAACTGGGTCACGTGCCGTCAAAAACTAGGTCAGTAGGTCTAAAAATAGAAAAACCTCGTGACCTCTCTAGAGGCCAGATTTTTCATGGGATCTGTATGAAAGTTAGTCTGAATGCTCATCTTGAAGATATCTAGGTCAAGTTCGAAACTGGGTCACGTGCAGTCAAAAACTAGGTCAGTAGGTCTAAAAATAGAAAAACCTTGTGACCTCTCTAGAGGCCATATATTTCAAGAGATCTTCATGAAAATTGGTCAGAATGTTCACCTTGATGATATCTAGGTCAAGTTCGAAAATGGGTCACGTGCCATCAAAAACTACGTCAGTACGTCAAATAATAGAAAAACCTTGTGACCTCTCTAGAGGCCATATTTTTCATGGGATCTGTATGAAAGTTGGTCTGAATGTTCATCTTGATGATATCTAAGTCAATTTCGAAAGTGGGTCACATGCCATCAAAAACTAGGTCAGTAGATAAAATAATAGAAAAACCTTGTGACCTCTCTAAAGGCCATATTTTTCATGGGATCTGTATGAAAGTTGGTCTGAATGTTCATCTTGATGATAAAAAGGTCAAGTTTGAAACAGGGTCATGTGCGGTCAAAAACTAGGTCAGTAGGTCTAAAACTAGAAAAACCTTGTGACCTCTCTAGAGGCCATACTTATGAATGGATCTCCATAAAAATTGGTCAGAATGTTCACCTTGATGATATCTAGGTCAAGTTTGAAACTGGGTCACGTGCCTTAAAAAACTAGGTCAGAAGGTCAAATAATAAAAAAAACCTTGTGACCTCTCTAGAGGCCATACCTTTCATGGGATCTGTATGAAAGTTGGTCTGAATGTTCATCTTGAAGATATCTAGGTCAAGTTTGAAACTGGGTCAACTGCGGTCAAAAACTAGGTCAGTAGGTCTAAAATTATTAAAATCTTTTGACCACTCTAGAGGCCATATTTTTCAATGGATCTTCATGAAAATTGATCTGAATGTTCACCTTGATGATATATAGGTCAGTTTCTAAACTGGGTCACGTGCGGTCAAAAACTAGGCCAGTAGGTATAAAAATAGAAAAACGTTACCTTTCTAGAGGCCATATTTTTCATGAGATCTTCATGAAAATTAGTGAGAATGTTCACCTTGATGATATCTAGGTAGAACTCAAAACAGGGTAACGTACCTTCGAAAACTAGGTCAATTGGTCAAATAATAGAAAAACCTTGTGACCGCTCTAGAGACCATATTTTTCAATGGATCTTCTTGAAAATTGGTCAGAATTTTTATCTTGATAATATCTAGGTTAGGTTCAAAACTGGGTCACATGAGCTCAAAAACTAGGTCACTATGTCAAATAATAGGAAAAACGACGTCATACTCAAAACTGGGTCATGTGGGAAGAGGTGAGCGATTCAGGACCATCATGGTCCTCTTGTTTGTGGGATCTTTATGAAAATTGGTCAGAATGTTCATCTTGATGATATCTAGGTCAAGTTCGAAACTGGGTCACGTGCCGTCAAAAAGTAGGTCACTAGGTCTAAAAATAGAAAAACCTTGTGACCTCTCTAGAGGACATATATTTCACAAGATCTTCATGAAGATTGGTCAGAATGTTCATCTTGATGATATCTAGGTCAGGTTCGAAACTGGGTCACGTGCGGTCAAAAACTAGGTCAGTAGGTCTAAAAATAGAAAAACCTTGTGACCTCTCTAGAGGCCATATATTTCATGAGATCTTCATGAAAATTGGTCAGAATGTGCACCTTGATGATATCTACGTCAAGTTCGAAAGTGGGTCATGTGCCTTCAAAAAGTAGGACAGTAGGTCAAATAATAGAAAAACCTTGTGACCTCTCTAGAGGCCATATTTTTCATGGGATCTGTATGAAAGTTGGTCTGAATGTTCATCTTGATGATATCTAGGTCAAGTTCGAAAGTGGGTCACGTGCCGTCAAAAACTAGGTCAGTAGATCAAATAATAGAAAAACCTTATGACCTCTCTAAAGGCCATATTTTTCATGGGATCTGTATGAAAGTTGGTCTGAATGTTCATCTTGATGATAAAAAGGTCAAGTTTGAAACAGGGTCATGTGCGGTCAAAAACTAGGTCAGTAGGTCTAAAAATAGAAAAACCTTGTGACCTCTCTAGAGGCCATACTTGTGAATAGATCTCCATAAAAATTGGTCAGAATGTTCATCTTGATGATATCTAGGTCAAGTTTGAAACTGGGTCACGTGCCATCATAAACTAGGTCAGTAGGTCTAAAAATAGAAAAACCTTGTGACCTCTCTGGAGGCCATATATTTCACAAGATCTTCATGAAAATTGGTCAGAACGTTCACCTTGATGATATCTAGGACAAGTTCGAAACTGGGTCACGTGCCTTCAAAAACTAGGTCAGTAGATCAAATAATAGAAAAACCTTGTGACCTCTCTAAAGGCCATATTTTTCATGGGATCTGTATGAAAGTTGGTCTGAATGTTCATCTTGATAATATCTAGGTCAAGTTCGAAACTGGGTCATGTGCGGTCAAAAACTAGGTCAGTAGGTCTAAAAATAGAAAAACGTTGTGACCTCTCTAGAGGCCATATATTTCATGAGATCTTCATGAAAATTGGTCAGAATGTTCACCTTGATGATATCTAGGTCAAGTTCGAAAGTGGGTCATGTGCCATCAAAAAGTAGGTCAGTAGGTCAAATAATAGAAAAACCTTGTGACCTCTCTAGAGGCCATATTTTTCATGGGATCTGTATGAAAGTTGGTCTGAATGTTCATCTTGATGATATCTAGGTGAAGTTCAAAAGTGGGTCACGTGCCGTCAAAAACTAGGTCAGTAGATAAAATAATAGAAAAACCTTGTGACCTCTCTAAAGGCCATATTTTTCATGGGATCTGTATGAAAGTTGGTCTGAATGTTCATCTTGATGATATATTGGTCAAGTTCGAAACAGGGTCATGTGCGGTCAAAAACTAGGTCAGTAGGTCTAAAAATAGAAAAACTTTGTGACCTCTCTAGAGGCCATACTTGTGAATGGATCTCCATAAAAATTGGTCAGAATGTTCATCTTGATGATATCTAGGTGAATTTCGAAAGTGGGTCACGTGCCATCAAAAAGTAGGTCAGTAGGTCAAATAATGAAAAAACGTTGTGACCTCTCTAGAGGCCATATTTTTCATGGGATCTGTATGAAAGTTGGTCTGAATGTTTATCTTGATGATATATAGGTCAAGTTTGAAACTGGGTCAACTGCGATCAAAAACTAGGTCAGTAGGTCTTGAAATAGAAAAACCTTGTGACCTCTCTAGAGGCCATACCCTTGAATGGATCTACATGAAAATTAGTCAGAATGTTCACCTTGATGATATCTAGTTAAAGTTTGAAACTGGGTCACGTGCCTTAAAAAACCAGGTCTGTAGGTCAAATAATAAAAAAACCTTGTGACTTTTCTACAGGCCATACTTTTCATGGGACCTGTATGAAAGTTGGTCTGAATGTTCATCTTGATGATATCTAGGTCTAGTTTGAAACTGGGTCACGTGCCATCAAAAACTAGGTCAGTAGGTCTAAAATTATTAAAAACTTTTGACCTCTCTAGAGGCCATATTTTTCAATAGATCTTCATGAAAATTGATCTGAATGTTCACCTTGGATGATATCTAGGTCAGTTTCGAAACTGGGTCACGTGTGGTCAAAAACTAGGCCAGTAGGTATAAAAATAGAAAAACCTTGTGACCTCTAGAGGCCATATTTTTCATGAGATCTTCATGAAAATTAGTGAGAATGTTTACCTTGATGATATCTAGTTAAAGTTCAAAACAGGGTCACGTACCTTCGAAAACTAGGTCAATATGTCAAATATTAAAAAAAAAACCTTGTGACCTCTCTAGAGACCATATTTTTCAATGGATCTTCATGAAAATTGGTCAGAATTTTTATCTTGATAATATCTAGATCAAGTTCAAAACTGGGTCACATGAGCTAAAAAACTAGGTCACTATGTCAAAAAATAGAAAAAACGACGTCATACTAAAAACTGGGTCATGTGGGAAGAGGTGAGCGATTCAGGACCATCATGGTCCTCTTGTTATTTATTTCTTTTATTTCATAAATACAAATACAACACAATCAAACAGTAATATGAAAAGTAGGCAATAAAACTAAAAATAGCATTTACAGGAAGGTATATAGTATGCATATGAACAAACAGGTTGTTAATCTAACTTAATAATCGATGTATCGTCGATATTTGTCTTATGAAATATCGGTATCGTCGATATGCTTAAGACCCAATCAGTGACAGCCCTAATTTTATGTCAAATTACCTCCCTTTATTCAAATTAAAATGGGTGTATCTCAGTAACCAATGAAGGTACGGATTTGAAATGTCATTTGTGCCATCAGATTATCTCGGACAATCAGGGTAGATAACTTTTGATTGAATATATGACAAATTACCTCCCTTTATTTCATGTAAATGAATATACCTCGGCAGCATCTAATGAGATTGGTTTTAAATGTTATTTAAGTCTTCCAGGGTAAGAAATTGTCATGCTAGTACAAAAATGCAGCATTTGAGCCTATGATCCTCAAACTTGATATTGAGATTGGCCCTGACTAGTATGTGACCCATAGGTCAAAAGGGACTGTTACAAGAAAATGTTTATCCTGATGATATTTTATGTGTATGCCTATGTGATCTATGTCAAAACTTGATCTTATCATTTAGAGCAATGGTACTCAGGTGAGCGATATAGGGCCATCATGGCCCTCTTGTTTGTTTTTCCTTTTGCCATTCGCCAGAAATTAAAAATGTAGAAAGTCCTTTTAGTGTGTGAATAAGTATGGCTTTCCTTAAATCAATGAAATGCTTTATCTAAATTATAAAACTGGTATTGGCAGTATCTGAATTATATTAAGAATGGGTACACGTCCCTACTAAACAGTTAAACGTGAATGCTTTTCTGTGTTACAGGAGCCTGATGTATCTAAGCTGACCAGGGAGTATTTTATAAAGTCTTCAAGTATAAGTACTACAGAAAGTTCAGTCATTCTTCTCACACAGACAGCACTTGCATTACAACAGGCGGAGAAGGAATATAAAGAGGTTTTACTTGTTCTCTGTTCTTTTTCTTTTTTCTCCCATAAATTACTGCACGTAATCCCACTCTGGGACATAAGTGCATGATACAAAGTAATTGTGAGGTTTGTGAAATTGTCGTACATGTACAGGTTTTAAAATGATAAAGATAATGCCCTTGTTACATGGGACAGAGACCAGCACTCCCTGAAATGCCTCATAGGTGTTGGTTAAAGGGATGCACACAGGAAGGCTTTTCCACAGTCTGGTACCAAAAAAGAAAGAGTATCATAATGGCTAATACCTGCAGGGTGTCCACTGAGAGGATGCACTTAGAAAGAGACCAGTAATTTCAGGTACATGTAGTTGCCACTAGTGCAGAGGGATGCTTGTTGAAAGATTTTTTTTATGAAGAAAAAATTTATTTATATGATGATGAGCTCATAGACAATTCTATATACCATCACAAGCTTTACATTGACATAGCTTTCTTACAATGTCTTTCAGTCATAGTGGTATGACTCAAAATAGCTTGTTGCCTTGAAGTTATAGTGGATTCGTGATATTTGGTTAGAGGGGGCAGGTTCATTTCAATTAAGGAAGCATATCTCTGTATTTTAACATGTTCTTTTAAGTCATATCTTTTAAATTAGTTGACACTGTAATCAATTTTGTTATTCTTACAATCACACTTTTACTCATGCTATCACTCTTACAGCCACAGTATTACTCTTGCTATTACACTCTCACAATCACACTTTTATTACTATTACACTCTCACAATCACACTTTTACTCTTGCTATTACACTCTCACAATCACACTTTTACTCTTGCTATTACACTCTCACAATCACACTATTTTACTTGCTGTTACACTCTCACAATCACACTTTTACTCATGCTATTACACTCTCACAATCACACTTACGCTTGCTATAACACTCTCACAATCACACTTTTATTGCTATTACAGTCTCACAATCACACTTTTACTCTTGCTATTACACTCTTAGAATCACACTATTACTCTTGCTATTACACTCTCACAATAACACTTACTCTTGCTATTACACTCTCACAGCCACACTTTTACTCTTGCTATTAGACTCTTACAATCACACTTTTATTGCCATTACACTCTCACAATCACACCTTTACTCTTGCTATTACACTCTCACAATCACACTTTTACTCTTGCTATTACACTCTTACAATCACACTATTACTCTTGCTATTACACTCTCACAATCACACTTTTACTCTTGCTATTGCACTCACAATCACACTATTACTTTTGCTATTGCACTTTCGCAATCACACTATTACTCTTGCTATTAGACTCTTACAATGACACTTTTATTCTTGCTGTTGCACTCACAATCACACTATTACTCTTGCTATTGCACTCTCGCAATCACACTTTTACTCTTGCTATTAGACTCTTACAATGACACTTTATTCTTGCTATTACACTGTTAAAATCATACTTTTATTCATGCTGTAATGCTTTACTGCAATACAAAAATATAATTATGTTTATGTATTCTTTTATTCAGGCTTTGTTAGCTGTAGTTTTTCTGCTGGAATATAAATTAACAGTTCTTGGCAATGCACAAGAAGAAGCAAGAATATGGGATCTTATACTTGAAGGACGTAGCCTTATTAACAATACCAAGAAGAAAAGGGATGTGAGTATGTTAATATTAATAGTGGTGTGGATGGATGGATGTGGTCAAACTCACCATGTCTGTTTGTGTCAAGGTAACTGTTACTTTTAAGTACTGGAGTCTGCTCAGGATCTCATGGTAGGTTGATGTGAATTATGTGAAACTTGGGTTACTTGTAGCTTTTATCAGCACCGGCATTGACCATATATTTTGCTGATGGGGTCAGTGTCGCTGTTACTTATTAAAATAATTAACAAAACAAACCTTTCTGATAACAGGTTTTCAGCATGTGTTCACCTTGGTTATTTGACAGAAAATAATTAGAATTTGAAGTGCTATAAGTCATTTTGAGAAGTTGTGAGATGCATGCGGCGAACTTTTCAGTACAGGTGCAGAAACCATAAATATGTGTTAGGGAAACTGACTGCTGTTTTGTAACCGTGAAAAATATTGTATTAATTAAACAATGAAATGATCAGGCTTGGCACATTCCCGAAGCTGGTATTTTGCTCATTCTTGTTTTTTTTAATCATCATTTTCACTGGGGAAGATCGAATTTATTGTACATGTATGTGACATTACCTGGGAATATGTCTTTATCTTTAAAAAGCTATGTTCTGTCATATATGAGAAACAAAAATAATTTTAATTTTAAAATGAAATCGTTTTTTCGCATTTTTAAACAAATTCGCAGTAAAATACTGCTTAACAATTAACTGTATAGTAAAGGTATATGTTTGTAACATTACAGAATTCGGTAAGGGGCACGGTAGTATCTTGTACAAAACAAGACGTGACATTTCAATCAAAAAATTAATTATGTTAAAAAGCACTAAATCTCTTCACCCCATATTTTTACTGAAATTTACAAGCAAATGAAACTAGCGCAAATTTCGGCACTTTCTAAAGTTTTCTCAAGAAAGCAGAACCTCACTAAATGTTTGTTTGAATGCTTGTTTGTTTGACTGTGTTTTAAGTTGTTTTTCAACATTATTTCAATCACAGTGGTCACTTGGCCTTACCAGTTTTTTTTTGTTTATTCTGCACCAGCACTGTCTTGGTCTCTGGTAAAAAAGACTTACTTTGGGACCTCCGTGGCCGAGCAGTTAAGGTCGCTGACTTTGAATTACTTACCCCTCACATCTATGGGTTTGAAACCTTGCTTAACCCTTACCCTGTTAAATTTCTATAATGAACTTGTCCATCTTTCAATATGGACAGTACCATTAACTGTTAAAAGGGGTGCTTACCAAAAAGATACTGGCTGAATAGCGAACAGTGCAGATCATGATCAGACTGCACAGATGTGCAGGCTGATCATGATCTACACTGGTCGCAAAGGCAGAACCAATCGTGTCCGGCATGGTAAGGGTTAGGGTTAAGACATTGTTCATGTGACAAAACCACCCAGTTGGTTTACAGATGGCGAACCATTCTTCTCAGGTACACGCCCATAATGAAACGATATCTGGTTGTTGTAAAATTGAACCCAACAGAAAAGTAACTTACGCCTTCTCCATATGACTCAAATGTAGAGGATGTTGACACACTGTCCACTGTCAAACCGCTAAGGAGAACATACAGCCCTGCTTGGGATCAAAGTCATGACCTCTGGATGTGAAACATTATGTTCTGCTTTCTGAACTAGCAGGTGGGCTTACATTACAAAACAAACTTTTTAAACTAATGTGGCAAATGTTTGAACTACAGAAAAGAGTAAAGTAAAGTTTTGTTACTATATTTATTTGTCGATGTCCATCTGTATTCATACTCTCTTCTGTTTCATTTGTTTAGCAGCAGGGAAATCATGAAAAAAGAATATTTCCTTATACTTACCAAGCTGATTGCTGATAAGAAACAATATCAATCTTGTATAGTATTTCACATGTGTTGGGTGTACATTGCTAGCAAAGCACAAACTCAGATTGGTATTCAAATACAAACCTACATGTCCTACTCTGTGATACTGGGATACATGCCTCATTCTAATATGACTAACAATGCCTTAATCATCACAACGATATTATGTTGATGTCACATCAAGAAATATAGCCCTTTCAAATTTCATCAAATATTTTACTTAATAACATGTTTTAAACAAAATGTCACATTGCACAAATGTGTTGATTAATTTACAAACATACTGAGTTAGTTATTCGCTTTGCTGAATAATTCGCAATTTTTTTCGCCTGAACTGAATTCTGCAGCAAGACGTATTACCATTTCCGGCTCAGGCGTGTATAAACAAAGACCTACTATTGGCGCCATGCTTGCGCTAAGAAACAGTTCCATCATATTTGATATAAAAATTACAATAAAAAACATATTAGAATCGAAATTATTTATAGCAAAACAGTGCTTTATCACTATTTATACACTCGGGCGGTTATACGTATAACTACCCGTCATATATAAATAGTGATAAAGCACTGTTTTGCTATAAATTATTTCTTAATTAAAGGTGGTCAGTCACATTTGAGCAACATTTTAAGACATTTATCAGTTTTTAGCTCACCTGTCACAAAGTGACAAGGTGAGCTTTTGTGATCACGCGGCGTCTGTCGTCTTTCCCCCGTGCGTGCGTGCGTGCGTGCGTGCGTGCGTCCGTAAACTTTTGCTTGTGACCTCTCTAGAGGTCACATTTTTCATGGGATCTTTATGAAAGTTGGTCAGAATGTTCATCTTGATGATATCTAGGTCAAGTTTGAAACTGGGTCACGTGCCTTCAAAAACTAGGTCAGTAGGTCTAAAAATAGAAAAACCTTGTGACCTCTCTAGAGGCCATATATTTCACAAGATCTTCATGAAAATTGGTCAGAACGTTCACCTTGATGATATCTAGGTCAAGTTCGAAACTGGGTTACGTGCCTTCAAAAACTAGGTCAGTAGGTCAAATAATAGAAAAACCTTGTGACCTCTCTAAAGGCCATATTTTTCATGGGATCTGTATGAAAGTTGGTCTGAATGTTCATCTTGATGATATCTAGGTCAGGTTCGAAACTGGGTCACGTGCAGTCAAAAACTGGGTCAGTAGGTCTCAAAATAGAAAAACCTTGTGACCTCTCTAGAGGCCATATATTTCATGAGATCTTCATGAAAATTGGTCAGAATGTTCACCTTGATGATATCTAGGTCAGGTTTGAAAGTGGGTCACGTGCCTTCAAAAACTAGGTCAGTAAGTCAAATAATAGAAAACCTTGTGACCTCTAAAGAGGCCATATTTTTAATGGGATCTTCATGAAAATTGGTCAGAATGTTCACCTATATGATATCTAGGTCAGGTTTGAAAGTGGGTCACATGCCTTCAAAAACTAGGTCAGTAAGTCAAATAATAGAAAAACCTTGTGACCTCTGTAGAGGCCATATTTTTAATGGGATCTTCATGAAAATTGGTCAGAATGTTCATCTTGATGATATCTAGGTCAAGTTCGAAACTGGGTCAACTGTGGTCCAAAACTAGGTCAGTAGGTCTAAAAATAGAAAATCCTTGTGACCTCTGTAGAGGCCATATTTTTCAATTGATCTTCATGAAAATTGGTCAGAATGTTCACCTTGATGATATCTAAATCAAATTTGAAACTGGGTCACGTGCGGTCCAAAACTAGGTCATTAGGTCAAATAATAGAAAAACCTTGTGACCTCTCTAGAGGCCATACTTGTGAATGGATCTGCATAAAGATTGGTCAGAATGTTCATCTTGATGATATCTAGGTCAAGTTCGAAAGTGGGTCACGTGCCATCAAAAAGTAGGTCAGTAGGTCAAATAATGAAAAACCTTGTGACCTCTCTAGAGGCCATATTTTTCATGGGATCTGTATGAAAGTTGGTCTGAATGTTTATCTTGATGATATATAGGTCAAGTTTGAAACTGGGTCAACTGCGATCAAAAACTAGGTCAGTAGGTCTTGAAATAAAAAACCTTGTGACCTCTCTAGAGGCCATACCCTTGAATGGATCTTCATGAAAATTTGTCAGAATGTTCACCTTGATGATATCTAGGTCAAGTTTGAAACTGGGTCACGTGCCTTTAAAAACTAGGTCAGTAGGTCAAATAATAAAAAAAAACCTTGTGACCTCTCTAGAGGCCATACTTTTCATTGGATCTGTATGAAAGTTGGTCTGAATGTTCATCTTGATGACATCTAGGTCAAGTTTGAAACTGGGTCAGTTGCGGTCAAAAACTAGGTCAGTAGGTCTAAAATTAGAAAAATCTTTTGACCTCTCTAGAGGCCATATTTTTCAATGGATCTTCATGAAAATTGATCTGAATGTTCACCTTGATGATATCTAGGTCAGTTTAGAAACTGGGTCACGTGCGGTCAAAAACTAGGCCAGTAGGTATAAAAATAGAAAAACGTTGTGACCTCTCTAGAGACCATATTTTTCAATGGATCTTCATGAAAATTGGTCAGAATTTTTATCTTGATAATATCTAGGTCAAGTTCAAAACTGGGTCACATGAGCTCAAAAACTAGGTCACTATGTCAAATAATAGAAAAAACGACGTCATACTCAAAACTGGGTCATGTAGGAAGAGGTGAGCGATTCAGGACCATCATGGTCCTCTTGTCTTGTATTTTGTGAGATATTTCTTTATGGAACAAAAAGACTCATTGCTTACAGTAAGATTCATACTGGAAATGTATATTTTATTAATTTTCATGAAATTTTGGAATTACCTCCCTTTAATAAAAAAGTATTTAAAACTTGGTCTGTTTCTTTACATTTCAATAAAATTTCTAGTTTGTATTTGCATTTAATTGGGATATTTCAACTACCTGAGACAAAAGGCAAGCTTTAAAACAGTATGTAGCTTGTTAATTGATCTTCAGTCTATCTTTGTTGCACAACAGAGATAGGCTAAGGAAGGTAATATTTATTTAATAAACTTGAATTACTATTGAATTTTGGCAAAATATATACTTGTCAAAGCAAATCTTTGACAAATTTAATACAATAGTGCTTATATTCATATTATTCCTTACACAAAGTATGTTTACTTATGCTAAAATAAAGTTATCTTGGTTGGGCAACCAGAATAGGAAAGAAATATCAAATTCTGAAAATACTTACAGTGAAAATCTAACATGTATTAAGAACTCAGTGGACACAAATGAGTGTAAATGATTTGTTGTTAAAGTTTTGAACAAATCCATTAGTTGACCAAAATCTGATTCAATATTCAGGTTGGACTAATTTTCATGGATTTCTTGGTTCAATTATTCCAATCCCCAAACAAGTAGAATTCCTATTCATTATATGTTCAGAAGTTGAAGTCTACAGATTCATAGACATTTTGATCAAAACCACAATTTTCCCCCCAAAATTAAATTATTTCATGGTAGTTTCAGTTCAATAAGATGTCTGTCTGTCCATTTGAATTGGTGTCATGCATATTATCTCAAAAAGTCATCAAATACCATAGAATTGTTATCCAACATGTGAAGTTGTGCACCTGGGGTTCTGTTTTAGGATTTCACCCAGCCAGACCAGAGTTATGTATAAAGAGCATAAAGGTTTGTGTCATACATGTCTCCAAAAGTATTTGACGTAGAGCCATGAACCATAATTTATTGTGGATTGTTTATACCGGTAGTGTGATAAGTTGTGCAACTAAGGTTTTGTTTGGGGTTTCACTTGGTCAGACCAGAGTTATGGCCCTTGTCTTAGTAAAAAAAGATGCACAGAGGGCTTAAAAGTTTGTGTTGTTGTGCTGCATGTGTCACAAAAAGAATTGATCCAGAGTCTTGAAACCATGCAGAAATATTACTAAGCATGTGAGTTTGTACAGCCATGTTTTGTTCAGGATTTCACACTGCAAGAACAGATAAACGGCCTTTGACTTAGTAAAAATTATCTCTTAAAAGGCTCAGAAAGTTTGTTGTACGTGTTGCAAAAAATATTTGGCCTGAATTCATGGAACTTTATAGGAATGTTGTTCAGCATATGAAGTAGTGCACTTAGAATTTTATTTATGATTTTTTCCCCCCCCCCCCCCCCCCAACTCCACCCCACCCTCCACAATAAAAGAATGAATGAAAAGAACATGGCTAGCTTTAGCAGTTTGAAAATCCCCTTGCAAGTTTGAGATCCAGAATGAAGCCAGTGATTACAGACATATATTGATTATTTTATATGGATGAGGTTTATATGTAGTTCTTACAGTGATAAATATTTTTTCAGGATTTAGAAATTTTGTTCAGTAGAACGCTGGCACTTGTAAACAATGCTTCAGAAGTGGCTTTCATGACTGGTAAGTAAATAATTGAAATTTTTATAGAGATATGTGTAAGATGGTTTAGGGAGGGTGGAAACAAACCTTGAAATGAATGAACTCTAACATGTCTGTCCACCTGTTGTAGAAGTTAGTTTGAACTACCCCTTCAATATTATTATTCCTCCCTTCGAATAAGGAGGGGTATATTGTTTTGCAGATGTGGGTTGGTCGGTCGGTATGAAGACCAATCGGTTTCCGGCTGATAACTCAAGAAGGCTTGGGCCTAGAATCATGAAAGTTGACAGGGAGCATAGTAATGACCGGCAGATGATTCGAATTGATTTTGAGATCAGTAGGTCAAAGGTCAAGCTCACAGTGATCAGGAACAGTTAAACAGTTTCCGGATGATTACTCAAGAACGCCTCGGCCTAGGATCGTTGAATTTGATAGGGAGGTTGGTCATGAACAAGCAGATGATACGTATGATTTTTAAGTCAGTAGACCAAAGGTCAAGGTCACATTGACCCGGAACAGTTAAACCAGTTTCTGGACAATAACTTGAGAACGCTTTGGCCTAAGATCACGAAATTTAAGAGGTAGGTTGATCATGACCAGCAGACCCCTACAGATTTGAGGTCAATAGGTCAAAGGTCAAGTTCACATCGACCCAGGACAGTAGAACTTTTGTATACAGTGACCAAAAAATTTCTGTTCCTTGTGCAATTACTGAATGCACTAAGGGGGGCATTTCATGTTCTATGAGCTCTTGTTTCATAGATTATAACTAAATTTCAAAGGTACAAAGCTCAGATTTGTAAAGTTACAAATACCTGTTCATAAATAGATTATTTCTTGATATATGTTCATGAAATTTGTTTCATTACACTCAGAGGGAATGCTCTAAATTTGATGAAATACCAAAAACAAAAAAAGCTGCTATTTCAGATTTAAAACAATAGACTACATGGATAGCTTAGAAGAAGAGCATCCGCTTTGAGCGCGGGCAGTCATGGGTTTGATCCCCGACTGCTTCATACCAAAGAGATGAAAAATGGTACCAGCAGCTCCTTAATGCTTGGCCCTAACTCTAAAACAAGAGTGCCAGAATGTCACAATATACGCCCGTCACAGCAAATTTATTTACTCTAGCACCTGTATTTGCAGATGTAATTTTAATTTTGTGGTTGTTTAGTAATCATTGTAATTCTTTTGTTTTTCTAAGTCCACAAAAAAACTCCTTACCAGGTAGAGATACCTTAAAATACACCTAAAATTAGAAAGTAACAACTATGTTGTACCACAGAAAAGTGGTCTTGGTTTTTCCCTACGGTCAATTATAAAAAAGTTACAATATAAGTTATTTATAGTAACAACTAAGGGAAGTTAATCTTTAAAAAAAAATTTTTTTTTTCAAGTCCACACAAAAATCCTTACCAGGTAGAGATTGGTCAAAATACACCTCAAAATTGGATGTAACATGCATGTTGTACTACAGAAAAGTGGTCTCGATTTTTCCCTACGTCTAGTAATGAAAAAGTTACACTATAAGCTATTTATAGTAACAACAAAGGGAAGTAATTCTAAAGAAGGGAACTGCGCATGACACTTCGTCTCATGATGGTGTATAATTGTGCCAAGTTACATCAAAATCCCTCTATGCATGAAGAAGAAATGCATCGGACAGTCATTCTTGTATCTGACCTTTGGCCTCTAAGTGTGACCTTGACTTTAGACCTAGGGACCTGGTTCTTGCGCATGACACTCCATCTTGTGGTGGTGAACATTTATACCAAGTTATATCAAAATCCCTCCATGCATGAAGAAGAAATGCTCCGGACAAAGTTTTCATTCTTGTATCCTTTGACCTCTAAGTGTGACCTTGACCTTAGACCTAGGGACCTGGTTCTTGCGCATGACAATCCGTCTCATGATGAGGAACAATTGTGCCAACTTTCGTCAAAATCCCTCTATGCATGAAGAAGATATGCTCCGGACAAAGTTTTCATTCTTGTATCCTTTGACCTCTAAGTGTGACCTTGACCTTAGACCTAGGGACCTGGTTCTTGCGCATGACACTCCGTCTCATGATGATAAACAATTGTGCCAACTTTCATCAAAATCCCTCTATGCATGAAGAAGATATGCTCCGGACAAAGTCATACTTGAATTTGACCTTTGACCTCTAAGTGTGGCCTTGACCTTAGACCTAGGGACCTGGTTCTTGCGCATGACACTCCGTCTTGTGGTGGTGAACATTTATACTAAGTTATATCAAAATCCCTCCATGCATGAAGAAGAAATGCTCCGGACAAAGTTTTCATTCTTGTATCCTTTGACCTCTAAGTGTGACCTTGACCTTAGACCTAGGGACCTGGTTCTTGCGCATGACACTCCGTCTCATGATGAGGAACAATTGTGCCAACTTTCATCAAAATCCCTCTATGCATGAAGAAGATATGCTCCGGACAAAGTTTTCATTCTTGTATCCTTTGACCTCTAAGTCGTCACCTTAGCGCAAAAAGTCAATAAGTCCTTCTTTAAATCAATGCAGTTATCCACTTTTTGCACTGAGGTGACGAAGTGTGACCTTGACCTTAGACCTAGGGACCTGGTTCTTGCGCATGACACTCCGTCTCATGATGATAAACAATTGTGCCAACTTTCATCAAAATCCCTCTATGCATGAAGAAGATATGCTCCGGACAAAGTCATACTTGAATTTGACCTTTGACCTCTAAGTGTGACCTTGACCTTAGACCTAGGGACCTGGTTCTTGCGTATGACACTCCGTCTCATGATGGTGAACAACTGTGCCAAGTTTCATCAAAATCCCTCCATGCATGTAGAAGATATGCTCCGGACAAGGTCTGTGGACGCCGATATCCGCCCGCCCGCCCATCCGCCCGCCAGGGGCGTTCCCATAATACGTCCCGTTTTTCAAACGGGCGTATAAAAAAGGGAAACTTGTTTGAAAAATCTCTTCTCACATACCCTCCTGGTAACGTATCGCATCAGGAATGAGGTGTCAAGAGTGGTTATTGATATATAGAACTTGCTTCACAATAGGCCTAACGTAAATTTGTCTAAAATAAACAATCGATTTTTCTCAAAAACATTTCCAATGAGATGTCTACAATCTACATTTTCAATGAAAAAGCTGTGAAACTACAGACTCGGAACTTTTAATGAAGAAAATTTTTGGAGTAATTCTAGTCTTGATACACTGCTCTGTGTTTTTTCTAGTAAAACAAGTTTCTTTGTTAAGATGAATGTTAACTCCAGATGGTTTAGTATTCTGCACATTTTTAGCAAAACATAGACAATTCAACATTATTCTTCAAAATAGCATCATACCAGCACTGTTCTGGACCATAAGGTATACTGATATAGGACCATATCTGCCCTGTTAACTTATGATCCAGATAACGTACTGACATATAGCACCTTACCAGCCCTATAATTAACTGTATGGCATACCAATATAGGATCATATCAGCCTGTTATCTTGTGACCCAGATAGAATACAGACATAGCATCATACCAGCCCTATAATGAATGTGATAGCATACTGACATAGCACTGTACCAGCCATGTTATCTTATCACCAGATGACATACTGATATAGCACTATATCAGCCATGTTATCTTATGACCAGTTGACATACTGACATAGCACTGTACCAGCCATGTTATCTTATGACCAGATGACATACTGACATAGCACTATACCAGCCATATTATCTTATGACCTGATGACATACTGACATAGCACTGTACCAGCCATATTATCTAATGACCAGATGACATACTGCCATAGCACTGTACCAGCCATGTTATCTTATGACCAGATGACATACTGCCATAGCACTGTACCAGCCATGTTATCTTATGACCAGATGACATACTGACATAGCACTGTACCAGCCTTATTATCTTATGACCAGATGACATACTGACATAGCACTGTACCAGCCTTATTATCTTATGACCAGATGACATACTGACATAGCACTGTACCAGCCATACTATCTTATGACCAGATGACATACTGACATAGCACTCTACCAGCCATATTATCATATGACCAGATGACATACTGACATAGCACTATACCAGCCATACTATCTTATGACCTGATGACATACTGACATAGCACTGTACCAGCCATGTTATCTTATGACCAGATGACATACTGACATAGCACTATACCAGCCTTATTATCTTATGACCAGATGACATACTGACATAGCACTGTACCAGCCTTATTATCTTATGACCAGATGACATACTGTGTCACATAGCACTGTACCAGCCTTATTATCTTATGACCAGATGCCATACTGACATAGCACTGTACCAGCCATATTATCTTATGACCAGATGACATACTGACATAGCACTATACCAGCCATATTATCTTATGACCAGATGACATACGGCTGTGACTCAGTTCAGAGTTGGAGCGCCGGTATAAATTACAGACTCAGGTATATGCCGGATTGAAGTTATTTGAACTAAAAGTACCGGTACTTTAAATGTTTATTTTTTGTAACCATGGTGATACTAACCATAACCTCTAGTCAGTATGTCATACATATTATACACTAAACGCCTGCGAACATGCAATAATTTGCGCATTTTTGCCGTACGCGACATTAGATAATCACTTCCGGGCATGCGCAGAAGACCGCTCCAACTCTGCAATGAGCTACATCGATGACATACTGACATAGCACTAATACCATATTATTTTATGACCCGGAGAAAACCATACTTAGTAAGACTGTCAAAGATAAATTTTTGTTGAAAATCATACATGCAATTTATAAAAATAACATCATGTAGTGTAATTAGCCACAATTAACCATTATGATGTGTCAACATCAAGGTCTTTTTTATATACTCCAAAGGATGTATTTTGTGGTGGCGCAGGTTGTCTGTCAGTTTGCCTATACACCTGTGTCTGTTAGCAATTTGGTATCTGCTAAGTAACTTTAAAATAATTTGACCTATGATCCTCACACTTGTTACATGTACTTTGCTCATTGGCAATGTATGACCCCTATTGATTTGAGGTTAGTGGGGTCAAGGTCTTAGTGACTGTTAGTATAGAAATGGTTTCTGTTTAATAATTTAAGAATGCTTTGACCAGTGAACAGCAAGCATGATATGCACATTGAATATAATAGGTATTGCATGATTTTGAGATCAGTGAATGTTGCTGTAGAAATTATACATCAACTTCACAAAATCTATGGAGAGCTATCTTACTTGACCAGGTGTCCTCGTCGGCATCTGTTCTGCATCCACACCTTGGTTAAAGTTTTGATGCACTTTCACTTTATCTTTCTTTTTATTTGATAGGGATCACATTACTGATGAGTAATGTTACCTGCATATTATTGAAATTGGCGGAAACATGTAAAGTGTTCTGTTTTGTATCCATCTGCATCCTCTTTTAAGCAAAATGAATGTAGAAAAATTATATTGGAATGTCAGCCTGGCATGTATTCTACAGATTTTGGCAAAGATACTTTGTACATGTATATGCCTATGGTGCCAGTTTGTATGATGCCAAACAAAAATCTTTTATATGGTTATGATGCCATTCTGATTATAGGAGCTGATATTGTGGGTAGCAGTGCAGGAGATCGTTTGAACAAAATAGATCTAGCAGTCAGAGAAGAGAGAATAAAAAGTGAACAAGCTGAGCAGAAATTGCAAGGAACAGAATTAAAAGTTATAAATGTAGAAGGTATATAAGTTCATATTTTTAACATATCCCCATATACAAAGTATATGGGGATATAATGGAGTAATGTACTCACATGTCCATTGATCTGTTCGTCTTTTCCATATGCAGATTGTGTCCATTCCATATTTTCTTAAAGGGAAAAGCAACATTATACCAAGATGATATGCGTCTTGTACAACCCAGGTTTCTAGGTCCAGTGTTAAGGTCACACTTGGAGGCTGTACAACCCGGGTTTCTAGGTCCAGTGTTAAGGTCACACTTGGAGGCTGTACAACCCAGGTTTCTAGGTCCAGTGTTAAGGTCACACTTGGAGGCTGTACAACCCGGGTTTCTAGGTCCAGTGTTAAGGTCACACTTGGAGGCTGAAGATCAATTAGCTTAAATTTGTGTCTGCTTCATACTGTCTAAACCACGGGGAAGATTTTCTTAAAACTAGCATCACCAAGATGACATGCAAAGCACACAACCTAGGACACTAAATCCAAGGTAGATCATATTTTGAGTTCAAAGGTCAAATAATTTTACCTTTATGTCTGCTCCATGTTTTTTTTAACAGTCTGGAAGATTTTGACAAAACTGCCATTGCTACTTACCTCATTGAGGCAAAGTGCAGATGAACAATCCAAGTCATAAGGTTACCGGACCCCTAGACAATACGTGTAGGGCTGTCTAGATGTCCGGTAATCGATATCAATAATAAAAACTGAAAGTGGTATTTGCGGAGAGGAAATTTTCATTTATCTATCAAAACAGGTGATGATCTCTTTTTAGTTCACAAGTAGTGTCAAGGTGAGCTTTTGTGATTGCCCTTTGTCGTCCATCTATCCGTCATGACTGTCCATCCACAATTTCTTGTGAACACAATAGAGACCACATTTTGCAATGGATTTTAATCAAACTTGCACGCAACTTGTATTGGCATAATATCTTGGTTTCTTTCGAAAACTGGCTACATCCCTTTATGGGTTCTAGAGTTATGGCCCATTAAAGGGCCAGAGTTTGCTATTTTGGCTTTTGCTGGTCTATAGGCTTTATTTATGGTTTGATTTATTACAAACTTGCAAAATATCTTCAGTAACAATAGATCTTGGATTCCATGATTAATCCAATTATATATATTAATCAGATTATAGATTCTGGAGTTACGGTCCCTGATTGAGCCCTGAAAGAGCCAAGATTGGTTAATTTTTACCTTGTGAACACAATAGAAGTGACATTTTACATTCAACTTCAACAACACTTACACCAACTTAAGTCACAAGAGGATCTCAGTTCCTTTCGGAAACTGGCTAGATTCCGTTACAGATTAAAAAGTTAGGGGCAGTAGGCAAAATTTTCTATTTTGGTCCTTTCAGCCATATTGAGGTTTCATTTATGCTTTGCTTTGACACAAACTTGCACAGAATGTATGTCTTGATGATCTCTAGGCCAAGTTCAAAGCAGGGTCATGTGTGGTCAAAAACTAGGTCACCAAGTCAAATCATTTATGTCCCTTTCTTCATGAAACTTGGTCAGAATATTTATCCTGATGATTTCTAGGCCAAGTTCCAAACTGGGGTCAAAAACTAGGTCACCCAGTCAAATTCAAGGAAAAGCTTGTAAACACTCTTGAGGCCACATTTATGACCTATCTTCAAGAAACTTGGTCAGAATGTTTATCTTGATTCCTAGGCCAAGATCGAAACTGGGTCATATGGGGTAAAAAACTAGGTCACCCGGTCTAATGAAACGAAAAGCTTGTTAACACTGTAGAGGCCATAATTTATCTTCATGAAACTCGGTAAGAATGTTTATCTTGATGATTCCATTGCCAAGTTCGAAATTGGGGTCAAAAACTAGGTCAACACTCAAATCAAGGGAACAGCTAGTTAACTTTTATGACCCTATCTTCATGAAACTTGGTTAGAATGTTTTATCTTGATGATTCCAAGGCCAAGATTAACAGGTGAGCGATATAAGGTCATCATGACCCCCTTGTTGGTCCAGTCATAATGAAAATTGGTCAGAACATTTGTCTCCATGAAATCGCTAGGTCATTTACACTGTTATGATATGTTACTCAGGTGAGCGACCTAGGGCCAGCTTGGCCCTCTTGTTTGTTTTTCTCCGGACTGAAGGATGATTTAAAATGATAAACTTATGCCTTTCTTCAATGACTTACGGAAATCACCGATAAAATTTTCATATTCAGTATGTCTCCAACCCGAGCTGTTTACAAAAAAAATTAAAAGACTACATAATAAAAGCAATTTTATGACAACAAATCTTAGCTTTTCTAGATATCATATACGCTACTAACACAGTACATAACAGTACAAGTCCAGTTACTGGACCCCTAGCAACTTCCGTGCGAAAATACAAGCTAGTGAAAATGATAACAATCAGATATGTACGATTTTACTGTATCACCTCCAGACGAGTATTCATGCATGCATATGATTAAATGTTTTTAGCTCACCTGAGCATGAAGTGCTCAATGTGAGCATTTGTGATTTGCCGTCATCCGTCCTCGTCAACAATTTGACTGTTAACTATCCAGAGGTCACAGTTTTGGCTCAATCTTAATGAAACTTGGTCAGAATATTACATTCAATAAAATCTCGGATGAGTTTAATATTGGGTCATCTGGGGTCAAAAAACTAGGTCACCACATCAAATCAAAGGAAAAGCTTGTTAACACTCTAGAGGCCACATTTTTATACGCCCGAGGGGACGTATTATGTTATGACGCCAGTGTCCATCCGTCTGTCTGAGCCCACAAATGGACATTTGTTGGGTACTGAGAACAATAGGTTTGTTGGGTACTGAGAACAATAGGTAACAGTAAATTCTATTCATTCCGTAGTGCTTATTGGGTACTTTTTGTCGCTTGTTGGGTACTTTTTAACAAAAGAAATACCCAATAAAGGTCCATCTGTAGGAACGTCCGGCTGTCCGTCCGTTAGCAATTTCAGTCCGCTCTGTAACTCTTGAACCCCTTGAAGGATTTCAAAGAAACTTGACACAAATGTTCACCACATGGAGACGACGTGCAGAGCGCTTGTTTCTTGGTGACTAGCTTCAAGGTCAAGGTCACACTTAGGGGTTAAAGGTCGTATGAGTGTGTTTCGTGTCCGCTCTGTAACTCTTGAACTGCTTGAAGGATTTCAAAGAAACTTGGCACAAATGTTCACCACACTGAGATGACATGCAGAGTGCTTGTTTCGGGTGACTAGCTTCAAGGTCAAGGTCACACTTAGGAGAAAAAGGTCATATATGACTTTGCTGTGTCCGCTCTGTAACTCTTGAACTGCTTGGAGGATTTTAAAGAAACTTGGCACAAATGTTCACCACACTTAGGCTAAATGCAGAGCGCATGTTTTAGATGACTCGCTTCAAGGTCAAGGTCACACTTGGGGGTCAAAGGTCGTATATGACTTTGCTTTGTGTATATTGTTCTGCTTTGCAGTGCTCTTGTTTTTATTTGGCAGATCCCTTTTTTGTTTTCTTACAATAATTTTTTTTGTATTACTTCCCTTTTTTGTTACTATAAATAGCTTATTTTGAAATTTTTTTATTATTTGCCATAGGGAAAAACCGAGACCACTTTTCTGTGGTACAACATGGATGGTACCTCCAATTTTTAGGTGTATTTTGACATAACTTTACCTGGTAAGAATTTTTTTTGTGGACTTAGAATTTTTTTCTAGATTTTCTTCTTTTTGTTGTTCCTGTCCTTTGGGCTTCAACAGTCAAGTTCTTTAAATTTTGCTCCCATCCTCTGATGTAACCCTTTGGGCGTATATTGCCCCACTTGGCGGTGCCCTTGTTGGCTATATCTTAATGGAACTTGGGTCAGAATGTCAATCTTGATGATCATTAGGTCAGGTTAAAATCTGGGTCAGGTGGGGTCAAAAACTATTTACCAGGTCAAATCAGAGGAAAAGCTTGTTAACACTAGAAGCCACATTTATGACTGTATCTTCATGAAACTTGGTCAGAATGTGAATCTTGATGATCTGTTGGTTCAAATCTTGGTCAAGGTCAGGGTCAAAATCGAATCTGGGTCATGTGGGGTCAAAAACTAGGTCACCTGTTCACATCAAATGAAAAGCTTGTTAACACTCTAGAGGCCACATTTATGACCATATCTTTATGGAACTTGGTCAGAATGTTATTCTTGATGATCTTTAGGTCAAGTTTTAATTTTAGCACTTGAGAATAACACTCCTATAAAACTCTAGAAGTCACGTTTCTACCTGATCTTCACTAAAAAATGTTTGTCTGTATGAAATCAAGGCCAACTTACATTCTAACTTATCAGAGGTTAGAATTAGGTCAGGTGAGTTATACAGGGCCTTCAGGGCCCTCTTGTTTTTATTATTACCTAAGTGAAGAAAGTACAATCAAACATAGCAAAACTCATTTTAAGTTTCTAAGTTTGGTACATTGCAGTTTAATGAGGAAAAGACACATGAGTAAAAACTTGATGCCTTTAATTTCAGGAAAATATGCAGAAGAACATGCTGAAGAACTTGAGGAAGAACGGCAAAAATTGTTACAAGATTTAAGTGGAGATAATTCAGGGGGGAAAGAAACGGAAAGCAATGACAAAACTCACGAAAATTCGGGCGTTACTGATATATCTGATACTATATATGAAACGCTTACTGATGACACTGCTAAAGAGATATGAGATAAATGAAGATATACTAATTAAGTAAACCATTAAATTGAAAGTTTCTGAACTCTTGTCATCACTCAAGGAATCTAATAAATTAAAATATCAACGATAATTAGACGATATTTTTCGTACAAGAGCTAGGCCTGTAGCTCCAAGGTCAAACTGACACTTTGGGGTAAAATATGTTTCAAGGATCTGTTTTGCGTCCAGTAAAAAGATTTTGGTATTGCTTGGCACATGTACGTGTTACCAATAACAAGAGAATTTGATTGAGACAAAACTAAGGAAACTGTTTCAGACGTCATGGTAAAACTTTGTGGTCATATTTTGAAAGGTTGTGTCTTGTTGCATCACCATAATCTAACTCATAATACTTTTATCTTTCTTGGTATCAGTGTACCAATTGATCATGATGTGCCCTATGCCCGTACCATCGAAGTCAAGGTGACATTATGTAGTCAAAGGTTTACATGAAATATAGATTCCTTTCCAGTTCATACCTTAGTTATAGATCAATGTATTTTAATAGGAAGTGGCTAGAGTTCCGGTAATCAGTATACTTGTACTGTTTGGTACTGTGTTACCAATGTATATGATAACTGCCAGGGAAAAGATATAATTTGTTGTCTATTACGTATTTTTTTGTAAATATTTTTAGCTCACCTGTCACAAAGTGACAAGGTGAGCTTTTGTGATCGCGCAGTGTCCGTCGTCCGTCGTCCGTGCGTGCGTCCGTGCGTGCGTCCGTCCGTAAACTTTTGCTTGTGACCACTCTAGAGGTCACATTTTTCATGGGATCTTTATGAAAGTTGGTCAGAATGTTCATCTTGATGATATCTAGGTCAAGTTCGAAACTGGGTCATGTGCCGTCAAAAACTAGGTCAGTAGGTCTAAAAATAGAAAAACCTTGTGACCTCTCTAGAGGCCATATATTTCACAAGATCTTTATGAAACTTGGTCAGAATGTTCACCTTGATGATATCTAGGTCAAGTTCGAAACTGGGTCACGTGCCGTCAAAAACTAGGTCAGTAGGTCTAAAAATAGAAAAACCTTGTGACCTCTCTAGAGGCCATATATTTCACAAGATCTTCATGAAAGTTGGTCAGAACGTTCACCTTGATGATATCTAGGTCAAGTTCGAAACTGGGTCACGTGCCATCAAAAACTAGGTCAGTAGGTCAAATAATAGAAAAACCTTGTGTCCTCTCTAGAGGCCATACTTTTCATGGGATCTGTATGAAAGTTGGTCTGAATGTTCATCTTGATGATATCTAGGTCAAGTTCGAAACTGGGTCATGTGCGGTCAAAACTAGGTCAAAAGGTCTAAAATAGAAAAACCTTGTGACCTCTCTAGAGGCCATATATTTCATGATATCTTCATGAAAATTGGTCAGAATGTTCACCTTGATGATATCTAGGTCAAGTTTGAAAGTGGGTCATGTGCGGTCAAAAACTAGGTCATTAGGTCTAAAAATAGAAAAACCTTGTGACCTCTCTAGAGGCCATATTTTTCATGGGATCTGTATGAAAATTGGTCTGAATGTTCATCTTGATGATATCTAGGTCAAGTTTGAAAGTGGGTCACGTGTTGTCAAAAACTAGGTCAGTAGGTCAAATAATAGAAAAACCTTGTGACCTCTCTAAAGGCCATATTTTTCATGGGATCTGTATGAAAATTGGTCTGAATGTTCATCTTGATGATATCTAGGTCAAGTTCGAAACAGGGTCATGTGCGGTCAAAAACTAGGTCATTAGGTCTAAAAATAGAAAAACCTTGTGACCTCTCTAGAGACCATACTTGTGAATGGATCTCCATAAAAATTGGTCAGAATGTTCACCTTGATGATATCTAGGTCAAGTTTGAAACTGGGTCACGTGCCGTAAAAAACTAGGTCAGTAGGTCAAATAATAAAAAAACCTTGTGGCCTCTCTAGAGGCCATACTTTTCATGGGATCTGTATGAAAGTTGGTCTGAATCTTCATCTTGATGATATCTAGGTCAAATTTGAATTTGGGTCAACTGCGGTCAAAAACTAGGTCAGTAGGTCTAAAATTATTAAAATCTTTTGACCTCTCTAGAGACCATATTTTTCAACGGATCTTCATGAAAATTGGTCAGAATTTTTATCTTGATAATATTTAGGTCAAGTTCAAAACTGGGTCACATGAGCTCAAAAACTAGGTCACTATGTCAAATAATAAAAAAAACGACGTCATACTCATAACTGGGTCATGTGGGAAGAGGTGAGCGATTCAGGACCATCATGGTCCTCTTGTTGTTAACAGCTCTCACTCGGTTTGAAAACATAGAATTTGAAATAATTTGGCGATTAAATTTCCATTAGCTACTGTTACTTACTTTAGCAGTAAAACGAATTTAACATTTAACGAGCACAGTTCAAGTCTCAAATACAGAAGAAAAGCATACGTTTATTATTTTAATCCTTCAGTCCCAAGAAAAACACGAAGATTTTATTACTAGGCACAATAGCTTATTACTAAATTGAAATAATTTATTAAATTCGCGATCGTTTTTTTCTCTCATCAGTAAAGGATTATCAAATCCTTTTGTTTGAGGTCACTTGCAAAAAACAATGAAAATAAAAAAAAAATCATCACCCGTCACCTGTTTTCGATAGATAAATGAAAGTTTCCTCTCTGCAAATAACATTTTCAGTATTTATTATTCATACTGATTACTGGACATCTAGACAGCTCAACACGCATTGTCTAGGGGTACGGTAACCTGACCTCAAGACTGGATCTTGAGGTCCAGTTACGGGGCCCCTAGCCACTGCCATTTTTAGTTCACCTGAGCCAAAGGCTTATGGTGAGCTTTTGTGACCGCTCTATGTCCGTCATGTGTCATGTTTCGTCAGTCGTGCATACGTCAACATTTTCTAAAAAAATCTTCTTAAAAACCACTGGACAGAATAACATCAAACTTCACAGGAATGATCCTTGGGTGGTCCCCTTTCAGACTTGTTCAAAGAAATGAATTCCATGCAGAACTGGTTGCCATGACAACTGAAAGGAAAAACTTAAGAAATCTTCTTGTCCAAAACTGCAAGGCACAGAGCCTCGATATTTGGCATGTGACATCATCTAATGGTCCTCTACAAAGATTGTTCAAATCGTGTCCCTGGGGTGAAAAGAGGCCCCGCCCCGTGGGTCCCAAGTTTTACATAGACATATATAGGAAAAAACTTTAAAAATCTTGTCTAAAACCACAAGACTTAGGCTTTTGATATTTTGTATGTAGCATTACCTTGAGGTCCTCTACCTAAATTATTCAAATTATAACCCTGGGGTGAAAAGAGGCCCTGCCCTAGGGGGGTCTCAAGTTTTACATAGACTTGTTTAGGAAAAAACTTTAAAAATCTTCTTGCCTGAAACTGCGAGGCATAGGCTTTTGATATTTGATATGTTGTGCATAGCCTTGTGGTCCTCTACCAAAATTGCCCAAATTATGCCCATGGGGTGAAAAGAGGCCCTGCCCTGGGTGTCCCAAATTTAACATAGACTTATATAGGGGAAAAAATCTTCTTGTTTGAAAGTTCAAGGCCTAGGCCTTTGATATTTGGTATGTAGCATTGCCTAGTGGATGTCTAACAAGATTGTTCAAATTATTTCCCTGGATTGTAAAGAGGCCCTGCCCTGGGGCTCACTTTTTATACGAGTTGTATAGGAATAAATACTTCAAAAATTATCAGATCATATTTCCTAGACCGACCTTAAAACTGACTTTCAGTGACCATGAATGTGACCTACTGTGTAATATTTTAGCATCAGTTTGTCAATTTAAACATGTGGCTCATATTATACAGGTGAGCGATTCAGGGTCATCATGACCCACTTGTAATATCATTTTGCTGAAATGTTCCCAAAAAGAAGTCAATTTGTCACCCACAAGATCCAGACCACTACCTCCTAGTCAGGGTCGGAAGTTTCACCAGTTTGTCAATTTAAACATGTGGCTCATATTACACAGGTGAGTGATTCAGGGTCATCATGACCCACTTGTAATATTATTTTGCTGAAATGTTCCCAAAAAGAAGTCAATTTGTCACCCACAAGATCCAGACCACTACCTCCTAGTCAGGGTCGGAAGCTTCACCAGTTTGTCAATTTAAACATGTAGCTCATATTACACAGGTGAGCGATTCAGGGTCATCATGACCCACTTGTAATATTATTTTGCTGAAATGTTCCCAAAAAGAAGTCAATTTGTCACCCACAAGATCCAGACCACTACCTCCTAGTCAGGGTCGGAAGCTTCACGCTTAAGAGGAAATGCACATATTATCTTCTTGTTCCAGTCAGATGATTTTTTCACCTGAGTTATTGCCCTTTGATTATTCAACATTAGTAAATGGCAGGGCCGTCCCTGTCTGGAGAATTTCTTAGCAACCTCTTGCTTAAATTTAGAGAAAATTCAAAGGAAGTTTCACTTCAAAAATGAGATGCACATTCCTAAGAAGTTTCTCTCCATAGAGGAGATGCTCATTCATGGGAAGTTTCACTCCATAGAGGAGATGGACATTCATGGGAAGTTTCACTCCATAGAGGAGATGCGCATTCATGGTAAGTTTCACTCCATAGAGGAGATGCGCATTCATGGGAAGTTTCACTCCATAGAGTAGATGCCCATTCATTGGAAGTTTCTCCCCATAGAGGAGATGCCCATTCATGGGAAGTTTCTCTCCTAGAGGAGATGCGCATTCATGGGAAGTTCCACTCCATAGAGTAGATGCGCATTCATGGAAGGTTTGACTCCATAGAGGAGATGCCCATTCATGGGAAGTTTCACTCCATAGAGGAGATGCGCATTCATGGGAAGTTTCACTCCATAGAGGAGATGCCCATTCATGGGAAGTTTCACTCCATAGAGGAGATGCGCATTCATGGAAGGTTTCACTCCTTAGAGGAGATGCGCATTCATGGGAAGTTTCACTCCGTAGAGGAGATGCGCATTCATGGGAAGTTTCACTCCATAGAGGAGATGCGCATTCATGGGAAGTTTCACTCCATAGAGGAGATGCACATTATAGAGGGGATGCCCATTCATAGAAAGTTTCACTCCATAGAAGAGATGCATATTCATAGAAAGTTTCACTCCATAGAAGAGATGCGCATTATAGAGGGGATGCCCATTCATAGGTAGTTTCACTCCATAGAGGGGATGCCCATTCATAGGAACTTTCACTCCACAGAAGAGATGCATATTCATAGGAAGTTTCACTCCATAGAGGAGATGCATATTCATAGGAACTGTCACTCCATAGAAGAGATGCCCATTCATAGGAAGTTTCACTCCATAGCAGAGATGCATATTCATAGGAAGTTTCACTCCATAGAGGAGATGCATATTCATAGGAACTGTCACTCCATAGAGGAGATGCATATTCATAGGAAGTTTCACTCCATAGAGGAGATGCATATTCATAGGAACTGTCACTCCATAGAAGAGATGCATATTCATAGGAAGTTTCACTCCATAGAGGAGATGCATATTCATAGGAACTGTCACTCCATAGAAGAGATGCATATTCATAGGAAGTTTCACTCCATAGAAGAGATGCATATTCATAGGAACTGTCACTCCATAGAGGAGATGCATATTCATAGGAAGTTTCACTCCAAAGAAGAGATGCATATTCATAGGAACCGTCACTTCATAGAAGAGATGCATATTTATAGGAAGTTTCACTCCATAGAGGAGATGTCCATTCATAGGAAGTTCCACTCCATAGAGGAGATGCCCATTCATAGAAAGTTTCACTCCATAGAAGAGATGCATATTCATAGGAAGTTACACTCCATAGAGGAGATGCCCATTCATAGGAAGTTCCACTCCATAGAGGAGAAGCATATTCACAGGAAGCTTCACTCCCAAAAGGAGATTCCATATCTTCTGTGTGCTATTTCTGAACAACTTTTGCTTTAGTTTTAAGCATTGTTTCATTACTAAGACGGGGTATGTGCTCAGTCGATAAATTCTGCTTTTGTGCTTTAAAAAATGTAATAATCATACTTAAGGAAGCATCCATCAGTTTTACCAATACTTTCTTGTATTTAAATGGTTCTGCTGGTCTGATTGTAAGGGCCGGCAGATCTAAAAAAAGTAAAATCATTTAATTACTTCACATGAACTGCCAGATGAATGGCCACCGGACTTGGTTTGTTGCATTCTGGTAACGTCCTTTTTTAGATGTATTGAAATAGTTTCGCTTGACAGATTTTAGAGGATGCCACAGCTACAAATAAAAAAGAACATTTAAATGACAGCTTTTCATGAACCACCTGGCGGATCATCATCAAACTTGGTCTTTAGCATACAAGTAAAGACCTTTCAATTTTTTGTACCCCCCGACAACAAAGTTGTAAGGGGGGGTGTACTGGTTTCAGGTTGTCTGTCTGTCTGTCTGTCTGTCCGTAGACGCAATCTTGTGCGCACCATCTCTACTTATCCCCTTGACAGAATTTAATGAAACTTCACACAAGTGATCAGTACCAACAGTAGTTGTGCATGGGGCATGTTAGGTTCTTTTAGAAAAAAAATTTGCAGAGTTATGGGACTTTGTTTTTTTGTTACTATACTATATACATAGACACAATCTTGTGCGCACCATCTCTCCTCATCCCCTTGACACAATTTAATGAAACTTCACACAATCGATCAGTACCAACAGTAGTTGTGCATGGGGCATGTTAGGTTCTTTTAGAAAAAAAATTTGCAGAGTTATGGGACTTTGTTTTTTTGTTACTATACTATATACATAGACACAATCTTGTGCGCACCATCTCTCCTCATCCCCTTGACACAATTTAATGAAACTTCACACAAGTGATCAGTACCAACAGTAGTTGTGCATGGGGCATGTTAGGTTCTTTAAGAAAAAAAATTAGCAGAGTTATGGGACTTTGTTTTTTTGTTACTATACTATATACATAGACACAATCTTGTGCGCACCATCTCTCCTCATCCCCTTGACACAATTTAATGAAACTTCATATAAGTGATCAGTAACAACAGTAGTTGTGCATGGGGCATGTTAGGTTCTTTCAGCGACAAAAATTGCAGAGTTATGGGACTTTGTTTCTTGTTAACATACTATGTACATACAGTCTGCATATGCAATCTTGTGCGTGCCTAATCTACCAAACCCTTACACACAATTTAATGAAACTTCACACAAGTGATCAGTACCAACAGTAGTTGTGCATGGGGCATGTTAGGTTCTTTTAGAAAAAAAATTTGCAGAGTTATGGGACTTTGTTTTTTTGTTACTATACTATATACATAGACACAATCTTGTGCGCACCATCTCTCCTCATCCCCTTGACACAATTTAATGAAACTTCACACAAGTGATCAGTACCAACAGTAGTTGTGCATGGGGCATGTTAGGTTCTTTAAGAAAAAAAATTTGCAGAGTTATGGGACTTTGTTTTTTTGTTACTATACTATATACATAGACACAATCTTGTGCGCACCATCTCTCCTCATCCCCTTGACACAATTTAATGAAACTTCATATAAGTGATCAGTAACAACAGTAGTTGTGCATGGGGCATGTTAGGTTCTTTCAGCGACAAAAATTGCAGAGTTATGGGACTTTGTTTCTTGTTAACATACTATGTACATACAGTCTGCATATGCAATCTTGTGCGTGCCTAATCTACCAAACCCTTACACACAATTTAATGAAACTTCACACAAGTGATCAGTACCAACCCTAGTTGTGCATGGTGCATGTTACATTCTTTTAGATAAATATTCTGCATAGTTATGGGACTTTGTTTTTTGTTACTATACTGTATACATACAGTCGACATAATTATGCAATCTTGTGTGCGTCAAATTGCAATGTACTGTGTCGGGGGGGGGGGGGGGGGGGGGGGGGGGCGGTACATTCATCACCTTTAGTGATAGCTCTAGTTTTCAAGTGTTTATTTTGTTGGGTTTACCGTCGCACCGACACAATTTTAGGTCATATGGGGACATTCTAGCTTTGATGGTGGAGGAAGACCAGGTGCAGGTTTACATCACGAGCGGGCACCTGGGTAGGACCACCGATCTTCTGTAAGCCAACTGGATGGCTTCCTCACATGAAGAATTCAACGCCTCGAGTTTTTCAAAAATCCATTTGGCTGATTAAAGGGGCTGTCAGAGCTAGAAATAGAGGAGCCTGTTAATGACTTCTCTTGTACTGCAAGATTTGTTGTCACCAAACTTTATCTGTAGTATCTGTTTAATTAAGGGCCTCCAAGGCTTTCAAATAGCAAAATAAAAAATACTTGAAGGATCATCATCAAACTTTGTCTGTAGCTTTCTAGAAAGGTCCTTTTTATTTTGTTCAAATGGTTCTGCTTGACTGATTTTAGGAGTTACAAGAGGTGCAAATACGTAGAGGTGCAAATACGTACGACTTCTCACAGATTATCGTTTAACTTTGTAGTATTGTAGTAAGGTCCTCTCTCAATATGTTCAAATGCTTCTGTTATAACTTTCTACAAGTAGCGCGTTTTTTTTAAGTAGAAAGCATGTACCCCAATTTTGGCGAATTTACTTCGATTGTATTGTTTGCGTTAACGTTACTTCCGCGATTCCATATAAGGTTACTTATCTAATGTATTTTTTTAGCCAGAATAATTATAAAATATGTCATCTAAGACTTGTGCATGTGGCTTTATAAAGGCCTTGGGCCGAAACGTTGTCGCAAAGAGTGATAATAAAAAGCAATGAAAAACAGTCCCTATGTATATTACAAAAATACTTCACTAAAACTTACTTATTTCCAGTATCAATAAAACTAACACAATAGAAAAGTTTAAAAATTAGCATAAATTAACTATACAAAGCAGTATCTGGAATTTCTTTGGAATAAAAGGCCTATATCCTCCTATCATATGAAATAAATGTGGCAAATAATAATGCCTACAATATAACAAATCAATATTTAAAATCAGATAAAACATAAAATTATTGCACACTAAAAAGGTAACCTCCTTTCAGACGCATTCATCAAACAGAAAACGAAAGGAATTTTCAAAGTGATGTCCGACACAAACTGCTTTTTCTGCTCTTTGATTTATTTCCTGCTTCGTTTTTTCTAGTAAACCTTAGTTTCCTCGTTTGTGTTGTTAAATCTAATGCCATTATTATTGGCCAGATCTGACATTAAAAATTAAAATTTGAAATTTTGCAAATCGAAAGGAAAAATCTTCATTGATGACATACACTGCCCACTGCACTCACAATCAAAGCACTGAAAGTACTGGAGGATCGATTGTCCCTGAACAACACGGATTGTACACATTATGCGTAAATATCAGGGGAACCTTTTCAAGTGTACACAAAATCTGACATTTAACCATATGTGTGAACTTTACTTTTGATACAGGAATGCATGTGTTTGCCTTTTGCATTCATTTATCATATTTAACCAGCCTATGAAGTATCACAGCAGTATCTTGAATGGTAATCGAGAGGTAGAGCTTTAATAAAACAGAACTGAAAATTCACAGCTTGCACAACTATTAAGTTAAACGTATTTTTGTGAATTCAACTCAATATTTATTTAATGTCTGTAAGCAATATAACATTATGAACATAAGCTATGTATAGCTTTCGACTTTAGTATATTTGGGAGGGATTAGACTATATTTTTTACATTTCCTTTTTAAAAACTTTTTTGCTGAGTAGGTATGTTTTTGTCCAGTCTACAACTGTCTTATAGTAAAATACTCTCCACTGGGACTTGAACCCAGACCTCTTCCTACGTGGTGTAAGAAGCATTCTTACATTGAAATATGGAGAGGCAAAATGTTGTAAAACTGGAAAATACAATAATTAAGCATATTTATCTGTAATCAGAAATATTCAGAACAAATGTATAAATGTATACACATTATAATGACAAAGTAAAAATGTATGGTTATGCCTACAGCTACTTTCCTCCAACTATTTCATTTCAAGAAACTGAGAATCATTAAATTAATCCAGATGTAAATTCTTCAACCAAATTAAAGTTTAAGAAATAACCTATGTAATTATTATGATTTAGATAAAATTATTACCCAAAATGAATTTTTATAATCCTTTCATATCAATCCATTTGAATTGTCAATGATAGTGCAGTCATTTGCTGGTAGGGATTAGTGACAGAATACACTGTCACATCTTATCTTTGCTCTTCATTATGTATGAAAGTGTGCATTGAAAATAAAAGTAAAATGAAACAATATGTTAATAAGAATTGTTTAAAAGTAAGAAGAAAAACATGACATTCAGCCCTAACGTTCACTCAGTCATGCTTTATACAATGTAACATACAGTGAAATTCAAATAAGTTTTAGTTCATACATCATTTCATCATCTGATTGTGAACATGCAACTTAAAGGTATTGCATGAATGCTTTCAAGATATGACTGAGAGGATGGTTGAACTGACTATGTGAAATATAAAGTCTATTTCTCAACAGTAAACTACAGTAATATGTGCTAAGTAAGTGAACAGATGTTTCTCATACATGTGTGCATTTTTCAAATACTAATTATCACTCAGTTATTTGATGTTTTGTCCTATTAAACAGCCATATCTTTTAAACTGGTATTTCTTTCCTTTTTTGCAAATCTAGGAGTATTTTGAGGACACAAATTACTCAGTAAATACCTTTGGGAATTCCTACCCCTGCAGGGGTGGAAAAATCTGATTTTCTATATATTTCTCTGAGTTTTTTTCAAAGATCTATTTTCAACTTATCCATATAAGGGTTATATTATAAAATATGGTGAACTTCTATCTGAATGTACGGGCTCCAGTTTGAGCTGCACAAGTCAGACCATAGATTTTGCCGCCCCTGCTCTGGCAAATACCATACAACTCTGAAAAGAATAAGATTCTTATACATCCTAAAAATAACATAGCTTACATATTTATATATACGACAAAATTAAGGGCAATTTTTGTATGCAGGTAGAGAGAGGGAAATTTAACAATATTTCATTTAAAATAATAAACAAAGAGAACTACAAATTTTATCCCATCCCCACTACAATTGAATTATATCTGCTGCCCCAACTGCTAGCAGTAAAGATAAACAAAGAACTATAAAATACACAGAATGGCAACTGGGGATAATCCTGCGTCATCTCGTGTTAGCGCGTTATCTTATTTGAAAGCGTTTGCCGACTTGATCAATCGTGATCAAATCAACAGACGCTTACTGAAGTATAAAACTGGCGGTATGCCTGGCACGTAATAAACCCAATTGAGTCCATTTTTCAAACAACAATGTTGATCTCTCAGACTTCCAATCATAAATTCATTCATTCCCCATGTAGAAAATACTAGTAACATTAACTAGATGTGTGTCCATAGGACACAGGTGCCCCCCACTCCTGCCACTGTAACATGGTTTTATGACTTAGGTTAAATAATTTTTAAGATGTTTGCAACACGAACTTTTAAGAACCTTATGTGTATTTTTCACTTAGTTAGCCATAACTCTGGCCTAGCTGAGTAAAATCCTAAAGAGAACACTTCACAGGCTATAAAACAATCCTCTAATGTTTTATTATTCTAGGTCAAGTACATTTTATCAAACATGTTTCACAATCTTTTTTTTTTGAGTAAGTTTGGACAAGAAGTCTGGTTTTGTGTAAAGAAAAAACCTAAAAAACAAAATAAGTCAGGGGCCATAACTCCTACATGACTGAATGAATCCGGACGCCAAACCCCAGATGCACAACTGCACATGCTGACCAACAATCCTGTAAACTTTGGTGACTCTAGGTCAAATACTTTTGGAGCTACGCACGACACAACATTAAAATGACCAATTTTTTACTAAGTCAGGGGCCATAACTCCTACATGACTGAATGAATCCGGATGCGAAACCCCAGGTGCACAACTACACATGCTGACCAACATTCCTGTAAAGTTTTGTGACTCTACATCAAATACTTTTGGAGCTAGGCACGACACAACACTAAAATGACCAATTTTTACAGTCAGGGGCCATAACTCCTACACAACTGAATGAATCTGGATGCGAAACCCCAGGTGCACAACTACACATGCTGACCAACATTCCTGTAAAGTTTTGTGACTACGTCAAATACTTTTGGAGCTAGGCGCGACACAACATTCTCGTATGGACGGACGGACAGACGGACCAGAGCAAATCTATATGCCCCCACCACTCATGGGGGTCATAAAAAGCACCATTCAGGGCCGTAGGAACAGGGGGCCAGGCCCCCAATAATTTGACCGATGATGGTAATTATCTTAGCAATTTTTTGACAATTTGTCAATTTTAGCTGATTTTCATAATGTGTGACCCCAAATCTGAAATTGCTTCTTACGGTCCTGCCATTATCATTATAAACAAATGACCCGAAAGTAATCTTATTTCAAAGCGTTTGCCGACTTGATCAATTGTGATCAACAGACGCTTACATCGAGATCTCATTCAGTTATCACGGGATGTTGGCGAAATTTGCTCTATATATATATGCCTTTCAAGTTGCCGATCTATTTATTTTTATAGCTCTTTGAGATAAAGTAGCTAATTGTGTGTCTTTTATATTTTTGTTTAATCTGTAATTTACACATTTTCACTTAAAGTTTACTGGACCCAATACTATTCTAAAATCTGAAAGAAATATATATAATGTTTCATATTCAATATTCTGACTTTATCACAGAAAGTATGTGTGTGTGTTCGGGTTTAACGTCTTTTTCAACAATTTTTCAGTCATATAAACGACGGTGTCTACTTGTAGCAGTGAGCACAATGCCCAACTTTATAGTGCTGCCTCACTGGAATATCACGCCGTAGACATGTGGCATGATACCCCACCCAGTCACATTATACTGACACCGGGCTGACCAGTCCTAGCACTATCCTCTTAATGCTGAGCGCCAAGCGAGGAAGCTACTAGTACCATTTTTTATGTCTTTGGTAGGACGCGGCCGGGGATCGAACACATGACCTCTCGCACTCGAAGCGGACGCTATACCACTAGGTTACCAAGGCGGTTTATCACAGAAAGAGAAAAAAATTTTAAAAAGTTAAATTGTCATCAGTATGTAAATATTAAAATTTGCAATGACTTGGGGGTCCAAAGTTCGAACCTCTAGACAACATGAACAGGACAATACGAATAATGTGAATGATATAATGTACAAAGAGGCGACATATTTTATCTTTAAAATCAGGAGATGATTTCAAAAGTTTGCTCTCGTACAAATTTTTTCGTCTGTTTACATGGTAAGTGACAGGAAACACAACTATTTGTAATTCTTTAATCTCCGGTGAAAATACCATCGCGAATTCGACCAATAATAAAATAGCAATTTGTACACCATAACTGGAAGCTTTTCTTTAATTCTTATATGTCTCAGAACCAATGAATGAAAATAATTAACGTTTTCTTTAGTATAAGGCATAGATTGTGCTCATGACTTGTCGATTTTGTTTTACTACTTGAATGAGTAAATAATATAACCATGACTACCCCAAATCGCTGTTAAAATTTCATATCTATGCCTGGAACCTGGGTCAGAGCTACATTTGTAATTATAAATAAAACATTTACAAAAATCGCAATAACTGTCATGGGAGAAAATGTGAAGGCGGCCGGGTAGCTTAGTCGGTAGAGTATCGGAACGGTATTCTGAGGCCCCGGGTTTGAGTACCGGTCTGGCTGCACATCTTTCTCACCCCCGAGACATTTGGCGCCCAACGTGAATGAATGAATATACTCCAAGATCATGTTTACCTTACCTTTGTTGTCTTTCCCATTAGAAATTCGAGGATGAATTCATACAGCGGGTGAGTATGTCACAGTATTGGACTTGAATATTAAAACGGGGAGAATATGAGTAGGCAGCCGTAGCTCAGTCGGTAAAGCATCAAAACAGTAGAATTTCCAATGCCCCAGGTTCGAGTCCCGGTATGGCTGCACATTTTTCTCAACCTGTGACACAACAACTAATCATAACTTTTACCATCAATTAATTTATACACTTGCAATACAGTACATAATATGTACATGTTACTTATCGCATATCGTGTACCAATAATTTATACTGTACAATAAAAATATTGGGGACGAACTGACTGGGGCGAAATTACGCCTGCATAAAAATTTTTTTTTGCATAAACAGATACTGAAAACCTTCCTTTATAAACTAGAGTATTAACTATTTACACATTTAATCAGCATGTCTGTTGTACAATAAAGTTATGATTTGCCTGATGATCTGAATGGTTAAAATGAGAGGTTTCCCTTCTGACATGCAAATGACGTAAAAGAAACAAAGGGAGGTAACTTTCTGAAGAATAATCGAACTACAGCTGTTTGCTTAAATATTTATTTAACTCTGACTTTAAAACTGTAACAAACAATAATGATTAAATAGAATCTAATAAAAAATAATAGGGAGCTCTCACGGAAATGCATTATGGTCAACAAAAACTTCACCATTTCTGTCATTTATAACCGATGCTCGGCATCATTTTTTCATACAACAATTTCACACTAGAAAAGATTATTATAACAGAATATATCCATTAAGTCATACATTCATATGCATGCATTCATACATATGCATTAGCGACTATGCGTCCAGAAAATGTTTCATACCACCACAATCGTTAGACCTACATAAATCTAAGTTTATCTGATTCAACGATTTCCCTTGCTTTCAGTGCAATAAATCTGATCGGTGTTACCATCAAAATCGCTACAAAAAATGCAAATTTTCTAGGCTAGCTGTAATCCGTAGTAATCTTTAAATAACGTCTTAAGGATCACTGTGTGCGTGTTCAGCTGTGAACCAGTAAGGCGTCGTAGGTTTGTCTGGTGACCTAGTTTTCGCGCATTAATATGTTACAGCAGTCAGAAAATAAACATAACATATTAAAATAATTGAAAAATACGTTTAAAATTGTATTTTTATTGACGTTCGATAACTGAAAATACAGTTGTGTCAGAATAATTATATTTTAATGGTTGACTAAATCTATGGCATGGAACTACTTTCGGCACTATTTTGTTCGGTTTGCAGTAAGGAAATTTCTGCATTGTTAACTTTGGATCGATTGTCCAAAAAGCCATCACAAATACTACGCGCCTGTAGGCGCGGAGAATGACATAGCACTAATATTAATCATTATCAATTAACAATTCTATCCCGGTAAGATCTTTGCAATCGAAGTCCAAACACTGGCGTAATTATTTGTCCTTGCTCAGTTCATACAGGAGTTAGACAGTTGTGAACAATTAAATATTTTGCTGTGTTTTTCTTTTCAAATATGATACACGCAGTAACAAAAGAATGCATTATGGACTTAGGCCTACTATGACAATTTTAAATCCGACTGTAAGTATGCATTTTGAGTTAATGAGGTAAATTTCAGATTTCACGCTTTGAATACCTTTCATGATGTTCTGCATTCGATAACTTAGATTTTCATTTAAATTTCATTAAATTCGGTTCAGTAATAAGGACGTTAATAATTTTCAAACTTCAGCAATTTATGTTTTACACATCCAAATGTATTTTCAATAAATTATCTAATCTCTTGAGATCATGTAAGCACAACATGCTTAGGATGAAGTATTGTGACCTGTGACTCGTGTCTGTTCATCAGTCGTCCTTCCTTTGCATGTCCTGTCTAACTTTCTTTCAAATGACAACTCCTCTGAAACCTCCGAAGTGCTCATGATAAGCTTTTCGGATTGTTGGGTTTTCTTCCTTCGTCCATTCGTCGTCCATAACCCTTTCGAAGAAAACATAAATCTAATTTCAACCAAATTTAACAGAAGTAATCCTAAAGTTGGTCAACCACTCATTCATACAATTAATTCATGCAGAAATCTGGTTGCCATGGCAGCCAAACAGAAACTTAAAAAGTTTGTACTAATTTCAAAATGATTTCATTGCAGTGTTTCTTGGGTGACCCTCTACCATTTTTTAAAAGTTTTTTTTATTCATTTAATACGTGGTTGCCTAAGAGGGGGTAGAGGCAGTTTTCTGTATACTAGCACATGTATATATGCTTCTTTGAAACCGCAAGCCTGATTTCAAAATAACATCACACGAAATATAGCTGTTTTCAAAATAAATTCACAGCAGTGTTCCTTGTGTGACCATACGTAACAGTTCTTTCAAACCATGTTAATTTCTATAAAAAAAGGCCGCCAGAGGCGGGGCTATTTTTGTCTAGATAGTTATGGCAAACTTAAAAATTTCCCCTGAAACCGCTGCATGACTTTAAAATAATTTCCAAGTAGTGTTGCTTGTGTTCCTTTCTCGAATTCCTTCAAGCCATGTTGATTTGTTAAAAATACCCATTTCTACCAGAGGGGGCTGGTTTTGCTATAAAGCTGTTTGGATTTCTCCGATACTTTTGACCCGATTTCATGACAATATCATTGAAATATCCCTTAGATGACCCTCCCTGAATCCGTTAAGCCTTTTTTGTAAGTTAAAAACATGGCTGTCGGGAGGTGGAGCTTGTTTCCCCTATATGGCTGTATGAATTTTTGTTTTAGAAAAAGCTTCTTTTCTAAAACCGCTCGCCCAATTCCTGAATAATTTCACAGAACCGTCCTTGTGTTGGCTGTACTAAACTATGTTGATTTGTCAGAAATTAATTCACCAGGGTGCGGGACTTCACAGACAACTTTAAAATCTCTGAAATTGCTCGATTTTAAAGAAATCTCACACAAATAGCCATTGGGTGACGCTCAGTCAAATTCATTTAAGTCGTGTTAAGTTATGAAAAATAACCCACAGGGACGCGACCAGTTCGTTTTATTTATATAGAAAACTTGAAAGAGACATTCTGCTCTTGCACCTCTGGTTGTTTGACACAAATGATCTGCCAAATTACTAGTACTCCAGATTATTCCACAATGTTAAAAAAACCATGAACGTCAGGGTGGCGGGACAGGTTTTACTTGTATGGCTACAATGGAAACTGAGAATTTTGTCAAAAAGTCCTGGCATAACTTCGAAATAATTTCACACAATTGCTAGTAAAAGTTTGCTTATTTTGGTGAAAATGATTGATAATAATAATAATTAAAACAAGACAAGGCCTGTAGAGGTTGGGTTACTTTTCTATGCATGTATGTAGTAGATGCTTGTCCGATTTCAAACTGTTCCTTTGGTAAACCGATAGGGCCAAGTATGTTCTAATTATTAGTTTCGGGAACTTTAGGATTGCGCTTTTCCGTCACCCCTGATTCTGTCATCTTGTCATGCGAAAGTTAAATGGCACAGTTCTAATCCTTATCAATTGCACAATATTCTATACCGGTATTGTCATTGCTATCGAAGGTATCCAAACGCATATTTTGTCCTTGCTCAGTTTATACAAGAAGTTAGCCGTTTTGACCATGACAGTTGTAAACAATCAAATATTTTGTTGTGTTTTCTTTTAAGATATAATACACGGAATAACTGTAGAATGCATCATGGACGTACTATGACAATTTTAAATCAGACTAAGTATTTATTTATTCAGTTTGAATGTACTCGTTAGCATATTGTTCTATGTCAAAGTAAATTATGATATCATTTCTTGTAATTTGACATACTCAAGAGACACTCATTTAAACTGATATTACATTGGGGGTATGAAACACAACTGAAGTATATGATAGACATGCAGGGTCCAGTTATGCAGGTCGAAGTTTATTAACAGGGGAAGTAAGAGTCACAGTGAATTTCCAGACTGAAAAACGGTTTCTGCTCAAAAAGAAAAAACCGCCGTTAAACTTCACAGGATTATCACCTTTGGTCAGTAAATACCGCTTTTATCGACTGGGATCAATAGTTTAATGGTCAAGGTCACAGGGACCCCGGGACTGCTAACTATTTCCTCTCAGTAAGTAAAGAACGCTTTGTCTACAGTCGCCAAACTTGATAAGATATAATGGCCTGTGATCAGTAGATGACTCCATTTCTTTCATTAGTAGGTTAAAGGTCACGGTCTAAGTGACCTTGAGACTGGAAACAGTTTCTATTGCCTATAGTCGTTACAGTTGTCAAATTTCATAGGATGATTGCCAGTGGACAATGGAGGTCCCTTATTGTACCGGGTTTAGTTTACCAAAGGTATGTGACCACGAGACTAAAAACAATTCCACTGGCCTACAGTTGTCAATAGGCAATGTGATTGGGATTTAGATATGTTAATATTTAAATGATTGTTCGTCGCCAATACAATATACCTGCTTAGTAGTACAAAAACATTTACAAGAAGCATTTACGAGGGAGAAAAAATCATTGTATGCCTAAAATCTGTGGAAATATGGCCTGTATCTTTAAAACAGAAACTTGGTCTGTATCACAAATCGGAAATTACGAATCTATATATCATGCATGTGTCCGTACTTCTTTTATTAATGCACATAATCTGATTTGAATAATAAATATCTCTTAGGATACCTGCCACTCACAAATATTTTGTGTTGGGTACCCGAACAGTCCACCACGAATTCAATAGTAATTTCGAAGCATTGTTCCTCAGGTAATCCTTAGATTATTTTGATTTGTTAAGAAAACATGCCCGCCAGAGAACAGGCCTAGCTTTCTCGACATGGCTATAAAGAAAATTGCGAAAATCACCTCAGAAACTGCCAGTCCGATTTTACGGAAACGGCCGTAAGGTGACCCCCTACCATATTCCTTCAATCCATGTTGATTTGTTAAAAAAATATGGCAATCATGGAGCGAGGCAAAGTTTCTCTATATGACTCATGGAATCTCGTCTGTAAGCGCTAGCCATATTTTAGAATTACTTCAATAAGATTCCTTCAAATTGTTTTCAAATTTATAAAAAAACAATACCACCAGGAGACCAGGGTAGTTTTCTGTATAATGGCTATTAGGAAATATTTGAATTTCTGAAACTGGTGGACTGATTTCAAAATGTCATTGGGGTGACCATCTGTCACATTCCTTCAAGACAAAACCACGTTTACCTGGCGACAGGGCTATTTATTTGCAGTATTATATAGAAAACTTTAAAGATATTCTCCTCTGAAACTGCTTATCGGATTTTAAATAATTTCACGCAGATGTTCCTAATGTGACCGTCTGCCAAATCGATGGCCACCATCTTGGTTGGTAGGTTGGTTTATTTGTTTAGGTTTAACAGTATGCCACTGCCAATTATATCAACAGTATTTTAGTTATGTAACGGCGGCATTTACCTTAATTGGCAGTGCTCCATATGTTCTATACCAATACTAATCTGTTCTTCGAAAGTGACTGCAAATTTCTCCATTTGAATCAGAGGTAGAGGACGAAATGACTTAAGACACACTGTCTTTTATGAAATCGTAACGGAGAACATACGCCTCACACGTTGGCGATCGAACTCACAACCTCTTGATCAATAGATCTGCGCTCTTCCCACTGAGCTAAGAGTTTTTTTCTGTGGTACTAGTGGAAAGTTTTAGAATTTACTTGTCAGAAACTGCTGGCTTGATTTTAAAATAATTTTACACAAATGTTCCTTATGTGATCTTTTATTACATACCTTCAGGTCATTTCGCTTAGTTAAAAACCATAACCACCAGGGTTCGGGGCAGGTTTTCTTTCTGTATGTACTGAATAAACTTTAAGAGTCTTCTTTTCGGGAACTGTTGGCCTGATTCTAATGAAACATTCCTTGTTGGGATTCGCTACCGAGATTGTTTAAATTATTTTAATTCGTCAATAACTTCGCCGCTAGAGTTGGCTCACTTTTTCTTCTTTGTACATAGCTTAAGTTCAGGAAGTCATCGGATGGCCAAATTTTGATATAATCATCTACCCGAATGTTCCTTCGGTGGTCGTCTACTGAGTTTGAAAAACATGGCCCTAGAAGTATCGGCAACCGATTTATTCACCCCTGCAAGGGTAATTATCACACGGTTCATCCTTACTAAAAATTTGCAACATATCTAAGCGTAGGCTTCCAAGGATTAGCTACCAATCAGTACGCCTACGTTCTGATCATGCTGATATTTTATCTCCTCGTTTACATTGCTTAGTTTCTTAAATTTGTTTTACAATGCCGGTATGATAACATAGTCTGTTAGTAGCCCGGACACTACGTGCATGACTTGAACTGGTTTTGATCACCCTTACAGAAGAAAAAGGCCTGCTGCGTACTCTTGCTGTGTACATACAGCGTATATGATGCGTACATGATGTGTACTGAAATCAAGGGCTTTAAATAGTACGCAGGATATACACCGCACATACACCGATAGTACGTTTGTAGTACACTTTTGACATGCAAATGAGCTCTGCCGCGTACTACTTGCTGCGTACATGCTGTGGACTACATAGTACGCTGGAGGAATTTAGTATGCGGGAAATAGTACGCAGCATGTACGCGGCACATACACTTTTCAAATGAGCCTGCGGTGTACCACCCCTGCGGCGTACATGCTGTGTACTCCTGCGGCGTACATGCTGTGTACTCCTGGCCCGAGTCCTATGGCGTACATGCTGTGTACTCCTGCTGCATACATGCTGTGTACTCTTGTGGCGAAACTGCTGTGATAATGTAAATTCGTCCTTACCCCACCAACTTTCGTATGCAAATGCTGATCATTTGGACAGAAAAAATAACAGAAAAAAAGATAAGTGACATGCATCAATAAGTATTTACCCTTACCAAAATAATGTAGATTGATGTTATCAAATAAATTAGTATGCTTTTCTTCATCCACTTTTCAATGAAATATATCAATTTTTGTAGCATGTAATTTGGTAAACATTTGAAGAAAATGGTGTAACTGCATCAAGGGGAAACAACTTTAATGCAACTAAATATGAGTGTTATGATTTATTATAGACGATGTGTGCGTAGTATGTATTTATTTTGATTAAAATCCATCTGAGAACAATCTAGGACTGGAATTATGTAAGCATTTATACACTTTTACGTCCGTAAAAAGTAGCGTACCAAAAAATTTTGGACTGATTTTTTCCAATGGGGTGAGTGCAATTAGCCAAAAACGTTCTGAAAATATACGAGCGGCAAATCCGATGAACAACTTTTTAATTTGGTGAGGCCTTAATGAGTTAACATAATGAGCATTAAAGCCTAAATAAAACATGATAGAATGGTGTTTTGCTTAAGAGTATTCAAATAACAGTGAGGGCTATTAATTCTTCTCATTCGGGCGCTGTTGAGGCATTATCTTGGTAATTATTTCATGGGGGCTGTCTCCTTCTAAGGGTCATAGTAAGGTCACAGTACAAGGTCAAAGGTCAATAGGTGCATTTTTTGTTATAAACTTCAGATTTTCGCCATTTTTGCTACATTCTAATACAAACTTGTATTTTTTTGGTGATAATTATGAATCTGAGAAGTAAAATAAATTACTTCAAATAGATTTATTGCATTTGAGACTGGCAAAATTCAAAACGACTAAGGTTATTTCTATAGAATAAGCTTGACGTTTCGTACGTTCTGATATTTTGTTAATTTATGGAAGTTATCTTTCTCGTGTTTCTAAATCTTCCGTTTTCAGGCTAACAATTTCCATAAAGATGGTTGGTTACCTGTATGATTGTCTGTATGAACAGTACAGGTAGAAAGAAATCTATGGCGCGTATTTTATAAAGACTAGTACAGTCAAATTTGCTCGAATTCGGATTATCCAATTACTACTTTTGGCTCGAACTCAGCGCCAGGTCTATATTATGTATATTTCACGTTTGCTGGTACTACTGATATTTCGAACACATTTTGCTTGTCCCGTCGAGCTCTAGCAAACATATTTTGACTGTATTAACTGTTGACAGATCTAAAGTTTCCTTCGGAAGCATAGAATTCAAGGACGTAAAAATAGCAAACTCGGTTTGATTAAGTTTGTGAGATGTGCAAATTCTCACAAGCATTATCTAAAATGATCTAGATGCTGTCAATCAAAACTCTATTCCAGTGGTTTACGCTTGTGCTGTAGCAATTTCATGAATGTGTGGGCCCTATGTATCAAAGTGTAAATATAAATATTAGATAACCGCAAATGCTATGTTTTTGTGTGTTTAATTTTTTTTTCATTCCGTTAGCATGAAAATGGTACTTTTCACATTTTTGAATCAGGCAATAAAATATTTCTTTGCACATTAACATTAGGCTATTATAAGAACTGGTAACCGCGCTTTAAGTGTGTCCAATATCTACAATTTTGTAACTATTTGTTTATATTGGTTCTATAGATGTCATATCTTCAAAAAGGCTTGATAATTGTCAGTGAATTTGATAGTATATCGAATGTTATTAGTATGATCTTTATGACTGTGAATATAGGAGCAAAGCATGTTTGTTTTCCTGTTACAACACCTTTACATTTCCGAGTGATTGGTTGGTGATAGAACCGAGTAGAGCAAACTTATCAATGTATCACAAAGGAATCTACTGATGTTATAAAACAAACAAATGTGAGCTTACGCTAGTGTAGCCTTAAACGTGTAAAAATAAAAATATTGTCAATTAGATTCAGTGCGGAATGCTAGAATGAACTACCCTTATATAGAAATAACGTCTTACCCTTATATAAAAAATGAATAAACCCCATAACACCTCGCAAGCTATACGTCTTAGTCTGACATATTCAATCGGTATTATGTGTTTATTATAAACTCATCGTTTTGAATTTCAAATCTCTTCTACATGCTCTTCTCCTCCTGCAGGAAGTTATTTTACGCATTGTATATCTCTTGGTAACTATCGAACCCCCATATTTAATCATTTTGATTAGCTGAACCATCATCTGTCAGTAATCATGAAAATATCGGAGGGTATAACTTCAATATTTCACTGAATGAGCCTCAATGTTACTATTATAAAAGATTTTAAATCAACCTTCTGGTGTTATTATACCTTTACTTCTACATTTTTATTTGTAAAACATCTGAATGACTAATATTTCAGTGTCAAGACACAAGCTTTGTTTTCACAATGTTATCAAGGACATCCTGTCTGAAGCCAAGTGTCAGAACTGTAAATTGTTACGAACTGCTTCGGTTTCAACTTCTGTTTTGAACAGGAAGTAAGAGTGTAGAAGCAAAGCCAAAGATAAAAAGAATCGAAACAGAAATAGCGTGCTGAATTTTCAGAATAAAATGATGCAAATATCGCATTAAGAGCTTCGGTGAGAGAAAATCTAGTTCTTGAAATGTGCTACCTAATTGCAAATACATAAAATATGATGATAAATGCCTGACCGATAGTAAAAAGATAGAACTATATTACAGCAAATCAAGGGAATAGTGTATATATTAACTAGTTGAAATCCTACAGATCTGTTCTGTTTAGTTTATTACCGTACATGTACTGTGTACACTTATGTTGTGACCAGTATTTCAGTTATTCTTCTAAAATGGTCCTATTTAACCATCACTGCGTGGACAAATTAACATAAATATATATCATGTAAGGAATCATCACCAGATTTGAAATCATTTCTTTAGGGGCTGGAGAAGGATTCCATATAGTATCATATGTTACTTTCAACAGTATTTCAGTCATTTAACGGCGATCAATTAACCTAATCAGTGTTCAGGAGTCGCTAAAAGTAGTAGCCTTTTCCCCGCAAGTAACTGCCATCTCACGACCCCGCGATCCTTAGATCTGCGCCCTACTGATTGAGCTAAAAATACTTGTTTGTATACATGACAGTAAAGTGATATAACTATTTACATGAGAATTTCATACATTTATATGTAATTCATTTTCCGCTGTAGTCTTCTTCCTCAAAACCTATCATATTTTCTCTTTCGCACACGTTTCTCAAAAGGTTTACAATATGTAAATATTGTTTTTATAGTCAGTTCAAAGCTTAACTTCAAATTGTATTGCTGCCTGAAATGCAAGAAATGCATTTGTAGTGTCATTTTATAATCATTTGCTCAACAATTTTTCTAACTCAACACCTGACTTGTTTTTATTTCTGCCAAATTTTGACAGATTTTAATGAAAATTGGACACTGTTTAACCTGTTCAATTAAATAGGCGATGTCACTTGTGCGTACATTCGTTCTAATAAGGTACCCCCCCCCCCCTCTCCTAAATAAATGTCACAGAATGAATGCAACTTCGGTGCTGGTCTGTATGCGGTAAGTACTGCCATCTGCGGGATTAATCAGTTTTGTCATTAATGTGGTGTTGTGGTAACATTAATGATGTCACAAACCTGATAAAAAATAACAGGTTCATATTAAAAATATTGACGGATGTTCCGTTAGAACTAAACACAGTTGAACATTCAGAATATAATAATTTGAATTTTATTAATAGGATCAAAGTGTACTACTGTGATTTGGAATATACTAGTTATGTGACTTTTACTTTAAGGGTTACCTTATTGTTACCCTTACAGTTAAATGAATTTACATCAGGCTATGATCGTTTTTATGTTATATTATAACAAAATAATCATTTAACAGTGTGTAAAACATTCATTCAAATCTGTCAAAATTTGGCGATGAAGGGAATAAAACAAGTGTGGAGTTAGAAAAATTGTTGAGTATATTATTAATATACGCACTATTTTGTTACCTTTACTAACTTAGAAGTCATTTCTAAAAGTTCAGTTTTTACCTTGACATGTCTGTGACCTTGATGTTTGCTTCATTAATAGTACAGTAATGCCAGTTTAGAGCCAGTGCAAATGTTAGATTTCAATGCAGTTCTTTAGTTCATCCTCTCTATTTAAGATATTAACGAATATACTTAGTTTCTCTATGCAATAATCAATAACATTTATATGTATTTTTTATGTTTTTGTGTGCGAGTGTAACTATGTGTACGCTTGTGTACATATATGTGTGTGTGTGTGTGTGTGTGTGTGTGTGTGTGTGTGTGTGTGTGCGCGCGTGCGTACGTGTGCGTGTTATTTGAATGTGTCACGTTGTATTTGTTAATACATCTGTTTGTAACAAGATACTTTATGTATACGTTACAAGAAATAAACTTTGAATCTTTGAATCTTGAAATTACATTGAAATAACCCTTGGATACGACAGCTCCAAAAATATTTCTCTAGTTCATCCACATATAAAGATTAGCAAACATGTCAAGTAAAACACACTTTGCCATCGTATGCCACTTTTCCCAGATTTACATTATTCTATATAATATTATATATATTATATATATATATATTATATATATCTTTATCAGTTTTATTTACAAAGTACAAAAGGGCGTTGAGACACAATATTTAAACCAATTTAGATGGTATATGAAAATAAAACGAATGCATAGCGGTATAGTTTATTTGTAAATGCACTTATTTGACCTTTGACCCCATTGTACTGTAATTAGGAACCCTAGAAGGCGACAGCCCCTTTTAAATTTCATGTTCGATCCTAAGGAACACTTTTATACTAATATCCGAGCATTAACAAAAAATGCCATCAGAAGTCACATTTTCTCAATATATTGGCAGACTACTTCAGATATTGTTTGCCAAATTTATTTTCTAAGATTCACATTCATGTGTTTTAATACAACTACATACTGCGCGTATTAATTAGCATACGTGCCCCTCGTATGTAAAGCATAATTAAAGTATCCCGGACAGTTCTGAAAAAAGCGCTGACTATCGATTATCACACTGGTTAGGCAAAACGACAGTCCTCGCGTTGTTACGTCAGACCGAGCTTATTTGACCGCCAAGGCTCGAGAAAAAATGGCGAATTCAGATAAGGATATTCAACTGAGGCATATTTCTTCCCTTGTATTTTCCATCGTATGCACAATTTACTTAAATGACCAGTCTTACGGAATATCCAAACCATATCTCCATACGCCGAAATATTTTATATTACTACAAACAGAATAGTTTCGGAGTAAAACGCAACAAAGTTTAGCGAGTGACGTTCTAGTGGCGATGAAACATGTAAAATTGTTCACACTTTGTCCTCTGTTTATCAATATCAACGTAATCCAGCCATCTTCTGGTACCTGAAGACACTATATATATCTGTAATGGGTTGCTACAGAACTTATTTTGACGAATGTATTCTTTATGCCGTTTAAACGCACTTTTTAAAAGCAACGTTAGGGGATACCGATCGCAATACACCGTTGATGTTCGAGAACCACTTTCGTAAATGATTTGTACCTAAAACAAACGCCAAATATGTACTTATCCTTTAACAATCAATTGTCATGAACATACACTCACCGGGGATCGAACTCACGATCTCGCGATCCGTACATCTTTGCTCTCCCTATTGAGCTAGGCGGGCGATACTTTGAATTCAGTTGCCCTACGTACTAGTACGGCCTGGTTAATTCCAATAACCTTATGTCAAACTGTTTATTATCAAAACACTTAAACAACTGCCGTGTACATGAATTTGATATTCTTTCATCATATACTTGAGAAAAAAAACATTATAATATTGAATCCAAAAATTAAATGCTTAACAAGAAAAAGACTTTCACAAATTTGACTACTTATAATTAATCTTGAGCATAGAAAGTGAAAGTTTTCGGCGTACTGAATGATATACAAGGACGGATACTTGCATGGAATATTAGTCGGCCATTTAAAGATTCGTGTATGAAATAATACTGAAAATATCATACTGACCCTGACCTTGGGTGATGCTAAACGTGGAATCATCTTTAGGCTTATTAAATAAAAAATGACGTAAGATCTGGGCTGATGCACATAAATTCATTGTCCAAATTATATCAAATTACAAAGATATTACATTTTTCTAAAGATTTATATTGTAAAATTATAATTATTTATATGGCACAAAACCACAAAATATGTTTTCTTGGTAGGTGCAATTATTTCATAAGAGAAGTGAGCTAGACTAACAATTCTACTCAAATGTGAGGAAATAAAAAGTAATGAACGGATAACAAACTGTAAAATCAAGGGATTTCCTATCGCCTTTATGCAGTCTACAGAAAAACGTGTAAACTATAATATTATAAAGTAATCCACTTTTTATTAAAGTTCACTTTTCTCCGTCAGCGGTTTATTTTCTTACAGAGTAAAAGGTCCTTTATGCAAGAACTGCTTATCGCATACCATTCTTGTATCCAAGTCGTTCTGCATGTGAATGCACACATCTGCAATGATCCCGACACCTATTTTCCATGAAATTGCGGCCACAAACTGGGTACGCTTAGGTAATACCTGCATAGAACACCTGCAACACGTTGACTTGAATTGATGTAGTCGTTTCTGCCGTTCACGTTTGTCTTTTCTTGTGAACATGTTTTCCGATTATTTTGTCAACATGGATCAAGAAATGTATTTTCTTGTGAACATGTTTTCCGATTATTTCGTCAACATGGATCAAGAAAGGTATTTTCTTGTGAACATGTTTTCCGATTATTTCGTCAACATGTATCATCAAATGTTTAACACTGTCACTAGGCTGTAACACATACGTGTGTTTTATCGTTTGTTTTACGGTAATGTGATTCGTGACACATACAGAACAAGCGATTTCGTTCCCCTGCATGGATCTGCTAAGCAATGGCACAAATCTGAAAATATAAAGAAAAGCGTTTGTGACTGTCATTTCACTTTAATGACTTAAGTTTTAATGTTTTACGCCTTAAGTCACGTTCTAGCTTCCAGCTTTTTCTTGCATGAACAATTAATATGCCCATCATGGAATTTTACCTTCTTGTTAGAACTACTGTTGTTCCACTAGCTTTACCTTGACAGTAGTACCTTCCTCGACTTAAAATATCACAACAGCGAGAGCGGATGCAATGGTCAAGAGGTAAAAAGAAACTAGGGAAAATGAATTGTTTGTTTGTTTGTTTTTTTGCCCAGGCACGCTAAAGAAAAAGTCAAGCTTTTGGATTTGTGATAGAATTCTGTCAAAAGTCAGTTTTCTTTACTGATTAACAAAAGTATTATTTCTTATAATTAGAAGGACGACGTACATTGTCATGATGACACGTTTTAGTTTACTATAGTTTATTAGTAAAGTATTAATAAAATCTAAAAGAAAATCATTAATTTTGCAAACCAAGTAAAAGAAGATTTCGTTTGACTGGGCTTTTTTGCGAGAGACGATGAAATGTGAAACATCTATGCCCTCTAGTACCGGTAAATACATACATACAGAAACACCGCAGCTAAAGGACCGGAGTAATAAGAACAAAACTCGTAAGGTTGATGTAAAATAAGAAGTTCTACATACAGAAATGCAGTAGAAGACTAAAGAATTCAGACTCCGGCGTTAAAGGATAAGTATTTGGCGTTTGTTTTAGGTAAAAATCATTTACGAAAGTGGTTCTCGAACAGCAACGGTGTATTGCGATCGGTATCCCCTAACGTTGCATTTTAAAAAGTGCGTTTAAACGGCATAAGAAATACCTCCGTCAAAAATTATTTCGTTAGCAACATTACTCTTATATATAGAGTGTTTAGGTACCCGAAGATGGCTGGATTACGTTGATATTGATCATGCGATGGTAAATTGTGTCCAATTTTACATGTCTCTTTGTCATTTGAACATCACACAACAAACTTTGTTGCGTTTTACTACGAAACTATTCGTTTTCTAGCGATATAGAATATTTCGGCGTATGGACAGATGGCGTGGATATTCCGTAAGACTTGGCATTTAACTAGAATGTGCATACAAGTGAAAATAGAAGGAAGAAAATAAGCCTTACCTGACCATTGGTGTCAAAATTCGCCATTTTTTTCTCGAGCCTTGGCGATCAAATACGCTCGGTCTGACGTAACAACGCGAGGACTGTCGTTTTGCCTATCCAGTGTGATTATATTGCCTTAAATTGCCGTCACTGTCCTTTATGTAGAAATTTAAAAGAACATCTTTAATTTTTTTATCAAGTTTCATGTATAACTATCTGATTATCTTGATGCTAGCTGGATAAATGATACATTGTGATAGTATCGTTCACGTTATTGTGTTATAGAGATGGTTCCTAAAATTCAAGGCAATATCTTATCAGAAAGCTATGGTCCTATTTGGAAATGTGAGACCAGTGAAAGATAAATGTTCTAGGACTGTTTATTCATCTAGACAAATTATGCATTCTATTTCAATTTCTTTTGATGTATGATGTCTATTACTCAAGATAATTTACATGAATGTATCGTCTTAAGAAAGAAAACGTCTTTCATATGAAAACATATGTAAACTCTCGACAATTTTACAAAATCCGTTTTCCAAGAACAGTCAAATGAAAGGGAAAAATCAGAGCGCTATAACGTATTTATTCCATCTGATGGTCACCGCTAACCCATGCCAAAAATTGTACCGAAAGTTATTCCACTTTTACCAGTACGCAAAATAATCTGCATATCGGTCGAGGCGTCCGGAATCGCATTTACCTTGATGTTCAGTACTTACAGTTATCTAGTATAATAAGACAAAATTTTAATATTAATTAAGAAATAAGTTCCCAAGTGTGGTCTATCGTAGAATAACCCGTGTTTTGAGTTCTTATGCGTAAGAATATATCACGAAGGCCGTAGGCCTGAGTGATATATGGTTTCGCATAAGAACGAAAAACTAGGGTTATTCTACGATAAATCACACTTGGGAACTTGTTATTTCGATTCTAACACGACATACTAATATCAACAGTGTAAGAAAAAAATGGTTACTACGCGAGTGGTTTATTGCAGAATAACCCGAGAAAGATTTTGTTCTACAATAAACATGTATGTAGGTTATTCGCTAGTCGTGTTAGAACTGAAAAGAAATGACAGTCACTTTTCTTTAGCACTTCCACCTAAAGAACGAAGCCGCTGTCGCAGGCAAATCTTACTTCTGGGCCAATTCCTTTTACATAAAATTGCGGCGTACTCCGTTTCACCACTGGCAACCGTTTAGGCATTCGTTTTTCAGCAGTATTTCAGTCATGTATGAACGGCGGGCAGTTAACCTAACCAGTGTTCCTGAATTCTGTACCAGTACAAACCTGTTCTCCGCAAGTAACTGCCAACTTACCCAAATGAATCAGAGGTGGAGGACTAATGATTTCAGACACAATGTCTTTTATGAAATCGTCACGGAGAACATACATCCCGCCCGGGGATCGAACTCACGACCCGTAGACCAACGTTCTCCCTACTGAGCAAAGCGGGCGGGTGGTGTTCAACTATTGTGGTGTTATGTACTGTATGTATGTATGTATGTATGTATGTAGGCGTATCTTGAAAATAGATGCAAAATTTGTACAAAATTTAATTTAGGCCTACCACCCGCTGCTCTTGTTGTCACAAAATAATCGATATGTGCTTCAGTTTTTTACTTGACTTTAGTTGTTGTCGTTTAGAACGTAGTCTAAGGTGCCATGCAGTCTGCAATAGCTGTGCTGCCGTTTTGATAGAAAAAAAATGAATGTCTATACGAATGTCTAATGTCTATACAGACAGGCATATGCCTCGATTTTTTAATGCCTATACGAAAGTCTAATGTCTATACAGATAGGCTTTCGCCTCGATTTTTGAATGTCTATACGAATGTCTAATGTCAATACAGACAGACATTCGCCTCGATTTTTTGAACGTCTATACGAATGTCTATACAGATAGGTATTCGCCGCGATTTTTGAATGTCTATACGAATGTCTAATGTCTATACATATTGACATTCCCACTGGCACCAGACAGAAAGAAAAATCCTCTGTGAATGTTATACTCTACCCCTAGGTATACTGTAAGGACAAGGCCATGAACAGGAAAATATACTAACAAATTTCAATCGCACATTTCATTCCTGAAACGCACAGTTCGTTAAACGTGTACTATGGAAATTGAACAAGTCACGTTTCTTTAGTATTTCTTATCTTAGAGAAACAACGCATAATTGATAGTTTTTTAAACGTTGAAGAAAAAACTTGGTTGAACTTCCCTGGTGAAGTTCCGGTGTATATGCAGCATAAATAAATAAATAAATAGTACAGATGTATATCAATGCATGACTTCAAATTCAAAATCATTTCTAAAATGAATTTCATTCATCATTTCGAATTTTATTGTAAAACTGTGAATATTTTAATGTCTATACAGATAGGCATTTGCCTCGATTTTTGAATGTCTATACGAATGTCTAATGTCTATACAGATAGACATTCGCCTCGATATTTTTGAATGTCTATACGAATGTCTAATGTCTAACCCACTGCAAACGCACCTAATATTTATCATATGTTTCAACACCTGTTTATCTTTGTCTTGGTTGGGTGAAACAAGTTATATTATATCAATCGGGAATCCGGGATCCTCATATTCGGTTTTATTAATTACCGGCAATAGAACAAACAGATTTCAGACATTAAGAAAGGGTCCTGGTGTGTATTTCATTCTTTTGAAATTCATTGAATTTATTACAGTACTGATGCCAGAGTGTTTCGATGCCCTGAACAATCATCGCACCCGTATTTATAATTCGTAGGCATCATGACAAATGCATACCGAATAACAGGACATAAATTGTAGATAAGAAGCAAAGATTGACTTTCATCTCCCTATGAATTTATGATACTTTAACAAGGTCAATTTTACTACGTCTGTAAAAGTTGTAACTGTTGTAGCGCGCCAACAGCGCCCAACATGACATTTTTATTGGTGAAAAGCAGACTGTTCTCGGTAAATATTCCAAAATAATGCCTCTTTAGATAAAGTTTTGTATTTATCACCAATTAACACTTTGAACTCTTCTATCAAGGGTCGGTGAAAATGTCCCTGTTCTATATTTTTTGTTTATAAATGTCAGACTTGAAAAATGTTTTCGATAATCAGTTATTTTACGCATATTCACAAAGAAAGTATGGACGCCTTTCCGACATGTTTTAGGGTGAGCGCGCAATGTCATTGCTGATGGCGGTTTTTGTAGCCCACCTATGTGTTTTTAGAAGTGGCTAAAAATTCAATTGCTTTATAATTACATATAAGATGAGTATATCTTTATATTTTAGTTAAGCGTCATTTAGTGAAATAAATGACATTTTCACTCATGCTGTTTTGGTGATTTATTTTCATCATTTTGGAACACATATGAACTCACACCCAATATCGCAATCCACAGTATTGTAATTAGCATTTGCAATGCAGGAGGTGGAAGGGAAGATTCAAAGAAAGTATGGACGCCTTTCCGACATGTTTTACTCCATGTTAGCTCACAATGCTCAGGTGAGTTTTTGTGATCGCTCGATGTCCGGCGTCTGTCGTCTGTCTGTCTGTCAACATTTAGCTTGTGTATGCGATAGAGGCTGTATTTTTCAACTGATCTTCATGGAATTTTATCAGAATGATAACCTTGATGAAATCTAGGCCAGGTTCGGAAATGGGTCATCTGGGATCAAAAACTAGGTCACTAGGTCAAATCAAAGAAAAACCTTGTGTATCCGATAGAGGCTGTATTTTTCAACTGATCTTCATGAATTTTGGTCAGAACAATAACCTTGATGAAATCTAGGCCAAGTGCGAAAATTGGTCCAATCTTAATGAAAATTGGCCAGAATATTTGTTTCCATGAAATCACTAGGTCAAACATGTTTACACTGTTATGGTGTGTTTCTCAGGTGAGCGACCTAGGGCCAAGATACCTAGGGCCATCTTGGCCCTTTTGTTTTAATAATGCAATTGTATTCCTGCTGTAAAGTACAGTATATTAATCACGTACGCCCAATTTTCGCGTGTCAATTATCAATTTATATGTCATTATGCATATTTCATTTTTATGCTTTTCAATGATTTTCACTGGTTTGTGGAAATACGACGGTAGCATATATATTTTCTCTGCTTTGAAACGTGGAATTATCACACTTAAACTAGCAGGACTTCCCTATATAAAAGATAAATATTTGTAATTTTCAATGAAAGATTGCGAGACCCCAATATTTGTGTGGAGGGCCAGTAGATTTTCATGTTTTAAGTGGTCGATAAAACAAATAAATAATACGTTTTGTTATTGACCCTCTACGGAAATATGTGGGGTCAGCATGATAATGCGTGACTCTAGTTACCTCCCCTAACGGTCAGCCCACAGACTGAAATGAAATGAAATGAAATGAAAGTGATAATAACGTCACGAGTTGGGCTAGATAAAGGGTGGGGAGAGGCGTTACTGACGAACCCAATGATTAATACAATACTCCCTTTTTAGCTCACCTGAGCAATGCTCAGGTGAGTTTTTCTGATCGCTCGATGTCCGGCGTCATATGGGTCATCTTGAGTCAAAAACTAGGTCACTAAGTCAAATCAAAGAAAAACATTGTGTATGCGATAGAAGCTGTTTTTTTTAATTGATCTTCATGAAATTTGGTCAGAATGATGGCCTTGATGAAATTTAGGTCGAGTTCGAATATGGGTCATCTTGGGTCAAAAACTAGGTCACTATGTCAAATCAAAGAAAAACATTGTGTATGCAATAGAGGCTGTATTTTTCAATTGATCTTCATGAAATTTAATCAGAATGACTGCCTTGATGAAATCTAGGTCGAGTTCGAATATGGGTCATCTGGGGTCAAAATCTAGGTCACTAGGTCATATCAAAGAAAATACTTGTTTAAACTTAAGACCACATTTTTGGTCCAATCCTAATGAAAACTGGCCAGAATATTTGTTTCCATGAAATCACGAGGTCAAACATGTTTACACTGTTATGGTGTGTTTCTCAGGTGAGGGACCTAGGGCCATCTTGGCCCTCTTGTTCAGTTATATTGTAAAGGAACTCCATAAATTTCTTTTCTAACGTAAAAACTGTGACGTCATTACTAAAGGTGTTTACTTAATAAATCATCAAGGCCTCCGAGTGGTTTGTTGTCTAATTTATCACGGTTCAGAGTTCAGATGTGCAGGAATTTAACGACAAACCACAAGAAAGGCTTGATTGTTTTAATTCTTACACGTTTCACCGAAATATTTTGATAAAAATTATGCTGGGCTTCATTTATCCGAGTAGAAAAGAACCGGACGTCATGCGGCAATTTGACGTCATAATTTACGTCATAATGCTCTCCCACTGGTCCGCGCGTCAACCGTTGTTTATCGTAGAATCTAACATGGCTCGATTTGATTTCCAGTTAAACAAAGAAGGAAATCAAACTCTGTATATTCTGCGATAAACAACGGTTGACGCGCGGACCGGTAAGAGAGCATTATGACGTCAGATTGCCTCATGATGTCCGATACATTACTCCTTGGGTAAATGAAATCCAGCATGATGTTTATTGAAATATGTCAGTGAGCATGTCAGAATGAAAACAATCAACGCCTTCTAGTGATTTATCGTCTAATTTACCACTGTTCATCGTTTAGATGCTTCAGTATTTAACCACGAGAGCGTTAGCCCTCGTGGTTCAATCCCTATGCATCTGAACTCTGAACCGTGGTAAACTAGACGATAAACCACTCGAAGGCCTTGATTATTTGTTAAATATACAGAGCTTGATTTTCTTCTTTGTTTAACTGGCAATCACATCGAGACATGTTAGAATGTTTTATTTACTTTAAGTTTGTTTAGTTAGATTAATATGAACCCTGCATATGAGAAAAAAAAACATGTCTTATGTGGATTGGTTAAACCAGTTTCTCGTTAATTTTGCAAAAGGCATACACAAATTATTTGAAACATACATTTTTATTATAATATGGAGATTTGAAGCAAAATTCAAGTTAGAAACTACAAATGCATAAATATTTTAAGTACATTTAAAACATATCTACAATGTATTGATAAATGATAAGCAATAAACAATTTATTGTTTAAGAAATAATAAATCTGTTCCTATATTTTATCAGTTAATAAAATATGGGCAGGAGTTTGGATGCGTAATAATTAAATCACGGGTGCGTAGCACGAGTGATTTAATTATCCGCATCCAAACGACTGCCCATGTTTTATTAATTGATAAAATTATTGGAACATATTTATTATTTCGATTCTAACAACGCAAATAATTCGCATTTTACAGTACTACATTTTCAGCGTAATACGTCATTCGGGTCATATGCTGTTACAATTTATCCCCTATGGTTAGAAAAAGTTACATAGCCAATGTAACGTATAGATATTTGTTTCCTTTTTATCAGAATTTTGAGAAGTATTTATAATTTAGTAATCTAACAGCTCGCAAACTAATTTTGAAGAGAATCGTCAAATAAAGCGAGTTGACCCTGTGTTACAAGTTACGAGCTTAACTTTATATGACGTCACACCATTATGACGTCATACTTTATGTCATACATTTATGACGTCACCGCTGAATCTTAATTAAGCTAATTGAATTCGCTTGTAGAGATCAAAACGTGTTTTACGGTCCTACACATAAGTCAATATGACATTTTATCATATTTTTGAGATGTTGTTTTCAACTGTTTGGCATTGAAATAATTTGTATGTAATGTAACTGAAGAAGAATCTCTTATTTCACAATCATAGGGGGTGAAATGTAACAGCCAACCATATTTTATCGTAGATTCATGTATAGGCGATTTTGCTATATGTTTATATACCAATTGCTGCAGATCGTGTTAGAATAGATTTTAAATACACAGGAAACACATCTCAGAATGAATCGATGTAGAACTTTGTAATGGTAAGACTCAGAATATGAATGACACAACATTGATAACAATAACAGACATACAATAATAATAAAATAGATTATATAATTAAGCAATGTTTGACATGCCATATATACGACAATTATTTAGATATTTATATATTTGTTGTGTTTCTAAACTGAAAACTAGCCAAGCAAAATATACATAATTTTACAATATTGAAAATATATTTTGTTATTAAAATCATATAGTCAAATTCGTAATAAAGTCCTAAACGTATTGTCAGTATGAAAAGAGAGTTTCCTTTTTTACTAAACTGTCAACTTTCTGCTGCCGTAAGTTCTTCGCTGTGAGCAGGGAATAAGATTTGACTATTTGGAATTCCGTGTTCTGATGTGTAAACTTTTTGCCCGACCCTTCGTTAATAAAAAATCATTCGATTTGATAGCTAGTTTACGACTGAATGATTGATTTGAAAAATTTGGCTGTTAGCAAAAATCAGTTACGTTATAATCTTACCGTTGCCGTGTTACTTTATGTGCATTCCGCAAGAAGATTTATTTTAAAATTCTCGAGAAATGCCAACCTGATAAAGATACTCCAAATAATGCTGCTTAGACTTAGGTATGCTCTAACCTCTTTTCACTGTTCGCAATAATTTTCCTTCACTACGAAAGACCTGTGTTGTCTTCATGATTTAACACTTCAAAACTTAAACACTGAACCTGTTATAAGGGCTAAAACATAAATTTCACGATTTTAGACTTCAAAATTACACGTTAAAAAAAATGAAATCTTGATGTTTGAAAAACGAACGTTTCAGATGCGTTTTAGGACCCTGGATCAAATCTGGATCAAACCCACGTCACAACTAGTTGGAAACAGAAGAATGACACCTAACCAATTTACTGAAGCCAAAAAGAACACTGGTCAGACAGACAAAACATGACCTTTTGTAACTTTATTTGTAAGTAATATATAGCTCATGCACAAGGTACGAAAACTGTTAGTTTATTATATTCAAATTATATCAATTTATTTGAGGAAAGCAAACTTGTTTCACTAGATTTACCACTAAAGAAACGGACCTCCAGTAAGGAAAGCTTAAATGTACTGTTAAACCTTGATAATCAATTTACCTGATATCTTTTCAATTTTGACACCTATCTCATCTAAAGTCTTGACAAGATGAGAAAAAAAAAATATATATAAATAGGAATTTAATATTTTATCTAGTCATTACATAGCTCTATGCATATTTCTTCCAAGATTTGCATGAGAAAGGTAAATCTGTATATTCTTATTTTACGCCCCCACTGCCTCCTCGCAAAAGAAAAATTGGGTCATTTAAACAGTGGAAATAAAGGCTTTACTGCTCAGACGCCAAAAGAACATGGGTCATTGTCTCTGGAAATGACGTTGTCGCATGAAAATGTGCATCATAATATCATTTAAAGACAACCGTATTTTACAAAAAAAAAATAAAAAAAAATAAATAAATATGAAAAAATAAATATATAAAAATAAAAATATAAAAGTAATAATAACAATCAACATGTAACACATAAACAATTTTTTGCAGAACAGATATCATCACATTGCTTTGCCCTTTGCTTTATTCTAGAAAGTCAATTCTAGAACAAAACATATCAACACATGATACACAAAAAAGCAGAGCTGAGTAAAAGAAAACAAAATGCACACGAGACTGATCAGCTCTTAATCAAACGTAAGCATGCAGATCTAGATACAAGTAGTCCAAATATAGTAACGAGGAACTATATCTGGACTACTTGACTAAGAGATTGTGTGTGTGTTTGGGTTTAACGTCTTTCTCAACAATTTTTCAGTCATATGAACGACGGTGTCTACTTGTAGCAGTGAGCACAATGTCCAACTTTATAGTGCTGCCTGACTGGAATATCACGCCCTAGACACATGACATGATACCCCACCCAGTCACATTATACTGACACCGGGCTGACCAGTCCTAGTACTATCCTGTTAATGCTGAGCGCCAAGCGAGGTAGCTACTAGTACCATTTTTTACGTCTTTGGTATGACGCGGCCAGGGATCGAACCCACGACCTCCCGCACTCGAAGCGGACGCTCTACCACCAGGCTACCGAGGCGGTTGACTAAGAGATGGTCAAGTCAATATTGATGTAGTAGGAACGCTGAAGATCTTGTAAGAAAGTACTCTTCCGATGTTTAAATAATAAGACAAAAATTTTAGGGTGACCTTTTACCAAAATTATTCTTATTATTTCGATTCCCCAAAAGCAAGGACTGCCAAAGCTAACTTAGAAAAATCTTCAAGCAACATTTCGTTCTAAACCATTGCTTCGACTTTGAAAATATTCTTGGAACAATTTCACAATAACGTGTTCTAGGTAACTCGCTTCTAAGATTATTCTAACTGTTCCCTTGTTAACAAATCTAGAGACAGAACTAAAAAGTAGACAAGGAATCAAACTTCATTTACTCCTTTAAGCCACTAGCGGTTTAACACAATGAATCTTATAAAAGTGTTCAAGGTAGCTAAAGTGATGAATTTGCTCGAAACTTGAGATAATTTACACCTGTTTGTGCTTACTGGGTGCATGTTTATACATGATCGATTTTCGCTACAGTAGAGGTAATTTTGAAATTTGATTTTCCTTTTCCTGGTTGTGCAACGCCATAGCATTGGGTATAATTTAGATAAATAGAAAGAACTTTTGCGTTATATTTATCAAAGATTTAAATTGACAATTGTTCAGCCGAACTTTATAAGAAATGCAATTTTGTAAATCATTATTATCTCCCTTTGCCCGTTTTAAATATATGAATTCTACATTATGTTTAGAAATCCTCGTATTTCGGTTCAGGTTATTGAAATATTATTCGAAAAACTGCAATTTAAAAACAATAATTTATATTCAAATCAAAACAAAACATTCGCTTTTTAAATACTTTATATTAATAGGTGATGTGGCCACAAAATTTCATAAAAAGTGATAAAATATTCATTTCTAATACGGATTTAACCCTTTTTAATGGATGTTTGTGCTCAAATAAATCTCTTGCAGACTATACGGAAATTGCAAAATGTCATAAAAGATTGCTTAAATGGGATTGACCACTTCAGGTTGTACACGGGCGGAACTATAGTTTCTACTTAGACCTACTTTCTGCTTAAATGAGGGCGATCGTCATATCACATCAGCTTCAAGTTAAATAAGGCACTGCCTAAATCGAGAATCGACGGAATTAAAATTGAAAATGCATGTTTTTGTACGCGTGTGTTTGTAAAAAACAAGGACTAGTATCAAACAGATAATGCCACGTTCCAAAAACACAGCTTCCCCAAAATGAAACTCGCAGCACATAGATGTTCACACTTATAACACACTCACTCACATACAAAGCAAACACACGCGTACAAAACAAACAAATAAAGGAACACAGTTGGGCACCGCATTGGAACGGTCAGTGGCAAAAACACCACTGGGGAGCTTAAACCGGTTTATAAAGCGAATCCAACCTCACTCTTATCCCCAACATGTTCCAAAGTCACGAGACAGTGTAAATAAAATTAATCCCTGTCAGGTGAATCTCTAACATACGCACAATGCATGGCATGTAAAACACAAAACTGCTCCTGTATAATCATATAAAAAGCAAACATTAAGAAGCAAAAACATATGTACGCAATGCCTTTGCAGAAGACAAAGCATCAAGAGAACACCTTTAATCAAAGACCCGACACCACTGGGGAGCTTAAACCGGTTTATAAAGCGCACCCAACCTCACTTTTACCCCCACCATGTTCCAAAGTCACGAGACAGTGTAAATAAAATTAATCCCCGTCAGGTGAATCTCTAACATATGCACAATGCATGGCATGTAAAACACAAAACTGCTCCTGTATAATCATATAAAAAGCAAACATTTAGAAGCAAATACATATGTACGCAATGCCTTTGCAGAAGACAAAGCATCAAGAGAACACCTTTAATCAAAGACCCGACGAAACAGGCCAGAAGACAGAAATCAAAACAGTTCAGTCAAGGTGGAATTTAAAAACTGCTTATCAAAGAGTCCCCCCACCCCTCTTCCGTCAGACACAACCAAAGAGGGAAGCGTAGTGTCCAACTGTAAAGGGGTTGAACAATAAACATGCAGTGTCTCAAAACAGTTGGGTCGTAACCTCTTTTAATAAAACGTTTTATAATTTTACCAAATACAGTTGGAAAATTACCATGACCCAAAATATTACGAAGTTTGTAAACCACATCCTCATAAAAATCGGGTTTTGAAATACCTTCTTGCAGAAGTGTCTTTAAACTACTGAATTTTAAAACCAAATCAGAATTACGATAGTAAAATTTAGCAAAAAATTTACGCAATTTGTAATAACGATAGCATTGCTGAAGAAGTTTATATGTAATATGTTGATTACGTTCATTGACTACACGCTTTGGAAAACAGAATTAATTGAGAAATATATACCCCATGAGATGTAGCATGAAGTACATCCCCATCCAAATGGGGGAAATTTACAATACTTAAATCAAAATCACCCCTCTTGTCATAAATTTTGGGGTATAATATTGTCATAAATAGAGAGATGTAAATCTAAAAATGAAGCAGCAGTATCTGTTCTACAGAAGCTCTCGGGGATAAATTGTAGTATCCACTAACTGAGCAAAAAACGTATTTTCCATATTAAGAATATATCCAGATAGCGTCATTTGTTATTAAATGCAGTAATAATATGGAGAAAGGCTCAAAGTGTCTTTTATGACAATATAAGTCATTTCGTCTAGATAGTGTGTAACATATTTGTGAAAGATATCATTTGTATAACGGCGCTAATTTCTCCCTATTTGAGTCGTTACGGCGTCATTTTTCCCTCCTCGTGAACGCTGCCATTATTCTCACAGAACCGAAAACAACTGAGTACCTGTGGTTCTGATTTTCTGACTATTGTAGGAAATCATTGAACCAAGAGAGTTTTTTATATGCTGGATGTGGTAAATCACATTTGTTAAATGTCATAATCAATCTTCCTCTTCAAAATCTCGCAGATTGTGTCTATAAATAAGTGTACCTGCATGACCGCTAAATATATTATTTTCGCTATGTACATGACCCTCTCTAGATGGTGAAAATCATGTTTACCAGTTAATTATCTTCTTTTCTGGTTCACCTTCCAACAATGTTCAGCTAAATGCTCAACTGTTCAGCTAAATGCACAGTGTACGCGCCAAAAGGGCATAATCATCGTCTCGTTACAGTGGAGGAATTGATCCAGATTTTTGTCGCCGCGACGAGAATTGATTGGTAAAATTACTAAAATACTCATACCGTAAGTCATTTTAAGTTGTTTGCATTCAGACTATCAACAATCAAAATTCATTGATGATGTACTGCTAATTTCGCATAATGGAAAACTTTCCGAAGAATATTCATCCGGCCAATAATAATTGGTAGCGGTCAGATTTTCTGTTTAGAAATAAGAAGGGCATGTTCACATTTTACATAATAACAAAAATGCTAAAAATAAGAATCCATAGATGCATTTTCACACGACAATTGTAAAATTTTAAAATAAAAGCCTGTACCCTAGGTCGTGACAATGTTTAACAGCAAATCTAAAAACGCCGTGGTCAGTGTATTATATACTGTCATGGGTATAATTCCCAGGCCCTGATGTTCCGTTTTTTAACCCTGTTATAACGACGGAGGCACCACCGTAGTTTCGACTTTCATCATCGTAGCTTCGAGCATCGTTGTTTAGGTAGCAAAATAAAAATGCGATGGCTCAAACAGAACACCGTCGATACGACATAAATGTTATATAATTGTTAATTAATAAAGTAACAAATAACTATAGTGCTTAATAACCAAAAATACCATTAACCGCCTCAATAGTCTAGTGGTAGAGCGTCCGCTTCGAGTGCGGGAGGTCGTGGGTTCTATCCTCGGCCGCGTCATACCAAAGACGTGAAAAATGGTACCAGTAGCTCACTGGCTTGGCGCTCAGCATTAAAAGGTAAAACTGGCCTCTTCTCCCATACCCTCGTGGTGATGGATTCCATCAGGAATGAGGTGTCGAGAGTGATTAATATAAGTTGTAGAACTTCCTTCACAATCGACCTAAAATAAATTATGTATAAACTAAAATGCCATAAGACACGGAACACATTGTAGTGTTAGACGATTTTTTCCCGGTAAAACCATATTTCTTTCTTGATAAAATTACACCTTTAATAACAAGAGGGCCATGATGGCCCTATATCGCTCACCTGTTATCATTGCACTTGAGGACAAGAAGGTCCTCAGAAAAATTATCTAAGTCCAAAGGACAGGAACAACAAAGGAAAGAAATTTAACCAAAAAGAAAAACAAAATTCTTACAAGGTACAAATATGTCAAAATACACCTAAAAATTGGAGGTACCATCCATGTTGTACCACAGAAAAGTGGTCTCGGTTTTTCCCTACGGCCAATAATAAAAAAGTTACTAAAAATAGGCTATTTATAGTAACGTAAAAGGAAGTAATTCAAAAGAAAATTATTGTAAAGTAACAAAAGAAGGATCTGCCAAATAAATCTGTTGACATAAATGAAATTTCAGATCAGTATCTTCATTAGTTACGGAGATATACCCATTTTAATTTGAAATAAAGGGAGGTAATTTGACATAAAATCAGTCCATAGTTATCTACCCTGATTGGCTCGGTCCAACTAATGACAATAATGAAATTTCAAATAAGTCCTGTAAGTACTTACTGATATAAATCCATTTTGACTACAATCAGGGGAGGTAATCAGATATAAAATAACTCTGGAAACTACGATTGGATCTGATTTGTCATGGAATCCAAGAATTATTGTTGTTGAAGATATTTTGGAAGTTTGTATCAAATAAAACCATATATGAAGTCTCTATATGGCTGCAAAAGCCAAAATAGCCAATTTTGGACATTTAAGGGGCCATAACTCTGGAACCCATGACGGAATCTGGCCAGTTTAAGAAAGGAACCAAGATCTTGTGGTGATACAAGTTGTGTGCAAGTTTGGTTAAAATCAAATCATAAATGAAGTTGCTATTGTGCAGACAAGGTCAAAATAGCTGATTTTGGCCCTTTCAGGGGCCATAACTCTGGACCCCATTATGGGATCTGGCCAGTTCAAGAAAGGAACCGAGATCTTATAGTGCTACAAGTTGTGTGCAAGTTTGATTAAATTCAAATCATAAATGAAGCTGCTATTGTGCAGACAAGGGCAAAATAGCTAATTCTGGTCCTTTAAGGGGCCATAACTCTGGAACCCATAATGGAATCTGGCCAGTTCAAGAAAGGAACCAAGATCTTATGGTGATACAAGTTGTGTGCCAGTTTGGTAAAAATCAAATCATAAATAAAGCTGCTATAGTGCAGACAAGGTCAAAATAGCTGATTTTGGCCCTTTCAGGGGCCATAACTCTGAAACCCATAATGGAATCTGGCCAGTTCAAGAAAGGAACCGAGATCTTATGGTGATACAAGTTGTGTGCAAGTTTGGTTAAAATAAAATCATAAATGAAACCACTATCGTGCAGACAAGAAATTTGTTGACGGACGGACGCACGGACGCACGACGGACGAAGGGTGATCACAAAAGCTCACCTTGTAACTATGTGACAGGTGAGCTAATAAAAATATAAATTCAAGCCAAATTTCAATGAAAGATTTATTCTTTTATCAAACTCTAACCAAAATAGGTCATTTATACCCATACCTAGACAAATCGCATTCGTTGTTTTAGGAAGGACAAAAACATGCCTTATGTGGATTGGTTAATACAGTTTCTTGTTAATTTTGCAAACTTACTAAACAAATACACCCAAAGCAGTAAACTGTCTTTTTCGTTCTTTTTTCATTTTTTGCAATGAAATGTTCATTATCTCCCAATATTTCACCAAAATAGCCAGTTCATATCCACATGTGTCTGTACAAATGACAGTTTTCATACGGTGTTGTTATAAGTAGAACAATAGTAAAATTTTCCATGTTTTCCATATAAAATTAATCTTCTGAGCTTTGTCATACATAGTCAGGAAAAAAATTAACCTTATGTTCGCAAGTGACATTTAAACCACAAAAAAAAAACAAAGAAAAGTATGGTTAATATATTTTCTGATAGAATTTTTGTCTGACATTTCAACACTAAGGAACGCCTTCCAAACTGACAGCTCAAGTATGGGTATGTTTCTATAGGGGCTAAAGATCTCCATGAAAATGCTACAAAAATATCGAGTATAGATATACAATGAATAGGTTTACTATGCCACTTACACTAGAAAAAAAGTACTGATTATCCCGAACATGCTGTACTACGTTTGTACCCTAAGAGAGTGATCACCATATTACCTCAGTTCCAGGCGAAAGTTCAAGAATTATTGTAGAAAAATAATTAGCAGATTACCTTCCTGTAATAAAAGTGAGAAAACAACAGATTGCAATTTCCAGCAAAGGAAAACAATTTTAACAAACATTACCCACACAGAGATTACAATTTCCAGCAAAGGAAAACAATTTTAACAAACATTACCCACACAGAGATTGCAATTTCCAGCAAAGGAAAACAATTTTAACAAACATTACCCACACAGAGATTGCAATTTCCAGCAAAAGAGGCAATATTCAAGACTGCAAGACATTTTTTTTCCATATTACAGCCTAGAATATTTTTTTTGTCTTACTTGGCTTTATCTATATGTTTTATATTCATGTTTTCTTATTTTGAAAAGGCATTTTTGGTTTATGTTGAATTTGTAATTGTTTGTATTTTTGCAGTGTACTCTGTAACGCACCTTTGAAAGTGTACATGTGCATGAAAAATGAGTTCTATATAAATGTTGTCTAATAATAATAATAATAAATAATAATAATAATAATAATACAGTGTCTGCTACTGCCATCTACATATTCACTTATGTTAATTATTTTTCAGTAAGTCAATTACTTCATGTAGGTTACAAGAAATTGTCTTAGTTAGAATGATGCATATTATATAACTGTAACTATAGAAATCAGAAAAAAAAAGCGATAATAAAAATGAAGAAACCAGTATCTAATGCGTTCAGCAGAAAATTCCAACTTCTTATGATACAGTAACTGACAATTTGGATATACAGGGGACTGTTGGGCTGCCTGGGCTTTATAATTCATCTTTTACCAAAATTGGTAACAAAAGTAGTCAGTCATTATCATTAACGCCGATTCCTGGAAAAAGCAAATCATAAACTATATTAATTTGTAATGATAACAAAAGCTATGAACTTTGAAAAATAAAGATTGCATTAAATTGTTTTATGTCCTATAACAAAGCGACAAAGACTGACTGCACAGAAACTTACATTCACCACTATACTTTCGAAAAAAGCTACAAACAGGGATTGATTCTATTCTTATATAATGTATGAAAATTGCAGAGAATCTGTTTCAAACTATTTCTGTACGTATGTCAATGAATCCTTTGAATGAGATTTTTGAACTGAAACTAGTATTACAACATGCTCGATAATATCCGTTAAAGGATTTGCAATGGTTTCTTCTATATTTACCCTGGTTTACGAGCTACAAATGTATAGATATATATGTATATGGCAATCCATCTCTCTCATTCATTATATAATGCTCTTGTCTTGGGACAAACAAAACATCATATGAGCTTTTCATCAGAATAACATATTATTTAAAACATAAATAAGATAATTTGGAAGCATAAAATACAACCTAACAAAATAATAGCAGACTCGGCAGAATTGAGTCTGTTTACAAGAGGAAGTGGAAAGTGCAACAACCCTCACGCTTTGAATCACTTGCTTCTCACCGATTGGATTGGAGCCTCACTCGGGGCGTTGAATTCTTCATGTGATGAAGCCATCCAGATGGCTTACGGAAGGTCGATGGTCTACCCCGGTGCCCGCCCGTGATGAAAAAATGCACGGAAGGGCACCTGGGGTCTTCCTCCAACATCACAGATAGAATGTCGCCATATGACGTATAAGTGTATCAGTGCGACGTTAAATCCAACAAAAAACAAAAAATGTTTATCGTAGTTTGTAAATTCTGGACATTTTTTGTACTTTTATGATTTTAAAAATGGGTTGAAGCGGTAAAATGAGTAAAATTATATGACGGAATTGTTCGATCTTGAATAAAATTTTGAGAAAGAAAATTTGGTAATTCAGTTCTGAAAATAATTATGATACAAGAATTTTGTTCAGTTTTGTCATAATATAATGGTATTTCACTTGACCTATGTTTCCACAATTTTACTTGCAGCTCAGTGTAAATATATGCTCAACAACTTTTCTAATTTATCAAATATTGACATATTTCAATGATTGTCAGTTAAGTTAAATAAAGCTTGGTGATGGCCGCTATGCGACAAGTAGTGCGGTATTAAACGATTTTGCGCCAGGTAAATTTCTCCACTGTTCAGCGATTGACTGCTCTAACACAATTTGCAACATGATTTCAATTATAAAATGGTCAGCTAACAAAACTAATACTCTGGATTCCATAACTGTTCATACTCGATATACCCATGTAACTAACAAATTAGCCATATAACACATAGATGGTGACGGATGACCATTGGCAACGCGGCCGGTCGTCCTTTCCATTCCTTTCTTGTGCTCTACATACTAAGCTAATTGGACAAGCTTACTGTACTATTGGGATATGATTTTTAATTTAATACGAGTATTAGGAAACAACGACTTGGAAATCCGAAAAGATGTATAAACATTTAGCACAACCAAAAACGCTATTGAGATATTAAAAGATTCATTGATTCATAGGACATAATCAAGTAGCAGATCCAGTTCAACAGCGAAAGACAAGTTCATAAGCACCGGCTTATAAATGCGGAATTCTATTATACAGATACGTTGAATGAACCCGAAAATGTAACAGCACAGAGTCCAGCCAAGGGGGGATATTTTGATGTCCGTCACACTACACTGAAAGACAGCTGCCGTCGTAGATAATAAAAAATCTATAAGAAGATATAAAGTAACCAAGCAAAATTATGACGGGTAATAAAATATGCAAAATTGCTCACTTCCACTTTCATCAGCTTAGGCGGAACTCTCTTATACAGAATTCTACAGCCTTGTGGGGTTGCAAACACAAAGCTGTGACGGGCAAGAGAATTGATATCAGTGGCCTGAACAGTTCAGAAACCTCTTGATGAGTATTTATGGCATCGACAGAACTTTTATGGATTTGAATTAAATCTGAGTGTGCTTGTCCTCTACTTTGCATGCTCAATAACTCTCAAAGTTTTCTAATGATACTGAAGAGTTGCAATATCAAAGCTTTTCAAATGCTTTATCAAGAGTGTTCCTGGTTATGTTAACATAAGCGTATGCTTACTAATGTCACTTCTTAACTTTGGAGACAGTTTTGTTTATTACTGTATAAATTAAACAATTTATTGAAGTTATCTGTTTTAATGACGCATAAATTTTAGAATTTACCTTTCAATGCAAAATATTTCAATGTGATAGCTCATTTATTCCACAAAAAGTACACAAACGACTGCTTGTCAAACGTTTCCTGTATCTGCTTTAAAAGGAAGTGATAGGTTAAGCAGGAAGAAGACATTGTTTCTATACATATTTATTGAATTATTCTGCTCCAGCGCCTAACATTTAATCAAAATCAGCAATTAGATTTGTTTCACAGACAAATATGTACATATAGTAATAATATTTCATGCTTAATAAAGCATATGATGACTGTTGTATTTTATGGTACTATTTGAATATTTAGATCTTTATCTGGTTAAACCGCTGTTGTTAGAAAGTCAATTTTTTCTGAAGTCCGTCTTTGATAAATTCATTAATTATTATAATTGGTGATTTTAATGTCCACTCTTTCAGCGCTGCATAACAGTATTATATTCACATATGGTCTAGAATGCCACTGAAAGGTTATATTAAATAGAAAAGTGAAACGATGATTACAAAGGGGCGCGCGGCTCACGAGCTTTGATCATCTACCAATAACTCAGCTATCAGATAACGGGTAATTATACGCAAAATAGGTGTAAAAAGGGTTGTGAACATAAACATCATATTTCAAGATTTTATTGCCGTGGCCACTTGAAACATATCATCAGATAAGTCAATTCAATTAAAATTTACATTAAGTTGACCATTTTCCGTGACAAACTAGCCGCAAAGCAAGTGGGAACAATGGTTCTATACATTTTAGAGCATTCTGTGGCGCTAGGGTGGCCGAACACCTCGCATGTTAATGAATAATATCACCTGGTTCAGTATTTCAACTGCAAAACCAGTCAGCGGATGATGAAATTGTATCTGAAATTAACAGGTTATCTATAGAGGTAAAAGTTTTCCCTACCAAATCAAAGATACAGCGTATGTTCTATCTATCAATCTATCTTCCGATATTTGTCGAACCCCTTGCGGGACGTATGCAGTTGATAAGGATGTTAAGAATACGATACGCATGCTTGGGTCTAGTCTGGTAGAGATAATGTATACCGTTATTACTTTACAACTGGTTTTAGTTACTTCCCTTACACTATGCATAAACTGTTGTAATGAAAATCTTTTTCTGTTTATAGGAACATCAGCTGTATCAACTATATTTTCTTTTAAAAAATACTGCACAGGTTCACATCAATTTATAAATCTAAGCATATAACGCAACCACACAATAAATCAAAATGCTCGGTTTGATTGAGACTGTTTCCCAATCCCTCGATGATTTCAAAGGACCATAAATAGTAACACTCAGTCGAAGTGAGCATTTGCTTTTCACTGCAGCCTCTAAGGGTTTCTTATATCTATAAGTAAATATGCCCTGTCTTATTTATGCAGTCTTGCACAACAACGTATCTTTAAGTTACCACAACCATAGTAAGGTTTGGTAATTCCGTACAAGAAATGTACATCATTCATGTACTTGTTTTGAAAAAGCATTTACTTTCATCATGGTTGAACATTTTAAAGGATTGTTGCAGGTTCCATATATATCAGTCAGAAATCACCTAGCAGGAAACGGTCTTGATGCTTTATTGTTTACAGTGTCTTTAAAATGCGTATCGACTTTGTACATTTTCTTTTATTAGAATAGACAAAATGAACAGTCGGCTTTAGCATTGTGACAAACATCTGTTAATTTTCAGAAGTATTTTTTTTTTCTATTTAATATTCCGATGCAGCTCCAAAAATCGGATTTTCAAGCGGCATTTTGCATTTTTAATAATTACGTATTTCTAAATTACACAAGGTCGTGGAGCATCATTGCGGGGCCGAATATTGTATTATGTGAAACGATATATATATATATATTTGTGTAGAGTTTAAGATTTGTTTTCATTAGTTTTATATTCTTGACGAAATGGTCTTTTTTCGCCGTTAACCTTAAATAGAAAAACAATTTGTCTTTGGTATCTTTTAAACTTGAGCTGATTAATTTTAATGAAGAAGTTAAAATACATATTTTCTATTTAGACCAGCTTTCCCACTACGGAAAGATAGCTGTTAAATAATATAACCGAAACAATTTTAAATTTCATTAAACAGATTAAAAGGCAAATTAAGCCACTATTATTATTATTAATATGTATAAATGGTGTACGTTTCTTTTTTAATCCGATTTAACTAAAGTCAATCTTTAACTTTTTTCACGTAAGGCTCCACCCACTAAGTGATTGGCAGGTGTAAAATAGCAATATTTGTTTTGACGATAGTTGATATGAGTCAGTGTAAAGTTAACTTTCTCAGGCTATTCATTCATAGATGTAGTAAAATTATTACTATTGACATTCTTGTAGTAGTTTTTAGATTACTTGTTCAGTTAAACGATTTCGGATATGCGGTTAGTTAGTTTTTCCTTTATGTTTAACACCTAACCAACTAATATTGTCATTGTTTCAATTAGACCGACAGATACGGGACAAAAACATTCCGTTTTATTGAAAAGACTCCACACCCCGTCTCACATTGAATTATAAACATTATCAATAAGTTCTATTTCAATTCCGTGTACAATGCTATCTCCGCCGTATTTATACAACATGTCTAATTAGTTACAAACTCTATTTTAGTCGTGTCAAATGTTTGATGAGGAAAAAGTTGTATTGTTACCATACCTTTTAGAAATGAATCACTGGCGACTAATTTGATAGGGGCTTTTATAGTAACGGGCGACACAAAAGCTCTTTAACGGCCGATAAAACAATAAGTCTAAGATCCGATTTCGCGAGATTTGCCCATTGATGAGAGATTATGCAACGGTAAATTATCATGACGCACATATAACAAAGTTAGTTAATGTCCACACCCCCCCCCCCCCCACCAAGTAATTAATGATTATCTAGACTTTGAACTTTATAAAGTCTTTCATAAGCAGCTGTTAATCAACTGAATGTTACATTAAGCCACAAACAGACTGCACATCAAGCCGTCTTGCTACCTGAAAAAACCTGATCTGCCATGTCCTACTATTTTCTGTTGTTTTTTATTTGCGATCTATGTTTGCTACTTACTCAGAGCAAACTGCACCATCATAATTGAATCAAACATACTATTGTTTAGTATAGTGTCATCCTTATTGAAAGGGACAGCCAACTTGGCTTATAAGACACATTTATTGTGCGAACCAGTTACAACCAAACTCCTCCCACAATACCAGGCGCTAGGCAGATATAAGTCGGTAACCATTCATTTAACTAGCTCGCAGTTTACGAACTTGCCTTTTCGGAACGAGTCTAATGACAAACATCCCCATGGGACTCGAACCTTCGACCTCCCGATCCCGAGGCGGACGCCTTAACCACTAGGCCACGCTGACTATATTATGTTCAAAAAGGAAAATTTCACAGCTTTTTATATTCTTTTTCTGAATTGAATTGTTCAAAGTATTAAAATCGACGTAGTTTATACGTATGGTATGCATCTACCTTAAGACTAAATTTGTGAAAGCCAAAATCAAATGCTGTATAAACCCGTGCACAATTATTATATTTTTATTTGTTTTAAAATGATGCAATCCGGATATTTACAAATGAATGTCAGTGCGTATATACTTCCAAGAATGAAAATAATACGCGGATTGAAAAATTAGATTACTTTACCCAGAGATTACTTTGAAGTTGCCTGTATGATAATAAACATACTCTTGGTCCAAAAACTGAATCCGGGTTTCATATGAACTCGTAAAGTAAAGTAAAGTTTTAGGTAACAGTCATGCTCTAAATAAAATTGTGGGTTTTACCTGCTCGGAAGTGGGCAGAAGCCAGACATTAAATAATAAGTTCTTATAATATAGACACAGATAGCAAACCGCAGTTTCTGACAGAAGCGTTTGTGGCTGGTTATAACTGATACTCTTCCTAAATTCTGCTTTATTTAAGTTCTAACATTATAATATTGGTACAGTTTTGTGTAATAATATTTTCATTTATCCCACTATTCATATGTAACTAATCCCAATATTAATATGTAATTGATGCCAATGTTAATATGTATTTATTAGATGCAATGACAACTAATAACAAGTAATATTGAATTGAGAAGTAATACTGAATTCAGCACGTAACAAAATATTGTTATGATTCAATGATATTAAATACAGTTACACTGACTTTGTTCATTCTGTTTTTTTTTTATTTTGTTATGATATATCTATATGCATTTTTTGCAGAATTAAAATTCATCTTTACTGTTTATAAACACACCACATCTAACCGTCAAAGCTGCATAAAAATATAACGATATGTAATATTAGTTTTGCATCACTTTGATATTATTCACATAATAAAATAAGATGTATTGTCACGCTGGAAGTATTTGACTTTTTCCTAAGATTTACAACATATTTGACTTTTATCATTTTAAAAACATTTTAAACCGCTTGAAAGGAAACAATAAACGCCTCTAATTTGACTTCTGTTTGACAGAAACACTTACTAGTCTATAAGTGTCATATAGATTAAACGCCGCAAAAATGTTGAAGCCGCAGAAATTTGATGATTATTGCCGTTACTTGGATGGCCTCCTAATGATACATCGTGCGAGATGAAATAGCAAGTTTAGAGAGAAATCGAACCGAAGTGTGACTAAAAAATGTAATCATCGATTACAATGACTAAAACCATTTAAACTTGAAAGTTTAGATATTTATCTTTGAAATTTAAGGAATGTTACCCCTTAAATTGTCACATGTGCGGAGATTAACACAGGTGCCTGATTATGATCTAGAAAGTGATAAGCCGCTACGTCTGATTTCCGCTGCTATATATGATTACCCACACATGTGCACCAACTGAGAACTTTCAAAGGTGACAGTAATTTTATATTTCCAATGACTAGTAGTACAAGTAAGGTAACCTTTCATCACCAAGTTATTTATTTACCAAAGAAAACCAACATAATCCTTGTAAAAATAAATACAATTAATTACATTCTTCCTGTGTATAATTTTTTAAAAGATATAAGGTAAGGCTAGATTATCTTCCCCCCAATACTCAATACAGTTTCACATATTATCTTAGTAAGTTTCAATAATTTTGAGAAGTCTGTTAGACTCATTTATACAATATAAATAAAACAACAACAGCAACAACGAAAGTGCTAGCTATATATATATAGTATCTGTAATATATTCAAATTAGTTCCAACATTACACTGAAAAACTGTTACCAACTTAATTTCGAAATTCAATACTGTTTATTTTCATAGTTTAAATATTTCGTTATTATTGAGATTTTAACAAACACGCAACATTTTACTTATTGCAATAAAGAGTAATTCTCACGGCAAATATACAACTGTAAACACTTTGAATGATCGAATTTCCGGATCGAAGTCTCAAATCAAAGCTGGAATAATTCTATGCATTACTTATATAGAATTATGTCAGTCATTTATGGAATTATGTAATGTAATAGATACCAAACTTCAAAGAGCGGCAAACGCACGGGTCAATTTTGATGATTTTATACAAATAACGTTTACATATTTATTTATCTATAAACACGAGAATAGTCAGAATACAGAATACCTGATATTCTTACATGTCTTTATTTCTAATAATTTAGATTACCTTTGATCATAAAACCTTTTCATATTCTTAAGAATAATTACATATTTACTCTAAGGACGAGTTATTTAAATTTGGCCAGGATATAAATATTTTTGCTTCACGTCGAACAAAACAAATCTCGGTTTCTACATGTAAATGGCACTTTTCTTTCACTTTCAGTTTGGGACAAAAATCAACATAATGTTTGACTAAATCTCAGTTATAGTCTCAATATATTTGTTTTAATACGCAATATATAGGCCGTGTATAATTTTATGATATTTGCTTTAAAAGGACACAGTTCACTTTAGCTTTATGGCTTACACAATTTGAAAATTTTCATATTGTTGATAATTGTAAAAAAACAAAACAAAACAAAAAAAAAAAAAAAAACACACACACATTTTTTTTTGCTTCCAAACAGTTAATCTTCTGTAGCGAATTTAGCTTATTGATACAGATTTATTATTTTGTTCAAAATATTCCAATTGAATATTGCTGAACTCAATTGCTGAGCATTTTTGGTCATATTTATGTACCATTGGAATATTTTAGTAAGGTTCTCAGTCAAGGACCACAAAATATTTTTACTGCATGTTTAGCTTCTTTTACGTACTTATGGATATGTTTTGGTTGTGGTAGACAGCTTTTTGCTTATACTGAAAATTTCAGATTTGTTAAAAAAATCGGTTTAAAGCATGAAGGTTTCCTATACTCGTAATGTTAAAAGTATTTTCATTTGCGTCAGATATTTTCTTAAATAATGAATAAATTGTTAACGTTTACCCAGCTAAATTTCCAAAATGAACTGGTCTATCTTTCAATTTGGACTGTTCCATTTATTATTCGAAGGGGTTTTACTGAAAATTTACTGACTGAACAGCGAACAGTGCAGACCATAATCAGATTGCTGATCTTGGTTTGCACTGGTCCCAAAGGCAGAAACACTTGCCGCCAGTGTGTTAAAACAATACTTCTTGATGAAAGGAAACTTCAAATTTACTCCTTTCGGGACTTCCAGTTTTCAGGCCATTTTGGGCAAAAGTGAACCTTCTCCTTTTTAGGTAAGTTAATTCACTGTTTATTGTTTAAATAACCACACGGAAATAACAGATATTTATAATTGTATTGGATCATATTGGAAGTAGCATGCAGCTGGGGTAAAATATTGTTCGTACGTGAGCCAGTCATGATAAAAAAGGAGTAATTGATTATCATTGATGGTGGGGTAGAAAATAATACTTTAGAATCGCATGATTACGTTATTAATGCCTCTTTAGGAGTATCTAATATTTACATTTAGCTTAATAGGGAATTTGAACAAGTTTGCTACGGGTTGTTTCATCAGATCATGAGTGGTTTGTTTAAATATCAACTGTGACAGACTATTACATTTGGTTTCTGATAAACAAAGTTGCATGATCTCGCTAAATTACGGAAGTAATTGAAACAGTTATAGTCATTAAACAAAGGCCGGACACATATTATTTACGACAACTGGCTATTAATAATCTTTTTGCAAACAAACTGTTACCTCCAGTGCAATGACAAATGAAGAAATAAACAGAAACTGTAAAACTTGCTAATTTACGACATCTCAAGAGAAAAAAAAAACATACTACACTGTTAAGAAGAATTTATTTTACTGAATTTTCCAGTTTGTGTCAATCCATGAAATAAAATATAAATAAACCAAAAAATCCTATTCATTTTTATAATTTGCTTATTTCATTTTTTGTGAGTACATGTACAATTGTTGTTATATAATATTATGAATGTAAATCAATAAGCAATGAAATATAATGGAGTAAATAATAAATGAAAAAGAAGTTATTAATTTCATCTATAAAAATTAAAACGGACAGGTTCTTGTTTGCACGCGAAATGTCGTTTTTTATCACTGAAACTACGGAGTTTAATTCTACAAAATAATACTACAATAATACGGTAGTGAGCCTCTGTATATGATTTCTTAAATGCATATCTTCCTTATACAGAATAGACACCCTATAGATAACCGATCTGATAAAATACTCTAATGTCTTAAAACACAAATAACGAGATGGTAAGGAAGTGTCTGGAGTGCTGGGCTTGATTCTTGTCTTAAAAACGAATTGTTTCCAGCGCAGAGGTCAAAACAGATAAACAGTTTTCTTCCAGTAGCTGGGCCGAAATATATTAACACAGTTTCAGAAGTCGAAATGTGATGACATAGTTTTAGAAGAATATATGTTGCTTGTGACGTATGAGGAATCTTTACTTCAAGTAGGCTCATGTAATTTGTTTGTCAAGAACTTCACAATTATCCCCTTAACAAACAATTATTTTAAAGGACAATACTAGTTACAGGGAATATTTTTCAAGAAATTCTGCTTGTGACGTTACACTGATGCTGTATCGCCACGGGTACGAAATCATGCCTGTAATATGTTTAAGAGTAAAATAAATATAAGAATTAACTATGACGTCACTATTCTCATAAGCTTGTGTGATTAGCAATTCTAGAATGATTCCTGATTATGTACTTTTATTCCGGCATTTACTGAATGCAGAACGCCCCCGTCTGCACACAACCTGTTTTTTTTATACCGAAATGAAATATTTGGAGGAGTTCCAATATATCCACAAAGAAGAACTTAAAATCAAGACGAAACTGGCCTCATTGATGCTTTTTGAAGAAAGGACAGTTTTGAATACGTAGATGCAATGTACAACTAACACATTGTGTTTTTTTTTACCTTTTGAATATGTTTCCTGGACAACTTTATCATAATTTGTTGCTGATCAAACATATTGACGTACTTATCCGCCTCGCTAGCCCGTTGATAGAACGTCGACTTCGAGTGCAGGAGGTCATGGGTTCGATCACCTGCCAGAGACGTGAAAATGGTACCAGTAGCTCTCTTGATTGGCCCTCAGCATTAAAAGGGACAATGTCTTCTCTTCTCCGACGAAATCCATTCACGAATGAGGTGTCCGGAGTGATTAATATAAGTGATAGAAATTGCTTCGCATTCGTCCTAAAGTAATTAAGTATAATACATACTGACGATTTAACATGAACTAAAATTTTCTTGTTATCTAGATAAACAATCATATTAACCTTAGAAATCAGGGAAATTATGCGTGGTATCCTTTCGGATTCTACTGCAAGCTCTATCATATGTTTCAGTGTATTGTCTTCAAATCATCTGAAACACTTTGGAAGATGTAATCCCGATCTCCATAATACTGTACAGTATATTGCTCTGTGCGTCATGATGTAGTTTTGACGTGTGAAGCATTGGACATTTTTTTCTTTCATGAACATAACAAGACAACATACGGCGTTGATATTTGGCGAGGATAAGATGAATTCATGCATTTTACTAGGTGGACGGATAGCTCAGTGGTTTGCACACTGGCCTTCCAATCCTGAGGTCGGGGGTTCGATCACCGGCAGCTACTCGGGAATTTTCAGAAACGCTTTTCAGTGTTTCCCACCCAACCAGAGGTGTACTGGTCAGGAACCCAGGCAATCCTTGCGTGTATCAGTGCTATACACTGGGCACGTTAAAGAACCAGGCTGTCTATTCGCAACGAGCTAGGCTAAGTTAGCCAGACAAGCCTGTATCTGATTTCTGATCTCTCTGTCGTGGGGGCTTTGTCTCGCTCTGTCCCTCTGGTCAGATCGCTCTGTGGCTGTACTAGTAGAGGATGAATTATGCGCCCTGTATGGCTGCATTTGAACTATGTAAAGCGCCTTTAAACGTGAAATTGATCATGAAAAGGGCGCTATATAAATCTGGTATAATAATAATAATAATTAACCAAATGTTCATTCTAGATTCTCCGAATCGCAATTACTATCGCAATTATACAGTTCCTAAGTATTACTTTCCACCTCAGATGATAATCAGCTACTTGTTAGTGTAGTAAAATCTATAATATCATAAATTTATAGCTCCGCCTATTTTAAACTGATACACGAATGTTTTCGCTGAGTATAAGAGTAGTGTTTTTAATGAATATTGAAAACTTGTAGATATATTTAATTGTTCTTTTGTCTATATGTCGTGCTTTTCTTTTCAATCTATTAGCCAAATGAATATCCCTCCAACATTGCTTTTGGTATCTGAACAACAAGCATAATGTGCATGAGTAAGCAAAAATTACACGGGCTGCGTTAAATACAGATGATTTTTAAACTGGAAATTTGATACAACATAGACCTCATAGAAAAAATGACGTAATGAAGTGTGTAATTGTAAACATGGTAGATAATCTAAATAAGGCATAAATAATGTAGTCAAATTATACATAGTAAAACAAAGTCCTTATATGTGTGTTTCACTCTCGTGGTGTCAAATTAAAACGGTAATATTCAAACTACACTTTTTCAAGAAATGAAAAATTGGTGGATTAGACTTACAGCAACGTCAATAGTTAAGAGAAGAATTGACGTTGGACTCTCATCATCGCTGCATACGCTTCTGTATGATGTACCAGTTTAATTCTCTTTCGGATTAAATGCAAGTTGTCACTTAAGATATGGAATAATAAAATGATGCTGATGAAGATTCTAATTTAGTTTCTTTGATTTAATCAGTTGTATCTGTTAATCAATCAATACCTATTTATGTATTCACTGGATTTCCACATATTAATCTATTGTAAGACGAATTCCTTATTACTTCCTAAACGAAATTGTCCCAGTCTCCAGTGATGTATTAGTTTTCTCCAATAAGATAAATCATGATAGTGTTTAAGTTATGCAAACCTTATGTTTGGCACGCACTCGTTTAAAGACGGATGTAAAATTGAGTAACAATACATAATTATATAGAGATTTTATTTACATATAAAACTGACAGCTATGATGAACAAAGTTTATAATTTTCTGTTCTAATCTTAAAAAAGCATCCATCGTTCCCATACAAGGTTGCCGTGTGGACCTAAATGGCTGAGAGGCATAGGACGAATGACTTGTCCCTCGTCAATGTGGTAAAGATAAGCAGCAGACTTGCGGACATTTAATGGTTCTACCAGAGTACCTGTTAGTGGAGCAATGCGCAGTTAGAGCGCCTGGGTTCTTCTGTGCATTACAGATTTGACCATAGCTGTTTCGGTGTGTGACTTAAAACAAGAAAACAGAGTTGTCCTTGTCAATATAAGAGAATGGAACGGCTACTCTAGAGAGATATATAAGTACAATGTAGTAATATACTTTAATTTTTTTTTAGATCACTCTAAAAATAACACGGGAATACAATTGCATGTACCTTTCAATATTTCTCTCCATAACTGTCACGTTCTCCACCGGAAATAGGTCAGGGTTGCGTTAAAAGTGCAATTCTTAAGATTTTTGTCTTCGTTATCGAAACAATTTCCATTTCTAGTAATTGTTACTTGAAATCAAGTGAAAATGATTGAGTAGTTCGTAAGACACACAGTATTTAAGCCGCGCCATGAGAAAACCAACATAGTGCGTTTGCGACCAGCATAGATCCAGACCAGCCTGCTTTCAAAGCCTATTGCAATCACAGAAACTGTTAGCGAACAGCATGGATCCTGGTCTGGATCCATGCTGATCGCAAACGCACTATGTTGGTTTTCTCATGGCGCGGCTCAATTAAGGAATTCGGTTGTGTTTTCATCATGATACACTTACATCACATCTACTGGATTTATGTTTGGCAAATGCATAACTTTATAGAATCTAACGTTACCAAATTTTAGATTTTTTTTCAAATATGGTTTCGTAAAAGTGATAAAGCTGTTTTATAGATAGTCTATATATAATACTAGTATACATATTTTTCTTTTCTTTTCAATGGAATACCATTTATCTACAGGGCTTGGTTCGTTAAAAAGATCTTATCACAATAGAAAAATAACGAAACTGTTACTATTCAGGGTGAATGCATTTGAATAGAATTCTTTTTTTCTAAATCTTTAAACAAGTAACAGAACCAACGCCTTTTATTGACAATTACATTTATATTTTGAAATGGGATATAAACTAAGTCAAATGTCTTACATTTTGTAACTCAATGCGGCTCATAAATATTAACTCAAATGGACAAAGGTTGTTCTTTATAACACACTTGCTTTGTCGCGCCTGTCAATTAGCAAAAGCATCTAACGTTAGAATAAAACCTACGTGCACCTATGGTATTTTCTTAGTTATAGGCTTATCAAATGTAGTTTTAGTGTTTGTTTATTTCTTCTTAAATACTAGACAGTACCTTTGCTATATTGCACGAAAACTTGCAGTTGTTTCCTCTTTTACATTGGATTGGTACAAATGTTTCAGAACATCTTAACAAGCATACCAGTCGTAACTCCATACGCTCTCTCCGATATTTCTGGCGATTTCTTTCATAATTCTTATAATACATTCATCAAAGTAATATATTGATACTGACAAAGACATCGACTTTGCAGTTTCTTTAAATGTATAAAAGTATATTTTAGAAAATGTATTGGCGTTTCGAAAAAAGTTGTTTTTTCCTCACATTTTCTTTTACACAGAGGTGCCCTATTTTTGTAATTAAATAAAATTCTCGAGATTAAATATTCATGTAAAACTGATGCAATTCTGAACGTTTTCAGAGTTAGGGCTCCGGGGTGAGGTTATGGGTGCGACCTGATAAGCCTATCGATATTTTGTCGAAAGTATTAAAACAAATAACCCAAAATTTGCTGTTAGAAATCTGTTCTTTTTTTTACATCCCATGACTGTCCTATGCCCTCTTCCTTCAGAATGAAGAAAATGTTTTTATGGCTAAAGTAAGATATTACGAACAGTCTTGAATCTTATAATCAATCAACATGTGCCATCCTCTACCTAAATTGCTAAACTATCTTCTCAAAAACCAGTTGTTCAAATTTGATGTGATTTCACAGAAATGGTCACTAATACCAAATGACAAAGATAAAAATAAAATGTGTTTTACATATTCTTACAATTTGTAGCTGCTTTGGTAGCCCAATCAGTGGCCATGCATAAAATATTTCCGATGAAAAGGTGATATTCAACTTAAATATATAAAAGCTACTTTATCTGACACATGGTCTGATTGTTTTTTTTTTTCTACTGAATACAATATCAGCGACATAGGGCCACTAAGATACCTTCCTTCTATGTCTAAAATTAAGGATTTTATGATTATATTAATGTTTATGATTTTTAATCAGAAATTTAAAAGATGGAGAGCAGATTATTACCGTACATATCAAGCACATTCAAGCAGTTGGTTAAAAACTGTTGTTGATAACTGCTTCTTCAACAGCATCATTTAGGATCCGTTGTAGTTGTACTACAGCGTATAATTATTAAACACGTTTCTTTGCAAATTAAACAAAATTTGAGTTATTTTCACTCCAAGTATTCGATAAACATCTAATTTATACATAAATGTACTGACGGTTTTTTTTTTAAAAAATAAATGTCCAATTAGTGCTATCGAATAGAAAAGTAAAAATATAATATGCCCTGCCTTCTTAATTCGTTTGTTTTGAGCAATCCCCGTGTAATAAGTCTTTGATTAGCCATGCTTTTTTTATTATTATTTCAGAAACCATTTACAAGGAAAAAGAAAGAGTCACAGCGGGTCCAAGAACGCAATTTTTAGTCTCTTCATAGACTGTGATACTTAAATTTCAGCAACTATCTCTGGAGTAATGCTGCAACATCTGTCTAATGATTGATCACAAAAGATACACATTCCTAACAATAACTAAACATCTAACGAGACAGACGTTGGCAGATCAAACAATATTCTTCGATATAAATCAAGTGTTAGAGAAATGCAATCTGACTAGGAATATGTCCGAATGTTTGACTACAAGCACACTTTAATGTCTTGCGACATACCTCGGGTAAAGTCTCCAGTTGAAATGTTTGACTTGTTACGTTCTAAGCTTATAACATTTTAAAAACAAGTCTGTTTAATGTAGGTGGCATGATGATATGTACTTGTAAATTGTTTCAGCCAGTGCTTATGTAATTCACCTTAGGCTAAATCTCACATGAATGATTGGTACAATTAGTCATTATTTCCGTTGGTCGTTTGGGATCTGTGTCATTTATAATAGAGATCCGTCAGGGAATATGAGGGGTGTTGCAAATTCAAACAGCCTCAACTAAATCGAGTCTTTTTATTACGTCCAGTGCGTCCATCTGGTATTCTTATAGACTTATTAACTATTATAACACCCTTGGTAACTGTCGTGAAAATCACCTCGTACTTGCACGTGGTTATTATTATTTCTGAACCCTTTAGATCTTAACGTTCATTCAATGTTTATTTGTAAGAAAGTTTCGGTTAAGCGGGTAAAAGGGAGGCGCAAGGGGTATTAGCGCTACAATTCCACTAACTCCATCAAACCATGTCTGCTAATATTTGACTTGATATCGTTCAGTGTTTCGAAAAGTTGTTCTTAGATTCTTGTAACACCTAAATTAATATTCAGTATTTCTAAACTTTAGATATATCAAATTTGACTAAAATGACCGCCTATTTCAAATTTAAATTTCAGCATCTTTGTAGAATTTCAATTAATATACGCGTTGTCCGTTCGTGACAATATTGAATAATTTCGACTAAACCTTCTTCTCTAAATGTTGTTTAATAAAGATATACTGATGCTAAATTGATTGACGCAGTCCGTTATCCTGGTGTACTGTTGTATTTGTGAACATTCAAAACATGCATGCAAAACTCATATCCATTGGTCAGTAAAGGTCAATGTAAATAAAATAATCTTAGTGTTGAACATATCCACAAAACGCATTCATTGAGACTATCAACCTACAGAAATACAAGTTACAACACTTCTGTCCGTCTGGAAGAATCCTAGAAAATTTGAAGCAGATCTTGAAAAGTAAGAGTTAATAGTTTAAAAATAAACCTCTATCTTACTACAAAAGTATAATAACAATTGTCTGAAAAAAATGTTTCTGAAAAGCGTTGTGATTAAAAATTTGAATATACTTCTATGATCAAATTGCTTTGACTTTTATAGAATCACTAAGATAGATAAAAAAAAACATGCATTTAAACGGTCCCAAATTGAATAAATTTGTGTTATTTATTATTAAATAGAACTTTATGTATATCAATTTTCTGAAAGTCTACCAAGAAACATATGAAGCAAAATATATAAATGCATAATTAAATGTTTCGCCTTGGAATGAAATATAGGAAGTGACGGAACCATCATATCATGCCAAAGGATATATCTCTCAAGTGCAGCACTTAAATAAAAACAGTGTGACTTGAAAGGCATTTTGAAATTTAGGACTACCTTTTTATTGTTTATATACATAGCATTACATACCAGTTTATTGTTTTGGAAACTGTGCAGTTTATTCACTTTTTATGCAATCTTTTTCTATGTCCATACAACAAAAAGTAATCAGATAAAAAAGACGAAATAAAAAATAAAAGCAAGTGACGATGACGATGATATCAAACTGCGCTGTACACTTCTGTCATATATAGGTTTTTTTTATTCAATATGTCGCTTACTATGCTAGGCTGAATGCCGCCGGAGCGCACATCGGGATCTTATCTTTACTTATAAAATACGATAGGAACCTTGAAGAGAACAGAGAAAGTTGAAAAATAGTTTCTTTGTATATAATGACAGCTCAAGTCCATTTAAGGAGGTAGGTTACCTTGTTACAAGGGTAAATTCAAATTAGTTGAACCGCAGCATTCTTTTGTATTTCGTGTAATATGAAGTTTTAACTGCTACAATCTCAATTTCGTTTGTCTCTGTCCCTTCAAGTTCATTTTTTATCCAGGTTTGAAGAACATGACCCTCCAAAGGTATTTCATATTGAAAGAAGAAGGAAAATACGGATATTTAACACTTTTCAGTGTATTTTAATTTCATTGATATCCGTAGAAGTCTGCATAATTGATAAATTTACTAATATGTACGTTAGCTTTCTAATAAAAGCTTAAAATGTATATGTCGCGGGGCTCGTGTTTCCATGGTAACGCATTTTCTCTCATTTTTAAACAACTATGCATAAAAATAGGGGTTTTCGACGGCTTCAGTGCCATTCTGATAATGACCAACATGGAATGTTTGGGTAATATTATTAGCAAAATACCAAGCACTTTACATGGTACCCTATTTTTCTTAAAGTTTAAAGTAACCATGGCAACAGAGATGTTTAAAATAGCTTATATCTTGCTTTTTGTCGTAATTTCTTATAAAAAAGTATTGAATAAGATTATCTTTCTAGTTGATGTAGCTTTAAAACATATTATTTCTAACGTAAGTTATATTTTCGTGTTATTTGCATTTATTCAAACAAATTTCACAACTTAAAATACTTACAGCAGTACCCTCGTCTGGAATTTTTCATGGAAAAATCGTTCAGCATGCTGCTATTATTCTCATGGATATTGTTGAAATGAAAATAAAAAGCCGAAGCTGTGTTTCTTAAATAGACCAGTGTCAACGCTTTTAAATTTTACATTTAGATACATAGGTCACGGGCTTCGTTTCCATGGTAACATCAATTCAATTCAAGAAACCACAATTTTCTACTGAAATTTGAACAATTTTAGATCTTAGTTTTAGTACATAAGTAACAAATTATCAACGGAACCTTAAAAATAGGTATTACAAATCAAACTGCTAGATTTTCTATTTGAAAATGGCTGTAACAAGTAACCTTTCACCCAACTATATTCCAAATAAATTACTTATCATCACCCATTTTCTTACATTCCGCATAACATTTCAATATAACTAAATAAAAGAAGCAAAATATTGATTATTATTCAGAGCAAAAGGCTCATAAAAAATATTTCAGCAAATAATGGTTATTTGAAAATAGTTAAAATAAAGAAAATGCACAGAATTACATACTTTCAAGATAAAAGCTATTAATTTTGCGCGGTAACTGACACGTAACGTCATGACGTCAATGACGTCATTTTAAGGCAACATTGTTTTGAAGCGTTTCTGTGGCAATTTATTCATTATTTCTGCATTATTAAACCATAAAGCATCAGATCGAAGACAGGTTCATGATTTGTTTTCAGAAGAATGAATATACAAACACATTTAGTTTGTCGTAAACGTCGTCGTAAATCGTCACGTTAGCTTCCGGTTGGACATGCGCACATACAAATATGAAGGTAACCTACCTCCTTAAGTAGAAATACGTAATGAAATACAATATTTCTTCAAATGCGTATCGCATGCTGGTCGAAACTGCTATGAATTTCCTCTTGATATGTATGAGATATGCTATGAAATTTTGATCTCTAATTAAAATATATCACGAATATGGTTTATGTATCTTTTAAAGAGATTTTTTTTCTCACTGTACAGGATGTTTTCAACACCCCCGATTATGCTTCGTCACCTGCATAGTGAGATTTAATGTTTGAAAATGCATTAACTTCAGCCTATATTCGTGCGATTGTCATATATGATTACGATTACAGAAACAGAAATTAAGACAGTCGTAAGTGTCGCTACAAAAGTTATGTTGAAGAAAACTATACATTGAAATTAATGTTCCTCAAATGACATTTGAAAATATCACACGCCGTTGTCGAATGTCAAGAATTCATTATAATCAGATATGATTAATGCAAAACTCCTGTCTATATATACTGACCTTTCTGTTGCTGTTCAGTTTTTCTTCCTTGACAATCGTCCTCCATTTTGTACTAATGCATAGACAATTCAGTGACAGCTCAATAATCTTGCAAAGCAAATTTTTAGTGATAAGTGACACTGAAAGCAAGACTTGCAGTATTGCCTTATTGAGTCCATATCCGCTGCAACAATTATTAAATTGTGAAATAAGAATATTGATGCGAATTGTATATCAAAAGTAGACGCACAATAAAGTCAGCCACACAGTAAGGCAAGCCGTATGGAATTAATAATGCATTTAGTTCAAAGCGTTGCAGCGATTATTTAACTCTGAATATTAAGAGTGTACATTAACAGTAAACGACTTATGATAAGGCAATTCCTAATTAATACATCAAGTTAAAACTACCTAAACCATTATTGAACTGTTAAAATATGAATGCACGGCGTGTACATCAACACACGACAGACAATAGAATCAGCTTCACTTCACAAGTAGCATTTTCTCCGCCGTTCAAGTTGCGGATAGGTAGGTAACCTTTTTACTAGCAATCGTTAAAAAGTATTATGTCAAAACAGATTTTTATATGCATGGCATTTCAGCGTATTACAGTATATTACTTGCAATTCTGATTTACGCCATTGGTTTATTGGTTTAAACGAACAGTAATAATTTCAGCATGATGTCGCTTTTTGAAGAAGGCCATGAGTCTCTGTCAAATAACTTGAAAAAAAAAGTCCCGTGTAGATAAGACGTTTCTGTTTCTAGTACATGTACATAATATATCAGTGCGAATAAATTTTGTTCACAAAAAGTTAAAAATAAACCAAACATTTAAACACATATTTTATCACTTTTATTATTAATTTTATTATTTTATCACTAAAATAAAAGATAATATACATAAAATTCAAATTCATTAACTGTTTTTACTGTATTGCTAAACACCAAAACTCGCATTTCCAGATTAAGTTTCCAGATATATAGGATACTAAGTTTGTCTCAAAATTAAAAGATGTTAAAATAGAACACAAAAACAACATAATATTCAAACGCATTTAAATGTTTCAGAATATAACATATGTTTGTTTTATTTTAAAAGTATCTTGGCATTAAACAGCGTTTGAATACTTTTAGCCATGCATAACTATTTCTGATATTCTAGTTCATTAATGTAGAACTGTTCATAAAATATGAAAACTACTAATTAAATATGGGTATAATCTGTGTGTGTGTTTTTTTTTTATTTATTTGACTATCGAATGAAATGGATTGGTTTTATTTCTATTATTTTTTTTTTCAATTTACGCTAGAAAATAGAGGAGCCAAAAGGAATATGTGCATTGTATTTTGACGAAAGGCGTTGATTTTTTGTTGGGATGTTTTTATCCCATGTCCCTTCCAATACGAATATGAACACTGATTTATTATTGCTAATCTGACTAGAGTGTTTGATCATAACAAGGCAAACTTAATTGAAGAAGTCACTAAGTGTCTATACAAATATATTCATATCTTCACGTTTGAACCACCTGTTTAAAGTGCTTTACTTTGTAAAACCATAAAAGATTTAAAGCCCTCTAATCTCAAGGAATAGGTCTATTAATGGTTAATAATCATTAATCTGTGACTTATTTGTTGAATTTTGCTTTTCAGTGTAAAAGACGCGCACCACTCTCAATTGACATATCATCCAATTCCCCTATCCCTGTCGTTTTAAACCCAATTCATGAGCAGATTACACTGTGAATACGACCACAGCAAAGAGACTTTTAAAATTACATACTTTAGTAACATCTGTTTATAAAATACACGATGTGGTTTAAATTTACTACGATATTATTGGTATTAAACTATACTCTAATTTATGTTAATATTCTCGTTTTGTTACAGAATTTTAATCTCCTGTAATCGATGTTTCGGAAAGGAGATCATACGAATTTAACACTCCATCCCTGTGGAATGAAACAAGTTGACAAAGTAAACATAAACTACCTTCTTTTTGAAGAACTGCAATGTAATGGCGAAAGTTCTCAAAAGGTTTTTTTTATCAATTTGTGTGTGTGTGGCTTTTTTGGTGTGTATATGTGGTTAATAAAATTGTTACTAAAGGTTTTTTTTTTCATTTTTCCATACCTCCATGCATCATTTAGATTACTCTGGAGATTTCAAGTCGGCTGCTGCTTTACCGCTTCCGCTGTCTTTTATTGCATTTGAATTTCAGATAGGCATGGATAAAAAATTCATTCAAGAAGACCAACCAGTTGGTTTACCTTACCCATGTACCTTTTAGAGAAAAACACTTGAAAGTTGCTTACAATAGCAGCAGACGACTTAGTAGCACAAGCAAATATAAACTGTTTGTTTCATTTGTCGTAAACGGAACACTGCCTGTTTGACATCCTTTTATATTATCATTCAAAATCGTGATTGTTAACGTTTTTATTGTTTCCCATAAAGAAGATCAAGTAAACAAAGGCAAACGCACAATAATAGATCATGATATTTGAAGTGCAATGAAAGTAATTTTGGAAACTCATTAACAGTGGCCACAGAAATTGACTTTGACAAATAAATCTCTCTTTTTTCTTTATTTCAAGATATGTTTATTTGCTGAACATATAAGTTAAGTTTTTAAAGGGAGTTTAGATTTCGTACACATTTGTAAGATAATGGAGTCGTTTACTTGTACAAAACAATCCCAGATGTCGACCAGTCTAACCAGACGACAGTATCCATATTTTTCTGACATAAGAGTGTTGCTGTAATATATCAGACGAAACTATTGATACTTTTATATTTTTAGATTCAAATTCAAATAAAAATGACAGCGGAGGTGCAGAAAAGCGTTATAAAAGATTTTTCTCCGGGAAAAAATCAGTTATAGATTATGACTGTATTTTTTTTATCTGAAATATGTATCGAATGATGTTGGAATTAATCTGCAAAATCAATTTATATTTATTCTCGGTTACATTTTATTGATGATTATCGTAAGTTGTTAACGCAAAAACGGAACGCTATTGTAATAAATCATTTATTCAGCTGTTGGAAACCGGTTAAATCAAACAATTAACACAATCCAGACAGATACCTGAATTTTATATCATAAAGATAAAAGATAAAACAGGCATTCACTTTCAAGTTTACAATTTATTGCTCTCAAATGGGGCGTAAACCATCAGTTTGTCTTTTTACATATTTATTGACATTTCTTCACAGACATAAGAAATAAATTGGTACAATTATAAAAGTATTATAATCTATTGCTCCATAAATTGATTTTTCAAACTTAACAGCATTTTATGAAATGGTTTTGAATGAAATCAAAAAAGCAATCTTTAGAACCATCAATTTAGCATTTAAAAGTTTACACCCTGTATGGTCCTCCACTTCAATTAAATTAATGTAAAGTTGATATAAAATAACGCATTAAGCAATATTTCAAATTTTCTAATATTAAATTATTAAATGTTTAGTCTGAGTTAATATCAAGAAATCTGTAAAATGTGTAATATTGTTAACTATCCGAATATCAATCTCAATTAGTCTGTGATCAAATATAGAAACCAGACACTCGTCAAGTTTTCTAAAAGACATTCCAGACAATGCCCAAACCATTGAACGTGAGTTTAAATTTATATGCCGTGAATCATTCATCAAAAACAACTGTTAGTAATAGGGGAAAGGATTCCTAATATAGGCTTCTATGACTAAAGCTGGGACAGGAAGCAATTTTGTTTGTTTCTTTTTTAGGAGGTGGGGGTGATAGATTTTCCTTTGTCCGTCCATCCATATGGGATGTACGTACGTCTGAATTTGTGTCGCGCATACCTCAAAAGTATTTGACCAAGAGTCATCAACCATGATTGGAGAATTGCTTTTGGTGTTTAGTTTGGGATTTCACTCAGTAAGACTAGAATAATGGTCCTTGACATAGCCAAAAATTTGTACAAAGGCCCCGAAGGTTGGCATCGCATTATCTCAAGAAGTATTTAACCTTAAGCCATGCTTGATTCATATGAAGTTGTGTGTTTTATTCGGCATTAATCCTGCCCCATTAAAGCACAATATATTTTTTTGTTTTTTACTCATTCAGTTTATTTCCTGTTTTGTAGTACCCTTGTCCCAAATCGGACATCAAACTACTAGGTTACATGAAAGTTTTCTTAGACTTGCATTGACAAAAATTACACATGACTGTATAGGAACAGTAAGTTGGGGCATCAGTGATCTATGAACCCTTGTCTAGCTTCGAATTATATCTATATAGGAGGAGAACGTTACCCAAGTTTAATATGAAAAAAATAAAATGGGGAGTAGACTCTTTGGAAGTGTTGAGAACGGCTAACGCAATCAGAGACACAAATCGTACAGCAGACCAACCAGAAATAGAGACTGTAGCGGAAAATACAATTGACGTGTTGCTTTAAATTTCTATCAACAACTGCACTGTAATTATATGAAATATATTGAAAATGGCGATGAGAAGAGGAATGGGTAAATATAGATGGGGAGGCATAAAAAATGGGACCATTGGCAAGGAAGAGAGGAGGTTGAAGGGAATAAACTTCACCAACATACACAACAATTTACTTAACATATAAAATGAAACGGACAAAAACATATTTATAATAGGGAATAAGCCTTAGAACGACCAGCTACCTATATAACGGAAACTGAGGCTGTGGGTATGCAAACTATTTCCAACTAGTTGGAATAAAATAATTCCCCGCTGAGACAAGCCTTAATATGAGTTACAAAAATACCAGAAAACATATAAATAGGACCAATCCGAGATATCAGTACACTAATGTTACCAAAAACTTGTCTGAAATTAGAGCTTTTAAGACTACCTTCAATGTGATAACGATTACTTTTGTTGTCGATATATTTGTAGAAATCTTACGATGCTCCTTTTAGATCAATCACAGCTTTTGGTTAATGCCGTATCTAGTAGATAGCACGATCACCATTTGAACAGCCAGGAGAATCATCTAGCCTGTAATATAGTCAGACTAAACGTATAGGAATATTTTAATTATATAATACGCAGTCTGAACAGCATTTTTAACTATACAATGATCAAATGATATTTCAACTACACAGTATTCAGAATGAACGCATAAATTATTTTACAACGCATTAAAATATTTCAACTACACAGTGTTATAAAAATATGTCACAACGCACTGAAATATCATATAGTATTGAAATACTAAGAAATATTCAAACAACATAATGGTGGGTTAGAAAAGCACATAGATATTTCAGTTATACAACAGTCAAATTGAATAGTATGTAAATCCTATGATACATTTCAATTACACAATGGTAGGTTTGAAAAGCACATAAATACTTAACTACATTTGTACATGATGGTAGGTTTGAAAAGCACGTGGATATTTCAACTACACAACGGTCAAATTGAATAGTACTGAAATACTAAGAAGTATTCAACTACACTACACAATGGTCAAACTGAATAGTACTGAAATGCTGCTTAGAAATATTCAACTACACAATGGCAGGTTTGAACAGTATATTATATTTCAACTAAACAATATTCTAACTGAATAAGATAGGAAAAAGTCTCCACATTAAATATTGAACTGCACAGAAACTGAACAGACTAAATAGCACATAAAATAACATTCCGCTACAAAATGAAAGGACATCGCAGGGAACTCATCTGTTGGGAAAAACATAATTCGGACTAGTTTATCTCTGAAGTTGCTAGGGACAGCATACAACCAGCAGGTTAGGTAAATATGCACGTGCGTTAAACAATTAAAACAAACTCAGATCCATTGTCTTAAAAAGATTGCTCGAACTTAATCAAAGGTCTACATTAATAAAGAATAAACTGTCATGATTTTATTTACGTTAACCCGTTATGTTTTGCATATAGAAACTAAAGTATAATTACGTATAGATAGATTTTCGTTGATATTTGAATTAGGAAGTTTGGGACTTCCGGTAGTTAAGATAATACTGAACAGGCATGCCTAATTATTCATTTGTATTTTGTAATTTACAAAATCATTTGATGTTGACGCAGACTACCATGTTTTATAATATAACATCAAAGATGGTAAATTTGTATGCGGTTGTATACCATAGAAAATATATAGCATTCCCATCCTTTCACCTAAAGGTGAAGGTTAACATTAGAAAAGTTTAAATTAATTTTTACACGTTTAATGGTTTGTGGTTAACAGTAAAACATGATGAATGATAATGAAGATTTATAGGTAAACTATTCAGGTTTTTTTGTCATAATTTAATTTACTTTAATACTCAGTTTTAGATATAGATCTGTTAAAGTGAATCATTTATTTCGATGAACGATTAAATCAACTGGCAGTAAATGTGCTTCAAATCACAGTAAAATGTGATTCATTAACATTTCTTAAAATTTCATCCAAACGACCTAGTTAGGATCTAGTTACAAAAACGCAATTAGTCATAATATTTACTTTATTTCTATTTTAACAACCAACAAAATTAAAGGGAATAACTCACACATATTTCAAAACTGCTCAAAAGTTTAGATGCATACTAAAGACATTTTTTCATAAATGTCGAATGATTCCCTGTATTTTTAACTATTGAGAGATGATAAAATTTAAATATCCATTTTTTATTCATGATTTTTTTTTTAAATATTTTAATTTTCAAAAAACCCAACTCTAAATATCACAAAATTCACCCAGACAGCTATTTCATGCTAAACTTAACTTATTGTTATCTTATACATCATCTTGCCCCTTTAAAAATATGGTCGTTGTTTTTTTTTTCAATGAAAACCAATATTATACATTAATGTTTTGCTCTTTCATGTTATTCAAATAGAAGTCTGTCTTATGTGACACTAATGTTTCTTTATTTCCCGTTGTGACTGGGAAAAGAAGTCATTTTCATAATTTATATACTTTCTAACTGACACAGTAATTGTTAAATTGTGGACGAATGTGAAAATTGTCGTTGTAATCAAAGTGTTTGATCTGAACCACCCGCAACACTATATGTACATTGGACAATTAGGAACACTCTATAGTACAGTAACAGTTACGGTTCTTTTAAAGATTCTTGACGTTAAAAATGATTTCAAAGAGAAAAATGAAAACCATAACATTATAAATAAACATCAAATGACTATTAATGTTTAATATATGCATTTAATCAAAACGTACCGTTCACGAGTTTGTAAGAAAATGTAAAACTGTATTGTCGTGATATTAGTTTATTTATGTATTTTAATTGATAACTATTTAATTGCTGCATCGTTTCAAATGAAGGATGATAAATTAATTTTGTAAAAAAGGATACATTATTGCATTGTTATTTAAGACAAGAGTTGGAGCTCAAAGCGAGATGTGAGCAAAATCTTAACTTTAAACAGTTGTTACATAGTGAACTGGATTGTTTCTTTGCGAACAATTATCTTACGGTGAATTTCAGACAGAATTTCGCCCCCGCATGTTTGGGGTAAAAATTAAGACCCAAGCCACAGGAAATTTTGATGAATTTTTCTCAAACACAGATAAAATTGATTTTGATTCGTTAATCGCATTGCAGCAATTTTCTTTTTTGTAATGTTCCAGTACAGCTGTATATTTCACTCAATAAGCGAATGACTGGCTCTAGAAAACATTTCCTGTAGTTGGTTTTGTTCATATTAATTCAATTTTATAATGACACCCCACCCTACCCTCTCATCCCACAGCTATCTGTTAGTAATTGATTTCACAAACGAAGTGACTCGCTGCAAAATTAAAACTGGTTTTATTTACTTTAATTCAGCTTACGCACACACACGCACGCACGCACGCACGCACGCGCGCACACACACACCTTGATCGTCTCTGAAGTTAGTGTCTTCTATTTGAAAGAGCGTTCTTGTCAAAATATTTACTGACTTCAAACATGTCTGACTCCTGTAATGGTATGATGACAGTTAAGTAGTATATGTAAGCTTCCAAGAAGTCTTGATGTTTTCAAAATATGTCATAAAATGTTCAAGCAATAAAAGAGACACGTCTTCTAATGACAATATTATCGCTGTGGTAAGGCTAATGACTAAAATGTTGAGTGTCACAAAAAATTATGAATGCACAAAACCCTATCCATCATCGGTCTCTTTGTAAGTGAATGGTCTTTTCTTTTCTCATCAAAAGGCGCATTTTATCAATGAAAATTCACCGTAGTGTTTAATTTGACTGAATACTGTAGTTTGTTTCATAATTAGCGTAGAAATAGTGTTAAGTGTTATATTTCTGTCTAATTGTAATTAATTCAATAGACATATAACATGCTTCTCATTTTGTCCGACCGCGAGTAATAGCGCCTGTCTCCTATGGCCATAAAATGAATGAAAGCTGTTTTAATTTATGCTTAAAATTCACTTTAAAATTAATTTATGAGCAATTAAGACAAAATGAAGCACATATAAACTTTAGTCATAAACGGTCATTAATGTCGCAATTATGGCAATACAAACGTTTGTATGGAACATATGGAAGATTTTACTACTACAAGATGTCGCTCCTCAAAAGGTATCTTGACCTAATCAGGTCGGCATGACAGTAAAATATTGCAATTATAAAGGTAACCTAAATAACAAAGCTGCAATGCTAGGGTTTGATCCTTTATACATGCAGCTGCAAACCCTGCTTAAACAAAAGTAGAATACTTGCAGGCTGTATCCCAAATAGGTATTTTAGTCGTTTTGATTTTTTTAAATATGCAAACTGAATTTATTTACTTTATGTGCATGTTATTACCATTGCAAACATAAAGTACTGTCGCGTAATAAAGTTTTATTTTCGTTTCAGCCTGATGATTATATTTTTAGAGGCGACGCTTCCTATGATATCACGTCATACAGAGTATTCATTATATTAGGCTGACATTTGAATTTCATTAATTATTGAACCACAAACGATATTTATTAATAATTTATCATTTCAAGAAAATGAATTTGATCTGGTTAAAGCACGAAATATGTTAAAAATGAGACACAGCTTTCATTTTATATCTTCATCTTTCATCTCATACAAGTATAACTTGTGCATGTGCACTGCGAATGTTGGTTTCCCGCTTTTCGCTTTCAAACTTACAGGAGGGAGGGGAAAATGAAGGAAGAAAATACTTAAAGAATTAAATGGTCAGTATCTGGAAATATTAGATTTGCAGTATATGATGTTTTTTTTTAATATGCTTAACAGTCACCTACGATATTGAAGCTAATACCGTCGTCTATGGCCTGTGTAATCCGACGAGTTCGTAATTAAGAGTTAGGTCCATGTTTCGGAGAAAAAAAAGTTTGAACATCACCAAATCATAGAAAGAAAGCATTGTTTTACATGAAAATTAAACAGCAAATAGAACATGTAAATTATTCTACGAAACCATTGTCATATTACTCATATATGTATTGAATTCCGAAAAGGAACTGCATGAAAGGGACAGTTCAGCGCCATTTAAAACACCATTTTTTAAAAGCTGTTACATGTCTTCATTTTGATGCATTTGCAACAATGTACCAGCGTTTAAACTTAACATAACTAGGCGAAACATCATTTCTGACAATCATTTACATTTATTTCTTTACAAATGGCGTTCCTTTTTTAAAGGGGAACAACTCCTTAAGAATATTTTAAGTATCCAATTCTATGGAACAGAACAGTAAAACATGTACTGGACAGATAAGTTCTTTGTCAAGATGTTGTTCGTTTACTAATATTTTCTGTTGTGTTGCGATATACAGCGAAACCTTAAGTAATGGCGGATCTCAGTGTTCTGCTTTGATCGCACCTAAATATTGGTCCATCTAAAAACTGAGTGTGTCTAAATGCAGTTCAAACCAGTAGAGCACTGGTGTAACTATTTGTATTTGTTTCATAATTATCGAACGATTTGGCCATTGATATGAAAATTGCTACCCTTAAACGGTGAAATAATCTATTAAGTAGAATGATATGCTTTAAAAATGATTTGACCTTGAAGTATGCTGAAAGTAGAGAAATTTCTTGAATTTTGTGGTTAAAGGATTAAATCAAACAGTAAGTCATTAATGTCAATAATTTGGTTAAATCATAGATAAAAGTAAATATTTAAAGATCAAACACATTTAGGAAATGACAAGAAAATGAATTGACCAATTAAATTACACCACTATCATGCGATTGTGACGTAAACGGAAGACTGTGTTTATAAAAATATTGACTTTATTGTAATAAATATCTTAAAAGGATATATCTTTAAGTTTGTGCCAATAAATCACAGATATTTTACACAAATAAAGGTTTCATAATTTAAACTAACCAAATATTGTGCTTTTTAAATAGACACTCAACAGTAATCTGCTTTAAATTAGGCGCCAAAGTTAAATATTGCTAAAACATTTGTACTAATTAATATATACGTTAAATAAAATAATTACATCTTCGCAAAAGCTATCGTTGTCTTGAAATGTTTAAATATTTTCTGTGCTAAATTAAATTACATCAATTGTCCCGCATTCAAGATTTTGTAAATGTGTTTTACACATCACTTTAAAAGTACAGTTATGACGTCCCGTTTCCGCAAGTATTGAATAAATGTAGTTTCGAATGTTAAATATTTTTGTTTCAATCTGTTACTTTAATCTTCTTCTGTTTACTTTTCGGTAATATACTAATATAGATATGCGTCACGCCCTTTTATCTGATATATATTTTAACTTTGGGCCTTTCATGTTTATAATGGTAATGAGATAATTGGATCTGTAAACTTTTTAAAACCTCAAGGTAGTATGCATTTATTATCGCTGCATTTATTTTAACAAGGGAAGAGAAAGGAAACCAATTTGTTATCTCTGTGATCAATTTAACCCTGATACCGAAAAACAGATGGTAGTCTTTGAAGAGTTCTAGTCTGTATCCACAGAAAGAGTATATTTATTTGTCATAATGTCTAATTACAACTTAGCCAAAAAACAAACTTTTTTGGTCCACTTTCAAAGCATGATAATCTTCTGCACGCGAACAGTTAAGTAAATGTATTACCTAAATCTGAATAGGAGAAAGGAGGTTTATAAAAGGCCTATATTTTTCCACAATTATCATGAGATAATATTTCAACCGCATTTTTAATCGTTCCACGCCCTGTATTAGCCTATATTTTAGCATATGTCATGGGTTTTGTATATGAAATTTAATAAATGTAACCAGAAGACGGAATTATTTATTTATAATTGTATCATATGATATACGCGTTGTGATATATAGATATATTTATAAATAGAATTACAAGGCTTTAAATAGCGAATTAGAGCTGTTAACACGCCTTACAACTATTTTACACTAATAAATGCCATATTAATCTTCTGAGCCCCATCTATGGTGATTTTACAAATGTTCAAATTACAGGGTCGGTTACATGAACATTTTATACATATCTTTTACAATAGTATAAAAATGTAATTGAATACACGCAAACTTGATTGCACCACCCATTTTGGTACTTTAAGCCCTAGAAAACGTCATTTAGGTTTCCCTTAATATCAGTAGTGCCCTTGTTTTCTTTTTTTTTAGACTTGAGAATGACTCCGGTTAGTAAAACAAGGACTTCATTTTTGTGCCAGAGATGATCATTAAAATTCGATTCTTTCAATAAAATAACACGTCTGCCACCAAAAATAATTCACATAGGCTTATCAGGTTCATTTCATGATCTTTTTTTTTTAAAACACACCGACCCCTTTTGTTGAAAGCATTAAGAGGCAAAATTCCCGCTAACACCTACTGTTCTAACTGATATCCCAGACAATTGTGAAATATTTCAAACTTTATGGAAATCATTGTATTTCTTATATATTCTGACACAAATTTTAAGATTGAAACCATTACCTTTTCATATAATCAGTTTTATCTCATGGAATCGTATGGGTTCTCTTACACTTGTTATCAACCAATCCAAAGCCTCTATTCAGTAACAACACCTCGCGTAAAATACTGTAAAAGTTCAATATTGTTGCAATTCTGTTATTATAACTGTACAGTGAACATTTACCAAAGTAACCAATGTGTTACTTTGACTTTCATCCGAAATTCAAGCCTCATGTTTCATTTTATGTATAGTAAGTCACAGTGTCTTAAGCCAAATGTATTAAGATATGAAACAAAACTTCATTTCCATATTTCAGTAACCACCATGAACCATGTCGAGGCATTATGTACACAGCTCCTTCTGTATTCAATGCACTATATAGAGACTGACCATAAACCCTTGTTACTCAAGAGAAACAATCTATTCATGGAATGAAATTGTTGGGTGAACATCGTTTGTCAATCCATGTTATATTAATACAATGGAAACGTAAGCCATCTATGTTACTTGCTATACAAGATAATACAGTCGTGCATCTAACAGTCCTGAAACTGTTATCTTTAATTTCTCATATTTCTAAATTTTTTTCCCCATAATTTGACGCTTACATATGGGTAGCAGAGATTGTTCTCTTATCAGCAGTAGCTTTCTTAACATAATTTACCTTGTGAAGTTCTCTGGGTTTATGTCATTTTAAAGAAATCGCCTGTTTGTTGACAAATTTCACCACAAAACAATGTCACACTTTCCTCAGGGCTTTTACAGATTTGAGTTTTACATATTTTTCTTTTTTTTAACTGCTGACCGTTGTAGTAATTATGCATGTTTTTTCATGCGTAGAGGTTTAAGTGCATGGCTTGCACGATATACTAGCTAGGTAAATAATCACCTAAGCCTACAATAAAGTCTTAGTGGAGTTGTCTCCATTTTTCTCAATATTTAACCCAGGATCATTATTTATTTTCAGCACGAATAGCTATTTTTTCAGAAAATGACATTTTAATTATTTTTTTTCCAGACTTTGTAATTTGATGCAGTGAACTGCACATATATCTAAAATAGATATATAAAGTTAGTATTTTAGTTCCACTTCCTATATTATAATCCATTTTAAACAAATGCTACTTACATGCACTTTTAGGCATAGCCGCTGCAGCAAGGCGATGTTTCCTTACTCCACCGATCACAAAAAAAGTGTTGATCTCCATTGTCAAAACATTTTCATCATAGCTGATTGCTTAAAGGTACTACACGAATAGCCAGAAAATAAACACCAGCTATTACACACTATTAACAGTATTACTAGCCTAGTGTATTCTAGACCCTATAGGTCTTTAAAACAGACTGTTGCATTTTATCAAGTTTTTTTGGCCACATGGCCATAGATAAAAGCTGCTATTACCATTGAAGATGGAAAAGAAAACACGCTAAAATGATGCAACTGTATTAAAGGAAAGCATAGTGTTGCCAAGAGAATTAAATCTTTTTTTTAAGGAAATGTTTTACTCTGAAATAAATGGCTGTCAGCCAAATCTAAAGCACGCTTTCAGGTTATTTTCACACAATATTAGACCAATGAAAGCCCAAATACATATGATGGAACATAGTTTTGCCATTAAGAATGTCTGTCAATTTACATTACATTAATATTGTATAGCCTAAATACGTTATTGAAGCAGTAAAAAGCTGCAATTTAAGGTTTATAAACAAATAAAGGGATGCAATTCACTCCTAAGTACCGCTTTTTTCAATCCTGATAACTGTTTGGTTCAGTTTTGGCATTGTTCTATCAAACTGACTAGCAATAACGCTGGAAGTAAGAAGCAAAAAACTACTTTTTGATTCTCAGTCTGACTCGGGTCTGAACACATGATAAAATACTTAACTTTCAAACCAACCTGCACAAATATCACTTTTTACTGAATGAATAATTAAAGAGAAGCGTTTTTCTTCTTAAGCCTATGTGACCTTTTTTATAGTTTGAATATATTAGTTTCAATCTCATTCCCGCTTCCAGTTAGATTAAGAGCAACCGAATCATTTAAAATAAATAATAGTTTAATATCATTAGTCGTATAAAAGGATAAATGACAAAAGACAAAACTATAACCCGCAAACAAAAATTTCTTCAAGGTTCTGTTTGCGTATCTTTGTTGAAAAAGCATTTACAGGCCAAATGTCCACATACACCTGCTACCCTAAAGTAGCAATTAAAAAGTCATACATTCAATTAGACTATTGTAAAATATTCTTTAAATCATTGCTTTATCTTGACGAAAATCTTTTTTATTCTATCCAATCAGCCCACGGCTTATTGATTCTTACGGATTTCCCTGAACAGCCCGGCTTTAGTAAAGAATAACATGTGCATAGTTTCTTCAAAAACATAAAAGTAACTCTGGTTAACTATTTTCATCAAAGATTTTTACGTAATGATGTTACACCTGACAGTCGTCATATTGTACGTGACGATAGGTAAAATTTTGTTAAAACCTTTAAAACGACATAAAATGGAGAAAAAAAATTGTTTTACATACGCATAATTATACGCATAAATATTGCATCTTAAACTAAAACCCGCAAATATTCCCCATCTTATCCTATGTGGATCTAAATTATATTATATATTATGCCATATTTATATAGCACACAATAAACGAGTTAATTTATCTATGAACATGTACATAAATATTCAGCGCAATAATTCATTTCTTAATACCCACGCAACAGATGTCGGTTCGTGTCAAAAGTCGCGTATACTTCCTTGTACGATACACAATCAGGATATCATTTACAATAAATTCATTTAAACAAAAACATATATGAGATAATGCACAGACAAATGTCATTTTCAAAAATGCATTTGCGTCATTATGTGGTATAGTTGCAGGCTACTCCGAAAAAAAAAAGAACACGGATTTATCAGTAAATATGCATTTTTTTCTTCATAACATACCATAAGGCAAAGAAAATATCTTAGTTTGGTATCTGTTTAATGATATACAGAAATGTTAAGTCCTAGTTAAGATACCCCGTTTACGCTTAATTGCGCGCTGTTACTTGATAGAAGTGTAACAGAAAAATAGTATATACCCTTCGTAATACAAGATAAGAAATTAGATAAAAAATTATTATTATTCAAATATTTTTAGCAGAAGTACATAAGGATGAATTCGCTTAGAATCTATTTGCTTAGTCAACGGCGAGTTCTTTAAATGGCTAATACTGGATGCATATTTTAAGGTTGTAGTGCAATTGGAAAACATTTTTGTGGCCTGAATATTAAGCATTCCATGCTTGCACAGGATGTGTCACTTCTATCCCCGATTTATAGCTTAATATCTTAAGGTCATAAAATTAATATTTAAAAATATAATCCAAAGAAAGGATTTAAATATTTGTAGTATTTTAAACGTCAGTCATTCTTTTATACAAACATTATGATACTAAAGTTAAGCGGCGTTGTGCAAATATAAACATAAGGCTAGACTGCAAGTGAACCGTTAAACTGTCTTGAACATTAGTGAGATCCCCTGCTTTTGTCTTAAACAATTGCCCGTCACCTCAAGTGCTATTAGCAGACGACACTATTTAATCTGATATATACCGCATATTGCCACATCATAGAGCCGCCAACAAAGTGTTTCCATTTGTGGCATTTCTGAAATATTTAAAAGTAAATAGACAAAAAAAGGAAATTCCAATTACATTAAGTTGACAAACACTTTTTATTGATAGTATTGTGTAAACAAATACATGTTGTACTAGATAAGAGAGAATTTGTAATGTCATAAAACGGAAGCTCTTGTGTTTATTTACTGAAACGTTGATAACTTTTGTTTAAAACGGGAAGCATACCGGAGACATTTTTATCATTTTCCAAATAGTTAGCATGAACGAATTGTTTTAATTTGAATTAATTTTTTTCAGTATAATATGCATACTAAATATGTCAAATTTTGTTCTCTCACATGATCGTAAAGTCATGTTTCAAATTAATTATATTTTAATTGAAAAGTCAGTTACACAGCAGTATTGACCAAATAAATAACTTCCTTGTAAAGATAGCACGCAGTGATTTTGCACTTTTTTTAAATACCAGCTGATGAACAGTGAAAGGAAAACGAAAGGATAAAGAAGATCCATGAAATTCATGGAATAACACTAACGGAAAAACGAAATGCTATTCACACAGCTTGACCACATAAAAAGCAAATTGTGTCAAGTCGTACACCAGGAGACATGTCTTCATGTTTCGGTTAAGAAAACGAATTGCAAATAAAAACAAAAAAGCATAGCAAGTTGTTGAACTGGAGAGTTCTAGATAGCGTTTAAGGTAGCAGGGTACACTTAGATTCGAAAATTTTGGACACGGCCAGGCTTACATGTAGCGAGTCGCAATATTGCACTTCCCTAATGAGCAGAATCAGGGTGGCCATTTTATAAAATGTGTGCATGTCTTGTGCTTTTAATTAATGGCAAGATAAGGACTCCCATACAAGAATACAGAAAGCTATCAAACGAAAGTTTTACACCATCCGTTAAAAATAGCATGCCAAAATCATCAAATTTGCACTTTTTGAGTAGCCTGCAATGATCCCGCCGCATTTCTCAATTTAATAGTCCCTATTGAACTACAGGATATAAACGGAATGGGGGCCCATCCAGCTCGTTTTTTCACAAAATAGCGAAAATGTTCCTGAGTATCAATCAACAAGCACGGAACCTTTCCATGATTTGAATTTCCCGCGCCAAGGTGACTCGTCGATTCATACAAAGCTAGCAGCAGTTAGTTTTACAACTGACATCAGAATTTTACATGTATCGGCTGCTTAAATTTTCTAACAATCATTATCTCTCACCTTAATTTACAGACATCCAAAATCACGAAGTTCTAATTATTACAAATATTGACGGGGGCCAAAATTCGAAGTATAACCTGCTACCTTAGCTTTGGAGCTGGTGAAATCTAGACAGTTTTCAGCTGCGGAGCTGATGAGATCTACACAATTTTTAACTGTTTAACTGGCCAGGTCTAGAAAGGTTTAAGCTGCGGAGATGATGACGAGATCTATATAGATTTTAACTGTGGAGTTGGTGAGTTCTAGACTGGTTTAACTGTGGAGCTGGTGAGATCTAGGCATTTTTAGCTGTTGAGTTGGTGAGTTCTAGACTGGTTTTAACTATGGAGCTGGTGAGATCTAGGCATTTTTAGCTGTGGAACTGGTGAGTTCTAGACTGGTTTTAACTGTGAAGCTGGTGAGATCTAGGCATTTTTAGCTGTGGAGTTGGTGAGTTCTAGACTGGTTTAACTGTGGAGCTGGTGAGATCTAGGCATTTTTAGCTGTGGAGTTGGTGAGTTCTAGACTGGTTTTAACTGTGAAGCTGGTGAGATCTAGGCATTTTTAGCTGTGGAGTTGGTGAGTTCTAGACTGGTTTTTAATTATGGAGCTGGTGAGATCTAGGCATTTGTAGCTGTGGAGCTGGTGAGTTCTAGACAGATTTTAGCTATAGAGGTCCCGAGCTCTAGATAGGTATAAACTGGAGCTAGTAGGTTTTTGACAGATTGTAGCTGTAGAATTAGCGAGTATTTCTAGACAGTTTTTATTTTAGGTATTGAACTGGTGAGCTCGTGACAGTTTTTAGCTGTGGAACTGGTCAGTTCTTATCAGTTTTTAGCTGTGGAGCTGGTCAGTTCTTATCAGTTTTTAGCTGGCGGGTGCTAGAGAGTTTTCAGCTGTAAACAGTGTTAAGTTATTAAGCTGCTTGTGTGAGATCTAGACTTTTTGTTGCTGCTGTGCTAGTGTATTCTAGCCAGTTTTAGGGGAAAGCTTGTGAGTTCTAGACAGTTTTTCGCTGCTGAGCTAGTAAATTCTAGCCTGTAGTTGTTTTTTACATATTGAACACTTGTATAGTATGTAAATATATGCAGTAAAACAAACATTGGATGTATAGTAGAACGTATCCGATAAAATATTGAGGTTTTCTCTTTCAAAAGTTTTGTAATTGTAATTAAAATCTGTAGGCAAGCCACTTTAATAACCCAGAAGGTTGACCTTAAATCAGATACAAACATCTCCTTCTGCTACAACACTTTCACTTGCACGTTTATTTTAATGTAATTACGTTTATGTTTTGCTTTTGTCAGTATGATACAAAAGTTGGATGAGAGAAATTTCCAGTACAAGAGGGAGAGTCATGATGACCCTATATCGCTCATCTGTTAAACTTGGCCTTGGAATCATCAAAATAAGCATTTTGACCTAGTTTCTTGAAGATCATAAATGTGGCCTCTAGAGTGTTAATTAGCTTTTACTTTGATATGAGTGGTGACCTAGTTTTTGTCCCCACATGACCCAGTTTCAAACTCGCCCTAGGAATCATCAAGATAAACATTCTTACCAAGTTTCATGAAGATAGGGTCATAGAAATGGCTTCTAGAGTGTTAACAAGCTTTTTCTTTGATTTGAGCATGTGACCTTGTTTTTGACCCCACGTGACCCAGTTTCAAACTTGGCCTAGGAATCATCATGATAAACTTCCTATGCAAGTTTGTATCAAATCAAAGCATAAATGAAACCTCTATGTGGCTGAAAGTGCCAAAATAGAAAATTTTGCCCCTTTCAGGGACAGTAACTCTAGAACCCATAAAGGAATCCAGCCGGTTTTCAAAAAGAAACGAGATCTTATTGTGACATAAGTTTTTGTAAGTGTGGTTAAAATAGAATGTAAAATGTCACTTCTATCGTGTTCACAAGGTAAAAATTAACCAAGTTTGGCTCTTTGAGAGGACAATCAGAGGTCGTAACTCTGGAACCTATCATTAGATCTGACGGAATCCTCATGGAATCCAAGATCTAATGGTGTTAAAGATATTATGCAAGTTTGTATTAAATCAAATTATAAATAAAGTCTCTATATGGTTGCTTAAGCCAAGATAGCAAATTTTGGCCCTTAAAGGGGCCATAACTCTGGAACCCATAAAGAGATCTGGCCAGTTTTCGAAAGAAACCGAGATGTTATGCCAGTACAAGTTGCGTTCAAGTTTAATAACAATCTATTGCAAAATGTGGTCTCTATCGTGTTCACAAGTCAAAATTGCAAATTTTTAGCCCTTTAACCTTTAGCCTGCAGGTGGCAAGTGAGTATGCCTTTGTGACCAGTGCAGACCAAGATCAGCCTGCACATCCGTGCAGGTTGAGCATGGTCTGCACTGTCCGCTATTCAATCAGTAAATTGTCAGTGAACACCCTTTGAATAGTTAGTGGTGCAGCCCAAATTGAATAATGGACCAGTCCATTTTATAAATTTAGCAGGCTAAAGGTTAAGGGGCCATAACTCTGGAACCCATGGTGGGATCTGGCCAGTTTTCGAAAGGAACCGAGATATTATGCCAGTACAAGTTGTGTGCAAGTTTGATTAAAATTGATTGCAAAATGTGATCTTTATCATGTTCACAAGAAATTGAAGACGGACGGACGACGGACAACGGACGGACGGACGAAGGGCGATCACAAAAGCTCACCCTGTCACTACGTGATAGGTGAGCTAATAAAATGCATAAAGTTAAACGTAGAATAATGTCTTCTTGAAAAAAAGTACTGTTTGACGTGTTACTGTATTTGCAACATTTTTGTTTTTGCTACAAATAATCAATGCAATCCAATTACATCAGCATATGTAATTTTTAAACAGTAGACACTAAAAGCTGTTAACTCTACAATATTCACATGAAAACGAGGTCAAATCTACATAGTATACTATAATTTGACTGGTAGTTAGTTAAGCAACAACAATATCTGTATTAACTGGTTTAGTATAATACTATTGTTCATTTCCTTACTCATACAGGCAAAAAGTTTAACATTTAGATATAATACATTTCCTCATCCGTACAGTCACATTGAATAACAGTCAATATGGTTCACTTCCTTACCCGTACAAGGAAAGGAGTAAACATATTGAATATGGTTCGTTTACGGGGTAACCGATTACCTACTGTTTTCTACCAGGAAATATATAAAGTAACCAATATCTACTACATGATGCCTGGATATATGTAAGGTAACCGATTACCTTCTAGCTGATGGCTGGATATATACAAGATAACCGATTACCTACTAACTGATGGCTGGATATATACAAGGTAACTTATTACCTACTACCTCATACCTCGATATATACAAGGTTACCGGTTACCTACTACCTGATGGCTGGATAAATACAAGATAACCGATTATCTACTACCTGAAGGCTGGATATATACAAGATAACCGGCTACCTACTAACTGGTGCCTGGATATATACAATGTAACCGATTACCTACTACCTGATGGCTGAATATATACAAGGTAACCAGTTACCTACCTACCTGATGCCTGGATATATACAAGGTAACCGATTACCTACTACCTGATGCCTGGATATATACAAGGTAACCAGTTACCTACCTACCTGATGCCTGTATATATATAAGGTGACCAATAACCCACTATCTTATACCTAGATATATACAAGGTAACCGATTACCTACTACCTGATGCCTGGATATATACAAGGTAACCAGTTACCTACCTTCCTGATGCCTGTATATATACAAAGTAACCGATTACCTAGTACCTGATGCCTGGGTATATACAAGGTAACCGATTACCTACTACCTGATGCCTGGATATATACAAAGTAACCGATTACCTAGTACCTGATGCCTGGGTATATACAAGGTAACCGATTACCTACTACCTGATGCCTGCATATATACAAGGTAACACATATCTACTACCTGATGCCTGGATATGTACATGTATTTAAGGTGACCAGTTACCTACTCCCTGATGCCTGGATAAATACATGGTAAACAGTTACCTACTGCTTGATGCCTGGATATGTATAAGGTAACCAGTTACCTACTACCTCATACCTGGATATATACAAGGTAACCGATTATCTACTACCTGATGCCTGGGTATATACAAGGTAACCAGTTACCTACCTACCTGATGCCTGGATATATACAAGGTAACCGATTACCTACTACCTGATGCCTGGTATATACAAGGTAACGGATTACCTACTACCTGGTGCCTGCATATATATACAAGGTAACCGAAATCTACTGTCTGATGCCTGGATATAAATAAGGTGACCAATTACCTACTACCTAATGCCAGGATATATACAAGGTAAACAGTTACCTACTGCCTGATGCCTAGATATTATACAAGGTAACAGATTACCTACCTGCCTGATGGGCGGATATATCTAAGCCGACGATGTTTCATTGCCCTTTCAAAAGGAGTCACACTACAATAAAACAAACACATTACTTTTATATGTTTCTATTCCAGTTCATCTAAAACACCATAGTGAATAAAAATCGTCAAATCATTGTCATAGTAACACACGTGACTTTCTAGTTCCAGCATTTCTACACCTTAGTAGTAAATTTTTCTGTTATTTTATCCTGATGAATGCTATTTTGGACCGAAACTAGTCGATGTATTAAATTTGATTTAACTTTTACCGTCGTTTGACGTGTAGTTCCCCCTTCCTCCCTTACTTCACTACATTGTCATAGCTGTCAGCTTAATTTGCCTTCCTTGATTCATCTTATTATGTTAGAGGGGTGATCCCGAATATTCTACAGTTATCTAACTGAAAACTGTATTAGGTAAACATGCATTTATTTCCCATCCGCATATAGGACTGTATAGTTCAACAATATTTCCTGTGCGTCATATTAAAAACTAAACGTTTTAGCTCATAGAATTTGAATTTAACTATCTTAAACACCAACACACGCGTATTAATGCAGCTTCATTTACTGAACGTATTATTTAAACAGAAAAGACAGCAAAATTTTGACATCATACAACTTTGCCAAGCAGCAATAATTCGAAAAATTAAACGAGGCTTTGTTTTAATTTAAAGCTCTACATCAATGGGCATATGAATAACTATTATAATTATGATGTTATCAACGCCAATTGTTCCCAGACGCTCAATTTTATTTGGTAGCATAATCGCAGAAAATGGGGATACCTGATCAATCTCATACTAAAATATCAAATCGTGGGGAAAATAGTTGCATCTTCCCCAACACCTAAATGTGTGACACATGTATGCTATTGACTGGCAAGAAGATATTTGATTCTAATGTGTTTGTTTCTGTTAAAACACGCTTACGCTAAAATGACGTTGTTGCGACCAAGAAAGAGCGCTACTATATTTTATCTATTGTTTTAGATTAAGGGCATATTAGAATCGAAATAATGTAACCCTGCCAATAGTTGGCGTATACAATCTTTTATAACTTACTTTCATTAATCTTACTTTCTGAATTCCCTGAGATAATTCTGGACCATCCCTGATACTGTTATTTGCATTCTGACCATAAATGGAGTTTCACATTAGAGCTAGATTTATATCGAATAAATCATAGCTTTCATCTACACCGGAAACCTCAAGGAAAATGTCTCAAGAAAAACAAACACATGATATATATACAAGGAAGCTAAAAAACTAATTTAGATCTTCCTCGTTAGCAGGTTGTATCGGAAAGTTTAACACGAGCAGTTGATTTATTACAACATAATGAGAGGAGGTAGATCATTTCAGTGACATTATATGCCACAAATGTCATTGTCAAATTAGACAGCAATCCAAATTCTCTAATAATCGGGGTATAATAGGTTGGTGCCATGTAATATATTCCACAATACCTCCCCGCTAAGTATTCGTATATGTTATGTACGCTCGTGTTCCCCAATGAGGACAACGCGTGTGTTTCAAGAAAAAAAAAGATCTACATACTTTAAATAGCGCTCATAAGGTGTTAAAAAGAACAGATTGAATTACGATTGCTCCTAGGCCGTTCAAATACGTGTAATGAACTGAAAACAAAAACGTTGAAGTAAAACTTAAACAGTAGTAATTTGTATATAAATGCTTGTCAAATATATCAACAAAGCAAGCCGAATAGGTACTTTCAGTTGCTTAAAATAGAAAGTTAGAAAGTCTCAAGCTGCGCATATCTGCTTCGTTGAGCCAACCTGGGTTCAAAATCCAGAGTTGCTAGTATGCCTCATCCATAATGCCAGCAAGAAGTGTGAGCCAGTATGAAGATAAAATAGTATATACACAGAATATAAAATACCTGCGCATCTTATTTGTAATACTAGAAGAAAATCATGTCAAAATCAAATCATCTAAAACACTAGTATATCGCAGGAAATACATCATATTCTTTCGTGGCTCAAAACTTTATATTTTTGAGGTTTTAATAAGATTCCTTTCGTAAAACATTCACCTAATTATATAAAGAAAGAGTTTTACTTGAATATTGAGCAGCATAAAAAACATGTATATCAGTTTACAAAACTAATTTCAATTTGCTGATATACATGCATTGAATTCTGAAGAGGCCACACTTCTAAACGGTTAAATGCCTTTAAGAGATCACCAGTTTCAACCACCGTTTTGATGCGTTTGCAATAACGTCACAAGACTGAAATTTTAAATAACTCTAAGGTTAAACTTCATGATGTGATTTCATTTCCAAGTATTTTTTAAACGTGGTTTGCAATTAATTAAATTCTCGACCTTATGGTCACAGTGTAGGTTTTACCTAAGCTCACGGGTAGTTAGCTTATTACTGTAGTATAAGCCGATAATTAAAACAAGTATGTTGTTTTGAACATAACTAAATGACGTTAGTATAGGTGAACAGTTCGCATTGTAAGTTTGATCTAAGCTCAATGGTAGTAAGCTTATTACACTAGTACAAGCCGATGATTAAAAGACATATGTTTTGTTTTACACAACTAAATGACGTAAGTACAGCTTATCAAACAGAAGGAACTGTAATATACTAATTATTTGCATAACGTAGCATTATCTAAAGGACATAAAATGAAATGGTATTACCATACCAGCAGGTGGGGAAAAGTACGTGTGATAGTATTTAGTGTAATTAATTTGATTCCCAAGATGGTTGGCGATTTGTAGATCTAGTAAGACAAAAAGTTCATGAGGTTTTCGTATCATTTATGTTATTATATCATCTATCTAACATTTTGCAAATAGCAAAATTAAACACCACATAAAGTGCATTTTTTTCCGTGTATTCTATAATTATAACAGTGGTCTGGAAGCCACTTCTCTACCTAGAAGATAGGCTTAACACATCATTATTCATGTGATATGCAGAGCGTATTCAGCTCTGTCTGTAAATTGATATAAATGTATGTTGGTACTTGAACAACTTTTTATTTTATTTATGAAACTTACTTATTTTTTTTACATATCAATATTCTCGCTGGAAATACTGACCATAACGTAGCTTTAAAACATTAAGGATAAATGCTTTGTCTAACATTTCACTCAGCGTTGCACATCAGCAAAGTGAGAAAAAAAAGACAGTCTCTTCCAGTCAGACAGAGCCTTGCATATATCTTTCATTTTGATAAATTATCTATAATGCATTATCAAGTAGTCTGATTTGCAAACTTAAGTCACGTGGCCTGGGTCGGTCCAGGTCACGAATTCGTTCTTAGTACGGCTTTCGCCGAAAAATGATACATTCTTTTCAAAGATAGATGATGGAAAGAAACGGAAGTTAACCATAAATTTTCTTAAAGCAAATGACACCAAACACCGAGATATTGGCACCTCAATAACGATATTATCCTCTCTAACAAGTATGATGACACAAAATTTCACTTTTATTCTTAAAAGCGGAAATTTCCTCGCGATTTTGCACTTTCTTTTGAGTAGTGAAAACTTTCTAACATTCACCATCTCGCTTTGATGCTTTGCTGTGTTTCGTATAATTACTGATTGAACTGATTTGTCCGTTATTGGTTGAAACAGTGCCGAGCTTTTCAGTTTAACTCTTATCATCACGGAAGATATCTTTAGTATTTTAGTCCTGAAAGGAATTCGACATTTTTGACAAACGGACGTATATAGTTGAAGCAAGATGAAGATGATTGTTAAACTGAACATGCTAAAATGCAGAAATATGAAAAATCAGTTCAGCAATGTTACTTATGCTCTTACCAAGCAATATGTGCACATTAAATTGCCTTCCATTGTTTTTCACAACACTTTTTAAGCTTCCACAACTAGATAATGCAAATGATCTACAGAAAGCAATAATTTGTATTTCAACTGTTTTTTAACAAGTACATCGGTGAAAAGTACATTAAACAACATTCTATGCCCGATGATACCAACAGGAGGCGGAAGTGATAATTAAACGACATATTGGCGTTTTTCAGTTTATCAATATCGTTTAATAAATTTGATATACTGTTGACCGTGTTTACTTTAACAACAGGTATACAGGGATTGGTAGAGACCTTGTTTAAGACCTTCAAAATTATTACAAGTGAGGTTTCCATTTAAGTGAAAATTTAATACAATCTTTTCAAAGATAAATGTTGGAAAGAATCTGGAAGAGTTTGTTATTACAGTCTTAAAGGCAACGCAGCAAGTTACGTCATTGAGACAAAGCCTTTGCAAAGTATGATTTTTACTCTAACAGGAATGATGGCATAAAATTTATACTTTTTTTAAAAGTGAAAACTCCCTCACGATTCTGCACTTTCTTTTGAGTAGTGAATGCTTTCGTTGTATCAATTAAAAAAACCCTCGAGTTCGCTTTGATGTTGTTTTTTCCGAATTGTCACAGATACATTTGCCGGTGTTTGGACGAAAGCCTTTTCAGTATTTACTCTGAACATTATTTTTATTTTTATCTACTTTGCATTAGTACTTTTGTAGTATTTTAAATGAATATAAATTATAATTTTTGTGATGTTGAACAAATTCATTGCCACGAGTGGACATGTGCATACTCTGACAACATATGGAAGTAAGGAAGCAATGTAAATTATACTGCCTTCACTGACCTTAGACGGGCTCATCATAATACCCATATAGACAATCTATGGCCATTCTAAATAGGAAGCACATAATGCAGCTACCGCGAAATAATATGCTGTTTCAATACATGATAAAGTTTCGTTTTACTATACTCATAACATTTTTGTAAGTAAATTGTAGCTTGGAATATTGTTTTTGTTTTTTTCACCTTAACTCCCATTTGTACGCTATTAATGGTATTTATCACATGTTTGGCTTCTTGGGAGTAAAATAACGCCATGCTATATTTTTGATATTGCACTAATGTAATAACATTTTCTTTCATTTGTATGTGTTTTTTTTTCATATTGATGATGATCGACAGAAGCCCGCACCTCATTATTCTATTCAACGAATTTAATAGATTCAATATGAAAGGGCACTCGTGTAATATCCTAGATATTTATAACATATATTCATTGGAATTAATGTTTGGACTATTTCTTGAAGGCAGGTTTGAAGAAAGCTGTGTGTTTTCTTTGGCAAAATGGATATATGAATGCGTTTTACTTTTTTTTCTCCTAAACCTCACTGTATGCTAGACACCTTGATTAGCACAGCTTTGTGTCCTAAGGGTTTATTTATAAGAAACGTGGTCAGAAAATGCTGTCAAATATAATTAAGTACACAAACAAGTGTATTGCGTATGTTGGAAATAAGAAATAAATGCCTTGATTTTACGAGTGTGTGTGGTTACATTTAAACGCCCTCTAGATCAATCTAAAGGTGATCAAAAAAGTTTAAGTAAATCGTTTCATTTTGAAGCACATATTATTGCAATATAACATAATAAAGTATGAGTGCTGCTATTTGAGCCGCGCCATGGGAAAACCAACATAGTGGGTATGCGACTAGCATGGATCCAGACCAGCCTGCGCATCCGCGCAGTCTGGTCAGGATCAATGCTGTTCGCTAATGGCTTCTCTAATTACAATAGTCTTTGAAAGCGAACAGCATGGATCCTGACCAGACTGCGCGAATGCGCAGGCTGGTCTGGATCCATGCTGGTCGCAAAGCCACTATGTTGATTTTCTCATGGCGCGGCTCAAATGGTAATACTATGAGTACACGGGAGGTAAGAAAAATCCGCTCCCTTGCCACCTTATTTTAATCAAGAACTGAATCTTCATGAACGTCATGGCAGAGTAAGTCATGTTAAGAAGTCTACTTGTTTATGGTTACTTAACTCGACACTGTAATAAGTAAACGAGTCGATAACAATGTGTAACACTTCGATGTACCAGACTATCAAATGAACACAATCTTTAACTTGTGTGGTAGATGTTATGACTGGTCACCTCTTACCTCGCGTGATACATGAATACGATCTGTTGGATTGAGGATCGGTCTTTATATTTTTTATCACCATTAAAACTTGAATATATTTCTTTGTTTTTTCTTTTTTCAGTCATGTAATGTTTTAGATTTCACAGCCCAATATTCCTTTTTTTTAATTTCTACAAACTGAATAAACATAAAAAGTACGTTTATGGCGATCCAATTTATTAGGAAGAAAAGCAGTGTATAGGTACAATAAACTATAATATGAGCCGTGCCATGAGAAAACCAACATAGTGGGTTTGCGACCAGCATGGATCCAGACCAGCCTGCGCATCCGCGTAGTCTGGTCAGGCTCCATGCTGTTCGTTTTTAAAGCCTATTGGAATTGGAGAAACTGTTAGCGAACAGCATGGATCCTGACCAGACTGCGCGGATGCGCAGGCTGGTCTGGATCCATGCTGGTCGCAAAGCCATTATGTTGGTTTTCTCATGGCACGGCTCATATGATCGAGACGTCCTGGGTAGTTGTGGCTATCTCACAGCATAGCTGCTTGTTTAAACGGATACATATTTGCAATAAATTTGGTTCAAATTACTATGTACTTCAGTTTTGTTTGATATGTCTGAATCTTCAATGATAACCACACTACGTTGGTACCAACCCGAGGTTTATGCATTTAGGGGAAATTTAAAGTATATATAAATGTCTGTCTGGACTAATCAGGCTTAAGCAACTATTCATCATAAATCATTGAAGTAATAACGAAAGCCCAGGCAGTCGCACCGCAACGAGAACCATAAAAAGAAACCAACACTACCAATATCGTGTGTTTTAACAGTCAGAGTTAACGTATTTTGACTATAATGATTTTAAGTATTATCAAACCTATTGGCGGAGAATGGGGTTCTCATCAACATTTTTTGCAGGGAATAGGTTTGTTATCAACCACTTTTGACGGGGAATGGAGTTCAAATCAACCCTATTGGTTGGGATATGAGGTCTCATCAACCATAATCGCGGCAAACTGGTTCTATCAACCATATTAGCGAAGAATGGATTCTCACCAACACTATTTGCAGAGAACGGGGTTCTTAACAACCTTGTTAGCTGGGATGGGATTTTGATTAACAGTATTGTCGGGGAATGGGGTTCTTATCAACCGTTTTAGTGGGGAATAGGGGATCAATCACGAGAACCTAGCTGGCTGGAATGAGGTTCTCATGAACTTTGGGGGAACGAGGGTTTCCCCAACTATTTTGTAATAGAATAACGTTCTCTTCAACGGTACTGTTGGGAATAATGTTCTTTTCAGCTCTATTATGGAGATGGGTTTCTCAATCGTTTTGCGGGGAATGGGTTCTCATTACCATTTTGACGGGGATGATGTTATCACTAATCGTATTTGCTGGAAATAGGATTTTCATCAACCTCATTATCAGGGATGCTGTTCTTTTCATCCATACTGGTTAGGATGGGGACTTCCAGTATCTGTTTTTTATGGGAATCAGGTTCTCACGATAAATGTTGGTGGGGAACCGGGTTTAATCAATTCTGATGGGTTGGCTTGGATTCTTATGAACCGAAATGACAGGCAATATGGGGTATGATCAACCCTTTTGGCAGGAATGGGGTTCTAGTCAATCATAGTGGTAGGGATGAAGTTCATAGCAACCGTATCAGCAGATAATGAGGGCCTCACCTCATCAATCCTGTTAGCGAGAAATGTGGTTCTCACCAACCGTGCTGACTCGGTGGGGTCCTCCTGAACCGTATTGGCGGGAAATGTGTGTACATCAGCTGGTTATTCATCAAACGTACTAACGGGCAGTTGGGATCTGATAAATCATACTGATGGGGAAATAGATTGTTATCACCCGTATCGACGGGGAATGTGTTCGCATCAACCTTTTTGGCCAGGAAACGGATTCTCATCAACACTTTTGGTTGGATTGGAATTCGCATCTACCGTTTGCAAATGAATACTTCGTATTATGGTCGTCTAATTTCTCAGGTTATTTATTAATGTTAATACTAATACGGCTCAGGTATGTTTTTTTTTACTATTTTTATAAAATAGTATATCTTAGCGAGACTCTTGAGTAGTTTTCAACATTGAAGTTCAAAAAGTTGGAACGTGGCTGAACATTAGAAAGCCGAAAAAAAAAAAACAATGTGTTTAGTTCCAATCGTTTCGAATTGATTACATGCAAGTAAAAAAACACTAATGAAAACCGTAACAAGTGAAGATACGATATCTTAGCGTAAATAGCATTGTACCTTGGCGACTGCCTCGATTTCAAGAGTCTTCTTAGATTAAGGACAAATGATCATCTAAACAGTACAAAAGTTCTTACAACTGAAACATTTATAACTACAGAAATTTCATATGATATGAAATGACCTCTCAAGTATAAAATAAACACATTTTGTCCATCTTCTTTCACAGCAGTTGATGTTTATAGGAATGTATGATAAAATGTAGAAAATACTTAACGCATAGGTGTTTTTGTTTTGTTCATCATGATTTCATGTGATTGAAAATGTTTAAAAACCAATCATATTACTTTGCCAACAACATGACACACGTAATACTTCAACGTTTTACGATCGTGTTCGGTTAAACTCTGACCAAATGATAGCGTTTGTTACATTAAGCGTGACATGCAAATTAATTTTACAGGACGTTTAGAACGTCAACGTTAGATATTCACGTAAATAGTTGAATAATTGAAAATATGCGTTTTATCTTTTAAACCAGACATTTTTACTTATATAATGTCGTGAGTAGAGGATCGGTTGAACGGTGATTGTATTTTAGATGTAGGCTTTAGAAAATGCATATATTATCAAATACATTTTATCATGAATGATTGTTTCTTTCGAGATTCTAGTAGTTGTTTTTTTTTTATCTCAATAGTAAAATCATGTATTTTTCTAGACACATACCATAATTAATCATAATCAATTGACATACGTTGAAAAATCCTATCTAGCCAAATACCCTGAACAATCCTATCGAGTCACATACCATGAATAGTACTATCTCGTCAATACCCTGAACAATCATATCAATTCACATACCCTGAACAACCATGTCCTGCATCTTACCCTGGACAATCCTGTACTGCCACATATCATGAGCAACTCTATCCATTCATAAATTCTCGACAATCAAATCTATTCACAAACCCCGAACAGTCAATTTACATCCTCTAAACAACCCCATTTAGTCACTACCGTGGACAATCCTTTTTGGAGACAAACCCTGAACAACCCTATTTAGTACATACCCTTAAAATTCTATTCATTCAAATAACCTGAACAATCATATCTAGTCACATACCCTGAACAATCCTATCCATTCAAATAACCCAAAGAACCCATTCTTGTCGCATACCTGAACAACCCTATCCAATCAAATACACTGAACAACCCTATCCAATCAAATACACTGAACAATCGTATTCTGTCACATATCCTGAACAGTCCTACCCATTCAAATACCCTGAAATATCCTATTCACATCACATACCCTGAACAACCTCTCCAGTCTCTGAATAATAATATCTAGTCACATACCCGCACCAACCTTGTCCATTCACAAACCCTGATTATCTTTGTCCATTCATATACCCTGAACAATCCTATATATATACTCTTAACAATCCTTTCCATCCACATTCCTCTATGAGGAATGCTATCGAGTCACATACCCGGAACCCTGTGCCTTTTGTACAGCCATGCCAAATACTCAAATCACATACTTTGTTGAATTTTTTTAGTATTTCAGATACTCACACAACATATTGCCGAAAATAGCTCCCTTGAATGGTTCCATCCTCATAACAAAAAGTCACAAAATCAGTAACAACGCACATTGTTCATTTCAATAACACATACAATCTACTAGGATTTTAAGGATTGTTTTATATGTATTTTGATTATATAGATTATTCAATATTCGGAAAGATATATATTTTTCTGTTTATCAATGACCTCTTTTGGAAAAAGAGATATGATCTATGTTTATTCACACCAACATCATGTCAAGCTGTACCCTCCATAGCTACATTTTCAAAACTGTGTTGGGCTTTAACTTTATTTACGCTTTTGTCGTGTAATTGACCTAATTCGAGAAAAGTCGTGTAATTTCAGTAAAAAATACACCTTTTTTCTCATACATTCCTCAAACACTTGTGTCCTGTAACCAGGATCATTATGTGACATTATAGGAGAATACTACCTTCTGTTTTTTGGTCAGACGTCCAATGAGGTTAGATTATTTAAATCCGCTTTTCGGAAAAGAAAAAAAATCAATGAAAGGATTGTTATTGTTTATTTCTAACATGTTCATAACTAAGATGTGAAAATATCTTTGAACTCCAATCCTTTGCTGGTTGATCTCCTGATAAAGATTGCAAGCTATCGGATACATTCAAATACGTTCAGCGTTGCAGCAACTTTCTACAAGCTCAGATCATATACAGTTATTTTTATCGTATGTATCATGATCTAAGCCTATAAGCTTTTTTCAGATGCTACACTAGTATATTGAAATTAGACTGAATGTTTAGAAATAAAATATAACAGTAATAGTTATTCGAAACATAAACTTACTATTCTCTCCTATTTGCTTGTCAAATGAACTTTTGTATTTTTTTTAAGGAAGAGAAGTGGAATTTTCAGCCATGTATAAATTTATGTGGCCTAGCAGTTGAATAAGCTGAACGTCCTTCTCTTGTGTGCTATTGCTACTGAAGTCTACCGCTTGGGTCTTACTAAAGGCAGGTATGTAGCGGTTCTAACCATGTAGGTGTTTGCTTCTGCCAGAAAGAACGTTAAGAAAGGCAAGTGCTTCTCCTCGAAATGCAGCTGGGCGACATCTTTTGTCTCGGCAAAATATATTTTATTGGATAGGTCTGCAGATTTAACACCGTGTCCCTGAGAAGATATTATTGACATATAAATGTTAAATGTCGAAAACAAACCGCAATTGTTGAATTGTATATATTAAATTATATCTAAGCGTTACAGAACGTTAAATGACAATTACATATTGGCACAATTACATTAGAGGTGCTCTTCTTACATAAATAGCTGACACCCACGAAGATAAAAATGTCAGTGTAATGAATTTTTTCAAGAAGTGAAATCAATTTGACATGAGAGGGAAATAATTAAAATAAGTTGTCTAATCAAGTTGATAAGCTAAAAACCAATCGATTACATATGGTTACGTGGGCTGAATGTGCTTGATCAACATTCTATAATTTACTAAAATAACAGAAATTAATAACTTATTTATGATAACCTTTTACGGTTTACATGCGTTAAACGATGGTTGTTGAGAATTAAATAAAGATAAAAGGAAAATGCCAGACATTGATATGGCTTGCTTGTAGGGAATAGTTGAGTGAATACTGTAGGGGGTTTGTTATCAGCCACTGAAGAGTGGTATCAAAATCATGGGGGTGCTTCTCACTGACCTGTTGGTCTAGCCGAGCAATGCAAGTGGTCATATTTCATGTATAATTTTACAACATGGATAATGTTGAAGAGTATAGTAATAAATTATTGAAGACACACAAGTATTTTCCTAAGAGTAGGATTTAACAAGAATGTATGGAATATATCAAGTCGTGACATACGTTACTTGAATGTAGAACCTGTATACATTTTAAACTGCTATCAATGTTAGATTTAAAATGTATAGAAGTTAATATATATAATTACATTGTCGACTACATGAATGATCCTGCTTTCAATGGTGATATGTAATTTATTGGGGAAAACTCTACTTTAAATTCTTACTGTGTCATTACTTATAAATGTTGGACAAAACGTATATTTGGAGATAATTGTTAGTACTTACAAACATGACATAATTCTACCTTTCAATTATTTTGGCTTCTATTCAAATTTTTTACAGTTTTGGTGTTTTAGGGGGAAAAAACGTTGCATAATGTAATCAACACCCAAACGAATAAAGTAATAATTTCAGTTCTTTACCAAAGTGTTTTCATAATATCAAGATACAATGAAAGTGAAAGTCACTATACACTCCTGTGAGGTAAACCGACGCAAGGGTAAAATCTAACAAGGTCATGAAGCCCAAATGATTAGGTGCTTAAGTCCATTTGTTCTCGTTGGGAAATTTAAATCCATCCTTAGCCCAGTTCATTCTGATACACTAACAATATATTATACAAAAACGCGCCATGGTGTGACGTTCCCTTGAACTATAAAAAATGCTTACCGGGAGTTTTAATCACGACTGTGGTAGGGAAAAATTACCCCCTATAAGAGTTGACTTCACCACGTGGTGAGCTTTGTGACGTCATTTGTTTATTTATGGTCGAAAGTTTACAATCTGTCAACTACAGGTATGGGTTTATTAGGTATAAACATGAATGAAATTAAGATAACATCAAAAATAGAAAAACTAAAATGTAAACGCTGCGTATTTGGTAAGTCAGGTATAAAGTCTACCGGATTATTAAATTACCAAAATGGTTACAATATATGCCGAATCATGATAGGTATTTATTGTTTCTTTGTGCCTGTTCTAAAAGGGACTTGCTGCGGAAATATACCCTTTTAATGGATACTTGCAAGATAAATCAGCAATGTAACGGAGTATAACGTCAGGTGGAAATACCTATGTCCTAAACGGGACGATTAATAATTTCATTTCTAAGTACTTATTCCACAATGCTTAAATTAGTCACATCGAATAGTTAAAACCAAAATTTAAAAAAAAAGAAGCCAAAAGAAGATTATAGGATAGCCCTTTTTACCGATTTTTTTTTGAAGCTATATCTATATAATCATTAATAGCCAAGACTTTATAATTTTAGCATTTTATTTTATGAGAATATTTATAAATTGGTTTAACGAAGTTTCTGAATAACTTTCCAGGGACCTCTTCCTCATACTGACCGAACTTTCGTCATTTCCATTTTTTTTGTGTGCATAAATCTTGTAAATCCAGGTCAATATTCATTTTAATTAGTCTAAGAAATCATAGGATCTGCATTACCAAATGGTTCGGTATGGCAAATTCCATAACTGAAACACCATGCACTACAAAATTGTTTGTTAAGATATTTCACGTCGTTCTGAATTGTACCTTTGAGCATTAAAATTTTTCTAAGAAATTATTTATTGGAGGCTTGCATTAGGAAACAAGAAGAACATTTTACACGTTGCTTTGATCTTCAAGCAGAAAATAACGTAAAGTAGACATTTGCCGGTTAAGCTATTAAAGTCCAATAAATCCTTGTGTTCCGCAAATTATATCTTTTATGTGATTTTTCAACGGTTGCGACTGAAGATTGATAAAATGTGTATGACCTTTGTCGTATTTTAGGAATTTTTTTCCCCGTTTTAAAGAATAAAATCAACAATTAATCGAGGTCTGCAAAATCATCGTACAATTTTGTCCTTTCGTTAGTCCGTTTGTAGAGGATTCAGTCCCTGTTCGCACTGTGGCTAATCTGTAAGAAGATCCTGTGGAAATAAAACGAAGCAAAGAAAAATAATTGATTGAGTTTGTGCATGAGAGGTAATGAAATATGCACACCCTATGCACCCATACACCAGCTAAATATACACAAAAAAAAAGAAAGATTTCATGCAAGGGCAGGTATCCAGTATCCAAATTATGCAAGTAAATGCAAATAAAAAGTGACGATACACGAAATTTAATTGCTTTTCAGGATGAATGTGTTTCTGAAATTACTCAATAGTAGGTCAAGTATGTAGTAAACACTTTTACTGAGATAGTAAAAACGTAAATATTTGAAGTATCATAGAAACAGCCTAGCTTTACTTTCTTTTATACTCGTACATTTATGGTAATGTTTAATAAGTATGACCTTTTTTTTAGTTGTTGATGTCTTCGTTTGATATTGCCATATATAACATGTGTAAATTGATATTGTGATGTTTTGTGATTGTCTCATAGTTCAAATTTGAACGGTCATTTACTAATTTTATTTATGTATTTAAATGTAATTTTATACCTGTGATATTGCACATGAATGTGACAGAAATAAAGATTATACGATAATGAAATATTCAACCCTTTCCGGACTGAACGAAAATTCTAGAAATTATTTGTTGTAAATAACATACTGAAATGAAAAGAAATGAGGTTATGGTATTACTTTTCGGTCTAATTCATTTGTAACAAAAAGTCACAAAATACACATAAGTAGAATATATAAACGAGCAAAATTCGTTAAAAGGCCGCAAAAATATCACAAAATACATCTTTCTCCTGTCATAACTTGGAAACAAATCTAACTTTGCTTTACCATTTGACCACTCTAAAAATAATATTGACTCGGAGCCAGAGAATTATAGAGACGTTACAAAATGAGAAAAGGTCGTCAATAAATGATATACCTAAAGTTATTCAATGAAGTTGAAATATTTAAATGTTCATAACAAGGTATTTGTCTAAGTGAGATGTTGCATAATTGTAAAATACAATACGAGTATTATGAAAGATATTGCAACCATAGTAAGTTGCTTCCGAGTTTTGAAGGTTGTAAGTGCAACAGTCAAGAGATTGCGATTTGTGCGGACACTCGTACGTGTTGGATTTTATTCTTTGTTTAAACGTTTGAGGTGTAAAATGTAGATATGTTTGTTTTGTGTGTTTCCGGTTTAACGTTGTTTGTCAACAGTATTTCAGTTACGTAACGATGGGCAGTGTTCCTGTACAAACCTGTTCTCCTCAAGCCAATGCCAACTTTCCCACATGAATCAGAGGTGGAAGAGGAATGATTTCAGACACAATGTCTTCTATCATATCGTTACAGAGAACATACGCCTCCCCCAGGGATCGAACTCACGACCCCACGATCCGTAGATCTGCACTGTACCTACTGAGCTAAGCGAGCGGGCTAAAAAAATGAAGGGCCATATAACTTACAAGTTCAATATGTATATGTCCGCATAAACACGTAGATTTAGGTGTAGATTAAGCGTAACTGGCGATTCGATATTGAAATAGATCTAACTGCCTTTCTTATTTTATTAAACTAATGGAGCTTGCTCTCGACACAATCACATGTATTTATGTAAAATTAAGATTATACAAACATGTTCAGAAGTAGAACAGTACAGCATATGGTCCGTTTGTATTGTATGTTACTTCAGAATTCCAGATGCAATATCTCAAAAATGTGCCATGATACTTTTGAGGACTTTTTTTCTGTGTATCATTTCCTTACTTGTTACTTATTCCACACGAAAAAGTTACTGTTGGAATTAGTTAAACACTAAAAGTTAAAATGACCAGCTTTTTTTTAATATTGAAAAATTGTGCCAGCTTAATGACAAAAAATAGCTATGTAGAGGATCTATCCAACCTTGCCAATAGATGGTGCTAGCAAAAAGTTTGGAACATTTTGTTGACAAAAATACTATTTCAAGCAAAATACATTGCAAATAAAACAGAAACTTGTTTGGTAAAGTGTTTGGTAAAGAATGTAAATTTGTATTTACATAAATTGTAAAATATCATTTAAAAAAAGAAGCATACATAGAAATTATAAAAAATAGTAATCCCCCCCCCCCCAAAAAAAAAACACACACACACAAAAAAACACACCTGGTATTCGCAATAGAGGTAAAATGACCTCAGTCATGACTGTTTTTACAATAAGGCTGTTATTATTATTATTGTCATTATTAATATTGTTATAATAATTATTATTTTTATTATGTACAACGCCATTGAATATATCATTATATAAAAAAGGCGTTTAATCAAATTATTCAGTTTCAGTTTAAAATGCATACACCATATATAAAAGAACAAATGCAAACGTCTGAAAACATGAAATATTTAAGAATGGAAACAGTATTGAAATATATTGACTGGAAGAGAAACAAACTGACACCCGACCCCGACCCGACAGACGCACACGCACAAGCACACAACTAAGTGACCTGCAACGATGATAATAATATTGGCATAACAATCACAGAAATTGAACAGGATTCTTATGTTTTGGAAGGAAGGTGAGAAGGCAGAAAAAATAAGATACCAAACGATTTTGACATTATCAGTAGTAAACTTATTATCACAACTTGTGAAAAATTTCAATATCAAAGCAAAACTGCATAGCGAAATTATTTATTTTTAAATGATTGGTACTCGACTATTTAATATGCACGCAGCTTAAAAAAGCTATTTAAATGCAGTTCTCTCTTTTTAAAACTTGAACTTGGAAGGTACTCAAGGAAATATAAAGAGTGTATTATATTTTAGACCATAATATCGCAGACTACCTTTGGAATACGGTTGTTGAAAAAAATCTTTGTTATATTTTTATTTAATTTGTTACACAGTGAGGAACATCTTTTTTTTATATTTATATAAAATGTTTTTATTGCATTTATATTTTGTCTCACTGACAAAAGAAAGCGTATATGTAATTATGTACACTGTCCTATCGACAAGAAGAAAATTACGCTTCTCAGCTTAGCTCGTCTTACGCATAAAATATTCACAATAAATTAGGTACCTAGGGATTTCATTTACATTTACATATCGTACCTTTTGACTACGGCTGTAAGGGATTCATCTGGTTGGGAGTCGAATAACATTGGAACATGATAGGGGTCAAGGGTGGTGATTTATGCATAACTAACTGGTCTAAACTCCCCGCTGGTGATTTTGCTACTGACAGTTCCAAGGCGGTGCCCTACAGTGTTCATTAATATTTATCGTTGTTTTCTGTATAATTATGTTTTTTCTCTTTTTTTGTAGTTTTGTATATAAATTAATCATGTTCATTTTCATATATACACGGATATAAGGAAACGATATTAAAGAATTAAGTCCTTAGAAAGTAGCTTGTCTCATTTGATATCCATCTGTGTTTCAGTAATGTTGCATTTTTCTCGCCTTCATTTCTTTTTAGGAGTATGGATAGCTTGCGAAGGTGAGGCAGAAAAAGAAGATGATGGTAATGATTAGGAAAAGACACGAAGATGACGATAATGACGATGAAGAAGAATGCGATGGCGACGATAATGAGAAGGAATAAATATAGTAAGATAGAAAAGGAAGATGATAATGAAGAAGACATTGAAGAAGAAGAACATGAAAATGATGATGCTAAAGAAGGATCGTTTATCGAGCCATATTTGCAGTCTGTTGTGTTTGTACTTGACTGGACAATAATATCGACAAAGACAATAACGGTGATTATGTCGCTGACGACACTCCTCGTAAGATGAAAAGGGATAGGACGACGGAATTTAACCGATAGAAAATGCTCAGTTAAAGTTTTGTGGCAGCTATTCTTTAGATTCTGTTTGGTTTTTTGATGTGACTTTGATACGCAATCTTATATCATCAACCTACGCCAAAGTAGCTCTGCACAAATGATGTACCGCTTTAAGATTCAACATTTTGATCCAAATAAAACACAACCAGCTGCCTCCACCAAAAAACACTAGAAGGTCGCCATATGACTTATAACTGTCGGTGTGACATTAAATCAAAATAGTACAAAACAAACTAAAGGAAATGAAAAAACAAGTACAATTACTAGAAAATAAAACAAGCCAAATTATCCCAGCTTTCCTATGAACAATATTCTAATATCGAATATAGATAAACACAAACATTGGGTGTATACTTTGAAAATGGAAATTTCATTTTTTTCTATATAACAACCCTTGGGCGAATGTGTAATTAATTTAAATTCCATTCAAAACCAAGTCTCGAAATACTTTTATTCATTCTTTCCATGCTTGAATATGGAGGCGTTGTTTGGAAATACTGTCCCTATCCTAACATGAGTATAACATAGACGCTGCAAGTATCGTAAACGATGCAATCAAACTTTATGTTGAAATGGAAAACGGAATACAGTCAAACCTGTCTATAAAGACCACTTTTGGGAGAGCCAAAATGCGGTTTTTTATTGGGAGGCTGTTAATTCACAGGTTAAAATATACTGTAAATGCTAAAATGGGAAACAAAACATGTGGTCTTTAGATTTAGATGGTCTCTGTTCAGATGTGGTCTTTAACACAGGTTTGACTGCTTAAATTAATATACTTCTAATTTTATGCACAAGACCAAACTATCTTGTTCGTTTTATTCCAGTTCAGCCGCTTCACAGTCACGGTTTTAAAAATAATAATGATATACCAGTGATGACTTTAACAGAGACTAAATTTCGAATGTTCTTACAACCAATGCACAAAACTTACCAACATTAGCGACACTTAAAAGTTGCACTGATATTTTGTATTGACAAATATGAAGTTTCATAAATTATCAACAGATATATTATCTACTGCTGTAAGTCAACAATTTTAGGGAAATATGTCGTTTGGAAAAGTACCTGGCTATCACTTGTTAGACGCGGACGTCTAATAGTTCCGGTTTGTAAATTACACTCGATTAAAACGCAAGCGTTAACGAAAATCTAAATAAAAGACTGATGAAGGAAGGTTATGGCAGATGTTTCTTCTGTTATATTCCCATGAATGTAAGCCTTAATGCTGCTTATTGACAGTTAGGGCGAATTAGAGAACGACTGCATAATATATTATACAGTTTGTCTGTTAACGAACGACATGTCAGTTGTACAAATACTTATCTATTAAACCTTTGAGAAGACATGAACTCAAGAAAAGAAACAACAAATAGATTAAATGTTTCAGACAAAATGATAGCAAAGACAGCCTAATACCTAATATCCACTTCTACGCCAATTTATGATAACGCGTTTCTAAAGATGTATTGTGCTTTTAATAATGTACTCATAAATAATTAGTGTGCTATCAATTTGCAATACGTAACAAATAGAATATAAAATATTCTAATATTACCATGAAACATACTTTCTAATTATTTTGAAAAACCTGGTAGTTTAACTGCTCAATACAAACGCATTTACTCATATTTATTATTGTTTAACCAAAATATCAACATTTTCAAGTAGTAAAATCAATGTATAACTGTCACGCCTGGTTAAACCTGTTTGTATTGATCTAGTCGACTGAAAGGGTATCCTTAATAATTTATTCCTCAGAACTTATTGGAACTCTGTGAGACCTTAGAGAATCAAGAACTTACTTTATCTAGACTGCAGTCAGTGATGCAACCGTTGAATGGAATATTTTGTCACATAATATAAATGGTCAGCTTAACCTGAATGCAGTCAGACTGGACTTCTACGTGATAACAGAAAATTCATCCAGTGGAACTACTTTATTTAGCACAGGAACTTAGATGTTATAAGAAATAAATTTGAAGAAATATAACTCTAGAAATCGGTGAACCCATCTCCAAAAACATAAAAAAATATTAGTCTTATATAAGATATTGATGATACACGATACACTCACTACTAGTCCAGATTCACTTTCACATGACACCTTTTGTATGTTTCGACATTCGTGAGCATTGTGCATGTGAGCTCTGACCTCTGGGTCTAAAAGCGCTAAAGTTAAAAATCATATATAAACATGAATTTTATATTAGAAATGCTAAATAATAATCACAAGATATACTTGTAATATGGTATTTGCTAAAGCAATGATCTTCATGACAGTCATCATCATCATCATCATCATCATCATCATCATGCAGTAAAGAACTGTAGGTCACGCTACTTGTTTCTAAGGTATATAACATTTAATTACCTACCTTTCTCTAAAAAGACCTTGAATCGTCCAATCTTATTAGTTTCTCCTTTATTTACTATTTATTTAAGCCATCTAAAACATTGCGAGTAACGGCCAGTCACATTCTTGATCATATATAAATGCTTACTGTTGCTTAATGTTGAAGTAATCAAATTATTGTGTTCTACTAAATTATCCGCAATAATAGCTGTTTGTAACGTGTATGCGAAAAGATGCGCACTGACTACGCTAAGGGTTTTAAACTTAAAATAAAACAAGAGCACCGCCTTGCGGGTGCTGACGCTCATCTGATTTTTTTTGTGTAATAGAAATATTGTCCTACCCATGATTTTCTAAGTCTAAAAAGGGCCATCATTCTTGCAAAAAGCAGGATAGAGTTATGTTTCTTGATGTACAGCATCCACTTATGGTGGTGAAAAACTGTTGCAAGTTTTAAAGCAATAGCTTTGATAGTTTATGAGAAAAGTTGACTTAAACATAATACTCAACCAAGAAAATGATTTTCTAAGTCCAAAAGGGGCAATAATTATTGCAAAAATCAGGATGGAGTTACGCTGCTTGCTGTACAGGGTCAGCTTATGATGGTGAACAAGTGTTGCAAGTTTCAAAGCAATAGCTTTGATAGTTTAAGAGAAAAAGTTGACCTAAACATAAAACTTAACCAAGAAATCTGATATTTTCTAAGTCCAAAAGGGGCCATAAATCTTGCAAAAAGCAGGATGGAGTTATGTTTCTTGCTGTACAGGGTCAACTTATGATGGTGAACAAGTGTTGCAAGTTTTAAAGCAATAGCTTTGATAGTTTAGGATAAAAGCTGACCTAAACATAAAACTTAACCAAGAAAACTGACTTTCTAAGTCCAAAAGGGGCAATAAATCTTGCAAAAAGCAAGATGGAGTTATGTTTCTTGCTGTACAGGGTCAGCTTATGATGGTGAACAAGTATTCCAAGTTTCAAAGCAATAGCTTTGACAGTTTGGGAGAAAAGTTGACCTAAACATAAAACTTAACCAAGAAATCTGATATTTTCTAAGTACAAAAGGGGCCATAAATCTTGCAAAAAGCAAGATGGAGTTATGTTTCTTGCTATACAGGGTCAGCTTATGATGGTGAACAAGTATTCCAAGTTTCAAAGCAATAGCTTTGATAGTTTAGGAGAAAAGCTGACCTAAACATAAAACTTAACCAGGCAACGCCGACGCCGACGCCGACGCCGACGCCGACGCCGACAACCGCTCAAGTGATGACAATAACTCATCATTTTTTTTCAAAAAATCAGATGAGCTAAAAATGTAAGTGGCCATGTTTTAGCAGAATCTCTGTCTGAGGCTCCTTACTTATTGTATGTCACTATAAGTAATGTCACTATTTGTAAGCCTTTCTTTCTGACCGGTCTAACTGTATATTAACTGAGTAAAGCAACCTCTTTAATTAAGGTTAAGCAGTATATCCCCAAATTACGAAAATATTTGTGTAAACGAACAATGTCTTTACCAACAATCTATCTGTCCATTACATGTTTTACCATAATGTCCCATACGACTATATTTTCAAAATGTTGTCCCACTTCAACCTAAAGACTGCCATTTGCGAAGAAATTAAAGTAAACAATTGCTGAAAACTACACTAAACCTATATAAATGTGAAATTTCAGCACTGGACATTAATGCAAATGCATCTAAACATATGAAATATGTAACAGTTCTTTGAAAATGGCGAGTTTTAAAGGTGTTGAGCTCTCGGAAAGTGTGACTCCTTTATGCGGTCCTTTGCCGGAATCAATGCATGTGTCAGTGCATTGATAATTGTATTTAGAGTATTATACATGTTTTATTACTGTTCAGTTTCTTGTATGATTTGAAATCGTCTGACTTTCTTAATAAGGAGCTAGCGAGACAAATTTACCACATTGAAACCAGTCCCAGGAAAGCCAGGATAAATAGATGAAATTCCAGATCATATTCGTCACATCTGTGATTTTATTTCCCTTATATGGTAATGTGAAGCTCATAGACTTTCATTCATAACATCGGAACGAGGCTAATTCGGAATTCCGTAATATTTGCTAGATAGCACGTCAAATACTACAAGCCAGCATGACAATAAATACGGGTTCTTTATGACAGAAACAACTATGTCACTTTCCTTCTCAATGTTATCCAGATATTTTTGATAAGACACGTATTAATTAAATGTATTCTCAGATTCCTATCCTTTCTAGAAATGAATCTTCTTCATACAAAAATACCACTCTTCTGATAACCTTCCTTTAATCGGTGAGATTTTGAAGTCACATTGATACCTAATTGTGCTTTTCAATGATGGACTCTCGCACTCGGAAATGAATGTGTTATTATTTTGCGATGCTCTGGTATATTTTTATTATCAATTTATAATCTAGTTGATGTCACGTTAAAGCATGAACCGTGTAGCCTTTTCAAAAATATAAATTGCTACATTTCAATTTTGCGCAGGCGAATATGTCATTTCTGCCAATTTCCAATCGCACTGACTTTCTTTCAATGGCTGTTTAACCCTTACCCCGCTAACTATCTATAATGGACTTGTCCATCAGTTTGGAAAGTACCATTAACTGTTAAAAGGGGTGCATACAAAAAAGATACTGACTGAATGGCGAGATCACACTGCATTGATTTGTAGGCTGGTCATGATCTGCACTGGTCGCAAAGGCAGAATCGATTGTGTCGAGCATGATAAGGGTTAAACTGAAACAGACGATATGATAACAAAATAGATAAAATAAATGAAATATAAAGTGATTCTCTAAAGATGCCAGTTATTATATTTATATTGAGAATATACTGCATGAATACCATGAACAATATTTATATGTTCAAACAAACAGTTGGTCTGAAAAGCTCATGTCTTTTTCGTGGGTTTGTAAAAATTTTACCAAATTTACCAATACGACGCAACGTACAAAGTGCAGCAACTTGACATGTCACAAAATTTATGCTGGAAAATAATTCCTGGGATTTATAGATTTTTCCATTTTGATATGTTGGGCATTAATTTTTATGTTCTTGATGATAGTCAATCACCGTAATGGTGATATTGTATATTATTGTACCTCACAGAAATGTCCATTGCAAATTTTTCATTAGTTTAACTTAAATAATATATCATATTCCCCACTGAATTTATATCTCATAAGCAAAAACCTTATTTTCAGTTTCTGCGCATGTGATATGATCCCTAATTTCATATCACATACACATTAGCGCTAGTTTGTTTTTCTGCGTATGTGATATTATTTTTTCATATCTCCCGTTGAGAGATTGATACTTTTGCACTGATTGAAAGACTAAGACGTTAACTTTTCAGACGAGGCGCTATATACTTTAGGATAAAATTTCTTTCATGTGTGAAACCGACCGATTTTTCTTTTTTTAATGATTTGTTCTACGTGAAAAAAATTTCGAAAACAATTTTTTATCAAATATCGAATCGAAACTATCACCATCAGATTGGAAATGATCTAACTAAGAAAACTTATAGGTTTCGTTTAGAAATAATAAAGTTATCGCCGTTTTTTGAATATTTCAGTATGTCAAAACATGGTTCTACTGTATAACATTTCTCTAGTTTAAAAATAACAAAATGTAAAATGTTTGAGAATGACATTATGTATAACGTTTTAAGTGTATAAGAAGAAATATAAAAAGTATGATTTTTCCACGTTTTAACAGTACAAAGGCGTGGGATATGACGTGTCTTTTTATAAAATACCGTCACTCATGCCAATTCTAGTACATGCTGTTATAAAAACAAGTGGCTCTTCAATTACTCGAGAATTTATAGATTTATCCATTTACATTGTTTCTGCCAATTTGAAAATAATCATACCAGACGCGCGCGGATCTATTTCTGTTCTTTTTGTTTGTTTATATTAGAGTAATTGATGACTCGTTCCTGCTGAATATGTGTTCTTGACCAATTTTATCCCGAAATAGATTATGATTGTGTGCAGTTATTGAATTTTGTGTAACCAAGTGTCGTTTATTTTCTAGTAAATATTTCATTCAATCATTGATAGTAATTATTTCAATTACTAACACGGAACTTTAAATTACATGGCACGACACAGATCTAGTATTTTTTTCTAGCGCTAATTTTAACTAATTTGTCTGCTGAGCCACACAAATATCTTCGAAAGGCCTTAATCATATGCCCAATTAATATTTGAAATGCGTGTATATAAACTCAAGGACTTTAAAATCGCCTCATCTAAACCCTTGAATTAAACGAAATGAAGATGAATCAATGTATATATTCATGAAAATTTCATAATGAAATAAGAAAATTAAAGTGGTAATTTTCCTGTGTACTACAGCTCATGAAGATCATATTCGGATGAGTTTTATTCGGATATACTTGAATTTGGCCGTCGAAAACGAATATCAAATGTCCTTTTAAGTCGTTACACCGTTAAAACATGAATAAATTGACCAGTATTTCCAATGGTGAAAGGTTTAGTAGATCTTTACGTTGCAAAGTGATAACATACGTATGTGACATTGATTTAATTTAATTTAAATTGATTAATGTAACTTGGAACCATAGATCAAAGCATGTCAAGTATAGTAGCGGTGACCCTCCGAAATAAATGGATGGTGTTTAATCTTGTGTTCTAGCATTCTAATAAAGAATTTGAGAATCAACTATTCATGCCCGATAATGATTTTAACAGACAGAAGTTTATTTTAATAAGATGTTGTGAACGTTTGTAAAACAATAATTGTTCCTGAGTTTATAATCGATTTCAACATACATGTAATAATTTCGGGTTAATAACTTCTGTTATTAACCCTATTACTCATCGCAAAGTACATGTACTTGTATGGTATTATGTAGCGGGGGATACACTGAAAACTTCTTTCCTTAGAAAAGCGTGGCGCAGTCTGATATTCATCCTTTTCCAATCTGGAAGCTAACGAAGAAGGTAGGCGCGCGCGCTGACGCCATCATTTTTTTTAAAGTTACATCTTTACCGTAATTACAATGCTATTAACCCACCCTCCCACCTCAAATTTTGCGTTTGCTGTTCTTTTTGTTATATATTTTCAGTGCAAAAGAACCTTATCGCCATGGCGAGTAAACACAGGCCGACTGGGAGACCAGACAAGCGATTGTGAAGTGATATATTCCGATCTGTCAATGAAGATGCACCATGGCAGTATTTGCGAACAGCTCATATGACTCTACTTTGCTACAGTTACCTGAGCAAACAACTAAATGAGAAGATATCACCATGGAAGAGCTCGTGAAAAGAAAATAAGACTCTAATTTTCTACAGTTACCTGAGCAAACAACTAAATGAGAAGATATCACCATGGAAGTGCTTGTGAAAAGAAAATAAGACTCTAATTTGCTACAGTCACCTGAGCAAACTCGGCATATGTTTAATGGGTAAATTACTCCGTATGGTCTCCTTAATGTCTGGCATTTTTCCATGTTAATTCATATCAGGATATTCCTTTGAATAGTGGCGTTTTATAGCATAAATTTCTGGGTTTTGCTGCCGTTATCGGAGCGAAATAGCAGAATGTTCTTTATAAAGATAATATTTAATTATTTTTTCAAAATTTCATCAAGTAAACTACATACAGAATATACTCAGCTATGGCAATATTTCGCTAATACATAGTAAAAAAAATTCAATTGAACTGTAATTTGTGTTGTGTCTTTGTCGATGGGTAATGACATTTAATTTTTATAAATGCATCCTGTTGGTCCTTTTATTGCAACTGGAACGTTGCCGTTGCCTTGGATCTCTTGTTATTTATGTAATGCAAAACTTACAAATTGCGGGAATGAAATAATAGCCATATATAAAAACGAGACCTTTCTAAAAGCCCTTGAGTGTATCGTTTGTTAAGAAAGAAAACTAAGGTAACATAAGATACAATGAAAAATTCAGTGCTGATAATGACAGTACAGATTTGATTTGACAGTACAAATTTATGAACTGACATTCTTATTTAGCTTAAAATGTCAATATATGAGTTGTAAAAGATGCACTGAGAACAAATTTCAAACTGGAATCTAAAAGAGAAGAGAAAAACATTGAAGTACGAATGAAGCTGAGAGTTTAGAGTAATAACTCTTGCAAACATTTTATATCTGCAGCCAGCAGTCAGGTTACCCTATATACCTTTTGAGTCTTGTTTAACAAGGAATGAATTTTACAGACGGCCAATGTGACATTGTTTTGAAAGTTGACAGGATTGATAACCTCGGATGGCAAAATAAGAAGAGTATGAGATTCCGTTAAGAATTTCAGTTAAGGTAATCAACGTAATAAAGAACTTCTTCAGTAGGATTACCGTTATCATAAATAACGTAGAATAATTTGTTACCATAATTAAGATTTGGCCTCCAGTCAGTTTTACAAGGTCTTTCAAAACCTTGCCGTTCATTTTTAATTGTGCCTGACTGAACATCGGAACTGTGTTGCTCTGATATCTGTCTTCTTCTAGATTGTTTGAGCACGTGATAGTGTTTCTCTTGATGCGCCGTCTTCTGCAAATGGCATTTAGTACATACATAAATGGTTCTATACGCTTGCTAAATATAATATGAATTTAAAAGAGCGTTGGATCATTTTTGGAATGCAGAGTGGAGCATTGCGCACCATTAACTAGTTTAAAATCCCAAGTGGTGTATTTGCCAATGACTGCTCCAAGACGGTGTCCCACTGTGTTTAATTATTTGTTGTTTTGTCACTATAACGTCTCTGAATTGAAATGTAATTTCATCAGCCATTTACCACCAATACATACGCTAAATAAGAGTGCATTGTTTCCATTGATTTGCTGTCATATTACTTATACTGGTGTTAATATATAGAGAGATTCATTGCGTCATATGTCGGTTAAAATTTCGAGGTTGTGTTCCATTGTGTTTCTTGTTTTGTCTTCGTTTACCTTTACTTAGTCAAAGTACCTTTAAGCCTAATTTCAGGAAGTACTTATTTAAACATATACTGAAATGGGGTTTCAATGCGAGTGTGCTGTGCTTTTTATATCATTGTATCCTCGTATTCCAGTTAACTTCAGAGAGAGAATATATGGCTTCTACAGTCTCATACAGTTAAAAGGACTATAACGTCCCTGCTGATTTGTGAAACATGAAAGAAAAAAAAACAGATCTGAGTATTATGCAAATGTCGAACTAGTATTAAAGTGTTGTTCATTAGGGCGACTATATAAAGCAGTGTCGAAACAAACTTTAACAGGGATTCAGGATTTGTTGTGGAATAAGAACGCTTTTTCTGTACTGTCAAGCGCTTTGCCGTAGCTAGTCTGGTGTATTCTTGTGATAACTTGTTCGTATAAATTCTCTCAAAGAATAGTTTGTACTCCTGCATTTCACATATAAAGTTCTAATGGATTGGTTTTTAAAAAGTTCTGCCCTCTGTTATTACAGATTGTCATATCTTGCAGACCTCGCTTGCGATAAGAATACTTTCGCGGCAACGAGACTTCTTGGGAATCTTATTTGTTCAATTGCAGGTTTTGTTGGAGCAAACAAGTAGTTATCTGAAGTGTATAAATTTGTCATGCTTATTTCATTTTGTCACATGCTACAAGAAAATAAGAAATATGCTACAAGAAAATCTTCAGCTCTTTCTTATTCATCGACCTTTTTAACACTTATATACTTTTTACACGTTCGTAGTTGTAAAGACCCATTTACGATACCATGTTTAGTTAATCCAATCCGGAGCATTATTATAGTAACATGCGTTTACTTCACTGCTGTTATGTCCATTGATAAAATAATCTCATTATCCCATGGATTGACAGTAGATAACTTACTAGCAGCGTAAGCCTCTCCTTTCATTCGTTTATGGATTATACCATCCTTAAAAGCATAGACTTCCTCAATTCATCAATGTTTAAACAAGATTAGCGCAACGAAGACCAGGTACTCGCATTCTTGTTCCACTGCCCGTAATGCAGGTAGCCAATATTTCTAAATATTTGATTTCGGTTTGACGAACTTGTGACGTAAATGATGCTAAAACTCTTAAAGCTTTATCATAGACAAATATCCGCTCATTGATCTGTACAGACAACTGATCAACTTTAAATAAGGATATAATATGCATTGTTTTAATGCCTATCTGTAAAACCCTCATAATAGACAAGCTATGTCAAAAGATCACGCCGTATCCGTTTAATATTTATCCGAAGTTTTGATTTATTAATATAAAACTTATATATGCGGACCAACGATTTATAAATAGTTTGTATTTCATTGCATTTTTTAAATATATACTTTGCCTTAGTTCTAACAGAATTACTCTCGCATTGTATATTGATACATTGTTTAATAACATTTGAATTGGCCAGGCTACTAAACCCATTTAAGATTACGAGGCAGTAAAAACTGAAAAAGCTTATCCATACAATAAAACTAAGTACACAAATACTATTATATCTGTCCAATGTAAACATTTGTTGATAATCTCTTCACAAAATGGCAATTTAAACGATTTTCTTAGGACCATAGTACACTAGTAATGTTCTTCAAAAATACAGGGCCAGATTATTATAGACTATTGTATACGGCTACTTGTGCCAAACATTATCTGCGTTTTTGACAATATGTATTATTTCGCTGCATCTGTTTATAGTAAAATATGCATACAGCAAATTTGTATTTATATTACAATCCCACGACCTGTAATTATTTTAAGTGTCAAACATCTGTTTTTAGCAAGACAGATAACATTATAGAATTACTGTCTGCCTTTATGAATGAAAACTTTATGAATGACTTCTTTTATATTGTATTCCGTAAACGAAGCAGGCAGTTTAACTGACATAGTTTCATGCATAATATCTACATAATTCTTAATTTTCCATCCTTACATGCTTTTCCTTTGTTTTGCGAGTTTTGCTATATAAAATTGCTTTTATATATGCCGCTGTAATTCAGGTTAAAACGACCGCTAGATAATATAGTTACAGACACCTTCACTTCGAGAGTAATCGTACTAATCCTAATGATAATTATACAAAGTGTTAATACAAGAAAGCCTCCAGAGCCAGATTGATCAGGTTAGTAATATAGCATTAATTTATAAAAGTATAAATGACATATGTTTTTATAATGTTACACCCAAGTGTCTTTGTTTCTTTTCAAATTTTACAATGTGAATTCCTATTAAATCCATCGGCCAGCTTGATCATGATAAAGACAGTTATCTGCCAACAATTAAGCAAAAAATGTAAAACTAAAACATCCGGATATGCATTCTCAGGATATAATCAATTTAATTTTCGAGTAGACAGGCATGCCGGCAACCTAAGGCCACACCAAATAAATCTTCTGTTCCTCGGACTTACCGCAGCGAAACTGAGTAAAATGCTCGCACGAAAAAAGTCCGTTTCTATATTGGAACTTATGGGATTTATCGTATTCATATGATGGCTGTGCCCCCATTTGTTTATAATTTGTTTCAATTACCTTTGAGCATTGTTTTCCAACTGATGGTTATGGGAGTATTCCTGTATGAAGATTTGTTGATCAGTTCACTTGGGCGGCAGAATTCATTAACATTTATTGCAGCTCTCAGTCATAACTGTGCAGATTTTAATAACCATGTCTTTTGCCATGTTCTTTTCAAAACATTTGTTAAAAGTTGAAATAATAGTCATAACACAAGTCGCTACAACGATCTCGAAAGGTGGTTCAAAGAATGTTTTTTTCTAAAATATTTTTGATTCATCTCGTTTTGAATTTATCATCTCAAAAACTATTTTGACAGTATTTTACGTTACTATAGCCATAACCAATGCCATTTATTTATAAATTCTAAATCGGATAAGGGAGGCGAGGGGGCGGGGTTGGGGAAGAGGTCGGAGGTGAGGCGGCAGTGTAAATCTTATTAAGGAGGCGAGGGATGTTGGGTGTCATGAACAGACTCTGCTACTTTTACACTGGAAGCGCTCTATGCTTCCAAAGACATATCTACCTATTTATCTGATTAACTATCTTCAAAACAGTCTGTAAGTGTCGTTTAGTAACCGCAGAAACGTCTACGTATTTGGACTTGGTGTGTTTATATGAGCCGTGCCATGAGAAAACCAACATAGTGGGTTTGCGACCAGCATGGATCCAGACCAGCCTGCGCATCCGCGCAGTCTGGTCAAGATTCATGCTGTTCGCTTTTAAAGCCTACTGCAATTAGAGAAACTGTTAGCGAACAGCATGAATCCTGACCAGACTGCGCAGGCTGGTCTGGATCCATGCTGGTCGCAAACCCACTATGTTGGTTTTCCCATGGCACGGCTCATATGTTGTTATCCTTTGGGATCATAGAGTTCAAACAATGTATTGGAATAATGCATTTCAGGTTCAGCTGGTGCTACTTTTTAGCTAGAGGGGTGTTGCGCATTTTAGTCCCTCATGTACAGTATCTATCAACCGAAATTTGAGTTGCATTCTTTTTATCAAAAGGATCTTTTTAATGATTTTATCATTCCATCTTTCCATAAAAGCAGAATGTTTATGTAGATATTTTATAACAAATTATAACAAAAATGACTATTTTGCATGTTCAATCTCGGAGTTTGATTCATAAATAAATATACTTTAACAATGTATGTTGAAAAATAAGGACAAAGGTCCAACAGGACGCAGCTTATCATACAGCGCCCAATATTTAAATATGGGAATGTGTAACTGTACACTGCGGCTGAGCACATGTATCTATTAACGCAAATCAATGCAATAATAATAAAATGAAAGTAATAAACAAACAAACATAATTGCAGAAGGAACACAGCACGGCACCGCCTTGGATTTGTCAGTGGCTAAAACAACACTGTAGACTTAAACGCAGTATACGATCGCCAGTCCTCATATCTTATCCATACCGTATTCCTATATTACAAAATGTATAAATGAAATTATTCCCAAATAGGTAAGACCCTTACATACATAATAGTAACCACAGTAACAAATTGTTACAAATCAAAAACAATGGAACCGTAAACGTATGTATTCAATGACTTTGCGGAAGCCAGAGCATCAAAGAAAAAACCATTAAGGGCATGAAGCAAGAGAGGGGTCAAACGTCAAAAAGAGCACGTCCAAAGAGGGGTGTTTAAGAGTTAGTTGCTATGGAAATCTCCACCTGTCCTGTCATCGCACAATCAAAGCGGAGGAAAGCGCGTCTTTAATAAATAATGGTCGGAAATGGATATGCTTGGGAATATTTATAAATCACAGATCCATTAAATCAAGATGATAAATATCTTAGAAAAGGTTTTTACTTTCATTCCTGGAAACCAGGATCAGTGATACATGTTGTATTCGGTTTAAGGTTTCTGGACTTGTTCAGATTAATACAAACTTATTTGCGTGAGTCATTACAATAGGAGTTTTTAATTTTATAAAGCACTTAGTTTTGACATTTTGAACATACAGAAGACTCAGTCGTATTGTTGGTATTCAAGGTCTTGCTCTAGTCAAGTGTTTGTGATACCATGACAACCATATTGCTTGTTTTTCGTGTTATTTATGCTGAATATCACTTTTTTCTTCTTTTTGTGTTTTCGCTCGTTCCAAACATACTATCTGATCTCTCTCTGTCGCTTCATTTTTTTTTGCCAAAATTTCAGAAAGACGTTAATGAATTTGGTGTGGTCTAACAACTTGCCTTTAACAGGTGAGCGTTACACGGTAATCGCTGCTCTCTTGGTAGTATAGACATATCCAGGTATATAAATAAAAAGATCTTTAGCTGGTCCTGTAAGAAAGGTAACTCAAGATGTAAGAACTGGCCATTTATTGTTAAAGAAAAATTTAAGTGTTTAGAGTTAAATGACTTCTTGCAATTACCTTTCTCAAGAAAACGCTTAATTGAAACTATGTCTACTGTTTTGTTAAATACTCATTTAGAAAAATGGTCTACTGACATTTCAAGATTAACTGGTGTCAATGGTGCTGGTCAAAATAAGTTACGAACCTACAGAATGTTTAAGAATGAGTGTAATGTAGAACCTTATTGTAAGTTGCTTATGCCTTTCTCTCATAGATCTGCATTGTCTAGATTCAGGTGCGGTGTTGCACCCATAAGACTCGAAACGGGGCGTTACGAAGGTTTAACAGAAAATCAACGATTGTGCCCATTTGGTTGTAATGCTGTAGAATCCGAGATACATGTTATTCTATGCTGTCCGCTTTATACTGTTGAACGAAGACTACTATTAGAAAAGGTTACTTCTATATTTGTAAACTTTGAGAGTCTAAATGACAATGATAAACTGGTTCTGTTATTCACACATCCAAATTTGATAAAAATAGTTGCAAAAACCTGTTATGATATACTTAAAAAAAGAAGTAATACTTTATATAATATAAATACAGTTTAATGTACCTGTATAGATAGGCTTTTATTTATTTATAATTTTTTTTACTATATTATATGTAGATTCTTTTAAATAATTACAGTATTTTAGTGTTAAGTAAGAGATGTCTGCTAATCTGTTCTCTACCAATCTGATTGGTGGGGATACTTGATTCTTTAAGCCATTTTTTACTAGCGCACATTTAGTGCACCTGTCTAATCTGGTTCAGTGTCTTATAACCCTTTTTTAATTAAATTTTAGGACACATCTTTGTGTTATGATTAGCAGACATGTCTTGCTTTTGACTGTAATAAATGAGAATTGATTTATGTGAAATATGTGATATGTAGAAATTTTATATATATAGTCTCTTGCAATTCAAATTTGAGTGGCCATTTACTTGTGTTTTATTATGTATATGTCATGTTTTTATACTGTAAACATGTAAATGGATGAGACTGAAATAAACAAATAAACAATATATAATTTTTAAGAGCAAAACTTTTACCTTAATCTAAATTCGAACCAAGTGGTAAAGCGGATGATCCTTTTAAAAACAATAATTTTCAATTAACATATACACTCATTCTAAGAGAATGTTGTTTATATCACATCATTTATGATAAATGCGCATTAAATCCAAGACTTTATAGTATTTCTAATAACAGTTAGTTTAAAACTGTTCTTCAAAGTCACAAAACTACTGAAGGCAGCTGTAAAATATTTTCACATGTATCAATTTTTTATACAAAATATTATGATATTTTATATTACCGAAACATCAAAGACAGGGGAACAGTTTACTAGCATTCTTAATGTAGAGTATTGTGGGAAAATGATGGTTTGTTTTAGTATTTGAAATTAAAGTGTAAAGATTTAATGTAATTTTACATTCATTACAGAAATAATTGAGGTGTATGTAAAAGTGCAAACTACTGGTATGTTTATAACCGCTGTGTAAAAAATTGTTCATGTAAATTAACTGCCACACGAGCATTTTGTGTTTTTGTGATGGTAAGTGTAACATATATGATATTGTCAGGATATTGATGTGCATTTCTATTAAATACCAATCATAACATAGTGACCTACTTTCCCCCTCGCCAATATGAACTTCGTTCTGATAAAACTATTATAATACAGCTATACTATGAAATGACCAGTGGATAATTTAAGGCCATTCCTTAGTTATTGTGTTTTTGCATTATATCTACACATCCTTAGGACACCGGGCACATTTATATGCAATCTCGCCAGGCATAGGTATGTTTTTGACAAAACAGAAGAATGACGTCACTCGATCTTCAGCTATTCCCGGAAGTAAAACAAAATGAAAGTAGACAGACTAAATTTGAAAACGAAAGTCGCATTTGCATTTGTCGATAGTCAGGGATCAGTGGTCATCCCGTTTAAATGTATGCGCGCGGACTTCCTTCTTTTTTTTTTTTTCTTTCTTTTCTTTTTTTTTTTTTTTTTTTTTTTTTGCTGATGGGGAGTCAACTTTCAGCATATTTTAACGATTTGAAATACATTGGCTTTAGCACGACATGTCAGCTTTTCATCTACGAAAACATATTTGAACTCGGAATAAACACAAATCCCACAGGGGTCCGTAACAGTGCAAGGGTATATGGAGATTTTTGGAATTTCTACAAATCGTTCAAAAGGTCCTTTTTGATGATGTCTGAAAGTGTCAGTATATGCCTCGGATGTAAGAGATTTTCGTATTTGAGAGCTGCACCCCTAGACAGTTCAGAAATAATTTCAAAATAAATTTCGTGTAATTTCGTGTAATAAATGTTGATTCTACGGAAGCGTGAAAGGGACATCAGACGCTGATACGTTTTATTACGTTACAGGTGCGGAAAAGATATCGTACTGATTTGATTTATCTTCATTCGTTCAGTGTTTTTTCCCAAGTACAGTTTAAAGCTTTACAACACTGTAGAAATGAATTGTGGTCTTAAATTTAATTAATGCACACTGCTACATTAATTCAACAGAATGTCGGGAAAGTAAACACTTCGAATAAAGAATACAGTAGTTGTTCCGAGGCGGGTCTAAAATTTGTTAAATTATACCTCTATTAATTACGCATGATTTTCTCGTGATGAGTTCTGTTATTAAACCTATGTTTAGTAATATCACTTAGATTATATATCTTTCTTAAATTGATAGTGAAACAAGTTTTTCTAGTATTACAGATAGTCATGGTAGAAAGTATTAACTTTATGCGCCCATTTGCGGTAAGAAACTATATAGTGTCTTATTGTACTGTTGGTGAATGCCATGTTTTTCTTGTTGCAATACATGATACCGTAACTGAAGCGTAATAGATAGGTGTCTTTAAACATAAACAAAACCATTCTTAATATAAAATAAAAACTTTTGACGTTAAAAATAAACAGATTTACTACAGAAATGCCGCAAATTCATTCAGTTAAACCTGTATTAAGCAGCTAGTCAAGGGAGTGTCACAGTCTGACAGCTTAAGACAGGTGGCAGCTTAAGACAGGTGACTGCTTAAGACAGGCGGCAGCTTAAGACAGGTGGCAGCTTAAGGCAGGTGGCTGCTTACGATCGGTGGAAATAACAACAAAAACAATTTGGAGAAGTTGCCTGCCTGACTGCTTAGGGCAAGTAACTGCTTAATACAGATGGCCACTAAGATAGGTTCGACTGTATTTACTTCGAAGAAAACAAAACGTTTTTCTTGCCTAATAATAAAAATAACCTGTAATATCAGAATAAACTTTATCATGCATATGCAGCAGTCAATATCAAAACATCTTTTAGTTTCAAAGACAATCCGATTCACGTAGATCGCAAATGTATTGAGCATAAAAGCAGTGAAATCGAAAATTATATTTGTTTGACCGCGTCTTCTACTACGTGCTAATCCTATAAACATCAGCACTGCTTTTACAGGAAATGGAATTAAAAAGTCCTTCAAAAGAACTTCCAGGTTATATCATTATAGATAAGTAAAAACTAAACTAAAGCATAACCTTTAGAGAATATCAAATTAATTGCAATTGAGACGAAATTAAACTGAATGAGGAAAATATATTAGAATTATATGGAGGGAGCAGGTGCTTTTCATGTGATACAAATCCTTGGCATTCTATTTTAAACAGTACCTATGAAAGTCATTTGAAATAAAAAAGAATAATAAAAAAAACATTTCTCTGTAATCAATTTAAGATTTGAGAAAGTCAAATTAATGCATTGGAAGAATAAACTTACCTTTTATAGAAGATATATAATCTAACTACGTTTTGATTAATTATTTGTATATAATATGGGATCGGACTGACCATTGAAATTCAGACGATATCATTTCCCAGAAGGCATTTCGCGTGCTAATGAGCAATCTTTTGGATGATACACGCCTGTGTGTTGGCGTGTTAATAATGAACGCTCTTTTAAGACCTGTTGGCGTAACCTATACTTTCTATCCTTTATACAAGTCGCCGTTCTTTTTTAGCAGTTGACATAACTTTACAATTGCTTGACTCAGTTGTTTTCAACAGATAATATTTCATAAAAATCGACTGACTTACTATACTTAATGAGGCGCAAATTTGATGTATTGCAAAAGAATCTCATGGCTACTCTATATTATGTCCTTAGAAAGGAATCAAAGTTACATTTAAAAAAACAACATTTCTTTTATTAGAAAGACCAGCATATACTAGCTGTGTGTATTAAACTATTATGTTCAGTATTTGTCACAGCCACCGACCTCGCCATTGGATAGCCAAGACATGCAAAGGATTAATTGAAAGCGTGTATATCAACTAAAATGCATTCTGTATCAGATAGGAAATGAAATTTACAGAATCTCGGAATAGGCTTAGTAGGACGGCACCGCTCGGTTAATGGGATTTTCAAACACACGAACGAGTCGCGTAATCAAGAATAGAAGTTCTGAATACACTCCTCTAAACTACCCCCTCAAACACCAATAAAACGCGCCTATAAATATCCTACATAACACGTTTTCATTCATCTTTTGAATTGAAAACATATGTTACAAACATTGAAAAATAAACACTGTTTACTATCACAGCGTCACAGATGTCGTAATGATATATATAAACATCTTAATTTGGATAAACCATTAGCTTGCGATTTTTGTATTTGTTTGCAGGAAATTACAAGAATAAAAAAAAAAGACTTTTATGCGTAACCATACAGTTTTTAAGACCTAAAAGAAGTAATTTTAAAGTATTTATATAGCAAATACATTTGTACTGAATATGAAATAGAAAATTATAATGAGAGAACCACATATGCAAGACAACTCACCATTTGAAAAGTATACTATAAAAGAATGAAATGCGTAAAATTGAAAATCAGAAGAGAAATAAGACCAGTATAAAATAAAAATATATATAATTTCATAAAAAAAATGGTCGAATACAAATGTAAATAATGAATATTGCAATGTTTGATATGATACATTAGGCCGAAAAAATGTGGGGATTTTTGTAGTCTTACTTCCTACCCAGCTGCTGCTTCATGCCATAAAGGCTTTCTCCAGTTTTGTAACGATCTGGCAGCTCTTATTTGATCGCTTTAATACAAATTTCTTATAAAACTTAAAATAACCTCCCGTATAACATTATCACTTATGAATATCATTATGGTCTTACTGGCGATTCTTTTTTCTCACCAATGTAATGATGACATTTCTGATGCCCTAATACTCATTCTAGGGCGTAACCCTAAACAAAAAACTGTTAAGGCCTTGGAGATGCAAAACTCGGCTCTGGTTAGAACAGTTAAAATGAGTTAAAGCACATTCACTTTTTACTTAAAAATAATATATCTCTACTCAGAGGATAATATGCGACTGAAGTTAATCGCAGCAGTTGCAAATAACGTAAATACCTAGAGGAGGGCGAGCAAGAGAATCTGATTGCCATATATTGCATTCTTCGATTTGAGTTTGTATATAATCTGTTGACACGCGACTATTTCAGATTAAGAGATGTACTATAGCATACTTTTCTTTCGTTCTAATCCTATCCACCAACTGTATATTGTGTAAAAGTATATGTTTACAAATATAGATGCATATTTTGGTGAATAAGTATCTTTAAACTAATGATTCAGCTTAAAGTGGATGTTTTGGTTAAATAACTATGCACTATTCAGAAACAAAGTTGCCGTTATTCATATTATTTCTAATACGATTGGGATGATATGCGCTTGTGATCAATACATATACCCATTGTAAGGTTCAGTGTTATATCTCGGTGCAAATATTATGTTTAAAATAATAAATGAAATACCAAACATGTTACGCGCCCTACTACCATGACATTGTATATTTTCGGGTAGGTCGTATGCTTACATACATTCCACAGGCGCTCGTGTACTTGTGTAAAAAATTTATTCGGTCGAAGTTTATTTGTTAACATTTCGTTTCAACATTATTTCGAACATTGCATTGCATTTTACAACATATTAAACATTTTACAAGCATGAAAGGTATTAGAAGGAAAAACAACTTGAAAATATATCCATTTTAACAGATACTGTTTCGGTTCTAGAAGTTCGTAGTCAACAGATTCTGATGAAAGTATGTGAATATCTTGAATATCATTAAAATACTGGTGAACTTTCTGCTATGAGACGATAGAGAAAATCATTTTTCCTTGCGCTGAAAAAAGGAATTAGAACAAAAAAAAGATCACTTAAAAAACATAATGGAAACACTATTTTTTTCTAAAAAGAATCGTCTAAATAAAAGAATATAAGAAATTATGCTCTCTGGTTAAAAATGGTTTTTGGAACAACGCATTTACGCACGCACACATACTCATACATACACATACACAACACACCAGACACCTGAGGTATTTCGGTGAACAGTTCATGCATGGAGAATTGCACTCGTGTTAGATGACTTAATAATAATTACTGTTTATGTAAAAGGTAAATATTGTAGTGTGTTCGTGGTTAAGCAATACGGTGTTGGGTCATTTAAACTCAGTGATAAATGTCATTGAAGCGCTCGTTTATGAAATGTGAGAAACTTCATAATAATTATTATTTGGATGACGCATATGGTTTTGTAACTTTGCATCTTTGCACCAGGCTTGTATACTCTACACCTGTCTAAAATGACAAACACATACTTATATGATGTGTTAATCACTTCTAAAACCTTGTCCAGTAATTTATACTCAGAATTTACGTGCTGTAAGTCAGACTCATACCAAACGCTCAAGTGGGTAATGACGTCAAGGAACAAAACCCCGTGAAAAACAATGACATTTTATTAACTTTCATATTAAAAAAGTACAAAATGTTATGTTTATTTAGTGCACTTTTATTTAGCCAGTACCAGTCCTTGAAAAGACGGTAGTTTCTTCTGTATGTAACTTGTCATCTATTTACAGCTTGGCAATATAGATATTCATTAACACTTACATGCAGAAACCCTCATTTCTATCTTTTTGCTTAATAGAAATACTAACTATAAAGTATGAAGTTTGCTGAATGCGTGCTGGTATCAAACCTTTTTTTTTTTTTGCTTTTAAAAACTTAGTTACATGATAAAATTAAGCGGACTGAAAGTGCACTAATGATTCATTAAAGATTAACGATATATTGCTTTGAATAGCTTTCAACAGCCAATTTTTTATATATATTTTTTTAAAGATATGATATATTCTGTTACATTTTAAGGTTTATGTATTTCAGAACCAATGCCGAGAATTAAAAAAAAAATCACCACTGGATATGGTATATAACGTTTAAACGCTAATAGTTCTTGTATTAAGCTCTATACACCTTGAAAAGACTATAATACCAACATTTATATGCCTGATCTATAATATTTCCCACAGCATCATTTTTCAGATGCTATTACATAGCTCTGTCTTCTTACAAAATGGTTTTTTTTCTTAATTATATTCCGAAATAGGCTATGACAAAGTAATATTACATGTTTTTCGAATGAATTCTGGAACGATTCAATAGTTTCGCATCTACGTGGAAAGCATGCGATGGAAATAAATTCCTCTAGAAATTTGATAACAACGGCAACAACATGTGTTCATAATTATAACAGAAAATACAAGGTGTGTGATATAATCCTACTTTTCAAACGCAAGTAGGCGGCACTGCGGCACTGCCGGTGGAAGTTGCTTTTATTGCACTGATTATGGCCACACAATCTGTCAAATCTATTTCTGTTTTAACGGAAACTAAAATAATATCGAAACAGCCATTAATGCACATGAGAAATTAATTTAAATTAAAAAGATATGAAAGACATCAATTGAAAGGAACAATAGCAGATATGTCAATGAGAGTTCTTTCCCTTACATAAGTAATAATATTAGTAAGGCCTTACGTATTCATTCTGTTTGTATGAGGCTATCATATGACAATCATTATGGAAGATGCGAGATGTAGAAAAAAAACAAAATACTTTGTAAATGCATAATGTATTGTTGTATGGCTTTGTAAATGCATAATGTATTGTTGTATGGCTTTGTAAATGCATTATATTGTTTTGAGACTTGTCCTGTACTATTTAGTTTTGTTTGTTCTCGGATAAAACTCAAGATGTACGCTCGTAAATGATAAAGCTGTCCGTATTTAGCGCAAATTATTTAAATTTCCTTGTAAAACTATCAACTTTTTAGATTATATTATTAAAGTTAAACCTTCGCATTTTTAGTCATTAACATCAAGTAAACTCATAAATCCGTATATGGGAAAAAAATATAACAATAATTGAAAACAGCGTTTTGAATTAATTAGATCTTCCTAAGAGCACTGTTTACTAACCATATTTCAGTTTTTTACATACGTAATCATTAGATTCCTCTTAAATAGTATAATAAAACGCTTACTCCAGTAAAAAAATGTTTAAGTGTATTGAAGTGCTTCACGCGTTAAACTATCGACACATAGGAAGTTACAATAACGATAACAGTAGTCAGATATGAAAATCTGTTTGTTAAACACTAATGCCTCTGCAGTATACGTCACCTATTGAGTTTATCAGCCTATGTCGTTTCGTCAGATTTCAAGGCTAGCTAGCCCCGCCTACAGGCGGATTTCAGTGTATATATATAGCTGTCCGATTAGCTTGTAGTAGTATAGTACGTTTATTGAACACTAAGCAGCTGACAAACAGACACACGTGGTTACTAACCTAACAGAATACTTCATTTTATCTGGATAAAATAGCACGGAAAGGATTATTTATCACACAAACTAGACACACTACTGAACTGTAAGTATCAGTTTAAATTCTATTTCAAAATTCTATACTAAATTTATTAACTTATGTTTATATAGTATAAAATGTTCTGGTGTGGCTGGAGTCCAGTCTTTTTATTTAATATTGCATTCTGTGTTTTATGGTGAATTTAAATTAAAATGTAAGTTAATTCAATCATTTTAAGATTGGTCAGATGCATTGGACAGGCATTATGCTTAATATTATTGAGTAGTGCGCTATGAATGTGATGTTTTTTTTTTTTCAACTCTTAAATATCAAATCAAATTCTCCATTATCAGCAATATACTCACGAACAAGTAGTAACACTTATAAAACACTATTGTTTTGAGCAAACATACGATGAACAGTATCAAATGACTTCAGAGGATGAAAATACTTGTAATATATTAACATAATTATTTATTAGGACAGGGCTTAACTTTCAAAACTGTGATTGGCGTATTGGTCATTAGTCATAGTGCTAAATTTAATCCATAAAAACCAAATCACCATTTGTTCCTCGTACGAGTAGGATATGCGTGTATTTGCATAACTAAATTTAAATTGTGCGCCATTTATTGTTTCCGACCACTAATTCCTATCTCTTCTTCGGATCGACTTTAATGAGCGAGGGTGTCGTTATCTTTATCAATAATTACTACTGAGAAGATAAGGTCTTTCATCGGATTTTAAACACTTTCTATGAAAAAGCGTTTAAAATAAGTTCAAAAATTCCCCCTAACTTAATAACGAAAGCTCCTGTTATTGTCTTTGTTGAGAATAAATGTATTGACTGAAATAGTTTGTCAAAGATCTTTATCCATTTTTAACGGTAAACGATATAAAGTGGAACAGTAAAACATTTGTTTAACTTCTGTTATTCAACAGCCTTTTGAATAAGCCGTTAAAATGATGGACAGGCGATAATATTTATCATTTTTGTTTATCAAAAAAGAACATTTTTACTGTTTTGTCAAAGAATGTAGAACATGTGTGTGCGAAACCAATAAGCTTAATTGTATGATCATTTATCTAATGTTTTTTCTTTTCTTATATTTCAGTTTTAAATAGATAATACAATCAAACGAAATGGTAGCGGTAACATTTTACCTAGCAGTGGTGGTAGCAGTTCTACTTGGCGCTTACATCAAATATTTCTTCCGTCAAAGGTTAGTATTGCACATTACTGTACGAATGAAATATGTACAGATTACATAAGGGATTGTTAAAATGTTTACATTTTCACACCCAGTTACATGACTCGGCTCTATTTTTAGTTACGTTGACCCTTTATGAGGTCAACGGTTAAAGGCAATTAACATACCTATTTGTCAAATATAATAGACATGTAATTAAAAACTACCGTTTAGCTGTCCGAGACACACTAGCTGTCAAACAGCATACAGCTCTTGTCATTGAAGAAGGGGAAATAAATGTTATAGGACAATTTAACCATAATGTCTATATTTAATTTTCGCGTTATGTTATCTTGCACCTTGTTAAAATGTATTAGAGACTGATTATATTTTCGTTACAGACGAAAGGGAGAACCGGCGATCGTTCCGGGGAATCTTTTATGGGGAAATGGGAAGGACTTCGCAGAAAATGCCGTTAGTTTTATACACAAAGCGCAAGCTAAATTTGGAGACATTTTCACTATTCGCCTTCTGAACCAGCATCTGACCATCATCGCTGATCCTCACACATATGAACGGGTATGCAAGGAGAAAAACTTTGACTTTGATCCTATCCAGAAACAAGTTAACAATAATGTATTTAGCTTTCGTCTATTTGATGCACGCAAAATGATAAAAGAAGCCGGCAAGAAGGTTAAAGGACAATATCTCGTTTCGAATATGGTTTCTTTTTCAAAGCACTTAGAAGGTGCATTCGAGGACAGCGTCAATGTTGATTCGCAAAATGAAAACGGCTGGAATGAAGCAGGACTTCGCTCAATGGCATCCAATACGATGTTCCGGGCTATTTTCAGAACAATCTTTGGCAAAGGAAAAGATGGGGATGTGTTCGAACCTAACACTGTTTACAAGAGTTTTGATGCATTTCACAAGTATTTCAATTTCTTGTGGTTGGGATTGCCGATCAAGCTCTTTCCAAATGCTTGTCGTGCTTTAGAAGTCCTCATCCAGCAGCCGAATTCAGAAGAAATCATGATGCGCGATGACGTATCAGAGTACATTAAATTCTCAACAGAGTTTATGAAAGCAAATGGTCAAACTGAAACGGACATAATCGGACATAACCTGGTGTTCCTTCATGTTAATTACAATACATTCCGTGTCACATTTTGGTTGATCTACTATCTCAGCAAATATCCTGAAGCATGCGAAGCACTTCGAAAAGAAATCGTGGACCTTGTTGAACATAAAGCAGAATTCAGCGATAGTGACGGGCCTGTTGAGATGGAACTGGAAGACGTTGACAAATTGCCAGTTTTAAGTAAGTGAACTTAAATATAACTTTTTTTCTAAACATTCAAATAAAGCCGAGAAAAGACTCTTTATGTTGCTAATTATTTATAAATTGCAACACTGTAAAAGAAGTAACTACTTTGTTGACTACTTTTTATGTAGATATTTCTGAAGCAATTTATAGCATAGCCTTCTGCAATTAAATAATTTTTATATTTATGAATTTTTACAGATAGCATTGTGAACGAAACAGTTCGGTACACAAGCGGTGTGTTTATGGTTAGATCTATCACAAAGGACACAGCTTTCGAGATGGAAAATGGAGAAGTTTTCAACCTTAGAGCCGGGGACCGAGTTGCGATGTATCCGCCAGCCATACACAAGGACCCAGAGATATTTGAAGACCCTCTGGTAAATATTTAAATTCATTCAGCATAGACATTTCGTTTTCTTAAATTATATATTCACAATGTATCAAAACTTTCTAAGCAAATTTAACTTAGTAATAAACTATATATTTTGAACGTTTAGCCTTTTATTTATAACAGAGTAAAATGAACAAGAGGCATATAAAGTAAAATACTAAATTTCTATTTGCATTTTTTTTTCAGGAATTCAAATACGATAGATTCATTGATGCAACATTTTACAAGAACGGACGGGAATTGAGGAATCCACTTTTAGCGTTCGGATCTTTGTGCCCGGGCAAAAAACTAGCAATTGCACAGGCGAAATGGTACATTTTCAATCTTGCGCATCAGTTCAAGTTTGAAATAGCCGACGGACAATCATGTGATCCTGATGTTCACTATCACGGACATGAGATTTTACCACCAACGAACGACGTGACTATTTCATATAAGAAAATAGACAATGTCAAAAAGCTGGAACTTGTGAGATAGAAAGTGTGACAAAAACATTTTGGGTCCAAGAAAATCCCACCGTCTCTGTTCTGTCCTGACGAGAACTTAGTGTGTTGTAAAGAAACTGTGAACAAATGTTATATTACTTGTGTTAAAATTCTATTTTTGTATAGTCACGATGTTGTATATTTATTTCATAATTTATTTATTTATTTATTTATTGAATCACATTTTGAGAATGTTTAACGTCTACACCGAATGGTTGTGACCAGAAATATTTATATGTGTACATGATGTGTAAATGGTTTATTTATTTTTTGTATAAATGATTTGCCAAAAGCGTTGCTAAACGTATGAAATACAACTGTGCTTAGAGAAAAATTTGATGCATGTGTGTTGTTACGGGTTATGTGCAAATAATACATACTCCTTACAAATGTTAGACCGGGTTAATTGTTTCGTTTGAATCCTTCGGGAGTCAGGCGAACGTAACTAAAGCAATAGCTAACGTTTAGGGAGATATCTCATGCGTTCTTTACATTGTATTGAAGTTCTGCAAAATTTACTTTGATTTTTAATTTTGCAAGAAACATTTTGTCACATAAACTGTTCAAAAATATGTTCAGTACGTACTTTTTATATAACTTACTTGCATTTACAAGAATCTGCTTTTGTCTTTTACAAGTAATATCAAGTACTATATTTTTTTTTTGTTTTTATCAATTGGTTTTATCTTACATGTCATGATTGCAAATAAAAGCAAAATATGTTTAACAATATTTGTTAAATGATCCTGGCATCGTTTTTCAAGTTTGTTTAATAAAGACAGAATGTACTCTAAATACAGATGCCGGCAATGATTTTGTGCGATTTGTAAGAATACGTAAATTGAAATTAGCATTGTGTCTCATTTAAGCATATCATAACATATATTTATTATTTTGATTGAGAACTTTACCGTATTTCAGATATTACTGCAAAGGAAAATGCGTAACTGGTAGTTGTACTTTGTTGAATTCCGGTAAAACTTTACATGGTATCTGTTTTATCACATAAAGCTTGTGAGAAAAATCATTTAGATTTCATTTGTACATACCCATTTTATTTATTGAGTCTTATTTGGACGCACAATCTCAATGTATTCTTTATCATTGTATTCATTATCATATAGTTAACACAGCAGTCCATGTGCATACCCAAAACTTACATCATGTATTTTACAAACTTATTTTTTATTTTTCGCAGAATTTTATGTTGATAAACAGCGTGTACTTACAAGTTAAAATTAACTGTCAGTTTAAAATCTAGCCGAGAAACCTCAGTGATATCATTTGTACAGATTTTCATTCTAGTTATAAATTTTATAGTTCCATTTTAGAAGATATTATTTTTTTTTTCATTCTACTCATAAATGAGAAGGTGGGAGTGACACATCTTAAATTACATTGTTGCTAATGAAAGTGCTATTTCTTGTTTTTTGACTCGGCTCTAGTTCTGTTAGTGATAAAAGTGTTGAATGCTCATTGTAAAATACATATTTATTTAAAAATTCGAGCCTTCTATTTTCAGTTATTTTTCATTTTATTGCTAAAAGTAATAATAAAAAGTAATAATCCTATCATTATAGTCATTGAATGTTTTTTTTTTCACATTGATCATCATCATCATCATCATCGTCATCATCATTATCAATATAATGAAGATAAAGTTATCGTTGTATGTTAATTTTGACCACTGGTGCTCTTCTGTCACGCCGAAAAATGTTTCGGTTTGTTTTGTGAAAAAAAATAAAATTTTACAAACTCATGAGTATCTGTTTATTGTGTTTTACATAAGGTTCTGAAAACTGATTTCGTATTGACAGATATAATCCTACCCTGGTTCAAATTTCGAAACCAGTCCCTAATGAATTGTCACCAAAGTGGCTAAGTGTATTTGCAACAACAACAACAAAAAATAACAACAACACGGAAATGACAATCTAGTTATATCACATTAACACTGTGATTTTTGCTCTTACTCAGATATAATCCACACCGGTTCGAACTTCGAAACCAGTCCCTTGTGAATATTGTCACTAAAGTGGCTTAAAGCCTTATAGCCAATCTTTGCAAGAAAAAAGCACGGAAATGATACCATCTTGTCGTATCTCGTAAATACAACCGAAGTAAAACGCAATCATGCCAGAAAGTAGAATAAAACTGGACATGAATACTTACCCCTAGGTTATGTTATCAAGGAAACCTACCGCTACTTCACAAATCATATCTATCTGGACAATATTTCTGTCTACATCGTAGTGTGAAATAAAAGAAACCCGTTAAATTGATTTCAAGAAGAAATGCATGTCTTACACATAACAGCATAAACAGTAACATTCATGTTCGTTTCTCCTTTTGCAATTTAATAGCGTAGGTTAACATTTGTGATAATAAAGTTTAATAATAAATAGATTAAAACATATTTTCACAATAAAAGATTCCGTATACAAAATATGTTTATATATTACTCTTACTGACATCAAAAACATTTGTGGTGTAAAATATTAAATGTCACTTAAACTTTAGCATCTGTGCAACAATTTAACTTTAGTATCACAGTTGTTGTTACATAAATGGAAATAAATGCGAACATAAAAGTGGCACGGTTGAGATACACCGTATTAAATCGAAATAACATGACTCAGGGTCATTATGTTCAGCGTAGACCGATTGGAATTTTGATATGGATAAAATAACGTTATTAAAGTGACATATCATACACCTATTGAACAATTGTAACAAATGTATTATTTGCAAATATCACTAACATAGAATGTTATAAAATTTCAAATAAAATTTATTACGATAATTGTACTCACCCGTATGATACACAAATGGCGCCCATAATAATAGAACAATGACTTGTTACTCGTTACTTCGGATGGGGGGCGGGGTCAGACACATTGTCATATAAAATGATTCGCCCGGGCAATCACCTGGATAAGAATACTTGCATCGTTTCAAGATGCAACGAATGCCTATATCATTTCAAGAATACCTGTATCATCTCTAATACCTAAGTTTTTTTTTATCAATATGCGGTAGAAAAAGCTGTCTGGAACTTTTTGTACGTTTATTAAGTGTGACTGATTTTTACAAAAACGATGACTAATGAAGACAAACCCTTAAAATACTTCCAAATACAGAAACCTATGAAACTATTTCGTAACTTCTAAGTTAAATTAACAAATATAGACACTATTGTTACTACTCTTCATACTTTAACTATTTTCTACGTTAAGCTGTAAACTATAAAGTAGCGGTTCGTTCCGATAACCATCTTTATCAACAACAGCATTGTGATATTAAGAAATTAAGTTTTACGTATACTTTTTTTGTACATATATTTTTTATTGTTTTTTTTTTAAGAAATGAGATATGGTTGATAAATTGATAGTGTTGTTTGAAGGCGACTCAGAAACAAAAGACACCGTGTGGGCTTCTGTGAAAACACAATCAAATGTCGTAATATAGTCAATGTTATCACCAGGATAAAACAATATACCATTATATATTCAACAATTACTATATTATATTCTTTTATCACAATATTTGCGGCGCATACGGAGAAACCGCTTGAATCTGCCAGAACATTTACCTTTAACGTATTAATGTTCATTAATTTTATACATAAAACGAGCGCTTGTGTGCTCGTTAAATCACTAATAAACAACTATTACTTCTTTCTAAATGCAAATGTTTTTTCATGTATATTAATCTTCGTCAACAGTTTTGCTCTGGCCACTTACGAACTTGTTCTTTAATAAAAATTGGTTTTCAACTGTTCTAACTACAAGTAAATGTGGACACTAGTAACAAAACACCATTGACATTTTATGTTAGCAATAAATCAAAATGTTTCATAAATAAGGATGTTATTCTTATCAAACTACACAACAGACAAAAAACGATTGCATGGTAAAACAAATTTGAGCCGCGCTATGAGAAAACCAACATAGTTGCTTTGCGACCAGCATGGATCCAGACCAGCCTGTGCGATCCAGACCAGCCTGTGCATCCGCGCAGTCTGGTCAGGATCTATGCTGTTCGCTAACAGTTTCTCTAATTGCAATAGGCTTTGAAAGCGAACAGCATGGATCCTGACCAGACTGCGCGGATGCGCAGGCTGGTTTGGATCCATGCTGGTCGCAAAGCCACTATGTTGGTTTTCTCATGGCACGGCTCATTTGGTTACAGCTTCTGCTTTTAAATTGTATTACTAGGCCATGTATAAAAATGATATGATATATAGAACGAAAAAGTGAAATAAACCGATCCCTTGACTGGGACTATATTAATTAAATGCAGTTATCTATTTTTCAGTTTTTCTAAACGGACCATGGACAAGACACCAACAAACAAATATAGCTGACTTGCAAGGAAAGCTAAAACACAAAACAACACAAAGTATAGTAAAGTGTGATAGTGACCCAGTGGATATGGGACAACTTGACAGTATACAACATGCACATTATGTCACCATGTACAGTTAAATCATGATAAAGGTGAGAACATTCTGCTTAGCCTTGACATATTTCAATTAGTGCGGCCTGCTTTAATTGACAGCTTTGTGTTATTAATTTACCTTGATGACATGCCTGTCAAAAGGGCTTTCCTATTATCGTTTTGGTGGTCAGGTTAATTTGTAAATTTGAACATAGAGACAACTGTTATATGTAGAAACTATATTTTTTCCATTCAAGTTCCTCTGACTGTGATGATGAATGCACTGTGGTTTAACCCTTACCCTGCGAACTCGTCCATCTTTCCATTTGGACAGTACCATTAAGTGTTGAAAGGGTTGAAACAATTTACCCAACGAACAGTGTGATGGGCTGGACAGAACTTACAACTCAGTTCTATATAAACTCAATTGGTATAGTCTTACCATCTTAAAAATAAAATGTAACTTTCTCATTCAGTTTGCCGTTAAATATAAAAATGCGAAAAAAGTTTCAACAATGTTTAAGTGGAATTTTATCGTCTGCTATTTCAAATATAAATCACTTGCAATGGATTAGTTGTCTAGGATTTAAAAATGACAATATGTTTTTCTGACAAACATCAGCTTCTAGAATTATTGATTTTTTTGTTTTACACATTTCTTTGGACTTTTTAAAGTTTGTTTTAAAGTTTACTTAATCAGTTCACAAAAGTCGCTTTTAAATAAATCATTTACGTAGTTTGTTCGGAAGTTATTTTCTGTAAAATTACAACGCATGCCCTATTTTAGGCTGCAGCAAGAAAGTAAATATATATAGTTAGCTGCAGAGAGAGAAAGAGTAGTCAGATTTGGTTCATAGCTGCTTTTGATCAGTTGTGCAGTGGAAAACCGCAAGATTCAACGCCAAATAAAGCATTGGCATTTTCTTGGATCGTGAAAATATCTTTAAGATCTTAAAGTGTAATCTTTTCTATGCAATATGAAATATTTTATGGCTGTCTGAAATTTGTAATTTAGTAAAGCAAGTGCTAGTGGAAATTTGAGCGCCACATTTCATTCACAATTGAGAGAAGCATTCTGTTAAAAGACACATTAAATAGTTGAGGATCTAGAGGTATTTTATATGTGGGAGACTATTTGATATGGGTATTGAGTACTCACAGGTCAACGAATATTCTGTTCATGTCCAACAAACCCCTGTATAGGATAATTAAAAAACTAATTAATAATTGCTTTCTTTAAAAGTGACTTTTGTGAACTAATCAAGTGAACATTTCTCTTTTAAACAAACTTTTCAAAATATCCAAAGAAATGTGTAAATGAAAAAAATAAATAATTCTAGAATCTGATGTATGTCAGAAATACATATTGGTATCCAATTATACCAAAAATGGGGATCAATTCATTCCGTATTCAAAAAATAATGTTTATCTTAAAATTGTTATATTTTTATTTCTATCGGTTCTTTGAATTTAAAGGTTTTTATTTGGCAATATCAAAGTGGTTCGTGATGGGGGCGGGGGGGGGGGGGGGGGGGGGGGTAGCGGGGAGAGGTGCTCAACTTACATTCTTTATCTGATGTTAAACGATGTTCCTAGTCTTTGCAGAATTCAAGTTTATCATAATTTTCCATTAGTTTACGGATAATGAGTGCGCACGATACATTTTCTATATGAAAATGATCCAGCATGTTTACATTAGAGATAAACAATAGCAATTTATATTAGGTATTTTCCTTCAGTATGTAGTTATAGTCTTTGATTTGATTCAAATCTTACGAATTTAGATTTTTTATAACTCCATAAAAGTTCCAAAGTATATTCTTATAGATTTCAAAATACTAGATATCACGTGAAATGTTTATTTTTGATTCACAAAACCTCCGCCACGTGATATATTAATCCAAGTGCGTTCTTATTATGGCATTGATGACCGAAGGCATTAAAGTATGTCACATCAAAGCCATCTTATATGCTTCAGTAACTTTTATGATCCGCCCCATCGAAATTATGTTAGGGGCTTGATTACCTAGGTGACCCATGTTTTATCATGTCATTTGCATAATAGTTACGTAATAATTTCCGGTATATTACTTAAGACAGCAACTTCAGTGGCATGGAGCCGCGACCCCTAAGTATGTAGATGTCATTCAAGTCGGAGAAAAATATATACAACAACTATTTGAAGTTGTGAAAAAAATAGATAAAATGAAAGAAAATATGACATTTTTAAATGTAAGGAACAAGTTTTATATTTGTATGATGTGTGGAAATAGACTGGAAATGTTTGCTCTTTTCTGACGAAAATAAGAATAAAGCAGGCTTTCCAAGTAAGATATAATTAATAACATACATGTCTTTAATTAAAGTATACTGTATGATAAATTACTTGACTGAAATCATCTTTATAGTGGCAAAACAATTCGTAATATAATGATAATTTTATGAACGTTTTCTTATCGTTGAGCGTTCTTTTGCCACACGTAAAGAGCGCATGCGCGTTAAAATCAAAACATCCGTGAAATAGCATAGCAACCAACAGTTTGTGTAAAAAAAAGTCTATGCAAGCTTAATTTCTTAATATTTTTTTGCATATATTTCAAAAACTTAGCCCTATCTCGTGAATGAAGTACCTTGTATAAATGATTTTATAAGTTAAATAGAGTGAAATACTCAATATTTCGTGAGTAGATGTAATATAACATTTGGTCATCTCCGGCTGCAAATTCAATATTTGATTTGTGAAAAGTAGGTTAATTCCTGACCTGCATATGGAGATGAAACGGAAATCATGACTTCTGACAATTAACATGAAATCGCTGAAAACGTTATCCCATTTACCTATAAACTAATTATTCATTTGAATCCATACTGCCAAAATAATGACTTTCTTTTGATCGTCTGGTAGTAAAAGCTTATTTTAGATGTAATTGTTTGAGGCAATGAATTAACGGTTTGCTGCACGTGGGTTTGGAACGAAAATAGATTCTCATGGCAAGAGAAAGTTATTTACCTTATTGAAAAACGAACGGCTGCCTATTGAACCGCCATCACTTGATACAGAATGAAAACGACATTTTCGTCTTTGCACTTACAGCATGGTAATATAGGAATAAGTGATAAACAGAATAACAAGAGCTGCCGGAGGACAGGAAACGCTCTAGTATTCAACAGCCTTGTCAACTGAATAAAAACAAAAGCCGAAAAAGGAGCATCATTCGGTACTCCGGGTGTTACAAAATACAGAACATATATATTGATAAGAATATTTTAAACAGAACTGTCTAAGTCATTTGTAATGATGTTTTATTTCATGTTTATAAAGTTAATCATCTTTCGTTACCCAGACTACCTAGGTACGTATGGTAGACGATCAATTATAGAAGAATTTCTGGAAAGTAATGACAAAGAATTTTTACGTTCTCTATAATGTTGACCTTTGGCAGCTAATATTCAAACACAGAACCCCAGCCTGTTTTAAACATTTTTGTACATACGAGTGGTGTTCTAATATCTTTTATTATCTTTTTGTCCTTTCGTGCTGAAATTTTAAAATATAATAGATAAGAATATATTTATTGTCACAGCCCAAGCAACAGATTGTATAACATGAACATTAGTAACATACCTTTTCTAAGGTAATGTCAACACCACTATCCCTTAAAAGGCCCAACGTCATTATGACGCAGTCATGTATATATAAAAAAAAACTAATCAATACAACATGTGGTTCAATATTTCTTGACATTAAAGGTATTTTCTACACTTCCTTGCAAACAAGAAAATTTTTATTATTATTTTCCTAAGGTGTTTATGAGTGTAGCACACTGATATATCAAAGTGCAACGTGACTTTTTGCCCGACTTCTTGTACTATTTTGTGTTGAAATTTGAAAATATGATACATTTCAAAACATGTACATCAATAATACAAATTTAACAGAGCATTTTATTGTGTTTAAAATAACTTGCCTTCTGTTGCTATTTCTTCTGTATATAACATAGAATTAAAATGTACTTGTTGAATTTTTAAAGCAACCCGTCTATAATATTTTTCCGTTACAGCTTCTTTTTGTTGTGGACCTACTTAGCAAATACGTGGCTCTATAGCTGTATTTGGGGTGCTCAGTGCTTCCGGGAAATCTACCTTTACCTATTATCTTCTTTTGAACATGGTAGGGGTAAGAGTGATGTTAGGTGCATCATAGACCGGTTTATGCTACCCAGTGCTGTTTTTGCTATTAACGGTGCTCCAATGTGTTCCTTTATTTGTTCGTTTTGACTGTGTGTGTGCGTGCGTGTGTGCGTGTGTGCGTGTGTGCGTGTGTGTTTGCACATCCACGTGTTGTGAGTTCGCATATTGGGGATGCTGCGTTTTCCTGTTGGATATAATATATCCTCTTTTTTTATTGTCATTTTAAGTCTGAACCGCGAGTCACCAGCGATATTCTCCTGACCGCTTTCAAAACTACCATATTATTGATAAAATATTTTATTCGGGGCGTCCTCCCTTAAGTCGTATGCAAGATAACATTGTGTCTTTCCTTGATTTTTTTTTATTTCAAAGCAAAAATTGTATCCCAGATCTCCATTCATCTCCAAATTTCAGGCGTTAATCGACAAAATATGTATGCCAATTATCTTACTAATGTTGACGTTTTTTTCACGGTGACTTTTACATTTCACATAACTATTCACTTGACTTCACTAGCTTGAAAAATAACTATGTGACGAGTAATGTTTTAATAAAAAAAATAAGAAAAGAGACACAAAATTGGGCTACACGACATCACAAGGTGCTGTCCTCAAAATGTTATACGAGGGTGATTCTATAAAGTCTGTTACAAGTGATCTTCCATAAAAACCACTGTACATAACAATAGGGGAGTTTCTTGTACCTGGTAACGGGTGTTTACTCAACTTACCTAAGAAATATCGATTTAATGCAGTGCCAGTTGAAAAGCTTATCCATTGTTGAATTATACACACTCGTACACAGTGTCTATACTAGTATTTCAATCCTATATTGAAATTTGTAGAAAAATAGAAGTCAGGGCTTCGGTGAAAGCCCTGGTTTCTTTGCGAGTATCTCCAAAAGTAGATAGTTTCTGAAATGATATCGTATCCACTGAAGTTTTGTATGGTTAAAAAATTTCAAAGGGTTCAAAATAGTCTTCAAGACGGAATCCGTCCAGTCAGTTCTGTTGTTGCAGCAACAAATAAAAACCTTGCCACCGTTAGGCGTATGGTAGAAGGAGATAGTCCAAACTTTGGTTTTATTATTTTGAGCCCGAGCGACATACAAATAATTAAAAACCAAGCAAGGCCGGTCATTGCAAAAAAGGAAGAAAATTGACAGGAAAACTTTATATGCCATTTTATTGAATTCCAGCCGCTCCGTGGTACAAATTCTTTGCAGAGGATAAATCAGAACAGGCAAGTTCTACAAAAATAATAACTTATGGCTGTTGAAACATTCTATCAAAATAAAAAAGGAAGTCTAGTGGTTAAGGTGTCGGCCAGATGTCGACACTAAATATTTGGAATTATTAGAAATATTATGTTTAATACCAGCACAGGCTTTTTCAAGTCCCGCCACTATCAAACTATAATATATTTTTCAACATTATGCATATTGCCAATGCATTTTTTTCAGCACAAATTTGATTACGAAAATTGAAGAAAAAACATACGTAGATATTCTGCAATGTTATGATATTCTGCAATGTTATCACGATCGTTAGCATATCTAACGAGTGAGAAATTAACTGCAATCAATTAGAAAGCATAAAAAGTTCATGAAATATTCAGTTTATCATTGTAACCATTGCGTGTTTCAAAATCAGTTATAAAAGAAATCTAAATTAAAAGGGACCAACCACGCATAACAGGGTCTTGTTCTTTTTGAAAGTTGAATACGACGGTGATTTTTGAAGATTATTTTTCTAATACATCACTCTTTTTATAAACAACTTGTGTGAGGGAATTTATGTCTTTTCTGTGACTTTGATCGGAAACTTGCATTTGATTACACCTGATCACGACATTCAGTCATAAATGGTTTTAGCAAATGGTGGGTTTTAAATCTTGTATTCGTGAGGAGGTGTTATAAATTCGTTACTTTGATTTAATACGTATGCAGTTTCAATGACACAATGCAATGCAAACTCATCGTCGTGTAAAATTTGAGACGCGCCATGAGAAAACCAACATAGTGGCTTTGCGACCAGCATGGATCCAGACCAGCCTGCGCATCCGTGCATTCTGGTCAGGATCCATGCTGTTCGCTTTCAAACCTTATTGCAATTAGAGATACGGTTAGTGAACAGCATGGATCCTGACCAAACTGCGCAGATGCGCAGGCTTGTCTGGATCCATGCTAGTCGCAAACGCACTATGTTGGTTTTCTCATGGCGCGGCTTATTTCATTTTAAAGACAAAGGTAAATTTATAACATTGCTCAACTTATGAAAGTAAAGGAAATGATGAAGGTGTTTGATTCATTGTTACAATCTAACATAAATTCTACTGCATTAATCGACATTTTTGTCCTGTTTAGTAACTTACTATATTAGCAGATACTTTAGTCACGGCTACCTTCAAACTGCATATAAAGCGTACAAACAAGAACAACAACAAAAAAACATATGTATTTTCGTGGGCCGGTGGTCTAGTGGTAACACGCTAGACTGTCAATCCAGAGGTCCGGGGTTCGAATCCCGGTCCAGGCACTGGAAATTTCTGAGATGCTCTTGAGTGTCTTCCACCTAACTAGAGGCCTGTACTGGTTCTTCCCAGGAAAGACGGCTTCGCGTGTATCGGTGCTATACACCGGGCACGTTAAAGAACCAGACTGTCTATTCGCAAAGAGCTAGGCTACGTTAGCCGGACACGTCTGTATCTAAAAAGTTGTCTCTGTCTGTTCTGGGGGCTTTATCTCACACTGTCCCTCTAGTCAGATCGCTCTGTGTCTGTACTAGTAGAGGATGAATTTTGCGCCCTGTGTAGCTGTGTTTGCTATGTAAAGCGCATTTGAACGTGTTTATCATAAAAAGGGCACTATACAAATCTGGTATAATAATAATAATAATAATAATAATAATGAAAGAAGAAAGTCTAAGTAATAGAATATATCCAACAAAAAATATAGAAACTGGTTTGATTTAGTACTGTTTAACTGTTTTTTATAAATAACACAATATATCATGTTTCAAGAGACAAAATTAATTACACCTTGGAGGTGTGAAAATGAAACATTTTGCAAGAATATAAACGTTTACCCTGCTAAATTTCTAAAATGGACTGGTCCGTCATTCAATTTTGGCAGTATCACTTGTTATTCAAAGGGGTGTTCACTTAACATTTACTGACTGTATAGAGACTGATCTTGCACTGGTCGTAAAAGCAAAACATAAAAAACACCGGCTGTACGAGGTGGCAAGGGAAGGAGCAAAAAACACCGGCTATACGAGGTGGCAAGGGAAGGAGCAAAAAACACCAGCTGTACTAGGTGGCAAGGGAAGGAGCAAAAAACACCGGCTGTACGAGGTGGCAAGGGAAGGAGCAAAAAACACCGGCTGTACGAGGTGGCAAGGGAAGGAGCAAAAAACACCGGCTGTACGAGGTGGCAAGGGAAGGAGCAAAAAACACCGGCTGTACGAGGTGGCAAGGGAAGGAGCAAAAAACACCGGCTGTACGAGGTGGCAAGGAAAGTGCTCAAGTAATCCAGGGTTTCGAGCAGTCCAAAATTAGAAAATAAAGATAAAATGGGCGGGAACCGCAATAGTTGCTCGAGCGAACCTTGGTGTTCGAGCTATGGTGCTAAACCGATTGTGTTTTTTTTCTCACTCTGTACCACATCTTTACAGTTTCAACATTACCAAAAGAACTCTAAAGTGTAGTTGGATGTCTGTTATATTTTCATACCAGCTCAAGGTTGAATTTTAAAAGAACTAACTGCAGAGATAGAGAAGAAACGCATCTGATATTGTACATTATTTTTTCAAATACTAATACATCACTCTTTTTATAAACAACTTGTGTGAGGGAATCTATGTCTTTTCTGTGACTTTGTTTGGAAACTTGCATTTGATTACACCTGATCACGACATTCCGTCATAAATGGTTTTTACAGCAGACGACAAAGAAAAAAAGTGATAATAAAATATAAATTTGGTATATTTGATAGCGTAATGACATTCACAAAATCGTTTTAGTTTCATTTGTTAATGTACTTCATTTGTGATATTATATCTGAGCAAAGGATTTATACATGTGTATATGTCGTGCATTTATCATGGATAGACACAAATGCAGCTAGATTTAGGTTTGGATTTCATGTTTAGGGCTTAAACTTAATGTTCAAAACTTAATGTTTACGTTTGAATATTGCAAAACAAATATTTAATTAGACATAATAGTATCATCAATCTGACAAAAGTACTAGTAAGCTTGATCTTCTAAACGAATATCTGAGAATGACCCATTCACATTCTGTATATTTTGGATTTCCAATATTGCTATTTTTATTTTCGCAATATTTTTTTATTTGAACCAACCAGACGACTTGTTCGAATGTCAAAGAGTAAGAAAAATGTGCAGTCATTCCAGGGTTCGAACCCGGTACCCCTCGCTTACAGAGCAAGTGGCCTAACGACTGAGCTAACCGACTATCTGACACGTTACGACATAAGAATTGTAAATATCAAAAACCAAGGCTAAATATAGATTGTTTTTTAATCCTCCGCCACGAGTGGTGGGGGTAAGAGAAATGGTCTCCGTCCGTCCGTCCGTCCGTCCATCCGTAAGAATTGTGTCCGCTCCATATAAATTAAACCCCTTGAAGGATTTTCACGAACCTTAGGTCAAATGATCACCTCATCAAGACAATGTACAGAACTTATAAATCAGCCATGTCGGTTCAAGGTCAAGGTCACAGCTCAAGGTCAAATGTTTGAGCCTTCCATTTTGTGTCCGCTCTGTATCCCCTAAACCCCTGGAAGGATTTTCATGAAACTTGGGTCAAATGATCACCTAATCAAGACAATGTTAAGAATTCATAACTTAACCATGTCAACTCAAGGTCAAGGTCACAACTCATGGTCAGAGGTTTGAGCCTTCCATTTAGTGTCCGCTCTGTATCTCCTGAACCCCTTGAAGGATTTTCATGAAACTTGGGTCAAATGGTCACCTCATCAAGACAATGTGCAAAACTTATGAGTCAGCCATGTCGACTCAAGGTCAATGTCACAACTCAAGGTCAAATGTTTGAGCCTTCCATTTTGTGTCCGTTCTTTATCTCCTAAACCCCTAAAAGGATTTTCATAAAACTTGGGTCAAATAGTCACCTAATCAAGACGATGTGTAGAACTTATAAGTCAGCCAGTTCGACTCCAGGTCAAGGTCACAACTCAATGTCAAATGTTTGAGCTTCCATTTTGTGTCCGCTCTGTATCTCCTAAACCCCTTGAAGGATTTTCATGAAACTTTGGCCAAATGGTCAACCCTATCACTATCCATAACAGCGGCGGGTGATATAGCTGTCATTCAAACTGCCTTGTCCAAAATAGTTTGCGGATTAGAAATGAATTTACCATCAAATATCCAATATAAATTTCAGCTGTTTTGGTATCCAAAAATCTCTATTATCTGCAATTTTAACTTTGTTTGTAGTTTAATCCTTTCGGTATGTTTTAGGTATGGTAGGCTTATGCAAGCTTTTGTAAAATTTTGAACTTAATGTATTGTTACAAAAATGCATATGCCATATTTCACACATGGATTCTGTGTGGAAATATACAATTTTTGCCATGGAGTTTTAGAAAGTAATAAACGATTCCTTCAAAATTAGAATTACAACAAACTCCCCCACATCACCCACAGACTCCTGTAGAATGCAGTCGTAGTATACAAATATTCATCTAAGTAGACATTCGAGACGAAATCATTTTCCGAGATCAACTGACCACCTTTAAGTTACGTTGCTGTTTCATTATACTGGACATACATAGGAGACTGTTAACATATTCATAAAACACACACACTAATTTTGTACAGCAAAAAACAACGTACTGCGTGTAATAGTGTACATTGTCGCATCTGTTAAACGTTTTGTTTACCAGGCAAAACATTGATGAAATATATATAACAAGAAATATCTTTAAAAATGATGGTCGGCGAATTGTAATAAGGAAAGAAGTTTATGAATTTTTCATCTAACATTCATCTTTCATCTAACATTTTTCAAATTGCAAAACTAAACACCGCACTTTAACAATTTAAATGGTTCTCTTTTAATTTTTCGCAAAGGTTTCGTAGGATTCCAATTTTGTTTCGTTTATCCTTAGACGAATAATTACAGAAGTAGTTTGGTGAAGATTCATGAAGCGGTTCATGAGAAGAGGTCATTAAACGTGTTTATATTTTTAGCTAAATTGGTCCCTATCCTCATTTGTAACAAAATAGCAGGAGACCTTACGATATTGTTACACATCGAGTTTGATAAAAATCCATTACATTTTAGTGGTTGATGCGAAGAAAGGCATATCTACTTTTAGCTATAGTGGTCCCTAATAGAGCCCAAGTTCCTATATAAATAAATTTGGAAGAGGACAATATAATGATGCTCCAGACCAAGTATGACAAAGATCCACCAAGCTGTTCATGAGACGCTGTACGAAGGCATTTCTAGTTTTAGCTCTAGCAGCCCCTAAAAGGGGTCAAATGTCCCAGCTGAAGAAAGTTGAAAAAATCAATTAAAGGATTTATTTATTTATTATTTTTATTTATTTCGAAAATAGGCCAACTGATCCCGCTTTAACAAATGCATATTCGCTATTCATGAATCTTTGGACAATGACGTCACACCTATAAAAAAGTGAAGGTCAAGCAATACAATTGTAATTATTTCAATATTTCTGTTTCGTAAGCAAAGTTTGACCGTAGTCATATCACACAGATAAACTGTATGAGATTCAGTCATTATATAGCATATATATCATGAAACAGATTTCAACTGAGTTCAATATTTGCATACCATACTAAAGAAAAATATTCATATATAATAAATCAGTTAAATAACTTATAACAAATATATCAAAGCAAACAAGTACTCATTTTAATATGCAATCTGAATAAGTCACAAAAGCAAGAATTCTTTTCATATACAGACGACAATTGTAACAAGGAAAATCTTTTAAAAGCTCTTCTCTACATAAAAAACTCTTATCACACCCTTATTCATGTGATACGCAGACCGTATTCAGCTCTTTCTTTAATTTGATATATGTTGGTATTTGAACAGGTTTTTATCATATTTATTAAACTTACTTATCATTTTGAGATATATCAATATTCTTGCTAAATATACTGAGCCAAAGTTAGCTTTAAAACTGTGAACAGCGTCGTTTAGGATAAACGCTTTGTCTACATTTCACTCAGCGTAGCACAATCAACAGAGTGAAAGAAATCGACACTCTCGTCCAATCAGGCAGAGTGTTACATAAATCTTCCATTTTGATAAATTATCTCTAATGCGTTATCAACTTTGATTTGCAAACTGAAGTCACGTGGCATAGGTAACGAAAACGAATTTAGACGGCGTTCGCCGAAAAATAGTATGGTTGTTTGGTTGTATAAGAATTAACCTAAGATATCAAACGTTTTACTGTATTACGTCAGCATACATTTCTATACCTTAAGCGCCGTAGTAGTTAGAGGCTTAGTAACTTTGAGAAATTAATGTTATTGAAATCTTTTGTTAAACTTTCAGTTCACTGTATTCGTAGTGATATTAGAACAATCTGACACCGGTTGTAGAAAGAGATGAGAATATCCGTTAAGGAGGCTCTGTGCTCTGCCGAAATATCGCTAAAACAGTTACTCCAGAGGCGGATATTCCCATCTGAATCCACAGCCATTAGTAGGTTATTTTCTTGCATACCATATTTTACAAATTATTGAAAGGAACTGCATGTACTTTCTTCCGGGCACTCTTTTGCACAGAAATGTATGAAAACAAAGCGCAGGAAATTAACATTCGTCAGAAATGATGTCATGTTTCAAAGACGCACAACATCAAAGTTCCGGTTTAGTTTAATCACTGGCTTTCTGTTACATTTAGTTTATTTGGCTTTCTGTTACATTCGGGTTATTTGGCTTTCTGTTACACTCGGTTCTTTAGCTTTCTGTTGCATTCGGTTCCTTTATCTTTCAGTCGCACGCGGTATCTTTAACTTTTTAACATTCTCTTTCTTAAAGCTTTCTGTTAAACATGGTTTACCGTTTATCATATAATTTAGGTCTTTGGCTGTCTAGAACATATAATCGAAAATAAAAAGATAAAACGCATATACGCATAGTCGGTGATTAGCCAAACTCAATACGCAAATTCCAGCATGCATGCTTAATAAAACCAATATTCATAATTGCCGAAATTATGACACGAATTCAGAGTGATTTTTTTTTCTTATACACTGCATGTCCATCTTTTTATGGTAAACAATTTGCTCGACTATTTAAAATCTGCTGATTCTTCAAGATCCGTTTAATTGCAAAAAAAATATATATATATTAATGCACTTGATGTATTAATTCTTACTGCAAGAAGCAAATCTCACATCTAACAGGAAACATCGTAATTGTGTAATAAACATAGATTTGGATTTAAATGCCTTTAAATACAAGTAGCAAGACTTAACGAATGAATATTTCTTGAATCCATGTTGCCCACCTTTAATAATGAGCTAACGTACGTTTCTCTACATGATATCTACCACCGTAAAACGCTCTGTATTTACCTAATTTTTATTTAATTTTACAGGTCGTCTACAACTTTTTAAATCCCACATTAAAACGTTCATGAGTATGTTATCAATAATACTTATACAGTAAATTTGAACATCATTTCCATTATTCAGTTTCAGATAGGTTATAGAAATTTTCTTTAGAAGAAATTTACACCTAAAATATGTGAATATTTATAAAAAAAAAATGTCGTCATAATTTCTGATAGCTACGTATTCAAGCCAGCTTAACAATTTACAAGGACACGTAAAATTTTAATATTCAGCATTCATTACAAGGCATAAAACAGATGTTAAATTTCTATTTTGTAGAAGCATTGTTTTATATATCATCACCTTCAACATATTTTGGCAATTATTTTGACATATCAAAACTCTAACACTTGCCTATCTAGTCATAACCACTACACGTGCTGCAACAGGTGCTATATTTTGACTTTTCTACTGTACATGTACATGTACGTTAGATATGAACATAAAATTGTCAAAAACACGATCTTTTGAAATAAAAAGTAAAAAAACAACAACAACAACAACAAAAAAAAAAAACAAAAAAAAACGAACAATAAAAGTTATAAGTACCGCACAGTATTATGGCGTTTTTATTTTTAGCAGCATGTAAATAAATAATCAGTACTTAGCAATCTCTTTTAAAAGGAAAGATATTGAAAGTAAGATCAATAGTTGGCTTGATGTCGCAGTAGGTTGGGTGTATAGACATGCAATCGTTTTGTAGTGATAGTCCTTAATTGCATCCGTCATTTTTTTTTATTTTGCATTTAATACCGTGTTCAGACTACGTTTTTAATCCTACATTAACTTGGGTTTATTCTTTAAACTTTTGTAAAGGTCAAGTGGTTTCTGTAATGTAGCATTAAAACTACCTCGGGAGGTGGTTTTAATGCTACATTAAAAAGTAATACTACATTATTTTACAAATGTGAACGCAAATGTGAGTTATATCTGGTTTTACAATCCCTAATCCACAGATCTTATCCTTTGGCGGAAGAATACCATGTGTTTCTCTTTTGTATCAAACAATTAATGCTGTGGCTGGCAAAAGTAATTGGACTGTTGATGAAACAAAAACATTAAATTGCGATATGGAGTCATGCTGACGCTCAGAATGGACAATAGATGGAATGAACAGAAATTCTTAGATGAACACAGAAGTTTAAACATTGATGACCCCTTCTTGTTTCAGTCAGCCTCAATTCTTTGTAACCTTTTTTGCTTATTGCAAGATATTTGTTAACTTCCAACATTGCATGTATATATTTAAACCACATTTCTTTGCCTAGTGTGGATGCAAACTAGATTATATTTTGATGGGTTTTGAATGTCAAATACCAAATATAGCCAATTAGTGCCTGATAAAAATAAAACCGATCTGCTAGTGTGAACACGGTATAATTTATATACTTTGTATTTGTATAAGTTTGTTTTTCTCTGATTTCTAATTTATTCACGAAAGCCTCAAAAACATTAGATCATATCAAAGATGAAGCATATTTAAACATGATTACGCGTTAACAATGACATAATATTATGGAAGTTAGTGAACAAGTAAGTACTAGATTAACAAACTTTTGTTGTTTTCGTTAAATCGTATTGAAAAATAGAAATTAAATCCAGTTTTCAAAATACTTTTTACAGGTCCGGGAATCGAACTCCCGACGAAAAGGTTTAAGACGGCTACCAATACTGCTCGTCCAACGAGGAATTACTATTTCCAGCGTAAATGCAGTGTATTGACTTAAATTTATGCTATTGTTTTGTTTGTTTACATTTCAAAGCGCCTTATTACTGTGCGATACCTATAGTGCATATTATTTTACTGTTACTGTTTATAGAATGTTCTATTATAGAATGTACGATTCTAAACATCGTATTTTTTTAGCAAGTAGGAAGTAGATCTGATTATCACGGCACTTTTGGGTAATCGTCTTTTAATAGGTGGGCTCGATTCATACCACGTCGGAGTATCCCGACCACGTGATCGGTACACCGGACTGTACTGTGATGTTTCAATCGAGTCATTTGGCACGTCCTGCTGGTGTACCAAATTGATGTGCGCGCAACTAGCCTGGCTAAAACGAGTGCGAATCGGGCCAATTTTGTGTACAGGGCGAAATAAGAGTACACGATCAAACCCAAATAATGACATGCCAAACATCGAAACATAATAATATTTTGCGAGACTGAGGTCAATTTACAAAATGAAACATTTATGTTTATTACGCCACATAATTATTAAAGTAAATAGAAGCCAGAAGATGTGAAAAAAAAGTTTACACTTGGAAATCCATATGATTAAATGTAGTTTGTTAAAATGGAACGCACGCTGGTGTGAAATTCTAACTCATAGCAATTTAGAATGTGTCCTTCAAAATAAGTTTCAGGTAGAACACTCCCTCTTGCTTGGGCATTTTAAGACGATGTGAAATTCTGTGTTGAATGTTAATTGTACAAAGAATTAATAGATACGGAGAATATATTTTTTTTCTATTTGTTACTGAAAAAGTCAAGTTGACATATTATTCAATTCCCTAATATTTTTTCTGAAAATTTTCTTTTTTCTTATCTTTTATGAAACTTTTGATCATTTTAAATGTTTTTTGAGTACTTGGATATGCTATTTGTATGCTATCTGCAAAAATATATACGAAATATTCACGAGTTCCAGGAAAATATTTACACACAGTAACAGATCTTTACAAAAAAAGTCACCGACCTTGAAACTAATCTCTGGGAGAAATATTACTTACGTGTTATTTTGTTCGTTCGTTTTTCCACTATTCTTTATTTATGTTTTGCCAAAAACACTATTAAAAGGTCAGATTTTTTTCTAAAAAAAATGACTAAAACTTTTATCATTTTTTCGACTGTCTGCGGCTTATTACTAAAAGCTTTTTTATGGAAACTTTTGAAAGTGTACATGAATTTGTCATTTTTTATCCTTTTTATAAATTTATTGCCTTTGCATTCAGTTCAGTCTATAATTAGAAGCATATCGAAAATTTACACTACAGTGTATTTATTTTACCTCGATATTCGGCGGGGTGACGTTCGGCCGGGGCACCATAACGGCGTTCAGCGGGGCGACATTCGGAAGAGCGAAGTTCGCGGGGCGTAATAACGACGTTTGTTGTTGACGAAATAACGAAATGGCACAAATCAGCGGCTATAGTATTTCAAAGAAAAATCGTTCACGCTTAAATTCGCTACATTTGTCCAAATGATACAGCCTTCGAGTAAGACACAAGGCAATACTCTTGACATTATCCTAGCTACGGACATGCATATGCAACTACGAACCTTCGTTTTGCAAGTCCGCTGGAAAATCTACTGTTAAACTGCATCCTGACCAAAGAATACTGATTCAGACTAACGAAAACAGATAATAGATAGTTCAGTTGTAACATTTTAGTTAAACAAATGTTGTTTTGATTTCAGTTGAATAGTTATTTAACATATTTACAAAACTATATGGTTTAGTTATGAACCACCTGTGCGGAAAACAAGATTTTTTTTTTGGTTTACCGAATAATTGTGGTCTCTTCCTTCATAATCCATGCGAATGGGATTTAAATTATAAAATTTGGACCATGAACGTTGAATTGGACAAATTTGCATTTCCATTTACTGTCTATTTCATTTTTATAAAGGAGGTGTGTACGCCTAAACTATTTCAATGGAAAGATTCGTTCTTTAACAAGACGAAACAAATAAGCTATCAATGAAACGTGATGAAATTAAGGCAAATGAAATTGCTGCAGATTAATCTAATATCTTTCAATTAAATTTCAATAAAATTCTTCTCGGGCCTTTTTAGGCAGTCTATCATTTCCCAATATATCTTTTGATTTGAAGCGATTCAACAAACATCAATTGGAATCATATTTAAATTAAAAAATGATTTTACTATGCTTTAAATTAATATTTAATTTCAATTAAAATATCTCACCAAAATATGAAACATATTTTTCTTTTTTAAAATACAGCTCAAGCAGAGCTCTTCTTTAATAGGCTTGATCTCGGATGCATACAGCGGTCTCCTTTGATCGCATTTGTGACGCTATGATCATTACGACAAAGGACCTAAATCCGCAAGCAGTGTTCTTTTCATGATGAAATGTACCGTTGAATATTAAAGTTGTTATTTGGCTTATAAGAATGATGTATGAATACATTCTTGGTGGGTGAGCGTATTTGATTCTGTTCATATACATATGAGCGTGAAGGGGATTTTAATTTTTCGTCTTATTAAAATATTCCTTAAATATAATCCATTTTATGATCGTTTATTAGGACTAAAAGCCAAAGAAAATATCATATCAAAAGGCATAATTATCTCAATAAAGCAGGCATCTAGCAATACTCGAGATTATACCTCGAGACCGAATATCAGCGCTCCGACGCATTCAGTTTTTTATTATTGATATTTTATAGTTATTTTGTCTGGCTGAAAGTTATAACAAATAAAGTTTCTTTGAAATTAGCTTCGGAAATAATACTCTGCCTTTACAAAAGATCATTCAATTAAGGATAAATACTCACGAAGTAGTGAGAAGCTAGTTACAAAACGAATTTTGAAATCAATTTTATTTCCAAAGTTTATTGTTGAAATAAAAATATATATCAAATAGATATTTTCACAATTTAGCCTTGACTTTTGTATAATTTGGGTTCTACGCCGAAACGGTTGCAAATGTTCTATCATACTATAAATTCTTACCATTGTCTGCCGTTTGCGTTTAGCACTATTGAATCACCACTGATATAAGGGTTCGAATGCATATAATATGATAACTCCGAATGGAGCATAATTATGTATAAAAAGATATCGAGAGGTAACGAAGTATTGCAACTGATTGCATAAATATAAGTAACTTTGAACAATTTGCAACCATTTCGGCGATATATTAAATATATTGACAAAAAGTGCTTATAATTGTGTTCGTACAGTGGTATTACTCAAGGATCTACTATATCTTATTTGTCTATGCGTTATTTCAAACAAGGTTATAGACACTCCCATAACGTATTTATTACAGCATTGCATTAAAGGAGCTGTAGCTATTAGATCATGTGAAGAAATGGCAGGTAATGGTTGGTTACATTTTTTTCTAATAGCAATGTAAGAATATTCAAGCCCTAAATGCACGTAGACTAGTACAAGCATACAATAAAAATGCACGTAGAGACAAGGGTACAACCTTCATGCATGTAGACAACAGCTAACAACATAAAAGTCACGTACATACGAGTATACAAGCTTGAAAATAAAATGATTATCGAGCATTGTCCGTTTTTAAAATGATAATTCAATCTTGTACCAGCACACGTAGAAGCTCGATACATTAACAAGTTACAATCTAGTGAATACATGAGCCGGAAGTGCATTAATGAGATATTGAGTCCTAATTATTGTTATTTTCAAATCAATAAAATCAGATGTAATCAACTTTATATGTTTTATGCATTAGCAGTATTTAAATTACCCCTTAGCATCGGTTAGGCTATATTGCAAGCTATATAGCAGGCATGCAATTGATTAAGAAGATCAGACGTATTCATAAAATTTTATATATAGTTCATACTGAGACAGGAAACATATGCGTGGGTATTAAGAGACAAATATAGCAAACGCATTCTCTCTTAACGATAGAACTTTAAAGTGGGGATAAGCTTGTAAAACACCTGTGATTCTATTAGTGGTTTTATTCATTAGCCGAGTATATATGTTTGATCTATAGCTAATGATCAACTGCACCATCCTACAGGATGCTTTAGGAGGGTCTTCCTCTTTTTGATAGTTAGTCTAATTAAATTTTTCTTAAGTTTAATTACGGTCAATCAATCCTTTCAAGTTCAGTGTAATATAAATGTATTTTCATCACATGTTTGACGTCGCTGGAGAGAAATAAAGCCATTACTTGAAATTTAATAATACACTAGTGTAATAATTAAAAAATAATATATCTCATTTAGTGATTTGTCGCTGAATAAATCATTGTTTGGAGTTCAGATGCGAAGGAATTATATTACGAGGGCACAGCCCGAGTGATATAGAGCTAATAATACGTATCTGAACGACTTTTTTTATTCAAGAGCAAATCACCAAATGAAATATATCATTTCGATTCTAACACATTACCAAGGAATTTAAAGTACATCCTTGATGACATTATTAAATATTCGATGTAACTCATTGCAGACTTGGAGCGGTCTTCTGCGCATGCCCGAAAGTGATTATCAATTGTAGCGCACGGCAAAAATATGCATATTTTTGCATGTCCGCATGCATTTAGTGTACAATATGCATAAAATACTGACTAAAGGTTAGGGTTAGTATCACCATGGTTACAAAATATATACATTTTAGATATTTTCTTTCAAATTTAGTTAATCCGGTATGTACCGGAGACTGTAATTTATACCGGCGCTCCAAGTCTGCATTGAGTCACAGTCTTAAATATTTGCCCGTTTTCAATTGGTTTCTTTTCCAGCGCACCGCTATGTCGTTTGACGCTATGACGTAATAATTGTGACGTCAGAAAAATGAATTGTTGTATAATAATTCACTGTTTTCAGCCTTCTTTGTTTAATAGGAAAATGAATCGGATCGTGTTAGAATATAAGATTCTTTCACTGGTTGTAGGTGCAGAGCCTCGTTACCGCCTAAACAGTTATCCTCGAGACCGGATATTTCCATCTGCACCTACAGCCAGTGACAAAATCTATTTCTTGCATACCATATTCAAGAAATAATTATAAAAAAAAAAATGAATCGAACGACTTTTTTTTCAGAACTATTTCCTATAGCAGCATATTTAAACAAAGCGTGGGAAACCAACGTCCGTAAACAGGAAAGACGTCATGACGTTTTAAAGACAAATTTATAACAAGTATTCTAACACGATCCTATTCATTTTCCTATTAAACAAAGAAGGCTGAAAACAGTGAATTATTACACAACAATTCATTTTTCCGACGTCACAATTATTACGTCATAGCGTCAAACGGCATAGCGTCGCGCTGGAAAAGAAACCAATTGAAATCGGGCAAATATTTAATGAATCTCGTCAAGGATGTACTTTAAAATTCTTGGTAACGTGTTAAAATCGAGATAATATATCTCATTTAGTGATTCGCTCTTGAATAAAAACATTATTTGTCGTTCAGATGCATATTATTATATTACTCGGGCTGCGCCCTCGTGATATAATTCCTTCGCATCTGAACACCAAACAGTTATTTTATTCAGGGACAAATCACTAATGAGATATATAATTTCTTAATTAGTTCCGGCTTTCTTTTATCAACTGCAACTTTTGATAGAACATCGTTTTTTTTTAATCGAGAAATATATTATCAGGAACAAAGAGGAACAGTTGTCAAGGTATTTTATATTTATTCCGTTTTATGAAATAAAATATAAATTATTACGTAAATCTTCTACGTTATATGCAGTTCGAGCCCCTTGAAATGTTTGACTCAACGAAAAACTATTTATAACATCACTACAGAACTACCATGCAATTAACACAGTTCAGAAATATGTCTTTTGGAGATACCCACAAAGATACCATGATTTTAATGTAAAGACCTGATTTATTTTCCTTTCTTTTTTGATCGCGGCCGATGAGGCGCCGCGATCATATTGTATAGGCTCTGGGGAAAATATTTCATGATGGACCTGTGAATTCTTTACTTGTGGGTGAAACAGGTCTCATAAGCGTAAATACGACTAGCTTCTACTGATTATAAAACCTACCGTGCGATTTGTTGTGAATTAACTGTTGTTGTACTTTTAGTAGTTCAACCGCCATCCTTGTTTAAGAGCAACATTTAAAAAAACACGTTTTTTTCATTCTCAAGTAATAAGTAAGTAGACTCGCCCAGTTTAATCTATCTAGAGCGCTTACTTCACCCGATTTACATTCGGAACATTTTCACGCGTTTCGGGCTTTATCGTATGTTTAACATGGGATTTTTGAACCGTCCAAAGATGTTGGAAATGTTTGTCTCATTGTTTATTTTTTTTTAATAAAAATGTTACTGCTTTCATTGTCTACCACTTTTTTTCCACCCTTGCCTGAAAAAACAGTAATGAGTTTGTACACTGTTCAGACAATTGTGCTCTGTTGAAATTTAACCAAACACAAGTTTACCTGCATAAACAGAAAGCATGATATGTCACCATACGCGGAACCAGAGGGGGAGGGGACCGGGGGTCCGGACCCCCTCTGGAAAATCTTTAAAAAAGGAAAGAACACAAGAAGGAAAGAAAATGTTTTTCGAAAAAGGCAACATTAGGACTGCATGTAAAGTATATGCGACTGCTGCTACATACCACCTCGACATAATTCATATTATTTATCTAAAAGAAACTAAGAATTTTACCTTCAAGAAAGCTTGATTTTATCATTTTCCCAAATTTAACAGGTTAGTCCATAAAACTGTCCCAGAATGCAAAAAATGAAGTGCTAAATTTCAAAATTTCCAGGGTGGAGGGTGGGGGGGGGGGGGGGGGCAGGGGATCTGAGAAAATTGGCTGTGTCCTTGCATGGTCACTATACCTGTCCAGTACTGGACATTATGGTAAACGCTTCTTTCCTGCACAAATGACAATTTCGCAACTTCTGTCCGGTTTGTATAAATTTCTGGCCGCGATAAACCATTTGACTTGTTGTTTTCTTGTTTCAGCATCGCACTGAACACGAGTGTGTGTTATTAAACAAGACCATCAGGACCTACTGACCTACTTTTTCTCCCCACATAAACTTCAGGAAAATCATTGCAATAATACAGGCATGATGAGGCTATACTACAAGATGACAGGTGGACAATATAACCTCTTCTTGAATTACAGTAAAATCCCCACTAATGGCTTTTTTAAAAAGTGTTCTTAATAGCGGGGTGGTCTCATTATCTGGGTTTCCTTTACAAATTATTAAGATTTTTTAAAAACTAAAGCTTCTAACTTCGTATCAAAATAAACAAAGCAACTTACAGTTGTTTTGCTACAGAACTAAGAAATGCAAATGATATTGAAATTGTTATCGACAAAAATTATTCTAAATCCATTTATTAGTTTCTATAAAACAAATTAACTAGTTAAGTTTTGGGGATACGGAAAAACACTTTCCCCGGACAAAATCTCTAACACCCCACCCCCCACCTCCCCGTCACCTTGTTCAGCTGGACCAGAGTAGACAAAATTTCCCCTTTCATTTTTAATCAAATCCATCTTTTAGCTCACATGAGCACGGTGAGCTTTTGTGATCACCCTGTCGTCCGTCGTCAACAATTTGACTGTTAACACTCTAGAGGTCACAATTTTGGCCCAGTCTTAATGAATTTGGTCAGAATGTTACCCTCAATAATATCTTGGACGAGTTTGATATTGGGTCATCTGGGGTCAAAACCTAGGTCACCAGGTCAAATCAAAGGAAAAGCTTGTCTACATTCTAGAGGCTACATTTATGATAATATCTCTATGAAACTTGATCAGAATGTTAATATTGATGATCTTTAGGCCAAGTTCAAATCTGGGTCATGAGGGGTCAAAAACTAGGTCACCAGGTTAAAAATCAAAGGAAAAGCTTGTTAACAATCTAGAGGCAACTTTTACCACTGTATCTTTATGAAACTTGGTCAGAATGTTATTCTTGATGATCTATAGGCCAAGTTTAAATCTGGGTCATGAGGGATCAAAAACTAGGTCACCAGGTTAAAAATCATAGGAAAAGCTTGATTACAATCTAGAGGCAACATTTATGACTTTATCTTCATGAAACTTGGTCAAAATGTTAATCTTGAAAAGTTTCAGGTCAGTTTCGAATCTGGCTCATGTGGGATCAAAACCTAGGTCACCAGATGAAATCAAAGCAAAAGCTAGTTATCACTCTGGAGGTCACATTTATGACCATATCTTAATGAAAATTGGTCAGAATATTTGTCTTGATGATCTTTAGATTAAGTTAAAATCTGGATTAGGTGGGATCAAAAACTAGGTCACCAGTTCAAATCTAATGTAAAGCTTTTTAACAGTCTAGAGACATAAGTTTATGTTTAAAACTCATGAGAATTGATCAGAATGTTTGTCCTGATGCTCTTTAGATCAAGTTCAAATCTGGATCAAGTGGGATCAAAAACTAGGTCACCAGTTCAAATATAATGTAAAGCTTGTTAACACTCTAGAGACCTAAGTATAAGTTTAAAACTCATGAGAACTGATCAGAATGTTTGTCTTGATGACCGCTAGGTCAAAATCGAACTTGGGTCATGTGGGGTCAAAAACTAGATCACCAGTTCAAATCAAATGAAAAGCTTGTTAACACTCCAGAGGCTACATTTATGACCATATCTTCACGGAACTTGGTCAGAATCTTATTCTTGATGATAGTTAGGTCAAGTTTGTATCTAGACTATGATGGGTCAAAAACTTTGGACCACGTTTATAACTTCTGATACTGATTTCAACACTCATCTGTAATATTCTTAACTCTGAACTATTGACCTACTTTCTTGTTTTTGAAGCTACAGCAAACAAATTTGGACTGCCAGATTAATTTTTAATCAGACTTCATCAGTAATCTTGAATAATCTTTACAATGACCTACTCACTTAGTTTTTGTTAGTGAAGCTTAATCAAAGAACTTTGTTCAGGCAAGCAACTTAACTCAGGTGAGCGATATAGGGTCATCATGGCCCTCTTGTTTCTTTATTCTGTTTAGAATCGATATCTATCATCTTAAGAGTTGCATTTTTTCATTTCTGTCTGTTCATCTCCGTTTATTTCCATGGTTTTACTCAGTGAAGTCGAAGACGGGATTTTGTCCTGCATTCGTAAATACATTTTTGTTGTTGGTGCTAATGTTTTTGGGGGATGTTTTTTGTCTATAAAAAATAAAATACTTCTAAAATTGTTTAGCTTTGACAAAAAAAAAACCAGTTAAAATTTAAATATATTTCACTAAATATATTGTTTTATAATCTGACTGTTAATCATTCTCAAAAGTTTAATGATTTTTTTGTAATATTCAAAATGATTAAAGAAAAAAAGCATAATAATTTCAGTAGTAAACATCATTTGTGTTTTAAAAATAATGACACAATTTTACAATACACTAGATTTTATTTCCCTTCTTCCTCTCCCCCATACCCCCACACCCCCACCCTCCCCAAACCCACACACACACCCAAACATACACACTTCACAAGCAAAAGGTGTGGAATTTCATAAAGTGGTCTTATTAGTAAAGTGACAGGGTCATTTGGGACTAAAACATTCAATGAATAGCGCTGTGGTCTTTTTGAAGTTTCGCGACCATTGAAATATAGAAGAAATAATTTCGTTCTGAAAAAGTGGTCTTAGTATTGAGATGGTCTTAATTCATGGGGTGATCGTAAAGCGGGGTTCTACTGTACTGTATCTGCTAATTTATTTGACTTTATTTCAATAAACTTGAATAGAACTGTTGAAATAAAGTGTGCTCTAAACTTAACTAATCATCTCGAATACTGTGCATACTTGTACATTTATTGAATATAATTGTTTGACATTAAAGACCCACCACGACCTAGTGACCTACTTTTTTCACCCACAAAAACTTCATGAAAGTCTTTCTTATAATACATGTAATATACAGTTATACTTCAAGTTTTCAGGTGGACAATTTCAGCCATTCCTTAATAAATGTGTTTTCAAAACTTCATCTGCAAACTTATTCAGTCAATCTCTTTTCAGCATAGTTTTAGGAATATAGAGGAATAACTATCTTACACTGTAGAAACAAAATGTGATCGAATTTTAAGACATTAAACACATTGTCTTTGCCTTATATATGTCACTGTCAATTTGTAACTAGATATTTGTTATTTCACTTTTTCTTCATGCGAAACATGTATAATTACCATCATGGAAATACAAAAATAATACAGTTATTTTGTGGTGCCTCTTTAAAGACCCACCACAACCTAGTGACCTACTTTTTCTACCTACATGAACTGATGATACAGCTATACTACCAGGTGACAGGTAGACAATATAGGCCCTCCCTGAATTAGTGTGTCTACTCATCTACAAACTTATTCAGTCAATTTATTTTCAGTACAGTTTTAAAAACATAGATAAATAACTACTGTGCACTCTGAAACGAAGCGAGATCTAAACTCAACTTTATGAAACTAGTTCTGTGCATACTGCTACATAGAATCTAACAACATATTTAGACATTAACCACATCGTCTTTGCCTAAAATGTATCACTGTCAATTTGTAACTAGATACTTGTATTTCTCTTTTTTCATGAAAATTATGTATAATTACCATCATGAAACTACAAAAGAATACAGTTATTCTGTGAGGAGAGTCTTTAAAGGGACTAACCCATACATTATAGACGAGAAATAATTGTTCTCAAAAATCCATGAAAGTCTGTACTCTGAAAGCGACAAGTAGTACAAACATATTGACATGTCTTTTGCAACATATTCTTATGAATAACCAAAAATATTGTGCAGAAGGTAGTAAACCGTTACAACGCTTTTGAAACAGTGCAGAAAAATTAATTTACATTCTTCTTGCATTTTAACCAATATCTAACTTTTATTTTCACTCATTTTATCACTTTTCAGTGTAGTATATACATACTATGTCAAACTTGGTGGAAATGAACTTGTTGAGAAATTTCACCCAAATGGTGAGCGAGTAGCTTGAAATCAGTACTGTACAGTTATGTTGAGTATAAACATTCGTTATCAAGTACATTGTGTACATAAAATTCACGTGTTGTTTGTTGTGTATAAGTGGTTTCTATGAAAAACAATTAGTGACAGAATTTATTGAATCACCCCAGTAATAGAGCTCTGGCTATTATCACACTCAGGGTGGGGGAGCATTATCACTCAAAGGCACCGCTCTCTCATGTATTAACCTGTAAATAAGTTCTACAGGGTAACTAGCACTCCTAAGCTTTAAATTATTGTTTTAAAGGTTTGTTTGACGGCAGTCATTTCGAGCTTATCATCTTCTAGAAACAATCGTGGCTGAAACATACCAGTATTTTTAAAATATCCAATATTAATGTTTTGAGTGTTCTATTTTAAGAAAAGTATCACAAACCTGTTGTGTACCTGACATTATCTGTAAATCAGCATACTAATTCAAGTGATCTTGTTGTTTTGAATATGAAAATATATGAAGCAGCAACTGACGGCATCTTGAGCAAGAGATTGTAATTCTTATTGACCGCATGGGAATGTAGATCATTTTTTTCTGACGAGGTCTCCAAGGGCAAAAGTGCACCAGTTTCTCCTTTGATTTTGTTTGATAGCGGCTTTAAAAAAAATACATTAAGTAATAGACGTAAAATTTGAGACGATGAAGAATTTTCATAATTGGTGTCTCAGAAAATAAATTAAAGCGTGTGTTATGATGTTCCAGTTAGCTGACTATTGTAAGAAATGAATTGAATACCTCTTTAAAGCAGTTAATGATACAGGGGAAAATGTCATTTCGTCTTTGAAATATCTTCTAGACACCAAAACATTATCTGTTTATACGATATTTGCTAATCCATTTGTTTGCATTTTGCATTTTTTATCTAAAGATTAACTGTCATGGTACATCTTACTTTGTTAAATTGTGAAAATTTCGGAAGGAATACATGTTGGAATAAATATTTTGAATTGCTCAAGGAAACATTAAAAAAACCTTTTCATGGTTTCAGGCAGTACCTATAGGCCAATCCACAAATGTTCTTTTAGATCTAATGGGTTTCATTTTTTAATTAACAATCACCTCGTCTCTAACGAGTATTTGATGCCAAAGATTGCTCGGTTTCGATACTTGGCGGTTACTTGAAACAATCTGTTTAGAACAATGTATGTAATAGTTATGGTTTATACACCCTGTAATTCCTTTACTGTTTTTTCCACGCTCCTAGATTTTAAACAAATTCCTTTAATAAAATCAAGTAAATTTACTAAATGGGGATAATTTGAAAAGTAAGAAGGTAGTGTTATGGTTCATGTACACTGCACTTCCTGTAAATGTCCTCTGTCATTGTGAAAAGTTTAATCAAAATATTTCCATAAGGTTTATTAGTAAATTAGTAAAATAAAGGGAGGTAATTCAAAACATAAGCAGGGTAGAGGTATGATTCTAGTACGCTACAAGTCCCTAAAATGCCCTGAAACTTTGTGATACTGTGCAGTTACAATAACAGCACTTCAGCATAAAGAGTTATGCTTTGGTCGAATGAATTACACAAAGGAGTAAATACATGGTAAATGTTCTTGTACAGTGTACGTCCTCTTGGCGTTCTCTATAATTGTGTAATGTTATGATAGAATCCCTTTCATAGTTTTAAATTTCTGCTCCGAACAAGAGTGCAACGATTAAACAAAAGAAAGACAGAAGTATGGTTCTGCTACATTGCACTTTCTATCAAAATTCACCATCTTTTTATACAGTTTGAATATAACCCTTTCAGCACTTGGAGAAAATTTTCCCGTGAAGGACCTCCGTATCCCCACCTGCAGAAAGTTGTTTTCAGGACTGCTTGTACTTAGCATTAGGCCGAGATAATTATGATGTTTGTTTTACCAACAAATAAAAGCAATTAGCAATTTGATATTAATGAAAAATATAGATAAACTTTATTAAATATTTAAGTTAAACTTATGTCATATATGCTATACAGGCGTAGTCATCGGTATAGTTCATGACCCCTATTTGTCCTTGGACATCCATTTTTGTCTGACCATGCCCCTGGAGACTCATATATTTTCTGCCTTTTATAGTATCAGTGGTAGGTATGTATTGTATGTGACTGTGGTCACGATAAGAGCTAAAATTTGGTGAAACTGCTTGATTGAAAATCAAATCCATGAAGTATTCCGACAAAATACTTAGATTTAGCTATTTCATGTACATACGGAAAGTATATGTATAACTTTATCACGATTAGTTTTTGAATAACATACGTATCACAAAAGAAATAAGATTGAATTGATTTAAAATCTGAAAATAAATCTGGCCTTCAAGTTCTGAAAACAGTGACTTTCAAACAAAACTCTTGGCTCTAAGGAAACTCCCAGCCCCAACCCAACCCTTTCCACAACTCGCGGCCAGAAGCTCAAATGGTTGTTCTCATTTGCATTAAAGGATCCTTTAAAGTATAGCATTAACTGCTTCACCAAATACTCTACAATTATATACTGAATATTTTTTCTTATGTATAGAATAAATGAAGAATTGGTTTTTATTTTATAAGTATTTTCATATGGGTTGTTTACGGAATCCTGTTGGGGCCATTTATAATGTCGCCGTCGCGTTTGCGGGGTCGACACACGACAACGCGAAGTGACATAGCGACATTATGAAGTGACACCCGACAATCGCAAACGACGGCGACAATCCCAAACGACAATGTCGCGGTATCCACTTTGAAATGTCGCCTTTCAAAAGCACGATATATCGCGATGTCACTTCGCGTTGTCGAGCGTCGTTTCGCATTGTCGCTATGTCACTTCGTGTTGTCGCGATGTCACTTCCCGTTGTCGTGTGTCGACCCTGCAAACGCGACGGCGACATTTTCAAACGACATGCGATAATCACAAACGACGCTCGACAACGCGAAGTGACATTTTCCAAATGTCGTATCGTGTGTCGCGTGTCGCTGGTTTGGGTGAGGGTCGACGCGCGACAATTCCAAACGATACACGACACGCGACGTGACACTCGACAATACGAAGCGACATTTTCTTAATGTCGTATCGCATGTCGCCCGTCTACCGGTGAAAGGGTAAGATAAAAAGCTGTATTTCCGTACTTTTCCGTACTGAAAATGTCCGTGTTTTTCATTAACTTCAAATAATTGTAGAATGTTCCAAACACAAGATAATAACTTTTATAAATTAAATTCAAACATTATCTAAACGGATATATAACTTGTATAATTTTACCGCCGACGGTTTCGTCGGAGGACCGTCTCAAAATGTATCAGTTTTCGTGAAAATATGCGTACTTCTTCATATATTAAATAGAGGGATGGTCCTTGTCTGAGGAGACATATCTTCATAATCTGATGTCCGATTGTAATAAATGGTACTTTGTTGCAAAGGGCAAGCCAGTACCAGAAGAAAAGAGGCCACGTCAGGTTCGAACCCGGTCAGCTAGGGGTCAAGGTCATAGGTCAAATTCCGGTAATATTCTCAAAATATGAACTTGTCAGAGCAGTCAAGACGGTCCTGAAAATCCAAGCACTACCTTCACTGAGTCCAATGACACCATTGGAGCAATTCTCACGGTTCCCCGGGTCGGGTCAGCTTAGTCTTGGCCAGCACCTTACCGTATATAACAAGTTAAATCATTTTCTGATACCTGTCCAGAGCTCTGATGGCCTCATATGGACTTGTAAACAGCTTCAATGTAAAGCCAAGTCATCTACGAACATATTCATATATATATATGGTATAGGTAGGTACCTGGGATGTAGAGACTCGAACAAGGGTCAAAATTTAACATAGTGTCATTATCAACTGAAATTCAGTATAAATTACAATAATAATAATTAAAAAAAAGTAGGACAGGTATCAGACAATGATCAAACTTCTGTTATATATGTTAGGGTGCTGGCCAAGACTAAGCTGACTCGACCCGGGGAGCCATGAAAATTGCTCCAATGGTGTCATTGGACTCAGTGAAGGTAGTGCTTGGGTTTTCAGGACCGTCTTGACTGCTCTGACAAGTTCATATTTTGAGAATATTACCGGATTTTGACCATGACCCCTAGCCGACCGGGTTCGAACCTGACGTGGCCTCTTTTCTCTAGGTACTGGCTTGCCCTTTGCAACAAGGTATCATTTATTAAAATCGGACATCAGGTTATGAAGATATGGCTCCTCAGACAAGGACCATCCCTCTTTTTAATATATGAAGAAGTATGCATATTTTCACGAATAATGATACATTTTGAGACGGTCCTCCGACGAAACCGTCGGCGGTAAAATTATACAAGTTATATATCCGTTTAGACAATGTTTAAATTTAATTTATAAAAGTTATTTCATTAAAATATCTTGTGTTTGGAACATTCTACAATTATTTGAAGTTAATGAAAACATGGACATTTTACGTACGGAAAAGTACGGAAATACAGCTTTTTATTTTACCCTTTCACCGGTAGACGGGCGACATGCGATACGACATTATGAAAATGTCGCTTCGTATTGTCGAGTGTCACTTCGCGTGTCGTGTATCGTTTGGAATTGTTGCGCGTCGACCCTCACCCAAACCCGCGACACGCGACATACGATACGACATTTGGAAAATGTCACTTCGCGTTGTCGAGCGTCGTTTGTGATTATCGCATGTCGTTTGAAAATGTCGCCGTCGCGTTTGCAGGGTCGACACACGACAACGCGAAGTGACATCGCGACAATACGAAGTGACATAGCGACAATGCGATACGACGCTCGACAACGCGAAGTGACATCGCGATATATCGTGCTTTTGAAAGGCGACATTTCAAAGTGTCGTTTGGGATTGTCGCCGTCGTTTGCGATCGTCGGGTGTCACTTCGTAATGTCGCTATGTCACTTCGCGTTGTCGTGTGTCGACCCCGCAAACGCGACGGCGACATTATAAATGGCCCCAACAGGATTCCGTAGTTGTTTGCAATGATTTTTACGTTCAGAGACGGTCATTCTTTGATGCGAAAGGGCATCTTTCCGTAGCTTTCTGTAAAGAATCGATATTTTATAGAAAATCTATATAGTTCAGCTGTTTAGTATTTTTTTTTTTTTTTCATTTTTTGTAAAGCGGTTTTGTTATTTTTTACTTTTATTAGAAAGTTAACATTTCAGAGAAAATTACAGCGTTGTGAAACTATTAACTATATAATATTAATCATAAACTTTTTATCAATAATGAAAATTATGTTAGCCTTTAATGTCGAGAGAATGTTCCTTGAAGTTATATACTTGGCTTTCTGGAATTGATGTCTTTATTTTCCTACTTTGTTAACAAATTAAGTTATACAGTTATGCAGATGATCATAACGTGGCATTTAATGCAAAACAGTTAGTGATTTTCATAAGCGTTCTACATCACGAAAGTCATATTTTAACAGACTATTTCACATGTAATAGTTTGGACAAACGAGCCGCACCATGGAAAACCAGCATAGTGGCTTTGCGACCGTTCGCTAACGGTTTCTCTTATTGTAACAGGCTTTGAAAGCGAACAGCGTGGACCCTGACCAGACTGCGCGGATGCGCAGGCTGGTCTGGATCCATGTTGGTCGCAAACCCACTATGTTGGTTTTCTCATGGCGCGGCTCAAATATATTATTTGCTAAAAGTATAAATCAGGGCAACAGTTCGGTCTGACTGCAACCCTAGGTTTCTCATAACTAACGCATTCTACCCAGTAACACCAGTTTCTGTAACTAGACATTCATTCCTTTGTTTATATTAACTCGTTTCCGGTGCACATATAAATGGAAGTCCATTACCAAAATTAAGTTACGTGAAGAGCTCCTAGTACGGTCTCCATAATTGGATGAATGACGAAATTTCAAGGACAACATGCACGTTGAATTATACTAATTGTCGTACGGTAAAATAACAGTCTGTATAGGAAGAAGCTTACTAATTAATCCTTTGTGTTGTTACCAGAAATATAACATATTAGCAAATTTGAATGGTTCCTTAAAATATTGTCTAAAACAACAATTGTCCTAATGGTTAAATACCCATAACAAATAAGCTTTCAAAGGCGCGTGCTTACCAGAAAATGTATGGAAATAATGTTCAAATAAGGTTGATCGTGTTTTTCATTTTTTTCCGAGCTTTACAATTATATTTTAAGATGAATTTAATTTCGTTAGTTGATTCTAGTTTTCATACTTAACAGCGGGTAAACGCAGTACCGGAAAAAAAATCTTCATCTGTAAATATGGTTGTACTTTTATGATGAAATGACTTTATATTTTTCTGTAAATATTATGTACAAATCCTCGTTTAAATGGGTCAACAGTGTTTTTGTACTTAAAAAAAAATCCGGTTTATAGGTTGGTCAGTGCTACGAATATGCGTTATGTATTGTATTTTGTCATTATTTTTGAGCATGCTTCCCCTTCAGTTTGGAACAGTCCATGTTTACAAACACGTTTGTTTATTTTATGAGGAGTACTAATAAACTTTGATAATGTGGCAGTTGACCTGGATACAATCGACACTGTTTATTGTCCAATACAGGTAAATCCAATAATTGCTTTGCAATAGATCTATGACGGGTTATCTTTGAACACCCCTGGACTTATTGGACTCAACTGCCACATTATCAAAGTTTATTAGTACATGATCCTTTTCATTATTATGATATTGGAGGTTATAACAATATCAACTTCAGGGTAATGAGCCACGGGAAAAGCGAGCATAGATGTATGTGTCTTTCCATTATCTAGGATGATAATTTCACACTTGTATACAAAGGAAGTACCAGTAACATAACCAACAAACAGGGCGGCTTAAATTTCTCTAATTGATTGATAAAAGAGGTGTACATGCACTTTATTAGATTAATCCTTTCTTCGACGCTTCCGTATACTGATAATCATCTAACTACCGGTAATACCATCCTATATCTATAGTGTTATGCACTTTTAAAGTGCAAATACTTACGTGGCCTGAAATTCAGTTTAAATGTTAAATTAACTATCCTAGTCAATTAGAATAGTCCACTTTAAGTGCGGAAATTGGAGCTATTAAAAAAGAGGTTTCATGTTGAAACTTTTGGTCAATGATTGTCTTACTATTTGTTTGATAACACATGACGCCATTTTTTTTATACATTGTAAGGTTGATTTTCAATAAAAAAAAAACATTTTAAGAAAATGTTTAAGTGTGATAACGTCGACTATTGTCCGCAAGTATTAACCTGGCACTCGTGAATATTTGGTATTTTCCCATAGATTAATTTCAGGTGTCCGAACCTTAACCTAGCTATATAAAAAGCAAAGTTACAAGATTAACATTATGTCGCACGTAGACAAAACGTTCAGCTGCCAGTCACGGGGTTGTGGCTCCGAGTCCTGTGTCTGACCGTATAATTTTCTTTAATTCATCTATAAACGTAACAAGTTTTATTTACGTCTCATTCATTTACAAATATTTAAATTTACATACAGCATAAAACAATTGTATTGTAAATGACCGTTCTAACTAGAACTACAAAAGAAAATATACATATTCAAATGTGCTTTTATAAAACCAGTATGAATAAAATCTCTGTTCAAGGTGATGAGAATTGCAAATCAAATGAGTAAGTTAAGAGAGTACATGAATGTATGAATGTGGTGCAACTGACTGAGTGAGTACATAATACATGTACTGATGTTGAGTGAGTACATGAATTAACTGACCAAATGAGTACGTGAATACATGTACAGATGTTGAGTGAGTACATGAATGCACGAAGTTGAGTAAATGACCGATTAAGTACATGAATGTACGAAAATTGAGTAAGTGACCGAGTGGGAACAGGAGTGTACAGATGTTGAGTAAGTGACCGAGTAAGTATATATGTACGGGTGTTGAGTGAGTACATGGATGCACGAATGTTGAGTAACTGAGCGAGTGAGTACATGGATACAGGCACAGGTGTTGCGTGTGCACATGAATGCTAAGTAACTGACCGAGTGGCAACGTGCATGTATGGATGTTTAGAAGTGACCAAGTGAGTGCATGAGTGTACGGATGTTGAGTTAGTGACCAAATAAGTACATAGTGAATGTACAGATGTTGAGTGAGTACATGAATGTATGAATGCTGAATAATTGGCCAAGTGAGTACATGAATGTACGGCTGCTGAGTAAGTGACCAAATGAATGCATGAATGTACAGTGTTGAGTAAGCGACCTCGTAAGTGCATAAAACATGTACAGATGTTGAGTGAGTGCATGAATGTACGAATGTTGAGTAACTAACCGAGTGAGTACATGAATGTACGAATGTTGAGTAACTGACCAAGTGAGTTTGTGAAAGTACCTTTGTTGAGTAAGTGACTGAGTGAGTATACGGATGTTGAGTAAGTGACCAAGTGAGTATATAATACATGTATGGGTGTTAAGTAAGAGACTGTGTGATTACATGAATGTACGTATGTTAAGTAAGTGACCGAGCAAGAGCATGATTAAATGCACATATATATATTTACCTCTCATTTTAAAATACAATTCACACTTACAATTAATAGGAACATAAAATCATATGCAAAACCATTCTATTAGAAAACTATAGGAGACTGAAATAGCTACTATATATACCACACACTATTAACTTATTATTACTATATATTAAGATATATATTTAAAAAATTATATGTAAAAACCCGAGAAGCTGGCATTAATCTAGGCCTTTTAATGCCTAAAAACTGCCATAAAAAGAAACAATTCCCTTAAAAAACTGAAAAGCCAAAACAACACTAATGTGTAACTGGTAAACTAGATGCCCACGGGCAACATGTCGGGCCCGTCAGCTGTCAAAAGGACTGGGAGTTGCACACGACACTCTGTCGCATTGAGGCAAACATTTATGCCAAATAAAAAAAAAAAAAATGTTGGAATACAGCCAGACTTTTAATGGTTCATTTATTGAAAGAAATACGCTAGTATTCCAAATACATGTACTTCTAAAACATGTCAGTTAACCGTTGTAAACGTCAAACTAAAATATTTTAAAATTAATCGCCACCCGTTTATTCATTCAATGGACAATTCAGGCAACTGGCGTTAGCTGACAAAAATGACATCATAAAATAAATACTAAAATAAAAAAAAATACATACAGAGATAACACCAATAAAAGTGTATTGTATTGAAATACTGAATTCGAACCCAGGGTAATATGCTTGGAAGTCAGATTGCTTACCACTATACCACCGTGTCATTGGTGAACTACATATATAGAGCCTATTTTAGGTTAATACGAAAACAAAATACTTGCGACGATTAATGAATACCAGGTCAATACACGAGTGTAGCACACAGCCCAAAGTAAATTTACTTTCTGTGTGTTGCAGAAGAGACGTTTCAGCTTCAGCAAATAATTTAAACTTCTTGGTAAAATTATCTTTAATTGTGTTTTAACGATCTAAAACCATTTATGGTAATCAATATATATTACATATAAACGGCATTGACATTATAAATTTATGATTTACGATATGCATTAATTTGTAAAGTATGATACAAAAACCAGCCCGTGTGTCTATCTATAATCATTGATGAAGTACCACAAGATATTAGCAATTAAAATCTACAGGCTCATCTGTCAATTGTCATCACAGAAGTTGTTAGTCGTGTTGAACAAGACAATGATAAACGATTATTACCGTCATTTAATGCGTCCACTGCGGTGGCGTTGAACCATCTAGTTACTTTGCGTGTGTTTTAATAACGGAGGAAGGCGTTTATCGATGCGAAAATTTTCTTTCTTTCACATAAAATAATTAATCAAAAATATTAATAATTTCTAAGGGGTGATCCTAAAAGGAAAATCAAGGGGCATCGTATAGGTGTTTTCATAGTGTAAAATCCGAATAATGTTTAATCGTAACCGCACAAAAATATATCCAACGTGAAAGGATCGTTGAACCATATTTTTTTCACATATCGTATCTTCACGCCCTTGTGAAGAATATAGTCCTAATGTTCACGTTTTAGATCATTGAGGAATGTGAATGACAAAGTTGTGGCTTGTACCTAATCATATTTTCCAAACGATTTTCTAAGTATTTTGTAATACTGTTAGAGGAAATGTTTATCTTCCATAGTATGTCCCATCTTTCACAGCATGGTTTATCTTCATATTATTTTTCACATTCTGAACAAAGAAAATACCGTAAAGTATCAATTCTTATCTAGAAATAATGTTAACATCAAAACCCAAAATGAGGTTTAATGCGGTGGGCTTAACAGTAAACATTATATTTAAGCAATAGTCACTAAACTGTAAGTAATGCACTGCAGGTCAGACACAATCCATTTTATCTAGCACTCGGGGTTCGTTTCAAAAACTTTAGGAAAACTTAGGGGATGAAGGAAAAATGTTTTTAAAAAGAAATCTGTTAGTATGAATAAAATTTTGAACATCATTTTTGAGATTCCCTTATTTTTTGAGATTCCCTCAAATATAGATGTCACTGAAAAAGCACATCCGTTATCTTAAGAAAGATAAGTTAATTTATGTGTATTGCGCGGTGATCCAGTATTAATTTACCTTTATATTTACACCTAAACTAACAGCAAGTCCATCGCAGCTCCGCCATGTTTTGCCCCTTGAACTGATATTCGACGCTTGGCATTGGCGCTTGAGAGGACCTATAATCCTAGGTTGATCCAATTCCCTATTTCATATAAAAATAAGTCTCTCACTTGATAACGTTATTTCGACATTTTCTAGAATATCAGATTGTCATAGATCAAGAATATATATCTACCGTAAAAACGTAAAAAAGTAAAAGGGAATGTCAGCTTTACGCGTAGTTAACTATAATTCACGAAATTAACTTAATTTCGCTTCTTTCAAAGTCGCTTTTTGTGACTTCAAATTCTTACGTCACCATTTCGACCTAGCATGCGATAGGAGCATGCAGATTTTAGACAGTATGCTGCAAATACACACTAAATTATAGGAAAATAGAATAAAACGATGCTGTGGACTCTACATTTGGACTACTTAAAATCTGCGTAGGTTTACATTTGATTTGGTAGTGCTCAACCTGCTAACACTATAACAACGCCTTTCAGAGTTTACACCAGTAGAATTATAGTTTGATGAACTAGGCTGGTATTCATAAAGCTCCTAAGGGAAAATTTTTCATAAGGGGCTGACTAACGGAAGAGTTCCAAAGCATTTTGTGGACAATTGTTGAGATAGTCGGAATGTCTAACAATATTGTCACTATACAGTCTGGCATAGTAATGAAGGTTATCAATAAATCTTATAAAGTCTACACTTGTCTTTTGTGCTATGTTGTTCAGGAAATTTTACAAAGTTAAGGATTTTCCTAAGTTTTCTCCATAGGAGAATTATGAATACGGGTCCTGGTCATATTTATGCTATTTTAAAATATGTTTTTCCATGACGTATGTTTATGCAACGACTTTGTCAAAATGTTTGCATGAAAAAAAGATATGCGAAGTCTCGACTGTGTACCTACCACTTAAATATTAGGTTTTGCACATTTTTATAAATGTCTGCAGCTTTTTCAGTTTTAAAATACAAATACCAGCATTTGTTACATATGGTATGCCTAAGATACATGTACGCTTAACTCTTTACTTATGATAAAAACAGGCCTGGTATGCATGTATACTTTTAAAAATGGCTTTTTTATTGATAGCAAATGATTTGTTTAAACTCTGTCATAAAAAAAATTCAGTCTCAGCTGCGTTGTATAATTAAAACTTATTTTCTTTTCTAAATAATCATGCAGGTTTTAATCATTTTAATGATAACAAATTCAAGTACTGTTCAGTATAAGGTCAGTCTCAGTTGAATTAACCTTGAAGCTTTAGTTAATGATATAAATTTCAAATTCAAACCAGTGAGACCGCAAAAGTTTTGTGAAATACGGCGGCAGCTATAAGCTAGATGTTGGCGGCGTGACTATAGCTAGATGTTGGCGGCGTGACTATAGCTAGATGTAATCTTTATTCACTTATGATATTTTCAATCCGCTTCATCGAAAGCTGAAGATAAAAAAGCCTTGTCTAAAAATATACCCATACCTAACTTCTAGCAATTAACTGTGTAGTCTTAAACACTAAGTAAAAAGGACGTTTAGTGACAAGTTCTCCTTATAAGCATAAAAATTACAACAAATTCAGTACGCTCCGACATATCAACAAATGACTTTTTTCGTCAAAATTTATTCACATCTTCTTGCAGAAGGAAATCTATGCAGTCTTGAGCACTTGTATAATGTAGAAAAAATATTTCAAGGTGATTTAAAAATCTTGTTGTTACCTAACGACCTGTCACTAAGAATCCATATAAAATGGTGCTTATTGTTTCATTCTATATTGTGGTTGTTAATCATGTAAATGTCATCCTTTTCCGAAATATATCTATCCATCTATCTATCTATCTATCTAACATTATTAGAAATAACTTTATAATTAGATTTTAGCACTTAATGGTAAACATAATATGTAATTCTTAAGTACTTAAAGTGAGTTCAATGTCATTATTAATATCAATAATTCAATATTCATCCAATAGATACATGACAAGGAAACCACAAAATCATTAATAAATTTATAATAAATACAAATGATCATTATTTAATTTACAAGTCTTATTAGTGTACATAATATCGACTGAAAAACAGAACGAAGCCGCCAGGAAGCAAGCCGTTTGATACTATTTTATATCAACATAAGGTTAGTTCAGGTTGTGGATTAAATTAATTGCACCTGAACTGAACTAGACTTATGGATATCATGACTAACATCGGACATGTGTAGTATAGGGATTGTAACGATTGACAGAAAAGTCGTAGTAATACACTGATTAATCCGTACTCGAGAATGGAAACCAAATGATTCAGATTCATTCATAAAACTACAAAAGATATCTAAATCCCTAGACAACATATAATCCTTTCATTTTATCAATGGCTATAGCTGATGTATCATTCATGACCGTAAATGGCCTTGCTACTCCCCAATTAGGTATGTAGTGATCCGTTTCTTGTCCATTGTACGCATCCAGACTCGATGAGTTGTAAGACTTTTCTTTCAATGGCCAGCTGTCGCTAAACTCTTTTGAGAATATTAGTGGAATATTAAGCCGCTGTCTCATTGCTCAGCTATTTTATAGGCCAGTTGTATATCTAGGTCGATTTCATTAGGGAATGGCTGTATAAATGCATATACTGGTATATGTACAGGATACGTGAATAATTCCGGAGACTCATTAGTTCATTGCCTGCCGCAAAGATTTCTGTTATTGTCTATGTGTCTTACATGTATCTATCTATACTTAATTTGTAAAACAACGAAGTAACAGTTCACGAGATTGTCAATCTACGGAGATTTCGTATTTACGTAATAAAAGCGAATTACAAAATTCCGAATTAAAATTTCGTAAAAAATCGAAATAACATTTCTTGAAAACTTACTATAATCCGCTTAAACCGGCTCTATGTTGCACTTTACATTAAAAATCAAAGCGAGTTTACTACTAATATGCTTGGTTCTAAATACTAGGACAAACAATAAAAAAGATATTACATGCCTCTTTGCATTTAAAGCCTTCGGACACCATGTATTCTAATTACCACACTGCCTGTGTTTGGGAAACAACGGATTCTTGTGATTCATACACTCCATACAAATCGAAAATACTACATATGGATATTAAACAAGCCGGTGTCCTTTTAAAACGACAGATTAAAATAAAATAGTTTACACTAATGGTACATCATTTGATAACTACCTGTCAGTTATCTTATTGTACATCAAGTAAGAAAATGCGGGCCACAAATAGATCTACCGCGTTATATATAGAGATCTATAGCGTATAAGCCGAAATGTTTCATCCAACGGTAATTATGTGAAACATGTGTTGCATTTGAAAAACTACTACTGATGAAGTTGGCATTAAAGTATGATATGCCAATCATGTTCAAATCTGACACATATGTTAATTGATATTTTGTGGAGACATTTAAACATTTTCCTGTGGTTACTTTGCAGCAAGTAATATATCTATTCTGGTACTAAAGAAATGACACAGCAGCCTTTTGAATGAAGGGTTTTCCAGCTGATGCGGCAATTATTTTCACCCAACATCCTTCCGAGACCACCCGTTCAGCCCGCCCGCTTAGCTCAGTAGGTAGAGCGTCGGTCTACGGATCGCGGGGCCGTGAGTTCGATCCTCGGGGCGTATGTTCTCCGTGACTATTTGATAAAACGACATGTTCTGAAAATCATTAGTCCCCACCTCGTGATTCATGTGGGAAGTTGGCAGTTAAACTTGCGGAGAACAGGTTTGTATGGTACAGAATCCAGAACATGTTAGGTTAACTGCCCGCCGTTACATGACTGAAAACTGTGAAAAACGGCGTTAAACCCAAAACAAACAAACAAAAAAAGACCACCCGTTCATAAACTACGGAAGGCTTTCACTAAAGTTACTAAATTCATCAGAACTTTTAAAGAAATATGACACAAACCTGTTAAAACTTGGTCTTTCACACCCGGTATACTATGGGGATGCAGTTTATAAAATTAAGAAAATTAAACATAATGCGTATTTTAATCAAATATTTGTAAACTGCGTAAAAAGATTTATCAAGAGGATACAATGCGAAAATCGCACAGTGCATGTTTGATGATTGGCCCCTCTACAGTTAGTCGCTGTGCGATGACTAATAAAGTATGTTTATTATAACAGTAGCTCGATCTGGGATGTATTCAGTTGGAGTTATTTATTCCAGATCGGGTCTCGCGGGGCGCGCAAGCGCCGAGTGTGATCCAACCTTGCAAAATCCACAAGAGCCGAATACAAAATCCCAGATCTAGCTACTGTTGTAATGACCCTTTTATTATATACCTCTACTTTTTGTTTTGTTTTGTTATTGAACGAAATCTTCTATGTTTATCGATATTAAAATGGAACTAAGTGAATATTTTATGTGCGCTATTTATAGAACTGTGTCAGGTTATGCATATTAATGAAAGTAGTCCGGCAGCATACAATACGGTTCCAAGGTACAATACGGAATTTAATGTGTACAATACGAATTTGTTTTCTGCCTGTTCATATTTAATTGTTAAATACAAGCCGATTTTTTTACAGAATTTATATAGGTATATAATAAAACCTTGTATTTAGGGCAAGTGTGGGTAAGGCATTTAAGCTTAAGTCTGCTATTTTATTTGTTAGTCATTGTCTATATATAAAGAACAAAAATTGTGTGGTTCAATGAGTTCATACATATATCATGTGGATTAGTCAAGTGCTGAAAGAGTTATAATTTAGTAACACTTTTCATTAATAAAATCTAAACATAAATTACATTGCTTTTTTCACAGGCATTGCAACTTCTTAAAACTTAACTTCTTTGTTACTGTGAAGCATAGAGGCATGCCCCTTTCATGTACGGTTCCGTTTGTTTGTACTTTAACATTTAATTTTGCAATTCATCATTAGCTATACAATGATCCCGATCACACATCAGGAAGAACATATCCTTTCCTTTTACATATTCGATCTTAATTACTAATCAGTCTATTTAAGATACAGTTATGGTATATACAATCAGATGTCAATCAGTCGGGAGAAATTCTCTTAAATGTCTAAATGGAATTTGTGCATTACACATTTCAGACATGGGACGACCGTGATAAAAATTATTAAGCTCGTGTTTTCCAGCACTAAATGAATACCACGGAAAGACAACGGGTAAATACAAGGTTTTGGTTATGTTTTTGTCCGTATAAATTATACATATTGAAAGTATTTTTTCTGGAAACACATGCAGGTTATCCTTCAAGGATGATGCAAATAAATATTTTGAAACCCACATGAAAAGTGCTAAATGCATGGGTCCACGTTTGCAATTATTCAAACTTTGTATCAATGTAATTCAATTTCTCGGCTAGCCATGTACAACATTTTACCCTGAAAATGCTTAAGGTTCAACATTTCAAGAGCTGATGTGTTTGAACGTATCTTGACTGTGACCAACTGTCGAAACTGTTACAAACTAGGTTACAAACTAGGTAGGTCGTCGTATTTTGTATTTATCGTGTACAAATATCTAGCGTCTACGATGAAAATGACAAAATCATTGTCTTTTAAATAAGAACAAGGGTGACATAATCGAGAGCTTGTTAGAAGAAAAGTTTTTGTTACAGAACTGCACATATGATTCAAATATCATGAGAGTGGCTTCGAAAATACGAAAACAAGGGCTATCATTAACAAGAAATGTCTTTAAAAAGACAAACAGCGTAGAGGGAATAATCTTTGACGCATGAAAAATTCAGAATTAAACAGAATGTACAGACAGAAAATATTTGGATATGCATATACGAACACATTATTCATTTGCAAATATTCCAACTAAGCAGCAAATTTAAATGATCAAGAGGTATCCTTTCAGTGATAGGTCAAAATGATTTGACGTCCTGGGCTGATTCTGAAATAATTTCGTGTTGGGTCAGAATCCCCCATATGTAACCCACTAGAACAATATGTCGACCAGTGTACAATTAGTTGAACTGGAAAAGGCTAAAGCAGTTGACATGAAAATAAAACCCTAGCTTTTAAATCACTAGTGACCCCCATAACTCTAATTACTTGATTAACTTCTCAGTTAAGAAAAAACTTAAAGCAAAAAATCAAACATTTGCAGATCTGGATACCTTCAATAAATGTTGAAATCTTTTTTATTTGGGTAAAGTAATAGGTAAATACTTACATAATATATGACGAATAGTGATTTTAAAATTTAATTTGCACATTGTTGTTGTTTGCATAGTCATTATTTTCATGAAATTTAAAAATTTTCAGCTGACCTTCTGGCCTCCATTGGTGTTATTGTTTTTGTCTGCACTTGCCAGAGCGAGGGTCCAGTGGGGAAAGACCCCTGGTGTCAAATTATGTAGGGAATAACTCGTGAAATAATAAAAAGAATTGTTAAATTTTCTGCTTTATTTTCACGAAGAGCATGAATTTACCGTATGTGCGAAACCGCGTACAGTCCTACACCGGGTACACTGACTCTACAGTTACAACCAGCCACCACTCATTCATCCATAAGTTTAGGGTAACAAAACTACTAAGTATGTTCCATTTAATATGTGCCTTCTGATAATCAATGTCATTTAAGACTTAATAAATGGTTTATCTTCTCAGCGCGCACCTGTTCCGTGTCCCGATTACTACAGATTCTAGATCAAAATCCATGTTATTCAGCTAACGCCGAAAAACGATGGATGCTGCCCAAATTGCATATATGTCAGTGGATGTATACCTAAGAATTTTAGTCTAAAAAGGTCTCTAGTCCAGGTATCCACACAAGTCTTGAGATCGTAGGTCAAAGCATAGGCGAGTTTTGAGGGAAAGTTGAAAAATCATTTTTTGATAATTATTGACCTTGACCTTCACCCAAGTGACCCCCAAACCCAAGCAGCTGGTAGGTCTCTATGCCAGTTACACACAGATCAAATCTTAAGGTCCTAGCTTAAAGAGTAAGTGAGTTTTCAGCAAAATGTGAAAATCTATTTTAGTAACAGTGACCTTAATCCTGCTCCAAGTGATGCTAAACAGCACCAACTGGTAGGCGTACAAATAGAAGCAATTATCAACCCACTAAAAGGCCCTACAAGAAAATTTCATTCTTATATTTGAACTCTGACTTCTAAGTGTGACCTTTACCTTAGACCTAGGGACCTGGTTCTTGCGCATGTCACTCCGTCTTATGGTGGTGGATATCTGTGCCAAGTTGCTTCAAAATCCCTCCATGCATGAAGAAGAAATGCTCCGGACAAAGTTGTCATTCTTGTATCTGACCTTTGACCTCTCTGTGTGACCTTAACCTTAGACCTAGGGACCTGGTTCTTGCGCCTGACACTTCGTCTCATAATGGTAAACAAGTGTGTCAAATCAAATCCATGCATGAAGAAGAAATGCTCCGGACAAAGTCATTCTTGAATTTGACCTTTGACCTCTAAGTGTGTCCTTGACCTTAGAACTAGGACATGCTCCGGAAAAAGTTTGTGGACGCCGCCCGCCAAGGCGTTCTGATGAAAAATGCTGACGATGATGTGTAGCGATTAAGGGAAAGTGCGTATTTTTCTGTTATTTTACAAAAAATGCCTATTATGACAGAAACAATATTTGTTTTTCGGTGCAAACAATCCGAATCGGTTAAATACGACGTACTGAGAAATTATTCTGCCGGATAGATAATACCGTTGTCCTGTTTTAATAAAATGAAGCACGCTTTATATTACATTTTGTTATGCATGTGGACATGTTTTAAGTAAAAATGTAAATATTTATGTAAATGTAGATCGCAACGTCTAGATTTTTACTTAAAAATAGAGAGGTGTTTACCTAAATTCAGTCTTTTTGCCCATAAGTTTTTATATATCTGGAACATAATTATTCATATAAGTAACCTTGATAAACCATCCATCAGCGGGCTTATTTCATGGACGGGCTATAGCCCATTACACTTAAGATAATTAATCAAAAGAAATTTTGTTAAGTGCGAAAATTACAAAAGGGGATATGTATTACATATTATATCATGAATAAAACATTACAGTACTACAAAGATAAACCTTGAGCTTTGGGTACTTAAAGAGTTCAGATTCTTTAAAAAGATAAAACCTTTTAGTTTACTATAGAGACATTTATTTTAAAAAGAATCTAAAATTGCTGCCGCCGAATTTAACTTAACTTCCGTGTAAACAGTAATGTTAATTAGTTGTTAATTTCTGACCAGAAAAGTTCACATGTGTTAATAAGTAAAATAATGACCTATTTAGATTGCATATTTCGAAAACAGAAGAGAAAGTCATGTCATCATTGTACATTTATATTACAACATCATATATTAATGACACGTAAGAGGTTTTTTTCTTTTTTGTTGTTTTTTTTTTCACTTGAAATAATAATAATAATAATAAAAACTCAGTGCCTAACATCATAAAGCTAAGGACTTCAAGATTATATTATTTCATTCAATACATGATACATTTAAATATGAGGTAAAAGAACATATGTAGACAAAGGAGGTACACAAACTGAATTACTGTTATATGTCTAGACTGAAAAGAATTGCTCGGCAAAAATATTCTCTCTGTTCAATGACGGACTTTAGAAAGTAATAGTTTTATTACAAGAAAACAAAAAGATGGTACAAAAGCTTCTGGAAATCAACAAAATTAATAACATAAAAGCAACACTTCATAGTTTAAATAAATTATAAGAAAGCAGTGAACCATCGTATATGATATAAGCACTTGCTGGAAATATGTTGAAGCATTTCATTTTAGTAAAAGCAAGCAAATATTGCCTGAAATTTAAACGGGAACCCTGTTCTTTTTAGCGCATCTTTACCAAAAGAGTTTACATGCTTTAGGTATACATTCAAAATAGTGTTATATGAAAGTGTATTGTCAATATTTTATATAACACTGATAAAAAATCTTTTGAAAGTTTATTTAGGTTTAGTTGTTTTTTCTCTTCTTATTTGTAAACCGTAACTAATTTGCGTTCGATACCCAGGTATTTTTACATTATTTGCAACTAATCGACATGTTTGCCTAAAATTCAACCGTCGCAAATAATCTTAATTTACTACTTTAACGTAGTTTATATTTTTCAATACGAAATACCAAAGACACTATGAAACGTCACTTTAACCATTTTTCCCCAAGTTGGTCCGTTTTCAATTAGAACACTCTGTATATCACATACTTCGAAGAAGCTGTGTTCATTACCTTTTCAAGAACATTAGGATTTTTATTTTAAAAAGTGCTATTCTCTATATATTTTCCTGCTGTAAACTAGTTCTTGACAATCTAATAAGTAATGAAATTCATCTCCATGTTCAGATTAGATCGTTCTAATACAGTTCTGTTCCAATTTCATGTTTCTAGGGCTAATTTATGGTTCTCGTTCTGATATTTATCATATTTATGTTATGCTCACAAAGACACTTTTGGATGCCAAAGGTCCCCCACCCTTTCTTTTCAAATCCTGTAGGTTTGCAGTTAGATGAAATATCTAAACCCGTGTATTACTTGTTTTAAAAGACATCTTTATTTTTTTCAGTAAGAAAATCAATGGTCAGCCAAACATATAATTTATCTATTGAAAATGAGTATCAAGATCTGCGTTGTTATATTTGAAATTACTTGATAAAATAGTATACGTTTTAATGTATTGATATGATATGATAAGTTATATCCGGAAATATATGATTTGGTACGTTTTATGACCTAAATTATGCCGATCTGACTCTATACCCAACAAAAACAGAAAAGGTTTTTAAAATTATACCAGTTTCGCCATAATTATACTAACAATTACGTCTAAATTTTCAAATCCCTTTACTTTACAACTGTATAAAAGTATAGCTTAACAGCTTTTGAAAAAAAAATCTTATGCCAATCGGTAGGCAAAAACTTTTTGACTTACATGGCTTTGGTAGCTTTTTTAGTATTTTTTTCTTGTAAAACCAGACGGATCTGCTTATAAGAATTTATGTGTACTTATGTTCTGTGACAATTTTGATATTTTTATATCTGAGTTGAAATTAACATCGACTTTGTCTACCTCTGGACAAAATAATATTTTCATTTTTGTAGGATTTATTGTCAGTTTCCAAATGTCGCAGAAATCAACGTAAATATTCAAAATGGTTTGTTGAAATATTGCCGCATATATCTGTATGCAAAGTGAAAACAACAAATAATAAATGATAAAGCTATAACAAGATCTTTTGGAAGCATAGAAGCCGACCAAGCAAAATAATAGCAGACTCTGTTTAACTGAGTAAGTTCATGAGAATTAATATAATGTGCAACACCTCTCATGCCCCGTCGTACCGACTTAAGCGGAATTATATAGTAAAACTGAATGTACCCCACGATTCCTAAGGACCAGAAAATATACGACAGACAGAGTCAAAGTACGGGGAGACATTTTCAGCCACCGAAACGCCATTTTAAGACTGCTCTTGACCTATTCTGGTAATTGTTTATCAGGTGAATATTTTGAAGCATAGAACGCAGGCAAACTCATGTAACGTATTCTTGTTATGCGCAAACTATGCACGAGATATTAACCTAGAGTCGTGCCAAGTGTTGATAACGTACGTCGAACAATAAAATAAAATAAAAAATATGAGGCAGTGATCAATAATATTTGACTAACCCTCGGAAACAATTCTTTGCACCTCAAATGACATTTGCAATAGTCCACGATAAATCGTTATCGACCAATTTTCTTTACAAAATGCCAATATCAATGAAGATAAATTGTAAAGTATATTCTCTGATTTAATGTAGTCCAGCAGAAAAGTGAGCTGTGACTAACCCGCAGTAAAACTAGATGCCATATTAGACCTTTTCAAACATAGACAGTGTTAACATTCTAATCACTAGTTAATTAATGTGATAAATCAGAAACTGATGGCAAAGTACATGTAGCAAAACACATATTCCTATAATGACATTGATTAAAGACATAAGCAAAACCTTTATTTGAAAAGCATAAATATTGATATATATAATCTTACTGTATTTATCACCAGAAGATGCAAATTTAAGGATGTACCAAGACATGTTTTACGTAGGGTGAAGTCATTAAAACTGTCAACACTGATTGATAATTCATAATTCACCTATGGCAATTGAAAAAAAGGCAAGATTAGATTTATACAACTGGATGTCAGTGTCAAGTCTTTGGTGAAAAGTATATGTAAAACGTCTGGTTGAATACGGACCAACTTGCGAACAGACGTTAATACTTTATCCGGATTATGGAACTGAGTTCTGGAAGAAGACATTAAACAGCTTCGTTCTTTATGGGAAACCAAAGTATGTTATGACTGATAAAAAGATGCTGGTCTCGGTAACTTAGATTTGCACCACAAGCCGATCCACTTGTTTTTGTTGCATACTATCTTAAGATATTCATTAAAGGATTGAAATCTACGGACTCCTCATAAATCATCAAAGAATCGTCAGTTTCAAGAAAACCCACGTTTTGAAAAATAGCATTTAATTCATAAATATATTACACGCTATATGTGTTATATACTTGAAACAGGTTCATTCTGAGCTTTCGCTGTATAAGTCAGACTAAGCAAATGCAAGTTTGTTTTTTATGTTTTTTATGTTGCTGCAATACTGTATTATTTACATGTATACAACAACAACCTTTTCATAGAATAATTCCAATTTTGAAATCATAAATTCTTACTAAGCAATATCTGCTTTCTTGCTATAATAGTATTTTATTTACATAAAAGATCTTTTTGGGCAACGGTATTAGGCAACATTTAATCTTTGTTTAAAAAAAATGCCGAGGTCATAATTTCTTAGTGGAATATTTGCAATATTTGAACAAAGTTGAATTTCAAAGATAACTTATATTTGTATCGTTAGAATTATGGCCAAACACGTATTAGCTTATTTAAGCAAATATCCAAATGCATATGTAAATTGGGCTACCTCCAAGGCATAAAAATACCCATAGGCTGTTACTGAAATAATGATGATTTTATGATACAATAATAAGTAAGACCGGTGTTAACGTAAGGTCACATTCCAACATGAAAGAGATTACGGATAGCATTTGAGCCGTGCCATGGGAAAACAAACATAGTGGCTTTGCGACTAGCATGGATCCAGACCAGCCTGCGCATCCGCGCAGTCTGGTCAGGATCCATGCTGTTCGCTAACAGTTTCTCCAATTCCAATAGGCTTTAAAAGCGAACAGCATGGAGCCTGACCAGACTGCGCGGATGCGCAGGCTGGTCTGGATCCATGCTGGTCGCAAACCCACTATGTTGGTTTTCTCATGGCACGGCTCATTTAAAGAAACCAAAATGAGATACCCGTTGGAATCACAGATTACACGTGCATCCGCGCATTAATTATAGATTGCACGTGTATTCACGCATTCTTAACTTTAAACTCTTTGTTTATATATAACATATGATGTATGATAATGCTAATGTAGTTTAATTATAAGTGTAATGGCCTTATAATTAGAAATTGCATATCATTTGCATTGAATTAAAACAAAATCGTATTCTTTGATTACCAATTAGTATGTAACTTCATGTATGAACTTTATGTTATGCGTTTTGTATACAATGGTTCTCAGGCGAAAGTTAATTGTAGTTATTATGCTCCAGGGAATCGTGTCGAATAGTTTGTTTCAATGTTATGGTTAAGGAGGTTGAAGGAGTATAATTGTCTGTAAATGCACTTTTAGAGACATATAATTTGAAGATCTGTGACGCAGCTTCCACAAACAGGAAGTGCATATAAGTGCTGTTAAAGTTTTGGTTATAGTAACGTGATGAATTGCATTGAATTCAATAGTAAAATAGTAGTGCAGTGATAGTAGAATGCCATGGTGGTTGTAGAGCAATAATAATATAATAAGACAGGAATAATCCTGCTATCCTATTATTGGCTACATTCTGTCCTACCATATCCACCCTACATCTTTACCATCCTTCACCGGTAGGACACGAACGATACACGATTCCGCAGAACAATGTTCTAACAAGAGCTCGTCGAACACGAAATGCCCCCCTTGATGCATTCAGTAATTGCACAAGGAACAGAAATTATATGCTCACTGTAAACAAAAGTTCTACCATTCTGGTTTAATCTGACCTTGACCTTTAACCTATTAACGTAACAAGAGATTACAGATTGATCTTGGCGCCGTCCTCTGAATCATTTTTGAATGTTCCAAATTTCAAGACTAGCTCAAGGTCAAAATAAAGGTCAAATTTCATTTAGGTATAAAACAATGTGTATGTGGTCCAAAATTGAAAGCGGTGGCTTGAGAAATGTGAAAGCAGGTCACTAGATCAATTTCAAGGTAAAGTTCATTTCGGTAGACAGAACTATGCATGTGCTTCAAATTTGGAGGCTCTAGCTTGAGAAATGTGAAAGTAGGTCATTAGGTCAAAATCAAGGTCAAATTCCATTTTGGAACACAAAACTATGCAAGTGGTCCAAAATTTGAAGCCTGTACCTTCAGAAATGTGAAAGTAGGTCACTAGGTCAATCTCAAGATCAAAGTTCATTTCAGTACACAAAACTATGCTTGTGGTTCAAATTTGAAGGCTGTAGCTTGAGAAATGTGAAAGTAGGTCACTAGGTCAAAATCAAGGTCAAATTTTATTTAGGAACAAAAAACTATGCATGTGGTCCAAATTTGAAGCCTGTACCTTCAAAAATGTGAAAGTAGGTCACTAGGCCATATTTGACCCAAGGGAAATAATCTGAACAATCTTGGAAGAGGACCACTAGATTTTGCTACATACCAAATATCAAAGCCCTAGGCCCTATGGTTTTGGACAAGAAGATCAGAAACCATTTAACTGTTCCTGGCCAATGTAACCTTGACCTTTGACCTAATGACCTCAAAATCAATAGGGGTCATCTGCTGGTCATGGCTAACCTAACTATCAATTTTCCTGACACTAGGCCCAAGCGTTCTTGAGTTATTGCCTGGAAACAATTTTACTGTTCCTGGTCACTGTGACCTTCACCTTTGACATACTGACCTCAAAATCAATAGGGGTCATCTGCTGGTCATTACCAACCTCCCTATCAACTTTCATGATCCTAGGCCCAAGTGTTCTTGAGTTATCATCCGGAAACCGTTTTACTGTTCAGGGTCACTGTGACCTTGACCTTTAACATACTGACCTCAAAATCAATAGGGGTCATCTGCTGGTCATTACCAACCTCCCTATCAACTTTCATGATCCTAGGCCCAAGCGTTCTTGAGTTATCATCCGGAAACCGTTTTATTGTTCAGGGTCACTTTGACCTTGACCTTTAACATACTGACCTCAAAATCAATAGAGGTCATCTGCTGGTCATTACCAACCTCCCTATCAACTTTCATGATCCTGGGCCCAAGTGTTCTTGAGTTATCATCCGGAAACCGTTTTACTGTTCAGGGTCACTGTGACCTTGACCTTTAACATACTGACCTCAAAATCAATAGGGATCATCTGCTGGTCATTACCAACCTCCCTATCAACTTTCATGATCCTAGGCCCAAGTGTTCTTGAGTTTTCATCCGGAAACCGTTTTACTATTCAGGGTCACTGTGACCTTGACCTTTGACATACAGACCTCAAAATCAATAGGGGTCATCTGCTGGTGATGACCAACTTTCCTATCAACTTTCATGATCCTAGGCCCAAGCGTTCTTGAGTTATCATCCGGAAACGGATTGGTCTACATTCCGACCGACCGACCGACCGACCGACATCTGCAAAACAATATACCCCTCCTTTTTCAAAGTGGGGCATAATAATGTTTAAGGTGACTTCTAAATTACGGTCAAAGGAATAACATAATATACTTTTCTGCTCTGGATAGGAACTAACACCTACGTTTTCATTGTCGCAATTAGAACACTGTTCTAATAATGTTTAAGGTGACTTCTAAAATAATAGGAGGCAGTAAACAGTTTTGAGCTGTTAGTGTCGAATTGGCCGGGGTGAAATTTACAAATAAGAGCCAATTTACGGAATGAAGTGCATATTTGAACTTCTAAATAATAATAATTGCTAGAATTGAAGTTTCAGCGGCTAGAATTGAGTTTCACTTATTTAAAAAAAATCAGTTGAGTAGCCTTGATCTTGATAGTATGACGTAATGACTTGCAGGAGCGTATACATGCTTCCTCTGAGCTAGCTTAAAGTGGGGTTGTCATTTTAGCAGGGGCCTCAGGAAAACTGGAACAGTGAAAAAACGGTACGGATGGCACATATATTTAAGCTTATTTTCAGATTTTACAGTGTTACTGGGGTATGGAACAGTGTAGCAGTTGGGGCTATCGTTTTCAGGGAATTTTCTGCAGCGATTTAAAAATCGGCAAATTTAGCTTTTTTCGTCATCAGTTTCCGCGACCAGGAGAGCACAAAATTCAGGTCTTGTAAACAGAAAACTAGATATTAGAGATGTATTGTAGATGGTTTGTAACGGTAGACATACAGTGGTGTTAATGTTGCAATATCTTTATTTCAGGTGTGTGGTTACAGATTTTTGTGTGAGGTTTTGAAAGTTAGGTAGGAGACTCTAAGCCGAGAAGCTCAGAAAACTGTTTACTGCCTCCATATACTTTTCTGCTCTGCTTCCTAACCCTAATGTAGATAGTGGATAGGAACTAACACCTGCGTTTTCATTGTCGCTATTATTTATTACACCACAGTTCTGTCTACCCTAGTCCGCATTCTGTCGACCTCAAAGTACGCAAAGCGCGATTTATTTTCTGAGCAGGTGCAAATATCTGTAGGTGAGTTGTGCCTTTCAATCAATGCCATTTAGCTATAGCTTAAAACGGGGTGTTTAACCATTTTAAAATATGTCGATGCAGATTGTTTCTAAGAGGGGCAGTCAAAAAGTTCCCCGATTGTGTGAATAAATAAATTGCGCTTTAAAATAAATCTACTTTTGTAAACACTAAACAATACAGGTTAAGAATGGTAAAATAGTACTTTTTTTAACATTTATGGTAAGACAAACACGAAACACTCAAAACATTAATGAAGCGACATAGCTTTAAGATATCCCCTTCCTTAACGAATGCACGTTCTGTGTCACTCATAAACTCGCGTTACAGCTACATCTATAACGGGTTACAGCTACATCCATAACGGGTTTTGCGTGAATTTTTATTTGAGGGTTGGTAGTACAGTATTTAGCGTTTACATTTGACATATTATGCTAATATTACTGTTGCATTTCTCATATTTTTGTAAACACTACAGCATTTCTTTTATTTTACTAATAAACTTTGATAATGCGGCAGTTGACCTCAATACAATCGAGACTATATTTTCCAATACAGGTAAATCATCAAGGAGGTATAGAGTTATAATAAAAGAAAAGACTCCTAGCTGGTGTATCTGACTTATACAACGATAAATGTACTGAAAAAAAAGATAAACATTAATTAGACCACGATAATCCGTAAATAGCCAATCGCAAATCAGACTTGTACCCGTCTATATTTCATATACAACAGTAGCGTTGTATATATATCGGGGGAAACTTGGGCAAAAAACGCGTGAATTTCGTGTCAATTTACCATCTAACAATACAGGCTAACGCCGGAGTTAAATGACCTTGCAATATTCTCACCAATTATCAATGGGATAAAAAATAAGATTGACTTGGAGGTAAATTCAGTTGACAACGTTTAAATAATAATATCGTAAAAATGGCCCCATCAAAGTTTATTGGATATCAGTAAAAGGGTTCACATGACTGAAATACAAGACTGGAATATGCATATAAAAATCAAATTGAATGACAAGAAACTCCATATTTGTAGTGTAGAACCAACTGGGTAAATACGTAATTTACACATTCACTGAAACGTTTCCAACAGTTGTAACTTTTTATGTTCATTTATTATAAAGTAGACATGTCAGCACGATCCTTACATTTGCAAACAACTGAATCCAGTTGTTCGAAACGTTAACAGGCGACTGAGCTAACGGTCGATTAACTTTATTAGTATATTTCGACAGTTTATAAAACTTAGAAAAACAAATGTACTTGTTAAGTATCATAAACACTAAATCATCTTTACAGTAAAATTAAAACATCATACTAGTGTTTCCCACCCACCAAGACTAGTATCTTGGATAGAAATTTAACAGGCGGTTAGTTTAACAGCTTACTGCAGGGGTCGTGGGTTCGAGCACCATTGGGGTCACGACCATGACTTCTCATATGGCACCAGTACTGGTTTTCCCAGGAAACGGACTAGAGAGTGGTTACAATAAGCTTGAAGCTTTCATCACAATCGAGCTAAAACAAGTTAGTATAAAACTAAACTTAACTAAACTAAACTAACAGCCCGTTAAAGTTTCGAACAACTGGGCCCTGCTAGAAAGTCGAACAACTACATCATTCTTACAAGAAAAGCACGATATAGTTAAAAGTGTTCGTAGTCCTACGAGCATATACGCACTAACTATTTCCTGATAAACAAAATAGATAAATAAATAAACAAACAAATAAATAAACACCGACACTTGTTCCTGTTCTTATAAGAACAAAAATGAATATAACCATAATTATTTTGTCACTTTATACCGATTGTTGAAAAGTGATTTCTAATAGAATCTGATAATTTATATGTGATTATGTATATTATCAGTAAGCACTAGTCCATACTTGAAATACCAGATTACTTCAAACAACAGTATTCTTTTTTATCCAACATGTTTACCTCCGATTTGCTGTCAGCCTTTTTTTGTAGTTTCGGAACTTGGCTATCTTCTTGAATCAACGTACCTGTCATCGTGTTTCGCCAACATGCAAACTCCTCACAAAAACTAATTGTTCAGTAGTTCAATTTTGAGTATTTTTGAGAAATCCATATTTAACTGTTTAGCATTTGCGATTGCAAATGACTCAAAGTGTTAATGAACGTCAAATTTTAGTAAATCCGGTATTTGAGTAAAACTGAATTTATACAAAGTAACCTGCATTCTTTTACATGCCCTACTGACAAAAAGCGCTAACGGTACAAAGATAATATCACTCTTATAAAAACACGTTAATCCTAATTTCCATAGAACGCGTGGGACAGTTTTCAATAATTGCAGTTTTTATGTCACGTGGTCTAAGTCGGATAGACAACTCGTGCCGTTGTCTACGGGATATATACAACTCGCTTTGCTCGTTGTATATATCCCGTAGACAACGACACTCGTTGTCTATCCTATACATTATTATCGTGTGCCTTTCTAAATACATTGTATCGGCTGGTGGTTTTACCCGAAATTTTCGTGCATTCAAATTTCAAACGGGTGGCAGTTCATCACTACATACTAAGTTAGTTTAATTTGGATAACGTTTTTGACATGGCGGTAAAGTCTTGTAATTATGTCTCTCCCCACATCAGTAAGTGCTTGAAAAATTCATATTTAAATGGTGTAGTATGGTTTGTTTTTGTTTTTTTTTAAACTGTAAGACATGCACCTGAAACGAAAAGGGAAATTCATAACTGTTTATTATTTAAGACAAAGGGCTATATTCAAAGTCGTTACTCAAACTCACACTTGACTCAAACTTGGGTAAGTATCACTCAAGTGGACCTCGAGTAGACATTGCGGGAGTGTGAGTGGAGTTCGAAAGTCATATTCATAAATTCCACTCAATCTTAACTTTCGGAAGAACAGCTCGAGTAATGGTTTCATTGTACACAATGGATTTAGAGGATTATAACGGTTTATATGAAAATAACATCAAAGATAATTATGCAAAAGTGCTGATCATTATTTTTGTAGTTGGAAGTTGTCATTTTATTGCTCTTCTGTATGTTTATCCGTCCGTTCGTTCGTTCGTCTATTTGTTTTATAATACGTCCTTCCGTCCGTTCGTCCGTCCATCAGCCAGTCTACTCGTCTGCATTAGTAGAATTTAATTTATACTTAGAAATATAGAGTTTAATTTTCGCTGAAATTGAAATTCATTTAAACAACTGAATTCTTAACTCTGCCATTAGTTGTTGGCGTTTCTCGACTGCCAGCCCGTGTATTTTTTTTAATTTCAAATACTAAAAACATAATTGAGCCGCACCATGAGAAAACCAACATAGTGCGTTTGCGTTTCGGTGCAGTCTGCTCATGATCCATACTGTTCGCTAATAGTTTCTCTAATTGCAATAAGCTTTGAAAGCGAACAGCATGGATCTTGACCAGACTGCAAACGCAGTATGTTGGTTTTCTAATGACGCGGCTCATATATTTTTATTAAATAAATGTTTCCGTTGTCATTTAAACAATGAGATTTAATAATGACAGGTTCTTCATGACATTGAATTTTGACGGATTGTTTATATTTTTCAGTATGAGTTAACCGATAACTAGGCTTGTGAAATGTAAATATTTGTTACTACGACGTGTGTTTCTGGGAGTGACTGATGATCCCCGTTAGGCTAGGTTTCGTAGATGTAGGTTAGATTTCCTATATCCATTTCTATTATTTAAACAGTCTTTTAATTTGTTGGGTTCTTGCATTTTCGTCGTCCTCAACAACATGTATTAAAAAAGAACATAATATATTTTTCCAAAATACCTTGCACAAATATGAACTTCCACTTTAACATGACACTGTTATCTTACCTTCAAATTAATTAAATATTGTAAATTAATCATCTAAACTTACATTATGAGACCTTGAGAAACACTCAAGGGTCCCCAGGACCTCCCTCAACAGTCACTCACTCTTGGGAGTTGACTCGACTGTCACTCACCTTTATGAATACAAATGGAATCTTTCCTGAGTAAAGACGTGACCGTTAAGGTAGTAGATGTGTAATAGAGTACCTCCTTTTTGAAGAGTATTCAATTCCTACCATAAACCCACATTTACTGCAATTCTCAGGGGGGCGTAGGTTCAAGCCCTACTGGGACCAAATTTTTTTTCCCCTTATTTTCGATATTTTCTAGTAAGTTTTTACTTCTTTCAAGACTTATGATAGATTTATTGTACAAAAATGAAAAAAAAAACATTTGCTAAGCGATTTCTTGCTGTTCAAAGTGAATTTACTACTTAAACAGAAGGGGTAGAGTTACACATCTGTAAAAATATTGAGTTACATGTGGTAAAAGTTCTCTATTTTGCTTCCATTCTTTAGATTACATATTGTGGAAGAAATTTAGGTAGGATTTACATCTGTCCCAAGGTAATTTTTGAATGAAGTAAGCAAAATTCAAAACAGAAACAAGGATTCGACCTTATTTTTACAACGTTGAAATAAGAATTCTGTATCATTAAATCCGTTTACTTGAGGAACACTATATAAAATGATATCCACATTTTTATTTTGTGTTTAATAATTGTTTAACTATAGTTTGATGATTCTTTTATTAAAATTAATGGTAAAATGAGTTCTCTGCAAACATTTTATATAGCGTCCATCACTTTGAAATTTTTCTCTACTTGAGCTAGAGGAGATACCACAAGTTATACAAAATTTAGAAAAAACGGCATGGTAAAAGTTGTTTAAAATTTGCAATGCAGTGCAAAACACGGTCATCTTTAAGAATATACCATGCAAATGCCATTTTGTAAACATTGCTATTACACCTCTACTACCTTAAGCAATTTATTTGAGTGTACTCAATGAGTGGTGTTGGAGTATTGTCTATGAATATAGCCCAAAATATCGTTAATAGGTTTAAGCAGGTAACGTCTGTTTTAATCTGCCATTCATACAAAGAGAGATGAAACTAAGGGGTCGAACATTTGAACTTCTGGAGGGGGAGGGGTTGAGATTTTACTTGGAGACAAGAATTTTTTGTCTTCTATGAAAGTCAGAATATTCTCTTTTCAGAACTTGAAAGCCGAGAGTATGTATTTTTTTTCAGAGTAAACCAAAGATAATTTCTTTCTTTTTTCTCAAGATATATTTGTTATACTTATTTAAAACTAAGAAGCGCGATAAAGATATATTCTATACTGAGTACACACGAAATAGCGAAATGCAAGTCTCTTTGATTGAGTGTTAAATTTAAATGAAGCAGTCTGACCCAAATTACAGTTCCTTAGTAATATTTATACTTCTCTAAGCAAAAAAGATACAAAAATGCAGGAGCACATGCACTTTAGCGGTCCCTATAATAATAGTAGTTTAAATATGTCTTAAAAATCAAAAGTTATAAGGGGTAACTTTATTTTTAGATGAATATGTTTGCGGGCTGCTGCCCCCACCCCCTCCCCACTTTTCGCCCCACACCCCAACTTGCTGCGCATGCGCATTGTTATCTTTCTTAAATTATATGACTGACACTTAAAAGATAAAGGAGTCCAAAGGGGCAAAGCCAAAACTGGATGTTGGCTGTGACAAATTAGGGGGATTCAGAGGCATGTTCCCACGGAAAAAAAAGATTTGCAAAACAGCTCTTTTGCATTTCGATGTTTTTTTCTAGATATACTCTCCCCACTTTTAGATATCATTCCCGTATTAATTATACCTGTGAGCATCATGAGCATGCCCTGGCTTCTGGACCTGTGTGGCTTATCCTCAAACAAAACGGTGAATAATAATTGCTTTTATGTAAAACAAAGAAGGTAACTGTTTAGACCTAATACAAGGTACAAGCAATCTGATGGGTAGGGAAAGTGAGAAAAACCAAAATATCTTGTATAACTAGAAGACAGCGGATCTGTTTTCTGCTCTCTCCTGGACTTCAGTTTAATATAATACAGTATTGATACTAGATTTGCAAGCGCAAAGAGCAGATGTTTTTAAAAAATGCTCTGAGGCTTTTAGGTTTTAAAAATGTATGCTTGCAGTTTTTTTAGTAACGATGGTGTGTTGGGTTCACCCCTGACTAAGATAGTGTTACATATGTGTGTATGTATACACCATGGTGTAGGAAGTCGGGGGAGACTCTTCGGCGTGGGGGGGGGGGGGGGGATCTTGCACTTGCAATATTTTAGTAGTTTCAATACTACTTTCAAGGGAAAAGTCATTTCTGCTATTAACTGAAGTTTCACAAGTGTTTTACCTTTTTACCTAAAAAAAATGTATTTTATTCTTTGGTCTATGTGTTTGAGAGCTTTTCTCAATAAAAAAAAACCTTATCTTGAAAAAAGTGTTTTAGCTCACCTGTGACATAGTGACAGGCAAAGCTTTTGTGGTCGCATTTTGTCCGTTATCCGTTCACAATTTCTTGTGAACACTATAGAGACCACATTTTGCAATAAATTTTGATCAAACTTGCACACAACTTGTATTGGAATAATATCTCGGTTCCTTTCGAAAACTGGTCGGATCCAATCATGGGTTCAAGAGTTATGGCCCCTTAAAGGGCCAAAATTTGCTATTTTGATTTGTGAAAACGATAGCGAAAACTGGCCAGATACCATCATGGGTTTTAGAGTTATGGCCCCTTAAAGGGCCAAAATTTGCTATTTTTGACTTGTGAACATGATAGAGATCACATTTTGCAATCAGCTTTAAACATACTTGCACACAACTTGTATTGGAATAATATCTCGGTTCCTTTCGAAAACTGGTCAGATCCAATCATGGGTTCGAGAGTTATGGCCCCTTAAAGGGCCAAAATTTGCTATTTTGGCTTGTGAACACGATAGCTATCAACTTTAATCAAACTTGCACACAACTTGTATTAGCATAATACCTCAGTTCCTTTCTAAAACTGGCCAGATCCCATCATGGGTTCTAGAGTTATGGCTCCTTAAAGGGACAAAATTTGCTATTTCTGACTTGTGAACATGATAGAGACCACATTTTGCAATCAACTTTAAACATACTTGCACACAACTTGTATTGGAATGATATCTCGGTTCCTTTCGAACACTGGCCAGATCCCATCATGGGTTCCAGAGTTATGGCCCCTTACAGGGCCAAAACTTGCTATTTTTTGGCTTGTGAACACGATAGAGACCACATTTTGCAATTAACTTTAATCAGACTTGCACACAAATTGCACTGGCATAATATCTCGGTTTCTTTGGAAAACTGGCGAGATCCAATCATGGGTTCTAGAGTTATGGCCCTTAAATGGCTAAAATTTTCTTTTTTTGTTTTGTTTGTGAACACGATAGAGACCGCATTTTGCAATCAACTTTAATCAAACTTGCACACAACTTGTATTGGCATAATATCTCGGTTCCTTTCGAACACTGGCCAGATCTCATCATGGATTCCACAGTTAAGGTCCCTTAAAGGGCCACAATTTGCTATTTTGGCTTTTGCAGCCATATAGAAATGATTTGATACAAACTTGCAAAATATGTTCAACAACAATACATCTTGGATTCCATGATGAATCTGTCAGATCCAATCATAGTTTCCGGAGTTACGGCCCCTCACTGACCCAAGAAAGAGCCAAAATAAAATCTTTACTTTGTGAACATGATAGAAGTGACATTTCTTATTTGATTTTAACCACACTTACATACAACTTAAGTCACAATAAGATCTCGGTTCTTTATGAAAATCAGCTTGATTTCATCACGGGTTCTAGTTACTGCCCCTGAAAGGGGCAAAATTTTCTATTTTGGCCCTTTCAGCCATATAGAGGTTTCATTTATGCTTTGATTTGATACAAACTTACACAGAATGATGATCTTGATGATCTCTAGGCCTAGGTCGAAACTGGGTTATGTCCGGTCAAAAACTAGATCATCAGGTCAAATCAAAGGAAAAGCTTATTAACAACCTAAAGGCCACATTTATGACCCTATCTTCATAAAACTTGGTCAGAATTTTATCTTGATGATTTTTAGGTCAAGTTTGAAACTGGGTCATATGCGGTCAAAAACTAGGTCACCCGGTCAATCAAAGGTAAAGCTTGTTAACACTTTTTTGAGGTCACTTTTATGACTTTATCTTCATGAAACTTGGTCAGAATGTTTATCTCGATGATTCCTAGGCTAAGTTCCAAACGGGGTCATATGGGGTCAAATCAAAGGAAAAGCTTGTTAACACTCTTGTTTATTTGATGTGCATGAAACTTGGTCAGAATGTTTGTGTGCATGAAATATCAGGTGAATTTTTATCTGGGTCATGTAGGGTCACCAGGTCAAATCAAAGAATAAGCTTGTTCACACTCAAGCCCACGTTTTTCGGTCCAATCTTAATGAAAATTGGTCAGAATATCAATATTTGCCTCCATGATATCACTAGGTAAAACATGTTTACACTGTTATTGTGTATTACTCAGATGAGCGACTTAGGGCCATCTTGGCCCTCTTGTTGTATAAGTGGGGGAGAGGGAGGAGGTATTTTGACGTTTGTGCAATTCTTAGGGGATTTCAGCAATGAAAATTATGATTGTCAATTACTTAAGGTTTAATTTATATAATGTCAACAAGCCTCGGAAGCATGTATTTTAGTATAAATCTTTATGAGGGTTCAAGATCTTTGTAGAAAGTAGTACGGTTGGTGATTTTGAATATTTCCAACGCCAAGTGCTGACTTCTAGTGAGCTTTTAGGTTAAAATTATCGGCAACGGTTTTATAAATAAGAAGGTAAAATTCAACAGATGGTGCTCCCCTCCTCCGCCTTCCTGTTCTTACGCCTTTGTATACAGTAAAGGTTACTGCATGTCCGTTTAAAACTGAAATTATCTGATAATAATCAGAACAGTAAAATCTTTGAACACCTGACCCTGTCTGGACCAAGTCAGAAGTCCGGATTCGGACAAAGTCAAAAGTCCGGTTTTAAGAGGATTCCGGTTTTCAGAAGATTTTGCACAGATTAGTGAGAGCTATATATATTCTTTCCTATTAAATCATCTAACAGTATTATGTTGAATGTCTTTTAGGTGTTTCTTTTTCGGCGACGCCGTCTAAATTCGTTTTCGTTACCTATGCCACGTGACTTCAGTTTGCAAATCAAACTACTTGATAACGCGTTATAGATAATTTATCAAAATGGAAGATTTATGCAACACTCTGCCTGATTGGACGAGAGTGTCAATTTCTTTCACTCTGTTGATTGTGCTACGCTGAGTGAAATGTAGACAAAGCGTTTATCATAAACGACGCTGTTCACAGTTTTAAAGCTAACTTTGGCTCAGTATATTTTAGCAAGAATATTGATATATCTCAAAATGATAAGTAAGTTTAATAAATACGATAAAAACCTGTTTAAATACCAACATATATCAAATTAAAGAAAGAGCTGAATACGGTCAGCGTATCACATGAATAAGGGTGTGATAAGAGTCTTTTATGTAGAGAAGTGCTTTTTAAAAGATTTTCTTTGTTACAATTGCCGTCTGTATATGAAAAGGTTTCTTGCTTTTTTGACTTATTCAGATTGCATATTAAAATGAGTACTTGTTTGCTTTGATATATTTGTTATAAATTATTTAACTGATTTATTATATATGAATATTTTTCTTTAGTATGGTATGCAGGCCTCGACCTTAACTTTTTTTCAGCAGTTGCCAGCAGGTCCACCAACTGCTAAAATCTAGTAGACCTGCTCAGACTTTAGTGGACCTCCAATTCTGATGTTGTAGACGTCATAACTTCATATGACTCAAAGAAACAGGACTTATTTCTAAAATAATTAAAAATGAAGACTGTAGCAATCTGTTATCCCGAAAATAATTATTTTGAAAAGTGTCCCAAAATATGGACACAATAATCATCATCCACCCGACCCGTGTTGAAAATGAAAAAAAAAAAAACAAACAAAAAAAAAAACATTAACAATTGTCGGTAATTATTCTGTTGATAAACTAAGTAATTGGCCTTATTTTCATTATCAATTAACACCTCCTCAAAGAGCTAAATGAAGTGTGTCGGTTTAAATATTATGGCATCTGAAGTGGAGATCAAAGCAGTATAGTTGCCCGAGATTGTCATGGCATTACGTCATGTTTTCGCGCCATGTGACACATCACTGTCTGATTGTACTTTTTCGATTCCTTAAATTGTTGAGAAGAAATCAATAAAAACGTTTTTTCTTTAATTTTTTAAAAGCGAATGTGCAATATCCCGAATAAACTGACATGTAAATGTGTTAAACCGTGAACGATAATAGTGGATATCCTACCTCTGTGACCTATTTGCCCTCAATGAATTTACATTATTGTTTGAGAAGAATATCTAACAAAGTGTTGTGTCAAAAAAATACATGTACAAAGAATCATTTAAAACTTACTAAAAACCGCAACGACATCATACTGCTTTATTTTAAAACCACAATTTCTATTTACGTTCACGAGGTCACGCAGCCTATTCTGCCGCGCTAACAGAAATCTGTTTGCCAAAAATAGTTTTACTCCATGTATTTAAATTGCTGCCGCTTTTTCATTATTTAAGATTTTTAAATTGTGTTTTTTGTACTTTCTGGTCAAAAGTCTGAATTTTATTACCATAGTATGTACCGTTTATTTACTTTAAGAAAGAAATAAATAATCAAGATCGCGCTGTTTGAAATTTTACAAAACATTATATGAAAATTTGATCGTTTTTAAAGAAATTGCCTACATTCCTGTCGATATCTTATTAAAATTGTTATAGAATTCAAACTGTATTAGTTCTCAAGCGGTGCTGAAAATTTGAAGCGATTATATTAAAAAATGAATGCACTACGCGCGTTTTTTGTGTCAAAAGTAACCGCGATGTAAATTAGATATTACGACAGGGCGCACGTGCTTGTGGAATGGAAAATTACCAGCATGACGTTTTGATATTTTTACGATTCGCGGGTAAATTCCAGTCAACCCAGGTAATTTTGCCTGATGTAATTTCTCAATTTGGTAAAGTTACCACGTAAAAACCACTCGCCCGATCGGTGGAGTAGTCCATTCGTGCTGTCCTGACTTTAACTCGCCAATGCTTATAACTGTAGAATGCCGTACTTAAGGCAAAATCAACTTTCATTTTGTGAATTCGCCGATATGGGTACGATTTTTTTCCTCTTATTTTTCACTTTTAAGGGTTTTATTTTACTTGCAGACCGTGACTGAAAATTGGTTGACCGTCGGTCTACCCAACTTTTGATAGTTAGTGGACCTGCCAATATTTTGGTTGCGTCGGTCCAACGGTCCACCGCTAAGGTCGAGGCCTGGTATGCAAATATTGAACTCAGCTGAAATCTGTTTTATTATATATATGCTATATAATGACTGAATCTCATTACACTGAAACGAAGGTACGCTGTATACAGTTTATCTATGTGATATAACTACGGTCAAACTTTGCTTATGAAACAGAAATATTGAAATAATTACAATTGTATGTTTTGCTTGACCTTCACATTTTTATTGGTGTGACGTCATTGTCCAAAGATTCATGAATAGCGAATATGCATTTGTTAAAGCGGGATCAGTTGGCCTATTTTAGAAATAAATGAGAATAAATAAAAAAATCCTTTAATTGATTTTTTCTCATGTATTCTAATCAAACTTGGTTTGTAGCATCTTTATTAGGCCCGCAGCCAACTTTGTTCAGCTGGGACATTTAACCCCTTTTCGGGGCTGCTAGAGCTAAAACTAGAAATGCCTTTATACAGCGTCTCATGAACAGCTTGGTGGATCTTTGTCATACTTGGTCTGGAGCATCATTATAAGGTTCTCTTCCAAATTTATTTATATAGGAACTTGGGCCCTATGTCCGGTCACTATAGCTAAAAGTAGATATGCCTTTCTTCGCATTATAACCACTAAAATATAATGGATTTTTATCAAACTCGATGTGTAACAATATCGTAAGGTCTCCTGCTATTTTGTTACAAATGGGGATAGGGACCAATTTAGCTAAAAATATAAACACGTTTAATGACCTCTTCTCATGAACCGCTTCATGAATCTTCATCAGTCTACTGCGGTAATTATTCGTCTAAGGATAAACGAAACAAAATTGCAACCCTACGAAACCTTTGCGAAAAATTAAAAGAGAACCATTTAAATTGTTAAAATGCAGTGTTTAGTTTTGCAATTTGAAAAATGTTAGATGAAAGATGAATGTTAGATGAAAAATTCATAAACTTCTTTCCTTATTACAATTTGCCGACCATCATTTTTAAAGATATTTCTTGTTCTAAATATGCATTGTATCTCTGTTATGTATTAAAACTGAATTGTTTTAATATATAAACGACATTTGATTAAATTATATTTTAAAATGAAAAGAATGTTTTTCTAATCGTGGAGATTTAAAATTGACCAGCTCATATCAATTATTTGAGTCGCACCATGAGAAAACCAACATAGTGCGTTTGGGACCAGCATGGATCCAGACCAGCCTGCGCATCCGCGCAGTCTGGTCAGGATCCATGCTGTTCGCTAATGGTTTCTCTAATTGCAATAGACTGCGGATGCGCAGGCTGGTCTGGATCCATGCTGGTCGCAAACGCACTATGTTGGTTTTCGCATGGCGCGGCTGATTTAATGATTAATAAGAATATCCAAGTACTTATTTATTTCTTATTCCGAACAAAAAAAAAGTCATTTTATGAAAAATCACCTGTCAACAAAACACAACAATTAACTTCTCCCTGTTAGACTGAGATATTTTGCAACAAGTGGTTACTGAGATACCAGCTTACATACAAAACCTTAACCAACAATTTCTAAGTCGAAAAGGGGGCATAATTTTGTAAAAAAGCAAAATAGAGTTATGGAACCTGTGTAATGTAGGTCAGTTTATCACAGTGAATAAGTGTGTGAAGTTTCAATTCATTCCCACAAGTGGTTACTGAGATACCACGTGTATATTGTTAAAAGTGCACGCGTAAATATGAAGGTGCACGGTTATATTACGGATGTATACGAGCAGAATTGTGTGTGCATGTATAAATTAACGCGTGCACTTCCATATATGCGTACACCTACATATTCACGCGTGCATGTATGAAAATGTATACGTGGATCTATATATTTATGCATGCACGCACATTCTAGCCGCACTTAAATACACACATGCATATTTATATTAACAAGCGGACGTGCGTAATTTTTTATGCGGACGTATGCGTGCATGCGTAATTCTGGGCACTCCTATTTAAATCCACGCACCAGTATACATTTAGCAGTGTACGCGTTACTATGTATATACGTGGACGTATAATTTTACGCGTGCATGCGTAATTCTGTGTACTCGTTTTAAGACGCATGTGCTTACAAATAGGCGTGCACGTATATAAGCTTGCACTTATAAGCTTGCATTTACATATTTACGCGCCCCCTATATAAACTATACACGAGGTCGTTGGACGTATATATTTACACGTGCATGCATATTTTCATAGGTGCACGTCTACTTTGAAATATGTGCGCACGCGAAGCACACTTTCTACCCAAATGGTACACCATAGACATGACTTTTTTCCTGCCAATTTTGAGCTTGTTTCTCTGCAGAAGCTACGAATATATGACTAAAAGTCCTAACCGTGTTAGTATTAAAACTAACGGAAGTAGAAATCTTCAACGAAAACGTGTGTTATCTTCCGTATAGCTAGCAGCGTTCAATGTCCTACAAGTAGTATATCATCCGAAAGGAGAAGGCCTTCTTTCTTTAAGTTTTATTAGATCTTCAGTTTCTTTCATCATGACAGCTATGAGCTCTATCGGCGTTTCTCAAAGCAATACAGTGTAGCTTTATCAATGCTGTCAAGCAGTCATCAATATCACAACTGCACCGGTTTTGACTTTTTATTTGATAAACTTTTTTCCCAGCGAAATAGAAAAATCTTTCTAACCTTTTTTCTTGAAGATTCCGTTATCCACTCCAAATCACACTGAACGCTCTTTTTCAAATCGTTGAAAAAAAAATTCTTAACAATTACTGACTGATCCGTTGAGAAGAGGTTTACTTTGTATATGACAATAATATAATGTACCTTCTGCTAAGTGTTAGTCCTGAATAAAAAAAAAAACCCGCCGCGGATACCTTTGATATAATCACGAATTTGAAGTGCTTGCCCGCGAAAAATTTGCCCTTTGAGGCAGCCGTTTTGATTTGATTTTGATTTGATTAATCATATTTTATTGCTAATATAAATCTAGAACATGCAATATATTATACATATACCATTAAAACAAACATACATATGATGAAGATGATTTAAGTAAAAAGCAAATGGGTTGGGCCACAAGTTTTACCAACATTAATGACGGTCCTCCCCTGAAATAAGTAATGTAACAAAATGATTAGAGTTGTGTCCACAAACTTACAAGTAGGCTTACTCATGCCCAGTAAAAAGTAGTTCAACATACATTGAATATATATATCAATGACGCGGTAGCCTAATTTACTGCTGCATGCCTTCTTTTTACTTTACAAGGGGTTTGAATGCTTACTGTGACTGTGTATATCACCAAATCGCAGTAGGTTAGCCGAATCAAATCCTGTATGTATTGGGTCTCTAACTATCAAAGCGCTGTTAGAGCTTGTGTCATGTTTGGAATGGATTCCTTTTATACACTTATTATTAAACATGATCACCTTACTAGAGTAGTACTATGATTTTATTAGAGTCTAGCTGATAAAGTTTAAAGTTTAAACTATGGTGTATCGATGTGAGCGCCTGGTGTGATCTAGGTTTGGACAGTAAAAACAAAAACAAAAAATCGTATAAATTAAGTTTATTTCCTTTATAAACTGCTGTTTCTTTGTCAAACGTCGAGGACAGGCATATATTTGACTTGAGGCAAAAGAAAATAGGCATACGCTGCATCCCCTCCCCAACCCCTCACTTTCAAAGTTAAGTCTAGATTAGATCTATCTGAATTCTCCACCTGTGATAAAATTTAAAATTGTCAATTCAAAACTGAAATTTTGCATTGTAAAAGTAGCCTATTTGAAGTAGATCTAGATCTAAACTGTAAACCAAGTGAACAATGTGCAAAAGTTGCCAAGCAAGCATTAAGACGATTAGGTTTACTTAGGCGGATTTTCAAACATATTGATGTGAACAGTTTTAAGGTCATTTATCCAACATACGTTAGACCATTAATGGAATATGCTGTACAATCATGGAATCCCTACTTTGTGAAAGATATTGATTGTCTTGAGAGAGTACAGAAATATGTAACAAGGTTAGTGCCTGAGTTGGCGGATTTAAATTACGAAGAACGTTTGGATCTTTTGAATATGTACAGCTTGAAAGAAAGGCGTTTAAGAGGTGACTTTATTGAAACCATAAGTTTTTGACTGGTAAATACAATTCTTATCCTGACAAGTTTTTCAAGTTAGAAAATCTATCAGATATTTCATCTACCAGAGGACATTCACTGAAAGCTCTATAAACCAACTCTTATGAAAGGACTCCTTCCTCGGAATTTTTTTTTCTCCATCACAATAGTAAATGCATGGAATGGACTGCCCGAAAGGGTTGTAAGTGCTCAGACAGTTGAAACATTCAAAAAAAGATTAGACCACTAGATCTACTGGAATGTAACTAAGAGACATGGGACACAAGAGGCTTTGCCTAAACCTTAAACTCCCATCAAAACTTTAAATGTAAATGGGCTCAGAACTTAAATCTAGCATACACACACCCGTGTCCATAGAGTTAGGATGGTGTCTGTGACTGTCGGATTTACGCAACCAAGCTGATTTTTGCACTTACCGCCATAAAAAGTTCAAAACACGTGACTCGACCCACGTGATTTATTCCACTTCCGGTTAAAGGAGAAAAACAACAAAAGAGTTGAAAATCGTTCTTAATGGACGAGAAAAGAGCCCCTGGCAGGTAAATAAGCAGAAGAATATAATTTTCATTTTATGAATGATATAAACTAATTTTCGTTTTAAATATTAACAGGCGACAAGTTTGCAGATCATTGATTTTTGTTTCGCACTAAGAATTTTCGTACATAATTTTCGCACATTATTTTCGCAGACCAAAGTTCATTAACTTTCAAAATAAAATTAAAATATCGCCGTGGTAACTTTTGACTGACGCTGTCCAGTCACTATTCTGCCTATTTCTGTTAGGAAATCCAGAATGAAATCCGTTGGAAATGTTTCCTGGTATTGACCATATCGACATTAAGGATAAATCCCGTTTTCCGGTATTTCTGTAAATAGGGTCAAGGGGGCTGTCGAGATTAACCGATATAAAGACCGTGTACAGTATTAGCGATTATTTTGGCGAGAAGTTAAGGTTTTAGGGAAGTTCTTACTTTCTCACAATGGAAATACTTTTCTACGACCTCGGCAACATTTTTTTTGCAAAAATAATCTGTTTACCTTGAAAAATGCGAATAATTTCACACCTTCGGTATCGAGCCACAGAAGCGGCAGTGTAGAACAAAAGATGAAATTTCAAAAATAAAGTAAACTTTGAGGATATTTTTGCTACATCTTAATTACAACAATGTTTAATGATAATCTGCAATACTTTTTTATTAATTTACTTTGTTTAAAACTTGAAAAAAGGATAATCTAAACACTACCGGGTCTACTGCCATGTAGCGTAATGGCCGATAACCCCCTCACCATAAAGCCGGGAACGGGCGTTTATTGGTGGTTAATACCGGAAAACGGGATTTTATCCATAATGTCGATATGGAGAATATTAGACAGTAATAGACTACATGTACTAATGATAAACCGGACAGAAAATGAGGTTTTTTACCTGTAACTTTTTTATTTCTGCAAATTTTTATCAGTGGTTGGTATCAAACTAAAGCTTAACATTTGCTGAAAGATTGACATAATTTAAATCAATATTTAGTAAGCAAACTCGCACGAAGTGAGGCCATGAAAGGGTTAGTCCAAATAATAGGACGTTTCGGGACAGCGTTATAAATTTTGACTGTCACTGTCTCCGTCACGTCCAAATTGATTCTGCATATTTCTGTTAGGAAATCCCCAATTGAAATCTGTTGGGAACGATTTCTGGTACATGTACAAAGTTTTTGTAATGATTACATCTCTGAAAATGAATTTATGTTGACATTAAAGCATAAACTAAATGCCTCGCTGACATTTTATGAATATACATTTTGTGTTTTGTTTCTGCAATTTAGTGAAATCGGCAGTCTATTGTTTATTGAAATGGTGTCAGGGTAGATATCTTCTTGCACCTGTCACATCATATTTTCGAAGATTTAAGTCTCTTATTTAATATTATGAATTAAATTCAACCCATTTGAAGTTTCTAAGTGAATATTAATGTTTAATTTATTAAAGCAAGTAAGTCTGACGGTATATTATGACTTTTTTGGATTTTAAATGTCTTGGTTTTCCTAACAGTAAAATGCAGATATGGGTAAGGCTTAGAGGGATGACAAGTATAAAATGTCAGATCATAAAATAATTAAGTTATCCCAATAAGCCAAATGAGTAAGGATAGAAAGGGGTATGTAAAATGGGGACTGTATGAACGTTGACTGATGATAAATTTGACCACTTTGTCATTTAAAAAATTTTCTCTGTAGTATTATATTGAAACTTTCCCAAAAATGCTGCAACAGTCATTCTGGATCAAGTAATGAAAAGTGACCCAATGTCAGGCCTTTATGTGTTGACAGTGAGCGTGTGCAAAAATTATCCTCTTCCCCAGTAATTTTGGATAAATATGTTTTAAACAGATAAATGTAAGTCATTAATTTATATGTGGAATATTTATCAAAATTGTTTTTCTTTACACCTGTTGGTGTTGTAAGTGGTTGCTCTTAGACGGCATGTTCAGTTATATAAATAACCGCTTGCAATCGAATAATTTCAAGGTGGTCGACTTTATCATCTGTCCAGGTTTATCATTAGTACCAGTACAGTGCTTTGGGGTAGGATTTAGTTACTAGCACCTGTGGGGTATAGAGGATCTATACCTCGTGTTTTTATTTCGATGTATTGTAAATGAGATGTGAAACCAAAAATTGTAGTCCTGTTTGGCGGCATAAAACCCATACTGTGTTGGTGCGCCGTAAAACCCAAATAAATAAATAGAGGATCTATGGTTGAGAAATTTTGTTTTTAGACTTGAATTATTGTATAAATTTTCATATCATTATTTTACTTGCATGCAGACAGACATTCTAACATACATTTTAAATATTTGCTTGTTGTGTTATTTTTCATATGTCATCAAATGAAAATCGAGGCTATCTTTTACTGACTAAATCGGTGTGTATGTAAAAAAACATCAATGAATGAAAAGTATTTTATAGAAATTTAAAAAGCTGAATGTTTTTGAAAAGAGAATACATAACTCAAGAACGCTTGCACCTAGGATCATGAAACTTGATAGGGAGGATTGTCATGACCAGCAGCTGACCCTTATTGATTTTGAGGTTAGTAGGTCAAAGGTCAAGGTCACAGCGACCCGGAACTGTTAACCGATTTCCTGATGATAACTCAAGAATGCTTGGGTCTAGGATCATGAAAGTTGATAGGGAGGTCATGACTAGCAAATGACCCCTATTGATTTTGAGGTCAGTAGGTCAAAGGTCAAGGTCAAAGTGACCCGGAACAGTTAAACCGTTTCCGGACTATAACTTGAGAATGCTTTGGCCTTGGATCACGAAACTTGATAGGGAGGACCAGCAGATGACCCCTATTGATTTTGAGGTCAGTAGGTCAAAGGTCAAGGTCAAAGTGACCCAGAACAGTTAAACCGTTTCAGGACGATAACTTGAGAATGCTTGGGCTTAGAAACTTAATAGGGAGGTTGATCATGACCAGCAGATGACCTCTATTGATTTTGAGGTCAGTATGTCAAAGGTCAAGGTCACATTGACCCAGAATAGTAGAATTTTTGTGTACAGTGACCAAGTAACTTCTGTTCCTTGTGCAATTACTGAATGCATCAAGGGGGGGCATTTCATGTTCCACGAGCTCTTGTTACTTAATATTTTTGACACAGGCTCAACTATTTAATATTGTAACTTTTTTTAATCACTGACTGTAGGGAAAAACCAAGACCACTATTCTGAGGTACAACATGCATGATACATCCAATTTTTAGGTGTATTTCGACTTATCTCTGTCTGGTAAGGATTTTTTGTGGACTTAGAATTTTTTGAATTTTCTTTTTAAAATTAACTTCCCTTTGTTGTTACTATAAATAACTCATATCGTCACCTTGGAGCAAAAAGTCATGTAACTTTTAAGCTCGACTATTCATAGAATAGTAGAGCTATTCGACTCGCCCATGCGTCGGCGTCCGCGTCCCCGTCCCGATTTGGTTAAGTTTTTGTATGTAAGCTGGTATCTCAGCAACCACTTGTGGGAATGGATTGAAACTTCACACACTTATTCACTGTGAGAAACTGACTTACATTGCACAGGTTCCATAACTCTATTTTGCTTTTTTATAAAATTATGCCCCTTTTTTGACTTAGAAATTTTTGGTTACAATTTTTGATACATGTATCTCAGTAACCACTTGTGGGAATGGATTGATACTTCACACACTTGTTCACTGTCATGATCTGACATGCACAAAGCAGGTCCCATAACTTTATTTAGCTTTTTTACAAAATTATGCCCCTTTTTCAACATAGAAATTTTTGGCTAAGTTTTTAGCTCGACTATTCGAAGAATAGGGGAGCTATCCTACTCGTGTCGGCGTGAGCGTTAGCGTCACACAAATGTTAAAGTTTGCGTACTACCCCAAATATTTTCAAAGTCCATTGAGATATTGCTTTCATATTTTGCATACTTGTTTACCATCATGACCCCAGTCTGTAAAAAGGAGGAGGCAACTCTATCAAGCATTTTGACTGAATTATGGCCCCTTTTCAACTTAGAATAAATGTTAAAGTTTGCGTACCACCCCAAATATTTTCAAAGTCCATGGAGATATTGCTTTCATATTTTGCATACTTGTTTACCGTCATGACCCCAGTCTGTAAAAAGGAGGAGGCAACTCTATCAAGCATTTTGAGTGAATTATGGCCCCTTTTCAACTTAGAATAAATGTTAAAGTTTGCGTACCACCCCAAATATTTTCAAAGTCCATTGAGATATTGCTTTCATATTTTGCATACTTGTTTACCATCATGACCCCAGTTTGTAAAAAGAAGGAGGTAACTCTATCAAGCATTTTGACTGAATTATGGCCCCTTTTGGACTTAGAATAAATGTTAAAGTTTGCGTACCACCCAAAACATTTTCAAAGTCCATTGAGATATTGCTTTTATATTTTGCATACTTGTTTACCATCATGACCCCAGTCTGTAAAAAGGAGGAGGCAACTCTATAAAGCATTTTGACTGAATTATGGCCCCTTTTTGACTTAGAATATGCTTATTGTAATGTTTAAGTTTTACTCATTGCTTATATTATACTATCAAACACTGAGAATAGTCGAGCGCGCTGTCCACTGACAGCTCTTGTTGTATGTAAGCTGGTATCTCAGTATCCACTAATGGGAAAGGATTGAAACTTCACACACTTGTTCACTGTCATGATATGACCTGCAGTGCAAAGGGTCAATAACTCAACTTCGCAGTTTACAAAATTATGCCCATTTTTTAACTTAGGAGTTTTGGGTTAAATTCTTATATGTAAGCTGGTATCTCAGTACCCACTAATGGGAATGGATTGAAACTTCACACACTTGTCCACTGTCATGAGCTGATAAGCACTATGCAGGTTCCATAACCCTAATAGTATTTGCTTTTTTACTAAATTATTCCCCTTTTTTGACTTTCGTATTAATTCAGTCGACAAGGCTGTTGAATAGTCGAGCGTTGCTGTCCTCCGACAGCTCTTGTTTTATAATTGGGTTTATTCTTGAAACTCCTGGTTGTTAGAATTGGATATGTCATTGTTTGGGCTTGCTATCTTATTAGCCTGTCTACCAAACTTATACAGAATATGTTTTACTGTAACATATATATCAAGTTTGATAATTATAGTTACTTTGTGCCATTGTCTCTTGAATGATTAAAAATTGCTGAAGTTTGAATCATATGATAGTAATTTATTTCCAAATCAGCCATTTTGAAGTGATGCTCTCCAAGAATTACAACACAACCACAGAATTAAAATTCCATTTGCAAATACAGGTGCCAGTGTAAAGAAATTTGCTATGACAGGCTTTAAAAAGTTTTATTGTGACATTCTGGCACTCAAAAGTTTTAGCATAAAAAATGGATAAAAATCAGATACCTTAATAGTTTCCTCTTTGTTATGTAACTTATGTATGATATATTTCTGGATTAAAAAAACAACAACGTATTTTACAAAAAAAACCATAACATTTCACTGCAGATGATTAAACAAAACCAGAACTGATAGTTTTAATTATTACATTGTTTTGTCTTTGTAACTATCATGATGTACCTCCTGTTTTTGCATGTAGAGTTTGCCCACTTTGTTAATGTGGTATATAATGTAAGAAAGAAGTGCATTTGAAAGAAGTGAAAGTCATTTGTTTAATTTCATACTACTATTTGTTGAATATATGGCATGCAAGAAAAAGATTCTATCTCTGATTGTAACTATGCTGTTGGGAATATCCAGCTCTCAAGAAACCGTTTACATAGTAACTTGGCATAGCCTTTTTACCACCTGAACTGTCCTTGAGCCTGATATTCACATCTGCACAAGCAGATGACTTCTGCACTAATTCAGTTAATTTTTGAATACTGCTTTTTGTTTTTAATTGTTTTTAATGATATATCTGATTTTGTACCATTTGGCAATTTTAGGTCAAAGAGACCTGTTAAACCTCCTGAAGACGGAAGCTGGGATTGTAGTGTATGCACATATAAGAACTCTGCCGAGGCATATAAGTGTGATATGTGCGATGTTAGAAAGGGCACCTCTACTCGGTAAGCTTAAAAAAAAACAAGCTCTGACTTTTAAAGCAGTAGACTGCTGCAGCGGTTTCTGTCACAGCAAACCCCTGTGAGACATATCTACGACAGACCAAAGAACCAGTTTGCTTCAGAGAGATTTTGGGTTTGTAGGGGCTTTGTCTGAAGAAATAAATTGCACGTCAGTAGTTTCCATACGGGATTGAGATACCTTGACATGTTTACAGTCTATGTTAGCTTAAGGTACCTTAACAGATTTATTCAAACCATGTTCCCTTGACATAGAACTGGTTTCTTGTTGGCTCCAATTTATAAAGGTAATTTATATTCTAAAATTAATGAAAAAATGGGACAAAATGCTGCACTTTATTCTAAGAATTACAATACAAATACTCCATTGAATATACAGATACAACTTGCTTACAAATCATCTGTCAGTCAAAAAAATAATAATTAGCATTCTTTTTTTATCGGGCCATTCTGAAAAAAAATGGTTTGTTTCCTGTGCTTTTTCCAAGAATTTTTGTCATTTTAGTCATTGGTAGGTTGAAAGAGGTTTTTATGCCCCTGAAGGTGGGCATATTCAAATCGCACTGTCCGTCCGTGTGTCTGTGCGTCTGTCCAAGTAAATTCTTGTCAGGTCTGTAACTCTGCCATCCATAAAGGGATTTTAAAAATAACTTGGCATAACTGTTCACCATAATGAGACGATGCATCATGTGCAAGGCCCAGATCCTAGCTCCAAGTTCAAGGTCACAATTAGACGTCAAAGGTTAATAGGGTCTGTTTCGTGTCTGGTCCATAACTCTGCCATCCATGAAGGGATTTTGAAATAATTTAAATGTTAACCATAATGAGTCTACCTGTCATGCGGAAGACCCAGACCCCTAGCTTCAAGGTCAAGGTCAGACTTAGAAGCCAAAGGTTAACATGGTCTGTTTCGTGTCGGGTCCATAACTCTGCCATTGTTGAAGGGATTTTGAAATTACTTGGCATAAATGTTCCTCATGATGGCATAAATGTTCCTCATAATGAGGCGATGTGTCATGCACAAGATCCAGACCCCTAGCTATAAGGTCAAGGTCACACTTAGAGATTAAATGTTAACATGGTCTGTTTCCTGTCCAGTCTGCCATTGATGAAGGAATTTTAAAATTACTTGGCATAAATGTTCCCTTTATTGAGATGACATGTTATGCGCAAGACCCCGACCACTAGCTCTAAGGTAAAGGTCACACTTAAAAGTCAAAGGTGTTTCTTGTCTGGTCAATAACTCTGCCATTTATCAAGGTATTTGAAAATAATTTGACACAAATGTTAACCATATTGAGAAAATGTGTCATGCTTAGGACTCTGGTCTCTTGGGTCAAGGTCACGAAATGATGTGTGTTTTTTTTGCGCAGACAACAGTAGCATTCTTGAGCATGCTTCGGGGGCATTTGTCACCAATAGTGACAGCTCATGTTTTTCCTTTTCATTATACAGACTAGATGGATAAAAGATGGATATCACTGTTAAAAGATTTTTTGTAAGAGTACAACTAAAGTAGTGCATTCTGAGGTATATTTGAACAGTGCTACCTTTTCAGTTTATAAATTAAAAAAAGGGCAATTTTAGGATTAATTCAGTGTCTAATGGTAAAATAATTCTTACACTTTATAAGACTTATTTCCAGAGTTAAACCTTTACTGCCAAAGAGTGAGGTGATTTATAACATATCATCATTGTATGAAAAGTGGGAATATATTTCCATTTGTACAGAGTTTTGTCCCTTTCAAAGTTTAGAAAAACTGTCGGAGCATGACAAGCAAATGTTTAAGGTTGCCTATATGTATGTTTGAAATATTTGGTATAAAAGTCAGACATTCTGTTTTCTTTTATGTGCAGCAAACCTAAGTTGAATCCTCAGCTGGTTGCTCAGCAGGTTGCACAACAGTATGCAGCTCCCTTAACACCTCCCCCCGGATCTCCAAACCTAGAAGACGAGGATCAAGAACGACTTTTTCCAGAGCCTACAGATGACATATTTGGTCCTCCACCCGCACCCCCAAAGCCAGTGTTTAAAAAAGAGAAAGGATTAGCATCTGTGAACAAAGGAGAAAAATCAAACACACAAATAAAGCAAAATACACAACAAAAGCAGCATAAACAGACAAAGAAAAATACAAGGTATGGTTATTCCTTTTTATACGCCCAAAAGGACGTATTATGTTATACCCCAGTGTCCGTCCGTCCGTCCGTCAGCAATTTCATGTCCGCTCTGTAACTCTTGAACCCCTTGAAGGATATCAAAGAAACTTGACAAAAATGTTCACCACACCAAGACGACGTGCAGAGCGCATGTTTCAGATGACTCGCTTCAAGGTCAAGGTCACACTTAGGGGTTAAAAGTCATATATGACTGCTTTATGTATATTGCTCTGCATTGCAGTGCTCTTGTTTTTATTTGACAGATCCCTTTTTTAAACTGTTTATAAAAGATAGATCCCTTTCTTGTTCACTTTCAATAATTTTTTTAGCTCACCTGTCACGAAGTGACAAGGTGAGCTTTTGTGACCGCTTTATGTCCGTCGTCCATCGTGTATAGTGCGTCGTCCGTCAACAATTTCTAAAAAAATCTTCTTCTTGAAAACCACTGGGCAGAATTACACCAAACTTCACAGGAATGATCCTTGGTTGGCCCCCTTTCAAAATAGTTCAAAGACTTGAATTCCATGCAGAACTCTAGTTGCCATGGCAACCGAAAGGAAAAACTTTAAAAATCTTCTTCTCAAAAACCAGAAGCCCTAGAGCTTAGATATTTGACATGTAGCATTGCCTAGTGGACCTCTACTTAAGTTGTTCAAATCATGACCCCGGGGTCAAAATTGACCCCGCCCCAGGGGTCTCTTGATTTTACATAGATTTCTATAGGAAAATCTTCAATTTTTAAAAAAAAATAAACCAGAAGGCCTAGAGCTTAGATATTTGACATGTAGCATTGCCTAGTGGACCTCTACAAAATTTGTTCAAATCATGATCCCCGGGCTCAAAATTTACCCTACCCCAGAGGTCACTTGATTTTACATAGGAAAATCTTCAAAAATTTTCTAAAAATAAACCAGAAGGCCTAGGTCTTGGATATTTGACATGTAGCTTTGCCTAGTAGACTTATTATTATTATTATTATACCAGATTTATATAGCGCCCTTTTCATGATCAATTTCACGTTCAAAGGCGCTTTACATAGTTCAAATGCAGCCACACAGGGCGCATAATTCATCCTCTACTAGTACAGACACAGAAAGATCTGACCAGAGGGACAGAGTGAGACAAAGCCCCCACGACAGAGAGATCAGAAATCAGATACAGGCTTGTCCGGCCAACTTAGCCTAGCTCGTTTCGAATAGACAGCCTGGTTCTTTAACGTGCCCAGTGTATAGCACTGATACACGCAAGGATTGCCTGGGTTACTGACCAGTACACCTCTAGTTGGGTGGGAAACGCGTTTCTGAAAATTCCCGAGTAGCTGCCGGGGATCGAACCCCCGACCTCAGGATTGGAAGGCCAGTGTGCAAACCACTGAGCTATCCGTCCACCCATCCATCGGACTTCTACAAAATTTGTTCAAATCATGACCCCCAGTGTCAAATTGACCCCGCCCCATGGGGTTACTTGATTGTACATAGAAAAATCTTCAAAATTTTCTAAAAATAAACCAGAAGACCTAGAGCTTAGATATTTGACATGTAGCATTGCCTAGTGGACCTCTACAAAGTCTTTTCAAATATTGACCCCACCCCAGGGGTTACTTGATTGTACATAGGGAAATCTTCATAAATATGCTTAAAATAAACCAGAAGCCCTAGGTCTTAGATATTTGATATGTAACATTGCCTAGTAGACTTCTACAAACTTTGTTCAAATCATGACGCCCGGGATAAAATTGGCCCCGCCCAAGGGGTTACTTGATTGTACATCGGCAAATCTTCCAAAAAATTTCTAAAAATCATCAGTTTGACATTTGAAACATGTAGCTCAAATTACTCAGGTGAGCGATCCAGGGTCATCATGACCCTCTTGTTTAAATTACTTCCCTTTTATGTTACTATAAATAGCTTATTTTGAAACTTTTTTATTATTGGCCATAGGGAAAACCCGAGACCACTTTTCTGTGATACAACATGGATGGTACTTCTAATATTTAGGTGTATTTTGACATACCTGTACCCTGTTAGGATTTTTCTGTGGACTGTCCTTTGGGCTTCAACAGTCAAGTTCTTTAAAGTTTGCTCCAATCCTCTGATGTAACCCTTCGGGCGTATATTGCCCCGCTTGGCGTAGCTCTTGTTTTGTTTTTCCATCTGCATGTACATGAATATAAATATTGTTTTCAGGTAAAATAGTTCACTAGCTGAACTGGTTACTGGATAGGAATTTAGGACTTACCCCCATTCCCCCTCTACACCATTTAACCAAGGTGGAGCGTCTATCTAATGTAATCATAATGCAGTGTCGTAATGGAGTTAGATTTTAAAGTAGCAGTCAACAAATTAACTTTTGTTAAAGATCTTTCAGCTACCAGGCTTCTTCATGGCTTATTGGCTTAATTGGATTTATTATATTTTTGGTAAAACATCACACTCCTGCAGGAGTACTACTGTAACAGCAAGTTTTTCATTCGCCCAAAGTCAATTTCTACTGGTATTTACAAGTGGATTTATCGAGCCCTGACAACTATACAAAAGTCTGGCTGTCCTATTCAGTGTTTATTATAGGGCTAGACAATAACAGTACAAAAAATAAATGTTATTATACCCCAACAAAACAAAGTTTTGGGCCCGGGGGTGGGGGTGTATATAGGAATGAGCTTGGCGGTCGGTCGGTTTCAGTCTGTTGGTTTTCATGGTTTCCGGATGATAACTCATGAAAGGCTTGACCGATTTAAATAATTTTTGGTACACAGGTGTAACATCAGAAAATACAGGTTAAGTTCGAATTTGGGGTCATTAGGTCAAAGGTCAATGTCACAGTGACCCAGAACAGTTTAACAGTTTCCGGATGATAACTTGAGAATGCTTGGGCCTAGGATCATAAATTTTGGTACACGGGTGTAACATCATGAAATGCAGGTCAAGTTTGACTTCGAGGTCTGTAGGTCAAAGGTCAAGGTAACAGTGACTCGGAACAGTTAAATGGTTTCCGAATGATAACTTGAGAACGCTTGGGCCTATGATCATGAATTTTGGTACACAGGTGTAACATCATGAAATACAGGTCAGGTTTTACTTTGAAGTCAGTAGGTCAAAGGTCAAGGTCACAGTGACACGGAACATTCAAATAGTTTCCAGATGATAACTTGAGAACGCTTGGGCCTAGGATCATAAATTTTGGTACACAGGTGTAACATCATGAAATACAGGTCAAATTTTACTTTGAGATCAGTAAGTCTATGGTGAAGGTCACAGTGACTCGGAACAGTTAAACAGTTTCCGGATGATAACTTGAGAAGGCTTGGGTCTAGGATCATAATTTTTGTACACAGGTTTAACATGATAAAATACAGGTCAAGTTTGACTTTGAGGCTAGTAGGTCAAAGGTCACAATAACACGAAACTGTTACAAGGTTTCCGGATGATAACTTGAGAACACTTCAGCCAAGGTTAATGAAAATTGATAGGGAGGTTGGTTATGACCAGCAGATGATCCCTAATGATTTTTAGGTCACAGGTCAAGGTCAAAGTGACCCGGAACATTTAAACGGTTTTCAGACAATAACTTCAGAAAGCTTGGTACTAGGATCACGAAACTAAATAGGGGGTTAGTCATTGATTTTGAGTTCCAAAGGTCAAAGGTCAGAATGACCTGGAACATTTAAACCTTTTAGGGACAATAACTTGAGAACGCTTGGGCCGAGGATCATGAAACTTCATAGGGAGGTTGATCATGACCAGCAGATAACCTCTATTGATTTTGAGGGCAGTAGGTCAAAGGTCAAGCATGTTCACCTTCCACATTGGCTTAGTTCTGTGACAATGCCATATTGTGGGGGTATAATTTGTCACTCCTGTGACAACTCTACATGTAGTTATGCCTTGGATTGAAATTAAGTAAAATTTTAGTGCCATGACATGCAAGTTGAAAAGGGAACTAAATTAATATTTAGTAAATATACTTAATATAACTACTTTTATTATTTCCTGTCTTTGTTTAAGTCTATTATTTTAAAGTAAATAACAAATTCACTGAAAATATCAATGATTCTGTTTTCTTAATTATCCTTGTAAATCTAATTTTTATCCTTGAGAATATGATTAAAGTTTTTATGCCCCCGGCATCTACTGATGCGGGAGGCATATAGTGATCATCCTGTCCGTCCGTCCGTCCATCCGTCCGTCCGTCCGGGCTAACGAATTTATACTTGAGTGTCTAGCAGGTTAGGGTTTGGACTCTTTTTTTATATGACAGTCACTTTAAAAAGTGTCCAAAAGTGGGTTTATGTGACTTATTTTTGGGTTTATGTGGCTAAAATTTAACATTGTAAAGTCACTTAAGTATCATACCGTGAGTACATCCGTCTGTCCATCCGTCCATACGAGGTTAACCAAATGGGACCGTTTCGTCTAGCATCAATACCCCTTACTAGAATGAAGTGATATTAATGCAGATGTAACCTGTGACCATTCCTCATCTTCAGACATCACCTGACCTCAGTTTTACCTTGACCTTGATCTCATTTTGGACTTAGATTGCTTTATATGGGCCATCTCTTGGTTAACCAAATGGGCCCGTTTCGTCTAGCATCAATACCGCTTACAAGAATGGATAGATACTAATACAGGTGTAACCTGTGACCATTCCTCATCTTAAAACATCACCTGACCTCAGTTTGACCTTGACTCATTTTGGACTTAGGTTGCTTTATATCGGCCATCTCTTGGTTAACCAAATGGGACCGTTTCGCCTAGCATCAATACTGCTTACAAGAATGAATTGATACTAATGCAGATGTAACCTGTGACCATTCCTCATCTTCAAACATCACCTGACCTCAGTTTGACCTTGACCTTGTTTTGGACTTAGGTTGCTTTGTATTGAATGCAGCTCCTTGTTTCACTCTTGCAATGATTGCCCAAACCAAGACAATCCTTAAATTATTAATACAATTAAAAAAAAGTTAAATCCATATCAGCAAAAATAAATCAAGCTCCCAGTGCTAATGCACTTGAAGTCAAAACACAAAAACCCATTAAAGCATTTCACAGTAACTGTTACTTTTAACAAACTAGTGCGTATTAGGCTGGTCTTGAATTAAATACATGACAGCAGTGACATCACAAAGAATTACACATCTTCTTTGATTTGCTTGTGTCGGCACACAATAAAAGAAACATTTGTCAAACAGGTTTAACCCAGTTTCTGATGGCAGGTGTCAAAAATTTGTGTGAATTTCAGTTACATTATTTTAGTCACAGAAAGTGTTAGTAGTAATATTATGTTTCTAAAGTCTGGATTTTAAAAAATACAAGTAAACTACATGGATTTTAAGGAAATTACGCAAGCCAGTCAAGATAAGATACTTTCTTAAGGTCAAGAGAAAATGTATAAGCTAATGTAATATAAATTCCTACTGCTTTGTTTATCAACAGTCAGTTTACAAAACAGGTGTCAAAGACCATGATCACCTTCACACTTCTCGGTATCTGAAGTAGGCGGAGCTTAAATTATGCCATCGTGTATTCGAATCAAGTGTCAACAGGCCAATAGTGGATAACTGGAGGAGTGTGGATAATAAATCAGGCAACTTGAATTTTGCTTTGATGTAAGATTAGAGCGAAGTGGGGAGCTACAACAAAGCGACTATTTCGCTCAAGTTGTCCCCTAGCTCAAGTTCCGATTCACCTAGTTTTTGTTAGTGAAACTTCAGCAGAGAAATTTATTTAAGCAAGCAACAAAACTCAGTTGAGCGATATAGGGCTATCATGGCCCTCTTGGTTAAATTTAAAACTTTGTCACAAGCAAGATCTAATTAGGTCAAGGTCTACCTCAGGTGAGCGACTGAGGCCCATTTGGGCCTCTTGTTACATTTCTGTTGTAATTGTGTGAAAAACAAAAGTATGACACAAAAGTTAAAATATGACAAGTGAAGAGTTAATTGTTCTATTTCTCAATCTGACTAAAGTACTTGATCTTCTAAACGAAGATCTGAAAACGACCCATTCACATTCGTCTTCTACTTATTTTGGATTTCCAATATTGCTATTTTTATTTTCGCAAATCTATTTTTGTTTGAACCAATCAGACAACTTGTTCGAATGTCAAAGAGAAAGAAAAATTTTGTAGTTAACCCAGGGCTCGAACCTGGGACCTCTCATTTACAGAGCATGTGCCCTACCAACTGAGCTAACAGGCTATCTGAAAACTTTCAACTTAAAAATTGTTGATATCAAAACCCAAGACTTTATAAAGCTTACAGAATGCTGTAAGGTAGCTTTTGATTGGCTAGCGGAAGGGTTATCAGAACGAGGCCATCAATAGCTCGTTGTCAGATCCTATGCGTAGCGTAATAGGAGATGTACTTTAGTCAGATTGTTCTATTTCTGCAATGTCTGTCAAGAATCTGCAACTTGTAAAAAAAAATCCTGAAATATGAAGTCTCTAAATTTCTCTTGAGGATACAGGGCCCACACTGGGCTGAAAAAAATTGAGACACTTTTACGCGATTGGTCATATATTGGGTGGGGAGGGATATTCCCTCCTCAGGGTTGCCACTTATCTTGAAAAGTTGGGGGAAAATTTATTTTTTCAAGGTCAGTGAATCTTGATAATGGTCAGTGAAAAATGAAATTTTTGAAAAGTCAGGGGAAAATAAAATTCTGGGTCAATTTTAAAATGTTCAGTGGCTATGGCAGTCTTTAAGCAGTATTTATAAGTATTTCCAAACACATTTTGGTGTAATTGTGTATAAACATAGTTTAAATGTTTGATTCAATTCCATTTTTAGCTCACCAGAGCACAAAGTGCTCAGTGTGAGCTATTGTGACTGGTCATTGTCTGGCATGCATCGTCCGTCAACATTTGCCTTGTGAACATTTGTAACCCAATCTTTATGAAACTTGGTCAGAATGTTAGTCTTGATGATCTCTAGATCAGGATCAAAACTGGGTCATGTGGGTCAAAAACTAGGTCAGTAGGCCAGATCAAAGGAAAAGCTTGTGAACACTCTAGAGGCCACAATTGTGACTCAGTATTTATGAAACTTGGTCAGAATGTTTGTCTTGATGAATTCTAGTTCAAGTTTGAAACTGGGTCATGTGGGATCAAAAACTAGGTCACTAGGCCAGATCAAAGGAAAATCTTGTCAACACTCTTAAGAGACCACAATTTAAGTTTGAAACTGATGAGAATTAGTCAGAATGTTTGTCTTGATAATTTATAGGTCAAGGATGAATCTGGGTCACGTGGGGTCAAAAACTAGACATCCAGTCAAATCAAAGCAAAAGCTCGTGAATACACTAGAGGCCACAGTTGTGACCTAATCTTGATGAAACTTGGTCAGAATGTTAGTCTTGATGATCTATAGGTCAAGTTTGAAACTGGGTCATGTGGGGTCAAAAACTAGGTCAGTAGGCCAGATCAAAGGAAAAGCTTGTGGACATGCACTTAGAGGCCACAGCTGTGACTCAATCTTTATGAAATTTGGTCAGAATGTTTGTCTTGTTCGAATCTGGGTTATGTGGGGTCAAAAATTAGGTCAGTTTGCTAGATCAAAGGAAAAGCTTGTGAACACTCTAGAGGCCACATTTATAACCGAATATTTATGAAACTTTGTCAGAATGTTTGCCTTGATGATCTCTAGGTCAGTTTTGAAACTGGGTAATGTAGGGTCAAAATCTAGGTCAGTAGGCCAGATCAAAGGAACCCTCTAAAGGCGATTTCTATGTTAAGTTTGAAACTGGGTCATGTAGGGTCAAAAGCTAGGTCACCTGGTCAGATCAAAGGAAAAGCTTGTGAACACTCTAGAGGTCGCAGTTATGACCCAATCTTTATGAAACTTAGTCAGAATGTTTGCCTTGATGATCTCTAGATCAGATTCGAAACTGGGTCATGTGGGATAAAAAACTAGGCCAGTAGGCCAGATCAACTCTGGTGAGTGATATAGGGCCATCATGGCCCTCTTGTTTATGTTAACTTTGAAATTTTTTGTATTTGTTAAAGAAAGTCAGTGAAAAGTACGGTTTAGTCAGGGAAAAGTCAGGGAATTTCATTTTCTCAACTTAGTGGCAACCCTGCTCCTGCTTTGGATTTTTTTTTGTAACTTCCATTAATAAAAGTTTTTAAACAGGGTGGCAGCTGGTAAAAGACCACATTAAACTCACACAGTTACATAAAATGCAGAATGCATACCCGTTTCGATATTTTGTGACCTGAATCGAAAGCAAATAATCCTAACAAGTCTAAATTTGAGAATTTTACGATTTAGAACAATGAAATATATAGAAATTTCCATTTTCGCCACTCTCGATTTTTATGCACCACTTTGATCGCAAATTTGCCAGTTGGCTCAAGTGGCAAACAATGGTGTGGGTCCCCCAGTTACTTTAAATTGTAATTGACATTTGAATGTTTACCAGAAAAACCCGCATAATTTGACCAGGGGCTTAATTTTTTCCCCCAAAACCGGAAGAAAGCATTGGTTGCATCAAATTGAATTCTTTAATGTGAGGAATATATCCATAAGTTTGCACATAGCCTGTGGTTATACCCGATTCCAACTCTGCCTGCATTAATGTAAATAATTGTGGAACCTGGAGTCTCATTCAACATTGATACCGGTATATGGAAGTCACCAAATGAGCAAAATTGTGCCGTGACATAAAGCAAGAGAACTTAAACCTAACTCAAGGCAATTTCAGATACAAGGACTGGTTTACTGATTTACATGTATTATTAATACTTCAGGCCTCCAAGATTGAAGAATGTAGATCGAAGCAGCGCACAGCAGATCGCCGTCACCGTAGATAACGTGACTGTTATGATAACAGATTATCAACCAAAGAAACGCAAACTTGCCACCGAACTGACCAAAGTGCAGTCAGATATGAGTGACACTTCAAGCAATGCCAGCAATGATATTCACGAAGATAGACTTGTTAGTGATAATCATACCTGAAACGTCATTAAGTTCTTCAGATGTCGTCTTCATTTTATGTAAATCTTCCGGACTACCGTACTACAGTATGACATATAGTATCCTAGTGAATATTGACGGTTTCCGTCGGAGAACTGGTTCTTCTAACAGGGATGATTGCAAGTGTATTTGATTCTGTATTTTTTCAAAAGGCTGTCTTGCGGAAGGAATTGAATTCTATTATACCTCCATTTCAGAAAAGAGTGAGGGGGTGTTTGTTGTTATGCTCATTAGGGTCTGTCTCCAAAACATTCAGTTTCATATCTAAAGTTGAAGATCCCTTTGGTTTATGATTTCAGACATCATACCATGATTGCCTGTGGTCATTAGATGACCCTTATTATGACATACATTATCAGCTAGCCGCTGTAGTTCTGGTGTCAGTGAACATGTATATTAAAGGACGAGGTCACTCACTATGATCTTGAGACTGAAGAAACTTTCATTCATGAATTTGAGAATATTAAATTATGGGCCTTCAGTTTTCAAACTTGATAGTTATTTTTTGTAAGTGCTTATAAGATGATCACTATTGTTCAAAGGGTAAGTAGGTCAAGTGTCAAGGTCATAATGACCTCTTCTAAATGATAGGAGAACTTGTAGGTTGATGACCAGTAACTTTGAAGTTAAGGATGACTGCAGTGATTAGTATATAACTGTTTATATTTTTGAAGTCAGTTGTCCAAATGTTAAGTTACAACTATATACATGTATACCCAGTTTTATCCTACAGGCTATCATTTGCAGAAGTAGGGGACATTGTGTTTAACATAAATATGCTAATGTTGTAATGATCCTCATCTTACATTTATCATTTTGTATATAACCTAACATTATGTATAGAGAAAATGCATATTCTTCCATGAATCTATTTGTAGTGATTGTCATTGAATATTCATCTCAGCTACATTTAGCTTTGGCAACAGGTCTCGGTAGCTTTAGTTTTCTTTGTCTTTGAATCAAATCTTTAAAACACACAAGAAGTGATGTATGTATTATGTGATGGCACTGGTCATACATCTGGCTGTCCTTCCGTCATTAAATTATTTTAGTTTTTAGCTCGACTTTTCGAAGAAAAATTAGAACTATTGTTCTCACCCCAGCGTCGGTGTCGCCGTTGGTTAAAGTTTTTGATAAAGTCAGTTATCTCTTATACTATCAAAGCTATTGACTTGAAAATTAAAATGGTTATTTACTATCAAAGTCTGCACCAGGAGAAACAATCCCCATAACTCTGTTTGAATTTTGACTGAGTTATGTCCCTTTTGAACTTAAAATTTTTTGGCTAAAATTTTTGATAAAGTCAATATCTCTGTTGCTATCAAAGCTTTTCACGTGAACCTTAAAACAGTTATTTTCTGTCAAAGTCTACACCAGGAGAAACAATCCCAATAACTCTGATTTGAATTTTGACAGAGTTATTTGCCCCTTTTTAACTTAGAATTATTTGGTTAAAGTTTTTCCTGGCAAAGCTCTGTAATTAAGAGTCAAGCACATGAGAAAAGTCGAGCGCGCTGTCATCAGACAGCTCTTGTTTCAATATAACATAAGTATGAGTTGACCTATGACCTTCAGACTTGATTTGCACATTGCAAATCCTGATTGATTTTGAGGTCTGTGGTCAATATCACTGTGACTGTTAGTACAAGAATGTTTTTATTCTGTTCAATATCTTGAAAATGCCTAGACCTACTATCTTCAAACTTGATAACCTCAATTGATTGTGATGACAGTTGGTCAGATGTCAAAGGTCAAAGTCACAATAGCTGTTTGTACATACACCATTTCAACTCAGTGTCATGAGAACCCATTGACTCTTATCCTCAAACATAATTTATTGAAAACCCCTGACTTACAATCCTCAAACTTGGCATTAACAGTGCGCATGGGTAGTTGATGAAACCGGGATGGCTTTTGAGCACTGTTATTGTTATCACAAAAAGCTGTTCTGCTTAATATCTTGAAAGCACCCTGATCTAAGTTCTACAAACTTGGCAGGCACATTGCCAATGAACAGTGCATGACTGCTATTGTTTCGAGAATAATGAGTGAAAGGTCAAGGTATCCTGTTGGAACAAAAAAAACAACAACAACATTTCCACCAAGTATCTTGAGAATGCCTTGATCTAGTATCCGCAACCTTGGCATAAAATGTAAAAAGGAAATTTCTCTGTGAAAAAAGTATTTGCTTTAAAGGGAAAGGCAATGTTGTTCTTATGTTAATTCCATCTGTTGGAATTTCATGAACAGATTCAATGAAACCGAGTCTGTGATTATTCTTCTTGGTTGCATTCTTTGCTTCCAAAGGGTCTTTTAACAGATTTATTTAATTATTTAAAGAAGTGAGAGAGTTTTCAAAATCGGCTTAAAAATGAGAAAGTTATAAGCATTTAAATATTTTATCAAAATGGCAGCCATTTACAGAAAACAAAATGGTGGATATATTAAATTTCTAGACACATAATTAAACTGTATTTACTTTACAATTTTTTAAAATTTCAAACAGCCATATCTATTTCATTTGTGGTCCAATTTTAAAAATACTTTCAGCATTATGAAAGGATTAAGGATGACTTTCATCTAAAATTAACTTACTGACAGGCATTCCTTGCCCTTTAAATTGCAGCATATTTTTATGTCCCCCACCCCAACTCCCATCCTCCCTCCCTCTGGGAGAGACATGTTGTTAGCTCGACTAAGGAGAGCTGTCCTACTCGACCTGGTGTCAGAGTCTTTCCACGTTTCCACCTTGGTTAGTTTTTTAACACTTTCTCTTTTTTCACCATATCTCTAATTACTTGATGGATTTGATTCAAACTTAAAATAGTTATTCCTCATCATCACCCACATCATCTGAAATAAGGGCCATAACTCTTGCACAAATATTTCATGATTTATCCCCCTTTTCAGTTAGATTTCAAGGTTAAAGTTTTGATGCACTTTCACTCTATCTCTGTTATTACTGAATGGATTTGATTCAAACTTAAAATAATTGTTCAACATCATCACCCACATCATATGACACAAGGTGCATAACTCTGGCTCAATTTTTTTATGAATTATTTCCCTTTTTTACTTAGAATTTCAGGTTAAAGTTTTGATGCACTTTCACTCTATCTCTGGTATTACTGAATGAATTTGATTCAAACTTAAAATAATTGTTCAACATCATCACCTACATCATATGACACAAGGTGCATAACTCTGGCACAAATTTTTAATGAATTATTCCCCCTTTTTACTTAGAATTTCAGGTTAAAGTTTTGATGCACTTTTACTCTATCTCTGTTATTACTGAATGTTTTTGATTCATACTCGAAGTAGTTGTTCAGCATCATCACCCACATCATGTAACACAAGGTGCATAACTCTAGCGCCAATGTTTCATGAATTATGCCCCTTTTTACTTAGAATTTAAGGTTAATTTTGATGCATATTCACTATATCTCAGTTTTTAGCTCACCTGTCATGAAGTGACAAGGTGAGCTTTTGTGATCGCACAGCGTCCGTCGTCCGTCCGCGTAAACTTTTCCTTGTGACATCTCTAGAGGTCACAGTTTTCATGGGATCTTTATGAAAATGGGTCAGAATGTTCATCTTGGTAAATTCTAGGTCAAGTTCAGAACTGGGTCACGTGCGGCCAAAAAGTAGGTCAGTAGGTCTAAAAATAGAAAAACCTTGTGACCACTCTAGAGGCCATAATTTTCAATGGATCTTCATGAAAATTGGTCAGAATGTTCATCTTGATGATATCTAGGTCAAGTTCGAAACTGGGTCACGTGCCTTCAAAAACTAGGTCAGTAGGTCTAAAAATAGAAAAATCTTGTGACCTCTCTAGAGGCCATATATTTCACAAGATCTTCATGAAAATTGGTCAGAACGTTCACCTTGATGATATCTAGGTCAAGTTTGAAACTGGGTCACGTGCCTTCAAAAACTAGGTCAGTAGGTGAAATAATAGAAAAACCTTGTTCCTCTCTAGAGGCCATATTTTTCACGGGATCTGTATGGAAGTTGGTCTGAATGTTCATCTTGATGATATCTAGGTCAAGTTCGAAACTGGGTCACATGCGGTCAAAAACTAGGTCAGTAGGTCTAAAATTATTAAAATCTTTTGACCTCTCTAGAGGCCATATTTTTCAATGGATCTTCATGAAAATTGATCTGAATGTTCACCTTGATGATATCTAGGTCAGTTTCGAAACTGGGTCACGTGCCTTCAAAAACTAGGCCAGTAGGTATAAAAATAGAAAAACCTTGTGACCTCTCTAGAGGCCATATTTTTCATGAGATCTTCATGAAAATTAGTGAGGATGTTCACCTTGATGATATCTAGGTAAAGTTCAAAACAGGGTCACGTACGTTCAAAAACTAGGTCAATAGGTCAGATAATAGAAAAACCTTGTGACATCTCTAGAGACCATATTTTTCAATGGATCTTCATGAAAATTGGTCAGAATTTTTATCTTGATAATATCTAGGTCAAGTTCAAAACTGGGTCACATGAGCTCAAAAACTAGGTGACTATGTCAAATTATAGAAAAAACGACGTCATACTCAAAACTGGGTCATGTGGGAAGAGGTGAGCGATTCAGGACCATCATGGTCCTCTTGTTTATTATTGGCCATAGGGAAAAACTAAGACAACTTTTCTAATTTTTAGGTGTATTTTGACATATCTGTACCTTGTAAGAATTTTGTTTTTCTTTTTGGTTAAATTTCTTTCCTTTGTTGTTCCTGTCCTTTGGACTTAGATATATTTTTCTGAGGACCTTCTTGTCCTCAAGTGCAGTGATAACAGGTGAGCGATATAGGGCCATCATGGCCCTCTTGTTACCAAATGCATTTGATTCAAACATGAAGTAGTTGTTCCACATCATCACCCTCATCATATGACACAAGGTGCATAACTCCTGCACCAATATTTTATGAATTATGCCCCCTTTTTGCTTAGAATTATAGTTACGTAGTGTTTTGATACACTTCATATTTACCTCTCTGATTACTTGATATTTTTGACACAGACTCAAGCTATTGTGCAATATCTTCATCCACCATTGGAGTCATTAAACTCTCCAGTGACAGCTCCAGTTTCCTCAGATGTGCCCAGTTTCACTGTCCAGCATCGAAATAGTTGAGCGCGCTGTCTCCTGTGACTAGGGCTGGGGCGATTTCAAAATTTTGAAACCAGTTAATCATTTGTATGAAATCGAATCGAACCGGTTAATCGGGCGCCATATTTGAAATGCTTTTTAGCTCGACTATTCATAGAATAGTAGAGCTATTGGACTCGCCCATGCGTCGGCGTCCGCGTCCGCGTCCCGATTTGGTTAAGTTTTGTATGTAAGCTGGTATCTCAGCAACCACATGTGGGAATGGATTGAAACTTCACACACTTATTCACTGTGATAAACTGACTTACATTGCACAGGTCCCATAATTCTATTCTGCTTTTTTACAAAATTATGCCCCTTTTTCGACTTAGAAATTTTTGGTTAAGGTTTTGTATGTAAGCTGGTATCTCAGTAACCACTTGTGGGAATGGATTGAAACTTCACACACTTATTCACTGTGATAAACTGACTTACACTGCACAGGTCCCATAACTCTATTTTGCTTTTTTACAAAATTATGCCCCTTTTTCGACTTAGAAATTTTTGGTTAAGGTTTTGTATGTAAGCTGGTATCTCAGTAACCACTTGTGGGAATGGATTGAAACTTCACACACTTATTCACTGTGATAAACTGACTTACATTGCACAGGTCCATAACTCTATTTTGCTTTTTTACAAAATTATGCCCCTTTTTCGACTTAGAATTTTTTTGGTTAAGGTTTTGTATGTAAGCTGGTATCTCAGTACTCACTAATTGGAATGGATTGAAACTTCACACACTTGTTCACTGTCATGATCTGACATGCACAAAGCAGGTTCCATAACTCTATTTTGCTTTTTTACAAAATTATGCCCCTTTTTCGACTTAGAATTTTTTGGTTAAGGTTTTGTATGTAAGCTGGTATCTCAGTATCCACTAATGGGAAAGGATTGAAACTTCACACACTTGTTCACTGTCATGATATGACATGCAGTGCGAAGGGTCAATAACTCAACTTTGCATTTTACAAAATTATGCACCTTTTTGGGTTAAATTCTTATATGTAGGCTGGTATCTCAGTACCCTCTAATGGGAATGGATTGAAACTTCACACACTTGTCCACTGTCATGAGCTGATAAGCACTATGCAGGTTCCATAACCCTATTTTGCTTTTTTTAAATTATGCCCCTTTTTCGACTTTCGTATTCATTCAAGCGACAAGGCTGTTAAATAGTCGAGCGTTGCTGTCCTCCGACAGCTCTTGTTTTATTTCCTGACGACCGTATAAAGGTACTTTCAGCAGCTGACTTCATTAGGAACTTACAGACTTTATCATTTGGAAGCAGTGTGATAATTAATATTGGTGTATTTTATTTTAGATATATCACGACAAGCAAATCCAAGACTATTGATTTATGTTCAGTTGATGTGTTTTAGAGGAAATATTCTGCGGGTCTATGTGCTGGTCAAAGAAATGTATATAGATAAAGTATTTCTGATGTTTATTGTTTGAGATCGATTAGCGCTTTTGCAAAATTGAAACCAGTTTCACCTAGTAATCGAATCGGATCCGATTAACCAAGTAATCGTCCCAGTCCTACCTGTGACAGTTCTTGTTTTTGCCCTGTCCGTTCGTCACACTTCATTTCCGACCAATAACTGGAGAATCGTTTGACCTAGAACCTTCAAACTGTGGTAGGGCTTATTGAGCAGACCATGGAAAATGATTTCCTATCAGTAACTTTAGATTCACTTGACCCAGAATGTTTAAATTTCATAGGATGATTGAACATGCAAAGTAGATGACCCTTATTGATTCCCAAGTCATTGGATCAAAGGTCACAAGGGCCTGAACATGGAAAACCATTTCTGATCAGTTATTTGAGAACCACTTTACCCAGAATATTGAATATTCAAGGAATGATTGGACATGCAGAGTAGATGACCCCTATTGTTGTTTGGGTCGCTCTATTAAAGGTCAAGGTCACAGTGGCCAGAATATGGAAATCCATTTCCTGTCAGTAACTTTAGAACCTTCAAACTTCATGGGGTGATAGGACTTACAAAGTAAATGACTCGTTTTGGGGGTAACTTTATCAAAGGTCAAGGTCACAGGGGCCACCTCTCCGTCACACTTAATTTTTTATCAATAACTGAACCATTTGACCGAGAACCTTAAAACTTCGTAGGATGATAGGACATACAGAGTAAATGACCCATAAAACATTTGGGGTATCAGATCAAAGGTCAGGGTCACAGGGGCCTGAACATGGAAAACCATTTCTGATCAATAACTTGAGGACCATCCGACCCAGAATGTTGGAACTTTATAGGATGATTGGACATGTAGAGTAGACTATCCCGATTGATTTTTGGGTTACTTGATCAAAGGTCAAGGACACAGGGACGAGAACATGGAAAACGGTTTCCAATCAATAACTTGCACACCATTCGACCTAGAACATAAAAACTTCATAGGATGATAGGACTTACAGAGCAGATGACTATTATTGTTTTTGGCATCACTTGAGCTAATGTCAAGGTCACAGGGGTCTGAACATGGAAAATGGTTTCCTATCAATAACTTGAGAATCACTTGACCCAGAATGTTGAAACTTCGTAGGATGATTGGACATGCAGAGTAGATGACCCGTATTGATAAAGTCACAAGGGTCTGAACATGGAAAATGGTTTCCGATCAATAACTTCAGAACCACTTGACCCAGAATGTTGAAACTTCATAGAATTATTGGACATGCTAAGAAGGTGATCCCTGTTGCAGCCAACCATCAGTGTCTCTTTGACTTTTGCTCCTGTCCCCTCTTGACTTCTTGCCTATAACGACTATGCATTGGGGGAAACATGCGCTTTTCTACAAAAGCGTCTTCTAGTTTTCTCGCTAATTGATTGTTCTACACATCAAAAAAAAACATAGGGAGAGGCTGTCTTTGATTGTTTAGAATTAAGGAATTCTCAGACAAAAAGAGTTGGATTTAAAAAAAATCCCAAATGTTTTGCTTTTTTTGGAATTAACAGTTTGTGGACCATTTTATTACTGGGAAAAATGTTGCATGTGGAATGCAGGCAGTGTGCAGTTTGCTGTTCAATCTTTTCAAGAATAATTTAACATATAACAGTATTCATTACGGACATATTGAAATTTCATAAATGAAACTTTTTTGTAATGTTTTTGAGGTATGAAATACAATAAAACACATGATGCATTTTAAGCACATGTAAATGAAAACTACATTGTTTTAATTTTGTTCAGGGTGAGCTATTAGTATAGGTGGATGGTCCGTTGTCCATCATCCGCCGTCTTGTGTCAACATTTTTCCTTAAACATCTTCTCTGAAACTACTGGTCAGAATTACACCAAACTTGGTCAGTAGTGTCCTGGCATGGACTTTTATCAAATTTGTCCGAATGGTTCACCTTGGCACCTTTGAGGAAATGTGCCAAAGCTAAAAATTGAAAACTGTTAAAAAACTTCTTCTCAGGAATCGGTTGATGGCTCTTCATTAAACTTAGTCTGTATCATCATAATAAGGGCCAATGTCAATTTTGTTCACTTGGCCCTTTTTAAGGGCCGCTAGAGCTAAAATTAGAAATACCTTTAAACGACTTCTTCACATGACTGTTAGATGGATCTTCATCGCACTTGGAGGCATCATTATAAAGTCCTCTCAAAAGTTTGTCCAAATGGGGGCACTTGGCCCCTTTCAGGTGCCACTAGAGCTAAAAAGACCTTTTAAAGACTTCTCTAGAACAGCTGAATGGATCTTCATCAAACTTGGTCTGTACCATCGTTATTAGGCTCTCTCCCATTTTTATTAGCTCACCTGAGCCAAAGGCTTTTGTGCCCGCTCAATGTCCGTTGTGCGTCGTTTGTCCATCAACATTTTGTAAAAGAAATCTTCTTGAAAACCACTGGGCAGAATTACACCAAATTGCACAGGAATGATCCTTGGGTACCCCCTTTCAAAATTGTTCGAAGAATTGAATTCAATGCAGACCTCTGGTTGCCATGGCAACCGAAAGGAAAAACTTTAAAAAATCTTCTTATCCAAAACCACATGTCATAGGCTTTTCTATTTGGTATGTAGCATCATCTAGTGGTCCTCTATCAAGATTGTTCAAATTATCCCCCTCTGGTCAAATATGGCCCCGCCCTGGGGGTCACATGGTTTACATATACTTGCATAGGGAAATCTTCTTGTCCGAAACCACAAGGCATAGAACCTCAATATTTGGCATGTGATATCATCTAATGATCCTCTATAAAGACTGTTCAACTCATTTCCCTGGGGTGAAAAGAGGCCCCCCTCCAGGGGTCCCAAGTTTCACATAAATTTATATAGGAAAAATCTTCTTTTGAAACTATATGACTAGGCCTTTGATATTTGGTATGTAGCATTGCCTTGAGGTCCTCTACCAAAATTATGCAAATTATGCTCCTGGGTTGAAAAGAGGCCACACCCGGTAGATCCCAAGTTTTACATAGACACACAGGAAAAAACTTTAAAAATCTTCCTGTCTGAAGCCACAAGACCTAGGCCTTTGATGTTTGGTATGTAGCATTTCCTTGTGGTCTTCTACCAAGATTGTTCAAATTATGCCCCTGGGGTGAAAAGAGGCCCCACCCCGGGAGTCCCAAGTTTTACATGGACTTATTTAGGAAAATATTTTCAAAATCTTCATGTCTGAAACTGCAAGGCCTAGCAGGGTTCGCACAGGACTGGAAAAGTCATGGAAAACGAGATTTGTCTGGAAAAGTCAGGGAAAATTGAATTTTTGCATTTTGTCATGGAAATGTCATGGAAAATTTAAAAATCATCATGGAAAGTAGGAAAGTGATCTGGAATAAGTCTGTATGTGCATAAAACGATTACATCTGTTTTAATTTAATATCAGAAAAATCCAGATTTAAACGCGTAATCGAACAATTAGTAATTTACGTCAATATTGGGGTCGAATCTGGTTGGGTACGAAATGACCGTTAAGTTTACTATTGCACCGTTTCCGGTTTATTTTCGTTGAACTTTTAAAATTGAAACTAAGCGTGAAATAGCTAAAAATAGTAAAATATGAGTCAGAAAAGAAGTTGCCGATACAACACTAACTGGGAAAGGAATGAACAGTACAAAGCATGGTTAAAGCCTTTCAAGTCGGATAACAGGAAAGCCTTATGCACCGTCTGTGACAAATTTATCGATCTGTCAAAAATTGTGTGACAAAGCAGAAACCACAGGAAAGATAGCATTTGTGACCCAAGCTAACTCTTTGAGAAGGACTGCTAAAGAAAAGCAACAGGAATTAGAGTAGTTGGACCTTAAACTTGACCATAAACTTGACTCACTAAAACAAAAAGAGTAAACAGCTGTTGGAACTTGAACTTTACTCTTGAAAAAGAAAAAAAAAACAACTGAAGTCTTATTTTGCAAATAGTTTGAAATAAAAGTCTTTGTATGCCAATAAAATGAGTGTATCATTGCATTTATTTCGAGTTTCGTGTGTTTGGATTGCATCATGGAAAACCAGGCAATGTCATGGAAAAGTCATGGAATTCTTGTATCCAAGATCTGTTTGAACCCGGCCTAGGCTTTTGATATTTGGTAAATTGGTATGTTACATTGCCTAGTGGTCCTCTACCAAGATTATGCCCCTGGGGTAAAAGAGGCCCTGCCCTGGGGGTCCCAAGTTTTACATAGACTTACATAGAAAAAAACTTTTAGTAATCTTCTTGACTGAAAGTTCTAGTAGGCTTTTGATATTTGGTATGTAGTATTGCCTAGTGTCTCTCTAACAAGATTATTCAAATTATGCCCCTTGGGTGAAAAGAGGCCCCGCCCGAGGGTTACTTAATTTTTTGTTCGACTATTCAAAGAATAGTAGAGCTATTGGACTCACCTGTGCGTCGGCATCTGTGTCTGCGTCGGCGTCCGCAGCCCAATTTGGTTATGTTTTTAGCTCACCTGAGCGAAAGGCTCATGGTGAGCTTTTGTGACCGCTCAATGTCCGTTGTGCGTCGTCAGTCGTCCGTCCCTCTATAATTTCTATAAAAATCTTGAAAAGCACTGGGCAGAATTACACCAAACTTCACAGGAATGATCCTTGGATGGTCCCCTTTCAAAATTATTCAAAGAATTGAATTCCGTGCAGAATTCTGGTTGCCATGGCAACTGAAAGGAAAAACTCTTAAAATCCTAAAAAATAATTCTTGTCCCAAACTGCAAGGCCAACAGCCTTGATATTTGGCATGTGACATCATCTAATGGTCCTCTATTAAAATTGTTCAAATTATGCCCCTGGGTTGACCACAAGACCTAGGCCTTTGATATCTGGTATGTAGCATTGATTTAAAAACTCTTCTTGTCCTAAAATTCAAGGCCTAGGCCTTTGATATTTGGTGTGTAGCATTGCTTAGTGGATCTCTTACAAGATTGTTCAAATTATACCCTTTGGATGAAAAGAGGCCCCGTCATGGGGGTCACTTGTTATATGAGTTATATAGGAAAAAGTACTTAAAAATTATTAGATCATAGTTCCTAGACTGTTTAATTATAATAACCTGATGACCCCAAGTGATTAGGGGTCACCTGACTGTGACTTTGACCTACTGACCTACTTTCTTGTTTTTTAAGATACAACCTTGAAATTTGGATGACATGTACAGTTAAGCACACAGATCTTAAAACTGACTATTAGTGACCATGAATGTGACCTACTGACCTACTTTCTTTATATTTTAGGATCAGTTTGTCATTTGAAACATGTAGCTAATATTACTCGGGTGAGCGATTCAGGGTCATCATGACCCAGTTGTTGTATGTAAGCTGGTATCTCAGTAACCACTTGTGGGAATGGATTGAAACTTCACACACTTATTCAGTGTGATAAACAGACTTACATTGCACAGGTTCCATAACTCTGTTTTGCTTTTTTACAAAATGATGCCCATTTTTTTACTTAGAGACTTTTGGTTAAGGTTTTGTATGTAAGCTGGTATCTCAGTACTCACTAATGGGAATGGATTGAAACTTTACACACTTGTTCACTGACATGATCTGACATGCACTAAGCAGGTCACATAACTCTTTATGCCCCTTTTTCCACTTAGCAGTTTTTGGTTAAGTTTTTTGTATGTAAGCTTGTATCTCAGTATCCACTAATGGGAATGGATTGAAACTTCACACACTTGTTCACTGTCATGATCTGACATGGACTGTGCAGGTCCAATAACTCTACTTTGCATTTTTAGAAAAGTATGCCCCTTTTTCGACAGCAGTTTTTGGTTAAGTTTTTGTATATAAGCTGGTATCTCAGTATCCGCTTACAGGAAAGGATTAAAACTTCACACACTTGTTCACTGTCTTGATATAACTTGCAGCGCAAAGGTTCAATAACTCTACTTTGTATTTTTACAAAAGTATGCCCCTTTTTCAACTTGGCAGTTTTTGGTTAAATTCTTATATATAAGCTGGTATCTCAGTACCCACCAATGGGAATGGATTGAAACTTCACACACTTGTCCACTGTCATAAGCTGATAAGCACTATGCAGGTTCCATAACCCTGTTTTGCATTTTTTATACACCCGAAGGGATGTATTATGTTATGACGCTGGTGTCCGTCTGTCCGTCCATCTGTCTGTTCGTCTGTCCGTTAGCAATTTCGTGTCCGCTCTGTAACTCTTGAACCCCTTGAAGGATTTCAAGGAAGCTTGACACACATGTTCACCACACCGAGACGACGTGCAGAGCGCATGTTTTGGATGTCTCGCTTCAAGGTCAAGGTCACACTTAGGAGTCAGAAGTCATATCAGTTTGTTTCATGTCCACTCTGTAACTCTTGAACCCCTTAAAGGATTTCAAAGAAACTTGACACAAATGTTCACCACACCAAGACAACGTGCAGAGCGCATCTTCCGGACTACTCGCTTCAAGGTCAAGGTCACACTTAGGGGTCAAAAGTCATATCAGTTTGTTTCGTGTCCGCTCTGTAACTCTTGAACTGCTGGAAGGATTTCAAAGAAACTTGGCAGAAATGTTCACCACACTGAGACGATGTGCAGAGCGCATGTTCCGGATGACTTGCTTCAAGGTCAAGGTCACACTTAAGGGTCAAAGGTCATATATGACTGCTTTGTGTATATTGCTCTGCATTGCAGTGCTCTTGTTTTTATTTGGCAGATCTCTTATTTGTTCACTTACAATAATTTTTTTTTAATTACTTCCCTTTTGTGTTACTATAAATAGCTTATTTTGAAACTTTTTAGCTCACCTGAGCACGAAGTGCTCAAAGGTGAGCTTTAGTGATCACCCTGTGTCCGGCGTCCGTCGTCGTCCGTCGTCTGTCCGTCCGTCCGTCCGTCCGTCCGTCGTCAACAATTTGACTGTTAACACTCTAGAGGTCACATTTTTGACCCAATCTTAATGAAACTTGGTCAGAATGTTACCCTCAATAAAATCTTGGACGAGTTCGATATTGGGTCATCTGGGATCAAAAACTAGGTCATCAGGTCAAATCAAAGGAAAAGCTTGTTAACACTCTAGAGGTCACATTTTTGGCCCAATCTTAATGAAACTTGGTCAGAATGTTACCCTCAATAAAATCTTGGACGAGTTCGATATTGGGTCATCTGGGGTCAAAAACTAGGTCATCAGGTCAAATCAAAGGAAAAGCTTGTTAACACTCTAGAGGTTACAATTTTGGCCCAATCTTAATGAAACTTGGTCAGGATGTTACCCTCAATAAAATCTTGGACGAGTTCGATATTGGGTCATCTGGGGTCAAAAACTAGGTCACCAGGTCAAATCAAAGAAAAAGCTTGTTAACACTCTAGAGGTCACATTTTTGGCCCAATCTTAATGAAACTTGGTCAGAATGTTACCCTTAATAAAATCTTGGACGAGTTCGATATTTGGTTATCTGGGTTCATAAACTAGGTCACCAGGTCAAATCAAAGGAAAAGCTTGTTAACACTGTAGAAGCCGCATTTATGACTGTAACTTCATGAAACTTGGTCAGATTGTTAATATTGATGATCTTAAGGTCCAGTTTGAATCTGGGTCATGTAGGATAAAAAACTAGGTCACCAAGCCAAATCAAATGAAAAGCTAGTTTACACTAGAGGCCACATTTATGACCATACCTTAATGAAACTTGGTCAAATCTTGATGATCTATAGCTCAAGTTCAAATCTGGGTTAGGTGGGGTCAAAAACTAGGTCACTAGGTCATATCAAAGAAAAGCTTGTTAACACTCTAGAGGCCACATTTATGACTATATCTTCATGAAACTTAGTCAGAATGTTAAACTTGATGATCTTTAGGGCAATTTTGAATCTGGGTCATGTCGGGTCAAAAACTAGGTCACCGGGTCAAATCAAAGGAAAAGCTAATTAACACTGTAGAGGCCACGTTTATGACCATATCTTCATGAAACTTAGTCAGAATGTTAATCTTGATGATCTTTAGGTCAAGTTTAAATCTGGGTCAGATGGAGTCAAAAACTAGGTCACTAGGTCATATCAAAGAAAAAGCTTGTTAACACTCTAGAGGCCACATTTATGACTATATCTTCATGAAACTTAGTCAGAATGTTAAACTTGATGGTCTTTAGGTCAAGTTCGAATCTGGGTCATGTCGGGTCAAAAACTAGGTCACGGGGGTCAAATAAAAGGAATAGTTAGTTAACACTTTAGAGGCCACATTTATGACCATATCTTAATGAAACTTGGTCAGAATGTTAATCTTGATGATCTATAGGTCAAGTTTAAATCTGGGTCAGGTGTTTAAAAAAACTAGGTCACTAGGTCAAATCAAAGGAAAAGCTTGTTAAGACTCTAGAGGCCAGATTTATGACTGTATCTTCATGAAACTTAATCAGAATGTTAATCTTGATGATCTTTAAGTCAAGTTCGAATCTGGGTCATGTGGGGGCAAAAACTAGGTCACCGGGTCAAATCAAAGGAAAAGCTAGTTAACACTTTAGAGGCTACATTTATGATCATATCTTAATGAAACTTGGTCAGAATGTTGATCTTGATGATCTTTAGGTCAATAGGTCAGGTGAGCGATACAGGGCCTTCATGGCCCTCTTGTTTATTATTGGCCATAGGGAAAAACTGAGACCACTTTTCTGTGGTGCAACATGGATGGTACCTCTAAGTTTTAGGTGTATTTTTACATACCTGTACCTGATAAGGATTTTTTTTTGTGGACTTTGAATATTTTTTTTGTGGACTTAGATTTGTCTTTTGAAGTTTTCCTTTTGTTGTTCCACTCCTTTGGGCTACAACAGTCAGTTTCTTTAAATTTTGCTCCCATCCTATGATGTAATCCGTCGGGCGTATATTGCCCGCTTGGCGGAGCTCTTGTTATAAAATTATGTCCCTTTTTAGCTCACCTGAGCCAAAGGCTCAGAGTGAGCTATTGTGATCGCTCACCATCCGGCGGCCAGCCACACTTTCCTATAAACAACATCTCCTAAACCATCAGGCCAATTTTGATGAAACTTCACAGGGATGTTTCTTGGATGGTCTTCTTTAAAAATTGTTCAAAGAATTGAATTTCATGTAGAACTCTGGTTGCCATGGCAATCGAAAGGAAAAACTTTAAAAATCTTCTTGTCCAAAACCACAGGTCATAGGGCTTTTATATTTGGTATGTAGCTTCATCTAGTGGTCCTCTACTAAGTTTGTTCAACTTACTCCCCTCGGGTCAAATATGGACCCCGCCCTGGTGATCACATGGTTTACATAGACTTATATAGGGAAATGTTTGAAAATCTTCTTATCCAAACCCAAAAGGCATAGAGCCTCAATATTTGGCATGTAACATCATCTAATGGTCCTCTATAAAGATCGTTCAAATTGTGCCCCTGGGTTGAAAAGAGACCCCGTCCCAGGGGTCCCAAGTTTTACATAGTCTTATATTGGAAAAGACTTAAAAAATCTTCTTGTCTGAAACCAAAAGACCTAGGCCTTTGATATTTGGTACGTAGCATTGTCTTTTGGTTCAGTACCAAAATTTTTCAAGTTATGCTCCTGGGATGAAAAAAGGCCCCTAGGCGTTTGATGTTTGGTATGTAGCATTGCCTTGTCGTTCCCTACCAAGATTGTTCAAATTATGCCCCTGGGGTGAAAAGAGGCCCTGCCCCGGGGGTCCCAAGTTTTACATAGACATATATAGGATTTTTTTTTAAAATCTTTATGTCTGAAACCTCAAGGCCTAGGCTTTTGATGTTTGGTATGTTGCATTGCCTAGTAGTCCTTTACCAAGACTTACATAGGAAAAAACTTTAAAAAATCTTCTTGACTGAAAGCCCAAAGCCTAGGCTTTTGATATGCAGTATGTAGCATTGCCTAGTGGCTCACTAACAAGATTGTTCAAATTATGCCCCTGGGGTGAAAAGAGGCCCCATCCCGAGGGTCACAGTTTTTTAGCTCACCTGAGCACAAAGTGCTCAGGGTGAGTTATTGTGATCGCTCACCGTCCGGCGTCCGTCTGTCCACACTTTCTTTTAAACAACATCTCCTCCTAAACCGCCAGGCCAATTTTGATGAAACTTCACAGGGATGTTTCATGGATGGTCCTCTTTAAAAATTGTTCAAAGAATTGAATTCCATACTGAACTCTGGTTGCCATCGCAACCGAAAGGAAAAATTAAAAAAATCTTCTTGTCCAAAACCGCAAGTCGTAGAGCCTCAATATTTGGCATGTGGCATCATCTAATGATCCTCTACGAAGTTGTTCAAATTATTACCTTGGGGTGAAAAGAGGCCCCTTCCGGGGGTCCCAAGTTTTACATAAGACTTATATAGGAAAAAACTTTAAAAATCTTTGTCTGAAAGTTCAAGGCCTATGCCTTTGATATTTTGTATGTATCATTGCCTAGTTGATCTCTAACAAGTTTGTTCGAATTATGCCCCTGGGGTAAAAAGAGGCCCCGCCCAAGGGACACTTGATATATGAGTTATATAGGAAAAATACTTCAAAAATTATCAGATCATATTTCCTAGACTGTTTAATTATATTTACCTGATGACCCCAAGTGAAAAGACCCACCCGACTGTGACCTTGACCTACTTTCTTGTTTTTTAAGTTGGAGCCTTGAAATTTGGATTACATGTACAGTTTTGCACACCAATCTTTAAACTGACTTTCAGTGACCCTGAATATGACCTACTGACCTACTTTCTTGTTTTTGAAGCTTTAGCAAAAAAAAAATTGTTCAAGCAAGCAACTTAACTCAGGTGAGCGATATAGGGCCATCATGGCCCTCTTGTCTGACTTTTATATTCATTCAATTGACAAGGCTGTTGAATAGTCAAGCATTGCTGTCCTCCGACAGCTCTTGTTATATGAGTTATATAGGAAAAAATACTTCAAAAATTATCTGATCATATTTCCTAGACTGTTTAATTATAAATTTATAATTACCTGATGAACCCAAATAATTAGGGGTCAATTGACTGTGACCTTGACCTACTGACCTACTTTCTTGTTTCTTAAGATACAGCCTTGAAATTTGTATGACATATACAGTTTTGCACACGGATCTTAAAACTTAATCTTAAAAGATTTTGTCTACTGACATACAGAGAGAGCAACAGACATTTGCAAAACAATATGCAGCCTCTTTTACAGGGTGGAGGTGGGGGCGGGGAATAAGTCTGATCAAATGGTTAATTAATTATTTAAAAGACAGATCTCAAAAAGTTTTTGTGGCTTCAACCCTTTCAAATTCAAGTTATCTAGATGGGATGTTCCTCAAGGCTCAGTGTTATGTCCTTTAATATTCCTCATTTACGTCAATGACACTTACAAATACTACTAGACTTTTCGCAGATGATAGTTCTCTATCCGTAACAACAAGTGTATGGGCGGCGGTTACCGCCAAAATTAGTAAATATACAATCCATTCATAAACAAGTCAGTCAGTGCAGTGCATTTCAACGCCGTCTAGTCTAAAACTCTATCCCGTCCAATAAATTTGCATTCAACGCATTGTATTTTGAAACCATTTAACACAAAACTGCATTCCATCCATCTAAACATGGAACGATGCATTGAAAAACTTGTTGCGATGCATCGTACTATGAAATCATCCAACAAAACATGATACCATCCAGCTCAATGTGAAGCCGTTTAACACAACATGAGTACGTGCAGTGTAAAATGAAATGATTTATTACAACTTGACGCCATCTAAAGCATATTGAAACCGCTTTGTGTAATTAAGAGCGGTGTATAATAACTTGATGCCATGCAGTCCAATGTGAAGACGTTTAATGCAACATGAGTTCGTGCAGTGTAAAATGAAACGACTCATTAAAGCTTGGCACCGTCTAATGCATACTGAAACCGTGTTGTGTGATTTGGAGAGGCGTATCAAAATTTGATGCCATGCAGCCAAATATGAAACCGTTTGACGAAACACGAGTACGTGCATTGTAAAAGGTTAATAAGACTATCAGTTCATATGTTTGCCCTAACAAGTTTTTCAATGCATCGTTCCATGTTTAGATGGATGGGATCAAGTTTTGTGTTAAATGGTTTCAAAATACAATGCGTTGAATGCAAATTTATTGGACGGGATGGAGTTTTAGACTAGATGGCGTTGCAATGCACTGCACTGACTGACTTGTTTATGAATGGATTGTATATTTACAAATTTTGGCGGTAACCGCCGCCCATACAAGTGACATTGCTTTAAAGCAGCATGTCTCCAGATTTGGCTAAAAAAATATCTTTCTTTCAAATTGAAGTTTGGTCATATTATGAACATTAGAATATGAATTTTTGTTTCTAACATATTTTAAAAGTTCCAAATCAAGAAAAAAGATGACTGCGTCGGGAATCGAACCCCGGACCGCCGCGGCAATAAAGCCATTTTCCCGTCGTCGTAACCAATAGCGCTATAGCTGAAGTAGTGAATAATGACTTCAAAATATCGATATTTATAATGGAGACAGTTTACCTGGAGTAAAAGCGTGACAAACGCTTTCCGAATTTCATCGCAAAAAGTAGTAAAAACAGCAAATTCTCATGTGTTTCTGTAACATAAAGTTTGTCAGTAGTTAAGTTTTAAAGCCTTCTTAAGAAATATAGAGCTAGCATTTATTTCAAGATATCTAAAAAATATTATTTTTTGTTGTCGAACGAGCTGGAGGCATGCTGCTTTAATGGAAGAAACGCTAAATAATGATTATATAGCAACAATTAAATCTAGCCTCAGATTTTAAAGCAATAATTCATAAAACATACATCAAATTTAACTGTCAGACACCAAATTGATTGAAATCAAAATTATTGCTGTTTCTTTATTTTTGTTGAGGGTCACCAATTTTATTTTCTTTATTTCCACATTTTTCCTGCATTGACCACCTGCTGGGTTTAAATTGGTAGGCAATTTTTGATTCACCATTGCTTTTCCTGCCCACGGTCACTTCTCTTGGATTATTCTGTAATAGAAGAGAAGAACATGACCATAAATCAAACAAGTAAAATTTTGATGCGGAGCATCAAGTCGCCGGAGAACTGAATTTAATTATTAATAACAAACATTCATGGCACAGAGATTTTCGGACAGTCGATTTCTGTAGCACATAGACTTAATTACTGTTCGGATTGCATTTGCACATTCTAATCTCACAGGTAATTATGTACCTGGCCAGGGATGCAAAAATTGTTTATATTTAAAGCACTAAAAAGTTACTGAGATTGAATGTTGGATGCATTTTGTTTACATCTTTGTTAAAGGTGCTAAATAAAGACAAAAAAAAAACAACACAACTCTTTTAAAAGACTACACATTTTGAAATATACTACTAAAACATTACGATAGCCGTGTAATATTCCCTTGAAGTCAAAATATGTGCAGAGAAACGACTGCTTTTTTGTATTTTCTTAGACTGACATGGATGGTCTTTTTGTCCTACTTTCGTGTTTATCGCTTTTCCGTAATTTCATGACTATTTGGTCAGATCCGATGTAGTGGGTCATATTTTCAGTAAATACGAAGCCACAACTACAAACTCTGGTTTTCATATAATACTCGTTCGGGCGTTAGTAGTGGACCTTTAAATAAACATTAATGTAATATACATACATTATAAATTATGAGACTTTTTGCCAATATTTTAGTTAGAAAAAAAGAAGAAAATGTTCATGAAATGTCTTAGCAATTGGTAAAAAGCTGCGAAAAATATGAACATCTGCATAATTAAGACATATGTACGCTAGTATATAGACTACCCACTAGACTGATATTAAATATATTTCTACATTTTTCCCCTTTTTTTAACGAATTAAATTTCATGGAGACAAAAGCCAGTCTATTTGAGAGATCTTCACAGAGGAATGATGTTGAAATTATGATATTGGACATAGGATTTCACTACATTCAATCATAAATATTTAAAAAGATTATCATAGTCTAGGAGCTAGTCTAGCTAGTATAGTATTTTTCAACTTTGACAAATGAGAGTCAAAAGTTATAAATTAAAAATTATTCTAATATGCAAGTCTCTTTTAAAACACTCTTACGATAGAATGGCGTCACATTAATGTGCGGTAACGTCAAAGGTTTTGTTGCGACCAAGAAGGAGTGCTTCTGTATTTTATCTACTGTTTTAGGTAAAGGGCATATAAGAATCGAAATAACTGATAGCTAAACCGTGTTTTAACACTATTTATACACTGGGGCGGTAATACGTCGCACAAATAATTTCATTCGGGCTGCGCACACGTGAAATTATTACGCCCGCCCATCGTGCATAAATAGTGTTAAAGCACTCTTTTGCTATCAATTATGTCTTAAATGGGTTGTATATATATTTCAAGCTACTTCATGTAACATATGAAGTTGCAGGACAAACGTTTCAAACTATTATTTTCCACAATGTTATTAGAATATATTTGTTAAATGGATTGGATTTTGTAACAATCACTATTTACACAGACGAAAAATGACAAAATTAAGATAAATAAGGATTTTGATTTTATAAACTTTTACACAGAATATTATCTTTGATGTTAGTAAAAATTTGCAGAAAAAATATATTGTTTCGTTTGTAACTGATTTAAATTTCGAACACTTGTTCTGACAGATTCCGGTTATTTATTTTTTATTATTTTACACAGGTATTATACCATTTTACTGAATCCTATTTAGGTTATGAATCAAGAGTCAATCAACTGAACCAATGTAAACTGGCGTACAATTAAGAAATAATTTATAGCAACGATGAAAGATGTTCATGGTCTCCCCACTCTGGTTCTCAAAAAAGAGAAAATGATTATATACAGACAGGTCACTTTATGTAACTTCCATGTTTATATTTTCTTTTGACTAATATAGATTTCAATAAAAGGCTTCAATAACAAAGTTAAAGTTAATGTTCTCTGTAATCAATCTGCTAATTTCTAGTACATGTTTGAAATGCATTTATGTATAACATCATACAATAATCACACAATCCATTGAGTTTACATAAACAACACACATCACACAATGTTTGTCCGAATCTTTTAACCATAAACCTGGCTGTTATCAGATCATTCTAAAAACAGACACAGATTAGACTCTTCCGTGCGTTTATACTACATGTGCTATAGGGATCAGTTCTTTATACATTTTTCCTATTTTCCTAAAAGGCTATGTCTTGAAATAATAAAACTCTTATACAATTTTCAGCTTCTAATTCCTTTATGTAAGCCTTTCATTAACAGCCATATTTTTCTTTTATTTACAATATCAGTTTTTCATTGTCACATTTTAATAACTTCTCCTACCAGCGGCAAAATCCTAATGTGTATCAAATATAGTCGCCGGTTTCTGCCGGCGAATAACCACCTATGACAATAATATGAGCGTCTGAGAGACAGTCATATCGCTACCAATTTATCAATCTTTAACTAATTAAGTGTGCAACCTACGTTTTGACCAATCAGAGCGAGTTGTTTTTCAAAAATGTAGCTTCTTATTCCTTAAGACCAATGTGTCTGTACCAATAATTTTCGAAGGACAGCTCTACACGCTGAAGAGCGTTGACTGAATGAGCATGCGTACCAACGACCGCACCTTCATCGTATTTCAAAGGCAGCCAACAAATTTTTGTTAGTCAAAGGTAGATGGAGAATCCGACACGACTGACTCAGCAATTTTGATTGGTCAAAGGTAAATTTCACACTATGTCAGACAGATTCCATGAAGAGAATTCTTCGAGAAAAAGAAACCTCGGTCAGTCACTCCCTATCGGTTTCTTTTTCACAAAGAATTTACTTCATAAACTCCATCTATAACAAAGATACAGTGTGGTTTCTTATTTCAAAGTCTTTGTGTTATGTTCCAGTCATAATTAAAGGGATATGCTCCAGTCATAATAAAGAGAGATAATTAAATAATGCGGCTATATGTAGAGTTATAATTCTTGTCCACTGCATCCCCTCGATGCCCTCTCTGAGCATGTGAAGTTTCATCTACATTTTATATAAAAATGTGCATATATTTGATCCCTATTAAGATTTCTGATATCTTTAATGTATTTATAATTAATTAATTATGCATTTACGTACAAAGCAGGCAGTTTGTCTTGGTCTGACGGGGTTGGTTTTTCCAGACGTATTAGAATATAATAAAACTGGTTTTACTTGTTTATATAATAAGAAATCATTATGCTTAATTCATAGTAATAATTCTTATTGTAAATCGTGCCAAGTCGTTCTTGGTCTACTGCAGGCTTCGTCTCCCCAGACCTCGATTTTGTAAGGGATCTCCCATTGTACCCCTCCTCCTTGAAAAGACTAGACTGAATAAAGATACTGTACGATTCCATTCCATTCAACGGTTCAAAAGCTTTTCCTGGAATTTACTGATGTAGGAAGCAATATGTTCATGAGCTATAACATACAAGCTTACGTTACTCACAAAATTAAATGACTGCAATGAGAAAAGAGTTATGGGTCTTGACATCTATACTCCTCTACTGGCAGCTTAAGTTTCAAAGCTATGTGTTCAAGAGTGAACCTAACAATAACCAGGAAATTTAAAAAGGGCCGTAATTCTGACAATGTGCAAGCTTAATGATTCTTGACCTAGTTTCTAACCTTGTGATAATAAAAAAGTGTATAAAGTTTCAAAACCCATAGCTCTTTAAATATTCATGGAAAAGGACATAAACAAAACTTTGACCAATAAAATGGACATAGAGGGTCACAATGCAGACAAAGTTATGGTTCTTGGCAATTTTTAAGTACATATTTCTGGTGAAATGCAAGATAAATTATGGTTCTTAACCAGCATATATAACGGACGATGATAAACAAGTCTGCAAAATTAAATGCTATAGCTCTGATAGCTTTTCAGAAAAGTGGACCTAAAAACCCAAAGAAATTCTAATTTTCATTAGGTCATAATTCTAAAGTGCATGAACAATGCTCTGTTTCTTACACATAATGATTATTAGCATTCAAGTTAAATGGACCTAATACAAAATAACCAAGAAATTCCAAAATTCTAATTACAATTTTTTATAGGGCCACAATGTTGGCAAAATGCAAGCAAATGTGACATACTTAACTAGTGATGATAAACAAGTCTGCAAAGTTTCAGAACTATAGCTGTAACAGTTTTTGAAAAAAAGTGCACATAAACAATCATTCGAGCCTACAAATTAAATTTAAGCAGTTTTATTTTCATTATTTGATATTTAAGCTTACAATTGAATAGCCTCCAACAATTTTTCTGCCACCTTCTTACAATACACTAACAGGTTCTGTTTCCTGTGCTAGAATAAAATAATACAAGACTTTTTCCAAATTTCCCTTAAGAGTTTTGTTTTTCAAATTGCGACCACGGTTCTTTTAGACAAATACACAGGACAAATCTATACATTATTATCTATAACTTGGAAAGAAATGGGTTAATTCCTGCTTGTGCACTTTGTCCAAAGTAAACATTTCCACTAAAATTCTGCGGTGTTTCATTAGACTGCATCTGAAACAGATAGCAAATAGCCTGTCGGCCTAAATATGTTTTTTTCAAAAATCGGACAAGCTTAACATGAAATTTTAGAACTTAGTACGTGAGTATTCACCTTTAATGGTTGCAAACATGTACTTACAATTTAGTTGAAGCATTCTGTGATTTAGGTTGTATGTAGTCTCAGTACTAGGTCTGTCTGTCATTTCATCCTGTAGCATGGTCATCGAAGCAGTCAAATTTCTCTGAACACCTAAATTCATACATATGTGAGGAAATACTTCTTAAAAACTTTATATGTACACCCAAGATTTCTATGGTTTTCCAAAACACGGAAAAACATGAAAACATTTGGGAATGCCCGGGTTGATCTTCATTAAACTTTGTCAGAATGTTTGTCTGTATTAAATCTAGTTTAAAATTGGTTTCTCCGAGTTGAAAAACTAGGTCAAATCATAGAAAACCATTGTTAACACTTTTGAGACCACATTTTCTATTTGATCTTTATAGAAAAATTCATAATGTATGTCACCGTGAAATATATGTCAGGCTCAAAACTCAGTTACCTGAGATCATGAAGTAGGTCACTAGGTCAAATCATAGAAAAACCTTGTTAACACTCTTTGTCATAATCTTCGTCTCTATGAAATCTAGGTTAGGTTCAAAACTTGATAATTTAGGTCATATACTAGGTCTCTGGGTCAAATCATAGAAAAACCTTGTTAACACTCTAGAGGCTACAGTTTCTACTTGATCTTCATAAAACTTTGTCAGAATCTTTGTCTCTATGAATTCTAGGTTTGATTCCAAACTGGATTATTTAGGTCACATACTGGGTCAAATCATAAAAAAAAACCTTGTTAACACTCAAAAGGCCAAATTTTCTAACTGACCATCATGAGACTTGGTCGGAATGTTTGTCTGTTTTAAGTGTATGATAATCTTGTAACTTGGGCGCGTGGGAAAAAACTAAGTCATTAGGTCAAATCATAGAAAAATCTTTGCTAACACTTTAGATCATCATAAAACTTTGTCAGAATGTTTGACTGAATGAAATCTAGGTAAAATTCAAAAGTAGGGAATTTATGTCAGAAATTAATCACTGGGTAACTTGGATAATGATATACCTGATTTACATAAAACATGGTCAAAATGGTTGTCTCTATGAAATCTATGCCACATTTAATACTAGGTTATCTTATGGTAAAACCCAGTTCAGATGAGCAATGCAGGGACTTCAGGGTCTTCTTTTTTAAGAAATTAGAGCCCCATGTGGTTCTGGGACGATCTGTGTATGAAAAGAATTGGAACCACTGCCTTACCCTTGCTTGATCGTATTAGGCGACTAATAGGGTCTTAACACTTGATTTTGCAGTAACTCTGTGATTCCAGTAGGTATGCAAATTTTGATTCCATACCTCATGTTTTTATTTCGATGTATATGAGTTGTGGAACCAAAATTTGTAGTCCTGTTTGGCGCCATATAACCTATACTGGGTTGGTGCGCCGTAAAACCCAAATAAATAAATAAATAAATAAGAAATTAGAGGCAAAAAATCTCCGTTGTGACTCCAGATCAGAGGTCAAGGTCACACTTAAGGATCATTTTTCCTGTCTGGTTTATACCTTTATATGCAGAAAGGGGATTACTTGGCACAAATATTAATCATAACAAAACAGTATGTCATGTGAAAGACTTGGAGTACTTTGTCAAAGGTCAGGGTCATGCATACTTTCAATCATTTTTTATATGGTTTATAATTTTTGTATGCATATGAAGGTCATTTTCCTTGTCCAGTCCATAACTAGCTCCTGTATATATCGATATAGATTCAAATAATTTGACAAGACATTTACCATTACAAGAAATAGTGTCACACTGAATCAGATCCCAAGCTGAACGGTCATCGTCACACTTATTATTTAAATAACTCAGCTTTAATAGGATGGTATGACTTGTACAATTCTGTGTTTGGGGTGCTCTGTGCCTCTTGGAAATCTACCCTTACCTTTTTTTTTCTAGACCCTTCCTTTAAAGGTCAAAAGGTGATGGGGTGGATGCAGTTTAACCGTAGTTTAATCAAAGTGCCAGTACTCATAGAGCACACACTTCTGTGTCCAATTACAGCACATAATTTGGGCATCTCTGTCCTATGGATATATTTCTTATTATCTTTAGAGAAACTATTTTAAGTGTAATGTGAAGACCAAGCATTTTTTTGCAGTAATAAAACACTCGAATTTATTTGAATTCTTGTTCTCTATCTCGTCTTCAATTGTTCTTGAATTTTCTACTCATCTTGTAATCAATTTAAGTGTAGTAACTATTTTTATGTTATCATAATGTGAATTAACACGGTGATACATCGTACAGCGGATATAGCTAGTTATTGAGCGCTAAATAATGGCGTGTTTTGAAAATCTGCAATACCACTGGTAAGATTTAACAGTATTTCAACATCTTCAAGATAAAAATTATGTAAACGGCGGATTTTATCAAAAGTGGAATGATTTCTATGCCCGAAAATACATCCATGTAGCTGGTAACGTGCGCAAGGGAGTTTATAAATAGACTGATGTTCCGTTTGCTCACTGTCGAACCGTTATTTCTGTGCATGTTTTAGTAAAGTAGATAGGTAATAGCCGATTCATCGAAATTCAGAATCGGCAATTCTCTTTTATTTTCTATTTAATATTCATACGAAAAATCCTGGATATCTGACTATAACAGCTTTTTTTATATTACCCAAATGAGTTTTGACACGAGTGTACGTGGTATAGACATTTGCAGTACGGGGTATAGACCGTTTTCAGAAATATCCTGTACGGTGTATAGACGAAGAAAATTGTGATGTACTGAAGGTTGTATTCAATATGATTACTTAAAGTTATCTTTTCAGAATGTCAGCAATGATGTACAAATGTTGAGCCAAACATGAAGCTTAAAAAAGATAATGGAACATTATTTTATGAAACCTCATTTCATTTCTTAAGTATTTTTGATATGCTTATTCTTATTTTTTCATTAATGGTCATGTATGTATCTCTGCATAAAAATGTGAAACATTATACAATAATTTGTCAAAAGATGCATGCTGCAAACATTTAGGGGTCTTTCTGATACAAATACCTACACTTTACTAGATACAAGTACTTACATTCATGTCTTTTCTGCTGCATTCATTATGAAAAATAGATCATATGGGAAAAAAATTGTTTAGATATCAAAACAATTTTGTTTTTGAATTATGCATTTACAATAGTCCTTGATTTGCACTCTGTACGTTTGAATTGCCGTAAGTGTGGAGATTTTGAGCAAGAAACTCTATCTGCCAGAGCGTCTACGTCTTACCTTTCCTATCTCAGTAAGCATTGCATATATAGGGATAAAACAACATATGGGTATCGACAGCATCCGAAAAGTTGAATCAGTGCTAAATGGCCTTGTATAACAGTTAATTCGTTAATTCCAATATTGAAAAGCGTCTAACACATGGATGATGACGCGCAGTCTGGTCTGGATCCATGCTGGTCGCATACCCACTATGTTGGTTTTCTCATGGCACGGCTCATATAGGATATAAACTAAACATAATGCTTCTCAGTGATCAAACCCACAAAAGAAATTAAAATAAAACAATTTTAGGTTGAATTTTAATAAAGGCCCTTTGTATAGACTAGTTAGAAAATTCAGTTAGATATTCAATATCGAAATCATTGTCCACGTCTTTATACATGGATGGATTTCACACGCAACTTACTGTCTTGTTATATGCCAGCAACATCTACATATTATTTGTTCGAAAATACAAAAGTCATCCTTCTTATCAGCATACTTACATAACCAAGAGAGAGAAAAGTTGTGGTAAAGATTAATTTGAAATACGGCCTTTCTTTGACTAAGAAAATTTTGTTGCTGTTTTGCTTGCAGGTTGTTTTCATTCCTTAAAATTTTATGGCCGTACTCTTGTTCCACTTAGACATTTTCAAATAGGCAAGCTTGTAGTTTCGGAATTTCATTCAGTTTTCACATTCTTAGCCAATAAATCACAATGCAGTGTGAGGACTATATGCAAATATAGCATGACATTTTCTCTAGTCTCCAGATCAGCCGTCAATAGACAGGAACTATTCTTATGAAAATTTATGTCTTTAATTTATTGTCCACGAGACCTTTTATTTGGCATATTTCAAAGGGCAAGGAATGCCTCAAAATAAGCTAATTTTATATGAAAGCCACTCTCAAGCCTTTCATAGCGCTGAAAGAATTTTTAAAATCAGACCACTATTCAAAAAAGATACAGCAGTTTGAAAATGGCTAATATTTAAGTGCGTTTATGACGTCATTTATACGCTGCTGAATTCTTGAATAAGCAAATGACATTTTAATTAGATTAATTTCATATGTTTCTTGAGTGTAGGATGTGAAACATGGTAATTTCCTTCATTATAACTGGAAAAAGAAAAAAAAATATTTTACAGAAATAAGTAAATACAGTTAAAATACGTTTATAGAAATTAGATAAACCCGTCATTTTGTTTCTGTTGCCATGGAAACAGAATAGCCGCCATTTGGATCAAACATTTAAATGTTCATAACTCTCATTTCTAAGCCGATTTTGAAAATTCTTTAACTTCTTTAAATGATGACGGCAATGATGAAGAAATCCTACCAGATGGAATTAACATAAGAATAGCATTGCCTTTCCCTTTAAGTACAGTTCACAAGGGAATAATTTGAGAAGGAATATACATGAACACGTGAGCCCATACAGGTAACACTAAAAAGCTTACTTTAGCCACCTGTTTTTAGAATACTGCCTTTTCATTGGTCAGATGTAAAATTATGCTCAGAAACATCTTTATAGTATAACACTTTCTGATTTGGGATACATTTTTATTACCCTTAATGCAATTTCTATTTGAACTCGGTGGTAGAAATATTTACCACAAGGAACATGCGAGAAAAAACAAACTCGATATAGACCAATTATTGCTTTCATTTTGACATGACTTCATTATGTGTTGTACGATTAAATCATTTCTGGAGTTAATCTATGTTTAAACTCTGTGGAATAATAAGCCCCGGCCGGAGTGGCTTTTCATGTTTTAATATGTGCGTTTTGCATGGTTTACACAAGCAGGAACACTTGAAAACTATTTTATGATTATGATTCCTAGTACACGTATTTCAGCAACGATTTTTCGTTTATAATGATTTTATTCTCAGCACTAAAAATTTCGAAAACAATTTTATTGTCAAAAAGGAATGATTTAGGTTTTAACATAGGAAAGAAGATTCATTCTATTCAGAGATAAACAAGGTATCACTGGTTTTAGAATATTACTGATTCCGCACAGGTTTCATTCTGACATACACGTACGGATGAAGGGTTCATCAATGTCTAAACGTCTCGGCTAAACAAATTAGTGCTGGAATTAATAGACATAATTAAGATGTATTATTTAACGGGAAAAATAGGTGCGAACGCACTAGCATTATTTTTCCGCCAAAATCGAATGCGCTTTCGCAACGGTAATAGAGTATGACCGGTTTGTTTGCAATTTTAATGCTGAGCATTTCTTTTCTTCTGTTGTAAATGCAATGGCCTTGCTAATAACTCCAACGTTTAACAAAAGTATGCATATTTATGACTCACATGACTCACCCTTTCCAGAAAACAAATGAACTTGATTGCCACTTGTCAGTTAGATTTTCGACTGAATGACTTAGCTCCGTTAATATACGTTGCAACACAGCATAATAACATATCGAACCGATCACTTCCACTTTATCGTAGTATTGTTCTATTTTATAACATATTCGAGTTATTAACTAGCTGTCGCAACGTTGTAAGCAACTGATATAACTGTATTTGAACTTTTGCAAGCTTCTCTTTAGTTCATTCACATATTTCTACATAATTTCTCTTAATGACTGTTTAACGGCGTCTTTTAATTGACTTCCTCGTCGTCTTTGCCAATCTCCATCAGCCTTTCATCTTAACAATTGACACTTAGTCTAGTGGTTAATAAATAAACGTTAAATCAAATATCAATCTAACTTTTTAACAAAGTTTAATATAATCCTTAATGAGCAGCTGATGACTTGTATTGCCGTCTTTAGTCTTATTCCCTGGCAATGCATGTGACACAGTGTCATTCGGTTCTTGTCTAACATACGGGATATCCGTGGTCAAGTTGCTCATGTCTGACTTTAAGGTAGTTCTGCAGGTTCGAGTCAAAGTTATTTTTACAGTGTAGGATTTGATGAAACCCTGATTTTCCAAAACTTCAGATGATGTACTAACTTTAGTGCTACTAAGCAAACCCGGCAAATAAACAGAAAGGGTCATGTGCTTCATTGATTTGAAAAAAGTGGACCTCGCGCAAATTCTCATAACGAGTCTATGGGAAAATCACAATTTTGATGATATTTTTGCTCATATAAATGTTTCTAAGATGTAAAGAGTTAAAGTGGCAGGGACCAGTTTCGCATTTGGCCCTGGTACGTTTTTTAAATAAAATAGACATATGTACTTTACAGGCATATATATTCAACTGGTTATTTATGATGTTTATAGAACTAAGGATTCCTGCGTACGAGTGATTATTGTGTAAAATAAATATGTGCATGTATCGATTTTCCTAGCTCCATGTAGACGGCCGGGTCTAAAGACGAATTGGAAATGGTCATCCATCCATCCAGCTTCAGCTCAAATTTGCGGAAAAAGTAAACGGTTATGAGACACTTTTCTTCCCACCATTATTTTCGTCTGGCCACATGCTTTAAAAATATGCATGTGTTTTAGGTCAGTCATTTGCAGATAATACGGTACAGGTCGCGCAAGGTGTGCATCTTGGGCCATTTTTGTCTAAAAATTTAGTGTCCTGAAACCTGCGTTTTACTCGTTTTTATCACAGAAGGAACAGAATCGGCAGACTGAAAATGTCACATAATGAAGTGCTATGTCTATGCAAGAAATTCGCTCAACAATTGCCTTGAATTTGTCGAAATTGGATTTTTTATGATTTTTTTTTCGCACTGGTATCAGCTCAGAGTTGTGGAGTTTTCAAATTTACTGTCCCTTGCCCCCATAAAGTTTACTGAAAGGTTATGCCATTACTTCCGGTTTATCAAATGTGCGGAACTACCTTAAACCGACAACTCATTTCTGTATTCAGTGAAGACGACAGGTAGCGTTGCGATCACACAATGTCAATGTGCATTGAATATTGGCTAAACCATTTGTCTTATGGTCGATTCTACTACTGGATTGCCTAATTAGATTCTATTAGGCCTTTATATTTCTTTTAAGCTGAAATTCTCGTTGAAATTCAGTTACTACAGTTACCTTGCACCGATGACTTTTACAGGTTCTTTTTTGTTTAATTTGCACAATACATGCATATTAATGAAATTTGTGTCAGCCAGTACTCCCCTTTGAACCAAAAAGTGTTATATCATATTTGATCAGCATTGGCCTTCATTTGCCTTCTAAAGTATTTGTAAACAACTTTGTTTTGTACACATTAACCCAATGAATGGATGATTTGAATAAATTGATAATCGATCAAGTTAAATATAAATAATTGTACAAATCATATGCAGAAAAAATACATTTTGCACTTGTTACTAAAGAGTATGTGTCAATTTAAATGCAACTCAGTTTATTTTTGACGAGATCCCGGAACAACGTGAGACTAAAATGAATTGGAAGTACCAGCCGTAAATATTTCTTCCTCACATGAATTTACACGTGCACATGATACACGGGATCTTTTGTACCGTCCCTATTGAAGTAATGATCCTTCGTTGCGCGCATCATCAGCCCCGCTGCGTTGTGGATAGCTTCCCCGCTTTCGATGCATGTCTTAACTACTGATGGACTTCGTATGGAAATAGACTTTTATACCTTATGTATCTTTTTTGCTGTGTCACAGAAATTTATAAAAAAAAAATTCTCAGTTTGATTGTATCCTTTATACTGGCAGTGACAGAGTGGTGAACTCCCACTTCACAAAGAGAGCAAAAATCTGTGATTCGGTACCTAAGTAGGGCACAATGCATAAAATGCAATAAAACAGGTTATAAGAGTCACATATTACGTAAATCTATAAGTCTTAGGCATGTTTGTAATTATCTAAACAAATAAAGTAATACTGATTATATAACTTATGATTGCCCAAAAGATAAAGTTCAATAAAGGTTTTTATAAATGACTTATAACATTGTTTTCATGTGTATAGAAAGGTTTGTCTGCTATTATGTTGCATGTTTGTGTTGTATGCTTCAAAAGGATTTCTTCATTTTTATTAACTATCACAACAGCCGTCTTTAAGTGTCGTGTGGCTTCCCGTACATGGACCCAGTGTTGTTATATTTTCTGGTCATTTGGGATTATGGAGTGCATTCATTTTCATTTTAGAATCTAATAGAATTCTGCTTAAGCCGGTGCTAGGGTTGGGGGCTGGGGGTGGGGGTGCACATTTCATTACCTCTCAGTCAAACCGAGTCTGCTATTATGTTGCTTAGTCTCGTTTAGTGCTTCCAAAGGATCTCTTCATAGATTTTGTTACATCCAAATGATTCCATATACTGAAAACCTTTATAATGTTCTAATGTATGGCATAATTGATAAACAAATTTACAAGCATAAAGATGTTAAATCTAAATCCGCTGCTGCAACTCGTGTGCAACTTATAGGTGAAGTATAAATAATAAAGATAGACGATATATCAAATTGCATTTCGAAAACAGACATCGGCAACCCATGATAATGCTTTATATACTCAACAACTTTTCTAACTCCACACCTGGTGTTTGGTTTTTCGGCGACGCCGTCTAAATTTGTTTTCGTTACCTATCCCACGTGACTTCAGTTTGCAAATCAAACTACTTGATAACGCATTATAGATAATTTATCAAAATGGAAGATTTATGCAACACTCTGCCTGATTGGACGAGAGTGTCAATTTCTTTCACTCTGTTGATTGTGCTACGCTGAGTGAAATGTAGACAAAGCGTTTATCCTAAACGACGTTGTTCACAGTTTTAAAGCTAACTTTGGCTCAGTATATTTAGCAAGAATATTGATATATCTCAAAATGATAAGTAAGTTTAATAAATATGATAAAAACCCGTTCAAATACCAACATATATCAAATTAAAGAAAGAGCTGAATACGGTCTGCGTATCACATGAATAAGGGTGTGATAAGAGTCTTTTATGTAGAGAAGTGCTTTTTAAAAGATTTTCCTTGTTACAATTGTCGTCTGTATATGAAAAGGTTTCTTGCTTTTGTGACTTATTCAGATTGCATATTAAAATGAGTACTTGTTTGCTTTGATATATTTGTTATAAATTATTTAACTGATTTATTATATATGAATATATTTCTTTAGTATGGTATGCAAATATTGAACTCAGTTGAAATCTGATTCATTACATATATGCTATATAATGACTGAATCTCATTACACTGAAATGAAGGTACGCTGCATACAGTTTATCGAAGTGATATGACTATAGTCAAACTTTGCTTATGAAACAGAAATATTGAAATAATTACATTTATATGTTTTGCTTGACCTTCACTTTTATAGGTGTGACGTCATTGTCCAAAGATTCATGAATAGCGAATATGCATTTGTTAAAGCGGGATCAGTTGGCCTATTTTAGAAATAAATGAAAATAATAAATAAAAAAATCCTTTAATTGATTTTTTTCTCGTGTATTCTAATCAAATTTAATTTGTAGCATCTTTATTAGGCCCGCAGCCAACTTTGTTCAGCTGGGACATTTGACCTCTTTTAGGGGCTGCTAGAGCTAAAACTAGAAATGCTTTTATACAGCGTCTCATGAACAGCTTGGTGGATCTTTGTCATACTTGGTCTGGAGCATCATTATAAGGTCCTCTTCCAGATTTATTTATATAGGAACTTGGGCCCTATTAGGGACCACTATAGCTAAAAGTAGGTATGCATTTCTTCGTATTAACCACTAAAATGTAATGGATTTTTATCAAACCCGATGTGTAACAATATCGTAAGGTCTCCTGCTATTTTGTTACAAATGAGGATAGGGACCAATTTAGCTAAAAATATAAACGCGTTTAATGACCTCTTCTCATGAACCGCTTCATGAATCTTCATCAAACTACTGCTGTAATTATTCGTCTAAGGATAAACGAAACAAAACTGCAACCCTACGAAACCTTTGCGAAAAATTAAAAGAGAACCATTTAAATTGTTAAAGTGCGGTGTTTAGTTTTGCAATTTGAAAAAGTTAGATGAAAGATGAATGTTAGATGAAAAATTCATAAACATCTTTCCTTATTACAATTCGCCGACCATCATTTTTAAAGATATTTCTTGTTATCTCTGCCAAGGTTTGACAAATGTAAATGAAAGTGGGCACGATGATTAATGATTATTCATTTGTGATAAAATAAAACTTTGCTAATAATCGCGTAGCCATAACAGTTACAAGTCATACAGTAGGCTAAATGCCAAAGGACAGCAATACACTTTAAACCTATCGAATTGCTGACATTCAAATTTTTATACACTGATTTTTCTGCTCCGTTCAATTGAAATAGAACATCCGTCAATATTTTCAACATCAATTTATAAATTTCATATCAGGTTAGTGACGTCACAAATGACACCACATAAATGGATGACGTGTCGTTAAAAAGTATATTTACGGTTAGAGACCACCAATTGTTTTCCCATAAACTTACATTGTAGCATTATGACATGTACGGCTTTCCATACATCGAAACATGTATTTATAGGTTATTAGCTTTGTATGGGGAAATATGCACGAGTTTTTCAGCGGAAATATTGCGCGACTTTAGGAGCGCAATATTCTTCCGCTGAAGAACGAGTGCATATTTTCCGATGCAAAGATAATAACCTTTTTATTACATACGCATCTACACGTATAAATATAATGTTACTGTCATAAATTTGTTCAATAGCATAAAACGGATTGACAATAATGAACAAAATAGAAAAAATAGTGCAACAACACACAATGAATTACGTCACACACCCGATATGAAATTCAGGCGTCAGTGTATGGAAAAATATTGACGTTTTCGGTACCAGTGTAACTTAACGGGGAATAGAAACGAGTATGTAATAAATCTAATTACAAGTTGTTCAAGAACTATCTTAGTTCTACCAAAATATCGGACGAAAAACATATGAATAGTGATACTTCATTTAAGTAATTTTCGTGTCCTGTTTACACCAATGGCATGGCGGGAGAAATTCGTTTGATAAAACTTTTTTTTTCAATACACATAAAATGTAGCAAATTTTGTCAAAATGTATAATAAAATACTGTAAATGCAGTGAAAAAAAATATCAATTTTGAAAAAATAATCACTTCCTGGGTTTGTTCACATGACTGACCAATCAGAACGCATAGACGTTACCTTATTCCCAGGTATACACACCTCATTCCCAGAAAGTTCCCTGTACTTTTTTGAATTGGTGGTCTCTGACCTTTACGTCTAACAATTTCAAATTCACTCCGCCAAACGACCAAAATGTGTATTACTGAATATGAAACAAAACGATAAGTTTTACATCGGGTGCATGCACTCGTTTTTGTCACGGATTAATATTGCTAACGTCATGCAAAATCTCTGCATATTTATGCCAACACTTGCAGAATGGTATTCGATTTATAACATCCATTGAAGATTGTTATATTAGCCGTAAAATCATTTGAGTCCACAGATATTACTGCTTGTCGCACATATACCAGCACCAAGCCGCATTCATTTTGTGACTTTTTAGTTTTACGTTACTTTATTGTTACTGATATAGTTCAATGAACTTACGTACAATTGTTATTGTTGTTATAATTAATCGTTTAACAGTGTGTCAGTTTTCATCAGAATATGTCAAAATGTGGCAGAGATAAAAAAAAATAGGTATGGAGTTAGACAAGTTTTTTGAGTTTTTATCTATCTATTTTGGAATGAAGTTTAAAAAAAACTACAGTTATATTTCGTATTTCCAGAGTTTCAAAGAAAGAACATCGACGTACGACGTATTATATTTCATAATACAGTGGGATTATCAAAATATTTTTACTGTCCAAATAATCGTGTGACCTTAAAGGCTGAGCATTCAAGAGATCACAACGGTTAATTGGGTACGATACGCCTCCTTGTCATGTGAAAACCAAAAGTTGCTGGTTAATAAGTTTAGTATTCCAACAAGCGCCATCAATTGACAAGTCGTCATTTCAGAGATCCAAAATGCCAAATAAAGGAAAAAAACTCGCAAAGAATTGGGGTTTTTTTGTGTAAGTACTATACAAGATGTATGTAACAACATATAAAAAGTTAGAAAAGTATCATGAAGCAAAAAGTCTATATAATTGGGATAAAATATTAAAAATATAAACGAAATAGCGGATTTCTGGAATCGATCCATAGCAACAGACTTCTGCTTCTACAGAGGTCCCAATTTGGCACAACATTTGATTAATATATTGTGCAAAATGTAAAGTAGTTAAAGATTTAGAAAAAAAACAAAAACAAAATGGCGTCCTAAATCCAATATGGCCGCCATAAAAGCGGCTTTTAAACCAGAACTGTCGTCGATTTTACGTAAGATTGTCTCATATCAATGCGCTACATATAATAAGCAACAGTATGCAGTTTACCTAAGATGGAAAACATACTGCAAGAAGATTCAATACGGGACAATAGTGAAGTATACAGACAAAGTTGACGATTCATTCAGCAGTAGAAATCGTCGTAAAGCAGCGATGACTTCCTTATTTATTAACAAAACATATGAGTATGGGTACTTTTTCATATTAAGATAATTTCCCATCTGATAATCATGGTTTTGAGGCAAAATTATATTAAAAGTTTGTTGTTGTTGTTTCGGGGACTCAGGCTGGCATTAAAAACTTAATCTTCATTATTTTATTTAGAATCTAGCTATGACTCATTTTAAGGACGTATGCTAGAATTTGGTGCGAAAGTTTTCCCAATAACAGAATTTCTTCGAACTTTGGATATTGAAGGACAATCATCTAAGAAACAAAAAAATGCAATAAAAATCATAGGTCACCGGTATCGAAAAAGAGTTATCTGCCCTTGAAAATGGCATTTCCCCAAAAAATGACGTTTTCAAGGGCAGATAACTCTTTTTCGAATCCGGTGACCTATGATTTTTATTGCATTTTTTTGTTTCTTAGATGATTGTCCTTCAATATCCTAAGTTTAAAGAAATTCTGTTATTGGGAAAATGTTCGCCCATCTCATATACAGGGAATTCTAGCGTACGCCTTTAAATAACATAAACATATTTAAATCGGAAGAATGCACAATAACAGTTTGAGGAAGCATCTTTTGTCAGGTTTGTTCGATTATTTCTAATCGCAAGAAGGTGTCAACAAAAAAATCAAACGTATCCAAGTTTGAATCCTATACTAAAACAATGTACAGTAAATATTTTGCCTTTTCACGTTATCTAACTTTTCATATTTATACTTATTAATACAAGATTTAGCTTACCAAAAGATTCCTTCTAGCGCATATTAGATATTCTTTTTAAGGGATCTGTTTTAGCATCCTGTTACAGATGTTTAATAAAACAAGTATGAAAAATGTGTTTTATTAGTTTATATTTACGCGCATTCTTATCTATTTAAAAACATGTAAAGTTATTTGGAATAAACATATATATTTAACTTATAATAATAATTAAACACCTTCTACCTAAATACTATAAAAGCGAACAATAAATAATAAAGACCATCATTTTAACAAAATTTCGGGAATCCTCTGTCGAACCCTTCCCTAGAGGCACAGATCGGAATTTGGCCGTATGTTAGCCTCTTTATAAATTTAAAGTTTTACATGGACTACATGGACAGAAACTGCCAAACACCCTTAATTGCATCGCAGGATTGATTCATCCAGCTTCAGACCGAAATAATGTCGTCTGAGATCGTAAAAGTTAAGTCAGTCAGTCAGTCAGTGTTTAAGTTTAATAAGGGTCCATCTGCCCTTTATGGCACAATATAGCATGCCGTTAAAGGTGATTTTTGAAGCCAAAGTGGTGAAAATTTACCTCTACGCAATTTCTGTAGGGTATATGCCAAAGACAAGTAATTTTGAAGCCAAAAGTGGGTCACAGTCACTGCTAATGAGACCTAAATGACAGTTCCCCTTTGGTTGCCAATAGACAATATGAGAAGGTAAGGGGTGGCAAGGGTCGCCCTTAAAAGGGCGGTTGATGCCGGAGGTGCAGGCTGGTCCCTCGTGGTGTTGATGCTCCTCCCCGCTCGCCCCTCACGTTGAGCGTGAAGTTTGAGCAGCTCGGGGTCTTCTCTGCATGCCGTCTGTGGATTCGTCGGAGTACTGGCAGCTCTTCTATCTGGTCTGCACGACTGTGCCACTCAGAAGCGTCCTACGAAGATCTACCGCAGCGTTCAGTTGCTCATTGCCGTCTGTCGCCATGCAGGGGTTCCATCATTACCACCCGAGTTGAATGGAACCGGGTGGCCGAAGCCTATTTGTGAATAAACAAACGAAGTTGAGTTGATGGCTTCCCGGGTAGAGTTGTTGGAAGTCTGCATGGCCCATCCTCGTCGTCCCATCCTTTGCAGGGCCACTCCTTCCGGATTAGTCAGGACACAGACAGTTATCTTGGTTGCTCCACATCTGGCGATGCCCTGTGCCTTCTCCGCGACGTACACGCTATGGAGGGAATGAGAAGCCGTAAAAATTAATTGGAAAATTGGCAACATTTTCGTTTTTGTCGTGTTGAGCGACCTGTGAAGTTTCCACCTTTCTCTATTTTATATATAAGCCGGCACTAACAATCTAATGTGTTTGAAAAAATGCTTCCAAAAAGTTTATGGCTTGATTCTGATAAAACAACTTATCAAAAGGCAAGAAATTACATAGTGCGAAATTTTTTATAGCTAAATAAAGTGAAAAATTATTTTAGTACGTATAGGTTATTAAACGTTCATGTAGGTATAGATTTACTGTTCAATCCATGTTTTCCGTAACAAGTTTACCCCTTAATTTCAGACAATACCATTCATATAACACAAGAATCTAAAGCCACCAGAAGAAGGTAATAGTGACTTTGTAATGTTTTAAATTATCTTGATTAGTTGTGAAATCATCGTCTAAAACAATTTTGATGGTGGTATTTTCCGTTGTAAATTTTAGACAATATGACACCAATTAATATGAATATAATTTCTGGCTATTTGTGAGTGTGGATATTATAAAGCTTTCAGGACACTTTAGCATAAAATCGACATTTCTTGTAAAATTACGATTTTTCTTTAATTGCTATTTTCCTGATTTTTACGCAGAGAAAAAAAGAACAATTATAACTATAAAATTGACATTCTTAAAGAAATCTAAAACATTCCAAAAGAGCCTACTTCCTGATGGACACCTTTCCAAAGATATAATTATAGTTCATAGATGAATCTTTAAAACATAAAGCTGCATGAAAAACCCGTGAAGGAATAGGTGGATCAAACAGTAGCCTCATATTAATACACTTCATTAACTGTCAGACAGTTTTAAAAATACCCAAATAAACCCTTATTAATTTTCCTTGCACGGAAGGCTAGTATTTAACGTTATGGTTTCACACCAGACCATATAAACACTTCAATATCTGTCATGTGCTTATAATTAGTATTTTGTTGTTGTGGGGAATCATAATAACCTTTCACTTAGTGAGAGATCTAAATAATTTTTCACGTGATGTGAGATCACAATAACATCTAACCTAGTGAGATATCAAAATAATCTTTCACCTAGTGTGAGATTACAATAACATTTCACCTAGTGAAATATCAAAATAATCTTTCACCTAGTGTGAGATCACAATAACCTTTCACCTAGTAAGAGATCAAAATAATCTTTCACATAATGTGAGATCACAATAACATTTCACCTAGTGAAATATCAAAATAATCTTTCACCTAGTGAGAGATCACAATAACCTTTGACCCGGTGAGAGATCAAAATAATCTTTCACTTAATGTGAGATCGCAATAATATTTCACTGAGTGAGAGATCAAAATAATCTTTCATCTAATGTGAGATCACAATAACATTTCACCTAGTGAGATATCAACATAATCTTTCACCTAATGTGAGATCACAATAACATTTCGCCTAGTGGGATATCAAAAAGAGTCTTTCACCTAGTGTGAGATCACAATAACCTTTCACCGAGTGAGAGATCATAATAATATTTCACCTAGTGAGAGATCAAAATAACCGTTATTCTAACACGACCAGCAAATAACCTACATACATGTAGAGCAAAATATATCTCAGGTTATTTTGCAATGAACCACTCGCGTGCAATGACGTCATCTGATCCAGGTGCGTAGCACGGTCGTAAAAAGTAGTTACCAATTTTTCTAACACTGTTGATGCTAGTACGTCGTGTTAGAATCGAAATAATAAGTTCCCAAGTGTGATTTATCGTAGAATAACCCGAGTTTTCCGTTCTTATGCGAAACAATGTATCACTCAGTCCACCGCGCCTTCGTGATATATTCTTGCGCACAAGAACTCAAAACTCGCTTTATTCTACGATAAACCACGTTTGGGAATTTATTATTTCTTAAATATTGTGAGAGCTCACAATAACCTTTCACCGAATGAGAGATCAATTTTTTTTAATAACCGTTAACCTTGTGAGAGCTCACAATAACCCTTAACCCAATGAGAGATCATAATCACCTTCCACCGAATGAGAGGTCATTATTACTGTTCACCAGAGATCATATAAAACCTATGTATGGTGTAATTTTATGATCTGTTCTCGTATTTCGGTACAAGCGAAAACAGAAATGATAGTACATATTTTGCCCAATGCTGAACTTATTTTTAAATCATTTTTTATGAGTTCAATGTCCTCCCGCCCCCATTCATTTATACTTATTTAGATTATTTTTTAAAACAAGGTGCTGTACATATCATAAATAAAAAAGAAATTAAAAATTCATAATATAATATATTCTGTGCACAGACAAATTGGAATATAATTATTAATCTACTTTTAATTTGTTTGAACTTGTCAACTTTTTAAATTTCGGATGTGTTGCTTTGTTCACAAGTGAATCAATGAAGTATGAAATCATGTATCTGATCAATCTTATTTTTGCATATTGGAAAGCTATGTAGAGACTTGAAGCCAACCGCTGGAAGGCGAGGCATTGCCACTGATCATATAAATTAGCACCTTGTCTTAATCAGTTTTTGATTAACTGGTGTTCATTTAATGGTCATAAAAATACATATATTCATTAGGGGAGACCAGAGAAATTCTTTGAATTCTGGACAAAAACTTCTAACTGTACTAGAGATCAGTCAATGACACTTTGATATTTACCAATGTAGAGATAGACCCTAAAATTTTCAATGATAGTTATACATTAAATAAAGTCTAGAAATTTATTTCCAAGTCTTTCAAATGACCAAAAATGATTTCACAAATGTGAAATTTATGAAAGTTTTGTTAATATCAATAACAGAAGTTTTAATTTTTAATTTAAAGTTGTGATCCACAAAGGATGACAACTCTTGCCTTGGGCTAGTACTTATAAGCAGAGATATCTATTAGTTTACTTCCCTTGCAACTACACAATTGAGTGGAAAATGAAAACTGTTTTAGACACAATATCATACCTTTTTTGCACAACAAAAACATTTAGGATTTATTCATATGTGTTTGATTTACAACTCAAAACATGGTTCCTACGATTTTGTCAACTTACTTATGTTAAAAAGTAAACTTTTAACAAGCCAATAATAAAATGAAATACCAGTAAGTAATTAATAGTGCAGATAATACACTTTTGCTTGTATCAAAATGTCACAATAGAAGCACTTTTGTAATACAGAACACCTGGTTGCATTAGTAAAGTTGCAATTATATTGATCTCCATTTCCTATGCCTAACCAATGCACCTGTATGACACCATATAAAAGGAACAGGGATCTAAATGTTTTCTTAAAAAGTTGGTGATAATCCATTACTTCCAAGGTTGATATTGAGGGTTTGGTTTTTTTTTTGGCGGTGTGGGGGTGGTATATGTATGATGTGTGATATTGTACATATCTAAATTTTGGCTTCAAGAGTGGACTAGATTTTATATTATTAGGTTTTAAACACTTTCTGTTGTTATACACTATATATCGTCACCTCAGTGCAAGAAGTGGATAACTCCATTGACTTAAAGAAGGACTTATTCACTTTTTGCACCAAGGTGACGATATGTATTTGACAACCAACATTATTAGATAAGTTCTTCCTGCAATAGTCCCATTTTAATTGGGCATTGCATATTTATCATTGGCTTAGGTATGAATATTTGAAAGCTGAACTACATAGACATTAAATAAAACGTTTCAGAAAAGCTTAAACTTAACGTTTAAAATGATCAAATCAAGACTTAAGTATTAATATCGGTCATAATTTTATATACAATCACTCGACGTTAGTTTTCTAATTGTTTCGTAATATAAAATTTAGGTATTGTCATTTGATATATATTACACTTTAAACATACATTTAAGCTTTCTCCAAACTTCCAGAACAAGTCTTAAATTACTGCTAAGCAGCGCGCTCATGAGGATCGCGGGGACAGTTTTTACATCGTAATCAACTGTCGAGCAATCTTGTTCATTTGTTTTAGCTGCTTGTGAAGTATTAATATATGTTACATTTTCTATTCAAATACTTAATGGTAGATTCTAATTTCCATTTGAAATGTTGTGAGTAGCTTCATATTTTTATGACCTGTATATTTCTAAAATGGGACCATGTCAAATAGGCAAACTGCAAGCTTATAACAGTTTGCAGCTGCTTAAGGTAAAATATCGGCAAGATCTACATTGTACTGAACGCATATTTTTTTAATCTTTCAAAATCGGACTCTAAAATACATGTCAGAATAATGGTGCTTGATACTATGATTTTGTTTTATAAACCCGAAGAAATGTGTGAAGTTTCCATTCAATATTTGCATTTAAATAGTAACTTGCATGCTAAACTTTAACCCAGGATTTTCTTAGTCAAAAAGGGGGCACAATTTGGCCAAAATATATGTAAAAGTTATGGGACTGGAAGTTATCTCCTAGTTTTATATCCCTTGATTCAAATCAATATCTGCATCAGTTTTGGTGAAAAATATGTTTTTCTTAAATCACGAACATTGTTATCTTTTCTTATTCTAAAATAACTTTTATCAGTCTTAAGACTGTTTTGCAATTTATCACAGAATATACAGAGCTTGACTCTCTTCTTTTGTTTCACTTGCAGTCAGGTCGAGTTAGAATTATAAATACATATATATATATATATATATATATATATATATATATATATATATATATATATATATATATATATATATATATATATATTGCCATAATAATTTCTCTATAAAAAGATTTGCATGATGTCTGTGTTTTAACTTTGCCAGTATGATTGTTTTATTGCGTCATATTGAAAGAGACGTTAATAAAAAATATCGTATTTTAATCGTATCTTAACCGTATGAAAAGTGTATGTTTCAATCAAAGTACGTGTATAATTAGGTATCAGAGGTTATTAAAGCCATTATATACATTTTTCTCAGAATATTGCTTGAATTTCATATACCAATACATTTTCTGTAAAGTAAGGAACAGCAATTAAGTGTGAGCTGAAAGAAATGTATTTCATGGAAATCCGATTCTGTATCATACCTGTGCTTTGATTAATTTCCATAACATTTATGAGCATGAAAATAAATAGATCTATGATTCAGTGGAGTTTAGTCAGCTTTTGTTCATATAAAAAGGGAAAAAGAAAATGAAGGTAAATTATAAAAATAGCTTAATCTTTTATGTTACCGTCTCTTGAGGGTTTATTAGGCTAGATTCAGACATAGCAAAGTCCACTCGAGCCGAATCAGGTTACTGTTTAAATAACCGTCTCATATACAGCGAATCATCTTAGGCCTGCACACATTTCTAGTCACACATTCAGCATGACCATAAAAGCAAAGCTGGAATCATTTTGGATTGATTTTCGCACAAATCGCATTAACTGTTTAATCGGGGTTAGAATTCGAATGACGGAATCATCTATATATGCATCTTTTAAGTCTCAAAACCCTTGATCAGACCAACCTTTTCTTCGTATGTCAAAACTGTTTTGAATAGTCGAATTCTTCCGCATTATCTCAAAGGCCCTTGACCGGACCAGCCCCTGTATTACATATTAAAACCCTTGAAGAGACCGATCTTTCCACTCCATCTTAAAACCCATGAGCTCGCCTATTTAGCTCAATAGGGAGAGAGCGCAGTTACTTGCGGAGAACAGGTTTGTACTGGTACAGAATCCAGTAATACTGGTTAGGTTAACTGCCCGCCGTAGCATAACTGAAATACTGTTGAAAACGGCGTTAAACACAAAACAAACAAACAAAATTAAAACCCTTGATTAGGCCAACCTTTCCATCCTATCTCGAAAACCTTCAAGAAGTCAATACTTTACTCTATCTCAAAACCGTTTTAACTGACCAACCGTTCCACTCCATCTCAAAGTCATTGCACAGGTCATCCTTAAAACCTTTGATTATGCCTACCTTTCCTACCTATGTCAAATACTTTAAATACTTTTCCACACACTCGCAAAACCCTTGATCAGAAAAACTTCTCTTCTCCGCCTCAATACCCTTGAACAAGTTAACCTTTACCTCCATCTCAAAACTTCTAAATTGACGGCCCTTTTAATCTTTCTTAAACCCTTAAACAGTCCAACTCTTTCCTCTGTTTGGAAATCTTAATTAGGCCACCCCTTTCCCACTAACTAAAATCTTTGATCAGGTCAACCTTTCCAACCTGCCACCAAACATTTGAATATTCCACCTTCCACCATACATCAATATCCTTGATCAATTCAGCCTCTCATACCTTTTTATGACAAAACCTTTGTATAGGCAATCAGGCAATCTCTTGTACACTATCTCAAAATCTTGACCCGACCAGTCCCTCTACACCTTCTCAAAACATTTGAACAAACCGACCCTTGAATAAACTAACCCTTCCACTCCATCATAACACTCTTGAACGGTCTATCTTTTCTTCACCATCTTGAAAACCTTGACCACATCTACCCTTCCACTTCATCCCAAAACAGGCCAACAAATCAACTCCATCTCGAAACTTTTTGAAAGGCCAACCATTCGACCCTATCTAAAAGTAAAAACCCTTCATCAGGCAAACCCTTCTTACCTATATCAAGTCCTACCAAAAACCAAAGGATCCGCTCATGTGTATTTGTCGTGTTCAAAGTATCAATATCATATTACAAATAATTGTTTTAAAGTCTTTAGAGTAACCCATAAGGGAAAAGTGCTTATCTAAGAAAGAATTTATAGCAAAACAGTGTTTTAACACTATTTATACACGACGGACGGTTATACGTCGAGCATAATAATTTCACGAGGCCGTAGCCCAAGTGAATGATTTCGTTCGACGTATAGCCGCCGGGGTGTATAGACAGTGTTTAATCACGGTTTTGCTATAAATTATTTCGATTCTAATACGTCTTTTATTGTAAAAATTAGTTCAAATGTGATAGAAATGTATGGCGCCAAATGGTAGGTCGTCACGTTCCTTTGCTTATACACGCCTGGACCTGAACTTGCGAAATTGTTCAATTGGAGTGGAAATGGTGGCTAATTATTCTGTACAGCGAATTACCAACTCAGTGTGTGTGTAAATTAACAAGACAGTTGTGCTATTTGACATTTCGTTTTAAACGTGTTTTAAGTAAGATATTTTATCAAATTTGAAAGCGCTATTTCCCTATGCGTACATAGAACTAAATAACACGTCGACGTGACATAAACATTAAAGGCTAAAGTCCTCGGGCTATTATAATAAGATCTGTCACGTGTTTACGAATGATATAGAAATATCCGTACCTAGGGCACTTGCGCATTGGGCGGTAACGAGGCTAACATGACTGATATTTTTTCTTGCATATCGTATACATTTTTCTATTATTTCGACAAAACGGAAGTTTGCAAATTAAAAATAAATGAAATAAATATATTTCTCCGCTAATGACGCTGTTTCTTGACGTTTTAAAATTGGTATCTGAATTCTTTGAGATAATGGCGAATATCAAACATATGAGCCGTGCCATGAGAAAACCAACATAGTGGGTTTGCGACCAGCATGGATCCAGACCAGCCTGCGCATCCGCGCAGTCTGGTCAGGATCCATGCTGTTCGCTTTTACAGCCTATTGGAACTGAGAAACTGTTAGCGAACAGCATGGATCCTGACCAGACTGCGCGGATGCGCAGGCTGGTCTTGATCCATGCTGGTCGCCAACCCACTAAGTTGGTTTTCTCATGGCACGGCTCATACCTTGTAACTCAACACGAAAAAGCATGCGTTATCCCTACAAAGGCATCGCTCTCCCATTTAATAAGCTATACGTAATATCAAGATTATGTGACGTCAAACATGTTATCAATAATTGTATTGTTCAGCAGAAACTTTCATAAGACACATTTGCTTAGCAGTATTTACTTACTTCTTTTCTTCTATTTGAGTATTTACTTCAAGTACTTCTTTTCTTCTATTTGAATTATTTCTTGGTATCTTCGACATCATTTTTTTCTCCCTTTTTTTCTTGTATTAACATCTTCACTGTGCTATACAGTCAGTTAACCTCAAACGAAAAGAACACGCCATTAAAGATGAATGAGTTCTTAAAATTGTCAAACTTTAAAAAAAATAACGTCAAAAGAAAATAACGTCAAGATGCGTTTATTCTGTCTTCTTTTTATTTCAATAACTGCAAAATACAATGAATATACCTACAATGATAGAAAGGCCTGCCATTTGATTAAAAAAGTGGATTTTCAAAGAGAACCATAAAACATTGATCTGATTACCGCGGTCTTTACTATCCGAAAACGGGATCTCTGTCATACAAGATGATAATGAAAACCGCGTACTAATTCATGATAGTTTGATAATGTGTGTTGTTAAAGAAATTGATCGCAAACACTCTATTTCGTTACCGGTTTATTTACACGAAACCATTCTTGACTTTGTGGGTGAAATCTCACAGTTATAAAGAAATGCATACTTACGAGACAGAAAAATGTTCTTTCACATTCAGATGTTATAAAAGGGAATATCTGTACTGTTAAAATGTTTTTATTACATTTAAATTCGACATCATTTTTTTCTCCCTTTTTTTCTTGTATTAACATCTTTACTTTGTCATACAGTCAGTTAATCTCAAACGAAAAAACACGCCAAGTCATTTATGTTTTATATAGTTGACAACCTAATTTGCATTAATTTGTACAGAATATGCATTCATTAATAATACATGGAGAGGGAGTAGAAAGAAACCTAAGCCGGGAACGTTATTTGTAATGATAAATATATTTAAATAAAAATGTACTAACGTTTTTTTACCGGTGGGAATTTTAAAAATAATTAAGCGTAACGTAACGTATGAAATCGAAAGGTTCAACTTTTAACTATCATATCAATAGGTTCTATGCTAGTCCTAAATTGTAGTTACCTCCTCTGACCATCTTCAAACTGAAATGAAATAAAAATGATAATAAGGCACGAGTTGGACTAGTTCAATGCTTTCGTTTTGACATTTTTACTTGTAACAAAATTTATTAAGGATTGAATGTTATTTCTTCCACATTGTGACTTCTGGCAAACCATTAATCGCGCTAGCCAGAAGTCCCAAGATTTAACATTCAGTCTTTATATTTACATTTTACAGTAGTTTAGTATAAAATATAAGGTGCCTTTCCATAAATATAAGAAAATCAAATACCCAATCTTAAACTATCATTATATGAAAAACTAGTTAGGACAGTCAAAAGAAAACGTTAATTTTTATTCGCCTTCCGATAAAAAGATGGTTCCTGATTTTAACATTCACCCTGCTAAATTTCTGAAATGGACTGTTCCATCATTCAATTTCGGCAATATCATTCATTATTCGAAGGGGTGATCACTGAAAATGTACTGACAGAATAGCGGACAGTGAAAAACATGATCAGCCTGCACGGGCTGATCTTGGTCTGCGCTGGTCGCATGCCGCCAGCAGGCTAAATGTTAATTTAGAAATCGTTATATCAAAGGGACAAATTTGATATTGTCGATTCGATTCAGTTTTGATCTTTAACGTGAGAAAAAATGGGTTTCAGCTATCACCGAATGTCCTTTTTGAAATTTTGATCTGGTTTAAACGACGCCATTTTTTGTGTGAACGAGTCAGACTGCACCTTCAATCAATGCCGTCGAAATTTTAATATCGTACTTGTAACAAGTACGACGGTGGTCTTGTCTTAAAATATTAAGTATGCGTTCATAAGTGACTAACAAAATTGATAATAACCAAAGCACTTAGTTCAGCCATCAAGTAATTCATCTTATAGTTGAATAACATTTGGAAAAATAATAGTCAGCTAATTGACAGGTATAGACCCCTCAAGGTAAAATATCTGTAACACGGTCATTTGCAAAATGCTACAAAGCAAAATTAGGCCTATAGCGGACTTGCTTCCACGAATAATGATGAAGAGTGCAATACCAGTCACGCCCCTAAGTACTGGCTTTAGCGGCAGAAGTCCTTTACTCATAGCAAAATATTTACATTCGCCCCTTTCTTTTCCATTGAAACTTTTGACGTTCATTTCGTATGAACAGCAAAAGGAAAGGCGCGAAAGTTACGTTAGTGATAACCGACCGCTGTTTTGACGACGTCCGCGTATAGTCAGGGAGAACGTTCCTTTGATGACGTCGCAGTTGTTCCGTCTGGTGAACAGAATGACCGGGAAGCTGATTTCAATGCTAAATGCTACAAATTATATGCAATTCATAATATTATATAGTTTACAAATGGAAAGGAAATATAATGTAAATATAAGAAATGAAACTATTTTTTTCGGTGTTTATGCGAAATGAACGACAGAAAAGGATCGGCAATTTAAACATGAATCGAGCTATCATTTCATTTTTAGCTCACCTGAACACAAAGTTCTCAAAGGTGAGCTTTTGTGATCGACCTGTGTCCGTCGTCCGTCGTCGTCCGTCCGTCCGTCGTCCGTCGTCAACAATTTGACTGTTAACACTCTAGAGGTCACAATTTTGGCCCAATCTTAATGAAACTTGTTCAGAATGTTACCATCAATAAAATCTTGAACGAGTTCGATATTGGGTCATCTAGGGTCAAAAACTAGGTCACCAGGCCAAATCAAAGGAAAAGCTTGTTAACACTCTAGAGGTCACAATTTTGACCCAATCTTAATGAAACTTGGTCAGAATGTTACTCTTAATAAAATCATGGAGAAATTTGATATTAGGTTATCTGGAGTCAAAAACTAGGTCACCAGGTCAAATCAAAGGAAAAGCTTGTGAACACTCTAGAGGTCAAATTTTAGCCAAATCTTCATGAATCTTGGTCAGAATGTTACCCACAATACAATCTTGAACGAGTTCGATATTGGGTCATCTGGGGTCAAAAAGTAGGTCACCAGGTCAAAACAAAGGAAAAGCTTGTTAACACTCCAGAGTTCACAATTTTGGCCCAATCTTAATGAAACTTAGTCAGAACGTTGCCCTCTATACAATCTTGGACGAGTTCGATATTGGGTTATCTGGGATTAAAAACTAGGTCATAGCTCAAATCAAAGGAAAAGTTTGTTAACACTGTAGAGGCCACCTTTACGACTGTATCTTCGTGCATCTTGGTCAGAATGTTTATATTGATAGTTTCAAGGTCCAGTTTGAATCTGGGACATGTAGGATCAAAAACTAGGTCACCAGGTCAAATCAAAAGAAAAGCTGGTTAACACTGTAGATGCTGCATTTATGACTTAACGTTAATGAAACTTGGTCAGAATATTAATCTTGATGATCTATAGGTCAAGTTCAAATCTGGGTCAGGTGTGGTCAAAAACTAGGTCACTAGGTCAAATCAAAGGAAAAGCTTGTTAACACTCTAGAGGCCACATTTATTACTTATCTTCGTGAAACTTAGTCAGAATGTTAATCTTGATGATCTTTAGGTCAAGTTTGAATCTGGGTCATGTTGGTTCAAAAACTAGGTCACCGGGTCAAATCAAAGGTAAAGCTAGTTAACACTTTAGAGACCACATTTATGACCATATCTTAATGAAACTTGGTCAGAATGTTAATCTTGATGATCTTTAGGTCAATAGGTCAGGTGAGCGATACAGGACATTCATGGCCCTCTTGTTTAAATAACTAAAATACGTATGTCTTGGCAAGCCAGATACTATTCATGTACACTGACGTATAATCCATGTACACGGACGTATGCTTTAAGCGCCCGGTCGTTCATGTACTTATGTCGGTACTTGTTTCTTCTACCCGATATTAAATTCATTAGGCAAGGCTGTAGTTTATATTCAAGCTACTATGCTGATCTCTTAAATTTGAAAATATATATTACGCATTATTTAACTATATTTCGAAGCATGCTTATTAAACAGTTATTTGGTTTTGTAATTATTTGTAATAATCTATCTAAAATTATATACATTTTTTTTGACAACAGGTAATGGAATGACCACGTGTATATTCCTGTTTTTAAACACGATTGATATATTTCTTTTGATATTGATAACTTTGAGTTTTTTTTCCTTGCATAATTTCGAAAATGTTGCAAACGTCTGTTAGGCTTAAACGCAAGTCTTAAATTCACCCAGGTCCACTAAATGATGTTAGGCCTAAACGCAAGTCTTGAATTCACTCTAGTCCACTTAACTATGTTATAAAATATTTCTGCAACTGGAGTGTTTCGAAAAATATCGTTGTAATACCAGAGAAAGCCTCAAATTTCCATTTTATTGGGCACCTTAATCTTTAGCCTGTTGGTAGCAAGTGATTCTGCCGTTGCGACCAATGTCATGCTATTCATTCTGTAAATTTTCAGTCAACACCCCTTTGAATAATAAATGGTACTGCCCAAACTGAATGAAACATTTTAGAAATTTAGCAGGGTTAAGGTTAAGCATAATACAAACGCAAGGCATGCTCTTGTGCAAAGATATACTGTATATCTTAATGTATTATATTTGTCATGTTTGTACGTGTGACTTGTATTTTTCATGCAGGCTCGATCAATCCTTGATAAACTATCACATTCTTCTAAAATCTATTTCAGACTCATCGAATGCTACGGAATTATAAATATCTAGCTTAATTGTGCGACAAAGTGCGTGCCTCCTTCATTCCTGATAATTAACATGCTAAGCTATATAGATACCACTTTATTATTTATAAGCAAAGGCATCCAATATAACAGAGCTCGAATCGGAATTAAGTAAAATAAAACGTATCCGAATTATGAATTTTCAAAAACAGCCACGCTGCTTTTTGTCAAAATCGTCCGTGAATTTTTTGTTATCGATTTGGACTCTACAAGTTTCAGTACAAAGGATGTACTTAAATTATCATTAAACTAAATATGCCTGTGATTTAAACATGTAAAAATTGTGTCTTAGTGGCTACGAATATTTATACCTTAGCTTTTGCTAGGTCATGACCGGTCTATATTCAACACATGTTAACTGGGCTTATAAGTAAAATTAAAATCTGAAGAAAAAGTTTCGACCATTGGCCGGCAAGCCGTTAAATAAATGTATAATATATGCTGGTAAGCAGTGAGTGTAATATAGGTAAGTGAAACACTCGCAAAACTAAAAGAAATTTATTTCTCAACAGAATATAAATTTACATAATGACATGTATTTTCACAGTTGCTTTCTATTTACGTACTACGCGTCTATTAATACGCCGACCTACAGTTTTACTCCTGTTACCATATGACTTGTTGAAATCTAAACACTTCCTTGTGTGTTTATCTATTTATTTGTAGGATTATTGTTGTTGTTGTTATTGTTGTTTTTAGGTGGTGTTTTGTTTGTCGTGGGAATGTTTGCTTATTGTTGTTGGTGGTGGTAGTGGGGGTTGTAAAAGTTTCTTAATTATAGTATTCTTTACTTTAAAAGAAAGAAAAACGTTACACAGACACAGTCTTTGTATTTTTATGGTTTCTTTTACTAATATTAAAGGAAAGCGTCTGACCTTTTGTTAAAACTCATGGGGAAACATGTTAAAGTTATTCCATACTGGAAAGATGAGGGCTGTCTAAAAATAGATGTCCCAATTTTAGTTTGCTGCGTACTATATCTTTGGCATTTCATCATATTATTAAAAACAAAAATAACCGAAAAATGACACCATGACGGTATCAATGACGTCATATTCGGACGGTTTGTTTTCATAAATCCAAAGAACAGTTCTTGAGCTATATCACCAAAGCAATTCGCCTGTAATAGTAACTGGAACTACGAAAAAGAGGGTTCTCAAGTGAAGGCATATGAACAAGGAATAAATACATAGAATTGTTCTGAAAGGCGAAGAATCAAAGGCAACTGGAAAAATATGGTTATTATAATAGTACATTTATTTGCAGTGTATTCGGCTCCAGTGGAATTTGCCTGACCTGTATCTGTTGGGGTGTTTTCGCCAAGTGTGATCCGGCCTAAATAGGGAATAACAAGTTACTGCCTTTTGAAAATGAAAAAGGGTTTTTTTCAGACGAGGCTATATATGGTCCTAGAAGGAGTAAGGCCTGTCGAGCCCCTTCCGGACCATCCAGCCGAGTCTGAGAAATTCTTTCTCAACAGACAGTACCCTGTCAATCTATATGTCATGCCATTATTAACAACTATTTGTTTTGTAAAATAGAAGCGCAAATTACTGAATATACGGTATTTTTTGTTTAATTTTTGCAATGCTGTAAGCAGTGTTATCATAAAGTAGGCGGGGCTCTTAGAATCTGATGTCCTTGGACTTTATCTTAGGTTTTAACACTGTAAAGGCGGCAGAGGAGCGCAAATTTGCGAATTCCACATTGACGTGTGGGTACCAGTGTTGAAATATCCATAGAAATCTCGTTTTTGCTTATTTTTCTTTGAAACTTCTTTAGACCATTGCAGATACTATAGACTACATAAAGACGCCTCTCCGGTCCTATGCACCTGTCGCTTTCCACGCCAAATGTAGTGAAAATCGGCCACAGCACCCAAATTTTATAGACCAAAAATAGCCTAACCGGGCCTCACTTTGAACTATGCCATTCATCCATTTCTAATTTTAAATCCAATTTCGTAGCATATATGTATAGTACGAACATAGATGCATACCCAGGTGGTGTGGAATGTGTCTCCCAACCACCACTTTATTTCCCTAATTTTCACTTGAAAAAAAAGTGGATGGATGACAGCCGCGCGTCTGGCCGACTTTTTGTTCTGATATTTATGTTTTAGCCTCAACCGGAAGTACGGAGCTAGGAATTTTAAAACACCCATCATGCAGAATCATTAACCGTTTCACATTCCCCAGATATATTAAAGAATTAATAATGATAAATAACCAGTAAGATAGATATGCCTTTATATCTACCCTGTCCTGTTTATACAGAAAATCGACAGGGGCCAAACTACGAAACCGCTCCCCTGCCACCAAAGTGTTCTCAGGTCAGTGACATGAGAAAGGCTACTTTTCTCAGACAGGCTTTATGAGGCATTTGTTATAGTAATGGCATGATAAAAACCCACCTGAGATCAATGCATTATTGTAGGTTAAGGTACTGCTTTATTTACCCTTCTATTGTATGAAAACATATATTTCAAGTCAAAATAGCCAAAATGAGCAATAACTTTAGAAAAATAAGACTAACATCTAGTTTGAAACTTTTTAAAATGTGTTTACTTGTGTCCAAAGTTAAGAACTGCTCTGCATGATGTATCAGTTATATATACAGCTACAGAAATCCCACGTATTTTCCATACGTATACCAACGATACAGGCTGATTACCTTTTTATTGTTGCAAAGTCACGTACAATATTGGTTAGGTTCAAAAGTAGAACTTTAGTCATTAATATATTATGAAGGAAATGGTATTTCTAGATATAACTGGACAGCCAGATTACACAGAAAGGGGTTCAAAAGAATCATTAACGAACTTAGAGCTAATCTGATAAGATAATATTTGATTACATAAGCAGGTAAACGTTTGATTGTTCTATAAGCAGTTTTACGAGATCATGCTGATGATACGAAATCCACACACAATCATGACATTAACATCAAGGGACTAAGGTTTTTAGTTTAAGTGTTACTTTTGATGTAAGTGGTGAAAGAAATGTGAAATCTTACTCAGTAATGATGTGTGTTAGCAAGTGTTCTCGAAACAATGTGCTGTATTTTATGGAAGGACGCAATAACTATCATTGGATTTACTATTTTCGGATTTATATTAGTTGAGATACCAATATATTATATTAATCAATATTTTCCAAAGCAGGTATTCGTTGGTTGACCAGTCAATAAATGTTTACAACTGTTTTTTCAAATACATGAATATGAACAGATTAGTTCCTTTTGTCAATCTCACGCAATTGTTGGAATTTCATTTTCTGGAAAAAAAATAATATGGGTATTTTAATAAAGGTTAAAGTGTAGTTACAATACAAAATGCCATACTGACGAATAAGATACTGTAATATATAAAACCTACTTTGACGACAATTTATAAATTATATTGATTTATTATTATTCAACATCTGCATATGGAAAAATCTAAATACCCAAAAATTTAAAGAATTGTTTCATTCTGGTAACATATGGATATTTAAAAATCTAGCAATGCATATATTTTAAAGTTTTGAAAAAAAGATGTGTATAATTTACCATCAGTGCCGTGTCCTCTCACTGTCTGGTAAATTATCTATCTATTTATCTATGTGAATATAAGAATCTTTCATTGGTTGTAGGTTTTGGATGGGAGTATCCGTCTCGCCACGAGACTTTATAAGGCTCTACCTCTACGTCATTTAGAAACAATAAAATGTCATAGACCTTTTACTGAAAGCATGATATAAAGAGAGGATGACATATGTAGCTAATTACTCAAAAAATTCTTTAAAAGATCATCATGCTTTCCCACACTGAATGTTGATAGAAAATACATGTTTTCGCTGACAACAAAGTTCATATTAAGAACATAAAGTTTATAAGACGTTATAAAAGATATGTTCCTGACAGTGAATGAATACCTTAATTAGCTTTAAAAAATAAAACATACAATTTTTGTGCGTTTGTGTATGTGGTTGTGTGTGGGAGAGAGGTAGGGAGTGGTAGTGGAGACACTTAGATTTACCATTGTACGCCTGTCCGTGCGAATTTATTTCGTGCATATTTTAATAGTCATAAAATATCATAAGATTGTTATTTAAGTTGTGCACGGGACTTGTTAAGGATTTTACTTCAGCAGACTAGAGTTATGGCCCTTGGCAGTCAAATATATACATAAAAAATCAAAACGTTTGAGTCACATGTATCTCAAAGAGTATTTGACATTGAATAATGAAGAATTATAAGATTGTATGTAGCAAGAGAAGTTTTGGACCTGGATATTTATTTCGGATTTTACACAGTCAGTTATGGCCCTTGACCTAGTAGAAATATAGGCACAAATGGCTTAAACGTTTATGTCGCACATATCACAAAATGTATTTGACCTAGAGTCTTGAAACCATATCTTATCAAGCATTTGGAGTTAACGTTATGGCCCTTGACTTTGTCAAAATATGTATTTAGGACCTAACAGTTTCTGTCACATACATCTCAAAACGTACTTAGCATGGAGTTATGAAACGTTATAGTTGTGCACCTCGGATGAGTTTATTGGTGACCCCCCCCCCCCCCCCCCCCCACCCACCCCACCCCTCGCTGAGGTTATAAGATCCATATATGCAAGAAGTCACATTTCATTGTTTTAAAAATAATTGATATGCGTTATATTCCTGTAAGAGTTTTATGTCTATAAACCTATTCAAGTTGATGCTTAAATCATATATAGACACGAGTTGCATGTGCATAATATTTCAAACGCAACAGCAACAACATCCTAGAATGTTATGCATCGGTTGTCGCAGTTAATACAACATAAATTTCTTTTTTTTTACTTCATCACAGTTAAATGGGCACACCTTGCTTATGACCTTATCGCCATGATTCAGGTGGTTTGCGACCGTCATCCATCAACTCCGTCGTGTCTCGTCTAGTCGATGTCCTGTACGCACAGCCGCGACATAACATTCGGCACGTCCGAACATAAACAATGTGGGCTATAACTGGTCTGTCAAATAGCGCAAGGTTTCAATGGCAATAATTTGTGATTTAGTGAATCCCGATTTTCCGGGTCATAAATATTACATGTGCTGTAGAATTTTTCCAAGCATAGTTGAAACAAGTTTATAAATCGGATGCAGTTGTCTTTCCTTAACACAATAACGGACCGGCAGGGGGAGATTACCGCCTGCAGACGGAGTTTTTGAAATATCCATAAATCGGCTATAACATGGACACCAAAAACAATAGGCGCACCGTCAACTACAATTCAGTACGCCCAATAAATAGATTTATAACAAAGTGGATATCTGGAAATGACAGTAAATCGGTTACAAGGACATGCTTATATCTCACACTTGATCTGCAACTGGCATAAAACACTTTTCCTAGCCGAAGAAGAAAAAATGTGTTTATACGGTATATGGCTGCATTGATTCCATAACTCTGTAGCTTTTTTAGCAGGTATGAATGATGGACATGTTTCAATGGCATAAATTTACATGTCGTTTATCGATGAACCAAGTGACTAACCTTGTGATATATTCATCATTAAAAATATGTAAAGAACGTTCAGGTGGAGTTCAAAATAAAAATTGAAAGTGCATTATACGGGAAAAAAACGTGAATAAAGACTTAGACAATGCGTTAACTAATTAATATTATACAGCCCCTCTTGAATAAATGCAATGACGGTAATTGGAATATTTTAAATTTCCCAATCTATCTTTGGATTTTAGTTTATCGTCAAAAATTATTTTGAAAGGGTAATTTAGAAAAAAAAAGCAGCCATGCTTTCGACTGATTTTTTCATTGTTAAAAATTTCACATTGAAAATTACATTGGTTGCTAAAAAACTGACACTGTCAACGAAAGACACCTTTGCAAGTATACCACCCCCAGAATTCATTAAAATGATGTGCAAGTTAAACAGGGAAGTTACAATTGCCAGTTTCCAGTCTTTGGGTACTCTGCATTGATTCAGTGAGGCTTGAAACAGTAGAGTCACAGTAGGAGTTAGTTCTTTAGCATAGTATCTAAGAAACTGGGTTGGGATATTGTCGGGTCCCTGTGGCTTGTGTGGATTCTTTTGATTCCATACCTCATGTTTTTATTTCGATGTAAATGAGATATGGAACCAAAATTTGTAGTCCTCTTTGGCGCCATATAACCTATACTGTGTTGATGCGCCGTAAAACCCAAATACATAAATTGTGTGGATTTAGGTCTTTGAGCAATTTCTCCGAGTTCGATGCTCGGTGGTAAAGACATCCATGTCTGGAGATGGATCTGTGTCCATTGATGGCATGCTGGACTGGTCTTCTTTAGTGTGCACGCTTCAAGATGGCAGCCTTCATTCTGGGATCAGTATGACTGACACCATTCTTTTTCAGTAGTGTTACATGGCTGCTATCACTCCTCTTGCTGTTGCTACTCCGTGACTTTGTTGTTTCTTGCAAGCGGTTTTCTTACGTCTGGATAGACGTTTAATCTTTCTGGTGATCCATGGTTGGTTGAAGCGAGTGGTAGTTTGCTTCTATGGAACGTTATCCTCAATACTTTGTTGCAATCATTGACCTTAGAACTGATAGGAGTCCTGGTCTGCACTCTTCCAGAGCAGGAGTATTCTTCTTGGTGTTTTTAGCTCACCTGAGCACGAAGTGCTCAAATGTGAGCTTTTGTGATCACCCTGTGTCCGTCGTCCGTCGTCGTCAGTCGTCCGTCCGTCGTCAGTCGTCCGTCGTCAACAATTTGACTGTTAACACTCTAGAGGTCACAATTTTGGCCCAAACTCGGCCAGAATGTTACCCTCAATAAAATCTTGGAAGATTTCGATATTGGGTCATCTGGGGTCAAAAACTAGGTCACCAGGTCAAATCAAAGGAAAAGCTTGTTAACACTCTAGAGGTCACAATTTTGGCCCTATCTTAATGAAACTTGGTCAGAATGTTACCCTCAATAAAATCTTAGAAAATTTCGATATTGGATTATCTGGGTTAATAACTAGGTCACCAGGTCAGATCAAAGTAAAAGCTTGTTAACACTGTTGAGGCCAGATTTATGACTGTATCTTCATGAATCTTGGTCAGAATGTTAATCTTGATGATCTATAGGTCAAGTTTAAATTTGGATTAGGTGGGGTCAAAAACCAGGTCACTAGGTCAAATCAAAGGAAAAGCTTGTAGAGGCCACATTTATGACTATATATTCATGAAACTTAGTCAGAATGTTAATCTTAATGGTCTACAGGTCCGGTTTGAATCTGGGTCATGTAGAATTAAAAACTAGGTCACCAAGTCAAATAAAAGGAAAAGCTAGTTTACACTGTAGAGGCCACATTTATGACCATATCTTAATGAAACTTGGTCTGTATGTTAATTTTGATTATCTATAGGTCAAGTTCAAATCTGTGTTAGGTGGAGTCAAAAACTAGGTCACTAGGTCAAATCAAAGAAAAAGCTTGTTAACACTCTAGATGCCACATTTGTAATGTATCTTCATGAAACATAGTCAGAATGTTACTCTTGATGATCTGTAGGTCAAGTTTGAACCTGGGTCATGTAGGATCAAAAACTAGGTCACTAGGTCAAATCAAAGGAAAAGCTATTTAACACTTTAGAGGCCACATTTATGACCATATCTTAATGAAACTTGGTCAGAATGTTAATCTTGATGATCTTTAGGTCAATGGGTCAGGTGAGCGATACAGGGCCTTCATGGCCCTCTTGTTTTACTTAATGCACGTACATGGACCTCGACAAAGACTATATCATGGTCGCTGACCCTTGGCCTTGGTTTTGTACTGACGGCTAGGGATGGTTCGTCACAAAAACATAAAATATGCTATTTCCTTTTGTGGGGTATTTCACCAACTGTTAAGATCCACTGTCGTACACCGAGTTGAGAAAATTCTTGTTGAAGTTGTTGCCGTGTTGGTTAGAGACAATGCTGTTCGTATCTCGGTCAATATCTGGTTGGTTCATATATTCAGCAATCCACATTGCCGCTTTTGGATACTTAGTGTACAAGTCAAACTGTTTCTGATTCATTTCTACCATGTAGTCCTCAGCGCTAATTGGTGGCAGTCTGTAGGCAGCCATAACACCAGTTGTTGATTTCCAGTGCATGTTATCGATGCAGCGGTAAGGTCAGTGCTAGTCTGTATCTGCAGATCACTACCAATGATGCTTTCCTTAGCTATAATGATGTCACAATCATGTGTACTAGATGGTCTATCACCACGTGATAGGATGTGGTATCCAGATAGTACGATGTCTCTCTCATAAATGCCTTAGTGTAACAGTAATTCGCTTCCAAATATAATGTTCAGTTTTTTGTTTCTTCAAGCAGCAGCCAGAGTGGTTGACGCTTTGCTCTGGTGCTTTGGAAGCTGACAATCATAGCTCGTAAAGATGGATATTGTTTCTTTGTAGGGACTGGTTGAGTTGTGCGACGCGATGGTGACCCGATCAATGAATCTAAAGTACCTATGCTGTCACATGTTGAGTTCGAGTCAAAGCTCTTTGACTTTGATGGTGTATGCTGCGGCTGATGGACAGTCATTGCTTAGTATACTGTATGACTTCACGGTTGCAATAGATGTTCCAACAGAGTCTGCCATTGTTGTTTCAAATAAGCTTGTTGAGAAATGTGGCATCCCGCACCTGCAACAAATCCATGACGTGTTTAAAGTCATATCTCTGAAGACTTCTAGCGGCATTTTAAACAACGACGATGGTACAATGTGTCGAAACTGTCACAGGCGATGCTTTTTTTCACTCGTCTTGTTTAACTTTGACATCATCCACATGGACGGCCCTGGGTTTGGATGGCAGTCATTGGACAACTGTATCCGAATACTTGGGTCATTCGGATTCTGCTCTACCTAGAAAATGGCTGCACCGCAGATAGCAAGAATTACAAAGCAGTCTGGACTAAACCTTTATGTTCATGAAGGTATTTATATACATTTATATCTTTATTGAAATATATTTGCAAAGAATTTCCGATTATTTAAAATTCATATTATTTCGCATTCAAGTGTAGTTCCGTACTAGTGAAAAACGAAATGATATTTTCATTGTTATATTCCAGTATTTCACGGAAAAGAATAGAATTTTTTTTTTCGATTTCTTACTCTTATTCGTAAAAATAAACCCCTTGAACACTTGTCAATACGTTTTGTTTTTAGTAAAATAGCGATATGAATGGCATCTTTGATAAGATTAAAGATATAGGGCTAGGTCTACCAGCACATCTGTAACTAAAATAAATAACCTTAAGTGTACAAAGTCCTCGTCAACTTGGCTAAACTTATAAAATCTTTATTCACAAGTAATAGTCATTTTAATTAAGGTATTAGGTCACTAATAGTAATGTTTACAAAATGGCCTTTGCTTAGTATATTCTGAAAGGTAACCGTGTTTTGCACTATTTTGCAAATTTTAAACAACTTTTACCGTGCCGTTTTTTATAAATTTTGAATAACTTATGGTATCTCATCAAGCTCAAGTAGAGACAAATTTCAAAGTGATAGCCACTATCCAAAGCGTTTGCAGAGAACTCATTTTACCATTAATTTCAATAGAAGAAACATCAAACTATTGGTAAACAATTATAAAACACAAAATAAAAATGCCAATATCATTTTTTCTATGGTGCCTGAAGTAAACGGATTTAATGAGACAGAATTCATACTTCAACATTGAAAAAATAAGGTCGAATGATGTGTTTCTGTTTTGAATTTTGCTTACTCCATTTAAAAATAACCTTAGGGAAGACGTAAAACCTACCTAAATTTCTTCCACAATATATAATCTAAGAGTGAAAGCAAAATAGAGAACTTTCACCGTGCGTAACTTAATATTTTTAAATATGTGTAACTCTACCCCTTCTGTTTAAGTAGTAAATTCTCTTTGAACACCAAAAAATCGCTTATAAGATTCATCTTTTTCCATTTTTGTACAAAGCATCAATAGTAAGTCTTGAAAGAAGTAAAAATTTACTAGTAAAAAAGGAAAATAAAGAAAAAAATGTTGGTCCCAGTAGGGCTTGAACCTACGCCCCCCCTAAGAATTGCAGTAAAAGTAGGTTTATAGTAGGAAATAAATACTCTTCAAAAAGGAGGTTCTCTATTAGTGACCTAATACCTTAAATCATCGCTGCTAATACAATATTAAATGTGTATTGTTTTATCGTAACACATGATAATGTGTATGCATGCAGATACATATTTTTTTTCGTGTTAAAGAAGTGCTATGTACTTGGTGACTGATCTTTTGTTTTCAAGTATAAAATTTGGGCATAAGATCCCTTTAACACCTATTCCACTTTTATTTTATATTTACCAGTCTAAGTCAACTTGTTCATTTTCAATGTCTGTAATTAGTATAGGTACATTGTCTTATAAAATGGTATATAATATAATATTGTAATATTCCCTCAAGTATTCATTTAATTATGCGTTATAACTTAATTTAAACTTAAAACTTTACCTTAAAACTGCTTAACTACATGCTTTTAAATTTCTAAATTAAGCGATTTCTCTATGTTTGTCGGAAAATATCTAATTTCTTGGTATAAATAAGGCGTAGTTACAGTACTTTACCTTAACGCATAACGGCAGTTATTCTTAGTATAGAATTATGTTTTATATGTTTTATTTGAGTATAAATCAGTCCGACCTTCCGTTTGTGCTTTAATTTTCACCTGCCCATGAGCTTTGTCAAGCTGTTTAATAAACACTTTTAGAATTCCTTTGTCTGTTCACTTCATGTTTTATCTCCGTTGATATAGTAGGAATACATGTAAGAAAAGGAGTTGCCGCATGGAAACCACAGCACATGATAATTCTTTAGAAGGCAATTAGATCCAGACGTTTAATATCTAATATTAATAAATGTCGAACAAACAGCCACCCACAGGAATATTGCTTTTTTAGCTCGACTTTTCGAAGAAAAAATAAAGCTATTGCACTCGCCCCAGCGTCGGCGTCCCCGTCACCGTCGCTGTTCATTAATCAAATATCTACAATCAAGCATTTGACTTGAAACTTAAAACAGTTATTTACTATCAAAGAAACAATCCTCATAACTCTGATTTGAATTTTGACAGAGTTATACCACTTTTAATTTAGAACTATTTTTGGTTAAAGTTTATGATAAAGTCAAATATCTCTGTTACTATCAAAGCTTTTGACTTGAAACTTAAAATATTTATTAACTATCAAAGTCTACACCAGGAGAGATAACCCCAATAACTCTGATTGAATTTGACAGAGTTATGTCCCTTTTTAACTTAGATTTTTTTTACTAAAGTTAAAAAAATACAGGCAAAATAAAAAAAACTAGCCACGTGCTGGATCATTATACGAAATCATTGTTACTAGCACAAATGCTAGCATAAGTGAATATTATTATGCTAATTAATACTTTAAAAAGTTAAATATCTGGTTAAAGAGCCTTATTCAAAATTTTGTTTACACTCGTAAAAACAGTCGATAGAAAACTGCGTAATCTATTGTTTATGATCATTTTGGCAGAGAAGCCTTTACATATTATTTAAACGGACCCATAAGAAGTTACAGTGAATCTAAATTGGAATAAATCTTTTAGAGTCGAGCTTGCTGTCTTACGGTAAGCTCTTGTTTTACTGTGTCCCGGTAAAATCCTCGTTATCTAACGATATACTAACCGACACCCCTCTCTGGAACAAGATTAATTAAGCAACAGTTTGTCTAAATTGAGATAAAATATATAGAGGATATTTGTTTGTTTCAGTGAAATATCAATTTTATTTCACAAGTGAGCGTCAAAAACTGATATTTTCAGGAGTGGCATAGCCACGAGTGAAAATGACTTTTTTTGGTGCTCACGAGTGAAATAAAATTGATATTTCACTGACACAAACAAATTTTCTTTTTATTTCATGTGTAAAACTCTACTTTCGTTGCGTAATTTATAAAATGTTGAAAATCGCGGGAAAGGTCAGAAGAAAGCATAACACAAATAAAATGACGTCATCGTCATTATGGTCCCCGGTATCATAACGCTCGGTATACAATTTGACTTCAGTTGCGACGGGGGACAGTGAAAAATGAAAATGATAATCTTCTGTTTCAAAACTGTGTATTATCAATTTTATTTCACTGAGAAAACTCTATAATTCACTGGAAAACATTAAATAAAATTTTCTCATGCTGGTGGAAGAAGTGATATGAAATTTGGCTCGGCCAATTAAGATATTATGGGGTCACTGCAATCCTTTCCTCGGATATGTTTCTTTCCGGTCCTTTTACTAATTTGAGCAGTATTTTTTATCTCAGTTGGTCGTTAGTAGTACTGTGTGGAGAAGTTCCTTCCTGTACTTTTCAGGACATCGTATATTTTACACGTACGATTATTTTAAGGGATACTGAAATTTTATACAACTGGCTTGTGATTTTAGTGACTGTGAAAACAACCAAAAGAAAACGCTAACTGATAGCGTACTAAAACTGCGTTCTCTGAAGATGGTCGATTAGAAATTTGATTTTGAATAACGTTGTATAAGTGTGGGAAAAGGGAAACAACACTGTCTTTCATTTTGCATTTTGTTCGTATTGTTTCATGTCTCCCCCACCATATATAGTATTAGTAGTTGTGGTAGTAGTAGCAGCGGTAGCAGTAGCAGCAACAGCAGCAGTCATCGGCAGCGACAATGGCAGTGGCACCAGTATAAGTTTAAGGCGACCATTTGTGAGTAGTCTTGTTCACGCGCGGCGGTTTCCGTTTTCTGTATGCAATGTTTCCGGGAATTCTAGCTCTAATTCTATTTATATGCATATTTTTTTTCTTTTAAAAAACATGATTTTTCTCTTTATTAGCTCACTTTCAGTACTTTATACAAGTTTACTGAGAACGTGACAAAAATGCTAAGAGTGTAGTGTCCGCGAAAACAGATATTTAAGACTTCTGGAATTTACAATGAAATCCCTTACCTTTCATTTCTATTTTGGTTTCTATGATAAATTTAAAGAATTTCATTAACTTTCCTTGGTGTCATATGAGTTTAAAATTGCAGTTTTTTACGTAATGCACGTACATGGACCTCGACAAAGACTATATCATGGTCGCTGATCCCTGGCATTGGCTTTGTCCTGACGACTAGGGATGGTTCGTCACAAAAACATAAAGTTCCTCTTGTAGGGTATTTCACCAACTGTTAAGATCCGCTGTCGTACACCGAGTTGAGAAAATTCTTGTTGATGTTGTTGCCCTGTTGGTTAGAGACAATGCTGTTCGTATCTCGGTCAATATCTGGTAGGTTCATATATTCAGCAATCCACATTGCCACTTTTGGATACTTGGTGTACAAGTTAAACTGTTTCTGATTCATTTCTGCCATGTAGTCCTCAGTACTACTTGGTGGTGGTCTGTAGGCAGCCATAACAACCAGTTGTTGATTTCCAGTGCATGTTATCGATGCAGCGGCAAGGTCAGTGCTAGTCTGTATCTGAAGATCACTTCCAATGATGCTTTTCTTGGCTATAATGATGACACAATCATGTGTACTAGATGGTCTATCTCCACGTGATAGGATGTGGTATCCAGATCGTACGATTTCTCTCTCATAAATGTTGTAGTGTAACCATGATTCGCTTCCAAATATAATTTCAAATTCTTTGCCTCTTCAAGCAGCAGCCAGAGTGGTTGACGCTTTGCTCTGGTGCTTTGGAAGTTGACAATCATAGCTCGTAAAGGTGGATATTGTTTCTTTGTAGGGACTGGTTGAATTGTGCGACGCGATGGTGACCCGATCATTATGGGGTCATTGCGAGTAAAACTTTTCACTTTCAGTAATTATAATGGTACTGTTTCAAGTTAATTAAAATAACACAATATTAAAACAAGATATTTAGTTTTTACAGTGAAACAATCGAACAATGGTATGTTCAATCGGTTTCGCTTGACACCATTTAGTGGCCGCCAGAGCAGAGCTGAAAATATATTTCTTTATTAACTGTGAAATTATCTATCTGACATAATTAAATATTATATTTTATGCAATGTTTCAACAAATAATAAATCCTATAGGCTATGACTTCCGATTGTAAAAGAGCTATTCAGCTTTGATTTTTGATAATGTTACATTAAACATATATATATCGAAGTGATATCACATTTTAGAGTAAAAAATAAAAGAAAATGTCTCTAATTTGAATTTTCATTTAACAAAAACTCAACAAAATCAATCATTATGACATATTATGTACATATTAGTTAAAAAAAATTAAGCCACAGGAACAAGTCACAGATAATGCATGAAATATTAAATTCAGTTGCAATGAACAATATACATAAAGAGCAAAAATGGTAGTATATAAAATGTAAACAGCTTACTCAGTGGATTTGACCGCAGACATTTGCTCAGCAAGGTGGAATACAATGTAGTACAGAAACAAACTGGCGTAGCCCATACGGACGACTCCTCCAGAAGACAGTAATTTTAGTAGGAGGATATAGTGCAAGGTACATAAGACGCTCTACTTCCAGATGCTGCCCTGTTTCCTAAGCGGGCCAGTTGTAAAGCACTTATACACGTGACTTTCTCTCAATGTTTGTAGTTTAAGCTGGAGGAGCAGCAGCGGCTCAAACTCAAGACCCCTGCTTTTGGAGTCATACATTGTTACCATTGGACCACTTAGTCCGCTCTGAAACTTCAAGTCAAGTCAAGTCAAGTCAAGTAATATTTATTTATAAAAGTCGGGATAATAACACTGGTACACAGAAACACAAGCTCTGAAGAGCTTTTAATAGCATGGAAGACAATTAAAAATATAGGTTAGATAACAGGTAGACTTACCGTTGTTGGTATTCACAACTCCTGCATGCAAACTATCGAGATATGACCTATCATGTGTCGGTGCGAAGTTAAATCCAAAAAATAAAAAATGAAATGACTGGTTCTCGTTCTGCTTTTCACACAGGTAAAGGCTGTTTGTTTGTTTGTTTGTTTTGGGTTTAACACCGTTTTTCAACAGTATTTCAGTTATGTAACGGCGGGCATTTAACCTAACCAGTGTTGCTGGATTCTGTAGCAGTACAAACCTGTTCTTCGCAAGTAACTGCCAATTTCGCAACATGAATCAGAAGTGAAAGACGAATGATTTCAGACACAATGTCGCGGAGAACATACGGCCCGTCCGAGGATCGAACTCCGTAGGTCTGCGTTCTCCCTATTGAGCTAAGCGGGTAGATTGAACAAACTAGTACTCGTCAGACTGCGTCCTAGGATAATGTCGAGTTAAAAAGAATAAAATATCAAAAAAGACAATACCAATTTCTATTCTTTATAAGGTGAGCTATTGTGACCGGTCATTGTCCGGCGTTCGTAGTCGTGCGTCGTGTGTCAACATTTGCCTTGTTAAAACTCTGGAGTCCACAGTTGTGATCCAATCTTAATGAAACTTGGTCAGAATGTTTGTCATGATGATCTCTCGGCCAAATTTGAAACTGGGTCATGTGGGGTCAAAAACTAGGTCAGTAGGCCAGATCAAAGGAAATTCTTGTTAACATTCTAGAGTTTAAGTTTAAAACTCACGAGAATTGGTCAGCATGTTTGTCTTGATGACCTCTACGATAAGTTTGAATCTGACTTATTAGGAGTCCAAACTAGGTGACCCGGTCAAATCAAAGGAAAGGCTTGTTAACTCTCTAGAAGCCACGGTTGTGATCCAATCTTGATGAAACTTAATCAGAATGTTTGTCTTGATGGTTTCTAAGTCCAGTTCGAAACTAGGTCATGTGGGGTCAAAAACTAGGTTAGTAAGGCAGATCAAGGAAAATCTTGTAAACACTCTAGAGTCTACGGTTTAAGTTTGCAACTCATGAGAATTGGTCAAAATGTTTGTCTTGATGACTTCTAGGTCAAGTTTGAATCTGGGTTATGTGCGGTCAAAAACTAGGTCACCCGGTCAAATCAAAGGAAAAGCTTGTGAACACGCTTGAGGCAACATTTATGACCATCTTCATAAAACTTAGTAAGACTGTTTATCTTGTTGATCTTTGGTCGAAGTTTGAATCTGGGTTATATGGGGTCAAAAACTTGGTCACTAGGCTAGATCAAAGGAAAGTCCACAGTTTAAGTTCGAAACTCGTGAGAATTTATTACAATAATTGTCTTGATGACTTGTATATCAAGTTCAAATCTGGGCCATGTGGGATCATATACTAGTCGGTCACGTCAAAGGAAAAGCGTGTTACATACTAGAGGCCAAATATATAATCCTATCTTCATGAAACTTATTCAAAATGTTTATCTTGATGATCTTCAGGCCAAGCTTGAATCTAGGTCATGTGGGGTCAAAAACTAGGTCACTAGACTAGATCAAAGGAAAATATTGTTAACACTATAGAGGCAACATTTTAAGAGTGAAACTCATGAGAACTAGTCAGAATATTGATGAAATTTAGGTCAGGTTTGAATATGGGTCATCTGGGGTCAAAAACTAGGTCACCCCGGTTAAATCAAAGAAAAATTGTGTGTGTGCAAAAGAGGCTGCATATTTTAATGGATATTCGTGAAATCCGTTAATATTGACATAATGCGGGAAATGTAAAATACTAAAATTAAAATCATCTCTCTTGTCATATAAAATGGTATGTATAATATTGTCATAAACAGAGAGATGTAAATCTAAAAATGAAGCAGAAGTATACGAATTGTTAATTTTATTTAACTGGAGATCCCGGGGTTAAATAGTACCCACCAGTTGAGAAGAAAAAAAAACAAACAAAAAAACAGAGATGGTTCATGGATGGTAGTGGAAATGCATGCTACTGCCACCGCCCTCTGTCCCCGGTTTTAGCAGAACTCAATTTCTGCTACATATGTAGATGTGTTCACCAAGAGTAACGTAAATAAAACACTTCACTTATCCTCGAACGTGTGACACAAAAAATTCGCCTATGTCTGCAAACTAGGATAGTCGCAAATAATCTTCACAAGCTGCAAAACGCGAGTTCAAAGATACAGAAACGCCATCATAGTCAGACTAAATTTAACATGAAACCGCAATTTAATATTTGCTGTCAAGAGTTATGCTTTTATCCACCCACTTGATACAGAATTTCAATATGGATGCTTGAAAATTGTCTCGAATTATACAATGGGAAAAAAACACAATATTCAGTGAAATCTTAGGAAAGCTTCTTTCTTTCTGTTATTCTATTGTAACCTATCAGAGAGGAATAACAACGTTTATAACAATTTTAATAACTTGAGCCACAATTTAAAGCTTAATAAGCAAGTCATTTAGAGGTTAAAGTATGAAAAAAAAAAATAAAAATGTGTTTCCGGTTAGTCAACGGAGTCTATATGTTATCATGAAACAGTTTAAACAAATTTTCAGGACATATACATATTTAAAAATGGATGCGTTTTGCAAAGTTAAAAAGCCAATTTACACAATTACTTTTAACAGACATGAAAGAGCAGGAGAGCTTGTATCCCCAGCTTATGTTATCTCTGATTTATTTCCCATCATAATAAAATTGAAAGCATAATGTCATATGTTCCGTCTAAAGGTAACAATCGCTTGTTATTTAGAATACTAAATGTAACAGAACTTAAACAAACAAGAATAAATATCCACCAGGGAATGCAAAGTTCCAAAAACGCAGCCTCCCTAAAACGCAACTCACAGCACGCAGATGTGCATACTAACAACACGCGCGCACACACGCACGCACAAACACACGCGCATACGCACGCACGCACGCACACACACACAAAACACAAAACAAACACGAGGAAAAAACGAACAAATAAAGGAACACAGTGGGGCACCGCCTTGGAACGGTCAGTTACAAAAACAAAACACAGTCGGGGAGCTTAAACATACATCTGTATACAGTTGAAACAACCATATACACAGTTATCGCAACCACCACAAATATAGATGGCAGCACCGCCTATACAGTGTTAAGCTCTTTATATATATGTATAAACACTGTATATGGGCTGAGTCATTTCATATACCGGTATATGTACAGGATAAAGTGCTATATCATCATCAGAAGACAGCTAGGGTGTTCCATAGTTTTACTAATCGTATGTTTAGATTTTGTAGATATGGCAAAAATGTTGTCATGCCAGTTGGTAGAGCCCTTGTGATTGTAATCTCAAAATGTAAAACTTTTGATGGTTTAAACTTTTCAACATTTTCAAAACTATATGATTCAATGGTGTTCCAAAGGATCTCTTTACAGGTTTTATTATGTTATTCAGCTTCCATCTGGAGTGATAAATCTTACTCTTGCATAAATTCTGTTCAAAACAGTGCCACGAGTGTTGAAAAGCAATCGGTAACAATGGATGATTCAGTAAAAGGAGAAGGTTGTTTACAGACTTCAAAAGACTTATTTTGCAACTGAATTGTACGTTTAAGAGTCACTGCCATTTCACTTCCATTGTAATATGGCAAATCTAGATGCGGTGTACACAACTAGTTAGATAGGAAAATTCATATATTAGGTCTTAGAATGCGTTAAACTAATGTATAGATTAGGTTGTCTCGAAACGTTTATGTGTTTTATAATATCTTAATATACTATTTTATCGTGCTGTACTTATGAGGAGACATAAATAAAGTATTTGACTTGACTTGATTTGTAATTAAAGGCTTTTGAGCAATGTACAAGACACGCTAGAATCGGACCTTGGAATATCGTTCCTTGCTCCTCGGAGCGCAAATATATTGCCAGGACGCGCTAGAATCGGAGCGCGAATATATTACCAGGACGAGCTAGAATCGGACGTAATAATATTGTTTCTTGTTCCTCGGAGGGCAGATGTATTACTTGGATTAGCTAGAATCGGACCTTGATTTATCGTTTCTTGCTCCTTGGAGCGCGAATGTATGGGTTAGAATCGAACCTTGGAATATCTTACCTTAATCTTGAGAGAACGAATGTATGGGCTAGAATGAGACCTTGGAATATCGTTTTCTTGCTCCTTGGAACGCGAATGTATGGGCTAGAATCGAACCTTGGAATATCGTTTCTTGCTCCTTGAAGCGCGAATGTATGGGCTAGAATCGGACCTTGATTTATCGTTTCTTGCTCCTTGGAGCGCGAATGTATGGGCTAGAATCGGACTTTGATTTATCGTTTCTTGCTCCTTGGAGCGCGAATGTATGGGCTAGAATCGGACCTTGACTTATCGTTTCTTGCTCCTTGGAGCGCGAATGTATGGGCTAGAATCGGACCTTGATTTATCGTTTCTTGCTCCTTTGAGCGCGAATGTATAGGCTAGAATCGAATGCTTGGAATATCGTTTCTTGCTCCTTGGAGCGCGAATGTATGGGCTAGAATCGAACCTTGGAATATCGTTTCTTGCTCCTTGGAGCGCGAATGTATGGGCTAGAATCGGACCTTGGAATATCGTTTCTTGCTCCTTGGAGCGCGAATGTATTGGCTAGAATCGAACCTTGGAATATCGTTTCTTGCTCCTCGCAGCGCGAATGTATTAAAAAGACGCGCTAGAATCGGACCTAAGAATATCGTTTCTTGCTCCCCAGAGCGCGAATGTACTACCTTTACACGCTACAATCGAACCTTGGAATATCGTACCTTGCTCCTCGCAGCGCGAATGTATTACCAGGACGGGCTAGAATCGGACCTTGGAACATCATTCCTTGCTTCTGAGAGCGCAAGAGGACGGGATAGAATCAAATTTTGAAAATCGTTCCTTGCTCCTCGGAACGTGAATATATTACCAAGACAGGCTAGAATTGGACCTTGGAAGGGATACAAAATGAGGTCTTTCCATGCATGTAAAATTTGCTTTGACAGATGTGTTATCTTAGATTTGCTTTGTAATGACCTATTACTATTATTAGCCCGAAATATTTAACTGTTGTTATTGTGGTTCTTTATTGTCAGTCGAAATTTATGTGGTGATATGACACATTTGATAAAAAAATAATTTTGTGTCAGTATTATGGAGAAAAAGACATAATTGAATCTTTAAATGTCATGTATTCGATTTTGAGACTATTTCACACATAAATTAATAGCAAGACGACAATTAAATCAACAAGAGGGACTTTAAATGACGTTATTAATGTATAATTATCTCTCATTGAGACATTAGTGTATCTTTGTCACTTAAACAGACAGGTAGACGTCCGGCAAGGGAGAAAAACACTCCCGATTTTATATATATGTTAATCATTTACAATACATGATTAATTACATGTACAATATTTTCCGTTATTTTGACAAATTTCTGCCCAGTATTTTATGGTTATATTTGTGTTATATTTCGTGAGAAATGATTTATTTGACCTAAGCTTTTATTATACATATTTAACGAGACAGTTAATTTGTAAATGCAGCCCACTACAATGTTTATTTTTATATAATTGATTAAGCATTAAGATATTTTTTCATTAAAAAAGTATATGAGCCGCGCCATGGGAAAACCAACATAGTGCATTTGCGACCAGCATGGATTCAGACCAGCCTGCTCATCCGCGCAGTCTGATCAGGATCCATGCTGTTCGCTTTCAAACCCTATTGCAATTAGAGAAACGGTTAGCGAACAGCATGGATCCTGACCAGACTGCGCGGATGCGCAGGCTGGTTTGGATCCATGCTGGTCGCAAATGCACTATGTTGGTTTCTCATGGCGCGGCTCATATTACGTTACATTCAGAAATAAACCATGCATTCGTCATAATTTAAGATAATGTGTGAAAATAAAACCCTGATATGAATACTGATTAAAAAGTATACAAAAACAAATGATGCACGATTTTTCAGTGGAAAAAAAAGTTAACATTTATAAGATAAATGACTCGACCCAATGAATTTCGCAGATTTTTCTTACGCATTATCTTTTTGTTGTAAACACTATTTAAAGTGTATAACTATTGTATGAATCAGATATGAAAGTTGAAAAATAAATAAACGAAGTTTTGCTACGCAGTTCACTGTCGGGACGGTTTCGTTTTGTTTACATTTTGAGATGAAATCAATCAATTCTCCAGCCGTTTAATTTAGCATGAAATCTTTAAAAGATTTCGATATTCATTCAAATGCCCTGGAATGTTTATTTTTTACGAGACACTTTTATATTTCCTTCAACACGAGAAGGCCAAATTTGTTATAATTACAGAGTTAATAGCATTTGGAAAATTGAAAAGATTCTCAATGAGATAACCCAAATTTTTCATAAATATTTGACACCATTAGTTGCTTTGAAAGCTATAATATCAAACAATTTTTGTCCTTCGGTGATATAATACAGATATCAATGTTACAAATGCTGTATTTAAAATAATTGATTTATATCCAGTTGATAACAAATTTGCATGTCAGTAGTGAATTAGAATCATTTCATTCGCGCCGGCGATTTATTTGGATCTTACCAGATAAGAGAACTGATTGAGACATTTTGACAGCTCTTTACACTTTTAATTGAAAAGTAAAAACTAGACCGTGATATGAAACATATTTTCGTTGCGCAAAACAAATTTTTCAAGTGACACAACATTTTCAGTCTGAAAAAAAATTAACGCGGTTTAATGATAAAGGTAATTTATGCCTGAAACAGTTGTGCGAAAATCGTAATTTAACAGATTCGTTGCACGCCTTTATGACGGGTTAAAAACGAATATCAGGAGTGTCATATAGCTGAAGAGAGAATATTTATTCATTTAGCTTATAAAGTTAATTATATAAGAGCTAAATGTTTTCTAAAATAGTTCCCTCAATTTCGTTTTAAATGGAAAAGAAATTGTATTTTAGAAATGTTCATTAATGTAATTCGTATCACTGAGAGAAAGCTATTGAACAATGTTTAGAAAAGATAAAATTATGTTGTCTTCGGTCAAAGTCACAACTTCTGAATGAAAATATTTATCAGTATAGGCCGACGCTTGCCCCTCGTGCCCCTCTGCATGGAGATACAGTCTGCAGTTTCTATCACCCCGCCGGCGACAGAAACTGCCGACTGTATCTCCATGCAGAGGGGCACGACTCTCCCACAAATGGATCCACACGTTTGCCGTGGGTGGCGGTTCGTAAGCCGGAGAGGAGGGTCCCGGATGTTTAGGTATTCCGTAGGGTGGTGATTCTTATTTGTTTTCATGTATGCATCCCCCTTTTCAAGATGTTGACCCAGTGTGAATAGATATTTTGGCGGTCTAATTGACTCGATAGGATACATCGGCCAATTATGCAAAGTCTAGGACAGTTCACTTAAAATTACGCTTAAATTTTCTATTGTTTCATATTAAAGTACATCTTATCTAGCTTTTTTATGCAAAACGTCATTTCTCAAATTCTTATTGTAATTTCGTTCTATGGTCATTATATACTGTGTTCGGCAAATTTCACATTACATTCACATAAAATTATTTTTCATTTTATCATAATATGTATTTCAATATATCTATTCCTGGAAGGCGAATTGTTTAGGGCCAGTTTGGTGGGTAAATAACATTATTTCAATGCAGTAGGCCATACATACGAGATTTTGAAATACGTGTCACAGTATTTCGCTACAGTAGTGAGTATCCATTCCATGTATGAGCAGGATTTCCACTCTCCTTTTCATGCTCCCTTCTTTTTCTCAGCATCGGTTGTGAACATGGAAAATAAAAATTAAAAACGACCACATAAGGAAACATACTCTGAGGGTACGGAAGGCGAAAATTCAATCACGTCCAATATACTAGTAGCAATTTGGCGATTTTTTCTTATTCTACTGAGGAACATTTTAAAGTGACAATCGTTTCTCCCTTTGTGTTTACAAAAAAAACGAGAATAAAAACATTAATAGGTGATATACTCGTTGAAGGTAGTCAGTTTGTAAAATGTCGCGGGCAACTTTCTAATCCGCGAGATTTAAAATTGCATAAACTATCGCGGCCAAGAGAAACTCGAGTTTTCTGTCACACTTCTGTCGTGAAATGTCGCGAATTGCAGACGAAACTGCGGCATTTTCTGTCTACATAGTAGAATAAGCCACGCAAACATATTCTTATTTTAGGTTGCGATATTTTTATGCGTACCTAATAAAAGTCTAGTTTAAACATTTAAGCCTCGAGTTTTTATTCTTAGAAACGTCTCTCATAAAAACTCGCGGCTAAAGACTCGCTATTAATTTTAACCCTCATTTTTGTGTAGAATTTCTACTAAAATTGAAAAAATAATGTCTTGGAATTTTGTTCTGTTCCTTGACTCTTTATAGACTGACGAGGGATAAAATGTAGCGGCAAACCATAGACGCTACCGTCCACCGGAGTCGAAATGTTCCTTGATGTTTCCAACAACTATTATAAAATATCGCAGTTTATATGTTCCTCGCGACATTTTGTACGATTTCGACAGAAAATAGCGCGGGTTTGTAAATTGATTATAATGATTATATTCATAGACGATAAAATTTCTCGCGGGTTTAAAATGGCCGCAACCGGCTACCATACTGCTGACATCTTCCTATGGCGTCCATTTAAAAGCCGCGAGAAATCTTACCGTCAGTTTATCAAATGTCGCGGGCAACTTTCAAATCCGCAAAATTTTATGTCGATTTTTTTTTATAAAATATCGCGGCCAAGAGAAACTCTCGAGTTTTTCTATTATACTTTTGTCGTAAAAAGTCGCGAATTACAGACGAAACCGCGACATCTTCTGTCTACAAAGCAGAATAAGCCACGCAAACATATTCTTATTTTAGGCAGCCGATTGCGGACATTTTAATCCGCGATATTCTTTTTTTTATGCTTTTGGTCTTGTGTCAACAATCTGGGGGACCCAACTAGCACAAACCTTCTTTTATTTCAAACGGTAAGTCAAAATATGATGGACAGTCCCTTATGAAATGCTTACTATATGAGCTTTTGGGATATAGTTTATCGACCATCTTTTTTCTACCATACCCCTATGGGCAGCAATAGTTTTCGTTGTTTTAGCAACATCAGGTCTACCTGGACGGTTACGGACTTGACGACTATTTTGACCACCTTGGTTTTTTGGACCCAACAAAAAATTGTTCTTAATGTCACTTCAGAACTATTATTGATACGTCACAATTCAGAAAATATCCCTTTTGGAGAAACCGGCAAAGAAACAATGGCTTAAATGTAGCTCGGATTTTTATTTTTTCTTCACATGGAAATATAGCCACTGTATGACTCAAACCGTCTGCACCTCCGCAAATTCTGCCAGAAAATTGTATGTTTTGTAAGTAAAAACACTCTCAAAACACATAAAGTTATACATTAACATTTATTGAATAACCTAAAACGTGTTGACAGATAGTTTTACACCATTAAAATCAAATGTCACATATTGTCGGAACCCGATTTCCTCCCTCGAAAGCAGACACACACTGCTGTTTGGAAAATGCAGTTGTTATTGAGGTGAAAACTTACTGAGTGTAAACAAAAGTTTGAACATGACAAAGAAGCTAGTAGTTCTTTTTTGCAAGGTCTGTCTAGAATCAGCAACTTAGAAAAAGTCCTTAAAAATTCCTTTGACAATTTACCGCGAAAAAAATCCAAATTTGACCAAAAACCCTAGACTAATATTATAGGAATGTGTCTGCGGAACTAGAAACAAGCACACATGTTTATTTTGATGTTTTTAAATTTATTAACCAAACATTTACAGGCCCCTTTGATTCCCGCATTTCAGTAAGCCCGGGGGGGGGGGGGGGGGGGTGGAGGCACCAACAAGACAAAACGACATGACAGAAACTAGCCAGAATACTTGTATATCGCCGCATGGTAGGCAAGAAACCCTTTTCTTGCATGCCAAACAGGGCTTTTGAATGTTTTTGTCAATGCTTGAAAAATTCATCTTATATCCCCTGGTGTAAAACAACTGTTGTGTTGTAATTAAATGAATGACTGCGAATTCCTGAAATAAAGTAATACAATAGTGGATGTATCACCATAATTTAGTCGTTTCCTAAATTATACGCCTTTTTGCAGTAACTCGATACAGCTTTGTAGTACACAGCTTCGTTATAAATGCCCCCTGGTGTAAACTCGTGACTTGAATATCACTTTCATTTTATTTCAGCATGTTGACGGACGTCAGGAGTCACGGATTGGGGCTAGGTGTAAATGAACTACGTCTATAAAGTATTAGCTTTTACTTTTTATGTAAAAACAGGATACAAATCAAATTCCTTGCAAACAGTGGAATATTCTAATAAGTAAGCCATGCTCTCAAAGGATCTGAGTCCGTATTCATCAATCTTTAACCCTTATCATGCTGGACACGACTGATTCTGCCTTTGCGACCAGTGTAGATCATGATCAGTCTGCACATCCATGCAGTCTGATCATGATCTGCACTGTTCGCCATTCAGTCAGTATCGTTTTGGTATGCACCCCTTTTAACAGTTAATCGGAACTGTCCAAACTGAAACTGAAAGACGGATAAGTTCATTATAGAAATTTAGCAGGGTAAGGGTTAAAGTCTGAATATTCGAATATTCGACTTAGACAATTTGACACACCTACATCTATACATTGTAAAACAATCATACTTCTAAAACTTTGCTGAACTACATATAGTTGTAGAGGGCACATTCATGCAAAGTTTCGTTACAATATGAGTTTACTAGTATTTAACAATGACAGAAAAAAAAAACACGAAAAAAATGGCATTTTTAAAAAAAAAATCTATTTGCATGCACTCACATTTCAAAAGATACGCACACGTTTAAAAGCTAGTCTGGCTAGTTTAAAAGCATACGAGCACGCGAAGATATATGCATTTTATACGGGCACGCGTAATTTTGTATGTGTACGCATGTATGGACGTACTACAGTATTATATATGTGAATCTGTAATTATTCGGGCTGTTGTAAAATTACACGTCGGCATATGTATTTTTCCGGCGCACTTATAAATTTTTAGGTGCAAGTGCACAGATATATGCACGTCCGTATAAGCATGCGCCTACAAATTTACGCGTTCACGCATACTTTTATACGTGCACGTGCACGTATATTTCACTCGCTAAATTTCGTAGATGGAAGTAAATTTACGGAAGATAACGATCAAAGTTACAAGATTATCGATTTTTCAAATAAGGCTTATCAGCAGTCGCGTTTAGTACAGAAAGTTCGATGTGAAAAAAGAAGACTTTTGACCAAAATCGTGCACCATGCCGACCTTGCGCTTTTGTAACATGTATCTCAGTTTGAACTGGTCATTACGTAAATGAAATGAACTTATGAACAGAGTTCACAAAGTGTTACACATACATAAACATATATCTCACAATTCTGTGAGCAATATGTCTAAATTTTACAAGTAGTGTAAATCAGCATTTTTCAACGACAGACAGATGTCACCAAATCCGACAAAATGTAACCGAAATAATTTCAGTGACAACAAAAAGACATACTTGTATTGAAGGTATCAATCGTTGTTCAAATGGACGAATTAAAGAAAAAAAAGACAAGACGAGATCTGAAGATAAATTCCTGATAAAATTGATCTTTTGAAATTATAAAATTAGATTTTTCTAAATTAATGAGACGGCAGAACTCTCTTAACAAATTGGTGTTCACCGGTATTCACTTTTAAAGAAATAACCTGATAAAAAGTAGCCTACTGTCATTGGAGCTTAAACACTTATTATTCCCTTTAATCGAATTATTAAACTTTCTGAAACGAAAAATAACTACTTGTGTGTATTTTACTACTTAAATCAGGTGATACCATTGTAAAAGATTAAAAGAAAATCAGAAAATCAAAATAGAAATTGGTAAATATTATTAACGAAAACTTTGTACCTAGGAGTGAAAAAGCGTTAATTGTGTATTAAAATACTTCAATTGATATTAAATAATGTAAAGACGGCTCAAGCTTGTGATGTCGCTATCATTAGGGCGAATATAATAAATATCACTTAATTGAAGAATAGTAAAAAAAATGTGATTATAGGTTTATTTGATTTGTTGCAAATTGAACACGGAAATAAAACACCTCCAAATTGAAGGGTCAGGTTATGTTTGTATTTAGAAACTGCTTTTACATTTGCATAAAGCTATACATTTGATACACAAGGACAAATGTTAAAATATGTGACAGTATAGGTGTGTGTGAACTAGCACAAGACCACAGAGAGAACTTGAAAAAACACACCTTCTTGCATACCAGACTGGGGTTTCCGGTGATTTCACAAAAGAAAGGGAACAGTCATAGTGCTATCCTCTTCATGATGTGCGCCTAGCAAGGAAGCTACTAGTACCATTTTCATGTCTTTGGTATTAAGTGGCCAGGGATCGAACCCATGACCTCCTGCACTCGAAGCGGGCGCTCTACCACTAGGCTACCAAGGCGGTGCAGCAATATGAAGTCATAACTGACCTCATAATGTTCTCTTACCGGTCCACGCATGAACCGTAGTTAATCGCAGAATATACAGAGCTTCACTTTCTTCTTTGTTTAACTGGCAATCTAATCAAGCCATGTTAAAATAAAGAGATAACACATGTTTTTTTTTTGTTTGTTTGTTTTTTCTTCTGTTTTTTTTGTTGTTGTTGTTGTTTTATAACATCTGCAGAATTCCGAGAGATCGGTTGGTGCCAACGATTTCCGAGGGATTCTGAAGATGTTATAACACGAGATGAAACATGTGCTAACGCTATTCTATCATAAAACGCGCAAAAACTAATTGTTTGTTTGTTTTGGGTTTAACGCCGTTTTTCAACAGTATTTCAGTCATGTAACGGCGGGCAGTTAACCTAACCAGTGTTCCTGGATTCTGTACCAGTACAAACCTGTTCTCCGCAAGTAACTGTCAACTTCCCCACATGAATTATCAGAGGTGGAGGACGAATGATGTCAGACACAATGTCTTTTATAAAATCGTCACGGAGAACATACGCTCCGCCCGGGGATCGAACTCGCGACCCGCGATCCGTAGACCAACGCTCTCCCTACTGAGCGAAGCGGGCAAAAAATGAATATTGCGTTCATCAGCGTAATTAAATTTCAATAAAATGTGCGGGTATGTCTGAGTCATTTTGTCACGTTGACGTCTGTATCCGTTTTGGGACCGTAATGCTTTGTTACGGAACACGCATATATAAAAAAAAGTGTTTTAACAGCACGTGAGCACGAGAATCTCTCTGCTATCACACGTTTTCTCTCCTGTTAAACCACCCCCGGAAAGTGACCAGAACAACAGTTTTATGCTAGAATAGGATTAGATTCAGATTGATCAAATGTAGCGTAATTCTTCGTTTTTCGTAAAATAACTTTTTCTGAATCGAGGATTAAAAAGCAGATATCAGAGTAGGACATGTCTTTTATTCAGTTTTATATAAGATATGTAATAACCATGGAATCCATTAGATACTAAATGTAATTTGTTCGGTTGTGCAAGATTTACATCTCTACACATCGGAATGCTCTGATATTCCCTCTGTGCTTCCGTAGTTGCCTTCATTAATACCCCAGTCACACTTACGGCGCGGATAGCTACGTCTAGCTACGGATAGAAACGTAGTAATCCGTATCGATCCGTACCTGAGCCGTACCTCAAAGAAGTAATCCGTATCAATCCGTACCAACACTTGGTCAAAACGTATTCAAGACATCCCAAACGTGCAAGTTTCTCCAACTTTTGAACATGCACAAAAGTTTCAGCGATCCGTAGCCATTTGAGCGTGATTTTAGTCCAACTTTGTTGAAACTTATTCATCCGTATTTAAACGTACTAAACGTAGTTATCCGTACTGAAGCGTACCTTGCCATAGTTTGACATGATGTTAAAGATGCCCAGGCGCATTAAAACGTAGTTCGACGTAGTACGCCGTACCTATTCGTACTTATTCGCGTGCTGTATCTTTTTGTTCCCCGTTTCTCACCATTTTTCCCGTACTAAGACGTACTGCTCCGTACTTATCCGTGTCCGCACCCCCACAGACCAATCCCATTCACACCGTACCTCAACGCACGGACATATTCGTATGTGTGACTGTACCTTTACAAATAGTACTGAATATTTCAACACTGTTTGGAAAACGTGACTTTAGTGACCTAGTAGCCATACTACGACTCTGTCGTTTAACCGTTTAAGAAGAAACGGTTACTCGATTAACTGTTAAATACCCATCACAAGGTAGTGATCTACTTTTTCTACCTTTTTCTTCCCGCATGAATTGGTATAATACAGCTATAGTATAAGATGGCTGGTGGACAATTTAGGCCCTCCCTGAATAAATGTGTTTTCACAACTTCATCTGCAAATTTATTCAGTCATTTTCTTTTCAGTATAGATTCTCTAGTTTTAAAAACATAGAACAACAACTACCTTACACTTTAGAAACAAAGTTATTGAGCAGAAACTGTTTTTATATGCCCGAAGTGACGTATTATGTTATGACGTCGGTGTCCGTCTGTCCGTCTGTTAGCAATTTCGTGTCCGCTCTATAACTCTTGAACCCCTTAAAGGATTTCGAAGAAACTTGACACAAATGTTCACCATATCGAAACAACGTACAGAGCACATGTTTTGGATGACTCGCTTTAAGGTCAAGGTCACACTTAGGGGTCAAAGGTCATATGACTTTGTTTCGTGTCTGTTCTGTAACTCTTGAACTGCTTGAAGGATTTTAAAGAAACTTGGCACAAATGCTCACCACATCGAGACGACATGCAGAGCGCATGTTTCGGGTGATTCGCTTCAAGGTCATGGTCACACTTTGGGGTCAAAGGTTATACCTTCGGGCGTATATTGCTCCATTGCGGTGCTCCTCTTGGCTTCTACTTTTAGTAAAGTGACCTTTGACTCCAACAATTAAATGCATCAACCTTTTAAGTAAGCTACCTATAAGCCAAGTTCATTCAATATCCAACCAACTAAAGTTATTGAACGAAAAATCTTGATATGCGCCATCATTCATCACACTCGCCAACGATTCGCTAATCTTTTTAACAGGTTTTCAACTTCGAAAAAGCAGATAAAAAATTATAGTCCGGATTTCATATGCGTTCTTTTTCCTCCCTTGAAATTTGTAATAACTTTGCACAAATTGTCTACATAATGAACACAACTGGAGCCAAGATGGGTGACAATATGAAACAAGATGTGTTTTGATACCCTACCTGCTTTTTGTCTCCGGATTTTAAAAACGTTTTTGCCAACGTTATAGATTTTTCTTGCACGAAAGTCTCCTGGCAAACTTCACGACCGCGTAAACATGTAGGTGAAACGTGAATTTTTCAGTTACACAATTGAATTGGATATGATGAATGAAAGTCGTCTCAGAAATGATTCTGTAAGTCTCTGCGAGAAGGAACATTGAGAAAAAGAGACTGGTGCACGATTGAATTATTCAATATGCATGGAACCAGTTTGTCAAACAGCGAGTTTTAAGTGAGAAATGCGCGACTGAAATGGGCTAGTGTATTTTTCCTGTTCTTGACAAAACGTAAGGGTATAGTATCATTTACAATGGCGTCTTATGTCTAGTCTGGTATCAGTGGATTTAACAAACGCTGAGGCAATATAAATGTTTCAGAAACCTTATAATAAAACTTTTTTTTTTCATTAGGATGGGGTGTGGGAGGGGACTATTCCAACATGTTTATTCTTCGGCCATATAGTGTCATACAGCACCAGGGAAATAACTGCTAATTAACTAAGTACAAAAATTATACACGTTTGTCGTTGAATGAAAGATAATAAACCTTTCATGTTGCGGTCTGCTAAACTGCACGTCTGCACTATTTTTTCTCATGAAAAATTAGGTTCCATCCTGAAGCAAGTTAGTCATGCTTTCTAATGTAGCACAAGCGCCTATGCCCATGGTATATACAACAGTACTTGAAAGAAAAGGCATTCAATTGACTTTATTCTTTCTATAAATTGAAGGAAAATGAATGCAAGAGAAAGAACCTATCACTAGTTGAAGATGCTGATGGAAATATTTCGCACTCGGGTAACTGTTCTACGGTTACTCGACAGAGCCTCGTTACCGCCTAAACAGTTAACCTCGAGCCATATATTTCGATCCGCACCTCCAGCTAGTGAAGTATGTTTATAATCCTTAATACCGTATATAACAGGTGTTGCTGCTGATTTTAGAACGTTTCTGGAATTGCACCTATTGTTTTCTTACTGTATTTTATGGAAATGTTACACCCAAGCCGCTTTACCACTTTCTATTTATTCCTATAAAAATGGTTAGTCTTCAAAAGCACAAATACATTGCACTCTATTTTCGCGCTTACAACTTCAAATTTTTTGGATAAAAAAATCTGCAAGATATTGTACTGAAGAAAACAGTACAATGCAAATTTTGAAATCCCGGCGTGCATGTCCTTTATGAGATTTTTTCATATTGTTAAATTATACGTGGAACGGACAGAATTTTCAATGGATCGTTCTATTACACATACTTGGAACATGATACGGTTATATTGTTCATCTATAACTCTTGTATCTCATATATTTTCCTACACAGTTGGTCATATTACGTAAATATATACATTCACTATATGTTTCGTATAGTGAGAAAGAAAAAAAAGCAACATAGGTGCAATAATATCACGATGGTCCTTTTTACGAGATAGCACACGCGATTTGACGTCACCTTCCCTCTCCCGCCCTCTCCCAACACCGACCCACTCTTCGAAAAATGAACAAAATGGCGTCGTTTGAAAATGATCTTTCAAAACTCGATTAATCCACACGGCAATATGATTTTTCTGGATGTAATGATATTTTAAATGAAAATCAGGAACTATGTTTTTTATCGGAAGGCGGATTATAATTTAACGCGGGCAGGTCTTTTGTTCTAATATACCGGTACCTAGAAGTTGAAAAGATCGATATCCTTACATTTATTTTGATTTCTCATATGGAAAGCGCACCACTTTTTTTGTAAAATTATCCTAAATTGTAAACATAAGATCCGAATGCGATTTTTTGCGTTTAGACGGGTATATATACAACATTGGAATTTCCAAGAATCGCGAGCGCAATTCAGAGATTTGCAAGAAGACTCGGTGTGGTTTTTACCCGTCTTAGCGCTTAATTCTTAAATGATCACGTATGTCATGTCAACAACAATTACTTTTATTTGCAATCAGGTTACATAATAGTAACAACATGATTGAATAAATCTTCAGACTGTGGGAATGTATTACAACAAACATATACTATTCAAAAAATGTTTTGGACTGACAAAGGTGTCATACAATATATAAAATACAATATATATGGGGACAGTGGTGTTCTTTTTAGTTCATTTTCATAAAGGAAAAATAACTAATGCGACGAAGTTAATCAAATTTGGTTGTAAGGTAGCATTGTCACATATATTTATTTAGTTTTATTTCTTATTATTTGTTTCATCGTAGACGCTAGCTATTTATTGAGTACTAGTTATGAAAGTTCAAGCTATAATGGCTATGTTTGTATTGTAACTATTTATAAACTCAGATTCTTATACCAAACTTACTAGCGCTAGTCTTAGCGTTATGCATCTAAACATTCAAAGTTTGAAACCGAAGATTGACCTTCTTACCGTTGAAGCTGAACCATATGACATACTAATTTTCTCAGAAACTTGGCTAAGCCCAAACCTACCAGATGATGATCTTTACATACAAAATTTTAAACCACCTTTCAGATGCGACAGAAAGGACCGAGGCGGCGGAGGGGTCGCAATTTATGTCCGTGACACGATACACGCTGTTGAACGTAAAGACCTACACATGAATAACCCTGAGGCCATTTGGATTGAAGTCCATGTTAACCAGCGAAAACTCCTCATAGGTAGAATTTAAGGTCCTCCTGATTCTAATGATACTCAGTGGCTTAACATGGAACACAGTCTTGACCAAGCGTTCACTGGCCATTTCTATGACATATTAGTTACAGGCGACTTCAACGTTAACATTTTGGCCTCTCCTTCTAATATAATGAGTATAGTCTATAGACTTATCGACTCTTATAACGCCAAGCAGTTGATTTCGACTCCTACATTTACTGAACACTCCTCACCTTTTCTCAACCTCATGTTTGTCAAGCACCCTGGCAACATTCTCTCTAGTTTTGTCGCTGATCCCTTTATTCCGGATCTATCTCACTTTCACTGCTCTATTTTCACACTTTACAAATTCCACAAACCCAAACAGTCAACGTATAAACGTCACATATGGTTATATGATCAAGGGGACTATCCTAAATATAGAAGCAATCTAAACACAACGGACTGGAACTCCATCTTAGATTGCGATAACCTTCATGAAATTGCCGATAAGATAGCTGATGCTGTTCTTAAAGTAGCTGCTGATAGCATTCCGAACAAATCGATTACAGTTAGACCTGACGACGTGCCATGGATTAGTAAAGATGTTCGTATGATGATACCTAAGCGAAATCGGACTCACCAACAAGCAAAGACTTCTAATAATGAAAGAGCATGGGCAAACTTTCGCAGAATTAGAAGTGATACTACCAACCTTATCCGAAAAACAAAGAAGGAATACGCAGAAAAATTAATAGATGAAATTAATTCCGAAAATACTAATGTTAAAAAATGGTATAAACTTGCTAAAAAGTTTTCAAACAAAAAAACTCCTCCAATTCCTACATTAATAGACAATGGTGCTGAAATATCATTAGACAAAGATAAAGCTGAACTACTTAACACGTTCTTTTGTAATCAGTCTACTTTAGATGACACCAATCACACACCTATTATACGTAATTCTACCCATTCCGTCTTGTTAAGTATTTCTGTATCTGCCCAAGATATTCGAGAGGCAGCTTCAATAATTGATCCTTCTAAAGTAAGTGGCCCAGACCTTGTCAGCCAAAGAATGATCATTATGGCATCCAGGAACTAGCCGGTCCACTGTCATTCTTTTTTAACACACTTATCTCTAACTCAGTTTTCCCATCTTCTGGGAAATGTGCAAACGTTTCACCATTATTCAAAAAGTCTGACCCATCAAAACCAGCTAATTATATCGACCAATATCCCTCCTCAGCTGCCAGGGTAAATTTTTTTTTTCCCAAACTTATTGAGACCCAACAAGAACTTCTGGATTAAGGTCTATAAACTGTCGTGAACTAGTTACAATTATGCACATGCGTACATGTATGTAAAAGTTTCAGACAGAAATATACAATACAAGTGTACATGTTTTTGAATGTGTGTAAATATAAAACGGTAAACTACTGGTCGTTCAGACCGACAAAAATGAAAAAATTATTGCAGGTTCGGTTTGGTTGAGTTTGTTCATGGACGGTAGTGAAAATGCATGCTACCGTCCCGGGTTGAGCAGAACTCAACATTTACACATGTTACAAGTACGAAAATAATTTAGACATCCGCAGATGTGTTCATATGGCGGTGCACATGGAACCTTCACTGAAGCGGCGTATGGTCCCCATTCAGATTGCCTGCATACAGCTGAACTTGTCTTTATATGTAAAATCGAATTATCGGAGTGCAGTAAAACGAATGGTGCTTTGTTAGAATGAGAAATTATATGCAAAAAGAATTCTTGTATGAATTTTCTGATTTGTTTTTAATGCTCTTGTTTCGTTTTATATCACGTCATAGCTTTCGAAATCTGTGATAGAAATAATGATTAAATTGTAACGTTGGTCCCCTTTTGCTTAAATCAAGTTGTATGAATATACTGATGTATGATTTACACGCACAAATCTTTTTTGAATGGCATAAAAGGTTAGAAACCTCTTTTATTTAAAGTCATTGAGTAAGCAAGACAAAAGGGTAACAAGAGGGTAACTGTTTAGGCGGTAATACCCCAGTCACACATACGGTGCGGATAGCTACGTCTAGCCACGGATAGAAACGTAGTCATCCGTATCGATCCGTACCTGAGCCGTACGGATTGATACAGATTACTACTTTAAGGTACGGATCGATACAGATGACTACGTTTCTATCCGTAGCTAGACGTAGCTATCCGCACCGTATGTGTGACTGTGGTATTACCGCCTAAACAGTTACCCTCGAGTCAAATATTTCCATCCACACCTTCGAGTAGTAATGTATTCTTATAATCCTTAATACCTGCATATAACAGGTGTTGCCGCTGTTCTTGAACGTTTCTGGAGTTGCACCTATCCTATTTTCATTGTTTTCTTACTGAATTTTATGTTTGAATGTTACACCCGAACCCCTTCACAGCTTTTTTTGTATTCCTATATAAATGGTTAGTTTTTTAAAGCACAAACACAAACAACTTCAAATTTTTTTTGGATAAAGAATGTACTGAAGAAAACAAGTACAATGCATACACTTTAAATCCTCGTGCATGTCTCTTAAGAGATTGTAATTTCATATTGTTAAATTATACGTGGAACGGACAGAATTTTCAATGGATCGTTCTATTACACATACTTGGAACATTATACGGTTATATTGTTCATCTATAACTCTTGTATCTCATATATTTTCCTACACAGTTGGTCATATTACGTAAATATATACATTCACTATATGTTTCGTATAGTGAGAAAAAGCAAGCAACATAGGTGCAATAATATCACGATGGTCCTTTCTACGAGATAGCACACGCGATTTGACGTCACCTTCCCTCTCCCGCCATCTCCCAACACCGACCCACCCTTCGGAAATGAACAAAATGGCGTCGTTTGAAGAAAATGATCTTTCAAAACTCGATTAAAGGGAATACCTATAGTTTTTTATGCGCATCTTTCTGCGCAGCCGACACTTTCTATCGAAAACTGAAGTGAAGTCAACATTTGTTGAAACATGTGACAGACGATCTTAACTATGAGAAATCTTGAATGAAATAACATTTTGATAAATTTTATCAGTAATCAAATGTTGATACTGGTTTATGTTGTATTGACAAGTATCATGCCTGACAGGTATCTTGCCATTTTTGTGGTTGTGTTTTCGTATCGCATTTTAGTATAAAGACAGTGTTGTTCAAATAATGTAAGACAATTGACTTAGTACTGATAAGACAATATCACCTTCCAGTTTATTTAGTATTCAGTTATAGAAGGAATTAAGAATTTTTTTAACTTTTTTTAACTTCTAGCAGAGATACATGTAATCAGTTTGGTCAAGTTCGCGCCATTTTTCGTCCGAACAGGTGTTGTATTCAAGCGGTCTGAACATAAAATTTAGCCTGGTAACCCATACATTTTTAGCCATTTTTAAGCGCACAATACAATTACTTATAGACAAGAAAAACATGAAAAAATTCTATGAAAAAGGTTTTTCAAAATTTAAAAAAATATTCTTCACTATGGGTATTTTTCATTGAAAAAAGTTCACAAAAGTGAATTTGAATCAATATTTTTTTTCATTTGTATGCATAACTGTAAGGATATAGTATTACAAATATGACTATGATATCAAATAAGTATATAATAAAATCTGTAAAAAGAATAAACCTTATTGTGCTGTCTTGATGTATATTTTGCTTGGTATTTATAAAAAAGCAGAAAATGTTGAAAATGATGAAAAATCGATAACGGTTTCAGCAACAGTAGGTGTGTTCAAAACAATTTTTCACAAAAACAAGCCTGGTGACCCATTTTTTTATTTGTTCATTGTTTTCAGCACAAATATTCCTATCATATATGTGAATTTGAAAAAAAAATCTATGAAAGGAAAAAAAACTATAGGAATTCTCTTTAAGTCACAGCTAAAGTTCAAAACTGGATCTACACAGCAATATGTAATGATTTTTAAAATGAAATTTTTATTGGAAGGCAAAGGGCAGGTCTTTTGGGCTGATATACCGGTGTGTAGAAGTTGAAAAGATCGGTATCCTTACATTTATTTTGATTTCTGATACTCATATGGAAAGTGCACCACATTTTTTGTAAAATGTAAACATAAGATCTGAATGCGATTTTTTGCGTTTAGACGGGTATATATACAACATTGGAATTTCCAAGAATCGCGAGCGCAATTCAGAGATTTGCAAGAGACTCGTGTGGTTTTACGTCTTACGCTTATTAAATGATCAGTATGCATTCAATAAAATACTTTTATTTCAATCAGTTACATATAGTAACATGATGAAAATTCGAGTAAAATGTATTACAACAAACATATAATAATCGAAACATATTTCGGGCTGACAAAGGTGTCATACAATACTAGTATATAAAATACAATATATATGGGGACAGTTGTGTTCTTTTTAGTTCATTTTCATAAAGGAAAAAATAACTAAAGCAACGAAGTTAATCAAATTTGGTTGTAAGGTATCATTGTCACATATATTTATTTAGTTTTATTTCTTTTTTTTTTTTCATCGTAGACGCTAGCTATTTATTGAGTACTAGTTATGAAAGTTCAAGCTATAATGGCTATGTTTGTATTGTAACTATTTATAAACTCAGATCCTTATGCCAAACTTACTAGCGCTAGTCTTAGCGTTATGCATTGAAACAGAAGAATGACCTTCTTACCGTTGAAGCCGAACCATATGACATACTAGTTTTCTCAGAAACTTGGCTAAACCCTAACATACCAGATGATGATCTTTACATATAAAATTTTAAACCACCTTTCAGATGCGACAGAAGGGGTCGAGGCGGCGGAGGGGTCGCCATTTATGTCTGTGACACGATACACGCTGTTGAACGTAAAGACCTACACATGAATAACCTTGAGGCCGTTTGGACTGAAGTCCATGTTAACCAGCAAAAACTCCTCATAGGTAGAATTTACCGTCCTCCTGATTCTAATAATACTCAGTGGCTTAACATGGCACACAGTCTTGACGAAGCGTTCACTGGTCATTTCGATGGCATATTAGTTACAGGCGACTTCAACGTTAACATTTTGGCCTCTCCTTAATAGAATGAGTAGACTTATTGAGTCTTATAACGCCTAGCAGTCGATTTCAACTCCAACATATTTTACTGAACACTCCTCACCTTTTATCAACCTCATGTTTGTCAAGAATCCTGGCCACATTCTCTCTAGTTTTGTCGCTGATCCCTTTATTCCGGATCTATCTCACTTAAACTGCCCTATTGTTACTGTTTTCAAATTCCACAAACCCAAACAATCAACTTATAAACGTCACATATGGTTATATGATAAAGGGGACTATCCTAAATATATACTAGCGGGAAAAAGAAACTGTGCATGTGTAAAATGTTCATGTATCGCTCAATTTCATAAATTAAAGCTTGAAACTTTACACAGGTAAGCTGTGTATCCCTCTCGGTCATTTACACTGGTCAGTACATGAGTTGCACGGGTAGTTTGTCTGTCTGGCCAATGTTTTTTTTTTTGCGATTTCTTAAATTCCTCCTAAGTTATAGCATATTATACCCATGCACAGTTTCATTTTTCCGCTAGTATAGAAACAATCTAAACACAACGGAATGGAACTCCATCTTAGATTGCAGTTGATTTCGACTCCTACATTTACTGAACACTCCTCACCTTTTCTCAGCCTCATGTTTGTCAAGCACCCTGGCAACATTCTCTCTAGTTTTGTCGCTGATCCCTTTATTCCGGATCTATCTCACTTTCACTGCTCTATTGTTACTGTTTACAAATTCCACAAACCCAAACAGTCAACGTATAAACGTCACATATGGTTATATGATCAAGGGGACTATCCTAAATATAGAAACAATCTAAACACAACGGACTGGAACTCCATCTTAGATTGCGATAACCTTCATGAAATTGCCGATAAGAAAGCTGATGCTGTTCTTAAAGCAGCTGCTGATAGCATTCTGAACAAATCGATCACAGTTAGACCTGACGATGTCCCATGGATCAATAAAGATGTTCGTATGATGATACCTAAGCGAAATCGGGCTCGCCAACAAGCAAAGACTTCTAATAATGAAAGAGTATGGGCAAACTTTCGCAGAATTAGAAGTGATACTACCAACCTTAACCGTAAAACAAAGAAGGAATTAACAGAAAAATTAATAGATGAAATTAATTCCGAAAATGCTAATGTTAAAAAATGGTATAAACTTGCTAAAAAGTTTTCAAACAAAAAATCTCCCCCAATTCCTACATTAATAGACAATGGTGCTGAAATATCATTAGACAAAGATAAAGCTGAACTATTTAACACGTTCTTTTGTAATCAGTCTACTTTAGATGACAGCAATCACACACCTCCTATTATACCTAATTCTACCCATTCCGTCTTGTCAAGTATTTCTGTAACTGCGTAACTGCCCAAGATATTCGAGAGGCAGCTTCAATAATTGATCCTTCTAAAGCAAGTGGCCTAGACCTTGTCAGCTCAAGAATGATCAAAGAAGGCATCCAGGAACTAGCCGGCCCACTGTCATCCTTTTTTAACACACTTATCTTTAACTCAGTTTTTCCATCTTCTTGGAAATGTGCGAACGTTTCTCCAATATTCAAAAAGTCTGACCCATCAAAACCAGCTAATTATCGACCAATATCTCTTCTCAGCTGCCTAGGAAAACTAATGGAGCGTTGTATTCATAAATATTTCTACAACTACCTTATTTCTAATAACTTCATCACACCATTCCAGTCTGGATTCGTTAAAGGCGACTCTACAACAAATCATATTATAAAAGCTTTAGACGAGGGCAAAGAAGTCCTTGCTGTCTTCTGCGACATCTCTAAAGCGTTTGATCGGGTGTGGCATCAGGGACTCTTAACTAAACTATTATCTACTGGAGTACGAGGCAATCTCTTGAACTTGTTTGAATCTTATTTATGAGATAGAAAGCAACGAGTAGTTCATGCTAATGCTTCATCTAATTGGTCTTCAATAAATGCCGGTGTCCCACAAGGATCTATCTTAGGCCCTCTTCTGTTCTTGCTCTACATAAACGACATTGTTGTTGACATAAAATCCAATATTCGCCTATTCGCCGACGACACAAGTCTTTACAGTGTCGTGGAAGATCCTTTCACCTCTGATGCTGCTCTAAATGAAGACTTGTCACGAATCACCTCTTGGTCAAAATTATGGCTTGTTTCTTTTAATCCAGCCAAAACAGAATCTATATTGTTTTCTCACGGAAACGAAACAAACCTTTCCATCCAACCATTTTTATGGTCCAAATCCCAGTAAGCATGGTAAAAACACACAAACATCTTGGTCTCACTTTGTCTGACGACGCCAAGTGGTCTCACTCGGGGTGTTGAATGTTTCATGTGAGGAAACCATCCAGCTGGCATACGGAAGGTTGGTGGTTTTACCCAGGTTCCCAACCGTGATGAAATAACGCACGGAGGGAAACCTGGGGGTCTTTTTCCATCATCAAAGCTGGAAAGTCGCCATATGACCTAAAATTGTGTTGGTGCGACGTTAAACCAAACAAAAACAAAACCAGCTTTGATGATGGAAAAAGACCCCCAGGTGCCCACTCCGTGCGTTATTTCATCACGAGTGGGAACCTGGGTAGATGAGGGCCAAATGGTTTGAACTACTCGGTCCATATCTTTCCTATGACCAGTTAATATCTTAGACCTTTTTGGATAACAACCTTTTTAAACTGATAACACAAACACAATAATTAAACTTCATTTATTGATATTTGTTTTGCTTTTAGGCTTCAAAACAAGTACAATGCATATAGAATAATAAAGGGGGCGGACGTTACACTAAATATATACATTTGTCTTTCAAACTGTATTGTGCTTTTTTTTTAAAGAAAAACAGGTTTGCTTTAATATAAAATCTATCTTTTGAATAAAACGCGATACTAAATAAGTAAATAAAAAGAAATACAATGTATGCCGAATTTGGACATTTTAAGAAATGAAAAAAAGTCAGGACTTTTTATAATAAGTAATCTGGTAAATTATTATGTTTTTGTCTTGCTAACTCACTGACTTTAAATAAAAGAGGTTTCTAACCTTATATGCCATTCAAAAAAGATGTGTGCGTGTAAATCATACATTAATATATTCATACAACTTGATTTAAGTAAAAGGGGACCAACGTTACAATTTAATCATTATTTCTAACAAAGGTTGCGAAAGCTATGACGTGATATAAAACGAAACAAGAACATTAGAAACAAATCAGAAAATTCATACAAGATTTTTTTACACAAACATGCACATGATGTGTTGCATATAATTTCTCATTGTAACAATTTGTTTTACTGTACTTCGATATAAAAACAATCTCATCTGTATGCAGGCTATCTAAAATACATATTAGGCTGGTTCAACAGAACTTGGGACCATACGCCGCTTTTCATGAAATTACACACTAATGTATCATTGAAGGTTCCATGTGCACCGCCGTACACATCTGCGAATGTCTAAATTGTTTTGGTACTTGTAACATATGTAAATATTGAGTTCTGCTCATCCAGCAAGAGGGCATGGACGGTAGAATGCATTTACACTACCGTCCATTAACAAGCTCAATCAAACCGAACCTGCAATATTTTTTTCATTTTTGTCGTGTTGAACGACCAGTAGTTTACCGTTTTATATTTACACACATTCAGAAACATGTACACTTGTATGGTATATTTCTGTCTGAAACTTTTACAGACATGTACGTATGTGCATAATTGTAACTAGTTCACCACAGTTTATAGACCTTCAGAATTTCTTGTTGGGTCTCATTGAGTTTGGAAAACACATTTTACCATGGACCCTTTAATAACAACAGACAGTTCATTCAATATGTATACAATGTATGTCATACATTGCCACGACTCATCTGCCAATTCTGACTAGTGGTAATTCTCTCCTTTCTTTTCAAGGAATTCAACACGAAGAAACTTTAGTTTTAATTTTACAGAAACTAAGTCAGTAGGCTCCTTCAACTCGAGTCAAGTTGTTGTCACTGAACTTGGTTGATTCCTGAGCACTGTTGGCAGAGAGGTTACTGTCTTGGATCACGGTATTTGGGCACTTTTCTCTTAATTATTCCGCAATGACCATCACACGGTCATTTTCCGTGACTTGTCTCGAAATAGTTATGCGCTATTTTTGCATTCATTGTCGTAACATCATTGCTTATGGGTGAGAAGCTGTGTCTAGATCTGTATTTGGAAGCACATCGTCTGTCCACTGGTATATGTTATTAATGTTTGTACCACTGTCTCGGGGGTGTTTAATTGCAGCTTGTTCAAACTCTGAAACAACACGTGAGCCGTGTTTCAAGTCCTCTGTGATAGTCGTAAATCCTTCCTTTTTTAATTCTCCATTCTTCTTGTGATAAAGCATTATGGGATGTTTTGTAATCTGCTTTTAGTTCCAGTAAAAAGACTCGATTTCACGACCATACCTACATGTATAGTTTTTTCACTGAAGTCCATTGCCATAAAAAGTTCATTTTCTTTAATGTTTTGGACATTTTCACGGAACAGGAAGCATGAAATAGATGTTCTGCATGTGGTTCTGGTGATGAAGTAAATTCCGCAAAAAAACTCAGCAAAGGTACTCTCAGTTATGTAAGAATCACTCTGCTGACAAATTTATCAGCATCCAGAGGTACTCTTTTCTGTCCCCAAGATTTCCAAGTCACAAATTTCTCCATTCAGTGTGCATTTCATTAGTATATTTCTGATTGAGCAACCTGGTACCACAATGTTCACGCTGTCTCTGTATGCAAGCATTTGAATAGTACACAGTCAATAGAATCACCGGCAATCTCGTCTTTCCATTGTTTTCTCAAGACATATTCATTTTTGCAGGGACTGTGAAAGTTTTACCTTGGATATATTCAGCATAGAAGAGACAGCGGACACTTTGTGGGTCTTTCAAAGTAATTTCACTGCAACTAGACTTGTTGCAGACATGTTACCCTTTTGACTGTTATACTTATACCTATAAGATTCAACTAGAGTGAATTGTTTGCCAAGCCTCTTCCTAAACATTGTGTTGCCTTTGAAACTAGTTTTGCGATGATATAATTATGCTTTCTAAGCTGGTGTTGAAGGTAAATATATTTTCAACATTTTTAGGGCATGGGTTCCACTACTTCTATGTTTATAGCCACCATTACTGATAACTGAAGTGTTCAGGAATTTTTCTCTTTGAGGGTTTTTTCAGTTTAATCCTCAGACGATGGTTTCTCACTCTGAGTTTGTTTGCAATTTTATTGTGTTGATAACAGTTGTACATTTCCAGAAAAAAAGTCAAAGGGTCATAATCTGGTGAAAAGTCATCCATTCCAGGGCACATCTGTACACTTTACACATTTGCAAACCCTTGACGCAACTTAGTAGCCAAAAGTATCAGAATTAGGAGCCATCCTTTTTTATCTGTATTTCATTCGGCATTTTAACATTTTAATGGCGCTGTCTTGAACCAAAACGTGTTACTTTTACACTATATATTTTGAAATATATAGATCTAGATCAGTTTACAAGTTATGATGCGTAAAAGACGACAGTTCAATACTACTCAGTTTAAGTAAGGATACATGATCTGCAAAAAAGAAGAAGAAAAACAATTTGTTTAATGTCTCAACATTTTATTGAATTAATGTAGCAGTTTGCGAAGTTCTCGGTGTGTTTGGTAAAGTTTAGCCCATACTTTTTCATAGTTTATTGGTTTAAACAGTATTTTATTGATATAATTACATAGTGTAAGAAAATTATTGGTTTAAACAGTATTTTATTGATATAATTACAATTTTTACAGTTTTACGACATTAATTCAGGAAAGACCTAAATAGTCCATCTGTCACCTTGTAGTGTAGCTGCGTTATACCTGTATTATCTGAAGTTTAGGGCCATATAATACAAATGTTATGGATCGGATAGAAAATCAAGTTCTACAAGCGAATACTTGATGTAAAACCTCAAACTCCAAATATGGGAGTATATGGAGAACTTGGGACATATCCAATTTCTATTGTATGCAAAGAAAGAGTTCATAAATTTTTGGCAAAAGAATAATGTTAAAACCATATTCCATCATGTGTAATGTATATTAAGCACAGTGTGATGACATGAATCGGACTAACTGTAAATCATAGGCCAAATATGTACAATTATAATTAGACAGCCTAGGATGCGGTTATTTATTCAATGATTTTGATTGTAATAATAATCATTTACATATATGATGTAATCGCTTACACGACCATGCAGTTTCAACAAGAATTGTACGAAAGGGTTACTGGGATGCAAAAACTTGATTATTATGTCATCCTTTAAGTAGATAAGATTGATACGTTAGGGAATTGTTTACATGCTTCAAACTATCATTTCATAACCTAGCAACTGAGACCGGTCGTTACAACGGCATTGAAAGAGCAAACAGGATTGGTCAACAATGTAATTCAAATATGATTGAAACTGAATATCATTTTGTATAATGATTTGCCAGAAATATGAAGATTTACGTATAAAATATCTACCAAAACTCTTATGGTCAGATTTGGTAAAATTTGATAATTTGTTGTCGACAGGAAATAGGAAACTATTAATTGATATTTGTAGATTTATAAAGGAGGCATATACAATTTAAGAACATAATTGCATTTAGTGTATATTGTATATATTCACTCATGTTATATGTTTATATGTATATGTACACTGTTCTTTAGCCAAAGACATAGATATGTCGAGTTTGCTAAATAAATGTTGTTGTATGTTGTTATTACCGGAATGAATAGGGGTGGATACGTTGAGGATGGTCTTAAAAACATCCTTTAAAAGACGTTTTTGTTTGTAGATAAAACGACATCAAAACAGGTCTATTACTTATAATCAACCTAATGCAGACGTCTTAGGACGTCTTTTGTTTGCTGGTGCTTGATTATTTAACTACTCGGGTTAACACTCTCGTGCTTCAATACCTGAGCATCTTAACTCTGGACCTTGGTAAATCAGACGAAAAACCACGCGAAGGACTAATCGTTTATTGATGATGTCTTTTTTGTTCTTATAGTATTTACGCTGCGCTTCGTAGTTATAGCTGGTACCAGCCTTTAATAATCAAGCGTAGGCCAAGCGAAATTTGAATTTTGAGACCTGTTTTCAGTTACAGGTCAGTGCTAGGATGTAATCCAAATCTTATTGAATTGTTTTGTTTATAGAAAAGGGATTAATTTTAAGCATAGACGTGATTTTTGGTCTGGGTACTGGTGGAGGTTTTCGTGTTTTTTGTTGTTTTTTGTGTGTGTGTGTTGGGGGTAGGGGGCTCTTTTTAGGTGTTACTTTTAAATCAGCTTTGCAAGAAATTTCCATAATGTTTTTGATAAATATGCCATAATGGGCTGAAGTGGCATATTGCCTAATTTTTGATTGCTAATTGTTATAAATTACCGAAATCATCTATAAAATACCAATGGCGCCCCCTCCTGACATACACACAAAACATCCAAAGGACAATTGCCACGGCCATGAACTGCCTACACTCTACTTTTTATCACGAAACTTTGATATATTAACTTAACTCAAAGCAAAAATTTATTTAATCTAATTAAAAACAACTAAAACATCATATACTGCTTTCTCAAAAACCGCATTCATTATTTACATTCATGTTTAGATATGGCTGCGATTCTATTGGTTAATCGACAATCTAATAGTTTCAGAGTTTTAGAAGGTGTCATTTACATAGGCTGTTTGTTTCCTACCAGACAAATACGAACTAAACCACGCCACAGATTCCACGCCCATTGCCTGTAATTTCTCACATAAAATGGTATGATCAACAGTATCGAACGCTTTTTGTAGGCCGAGCATGATCATGCCTATATATAGACCTCTAGACGACTGAGTTTTTATGTAATCCGTCAGATGAAGTAGGCAAGACTCTGTGGAATATTTTGTTCGGAAACCTGACTGAAATTCATATAAGATATTGTTCTTTATTAAAAATTTTCAAGTTGGTTGTAAACTGAACTCTGGCTGATTTTAACTCTACCGGAACTTGTTTGTCGACTATTGACCTATTGATGAAAAAGTGATAAGAATTTTAAGAAACTAGGCCCCATCTCTAAGAAATCTAGCAGATATATCATCTAAACCTGTACTTTTCATGGGGTTTAAAGAACACAATTCTTTGAAGACAAATTCTTCGCTGCCTGTCTAAGAGAAAACAACTTAGAGGATGGATTCTTGTCCATATAAAACAGTTTAAAACTGTCAGAATTTGTATCAAAAATATTTGGACTATTTGGCAACTTACTTACAAGCATTGATGCGACACTAGTAAAAAAAAAATATTAAAATGGTTTGCAATCTGTTTCACATCGAAACAAATATAACTGTCAATATTCAACACAACACTTGGAGAACTTTTGGTTTTGTTGATATAACAAAGTTTGTTTTTTTTTTAGCTGTTTCCACAAACCCTTCGAGTTATTCCTACTTTCCTCAATGTTACTGGACAAATATTCTGATTTAGCTCTTTGAACTTCTTTTTAACTAAATTTCTGTATCGACTAAAAGACTTATAAAAATCTTTACTTTTTTCTTTTGGAATCTATCACACTCCTTAATTAATGCAAGAATGTCAGACGTAAGCCAGGGTTCGGTCTTTTGTTTCATCCTAGAAACTTTTTATAGGAGCAACAGAATATAAAACCTTGTGAAAGGGTGTCTCTAAGATTGTTCCAAGACAAATCAACTGAATTTGCAGAAAAAAACACTATCCCAGTTAGCTAATTTTAACATTTGAATAAAACCTTCTTTCGAATAGATTTTAAGAGACCTTAGTGTAACTCGATTTTTACCCTTAAGTTGACCTTTTACAGATTTTTGTGTTTAGGGATAAATAATATTGGCAAATGATCACTAACTCCAAATGGTAAAGTGCCAAACTGAAATATCTTACTCTGATGGCTACACAAAATGAGTTCTATAATGGAAGATGAAAAAGGAGCGACCCTCATAGCTAGGTTCATTAATAATCTGTTTCAAATCAAACAAATGTAAAGTGCTATCAAGTTTCTTGTACATTGAACTTTTTCTGCTTAAATTATATGTTAAAATCACCTAACAAATACCATTCTATATCAGACCTAAGTTTTGATTAAATATTTTCAAATAAATCATTACGGTCTGCCTGATTTGGCGGTCTGTAGCAAGAAGAAACAAGTATAGGTTTTGATTTTGGTAAGAACACTTCAATCCAACAATTTTCTAAGTTATCTGATTGTAAATCTGTTCTCTCGACAAAAGCCAAATAGTTCCTTATATATATATATACACACTCCTCCCCCATGTCTGCCTCTGTCTCGACGAAAAATGTTGAAGCCATCAAGGGATACCTCTGAGTTAGTAACAGAACTGTCAAGCCAAGTTTCTGATAATGCAAGTATGGAGATTTTCGTGTTATTCACAAAATTCTGTATTTCGTTATTTTTTGGTAAAACGAGAACGAACGTTCATGTGTAGAAAATGTAGTCCGCGTCGTTTTAAACAATCATAATATGAAGAGTTAAAATCTTTAAACTGCTGGTAGTTATTTTCTAAATATTCCACTGAATGCCCACTGGAACTGCCATTTAAAAACATCTATGTGTAGGGTAGAGTAAAAGGGTGCACTTATACTTCCTTGCTATTGAGCTAGCTTTTATAGCGAAGTTGTAGAGTGTCGGCCTTAGATGTGAGAGGTCCCGGGTTCGATTCTCGGTCAAGCCTGGAGTATTTTTAGCCTGTTACATTTGGCGCTCAACGTAAATAACTCACGAGTAGATATGAATGGACACCTTGGAACGTCCCACAGAGGTTCAAACTCCTGGAATTCGAGGACGAATTCTAAAATGGACGGGGTGTATGTAGTAGGGTAGAGTATAAGGGTGCACTTATACTTCCTTGCTATTGAGCTAGCTTTTATAGCGACGTGGTAGAGTGTCCGCCTTAGGTGTGAGAGGTCCCGTGTTCGATTCCCGGTTAGGGCTGAAGTATTTTCAGTCTGTTACTGTACATATGTTTGAAAATGGTAGGCCCTAAAACATTTAAAGTGCAAAATTGCACATAAAATTAAAACTAGAATCCGAATTTAAAATTTGATCATATCTGGAACGAGAAATGAATCCAGTACACTAGATGACAAATATTGCAAATTACTGATTTGCTGGTGGATATGACACTCTTGGCACAGGATGGTACGGCACAAAACGGAAATTAACAAATTTAAGGGTCGCACTAAACTGCTGACGACTTAGCTGACGATATGGAATATATAGGAAACTGCTGACCACATAGATAAAGAAGGATTATCGAAAACTGCTGACCATATAGACAAAGAAGGAAAATCGATCCACCGTGAAATTGCCTTTGGGATATTTAACAACACAAAACAAGTGTGAAAGTATGATTATAAATTAAGGGTATATTTTCTTTTTATTAAAGGTATTAAAGTAATAACAAAAATGCTATTCAAAGGTACTGTAATTTATTAATTAAGAAATGATCTATCACTTATAAATATTTAATATCAAGAATACGTAAAATGTCTATCAAAATTTAAAAAATGTGTACATTGTGAAATACAAAACATAAATATATATATAAACTAATTTTGTATTATATTGACGGAAATTATACAATATATCATCACATATCTCTGTAATCATTGAAATTTTTACTTAAAGTAAGTATTTACTCATATTTCTAAAGTTATTACTATATGACAAACATATCAGTCAAACTTTAATTAAATCATTCACATGAATCAAAGAAGTATGAATAATTCTTTACATGAATACATAAACAACAAAGTAAAATATGAACACATTATATACAAACATGCAAAATTTAAGATATTATTAATGAAATATCTACCGTTCTTTTATCATAATAATGATAATAATATTAATACGCAATATCAAAAACACATAACATACATTTGGAACATATTCTATGTGACTTAAATTAGAACTATGTATATTGTGCTGCAAACTGTAAGACAATTCAATATATATATATATATCAGTGTTGTATAAGCAATAATAATACATTATATTACACAGATCACAGGAATGATTGAATTGTTTATTTGAAGTTCAAGAATATTACATAAAAAGTAAAATATGAGCAAATTATATACATATCTATAATGATGATCTCTGATTCATATTGAACATTGTACGTAATCATTGTAATCATATGTTAACATAAACTATTCTGCGCTCACAATAACATCAGTTTAAACACCTGTATAATTAGACTAGGCTAGACAATATCGATTTTATTATCCTTCTTTGTCTATATGGTCAGCAGTTTCCGATACCCTTCTTTACCTTTGTGGACAGCAGTTTCCTATATATTCTATATCGTCAGCTAAGTCGTCAGCAGTTTAGTTTGTTCCCAAATGTAAGGTAAACTTCCGCTGTCTTCGCCGGGTAACACAAACAGAAAGAATGTTCAAAAAATCGCTTTTAAAACTAAGTCAAAGACAAATTAAGAGTATTATTACCGTAGAAAATATAAACTCCAACAGATGGACGATACCAGTTATTTATCATGACAGATGTCTTGCTAGCAGCGTCGAAAAGGCGGGGGGCTCGAGTATTACGAAAACTGAAGGTCAGGATATAGAACGATCGAAAGACGGGCCGTCAAAACCGCTGAAAAATACTCCATTTGTCAAAGAATTATTTCTTGGGAGATTTGATAAGGTATATAATATATTTTGAGAAGGAACTTAAATATTGCAGTGATCATTGTAGGACTGCGTCATAAATTATCCCGGAGTCATTAGTTGACGCCCTTTAAAAGCAGTCTAACATGTATTGCGTTAGTAAATAGTATTGTTATAAACTATAGCATATGTCTCCCATTACTTTATTCCTGTTTTCTGGATTTTATGGGCTAAAACATGTCAAAATTTTAATATTGCTGGCTGACCGTCGAGGTATCTACATCTACATGTTACTTCCAACAATCATTAGCGATTATGACTGGAAGGCACTTGTCTGGGCAGTGTTAAAAAATGAGAAAACTCATTAAGTGCAAAGAATAAAAATTACTACAGGTGCTAAGTTAAAAACATAGTGAAGGAAGTTACTGCAGATGTACAGAAGCCAGCCGCTCAGCAAATATGTTGAGGCTGTGGCTGGACTGTACATAGTGAGGAAGGCCATTCCATAGTCTGATTGTACGTGGGAAGAAGGAGTTCATGTGGTATTGAGTACGGGACTGTGGAATTAGGTAGTAAAGGTTTCTGGTCGGAGTTAGATGGTTATGGTCGACGCATACATGATTCGTTCGGATTTTGTAAAAATATATGAGAGAAGATTGTATGTGCCGTTGTTCTAAAGTTTGCCAGTTTAGGGTGTTAATCATCTGGGTTACACTGCTTGTATAATTATAGTCGTTAAAGATAAACCGTGCAGCTGATTTTTGCACTTTTTCGACTTTGTATGAGACGGACTTTTGCCAGGGGTACCAGGTTGATGAGCAATACTCGAGTTGTGGACGGACATAGGTGTTATAGGCTTTCTCTTTGACCTTTTTGTTTGTTGTCTGAACATTTCTTTTGATGAATTTAAGAGAGTTGTTTGCTTTATAGGAAATAGTATTAATATGTTCAGACCAGTTTAAGTCTTTAGTTAATGTAACACCTAAGTATTTAGCGGTATCGGTAGATTTCAGTTCCTTGTCATGCAAGGTGTAAGGAAACATGACAGGGTTTTGTTTGCGAGTAATTCTCAGCACCTCACACTTGTCTGGATTAAATTCCATTGACCAGTCCCGTTCCCACTTTTCAAGGGCGTACAAATCTTTTTGTAGTGTTTGGGCATCAGATGAGGACTTGACTGTAAGGTATACTATGGTATCATCTGCAAACAGTCTTGCCTTACTTCTAATAGAATCTGGTAGGTCATTAATTTAAGCCAGGAAGAGACAGGGCCCTAGGACAGATCCCTGAGGGACACCGGACAGGACAGGCAGGGTGTCAGAAGTGCAGCCGTCTACAACTACTTTTTGGGTTCAGCCCTTCAAAAATGACTTTATCCACTGTGATGCCAGAGGGTGGACACCCAGCTCATTAAGTTTAAATATCATTTATTGTGATCATATAGTATCCATATACTTATCTGTAATGTCGTGGTACTTGACATTTGACGTAACCACATTAAACAAGAAACAACACAACAGTGTATTTCTTGTCTTTACCACAATATTTCATGTCATATGCATCAATAACTGTGTGAAAATGAATAAGATATCATTGAAGAAACATCCATGTGTACTTTGAACAACAACAGTCAGCCATTGTTATCGTGTGATGTCACATCACTAATGTCGCAGTATAGGTCAACAATTGTGTCAATCAGGCTATCATAGGTTATGAAACACTAAATATAATTCAAACATTGAAAAGCTATCTAAGTCAAATTAACAGGAACACTCAAAAGTTATTAAACGCCAATGAAACGTTTTATATTATCTGTTTACATTGGCACTATCGAAAATATTCTCCTCTGTGCAGCAGACACACCAGATATTTTGCAAGTAAATCACAAGGTTGTGGGCGTGGTCATAATGTAGCGGAGCCTAAGAATCGTAATAGTACTTAATATTTTCTGTTTGATAGTTATCTAACATGTTAAAATTCACTGCTCAGTATCATTGCTGTATTTTGAGGAGATGGTCAGCGGGCCCCCATCCCTTCCTCCCTCTTAAAATCCATCGATATAAGACGTTTTGATGTTTTGCCTGATACCGATATTTCATTCATTTTTGTGTAGCTGGGGGATGTTACTTAAAATTTTTTGTCCTCTAACCTATAGGCGGGACTTAATTTGCATAATTAATGAGGACAAATGCCGATCAGCTGGTAGACGAACTTATAAACATTGCAAATATTTGCTTAATTCATGGATTTTTGCAATAGATGTGTGAAAAATACGATTTTAATAAATATTGACAGATATTTAGCAATGTAACTGCAGGTAGGAGCATTTTTCGCCAGCATGAGTAAAATAGGTCACGAACTTCCCCGGTAAACACCACGTAGGTGGCGTAACTCAAATACCGCGAAATTAGGGATGACGCGAGATTAGTGATGTTGAGTATATCTGTTGAGGCTCATGAGAAATGACGCCTTTTGATTGGATTGCTTTCTTAACCAAAAATTCACTTTTTTGGAGTCTGTATGGCTTAATCATAACTTGTTGGTATAATTCTATGTGAATGCAGTCGAAACCTGAAACTTAGAAGGACAATGAACAAGTTAAGATTAATTTTTTCCTGTGACCTTTTTAGCTCGACTATACGAAGTACATTTGTATATGGAGAGTTATCCTACTCAACCCGGCATTGGCGTCCTTCTGCGTCCCTACCTTGGTTAAAGTTTTTTATACTTTCTCTTTTTTCTCCTTATCTCTGTAATTACTTGATGGATTTGTTTCAAACTTAAAATAGTTATTCCTCATCACACCACATCATATGGCACAAGGGCCATAACTCTCACACCAATATTTCATGAAATACACACCCCCCCCATTTTTACTGAGAATTTCAGGTTAAAGTTTTGATGCACTTTCACTCTATCTTAATTATTACTAAATGGATTTGGGGCTTCCGTGGTTGAGTGGTTAAGGTCGCTGACTTCAAATCACTTGCCCCTCATCGATGTGGGTTCGAGCATCACTCGGGGCCTTGAATTCTTCATGTGAGGAAGCCATCCAGCTGGCTTACGCAAGGTCGTTGGTTCTACCCAGGTGCCGGCTTGTGATGAAATGATGCACGGAGGGGCACCTAGGGTCTTCCTCCACCATCAAAGCTGGAAAGTCGCCATATGACCTATAATTGTGTCAGTGCGATGTTAAACCCAACAAAATAAAAAAAAAAAAATTTTACTAAATGGATTTGATTCAAATTGAAATTAGTTGTTCCACATCATCTCCCACATCATATGACACAAGGTCCATAACTCTGGTACCAATATTTAATGAATTATCCCCCACTTTTACTTAGAATTTCGGGTTAAAGTTTTAGTGCACTTTCACTCTATCTCAGTTATTACTAAATGGATTTGATTCAGACTTAAAATAGTTGTTCAACATTGTCACTCACATCATATGACACAAGAGCCATAACTCTTGCACCAATATTTGATGAATTATCTCCCCTTTTTACTTAGAATTTCAGGTTAAAGTTTTGGTGCATTTTCACTCTATCTCAGTTATTACTAAATGGATTTGATTCAAACTTAAAATAGTTGTCCCACCTTATCACTCACATCATATGACACAAGGTGCATAACTCTGGCACCAATATTTCATGAATTATGCCGCCTTTTACTTAGAATTTAAGGTTAATTTTGATGCATTTTCACTATATCTTAGTAATTACTTAATGGATTTGATTCAAACTTGAAGTAGTTGTTCCACATCATCACCCACATCATCTGACTCAAGGTGTATAACTTTTGCACCAATATTTTATGAATTATGCCCCCTTTTTGCTTAGAATTATACTTATTTGGTGTTTTGATACACGTTACCTTTATCTCTCTTATAACTTAACATTTTTGACACAGACTCGAGCTGTTGAACAATATCTTCATCCACCATTGGAGTCATTAAACACTCCAGTGACAGCTCCAGCTTCCTCAGATGTGCCCAGTTTTACTATCCAGCATCGAAATAGTCTAGCGCGCTGTCTCCTGTGACAGCTCTTGTTACTATTTCTTTGTAATTAAAATGTGATTTTTTATTCACTTTACATATTTTATATAATAATAATAATAGGTCAAGTTTAAAACTGGGTCATGTGGGGTCAAAAACTAGGTCACTAGGCCAGATCAAAGGAAAATCTTGTTAACACTCTAGAGTCTACAGTTTAAGTTTGAAACTCATGAGAGTTGGGCAGATTGTTTGTCTTGATGACCTCAAGGCCAAGTTCAAATCTGGGTGATGTGGGGTCAAAAACTAGGTCACCCGCCGGTCAAATCAAAGGAAAAGCTGGTTAACACTCTAGAGGCCACAGTTGAGACCCAATCTTTATGAAACTTGGTCAGGATGTTTGTCTTGATAATCTCTAGGTCAAGTTTGAAACTTGGTCATGTGGGGTCAAAAACTAGGTCAGTAGGTCAGATCAAAGGAAAAGCTTGTTTACACCCTAGAGGCCACAGTTGTGACCCAATCTTTATTAAACTTAGTGAGAATATTTGTCTTGATTCTCTAGGTCAAGTTCGAATCTGAGTCATGTGGAGTGAATAACTAGGTCACCCAGTCAAATCAAAGGAAAAGCTTGTTGACATGCTAGAGGCCACATTTATGACCCCATCTTCATGAAATGTGATCAGAATGTTTATCTTGATGATCTTTAGCCCCAGTTTGATTGAATCTGTGTCATGTGGGGTCAAAAACTAGGTCAGTAGGCAAGATCAAAGGAAAATCTTGTTAACAGTCTAGAGTCCACAGTTAAAGTTTGAGACTCATGAGAATTGGTCAGAATAATTGTCTTGATGACTTATAGGTTAAGTTTGAATCTGGGTCATGTGGGGTCAAAAACTAGGTCATTCAGCATGCTGCGAAATTAGAATTTTGAAATAGTTGTCATTCGGGCAACCAATTTATCAAAATTTGGTTGACCGAAGTAAAAAGTGGTTGCCCGAAATTTTTCTTGAGAAGTTCTACATGCAATTGAATTAATTGAAGTCTTTGAAGTACCAGAAGTCTTTGAAGTACCAATAAACAGAAATTATCAAATCTGATTCAATTTATTCACATGAATAAAAAAACAATCAGTCGGTCAATTTCATGTTCAGACATCTTGCAGTCCTCCTTGTCATCACCATAGTTATATTTGAAAGTCATCTCAGCATGTTCTCAGTTGGTTTTTCTGAACTATACCTGGTAAAGCCCCCTTTAGAGGCCATATTTTTCATGGGATCTGCATGGAAGTTGGTCTTAATGTTTATCTTGATGATATCTAGGTCAAGTTTGAAACTGGGTCAACAGCGGTCAAAAACTAGGTCAGTAGTTCAAATAATAAAAAACCTTGTGACCTCTCTAGAGGCCATATTTTTCACGGGATCGGAATGAAAGTTGGTCTGAATGTTCATCTTGATACAAAAATATATCTAGGTTAAGTTTGAAACTGGGTCAACTGTGGTCAAAAACTAGGTCAGTAGGTCTAAAATTAGAAAAACCTTTTGACCTCTCTAGAGGTCATATTTTTCAATGGATCTTCATGAAAATTGGTCTGAATGTTCACCTTGATGATATCTAGGTCAAGTTCGAAACTGGGTCACATGCGGTCAAAAACTAGGCCAGTAGGTATAAAAATAGAAAAACCATGTGACCTCCCTCCATATTTTTCATGAGATCTTCATGAAAATTAGTGAGAATGTTCATCTTGATGATATCTAGGTCAAATTCGAAACTGGGTCATGTACCTTCAAAAACTAGGTCAATAGGTCAAATAATAGAAAAACCTTGTGACCTCTCTAGAGGCCATATTTTTCAATGGATCTTTATGAAAAATGGTCAGAATTTTTATCTTGATGATATCTAGGTCAAGTTCAAAACTGGGTCACATGAGCTCAAAAACTAGGTCACTATTTCAAATAATAGAAAAATCGACATCATACTCAAAACTGGGTCATGTGGGAACAGGTGAGCAATTCAGGACCATCATGGTCCTCTTGTTATACATTTCAAAATGACATAATACTGTGCGATACCTATATATGCGCTCTATTGATTATTAGTGACGGAAGCAAAATATGCGCATGCGCAGTTTTGGTTTGCTGCCCACATGATGATGGTGTCTAAAAATACTGTCACGTCTCGTTCTATATTTATCAATGTTTACAAAAGTAAATCGTAGCAATGGTTTATAAAAGTGCTTGAGAAAAACTGCAAAAACTTGAATGTTCCCGTACCAAGAAACTGATCAACCATTAACTTTCATGTAAATATATGAAACATTGGCAGCATTTTGCCTTTCGGTGATAAATTATTTTAAAAATCATAAATCACAATGTGTGGGTTAGCCACTTTAAGAACATAACCCAATCTTTCTGGCTGAATTGGATATGCTGATTCTTCAAAAAAAGTTGGTTTAATAAACTTTTACATTGTTTAACAATGTTTGTTTCAAATATTTCAAATGTTTGATCATTATCCTCTGTAGAATGAAGTGTAGACTAGGCACATGGAAACAGAATCATTTTATGAATTAATGGCAACCTGTGTGTAACTTTGTTAAAATGCCAATATTGCTATCTTTCTCAAGATAAATTATGATTGTCACCATAATGAGCCGTGCCATGAGAAAACGAACATAGTGGGTTTGCGACAAGCATGGATCCAGACCAGCTTGCGCATCCGCGCAGCCTAGTCAGGATCCATGCTGTTCGCTTTCAAAGCCTATTGCAATTACAGAAACTGTTAGCAAACAGCATGGATCCTGACCAGACTGCGCGGATGCGCGGTTTTCTCATGGCACAGCTCAATTATAATGGACCATGTATTTATTTATGATTGTGAGAAGTTTCATTTAACATTGTAGAAAAAATTCTTTTCCCAGAATATGAAAACTTGTCTGAGGTCTAAATTGTTCAAATCAGTCTAGCACACAACTCCATCTATTTCATTTGCTTCAGGAGAGCAATTTTGTTTTCTATCTTTGTACATGCATCTTGTGTTATATTTATACATTCCACAATATTTTTTCAGTATTAAAAGATGCCTGAAAAGCAGCAAACTAATTAATAACTTTTGGAATAGTGCTTGTTTAAACATTGTATTTTCTCTTTCAATATACAAAGAAGATGCACTTTTAAGTTTCCTATCAACACACAGGTTGTTTTGACAGGATTTATTGCCATGTTGTTAAATCTATCATCATGAATATTGTAATTGTTCCAGAACAGCAAAGACTTTAGAATTTGGAACATGCGGAGCTGTATCATCAGCATGTATGTCTGTATTGGATGCATTGCTCTGGCTGTGATTCCCTAACCTTTTAATTTTTTCTTTCTTTATGTTATACATAAAAAGGTGAAGGCGCTACTTTGGAGTCTTGTGGAACTCCACGCTTAATAGTTTTCAGTTTTAACTAAATGTCAGTTAACTTTACAACAAAAATCCTGTTTTCAAGGTAAGATTTAATGAGATGCAATGCTACACGTAAGTAGAAGAAGTTGTATAGTAATGTGTGTAGCTGTAAGTGTTACTGTCTGAAAAAAAGGTAGTTTTGTAAAAAATACAGGAATATTAGACTGATTTTATATATCATAACTGTAAATCTATTAACAAAAAGATTAATTCCGTACTCTGTCTTTGTTAGTACCATGGTACTTAATCAACTACTTCGATGCTGATAGATTCCCAGTATAGAATAAGACATTCTACCTCTCTAAATCTAACAGTGAATAACTGTCGTATAAATTCTGTCACAAATCAAAAAGTTTTAGGTGTACATATCAATCAGCATTTAAAGTGGGATGTACACATAGAAAAATATCTGTGAAAAAATTTCTAACAAATTTACACCTCCGAAAGTTCTCAAAATTTCTTACACTAGAAATGAAACAAATGTTTTATAATGCCAATATCATTCCGATTATTGACTACGGTGCGATAATTTGGTGTAATGCTCCCAAAACTTACATGTACTTTTCAAAAGTCTCAGTGTTTCAGAAAAGTATTGCTAGATGGATATTAGCAAAACCTTTGTTAACTTCTTTTGTTGCTATGTTTAAAGAACTGAAATGGCTTTCTGTCGAAAACAAACATAAATTACATATAGCTATAATGACGTATAAGGCTCTGCATGGTTCAACTCTAGAGTATATTTCTCAGTTGATTACTGTTTCCGACAACAAGTCATACAACCTAAGATCTAATTCCCAAGGTTTAATTACTCATTTCAGACTCAATTCAGATTATATGAAACAATCTGTCAAATTTTTATCAATGAAAGTGTGGAATTCTATACCAGTTATTATCAGAAATGCAGCGAATGTGAACTGTTTTAAATACAGTTGCAAAAAAACTTTTATTTGATGAAGTCTTCACTGCATAATCATAATGCTACAAGTGCTCAGATGAAATTCGTTTTTACCTTTTTTCTTTTCTTTTTTATGTCGTAATGTTTTAATATGTACTTTAATACTTTGTACCTTGTTGAAGGCCTCATTGTAAATATGTGATTTCATTTGTATCTGCTTAATATGTCATTGCATAATGAGTTAACCTTTGTAAAATAAAGAAATTATTATTATTATTATTATTATTACCATTTGTAGGAGTGGAAACTAAGTAGCCTACAACTATACCACATAATGACGCGAATACTTTTTATACGCCTGTTTGAAAAACGGGACGTATTATGGGAACACCCCTGGCGGGCAGGCGGGCGGGTTGGTGGGCGGGCGGCGTCCACAGACCTTGTCCGGAGCATATCTTCTACATGCATGAAGGGATTTTGATGAAACTTGGCACAGTTGTTCACCATCATGAGACGGAGTGTCATGCGCAAGAACCAGGTCCCTAGGTCTAAGGTCAAGGTCACACTTAGAGGTCAAAGGTCAAATTCAAGAATGACTTTGTCCGGAGCATATCTTCTTCATGCATAGAGGGATTTTAATGAAAGTTGGCACAATTGTTCATCATCATGAGAAGGAGTGTCATGCGCAAGAACCAGGTCCTTAGGTCTAAGGTCAAGGTCACACTTAGAGGTCAAAGGATACAAGAATGAAAACTTTGTCCGGAGCATTTCTTCTTCATGCATAGAGGGATATTGATATAACTTGGCACAAATGTTCACCACCATGAGGCGGAGTGTCATGCGCAAGAACCAGGTCTCTAGGTCTAAGGTCAAGGTCACACTTAGAGGTCAAAGGATACAAGAATGAAAACCTTGTCCGGAGCATGTCTTCTTCATGCATAGAGGGATTTTGATATAACTTGGCACAAATGTTCACCACCACAAGACGTAGAGTCATGCGCAAGAACCAGGTCCCTAGGTCTAAGGTCAAGGTCACACTTAGAGGCCAAAGGTCAGATACAAGAATGACTTTGTCCGAAGCATATCTTCTACATGCATGAAGGGATTTTGATGAAACTTGGCACAGTTGTTCACCATCATGAGACGGAGTGTCATGCGCAAGAACCAGGTCCCTAGGTCTAAGGTCAAGGTCACACTTAGAGGTCAAAGGTCAAATTCAAGAATGACTTTGTCCGGAGCATATCTTCTTCATGCATAGAGGGATTTTAATGAAAGTTGGCACAATTGTTCATCATCATGAGAAGGAGTGTCATGCGCAAGAACCAGGTCCCTAGGTCTAAGGTCAAGGTCACACTTAGAGGTCAAAGGATACAAGAATGAAAACTTTGTCCGGAGCATTTCTTCTTCATGCATAGAGGGATTTTGATATAACTTGGCACAAATGTTCACCACCATGAGGCGGAGTGTCATGCGCAAGAACCAGGTCTCTAGGTCTAAGGTCAAGGTCACACTTAGAGGTCAAAGGATACAAGAATGAAAACCTTGTCCGGAGCATGTCTTCTTCATGCATAGAGGGATTTTGATATAACTTGGCACAAATGTTCACCACCACGAGACGTAGAGTCATGCGCAAGAACCAGGTCCCTAGGTCTAAGGTCAAGGTCACACTTAAGAGGCCAAAGGTCAGATACAAGAATGACTTTGTCCGAAGCATTTCTTCTTCATGCATGGAGGGATTTTGATGTAACTTGACACAATTATACACCATCATGAGACGAAGTGTCATGCGCAGTTCCCTTCTTTCGAATTACTTCCCTTTGTTGTTACTGTAAATAGCTTATATTGTAACTTTTTCATTACTAATCATAGGGAAAAATCGAGACCACTTTTCTGTAGTACAATATGCATGCTACATCCAATTTTGAGGTGTATTTTGACCAGTCTCTACCTGGTAAAGATTTTTGTGAGGACTTACAATTTTTTTTTTTTTTAAGATTAACTTCCCTTAGTTGTTACTATAAATAACTTTTTTATAATTGACCGTAGGGAAAAACCAAGACCACTTTTCTGTGGTACAACATAGATGTTACTTTCCAATTTTAGGTGTATTTTAAGGTATCTCTACCTGGTAAGGAGTTTTTTTTTGTGGACTTAGAAAAACAAAACACTTAGTAACTGTTATTACTAAACAACCACAAAGTTAAAATTCCATTTGCAAATACAGGTGCTAGAGTAAAGAAATTTGCTGTGACGGGCGTATATTGTGACATTCTTGCACTCTTGTTTGAAAATAACCTATGGCTCAACAGTTTCTATATGTTGCAGGAAATGCTAGTATTCCCAGAGCTGTCTAAAAGTGAAGATTATGATCACCTGAATGAATTGGTGGCACCTATAGAAAGATTCTTCGATGAAGCAGGTATTTAAATGTACAAAGTTGCTGATAAACAAATTTACAGTTCAACCTTTGAATAATTAGACGCTGAAGTGAAATCATAAATTTATAAAAGAAGGTACAATAAGTTAAGTGCATTTTACCTTTCATATTAAAAGGACCCATTCCAAATACGTTATAAGTATGAATAAGTGCCTTCTGAAGAAGTTTCCAGGATTTCTGTTGATTGAAAGACTTTAAATGCTACATATCTGGCTAGTAATTCTACACTAGGTTACTACTCCAGTGTAGATCTTGAAGTCTCTTTGTCTATTTATGATAATGTACAGGTTCTGTTGTCAGCCAGATAAGTATGTCTCCCATATGCAGTGAGGGAGACATATTCAGGGTCCACACTTTTAGGCGATGTGAGCGAAGAGGTCGCTTTTTTAGCTCACCTGTCACATAGTGACAAGGTGAGCTTTTGTGATCACGCAGCGTCCGTCGTCTGTCCGTCCGTAAACTTTTGCTTGTGACCACTCTAGAGGTCACATTTTTTGTGGGATCTTTATGAAAATTGGTCAGAATGTTTATCTTGATGATATCTAGGTCAAGTTTGAAACTGGGTTACGTGCCATCAAAAACTAGGTCAGTAGGTCTAAAAATAGAAAAACCTTGTGACCTCTATAGAGGCCATATATTTCACAAGATCTTCATGAAAATTGGTCAGAATGTTCACCTTGATGATATCTAGGTCAAGTTTGAAACTTGGTCACGTGCCTTCAAAAACTAGGTCAGTAGGTCTAAAAATAGAAAAACCTTGTGACCTCTATAGAGGCTATATATTTTACAAGATCTTCATGAAAATTGGTCAGAACGTTCAACTTGATGATATCTAGGTCAAGTTCGAAACTGGGTCACGTGCCATCAAAAACTAGGTCAGTAGGTCAAATAATAGAAAAACCTTGTGACCTCTTTCAAGGCCATATTTTTCATGGGATCTGTATGAAAGTTGGTCTGAATGTTCATCTTGATGATATCTAGGTCAAGTTCGAAACTGGGTCACGTGTCGTCAAAAACTAGGTCAGTAGGTCAAATAATAGAAAAACCTTGTGACCTCTCTAAAGGCCATATTTTTCACGGGATCTGTATGAAAGTTGGTCTAAATGTTCATTTTTATGATATCTAGGTCAAGTTCGAAACTGGGTCACGTGCGGTCAAAAACTAGGTCAGTAGGTCTAAAAATAGAAAAACCTTGTGACCACTCTAGAGACCATATATTTCATGAGATCTTCATGAAAATTGGTCAGAATGTTCACCTTGATGATATCTAGGTCAAGTTTGAAAGTGGGTCACGTGCCATCAAAAACTAGGTCAGTAGGTCAAATAATAGAAAAACCTTGTGACCTCTCTAGAGGCCATATTTTTCATGGGATCTGTATGAAAGTTGGTCTGAATGTTCATCTTGATGATATCTATGTCAAGTTCGAAAGTGGGTCACGTGCCGAAGAAAACTAGGTCAGTAGGTCAAATAATAGAAAAACCTTGTGGCCTCTCTAAAGGCCATATTTTTCATGGGATCTGTATGAAAATTGGTCTGAATGTTCATCATGATGATATCTAGGTCAGGTTCGAAACAGGGTCATGTGCGGTCAAAAACTAGGTCAGTAGGTCTAAAAATAGAAAAACCTTGTGACCTCTCTAGAGGCCATACTTGTGAATGGATCTCCATAAAAATTGGTCAGAATGTTCACCTTGATGATATCTAGGTCAAGTTTGAAACTGGGTCATGTGCCTTTAAAAACTAGGTCAGTAGGTCAAATAATAAAAAAACGTTGTGACATCTCTAGAGGCCATACTTTTCATGGGATCTGTATGGAAGTTGGTCTGAATGTTCATCTTGATGATATCTAGGTCAAGTTTGAAACTGGGTCAACTGCGGTCAAAAACTAGGTCAGTAGGTCTAAAATTATAGAAAAACCTTGTGACCTCTCTAAAGGCCATATTTTTCAATGGATCTTCTTGAAAATTGATCTGAATGTTCACCTTGATGATATCTAGGTCATTTTCGAAACTGGGTCACGTGTGTTCAAAAACTAGGCCAGTAGGTATAAAAATAGAAAAACCTTGTGACCTCTCTAGAGGCCATATTTTTCATGAGATCTTCATGAAAATTAGTGAGAATGTTCACCTTGATGATATCTAGGTAAAGTTCAAAGCAGGATCACATATCTTCGGAAACTAGGTCAATAGGTCAAATAATAGAAAAACCTTGTGACCTCTCTAGAGACCATATTTTTTCAATAGATCTTCATGAAAATTGGTCAGAATTTTTATCTTGATAATATCTAGGTCAAGTTCAAAACTGGGTCACATGAGCTCAAAAACTAGGTCACTATGTCAAATAATAGAAAAAACGACATCATACTCAAAACTGGGTCATGTGGGAAGAGGTGAGCGATTCAGGACCATCATGGTCCTCTTGTTTTTAATGACTTCGCTCTGTTTATTCCGTTATGGGTTGTGAACTTCACCTGTCAACAAAGTGTGCTCCGTCTATTACTGAATATCGTTACGATGATTTTTATTGGTCGAAAACTTTGGAAACACCAATCAAACGTGGCGAAACAAAATTGCCTTTAATTGATTTTGTGCATCACTGATAAATTGTGTGCTTCACGTGTGAAAACAAACAACTAACAAAAGTATGTCAATATTATTGATTTATTATCATTTACATTAATGTAAATAGTAACAAAAAAGCCGTTGAAAAGGGATATTACAAATCCAGAATGGCGCAGTGTACCTCATGTGACAAAATCATATTTGCCCCAGGTAACCTGAACTAGCGCATTCTGATGTTGACATCATGTAGTAACATTACTTTGGCGACTGAAAGGGTGCTGAATACATTTTCAGGTTGAATAATTAATTGTCAAATAATTATGGCATTGTTAATTTGAAAAAAGCAATACAAATGATGCTTGTAAGTTTGTTGAAAATAGTTAAAATGAAAATACCAAGATAAGCATAAAGCGAAGATATTTGATAAAAGGTCAATAAACAGCTGGTTTTGCCTTTTGCTTCAGTCTGTATGAAGCATAGTAACTGTTGTGTATATCATTGGCATGTTCCTGTTTTAATTATTTTCAGCGGAGTTATGACCCTTGGTTTTTCAAATTCTGTAATGTCTGTGCTACTTCTCCTATACCACTGGTTTTAATTCCACCTAACTATGAGTTACCAGTTAACTGTTTGTTTGTTTGTATGTAAGCTTATTTATAGTTGCCATCGGTAACCCATATGGGCGAATCTTCCAGAAGACTGTTAGTAGGAGGATAGTGCAATATACAGAAGACACTCCAATTCCAGAAGCTTCCCTGGTTCTTTATCATGCCAGGTGTAAAGCACGGGACTCTTGTCCCAATGTTAGTATTTTTTAGTTAGAGGAGCGGAGGTTCGAACTCACGATCCCTGATTTCTTAGTCAAACAGTGTTACCACTGGACCACTGTGTCCGCTCTTGAGTGATCAGTGCCAAACCTGCTAGTGTCTGTTGGAATGTTATGGTTCAGTGACTTTGCCGGGAGTTATTGCCCGTCATTTGTGGTATTTTACAATGACTGCGTGTTGATTGGTTGGTGACATACATGTATATTTTTCTTGGAAAACAATCTCTAGTTCCTTTCTGGGTTAGTCATAACCCAACATTCTGAAGTTTCTGGTACAAAATTTGTAATATCCATTTCTGATAAAGTACAGGTACTATAGTCAGCAAGATTATTAGTAACTTGGTTTGTATACCTTGGCTCATATTGCTGATGACCCTGTATGTCTGTATTTTCTGAATTTGGAAATTACTGATATAATTAGAAACCCCATATGAAATAATCACTAGGAAGAAATGGGGGATATGTCTGGTAAGCATATTATGTCTCTTTACCTGAAGAAATACCTGAAAGGTAAAGTTCCTTGTTTAATGTGGGTAGTCGACGAAAGTCTCCACCCAGAATGGATGGAACATATTTCCAGCCGAGCCCACAGCAGATGTCATATTTACCTCCCCAGCAACCAGTCTAGGCTGATACTGCTGGAAACAGTACCAGTTTAAGTAAATCCCCCAGCACTGGACATTAGTTGGGACATCAGCCACGGCTGGGAATCAAAACCCAGACTGCTGGCGTTGTAGTCCAAACTGCAAACCCCTGCACCACTCACACTTCTTTTTTGAAATTTATAGAAGGCAAGATAGAAATGCTTAGACCTATTTGTTAGTGACCGGATACAGGATTCACTCTTGTTTAATAGATTTTCTTGACAGATTAAGCGGGCCGCTTTGGCCAAGTGGCTAAGTATGCTGACCTCATCCCTGTGGGTTTGAAACCTTGGGTGGGATTTAGAAGTATTTCATGTAATGAAGTCGCCTGATTGAAGCTGGATGGTTGTACCGTGTATGCATCCATGACTAAAATAATGCCCATAGGGGTCCTTCAGTTCCTCCACCATCAGAAGCTGGAAAAGTTTATGACCAATAACTTCGGCATTTTGGCTTGAACTTAACTATCAGATCTGACAATACATCATCACAAACAAACCATGTAACTAATGACATCTGCTGTAGGGTATCCAATTATTTGAGACTTTTTGTTTGAACAAAATGTATGTAATAATGTACTACTATTGATATAAATATTCTAGGACAATAGGACAAAATACCCCTCAGAGTAAGTCCCCCTTGCTTATCTTGACCAAGACAGAAAAAATACCCCCCTTTTATTTTGTTGAATAAAAATTGTTATGGTAAATTAAAAAACAATGATTAATGTTGATTTTGAAAAAATATAAGATGTTAAATATCAATTCCTGTATGGTATGAAATGAAAATTTAAATATATTGGAAAAAATCCAAATGTGATTTTGTCAGCCTTGGCCAAATTTAGTAAAGGTTGGGTGGTGGTGGGGGGGTGGGGGGGGGGGTTGTTTGGTTTTCACATTCAGGTACTGTACCTGTAAATCATATCTCATACTGGTGTTTTATTTCAGTGGATTCTAAGCAGATTGACATAGATGGTAAAATTCCAGATGAAATATTAAAGCATCTTGGTGAACTGGGCTTGTTTGGAATGCAGATACCAGAAGAATACGGTTTGAAGTTTTTCTTGTACATTATTGATACAGTTAGTTCTCTAAACCATACTAATGTGCAATTATTTATTATTCATTGGGACTTATTTTCATGGAATTTGTATTACATGAATCTGCATTTCATTGCTTTTACTTGCCCCTCATCGATGTGGGTTCAAGCCTCACTCGGGGCTTTGAATTCTTCATGTGAGGAAACCATCCAGCTGGCTTGCGGAAGATTGGTGGTTCTATCCTGGTGCCCGCTCGTGATGAAATAATGCACGGTGGGGCACCTGGGGTCTTCCTCCACTATCGAAGCTGGAAAGTCACCATATGACCTATAATTGTGTTGGTGCGACGTTAAACCCAACTTAAAAAAAAAAATTGCTTTACTAGGGGCCTCTGTCCCCGAGTGGTTAAGATCGCTGACTTCAAATCACTTGGCCCTCATCGATATGGGTTCGAGCCTCACACGGGACGTTGAATTCTTCATGTGAGGAAGCCTCCAGCTGGGTTATGGAAGGTCGATGGTTCTACCCAGGCGCCCGCTCGTGATAAAATAATGCACAGAGGGGCACCTCCCTCCATGATCAAAGCTGGAAAGTCGCCATATGACATGTAATTGTGTCGGTGCGACGTTAAACCCAACAAAATAAATAACTTCATTGCTTTCCAATATTCCCTATCAACTTTTTCAAAAATTTCTTACAAAATATTGATACATGCAATACCATTGGTATTGAAATAATATAAAAACATTTTGATAGCCAAGTACACTCATATTACCTGATTTTGGGCTTACAAAAGGTCAAAAACTTAGTTTGACCCCACTTGTTCAAATTATAGAGGGTTATGAAAATTTCTGAATGTCTAAGTTAGGATAAAGACAGTATGTGCTTGTGAAAATTAATTTTTTTTTTTTCAAAAAAATAGTTATATGATACAGTCAGATATGCAACACAAAGTATCTTAAAGACTTGGGACATACTTATCTATCTCCCCGTAGAGACACATGTTCAGCTCACTCTTACCAGAATAAGGATACAATCCCTCAGACAAAATCGACTCTGTTCAGTTTGACCATGCAAACAAGTCACACTTTTTATACGCCCAAAGGGACGTATTTTGTTATACTCCCAGTGTCCATCTGTCTGTCCGTCCGTCCGTCCATCCATTAGCAATTTCATGTTCGCTCTGTAACCCTTGAACCCCTTGAAGGATTTCAAAGAAACTTGACGCAAATGTTCACCACACAGAGACGACATGCAGAGCGCTTGTTTCGGATAACTAGCTTCAAGGTCAGTCACAGGGGTCAAAGATCATATGAGTGTGTTTCGTGTCCGCTCTGTAACTCTTGAACTGCTTGAAGGATTTCAAAGAAACTTGGCACAGATGTTCACCACACTGAGATGATATGCAGAGCGCTTGTTTCGGATGACTGACTTCAAGGTCAAGGTCACACTAAGGAGTGAAAGGTCATATATGACTTTGCTGTGTCCGCTCATGAACTGCTTGAAGGATTTCAGAAAAGCTTGGCACAAATGTTCACCACACTGAGGCGACGTGCAGAGCGCATGTTTTGGAGAACCCATGAGTCAGCCTTGTTGGTTCAAGGTCAAGGTCACAACTCAAGGTCAAGGGTTTGAGCCTGCCATTTTGTGTCCGCTCTATATCTCATAAACCCCTTGAAGGAATTTTATAAAACTTGGGTCAAATGATCACCTCATCAAGATGATGTGCAGAACCCATGAGTCAGCCATGCCGGCTCAAGGTCAAGGTCACAACTTAGGGTCAAAGGTTTGAGCCTTCCATTTTGTGTCCGCTCTATATCTTCTAAACTCCTTGAAGGATTTTCATGAAACTTGGGTCAAATGATCACCTCATCAAGATGATGTGCAGAACCCATGGGTCAGCCTTGTCGGCTCAAGGTCAAGGCCACAACTCAAGGTCAAAGGTTTGAGCCTTCCATTTTGTGTCCGCTCTATATCTCCTAAACCCCTTGAAGGAATTTTATCAAACTTAGGTCAAATGATCACTTCATCAAGACGATGTGCAGAACCCATGAGTCAGTCATGCCGGCTCAAGGTCAAGGTCACAACTTAGGGTCAAAGGTTTGAGCCTTCCATTTTGTGTCCGCTCTATATCTCCTAAACCCCTTGAAGGAATTTTATAAAACTTGGGTCAAATGATCACCTCATCAAAACGATATGCAGAAATTATGAGTCAACCATGCCAGCTCAAGGTCAAGGTCACAACTAAGGGTCGAAGGTTTGAGCCTTCCATTTTGTGTCCACTCTGTATCTCCTAAACCCCTTGAAGGATTTTCATCAAACTTGGGTCAAATGATCACCTCATCAAGAACTCATGAGTCAGCCATGTCAACTCAAGGTCAAGGTCACAACTGAAGGTCAAAGGTTTCAGCTCTGTACCACCTAAACCCCTTGAAGGATTTTCATGAAACTTGGGTCAAATGATCTACTCATCAAGACGTTGTGCAGAATTCATGAGTCAGCCATGTCAGTTCAAGGTCAAGGTCACAGCTAAGGGTCGAAGGTTTGAGCCTTCCATTTTGTGTCCACTCTGTATCTCCTAAACCCCTTGAAGGATTTTCATCAAACTTGGGTCAAATGATCACCTCATCAAGAACTCATGAGTCAGCCATGTCAACTCAAGGTCAAGGTCACAACTGAAGGTCAAAGGTTTCAGCTCTGTACCTCCTAAACCCCTTGAAGGATTTTCATGAAACTTGGGTCAAATGATCTACTCATCAAGACGTTGTGCAGAATTCATGAGTCAGCCATGTCAGTTCAAGGTCAAGGTCACAGCTAAAAGCAAAGGTTTACCCTTTCACTATCCATAGCAGTGACGGGGGATTTAGCTGTCTTTCAGACTGCCTTGTTAAAAAGACATCTAACATTTCTATTCTATATCTGATATAATCATGACCAGTGATTAAACTAGTATTTAGTGACCATTGGCTTCTTCATTCATACTGGGAAAATCCTAAGATAAGGTTGAATTTATAAACACAGGTTAGCTTATGATTTTTTAAAACATTTTTTAAATTGAAACTAAACATTAAAACTAAAAAAAAAAATTGATTGTTCTCACACAGAATACCTGCAGATTTACAGTTCTTACATAATTGTTTTCATGTTCAGTTAAAATCATCTCTTTTATGATTAGGTGGCCTTGAACTGGATGCAACAAAGTTTGCACGACTGGCAGAAATCACAGCACTAGATGGAGCTATAGCAGTGACTCTAGCAGGACATGGGTCAATTGGACTTAAGGTCAGTCTCTTTAAATTTTACACAGGGATAGAGAGAAAATTTAACAGTATAGTTGTAGGGGTAGGGATCTTATATGTGATATTCTACACTGATAGGTTAATTGTTTGTGCCCTCTTACAAACAAGAGGTTGCATATTGTTTTGCTTATGTTTGTTGGTGAGTCAGTCCCTGGGCTTGTAAACTGTTTGGTTTGCAAGCAGTGAACCAGAGAACACTTGCGTCTGCTGTGGTCAAACTTCATAGGATGTTTACCTATTGTCAGTAGGTCATTGCATTTAGGTCAGTAGGTCAAAGGACAAGGTCACAGTCTGAAAACAGTTTCCAATCAATAACTAGAGAAGGCTTGAATCTACAGCTATCAAACTTCAAAGGATGATTATACATGGTCAGTAACTGCTGTTATTTTGGGGATCATTCAGTCAAAGGCCAAGGTAACAGTGTATTGTGATTGAAAAGGAAGCTCTTTTGGGTCTAGGCCTACCAAACTTCATAACATGATTGCCTGTGGTTAGTAGATTACACCGTTGTGTGGAAGGGCTCGAGAGGGGTCAGTTGGCCAAAGGTCACAATGTCTGGACTGAAAGTTTCTGATCAAGACATGGTGTTCACTTGGGCCTAATGTCATCAAACTTCATACCATAATTTGTCTTCGGTCATTACAGTTTAAGGGTCATGAAGTCAAAGGTGAAGATCACATCATACTTGAGAGCCAAAATGCTTTACTGTATAAACAGTATTAGCTTTCAGTGTCTTATTAGGGCTTTTCCAAAGCTCTTCTGTTGAGTTCACTAACTGTAAATTACTCGTTTTTCCCAGCAGAAGAATAGAACTTGGCCAGGGGTCAATTTCTTTCATTTGAGGTAACCATTCAGCTGTCTTGTGCGAGTTTAGTGATTTTACTTTGATTCCTGCTCATGCCACAGTGTTTGGAGGGGCCACTGGCGGCTGAAATGTTTTTTCCACTATTGGGGTTGTACTGTATGTTTTCAAATTTAGACGGATTGGCAGAATGTCTTTTATCCAGATAACCTTGAACAAAATGAGAAGTATTGCCATATGGCCATTTATCCAGGTAACCTAGAACAAAACTAGAAATATTGGGATAAGGTTATGTATCCAGATAATGTGGAACAAAACTAAAGAATTAGGTTAAGATCATTTATCCAGATTACCTAGAACCAAAGTTGTTGGTTTGTAATATATATCCAGGTAACCTAGAACAAAACTAGAACTAGTGGCTTAAGGTCATATATCCAGGTAACCTAGAACATAACTAGAACCATTGCTTTAAGGTCATACATCAAGGTAAACTAGAAGTATTTTGATAAGGTCATTTATCCAGATAACCTTGAATAAAACTAAAAGTATTGGCATAAGGTCATTTATCTTGATAATCTGGAAAAAACTAAGGTTTTGGCTCAAAGTCATTTATCCAGATAGTCCTGAACAAAACTAGAAGTATAGACTTAATGTCATAGGTAACCTTGAGCAAAACTAGAAGTATAGACTTAATGTCATAGGTAACCTTGAACAAAACTAGAAGTATAAGCTTAAGGTAATTAATCCAGACAGTCTTGAAAAAAACTAGATTATTGACCGAAGGTCATTTATCCAGAGAACCTACAACAAAACTAGAATTATTGGCATAAGCTCATTTATCCAGATAACCTGGAACAAAACTAAAGTATTGGCTTAAGCTCATTTATCCTGATAGTCTTGAACAAAACTAGAACTATTAACTTAAGGTCATATATCCTGGTAACCTAGAACAAAACTAGAACTATTGGCTTAAGGTTATATATCATGGTAACCTAGAACAAAACTAGAACTATTGGCTTAAGGTCATATATCCAGGTAACCTAGAACAAAACAAAGTATTGGCTTAAGGTCATATATCCTGGTAACCTAGAACAAAACTAGAACTATTGTCTTAAGGTCATATATCCTGGTAACATAAAACAAAACTAGAACTATTGGCTTAAGGTTATATATCCTGGTAACCTTGATAAAACTAGAACTATTGACTTAAGATCATATATCCTTGTAACCTAGAACATAACTAGAAGTATTGGCTTAAGGTAGTGGAGGTGTAATAGCAATGTTTACAAAATAGCATTTGCTTGGTATATTCTTAAAAATGACCGTGTTTCGCACTGCTTTGCAATTTTTTACTAACATTTACCATGCCGTTTTTTTCAAAATTTTGTATAACTTACGGTATCTCCTCTAGCTCAAGTAGAAACAAATTTCAGGGTGATGACCAATATACAAAACGTTTGCAGAAAACTCAGTTTACCATTTATTTTAATAAAAGAATCATCAAACTATTGGTAAACAAGTATAAAACACAAAATAAAAATATGAGTATCATTTTATCTAGCGTTCCTCGAGTAAACGGACTTAATGATACAGAATTCTAACTTCAACATTGAACAAATAAGGTCGAATCCTGTGTTTCTGTTTTGAATTTTGCTTACTTCATTCAAAAATGACCTTGGGGCAGACGTAAAACCTACCTAGATTTCTTCCACAATATGTAATCTAAAGAGTGAAAGCAAAATAGAGAACTTTTACCACATGTAACTCAATATTTTTAAAGATGTGTAACTCTGCCCCTTCTGTTTAAGTACAGGGTTCGCACAGGCTTGAAAAGTACTTGAAAATGAAGGGCAGTCTTGAAAAGTCTTTGAAAACAAAATTTGTCTTGAAAAGTGCTTGAAAATTGCCAAAAGACCTTGAAAAGTACTTGAATTTCTTATTTTCTCGTATGTTAGACAATTAAAATCTCCCTGAAAATCAAAAGTAAATCTTTTAGAATAAAATCGGCAAGTTTCGAGCAATGGGCAGAGCTACGAAAACGCCGTAATAAAAAAGGTCCAATGTGTTCGGGACGAAAGCGAAGTTGGGTACGAATGTTTTGTACTTTCTGTTAGCGTTGTCTCCCCTGAATAAAATGGCGTCAATTCGTCACGGTAATCTGTGTAAGTATTATTTTTGAATAAGTCCTTGAAAACTATAAGACTAGTGCTTGAAAAGTCCTTGAATTTGACTTGGCCTTGTCTGTATGAACCCTGAAGTAGTAAATTCACTTTGAACAGCAAGAAATCGCTTATCAAATTATTTTTTTTTCCATTTTTGTACAATAAATCAATCATAGATCTTGAAAGAAGTAAAAGCTTACCAGAAAAAAAACGGAAAATAAGAGAAAAAAAATTGTCCCAGTAGGGCTTGAACCTACGCCCCATGAGAACTGCAGTAAAAGTGGGCTTATGTTAGGAATTGAATACTCTTCAAAAAGGAGGTACTCTATTACACATCTACTACCTTAAGGTCATATATCCTCGTAACCTAGAACAAAACTAGAACTATCGGCTTAAGGTCATATATCCTGGTAACATAGAACAAAACTAGAACTATTGACTTAAGGTTATATATCCTGGTAACCTTGAACAAAACTAGAACTATTGGCTTAAGGTCATATATCCTGGTAACCTAGAACAAAACGAAGTATTGGCTTAAGGTTATATATCCTGGTAACCTTGAACAAAACTAGAACTATTGGCTTAAGGTCAGATATCCTGGTAACCTAGAACAAAACGAAGTATTGGCTTAGGTCAAATGTCCTGGTAACCTAGAACAAAACTAGAACTATTGGCTTAAGGTCATATATCCTTGTAACATAGAACAAAACTAGAACTATTGGCTTAAGGTTATATATCCTGGTAACCTAGAACAAAACTAGAACTATTGGCTTAAGGTCATACATCCTGGTAACCTAGAACAAAACTAGAAGTATTGGCTTAAGGTCATATTTCCAGGTAACCTAGAACAAAACTAAAGTATTGGTTTAAGCTCATATATAGGTAAGCTTGATCAAAACTTGAAGTATTACATAAGGTCATTTATCCAGATAACCTAGAACAAAACTAGAAGTACTGGCTTAAGGTCATTGTCATGACAACCTAGACTAAAACCTTAGTTGATACATAAATACACGAAAACATGTTCATTCCATCAAACTGGCAATACCTCAACATATCAAGCTTTCTAAAGATTATATTGATATAAATATGAGCATATGAAATATTTGGAAACAGTTTCAGAAAGTTTGTCAGTAGTGTAAAATTTAGTGACTGGTACAAATTTATTCTTAAACTTTTTCCAAAAATTATCACTTGACCATAATATATTTTATTTCACCTTGTGATGCAGAAAAGACTAATTTACCGTGAAATTATTCAGTTTAGTTGGCACGAAATTTCGTGATTTTGGCCAAAACGACTGTTTCGTGGGGACGTAAATTCGTGGATTTTCAAGTTTAAAAATTTTTTTTTTTATAATTTCCACAGGAATAGATCTAGTATAGCATTTTGTTCTTACATGTGAAACCTACACGTGTGAAACAGCGCTGCCATGGTTACCGAATTTGAAATCTACGCAGCGGGAGATTAGCGAGTGATCATGTGCCAATTAACAACCGCGTTATCTATAATTATACGACCCTTAATTTGCAAAACTTAATGAAACGGTGAAATATTCAATGATCAGACATGCACTAAGCAAGTCCCATAACTCGACTTTATTTTGTTTTTTCAAAATTATGCCCCTTTTTCGACTTAGAAATTTTTGCTTAAGTAGTTGTATGTAAGCTGGTATCTCAGTATCCACTTATGGGAAAGGATTTAAACTTCACACACTTGTTCACTGTCATGATATGACATGCAGTGCAGAGGTTCAGTAACTCTACTGTGCATTTTTCAAAATTATGCCCCTTTTACAACTTTTGTATTCGTTCAATTGACAAGGCTGTTGAATAGTCGAGCGTTGCTGTCCTCCAACAGCTCTTGTTAGTATCTACTTTTACTTTGACGAGCATGTTGTAAACAAACCACGGGTAAATGTCTGAATGAAAGTCGGTTTTGTTCCGACGCATACCAATGTTTATCGTTGATGGAGCCGCCATAAACTACATGAAAGCTGCAGGTCATTACTGCCGCATGCACACAAATTAGATGGGACGGCCATGGTGTCTTTTTTAGCGACATTGTGCATTGTTGCCTACAAGTTACATTATCATTGGCACAGTTTGTTCGTTAGGACTTAATTTCGTGGTTGAACTGAACCACGAAAATTAATCCCCCACAAATAATAATGATTTCACAGTATGCCTGAAAAGTTTGATTAAAATCTGCATTTTAGAATTTCAGATAAAGGGATGTTCCAAAAAGCTTCCATTGTTCAGATTATACTACCTTCAAAACAAACACACAACTCAAGAATTTTCACAAAATGCTGAGTTCACTCGAGTTCTGTAACATAGACTTATTTGGTTCAGACATGCATAATGAAGTTAAAGAGTAAATATGCCAACTGTATCTTAGTTTATGCTTCATTAAAAAAGCTTGTTTTGTATTTTAGGGAATTTTGATAGCTGGAACAGAAGCCCAGAAACAGAAGTATTTACCCAAACTTGCCTCTGGTGAACATATAGCAGCTTTCTGTCTCACAGAACCTACAAGGTGGGTTAATACATATAGCAGCCTTCTGTCTGTCTCACAGAAACTACAAGGTGGGTTAATATATATAGCAGTCTTCTGTTTGACAGAACCTACAAGGTGGGTTAATACATATGGCAGCCTTCTGTTTGACAGAACCTACAAGGTGGGTTAATACATATAGTTACTTCCTGCCTCACAGAACCTACAAGGTGGGTTAATACATATAGCAGCCTTCTGTCTCACAGAACCTACAAGGTAGGTAAATACATATAGCAGCCTTCTGTCTGTCTGTCTCACAGAAACTACAAGGTGGGTTAATATATATAGCAGTCTTCTGTTTGACAGAACCTACAAGGTGGGTTAATACATATAGCAGCCTTCTGTCTCACAGAACCTGCAAGGTGGGTTAATAAATATAGCAGTCTTCTGTCTGACAGAACCTACAAGGTGGGTTAATACATATAGCAGCCTTCTGTCTCACAGAACCTACAAGGTGGGTAAATACATATAGCAGTCTTCTGTCTGACAGAACCTACAAGGTGGGTTAATACATATAGCAGTCTTCTGTCTCACAGAACCTGCAAGGTGGGTTAATACATATAGCAGCCTTCTGTCTCACAGAACCTGCAAGGTGGGTTAATACATATAGCAGCCTTCTGTCTGACAGAACCTGCAAGGTGGGTTAATAAATATAGCAGTCTTCTGTCTGACAGAACCTGCAAGGTGGGTTAATAAATATAGCAGTCTTCTGTCTCACAGAACCTACAAGGTGGGTAAATACATATAGCAGCCTCCTGTCTCACAGAACCTGCAAGGTGGCTTAATACATATAGCAGCCTCCTGTCTCACAGAACCTGCAAGGTGGGTTAATACATATAGCAGCCTCCTGTCTCACAGAACCTGCAAGGTGGGTGAATACATGTAGCAGCCTCCTGTCTCACAGAACCTGCAAGGTGGGTGAATACATGTAGCAGCCTCCTGTCTCACAGAACCTGCAAGGTGGGTGAATACATGTAGCAGCCTCCTGTCTCACAGAACCTGCAAGGTGGGTGAATACATGTAGCAGCCTCCTGTCTCACAGAACCTGCAAGGTGGGTTAATGCATGTAGCAGCCTCCTGTCTCACAGAACCTGCAAGGTGGGTTAATGCATGTAGCAGCCTCCTGTCTCACAGAACCTACAAGGTGGGTTAATACATGTAGCAGCCTCCTGTCTCACAGAACCTACAAGGTGGGTTAAGGTGGGTTAATACATATAGCAGCTTTCTGTCTCACAGAACTGACAAGGTGGGTTAATACATATAGCAGCCTTCTGTCTCACAGAACCTACAAGGTGGGTTAATACATATAGCAGTCTTCTGTCTGTTTCACAGAAACTAAAAAGTGGGTTAATACATATACCGGTCTTTTGTTTGACAGAACCTACAAGGTGGGTTAATACATATTGCAGCCTTCTGTCTCACAGAACCTACAAGATGGGTTAATACGTATAGCAGTCTTCTGTCTGACAGAACCTACAAGGTGGGTTAATACATATAGCAGCCTTCTGTCTGTCTCACAGAAACTACAAGGTGGGTTAATACATATAGCAGCCTTCTGTCTCACAGAACCTACACGGTGGGTTAATACATACATATAGCAGCCTTCTGTCTCACAGAACCTACAAGGTGGGTTAATACATATAGCAGCCTTCTGTCTGTCTCACAGTACCTATAAGGTGGGTAAATATATATAGCAGGTGGGTATTTACATATAGCAGACTTCTGTCTATTTCACAGAAACTACAAGGTGGGTTAATACATACAGCAGCCTTCTGTCTCACAGAACCTACAAGGTGGGTTAATACATATAGCAGCCTTCTGTCTGACAGAACCTGCAAGGTGGGTTAATACATATAGCAGCCTTCTGTATCACAGAACCTACAAGGTGGGTAAATACATATAGCAGTCTTCTGTCTGACAGAACCTACAAGGTGGGTTAATACATATAACAGCATTCTGTCTGTCTCACAGAAACTACAAGGTGGGTTAATACATATAGCAGTCTTCTGTTTGACAGAACCTACAAGGTTGGTTAATACATATAGTAGCCTTCTGTCTCACAGAACCTACAAGGTGGGTTAATACATATAGCAGTCTTCTGTCTGACAGAACCTGCAAGGTGGGTTAATACATATAGCAGCTTTCTGTCTCACAGAACCTACAAGGTGGGTAAATACATATAGCGGTCTTCTCTCTGACAGAACCTACAAGGTGGGTTAATACATATAGCAGCCTTCTGTCTGTCTCACAGAAACTACAAGGTGGGTTAATACATATAGCAGTCTTCTGTTTGACAGAACCTACAAGGTGGGTAAATACATATAGCAGCCTTCTGTCTCACAGAACCTACAAGGTGGGTAAGGTGGGTTAATACATATAGCAGTCTTCTGTCTGACAGAACCTACAAGGTGGGTTAATACATATAGCAGTCTTCTGTCTGACAGAACCTACAAGGTGGGTTAATACATATAGCAGCCTTCTGTCTCACAGAACCTACAAGGTGGGTTAATACATGTAGTTTCTGTCTGCCTCACAGAACCTACAAGTTGGGTAAATACATGTAGTTACTGTCTGCCTCATTGGACCTACAAGGTAGGTAAATGCATATAGTTACTTTCTGCCTCACAGAACCTACAAGGTTGGTAAATACATGTCATTACTGTCTGCCTCACAAAGCCTACAAGGTGGATAAATACATATAGTCACTGTCTGCCTCACAGAATCTACAGGGTGGGAAAATACATGTAGTAACTGTTTGCCTGACAGAACCCTACAAGATAGGTAAATGCATATAGTTACTGTCTGCCTCACAGTACCTACAAGATGGATAATTACATATACAGTCAAACTTGTGCTAGCGACCATCTGTCAACAACCACTGGTCTCTGGTCCCCCCCATAGAAAAATGCTCATAAAAAGGCGGTGAATAGGGACCAGCTGGCGACCGCGACCAGTGACTTGCCTTATTCATTCCCAAGGGTCATATCTGCCCCCCAATAACGACCAAGCTGGACCGTTTCGGTATGAAAATATTTGAAATCCACCCAATTTTCACGACTTTCGTATTATAGCAAACATAATAATTACTGCTTGATTGAAAATTTGCAAGTTTGCACTGCACTGGCCGAATTAAAACATAGAACATAAAGAAAGCAAGAAGTACTTTTTATCAGCATGATAATGACTAACCGAGAAGTGACCCCCCCCCCCCCGAATAAAGACCACCTGTGAACAAAGACTTGCTTGTTCCGAAGAGTGGTCTTTGTTCACAGGTTTGACTGTAGTTACTGTCTGCCTCACAGAACCTACAAGGTGGGTAAATACATATACCGTATTTTCCTGAATTAAGGCCCCCCCCCTCTAATTAACGCCCCCCACCCATTTTGGAGAGAAAAAAAGTCAACAAGAACGGGAAAAAAATCACCTACCTCATTTTTATAAGTCCATATAATAAGTAATTTACAGAACTAAAGTCCAATGCACACGCTTCCTGCTGACTTTAAACAAACTTGCAGCAATGTGTTTACGATATACCCTTTTCTTCAGCAGTTTTAAGAACTTTTAATTCAAAAGCAGGCACAGCAGTGTGTCAAACCATTGACATTGTGTATTGCGCTATTAGCTACCCGCATGTACTAAGGAAAATTGTTATCGGAGTACACAGCTGTTTGGGTCATGACGTAATGTGTAGTGTCGCGAGCATGTCAAAAAGCCAGACATGGAATACATGAGGTACCGTATTTAAATGCATAAAAGACACACTGCATTAAATTGGATGCCAAATAATTACGTTTTGGGGGGATTAAACAACACAGAAACACTTAACAGCTACAGAACCTACAAGGCGGGTAAATGCATATAGTTACTGTCTGCCTCACAGAACCTACAAGGTGGGTAAATACATGTAGTTACTGTTTACCTGACAGAACCTACAAGATAGGTAAATACATATAGTTACTTTCTGCCTCACAGAACCTACAAGATGAGTAATTACATATAGTTACTGTCTGCCTCACAGAACGTACAAGGTGGGTAAATGCATATAGTTACTGTCTGCCTCACAGAACCTACAAGGTGGGTAAATACATATAGTTACTGTCTGCCTCATAGGACCTTCAAGGTGGGTAAATACATATAGTTACTGTCTTCCTCACAGGACCTACAAGGTTGGTAAATACATGTAGTTACTGTCTGCCTGACAGAACCTACAAGATGGGTTAATACATGTAGTAACTGTCTGCCTCACCGAATCTACAAGGTAGGTAAATGCATATAGTTACTTTATGCCTCACAGGATCTACAAAGTGGGTAAATACATGTAATTACTGTCTGCCTCACAAAGCCTATTAGGTGGATAAATACATATAGTCACTGTCTGCCTCACAGAATCTACAGGGTGGAAAAATACATATAGTTACTGTCTGCCTCACAGAACCTACAAGTTGGGTAAATACATGTACAAATGTAATTACTATCTGCCTCACAGCTTAGGAGGTGGGTAAATACATAAATTATACTTACTGTCTGCCTCACAGAACCTACAAGGTGGGTAAATACATATAGTTACTGTCTGCCTCACAGAGCCTACAATGTTGGTACATGATTTCATGTCTGTCAGTTAGCTGTCCAGTCCTATAAAATATATCTTTAAGTCAATAGACAATATATATTTTGCCAGTTGCTTCTCTTTCACAATATTAGATTTAAAAAACTACTGTAGATGTTAAAAAATTTTCTTATAACCATGAATTATCAAACGCTTCTTCTGAGAGCCAATGTCTTTATAATACCAGTGTATTAGGAAAAATGGTGATATTATATGATGCTGTTTGTGTCTGTCCATTTGTCCGTCTGTCTTATTTCGAGTCCATTGCATTACTCAATAACCAGTTAAGGTATTTACTTGAAACTTGACATATAGGTAGGTGGTGATGAAGTGATACTAGTAATGCAGTGTGCAGGTCATAGTCAAAGGTCACAGTCACAAATGGAACTTGAATCAAATTTATATCAGGATCATAACTTAATACCTATCCACAGTTGGTTTGTTAACTCATTAGACATCACAGGATGGCCATGTTTTTAGCTCACCTGTCACATAGTGACAAGGTGAGCTTTTGTGATCACCCTTCGTCCGTCGTCTGTGCATGCGTGCATGCGTCTGTCAACAATTTCTTGTCTGCATGATAGTGGTTTCATTTATGATTTTATTTTAACCAAACATGCACACAACTTGTATCACCATAAGATCTTGGTTCCTTTCTTGAACTGGCCAGATTACATTATGGGTTCCAGAGTTATGGCCCCTGAAAGGGCCAGAATTAGCTATTTTGACCTTGTCTGCACAATAGCAGCTTCATTTATGATTTTATTTTAACCAAACTTGCACACAACTTGTATCACCATAAGATCTTTGTTCCTTTCTTGAACTGGCCAGATTCCATTATGGGTTCCAGAGTTATGGCCCCTGAAAGGTCCAGAATTAGCTATTTTGACCTTGTCTGCACAATACCAGCTTCATTTTTGACTTGAATTTAATCAAACTTGCACAAAACTTGTATCACCATAAGATCTTTGTTCCTTTCTTGAACTGGCCAGATTCCATCATGGGTTCCAGAATTATAGCTCCTTAAAGGTCCAAAATTTGCTATTTTGGCTTTTGCAGCCATATAGAGACTTCATTTATGGTTTGATTTGAAACAAACTTCCAAAATATCTTCAACAGCAATAAATCTTGGATTCCATGACAAACCTGTCAGATCCAGTCATAGGTTCCAGAGTTATTTTGTATCTTATTACCTCCCCTGATTGTAATCAAAATGGATTTATATCAGTAAGTACTTATAGGACTTATTTGAAATTTCATTATTGTCATAAGTTGGACTGAGACAATCAGGGTAGATAACTATGGACTGATTTTATGTCAAATTACCTCCCTTTATTTCAAATTAAAATGGGTATATCTCTGTAACTAATGAAGATACTGATCTGAAATTTCATTTATTTCAACAGATGGACTTGGACAATCAGTGAAGATACATATTGATTGAATTTATGATAAATTACCTCCTTTATTATTTATCTAAATGAATACACCTTAGCAGCTTCTAATGAGATTGGTTTGAAACGATCATATCATTTTGAACAATGGAACTCAGGTGAGCGACACAGGGCCATCATGGCCCTCTTGATTTTTTAAACTTTGTCAGAATGTTTGTCTTGATAAAATTTCTGATGATATGAAATTAGGTCATCTGTGATCAAAAACTAGGTCACTAGGTTAGATCATAGAAAAGCATTGTTAACACTTGCTGTCATGTTTTTACTTCATCTATATGAAACTTGGTCACAGTGTTTTTTTTATAAAATGTAGGTCAAGTTCATAAATGGATCATCTTGGGTCAAAAACTAGGTGAAAAGGTCAAATCATATAAAAAATCTTGTTTACGCTATACTGTGAAATCATTAATATTCGTGGGGAACTAATTTTTGTGGATTTCGTGGTTGAGTCAATCCAGGAAATTTAATCCCAGTGAACAAGTAAAATTCCCATTCATTTTATTTTCAAAGGTTGAAATCCACGAATTCATATCCCCACAAAATTGCCGTTTTGACCAAAACAGCGAGATTTCATGCCCACGAAATTAAATGATTTTACAGTATAGGCCGTAATCTTCACCTGATTTATTGGAATCATGGTTAGAATGTTTATCATTGTTAGGGCTCAACGATTTCTTGCAAAGCACAGCTGCTTAGATTTGCTCTCATCCTGCAGCAATTTATACTTGTCTTGCAACCCACTGTAGGAATATGCGTATTAAACTGTATTACTAGTAATACATTTACTTTAAAGTCTGATGAAAAAATGGTGCATGCTTGAATCTTGAGAATAACTTAATTGCAATATCTTTAACTCCACTAAAGCTGAATTTAATATGACTACACAATGAAAGATGACAATGAAATGAAAGAAAGAAAGACAGAATAAAAACTGTCTAGAATATTTTTTAAATATTTCTTTGTGTTGTTGTATGAAATAACTTTCTGCACTCAGTACTTTTTTTTCATTTGTGATTCAATACAATGACTGCGAATTCCATATACCTTGAAACAATGACACAAGACCATAAATCTTTCTTGAATAAATACGAAATTGTTTACCAGACCGAATATAAAAGGTAGAGCTGTTAATATTCCAAGAAATACAATATTATTTATAACTATTATAAGCTTTTCAAATGAGTCTTTTAACAGGGGTATAAATCATATTTAGTGACAGCTCTAAAGAATTCTCGAGTCATCGGGCTGCCACATTCGTTTTTGATATTGAAAATTGAGAACTGTTTTGCGTTAAGGTAAAGGAATCCTCAAGCAGTACAAAAATGTTTTATTTCAATATTTTTACTTCATTTCTATTAACAGTGGTAGTGATGCAGCCTCAATTCAGACGAGAGCCACTTTATCGGAGGATGGGCAGACATTTCATCTCAATGGTGGCAAAATATGGATAACTAATGGAGGCATTGCTGATATATTCACAGTTTTTGCTAAAACAGAAGTCACAAATGAAAAGGTTTGTTCCTCTACCTTTGTCCTCATTTAGTAAATTTCTCGGACATCAAAATGCAATGCATTATATTTAGGTATTTATTTTTGTCATAAAGACATGAGCTTCATTTTGGTAACTACAAAGCATAGTTACTTACTCAAACTACATCTGCTTGCTCATTTGTGACATCGGTTGTTGCTGTGATGTGGTAACGCAGTGTTTTAGATGCTACTGTTTATAGAATTATACACTAAAATGAACTATACGATACTTATTTTTATTGAGTCGGCTAAACGCTGTCAAGCGTTTGACGAGTCCTTGCTATCGCACGATTTCTCATTCTTAAATGGCCTCACAACACAGCGAAGTGATGTAGTTCCGTTGGATTGTCTCTAATTTCAAGGAGTTCATTGATCGAATGAAGTTCATTTATGTCAGTCCTATTTGCTATGACCAATATAGGATGTAATCTGTCATATTTATGACTTGTAATTGTGCAATACTCAAATAAAGCCACATATTTTCTTCTGCGGTAACTCATTAAGCATAAACACGCATAACGATTCTGCGAGATTTGGTAATACATTTGCGCATATGATTATGGTGATGAATTTTATGCCCTTTTGTCACAAAATAGCAAATATGATGTTCACAAATTCAAATAAAAACTGCATATTTATTATTAACTTATTAGCCAAATTATCCATTTGTTACCCTGTCCGTTTCAAAAAATAATCTTTAAAATCATTGCTCAAATAACAAATTTTATTATTTATTGTGCTGTGCATTTTATGAATTGCGCAGACTTACAAAGCTTGCATAACATCCAGCGAAAGACAAAATATAGTTCCAGAACATACTGCTAGTATTTTATTGAGTGGGTACCTCTGAAAGCATCAGTCAATTGGAATGTCTCTTATCAAAGAGTTTACCACATCGATGAAATTAAATTATGACAGCTTCATTTTAAAAGACCCGAATAAGATATGTGCAGTACGTTAATTCTTCCGCGAGACTTCGCGGATGAATTCTAACTACATTCTGGACACTTCTCGGCGGACACGCGTGACCTGTTTATAACAATGCTTCTACGACTTTGCGTGGGTTGAATTTTGTAGTCAGTAAACGGATAAATTATCGGAAAAAGAAGCTCTTACTGGTTTGTTTAGTTACTACTGATATTAAAATGATATTAATTCTTATTTTTCGAGAAATAAACAAATCGGCGAAACATTAAATTGTATTTTCTTGTAGTTTTTCAAATCGAAAGTAGATTGTCTATGTTTGGCTGCTTTGACGAAACTAAACAACTTTTTTATAAAAAGATTTAAATAAGAGGTAATTTAACCGTAAACTTCAATGTCAGATACTGCCAGTTGCTGCTAAATGTCTTCGTATCATCACAATTTGTAAAATATATTGTTGAAACTGGAGAAAAGTGTAATCGTATCCGGATATAATATTTTGGGTAAATATATAGCTGTGTTATGAAATTTTAACATTCAAGTAACATACATGATAGATATTATTGTAACAGAAATGATTCTAGAATTTATTTTTATTACACCTGCATATAATCTATGTCAGAATCGTATTCTAGTCCTGAGGCATGATCTGAAAGTAAAAAGATGAAGTGACAGTCATACTTTGGATATTGTAATACTAGAAAGAATCTAGATCGTAACCTTTCTGGAATTTTGACTGGTTTGGATAATTTGCTTATGATTCAGGTTCGCAAAAAAATGAAACCGTCACCCATTCTGCTTTTCATGATGACACATATGGCTTGATTTTTGCAGTCAGTAAGCGGATAAATTATCCCGAGAAAGAGCTCTTACTGATTTGTTTAATTACTACTGATTTTAAAAATGATTTTATTTCTTATTTTTCGAGAAATAAACAAATCGGCGAAACATTAAATTGTATTTTCTTGTAGTTTTTGAAATGGAAAGTAGATCGTCTATGTTTGGCTGCTTTGACGAAACGAAACAACTTTTTTATGAAATGATTTAAATAAGAGGTAATTTAACGGTAAACTTCAATGTCAGATACTGCCAGTTGCTGCTAAATGTCTTCGTATCATCACAATTTGTAAAATATATTGTTGAAACTGGAGAAAAGTGTAATCGTATCCGGATATAATATTTTGGGTAAATATATAGCTGTGTTATGAAATTTTAACATTCAAGTAACATACACGATAGAAATTATTGTAACAGAAATGATTCTAGAATTTATTTTTATTACACCTACATATAATCTATGTCAGAATCGTATTCTAGTCCTGAGGCATGATCTGAAAGTAAAAAGATGAAGTGACAGTCATACTTTGGATATTGTAATACTAGAAAGAATCTAGATCGTAACCTTTCTGGAATTTTGACTGGTTTGGATAATTTGCTTACGATTCAGGTTCGCAAAAAAAATGAAACCATCACCCATTCTGCTTTTCATGATGACACATATGGCTTGATTTTTGCAGTCAGTAAGCGGATAAATTATCCCGAGAAAGAGCTCTTACTGATTTGTTTAATTACTACTGATTTTAAAAATGATTTTATTTCTTATTTTTCGAGAAATAAACAAATCGGCGAAACATTAAATTGTATTTTCTTGTAGTTTTTGAAATCGAAAGTAGATCGTCTATGTTTGGCTGCTTTGACGAAACGAAACAACTTTTTTATGAAAAGATTTAAATAAGAGGTAATTTAACGGTAAACTTCAATGTCAGATACTGCCAGTTGCTGCTAAATGTCTTCGTATCATCACAATTTGTAAAATATATTGTTGAAACTGGAGAAAAGTGTAATGTATCCGGATATAATATTTTGGGTAAATATATAGCTGTGTTATGAAATTTTAACATTCAAGTAACATACATGATAGATATTATTGTAACAGAAATGATTCTAGAATTTATTTTTATTACACCTACATATAATCTATGTCAGAATCGTATTCTAGTCCTGAGGCATGATCTGAAAGTAAAAAGATGAAGTGACAGTCATACTTTGGATATTGTAATACTAGAAAGAATCTAGATCGTAACCTTTCTGGAATTTTGACTGGTTTGGATAATTTGCTTACGATTCAGGTTCGCAAAAAAATGAAACCGTCACCCATTCTGCTTTTCATGATGACACATATGGCTTGATTTTTGCAGTCAGTAAGCGGATAAATTATCCCGAGAAAGAGCTCTTACTGATTTGTTTAATTACTACTGATTTTAAAAATGATTTTATTTCTTATTTTTCGAGAAATAAACAAATCGGAGAAACATTAAATTGTATTTTCTTGTAGTTTTTGAAATGGAAAGTAGATCGTCTACGTTAGAGTGCTTTGATGAAACGAAACAATTTTTTTATGAAATGATTTAAATAATTTCACCGTAAACTTCAATGTCAGATACTGCCAATTGCTGCTAAACTGTCTTCATATCATCACAATTTGTAAAACATATTGTTGAAACTGGAGATTTTGGCAGTATAAATGAAAGTATAATCATATCCGGATATAATATTTTGGGTAAATATCGAGCTGTGTTATGAAATTTAAACATTAAAGTAACAGACATGATAGATATTATTGTAACAGAAATGATTCTAGAATTTATTTTTATAATACATAAATAGAATAAATATCAGACTTATATTCTAGTGCTGAGGCATGACCTGAAAGTAAAAATATGAAGTGACAGTCATTCATACTTTGAATATTGTAATACTAAAAAGAATCTAGGTAATATTTAGAAATTGAAACATAAAATTTTCAGTTAGAAATCGCACCAAAGGCTGTATCAAGGGTTTACATTTTCAAAATTTCCTTGTGGTGATACCCCAAACCCTACTTGCAGGAGGGGGTATCCTCCCACACCCTCCCCCCATATTGCCACTTTACAGTTTGATACATTTGCCCATTTACCACCTGCCACAATGCCCATTTTAAAATCTGACTGCAGTTCAAAGCGGGAAGGAACACCCCTCCCCACACCCACCCTGCTACCGACCACGTAAAAATGGCTCAAACATTTTTTCAGCCCAGTCTGGGCCTGTCTGTCTACATGAATCAAAACGGATAATTGAAAGTACATAGACTTGGGGACTACTGACATGGTTTTGAAGGGGTTAACAGGTCTGAAATAGAATAAATGATGGTTTTAACTAAAAAAGAACTGCATTTATTAATATTGGTTATCTTTTCCGAAATTGGTAGCTAGTCCGAGTAGCTTCTCTTAGTTTCGAATGCGCAATTTTCCTGTCAGTGTAAACATTCATGACACTATATATTGACACTCAGCAAAATTTACATATCTTTAAACGCAAAAGTAAATATACTTTAAATTCACATCCCTTATAATATGATTGAACAATACCTAGCGTGTGACACAGTTATTGCCAGGCCCCTTATCTGTAAAATATCTGAACGGTTCTTTCGTCCATCCGTTACAAATTGTATGTGGCAATCCGCGCTATAAAATTTCAATATATAAATTTTCATATTCAAATTTTATCATGTGCGAATATATACCAGCCGATAATTGCCTGTTTTGGTAATGCCGGAGGCAAATGTTTACTGGAAAAATATTTATAGTCATGGGCAGTATCTTAGTGTCACCTGTCAAATTGTAGTTTGTACTTTCAACATTTTTATTTTTGTGAACCACTCTTCAATTTTAGAGAAATATATTGGGTTTAAATACTTGTATAATGTCAATCAAAGTTTTACTAGGCATCGATTGAATGTCCATTTCATCTATTGTAACAAAATCTCTGTTCAGTTGGGGAAAAAAACTAAAACCAAACTGAAACTGGTAGACTATACTACCAGTACATCAATCATTAGCCGACTCTCAGGCCCTTCAAGCCTTTGATCTCAACTATTTGAAGAATAAGTAGAACTGTTGTACTCAACATGGTGTCTGCATCAGTGTTGGCATCACACCTTGGTTTAGTTATTCGTATCAGTCCACATTTTGACAAAACATTTTAACATATGGCTTTGAAACTCAACACCTTTGTACCACCACAAAGTCCAGTTTTAGGCTAGAGCACATAACTCCCATCAAGCATTTTTCTGAATTATGGCTCCTTTTAACCTACAAATCTTGGTTAAGTTTTTCATACCAGTTCTATTTTGTGTAAACTGTTTGACAAATGACTGAAACTTTTATCACTTCTTTATTATAACATTCTCTACCTGTAAGCAAGAGTACATAACTCTGTCAAGTATTTTGGCTGAATTAAGGCCCTTTTTGGACTTTGAAATTGGTTCAGTTTTCGTACAAGTCCATGTTTTGTCAAAACTATTTGACTTGTGGCTTTGAAACTTTGAACACTTGTTATTATAACATTCTCTACCTGTAGGCAAGAGTACATAGCCCTGTCAAATATTTGGGCTGAATAGTGGCCCATTTTGGACTTGGAAATTGGTTTTGTTTTCGTACAAGTCATTATTTTGTCAAAACTATTTGACATGTGGCTTTTGAACTTTGACTTCTTCTTCATTGTCATGATCTCCATCTGCAGTCAGGGGTATGTAACTATGACGATAAAATAAGATAAATAAGATATTTGGCTTAATTATGGCTCTTTTTGGACTTGGAAATTGGTTCAGTTTCGTACCAGTCCATTTTTTTAGCTCACCTGTCACAAAGTGACAAGGTGAGCTTTTGTGTTGCGTGGTGTCCGTCCGTCCGTGCGTGCGTCCGTAAACTTTTGCTTGTGACCACTCTAGAGGTCACATTTTTCATTGGATCTTTATGAAAGCTGGTCAGAATGTTCATCTTGATGATATCTAGGTCAAGTTCGAAACTGGGTCACGTGCCTTCAAAAACTAGGTCAGTAGGTCTAAAAATAGAAAAACCTTGTGACCTCTCTAGAGGCCATATATTTCACAAGATCTTCATGAAAATTGGTCAGAATGTTCACCTTGATGATATCTAGGTCAAGTTCGAAACTGGGTCACGTGCCTTCAAAAACTAGGTCATTTGGTCTAAAAATAGAAAAACCTTGTGACCTCTCTAGAGGCCATATATTTCAAAGATCTTCATGAAAATTGGTCAGAATGTTCTCCTTGATGATATCTAGGTCAAGTTCGAAACTGGGTCACGTGCCGACAAAAACTAGGTCAGTAGGTCAAATAATAGAAAAACCTTGTGACCTCTCTAGAGGCCATATATTTCACAAGATCTTCATGAAAATTGGTCAGAATGTTCACCTTGATGATATCTAGGTCAAGTTCGAAACTGGGTCACGTGCCTTCAAAAACTAGGTCATTTGGTCTAAAAATAGAAAAACCTTGTGACCTCTCTAGAGGCCATATATTTCACAAGATCTTCATGAAAATTGGTCAGAACGTTCTTCTTGATGATATCTAGGTCAAGTTTGAAACTGGGTCACGTGCCGACAAAAACTAGGTCAGTAGGTCAAATAATAGAAAAACCTTGTGACCTCTCTAAAGGCCATATTTTTCATGGGATCTGTATGAAAGTTGGTCTAAATGTTCATCTTGATGATATCTAGATCAAGTACAAAACTGGGTCACGTGCCTTCAAAATCTAGGTCAGTAGGTCTAAAAATAGAAAAACCTTGTGACCTCTCTAGAGGCCATGTATTTCATGAGATCTTCATGAAAATTGGTCTGAATGTTCATCTTGATGATATCTAGGTCAAGTTCAAAACAGGGTCATGTGCGGACAAAAACTAGGTCAGCAGGTCTAAAAATAGAAAAACCTTGTGACCTCTCTAGAGGCCATACTTGTGAATGGATTTCCATTAAAATTGGTCAGAATGTTCACCTTGATGATACCTAGGTCAAGTTTGAAACTGGGTCACGTGCCTTAAAAAACTAGGTCAGTAGGTCAAATAATAAAAAAACCTTGTGACATCTCTAGAGGCCATACTTTTCATGGGATCTGTATGGAAGTTGGTCTGAATGTTCATCTTGATGATATCTAGGTCGTTTGAAACTGGGTCAACTGCAGTCAAAAACTAGGTCAGTAGGTCTAAAATTATTAAAATCTTTTGACCTCTCTAGAGGCCATATTTTTCAATGGATCTTCATGAAAATTGATCTGAATGTTCACCTTGATGATATCTAGGTTAGTTTTGAAACTGGGTCACATGTGGTCAAAAACTAGGCCAGTAGGTATAAAAATAGAAAAACCTTGTGACCTCTCTAGAGGCCATATTTTTCATGAGATCTTCATGAAAATTAGTAAGAATGTTCACCTTGATGATATCTAGGTAAAGTTCAAAACAGGGTCACGTACCTTTGAAAACTAGGTCAATAGGTCAAATAATAGAAAAACCATGTGACCTCTCTAGAGACCATATTTTTCAATGGATCTTTATGAAAATTGGTCAGAATTTTTATCTTGATAATATCTAGGTCAAGTTCAAAACTGGGTCACATGAGCTAAAAACTAGGTCACTATGTCAAATAATGACGTCATACTCAAAACTGGGTCATGTGGGAAGAGGTGAGCGATTCAGGACCCATCATGGTTCTCTTGTTTTATTTTTTTTTTTATTGTTTGACATATGACTTTGAAACTCACTTTTTTATTATAACAGTCTCTGTCTGTAGGCAAGAGTACATAACTCTGTCAAATAGTTCCTGCTAGAGTTACTTCCATTATTGATAAGTAAAATTAATGTCAGAGCAAAAATAGGGACAAGAACCAGTCTAGTCAAGGTCATTGTTACTTCAAAATAGAAATGCTTTTCACTCATTAAATTCTGTTAGAAATGAGGTACCACAGTAGTGTCTGAGACAGTGGGACCAAACTGATACTTTTGTAGGCAGAGAATTACTTTTTGGCAGGGGATACCAGTTCATTTAGTTTGCTTGTTCTAAATATAACTTCAATGGTGTCACTGGAAAAGCAATGAGCTGAAGTTTGTTTTGATGTGCAAAACTTGGAAGTATTTGCTGGTACACTGACACTTAAAATATTGCCTAAAAAAAAAGAGATTTTGTGTTGAGTTTATCATGGAAATCCATGTGGTTGTGCCTATTTCTGAACATTAAAAATTATCATATAAAGACTTCTTGAATAACTGGTTTTTGATAAATTAATCACCTGATGGTGGATATGACCTTGATATGTGGACTTTGGCAATAGATGCTTTCCACATAGCACAAATTATGTCCCCTAGCCGCCATTTTTGGGGTCATTCCTAACAATAATCTGCGTCACATTAGAGAAGAACTTCTCACAATGCAGCAATATTACATACAGAGCAACAGATAAGCTTTCAGAGTGAATCAGGTTTTACCCCATCATTTTGGTTTGAATTGGGTATTGGTTAAACTGAATTGGGTATTATAAAACATGATACCCATAATTTTTACTTTAATTCGATATCCATGCATTTTAGACGGAGCTTACTAACATATATTATGCTTTCAAGACTGGTAAAGCTGTAGGACCAAGAAATAAAAAAAACAAAGAATACTGGATCACTATATATGTGTCTTCGTTGAACTATTTATAATTATTATATGTTATACATAGTTCTTGAGTAGCCATGTTTACTTAATTGTTCATTCACTTAAAGAGATTTTTTTTATTGACCCGATAGCCAGAATGCGCAAATTTCTTGTCAATATTCTTATTTACCTAACAACTTGATATATATTTTTATACAAAATACTTCTTACATCCTGTTCTTCAGCTGAAGCTAACTTACTATTACAAAACTATGCCGTAATAACAGTTGCTCTTTTTTGCTTTAAATTGTCGGGTATTTTCTTTCTTTTCCGTTTTGAGGTTGCTAATGGTTTATTTTTAGCGTATTGTTGATAAAGACCAGTAATTAGGGTGCTGTTAAATTTCGCAAGGCTATAGCCTATTAAACACATGCCTGAGGATAAGAACTGGGTATTTTGGTTTTACATAATTATGAGTTCTGATATGCTTAAGGTAGTTGTGCACATTTGGATCGAAATTTGTTCTACAATGGAGAATTTGATTAAACTCTGATTTTTTTTAAACCTTCAGAATATACCTAGAAAATTCAGCAAATAAAAAAGATAGGGTCGTGTGCTTGATTTTTTGCTAGACTGATTTGAAAAATGTGGACCTCACACAATATTTTATAATAGGAGTCTATGGGAAAATCATAACTTTCATAACATTTTTGCAAATAGAAAATTTTCTACAATGTAGATTTTGATGAAACTTCTCACAGTTGTAAGTAACCACATGACCTATAATTTTGTGGAATAAAATGTATAGGTCCTTGTGCTTATTTTTGAGATATTTGACCATGATTAAAGAGAAGTGGACATTTCACGTTAATTTTAAGACATTATTTTAAATATTTTAATGTGTCATGTTTTATTATCATATTTTGACTTCAGAAATATAGTAACAGTGCCAATCTAATAAATTTCCTCACAGGTTTCGATTAACTCATAAAATGATTTTCATTTGCATACGCCGAATCCAGGCTTTATTCTACGTTTTCCGGATAAATGACGTTACGCCATCACTTCCGGTTTATCAAACGTGCAGAACTACCTTAACCTTTACCCTGCTAAATTTTTAAAATGGACTGGTACATCATTCAATTTGGGTAGTACCACTTATTATTTGGATGGGGTGTTCACTGAAAATTTACTGACTGAATAGCGAACATAGTCCGGCTACCGACTAGATAATCTTTTTTTTTTAGAAAAAAATAATTCTTTTATATATTCTGACTTCATCAGTCTTGGCTCTGATTATCTTACACAAAGTCGCAGCTTATCTGTTGCTCTGATGTATACTTATATAAAAATATTTTTCTTGTATGTTATCTTTATATGTGTGAAGGATTATAACATGTATCCTTATACCTTTACTACTTTTTGCTATTTTTGTTAAATATCTCTACTAGATTCCTAGAATTTTGATCCTGAAATTGCTACTGCTTTTTTCAAGAGAGATAAATATTTCAAAAATTGGGAACTATCTTTAACTTGGAGTGGTTAGCTTGGAGTCCAGCTTGATATATTTGAATGATTGTGATATTTTTTAACCTAACAGGGTGAAAAACAGGACAAAATAACAGCATTTATTGTTGAAAGAGAGTTTGGTGGAATTACAAGTGGGAGACCAGAAGATAAACTTGGAATCCGGGGATCAAACAGTAAGTAAATATGAGGGAATAGAGTGAATCACATTCAGTGCATAGAAAAAATATGTTCAGTGGTTATAGTGAGCTTGAAGAGTAGTCTAAGGGCCTGCTCGGGAAAGGGCCTGCTCGAGAATCAAGCTTTACGGTATTCCAAGTATATTTTCACACTTCTTGGTGGATTTTAAATCTTTCACCAAAAGCTAAGAAGGTGCCACTAGCGGAGCGGAAGTAGTTCTCGGCAATGAATAAAGAACATCATTAGTTTGCTGAAAATTAATTAACACTCAAAAGTTATGCAACAAAGGTTTCCAGTAAGTTGAAAAAATTATTCTTTTCTCCTAAGAAATAAAACGTTTGAAAGAAATCAGAAAATATTGTCATAAATAATCCTAAAACCAGTACGAGAATGCAGTGAATTGGAAATGACGTCACTGTGACATCAGCTTCACAGAAAATTTGCGAAGTATGCTATTCACTGTAACAGGTATGATGACACTAAATGTGAACTTGCTGTTTTCAAGTGAATAGGTTCTCACGAATTTTCAGATTTTCTTTGATTTGAGGCTTTGCCTTATTTCATATTAGTTTGCTAATATTTGGTATTTTTTACCCAATGAATCATATGCCATACATTGGAAGATATTCACAATGGTTATATTTTGCTAATATTAAAACAGAATGAAACCTATGCAGTATAGTCTTAGAATTCTAATGAAGGATCCAGCAGTCAATTATTTATCACAGAAATCAGTTCAGAATCAGATGTTTCAACAGTAAATTAGATACTGAAGATGTATATTTGTTTGCATGAGTGCAAAGCATTTGATCTTGAAAACACGGATGTATTACGTGATGGTGCATGTGTCTGTCTGTCCGTCTGTCATAATTCGTGTTTTACTCATATGTTTCAATAATATACTATATACATGTCATAAATTGTTTACTTATGCCTGGGTCGTTGACGACCTGGGAGGCATATAGTGTTTGAACTGTCCATCCCTTACACTTTCTTGTGAACTCAACTCCTACAGTTTCCATCCAGTTGAAATGAAACGTGCTATATGTCATTAACATGAAGTGGACATTGCACCTTATCAGAACTTTCAGCTGTATATGAGAAAGATATACATGTACAACTTATTCATTGTCACACTACCTTGTTTGAAAAATTAAGATGTGTGCATTATCCGGTTTTATTACATGTTTTTCAGTGAATTATCGAAATATTAGATTGACTGACATATATCTTGTATTTTCACATCGGAAAATATCAAATATATTTTTCACTGGTAAGAAACTATAAAATGGGTAAATTTAATTAAAACATGAAATAGAAAGAAAAATTTGTTTGTTTTACATTAAGATTAAAATATCTTTCACTCATGAGCACCATATCTTACATTTTCACTTATAGTTATGCTACTTGTGAAAATATTGCATCTGGTGTTCACTCTTGAAAAATATTTCAATCTTACACTGAAACAAACATATATCCTCTATTTCATTTTGCCTCTGTTCAGTCCACTCTATGGAATAAAGTGTGTTATATCAACTTCAATCCCTGACCACCAACCTTAAGAGTGTCTTACAGATAGAAGGGTTACTAAATCAACATATTTTTTTATCTTTCTTCAACATTTTCGATCGTCCACAAAATGAGGGGACTATAAGCGAATAATGCCTGCTTTTGTAATACCGTTATTATATGCATTTATTTCAGCGTGTGAGGTACATTTTGACAACACACCAGTACCAGTAGAAAACGTCATAGGAGAAGTTGGTGGCGGATTTAAGGTAAGCTCATACACACTTTCGTTAACTGTTAGTTTCTTTTGCTGCATTTCCATTAATTTGGAGAATTTCAACCATGCTGCAACTTTTCATATTTTGTGGCGGAGGGTAAAACAAGTTTCCTGTCTAGGCATTTTTTCAGTCAAAGGCAGGATAGGTCCAACAGAGAAGCTTGATGACTTCTTATGAGGAAAATGAAACCAGGAAAACCAATTAGTGGTTCTTTCTAACCTGTTACTTTGAAAAGAAAATATTCAGTCTGGTTCTATTTCAGAGAATTTAATTGCTCGAAGTCATATTATATCTCTTAAAATATATTATTCCGGATTTTTTTTTTTTTTTGAAATGTCATATTTTAGATCAAATTTGTCTAGACTGTTTCTCTGATATTGCAAGTGGGTTTGAATGGAAACACTCAAATGTCTTGGGAATTTTCAGTGCTATGTTTAGTTTGGCCTGTTTTACAGTTTTGTTGTGGTTGATTAATTTTTATAGGCCTTTGAAATGTCAATTAAAAGAATCTTTTTCTGACTGCTTCAGTTAATCTCTGAAACTGAACAGAGCTTGGTTAGTATCAAGCATAGTTTCACATATTTGCAATGTTTTTAAGTTGGCAGTGTGTCTGTGCCATAAAAATGTTTTTTCCGCAGTTACCTCTTAATCTGCAGATTGGATCTAAGCTTCACTTGGGATAAGGTTTCAGTACCAGATCTAGTCCAGTTCTATTTTGCAGGGATTGTTTTTCAGACTTAGGGGATGGTAACAGTTCAGGTAAAATGGGGAAAATGCGTCGTTGATTTAAGAGTTGGGGGAAAAAATAAATTGATGCAGTGTTACTATCCTAGGTGTAATAGCTGTTTATAGTCATGCATGGGTTTGACTAGATACTTGAAAGGGTCCTTTCCGCAGAAAGAGTTTAACATGATCAGTGTGTATTATTGGAAACTATTAAATTGTTTTGTTTTGTTTTTTGCAATTAAAAAAAAGGAAATAATTTATAAAGAAAGAATTATAAATTTTGACTTTTAAATGAATTATAGACAAAATACAAGTAAGTGCATGAACACGCTGATGGGAAAGAGCCTAACTTGATCGGAAAGGGCCTGCCATATGCTTATTACTAGAAATTATTTGATTATTTCTTCATATTTCATTTTGCAATTAAAAAAGGAAATGAATTACCAAAAAAAAACAAACAAAAAAACTAAATTTCCGAGTTTTAAATGAATTATAGACAGATAAGAGTCATTGCATACAATGCGCTGATTGGAAAGGGCCTGCCAAAAGTTTATTATTGGAAATTAATATTTCATCATATTTCATTGAGCAAATAAAAATAAATAAATTATGAATTTTTAGAAGAATTATAAACAAATTATGAGTCAATGCATTAAATGTGCTGATCAGAAAGGGTTTAACTTGACTGGAACGGGCCTTCCATATGTTTGTTATTGGGATTTATTTAATTCTTTCTTCAGACCTCATTTACAACTAACAAAGTATATAACTTATTATTCTTTTTATCAATTTCTGTTTTTCATAGACAGAATATAAAAACACATAACAAAGTCAGTTTTTGAAGGGAAATCCCTGGTTAAATGTATACCTTTTCTTGTTGTATACTGAGACCAGATACTGAACATCCATACTACTGGTGTTTTTAGATGAAGCAGCATGGGGGAGATATGTGCTGTAACCAAAGGCAGTCACAAGTTTTATACTTTTTTTACTGAAGAAGACAAGTATCCTATTTGAATTACTTTCAATCATATTTTGTGGAAAAGCCAGTAGTAGTATTGTATAAGCAGGCATGATTTTGATATCAGAGCCCATATTCGTTAAATGTTTTAAAACCTGAAATTTAGACCTGAAAAAGCCAAGCTGTTTAAAGCATGGAACCTCTGCAAAACTAAAGAATATTCCAAAAAGTTGTGTTAAAAGCTTTTCAAATCTTGCAAAAATACAGCACAAAACATTAAGCTTTTTGAAATCTAAGTACGGGTGTTTATTTCAGACTTAGAATGTTGATGAATGTTGATCACATCCAGCAGGACATAACGCCCATTGAAGATACGTTTTGCTGCCATATCGAACTCAGTAGTATTAAGTATGCGTACTATATTCTGCAGACTGTTCCTATTGTGCATTTTATTTCAGATTGCAATGAATATTTTGAACAGTGGAAGATTCAGTATGGGCAGTTCAGGGGCCGGTATTCTTAAGCGTCTTATAGGTTTGTTTATTAGTCCCCTTCTTGTCCTAAGACTGGTTTCAGGAGCTTTACCATTAGTCATTTTGTCATTTGGTCCGTCTGCATTTTCTTCTTTGGTCAATATACTTCCATTCATGAAGGGATTTTAATTTTATTTGGCACAAATGTTTTCCATAATGAGACAACTTGTCTTTCACAAGACCAGGTCTCTAACTCAAAGGTCAAGGTCACACTTGACGTCAAAGGTTAATAGTGTCAGTTTTGTGTTCGCTCAATAACTATGCTATCATTCAAGGGATCTTAAATTTTCTTGACACAGATGTTCCCAATAATCAAGACAATATGTCGTGCACAAATCCAAGTCCCCAAGGTCTGTGGTCAAGGCCACTTTTCAAGATCAAAGCTAAACATAGCCTGATTTGTGTCTGCTTAGTAACTGCTATTTATTAAAGGGCTTTAATGTTACTTGTCTTATGGAACATTTAGAGCCTTAGCTCATACTTCAAGGTTATACTCAGAGGTCAAAGGTTAACAGATACATTTTGTGTCCCCCATAACTTTAATATCCATCAAGATTTTGATATTACCTGGCACAGTTACTTTCAATAACAGGATAATATGTCATGCACATAACCCAGAGCCCAAGCTCAACGGTCTGTGTCACACTTAGAACTCTCATCCAGTTCCTTCTTCATGCATGCATGCATATTCAGATAACTTTGCATAAACATTCAACATAACGATCTGATGTGTCATACAGACCATAGTGAAATAATTGCTTGCATTTTTTTTCTTCTTCAGAATGACTTCAGTATTATAATAAGATGAAATATTTCATTACATTTTTCTCCATTCTCCTACTAATTTAAATGTTAAAAATATTTGTAATAATAGATGTTTAAAGCAATTAACAACTGTAGATTTTAAGACATGCAAAATCGAACCCAAACGCTTGACATGATATCTAATTGACTATTGTATGTACATAGACAGATATCAGATTTTTAGTTTATACTTCAGTGAGTGACTGTGCATTGCATGATAACACTTCATGCGTTACACCCCCAGATGCAAAGTATATGGGGGGGGGGGGGGGGGGGGGGGCTCTGTTAGAATCATGCATTTCTGTCACTCTGTCTGTCTGCCCCTGTTGTAATTCCTGTCCATTTCATTTCTTCAAACTGCTGGGAAGATTTTCATAAAAGTAAAATAAATTAAATATTTTCTCATCGAGATGATGTGCAGAGCACACAACCCAGGTCGCTAGGTCCAAGGTGAAGGTCACACTTTGAGTTCAAAGGTCAAATAGCTTGCTGGACTTTGTGTCGCCGCCATATCCTCGTAACCACTTGGAAGATTTTCATAAAACTGGTATCAGTTGTTAAACTCATCAAGATGACCTTGGCAGAATGTATGATGCAGTTCAGTATGTCAGATTTGAAGTGAAGAGGTGAAATATTAAATCACATAATATTTGTATCTTCTACACCTATGGGAAGATTTTCATAAAACTAGTCTTTAATTGTTAACCCTAATGGTGCATAGTTGGAGGTCAAATGCAAAATAGCTTAACTTTGTTTCCATTCTATATCTTCTGAACCACTTAAACTAACATCTTTTGTTTACCTCATCAAGAAGACTTGCCGAGCAAGTTCATGTGTCACTCTGAAAGGTCAAAGGTCAAAAAACTTAAAACTTGTATCCACTCCATATCCTCTAATGTACCAGGAAGACTTACATCAAACTGCATCAGTAATTTACCTTGTCAGGATGTGCTGAGCTTACAACTCAGATCATCTGATCCAAGGTCAAGGTCATGTTAGGAGGTAAAGGTCATATAATTTCACTTTCCTTCTTTTCTATATCTTTTAAACCACATGGAAGGTTTTCCTGAAACTAACATCAGTTTAAAACCTAATCAAGACGACATGCAGAATGTTGAACTTTGTTAACTTGAACTTGACAGGACAAGCAGCCTGAGTGATCTTTGTTTGAGTTGTTGAACAAAATTCATTTTACATGGATTTTTCCAGGACGGTTTTGTACGAATTATCCGAATTATCCAAGTTCAAGTTAACTAAGCTTGAGTGTACATAATATGGAACACTAAGTCAAAGTTGAAGGTCACACGTAAAAGGTCAAAGATCAAATAACTTAAAATTTATATCCACTCCATATCTTCTTAAGCACTGAGATGATTTTCATAAAACTAGCATCTATAGATAACCACATCCAGGTGACATTCAAAGTACACAACTCGGGTCATTAGATCCAAGGTCAAGGTTATACTTTGAGGTCAAAGATCATATGGCTCAATATCTGCTAAACCATGGGAGGATTTTCATAAAACTAGCATCAATTGTAAACCTTATGAAGACACGGAGTGCATAACCAAGGTCACTTAAGGTCCAGTGTCAAGGTGTCACTTGAAGGTCAAAGGTTATGATAAGAACTTTTAGCTTTCCATATATTACAGCATCATCTGAGGGTATTAATCACCTTTAGTGATAGCTCTCATACCAAAATGTTTTGTTGAAGTTATTACATAAAATGTATAGAAAACAAAGAAGGAACACTTAGGAGCTATTTATGTCAGATTTTGGGTGTCTGATTTGTCTAATTTTTAAAGGTTTTTTTGTATGCCTTTTTATCCTGATTAATAAACAATCAGTCTAGTTTTGTACTGAATTGTAATCAGCATCCTCTCATTACTATTTTGATATTTTTTAGGTTATACAGCTGAGCATGCCATTTCAAGAACACAGTTCAAACAAAAACTCATGGAGTTTGAACTTATTAAGGTAAGCCAGGGTACATTGTTATAAAACTGAGGAGACCAGTCTATGAATGCAGCCGTGTCATTGGTCAGTCTCCAAACTGTGCTCCAAAACAACCAATCAGAATCTGCCAGTTGAGACTGGTCACCATTCTTGAAATTAGTTATGCCTGTAGGTTCAAGTCTACCAAAATGTTCTTTGTGGTAACCAGAGGTGTAACACAGGTTGGACTGCCCTGGTAACAGTTTCAAGCTACTAGATCAAGTTATTGATTGAACCTTTTGAATATTTTCATTTAGACATTGTGTGATATAAAATGACATTCGGAAAAAAAATGTGTCCTCTTTAAAATGTGAATAACTCTTGCAGGACTGTGATTATATGAGGTTATATTTTATATGAGAATAAATTCTCATTCTGTATTGGAGAAATTATTTTATTTTATACTTTTGATTATCACAGACAAAGCATATTTGTCTATCTGAGCAACTTTTGAAATATTATTTTTAGAAAAAGTTTGCCCAAATGGCAGTGACAACATACGCTATGGAGAGTATGGCATACCTTACAGCTCTCACTCTGGATTCCTATGAGGAACCTGATGCCTCGGTGGAAGCAGCTATGGTCAAGGTAACTATTAAGTTCCGTAACTATAAAGTCATTGATAACAAGAGCTGTTTGTGAAACACGTATGTCCCCGTGATGGGTTGTCTCATTTTCAGTCCTGTGATTACAATAACCTTTACCCTTTGACCTACTAACCCCAAAAACATTAGGGTCATCAACTTCAAAAGCCCAATCAGCTGATCAAGTTTGAAGATACTGGGTCAAGTGGTTCTCAAAGTATTGATAGAAACGGTTTTCAAGGTTCAGGCCCCTGTGACCTTTACCTTTGACTTACTGACCCTCAAAAACAAAAGGGGTCTCCTCCTACATTGACAAGGTGAGCTTTTGTGGTCGTCTGTCGTCCATTCACAATTTCTTGTGAATACGATAGAGACCACAGTTTGCAATCAATTTTAATCAAACTTGCACACAACTTGTATTGGCATAATATCTCAGTTCTTTTTGAAAACTGGCCAGAACCCATTATGGGTTTCAAGAGTTATGGCCCCTTAAAGGACCAAAATTTACTATTTTTGGCTTGTGAACACAATAGAGACCACATTTTGCAATCAACTTTAATCAAACTTGCACACAACTTGTATTGACATAATATCTGGGTCATGTGGGGTCAAAAACTAGGTCACCAAGTCAGATCAAAGAATAAGCTTGTTTACACCCTAGGGGGCACATTTTTGATTCTATCTGCATGAAGTCTTGGATGATTTTAAATGTGGGTCACATGTGGTCAAAAACTAGGTCACTAGGTCAAATCAAAGGAAAAGCTTGTATACACTCTAGAGGCAACTTTTTGGTTCCAGTCTTCCCAAAAATTTGTCAGAATGTTTTCATGAAATTTTTGACAAGTTCCAATCTGGGTCATATGGGTTAAAAAAAACTAGGTCACTAGGTCAAATCAAAGAAAATGCTTCTTTACACTCAAGAGGCCACATTTTTTGGTCCAGTCCTAATTAAAATTTGTCAGAATATTTGTCTCCATGAAATCACCATGTAAAACATGTTAACACTGTTATAGTTGTTACTCATGTGAGCGACCTAGAGCCATCTTAGCCCTCTTGTTTTTCAATAATATCCAGACTTTCTCTTCATTCCAGTTAGAATTGATAATTATCATCTTAAAAATTGTATCTTTTTCACTTTGAATCATATTTGTTTAATTCTGAAGTTTTTATTCAACAAAATCAAAGGCGGAGGGGTGGGGAGGGGGTGCGTGGAATCTTGTCACCTTGGTAACATTGGGCAAGGGGAACTTTGTCTGGAACAGTCACAGGGGGCATTAGATTTTGTTCTAGATTCCTGCCATTATACCATGCAACGGGAAGATACCACTGCCAAAATTTAGAATGCAAAAAATAAGATTGCTGTCATGTCTTACTTCAAAAAAAAAAACATGAACATTATTGGTATGTTGTTTTGTTTGCAGATATATAGCTCTGAAGGTTGTTGGAATTGTGCCAGTGAATGCCTGCAGGTTCTGGGAGGGCTTGGATACATGAAGACTTATCCATATGAACGTTACCTCCGAGATGCTAGAATTCTCATGATATTTGAGGTATTGTAGAGACAAAATAATTAGTGTAGTATTTTGTTTCACTTTGGCCTATAGTGATCAAACTTCATAGGATGATTGTTTGTAGTCAGTAGTATTTGGCTGATTTTGACCATAGTAGCCATAATTGGTTGATTTCACACAATCAGATATAACTGAAAATCATTTTACATGCATTTTAGTAATTGGGAGTAGAAATTGTGTCAATTAATTTTTTTTATAAAAATTAAGCTATATAGCTAGGTAAGTACGTCAAACTTTGTCAAAGATGAAACAGTCTGTGCATAACTGGTTGATTTTACACAATCAGATATAATTGAAAATCATTTTACATGATTTTAGTAACTGGGAATAGTAAGAATTTGGACACTACCATTAACTGTTAAAAGGGGTGCTTACCAAAAAGATACTGACTGAATGGCAAACAGCGCATTTCATGATCAGACTGCATGGATGTGCAGGCGGATCATGATCTACACTGGTCACAAAGGCAGAATCCATCGTGTCCAGCATGATAAGGGTTAAAGCTACTTGCCCACAAAATGCGTGAAATTTTTCAGCATGTTCATTTCCCACAAATTTGGCATAGAATGTATAGATGACACTGAAAAATGATATGGAGAGTGAAAATAAAAGTTAATAGTAAAAAGGCTTTCTCAGTGATTTAAAAATTGTTGCAAAGGTTTACTCCCTATATGCCGGTTTGAAAAACAGGATGTATTATGTTTTCACCCTTTACGGGTTGGCGTGCGAGCTTTGTGTCCGCTCAATAACTAGAGTATTTTTGTGTGAACTAAACTAAACTTTTACAAAAAGTATAACTTAATAAAGTTTAATAACCAAGTGGATAGTCCCAGTCAGTCTTAAGTTATGTCCCCTGAATTGCTAAAATTTGCAAAAATTGACAGTGTCTGATTAATAACTTAGCACATCTTATCCAATGTTCTGCAGTGTAAGTCAGAATATGTTTTTTGGCATATCATCTTGACCAAGTTAGATAACCAGAAGGGATAGTCTTAATTGCTCTGGAGTTATGGCCCTTGACTTAGTAGATATTCAGAAAATTGTCACCTAGTCTGTTCAGAGAGTACAGTATTTTAAAAGCCAAAAGTAATTTGCTGACAGTTTAGCACTATTGTTCTTATTTATTAGGATATCTTGAAAAAAATCATATGCCATTAAAATTACATGTATACCACTGGTCATTTTTACATTACCCATATTTCATGGATTTTTGAGAGAGAAAAAATTTCACATTAAACAAGTTGTCTTAAGATTATAGCGAATAAGAATAATTCGAAATGTATTTATTTTTAGGGCACAAATGAGATACTGCGCTTATACACATCCCTTACAGGAATGCAGTATGCTGGCAAGGAACTCAAAGATTTACAAAGGTTAGAAACAATTTTGTGACTGTGTTAAATGGTCAATTATTTTTAGCTATTGTGATCACGCTGTGTCCATCCGTCCGTTCGGAAGTTCGTCCATCAAGTCGTCCGTCCGTCGTCAACAACTGTGTTTAAATGACATTAACCACTGAGTGGATTTTTGAAGAAACTTGGCCACGATGTTCCTTGTGTGGTCCTCTACCAAAGTTGTTCAAACGGTTCCACTTGGTTGCACATAGTGGCTGCCAGAGCTAAAATAGAAAAAAACTTCAAACAACATCGCCGAATGGTCCGATTTTTAAATGATTTCACACAAATGGTCCTTATGTCACCCTCTACCAAGATTGTTCAAATTAAATTTAAAAAAAATGAAGGACAATCATCTAAGAAACAAAAATATGGGAAATGCCCTTTTCAAGGGCAGATAACTCTTTCAATACCAGCGACCTATGATTTTTATTTCATATTTTTGTTTCTTAGATGATTGTCCTTCAATATCCAAAGTTTGAAGAAACTCTATTGGGAAAAATTTTGCCCAAATTCTGACATGTTTAAGCTATAATTTAATGCTCTTTTTTTTAAATTTTGGTGTCCAATTAGAAAGATTTTAGGAACAACGCCATTTGGTTCATGTTTTTAGCTCACCTGTCACAAAGTGACAAGGTGAGCTTTTGTGATCGCGCGTCGTCCGTGCGTGCGTGCGTGCGTGCGTCCGTAAACTTTTGCTTGTGACCACTCTAGAGGTCACATTTTTCATGGGATCTTTATGAAATTGGTCAGAATGTTCATCTTGATGATATCTAGGTCAAGTTCGAAACTGGGTCACGTGCCATCAAAAACTAGGTCAGTAGGTCTAAAAATAGAAAAACCTTGTGACCTCTCTAGAGGCCATATATTTCACAAGATCTTCATGAAAATTGGTCAGAATGTTCACCTTGATGATATCTAGGTCAAGTTCGAAACTGGGTCACGTGGGGTCAAAAACTAGGTCAGTAGGTCTAAAAATAGAAAAACCTTGTGACCTCTCTAGAGGCCATATTTTTCATGAGATCTTCATGAATATTGGTCAGAATGTTCACCTTGATGATATCTAGGTCAAGTTCGAAACTGGGTCACGTGGGGTCAAAAACTAGGTCATTAGGTCTAAAAATAGAAAAACCTTTTGACCTCTCTGGAGGCCATATTTCTCAATGGATCTTCATGAAAATTGGTCAGAATGTTCACCTTGATGATATCTAGGTCAAGTTCGAAACTGGGTCACGTGGGGGTAAAAACTAGGTCAGTAGATCTAAAAATAGAAAAACCTTGTGACCTCTCTAGAGGCCATATTTTTCATGAGATCTTCATGAATATTGGTCAGAATGTTCACCTTGATGATATCTAGGTCAAGTTTGATACTGGGTCATGTTGGATCAAAAACTAGGTCAGTAGGTCTAAAAATAGAAAAACCTTGTGACCTCTCTAGAGGCCATATTTCTCAATGGATCTTCATGAAAATTGGTCAGAATGGTCAACTTGGTGATATCTAGGATAAGTTTGAAACTGGGTCACGTGGGGTCAAAAACTAGGTCAGTAGGTCTAAAAATAGAAAAACCTTGTGACCTCTCTAGAGGCCATATTTTTCAATGGATCTTCAGGAAAATTGGTCAGAATGTTTACCTTGATGATATCTAGATCAAGTTCGAAACTGGGTCACATGGGGTTAAAAACTAGGTCAGTAGATCTAAAAATAGAAAAACCTTGTGACCTCTCTAGAGGCCATATTTTTCATGAGATCTTCATGAATATTGGTCAGAATGTTCACCTTGATGATATCTAGGTCAGGTTCGAAACTGGGTCACGTGGGGTCAAAAACTAGGTCAGTAGGTCTAAAAATAGAAAAACCTTGTGACCTCTCTAGAGGCTATATTTCTCAATGGATCTTCATGAAAACTGGTGAGAATGTTCAGCTTGATGATATCTAGGTCAGGTTCGTAACTGGGTCATGTGCGGTCAAAAACTAGGTCAGTAGGTCGAAAAATAGAAAAACCTTGTGACCTCTCTAGAGGCCATATTTTTCACGAGATCTTCATGAAAATTGGTGAGAATGTTCACCTTGATGATATCTAGGTCAAGTTTAAAAGTGGGTTACGTGCCTTCAAAAACTAGGTCATTATGGCAAATAATAGAAAAATCTTGTGACCTCTCTAGAGGCCATATTTTTCAATGGATCTTCATGAAAATTGGTCAGAATTTTTTATCTTGATGATATCTAGGTCACATGTGCTCAAAAACTACGTCACTATGTCAAATAATAGAAATAACGACGTCATACTCAGTTCAACACTGGGTCATGTGGGGATAGGTGAGCGATTCAGGACCATCATGGTCCTCTTGTTTACGAATGATATCAGTTAGGGCCACCCTGGATATTACCTATAGCACCAATGTTGTTTATACCAAATTAAACACTTTTTTTCTTTCTATGCAAAACATATAGGGAAAGTAAATATAAGGAGATGCTTTAGAAGTATAGAATGCAGTCAGTCAAAATAATAGCAGGCTAGGTTTGATTGAGTTTATGAGAGGTAGTAAAAAACTAAGTCTCTTTATGCCCCTCTGTCCTGGCTTAAGCGGAACACTATCATGGGATAAAAAGAACCTTTGTACCAGAGGATCAGATATAGTAATAACAATTCAATTTTGAAATTTCGGCAAAAAAAGTATTTTTCGTAGATAAATGTGTAAGTGTGTGTGCAGTGTAAAAAGAATTTGGCCCATGAAATTTTGAATTAATTTTGTCAGTTTTTCATATGTATATAAATATATTGGTTGGATGTTAAGATACAGTCGAAACTATGTATCTCAAATTCTAATGGATTGAGCATGGTACTTCCAGATCACTCCGGGAGAACTACGTTCTAACGTAAGTCATGTCTCAACGATATAATGTGACATATCTCAACGATTTCTGGTTACGGTATCGCTCAATGTGACACGGCATATATTATTTTCATATATAGCAATTACTTTTATGATATTTACTTATGTCTTGACTTGAACATGTATTCAGATTCTAGAAGTAATCGCATAAATTTATCAAAACATTTAAATTTCAAAAACAGTTGTCTGTTATTTAGAAAATAGAATCATTTTGCTATTTTCCAGAATAAAACAAATATACTACATTTTTCAACAGCAATACTTACTGACAGTGAACGATTGATTAAAGGCAATACCAGTTATAATCTTAGAAATATATTACTGCAACTGCTTTATCATAAACAGGCAATATTTATTTAATATCATGTTCCTCATTCTAACCGATGATGTTACTAACTCTAAACGCGACATAGGTAAGCGTTACTGACACTCATCGAAGTCTTGCGGCTAAACATTACTTATATTCGAGTGAAAAGTCTGTGACTGAATATCAGATTTTGTTCAAAGTATGTACATATGTACTAGTATTTTTTTATTCGTTTCTTTTATTATCATTTGACGGTTTCCCCAAGATATCTTACTAGCAATATGTACGGGGTAGCCGCGGAGTTGACTTATACTATTGCATGTGCACACCTTAATTATTATTAAGTCTGTAAAACAATTCTTTTGAAGCACAGGACACAACTAAGAAACCTGAAGTAAGCATGTAATCGTAGGTTATTATGTCTCCCCCAGGAGACATATTGTTTTTGCCCTGTCCGTCTGTCCGTCCGTCCGTCCTTCCGTCCGTACGTCACACTTCATTTCCGAGTAATAACTGGAGAACCATTTGACCTAGAACCTTCAAACTTTATAGGATTGTAGGGCTGCTGGAGTAGACGACCCCTATTGTTTTTGGGGTCACTCTGTCAAAGGTCAAGGTCACAGGGGCCTGAACATTGAAAACCATTTCCGATCAATAACTAGAGAACCACTTGACCCAGAATGTTGAAACTTCATAGGATGATTGGTCATGAAGAGCAGATGACCCCTATTGATTTTGGGGTCACTCTGTCAAAGGTCAAGGTCACAGGGGCCTGAACATTGAAAACCATTTCCAATCAATAACTAGAGAACCACTTGACCCAGAATGTTGAAACTTTATAGGATGATTGGTCATGAAGAGTAGATGACCCCTATTGATTTTGGGGTCACTCCGTCAAAGGTCAAGGTCACAGGGGCCTGAACATTGAAAACCATTTCCGATTAATAACTAGAGAACCACTTGAACCAGAATGTTGAAACTTCATAGGATGATTGGTCATGAAGAGTAGATGACCCCTATTGATTTTGTGGTCACTCCGTCAAAGGTCAAGGTCACAGGGGCCTGAACATTGAAAACCATTTCCGATCAATAACTAGAGAACCACTTGACCCAGAATGTTGAAACTTCATAGGATGATTGATCATAAAGAGTAGATGACCCCTATTGATTTTGGGGTCACTCCATCAAAGGTCAAGGGTCACAGGGGCCTGAACATGGAAAACCATTTCCGATCAATAACTGGAGAACCACTTCACCCAGAATGTTGAAACTTCATAGGATGATTGTACATGCAAAGTAGATGACCCCTATCGATTTTGGGGTCACTCCCTTAAAGGTCAAGGTCACAGGGGCCTGAACATTGAAAACCATTTCCGGTCAGTAACTTGAGAACCACTTGACCCAGAATGTTGAAACTTAATAGGATGATTGGTCATGCAGAGTAGATGACCCCTAACGATTTTGGGGTCACTCTGTGAAAGGTCAAGGTCACAGGGGCCTGAACATGGAAAACCATTTCCAATCAATAACTTGAGAACCTCTCGACCCAGAATGTTGAAACTTCATAGGATGATTGTTCATACAGAGTAAATGACCCCTATTGTTTTTGGGGTCACTCCGTTAAAGGTCAAGGTCACAGGGGCCTGAACATTGATAACCAGTTCCGATCAATAACTTAAGAACCACTTGACCCAGAGTGTTGAAACTTCATAGGATGATTGAACATGCAGAGTAGATGACCCCTATTGATTTTGGAGTCAGTCATTTAAAGGTCAAGGTCACAGTGGCCTTTTCATGTAAAATCATTTTTTGGAAATAACTTGAGAACCACTTGACCTACAATGTTGAAACTTAATAGGATGATTGGACATGCAGAGTAGATGATCCCTATTTATTTTGAGGTCACTTGATCAAAGGTCAAGGTCACAGGAGCCTGAACAGTGACTTGAGAACCACTAGGCCAAGAGTGTTGAAATTTAGCGGGATGACTGGACATGCCAAGTAGATGATCCCTATTGCAGCCACACATCAATGTCTCTTTGACTTTCGCTCCTGACCCCTATTGACTTCTTGCCTATAGGACTTTGCATTTGGGGAGACATGCGCTTTTTTACAAAAGCATTTTCTAGTTAGATTTGTATCTAGGTATATGCACGCGTTCTGCAGCTGAAATAGAGAAATATTGCGCGAAAAGGCATTGAGTACATACGTTTTTGGTTCTTAAGGTTTGCTTTTTATATTTATATACACAAGCATTTTTGTGTTTTACATGTCATGCCTTTCTGTTTCCATTACGTGTGTAAGAGATTCACCTGGAGGGGATTACTTTTATTTACACTGTCCCGTGTCTTTGGAACATGGTAGGGGTAAGAGTGAGGTTGGGTGCGCACCAGAAACCGGTTTAAGCTCCCCAGTGGTGTTTTTGCCACTGACCGTTCCAAGGCGGTGCCCCACTGTGTTCCATTTTTTGTTCGTGTTGTCCTTGTATGTTGGCTTTGTGTGTGTGTGTTTGTTTGTGTGTGTGTGTGTGTGTGTGTGTGGTGTACGCGTCTGCGTGCTGGGGGTTTCGTTTTGAGGAGGCTGCGTTTTTGGTACGTGGCATTCCCTGTTTGATATTTGTATTTGTTTTTTATGAAGAATGAATGCTTATTTATTGATGCAAATTTAAAAATCTTTTTATAATTACTACGTGTGTATTATTCATTATATCAATGATAAAAAAGTTGTTCTTTAACCCAAGTGGAACTGAAAATGTCCTAGTTAAAGAACTTAAAAACATGATGACATCCATGAAACTGACGTCACAATTGACGACAAGCACCCAAAATAAAACTAATTTATAGGTTATTGACTTTGCATGTGGATATAATGCACTTGTTCTGCAGCAGTAATATTGCGCAACCTTAGGAGCGAAAGAACGAGTGCATATATCCACATACAAAGTTGATAACGTTTTTATGACATACCTACTATCAAGTAATTACTTTATCTCTAAATTTTCTTTCTGGTACGAAAACAGGAAAAACACGAGAAGAATTTCTCCGAAAATCTAATAAACAAATCAAGCTGACGCGTATTCGTATTTTCCACAAGTTGAAACGTCAAATAGATGTCGCAACGTGCGCGTGGACGTCATGGACATCACGCGATTCTTTCCATTTCAACGTTTAGAAAACATTACTCTCTGATATGAAAGGGTTGTCCGCAATAACATATGTACAGTTTAATATATGGGAGAGTGGTGCCTTTGAGTGATAATGGCCCTGCCAAGGTGATAATTGCTCGAGGGCTATTATTTGCTTTTAGGGCCATTATCACTCAAAGACACCGTTCTCCCATCTATTTACCTGTTTATTACACGTGTAGGCCTATATAATCGTTTAAGAAGAGTTTAACGTGCATTTTTCATTTGTTCAAGCATTTACTGGGGTTTTTCAGTTTCTATACCATTTGGATAAGGGGCTACATGTTGTATAAAATCAAATGCCTTGATAGTTGTACTTTCTTACATAAAGCATAATTTAGGGTTGAAAAGAAAATCATATCATAAAGAATTGCTACGAAGTTGATATATGACTGGGTTGTGCTTTCTTGCCATAATGGCACGTCTAGTGTTATAATCACCCAAGGGCTTTATTTCGAGGACTATTATTAAACTAGGTGTTCCATTGCGGCTAGAAGGCACAACCAGCCGTTTATTGACTTTTTTATCATATACGTTCACTTCATATTTATTTTGGTATTTTCATTTTATATATTTTCCAAACACCTAAAAGAATTATTTGTTTTGCTTTTTTATCAACAATGCCATCAATATTTGACAATCGATCTGATTCAGCGACCTTTCTATCGCCATAAATAATGTTGCTTCATGACGTCAACATCAAAACGCGCTGACGTTCTGATTACCTGGGGCCGTTATGGTTATGGCGCCAGAGGCGCACTGCGCCATTATGGATACATAAACAGAAGCAGTAATGACCGTTTTAAACGGCTTTTTGTTACTATTTATAGTAACATATATAATAAGGAAAAATATTGCACGATCGCAGTCCATTGAAACTCAATTGAAATAATTTTAGATACGTAATAAGGAAAAATACACCGGACTGGCCTTTCCGTCGACATTACCAATGCCTGCAAAACCCATCTGGCACCCCATGCGATGGCTCTCGTGCTGGTTATGACAACTTGTGCTGCTTTGATATTATATGGTATTGTATATGTGAACTTAGACATTATCATGTACCTTGAGACCTTCTCTTCGTCCTATTTACATGTAGTATTTTTGTCGGTCTGATATACGTTCATAAAACTATAAAACTAAAGTGGAACTTTGTTATTGTGCTTCACTTGAATGTAATGACGTCACTTCGGCTTAGTTACAGATGTTCATTTCCCGCGCTGTGGGTGCATGCTCTGCCATTCGAATGAGTACTGCAAATGAAGTGTTTCTAATTGCTTTTAAATTTCTGTTGTTATTTGTAAAATACAGCATGCAACAAAAATGATCTGTCAGAATGAAACGGTAATTTTTATGCGATATGCAAGAAAAAATCCAGTTATGTGTTTACGAACTCGACAGAAATATCTGTCCTGAGGGCACTTGCACCTGGTCCTTTGGGATCATGGAGTCCATTCAACACATATATAATAGAGTTCCGCTTAAGCCGGTGCTAGGGGGCGTAAGACGTGTTGCACATTTCATTACCTCCCATGAACAGACTCAATCAAACCGAGTCTGCTATTATTCTTCTTGGTTGCATTCTTTGCTTCCAAAGTATCTTTTTACAGATTTTATTAACTATCACAACAGCAATCTTTAAGTGCCATGTGGCGACGGCTGTAAAAAGTCTCCCCGTACTTAGATTCAGTGTTGTTATATTTTCTGGTCCTTTGGGATCATGGAGTCCATTCAACACATATATAATAGAGTTCCGCTTAAGCCGGTGCTAGGGGGCGTGAGAGGTGTTGCACATTTCATTACCTCTCATGAACAGACTCAATCAAACCGAGTCTGCTATCTTTCTTCTTGGTTGCATTCTTTGCTTCCAAAGGATCTTTTTACAGATTTTATTATATGGTTACGAGTTATGACGTCTCAGGTTCCTAATACATTTGCACGTCGTAATAATAATTATTATATGCGGATAAAATGAGCAGTACACCTGCACATTGTGTCGAAAACATTTGTTACGAAATAGCTAATTTATGTGGAAAGTTATTGGAGTAATGCTTTACTATCCTAATTATCTATACAGTATTGACTACCGGCGTACACATGTACGTACTATCTAATAAGTGTAATTTTCTACAAGTTCAAATGGTAATTATGACGCTGAGACTTTGCAACACTGTATGTGAGACGTTGTCACATAATGTATGTTATCGTTGTGGCCTTGCAACATTTATATAGCTTACATACGTGTATTTGTAACTAGTTCGTTGTATCTTGCAAAATGCTACAAATAGCTAATATATCTTCTACACATCAAACTTATCTTTTCAGTTATGAAAACGTAAAATATATGCTTAATTACACATAATAAGTGAATAAACAAGGTCATTCGAAGCGATACCGTAGCTTCATCGTTGAGGTATGTCACATGATATCGATGAGACTTGACTTACGTTGGAACGTAGTTCTCCCGGAGTGCAGATAACCGAAATTCTACCTAAAATGCTGTGCGCACGTGTTTTTGGACAGGACTTGACATTGTCTACAACATAGCCGTAATTTTGAGATAGCTTGAGATATTGAGTTTCAACTATATATGAGCCGTGCCATGCGAAAACTAACATAATGCATTTGTGACGGATCCAGATCCATGCTGTTCGCTAATGGTTTCTCTAGTTGCATTAGACTTGGAAAGCGAACAGCATGGATCCTGACTAGACTGCACGGATGCGTAGGCTGGTCTGGATCCATGCTGGTCGCAAATGCACTATGTTGGTTTTCTCATGGCATGGCTCATTTATAGTAATTCTGAAAATATTCTTGCGGGTCCAACAACAATCAAAATAAGTTTTAATTTAAATCTTGTATCAAAAAATGACTGAAATTTACCACTGAAAATGGCTTATCAAAATCTGAACTGTTTTGGTTATATATCTACTATGTCTGTAGTTGAGATCTGTTGATAAATGAAAAAATATGATGTGCAAAGAATATGATGTTCTGAAGTTAAAGTTTGATGGAAGACACAGAACATAATTCATAGGTGCATCATTCCACAAATTTTAATTCTAACAAACAAAATTTCCTTCAGAATTTGAAATCCACATATTAATATTCCTGTGAAGTAGCCATTTTGGCTTCAACAATGAAATTCCATGCTCACAAGATTTAATGATTTCAGAGTTATGTCATCCCTTACAGAAGAAAAAGGCCTGCTGCGTACTCTTGCTGTGTACATACAGCGTATATGATGCGTACATGATGTGTACTGAAATCAAGGGCTTTAAATAGTATGCAGGATATACACCGCACATACACCGATAGTACGTTTGTAGTACACTTTTGACATGCAAATGAGCTCTGCCGCGTACTACTTGCTGCGTACATGCTGTGGACTACATAGTACACAGGATGTATGCTGGAGGAATTTAGTATGCGGGAAATAGTACGCAGCATGTACGCGGCACATATACTTTTCACATGCAAATGAGCCTGCGGTGTACTACCCCTGCGACGTACATGCTGTGTACTCCTGCGGCGTACATGCTGTGTACTCCTGCGACGTACATTCTGTGTACTCCTGGCCCGAGTACTGTGGCGTACATGCTGTGTACTCCTGCTGCATACATGCTGTGTACTCTTGTGGCGAAACTGCTGTGATAATGTAAATTCCTTACCCCACCAACTTTCTTATGCAAATGCTGATCATTTGGACAGAAAAAAAACAGAAAAAAGATAAGTGACATGCATCAATAAGTATTTACCCTTACCAAAATAATGTAGACTGATGTTATCAAATAAATTAGTATGCTTTTCTTCATCCACTTTTCAATGAAAAAATCAATTTTTGTAGCATGTAATTTGGTAAACATCTGAAGAAAATGGCGTAACTGCATCAAGGGGAAACAACTTTAATGCAACTAAATATAAGTGTTATAAATTTCGAAGTATCTGCGGTGTACATGCAGTGTACTATTTTCTTGTACAAGTCCCTCCTGCGTACATGCAGTGTATTCCTTAAATTTTCAGAGTCTGTGCTGGGTACTTGAAGTGTACTAGTGACCTCCTGCGTACATGCTGTGTACTCGTCGAAATAGTACGCGGCATGCGGTGTATGTTAAATGTACTCCTCTGGCGTACTACTGTGTTCGCGGCATATACACAGCAAATACGCAGCATGTACGCCACAGAGGCTTGCTTCTGTAAGGGATAGTAAAGTTTTATGCTCACATACAGTGATAAAGATATGATTTATTGAATGGGCGGTCATGATAACTTTAACATTGTGAATTTTTGTTTGTTCACAGAAAGGCTAGAGACCCTTTCAACAATCCTTCATTAATTTGGAAAGGAGTGAAAATGTCTTTTAGAAACATGCTTGGGAGAGATACAAGACCAAAAATGACATTGAATCTTCATGAGGAAGTACATCCATCATTGAAGGTAAAAACAGCTAGATTTTTTTATTGTTATTTTTTTTTGGTTTGTTTGTGTGTTTGTTTTTTTTTTTGTTGGGGAGGGGGAGGGTGTTTTGCTGCCCCATCAAAAAAGAAGTGGTATATTGCTTGCTCATTATTTTGTTTGTTGGTCTAAAGAACGCTTATTCTTGCCTACCTAGCGGGGAAAGTATACATTTGTCCGAGCACGCGTCAGGGATAGATATTCCTGTCTTTCCCTAGGGAAAAACCTAGTCTTAAATAGCGTGCACTTATGTGACATCACATAGTGCTTGCACTAGTATGACATCATTAGCTATAAAAATAATGTCAGGAAATACCTAGATTTATTTGTCACCACAATCTATTTTTAAAGTGATAGGCAAGAAAAATGATCTAACATGTCTGCCTGTGTAAGACAGCTTTTTTCCCAACCCTCTGGACAGTTTGGATAAAAAAAACTCGTTAACGCTCGGTTTTTTATTCCACACTGTCCCTCGGGTAGGGAAAAACGCGTCTTACACAGGCAGGCATGTAAGATCCTTATAGTCTGACATAGGTCAAAGGCTGATAGGATGATTGCCAGTGGTCTTTAGATGACTACTTTTGTTTTAGGGTGGATAGGTCAAAGGTCAAGGTCACAGTGACCTTGAGACTGTAAAAGGTTTCTGATCATTAACTAAAGAGTTCTTTGGCCTACGGTCTTCTAACATCATAGGATGATTACCAGTTTTCATTCCCATACAATATCTTTTGGGTTGAGATATTGGAACTAAACTTGGCTGATATACTTAGGTATCTTATAGTTAGATAGATTTTGGGATCGCATTTGGGGTTTGTGGAGCCAAGATCAAGGTCACTTACTATAAATTAAATAGAAAAGTACAGTTTCTGCTCAACAACTTTAGTTTGGATTATTTAAATAAAACTTGACATATAGGTAGCTTTAAGAAGTGATAAGTTTGGGATTGCATATGTGGTCATATGGGTCAAGGTCAGCATATCTTATTAAATCTCCATACATTGAAAATTCTACTGTGGTGCAGTGGGCTAAGACACTTGTTTATTGTACTTTTTTGAATGTTGAAATTTTGGAAGTAACTGTGTTCCTGATCCAGGCTTTAACTTCTTTCTTTTTTTACTGCTGATAAAAATGAACCATTTAGATGCCATAGTATTTCAATATTTGAGTCCTAAAGTTTAATGTCACCTTCCTCTATATAAAACAAATACATGTAACAATGTCATATTTCAGGACCAGGCTGATCAGTTAGAAGAGGCAGTTCTCAGGTTTGAGCTGGTTGTGCAGAAGCTCCTTGTTAAATATGGAAGTGTAAGGAACTTTTATTTACAAATTTATTTTTATTAATACTGATTCATATTTGTTTAAATTGTATACAGTTATCATAGTTCCATAAATTATTTTTTAGGAATTTTCTTACTAATACTTGCAAGTTCACTGCTGCAGTCCTGTCAACTAATACTTACCATTTTCTGCAGCTGTCCTGTCACCTAATACTTGCCAGTTCTTTGCCACCATCCTGTCTCCTAATACTTGCCATTTCTCTGCCGAAGTTCTGTCCACTAATTCTTGCCAGTTCTCTTTGCTGTAGTATCTCCCAATGTTTTCTTGCCAGAAATAGTGTTTTCTTGTCATGTTTGATATTGATTAAGTGACTTCATAGACTACTCTTCGAAGAAGGAGAAATATATCATTCTACTCATTGCCAGTCAGTGTATCTGTCGGTCTGTCAGTAGGTTGGTAGACCATTTGGTTTCCATTCAATAACAATAGAACCCTTAGTCTCAAAATGGTCAAACTTCATAGGATGATTGCATGTGATCAGTACATGACACCTATTGTTTTGGGTTTTAGTAGATCAAAAGTCAAGGTCACATGGACCTTAAGACTTTTTTAAAAATGTTTTCTTCTCAATAACTGAAGAACTCTTTGGCCTACAGTCCTAAAACACATTAGGAAAATTGCCTGCAGTAAGTGGATGACTCTAATTTTCTTGTGGGTCAGTAAGTCAAAAGTCAAGGTCACTTTGACGTTTGGACTTAAAACAATTCATATTAAATAACTAAAGTATGCCCTGGCCTACAGTCTTCTAACTTGATAAGGTGATTGCCCGGGGTCAGTAGATGACCTCTTTGTTTTTGGGTCAGCAGGTCAAAGGTCACACTGACCTTGAGACTGAAAACGGTTTCCACTCAATAACTAAGGAATGCTTGACTTACGACCTACAGTTGTCAAACTTTATAGGATGATTGCCTGTGATCAGTAGATCACCCTTGTTGTTTTGGACTTCTGTAGGTCAAAGGTCAAGATCATCCTGACCTTGAGACTAAACTGGTTTCTGCTCAATAAGTAAGGAGTGCTTTGGCCTACAATTGTCAAACTTCAAAGTATGATTGTGTGTGGTCATTAGATGACATTGGCTGAATTGGGGATCAGTATATCAAAGGTCAAGGTCATAGTGACCTTGAGACTAAAACAGTTTCTCCTCAATAAGTAAAGAATGTTTGACCTACAATTGTTAGAGCCCGCCCGCTTAGCTCAGTAGGTAGAGCGTCGGTCTACGGATCGCGGGGTCGTGAGTTCGATCCTCGGGCGGGGCGTATGTTCTCCGTGACTATTTGATAAACGACATTGTGTCTGAAATCATTAGTCCTCCACCTCTGATTCATGTGGGGAAGTTGGCAGTTACTTGCGGAGAACAGGTTTGTACTGGTACAGAATCCAGGAACACTGGTTAGGTTAACTGCCCGCCGTTACATGACTGAAATACTGTTGAAAAATGGCGTTAAACCCAAAACAAACAAACAAACAATTGTTAGACTTCATTGGATAATTGCCTGTGGTCAGTAGATGCCTCTGCTGTTTTAGGGATCAGGTTGTCAAAGGTCAAGGTAACAGTGATTTTGACACCGAAAACAGTTGCAGCTCAATAACTAAAGAAGGCTTTGGCCTTCAGTCCACAAACTTCTTGGGATCAGATTGCCTGTGGTCAGTAGATGTTCATTGTTGTGTTTGGGGTAAGGAGGTCAAAGGAAAAGGTCATAGTGTTCTTGGGACTGAAAATTGGACAGGCTATCATGGGAGCATACGTGTTTTTACAAACAGCTTTTGTTTTAACTGTATTTAGTGGTCAGTTAACATAAACAGCTCATCAGTGTTTTCTAGAATTTTCTGACACTTGCTTCCCAAAATTCAGATATGGAGGACCTAATGATTTCTTTCATTTCATCACGCAGAGTATTAGCATTTCCTGCGAATCGAAACCAAAACTTCTACCGAATATGCTAACATGTTGGGCATCAATGCCCATTAAATACACAAGAGTTAGAATGAATATATTTTTATGTAGAACCTGTTTCCTTTCAGAAAATTAAAGATGCTCAGTTAGAGTTGGAAAGATGCGCCAATATCACAATTGACATTTATGCCATGACAGCCTGTATTGGTAGAACATCAAGGTCTCTGTGTATAGGCCTGAGGAATTCAGACCATGAGGTAAGCTTGTATTGGTAGAACATCAAGGTCTCTGTGTATAGACCTGAGGAATTCAGACCATGGGGTAAGCCTATATTGGTAGAAAATCAAGGTCTCTGTGTATAGACCCGAGGAATTCAGATCACAAGGTAAGCCTGTATTAGTAGAACATCAAGGTCTCTGTGTATAGGCCTGAGGAATTCAGATCACGAGGTAAGCCTGTATTGATAGAACATCAAGGTCTCTGTGTATAGACCTGAGGAATTCAGATCACGAGGTAAGTCTGTATTAGTAGAACATCAAGGTCTCTGTGTATAGACCCGAGGAATTCAGATCACAAGGTAAGCCTGTATTAGTAGAACATCAAGGTCTCTGTGTATAGGCCTGAGGAATTCAGACCATGAGGTAAGCCCGTATTAGTAGAACATCAAGGTCTCTGTGTATAGACCTTTAGGAATTCAGCTCACGAGGTAAGCCTGTATTGGTAGAACATCAAGGTCTCTGTGTATAGACCTTTAGGAATTCAGCTCACGAGGTAAGCCTGTATTGGTAGAACATCAAGGTCTCTGTGTATAGACCTTTAGGAATTCAGCTCACGAGGTAAGCCTGTATTGGTAGAACATCAAGGTCTCTGTGTATAGACCTGAGGAATTCAGATCACGAGGTAAGCTTGTATTGGTAGAACATCAAGGTCTCTGTGTATAGACCCGAGGAATTCAGATCACGAGGTAAGCTTGTATTGGTAGAACATCAAGGTCTCTGTGTATAGACCTGAGGAATTCAGATCACGAGGTAAGCCTGTATTGGTAGAACATCAAGGTCTCTGTGTATAGACCCGAGGAATTCAGACCACGAGGTAAGCCTGTATTAGTAGAACATCAAGGTCTCTGTGTATAGACCTGAGGAATTCAGACCATGAGGTAAGCCTGTATTAGTAGAACATCAAGGTCTCAGTGTATAGACCTTTAGGAATTCAGCTCACGAGGTAAGCCTGTATTGGTAGAACATCAAGGTCTCTGTGTATAGACCTGAGGAATTCAGATCACAAGGTAAGCCTGTATTGGTAGAACATCAAGGTCTCTGTGTATAGACCCGAGGAATTCAGACCACGAGGTAAGCCTGTATTAGTAGAACATCAAGGTCTCTGTGTATAGACCTGAGGAATTCAGACCATGAGGTAAGCCTGTATTAGTAGAACATCAAGGTCTCAGTGTATAGACCTTTAGGAATTCAGCTCACGAGGTAAGCCTGTATTGGTAGAACATCAAGGTCTCTGTGTATAGGCCTGAGGAATTCAGATCACGAGGTAAGCCTGTATTGGTAGAACATCAAGGTCTCTGTGTATAGACCTGAGGAATTCAGACCATGAGGTAAGCCTGTATTCAGGGTTCGCACAGACTTGAAAACTCCTTGAATTTCAAGCTGCTAGATGAAAAGTGCTTGAATTTGCAAAAACCTCCTTAAAACTCCTTGAATTCGTTTCTTGCCTTGAAAACTGCTTGATTTTATGATAAAAGTCCTTGAATTTCCTTCTTCAGAAATTTTGGTCAGCTTAATAAAAAAAGGATCGTAAAAGACGCTTTGTTATATGTACGCATCGCCATGTTTTATGTCTGCATAACCTATGTGTACCGTACGATACGGGTTTTAAACAGACCGGGACTAGGAAAATTACGACGTGTAAGAATTACGGACACCATTTCCGTTACCGATATCGAGGCTGATCACTACCAAATAGAATGTAAGCCTCCGCAGGTCTAGTCACAAGTAGTCCAAATATAAATAGTACTAATCTTTTTTCCTTTCCTAGTGCATTTTCTCGGCAGCAACGTGCTTACTTTTACCCTACCGCGTTTCAGTATGTATCACTTTGCATTGTAATGAAATCGGCATGTTCCTATCGCATGCTAGATAAAAATGGCGGCGTAAGAATTTAATGTCACGAAAAGAGAAATTGAAAGAAGCGAAAAGTAGTAAATTCAGCAGGTTGTATTTAACGAACTGTAGTTTTCTTATATAAAAGTTAACAGCCCCTTTTCTTTTTGTTTTTCTAAAGTAGCGATCTAGTTCTTTATGGGAATATAAGTCTCTGAAAATCTGATATGCTAGAAAATGTCGAAACACCGTTATGAAGTGAGTGGATTTTATATGAAATAAAGAACAGCTGGATTTAGTGGTGTTCAGCCTATAAGGGGCAATACATGTTATTTTCTGAAAGCCCTCGAAAATGATTGGAAATGCCATTAATCTATTCTTTATGATGTAAAACGGTAACAAATGGCTGAAAACGCTTAAATTTCTTGTGTTTTTGGAATTTAGATCGAATTTTCGACCAGGTGGCACTATTTTGGTTCGTTTTAGGACCTAGTAAATGTCTTTTCTCGCATTTTAGCACTTCAGTTGTCTAAATAATATTGAAATTAGCATGTTTCTGAATGAAAATGACAAACATCGTAACGATTAAATGGATGGTAAATGTAAATTCCACGAATAAGGTAAAATTAATTGAAATATTGCTTGCACAGGGCTAAATTTTGCATATTTTTGGGGATGGGGGTGACCTGTAATGAATTGTCATTTCTCTACATTTTCTCAATATTTTGTACCAAAACAAAGTAGAATCATTGTGAAATAGGTGTACCTTGAGAATGAATGCAAATTCATGGAAAAATAAGACAAAAATTTTCTCTTATAGGCTGATCACTACCAAATAGAATGTAAGCCGCCGCTGGTCTAGTCACAAGTAGTCCAAATATAAATACGTGCTTACTTTCACCCTACCGCGTTTCAGTATGTATCACTTTGCATTCTATTGAAATCGGCATGTTCCTATCGCATGCTAGATAAAAATGGCGGCGTAAGAATTTAATGTCACGAAAAGAGAAATTGAAAGAAGCGAAAAGTAGTAAATTCAGCAGGTTGTATTTAACGAACTGTAGTTTTCTTATATAAAAGTTAACAGCCCCTTTTCTTTTTGTTTTTCTAAAGTAGCGATCTAGTTCTTTATGGGAATATAAGTCTCTGAAAATCTGATATGCTAGAAAATGTCGAAACACCGTTATGAAGTGAGTGGATTTTATATGAAATAAAGAACAGCTGGATTTAGTGGTGTTCAGCCTCGAACAAAAAGGTGGCGGGTAAGGCTATTTTCCATAGGGCAAACGAACCACTGTGGCCATAGTCGACCTAACCCTAACCTCTAGTCAGTATATTAGAGTCATAATTTTAGTGGTGCAAAGCCTGGACTATGGCCGACTAAACTATAGAAAGTAGTGTTTCCCAAAGGTGGCAGGGGAGTGCAGATTTGCGAATTCCACATTGACGTGTGGGTACCAGTTTTGAAATATCCATAGAAATCTCGTTTTTGCTTATTTTTCTTTGAAACTACTATGGACTATTGCAGATACTATAGACTACATAAAGACGACTCTCCGGTCCTATGCAGCTGTCGCTTTCCATGCCAGATGTAATGAAAATTGGCCAAATCACCCAAATTTTATAGACCAAAATTAGCCAAACCGGGCCTCACTTTGAACTCTGCCATTCATCCATTTTGTATTTTTAAATCCAATTTCGTAGCATATAGGTATAGTGCGAACATAGATGCATACCCAGGTGGTGTGGAATGTGTCTCCCAACCACCACTTTATTTCCCTAATTTTCACTTGAAAAAAAGTGGATGGATAACAGCCGAGCGTCTGGTCGACTTTTTGTTCTGATGTTTATGTTTTAGCCTCAACCGGAAGTACGGAGCTAGGAATTTTAAAACACCCGCCATGTAGAATCATTAACCGTTCCTCATTCCCCAGATATATTAAAGAATTAATAATGATAAATAACCAGTAAGATGGATATGCCTTTATATCTACCCTGTCCTGTTTATACAGAAAATCGACCGGGGCCAAATTACGAAACCGCTCCCCTGCCACCAAATGTGTATTTTCAACAAAAAGTGGCTTTTATCCCATCCGTGGCTGCTCGAGCTCGAAAACAAACGGAAAGCCATGTGCAAATATTGTAACAAAGTTATTGACATAAGTTCAATGGGTGAATCGGCGCTGAAATCGCACGTCAAGTCTGAGAAGCACAAGAAAAATGTACCTGATCGAGTCACCCACGGCCACTCTTGATGTGTTTACTATTCCACCTTCGCCCCCAGCAGCAAGAGGCACCTAAAACTTGATCTTATATGACATGATAAGTCGCTGTTGATGTAAGAAGTGTTGATCAATTTTTTGCCAGTTATTTTGGTTGATAAAGTGTTGATCAATTGCAGATTGGAACTTTATAGAAAAACTTATATCACTTGATAGTCATTTTGGATGTACGAAGTGTTCACCAATTGTAAGCCAGTCATTTCATGTGCAATAAGTGCTTGTTCAATTTTTTGCTTATCCTTGAAAACGTAATAAAAGTCCTTGAAAACTCCTTGAAAACCCCTTGAATTTTTTGTCAGTCTGGCTGTATGAACCCTGGTATTAGTAGAACATCAAGGTCTCAGTGTATAGACCTTTAGGAATTCAGCTCACGAGGTAAGCCTGTATTGGTAGAACATCAAGGTCTCTGTGTATAGACCTGAGGAATTCAGCTCACGAGGTAAGCCTGTATTGGTAGAAAATCAAGGTCTCTGTGTATAGACCTTTAGGAATTCAGCTCACGAGGTAAGCCTGTATTGGTAGAAAATCAAGGTCTCTGTGTATAGACCTGAGGAATTCAGATAACCAGGTAAGCCTGTATTGGTAGAACATCAAGGGCTCTGTGTATAGGCCTGAGGAATTCAGACCACGAGGTAAGCCTGTATTAGTAGAACATCAAGGTCTCTGTGTATAGACCTGAGGAATTCAGATCACGAGGTAAGCTTGTATTAGTAGAACATCAAGGTCTCTGTGTATAGGCCTGAGGAATTCAGACCACGAGGTAAGTCTGTATTAGTAGAACATCAAGGTCTCTGTGTATAGGCCTGAGGAATTCAGACCATGAGGTAAGCCTGTATTAGTAGAACATCAAGGTCTCTGTGTATAGACCTGAGTGATTCAGATCACGAGGTAAGCCTGTATTGGTAGAGCATCAAGGTCTCTGTGTATAGACCTTTAGGAATTCAGCTCACGAGGTAAGCCTGTATTGGTAGAACATCAAGGTCTATGTGTATAGACCTTTAGGAATTCAGCTCACGAGGTAAGCCTGTATTGGTAGAACATCAAGGTCTCTGTGTATAGACCTGAGGAATTCAGATCACGAGGTAAGCCTGTATTGGTAGAACGTCAAGGACTCTGTGTATAGACCTTTAGGAATTCAGCTCACAAGGTAAGCCTGTATTGATAGAACATCAAAGTCCCAGTGAAAAGACCCAAGGAATTCAGATCACAAGGTAAGCCTGTATGAGTAGAACATCAAGGTATCTGAGGAGTTCAGACAGTGAGGTAATTCTCTACTGGTGGAACATCAAGGTCTCTGTGTATAGACCTGAGGAATTCAGATCACGAGGTAAGCCTGTATTGGTAGAATGTCAAGGTCTCTGTGTATAGGCCCAAGGAATTCAGACCATGAGGTAAACTGTATTGGTAGAACATCAAAGTCTCTGTGTAAAGGCCTTAGGAATTCAGACCATGAGGTAAGCCTGTATTGGTAGAACATCAAAGTCTCTGTGTATAGACCTGAGGAATTCAGACCATGAGGTAAGCCTGTATTGGTAGAACATCAAGGTCTCTGTGTAAAGGCCCAAGGAATTCAGACCATGAGGTAAGCCTGTATTGGTAGAATATCAAAGTCTCTGTGTATAGGCCTGAGGAATTCAGACCATGAGGTAAGCCTGTATTGGTAGAATATCAAAGTCTCTATGTATAGACCCAAGGAATTCAGACAATGAAGTAATTCTCTACTGGTAGAATGTCGAAATCTCTTTGTATAGGCCAGAGGAATTCAGACCATGAGGTAAGGTGTATTGGTAGAGCGTCAAAATCTCTAGGTATAGGCCTGAGGAATTCAGACCATGAGGTAAGCTGTATTGGTAGAGCGTCAAAATCTCTATGTATAGGCCTGAGGAATTCAGACCATGAGGTAAGCTGTATTGGTAGAACATCAAGGTCTGTGTGTATACACCCAAGGAATCTATGTGAGGCACTGAGGATGTGAACCAGGAGTTGTAAAACATCAAGATGGGTAAAGGCTCGAGAAATTTAGACTGTTTACTTCAAATCACTTGCCATACCACTTTGGGTTTGCAGATTTGCTTTTGGTGTGGATTTTTTTCATGTAAATAATCAAGCTGGCCCACAGAAGATTGATGGGTCTACCAGGCTTGAAATAATGACTGGCAGGGCACGCACCATGGGTCTTCCTCCACCATCAGAAGCTTGAAAATCACAATATGACCTGTAATTGAGTCAGTGTGAAGTCAAAGCCTTCAAAAACAGATTTCATGCAATATGATTGTTTGCTGAATTATAACAAAGGATTTTTATTTCAAAATGTGACCATGAGATAATCATTATAAATTACACTGGTATGAAAATACACTTAAACAAAGAAGAATATAATGTATACATACAAGGGACATCTGAAAAGTAGTGGCAACAGTGGTGGGCTTAGTTTATACCTCAGTCATTTCCAAAGGAATGACTTTGGGAAATGACTATGTGAGACCTTCAAAGTACACTCCACCTGACTGTACACACTTTTCCAGGTGCAAAAGCCATCCAAAAAATGCATTTTTGAATCGCTCTTTAGGTATACTGGTTATACACTGGTATAGAGCACTTCCAGCTGCGCTGCGCGTTTTAAAGCGGCGCCCCCTTAAACATGATTTAATTACGGGTGCAACCAAAAGTCACAAGGGGAGAGATCAGGGCTATACCATGGATGTGGTAAAACCCCAATATAATTCGTCTTGAGGTATTCCTGAACTACAGCTGAACGATGAGCCGGTGTGGGGGAATTGCATTGGAGCAGTTAGCACAGGTAGACGTAATTTACTTGAGGAATAAAACTAAAATCAACCTGGAAATGCCCAATGAAAGCAATAAAAAAACTAAAAGATGCAACTGTGGCATTGCCTCACTCGTTTTGCCATATTTAATAAACATCATTGAATTTTGGACTACTTCACCTGTAACACTGTGTAGTCACTTCCTGTTTGTTGTAAACAGTCCTGTATAAGAATCTGATATTTCACAGTTTCATATTTTCAGGTTTTATTGACACGACTCTTCTGTGACGAAGCAGTTAAAAGAATAAACAAGAATTTCAAAGAAATTTATGAAGGTACATTGTATTTTATTATCTTTTTAGCTCACCTGAGCCAAAGGCTCATTGTGAGCTTTTGTGACCGGTCAATGTCCATCGTGCATTGTAAGTCGTGTGTCCGTCAACATTTTCTAAAAACATCTTCTTGAAAACCACTGGGCAGAATTACATCAAACTTCGCAGGAATGATCCTTGGGTGGTCCCCTTTCAAAATTGTTCAAAGAATTTAATTCCATGCAGAACTCTGGTTTCCAGGGCTTTGATATCTGGTGTGTAGCATCATCTAATGGTCCTCTACCAAAATTGTTCAAATTATCCCCCTAGGGTCAAATATGGCCCTGCCCCGGGGGTCACATGGTTTATTGTCGAGCCCGCTTGCGGAAGCGAAGACATAGTTGTCCAAATAGCTGTTCGGTGTATGTGCGTGCGTCTGTCCTGATTTGTTTGTCCGGACCATAACTTTGACATGCATGGAGCAATCTTGTTTATATTTGGCATGAATGTTAACCACAGTGAGACGGAGTGTCATGCGCAAACCCCAGGTTCCTATCTCAAAGGTCAAGTCACCCTTACAGGTCAAAGTCAAATTCAAAAATGACTTTGTCTGGAGCATTTCTTCTTCATGCATGGAGGGATTTCGATATAACTTGGCACAATTGTTCACCATCATGAGACGGAGAACCAGGTCTAAGGTCACACTTGGAGGTCAAAGGATACAAGAATGACAACTTTGTGCGGAGCATTTCTTTTTCATGCATAGAGGGATTTTGATGTAACTTGGCACAAGTGTTCACCATCATGAGACAGAGTGTCATACGCAAGAACCAGGTCCCTAGGTCTAAGGTCAAGGTCACACTTAGAGGTCAAAAGTCAGATACAAGAATGACTTTGTCTGGAGTATTTCTTTTTGATGCATAGAGGGATTTTGATGTAACTTGGCACAATTGTTCATCATCATGAGACAGAATGTCATGCACAAGATCCTAGAATTACTTCCCTTTGTTGTTACTATAAATAGCTTGTATTTGTAACTTTTTTATTACTGGTCGTAGGGAATAATCAAGACCACTTTTCTGTAGTACAACATGCATGTTACATCCAATTTTCAGGTGTATTTTGACCTATCTCTACTGGTGAGAATTTTTATGTGGACTTAGAATTTTTTTTATGCCCCCAAAGGGAGGCATATAGTTTTTGAACCGTCTGTCTGTCTGTCCGTCTGTCGGTCTGTCAGTCTGTCCGCAATTTTCGTGTCCGGTCCATATCTTTGTCATTGATGGATGGATTTTCAAATAACTTGGCATGAATGTGTACCACAGCAAGAGGACGTGTCGCGCGCAAGACCCAGGTCCGTAGCTCAAAGGTCAAGGTCACACTTAGACTTTAAAGGATAGTGCATTGATGGGCTTGTCTGGTCCATATCTTTGTTATCCATGGATGGATTTTCAAATAACTTGGCATGAATGTGTACCACAGTAAGACGACGTGTCGCACGCAAGACCCAGGTCCGTAGCTCAAAGGTCACGGTCACACTTAGACGTTAAAGGATAGTGCATTGATGGGCGTGTCCGGTCCATATCTTTGTCATCCATGGATGGATTTTCAAATAACTTGGCATGAATGTGTACCACAGTAAGACGACGTGTCGCACGCAAGACCCAGGTCCGTAGCTCAAAGGTCACGGTCACACTTAGACGTTAAAGGATAGTGCATTGATGGGCGTGTCCGGTCCATATCTTTGTCATCCATGGATGGATTTTCAAATAACTTGGCATGAATGTGTACCACAGTAAGACGACATGTCATGCGCAAGACCCAGGTCCGTATGTCAAAGGTCAAGGTCACACTTAGACGTTAAAGGTCATTTTTCATGATAGTGCATTGATGGGCGTATCCGGTCCATATCATTGTCATTCATGCATGGATTTTAAAATAACTACGCATGAATGTGTGACACAGTAAGACGACATGTCGCGCGCAAGACCCAGCTCTGTAGGTCAAAGGTCCTAAACTCTAACATCGACCATAACTATTCATTCAAAGTGCCATCGGGGGCATGTGTCATCCTATGGAGACAGCTCTTGTTTTTTTTTAGCTCACCTGAGCCAAAGGCTCATGGTGAGCCTTTGTGACCGCTCAATGTCCGTCGTGTGTCATGTGTCCGTCAACATTTTCTAAAAAAATCTTCTCCTTGAAAACTACTGGGCAGAATTTCACCAAACTTCACAGGAATGATCCTTGGGTGGTCCCCTTTCAAAATTGTTCAAAGAATTTAATTCCATGCAGAACTCTGGTTGCCATGGCAACCGAAAGGAAAAACTTTAAAAATCTTCTTGTCCAAAACCGCAAGACTTAGAGCCTTGATATTTGGCGTGTGACATCATCTTATGGTCCTCTATCAAGATTATTCAAATTGTGCCCTGAAAAGAGGCCCCGCCCCGGGGGTCACAAGTTTTACATAGACTTACATAGGAAAAAAACTTTAAAAATCTTCTTGTCTAAAACCACAAGACCTAGACCTTTGATATTTGATATGTAGCATTGCCTTGTGGTCCTCTACCAGAATTGTTCAAATTATTACCCTGGGTTGAAAAGAGACCCCGCATTGGGGGTCCTCAAGTTTTACATAGACTTGTATAGGTAAAAACTTTAAAAATCTTCTTGTCTGAAACTGCAAGGCATAGGCTTTCGATATTTGGTGTGTTGCATTGCCTTGTGGTTCTCTACCAAAATTGTTCAAATTATTACCCTGGGGTGAAAAGAGGCCCTACCCCTGGGGTCCCAAATTTAACATAGACTTATATAGGGAAAAAAATAAAATTCTTCTTGTCTAAAAATTAAAGGCCTATAGCTTTTGATATTTGGTATGCATCATTGCCTAGTGGACCTCTAACAGGATTGTGCAAATTATGCCCCTGGGGTGAAAAGAGGCCCCACCCTGGTGGTCACTTGTTTTATGAGTTATGTAGGAAAAAATACTATATAATTATCAGATCATATTTCCTGCACTGTTTGACTATATTTACCTGTTGTATCCAAGTGATTACATGTCACCTTACTGTAACCTTGACCTACTGACCTACTTTCTTGCTTTTTGAGATACAGCCTTGAAGTTTAGATGACATGTACAGTTTGCATACCGATCTTAAAACTGACTTTCAGTTACCATGAATGTGACCTACTGACCTACTTTCTAATATTTTAACATCAGTTTGCCATTTTTAGCTCATCTGATTTTTTGAAAAAAAAATGATGAGTTATTGTCATCACTTGAGCGGTTGTCGGCGTCAGTGTCGGCGTCGGCGTCTGCGTCGGCGTTGCCTGGTTAAGTTTTATGTTTAGGTCAGCTTTTCTCCTAAACTATCAAAGCTATTGCTTTGAAACTTGGAATACTTGTTCACCATCATAAGCTGACCCTGTATAGCAAGAAACATAACTCCATCTTGCTTTTTGCAAGATTTATGGCCCCTTTTGTACTTAGAAAATATCAGATTTCTTGGTTAAGTTTTATGTTTAGGTCAACTTTTCTCCTAAACTATCAAAGCTTTTGCTTTGAAACTTGGAATACTTGTTCACCATCATAAGCAGACCCTGTACATCAAGAAACATAACTCCATCTTGCTTTTTGCAAGAATTATTGCCCCTTTTGGACTTAGAAAATCAGTTTTCTTGGTTAAGTTTTATGTTTAGGTCAGCTTTTATCCTAAACTATCAAAGCTATTCCTTTAAAACTTGCAACACTTGTTCACCATCATAAGCTGACCCTGTACAGCAAGAAACATAACTCCATCCTGCTTTTTGCAAGATTTATGGTCCCTTTTGGACTTAGAAAATATCAGATTTCTTGGTTAAGTTTTATGTTTAGGTCAACTTTTTCTCTTAAACTATCAAAGCTATTGCTTTAAAACTTGCAACTCTTGTTCACCATCATAAGCTGACCCTGTACAGCAAGCAACATAACTCCATCCTGCTTTTTGCAATAATTATTGCCCCTTTTGGACTTAGAAAAATCATTTTCTTGGTAGAATATTATGTTTAAGTCAACTTTTCTCATAAACTATCAAAGCTATTGCTTTAAAACTTGCAACAGTTTTTCACCATCATAAGTGGACACTGTACATCAAGAAACATAACTCTATCCTGCTTTTGCAAGAGTGATGGCCCTTTTTAGACTTAGAAAATCATGGGTAGGACAATATTTCTATTATACAAAAAAAATCAGATGAGCGTCAGCACCCGCAAGGCGGTGCTCTTGTTAAAGCTTTAGCTAGGAAATTTGTTCAAGCAAACAACTCTACTCAGGTGAGCGATATAGGGCCATCGTGGCCCTCTTGTTAAGATTTACATCCCTTTGTTGTTACTTTAAATAACTTATATTGTAACTTTTTGCAATCTCTTTACTTGGCATAGATGTTTGCCTCAATGAGACAAGGAGTGTCATGTGCAACTCCCAGTCCTTTTGACAGCTGGCGGGCTTGACATGTTGCCCGTGGGCATCTAGTATAGACTTATATAGGGAAAACTTTGAAAATCTTCTTGTACAAAACCAAACAGCCTAGGGCTTTGATATTTGGTGTGTAGCATCATCTAGAGGTCCTCTACCAAGATTGTTCAAATGATCCCCCTAGGGTCAAATATGACCACACCCCAGGGGCCCCAAGTTTTACAGAGACTTATATAGGAAAAAAAGTTTAAAAGTCTTCTTGTCTGAAACCACAAGACTTAGACCTTTGATATTTTGTTTGTAGCATTGTATTATGGTCCTCAACCAGAATTAATCAAATTGTACCCCTGGGGTGAAAAGAGGCCCTGCCCTGGGGGTCCAGACTTTTATATAGACTTATATAGGAAATAACTTTAACTAGACCTATCAGGCTATCGCTGTAGGTGATGAATGTACCCCCTGCACACACTGACACAGTACATTGCACTTTGACGCACACAAGACTGCATAATTATGTGGACTGTAAGTATAAAGACTCTATGTATATAGTATAGTAACAAAAAACAAAGTCCCATAACTCTGCAGAATATTTATCTAAAAGAATGTAACATGCACCAGGCACAAGTAGTGTTAGTACTGATCGCTTGTGTGAAGTTTCATTAAATTGTGTGCTAGGGTTCGGGAGATTAGGTGCGCACAAGATTGCATATGCAGACTGTATGTATATAGTATATTGACAAAAAACAAAGTCCCATAACTGTGCAGATTTTTTTTTCGGAAAGAACCTAACATGCACCATGCACAACTAGGGTTACTACTGATCACTTGTGTTAAGTTTCATTAAATTGTGTGCATGGTGCGCACAATATTGCATATGCAGACTGTATGTTTTAGTATAGTAACAAAAATCAAAGTCCTGTAACTCTGCAGGTTTTTTTTTCTGAAAGAACCTAACATGCACCATGCACAAGTACAGTTGTTACTGAACACTTGTGTGAAGTTTCATTGAATTGTGTCAAGGGGATGAGGAGAATTCGTGCACACAAGATTGTGTCTATGTATATAGTATAGTAACAAAAAACAAAGTCCTATAACTCTGCAAAAAAAAATTCTGAAAAAAGCCTAACATGCATCATGCACAACTACTGTTGATACTGATCACTTTTATGAAGTTTCATTGAATTGTGTCAGGGGGATGAGGGGAGTTGGTGCGCACAAGATTGTGCCTATGTATATAGTATAGTAACAAAAAACAAAGTCCCATAACTCTGCAAATTATTTTTCTGAAAGAACCTAACATACACCATGCACAAGTACAGTTGTTACTGAACACTTGTGTGAAGTTTCATTAAATTGTGTCAATGGGATGAGGAGAATTGGTGCACACAAGATTGTGTCTATGTATGTAGTATAGTAACAAAAAACAATGTCCCATAACTCTGGGGGCACTTAATTATTATATGAGTTATATACGAAAAAATACCTGATCCTATTTCCAAGACTGTTTAATTATAATAACCTGATGACCCTAAGTAATATGATGTCACTTGACTGTGACCATGACCTGCTGACCTACTTTCTTGTTTATCCCCCCGCCAAAGGCGAAGGGGATATTAGAAATGCTCTCCGTGCGTGCGTCTGTCCGTCCATCCGCAACGATCTTTGTCCGGAGCATAACTCCAAAAGTACTGGAGGGATTTTCTTCGAACTTCATACACTGATAGAACACATTGGGAGGAAGTGCAGTGTGCAAGAACAATAACTCTACCTTGCCTATTTTTGAGTTATTCCCCTTTATCTTATTTTCTTAAAAAAATTTGTCCAGAGCATACTCCAAAAGTACTGGAGGGATTTTCTTCAAACTTCATACACTGATAGAACACATTGGGAGGAAGTGCAGTGTGCAAGAACAATAACTCTACCTTGCCTATTTTTTGAGTTATTCCCCTTTATCATATTTTCTTAAAAGATTTTGTAATTTTGTCTGAAGCATATCTTCTTCATGCATGGAGGGATTTTGATATATCTTGGCACAAATGTTCACCACCACGAGGCGGAGTGTCATGCGCAAGAACCAGGTCCCTAGGTCTAAGGTCAAGGTCACACTTAGATGTCAAAGGATACAAGAATGAAAACCTTGTCTGGAGCATTTTTTCTTCATGCATAGAGGGATTTTGATATAACTTAGCACAAATGTTCACCACCATGAGACGGAGTGTCATGCGCAAGATCCAGGTCCCTAGGTCTAAGGTCAAGGTCACACTTAGAGGGCAAAGGTCGATACAAGAATGACTTTGTCCGAAGCATTTCTTTTTCATGCATGGAGGGATTTTGATGTAACTTGGCACAATTATACACCATCATGAGACGAAGTGTCATGCGCAGTTCCCTTCTTTAGAATTACTTCCCTTTGTTGTTACTTTAAATAGCTTTTATTGTAACTTTTTCATTACTAGTTGTAGGGAAAAATCGAGACCACTTTTCTGTAGTACAACATGCATGCTACATCCAATTTTGAGGAGTATTTTGACCAATCTCTACCTGGTAAAGATTTTTGTGTGGACTTACAAATTTTTTTTATTTTTTTTAAGATTAACTTCCCTTAGTTGTTACTATAAATAACTTATATTGTAACATTTTTATAATTGACCGTAGGGAAAAAACAAGACTACTTTTCTGTGGTACAACATAGTGTTACTTTCCAATTTTAGGTGTATTTTAAGGTATCTCTACCTGGTAAGGAGTTTTTTTGTGGACTTAGAAAAACAAAAGACTTACAATGATTACTTATAAAACAACCACAAAATTAAAATTCCAAGCTTTCCCCAAAATTAATACTTTCAGACACTAACTTGCCAGGAACTTTAGCCTTCAATTATAATATGCCCGGCGGGGGATTAGCCATGTCTAACATGGATCTTGTTTTAAATTTAGATGACATACACAGTTTTGCACACCGATCGTAAAACTGAATGTCATTGACTATGAATATGACCTACTGACTTTCTTAATAGTTTAGCATCTGTTTAAACTGTAAGTGGAGGCTCAGGGTGAACTGTAAGTGTAGGCTGCTCAGGTTGAACTGTAAGTGTAGGCTGCTCAGGTTGAACTGTAAGTGTAGGCTCAGCTGTAAGTGTAGGCTCAGGATAAGCTGTAAGTCTAGGCTCAGGGTGAACTATAAGTGAAGGCTTAGGATGAACTGTAAGTGGAGGCTCAGGATTAGCTGTAAGTGTAGGCTCAGGGTGAACTGTAAGTGTAGGCTCAGAATGAACTGTAAGTGGAGGTTCAGGGTGAACTGTAAGTGGAGGCTCAGGATGAACTGTAAGTGTAAGCTCAGGGTGAACTGTAAGTGTGGGCTCAGGGTGAACTGTAAGTGGAGGCTCAGGATGAACTGTAAGTGGAGGCTCAGGGTGAACTGTAAGTGTAGGCTCAGGGTGAACTGTAAGTGGAGGCTCAGGGTGAACTGTAAGTGTAGGCTCAGGATGAACTGTAAGTGGAGGCTCAGGGTGAACTGTAAGTGTGAGCTCAGGGTGAACTGTAAGTGTGGGCTCAGGATGAACTGTAAGTGGAGGCTCAGGATTAGCTGTAAGTGGAGGCTCAGGATGAACTGTAAGTGGAGGCTCAGGGTGAGCTCAGAGTGAACTGTAAGTGTAGGCTCAGTGTGAGCTCAGGATGAACTGTAAGTGGAGGCTGAGAGTGAACTGCAAGTGTAGGCTCAGTGTAAGCTCAGGATGAAATGTAAGTGGAGGCTCAGCGTGAACTATAAGTGGAGGCTCAGGGTGAGCTGTAAGTGTAGGCTCAGGATGAGCTGTAAGTGTAGGCTCAGGATGAACTGTAAGTGTAGGCTCAGGGTGAGCTGTAAGTGTAGGCTCAGGATCAGCTGTAAGTGTTGGCTCAGGTTGAGCTGTAAATAGAGGCTCAGGATGAACTGTAAGTGTAGGCTCAGCTGTAAGTGTAGGCTCAGGGTGAACTGTAAGTGTAGGCTCAGGGTGAACTGTAAGTGGAGGCTCTGGGTGAGCTCAGAGTGAACTTTAATTATAGGCTCAGGATAAGCTGTGAAGTGTAGGCTCAGGGTGAACTGTAAGTGGAGGTTCAGGGTGAACTGTAAGTGGAGGCTCAGGGTGAGCTCAGAGTGAACTGTAAGTGTTGGCTCAGGATAAGCTGTAAGTGTAGGCTCAGGGTGAACTGTAAGTGTAGGCTCAGGATGAACTGTAACTGGAGGCTCAGGGTGAACTGTAAGTGTAGGCTCAGGATGAACTGTAAGTGGAGGTTCAGGGTGAGCTCAGAGTGAACTGTAAGTGTTGGCTCAGGATAAGCTGTAAGTGTAGGCTCAGGGTGAACTGTAAGTGTAGGCTCAGGATGAACTGTAACTGGAGGCTCAGGGTGAACTGTAAGTGTAGGCTCAGGATGAACTGTAAGTGGAGGCTCAGGGTGAACTGTAAGTGGAGGCTCAGGGTGAGCTCAGAGTGAACTGTAAGTGTTGGCTCAGGATAAGCTGTAAGTGTAGGCACAGGGTGAACTGTAAGTGTAGGCTCAGGATGAACTGTAACTGGAGGCTCAGGGTGAACTGTAAGTGTAGGCTCAGGATGAACTGTAAGTGTAGGCTCAGGGTGAAGTGTAAGTGTATGCTCAGGATGTACTGTAAATGGAGGCTCAGGATGAACTGTAAGTGTAGGCTCAGGGTGAGCTGTAAGTGTAGGCTCAGGATGAGCTGTAAGTGTAGGCTCAGGGTGAGCTGTAAGTGGAGGCTCAGGATGTACTGTAAGTGTAGGCTCAGGGTGAGCTGTAAGTGTAGGCTCCGGATGAACTGTAAGTGTAGGCTCAGGATGAGCTGTAAGTGTAGGCTCAGGATGAGCTGTAAGTGTAGGCTCAGGATGAACTGTAAGTGTAGGCTCAGGATGAACTGTAAGTGTAGGCTCAGGGTGAACTGTAAGTGTAGGCTCAGGATGAACTGTAAGTGTAGGCTCAGGGTGAATTGTAAGTGTATGCTAAGGATGTACTGTAAATGGAGGCTCAGGATGAACTGTAAGTGTAGGCTCAGGGTGCGCTGTAAGTGTAGGCTCAGGATTAGCTGTAAGTGTAGGCTCAGGGTGAACTGTAAGTGTAGGCTCAGGATAAACTGTATGTAGGCTCAGGATGAACTGTCAGTGAATGCTCAGGATGAGCTGTAAGTGGAGGATCAGGGTGAGCTGTAAGTGGAGGATCAGGGTGAACTGTAAGTGTAGGCTCAGGATGAACTGTAAGTGTAAGCTCAGGATGAACTGTAAGTGGAGGCTCAGGATGAACTGTGAGTGTAGGCTCAGGGTGAACTGTAAGTGTAGGCTCAGGGTGAATTGTAAGTGTATGCTAAGGATGTACTGTAAATGGAGGCTCAGGATGAACTGTAAGTGTAGGCTCAGGGTGCGCTGTAAGTGTTGGCTCAGGATTAGCTGTAAGTGTAGGCTCAGGGTGAACTGTAAGTGTAGGCTCAGGATAAACTGTATGTAGGCTCAGGATGAACTGTCAGTGAATGCTCAGGATGAGCTGTAAGTGGAGGATCAGGGTGAGCTGTAAGTGGAGGCTCAGGGTGAACTGTAAGTGTAGGTTCAGGGTGAACTGTAAGTGTAGGCTCAGGGGTGAGCTGTAAGTGTAGGCTCAGGATGAACTGAGTGTAGGCTCAGGTTGAACTGTAAGTGGAGGATCAGGGTGAACTGTGAGTGTAGGCTCAGGGTGAACTGTGAGTGTAGGCTCAGGATGAACTGAGTGTAGGCTCAGGGTGAACTGTAAGTGGAGGATCAGGGTGAACTGTGAGTGTAGGTTCAGGGTGAACTGTAAGTGTAGGCTCAGGGGTGAGCTGTAAGTGTAGGCTCAGGATGAACTGAGTGTAGGCTCAGGGTGAACTGTAAGTGGAGGATCAGGGTGAACTGTGAGTGTAGGCTCAGGGTGAACTGTGAGTGGAGGATCAGGGTGAACTGTAAGTGTAGGTTCAGGGTGAACTGTAAGTGTAGGCTCAGGGGTGAGCTGTAAGTGTAGGCTCAGGATGAACTGAGTGTAGGCTCAGGGTGAACTGTAAGTGGAGGATCAGGGTGAACTGTGAGTGTAGGCTCAGGGTGAACTGTAAGTGGAGGATCAGGGTGAACTGTGAGTGTAGGCTCAGGGTGAACTGTAAGTGTAGGCTCAGGGGTGAGCTGTAAGTGTAGGCTCAGGATGAACTGAGTGTAGGCTCAGGGTGAACTGTGAGTGGAGGATCAGGGTGAACTGTGAGTGTAGGTTCAGGGTGAACTGTAAGTGTAGGCTCAGGGGTGAGCTGTAAGTGTAGGCTTAGGATGAACTGAGTGTAGGCTCAGGGTGAACTGTAAGTGGAGGATCAGGGTGAACTGTGAGTGTAGGCTCAGGGTGAACTGTAAGTGGAGGATCAGGATGAACTGTAAGTGTAGGCTCAGGGTGAACTGTAAGTGGAGGATCAGGGTGAACTGTGAGTATAGGCTCAGGGTGAGCTGTAAGTGGAGGCTCAGGGTGAGCTGTAAGTGGAGGCTCAGGGTGAGCTGTAAGTGTAGGCTCAGGGTGAACTGTAAGTGGAGGATCAGGGTGAACTGTGAGTGTAGGCTCAGGGTGAACTGTAAGTGGAGGATCAGGGTGAACTGTGAGTGTAGGCTCAGGATGAACTGAGTGTAGGCTCAGGGTGAACTGTAAGTGTAGGCTCAGGATGAACTGAGTGTAGGCTCAGGGTGAACTGTAAGTGGAGGATCAGGATGAACTGTAAGTGTAGGCTCAGGGTGAACTGTAAGTGGAGGATCAGGGTGAACTGTAAGTGTAGGCTCAGGGTGAACTGTAAGTGGAGGATCAGGGTGAACTGTGAGTATAGGCTCAGGGTGAGCTGTAAGTGTAGGCTCAGGGGTGAGCTGTAATTGTAGGCTCAGGATGAACTGAGTGTAGGCTCAGGGTGAACTGTAAGTGTAGGCTCAGGATGAGCTGTAAGTGTAGGCTCAGGGTGAACTGTGAGTTTAGGCTCAGGGTGAGCTGTAAGTGTAGGCTCAGGGGTGAGCTGTAAGTGTAGGCTCAGGATGAACTGAGTGTAGGCTCAGGTTGAGCTGTAAGTGTAGGCTCAGGATGAACTGAGTGTTGGCTCAGGGTGAGCTGTAAGTGTAGGCTCAGGATGAGCTGTAAGTGTAAGCTCAGGGTCAGCTGTAAGTGTAGGCTCAGGGTCAGCTTAAGTGTAGGCTCTGGATGAGCTGTGAGTGTAGGCTCAGGGTGAACTGTGAGTGTAGGCTCTGGATGAGCTGTAAGTGTAGGCTCAGGGTCAGCTGTAAGTGTAGGCTCTGGATGAGCTGTGAGTGTAGGCTCAGGATGAGCTGTAAGTGTAAGCTCAGGGTGAGCTGTAAGTGTAGGCTCAGGGTCAGCTGTAAGTGTAGGCTCTGGATGAGCTGTGAGTGTAGGCTCAGGGTGAACTGTGAGTGTAGGCTCAGGGCAAGCTGTAAGTGTAGGCTCAGGATGAGCTGTTAGTGTAGGTGGGTAAGCTCGTCAAAGGCTCAGGGTTAGCTTTTAGTGTATTTGGGTAAGCTTGTTAGAGCAAAAGGTTCATAGTGAGGTATTAATGAAGTTGTGTAAATTCGTTAGGCGAAAGACAGTGCCCTTGACTTTACTTCTTCATGATAGTAATGCTTGAGATTTTGTCTTAACCTTGATATTGTGACAGTTTAAAAAATATCTTTTCTATGAGGTATTACAGGCAGTTTAGGTAGGAATGTATCCACTCTTTTTGTACAGTTTGCATTATGTGATGCATTTAACAGAGGTAAAACTGTCTTGTCAGGCTAAAACAATTATGTGTATTGTACTTTACAAAATATTTCTTACTGGTCTATACTTTAGCTACCATATTGCAATTCAGTAATTGTTATATACTCAAAGCAGCATTTAACAGTCCTTTCTCATTTGGTTTGATGTTCTTGATTTTATTTACTACAGCTATGATAAAACTGAACATGTACAATAATAATAATAATGTTTTTATCAATTAAATGTACATTTGAGCCGTGCCATGGGAAAACCAACATAGTGGCTTTGCGAACAGCATGGATCCAGATCAGCCTGCGCATCCACGCAGTCTGGTCAGGATCCTTGCTGTTCGCTAACAGTTTCCCCAATTCCAATAGGCTTTAAAAGCGAACAGCATGGAGCCTGACCAGACTGCGCAGATGCGCAGGCTGGTCTGGATCCATGCTGGTCGCAAAGCCACTATGTTGGTTTTCTCATGGCACGGCTCATTTCAATACCTTTCTTATATAATGTATGTCTGTAATTATGTTGTTTTGTTTCATGTATAATGTTTTTCAATTCATAACCGGAGGATAGGAAATACTAAATGTGTTTAAATGTCATTGCCCGGCAGAAAGTTGATTAGTCTCGCACATCATTCAAAACCACTGCAAACAATTATCATATCATACCAAGGCAGAGAATTAACATTTAAAAGGATGAATGTTGCTGATGCCAGCTCTTTCACAAATATTAGCACCAACTTTATTTTGTACGTAATGCTGGTATTCGTCATTCTTGCATTAGCAACTCCAGGAATACTGTGAATCTTTTATTAACATTTACTTCAAACTGGTAAATGGTATCAATCCTACTGTCTTTTTATTATTCACAAGTTAAAAGACAGACTGTACTTTTAGACAGGTTAGTTACCTTAGTTCATACACTGCACCTTTAGACATGATACCTTAGTTAACCTTTAGCCTGATAAATTTCTAAAATAGGACTGGTCCATCATTCAATTTGGGCAGTACTAGTGTACTATTTATTATTCTAATGGCCGTTCACTGGAAATTAACTGACTGAATAGCTTACAGTGCAGATTATGATCAACCTGCCGGATGTGCATGCAGATCTTGGTCTGCACAGGTTTTAATGGCAGAATCGCTAGCCACTAGCACTAGCAGGTTAAAGGTTAACAGACAGACTGTACCTTCACCAAGTTGTAGTAAATTTGCTAAATGTAGATTGCATCTATGTCCACCTATTTTTCAGGTCCACAGGAAAACAGTGATGATCTCAGATGCAGGATCGCAGATGCAATATTTGAGAACAAAGGTTATGCTGCCACACATCCATTGGCTCACAGTTAATGTGGACTGGTTCCACTGTCAATGATATAGACTATGTATTGTCTGGTATGACCTTCCATGCAAAAGTTACATGTGTATTCATTGAAATCTGGCAGTGTAGTCAGTAGTCTGGCTATAACATTATAAATGTACGCAGGTGTATATGAAAAATGAAAGAAATGAATTCTATATGCAGATGTCAACCGTATTTGTTACCTTTGCCTATAGGGCAATTTGTGAGAATAAACTTACTGATGGAAACGTGTGAACTCGGCAGTAAGTGCTTGAGAATGCTGAAATAAGATTTTAAAGGGACACACTTCCAGATTTATTAAATTTATTCAACTTTAGATAGTACACAATTGTGGAAACTGAATCTCCAGTACCTTGTGTATCCTCTCTTGACTGTGATACTAATGCACGAGTTGTAAGAAACAAGGAGGCAAGTGCTATAGTTTATTTTTCTTTTGCAAAATGGTTGCATAAAATTCAGATAAAATACTTGTGTATATATAGTGTCTGTTGTTTTTGAAGGGTTATGCAGTCAGGATTTTATGAAGTTGCCGTAATTTTCAAGAAATGAAACTGAAACTACTAAGATTTGTTTCCAGAAAAACATGTCAGAAATAACTCCTGAACAGACTCCATCAAACCAAGTGTACTGTCAATGTCCTTGGTTGTGTTCTGAGATTTTAAAGGATGTGATAGATTTTTATGCCCCCGAAGGGAGGCATATAGTTTTTGAACCGTCTGTCTGTCGGTCTGTCCGCAATTTTCGTGTCCGGTCCATATCTTTGTCATCGATGGATGGATTTTCAAATAACTTGGCATGAATGTGTACCACAGTAAGACGACGTGCAGTGCGCAAGACCCAGGTCCGTAGCTCAAAGGTCAAGGTCACACTTAGACGTTAAAGGATAGTGCATTGATGGGCGTGTCGGGTCCATATCTTTGTCATCGATGGATGGATTTTCAAATAACTTGGCATGAATGTGTACCACAGTAAGACGACATGCAGTGGGCAAGACCCAGGTCCGTAGCTCAAAGGTCAAGGTCACACTTAGACATGAAAGGATAGTGCATTGATGGGCGTGTCCGGTCCATATCTTTGTCATCGATGGATGGATTTTCAAATAACTTGGCATGAATGTGTACCACAGTAAGATGACGTGTAGTGCGCAAGACCCAGGTCCGTAGCTCAAAGGTCAAGGTCACATTTAGACGTTAAAGGATAGTGCATTGATGGGCGTGTCAGGTCCATATCTTTGTCATTGATGGATGGATTTTCAAATAACTTGGCATGAATGTGTACCACAATAAGACGACGTGTCACACGCAAGACCCAGGTCCGTAGCTCAAAGGTCAAGGTCACACTTAGACGTTAAAGATCATTTTTCATGATAGTGCATTGATGGGCATGTCCGGTCCATATCTTTTTCATTCATGCATGGATTTTAAAATAACTATGCATGAATGTGTGACACAGTAAGACGATGTCGCGCGCGCAAGACCCAGGTCCGTAGGTCAAAGGTCCTAAACTCTAACATCGGCCATAACTATTCATTCAAAGTGCCATCGGGGGCATGTGTCATCCTACGGAGACAGCTCTTGTTTAAACTATTACAACAGCAGTCTTTATGTGCCATTTGGCAGCCATAAAAAGCCGCCACATAGCTGTATTTTCTGGTCTTTTAGGGTTATGGAGTCCAACTAAATTAAAGTCCTGTGTAAATGTATTACAGTTAAGCCTGTACTACGAGGCATGACTGTATTGCACATCTCGTTGCCTCTCATGAACAGACTATCAAACAGAATTTTGCTAGGTTTCTTGGTTGTGTTTTATGCTTCTTAGGGATATTCTTAAAGATTTAATTCCATATCAAACAGATCCAACAGGAACATATTGTATACATTTGATTGACGACTACTAGTTACCTACCATTTATATCATGAAGATTGTTATATTCATGCATGGTGGACAAGCTGTATTGTCCAATCTATGTCCATAACTAGTGAAAGGTTCAGTATTTAGCTGGATAGTCCAATCTATGTCCACAACCAGTGAAAGGTTCAATATTTAGCTGTATAGTCCAATCTATGTCCACAACCAGTGAAAGATTCAATATTTAGCTGGATAGTCCAGTCTATGTCCACAACCAGTGAAAGGTTCAGTATTTAGCTGTATAGTCCAATCTATGTCCACAACCAGTGAAAGGTTCAATATTTAGCTGTATGTCCACAACTAGTGAAAGGTTCAATATTTAGCTGTATGTCCACAACCAGTGAAAGGTTCAATATTTAGCTGTATAGTCCAATCTATGTCCACAACCAGTGAAAGGTTCAATATTTAGCTGGATAGTCCAATCTATGTCCACAACCAGTGAAAGGTTCAATATTTAGCTGGATAGTCCAGTCTATGTCCACAACCAGTAAAAAGGTTCAGTATTTAGCTGTATTGTCCAATCTATGTCCACAACCAGTATAAGATCATCCGCATCGAATTGCACCGAACGAATCGAGAGGCTCGCGTTGATGTTGATTTGTTTGTTTGTTTTGGGTTTAACGCCGTTTTTCAACAGTATTTCAGTCATGTAACGGCGGGCAGTTAACCTAACCAGTGTTCCTGGATTCTGTACCAGTACAAACCTGTTCTCCGCAAGTGACTGCCAACTTCCCCACATGAATTATCAGAGGTGGAGGATGAATGATTTCAGACACGATGTCTTTTATCAAATCGTCACGGAGAACATACGCCCCGCCCGGGGATCGAACTCGCGACCCGTCGATCTGTAGTCCGACGCTCTCCCTACTGAGCTAAGCGGGCGGGCCTTTCAACGAGTTTATCCAAATACAAACAAAAAGCTTCAACAGCTGCTCTAAACCTTGGGTTCAAAGAAACGAGGTGTGTGAAGTACTCTGGGGAATATTTTGAGAAAATTTGACATGTGTATTGTGTCCGACATTGCCACATAGACTTTCTGCAATTATTTATTCATTTAGTTGCCCTGCTCACGTTTACCTAACGTTGCTATGGTAATAATAATTAGCGTGTTACTTTTAATTTTCTGAGAAAGATTAAAAGGTATATGGAGCTATATATGTTTAAAGAATTGGGTAAAAATTAAAAAATAATGTTACTGCACTTATCCCGAAACTTTCCGAACACACCTCGAACATCCACCAGTGAAGGGTTCTATATTAAAGATTCGATGAATAGTTGACGTCTTGAAATTGGAATATCATAAAATCATAGAAAGAAAATCATAGAAAGAAATAGTTGTTTTACATGGAAATTGCACAGTTTATTAATTAAGTACATTATTCTAAAATTCAGGTGTCAATTTAATGATAAATGCTTGAATTCCCAAAAGGGGACCACAATAAGGGCCCTCACTTCTAGACAGTTCAGAGCCTTTAAAATCTAACCATTTTCAAAGAAATGTTGAACATATTCATTTTATTGCATTTGCAATGTACGAGTACTGAAATTTTGAATAATAAGATTGATCATCTTTAGAAATTTTGAAAATTGATTGGTTTTTATTTCTTTACAAATGTAATTCTATTTTAAAAGGGAAATAACTTCTTGTGAATATTTGATGTTTGGAGCAGACTGCCATTTGCAATTAAATCAAAGGGAAACAACTATTGTAAGCAAATGTGCATAATCACTTTCATGACGCGGAAATGATTAATCAGTAAAAAGAGAATTATAAACCGTGAAAATAAGTTCTTACAATGTTTTGCAAACAAACAACGTCTTTACAGACATTCTAGTCATTCAATACATGTTTTCCTGTTTTGTTCCGTACTGTCTCGTATTTATTTTCAAAAAGCTGTCCCCCTTTGAAAAACAATTCCATTTGTAGAGAAATGAAAATAAACAATTTTCAAATTTCCTGAAAACGCTGTTTAACCTTGTCATTTGAAGTTTCAACACTCGTACAGTGCTGCAAATGCTTCAAAACGAAGATGAGCAGCATTTCTTTGACAATGGTGAAATTTTAAAGGTGCTGCACTGCCCAGAAGTGCGGCCCCTTAATTTGGACCCTATCTGGGAATTAAGCATTTATCAATAAACTGACAATCGGTTTTAAGAATAATATTCCTATTTTATCAGCTGTTCAATTTTCGTGTCCTACATTTTTTTCTTTCTATGATTTGATGTTCAAGTTTCAAGATATCAAATATCCATCGAACCCTTAAGCTGGATATTCATAACCAGTGAAACATTTTATATTTAGCTCCACAGTCCAATCTACATTGTCAACTTACTGATACATGTACTAGTATATACAATGAAATCCAGAAAAGGACTGCATAAAGGGGTCACACTTTCGTACATTTCAATGCCTTTAAATACACTATTTTCAAACAAGAGCTCGTAGAACACGAAATGCCACCCTTGATGCATTCAGTAACTGCACAAGGAACAGAAATTATTTGGTCACTGAGCACTGGACATTTGACGAACTGACTTCAAATCAATAATCATGGGTCATTTACCAGTCATAAGTGACCTCTGTATCAAATGTGATCTTAAACTAAAGCATTCTCTTGTTATTTGGCAAAAAATGTTCTACTGTTCCGAGTCATTGTGACCTTGACCTCAAAATCAATATCAAAATCAATGACAACCTCCCTATCAACTTTTATGATCCTAAGCCCAAGCATTCTCGAGTTATAGTCTGGAAACTGTAAAAGTGTTCCGGGTCACTATGACCTTGACCATTGACCTACTAACCTCAAACTCAATAGGGGTCATCTGTTGATCATGACCAACCTCTCTTATCAGCTTTCATGATTCTAGGCCCAAGCGTTCTCGAGTTGTCATCCGGAAACTGTGACCTTGACTTTTGACCAACTGACCTCAAATCAACAAGAGGGTCATGATGACCCTAGATCGCTCACCTGAGTAATATGAGCTACATGTTTCAAATGTCAAAATGATGATAAAATATTAAGAAAGTTTCATGGTCAATGAAATTCAATTTTATGATTTGTGTGCAAAACTGTGTATGTCATCAAAATTTCAAGGTTGTATCTTACAAAACAAGAAAGTAGGTCAGTAGGTCAAGGTCACAGTCAAGTGACATCATATTACTTGGGGTCATCAGGTAACTATAATTAAACAGTCTTGGAAATAAGATCAGATGATTTTTTTAAGTATTTTTCCTATATAACTCACATAATAACTAAGTGACCCCAAGGCAGGGCCTCTTTTAACCCCAGGGGCATATTTGAATAATTTTGGTAAAGGACTACTAGAAAATGCATCATACCAAATATCAAAAGCCTAGGTCGTATGGTTTCAGACAAGAAGATTTTTAAAGCTTTTTCCTATATAAGTCTATATAAAACTTGGGGCCCCCAGGGCTTCTTTTTACCCAAGGGGTACAATTTGAACAATTTTGGTTGAAGACCATAAGACAGTGCTACAAACCAAATATCAAAGGTCTAAGTGTTGTGGTTCCAGACAAGAAGATTTTTAAACTTTTTTTCCTATATAAGTATGTAAAACTTGGGACCCCCGTGACAGGGCCATATTTGACCCTAGGGGGATAATTTGAACAATCTTGGTAGAGGACCACTAGATGATGCTACATACCAAATATCAAAGCCTTAGGCCATGTGGTTTTGTACAAGAAGATTTTCAAAGTTTTCCCTATATAAGTCTATATGAACCATGTGACCCCCGGGGCAGGGCCATATTTGACCCTAGGGGGATAATTTGAACAATTTTGGTAGAGGACCACTAGATGATGCTACACATTATATATCAAAGCCCTAGGCCCTGTGGTTTTGGACAAGAAGATTTTTAAAGTTTTTCCTTTCGGTTGCCATGGCAACCAGAGTTCTGCATGGAATTCAATTCTTTGAACAATTTTGAAAGGGGGCCAATCAAGGATCATTCCTGTGAAGTTTGGTGTAATTCTGCCCAGTGGTTTTCAAGAAGATTTTTTTTAGAAATTGTTGACGGACAACCGACGACAGACATAAAGCGGTCACAATAGCTCACCTTGTCACTTCGTGACAGGTGAGCTAACAAGGGTCATCTGCTGGTCATGACCAACCTCCCTGTCGACTTCCATAATCTTAGGCTCAAGCGTTCTTGAGTTATCATCCGGAAACCAATTGGTCTATATACTGACTGACCGACATCTGCAAAACAATATACTTCGAAGGGGGGCATAAAAACTGCTATGAATCTTCCTTATGATGCATTTGCAGTAATATCCAAGTGCTGAAATGTCACAGAACTAGGTGGAATGTTAGTTTCAGAATTAGTTTATTTCTATTTCTTTACAAATGGCATTAATTTTTAAAGGGAGACAACTTTTTGAGAATACAAAAATGTACTTTAAGTATCTAGCCTTTAGGGACAGTATGGTACAACATGCAAGTTAGATTGTTGGTAAAGATATTTGTTTACCAAATATTTCTGTTATAATGATATACTTCTAAACCGTAACAATCTTCTCTACATAGATAAAAACTATAGACAGACAACCCAGTTTTAAACTTGAAGACACATTCTGATCACTGTTCATGTAGATTGTGTAGACATTGTCGATGATGACACATTAAACTTGACCTAAATTTCATCAAGATATTCCAACAAGGGTTTCTTGCAGATCAAGTAGTGTTGGGTTTTGCTTCGATTTTGACATAGTGACATAGTTTCTTTTTATTTCATGTTTCACCATTCTCATAAGTTCTTACCAATGAAAAATATGTTTTTCAGATTTGTTTATTGTAAAAACATCAAATGAAAATATTCAACAGTTCTTTGAAAATGAGCAGACTCGGTTTTTCTAAATGTATCAAGCTTGGCCCAAAGGCCCGTTCCTCAGTAAAATTATTCAGCTTACATACAGTGAAACACCGCTCGCTCGAGCATCGATGACTCGAGCACTTGGGCTCACTCGAGCAATTCATGTGGTCCCGGCCGATTTCCTTCTATTTTCTATGTGATATTACCATGGCTGGGTCGAGCATCGATAACTCGATCGCTCGAGCATGACACCTGGTTCCTGTGTATTAATTTACTCTTTGTTGCTTCTGGCTAACTCGAGCAGAGGTGTCAAAATTTTTCACACCTTCGGCGGTCAGAATGTATCGGTTAATTAAACATTTTCACACACCGTGAGAATTGCGTAGTCTATTCCCAGACTATCTTAAATGTTTGTTTGTCGGTATATTTGATATTATGATGAGATTATTTATTGATTAAAGCGTAAAGAAAAGTTTTATTGATCAAATATCGATCAATTACTGATAACTTAAAGCATCTTTTCTGCGGGATCGAGAAGATAGTTATGAGATCTTAGTAATTTAATCAGCAGTTGTTTGCATGCAAATGAAGGAAATAATATAGCCGTTTCATAAAATTGAGACGATAATTATGATATGCACTTATTGATGAATAAAAAATTTTAAAAAATCTTAGTTGTTTCTTCGCATGTGCCTTTTACAAATTACATATTGAAACGTCTATCAATAGATAACGTTTGTAATACGTTTGTTTTTGAAAATGTCACACGTATGTTATTATTACGCATCACTGTTTACTCAGCAAACGGTCCCGATGACAATTGGTAAAACAAACTTTAGTTTTCTTCGTATGTTGGTCAATGTTTGGGTTGCTCGAAACCATGGATAACTCGAGCATTTTGCTCATCCCCTTGCGACCTCGAGCGAGCGGTGTTTTACTGTATATGTAATAAAAACAGGGCCATGATGGCCCTTTATCGCTCACCCGAGTACCATTGCTCTTAATGATAAGATCAAGTTTTGACAAAGATCACATAGGCATACACATTAAATATCATCAGGATAAATATTTTCTTTAACAGTCCCCTTTAACCTATGGGTCACATACTAGTCAGGACCAATCTCCATACCAAGTTTGAGGGTCCTAGGCTCAATTGCTGCATTTTTGTACTTGCATGACTATTCCTTACCCTGGAAGACTTAAATAACATTTAAAACCAACCTCATTAGATGCTGCTGAGGTACATTCATTTACATAAAATAAAGGGAGGTACCGTATTTTCCCAAATAGACGCCCCCGGGGGCGTTACATTTTCCAAAGAGGATGCGTCATTTGAGGTAAAAAAATAAAAAATAATTTTTTTTACAAAACTTAAAAACATCGTTCAAACCAACTGTAAAGTGTTTCTGTGTTGTTTAATTCCCCCAAAACGTAATTATTTGGCATCCAATTTAATGTAGTGTGTCTTAAAATTATGCATTTAAATACGGTACCTCATGTATTCCGTGACACCCTCGCGACATTACACATTACGTCATCATACCCAAACAGCTGTGTACTCCGATAATATTTTCCTTATTACATGCGGGTACTGCAATACACAATGTCAGTCGTTTGACACGCTGCTTATGTGCCGGCTTTTAAATTAAAAGTTTTTAAAACTGCCGAAGAAAAGGTTAACACTTTGCCGCAAATTTGTTTAAAGTCGACAGGAAGCTTGTGCGCGGGTGGTGCAAAAACAAATCAAAAATGGATTTACCGTTTAATTTTCTATTTGATGATTGGATACGTACCGTACTTAGTATAAACGTTTTGGATTTACGGTACATGTACTGTTTAAAAGTGTGTTTAATTCTTAATACATTGGATACTTAACTGTAAATTACTTATTATGTGGACTTATAAAAATGAGGTAGGTGATTTTTTTTCGTTCTTGTTGACTTTTTTTCCCCTCCAAAACGGGTGGGGGGCGTTAATTAGAGGGGGGGCCTTAATTCGGGAAAATACGGTAATTTGTCATAAATTCAGTCAAAGGTTATCTGATGGCATAAATGACATTTCAAATCAGTATCTTCATTAGTTACGGAGATATACCCATTTTAATTTGAAATAAAGGGAAGTAATTTGACATAAAATCAGTCCATAGTTATCTACCCTGATTGTCTCAGTCCAACTTACGACAATAATGAAATTTCAAATGAGTCCTATAAGTACTTACTGATATAAATCCATTTTGATTAAAATCAGGGTAGGTAATCAGATATAAAATAACTCCAGAACCTACGATTGGTTCTGACAGATTCATCATGGAATCCAAGATTTATTGTTGTTGAAGATATTTTGCAAGTTTGTATAAAATCAAACCATAAATGAAGTCTCCATATGGCTGCAAAAGCCAAAATAGCAAATTTTGGACCTTTAAGGGGCCATAACTCTGGAACCCATAATGGGATCTGGCCAGTTTTCGAAAGGAACCGAGATATTATGCCAATACAAGTTGTGTGCAAGTTTTATTAAAGTTGATTGCAAACTGTTTGTCTATCCTATTCACAAGCCAAAAATAGCAAATTTTGGCCCTTTAAGGGGCCATAACTCTGAAACCAATGATGGGATCTGGCCAGTTTTCGAAAGCAACCAAGATATTATACAAATACAAGTTGTGTGCAAGTTTTATTAAAGTTGATTGCAAAATGCGGTCTCTCTCATGTTCACAATCAGATTTAAAATAACTCCAGAACCTACGATTGGTTCTGACAGATACATCATGGAATCCAAGATTTATTGTTGTTGAAGATATTTTGCAAGTTTGTATCAAATCAAACCATAAATGAAGTCTCCATATGGCTGCAAAAGCCATAAATGGCAAATTTTGGCCCTTTAAGGTGCCAGAACTCTGGAACCTATGATGAGATCTGGCCTGTTTTCGAAAGGAACCGAGATATTATGCCCATACAAGTTGTGTGCAAGTTTGATTAAAATAAAATACAAAATGTGGTCTCTATCGTGTTCACAAGGAAATTGTGAACGGACAAAGGGCGATCACAAGAGCTAAAAACAGTTCATTTCTGACTGAAGTTAAAGAGAACTAGAAAATGCTTTTGTAAAAAAGCGCATGTCTCCCCAAATGCAAAGTGCTATAGGCAAGAAGTATATAGGGGTCAGGAGCAAAAGTCAAAGAGACACTGATGGTTGGCTGCAATAGGGATCATCTACTTGGCATGTCCAGTCATCCCGCTAAATTTCAACACTCTGGGCCTAGTGGTTCTCAAGTCACTGTTCAGGCTCCTGTGACCTTGACCTTTGATCAAGTGACCTCAAAATAAAAAGGGGTCATCTACTCTGAATGTCCAATCATCCTATTAAGTTTCAACATTGTAGGTCAAGTGGTTCTCAAGTTATTTCCAAAAAATGATTTTACATGAACAGGCCACTGTGACCTTGACCTTTAATTGACTGACTCCAAAATCAATAGGGGTCATCTGCATGTTCAATCATCCTATGAAGTTTCAACATTCTGGGTCAAGTGGTTCTCAAGTTATTGATCGGAACTGGTTATCAATGTTCAGGTCCCTGTGACCTTGACCTTTAACGGAGTGACCCCAAAAACAATAGGGGTCATTTACTCTGTATGAACAATCATCCTATGAAGTTTCAACATTCTGGGTCGAGAGGTTCTCAAGTTATTGATTGGAAATGGTTTTCCATGTTCAGGCCCCTGTGGCCTTGACCTTTAATAGAGTGACCCCAAAATTGTTAGGGGTCATCTACTCTGCATGACCAATCATCCTATGAAGTTTCATCATTCTGGGTCAAGTGGTTCTCAAGTTACTGACCGGAAATGGTTTTCAATGTTCAGGACCCTGTGACCTTGACCTTTAATGGAGTGACCCCAAAATCGATAGGGGTCATCTACTTCGCATGTACAATCATCCTATGAAGTTTCAACATTCTGGGTGAAGTGGTTCTCCAGTTATTGGTCGGAAATGGTTTTCCATGTTCAGGCCCCTGTGACCTTGACCTTTGATGGAGTGACCCCAAAATCAATAGGGGTCATCTACTCTTCATGATCAATCATCCTATGAAGTTTCAACATTCTGGATCAAGTGGTTCTCCAGTTATTGATCGGAAATGGTTTTCAATGTTCAGGCCCCTGAGACCTTGACCTTTGACGGAGTGACCCCAAAATCATTAGGGGTCATCTACTCTTCATGACCAATCATCCTATGAAGTTTCAACATTCTGGGTCAAGTGGTTCTCTAGTTATTGATCGGAAATGGTTTTCAATGTTCAGGCCCTTGTGACCTTGACCTTTGACGGAGTGACCCCAAAATCAATAGGGATCATCTACTCTTCATGACCAATCATCCTATGAAGTTTCAACATTCTGGGTCAAGTGGTTCTCTAGTTATTGATCGGAAATGGTTTTCAATGTTCAGGCCCGTGACCTTGACCTTTGACAGAGTGACCCCAAAAACAATAGGGGTCGTCTACTCCAGCAGCCCTACAACCCTATAAAGTTTGAAGGTTCTAGGTCAAATGGTTCTCCAGTTATTGCTCGGAAATGAAGTGTGACGTACGGACGGACGGACGGACAGGGCAAAAACAATATGTCTCCTGGGTGAGACATAATTATACTATCAGTAAGATGCAGGTTATTATGTCACTTGGGCTGCATCTCATGATACAATCACTTTTTAGGAAATATTATTTCTTTATTATAAATACTAGGTCGACTATACAAGTGACAGCTATCCAACTGGCCCCAATGTGTCTGGATTCTCGGTTAAGTTTTGATGCATATTCAATTCACCAGTTACTACTCAACAGACCTGCTTCAAACTTCAAATGATTGTCTCATCATCACCACCCACACCATATACAGTCAAACATGTCCCAAGCAGCCAGTCAAGTGACACAATGTACATGCAGCTGCTTAAGCGGAACAAAATCTTCCATTTTTAAGAGATTGATGCACTTTTACTGTATCATTACTAAAAGGATTTTTTTCACTATTATTCAACGATTTGTGTCTCATCAACTTTATCAGGCCCATTCACCCTGGTATCAATCTTTTAGGATTTTACTTAATGTTATACTGTGAAATCATTAATATTCGTGGGGCACTAATTTTCGAGGTTGAGACAATCCACGAAATTTAATCCCAATGAACAAGTAAAATTACCATTCATTTTATGTTCAAAAGTTGAAAAACCCCACAAAATTTAATGCCCAGGTGAATTAAATGATTTTACACTATATGAAACACATTAAGTCTGTGGTTATCAAATCTTATACTTCCCTGCCAGTCAGCATTCTAGTTCCCCAATTTCTGTAATATTTTATCTCCAATGACAAACCTGACAGCAATTTTAAGAGGTCAAATTTTTCAATACATGTACCCGAGTACATAGTATACAAAATCAGCTAAAAATAGTAAAGGTCTAAGGAAACTTGCCCAAATTCTTCTCGTATATAAAGATAACATACATACATGTAGAAAAACGTTTTATCAGTATTCAGTCAACAGAATTTCACAGCAATTATGAGCTTCTTTCATTTGTATGGTATAGCTAACAGTGAGGTGCGCAAGATGCAACATATTCAAAACATGACGTGCAAAACTTGTCCTTAACAGGAGGAAATTTGACAGTTCCAAACAAGCATTGTATGACTTACATTGGTTACCATGAAAGCAAGGACTGAGTTTAAGACACTTTCTTTCATTTATAAGTGCCACAATGGCAGAGCACCTTTGTATTTAACAGAACTGCTTACAGAGTATGTTCCAAGTAGACAAGGTTTGAGATCGTCAGAAACTTCTGAATGTCATTATGTTGTTCCATACAACAAGTGCAAAACATTTAATGGAAGTTTCTGTATTACTGGTCAAAAACTGTGGAATGAGCTGCCGTTATCATTACGCAAAAGCAAATCACTTGATACATTCCAAAAAAAATCTGAACTGTATTTTAGAGACTTCATGGCATTATTTTAAATTTTTTGATATTTGTTTTATATGCAATAACAGCAGGTGTTAAGTTTTTAATTTTTTGTGAGTTTTTATATTTCATCACATATTTTTAAGGTTTGTTAAATTAAATGTATGCCATTGAATATGTCGTACAGAAATAGGCATTGAATCAAATTAATCAGTTTCAGTTTTATCTGTAGCACATTTAAATTATGTCAAGCATGAACCTCAAAATAGATGCCAAGAAAATGAGCTATGTGAAAAGCGTCTATCATACCTCATACGGAAAACCCTCATGATCAGTTTGAATGCAGTTGTTTGTAGATGGTTAACAGTTAGTATCTCACAAGATAAAACTGGTACAACAGACTTAATTTACATGGAAATCACTAATTACATGTGTGATAAAAATAACAAGCTGTTTCCACAGAAGGCTTTTATTTGCCGAGACTGACATGTAAGTTATTACAGCATATTTTAGAAGGTTGTGTGTGGTCGGTTTGTGGTGAACCGTGGTGTGTGCTGTTTCTTTTCAATCCTGTGCTGAAGTGGGAACCTGATCTTCGAGTCCTGAAATAGAATGACATGCACATTAAGGCCAAGTTACAACATGTACATACATGTATGCTGTAAAATCAGGCATTTTTGAAAGGTAAAGTTTACTATTTTTAAAATCGAAACTGGTGCATGTCCAAAAATACTACCAACACTGGCGAAACATAAAGGACAATTTAAAAGAACAGTAGCACTAACACCAGAATTAATTTTTTCTGGACAGTTAACAAATACAGTGAAAGTAAATCCATCCACAAAAATACCTGGTTTTACAGTACATAATTCATTTTTGTTATCAATACTGGGTATTTAGTGCTTTATTGCCTTCATTTAAGTTGATGTTTACCAGTTATTTTATAAGTTGACGATAATCTATTGATCTTTTTGTAGATGATTACCTGTTGATCTTTTCTAGTTATCATTAAGCTAATTATTGCTGGCCAGATTCACTTTCAAATCAAAATACAAATGATGAGAAAGGCGACTGGCAGCGAATTATTCTAGCACCAAATATTTAAGTGTTCAACAACAGTCAGCTGTTAACACTGCAAGATTGTGCAAAAGTCAGCATTTCAGACTTTACTTTGAAAGATATCATAACATCAACTGACAACTAGAGCTGCTTTTGAGAAAAGCGCGTCTCCCACAACTGCCTAATCATCTAAATAGTAAGTCAGTCTTTACATACTGTTTACTCATAAGAAATATACCTTTGAAGAGTAAAAAGGCTGATTTTGGGTAATTCAAGGGCCATAATTCCAAAGTGCCTGTGGTGATTTGGCTAGTAAATAAACTTAGTTGAGGAGTTATGGTCAAACACATTTGGTTCAAGTTTGGTAATGATTGGATGAGTACTGTATGACTTATAGTGCGGACGAGTAAAAAAAAAAGCCGATTTTCGGTAATTCAAGGGCCCTAATTCCGAAGAGCCTGGGCCGATTTGGCTAGTTGGCTAAGGACTTATGGTCAAACACATTTTGTTCAAGTTTGGTGAAGATCGGATGAGAAATGTTTGACTTAGAGCGCGCGGACAAGAGTAAAAAGGCCGATTTTCTGTAATTCAAGGGCCATAATTCCTAAGTGCCTAGGCCAATTTGGCTAGTTATCAAATCTGGCTGAGGACTTATGGTCAAACACATTTTGTTCAAGTTTGGTGAAGATCGGATGAGAAATATTTGACTTAAATCGCAGACAAGATTTGTGACAGACACACAGAGAAGAGTAAATCAACGTCTCCCACACCACTGTATGGTGGGAGACATAATAAACAAGAGGGCCATGAAGGCCCTGTATCGCTCACCTGACCTATTGACCTAAAGATCATCAAGATCAACATTCTGACCAAGTTTCATTAAGATATGGTCATAAATGTAGCCTCTAAAGTGTTAACTAGCTTTTCCTTTGATTTGACCCGGTGACCTAGTTTTTGCCCCCACATGACCCAGATTCGAACTTGACCTAAAGATCATCAAGATTAACATTCTGATTAAGTTTCATGAAGATACTGTCATAAATCTGGCCTCTAGAGTCTTAACAAGCTTTTCCTTTGATTTGACCTAGTGACCTAGTTTTTTTAACACACCTGACCCAGATTTAAACTTGACCTATAGATCATCAAGATTAACATTCTGACCAAGTTTCATTAAGATATGGTCATAAATGTGGCCTCTAAAGTGTTAACTAACTATTCCTTTTATTTGACCCCCGTGACCTAGTTTTTGACCCGACATGACCCAGATTCGAACTTGACCTAAAGACCATCAAGTTTAAACATTCTGACTAAGTTTCATGAAGATATAGTCAAAAATGTGGCCTCTAGAGTGTTAACAAGCTTTTCCTTCGATATGACCTAGTGACCTAGTTTTTTGACTCCATCTGACCCAGATTTAAACTTGACCTAAAGATTATCAAGATTAACATTCTGACCAAGTTTCATTAAGATATGGTCATAAACGTGGCCTCTACAGTGTTAATTAGCTTTTCCTTTGATTTGACCCTGTGACCTAGTTTTTGACCCGACATGCCCCAGATTCAAAATTGCCCTAAAGATCATCAAGTTTAACATTCTGACTAAGTTTCATGAAGATATAGTCATAAATGTGGCCTCTAGAGTGTTAACAAGCTTTTCCTTTGATATGACCTAGTGACCTAGTTTTTGACCCCACCTAACCCAGATTTGAACTTGAGCTATAGATCATCAAGATTTGACCAAGTTTCATTAAGGTATGGTCATAAATGTGGCCTCTAGTGTAAACTAGCTTTTCATTTGATTTGGCTTGGTGACCTAGTTTTTTATCCTACATGACCCAGATTCAAACTGGACCTTAAGATCATCAATATTAACAATCTGACCAAGTTTCATGAAGATACAGTCATAAATGCGGCTTCAACAGTGTTAACAAGCTTTTCCTTTGATTTGACCTGGTGACCTAGTTTATGATCCCAGATAACCAAATATCGAACTCGTCCAGATTTTTATTAAGGGTAACATTCTGACCAAGTTTCATTAAGATTGGGCCAAAAATGTGACCTCTAGAGTGTTAACAAGCTTTTTCTTTGATTTGACCTGGTGACCTAGTTTTTGACCCAGATGACCCAATATCGAACTCGTCCAAGATTTTATTGAGGGTAACATCCTGACCAAGTTTCATTAAGATTGGGCCAAAATTGTGACCTCTAGAGTGTTAACAAGCTTTTCCTTTGATTTGACCTGATGACCTAGTTTTTGACCCCAGATGACTTAATATCGAACTCGTCCAAGATTTTATTGAGGGTAACATTCTGACCAAGTTTCATTAAGATTGGGCCAAAAATGTGACCTCTAGAGTGTTAACAAGCTTTTCCTTTGATTTGACCTGATGACCTAGTTTTTAACCCCAGATGACCCAATATCGAACTCGTCCAAGATTTTATTGAGGGTAACATTTTGACCAAGTTTCATTAAGATTGGGTCAAAAATGTGACCTCTAGAGTGTTAACAGTCAAATTGTTGACGACGGACGACGGACGGACGACGGACGACGACGGACGCCGGACACAGGGTGATCACTAAAGCTCACCTTTGAGCACTTTGTGCTCAGGTGAGCTAAAAATCAATAAAAGTCAACATAAATTGATAACATTACTTTCTAGAAGTACACATGCATGTAACATTGTTGCTACCCTGATTCACTTTCACATCCATATTGAAATAAGAAAGGCGACGGGTTGCAAGTTGATCTTGCACCAATATGAAAGTGTTCAACAGCAATTCGCAGTTAACACAGCAAGATTGTGCTATAGTCAATTGGGTAGTAGGAGTTGTAGCAGCAAGTTTAAGCATTTTCCTAAAGTAGGGTTTAATGCAAGAAGGAACGCAACAGGAATATTTTGTGATATATCAACTATATCTTTCAAAAATGCCCAAGTTTTCAACTACTTCAATGCCATGATTAGCCTCCAATCCAACTTAAGGTGATTGCTTACTACTTGCCAACTTAAGGTGATTGCCAAATACTGTGAAATCATTTTTATTCGCGTAGGACGAATTTTCGTGTATTTCGCGCTAGGACCGAAGCGCGAATTAAAGACCGCGCTATTATTATTTTTAAGTTTATTTTTCATTTCTAAAATGGAAAATGCCGGATTAAATCCTGCGCGAAACAGTCCTTTTTCACATTTGCGTGAAATTTCATGCCAGCAAATTTAAATGATTTCACAGTACTTGCTATAATTAGACACTAGACCAACTTCAGATGGTTGCCTACTTCTTGCCATGACTAGCCACCAAACCAACTTAAAACTGGTTGCCTACTACTTGCCAAGACTAGCCACCAAACCAATTTAAACTGGCTGCCTTCTACTTGCCATGACTAGCCACCAAACCAACTTAAACTGGCTGCCTACTACATGACATGCACATTAAGGACAAGTTACAACATGTACATACATGTATGCTGTAAAATCAGCCATTTTTGAAAGGTTAAGTTTACTATTTTTAAAATCAAAACTGGTGCATGTCCAAAAATACTACCAACACTGGCGAAACATAAAGGACAATCTAAAAGAACAGTAGCACTAACACCAGAATTAATTTTTTCTGGACAGTTAACAAATACAGTGAAAGTAAATCCATCCACAAAAATACCTGGTTTTACAGTACATAATTCAATTTTGTTATCAATACTGGGTATTTGGTGCTTTATTGCCTTCATTTAAGTTGATGTTTACCAGTTGATTTATTAGTTGATGATAATCTATTGATCTTTTTGTAGATGATTACCTGTTGATCTTTTCTAGTTATCATTACGCTAATTATTGCTGGCCAGATTCACTTTCAAATCAAAATACAAATGATGAGAAAGGCGACTGGCAGCGAATTATTCTAGCACCAAATATTTAAGTGTTCAACAACAGTCAGCTGTTAACACTGCAAGATTGTGCAAAAGTCAGCATTTCAGACTTTACTTTGAAAGATATCATAACATCAACTGACAACTAGAGCTGCTTTTGAGAAAAGCGCGTCTCCCATAACTGCCTAATCATCTAAATAGTAAGTCAGTCTTTACATACTGTTTACTCATAAGAAATATACCTTTGAAGAGTAAAAAGGCTGATTTTGGGTAATTCAAGGGCCATAATTCCAAAGTGCTGTGGTGATTTGGCTAGTAAAAAACTTAGTTGAGGAGTTATGGTCAAAACATTTGGTTCAAGTTTGGTAAAGATTGGATGAGAACTGTATGACTTATAGTGCGGACAAGAGTAAAAAAAAGCCGATTTTCGGTAATTCAAGGGCCCTAATTCCGAAGTGCCTGGGCCGATCTGGCTAGTTGGCTAAGGACTTATGGTCAAACACATTTTGTTCAAGTTTGGTGAAGATCGGATGAGAAATGTTTGACTTAGAGCGCGCGGACAAGAGTAAAAAGGCCGATTTAATGTCATTCAAGGGCCATAATTCCTAAGTGCCTAGGCCACTTTGGCTAGTTATCAAATTTGGCTGAGGACTTATGGTCAAACACATTTTGTTCAAGTTTGGTGAAGATCGGATGAGAAATATTTGACTTAAATCGCAGACAAGATTTGTGACAGACACACAGAGAAGAGTAAATCAACGTCTCCCACACCACTGTATGGTGGGAGACATAATAAAAAATCAATAAAAGTCAACATAAATTGATAACATTACTTTCTAGAAGTACACATGCATGTAACATTGTTGCTACCCTGATTCACTTTCACATCCATATTGAAATAAGAAAGGCGACGGGTTGCAAGTTGATCTTGCACCAATATGAAAGTGTTCAACAGCAATTCGCAGTTAACACAGCAAGATTGTGCTATAGTCAATTGGGTAGTAGGAGTTGTAGCAGCAAGTTTAAGCATTTTCCTAAAGTAGGGTTTAATGCAAGAAGGAACGCAACAGGAATATTTTGTGATATATCAACTATATCTTTCAAAAATGCCCAAGTTTTCAACTACTTCAATGCCATGATTAGCCTCCAATCCAACTTAAGGTGATTGCTTACTACTTGCCAACTTAAGGTGATTGCCAAATACTGTGAAATCATTTTTATTCGCGTAGGACGAATTTTCGTGTATTTCGCACTAGGACCGAAGCGCGAATTAAAGACCGCGCTATTTTATTTTTAAATTTATATTTTCATTTCTAAATGAAAAATGCCGGATTAAATCCTGCGCGAAACAGTCCTTTTTCCACATTTGCGTGAAATTCATGCCACCCAAATTTAAATGATTTCACAGTACTTGCTATAATAGCCCACTAAGACCAACTTCAGATGGTTGCCTACTTCTTGCCATGACTAGCCACCAAACCAACTTAAAACTGGTTGCCTACTACTTGCCAAGACTAGCCACCAAACCAATTTAAACTGGCTGCCTTCTACTTGCCATGACTAGCCACCAAACCAACTTAAACTGGCTGCCTACTACATGACATGCACATTAAGGACAAGTTACAACATGTACATACATGTATGCTGTAAAATCAGGCATTTTTGAAAGGTAAAGTTTACCATTTTTAAAATCGAAACTGGTGCATGTCCAAAAATACTACCAACACTGGCGAAACATAAAGGACAATTTAAAAGAACAGTAGCACTAACACCAGAATTAATTTTTTCTGGACAGTTAACAAATACAGTGAAAGTAAATCCATCCACAAAAATACCTGGTTTTACAGTACATAATTCAATTTTGTTATCAATACTGGGTATTTAGTGCTTTATTGCCTTCATTTAAGTTGATGTTTACCAGTTGATTTATTAGTTGATGATAATCTATTGATCTTTTTGTAGATGATTACCTGTTGATCTTTTCTAGTTATCATTAAGCTAATTATTGCTGGCCAGATTCACTTTCAAATCAAAATACAAATGATGAGAAAGGCGACTGGCGGATTATTCTAGCACCAAATATTTAAGTGTTCAACAACAGTCAGCTGTTAACACTGCAAGATTGTGCAAAAGTCAGCATTTCAGACTTTACTTTGAAAGATATCATAACATCAACTGACAACTAGAGCTGCTTTTGAGAAAAGCGCATCTCCCATAACTGCCTAATCATCTAAATAGTAAGTAAGTCTTTACATACTGTTTACTCATAAGAATACCTTTGAAGAGTAAAAAAGCTAATTTTGGGTAATTCAAGGGCCATAATTCTAAAGTCCCTGTGGCGATTTGGCTAGTAAATAAACTTAGCTGAGGAGTTAAGGTCAAACACATTTGGTTCAAGTTTGGTAAAGATCGGAAGAGAACTGTATGACTTAGAGCGCGGACAAGAAAAAAAAAGCCGATTTTCGATAATTCAAGGGCCCTATTTCCAAAGTGCCTGGGCCGATTTGGCTAGTTATCGAACTTGGCCAAGGACTTATTATCAAACACATCTTGTTTAAGTTTGGTGAAGATCGGATGAGAAATGTTTGACTTAGAGCGCGCGGACAAGAGTAAAAAAGCCATTTTTCGGTAATTCAAGGGCCATAATTCCGAAGTGCCTAGGCCAATTTGGCTAGTTATCAAATTTGGCTGAGGACTTATGGTCAAACACATTTTGTTCCAAGTTATGTGAAGATCGGATGAGAAATATTTGACTTAGAGCGCAGACAAGATTTGTGACAGACACAGAGAAGAGTAAATCAATGTCTCCCACACCACTGTATGGTGGGAGACATAATAAAAAATCAATAAAAGTCAACATAAATTGATAACGGTACTTTCTAGAAGTACACATGCAGGTAACATTGTTGCTACACTGATTCACTTTCACATCCATATTGAAATAAGAAAGGTGACGGGTTGCAAGTTGATCTTGCACCAATATGAAAGTGTTCAACAGCAATTCGCAGTTAACACAGCAAGATTGTGCTATAGTCAATTGGGTAGTAGGAGTTGTAGCAGCAAGTTTAAGCATTTTCCTAAAGTAGGGTTTAATGCAAGAAGGAACGCAACAGGTATATTTTGTGATATATCAACTATATCTTTCAAAAATGCCCAAGTTTTCAACTACTTCAATGCCATGATTAGCCTCCAATCCAACTTAAGGTGATTGCTTACTACTTGCCAACTTAAGGTGATTGCCAAATACTGTGAAATCATTTTTATTCGCGAAGGACGGATTTTCATGTATTTCGCGCTAGGACCGAAGCGCGAATTAAAGACCGCGCTATTATTATTTTAAAGTTTATTTTTCATTTCTAAAATGGAAAATGCCGGATTAAATCCTGCGCGAAACAGTCCTTTTTCACATTTGCGTGAAATTTCATGCCAGCAAATTTAAATGATTTCACAGTACTTGCTATAATTAGACACTAGACCAACTTCAGATGGTTGCCTACTACTTGCCATGACTAGCCACCAAACCAACTTAAAACTGGTTGCCTACTACTTGCCAAGACTAGCCACCAAACCAATTTAAACTGGCTGCCTTCTACTTGCCATGACTAGCCACCAAACCAACTTAAACTGGCTGCCTACTACATGACATGCACATTAAGGACAAGTTACAGCATGTACATACATGTATGCTGTAAAATCAGCCATTTTTGAAAGGTTAAGTTTACAATTTTTAAAATCGAAACTGGTGCATGTCCAACAAGAGATCACAGAGTGATCTTGGCGCCCACCAATGTGCCTTTTTAGAGTGTTCCAAATTTCAAGACTTACTGACTAGCTCAAGGTCAAATTTCATTTCCGTACACAACACTTTGCATGTGGTCCAAATTCGAAAGCTGTAGCTTGAGAAATGTGAAAGTAGGTCACTAGATCAATTTCAAGGAAAAAATGTGAAAGTAGGTCACTAGGTCAAAATCTAGGTCAAATTACACTTCAGAACACAAATTTATGCATGTGGTCAAAATTTAAAGCCTGTACCTTCAAAAATGTGGAAGTAGGTCACTAGGTCAATGTCAAGGTCAAAGTTTGTTTCGGTACACAATCCTATGCATGTGGTCTAAATTTGAAGCCTGTAGCTACATAAATGTGAAAGTAGGTCACTAGGTCAATCTTAAGGTCAAAGTTCATTTTGGTACACAAAACTATGCACGTAGTCCAAATTTGAAGGCTGTAGCTCGAGAAATGTGAAAGTAGGTCACTAGGTCAAAATCAAGGTCAAATTTTATTTCGGAACACAGAACTATGCATGTGTTCCAAATTTGAAGCCTGTACCTTCAAAAATGTGAAAGTAGGTCACTAGGTCTATGTAAAGGTCAATGTTTGTTTCGGTACACAAAACTATGCATGTGGTCCAAATTTGAAGGCTGTAGCTTGAGAAATGTGAAAGTAGGTCAGTAGGTCAAAATCAAGGTCAAATTCCAATTCGGAACACAAAACTATGCATGTGGTCCAAATTTGAAGCCTGTACCTTCAAAAATGTGAAAGTAGGTCACTAGGTCAAAGTCAAGGTCAAAGTTTTTTTCAGTGCACAAAACTATGCAAGTGGTCCAAATTTGAAGGCTGTAGCTACAGAAATGTGAAAGTAGGTCACTAGGTCAAAATCAAGGTCAACTCATGTCAAGGTTCATCTTGCCACTCGAAACCATACATGTGGTCCAAATTTGAATGTTGTAGGTTATTGACAAGAAGATTTTAAAATCTTTTCCCTATATAAGTCTATATGAACCATGTGACCCCCCAGGGCGGGGCCATATTTGACCCTAGGGGGATAATTTGAACAAACTTGGTAGAGATGATGCTACATTACAAATGCCAAAGCCCTAGGCTTTGTGGTTTGGACAAGAAGATTTTCAACGTTTTTCCCTATGTAAGTCTATGTAAACCATGTGACCCCTGGGGCGGAGCCATATTTGACCCTAGGGGGATAATTTGAACAATCTTAGTAGAAGACCACTAGATGATGTCATATACAAAATATCAAAGCCCTAGGCCCTGTGGTTTTGAACAAGAGGTTTTTCAAAGTTTTTCCCTATAGAAGTCTATATAAACCATGTGACCCCCGGGGCGGGCCATATTAGACCCCAAGGAAATATTTTGAATCATCTTGGTAGAGGACCACTAGATGATGCTTCATACCAAATATCAAAGCCCTAGGCTCTGTGGTTTTGGACAAGAAGATTTTCAAAATTTTTCCCTATATAAATCTATGTAAATTATAGAAATAAACAAAGGGCCATAACTTACTAAAAAATTGTTGAACCAGTCTGATTTTCAGAGGGACACAACTAGGGTACCAATACATCATTCTGACAAAGTTTGGTCAAAATCCCCCTGGTAGTTTCTGAGGAGATGCGATAACAAGAAATTGTTAACGGACGGAAGGACGGACAGACAGACAGACGGACGGACGGACGGAAGGACGACGGACCACGGACGCAGAGTGATTTGAATAGCCCACCATCTGATGATGGTGGGCTAAAAATACTACCAACACTGGCGAAACATAAAGGACAATTTAAAAGAACAGTAGCACTAACACCAGAATTAATTTTTTCTGGACAGTTAACAAATACAGTGAAAGTAAATCCATCCACAAAAATACCTTGTTTTACAGTACATAATTCAATTTTGTTATCAATACAAGGTATTTGGTGCTTTATTGCCTTCATTTAAGTTGATGTTTACCAGTTGATTTATTAGTTGATGATAATCTATTGATCTTTTTGTAGATGATTACCTGTTGATCTTTTCTAGTTATCATTAAGCTAATTATTGCTGGCCAGATTCACTTTCAAATCAAAATACAAATGACGAGAAAGGCGACTGGCAGCGAATTATTCTAGCACCAAATATTTAAGTGTTCAACAACAGTCAGCTGTTAACACTGCAAGATTGTGCAAAAGTCAGCATTTCAGACTTTACTTTGAAAGATATCATAACATCAACTGACAACTAGAGCTGCTTTTGAGAAAAGCGCATCTCCCACAACTGCCTAATTATCTAAATAGTAAGTCAGTCTTTACATACTGTTTACTCATAAGAATACCTTTGAAGAGTAAAAAGGCTGATTTTGGGTAATTCAAGGGCCATAATTCCAAAGTGCCTGTGGTGATTTGGCTAGTAAATAAACTTAGCTGAGGAGTTATGGTCAAACATATTTGGTTCAAGTTTGGTAAAGATTGGAAGAGAACTGTACGACTTAGAGCGCGGACAAGAGTAAAAAAGCCGATTTTCGGTAATTCAAGGGCCCTATTTCCGAAGTGCCTGGGCCGATTTGGCTAGTTATCAAACTTGGCCAAGGACTTATGGTCAAACACATTTTGTTCAAGTTTGGTGAAGATCGGATGAGAAATGTTTGACTTAGAGCACGGACAAGAGTAAAAAGGCCAATTTTCTGTAATTCAAGGGCCATAATTCCTAAGTGCCTAGGCCAATTTGGCTAGTTATCAAATTTGGCTGAGGACTTATGGTCAAACACATTTTGTTCCAAGTTTGGTGAAGATTGGAAGAGAAATATTTGACTCAGAGTGCAGACAAGATTTGTGACAGACACAGAGAAGAGTAAATCAATGTCTCCCACACCACTGTATGGTGGGAGACATAATAAAAAATCAATAAAAGTCAACATAAATTGATAACGTTACTTTCTAGAAGTACACATGCATGTAACATTGTTGCTACCCTGATTCACTTTCACATCCATACTGAAATAAGAAAGGCGACGGGTTGCAAGTTGATCTTGCACCAATATGAAAGCGTTCAACAGCAATTCGCAGTTAACACAGCAAGACTGTGCTATAGTCAATTGGGTAGTAGGAGTTGTAGCAGCAAGTTTAAGCATTTTCCTAAAGTAGGATTTAATGCAAGAAGGAACGCAACAGGAATATTTTGTGATATATCAACTATATCTTTCAAAAATGCCCAAGTTTTCAACTACTTCAATGTCATGATTAGCCTCCAATCCAACTTAAGGTGATTGCTTACTACTTGCCAACTTAAGGTGATTGCCAAATACTGTGAAATCGTTTCTATTCGAATGTTCGTGTATTTCGCGCTAGGACTGAAGCGTGAATTAAAGACCGTGCTATTATTATTTTTAACTTTATTTTTCATTTCTAAAATGGAAAATGCGCGAATTAAATCCCGTGCGAAACAGTCCTTTTTCACATTTGCGCGAAATTTCATGCCAGCAAATTTAAATGATTTCACAGTACTTGCTATAATTAGACTCTAGACCAACTTCAGATGGTTGCCTACTACCTGCCATGACTAGCCACCAAACCAACTTAACTGGTTGCCTACTACTTGCCAAGACTAGCCACCAAACCAACTTAAACTGGCTGCCTACTACTTGCCATGACTAGCCACCAAACTAACTTAAACTGGCTGCCTACTACTTGCCAAGACTAGCCACCAAACCAACTTAAACTGGCTGTCTACTACTTGTCATGACTAGCCACCAAACCAACTTAAACTGGTTGCCTACTACTTGCCATGACTAGCCACCAAAGCAAGTTAAACTGAATGCCTTCTACTTGCCAAGACTAGCCACCAAACCAACTTAAACTGGTTGCCTACCACTTGCCATGACTAGCCACCAAAGCAACTTAAACTGGTTGCCTACTACTTGCCAAGACTAGCCACCAAACCAACTTAAACTGGCTGCCTACTACTTGCCATGACTAGCCACCAAACCAACTTAAACTGGTTGCCTACTAGTTGCCATGACTAGCCACCAAACCAACTCAAACTTGCTGCCTTCTATTTGCCAAGACTAACCACCAAACCAACTTAAGGTTTTTGCCTACTACTTGCCGTGACTAGCCACCAAACCAACTTAAACTGGCTGCCTACTACTTGCCATGACTAGCCACCAAACCAACTTAAACTGGCTGCCTTCAACTTGCCATGACTAGCCACCAAACCAACTTAAACTGGCTGCCTTCTACTTGCCATGACTAGCCACCAAACCAACTTAAGGTTGTTGCCTACTACTTGCCAAGACTAGCCACCAAACCAACTTAAACTGGCTGCCTACTACTTGCCAAGACTAGCCACCAAACCAACTTAAACTGGCTGCCTTCTACTTGCCATGACCAGCCACCAAACCAACTTAAACTGGCTGCCTTCTACTTGTCAAGACTAGCCACCAAACCAACTTAAGGTTGTTGCCTACTACTTGAAACCTTGGATAACTCAGTATTGTTCTCATCCCCTTTCAACCTTGGGCAATCTGCATAATACAACTCTCTTTTCTTTAAATGTCTATTGTTTATTTGAAAATTTCCACACATTTCAGTCCAGCAAATACGTTGTCTTTAGTGTCTGCCTAACTACTCAAAAGAGAAGATTTAAGGTTTACCAATGTTTGGGGCTTTTCATCCTGCATTTGGGAAAAGGCTTTTGCCTTTCAAATTAGGAAATTCATATGTAATAACTGTCCATTTTGGGAGAATAATGTTGTTTAAAGTTATATTGAAAAAAGGCCATTTTTCCTTCTGTAACAAAGGTCTAAAAGGCATAAAATCTTGTGGCTTCCAAATTTGAAATACATTATTTCCTGCAACACGAGTATCAAAGTACATTTTTTTTTAATTTATCTTTTATAACTGGGAAGTTCTCTGCCACAACTGGGAAATAATATATTTTCTTGATTGAGAAGTGGCTGAATATTGGCTTCTGTCAAATAAGGATGAAAAAGCCATGAGCAGCAATGACACTTAAAGACTTTTGACCTTTCATACAGCAGAAACAAGAAATCTATACTTATAAGAAGTAAGAAGTCAGCCACTTCTTCGCACTGAGGTGATAATACGGGGCTCATGAAATGTCATTTAAGGAGACATGAGTGTGACCAAGTGTGGTCATTGTCCTCACAGCGAGGCATCGCAAGTTTTATGAACAAAAGGGCAAACGTGTTCTTAATCAAAGCGTACACATTGGTATTTACTTTTGACCTTTCAGTGCTCCAGCTAGGATTAAAAAAGGGCAGGGTGCTGGCACTGAAAAGGGCACATATGGGGTGGTGGTCGGTCCGGGACCGTTCTCCCCCGGGAAAAAAATATAACTGATCCATGCATACAGTGCATTTTAACATACTTTAGGCATGGAATTTGGCATAATTTAGGCATGTTTTTTGGCACACTTTAGGTATTGTCATTTAATAGGCTATGTCTGTCATCTCTAATGCACCTATTTATTAACTAAAAATTCTGCTGTTTGTATTTTACTTGGCATTGATTTTCAACTTGTAACATTTCTTTGTAATTACATACTGAATAACAATATCTATGTGTTTAGGCCTATTTTACTTGTTACAATTTCAGTACACATCTTCTCCATGTAGGCTACTTGATATTTATAAATTTATACCTGCAACATATTATATACAGAAAATAAAGTTTAAACTTCCACTTAAATAAATGAAATCAGGCAAAGTTTTTAACTTACAACAGTCTAAAAGCAAGTTAAGCACTTGTAATAGACATATTCCGGGTATCCAAAATTTTATATCCAGATATGGTAACACTTTTTTTCTAAAAGTCGTGGAATGTCCAGTTTAAACAATATTTTTGAAAAAATATTATGATGCAAAGACAGTTTAACAGCATTTCACAGTATCTGACATTAAAGTGTACCCTGTCATTACATCTTAGAAAACTAATTTCAAAGAAATCTTCATGAAAAATCGGCAATTTCACAAAGCAGACGACAACTTACTTTCGATTTCAAAAACTTGTAAAACGATAAAATCAAAATATTTTCCTATTTAAATTTGATTGTGATCGATTTTTATTAATTACATATAAATGTCTGTTGTCTGGAGTTTAGTTTCAGTTGTGTATAACGGGGTATTTAAGACTATATTACCGAAAACGAAAGTACACTTTGACAGGTGGCGTGAAATGATAATGATTTCAGACTGGTTTGCAAACTGTTTTAACACTAAGGTTCAATGATTTTAATGCTAGTGGAGCAGTCTAAAATATCATGGTCTGCCTCGGGCACAATTACAGCAGGTAATTGTTTAATTGTTTGCTAATTATGTCAATGCCCCCCCCCCCCCCCCAGGCGTGTATCACTCGATAAAAAGGGGGCAATAAAGCAGTGTATTATAATCACTGAGGCAAAAAAGGGAAGTTTGGCTTAAAAAAAGAAATGAACGGTTGTAAAACGGGCAGGGTGCCTGGCGGGGCAACAGGGCGGAACGAATTTCGGAACGGGCGATGCGCCCTGCTGTAAATAGTTAGCTGGAGCACTGCCTTTCATACAGCAAAAACAAGAAATTCTTAAAAGTCAGAAGTCTACCACCTTTTTGCATAGATGTGATAATTGGGGTCATGAAATGTCATTTAAGGAGACAGAGTATAACCAAGAGAGGTAATTGCTCTTACTGTGTCGTCATCGCTAGTTTTATGAACAAAAGGGCAAACATGTTCTTAATCAAAGCATACCCACTGGTATTTACCAAACTTGAAAATTCCACATAGAAAATGACTCTTCTGACATATTATGATATAGCATAAAACAAGTGTAAGTGAAAACTTATAAAAAGCATAATTCAGTTTTCTTCCTTGCAAAACACTTCTCACTGTGCATGCTTTATGGCAAGACTTTAAAGCCAAACCAATACTGCTTTTGACCCCACATGTATGGAACTGCCTTTTCAACAAGAATATCATAATCTTAATATTGATACATTTATATATTGATGCGTTTCAGTGAAATCTCTTAATCTTTTAAAAGTAATAACTGAGAAACAGTGTCTTGGATGAACAGACAGTCTAACAAGAGCTGTCTGATGACAGCATACTCGACTTTTCTCAGTGCTTGACCCTAAATTAGAGCTTTGCCAGTAAAAACTTTATAAAACTAACAAAAACTAGAGCTATCACTAAAGGTGATGAATGTACCCCCCGCATGCACTGACAAAGTACATTTCAATCTGACGCACACAAGATTGCATAATTATGTGGACTGTATGTATATAGACTGTATGTATACTACAGTATAGTAACAAAAAACAAAGTCCCATAACTATGCAGAATATTTATCTAAAAGAATGTAACATGTACCATGCACAACTAGGGTTGGTACTGATCACTTGTGTGAAGTTTCATTAAATTGTGTGTAAGGGTTTGGTAGATTAGGCATGCACAAGATTGCATATGCAGACTGTATGTACATAGTATGTTAACAAGAAACAAAGTCCCATAACTCTGCAATTTTTGTCGCTGAAAGAACCTAACATGCCCCATGCACAACTACTGTTGTTACTGATCACTTGTGTGAAGTTTCATTAAATTGTGTCAAGGGGATGAGGAGAGATGGTGCGCACAAGATTGTGTCTATGTATATAGTATAGTAACAAAAAAACAAAGTCCCATAACTCTGCAAATTTTTTTTCTAAAAGAACCTAACATGCCCCATGCACAACTACTGTTGGTACTGATCACTTGTGTGAAGTTTCATTAAATTGTGTCAAGGGGATGAGGAGAGATGGTGCGCACAAGATTGTGTCTATGTATATAGTATAGTAACAAAAAAACAAAGTCCCATAACTCTGCAAATTTTTTTTCTGAAAGAACCTAACATGCCCCATGCACAAATACTGTTGTTACTGATCACTTGTGTGAAGTTTCATTAAATTGTGTCAAGGGGATGAGGAGAGATGGTGCGCACAAGATTGTGTCTATGTATATAGTATAGTAACAAAAAAACAAAGTCCCATAACTCTGCAAATTTTTTTTCTAAAAGAACCTAACATGCCCCATGCACAACTACTGTTGGTACTGATCACTTGTGTGAAGTTTCATTAAATTGTGTCAAGGGGATAAGGAGAGATGGTGCGCATAAGATTGCGTCTACGGACAGACGGACAGACAGACAACCTGAAACCAGTATACCCCCCCTTACAACTTTGTTGTCGGGGGGTACAAAAATCTAAGTTAACAAGAGCTGTCACTAATGTTGACAAATGCCCAAACCCCCCCCCCCCCCCCGCATCACCTTGACCTTTGACCTGGTGACCTTGACCTGGTGATGACCTTTGACCTGGTGATCCCAAAGTCAGTAGGGGTGGTGTACTCATTAAGTACTATCAGCATGTGAAGTTTGAAGGTCCTGGGTGAAGTGGTTCGCGAGTAAAAAGCCTTCATGCAAAAAGTTAACAATGGCCCCTGTGACCTTGACCTTTGACCTGGTGACCCCAAAGTCAAAAGGGGTGGTGTACTCAATAAGTACTATCAGCATGTGAAGTCTGAAGGTCCTGGGTGCAGTGGTTCGCGAGTAAAGTGCCTTCATGCAAAAAGTTAACATTGGCCCCTGTGACTGTGACCTTTGCCTTGGTGACCCCAAAGTAAGTAGGGGTGGTGTACTCAATGAGTACTATCAGCATGTGAAGTTTGAAAGTCCTGGGTGCAGTGGTTCGTGAGTAAAGTGCCTTCATGCAAAAAGTTAATGTTGTGAGGAACGGACGAACTAACGAAAGGACAGTTGAAAACTAATACGCCTCCCTTCGGGGGCATAAAAAGGGGTCAAAATTCAAATCAGAATTATGGGGATTGTTTCTTCTGGTGTAGACTTTGATAGGAAATAATTATTTTAAGTTTCAAGTCTAAAGCTATATAATAACAGGGATATTTGACTTTATCAAAAACTTTAAACAACAAGAGGACCATGATGGTCCTGAATCGCTCACCTGTCTCCACATGACCCAATTTTCATGAAGATCCATTGAAAAATATGGCTTCTAGAGAAGTCACAAGTTTTTTCTATTATCTGACCTAATGACCTAGTTTTTGAAGGCACATGACCCAGTTCTGATCTTGACCTAGATATTATCAAGGTGAACATTCTCACCAATTTTCATGAAGATCTCATGAAGAGTATGGCCTCTAGAGAGGTCACAAGGTTTTTCTATTTTTATACCTACTGACCTAATTTTGGCAACATGTGACCCAGTTTCAAATTTTATCTAGATATCATCAAGGTGAACATTCAGACAAATTTTCGTGAAGATCCATTGAAAAATATGGCCTCTAGAGTGGTCAAAAGGTTTTCTATATTTAGACCTACTGACCTAGTTTTTGACCACAGTTGACCCAGTTTCGAACTTGACCTAGATATCATCAAGATGAATATTCAGACCAATTTTTATACAGATCCCATGAAAAATATGGCCTCTAGAGAGGTCACAAGGTTTTTTTATTATTTGACCTACTGACCTAGTTTTTGATGGCATGTGAACCAGTTTTGAACTTGACCTAGATGTCATCAAGGTGAACATTCTGACCAATTTTCATGAAGATCCTTTGAAAAGTATGGTCTCTAGAGAGGTCACAAGATTTTTCTATTTTTAGACCTACTGACCTAGTTTTTGACCGCAGTTGACCCAGTTTCAAACCTGACCTAGATATCATCAAGATGAACATTCAGACCAACTTTCATACAGATCCCATGAAAAATATGGCCTCTAGAGAGGTCACAAGGTTTTTTCATTATTTGACCTACTGACCTACTTTTTGAAAACACGTGACCCACTTTCAAACTTGACTTAGATATAATCAAGGTGAACATTCTGACCAATTTTCATGAAGATCTATTCATAAGTATGGCCTCTAGAGAGGTCACAAGGTTTTTCTACTTTTAGACCTACTGACCTAGTTTTTGACCGCACGTGACCCAGTTTCGAACTTGACCTAGATATCATCAAGATGAACATTCAGACCAACTTTCATACAGATCCCATGAAAAATATGGCCTTTAGAGAGGTCACAAGGTTTTTCTATTATTTGACCTACTGACCTAGTTTTTAAAGGCACGTGACCCAGTTTCGAACTTGACCTAGATATCATCAAGGTGAACATTCTGACCAATTTTCATGAAGATCTTGTGAAATATATGGCCTCTAGAGAGGTCACAAGGTTTTTCTATTTTTAGACCTACTGACCTAGTTTTTGACTGCACGTGACCCAGTTTCGAACTTGACCTAGATATCATCAAGCTGAACATTCTGACCAATTTTCATAAAGATCCCATGAAAAATGTGACCTCTAGAGTGGTCACAAGCAAAAGTTTACGCACGGACGGACGGACGCACGGACGGACGACGGACGCTGCGCGATCACAAAAGCTCACCTTGTCACTTTGTGACAGGTGAGCTAAAAAAAAATCCAAGTTAAAAAGGGGCATAACTCTGTTAATTTTCAAATCAGAGTTATGGGGATTGTTTCTCCTGGTGTAGACTGATAGTAAATTTAACTATTACAAGTCTCAAGTCAATAGCTTTGATAGTAACAGATATCTGACTTTATCAGAAACTTTAACCAATGGCGACGTCCACGCTGGGACGAGTGCAATAGCACTACTTTTTCTTCGAAAAGTCTAGCTAAAAATTAATGGACAGTGACATTACTATAATGCCTCTACTTTAGTGCATAACAAGAACTGTCACTACTGGTACTTGCCCCCGAAGTGTGCCCAAGAATGCTACAGTTGTCTGCGCAAAAAAAATCACACATCCTTTTCTTACCTTGACCTTGACTCGAAAGACCCAGGTCATAAGCGTGACACACCTCAATATGGTTAACATTTGTGCCAAATTATTTTCAAATCCCTTGATAAATGGCAGAGTTATGGACCAATCTGACTAAAGTACTTGATCTAAAAGAAGATCTGAGAATGACCCATTGACATTCGTCTTCTGTAAATTTTGGATTTCCGACAGTGCTATTTTTATTTTCGCAAATCTATTTTTATTTGAACCAATCAGACAACTCGTTTCAACAAGCATTTGGCTGAAACATCAAAATAGTGTAGACTGTCACAGGGTGAGAAAAATGTGCATTTAGTCTCGAACCCGGGACCCTAGCTTATAGGGCGAGTGCTCTACCAACTGAGCTAACTGGCTGCCTGGCACATATTCTCCCCTTATGTGACCAAGTTTGTACCGTGACATATGATACTTCTCAAAACACAACGGCGCAGTCATGATGTGGCTGTCATAAAAACCATGAGAAACCCATGCTAAATATAGATTTTTTGAACTTCTACTTCCACATACAAAATGTTGTAAGTAAGGCTCTGATTGGCTAGCAGAAGGGTCATTATAACGAGGCTATCAATAGCACATCTTCAGATCCAATGTGCGTAGCATTAACTGGAGATGTACTTTAGTCAGACTGAGTTATGGACTAGACAAGAAACACCTTTGACTTCCAAGCATGACCTTTACCTTGGAGCTAGGGGTCAGGGTCTTGTGCAAGACAGGTCGTCTCATTATGGTGAACATTTATGCCAAGTTATTTAAACAAGAGGGCCATGAAGGCCCTGTATCGCTCACCTGACCTACTGACCTAAAGATCAAAAAGATTAACATTCTGACCAAGTTTCATTAAGATATGGTCATAAATGTGGCCTCTAAAGTGTTAACTAGCTTTTCCTTTGTTTTGCCCCGGTGACCTAGTTTTTGACCCCACATGACCCAGATTCGAACTTGACCATAAGATCATCAAGATTAACGTTCTGACTAAGTTTCATGAAGATATATTATAAATGCAGCATCTAGAGTGTTAACAAGCATTTCCTTTGATTTGACCTAGTTACCTAGTTTTTCAACCCACCTGACCCAGATTTTAATCTGACCTAAAAATCAACAAAATTAACATTCTGACCAAGTTTCATTAAGATATGGTCATATATGTGGCCTCTGGAGTGTTAACTAGCTTTTCCTTTTGATTTGACATGGTGACCTAGTTTTTGACCCCACATGACCCAGACTTGGATCTGACCTAAAGATCATCAGGATTAACATTCTAACTAAGTTTCATAAAGATACAGTCTTAAATGCGGCCTCTCGAGTGATAACAAGCTTTCCCTTTGATCTGACCTAGTGACCTAGTTTTTCACCCCCCCCCCCCCCAGACCCAGATTTAAATTTGACCTATAGATCATCAAGATTAACATTCTGACCAAATTTCATTAAGATAAGGTCATAAATGTGACCTCTGGAGTGTTAACTAGCTTTCCTTTGATTTGACCTGGTGACCTAGTTTTTGACCCTACATGACCCAGATTCAAACTGAACCTTAAGATCATCAAGATTAACATTCTGACCAACATTCATGAAGACACAGGCATAAATGTGGCCTCTACAGTGTTAACAAGCTTTTCCATCGATTTGACCTGGTGACCTAGTTTTTGATCCCGGATGACCCAATATCAAACTCGTCCAAGATTTTATTGAGGGTAACATTCTGACCAAGTTTCGTGAAGACAGGGCCCAAATTGTGACCTCTAGAGTGTTAACAAGCTTTTCCTTTGATTTGACCTGGTGACCCGGTTTTTGACCCCAGATGACCCAATTTGAACTCATCCAAGATTTTATTGAAGGTAACATCCTGGCTAATTTTCATTAAGATCGGGCCAAAATTGTGACCTCTAGAGTGTTAACAAGCTTTTCCTTTGATTTGACCTGGTGACCTAGATTTTGACCCCAGATGACCCAATATCGAACTCATCCAAGATTTTACTGAGGGTAACATCCTGACCAAGTTTCATTAGGATTGGGCCAAAATTGTGACCTCTAGAGTGTTAACAAGCTTTTCCTTTGATTTGACCTGGTGACCTAGTTTTTGATCCCAGATAACCCAATATCGAACTCGTCCAAGATTTTATTGAGAGTAACTTTCTGACCAAGTTTTATTAAGATTGGGCCAAAATTGTGACCTCTAGAGTGGTAACAGTCAAAACGACGACGGACGGACGACAACAGACAAAGGGCGATCCCAAAAGCTCACCTTGCTCAGGTGAGCTAAAAAACAAATAAAACAATGCACTGCATCTCTCTGTTACAAAAATAATCTTAAGGTGAAATCAAATGAATAATTACACAAAACATTTTTATGCAGCATTAAGTTAGCATTACAGTATTCTGTATTACAATCATTTGTATTGCTGCCCAGATTCACTTTCAAGTCAATGTTCATATGACAAGAAAGGCGACAGGCTGCTTTTTAATTCTGCACCAATATAAATGTTTATCAAAAACAGTTTTGACAACACAGCAAGATTGTGCACCTATAGAGGTATGTCTGAATACTACCAAGTACATACATTTTTGGACATGTAACAGACTGAAAGTATTTATGACTGGGACTCAGACCACAGATGCCTGACACCTTAGGCAGGCACACTACCACACTGTTACAAAAGATATCTCTATTATCAAGGAATAGAGACCCCTCACAAGTAAGGCGGCCACATTACAAAGTTACAAAAGATAGCTCTTTAACAAGGTAGTATAAGTGCATTGTTATACTTCACACAGCTACTTATACTGTTCCCATTTTAGATTCTGTCTTTGATTTCAGAAGTTAAAGTCTTTCCATTCAGATCTATTTGTGGAATGTAACAGACTGAAAATATTTAAGCATCGACTGAGACTCAAACCCTGGCCCCCTCACACCTGAGGCAAACTACTTAGTGTGCCAACTGAAAAAGAAATCCTCTTTCTGTCCCATACATTTCTCTCTGTTTTATTTCTAAGCTTCTCACTGCATTACTTTATGAAGAGATCCAGTTTAATTTTAACCCTTCACCCCAATTCCAACAATTTTACCTCCTGTGAGCAGTCTCTACTAATGAAAGATAAAACTATAGTATTTCACTTACGTGGAACTGTTTGACGTTTGGACGTCTCGTCTTGCTGGCTTCAACCTCTTCCACTCTCATGATGTGAATGGTTGAAGCTTGTGCCCTGTGACGTGCACCCATATCACGATCTGTTCCAAAAAGATATAACCGTAAGACATATAGCTAACATTAGCCTGGGACAAATTCAGTAGCTGGATGCTAATGTTCAATTTTTACTTTCAATTTTGTAATGAAAACTGGGTATAAGAATCATGGAATTTAAAATTTAATAACAACTGTACCACTTGTAAGTATCTACAGACAGGTATATCTCCAACTTGCAGGTCAGGAGGTCTTGTTCCAGGAATTAACCAATGTTTTAACTAGTTACAAAGTATGTCAAACTCAAAGGGCTTAAAAGATAATTGCACAATATCAAATTACATTTACTACTATGAAAACAGAAGTTTAAACAAACTTTTAACTTAAAAGTTACTTTTCTCAATCACCACTTCCCTGTTTTGTTTGTGTTATGGCACATAATCTACACAAGCACATTTGCCTAGACCTACTTGAGCACAAACAGGAAGAACTGAGTACACCCAGGATAAATAAATTGAGATACCAACAAGTGGACCCAATATTTATTGTCAGATCACTGTACTGGTTGGACACACCATGTCACAGAAAAGAATTACTTTAAGTTTGTCCCTGTAAAGCTGGACATGTTTTCAACTCCTGAATTTCTCTTTCAATAACACCTAGGGGTCAAATTTAGCAATATGTTCTACTAGTTAAAATAAGGTAGGAAAATCTGTACTTAAAGAACAAGTTTTATTTCAGTTTTTTAGACATTTGCTTGGTAAATTATTGACATATAAAACTAGCTAGTACAGGGTTTCAGAAATCCCATGTCCGGAGCCTGGAAGCTACCAGAAAATTCTGTCGGGCTACTAAATTTTTTTCAGAGCATGCCCACCGAGCTACCTTGAAACTCTATACTGAGTAGCCTGGAAAGCAATACTCTAGGCTTCACTCTAGTTGCAACATAAAGCATCATGTTGACCGAACTTTGCCAACAACTCTCTTGTTTATCGAGAGATACACGCTGGAGGCAATAATCAACTTACCACCTACTGACACAATCAGCAAACAACTAAGCTTTTAATCATACCTGGAGACAATGTTTACAAAAACATGTTATTCTCAAAATTGAAGACTGATCCAAAGGTATCAATATTTCTGAACTATATTTAAAACACCATGCAAACCAGTCTTAATATTACACTGCTAAACTTTAGTAAAGTGTACTTTTCGTTTTGACTGATGTCAGTGTTTACCAAATTTTTAAGAGGAAATACATTAGATCAGAGGCATTTGATTATGAGGCAGTTAAGTGATATTATATTTAAATGCTTGCACATCATGCAAAAATCGAACATTAAGCAAAATTCAGCAAATTCATATCAGAAACTATACAGTAGTTCAGACAAACATAAATGCCGATCCGTGAATACACAGTGCCAAGAAATGAGAAACGTTATTTACTAGGTTTTAGTACTTTTATGAAATTACTGTTTAACCCTTATCACACTGGACACAACTGGTTCAGTCTTTGCAACCAGTGTAGATCATGATCAACCTAAACATCCTTGCAGTCTGCTTATGATCTGCACTGTTCTCCATTCAGTTTCTTTTTGGCATGCACCCCTTTGAACAGTTAATGGTACTGCCCAAATTGGAAGATGGACCAGTCCATTTTAGAAATTTAATGGGCTAAGGGTTAATACATACAGAATTATTAAACATTTTTATAACATAAAACTGCAATTGTAATGTACAGACAATTCTTTTTATGATATTGCCATTAAAGATAGAAAAATTCCCAGTTTAACTAGTTTAATCTTCTTAACTCAGACGAAAAAAAACAAGAGGGCCATGAAGGCCCTGTATCGCTCACCTGACCTATTGACCTAAAGATCATCAAGATCAACATTGTAAGTTTCATTAAGATATCGTCATAAATGTAGCCTCTAAAGTGTTTACTAGCTTTTCCTTTGATTTGACCCGGTGTCCTAGTTTTTGACCCCAAATGACCCAGATTCAAACTTGACCTAAAGATAATCAAGATTAACATTCTGATTTTCATGAAGATACAGTCATAAATGTGGCCTCTAGAGTGTTAACAAACTTTTCCTTTGATCTGACCTAGTGACCTAGTTTTTGACCCCACCTGAGCTAGATTTAAACTTGACCTTTAGAGCATCAAGATTAACATTCTGACCAAGTTTCATTAACATATGGTCATAAATGTGGCCACTACAGTGTTAACAACCATTTCCTTTGATTTGACCTGGTGACCTAGTTTTTGACCCCAGATAACCCAATATCGAACTCATCAGATTTTACTGAGGGTAACATTCTGACCAAGTTTCATTAAGATTGGGCCAAAATTTTGACCTCTAGAGTGTTAACAAGCTTTTCCTTTGATTTGACCTGGTGACCTAGTTTTTGACCCCAGATGACCCAATATCGAACCCGTTCAAGATTTTATTGAGGGTAACATTCTGACCAAGTTTCATTAAGATTAGGTCAAAATTGTAACCTCTAGAGTGTTAACAGTCAAATTGTTGACGATGGACGGACGACGGACACAGGGCGATCACGAAAGCTCACCTTGAGCACTTCGTGCTCAGGTGAGCTAAAAACCAGGACAAAAACGAGTAATACCCATTGCTATTTCACAAAAAAAATTTATAACAAGATATGTGTATGGCTATAATTATGAAACCCTACATTACAGGGTTTTTTCTCACCATTTTGGGAACATGACCCATACCCCTGGGATTGGGAATTTTCGCAGCATTTTTGCCAAATTCGGAAAAAGTACAAATTTCAACATCCATTTTTGTTAAAGCCAAAATGAACACAATTACTGATTTTTATGTTTAATTAACTGTAACTCAGTGTGATAAGATTTACAGATCAATTTCACAGACTTTCATATTCTTGAAACAGTCAACAAGTCAACCCTGGTAAGTTGTGCTGGTGAAAGCGACTGATGACTTTGTGGATACATATCCTCATCAGACTGACCAGTGACTCTTGGCTAAGTCGACTTCGTGCAGCCGCACATAGGTTCTTCATCAAACTAACACGAACAAGCTTTTGATAATGATTAATAATTAAGGCTTTTAGAATTAAATAAAAAATAAATGCAGGATCAGATTGTCTTACGACAGATTTTTAAAAAACAATCACAGAATTAAGCACAACTACAATAATTCGAAGTGAAAGTCATCTTACACTAATATATAAAGCTGAATGTTTTAATGACTGTAAGTCTGGAAGAAGTTGAGTCAATCATTTTTTCAACATTTTTTCCCAGCAATTTTTATCTGCTGACAGAAGTCACCAGGATATTTCACTGTGCTACAGAAGGCGATGATTGCATAACATTTCACCATTAAACTTCAAAATGAAAATTAAACGCTAGAAAGCCGTCACACGTAACAGGATAAAGTATGCTTGAACGTTGGTATCCGAAAAGATGTTATCCGAATTCCGAGTTATAACAGGTGCCCGCGAGCGTCGATGTCCGTTGTTTTTCCAATATAACTCGAAAAATTTGGTAATTTAAACTTAATTCTCTTCCTTTTTATTATCTTAATCCAATGCTAGACAAATATAACCCCTAAATGCAAAATAAATAATATCATGTAAGATGAACGAACGTATTTTGTGTAAATTTCAACTCGAAATTTCGGAGTATATTATAGTGACGCTTGCGGCCAGGCACTTTGAACTCAAATTTCGGCCTTTTAAAAACATTTTGACAAATTAGTTATGAAAACATAACTAGGGCATTGCATTTGTAATTGATTCATTGTAAACTCGATACATTTTTATAACTTTATCGCTAAATTATTGGTTATTTTCATACCGATGTATTTTTTCAAATTTCAAGATGGCGGGCGACTTTTCATCAGGAATTTACAAATCAAGATGCAGGAGTAAAGACATATTTGCTGTTTTTCTCGGTAAAACGGATCGATTTTTCTTGGATTTTTTTTGGCTTTGAATTGGGAATTTTTTTGCTTCAATTGAGAAAAGATACTATTTTCAATTGGGAACATGACCGAATAACGGCTATAAAATCGGGCAAAAAAAAAACCCTGCATTAATTTACACATTCCACCCAACTGTAGTATACAAGCACTGACAAAAATATTGGCAGCCAAATGGGCTACCAATAGATTTGTAGGTTTCTGAAACCCCGACTTATATATTTCATGACTCCTAGCTTTTCTAAAATTCCACTAGCATTTAGCTTGTATGCTTGTTTAAATTTGAACTCTTGACATCAGTGAAAATCATACCTTTAAAATCATGTTAATGTTAACAGAACTTGTTTTGTTTATGTCGAGTTAGTCACACCAAAACAATTTAGGCCCTACTGCAACTTTTCAAGCTTTGATGGAGCACTGTTTCAGACTTTGGGGGCCATCTGTGTAGAACCACCAACCTTTTGTAAGCTAGCTGCATGACTTTCTCACAGAGTTCTACATTCCAAGCATGGCTGTGAACCCTCGGCAGTAGGCACATCAGTTACATTGTAGTAACAAATGATTAAAAGTCAACAACCTTAACCATTCAATCACGGAGGCCTCTTGTTAGAACTGGTCTAATATTATTACATAGGTACACATTACACAACACTTCACGATAGTGCAAATATTGTTAAAACTCTCCTTTTATAGAATACACACATACAATGAATACTTACAACACTGTGTGACAGCGCCAGCAGCTGTCAGATCTCTGTATTCTCTGTACATATTGTGTGTGCCACTTCTTGACACATACCGCAACCATATACCAATGTTCTTGATCTTCAATGGTTTCTTTTCATACACCTATAACAATAAATTTTAGAGTTTCAGCATTAACAAATTTCTAAATCTGTTAAGACTTGATATAGTATGACCATTCACCAGTTAACTTAGGCGAGCTAGAGTAAGATTAGAAATCACCAACTATCCCACGCTTCAACACAACTTTTTTCACTGGTGTCTCCTGTAGAATTTATCTGGTGTTCTTAACAACAACTGGGATTCCCCCCATTAAGAACAGTGTTCTACAGTCAACCAAAATATATCACTGCCAGAACAACCATCAGTTTCATTTTTAACTCAGATCTTACACAATATGATTTTGTTTTCTAAATTTTATACCAGCCAGTCGATTCTTTTTCCCAGTCATTCTGGAACCATCTTATCCTTAATCTTATTTCTTTTTCTTAGGTGTCATGTATCAGAAGAAATTTTGTTTTTTTGTGTCTTGGAAATTTTCACAGATTTCCTAATTCCATTGATATAATTATACATTTTTTGTGACTATTTTCCTGATAGCTTGTCAGAAAACTTTAAAATCTTTTTTTTTTTTTTTTTTTTGGGGGGGTGGGTGGGGGAAGAGGCCATATTTTATTAATTTAGGGCTGCATCACCTAGAAAACCAGTAAAGTAATTTTACTTTCAACAGCTTCTGTTTAATAAAACTTTAAGAAAACATTAAATGTAATTGTTGAATGTAACTGGCTTGCAGACTATTATATCTTCATTTATATCAAAAATATGCATCACATTTAAACAAACAACTTTTAATTATCAGTGTCCCTCACTAGCATTAGGGTCCAAGGGATCCCAGGATACTGTTACTGTCAAGGCCTGACCCTAAGCTGCACAATATTTACTGTCGTATCATAAATTTCACATTCTAACTAAAACTTAAAAGATCAAATTTTTAGATCCAAAATTTACCTGCTGACAAGCAACAATTTCTCCCTGTGTTCTTTTCATTTTCTTCAACTGACACACAAAGTACCAAAATCTTGACTTTGCTGTGCATTTGTCTGGTGCAAAGATTTTCATCTGATACAGAGGAGGTGTTCTATTCTTGTCTGTGGGCATGGAGCGCCCAATCACTTTGTACTCCTTCAACTGAAAAATCATTCAACAAAACAATTATCTATATCAACTTTACAATAACACTGAACAGGGTCAAAAACAGATGTTGTTGTCATGGACATTTCCAAGGCGTTTGGTAAGGTCGATCACATTAGGTTAATTTATAAGCTACAATGCCTTGGAGTCAACCCACAAAATCACCGAATGGGTCAAATCCTTCCTGTTAAACGGTTTTAACCGATTCCAGAAAGTCGCTGTTGATGGTCATTTTTCCAGTGAACTTCCTGTACTGTCTGGAGTTCCCCAGGGGTTTGTTCTTGGATTATGCTTTTTTTGGTATATATCAATGACTAACCAGACTCAGTCAAATGTAATGCAAGAATGTTTGCAGATGATACCGTAAATTAATATACCTTACCATCAACTCTATTTCAGATAGTATACATCTCCAACATAGTCCATGGAGTTCAATCCTGACAAATGTGAAATCCTTAGAATCTTTAGAAAGAACAAGAGCTGTCGGAGGACAGCAACGCTCGACTATTCAACAGCCTTGTCAATCGAATTATTACAAAAGTCGAAAAAGGGGCATAATTTTGTAAAAATGGGAAAAAGGGTTATGGAACCTTCACAGTGCTTATCAGCTCATAAAGTGAACAAGTGCATAAAATTTCAATCCTTTCCCGTAGGTGGATACTGAAATACAAAAACTTAACCAAAGTCGAAAAAGGGGCATAATTTTGAAAAAAATGCAAAGTAGAGTTAAGGGACCTACACAGTGCATGTCAGATCATGACAGTGAACAAGTGTGTGAAGTTTCAATCCATTTTCATTAGTAGGTACTGAGCTACCAGCTTACATGTACATACAAAACCTAAACCGAGAATTTCTAAGTTGAAAAAGGGGCATAATTTTGTAAAAAAGCAAAACAGAATTATGGGACCTGTGCAATGTAGGTCAGTTTATCACAGTGAATAAGTGTGTGAAGTTTCAATCCATTCCCACCAGTGGTTACTGAGATACCAGCTTACATACAAAACCTTAACCAACAATTTCTAGGTCAAAAAAGGGGGCATAATTTTGTAAAATATCAAAACAGAGTTATGGAACCTGTGCAATGTAGGTCAGTTTATCACAGTGAATAAGTGTGTGAAGTTTCAATCCATTCCCACAAGTGGTTACTGAGATACCAGCTTACATACAAAACCTTAACCAAATCGGGACGCCGACGCATGGGTGAGTCCAATAGCTCTACTATTCTTTGAATAGTCGAGCTAAAAGTCCTATGGTTTATCCATACAAACTTCATAACATAGAGCTAAAAATATGTGAGGCAGCTAAATACTTAGGCATAACCATCTCCGAAGATTTAAACTGGTCTAAACACACTGACAATAATACTTCCAAAGCAACTTCCACTCTTCGCTTCATTCAACGAAATGTCAAAGGTCACTAGATGCCCAAGGGCAACATGTAAGCCCCCCTTTGACCCGTAACTGTGACCTTGACCTTTGAGAGAGTCTGTCTCATTGAGTTAAACATTCATCAGGTCTAGGAAAGTGGAGTATTTACAGATTATCTGCAAATTTACAGATAATCTATAAATTTACAGATTTTTCAATCTGTAAATTTACAGATCAAGTGTTTGAAAACTGCTAAAATTATATTTAGACACAAAATCGCAGCTTGAAATTAATTGATTTACTTATGGTATGTGTAAATAAAGGTCAGTTGTAACTTTCAGTCATTTCTGTTGACTTTGATTTTTCTTAAAATGCCAAAAACTCAAAGTCAACAAAAATGGCTGAAACCCACAAATGACCTTAATTTATGCATGCTGTAAATAAACCAATTAATTCCAAGCTGCGGTTTTGAGGATAAATGTAATTTCATCAGTTTTCATACACACAATCTGTAAATTTACAGATTGAAAAATCTGTAAATTTATAGATTATCTGTAAATTTACAGATAATCTGTAAATATTCCACTTTCCTAGACCTGTTCATGCCAAATAAAAACAAGATTCCTCAATGCATGTCAAAGTTATAGGCTGGACAAGATCTGAAATGACTTTTGACCTCGAACTGTGACCTTGAGCTTTGAGATAGGAACCTGAGCAGGCTGGTAACATTGCCCGATCAGGCTTTTGACATAAAAACTGATATTTCTTGAAAAATAAAGAAGATATTTCTTTCAGACTTGGTCCATTTATTAAGCATTACATATGATACAAATTACAATAAAAATAACTTGGTTGCCTTCAGTTTTGTTAGAATTATTTCCCCTTTTCAGATTTTTATGGCGCATAATTTTTGAAGTCCAAAAAAATATGTTCTAATGTTAAGTTTAAAACAAAAAAGGGTTCAATGGCTTTCTAATGCTCTAAATTATTGCGCCAGTACATGCATATATACATTTTGCTTTCCTTTGACTTACAACATTATAGAAAAATGTTAGTTGTAAAAAAAATGTTCAAAAATCTGCACTATATACAAAGTATCCACCAGTGCCCATGAGTCAACACCCTAAGGATAAATGTTTGTTTTTCCAACACAAGCTCATGAAATATTTTATGTTTTGATACTTTCATAAACTGGAACATGTAGTCATCCTCCATGCAAATTTTTATTAAATTCTGTGCAGTGATAGTCGAGTAAAATGACAGCTACTAGATAGGGGTGATTTTTTGTACACAATAAAAAGGTGTCCTTGAGTCAACACCCCTCAATATGTCCATTCACTCTGTGTACATAGGGTAATGCACTGATGTTTCAATATCATAAAATCAAAACTAAATACATTGTCTTTAAAACCACAAAACATTTATGTAATTTTCACAAGTGTTTTTAAAAATGCTGGCTTGTAATCAAGACTGGTTGAAATAAATTAGCAATTTCTTAAAAAAATGAAGAAATTCTTAGAAATGAGTTCAAAATCAACAGCCAAGACACATATTCCAGAATTTTCACCACAAATATTATTTGTTTCCTCTATACATCTTTCTCCAAAAGTTTGATAAGAAAAGAAGAAAGAAAACAATAAAACAGCATGGGTGTTGACTCAAGGACAGTGTTGAATCAAGGACTCTTGACGATATTAACCCTAAATATATAGAATAAAGGTACTGGCGCACAAGTTTGGAGCAACAGAAAGCCATTGAACCCTTTTCTGTTTTGAACATTGCATTGAAACATAACTTTTTTGGACTTAAAAAATTATGCATCATAAAAATCTGAAAAAGGGAAGTAATTGTAACAAAACTGAAGGCAACAAAGTGATTTCTATCTTCATATGCATCATAAGTTATGCTTAATAAATGGACAAAGTTTGAAAGAAATATCTTCGTTATTTTTCAAGAAATATTAGTTTTTATGTCGAAAGCCCGATCGGGCAATGTTACCAGCCTGCTGAGTTTTGCGCAAGACACTTCACTCACAGGAGTCTGAAATTCTATCAATAAGACCATAGAAGTCTATCTTTACAAAAAGTACCCCCTATATATATAAAATTAACACCAGGAAAGAAACGTCAAAAACCCAGGGTCCCCTGAAAATACGCACGGAACACAGGGTAATCGCAATTTAGCGAGCGTAGTTAAGAAATAACACTAAAATACACCTACCACACTCGACAGCATTCAAATCTGATACACTTTACAAGAGTAATCAGACATTTTCTGAGGTTTTCTGAGATTTTCAGCTGTCGCCGAAGCCATTCGCTGACGTCACAACAATAACAACAATTACAGCGCCGAGATAAAGATAAAATACTTATTTTATTCTTTAAAATTTGTACATAGTGTAAATAAGTATTAGAATATTTATATGTTTACATCAGTCTATAATATCCCCTAGATTCCTTTTGCAATAAAAAGATAATTTACAAAATTTGATTGGGAAAACCCGTAAAGGGAGGTTACTCTTTGGATAATCAATTTTACGATGCAGCGGAATATCTAAATTTAAGTAGTAAAATCTGATACTTGGTGTACAATGACTTTTTTATGAATAGAGCAATATGAAAATGTCTGTTTCGTAATTTGAAGGTAAGGCAGTACGGGCATTGCTACTTTCTAATTTTATCCCGGCGCTGTAATTGTTGTTATTGTTGTGACGTCAGCGAATGGCTTCGGCAACAGCTGAAAATCTCAGAAAACCTCAGAAAATGTCTGATTACTCTTGTAAAGTGTATCAGATTTGAATGCTGTCGAGTGTGGTAGGTGTATTTTAGTGTTATTTCTTAACTACGCTCGCTAAATTGCGATCACCCTGTGTTCCGTGCGTATTTTCAGGGGACCCTGGGTTTTTGACGTTTCATTTCTGGTGTTTATTTTATTCATAATTTTAACATGTCCAAAACATTGGGGAATGATACTTATTTCACTTGGGTATTGACAACATTTTACTCGGACTTTATCATAGGCTCCCTGTGTAAAATCTCAAACTTTTAACTAAAATGAAGGTATTAAATCGATATAATATTTCAATGAAACTTCAAAGTTTTGTTGTTTGTAGCATCATCCGCGGCATGTGCAGTGAAAAATTTTAATTTGATTTCTAAAATAGTGTGATATTTATTTCTAAAGTCACTATATGTTCATTGTAAATATACTTCGTTATACCCAAGTGGAAACTGGCAGGTACTCGAAAATGCAGCTCTCTGATTGGTCAGTTAGAACCCCTAATGTACTGTGATGTCATGATAAAATTATGAATAGCGAGCTCGAAGAGCAGGCCCTAAGGGCCTGCTCGAGAATCGAGCTTTACGGTAACGCAAGTATACTTTCACACTTGGTGATGGATTTGAAAAGTTTCGTCGGAAGTTTTTAAAAAGCGCACCCTAGCGGACAGGTGCTCACAGGAAGTAGTTCTTTCCGGAGTGAATACAGAACTTCATTCAATTGCTAAAAATTATTCATCACTCAACAATAATGAAAGAATGATTTCCTGTTGTTTGAAAAAAAAATATTGTTTTCATTTAAAAGATCAAGCATTGGTCAGAAAATGGAAAAAAGTGTCATTAATAAGCAGAAAGAAACGGGAACGCGGTAACGACGTCACCGTGACACCGGCTTCCCATAAATTTTGCAACGTATGATATTCACTGTTACTGGTATGGTGACACTAAATGTAGACTTTTTCAAGTGAATAGGTTCTCCTGAATTCTTGTGAGTAGTGAATAGTTTCTTTGTGACAAATAAATGATGCATACAATTTTTAGCTAAATCCGATTTCTTTGAGCTCGCTTTGAGGCTTTGCCTTATTTCATATTACATATAGGGGGTATTTTTTGTAAAGATAGACTTCTATGGTCTTATTGATAAAATTTCAGACTCCTGTGCTTCACTGAAGTCAACATTCTTGCCAAATGTCGCGAAATCGTATGACTATTTAATATAACTAGAAGACAACCCGGCAAAAAACAAATTTATTGAAAGATATGACTTCTTCCTAAGTACTGAATCGATTATATTAGGATTCATATGGAAAAGGCTGCTACTTTAACAAAAAACAATAACATACATTTCCAAGAGCCTTCATGATTGCCACACGAGGAAAAAAGAAAGTCACGTGATGTCTGAATTTTTAACAAGAGAATGAAAATTAATAAATACAATTTCTGGGACGATTAAAAGTGAACGACATTTTAATAAAATGATAAATATAAGTTCTTAAAAGAATTTTAATTAAAAAAGTGAAAAAATATGAAGACTGGTATTTCTTTGCATCTCAAAATGCTCCAAAGATTGCAATATACTGACAAGACGTGAAACATACAACGATTTCTCCATTTCTGTTAAATAGAAATTACTTTCAAGGCATTTCCGAGAAAATTATAGAGAATCGTTAAATTCATATCGCTATGAATGATAAATAAATAGTTTGCCGCGTGAAATTAGAACATACGCTCTACCATCTCACCTTTCGTTTGATTCTTTTCACGTGTAGTAGTTCATGTGGTATGAGTCAACTCGTCAACTCGTCCTCGATTTGGTTATTTCGTCCCCCAAAATTGGTAATTTCGTCCCCCTCATGATAAAATTTGGTCAACTCGTCCCCATTTTGGTCAATTCGTCCTCCCTTTGGTAATTTTGTTCCCCTAAATATTTAAGGCATTTTTGCTTTTTATGATATCTTTGACTTTGAAAACTGGTATTTAAAATCATCGTGAGTTTCGAAGGAGTTATATTTGAAATGGTTAACTTTAAATAATTAGGTTGGATAAAATAATAAAAGTAATATACTGAAAATATAAGACAATTTACTAAAATAAAATAAAATATTTCGAATTTTCGGACACTTGTCCTTTTTCAAGACTTGAAAAAGGACAAGTGTATATTTCCATATTCTTGAAAAAGGACAAGTGTCCGAAAATTCGAAATAAAGAGTAAAATACCAACACAGATTTGTACTATACTTCCCTTCGGAAGATTTACAGACATATTGTAAAATAAAATAAATAAATACAATGCTTTTAGTAATACAAATATAATAGAAATCTAATTAACTTTTTAAAAATCATGGTAAGAAAAGAGAGAGCAATAAATCCTTATGCCAGGTCATGATAAAAGAAAGTTTTAATTAGGAAATACAATAAAAATTTATAAATAAACAACTGATATCTTTCACATATGTATTACTAAAGATAACCAACATGCTTTATATTCATTAAAATAAAAAATAATACTTCAAAAGTCGAGAGACAAAGTTTCTAAAAAAAAGTAGTTTTGTTTTGTTTTGTTTTATTCATTCTTATTTGTTTACGCTGCGCTGCGTAGTTATGACTGTTTCCAGTCTAACTAATCAATCGTAGGCCCAGCGAGATTTGAATTTTGAGACCCGTTGCCAGATACAGGTCGGCGCCTGGATCGATTCCAAAGAATTAGATTCATATGATATAGTTAAAAAGGGACCTTAATTCAAGGCCCGGGTGTTATTTTTGAACATGTCTGGGTCTTGGCTGGAGTATTTATTGTTATTATATTGTTTTTAAATGTTATACCCCCCTAAACTGTGTCATAATTTCCGAAATAATAAATGGTTATAAAAGTATTTAAATTTATTAAATTTTGTCATCCAGGGTAAGAGCCGCGACTACCTTACTAACACTCCTGAAGCGCCTGAGAAAAACTGCACTGACCATGAACTACATCTATACTCTTAAGCTTTATTTTATTAATATCAAAACTTTAAAAACATTAAAACTTTAAAAATACGTTTAAAACATAGCCTCTATATACGTCCGATTGTTGACAGTACACAGGTTATTTATAGATTACACGCCACGCCTACTGCATAAATGTGTCATATCGATAAATATGCTTATTTTATATTCTCATAAACATTTCAATGTGCTTCACCGATTACCGTTTTACTATATTTTTAAAATGCTGTCATTTTGTCATTTTTTAATGTTTTTCAGTTCTGTTTTTTGCACTTTATAGTCCAAAGTCTAAATTTAATGATTATATCGGTATTAGTTACTTTACATATTATATGTAAAAGATATTTACGATCGCGCTGTATGAAATTTTGCGGTTGTTTTTATCAAAATTCGACGTTTCTACGTGATTTTGGTCATTTAATGAACTTATCTTCCTAAAAATGGTCTAGCAATATAGCTATATGTGTTCTTTAGCGATTCTGCAAATTTAAAGATAATATATATTTATAAATGTTTTACACGCGAATCCTGTGTACCGTCGCCTAAATTACGCGTAAGAATTTTACTTAAAATTTACCTGTTTACCTGTTGTTTGTTTACCGTTGTGTGTCGACGTCTGTATGTTTCCGGATCATCATTACTACTGGATTTTTCTATGGTGGCGTCTTTCTCGGACTGGGTCATGCTTATGCATGCCACCATAGGTCCCTATCACATATATACAGTGCTGACCAATACTTTATATTATTTTATAGCTTTATTTGATATTGGTTGCTTATGGTTTTATGATTTTATTACTGTTATTATAGAATTTGTATAAAAAGTTAAAATTGAATAAAAGTTGGTTAAAAAGCTAGCTAAAATTTGATAAAATTTGATAAAATCAGAGTCGACCTTTGCCGAAAACGAAAACACAAAGACTCTTATTTCTGATTTTTATTTTGCCTAAGTTTTTAATAAATTAAGTTATAAAAAATTATTTAAAACTAATTTAGTAAAAACAGGTGACCATCCTTGCCGAAATGTAAAGTGTTTGCAAGGATGTGTCTCCTAGTTTTAAAATCATTGTCTAAAATTAGCCTAGTCATGGCTTAAAATTACGTATATGTTTAAAATTTATAACAATTTAAAAGATACTGGTTGCTAAAAGAGTATTTGGCCTTTTGATTATTATATAAACAATAAAAATAACATATGTATATATACATTTTAACAACTAAAAGTAAAATACTATAATATAAATTATAATATTAAAACCTCTTTCGGGCTTATTTTGGTATGCTTCATATACAGTCGGCTCCTGTTACTATGTTATTCTTGGATTTATTTCTAGCTGTTCATAGTTGAGCCCGACCCTAGCAACTTATAGATAGCGCCTTTCACCCTGAGGACATATCGCCTGTATTGACCGCACCAGTGCCGTTAAGCCTTACATGGTACCCAGACGGGGTGCATATACAAGCTCAGCCCCCTGGTTATTGACGCCATCTTTTTTGAACGAAGTTAGGATTTTAACATGTTTATACACGTTTCCCTGAGATTATATTATCTCTATTGACCGCACCAGTGCCGTTAAGCCTTACATGGTACCCCAGACGGGGTGCATATAGAGATTCAAACCCCCTGGTACTTTGTGATATTAAATTAAGGCCAAAGTTATAAAATTCATTGTTAGGTCGGGCCCCTCCTATGTAATGTTTATGTTTTGTTTTATATTCTGTTCAAGTAGCCTATTTTGGTGATGAAATGTATTAGGAGGCTGTAGACCTGCTGCTCGACTTCCTTCGGAGGGAAGAGGAGTGTCTTTCTGTCTTATACAGACCAACCCGAGTTTCAGGAGTCCACATTCAAGTTCCAATCTGTGTTCTGCATTTCGTGTACACTCTTGTGTGTATGTCAAAGATACGTGTTGAATGTTTCGTATTCTGTACAGTGTGGGCATAGATGTTTATCTGAGAGTTTTCCCAGCCCAGACCGTTCCGCCCCAGCCTTAATCTGGTAATGATCTTATCATGGCGGTGTTTGTGCTATAAATTTGCATTTTACTGGGGATATGTTCTGAGAGGGCGCAGCGCATTGTGTCTTGTTGTAGCCATCTCTGTCTAAAAAACTCCTTTGATTTGGCCTTTATTATGCTATTAACCTCAGATACTGCTTAATTTGACTGTTTTGGGGCTCCATTTTCGGACCTTGCTTTGCTAGTTGATCGACCCTTTCGTTTCCCATAATGCCAACATGACTCGGGACCCATATTAGGGAAACATGTATACCTATTTTACTGAGATGGCTGATTTTATGAATAATGTCAACTATTATATCAGATCTTGATTGTGACCTGCCTGTATTTATTGATTGTAATACAGACAAACTATCTGTAAATATAGCTACGTTTCTGGGCATGTTTTCGGGTATCCATTTCAGTGCATGTTGGATGGCTGTTGCCTCACACGTGAATCTGGAGACCCTAGGGTCTAATTTGAAAGCCGACGAGCAAATTTCTTTGCTATAGGGATCAAAGACAACAAAGGCCGCGCCCGCTTTATTTTCGCTGGGATTTTTGCTACCGTCTGTATATATATGGTAATGTGACCTATAATGCTTTATTATATGCATTTCTGTTATATGTTTGGCCTGGGTGGTATCTTCTGTTTTATTAATGAAGCATTTAAGGCTTAAGTCGGGGGTTGTGACCATGATCCCAGCATTATATGAAACACCGGCTCTTGTATATTTACTTCACTTAATTGGTATTTATCTAGTAACCTATTAACCTCTCGAGTGTACGGCTGGGTTCTAAGCTCTTTCCTACCAGTGTGACCGTTTCTAAACCCTTCGATGGTACTGGGCATTCTTTCAGTGCTTGATTGTATTATTTATGGGCAGATTTTCACCTAGGCGGCTGGATCTGGCCCAATATTTGAGCATATTGACCTCTCTTGTTATATCTAATGGTAGCTGGGCCGTTTCTACTAATACTGCCATTTTATTAGTTGTTTTTATATGCTCCAGTGACTACTCTTAGGGCCTTACTTTGTATTACATCTAGCCTTTTTAACTGTGATTTGCAGGCTGACGCATATGCTGTGCTACCATAATTAATTTTGCTCATAATTAAGGAGTTATATAACATGAGTTTAGTTTTCTTATTAGCTCCCCAGTTTGTTCCAGATATTAGTCTCAAGAGGTTAATATCTTTTTCACACCTAATTAACTAGATTATTTATATGATGGTGCCACGTTAAATATTGATCAAAATACATTCCTAAGAATTTGGCGGTCGGTGCTATTTCAAGGGCTTTACCACATAATTTAAGTTCCGGCGTTACTTTATTCGATTTTGCTAGGACTTTAAGATATGGTTGCCGGCACACCATTAGCACTTGTGTTTTATTAGGGTTAATGGTGAATCCCCATTCATTACTCCATTTTTCTATTACCTCAAGGACCTTTTGGCCTTTTAGTAATGCACTATGTGGGTTTGGTGATGTTACCCATGTGGCTCCATCATCTACAAATTGGGCAAGTTCGGTCCGGTCACCGGGAGGGGACTGTTTGTTGTGTGCATCTATAGCCGTGTTTAGAGTGTTCATAATGAGATTAAAGATCAGTGGACTATCACACTTCCTGGGGTGTGCCATTGTCAGGTTCTACTGTATCTGACAAATGGCATTGACCTTTACCTTAATTTTTCTGCCTTCCAGGAAATTAGCGATCCATGTAAGCATTCTCCCCTTAATGCCTAGAGATATTAAATTCAAGAGAGACCCTTTATTCCAATGCCTATCAAATGCTTACTTAGATCTAAAAATATGCCTAGTAGGTAATAACCTTTCCGATGGGCTCTTTACAGTCTGATTCGAAGCGAAGGAGGTGATCTTCGCACGAATGGGCTTTCCTACATCCTGACTGATATGGGAGAACAGATTATATTTTCAATATAAGTTTCAAGTCTTGGTTTTATCATTCTTTGCATGACCTTGGTGAGGGTTGACGTTAGGGAGATGGGGCGGTATGAAGCAGGGTTTGTTTTTTCTTATTGGCTTAGTATTGGTACTATAATGGCCTCGCCCCAGCTTTCTGGGGTAGAGCCTTCTTTCCAAGACTGATTATATAGCTTTAAGAGTTTTTTCTTTGGCATGTATTGGTAAATTTTTGATCATATCATAATGGATCGCATCTTCGCCTGGGCAGAGAACTATTACATTGATCAAGGGCCATGTTTAATTCAGGAGGGAGAATGGTTTATTATACTCAATATCGTCATGTGGGGCTGTGTTATTTTCATTGTAGAGATGTATTCTTGCTCTTTATATTGTTTATTTGCCAAAAATTCAGCACTGTAATTGTCATTACTGCTGATTTTCTTATAGTGTTGCACCAGAAAATTTGCCTTATCTTTTTCCATAACCACCGGATCGTTGTCGTTCAGAAGTGTACCAATAGAGCTAGATGATTGCCTCTAAATTTATTGACAACGTCCATACTTCTTTTGATGTTGTTTTATGGTTTATTTGTGTTATGTACTTTTCAAGGCTGGTGCGTTTTGCTTTTTTAATGATCTCTACAGCCTTATTACGGAGTGACCTGTATTTTTGCAGATTTTCATCATTCTTATTTCTGCTATAATTTTTCCTAGCATTCTCCCTTTGTTTAACTGCATTTGCGCAATCCTCAGTCCACCAGGGTATAACCTTTTTCCTATTGTTCTTGCCTTTGACCATTGGTATACTCTTTTTACTAATACTATAGATATCATTTATAATTGTGTGTGATTTTCATCCACTGTCTTGCCTCAGTGTTATAATGGAAATGCCTGATTGCGAAGTCATGATATTGGTCCCAGTCTGCTTTACCTATCTTATATTTGCGGGTGGTATGAATCGCCTCTGTTTTTATTGAAAATTCTAATCCCAGCAATATTGGAAAATGGTCACTGCCAAAAGTATTATTGATAACTCAAAAGAATGCATATTGTGCCAATGTATGAGGAACTATTGCCAAATCTATTGCTGAGTCTTTTTGATTTGGTAAATCACTTAGCCTTGTTATATTTCCATCATTTAATACAACTAGATTTTTCTGTGATAATAGATTTAACATAGTCTCAGAGGCCGAGTCACACCTTGGATCGCCCGGGGGATTCCAGAGTGGGTTTTTAATGTTGAAATCTCCCAGAATTACTGAGTGGTTTCGTATGTTAGAGAACATTTTTTGATAGTGTTCTTCGGTGTTATGTTTTTCATATGCTACATAACAATTATAAATTGTTTGTTTTTGCTGTGACCATATATAGTTATGCCGTTAATTTCATATTCATTGTGAATTATTGACCTTTCAACTGTGAATTTGATGCCCGTTTGACATATATATTGTACCGCCTCCTTCTTGATCTGTGCGTTTTTGATATGTTGCAATTTCATAGTCATAAAGCTTTGGTGGTGTTATTTTTTTTCCATATCTAAACGCTTCCTGAATACACACGGCATGTATTGTATCTGTGGATGACTTAAGGAAGCTGTTTAATTCGGTTGACCTTTGTATTTTTGTCCCCTGCAAACCCCGGGCGTTCCAAGACATTATATTAAAGTTACGATTACATGCCGTCTTGGAATCTACACCGGACATTATTAATTAATTAATTGTATGGGGTTATTGTTAATTAATTTACAGGGAGTTAGATCCGATGTCACCTAAATAGGGACCATATCCGGCATTACCACTGGGGTGGTGGTGGGGGGTGGTGAGGTACCCACCGAGGGCGTCTGTGGCCCATTGTACCATGTGGCCTTGCTGTCTATTGAACCTATTGTGTTGGCGGGGTCCAGATAACCTTCTGTTATGGTATCTGGGTGCATTGCCTGTATGTGATGAAGTGGGTGGGGTGGGGGTTTTCCTTGCCCGCGGTTTGTGTTTCTTCTTGCTGTTCTGGTGCGCTATTGCCCTGTGATTTGGCTTCATCTATCATTTGTTCAAGTGCCTGGTCATTTATTTGTTGACCTTGTATCTTAGGTGCTATGTTTTTGATTATTTCCATAACCTTGGTCTTATGTATATATTCTTTATTGTTGTGTAGTGTTTGTGTTGGTGTGTTTGCACGTGTTGTTTGACCAGATGTAAGGCCAGCATTTCTCATTCTGGCCTCATATTCTGTTTTGATTGCGTCATTTTTCTTGTGAATGTTTTGTAAATAGTTTGTGTATGCCAAACACCCTTTGAATGCTGCACTGTGTAAACCGTTGCAATTTGCGCATTTTTTGATGTTTCGGTATTGGCATCATAATGCGAGTGTGGCCCTGCACAATGTGGGCAAATTGTTTTACCGTGCACTTGTTTGCTGAGTGTCCGTGCTTTTGGCATTTGTTACACCTTAGGGGAGATAACAAGGATGGATATACTGGTACTTGGGTGCCATCATTTGTTTCACCTTCAATGGTGCTTTTTCAGAACTAAACGTGAGTTTTATTGTTGATGAAGGCACCTTTCTTCCATTGACTATTTCGTAGCCCCGGTGGTAGACTTTTATGTTGTTCTCTTGTGCGAATGTGTTAACGTTATCATTATAGTTGATGTCCTTTATGTAAATGACCCTTTAGACTCTATTTTCTTATTCGGACTAGAGCGTTTGTCTGTGTTTAGTGGCTCTAGAACGAAGTCATATTTTTGATAAGTAAATTGCTTGGCCAGGTCCAATTTGTCTTTGCGAATCATGAAAGTGGGACATCCCCCCTCGGTGGATGGGTCCTTGACAAATGATCCGCCTACATAGGCTATGAAAGCCGAGGATATCTCTTGAATCCTCTGCTTCGGGAACACACATGACACTGTACGCAGTGTCATTGCCACAAAAGCACAGAGTGGTTGTGTTGGCCGCTGGCGATGCCCCCTTTGATCTCTTAGAGCTCTTAGTCTCCCATGTGCCTTCAGTGTCAGCCTGCACCGACATGTTTGTCGACTGCTCACTATTGGCGCCGGTGGTACAGGGTGGTACCGGTATATGGTGGTACCTGTTCTCCCTGGTGTTGATCGGCATTGTTCATTAGCCGTGGCAATGATGGGGTGGCTGGTGTAACTGGGATGCCAAGCTCTGGATAGTTGACATCATCTAGTGCCGGTGCACCAGGGTGGGCTTTGCCTGTTGTACAGGGTGGTGCTTCTGTCTCATTAAAAGAGACAGGGTCTTGGTCCTGCCTTGGGTTTAACCTTGGTAGGCTAGGGATGGGGGTGTTTCGATGTTACCATCACACTTGGGTGACGGTACACCGGTGTGGCATTCACTAGGTGGTGTTGGCGGATCACTATCATAGTGAGCCTCCCAGGACTTAAACTTGAGTCCGTGTCATTAGGGTTGGCTACCGGACTAGGGACAGGATATGTCACGTTACTCAAAGGGTGTAACCTAGTGGCAGACAGATCCAGGGATCCGTCAGCCGAGTCCGATATTGCCTGGGCCTTGTTTGCAGGACTTCCTGAAGAAGGAGTTGAGAGAGTTTCTCTCATTCTTTTCTTCCCTTTACCTTCCCAGGGATTGCATATTACTAACTGGTGTCGAGCCGCCCGCCGGGGCGAAGTCGGCACACAGAAGCTTTCTAGCTGTCCCTTGGCCTTTACTATGGGGTTGTACCGGGTGATCCCCATGTGACTTGGACTTTTTCCCTGATGATTTACCCATTGTTGTTATGTCTGCTTGATTAATTTAATTTATTCCTATTAAGTAACTAATTTTAGATTTACGAATATATTCTTATACAGAATTTATGAATTTATCCGTTAAGTTTTATCTGCCAAAATCGTCTACTTTAATTAATTTGTTTTTATTGACTGTTTTAACTATCCGTAATAACTATAATATATATATATTATCGCTCTATGCAGTTATTTACTATATGCACTAATTGCCTTATTAATTAGCTTGTTTGTAATTGTACAATATATATCAAACCGTCAATTTTCTATATTGTACACTATGTCCTAGATACTGACTCTCTATAAGTCAGTATAAACCTTGTAATTTATCTACACAACAGTAAAGTGCAGTGGTGTTAGTTAATCCTATTGTACCTATACGATCAGTTAATCTTATAACGCCTGCGGCCTAACAATGTAAAGCGACGCGCACGATTTTTATGTGAAAGTTATGAATTTAACCTATTTAAGTGTTAGTTAAAGTGCTTTCGATCAAGTATTTTGATCAAGATCAAAATACCTTCACGTAGATAAATAGACCCTAAATACCTTAAAAGTGGCGGTTGTCGGTGTCCCAACGTAGATTTCCAACGACGGCCAATTAATCGAGTGGTTCTATGAGCATACCGTTGTGAGGAATAAGTCACAGGACGAGCCTATTTGCCCTACTCGAGCACCTACCGAAGCTAAGTATGACACTTGTCGATACTTTGCTATACCATACGTACGGTCAACGCACCGATAAAAATAACGTCTTATCGCTACGTAGCCAATATGGTTTTTTGAAGATGAAGATGAAGATGAAAAAGTAGAATGAGCCTATACCTATATATACGAAATGTGTTAAAGGTTATCAATCACATTAAAGGTCGTTGATTGGGCTGATTGGAAGGTGTTAATGGTATTTAATTGCATGAGAAGTTGTTGATTGACCGAATGAAATGTGTCAAATTCCCCCCTAATAGAATGAAATGTGTTAAAAGTTGATTGGATTGGGGAAATCATTTGTTATAAAAAAAAAAAAAAACGTTTAATAAAAAGTTTAATCTCATTCAAAAGTTTGAAATTAAGCAGGATCAAATACGAACATTTAAACAGCAATCATGTTGTAGCAGGCTTACAAAAAAAGGAAAGAAAAAAAAAAGAAAAGAAAAAAAAACACAATCGATCATTTTTGAAGCAAAACGTTCTTAAAACAAATGAAAACTTTTGTATATTTTTAGCATTAAATATACTTATTTGAAAAAAAAACGACGAAAATTTATTTGCCACAACCCAAAACTTGTTAAGTCTAGACTTAAAAGAATTTAGAGTGGGTGCATTTACCACTTGGTCTGGTAAATTGGTCATTTCGTCCCCCTCATCATAAAATTTGGTCAACTCGTCCCCGATTTGGTCATTTCGTCCCCCAAAATTGGTCATTTCGCCCCCTCATTATAAAATTTGGTCAGCTCGTCCCCCGTTTGGTGATTTTGTCCCCCTTAATATTTTAAGCATTTTTGCATTTTTATGATATTTTTGACTTTGAAAACTTGTATTTAAAATCATTGTGAGTTTTGAAGGAGTTATATTGGAAATAGTTAACTTTAAATAATTAGGTTTGATAAAATGATAAAAGAAATATACTGAAAATATAAGACAATTAACTGAAATAAAATATAAAAAATAAATACAATGCTCTTAGTATTAAAAATATAATATAATAGGAAATCTAATTAACTTTTTAAAAATCATAGTAAGAAAAGAGAGAGCAATAAATCGTTACCCCTGGTCATAATAAAAGAAAGTTTTATTTAGAAATACAATAAAGAATAAATAAAATATCTGTCACATGCTTATATTAATTTTTTGTCATTAAAGTAAAAAGAAAAACTTCAAAAGTAGGGAAACAGTGGTTTCTAAAAAAGTAGAATGAGCATATACCTGCATGCGAAAGGTGTTAAAGGTTATTAATCACATTAAAAGGCGTTGATTGGGCTGATTGGAAGGTGTTAATAGTATTTAATTGCATGAGAAGTTGTTGATTGACCGGATGAAATGTGTGAAAATTTCCCCAAGTAGAATTAAATGTGTTAGTAGTTGATTGGAGTGAGGAAATCATTTATTATAAATGCTATACATAGTATTTCTTTTCGCTGTTTTGGCAAAACTTTCTCCGCAACTGATAAATCTACCCAAAGGAAATGTGCATGGTTTAATGAAGATTGTCGTACTGCAAAAAACAACTTCCTACGAAATAAGACTAATTTCAAATTAAATCCATCTGAAAATAATAAACTGTCCTTTTTATCTAGCCGGAATGTTTTTGCCAAAACAAAGCGTAAAGCTAGAAGTGCTTATTTTGATAAAGAAAAATGTAAATTATCTAATATGGGTCGACATTCGCCAAGAAAATTTTGGAGTTATATCAAAAAATTCAAAAGTAAAAGAAAGAATGTAAATACTGATGTCGACATTGAAGATTTTAAGAATCATTTTGCTAACATGTCTACATCTGCAGATAATCAGTTTGTTGCAGATACGTTCACTGAGTCTCGGGATGAAACATTATATATCGACCAGTTGGATCTGCCTTTTACAGTTGATGAAATTTGTAAAACTATTTTTTCTTTAAAGAAACACAAAAGCTGTGATTTAGATAACAATGTGGCAGATTTTTTTATTGATGCAAAGCAATTTATAAGTCCTTACTTATGTACAATTTTTAATAAAATATACGATACAGGTATATATCCGGAGGCATGGACTAAAGGTGCCATTGTTCCCATTTACAAAAAAGGAGATACGCATAATCCTGCTAATTATAGAGGAATTACTCTAGTTAATGTTATGTCGAAAATATTTTCATTAATGTTAAGAAATAGGATAAATAAATGGTGTGAATCAGAAAATGTATTTAGCGACGCTCAGTTTGGTTTCCGGGATGGTTGTTCTACATCTGATGCCATCTTCTTACTACATTCTACTATTCAAAAAGTATTAGCTAATAAGTCTAAATTATGGTGTATATTTATTGACTACGAAAAAGCTTTTGATACTGTGATTAGAGACGCATTATGGGTGAAATTAGTAAGATCTGGAATTAGCTGTAAAATGATAACTATGATTAAAGCGATTTATAGAAATGTTAAATCTTGTGTAAAAATAGGTGCAGATATGTCTATGTCACAATTTTTTGACGTAACTCTTGGTGTAAAACAGGGAGAACCGTTATCTCCCTTGTTATTTATCCTTTTCATCAATGATATTGTAAAACACATTAATTTTGACACATTAAATGAGAATGACCTCCGGCTACTTTCTATGTATGTAATCCTTTATGAGGATGATATTGTTCTATTTACTACGGATCCTTCTAGTTTACAAGAACAGTTAGATAATTTGTATCAATATTCTGTTAAATGGGGACTTAAAATAAATATCAGTAAGACTAAACTTTGTGTATTCGAGAAACGAAAGCAGGTAAACAATATTGATATATGTATAAACGGTGAAAAAATTGAACAAGTTGATAGCTTTACATATTTGAGAGTAAAATTTACATATACTGGTAACATGGCTAGTACCGTAACAGCATTGTCAGACCAAGCTTTAAAAGCGTATCATAATCTTTTGGCGTTGTTCGATAGAGTTCCATTAGATATTAAAACAAAATTGTACCTATTTGACTGCATGGTTGTACCAATTATATTATACGGAGCAGAAGTTTGGGGGGCATACAATTATAAGGAAGTAGATAAATTACATATTAGATTCTGTAAGCAAATATTAGGAGTACGAAAACAAACACCAAACGAAGCAATTTACGGTGAACTTGGTAGATTTCCACTGTCGGTTTTAGCTAAGGAAAGAGCAATTAAATTCTGGTTAAAAGTAAAAAAGAATGCTGGTACAACTATTAACACTATGTACATTGAACAATGTAACAACACGGATAGAAAAAGTTGGGGATATTGTATGAACTCTTTGTTAGAAAATTTAGGATATTCATACCTTTTAACTGATTTTGATGGAAATATTAATTACTTCAGTAGTCTAAAAAGACGTCTACAAGATCAGTACATACACAACTGGCATGTATCTGTAAGTAGTAAGCCAAAACTGGACTATTATGTGAAATACAAAACTGAATTTTGTTACGAAACTTATCTAGATGTTTTAAAACATGATACATTACGTAAACAATTTACATGCTTTAGGTTAACTTCTCATACACTTGAAATTGAATCTGGTAGATATAATAATATCAGTAGAGAAAATCGATTATGTAAATGTTGCAATCAAAATAATATCGAATCAGAGTATCATTTTCTCATGTGCTGTACATTGTATTCTGACTTGCGCCGTATGTATCTTGGGCCAGTGTCCTGGCCAAATATGCAAAAATTTGTAAATTTAATGTCTACACATAAGAAAGGTCTTTTGTTGAGAGTTTCTAAATATCTGAAAGAAGCTTTTGTTAAGCGTTCTGATACCCTAAGAGATTTGACTGTTTCTTAATATGTATTTGTATATATTTTGAGTTGTCGCATTTATGATTTATGATTGTGTTATATATGTTATATATGTCTTGGCCATATTCACTTTGATATTTGTTAGATGGCCAAAGGCAAATGTATTTGCCGATTTGCCAATAAACTGAAACTGAACTGATAAAAAAAAAACGTTTCATAAAAAGTTTAATATTATTCAAGAGTTTGAAAATAAGCAGCAACAAATACGGACTTTTAAACAGCTATCATGTTGTCCAACATAGCAGACTTACAAAAACAAAACAGAAAAAAAACCTGAAAATCCTCCTTGTTAAATCGATCACTTTTAAAGCAAAAAGCTCTTAAAACAAACTTGAAGCATAGATATACTTATTTGAAAGAAAAAAAAACAGATTATTATCATACTTTGATTATTATTTTTTTTTCAAAATACGTTTTAAAAAGGGGGCCGAAAAAGGGGGGACGAAATGACCAATTTGAAATCGCCGAGGGGGACGAAATGACCAAATCGAGGACGAGTTGACTGGGGGACGAGTTGACTAGGGGACGAGTTGACTGTAAATCGTTCCATGTATCAACCACCCTGAGACTGAAACATTTTAACCGACTTTCTGTACGAGCCCTTTTTGTATAATTTCTTATTATGACCTCTAGTATTCCTGGAGACGACTTGAATAAACATTTCATTATTTTCAACATGATCTATTTTATTTTAGATTTTGTACAATTGTATCATATCGGCTCTTACCCTTCTGTACTCTAGTGTGGGTAGACCTAAGGTACGTAATCTTTCGGTGTAAGTTTGTCCCACTAATGATTTCACCATTCTAGTTGCCCTGTGTTGTACATTTTCCATGCTGATAATATCTTTTTTTAGTCTATGGGACCAGACTGGGGAAGCATACTCTAGATGTGGCCGTATGAGTGCTTTATACAAGTTCATAAACAATCTCTAGACATGTATGTGAAGGATTTCATGATCAAACCTAAATTTCTGTTGGCTATTTTCACTTTGTTACGGTTGTGATGATCAAATTTCAGATTTTTGTCAAATGTTACACCAAGATCTTTCTCTGTACAGAACGGCTGAATTTTCGTTACTGTGCTTTGACTATCTTTCATGAAGAATTCTGTTCTTTGTTCGTTTCCAGTTGTTAAGACCTTGCATTTTTTGGTATTGAAGACCATCTGCCATTTCTTTGCCCATTCACATGCATTAAAATGTTATCTTGCAGCACGTTCTCATCTTCAAGACCATCATTAACTGGGTATATTTTGTATCGTCAGCAAACAGCTTCACCGTACAAGTTATTGCCTCAGGAAGATCATTGATGTGGATTAGAAGAAGGACAGGACCAAACACACTACCTTGTGGTACCCCACTCTCTACTGGTTTCCACGGCGAACTTTTACCATTCACTATCACTCTCTGTTGTCGACCACATCAGAAATTTTCAATCCATTTGTATATTTTACCTCTGATACCACAGTTCCAAACTTTTAAAAGAAGTCTTTTGTGAGGTACTTTATCAAACACAGCTTTGAAATCTAGTAGGCTATCGTGTATACATTGAATATGTCCTGTTCAAAATAGAAGGAATTCCCTAAACATATGTGAAAAAATATCAAAATTAATGTTAAAAATCTTTCTCCTGAAGCAGTCGCAGTCATTTCTAGCATAGTGAAATCATCGTTGCTTCTTTATATGTTCATAACCAAATATGGAAAGTAATGAAATAAACAATTAAGAGAAAAATATTTGTTTGGGCAAAATGTAATTTAAACCTTAATTCAATTTTAATGTAGACCTTGAATTACAATCCCAAATTATAGCATTTAACATGATTTTACCATGAAAACAATATTTTGTAATGTTCATTCAGGAAAAAATGATGACGTCAAAGTGCCAAAATTTGATGTTATTTCATTACATTCATGACTGTACCATTTTGTCTGAAGTCCAGTCCTCCGAGGCATACAGTTTTAATACTCGCTATAAAGCTAGATTTAAATAAAGATGTTCGTAAATATTGCGTACAAGAAAGTTTGTTTTTATGTGGTAAAATGAACATGCTCTATCAAGCCAGGTCTGTTCGTAAATTGCTTGGTTGCATTTTATGCTCCCAAAGGAATTTTACAGGTTCATGAAAAGACTCAGTCAAACCGAGTCTGCTATTATTCTTTTTGATTGCATTCTTTGCTTCCAAAGGATCTTTTTACAGATTTTATTATTCATTACCAAAACAGAAAACTTTAAGTGCAGTGCGACATCTGTAAAAAGTCTCCCCATAGTTGTATTCAGTGTTGTTTTATTTCATGGTCCTTCAGGACCATGGAGTCAATTAATATCTATGTCATAGAGTTCCACTTAAGCCGATGCTATATAGCGCTGTGAATAAACTTACCATTTCCATTACCTCTCATGAACAGAGTCAGTCAAACAGAGTCTTTCGCTTGGTTGCATTGTATGTTTCTAAAGGATCTTCTTATAGATTTTATTGCATGAATATTATATTTAGTATATTTTCATTATGGTATCCAACTCACCTCATTTTATTTTGCTACTACAACAATACAGAGAAACAAAAGTAAGTAGCGCAAAGTGCGATTAAGGTTTCGATGGAGGCCTTGAGAAACAAAAATCAAACAACACCAAATCATAGAAAGAAAGAGTTGTTTGACATGAAAATTGAACAGCATGTAAAACATGTATATTACTTTACGAAACAAGTGTCAGTATACTGATATAAACATTGAATTCCGGAAAAGGGCTGCCTAAAGGGGATCCACTTCCGGACAGTTAAACGCCTTTAAAAACTCACCATTTTCAAAGAACTGTTACACATGTTTGTTTTGATGCATTTGCAATAGCGTGCGAGTGGTGAATTTTCACGTAACAAGGTGGAACATAGTTTTCAGCAATTGTTTATATTTTTTCTTTACAAATGGCATTCATTTTCAAAGGGAGACAACTTTTTCTCAAAGATTACTTAAAATAATCGGAAAAAGTTGTTTCCCTTTGAAAATGAATGCCATTTGTACTTAAAATAATTGGGAACAGTTGTCTGCCTTTGAAAATGAATGCCATTTGTAAAGAAATAAAGATAAACAATTGCTGAAAACTGTGTTCCACCTTGTTATGCGAAATTTCACCACTCGCACGCTATTGCAAATGCATCAAAACGAACATGTGTAACAGTTCTTTGAAAATGGTGAGTTTTTAAAGGCGTTTAACTGTCCGGAAGTGGAGCCCCTTTAGGCAGCCCTTTTCCGGAATTCAATGTTTATATCAGTATACTGACACTTGTTTCGTAAAGTAATATACATGTTTTACATGCTGTTCAATTTTCATGTCAAACAACTCTTTCTTTCTATGATTTGGTGTTGTTTGATTTTTGTTTCTCAAGGCCTCCATCGAAACCTTAAAACGAGCTTGCATAATCATGCTCAGATTTGCTCTGTATACGTATTCACCAAAGACCAGAGAGTTTTCAGCTAGCAAAATAACCAGTTCTGTACTCATAGAACTCCATGTAACAAATCAAAATAATTTCCACCAAAATGATATAGTAATAGATTATGTTGCAAGCGAAACATCTACACATCTACAATAATAAGAGATATTTACATTCACTATATATTTGTATGGTTATTTCTGCATAAATATAATTGGCGTGACGCTATCTAGGATGACCATTTCCACCAGATTTCACGCGCACTCTGACATCAATAAAAAAAATGAACAAACAGGCAACGTTCGAAAAAATATTTCAAAATTTGATACCAAAATTTCTCAAAGGAAAGGTAAATTATTGCTAAAACTATTTTTTCTGAAGGTAAAGATAAAAATTGAATCGACATGATTATATTATTTTTCACTGGATTAAACATTATTTCGAATAAAAGCCAGGAACTGTATTTTTTAATGGCAGGCGAATTACAAATTGAACGTCTGCGGGTCTTTTTGGCTTTTTTTTTTCTTCAGATGTTGAAAAGATCGACATTCTGACATTCATTTTGATTCTCTTGTACTCCCAGAAAGCATATTACGCATTTTGCAGCAAGCTACCGTAAAAAAATGTAAATATAAGAATTTAATGCTATTTTTGTGTGTTTATAAGGTTATAATAAAATATGTAAAAAGATCCTTTGGAAGCAAAGAATGCAACCAAGAATAATAATAGCAGACTCGGTTTGATTGAGTCTGTTCATGAGAGATAATGAACCGCATTTGGACTTTTTTGCAAATTATCCAAGATTTGCTAGCAAGAAGTCCTAGTACTGTTTATACCTTAATAAACGCACACAATAGCATTTAATTCATTATGTCTGGATTTTTTGTCTGCGGTTTAGAGTGTTACACTGCGCTTGCCAATTTTTCAAACAAGCAACAAGAGGCAACAGGGTTATTAATAAAACCCGTTCCAAACCACGGAAATAGCCGATTCCAATTGTACGGAAACCACCGGAAACTTACCGACGAAAGGCTAATATAATTACGAATGATATCGTGTCCATATCAACTTACATATTTAGAATTTAGTGAAAAAAAAACACTGAACTTTATGATGCCCGCGAGGAACTTCTTTGATGAATGGGTTAAGACTGTGTTCTTTCTGGTTGCAAAAACGTCTTAATATAATTTGTAAACTTATACATAGCGTTGTTTTGACGAGCCTTCTAATTAATTTAGTTCCCGATATTTTGTATCGTTATCATTATATACTATTTTATAATTACGTTTTGTCCAAAAATTGTTATATTTCGAAGAAAGGATATCCTCTCGGGCCTCAAAGAGTTTTTGTTTCACCTGTGCATTCCCAAAGCCTAAATAATTCTTTGTGTCCGGTAACATGCCTAAAAATAGTTAGTAAATAGGCAGGGTTTTTTTTTATGATACTTTTTTGTTCAATGAGACTTTACAGAAATTATTTTTATGTCAAAAAAAGAAAGAAAATGGATACGAATAATTTCTAATATCACTGACAATTTTTAAAGAATAGAATGAGCACTTTTTATTAAAAAGTTTTTAAAAAATCTCAAAGACCATAAAACATTTAGGGTCATGTAAAAAATTTAGGATAGGTCGGGATACCGATTACGCACGAAGAATGCAGCGTTGAATATTGAAAAGTTTTACACACGGTACCCCATATTTTTAGAATATTCCTGTATAAATATATAGAAACAAATTGTGAGATAGGTTTGTTCACGCAGTATTCTGAGTATCTCTTGAACTTAGTCGACTGAATTGACGTGCGATGAAAGTCACACATTGAATATATTGTGGTACATTGCAGTTTTTGGCATAGTCTTTGTACTTTCAATATTCGATTTCATATTCGGCAGGTTGCTATGATGTTTTAACATCTTTTTTTTTTCAAGTTTGCAAGTAATCTCTGAATAAACTGACTTGCTTAAGTTATATTCAAATTTGTTCAAAACTATATAGAGTAGAATCGAGATACAAAGTTTACCATTTTTTCATTTTTGTACAGATGTCTCGTAATCCGGAGGTCGCGGGGTCGGATCCTGTCAGCGGATTTTGACCGTAACTCCAACAGTCCCTTCTTTCGGTGTGAGTACTGGTTAGTGTCCAGGAAGCAGTCATCGAGTGTATTTCACATTAGTTGGTGAACCAAAACTCGACGCGAAAAAGAAATCTTTTAAATGGGAACAAAATTACCATTTAACTGCACTCAATATATAGAACGATTCACAATGTTTCGTGAAAAAAGACCAAGTAAAAACTTGTTTAGGTTCGTTTGGATATTTACCAATGCTCTACACTTTCAGATTATGCATTTAGATACTTCAAGATTAAACTTCAATGGTTAGACATATCTTGCAAAACTCTGCAATTTATTTAGGTTGATTTGATATATTATTGTATACAGAATACCCTTTCAGTCAGTTTTCTAGTGCTCGGCATTTTTGATACATAACAACAGAAGAATCGTTTGAGCCCGCTAATCATAATTTACAAATAAGTCTGGAAAAAGAAAAAGAAAACTTTGAATGGATGTTGTTTCTTCAAATCTCACAAATTTCTTCATTAAGATTTTTTTTGTAAATTTATCAATATCACAGTGTACTGCAGACGATTCATTCTAACATTGCTTACTTTACTATGGTCACGTGACCACACCGGAAGTGAACTGTACTTGGATCTATATTGAGCAGCTTTAATGCTGTCGCATTCTGAGACCCTACGTTTCGTTAGTTTTTCATTGGTAGAACCAAGCCTATTGTAACTATGCAAATTAAACTGTTGCTTTTTTATATACAGAGTAACTGTACGATAGTTTGCAGGTTTTTACGAAGGATCCGAGTGCAATTCTCCAGCTAAAATGGGTTGTTAAACTGCCCATGTGTGGCCAAATCCATAAAGCATCTCAGAAAAGTTTTAACCTTACATATTTTTTCAACTTTACGGTAAAGAAAGTGTAATGAGCGGGATTTTCCAAAAACAAGTTGCATCCTTCATAACTTGTTTAAATAATAGTAAAAGTTGATCTTCACCCGATATTACATTGTATTGAAAAGATAAAATTCGTACTTCATACGCAAATCGCGTCGAGAAATCACATTTTCGCTCAACCCTAAATATATATAGTTGTGACGTTTCTGTTTTTACGAAGATTAATTTATTTTTTGGGTTGTCCATTATATCCAAAAAGTAATTATGTTTCATTTGGTATACCAGGCCCATTGAAACCTATATGTTTTCAAACGGAATGACTAAGTAGTGTGTTCTTTTTTCACAAATACAATTATGATAAAAAAAATGAATTGTAATATGAGCGAAAAATAAACAGGGGTCTCCTTCTTCGATTTCGCGGTATTGTCTTAATCTTCTCTTACCCTATTTTCACGCGCAGCTATTGCACACTCAATTTTACATACAAATGCTTGTATCTAAGGGAAAAATAAGTTAATCACCAAAAAAAGTTTACAACAGCATACATTTCATTTTAATTATATTCTTATTTTGTTAGCCATTTTCGATTTCTTTCCGATCTTTATTGTTATGCGTGTATACATGAATACATGTTACACACAAAAGCGGCGTAATGAAAAACATAATATAGTACTTCTTATTAAACATTTTACTGATCGTTCGCCACTCAGTATGTATCTTTTATTTTCTGAAAATGTTCCTGAAATGTTTTTGGATGAAATAAAATTATAAAATGACTACCAGGTTCATTTTCATGCTGCGGTGCTAGGAAAATTTTGACTGTGCATATCAAAGTCCCGACCAACTTAAAAGTCAGAATTAGCCGGGAAGAATTATTTCCTGTTGTGGCCTTTTAGGATCTTAAGCCCATTTTCGTCAACATTTTATTATACATTTACATTTTAAATACTAAACTCTTTCTCTACAGTAACTTACAATTGTCGCATTGAAAAATATTAGTCACGGATAGAGTTATTTCGAGGGATCACCCTCTCAGGAATACATTATTTATTTTATTATACCAAAAAAATTAATGAAATGATTTATTTAACATTAAAAAAAGTTATTACTTACCAAATAATGAAGAGAGAATTAAGGAGGCTTTACTAGTAAGCACTTAGAAATTGTCGCGACTTTGCTGTATAAAAATACTTTTTGATAGATATAGTCTTGAGGTTACATAACGCTGTATTTATGGGCATACTTCAACAAAATCAACAGCAGTAACATTCGAAAAACGGCAATAACTACGGAACATATAATGAGAGCACTTATTTTCTTAGTATTTAGTAGTTAGTTAATTTCCAATCTGATGGTGACAGTTTCAGTTTAATATTTGACGAAAAATTGTTTTCAAAATGTTGCATGTAGAACAAATCATTCAAAAGCAGAAACGAAAAATAGGCCGGGTTCACACATGTATGAACACAAGATAAAGTAATTTAATCCTATGTATAAATAAGCGCATCGTCTTTTAATCAGTACGAAAGTATCGATTTTACATAGGGAGACATGAAAATGTAATGTCACATGCGCAGAAAACAAAATAGCGTTGTTGCGCATGCGATATGAAATTAGTTTTTTATCATTAAATCTATATTTATAGTCTTTTCCATTGTTCTAGATGCAGTCACATGTTCAACGATAAAAAGTCGTATTTTCTCGAAGGCGGAGCCAAACACACGTATTGACCTCCAGCTGTGACGTCCACACCTTATTACGTTAAAATAATGCGACGTCGTATACAATTAACCACGAAAGATGACCTAAGGTTGCAGACATTTGTATCCGACCAGACCGGGTTTTCTTTTTAATTCTGTGTTAAAAAGAAATGCTAGTATTATTTCAAATATAAAAGAAAGAAATCAAAAATTAAATAATCTAAAAACAAAAGAAAAACGTTAGCAGTAAATTTTTAAAACACGACAGTTCATTGCTATCACTACCCTCCCATTTCCATATTACATATTTACCTCTTTTTTTATTGTTGTGTTTTAAACAGACTGAGCGGGCATGTTTCGGGGTGGCGGGATGGGGGGGGGGGGGTGTGAAACTTTGCGACCGATCTTTCATATTCTATACTCAAGTTCATTCATTTCTACAACTTACTGTAATTCCGGGTATCATCTCCATACATATCACCCGGTTTTGTTTAAAGCTAAATCATATGATTTATCATTTGAGCAACATTTTATGATATTGTTTTTCAGTTTTCTTGTATTTCAGGAACAAAGACCTATTACATAGAGTTATACCTCTTCTGGAAATGTTTACTTTGATACTTTTTATGAAATTTTGTAATTGTCTCCCTTTAATATGAAAAAATGTAAAAAGTGGACTATTTTTTTAGCTTTTTATATAATTTATAGTTTTATATTTAAATTTGAATACTTCAACAACCTGAAACAAATGGCAAGTATGAAAACAGCGCATAGCTTCGAAGTTCATCTATTTTCGATCTGTCTTGGTCCGAGATAGGCAAAAGGAGTATAATAATAATTTCATAAACTTACATTTCTAATTAATTTTCGCAAAATGTGTACTTATCAATGCAAATCTTTGACAACCTTAAAATAAGAGTGTTTATATTCATATGTTCCCTAAGGCAATATATTTTTATTAAATTATTACTTAATATGCTAAAACGCTATCTTGGTCGGGCAACCAAATTTCATAAATACTTCCAGTGCACGGTATAGACCCTTTCGCTGTACTACACAACCTAGTGTCACATCGTTAGGTGTGAAATAACGACGCACCATTAACTAGCCTGTCCAGTTCTGTTGAGTGAAAGTATCCTGCAAACTGCTATCTCGTGTCTGTACGGTACCGACTGCCGAACGTATTACTTCTTTGACTGAATGTGATTCAAATATCTTGTTATTTTAGGTCTTTGCTTATGTCAAGTGCAATACTTCATCAAACATACGTATCATCAATATTAAATACTTTGCTTCTACTTTTGTAATAATAAAATAAAATATACATAAATTTGCCTTGATTAAGATGACGGTATTACCATTCGTAATTATATTAGCCTTCCGTCCGTAAATTTCCGGTGGTTTCCGTACAATCGGAATCGGCTATTTCCGTGGCTTGGGCCGGGCCGGGCCGGTCCGGGTTTCTCTCCTGACCAAGGCGCAAAACTCTACATACAGTGCAATGGCCTTGTCCGTTTTGCTTTAAACAACACTGGTTTTCTATATTTTCAATAATCGGTCGAATATCTGTATCTGGTTCTGTTTAGTTTATATGGATCTCGATATACTATCGATTTTTTCTCTCACAGCCGTGATACTGGCAAAGGTTTAGATTTTACATTTAAAATAAAAGGTACAATCAAACATAGTAGATGCGTTAGCGATTTTTAGTTATTTCAAATTTACCTTCCATGGAATTGCAAGCATTTATATCTTTCGTTTACGATTTCCATTTTTATAATTGCTTAAGTTTCGTGGACGACAGTTAGTGCTTTCGTGGCATTTCCCATTGAAATCTTTGAAACTATGCCGATTTTAACATGTTTTACTGCTTCAATACTGAAAACAAAACTATTGGACTACGTACAGATATTACCTGTAATGAAAATTTTTTCTGTAGAAAGTAGATTTAATAAAGTGCTATATTGTTCTGCAACACTGTATTTCAGCTCGAAATTGTGCGGAAAAAAGTCACATGATTTTAGTTTCTATTTATGTCACAATTATTATCTAAAGGCATTTTAATTCCATATAGCAGATGACTTGTGTCACAAATATCATAAAAGTATATAATTACATTAATATACACGTGCATGTACATTACTGCAAGAGTGTCAATATACTGAGATCTATTGTGATGTGAAACAAAAGCGTAATTAACTTGGCACAGTGGCTACAAACATTCATTCAAGAGCGCCTTATGTTTGAAATTATTTTAGACAATATGTAAATAAAATCTGAAAAGTAGATCTGTAAGTCTTCCTTGGGATTCAATCTCCGGAAGTTGAGATTTAGAGACGAATACGTGTAGTAAAATGCTAAACTTAGTGGTGATCGTATTGAAAATGATCTATTTTGTTTTCTCTATTTGTTGTGGTTTGTATAGTAAATCATTAGAGCCATTCCTGCTGTAAACCGGCATAAAATGTTTAGATTTCTTGATAAGGTTAAATGTTAAAATATCCGTCGTTTTGTCGTTGCATTTTACATAAAACATGTTGATCACCGTGTCGTAAAATGAACAGATGAAGTCAAAATGATAAATATCCAACAAGTAAAGCCACATTCTAAAGGCGCAGCCTCCCAAAAGTCTGCGGGCGTGCTCACGACTAGCACACATACACAAACATACGCACATATGTGCACAGACACAGACAAAATATTCAGATTTCTTTGTTAGGTTAAATGTTAAAATATCCATCGTTTTTTTTTGTTGCATTTTACATAAGACATGTTGATCACATCCTTAGCGGAATTCTAGAAAACATGTAATAAAATTGCTTCTGTGATCTGTGAGGACCAGACAACACTTTATCATGTCAGCAAAACGCGGATCACTCAGTAACATCGAATGTTTATGCTTAAAAAAAGACAAAAAGGAAAAAAACAAATATGAAAATCAAACAAGTAAAGCCACATTCCAAAGACGCAGCCTCCCGAAAGCCTGCAGGCGTGCTCACGACTAGCACACATACACAAACATACGCACATACGTGCACAGACACAGACAAAGCAAACGCGCGAGAAAAAAAAGAACGGAAAAGGGAATACATTGGGACACAGCTTTGGAACGGTCAGTAGCAAAACCAACGCTGGGGAGCTTAAACCGGTTTATGGTGCACATCTAACATCTTTCCCTTACCATGTTCCAAAGTCACAAGACAGTATAAATAAAAGTTATCCCCACCAGGCGAATCCCTAACACACAATGGCCACATATATTTACATAACAATGTACACACAAATATGAGACAAGTGGTGCTCAGTTTGTTCCTATGGGGATACCAGCTACTTGTCGAAAAATTGCATTCCCCAAATTTGCTATGTAAAACACGGAAATAGCTTTACAAACTTCGTCACAGGTCAATATAGTATGTTTTTAACAATGCAGCTAGTAAAGAAAGCTCTATTATGAAAAATATGCATGAGAGAAATGTAGCATTCTCCCTGGCAAAAGTCTTTTGAATTAGTACAATTTGTTTGTCATTTGGTAAATTATGCGGTTCGGGGTATACACAGTATAAAAATCATATGTACTGACTGGAGAAACGTTGTATTTTTTATTTAAAACGTATCCAGAATTTCACCAGAATTTTAACTTACCAAAATAATATTTTCAAGAGTTTTCGTACTTTATCGCAATCTCTTTTTCCATGTATTTTTACAGAAGGAAAACGTGGTGTTAATGACGTAGAAATATTAGTAGTAGTACAATAGCTTGAATTATCGATGAATGGAACTTTGAATATGGTTGGTTATGTACTTAAGGGACCCAGTACATGACTGGAAATATCAATTTGTTGATCATCTATACGAACTTTAAAATTAGAAAGTCCAGTGACGTGATAAATGACCAAATGTTGTTCACCAGAAGGACCCAGCGTATAAGATTTAATACTATTTAGTTCGTTTCGTAAAGCATTGGTATAGTATAGGCGTGAAATTATATAATATTATTTGCCGCCTTATCTGAGGGAACTAAAACATACCTACGATATATTCATGGATTTCTTTTTAAGTTAACATGGGATTATGTGGAAGTAGGTGTTAAAAGACGGTAGCATGCATTTCCACTACCGTCCATGAACAGGCTCAATCAAACCGAGCCTGCAACATTTTCGCTTTTGTCGTGTTGAGCGACCTGTGGAGTTTCCACTTTTTCTATTTTATTTAATTTGTTTCATAAAATTTCATACGAGAATCGACAGTATTAAAAATATTACGTTGCCAAGACATTAACGTATTGGGATCAGTATTCTCAAGATCCTCTTGCGATAGGTAATAAAATCTATATATTTTGATGCTTTTCACATAACACAAATTATCACGCTTTGACGTCATTGTGTGGGTCACTCCTTTCATAAACTGCTACGCATTAGACCAGAATTTCTAACAATACATTGAAATTATGATACTGATAAAGACTTTTTCTTGTATTATTGCTAATTATGCATTTACTAAATTTTTGCTTACTTTGTAAACTACCTCTATTAGGTATTACAAGAATTTTGGCCTTCAAGTGGATGCTAGTTTTTACAATGGAGAAAACAATTTGCAAAAATCGGGAACTAACTATAAGCAACGGGACGAGGACAAACAAACACATAAAGGAACACATTGCGGCACCGCTTTGAAACGGGTCAATAACAAAAACACCACTGAGATTTAACTGTGCACTGAACCTTACGCTTAAACTAACCATGTTCGAAAGATATAGGGCTGCTTAGTTAAAAGTTATTACTATCAGGTGACTCTCTAACATTCGTAACAGCAACAAAATGCACGATATTTATACCACAGAAATGCCCATGTAAGTATATACAAAAAAACCTCTCACGACCAATATACGCATTTACTCAATGACTTTCTGAAATGCAGAGCATTCAGAGAAATACTATAAAATGTCAAATGAAATAAGGTAGAAGGCAAATATAATATAATAAGCAACTCAGAGCCCTTACGTATCATTGAGAAAAAGACCATCGTCTAGAAATAAAAAGTTTCCCACCAGAATGGACATTTGCCGCATTTGCTGCATTAGGAAACACATTTTTATTTTGAAACTAAACAAAATGACCTGCCCATTCTCCAAATATCCATCATCTCTTAACCAGATTTCATGAAAAAAATACTTTGTCCAGTTAACGATTAGTATTATATACCATCATGCGTCTATACTAGCATATATCTAGGTTGTTTTAGACAGTTGCTTTTTTGCAGAAATTGTGTTTGAATCATTTCAAATCAGTTTTACGTACGCAGCATTTGCATTTATGATGATTACGTAAATTGGCGGCACCTTGCATACTCTCACGCAGTTAACTAATTATCATGAGCTACGTAAGCAGTGCGTCATTGTTACGGAAACGTATAATTATCCGCCGGTAATGAATTATGGTGGTTGCCATAGTAATCCCAAACAAACTTATGTAATATGCACTCCTTCTAACTTGTATTGACGTATATAACCAAAGAGCTATAAAAATAAATAGATTGGCAACTGGAAAGGCATATAGAGCAAATCTCGCCAACCTCCCGTGACAAAAAAACGAGATCTCGTTTTACCGGAAGTGGCGCTGAAGCAATTATTCATCGGTAAAATAATTATCACCGTATGACCACTCTTCTTTTGATGGCAAGAAAAAACGTGTACTTCGTGTCTTAAGACCATTTCAAATTAAACTAATATTGTTTTAGAAGCTAACATGTATTTTAAATGTAGTTTTAAAGGTACAAATTGTAACGCCATGCTCGCCGATGTTTGTTTTTAGTAAGATAACGCCGAATCACGCTCTGACACGAGCTCACGCGAGATTACAGCCAGTTGCCATTCTGTGTATTTTATACTTCTTTGATATAACAAACCTTTACGTAAGCATTATTCAGTGAAGTGTACAAAATATCATGGATAAAGAAAACGGGCCTGGATAAAAGACAATTGAAATGTTTTAAAGGTTACGGAAGATCTATCTATTATTGCAGCCGGCTGGTCAAAACAGACTGAAGAACAGACAGACAAAGGGACATGTATCTTTGTATCCAGTTTCACGGAAAAATCTTTTTTTTTTAATTTACAACAGGATCAACACTATTTTATATTTCATTACTTTCTGTTCCTATAGCAATTGCATTTGTTGCCGTAGCAACAAGATAAACAGACGTGCATATTTTCCATATTTCCGTCTGCCTTTGTGTAAAATTTCGTAAGTAAATAGACTGTTCTTCTAAAGTTATCGTAGGATACAAAGAAAACTTTCTCACAATTCGACATATTTTGGCAGATATGTCTCATTTTCTGTCCAGTTCGCCAGAAGCGCGCATATTGTAAGAATTACTTACAATGTACTTTAAAATTGGAAAACAATGGCAAGTTGTAAAAGCCCATCCGTCTCGAGTCTGAATTGGTATAGCATTTCGAGTCTGTCTATATCCCACTTTGTTTGACCGGGAGCGGAGGACAGACACAGACAGACGGGAGAGAGGTGAACTATAAGTCTCCTCCAATAAAACGGTGGTCGGAGACTATAACCATAAAAATATAAAGATCAATAAAGGTTTCTTATCGCTACACTGAATAGGAAAGTTGCAATACATTATCTATAAATCATTATTTACCGAACGATATGTAGCCCATGCAAATGTAATTAGCAACCTAAGAGATACGCTGAATTTACCTGGCTATAAAGAGTCATGTTAGATGTAATAAAACTATAATGATATATGTAATCTTGTCTGATATGTGTTAACTTCTTACCTGCAAGTCGCTCTACTACTATGGCTATGCAACGTATTAAGTGCAAAATGGAAAAAAACAGTAAAACTATATAAATAGTAAATAACAAGGATAAATATCCAATAGCAACAGCCAAGTTTCAAGAACGCAGCCTCGTCTATTTGCAATCCACAACAGTACACGCAAGCACGCACGCACGTGCACGAACACATAGACAAAGCAAAACATACAGACAATAAGAGCGGAACGGTCTATAGTTACATAACCACAGATGAGCATAATCCGATTAATGGTGCGCACTCAACCTCACTCTTAATCCCAGCCATGTTTCAAAGTCACGGGACAGCTAGTGTAAATAAAAATATCCCCGCTAGAAGAATCTCGTACATGTGCAATGCAACTGAAGTCATTGCATGTAAAAATTCTTGAGACAGATTTATCTTATTAAGGGTTTTTAAAAAAGTGCACTTTATACAAGTGTTATATAGCAATTCAGTACTTAGGTAGTTTCTGATTCACTCAGCACTTAGGCACACAATTATTGTCATAAAACAGAAAATAATTCTGCCTAATAAACGTCACCACCAGACATCTCAATGCTTTGGTTTTAAACAAGGCCACTGATTCCTTTTTTTTTTTCGAACTAGTATTCGTGATGACGGTAAAATTTTTTACATTATTACCTACATGACTAACGAATAAATTACTGTATATCCTGTATTAATCCTTTTAAACAGTTGGATTTGTTCTCTTCAATAAAATGTGTTGTTTTTCTTGGGATAATTGAAATTAAGATGTCACTCAGAGCTTGGCTCAAAGTGTGATTATTAAATTTCCTTTGCAGTCCCGTTTGTAACTCTTCAATACATGTATTTATGGATTAACACATATTTAATGATGTTTCTTAAATTAAAATGCATTTCTATAGGATTCGTTTAGGTAGACGTGCATGACATTTAAAAAAATATGTTAATAAGTTATTATTGTTTTATGTGGAAACTTAAACTGCACTTGGACTAGCTAAAATATTTCAGCTTCAGAGATGTTTATATGCGTTTACGGATCTCTGAATGACCATCAAAATATAAAAAAAAAATAGTGTGAGTCAGATTGAGCTATACTTGGACAGGTATTTTACAATGCAAGTGGTTTTCAAAGAATATGGACTGTGAAGATTCAGCAGTGTCACCCAAATGCTTAAAGATCTCAACTGGAAATCCCTTGAACAACCCCGCATCAAAAATTCCCTTATTATAATTATATAAAATGAAGTACAGTCTTACTGCAGATGACCATAACCACCTCACACCTACAACGAACCTGAATTAGTTGGTCCCACAATCTCATACACACCATCATTCTAATTCCTTTTCTTTTCAAGAAGAATTCGTTCCTGGACTGCTCTGTCCTACACATACAGTCCAGTCCCAGTTTGGTTCTATTCACTGAGAGGCTGGCAACTGTAACCTTCTTATATATATATATGTTTTTACTTTAGTAATTATAGTTCTTTTTAACTTTGCACCTAATGAGCTTGCTCATCTTTTAAGAGTGCACCTCCCAGCTATAATCAAAACTAATTGTTGGGCAGTACATCGTAGATGTAGATGTAGATGAACTTTTATATAAAAATCTGTTAAAGGTAAGTTTAAGGTTCGGACATTAATATAACTTCTTCACATTTGAAATAATGGAACTTATTTCTTTCATAAATTTATAGTTATTTTAAAGCAAGAAAAATTGGGAAAAGATGTCACAGTATCTAACTAAGGTGATAAGCTAATTAATTAAGGCTTACCGAAATGTTAACTTAGTTCAAACGCGCTCTAGAAGGAGTCCGTCCACTTAGCTCAATAGGTGGAGCGCAGATCTACGGATCGCGAAATCAGGAGTTCGATCCTTGGGTGTTAAACCATATGGTGGCATATTTCTGCTACGAGTTAGCTAGGTAGCTGTCGCGATAATAATATAAACATTCCAGGAAATGTGTGTGTGTGTGTGTGTGTGTGTATGTGTGTGTGTGCGTGCGTGCGTGTGTGTGAGTGTTTTCTCTGAAGAAAAATCCGCAATAAATAATATTTTGTGAAAATATTTTAGCACAAAATTTTACGTTATTACTCGAAACTGCCATGAGATGCTTGGTAGCTATCACGATAATATTCTAAACTTTCCAGGAAAGTTGTCAATTTTCTGAAAGTATTATCAGAATAATTTTTTTTCCAGATATTTCTGAAAACTTTTAAGCACAAAATTCCGTTACTGCAACGTCACAGCTGCTAGATGGCTAAAAATATATAGAGGATATTTGTTTGTTTTAGTGTAAGATCGAAATATATTTCACCGAGTGAACACTAATGCAATATTTTGAAAATGTAAATTATGGTGTTCACGAGTGAAATATATTTCGATCTTACACTGAAACAAACAAATTTTCTATTTATTTTGTGCATTTTTAATGTTTTTAACCAAATTATATTCAGTTTGTCCGGGCAACGGCACGTGTATCGCATCATAACGTCATAATGTCGTGACGTCAGGATGTCTTTGTAGAAAAAACTATAAATAGTTCTATTACGTTTCCTGATTTCTTTTACATTTCATTATGATAAAATGTAGAATCTAAATTTTTATGCTCCTTTTATTATTTTTATACATCTTTACTTTTACTGAAGAATATTTCGCAAGGAAATTCCTATCATTTATAATTCATATCATTTCGCATTCAAATGTAGTTCCGTACCAGTGAAAAATAAAAATGATATTTTCACTGTTTGAAACAGTGAAAATATCAATTTTATTTCACCGATAAATTTCAGTATTTCACAGAAGAGCATAAAATAAAACACGATGATGGTGCCAGACTTATAAGTATCTACTGTATCTACTGCATGGTGGTGTATGTTCAGTATTATTACAAGGGTTCAACACTGTTCCATCGTTCAGTAGGGTGCTATTTATAGATATCAAAAAGGCAGCTCTTGGCACTAAATGCAAAAAGTATCGGGATAATATGGTCAAAATATTTCCAGGAAACTTTTCAGAAAAGTTCGAATTTAAGTATCAAGATTTCTCTTTCTAGCTAATAAATGGCAGTTGTGGGCACTTATGCAAAAAGAATCGAGATAATATAATGTAAATTATCGCAATAATATTTGCAGAAAATTTTCGACTATTGAGATAATCTTTTTAGAAAACTCCGCTTTATCACGATTATTCTTTTTTTTTTTGTAATTTATATTTTATTTCCAGAGAAACTCCTTTTACATGTTCACATAATATAACATGAATTTTTCAGTAAATCAATAGCATGATATATGTTGAATTACAAACAGATGACTGCACATAATACATAGTGACAAAGTCAGTGAATAACAACAACAACAGTCGTTGCCAGCAAAGATATCGTCTAATATTATAGATATTCCTACTTATAGACAGAACAAGATAACTGAAGGGAGATAAAAGCTGTTATTAATGATACATATTTTCTGACTAAGTTGTTTCCCTTTGTAGGGCTGTGTTAAAAAGCTAAAAAATTAATATAAAACAAAGTTTGTTATTTTTATTCTTTAAAATTTTTAATTTTCTTTATAGTAATATATCATATTCTTAATAACAATTTACTCATGCCTTTTCTAATTTACCTAATCCATTCTAAGACTATGTATTAAGAAAAAATATTTTGCCAGTGGTCAGGTTATAAAGTACAGTGAATATCAGTATCTTCAGCTTGTTTTAGACAATAGAAATATTCACCGAGTTTATGAGAGAAAAAAAAAGATCGCAAAAAGTAACAGAATCTGGTTTGTAAGACAAGGTTGTTAGTTGATACTGTAGTATCTTGAACACAATACAATAGGAGTACTCCAGGAAAAAAAACAACAACAACCAAAAAAAAAAATATATATATATATATAGAAAGGAAAAGAAAACAGAAAGGCAAGGGGGTTTAGCGCGTGAGTCTTCTATCTGTGTGACGGGTGTTTATTTGGAGGGAGTGGGCAACTTATTTTTAAACTGGTACAAATAATATAGAAGCGCTTTTAACTTTCAGTTTTTTTTTATATAAGCGCATAAAAGGTAGAAAGAAGGAGCATTTATATAAATCTGGTATAACAGTAACCACAATAATATCTTTTCAAAGAATTTCTAATCTATCAATGGGAGGAAATGTCTCCATTGACTTTCGAAATTTTGTAACTTAAAAGTTTTAACAGCATTGTATTTATTTACGTTAAATAAGTATTTAATACATTTTTTCAGTCCTTCCAGGTTTGGCAAAGCATTTTTATTTTACATGAATAAATATATATGATTTACCGATATCTCAGCAAAAATGGATAAATGAGATAAATATGGTTAACTTTGATTGGCAAAAGATGTATAGTCTACCTTTTAAAGTTACAACAGATCCAAAACTACAGTGGTTACAGTACAGAATTAATCTCAGAATCCTAGGAACTAATTATCTTTGTTTCAAAATGGGTATTGTACATGATAACCAATGTTCCTTTTGCCATAGAGCTTCAGAAACTATTTTACATCTGTTTTACGAATATCCATTTATAACCACATTCTGTTTAAGTGTTAGAAATTGGATTCAAAGTAAGTGTTCATACATTAGGTGCAAACTGGACAAATACTGAAAATTTATTTGGTAACAGACTGTTTCCAGATGTACTTAACCTTGTCCTTATCTCGCGATTATTCTTTTGATTATCGCGACAGCTAAATAGCTATCTCGTGGCAGAAAAACTAAAACAAAATTTAAAAGGAGTCTTTCGTGTAGATTTGGATCTTTACTGTGTTAAATGCAGCCAATCAGATTACTGTTTACAAAAAGCAGTTGGAAAGTATTCTAGAAGAAAATGGCGGAAGGTGGAGTCCCCGATGTGGAAACACAGAAAACATTTATCGCAAATCAGCTGCAAAAACCATTAATTAAAAACGATATTTGGTACATATATGCTTTGCTTTCATATTTTAATTGATCTGAATCGATATCGCCTGTTTTATGATATACGTTGGCTTAATCGGCCTGTTTTCATAATCGCCGGAAAGAAGAGAAACGAACGTGCTTGTTATTTACAATGGAAAGAGCGCAGTTGAGCATGTGAGCCCGTTCTAGTTAACTTGGTGCCGTTAACTTAAATCCAAATTTAAGTTTTAGTAATAGCAAAGACAACATAGATGTCTTTGTCTCTTTTGTCACAACTGAAACAATAAAGCTGAAATTTTTACTTTCAGTTTCACAATACGATAATATCTATCTCTCTATATTCTGTTGACATCAAACCCCTTGCGGGAACGTACACGTTCTGCGCGTCAAAATCAAAAAGAGAAAGAATATAGTGATAAAAATTTAGAGTGGAAGAAACAAAAAATAACTGGTGATATAAAAAGGTTAAAACGAGTCTGCAGGGTAACTAGGGCGAGGCATGTTCAAGGCTGCAAACTGCAGCACTGAACTGCTCTAGGGTAGAGAGTTGGGCGACACTGGGGGGAAGTTGGTTCCAATGGTACACTTTTCTTGGAAAATAAGAAAACTTGTAGTAGTCAGTGGTTGCAGTAATTAACCTATAACTTAGGGAATAGTCATAGCGGACACATCGAGTCACTGGGGTCGGGTAGTCTACGATTGGGATTGATCAGGTCGGCGTGACGTCACTTCCTAGCAACCGATAAATCCGAGATACTGCAAGGTGAAAGTATCACGTAGCAACCCGTAGCGATTATACTAGCGGTACGGGTCGCGATGTTGTTTTTGAATAAAATATATCGTAATACATTTGTATTTCTTAATTTTTATTTTTCCCTGTCCATTTATAATGTTTTCTTAAAAGGATTTTCTAGTTTTACTGGAAATTATTGATTTATTAGCGTGTCAATGATGGTCTGGTAGAAGTGACATATGTTGTGTATTGTCAAGTCTTCGGCGATGTTGTTTTTCAATAAAATAGATCATAATTACAGTTTTATTTGTTTTGTTGTTTTATTCCCTGTCCATTTTTAACATATTCATTAGTTTTTTTCTAATTTTACTGGAAATCATCGATTTATTAGCGTGTCAAAACTCTGGTGGCAGAAGTGATATGTTGTGTACTGCCAGTCCAAGATTCCATTTGCGTAATATATATATATAAGTTATATCTATGTACATAATACATGTAGTGTGAAAATCATAAAAATGAAATTGACATTTATATTTTGTATTTATCTTTTTTTTTTGTAATGATATGTTCTAAAATATTGTCCCTTGAAAAAAAAATAGATTCTATTTGAATGAAATATTTTGGAACTCATTTTTTTACATAAAACAATGAATGGTTTATACAATTTTTGTATTATGTAATAAAGGGTTTATTACTATGGTGTCATTAATCTCTTTAAGGTATATACTGTTATGCAAATAACAAATAATAATAATAATAAAGTCTTTATTTAACGAGGCAACACAGTTGGGTGTACCCAGTCTTCCCTGTGAGCCTCAAATGTACATATATACAGTAAACACAAATTAACAAATTAAAGTAAACAAAGACATGAAGGGATTATAATGCAAAACAGCATATATAAGAGGATTACATGAAATTTACATAAGGAAGGTAATAGAATAAACAACATGGTTTTATGTAAAGTTACACTGAAAGCAAAAGGAATGAAACAAACAATATACAATTATTTGTTAATTATTTATAGTTTTAAATAAGTACTCTGATATCAAAAAATATCATAGCTCTCATGCGGTTGATAGATGTTGTTGCCCACTAGAGAACCACCATTTTAAATAATTGCTTTTGAATGTGTTCAGGTTTGTTGATGTTCTTATATGATAAGGAAGTGAGTTCCATAATTTTGCACCAGTCATTATGCCAATGATTTTCTGCAGAATTCAAGTCGAGGTTTTGGAACTAAAAGTAGTCTTTGATCATATGATCTCAATGACCTATTTTCAGTATATGTAAATAGTTGCTTCATGTAGAACATTTTTCTAGTATGGAGATTTAAAAATTGTTTTATTCTCCAGAATAGTATCTTTTTTTAGAATTGTATATGAGGCTTTTAACTTTGTTTCGCCAAAATTTATTTTGTGCCCGGTCATTGAGCTTTTTTGCCTTGTCTCTTTCTTTGGTAGCTTGCAAAATCTCTGGATTGTACCAGTCTGGTAAATGTACATGTTTTACACGTTTTTGTTTGAATGGAGCATGTCTGTTTAATACATCATTGAACAATGAATTAAAGGTATCTAAAGCATCATTTGGGTCCTCATATATGTCTAAAATTGACCATGGCTGTTGTTCTAGTGATTCTAGAAAAACTGATTCATCAAAATGCTTCATGTTACGATACTGAATCATATGATGTAAAGGGCTTTTAGGAACTGTACTGGAGACCTTTCTTGTGAAACACACTGGAAAATGGTCACTAATTGATATGGCTGGAACATTAATTTCAGAGATATTTTGAGAAAAATTTGTATATAGATGATCTATTATTGTTTTAGTTGTGCAGGTTACTCTAGTGGGCATGTCAACAAGTTGTTTTAAATTGAAACTGTTAGTAATATTATCCAACTAGGGAGAAGGTTGTTAAGAGACTTGTATACTAATATGGCTTTTTTATAATTAGCTCTATCTTGAAATTTCATCCAGCTAAGTTGAATAAATAAATCATCTGTTGGTGTGTCAATGTCTTTATCTAAAATAACACGAGCTGCACGTTTTTGGAATTTGTACATGTCATTCAAAAGCTCAGTGTTACAGTTTCCCCAAATAGTGCAACAGTAATCTAGATGAGGAAGAATGTATGCATTGACAAGAATTGTTGTTAGTAGCTTTAGTAATAGGATCATAGTTATAGTTAAAATCTCCAGTCAAAATAATTTCTTTGATTTCATTAAATATTTTCTCAATAGTGTATTCTAAATCACAGTTCCATTCCACATTTGAAGATGGAGGTCTATAGATGTAACCAAATACGAATGGCTTTTGTTTGTTTTTCTGTACTTCAAGCCAGATTGCCTCAGTTTTATCAGATTCTAAATCAAACCTACGTACACATTTAAAGTTTTGATTCACAAAGACAATAATCCCACCACCATTTGTTTTTCTGTCTTTACGAAACATCTGGTATCCACTTATTTGAAATTCACTGTCACAGAAGCTGTCATTCAAAAATGTTTCACATAGTCCAATGATATCGAAATATGTATGATTATGAAGTAGAATTTTTAATTCATCAAATTTTGGATATAAGTAGTGGATGTTCAGATAAAAAAATTTAAATCCTTGTTTGTGTAGGAAGTTATTTTGTTCAAAGTTTTCTGCACTTTTTTCACTACATATGTACACATCCTCATTTTTATTTTTGTCTGACATGTTATTTGTTACCAATGTGGTATTATCCAGGGATTTCTGGGCCAAACATTCTGAATGGTCTTCCCCCAGTGGAAGCCTATTGATCTCCATGGGTATTGCTGATGTTGATGCTGGTTCATTATTTGTGGGTGATAAGCCTTCTGAAAATTTACAGCTGGCTGGTTTGTAGCACTATTTTGTAAACCAAGCACTTCACGAATAGCTGAATTTAGTTGTTTTCCAAATGTAATTGACCCTTGCTTATTTAGATGAACTTTATCATAGTAAAGGCTCTGAATTACTTTGCCTTCTTCCATTACAATGTTGGCATTGTCAATGAACTTGTATCCCTTTTCTTTGCAAAGGTTTTTCAATAGATCATTTGTTGTGTTGATGTTATTAATTTGTTGACAGAAGATCTCTTTTTTGTGCAATATAGATGACACCATAATCTTTGCTTTGGGATTGATTCCTTTCAGTGAGTTGGTAAGCACCTGAAATTCGTCACAGATGTTGGCAGGTTGATCAGCATTGGATATGTTGTTGATTCCAGCGTGAATGATAATGGCATCTGCTTCTTTGGTTACTGGTGGTTGTGTGTTCTGATGTAAGATGGCTTTGCTGATGTCTTTGACAGTTGCACCACTATGAGATTAAATGTTAACCTTTGTTTGATTAGAGCTCATTTTTCCACTTACAAGTCCTTTTGTGACTGAATCACCCAAAACGAGTACTTTTTTTTGTATGTGGTTTGGAGTTTGCGTTGCTTTGTTCTGTTTGATTACTGCTGTCATGTGAGCAGGTTGGTACATTGCTGGGTGTCATTGTTTCTACATCTGTTGGAATTGATTCACTGTCCTGTACATGCTTTTGAGCTGATTTATTTGTCTACAGGTCTGCATTATCAGTTAACTCCTTTCTAAGGTTCCTTACTTCTGTCTGCAACAACTGTATGTCTAAATTTGATGCTGCAGTCTCTGCTTTTGTCTTTACCAGGTCAGGTGTAGCTGAGAGGCCCAACATTTGCTCTTTGATTGTTGACACATCATTTTGAAGCAATTCATAATGTTCATCTTGAGCTTGTTTTGATGATAGCTTATCTCTGAGTGCTTTATTTTCTTGCTTTAACGATTGATTTGTTTGCTTAATTTTCTTCATTTCTTCTTCAAGTATAAGAACTTTAGCATTTAACTCACTGTCAGCAGTTTTAGATTTGTCTGTACTCTTCTTGATTGATTCTCTGTTTGATAATTTAAGGCTTTCATTTTCAGACTTAAGTTTGCTGTTTATTTGCAGACATTCTGTGAGTTTTGTCTTGAAGTTTTCTTGAATATCACATTGTGAAGCTGCGTCACACTTTACAATGTCTATAATTTGACTTGTTGATATTGACATGGACTGTTGCAGTGAAGATTCTTCATCTGGTTGGAAATCAGTGTTTGTTTCAGAGGAAGTTCCCACATATTGATCTATTTCAGATAAGTTTAAATCCTGATGAATGTGCCTTGATAAGTTGTCTTCGGAGTGTCCAATCTGTTTTGGTAAGGTTTCCTCTAGTTCTTGGGTGACATTGCTTTGTGAGATTATTTTTGATTTTGTTTGTTTATTTTTCTGATATACTGGTCGGTAGTTCAATGGCTGATTTCTTGGTCCCATCTTATGTAATTTCTGTTTGGGTTTTATGCCAGTTTCTTCAATGATGGCTAGCTGCCTGTTAAACTCCTCATAATTAACTTTGGCCCCTGATTTTCTTTCAAACTTTCGAGCTTTTTTAAGTTCTTTACCAAGTTTTAACATTCCACTGTTTGATGGACCAAAGATAGCACTGGTGAAACTGCTAATGAATCCTGTTGACTTTGATTTAGTGATATGTTTTGTTGGTGCGGGAGTTGAAGGTTTAACTTGAGATGACACAATCATGTCATCTTTTTCATTTGATGTGATTGAGTCAGCAAGGGCTCTGAATACTGTGTTTCTCCAAAGTAATGCCTCATTGCCTTGTACAACTATTTTGCTGGAGTTGTATGCAGTTATTACAAGTTTTTCATTCCCAAGCTGTGTTGTTGTTATTCTTCCTGTTGTGGGTTGATTTTGTGAGAAGGTGTAAATATCTGATAATCTAGCAATAATATAATCCAAGTCACTTTTGTTATAGAATGTTATTGTTATACATTCTCCACAACATGTAATGTTGATGTCATAAATAGACCTGATGTTTTTATCTTCATAATCCAACTGAATGTCTGAAGCTGTAAAGCCTGAAAATTGACTGCCATCTGTAGAGCTTTCAAGATCCATTGTTAAGCTGATTGGCGATAATTGCACAAATGGTCCTTTAACACCTTATATCAACAAGTACATTCCACTTTATCTGGCATTTAATACCTTTGTTTATTTAATGAAAATATTTTCTTGTTCAGTCTTAAAATATGGCACAAAAATCACTTTTAAACTGTATTTTCTCAGAATCCTTTCAGTGAAAGTTCACATTTTTTTTTATTTCCAGAAAGCACCTTTTGTGTAGTCCAACCCAGTATAAGTTTGAAAATATTCCGACAAACATTTATTGAGATATTAATAATTTTCAGCAGAGCAAAAATTCCATGTCTGATCACTTTAGCTGTCAAAAAAAGTGTTACATAAATGTGCATCCACCTGCCACGCTTCCAAATAACATAAGTCCCAGGAGGCATAGTGTACAACAAAGGGATAGGAACAGGAAATCAGTCTCTTTGATTAGTGATGGGCATCCGGGATCTGGTCAGAACCGGTCAGAACTGGCTTTTACCAACCTACCACGTACTAACTGCTCGTCTCCATAGTGATCCCTGTGACTTATGATTTTTATACTGCGAATGTCTAACATAATCTGAAAAGTAGATCCCCCGGAAGCACCGAGAACAATGCAAACAGTGAAAATTGCAGACTGGGTTTGATTGAGTCTGTTCATGAGCAGTAATGGAAAATGCAACACTGCCTACGCCCCCTAGCACCGGCTTAAGCAGTATTCAATGTTCAAATCTAAATGATTTGAAATCAATGACCAGAAAAAATATAACAACACTGAGACGAAGTCGGGGCGACTTTTTCAAGACTCTTCACTTCTGAATTTAGACAAACTTTTCATGCTGTAGAGATATATGTATACTGTATATTTTCAAATCTAGATCTATATTTTTTTAAAAATTGTCACATTGAAAAAAAAAGATTTTATAATAAATGAAATTTATTTACATAACTGTATTGTTTTTTCCTATGAAATGTTGCTGAAGAAATTATTAGAATATAATCCTTTCTCCATCATTCATCACACATTTTTCTGGTTAAATATAGGTGTTATTATGACACCTGCTAATTAAATCCCACATTGAAGGTGTTGATAGAATAAAAGTTAATGTTGATGAATCAACCATTTACAATTATTATCTAGTAACACATTTCACAAGTCCAAATTAGACCAAGTCCAGAGTTGACAGGGAGTGTTTAAAAATAATTGTGAAAGTGGAAAAATATTGATAAACAATAACAAGAGCTATTAAAAAAACAACATGAAATTGCTGAATATGTATTTAAGACAAAAAGGTTTATGAAAAAATATTAATTGAGGTTTTATATTGGAGGCCATCTACAGAATGACTGGAATGGAGAGAGAGACCCATTTACCCAGTTTATTTTCACGTCCTTAAATTGACAGGGGATCAGATTTCTCGCGATTATTATTGCATGAATTAAATAAATTTATAATAAAAACTCAGGGCTTTTTCAGGGGGTTTTGGGAAAAAAGGCCCCTGGTCATATTGGGAATTTTTAACGCGGTAAATTGTCAAATTTGGGAAAATATACTGACAAATTAGGTGAGTTTTTAATTAATATATATTAGTTTAAATCTTCAGTTTCAAATTTTACTGGTAGACAGTATCCCCTTGTGAAATTTTGAGATTTTTTTTTCAGGATTGTGTTCCAATATTGCCTAAAAATACAGTAACTCTTTATTTGTCATGCTAAAAATTTTGTTTACAGTTTGTTTTCACCAAAGTTATAACTGAAATTATCCAAAAAGTAGAATGGCAAAGTGCGTGTATTTTCGAGTGTAAAAACTGGGTCGCGAAAATATGTGACAATTGATTTTAATGGTGTAAGAACTACCTGTCAACATGTTTTGGGTACTTTATTCAATTAATATTTGTGTTTTTATCCATTTTGAGAGGTGTTTGCATACAAATCATACATTTCTTCAGCAAAATCTTGTAATTATTTTTTGCCGAGGTTGCAGACGGTCATGTTACTAAAAATAGAAACGAGTGGGTTTTTCCAACATTTTGTTTGATTTACTTGGCAAACAAAACTAATTGTGCAAGAATTATTATTGAAAAACAGGAAGTAACTGATTTCAGTTGGGAAATTTTTCATTGGATTGGGAATTTTTTGCTCCAGATTGGGAAAAATAGAGCATATTTGGCATTGGGAATGGGGCCGAATATCGTGAGATAGGGTGAAAAAGCCTTGAAACTACGGAAGTGCTGACTGCAAATGTAAATATACTTTGCAGTTGGTATCCATTCAGAGCCGTCAGGATTTTGTCTGCCGCATGCACGACTCCATTTAAATCGGCGATCATTTGTTCAATTTCACGCCAGGAAACTAAAAGAACGATAGGTTTCTCTCTCTCAAATGATTATAGGTACATTCTGTAACATTATGAATTTTTGGCATCTTTTTATTTTTCCATTCAATCACTTTAAATTAATAAAAACAATGAACAACCATGATACACACAATGCATTCTCTTTACAAAATGGCATCTACTTTCACCTCGCTCTTGTTGCTACGCAATGTAATCGGTGAAGTTCCCGGATATCCGACCTGATCAATAGCAACCAGATCATGATGAATCTTATAGAAGAGTGATAACCTAGAATCTATACGCCTTAAATCCAGTCAACGAAGGTTGAGGGAGTGTAGCATATCTGTTACACTGGAAGCACGGCCGTAGTCGTTCTTGATCCAAGGGGCGGCTCTCCTTTGGACGCTTTCAATTTGGTCAGTTTTCTAGAAGTTTTAGGTCATTTTGGAGAGTGACAGATTGGTCTGTAGATGACAAAGTTAGATATATTGCCGTGCCATCTGCAAACAGAGCTAGGAAGAGCAGCGGACCAAGTACAGACCCCTGCGGGACACCTGATGATACTGGGATGGCATCAGAGGTAGAGCCATTTAGGACTACTGATTGGATCCTATTATCTAAGAAGCCTTTGACCCCTCTTAGTGTGTTACCTCTGACTCCATATTCATGCATTTTTAGGACTTTCTCATGGCTAACCTTGTTGAAAGCCTTACTAAAATCTAGTAGTATAAGATCTACTTGTTTCTTATTGTAGACTGAAGTGACCAGATCATTTACTAACATAACTAACTGAGTAACGCATGACCTTTTTTCCCTAAATCCATGCTGTAGGTCATACAGAATACCATCAGGGTTTCCACTGAGCACAATTTTTTTTTCGCCACTTAAATCATTTTAAAGAAAAAGGTGCACGCGGCAGAGGATCAATAATGTCGAAAAAATTAGAATTAATATAATATCACTCAATTAGTTCAGTTTTTTTAAATTATTTTCTGCATTCCACAAATAACTTATTTTGAATTATCTCCCTTTAATGGTCATTTTTCACTACTAAGATGTTTCTAAAACATGAACATTTAGCTCTTTAATTTCTAACTTTTTATTTCAAAATTTATATAAGGTCATTTATCCAAAACAGCGTGTTTTATTTTATGACTTTTGAAAAGCTTTTCAGAAAGGCTTAAATTTCTTTGACGTTTCATACATAAAATGTATAGCAAAAATACCACCTAAAGGTACAAGTAGCACTTTATTTTGATGCCCCTGAATGGGGCCATGTATCAATGCTTTACTTCGGCCACGTAAAAGAACCAAGCGAACTGCTTAAGTTCATTTGTATCTCAATTCTTCGACTGAAATTTTACGAATGCGCTGAAATACGCTGAAAATTTTACGAGCGCGTAGATCTATTTAACAGTAATATTTTACGATCGCACAAATTTATCTATAATATATATCCGACTTTTCATTATTATGGATTACTTCAGCGAATTGGCTTGATATTAAAAATTACTTGCGATCAAGAAAATGGGTGAGGCTTTAGACGAAGCGCTCAGCAAATATTTTGTTTCATTTGCTTTCATGATAGTAGGCAGGTCTGAATTTGGCGGATCAGATTGACTGATAATCGTTCTTGCATGGAGGAACACACTCGTGACTCCGCGAAGTTTTAAATTATGCCCAGAGGTGTAATTCGGTATCGACACGGTGTATTGTCTTCGTTGGTGTATTGTCATCGTGTATTGCTAAATATCGGATTATCCGTGACACGCTGTGTATAATTATTGATCGGTGATAGTCGGCACGTTTCTATTGTACTGTAACGTTGTTTCCGGTAGTAAAACAAATGTTTATTTTACGAAAATTTAAAATTGTTAACTGTGGAATTTTTTTTTCACCAATTTAATTTTTTTTCGCCATAAAAGGAATTGGCGAATAGCAGCGGAAACCCTGACCATGGTTTGTGAAGTGCTTAACAATAGATGAGGAAACAATGTGTTCAAGAACTTTTCATAGGACACATGTTAATGAAACTGGCCTATAATTTACAGGAATTGACCTATCACCTTTTTTAAAAATGATCCTTCCTCCAGGGATTTCTGGAATATGACCTCAAGGATGGGGGATAGTTCTATAGAGAGTGTTTTAAGTATTATGGGCTTGATTTTGTCAGGACCACTGGCCTTATGGGGGTTCAGGTGCCAATCCTAATATCTGGCATTGTAGGGACTGAATTACCATCTGTAGTTAGTTTCATTTTGCTGAGCGAGGCGAGGTTTAGTGGTGATTTGGGGCTAAAAACAGACTGAAACTGTGAGTTTGAAAAAACATTTATTACTGGATATGTCATTATGTGTTCCTCAATGTCAAAGGCACATTGTGACATATAGTGTCTGAATGTCTGTCCCAAACATACTTTCAAAGGGTCTTCTTACAGATTTTATCGGCGTATACTTCAAGTGAACATGGGAATGTTGCTGGGAGTTTCATGTTTGATAATTATCTTTTGAGTTACAGTACCTGGCTAGGACTAATTTGAAGCGATCCTGATTAGATTGCCTGTCAAACATATTAAACAACCATTAATCTGACTGTCCAATTATTTTGACTACAATGTACATCATGTACATGTAGTTTGAATTTTTTGTCACATGTATCTTTGTCAAGCATTTGCATGGACATGTGTCATTTTACATAGAAATTGCACTTTGTTTTGAACAGAACTACTGAAAATTGTGGTATTAGTTATTTTATCTTCTCTAACCCCCAAGACTTCAAAGTAAAAAAAAATGTGTTTAGCAAGTTGATGCTCACTTTTGCTCCTCCATTTTGCCATTTCTTTGGTTTCTTTCCTTTTTATCAATTGTGGTATTTTTCTGACAGTCCCACATGAATTTGATCGTTGTCCAATTATAATATACAGAGGACAAATCTCGTACATGTGATACGCCAGAATTTTCAACATCTGGACAGCGTTGATAGTGAATGTCATTTTTCATATGTGATTATTCTAATGTTGAGCTTTAGGTGCTGTAATTTCTACTCAGATCGAGTTTCTTTACAATACGTGTTATCTCTGCCAACTTATTCCAAAGATTATTGTCTGTTAACTTGTATATTTTTCCTATTAATTTCACACAATTTCATTCATGGAGGCTGCCATTTTTCATGCGTCTGTTGATCCTGATTAAAAAACCTCTACCTTACAGTTAAACTTTTATTTTTGGCAGCAGCAATGACTTTTATTTTTATTTTGTTTTGTCAAAAAATAGGGTCGGCGCTCCCGTAAACCAGAAAATTAAAAAATGCTGGCCTTAGGATATGCTCAAGATACTGGCTATAAGCCTCTTTGACCTTTTTCCGCACTAGATGCTTTAAGTCTAGAAATTTCTTTCAGTCAGATGAGCTAGTTTTCTTAACCTTTTAAAAAGCTCTGTTCCTCCTGATTAGTTTCTTAATGTCCTGATTGACCCATGGAAAGTGATCTCTTATAGTTGACTGTTTGGATGGAATCCATTTTTCTGTAAGGTTGTTTAGGGTATTTGAGAAATTTTCCCATAACTTTTCTGTGTTTAGTGTGGAGTATTTACCTTCATTGGTCATAACCTGGTGGTAGTCAATTAATGACTGTTTTATTTCCTGCCAGTTTGCTTTTTATACGCCTGTTTGAAAAACGGGACGTATTATGGGAACGCCCCTGGCGGGCGGGCGGGCGGCGTCCACAGACTTTGTCCGGAGCATATCTTCTACATGCATGAAGGGATTTTGATGAAACTTGGCACAGTTGTTCACCATCATGAGACAGAGTGTCATGCGCAAAAACCAGGTCCCTAGGTCTAAGGTCAAGGTCACACTTAGAGGTCAAAGGTCAAATTCAAGAATGACTTTGTCCGGAGCATATCTTTTTCATGCATGGAGGGATTTTGATGAAAGTTGGCACAATTGTTCATCATCATGAGACGGAGTGTCATGCACAAGAACCAGGTCCCAAGGTCTAAGGTCAAGGTCACACTTAGAGGTCAAAGGATACAAGAATGAAAACTTTGTCCGGAGCATATCTTCTTCATGCATAGAGGGATTTTGATATAACTTTGCACAAATGTTCACCACCACGAGGCGGAGTGTCATGCGGAAGAACCAGGTCCCTAGGTCAAAGGTCAAGGTCACACTTAGAGGCCAAAGGTCAGATACAAGAATGACTTTGTCCGGAGCATTTCTTCTTCATGCATGGAGGGATTTTGATGTAACTTGGCACAATTATACACCAGCATGAGACGAAGTGTCATGCGCAGTTCCCTTCTTTAGAATTACTTCCCCTTGTTTTTACTATAAATAGCTTATATTGTACCTTTTTATATGCCCGTTTGAAAAACGGGACGTATTATGGGAACGCCCCTGGTGGGCGGGCGGGCGGGTTGGCGGGCGGGCGGGCGGGCGGCGTCCACAGACCTTGTCCGGAGCATATCTTCTACATGCATGAAGGGATTTTGATGAAACTTGGCACAGTTGTTCACCATCATGAGACGGAGTGTCATGCGCAAGAACCAGGTCCCTAGGTCTAAGGTCAAGGTCACACTTAGAGGTCAAAGGTCAAATTCAAGAATGACTTTGTCCGGAGCATATCTTCTTCATGCATAGAGGGATTTTGATGAAAGTTGGCACAATTGTTCATCATCATGAGAAGGAGTGTCATGCGCAAGAACCAGGTCCCTAGGTCTAAGGTCAAGGTCACACTTAGAGGTCAAAGGATACAAGAATGAAAACTTTGTCCGGAGCATTTCTTCTTCATGCATAGAGGGATTTTGATATAACTTGGCACAAATGTTCACCACCATGAGGCGGAGTGTCATGCGCAAGAACCAGGTCTCTAGGTCTAAGGTCAAGGTCACACTTAGAGGTCAAAGGATACAAGAATGAAAACCTTGTCCGGAGCATTTCTTCTTCATGCATAGAGGGATTTTGATATAACTTGGCACAAATGTATACCACACGAGACGTAGTGTCATGCGCAAGAACCAGGTCCCTAGGTCTAAGGTCAAGGTCACACTTAGAGGCCAAAGGTCAGATACAAGAATGACTTTGTCCGAAGCATTTCTTCTTAATGCATGGAGGGATTTTGATGTAACTTGATACAATTATACACCATCATGAGACGAAGTGTCATGCGCAGTTCCCTTCTTTAGAATTACTTCCCTTTGTTGTTACTATAAATAGCTTATATTGTAACTTTTTCATTACTAGTCGTAGGGACAAATCGAGACCACTTTTCTGTAGTACAACATGCATGCTACATCCAATTTTGAGGTGTATTTTGACCAGTCACTACCTGGTAAAGATTTTTGTGAGGACTTACAATTTTTTTTTTGATTTTTTTTTTTTTTTTTTTTTTTTTTTTTATTTTAAGATTAACTTCCGTTAGTTGTTACATAAATAACTTATATTGTAACTTTTTTATAATTGACCGTAGGGAAAAACCAAGACCACTTTTCTGTGGTACATAGATGTTACTTTCCAATTTTAGGTGTATTTTAAGGTATCTCTACCTGGTAAGGAGTTTTTTTGTGGACTTCGAAAACAAAACACTTAGTTATTACTAAACAACCACAAAATTAAAATTCCATTTGCAAATACAGGTGCTACAGTAAAGAAATTTGCTGTGACGGGCGTATATTGTGACATTCTTGCACTCTTGTTCATTACTAGTCGTAGGGAAAAATCGAGACCACTTTTCTGTAGTACAACATGCATGCTACATCCAATTATGAGGTGTATTTTGACCAATCTCTACCTGATAAGGATTTCTGTGTGGACTTACAATTTTTTTTTGGATTTTTTTTTTTTTTTTTAAGATTATCTTCCCTTAGTTGTTACTATAAATAACTTATATTGTAACTTTTTAGCTCACCTGTCACAAAGTGACAAGGTGAGCTTTTGTGATCGCGCGGCGTCCGTCGTCCGTGCGTCCGTAAACTTTTGCTTGTGACCACTCTAGAGGTCACATTTTTCATGGGATCTTTATGAAAGTTGGTCAGAATGTTCACCTTGATGATATCTAGGTCAAGTTCGAAACTGGGTCACGTGCCGTCAAAAACTATGTCAGTAGGTCTAAAAATAGAAAAACCTTGTGACCTCTCTAGAGGCCATATATTTCACAAGATCTTCATGAAAATTGGTCAGAATGTTCACCTTGATGATATCTAGGTCAAGTTCGAAACTGGGTCATGTGGGGTCAAAAACTAGGTCAGTAGGTCTAAAAATAGAAAAACCTTGTGACCTCTCTAGAGGCCATATTTTTCATGAGATCTTCATGAATATTGGTCAGAATGTTTACCTTGATGATATCTAGGTCAGGTTCGAAACTGGGTCACGTGGGGTCAAAAACTAGGTCATTAGGTCAAAAAATAGAAAAACCTTTTGACCTCTCTAGAGGCCATATTTCTCAATGGATCTTCATGAAAATTGGTCAGAATGTTCACCTTGATGATATCTAGATCAAGTTCGAAACTGGGTCACATGGGGGTAAAAACTAGGTCAGTAGATCTAAAAATAGAAAAACCTTGTGACCTCTCTAGAGGCCATATTTTTCATGAGATCTTCATGAATATTGGTCAGAATGTTCACCTTGATGATATCTAGGTCAAGTTCGATACTGGGTCATGTTGGATCAAAAACTAGGTCAGTAGGTCTAAAAATAGAAAAACCTTGTGACCTCTCTAGAGGCCATATTTCTCAATGGATCTTCATGAAAATTGGTCAGAATGTTCACCTTGATGATATCTAGGTCAAGTTTGAAACTGGGTGACGTGCGGTCAAAAACTAGGTCAGTAGGTCTAAAAATAGAAAAACCTTGTGACCTCTCTAGAGGCCATATTTTTCACAAGATCTTCATGAAAATTGGTCAGAATGTTCACCTTGATGATATCTAGGTCAAGTTCGAAACTGGGTCATGTGGGGTCAAAAACTAGGTCAGTAGGTCTAAAAATAGAAAAACCTTGTGACCTCTCTAGAGGCCATATTTTTCATGAGATCTTCATGAATATTGGTCAGAATGTTTACCTTGATGATATCTAGGTCAGGTTCGAAACTGGGTCAGGTGGGGTCAAAAACTAGGTCATTAGGTCAAAAAATAGAAAAACCTTTTGACCTCTCTAGAGGCCATATTTCTCAATGGATCTTCATGAAAATTGGTCAGAATGTTCACCTTGATGATATCTAGATCAAGTTCAAACTGGGTCACATGGGGGTAAAAACTAGGTCAGTAGATCTAAAAATAGAAAAACCTTGTGACCTCTCTAGAGGCCATATTTTTCATGAGATCTTCATGAATATTGGTCAGAATGTTCACCTTGATGATATCTAGGTCAAGTTCGATACTGGGTCATGTTGGATCAAAAACTAGGTCAGTAGGTCTAAAAATAGAAAAACCTTGTGACCTCTCTAGAGGCCATATTTCTCAATGGATCTTCATGAAAATTGGTCAGAATGTTCACCTTGATGATATCTAGGTCAGGTTTGAAACTGGGTGACGTGCGGTCAAAAACTAGGTCAGTAGGTCTAAAAATAGAAAAACCTTGTGACCTCTCTAGAGGCCATATTTTTCAATGGATCTTCAGGAAAATTGGTCAGAATGTTTACCTTGATGATATCTAGATCAAGTTTGAAACTGGGTCACGTGGGGTTAAAAACTAGGTCAGTAGATCTAAAAATAGGAAAACCTTGTGACCTCTCTAGAGGCCATATTTTTCATGAGATCTTCATGAATATTGGTCAGAATGTTCACCTTGATGATATCTAGGTCAGGTTCGAAACTGGGTCACGTGGGGTCAAAAACTAGGTCAGTAGGTCTAAAAATAGAAAAACCTTGTGACCTCTCTAGAGGCCATATTTCTCAATGGATCTTCATGAAAACTGGTGAGAATGTTCACCTTGATGATATCTAGGTCAGGTTCGTAACTGGGTCATGTGCGGTCAAAAACTTGGTCAGTAGGTCGAAAAATAGAAAAACCTTGTGACCTCTCTAGAAGCAATATTTTTCACGAGATCTTCATGAAAATTGGTGAGAATGTTCACCTTGATGATATCTAGGTCAAGTTTAAAAGTGGGTCACGTGCCTTCAAAAACTAGGTCATTAGGTCAAATAATAGAATAAGCTTGTGACCTCTCTAGAGGCCATATTTTTCAATGGATCTTCATGAAAATTGGTCAGAATTTTTTATCTTGATGATATCTAGGTCACATGTGCTCAAAAACTAGGTCACTATGTCAAATAATAGAAATAACGACGTCATACTCAGTTCAACACTTGGTCATGTGGGGATAGGTGAGCAATTCAGGACCATCATGGTCCTCTTGTTTATAATTGACCATAGAGAAAAAACAAGACCACTTTTCTGTGGTACAACATAGATGTTACTTTCAAATTTTAGATGTATTTTAAGGTGTCTCTACCTGGTAAGGAGTTTTTTTGTGGACTTAGAAAAACAAATGACTTACAATGATTACTAAACAACCACAAAATTAGAATTCCATTTGCAAATACAGGTGCTAGAGTAAAGAAATTTGCTGTGACGGGCGTATATTGTGACATTCTGGCACTCTTGTTTATATAAGGGAATTTTCCGAGGCTTCTGGTAACATATCCTTGCGGATGTATTGACTTTTGTTTCTGCTATATTATGATCACTGATGCCCGGTATGGTGTTGACCTGATTTACTCCATAAAAATTGGTCAGAATGTTCACCTTGATGATATCTAGGTCAAGTTCGAAAGTGGGTCACGTGCCATCAAAAAGTAGGTCAGTAGGTCAAATAATGAAAAAACGTTGTGACCTCTCTAGAGTTTTTTTGTGGACTTAGAAAAACAAATGACTTACAATGATTACTAAACAACCACAAAATTAGAATTCCATTTGCAAATACAGGTGCTAGAGTAAAGAAATTTGCTGTGACGGGCGTATATTGTGACATTCTGGCACTCTTGTTTATATAAGGGAATTTTCCGAGGCTTCTGGTAACATATCCTTGCGGATGTATTGACTTTTGTTTCTGCTATATTATGATCACTGATGCCCGGTATGGTGTTGACCTGATTTACTCCATAAAAATTGGTCAGAATGTTCACCTTGATGATATCTAGGTCAAGTTCGAAAGTGGGTCACGTGCCATCAAAAAGTAGGTCAGTAGGTCAAATAATGAAAAAACGTTGTGACCTCTCTAGAGGCCATATTTTTCATGGGATCTGTATGTAAGTTGGTCTGAATGTTTATCTTGATGATATCTAGGTCAAGTTTGAAACTAGGTCAACTGCGATCAAAAACTAGGTCAGTAGGTCTTGAAATAGAAAAACCTTGTGACCTCTCTAGAGGCCATACCCTTGAATGGATCTTCATGAAAATTGGTCAGAATGTTCACCTTGAAGATATCTAGGTCAAGGTTGAAACTGGGTCACGTGCCTTAAAAAAACTAGGTAAATAGGTCAAATAATAAAAAAACCTTGTGACCTCTAGAGTCCATATTTTTCAATGGATCGTCATGAAAATTGGTCAGAATTTTTATCTTGATAATATCTAGGTCAAGTTCAAAACTGGGTCACATGAGCTCAAAAACTAGGTCACTATGTCAAATAATAGAAAAAACGACGACATACTCAAAACTGGATCATGTGGGAAGAGGTGAGCGATTCAGGACCATCATGGTCCTCTTGTTTTGGGTGTGTGTGTGTGGGGGGGGGGGGGTAATCATACAATGTAAGACACTTTTTGTGCTCAGTTTGGTTATTTGTTAGGTAAGCAGATCTTATATTGGTGCGGCAACAGGTAGGATTCTGTTGGGAGTGTTCAATTCATTTATTGAACACAATGGTGTAATTATTAATACAGGAAGCAAAAAACAGCAAACAGAACATTGGCAGAGTAGCAACATAAGTCAAGCTTTTTAAAATTAAGACACTCCAGAGGCACTTTTCCTACCCAGTCTTATGAAACTGTTAGAATGGTTGTCTTTCTGAAAGCAAGGTCAGGTTTGAAGCTGTGAGATTAACTAAGAATTAAGTCAGTCAAGTGATACAGGGCCTTCATCACCCCCTTGTTTAATTGATTTCATTTGTTAATCTGATGACATTTTGTTTTCAGGTATATATTGGATGTAAAATGGTTCAAGCAATGGAAAAGTTATGTTGGCTATGAATCATGGGATCATTATAATGTTGGAGAAGAAAGTGCAAACCCAGGACCTATTGATAACACCCCAATATATCAAGGTTTGTGTTCTAGCTTTCAGGTATTGGACACATCTGAATATTTAAATATTGGGTTTTGTAACATAATTGTAATACCATATAATATTACATAGTTTTAAGGCTATATGAGCAGCACCATGAGAAAACCAACATAGTGGCTTTGCGACCAGCAGGATCCATGCTGTTTGCTAACAGTTTCTCTAATTGCAATAGGTTTTGAAAGTGAACAGCATGGATCCTGACCAGACTGCGCGGATGCTGGTCGCAAAGCCACTATTTTGGTTTTCTCATGGCGTGGCTTATATGTGAAACTACTCATTGCTATGGAAAGAAAAAAGTCCCTGACACGATAGCCGACAATAGTAGTTTTAACAAACAAAGAGGTTAGATCATAGAAAAAAGACTCAGGCTACGATAACAGGTTCTACGATCACTGATCACCATGATCATCCATTTGGTAGGCTATACTTTGATACTTGGTCTTGATTCATATAATGAATCAGTTCTGTCAGGAAAGAAGATCTTTAATGGAAGTTTGTTTTATTTTTAGAAGGTACACAGAAGTTGAAAGAGCATTTGATCGATGACCTTGACTATCAGTTGATACCAGAAGAAGGCTGGAATAAAATTTTCTCATGGTATGGAATGTTGGAGGGACAGGTTCGTTAAATATTACATAAATTGTATCATTTCTAAAATCAGTCAGTATTTATTCATATCTAAAAATTCTGATATAGATTATCTAATACTAAAAACTAATTTGGTATATTTATCAAGGAAAACTCTTTATTTTAAAATAATAATAATAATACTAATACCATTTTAACAGTGATGGACCATTGGTAAATGGCTTAAAATTCGGATTCTATTGTCCATCTTTCAGTAGTTAATATCGCCAATTCTAAAATTTTCAGTTTGAGTATTTATATATTTATCCACTCGATTAAGCACCAGAAATTTTTGGGCAAGGCTCGACTTTAAGTCTTTAGAGGACTTGCCCGTAGGGCAACTTCAACTATATTTTTACTTGCCCGAACCGAATTTTTGGTTGCCAAAATGTAATATGATGATGTGATGAGGTATTTCAATACAGTGTAGCACAAAAACAGTAGCACATGATTTTCTGAGAAGTATTTCTTGGGATCATTAATATATCATTTTTTGCCTGCCCAACTCCACTTTTTACCTGCCCCAGGCAATATGGCAGTCCGTAAGGTTGAGCCCTGTTGGGTGGTAATAACTCACAGTTAGTACAAATGTAATGGCAGTATTCTAATTTTATCATAGATCACACTTTTTCATAAGGCAATTATGCACATTTGATTGAGCTGTCAATAATCTATTAGAGATCTGTTTTCTTTAATAGGAGCCATTGCCAAGAAAAGTGATAGAGGAAGGGGTGTACTCCAAGTCCTTGAAGGTTGAGGTTTACCCCTGGCACCTAAAGATCTGTGAGAACTCCAAGCTGGATGAACAAATTAGCAAGCAGTTCAGTAGATCTGATACTATTGGTGAGACAATAAATGAGAAAAGTTTAATTTACAGTTCTAGCATGCTGCATAGTGACTATGTCAGCATGTGGAGCTGCACTTCGGTTTTAATATAGCGTGAATTATATTGAAGCCTTATGTACTGCAAAAACATATAATTTCGTGTGTTCTGCCAAAATGGCTGTTTGGTGTGGACATGAATTCAAGGATTTTAGAATTTGACTCTGCCATAAAATCAACTGAAATTAGACCAACATGAAAATTATCGAATTCACAGTAATTCCTTAATATTACTGTTACTTTCAAATCACAATTTTGTTTAAATTGATGTAGGTCAGGTGATGGTATTTTCACTTGCCTCTTATAATTGCTCAGTGTCATTGTTCTGTGTGAAGAAGTTGTCAGTGTCTTGTAGATACTGTATATTAGCTCAATAGATAGAGCTTAAGACTATTAATAGAGGCAGCAGGTTTGATCCAAGGATGCCAGTATTCTCATCGACAGTTTGACAGTCAATGTGTCTGAAGTTAGGTGTCTAGCTTTGATTCCTGCGGGGAATTTGTCACTTAATTGTGGAGAAAAAGTCAGTACTGATGCAGAATCCAAGAATACTGTTCTTCTAACTGACTGCTTTTACATAACTCATTGTCGAAAAGCAGACCGTTTTAAAACTCAAAACACTGTCAGAAAAGCAAAGTTACACTTGCCGCTTGAACAAAAAACAAATAATATCTAACTGATAATACCCATGACTTCAGGAACTCGAGGAATATAACAAATAAGCCGCCTCATGAGAAAACCAACATAGTGCGTTTGCGATCAGCATGGATCCAGACCAGCCTGCCCATCTGTGCAGTCTTGTCAGGATCCATGCTGTTCGCTTTCAAACCCTATTGCAATTAGGGAAACCATTAGTGAACCGCATGGATCCTGACCAGACTGAGCGGATGCGCAGGCTGGTCTGGATCCATGCTGGTCGCAAACGCACTATGTTGGTTTTCTCATGGAGCGGCTCAAGTTTAATTGACACCCATTATTAAGCTGAAATACCTCAAGATAAAAAAAAAACTGCTGGCAATACGTTATATGTTTAGAAGCTTTTCATGTGAGGTAACCACAGTATTTTGTCGAGGCCGTGATATTGCTGGAACCTCGTGTAAAAATGACGAATGTTGCGCTAAAATTGGTGTAGAGATGACAGTTGTCACGTTATGAAAATGCTGGGGACAAATGTACGTACGGGATGACCGGAACTGAGTACGAATTGTTAATTTTTCTTCAGCCTCCGAATGGAAGAATTTCCCGCACAAGCGTCATTTAAGTTAAGGATTATGACTATGTAGAAGTTAATTGTAACACATCTTTGGGTTTTTGGTTTCTGGTGTAACTGAAAAAATGTTTGGCCCCCCTTCTTATTAAATTTTGCAATTTGGATCATGTGGTATAAGGGAATACTGTGATTCCACTTGTATTTCTAACCACTGAATTACCTCCCTAACATATCTTTTCTAGTAATTTTTGATTTGTCTCCCTTTCCCCCTTTTGATATTTTTTTGTGGGAGGGCCCAATTCTTTTTAGTCGGGCCATGTTTATTTTGACACATATTGTACAGTATTGATTTATGACTTTTTGTTATTTGTGTTTGAACTTGACCTGTTTATTCCACATGCATAATATCCCTTTTGGATTGAAAAAAAATCGAAAAAATTTTTATTGACAGCGAAAAAACAGTAACAATCTATAAGCTATTTTCTGCATCTGCAGACAATAAAAAGTTAAAAAAATATTTAGGCGTATTTTTTGTATGCTTCCAAAAAGGGCCAAAAAAACCACCCCCAAACCGCGTTTTTTAAAACCCTTTCTCTCCCAGCACAACAGGTAAATTGAAAGCGGTCCAATGACTGCTTAAAATTCTGTAACCATTGCAACTAATTCTCCAAACAGAATGCGTCAAAATTAAACCACAAGGGGCAGAAAATCGGTAGAGCCAAAAAAAAAAATGATTCCGAATTTAAAGAGAGTTTTTTTAAAAAGAGTACATAGTTAATTAAGAAATTTTTTAAAACATGTATATTTCAATGACATACGGTTAAAAGTTGTTGTCTTCAAGATTTTTAAAATATCCCCACATTTTTAGCTCACCTGTCACAAAGTGACAAGGTGAGCTTTTGTGATCGGCAGTGCCCGTGCCGCGTCCGGCGTGCGTTTTCCCCGTCCAAAACTTTTGCTTGTGCCCCTCTAGAGTCAATTTTTCGGGGTCTTTAGAAATTTGGTCAAATGTTCTCTTGATGATATCTGGGTTAAATTTTCGAAACTGGTCACTCCCCCAAAAAAACTAGGTCATAGGTCTAAAAAATAGAAAAACCTTGTGCCCTCTCTAGGGGCCATATTTCACAAATCTTCATGAAAGTTGGTCAAAATGTTCTCTTGATGAATCTAGGTAAGTTCGAAACGGGGTCAGTGCCTTCAAAAATGGTCATAGGTCTAAAATAGAAAACCTTTGTGACCCTTTTTGGGGCCTATATTTCACAAGATCTCATAAAAAAATTTTGGCAGAATTTTCCCCTTGATGATATCTAGGCAAGTTCGAAAGTGGGTCAGTCCTTTAAAAAAACTAGGTCAGTAGGTCAAATAATAAAAAAAACCTTGTGACCTCTAAAAAGGGCCATATTTTTCATGGGATCTGTATAAAAGTATTTTTAAATTTTCATCTTATGATATCTAGGTCAAGTTCAAAAACTGGGTCAGGGGGTCAAAAACTAGGTCATGGGTCAAAAATAGAAAAACCTTGTGACCTCTCTAGAGGCCAAAAATTTTCAAAGACTTCATAAAAAATTGGTCAGACTTTCACCTTGATGATATTAGTCAGGTTTAAAAAAAGGGGTCACTGCCACAACACTAGCAGTAGGTCAAAAAATAAAAAAACTTGTGACCTCTTAAAGGCCATATATTTTAGGGAGCTTCATGAAAGTTTTCTGTTTTTCATTTTGATGATATCTGGTCGGGGTTCAAAAAGGTCACGCAGGGTCAAAAACTAGGTAGTAGGTCTAAAAATAAAAAAAACCTTGTGACCTCCCTAGAGGCAATAATTTTCAGGGGATCGTTAAAAAAATGGTCTAAATGTTCATCTTGATGATATCGGTCAAGTTCAAAAAGTGGGACATGCCTTCAAAAACTGGTCATGGGTCAAATAAAAGAAACCCTTTTCCCTTTCTGGGGAACCATATTTTTTATGGTTTTCATGAAAATTGGCAGTTTTTTTATTTTGATAATATCTGGGTCAATTTAAAAAAAGGGGTCACATGGGTCAGAAACTAGGTCACTATGTCAAATAATGAAAAAAACGACGTCTACCAAAAAAAACTGGTCATTGGAAAGGGTGAGCGTTGGGGACCCATGGCCGACCAAGGGGAAAAATGTGTCGACCCTTTTGCCTTGGGCAGAACACTGAAAACCACCCAGTTGGAAAATAAGGTTTTGCTTCTACATTTGTGCCTTTTAAAGCCAAAATAAAATTTTAGGATGCCTTATTGCTGTAGCCTTTAGTTTTGGGAAACACCAATGGAATTGTGTCAAACTTAAAAATTTTTTTTTTCAGAAAAATTGGGAAGACATAGACAGGAGTTTAACATAGGGGCAAAAGGAAGTCAGGCTATAACCGTTACATGACAAACATGATGACCCGAAAAAAGAAAGACAACACCCACGGTTTGCGTTCTCTACAGGGCCGGTGATTGTAATCGAGCAGAAAAATGAGGATGGAACATGGCCTAGACAGTCTCAACAGAAGAAGTAAGATATCAGAACCCGAAGGTTGAGCCTTGCAAAGACTCTGCTGCAGAGTTTACATAATTATACTATTAAAACATATATTTAAAACACCATGCTTTATGGAAATGAACAACAGAATGTCAACTTTTCAAGTATCTCTGTATACTTAATAAAACTGGAATACCTGTTTAACAAACCACAATTTTTAAAATTAAATAATAGATTAAATGGTAATAATATAGTCGTTTTGCCTTAATGTGTTTTGCAACATTCTTCATTAATTATATGTTTTAAAAAGAAGGGTTTTTATTTACTCGCCCGACGGGGGTGCCCTTTCTTGGTTAAAGTTTTTGGGAAAACCTTTTTTTTTCGTCTACTTTAACTTTGCAACATTTAAACTTCACAAAACTTGCCGGCCAACAAACAAAGTTGTGGGGGGGGCCCCCAATTATAAAAAAGGGTCAGGCACCAAGGGTTTTACTTTGGTTATTATTAAGGTTTAAAGTTTTTTGGAAACCCTTTTGTTTTTCTGTCATACTTTGTTACTTGCTTATACTTATGTAGTTAATAAAACATACCCAGCAACAAATAAATAATGGGGGCGGGGCGATTAACCCAGGTAAAGGTCACAAAGTTTTTAAAATTTAAAATATTTTCATTTTTAAATTTTTTCGAAACTTGTTTAAAAGACATATTTTTGTACTTAAAAAAAAAAGCTTGAAAAAAAAAAATTCTTTAAAATCACTCTCATGTGTGGTTACAATCCCCAAACCTTTTTTTTTGAAAAAATTATGCCCTTTCATACTTAATTTTTTTTGCAATCTTGCTTTCGGATAAAATTTTAGTACAATTAAGATAAAGACTTGAAATTTTAAAGTATCTAATCTCATCATCGATTTTTGGGTTTTTAATTCCATAACTCTGTTTGTTTTTTTGCCCAAATTATGCCCCTTTATACTTAAATTTTTTGACAAACCCTTTTTTTTCGGGACATAATTTGGTCTATATAAGATAGGACTTGAAACAAAAATATTTTTTTATCACATCATCTGCTGTGTGGTAACAATCCCAATAACCCAAATTTTGGGTTTTCTTGCAGAATTATGCCCCTTGGTGTATTTTCCTTTTTTAAAAGTAGAGGTTCTATTAAAACATATTTTCATTTTACTGTCAAATTGCCAAATAGGGGAGGCGCCCCCTTTTTAAAATTTTGTGCCCCCAAAAATTTTGGGGGGTCTTTGGGAAATTTCCCCCTTTTCCTGCCCATCTGCCTGTCTGTCTGTGAACTTGGTCGTGCATATCTCAAGAAGTATTTTCACCCCATCACAGACCTCACAGGATTGTCTTTAAGCATGTAAATTGTGCACCTGGTGTTTTAACTGGGATTTTTTCGTCACACAAGGGCTTACCTTTGGGCTTAAAAACAAAAAATAGATGTAAAAAGGGGTTTAAAAAGTTTGTGTCCTTTTCTAAAAAAAAGTATTTGCCCTGGGGATTTTAAACATGACGGGAAAAAATTATTCAGAAAATTGAAGGAAGTTATGCTCGGGGTTTTTTTTTTTTTAAAGATTTCACTCACCACACCAGATTTAGGGCCCCTTGACTTAGTTAAAATTCAAAAAAAAGGGCATAAAAGAGTGTTGCATGTCGCAAAAAAATTGACTTAGATTCAAAATACATTAAGGGTTGTTATAAAGCATGTAAAGTTGTGCATCTGATGTTCTGTTTGAGATTTCGTTTAGCCAGGCCAGAGTTATGGTCCTTGACTTAGTGAAGATTGAAGAATACTCTTACAGAGCTTAAAAGCTTGAATTGCATACCGGTATATCTTAAAGATATTTGACCTAGAGTCATAAAACCATGTGCAGTAAGAGGAAGTGAGGTCGCCAGTGTCTATGAACACAGTAGTTTCATCTTAGTTTTATCTAGATTTAATTTATGACTGTTTGTTGGTTTTGTTTCAGTACATACCCATTTTCGCCTCGGAACATTTCGCTTCACTAGGTAGTTCTGTTTTTTTTTAGCTAAACTTTTTCCAAATTGTTCAAATAGTAAGGGGCCCTGTTGTCCCCCTTTTGTCAACGTCTTTGTCAATTTTTCCACAGATTTTTGCATGAAAAGCAGGTTTTTTCAAAACTACCAACCCTAATTTTTCCCAAAAACTTCACTGATAATGTAGGAATCGGATGGGGACCTTCAGATCAATTTTACTAATTTTAGCTTTTATTTTGTCAAAATTAGCCACTTTCATTTAAAACTTTGCTTGTATGCAGGTTTCTCAAAATACGGGGTTTAAACCAATGTTTAGATGTTCATACTTTCAAAATTTCAGATCAGACTAAAGTTAAAAATTTTGTTTTTTTTTTAAAAGAAACAGTTCTTGACAGTTTGGGAAAGAAAATGTTTGGGGTTACATAACATCCAAATCTGAATTGGTCGAAAATCAATCAGAGTTTTTATTTAGCATACCTGTAAAAATGTTGTTTTGATTCAAAAAAGTTTTTTTTGAGTTTTGAAGACCTGTTTTCACGTTTTTCATGTTGAAAAAATTGTACAGTTATCATCATGTTTTTACAAAAAAATCAACGAAGGAAAGTTATAGAATAGAAATTAAGAGGAAAGTTTAATGGGGCCCAACATGAGCAACACTGGATGTTTTATAGATTTTATTATCACAAGAAAAATGTTTAAAACTTACAGATCTGGAAATACTTACGGCAGTGGTAGTAGTTATAACAACTATGGATATGATCCTGGGCGTGGAAACGTTACCGCAGGTCTCTGTGGGCTTTCAAATATTGGTAACACCTGCTTCATGAACTCTGCATTACAGGTAAACCTCGGCTTTATTCTATGTCATAAATTCTGAAAACTGGTGCATCTTGTACTCATTTTCAGTTCATTAATTCTAATGTAATTTTGATATTTAGTAAAACAAATCTGTTTAACTTTATGTTGGGTTTTATTAGTGTTCAGAAAGAGTCAACATTTTTAAGTTGATTGATCAGAACAAAGGAAAAAAAGGATTTATTGTACAAAGAATTTTAATTGGCATGTTTGTTTTTGATTTTTCTTGACTTTGTATATTTAAGATTTTTTAGGGTACATTTTTACATAAAATTGATTATTGTCTTTCCTTTGCTTTTTCCATATAAAAATGTTCTCCTTTTATTTTTTGTTAATCGTTTACATGTATGTTTGATGTTTGTACATAGTTTTCTTGTTTTACAGGGGACCATTTTGTTAATTGGTTTTAAAAAATGTATCCAATCCGTTATTTTACCCATTTTAAATAAGTCGTTTTTACTTACTTATTTAAAGCATAATTTAAATTTTTATTGATTAAAATTAGACATCACTTATTACCAAAATTGGCTGAAATACCTGAAATTTTGAAATTTGGACACTAAAAAAAGTTGACTTATCATTGATTCGTAACTTATGCATATATGTTTGATTGATTTTTCACAGTGATCTCTAATTTAAAATCTTTTTTTACGCAGACAACTAAATATGAATGGCAATTTTCTCAGCTGAACAGTTGTATAAACTCTGCATATAGGTTCTTTTTTGTTCTTTGAGATTCGTAAACAATGAAATTTTTTGGTTTAAAGTCACATCATGAAATCTAGATATATAAACATATAATTTAATGATTTTTAGTGCATGGAATGTTCAAAGTTGACAGACTTTTTTATGTCAAAAAAAATGGGCAGAAAATAAATGAGGAAACCCTTTCTGGGCATCAGGGAGAACGCGAATATACCGGAGCTTGTCCCTAATGTGGTCTGGAAAAATACAGCTTCACTGGCCAAGAAACTTCAAGGTATATTTGTGCCAAAGTCAAAATATTTCTCAAATTAACAGCAGCATATTACAGCCTAAACATTTATTTTTTTTAGCTCACCTGAGAGTTATTTTGATCGCTCGAGTCCGGGGTCTGTCATCTGCAACATTTGCTTTGTATCGTTAGGGTGTTAAAATTTTAAAAGATCTTCATGAAATTTGGTCGAATGATTTCCTTGATAAATCTAGGTCAAGTTTTGAATATGGGGCTTGGGGGCAAAAACTGGGCACTAGTTCAAATCAAAGAAAAAAAACCTTTTTTATGCAATGGGGCTGCATTTTACACTGGATCTTCTAAATTTGATCAAAATGTTTGTCTTGATGAAATCTAGATCAAGTTCTAATAGCGGTATTGGGGTCAAAAAAATAGGGCACCCAAAAATAAAAGAAAAACTTTGTGAATGCAATAGGGCTACTTTTAGGCAGGGGTTCATGAAATTTGATAAAAATGTTGTTTGATGAAATTAGGTCAAGTTCAAATATGGGTCATTTGGACAAGAACAGGGCCCACAAGGCAAATCAAAGAAAAACATTGTTATGCAATAGGGACTGCATTTTTGCGATCTTCATGAATTTTATCAGAATGTTTGTCTGGATAAAACTAGTTAAGTTCGATATGGGTCATCTGGGGTCAAAAACTAGGTCACCCAGTCAAATCAAAGAAAAAAAACCCTTTGTATGCAATAGGGGCTCATTTTACATGGATTTCATAAAATTTAATTGAAATTTAAAACTAGGTAAGTTCGAATAGGGTCACTGGGGTCAAAAACTAGTTGCTAGGTAAATCAAAAAAAAACCTTGTGTATGCAAATGGGCACATTTTACACTGGGCTTATAAAATTTGATCACAATGTTTGTCTGGGTGAAAAATTTAGTCATTTTCCTTGATGAATCTAGGGCAAATTCGAATGGGTCATCTGGGGTAAAAAATAGGGTCCCTAGGTCAAACAAAGAAAATCTTTTGTAGCAAAAAAGGGGCTGCATTTTAAACTGGTCTTCATAATTTTTTAACAATGTTTTTTCTGGATGAAATCTAGGTCAAGTTCGAGCACCCGTCAAATCAAGAAAAAACCTTTTGTACCAAAGGGGCTGATTTTACACTGGATATTCATAAAATTTAGTCAAAAAATCTAGGTCAAGTTCAAATATGGGGTCACTGGGGGGCAAAAAAATAGGGCCCCTGGTCAAATTAAATTCATGAAATTTTATGAAAATTTTTTTCTTGACAAAATTTTGGGCAATTTCAAACATGGGGCATGTTGGGTCAAAAAATAACCTTGTTATCAGTGGGGGGTGCATTTTTAGTGGGTCTTCATGAAATTTGATCAAATTTTTTGTCTTGAAAAGTAGGGCAGTTCAAATACGGGGCTATTGGGTCAAAAACAGGTCACCTGGTCAAAAACAAAGAAATCTTGCCCAGGGAAAAGGGGTCGCATTTTTTAAGCAGTATCATTAATTTGGTCAAGCCGTTCTCAGGGAGTGACCAAGCCTTTTTGGGCCTTTTGTTTTAATTGTTTTTGGGTGCTTTATCATACCTATACTTAATTTGTTTAAGCATTTTCAGGCAAAGAATCATTTTGGGAAAACGAAAGAAAACGAAAAAAAAAAAGGGTATAACTGCAGTTTCCCTTTAAAATGTGCAAAAACTGTTTATAAAAATAAAATTTAGAAATCTGACATGCCCCAAATAAATATCTGCTATTAAATAAAATACTAGAAAAAATAAGTTGCCCACCCACCCCCATAAAACAGTTTTGGGGTTGCTTTTTGAATACCCAAAAACAAATTTTTTTTTAAAAAAAATTTTTAAACAGAATGAAATTTGGAAAATTAAAATGGAATAAAGTCTTTTGAATATTTAAAAAAAGTTGAAATGCCGCTGACAGGCCATATAGTACAAAAAAATTAACAATATTTCAATGTATAGCCAAATTTTATATAAAAGGGACATGGAAAAATATAAATAAAAAGGAAAATACTTATATAGTAAGATGTTAATTTTCAGTATCTGTTGGAAATTTGCACCTCAGTTCCTGGGGCCCGCAGCAAGATTTACAGGAATTAAGGCCTTTTCCCCAACGGGTTACATGAAGACTTAAACAGAATTAAGAAAAAAAACTTACTGGAACTCAAGGGCGCGCTGACAGACCAATGAGGTTACTCTCGTAATTTAATGTGCTGAGGGGTGGAAGGGGCTTTTTATAAGGGATAGGTTTTGTAAAGGGATGGATGGGGTTTGTGATAAGGGGAGCAAGGGGTTTGTGAAAAGGGGTGGATTGGGCTTTTGATAAGGGATGGATGGGGTTTGTGATAAGGGGTGCAAAGGGCTTGTGTTAAGGGATGGATGGAGTTTGTGATAAAGGGTGCAAAGGGTTTGTGTTAAGGGATGGATGGGGTTTGTGATGAGGGGTGGATTGGGCTTGTGTAACACCTCTATTCATTTAATATCTTGTGAGTCAGGTTGAAACTGTTTTTCTCTAGAAGATGTGTAAATGTTTTGTTCTATAATCATATGAATTCAGTATTATATAGCATTGAAACAGTGCAGATTTGTTTTTAGCTCATCTGATTTTTAGCTCGACTATTCAAAGAATAGGGGAGCTATCCACTGCCCCGGCACGGTGTGACGTTTCTCACACAAATGTTAAAGTTTGCTTACCCCCCCAAAATATTTTTAAAGTCCATTGAGATAATTTCTTTCATATTTTGCATACTTGTTTACCATCAGACCGTCTGTAAAAAGGGGAGGAACTCTTCAAGCTTTTGACTGAATATGGCCCCCTTTTTGACTTAGAATATCTTAGTAATGTTAAAGTTTACTATAGCTTACATTATACTATCCCAAACCGAGAATAGTCGCGCGCACTGTCCCCTAACAGTCTTGTTTGAAAAAAAAAATGATGATTATTGAACACTTTATCGACTCGGGTTTCCCCGGTTTTTTATGTCTAGGGACTTTTCTCCTAAAAATCAAAAGGATTTCTTTGAAACTTTCAACACTTGGTTTACCATCAATACTGACCCTTACAGCAGGAAACATAACCCATCCTGCTTTTTTTTCAAGAATTATGGCCAATTTGGACTTAGAAAAAAAATCAGTTTTTGGTTAAGTTTTTTTGTTTGGTCAACTTTTTTCCCAAAAATCAATTTTCTCCTAAACTTCAAAGCTATTTCTTTGAAACTTGCAACAGTTGTTCACCTATAAGCTGACCCTGTACATTAAGAAAAAAATAACTCCATCCGCTTTTTGCAAGAATTATGCCCTTTTTGGACTTGAAAATCTTTGGGGGGACAATTTATCTGTTATACAAAAAAATCAGATGAGCGCAGCACCGCATGGCGGTGCTCTTTTTGTCATGTACTTGTTTTTGTTGGAAAATTTTTTATTGGAAAAGAAAATTTTATCAAACTTAAATGCTGTAAAATCAGAAATGTTTGCAAGGTACAGTTAAACCCCTGTACTCTCAAAGCATCAAGAGGATGAACAAAATGCTCAAGGTAACCAGGGTTTCAAGTGATCCAGACCTACAAAATTTAAGAAATTGACTTAACCACATGAATTGCTCGAGTCATTCCTGATACTCATGCTATCAATACTCGAGCGAGCATGGTTTTACTTAACCCTTACCCTTCTAATTTTCTACAATGAACTGTTCCCTCATTTAATTTGGCATACCATTAAAGTTAAAAGGGTGCTTCCAAAAAAATACAAAAAAAAGAATGGGGGAAAAGTGCAGTCAGATCAGACTGCACGGATTTTAGGTGAAAAATGATTAACGGGCGCAAAAGCAGAGTCATTCGGTCCCGATGTGGGGTTAAGTTTTTTTTGCTTTAATCTCTTATTTCTGTTTTCGCAAAAAAATACTCGCCAAAGTCCTATTATTTATATGAATAGCCATATATATGTTTCACAAGATTGCCATACATTACAAATATTCTCCCTGGCAATATAACTCCAATTTTAAATAAGGCGAACTTGTAGCTTTGGGAAAATCTCAGAATTTATGGTACCATAGAGAAATAATTGCACGACACACTTTTAGTCATCATCTTGAAAAATATTTAATACCCTGCAATATTTACAGGTTGTTGCCAAAGAGGCATGGGACAGCTACAAGTTAAGAAACGACTCGATCATCACAGATATATTCCACGGATCCTAAGTCTACGTACGTGCCCGAATCGCCAAAATCTCAGTGACCTTCGACCCCCTGCTACCTATCCCGCCCCTTCCTGTGAAGAAAAACGGCAGCTGGAAATATTCTGGGGACCATTAGTCCTAACAAAAAAAAAGACAGGTATTGAATTTTCTATTTTTTTCGTAAGTTCAATTGAATGAAAGTTTTTTTAAAAAAAAAACATATTACGAAAATAGTTGACAAAAACGGGGTTAATTAAAAATTTTGGGGTTTTAAATCTTGTGTAATTTTATTTCGTTGCTTTTATTTATTTTTGAATAATATTTAACTGAAAAAAAAAAATGATACTTCATAAAAATGTGTATTCATTTTAAAAGGACAAGATGGTGTATTTAGGGCCTGACATAATTTGTTTCGGTATCACTGGATTTTTGGTAATTTTTAGATGTCTACTTGGGTTTTTGTTTTCTGAACTTTATTTAACCTTACCCTTAATTCTATAATGAACTTGTCCCTTTCCATTGGACAGTACCATTACTAATAAAGGGTGTTTACCAAAAAAAATATCCTGAATGGGAACAGGCAAACTTGATAACTGCATGGGTGTCGGCTGATCGATCTACACTGGGCAAAGGCAAAAAACAATTGTGCCCGCATGATAAGGGGTTTAAAAGTTTCATTATAAGCTTTTTGCAAAATGAAACTACTAAATTCTTGTAGTTGATGACTTGTTGTATGTTGTGCTATTACATGTCTATTACATCATGTCTATTAAGTTTAAACGACGTACCCAAATGGGATTGTAGGATATTGTGAGTTCTGTCCGTATTGGGGAAAAGAAGAAAAAATTTGTGAGTTTTTTTTTTTTTTAAAAACGGTAACTTTTTGACAATAAGAGATAAAAAAGTTGTAATTTCTTCCCTTTAGGCTGTTGTTTTGTAAAACAAGATTGGACAGATTTGGGTAAAAAAAATTGGGGCTTTTAACTGTTTTATGAAAAAGTTTTTTTGTTTTTTTTTTTTTTTCGAAAAAATGGCAAAAAGCACATTTTACCAGACAAGCATTTTTTTAAGCCCGTTTGAAAAAAAGGGACGTATATGGAACGCCCTGGCGGGGGGGCGGGGGGGTTTGCGGGCGGGCGGGGGGGGCGGGGTCCCCAGACCTTGTCCCCAGCTTCTTCTCATGCATGAAGGGGTTTTGATGAAACTTGGCCGTTGTTCACCCCATAGACGGGGTCATGCGCAAGAACCCGGTCCCTACGTCAAGGTCAAGGGGCACACTTGAGGTCAAAGGTCAAATTCAAGAATGACTTTGCCGAGCATTCTTCTTCATGCATAGAGGGGTTTTGATGAAAGTTGGCCAATTGTTATCATTTTGAGAAAGGGGTGTCGCACAAGAAACCAGGTCCCTAGGGCAAGGTCAAGGACACTTTGAGGTCAAAGGTACAAGAATGAAAAAATTTTTCCGGAGCATTTCTTCTCATGCATAGAGGGATTTTGATTAAAATTGGCACAAAAGTTCACCACCATGAGGGAGGTCATCGAAAAACAGGTCTCTAGGGCTAAGGTCAAGGCACAGAGGCAAAGGGTACAAGAATGAAAACCCCTTTTCCGGGGCATTTCTCTTTTGCAAAAAGGTTTTGATATTATTGGCACAAAGTTCACCACCACGAGACGTAGTGTCATGGGGCAAGAACCAGGGCCCTAGGCTAAGGTCAAGGGCAACTTAGAGGGCCCAAAGGTCAGATAAAGAATGCTTTGTCCAAGCATTTCTTCTTTGCATGGGGGATTTTGAGTAACTTGACCAATATACATCTCATGAGCGAAGTGTCAGGCGTTTCCCCTTTTTTAGAAATTTCTTCCCTTTGTTGTTTCTATAAATAGCTTTATTGTAAGTTTTTCATGATAGTCGTAGGGAAAAATCAGACCTTTTCTGTAGTACAACAGCAGCTACTCCATTTTGGGTGTATTTTGACCATCCTACCTGGGGAAAGATTTTTGTGGGGCTTACATTTTTATACCCCGTTTGAAAAACGGACGTATTTTGGGAAGCCCCCGGCGGGCGGGCCCGGGGGGGCGGGCGGCGTCACGACCTTGTTCCCCGGGGCAACTTCTACATGCATGAAGGGGTTTTGTGAAAATTGGCACAGTTTTCACCACATGGAGGGGGCCCTGCGCAAGAACCAGGTCCTGTCTAAGGTCAGGTCACACTTAGGGTCAAGGTCAAATTTAAGAATGACTTTGTCCGAGCTATCTTCTTCATGCATAGAGGGGGTTTTGATGAAGTTGGGACAAATTTTTCTTTACAGAGAAGGGGTGTCAGCAAGAACCCGGGCCCCCCTAAGGCAAGGGCACACTTGAGGCAAAGGATACAAAATGAAAAATTTGTCCCGGAGCATTTCTTCTTCATGCATAGAGGATTTTTTATATAACTTTGGGACAAAAGTTCACCACCATGAGGGGGGTGTCATGGAAGAACCGCTCCTAGGTCTAAGGGGGTCAACTTAGAGGTCAAAGGGTATAAAATGAAAAAATTTTCCCGGGGCATGTTTCTTCATGCATAGAGGGATTTTGAAAAATTGGGACAAATGTTCACCAACCACAACTGTTCTCGCAAGAACCAGGTCCCTAGGTCTAAGGTCAAGGTCACATTAGAGGCCAAAGGTCAGTACAAGAATGACTTTGTTCCCCAACATTTTTCTTTTTGCATGGAGGGATTTTTATGAACTTGCACAATTAACACCCATGAACGAAGGGCATGCGCATTCCCTTTTTTCGAATTACTTTCCCTTTTTTGTTACTATAAATAGCTTTAAATTTTTAACTTTTTCATTACTAGTCATAGGGAAAATCGAGACCCCTTTTCTTAGTACAATATGCATGCTACATCCAATTTGAGGTGTATTTTTACCGTCCCCCCTTTCCGGGAAAAGATTTTTTTTGAGGACTTTCAATTTTTTTTTTTTTTTTTTTTTTTTTTTTTTTTTTTTAAAAATTAACTTCCCTTATTGTTCTATAAATAACTTTTATTGTAAAAATTTTTTATAATTGACCGAGGGAAAAACAAGCCATTTTTTTGGTAAAACATAGATGTTATTTCCCTTTTAGGTGTTTTTAAGGTATCTCACCTGGTAAGGAGTTTTTTTTTGGGACTTAGAAAAACAAAAATTTTTTATTTCTAAACAACCACAAGTTAAAAAATTTCCCTTTTCAAAAACAGGTGCTAGAGTAAAGAAATTGCTGTGACGGGCGTATATTGTGACATTTTTTTGCACTCTTGTTTTTTTTTTTTATTTTTTTTTTTTTTTTTTAAATTAACTTCCCTTTTTTGTTATATAAAAACTTATATTTTAACTTTTTTTTAATTTTACGTAGGAAAAACCCAAAACCATTTCTGTGGTAAACAAATTTACTTTCCAATTTTAGGTTTTTAAGGTATCTCTACCGGGGGGGAGGTTTTTTGTGGACTAAGAAAAAAAAAACACTTAGTTTTTACAAAATTCCCCCCAAAAATAAAATTCCATTTGCAAATACAGGTTAGAGTAAAGAAATTTGCTGTGAGGGCGAAATTTGAATTCTTGATCTTTTTAAATATTTTTATATACCAATTTTCACTTTATTTTCATTTTCTTTTTGTCAAATATACAATATTAAATTTTAAAATCGTTGCAAAATGAATATTTTTTTTCTGAATCCATTTGTATCTGATTAAAATAAAAAGGATTATAGTTTTAAAACAGTTTAGATTGGTTGCGAAATTTCTTCCCACCACCGTGGTATGGGTTTTAAGTTATTTAAGTGAGAAAAAAAGGGAAAGTTGTACGCTGAAGTTATAACTGCGACAGATTCGAAAAATTGTGTTATTTTCTTAAGCAATGTGCGAATATAGGAACCGCCAAACCAAAAGGATTCATGTTTTTTGTTCAGTTTGTTCTTGGGAAATTTTTTTTCGTTAATGATCTAAAACCAAAGAAATTTTTAGTTCCTGTAATTTTACAAAAATAGCATACTTTCCCAAAAGGTGAAATTTTTTTTTTAAGGGGGTAAAATGGGGAAATAAGCCCAAATTTTTTTTAGTAGTTTTCCCCGGGCCGACAAATACTTTAGCTGTTCATTGAACTTCTGTAATTGGGGGGTAAAAACCCCAAAGGTAAATTGATATTGTTTTGAATTTGTTTAAAAAAATCCCGAATTTGTAAAGTATTGTTTAAAGCAAAAATTCAATAGCCCATCCTTTGTAGAATAAGAAGAATTCATTTGTTTTCATTGGGTTTATACACCTTTATTATTATACCCATTTGGTACCTGAAAAATAAAATTTTTGCTCACGTCCAGTGCTGTTTTTTTACCCAGTGGGGTGGAATATTCCCTTTGATAGTTTTTAGATGTCATTTTAAAATTATTGGGTGAAAACTGTTCCCGACTTGAAAAAAAAACCCAACAACATAAAATAATCCAAATAAACAATATAGGACATGTTAAAAAAAAAAAATGTTTTTTACACTTGCCGGAAATGGTCCTTTTCAGCTATTGGTTCCACCAGTAGATAAATGGCGAATTTTATGCCCATTTTGTATTGTTAGTGGGAGTGACAGAGTGTTTTAACCCCAAAATTTTCACAAAGGTTTTTGTCCGAGGAAATTTTTCAAAATGGACAAGGGGATACATCTTCAATACAGGTACCGTCAGCTACACGACCCAGGATCAGGTTGTGTGCCTATATACATGAGAGAAGAAAGGTTTGTCACTTCTTACAACTGTTTAAAAATTCTTATTTGATGGCACTATTTTATGAAAATTTTGTTGAAAACACCGATATATTTTTGCTTTTGCAAGTTGGAAAGGTTTCATACTTTTGCGGATGGGAAATATTCTAAGAAAATAGTCATGCATAAGTACATGTGTAATACTACAATGAAATCTGAGCATATATGAGCCGTGCCATGGGAAAACCAACATAGTGGGTATGCGACCAGCATGGATCCAGACCAGCCTGCGCATCCGCGCAGTCTGGTCAGGCTCCATGCTGTTCGCTTTTAAAGCCTATTGGAATTGGAGAAACTGTTAGCGAACAGCATGGAGCCTGACCAGACTGCGCGGATGCGCAGGCTGGTCTGGATCCATGCTGGTCGCATACCCACTATGTTGGTTTTCCCATGGCACGGCTCATATATGTTAAATAGAAAACACACACTGATATAACTGCTAAAAAGGTATCCACATCTATTCTAGTCACCTTGCTTGTTAATGGTTTGCAACAACAGGAGTAATGATGAAAACCTGTGTTTTGGACACATTTAATTTAAAGGTCCATTACTAAGGGAAAGTGAGTTGGCAATTTTTTTCATAGCCAGTGCATAAACTTCTGCAAGACACTAAATAATGAAGATTGGCAGGTCAAAACTTACAGAAGGTCTTTGGAACTCAAAGAAATGTATGTGTATTATATTGAAATTTCAATGAATCGACAGAATGACCCCCCAGGTCTTTTTAACTTTCTTCATACTTCATAGAAAAATAATTGTACATATACTGCGATTTATTTCGAATTTCTACATACCAACTTTCATTTTCCAATAAAATGAATAAGTTTCTGTGCTTTTTAAAAGAAATTAAAATGTTCACTTTCCTTAGTATTGGACCTTTAATATCAATATTTCAATTCTGTTTAGTTTCATCACATTTATAAAATGTTTTGCAGGCAGTGTGTCTTTTTGGCTTTTCGCGAAATTATGACGGGGAAAATATTCACTTTTACAGTGTGGCTGTACTCTCTTTTTGTAACAATAGAACAGTTAGCTGCTTGCTATTAACAATTGATGCATTACGAGGTGAGTATGAAATCTGTATACATGCAGAAACTAGGCAGCTTAGAGGTAAACTGTATGGCAATGATTTCCTGTGTTTTAGGGGTAAATCCAGTTACAACCAGAATTACATTGGAACATACCAGTTGTTTGGTCAGCCATTGCTGTTGCCTGTACCACGCCAAAAGTGCTCCTACAACCAGCTGTACAATCTAGTTTTACAGAGACTCTCGTAAGTTCAGAAATGTAATTAATATGTAGTATTTTATTAAGGTGATATTATTTGTCAGTAAAGCCCATCAGCTTAGCTCAATAGGGAGAGTGCAGAACTCCAGCTCATGGAGTTGTGATTCGATCAGACGAGACATTTGTCTGTGATGGTTTGATAAAATACATAGGGTCTGAAGTCATTTCATCCTGTGCCTCTGATACACGTGGAGAAGTTGGCATTACTTGCAGATAAAGGTTAATACTGGTACAGAATCCAGGAACACTAGTTAGGTTAACTGCCTAATGTTATTCTTAAAAACAATGCTAAATTCCAAACAGACATGTCATTAAAGGGACCCTGTAGTCGAGTGGAAAGAGACCTTGCTTTTGATGTAGAATTCTTTGATATATGGAAGCCATCCAGCTGATTAACAGAATGTGTATGGTTTTACCCATTTCCCAACTGTGATGGAGTTATGCTTAGAGAGGCATATAGGGTCTTCCTGCACCATCAAAAGGTGGAAACTCTCTGTATGACCTGTAATTAAGTCATTGTGACAGTAAACCTAACAAAAACAAAATATACATTAGTGTTTTGCTGGCTTTGTACTAGGTCATTGCCGCCCCTGATTAGCTCAATAGGTAGAACATAACATTATGAAGCGAGTTTTTGACCTCATGTTGAGGCAAGTTTGACATAGAGTGGAAGCAAATGCTTTTCATGATGTTTTAAAAGAAGCAGTATTTCTAAAAGCATTTGTCTTTTATTTCTTTAAGTTGTCAGTTACTTGTTCAGAGCAAGTCAGTACTGGTACCAAATCCAGGACGTATAAAACAAAACAGTTCTCAGGTTTTCTGTGTGCATTTTTAGCTCACCTGAGCATGAAGTGTTTGAGGTGAGCTTTTGTGATCGCCTTGTGTCTGTCGTCAGTCGTCCGTCCGTCATCAACAATTTGACTGTTAACACTCTAGAGGTCACAATTTTGGCCTAATCTTAATGAAACTTGGTCAGAATGTTACCCTCATTAAAATCTTGGACGAGTTCGATACTGGGTCAGCTGGGGTCAAAAACTAGGTCACAAGGTCAAATCAAAGGAAAAGCTTGTTAACACTCTAGAGGTCACAATTTCGGCCCAATCTGAATGAAACTTGGTCCGAATGTTACCCACAATAAAATCTTGGATGAGTTCGATATTTGGTCATCTGGGATCAAAAACAAGGTCACGAGATCAAATCAAAGGAAAAGCTTGTTAACACTGTAGAGGCCACATTTATGACTGTATCTTCATGAAACTTGGTCAGAATGTTAATCATGATAATCTCAAAGTCCAGTTTTAATCTGGGTCATGTAGGGTCAAAAACTAGGTCACCAGGTCAAATCAAAGGAAAAGCTAGTTAACACTCTAGAGGCCACATTTATGACCATATGTTAATGAAACTTGGTCAGAATATTAATCTTGATGATCTATAGGTCATGTTCAAATCTGGTTCAAAAACCAGGTCACCGGGTCAGATCAAAGGAAAAGCTTGTTAACACTAGAGGTCACATTTATGACTTTTTCTTCATGAAACTTAGTCAGAATGTTAATCTTGATCTTTAGGTCAAATTTGAATCTGGGTCATGTGGGGTCAAAAACTAGGTCACCGGGTAAAATCAGAGGAAAAGTTAGTTAACACTTCAGAGGCCGCATTTATGACCATATCTTAATGAAACTATCTTGATGATCTTTAGATCAATAGGTCAGGTGAGCGATACAGGGCCTTCATGGCCCTCTTGTTTTTTTAGCTCACCAGAGCACAAAGTCACTTTCGTGACTGCCCTGTGTCCATCGTCCATCGTCAACAATTTGACTGTTTAACACTCTAGAGGTCACAATTTTGGCCCAGTCATAATGAAACTTGGTCAGAATGTTACCCTCAATAAAATCTTGGACGAGTTCGACATTGGGTCATCTGGGGTTAAAAACTAGGTCACCAGGTCAAATGAAAGGAAAAGCTTGTTAAAACTTTAGAGGCCACATTTATGACCCTTTCTTCATGAAACTTGGTCAGAATGTTTACCTTGATGACCTCTAGGCCAAATTCTAATTTGGGTCATGTTGGGTCAAAAACTAGGTCACCCGCTCAAATCAAAGGAAAAGCTTGTTAACACTCTAGAGGCCTAATTTATGACCCTATCTTCATGAAACTTGATCAGAATGTTTCTCTTGATGATTCCTAGGCCAAGTCAAGTCGGGTCAAAAACTAGGTCACTAGGCCAGATCAAAGGAAAATCTTGTTAACACTCAAGAGACCACATTCGAAACTCTTGACAGTTGGTCAGAATGTTTGCCTTGATGACCTCTAGGTCAAGTTCGAATCTGGGTCATATGGGGTCAAAAACTAGGTCACCCAGTCAAATTAAAGGAAAAGCTTGTTAACACTCGAGAGGCCACATTTATGACCCTATCGTCAATGAAACTTGGTCAGAATGTTTATCTTGATGATTTTTAGGCCAAGTTTGAATCTGGGTTAATTTAAAATAGAAAAAATTCTTTCATGGTCCCCATTATTTACCTGTAGTGCAAGTCTACCCAGCTGTTATTGTGGGCATTTTGCCTGCTTTTTGTTTGACAATTTTCTTTTTGAAAAGGTCATACTGATTTCTTATTTAATGGAAAAGAACAAATTTTTCATCCTTGCTATGTTGATATCATTGACAAGACATAAAATATGCTACATTCTACATGCAGGCGTTTTGTGAGTGGGCCGGCAGACAATGAGAAATGGTGGGTGGAGGAGAATGAGGAAGATGTTGAGATTGCCTCCACTGCAGAGGAGGAGGACACTAACACAACGACCATGAATGGTCAAGGAGACTCTGTCGTTTGCAATGGAGGTACTGTCAAAATCATTCATACTTAGTGGTAGGGGATTAGCTTTTAGCTTGGCTATTCAAAGAATTGTGGGAGCTCTTTTAATCAGTGGAGTGCTCACTTAATAACATAAGCTGGTCTTGTCCAATGTTCACTAAACATTGTCAGCATTTTTAGCTCACCTGAGCAAGAAGTGCTCAAGGTGAGCTTTTGTGAACGCCCTGTGTTCGTCGTCGTCCATCCGTCGTCAACAATTTGACTGTTAACACTCTAGAGGTCACAATTTTGGTCCAATCTTAATTAAACTCGGTCAGAATGTTACTCTCAATGAAATCTTGGACGAGTTCGATATTGGGTCATCTAGGGTCAAAAACTAGGTAACCAGGTCAAACCTAAGGAAAAGCTTGTTAACACTCTAGAGGCCACATTTATGACTGTATCTTCATGAAACTTGCCAAAATTTTAAACTTGATTTTTTTTTGGTCAAGTTCGAATCGGGGTCATTGGGGTCAAAAAACGGGGTCCCAGGTCATTTTAAAGGGAAAAAAACTTGGTTTAACCCCATAAAGGCCCCAAATTTATACTGATCTTCATGAAATTTTGTCAGAATGTTAACGTTGAAAATTCGGGTAAATTTTGGGTCATGTGGGGTCAAAAGTAGGTCCCCATCAAATCAAGGAAAAGCTTTTTAAACACTTTAGGGCCCACATTTATGAAAATATCTTAATGAAACTTGGTCAAATTTAATTTTTTGATCTTTGGTCAATTTAAATCGGGGCATTTTAAAAAACCGGTCACCGGTCAAATCAAAGAAAACTAGTTAACACACTGTAAGCCACATTTATGACCGAAAAAAAAAAAAAAAAAAAAAAAAAAAAAAAAAAAAAAAATTTTTTTTTTTTTTAAAAAATTTGTTAACCTTGTGATTTTTGGGTCTTTTTAAAACGGGGTCAGGTGGATTAAAAAGAAGGTCACTAGCAAATCAAAGGAAAACTTGTTAACTTTCTAAGGCCATTTTTTGGATGTGCTTATAAAACTTGGTCAAATTTGTTAACCTTGAGATTTTTAGTCAAGCCTAAATCTTGATCATGTGTGCTAAAAAACAAAGTCCAGGTAAAATCAAAGGAAAAGCTAGAAAACATCTAGGGGCACTTTTAGGACCATATTTTTAAAATTAAAATTGACAGAATGAAAGAGTTTTTTCAAGTTTCAATCTGGTTAGGGGGGGTCATAAGTTTTCACCAGGTCAAAAAAGGAAAAGCTTGTTAACACTCAAAAAGCCAAATTTTTAATTTTAAATCATGGGAATTTTTCAGAATTTGTCTGAGACCCCAGTCGGTTTCGAACAGGCAGTGGGTCAAAAACTAGGTCACCAGGTCAAATCAAAGGTTAAGTTTTAAAAAACAGATTAAAATTTTATGGCATCTGGTGAAATTGGCAAAATGTTAATTTGTGATCTTTGGGCCAAATTTGGGAAATCGGGGTCTAGGGGTCAAAACTAAATCCCAGGTAAAATAAAAAAAAAGCTATTGAACTTTTAGACCCTTTTATGACCATACTTTATGAAATTGGTCAAAATTTTTAATTTTAAATGTCAAAAGGTTAATCTGGGCAGGGGGGGAAAAAAAACTAGGTCACCACCCCCAAATAAAAATAAAGCTGTTAACAATCTAAAGTAAAATTTGATGTATTTCATGAAACTTGTCAAATGTTAATCTTGATGACTGTAGGTCAAGTTCGTTTCTGGGTCGTGGGGTCAAAAACAGGTCACTGGGTCAGAAAAAGGGAAAAAAACAGAACACTCAGAGGCAACATTTATGCCATAATTTTAATGCACTGGGTCAAAATGTAATTTTGTGATCTTTGGGTAATAGGTCAGGTGAGCGATACAGGCCTTCAGGGCCCTCTTTTTTGGGGGCTATTATCTTTGCCAATTTCCCATACCATTTTTGGGAATATTTGTCTTTGAAATTAGACCCTTGGGAATTTGTCGAAACTGTTTAAATTGAAGCTATTTGTCGGGGATAGAGTTTTTTATAATAAAAAAAGTAATTTGCTGTGATGGTCAAATTGTAATCTTTTTTTTTTTGGTGCAAAATCTTCGCAAATTTGAGTAAAAAATTTTATTTAAAAACGAATAGTAATCATGCTAGCTAGGTTTTAAAAAATTAAGTGATTGCAAGAAATTTTACCAAAAGTGTTTTTGAGAAATAACTCTTGCAAAAGGGGTAGTAGACCTTAAAGGGTCACGAAAAGGGCCATTTTCACTAATCTTTTAGAAACCCAAAAGTTTTTGCACCTTGTCTCATTTGTTTTTAAAATGGGGACATTCTATTTTTTTCCCCATTTTCCATTAAAAATGGATTCCAAAAAATTTTTAGAGAAATTTTTTTTATTTTAGGGAGAAATCTTAAGCAAGTTTGTTTTTATGTATTACATAAGGTTCTGGCGATGACCGGATGGAAATTGTAAGGGTTAATACAAACATGACAACCCCCCGGACTTTGAAAGAAACAAATTCTCTGATTTAACGGACAAACAACTATAAAGAATAAAAAACCAGAAGACTTTTTAAATTCCTTAGGAATTTTCGGAACCAAAAAGGGTCAAAAATTTAAAAGTGAGAAACCCCTAAAGTCGCGAAAGTAAAAAATTTTATGGGTTAAGGGGGCCCCCAGGGCCGAGTGGTTTAGGTTAGTTTTCCTTACTTCCCCCTAAACCCGTTTGGTTCGACCCATTCTTGGGTTTTTAAATTCTTCATGTGAGGAAGCCACCAGCTGGTTTTTGGGAAGTCTAATGGTTCTCCCAAATGCCCCCCCAAAATTTAATAAATGCCAGAGTGGTACCTGTTTTTTCTTCCCCCATCAAAGCAAAAATTTCGCCAAAACCCTAAAATTGCGAAATAAAAAGTACTGTGACTATAATACCGCAGCATTTTCTTTTTTTCAAATACCTAAAATAAGTCACGAAATTTAAAAATATTCTTGAATATTAAACTGTATCATTCCTAATACACAGGCAATAAAGTTCTGAAATTTTAAAAACCATAAATGAAGCAAAGTAACAAAATCACGGCTAAACCCTGTGGGACTTATCTATAAACAGTACAGGTTATAATTGTGGGGCTTTTACTGTGCAGATTTAAAGAGACTTTTTCAAATGTAACCGCAGGGATGACAATCGTAGACTGGGAAATCTTCTAAAGAAAATTTTTTAAAACTGGATAGGAGCGGGTTTTTTTGAAACCCCGAAACGTGAAGAGTAAACCGCAGAAAAAAGTTGTCATTCGTTAAACGATTGTCTCAAATGTTCACTCTACTGAAAACAGGAAAACACCCTTGGGGGTTAAAAAATTTAATACCAACAAAATGTCAAGAAAATGTCTACAGCTAAATGTGAAAAAAATTTGGGGTTTTTTAGCTTTTGCCAAAGTGCTAGTGTTGGAATTTGGTATTTTTGGTTTTGGTAGACCAAATTTGTTTTTTAAGGGTTTGTTCTCGTGAATGTGCGAAATTGTTTTTTCCATGGGTGACATGAAGGACTTTTTTTTTTCGGTTTTGTCCAGGGGGAAAACATGTCGTATTTTATTAAGGTTTGTCCCAGTGTAACAAGACAAAAATGTTTTTTAATTTCCCAAGTGTAAAAAGACAGAAAATATTTTTTAGGGTTGTCCACGTGTAACAAACGAAAATGTTATTTTAGGTTTGTCCACATTTTAAAAAGACGAAAAGTTATTTTAGATAGTCCACAGGTAACAAGAAGAAAATGTTATTTAGGTATTTCCACATGTAACAAGACAAAAAATTTTTATTTTTTTTTGTCCACATGCAGAACCCCCAAAAGCTCCCAAGAATTTTGATCGGGGGTCTTCCCAAATACATTGATCATCCACCTGAAGAGGTTCTCCTACAACCGTTACTGGAGAGACAAAATTGATGCCCTTGTAGAATTCCCTGCAAGGTAACGTTTTTTCACTTACATTTAGTTCACCATGTTAAATCAGCAAGTAGAGCACAAAACTTCAGGTCGGGAGATGGAAATACTGAATCCCCGGGGGTGTATGGGATGTGTACGGCCTTAGTCCTCCTCAATTTTCCGTGGCGAAGTTGTCCCATTTGAAAGGGAAAGTGTTTTTTGTGTTTCAACTTTTCTTTAAAACGGGAAGTTGTCAAATGCGACAAAAGGTTGAGGAGAACTATTTTGTTGTATTAAATTTTCAGGAAAAGTGCATGGTTAAATGGCTGCTTAAAATTTGAAATACTTTTGAAAAGTTTTTTTATTTTACACAAACCTGCCAGTTTAAGGAGGAACAACTTCAAACACTTTATGTTTTGAGTAATGTATTACTTTACCACTGCCGCTTTTGAAGGAAAGTTGTATGTTTTGGAGAACATATCTAAGAGCATTGCTATTAAGTCCATTAAAGAAGATTAACAAGTAAAGAGGAGTGCCTAGTAAACTTACTTCGGGTCTGAATTTAGAGGTAAATGATAAAGTAAGCCTTTAGAAATATTTAGCTTGTCTTACTTTTCTAAAAAAAAAAAACTACGAATATTGTCGCATTTAAAATCGTTGGCATTTTGCCAGAATTATCCCCTTTTTGTATTAAAAAAAAAACAACAAAAATTTTTGGTGAAGCCTTTTTACTGAAGCTACAAGTGCAGAAGTTTTTGGGCTTTGCGATTTGTAATCATATTAATAAAATTTTTGGCCCAAAAACCCCATAATTACTTGCATTTTGTTAATCCCTCCCCGTGGCGGGGGGATTAAGGAAGGTCGCGTCCGCCTTCCGGCCAACAAAAATCGTGCCCGGCCATACCCCAAAACCCCTTGAGGTTTTAAAAACGGGGGTCAATGATACTCACAAGCGTGTGCGAACCCTGAGCACCCATGTGGGTAAGGGTCAAGGGTCAAAACAAAGGGGAAAAGGTTTGAGCCCCCATTTTTTCCCGCTCATGTCCCCCAAAACCCTTGCAGGTTTTTATCAAATTTGGGGTCAAACGATCACAATGATTACCTCATCAGAAGAGTGCAAAAATATATCCCCATCCAGCCAAGGTCAAGGTCCAACTAAGGGTCAAAGGGTTTTGACCTTTCCCATTGGTGTCCACTCTGTTTTCCCCTTTAACCCTTAAAGGGTTTTTTCATCAAATTTGGGGCAAAGACACCCATCAAAAACCGAGTCACCATGTCAACTAAAGGGTTTCAAGGTCACACAAAAAAAAAGGGTTTAACCCTTTTCACTATCCATAGAGTGGCGGGGATTTGCTGTCTTTCAAACCCTTGTTGGTATTACTTCTCTTTTTGTACAAGAAATTGGAATTTCTGGTTAAAATTTTTTCTCACTATCATGAATAGTAAGCTATTGGCCCCCGCCCATCGTCGCGCCCCGGGCGGCGTCCGCGTTTTCCCCTTTTTGGGTTTGTTTTTGTATGTAAGCTGGGGATTCAGCAACTACTTTTGGGAATGCATTGAAAACACCACTTTTACTGTGAAAACTGACTTTCATTGCACAGGTTCCTACTCTGTTTTTTTTTTACAAAATTATCCCCCTTTTTTGACTTTTGAAAAATTTTTTGGTTTTGGTTTTGTATTAAGGGTATCTCAAAACCACTTTTTGGGGAAGGATTGAAATTTTACCACTTATTTACTGTGATAAACGACTTACATGCACAGGTTCCTAAAACCCATTTGGGTTTTTTACAAAAAATTTTGCCCCCCTTTTTTGCTTAGAAATTTTTTGGTTAAGGGTTTTTTAGAAGGGTACCATACTCACAATTTGGAAAAGGGTTGAAAATTCACACCATTCACTGTCAGATCTGACATATAAAGCATCCCATAACTTTTTTTTTTCTTTTTTTTACAAAAAATTTGCCCCCCTTTTTCAACATAGAATTTTTGGTTAACTTTTTTTTATGTAAAGGGGGCTCGTACCCCTAAAAGGGGAAAGGGTTGAAACTTCACACATTGTTTACTGTCTGATTGACATCATTGCAAAGGGTCAAAACTCAACTTTGGGTTTTACAAAATAGCCCCTTTTTTAAAATTAGGGGTTTTTGCTTAAATCTTATAGTAAGTGGTATTCATACCCACTAATGGGAATGGGTTTAAACTTCACCACTTTCCACTGCAAGTGATAACATATGCAGGGGCCTAACCATATTTTGCTTTTTTAAATTACCCCTTTTTTTGACTTCTATTTTTTTAATCGCAGGGGTTGAAAATCAGCGTTTCTGTCCCCGACAGCTCTTTTTTTATTAGGTCCGCTTTTCTAAAAAAAATGTAAGACTAAGCTTTGAAACTCGGTAAATTTGTCTCTTCATCATTGGGTAGGAAGGCCAGCTCTGTTTTCTTGTATATTGCCTTATGTCAAACACTTGCAAATGAGAATTGGCACCCACTGTGGGTCAGTGGTAATTGTTATGACCAAAATGTAGAACATACAAGGTGTATACTGTTCATTTGAATTGATGTGGTTGTATAATTACATTTAACTTGAATGAAAAGTGCCACTTCTTGGTAGTGACAAACTTTTCACCTTGTGCCTGAATTTATAGAAATAAAAAAACAACGGATCCAGTTTTTCCTCTCTCACAGTCTCTGATGCATGACTAAAAAGATTCTTAGAAAAATTAACCCCGTAATTAACTCGCCAAATGACAGCCAGGTTTACCCGCAAACAGATTTGGTTTCTGAGTGACTTTGCCGGAGGGGTTGCATGTATGGTGTTATTTCAGGGGCTTTTCCTTGGCAAGTATGTGATACCGAACAAAGAGGAGTACGTTAGATCTGATAGCGTTCAAAACTTTTGGAGGGGTCGGTGGTGGCACTGTAAGTAAAAATATAATGTTACTTTCCTATAAAGGAAGTTTTGCTTGTCGAAATCTTTGTTTGGGGCGGGACAGACCTTTAATGGCACTCGGCAATTTACTGCAGTTATGTTTTCTTTTGTGCAGTTTCAAATTCCTCACTTTATATAAATCAACAAGCACTCATACCACTTTTTGAACTTTTAAAACGATTTCATACAGAGATTTCAAAAGGCTTTAAATTGCTTTTTTAGCTCACCTGCCTATAGTGCAAGGTGGCTTTTGTGATCAGCTTTTGTGTGTGCTCCGTCCTTTTCCGCAACAATTTCTGTCTGCACGATAGGTTTTATTTAGATTTATTTTAAACCAAACTACACACAATTATCACCATAGATTCGTTTCCTTTTTGAACCCCGATCCCCTAATGGGTTTAGATTTATGGGCCCCGAAAGGGGCCCAAAATTTGCATTTTGACCTGTCCCAATAGCAACTTTAGTATTTTGATTTTAACCAAACTTTACAAACTTGTTCACCACAAGATCTTGGTTCCTTTTTTAAACGGACAGATTCCCTCATGGTTTCCCGAGTATGGCCCCTTAAATGTCCAAAATTTGGTATTTTCTTTTGCGCCATAAAGAGACTTATTTTGTTTTTTTTGTACAAAACCCAAATATCTTTAAAAAAATAAATTTTGGGTTCCATCACAAATAATCCCCTTGTATTTCCAGAGTTTTTTTATACAGATTACCTCCCCCGATTGTAGTCAAAAAGGATTTTTTCAGAATACTTACAGGGCTTATTTAAATTTTATTTTGCATTATTGGACCCACAATCAGGATATAAATGGGACTGATTTTATTCAAATTACCTCCCAGAAACAGTTTATTTTTCAGATCCCCTTTTTTGTTACTTACAATAATTTTTTTTTGAATTACTTCCTTTTTGTTACATAAAAAGCCTATTTTTTTGAACTTTTTTATTTTTGGCCGTAGGGAAAAACGAGACCACTTTTCTGTGGACAACAAAGGGTGGTACCTCCATATTTTGTTATTTTACATATCTGTAACTTGTAGAAATTTTTTTTTTCTTTTTGGTTTAAATTTTTTTCCTTTGTTTTTTCCTGCCTTTGGACTTAGAATTTTTTTTTGAGGACCTTTCTTGCCCCCAAGGCAAATGATAACAGGGGGGCGATATAGGGCCATCATGGCCCCTTGTTTTTCTTTTACAGATCTTTATCTTAAATATTTACTTTTACAAGTTTTACTGCTACTTAAACTGTCCCTTTTTATTGAAATTTCAACAATATTGCTTTGTTTTTAAATGCTTTACCCCTTTTTAAAAAAATACTGTTTGGTATAAGTAAATTATTGGTTTTTTAACTTTATCATTTTCATTACGGGGGAAAAAATTGTCCTTCTTAGGGGCTTTTTTAATTTTCTTTAAATTTTTTTTTTTTAAAAATGTTAAAAAAAACTTCTGGGTTTTATGGGAAAAGGTTGAGGTTTTTAACATGGTTATTTTCTATTTCTACAGATACAGCTACTGTAAGAATGGGTAGAAAGCCCGGTACTATTTCTGACCTTTTGGGCCGAGTCATCGGGAAAAGGCCCCTTTGGTTTTTAGTTTTGCATAAGTTAATGTTTCATTTTACATACTTGTTGTGTAAATTTGGGGGGGAGGAGATGGGGTTTTAAAAAAAAATTTACTCCCTAACATTCATGTATAGGTACATTTTTTTGAATTTGAAGTTTCTATTCATTTTCACTATTTTCTCAGCAAAGCAGTATGTGCTTGGAACTGTGCCACCCGATTTACAAAGGGTTTTGATTAAAAAATGATAAAGAATAAGTTGCAATAGTACTAGTTTAATATTTCTGAGTGGTTATAGGGGTTGTAGTTTTTAATTCAACCTACAAAAAAGAATTTTCAATTAAAAAACCAAAACAAACCATAACAAAAAAATGATTTACTAATGATTAAATACAAAACAATAAAAATTTACTGTTTTCCCTTAATTTTTTCAGTCAAAAAACATTTGTCTTGATATCAAAAACGGGGAAACCCGGAAAGGGAAAAAACAGGTACCAGTTTCGCGCGGCCCCTTCCCATGATAATGCGTCAATGGCGTAGACAGCGAAAAAAAAACTCCGATGATGTACAAAGAGGAGTGAATTGATACCGGGCTACCTTTAGAAATGAAAATTCAAATTTACTATTTATTTTGTATTTATGGGTCTTGTGATAGGGACCCAGGAACATTATATTTTGATGTGTACACATTGACACATGTTTTATTATTTGATAAATCCAAGATTATACATGGTTTTGTTAACCTCGGACAGACGGGAACTAGATTTTTGAAAGCTGTTTTCTTAAGCTCAGCATTTCTTGATTGAGTTTTAGGACTGGATTTCGCTCTTTTAAGTTTATATGTTGAATACCCGTGCGGAGGACAAAAAAAATTTTTACACTGTCAGTAGGTATAAAGCTTTATATTTATTTTTTTGAATTTTTTGGTACTGACCCTTTTAAATTATTACACTGAATGCTTCAAAAATAAAGGGACCTATATAGTTACTACATTTTTTTCTTCGTTAAATGAAATCTCATACATGGTGTGGACTCTTGGTAAAAACAATTCGTCTCTACTGATACAGATTTTCTTGGAAAGAGTCAAATGTAGATAGTTAGGAAGGAAAATAATCAACAGGGTAAATTAAAAGGCAATACCATGTGGTTTCTATATTAATCAAAACTTGAAGCCTGCAAGTTAGATTTAATTTTTTTTTTAATTTGCTGTATCGATATTAAATGATTACTGACTTACCAAACTTCAGGACTATCACAAAACTTCAAGATTTTCAGGAAAAGTTACGTCGATGTAATTCCAATAATTACAAAAAAAAGTTCTCCAAATTTCAGAAGATAAGCATTTCAAATGTTATAGCGACTTGACTTTTAGGGGAAAGTTAGTCTTGTGTCTAAACTAGACCTTGTAGACTTAGAATGTTGGTGGATCTGGACCCGGCTTGAGTTACTCCAGGGTAAAATTTTGCCAATTTAGCGTAAATTAAGGCAGAAAAACGTATTGTTCCAAAAACGTCTTAAAAGGGTTCCCTTTGTAAATATCAGTAATTTCCCCTATATCTTATTAAATACATGTAAGCAAACGACAAAGATTGATCTTCTAAAAGAAGATCTGAAAACGACCCATTTTTACATTCGTCTTCTTAAAATTTTGGTTTTTATTATTGCTAGTTTAAAGTTATCCAACAGACGCTTTTCGATTGTCAAAGGATAAGAAAAATATGCGGTTTTATTCCAGGCTCGAACCCGACCCCCCGTTTCAAAGCAAGTGCCTACCACTGAGCTAAACCCGGCTAGATACATTACGATAAAAAATTTTAAATACAAAAAGTCAATGACATTAGATTTGCAAGTGTTGTAACTGGGTCTGAATGGCTAGGAAAGAGCCTCAAAGAGGCAATGAATAGGTCGTTTTAGATTTCCAAAGCTAGCGAATTAGCAATGTACTTTAGTCGATTGCAGTGAATTAAACTCCCTAACATTATTTTATACAGGAGCTGCGCAAGGGACCAAGTTTTTTAAAAAAAATATACAGAGTATTTCCCTGAAAAAATAGATCAAAAGCTTTGGGGGGTAGTGCCTTTAAACTGGGAAAAATTTTACTTTATAGGTACTTTATTATAAAAATTTTAAATTGAAATGAGTGCAGTGTAAATATATACTTTAAATGTGATAGAGGTAACATACGCATAGAAGTACCTTTAAAGTTAAAAACTTCAGAAGTAAATAAAAGAAAAAATGTTTAAAATAATGCCTACAGTACCCATTTCCATAATATTGACAAAACAGGTTATGTTGCATCATTTTCCAAAAGTGGAAACATACAATACACTCTGTCTTTGGTTTACAAAGTAGTACTTTCTTTGAAATAACATTTGGCGGGGATTCTAACATTAAAAAACAGATATTTATATGCATTTGTCTTGCACTTGTCATCGCAGTTTGAATTGTATTACTAACTTCAGAAAATAAGCACCTGCCAATAGACAGTAGCCTGCCAGCTTAGCTCAGTAGGGAGAGTGCAGATCTATGGATTGCATTGCCATGAATTCTGTCTTTGTGCTAGGCATTTGTTCTACGCGAAGATTTGGTTAAAGACAGTTAGGTCTGAAATCATTTATCCTCCACCTCTGATTCATGTGGGGAAGTTGGCAGTTTTTTGCATAAAACTGGTTTGTACTGGTACAGAATCTAGGAACACTGGTTAGGTTAACTGCCTGCTGTTACATATTTGAAATAGTGTTGGAAAATGGCGTTGATCCCAAAACAAACAAATCACTGAGACAGTATCAGTTTTGTAACAGTACTCCCTGATAGACTCCCATGGATTGATTCTTAAAAATAGAAATATACGAAAATTGTTGCTAAATGTTTGGCATTGTAGATAACATGTGGAGTATGACTAAAGCATACAGGGGTATAATTGGAGTTCAGTTAGGTAGTATGGTAACAATTAGAGATTGATTGTTTCCATTTATAACAATCTAGAGAAAAATATTTATTTTTGCCTCTGGAAATGTGTTACTTTTTGCATATTATGAAGTCAGAACATCATCTTAGAATAAAGTATAAATTCTTGTTTTGACACAAAGTACAGGGAAAACATGATTCACTTAATTTTGCTTCACTTGTCTGTGAAAACTAGAAACCGTTTTTATATTTTTTTGTGAAAATTACAAGAAAAGGCATTCTGTGCTTCCTTTTCATCTGTTGTAGGGCATTTCCTAATTCCTAATTTTGTATAAAAAGAAGAAAATAAGGAATATGTACTGAATAGTTCGCGTTGATTGCTATTTGTTACAGTCTTATAGTGTTGCTATTTATTTCAGTTGTTTCTCTGAATAGTGAGATAATAAGGTGCGTATGAAAGTTTGTTGTGAAGCATACATGTGTTTTAAGCGAGAAGAATTCAGGGAGAAGTTTAAAAGTGCAGGATATCGAACGAAAGTTTTAATTGATGAAAAAATTTGTTTGTGCTGAAAGGATATGGGGGAAAAATCTTTGAATTCTGTTGAAATATTCAGCTTATATTTCACGCCACTGAAAAGCTGTTATAACTGATTGAAGCTGAAGTCTTTTTGATATGCCTGTTTTAGATAAGTTGTTGCCTTATGTGATAGCATGTGTGTCTGTTTGTCAAGGTATTTACTTTAAAATTGGCATATAAATAGGTGATGATGAGACAATGTGCAGAGTGCAAGAACTGGGTCAGTAGGTCAGAGGTGAAGATTATATGCTGATCTTAAAGGTCTAATCTGTCCTCCTTATTTCATGTCCAGAACATAACTTAAAAAGTATTCATGTCTTGAGATAAGCTCAAAGGTCCCCCATCCACAACTACCACTTCGACTGACTCGATACCAAACTTCAGTTTCCTTTTTGCCACCGCTGCATTAACCTAACCCTCACCCACTGCAACATTACCTCAGAGACCCTTTTATTTTCTGCATGGTACTTCTAGTATAAATTATTAAAGTTATGATATAATGAAATTACTTAGGTGTGAGGGAAGGGGTAAGACATATTAAGGATTTCTTTTGCTACAATTTGAAGTCAGAAACCATTCTTGTGTATTTTGTGAAATTACGATAAAAAGCATACCATGTATCAGTGCGCGGTCACGTGCACACACAAACACAATTTTCTGCATGTGCACATGTAACACTGACTGCAAGCTGTTAATTTGTGCAGTAAAATTACTATGAATACTTATTTGACAAGTTATTACTTCCCAATATTTGTGTAACTGATTGGTCAAATAAGTTCTAAACTTGTGATTTAAATTTGTTTGGATATTTTGCCATGTCTGTGGGGTAGTACTTGACCTCCTTTAAAACTTTGGGCATATATTGCCCAGCTTTGCATAGCTCTTATTACTTTTAGCAGATCCGTGGTCAACTAGACCCCAAAAGGTCAGGTTTGAAAATACTGTTCCTTTAGCTCTAATGACCTTGTGGTTATAATCTGTGATCTTGACCCCTGCTCAGGTTGTTGAGTGAGAAAGTCATCCAGCTGGCTAACGAAAGTTGGTCCTGCCCATGTGCATGTTTGTTCTTCAGTTAATATCCAGAGAGGCACATTTGGTCTCATAAGAAATTTGCCATATTACCTAAATTATGTTGGTTTGACTTGAAACCAAACAAGTATAACAAACTTAATGTGACAGGGACGTAGCCAGAAGACAAAAACACCAAAGCAGAACCTTTTTAGGGACATCCTTTAAAAAATTGTTCAGCTTTTTAAGAACACCTAGGCAGTTAAGTCGATGTGCCTCAGCATAGTGATGTCGTTGAGTATAACTAACAGTCCTGTTATGATGGTGGCTACTGAATTCATTGATTGTTATTCAGTGATTGTTGATATTTCTTTTGCTGTTGGTATTAGGATTCAAGAACCTTGCGTCAAATTTTTGAGGGCCGAATTGAAGCCTAATTCCTTCCTTAAGGGTGTTTACTTCTCCAGAATTCTGTTTGAAATTTCCCTGCATAAGGTAACTAAAAAGAATTTGCAAGAGAGTTTGGACACAAATACAGCATAATTCTTTTGCTGTATAAAAAAAAAAGTTTACAATAGTCATCAAAAAGTAATAAATCATAATTTCAGTTATCAAGAAAATGATCACCTTATTTTCAAATGTGCTGCAAAAATATTCCCATTTTCCTTGAAAGTTCTAAGAAAATAAACCCCTATTCCTTAAAAGTGCAAGGAAATTTATTTAAGATGGCCTATGCCAGATTTCATCAAAATAAAGAGAACCATGAGACATTTGTTAAGTTTTCTGAGTAGAGTATAAAACACAATCCTGCTAGTACAGGGTCCATTGTCTCAAAATGCAAGCATCTGATTGCCTGAGATAGATTTTAAATTGACCAGTGGAAAAGCTGCGACTTGAGACTGGTCTCCAAAGTTAGTTCTATAACTTTGGACCAAGGATATTAAACTTAGCATATATGAGCAGAAGTTGTTCACTGTGTGGATGTTGTTTTGTGTTCACTGAGTGGTAATTAGGTGTGTATTACTGTGAAATCATTAAAATTTGGTGGGGGACTAATTTTTGTGGATTTTTATGTTTTTGTCAAAGTTTTAATACATGCTCTAATGAAGTATTTAAATTCTCATTCATTTTGTGTTCAAAGGTCACAATCCACATATTATATCCGAATGAAATGGGCAGTTGAGACAAAACCACAAAATTTCTTGCCCACGAAAATAAATGATTTCACAGTATTTCTTGCATGTACTTTGTATTCTTACACTTTGTGCTAAAATATGTATTATATGATATGTTCTCTGTTAACTTTATGTTACTACCAAATAAAACATTATTCTTACCATATTTGTTAATTTGCTTTTTTTACTAGCACCACGTGATTGTTATGGTAATGCTCTGGTTGTATATTGTAAAATAAATGGGTTTTTTTTAGCAGTAGGAAAAAAATGCACCATTGGCCATTTTAAGATGTTCAAATTTCCATTGTTAAAGTTCAAATTTCATACTGCGTAGGTACAAATTAATGTTGGATTTTATCATATGAATTGCGTATCTGAGACATCAAAACTTCCAACAGTTGCACAGTTCAGATCTGCATTTACATTTAGTGATTGATAGATTATCAAGAGGCTTTCATTGGTTGAGTGGCCAAGGTTGCTGACTTCAAATCACTTGCCCCTCTTGACCCAGGGTGTTGAATTATTCATGTGAGGAAACCATCCAGCTGGTTTACAGAAGGTCTGTGGTTCTACCCAGGTGCCCGACCTCAACAAAATAATGCACAGAAGGGCACTTTGGGTCTTCCTCTGCCATGAATGGCAGAAAGTCACCATAATGACCTTTAATATTGTTGGTTTGACGTTAAACCCAACAGAAACAAAAACGATTATCAATTATTTTAAGAAGAAATATCAATGTCTGTTTTATTAGCTACTAGTGTCTAATACTATTGAGCACAAGTTCCCAGATGTGCAGAGATGTATAGTAATTTTGAAAACGGAAGTTGCTGAATATTACACCATTTGATATATTTGTGTAAGCTGTGAATTAAATGGCTATTTGTAGTGTAGTGTTGACTTTGACGACATTGTAGTATATCATATATCAATAATCAATCCTAGTTTAAAATAGAATATAGAATAAGGAATTTGTATCTGCTGACTCAGTTTTCAGGGTTTTTTTTGTCTATAATTATTTAAACAGGTCTTTCTGTATCCAGATTGAAATCCCAAAAATGATGGTCATAGCACTTATTTTAAGTGGCCAATTGTTTCTTTTCAGCTTTTCAAGGTTGATAAAAGTGCCTTGTCCTCCATAGGTGGTACCATACACCATATAGCTTTTGCAAATGTACAAGAATTCACATCATGTGCCCCCAAAAAGTAGTATTTGCATAACCCGTTTTCTGTCTGTCCCACACACTTGGCATCTCATCTTTTACTTTTAAATGATTCAGTGGATTTGAAGGAAACTTCACATAAACATTAAGCATGGTGAGGTTTGTATCTTAAGGTCAAGGTCATGGGCAAGGACCCTAATCCACGGGCACAGGGACCTTATTTCATGGGCAGTTGTCACTAGCATCATTCCTTGTTTGTATAGATACATGTATCTTTTCATTCATAATATAAACAGGAATTCTCATGGATCACAACACTTCCCTGTTTGATATTATTTATTTATTTATTTTATGAGAACTTTGGTTGATTAGTTTAATATTGGTGTTTATCACATAATCGATCTTAATGGATCATCTCGCCCCAACTTATAGTGTTTAACAGCTGAAGTGAATCCAGCCGCTTTCATTGTAAAAGCAGCTTTTCTATAGACTTGCCTAAAAAATTAATAACACTGAAATTAGTATGAAATGTTAAATCATATTTTTTCAGAAGTTAGAAATGTGCGCAAAAGGTTTATTTTCACTATTTTAGGTAACCGTCCATATTTGAAAATTTATGCGCATGAAAGTGCTATTATTAATATAGGTAGCACTGTACATGTTTCACAAGATAGCCATACTTACGAATTCACTTCATTTTGTGAGCACAAAATTTTGCAGTTCCAGCCAAAAATGGCTAATTTATAGGGATATATATTAGTGGATTTAGACCTTTGAACATAAAATGAATGTAAATTTTACTTACGTTGTGATTTGATTTTGTGAATTGACTTGACCATGAAATCCATGGAAAATTAACCTGGCAACTCAAGAATTATTAACGATTTTACAGTATATCATCAATATTTTGCCTCGTGATCCAATCAAGTTTTGGATATAGTAGTATTCTTTTCAACTTCTGTCATACTGAAATACCTTCAACCTTTACCCTGCTAAATTTCTAAAATGGACTGGTCCATCATTCAATTTGGGCAGTACCATTTATTATTCAAAGGGGTGTTCAGTGAAAAATTATTGGATAACTTATTAGACCAAAATACAATGTGGCAAGACAAAAATAAGGTCGGTAGGAACGGAAGTGTTTTCCTTTCCCTTCTTTTTCCTGTACTCTGGGCTATGGTTTTGCTAAGTATGAGGGTTTTTATCATTCAAGACTTCCTTCAACCTTTACCATGCTAAATTTCTAAAATGGACTGGTCCATCATTCAGTTTGGGCAGTACCACTTACTATTCAAACGGGTGTTTCACTGAAAATATACTGACTGAATAGCGAACAGTGCAGACCACGATCAGACTGCACGGATGTGCAGGCTGATCTTGGTCTTCACTGGTCGCAAAGGCAAAATAGTTTCAGCCATCAGACTAAAGGTTAACATTTTGGGGAAAAATACTAAAATCTGTAGGTGAGCTGCTTTAATAGTTGGGAACATTAAGCTAGGCAGTCTTGCTGAAAGAAAAAATCTAAAACTTGCTAAGCAACTTTAAAGTTACAGAATTAATCAGCCATAGCAGAATTAACAAATTACACTGTGCAATCATCAATTACAGAAATACTGTCGTAAATTATTTTTTAATGGTATATTGAGTTAGCATTATTGAAACAGATCAAGGTTGTATTGACACAAGCATGCTACCAGGCTTGGGGCTGATTACTTACATCAGTAATTGATTACATTACAATTACTTTGACATTTTCTGATTACAATCACAATTAATTACTCTAAATTTGCATCAATAATTGATTGAATTACATTACTTGCTTCCAAGTAATCATGATTACATTTGATTACTTTCAATAAAGCCTTTTGTTTGGACGACAGTTATATGGGCATACATTTGTATATAACTGAATTAATATATGGTTAAATTAACTTTATTTACAAATATGATAATGGAATTAATTATTCATTCAATATTGAAATCCAGAAACTGCATTTATGACATTGTTACATGTTTCTCACTGTATGGTATCATTGTCCTTGATAATCATTAACTTGCGAAAGTTTTCATCACTTAGACAAAATTGTTCAGATCTAAAGATTTGTCCTGCAATACTAAACAGTCGTTCTACTGGAGCTGACATTTTGAACAAATCATTTTAATAGTTAGAAAGCAATCTGCAATGATGCTTGCAACGATTGAGTCATTTTATTGTTGTATTTGGAGCAGATTTTGTCCATAGCTTGTTTTAATCAAATTGTGATTGGAATAGTTAAACTGGCCGTAACATTCACATCTGCTTGTATTCGAATTGTTGCTTCTTCAAAGGGCTGTAAAATTGTGCACAGTTCGCTTAGAAGCTTACGTTCATATGAATTTAATTTCACTGTGTCAAGTTTTTTTCAGCTTTTCTTCAGGAATGTTCAAGACTGACCTTAATATCATTGTCAGTTTGAGTTCCACCAAGTAACATCTGCTGTCTTTTGCCATTTTTCACCTTTGATATCGACAATGTACTCCCAGAAATTATGGATGGGCACATTTTACATTTGGCCTTCATGGGCCCAGAACAACCCTTGCGTATATCAAAATAATCCAGCACCCACTTTGACATCTTTCAGTAAAGTCATGAAAGGACAGTTTGGTTACAATTAAATGCTCACAAAAATCTGCATTTTGAAGGATAAATTATAATACTAATAACATTCTGATTTCAATTCAGGCAAGTCATGGTTGCATTACCAAGGGTCATTGTTTAAATTGTTTTTATATTAACTGCTAAATGTCATATTTTCATATTTGTCACCTTTCCTCACTTGTGCATAATACATTGAATCCACAGTAGATAATGCAGGTGTCAGTGGATTATTGATCCTTAATAGTGGCCAAAAGCATGTTATAATGCCAATTGCCTAATAAACTTGTAAATAAGTTAAAATTACATGTATAAAAAGATGGCAATTTAGTACATTTACCATACATTTTGTACCTCTCAATTGATTAGGGAAATGTTTTTGACTACATTGAACTTATTTGGAATATTCTCCAGATGAAGTGAATCAAACATATTAGATAGATAATCACTTACATTGTAAATTTATATATTTATACCCCGATGTCATACTATTCCTTCGGTAATCAGAGAGTAATCAAAAGTAATCACAATTACAGCCACACATTTTTCACTTGTCCACGGACACTTAAAAATCCACTTGTCCATAGTCGAATTTTACTCGCTCGAATTTGTAATATTAAACCTTCTTGAAACTGTAAATAGACTGGAGAATTCTTTATTTAGAACAATGAAAAGAAAAGCATATCACAATAACTGTGGTAAAAAAATAAGCTGTTAGAATATTTGCCTTTTAATGTTTATAAAAGTCTGAAATCGCACAAGCAGGGTTCATGATCTTTTGATGCCATGCCCAAAACACTGTCCACGCAATGGTACAAAGCCAGATGAATTCAGAGAAAGACTCTTAAAATGTTCCGACTTGTTTTCAGTCATATTCCTCTGTGTGCTTTTGATTTTCATTTGGCTGACTACTGGCTCCCATATTCCCTTTGACAGTGACTTACTGTCTCAGCAGTTGGAATTCTACTAACAAACTTGTCGAAATACTTTTTTTTAAGTTGTTTATGTTGCTGTTTTTTTATCATAGTCACCGAGTTACAGTGTGCGCAAGACCTAGCAAAAGAACCAATTAGATCATGGAAAGTGATGCTTAAAGACACAGATGCATGTTTTTTTTTCTAAAACTGCAGCAATCGAGAGACTCAGCAAGTACATCACGGATTTCACACATTAAATTATCTTTATCACCCATACACTTGAAGCAACAAACAATCTAAATGATATTTTTTGTTTTCTCATTTTATACGTGAAAAATTCTGCTTGTCCGCGGACACACAGAATGAAAAATGCACTTGACTGCTGGCAAAAAAAATCACAAGTTGGACAAGTTGGATATAGGAATCCCACATCCCTGCAGGGCAGGACGGGTCAAAGAACTTTGAGCATTTATAGTTCATACATAAAGTACAGACGAACACCTATTTTTTCATTTGGTTAAATTTTATCCATTCTAAGTTAGTATTTATCCAGTACTGTTTCCTATACCAGTCAGGAATTATCCGCAAATCAAAACCCACCTCATAATCAATACAGTTTTTAAGCTATAAAAATGAATTTCAAACTTTGATATTGTTAAACATTGTCTAAGAGATGTTTATTGAACTAATACAGTTGATAAGTAAGGTCTTATTGCAATTTCTGGTACTTTAAAACAGTTAGAAACATAAAACACGTTCATTTTGAAGACTTCTTTGAGTACATTTTAATGAATTCCAACCACATAATGTGACTTGTCGATTGAAATATTTAGTACACAAAACACATTATCAATACAGGAGATCATGGCTATCAAAAGTTTTACGCTAACATTGCATACTAACATAAAATCATGAAAAAAGACAGGGAAATTAACTACATACATCGTCTTTCTGTCAGCCATGTTGGCACTGAGTTAGGGTGGCTGAACAGAGTTAGGATTATCCGGGTACATAGTGTGTACAGGGCCTTCATGGCCCTCTTGTTTTACATAGCAATTATTCATTAATTTAGGTTTAGAATTTTAATTAAAGCAGTCCTTGAAATGTCCTTGAAATCTGAAAAAAAATTGCAACATGTCCTGAAATACTACTTGAATTTATTTCTATGGAATTCTGTATAAACCATGGGCTACGCGAACCAGCTTTTTTATGCCCCCGAAGGGAGGCATATAGTTTTTGAACCGTCTGTCCGTCTGTCGGTCTGTCAGTCTGTCAGTCTGTCCGCAATTTTCGTGTCCGGTCCATATCTTTGTCATCGATGGATGGATTTTCAAATGACTTGGCATGAATGTGTACCACAGTAAGACGACCTGTCGCGCGCAAGACCCAGGTCCGTAGCTCAAAGGTCAAGGTCACACTTAAACGTTAAAGGATAGTGCATTGATGGGCGTGTCCGGTCCATATCTTTGTCATCGATGGATGGATTTTCAAATAACTTGGCACGAATGTGTACCACAGTAAGACGACGTGTCGCGCGCAAGACCCAGGTCCGTAGCTCAAAGGTCCTAAACTCTAACATCGGCCATAACTATTCATTCAAAGTGCCATCGGGGGCATGTGTCATCCTATGGAGACAGCTCTTGTTTTCTAAAATTTTAGAGGAATTTTCTACGGTAAATTGTTGTCAAAAGGAATGAAATCATACTCGGATTTTCTCTGGTGTCCTGCCCAACTGAGAGCATCAGTAGTGGGAACCAATACTTGCTGACTTTCTACTTTCCAGAACATTTCAGAAAACACTGTTCTTGTTTACTCCATTGAATATGTGCATAATGTTTGATTGGTCATTGTCAAGCCCGCTTGTGGAAGCAAAGACATAGTCGTCCAAATGGCTGTTCGGTGTATGTACATGCGTGCGTCCGTCTGTCCGGATTTGTTAACTTTGACATGCATGGAGCAATCTTGTTTATATTTGGCATGAATGTTAACCTCAGAGAGACGGAGTGTCATGGGCAAACCCCAGGTTCCTATCTCAAAGGTCAAGGTCACAGTTGGAGGTCAAAGGTCATGTCAGATCTTGTACGGCCCATAACTTTGATATGCATTGAGGAATCTTGTTTATATTTGGCATGAATATTAAACTCAATGAGACAGTCATGTGCAAACCCAAATCTCAAAGGTCAAGATCAGAGTTAGGGGTCAAAGGTAATTTTAGAGCTTGTCCAGGCCATAACTTGATAAGTATGGAGCAGTCTTTATTCTTTGGCATAATTGTTCACTTCTGTGAGACGGAGTGTCGTGCACAAACCTTACAAAATCCACGATTGTTTGCCTCAATGGGAGTCTGTTGGGTGTTAGTTTTTGAAAGGTCAAGGTTCTACTTGGGGGTCAAAGGTCAAAAGCTGATGCAGTTTCTCTTGTCTGGGCTGTAACTTAGCCATGGATGGTGATGTTCTTAAATAACTTGGCAGAAATGTTTGCTGCAATCAGTTCTGTCGCCGCCAGATAGTATTATAAATGTTAGCCCTTTGGACAGCTGGCGGGCTCAACATGTTACCCATGGGCATCTAGTTTATAAAGAGCTGTCTGTCTTGTATAATACTGGTTCCTTGATATGCTAAAACCATTTTGTAAAAAAGAGAGTGCCATTTATAATTTGTAAGTGTGTTGTTATCATCCAGATGTAAATTTTTGAGCTCCTGGCACACTTCAATATGTTAATTGCTTATTTCAAAATTTACAACTTCCTGTAAAGTCATGACAATAAATTTTGCAACAGCCTATAGATTTCCTGTTATTAAAATACAAATGTAAGATAGCTTTAATGTAATACCTAAGTAGGTATTTTGGTAATAAAATTTAAATGAATTATTGAAGCATGTTCATTTACACTTGCGCCTAATTTAAGCAATTTAACTTCCCGATGATGTCAGGATACAGCATTGATGATTTAAAGCATTATGCATGCAGATGTACGTCACAATTCATATTCTTTCAAGAAAGCAGATTGCAACATTAATAAAATATGTAGAACCTAAGTCACTACCATTTGACTTGGATAATTTAAGAGGATGAAATAAACAACAGTAGCTGATTCTTGTGAAGCAATATTGGCCCTGTGCTTACTGCATTTTCTAAAAAATCTTTATTATTTAATACTGCGAAACATCACTCACTGCTGGAATGTCGGGGTTGTCTCCAGCAATTTCTATGGTTCCCAGCCATTTTCCCAATATTTTCTTTGGATTGCTCTTAAATAACTCCATCATTTTGCTCGTCCTCTTGCAACCTCCGCGCAGGAATATTTCAAGCAAATCATGTGATGATGGTTCAACCATGTGATCCTAAAATGGTGACGCGCTTGGCAACGCCTGGTAAATCAAATGCTTGCCATAATCAACAAGCAAATTGACATTTATGTTACAACCTTTAAGAACTATTTAAGCTGTGCCATGGGAAAACCAACATAGTGGGTATGCGAACAGCATGGATCCAGACCAGCCTGCGCATCCGCGCAGTCTGGTCAGGCTCCATGCTGTTCGCTTTTAAAGCCTATTGGAATTGGAGAAACCATTGGCGAACAGCATAGATCCTGACCAGACTGCGCAAATGCGCAGGCTGGTCTGGATCCATGCTGGTCGCAAAGCCACTATGTTGGTTTTCACATGGCGCGGCTCATTTAATGTATCTCTATTTTGCAGGGTTAGATTCACCAATTTCTCCGAGTGTACTCGGAATCCTGTGAAAAAATTCCATTGTTTACATTTTCAGCAGGTGCATGTCAAAAGAAGTAATTTTAATATTACTGCATTATTGTTTTAGTTTTTGTACCCCTCGACAACAAAGTTGTAAGGGGGGGTATACTGGTTTCAGGTTGTCTGTCTGTCTGTCCGTCCCTCCCTCCGTCCGTCCGTCCGTCCGTCTGTCCATAGACACAATCTTGTGCGCACCAACTCTCCTCATCCCCTTGACACAATTTAATGAAACTTCACAAAAGTGATCAGTAACAACAGTAGTTGTTCATGATGCATGTTAGGTTCTTTCAGAATTTTCTTTTGCAGAGTTATGGGACTTTGTTTTTTGTTACTATACTATATACATAGACACAATCTTGTGCGCACCATCTCTCCTCATCCCAATGACACAATCTAATGAAACTTCACACAAGTGTTCAGTAACAACAGTAGTTGTGCATGGTGCATGTTAGGTTCTTTCAGAAAAAAAAATTGCAGAGTTACGGGACTTTGATTTTTGTTACTATACTATATACATACAGTCTGCATATGCAATCTTGTGCGCACCAACTCTCCTCATCCCCGTGACACGATTTAATGAAACTTCACAAAAGTAATCAGTAACAACAATAGTTGTGCATGATGCACGTTAGGTTCTTTCAGAAAATTTTTTTGCAGAGTTATGGGACTTTGTTTTTTGTTACTATACTATATACATAGACACAATCTTGTGCGCACCAACTCTCCTCATCCCCTTGACATAGTTTAATGAAACTTCACACAAGTGATCAGTAACAACAGTAGTTGTGCATGGTGCACGTTAGGTTCTTTCAGAAAAAAAAAATTGCAGAGTTACGGGACTTTGATTTTTGTTACTATACTATATAAATACAGTCTGCATATGCAATCTTGTGCGTGCATAATCTCCTGAACCCATGCACACAATTTAAAGAAACTTAACACAAGTGATCAGTAGTAACCCTAGTTGTGCATTGTACATGTTAGGTTCTTTCAGAAAAAAATTCTTCACAGTTATGGGACTTTGTTTTATGTTAACATACTATATACATACAGTCTGCATATGCAGTCTTGTGCGCACCTAATCTCCCGAACCCTTGCATACAATTTAATGAAACTTCACACAAGTGATCAGTACCAACCCTACTTGTGCATGGTGCATGTTACATTCTTTTAGATAAATATTCTGCAGAGTTATGGGACTTTGTTTTTTTGTTACTATACTATATACATAGAGTCTTTATACTTACAGTCCACATAATTTTGCAGTCATGTGTGCGTCAAATTGCAATGTACTGTGTCAGTGCATGCGGGGGTACATTCATCACCTTCAGTGATAGCTCTAGTTTTTGCATGTTTTACAAGCAAAATGTTTGATTTAACTATTGAAATTACAAACTTTGTACAACAAAATTTAAAAAAAATGAAAAATACAACTGGGTTGAAATTCAGCCCAATTTATATGTGATGGCAGTGTCTACTATACTGATAAGGGGAAGTAACACTGTGTTGGAGTTTGATCCCCTTGAGAGATTTGAGCAATCGGCATTTTACTGTCTTACAATCATTTTACATCAGTTTCTTTCTGCATAAGTGATGCACTACATATTTTTACAGAATACACAAATTCATAAATCACAATCACCTTTCTTGGTACAATTATTAACAAAATTTATGAAAATACTATTTTTACATTTTGACAAAATGTGTAGGCATGCTCCTTTAAACTAAAAAAAAAATACTGATGTACCATTGAAACCTAGCAATGAAATTTAAAAAGTTGCGGGTTTTGTGTTATAATGATTATTAAACGATGAATTAAGGTTGGATTACTGTGTGTGAAGAGGTTTTGGTGTAGGTGTGTATCTGGGGAATTATCTTTTTATTTAAAAAAAAGGTATGGTTTGTATCCTTGTTTCTTGAAATTTTGAAATAAAGAAAGTTTTGTTTTGTTATTTGATGAAATTAAATGATGCAGTTAGGAAAATTAATTAAATAAATCAACAATTGAAGGAGTGTCTGTGTTCAGTTAAAAATTAGTAAGGCTGTGCATCTTATTATTTAATACTTATGCACTATTTTGTGAAAAATCTTAAAAGAAAAAGAAAAAAAATGATGGGTTAATTACATGAATTAAGTGGTACATTTTTGCATTGTATTAGATGATTAAATCGTGTTTTTTTTCACTTCATATTACGACTGTGTCATTAATTATACAGGTATTTGAGTTGTATGAAAATCATTAACTATAATTTTTTATTTCAGAGTTGTTTGAATAATGAAGCTGTATGAAGACCCAGTTTTGTATGATGTGGTCCCAAATTGGAATTGGCACCACTTCACTGTACATGGTTTACCTAGTCAGGTAGGTACTTTAACAAATTATATGTGTCTTTTATATATGTTTGTTGAATTTATCCTGTTGTGACATGATAATAGAAGAATATGATGGGATGACGATGTACGGGTGTGGTATATCTAGCAGGGAGGTAGAAAATTTGAATCTCGTTTAAAGCTGATAATGTGAAACCATTTGATATTGTGGACACATTTCTTTATGTAAAAACAGTTATTTCGTTGGGAAATAAATTTGTTGATTTCAAATTTTAAGTATAAAATGAATGGGAATTTTTACTAATACGTTTGGATATTAATTTTGTTGATACACTCGTCTACAAAATCCATGAATATTAGTCCCCCCACAAAATTGATATTAATGATTTAACAGTGTAGTATAGTCTTGACTTCAGGTCGTGGAAAAAAGACTGAGTTAAGAATTATTATTGGTATCAGTTAGATGAATTTGTTTGAATCTGCTATATTCCAGATATTTGTCATATAGAGAGTTCTGTGCTTTCTGTATTTTTAGCGGGAGTATTCAAAGAATAAGAAGAGTTCTTGCACTTGTCTATGCATTGGAGTATTTTTGTCTGGATCCCAGTTTGGTTAAGTTTTCTGTGTGTTTTGGTATCTCAGTATCCACAAACAGGAATGGATTGAAACTTCACACACTTGTTACCTGTGATGAACTTGCATGTAGTGCACAAGTTCAATAACTCTGTTCTTTTGCATTGATACTTGTTTAATATGACTGTCTATGTTTTCATTCGTTAACATTTTTTAGTGGCAATGCTTTAGAATAGTCGAACATGTTGGTGATTCTTGATAGTTATAACATTATCTAGTACTTGTAGAAAGAAAAACTCTGATAATCTATTGAATAACCATGTTCTTCACTGCAAAATAGATGAAATTTTTTCGGTAAGCCTATGACACAGGACACAGATGGTGCTCCATATCAATGTCATTCATACAAAGCTCTAAAATTTTGAGGAGGAATATTATATACCGTCAAACTTCGGTATACATTTTTATCAGAACAAGCATGTTCGTTAGATTTTATACAAAATAATTTTTAACAAATTATTTGCCTGTCGTAAGTGTACTAGTTATTGACACAAATTGAAATGAGTTATGGTATATGGTTTGATAAAATCTTTGGGGTAGAGATCGCATAGAATTAGCACAACAGGTTTAGGTATTGTAAAAAGGGTGGGTTCAATCTGCCATACATGACAAATTTACTGTAAATGGATGCCCCCATATTACATGACTTTAACAGCTGATAGAAATCTGAAAAATGATAGATTATCATAATTTCTTTATGTAAAGCTGTCATTTTTACTGATGAGCAACCAGCTCTGTTGAAACTAGGTTAGCTGTACTAAGTGGGTATACCATGTTTTTTTTCTGGCCAAATTGGGGCCGAAATTGGGCCCCAATCCTAATGGCAAATAGTACGGTATGTTTTTTCCCAATTTCAAAGCTAAAATCCCAAAAGTTTCATTTATTATCTTTTTTTTTTTTTCAACTTTTTCAAACAAGACTGAAACCTTCAACATTTGAAACACAAGACAGTTTGCTAACTTGATGCTTAAGAAATAATAAATTTGTTCCTATATTTTATCAGTTAATAAAATATGGGCAGGAGTTTGGATGAGTAATAATTAAATCACGAGTGCATAGCACGAGTGGTTTAATTATTCGCATCCAGGCAACTGCTCAGATTGTTTGTACTTTCAAAGATGTTTCGACAAAATTCAATGCACTGTATGCATTGCTAAGAATAAAATGAATTTAAAATTAAAAATAAAAGGTAAATGATAGAATTTAAAAAGGAAATGAATTTAAAAGACAATGCTGTAATTAAAAATAAAATGGAAATGATGGAATTTAAAATGGATGAATTTAAAAAGCAATGTTGAAATTGAAAATAAAAGGGAAATGATGGAATTTAAAAGGGAGATGAATTTAAAAAGCAATTTTGCAATTGAAAATAAAACGGAAATGATGGGATTCAAGAGAAATGATGGAATTTAAAAGGGATTTGAATTTTAAAGGAAATGCTGCAATCAAAAATAAAAGGGAAATGATGGAATATAAAAGAGATTTGAATTTAAAAGGAAATTCTGCAGGTGAAAATAAAAGATACGATGGTAAATTATAGGGAAATAATGGGATATATTTCTTCAATTCAAAAAAAAGGGGGAATAGAAAATAAAAACTTGGAAAAGAGATGAAAAGTTATGATTATAAGACAGCAATGGGAAAATGAAAGGAAATGTAAGATTGAAAAAAATAAAAGCAATCCAACCTATCTAATTTTTAGCTCGACATTGCACTTGCCCCGGCATCGGCGTCACATTTGGTTAAAGTTTTTGATAAAGTCAAATATCTCTCTTGCTATCAGGCCTTCACTTGAACTTGAAACAGTTTTTTACTATCAATGTATACACCAGGAGAAAAATCCGTATAACCCTGGTTTGAATTTTGACAGAGTTACACCCTTTTTTAACTTAGAATTTTTTTGGTTAAAGTTTTTTGATAAAGTCAAATATATTACTATCAAAGCTATTGATTTGAAACTGAAAATAGTTATTTACTATCAATGTCTGCACCAGGAGAAACAATCCCCATAACTCTGGTTTGAATTTTGACAGAGTTATGCCCCTTTTTAAGTTAGAGTTTTTTGGTTAAAGTTTTATAAAGTGTTTATAAAGTGTTTACTGAGAAAGCTCTAATTCAGAGATAAACACCGAGAAAAGTCAAGTGTGCTTGTCTTACAGACACCTCTTGTTACTGTTAAGGATTTTTGTAAAGCATGACAATTTAAAATAAAAGCCTTTATTTATTCTTTCCTTAATTGAATCGTTGACATATTTTGTATTAAAGAGATCTACAAAAATTTTTTAAAAAAAGTAGACTTTCAGACAAATAGAATGATAAAGATAAATCACTTGGACCCAATCAAAACCTGGGGTATTTATACAGGGTTTATTGACAAAAATATATTAATTTAAGTATGAAATATTGTAATTCTATAGCATGCATAAAATTTGATAATATAGTATTAAGAAATTATGCTATAATAATATGGCTAATAAGGTATTAACCTTTAGCCTGCTGGCGGCAATTGATTCTGCCTTTGCGACCAGTGCAGACCAAGATCAGCCTCCACATTCGTGCAGTCTGATCATCGTCTGCACTGTTCACTATTTAGTCAGTAAATTTTCAGTGAACACCCCTTTGAATAATAAATGGTACTGCCCAAATTGAATGATGGACCAACCAGCTCATTTTAGAAATTTAGGAGGGTATTAAGGGTTAAATGAATTTTATCAAAAATAATGCTCTTTGTGAAGGAGAACTTTTATGGCTTTCTGGTTGACCAGCATATAACCTACATGATCTTTTGAAGTGTGAACAAGTCATGATAATTAAACAGTACATGCACCTAGGTGAGATAATCAGGATGGATAATCTAAGTTTAGCAGGCCAAGTGATGGCCTGAAACCTAAACAGCCTTTTGTTTTCACATTAATGTTTCTTTGTGTTTTATGGAGACAAACTTTTTAAGTACCATGTACTTAAAGGTTAACTGGTTACATTTGGACAAAGAACAGTAATACTAATTGTGGTTAAGAGTACAAAATTCAGCAATGTCGTTTAGCCGCAAAGTTGGTCTTTTTTTACAGAATGCTTTTCAGAGGGGTAGGAATGTGGGGCAGGGGGATGGGGATTATATTTCTGTATTTTCCTCAGCATTTGGATTCACTCAATGCTGTGTAATAATCTTTATATTACATACGTATCTGCATGTAAAATTATTATATAAAAGATTCATTTGTTATAATTAAGCTTAAGTGAAATTGAAAATATAGTTGTTAAAGAACTTTTAAACGTGACAGCATACATGATACTGACATCATAAATGACATCACTCCCACGATATGAAATTTGAACGTCAATATGGAAGAATATTGACATTTCAGTTTCCATTGAAACTTGACGGAGTTTTTAAACGAGTATATAATAATATATTCATATTCTATCAAATGTTTTAGAATGAACAGAAACAAAACTTGAAAGTAAGTAATATTATAATATAGAATCCAAAATACAAGTGTTTCTGGTGAAAAATATATTTTTTATATTTTCTGTAACAAATACTTGCTCGATCTTGTTTCATTACTTATGAAATATTATATGTGTTTTGTAACATCAGTCTGACATAATGCAGTTTTAGTTTCACTTGTTTGTATAATTATTATCTTATAAAAAAGACAAAAAAAAAAAAAAAACAACATATCTCTGAAATGTCAGTGAAATTTTATTTGTGTTGATCCTACAAGTTTTGTAAAATGTTTAAAAGTATGTGTTTAGGCAATAAATGACAGATAAAAGAGGATTACAGACAGACCTATAAAAAAAGTTATAATCATCTATACGAAAATATATTAGAGGACACAAATATTGTGGTGTTGGAAGCTGACGCATACATGTGTGTTAAATAGGATGGCTAGTATATTAAAATACACCACCCATCATAAAATACAAAGCTGCTTTGCTGCATATCATGAATAATATTATAACATAATCATTAAATTTTGTTGCATTAGATGGAATTGACATAGGTCATTCAAATATTATTACATCTGTTGAAACAATGGTTGCTGTTTTTATGATATGAGCCCTTAGGCTAAAATTGGAATGTTTCTAGGAAAACATTAAATTTTCACATCTGCATTATAATCATTGCAGTGCAGTTTTTCTAGTTGACAATAAATTTAACAATTCATTGCGAAATAATGACAATTTTATAGCTTTCGATATAGATTTATTGAAAAACTACAAAACGGATCATGTATATTGTGGTTGGTGTATTCAGTAGGTATTGATCAGTTAATTTAACTCCAACTTTTAAAAGAACATTGGGTTAATTTATCGTCTGATCAGATCTGTGACACAATAAGTTAAGGTAATTTGATCCTAAGGGGTTTTGTTTATCTGAATTGTTCGCTTTGTGGTTTGATCGACAAAAAGTGTTGTCAAACATATATCCTGCTCAGTATAACGGATAGGTTTCCGAACGGTAGGGGACACGATTTTTTTAATCGGATATGGATCTCGATTAGAGGTAATATTCAATTTGTTAGATTTTCATAAAATATCGTATTAATTTTTATTTATGATAAATTATGCTTTAATTCATGATCGCTTATGATATGTTTGTGTTAAGTAATCAAATACTGTGATCAAAATATGGACTGTATTTAAATAATTTTGAGACATTCTTTTACATGAAATTCTGCACTTTTAGGTGTAGTAGATTGCACAGTAGCTGTATTTTCAATTAACTAACAGAAGTAACAATAGAAATCATGAAAAGTTTATGTAAAATTAAAACTTTGCCAAATTTTAATTTGTAAGTTTGGCATATTTTTCCTGGCTTTAAAAGGCCTATATTTGCATTGTTAAAATGTTACTTAAGGAAAACAAGAAAAGAAACAACCAAAACAGAAAAGTGCAGACTTTGCGGTTATGATTTTACTACAGTTGACTGTGTATGATCACGATGGTGTTGGTGGTATTGCGTAAACTCTAATTACGTGCAACTCCTGCTGGATCATGATGACAATACGAACTGTGGTTAGTGAAACAGTCATGCATCACGTCATGATTATAAGATGTATATAATGTATAAACATGCAAATGATGCATGTTTTCTTTTATGTAGTTGTAGACATGCATGTATTAATGCAATGCAAAGGTATTGTTTTAGCGTATTGACGTTGTTGCGATATTCTTATTGGGAAGAGGTGGTGTGTTCCCCACCCCCCACACAAAGTTATAGGTATCAATCCCTTTCTCAGGTTTTGAAATGAAGTAGCCTCATATCCCTATCACTGCAAATAGAATGATAGATTTTTCATTCATTTCTATTGATTTTTATTTTGTCATTTTTTCGTCTGTGTGACAGTGCTTACCATTCTAAAAAGGGAAAAAAAATGTGCACATTTAATACAGTAAGAAATTCTTTAGTGATTTCTTTTAATTACTAGATTTAGCTCCCTTTCATGTCTCCACTATCACATACTTACAAAAAATAATTCAATGCTCCTTAAAAAACACTTTTAAACCCCAAACTTTTGTGAGTCAGCACAATTTTATTTACACACAAGCAGTTCAGCAACATTTGAGCCATGCCATGGGAAAACCAACATAGTGGGTATGCGACCAGCATGGATCCAGACCAGCCTGCGCATCCGCGCAGTCTGGTCAGGATCCTTGCTGTTCGCTAACAGTTTCTCCAATTCCAATAGGCTTTAAAAGCGAACAGCATGGAGCCTGACCAGACTGCGCGGATGCGCAGGCTGGTCTGGATCCATGCTGGTCGCATACCCACTATGTTGGTTTTCTCATGGCACGGCTCATTTCATGATTACTCGGTGCGTGAAAATTAGTTCAGTAGGTTTTTTTTTCTTGCAATTCAGCATTTTGCGAGTTGATGAGATTAGAGTAACTTTTGACTTCATTGTTACACTGCCTTTTAGTCCCAATAATACATTGTCAAACAAATAGTTAACGGCCATGGTTTTTAACCGATATATTGTTTTATTTGTAAGTAATTTGACTGGCGCTACCAAGATCAGATAAACATTTTGTATTAGTAGACCAAAGGTCCTTTACAATGCCGCAGGTATAGTAAAAAATTCCTCTCTTCCTAAGCTAACAGATATTTTCATTGAGAAATAGGGTATTTAAAATATATTTACCTGTTGTAGGTATACAATTATTTGTAAGGTGATTATCGTTGGGGAGTATTACTATAATAGTATGTTATGTGAACAACTGTAATCCCGCCACTTGGTTGTTATGCTGTGAAAAATTATTACGTTTGAATGCTTTGTGTACTTTCTCGACATAATCCTGTAATAATATTTTACGAAACCTAGTAGATGGACAGAAGAAATGTTTCTGTCTAATTTGCATGCAAACATTTAACATTTTTAACATTAAACAGTATTAATTTAAATGTATGAATCAGAGTATAATTAATGTACAAGTGTAACTTTGGAAGAGATAAAAAAAATGATGATAATGCATGAAAAGTTATTCAGTTGACTTTTTAAAGCATAGTTGGGACTTAGATGGCAACTGTTTTCTGTCCAAAAATACACAAGTTTCCTGATAAATGACTGGTACTTTTTCCAGAGCAATGACCTGTATAATACAGACAAATATGGGTATTTCTAGCAGTGTTGTTGCTTGGAGGTTGCACTGTAAACAGCATCTGTGATACAAATAAATCTCAGTCTTGCCAGCAGGGTCGCTCCATAGAGGTTGCACTGTAAACAAGATCTGTAATACAGATAAATGTCAGTCTTGCCAGCCGTGTCGCTCCATAGAGATTGTACTGTAAACAGCATATGTAATGCAGACAAATCTCGGTCTTGCCAGTAGTGTTGCTCCATAGAGGTTGCACTGTAAACAGCATCTGTAATACAGACAAATCTCGGTCTTGCCAGCAGTGTGGCTCCATAGAGGTTGCACTGTAAACAGCATCTGTAATACAGACAAATCTTGGTCTTGCCAGTAGTGTTGCTCCATAGAGGTTGCACTGTAAACAGCATCTGTAATACAGACATTTCTTGGTCTTGGTCTTGCCAGTAGTGCTGCTCCATAGAGGTTGCACTGTAAACAGCATCTTTAATACAGACAAATCTCTGTCTTGCCAGCAGTGTCGCTCCATAGAGGTTGCACTGTAAACAACGTCTGTAATACTGACAAATCTCGGTCTTGCCAGCAGTGTAGCTTCATAGAGGTTGCACTGTAAACAGCGTCAGTAATACAGACAAATCTCGGTCTTGCCAACAGCATCTGTAATACAGACAAATCTCGGTCTTGCCAGCAGTGTTGCTCCATAGAGGTTGCACTGTAAATAATGTCTGTAATACAGACAAATCTCGGTCTTGCCAGTAGTGTCGCTCCATAGAGGTTGCACTGTAAACAGCATCTGTAATACAGACAAATCTTGGTCTTGCCAGTAGTGTTGCTCCATAGAGGTTGCACTGTAAACAACGTCTATAATACTGACAAATCTCGGTCTTGCCAGCAGTGTCACTCCATAGAGGTTGCACTGTAAACAGCGTCTGTAATACAGACAAATCTTGGTCTGGTCTTGCCAACAGCATCTGTAATACAGACAAACCTCGGTCTTGCCAGCAGTGTTGCTCCATAGAGGTTGCACTGTAAACAATGTCTGTAATACAGACAAATCTTGGTCTTGCCAGTAGTGTCGCTCCATAGAGGTTGCCCTGTAAACAACATCTGTAATACAGACAAATCTCGGTCTTGCCAGCAGTGTCGCTCCATAGAGGTTGCACTGTAAACAACATCTGTAATACAGCCAAATCTTGGTCTTGCCAGCAGTGTTGCTCCATAGAGGTTGCTGTAAACAACATGGGTAATACAGACAAATCTTGGTCTTGTCAGTAGTGTCGCTCCATAGAGGTTGGTTGCACTATTAACAGTGTCTATAATACAGACATTTCTTGGTCTTGCCAGTAGTGTCGCTCCATAGAGGTTGGTTGCAGTGTAAACAGCATCTGTAATACAGACAAATCTTGGTCTTGTCAGTAGTGTCGCTCCATAGAGGTTGGTTGCAGTGTAAACAGCATCTGTAATACAGCCAAATCTCGGTCTTGCCAGCAGTGTTGCTCCATAGAGTTTGCTGTAAACAACATGGGTAATACAGACAAATCTTGGTCTTGTCAGTAGTGTCGCTCCATAGAGGTTGGTTGCACTGTTAACAGTGTCTATAATACAGACATTTCTTGGACTTGTCAGTAGTGTCGCTCCATAGAGGTTGGTTGCAGTGTAAACAGCATCTGTAATACAGACAAATCTTGGTCTTGTCAGTAGTGTCGCTCCATAGAGGTTGGTTGCAGTGTAAACAGCATCTGTAATACAGACAAATCTTGGTCTTGACAGTAGTGTCACTCCATAGAGGTTGGTTGCACTGTTAACAGTGTCTATAATACAGACATTTCTTGGTCTTGTCAGTAGTGTCGCTCCATAGAGGTTGGTTGCAGTGTAAACAGCATCTGTAATACAGACAAATCTTGGTCTTGTCAGTAGTGTCGCTCCATAGAGGTTGGTTGCAGTGTAAACAGCATCTGTAATACAGACATTTCTTGGTCTTGTCAGTAGTGTCGCTCCATAGAGGTTGGTTGCAGTGTAAACAGCATCTGTAATACAGAAAAATCTTGGTCTTGTCAGTAGTGTCGCTCAATAGAGGTTGGTTGCACTGTAAACAGCATCTGTAATACAGACAAATCTTGGTCTTGCCAGTAGTGTCGCTCCATAGAGGTTGGTTGCAGTGTAAACAGCGTCTATAATACAGACAAATCTTGGTCTTGCCAGTAGTGTCGCTGCATAGAGGTTGGTTGCACTGTTAACAGTGTCTGTAATACAGACAATTCTTGGTCTTGCCAGTAGTGTCGCTCCATAGAGGTTGGTTGCACTGTAAACAGTGTCTATAATACAGACAATTCTTGGTCTTGCCAGTAGTGTCGCTGCATAGAGGTTGGTTGCAGTGTAAACAGTGTCTATAATACAGACAATTCTTGGTCTTGCCAGTAGTGTCGCTCCATAGAGGTTGGTTGCACTGTAAACAGTGTCTATAATACAGACAAACTTAAGTGCTGTAGATTGGAAAATATTTGTAATGGTTTTGTTTTTGGTAATATTTTAGAAATAATGCCAATTGGGAATTCAAAATTTATCTGCAACATGTCCTAAAACACAAACACTCATGTTTTGCAAGTTAAACAAGTCGTGGTCTTCTGTGAAGAGATACTGCTTTGATCCTTTCTAGATTTGAACCCTTGACATCTGTATGAGTGGTACAATTGCGATCTACATTTTACTTTTGTGATGAGTTTTAAGAATAGAACTACATCATAACTTGTTCATTGGGGGCAGGTACTGATTTTCATTGATTTTAAAGTTGCATTAATCTTCTGAAATTAACCCTTACCCTGCTATATTTCTGTAATGAACTTATCCACCTTTCAGTTTGACAGTACCTTTAACTGTAAAGTGGTGCTTACCAAAAAGATACTCACTGAATGGCGTTTAAAACTGACTTTGAATTCCATAATCTTAACGAAATGTAGCTATATTTTGGTCAAAACCTTGAAATTTAATCCCATTGAAATTAAATGATTCACAGTTTTGCCAAGGACAGTAGTGCCCACGCTTTGTGAATCATAAAATCCAGGTCAGTCTTTTGGCACTATCTTGGCAGACTTGGTAAAAGGAACCAATTAACCTGAAATGAACATTGATTAGTGGAATATTGAAAATAAAATTGATCTGTTCTTGTGTAACTAGATACTGAATTATTGAAAGAATTAAGTAAACCATAGTAGACCTTGGGATAATATGGAACGTGGAACTCTGCTAGAACAGTATATATTTACCTGAAAGCATTTAACTAGGGATTCATGGGAGTTAAAATTTGAAACAAAATGTAGGTAGGTGTTGATGAGTGATTGATAAAAAAGTAAGGTCAGTGTTCGAATTAGTTCTTGATCTGTAGGAGTTTAATAGTCAAATTTATATGGGTGTCAAAAATTAACTTGGACCGATCTCCAAATGAACAATACAAATTGAAAATTATATGACAAAATGACTAAAGAATTATTTAAATTTATGTAGGTGTTTGTGTTTTGTTAATGTGTCATTTGATGGATTACTGAATTATTCAGTTGTTTTCTTATAATATACGTAACTTTCTTAACATAAAGGGATATGCTTTTTACCTGTGGTTAATGATTCACAGATGCTTTGATGTTTCATTTTTTTTTAGAATTTACACTTTTATCATTTAGTAAAAAGATACATTTCTTTGTGTCATTTAATATTGATGATCGAGACGTAATCGAGAAACTTTTAACCTTCTGTGTTGTGATAATTTAAGAACATTTTAATCAAACCGTAACAAAAAATTAGAAGAGAGAAGCTATTGTATTAATAAAAACGTAAGTAAATAATCCATTATTGAACTTCTTTGATGGTATTTAGTATGTAAGAAAGAACGAACATGTATTTGTTTGTTGAATTTGTGATTGTGGATTGAGTCTGTATATAAGAGGTTCATTTGAGAGATAATGAAAAGTGCAACACCCCTCACGCCCCCTTGCACAAGTTTTATTTTTTCAGCCAATGCATTTTCATTCTGTAAAATGCTATCACTTGACTGCCTATAATAAAGCTAGCTATCCATAATGCATATTGTAGTAAGAGAAGTTAACCATGTTATAACTATGAAGGGAAGTAATTTAACATAAGTATAAGAAAAGACTATTACTGGTAAATATAACAATCAGTCTGTCTTGTAACATAACTCTGTCATAGATAGTGATTTGTCTCCCTTGTTGCAATTTATTTTTGACATGTTTGTAACACACCTGTTGATAGGTGGCAATGAGAGACAACACAATGCACAAGAAACATAACTCTGTTTTGAATATTTTTCAATTTATCTCCCTTTTTACACTGATTTTTAGCATAAGTTTGTTTGCAAAGTATACTTAAAGCTGTAAATTGAATAAAACTTGGTATTAACATACATTGACCATTACAAAATAAAATCCCTTTTCTCTTCTCTTTAGTAATATATCTATGTCCTTTATGCAAATATTTGCACACTTCCTGTGTCAAGCATATATCTGTGGAGCATGCAAAAGTTTACAGATAACTCTTGCTTCAATATTAACCCTTATTATGCTGGACACAATTGATTCTGCCTTTGCGACCAGTGTAGATCTTGATCAGCCTGCATATCCATGCAGTCTGATAATAATCTTCACTGTTCGCCATTCAGTTAGTATCTTTTTGGTAAGCATCCCTTTTAACAGTCAATGTAGACTAACTCCTATACTATGATATATCTTTTTTACATTTTTATGATTGAATGTAGTAAACTGAGCCAGTCTATATCCTATGTCCAATACCATACTGAATCATTTCAAGATTATTCCTCTGTGAAAATCTCTGAAATAGACTGGCTTTTGTCTCTATGAAATTGAATTCATCAAAAAAGGAAAAAATGTAGAAATATATTTATTATCAGTCTAGTAGCTAGTCTACAGTCAATGGTACTGTCCAGATTGAAAGATGGACATTTTCATTGTAGAAATTTAGCAGGGTGATTTAAAGTACCAAAACTCAGTATATTTCAAGTTATTCATACAGCTTATCTGTACATGTTACTGGTAAAAATGAACATGTGAAGCCGAAATCGTAAATTTTAAATGTGTGAATCTTAATGTACCGGTAGCTGGTATAACTCAACTAAATTTTTGCCAATTTTTTAGCATCATTTTTTAATGTAATATTATGTGTAGAGATTTACACATACACATACACATCTTGAAATCAGAACCTCTCTGTTGTCAGACCTAGCATATTTGTGGTAACAGAATTCTTTGTATTTTAACAAGAGAACTTGTGCAACAAAGACATGTATTAAAGACAATCATAACCTTGAAACTGTATATTCTAAATCCCAAGCAATTTTTTGTTTGATTACATTCTGAAGTACTGTTCTAAATATCAGATACTGGTCAGCTGGAAAATCAGATTACAGGATTTAAAAGGTGACCATGACCCTTTTGTATTCTCGACAGATGTCCACTGTTTCATTTTGTCTTCAGGAAAACTCAAAGTAGCACATCTTTCTTAATAACTCTGCATACCGTATTTGTAACAAAGCTGCTGTGTTTAAATATTTTGCAACTGCATTTTTTTATGGATTTCATTGTAAATATTTCAGGTGACTGGCTAAATCTATTAATAATAGTTATGTGAAAGTTACAGATATCTTAGAACTATTTTAATACTTAATTTATTTTTATAGTACCTGATGAGACCCAGTGTTGATTGGAGAATCATTCTGCAGACAAACTTTTCAGAATTTTTTTCCTAAAATCTTATTAATAAACATTTTTACCTTCTTCAAGGAGAATGTCAAAAATTAATTAAACCGTTCCCAAAAAGTGCTTTAATTTACATTACTAAAATACCATAAAATCCCCCACCCCACCCCCACTCTACCTTTTCCCACCACACCTCTTACCAATGTTCCCAACACTTAAGTAAATATGAATTGTTGTTTTTAACCCTTATCATGCGGGACCCGATTGATTCTGCATCTGTGAAGTCTGATCAAAATCTGCACTGGTGGCTATTCAGTCAGTATCTTTTTTGTAAGCACCCCTTTAAACAGTTAATGATACTGTCCAAAGTGACAAGTTCATTATAGAAATTTAGCAGGGTAAGGGTTAAGTTTATTATATCGCTCATGAAAACCCATATTGGTGACTCCTTCAGAAGACTGCATGTAAGTATTTGAAGTTAGTGGGAGGATAGTGCAAGATACAGAAGACGCTCCCATTCCAGAAACTTCCCTGGTTCTTTAGAAGGCCAGGTCTAAAGCACCCATACACGGGACTCTTATCCCAATGTTAGTCATTTTAATTGGAGGAGCGGGGACCTCGAAGTCGCAAGCCCTTAGTGTTGTAGTCAGAAAGTCCACTACATCCACTCTGAAATACTGTTTGATGTTTAATAATGTATACAACTGAGCAATTTACAAGAAATTAAAAAAATTATGTCCATTATTATGTGGCCCATATGTCTAGAATTGAATATTGTGAACATAAAAAATTTCATACAACAATTGGAAATGGATTATTGGTAACGTACCTAATATTGACCATTCTCAGCAGCTGTTACATACTTAAATAAAACTTTGATTTTTACCATCAGATAAAAATTAAATTTCACATTTATAGGTTTAATAATGTATTTGTAATAATGGCATGTCAGCAACTTAATTATAACATACATTGTAAAATATGGTTTATTTTGTGAAGTTTACGTAGAAAAAGATCTTTTCATATACTATATGGATTATATATTTACATACTATTCTTTCTTGAATAATGCTTTTGTGAAATTCTGTTGACGAATGGGTTTTTGTGGACAATAATTTCTCTTTGCCCGGAGTTTAGAATGTTTGCTTTTGTTATTGGACATTTTACTTATTAGACAAAAGAAGTGTATAATATCAACATTATTATATTTTCATTCTACTGTGTCAAAAACTCGATCAAGTGATTTTCGCAACATTTATGCATTCTTTAAAGGGTATCTGGTTATTAAATTCGCCTTATGTGAAATGTAGAAGGGATTGTAGAGGCAGGAAGTCTTTTGTTATAAGGTAAGACAGTTAACATCTGTTATAATTATTTTACGGAAATCTTTGAATGGAGTTTAATAAGGTACTTATTGCAATTCTATGTAAGTTCAAGAACTGTCATTTTTTTACGAGTGCATGTTCACTGATTGCATTGTGGTTATGTTTATTTTGAAAATTCTATTGTACATTATTGATGGTCACCATTAAAATGCCGAATTGAAATCTTTGGCGATTTCATTTTTTTTTTTACTATTAAGTAGAGGAATTCACAGCATATTTCTGGAAAATACACTATCACTTATCCAGCTATAGTAAATTTAAAGCCTTATTCGATCATGTGATAATATGCTGAAGCACATTTATGTGGCAATATGTGGTCGCACAAAAACGTGAAAATGGAAATCCGCCAATGAAGTTGAAACTTTGGTATCTTTCATTTAAGTGAGAAAAAAGAAAAGTTTGAGATAAAATTGATGTTTCTAATTTATGCACAGAAAAATTGAGTGTCTGTAAGATTGTCGTCTTAAATAAAAACCATCAATATGTTGTAACATTATATTAAACGACAATTACTGGAATCTGCTTGATCATGATTTTGTTACTACCGGTATATCTACCCAGATACAGCATAACATTAACACTAAGTTTAAAAGAAATCAACATTTTTGCACCAAAATCAACCAAAAAATGTAAAAGTATGACCCTCTATATTTTTTTTATCCTCAGTGTGATATTATTATAATCAAAGATGTTGCCTCCAAAACATTACAAAACACTACATAATTTTATATACATGATAAAACTTTTGGTTAACAGAAAAATCCACCTTACAGAATCTGTATGTTTTACCAAGAGTAGGTTTTCCTAAGATTTGAGGCATTTGGCGCTTTTGTTGTGAACCTTGTGAATTTGAAATTTAAAGGTCATGTCTTTATCTTATTATGGAAATTATTTGTACTTTCTTGTTATCTCTAGAATGTTTTTTGTCCAAATCTATTTATTTTAGGTAACGTAAATTATATTATGTATTCAAAAACCTATAAATTGAATTTAAAAAAAGAACAACAGAAGAGTGATTTTATATGCTAAGTAAATGTTTGTCTAAAAACTGCAAAAGTATTAAGTATAACATATTGATAAAAAATGAGGTGGTAAATTTTTATCTAAAATCTTAAAAGGTGTTAATAATCTGTTGGGTGCTTACTTGCACAATGTCATGCTGTAAGATATTATCAGAAAAAAAGAAAAATGTAATTTACAAGTTACTGATGTTATCGTGTGTTATTCTTACTAATAGTGACTGTAAATATTGATGTTATCATGTGTTACTTTGACTGATAGTGAATATGTAACTACCCTTTACCACCGTTTTCTGTGACTATTAGCGGCTTGGTTGGCAAGAGTCAGTTGCAGTCTGTTGTCAAATATTAGCACCTCTTTTCTTAATGAAATATTGCTAGCGTTAATTATCACATGTTGCCCGAATTTATCATATACGGTTATATTTGATTTAATAATATAGTGCAACTTTTTCCTAATTTTTATTCTGACTTTTGCTGCTGTTTGTTAAATGGATATATTTGGAAATGGTCTAAAATCTTTAACAAATTAACAAAGTGTTTTGTTGAGAAAATGGCAGTATGACTGAATTTTTGCCAAAAACTGTACAGCACGGAAACAATAATATGTTTCAAAAAATATTTATATAGTTTTTAGAATACTTCATTCATCTAGTTTAACAAGAAAAGACGAAGTAAAAGTTGTGCAAAATGTTTTTGTTTATTTAAAAGTGTACCCAAGCTTGTCTGTAAATTGAAATTATAACATACTTGGAAGTTAAGTGTAAAATTTAGTGAAATTTAAAAACAAAAGGAACATTTGATAAAATTTTACTTTTATTTGGGACAATTTGGTCATAGTATACCTGTTTGGCGCCATATAACCTATACTGTGTTGGTGCGCCGTAAAACCCAAATAAATAAATAAATAAATAAATAAATTAAATTAAGTGTTAAAATGTGTCAGAAAACTTTGTCAAAAAATAAAGTGAACACCCCTGCAACTGTGATAGTGGAACAAAATGTTCCTCGAAGGACAAGGGTGACAGCAAAATCTGTGAAGTGGAAAAATGAGGTAGGAATCAAGATCTACAGTGATTCTAATTTATTATTTCCAAGTACTGATAGTGATTTTACTCTTTTTATGCCCCCGGCATCTACTGATGCGGGAGGCATTTAGTGATTGTCCTGTCCGTTCGTCCGTCCGTCCATCCGTACGAGGTTAACCAAATGGGACCGTTTCGTCTAGCATCAATACCCCTTACTAGAATGACTTGATACTAATGCAGATGTAACCTGTGACCATTCCTCATCTTCAGACATCACCTGACCTCAGTTTGACCTTGAACTTGACCTCGTTTTGGACATAGGTTGCTTTGTATCGACAAGGATGCCACCGGGGGAATCAAGCGTTTATTGAACGCAGCTTCTTGTTATACTTTTCAATACATAATTTTAAAATTGCCCTTGAAGATTTCACAACAGTCATGCTAAAACACATAATTACAAAACCAAACATTATTAGTCATTTATTATGCACTAAAGACATTTTGATGTAGCATGTTGTGTTTGCAAATACATGTATTTGCATTATTTTTTGCATTGTCAAGGCTAACTAAATTTTTAATTTGGTTAGTGTCTTAGTAGCATGTTCAAACCTTGCTGTGGTAGTAAGAATTGAGTCGCACCATGAGAAAATCAACATAGTGGCTTTGCGACCAGCATGGATCCAGACCAGCCTGCGCATCCATGCAGTCTGGTCAGGATCCATGCTGTTCGCTTTCAAAGCCTATTGCAATTAGAAAAACCGATAGCGAACAGCATGGATCCTGACCAGACTGCGCGGATGGTTTTCTCATGGCGTTCAATTCTTTTTAAACTTTGATAACCTGGTAGGCTGATACAATTTTTTAAGTTTTCATTTTATGGGCATACTGAGTATATGTATTTCCAAATAGGTAAATTTCAGTTAAATCAAAATTTAAATTTCTTACATTTTGGAAAAACAAATTGAATTTTATGCGGATCAATTTACAAACAAGGACAAAAGTTTGTAGCCCAATTTGACATAAAATACCGCATTAAAAACGGCTTTTGACAATAAAATTAAAAAAGGAGAAAAATGAGATATTTAACATTGAAAAAGTTTCTTTCAAACATGTTTGCGTTCTTTAGAGAAATGAAGCTAGTGCGTATCTTTGTGTTAAAGTTAAAAAGAAAAATGTATAAAAGTTAGAGATATATCTTCAGACAAAAGTAAAAAGTACTGAATTTTAACGTTTAACATTATTTTTTCAACAGTATTTCATTTAAACCAACCTATGGCCAGTATTAACTGACAGCTTCTCCACATGTATCAGACAGAGACCTAAGATGTTGATGATGTCTTCTTTCTACTGACTGGGCTGATGGTATTGACACTGAGAGCCATATTAGCTAGCAGGTTTAAACTTGTACACTCTACTGACTTGGCTGACGGGATGGACAAGCTGTGTGGGCTGAGAGCCCTACCAGCTAGCTGGTTTAAACTTGTGCACTCTACTGTCTGGGCTGAGAGCCCTACCAGCTAGCTGGTTTGAACTTGGCACTCTACTGACTGGACTGAGAGCCTTACCAGCTAGCTGGTTTGAACTTGTGCACTCTGCTGACTGGGCTGACGGTACGGACAACCCGTGACAGAGAAACAAGTGGGATACATCTTTTAACCGTCACCTAGTAATTAACAGGTTTAATAACGAAATGAATGATTATATGAAATGACATCACTGCACAGGTCACTTAATACAGGTTTAATGTTGTTTGGTATATAGTTATTATGTAAGAAAGCAACATCAGATATTTGTTATTTGAATGTTGAAGTGGATAGATCGAGCTTAGAGCTAAAAGCTTGTGAACAGCATATTTTATTGAATTTTTACTTAAGTTGATTCTTTTGTTAAGACTGACACAATGACGTTTGTCACTGACTCTGGCCTAAGCAAATATCCTGCCTGTTGAATAATAAATAAATTCTGAATTTCGCTACTTTGCAGATTGATTGTTTGCCGATTTTTCCAGTTGATCAGTTAGTTGGAGTTTCGCTATTTATTTTTCTAATAACGTTGCTCATAGGAGATTTAATTGTCCTCGGGACTGACAGTTAAACGAACCCAACTGTATACAGTTATATCAGATAAATAACGGGTCGTCTGTTTGCTGTATTGTTTAGCGGGTTTTTAAAATATTGAGCATGGTTTGGCAAATGTCAATGCTCTTTCGTACTTGATACAGCATGACCTCGCTACTTTGTTTTTGAAAATTGAACTCTTGTTTCTTTTCTTTTCGGATATATGACTTTATTGGGACTTAAATTACTGTACTGAGGATGTTCTGTAAAATGTGCTGCGGTCCAGAGGAGTTGGAACCCCCCAAGGTATATATCTCTGATAATGAAATCTGTACTGCAACATTGCAGACTTTTGTCTTTATCATTTTTTTTTTCAATTTTCTTTACTTTAGTAAAAAGGTGGATTAGATTATTTTCTGAGTTTTCTCTTTCTTTGATGTGTATTTTATCTTTATTTGTGCTGAATGTTTTATTATAAGGGAGTAGAAAGGTTTAAGATCAGTAATAAGAGTTTGATAGGAAATACAGAAGCAAAACTGAAGTACTCTTATTTATTAAAGGAATCTGAACAAAATATTTGAGCTGCACCATGAGAAAACCATGATGGTTATTTTTTCTTATCTTTCTCATTTTGCACAGTATTTTTATATTGATTCTCTTTTCTGCAAGGCTTTAAAGCAAATCAAGATAACTTAATTTATATTGTAGTATAAGAGGATTTTGCCTGTACCTGGGTAATATGTTGTACATATTTTGCTGTCATTAAGAGTGACCCGCTTAGAAATAAGCATTCTTTTTGTCCAATTTCTACTGAATGGAATCATGTTATCTAGAGTAATTGCGCTTGAATTGACTTTTAATTGCTATTTGTTATTGCCTTAAGATTTCTTCAGAATGACACATTTTGTCCCTTAAAATTTGCTGAATAAATTGAAGAAGAAAAATGAAATACTGAACATGGTTATTAAATAACTAAATTTCTAGATAAATGAAAATCTAAAGTAAACACCTTAGAAATATTTTTCCTTTTTGTTTGAAATGGCATTGAAAAAAGTTTGAATTACATGTATCCAACATGCACACACAATAAAACCGCTGCGTTTTTCGACACTGAAGATTTGATCGTAACATTGATAAGATTTTCTTATTGCCCTCTTTAGAAAAGATGAGATAATATTTAATTAATTCTCCATTTAAGATGTCAAGAAAGAAATTGGTGTAAAAAGAAGCCAAAATCTTGATTTTTTTTTTTTTGGAAGACTTCATAATTTGAGCCGCACCATGAGAAAACCAACATAACGCATCCGCGCAGTCTGGTCAGGATCCATGCTGTTCGCTTTCAAAGCCTATTGCAATTAGAAAAACTGTTAGCAAACAGCATGGGTCCATGTTCAGGTCGCAAATGCACTATGTTGGTTTTCTCATGGTGCGGCTTAAATTTTTATTTGACAGACATGTAGTAATTATGTTTTGACTGTATTTCAATTATCAAAAGCAACATGTCAATTTGGCCATAATTTATAGAAAAGTTGCATTGTATATACACCTACACAAAATCTGTTTCCTGGTTATATGCTGAGACTCCCAGCAGGAATTATCTCCCTTCGCATAAAGTCACTTTTTCCGTAATGAGGGTTTCACTCAAGACAATACTATTCATACCATTCAGTATGAACTTTTTAAATTTTCGAAATAAATTCATTCTTTAAAATACCATCTTGATTTTGCTGAAATTCATGAAAAGTTGAAAACCCCTGTCACAGATTTGATGGATGAAACAGAAAATTCTTTAGGAATTTTTTTTTGTTATAACTTCATCCTAAATAAATCTAAAATTCAATATAAAATGTTTTTAACAGTCTTGAAATTTGATCACTATTGGATGTAATGACTACATTTCAAGTGTTTATTCAGCGTTAAAATGATATCATTAGATTGTGATACGATTGCTCATTAATTTTAACTCGAATATTGAATAATCTAAACATTATTTGATATTGTGTAAACTTATACATTTTTGTACAGTGGCATATAATATTTCTACTACTTTACAATTCACGCATAATAGAATGGTATTTGAGACCTTGAAGAATAAAAATTATTTCTACATTTAGAAAATTGGAAATTGGAAAATTTGCGACCACAATAACACAAGGTATTTTAAAAAGTACAATCAGTTCTATTGATTAAAACAACATATAACAAAGACTTGACCCTTCCGCACATGTGGCAGGTGTCCCCGGTCTCGTGCCGAGGCAAATGAAAGAGATCGTATCATACAGGCAAATGATTGTTGAATTATAGATTTGTATAGGAGACATTGTATAGTCTTAAGTTTTAGTCATTGTTTAGACATGCTGCACTTTTTTTCAAGGTAAAGTGACTGAAGGCATGTTGCCTGACAAACATCAAAAGCTCGAAAAGGAAAAGGAAAAAAGAAAAAAAAGAATCAAGTAGAAAAATCATCCTTTTGATAGAAATAACCAGCTGAAGAATTTTTACTTTAAAGCCAAGGTCAAGGTCACCTTGGGGTTCAAATAGCTTTGGGTTTTTTTTTGCATGCAGGGTTCAAAATATTGTTCTTTTTTTTATGCTCTTTATCTTGTAAAGCGCTTGAAAGAATTTCTTAAAACTAGCATCAGTTCCCCCCCTCCCCCACCCACCCCCCAATCATCAAGTTGATGTGCACAGCACACATTAGAAGTTATTAACTAGGTCCAAGGTCAAGGTCACACATGTCTTGTAAAGCACTGAAAAGATTTTCATAGCATTAGTATTAATTGTTAACCAAAAAAAGTTCAGAGCACACAACACAAAGTATTATGTCCGACCTCAATCCCTGTATCAGAGTGATGTCTTGGGGTATTAATCGCCTTTAGTGATAGCTCTAGTTTGGATTGAAGTTGAAAAAACTTATGAGAACGTGGATTGAATCAGCTGCAGTGATTTTGCTCAGATATATGAATGTTGATCGTAAAATGATGATTATAGTCAATAAATTTAAACAGTTTGTATATAAAATAAAGAAATCAAGTTATTTTGATATAATAAATATTTACTTAGACAGAAATAAAAAAGAACTGTTGACATGAAAATTAAGTATAGTGGTAATGTACCGGTAATATGCTAGATTTTAAACTTGTCAAGAACACAGTTTGAATAGTCACTGAATTAAGAAATTTTACGTGGGACAAAAATATTTTGTTACAAGTGAATGGTTTAATAGATTTATTTATTTTTTGCTTTTATAGGGTTTAAAAATTGTGGGCGTTGTGTTAGAAATATAACTTGTGATGTCTGTATTAAGTGAAGCAAGCACATTGAGACAAATATATCAAACAAAAAATGATTCAAAGTAATTTTAACTAACATAATTGTGAACATTTCAAAAGGCAGATAAATGTGGAAAAATTTGATGAATTAGTTTCTTGTCAGTTTTATGGGGGGGGGGGGGGGGGGGGGGAATTGAAACTTAAAAAGTAAAATAGATGGGAGTTTTTTTTTATTCATTAAGATTTGAGGCAACCACCAAAAAAATGCACTTAATCTGCCTTGAATTTAAATGATTTGACGGTAAAACGAGTAATGAGATTTGCTTTATTTTAAACACTATTGTACTGTTTAAAGTATGCATGTTTTATAATTCAAGGAATAATGCAGGTAATGTTGAGAATTTTTTTTAAGAAATGATATATCACAAACAGTGATTTGTCATTGAATAAATTCATTGTTTGGTGTTTAGATGCAAAGAAATTGTATCATCAGGCAGCTGCAATGACAAACAATGATTTTATTTAACATTTCTGAAATGGACTGGTCTATCATTCAGTTTGGACTGGTCTGTCATTCAGTTTCAACTTGTTTATCAAAGGAGTGTTCACTGAAAATTTACTGACTCAGTGACTGTATAGAAAACAGGGCAGACCATAATCAGCCTGCTTGGACATGCAGGCTGATTACACTGGTTGCAAAGGCAGAATCACTTGCCACAAGCAAGTTAAATGTTAAGAGCAAGTTACTGTTCTTTCATGGATTCTAACAAGATACAAGGATCTTTGAAGACATTTATCAAATATTTGCTTGCTTTATGTGGGTTTTCTTTAAAGGTTTGATGCTATGACATCATAATTGTGACATACAAATAATGATGCTGTTGCATAATAACACACAGTTTCTGCCTTTGATCTGAGTTTAATAGGAAAATAAATGGGGTTGACTGTGTTAGAATATATTTTACTATGCAGCGCAGCCTCAGGACAACCAAACTCCAATGCAGTGATCTCCCTTGCCGCTTCGCTCATTGATCACTGCCACCACAACATTCACGTGACCATAGTTCATCATGTGATGATCTATTTATAAGTTAACATACATATTAATATGATATACCAAACTTCTGTCAATAACATATCTTGGCCAGCAGGAAAATATTCAAAAGCCTCCATCTGTTTCGGCTTGGGTCAAATGGCAGCATTATAATAGTGAACCGCGTCAAAGATTAATGTCGACATACTCGTTTGTTTACTTTCAGTTTCGTTGCAGGATACTTACCGGTCATGTAAATAAATACCTATTTTCATTCAAAATCATTATCTTTTTCATTATGGAACATTCGCCTGTGCTAATAGAAGTGTAAACTTCGAAAACATTGGGGAAAAAATAACTAAATGATTATATAACTAAAAGAAGTCCACTTAGCTGAATTTTAGCTAAAAACATTGATCAGTGAGCGAAGCGGCAAGGGAGATCACTGTGTTGGAGTTTGCAGGACAACTTGTGTCTGATAGGAAAGAAAAACAGGAAGTAAATTGCACAGCAGTGTTGCAACCACGAAAAATAGTCCTCCATGGATATTAATGATTTCACAGTATTTATCAAATTTTAACTTCTATGAAGTCAAGTAGATAAGTGTGAAATGAAAAAAAGCACTTGTTATAAAATTTATGCTGACTCAGCATGAATGAAAAATATTGTTCACAACTTTTTCCCTGTACGTATACGTTTTTTGTTAGCAACTTGTAATTTCCCCAACAAACTAGTTGGGAAGAAAGGTGAAAGAGTAACCAACATTCTAATCTGAAATGGAGTATTCAGAATTACTTATAAGTTGCCTTATATGTTCTAGATGTGCATATATACTATGCCAGTAATACTGATAACTTTATTTATTACATACTCAGTTATGAACTCTGTAAAGTTACAGTGGAAACTTAAATGTCAATATTTTTACCTACTGACGTTCAGTTTTCGTATCGGATGTATGATGTCATTTGTGACGTCAGTTTCGTGTGTTTTGTCTTGTTTAGAATTTCTTTAACAACATTTTTAATTGTACTCATTCCAAAGAACAAATCTATACAAGTTTTATGATAATTGTTATTGTAGATGCGTATGTGGTAAAACCATTATTAGATTGCATTGAGAAATAATTGAGCTGTGCCATGAGAAAACCAACATAGTGCGTTTGCGACCAGCATGGATCCAGACCAGCCTGCACGTCTGCCCAGTCTGGTCAGGATCCATGCTGTTTCGCTTTCAAAGCCTATTGCAATTAGAGAAACTGTTAGCGAATAGCATGAATCCTGACCTGACTGTGCAGATGCGCAGGCTGGTCTGGATCCATGCTGGTCACAAATGCACTAGTGGGTTTTCTCATAGTGCAGCTCATATGCACGAGTTCTTTGGCAGAATAATATTACTCTCCTAAAGTTGCGCAGTACTTCAACTTGTCTCTCGATACAAGTCTGATGACCTACAAATAAATTTGTAATAATAGAAGAATCTACTAACAAAATCCCTTAAAAGTTATACTCAGAAAATGAGAAAAGTCCATATGGATGTGAGAAGTTAGCATCACCTGATATAGAAATTATGTTGAAAACTACTCAAATTAAAATCTTATCCTTTAAATACAGTGAGATTAAACTTTTTAGCTGACATCAACCATTTAGCCTGAAAACCTATTACAAAATGATAAATGGATGTCATGGGGGCCCTGATAAATCATGAAGTAATCAGCTGAGTTTTAAATGGAAGCTGCTTTAACATGTTCAAGTATTTAAGATTTTCCTGTAATTTATAATAAATGCGAAATTTAAACTGTGTTCTTTATGTTTGATAAATCATCCATGGTATGACAAGCAGCTTTCTGAATTGCTTGTTTGATAATCTTTATCTCTCATCAGTGATAACTGAATTATGGATGAGGCAATTTAAGTATCTATGGTGAAGTGACATCATCTACATTACCATTAATTATGATAGATATTAGAAGGTAAAGATATTTATTGTGTGACGAAACAAAAAAAAAAAAATGAAACTAGAAAATTGAAGACAGAAATAGAACTAAAATTGAAGATAGAAATAGTGATTAAAGTAATCCATATCATCCTAAACTTCCTCCTCCTCCCCCTCCTCATCATCACCAATACCATCATCATCATCATCACTATCATCATCAACAACAACAACAGCACTACCACCACCACCATCATCATCATCATCATCATTAACTTTTTTTGTAGAGGGTTCCATTGGAATTGTATTATGGTAGGCTGCTAAATATTGATGTATTTGTCACTTGCAAAAATTTAAGGGCATAAAGCAAAAAAAAAAGCTTTTTACATTCTTTGTACAAATGGAGATAGTACCCTTTTGCTTTCCACTCTTAAACTATTAAGAGAAGTTATTTTGAAGAAGCCTTGAAGGTTTTGCTTATTTGAACTTTTTTTTAAGATTTTATATACAGTATATGGGGTACTTGTTTGTGCAATTGTTAGTATAATTGGAGTGACAAATTATTGTATTTATAAGGAAGAAACAACCCACAAACTGGAATGTTCATCATCTTATGAGTATTGTTCTTCTCAAAAAAGGCACAAAGGGTCATCTTTCATAAATTACATGTACGGGATTTAGGGATTTATTGATGTGTGGTTATGAGTGAATCCACATTTTGTTTCAGGAGATATTGATTCATGACTCAATCTGTGAATGAAATCAATGGTCAGACTGTTGCAGCAGACGTCAGTCCTTTGTTTCCTACCTCCTCATTAGGAGAGTTATTCTTTATGAACACAAAGGAAAGTTAATTACCGGTAACTTTACTCCTAGTGAAAACAAAAAAATGAATTTTGCTGTAAATTAAAAAAAAAAAAGGGAGTGGAAATATTAACTTTTGGATAAAACTGTAATATGTATTACAAATATTTTCAGGTTGCCTTTTTTCCCAGTGAACGTCACTGGACGTGGAAGCCCTTACAACGTGCATACAGACAACGCAGTTTAGAGCAGCAAAAACAGAATAAAATGGTGGAGTCAAAACGAAGTGAGACAATATTAAAGAATTTAGCTCAAGAATTGCTAACTGATGAAGAATGTCAACTTTTTAAGCAAGCTTTGCATCATTTTCGAGTCTCACATTCAGTTCCAACATTGTGCCAACAGCTTAAACAAGTGATAAACACAACTTCAAAAATTCTTTTGTTGGTGGAATTAAGTATGCGCATGCCATCAAATCTCCAGGAAGATTTCCATAGGTTATGTTCATTACAATTTCCAAATTACGATTCATATCTTAAAATATTCAGGAGTGGTAATTCTAACGAAATGCCACACATAATTGCTCAAGACTCCTCCGGAAAAATCAGAATTGTTTCAAGAGGAAGTGAAAAGAAGATGATGATGAAATACAATAATCAAAAACAGACATATGAGTTGCGCTCACTGCCAGGAACCAGCATTACTAGCGGTGTTTACAGCAATGGTAGTGATAGTGAGGACGATTTCGATGAAATTGAAGCAATTAAAGACAGTCAGGGTACTGGCAGAGCAACACCTGTTCATTTGAAAGGGAAGAAGAATGTCCATAAAGTGTTTCTGAACCGCCATGAAGATGGGAGTCTGGGTCTAGGTATTACAGGCGGGAAGGAATATGGGACAGAACTGATTATAAATGTTGTCGAGGAAGGCGGACCTGCAGCTTTGCAGGTATTACTGATGTGCTTTTATGTTTATTGAAATAATTTTTTCACTTATCAGCTGGTAAACTTAAAACTTATTTGTGCAGTGGAATATTTTTTTTTCTGAAAAGTTTGACAGTTTTGAGTACTAAACAATGATTCAATGTTTAATATTTTATGGAATATTTACCTGTACATAGAATTAAACATTTATAATGCTTCAGTTAGTATAACATGCACTGAAAAATCATTAGAATTTGTACAGGACTAATTTTTAGCTCATCTGGGCACGAAGTGCTCAAAGGTGAGCTTTTGTTATCGCCCTGTGTCAGTCGTCCGTCAGTCGTCTGTCAGTCGTCCATCCGTCATTGTCAACAATTTGACTGTTAACACTCTAGAGGTCACAATTTGGCCCAATCTTAATTGAAATTGTCAGAATGCAGCAAATAAAATCTTGGTGAGTTGATATTGTTCTTCTGAATGACGTGGTCTAAAAATAGTCACATGGTTAATATTTAATGGAAACTTTAACCTACTAGAAGGTCAAACATTTTGGCAATCTTATGAAACTATGAATCAAGAATTGTACACTAATTTTAAGTCTTGGAAAAGTTCAATGATTGTGTTCGTCCTGGGTGTCCTAAGAACTAGTCGTCCACCGTCAAGTCAAATTGAACTGTTAAACACTTACAGGCCAATTTTGGCCCAATCTTAATGAAACTTGGTCTAGAATGCTAACAATGATATCTTGAATGAGTTCGATATTGAGTCATCTGGGGTCAAAAACTAGGTCACCAGGTCAAATCAAAGGAAAAGCTAGTTAACACTGTAGGGGCCTATTTTATGATCATATCTTAATGAAACTTAGTCAGAATGTTACTCTCAATAAAGTCTTGGATGGGTTTGTTATTGGGTCATCTGGGGTCAAAAACTAGGTCACCAGGTCAAATCAAAGGAAAAGCTTGTTAACACTCTAGAGGTCACAATTTTGGCCCAATCTTAATGAAACTTGGTCAGAATGTTACCCTCAATAAAATCTTGCATGAATTCAATATTGGGTCATCTGGGATCAGAAACTAGGTCACCAGGTCAAATCAAAGGAAAAGCTTGTTAACACTCCAGAGGTCACAATTTTGGCCCGATCTTAATGAAACTTGATCAGAATGTTACTTACCCTCAATAAAATCTTGGATGAATTTGATATTGGGTCATCTGCAGTGTAAAACTAGGTCACCAGGTCAAATCAAAGGAAAAGCTTGTAAACATTGTACAGGCCACATTTATGACTGTATCTTCATGAAACCTGGTCAGAATGTTAATCTTGGTGATCTAAAGATACAGTTTGAATCTGGGTTATGTAGGATGAAAAACTAGGTCACCAGGTCAAATCAAAGGAAAAGCTAGTTAACACTGTAGAGGCCACATTTATGACCATATCTTAATGAAACTTGGTCAGAATGTTAATCTTGATGATCTTTAGGTCACGTTCAAATCTAGGTCAGGTGGGATAAAAAACTAGGTCACTAGGTCAAATCAAAGGAAAAGCTTGTTAACACTCTAGAGGCCACATTTATGGTTGTATCGTCATTAAACTTGGTCAGAATGTTTATCTTGATGATCTTTAAATCAAGTTTGAATCTGGTTCATGTGGGGTCAAAAACTAGGTCACCAGGTCAAATCAAAGGAAAAGCTTGTTAACACTCTAGAGGCCACATTTAAGACTGTATCTTCATGAAACTTAGTCAGAATGTTAATCTTGATGATCTTTAGGTCAAGTTCGAATCTGGGTCATGTGGGGTCAAAAACTAGGTCACCGGGTCAAATCAAAGGAAAAGCTAGTTAACACTTTAGAGGCCAAATTTATGACCATATCTAAATGAAACTTGGTCAGAATGTTAATCTTGATGATCTTTAGGTCAGTAGGTCAGGTGAGCAATACAGGGCCTTCATGGCCCTCTTGTTATGGATTTCGTGGTTATATAAATCCACAAAATTAAATCCCAATGTACAGAATGATGAAAATGCCATTCATTTTATATTCAGAAGTTGAATTCCACAAATTCATATCGCCACAAAATAGCCGTTTTAGCTGAAAGCACGAAATTTCATGCCTACGAAATTAAATGATTTTATAGTATGAGTTTATAGCATCTACATAAGACCATGCTGTTCTTTATTTCCTTACATGGTATTAATTTCATACCTAGTTTTTGCTTCATAAAGTCGCAGTGATTTTACTTTGTTCTGGCTGATGGAATTATTTCCAAATGGCTTATGTCTATTACCTATTATTAAAGACATAATTATGCTATACCAAGAAATTATTCCACGCTTGAATTAAATGAAGCTTGTATTTGTTTTGACTCATTAATGAGCCGTGCCATGGGGAAACCAACATAATGGCTTTGCGACCAGCATGGATCCAGACCAGCCTGCGCATCCGCGCAGTCTGGTCAGGATCCATGCTGTTCGCTTTCAAAGCCTATTGCTATTAGAGAAACTGTTAGCGAACAGCATGGATCCTGACCAGACTGCGTGGATGCGCAGGCTGGTCTGGATCCATGCTGGTCGCAAACCCACTATGTTGGTTTTCTCATGGCGCGGCTCATTTATTTAAAGCAGATTCAGTATTTGAGATTTTTAATTGCACTATCATACAAATGTAAATTTCCTTGCATCGTAAAATGGGTTTTGCCTGATGAGGTTGGGAGGGGAACAGCAGAGGGAGGGATTTAGGACATATTGTGGCAACTTTCTAGCTTTAATGGCTACAGAAGACACCTTGATACATCATATCTTACATGGGTAGGCAACCATCAGCAAGCTGGCACACAGAAGAATTATGTACCCCTCTAACAGTGGTGGCAAGTGTTTGGAAGACAAAGGCCTTAGCTACTCAGCAATGGAGGCTCCAACAAAGAGCATAAAAATGAGAAATTAATGAAATAAATATCACGTTTATTGATAAATCATGCATGAAGGAACTAATATTGAATAATATTTCAGGGCTTACAGGTGGGGGATAAGATATTGGAGGTGAATGGTCACAACTTCCACAACATTACACATGCTGAGGCTGTCATGATCATGAGAAATGCTTGGAACCTCATTATATTGATAGAGAGGCCCGACGAAAATGAGGAAAATACAGGTACGCTGTTTGGCTAGAATTTTATGTCTTCATCACCTTAAAGTCTACCAAATTTGAAGTATTTGGTGAAACAAACAATTAATTTTAGCTGATTTTATAACCTTAAATAGATTGAAAGCTTAACCTTGTTAATGTCTCCCTATATATTTATTGATTTTGTATGTCTTGTCATACTATGACAATATGTCATATTCTTTAAAGTCTTTAATTCAGGAATTAATGTCCTGCGGTAAGAGTCATTTTGGCTGAAATCACAAGAACTTATGCCAATAAAATTCCACAGTTATAGAGAAAGAATTCTAAAAATTTCAATATTAGGCCTAAAAAAATACTGTTTGTTTCCGGTAACATGCCCCCCCCCCCCCCACCACACCAAAAAAAATAGGGGAGGTAGGATGGATTTTTTTTGTGGGGGGTGGGGAGGATTTTTTTTTAACAATGAAGAAAGAACAATTCAAAGCAAGAAGTATAATAAACAGCGAAAATATCGATTTTTTTCAAACACTATAAAAACATTTAGGGTCGCATAGGTCGGGATATTTATACGGAAATAAACAATTTTTTAGGCCTTAAATTCTTCATGCTTTTAAAGACCACTGTAAAAATAGAGAAATATTTTAATTGCTATAAATTGACCCCACATAAAAACATTGATGAAATATGAAATGAAAATAGCATTTTTCGTGAAGGAGGATTTTCCTCATTATCGTTCTGTATTTAGCACAATGTATTATTTTTGGATTAAAAGTAAAGGTGCGCTTGTGTCATTATGGCCTTAAACCTTGTTTGCTGTCTTTAAATCCAAAACATACAAAAATCTTGGAGGAGTTTATATAACTGAAATGTCCTGATTTTGATATGTATAGCATGAATGCAGTATTAACTTATTTCTACACTAATGGGGTGAACATTTAAATATATTTTAATGAGAGCGATTTTTGACCTCTTAATGTCAATATTGAAATAAGTTTATAGAGCAAAATAGTTGTAAAATAGTTTAATATTTATGTATGTTTTTAGTAAAATGATACCAGTGTATGTGATGAGATATTTATGGGTGAAATTATGGTCATTCGAAAAATGTTAAACGTTACAGTTTCCTCATTTAACCCCAGCAAGGACTTGCATTTAAAAGACTGCCATAAATGTTTTACCAGTCAAATAGTTTGATTGTTTGATGGAACAGTGACTTAGTATTACTAAAAACCTGCCTTCAGACCCTCCTTCCCCTAACCACACACAATTTCTACCTTCAATGTGAAGATACCTTTAGTTTTTTTAAAAGAACCCAAACAACTAAAGAAATGATAAACCATCACTCTGCTACAGAAATTCGCCCTATATATTCACTAAAATGATATGCATTGAAACAACTTAATATAAAATGTGAGAATTATCTCCCTTTTCATGTCAGTTAAAATGTTGTCTACAAAAATTAGTGGTGTTGTTAACTACATATCACATAATGTCATAGTGTGAACATGTGCTAAGTAATTGTTTAATCAAGAGTATGTTAACAGAGGTTTTTAGCTCGACTATTCGAAGAATAGGGGAGCTATCCTACTCACCCCGGCGTTGGCGTTAGCGTGAGCATGAGCGTCACACAAATATAAAAGTTTGCGTACCACCCCAAATATTTTCAAAGTCCATTGAGATATTGCTTTCATATTTTGCATACTTGTTTACCATCATGACCCCAGTCTGTAAAAAGTAGGAGGCAACTCTATCAAGCATTTTGACTGAATTATGGCCCCTTTTCAACTTAAAATAAATGTTAAAGTTTGCGTACCACCCCAAACATTTTCAAAGTCCATTGAGATATTGCTTTCATATTTTGCATACTTGTTTACCATCATGACCCCAGTCTGTAAAAAGGAGGAGGCAACTCTATCAAGCATTTTGACTGAATTATGGCCCCTTTTCGACTTAGAATATGCTTATTGTAATGTTAAAGTTTTACTCATTGCTTATATTATACTATCAAGCACTGAGAATAGTCGAGCGCGCTGTCCACTGACAGCTCTTGTTTATTTTTATTTTTTGTTTCAATTTTTAGATGCTGTTGACAGAACTACCATTCGACAACAGATAAAGGACCTTGAACTTGTTGTGTTTCCATCCAACACTGGACGACTTGGCTGTGTAACACAAAGGTATGTAAAAATCATAACCTCACACTTCTTACATTTAAGGGCAAAGTCAAATAAAAAAAAAAAAGATAGACAGAACTTTCTATGTAGTTTTTAACTTTGTAACATTACATTTAATGCACCCACCATCCAAATTTTTGTTTTCGTGGAGGCATATACTAGTAGTTGCCACCTTGTCGATCTGTCCATCTTACAGTTTTCAGCGGCTTTATTCCAAACCTATTGAAATGTATTTCTGTTAAGTGAACTTGCACATATTTTTTAGGACAATTTATTTGTCAAAATATACAAGAACTACTGTACACTCCAAAATAAACCCCCATCCTCCTAATAAACGCACTCCCTCCTATTTGCTCCCCTCTCCCACCAACCCTGCTAAAAAAAAAAGAATGCTAGGTATTATTTTAAATTATAGTTATTTTTTGCGAATTGGGCTCCTAAAATAAACTACCCCTTTTAAGGATGTACGAGCGTTTTTTTCAGGATATCCACCATTTTGAAAAATGTTTCTTCAAATATTGCTTTCTAACAAAAGTTTTGCCAAAATTTAATGCTAAATCATTAAAATATGGCTAATAATGTACCATTTACCGTAACCAAATAGATTCTGCTTTTTGCGAAAAAAATTTGTTCACCCTTATTTTTGGCTGGCATTTGCCTAAAATTGACTAAGTTTTACAACTGGGTAGGGGTAGGTAATTAAACTCAAATATCTATGAAAGTAGATGAGATTTGGTTTTGATATTTTCCTGACTGATACATATAATAATAAGCTATAACTGTAATAAAATTTTTCAAGATATCACTTTATTTTATCTAGAAAATATAGATTAAATAAAAATGAACACAAAATATCGAAATTCATCAGTTTTTGGTAGTTTTTTCTTAATAAATCTCTTAGATGCACGGTGACCCCTACTTTTTTCTTTCCATTTTAAAGCATTTTTGTGTGTCATTAAAACTGCAAAATATTTTTAAAATCTTACCGTCAGAATTTTTTTTGTAGATCTAAATACATTTTTCCATTGAAAATAAAGTGGGTAAGGTAATTATGTCAACTTGTGAAAATGACAGAGATTTGTTAGTGACATTAATGCTTATTTTTTTACTGAAGTCACCTTTATTCATATTAACCTGTAAGACATGAAATCCCTATAACATTAAATGGGATATTATTTGTTTTATAAGGTACCACCATTTTTAGCCCACCATCATCAGATGGTGGGCTATTAAAATCACTCTGCGTCCGTGGTCCGTCCGTCCGTCATTCCGTCCGTCCGTCCGTCCGTCCGTTAACAATTTCTCGTTATCGCATCTCCTCAGAAACTACTGGGGGGATTTTGACCAAACTTTGTCAGAATGATGTATTGGTACCCTAGTTGTGTCCCCCTGAAAATCAGACTGGTTCAACAATTTATGAGTGAGTTATGGCCCTTTGTTTATTTCTATATTTTACATAGATTTATATAGGGAAAAACTTTGAAAACCTTCTTATCCAAAACCACAGAGCCTAGGGCTTTGATATTTGGTTTAAAGCATCATCTAGTGGTCCTCTACCAAGATGATACAAATTATTTCTCTGGGGTCAAATATGGCCCCGCCCTGGGGGTCACATAGTTTATAATGACTTATATAGGGAAAAACTTTGAATAACCCCTTGTCCAAAACCACAGGGCCTAGGGCTTTGATATTTTGTATGTGACATCATCTAGTGGTCTTCAACTAAGATTATTCATATTATACCCCTAGGGTCAAATATGGCCCCGCCCTGGGGGTCATATGATTTACATAGACTTATATAAGGAAAAACTTTGAAAATCTTCTTGTCCAAACCACAAAGCCTAAGGCTTTGATACTTGTAATGTAGCATCATCTAGTGGTTCTCTACCAAGTTTGTTCAAATTATCGCCCTAGGGTCAAAAATGGCCCCGCCCCAGGGGTCACATGGTTCATATAGACTTATATAGGGAAAAGCTTTTAAAATGTTCTTGTCAATAACTACACCATTCAAATTTGGACCACATGTATATTTTTGAGTGGCAAGATGACCCTTGACATGAGTTGACCTTGATTTTGACCTAGTGACCTACTTTCACATTTCTGTAGCTACAGCCTTCAAATGCGGACCACATGTATATTTTTGAGTGGCAAGATGAACCTTGACATGAGTTGACCTTGATTTTGACCTAGTGACCTACTTTCACATTTCTCAAGCTACAGCCTTCAAATTTGGACCACATGCATAGTTTTGTGCACTGGAAAAAACTTTGACCTTGATTTTGACCTAGTGACCTACTTTCACATTTTTGAAGGTACAGGCTTCAAATTTGGACCATATGCATAGTTCCGTGTTTCAAAATAAAATTTGACATTGATTTTGACCTAGTGACCTACTTTCACATTTCTCAAGCTACAGCCTTCAAATTTGGACCACATGCATAGTTTTGTGTACCGAAAAAAACCTTGACCTTCACATTGACCTAGTGACCTACTTTCACATTTTTAAGGTACAGGCTTCAAATTTGGACCACATGCATAGTTTTGTATTCCGAAATAAAATTTGACCATGATTTTGACCTAGTGACCTACTTTTACATTTCTCAAGCTACAGCCTTCAAATTTGGACCACTTGCATAGTTTTGTGTACCGAAATGAACTTTGACCTTTACATTGACCTAGTGACCTACTTTCACATTTTTAAGGTACAGGCTTCAAATTTGGACCACATGCATAGGTTTGTATACCGAAATGAACTTTGACCTTTACATTGACCTAGTGACCTACTTTCACATTTTTAAGGTACAGGCTTCAAATTTGGACCACATGCATAGTTTTGTATTCCGAAATAGAATTTGACCTTGATTTGGACCTAGTGACCTACTTTTACATTTCTCAAGCTACAGCCTTCCAATTTGGACCACTTGCATAGTTTTGTGTACCGAAACGAACTTTGACCTTAAGATTGACCTAGTGACCTACTTTCACATTTCTGTAACTACAGGCTTCAAATTTAGACCACATGCATAGGATTGTGTACCGAAACAAACTTTGACCTTGACATTGACCTAGTGACCTACTTTCACATTTCTGAAGCTACAGCTTTCGAATTTGGACCACATGCACAGTGTTGTGTACAGAAATGAAATTTGACCTTGAGGTAGTCAGTAAGTCTTGAAATTTGGAATACTCAAAAATGGCACATTGGTGGGCGCCAAGATCACTCTGTGATCTCTTGTTTTCAATTTTACAAAATTTCAGAAATGCTTAAACAGTCAGTGAAGAAAATGCCCTATAAAAGTAAAACGAGTTCGGTGACCTATGTTTTTTCTTCTCTTGTTTGTCTTGGAAACTACTGCTTTTCAAGCTCATAGAGTATGAAAAAATTCTTAAAGCTAGAAAAAAATTGTTCATACATTCTTAACTTAACCATTTGAAGATCAAGGAGGACTATTGCACTCGCCCAAGCATCGGCATCCGCATTGGCTGGAGTTTTTTTGTATAAAGTCTAATATTTTCTTAATTACAAAAGATACTCAATTGAAACTTGCTGTACTTCCTCATAGTGATAATGTACAATAGTGTGACAAGATGCATAACTCTGCCTTCAATACTTTCCCTAAAATATGCCCCTAAAAAGCATGATTCAGTTTACTGTTTAGCATCAAATGAGCCGCGCCATGAGAAAACCAACATAGTGGCTTTGTGACCAGCATAGATCCAGACCAGCCGGATGCGCAGGCTGGTCTGGATCCATGCTGGTCGCAAACGCACTGTGTTGGTTTTCTCATGGCAGGGCTCAAATCATGTTATATTGAAAATCTTTGTCAAAATAATTTCAAATTTCGGTTTTCTTTTTGAATAAATTAATGATACAGAAATAATGTATATTTTTTACTTCATAGACTTCAAACAGATGACTTGCTTGTAAAGAGTATAGAAATGAATTCCTCTGCTGAAAAAGCTGGACTGAAAGTACATGATCTTATATACAAGGTAAGCTTGCTCAAAGGCTATAAAACTAAGACTGGGGACCAGTCTGTGAATGCTGTAATACCATTGGTTGATTTCAAATTTGTGTTCAGAAACATCCAATCAAGTTTCCAAGTTTGGAGAGCAGTCCTGCAAAAAATATCAATATCTGGACTGTGCTCAAAATCAGTCAACCAGATACTGGAGTTTTTAGACTGGTTTTAAAAGGGACTGGACTGGCTAAAATAATCTTTTTTAAAATTGGAAGTCATTTATCCCCCATGTGTGATTTTTTTTTTGAAGAAATTTTCAGGAAAAATGTTAGTACTATGTGTACCAGTACAAAATCCAGGAATGCTTATGTTCAATAACATCAGAAAATTGCATTATTTATACCGATAATATATAATGAAAAGCAATTATTATAACTTATTTAACATTCTCTCTTTTATCTGATGTACAGGTTGATGGTGTAAGTGTACGAGAGTTGTCCGAGAAACAGATTGTAATGCTTACCAATGCAAAGAGAATCAATATGAACGTCAAACGATATGTCGAATTTGAAGGAGGTAAGTTGTGTATTGCTGAAACTATATCCATATAATGTGTTTAATTAATTATCAAATATTTATCATTCCCATAAGTTTTCATTCAAGCAGTATGATCCATTCAGCCAAGTTGTTCACATATTGATAAACCCTTGTTTATCACTTTTGTATTCATTTGCTTATTTCAGCATTGCAGCAATACCAAATAAAAAACAGAAAAATTGCAATATATTTTTCTTATTCTTGAACAAAACATATATATAAGTGTGAGCACCTATTTTCTTAGTTAGATAATCTTCGGTCTGATGTTGATGATTTTGATTCAAAGCTTGGTAAAAACTTGTATTTGTAATTTTTGGTGCGGAGAGCAAAAAAATAAAAAACCTCGATAAAAACAGGTGCGGAATCGTTTATTTAGAATAATAATGGTGAAACAAAAGTATGACAGATTCTACTTAGCTGCAATGTTTTTATTTGTAGTTTTGCATTAACTATCTAGCAGTCTGTTTAACGGTAATCGTGAAAAAATTAATAATTGTGAACAGACATTCTTAAAGTGTTATATATATATATAGGTAGCATCAACTTTCATAACAGTTTTAATAGTAGGTTTTCAGTCTTCAAATGGTTTTTTCCTGACCATTATTTGATATCTCAAATTTAAAAAAGTTGGTAAGCAAAATAAACAGATTGTAAGCATTTTCTTCATGCTTTTTTTGCCATAAATGATATGTGATATATACTTTTATTATATATATGATGCACTAATTTCTGTCACAGGAGAAGAGGTTGATGGTCCTGGAGTAAATTTTCACACACCAACGCCACAGAGACCATTCAGGAGATCGGAGTCAGAGCCTCGATCAGATGGAGGCCGCCATAACTCCTCGGAGTCCCGTCATTCCAGCCACTATTCAGGATATCCCTATGTGTCCAAAACTGAGAAACAGAGATCGGTAAGCGCCTTTAACTCTCACTCCGCTCACCAAATGGCTGGTCATCCAGAGCATTTAGTTTACGGTAATCGACCAGCACAGGAAGCTAACTGGATCATTTCACCAAAGCCTCGCGAACACAGATACACCCAGAGAAGAGGAATGGTGGTAAGGGGTGTAACTCCGCATTCATTTCCAATTCATGGCCGTAGTCGCTCTGAAGAACGTTATCGTTATGAAGCACGTCCTAAAACTGTAGTAAGAGAAATCAGTGTACCCAGTGGTAGTAAATCAAGATACATTCGAAATCGTTCACATTCGCCGCATAAAAACACGATACAGCGCGTACATCATGAGGACAATGTGATAAGAGCTATACAGATGGGTCTCGAGAAACGACAACATGCTGTAAGACGGTCTCTCTATCAGATGCCCGATCCGGTTGACTACGAATGGGAAATTTAGCAGGATATAAATAGACATAACTTATAAACTAAGTCATAGGAAATATCTCTCCTTTTCTAAAAAGAAGTACTGCAATGATATTGATGGTTAAAAATGAGAAGAAAACTTAAATGCGAAAACGAGAATGTGGTTGACACAATGATATGGAAAAGTAAATTATGCTGACATATATTTTATGCTGACATACAAGTGTATCATGATATGTACAATAATGTCATACTGATATACTGTAATGCTGATATTTTAGTGTGTAATGCTGATATGTCAGCACATTAGCATGTTATACTGATATTCGAGTAAATTAAGCTAATACTTTAGTTATGTCCTGTTGGTATTCTAGTAATTTATGCTGATATTCTAGTATGTTAAGCAGATATTCTAGTATGTTATGCAAGTATTCTAGCATGCTAAGCTTGTATTCTTGCATGTTATGCTGATATTCTAGTATGTGGGGCAAGTAATCTGGCATGTTATGCTGATATTCTAGTATGTTATTCTGACAAATATATTATGTCATGTTAACATATAAAAAAGCTATTTTTGGATTAAAGACTAGAATGTTATGCCGACTAAAATACTAAATTTTAGAAATCCTTTTACTAATATTTATTCTGTTTCTACTTTTGTTAATAAATAAGATTTATTGCAAAAGATTTTGGATACGGTAGTTGTTGTTGTTGTTGGAAGGTAGTGTTAAAATGATGACTAAAGTATATTTATTGCTAGATTATTATTCATTATTCCAGTTTTTAGCTCACCTGTCACATAGTGACAGGGTGAGCTTTTGTGATCACCCTTCGTCCGTCGTCCGTCCGTCCAAAATTTCTTGTGAACAAGATAGAGACCACATTTTGCAAGCAATTTTGATCAAACTTGTACAAAACATGTATTGGCATGATCTCTCAGTTCCTTTCAAAAACTGGCCAGATCCCATCATGGGTTCTAGAGTTATTGCCGTTTAAAGGGCCAGAATTTGCTATTTTTGTGCGTTAACAATTTCTTGTCTGCACAATAGAGGTTTCATTTATGATTTTATTTTAACCAAACTTGCACACAACTTGTATCACCATAAGATCACGGTTCCTTTCTTGAACTGGCCAGATCCCATTATGGGTTCCAGAGTTATGGTAGCTATTTTGACCTTGTCTGCACAATAGCGGCTTCATTTATGGTTTTATTTTAACCAAACTGGCACACAACTTGTATCACCATAAGATCTCGGTTCCTTTCTTGAACTGGCGAGATTCCATTATGGGTTCCAGAGTGATGGCCCCTGAAAGGGCCAGAATTAGCTATTTTGACTTTGTCTGCACAATAGCAGCTTCATTTATGATTTGAATTTAATCAAACTTGCACTATACTTGTGTCATAATAAGATCTTGGTTCCTTTCTTGAACCGGCCAGGTCCCATAATGGGTTCCAGAGTTATGGCCCCTGAAAGGGCCAAAATTAGCTATTTTGACCTTGTCTGCACAATAGCAGCTTTATTTATGATTTGATTTTTTACTAAACTTGCACACAACTTGTATCACCACAAGATCTTGCTTCCTTTCTTCAGCTGGCCAGATTCCATCATGGGTTCCAGAGTTATGGCCCCTTAAATGTCCAAAATTTGCTATTTTGGCTTTTGCAGCCGTATAGAGACTTCATTTATAGTTTTTTTTTTAATACAAACTTCCAAAATATCTTCAACAACAATAAATCGTAGGTTCCAGAGTTATTTTATATATGATTACCTCCCCTGATTGCAATCAAAATGGATTTATATCAGTAAGTACTTATAGGACTTATTTGAAATTTCATTATTGTTATTAGTTGGACTGAGACAATCAGGGTAGATAACTATGGACTGATTTTATGTCAAATTATCTCCCTTTATTTCAATTTAAAATTGCTCTATCTCCATAACTAATGAAGATACTGATCTGAAATTTCATTTATGTCAACAGATTTATTTGGCAGATCCTTCTTTTGTTCACTTACAGTATGTATTCTTTTTTTAATTACTTCCTTTTTACATTACTATAAATAGCTTATTTTTAGTAACTTTTTTATGATTGGTCGTACGGAAAAACCCGAGACCACTTTTCTGTGGTACAACATAGATGGTTCTTCCCAATTTTTAGGTGTATTTTAACATATCTATACCTTGTAAGATTTTTTTTTTCTTTTTGGTTAAATTTCTTCCCTTTGTTGTTCCTGTCCTTTGGACTTAGATATTTTTTCTTAGGACCTTCTTCTCCTCATGTGCAATGATAACAGGTGAGCAATATAGGGCCATCATGGCCCTCTTGTTGTGATTTTGTGACTAATAGTGACACGACGTATCTGTGACATACAGAGAAAATAATTTGTGCAAAACAGACCTCAAAGGATAACTTTGTCACAACATAAAAGTACACCCGTTTCTGTCTGTGAAACACATGAGGATATTTAGAATACAGTATTTTGAGATGTTTTGGACATGGTTTTTAACTGGCCAAATTGACTTGCTCTAAAGCACGGCAATTGCTAGTACAAAGATAAGCGAGGATATTATATGAATCTTTCACTGGTTGAAGTTGTGGATGGAAATATCTGGATTTGGGTAACTGTTCAGATGGTAACGAGGCTCTGCCGAGTTACTGCAAAACAGTTACCCGAGAGCCAGATATTTCCTTCCGAACTTTGCCTGGAGAGGAATTCTTTTTCTTGCATGCCATATTATACAATTAACAGGAGAAATAAAGTAACATGAATGATTTTTCTTTTAAGCGCTATATTATTAAAGTAGCTTATGAATTTAGACATTTATTAATAAATTACAGCAAAGGAGTAATCTTGCACCCCTTGGTGTAAGACCAGTTTTTCAAAACACAGGAAGATCCTGTCTGGCATGCGTGAAAACAGTATACAGTAAGGTATACACTTATACCTGAACTATATCAAACTATTGTTAAAACACTCTTATTACAAAATTATTCTAGTCTTTACTTTGGCCCATCAAATATTTACTAAAAATTAAAAAAGATCTTTTTGCAGCATGAAAAGTTGTGAATATTACACAAATAAAAAAACGCTATCCTGCTATAGAGCTACAATTGTACAAAATATGACTATGCCAGAAAAGCTCAAAGAACGGTAATATTTGAGCTTGGCGCAGGTACCTCACTGTGTCGGTGTGATGAATGAAAGATAAACACTTTTTCTTTTATTAGGAATTTTATTAAGACATAAAGGTTTGAATTTGAGCATGGACAGTGACAGGATAGTCGTAAATGACCTTTTAGCTCAAGAAATAATCTTCAGAAAAAATAAATAATTTCTGTTTATTGCGAATGACTGTTTGTCCCAACACAAGTGCCATAGTCATTTCCATCAGCTGTTAAATAATGTCGTTCTTGATTTAAATATGGTTCTAAAAATAGATTAAGGTAGTGGATGTCAAAAAAATCCGTAATTTCCGTCTATTGCGTATTCTTTATGTGCAATTTTGGGGGTTCTAGGCTGGTACAAAGAAATGTACTCATGAGCTAGCATTATTAGCAGAAGAATATCAAAATATTTTAAAATAGCATTGGAGAAAAAGTAAATCGCTCGAAAATTATCGATATTGTTGTTGATCCACTACCTTACTAGGGAACTGTTTTTGAAAATCGTTTCATTTGTGATTGTTCATACCAAGAGATACTCAACCTTTTTGCATATTTTTATACAATTTAAATATTCAGATGATACTGTGTTCCTTTCAAAATCAAAAGTTTACTCAGAACCTTACTCCTACATCTTCAGTTTACAGCTTTTGAATACTTTATGGTCATTTTTTGCACTGCCAGCTATTTTGTCTGTACAATCATTTCATGTTTCCATTTCTCTTTTGAGAAATATGTCTGAACATTATACATGTAAAAGTGAAAATAATGTATTATGCATGTTTTAACATGACTCAATGGGTAGATAAGGAAAAAAATAAAACTTCCGTCTTGGAATTTCTTAGCAGTGTTCTTTCATAGTTGCTCAGAAAAAATGTCTGTCTCAATATAATTACAGTCAAACCTGTTCTTAAGACCACCTAGCTGTAAAAACTGTGTTATCTTCTTATTTTGTGGATATGAAATCTTGTTGATTTTACTGGTAGAATTAGTTGGAATTTTCTTTGTCCATTGAGATTTTTGTAGGTGAGGGTCAGGGGTGGAGGGTAAACTTATGGATTTCACATTTTACTGATAAAATTAGTAGGATTTTTCTTTCTCCACTGGGATTTTTGTGGGTTAACTCAACAAAAGTAAATCATCCGAAAATTAATGATTTCTTAGTATTGTCACTTCAGAAGAAAATCCAGCCGGTCCCACAAGTAAAGACCACATTTAGTTGTCCCAGGTGCGGTCATTGTTTACAGATTTGACTGTATTCATAACAAATCATTTTGTAGCTTTTTCTTGTTTTTCAAATTAATTTATATCTTGTGTGTTTCCTGTATCATCTTCTATTTTGTCTTTGTTTTGTTGTGTTATTTTTAACAACCGTCGCAGTTTTTTTGTGTTTTTTTTTTTTTACATATGAAGACATAGTCAGATTGTATGTTATAATGTTACATACTGCCCTCACGTTTTATGGAAAAAATGAAATAAATCTTAGAAATTAAACCAAATTTCAAGAAAATGATTAATAGAGCAAGCATTTATTTCTGGCAGAAAAGGTGAAAATCAGTTCAAAATTGTTAATTGTAATCTTTTAAATTATTTATCCAACATTAGAAATTGTACTAATTTTACTAATACACTAGTACATTGTACTGATACTATACGGTATTCCTCCTTGAGGGAACAGACTGGTAACAACAGAGCATTTATATTTTTATTTTACAGAATGAATGTAATATATAATAGAGTTTTTCTCATCTATTTTAGTTAAATAGTTATCTGTATCCTCTGGGTTGGTGGATGGGGTGGGGAGCATGCTCACAAAATATCTTTTGATTTTATCTAAGTTTGAGATTAAAATTTTGATAGATCTAGCCAATTTCACTAGAATTTCATAATAAAATTCCAGTTGAGATTGACCATCAGTACAAAAGAATCACTTGCAAATAGTTATTTATAACTAAACATTTAATCTTAAACAAGTAATTAAGATATAAATGACAAATAAAGTTTAATTATTCAACTCATATGAGGCTGAAAATGTTTTGTGAACATGAGGCCTGTACTTTGTTTGCAGAGGCAAGGATTTGAGGGAATAGAGAAAATGATTTATCCGAATTTGACTACTGGTATGTGACATTTTACGTGATTGATAGGTTCCAAATGAACGTTGTAATTTGGTTACATTTTTGCCAAATTTCAAGAATAAAATACACGTAATGAGGAAATCCTAAGGTTATATACTGTGATATATACTAGATTAGTTGTGCAGTTGATGTATTATATGTGTGGGTCGTCGTGTAAAAAAGAACATGACGACGCAAGCATGTACACATTAAATTTAAAGTAGATTTAGAATAGGTTTGTTCCAAACTATTCTTAAGGTAAAACATAAATTTTCTTAGAATCTAAAAAAGAACTAAGAAACATAATTATAATGATTCATCTTGATGGCAAAAAAAGTCGTTAACTGCATTGACATAGAGAAGCACTTATCCACTTTTTGCATGGAGGCGTTTATTATATTTTATAGATTTCATCAGAATTAAGTCATCATAACTATTCCACATAATTTAAATACCTTAAATAAAATCATGTGTATCAGTACATTCATATATATCAGCTTTAAATACTGTTCACGACCTGTTTTTCATTATAACTCATACACTCTAAATGCCATAATTAACACTAATCTCTTCAAGATGTCTTAGACGTCAGCTTTTGCTTACATGAAGTTGTCTGGATTTCTATTTGGAAAAAAAAAAATAGTTTTCATAATATAGCATTAATCTTTATCATATCTGGATATTGATGGCTCTATTTATATTTTCTATACGTAAATATCAGCAAAATATTTCACATACAAAAATGCTGCGTTATGCAACGACAAACTTGGGATTTAATGTTGTTAAATCCAGGGCCAGAATTCTTCAGTTTCAGTCAATTGGAGATAAAATTGGTCACCTTCACAAACTTGTGTGTTGTAAAAATATATAATGGACTTGATGGTTTAAGAAAGTCTAGACTTCTAAAATCATTATCTTCAGACTTTTCAAAGTTGAATAAGATTTACACAAAATGCAACTTATTTATATATCTTAGTGTTGAAATAGGAACTTTTTTCAAGTAGTATCTATATACGTTTCCCAACATATACTTTGTTTATACACTTGTTGTATATGCCTTGGTTGGAAATCTAAATAAAAATTTGTGAAAGAATATAATGTTTGTTGTTTTTTTTTCTCCAGCAGTTAATCTCTTTATAATAGGAAAGTGACACACTGCCAGACCCTTGATCAAAATCTCCTTCACTGAAAAATGACTGGGTGTTACAAAATCCCCTTCTCTCTGAGTGTATATCAAAATCCCCTTGATCAAAATCCCCTCCACTGAAAAATGACTGGGTGTTACAAAATCCCCTTCACACATTTGCAGGGGTTATCATAATCCCCTCTGTGATTAACATTATAGATATATAGATATCAGTGCTCCAAATTATATTATGTTTGCTAAAGGCATTGTATTTACGTGCTTCATGCAATAGACTTTTAAGTTGTATATAGTTGTATTTGAACTTGATGAAATAAGTAAAAATCACAGAGGGGATTATGATACCCCCTGCAAAAGTATGAAGGGGATTTTGTAACACCCTGTCATTTTTCAGTGAAGGGGATTTTGATCAAGGGGATTTTGATTGTCTCCCTCTCTAAACATTTAAAGTCATTGATGTCAAATTTATCTTCCTACACCAGCTGTGGTTTGAACATTGTGAGGAAAAAAATCTTTCAGTTGAAGGACCTTATCTTGTTGGCTTATAGAAAACAGCAGTTCTATCAGAGTGCCTGCTGTAGTCTGAAGTAATGTCTACAGGGGAACTTGGCAAACGTGTGCATCTTAATACTGGTAAAAAAACACCATTTGTCCTAAAAATATCACACTGTTTGATAAGAATCTACACGGTACTTGGCTTTCTGCTTAACCCTATTTTTCACATTAGCTCAGCAACCTTTACTTCCGAATAATTGACAATGATTCACATAGAGTGGAAGGTTTCCAATAAAATAGCACAAAAATGTGCACTTAGCTCCTCATTGGTCTTGGGGAAATTATCCTGCGTAGGTTGTATTGTTTTTTTTCTTCAACTACACAATTGCTTTTCTAGTATCTATTATTCACATTTTAAGTGGTGCCACTTCTACATTGTGCACATACTATTATATAATGTCGATACTTTGGTTTGAAAATAAGACAAAAACAAAATAAGCAAAATATACAAATATAATTCAGTCAGCACTAAAAATACAGCAAATTGCAATGTAAGTGGCAAACAAATTTATTGAATGGGAACAATAACATATTCACCGTTAACAATATACGAAAAGTTATTTGCTAATATGTGTATGGTAATACTGTAATTTCTCCACTCCTTAAGGCTTCAACAAATATGTATCAAAAACCACAAAGTTTTGCGAGAGCACTTCAAATTCATAATCTAGACAATACAGTCTTGTAATAATGTTGTAAACCAAAATACCTGCATCCTGTCAAATTTTAATTCACCACTTTCGGTTTTGAGAAAAAGTTTGTTGATCACATTTTAATGTACCAGTATGCGTTTCTTTTTAAGAAAAACTGACTGAAGATGATATAGAGTAATGTGCCAAATCAAAGTTCACAAATGTTTTTCAACCATTGACTTAGATCTAATGCATTTCCAACTTCTATAAAATGATATCATAATCTCAGAATGCTGTAATGTGTATTTCTTGAAATTTTATTCTGTTAATACCCTATATAAAGTACTAAATAACACTACTGTTTGCTCCACAGTTTCCGTAAGATGAAACCTAATTTAAAAAAAAAATCAATTCTGTTTTCAGGATATCTTTGTTAGCATAAAAACAACATTTTCAAGCCAAACTTCTGTAAAATTGTGATTTTGCCCAACTTTTACCAAGGGATGTTAAAATTCAAAAAAGATCCTACCACCACCTTCTGAGATCTTTACAATGATGTATATATGTCTGCATCTTGCAATACAGCCGCAATTCATGAAAAAGCCCGTTACTGGTTCCGTGGATCAAACACTGACTTAAGAATTTAACAAACTTACACACTTAGTCATCAATGATTTCATCATTTTTTCATTTGGTTTATCTTTGACATTTAATTAAACAACACATTCTTCAATCTGTTTATCCAAAAATATCTGTTCTTTATAGATATGCAAATGTATGTCATTCTGATAAAAAAGTTTTTTGTAACTGAATTAGTTTAAAGATAGGAAAATATATTAATTTTCCTAATATGTTACATTTGTATTTTTATGAAGGCTGGTAAAACTGAAAAATTGCAGAACTGTTTACAAAAAATATGGAGGACGAATGATTTCAGACACTTGTCTTTTATCAAATTGTCACAGAGAACATATGCCCCTCCTGTGTATCCGACTCCTGATCCACAATCCATAGATCTGTGCTTTCCCCAGTGAACTAAGCGGGCGAGCTGCAAGAAATATGAGAAATACATGTAAATCAATGGTAAAAATTGCTTTATGAACTTTCTCTCTCATGTAACTGTATGATCAAAACCTAAATAATTAATTCATATAAACTGTGTTGACTTGATTTAGGTTTTATGACACACCAACACAGTACAGGCTATATGGCGTCATATGAGAAGGTGCGTTCATGACCCCAGTGGGCTCAAACTCAAGACCCCTAGGTTGAGCAGTCAACACTTTAACCGCTGGAACTACGCTCCCCTTAAATTTTCATTGGCACGTCCAATAATGTTATTATACACTTATTGAACGGGATGTCAGTCAGTAGTCTTGACTATTAACTGGCAATCCATTCAATAAAATGTTTTATCACATGACATCAGAAATGAGTTTTCAAGTTTTGATTTTAGTCCATTGAACATCTCTTGAATCTCACCAATCATTAAATACAAACTAATTATACAGCACAAACTTAAGGACGGGTGATGTATATAGTAAGTTATGTGATAAATATAAAAATACAAAACCAAACTTCATTCCCTAAATATGCAGCAGGTATGGCAACAAATTTAAAAGGAGAAGCATTATATACAATTTTCTACATGCAAAGTTCTATACATTGCATACAATCTCATTAAAACAGAATATATTACAACAAAAAAAAACAACAACAAAGAAACACCAGAGATTCAATAAAAATGTAACATAATTAATATCACATCCAAACAGTTATTGCTTTATAAAATATGTGTACTATCATTTGACAAATACCCAGAAAGAAACCAGCATGAAATAAAAACAAATAGGGCCATGAAGGCCCTGTATTGCTCAACTGACCTAATTTATTAATTTAGATTTCGTAAAAACACACATTTTCACAAAGTTTCATGAAGATCAGGTATAAAATATGGCCTCTGGAGTGTTAACAAGAGGACTATGATGGTCCTGAATTGCTCACCTCTTCCCATATGACCCAGTTTTGAGTATGACGTCGTTTTTTCTATTATCTGACATAGTAACCTAGTTTTTGAGATCATGTGACCCAGTTTGGAACTTGACCTAGATATTATCAAGATAAAAATTCTGACCAATTTTCAAGAAGATCCATTGAAAAATATGGTCTCTAGAGAGGTCACAAGGTTTTTCTATTATTTGACCTATTGACCTAGTTTTGGAAGGTACGTGACCCTCTTTTAAATTTTACCTAGATATCATCAAGGTGAACATTCTCACTAATTTTCATGAAGATCTCATGAAAAATATGGCCTCTAGAGAGGTCACAAGGTCTTTCTATTCTTATACCTACTGGCCTAGTTTTTGACCGCACGTGACCCAGTTTCGAAACTGACCTAGATATCATGAAGGTGAACATTCAGATCAATTTTCATGAAGATCCATTGAAAAATATGGCCTCTAGAGAGGTCAAAAGATTTTAATAATTTTAGACCTACTGACCTAGTTTTCGACCGCAGTTGACCCAGTTTCAAATTTGACCTAGATATCATCAAGATGAACATTCAGACCAACTTTCATACAGATCCCATGAAAAGTATGGCCTCTAGAGAGGTCACAAGGATTTTTTTTAATTATTTGACCTACTGACCTAGCTTTTTAAGGCACGTGACCCAGTTTCAAACTTGACCTAGATATCATCAAGGTGAACATTCTAACCAATTTTTATGGAGATCCATTTTTGACCACACATGACCCTGTTTTGAAATTGACCTAGATATCATCAAGATGAACATTCAGACCAATTTTCATACAGATCCCATGAAAAATATGGCCTTTAGAGAGGTCACAAGGTTTTTCTATTATTTGACCTACTGACCTAGTTTTTGAAGGCATGTGACCCACTTTCGAAACTGATCTAGATATCATCAAGATGAACATTCAGACCAACTTTCATACAGATCCCATGAAAAGTATGGCCTCTAGAGAGGTCACAAGGTTTTTCTATTATTTGACCTACTGACCTAGTTTTTTTAAGGCACGTGACCCAGTTTCAAACTTGACCTAGATATCATCAAGGTGAACATTCTAACCAATTTTTATGGAGATCCATTCACAAGTATGGCCTCTAGAGAGGTCAAAATGTTTTTCTATTTTTAGACCTACTGACCTAGTTTTTGACCGCACATGACCCTGTTTCGAAACTGACCTAGATATCATCAAGATGAACATTCAGACCAACTTTCATACAGATCCCATGAAAAATATGGCCTTTAGAGAGGTCACAACGTTTTTCTATTATTTGACCTACTGACTTAGTTTTTGATGGCATGTGACCCACTTTCGAAACTGATCTAGATATCATCAAGATGAACATTCAGACCAACTTTCATACAGATCCCATGAAAAATATGGCCTCTAGATGTCACAAGGTTTTTCTATTATTTGACCTACTGACCTAGTTTTTGACCGCACATGACCCACTTTCGAACTTGACCTAGATATTATCAAGGTGAACATTTTGACCAATTTTCATGAAGATCTCATGAAATATATGGCCTCTAGAGAGGTCACAAAGTTTTTCTATTTTTAGACCTACTGACCTAGTTTTTGACCGCACGTGACCCAGTTTCGAACCTGACCTAGATATCATCAAGATGAATATTCAGACTAACTTTCATACAGATCCCATGAAAAATGTCGCCTTTAGAGAGGTCACAAGGTTTTTCTATTATTTGACCTACTGACCTTTTTTTTGATGGCACGTGACCCAGTTTCAAATTTGACCTAGATATCATCAAGATGAACATTCAGACCAACTTTCATACAGATCCCATGAAAAGTATGGCCTCTAGAGAGGTCACAAGGATTTTTTTTAATTATTTGACCTACTGACCTAGCTTTTTAAGGCACGTGACCCAGTTTCAAACTTGACCTAGATATCATCAAGGTGAACATTCTAACCAATTTTTATGGAGATCCATTTTTGACCACACATGACCCTGTTTTGAAATTGACCTAGATATCATCAAGATGAACATTCAGACCAATTTTCATACAGATCCCATGAAAAATATGGCCTTTAGAGAGGTCACAAGGTTTTTCTATTATTTGACCTACTGACCTAGTTTTTGAAGGCATGTGACCCACTTTCGAAACTGATCTAGATATCATCAAGATGAACATTCAGACCAACTTTCATACAGATCCCATGAAAAATATGGCCTCTAGAGAGGTCACAAGGTTTTTCTATTATTTGACCTACTGACCTAGTTTTTTTAAGGCACGTGACCCAGTTTCAAACCTGACCTAGATATCATCAAGGTGAACATTCTAACCAATTTTTATGGAGATCCATTCACAAGTATGGCCTCTAGAGAGGTCAAAATGTTTTTCTATTTTTAGACCTACTGACCTAGTTTTTGACCGCACATGACCCTGTTTCGAAACTGACCTAGATATCATCAAGATGAACATTCAGACCAACTTTCATACAGATCCCATGAAAAATATGGCCTTTAGAGAGGTCACAACGTTTTTCTATTATTTGACCTACTGACTTAGTTTTTGATGGCATGTGACCCACTTTCGAAACTGATCTAGATATCATCAAGATGAACATTCAGACCAACTTTCATACAGATCCCATGAAAAATATGGCCTCTAGATGTCACAAGGTTTTTCTATTATTTGACCTACTGACCTAGTTTTTGACCGCACATGACCCACTTTCGAACTTGACCTAGATATTATCAAGGTGAACATTTTGACCAATTTTCATGAAGATCTCATGAAATATATGGCCTCTAGAGAGGTCACAAAGTTTTTCTATTTTTAGACCTACTGACCTAGTTTTTGACCGCACGTGACCCAGTTTCGAACCTGACCTAGATATCATCAAGATGAATATTCAGACTAACTTTCATACAGATCCCATGAAAAATGTCGCCTTTAGAGAGGTCACAAGGTTTTTCTATTATTTGACCTACTGACCTTTTTTTTGATGGCACGTGACCCAGTTTCAAATTTGACCTAGATATCATCAAGGTGAACATTCTGACCAATTTTCATGAAGATCTTGTGAAATATATGGCCTCTAGAGAGGTCACAAGGTTTTTCTATTTTTAGACCTACTGACCTAGTTTTTGACCCCACGTGACCCAGTTTCGAACTTGACCTAGATATCATCAAGATGAACATTCTGACCAATTTTCATGAAGATCTTGTGAAATATATGGCCTCTAAAGAGGTCACAAGGTTTTTCTATTTTTAGACCTACTGACCTAGTTTTTGAAGGCACGTGACCCAGTTTCAAACTTGACCTAGATATCATCAAGATGAACATTCTGACCAACTTTCATAAAGATCCCATGAAAAATGTGACCTCCAGAGTGGTCACAAGCAAAAGTTTACGGACGCACGGACGACGGACACCGCGCGATCACAAAAGCTCACCTTGTCACTTTGTGACAGGTGAGCTAATAAGTTTATTTAATGCATTTATCTACTGACCTTGTTTTAGACACAAGAAAACCCTGTTTCATACTGTCTCACTATGATTAAGCCTAGTGACTTAGTTTGACATCTAAGATCACCCAGTTATTAAATGGACCAAATAATTTATTCAGACAAACACTCTGACCATGTTTCATAAAGATCAGGTAAAAAATGTGACCTAGATTATTAACAAGGTTTTTCTATTGTTTGACCTAGTGACCTAATTGAACCAATATCCACCTCAACAAAGAATGTACTAAGCAAATCACTCTTGACTAAGTTTCATTAAGATTAGGTTAAACTTATGACTTCTAGTGCTGATGACGCATGACAAGGGAAACAGAGTGATCACAACAGCTCACCTTGGGCATTTTGTGCTCAGGTGAGCTAAAAACACAAAAAGCATAAAAAACACAAAGAAAACATTTAGTTCCTGAGATAAAGTTCAGAGACAAAGTGGATTTCTTAATATCTTATTGATTGTTGAGCTAAAACATAAATTCAACCATTACTGAATCAATATAAAACTTTCAGAATATCTTAGTGCAAAAATATGGCAAAACAACAGATGTCAGAGAACAGCAATGCACATCTATTCAAAAGCCTTGTTACTAGAAAAGTTGTATCAATAAATACCAATTAGAAAATGGGGAGTAACTTAGCAAAAAGTAAAATGAAGTTATGGATCCTATGCATTTTTCATGTCAGATCATCAAAATAAACAAGTGTGTACAGTTTTAATCCATTGCCACTAGTGGTTATTGAAGTATCAGTTTGCATACAAAAACTTAAACAGAAAGGGTGCAAGTCCAAACAGGGGCATGGTCTTGTTTAAAGCAAATTAGCATTATAGAATCTGTACACTGGTCATTACAGTGAACATGTGTGTGAAGCTTCATTCCTTTCCCACAAGTGGTTACTGAAGATACACGCTTGCATACAAAACCTTAACCAAGAATTTCTAAGTTGAAAAGGGGGCATAATTTTGTAAAAAAGCAAAATAGAGTTATGAAACCTGTGCAATGGAGGTCAGTTTATCACAGTGAGCATGTGTGTGAAGTTTCATTCCATTCCCACAAGTGGTTACTGAAGATAAGTAACGAGCTTACATACAAAAGCAACAAAACAATGTTAAGTCGACAAAGGGGCATAACTTTGTAAAAATGGAAAATAGAGTTATGAAACCTAGATCATCACATTGAATATTTGGGGTGAAGTTTCAACCTATTCCAACTTGTTGTTACTGAGATACCAGCTTACATATTAAAACTTACCACAAATTGCGAAGTCCAAAAGGCATATTGACAAATGCAAGGAAAGAGTTATGTAACTTGTGCACTGCATGCCAAATCATCACAAAGAATAAAATGCGACCAGTCAAGCTAAACAAGAGCTGTCTAATGACTGTCTAATGACAGCGTGCTCGACTATTCAAAGCCTTTCTACCTAATACTAAGTAACATATAAAAGCTTTAGCAAAATGTTTAAAGTTGAAACAGGGGAATAATTTTGACAAAAGCTAGAGTTATGTAACTTGCCAAATGATGTCATCTCAAAAAGCCATGTATGAAGGTTGAAAGCATTTTGAGAAACCTGCTTTCATGCAAAACTTTTACCTGAAGTTTGAAGTTAAAAGGGAAATAATTTAGACAAAAAATAAGCTAGAGTTACGTAACTTGTCCTGGAAGGTCATCTCATAATGCCAGTTTGAAAGCATTTGGCCTAGTAGTTTCTGAGAAATGTGTTTACATGCTAAATTTTCCTGACATGGATGAGGACGTGAAAAAAAGGGCGAGTACAAAATCTCCTGTTTGAAAAATTTCAAATAGTTGAGCTAAAAACAACACAGAGCATGGAAGTTCTACCTTAATAAATTTCTGAAGAATGTAAAATAAAGATGCACAAGTTCCTTACAATTTTGCGTTCAAGAATAGCTGAAGTTAAAAAACAGTGTTAATAGTACCAAAATATTAATTTTATTAAAAAATAAATAAACAGAGTTCAAAAACAATGTACAATTTCTACCACCAGATGTTTCTACTACTATTTATAGATTAAAGAATGCAAAAAAAATCTAGAACTGGTTTTAGGTGTGTTGGGAAAATCCAGCTCTCGGGTAGCAAATATGGAAGTGCATTGTTACTACCTAAATAGTCACCTTATAGCCAGATATTCAGATCTCCATCTACAATCTATGAAAACTTCTAACATAAACTGTCCAGCAGACTTGCATCGTAAGGCCATTCAATAAGGAGAATCTGTATTTCCACATGTAAAAAAATTCCTAGATGCAGGTACTCATTTTCCATTCCATCAAACTTTAAATAAATATAGCACTTCTGCCTTGCTACATGTTTCATTCACTACTTAGAAGAGATTTATGTTCTGTTTTCCACAGAGAAGTAAGTGGTTAGAGGCATGGTTAGAAGCACTGAGCTCACATAGCCAATTAAAGTGGTGAGTCTGCACAGCTGAAAGCAGTGAGTCCACTCAAAAGCAGTGATTCCACTTAGATGTAGTTAGTCTGCACATTACAAAGCAGTGAGTCCACACGAGTAGCCACTGTCAGTCCACTCATGAGTCAACTGATGCAGCAAAATGGAACACTGAACTAGTTTGCACAGTTAGCAGCAGTGAAAGAGTGTACTCAGATGCAGTGAGTCTGCACATTAAGAAGCAGCGAGTCCACACAGTTTGTAGCAACGTCCACTCTGAAGCAGTCAACTCAGATGTGTCAAGTCAGCACAGTAAGAAAAATCAAGTCCCCAGAGTTCGTAGCAATGTCAACTCTGAAGCACAGTCAACTCAGATGCCTCAAGTCTGCACCGTAGGAAGCAGTGAGTCCTCACAGAAGGAACCGAAGTCCACTCATATTCAGGGAGTCCACACAGTAAGTCCCACACAGTAAGATACAGTGAGTCCACACAGTTTACTACAGACAATTCTGTTACAGGGACTGCAAATACAGTTCTTGTATTCATTCATGTCATTGTGTTAACAACTAATAGGTTTCCAACAAGGACTTACCCGGCTATACATGAAATTGATATTTCAATACCACACAGTTTTTCAACACATTTCCAGTTGTGTAACGAAGTCATAGTTTTCCAACTTGTTCTGTTAAAGTAATTGACAACTTTCACACAGGAGACAGAAGTGAAAGACAAATTATTCTGGACATAATGCCTTGCGTAAAATTGTCACAGAGAACATTTTCTTGTACCTAGTGAGTAAACATGACCCATGAATGGGTGGTTAAAAGCAATCGATACCTAACTACTGGATTTAGTATCATTTGTATCTAATGGAACTATGATTGTTGGAGAGGTCCTGTTCTCCGTGGTGTCTCCACTGGTGTTATCATCATCTCCGTTCCAATGCCTGTAACTACATCTACCTTATTGTTATTGTCTAGATTGTTTAATTTCACGCTGAGGCTTGCACTATGGCCAACACCATCCTCTATACCAACATTAGCTACACTTCTTTCTGCCACCGTTATATTTCCTTTAGGTATGACATGAGAGACCATTTCATTCTCTCTTCCATCATAAGCCACACCCCTTTCACTGACAGTTATATTACTGATTGGTGATAAATCTGCATTAGGCGTGTCTACTGGTGATGATTGACAGGTACTTCTGGAGACCAATGAAGGTGACTGCTGAAGGGCTTGTTGAATGTCTGATATGATATCCTCTCTGTCAAGTTCCGAGAGAAGGGACAGAAGTTTTTCTATGGTAGCATTAGTGGAACGTCCCCAGTCACACAGTAGTGCTTGAACTGGTTCTTTAGCTGTCTCATATACATCCACTTGTTCCACACTATATCCCATTTGACCTGGAAAAGCAAACAAATGCAGTATTAAACAACAGTGTATAGTTTAACAAGTCCGAACAGTTAATTCAGTAGGGAAAGCTTAAATCTAGCTAAACTGAGGTCACAAGTTTGATCAACAGATGTTTTGTCTGTAACGATTTGTCAATTTGCATCTGACTGACTGATTTATAAGTGATTCTCGTAAGTTACAAGTGGGTTAAATACAAGTTCTGGTGAAGAATCAAGGAACACTATGAAGATTTTCTAAGTGTTAACATAAATGACCGGAAATCTTTAATAAGTTTATATGAACAAGACACCAATAAATATGGTTCTATATTTGATCAGTTAATAAAGTACAGGCAGAAGTTCGAATGTGTACTAATTAATGCACAAATGCAAGTTTTATAAAATGCTGTAGCTGAGACTACAGACCTGCAAGACCTTTCCAGTCCCTGCCCAGTGGGCTGGTCACCTTGAGTTTGAGACACAACTTGTGGAAGACAGACCAGGGTAATTCCATCACCGTCACTGGCTGTTTCACAGGCTTACTTGTCCTCTGTGAGGATACACTCTCTGGTGTCACATGCTGGAGAAATATAAACATACCATTTGCAAACAGTAATTTCTCAACCATCTTGGAAATGTAAATAGCTTGTGGCATAAAAAATGGACAACCAGGTGTTACCATGAAGGGGATACCCTTTCTTGCCTATACCCCTACTCACAGTTTCACTATTCAATTTTGCACCCCTTTTATAAAATCCTTGCTACAGCAATGAATATGTCGACATATCCAATGCCTTTCTGTTTTTCTAGTTGCTATGTATCGTGCAGCCCAAACTTCTTAAAGAAAACATCGGCTGTTTTTTTTTTTAATGCTGAATAGTAAGAAATACTATCATATATAACAACTTGCATATTACTTCTGATTTGCATCAGGAAGGACTATCGTTGTTGTTGAGTTTAACTTTTAGCCTGCTAAATTTCTATAATGGACTGGTCCATCATTCAATACCATTTAAGACACAGCTTGTGGAAGACAGACCAGGGTAAATCCACAGGTTTACTTGTCTTCTGTGAGCCTACGGCCTTCGTGATATATTCTTACGCATAAGAACTAAAAACTTGGGTTATTCTATAATAAACCATGTTTGGGAACTTATTATTTCTTAATTATTCGAAATGGTGTTAACAAAAAATTTACAGACTAAATAGCGAACAGTGCAGACCATGATCAGACTGCACGGATGTGCAGGCTGATCTTGGTCTGCACTGGTCACAAAGGCAGAATCATTTGCCGCCAGCAGGCTAAAGGTTAAGGTCACTCCCCAGGTGTCTCCAAGCATTCCAGGCAAAGGCAGGCCCCCGGGTAGATTCTCAAACCTTCTTAGTCAATTGAAAGACTTCCCCACATGGGAGAATTCTACCTCCCAGCAACAGGCATACAGTCTATAAATAGCAAAAAGGGAACCACACCTCACTGTAATCTTTCTTGAATAAAGACTTCTGAAGTTGCCCTGTCATATCTATCCACCTAAAAACAGCAATAGTTTGTGAGTAACTGGGAAATTATTAGGTCCAGTGACATAAATGTTAACAATATTACGGACTTCATTCAGGTTTTACTCTATATTTAACTTTGCCCTTAACATTCTGTTTGGCTAAGTAACCATTAAGTTTCATGCATTTTGTTTAATAATGAACAAGTAAGATTTAATGTCCCACAGGCAACGGCAACAGACCTGGCTTTGACACCGGAAAAGTGAAATATTGTGATCATGACTTTTGACCTCCTAAGCAAAAACCTCCTCCAACTGTAACCTTGACTTTGGAACCTTGGTTGTGCACTCTACATGCTGTCTTAAGGTAGTTCTGCACGTTTGGATCGAAATTTTTTCTACAATGTAGAATTTGATTAAACTCTGATTTTTCAAAACTTCAGAATGTACCCAGAAAATTCAGCAAATAAAAAGGACAGGGTCGTGTGCTTGATTTTTTGCTAGACTGATTTGAAAATTTCGGACCTCGCGCAAGTTTTCATAATGGGAGTCTATGAGAAAATAGCAACTTTCATAACATTTTCGCGAATAGAAAATTTTCCACAATGTAGATTTTAATGAAACTTCTCACAGTCGTAAATAAACATATGGCCTATAATATAGTGAAATAAAATGTATAGGTCCGTGTGCTTATTTCTAAGATATTTGGCCATGATTAAAGTGAACCACCTATTTGAAGCTGATTTTAAGATATTATTTTGAATTATTTAACGTGTCAGATGTTTTAATATCATATTTTAACTTTAGAAAGATAGAGACTGTTACAATTTAATAAATTTATTCACAGGTTGCCTTTAATTCATAAACTGATTTTTATTTCCGTACGCCGAATCCAGGCTTTATTCTACGTTTTCGGGATAAATGACGTTACGCCATCACTTCCGGTTTATCAAACGTGCAGAACTACCTTAATAAAACAAGAGGACCATGATGGTCCTGAATCGCTCACCTCTTCCCACATGACCCAGTTTTGAGTATGATGTTGTTTTTGTTATTATTCGACATAGTGACCTAGTTTTTGAGCTCATGTGACCCAGTTTTGAACTTGACCTAGATATTATCAAGATAAAAATTCTGACCAATTTTCATGAAGATCCATTGAAAAATATGATCTCTAGAGAGGTCACAAGGTTTTTCTATTATTTGACCTATTGACCTAGTTTTCAAAGATACGTGACCCTGTTTTGAATTTTATCTAGATATCACCAAGTTGAACATTCCCACTAATTTTCATGAAGATCTCATGAAAATTATGGCCTCTAGAGAGGTCACAAGGTTTTTCTATTTTTATACCTACTGGCCTAGTTTTTGACCGCACATGACCCAGTTTCGAAACTGACCTAGATATCACCAAGGTGAACATTCAGATCAATTTTCATGAAGATCCATTGAAAAATATGACCTCTAGAGAGGTCAAAAGATTTTTCTAATTTTAGACCTACTGACCTAGTTTTTGACCACAGATGACTCAGTTTCAAACTCGACCTAGATATCATCAAGATGAACATTCGGACCAACTTTCATACAGATCCCATGAAAAGTATGGCCTCTAGAGAGGTCACAAGGTTTTTTATTATTTGACCTATTGACCTAGTTTTTATCGGCACGTGACCCAGTTTCAAACTTGACCTAGATATCATCAAGGTGAACATTCTGACCAATTTTCATGAAGATCCATTCAAGGGTATGGCCTCTAGACAGGTCACAAGGTTTTTCTATTTCAAGACCTACTGACCTAGTATTTGATCACAGTTGACCCAGTTTCAAACTTGACCTATATATCATCAAGATAAACATTCTGACCAACTTTCATACAGATCCCATGAAAAATATGGCCTCTAGAGGTCACAACGTTTTTTCATTATTTGACCTACTGACCTAATTTTTGATGGCACGTGACCCACTTTCGAACTTGACCTAGATATTATGAAGGTGAACATTCTGACCAATTTTTTATGGAGATCCGTTCAAAAGTATGGCCTCTAGAGAGGTCACAAGGTTTTTCTATTTTTAGACCTACTGACCTAGTTTTTGACCGAACATGACCCTGTTTCGAACTTGACCTAGATATAATCAAGATGAACATTCAGACCAATTTTCATACAGATCCCATGAAATATATGGCCTTTAGAGAGGTCACAAAGTTTTTCTATTATTTGACCTACTGACCTAGTTTTTGATTGGACATGACCCACTTTCGAATTTGACCTAGATATCATCAAGATGAACATTCAGACCAACTTTCATACAGATCCCATGAAAAATATAGCCTCTAGAGAGGTCACAATGTTTTTCTATTATTTGACCTACTGACCTGGTTTTTGATGGCATGTGACCCACTTTCGAACTTAATCTAGATATCATCAAGGTGAACATTCTAACCAATTTTCATGAAGATCCCATGAAAAATATAGCCTCTAGAGAGGTCACAAGGTTTTTCTATTATTTGACCTACTGACCTAGTTTTTGATGGCACGTGACCCACTTTCGAACTTAATCTAGATATCATCAAGGTGAACATTCTGACCAATTTTCATGAAGATCTCATGAAATATATGGCCTCTAGAGAGGTCACAAGGTTTTTCTATTTTTAGACCTACTGACCTAGTTTTTGACCGCACGTGACCCAGTTTTAAACTTGACCTAGATATCATCAAGATGAACATTCAGACCAACTTTCATATAGATCCCATGAAAAATATGGCCTTTAGAGAGGTCACAAGATTTTTCTATTATTTGACCTACTGACCTAGTTTTTGACGGCACGTGACCCAGTTTCGAACCTGACCTAGATATCATCAAGGTGAACGTTCTGACCAATTTTCATGAAGATCTTGTGAAATATATGGCCTCTAGAGAGGTCACAAGGTTTTTCTATTTTTAGACCTACTGACCTAGTTTTTGACGGCACGTGACCAAGTTTTGAACTTGACCTAGATATCATCAAGATGAACATTCTGACCAATTTTCATGAAGATCTTGTGAAATATATGGCCTCTAGAGAGGTCACAAGGTTTTTCTATTTTTAGACCTACTGACCTAGTTTTTGACGGCACGTGACCCGGTTTCGAACTTGACCTAGATATCATCAAGATGAACATTCTGACCAACTTTCATAAAGATCCCACTAAAAATGTGACCTCTAGAGTGGTCACAAGCAAAAGTTTACGGACGGACGGACGGATGACGGACGCTGCGTGATCACAAAAGCTCACCTTGTCACTATGTGACAGGTGAGCTAACAATTGTTGCTAGTGTTATTAAAATTATTCGTTGTTTAGAAGACACAGAGGGGACATGAATTTAAGCTACTTGACCTTTTAACACAATGTGACCTTGACACTGAACCTAATGACTTGGGTCATATGTGAATTTCTGTTTGATGGTAAACATTTATGAGTAATTATTTGGAAATCGATCACACAGTTTGACAAACAGCAATTTGAACCTATGACATTGGACCTAGTGACTCAAGAAATGCACTATGCACATCATCTTGATGAGGTAAACAATGATGCTAGTATTGTAAAAATCCTTCCAAGTAGTTCAGAAAATATGGATAACTAAAAAAAAGGTAAAGCTGCATGATCTCTGACCCCACAGTATGACCTTTGACCTTGTAGAAAAACCTGCTGCAAAACAGTTATGACAGACCTATAGACAAATGACCCAATGTGCTTGACTCCAATTTAGCCTCCATATACTTTGTATCTTGAAGAATGATACAACCAAATTTTATCCTTTTTTTAACTACAGGATGTGCCCTGTAAATCTTGCATTATTTAAATTAAACACATTTTCTAAATATTACTTTTTACTGACCTCTGTATCTTTCTGTCTCCAGATTCTGATAGGATTCAGAGTATCTATTCTGTCACTCCCACAATACTGAGGTTTGGAGTCTCTCAGGTCAATCAAATGAGTACCCACAGCAGGACTCCTGTGGCAGGCCTCGCCCAGGGGGCATAGAGAACACAAGGTAAATGGAGTCTCTAGATATCGGTGACATGTCCCATATAACCAGCTGAATAATTCTGCCGGCTTTGTCCCTAAGCTCTTATCCTCTCTGCAAAACAAAAAATCATACATGCTTTCAAATAAAATACATTTGCATACAAACTAATTCCGTCTGCTTCTGAAATGTAAAGTATAATCATCAATTACAGTTTTAAAACAAAAGCACCGCCTTGTGGGTGCAGACGCTCATCTGATATTTTTGTCTCTGTATAATAAAAATATTGTCCTACCCCTTTTCTAAGTCCAAAAAGGGCCATAATTCTTGCAAAAAGCAGGATGGAGTTATGTTTCTTGCTGTACAGAGTCAACTTATGATGGTAAACAACTGTTGCAAGTTTCAAAGCAATAGCTTTGATAGTTTAGGAGAAAAGTTCACCTAAAACATAAAACTTAACCAATAAATCAAATTTTCTAAGTCCAAAAGGGGCCATAATCCTTGCAAAAAGCAGGACAGAGTTATATTTCTTGCTGTACAGGGTCAGCTTATGATGGTGAACAAGTGCTGCAAGTTTTAAAGCAACAGCTTCGATAGTTTAGGAGAAAAGCTGACCTAAACACAAAACTTAACCAAGAAATCCGATTTTCTAAGTCCAAAAGGGGCCATAATTCTTGCAAAAAGCAGGATGGAGTTATGTTTCTTGCTGTACAGGGTAAGCTTATGATGATGAACAATTGCTGCAAGTTTCAAAACAATAGCTTTGATAGTTTAGGAGAAAAGTTTACCTAAACATAAAACTTAACAAAGAAATCTGATATTTTCTAAGTCCAAAAGGGGCCATAGTTCTTGCAAAAAGCAGGACAGAGTTACGCTTCTTGCTGTACAGGGTCAGCTACTGATGGTGAACAAGTGTTGCAAGTTTCAAAGCAATACCTTTGATAGTTTAGGAGAAAAGCTGACCTAAACATAAAACCAGGCAACGCAGACGCCGATCAAGTGATGACAATAACTCATCATTTTTTTTTCTAATGACATCTTTGAACGTGTACCACTCACAGGTAAACATGTTTTTGTTCGACAGAGCTGCCTTCGAGAGCCAGACATAATGTTAACTTTCAAGCACTGACTTTGACTAGGAAAGACTTATTTACATTTTTACACAATACTGTACTTTCCATCCAAAATTGCAAATGCTTCCATTCAACCACAAAATATTTTGTTTAAATACTTATTATCAGTTTATTAACAGGAGTGATCTTACTCACGCTACAGTACACATACCTGCATAAAATAAACTTGATTCTGTCCTCAATTTTCTGATGGAAAGCTGTCACAAGGAACCCTTTGTATGTGAAGACAGCACAATTGGTTCCCGGAACTGTAAGACTGTCAATATTGTCTGAGTGCGCAGCCAGGGTAAACACGACCTGGTAAAAACTTTGACTGGATTCATGCTCTGTAAACTGCAGATATAGCTCTAGATCTTTTCTCCCAGCTAAAGGTATTTCATTACTGCTTGGCACTTGAGAAAAATACGGGATAAAAAACTCCGTCTCTCCCATTTCGGATGACTGTGGCTTACGGAATATGAGTCCATTACATTCCCAAAAGTCTATGACATTTCTGCACATAACATCTGAGAATCCGGTCAAATGAGCAAGATCGGATTTCCGGAGGAAGCCGGTGCAAAGTGTACGGCTCCATGTTTGTTTGTCCTCATATATCACAGATAATACATAGTTCAGACTGCCTAGTAGAAACTTTGGATTCAGAATCACACGACTTTCTATAGAGTGCACACCTTGAGAGAAATAAGGCGTGGCCTCTGAAATAGACAAACAAGAGGACCATGATGGTCCTGAATCGCTCACCTCTTCCCACATCACCCAGTTTTGAGTATGACGTCGTTTTTTCTATTATTTGACATAGTGACCTAGTTTTTGAGTTCATGTGACCCAGTTTTGAACTTGACCTAGATATTATTTAGAGTAAAAATTCTGACCAATTTTCATGAAGATCCATTGAAAAATATTGTCTCTAGAGAGGTTGTAAGGTTTTTCTATTATTTGACCTATTGACCTAGTTTTCGAAGGTACGTGACCCTCTTTTGAACTTTACCTAGATATCAAAGGCGAACATTCTCACTAATTTTCATGAAGATCTCATGAAAAATATGGCCTCTAGAGAGGTCACAAGGTTTTTCTATTTTTATACCTACTGGCCTAGTTTTTGACCACACGTGACCCAGTTTCGAACTTGACCTAGATATCATCAAGGTGAACATTCAGATCAATTTTCATGAAGATCCATTGAAAAATATGGCCTCTAGAGAGGTCAAAAGATTTTAATAATTTTAGACCAACTGACCTAGTTTTTGAACGCAGTTGACCCAGTTTCAAACTTGACCTAGATATCATCAAGATGAACATTCAGACCAACTTTCATACAGATCCCATGAAAAGTATGGCCTCTAGAGAGGTCACAAGGTTTTTCTATTATTTAACCTACTGACCTAGTTTTTGAAGGCACATGACCCAGTTTCAAATTTGGCCTAGATATCATCAAGGTGAACATTCTGACCAATTTTGATAGAGATCCATTCATAAGTATGGACTCTAGAGAGATCACAAGGTTTTTCTATTTTTAGACCTACTGACCTAGTTTTTGACCACACATGACCCTGTTTCGAACTTGACCTAGATATCATCAAGATGAACATTCAGACCAACTTTCATACAGATCCCATGAAAAATATGGCCTTTAGAGAGGTCACAAGGTTTTTCTATTATTTGACCTACTGACCTAGTTTTTGAAGGCACGTGACCCATTTTCGAACTTGACCTAGATATCATCAAGATGAACATTCAGACCAACTTTCATACAGATCCCATAAAAAATATGGCCTCTAGAGAGGTCAGAAGGTTTTTCTATTATTTGACCTACTGACCTAGTTTTTGATGGCACGTGACCCACTTTCGAACTTGACCTAGATATCATCAAGGTGAACATTCTGACCAATTTTCATGAATATCTCATGAAATATATGGCCTCTAGAGAGGTCACAAGGTTTTTCTATTTTTAGACCGTCACAATGTTTTTCTATTATTTGACCTACTGACCTAGTTTTTGATGGCACGTGACCCACTTTCGAACTTGACCTAGATATCATCAAGGTGAACATTCTGACCAATTTTCATGAATATCTCATGAAATATATGGCCTCTAGAGAGGTCACAAGGTTTTTCTATTTTTAGACCTACTGACCTAGTTTTTGACCGCACGTGACCTAGTTTCGAAACTGACCTAGATATCATCAAGATGAACATTCAGACCGACTTTCATACAGATCCCATGAAAAATATGGCCTTTAGAGAGGTCACAAGGTTTTTCTATTATTTGACCTACTGACCTAGTTTGAAATGGCACGTGACCCAGTTTCAAACTTGACCTAGATATCATCAAGGTGAACGTTCTGGCCAATTTTCATGAAGATCTTGTGAAATATATGGCCTCTAGAGAGGTCACAAGGTTTTTCTATTTTTAGACCTACTGACCTAGTTTTTGATGGCACGTGACCCAGTTTCGAACCTGACCTAGATAACATCAAGGTGAACATTCTGACCAATTTTCATGAAGATCTTGTGAAATATATGGCCTCTAGAGAGGTCACAAGGTTTTTCTATTTTTAGACCTACTGACCTAGTTTCTGACGGCACGTGACCCAGTTTCGAACTTGACCTAGATATCATCAAGATGAACATTCTGAACAACTTTCATCAAGATCCCATGAAAAATGTGACCTCTAGAGTGGTCAAAAGCAAAAGTTTATGGACGCACGCACAGACGGACACCGCGCGATCACAAAAGCTCACCTTGTCACTTTGTGACAGGTGAGCTAAAAACATCATCCAAATTAACAACAAAATATTCACCTTTTTTTCCCCATAGCCTCTTCTATAAATATTAACCTTCCCTTTGTAACAAAGATGTGTGAAAAATGTTTTATTTTCTTCATGAAAGAAAAACCTTTTTAAGAAATGTACCAGACAAGAAATTTAGCTGATGGTCTGCTGGTAGCAGGTTATTCACTTGTCAAGTTTTTAATGAAGTTGATAAAATAAGCCAAAATTAGTTTGAAAATAATACTAACTTCCCAACATGATTTCTCCAAATGTATTCAAATATGTCAAGATCATCTGGTGGACATCTAGCTTATAATCAGGCAGCCTAGATTTGATAACGCTCATGAACTGCTCCTCCGTGAGTAGCATTTCCTTGTCACGAAGAACGTGTAGATAGTCTACGACTAACAGAGACGGTTGTAACACATGCTGGCGCTGAATAGTGTCTGTAACAGTCTTCCACAGCAGACTCTGATGCGTGTGACTCAAATGAGTAATGTTACTGGCCGATTGACTGGACTGCAGGTTTAAAAGTTCTGGTCCAGAAACATTGTAATTCTGAAGACGAGTATTAAACGGTGTATAAAAAAGTGCTCTCACTTCATCCAGCATGTTATTCGCCTCAGCGCCACTTTCCAACAACCCGCACGACATGATATGACACTCTTCACCAGCAAAACTGCGTATTGTGTGTGATAAACTCCATAAACGTGAAAATTCCTGGGGAGCTGCGCGTAACATTTTATCACCATCAAACGTCAGTATAAACAGACTGGATTTTGTAAACAAGTATGGACAACAACAATAAAACAATTTATCATCAGGGACAACAAACAGATCAACATTAACTATTGTACCTATAGCACTGGACGACATATCACAGCTGAAATCATTTCCACATTGTTTACAGTTCACATCGCCACCTCCCCTTAGATCTGACTGGTTTACATTAGACAAGTATGAATTTAATCGATTGCTGGCGTCATACAAGTCTGAGCAAATTTTTGATGTCACTACATTTCCAAAACAATTTGTTGCCATAGAAAATTCTACATGAGTATATCCAATGTTTTGAAAAATTGTTTCCACTTCTGATTCTTTCAACAATAAATCAACATACTTTTCCGCCTCACTCCCACAAACAAATATCCGTACTTTTGGAAATTTCACAGTTCTGGGAAATGGGGCAATACCAGAATCAGTTTCACTGTTGCTAAGTGACATGTCAGAAAAGTAAATATTCTGTTGCCGAACCATTTTTACCGGATCTTTCTTCGGTTCAATTATTCCCGGAATTAAAGGATCCTGCTCCTTTCTTTCTGGAGACGGAGTGTTTTGTGATGGAGATGGCGATCTTGCAACCTGCAAGTACGTTTCTGATTTATCTGAGCTAACGCTATTCGGGTGTTGGGAGAACCCGACTGGTCTCTGAATAACAAGACGCATCGTGCTGCTTCCACTGCCGCTGGTTATAAGTCCAAATGCCTAAAAAATGTATTTTTTAAATTTTTTTAAAAGTCTTATTATTGAATTTAATCAATACAATCCCATCAGCAAAATGGTAAAATAAGAACAAATGATGTGTGGTATACTTTTGAAATACACTGCCAGGATTTGTTAAGACATGAGGAGTGGACAACATCAAATACTTTTAGACCTTAGTATCAAGATTTTAGAATCCAGGAACATTAGTAGCTTATCCGAACACCAACAGGCAATTTACCTTAGAAGTATCATATTGCCTTTGTTTATAATGTTGCTGTCACATATTTTTGTTATGAACATAAAATATACATATATTTTTTTCTTGTTAAATCCTGTTTTCAGTAATTGTTTTCTCATGTAATGCCAAATTTTTGAATACTGATTGACTTTCTAGAACAAGAGGACCATGATGGTCCTGAATCGCTCACCTCTTCCCACATGATCCAGTTTTGAGTATGACGTCGTTTTTTCTATTATTTGACATAGTGACCTAGTTTTTGAGCTCATGTGACCCAGTTTTAAACTTGACCTAGATATAATCAAGATAAAAATTCTGACCAATTTTCATGAAGATCCATTGAAAAATATAGTCTCTAGAGAGGTCACAAGGTTTTTTTATTATTTGACCTATTGACCTAGTTTTCAAAGGTATGTGACCCTGTTTTGAACTTTACCTAGATATCATCAAGGTGAACATTCTCACTAATTTCATGAAGATCTCATGAAAAATATGGCCTCCAGAGAGGTCACAAGGTTTTTCTATTTTTATACCTACTGGCCTAGTTTTTGACCGCACATGACCCAGTTTCGAAATTGACCTAGATATCATCAAGGTGAACATTCAGATCAATTTTCATGAAGATCCATTGAAAAATATGGCCTCTAGAGAGGTAAAAAGATTTTAATAATTTTAGACCTACTGACCTAGTTTTTGACCGCAGTTGACCAAGTTTCAAACTTGACCTAGATATCATCAAGATGAACATTCAGACCAACTTTCATACAGATCCCATGAAAAATATTGCCTTGAGAGAGGTCACAACGTTTTTCTATTATTTGACCTACTGACCTAGTTTTTGATGGCACGTGACCCAGTTTCAAACTTGACCTAGATATCATCAAGGTGAACATTCTGACCAATTTCTAGGGAGATCCATTCACAAGTATGGCCTCTAGAGAGGTCACAAGGTTTTTCTATTTTTAGACCTACTGACCTAGTTTTTCACTGCACATGACCCTGTTTCGAACTTGACCTAGATATCATCAAGATGAACATTCAGACCAACTTTCATACAGATCCCATGAAAAATATGGCCTTGAGAGAGGTCACAACGTTTTTCTATTATTTGACCTACTGACCTAGTTTTTGACGGCACGTGACCCAGTTTCGAACTTGACCTAGATATCATCAAGATGAACATTCAGACCAACTTTCATATAGATCCCATGAAAAATATGGCCTCTAGAGAGGTCATAAGGTTTTTCTATTATTTGACCTACTGACCTAGTTTTTGACAGCATGTGACCCACTTTCGAACCTGACCTAGATATCATCAAGGTGAACATTCTGACCAATTTTCATGAAGATCTCATGAAATATATGGCCTCTAGAGAGGTTACAAGGTTTTTCTATTTTTAGACCTACTGACCTAGTTTTTGACCGCATGTGACCCAGTTTCGAACTTGACCTAGATATCATCAAGATGAACATTCTGACCAACTTTCATACAGATCCCATGAAAAATGTGGCCTTAAGAGAGGTCACAAGGTTTTTCTATTTTTAGACCTACTGACCTGTTTTTGAAGGCATGTGACCCAGTTTCGAACTTGACCTAGATATCATCAAGATGAACATTCTGACCAACTTTCATAAAGATCCCATGAAAAATGTGACCTCTAGAGTGGTCACAAGCAAAAGTTTACGGACGGACGGACGCACGCAGGAACGCACGACGGACACCGCGCGATCACAAAAGCTCACCTTGTCACTTTGTGACAGGTGAGCTAAAAATATCATCAAATTATATTAAGATTATCTCCCTTTATGATTCTGTGTACATTCATGCGTAAAATTGACAAAAATAGTATTTTCTGTAACGATTCGTTTGAATAGCTCCTTTATATGTTTTTAACATTAAATCAAAAGCCCTATAGAACTTTGAATTCAATACAAGAAAACTAAGAAAAACACTGTCTCACCTCTTGTGCTTTCTGAATTGGTGTACCATTGACTGATCTTATCCAGTCTCCCAAATGTAATTTCCCCATTGCAGGACCACCCTTGTCAACAGACTTTACCAAAGTATAAACTTCAACACTAGTGTCCTGATTCTGAAAATACAAGATAAAGAAAATTTCCACAATTATTTCGCTAGTTCTGTCAGTTAAGTACAAACTGTTTACTAAAATACAGAAACTGATCTCACTGATTTTTCAAAAGATGAGAATAAATTATTGAATACAGAAACCTGAAGCAAAATGGTAGTTTTTAGGTAGTTCCATTTCATGTAAAGAAGTTGGGTTTAGAGCCACATCTACACTATTTAACCCTTACCCTGCTAAATTTCTATTATAATGAACTTGTCCATCTTACAATTTGGACAGTACCATTTACTGTTAAAAGGGGTGCTTACCAAAAATATCTTAGCAAACAGTGCAGACCATGATCTTGGTCTGCACTGGTCGCAAAGGCAGAATCACTTGCAGCCAGCAGGCTAAGGTTTAGGGGCTCCTGTCTCTACTGGTACAGAGCCTATAGAGTTTGTATTCATGCAGTATTATGCTTCTTCAAGTTTTACAGAAACAAACTGTAAGGCATAAATATGGTAGGTGTATATATATTTTTGTCCCGCCGCCAGAACTATGGACTACAAAAAGATAGGCTCCTTGATAGGCTATAATACAACTGATAGTCAGTATGCAACAAGCATGTACTATATGAAAATTAAAATAATACGCAAACTTTATGTCTTTGATAAAAAAAGTCATAGTTTAGAATGAGGCATCCACGATTCAAAGATTACAGATAAAACTGCATGCCACACGATGATTCTGACAATCAAAATTCTTTCAGAAGAATGTTAAGCAAGCAGTGTTTAAATGTTTTCTTGAAGAAAAGAAAAAAGATTAAAGAAAAGAAGAACTTCTTGGTATTTGCAAAGTCACTATGCTGGAAAGTCATTATGCTAGTAAGTCACTATGCTGGAAAGTCACTATACTGGAAAATTGTCTGTAGAATTTATGAATAAAATACCTTTTTGTTCAGAAATCCCTCAGCATGTCCATATTCCTAGAAATAAAGTTTCTTTGACACTGTAATGATACTGACTGCCCAAAAACTGAACACAATCATGTATAACATGTACTTTTTACCCAATCTTCAGTTACATAGTGGTGTTTTGTCCTATAGATTCCCTTTTGATATGTTTAAACAAGGGTTTCATTAAGGGCCATTTGGGTTGGGGATTTCCCCTTGCTGTAGTGGTCTTAAGCCCCATTTATTTTCCTAAAGTAAGTTCTAAATGGGAAGAGCTTCAAATCATACCTCACTATTTTGCAACCTTAAACCTATCTATGTTGCAAATAAAAGAAAACTTTCAAACACCCATTTCTAAAGACATTTTTTTTTTAATTTCGTAACTCTGTCATATATGCCACTTTTTTGGCAGAAAAATGCAGTCCTGGGTAAGTTTGACTTAAAACAGAGTGATTAATATTTTCATTACAAAAACATCATTTATCTAAAAGGCAAACTGTGATACTAGGGAAATATTTTCTGTTAAAAAAATTATCCAAGTTGAAAATTTCACAATTACTGGTCAAAAAGAACATTTCATCGTAATTATCACTTTTACAAATCACTTAGCAACCTTTTTTTTGCATCATATCTGTTTGGAATACATAATATTCAATCTTTTTTAGAAAAGATCTCATAATTGTGCAAAAAATCTTGTAATTATGAGATCTTTTCTTGTTTTTACAAATTTTTTTCTAGTTTAAAACAACTAAATACAGTGTTTCTTTATCATGAGAAAGTTATCTCAGGTTACTTGTTTAATGTAACTAGAAACCTATAGTATCATATGACATTTAGTATCAGTATCAATTGACCCTTAAAACATTTAGTATCCTATAACCCTTAAATGTCTGTATCATGTGGCCTCAAAACATTAAGTAGTATGTAATCCAAAAGCGTTTAGAAATACTCAGGAAATTTTAAGAATTATGTAACCCCAAAAGATACTCTTCTGGAAAGAATCATGTTAACAAAAACTTAATGTACTATCTTACCCAAAAATATTTAATAACATGTAACCCTAAAAGTTCTAATATCAAGTAACACAAAAACATTTAGTAAAGTGTAAAAGATCTTGAAAAACAAGCAACTATCTCATAATAACATTTAAGGACCTTGTAATAATGAGAAAGCATCTTGTAATAACAAAAATGACCTCTTCATTACGAAATAATTTTCCCATTTCAATCAGATAATATATCTTAACCCTTACCCTGCTATATTTCTAAAATGGACTGGTCCATCATTCAATTTTGGCAATATCATTTATTAATCAAAGGGGTATTTACTGAAAATTAACTGACTGAATAGCGAACAGTGCAGACCATGATCAGACTGCACGGATGTGCAGGCTGATCTTGGTCTGCACTGGTCGCAAAAGTAGAATCACTTGTCGCCAGCAGGCTAAGGTCAACATCCTCTTACAAAAGTATTGGCTCATAGCCTTGGGCCAATACGACCATCCTCGGACAAATAACACGGCCAATGTGAAATCAGTGGATTAATAACGTTATAATATTACTGCTAATTCAAGGTAACCTTAAATAGGATTTCTGAGTAAAACTACACTTATCAAACTTTTCTGACACATTTTCAAAGAAATTTTTAGTTTTTCGTAACTCTGGGGAAAAAAACCTCTAATTAATAGTATATTATAGTGAAGTACACACCCCATTATGAAGCCAGCCTATATGATAAACTCAACAGCTAAATAAGGAAGTAGTTCAAAGTGTAAACAGGAAACTGTAAATTTAACATATTACAATACTTCAGAATAGATGAACTTGTCTTCTGCGTACTTATCTACATGACTGAAACAGTCTATATTTAACAAGTGTGCCCTTTTCTTTAAATTCTTAAACTTTAAACTCCTGTTTAGAACTGAGTTCCTTAGACCCCCTCCAATCCCTCTGCAAGAAATATGGGTGAGAAGACGGTTTTGGAAATAATAAATATAACAAGAGGGCCATGAAGGCCCTGTATCGCTCACCTGACCTACTGACTTAAAGATCATCAAGATTAACATTCTGACCAAGTTTCATTAAGATATGGTCATAAATGTGGCCTCTGGAGTGTTAACTAGCTTTTCCTTTGATTTGACCCAGTGATCTAGTTTTTGACCCCACATGACCCAGATTCGAACCTGACCTAAAGATCATCAAGATTAACATTCTGACTAAGTTTCATGAAGATACAGTCATAAATGTGGCCTCTGAGTGTCAACAAGCTTTTCCTTTGATTTGACCTAGTGACCTAGTTTTTGACCCCACCTGACCCAGATTTGAATTTGATCGATAGTTCATCAAGATTAACATTCTGACCAAGTTTCATTAAGATATGGTCATAAATGTGGCCTCTACAGTGTAAACTAGCTTTTCCTTTGATTTCACCTGGTGACCTAGGTTTTTATCCTACATGACCCAGATTCAAACTGGACCTTAAAATCATCAAGATTAACATTCTGACCATTTTTCATGAAGATACAGTCATAAATGTGGCCTCTACAGTGTTAACAAGCTTTTCCTTTGATTTGACCTGGTGACCTAGTTTTTGACCCCAGATAACCCAATATCGAACTTGTCCAAGAATTTTTTAAGGGTAACACTCTGACCAAGTTTCATTAAGATTGGGCCAAAATTGTGACCTCTAGAGTGTTAACAAGCTTTTCCTTTGATTTGACCTGGTGACCTAGTTTTTGACCCCAGATGACCCAATATCAAACTCGTTCAAGATTTTATTGAGAGTAACATTCTGACCAAGTTTCATTTAGATTGGGCCAAAATTGTGACCTCTAGAGTGTTAACAAGCTTTTCCTTTGATTTGACCTGGTGACCTAGTTTTTGACCCAGATTACCCAATATCAAACTCATCCAAGATTTTATTGAGGGTAATATTCTGACCAAGTTTCATTAAGATTGCGCCTAAATTGTGACCTCTAGAGTGTTAACAGTCAAATTGTTAACGACGACGGATGCCGACGGTCGACGGACACAGGGTGATCACAAAAGCTCACCTTGAGCCCTTCATGCTCAGGTGAGCTAAAAATAGTATTCATTACATCATTTTTCTTTGTATTTTGTTTATAATTAAAAACAACCAACAGCATAGCTAAAGTATTTCTTGGAAGAAAATGTATGTTAGCAAAAATATCAACTTAAAGGCATATCTTCAAGGTTCAAAAGGTTAAAAGGACTAATGTACACATTTCTGAAAGTAACTAGTGGTACAAACTTATTGACATAAGATTTTTGCTACATATTCTTATTTTGAATAAAATGAACAAGTTGAAAAATTTCACCCAAACTGCGGGAGAGTAGCTTTAAATACTACCAACAGTATAACGAAAGTATTTCTTGGCAGAAAATGTATGTCTGTTAAGTAAGAATATCAACAAAGAGCAATTGTGTTACAGGCATATCTTTAAAGTTCAAAAGTTTAAATAAATAAAGTTTCTTAAGCCTAATTAAAAAAAGGTTTAAAAGCGAAAGATACCCACTATGTGCCCGGTGAAGGATACTTCCGAAGATCAGCATAGCATTACAATCTGCCTTTAATCTTTAGAAAAATGTTCTCTATCCTTTAAATGCTTTCAATTCTAAATATTAGACTTAACCTTTCAAAAGAATTTAGCAAACAACAGAATGAAAAATGAATGCTAGTAATTGAAAAAACCTTGTTTACAAAATTACATTTTGGACAAAACGTGCTTTTAGCTACGAACCTCGGAGTAAATAATTCAAACTGTGTACCTAGTTTAGAGTAAACAATCCTAATTTCTAGTGTTGTTTATGGTAATGAAAACCAGATCAAATTACTTATATAACTGATTCATATCATAACAAAAATAATTCTGCTATTTTTTGAAACAGGATAAAATGAAAAAGGATAAACTTTATAAAAATGACTTACTCTCTTGAAGTTTAAAAGTGGTTTTAAAGTATTGCTGTAAAGAAAACAAAGCTCCTAGAGTCCATTTTTTACCGATTCTGTTTTTGAATTTCTATTTTGTTGTTTTTGAAGACAGAAATGTCTACATCTAAAGTCCTTTGGTGGCTTTCCAGCTTTCCTGATGTAAGAGCCTCTCTAGTCACATTATAAATTGGTTCAATGATCAACTACTTAAAGCCAGTGATCATCAACAAGCTAGTGATCACCTACAAGCCAGTGATCACCTACAAGCCAGTGTTCTCCCACATGATCACCCACAAGCCAGTGATCACCCACAAGCCAGTATTCTCCCACAAGATCACTTACAAGCCAGTGATCACTTGCAAGCCAGTATTCTCCCACAAGATCACCCACAAGCCAGTGTTCTTCCACAAAATCACCTACAAATCAGTGACCATAAGCTAGCAATCACCAACAAGCCAGCAATCACTTATAAGCCAGCAATCACCCACAAGCCAGCAATCATTTATAAGCCAGCAATCACCCACAAGCCAGCAATCACTCACAAGCCTGCAACCACCCACAGGCAAGCAATCACTTATAAGCCATCAATCACCCACAAGCCAGCAATCACTTATAAGCCATCAATCACCCACAAGCCAGCAATCACTTATAAGCCAGCAATCACCAACAAGCCAGCAATCACTCATAAGCCAGCAATCACCCACAAGCCAGCAATCACTTATAAGCCAGCAATCAATCACAAGCCTGCAACCACCCATAAGTAAGCAATCACTTATAAGCCATCAATCACCCCTTGGCGACTGATCATTCATGTATCAGTGATCACCTATAAGTTAGAGATCATCCACAAGCCAGCTGAATAGCTTCCTCATGAAGGAAAATGACTGAATCTGACTGATGTGAAGGGCAAACCATTCTAGTTCAATTACCTTAACCACTCTGTTAAGAGTACCCTCCCCACAAACCTCATGAATGTAAAGTGTTCAATAAAATACAAACCTTTCCTATTTTGACTTTAAAAGAGAAGCCAAACTCCTTGGCCTGACCTTTGTCAATCTCTACCACATGTGTATTTCTACCATCCCAAACTGCCAGGTGAGGGTTCTGTAACATAATACAATATTTCATTGAAAAGACAACATAATTATGAGACTCAGTGTCTCCTTGTCAAATATTCCACAGTATACCATGTTTTGAAAACTAAACTAGCTATGGACACATCATGCACTAACACAGATGACAGACACAGGGTGATCACAACAGCACATCTTGAGCTAAAAAAAATTCTAGTGTTTTATTGGCAGGTCACAATTATTCCGTGTTAGCTATACATGCATTAAGTGTGTACTATTTCAAACCTAATGCATTGTACTATTAACTGTTAATAATGTGTAAGTAGTAATTGGTCATGTTTCTAAACATGAAATTTGGGTCTAGTATATACCAGTCAGTCTGCATGTATTTACGACTAAGAATGTTCATGAATATTCACATTTTTACACGATACCTTAAGAAGAAAATTCCCATAATCCTCTGGCAGAGGTTCCTGGGAATCTATAAATAGTGACACCCCAGGACTTGTTGTCTTCTTTGGACTTGAGCCCGGCCTTGTTCCACAACTGTAACATACTCTTGACTCTGAGGTACCAGCACAACTGGGACACTGACACTGGCTCAGATGACCTGAAAAAATAAATAAAGCTTATTTGTTTGTTTCAGAGCAAGTCACCCAGTGAACACCAGAAGCAGTATTTTCTCACGAATGGCACAGTCACAAATGAACATGTGAAGTCTGGCATTTACCAGTGACAGATATTTTCATCTAAAACAAGTGTTCTTTTTATATTATGTCTTTTCAATGATTCGAACCAATGCCTACCCATTCTATCTGCCCAACACATCATGTCATAGTTTATGTTGCAAAAATTAAACAAGCAAATTCGATGAATTGGTATCCCCCGCCGGAAGGGTCTGCGGTGAGGAACGGCAAAAAAAGATATCCAGCAAAAAGTTAAGAATGCTACAAAGAAGCAAATAATTTCATTAGTCAAAATCAAATTAACAGATAATAAATGTTTTTTTTTTTGCGTGTGTGTGTGTGTTGTGGGGGGGGGGCAGGCAGAGAGAGTACAAAACTTTATATGTTGATTATAAATATTGATGGAAAATTAAAAAAGAAAAAAAAAAAAAGATTTTTTTTGGGGAGGGGGGGGTGGTTGGGAGGGGGAGGGGGAGGGGGTGTGACCAAGGCAAGGTGGCAACCAGGTGTGGGTACACAACTTCACATGTTTATAATAAATGTTCAAGGATAAGAATGAAAGAAGTTTAATGAAATTCTTCCAGTTGGTTAGTTTGTTATGTACAAATCTGTGGATTTTTAAAGAATTAAAGGGCAATAACTGTATGGAAAATTGACCAATAAAACAAGAAAATGACGGGCATCATCAAAGTATGTTGATTCATATTTATTTCAAGTTACATGGAATTCTACAAACTTGTTACTGAGAAATGGCTGCAGACGTCTATTTTTCATTAAATCAAGGGCAATAACTCTAAGGGAAATTGACCAATCAAAAAAAAAAAAACTTGACGGGCATCATATCAGTATGTTGGCTCATGTTTATTTCAAGTTTGATGAAATTCTACCTGCTAAGTACTGAGAAATGGCTGCAGACGGACATTTTTGTGCATTTTTCATTAAATCAAGGGCAATAACTCCAAGGGAAATTGACCAATCGAAAAAAAAACAACTTGAAGGGCATCATTGCAGTATCTTGGTTCATGTCCATTTCAAGGTTGATGAAATTCTACCTGCTAGTTACTGAGAAATGGCTGCGGATGGACATTTTTCATTAAATCAAGGGCAATAACTCTAAGGGAAATTGACCAATCAAAAAAAAAACTGACGGGCATCATTGCAGTATGTTGGTTCATGTTTATTTCAAGTTCCATGAAATTCTACTAAGTAGTTACTGAGAAATGGCTGCGGACGGACGGACTGACGGACGGACAACGCCATTTCAATAACCCGCTCCCGATTTCATCCGCGGGGGATAATAAATCTATGAAATTTATAGAATCCTAATCCATTTTAAACAAGAGATGTATGTAAAACATGTATGCACCCCATGAATTGTCCCATTTTCAACATGATCACTATGACCTTGACCTTTGACCTACTAACCCCAAAAGCAATTGGGGTCTTCTACTTCATAAAGCCCTATCATGCTATCAAGTCTGAAGGTTCTTGGTCAAGTGATTCTCAAGTCACTGTGCAGAAATAATTTTCAATGTTTAGGTCTCCTTGATCTTTGACCTACTGACCCCCATACAAAACTAAGCTATCAAGTTTGAAGGTTCTGGGTTGAGTGGTTCTAAAGTTATTGAGCAGGAACCATTTTCATGGTTCAGACCCCTGTGATCTTGACCTTTGGTTTACTGACCCCCAAAACTATAGGAGTCATCTATTTCATAATCCTAATCAAGCTATCAAGTCAAGTGATTCTCAAGTTAATTGGTGGAAACTCGTTGTGACCCTGACCTTGATCTTTAACCTTCTGACCCTGAAAAACAATAGGGGTCATCTACTTCGTAAGTCCAATCATGCTACCAAGTTTGAAGGTCCTGGGTGGAGTGGTTCTGAAGTTATTAAGTGGAAACCATTCCCTCTACTGACAGACAGACACACCGACTGACCGACATACCGACCGAAAGATGCGAAGCAATAAACCTCCACTTCTTGGAAGTTGGGCACAAAAATATAATAATATTATAATGGGTGTATATATTATTATGATCTTTATGGTATATATGTACATCATTGTTTGTACTGAAGTACCTGAGTGTTTGATTATTTATAGTTCATATTCATGTTAAAGTACAGTTTCATGAAGTTAAATGATCATATTGATATCTTCACTGTTTTAAACAGTTAAATTTATAACTGAAATCCATTATTATATTTCAATAACTTACTGAAAAAAACATGAAATAACAAGTGACAGAGAATTGCAGTGTCAACAGTGCTAGGACTAAAAATGCTTCAAGGCATTTAGGATCTAAGAAACAAAAACTATTTTTACTTAAATTTCAATAGTGATCTTGACCTATATATCATGTACACAACCCTTTGTCTCAACACGGGGAACATTGTGCAGTACTAACTTAATCCATCAATGCACATAAAAGTTATTGAGCAGAAACAATTTTACTTGACCTTCAATAGTGACCTTGACCTTTGACCGACACCTATGGGTCATGTGCATGACACATAGTCTAATCATGGGGAACATTTCTGTGTAGTGATAAACAAGAGGACCATGAAGGCCCTGTATCGCTCACCTGACCTACTGACCTATAGATCATCAAGATTAACAGTCTGACCAAGTTTTATTAAGATAGGGTTATGAATGTGGTCTCTAAAGTGTTAACTAGCTTTTCCTTTGATTTGACCCCGTGACCTAGTTTTTGACCCGACATGACCCAGATTCGAACTTGACCTAAAAATCATCAATTTAACATTCTGACTAAGTTTCATGAAGATACAGTCATAAATGTGCCCTCTGAAGTGTTAACTAGCTTTTCCTTTGATTTGACCTGGGGACCCAGTTTTTGACCCGACATGACCCAGATTCGAACTTATCCTACAGATCATGAAAATTAACATTCTGACTAAGTTTCATGAAGATACAGTCATAAATATGGCCACTAGAGTGTTAACAAGCTTTTCCTTTGATTTGACCTGGTGACCTGTTTTCTGACCCCACCTAACCCAGATTTGAACTTGAGCTATAGATCATCAAGATTAACATTTTGACCAAGTTTCGTTAAGATAGGGTCATAATTTTGGCCTCTATAGTGTTAACAAGCTTTTCCTTTGATTTGACCTGGCGACCTAGTTTTTGACCCCAGATGACCCAATATCGAACTCTTCCAAGACTTTATTGAGGATAACACTTTGATCAAGTTTCATTAAGATTGGGCCAAAATTGTGACCTCTAGAGTGTTAACAAGCTTTTCATTTGATTTGACCTGGTGACCTGTTTTCTGACCCCACCTAACCCAGATTTGAACTTGAGCTATAGATCATCAAGATTAACATTTTGACCAAGTTTCATTAAGATATGGTCATAAATGTGGCCTCTACAGTGTAAACTAGCTTTTCCTTTGATTTGACCGGGTGACCTAGTTTTTGATCCTACATGACCCAGATTCAAACTGGACCTTAAGATCATCAATATTAACATTCTGACCAAGTTTCATGAAGATATAGTCATAAATTTGGCCTCTATAGTGTTAACAAGCTTTTCCTTTTATTTGACCTGGCGACCTAGTTTTTGACCCCGGATGACCCAATATTAAATTCTTCCAAGACTTTATTGAGGATAACACTTTGATCAAGTTTCATTAAGATCGGGCCAAAATTGTGACCTCTAGAGTGTTAACAAGCTTTTCCTTTGATTTGATCTGGTGACCTAGTTTTTGACCCCAGATGACCCAATATCGAACTCATCCAAGATTTTATTAAGGGTAACATTCTGACCAAATTTCATTAAGACTGGGTCAAAAATGTGACCTCTAGAGTGTTAACAAGCTTTTCCTTTGATCTGACCTTGTGACCTAGTTTTTGACCATAGATGACCCAATATCAAACTCGTCCAAGATTTTATTAAGGGTAACATTCTGACCAAGTTTCATTAAGATTGGGCCAAAATTGTGACCTCTAGAGTGTTAACAAGCTTTTCCTTTGATTTGACCTGGTGACCTAGTTTTTGACCCCAGATGACCCAATATCAAACTCGGCCAAGATTTTATTGAGGATAACATTCATCAAGTTTCATTAAGATTGGGCCAAAGAGTGTTAACAGTCAAATTGTTGACGACGGACGGACGGACGACGGACACAGGGCGATCACTAAAGCTCACCTTTGAGCACTTTGTGCTCAGGTGAGCTAAAAAGACACTGTGTCTGAAATCTACAACTTGTATGAAGTTAGGTAACTGCTAACTTCTTCATACTAGTAGTAGATTTCAGACACAGTGTCTTCTATCAAACTATCATGGACAGCATACATACAGAGAACAGGTATGTACTGGTACAGATTCCAGAAACACTGGTTAGGTTATTACCCACTGTCACATGACTGTAATACTGTTGAAAAGTTGCGCTTCAGGAATACAGCACTGAACTCCTGATCCTGAGGTTGCAGGTTCAAAAGCCTTCACCTAGGCACAAGTACGGGTTCAGAATCTAGGAGGCAGCTATAAAGCATAGTTAATTTGTGAGAATTTTCTCCAAACAATGTAAATTAAATATTTCTTAACTAAACTAAATTCCAACATAAGTAAAGGTAAATGTATTTTAAAACCTTCCAAACTTTGATGAACTTAACTGATTAGATATCTCAAGGATAGAGTCTGAAAAAAGGAAACACTGGTCCAGCCTCAAAGTGGCCACAAATACTTACATTATAACCAGCACTTTGCTGATAGTAATCTCTATTTTTGATTGCCTCCATTGTTTGTTTTTAAATGACTGATCAAAAGCACTCGTAAACAAAGTATTCTAATGATAAGACATGCTCCAAAAATGACCTTATACGTGTTTGCGGTGGTTTGTTCGATAGTTTGTTTTATATATGTTAAATGAAATTTTCAACAAAATTTAAATTACATAATGGCTAGTTTTCCTGGATTCTGCATCAGTAAATCAGTAAAAACTTTTCCTTTGCAAAAAAAAAACAACAACTTCCCCACATGAAATAGAGGTTGAGCTTAAATAAGTAGAGTTAGACACCTGATACTGTCATCCATTAAATCATTATAGTTATAACACACGAAATAGCTGTTCTTCTTTATTCTATATAAAATTGACCTATTTCCAATGACCACAGCACACAGCAGGACCCATTTTAAGTGTCTGTTACTTACATTTTCTTGAAGAATATTGTCAGTGCTAAATAAAAATCAAAAGAAAAGTGGGGGTCATGTTCGATGCAAGAAAAATATTTTCAGTCATACACACAAACTGCAAAATAAGCTAAAAAATGAGACCCAAAATTATAGTGGTGGTGTATGATCTAAGTTTTCATGAAAAATTCTGTCATGTCGTTATTTCATTATGAAAATGCTACCTACATGTCAAGCATAGATCTGTCATGTAATTTTAGCAAATAAATTGCAAAGAAAATAAGGAAAATAGCTCTACAGAGCAAAAAAAACTGAGGACTATTTGTATCCGCCATTATGCGACTACCATTTTTTTTTTGCGCCATTTTTCTATTTAGTGTCTGTATGCCTTATGGTGAACACAGCCTTGTCGGCGAATCAAGTTCACTAACTTTTTTTGCACCATTAAACTAGTTTAAACTCTCCAGTGGTGTTTTTGCCTCTGACCGATCAAAGGGGGCACTCTACTATTTTCCGTCTTCATGTATGTTTTGTAATCTGTTTAATACTTCTTTGTTATTATAGCACTGGTTTGTGTTACTATGTTAATGTGCTCAGCCACCGTGTACACAGCTTCACATACCCATAATTCCAAAGTTACGGAGTGATGTATGGATGACAGTGTTCTTTGAATCTGGCTTGTCATGTTGAATGTTTGTCTTTGTTGGGTTTGTCAATTTTGCAAAATACCTAAAGAGCTAATAGGGTCAGCATGCTTGTGGCGGAGCCACACTAATGTCAATAAATATAAAGAATGGCTATCAAACTTTAAACAGATATTACATTCTACAACAAGCGTGACCCACATAAACTTCAACAAACTGTCTCAAACAAATCACAAAATTCCACATAAAAATAAAAACTGATTCAAAATTACAATAATGAATATCACTATATCTTTACAAAGTGTTTTCTGTCTTATTTTGAATACATATCCTTCAAAGTTGCCACAGAGATTAATGTAAAAGTCAATGGCTTAATCTATGGAGCATATTTATCAATTCTAAGTAGCAATTTGTAAACAATATTTCCTCTAGATATAAAGCAAGAGTTATTTCAAGGTAAAAAGTAATTGTAAATTTTGAATTTCATTTTTGTCATATCAGGTGCAAAGCAAAGAATGCAACAAACTAATGCTTCTCAGTCAGTTTCTGTTTAGACTTCATGTCAGCAATTTCTTGATGGAAAATACTGTAAAATTATTCAGTTTTGTGGGCATGAAATTTCAGGATTTTAGCCAACAAAATACGACAGAAAACACTTTTGTAAAGATATAGTGATATTCATTATTGTAATTTTGAAGCAAGACAAGATCACGCAATGTCAAATCATGAAAGTCACGAAAATTAGCCACTACCATTTCACTCTACAAATATTAATGTTTCACAGTAGTGTAGTTTTCAAAATCCCCTAAATTGGCTTTCATAAAAAATAATTTAAACTTGGACAAAAACATAAATCTACCTGAAAAACAAGAGATCACAGAGTGATCTTGGCGCCCACCAATGTGCCATTTTTGAGTGTTCCAAATTTCTAGACTTATTGACTAGCTCAAGGTCAAATTTTATTTCCATACACAACACTGTGCATGTGGTCCAAATTCGAAAGCTGTAGCTTGAGAAATGTAAAAGTAGGTCACTAGGTCAAAGTTTGTTTCGGTACACAATCCTATGCATATGGTCTAAATTTGAAGCCTGTAGCTACAGAAATGTGAAAGTAGGTCACTAGGTCAATCTTAAGGTCAAAGTTCATTTCAGTACACAAAACTACGCAAGTGGTCTAAATTTGAAGGCTGTAGCTTGAGAAATGTAAAAGTAGGTCACTAGGTCAAAATCAAGGTCAAATTTTATTTTGGAATACAAAACTATGCATGTGGTCCAAATTTGAAGCCTGTACCTTCAAAAATGTGAAAGTAGGTCACTAGGTCAATGTAAAGGTCAAAGTTTGTTTCGGTACACAAAACTACGCATGTGGTCCAAATTTGAAGGCTGTAGCTTGAAGAATGTAAAATTAGGTCACTAGGTCAAAATCAAGGTCAAATTTTATTTCGGAATACAAAACTATGCATGTGGTCCAAATTTGAAGCCTGTACCTTAAAAATGTGAAAGTAGGTCACTAGGTCAATGTAAAGGTCAAAGTTCATTTCAGTACACAAAACTATGCAAGTGGTCCAAATTTGAAGGCTGTAGCTTGAGAAATGTAAAAGTAGGTCACTAGTTCAAAATTAAGGCCAAATTTTATTTCTGAATACAAAACTATGCATGTGGTCCAAATTTGAAGCCTGTACCTTCAAAAATGTGAAAGTAGGTCACTAGGTCAATGTGAAGGTCAAAGTTTTTTTCAGTACACAAAACTATGCATGTGGTCCAAATCTGAAGGCTTAGCTTGAGAAATGTGTAAGTAGGTCACTAGGTCAAAATCAATGTCAAATTTAATTTTGAAACACGGAACTATGCATATGGTCCAAATTTGACGCCTGTACCTTCAACAAGAGATCACAAAGTGATCTTGGTGCCCACCAATGTGCCATTTTTGAGTGTTCCAAATTTCAAGACTTATTGACAAGCTCAAGGTCAAATTTCATTTCCGTACACAACACTGTGCATGTGGTTCAAATTTGAAAGCTGTAGCTTGAGAAATGTGAAAGTAGGTCACTAGATCAATTTCAAGGTCAAAGTTTAATTTGGTAAACAAAACTATGCAAGTGGTGCAAATTTGAAGCCTGTGCCTTCAAAAAGTGAAAGTAGGTCACTAGGTCAATGTCAAGGTCAAAGTTTGTTTCGGTACACAATCCTATGCATGTGGTCTAAATTTGAAGCCTGTAGCTACAGAAATGTGAAAGTAGGTCACTAGGGCCAATCTTAAGGTCAAAGTTCATTTCGGTACACAAAACTATGCATGTGGTCCAAATTTGAAGGCTGTAGCTTGAGAAATGTGAAAGTAGGTCACTGGGTCAAAATCAAGGTCAAATTTCATTTCGGAACACAAAACTATGCATGTGGTCCAAATTTAAAGCCTGTACCTTCAAAAATGTGAAAGTAGGTCACTAGGTCAATGTCAAGGTCAAAGTTTTTTTCGGTACACAAAACTATGCAGGTGGTCCAAATTTGAAGGCTGTAGCTTGAGAAATGTGAAAGTAGGTCACTAGGTCAAAATCAATGTCAAATTTCATTTTGAAACACAGAACTATGCATATGGTCCAAATTTGACGCCTGTACCTTGAAAAATGTGAAAGTAGGTCACTAGGTCAATATCAAGGTCAAAGTTTTTTCCAGTGCACAAAACTATGCATGTGGTCCAAATTTGAAGGCTGTAGCTACAGAAATGTGAAAGTAGGTCACTAGGTCAAAATCAAGGTCAACTCATGTCAAGGTTCATCTGCCACTCAAAAATATACTTGTGGTCCAGGTTTGAATGTTGTAGTTATTGACAAGAAGATTTTAAAAGCTTTTCCCTATATAAGTCTATATGAAGCATGTGACCCCCGGGGCGGGGCCATATTTGACCCTAGGGGGATAATTTGAACAAACTTGGTAGAGAACCACTAGATGATGCTACATTACAAATATCAAAGCCCTAGGCTTTGTGGTTTGGACAAGAAGATTTTCAAATTTTTTCCCTATACAAGTCTATGCAAACCATATGACCCCCTGGGCAGGGCCATATTTGACCCTAGGGGTATAATTTGAACAATCTTAGTCGAAGACCACTAGATGATGTCACATACAAAATATCAAAGCCCTAGGCCCTGTGGTTTTGGACAAGAGGTTTTTCAAAGTTTTTCCCTATATAAGTCTATATAAACCATGTGACCCCCAGGGCGGGGCCATATTTGACCCCAGAGAAAAAATTTGAATCATCTTGGTAGAGGACCACTAGATGATGCTTCATACCAAATATCAAAGCCCTAGGCCCTGTGGTTTTGGACAAGAAGGTTTTCAAAGTTTTTCCCTATATAAATCTATATACAATATAGAAATAAACAAAGGGCCATAACTCACTCATAAATTGTTGAACCAGTCTGATTTTCAGGGGGGACACAACTAGGGTACCAATACATCATTCTGACAAAGTTTGGTCAAAATCCCCCCAGTAGTTTCTGAGGAGATGCGATAACGAGAAATTGTTAACGGACAGACGGACGGAATGACAGAAGGACGGACCATGGACGCAGAGTGATTTTAATAGCCCACCATCTGATGATGGTGGGCTAAAAAATGTACAGGTATTGTATTTTTCAATTATGAAAACTTAAGCATTCAAATATGCAAACAGTAAACTATAATATTTTAAGTAAATCAATTTTTGAATATTAAATGCCAGACAAATAAAGATTTATAAGTCATTATGCATTATACCTCTCACTTTAACATTCTGTCTTGTTTTCCTGAGTAACACGACAATTCTTCGCATGTTACCTCAAGAAGTATAAAAACAAGAGGGCCAAGATGGCCCTAGGTCGCTCACCTGAGAAACACACCATAACAGTGTTAACATGTCTGACCTAGTGATTTCATGGAAAAAAATATTCTGACCAATTATCATTAAAATTGGAGTAAAAATCTCAAGTATAAACTAGTATTTTTTATTTGACCTAGTGTCCTAGTTTTTGATCCCAGATGACCCATATATGAACTTGACCTTGATTTCATCAAGGCTATCATTCTGACCAAATTTCATGAGGATCAATTGAAAAATACACCCTATAGCGCATACACAAGGTGTTTCTTTGATTTGACCTAGTGACCTAGTTTTTGACCAAGGACTACCCATATTCGCACTTGACCTAGATTTTATCAATGCAAACATTCTGACCAAATTTTATGAAAATCCAGTGTAAAATGCAGCCCCTTTTGCATACACAAGGTTTTTCCTTGATTTGACCTAGTGACCTAGTTTTTGAACCCAGATGACCCATATTCGAACCTGAACTAGATTTCATCAAGGCTATCATTCTGACAAAATTTCATGAAGATCAGTTGAAAAATATATAGCCTCTATTGCATACATGAGGTTTTTCTTTGATTTTACCTAGTGACGTACTTTTTGACCCCAGAAGACCCATATTCAAATTCTACCTAGAATTCATCAAGGCAATCATTCTGACTTAATTTCAGGAAGATCAACTGTAAAATACAGCCTCTATCGCATACACAAGGTTTTCCTTTGATTTGAACTAGTGACCTATTTTTTGACACCAGATGACTCATATTTGCACTTGACATATATTTCATCTATGCAATCATTCTGACCAAATTTCATGAAGATAAATTGAAATATACAGCCTCTATCGCATACACAAGGTTTTTCTTTGATTTGACCTAGTGACCTACTTTTTGACCCCAGATGACCCATTTTCAAACTCGGCCTAAATTTTATTTATGTTATCATTTTGACTTAATTTCAGGAAGATCAATCGAAAAATACAGCCTCTATCGCATACACAAGGTTTTCCTTTGATTTGACCTACTTTTTGACCCTAGATGACCCATTTTCGAACTGGGCCTAGATTTTATCAATGTAATAATTCTGACTAAAATTCATGAAGATTAATTGAACAAGAGATCACAGAGTGATCATGGCGCCCACCAATGTGCCATTTTTGAGTGTTCCAAATTTCAAGACTTACTGACTAGCTCAAGGTCAAATTTCATTTCCGTACACAACAGTGTGCATGCGGTCCAAATTCGAAAGCTGTACCTTCAAAAATGTGGAAGTAGGTCACTAGGTCAATGTCAAGGTCAAAGTTTGTTTCGGTACACAATCCTATGCATGTGGTCTAAATTTGAAGCCTGTAGCTACAGAAATGTGAAAGTAGGTCATTAGGTCAATCTTAAGGTCAAAGTTCATTTCGGTACACAAAACTATGCAAGTGGTCCAAATTTGAAGGCTGCAGCTCGAGAAATGTGAAAGTAGGTCACTAGGTCAAAATCAAGGTCAAATTTTATTTCGGAACACAGAACTATGCATGTGTTCCAAATTTGAAGCCTGTGCCTTCAAAAATGTGAAAGTAGGTCACTAGGTCAATGTAAAGGTCAAAGTTTGTTTCGGTACACAAAACTATGCATGTGGTCCAAATTTGAAGGCTGTAGCTTGAGAAATGTGAAAGTAGGTCAGTAGGTCAAAATCAAGGTCAAATTCCATTTCAGAACACGAAACTATGCATGTGGTCCAAATTTGAAGCCTGTACCTTCAAGAATGGGAAAGTAGGTCACTAGGTCAATGACAAGGTCAAAGTTTGTTTCAGTGCACAAAACTATGCATGTGGTCCAAATTTGAAGGCAGTAGCTACAGAAATGTGAAAGTAGGTCACTAGGTCAAAATCAAGGTCAACTCATGTCAAGGTTCATCTTGCCACTCAAAACCATACATGTGGTCCAAATTTGAATGTTGTAGGTTATTGACAAGATTTTAAAATCTTTTCTCTACCCGTGCAGAAATATTTTCCTGTTCTCAGGAAATCCCAGGATTATCCTGGGATATCCTGAGATTCCTTTAGCAAGGCTGCATAAAAGTCTTGAAGACAGGACTTTAACACTGAAAGACAGGACTTTTGATAGAAATTGTCCTGTTCTCAGGAAAAAGACAGGACTTTTGATGGAAATTGTCCTGTTCACAGGAAAGAGACAGGACTTTTTCTAAAAGATACAGAGTGAAAGATGGTAATTAATTTGAAACATGATCTTGTAACGGTCTAGTAAGTTAATTACATCCTGGTGTTGAAGACCCATGTTTTGGGAAAAACTGCATTATTAAGCATTTGTGCTGTGGTGTTGTAGGAATAACAGGAATATATTCTATCTTTGTGGTAATTAGCAAATTATTTCTGTTTTAAACTTTTAGAAATAATACTAAATATATACCTTCATTCAATTATTTTACAAAACAATACCAGTAAGTTATTTAGAAAAGTATTTTTCTTTAAAATCAATCAGAGCGTTAAAGAGTGGTAAGAGTGAAATATGTTAGTACTGTTTAGATTATTTGTACATGCTTGATCAAAGGAAGTTTCACTCTTAAAAGGAAACAGATCATAGAATGATAAGAGCTTTTTGCTCAAAATGAAGCTCATAATTTGATGTTTCTAGACTATATATTACACCTAGTGTTTTTGCCATGTATGCACATAATTTTATTTGAACTGATAAATTGATATTTCTGCTATGACAGGTTGTATGTTTCAATGTACATGATGTATACTTTTTAACTAGAAAATATTTTTAATATTTGGAAATGATAATCCTTAATTATTATTCTTGCTGTAAATACAATTGAAATTTAACATTCATTCAATTTGTTAACTGTATTTCCCGCCAAAGAGAATTTCAAATCATGTTTACAAGGTATTCAATTACATGTTCTGGAAACTTTCCTGAAGACAGGACAATTGTCCTGAGATTTCCTGACAACAGGAATTCCTGGGATTTCCTGAAGACAGGACAATTCTGGAATTTCCTGACATTAGGAATTCCTGGGATTTCCTGAAGACAGGACAATTGTCCTGAGATTTCCTGACAACAGGAGTTCTTGGGATTTCCTGAAGACAGGACAATTCTCCTGAAATTTCCTGACATTAGGAATTCCTGGGATTTCCTAGGGGCAGGACAATTGTCTTGGGATATCCTGACTTCAAGAATTCTCAAGACATTCCTGGGATTTCCTGAGAACAGGACAATATATACTTTTATTACCTGACATCAGGAAATCCCAGGACATTCCTGGGATTTTCAGGATAGCAGGACAGCGTAGATTTCTTGTTGTTCTGGTGTCCTGTTTTTTTTCTGTTCACAGGAAAATCCTGGGATTGTCCCATTCCCATTTAACAGTGTGAAAAGTCCCAGGACTATCCCAGGAATTCCTGAGATATTTTCAGGACATTATCCCAGGATAGTCCTGGGACTTCCTGGGATAATCCCAGGATTTCCTGTTCCTTTTTCGCACGGGCATGTAAGTCTATATGAACCATGTGACCCCCCAGGGCGGGGCCATATTTGACCCTAGTGGGATAATTTGAACAAACTTGGTAGAGAACCACTAGATGATGCTACATTACAAATGCCAAAGCCCTAGGTTTTGTGGTTTGGACAAGAAGATTTTCAAAGTTTTTCCCTATATAACTCTATGTAAACCATGTGACCCCCGGGGCGGGGCCATATTTGACCCTAGGGGGATAATTTGAACAATCTTAGTAGAAGATCACTAGATGATGTCATATACAAAATATCAAAGCCCTAGGCCCTGTGGTTTTGAACAAGAGGTTTTTCAAAGTTTTTCCCTGTATAAGTCTATATAAACCATGTGACCCCCGGGGCGGGGCCATATTAGACCCCAAGGAAATAATTTGAATCATCTTGGTAGAGGACCACTAGATGATGCTTCATACCAAATATCAAAGCCCTAGGCTCTGTGGTTTTGGACAAGAAGATTTTCAAAGTTTTTCCCTATATAAATCTACGTAAATTATAGAAATAAACAAAGGGCCATAACTCACTAAAAAATTGGTGAACCAGTCTGATTTTCAGGGAGACACAACTAGGGTACCAATACATCATTCTGACAAAGTTTGGTTAAAATCCCCCCGGTTGTTTCTGAGGAGATGCGATAACAAGAAAGAAAGGACAGACGGACGGATGGAAGGAAGACGGACCACGGACGCAGAGTGATTTGAATAGCCCACCATCTGATGATGGTGGGCTAAAAATATAGCCTCTATTGCATACACAAGGTTTTTCTTTGATGTGACCTAGTGACCTAGTTTTTGACCCCTGATGACCCATTTTCGAATTCGGAAAACATTGCATCAAGGTAATAATTCTGACCAAAATTCATGAAGATTAACTGAAAAATACAGCCTCTATCGCAAACACAAGGTTTTTCCTTGATGTGACCTAGTGACCTAGTTTTTGACCCCTGATGACCCATTTTCGAACTCGGAAAACATTGCATCAAGGTAATAATTCTAACCAAAATTCATGAAGATTTATTGAACAAGAGATCACAGAGTGATCTTGGCGCCCACCAATGTGCCATTTTTGAGTGTTCCAAATTTCAAGACTTACTGACTAGCTCAAGGTCAAATTTCATTTCCCTACACAACTGTGCATGTTGTCCAAATTCGAAAGCTGTAGCTTGAGAAATGTGAAAGTAGGTCACTAGGTCAATGTCAAGGTCAAAGTTTGTTTCGGTACACAATCCTATGCATGTGGTCTAAATTTGAAGCCTGTAGCTACAGAAATGTGAAAGTAGGTCACTAGGTCAATCTTAAGGTCAAAGTTCATTTCGGTACACAAAACTATGCAAGTGGTCCAAATCTGAAGGCTGTAGCTTGAGAAATGTAAAAGTAGGTCACTAGGTCAAAATCAAGATCAAATTCTATTTCGGAATACAAAACTATGCATGTGGTCCAAATTTGAAGCCTGTACCTTCAAAAATGTGAAAATAGGTCACTAGGTCAATGTAAAGGTCAAAGTTCATTTCGGTACACAAAACTATGCATGTGGTCCAAATTTGAAGGCTGTAGCTTGAGAAATGTAAAAGTAGGTCACTAGGTCAAAATCAAGGTCAAATTTTATTTGGAATACAAAACTATGCATGTGGTCCAAATTTTGAAGCCTGTACCTTCAAAAATGTGAAAGTAGGTCACTAGGTCAATGTGAAGGTCAAAGTTTTTTTCGGTACATAAAACTATGCATGTGGTCCAAATTTGAAGGCTGTAGCTTGAGAAATGTGAAAGTAGGTCACTTGGTCAAAATCAATGTCAAATTTCATTTTGAAACAAGGAACTATGCATATGGTCCAAATTTGACGCCTGTACCTTCAAAAATGTGAAAGTAGGTCACTAGGTCAAAATCAAGGTCAAAGTTTTTTTCCAGTGCACAAAACTATGCATGTGGTCCAAATTTGAAGGCTGTAGCTACAGAAATGTGAAAGTAGGTCACTAGGTCAAAATCAAGGTCAACTCATACATGTCAAGGTTCATCTTGCCACTCAAAAATATACATGTGGTCCAAATTTGAAGGCTGTAGCTACAGAAATGTGAAAGTAGGTCACTAGGTCAAAATCAAGGTCAACTCATGTCAAGGTTCATCTTGCCGCTCAAAAATATATATGTGGTCCAAATTTGAATGTTGTAGTTATTGACAAGAGACAAGAACATTTTAAAAGCTTTTCCCTATATAAGTCTATATGAACCATGTGACCACCAGGGCGTGGCCATTTTTGACCCTAGGGGGATAATTTGAACTAACTTGGTAGAGAACCACTAGATGAGCTACATTACAAGTATCAAAGCCCTAGGCTTTGTGGTTTGGACAAGAAGATTTTCAAAGTTTTTCCTTATATGTCTATGTAAACCACATATGACCCCCAGGGCGGGGCCATAGGGGTATAATTTGAACAATTTTAGTTGAAGACCACTAGATGATGTCACATACAAAATATCAAAGCCCTAGGCCCTGTGGTTTTGGACAAGAGGTTATTCAAAGTTTTTCCCTATATAAGTCTATATAAACCATGTGACCCCCAGGGCGGGGCCATATTTGACCCTAGAGAAATAATTTGAATCATCTTTGTAGAGGACCACTAGATGATGCTTCAAACCAAATATCAAAGCCCTAGGCTCTGTGGTTTTGGACAAGAAGGTTTTCAAAGCTTTTCCCTATATAAATCTATGTAAAATATAGAAATAAACAAAGGGCCATAACTCACTCATAAATTGTTGAACCAGTCTGATTTTCAGAGGGACACAACTAGGGTACCAATACATCATTCTGACAAAGTTTGGTCAAAATCCCCCCAGTAGTTTCTGAGGAGATGCGAAAACGAGAAATTTTTAACGGACGGACGGACGGACGGACGGAATGACGGACGGACGGACCACGGACGCAGAGTGATTTTAATAGCCCACCATCTGATGATGGTGGGCTAAAAATACAGCCTCTATGGCAAACACAAGGTTTTTCTTTGATTTGACCTAGTGACGTAGTTTTTGATCCCAGATGACCCATTTTCAAACTAGGCCTAGATTTCATCAAGGTAACCATTCTGACCAAAATTCATTAAGATTAATTGAAAAATACAGCCTCTATTGCATACACAAGCTAAATGTTGACAGACGACAGATGCCGGACGACAGACAGACAGACGCCGGACATTGAGCAGTCAGGGGTGTAACTGTTTCAAGTTATCGCAATTTATAACCCATATGAGTTATTGGTTAAACTTCCATAACTTGTTTCAGTTATCATAAAATATTACAAAGCCCTCCTGTGCCAATTCCTCATTTTGAAAGAGACTAATGCAATTATTTCCTGAATCCTTGACCTTTTATCTTTCCAGCTATGCAGTAAAAATTTTTACCCAAGGCTGATAAAGTTTTAGCCAAAAATTTTAAAGCTATAAAACTCTTAATATCTCATTATTATCCCATTATGCTTATCAGGTCATGCTCAGACTAAAAGAGAATTTGATTAACCTCAGTTTGCTACTAATTTCACTTTAAAGGTCACTTTGTGAGAACAGCAAAAAGACTTTTTTTAAATAACTTACCTGAGTTAACTATATTTTATAACTAATACAGGTTATAAAATGCTTGAAAAAGTAACTGAAATAGGTTACATAACTTAAAACAGTTACACCCCTGACTGTTGAGTGATCACAAAAACTCACCTGAGCATTTGAGCTAAAAATTGGAGCTGCACTGTAACGACCAATACAACATTTATCTTTCATACCTACCAGCATGTGTTGGCACTAAGCCTTGTTCCTCAAACATTATATCCTGCATAGAGACAGCTGAATCTTTGGATATATGCAACTGCGGTGAGAGATTAAATTTCTCAGATTTTCCATGAGGTACGGGTGACAGCGCATCAGTAGCCCTCAAGTTCAGGGGTTCAAGTTCTGCCCGATCAGGACTATCTGTACTTCCCGGCTTGAACAATGGCCGCACAGACTTGTTCTCCTTAGATCTCCTCATTCCTTCTTTCTTTAACAGCGGAAAGTCAGAATTCACAGACTGGTTACTGCTGCTTCCAGAAACTTGACTGTGTCCTCGTTTAATAATTCTAGAACCATTCTTAACTTCCAAATCACTCAACCAGGTTACACTAGATTCTGATTCATTGCTAAGCCTGTTATCATTATTTTCACTTTCAGTAAATGTAGTCTCGTTCTCTATGCCACATTTTGGGTTTCTTTTCAATACTCTCTCTTGCTCCGATAATTCACATGATAGCAACGTTAAACTTATATCTTGGGTAATACTAGCTTTAGTGTTGTTGCGACTAAGTCTACCAGCACTAGCCGTACTGATAGTTTCAGAATTTTGCGATGGACTTCGTAACTGCTCAAAAGAATTCGAACAGTGCTCCTGTTTGTCTGTAAAAATGTCTACATGTTTTAAAGCAGGTCTATCGTAATGTATGCTATCCACATATGTAACTGTCAGAACGATGTTGGATTCCGGCAGATTTTGCAACTTCCTAAGAACACATTTTCCAGTAATATGTACAATACTTTCGTTGTCAATGGATACGATGCGATCAAATACATTCAACAATCCTCTACGAATACAGCAATCGTCCTTCACTTTTGTGACAACTGTATACCAGTCTGTTTCACCCTGAAAAAATATCAGGAACAAAGTTTCGTTATCTCTCAACGCAATTTCCTACTTCCTTTTAATATGTGAAATAATTTGAGCGGCAATATAACAAACATAAATTCTAGGTATTACACCATTACACAACATGCAATTAAGTGAGATAAAAAAGGCAACTTTACAAGTGTCAACACAACACTGGCATTTTATCTGAGAATTGAAGAATGTTACACAAACTTCATCAGCATGTTTCTCTAAAATGAAGATAAAACAGCTGTAGTGGTAATTCCTTCTCAATTGACAAATGATACTATTACTAATAGAGTAAACTTGTAAACAAAATTAATCTATCATAAGAATGCACCTAGTCTGTACTGTACAAAAAAAAACAAAGGACAAAGCATATCTTTACAGCAAACAAAAATATTGTAAAATAGTTTTATTTTCGAGCGCATAAAATTGCGAGGTTTTGGCAAAAATGGATTTCATGGGGTACATGAATTCCTGGATTTAAAGTTTTCATCAAAATTTATCTTAATTTATTTTGTTGGGTTTAATGTTGCTGCGACACAATTTTAGGCCATATGGCAACTTTCCAACTTTGATAGTGGAGGGGGATCCCAGGTGCCCCTCTCTGCATTATTTCATCATAAACGGGCATCTGGGTAGAACCATAAACCTTCCGTAAGCCAGCTGGATGGCTTCAGTACGTGAACAATTCAACACCCAGAGTGAGGATCGAACCCACATCGATGAAAGGCAAGTAATTTGAAGTCAGCGACCTTAACCACTCGGCCACGGAGGCCCCTTTAAATTAAAAGGAATATTACTTAATTTTGTCAACTGACGCAACAAAATCCACAACAAGAGGGTCATGGAGGCCCTGTATCGCTCACCTGACCTACTGACCTAAAGATCATCAAGATCAACATTCTGACCAAGTTTCATTAAGAAAAGGTCATAAATGTAGCTTCTAAAGTGTTAACTAGCTTTTCCTTTGGTTTGACCTAGTTTTTGACCCCATATGACCCAGATTCAAACTTGACCTAAAGATCATCAAGATTAACATTCTGACCAAGTTTCATTAAGATATGGTCATAAATGTGGCCACTACAGTGTTAACAAGCTTTTCCTTTGATTTGACCTGGTGACCTAGTTTTTGACCCAAGATGACCGAAGATTAACATTCTGACCAAGTTTCATTAAGATATAGTCATAAATGTGGCCACTACACTGTAAACAAGCTTTTCCTTTGATTTGACCTGGTGACCTAGTTTTTGACCCAAGATGACCCAATATCAAACTCGTCCAAGATTTTATTGAGGGTAACATTCTGACCAAGTTTCATTAAGATTGGGCCAACACTGTGACCTGTAGAGTGTTAACAAGCTTTTCCTTTGATTTGACCTGGTGACCTAGTTTTTGACCCCACCTGACCCAGATTTGAACTTGACCTATGAATCATCAAGATTAACATTCTGACCAAGTTTAAGATATGGTCATAAATGTGGCCTCTACAGTGTTTACTAGCTTTTCCCTTGATTTGACCTGGTGACCTAGTTTTTGACCCTACATGACCCAGAATCAAACTGGACCTTGAGATCATCAAGATTAACATTCTGACCAAGTTTCATGAAGATACAGTCTTAAATGTGACCTCTACAGTGTTAACAAGCTTTTCTTTGATTTGACCTGGTGACCTAGTGTTTGACCCTAGATGACCAAATATCAAACTCGTCCAATACTTCATTGAGGGTAACATTCTGACCAAGTTTCATTAAGATTGGGCCAAAATTGTGACCTCTAGAGTGTTAACAAACTTTTGCTTTGATCTGACCTGGTGACCTAGTTTTTGATCCCAGATGACCCAATATCAAACTCATCCAAGATTTTATTGAGGGTAACATTCTGACCAAATTTCATTAAGATTGGGCCAAAATTGTGACCTCTAGAGTGTTAACATTTTTTTTTTAGCTTTTCCTTTGATTTGACCTGGTGACCTAGTTTTTGAACCCAGATGACCCAATATCAAACTCGTCCAAGATTTTATTGAGGGTAACATTCTGACCAAGTTTCATTAAAATTTGACCAAAATAGGACCTCTAGAGTGTTAACAAGCTTTTCCTTCAATTTGACCTAGTGACCTAATTTTTGACCCCAGATGACCCAAAATCGAACTCGAAGATTTTATTGAGGGTAACATTCTGACCAAGTTTCATTAAGATAAGGTCAAAATTGTGACCTCTAGAGTGTTAACAGTTAAATTGTTGACGACAGACAGACGAACGGAAGACTACGGACAAAGGGCAATCACAAAAGCTCACCTTGAGCACTTCGTGCTCAGGTGAGCTAAAAATGAGACTCCACCAAATAATAATCATTGTATAGTAGTAATGCTTATTTAAGTTTATTTCAAACTTAGGTCAATTTCTCTTTACTTTTAGCCTGCTGGAAAGTGGTGGTAAGTGATTAGGCCATTGCTACGGGTTACCTCTAAGTAAAATGTGTTTGTTTCGCAGAGGCTGATGCTTTGTAAAGGCTGATTATTTTACGTCGAGTTTTAACGGAAAATAAAATATTTGCCTGAGTAAAAAAGTGCTTGTCTTTGGAGATTTTGTTCAAGGAAGTTATAAATGCTCTAATTTAAGTTAGCTAGTTATACTCTATACTCTACGTGGCATTTCTATGCTTTATTGTGTCTGAAAGGGGCGGATGGATTGTTATTAAACTTAAACACTGACTGACAGCTAGTTATACTAGAAGGAAAATTTGAAAGCTTCTTGTAAGTATTATAGACAGCACTTCCTCATCAACATTGACTCGGTGACCTTCAAGTAATATATCTGAAACACCTTTATCCTTAGATTATCAGTTTCTTTTTCATACAATTTTATTATTTTAGGCAATAAATCTGAAGGGAGCTTCTTCTACAGCATAGAAGTCAAGTGAAATAAGGAGGTAGGTTACCTTGTTACAATGGTAAATTCAAGTTAGTTTAACCGCAACATGTTTTTGTATTTCGTGTAATATGATGTTTTAACTGCTACAATCTCAATTTCGTTTGTCTCTGTCCCTTCAAGTTCAATTTTTATCTAGGTTTGAAGAACATGACCCTCTAAAGATATTTCATATTAAAAGAAGAAGGAAAATACGGATATTTAACACTTTTCAGCGTATTTTAGTTTCATTGATATTCGTAGAAGTCTGCATAAATATTAATTTTCCTAGTATGCACGTTAGCTTTCTAATATAAGCTTTAAATGCATATGTCGCGGGGCTCGTGTTTCCATGGTAACGCATTTTCTCTCATTTTTAAACAACTATGTATAAAAATAGGGGTTTTCGACGGCCTAAGTGGCATTCTGTTAATGACTAACATGGATATTTGGGAAATATTAGAAGCAAAATACCATGCACTTTACATGGTACCCTAGTTTTCTTAAAGTTTACAGTAACCATGGCAACATAGATGTTTAAAATAGCTTATATCTTACTTTTTGTCGTAATTTCTTATAAAAAAATATTGAATAAGATTATCTTTCTAGTTACTGTAGCTTTAAAACATATTATTTCTAACGTAAGTTATAGTTTCTTGTTATTTGCATTTATTCAAACAAATTTTACAGCTTAGAATACATACGGCAGTACCCCTCGCCTGGCATTTTTCATGGAAAAATCGTTCAGCATGCTGATATTATTCTTATGGATATTGTTGAAATGAAAATAAAAAGCCGAAGTTGTGTTTCTTAAATAGACCAGTGTCAACGCTTTTGAATTTTACATTTAGATACATAGGTCACGGGCTTCGTTTCCATGGTAACATCAATTAAATTTAAGGAATCACATTTTTCTACTAAAAATTGAACAGTTTTAGATCTTATTTTTAGTATATAAGTAACAAATTATCAATGGAACCTGAAAAATAGGTAATACAAATCAAACTGCTAGATTTTTTATTTGAAAATGGCCGTTACAAGTAACCTTTCATCCAACTATATTCCAAATAACATTGGTTACCATCATCCATTTTCTTACAATCCGCATAACGTTTCAATATAATTACATAAAAGAAGCAAAATATTGATGATTATTCAGAGCAAAAGATTCATAACAAATATTTCAGCAAATATTGTTATTTGAAGATAGTTAAAATAAAGAAAATGCACAGAAATACGTACTTTCAAGATAAAAGCTATTAATTTTGCGCGGTAACTGACACGTAACGTCATGACGTCAATGACGTCATTTTAAGGCAACATTGTTTTGAAGCGTTTCTGCGGCGATTGATTCATTATTTCTGCATTATTAAACCATAAAGTAACAGATCGGAGGCAGGTTCATGATTTGTTTTCAGGAGAATGAATATACAAACACATTTAATTTGTCGTAAACGTCGTCGTAAATCGTCACGTTAGCTTCCGGTTGGACATGCGCACATACAAATATGAAGGTAACCTACCTCCATAAGTCTGTTTTTGTTTCAAGTCACACCAACTAAAGTTGTGTTTGCATGTGTCTGTTACGGTTTTGCATCATTTCAACAATTTTTCAGTCATACAAAATTAATGATGGTGTCTGCTTGTAGTATCGTGCCCAATGCCAAACTTTATAGTGCTTCCTCACTCAAACATTATGCTGCAGACATGAAATGATACCTCACCTAGTCACGAGGAAGCTACTTGTAACATTTTTCAAGTCTGGTACAACGCAGCCAGGGAGTGAGCCCAAAACCACATGCACTCAGAAGCTGGCGTTTTACCACTAGGCTACCAAGGCAGTTGCTGACTCAACTTAGGTGGCACGGTGACTTTCAGGTGGAACAGGACCCCAGGTGTCCCTCTGGCACAGTTATACAAATGGGTAGAACCAATGACCTCAAACCAGCTGGATAGCTTTATCACATGAATAATTAGTACCACTCAGCATCAGTGGTTTCTACCAAAACAAGAAGACTTTGACAAACTGTTTGCACAAAAATGCAAATCTAGTAAATAATACACCTGAATACAAATGAAGGGTAGAAAATACCCAACAATCTTCAACATACCTTAAAAGAATTAAGTTTTATTCCCAATTTTCCAGACCTTCCCTTACAAATGATAACTTCTCTCGGTGCCGACCATTTAATCCTATCTGGTTCTCGTTCCAAAATTTGCAGTAAATGTTCATGGGAAATGGGAGTTGGGCCCATTCCCTCCACTACGTTGCTGTCATGTGGATACACCTGAAAACATACCAAGTAATTTAGCAGGAATCAATACATAGGGACTGAACATAATTCTGGTTCCAGATTTACTAAAGCTTACTGTGGGGACCAGTCTAAGAATCAAGCCTTGTGATTGGTTAATTTTATAAGAGTTCTCCAAAACAGCCAATCAGACGCTAGAATTTTTTGACTGGTCTTCTAACCAAGCCTTCTCTCCTTTGATGCTGCCCAACGGAAACTTTCACAGCAGTATGACTGTTAAAAAACATTAAAACAGCAAAGCTTTTCCTACGAGCTATATATCTTAACATTAAGTCAGTGGTAGAGAGACATTTTATGTATATATTTTATCAAGGTTGCTTAGATGATAACAATAGCAACATCTGCAGGTATAAATGGTCATCTTTAACCTTTAACTTTTTACCAAGGAATTCAAATTTTCCAAATACAACAAGAGCTGTCACTACTGGTGACAAATATCCCCTGAAGCGTGCCCAAGAATGCTACAGTTATCTGCGCAAAATATGCTAGAATAGTTTAGGTATGAACCATTTTGTGACCTTGACCTTGACCTGAGAGACTCAGGTCATAAAGGCGACACATCTTCTTAATATGGTTAACATTTGTGTAAAATTATTTTCAAATCCCTTGATAAATGGCAGAGTTATGGAGCAGACAAGAAACGGACCATGTTAACCTTTGACTTCTAAGTGTGACCTTGACCTTGGGGCTAGGGCCCTGGGTCTGGGTCTTGGGCATGGCACGTCACCTCATTATAGGGAATATTTATACCAAGTAATACTGAAATCCCTTCATCGATGGCAGAGTTATAGACCAGACAAGAAACAGACCATGTTAACCTTTGACTTCTAAGTGTGACCTTGAACTTTAAGAGCTAGGGGTCTGGGTCTTGTGCACGACAAGTCATCTCATTATGGGGAACATTTATGCCATGTTATTTCAAAATCCCTTGATGAATGGCAGAGTTATGGACCGGACAATAAACAGACCATGTTACCCTTTAACCTCTAAGTGTGACACTGACCTTAGAGGTTGGGGTCTGGGTCTTGCACAGCACATGTCTCATTATGGTAAACATTTATGCCAAGTTATTTAAAAATCCCTTCATGGATGGTAGAGATATGGACCGGAAGAGAATTTACATGGACGTACACACGGACACCCCAACATTTTGGTGTTAGATGGTCATTCCATTGTTTGAAAACAATAGAATAACCCCTTAAGGAACAAAGACTTAGTGGTTACGGAATGAATACAAAGGATTTCTATTGTTCTAGGCCACACCAGCTACCATCTAAAGTATCAACTGTTTGCTTGGACCGACTGACAGACAGTGTAATTTTAATATGCCCACCTTCGGGGAGCATAAAAAAGGGCCATACTTCTGACAAAATGCACATGAGAGTTATGGCTCCTGGCCTACTTTGAGAAAAAGTAGACCTAAACAAATATCTTACTAAACGCCGACAACGATGATCAAGTGGCAACAATACCTTGTAGATTTTTTTCAAGTGTCAGACAAGCTAAAATGAAATCCCTATATCCTAGGAATATCACTTTAAATAGAACCCATCCAGAATAGAAACAACAGATATAACAAGATCAAAGTTGCAAGAAGCATAAGTTGCGAATTGTCCAATTACTGCAGACAATCGTGACTTCTAATTTCAAACACAACAGTTGTGAATATTTATTAATAGCAACATTATCTGAATGTCTATTTTCAGCAATGATTCAGTGTCATTACAATGTTTATTCTATCAAACTGTGAAAAACAAAAGGCCTAAGTCATTCGCCAGAAACTGACTATTTGACCTTGAATATTATGTATGACACATTAAATCATGAATGGTAATAACTGTGTTTTAGTATAAAAAGTATAAAACAGGTCAAGTGTCCCCATTTGAACAAAAATGAGAGGCCCTTACAAGTGTGCTATAAACCAAATTTAATGAAGATCCACACAAAAAAGTTGTTTAAAGATATTTCTACTTTTAGCTTTATAAAATGTCCCCTTAAAGGGGCTTAATAGCGCATGGCAAAAGCACTCACTTGAACAAACTGGAAACACAGCACCATACCAAGATGCTACAGACCAAGTTTGGTGTAATTCCGACTGGTATTTTCTGCATAAAAAGATATCAATGGAAATTGTGGAAGACAGACAACGGAGATGAAGAGTGATGGATGCCGGACCATCTGCCTATACTAACAGCTCACCTTTATGAGCTAAAATATGACGCTTCTTTCTACAATTAGGGAAAAGTGCCCTGAAGAATTAAGAAATGTACATAAAGCAAACAAGTTTTCTATTCCCTGAAAATTTAACTGTATTTATAGAAGAAATTTTTTTTGACTTAATACAAAGCAGTACAAATTTGTGTAAAATTTACTTATTTCAGTATCTTACTTACTTTGATATGAGCTGCGCCATGAGAAAACCAACATAGCGCATTTGCGATCAGCATGGACCCAGACCAGCCTGCGCGTACGCGCAGTCTGATCAGGGTCCATGCTGTTCGCTTTCAAAGCCTATTGCAATTAGAGAAACCATTAGTGAACAGCATGGATCCTGACCAGACTGCGCGGATGTGCAGGCTGGTCTGGATCCATGCTGGTCGCAAACGCACTATGTTGGTTTTCTCATGGTGCGGCTCGTATGATTTGCTTTGATCTGATTTACTTCGAAAGACATTACACCAAACAGGAGTTTACAGTTCCCATTTAGTGTTAGATCATAAAGGATACATTAATTTTAATTTTTTCAATTTAGGTATCATTCAGAGACATATAGATGATAAAACATTGACATAATATACACTGAACTTTACCTTTGATATTCCAAGTTTAAATGTTCCCATTACCAATCAATAATAAACAAAAATGAAATTGCAAAATATCAAACAAATATTTTGCCTGTCCTAATCTCTTACTTCTTCACATAAATCACTGAACTGGCTGATACTGCCAGTATTCACATAACAAACAGAACAACTCCACTTTTGTTTTTATATGATCACAAATTCCAATATCACAAAGCTCCAGTTTTGTACTTAACATAGGCTTGTCTGTTTTCTTCTTACAGCGTATCTTTTTTCAGATCTAACATGTTCCGATTATGAAAATGAATGAAAACTAGACACCATAAAAACATACTATTGCTTTGTGGTTTAAGCATGAACATTCCCTGAAGAATCACAATGTGCAGCAAAGTCCAATACGCAGTTTTTTGTCTACTCTATAATAAACTACCGATATATATATACAATGTGCACCGTTTCTCTCATAATGCAACAACTTGCGATACATACACCCATCAGATACACAAAAAGATTTATTTCGCAGACTATTGTGATAAAGAGTAATATCAATTAATTCTCATCATCATGCTGTTTACACTTAAATATTTACACACTTATGGAAACTGTTGTCTCATTTGTATTCGTTTAAATACACAACTGTCACAATATGAAACCACAAAGCACAAATTATTGCAACATTTTATCAGCGCAATAATAACTTGAAGAGAAATTGTTGCCCAGCTATTAATGCCTATATTAACCTTTAGCCTGCTAAATTCCTAAAATGGACTGGTCCATCATTCAGTTTGGGCAGTACCATTTAGTATTTGAAGGGGTGTTCACTGAAAATTCACTGAATAGCGAACAGTGCAGACCATGATTAGCCTGCACGGATGTGCAGGCTAATCTTGGTCTGCACTGGTCGCAAAGGCAGAATAACTCGCCGCCAGCAGGCTAAAGGTTAAGCAGCTTTTTTTAAATGTCATAAAACCTCATTTTCTAATTCGGTATGCAAAACATAATATTAACTAAATTATCATCTGCACTATGTTGCATTTTACAGCAATAAATATCCAGCTGTTTGAACAGAGCATAGTAAGGATCCATTTAAATATTAAACCACTCAATCGATATTAAAGATGTACAATATAAGTGGTAAAATGCTTGGTCATTTAACAACCACTTCACTGATGTGTCAACAAATTTGATATAATATTTTATCAATCATTCTTAAAAGACATTGTTATCAGTAAACAATGTTGAAATTTAAAAACTATTTCCTTGTAACTGAAGCAGTAAATTAAGCAGTTCTTTGTTTTGTTTGTGTACATAAAATGATTTAACCTTTAGCCTTCTAAATTTCTAAAATGACTGGTCCATCATTAAATTTATTATTCCAAGAAATTCATGAACAGGCATACCATGATCAGCCTGCACAGATGTGCAGGGTGATCTTGGTTCTATGCAGGCTGAACTTGGTCTGCACTGGTCGAAAAGTCAGAATCACTTGCCGCAAGAAGGCTAACCGTTAAATTTGACATAATTCTTCATCTGCAAAACTCAGAAAATACTGCTGTCATATATGATGTGAAGTTTATGCAACAACAAAGTGCATGAGAATAAGTAACCCACAAAGTAGTCCAAATAATACAATGGCGTGATAACTTTTGACTGTTGCTGTCCTGTCATACATGTATAAAATACATTTATCAGATCATAAACAAGAGCTGTTGGAGGACAGCAACGCTCAACTATTCAATAGCCTTGTCAAATGAATGAATACAGAAGTAAACAAGAGGGCCATGTAGGCCCTGTATCGCTCACCTCACCTATTGACCTAAAGATCATCAAGATTAACAATCTGACCAAGTTTCATTAAGATATGGTCATAAATGTGGCCTCTAAAGTGTTAAATAGCTATTCCTTTGATTTGACCCGGTGACCTAGTTTTTGAAACCACATGACCCAGATTCGAACTTGACCTAAAGATCACCAAGATTAACATTCTGACTAAGTTTTATGAAGATACAGTCATAAATGTGGCCTCTAGAGTGTTAATGAGCTTTTCCTTTGAAATGACCTAGTGACCTAGTTTTGACCCCACCTGACCCAGATTTGACTTTGACCTATAGATAATCAAGTCATAAATGTGGCCTCTAGGGTGTTAACAAGCTTTTCCTTTGAAATGACCTAGTGACCTTGTTTTGACCCCACCTGACCCAGATTTGAACCTGACCTATAGATAATCAAGATTAACATTCTGACCAAGTTTAATGAAGATACAGTCATAAACAAGGCCTCTACAGAGTTAACAAGTTTTTCCTTTGATTTGACCTGGTGACCTAGTTTTTGACCCTGGATGACCCAATATCAATCTCGTCCAAGACTTTATTGAGGGTAACATTCTGACCAAGTTTTATTAAGATTGGGCCCAAATTGTGACCTCTAGTGTTAACAAGCTTTTCCTTTGATTTGACCTGGTGACCTAGTTTTTAACCCCAGATGATCCAATATCAATCTCATCAAAGATTTTATTGATGGTAACATTCTGACCAACTTTCATTAAGATTGGGCCAAATATGTGACCTCTAGAGTGTTAACAAGCTTTTCCTTTGATTTGACCTGGTGACCTAGTTTTTGACCCCGATGACCCAATATCAAACTCGTCCAAGATTTTATTGAGGGTAACATTCTGACCAAGTTTCGTTAAGATTGGGCCAAAATTCTGACCTCTAGAGTGTTAACAGTCAAACTTGTCGGCGGACAACGGACACAGGGCAATCACAAAAGCTCACCATGTGCACTTCATGCTCAGGTGAGCTAAAAATTGCAAAATTCACATGAAAGATTCTTTTTATTTTAGAGAAAATTTCTCATACAGTATACGAACTAGATGTGTGCCGACAGGACACAGGTGCCCCACACTTCTTATCACTATTACATTGTTTCATGACTCTATGTGAAATATTTTTAGGACAAAAGCAAATTACCGGTAAACTGTATTTTTTGATTAAGTCAAGGACCAAAACTATGGTCTCGCTGGAGTGAAATCCCAAACAAAACACTAGGTTTACAACTTCAAATGCTTTATAACAATCCTCTAATGTGTTACAACTCTGGGTCTTTTATGTGACACAAACCTTTATGCCCTTAATGCATATTTTTGGCTATGACAAGTGCCATAACTTTTGTCTTGCTATGTGAAATCTAAAACAAAAATTCAGGTCCACAAATTCACATGTTGAACAATATTACTAAATACTTTCTCAAGTTTAGGTCAAATACTTTTTAAGATATATGCAACACAAACCTTTAAGCACTTAAAAGTGTATTTTTCACTAAGTCAAGGACCATAACTCTGGTCTGAATGAATGGTCTCCCAAAGAGAACACCAGGTGCACAACTGCACAATACTTTAAAACAATCCTCTAATGTTTTATGATCTAACACAAACAACTTTTTGAGACACATGCAACATGCATTTTTATGCCTTTCTATGAATTTGACCAAGTCAAGGGCAATAACTCTGGTATGGCTGAGTGAAATCTCTATTAGAACCCCAGGTGGACAACTTTACATACTGAATAATAATCCTATGTTTCATAATCCTAGGTAAAAGACAACTGTGACAATCAAGGGCCATAACTATTTTGTGGCTGTGTGAAAATTCAAATCAAAATTAAAATGCTAGGTGCACAACTTCACATGCATGCTAAATGACAATCCTGTGATGTTTGACATTGGGTTGAATACTTTTTGAGATATACATGAAACAAATAAGATAGACAGATGGACAAGGGCAACTCTAAGTCTTGATTTTTACAAAAACAAAAAAAAAATCCTCAATTTTAACAAATATTTTTTTTTCTTTTGCTGATTTCTGACAGCCTATATTGTTAAATATGATATCCTATAGTTGCGAATAATTGTTATTAGCAACATTTATTATTATTGACTATTAAGTGTGAATTCTAAATAATGCAAACAGCATGTTGCCTACCAAACTGCAAAATAAAACTGACGCTTCTATATACATGATTGTATATAAAATACAGAACAGTGCCTTCAAAGTGATATATTATACACATTCTAATATGCTTGTTGCTGTTAAAACACGCTTACGCTAAAATGACGGCACAATATTTTTATTGCGACCAAGAAAGAGCGCTTCTGTATCTTATCTACTGTTTTATATTAAAAGCATATTCGAATCAAAACAATGTAAAGCAAAATCATGTTTTACTTAAATTAATACACTCAAATCAGGTATAAATCCCCAGAATAATTCACTCAGGCTATGTCCTTGTGAAATGTATAACATATTTTCGTGCATTAACATTGTTAAAACACAGTTTTTCTTTAATACATTATTTCCTAATTATATATAGGTTACATAGATGGGTACGGGACAGGACAAAGTGATTCCTATATAGCACCTATACCAACACAGCCTAAAGAAATTTTGATGGGGGGTACAACATATAACGAACATGCATTTTTTCATGTTAGAAAAGATAATGCACATATTAACACGCCACAATTTATGGATATCTTCATATATCATAGAAATAGTATTGATCATGAGATAAAGAATGTGGAAGTCATCAAAAAGTTATGCAATTCTGATGTAATACATTTTATCATTTTTATCTCTAGTGATTTACTATTTTAAATTTTACTTATGTATTTAAATTAAATTAAATTAATACCATTTAATTGAATTAACATAACCAGTGTCCATAAATAATTTTATAATTATAAAAGTACCGTATTTTGGGGTGTATTGGTCACACTTTTTTTTACAGTTTGCTTCCTGTGACTTATACTACAGAACATTGCCAGCCGTGGCACTCGCAAAATTAGGTGCATTTGTTACGAACGAACAAAATTGAACAAAAAGATCAATTTCAGCGGCGTTTCAAGGAATAGCGGTTATTTTCAACAAGAGCTCGTCGAACACGAAATGTCCCCCTTGATGCATTCAGTAATTGCACAAGGAACAGAAATTATTTGCTCACTGTAAACAAAAGTTCTACTGTTCTGGTTCAATGTGACATTGACCTTTGACCTATTGACCTCAAAATCAGGGGTCATCTCCTGGTCATGATCAACCTCCCTATCAAGTTTAGTGATCCTAGGCCCAAGCATTATCAAGGTATCGTCTGGAAAGGGTTTAACTGTTCCGGGTCAATGTGACCTTGACATTTGGCCTACAAAGCTCAAAATCTATAGGGGTCATCTACAGGTCATGACCAACCTCCCTATCAAGTTTCATGATCCTAGGCCCAAGCATTCTCAAGTTATTGTCTGGAAACGGTTTAAATGTTCCGGGTCACTGTAACCTTGACCTCTGACTTACGGACCTGAAAATCAATAGGGTTCATCTGCTGGTCATGATGAACCTCACTATCATCTTTCATGACCCTTGGCCCAAGCATTCTCAAGTTATCGTCCAGAAACCATTTTAACTGTTCCTGGCCAATCTGACCTTGAACTTTGACCAAATGTCCTCAAAATCACTAGGGGTCATCTGCTGGTCATGATCAATCTCCCTATCAATTTTCCTGCTCCTAGGCCCATGAGTTCTTGAGTTATCGCCCGGAAACCGTTTTACTGTTCCTGGTCACTGTGACCTTGAACTTTGACCAAATGACCTCAAAATCACTAGGGGTCATCTGCTGGTCATGATCAATCTCCCTATCAATTTTCCTGCTCCTAGGCCCATGAGTTCTTGAGTTATCGCCCGGAAACCGTTTTACTGTTCCTGGTCACTGTGACCTTGAACTTTGACCTACTGACCTCAAAATCAATAGGGGTCATCTGCTGGTCATGACCAACCTCCCTATCAACTTTCACGATCCTAGGCCCAAGCAATCTTGAGTTATTATCCGGAAACTGTTTAACTGTTCCGGGTCACTGTGACCTTGAACTTTGACATACTGACCTCAAAATCAATAGGGGTCATCTGCTGGTCATGACCAACCATCCTATCAACTTTCATGATCCTAGGCCAAGCGTTCTTGAGTTATCATCCGGAAACTGTTTAACTGTTCAGGGTCACTGTGACCTTGACCTTTGACATACAGATCTCAAAATCAATTGGGGTCATCTGCAGGTGATGATCAACCTTCCTATTAACTTTCATAGTCCTAGGCCCAAGCGTTCTTGAGTTATCATCCAGAAACGGATTGGTCTACAGACCGACCGACATCTGCAAAACAATATACCCCTCCTTCTTCGAAGGGGGGCATAATAAGGTATATTGTAAATATCCCACATAGGCCATTAAAATTATGAATTACTACAATTCCATGACATACTTGCAGTTTGAATTACATTTGTATCTTCTTTCGTTTTACACTGGGTTGGATAAAATCCGGACATGGCCGTCCTTCCATTTCTTTCTTTGTTTATATGAATATGGTGCGTAATAAAAACTTGAAAGATAAAATTTGTATTTTTATTTTTGCAAAAAATACCCCCCCCCCCCCCACCTCCCCCCTCCAAAAAAAAGATCTTATGTTATTTTTTGCACTCAGAATCAAAGGAACGCGCTTAATTTCTTAATATGGAGAGGTGTCATAATTGATGTGCAAACAATTCACACTTTAACTTGCATAATTACAGAATGTAAACACAAGCCGACACATCTTTTTTTTTCAGACTAAACTCAGCTGCCACTACTACCGATGGTACGAAACGGTACGGGGTCGAAAATAACGCTGTATGCTGAACGAAATTAAATGGTTCTACAGTATGTAAGAAAACATATTATCTTGATAGCACAGCATTTATATACAATACAAAGATGTTTCCCAGAGATTTGGCTCAAACAGGAAATACATGTAGGCTATTTAAGAGACTATTTCACAACATAGGTCTTCAGTCATTGACGTTAAACAAAATTGCTTTAAGTGGACAAAATTTATTGCATCTTTCTATCTTGAATTAAATGTAGTATCCATGAACTATCATCATGAAGTGGACATGGAGAATAGTCAATTTCATTTGACAAATCACTTGAAATTCACTTTCATCTACTTCTTAGGTAAACTCATTTTTGCTGATAACTGCTGATGGATTAAATAGTCATACACTTACTGAATGGCTTGCTTGGCTATAGTCAAAAACTATTTTCCTGAGGTCCAAAGAGCTCATTTAGTGTTTTATTTTACAACATCAGAAATAATTCTCAAAGTTATATTTCTCAAGTTTTTCTTTAGTCCAGCAAACCTGTGTTGGACTATAAACTGGTCAACAGCAAAAACTGCAGAAAGTTTATGAAATTCATTTTGACTACCAATTACCTGTAGCTTGTTTTACTAATTTCTTCAGTCTCGTAAATTTGGGCTCGACAATTACTCTACTTACCAAATAAATTTTCTTTTTTTTTAATCTTGCATCCTTGTTATATATTTCACACAATTTTAACAGTTGTATCTGATGCTGTAATGATATGAGCCGCGCCATGAGAAAACCAACATAGTGGCTTTGCGACCAGCTTTCTGTTCGCTTTCAAAGCCTATTGCAATTAAACAAACCATCAGCGAACAGCATGGATCCTGACCAGACTGCTCGGATGCGCAGGCTGATCTGGATCCATGCTGGTCGCAAAGCCACTATGTTGGTTTTCTCATGGCATGGCTCATATATAAAGCTTCAATGAAAATGTTAGTATTCATCTTGTATAAAGAAACTAATAGATATATGATCAGATCTGCGTTTTTTGTAAATGAATTATTTTCCTTTTATAGACAGTATTAATTTCTTTGATGAAGTAAACACTTTTATATTTGATACTTTTCTTACTATTATATTTACATGTATGATAATGTTATCAAAAAACACCTTTTATTTTTTCTTAATTCAGAAACCTTTCAAAGAATATATTCAAGGATTTAAAAATGCTTTGAACATCTGAAAAAATTAATCCAAGATTTCTGTATCAAATGTATATATATATTTTATATATATATAAAATATTATGGATTTTATGAATTATGTATATTAAGGTGCTTCACAAAGCACGAGTGACTGACATTGACAAGCTCATTATTCTGATCTATTTTCTCCGATATAGCTACATAATTTATTATGGATCTGGCTATACTTTCACAAAACATTTTTCGGTTTCGGCTGAGTTTGAGATTGAAATTTTGATAGCAAATTTAAATAGAAGTTCATCGAAACTGACTATCAACAAGAATAATCACTTGAAAATAGTTATTAACTAAACATTTAATTTTAAACATGCTATTTAGATATAAATCGACAAATAATAGACCTTTAAAAAAATCCGGAAATTTTGAAACAAATGGTTGTCCATAAGATTGTAATCAACTTCTTTTTGAAATAACATTTAAACTGTGTTAATTTTTACACAAGCTGAGTTTCATTTTTAGGCTACTTTTCAAACTAAAAAAAAATAATTTGTGTCTGAAGAAAAACATAATGATTCACCTACATTATATAATCATTTTGAGTTCTGTACAGGGAGTATTGACAATATTATAAATAAATGGAATTTTCTGGTACCAGCTGATCTTAAATGAACTTACAACTTATAGAATAGTTTAATTGATCGATAATCACTGATACACATTTCAGAAATCTAAAATGAACATACCAGGTAGCACAAATGCGCCACTGGGGCATTAGGACTGGCATATTACTGTGAAATAGGCAAATACAATTCGGTGTGTATGCAAGGCTATTAACATAAGAAAAGTTTGGTTGAAAACATGCCAGACAAAAAATAGTGCTGGCTTTAAGACTGAATATTCATGAAATATCTAAAATTCAAAATAACAGAGCACTGCGTTATCTTAATTCATATTAAATTTACAATACAAAGTGCGAAATAATTATGTTGCACATGTATCAGATATGAAACAGAAAACAATTTTTTTTTTTTCAAAGAATTAATATTGACCTGGAGGTTTAGTGCATACTTATCACTCTAGGAAATAAACTACTGACATAATTAGGCCTCAGCTAAGATGATCAAAAACAAGTTATCTACTGAAATAAATCACAATCTTTTTACCAAACGAAATTAATTTTACTAAAGATGTATTCTTTTGCTTCAGAAAATAAATTTTGATAGAAAAGTGGAGTTGAAACTAAAATAATGATAGCTAGTGATATCCAGAGCAACAGATAACCTTCCAGAGTCAATATTGGGTATTACCCTATCATTCTGGTTTGAATTGCAGACTCGCTAAACTGAATTGAGTATTTAAGAACATGTTATTCCATGAATTTCATATCAATTGCATATCTGTGTATTTCAGTTTGAATTTCTAAACAATTAATCATAATGAATTTGCAATGTTCATAAATTGTAACTTACATTGCACTACATGTATTTTGATGAAAAGTGTCATACACAAGTATTCTCGCATAAAAAGTCCTCTGTCCAAAATATTTTATTTTTCCTTCTGTCAAAAACACTTTGTGCCATTTTTTTAATTTTAGTGTTGTAATTTCTAACAAAATGTCATATTTAATAAAATTTATTAAAAAATAAGCAGTTTTCAGATGTTAAACCTGCGACTTAGTTAATTAATATATGAACTGTTTTGAGCTTAAAGAAGTTGATGACATGTACATAAGCCGGAGACGTTCCTGTTTACTACCATTTGGCTTATATTCGTAAAATTGCTGGTCACTCAGTTATCAATTCGGTTTGTCAATCAAGCACCATAAACCTCTTATCAACAGTGTATTTCAAACTGTGATTGGAGAATGACACATGTCCTCCATCCATCTAAATTACACTAAGTGTGACATAATTTTATGACCTCAGTGCTGTAGACTCCAGTTTGTTTGATTTTGAGTCCAAACGCTAATACACATGCATCAAATACAGAAAAAATTGTATTTTGGATTTATATATGCGTTTTGATATGCATTTTGTATATTTAACACAAATACACAGCCGATCTGTTAATTGCTCTGAATATCATTCATCATCTATTAGACTAAGAAACAGTCATTAATAAGCACCATTTCTGAATATTGACATATAAGACTGACTGCATTTTTCATATTAGGAATAGTATGTCTGAATTCATTCTCCCTACTGTCTGTATTTTATACCCTACAACTATCCATATTATCCGGATTTTCACCTATGACAGAAAACACACTGCAGCAATGTTTCAGGCCTAGACTCCTTATTAGTAACAACTAAAATATAAATATCCAAGGAAAGGAACAAGTGAAAGAAAATGTTTTTGGCATTGTAGTGTATGTCATAAGAAGAAGGAACCTCATACAAAGCCAACCTGCAGAAAGTTTCCATATCTATTCATCAAAGGCAGAGCGGAAGCAGTGGTCCACTGTGTGACTACGAAACTTCAGGTCATGAGTTTGAGCCCCTGATCTTCCAACTAAAAATTACTATCATTGGGATAAGAGTCCTGTGTATGGGTGGTTTATATCTGGCATGCAAAAGAAACAGGGAAGCTGAACAAAATTCAGCTTCAGAGATGCTGTTACGGATCTATGAGCTGAAACTAACCCTGTACCTATTAGGCTGTTACCTATTACCAGAAATCATGTTAGAAATCTGTCATGCTATAATTTCTTCAAATCGAACACCACAGACTCACCTTTTACTTGAAAATATTTTGAAACAGACTGACATAAAGTAAACCTTACAACACAACCAATAGATGAGTTATACATGTACACACAAGCTTCAAATGGGTACCGCTACACACCATTGCAGTTGTCACGTGATTGATTTTGAAAAACAAACAGGCTGTATAGAATCATTATTTATGTGCCTTTTAAATTGTGAATCGTAAGCGGTCAGCTGATTGCCGAGCACGTGAAAAGTGTCCTGTAAAATTTCTTCTAGCAAGCATTAAATTAGACCATTGTTTAACATAATAAGTATATATCTTTCCAGTCTGATCCTACCTTAATTTCAACCAGAAAATCCACAAATTTTAATGAATTTCGGAAGCAAAAATAAGTTTAGAATATCCGTTCACGATTCTAATTACACCCGATGTCGTATGCAAATTTTCAATAATTCCCTCAAAAAGCTGACTATCAGTGTTATATTTTATGATAAGCAACATCACAATTTGAGGAATTATCTCTGGTTTACTTTAGTGAGTCAAGTAAACTTAGCAAAAACCATTTTCACATGACATTCCGAATGTGTACCAGTATCCGGATAGTACTACATTTTGAATACATTTTTTTTTTTTTTAAATTCCTAGCATTTTTTCTGTTAATAAAATATTGATGAAAATTAATATGACATGAATTTTGATACATATAAGTTTACAATGTGACCTGAAACTGACATTTTTATGTTGTAACATGATCTTGGCTTCAAGCTACATATAACATATAAAAGCCCTCCACTATATATTATATCATACTCATATGAATAAGTTGACATCCCTGGTGACATTTTTTAAGAAAAAGGCTTCAATGAATGGTTTGAAAAAAATATATATAGTAATGTAAAACCCTTTGTAAACTCTGTTACTGGTTTTGGGAACATACCTTTTACCACTTTATTCTGTAATTTAAAAGTATGTGCACAATAATCATAAATGTAATGAATACATAACTATAAACATCTAGAAATGTAACTACTGCTGCGGTAACTTTCCAGTTTAAAACGGCACTCTGCCCCTTTGGGCAGCACCCTGCCCCTTTTAGACAGCACCCTGCCCTTTTTGAGCTCTAGAAATAACACTATATGAAGTTGGTATGGCGTCATCAGTTTCTCACGGGTCAGTGTGCAGCTTATGTGGCTTGACACTGGTTTGGTAACCAAAAGATGTTATGCCATAATTTAATAGCAGAGCTACCGGCGCCGCAAAGCGGTGCCGACAGCGTCGCATTACAGTTAGACGTATGAAAAAGAAAATGAATAGAGAAATCTAACTGTGTATACTATCCAGTTGAAAATTCGTGGTACTTTTTGGAATCGGTGTTGTTCGGAATTTTTCATGTGCACTATGCACACAGTAATTAATCAGTAAAGACGTCAGTAGACGCTTACTGTTTACAGTTGACAAAAGCGTCTCGCTTACTGCTTTGAATATTGAATAAAAATGCAAATGAGCGTTGATAATAAGAAATAAATGCTTAATTCAATTTCTACGAAGACAAAAAGAAATAAAACACAATATTTTCATTTTGAAACGACTTTCGTCACGCTGCCATTACTGAACTTTATTATATATACTTATGTTTGTCTCATGACGTCATAACTCCACAATGGTGTAGTGGTTAGCGAGTTCGCATTGTAATTCAGAGGTCGTGAGTTCGAACCTCACCTTGACCAGAATTTTTTTTATTTCATTTATTTGTATTATTATGAATTTTGAAAATATTGTATAACTAAAGTCATTCATGTGAAATTTAACATGTGTTTAGTTTTGATGTCAGGTTCCACTGTAGTGCCTGTGTAGTAGTCAGTAGACATAACTTAAAAAAGGAAAGCTTTAGGATCAAAATGTACAGGCATTAAACTATGAAAAGCAAATAATGCTCTTCTCCCCTTTCGCATTAGCTTTAAAATCACTGATTTATTAAAATTATCAAAAAAAAAAAAAAAAAAAAAAAAAAAAAAAAAAAACAATTTGCGATGAATTATCAACAAACATCAAAAAGGTTCTTACTACCAGCCCTATTCTATAGTGCTAAAAGATTAACCACTTTTGGGTTTAAAACAAGCTTTGTACAGTCATGTAAATTATTGTAATTTTCTCATACCAGGCGTCTATTTTAGCAGTATTTTTGACTGAAAGTTGGATACATTCTTCCTTCCAAAAGGACCAAAACTTGACAATAATGACATTTAAAAGAATTACAATAGTCATTTCCTGGATTACGTAAATTCTAATTTCTATTAACTTTGGAATTGGAACATTAACTTTTTACATCAAGTCCTCATTGCATCTACATCTACATCTACATCTTTCACCCAACCGTCGATTTCCGACTATCACTGGGCGGCGCTGTCAGAGAAACAGTTGTTAAAGAAATGATATGTTACAATGTTAAAATAATAAAAGCTAAAAAAGACAGTATGCTACAGTTAAAATGGGGCAGAGGCAATAGAATTACATACTGACCACCGCCAGCCTCTCTCTATAGATACCGAGACTGGGGCTAGATTTAACATAAGTTGGTAGGGAGTTCCAGAGATGGATGGTCCTTGGGAAGTAGGAGTTAGAAAAGTACTGAGTGTGAGACATGGGGATTAAGTAATTTAGGTTTCTAGTTGGAATAAGATGAGATTGATCGACTGCAACTGTCTGGGTCATTATTTTATAAAACATTACTAATGAGTTGTGTAACCTTCTATATTGGAGTGTATTCCATTCTAAAGTTTTCAGCATTTGTGTAACACTACTGGTGTAACTGTAGTCGTACATGACGTACCTAGCAGCTGACCTTTGGACATTTTCGACTTTGCTAGTGAGGGTTTTTTGCCAAGGATGCCAGACGCTTGAACAGTACTCAAGTTGAGGGCGGACATAGGTGTTATAGGCAGCAATTTTGACCTTTTTATTGTCAGTTTTCACATTCCGTTGTATGAAGCGAAGAGTGGAAGTTGCTTTGGAAGTGATATTGTCAATATGTTTGGACCAGTTTAGATCTTTGGAAATGGTTATGCCTAGGTATTTAGCTGCCTCACAAGTTTTTAACTCTATGTTGTGAAGTTTGTAGGGGTAGAACACAGGATTTTTCTTTCTAAAGATTCTAAGGACTTCACACTTGTCCGGGTTGAACTCCATGGACCATGTCTTCTCAACGTTCACACGCAAAGACACAGAATTCCTTTGGCTATTGGCCTAATGAGATTCTGTTAGGTTTGAAATTTTCAAAGTTCAAGCTTTTCAATTTGAAGCAGTTATCATTTTGTGACTGGTTTCCAGTATGATAGTAAGTTATGTAAAATTGTTGATGAAGTACGTGTTAAGAAGAATAACTGAACATATTCAAATATGTTTTTTTTCTTTATCTTGGTACAGATGTTAATCTGTAATCTGTACCAAACTTTCTTTTGATTATATACAGAATATTTGTGGAGTTTTCACATGTCGATAATTAATCTTGATGCAGTCTAAAACATGCATTCAGAAATTATGAATTATCATTAATAAAGAACATAAACTTCCTAAACAAATCCATAATTCTTGATAATTCCAGCACCACTCCTTTAATTTTTAACGGGCACTGGTGATTTTTCATGGGAGCTCTGCCTTTTAGGTAGCACCTAATTTCATATTATTTTTGGCCATGACCATCAGAAAATAAAAATAGCATCAGTTATGGTAGCCAGAACTTCAAATTGGACACTTCTAGGGATTAATTATACTAGATCAAGAAACTGTACTACATGTACCCTGTCCCTTCCATATTCTGTACCATATTAGAAGGTTAGGGTTAGCTTTATATTTTTATTAAATACGTATCTAGAGGTTAAGGGCTATAGATATAACGAAACTATAGAACTACTACAAAATCTAGATCTATAGGCTTCGACTATGTTGTACAGGTCTAGATAAAATATGTTTTATTTAAAGTTGGCAAGAAGGCAACATAAAACAACATAAGCTCTGAGTCTGAAGAGCTTTGAACCATCTAGAACGGTCTCCCAGACTTCTATATCTTGTATTAGTAATCTCCCATTAACATTACCAATAGTCTTCTGGATTAGTCACCCATATGAGTTACGGGTGGTTTACATGTATACACGCAAAAGAAAAGCAAAGGATGTCTAGCACAGCAGCATTTGTACCTCTCAGTCCTCTGTCGGGAACACTGGAAAAGGGCGAGGTGACAAGACAGGGCTGCTCCAGACAGCTAACACTAAAGCATATCATGAATTCTTGTTAGTATAAAAGATAAGCTTACATCTTTGTTTTTGCGTAATGTCTATGTTAAATTACAACGAAAAAAGTGTAGATCAAATATTCCAAAAAAACTATTGACAAATTATCCGGTGTTACATACAATTTGCACGTTGTGATTACCATAAGCGGCATGCGGCATTTAATTTTGCAATGTTTCAAATAATGCTAACACATTTGTATCTAAAAGTTTTTACTGACTGTTGTGACTGAGACGCCGAGACTGATAATTACATCAATTTTTTATAAACTGTGATTGAAAGTAATCAACAGTTAAACGAAAAAGGCCATTTGTCATCCGTTTTCATGGTAGGGATTGTGGCAATTGCGCAGGTAAGCATAGAATAAACAACTACTGAAAGCCGAAGTACATCAGCCAACATGTTTAAATAAAAATTACACACCTTATGGTATTGAGTGACCTTTTAAACAACATAAATTTACCAAAAAGGTAGGGGTCTTGTATAAACCAGTGGTCGAAAATATTTCGATGTTCAGATTGCTTTATAAATTATAAGAAGTATCTAGCCGTCTGGTAACTGGACGCCTAGCCTGCGTTCTAGCCGTCTGGTTATCGGATGGCTAGCAAAATCCTCGGAAGATTTTGTAGCCATCCGGTAATTGATTCCTAATAATAAGTAATAATACCTGTTATTCACTAAAGATATCGCCGGATACTTCTGTCTATCTACGTTGTATGTTATATTGTCATCTTTGACCATGATATAATGGTGCACAAGAAAAAGAAAAGAGAAAAGCATACAGAGTAAGAAAAGAAAAGAAATCGGTTGCAGTTAAGATAAGAGAAAGATAAAAAGCAGTGTACCAAACCACTACACCCCATCAGAGAGACCAATTCGGCTTGCGTGGCGCTACCAGGACACAAGGTCCCGCCGACACAGCTCACTCGTCATTTGAAAGTAAAGTAGTAAGGCATCAGATCCCCTAGAAGGGTTGGGATGACAGCTCCCTCTTGAAGGATACCAGAGAGGGAGCCTCAGCGACGTTGGCTGGGAGTCTGTTCCAAATGGGAATGGTCCTTGGGAAGAAACTGTACTTGAAGTAGTCACTAGATGGAGAGTACTGCTGAAACATATGCTTATGTGCTGCTTGTGTCCTGGAGGTTACTGATTTAAGATATGTGGCTGATGGTATATCCACTAGTTCATTTACAATCTTAAACAATAATGTTAGTTGGGCTTTTTGCCGTCTAGTTTCTAGGGAGTCCCATTCTAGATATTGTAACATGTCTGTCACACTGCTGGTGTTTCTGTATCTGTTTGTTACAAAACGTGCTGCCCTTCGCTGTACCATTTCTATCTGATGTATTTGGTCCTTTTGATGAGGGTTCCAAACTGAGCAGCAGTAGTCCAAATTTGTTAGCTTTCTTTGATATCCTGTCAAAGTTATCAAACTTATCTGCAAACACAATTTTGTGTGAATACAAACTAAAGGTCTCGCATAAATCACTGCATTATTCAACCGATAAAACGAAAGTTTGCGGAAATCAATAATGGCGAGATCGCTGTGACGTCACTCATTAAAATATGACATTTAAATCAATAGCTGATGTGTGATATTCAAAACTTTTAGAAAAACAATAGTTAAGCATTCATAATTAATCCATTTTATTTCGGAATAATAGTCAAAATTAATTAATGACTTGCTTGTTTTACATGCTCCAAGATATTTATTTATAATTTTGTGTTTTAAGAATTAAAGTTCAGGCCGTTAGAAAAACATCACTTTTTACAAATAACATGGACATTCGGAATTTCTAAAAATAGAATATCAAGGGATTTGTATACAAACATGATGTCATTCGTTTTATCGATTGGAAAATCAGATAAGTATTGATATCTTAAGTAAATAACAATTAAAACTATCCCGGCACAACCAGTTTTCGACCGCTTAACAAGCTTTCTGTCCAGTTTTGTACAAATGCATGTCCAAATCTTTGGTTAATTGTCTCACACCTTATATCAGCATAAGTGCTATAAAAGCTTACCAGTTAAGTTTCAAGTTTCTTACTGATCGAATCCCTGGCATGATGATTTTGAAAGCCATCCATAGGAAGTCATGCTGAAAATTTACAAACTAAATCCGACCACGGATGGTATTTTCCTTCCAGCAAAAAGAAACAGCACTAAACTTTTACTGTAGTTTCATTACATCATGCCAAACTTGGAACACTCAAATCGAATCTGGCAACAAACACCAAAAGCAGCATGGCAGATCAATATACTGTAGGTACTCTTGCTTAAATTGGCAGCTAGATTACAGGGGGTAGGGTAAAGTAAATGGCAAACAAAAGTTAGTGTATTATCTAAAGAACTATATTATGTGCTCAATAACTCCAGAGAGTCAGGGTGTCACATCAGCTACATTGATAACTGTCGCAGATAAAATTGTATTATATTATTGCTAAGCTTTTGACACTCCAAATATTTCAAAATGCTTAGAAACTGAAGAAAATTATTGCAAGGACAGGCATCAGGATTGCATTGTCAAAATAATTTAATAATAGTATGCTTCACAGTTTTGTTAGTATATGTTAACAGTCAGGGGTGTAACTGTTTTAAGTTATGTATAATGTAACCTATTTCAGTTACATTTTCAAATATTTTATAACCTGTGTTAGTTATAAAATATAGTTAACTCAGGTAAGTTATTAAAAAAAAATCTTTTTGCAGTTGTTACAAAGTGACCTTTAAAGTGAAATTAGTAGCAAACTGTGGTTAATCAAATTCTCTTTTAGTCAAATCATGACCTGATAAGCATAATGGGATGTTAAGAGCTTTATAGCTTTAAAACTTTTGTGTAAAACTTTATCAGCCTTGCGTAAAAAATTTTACTGCATAGCTGGAAAGATAAAAGTTCAAGGATTCAGGAAATAATTGCATTAGTCTCATTCAAAATGGCACAGGAGGGCTTTGTAATATTTTATGATAACTGAAACAAGTTATGAAAGTATTTAGCAATAACTCAGATGGGTTATAAACTGTGATAACCTGAAACAGTTACACCCCTGACTGGTTAAGGAATATACATTTAGTGCAAAAGATATATAAGTATACTGATATAATTGGTTTAGGTAAGAATAGGTAGTAGCCATGGAAACATGCAGGTTTTTTAGTAATAAGAAAAACCTCATGAAAACATGGTACTGCTATATAAAAGGAATTTATATAAACTTCCAAGTACCAAAACTGAAGGAGAATAGGTTTCTAACATGTTTTGTCTCTGCTATACACAGTGAAACAATCAAAACTGACTTGGCTTGTAAAGATTTTCGTTATACAAAGTCTTAGGCAGTTGAAAATAGGTTGTGGTCAAAAATAGGTTGTTTGGGGATATATAAAATCATTACTTATTCTTTAAGAAATCAATTACCAGCGGCTAGAAAATCCCCTGAGAATTTGCTAGCCATCCGGTAACCGGACGGAAGAATGCTGGCTAGGTGTCCGGTTACCGGATGGCTAGACACTTTCAGTTTTATATTTGTGACTGGCAATCTAAACGTCAAAACTTTGAAGGACCAAAATAATGGAGGATGAATCACAGTACATAGTCATGTAAAGTTACTGGTTTTATTGCTTGCGCATATTTGCGTGTATACATAATTATGTTTAAATCACCAGAAAATTCAGAATTTTGGATATTATTTGATAATTTTACATAAATCAATGAGGAATTGAATCCCCTTTTGATACATGTAAGTTTTATTTGAATTTATGGCCAATTCGTGAAATAATCAGCATTTATACCTATAGCACGTAAAGTGTCGGCAGCGATAAAAATTTCATCAGAAATTGCTTCATCTATTTTGGTCTTTCGAGTGTTTGACGTGAGTGGGGATATTGCCCATATGAAAAAATTATCTCAATATTTCCTAGGATCGCGTCAAGTTAGTTGGACTAACCAGTGGTCATAAAAAGCTGGTTGAAAATGTCTTGTTTAAGATCATTCTGTGTTCAAATAATTGATAAGTGGAATAACTTGCAAGACAATATTGTCAATGCAATTGAAATCTTATTTCGATAAATATCATGGTGATACTAGATTTGATACCACTAACATTTATTATCAGCCACCATTATTGTATCGTTCAACCTCATTAAACACATGAAGTGTATTAAAAAGGTTAGAAATTGATGTAGAAGAAGAGTACCAGAACTCAAGAAGATTCTACAAGACAATACAGTCATGTATCTCAGAAGAGGTTTGAAAACTCTTAATCCAGTATCTCCTTTGCCAAAGCATCAAGATGCAGCTACCCGTAAACCAGGGTTCAAATTTTCTACTTGATAAATGAAACACAGCTTGCATTTTCAATCGGCAATATACAACTCAATGAGTGTAAGGTACCCAAATATCCTTCTAAACTTCCATTTGCTCTATTGTAAATTATAGGTTCTAAGGATTTCTAATAAACACTATACATGCCTTAAACTTCATGATATTGTTATGGGTATGCATACTTGTAAGCAATTAAATACAGTGCATGTAAATAAAAGAATTATCAAAGTTAACCTTTTGTTAATGATCCCTAGCTTTCTAAAATAGACGAAATACAGTGCAATAACTGCGATTTGTCAAAGAAGGAACAGCTTTTAAGATTGTAGATTGAAAATGCCAATCATTTGGTGTAAAATTTTCACTCACAAATAAATGCAAGTTCTTATAAGGTCTCAAACTCACAATTTGAAATCTTCACCTACATTTTGGGAGTATGAGAGTTTAAATTCAAACCCAGCTACCATCATGAGAAACAAACTTGGTGAGCAGATTGTAGAAGCCAGACAAACTGACACAAGACTTAACTTGTTACTTTTTATAAAATTTTTCACTGCTTAGTTGAAGTCCTATTGCCTGGCCATCATTCCTTGTACACCCAATGGGAATGAGTCAACAAAATCCATTCCCTTGAATAGTGACCAGATATGTTCCTCTTGTCTTGCTAATTGTTTTAAATTTTCTTTTATATGAATATGGGATATCCCTTTTTCACATGTTGTTTCATTTGTAGGCAACCTGTTTTTTGATAGCTTCAACCAGGCCATACACAAATTGTAACCTTTTAATTGACCTTATGACATGCTGTTCTCAACTTCTAAAGCTTTTGACAATTACCAATTTTTTTCCATCTTTTTTCTGGAGCTGACATGCATATAATACCAGAGTTTCAAGATCAGTAAAAGAAAGACAGACAAGACATATAGGGTCAGTTGATTGTATATTGCTCTTTTTTTGTTCCAGATCTAGGTGTACATATGATGGCAGATAGGTATGGACACATCAACTACAACATTCTGTAGATTTTCTCCTTTGAGAACACCAAATATACAAAAAAAAAGTTTGAAAAAGGTACTTTTTATTTTTAACCAGGTTTTTGAAAAAAAAATGTTATTAATATTTTAGACTCACTTGTTTTTCAAAACCAGTATATGTGAAATGATATTTGAAGTTGACAGAAGACTGGAAAAGTATTTAACTCTTTTTAGCTCATCTGATTTTTTGAAAAAAAATGATGAGTTATTGTCATCACTTGAGCGGTTGTCGGCGTCGGCGTCGGCGTCTGCGTCGGCGTTGCCTGGTTAAGTTTTATGTTTAGGTCAGCTTTTCTCCTAAACTATCAAAGCTATTGCTTTGAAACTTGGAATACTTGTTCACCATCATAAGCTGACCCTGTATAGCAAGAAACATAACTCCATCTTGCTTTTTGCAAGATTTATGGCCCCTTTTGTACTTAGAAAATATCAGATTTCTTGGTTAAGTTTTATGTTTAGGTCAACTTTTCTCCTAAACTATCAAAGCTATTGCTTTGAAACTTGGAATACTTGTTTACCATCATAAACAGACCCTGTACATCAAGAAACATAACTCCATCTTGCTTTTTGCAAGAATTATTGCCCCTTTTGGACTTAGAAAATCAGTTTTCTTGGTTAAGTTTTATGTTTAGGTCAGCTTTTATCCTAAACTATCAAAGCTATTGCTTTAAAACTTGCAACACTTGTTCACCATCATAAGCTGACCCTGTACAGCAAGAAACATAACTCCATCCTGCTTTTTGCAAGATTTATGGCCCCTTTTGGACTTAGAAAATATCAGATTTCTTGGTTAAGTTTTATGTTTAGGTGAACTTTTTCTCTTAAACTATCAAAGCTATTGCTTTGAAACTTGCAACACTTGTTCACCATCATAAGCTGACCCTGTACAGCAAGCAACATAACTCCATCCTGCTTTTTGCAATAATTATTGCCCCTTTTGGACTTAGAAAATCATTTTCTTGGTTGAGTATTATGTTTAAGTATACTTTTCTCCTAAACTATCAAAGCTATTGCTTTAAAACTTGCAACAGTTTTTCATCATCATAAGTGGACACTGTACATCAAGAAACATAACTCTATCCTGATTTTTGCAAGAATGATGGCCCTTTTTAGACTTAGAAAATCATGGGTAGGACAATATTTCTATTATACAAAAAAAATCAGATGAGCGTCAGCACCCGCAAGGCGGTGCTCTTGTTTTTAAATCGATATTCTGGTTCATGCTGCCCATTTAATGGCTGTTGGCACCAAAAATATATCTTTTAATTAAGCGCTTGTTAGTATTATTTTTATAGATGAAATATTTTTTGGGGCCACTCAATTTAGAGTGTAGCAAACAGCTTGATTCCAACATACTGTTGAGGATAAAGAACTGTAGAGGTAACTGATTAGTACAGAAAAAGATGGCACGGTAATTAAGATTTTTGTTGACATGTCACTTCATACACCAGGGCTCAACAAATTGTTTAAAAGCAGGTCGTTCTGCAGGAAAAGCTGCTTAGAATTTTCAGTATTCAACCTGCAATTAACTAGAGAGAACAGATTTTTATGCTTCCCGAAGGGGAAGTTTATAGTCCATGCATCCCTCCCACATCTCTTGTCCAGAGTATTTCTCAGCAACCAGAGATTGTAATTTAGCAAAACTTCATAGGAAGCTTCACCATTGGGAGGAGATGTGCATATTATCTTTGTGTTCCGGTCTGATGATTTTTCTCAGAGTTTGCTCTTTGATTATTCAGCAATAGTATTCTGTAGCACAATTCTTGTCTGGAGTTTTTCTTAACAACCACCTGTTGGAATTTAGTGAAACATTATAGGCAGCTTCTCTATCAAGAGGAGCTGCGTATATTATTAATTACAATATGTGTTCTTGTATAGCGTTCCATCGAAGGAAAAAAGATTTGACTGTCAATATTTCAGTTTTCTGCTTTGTTCCATATATTTAAAGTATGACTCGCCCATGAAGGACGTCAGTGACACAGAATCTTTAGCATCTGTTGTAACCTCAGAGATTCGTAGCATTGCACATGCTGTAAGCAATAGACTGAAGAAAAGTTCTGATATTGGCATGATGTCATCGGATGATGATCTTTTCATATCCCAGGTAAAACTTGCTGTTGAAATGGTTCGTATGTTAACTAAACAGGTCTTAAAACACAAGTATTGTCACTCCCCTGAATAACATTACCCCAGATAGCATTACCTCTGACAACAGTATACGCATACTGCAGAATTGTTGACAATACATAATATTGTTTAAGATTTGGCAACAATACTTGTATATCTCAGAAGAGATAATTTTCAGATATATAGTTGATTAGCAGTCGGGACAGTAAATTTAGCTTTATAACACCAGAGGGGACTATAGGAATGCCATCCATCTGTCCAATCTTAAATTTGCATACTTAAGTGGCTATAGAAACAATAGGTGACTGCACTTTTTCTATGGTGTTATTCATTCCATAAGCTTTTATGTGGTTATTTTACTTTAACCTGGCTAAAAGAACAATAGAGAGAACAAAAGAGTAGCCATATGTAGGAACGTCCGTCCGTCCACAAACCTGGATCCTGCAATAACTCAAAAGTATTGAAGCTAGGTTCATAAAACTTGGTATATATATATAGAGGGCAATATGTAGATTATGCATGTACATGACTTGTGCTTCTAGGTCAAAGGTCATGATCACTTTTGAAGGTCAATTAAAAATTGTTTCTGCTCCAAAACTTTGATTATCTTAGTGCTATACACAAATATTCCCCGTGGTGAGACAACGTGACACGCACATGACCCATGATTGTCTGTAAAAGGTCAAGGTCACTGTTCAAGGTCAAGTAAAAATTTGTTTCTGCTCCATTATTGTTAATTGCTTTGAAGGGTTCTTTTAGTACTACACAGGAATGTTCGCCATGATTAGACTATATGTCACGCACATGACCCATGGTTGTTGGTCAAAGGTCAAGGTCACTATTGAAGGTCAAGTAAAAATTTGTTTTTGCTCTATTACTTTTAACTGCATTGAAGGATTTTTAGTACTAGACAGAAATGTTTCCCATGATAATGATTTAATAGACTATGTGTCACACACATGACCCATGGTTGTCAGTCAGAGATCAAAGTCACTGTTGAATGTCAAATAAAAAAAAATTTCACCGGTAAGGGACTTCTATATTGCCACTGCAATACTTGGCCGCTTGTTTAACAATCTTTAACAAATCTTATTAATTTGCAGATGATCTTGGGAAGTAATTACAATTTCTTCAACAATTTTCTGATTTACTTTTTGTGCTAATCCATGATGAGTGTTATTTTTGTATTGTTACAGAGCAAGAAAGTTGCTAGCCCAGTAAAATCAGCAAGGAAGAGGACAGTTTCTGACAGCAACTCAGACTCTAGTAGTCTTGATACCAGCTCAGATTCTGAACCTGATACTGTGAAATCACCAACTTCTAAAAACCCAAAAATGTTATCACCTAAAAAACGTGTAAAACTTGAAAGTGAAGTTATTAGTTCAACAAAAAAGTTAAAATCTCCTATTAAATCCTCAAGTAAGTCCAAAAGAAAAGAGAAAGATCATGAGATAAGTGAGGATTCTGAGGATTCCTCATTCTCAGAACATAACTCTCCAAAAGGGATGGAGAGTAGTGTAAGTAGTGTGCTCACCTCTACTACTGACTCTTCAAAAGGAAGGAGAGGAAGTGTAAGCAGTGTGGCTTCTTCAAGCTCTTCAGAAGAAAGGAAGAAAAAGTGTGACTCTGATTCAGCAGACAGTGATAAAGGTGATTCAGATAGTGACAGTAGTAGTGAATCCATAGAAAAAAGAAAAAAGGTGAAAAAGAAAAAAAATAGGGCACACAATACATCTGAGGATTCAGATTTTGAAACCAGGATGCCAAAGGCAAAGAAAAATCATGATAAAAGTAAATCTGTTGTTAGCAAGGAGTCATCACTTGGTAAAAGTGGTAGCGAAAAGTTATGGTATGTATACATGACTTAATAGGATTACATTTGGCTTTCACAGTACAGTATCTTATGAGCCAAAAATAGTTTGATGTGATAGGTGTATATTGTGACTGACAGTTTTCTTCAGCACATGTTGTATAAAATTTGGCAAACATTTAATATAAAGCATGTAATCTTTAGATACCTAATGAAGAAAGACTGATTTGATTAAAAAAAAAGTGGGGCATGCACTAAATGAAGAAAGTATTATCTCACTGTAAACTTTCCTTATCTTTTAATTGCAGGTATAAGATACCAGAAAATTTTGAAATAGACACATCTCCAAAATATTTAACTAAATCAGAAGTGCAAGGGAAACAACTCTGGTTGATAACAGCTCCAGATGATGTAAGAAAAGTTAGCCACTGGCGGAATTCTTGAATTTACTTAAATATTAAATTAAACTATTAATTTTTAATTAACCTTTAGTCTGCTGACGGCAAGTGATTCTGCTTTTGCGACCAGTGCAGAACAAGATCAGCGTGCACATTTGTGCAGGCTGATCATGGTCTGCACTGTTTGCTATTCAGTCAGTAAATTTTCAGTGAACACCCCTTCGAAATATAAATGGTATTGCCCAAATTGAATGATGGACCAGCCCATTTTAGAAATTTAGCAGGGTAAGGATTAAAACAAGTATGAAACTGATTATCTTTCTTCAGTGTGTATGATATAGTATAAAATTTCAAATGTTTGGAAGAAATGATTTTCAAACTGTGTAAGTACCAAATTCTTGGGGTTGGAAATTACCTTTATTTTACAGTTAGTAAAAAACTTGACAATTTTGTATTGGCAGAATGAAAGACGCATATTTTTTCTGATATTTGGTCTGTGCCTCAGGATATACTTGCCCATTATTGGCATTGCAAACAACATTTATCACATATCTGTATGCTTCCTTTATGAGATAAAAAAAGAAAGATTTTATAAAAAGGACATTTTTCAGAAGGATCTGGGATATCGGAGATAAAAAAAAAAGATTCATCTGCAAACTGAGGACATTTCAAGAAGTGTCATAAATATACACAATTGTATTGCTTCTTAAAATAGAATGAGCAAGTACACTTGTAGCAACTTACAAAATTTTGTCAGTAGATGAAGTTACAGCTTGCATTCTGCAAAGTCTGCTTGGATTTCAAACCCCTGAATCATGTCTTCAACTCAAACTAAATACTAATTCCAGATGTTAGCATATTGTGTGTTACGACCTCTTCAATGTACTATTTATAGAATGAGTGTCAAGAGTTGGACTTTGTTCTGAATGTGTATATTTAACTTTCAGTTTGATATATCAGTATTGCATAGACAGAAAATAGACCTGACTGGTTCCAGTATAATAACAGATGAAGAAGCTGAGGTGAGATATTGGTTAGTGGAAGGACATGGAGTAATAATTACATCAAACCTTTTTACGCGATAAAATGTAGGGATTATGCATGTGAAAACCAAGGGATTCTGAAGACGTTAAAACACGAAATGAACATGTGCTAACGATATTCTAGCATAAAATGCGAAAAAAACCTAATAAATGATTACATCCTCCCTCAGCGTCATGAAACTTCCATGAAATGTGCAGGAATATTTGAGTTGTTCTTTCACGTTGATGTCATTTCTATTTGAATTATCTGTTAAAACATCCCCGGAAAGTGACAAGAACAGCAGTTTTATGCTAGAAGAACTGTTTGTACATCATAGACCCAAACATCATGACAGCTCACTGAAAATAAATATGACACAAAACAAGCAAATTTTTGTTGAATATCGCGTTAGAATTTCATCAATATATCTAAAAAGTTGGATATATTATTATTTCTTATATTCATCTGCACCTTGAATGCAACACTGGCTTAAAGCAGCAATGTATACTATCTGGATTGTCTAATATGGACTAATAATTTCTTATGATCCATAGTGTTATCACAGGATTAAAAGTGCATTTTCTCTGTAAAAAAATCTTATCAGAAACATCTTCCTTGGTGATGCATAGGTAGTTGATCCTATATGTCTTAGTTTGAAATGTTTCATTTTTTAGCTCCACTATTTGGAGAATAGGGGTGCTATTCTGCTCGCCCTGTCGTCGGCGTTCGCATCAGCGTGAGCTTTCTTGGTTAAAGTTTTTCGGCAACCTTTGTGTTTCTGTCATATCTTTGTTACTATTGCTTATATCTTACTGTAAGTTCACATAAACATTGTCCAGCATACAAACAAAAGTATGCGCTGGGGCTGGGCCCATTATACATAAGGTCAAGGTCACCAAGGTGTTATACTTATGTTATTTTAAGGTTAATGTTTTTCGGCAACCTTTGTTTTTTTTGTCATATCTTTGTTACTGTTGCTTATATTTTACTGTAAGTTCACATAAACTTTGTCCAGCATGCAAACAAAGTATGTAAAGGGGTTGAGCCCATTATACCCAAGGTCAAGGTCACCAAGGTGTTACACTGAAGGTTATTTTTATGCCCCGGAAGGGAGGCATATTAGTTTTCAACTGTCCGTCCGTTCTTTCGTTCGTTCGTTAGTTTGTTCGTTCGTCACAACGTTAACTTTTTGCATGAAGGCACTTTACTCGCGAACCACTGCACCCAGGACCTTCAAACTTCACCTGCTGATAGTACTTATTGAGTACACGACCCGTACTGACTTTGGGGTCAAAGGTCAAGGTCAAGGTCAAAGGTGAAGGAGCTGCAGGAGGCATTTGTCACCATTAGTGACAGCTCTTGTTCAGGTTAATGTTTTTCGGCAACCTTTGTTTTTCTGTCATATCTTTGTAACTATTGCTTATATCTTACTGTAAGTTCATATAAACATTGTCCAGCATACAAACAAAGTATGTGCAGGGGCTGAGCCCATTATACCCAAGGTCAAGGTCACCGAATTGTTATACTTGGAATTATTTTCATGTTAATTTTTTCCGAAAGCTTCGTTTGTAGACATATCTTTTGATTTTAAAAGATAATGACTTGAAATTAAAAATATTTCTTTATAATCATCATTTGCATGTGTGGTTACAATCCCCATAACTCTAATTGTATTTTTGACAGAATTATGCCCCTTCCAAACAAAGTTTTTTTGCAATCTTCGCTTTCTAGATATAACTTTAGTACACTATAAGATAATGACTTGAAACTTAAAATGTATCTCTGTCATCATCATCATCAGCATGTGTGATAACAATCCCCATAACTATTGATTTGTATTTTTAACCAAATTATGCTCCTTTTATATTAAATGTTTTCACAAACTTTGTTTTCTGGACAGAACTTTGGTACTACATATGTATATAAGATAATGACTTGAAATTCATTTTACTGTCAAATCGCTGAATAGTGGAATGCACTGTCTTACGGACAGCACTTGATATTTAGACTATTACCTCCCTTGCGAAGATAACTAGATAAATGCATTATTGAACATTGATATTTTTATAATCATACGACTGCTCAAATATGCTTTTATCAGTGTAAACAAAACTTTCACAAAAGATTTGAAAAGGACCAAGCAATGAACTTTTTAATTGCTCGTTTAAAAAATGGGTCTTATTATGTTTTCACCCTTACGGGGTGGGTGGGCAGGCTAGCATGGGGTGTTGCAGGCAGAAAAATTGGAATTAAATGAAACTTATACAAAGTGAGTATCTCCTTAAAATCTATGCCAAGATCAATAACAAGCCAGTTTGGACCAGTATCTGTAGAGTTACGGTCCTTGAATAGGTCAAAATTGACATATTGGCTCGATAACTAGAGTAATTGCTTTTTGATGTCAATAATACTGATACAGAAGATGTATTACTGTAAAATCTAGGCCAAGTGTGATAACCAGCCAGTTGGATTAGTATCTCGAGAATTATGGCCCTTGAATTACTCAAAATTGCAAAAGTTGACAGTGTCTGCTCTTTAACTTAACTTGAGTATTTCAATTCCAGTGTTCAATAATTTAGTCACAATGTTAATATGCATAGTATCTCTGACATGATCAATGACCAGCTGGATAGTCCCAGTCTGTCTTGAGTTATGTCCCCTGAATTACAAAAAAAATGCAAACATTGACAGTGTCCGATTAAAAACTTTAGCTCTTCTTATTCAATGTTCCACAAACGTTAATGAGTACAGTATTTTAAAAGTCAAAAGTAGTTTGTGGAGAATGGCACTATTATTTGTTATGTTTTTCTTACGTTGAAGAATTATGGTACTGTTTCTATATCTGAGTCTGTATAAGAAGTGGTTGATGAAGTGACTATATGTACAGACAGACTGTGTGTTGAATGACTTAGTTTCAGCAGATGCAAAACAGTTTTAAGTATTTATATTTCCAGAACAAGAAACAGTTTGAACTGCTTATATTTTCAGTAAAAGAAACAGTTTGAACTGTTTATATTTCCTGAACGAGAACAGTTTGAACTACTTATATTTTCAGAATGAGAAACAGTTTAAACTTTTTATATTTCCAGAACAAGAACAGTTTGAACTGTTTATATTTCCAGAATGAGAACAGTTTGAACTGTTTATATTTCCAGAACGAGAACAATTTGAACTCTTTATATTTTCAGAACGAGAAACAGTTTGAACTGTTAATATTTCCAGAATGAGAAACAGTTTGAACTACTTATATTTTCAGAATGAGAAACAGTTTAAACTTTTTATATTTCCAGAACAAGAACAGTTTGAACTGTTTATATTTCCAGAATGAGAACAGTTTGAACTGTTTATATTTCCAGAACAAGAACAGTTTGAACTGTTTATATTTCCAGAATGAGAACAGTTTGAACTACTTATATTTCCAGAACGAGAACAATTTGAACTCTTTATATTTTCAGAACGAGAAACAGTTTGAACTGTTAATATTTCCAGAATGAGAAACAGTTTGAACTGTTCATATTTTCAGACCAAGAACAATTTGAACTCTTTATATTTTCAGAACGAGAAACAGTTTGAACTGTTTATATTTCCAGATCGAGAAACTTTTTGAACTCTTTATATTTCCAGAACAAGAACAGTTTGAACTGTTTATATTTCCAGAACGAGAAACTTTTTGAACTGTTTATATTTCCAGAACGAGAAACAGTTTGAACTGTTTATATTTCCAGAATGAGAAACAGTTTGAACTGTTTATATTTTCAGAAGAACTTTTTGAATTCTTTATATTTCCAGGATGAGAAACAGTTTGGACTGTTTATATTTCCAGAACGAGAAACAGTTTGAACTATTTATATTTCCAGAACGAGAACAATTTGAACTATTTATATTTCCAGAACGAGAAATAGTTTGGACTGTTTATATTTCCAGAACAAGAAACAGTTTGAACTACTTAATTAAATATATTTCCAGAACGAGAACAATTTGAACTATTTATATTTCCAGAACGAGAAGCAGTTTGGACTGTTTATATTTCCAGACCGAGAAACAGTTTGAACTGTTTATATTTTCAGAAGAACTTTTTGAATTATTTATATTTCCAGGATGAGAAACAGTATGAAGTTGTTGCTAGACCAATTACTAGCCAGGTATGTTTAAACCTTAAATACATTCTTACTGCACAGTTTCAATATCACTCATGTTCATTTGTACCTTTATGTTAAAAAGAGATTAGATTTAAGTTACTTGAAATTCATTCAATTATTTTAAAGACCATACATGTAATCAGGTATTTTGTTGGGTTTTAAAGTATAGTCACCTGGTTTAGTTGTCACCTGCATGCCTTGTGAACATGTTCAGAACTTTTAAGTCAATAAAATGACCCTTTATGTACCAGTAGCATGGTTATCAAACACAGATAGCTGCCAGCAAAGACCACCAAAAATGCTCTAAAACAAAAATATTTGATATATACTAGTGTACCATTACATTAAATTTGCTTAAAGTTAAGATGATTTAATTTACAAATAGCAGGTGTTTGTTCATTGCCTTTTTTTCAGCTTATACCCCGATTTCACAATAGATTATACACAAACAAGCAAAGATTTTGAGTTAGATGCATCAGTTCGGGAAATTAAAAAATAATCAAGGCCAGGGAATTTTGAAAGTGTTAGATGCATTTTGAAGTTTGGAAAATGTCAAGAAATTTTCTTTTTCTAGCTGTCAGTTGTGACATTTTAATTTCTGAAAATAGATGAAAAATCCACTATTTCTTGTTTCCTAAAATGGCTGGGTTTTTTTGTTTGTTTTTTTTTACCAAAACCATGACGAAATTATATAATACCGTGTACATTAGATTCGGTCTTAGCATGTTTTGAATTTATGGTTTTGTTTAGATGTTTCAAAAAAGTAATTAAGTATGTTAAATCTTACAACTATGACTCACCCCTTGCTTGCTCTAGCATCCACAGCTTGAGTACCAGTTGACAATTATTGTTGTTCCCAGCTGTTTTATGTTTTCCTTGCTTGGATTATCCGAAAACCCTTTATAACTCAAGCTTTTTGTTCATCCTCTTTTGACTTCAAATGATCTGTGTTTTACTGTATTCAGGGAACTAGACAACTTTTGGGGACAGGTACCCATACCCTTAGAAGGGGAATTTTTCGACATTTTAAGAAGAAAAGGGGAAGTTTAAGCCATGTATATGTAACTACTTTTCACACTTATTAATACTGTTTTCAATCATTTCTGACTGATGTGACTATATTGCAACAGTAATCTTCCTAAGAGGCACTATATAATATTAAAAGAAAGAGTTGATATCTATTTGTGTCAAACAACCTATCATCAGGGGAATTTTCTTTTGAGAAAGGGGAAAAAATATATTATTTTAGGAGGGGAATGGTACCCATATTCGGCCCCAAAAATGGCCAAACGAGTGCCCTGGTATTATATACTTTTCAGATGCCCAGTTTCAGCAGTGCAGCATCACAGTCGTCTGGTAGTGAGGAGTTTATCCTTGGTGCGTAGATGATAATTATAATTTCCTATTGACCCTGTGTTCTGTCCATCAAATCTCCTAAATGGTGGGGCCTCAGTGGTCAAGTGGCAAAGATCACTGACTTTGAGTCACTAGCCCCACACCGATGTGGGTTCGAGTCTCACTCGGGTCATTGAATTCTTCATGTGAGGAAGCCATCCAGCTTCGTCCATCATCTGTCCATCCGTCTCATCTGAAATTTCATTTATACCATCACATGGACTTGGACAATCAGTTTAGATACATATTGACTGAATTTATGACAAATTACCTCCCTTTATTTTTTATGTAAATGAATATACATTAGCAGCTTCTAATGAGATTGGTTTTAAATGTTATTTATGTCTTCCAGGGTAAGGAATAGTCATGCTAGTGCAAAAATGCAACATTTGAGCCTAGGACCCTCAAACTTTGTATGGAGATTGGCCCTGACTAGTACGTGACCCATAGGTCAGGAGGGACTGTTACAAGAAAATATTTATCCTGATGATATTTAATGTGTATGCCTATGTGATCTATGTCAAAACTTGATCTTATCATTAAGTGCAATGGTACTCAGGTGAGCGGTATAGGGCCATCATGGCCCTCTTGTTTTAGGTTTGAAGTTTAAAGGTGAAGGTCATTTGAAGATCAAGGTCATCTGTTTATAGTAAAGTTTGTAGCTAATGCCACAAGGTTTGTTGAGTGTGAATAAAAACTAAACTGGGTCATTCATGTTGGCTGTAGGACCAAAATGTTCTGTATTAAGGTTTTAAGTTTGAAGGTGAAGGTCATATGAGAGTCGAGGTCATTTATATATACGTCATTTTGTAGGAGTATGAACTAAATCGGATCATTAATGTGGGCTGTAGGCGAAATGGTAAAATCTGGTTCTTACAAATGGACTAATGGACAAATGGACGGACAGTTCAATAATCACTATATGGCCTGGGGCATAAGAACTAGTTGTCTCTTTAGGGAAGTCAATACTATACACATACCTCAATAGTATAGTAGGTATGGCTATCCTGCTTATAAGTGAAGACTGGTTTTCTAGCCTGTTTATTGGTTGCCTGCATATTCTGTAAAATCATTTAATTTCAAGAGCATAAAAGTTCTTGGTTTTTTTTCCAAAATGGCAGTTTTGTTGGGATAGGAAGTCCTGGATTACATTATTTAAAGATATAATGAATGGAAAATTTATGTGTTCATTTTGATGATATTTATGGATTAACAACCACGAAATGTATGAAAATTAGTCCTCCACAAAGATTGATGGTTTTACAGTACCTTATCAGCTTCTTTACTTAATGTTGTATGAAATTACCTCTGATATTGTAACTTTAACAGAATCACACTTTACCCTACAGGGTCAGAGATAAGTGGTCAACTGCAAGTAATAGGTTGGATCCCATGTATGCCCCAAGTGGAATTGGCCGTATCTCCCCCAAAGAAACACAGAGTACCGGAAGACCTTAAACCAACATTCGTACCATTTGGGTCAAGTAAGTAGTTGTATATCCAGTAGTTTTTATCTAACTCTGCATAGCTGCAGAAGTAGAGTACCTGATGCTTGACTGGGACTTTGTGGTCACTGTGTTGATGAATCACGGCATGATTTGCTTGTTTGTCATAGTATTTTTGATTAATACTCTTAAAATCAACCTTAAAGTGACATGGCTCCAGATCAGCATGAAAATTTGAGTTTCTTTTTACATTAGAAGGGAATTGAAATTACACGTTTAAATTGGTAAACTGGTATTGTTTAAATAGTTATTTTTATTTGCATGACACAAAGTACAGCTAAATTTCTTCTATTTTGTAACAAAGTTCAGTGTCATGACAAGTGCATTTTGAGAGTTTTCTACATAGCTTATTCACAACAAAGGTGCTGTTGAAGATAACAAGTTCCTAAAACATAGGGAATCACTTATTAATGTCTTTCAGTTGGCAGGTAATAACCCCAGAAGGTATTTTTAGAATTTAGAAAAATTTGGTGTGCTTTCAGATCTTTTAAGGAAAGATTTTCAGAGAGTGTAGTTAGGAAATTTCCACATTATGATGATGTTTGATACCTTACAAAAAACTTATGAAACAATTTTGTGATGTTTTGAGCAACTATGACTTTCAACAGTTTAATAAAATGTTATTGTTGGTGGTTAACCTTTCCTTCCTGTTGTATTCCAGAATCACCAAATAGACAGAATGGTGAAGAATGTCATAGTATTGAAAAGGTAGAGAAGCACAAGAAAAAGAAGAAAAAGAAAGATAAAAGAAAAAAGTAATTGTAAAAGATAATGCTTCATCAGACAGGTGCTACATTTGTAAATGGAAAAGTGATTTTACTGTGAAACTATTTGATATTCTGGTACTGATGATAAACCCGGACAGATGATAAAGTTGACCACCTTGGAATTATTCCATTTCAATCAGTTATTTATAAAATTGAACAGGCCATCTAATAGCAACCACTTACAACACCAACTGGAGTAAACAAGAACAAAATTGGTAAATATTCTGTATAAATAAATGACTTACATTTATCTGTATAACAAGAAAATATTTATCCAAAATTACTGGTGGGTGGTGGGGGTGGAGAGGGTGTTTTTTATGCATGCTCACTGTCAACACATAAAGGCCTGACATTGGGTCAGTTTTCATTATTTGATCCGGAATGACTGTTGCAGCATTTTTGGGAAAGTTTCAATATAAAACTATGAGGAAAGTTTTGTAAATGACAAAGTGGTCAAATTTATCATCAGTCAACGTTCGTACAGTTCCCATTTTAAATACCCCTTTCAGGGCCTCACTTCATGTGAGTTTGCTTACTAAACATAAATTTGAATTATGTAATGTTTTCAGCAAATGTTAAGCTTTATTTTGATACCAACCATTGATAACAATTTGCAGGAATAAAGAAGTTGCAGGTAAAAAGCCTCATTTTCTGTTCGGGTTTATCATCAATACCAGTTTATGTTTTCATTCAAATTTTCTTTCAAAGTTTCTAACACCAATATAATTGCAGTAGAATGCCAGTTATTATGTATAATTGTTCATGTATATTTTACTGAGTAAAAAAGTGAAGAGTAACAAGTTTGTATTTATTATGTTACTTTCCAAGTTTTGAAGTGCTAAAAGTCACCATTTCTTTTGTCACTTCCTGACACTATTTCATCAAAGTTTAAAGGAAATGTCAGCAATAAGCTGGGAAATTGGTGACAACATTTGCTTGCAGGGCCTTGGAACCTCAGATAGTTTGCACACATACAACTATGGACGTTGAGTGTATGTCACATGTGTTGGTGTATGTTCCTGGCTCAATACAATAAAAAACTGTCCACTTGTCGTTATGTGGTCTTCATCAGTCTGGATCATACCATATAAGATGACATCACAAGATGCAGACTGCCTTGGCTTGTTCCTTAGAAAAAGTGGAGTGTCTGTTTAGTATAGCCTGCACATACACAGGTACTAAGTAAGTGGGTGGAATGTCTCTTGAGTATTGCCTACATATAACCAGACATTCAGTAAGTGGGTGGAATGTCTCTTGAGTATTGCCTACACATATCCAGACATTCAGTAAGTGGGTGGAATGTCTCTTGAGTATTGCCTACACATATCCAGACATTCAGTAAGTGGGTGGAATTTCTCTTGAGTATTGCCTGCACATATCCAGACATTAAGTAAGTCGACTGGCTTTTCAGACATTCAGTAAGTGGGTGGAATTGCTGTTGCATATTGTCTACACATATCCAGACATCAAGTTAGGGAATAAGTAATTACTTTATCAGACAAGGTAACATGTTAGGCGTCCCTGTCCTCTACCTTGGCCTCACTCTACACATATACGTATACATAAAATTTTAAAAGGTGATATAGCTATAGTACAATGTAGAAATTTTCATATTATAACTGCATTTGAAGAAAGTTCAGCCAGTCAAAAAGATACGGTCTTGAGCTTGGTTTTTTGTTTGACCAATTTGAAAACACTGGTCCTCTGGTCAAGAAATATTTGAATGTAGAAAACTTTTCATTAAGTAGATTTTAATGAAACTTTTCAGACTTCTAGACTTACCTTTTTAGCTCACCTGTCCTGTAGTGACAAGGTGAGCTTTTGTGATCGTCCGTCATCTGTCCACAATTTCTTGTGAACACGAAAGAGACCACATTTTGCAATTGATTTTAATCAAACTTGCACATAACTTGTATTGGCATAATATCTCGGTTCCTTTCGAAAACTGGCCAGATCCCATCATGGGTTCAAGAGTTATGGCCCATTAAAGGGCCAGAATTTGCTAATTTGGCTTGTGAACACAACAGAGACCACATTTTGCAATCAGTTTTAATCAAACTTGCTCATAACTTGTATTTGCATAATATCTCGGTTCCTTTTGAAAACAGTCTAGATCCCATCATGGATTCCAGAGTTATGGTCCCTTAAAGGGCCAAAATTTGCTATTTTGGCCTTTGCAGCCATATAGAGACTTCATTTGTGGTTTCATTTGATGCAAACTTGCAAAATATCTTTAACAAGAATAGATCTTTGATTCCATGATGAATCCATCGGATCCAGTCATAGGTTCTGGAGTTACGTCCCCTGATTGACCCCTGAAAGAGCCAAAATTTGTTAATTTTTAACTTGTGAACACAACAGAATAGACATTTTACATTCGATTTTAGAAGATCTCAGTTCCTTTCGAAAACCGGCTAGAGTCCATCATGAGTTCTAGAGTTACTGCCCTGAAAGGGACAAAATTTTCTGTTTTGGCTCTTTCAGCCATGTAGAGGTTTCATTTATGCTTTGATTTGATACATACTTGCACAGAATGTTTATCTTGATTATCTCTAGCTAAAGTTCAAATCTGGGTCAAAAACTAGGTCATCGGGTCAAATCAAAGGAAAAGCTTGTTAACATCCTAGAGGCCACAAATATGACCATATCTTTATGAAACTTGGTCAGAATGTTTATCTTGATGATTCCTATTCCAGATTCCAAACTGGGTCATATGGGGTCAAAAACTAGGTCATTCAGTCAAATCAAATGAAAAGCTTGTTAACACTATTGAGGCCACATTTATGTTTGTTTGTTTGTTTGTTTGTTTTGGGTTTAACGCCGTTTTTCAACAGTATTTCAGTCATGTAACGGCGGGCAGTTTACCTAACCAGTGTTTCTGGATTCTGTACCAGTACAAACCTGTTCTCCGCAAGTAACTGCCAACTTCCCCACATGAATTACCAGAGGTGGAGGACTAATGATTTCAGACACAATGTCGTTTATCAAATAGTCACGGAGAACATACGCCCTGCCCGAGGATCGAACTCGCGATCCATAGACCGACTGCCTACTGAGCTAAGCGGGCGGGCTCCCACATTTATGATCCTATTTTCATAAAACTTGGTCAGAATGTTTACCTTGATGATTCCTAGGCCTAGTTTGAAATTGGGTCATGTGGGGTCAAAAACTAGGTCACCCGCTCAAATCAAAGGAAAAGCTTGTTAACACTAGAGGCCATATTTTTGACCCTATCTTCACGAAACTTGGTAAGATTATTTATCTTCATGATTCCTAGGCCAAGTTAAAAACTGGGTCATATGGGGTCAAAAATTAGGTTACCACTCAAATCAAAGGAAAAGCTTGTTAACACTCTAGAGGCCACATTTATGACCCTATCTTCTTGAAACTAGGTCAGAATGTTTATCTTCATGATTCCTAGGCCAAGTTTAACAGGTGAGCGATATAGGTTCATCATGACCTTCATGTTTTAGTTCACCTGAACATTAATTTTTCTTTGGCAATCTTTTGTGATCACCCTGTGTCAGTCGTCAGTTGTACGTTGGCCTCAATAAAATAGGTCCGTCCTTACGCTTCATTGTTCATAATTCTATAAATATCAACTGGAGAATTATGTCTCCCCCAGGAGACATATTGTTTTTGCCCTGTCCGTCCGTCCGTCCGTCCTTCCGTCCGTACGTCACACTTCATTTCCGAGCAATAACTGGAGAACCATTTGACCTAGAACCTTCAAACTTCATAGGATTGTAGGGCTGCTGGAGTAGACGACCCCTATTGTTTTTGGGGTCCCTCCGTCAAAGGTCAAGGTCACAGGGGCCTGAACATTGAAAACCATTTCTGATCAATAACTAGAGAATCACTTGACCCAGAATGTTGAAACTTCATAGGATGATTGGTCATGAAGAGCAGACGACCCCTATTGTTTTTGGGGTCACTCCGTCAAAGGTCAAGGTCACAGGGGCCTGAACATTGAAAACCATTTCCGACCAATAACTAGAGAACCACTTGACCCAGAATGTTGAAACTTCATAGGATGATTGGTCATGAAGAGCAGACGAACCCTATTGATTTTGGGGTCACTCCGTCAAAGGTCAAGGTCACAGGGGCCTGAACATGGAAAACCATTTACAATCAATAACTAGAGAACCACTTGACCCAGAATGTTGAAACTTCATAGGATGATTGGTCATGAAGAGTAGACGACCCCTATTGATTTTGGGGTCACTCTGTCAAAGGTCAAGGTCACAGGGGCCTGAACATGGAAAACCAGTTCCGATCAATAACTAGAGAACCACTTGACCCAGAATGTTGAAACTTCATAGGATGATTGGTCATGAAGAGTAGATGGCTCCTATTAATTTTGGGGTCACTCCGTCAAAGGTCAAGGTCACAGGGGCCTGAACATTGAAAACCATTTCCGATCAATAACTAGAGAACCACTTGACCCAGAATGTTGAAACTTCATAGGATGATTGGTCATGCACAGTAGATGACCCCTATCGATTTTGGGGTCACTCCGTCAAAGGTCAAGGTCACAGGGGCCTGAACATTGAAAACCATTTCTGGTCAGTAACTTGAGAACCACTTGACCCAGAATGTTGAAACTTCATAGGATGATTGGTCATGAAGAGTAGATGACCCCTAACGATTTTGGGGTCACTCCGTCAAAGGTCAAGGTCACAGGGGCCTGAACATTGAAAACCATTTCCGATCAATAACTAGAGAACCACTTTACCCAGAATGTTGAAACTTCATAGGATGATTGGTCATGAAGAGTAGATGACCCCTAACGATTTTGGGGTCACTCATTCAAAGGTCAAGGTCACAGGAGCCTGAACATGGAAAACCATTTCCAATCAATAACTTGAGAACCTCTCGACCCAGAATGTTGAAACTTCATAGGATGATTGGTCATGCAGAGTAAATGACCCCTATTGTTTTTGGGGCCACTCCGTTAAAGGTCAAGGTCACAGGGGCCTGAACATTGATAACCAGTTCCGATCAATAACTTGAGAACCACTTGACCCAGAATGTTGAAACTTCATAGGATGATTGAACATGCTGAGTAGATGACCCCTATTGATTTTGGGGTCAGTCTATTAAAGGTCAAGGTCACAGTGGCCTGTTCATGTAAAATCATTTTTTGGAAATAACTTGAGAACCACTTGACCTACAATGTTGAAACTTAATAGGATGATTGGACATGCAGAGTAGATGACCCCTATTTATTTTGAGGTCACTTGATCAAAGGTCAAGGTCACAGGAGCCTGAACAGTGACTTGAGAACCACTAGGCCAAGAGTGTTGAATTTTAGCGGGATGACTGGACATGCCAAGTAGATGATCCCTATTGCAGCTAACCATCAGTGTCTCTTTGACTTTCGCTCCTGACCCCTATTGACTTCTTGCCTATAGGACTTTGCATTGGGGGAGACATGCGCTTTTTTACAAAAGCATTTTCTAGTTTACATTGCTGCTTAGTTTAAGTCGATATTTTGTACTAATTTTTAGCTCACCTGAGCCAAAGGCTCATGGTGAGCTTTTTTGACCGCTCAGTGTCAGTCGTCCGTCGTGCATCCGTCAACATTTTCTAAAAAAATCTTCTTCTTGAAAACCACTGGACAGAATTACACCAAACTTCACAAGAATGATCCTTGGTGGCCCCCTTTCAACATTGTTCAAAGAATTGAATTCCATGCAGAACTCTGGTTGCCATGGCAACCAACAGGAAAAACTTTAAAAATCTTCTTGTCTAAAACCGCGAAGCGTAGAGCCTTGATATTTGGCATGTGACATCATCTTATGGTCCTCTCTGAAGATTGTTCAAATTGTGCCCCTGGGGTGAAAAGAGGCTTTACCCCAGGGATCTCCAGTTTCATTTTTTAAAAATCTTCTTGCCTGAAACTGCAAGGCCTAGGCTTTTGATATTTGGTATGTAGCATTGCCTTGTGGTCCTCTACCAAAATTGTTCAAAATATGCCCCTGGGGTGAAAAGAGGCCCTGCCCTGGGGGTCCCAAATTAACATAGACTTCTATAGGGGAGAAAAAATCATCTTGTGTGAAAGTTCAAGGCATAGGCCTTTGATATGTATAGGATATCGATCAAGTACGAGGTCTTTCTCTGTAGGAATGACCTTTGCACGGGCTTCTTGCGAACACAGAGTGCGAAGCGCTCAAAGTGTTTTCAAGATGCCCGTGCGCAGGTCTTTCCTACAGAGAAAGGCTGATGTACGAGGTCGATATCCGACTTACATACCGTCATTCCTTCTCAAACGATTCTGTTGAAATTTTATCACAGGCATTAGATCTATATATAACAAGCAAATTCGATGAATTGGTATCCCCCGCCGAAAGGGTTTGTGGTGAGGAATGGCAAAAAGATATATCTAGCAAAAAGTTAAGGATGTTAATAAGAAGCAAATAATTTCATTAGTCAAAATCAATTTAACAGAAAACAAATGTTTAATTAAAGAGTACACAATAAATGTATGATACTTTGATCCGGACTAAAGAATTTATTTTGAATGGGATATGCTTACTGTAATAAGCTTAGCTTTTAAAATTAAATGCAGTTAATTGAAATGTGAGCTTGAAGTTTAACTGGAATGAAATATTGTCTTTGAGTGGTTTGGCACCAGGTGTTGCTGTTTTACATGTACATTTGAACTTAAAAGATCAGATGTCCTTAAGAGAACACAGATAAGATATCTTGAACATGGCTGAGGGCAAGGTTTGTGCAGTCACAACTTAACATGTTGAAGGTTTGAACATTTAAAAAAAAAAAAAAAGGATGGAAATATATATCTATATATAGATATATGTATATATTTATTTTTTTAGGGGGTGGGGGTGCAGGGGAACGGGAGAGGAAACAAAATTTCACATGCTGATTATAAATATTGATTGAAAATTAAAAATGAAAAAAAAAAAAAAGGTAGAAGGGTGAAGTTGGAGTGGGAGGGGGGGGGGGGGTGCAGAGGATGCCTGATCAGTGGTGGGCATGACTGGGTGGAGAAGTGAGGCAGGGGAATAGTACAACTTGGAAGGTTTGAAAAAAATCTAAAATAAATGAAAAAAAAAAAAATTGGGAGGGGGTGGGAGTGGGGTTGAGAGGGGGAGGGGGTGTGACCAAGGCAAGTGGGTGACCAGGTGTGGGTGCGCAACTTCACATGTTTATAATAAATGTTCACAGAAAAGAATGAAAGAAATTTAATGAAATTCTGCCAAATGGTAAGTTTGTTATGTACAAATATGTGGATTTTTAGACAATTAAAGGGCAATAACTCTGAAGTTACAAAAAGAAATCCGTACAAAATTGTCTGTGCACAACTACATTATAGTGCTGTAAATTCTGTTAAAGTTTCATAGTTCTAGGTCAAATATATCAAAAGTTATGATGCAGAAATTGGCATATCTATAGATCTATAGTACCCTATATAGTTAACACTAGAAACTTCTAAGGGCCATAACCCTGGTGTTACTTGGGCAATCTGTCTGAAACTTGATGGGCCCCATAACCTCATAGTGGTGAACATGTATATGAAGTTTGTTTGAAAAAAATCTAAAATAAGGAATGAATTTTTTTTTTTTTTTTTTTTGTGTGTGTGTGTGTGGGGGGGGGGGTGTGATCAAGGTAAGGGGGCGACCAGGTGTGGGTACACAACTTCACATGTTTACAATAAATGTTCATGGAAAAGAATGAAAGAAATTTAATGAAATTCTACAAAATGGTAAGTTTGTTATGTACAAATATGTGGATTTTTATACAAATAAAGGGCAATAACTCTTAATTTACATATAAATCCAAATGAAATTGTGTGTACACAACCACATTATGGTGATCTAAATTCTGTTTAAGTTTCATAGTTCTAGGTCAAATATATCAAAAGTTATGATGCAGAAATTGCCATATTTATAGTACCCTATATAGTTAACACTAGAAACTTCTAAGGGCCATAACTCTGGTGTTACTTGGGCAATCTGACTGAAACTTGACGGGCCGCAAGAACTCATTGTGGTGAACATGTATATGAAGTTTTAAATAAATATTCCCAGCCATTTCCTAGATATGGCTCCGGACGGAAAGACGGACGGAAGGACGGACGGACAGACAACGCCAAAACTATATCCCTCCGACTTTCGTCGAGGGATAATAAACATGGAGACAGAAAGATTTTCCTGACACAGAAACATACAAGTAAGAAATTAATGTTGTTTTTAGAAAATTACTTTAAAAAATAAGCAGTGGGGCTCAGAAAAGTCATCATCATCATCATCACAATTATTTCTTTAATCATCCCATCATCATTATTTATCGCCACAATTATTTTTATCATCACTGTCATACAAGTGTATCGTTTATTCGTAGAAATTATGGCATGATAATTGTTATCGTACTTTGGTTTATATAGGTGTAGGAAGTGGTAATAGTATACATGTAAGGCCGGGAATGTTTGTTACCCCATCAAATATTACCTGAAAGGTTTATGCAGAATAATCGCCTGCCTACCAAAACAGTACTTCGATATCTGTATACAATTTGAAACCCCAGGAAAGTAAAAAATAGTTTCATTTTTGTAGTTTGTTCGTGTCTCTGCCAGAAATATGTCATTTATGGCTGAATTGATCTGACGTGCCGAGCGTAAGACCCAGGCCCGTAATACAAAGATCAATATCAGACGTGTAGGTCAAAGGTCATGAGGTCCTAAAAATGTATGCACATAGTGTGTTGATGGTCTAATTGAAAGAACAGCGTTTTTATTCTCTTTTTGTAAAGCGCTTGAATATCTGTCCTGGCAAGAAGATTGTAGAAAGCTTTTCCGGTACCGATTCGAAAATTTTCCCCCTACTTTGAAAGAAGTGATGTTTTAAAGATCCTGACTCTAAGTTTTGAAATATATCCTCTTAGAGTATAAAAGATCATCCTGTGTATAACTAGAAACTATATAAATGGTTGACTTGATACTTCACACAATTTAAAGAAGTAAATGAGAGGATGTGCAGTGACAAGTATCATAAATGCAGCTGACAGTTTTTTCAAAGAATAGATATGTACCTAGATATTTAGAAATTTAATGGAGGATTACTTGTGCAGTATAAGAAATGCTCATAATTATAAAACACATTGAGGACAAAGGCACAAACTGCAACCAACCTTTGCCTTTATCATTAAAATCTGTGTTGCTTAGTATTCAATTTTCCAACCTTATTCACCTAAAAATATTGTTATGAGTGGAATATGCTGGAAAATGGTGAATTATAAAACTTTTTTGTCTGCCTCAGTTTTGCAGCGGTTATTCTTTATTTTCACTTATTATTTTGATTTCACATACATATTTATTCCTTTATAGGAAATTGTGTTGTTGTTTTTTTTTTCTAACTTAAATCATGCGTACATGTAAGAAGAAATTTTAATAAAATTATGCCTTTTCTTGAAAATCCGATTTTTTACCACTGACTATTTTATTAGGTAATCATGATCAGTCAGGATAAAATCACCAGAAATAAGCATGTTACTGAAACATATTTATGCGTTTAATAGATGCTTTTCATCACTTTTTATACGCCCGTTTGAAAAACGGGACGTATTATGGGAACGCCCCTGGCGGGCGGATGGGCGGGCGGGCGGGCGGCGTCCACAGACTTTGTCCGGAGCATATCTTCTTCATGCATGGAGGGATTTTGATGAAACTTGGTACAGTTATTCACCATCATGAGACCAAGTGTCATGCGCAAGATCCAGGTCCCTACGTCTAAGGTCAAGGTCACACTTAGAGATCAAAGGTCAAATTCAAGAATGGAAACTTTGTCCGGAGCATTTCTTCTTGATGCATGGAGGGATATTGATGTAACTTGGCATAAATGTTCACCACCACGAGAAGGAGTGTCTTGCGCATGAACCAGATCCCTAGGTCTAAGGTCAAGGTCACACTTAGAGGCCAAAGGTCCGATACAAGAATGACTTTGTCCGAACCATTTCTTCTTCATGCATGGAGGGATTTTGATGAAACTTGGAACAATTGTACAACATCATGAGACAATTTACTTCCCTTTGTTGTTACTATAAATAGCTTATATTGTAACTTTTTCATTACTAGTTGTAGGGAAAAATCGAGACCAATTTTCTGTAGTACAACATGCATGTTACATCCAATTTTTGAGGTGTAATTTGACCTATCTCTACCTGATAAGGATTTTTGTGTGGACTACAATTTTTTTTTTGGATTTTTTTTTTTTCATGCCCCCGAAGGGAGGCATATTAGTTTTCAACTGTCCGTCCGTTAGTTCGTTCGTTCGTCACAACATTAACTTTTTGCATGAATGCACTTTACTCGCGAACCACTGCACCCAGGACCTTCAAACTTCACATGCTGATAGTACTTATTGAGTACACGACCCCTATTGACTTTGGGGTCACCAGGTCAAAGGTCAAGGTCACCAGGTCAAAGGTCAAGGCGCTGCAGGGGGGCATTTGTTACCATTAGTGACAGCTCTTGTTTTTTTGTTTTTTCTAAAGATTAACTTCCCTTTGTTGTTACAATAAATATCTTATATTGTAACTTTTTTTATAATTGACCGTAGGGAAAAACCAAGACCACTTTTCTGTGGTACAACGTTGATGTTACTTTCAAATTTTAGGTGTATTTTAAGGTACCTCTACCTGGTAAGGAGTTTTTATGAGGATTTAGAAAAACAAAAGAATTACAAAAATTACTAAACAACCACAAAATTAAAATTCCATTTGCAAATACAGGTGCTAGTGTAAAGAAATTTGCTGTGACGGGCGTATATTGTGACATTCTGGCACTCTTGTTTACTTCTCACGTGCTCAGGTCTGGGTCAGAACAGCTAGACCTCTGCACGAGAATTCTTTTGTTCAAACAGGTCTTTCAGAAAAATATAGACCTCAGTCTAACAAAAGAAGAGGTATGTATTTGGTATGTAGCATTGCCTAGTGGATCTCTAACAAGATTGTTCAAATTATGCCTCTTGGGTGAAAAGAGGCCCCGCCCTGGGGGTCACTTGTTATATGAGTTATATAGGAAAAAATACTTCAAAAATTATCAGATCGTATTTCCTAGACTGTTTAATCATATTTACTGACTGCGACCTTGACCTACTGACCTACTTTCTTGTTTTTATAGCTCACCTGAGCACGAAGTGCTCGAAGGTGAGCTTTTGTGATTGCCCTCTGTCCATCCGTCTTCGTCAACAATTTGACTGTTAACACTCTAGAGGTCACAATTTTGGCCCAATCTTAATGAAACTTGGTCATAATGTTACTTTCAATAAAATCTTGGATGAGTTTGATATTGGGTCATCTGGGGTCAAAAACTAGGTCACCAGGTCATATCAAAGGAAAAGCTTGTTAACACTCTAGAGGTCACAATTTTGGCCCAATCTTAATGAAACTTGGTCAGAATGTTACCCTCAATAAAATCTAGGATGAGTTAAATATTGGGTCATCTGGGTTCAAAAACTAGGTCACCGGGTCAAATCAAAGGAAAAGCTTGTTAACACTCTTAGAGATCACAATTTTGGCCCAATCTTAATGAAACTTGGTCAGAATGTTACCCTCAATAAAATCTTGGTCGGCTTTGATATTGGGTCATCTGGGGACAAAAACTAGGTCACCAGGTCAAATCTAAGGAAAAGCTTGTTAACACTGTAGAGGCCACATTTATGACTGTATCATCATGAAACCTGGTCAGAATGTTAATCTTGATGATTTCAAGGTCCAGTTTGAATCTGGGTCATGTAGGATCAAAAACTAGGTCACCAGGTCAAATCAAAGGAAAAGCTAGTTTACACTGTAGAGGCCACATGACCATATCTTAATGAAACTTGGTCAGAATGTTAATCTTGATGATCTATAGGTCACATTGAAATCTGGGTAAAAAACTAGGTCACTACTAGTATTAACAAGCTTTTCCTTTGATTTAATCTAGTGACTCACTAGATTAAATCAAAGGAAAAGCTTGTTAACACTCTAGAGGCCACATTTATGACTGTATCTTCGTTAAACTTGGTCAGAATATTAATCTTGATGATCTTTAGGTCAATTTCAAATCTGAGTCATGTGGGGTCAAAAACTAGGTCACCGGGTCAAAGGAAAAGCTTATTAACACTCTAGAGGCCACATTTATGACTGTATCTTCATTAATCTCAGTCAGGATTTTATCTTGATGATTTTTAGGTCAAGTTCGAATCTGGGTCATGTGGGGTCAGAAATTAGGTCATCAGGTCAAATCAAGAAAAGCTAGTTAACACTTTAGAGGCCACATTTATGATCATATCTTAATGAAACTTGGTCAGAATGTTAATCTTGATGATCATTAGGTAAAATAGGTCAGGTGAGCGATACAGGGCCTTCATGGCCCTCTTGTTTAGCTCGACTATACATCAAATAGTAGAGCTATTGGAATTGCCCATGCACCGGCGTCAGTATCCACTAATGGGAATGGATTGAAACTTCACACACTTGTTCACTGTCATTATCTCATATGCACTGTGCAGATCCCATAACTCTACTTTGCATTTTTTCAAAATTATGCCCCTTTTCCGACTTAGCAGTTTTTGGTTAAGTTTTTATGCCCCCGGCATCTACTGATGCGGGAGGCATATAGTGATTGTCCTGTCCAACCGTTCGTTCATTTGTTCGTCTGTCCATCCGTACGAGGTTAACCAAATGGGACCGTTTCGTCTAGCATCAATACTTCTTACTAGAATTACTTGATACTGATGCAGATGTAAACTGTGACCATTCCTCATCGTCAGACATCACCTGACCTCAGTTTGACCTTGACCTTGACCTCATTTTGGACTTCAGTTGCTTTATATGGGCCATCTCTTGGTTAACCAAATGTTACTGTTTCGTCTAGCATCAATACCGCTTACAAGAATGAATTGATACTAATACAGATGTAACCTGTGACCATTCCTCATCTTCAAACATAACCTGACCTCACTTTGACCTTGACCTTGACCTCATTTTCGACTTAGGTTGCTTTGTATCGACAAGGATGCCACTGGGGGCATCAAGCATTTATTGAACGCAGCTCCTTGTTGTATGTAAGCTGGTATCTCAGTATCAACTAATGGGAATGGATTGAAACTTCACACACTTGTTCACTGTCATGATCTGACATGCACTGTGCAGGTCCCATAACTCTACTTTGCATTTTTTTCAAAATTATGCCCCTTTTTCGACTTAGCAGTTTTTGGTTTAGCTTTTGTATGTAAGCTGGTATCTCAGTATCCACTAATGGGAATGGATTGAAACTTCACACACTTGTTCACTGTCATATGACATGCAGTGCAAAGGTTCAATAACTCTACTTTGCATTTTTACAAAATTATGCCCCTTTTTCAGCTTAGCAGTTTTTATGTCTCCCCACACCCCCCTCTGACGGAGACATATTGTTTTTGCCCTGTCCGTCTGTCTGTCCGTCCATCTGTCACACTTTATTTTTACGATCAATAACTGAAGAGCCATTTGACCTAGAACCTCAAACTTCATAGGGTGGTAGGGCTGCTGGAGTAGACGACCCCTATTGTTTTTGGGGTCAAGGTCAAGGTCACAGGGGCCTGAACATTGAAAACCATTTCCGATCAATAACTTGAATACCACTTGACCCAGAATGTTGAAACTTCATAGGATAATTGTACATGCAAAGTAGATGACACCTATTGATTTTGGGGTCACTCTGTTAAAGGGGTCACAGGGGCCTGAACATGAAAAACTGTTTCCAATCAATAACTTGAGAACCACTTGACCCAGAATGTTGAAACTTCATAGGTAATTGGACGTGCAGAGTAAATGACCCCAAGTAATTTTGAGGTCACTCTATTAAAGGTCAAAGTCACAGGGACATGAACGTGGAAAACCGTTTTTCGGTCAGTAACTTGAGAACCACTTGACCCAGAATGTTGAAACTTCATAGGATGATTAGTCATGCAGAGTAGATGACTCCTATTGTTTTTGGGGTCACTCCATTAAAGGTCAAGATTACAGGGGCCTGAACATTGAAAACCATTTCAGTTCAATAACTTGAGAACCATTTGACCGAGAATGTTGAAACTTCATAGGATGATTGGTCATGCAGAGTAGATGACCTCTATTGATTTTGGGGTCACTTCGTTGAAGGTCAAGGTCACAGGGGCCTGAACATGGAAAACCATTTCTGATCAATAACTTGAGAACCACTTAATCCAGAATGTTGAAACTTAATAGGATGATTGAACATGCAGAGTAGATGACCACTATTGATTTTTGGGTCACTGATTAAGGTCAAGGTCACAGGGGCCTGAACATTGAAAACCATTTCCGATCAATAACTTGAGAACCATTTGACCCAGGATGTTAAACCTTCATAGGATGATTGAACATGCAGAGTAGATGACCCCTATTGATTTTTGGGTCAGTCTAAAGGTCAAGGTCACAGGGGCCTGGTCATGTAAAATCATTTCCAGAAAGTAACTTGAGAACCACTTGTCCTAGAATGTTGAAACTTAATAGGATGATTAAACATGCAGAGTAGATGACCCCTATTTATTTTGGGATCACTTGATCAAAGGTCAAGCTCACAGGAGCCTGAATAGTAACTTGACAACCACTAGGCCAAGAATGTTGAAACTTAGTGGGATGACTGGACATGCCAAGAGGATGATCCCTATTGCAGCCAACCATCAGTGTCTCTTTGACTTTTGCTCCTGACCCCTATTGACTTCTTGCCTATATGACTTTGCATTGGGGGAGACATGCGCTTTTTTACAAAAACATCTTCTAGTTGGTTAAGTTCTTATATGTAAGCTGGTATCTCTGTACTCACTAATCGGAATGGATTGAAACTTCACACACTTGTCTACTGTCATGAGCTGATAAACACTGTGTAGGTTCCATAACACTGTTTTGCATTTTTACAAAATTATGCCTCTTTTTCGACTTTTGTATTCATTCATTTGACAAGGCTGTTGAATAGTCGAGCGTTGCTGTCCCCAGACAGCTCTTGTTAAGTTACAGCCCTGAAATTTGGATGGCATGTACAGTTTTGCACACAGATCTTAAAACTGACTTTCAGTGACCATGAATGTGACCTACTGACCTACTTTCCAATCTTTTAGCATGCATTTGAAACATGTGGCTCATATTACTCAAGTGAGCGATTCAGGGTCATCATGACCCTCTTGTTTATTAAAACCTATCTATTTTCAAAATTAACCATAAGAAAGACAGTAGCCCAGGGTGTTAAAACACTTAATGCAAAAGATGTCATAGATTGTGTAGTGAGATTGCTGGTAACATTTATGCTGTGTAACGGCTACCAGACACTGTTCTAGGTTTTCCAGATAAATGACAGGTCATTGTCACTTCAGGTTAATCAGACATGCAGATCTACCATAAGATATGATGCTTTGAATTGTGCAAGTGATTCAGAATTAATGAGTAGTAAGGGGAATGTCATTTCACAGTTTTAGACCGAAGTAGTCCAGTGACTTTCGAAAAAGTTCTAGATTTGGTTTAGGAACTACTACATATAATTCTTCGTTGTTTAGAAATTTTTAATTTTGCTAATGTACTTCATGTTTTGGGTGGAATATTTTTCTCATGTACTTGGTAAAGAAGTTTTCATTGACAGACTTTAATCAATATGCTTTTTAGCTTGTCTATACGAAGTATATGGAGGGCTATCCTACTTGCCACGGTGTCGGTGTCTTTCTGCGTCTCCACCTTGGTTAAAGTATTGATGCACTTTCTCTTTTTTTCTCCTTATCTCTGTTATTACTTGATGGATTTAACTCAAACTTTAAATTGTTATTCTTAATCATCACCCACATCATCTGGTACAAGGGCCATAACTCTCACACCAATATTTTATGAATTATCCCCCGTTTTTAGCTCACCAGAGCACAAAGTGCTCAAGGTGAGCTATTGTGACCGGTCATTGTCCGGCATCCGTGGGCGTCTGGCGTCCATCGTGCGTTGTCCGTCAACATTTGCCTTGTGAAAACTCTAGAGGCCACAATTGTGATCCAATCTTTATGAAACTTGGTCAGAATGTTAATCTTGATGATCTCTAAGTCAAGTTTGAAACTTGGTCATGTGGGGTCAAAAACTAGGTCAGTAGGCTAGATCAAAGGAAAAGCTTTTGAACACTCTAGAGGCCACAATTATGAAACTTAGAATGTTTGTTTTGATGATCTCTAGGTCAGGTTTGACACTGGGTCATGTGGGGTCAAAAACTAGGTCAGTAGGCCAGATCAAAGGAAAAGCTTGTGAACACTCTAGAGACCACAGTTGTGACCCAATATTTATGAAAAATGGTCAGAATGATTGTCTTGATGATGATTTCTACGTCAAGTTCGAATCTTGGTCATGTGGGGTCAAAAACTAGGTCACCCGGTCAAATCAAAGGAAAAGCTTGTGAACACTTTAGAGGCCATAATTTTGACTCAATCTTTATGAAACTTAGTCAGAATGTTTGTCTTGATGATCTCTAGGTAAAGTTTGAAACTGGGTCATGTGGGGTCAAAAACTAGGTCAGTAGGCCAGATCAAAGGAAAAGCTTGTGAACACTCTAGAGGCCACAGTTGTGACTCAATATTTATGAAACTTGGTCAGAGTGATTGCCTTGATGATTTCTAGGTCAAGTTAGAAACTGGGTCATGTGTGGTCAAAAACTAGGTCACCCTGTCAATTCAAAGGAAAAGCTTTTGAACACGTTAGAGGCCACAATTTTAACTCAATCTTTATGAAACTTTGTCAGAATGTTTGTCTTGATGATTTCTAGGTCAGTTTTGAAACCAGGTCATGTGGGGTCAAAAACTAGGTCAGTAGGCCAGATCAAAGGAAAATCTTATCAAAACTTTAGAGACCACAATTTAAGTTTGAAACTCATGAGAATTAATCAGAATATTTGTCTTGATAATTTATAAGTCATGTTCGAGTTTGGGTCATGTGGGGTCAAAAACTAGGTCACCCGGTCAAATCAAAGGAAAAGCTTGTGAACACTAGAGGCCACAGTTGTGACCCAATCTTTATGATTTTTGGCCAGAATGTTTATCTTGATGATTTCTAGGTCAGTTTCGAAACTGGGTCATATGGTTTAAGAAACTAGGTCAGTAGGTCAGATCAAAGGAAAAGCTTGTGAACACTCAAGAGGCCACAGTTGTGACTCAATCTTAAAAACAAATTGGTCAGAATGTTTGTCTTGATGATGTCGAGGTCAAGTTTGAATCTGGGTCATGTGGTTCAAAAACTAGGTCAGTAGGCCAGATCAAAGAAAAAGCTTATGAACACTCTAGAGGCCACAGTTGTGGCTCATTCTTTATGAAATTTTGTCAGAATGTTTGTCTTGATGATCTCTAGGTCAAGTTCGAATCTGGGTCATGTGGGGTCAAAAAGTAGTCAGTAGGCTAGATCAAAGGAAAAGCTTGTGAACACTCTAAAGGCCACAGTTGTGATCCAATGTTTATGAAATTCAAAACTGGGTCAAGTGGGGTCAAAAACTAGATCAGTAGGCCAGATCAAAGGAAAGCTTGTGAACACTCTAGAGGCCACAATTTTGACTCGATCTTTATGAAACTTGTTCAGAATGGTTGTCCTGATGATCTCTAGGTCCAGTTTTAATCTGGGTCATTTGGGGTCAAAAACAAGGCCACATGGTCAAAACAAAGGAAATGTTTGTGAACACTCTAAAGGCAACAGTTATGACTCAATCTATATGAAAACTTGGTCAGAATGTTTGTCTTGATGATCTTTAGGGTAAATTCGTAACTGGTACATTTGGGGTCAAAAGCTAGGCCACATGGTCAAAACAAAGGAAAAGTTTGTGAACACTTTAAAAGCAACAGTTGTGACTCAATCTATATGAAAACTTGATCAGAATGTTTGTCTTGATGATCTTTAGGGTAAATTCGAAACTGGGTTATTTGGGGTCAAAAACTAGGTTAGTAGGCCAGATCAACTCTGGTGAGCGATATAGGGCCATCATGACCCTCTTGTTACATGTAGGATCAAATATCTTTCACTAATGAACACCTTACCTTACATTTTCACTCCTGGCTTGGCAACTTGTGAAAATGTTGCATGAGAGATATTTCAGTCAGACACTGAAACAAACAAATATCATCTATTCATTCTTCACAGAATAAACATCAGTTGAAAAGAATGTTGAAAAAAAAACCACTAAAAATTTGTAAGATATTTATGACATATAAACCCCTGATTGAAATATGGCCATTAAGTGCTCAGTCATTGTGTTGACAAATGGATTAACCCAGTGATGATATATTTATTGCTATCATTTTGCACAGTCAGATTTAAAGAGTCAACTGAATTTAAATTTGACAAACTGTACAGAAATTTTCTTCCCAATATGATTCTAACCAAAGGCTTATGGATTAGGACTTAAAGTAGTCAAATCTATTCTGCCTCTTTTCAGACTAACTGATGTGCATTAAATCTTTAGTGACATACTATGATCATTAAAATGTGATTTAGTAATTTTATATTCAGACTTATTGTTTATGCGCTTGGCTTATCATGGTTAGAGTATTAAAATGATCAGATTTAATTTTCCTTTCAAAAAAAATGCATGTTGAAAGGACAAACTTAGGTCAGGTGCTATGTTAGAATTTACAAAACTAATTGGTTAGATAGTAGCAGGTTTGATATGACCCAGCTGACACTAAAATTGTCCTAGGATAAAGATTTATACTGGATTAAATCAGGTTGTGTCACCATAGTGATATATATATTACAGGCTGCTGTTCACAAGTGCAAATGTAAGATCTTTTGTTCACAAGTGAACATGTGGTCGGTAGATGAATGCTTTGTTTTTGTGGTTTAACGTAGGCTATAAAGGTCAAGGTCACATTGTCTTTGAGACTGAAAATGGTTTCTGTTCAACAACTAAAGAACATTTTGCCGTACTTCATAAGTTAATTGCCTGTGGTAAATGGATGAACAGCATTGTATTTAGGTCAGTAGGTCAAAGGTCATGGTCACACAGACCTTGAGACTAAAACGATTTCTGTTCAGTAACTAAAGATTGATGTGGCCTACAGACACCAAACTTTATAGGATTATTACCTGTGGTCTGTAGATGACCCTTCTTGTTAGCTCAACTATTCGAAGAATAGGGGAGCTATCCTACTCACCCCGGCGTCGGTGTGAGCGTCACACAAATGTTAAAAGTTTGCGTACCACCCAAAATATTTTCAAAGTCCATTGAGATATTGCTTTCATATTTTGCATACTTGTTAACCATCATGACCCCGGTCTGTAAAAAGGAGGAGGCAACTCTATCAAGCATTTTGACTGAATTATGGCCCCTTTTCGACTTAGAATAAATGTTAAAGTTTGCGTACCACCCCAAATATTTTCAAAGTCCATTGAGATATTGCTTTCATGTTTTGCATACTTGTTTACTATCATGATGTGTATAATGGCTGTTCGGTGTCATTTTTATGCAAATGAACTGTATACAGTACACTCGCGATCCTACGAAAAGCCAAGGGACTGGCCGTTTTTTCGTAATATCGCATTTTCGTTCGAGCATAGCATAGGAAATTTCGCTATACAGCACCTTAATATCTACACGTCATAACACGTGATATTAAACATGTGATGTTCGTATCGGAGTACATGTGTACAAATTTTATATGTACATCTGGTTTTACTACAAATCTTATTGAATCTGAACTCAGATGGTATGTAGAATGTAGAATGTTTTTTTTTTTCTTCATTTTTTATTCACTGTACATAAAACATATACAGGGTACATTGTTGCACGAGAAAAAAAATCGCAATTGCATATTCTGATACCCTCAGCCACCCTTTACTGAATTGTTTGGTATAATAAAACGACAATACACAGACGATCAGGACTTAAATATTGTTTTATTTTCTTTATGCAGTGATTGAGACGTATAGAAGCAAGTGTGTTTTGTATGCCAACCGATTGGATAGTTATAGGAGAAAAAAATAACCACTAACTTGTGTCATAGTGTACAGCATATGCTTCGAATTTAATTACTAAGTTTTCACACTTTAATCACTGTTTACGCCCAGCTAAATGATAGTGACACTTTCCACTCTAAAGCATTTTCACGCCGTTATGGAAGGTGTGAAAACTTAGACAAGTTGAAAACAGGCTTTAAGGGCATAACAATACATTTGTAGGAGCGCATTTTTCGTAAAATTGCATTTTCATAAAACCGTGACTTTGTTACATAGAAATAAGAAGGAAAGCAGCCGGGACCACAACATCTTTTTGTAGTATACCGGTATTTCGTTAAATTGCGATTCGTAGCATCGCGAATGCACTGTAATTGCATAAAATGATTTGAAGATACAAAATACATTTTGATATGAAAAGTGTTGAAAAGGTTAGCAAGAGAGAAGTTTATATAGGGTATCAGTTGTAAATATGACACCCCTATTTATTCAGCAGGGAGTGTGAAATTCATCCTTTGTAGATTGCACAATATCTAATACAGGTAAGATGTTGAACATAAAGATCCTGCATAATCTTTTTGAATGAAAGTTGAATTTGATTAATTCAGAATATGCAGTTCTGAATTTTAAATAGAATGTAATTTTTTTGTGTAAGCAGATCTTAACTGCCTGTTTACTGTGTTACAGTCAGAAATGCCTTAAGTTCTCCAATCAAACGGTTTTAAGACAGGTCTCTAGTAATGGAGTGACCTTTTTACGTGTGCTGAAGTTGATTGAACACATACTTGGTCATGTTGATGTGCACTTCGTGGATGGATATTGAAAAAAAAACAATCCACAGAGGCAGTCATGAGTCTAGAGTTTATGGTATAATTTCCCATCTGAATTGGAATATGTTAATTTGTATGTTTTCTTTTAGTTTAAAATGTAAAACATGTTTTTTTTTACGTTCTGCTAAGATTAAGTTATAAATAAGACATTTAAATATCGGTAAAATCAAGAATAAAATTTTGTGATATGACGTCTGCACCTATTTTAACCTTTACCCTGCTATATTTCTAAAATGGACTGGTCCATCATTCAGTTAGGGCAGTACCACTTATTATTCAAAGGGGTATTCTCTGAACATTTCCTGACTGAATAGCGTACAGTGCACTGGTCGCAAAGGCAGAATCACTTGCTGCCAGCAGGCTAAAGGTTAAGCTTTTGAATATATCTGAAAATAGTTAATTTTTGAAAGAATGAATATTGTCTTTAATAAAATTTATAATAATTTTGAAAAAAGAAAATAATGCTTCAAATCCTCATCTTCATTGCCATGTCTTAAAACTAATTGTATAAAATGGATTGATGGATGAATGGATTTTAATGCTAACTACATTTTATATCTTTTGTTTTATGCATATATAATTTCTTTAATTTCTGTTCAATACTTGTTACTACGATCATAATACGTTCATTCTTGTCCTAAGAGGACCCCATGTAAGATTAGCTTTAATAGCTAAATTAATTTACCCTCTAAAAATAAAGAATTTTCTTACTTATTTACTTACTTACTAAAAAAAATGATGCCAAACTTATTAATTTCAACCTATACTTTACACAATAAAACTACCATATAAAAAAATGATTAAGTTCAGATATTCTTTTAAAAAGTTACTAAATTCAGTTAATTGGATATTCATGAAAATGGATGATAAAATTGTTGAAATTGATCTGATATTTCAAGTTGTTGCAATAAGTACATACAATTTATCTTCATTTACCTTAAGTCATTTGCAAACAATAAGAAAATTTACAAGGGCAAATTCAACATGTAAAAGTACTCTGTTTTACTTTTTTTTTTTTTTTTTTCGTTTTTTTTTTTTTTTTTTATCATCATACTTAAAAACATCTAAATTTCATGCACTGAGGACCCACTTTCAAAAGTCTCAAACTTAAAAAACTTAAAATATTTGACTTTATAGTGATTAGTGATTATGATAAAATTTATAGATTACAAGTTTTGCGACTATGAAGTTGTGTGACTTACGGAGCGCAGTGTTGCTCCATGTTGTGTGACTTACGGAGCGCAGCGTTGCTCCACAAAAGAACAAGATTTAACATCAACGCATATTTCTGGATGCTAATTAAGCAAACTTGCATTGTGTAGAGAATTGTGGAGATCCATGAAGCAGCCGCTATGCACAAATATCTAATATATAAATATATATATATAATTTTTAGTGGGAATACATTTCGCAAGATGCACATTTTTATACGCCTGAAGGGACGTATTATGTTATGACGCCGCTGTCAGTCCGTCCATCTGTTTGTTAGCAATTTTGTGTCCACTCAGTAACTCTTGAACCCCTAAGAATCTGGACACAAATGTTCACCACATCGAGACGACGTGCAGAGCACATGTTTCAGATGGCTCACTTCTAGGTCAAGGTCATACTTGGGGGTCAAAGGTCATACCTTCGGGTGTATATTGCTCCGTATTGCGGTGCTCTTGTTGTATGTGTTTTTGTTTTGTTTTTGTTGGGTTTAACGTCTCACTGACACAATTATAGGTCATATGTTGACTTTCCAGCTTTGATGGTAGAGAAAGACCCCAGGTGCCCCTCTGTGCATTATTTCATCACAAGTGGGCACATGGGTAGAACCACCGACCTTACATAACTCTGGCACCAATATTTCATGAATTATGCCCCCTTCTTACTTAGAATTGCAGTTTAATATTGGTGCATTTTCACTTTATCTGTAATATTACTTAATGAATTTGATTCAAACTTAAAATAGTTCAGTTTGTGCTGGATATATCTTAAAAATATTTCTCCTAGAGTGATGAAACCATGTACAATGGCAAGAGTGGAGGCATCTTTGGCCAATGGACGCACATCTGAGCCGTGCCATGAGAAAACCAACATAGTGGGTTTGCGACCAGCATGGATCCAGACCAGCCTGCGCATCCGTGCAGTCTGGTCAGGCTCCATGCTGTTCGCTTTTAAAGCCTATTGGAATTGGAGAAACTGTTAGCGAACAGCATGGATCCTGACCAGACTGCGCGGATGCGCAGGCTGGTCTGGATCCATGCTGGTCGCATACCCACTATGTTGGTTTTCCCATGGCATGGCTCATCTAGTTCTTTTATGAGATTATTAGGTGTTAAATTAGTGTTAAGAGTAGAAAAGTTGAAAAGCTGTAAGTACTTACAATCAAACATTTGTAGTGTTCATTTGTTTTTAGGTTGAAACCACGAAGTGGTTGAGACCTATAATTACCGTATTCCAGAGCTTGCAAAAAATATCAGACTAACCATTTTCACTGAAGGACAGATTAATCCGCTGTAAGGTTTTTGCCCGTTTTTTCGGGCTAATCGACAGATATTCTTATTGATATAAACTGTTTTCTGAACATTGTTCTACAGTCGGTTGATATTTTCATACATATGTAAATACAATAAGGTTAAAGAATGCGTCATTTCGCATTAAATTTTTGTTTTGAAGTCTGTTGATCCATCAAGCATGGCTAAGTTGAAAAGCGAAGGTGTATTCCTTTAAAACACTTCAGAAAAACCCCAGGAGTGACCGAAGTGCATGAAAATATGCCGTGAAAAAATAGTTTGAAACGTATAATAAAGATTTCTCTAGTTTAGCCTTAATACATCATGCACTCGTCAGTAATAAAACAGCATATGATCTGAATCATTTTTTCTTGTTGTATAGGATATAGATCTGCATGCGATTCTTTCTACCTGTCCTGATTTGAATGACAAGGGAGATCACTGTGTAGGAGTAAGCTAAATGATAAACTGCTTTATTTCATTAAAAATAAATTTGATTTCTGAATTACTTCCCTTTATTCTTATTTTATCCTTATTTTTGTACAGATTTTATAATGACCGATTCGTATTATTTATTATTTAACATTTTATTTTATCGTTTCAATATCTTTGTACGATTTATGTAAAACTGAGTCAAAATGTTTGTTTAAGATTTCCTTTTTACAAATAATTATAACTGTAGTATATTAATTACTATAATATTCCACTGGGACGCTGGGCCTACGATTGATTAGTTTGACTGGAAACAGTCATAACTACGCAGCGCAGCGTAAACAAACAAAAATGAATAAAACAAAACAAAACCACTGTAACACGGAAGATGAAATAATGCACGGAGGGGCACCTGGGGTCTTCCTCCACCATTAAAGCTGGAAAGTCGCCGTATGACCTATCATGTGTCGGTGCGACGTTAAATCCAACACTGTAACACGGAAAGCTACATGTTTAAAGTGAAGCAAATGGTCGTGCTGCATGTGCACGTCTGGTCAATTTACATATTTGTCTCAATATTTAATGTAACAACCTATTTTTAGTACTTACAAGATAAATAATTGACATTCCTTGCAAATCCTGAATATATTTAGATATAAACGGTACTTTACTATGACTTTTAACAACATTACATCAGTTCCGGATTTGTATTTTAATTGTTGTTGAATTGAAAAATTCACATGAAAGTTGTCATTTTGATAAACGTTAATAAAACAGAGTAAAAAGCTACAGAGTTTTTAAAATAGATTATTAAGCAAAATAGAATCAAAGCAGTACATAACGAGAATTTATAGTGGGTTAAAAATCTCATCAGAGCTTATGTTACTTGTACTTGTCTCTCTGACTCAATTAATAAATCTTATCGTGGGTGTTTGCCTGATGTGAAGTTTCTCAATGTTGGCCTACATATGTGTCCCTGATAAATGAAACTGTTTGATTTCATTTAAGCAAAATTGAATCAAAGCATAGCAACAGGGCATTTGCGTCTTCTCCCGGAGATTTTCATGTGTATAGTACTTTTTCTTATCTCAAAACTGCATGGTAATCGAAACAGTAGGATCTTGGGGTAGATACAGGTCTAGTTTCTAGCTTGGTGGATCCCACTGACTTCTACTGTTGTTTTAGCAGGGTCGGTCGTTTGTACAAATATTTTTAACAAGGTAGCGGAGTTTAAAGACAACAACCCATGAATTAAAAAGTACGGTTGCAACATTTTTAATGTTTTGGTGTCACGATTACTTAAGTCGTGACGTCAATACCTTTTATTTCTAGGGTCGGCTAAACAAGAAGTTGATTTCGCAGAAATGTGTAGAATTATACAACCCTTGCTCCAAGAATTGTGAAAGTTGGTGTATTATGTGATATCGTGTTAAATTTTGAAAAATAATTAGATTTTTCTATTCTACCCGATACTTTGAACCAAGCTACATAGAAATACTTTTTGTACCCCCCGACAACAAAGTTGGGAGGGGGGGGGTGTATACTGGTTTAAGGTTGTCTGTCTGTCTGTCCGTCTGTCCGTAGACGCAATCTTGTGCGCACCATCTCTGCTTATCCCCTTGACAGAATTTAATGAAACTTCACACAAGTGATCAGTACCAACAGTAGTTGTGCATGGGGCATGTTAGGTTCTTTTAGATAAAAAATTTGCAGAGTTATGGGACTTTGTTTTTTTGTTACTATACTATATACATAAACACAATCTTGTGCACACCATCTCTCCTCATCCCCTTGACACAATTTAATGAAACTTCACACAAGTGATCAGTACCAACAGTAGTTGTGCATGGAGCATGTTAGGTTCTTTTAGAAAAAAAATTTGCAGGGTTATGGGACTTTGTTTTTTTGTTACTATACTATATACATAGACACAATCTTGTGCGCACCATCTCTCCTCATCCCCTTGACACAATTTAATGAAACTTCACACAAGTGATCAGTAACAACAGTAGTTGTGCATGGGGCATGTTAGGTTCTTTCAGAAAAAAAAATTGCAGAGTTATGGGACTTTGTTTTTTTGTTACTATACTATAGACATAGACACAATCTTGTGCGCACCATCTCTCCTCATCCCCTTGACACAATTTAATGAAACTTCACACAAGTGATCAGTAACAACAGTTGTTGTGCATGGGGCATGTTAGGTTCTTTTAGAAAAAAAATTGCAGAGTTATGGGACTTTGTTTCTTGTTAACTATGTACATACAGTCTGCATATGCAATCTTGTGCGTGCCTAATCTACCGAACCCTTGCACACAATTTAATGAAACTTCACACAAGTGATCAGTACCAACCCTAGTTGTGCATGGTGCATGTTACATTCTTTTAGATAAATATTCTGCATAGTTATGGGACTTTGTTTTTTGTTACTATACTGTATACATACAGTCCACATAATTATGCAATCTTGTGTGCGTCAAATTGCAATGTACTGTGTCAGTGCATGTGGGGGGTACATTCATCACCTTTAGTGATAGCTCTAGTTAAATTATGTCTTCTAGCTTATAGACTAAGTTAAGAATAAGATTCTTATTTGTCAAAACGTTATTCTATATATCTGAAAATTGTGTTTTTGATTTGTAGAAGTCGACAAAATGGCTCTTCTTAATAAGTAGTCTTATTTTTTAATACATAACGATTTGCCAGGAAAACATTCACTCAAACAGTATATGTACAATGGACTGGTAAACATAGAAAGTAGTATTGATTAGGTCAAGAATGTGTACTATTGAACTAACTTCTTAACAGAACCACATGTTTTTCGAAAGGTTTCAACCTTTCTGTGCTTTCAGCGCTTTGATTGATAATATCTATGAAATTCTTGTTGTATCAAAACAGATTAACAGCTGAGTTCTCATATACCTTTCACCATGGTCTTTTATTGCAATTGGACAGAAATATTTTTTTAGTACATAGTATTGAATTAACAATGATTATATTGGGTTTTATGCAACTTTGGGATACAAAAATAAATAGGGAGCTTTAGTTGTTACCAGTTCCGACTTTAAATTGAGCCGTGCCATGAGAAAACCAACATAGTGGGTTTGCGACCAGCATGGATCCAGACCAGCTTGTGCATCCGCGCAGTCTGGTCAGGTTCCATGCTGTTCGCTAATGGTTTCTCTAATTCCAATAGGCTTTGAAAGCGAACAGCATGGATCCTGATCTGCGCAGGCTGGTCTGGATCCATGCTGGTCGCAAAGCCACTATGTTGGTTTTCTAATGGCGCGGCTCAATTGATACTTTGATCTACATGATCAAACATGATAAAGTTGTGGTTACACTTCAACATTTCAAACATGGAATTGTACTCAGATGAGATTTCATCTTCTGTTAGTGTTCAAAATACAATGGCACTAACCCAATTTCATACTTTTTTCATTACTGTGTTTTTAATGGAAAATTCAAACTTTGGATAAAATATTTCAACACATACTGGATAGACTAAGAACATTGTGACAGCAATAAAAATATATAAGCCGCATCCGCGCAGTCTGGTCAGTATCCATGCTGTTGGCTTTCAAAGCCTACTGCAATTAGAGAAACCATTAGCAAACAACATGGATCCTGACCAGACTGCGCGGATGTGCAGGCTGGTCTGGATCCATGCTTGTCGCAAATGCACTATGTTGCTTTTCTCTTGGTGTGGCTCATACTTAAACAAATTACACATAATGAAACTACTAGTTGATTTAATAATACTTTATTGCCTCTGAACACATGATAATACATGCAGCACATATACATAATGGGTAACAGTAGCAAATGGATTGGACTACAAATTATTACAATTAGAATTTAGACCTTCCCAAGTGTAAGGTAAGCAAGGTAAGGGTTAGATACAGAATATTAATTTTAGTCAAAATGTATATCATTCATTGATCACAAGCATAACTTAGCATTTGGTCTATCATAGCATTTACAACATTTTTTGGTGGATGGATATTGTCGTTTGCATGAGCTAAAGTTATGTCCATATTATTTAATAAAATGATTCTGTCTTGTAACCCCTCGAATACTTCAGAAATAATCTTACTATAAAGATACCCAAAATAATCACTGTGTCTGAATCTTGTAGTCTGATTGACTTCAAATGTATGTGGTCCTTTTATCATAACTATGGAATATTTATTTTTTTCTAAAAACGTTTCAACGCTTTTACGAATGATTTTCATTTTTTGTCGAAAAACGCTATGATGAAATGGTAACATATGCAGGAACATATGTATAACTACAATAGTACGTTCAGTTTGTGGTATATTGTCTATACGGCGAGAGATTGAATATAAATTATAGCGCACATCGTCCCATTTATTTGTAACAAAATATGGATGAGCGTGCGGATACCATCCTGCTTTGAAATTTATTTGTTTGTTGAAACATTCCGACTCTTTATGCCACCTCCACATCCACCACTTTTCTGTGATACGTTGACATTTGAATCGGTTGAGAATTTCTTTATACCAGGCCCTGGTAGTAGAATCGCCAAACAAATATAAATGCCTATTTTCCAGACATTTCTTATAATCATTGCCCTGGAAACCTGGAAAGTAAAAAGAACATTTTTTTTAACAATACATATGCATTGACCATATTCTTGTAGACAGCTGAGATGAATTCTGGTTATACAGTAATAGTCAAAAAGATGTTGAAAGAGATTAACTTCTGCTCTTTAAGTTAGCATAGGGTATACCTAGATTTACTTCAAACTGACATTTCCTGAAGCGTAGAGTATACATAAATTCATTTCAAAATGACGTTTCTTGAAGCGACACTAGGGTATACATTAATTCATTTCAAACTGACATTGCCTGACACATAGGGTATACATAATTTCATTTTAAACTGACGTTTCCTGATGCAAAGGTTATACATAAGTACATTTCAGACTGACATTGCCTAATGCGTCCCGTGTACACAAGTTCATTTCAGACAGGCAATGCCTGGGGTGTAGGATGTACATGAGTTCATTTCAGACTGGCATTGCCTGAAGCGTAGTGTGTGCATAAGTTAATTTCAGACTGGCATTGCCTGAAGCGTAGTGTGTGCATAACATCATTTCAGACTGGCATTGCCTAAAGCATAGGTTATACATAAGTTCATTTCAGACTGGCATTGCCTGAAACGTAGGGTGTACATAAGATCATTTCAGACTGGCATTGCCTGAAACGTAGGGTGTACATAAGACCATTTCAGACTGGCATTGCCTAAAGCATAGGTTATACATATTAAGATCATTTCAGACAGGCATTGCTTGAAGCGTAGGATGTACATAAGATCATTTCAGACTGGCATTGCCTGAAGCGTAGGTTATACATAAAATCATTTCAGACAGGCAGTATCAAGCATAGGTTATAGGTAAGTACATTTCAGACTGGCATTGCCTGAAGTGAAGGATGTACATAAGTTCATTTCAGACTGGCATTGCCTCAAGCAAAGGTTATTCTTAAGTTCATTTCAGACTGGCGCTGCCTTAAGCTTAGGTTATACATAATTACATTTCAGACTGGCATTGCCTGAAGCATAGGGTGTACATAATTACATTTCAGACTGGCATTGCCTAAAGCGTAGGGTGTACACAAGTTCATTTCAGACTGGCATTGCCTTATGCGTAGGATGTACATAAGTTCATTTCAGACAGGCGTTGCCTCAAGCATAGGTTATACTTAAGGTCATTTCAGACTGCCGCTGCCTTAAGCGTAGGTTATACATAATTACATTTCAGACTGCCATTGCTTAAAGCGTAGGGTGTACATAAGTTCATTTCAGACTGGCATTGCCTAAAATGTAGGGTGTTCATAAGTTCATTTCAGACTGGTGTTGCCTAAAGCATAGGTTATACATAAGTTCATTTCAGACTGGTATTGCCTAAAGCATAGGGTATACATAAGTTCATTTCAGACTGGCATTGCCTAAAGCGTAGGGTGTACATAAGTTCTTTTCAGACTGGCTTTGCTTAAAGTGTTGGTTATACAAAAGTTCATTTCAAACTGGCTTTGCCTGAAGTGTTTGGTATACACAAGTTCATTTCAGACTGGCTTTGCCTGAAGCATAGGGTATACATAAATTCATTTCAGACTGGCATGACCTAAAGCATAGGTTATACATAAGTTCATTTCAGACTTCTTTACCTGAAGCATAGGGTTTGCATCAGATCATTTCAGACTGGCTTTGCCTGAAGCATAGGTTATACAGAAGTACGTTTCAGAATACATCAGTTCATTTCAGACTGTCATTGCCTGAAACATGTTATACAGAAGTACATTTCAGACTGGCATTGCCTGAAGCGTAGGGTGTACATTAGTTCATTTTAGACTGGCATTGCCTGAAGCGTAGGGTGTACATAAGTTCATTTCAGACTGGCATTGCCTGAAGCGTAGGGTTGACAAAAGTTCATTTCAGACCGGCTTTGCCTGAAGCGTAGGGTATACACAAGTTCATTTCAGACTGGCTTTGCCTGAAGCATACGGTATACATCAATTCATTTCAGACTGGCATTGCCTAAAGCATAGGTTATACATAAGTTCAGACTTCTTTACCTGAAGCGTAGGGTGTGCATAAGATCATTTCAGACTGGCTTTGCCTGAAGCATAGGTTATACAGAAGTACATTTCAGAATACATAAATTAATTTCAGACTGGCATTGCCTAAAGCATAGGTTATACGTAAGTTCATTTCAGACTGGCATTGCCTGAAGCATAGGTTATATATAAGTTCATTTCAGACTTTTTTACCTGAAGCGTAGGGTGTGCATAAGATTATTTCAGACTGGCTTTTCCTGAAACATAGGTTATAAAGAAGTACATTTCAGACTGGCATTGCCTAAAGCGTAGGGTATACATATGTTCATTTCTGACTGGCATTGCCTGAAGTGTATTCATTTCAGACTGGCATTGCCTGAAGAGTATGTTAAACATAAGTACATTTCAGACTGACTTTGCCTAAAGTATAGGGTATACATAAGTTTATTTCAGACTAGCTTTGCCTGAAGCATAGGTTATTCAGAAGTACGTTTCAGACTAATTTTGCCTGAAGCATAGGTTATACATAAGTTTATTTCAGACTGTCTTTGCCTGAAGGATAGGTTATACACAAGTACGTTTCAGAGTGGCTTTGCCTGAAGTGTAGGGTGTGCATAGGATCATTTCAGACTGGCTTTGCCTGAAGCATAGATTATACAGAGGTACATTTCAGACTGGCATTGCCTAAAGTGTAGGTTATACATAAGTTCATTTCAGACTGATGTTGCCTAAAGCACAGGGTGCACATAAGTTAATTTCAGAATGGCATTGCCTGAAGCGTAGGGTGTGCATAAGATCATTTCAGACTGGCTTTGCCTGAAGCACAGGGTATACATAAGTTCATTTCAGACTGGCATTGCCTAAAGAATAGGGCATACATAAGTTCATTTCAGACTGGCATTGTCTGAAGTGTTGGGTGTGCATAAGTTCATTTCAGACTGGCATTGCCTAAAGTGTAGGTTATACATAAGTTCATTTCAGACTGACGTTGCCTACAGCCTAGGTTATACATAAGTTCATTTCAGACCGATGTTGGCTAAAGCATAGGGTATACATAAGTTCATTTCAGAATGGCATTGCCTGAAGCATAGGGTGTACATAAGTTCATTTCAGAATGGCATTGCTTGAAGCATAGGGTATACATAAGTTCATTTCATAATGGCATAGCCTGAAGCATAGGGTATACATAAGTTGATTTCAGACTGGCTTTGCCTGAAGCGTAGGTTGTGCATAAGTTCATTTCAGACTGGCATTGCCTAAAGCGTAGGTTATACACAAATACATCTCAGACTGGCATTGCCTAATGCGTAGGGTGTACACAAGTTTATTTCAGACTGGCTTTGCCTGAAGCGTAAGTTATACAGAAGTCATTTCAGACTGGGATTGCCTAAAGCCTAGGTTATACATCAGTTCATTTCATACTGGCTTTGCCTGAAGCATAGGTTATACAGAAGTACATTTCAGACAGGTGTTGCCTAAAGCGTTGGTTAAACATAAGTTCATTTCAGACTGGCGTAGCCTAAGGCGTAGGTTATATAGAAGTACATTTCAGACTGGCATTGCCCAAAGCATAGGTTATACATAAGTTCATTTCAGACTGACGTTGCCTAATGCCTAGGTTATACATAAGTGCATTTCAGACTGGCATTGCCTGATGCATAGGTTATACATAAGTTCATTTCAGACTGGCATTGCCTAAAGATTAGGTTATACAGAAGTCATTTCAGACTGGCATTGCCTAAAGCGTATGGTATACATAAGTTCTTTTCAGACTGGCATTGCCTGAAGAGTATGTTATACATAAGTTCATTTCAGACTGTCTTTGCCTGAAGCATAGGTTATACATAAGTTCATTTCAGACTAGCTTTGCCTGAAGCATAGGTTATACATAAGTTCATTTCAGACTGTCTTTGCCAGAAGCATAGGTTATACACCAGTTCATTTCAGACTGGCTTTACCTGAAGTGTAGGGTGTTCATAGGATCATTCAGACTAAAGCATAGGTTATACATAAGTACATTTCAGACTAGCATTGCCTAAAGCGTAGGTTATACATAAGTGTATTTGAGACTGGCATTGCCTAAAGCGTAGGTTATTAATAAGTTCATTTCAGACTGGCATTGCCTAGAGCGTAGGGTATACATAAGTTCATTTCAGACTGGCATTCCCTGAAGCATATTCATTTCAGACTGGCATTGCCTAAAGTGTAGGGTATACTTAAGTTCATTTCAGACTGGCATTGCCTAAAGCGTAGGTTATACATAACAGAATGGGATTGTCTGAAGCATAGGGTGTACATACGTTCATTTCAGAATGGCATTGCCTGAAGCATAGGATATACATAAGTTTATTTCAGACTGGCTTTGCCTGAAGCGTAGGGTGTGCATAAGGTCATTTCAGACTGGCTTTGCCTAAAGCATAGGTTATACAGAAGTACATTTCAGACTGGCATTGCCTAAAGAATAGGGTATACATAAGTTCATTTCAGACTGGCATTGCCTGAAGCGTAGGGTGTGCATAAGTTCATTTCAGACTGACGTTGCCTAAAGCCTAGGTTATACATAAGTTCATTTCAGACCGATGTTGGCTAAAGCATAGGGTATACATAAGTTCATTTCAGAATGGCATTGCCTGAAGCATAGGGTATATATAAGTTCATTTCAGAATGGCATTGCCTGAAGCATAGGGTATACATAAGTTCTTTTCAGACTGGCTTTGCCTGAAGCGTAGGGTGTGCATAAGATCATTTCAGACTGGCTTTGCCTGAAGCACAGGGTATACATAAGTTTATTTCAGACTGGCATTGCCTAAAGCATAGGGTATACATAAGTTCATTTCAGAATGGCATTGCCTGAAGCATAGGGTTTACATAAGTTCATTTCAGACTGGCTTTGCCTGAAGCGTAGGGTGTGCATAAGATCATTTCAGACTGTCTTTGCCTGAAGCATAGGTTATACAGAAGTACATTTTAGACTGGCATTGCCTATAGCATAGGTTATACATAAGTACATTTCAGACTGGCATTGCCTAAAGCATAGGTTATACATAACATCATTTCAGACAGGTGTTGCCTTAAGCCTAAAGTATAGGTTATACATAACTACATTTCAGAATGGCATTGCGTAAATGGTAGGTTATACATAAGTTCATTTTAGACTGGCATTGCCTAAAGCGTAGGGTATACACTAGTTCATTTCAGACTGGCATTGCCTAATACGTAGGTTAAACATAAGTACATTTCAGACTGGCACTGCCTAATGCGTAGGGTGTACACAAGTTCATTTCAGACTGGCATTGCCTAAAGCGTATGGTATACATAAGTTCTTTTCAGACTGGCATTGCCTGATAAGTATGTTATACATAAGTACATTACAGACTGACTTTGCCTAAAGCATAGGGTGTACATAAGTTCATTTCAGACTAGCTGTGCCTGAAGCATAGGTTATACTGAAGTTCATTGCAGACTAGCTTTGCCTGAAGCATAAGTTATACATTAGTTTATTTCAGACTGTCTTTGCCTGAAGTGTAGGGTATACCTAAGTTCATTTCAGACTGCCTTAACGAGAAGTGTAGGGTGTACATAAGTACATTTCAGACTGGCATTGCCTAAAGCATAAGTTATATATAAGTTCATTTCAGAATGGCATTGCCTAAAGCGTAGATTATAGAGAAGTCATTTCAGACTGGCATTGCCTAAAGTGTAGGGTATACGTAAGTTCATTTTAGACTGGCATTGCCTGAAGTGTATTCATTTCAGAATGGCATTGCCTAAAGTGTAGGGTATACGTAATTTCATTTTAGACTGGCATTGCCTGAAGTGTATTCATTTCAAACTGGCATTGCCTAAAGTGTAGGGTATACATAAGTACATTTCAGACTGGCATTGCCTAAAGCATAGGGTATACCTAAGTTCATTTCAGACTGGCATTGTCTAAAGCGTAGGTTATACATTAGTTTATTTCAGACTGATGTTGCCTAAAGCATCGGGTGTACATAAGTTAATTTTAGACTGACATTGCCTAAAGCGAAGGGTGTACATAAGTTCATTTCAGACTGGCATTGCCTAAAGTGTAGGGTGTATGTAGGTTCATTTCAGACTGACTTTCCCTAAAGCATAGGCTATACATAAGTTCATTTCAGACTGGCATTGTCAGAAGTGTAGGGTATACAAAAGTTCATTTCAGACTGGCGTTGCCTAAAACATAGGTTATACAGAAGTCATTTCAGACTGGCATTGCCTAAAGCGAAGGTTATATGTAAGTTCATTTCAGACTGGCATTGCCTGAAGCGTATTCATTTCTGACTGGCATTGCCTAAAGCATAGGGTATACTTAAGTTCATTTCAGACTGGCATTGCCTAAAGCGTATGTTATACAGAAGTTCATTTTAGACTTATGTTGCCCAAAGCTTAGGGTGTACATAAGTTAATTTCAGACTGATGTTGCCTAAAGCATAGGGTGTACATAAGTTCAGTTCAGACCGGCATTGCCAAATGTGTAGGGTGTATGTAAGTTCAGTTCAGACTGGCTTTCCCTAAAGCATAGGCTATACATAAGTTCATTTCAGACTGGCATTGCCTGAAGTGTAGGGTATACACAAGTTCATTTCAGATTGGCATTGCCTAAAGTTTAGGGTGTATGTAAATTCATTTCAGAGTGGATTTCCCTTAAGCGTAGGCTACACATAAGTTCATTTCAGAGTGACATTGCCTGAAGCGTAGGATATACATAAGTTTATTTCAGACTGGCATTGCCTAAAAAAGGGTAGGGTATACACAAGTTCATTTCAGACTGGCATTGCCTAAAGGGTAGGGGGGGTGTACATAAGTTCATTTCAGACAGGCATTGCCTGAAGCATAAGTTATACAAAAGTTCATTTCAGACTGGCGTTACCTAAAGCAGTTTATTTCAGACTGGCATTGCCAAAATTGTAGGGTGTACATAAGTTCATTTCAGACTGGCATTGCCTGAAGCGTAGGATGTACATACATGTAGATTCATTTAAAGTGACGTATGCAGAAATTTATCTTAAATTGGTGTTACCTTAGGCTGTAATGTTACAATGTATTAGGAAAGTGTAATTGTTGAAGATTTGTGAAAAGAAATGTTTTCACAACAATTAAAGGATCTGTTCGACAGACATTTACATTGTATTTTATAATGGAATTTTTGATGCACTTATATTCAACTAGACCCTAAATATTTTTATGAATGAAACCTGTTCTATAATACACAAAGTTCTAAGAATTTATTGTGTTTAGAACTTTGAAGAACTTTAGAATCTTAATTAACAATTGTAATAATGTGAAAATCATGGATCAGTAGATGTAGTTAAGTTTATACAAAGAAGGACACAAATGTGTTCTAGTTATGTGTCATTCACGTATAATTTGATGGAGTACTAGGTACTACTAACCTTGATGAAAATATTGAAATATTTACTAAAGTCAGATGAAATAATGTCTTTTTTCCGACATCTTTGTGTATCACCTTATTATTTCTCTCTTCTGAAATATTTCTTTGTTTTCTCTTACTCTTTGATTTGAAATAAAGGAACAATTAATTTTACATCAGCAACTGTACAACACTATAGTAATTTTTGGCAGCGATATATTTTTTGTTATTGTTAAACAGCCCTCATAGTTAATAGCTTAAATCGCATAGACTAAAAAATGTATGCAAATATCACATGGACTTACAACAGTGTGCAAAAATCACATTGACTTACAACAGTGTGCAAAAACCACATAAATTTACAAAAGTGTGCAAAAATCACATAGATTTATAAATGTGCAAAATTCATGCAGACTTGCAAAAGTGTGCAAAAATCACACAGACTTACAAAAGTGCACAAAAATCACATAGATTTACAAAAATGCAAAAAATCACATAGACTTCCAAGAGTGTGCATAAATCACATAGACTTACAAGAGTGTTCAAAAATCATGTAGCCTGCAAAAGAGTGCAAAAATCTCATAGACTTACAAAAGTGTGCAAAAACCACATACACTTATAAAAGTGTGCAAAATCCTCATAGACTTACAAGAGATAGAATTACAAGAGTGTGCAAAAATCACATAGACTTACAAAAGTGTGCAAAAACTGCATAGACTTACAGAAGTGTGCAAAAACCACATAGAGATTAAAAGATCATGTAGACTTACGGAAGTGTGCAAAAATCATACAGAATTACATAAGTGTGCAAAAATCACACAAACTTAAGAGTGTGCAAAAATTACCAAAACAATTACGAAGATTCCATTTTCCATTAAAGAAAAAGCCAGTTTGTCCTCTGGACCGCCACAAAAGGGAACTATTGTATGATGAGCAAGGTACACTTGGTTTGTCTATTACGTGGTTATCTCCAATTTTATTTTCTACTTTAACACTTAAGGTCTGCCTAAAAGTACGTTTTCCTCTGAAATAAAGATGTTTGTAATAATGAAATAACACTAAAATATTTTGAAGTGAATGCTAACCTATAGCCTGCTAATTTCGAAAATGGACTGTTCCATTTTTCAATTTGGAAAGTACCACTTATTACACGGTGGGGAAACCACGTGACTAAATCGGATAACGTGCACGCAAAAGTGCTAAAAATAGGCCCGCTTCAGGTATGTTTTTTCACTATAACTTTTTTGATCCGCAATTGTTTTAAACGAGATAACGTGCATAAACCCCGCAATAAAAAGCTCTTTCAGCGGATATATGTAACCTGATGAAACCCCCTCCCGTTTTTACGTAATCCTTGCCCAACCGATTCGAAAGATGCAAAATATTTTGGTAACGAACACGTCTGTTCACAAGTTACGCATCTAGGACATATTCTGCAGAGAATTTTCGCTGGAATGTAGGTTTAGAATAAAGCTTGTCATTGTCCAAAGTCCTGTACCAAATATTTAACATGACTATTCATGAATATTGAAGATATCGTAAGACAAAGGGTGCGGTAACGTACACGTTGCGGTTTTCAGGAGGTAACGTACACGTCATTTTTCCCCAGAGGGTAACGTACACACGTCAAAGACTATTTATCATGCATGTAGAACATATTTGCCCTTACAGAAGAAAAAGGCCTGCTGCGTACTCTTGCTGTGTACATACAGCGTATATGATGCGTACATGATGTGTACTGAAATCAATAGTACGCAGGATATACACCGCACATACGTCGATAGTACGTTTGTAGTACACTTTTGACATGCAAATGAGCTCTGCCGCGTACTACTTGCTGCGTACATGCTGTGGACTACATAGTACACAGGATGTACGCTGGAGGAATTTAGTATGCGAGAAATAGTACGCAGCATGTACGCGGCACATACACTTTTCACATGCAAATGAGCCTGCGGTGTACTTCCCCTGCGGCGTACATGCTGTGTACTCCTGCGGCGTACATGCTGTGTACTACTGCGGCGTACATGCTGTGTACTCCTGGCCCGAGTCCTGCGGCGTACATGCTGTGTACTCCTGCTGCATACATGCTGTGTACTCTTGTGGCGAAACTGCTGTGATAATGTAAATTCCGTACCCCACCAACTTTCGTATGCAAATGCTGATCATTTGGACAGAAAAAAACAGAAAAAAGGTAAGTGACATGCATCAATAAGTATTTACCCTTACCAAAATAATGTAGATTGATGTTATCAAATAAATTAGTATGCTTTTCTCCATCCACTTTTCAATGAAATAAATCAATTTTTGTAGCATGTAATTTGGTAAACATTTGAAGAAAATGGCGTAACTGCATCAAGGGGAAACAACTTTAATGCAACTAAATATAAGTGTTATGATTTATTATAGACGATGTGTGCGTAGTATGTATTTATTTTGATTAAAATCCATCTGAGAACAATCTAGGACTGGAATTATATAAGCATTTATACACTTTTACGTCCGTAAAAAGTAGCGCACCAAAAAATTTTGGATTGATTTTTTCCAATGGGGCAAGCGCAATTAGCCAAAAACGTTCTGAAAATATACGAGCGACAAATCCGATAAACAACTTTTTAATTTGGTGAGGCCTTAATGAGTTAACATAATGAGCATTAAAGCCTTTATAAAACATGATAGAGTGGTGTTTTGCTTAAGAGTATTCAAATAACAGTGAGAGCTATTAATTCTTCTCATTCGGGCGCTGTTGAGGCATTATCTTTGTAATTATTTCATGTATTACAAAATGTAATGCAACGAAGTTCAAATAAGGCTTTTCAATTATCCAAGTTAGAAAGCTCCAGGATTAATTCAAAATGAAAAAGAATATATTTTTACACTGCATGCAAGGTGCAGCTCAGAAATCACTAAGATGTAAGCTTCACAAATGAACATTGCAAATAGTTTGGCAAATTTTTATTGTTCAGAATACCGGTAATCTGAACTATTCTATGCTATTAAGATAAAAGTTACTCGGAAATCAAGTTCTTGCTTCCAAAAAAAAAAAAAAAATGAACAAATCCTTCCTGCATGAAGTCCCTCCCGTGTATATGAAGTTTACTTCAGACTTTAACTTATAAAAAAAAACTAAGTATAAATGCCAAAAGAAATTGTACAAGTCTTTCCCGCGTATATGAAGTGTACTGCACAAATTTCAAAGTATCTGCGGTGTACATGCAGTGTACTATTTTCTTGTACAAGTCCCTCCTGCGTACATGCAGTGTACTCCTTAAATTTTCAGAGTCTGTGCTGCGTACTTGAAGTGTACTAGTGACCTCCTGCGTACATGCTGTGTACTCGTCGAAATAGTACACGGCATGTACGCGGCATGCGGTGTATGTAAAATGTACTCCTCTGGCGTACTACTGTGTTCACGGCATATACACAGCAAATACGCAGCATGTACGCCACAGAGGCTTGCTTCTGTAAGGGTGTCTTTAAATGATTGAACTGTAAACATTTTGATATTGTTAAAAAGATGCAGATGCTGGAAATAGGCTGTTTTTCTTTCGATAGGTTAGTATATACACAAAAATGCTACAGTGAAAATGAGCAGCGTCATTCCTCACCCTAACTTGGAAATAATTATACGTTTACTGCTCTTTAAACGTTTCTTGTATATCTATACATAAAAAGGTAAAATGATAAAATTTTGAAATTATTTTGCTCTAAATATATCATATGCACAACCGACCATGTATCTTTGAGTGAAAATGTTGACAGTTGTTTACGGGGGATGGAAGCCTAGTACTTGTTCTTTCCAGTAACGATGGTTAGTTTAGTTGTCCGCACCATATGATTATGACGTTTGAAAGAGGACGTAAATCAAAGACAAACAAAAATAAGTATTAACATTTAATACGCACATAGTTATCATTGTTGCACCGAGGGTAACAGCATTAAAACTATAATAATTATTATCTATTTATAGCATGGAGAATGAATAAATGTGCCAGGAGTGCAGAAAGTCTTTTCGGAGAAAAAGTAATTTAAAGAGCACGAGAAGAGACACAGTGGAGCGTGTCCTTACCACTGTTGTGGGAAAAACTACTCTTCAAAAGCCCATCTAACCAGACATCGGTAAGTTCGGATATATTCAATTCATCAAAATCTGTTTTTAATTTATCAGTCTAAATCTAAGATCATAATGTATGGGTAGAGCGTTGGACTTGTAGCCCGGAGGCCGCGGGTTCGAATTACGTCCGCAGTATTTGACTGCTACCATCACAATGCATTCGTTCCTCGCGAGTACTGGCAGAACTCAAGGAAACAGTCATGGAGAGTGGACGATATAATGTGTATGAATTTTACTCTACAATCGATCTAAAATTATAAATTATTAAAGAAACCTATACACTTTAAGTTTTTTTTCTATCAAGGATCGACTAAAATGATGCCACAGCAAGTACTAGACTCCCATTCTCTATAAGCAACTGTCAACTTTCCCAAATAACGTTTGAACGTGGCAACATTGCATGGAAAGTCTTACAGCGCTTGTAATGTTATGATTTATCCTTAGCGTTGGAGTCCTGAAATTATGGTTGCAGGGGTGTATGCGCTAGATCGAATCTAATTACTAATGTTGGGGAAATGTGTAAGTGGCTCGTAAGCTCAGTCGGTAGAGCTTTTGCCTTATAAGTAAAAGGCCCCGGATTTGAGTCCCAATCAGGCTGCATATCGTTAGCGAGGGGCTCGAATTCATGACCGTCTATCAGTAAGAGGTTACAGCGACTTGAGATAAGCGACCTTAAGCACTTGACAACGGAGACGGATCATAAATGTATGTGGTAACATTGTTCAAGAGTAAAATAAAACGTGAAAAATAAAGGTTTCCTTTAAATCTAAATTTCAAAGGAATCTTTATTCGATGGCGGGCTTTCCAGTCCGTCAGCATTTCACAACAACTTTGGCCAGGCTCCTAATATTAGGGTACGCCCATGTACTGTATTCCATAACATTAAACACTTTTAAAAAGTTCCAACATATCATCAAAGGCTTAAAGATACATGAATACTTATGCCAATGATGATCTGGTACTATAATGTTAAAATACTGTACACATGTGTGGTTGATATGAGTGGCCTTGCGAAGAAGGTAACTTTGTGTTTCATCGACAGGTCAAATTATCCATTTGATATTCATGAAATCAGTACTCAACTGTATTAAATTATTGTATGGATTTTTATAACTGAAAAATGGGACTACCTAGAGTTATGGTTCTTCGATACTGCACATCCTCCCATTGTGTTCTATCATTGTGTGAAGTAACAAATTAGCACCATTAATACTTCTTGAGTTATGCTCCGGACAAGAAGCGTGACGGACGCCTATCAGTCGGCAGACGGACAGACAGATAGACGACGGAAAAGTGATACCTATATGTCGCAGCTACTTTGTAGCAGGCGACACAAAAACTGTCTAAGTTATCTGTACTTGTTTAAAAATACTCACATTTTTATAAAATCGCAATCCAATATAGCTTAGTTTAGTTTAATAGTTAATTATAATCTCTTTAATGTTTATACATGTACAATAAATTAGGAAAAAAATAAAATCATTATCAAAACATATAAGATATTTGATTTTGTGACTTAACCGAGTCTGTTATTTTAAAGCTTTGAATGTAATTGACGCATTTATAGATCTATATTATCAGAATATGTCAGCATTTATAACTTAATCAATCATGGAATGGCTATAGTCTTTAGATATGCTAAATTTAGGTCAATACTGATATGTTGTTTCAGTAAGGAGGTCTAAATGAATATCTAGCTGACCAGCAAAATGATATGTCACTAACCTCCAGAAAGAATAACATATTACTCCCGCACGATAGTTTAAACGACAACGTGTTTATATTATTGGTTGATTGTTATGGTCCCATGCATAACTGAACTGAAAAATGTTGTCAATGATACAAATAAAGTGCATGCTGTCATATTATACAAAAAGATTTTCTGTATTGAAATGTTTTAATGAAGAAAATCATGGTTATCAAACATGTTATTCGTTCGAGTTATCGGTCGGAATTTATACTAATTCCAGCATCTTTTAACAACACCAAAAAATGTTTACAGTTCAACGGGGTCATCAAAAAGATTTGAACACATGGATTTGATTAAACACCGCTGACAGACAAAACTATATGGTTTATTCCCAGAAACCTAATCGACTTTTGATATTTGGAAAGAAAACAAGTTGACATTTAAAATGGAAACTGCTAACAATGTCTACTTGTCAAAATAACATACACGTTTAGACCATAAAATTCCAACTGCTGCTCATTTTCACTGTAGCATTTCTGTATATAATAGCCTATCGAAAGAAAAACATAAAATTCCAACTGCTGCTCATTTTCACTGTAGCATTTCTGTATATAATAGCCTATCGAAAGAAAAACAGCCTACTCCCAGCATCTGCATCTTTTTTAACAATATCAAAATGTTTACAATTCAGTCATTTAAAAACAAAGATGTTCTACATGCGTGATAAATAGTCTTTGACGTGTGTACGTTACCCTCTGGGGAAAAATGACGTGTACGTTACCTCCTGAAAACCGCAACGTGTACGTTACCGCACCCTTTGTCTTACGATATCTTCAATATTCATGAATAGTCATGTTAAAAATTTGGTACAGGACTTTGGACAATGACAAGCTTTATTCTAAACCTACATTCCAGCGAAAATTCTCTGCAGAATATGTCCTAGATGCGTAACTTGTGAACAGACGTGTTCGTTACCAAAATATTTTGCATCTTTCGAATCGGTTGGGCAAGGATTACGTAAAAACGGGAGGGGGTTTCATCAAGTTACATATATCCGCTGAAAGAACTTTTTATTGCGGGGTTTATGCACGTCATCTCGTTTAAAACAATTGCGGATCAAAAAAGTTATAGTGAAAAAACATACCTGAAGCGGGCCTATTTTTAGCACTTTTGCGTGCACGTTATCCGATTTAGTCACGTGGTTTCCCCACTGTGTATTAGTTGAAAGGGTGTTCACTGAAAATTAACTAACAGAACAGCGAACAGTGCAGGCCATGATCATGCTGGCTGATCTTTGTCTGCACTGGTCGCAAAGGCAGAATCACTTGCCGCCAGCAGGCTAAAGGCTAAATATTTAGTTCAAGTTATGAAGTCCATTGTAAGTAATTCTTACTAAGTGTGGGCTTATGGCAAACTGGATAGGACATGAGATGTATACAATGGACCTCATAATTTAAATAAGAGCTGATGGAGAACAGCAATATTCAATTATTCAAAATCATTGTCAATAATAACAAGAGCTGTCACTATTGGTGACAAATGCCCCCGAAGCGTGTCCAAGAATGCTACATTTGTCTGCGCAAAATATGCCAGAATAGTTTAGGTATGAATCATTTTGTGACCTTGACTTTGACCTAGGAGACCCAGGTCATAAGTTCAACACATCTTCTAAATATGGTTAACATCTGTGTCAAATATTTTCAAATCCCTTGATAAATGGCAGAGCTATGGACCAGACAAGAAACAGACCATGTTAACATTTGACTTCTAAGTGTGACCTTGACCTTAGAGCTAGGGTCTGGGTCTTGTGAATGACACTTCGTCTCATTATGGAGAACATTTATGCCAAGTTATTGCAAAATCCCTCGATGAATGGCAGAGTTATGGATTGGACACAAAACAGATCATGTTAACCTTTAACCTCTAAGTGTGACCTTGACCTTGGAGTTAGTGGTCTGTGTTTTGTGCATGACACATCTTCTCATTATGGTAAACATGTATGCCAAGATTTTCAAAATCCCTTCATGGATGGCAGAGTTAAGCCTGGAAGAGAATTTGCATAGATGCAAGCACGGACGCACAGACGGACGGACAGTGCAATTTTCGGGGGCATAAAAATACAGACATAAACCAGTGAAAAAGAGGGAAAAAATTTTTTGTCGTAGAACTTTCCTCTCTTATAAGGCTTGAGGAATAACAGATCAAAAAGAGATTAAAATTGCTTAGTAGAAAAAGGATCATACCTTTGTTAAAACAAGATGGTCATGATGACCCTGGATCGCTCACCTGAGTAATGTGAGCTACATGTTTCAAATGTCAAACTGATGTTAAAATATTAAGAAAGTAGGTCAGTAGGTCACATTCACAGTCACTGAAAGTCAGTTTAAAGATCCATGTGCAAAACTGTATATGTCATCCAAATTTCAAGGCTGTATCATAAAAAACAAGAAAGTATGTCAGTAGGTCAATGTCACAGTCAAATGACCCCTACTTTGGGTCATCAAGTAATTATAATTAAACAGTCTAGGAAATATGATCAGATAATTTTTGAAGTATTTTTACCTACATAACTCATATAACAAGTGACTCCGGGCAGGGCCTCTTTTCACCCCAGGGGCATAATTTGAACAATCTTGGTAGAGGACCATTAGGCAATGCTACATACCAAATATCAAAGGCCTAGGCCTTGAACTTTCAGACAAGAATTTTTTTTTAAAAATTTCCTATATAAGCCTATGTAAAATTTGGGACCCCCGGGGCAGGGCCTCTTTTCACCCAAGGGGCATAATTTGAACAATGTTGGTAGAGGCAATGCTACATTCCAAATATCAAAGGCCTAGGCCTTGAACTTTCAGACAAGAATTTTTTTTTAAAAATTTCCTATATGTCTATGTAAAATTTGGGACCCCCGGGGCAGGGCCTCTTTTCACCCAAGGGGCATAATTTGAACAATGTTGGTAGAGGCAATGCTACATACCAAATATCAAAGGCCTAGGTTTTGTGGTTTCAGACAAGAAGATTTTTTTTCCTTTATAAGTCTATGTAAAACTTGGGACCCCCGAGGCAGGACCGCTTCACCCCAGGGGCATAATTTGAACAATCTATATAGAGGACCATTAGATGATGTCACATACCGAATATCAAGGCTCTACGCCTTGTGGTTTTGGACAAGAATATTCTTAAAGTTTTTCCTAAATAAGTCTATGTAAACCATGTGACCCCCAGAGCGGGGCCATATTTGATCATAGGGGGATAATTTTAACAATCTTGGTAGAGGACCACTAGATGATGCTACATACCAAATATCAAAGCCCTATGACCTGTGGTTTTGGACAGGAATATTTTTAAAGTTTTTCCTTTTGGTTGCCATGGCAACCAGAATTCTGTATGGAATTCAGTTCTGTGAACAATTTTGAAAGGGGGCACCCAAGGATCATTACTATGAAGTTTGGTGTAATTCTAAAGTGGTTTTGAAGAAGAAGATTTTTTTAGAAATTGTTGACGGACGGACGACGGACATTGAGCGGTCACAAAAGCTCACCATGAGCCTTTGGCTCGGGTGAGCTAAAAAGAAGAGAGCTATGGGATCAGTGCACTGAATGTCAGATCATCACAGCGAACAAGTGTGTGGCGTTTCAATCCTTTCACGGCCTACCTAGTTGTGAATACTGAGATACCAGCATACATGTAATACTTAAACATAAAAACTTTGTTGAAAAAGGGGCATAATTTTGTAAAAATGCAATCTAGAGTTATGGAATCGCGTACGGCATGTCAAATCATCACAGCGAACAAGTGTCGAATCCCACCAGTGGTTATTGATATACAAGCTTACATACAGATCTTAATCAAATTGGGAAGTGGACCCCGGGGCAGATGCCAGCGAACGGGTTAGTAAAATAGCCCTACGTATTCTTCGAGTCCTAACGACATGTTCGGGACCATATACGTTACTCTATTTTGGTTGGCTAACCAGGACAGGAAAATAATATCTTGAAAACACCACCAGTGAAACTTCAGCTTAGACCTATATTGAGCGCTAAGTGAATGAAATTTAGGAAGATTGAGTTTGCTGATGCAAGGTTATGAAATGTACAACACAACTCGGCTTTAACAGAACAATTGAATGTTCTACATGATTCGAAAGGACCAAAACATATAACAATACAAATAAGTAAACGTGATTACATGTTGAAGTATCGAACAAATCCGTTCTTTGACTAACTCTAAACTACTACCGGTAGATATTTTTGCATAATTATGTTTAGAATAAACTTCATTTGTCATGCTAAATTTTATTGTCTACATGGTTTAAATGTATGTTATTGTGATCTCATATCTGAATAAATTTATCTATTCACCTTTTTAAGGCTTTTCAATACACTCTAAACCTTAACATAAGTTGAAATATCTTGTTTAACAAGATTTTTTCATCACACACTTTTCTGATAATATCTTTCATTTCTTGAAATTCGTATTAATAAGCTATTGAGTTACCTGTTCAATAACGTTTGCTCACATTGTGTAGTTTGAAAATCCGGGAACATTTCCGCTTGTCTAACGAACTGCCAGTCTTCGCACAGCAAATGCTCGCTTTTAGGTTTCCCGCAATAAAATGGCATTCCTGAGTTCATGTATGTCATATTACAAAGTTCGCTGTAATTTGTGTGCTTCAGAAGATGTATATTGTCTGGATGACAGGTAGTGATTTCGCTGTAGTTTCTACTTTTGAACAATCCCTCGAGAACATGAGTTGCTAAAACCTGATTATGGTAATATAACATTACTACATTTCGATTTTTGCTTTTGGTTACTCTAGGACTGGCATGTGTTTTGCAGTAGGTCATAACAGTTGCAACTTAAATGTAAATAGCTAGAGAATCCAGTTCTATGATCAGCCCATATTTTAACAGATACAATACTCTTGTAATTACATTACTCTATTAATCTTAAATGCGATTTGTTGCAAATCTTGACAATAGTAATTTATATGTAATCATTTTGATATCCAATTATCAGATCAACCCTTATTTTTAACAGCTAAATACTGACAGATATAATACTGATTAAACGTTTCACCTTTCAAAATTCCATACTTGTTCGAGTGACGTACTTCTGATGTTTTAATATTCATGATAATCTTATAAGAAAATGTTAACTTTTGAAAACTCCATACAAGTTACTGGAAGTTAAATCCTGATATATTAAATCATGTTAATACTTCAGTGTACGTTTTATTTTTGTAAATAATCCGAAAGTGTCTATATACCGGGTATTCAGCGTTTGTTCAGACAACAACGATTTATGTCCCCAATTAGCGGCATATAGTAATTGCAGCATCCGTTTGTCCGTTCGTCCGGATTCTACATATCCTGTCTGTATCTTTGACATTCATGTATTGAGTAAAATGACATCACCCAAATGTACAATATGTAGTACAAACTGCAAACCTACTTGTGTTTTAAGACGATAATTGGTAGCAATTGTCTCTACTGTATGTGCTAGAGTTACGATGATTGTTGAAGTCCCTGTCCACAATGCCTCACACGCAACCGTTTGTATTCCATCTTTGTTGTCAGTTACTATACAAGGAGCTGATGCCTTTAGTACTTTGTTTTGTATTCTCGCTCTCAGATGATCGCCTCCTGAATATTTACGTTTATTGTAACCATCATGAAGCGTTACAGTTGCTTGAATTGTTTCACCAATGTTGTATGTCCTATTAACATGATCTGGAAAAGAAAAGAAAACCCATCAAGTTACTTCTGTACAGAATTTAAAGATTTTTTTTCACAGCTTACACGTGATGAATTCTTTCTTTTTGAAAGGCACTAGCCCATAATATTGGAAATGTATTTTGGATTCCATGGCTGAATTCTACAACTGATGCATTCTACCCTTGACATACGGATCAAAAGCTCTTTTCCAACACTATTGCGTCTCCACAGTACGTCCTTAGCATATGCTTTTCTGGGAGACCCGTCTATTACCCATTTCATTAAATTCTCAGTGAATTAATGTTATTCATAGGTGAAACAAGTGCATTACATACCGCAGTTACTACCAAACAGACATACAAAGCCACAATTATGAAATTTTCAAAACAGTGGCGTAATTATTTGGATGGTAAAAATGAAACAACTATTTTATTGATATACACTATTATATGTGTTCGAGTTATTGTATCATGCTTTGGCAAATTACCCAAAAATCATAAGTTCACGTTAGAGCGATTGTTAATGACTGTATAACCCCACATTTTGTTTTGAAATGGCTTGAAAGTGAGAAGATAAATATCTATTCACAAAAGCTATCAAAGAAGATAACGCCCACGTCAATTTCGATGCGTGGTTGTGCGAACTTTGTAAACTGGAGAAATCAGGCATTCATGAAAGGATATTGAACTATTGTTGGAATGTTCGCGTTTGCATCCACAAGTGGAAGAAGTTCTATAATGATATAACGATGGCGAGAAATAGAGAAAATATTAAACATTTCGTCAGTGTATGCACGATTTTGGGGCTGTATAGGAACTGATATTAAGCAAATCCAAAGAATAATGTCAAAGCTATAGTAAAGAGGCAAACACATGTATTTCTGAACTGTTTAACAAAAGAACATAACTGACGATATAAAAGCCCAAAAGCTCTATGTAGGTGATGAGGAGAAAAAACTTGTATAAATTATTGTCCCTTTATTTCGTAATGCCAAACTGAAGTGATCCAGCATCCCTAATTAACCTTTAGCCTGCTTGTGGCAAATTGTTCTTGGTCTGCACTGTTCGCTATTCAGTCAGTAATTTTTCAGTGAACATCCCTTTGGTAATAAGTGGTACTACCCAAACTGAATGATGGACCAGTTCATTTCAGATATTTAGCAGAGTAAAGGTTAAAATCAATGAGTAAAGTATGGTTGGTACTTGTCAGTGATATTATTGATCGTTGTACAGAAGCTGCTTTTTTTATATCTTTGCATCGTTCAAACTTGAGCGCTTCCTCTTCCAGAAGAAGGTTGTAAAACCTTGGATTACTTGGATCACCGGTGGTATAGTCCTTTGGTGTGTAACTGGAACAAGAAAAACTCAAGGTATTCCATTCATATAGAATTTAAAAACTATATATATTGCAAGCATAAGTATACACAAATACATTTTCCAATTATGAATACCTTTCACTGAGCTAAATTACAAATACAGCCTATCCATCATCCAAACCCATACTTGCAAAAAAAAAAAAAATTAAAAACACCAAACTGATAGTACAAGGGTTATATATTAGTAATTATATACACACAAATACGCATTTACACAAAACACATGTAAAAATTAATATTCTACACAGCTTAAAAAGTAATCTTTAATATGAAAACAAATCAAACTTGTTTCTATCTATAAAAATCACAGGACCCTATATATTGTAGGTGTGTCAGTAATGTAATCAAAATGAACTCCTTAGGCTTTATTCATATAATTCTATAATCATAATAATTTCTTTTTAGCTCACCTGAGCAATGCTCATGGTGAGCTATGGTGATCAGGCTGTGTCTGTCGTGCATGTGTGCGTCCGTCCATCGTCAACAAATATGTTTTAGACATCTCCTCCAAAACAACACAATGGATTTTGATGAAACTTGGCATTAATGTACCTTGGGTAGTCCTCTTCCAAAATTGTTCAAACGGTTCCTCTTGGTTGCACATAAGGGCCGCAAGAGCTAAGTAGAAATACATTCTGCATGCCTACGGGCAGAATGTCGAGCCCGCCAGCATCTTTGGCCTCTAAGTGTGACCTTAGACCTAGGGACCTGGTTCTTGCGCATGACACTCCGTCTCATAATGGTGAACATTCATGCCAAGATACATCAAAATCCAACCATTGCATTAAGAAGAAATGCTCCGGACAAACTCATTCTTCAATTTGTCCTTTGACCTCCAACTGTGACCTTGCCCTTTGAGATAGGAACATGGGGTTTGTGCATGACACTCCTTCTCATTGAGGGTAACATTCATGCCAAATATAAACAAGACTGCTTTATGCATAACAAAGTTAATTATGGCCCGGACAAAATCGGATGGACGGATGCACGCACACACATACACCGAACCACCAAAAGTGGCGATTAAGTCGAGCTCACCACAAGCGGGCTTGACAAAAATGACCACGCCCCTGTGTCTGACATGTACTTACTGTAGGCTTTTATATAAGAAACTTTGAAAATCTTCTTCTCTGAATCAATAATAGCTAGAGCCTTGATATCTGGCGTGTGATGTCTACCATAATTGTTCAAATTATTGCCCTTGGTTCAAAATGTGTGTGACATGTATATAATATAGGCTAACATAGGAGAAACCTAACTCTGTACTTTTACAAACACACTTAAAGCCTTGTACACTGGTGAGCGCTTTAGGTTCAATGAACCTCTTGTTTTAACTTAAATTTCTAATAAAAGTACATGTTTAAGGTATGTGTAACCAGTTCGAGTAAAAAAACCTGACGTTTTCCGTGTATGTCTTTAAGGAATCAGTTTTCAAACAAGTCCTTGTCAAATTTTCAACCCTGCACATTATTTGACGAGCTCTTTTTCAACGTTAAGTTTAAAGGTTAATAAAAGTAAACAAAAGGGCCATGATGGCCCTATATCGCTCACCTGAGTACCATTGCTTTAACCAAAAACAAAACGAAAAAATTCTTACAAGGTACAGATATGTCAAAATACACCTAAATATTGGAGGTACCATCCATGTTGTACCACAGAAAAGTGGTCTCAGTTTTTCCCTACAGCCAATAATAAAAAATTTACTAAATAAGCTATTTATAGTAACATAAAAGGGAAGTAATAAAAAAAATATTGTAAGCAAACAAAAGAAGGATCTGCCAAAAAAAAAAGAGCACTGCAATGCAACGCAAATGCAGAGTAATATTCACATAAAACAAAGTCATATGACCTTTGACCCCTAAGTGTGACCTTGACATTGAATTTAGCCATCCGAAACATGCGCTCTGCACATCCTTTCAATGAGTGAACATTTGTGTCAGGTTTCTCTGAAATCCATCAAGGGGTTCAAGAGTTACAGAGCGGAAGGGAAATTGCTAACCAACACACAGACAGACAGACGGACACCGAGGCGATAACATAATACGTCCCTGTGGGCGTATAAAAAAGAATCGAGATCTTATGGTGATACAAGTTGTGTGCAAGTTTGGTTAAAATCAAATCATAAATGAAGCTGCTATTGTGCAGACAAGGTCAAAATAGCCAATTTTGGCCCTTTCAGGGGCAATAACTCTGGAACCCATTACAGGATCTGGCCGGTTCAAGAATGGAACCAAGATCGTTTGGTGACACAAGTTTTATGCAAGTTTGATTAAATTCAAATCATAAATGAAGCTGCTATTGTGCAGACAAGGTCAAAATAGCTAATTCCGGCCCTATCAGGGGCCATAACTCTGGAACCCATTAAGGGATCTGGCCGGTTCAAGAATGGAACCAAGATCGTTTGGTGACACAAGTTTTGTGCAAGTTTGGTTAAAATCAAATCATAAATGAAGCTGCTATTGTGCAGACAAGGTCAAAATAGGTAATTTTGACCCCTTCAGGGGCCATAACTCTGGAACCCATAAGGGAATCTTGCCAGTTCCAGAAAGGAACCAAGATCTTATGGTGATACAAGTTGTGTGCAAGTTTGGTTAAAATCAAATCATAAATGAAGCTGCTATTGTGCAGACAAGGTCAAAATAGCTGATTTTGGGCCTTTCAGGGGCCATAACTCTGGAACCCATAAAAGGAATCTGGCCAGTTCCAGAAAGGAACCAAGATCTTATGGTGATACAAGTTGTGTGCAAGTTTGGTAAAAATCAAATCATAAATAAAGCTGCTATTGTGCAGACAAGCTCAAAATAGCTAATTGTGGCCCTTTCAGGGGCCATAACTCTGGAACCCATAATGGGATCTGGCCAGTTCAAAAAAGAAACCGAGATCTTATGGTGATACAAGTTGTGTGCAAGTTTGGTTAAAATAAAATCATAAATAAAACCACTATCGTGCAGACAAGGAATTGTTGACGGACGGACGCACGCACGGACTGACGACGGACGACGGGTGATCACAAAAGCTCACCTTGTCACTATGTGACAGGTGAGCTAAAAACCTGAAATCATTTAAAATTACTAGTGACTAGTCCGCACCCTTAACCAATGTGATATGAACAGGTAGGTCTACTGATAGTTTTAAACTATTCATCGACTTTCTATTATAGACGGATATTTATTATTTACACATCATATTCATTCAGTGTCTACACTGCTCTTTATTGCCATTTTAGAAACTGTCTTTATTTTAAATCTTAGTAAAACTTGATTATTTCAGTTAGACTATTACAGATTTATTTATCTATACCTGCAGTATCCAGAGGTTTTTGCATTTTCGTACTGTCAAGTGAAAAATGTTAATTTATATGAATACGTTGTGTTAATGTTGAGATCCTGATTTTTCTAAAATCAAAAATGTATTTGGAAGTATAGAAAGCAACCAAGCAATATAATAGCAGACACGGTTGGATTAAGTCTGTTGATGACAGGTAATGCAATTGTGCAAAACCCCTCAAGCCGCTAAGCACCAGCTTAAAGGAACAAGAAGGCCTGACAATAAGTTAATTTTATATGAAAGCCATTCTCAAGCCTAACATATTAAAGCTGAAAGATTTTTTTTTAAATCGGACCACTATTGAAAAAGATATGACAGTTCGAAATTTAAGAAAATGGCTGATGATGCAGGCAGTTTAGTGTGCTTATGACGTCATTTACACACTGCTGAATTCTTTATTTAACCCTTTTAAATAGATTTATTTAATATGTACTTGAGTGTTAGATGTAAAACATGGTAATTGCTTTCATTAAAGCTGGAAAAAGTAGAGAAATTAGATTGTATATCAGAAGTAAGTAAATACAGTTCAAACATGTATCTTGAAATTTAATAAATACGCCATTTTGTTTTTTGTTGCTTTGGAAACAAAATAGCCGCCATTTTGATCAAATATTTTCCCTTTAACTGGAATTCTATTACAGTAAAGGAAAAAAAAGGATCAGAAAACGTAACAAAACCATATTATAAGCATTTAGGTCTGTAAGAATAATCTGCGTTTTCTATTTGTTCATCCAATAATTAAAGGAAAATTGGTAAAAGACACTGTGTGAATATAGGTAACACCGGGAAACACAAGAGCCCTTTACTCCTCCTTTTAAGTTGTTTGAAATTCTAGATTTCATTCAGATTCTATTTCATGTAATTCTAACAAACACTCTGTGTGTACAATAAGAATAAGAGCTTGCTGAACGCCTTTTAGAAATGAACGTCGAATGATTTCCTTGCATTTAGTACTATTAAACCTTTTTTTCATTTATACACAGAAAAGTAAGCCATAGAGAGTGTAAAAAACTTTGTTTCACAAACAATTGTTTAGAATCATAAACGGGTGTCATTATTAGATTTGATGACAACCTTTTTTTCATAAGATTTGACAACATCATTTAAATAAAACTGAAAATGTAGAACTATCTTTTTATATCTGTTTATAACTTATTGTCTCAGTTTGGTTATATACACTTATCTAACCATTAGCTCAGATCACATCTTACTGACAATATTTATTTATTTATTTTGCTCAGTTGCAGGAACACAATCATAGGTCATATGGCAACTTTCCAGCTTTGATGGTGGAGGAAGACCCCAGGTGCCCCTCCATGCATTATTTCATCACGAGCAGGCACCTGGGTAGAACCACCGACCTTCCGTAAGCCAGCTGAGCTGGCTGGCTTCCTCACATGAAGAATTTAAAGCCCCGAGTGAGGCTCGAAGACACATTGATGAGGGGCAAGAGATTTGAAGTCAGCGACCTTAACCACTTGGCCACGGAGGTCCCCTATTGACAATAAGTCTGCTGACAAAGACTCACCTAGTAATTAGTTCTGGTGTCACTGGTCTTGAAATGTTGAACATGCGTATGACATGAAACATGAATGCAAGTGCAATCACTAGCAATGCTGCAAGAATAAGCACCAATGTTTTCCCCTTGACCATTACTGAAATAAATAAATAGATAAATGGAAAGGAATGTGCTTCTAGATTTAATACCTTAAACTTGAAAGAAAGGCCAGTATTATACTTTAAACAATAACACAATTTATGCAATTCAGTTTAAACTAGATTATGTCCATAGGAAGGACAGTATTATACTTTAAACGATAACACAATTTATTCAATTCAGTATAAACTACATAGATGTATGTCCATAGGAAGGCCAGTATTATACTTTAAACGATAACACAATTTATTCAATTCAGTTTAAACTAGATGTAAGTCCATAGGACACAAGTGCCCCCATCCCACTCCTGTCACTGTACATGGGTTTTATATGACTCAATGTGAAACATTTTTAAGATGTTTGCAACATAAACTTTTCAGAACTTAGTGAAGTGAAGGACCTGGCCTAGCTCAGTAAAATCCCAATGAGAATACCCAGTGCAAAACTTCATAGGCGATAAAACAATCCTTTAATGTTCTATGACTCTACGTCAAGTACATTTTGACATACATGCGGTACAAACTTTTATTTTTTGACTAAGTCAAGGGCCATAACTCTGGTCTTGCAAAATTAAAAAAGAACTCGGGTGCACAAATTAACATGCTGGATAACATTCCTACATGGTTTCATGACTCTAGGTGATTTTTTAAGATATACATTGCAACACAATTAAGCACTTTATGTGTATTTTTCACTTAGTAAATGGCCATAACTCCAATCTGGCTGAGTGGAATCTCAAACAGAACACCAGGCAGGTGCGCAGCTTCACAAGATATATAACAATCCCCTAATGTTTTATGACTCTACTTAGTCAAATACTTTTTGAGATACATTGTACCCCATTATGCATATTTTTGACAATCAAGGGCCATAACTCAGGTCTGACTGATAAAAATCCCGAACAAAATCCCAGGTGCACAACTTCACATGCTGAATAATATTCCTATGATGTTTCATGACCTTACGTCATGTACTTTTTGAGATATATGAGACACAACATTTATGCCTTTTTATGCATATTTTTTACTAAGTCAATGGCCATAGAACTCTGGTCTGACTGAGTGATATTTCTCACAAAACCCCAGATGTACAACTTAACATGTTGAATAACATTCCTGTAATGTTTCATAATACTGGGTTACATACATGCGACACAAACTTTGGCGCTTTTTATGCTTATTTATGGCGAAGGGGATATTAGAAATGTTCTCCGTCCGTGCGTGTGTCCGTCCGTCCGTCCGCAACGATCTTTGTCCGGAGCATAACTCCAAAAGTACTGGAGGGATTTTCTTCAAACTTCATACACTGGTAGAACACATTGGGAGGAAGTGCAGTATGCAAGAACAATAACTCTACCTTGCCTATTTTTTGAGTTATTCCCCTTTATCTTAATTTCTTAAAAACATTTGTCCGGAGCATAACTCCAAAAGTACTGGAGGAATTTTCTTCAAACTTCATACACTGATAGAACACATTGGGAGGAAGTGTAGTGTGCAAGGACAATAACTCTACCTTGCCTATTTTTTGAGTTATTCCCCTTTATCATATTTTCTTAAAAACATTTGTCCGGAGCATATCTTCTTCACGCATGGAGGGGTTTTGATATATCTTGGCACAAATGTTCACCACCATAAGGCGGAGTGTCATGCGCAAGAACCAGGTCCCTAGGTCTAAGGTCAAGGTCACACTTAGAGGTCAAAGGATACAAGAATGAAAACCTTGTCCGGAGCATTTCTTCTTCATGCATAGAGGGATTTTGATATAACTTGGCACAAATGTTCACCACCACGAGACGGAGTGTCATGCGCATGGTCCAGGTCCCTAGGTCTAAGGTCAAGGTCACACTTAGAGGCCAAAGGTCAGATACAAGAATGACTTTGTCCGAAGCATTTCTTCTTCATGCATGGAGGGATTTTGATGTAACTTGGCACAATTATACACCATCATGAGACGAAATGTCATGCGCAGTTCCCTTCTTTAGAATTACTTCCCTTTGTTGTTACTTTAAAAAACTTTTATTGTAAATTTTTCATTACTAGTCGTAGGGAAAAATCGAGACCACTTTTCTGTAGTACAACATGCATGCTACATCCAATTTTGAGGTGTATTTTGACCAATCTCTACCTGGTTAAGATTTTCATGTGGACTTACAATTTTTTTTTTTTTTTTAAGATTAACTTCCCTTAGTTGTTACTATAAATAACTTATATTGTAACATTTTTATAATTGACCGTAGGGAAAAAACAAGACCACTTTTCTGTGGTACAACATAGATGTTACTTTCCAATTTTAGGTGTATTTTAAGGTATCTCTACCTGGTAAGGAATTTTTTTGTGGACTTAGAAAAATAAAAGACAATACAATGATTACTAAACAACCATAAAATTTAAATTCCGTTTGCAAATACAGCTGCTAGAGTAAAGAAATTTGCTGTGACGGGCGTATATTGTGACATTCTGGCACTCTTGTTCCCTGTTAGCTTTCCATTCCTTCTTTTTACAGTAGCCATATAGAAAAACATCATAGCTATACTGTTCATGAAAATTAATAAAATTTAGCAGTAAACCACCTCACCATGCACTGACTTATTCTTTCTTCCACATCTTTAAAACCCCTGATGCGGACCACAACTAAACGGTTCTTCAAAGCTTTCCCCAAAATTAATACTTTCAGACACTAACTTGCCAGGAACTTTAGCCTTCAATTATAATATGCCCGGCGGGGGGATTTGCCATGTCTAACATGGCTCTTGTTTTTACTATTTAGTCAATATATAGCCATAACTCTGGTCTGACTGTGAGATCCACATTCTAACCCCTGGTGCATAGCTTCCCGTGCTGAATAACAATCCTGTGACGTCTGATGACTCTGGGTCAAATACTTTGTGAGACATGAAGGACACAAATTCGGACGGACTGACAGACAGTCAAGGGCAACTCTAAGTGTCCCCACCCCAAAATGAAAAAAAAATGTTGGGGGTGGTGGCACAAAAATGCAATAGTCCATCATATAAGTAGATTACCTTTAACAAAGTACTTTTAAAAGTTTACAACAATTAAGTACGTTGATCCTGAACCTGTAGCTTTCTTAAAGTTCCACATATTTTAATTTACACAGAACACCGTGCATAAAAACTTACGTTCAAGTTCCCAACAGAAATAAGATCTACAATTTGCTGAGAAATGATCGACACCTTTATAGTAACATACACCTAAGATGTATCAGAAAAAAATGTTGTTTTTTATTATTTTTGTATTATTATCTATAAATGACGTAGCTTCAAGAAGGTTCTTTTGTTGGCCGATATATGCGTCGCAACGATATGTACTGTAAACCTAGAACTGTTCGCGGATACTATATTTCGCGTTTTTCAAAACATGGACATTTTCGCGGATACAAATATTCGCGGAATTACATCCATCCCGAATCCCGCGAAAATTAAATCGCAAGTGAACATATTAGTATACTAAGGTAAGTATCACTGCATAGCTGCATTTATAGTATTCTTGAGAACGTTCAGTTTTAATGCACCCTAATCCTTTTCATCCATATCAACGGTTATTCACACCTCCAATTATTGACAGTCAGTAAATTGCTGTTATTACACTCTCATTTGTTTGCCATTTAAATAGGCGATTAATCCACTTCTAGCAGAAATAGACACAATATTTTTCTTACAAATAATGTATCGTACTGGCTGCCGACTGAAAACTACATGTATACATGTCGTTCGATAGATCATATTGTATTTGTTTTTATCCGCTGGCTGCCTGACGGATAGATATTGAAAGGCTGTTGCTTCATACTTAAGTAACTTTTCAATCAATTGAAATAATATGGATTTGTGCACTCGTGTAATACAATTATGGTACTATTAATATCCAGGTATGTGTAAACACAGAACCATTTTTAGCTCATCTGATTTTTTGAAAAAAAAAATGATGAGTTATTGTCATCACTTGATCGGTGTCGGCGTCGGCGTCGCCTGGTTAAGTTTTATGTTTAGGTCAGCTTTTCTCCTAAACTATCAAAGGTATTGCTTTGAAACTTTGAATATTTGTTCAACATCAATAGCTGACCCTGTACAACAAGAAACATAACTCCATCCTGCTTTTTGCAAGAATTATGGCCCCTTTTGGACTTAGAAAATATCAGATTTCTTGGTTAAGTTTTATGTTTAGGTCAACTTTTCTCCTAAACTATCAAAGCTATTGCTTTGAAACTTGCAACACTTGTTCACCATCATAAGCTGACCATGTACATCAAGAAACGTAACTCCATCCTGCCTTTTTCAAGAATTATTGCCCCTTTTGGACTTAGAAAATCAAATTTCTTGGTTAAGTTTTATGTTTAGGTCAGCTTTTCTCATAAACTATCAAAGCTATTTCTTTAAAACTTGCAACACTTGTTCATCATCATAAGCTGACCATGTACAGCAAGAAACATCACTCTGTCCTGCTTTTTGCAAGAATTATGGCCCCTTTTGGACTTAGAAAATATCAGATTTATTGGTTATCTTTTATGTTTAGGTCAGCTTTTCTCCTAAACTATTCAAGCTATTGCTTTGAAACTTGCAACAGTTGTCCACCATCATAAGCTGACTCTGTACATCAAGAAACATAACTCCGTCCTGTTTTTTGCAAGAATTATGGCCCTTTTTGGACTTAGAATATCATGGGTAGGACAATTTTTCTATAACACAAAAAAAAATCAGATGAGCGTCCATCAGCACCCGCAAGGCGGTGCTCTTGTTATAGCGATCTATTTAAGCTGAAGCTAGAATCTTTCGCGTTTTTGTTAGATCCGAGTTTTTCGCGGCTATTTAATTTCACGGAAGTATACTACCCGCGAAAGGCGCTAATTTAAAAAGCGCGAAAACAATTCTAGGTTTACAGTATACCAAATTGTCAAGATTTTGCTATGTTACCCAAGGAATGTTCTACACATTGATATATCTCTAGCACTGAAATAGGTCCAAACTCTAAGGTGGCCATGTCTTAGACTTTGTGAAAACTGCAAGCTGCTGAGACTTATCTCATATATATGGTGGCATATTTCTGCCGCGAGATAGCTAGGTAGCTATCATGATAATATTGTAAATTTTCCGAGAAATATGTACATTTTTCTGAAAACATTTCAGCAAAATATAATATTTTCTAGATATTTTATTTCTTTCCTTAAAATATTTTAGCGCAAAATTTCGCGTTAGTGCTTAAAACTGCCACGAGATACTTGATAGCTATCACAGTAACATTCTCAACTTTCCAGAAAAGTTGTGCATTTGTTTGAAAATATTATCGCAATAAATTATCTTTTTCAAGATATGCTTTTTATTTCCAGGAAACGTTTAGGCTATTGAGATAAAGTTTTCAGAAAACTTCACTTTATCAAAAAAACATTTTTAAGTATCGCGATAGCTACCTAGCTATCTCGTGGCATAAATATGCCACCACACATATTTGGGGGGGGGGGGGGGGGGGGCAACGACGTCTACCATGCATCCCTCCCTAGACTTTTTTTCATAGGTACCAAATTGTTCGGCAGGACTTACTCTTTCAAAATAAGAAAAGTTCCCATGAGAAAACTCTTTTGAACTATATATGATTTCACTGTTTCCACGACAACCGTTCATTTTTGGAAAGGACAAGCATATTGATGACCATCAGTCACATCTTGGTCAGTTTTGGTGATAAAACAATAAAAATTGTATCAAAATGGAGCAAAGACATTGGCCTTTAAATAGCGGCACTTTTATGTTAATTTACTAATTTGCATATTCATGAATATTAATTAGAATGCTACAAAATGACAAAATTTTATTAGAAAATAATATTTTCTTAGTTTTAAACCAATTTAAATGTACCAAACAGTTTTGATCTGTTTTGAAAGTCTCTCGGTATTTTCTTCAATAGTATTTTGTAAATCTGATGGATTTTTTTACTCCAAACTAGGTATGTTTAGCTAATTTGCATAAAATGAAACACTGCCACAACCAACATCTCAGGAAACGAGATCCTGCTTAAATTGAATAAAATGATATAATTAATTTTTATTAATAAAATACCACTTATGTGAGCTATATTGTTTAGAAATATAGTTTAAACATCTATTTGAAGGAGGAATCAGTATGTAACATACTTTACACATGTAACGCACATTCTGCCGGAGGGGTTGTAGGACATTTACCCGCAGGACATTTGCCCCCCAATGAAAAAATGAACTGCTGGACATTTGCCCCCCAGTTGAAATGGCAGATAGGACATTTGCCCCCCCCCACCCCCCATTGCTTAGTTTTGGAATGGACATTTGCACCCCCCCCCCACCCCCACACCCCAATATTTTTGTCCTATATGCCAGTATATATAACTGTATTTTTTATTGTTTTATTATCAAAATGTCCGTTTCAGAAATAAGCACTGGGGGGCAAATGTCATATCTACCATTTCAACTGGGGGGCAAATGTCCAGCAGTCCACTTTTTCATTGGGGGACAAATGTCCTGGGGGGCAAAGATGTCCGGATCCCCGCCGGAGGACTCGTCTATCTATAAAACTCCACAATCGTGTCTGTTTGAATATGACTTCTTTGAATGTTTGAGCGAGGATTTTTTACAATATAGTTCCCAAGGGGAAATCTTTCTTGCTGGGGACTTGAACTGTCGAACAGCAGAATTAAAAGATTATGTTGGAAACTTACGGTTAGACAGATTTGTAAACATACCGCTAAACAATGATAGTAGCATAGATGTCACTTTGGGGTCAGGTTTGTCCATGTGTGACAATCACGTGCACAGCACGTGCGGCGGCCATCTTGAAGAACAAGCTCGCGGCGGTCTTATTATTACAATTAACATAAGTTGTGAACAATACCAAGAGCGAAACATGAATGAGATCGAATGTACATCTGTATATAAATTGCACACTGATATAAATGGATAAAAACATATTACATATATTGTGTATTAATAATTACAAAGTATCTTATATTTACTTATAACAAAGGAATAATGTATCGCGCTCTCGGAAATGTATACAAGTACATGAAAAAAAAAGTTCTTTAATGAGAATATTTCTACAAACAAGCTTAGACAAGTTCATGCTGCGTCAATAATTGATTTGTCCGTGGGTTCCCACCCTTACAGAAGCAAGCCTCTGTGGCGTACATGCTGTGTATTTGCTGTGTATATGCTGCGAACACAGTAGTACGCCAGAGGAGTACATTTTACATACACCGCATGCCGCGTACATGCCGTGTACTTTTTCGACGAGTACACAGCATGTACGCAGGAGGTCACTAGTACACTTCAAGTACGCAGCACAGACTCTGTAAATTTAAGGAGTACACTGCATGTACGCAGGAGGGACTTGTACAAGAAAATAGTACACTGCATGTACACCGCAGATACTTCGAAATTTATAACACTTATATTTAGTTGCATTAAAGTTGTTTCCCCTTGATGCAGTTACGCCATTTTCTTCAGATGTTTACCAAATTACATGCTACAAAAATTGATTTATTTCATTGAAAAGTGGATGAAGAAAAGCATACTAATTTATTTGATAACATCAATCTACATTATTTTGGTAAGGGTAAATACTTATTGATGCATGTCACTTATCTTTTTTCTGTTTTTTTCTGTCCAAATGATCAGCATTTGCATAAGAAAGTTGGTGGGGTACGGAATTTACATTATCACAGCAGTTTCGCCACAAGAGTACACAGCATGTATGCAGCAGGAGTACACAGCATGTACGCCGCAGGACTCGGGCCAGGAGTACACAGAATGTACGCCGCAGGAGTACACAGCATGTACGCCGCAGGACTCGGGCCAGGAGTACACAGAATGTACGCCGCAGGAGTACACAGCATGTACGCCGCAGGAGTACACAGCATGTACGCCACAGGGGTAGTACACCGCAGGCTCATTTGCATGTGAAAAGTGTATGTGCCGCGTACATGCTGCGTACTATTTCCCGCATACTAAATTCCTCCAGCGTACATCCTGTGTACTATGTAGTCCACAGCATGTACGCAGCAAGTAGTACGCGGCAGAGCTCATTTGCATGTCAAAAGTGTACTACAAACGTACTATCAGTGTATGTGCAGTGTATATCCTGTGTACTATTTAAAGCCCTTGATTTCAGTACACATCATATACGCTGTATGTACACAGCAAGAGTACGCAGCAGGCCTTTTTCTTCTGTAAGGGGCACTTGTAATTATACGAGATCGTTAAAAACCTATTATTAAAGTACACACAAAACTGACCTCTCTACTTGTAATTAAAAGATCCCATCAGACCCCTAAATAGAGACAACAAATGCATGCGAGATACTTGTAAATCATTACACCTAATAACCCTTGAAGTACTTTACAAGCATAGGCATGTTCATGCTTCAACATGTACGTCTGTGAAATATAAAGTTTGCAGAAATGATCAAAATTAGTTATTTCTTACACAACCTCAACATGAAATTAAACGCCTCTGTGTTTTATAGCAAAGGAATGATGTATGGCGCTCTCGCAAATGTACTTATAACGTAACAACTTAACACTTCTGTTCTTGACTGATTTTAATAAAAAGATCGTCAAAAACACGAACAAGTTATCTATAAGTCACTTATGATAATACAAGTACATGAAAAAAAAGTTCTTTCAGGCAAAATCATTCAGAAGTCAAATCATGGAAAATAGCTCGGGAGTATTCGAGAATATGATGAATTCCTTCGCTGCTGACCTAAAGGAAGTGTGTCCAGTACATCACAAAGTATGGATTAATGAAGCGCATTACAGTAAACTACATTTTGGGTTTTCGGAAGACATTTGGGTAGAATTATTGACAAGCTATATAAGAAACAGGACGAATTTGAATGTAGACTTCTCCATCATCCACACTGGTGATCCGTATACAGACATCGGGATTTATTTGCCTGGCGGTCATTATTTGGTAGACATAGAGTGTGCTTTACGCGACTTCCTGAAAGCCAAGGGGTGTCTCTATGTTAAGTACAAGGACATAACAAAAACGAGAATTGAATTTGATATGAATTACTCCACATGGATGTACATGCTCCGAAACTACATGAGCAAATATCATCCGAAAATAGATCTCAAGTGGTGCGAACATAGCTTGCAACCAAATTCCTATTGCCCTGTAACATCAGTACGGAACCTGAAGGACCCGAAAATACCTACATAGATATACTTACTATGCTCTGTGATCATCATGCAAACAGAAATTGGTAGATTTAAAAGCGTGTCTGACTTGAATTCGTTGCTGATTTGTGTTGATCAAAATGTGTATGAAGGACAGACTAAAGAGACAGTTATATAAAGAATAAATGATGGATACGTTACCATTGGATCTCTGTAGAAAAATATTTTCCGACTGTGTAGAAAGACCCTACATACCGTTATATTACATGTTGGAGTATGAGCCGTATAGAATGGTTCTTAGTAAAATAACAGCACAACATTTTCCCCAAGAATGCACAAAACAGTGGTTAAAGCAAAAGAGCACTTTTATATCTTTTAAAGACACTTTGATCGACATGATTCGTTTTTATAAGATGAATTTGAGTATTGAGGCGATCAGTGAAAGTAACTGGATGACATATATTCCTGAGAACGAGGAAATAGCACTTGATGTCAACGATGCGATACGAGGTGGTGGCCAAGAATTTCAATACGATTGGTTTCCAGTCCAAGAGATAAATAATAAACATAATCTTATTTTACTTACAAAATCTGTAGATATTATTGATGCAATTCTTCATTTAGAACTGCTAGAGACGCTTATTGCGAAGCATAATATCAATTTGTGAAACGATGATGAAGAAATAAAATACAATAAAGGAATATGTTGTTTTATTTGTGTACACCATCACATCTACTAACGCTTCATCTTTTCTTTCAAAGCAAATTCAAACGTATATGTTATAAATAACAAATGCATATTGTTTTTTTCAATCTTTTATTGCCAAAGCTTGTATCACTTATACAGGTTACATGTATCAACTAAAATAAGACACAATAAATTCATCATTCAACTTCTTGCGATACACATCAAACGGTTCTAAAATGTCCTTCATTTTTCGTCCAGAACATCGGTTCATAATATAATATACGCAATACAGCCCGCATATGTTTGAATCCGTATCCTGTATTTGACTGAAGTTCATCCAATAATGCTTCTTTAACGCTTGCTCAAAATGAACTTTGTAGTGTTCTGGTCTATTACCTAGTGATTCGAAAAATTCGTCGGGTCCTCTTTTTGGAAAATAAAAGGCCACCCAATGTTTTCCTGATCCCTGGCTCGTGTCTGTATTCGAAATGACGTATTGTCCCCTACGTATTTGAAGTTGATCCGCAGCGCATATTGTCACAGGGTACTCTTTTAACATTTCCTCGAGCTCGTAGTTATTCATTTTAAAATGTATAGGTGTTCCAATCCAAAGTATCTTGTGTCATGCTTTCGCGATATTTCTTACGTCGTGGGCTGTCTAAATCACGACTCAAAGGTGTGTCCATTTTATCCCTATGCCGCTTCAGATCACTATGCTTTCGTGACCGTCTTATTTCCAACCTAGCAATATCAACGGCTTGGGCTACGGGTGTCACAAGGTTTACTACGGGGAGATCTTCTCCTTTTTGTTCGTGTTTCATTGCTTCTCTTTCTTGTTTCTCTTTCATTTCGGCCATTTTCCTAAGATGAGCACCGCTACCCACAATGTAACGGCCCATATGATCAGGCCGTACGTATCCGTCCCTCAGGTCTTTGAAGTGTTGTATCCACTTTTCCGGGTCCGGTTTATCCGGTACCCATTTTTCTTGTTTATAATCGTATACCTCTATGGAACCCATTTTGGCATGTGAAAGTTAATGCACGCCAATCCTTCTTACAACATTCATTCATCATCATCCGATTCCTGATCGCCATCAGCTTCTTTATTATCATCCATTGAATATTCTTCTTTGCTTTTATGATCGGGCCACAACTCATTAAATAGGCCTTTTCTAAGCGCAATGGCTTGCTGAATAGATTCTTTGACAATCATGCCGTGCTGACTTCTTAGTTTCTTAGCCGACTGTAGAATCTGCTGCTGAGTAGGGTCGTTTTGTAGCTCATAAAAGTCAATTAGAAATCGGGCATAATTTTGTCTCAGTCTCTTTCTTAATTGAGGCAATTCGCCATTAGCGGTGCGACGGTAAGCTTCTTCGAAAGAGAGCCCTTGTTCTGAATAGTTGTTAACTTTAGCTTTAAATTGTTCTTTAATAGATTGTCTGAGAGGATCCTGAAAACGCTTATCCCATATCTCACGGCGTGATCGCTCTTCTATAATCTCAACTTTTCTACGTTTACCGGGAGGTCCCTTGAGCAAAGATCGTTTCTTTACAGAGCTTGTGTCATTTCTATTTTTTGTTTCATCATCACTATCATCATCAACATCATCATAATGGTCATCATAATCCTCCTCCTCATCTTCAACCTTGTCATCATTTTTGTCAGATGAGTAGCCTTCTCCATTGAAATAGTCTTCTTGTTTATATTCATCATCTGTTCGTTTTCTTTTTTTCTGGACTGTTTGCCTCGAAAATATTATCACGTAAACGGTGTTGTTCTGGGGTGCTCGATTTTAAGTCTATTACCAAATAACCGTGCGGTCTTGATGTCGCTCGTTCAAACCGTTTCATAAAGATATGTAATAGTTATAGTATGTGTGAGAGTGTGTTACCAGGATATATCAGAGCTAGGGGTACATCGAGGGTATTTTTCTCTGCACATATCGTCGAGGCCGGTAGGCCGAGACAGATATGTGAAGAGAAAAATAACGAGATGTACCCCTAGCTCTGATATATCCTGGTAACACACGAGCACTACATATTATAACTGTTTTATCGCATATTTTATCATTAAAATTTATATATTATTTTCATTTAAATTTGTTTATTATTATTTTTACTATTTTGATTCCCTTTCTGCGCCTCGCTGACTGAAACACTAAAACTTCTGTTTTAGAAAATGTGTTCCCCAGATAAAAGTACCCAACAAATTTCTGCATTGGTTTTAAATCTTTGCATTTCATTGGCCAGACATATTGTAAAACTTGTTGTTTTGTTTGTAAAAAAAATCAAAGAAAAAGAAACATTTGAGAAATCTCAGAATTTCATATATTTCATGTATTTCTGAATTTGGCAATAACTATCAAGTTTTTGAAATATTCTAGTTTATTTATTCTTTTACTTTATAAATGTAGGTGTTTGTGACAATTCTTTCTCTGTGAACTGTAAATTGGAGCTAAAATCATCTTTTCTTTGAAAGGAAAAAATTATACTCCCTTGATAGGACCTCAATAGAGAAAAAGTGTTCCGATATATATCGGAACAGTTTTACTGTGCTGATATATATCGGAACACTTTTTTTCTTATGAAACTCCATAGAGATTTCCGTGTTGATATATATCGCAACAGTTCTGTAATATCCCTTACAGAAGCAAGCCTCTGTGGCGTACATGCTGTGTATTTGCTGTGTATATGCTGCGAACACAGTAGTACGCCAGAGGAGTACATTTTACATACACCGCATGCCGCGTACATGCCGTGTACTTTTTCGACGAGTACACAGCATGTACGCAGGAGGTCACTAGTACACTTCAAGTACGCAGCACAGACTCTGTAAATTTAAGGAGTACACTGCATGTACGCAGGAGGGACTTGTACAAGAAAATAGTACACTGCATGTACACCGCAGATACTTCGAAATTTATAACACTTATATTTAGTTGCATTAAAGTTGTTTCCCCTTGATGCAGTTACGCCATTTTCTTCAGATGTTTACCAAATTACATGCTACAAAAATTGATTTATTTCATTGAAAAGTGGATGAAGAAAAGCATACTAATTTATTTGATAACATCAATCTACATTATTTTGGTAAGGGTAAATACTTATTGATGCATGTCACTTATCTTTTTTCTGTTTTTTTTCTGTCCAAATGATCAGCATTTGCATAAGAAAGTTGGTGGGGTACGGAATTTACATTATCACAGCAGTTTCGCCACAAGAGTACACAGCATGTATGCAGCAGGAGTACACAGCATGTACGCCGCAGGACTCGGGCCAGGAGTACACAGAATGTACGCCGCAGGAGTACACAGCATGTACGCCGCAGGACTCGGGCCAGGAGTACACAGAATGTACGCCGCAGGAGTACACAGCATGTACGCCGCAGGAGTACACAGCATGTACGCCACAGGGGTAGTACACCGCAGGCTCATTTGCATGTGAAAAGTGTATGTGCCGCGTACATGCTGCGTACTATTTCCCGCATACTAAATTCCTCCAGCGTACATCCTGTGTACTATGTAGTCCACAGCATGTACGCAGCAAGTAGTACGCGGCAGAGCTCATTTGCATGTCAAAAGTGTACTACAAACGTACTATCAGTGTATGTGCAGTGTATATCCTGTGTACTATTTAAAGCCCTTGATTTCAGTACACATCATATACGCTGTATGTACACAGCAAGAGTACGCAGCAGGCCTTTTTCTTCTGTAAGGGATATCAGCACAGTTTTGTAGTAATAATGTGTGTTACTATGTATAACATACTGCAAAGATCAAAGGAAAATTGCCGCACTATGCGATAATACTAGACGAAGGATATATTCTTCTTGCCAATGTAGCTACTTGCTGTCTATCAATAGGATTATTAAATAGCACCAGATACTGCGTATTCAAAGCGATATCTCTGCAGGCTTTACCTTGAGGAAACAAATTTTGGGTGAGATATACGACAGATATGTTCCTGTGGTGACTAACCTTGGTAAAGAGATCAGCAATTCTTTGATCGCATTTAACTTCAGTCATCAAGTCGTCAAAGACCAGCAGATTCCTTTGATTAACATTTATATATTGGGAATCATTCAAGTAGTCTGGAATACCGTGTACAAATTCAACCCGGGGGATCTCACGCTGAAGTTTATCATACAATGGTTGCCATTGTCCAAAACACCATATGATACGCTGAGGCTGAGGTCTTACAAGATTTGATGATAACAGTTTTCTTGTCCATTCAGTTTTTCCACTACCACTTGGTTCTGAAACGACCATAGAAAATGGATGTTGAAACGTCGTCTCTCTTGAGATGTCCCATGTTTGTAATGGCGGTGAAAAACTGTCAGTGGCTTCGTCATTTCCGCGGACATAACGTTGATGTCTCCGCATGTTGTCGACCCTAGAAAAAGACTGATGGCAAACAGGACACTGATGCATTTGTGAAACCGATGTAAGTTATATATCTTTTATCAAAAAAAAACAACACTGCTTTATTCTGTTCTATTAGCCATTCTTACGTTTTCTTGGGGTAGTGGAGAAGGAAGAGGTGGAGGAGGAGGAGTGGAGGAGGAGGAGGAGGAGGAGGAGGAGGAGGAGGAGTGGAGGAGGAGGAGGAGGTGAGGAGGAGGAGGAGGAGAAGTGGAGGAGGAGGAGGAGGAGTGGAGGAGGTGTGGAGGAGGAGGAGGAGGAGTGGAGGAGGAGGAGGAGAAAGATGAGTGGTAGAGGAGGAGTGGAGGAGGAGGAGGAGGTGTGGAGGAGGAGGAGGTGTGGAGGAAGAGGAGGAGGAGGAGGAGGAGAAAGATGAGTGGTGGAGGAGGAGGAGGAGTGGAGGAAGAGGAGGAGTAGTTGAGGAGGAGGAGGAGAAAGATGAGTGGTGGAGGAGAGGAGGAGGAGGAGGAGTGGAGGAGGAGGAGGAGCAGGAGGGAGGGGAGGTGGTGTCGATATATACAGTAACTCGTAACACCTTCAGTCATGGTTAAATTTACTTTTGACTTATATGCGTGTGATCCCTGAGTGACCAATCAGAATGCGTGGTATCACAAGTCAATCAGAGCATTGCTAAGCTATACTGACTAATCAGAACATTGCTTTGGCTCTATTAATTATATTTCTCCCTGTAAATTCATTCACTGCCATTTTGGTTATCAAAGTGTAAGGATCGGGTAAGCTTACTTTGACGCATTTCTCGCATGAGTGATTTGACTTCCGGTTTAAGTTTATTGCCTTATAGTACTTAACGAGACCTTTGGTTAGATACCCTATATGCCTAGCTTTTGTTCAATAATGAAGGAGTTAAGTATGCATTTTCCGAATCTTTTTGACGAGACCTTTCCTATGCTACCTTACTTGACCAGGTTCGAGTCTAGAAACGCGCAGATAATGTTGATTTTACGCGTGATTGATCTGAGTGTACCTACTTATAGTACTCGTCGGGACCTTCGGTTAGATACCCAATATGACTAGGTTATCCTTAATAGTAAAGGCGTGAGACCGGGTGTTTCCGAATGAATGATTCCGATTTTAACCTTAATATCTGGAAAATGGATAGAGATAGACCTAGCTATACTACACTATACTATGCTATTCTATTGTGTATGCTATGGTTATGCGCTGCTATGCTATGCTGTACTATTGTGTATGCTATGCTGTACTATGTAATGCTTTGCTGTACTATTGTATATGCTATGCTATGCTATGTTGTACTATTGTGTATGCTAAGCTATGCTATGCTGCACAATGTAATGCTTTGCTGTACTATTGTGTATGCTATGCTATGCGCTGCTATGCTATGCTGTACTATTGTGTATGCTATGCTGCACTATGTATTGCTTTGCTGTACTATTGTGTATGCTGTGCTATGCTATATGCTATGTTGTACTATTGTGTATGCTTTGCTGTACTATGCTATGTTGTACTATTGTGTATGCTATGCTATGCTATATGCTATGCTGTACTATTGTGTATGCTTTGCTGTACTATGCTATGTTGTACTATTGTGTATGCTATGCTATGCGCTGCTATGCTATGCTGTACTATTGTGTATGCTATGCTGCACTATGTAATGCTTTGCTGTACTATTGTGTATGTTATGCTATGCTATATGCTATGTTGTACTATTGTGTATGCTTTGCTGTACTATGCTATGTTGTACTATTGTGTATGCTATGCTATGCTATACTATGCTATGCTATATGCTATGTTGTACTATTGTGTATTCTATGCTATTGCGCTGCTATGCTATTGTGTATGCTATGCTGCACTATGTAATGCTTTGCTGTGCTATACTATACTATACTATGCTATACTATTGTGTATGCTTTGCTATGCTATACTATACTATACTATGCTATACTATTGTGTATGCTATGCTATGCGCTGCTATGCTATTGTGAATGCTATGTTGTACTATTGTATATGCTATGCTATGCGCTACTATGCTATTGTGTATGCTATGTTCTACTATTGTGAATGCTATGCTATGCTATTCTATTCTATTCTATACTTTACTATACTATACTATACTACAGTGTAATTTGAAGAAAAATAGAAATGCATCAATTTCAGCTATTGTTTACATGTTTCAGGTTGAAATTTGGTAGAATTTAGACTGACTCAGTTCTCAACTTGTTGAGAAAAAAATACTTATCATGATTTTAAATGCAACTTAAAGGAAATTCAAGTTCGTTTACACTTTTTTTTATCTAATTTCGTTTCAAGGTCCAGTCCTATGAAGTTGTGGTTAGTGATAACAGCAGTTTTGTATATTCGGTATAGACTGGTATTCAATTAGAAAACGATAACGCTATCTGTCAGCAGAAGAGCGTGTATTAAAGATTTATTTTCCTTTCACCGTTAATGCATGGTAAACCATTTGCTGAGAAACATTCTAAGAAATTCTATTCATATATAGGGGGCAAGTAATTACAATAATTGAAGTAAATGACCACCACTTCAAAACTCTACATTCAAAGAAATATTTAATTGAAAAATGCATGAGGCATCTTGAAGAGGGTTGCTTTCCTATAATTAATCTAAAAGCCTGGAAAAGAAGGGACTCTCTATTCCAGTTTTTTTTTTTCATATCAAGGTGTATTTTTAATTCAAATGCGAGCTATGCAGTTTGTTTCTACACTCACACATGAATTTGCTCATTGTCTATTACCATATAGTAATAAACATGACACCGCCTGGCATGAAACTAATGCCTTTTTAATGGGAATTGTCTCTTCAAAATTCTGTTTTGAAGATATGGACAAGTATGTATTCTGTTCTGTGGAACGAGGAATAAATCTTGTGAAAAAGAAGTGAATGAACAAACTATTAAGTGTGAAGCGCACTTTCAGTATTATTTTCGGCACTGTGTAAAATATGGAGTGGAGTCGTGGAGTGGAGTGGTGGAGTGGAGTCTGGAGTCGATTTTGGAGTCAATTTTGGAGTGGAGTCTTTTTTGGAGTCAAAATTGGAGTCGATTTTAGGAGTGGAGTCTTTTTTGGAGTCACATTTGGAGTCGATTTTGGAGTCTAATTTGGAGTGGAGTCAGTTTTGGAGTCGATTTTGGAGTCAAATTTGGAGTGGAGTCTTTTTTGGAGTCAAATTTGGAGTCGATTTTGGAGTCAATTTGGAGTCAAATTTGGAGCAGAGTCTTTTTTGGAGCCATTTTTGGATTGGAGGCATGGGGTGATTTCTCTCGGGTCTGTAGTCACTAAATATATGTAATTGTCTCTTAATGAAACAGTCTTGATTGATAAAATGGGTCTTAAGACAAATGGTCTCTAATTTCATGCGGCCTCTTAAGCAGGTTTTTTTTTTTAAATGTTTAAAAGGGATTTTGTGAGTGGAGTCTCATTGATGCTTAATGTTACTGAAGTGTTTGGTCTATTAATTATTATTGTCATTTTGTGGTGATTTAGGAATGGAATTCCTTGATTTTATGGTCGAAGAAAAAAACAACACTGGTTATAACTGTTTTCATCACGGTTTTCCTGGTTATAAAATTTCTGTTAGAGTCTGTGTTTAAGACAATGGTCCATGACATTATTGGTAATATATGGTTTTTACAACGGTATTAAGGTCCCAGAAACACTTTGGATATTATAATTTCAAGTAGCATTTATTTCACGAAGAAAGAATTCAAAGATATCAGCCTCTCTACAAATCTTGTTCGGTCTTAAGCATTGTTTTCATAAGAACGTCTGTAGAAATCTTATCAAACCATTAAATGATGCATAGAAATTTCCAAACTACTGAAAACAACGAGGGTCATTGCAGACTTAACGTGAAAGGGAACATAATAGCAATAATTCTGAATAAACACTTAGAACATTTTTTCGATTTCGCCCCTCAATATGTCTTTGTTGATTTATTTTAAAGTTACAACAAAACCCTGCGTTTTTTAAACCAGTGTTTTTAGAGATTTGACCATTTACTTTATTCAAAAGATCGGTCAGTTTGTATAGAAAAGGGATAGGTGATTTGCTCTGTTTTAGGGTGCATATTGGCTCGATCCTATTGTATGTACTGAAAAATATCTGTAATAAAAATGTCTCTTTACTCTACTTGCAGACCTGCTGCATATTTTTTTTCACATGCGTGTAGGTCTACTAAAATAATACATTTTGTATGAAATTTATTAAAAACAAAACAAACAAAAAAAGAACAAGGTTTACGTTCACTGTATTTACTTCAAATATACCCAAAATGCACCATTTGCTGTTCTCATTTTAAAAAAATTCTTGGGGGAGGATACCCCCGTACCCCCAACCCCATCCCTGCGTACTATGAATAAGGTCCTGGCTACTCGCCTGCAATCTTTATAGCTGACTGAAGAGTAACATTGATATTTATAAATTCTGACCTTGTTATTTTCTCAATAGCTATAGCCCTTCGTTATTTAATATAGGTATCATTTATAAATTTTGAATATTGACCAGCAAAGACCATGGCTGATAATGGTTTGCATTGTTTGCAGAAGGCAGACCTATTTACTTGTTTACTATTTAACAGTCTGAACTTAAAATTTACAAAATGCAAATCTTAAAAAATGCAGATGTTTTGTCTTTATTCATAGTTGAGCCACACCATGAGAAAACCTACATAGTTTACTGCATTTGCATCGAACTAGATCAGCCTGCACTATTTTCATCTGATGTCCGACATGGTACCCGAGAACCGTGGCAGAGCTCTTGTATGCGAGAATGGCCTGCACAGGCATGAAGCTGATCAGAATTCATATAGTTCTTTAACAATTTGTCTTACTTGAATGTGGTTTGAAAGCAAATTTTGTATGGAATGAGCAGACGAATCAAGAACCAGACTAGTGCAAATGTATTTTTTTTTTGTGAATTGTACTATTGTCTATTATAAACATAATTTTTATGCATAACACACAGTATTCTATCCTTCATTAATTTCATGAAGTATTGTCATGTCTTATAATGTGTCTTATTATATTATGCCGTTTGTAGTAGATAGTAAATATTTAATTACCTAAGTTTTTGTACCCCCCGACAACAAAGTTATAAGAGGGGGTATACTGGTTTCAAGTTGTCTGTCTGTCTGTCTGTCTGTCCATCTGTCTGTCTGTCCGTCTGGTCGTCTGTCTGTAGACGCAATCTTGTGCGCACCATCTCTCCTTATCCCCTTGACAGAATTTAATGAAACTTCACACAAGTGATCAGTACCAACAGTAGTTGTGCATGGGGCATGTTAGGTTCTTTTAGAAAAAGAATTTGCAGAGTTATGGGACTTTGTTTTTTTGTTACTATACTATATACATAGACACAATCTTGTGCGCACCATCTCTCCTCATTCCCTGGACACAATTTAATGAAACTTCACACAAGTGATCAGTACCAACAGTAGTTGTGCATGGGGCATGTTAGGTTCTTTTAGAAAAAAAATTTGCAGAGTTATGGGACTTTGTTTTTTTGTTACTATAATATATACATAGACACAATCTTGTGCGCACCATCTCTCCTCATCCCCTTGACACAATTTAATGAAACTTCACACAAGTGATCAGTAACAACAGTAGTTGTGCATGGGGCATGTTAGGTTCTTTCAGAAAAAAAATTCCAGAGTTATGGGACTTTGTTTTTTTGTTATTATACTATAGACATAGACACAATCTTGTGCGCACCATCTCTCCTCATCCCCTTGACACAATTTAATGAAACTTCACACAACTGAATCAGTAACAACAGTAGTTGTGCATGGGCATGTTAGGTTCTTTCAGCGACAAAAATTGCAGAGTTATGGACTTTGTTTCTTGTTAACATACTATGTACATACAGTCTTCATATGCAGTCTTGTGCGTGCCTATCTACCAAACCCTTGCACACAATTTAATGAAACTTCACACAAGTGATCAGTAACCAACCCCTAGTTGTGCATGGGCATGTTACATTCTTTTAGATAAATATTCTGCATAGTTATGGGACTTTGTTTTTTGTTACTATACTAATACATACAGTCTATATACATACAGTCCATATAATTATGCAGTCTTGTGTGTGTCAAATTGCAATGTACTGTGTCAGTGCATGCGGGGGGGAGGGGGGGGGGGGTACATTCATCACCTTTAGTGATAGCTCTAGTTTTTCTTGTTTTCATTTTCCTGATTCATTTTAAAATCTAAAAACAATACTTTCTCATTATTTAACATTTTAAGTTAGAAATGTTTATCAATTCTCTCTGAGTAATCTTCAGGCAACATCTGGCCCAACATCAAACCATGAAGGAACTAGGGGTCAAGTCCTGATAAGAATGAGATATCATGCTGAGGTGCTGTACTGGTACCTTCTCCAGCAGAATTGTAGAAATCTGTCATAAAGTAGAGAGTGATTTGTTGTAATTAACTATCCAATGCAATGGCAAGTTATTCTTACCAATCTGATAAGGGTCATTTGAGAAAACATCAGTAACTGTTATTGTTATTTCTAGAGGAGTATGATATTGAGCCCATTCATGATTCAGCAGTTTACTAGTAAATGTTAAGTGTGAAATATTGTATGTGGATAATTATTTGGAGGTGACATATAAACGTAGGATCTTTTAATGAATTTTTAGGTTTTATTACATTTTGATTCCAAAACTGACTCCAAATTAGACTCCAAAATTGACTCCAAAACAGACTCCACTCCAAATTTGACTCAAAAAGTGACTCCAAATTTGACTCCAAAATCGACTCCAGACTCCACTCCACCACTCCACTCCATGACTCCACTCCATATTTTACACGATGCCATTATTTTCTTGGAAATGGATTTGTGAAGTACAGAAGAATATTATTTATACATTTTTGCGCTATAGAAATACATTTGTATTTGTATTAACTAAGTGACTGTGGTTTATTTCACATCAGTCTGTAAAAATACAGTTTAATACGATCATGTTGTAAAAATATAATGTAGATTGAACACTTACCTTGTTCGTGACACAAAACATTGATAATAAAGTGCACGTAGAAATAAAGATTTTTTAGGACTAAGCGCCTCTTGTATATACTGAGAACTGACTTGATTAAGTCCAGTACTCCCAGGGTTATAATGTGTAATGAATTTACAAGTATCTCGCATGCATTTGTTGTCTCTATTTAGGGATCTGATGGGATCTTTTAATTACAAGTAGAGAGGTCACTTTTGTGTGTACTCCAATAATAGGTTTTTAACGATCTCGTATAATTACCTACAGGCAGTTGAAGTGGGAACCCACGGACAAATCAATTATTGACGCAGCATGAACTTGTCTAAGGTTGTTTGTAGAAATATTCTCATTAAAGAACTTTTTTTTTCATGTACTTGTATACATTTCCGAGAGCGCGATACATTATTCCTTTGCTATAAGTAAATATAAGATACTTTGTAATTATTAATACACAATATATGTAATATGTTTTTATCCATTTATATCAGTGTGCAATTTATATACAGATGTACATTCGATCTCATTCATGTTTCGCTCTTGGTATTGTTCACAACTTATGTTAATTGTAATAATAAGACCACCGCGCGCTTGTTCTTCAAGATGGCCGCCGCATGTGCTGTGCACGTGATTGTCACGCATGGACAAACCTGACCCCAAAGTGACATCTATACTACTAATGATATTGATATACCCGTAAGAAATTCACAAGATAAAGGTGTTAACTCTTTTTTGCACAGACTGATTGCATTGTGTAAAGAACACGATCTGCTTATTGTAAATTGGCGTCTGAAGCCGGGAAAATGCACTTACTATTGTCTAAATAATAAGAGATAAGGGGCTAGTCTAGTTGATTATTTATTAACAAATTTAAGAAATTTTGAATGTATTTCTGATATGATAACTATGGAATTGACGGAATACTCTGATCATTGTCCAATAACATATAATATCATGTGTCAGAAAACAGCTTTCTCGAATAGCGGGAACATATTAAATTGATAAGATATATTAGGATTCTGGAAGGTCTATGGATTTATTAGCATCACTGGAAGAAAATCGAGAGGTTTTTGATCGATTAACGAATACTATTGTGACTGATAATGAAGATATTGACTCGAATATAGAAATGTTATCTGAAACTATTTACCAAAATTGTTTTAAGATTTTTGGTAAGTCTGTAAATTATAAGCCAAACAAAACTAAAAAAAGAAATGAGTGGTTTAATGATGATTGCAGACGGGCTAAAAATTTATTTTTAGATAACAAAAGGAAAGTAAAGATGTGTGGAAATTCTGAAAATATTGTCGAATTTCTGCAGAGTCGTAAATATTAATTATTGTGAAGTAAAACGTAAAGCAAAGTACAACTTTTTTCAAAGGAAAAGCGCAGTATTTCTGAACTTAGTCGCAAATCACCGAAAATGTTTTGGAAAAAAGTAAACAAGTATAGAAATTCAAGTAAAACAAATTGTCGATGTTGATGTTTCATTATTTGAAAATATTTTTTCTAAAATTCTAAATACACCTGTTGAAAGTAGTTTTGTTTCAGATAATGTACATATAATAAATGAAATGGATCGATATGTTGATATTGATTGTTTAGATAAGCCTTTTGACGTACAAGAAGTAAGTAAAACCATATCTTTTTTAAGCAGGAATAAATCTCCAGGATGTGATCTTGTTGTTGCAGATTTTTTTTATAGACGCCAAACAATTTTTAACACCATATTTGGTTAAAATTTTTAATAAAATTTATCATGATGGAATATATCCCATATCATGGACAAAAGGAATAATTGTCCCACTACATAAAAAGGGGGATAAATTTGATCTTTCTAATTATAGAGGAATATCACTGATAAGTACTATGGCCAAGATTTTTTCTTTGTTATTAAGAAACAGATTGAATAAATGGTGTGAGCACCAAAATGCTTTTATTGATGTGCAATTTGGTTTTCGAAATAACAGAAGTAACAGAAGTGTTTTTATTCTTCTTAGTAATTATACAAAAGATTATTTCTATGAATAGATCATTGTACTGTGCTTTTATAGATTATGAAAAGGCGTTCTATACAGTTAATAGGAATACCCTGTGGTTTAAATTATTTGAAATAGGTATCAGTAGTAAAATGGTTAAAATGCTTTAGTCAATATACAAACATGTATCAGCTTGTGTTAAGGTTTTTTCAAATGTTTCTGATTTTTTCGAGGTTTCGTTTGGCTTAAATCAAGGGGAACCACTCTCGCCAATACTTTTTATACTCTTCGTGAATGATGTAACAGCAAACCTTGATTTTAACTCATTAACAGATCACGACTTGCAACAACTTTATATTTATTTGTTGTTGTTTGCAGACGATATGGTACTATTTACTACTGGCCAGAACAGTCTTCAGGCACAGCTAGATAGCTTGTTTATTTACTCTGTTAAATGGGGACTTAAGATAAATATTGATAAAACGAAAATGTGTATTTTTAGAAAAAGAAGACAGAATATTAATTTTCAATGGTACATTAATGATACACCAGTGGAAACTGTGAACTCTTTCTGCTATCTTGGTGTGAAATTATTGTAATGGAGCTTTATCTGAAGCTATAAAGGCACTGTCTGATCAAGCACTTAAAGCTGTTAATGGTCTATATTCACTATTTTTTAGGTTAAAACTTGATGTTAAGACTAAATTGACACTCTTTAATCGTATGGTTGAACCAATTTTATTATATTGTGCTGAAGTATGGGGCATATACGATACAAGTTGCTTAGATAGAATACATATGGAATTTTGTAAAAAGATACTCGGTGTAAAAATGCAAACCCCAAATATGGCAGTGTTGGGGGAACTTGGAAGGTATCCTCTCTCAATACTGTGCAAAGAGAGAGTTCTAAAGTACTGGTTAAAGCTTGTAAATAATCCAGATTCTATCATGACTGATATTTTTAGAGACCAATGTAACAATGTCAATTCTCTTCGATGTAGAAACTGGCCCAAATATGTCAAACTCTTTTAGAACAACTAGGATATGGACCATATAGCGCCAGATATAAACTATTTTCCAATGCTACAAAAAACGGTTAAGAGATCAATTTATACAGGAATGGCATGGTAGTATTACAAACATGCCAAAACTGGAATATTATTCAAGATTTAAAACGCTGTTTATGTTTGAACCATATCTCACAAATGCTGATAATGATTACTTAAGAAAATTACTCAGTTGTTTTAGAATGTCTTCGCATTGCTAAGCTATTGAAACTGGAAGGTATATGAACATTTTGAACTAATCCTGGAGCTTTCTAACTTGGATAATTGAAAAGCCTTATTTGAACTTCGTTGCATTACATTTTGTAATACATGAAATAATTACCAAGATAATGCCTCAACAGCGCCCGAATGAGAAGAATTAATAGCTCTCACTGTTATTTGAATACTCTTAAGCAAAACACCACTCTATCATGTTTTATAAAGGCTTTAATGCTCATTATGTTAACTCATTAAGGCCTCACCAAATTAAAAAGTTGTTCATCGGATATGCCGCTCGTATATTTTCAGAACGTTTTTGGCTAATTGCGCTTGCCCCATTGGAAAAAATCAATCCAAAATTTATTGGTGCGCTACTTTTTACGGACGTAAAAGTGTATAAATGCTTATATAATTCCAGTCCTAGATTGTTCTCAGATGGATTTTAATCAAAATAAATACATACTACGCACACATCGTCTATAATAAATCATAACACTTATATTTAGTTGCATTAAAGTTGTTTCCCCTTGATGCAGTTACGCCATTTTCTTCAAATGTTTACCAAATTACATGCTACAAAAATTGATTTATTTCATTGATAAGTGGATGGAGAAAAGCATACTAATTTATTTGATAACATCAATCTACATTATTTTGGTAAGGGTAAATACTTATTGATGCATATCACTTATCTTTGTTCTGTTTTTTTCTGTCCAAATGATTAGCATTTGCATACGAAAGTTGGTGGGGTAAGGAATTTACATTATCACAGCAGTTTCGCCACAAGAGTACACAGCATGTATGCAGCAGGAGTACACAGCATGTACGCCGCAGGACTCGGGCCAGGAGTACACAGCATGTACGCCGCAGGAGTACACAGCATGTACGCCGCAGGAGTACACAGCATGTACGCCGCAGGGGTAGTACACCGCAGGCTCATTTGCATGTGAAAAGTGTATGTGCCGCGTACATGCTGCGTACTATTTCTCGCATACTTAATTCCTCCAGCGTACATTCTGTGTACTATGTAGTCCACAGCATGTACGCAGCAAGTAGTACGCGGCAGAGCTCATTTGCATGTCAAAAGTGTACTACAAACGTACTATCGGTGTATGTGCGGTGTATATCCTGCGTACTATTGATTTCAGTACACATCATGTACGCATCATATACGCTGTATGTACACAGCAAGAGTACGCAGCAGGCCTTTTTCTTCTGTAAGGGTATACATTCCGAGCCGTTTGTGAATATTTCGTTCAGAACTGAAGAAGCATAGTTTTGGTTAGAAAAGTCACCAGAAGCCACCCTTCCTGTTTGTTTGCTCTAAAATTTCCATGGGGGAGGCTCCCCGGACCCCACCGGAAGAGGAGATTCCTCTCCACCACACTCTCCCCTTGAATAACATTTAAACTGATCACGCTACGCCCCTGTGCGATATGTACGAGAATTTCGTAATTAATTTGTGCATGGTACTGTTTACAGCGTACAGTTATCTTATACATACATGAACTTTGGTTTGAAAGGTTCTCAGAATTACCAGCGTTGACAAATTAGAGAACATAGGGCTTGTCTTATTAAGATAACCGTAAGGGTTACTACGAAAACATTGTAAATGAGCTCGGATATAAAATTTCTTTCTATTCGTCATAATATTGGGTTATGCTGCATTACTAATAGTAGACCTTTACAACGGACACGGACAATGTAAACGTACCATGTACTTATTTGGCAAAATCTGGGGGATTTCTCAAAACATAATTTAAATTGAAAAACATAACCGCTGGGATGCGTTTTATTTTCTAAGACACTAAATTCAAATGTTTTTGCCTAATTATCAAGACACAGCATATTTTTTATAATTCTTGACAGTGTTATACTCTGCTGTGAATAAATATTGTCTGTGTAAGGAGAAATGATTAGATCTACACAGTTCTTCGGTAAGAAGTATTTTGGAGGAGTAAAATTTAATTCAACATTTTGAACGTAACTTTGTCAAAATAGAAATATTTTTATGTACTGTACTTATCATGTGTCGCTTTCAGATCAACATTAATTAGAAAATATATGCTTGGGTCCCCGTAGTTTGCTAGCTAAAGCGATGTTCATCAGCGATGTTTCATGCATTACCAACTTTAATAAAACATATACTCTAAAAGTTTTTATAAACAAGAATTCATCGAAGCAAACATCTTTTCATTCGATTTATCATTGATTTCTATGAATGGTGTAAATTTCAAATTCTGTATATGCTTTCAACATAATACAGAATCACATAATTAGCTCGACTATTCATAGAATAGTGAGCTATTGCACTCGCCCATGCGTCGGCGTCGGCGTCGGCGTCAGCGTCCGCGTCCCGATTTTGGTTAAGGTTTTGTATGTAAGCTGGTATCTCAGTAACCACTTGTGGGAATGGATTGAAACTTCACACACTTATTCACTGTGACAAACTGACTTACATTGCACAGGTTCCATAACTCTATTTTGCTTTTTTACAAAATTATGCCCCTTTTTCGACTTAGAAATTTTTGGTTAAGGTTTTGTATGTAAGCTGGTAACTCAGTAACCACTTGTGGGAATGGATTGAAACTTCACACACTTATTCACTGTGATGAACTGATCTACATTGCACAGGTTCCATAACTCTATTTTGCTTTTTTACAAAATTATGCCCCTTTTTCGACTAAGAAATTTTTGGTTAAGGTTTTGTATGTAAGCTGGTATCTCAGTACTTACTAATGGGAATGGATTGAAACTTCACATACTTGTTCACTATCATGATCTGACAAGCACTAAGCAAGTCCCATAACTCTACTCTCTTTTTTTTTCAAAATTATGCCCCTTTTTCGACTTAGCAGTTTTTGGTTAAATATTTGTATGTAATCTGATATCTCAGTATCCACTAATTGGAATGGATTGAAACTTCACACACTTGTTCACTGTCATGATCTAACATGCACTGTGAAGGTCCCATAACTCTACTTGGCATTTTTACAAAATTATGCCCCTTTGACTTAGCAGTTTTTTGTTAAGTTTTTGTATGTAAGCTGGTATCTCAGTATTCACAAATTGGAAAGGATTGAAACTTCACACACTTGTTCACTGTCATGATATGACATGCAGTACAGAGGTTCAATACTTCTACTTTGCATTTTACAAAATTATGCCCCTTTTTCAACTTTTGTATTCATTCAATTGACAAGGCTGTTGAATAGTCGAGCGTTGCTGTCCTCCGACAGCTCTTGTTTTGATAAATATTCATTTGAGTGAATTATCTGTAAGGAACATATCGACAGTCTTAACACTTGCAATTTACGAATGTTTGTGAAATATATAAAGGATCTTAAATGAGTGAATTTTGTTCCTGAATTTATTCAACTAGATCTAGTGAATTAACATATTTAAAACCTGAGGCTCGTGACGAGCATTTTATTATTAAATAAATAAGGCAAGTGTTTCTTTCTCGTTCTTGTAAGTGAATCTTTGCTGTAGAATTTCCAGCATGTCATTTGAGCCGTGCCATGGGAAAACCAACATAGTGGGTTTGCGACCAGCATGGATCCAGACCAGCCTGCGCATCCACGCAGTCTGGTCAGGATCCATGCTGTTCGCTAACAGTTTCTCTAATTGTAGTAGGCTTTAAAAGCGAACAGCATAGATCCTGACCAGACTGCGCGGATGCGCAGGCTGGTCTGGATCCATGCTGGTCGCAAACCCACTATGTTGGTTTTCTCATGGCGTGGCTCATTTGTGTATTGAATACAATTTACAAATAACGACTATTTTAAGAAATAGAACACAACAAAATAAATAACAGCAGACTTGTTTTGTTTGTGTCTGTTCAATGTTCAACACCCTGCACGACCCCTGGCAACGGCTCTATCACACAAATATTAAATGAACTTGTATGGCTATTGTCTGTGTAAAGTTAATGTTCTAAACTTAAGCACATAGACGCTTATTGAAATGAAGAATGAAATCCTACATGAACGCGTGCACGAACAAGTATCACCTCTCAATCTAAAAATATGTACACAAAAAATACTATTATCACATACACGTGCACTTCGTGAACTCTATGGAATCGATATTGCAAGGCTATATTTGCATGGACGTGATCAAGTAATATGTCAATAAATCAAACAACTTAAATGAATAGGACATTTTTTTTCATATATTTATTATGCGTCACGTTGATAATGGAACTATTTTTAATCAGCAAAATTATTTTTTCCGTCTTCCTCGTGTGATGTTAGAATATTGATTTTGGGCCGTTTCAGTAACTCATACATTATAGGAATATTATGCACGCCTGCATGATTAAAGTACATTTGAAATGATTTGTTTTGTTTTTGTTTTATTCATTCTTATTTGTTTACGCTGCGCTGCGTAGTTATGACTGTTTCCAGTCTAACTAATCAATCGTAGGCCCAGCGAGATTCGAATTTTGAGACCCGTTGCCAGATACAGGTCGGCGCCTGGATCGATTCCAAAAAATTAAATTCATATGATATAGTTAAAAAGGGACCTTAATTCAAGGCCCGGGTGTTATTTTTGAACATGTCTGGGTCTTGGCTGGAGTATTTATTGTTATTATATTGTTTTTAAATGTTATACCCCCCTAAACTGCATCATAATTTCCGAAATAATAAATAGGTTATAAAAGTATTTAAATTTATTAAATTTTGTCATCCAGGGTAAGAGCCGCGACTACCTTACTAACACTCCTGAAGCGCCTGAGAAAAACTGCCACTGACCATGAACTACATCTATACTCTTAAGCTTTATTTTATTAATATCAAAACTTTAAAAACATTAAAACTTTAAAAATACGTTTAAAACATAGCCTCTATATACGTCCGATTGTTGACAGTACACAGGTTATTTATAGATTACACGCCACGCCTACTGCATAAATGTGTCATATCGATAAATATGCTTATTTTATATTCTCGTAAACATTCAATGTGCTTCACCGATACCGTTTTACTATATTTTTAAAATGCTGTCATTTTGTCATTTTTTAATGTTTTTCAGTTCTGTTTTTTGCACTTTATAGTCCAAAGTCTGAATTTAATGATTATATCGGTATTAGTTACTTTACATATTACATGTAAAAGATATTTACGATCGCGCTGTATGAAATTTTGCGGTTGTTTTTATCAAAATTCGACCGTTTCTACGTGATTTTGGTTATTTTAATGATATTATCTTCCTAAAAGTGGTCTAGCAATATAGCTATATGTGTTCTTTAGCGATTCTGCAAATTTAAAGATAAAATATATATTAATAAATGTTTTACACGCGAATCCTGTGTACCCGTCGCCTAAATTACGCGTAAGAATTTTTACTTAAAATTTACCTGTTTAGGCCTACCTGTTGTTTGTTTACCGTTGTGTGTCGGCGTCTGTATGTTTCCGGATCATCATCACTACTGGATTTTCCTATGGTGGCGTCTTTCTCGGACTGGGTCATGCTTATGCATGCCACCATAGGTCCCTATCACATATATACAGTGCTGACCAATACTTTATATTATTTTATAGCTTTATTTGATATTGGTTGCTTATGGTTTTATGATTTTATTACTGTTATTATAGAATTTGTATAGAAAAGTTAAAATTGAATAAAAGTTGCTTAAAAAGCTAGCTAAAATTTGATAAAATTTGATAAAATCAGAGTTGACCTTTGCCGAAAAACGAAAACACAAAGACTCTTATTTCTGATTTTTATTTTGCCTAAAGTTTTTAATAAAATTAAGTTATAAAAATATATTTAAAACTAATTTAGTAAAAACAGGTGACCATCCTTGCCGAAATGTAAAGTGTTTGCAAGGATGTGTCTCCTAGTTTTAAAATCATTGTCTAAAATTAGCCTAGTTATGGCTTAAAATTACGTATATGTTTAAAATCCGAACAATTTAAAAGATACTGGTTGCTAAAAGAGTATTTGGCCTTTTGATTATTATATAAAACAATAAAAATAACATATGTATATATACATTTTAACAACTAAAAGTAAAATACTATAATATAAATTATGATATTAAAACCTCTTTCGGGCTTATTTTGGTATACTTCATATACAGTCGGCTCCTGTTACTATGTTATTCTTGAATTTATTTCTAGCTGTTCATAGTTGAGGCCCGACCCTAGCAACTTTAATAGATAGCGCCCTTCACCCTGAGGACATATCGCCTGTATTGACCGCACCAGTGCCGTTAAGCCTTACATGGTACCCCCAGACGGGGTGCATATCAGCCCCCCTGGTTATTGACGCCATCTCTTTTGAACGAGGTTTAGGATTTTAACATGTTTATACACGTTTCCCCAGAGATTATATTATCTCTATTGACCGCACCAGTGCCGTTAAGCCTTACATGGTACCCCCAGACGGGGTGCATATAGAGATTCAAACCCCCTGGTACTTTGTGATATTAAATTAAGGCCAAAGTTGTAAAATTCATTGTTAGGTCGGGCCCCTCCTATGTAATGTTTATGTTTTGTTTATATTTTGTTCAAGTAACCTATTTTGGTGATGAAATGTATTAGGAGGCTGTAGACCTGCTGCTCTACTTCCTTTGGAGGGAAGAGGAGTGTTTTTCTGTCTATACAGACCAACCCGAGTTTCAGGAGTCCACATTCAAGTTCCAATCTGTGTTCTGCATTTCGTGTACACTCTTTGTGTATGTCGAAGAATACGTGGTTGAATGTTTCGTATTCTGTACAGTGTGGGCATAGATGTTTATCTGAGTAGTTCTCCCAGCCCAGACCGTTCCGCCCCAGCCTTAATCTGGTAATGATCTTATCATGGCCGGTGTTTGTGCTATAAATTTGCATTTTACTGGGGATATGTTCTGAGAGGGCGCAGCGCATTGTGTCTTGTTGTAGCCATCTCTGTCTAAAAAACTCCCTTGATTTGGCCTTTATTATGCTATTAACCTCAGATACTGCTAATTTGACCTGTTTTGGGACTCCATTTTCGGACCCTTGCTTTGCTAGTTGATCGACCCTTTCGTTTCCCATGATGCCTACATGACTCGGGACCCATATTAGGGAAACATGTATACCTATTTTACTGAGATGGCTGATTTTATGAATAATGTCAACTATTACATCAGATCTTGATTGTGACCTGCCTGTATTTATTGATTGTAATACAGACAAACTATCTGTAAATATAGCTATGTTTCTGGGCATGTTTTCGGGTATCCATTTCAGTGCATGTTGGATGGCTGTTGCCTCACACGTGAATATGGAGACCCTAGGGTCTAGTTTGAGAGCCGACGAGCAAATTTCTTTGCTATAGGGATCAAAGACAACAAAGGCCGCGCCCGCTTTATTTTCGCTGGGATTTTTGCTACCGTCTGTATATATATGGTAATGTGACCTATAATGCTTCATTATATGCATTTCTGTTATATGTTTGGCCTGGGTGGTATCTTCTGTTTTATTAATGAAGCATTTAAGGCTTAAGTCGGGGGTTGTGACCATGATCCCAGCATTATATGAAAACACCGGCTCTTGTATATTTACTTCATTTAATTGGTATTTATCTAGTAACCTATTAACCTCTCGAGTGTACGGCTGGGTTCTAAGCTCTTTCCTACCAGTGTGACCGTTTCTAACCCTTTCGATGGTACTGGGGCATTCTTTCAGTGCTTTGATTGTATTATTTATGGGCAGATTTTCACCACATTTGAAATGAAACAACCTTAATTACATATATACTCGTATATGCCTTTCAGTAACGTTAACGTTAAAATCCCGATCGGAACTTAACTTTGTTTTGACAGTGTTGATGGCATTAGGGTGAATGCTTTCAAGGTCAAAATATCACACAAAAAATAGAAGAAAAATCGCTCAATAATCATTACCAACTTTTAGTAACATCTCTAAACCGATAAAGCGGGGCAGATCTACCTATCATAAAAATCAATAAAACCAGTAATCCAATATCATCGCTACCGGACGGATTCGTTGATTTCCGTACTAATTGTTGTTGTTGTAGTAACACGGGGGCAAAAATCGATAATTAACAGCTTTGGTCATTATCTGATGCATTTACAGACGGGCGGTTTTCTATATGATATATCTGAATGAAGTTTTAATAATTATTAAAGTGAAAATCATTATAATTATTATAATACTTTATTAATTGTCAAATAAAAGTAATATTTAAGAATATGAATATGTTATCTGAAATATTTAGAAATCGTTACATTTTATACATCGAACACAGATTTACTTTCTTTTTAATGCATGAAACATCATGCTAACATATATCTATTTACAGAAAAGAAATATTTACGCACAAGAAACTGTCTCTAAATAAAATAAATATTCATGAATATGAATATGTTATCTAAAATATTTAGAAAGCGTATATACTTCCTCTATACGCGCTTTCTTTCACATATTATGAACATTAGAGTATGAGCTTTTGTTTCTAAAATATTTTCAAAATTCTAAATCACTAACGCTTTTCGATTTTTATCGTAAAGGGTAGTAAAACAGCAAGTTCTCATGTATTTCCGTAACAAAAAGTTTGTCAGTAATTAAGTTTTGAAGCCTTCATAAGAAATATAGCTTTTTTTTCAAGATATCTAAAAAGTATTTTTGTTGTCGAACGATTTGGAGACCAGTCGCTTTAAAGAAAAAGAAGTATAGAAATAAGACTTATACTTTTAAAAGGAAATATTTAACCCTTACCATGCTGGACACGATTTGTTCTTCCTTTGCGATCGGTGCAGATCATGATCAGTCTGCACGGATGTGCAGACTGATCATCATCTGCACTGTCTGCCATTCAGCCGGTAACTTTTTAGTATGCACCCTTTTCATAGTACTGTCCAAATTGAAAGATTGACAAGTTTATTATTGTAATTTAGCATGGTAAGGATTAAGCTTCTTATATCGTGCCTAAATAGAAATATCATATTTGCGTGACTTGAATAGGTACTGCTGACAAATACTTCTACCATAGTATACTTTAACTATAAATATATCGTTACAGGAAAAAATCAACATTAAATAACAATAACTTAATCAATACCTCAATTTTAGAATAGCAGACATACTAAACTATAATTTTAGAATAAATAAGTTTTTTCGTGAAATTTGGGCCAAGATCTTTACTCAGTAAATATTTACGGAACAACGACGTGAATTCTAAATTTGTACTGTCATACGATTCATGAAATAAGTGTAAAAATCGTAAAAACAAAGTTCCTGAAAGAAAGGGAAAAGACTATATAAAGACAGAAGAAAGTGAAATAAATATATTAAAACGCAAAAACCATAAAACCATAAAAATACCTATCACTTGTAGTAAGTGGGGTAACATATTTTTTATGACCTGGCTTGAAACAACACTGAACGGATACTGTTTACCCCTAGGCAATATTGTAATACACAATAAAAGTCAAAGGGTAATTTTAAGATATTTGTTACAATTAAATTATTTTATGCTTGATGTGATTGTGTGCAATCTTGGGACTAAAACAAATAATAGATATCGTATGATTTAAGAATGTACCAAAAACATGCATTAATTTAAGAATACATCTATACAAAGAAGTATAAAATACATTATAGCTCTTTGATCTATAATACATACAAAGTAGATTCGGAAAGAAGCAGAATTATCAGTTCATCAAGGCTATCTTTCAAATTCAAGTTTGGTCATATTATGAATAATAGAAAATGATTTTTTTGTTTCAAAATTATTAAAAAAAATCCCATATGAAGAAAAAAAGTTGACCGCGTTGGAGATCGGACCCTGACCGCCGCGGCAATAAAAAAGTCACCAGCGGCAAAAAATAATATAGGTACTATAGGTATCTGGAAATTAATTATCGCTATATTTCTTAAGAATGCTTTGAAACTCAATTACTGACAGACTATATTTTACGGAAACACATGAGAATTAGTTGCTTTAAGTATCTTTTTTTTTTTGCGGTGAAAATTAAAAGCATTTGTATATTTTATAAATGCGAATTGAACACTTAATCCTCCATAGCGTTATTTTAAACGACAGCAGATCTAGGTTTCGGAGTTTCTGAGTTCAACAATTAATTTGTTTTAATTTGTCTTATTACAATCTCAGTTTTTTGTTGTTGTTTTTTTTTTGTCAATGTGAAGTTGCCTACAATTTATAGGCTTTGAGCTATAACAACTTGAACCGACAAAGTCAGGCTAGCAGACGACAATATTTTCCGTAACAGCTTCCGAGTACTTACGGATAACGGCGGAAAAAGCCGGATTTTTAAAGAAATGTTCACTGTACACACTAAAATGCAAAAAGGACCAAACAAACCATTATCAAATTTAAAACAAATTACACATAACGAAAATTGAATAATTTTTCTACATTTTTAGGGGTATCGAATTTTTGATTATTTGCGGAAAATATCTCATTTTATCTGTTATATTTGAAAAAGTCAAATTTTTTAACCCGTTTCCTACAGAGTCTATATGAACTGAGGTGGGTCTATCTAAAGTAAAAAAGGACCAACCAAATATTAAAATATTTTTTAAAATAAATATTCATAATATCCGGAATAAATTAAACTTTAATTTGTGGGGTATCGAATTTTTGATTTCCAAATAGAACTTTTTCTATTTAAGTTTAAGTGATTTTTTCCTTCTTTGTTTATATATAGGCAAATTTATCGATTTTCCGATAGATCGATGTTACTAAAAGTTGGTAATGTGGATTGGAAAGCTGAGCAAAATGTTTCCAGTCTATAGCATAAGTTCATATTGACCAATTGTCACCAAAGTCTGTATAAAGCAAGCTTCTGTAGAAGCTAGTTGGACCGCCTGAGTCAATGTCAAGGTCGCCAATACTTAAAATAGAACAGAACAGAAGGTTATTCTATAAAGAAGGTTATTCAATAAGGTTGACTTGAACACAGTATAATATAATCATGGTATGATATAAACACTAAATTAGTAATATTTAAAACAGAAAAAAAATCAGTTCAATACCTCTCAATAAGACTGAAATATTACCACGAAGCTTTCTAGTATTTGGGACCGCTTGATGTAATTTTAACTACACGGTTACTAAAATAGATGAAAACCAGTTTTCGGCCAACAACTTTAGCTTGTAATAAAATATTATCCGCCAAACATGGTATATAACATGCTAATATTATGACTGATTTTGTGACTTTATTTGACGCCGCTGTTTATTGAAGCTGACTAGTTCCGAAATTTATGTTTTGAGAAATCCCCCGTATTTTACCAAAGTACATAGTACGTCTACATTTACATGTTAAGTTATTATTAAGTATTAATACAAGTGCTCCGTCATGGTCAACAAGTTGCAGAATGATTTATTATTTCAACGAACATCAAAGAGAACATTTGTTGCAATAGAATACAGATAATCGAACATATACTCAGCTTATGTTGGTAAAATGTTTAAATATAAATTGAACACCTTTCAAATGTTTTAAATTCCAATGACCAAACAATTTGTTCAATCTTTTAAACCAAAAATAAAAGTATAAACTAATAATTATTAATGTTCTACTAAACATCCTAAACAGGAAGTACTGTATGTAATGACTTTTGTGATGAAGTGTCCTGCAGACGATGTCTTTGTACAACCTTCAATGCCTGCTGCACAGTAAATGGTCCAAATGTGTTACCATCAAAGTCAAAAAATAAAGTTCAATACTAGTATTTCTAACCGGTTAAGCTTTTCCAACGAATTTGTATGTTTTGACTTAATGGAAATGTAATATCTAAGATAACGTCTGGCAGATTTTATTCTTATTCCGGGGCGTGCCTGCGCATACGCCTATAAGGAGGTTAGGTGACTATTTAAAGTCTTTCATTTGAACAATATCATCTGAATGAGATTTTCAAATTCGTTTTTGAAATATTAGACTGATTTGTGTTTTTTTAATAATCGTGAATATAGAAACACATAAAAGGTAAGTGTAGATTTCCTGGAAGCATAGAGCACAGTAAACACAGCAAGAGACACAGATCGCCAAATAGGCCTGCCACAAATAAAAACATGCACGCACGCACCAACCCACGCGCGCACGCACGCACGTACAAGTACACAGACTGACAGCGTGGACAAAACGAACGGATAAAGGAACACATTGAGCACTGCCCAGGAAGGGCCGCAGAGGCAACACATTCGAACGATACCGTATCTATTTATATTTTTCTTCTTTCCAAGTCATATACTGTTTACAAACAAGCAATTTTACAGATGAAAGCTGGTCTTCATTACTGACAGTGTTTTTTCTGTATATCATATTTGCAGTGATCATCAATTTTCATCAGTGAAATTAATATTATTGTAACCAATAGCGCAAAAGTAAACAAACCTCAAAAAGTGAGTACGGACATAATACCTGGTGTCGATAAAAGTTTTATTAATATTTCAGATATCGTACATTTTTGATCGAACATGTAAAGGTTTTCACAACTATGTCATATGATGATTACACATGTGTATATTGGGCATCCCTTGGTTTAAGTTTTCTATAGATGACATTTCGCATAGATATGTCTCACAAGAACCAAAATGCCAAAGTGGCAAACTTAAGTAGAAACACCCGAACAATGAAAGTAAAGCAAGTGTATTAATGTCATGGAAAATATGCAGGTAAACCCTGAAACGTTTAGGAAGTTTAGTAGAAGATGATCAATTAAAGTAAACTTGCAATATTTTACAAGTACGTGTTGTGTTTCAAAAAAAAAATATCCAGCATTTAACAGTGTTTAATGTTGGGAGGAAATCCCGGTGCCTCATTCGGACATAACTTAAGTCATGAACTGGTACCTGGATAAAGCCATGAATTGTTCACAAAGTCAGCTTGGCGGCTTACTCTTATAAAAAATTAGACACCTCGTGCGGAGTTTTGAACATAGGTAGGTAGGTAGATAGATAGATAATTTTATGGAACAAAATGTCATAGACCCTTGAGTTCACATTGTATATATTATAAACAGTGCATAGTATATTATGTTCAATGGTGGTGCAATCATATAAAACATATTATAAATACAGAAATTGATAATCACCATAAAATTTCATTACCAGTGTATTCTGAGTGACCAGGCTGTTTTTAAATCCTTTTACTGTACAGGCTGTTTTTAATCCTTTTACGCAGTTTGAATTAATTAATCGCCTTTTTACTAGCACTATCAGCTTTGTCTCAAATTCTCACAAATACTTTATGTATTACTTTATTTCTCCTGTACATTCCTGCTTTTAAACGCTTATGCACTGACGCGCACCTGCATAAAATACTCGCAAGGGTGTCATGCAGTATTTATAGATAGATAGTATATGATGAGGTAAAATAAAATATTGCAGAAATGTGTTTATACATACTATGTCATGATACACAATTTAATGCAAATTATACTTTCTAATATAACATTAATAAGCATTTTCTGTATCGAATAATTAGAGATCAACTTTAAAGATTGCAAATGCCTTTTCATAGCTTTCAAATAAGGTGCAACATATTACACTGACTTGAAATAAAACTTTCTATAATTTATAAATGGTTATTAAGGTAAACGGTTATCAGAAATGTGCAAGTATGTATATATAAATGCCAATTTTAAGTACAAATGAATATGTAGCATGAAGAGAAAAGTGTTAGTTTTATATAGTAAATAAGTCTACAGAGTTCAAATGCTTTATACATAAACATTGACAGATTTTTTTTTCTGAATCAGGTTAGCTAAAAAAAAGTTACGCTTAATATAACACTCTTGGCGTGATATTGAAGATTTTTCTGGATACAGAAATACCATTTAGCAATTTACGCAGTTTGAATTAATTAATCGCGTGAGAAAACTTGAAATATTTGCAATTTTATCAAAAACCTGTCAAAATGCGAATGCAGAAGTCATGCATTAAATTAAACATTGATGAAGATTTCAAAAACGATAACAACAAAAAACTTGAATATCCTTAATATGTGAATATTGCTTATGCAATCTTCACATTGTAGAGGATATTAAATAAGCAAATAAATAAACAGATTATGATAATAACATGTTCCGAATATGCGATTTGTTCACATGTGTAGCAGTTGGGATTAAGTAAGAGGTTAGATGCAGTTACCCTGACAGACACATTGTTAGGTCGGGTCTTGACAGTTGTACAATAAAATATATCACAATAAAATATATCAAGGACACAGTGTTTCAGTGACACAAATATTTTAAAACATATCTATATACTGTTGATTTACAGTTGTTGTGTCTGTATTGTATAGAGCAATTCACAGAACTCTGATTTTCCAACATTCTAAATCTGGCATAATTCATCATCAGTTAGTTATTTATCGTTGTATCGAAGTAATTCAAGGAAAAATCTGCGAAACAGATATTAAACATTTTAAAATCTTAGATAAAGTCATTAATGAATACCAGTACGGGCCAAGTATCATGCCAGAGCGATCGTGCTATTTAAGGGTAAAGTTACTCAGGACTCTATACGAAAAATGGTTGTATTCCTCAAAATGTCCGTGTCAAATGTGACAAACAAAATATATTAATGCTGGAATATAGCAAGAGAACGCATCTTGCCGAAAATGTTTCAACATTTTCAAGGGGAGGCCCCAAAAACCCAATTCTCCGGGAGATGGAGACCTCCTTCCTCACCTACCCCATACTCGCAGCATCTCTGCTTGGTTCGCTATATATGCTGCTCATATCTGGCGCACAGTTAAAAATTATCCAGGTACGCCCCTGCTATTCTTCCTTTTCTATTAAAGTTTAGGCAAGGGGACGAACATTACATGAGAATGCTTGTTGTTTTTGAAGCTGCAGATGAAAAAGTTCACCTGAATTCAACCAGTTTTTGGGGATTGGGAGCAGGGCCCTTTACAAAAGGAAAATCACGTCGTATACCAGTGACCAAAATACTGAAAATAGTGCGCATAAAATAGCAGAAGTATTTTTCACAAATATGTTACTCCAGGAGAAAATGGCTTTAGAACACATTAATTCTAAAAGGTACCGTTTATATGAAGCACTGAGATATTTTGTTGAAAAAAAGAAGAAATAAGTGGGGAAAAAAACTGAATTCTGGAAAAGGGTTGCATAAGGGGGCCACACTTTCGGACAGTTCAGCACCTTTAAAAACACTATTTTCAAAGAAGTTTACTTATCTTCGTTTCGATGCGTTTGCAATAATGTCCAAGTGCTGAACTTTCACATAACTAGCATAACTAGGTTGAACGTAGTTTTCAGCCATTTTTAAAGTTTCAAGTTTCAAGTTTATTCATAAGAACACGACCCCTAACTGGGGTGTGTGCATACATGTTACACAAATATAATATACAGGACTGAGCGATACATATTACTATGAATGGCTACATCTAACTGGACTTAGATTGATACAAAAAAAAAAAAAACAATAAAAAATTACAATAGATTATTTGCAAGTACAACTCCAGCAATCTGTACCGGCCACAAGTCCCAATATAGGGGAGGAATATTAAATGGAATGACTGGATGATAATTGCACCAAAGTCTTGTGGACCATCACCGAACACTAGAGTCGCAATCCCAAAACATTATAATATTGAGACATCTATATAATACTATATTCAGAGAGATTAAAAGTCAGGTGACTTAGCATTTACAGACAAATGTGTAATAAAAAGGAAAACACTATTGCAATTTAGATAGTACAACTTTACAGAATTTTGCTAACCTGAATAATATACTAACAATTCCTGAATTAAAACAGTGCTTTCATTTTAGTAGTGTTATGGTTTTATTATAAACATCAATGACTTAACATTTACAGACAAATGTGTAATTAAAAGGAAGACACTATTGAAATTTAGATAGTACAATTTTACATAATTTTGCTAACCTGAATAATATACTAATATTTTCAGAATTAAGCAGTGCTTTCATTTTAGTAGTTTTATCGTTTTATAATAAACATCAATCATTTAACATTTACAGACAAATGTGTAATTAAAAGGAAGACACTATTGAAATTTAGATAGTACAATTTTACAGAATTTTGCTAACCTGAATAATATACTATATAACAATTTCTTACCATCCTAGTTATCATGTATTAGCTATCATGTATATAGTTATATAGATTGTGTTACATGTGATGTATTGCACTCTCACAAATTTACTGGTATATGTTTATTATACTAGGTATTACCATGTTTTCGTATTCATGCATGTATATATTGTTGTATATGAAGATGAACTGTATATGCTTAATTCAAATAAAATGTATGTTCTGTTCTGTTATGTTTTTTTTAAAATAAAAATCAATCATTTAACATTTACAGACAAATGTGTAATTAAAAGGAAGACACTACTGAAATTTAGATAGTACAATTTTACAGAATTTTGCCAACCTGAATAATATACTAACAATACCTGAATTAAACAGTGCTTTCATTTTAGTAGTGTTACGTTTTTTTTTAAATTAAAAATCGATCATTTAACATTTACAGACAAATATGTTACATGTAGTAGTTTTATCGTTTTATAATAAACATCAATCATTTAACATTTACAGACAAATGTGTAATTAAAAGGAAGACACTATTGAAATTTAGATAGTACAATTTTACATAATTTTGCTAACCTGAATAATATACTAATATTTTCAGAATTAAACAATGCTTTTATCGTTTTTAAATAAAAATCAATCATTTAACATTTTTACAGACAAATGTGTAATTAAAAGGAAGACACTATTGAAATTTAGATAGTACAATTTTACAGAATTTTGCCAACCTGAATAATATACTAACAATTCCTGAATTTAAACAGTGCTTTCGTTTTAGTAGTGTTATGTTTTTTTAAATAAAAATCAATCATTTAACATTTACAGACAAATGTGTAATTAAAAGGAAGACACTATTGAAATTTAGATAGTACAATTTTACAGAATTTTGCCAACCTGAATAATATACTAACAATTCCTGAATTAAACAGTGCTTTCATTTTAGTATTGTTATGTTTTTAAAATAAAAATCAATCACTTAACATTTACAGACAAATGTGTAATTAAAAGGAAGACACTATGAAATTTAGATAGTACAATTTTACAGAATTTTGTAACGAATAATATACTAACAATTCCTGAATAAACAGTGCTTTGATTTTAGTAGTGTTATGTTTTTAAATAAAATCAATCACTTAACATTTACAGACAAATGTGTAATTAAAAGAAGACCTATTGAAATCTAGATAGTACAATTTTACAGAATTTTGCTAACCTGAATAATATACTAACAATTCCTGAATTAAACAGTGCTTTCATTTTAGTAGTTTTATCGTTTTATAATAAACATCAATCATTTAACATTTACAGACAAATGTGTAATTAAAAGGAAGACACTATTGAAATTTAGATAGTACAATTTTACAGAATTTTGATAACCTGAATAATATACTAATATTTTCAGAATTAAACAATGCTTTCATTTTAGTAGTTCAATCGTTTTTAAATAAAAATCAATCATTTAACATTTTTACAGACAAATGTGTAATTAAAAGAAAGACACTATTGAAATTTAGATAGTACAATTTTACAGAATTTTGCCAACCTGAATAATATACTAACAATTCCTGAATTAAACAGTGCTTTCATTTTAGTAGTGTTATGGTTTTTAATAAAATCAGTAGGAATGTATTTCTTTCTTTCTTTTCTAAAATAATGGTATTCAAAAATATAGTGATACCCATCCCCAAATTAACTCGCAGATGCGATCATCTTTTCTACTGGTAGTTTATGGTTAATACATCTGAACTTGCTCAAACTTATTCTAAAATCAGTCGGCAGTCCATTCAGATAATATTCAAAACAATGAGATGTTTTAAGTATCCTATAATTTAAACATTTAGGCATTATATATATAGAATTATACCAGTTTTGCTTAAACTGATCGCACAACCTGTTTTTCACCATTTTAACAAGATTGAAATTTTGATGTACATACTGATTTAGCCAATAACCTGGAAAGAGTTTCTTCAATTTTGCATTAACCATTTAGAGTGAAAAATATCAGAATTTATAATGTAAATGTAACAAAGGTTATACAAAAAAACAGATATCTTATCTTGTTTACCACTTACAATTCTTTTCCTGAAACCAACCATTCTGGCTTTGATAAGAATTTCAGCTGGGTATCTGCCCAACTCACTATAAAGTATAGAAGTTGGTGTGGTTTCTTAAAATGAAGTATATATTTGTAAAACTGAATAAACAGAAACTCTATTACATCGCACTTTTCAAATCCAAAATCTTCAGAACCATACAATGCTATTGGAGCAATCATGCTGTCAAATAACTGGAGTTGCATACCTAAAGGTAACGCCAACTTCCTGGCTTTTTGTAGAACACCAAACATGGCTTTTCTAGCTTGTTCTATCAATACACTTTTTGCCTATCAAATTTACCATTACTAGTAAAGGTCATACCTAAGTACACAAAATCATCAACTACCGATAAATTTTCCCCATTAAAAGTAAATAAAGGTTTGTTTCTTCGCTTCTTCTTGCTGAATACAAGGATCTTTGTTTTAGATGAGTTAACCTCTAACTTCCATGCTTGACAATATAAGTACATAGCATTTAAAGCAGCCTGTAACTGTTCCTTGGATTCAGCAAGAATAACGGCATCATCTGCATATAATAATAATTTGAGATAAACATGCACCTCTTAATTATCAAGCAAAGCTCCTGCAATATCATTCACTAAATCTAAGCCATCATATGCTTTTGAAATGAAGTCAACAAGATCGTTTCAAAACATAGAAAAAAGAATCGGTGATATATTTTCATTCTGACGAACACCAATATTACTTATGAAAAAAATCAGACAGTTTAGCATTTTATCTGATACAAGATTTGGCATTTTGGTATAAGCTGTGGATAATCTTAAATATTTTACCATCAATATTCTTCTGTAAGAGTTTCATCGACAATGATGCTCTATTGATAGAGTCGAATGCTTTACGGTAGTCAATAAATGCACAGTACAAAGGTGCTTTAAAATGAAGGTAAATATCCACTAAACAAATGTGATCAATTTTGCTATAGTCCTTTCTAAAACCGGCTAGTACATTCATGGAATCTAGATACTGATTCAAACGATTATTCAAAACAGCCGTAAAAAGTTTACCAAAACAACTTAATATGGTAATACCTCTGTAATTATCTGGATCCGTGGGATCACCTTTATTTTTATATATTTGTTTATTTTTATTTCTTTACAAATGATTCGTTTTTAAAGGGGGACAACTTTTGAGACTTTTTAAGTATCCATCTTTTTTTTTTTTGGGGGGGGGGGGGGGGGGGGGGGGGTTAACACCGTTTTTCAACAGTATTTCAGTCATGTAATGGCGGGCAGTTAACCTAACCAGTGTTCCTGGATTCTGTACCAGTATAAACCTGTTCTTTGCAAGTAACTGCCAACTTCCCCACATGAATCAGAGGTGGAGTACTAATGATTTCAGACACAATGTAGTATCCATCGTACGGAACAGTAATGGTAAGGCAGATTGTTGGTAATGGTGTGGTCCGTTTATCAAATATTTCTGTGTTTTGAAGATATACTCCTAAACCTTAAATAATAAAAGTTAGATTTCCCTGAAGCACCCTGTACAATGTGAAGTTGAGCCATAGAGCCATGCATGGCAAAGTAGGCCCGTAACAAAAAATATAGCAAATGGTGCTTCAAAAAATACATTTTCATTGCATGCAAAATACAGGATGGTTAAGAGGTAGATAAAAAGATGAGGTGTTGGGAAAGTTGGAAAAAAGCAAGAATGAATATTCAACAGGGAAAGCCTCGCTCCAAAACCGCGGTCTCCCTACACTGCAAACCACAGCAGCGCTAACACGTACGTACACAAGACAAAAACAAACAAAACACATACACACGCACACACAGCAAACAGAGAAGCACAAAAAAAAAAGAAAAAACACAGCGGGGCAACGCTCAGTGACTGTCGGTGTCCAAAAGCTACTTGCGGGGATCAAAAAGAAATTAATATTAATTCTAACACGATCCGCAGCAATTGCTATATAAACATATAGCAAAATCGCCTATACATGAATCTACGATAAAATATGGTTGACTGTTACATTTCACCCCCCTATGATTGTGACATAAGAGATTCTACTTCAGTTCCATTACAGACGAATTATTTCAGGGTCAAGCGGTTGAAAACCGCATTTCAAAAACATAAATATAATAAAAAGTCATACTGACTAATGTGTAGGACCGTAAAACACGTTTTGATCTCTACGAGCGAATTCAGTTAGCTTAATTATGATTCAGCGGTGACATAAATGTATGACATAAAGTATGACGTCATAATGATGTGACGTCATATAAAGTTAAGCTCGTAACTCGTAACACAGGGTCAACTCGCCTAATTTGATAATTCTCTTCATGATTAGTTTGCGAGCTGTTAGATTACTAATTCATAAATACTTCTCAAAATTCTGATAAAAAAGAAACAAATATCTATACGTTCCATTGGCTATGCAACACTTTCTGCCCATAGGGGGTAAATTGTAACAGCATATGACCCGAATGACATATTACGCTGACGATGTAGATTCTAGTATTGTAAAATGCGAATTATTTGCGTTGTTAGAATCGAAATAATAAATATGTTCCAATAATTTTATCAATTAATAAAACATGGGCAGTTGTTTGGATGCGAATAATTAAATCACTCGTGCTACGGCATACGCACTCGTGATTTAATTATTACGCATCCAAACTTCTGCCCATATTTTATTAACTGATAAAATATAAGAACAGATTTATTATTTCTTAAGTAAATTACAAAGTATCAATAAGACCCAACAGTGTACTAGAGAAAATGCAAGGAAATATTCTATACAAGTATTTGATACCATACGTTGCTCAAATTTGTACAAAATACAAATTCATCGATCGAGGATATGTCAATGTAAATGAGTTTAGCGTTACTTTTCTAAGAAAACGTCGCTAAACTTTCTAACACAAATCACGCGTGCACCATTCTTTTAAAAAAAAATAGATCTATGTCCGGCATATTTTCTTGAGTCAAAGAAATAAAAGGAGCATTTTACCTAAAATATGATTCACTTCATATTATAAATAAAGTATTCTGTTTTTATAACTTTACACTGACCGATTTTTGTGATCAATTTACGATCTCTCACAATAAGAAAATAAAACTGACGTATCATCAGAATTATGCACTTTATTCGGATTCCTGTACATCGCGACGTTACAAGAAATTTGTAAACATGAGCCGACAAAACGAGTGTTGAAAGTTCTGGACTTTTCTAAGATATGTTTAATTTCTTTAATTTTCTGATACTCTGAACTTTACACAACCTAAGTGTATGCACAGACATAACGAAGAACTTATGCAATATATCCCTTAGTACAAATTTTGGACCTATCTTTTCCAGCCATGGGTTTTTTTTTTTCGTGTAACGTGATAACCTCGCCTCCGAGGCTCCTATTGTTCGTGGGCGGTCATAGGATACCACCCCATTGTTCCTGCGCGGTCATAGGATACCCTCCCCATTGTTCGTGCGCAGTCATTGATGACGTCATGGGGTCACGTGGTTGGCTCCAGGCAGGCTGCCCAACCGATTGTTATATACTACTGGCCTCGTTTATTGACGAATATAATTTGAACAATCTTGGTAGAGAGTCAAACAAGGACCATATGGGAAAATTATTTTAAAATCGGACCAGCAGTTTCTTTCCAGGAGATTTTCAGAAGTGACCACAGCTCCTAGCGGCCATGTTCAGTAGCGAATCAGAAAAATTTGAATAACGTTCGTAAAGTGTCACCAAAGGAACATTTGTGAAAAATTATTTTAAAATTGGGTCTGCGGTTTCTGACAAGAAGATTTTTAAAGTTTCCAGCATATACATATTGGCAAAAGTGACCACAACCCTCTGGCGGCCATGTTTTTGACGAATCGAATAATTTAAACAATCTTTGTAGATGGTTGCATTAGGATCATATGTGTGAAATTATTTTAAAATCGGACTGGCGAATCTTCTATTATTAGCTCTGGTGCCCCTATGCGCAATGGTTTGAACAATTTCGGAATTAAACCAGCAAAGGTACATCCAAGCCAAGTTTCATCAACTTCCACCACACGGTTTCTTGTGGTCCTAATGTAACCCACTACCAAGACAGCCATCTTAGAATAATACACAAATGTTTCACGGGTGACCATTTGCTGATATTGTACAAATAATTCTGTTTCGTCAAAAAAAACCAAGGCCGTAACGGGATTGTGATCACTTTTCCATAATATATTATATCGGCGACGCCCTTAAAGTTAAAGGTCGCAAGTGAAAAGCAGTACTTTTATAAGAAAACTGAAAAATTACTTAAAATCTTTTTATAGAGTTCTCATCGAAACTGTTCATATCTGTATTTCAACCTTCAAGTACTGACAGCACCGACGGTCATGTATTTATCGACATGATAATATTTTAGAAATTGTATGCCGTTTTACAGTCGCCCATAATGAAAGGTCGTAAGATCTGCTACTTACGACCTATTTACTACTATAGTATATAATTGTTGTATCCAAAATCACATAATATATAAACTTAAAATGTTAATAGTGGCAGATACGACCTTTGTCTTCCGTTGATATTTCTAAAATTGATCAAAATTGGGTCGTAAGTAACAGATACGACTGTCTATCATTAACAATGTTTCATTTTTGGTGCAATAAACAAGATCTTATGTTCAGGTTATACCCATTTTAACGAGCTTTTTGAAAATGTGTAAGGTCATATAAGGTCGTAAGCTATGACCTTATTTTTCTGGGACGTCGATATGTATGTAGTGGTAACTGTTTGATATAGTATCCTATATCAGCATTCCTCTAAAGTCTTATAGCCAACACTCTCCTTCCTCCCCTACCCTGTGGCCAACATACATTACCTGCCCGTATTTATTAAGTTGATACTTTTAAAATATTCTTGTTGTAAAACATCGGCACTAATTCAAAATAATTTCACAGACATTTTCCTTGTATAATCATCTATCAAAACTGATCAAGGAAGTAGTGTAAACTGATCAAGGAAGTAGTGTAACTCAGGTGATCATTCTTGGGCCATACCATGGTCCTCTTATTTGTTTGAGTTGTAAGTAAGACGTTTTAAAAAATTTGTTAAGATTTTTCGATTATGATAAGAGAAAATAAACATCTTACTAAACTAAAATCAAATCTTTCATTTAAGCTGATATTTCAAATGCCTTTCCTTGTCGTATATGGCCTCCGTGACCTTGTGGTTATATACACTGACTCCAAATCACTTGCCCCTTACCGATGTGGGTTCAAGCCTCACTCGGAGTGTTTATTTTCATGTGAGGAACCCATCCAGTTGGCGGTTCTACTTACAGGTGCCCGCTCGTGATGAAATAATGCCCGGGGTTGCACCTGGGGTCTTCCTCCACTACCAAAGCGAATGTCGCCATATGGCCTATAATTGTGTCGATGCAACGTTAAACCCAACAAAAAAAAACAAAAAAAAAACAACAACTAAATAAATATTTAATTTATTTCAATGAAATAACTTACTAGTTTCACTATCCTTAACTGCTATACATTTTGAATCTGTTAAAGTAATTACGTTTCAGCAATAAAAATTGAAATGAATTCATCCTCGAACCTTGTCAAGCATTTCAGCCGATATCTGCGTGACGAAGCGTAAAAAATGATAATAAAACAACTTTATACATATTTTGATATGTATTCGAGCCTAGTGGCAAATGTCATTCACATGGTAAACGCGCATTCTTGCATAAACACTATTTTTTTTTTCACTGGATCCTAGAAAAATCGTGTGCAAACAAGGCAATTCACGTGCTGTTAATACCCGATTTTAATTTTTGAAATGCTTTCCCAGGGACGTATATGTATTTCTGCGCAGATTGACATCTGGTATCTTCGTCTTGTTTCTTTTATAAAAACCTTTTTTTTTGTAGCATAAACTATGCAATTTAATCCATAGAATGTTTTGCTGTATCAGTTACCAACGCCAAATGCACTGCCCCCAACAATGAGCGTACTCGCTTCTCCCCTTGTTTACCCCTTTTAGAAGTCGGCGTCGATTCAGTTTTTGTACGTAACCGTGAATGTTTAAAAATCGCGTGTAACTTTTGCGATTGTATATTTTAAGGAATGATATAAATGATTTTGGTAAGTATCAGTCGGTATGTTTTAATCTAATTTCTCGAAGAATTTACATAAAAAGCTTGAAAGCTTGTCACTTAACGTTCGTACTCATCCGCACTCGAAGTGTGTTCTTACTCAAAATAACACGAATGTAAAGTTATTATTCTTGAAATTGTGCTCCTGTTTACCAAATTTTTAAGTAATATGAACAGTTATTGGTAATGTCATGTTTGAAATAACAAGAGATTTAAAAAATCGCTTAAAAAACCTCCATTACGTGCTGTTTGTAGTGTTGTTGATTTCTGGGCCCTGGTTATGGATATTTAAAACATGTTTACAGTTTCCAAGAACTTTAACATCATCGTGTACCGGATTCGTAAAGTCATCACATATGAAAACAATACATTTAGTCGTCGTGTTATGTTTTATGCAAGAATACACGTTTGTTTTGTGTATTAACGTCTGCAGAAGCCTGCGGGATTGTTTGTAACTGAGACCTTGACAATCCCGCAGGCTTCTACAGACATTATTTTATACATACAAAAAAAAACAAACGTGTATTATCCCTACAATCCAATTGCCGTGTTCGAAGTATGCGTGACATCCGGTGCTGGTGTTGCGCGTAAAAAAGACGAAATTGAGGTAGGTGAACTTCTGTTTTTGCTCAATATGACATCACTACAAATATTTCCGAAAAAGTACTATTGGACACAAATATGATGCAACGTCATATGTGTGAAACATTTGGTTTGTAATTTATGATTCGGCCCTATCTTCACAAAAACTGTGTCGACACGAAGCGTGGAAAAAGTAAGAAAACAAAAAATGCCAATTCTAATGATAAACCAACTGTAAAACAGTAGCGAATGTCCCATTTATTTGCTTCAATTCCTTTTTATGAGGAAATAATTGACAAAAAATCACAGGGAATGGGGTTGCGATCCCCGGAATGGGGTTGCTGGGATACATGGTAGAGTCAAGTTGTCCGTTTTTAACCCCAATAGTTTTAAAAATTACAATGTCATTTTATTTTTTTATTTTTGCAAAAAAAAAAAAAAAAAAAAATTCTTTTTTTCTTTATGCAAAAAAAACAACAACAAAAAAAAAACAACACACACACACAACAAAAAAAAACCAAAAAAAAAAAAACCCCACTACCTTTGTGGCCAGTGTCCTCAGCAGTTTACGGCCAACGGCAGGCTGAAATTAGACATTAAGTTCATCGAAAATCAAACGATCCCTATGCCCTGTTTGCCCTAAAATAAAATAAACGCAGAGACTAGTTTGCTATTTATATTGAGGTTAAATTTCCCTCAAGTGACTTCAAATGGTCTCAGACACAAGAGTAGGAAACAAATGTTGGCTTTTGAAGTTTAGCGCCGTTTTCAACTTTATACAGTTACATTAGGGTGGGCAGTTAACCTAACCAAAGATTTTGTACCAGCGCAAGTGTCAACTTCTCTATATGAATCATGGGTGGAGGACAAAGGATTTCAGACAGTATGACATCGTCGCGGAGAACATACGCCTCGCCCAAGAATAGAACTGCGACCCCGCGATACGTAGATCTGCGCTCTCCCTATTGTTGCTGTTAAGTACAAAATGCGACCTGTATTGAAGCAGTACATTAGGAAGACATCTTGATTCTTGCAACAACAGCACTGTGAGAGAAAAATTTCAAAACACGGAGAAGAAACTTCACTAACAGCATTCCAATATCAAACTTTTAATTTTTCCAATAATCGGTATTATCGTCTTTTTGACACATTAAATAAAGAAGGATTAATTCGATTTATTTGTAATAACTTTTAATGCATATAAAAGTTATGGAGTGGAAACAGTTTTTACTTGACCTTCAATAGTGATCTTGACCTATGACCTACAAGTATAAGTCATGTATAATCTACATATTGCCCTCTATTCACATACCACATTTTATGAACCTAGCTTAAATACTTTTTGAGTAATTGCAGGATCAAGAAATGCGGGCAGATGGACCGAGGGCATTCCTAAAGTCCGCTCCAGTGTTCCACTGGTAGGGGACTAAAAGTCACAAAAAATACAAAGAAATCCCTATAATGAACAGATGAATGAAATTTCACTATAAGGCAGGGAAATCCTGACAAAAGCACTCTGATTTCTTTATTCTGCATGCCTCGGGAAAATATACACTAGCATCTAACATGGCTCAATTTGACTGCCAGTTAAACAAAGGATAAAGTCAAGCTTTGTATATTCTGCCTTAAACAGTGGACGCGTGGACTGGTAAGAGATCATTATGACGCCATTATTGATGGCAATTTGCTGCATGACGTTTGGTTAATTACTACTTGGATAAATGAGGTTCGGCATGTTTTTATCAAAATATTCTGAGCATGAAAGAATGAAAACAACCAAGGCCTCCTTGTGGTATATTGTCTAATATACCATAGTGCATTTTTAAGACACTTAGATATTTAACCACTCAGGCTAACACTCTTATGGTTAAATTCCTGCGAAATGAACTCCCGACCATGATTAATCAGGTAGCAAACCACCCGAAGGCCTTGATTGTTTGATATTTATATAGCAAAAACATGTAATACAAAGCTATAAGCAGAAAGTTCAGCATTCGTTAACAATTTGTATTGATGCATTAGGCTGATTAATTGTAGCGCGACAATTGTGTCCAGACATGGTGAGTACAGAAATCATCTGACCTTGAAAGAGCGACAGTTGTGTCCAGACATGGTAGAGTACAGAAATCATCTGACCTTGAAAGCGCGACAATTGTGTCCAGACATGGTAGAGTACAGAAATCATCTGACATTGAAAGCGCGACAATTGTGTCCAGACATGGAAGAGTACAGAAATCATCTGACTTTGAAAGCGCGACAGTTGTGTTCAGACATGGTAGAGTACAGAAATCATCTGACCTTGAAAGGGCCACAATTGTGTCCAGACATGGTAGAGTACAGAAATCATCTGACCTTGAAAGCGCGACAATTGTGTCCAGACATGGTAGAGTACAGAAATCATCTGACCTTGAACACCATGAGCTTTATTTCCAATTTTGAGTACGTAATAAGTAATTCCACCTGTAAATAATAGGCGTTTTCACTCACGTTGTGGTATTTAGATAGAGAATATTAATTTTAGTCAAAATGTTTATCGTTCATTGATCACAAACATAACTTAGCATTTGGTCTATCATAGCATTTACAACGTTTTTTGGTGGATGAACACCTTTGTTTGGCTGAGCTATAGTTACGTCCCTATTATTTAATAAAATGATTCTGTCTTGTAAACCCTCAAATACTTCATAAATAATCTTACTATAAAGATACCCAAAATAATCACTGTGTCTGAATCTTGTAGTCTGGTTGACTTCAAATGTATGTGGTCCTTTAACCATAACTATGGAATATTTATTTTTTTCTAAAAACGTTTCAACACTTTTACGAATGATTTTCATTTTTTGCTGAAAAACGCTATGATGAAATGGTAACATATGCAGGTACATATGTATAACTACAATAGCATGTTCAGTTTGTGGTATATTGTCTATACGGCGAGAGATTGAATATAAATTGTAGCGCACATCGTCCCATTCATTTGTAACAAAAAATGGATGAGCGTGCGGATACCATCCTGCTTTGAAATTTATTTGTTTATTGAAACACTCCGACTCCTTATGCCACCTTCCCATCCACCATTTTTCTGTGATACGTTGACATTTGAATCGGTTGAGAATTTCTTTATACCAGCCCCTGGTAGTAGAATCGCCAAACAAATATAAATGCCTATTTTCCAGGCATTTCTTGTAATCATTGCCCTGGAAACCTGGAAAGTAAAAAGAACATCTATTTTAGTTTGACCATATTCTCGTAGACAGCCGGGATGAATTATGGTTACACAGTAGCAGTCAAAAACATTGAAAGCGATTAACTTCTGCTCTTTAAGTTAGCATAGGGTATACATAGATTTACTTCAAATTGACATTGCCTTAAGTGTAGGGTATACATAAATTCATCTCATACTGACGTTTCCCGAAGCGTAGGGTATACATTAATTCATTTCAAACTGACGTTTCCTGAAGCGTAGGGTATACATTAATTCATTTCAAACTGACGTTTCCTGAAGCGTAGGGTATACATTAATTCATTTCAAACTGACGTTTCCTGAAGCGTAGGGTATACATTAATTCATTTCAAACTGACGTTTCCTGAAGCGTAGGGCATACATTAATTCATTTCAAACTGACGTTTCCTGAAGCGTAGGGTATACATTAATTCATTTCAAACTGACGTTTCCCGAAGCGTAGGGTATACATTAATTCATTTCAAACTCCCTTCTGAAAATATTTCTTTGTTTCCTCCTACCCTTTGATTTGAAATATAGCAACGAATGATTCTACATCAGCAACTGTACAACATTATAGTATTTTTTGGCTGCGATATATTTTTTTGTTATTGTTAAACAGCCTTCATTGTATGCCTAAATCGCATAGACTTATAAATGTATGCACATATCACATGTACTTACAACAGTGTGCAAAAACATATAAACTTACAAAAGTGTGCAGAAATCACATAGATTTACAAGAGTGTGCAAAAATCACATTGACTTACAAAAGTGCACAAAAATCACATAGATTTACAAGAGTGCGAAAAAATCATATGGACTTACAATTAAGAGTGTGCAAAAATCACAGACTTACAAGAGTGTACAAGAATCAGATAGACTCACAAGAGTGTGCAAAATCACATAGATTTACAAGAATATGCAAAAATCGTCTAGACTTGCAAAAGTGCACAAAAATCACATAGACTTACAAGAATGTGCAAAACTCATGTGGACTTAGAAAAGTGTGCAAAAACCATACAGAATTACAGAAGTGTGCAAAAAAAACCCCCACAAACTAAAGAGTGTGTGCAAAATTTACCAAAACAATTCCGAAGATTCCATTTTCCATTAAAGAAAAAGCCAGTAAGTCCTCTGGACCGCCACAAAAGGGAAATATTGTATGATTTGCAAGGTACACTTGGTTTGTCTATTACGTGGTTATCTCCAATTTTATTTTCTACTTTAACATCTAAGGTCTGCCTAAAAGTACGTTTTCCTCTGAAATAAAGATGTTTGTAATAATGAAATAATAGTAAAATATTCCGAAGTGACTGCTAACCTTTAGCCTGCTAAATTTTCTAAAATGGACTGTTCCATTTTTCAATTTGGGCAGTACCACTTATTATTTGAAGGGGTGTTCACTGAAAATAAACTAAATTGAATAACGAATAGTGCAGACCATGATCAGGATGTACAGGCTGAACTTGGTCTGCACTGGTCGCAAAGGCAGAATCATTTGTCGCCAGCAGGCTAAAGGCTAAATATCTAGTTCAAATTATAAGGTTTATTGTAAGTAATTCTTACAAAGTGTGGACTTCTGTCAAACTGTATATACAATGGAGCTTATAATTTAAACAAGAGCTGATGGAGAACAGCAATGTTCAGTTATTCAAAAGCATTGTCACTAATAAAAATACTGACATAAACGAGTAAAAAAGGGTCATCAGTTTTGTGTCGTAGAACTTTCCTACCTTATAAGGCTAAAACAGGTTAAATTGCTTATTAGAAAAAAGACCATACCTTTGTTAAAAACGGAGATAAAGGATCAGTGCACTGAATGTCAGATCATCACAATGAACAAGTGTGTAAAGTTTCAATCTATTCCTAGTTGTGAATACTAAGATACCAGCTTACATGCAATACTTAAACATAAAATCTTTGTTGAAAAAGGGGCATAATTTGGTAAAAATGCAATCTAAAGTTATGGAATCTGCGTAAGGCATGTCAAACCATCATAGTGGACAAGTCTGTGACGTTTCAACTTATTCCTTTTAGTGGATACTGAGATACTAACTTACGACAAAAAGGGCATAATTTTGTAAATCAAAAGTTGGGAACCTGTACATTATATTATGTCAGTTCATCACAGCGAACAAGTGTCAAACCCCACCAGTGATTATTGATATACAAGCTTACATATATATCTTAATCAAATTGGAAAATGGACCCAGGGGCGGATGCCAGCGAACGGGTTAGTACAATAGCTCTACCTATTCTTCGAGTTCTAACGACATGTTCGGGACCATACGTCGCTCTGTCTCTATTTTGGTTGGCTAACCAGGACAGGAAAATAATACATTGTTTTTGTATCTTGAAAACACCACCAGTGAAACTTCAGCTTAGGCTTATATTGAGCGCTAAGTGAATAAAATTTAGGAAGCAGACAACACAACCAAGAAACAAGATTTGGTTTTATTGAGTTTGCTATTAAATGAAAGGTTATGAAATGTACAACACAACTCATGCCCCTTAGCACCGGCTTAAGCGGAATTCTGTATTAGAACAATTGAATGTTCTACATGGTTCGAAAGGACCAAAAACAACAGTCAACACAAATAAGTGAATATGATTATATGTTAAAGTATCGAAAAAAATCCGTTATTTGACCACCTCTGAACTACTATCTTCGTTAAGAATAAATTCCATTTGTCATGCTAAATTTTCTAGTCTACATTGTTTAAAGGTATGATATTGTGATCTCATACCTCAAATTTATCTATTAACACTTTTTAAGACTTTTCATGACACTCTAAACCTTAACCTTGTTTAACAAGATTTTTTCATCACACACTTTTCTGACAATATCTTTAATTTCTTGAAATTCATATTTATAAGCTATTGAGTCACCTGTTCAATAATGTCTGCTCACACTGTGTAGTTTGAAAACCCGGGAATATTTCCCCTTCTCTAACGAACTGCCAGTCTTCGCACAGCAAATGCTCGCTTTTAGGTTTCCCGCAATAAAATGGCATTCCTGAGTTCATGTATGTCATATTACAAAGTTCTCTGTAACTCTTGTGCTTCAGAAGATGTACATGGTTCGGATGACAGGTAGTGACTTCACTGTAGTTTCTACTTTTGAACAATCCCTCGAGAACTCGAGTAGCTAAAACCTGATTATGGTAATATAATATTAATACGTTTTGCTTTTTATTACTCTAGGGCTGGCATGTGTTTTGGTAGTAGGTCATAACAGATGCAACATAAATATAAATAGTTTGAGAATCCAGTTATAAGATCAGTCCATATTTTAATTAACAGATATACTGCTCATATAATTACACAACTTTTCTAATGCGATTTGTTGCAAATCTTAACAATAGTAATTTATATGTAAACATTTCGAGATTCCAATTATAGGATCAACCAATATTTTTAACAGCTAAATATTGACAGATGTAATACTGATTAAACGTCGAATGACTTACTTCTGATGTTTTAATATTCATGAAATTCTCATCAAAACTAGAGCTATCACTGAATGTGATAAAAGTACCCCCCGCACGCACTGACACAGTACATTGCAGTTTGACGCACACAAAATTGCATAACTATGTGGACTGTATGTGTATAGTATAGTAACAAAAAACTTAAGTCCCATAACTGTGCAGAATATTTTTCTGAAATACCCTAACATGCACCATGCACAGCTAGGGTTGGTACTGATCACTTGTGTGAATAAAATCTGGAAAGTAGATCTCTCGGAAGCACCGAGAACAAGGCAAACAGTGAAAATTGCAGACTCGGTTTGATTGAGTCTATGAGCGGTAATGGAAAAGGTAACACTGCCCACGCCCCCTAGCACCGGCTTAAGCAGTATTCAATCTTCGAATCTAAATGACTTAAAAAGTTTCATTAAATTGTGTGCAAGGGTTCAGGAGCTTAGGCGTGCACAAGTTTGCATATGAAGATTCTATGTATATAGTATAGTAACAAAAAAACAAAGTCCTGTAACTCTGAAAAAAAAATCTGAAAGACCCTTACATGTACCACGCACAATTACTGTTGTTACTAATCACTCGTGTAAAATTTCATTAAGTTGTGTCAAGGGAATGAGGAGAGTTTGTGCGCACAAGACTGTGTCTACGGACAGACAACCTGAAACCAGTATACCCCACCCTTGCAACTTCGTTGTTCGGGGAGTACAAAAATGTTTACTTTTGAAAACTCCATACAAGTTACTGGAAATTAAATCCTGATCATGTTTGATTCTTCAGTGTACGTTTATTTTTGTAAATAAACCAAAAGTGTCTATATAGTCAATGCTGTTTAGACAACAACGATTTACGTCCCCATTTAGCGGCATATAGTAATTGCAGCGTCCGTTTGTCCGTTCGTCCGGATTCTGTGACCTTCATGGATTGATTAATAAAGGACTTCATCATGATATCACCCAAATGTACAATTTGTAGTACAAACTGTAAACCTACCTGTGTTTTAAGACGATAATTGGTAGCAATTGTCTCTACTGTATGTGCTAGAGTCACGATGATTGTTGAAGTCCCCGTCCACAATGCCTCACACGCAACCGTTTGCGTTCCATCTTTGTTGTAAGTCACTATACAAGGAGCTGATGCCTTAAGTACTTTGTTTTGTATTCTCGCTCTCAGATGATCGCCTCCTGAATATTTACGTTTATTGTAACCATCATGAAGCGTTACAGTTGCTCGAATTGTTTCACCAATGTTGTATGTCCTATTAACATGATCTAGGAAAGAAAAGAAAACCCATCAAGTTACTTCTATACAGAATTTAAAGGGTTTTTTTCACAGCTTACACGTGATGAATTATTTCTTTTTGAACGGCACCAGCGCATTGGAAATGTATTTTGGGTACCATGGCTGAATTCTACAACTGTTTGATTCAAATCCTTGACATACGGAACAGGAATCCGAAGCTCTTCTCCAACACTATTGTGTCTCTTCAATAGTGATCTTGAAAACGTCCCTAGCATAATCATTAAATCACTCGACTGTTGTTTGAGCATTATTTCCCATCAGTGAATTCATGTTATCATAGGTGAAACAAGTGTATTACTAGAACATACCACAGTTACTACCAAACACACATGCAAAGTCACAATTATGAAATTTTCAAAACGGTGGCATATTTATTTGGATAGTACATTTGTTTCCATCATCGAAAATGAAACGACTATTTTATTGATATACACTATAATATATGTTCGAGTTATTGTAGCATGCTTTGGCAAATTACGCAATATTTATAATTTCACGTTAGAGTTTTTCTTACTTTGAAAGAAAAAATGACTGTATAACCCCACATTTTATTTCATAAATCATGTGAAACGGCTTGAAAGTGAGAAGATATAATACCAATTTTTATCTATTCACATAGATTATCATAGAAGGTAACCTTCATGCCGGTCTCGATGCGTGGTTGCGCGAATTTTGTAAACTGGAGAAATCAGGCATCCATTAAAGGATATTGAACTGTTGTCGGAATGTTCACGTTTGCATCTTCAAGAGGAAAAAAGTTCTATAATGATAAAGCAATGGCGAGAAATAGGTAAAAAAGTAAATATTTCGTCAGCGTTATCGATCACGTTATAATTTTGGCGCTGTTTAGAAACTGATTTTAAGCAAATCCAAAGAATAATATCAAATTATAAAAAGACAGAAACATGTACTTCTGAACTTCTGTTTAACAAAAGAACATAACTGACAGAATAAAATCCCAAGATCTCTATGCAGGTGACGAAGAGAAAAAAATTGTATAAATTATTGTCCCTTTATTTCGAAATGCCGAACTGAAATGATATAGCGTCCCCCATTAACCTTTACCCTGCTGGTGGCAAGTGATTCTGCCTTTGTGGCTAGTGCAGACCAAGATCAGCCTGCACAGGCTGATCATGGTCTACACAGTTCGCTATCGTCAGTAAATTTTCAGTGAACACCCCTTTGAATGATAATTGGTACTGACCAAACTGAATGATGGACCAGTTCATTTTAGAAATTTAGCAGGCTAAAGGTTAAAATCAATGAGTAAAATATAGTTGATACTTGTCAATGATATTATTGATCTTTGTACAGAAGCTGCTTTATTTATATCTTTGCATCGTTCAAACTTGAGCGCTTCCTCTTCCAGTAGAAGGTTGTAAAACGTTGGATTACTTGGATCACCGGTGGCATAGTCCTTTGCTGCGTAACTGGAACAAAAATAAAACTCAGTATATTCCATTCATATTAAACAATATTAAGAATCTTTAAAAGCTATACATATTGCAAGCATAAGTATACACACATACATTTTCCAATCACCGAGCTACATTACAAATACATCCAAACCCATACTCGCAAAAAAAAAAAAAAAAAAAAAAAAAAAAAAAAAAAAAACACCAAACCGAGAGTACACGTGTTATATGATTAGAGCTATATACACACAAACACACATTTGCACAAAACACATCTAAAAAATTAATATTCTACACAGCTTATAAAGTAATCTTATGAAAACAAATCAAAATTATATAAAAATCACAGGACCCTATATTGTTGGTGATGTCAGTGTTGTAATCAAATGTACTCCTTACGCAAAGGCTTTATATGTTTCTATAATCATAACATTTCTAATAAAAGTACATGTTTAAGGTATATGCAACCTGTTCGAGTAAAACAACCTGACGTTTTCCGTGTATGTTTCCAAAGAATCAGATTTCAAACAAGTTCCTGTCAAATTTTTCAACCCTGAACATTATTTGACAAGCTTTTTATCAAAATAAAGTTTAAAGGGTAATAAAAGTAAAAAAAATCGAATCCATGACCTGAAATCATTTGAAATTACTAGTCCGCACCCTTAACCAATGTGTTATGGACAGGTAGGTCTACTGATACTTATATCTATTCATGGCCAATCTAAAAGTAGGCTTTCTATTATGGACGGATATTTTAAATTTATACATCATACTGTATTCATTTAGTGTACGCTACTCTTTTTTTGCCATTTTTAGAAACTAAATATTAGTAAAACTTGATTATTTCAGTTCGACTATTACAATTACAGATTTGAGCCGCACCATGAGAAAACCAACATAGTGCATTTGCGACCAGCATGGATTCAGACAAGCCTGCACAGTCTGGTCAGGATCCATGCTTTTCGCTTTCAAAGCCTATTGCAATTAGAGAAACCGTTAGCGAACAGCATGGATTCTGACCAGACTGCGCGGATGCGCAGGCTTGTCTGGATCCATGCTGGTCGCAAATGCACTATGTTGGTTTTCTCATGGTGAAGCTCATTTATCAATCTATGCAAAGAAGTATAAAATACATTTATATTTTTATAGCTCTTTGATCTATGCAGTATCCAGAGGTTTTTGCATTTTCGTACTGTCAAGTGAAAAATGTTAATCTATATGAATACGTTGTGTTAATGTTGAGATCCTGATTTTTCTCAAATCAAAATAAATGTATTTGGAAGTATAGAAAGCAACCAAGCAAAATAATAGCAGACACGGTTGGATTAAGTCAGTTGATGACAGGTAATGCAATGTTGTGCAAACCCCTCACGCCGCCAAGCACCAGCATAAGTGGAATTCTATTACAATAAAATAAAAAAAGGATCAGAAAACTTAACAAAACCTTATTATAAGCACTTAGGTCTTTAAAAATGACTGCGTTATCTATATGTTCATCCAATAATAAAAGGAAATTGGTAAAAGAGACTGTGTGAATCTAGGTAACATCAACAAACGCCAGATCATTAACAACCCGAAAATCAGTCCTCCTTTTAGGTAGTTTGAAATTCCATATTTCATTCACATTCTATTTCATGCAATTCTAACAAACAACTCTGTGTGTAAAATAAGTAGAAGAGCTTGCTGAACGCCTTTTAGAAAAGAGCGTCGAATGATTTCCTTGCATTTACTTTAAAATACTATGAAACCTTTTTTTCATATATACACAGAAAAGTAAGTAACAGAGTGTGTAAAAAACTTTGTTTAGTTTAGTTTATACTAATTTGTTTTAGCTCGATTGTGATGAAGGCTTCAAGCTTATTGTGTTCACTCTCGAGTCCGCTTCCTGGAAAAACCAGTACTGGTGTCATATTAGGAGTCATGGTCGTGACCCCAGTGGGGCTCGAACCCACGACCCCTGGATTGAGCGGCCGACACCTTATCCACTAGATCACCGCTCCCCTTTGTTTCACAAACCATTGTTTAGAATCATACACGTCTCATTATTAGAATTGATGACAACCTTTTTCATAAGATTTGGCAACACCGGCTTGCCGCATTGTAAAACATCATCTACCATTTAGTTCTGTCTATAACTGGTCTCAGTTTGCTTATATAGACTAACCTTAACAATAGCTGAAATCACATCTTATTGACAATAAATTTGACGACAAGGACTCACCTAGTAATGAACATTTGTCTTGAAATGTTGAACATGCGTGTGGCATGAAACACGAATACAAGTGCAACAACTAGCAATGCTGCAAAAATTAGTACCAGTGTTTTCCCCAGACCATTACTGAAATAAATAAACGGAAAGGAATGTGCCTCTAGATTTAATACTTTTTAACTTGAAAGAAAGGCCAGTATTATACTTGAAATGATAACACATTTTTTTAATTCAGTTTAAACTAGATGTATGTCCATAGAAAGGCCAGCACTCTACTTGAAACGATAACACAATTTATTCAATTCAGTTTAAACTAGATGTGTGTCCATAGAAAGGCCAACACTATACTTGAAATGATAACACAATTTATTCAATTCAGTTTAAACTAGATGTCCATAAAAAGGCCAGCACTATATTTGAAACGAAAACACAATTTATTCAATTCAGTTTAAACTAGTATGTCCTTAGAAAGGCCAGCGCTATACTTGAAACGATAACACAATTTATTCAATTCAGTTTAAACTAGATGTGTGTCCAAAGAAAGGCCAGCACTATACTTGAAACGAAAACACAATTTATTCAATTCAGTTTAAACTAGATGTGTGTCCATAGAAAGGCCAGCACTATACTTGAAACGAAAACACATTTTATTCAATTCAGTTTAAACTAGATGTATGTCGATAACACAATTGATTCAATTCAGTTTAAACTAGATGTATGTCCGTAGGAAGGCCAGCACTATACTTGAAACGATAACACAATTTATTCAATTCAGTTTAAACTAGATGTATGTCCATAGAAAGGCCAGCACTAAACTTGAAACGATAACACAATTAATTCAATTCAGTTTAAACTAGTTTCAGATCTTTATGTGTATAGTTCACTTAGTGATGGACCATAACTCTGGCCTAGCTGAGTAAAATTCCAAAGAGAACACCCGGTGCAAAACTTCATAGCTGTAATGTTTTATGACTCTACGTCAATTACTTTTGAACGTGCATGCGGTACAAACTTTTATATTTTGACTTATTTGAGGGCCATAACTCTGGTCTTGCAAAGTTAAAAAACTCAGGTGCAAAAATTCACATGCGGATTACATTCCTACATGGTTTCATGACTCTAGGTGATTTGTTTTAAAGATATATGCAACACAAGCACTTTATGTGTATTTTTCACTAAGTCAATGACCATAACTCCAATCTGGCTAAGTGAAATCTCAAACAGAAGACCAGGTGCGCAACTTCACATGCTATATAACAATCCCCTAATGTTTTATGACTTGAAGTCAAATACTTTTTGAAAACATATGACAATAAACTTGTACCCCATTTATGCATATTTTTTGACAATCTAGGGCCAGAACTTTGGTCTGACTGATAAAAATCCAGAACAAAATCCCAGGTGCACAACTTCACATGCTAAATAATATTCCTATGATGTTTCATGACCCTACGTCATACACATTTTTAGATATATGAGACACAACTTGTATGCCTTTTTATGCATATTTTTTTAAGTCAAGGGCCATAACTCTGGTCTGACTGAGTGATATCTCTAACAAAACCTCAGATGCACAACTTCACATGCTGAATAATATTCTTGTAATGTTTTAAAATACTGGGTTTAAAACTTTTTCAGATACATGCGACACAAACTTAGGCCCTTTTTATACGTATTTTTACGTAGAAATTTAAATTTTCTCGTGCCCCAGTGTTAACATTATAAATATATACAACACGGCTTAACTCAGAGGTTAAGTCACAACTGAACAGTCGAAAAACTGGCCATATTACTTGCAAAAGAAAAATGGAGACAGAATTGATCACTTCACATCTGTTCATAATAATGGCAATATCCTTGTTGAATTTGCGAATAGAAGCCACCATATTGGCGAAATCTGAAGACATGTGCTGTAGTGAATGACCATTTGCAATATTGTTAGTTCCCACATGAATTATCACAAAATTGAAGTCCGCAAGTGGAACTGCTCTGGAGTCGACCAGAAATGATAATTTGCCAATTGTAGCCCCCGGAAAGGCAAATATAGACACGCCTTGAATTGAAGGTAGATGTTTAATAATAGAGTCTCCCATAATGCAAACACGTGGCACGTCTATAACAATAAATAAAGAAATATTGTGTACAATATTATGATGAGCCTAATATACTTATAAATAAAATTCTATGCTTATATCTATGAATAAAAACAGATAAAAGGCTGTACTGTAATATGTGAAAGTAACATACCAAAAACACTATACTCAACGTGTTCAAACAACTGAACCATTAATATGCACACACCAGAAAAGTCTGTCCGGAAAGTGAAAACGTCTAACCGACAACAGACACATAACTCCGCTAGGATGAAATGCCTGAATGTGACATACCACTGGCCAGTGTCTCAAACTGAGTTTTTAATATACGTACTATATTTCTTGTTTAAGTTATTAGCTACAAAACGTGAAATTTTAAATTTGTCCTCGAGCGAATATTGAATATATCTTTTGTATGCATCAGAGCGCCAGTCCCCCAAGAGTTGAATGAGATCAGGCGGAATTTCCATTTGAAAGGCTAGTAGCGAAACCTCTTCTGAAGGAATGAGTAGAAAAATCAGCTGGGTTAAGACCAATCTTACGAATACAAGATCTCAAATTAGTTTGAAACAACTGATAAGTAACTACTTTGCCAGAAGTCAAAATGAAAAGAGGGGCATTATCTCCAGCTGGGAAGACTTTAACCATGTTACGGAATGCTGTTACTGGACATAAACAGGAGTCTGAAATAGAAGATAAAGGAGTTCTCAGGATTCTTTCACCTGCCTGAATAGTCTTTGTCCAGTGCATAGAAACCAACAATTCATTATTTAACACTTCAACATCTTTCCTTAGTAAAAATTTTGGATTCATAAGATCCTTTTTAACGGTAGGGACCAGCTTTGATTTCCTGGCCATTAGGAAAAAGGCAAACAGAAATAAACACCAATAAGTGATATTATCTGCTTTAGAAAAGTCTAAAACTAAATAAATATTTTGTAGTATAACCGGTGTAATAGCTTCAGCAATATGTTGGTTTTCTCATGGCGCGGCTCAAATAAGCATTGTTCCCGTTTTCTGTTTTCTCTTTCTTTTTATCTAAACGAATATTTAAAGGGTACTTGTTTGTTTCAGTTTAAGATCAAAGTGTATTATTGTACTATTTTATTGAACTGTCAAATGCATATTGATTACATGTGCGGTGCACAGAATATTTTAATCTTCGGTTGATTTTCGGTACATTCCGTATACTATACAGAAGTAACCAGGAATTAAAATGGTAAAATATTTAAAGCGTGCATACGCATGTACGCAAGTCACGATAGCTCAGTGGTTACCGTCAATAGCATGAAACCTGGAGATCTTAAGATCGAAACCATTCAGAATCTGTTTTTTGTTTTCTTTTCTTTCTTGCACAAATTTAAGAAACACTTTGTGTATGTACATTTTTATGCAATGTTCCCTTGATTGTATTTTCACAAGTATCTTTTTATGTTTTTATCTCGTTTTTTTTTTTTAATTTCTCATTTTAAATATATGTTTATGTTATTTTTATTCACAGTTCATTTCACTACATTATAAATTTCATACATATAAATTACAACTAGCTAAATTCATTATTCAGTTTCGCTCGCGGTGTCGGTACTGCTGTCATCGGAGTCATATAAATCATATAAACAATCAAAATGAAAAATAAAAATGTTCTCCCTAATGGGGTCGAACCAGCGATTTTCAGCATTTGAGTCATGTGCTGTAACCACTCGGCCATAGATACGAACGACCAATACGTGTTTTACCATCAATAATAATAATGAATTTCTTTCCGTAGAACATACGGATAGCACCGAAGTTGGGCCGAATATTATAATATCGAATGCACAGAGCGTGTAATGTGTATGCACATTTGACAGGTTAAAAAAATAGCACAATACATCGAGTGTACACCACATGCAATATTTTCACGATGGGTTTAGTGCTTTGTTCTTACCTTTAAATAAAATATTCTTCCTTTTTTAATGTCAGTTTCAATGAATTTAACTTAGTGTTGCCCATTTTCAATAAAATGTCTATGTGATATGTGTATTTTCCCTCAAACATTACCAAATTTACAGTACACTTGTAATATTTGAATGCTTCAGTGAAAAAAAAGCAGTACAAGGACGCTCTTTTTATAAACCTGATACTTGTTGACCAATCTGAATACCTCGACCTTTATGCTACGCAATAGACTAACGGAGGATTCCGGAGATGGCCGAGGATTCCCGATTGACTTGTTGACTATATATAGTCCGTTTTATTTGACCTGGCGGGGCGGAGTTAATCTCTGATATATGCAAAGTATGGTAATCTCAAAAAACGAGCAAAATAGGTAGAGCAATATAACTGTTTCATTCCGTAATATCTTCGGTAACCAACGACTAAACTTCGACGCTACATTGGTTACATGTACTACATACCCTGCACAAAAATGTAGTGGACCGTCCGCGGCGCTAAACCACGCCCCGCCAGGTCAAATAAAATGCACTAGCTAGTACTGTTCGATTACTAGGTCATCCGTGTTTACATGTTTTCAAACCAAAATTTCTCTACTTACAAAACGCAATCTTTAATGTTTACAAACATGATGTTTACGAAAACGAACTGTATGCTAATATGCGCAGCTACGGATTTAAATGTACATAATGTGTATTCAGGTATGCTAAATAATACAAAAAGTTAAATATTTTTTAGGTAAACCGTATAAAGCCTTTAAAAATGTACGAAACCAATAACTTATGCATCATCCGTATAGGCTGCAGTACATAATAGAGTATCTCTTATATATGTAGGTAAGTGAACTCCGAATGCTGCAATTTGTTGTGATATAAGATGTGCACCAAGATTATTACTATCATCATTCTAAATTAACATAACTAGATCAGCCACTCCCGAGATTGACATGCGCCAATTAACATGTTAGTTGCGCCTAATATATATATCAGTTTTGACGTGATTGTATTGGTTAAAGCACAATAAATACTTCCTAACCCTATCAAAATCAAAGCGCTGAGAGGACTGAAGTGGGCAGCGGTTGACCGCTTCTGGTAATGGGTATGAACAGTTAGCTTAAGTTTGGTGATCCTTGTTAAACTACTTTTGATCAATAAGCATTTTCAACCATTTTTTACCAAATCAAGGGGCAAAACTCTGCTTTGAACTTTGTCAAAGGGGATAAAATAATATATGAGCAAAGCTCATGTGCTTATTGAAGATTTTGTGAGGTTTGGTTAATCTTGCTCAACATCTTTTTTGAATTATAAGCATTTTTTAACAACTCAATGGGAAAACACTCTGCTTTTACTGGAACAGTTTAATGTGAGCAAAGGTCATTGACTAATTGATAATTATGTCATGTTTGGAGATTCTAGTTATAACAAGAGCTTGTAGAACACTTGCATGAAGTAACTGACAAGGAACAGAATTTATTGGTCACTGCACACTGGACATTTGACGTATTGAGCATAATTATGGGTCATTTACCAGTCTAAAATGACTTCTGTATCAAATGTGATCTTAGACCAAAGCATTATCTAGTTTTCTGGCAAAAAGTTCTATTGTCAATGTGATCTTGACCTTTGACCTACTGAACTCAAAATCAATAAGGGTCATCTGCTGTTCATGACAAACCTCCCGATCAACATTCATGAGCCTATCCCAAGCGTTCTCCAGTTATCATCCGAAAATTTCGAAGGAGGATAATCAATTTTCAAACTAGAAGATGCCCATGTCTCCCCCAATGTATAGTTGTAATAGGCAAGAAGTCAATAGAAGATAAGAGCGAAAGACAAAGATACACTAATGGTTGGCTGCAATAGGGATCATCTACTTGGCATGTCCAATCACCCTATGAAGTCTCAAGATTCTGGGTCAAGTGGTTCTCAAGTAAACCATTTTCCATGTTCAGGCCCCTGTTACTTGACATTTAATCGATTGAGCCCAAAGTCTACAGGGGTCATCTACTCTGCAAGTCCAATCATCATATGAAGTTTCAACATTCTGGGCCAAGTGATTCTCACGTTATTGATCAGAAAGTGTTTTTCCATCTTCAGGCCCCTGTGACCTTTCCCTTAAGTCAAATGACCCAGAAACATTAAGGGTCATCTACTCTGTAATTCCTATCATTATGATTTAAGGTTCTGGGTTAAATGATTCTAAAGTTATTGGTTGGAAACTACTTTCCATGGTCTGGTTCCTGTGACCTTAACTTCTGATAAAGTGATTCAAAAATCAATAGGAGTCATATGTCCAATTATCTTATAAAGTTTCAATATTCTGGGTCAAGTGTTTCTCACGTTTTTTTTTATCAGAAACGGTTTCCATGTTCAGGCCCCTGTAACCTTGAGGGTTACAAAATCAAATGAGATCTCATCTTGGTAAAAGCAGGCTATGAATATATTATACATATTACATAGATAAAAGACACTTCAGAATAGTTCTTAAACTAAAAAGCAACCATAACCGAATATTTACAATGATATTAAAGTGTTTTAATTCAATTTTAAAACAACCAAAACAACTACAAATGTCTTCAATATCAGCACACATCATGATCTTCAGGTTGCCTTCAGTCATTTTTTTCAGCTGTAGATTAATGTAATATGCATCATAGTACAACTTTTTCTATTCTATATTATTTTAGTGTTGTTATATTTTCTGGTCCTTTAGGATCATGGAGTCCATTCAACATATGTGTAATGAGTTCCGCTCTAGCCGGTGCTAGAGGGCATAAGGGGTGTTGCACATTTCATTACTTCTCATGAACAGACTCATTCAAACCGAGTCTGCTATTATTCTTTTTGGTTGCATTCTATGCTTCCAAAGGATCTTTTTACGAATTTCATTGTTAAAAATGCAAATATTGAAAATTGAAAGTTTTCAAACTTAGTTTGAACTGTCTCAAATGATTTCATTGCAGTCTTCCGAAGCCCGCTACTGTTTAGTTAAACTTATCCGAGAAGAAATCGTACGCCAGTTCGTGAATATTTTGGAACGAAAACACCGCTAATCTACCGGCGAACTTGTTTAAAATAATGTTTCTTTCGAATTATTTATACTCTTTAATGATATGTCAGTCACAAATACCAGCTAGAATGTAAAATTAAATCAAATAGAAGTGCATATGTTTGTATTTTCGGGAAACAGGTACGATTTTTCGCCCCCTCCGTTACGGCTGCATTTTTTTTCTTAAAAATTGCACGACTGTGCAAATAAAAATTATTGACGAAGATATTATGAAAGGATCGTATCTTTCTCTATGAAAAGTAAATAAGATAACACCTCTTCCATTGATTTCATGCAATATATATAGATCTACGCGGGTGGTGCTGAAGTATTTTTGTAGGTTATTTATAAATTTTTCGGTCACGTGACAAAGAAATGTTTGGGTCATGTGATTAAAGCAAGCGTGCTCATTTTCATACGCTTTGGTTTTGTTATAAAATATAGATAACCACAAATATATACTAAAGCCATGTATTTTTGATAATGTTGAATTTCAGAAGCTTTTTGAAAGTTAAACAGACTTGAATTACTATATCATGTCTTATTTTCATCCTGAATGGTAGCTGCTGATCACTTAACCTAAATCTGTTTATGAATTTTATTTCGCAAGTCCTGACTAAATTTTCTCTTTTTATAGAAGTATTTTTAGACTCCTTTTGACCAGCAGATACTACACAGGTTTTAGCTTTTGTATAAATTTTATCTTCATTTTTCACTGCTTATATAAACTTGTATCTTTTAGGAATTAAATTCTTAAGTAATTATGTGCTTACCTCTATCAATATAATGTAATATATGTCTCTCAATTAAATTTTTAGGTTTGATACTCAGGTTTTAATCTGAAGAACTTATCTTAATATGTCTTAATGATGCTTTTATTTACAGTTTGTTTTGTTTGTATGTTATAGGATATGTTTATGTCGGATACAAGCTTCAAGCTTATGTTGTAACTTTTATATATAACCGACGTTAAATAAATATTATCTTATCTTATCCTATCTTGTAAAAAATATGGAGGACATGGAACTACTTGTTCTCCGGTTTCGGATAAAAAATTTCCTCCGTAAATTTGTGGTATGGTAAATCTGTGGTCACGCTTCGCTGGCCACAATTATGTGTTCCTTAACAAAATATATTTGGAATAAAAACAAATGTTGAATAAAGGCGTTAATGACTACAAATTCCAAATTACTAGGCCTTATAGATGTTAATCGACGCACGCACCTGCTGGTTTCATTTCGACAGAAGTCCATGGCAGTCGGAAACTGCCGGAAATTTTATTAAGGAGCTTATACATAGATTTGTTTTCTTTTTGCTGTTTTGAATTTTATTTGATAATTTTATTAATCAAAAGGCAAACGCGTAAACAAATATTTAATATCTTATTGTTGACATAAAAAGAAACGAAAAAAAAAAAAAAAAAAAAAAAAAAAAAAAAAAAAACAGACACAATAACAACAACAAAAAAACACGGCGAAATTCCCTTCAAATCTCCAATGGTGGCGCCCATGTTAACAACTGTGAATAGCGACGAAAATAGCAAAAGCTGATAAATGTTTTGTATGAGGAAAACAGTCAATCGTGTAGCCAATGAAGTCAATAGAGACCCCCCAAAAATCGTTTATTTTTAGGCTATGGCAAGGCTGTTCAGCTGAAAACTTCCGGTTCAGGTCGAGTTTTGTTTCCCTCATTACCAACAATAAAAGTGAAAAAATCCAAATTCTTACGAGGCTTCGAACAGTGAGCTCAAAACAAAACCCCCAACAATATCAAGCACAACTATTCATACGGAATTTAACTTAATGTTACACACTACAATTTCTTACCATGATACTTACAAAGATAAAGCATATGAAGAATGAATAAAAAAAGTAATTTTGACAGATCGTGAAAACTTCTGACAAAACTTGATAGGTGGAAGATGACCTATGACCCAATTAAAAGTTTGCTGTTATTTCTACCTTCCAGTTCGTTTTTCTTAAAAGTCTCTTTGATATTGTAGCTTACAACTCATAAATTGAAACAATAATAGAACTTACTGTTAACTTACTTTATTTTCATTCTTTTGTAGAATTGTAATCTATATCTGTTACCTGCAATACAGAATAACACAGGTATACTAGTAGCTGCTAAGCTAACAGTCTTCCAATTACTTTGTTTGCTTTTCTCATATTTCTAGATATTTGTGTATACTTTGAGACCAACAAATAGGCAGCAGAGAATTTTCTCTCCATCTGATGTGCGTGAAATAAGCCAGAGCAGCCAGAGTAGCCAGAGTTCAGCCAGAGTTTAGCCAGAGTAGCCAGAGAGGTCAGACCTTTGGTTACTCTGGTTAACCAGAGTAGCAAGAGTTCAGCCAGAGTAGCCAGAGTTCAGCCAGAGAAGTCATAACTCTGGTTACTCTTGCTGGCCAGAGTAGCCAGAGTTCAGCCAGAGTTCATCCAGAGAAGTCATAGCTCTGGTTACTCTGGCTGGCCAGAGTAGTTAGAGTTCAGCCAGAGTAGCCAGAGTTCAGCAAGAGTAGTCAGAACTCTGGTTAGTTACTCTGGCTGGCCAGAGTAGCCAGAGTTCTGCAAGAGTAAACAGAGTTCATCCAGTATCCAGAACTCTGGTTACTCTGGCTGGCCAGAATTCAACCAGGGTAGGCAGAGTTTCTAGATTTTTAACATGTTCTGGCTACTCTGGTCAGCCAAAGTAGTCACAGTAGCCCGAGTCACCAGGATATCATTTGCTCTGGTTACTCTGGCTGTTTCTACCAGAGTAGCCAGAGTTCAGCCAGAGTAGCCAGAGCTTCTAGGATTTTAACATGTTCTGGCTACTCTGGTCAGCCAGACTAGCCGGAGTAGCCAGAGTAACCAGGTACCATGTTCGCAAAATATTTTCAGGCTTAGCTAAGTTTAATTATGAAACTTAATATGTCATTTCTATCTTAATAGCATATTTATTTTCAGGTACATGTGTTTTTTACTTTCAATTTGGCGCCATTTCTTTTTTTCAACAGAAGGAATATGAGACAATACACTGGGGATCAAATATGCCATGAATAAGATCCAGAATGGGTCAATGCAAAACAAAAGACCATGACAGCCAGGTCGCAATGCACTAAATCACAGTCCAGTGTGGTATGGCATACAGCCGTATAAGTACTGAGGATTCAGGATGGATCGGTGTCGCTTCGTCGTATCTACCCTTCTTGGGAGGCAGGCTACTTTGTAAAATTACAACTTCTATAAAAAGGAAACATACCTAAGTATTATTTACAATGTATATAAACAAACAGTCTTTGCATATACCCGTTTATTTCTTTTTGTTTTTCTTTTTTGAAAATGTCATTTTCTGTTTCGTGTTACTCTTAACTTTGTTCGAAAATCATGCCGTCTTACTGTTTCTTTGTTGTTGTTATGTTATTTCATTTGATATTTTAGGCTTGTTTTAAAGATTTTCAATCTACCAGAAATATATAGACCTGTTCGCTTTAATCTTTGTGAATTTAAGCCTTCATATACCACACACACAACACGCAACAGGTTTAACTTTTTATTTACATTAAAATTATATACAACAGTTAGTGCAACCTAATCATGTATAATATGATTTTTATGAAAAAGGGTCATACATTTTCAAAATGGCTCTAGTTTACATGTTTGTCTGTATTTTCTCTGGCCGTTCTGGCCAGCCAGAGTAACCAGAATCCGTGCGCATTTCAGTTATTCCTCGTTACTCTGGCCAGCCAGTGTAGCCAGACTATGTAAAATTATGAAACAGGCTGTCCTGGTCAGCCACAGTAACCAGAGTTCTGGTTACTCTGGCTACTCTGGCAACAGGTTTTACTGTATTTTCTTTAGCTATTTCTGATAGGCAGAGTAGCTAGTAACAATGGCCATCTCGGAAATTATGGCTGTTCTGACTAGCCAGAGTAGCCAGAGCAAATGAAATCATGGCCACTCTGACTACTCTGGCTGACCAGAGTAGCTAGAACATATTAAAATCCTAGAAAGTCTGACAACTCTGGCTGCTGTCTGAAAAATAAGATATTTTTTTGAAGTCCGTTTTATGAATCACTTGATACATATAAAACACTAAAAAATCAAACCTGAGAGAACCAAAAGGGTCATTTCGCAATAGATATTACAGTATTTTCTCTGGCTATTCGGGCTAGCCTGGGTAGCTAGAACCAATGGACATGTCGGAAATTCTGGCTGTTCTGGCTAGCCAAAGTAGCCAACATCCTGGTTACTCGGCTACACTGGCCAGCCAGAGTAACCAGGTTTCTGGCTTCTCTGGCTGAACTCTGGCTACTCTGGCTAAACTCTGGCTGAACTCTGGCCAGCCATAGTGACCAGAGTTCTGGCTACTCTGGCTACTCTAAATAGCCTCTTGAAAATAGTTATTAACTTGAAATTCAGTTTTAAACATGCTATTTAGATAGAAATGACATATGAGTCGCGCCATGAGAAAACCAACATAGTGGGTTTGAGACCAGAATGGATCCAGACCAGCCTGAGCGTCAGAATCCATGCTGTTCGCAAAAGTTCAATACGCTTTAAAAGCGGACAACATGGATCCTGACCAGACTGCGCGGATGCGCAGCCTGTTCTGGATCTATGCTGGTCGCAAAGCCACTATGTTTGTTTTCTCATGGCACGGCTCAATTATTAAATTTCATAATCAAATTCAGCTAAGACTGAAAAACTTTTGTGAACATGGGACCTGGTTACTCTGGCTGACCAGAGTTACAAAACCATGTTAAAATCCTAGAAACTCTGGCTACTCTGGCCAGCCAAAGTAACCAGAGCAAATGAAATCCTAGTGACTCCGGCTACTCCGGATACTCTGGCTGAGCAGTCAGAACATTTGCTACTATGGCTGAACTTTGGCTGAACTCTGGCTACTCTAAATAGCCACTTGAAAATATTAATGAACTTGACATTCAGTTTAAGCATGCTATTTAGATAGAAATAACATATTTTAAAAGTTTCATAATCAAATTCAGCTAAGACGGAAAATGATTTGTGAACCAGGTTACTCTGGCTACTCTTAAAATACTAGAAACTCTGGCTACTCTGGCCAGCCAGACTAACCAAAGCAAATAAAATCCAGGCGACTCGGACTATTCTGGATACTATGGCTGACCAGAGTAGCCAGAACATTTTAACATCCTAGAAACTCTGGCTTTTCTTGCTGAACTCTGGCTACTCTGGCCAGCCAGAGTAACCAGAGTTATGACTTCTCTGGCCGAACTCTGGCTACTCTGGCCAGCCAGAATAACCAGAGTTATGATTTCTCTGGCTGAACTCTGGCTACTCTGGCCAGCCAGAGTAACCAGAGTTATGACTTCTCTGGCTGAACTCTGGCTACTCTGGCTAGCCAGAGTTCTGACTTCTCTGGCTACTATGGCTAAACTCTGGCTGAACTCTGGCTAAACTCTGGCTGAACTCTGGCCACTCTGGCTACTCTGGCTGCTCTGGCTAATTTCACGCACATCTCCATCTGTTATTTTGCCAGTATGTAATTATGTGGGTTAAATCGTGTATTTGTTGACAAATGTTGGTATAGAAAATGAAATATTTTCCAAGGGCGTTTCTTGATTTGATCCTTACAAATGCATTGAACTTTGACGAATAAAATGGTCTCTGTGTAGTAGTTATGCGTGTTTTTCCATGTCTAGAGGTAACACTATATGGTTTGCGTGAGATTAAAACTGCCAATTGGCATTAAGTTCCACAAGCCTACAGCAAAGTTATTTTTCCCAAAATAATTTTCTTAGGTCGTTTTTGGCTTTTTCGTTTTTTTTCTGAAAACAATTCCGTATATTTTTAAACTACTAGCCACGTTTCAAGAACGCAGACCCAACCACACCAAGGCAAGGTTATAACTGAGTAAAAGCTATACTTTATATAAATACATTGACGAAAGGAAAACAAATAGACAATAATGACAAACCAAACATATAAAGGAATACAGTGGGCACCTCCTGGAATGGCTAATAGCAAAAACACCTATTGGGATTGTAAACCGCTTAAATATACATCAATCGGAGCTGATTTTTGAAGCAAAAATTTGAAATTTAAATGAAAAGGGCCATGATGACCCTAGATCGCTCACCTTATTTACCCAACTTGCTTGAACAGTTTTGGTATATGGTTTTGTAAGGAAAATGTCTGTGAAATTATTTTGAAAAAGTGCCAGTGTTTTCCGACAAGAATATTTTAAAAGTTTTTACTAAATACATTTTGGCAAGAATATCACAACTACATACATATACTGGAACCTGCTGTTTCTTACAAGAAGAATTTTAGTTTCCAATATACATATTTAGGGAAAAATTACCACGGCCCCTGGCGGCCTTGTTTATTGACGAATATAATTTGAACACTCTTGGTAGAGAGACAAACAAGGACCATTTGGGATAAAACTGTTTTAAAATCGGACCAGAAGTTTCTTTCCAGGAGATTTTCAAAAGTGACCACAGCCCCTAGCGGCCATGTTCAGTAACGAATCAGAAAAAATTGAATAACGTTCGTAAAGGGCCACCAAAGGAACATTTGTGAAACATTACTTTAAAACTGGGTCTGCTCTTTCTGACAAGAATATATTTTAATTTTCCAGCATATACATATTGGGAAAATTGACCACAACCCTCTGGCGGCCATGTTTTTTTTTGACGAATCGGAATAATTTGAAAAATCTTTGTAGATGGTTGCATAAGGATCATATGTGTGAAATTATTTTAAAATCGGACTGGCGATTTTTCTATTGTTAGCTCTGTCGCCCCTATGTGCAATGGTTTGAACAAGTTCGGAAGAAAACTAGCTAAGGTACATCCAAGCAAAGTTTCATCAATTTCCACCACACGGTTTGTTGTGGTCCTAATGTAACTCACTACCAAGACAGCAATCTTAGAATAATACACAAATATTTCACGGATGTGTACAAATTATTCTGTTTCGTCAAAAGAACATGGCCGTAACGGGATTGTTATCACTTTTTCATAATATGTCGACACCGGTCGTAAGTGAAAAGCAGTACTTTTATAAGAAAACTGAAAAAATACTTAAAATCTAAATATTTTTTTATAGATTTCTCACCGAACTGTTCATATCTGTATTTCAACCTTCAAGTACTAACAGCACCGACGGTCATGTATGTTTTAATTATCGACATGATGATAATTTAGAAATTGTATGCCGTTTTACAGTCGCCAATAATGAAAGGTCGTAAGATCTGCTACTTACGACCTATTTACTACTACTGTATATAATTGTTGTATCCAAAATCACGTAATATGTAAACTTAAAAGGTTATTAGTGGCTGATATGACCTTTGTCTTCCGTTGGTATTTCTAAAATTAAGTAAGAGATACGACCGTCTATCATTAACAATGTTTCATTTTTGGTGCAAAAAAACATGATCTTATGTTCAGGTTATACCACTTTTAATGCCCTTTTCGAAAATGTGTAAGCTACGACCTTATTTTTCTGGGACGTCGATATGTATGTAACTGTTTGATATAGTACCCTATATCAGCATTCCCATAAAGTCTTATAACCAGCCCTCTCCTTCCTCCCCCAATCGTGGTCAACACACATTACCTGCCCGTATTTATGTAGTTGATACTTTTAAAATATTCTTGTCGTAAAACATCGGTACTATTTCAAAATAATTTCACAGACATTTTCCTTGTATAACCATCTATCAAAACTGATCAGGGAAGTTGTGAAACTCAGGTGAGCATTCTTGGGCCATACCATGGTCTTCTTGTTAGTTATATGTTTTGAGTTGTAGGTAAGAGGTTTAAAATACACTGACGAGATAAAGAAACGCCTCATTCAAACTCGGTATACAATTTTTCGTTAACCGTGATTCAAAATTAGAAAAGAACAATTCCATTCGCAAATTAGATGCTTTACAAGAATTTATGGTCAATAAGAAATCATTACATTGTCGCATTAAGCTTAAATCTTGAATTTTAATAGCCCGGTCGGAGAAATTGCATTAGAAAAATCAGTAGCGCGTGTGGCCACCTCTGCTAGCAACCACAGCAGCAAGGCGACGCCTCATAGAGCCGCACCAGTTGCGTAACAGATACCGTGGGATTCTGGCCCACTCCTGGTGCAGCGCTGCTACCAGTTCCCGGACGTTTGCTGGCTGGGGTTGACGTTGGCGTAACCGCCGTCCGAGATAATCCCACGCGTGTTCAGTCGGATTGCAGTCCGGTGAACACGCCGGCCAAGGTAAAACATTAATGTTTCTAGCCTGTAGAAAGTCCCTGGTGACGCGTGCAACGTGAGGTCGCGCGTTGTCGTGCTGATAGACTAATCCTTGACGTTGACGGAATAAAGGGACAACTACATGACGTAATATCTGGTCGATGTAACGCCTGGCTGTGAGATTACCTTGGCAAACGACGAGTTGGGACTTAAACCTATGGTTGATTGCTGCCCACACCATTACTCCACCTTCACCGTAACGATTGTGCTCCAAAACGCAATTGTTTGCGTAGCGTTCATGGCGTCGTCTATAGACACGGATACGTCCGTCGGCGTTCCACAAGTTGAAACGCGACTCGTCACTGAACACTACGTTCTGCCAACGCTGGCCGCGATGGTTGCGGGCCCAAATAAGACGTTGGTGACGGTGGCGTAACGTTAGAATTAGACCGCGGTAGGGTCTACGACAGGTAATTCCGCGTTCTCTGAGTCGATTTCTCACTGTATGTCAACTAATTGGACGTCCACGGTTACCTACAACTATACGTGACGTAGATTGCGCCGTCACAAATCTGTCACGTAAATGACGTTGACGTATATAATTATCCTGTCGTATTGACGTTACACGCGGTCTACCTGAACGTGGTCTATCGATAGACGTTCCCGTGTCTCTAACACGTCGAATAAGACGCACAATTGTCGAACGAGAGACGTTAAAACGTCTAGCAACTTGTTCCTGCGTTCGCCCACATTCAAGCATAGCCAAAACCTGAGCCCTCTCTTCAGAATTCAGCCTCGGCATTACGAAAACTAATGTTTTTTTCAGAGAATAGCTGAAAATATGGTTGTGTGTCGTATTACACATGTATATGTGCAAAAAATGTTCAATCAAACCACATGGTTTACATGCACGGACTGCACGAGGAAATCATGACCAGGTACATGAAGTGAACAAATGGCTGAATGAAATCGCGCGAGTTTTTGTTCACTGTGTTTGTCGGTCAGAGTACATGTAGATTTACTACATTTCACAACAATTAAAAGCGTTAGGAAAAAAATAACGCCAAATTTCAATGAGGCGTTTCTTTATCTCGTCAGTATATATGTTAAGATTTTTCGATTATGTTAAGAGAAAACAAACATCTTATTAAACTAAAGTCAAATCTTTCATTTAAGCTGATATTTCAAATGCCTTTCCTTACTACAAAGTGGCCTCCGTGACCTATTGGTTAAGGACACTGACTGCAAATCACTTGCCCCTTAACGATGCGAATTCGATCCTCATTCGGGGCGTTCATCTTCATGTGAGGAAGTCATCCAGCTCGGTGGTTCTATCTGTTGGTGCCGGCTCGTGATGAAATAATGCCCGGAGTGGCACCTGGGGTCTTCCTCCACTACCAAAGCGAATGTCTCCATCTGGCCTATAATTATTAGCAATTAGGAGTGACCTGTCGCTTTTATTTTTAGATTTATATTTTCCAGACTGTTCCATTTATTAAATAAGGGTTTTAAAGATATTTGACTTATTTAAAACTGTAAATATATTTTGAATACTAGGCGGATTGAAATTGCGTTGATAGCTCATTTGGTAGAATTGAAGCATCTTGATTATGATTTAACTTTTTGCGATTAAGAGGCTGTGGGTTCGAATCCCACAAAGGGCGATTGTTTTATGATTAAATTTGTTTTATTTATATTTTGCATATTTTTTTAGATTTCATTTTATTTCATCATTTCAATTTCAGTTCTTATTTCATTCATACAATTTCAATACATTCATAACATTTCATTTCAAACACACGCGCCCAATGGAGCATCCTCACACTCGTTGACGGCGTCGGTTTCCTCCAAATCAGTGTCATCAGCTAATTGAATGACAAAATTGTCAAGAGCTATGTCAACCATGTTGAATAATTCACAATCAAAAAGATATTTGAAAAACCTATGTTATATGCAAAAATAGCATTATGATACAAGTAATGCAATTCAAATACATCTTTAACATGATTATCATTTTAAATGTATGTTACCAATATATAAAATGAAAATAAATAAATTAAAATGAAAAAAAAATATATTGATCACCGTTGGAATTCGAACTCACAAAAGTTAGATTCAACAGCCGTCACGCTTACCGCGGCACCACGGCGTCTAATTGTCGAAGCGGCAGTCATTTAAATATTTATTATAAAATAAGTTACAAAAAGGTAGGGTACCCCTTTACTGAAGTGGTTTATTCTAGTAACCTTTCAAATCTATTAATAAAAGCGACAGGTCACTCCTAAATGCTAGTATGTCGATGCGACGTGAAACAACAAAAACTAAATAAATGTTTCTCACCACAATTTAATTTATTTCAATAAAATAACTTACTAGTTTTGGACACGATAAACTTCCCCTATTGGGCACTGGTTTCACTATCTTTAACTGCTATCCATTTTGAATCTGTAAAGTAATTGCAAAATGTACGTTTCAGAAATAGAAATTAAAATGAATTCATCCTCGAACCTATTCAAGTATTGCAGTCGATATTTGCGCGATAAAGCGTAAGAAATGATAATAATAAAACAACTTTACATACTAGCATTTAGGAGTGACCTGTCGCTTTTATTAATAGATTTGAAAGGTTACTAGAATAAACCAAATATCTTTAAAACCCTTATTTAATAAATGGAACAGTCTGGAAAATATAAATCTAAAAATAAAAGCGACAGGTCACTCCTAATTGCTAATACACATTTTGATATGTGCCCGAGCGTAGCCATGGTAGTGGCTAATGTCATTCACGGTTGGTAAATGGTTTGCGTGATGTCCGGTGCTGGTGTTGCGCGTAAGACGATATTGAGGTAGGTGAACTTCTGTTTTTTGCTCAATATGACACCATTACAACTATTTTCGGACACAAATATGATGCAACGTCGTATGTGTGAAACATCTACTGTTAACCTAGAAATCTAGAAATGTTCCCGGATACTATGTTTCGCGTTTTTCAAAACGTGGACATTTTCACGGAAACAAATATTCACGTAATCATATCTGTCGCGAATCCCGCGAAAATGAAGTCACAAATAAACAATTTAGTATAATAAAGTAAGTATCACGACATAACTGCATTTGTTCAGTTTTTTTTTTGCACCCTTTAATTATATATGTACCCCAATCATTTTCATCCATATCAACTGTTATCCCCCCACCCCGTTCCCGATTACTGACAGTCAGTAAATTACTGTTATTTCACTGTGATTTAAAGCAGTATATCTTTTGTTAGGCGATAAAACTACACTTAAGGTGGTATCACGTTTTGAATTTCCGGTGAATGATAGAAAACAAAGAATATTCAGTTCTTTTCAAAAATCGTTATGTTATGATTCAACCAAATAGTTCCCTTTGTCCACAAGAAAGGAACAATTCTTGTATCATAATATTGAGGTTTGGTACCTTTATTACAGACAAGAAACTAAAACAATAGAAATTCTTATGTGACTTCAGTGAGCTCAACAAAGCAGTTTCAAGCATAAATATTACTGTGGAATGTAAAGTAAGTTCACACTACAATGTCCTACCAAGATACGTACAAAAACAATGCATATGCAGAATGGAGAGATAAAAATAATTTTGACAGCTCGTCTCAACTAATGACAAATTTTGAAAGGTGTATGATGACTCGTGACCTAATTAAATTTTTTCTGTTATTTCTACCTTCCAGTTTGATTTTCTTAAAATGGATCTTCTATATTGTAGCTTACAACTCATAAATTAAAACAATAAAAGAATATATTGTTACCTTACTGTCGTTTTGTCTATCCAAATCACGTAAGAATTCCTATTGTTTCAGCCATTTGTCACTAATTAGAGCAACTCACAGTGTTGCAATCATACAAAGCACATCCCTTATTTCCAAATAGATATTGAGGACTTATCAAATGAGTACATGAATTGGAAACACAATTTGAATACCGATTGTGTATTGCACTAATGCATAAATGTCAGCCGTGACGTGTCCTTAAAGTAGAAATAAATACAAATAATAAATCGCATTGGCTGCCGACTATAAATTACATGTATATGTCGTTCGACAGATGCATATTGTTTCTGTTTTTATCCCCTGTTTGCCTGACAGATCGATATTGAAAAGGCTGTTACATAATACAGAAATAACTTGTCAATCAATATATGTGCACTCATTTTATACAATTGGTACTAGAATTTGAGTTATTAATATTCAGGTATGTGTAAGTATAGAACCATTTTATAGCGATCTGTTTAAGCTGAAGCTAGAATCTTTCGCGTTTTTGTTAGATCAGAGTTTTTCGCGTCTATTTAATTTCACGGAAATATACTACCCGCGAAAAGCGCTAATTTAAAAAGCGCGAAAACATTTCTAGGTTTACAGTAGTTTGTAATTCATGATTCGGCCCTATTATCACATAAACTCTGTTGACACGAAGCGTGGAAAAAGTACGAAAACAACAAAAAACGCCAATTCTAATAATAAACCAACTGTAAAACAGTTGCGAATATCCAATTTATTTCTTATGGGGAAATAATTGAAAAAAAAAAATCGGGAATGGGGTTGCGATCCGGGGAATGGTGTTGCTAGTATACATTATAGACTGAGTTGTTCCTTTTCAATCACAATAGTTTTTACAATGCCATTTTTTTTAAATATTTTTTTTTGCAAAATATAACACTACGTTTGTGGCCAGTGTCCTTAACAGTTTACGGCCAACGGTAGACTGAAAGTAGACATTTAGATCATCGGAAAACAAACGTTCCCTATGCCCTATGTTTTCAGCAAGATACAATAAACGTTAAAGGATAGTTTGCTATTTATATTGAGGTTAAATTTCCCTCGAGAGACTTCAAATGGTCCTAGACACAAGAGTAGGAAACAGATGTTGGCTTTTGGAGTTAGGCGCCGTTTTCAACTGTATACAGACACGTTCGGACGGGCAATCAACCTAACCAAAGATTCTGTACCACCGCAAGTGCCAGCTTCTCCATATGAATCAGAGGTGGAAGACAAAGAATTTCAGATAGTATGTTTTTCATTACATCGTCGTGGAGAACATACGTCTCGCCCAAGAATCGAACTACGACCAAGCGATACATAGATCTGCGCTCTCCCTATTGTTGCCGTTAAGTATAAAATGCGACCTGTATGGAAGCAGTACAGTAGGAAGACATCTTGATTCTCGCAACAACAGCACTCTGAGAGAAAAATGTCCAAAATACGGAGAAGGAACTTCACTAACAGCATTCCCATGCTAGTAAATTTGGAGATGACTTTTTGAAAAGTAAAATCCAAACAATTAAGAATTAATTTTGGAAAGACGTGTTTAGGACTTATACATTTAAATAAGCAGAATGCAAAGAAATGGGTTGACTTCTGTGCTCTACCTGTTTTTTTTTTATAATTCCATGTTCAAAATAGGAGGCACTAGCTTCTACTATCCGAGGTTTGCAAATAGGGGTGTGATTTTAGTAAATGATTTTTTGGACAATAATGGAAATTTATTATCATATAATGAATTTTCAAACAAGTACAACATAAAAACTAACTTTTTGCAATATCAAAATATTATAGAGTCTATCAGAGGATTCTTATCTGCCATACCTTTTATACATGCTGCCAAAAAAGAAGAAAATCCATTACAACCATTGTCAGTTAAAATAATTAACAGCCAAAAGAAAGGATGCAGAGTTATTTATGATCATGTCTTAATATCCAATATCCCCCCACCCTTTTTTATATTTTTCCTTCTATTTTCAAATAACTCATAATGCTTTAAACACCTATTATGTAAAATGCATGACCTTTGAGCTCTTTTTATGTCTTTTTAGATATTAATTACAGAAGATAAAGTACATTACATTGTAAGAAGTATAACTCAGTAATGAAAAGAAACATAAGAATGTAAGAGTTACTTCCCCTCATTCATTATTCGTTTCCTACTATCACTATCTTTGTCTTGCTTTTTCAATTTTCGCTTGGTAAGGCAATTGGTGTTTTGAAAAATAAATGATGTTAGAATTATTTGTGTAGGATAAACAAAACTTTATTCCTATGAAACACAGAACCAAACTTAGTATATTATACGATCTTGAGTAAATACTGAACATTTCTCACAGTTAAATTGCGAGTTTATACTTCACGCACTATATTTTATATATAATGTATATTGAATTGTTGACAGCAATGTATTTATGCTTTTTTTGAAAATAAACGGGTTACTCGTCAGTGGGGCCTCAAAAAAAAAAAAAGAAAAAAAAAAAGGGAAGACATCTTGATTCTCGCAACAACAGCACTCTGAGAGAAAAATGTCCAAAATACGGAGAAGAAACTTCACTAACAGCATTCCCATTTTCGATTTATTGTTATATCTTTTAAATGGTTTAAGATATCGAATTTGCTTCGGCGTCAAAATTTGTTTTAATCTTTCCTCTAAATGATGATATAAATTTAGAAAGTGTATGTTTATGATTGCACTTGCTCTTTGAACCTTTTAAACCACCACCATTGTTTTTCATTGAAGTCAATAGTAAAAATCTAATTTTGGGCAAAATGTATGGTCATTTTCGTTGATATATTGCGCAAAATACGAAAAACGGGAGAAAAAATGTTTTTTGCTTCGGCGATGTTTTAAAGAAAAATCATTGCTCGACTCAAGTGTGTAAAAATAAAAAAGATTTTATGATTTTGCTTACCCTTTGTGCCTTTTATACAATCGTTATTGCTTTTAAAATGGAGAATCATTTAATATGCTTTGGGATTGAATTATCTAAACACAAAAATGCCCGTCGCAAATTATAATATTGAACATTAAAATGTTATAAATTAACAGCTGCTTTTGCCTACATATTTACTGACGTTTTCCTTCCATTACTAGCATTTCATTTTAAAAACAAAATTGTCCTTTGAGCCATTAGTTAAATATAGCTGAAGGCAATTAAAATACCGATTTTATTGAAAACTGCTTTATGGCCCCGCTAAATTTCGGAGATGTACGAAAATTTACGGAAGATACCAAACAAAACTACACGATTATCGATTTTTCAGATAAGGCTCATCAGCAGTCGCGTTTAGTACAGCTAGCCATGGCCGATATGTTCATTGTCAAGATCAGATACCAAAATGTGTGCAAATTTTACGTACTTTGCATTCACAACAGCGACATCATATGTACAAACGAATGGAACGTTTTAGTTAAAAGAATATCAGATATATTCGGGACTTCTTTTTCATAAAATAACATTAAATCATTAAATTATTTAACAATAATCTCCCTAATAATTAACTGATTAATAATGTCCGGTGTAAGTTCCAAGACGGCAGGTAATCAAAATTTTAATATAAAGTCTTGGAACGCCTAGGAGTTTGCAGAGGACAAAAACACAAATGTCACAGAATTAAACAGCTTTCTAAAGTCATCTAAAAATACCATACATGCCGTGTGTATACAGGAAGCGTTTATAAACAGTAAAAAGTTGTCCACACCAAAACTTTATGATTACGACATAGCAACATATCAAAAACGAAAAGATCAAAATGGAGGCGGGAACTATAATTTATGTCAAAAAGGGCATCAAATACACAGTTTAAAACAATTTGTAGATGACGGCGCCACATGGGTTTCATCGCCTTACCCCCATAGAGTACATTAATAAAAGGACAAAAGGTCTTCAATGTCATAGAACAATGGAGTAGGGAATGAGGCTTTACCATAAAACCAGGTAAGACACGAGTACTAATGGTGTCCCAGACAGCCATACAGTAAAATACTGGCCTAATCAAATAAAGCAACGCCGGAGCTCAAGCTATGTAGTAAAACTCTTGAAATAGCCCCATAAGCTAAATTCCTAGGAATGTACTTTGATCAGCATTTATCGTGGCGTCAGCATATAAATGAGCTAGTAAATCAATGTGAAAAAGATATAAACCTCTTGAGACTTATATCAGGAACAAACGGGGGAGCAAATAAGAAAACAAAGCTCCTGTTATATAATTCCTAAATTATGAGCAAAATTAATTATTGTAGCACAGCATAAGCTTCAGCATGTAAAACACAAGCAATACAAAGTAAGGCCTTACGAGTAGTCATAGGCGCATATATACGGCAACCAACAGGATGGCATTATTAGTAGAAACAGCTACCATTAGATCTAACAAGAGTGGCCAGCATGCTCAAATACTGGGCAAGGTCAAGCCGACTCTGTGAAACACTGCCTATAAATAATACAATCAAAGCACTGAAAGACTGCCAGTACCACCGAAAGGCTTAAGGACCGTTACATTCAAAGGAAAGAACACCATATACGGTCATACTCCCGAGAGGTTAACAGGTTACTAGATAAATATCAATTAAATGACATAAATGTACAAGGGCCGGTGTTTACATATAATGCTTGGATTAAGGTCATGACCCCCTGATATCAGCCTTAAGAACTTCAACAATAAAAATAGAGACATTCTTCTGGCCAAAATATATCACAGAAGCGCATATAATGGAACACTATAGGTCACATCAGCGTATTTATATAGATGTAAGTAAAAATCTCAGTAATAATAAAGCGGGCGCAGCCTTTGTTGTTTTTGACTACCATGGCAAAGAAATTTGCTCGTCGGCCCTTAAACTAGAACCTAAAGCCTCCCTGGTATGGATTATGGGAAATGAAAGGGTCGATCAACACGGTTCCGAAATCATGTAGATAGGGTCAAAAACGTGACCTCTAGTGTGTTATCAAGCTTTTCCTTTGATTTTACCGGATGACCTAGTTTTTAACGCCACATGCCCCTGATTCGAACTTGACCTAGAGGTCATCAAGACAAACGTTCTGACCAATTCTCTAGAGTATCAAACTGTGGACTGTAGATTGTTAAAAATAGTTTCCTTTGATTGAAACTGGTGACCTAGTTTTCCGAGACTTTATGCAGACTGGCCAAGTTTTATGCATATCAAAGATAAAATGCAGCACCTATTGCATACACAAACGGGTTTTCTTTGATTTTAACAGATGAGCTCGTTTTTGAGACCAGACGACCCAGATTCACATTTGGGATAAAGATCCTCGAGATAAACATTTTGACCAAGTTTCACGAAGAAAGGGGCAAAAACGTGACCTCTAGAGTGTTATCAAGCTTTTTCTTTGATTTGACCGGATGACTTAATTTTTGACCCCACATAACCAAGATTCGAACTTGACCTAGAAATCATCAAGACAAACGTTCTGACCAACTCTCAAGAGTATCAAACTTAAACTGTGGACTCTAGAATGTTAACAAGATTTTCTTTTGATCTGGCCTAGTGACGCTAGAGCTACAAATAGAAAAAACAACACTCAAACAACTTCTTCACATGAACCATAAACTTAATTTTTATGAAGTGCTTAAGGATGTTCACAAAACTTTTTTTTCAAAAAAAAAGCAAGGTTAGATGGTCAAGGTCCTCTTCAGGTGAGCGACTATGTGCATTTGGGTCTCGTGTTTTCGATAATTTTTAATCTGGAACGACTATACGTATATATACATAGTAAGTCGTTCCAACGACATAGCTAACTCGTTGCCACGACATAGCTATCTCGTTCCCACGAGTTAGTCAGCCAATCAAATTGTTTGTTATATTTATTATACCTGTGATCATCATGGACGACCGAGAAACAAACTTGGACACTGTCTGTGGTCCCAGATATGGCTGCTAAGTTTCACTCTCTGAGTCAATCCGCATTAACTCTAGTGTGTGGTAGAAGCCCTTTTGGTATGCCAGTCACATTGTATGTCGGCCAATATCCGGCTGGGTTTTTTTCGGCTTCAGACTCAGTTTTCCCTAACTTGGCCTGGTGGGGGTTGGACCCCAAGTAGGTTGATATGAGCCGTTCCGTAAGGGCTTGCTTTGGTAGGCCCCATATATCCTCTGGCACTGCATATAGCCCAATCTCTGACTGGTTTGTGTCGCCTTTGGTGTTAATCCGCCCGTACTAGACATAACGTGAGTCTGTTCATGAGCAATAATGGAAAATGCAACACTGCCCACGTCTCCTAGCACCGGCTTAAGCAATATTCAATCTTCAAATCTGAATGAGTTGAAATCAATAATCCCGAAGGACCAGAAAATATAACAACACTGAGATGAAGTCGGGGCCACTTTTTACGGCCGCCACACAGCACTTAACACTCGCTGTTGTGAAGTAAATAAAATCTGGAAAGTAGAGATGTTACCTTAAAAAATCAAATTCATCTTTACAGATTTTTTTCAGAGTATATAGGGAAAACTTTAAAAATATTCTTTTGTGAAACTGCTAGCTCGATTTTAAAATAATTTTACACAAGTGCTTCTTGTGTGACCCTCTACCAAGATTGTTCAAATTATTCCGATTCCTAAAACAACATGGCTGGCAGGGGGCGTATTCACTTTTCCCTTTATGTGTATAGTAGAAACTTAGAAAATCTTCTTGTATAAAACTGTAAGCCGAATTTTAAAAATAATTTCACACAAATTGTCCTTCATCAGAATTTATTAATCCTTTTCTCTAGAGCTTTGTTATTTGGCATGTGATGTAAGGGTTTGACTCTCTACCATACCAAATTATTGCCCTATGGTAAAAAAAAAGTATGGCCCCTATGTGTGACGTGTACTTACTATAGGCTTTTATACAAGAAACTTGAAAATCTTCTTCACTGAATCAATAATAGCTAGAGCCTTGATTTTTGGCGTGTGATATCAAATTTGTAATGTCTACCGTAATTGTTCAAATTATTGCCCTATGTTCAAAAATGTGTGTGACATGTATATACTATAGGCTAACATAGAAGAAACCTAACTCTATACTTACACAAACACACTTGAAGCCTTGTACACAGGTGAGCGCTTTAGGGTCAATGACCCTCTTGTTTCTTCATATGTATATGGAAAGAATTGTCAGCATAATTTCTCGGTCTTTATATGCTAGCCTTTTATCAAACCTTGTTATTATCAATGCTACAAAGTCCTTTTGTGCATGTGCTGAGCACATATTCTCATAATCAAAGAAATTATATATTTCCCATAGACATCAATATTAACTTCAATAACGATTATCTCCCCCAAAAAATGACAAAATTCGAAAAAAAATCTCTCGATGAAACGTTTTTAATTTTGAATGTCTTTAAAGTGACCAAATTTCATTTAAATATTACCATCCAGTCACAAGATATGAAATATGGCTATTACACAATGTTATTCTTAAGCATTTATTTAATTTACCAAAGAAGTATAAATACACAGAATCTCAACTGGAGATAATCTCGCGTAGGCATGTATCACCGCGTTAACCGGCGTTATTGGAGAGGTCTATCAAGACCTCTCCGTAGTGTTGGCTTTCGAACAAGGAGAATTTAGACTAATTTTACGGCGTTAGATATCACTTTCTAGTGCAAATTACGGTAAGCCAGTCTAAAATGACCCAATGCGCTTGCGCACAAGTAAGTTTTGAAATCTTCTAAGACGAAAATAATTGTTCGTTTAAAATAAAGAAATATAGTGTAAGAATATTGTTACAAATGTTGGAAACGGTTCAGTTATTAACAAGAAATATATAGATATATATTTACTATTCTTTGTTTGCAGTATTCAAAGATATGCATATGAATTGAATCACGTTAAAATGTATTTCGTTCAATTAAATGAATTTATTGTTTAACTGGCGAGTTCGTTTGACCCGTTCGGAAGATCTGCCGGAATAAGAAGAGTTCTTCCGAGCTCCTGATAGTCGGAGATGTTAATCACGTGATCAAAACAAGGCGGCAATTCGACAAACTGTGTTATAAACTAGAACAAATAAAATGTTTAGAAAATCAAATAGCACATTAACAAAAATATATATCTGAAAAAAAAAAAATCATTTAAGAAAGAATGATATTTTTTTCACTTCCGACAGACGTCCGTTCGATAGGGATTTTCTTCTAAGTTTTTTTCTAAAGCTTTTCGGAAGGTATTCTCTTGGGCCCGTTGACAAACAAGCCTGTCAGATGAGGTTCTCGCAAAAATGGTTAGATGCTAATTTGGCAGCTTTCACCAGGGACAAGTTTAGTGTACAATTATTGCGGGGTTAGCTTTTGAACCTTTTTAAATGAAATTCAGTAACTAGGAAATGCTTGGGCTTATAGTCCTCGGCTCGGCGGAGGTTGATCACAACCTGAAGATGACTTATGGGTTTAGAGGTCATTAGACCATGGTCACAGTGACTATGACCCCTAATAGGTCACAGTGATCTTCAACAGGGAAACTGTTTTTCGTCTATAGCACAACCAGATAACCAGATAACAATTGTTATCTATGTCTCTGATATAACTTTAAAAGGAACAACACTGGACCTCTCCTAGGTTTCTTTTTTAAAAGAAGCCTACATGTTTTATTGTAGCGTTCGCTGACTTGATCACTCGTGAACAAATCAACAGACGCTTATTAAAGTGGCGATACGGCATTCACATAACCGAATCGGGTCCAATTTTCAAGGCTGAACACCACTAAATCCGACTGTTCTTTATTTTATATAAAATTCACTCACTTTAAAACGGGTTTTCGACATTTCCTAGCATATCAGATTTTCAGAGACTTACATTCCCATAAAGAACTATATCGCTACTTTAGAAAAACAGAAAGAAAAGGGGGTGTTAACATTTATATAAAAAAACTACAGTTCGCTAAATACAACCCGCTAAATTTACTCCTTTTCGCTTCTTTCAATTTCTCTTTTCAAAGCATTAGATTCTTACGCCGCCATTTTTACATAGAATGCGGTAGATACATGCCGATTTCGATAGAAAGCAAAGCGATACATACTGGAACGCGGTAGGGTAAAAGTAAACATGTTGCTGTTGAGAAAAGGCACTAGGAAAGGAAAAAAGATTAGTACTATTTATATTTGGACTACTTGTGACAAGAGATGCCCGGAGTACATTCGATTTGGTAGTGATCAGCCTTCAAACGACCACTGTTGATTTCACAGACTTCCAATCATAAATTTATTCTTCCCCGTGTAGACAATACTAACAACATTAAAGAAAACCCATTAACATTATAAACAAATGATCTGATAGAAACTTTTTCACGTCACAAATTTTATCCTTCTGCTTTCTGTTTCATACACAGGTAACAGCCGACCGAATCGGGTCAAATTTTCAAACGACCAAACTTGATTTCCCAGACTTCCAATCATAAATTCATTCCACCCCCGTGTAGAAAATACTAACAACAATAAAAACACCATTATCATCAGGCCCGGTTCAAAGGCCGGGCCGAGGGGGCTCGTGCTTCCCCTCACCCCTTACCTGAGGAAGCGGAAGTCAGAAGAAATAGATTTGTTGACTCATAAAAGATGCAGCCTACTATTTTGGCATAGGAATAATATTTTCTCAAGCTTTAGACCCAGAAATGCACCATAGGCCACCATTTCATACCTGTATTTCAAAATTTTCCAGGGACAGATTCCCCAGACTCCCCCGCCCCCATCAAGAATGTAATAACCTTCCATTACCTCAAAACTTATACTTAAAAATGCACCAGAGGCCACTATTCATGCCCGTATTTCAAACATTTCCAGAAGGAGAGCCCCCCACCCCCAAGTCAAATATTTCTGGACCCGGGCCTGATCATTATAAACAAACGATCCGATAGAAAGTTTCTCACGACACAAACTTTTATCCTTCTGCTGTCTGTTTCATACACCGGTTAAACGAGATCTCATTCAGTTCCCACGTGATGTTGGCGGGATTTGCTCTATGTGAGGCTTTCAAGTTGCGAATCTTTTATATTTTTTATAGCTCTTTGATACACAGTAATTACCCGTTCGCAGGAATCCTTATATCTATAAACACCATAAATAACCAGTTGAATATAAATGCCTTTAAAGTACACCTATTTTAAAAAAAAAAAAAAAAAAAAAAAAAAAACAAAAAAAAAAAAAACGTACCAATTAAACTTGCCCCTGCCACTTAAGGCTGAACACCACTAAATCCGGCTGTTTTTTATTTCATATAAAATCCACCTAATTTATAACGGTTTTTCGACATTTTCCAGACTAGACTGGTAATAAATATATTTCTACATTATTCCCTTTTTTGACGAATTCAGTTTCATAGAGACAAAAGACAGTCTATTTTAGAGATTTTCACAAAGGGATGATGTTGAAATTATGATATTGGACATTGTCACAAACTGACATACGGGCCTTATTTTATCTGTAGTGTAAATGCAGATATTGCATCATCTTTTTTGTAAATTTTTGAGTTATTCAGGTAAATGTCAGATTTCATGCATAAAATACCTTTAATGTTTTTCTGTATTTCATAACTTAAATTTTCATATAAATTTCATTAAATTCTGTTCAGTAATAAGAAAGTTGATATTTTATAAACTTCAGTAATTCGTGTTTTTATCCCCAAAACTACTATATTGAGCCTCAAATTGTCAATTTCAATTCGCGCCAAAATAGTCAATTTCCGGCTATATCGTGAATCCCGTGAAATGACATTAGTCATAGCTCACGGCTTAGCCGTGAATCCCATGAAATTTAGTATTTGGCGGGACATTACCTTTTAAATAACTGGACTAGAAATATGCCTTGCGCAAAACCACCTTCCGACATTATAGACGAATCTATGTCTGAATTATTTTCTTGCTAGAAATTTATGCTCGATCGAGGTAAAAAATTTATTTTGTTAGATTTTTGTATGATTTTTGCATTACGATTTTTATTTCTAAAATTTTTGTTCATTCAAACAGAATTCTGTAACATTTACTTTTCGGCACATGATTTTGCTAGTTTCGGTATATCAGGATAATTTTTTAAAATTTTTTCAGACTTTGTAAATTATTTAGAAAGAGGAGTCTAAAGGTTTCGTTTATATAAGATGTTAAATTTGTACTAAAATTTGTATCGTGATAATTGCAAAGCACTGTTCAAAAATTTTAAATCAAACATTTCGTTGTTAGGGAACGCCTTTAAACTGCATTGTTATTGTTATGTATAAATCTATACGGCAAGTTTAGAACCATGTATGTAATATATTATTGAAATATGAAATTGTGTGCCAGTCTATTGCATACACATACAATGTCCGTTTTAGTGTATGGCATTAAGAATTATATTGGATGCCAACTATCATATAACGTTTGATTTATATTGAATTTTGTTAATTTGTAGTTGTAAATAATAGCTGCAGTTTATCATGTCCGTATCTATAATGTTTCATCATTTTACTTTTCATATCATTTCATACTTTAACTTTAGTCTTTAAGTAAGTAATTTTTGTAATAATGGAAGTAATTAGTGACGTATTTTAATAACCTGACGAAATGAACTTAGTAGCACATATATTTTGTTAAAAGTAGCACGTATTCTTTATGGGAGCCTACGGAGGTAGGGTGTACCCCAAAGGAGCAGTTTTATGCCCTGACTTTTGTTTTGCTATGGTGCTTACCATATGTTATATATTTTGGGCTTCTTCCGCCAGACGATTTTACCTGGTGATGTCATAACCCGGAAGTACAAATGCCTGAGGTTCACTTGTCTTCACTCGCCTGGAATGTGATATTCCCCAGCGCAGAGCTTTCGTCCCAGGGTTGTGACGTCAACCGCAAAGACGATGATTTTTTTTAAACCTCTGAAAGTCAGCTCAGGGATGCAATCACCTAACCACCATAGGGAGCCAATACGGAATCAACGTATTCACGGTTTAAAGGGACTAGAAGATATGTTGTCATATATTGTTTGTGCTTCTTAAAGTTCACAATTAGATTAAAGACCTGTGTCACGTCAGATTAGAATGGAACAATAAGAACTTTGTATCTAGAGATACTGAACTTTTTTTTTATTTCTTATAATCAGGTTTTTTTTTCATATCACCTTTCATTGTTAATAATCATCTTTTGTAAATAAATTTGTAAATATTGTAAAGGGTGTTGATTTGTTCTGATGGTTACTGTCGCCGGTACGGCCTTTCCTGTCACAATGGTGTCAGAAGTGGGATTGGTCGACCAGACACATTCGCTTATTCGAACATTATTAACACCCATTTAACTGCAGCAATAATTTGTAAAGTTTCCTCTTGTTTTGTTCTATTGTTACACATATAATAGTTTTATTCATTTTTCAGAGTGACGGCTTACCTCAGACAAGACAAGACAGATCCGTAGCTTCAGCTAACCAGTTTTTGTAGTCACAAAATTGATAGACAATTGTTTACGACACTTGGTTTTCTGGGGTGAGTTCTTTCCTTTTTTTTTTCCCTTTTGGGTTTTGTGTCACTCTATGATAAAGCCACCATATATTTGTGCTGAGAGAGACCGCCCTTGACAAGGAGAGTTATCCTATTCACTCTTAATTGTGCGTCGCCCTACTTCTCCCAGTGATCCTATTTTGTATTAGTGTACTGTATACATACCAGATACAGAAATTTTTTTTAATTTGTGGGGGTTAGCAAGCTTGTTTCCCCTTGCATATACTTTTACCTATTTTTTAAGTTATAGTGCTACACAGTTGTGTTATACCTATACTTTATCTTGGGATAAAGCACTTTGAATTTATTTTGTTTATTTGTTACACTAAAGTGTTAACACTAGTTACAGTTGATTAAATATTTGATAAGGCTAGGGTATTTTTTCAGCCTACTGTCACTGATACTTTGTTGATTTTTTGCCTATGCAACCTTGATTGACACATAGTACTGTTGCGCAACTTAGTGTATTATCATTTTAGTGAGGACGTTTTGTGTAGTATATACGTAGTGTATAGTACTTCGTTTTGGCTTCAGTGGTAACTGTTAGAGCCTTAGTGTAAACTAGTGTAGTCTAGTATTCCCTCACGATTGTTTATTTAGTGTCTCGGGTTGTTATAGTTGCTTTAGTACGGTAGTGTTGTGTAGTGTTAACGTAGTGTACTCATTTAAACATGACTAGTATAGTAGAGTTAACGAAGGTAGGAAAGGAGTTAGGTTATGAAGGAGATGAGTTACGTAACTTTGTTAAGGAAGAGCAGGCTAGGGAACGTGAGGAAAGACAGTAGATTAGAGGCAGAGAAAGATAGATTAGAGGCAGAGATATTAAGAGCAGAGGCAGAGAAAGATAGCTTAGAGTTAGAAGCTAGGTTGCAGAAAGAAAAGATAGAATATGAAAAACAAAGTAGTTTAGAAGCAGAGAGATTAAGAGTAGAATCAGAAAAGAATAGATTAGAAGCAGATTGGGAAAGATTAGAGTTCGAAGTTAGGTTGCAGAAGGAAAGATAGAATATGAACGGCGAAAGTAGCTTAAGGCTGAGAAGGAAAAGTTAGAGTTAGAACGTAAGTTAGAACTAGATAAGTTAGAAATGGAAAAGGAGAAGTTTAATGTTAGCTAGGAAGTTAGAAACAGAGAAGGAGGAAGCAGAAAGTAGGAAATTAGAAACAGAGCAAAAGTTTAAGACAGACTTAGAAAAGATGATAAGAAAAAGGTAAAGGTTAAGAGTCCCCCTTTTGATGAAAAAATTGATTCCATGGTTTGCGTACTTAAATTTTGACGAAACGTACGCTGTTGCGCAGGACTGGATTAAAGAGATATGGTCACTTAACTTACCGTTTTTTCCCTAAAGGGTACGGCAAGAGAGGTTTTTGATAGGCTTCCGTTGGAAGATGGGAAAGGGATTATAAATAAACTGAAACCCGCTTTTGCTACGTCAGTTCGAACTCACTGACGATGGCTAAGAAAAAGTTTAGATTGAAAGGCCTGGGGATAATGAACCTTTGTGATGTTTCTAGCAGAATAAGTAGATATTTAGATGGTTGGCTAGATTGAGAAAGGGTTTAGAGAAAACGTACGAAGGATTGTTAGATTTTATACTTAGGGACCAATTTTAAGATGTATGTAATAGAAAACCCTATACCAGAATTTGAGTATTAAGAGGTTAGTTTAAAGCTAGGGATGTAGCAGAAGATGCAGATTTGTTTGCAAAGACTGTGGTGGTCCCAAGTATGTCGTGAATGGAACCCAAATAAGGACCGGAACAAAAAACCCCATATGAAATACCTCATAGACAGTATCCTAGTAGTCGTAATGTAGGCACTAGTAATAGAGGTAGTAGCAATGTTGCTAATAGAGTAGAGGTTATCAACCCTTTGGTGTACTGAAGTGTAATAATGTGGGTCAAAATAGGGCATACTCTATATTACTGTAGGAGTGGAAAGTACGGTAATGTGCTAATGCAGCAGCAGAGGTAAAGGTTTTAGAACAGGAAAGTAGAAAAGGGGGAGAATAGAAATAGTAAGGAAAATAGAAATAGAGGTAGAGGCCGTGACCGTTTTCTGGGAGTAGAGGAAAGGGGAAGAAATAGAGATAGAGATAGGAGTAAGTCAAGTAGGTCAGAGAGTGGAAATAGTATTATAGAACTAAGTGATGTAGAGGAGTTAGGTATGCTTAGTGTAAGTACATGTCCTACAAAACCCGGGTACTTGTAATTTGTAGGGATGTAATGCTATGCGGGTTTACAGTTGTACAGTGTGATAGTGAAACGGGACTTAGTAGAAGCAAGTCAGTTTTTAGAGAAAACACGTAGATGAAAGTACATAGATGGGAGTGAACAAGGCTAGAGTAGCTAGAAAGAAAATTGATTGTCCGTATTTCAAGGGTATAGTAGAGGCGTTGGTTGTAGGATAACCCTCCCAATGATGTTATAATTGGTAATGTAAGGGGCCTGTAGAACCTCAGTTTATAGTTAGCGTCAGCAGTAGAAACTAGGGCCAAGCCAAAGTTAAGAAGCAAGTAAAGCTAAAAGTTCCGTCTCAAGATTTTAGATGTATCTAGAGAGGAATTCTTAGAAAAGCACAGAAAGATAGCACTTTTGATTTGTGTAGAAAGAAGGCTGAGGAAGGTACGATTAAGCAGTGTAGAGGTAAAGGTTCAGTTAGGTTTGAGATTTGGAATAGATTGTTATATAGAGAGTATACCGCCCAGAATTTAGACGAAGTAGACAGTTGATTGTACCTAAATGTCTTAGAGAAACTGTGATGAAAATTGCACATGATTCGTTACTGTCAGGCCATTTAGGTGTAAGGAAAACTAGTGAAGGGTATTAAGCAAATTTTACTGGCCAGGAGTAATGGCAGAGGTTAGGAAGTACTGTCAGTCATGTAGTATTGTCAACGTACTATAGCTAAGGGTAGAGTTAAGTAAAGTTCCGTTAGGAAAAATGCCTTTGATTGATACTCCGTTTAAGAGAGTTGCCGTCGATATCGTTGGTCCGATCGAACCTATGACTGATAGGAAAAACAGATCATTTTGACTATGGTAATTATGCTACTAGATATCCGGAAGCCATAGCACTACCCAGTATTGAAACGGAGAGTAGCAGAGGCATTAGTAGATATGTTACATTAGTTAGGAGTGCCAGAGAAATGCTACCCATTGTGGATCGCAGTTTACGTCAGAACTTATGGCGAAATAAGTAGGTTTTTTGTCATTAAGGCAGTTAACTACAACACCGTATCACCCTATGTGTAACGGTTTAGTAGAGAAGTTTAACGGTAGTTTAAAGCAGATGTTGAAGCGTATGTGTAGCGAGAGACCTAGATTGGGAAAAGGTATTTGAATGCTATGTTGTTTGCCTTACCGGAAGTTCCGCAAGAAAGTTTGGGATTTTCTCCCTTTGAATTACTTACGGTTAAAACAATGCTGGACCGATAACTGTGCTAAAAGAGTTATGGGCTGGAAGACGGAAAAATAAAAAAGAAGAAATAAAAAAAACCACTTTAAGTAGTTTATGGTTTGCAAGGAAAAGTTGGGAGGAAAATTAAACGTGTAAGATAGCTCAGCAACAGTTAGCAAAAGTAGTGCTGATACAAGAAGTTTTTAACAATAGGAAGGCTAGAGATAGGAAGTTTAAGGCAGGTAGTAAAGGTACTGGTATTGTTACCTACGAAACATAATAAGTTGTTGTTACATTGGAAGGGTCCTTACGTAGTAGTAGAGGTAGTAAATAGACAAGATTACAGGATAGATGTAGACGGAAAGTTGAAAAAAAATGCAAACATGCTAAAACAGTACTGTGAAAGGAAGTATAGTAAGTCTAGACCAGATAAGGGTATATTAAGTAAGGTTGGAGCAGCTATTGTAGAGGAGGATCAGAGAGATTATGACAGATTAGACCGAATGAAAGTAGTGATGAGTTTCGAGTAGAGTAGAAAAGGGTATAGTTTTGTGTCCTATAAAGTAGGGTACAGAAACGTACAAAGATGTAGAGGTAAATCAGAGTAAACCAGTAGAATGTAAGCAGGAAAATATAGACTTGTTAGAAAATTTCTCAGATGTACTGACAGATATTCCTGGAAATACTAACTTAGTTGAACATGATATTCAGTTGTCAACTGCAGATCCGATAAGAGTAAAGGGTTATCCTATTCCTTTTCATTCGCAGCCAGTAGTGAAAAAGGAAGTAGATAAAATGTTGGAGTTGGGAGTAATCGAACCCTCAAATGCTCCATTTTCCTCTCCTATTGTCCTCATAAGGAAAAAAGATAACAGTATTAGGTTCGTTTTAGATTTCGCCAGGTCAACAAACTGACGGTTTTCTATGCGGAACCTATGCCAAACTGGAGGAAATGTTTTCAAAGCTATCTAAGTATAGATATTTTCTAAACTAGACTTGAGCAAAGGTTACTGGCAGGTCCCTTTGTCTGAAAAGGCTAAACCCATGACTGCTTTTGAAACCCCGAAAGGTTTGTTCAATTCCGTAAGATGCCCTTTGGATTAGTTAACGCCCAGCAACGTTTTGTAGACTGATGCGGAAGGTTTTGAAGGACCTAGGGCACTCGGATAGCTTCATAGTGATATCCTGGTATATACAATCACATGGCCAGAACATGTAATAGCTCTTTCTGAGTTGTTAACAGACTAAGGGGGGTTAAGTTAACCGCAAAACCGACTAAGTGTTTTATAGGTTTTCAGAAGTTAGAATGATTAGGGCACATGATAGGGGATGTCCAGACCTTGAACCAGTTCCAAATAAGGTACAGGCTATACAGGATGCCGAGAGACCGAAACCCAAAAAGGCAATACGTTCATTCTTAGGTGTAGTTGGATTTTACAGAAAGTTTATCCCAAAATTTTTCCGCCATTGCAGTTTCCCCTCACAGATTTGACGAAAAAGGGTCAGCCCAAATCTTGTAGAGTGGGGTGAAAGTCAAAAAAGGCTTTCCAGACTTTGAAGGCTAGCTAAATGGGTCGCCTATTTTGAAATTGCCAGATTTAGATCAGACTTTTATATTGAGAGAGTAGATGCTTCAGGTTTAGGTTAGGCTCAGTATTTCTTCAGGGAAAATGATGGAGAGAAATTACCTGTAGCGTATGCTAGTAGGAAAATTGCTACATAGGGAGCAAAAAATACTCAGTGATAGAGAAGGAGTGTTTTTTGCGATAGTATGGGCAGTAGCTAAGTTTCACCGGTATTTGTTTGGTAAAGACTTTGTTTTAGAGACAGATCATCAGCCCCTCACTTAATTGATAAAAGCGAAACTTAGCAATTCCAGGCTGATGAGATGGGCATTGGCATTGCAGCATATAGGATCAGTATTAGAGCAATTCCTGGGAGAGAAATGTAGGGCAGATTATTTTAGTAGAGTGTAGACAGGTGGGTATATTATATGGTGTCAAATAGTGACAGTGTTTTTTTTTTGTTGTGTTTGCTATTTTCAGTATGTCATTTGTTTTCATCTAAGAAAATTATAAATTTTCTTTTTAAGGGGGACGTGTGTCAAAAAACTGACATACGGGCCTTATTTTATCTGTAGTGTAAATGCAGATTTGCATCATCTTTTGTAAAAATTTTTTAGTTATTGAGGTAAATATCAGATTTCATGCATAAAATACCTCTAATGTTTTTCTGTATTTCATAACTTAAATTTTATATAAAATTCCCTTAAATTCTGTTCAGTAATAAGAAAGTTGATATTTTATAAACTTCATAATTCGTGTTTTTTTTCCCCAAAACCACTATAATGGGCCTCAAATTGTCAATTTCAATTCGCGCCAAAATAGTCAGATTTCCCGGCTATATCGTGAATCCCGTGAAAAGACAATAGTCATAGCTCACGGCTTAGCCGTGAATCCCATGCAATTTAGTATTTGGGGGGACATTACCCTTTAAATAGACTGGACTAGATATGCCTTGCGCACACCACCTTCCGACATTATAGACGGGAAACTATGTCTGAATTAATTTTTTGCTAGAAATTTATGCTCGATCGAGGTAAAAATTTATTTGTTAGATTTTGGGAGATTTTGCATTACGAAATTTTTATTTCGTAAAATTTTGTTCATTCTACAGAATTCTGTAACAATTACTTTTCGGGGACTATTTTTGCTAGTTTTCGGTAAATCAGGGTAATTTATTAAATTTTTCAGACTTTTGTAAAATTTTTTAGAAAGAGGAGTCTAAACGTTTCGTTTATATAAAAGTTAAATTTTTTACTGAAATTTGTATCGTGATAATTTGTAAAGCACTGTTTCAAAAACTTAAGTCAAACATTTCGTTGTTTTTGGAACGCCCTTACTGCATTGTATTGTTATGTATAAAATCTATACGGCAAGTTTAGTACCATGTATGTAATATATTATTGTAATATGAAATTGTGTGCCAGTCTATTGCATACACATACCAAAGTCCGTTTTAGTGTATGGCATTAGATATTATAATGGATGCCAACTATCATATAACGTTTGATTTATATTGAATTTTGTTAATTTGTAGTTGTAAATAATAGCTGCAGTTTTTCATGTCCGTATCCCATAATGTTTCATCATATACTTTTCATATCATTTCATACTTTAACTTTAGTCTTTTTAAATAAGTAATTTTTGTAAATAATGGAAGTAATTAGTGACGTATTTTAATAACCTGACGTATGAACTTAGTAGCACATATTTTTTTATAAGTAGCACGTATTATTTATGGGAGCCTACGGAGGTGTGGTGTACCCAAAGGGGCAGTTTTATGCCCTGACTTTTTGTTTTGCTATGGTGCTTACCATATGTTATATTTTAGCTTCTTCCGCCAGACGATTTTACCCTTTGTGAGTCATAACCCGGAAGTACCCAAAGCCCGAGGTTTTACTTGTCTTCACTCGCCTGGATGTGATATTCCCAGCGCAGAGCTTCGTCCCATGGGGTTGTGCCGTCAAACCCCAAAGACGATGATTTTTGTTATCCTCTGAAGTCAGCTCAGGATGCAATCACCTACCACCATAGGGAGCCAATACGGAATCAACGTATTCACGGTTTAAAGGGACTAGAAGATATGTTGTCATATATTGTTTGTGCTACTTAAAGTTCACAATTAAATTAAAGACCTGTGTCACGTCAGATTAGAATGGAACTATAAGAACTTTTGTATCTAGAGATATTGAACTTTTTTTTTCTTTCTTATTATCAGTTTTTTTTTCATATCATCTATTCATTGTTAATAATCATCTTTTGTAAATAAATTTGTAAATATTGTAAAGGGTGTTGATTTGTTCTAATGGTTACTGTCGCCGGTACGGCCTTTCCTGTCACAGACATAGGATATAGACTGGCTCAGTTCACTACATTTAATAATAAAAATGTAAAAATGATATATCATAGTCTAGGAGCTAGTCTAGATATTTTATAGCATATCAGATTTTCAGAGACTTATATGCCCATAAAGAACTATATAGAAACTTTAGAAAAACAAAAAGGAGGTGTTAACTTTTATATAAGAAAACTATAGTTCGTTAAATACAATCCGCTGAATTGACTCCTTTTCGCTTCTTTCAGTTTCTCTTTTCGAGACATTACATTTGATTTGGTAGTTATCTGCCTATGAGAAAAAAAAAGATTTTTTTTCAAGGATCAGCATACATTCTCAAGACACATATATTTCAAAATTATCTGTTTAAATTGTTGCAAAATATTGAGAAAATCGAGAGAAATGAGCATTTATTACAGGTCACCCACATTTAAAAATACGCGAAAGTTAGCCCAGTGCAAGCAATATCTCAAAATTTATTACGCTGAATTTACTCCTTTCCGCCGCTTCTTTCAATTTCTCTTTTTGAGACAATAGATTCTTACGCCGCCATTTTTACCTAGCATGCGATAGGAACATGCCGATTTCGATAGAATGCTAAGTGATACGTACTGAAACGTGGCGGAGTATAAGGAAACACGATGCTTTTGAGAAACGGCATGAGGAAAGTGAGAAAGATTAGCACTATCTATATTTGGACTACTTGTGACTAGACCAGCGGTAGCTTACATTTGATTTGGTAGTGATCTGCCTTACGTTCGAAAGCTTAAAGGGGAGGTCCATTGTTTTTCCTTTTAAAGTTATATCAGAGACAGATAACAATTGTTATCTATGTCTATGGTTATATGATAGGCTGTGCTATATACGAAAAACAGTTAATCACTGTGACCTGTCACGGGGTCATCATTCTGTTGGTGATGGCAAATCTTCGTATCAAGTTTAGAAATCCTAGGCCCAAGTTTTCTTGGGCGATAATCAGGAAACAGTTTTCCTGGTCCAGGCCACTGTAACCACGGCCTAATGATCTCAAAATGAATAAGTCATCTTCAGGTTATGATCAACCTCCGCCAAATCAAGGAATGTATACCCATGCATTTCCTAGTTACTGATTTTCATTTAAATATGTTCAAAAGCTACCACTGCAATAATTGTACACTGATGTACAGCTGGTGAAAGCTGCCAACTCGGCATCTTACCATTTTGCGAGAACCTCATTTGACACGCTTGTTTGTCAACCGCCCTGTTCGTTTGGGCCAAAGAGAATAGCTTCCGAGAAGCTTTAGAAAAGCTTGGAAGAAATCCCCATCGAACGGACGGACGTCTGCTGGAAGTGAATAAATATATCATTCTTTTTAAAATGTATTTTTTAGGGATTTTTATTTGTTAATGTCATTTGAAAAAGAAATTCTAAACAGTTTATTTGTTCTAGTTTATTACTCAGTTTGTAAGTTTTATATATCGAATTGCTGCCTTGTTTTGATCACGTGATTAACATCTCTTGGAACCGACTATCGGGTGGAAGACACAGAAGATTTTCTAAAAACAGAAGATACATTGTCGAACATCTCGGAAGAGGTCTCCTTATTCCGGCAGATCTTCCGTGGCCAAACGAACGTGGCAAACGAACCGCCAGTAAAACAATAAATTTGTTTAATTGGACGAAATATATTTTAACGTGATTCAATGCATATGCATATCTTTGAATACTGCTAACATATATATCTATATATTTTGCTATTAATATCTGAACCGTTTCCAACATTTGTAACAATAGTATTACACTATATTTCTTTATTTTAAACGAACAATTATTTTCGTCTTAGAGGATTTCAAAACTTACATGTACGCAAACGCATTGGGCCATTTTAGACAGGCTCACCGTAATTTGCGTTAGAAAGTGAAATCTAGTAGAATAGTCTAAATCCTTCTAGTTTGAAAGCCAACACTATGGAGAGGTCTTGATAGACCTCTCCAATAATGGGGGCAAACATCGAAGTTATATCTATATGATAGTTAAATGCTACATGTGATAGCATATAGGCGCTGAGCATCCAGGAGTCAGGGCAAACATTAGAGTTCAACTTCAATAAAGAAAACATAGGCTGAGCATCTATTCGATAGGACTTGTATGTTGTAGATTCAAAGACATTGTCTGACGGGAACTTCAACACAAAGACCAGTCAAGTATAGTATTATCAGCCTGTAGGAGTTTGAGTTGATTTCATTAGTTGAAGGTTGATAGTTGAAACATTTAGTGATCTTTGCTTGATCCCTGAAATTATCTAGCTCATAACTGAAATCATTCACGAATCACTGGTACACAAATCATTTAGGCAAGGTAGCCAGAGGAAAATTTTATATGTGAGATATATGGTCTCACCATCTATACGTTTTAACATGACATTCTACATCGTTTGTCAGCTAGTCTAAGACATAGTCACCTTAGCGATTGGACCCAATTTATTTTTCAAGATACTAAAGGCGTAGGCACTTCCCTGGGTCATATAACTCGTATCCTGACACGCATTAAAATCATAGCATCCGATCAGGTAAAACAAGATACAAGAAATTTTATTTTACGTCAAATAGCATTAGCTCATTTCCCGACAAATTACAGAAAAGAAAAAATAACAAAAAATAAAAGGAATGGTAAGCGAATAGTTGAAGCATTATTTTAAAACATTTACGTTACAGGGGTTAAGAATGATATAGTTATACAATTAAAACACACTAATTCATAGCACATATAAGCACAAACCTGTACAAGTGAAGCCCACAATCAAAAGGAAATTATCTATCATGTCTATTCAAGAAAATAAAAATAACATTGACATTAAAGTCACAATAAAGAAAATAAAATTCCATTTCGTGGACGAAAAGTCCATTTCGCACTCTATCCCTACCCTCAACAAATGGTTCCTATTTAGGCATACAGGCAAAGCGTATCAAAACATTTTCCCTCAAAGGCCAGAAAAAAAAGTTACAGACAAATCGATTATTTTTGGATATTTGTTACCTTCCCCCAATGAATTAAAAGTGATACAATTCAGGAATGGGTTCATTTATTAAAACACTGTGATACACTTTTATAGAACACCATTTAGAGTAACAGACTACAACTGCATTTAGTTTAAACATATTTTATTTCAGTAATACATGAAACATTTACAAACAATTGATTAAGGAATTGAACAGAAAGCTATATCAGCTTACGGTTAATTGCATTTGATGCAATTCTCTTCAAAAATTAAGGAATTGAATAACATCAAACACTTTACCAAGTTGTGAATTTCTGTTCTGAGAAAACGAAGAAAATGTATGAGAAATAAATAATTAGGCCCCATCTTCGACAAAGCATGAACTTCCCTTATTTTTTTTATTTCCCACATAATCTGAATTTTCTATAAATGCAATAAAACTCCCATTAATGCTCCCTCTAGAGACTTGGATGACCACATTATGATTACTATTATTGAAATTCGGGAAATCAAATACTAAGCTGATGCTCCAGAAATAACCAGAAATACCGTCCTGGCTGTTCTTTTTAGAAGTGTGTTATTGTAAACACGTGTCAAATATTTACTGCTAATCCTAAAAATTCATCAAATAAATACAGATTTATTGAAAAATAAATATATTTATGCAAGTACGGGACGGTACGGGTTTTAATATTATTCAATTGCGGAGCACGAAAAGCTTACGCGCAAACAACAACTTCAAGATTTCAATAGAAGAGGTTCTAGCACGTACAGTTCTGATGTTTTACTACAGTTTGATGCCCAACACAATGTAATGTTATGCTGCAGACATCGCCGTAGTGTACAACACTGGACAATCGTATTTGTATGGTTTTAATTTTCTTTATTCGTACTCGGTCATTTTCGACCCAGTAATATAGTTTACTTGGTGCTAGAGATGTCTTTGCTGTTCATGGGAGATTCTCATAGAGCTCAATTTCTGGCGTATATTTATAAACTGCAAAGATATGATTTACTTAATATTGATTCGGCAATTGACGTGAAGTTCTGTGGAATTAGTGGCGGTTGTTTAACAAACTCGAACCATGTCCTGTTCTTTCAAGATTGATTAGTGAAGCATCATCCTGACTATGGTGTCATGTTCATTGGTAGTAACGATATTGATTAACCAGGCTCTACTGCATTAAATGCAGAGAACACAGCATTGCGAAATGTTTCAATTGCTAAACTTTTCTTACGTTGCTACAATCCGAAACATATCTTTATTTGCCAATTTATTCTAAGGCAACACACCCGCCACATCCCAGCGTACATATACAATGATTTTATTACTGAGAAAAGCAAACAGGGTGTTTAAGTAAGAACTTGGAATACTTAACGTACTGGAATTTGAAAGGAATGAAACATTCTAATGCTAACATTTTACAGATAGATAATACGTGTTCATTTCAACAACCTGGGATTTGAAATTTTTCCACAATGTGAGAGAAATGATTTTGAAGTGCATTGCAGATATGTAATTCACACATGTACTGGAAGATACTGTATTCTAATTGGTGGCACAGTTGTATCTATATTATCATATAACAGTAAGTATAGACATAGTAAGTATATTAGCCGTCATATATGATAGAACCAAACCCATATGGGGTCCATTTCAGTTAGATAAACAAGACTTCCTGCAGGTTTATGAACATGGCAGATCTTGTATATCACAAATTTTCTGTCCATTTGTGGTAAAAGACTAAAGGTAGTTAAATGGACTAATAGAATTATAAAGTCTAAACACATTGTCTGTATGTGTTTATATAGTTTAAATGTAGTTAAATGGTCTACTAGAATTATAAAATCTAGACACATTGTCTGTATTTGTTTATATTCTGTTCCACTATTTAAATAATGGTTACAGACAAGTAATCTGCAGTCAAATACACCGCAAGTTGTCAACTGGGCAACAAAATATGATCGTTTTTGACAACTGTCTACATTTATGTAATCAAATGGGCTGCATGGAGTCAAATAGGTTACTAAGTCTATGTTACTCAGATATTTTGTCCGTTATTGATGTAGTCAAATGGACTACAGTGTAGTCAGTATGGACTACTTTGTATAGTCAGATGGACTTCTTTGTATAGTCAAATGGACTATATGTAGTCATTGGACTACTTTATTTAGTCGATGGATTATTTTTACTGTATGGCTAAACACAGGATGACTGCCATACACTTTTAAAATGTTACAAGAAGAGATTGTTGTAAATACAGTATTATCTCGTGGAAGTTGATCTTTACATGCTGTTTTAGTAAGTATAGATATAGTAAGTATATTAGCCTGTCATATATGATAGAACCATTTCAGTTAGATAAACAAGACTTTCTGCAGGCTTATGGACATGGCAGATCTTGTATATCACAAATTTTCTGCCCGTTTGTAGTAAAAGACTAATGTAAGTAACTGGACTAATAAAATCATAAAGTGTAAACAGATTTCTGTATTTGTTTTTACGTTTGTGGCCGATAGTTTAAATGTAGTTAAATGGTCTACTAGAATTATAAAATCCAGACACATTGTCTATATTTTCTTATATTCTGTTCCACTATATAAATAATGGTTACAGACAAATAATCTGTAGTCAAATACACCGCAATGTTGTCAATGGACACAAAAATGATTTGTACTTGACAGCTGTCTACATTTATGTAGTCAAATGGGCTGCATGGAGTCAAATGGGCTACTAAGTCTATGTTACTCAGATATTATGTCCGTATTGATGTAGTCAAATGAATAAAGTGTAGTCAGATGGACTACTTTGTACAGTCAGATGGACTTCTTTGTATAGTCAAATGGACTATATGTAGTCATATGGACTACTTTATTTAGTCGATAGATTATTTTTACTGTATGGTTAAACACACAGGAGGACTGCCATAACTTGTAACATGTGACAGAAGAGATTTGTTGTAAATACAGTATTTCTCGTGGAAGTTGATCTTTACATGTTCTCGTATATGGTTTTCTATTTCATATGCCACCAAGACAGTGAAGGCTGCTGCAGCTGGGGAAGCAGCTAAACCAAACGAAGAACAAACCAAATTGAGCAGGTTTTAGACTCTAACACATCCAATTTATCAGAAAAAGACTTGAACACAATTATATCAAATGCTGTTCCTGCTGTCACACGAGGTATGTCGTAGTTTATTTAAAGATCTCGACTTGAAGGTACTACCGCCTGATATTCAGAACCAAAACTTCGGAAAAGAACAGATACCTTTGGAATCCACACAAGCACTTCAACATCTGCTTCAACACCAACTTTGCCAGCTTCAGTTATGAATCAAATTTCTGCGACATTTTGCATCCCACTTTTCTTTGGTATGATGAAAAAATCAAGGCTAAGATTGTATCAGATCAGTTTGTGGAGTAAGATTCCATATAAAATAAAGGTGATTATCAATATCATTTAGTCGAAATGGCAGAAGGAAACTCTCGTTCAAAAAAGTTTTAAATCGTCGACCAGTATAAAAATGCTGGATCAAGGGTTTAATACATTTCATATTTTTACAAGTGTTTACACAGACAGACACCCAACATCTGCTGCTACTTTAATGATACATTGCGACATAGTTCGTAAACTGCAAAGCAATCGGGGGATTCCGCTGCCATTTTTACGATAGACAATTTAGTCTCTTATAAGAAGCAAGATTGGCTTCGATTTCATATGGGGAAATCGATACCCAGTTAATACACGCAGGCACTGGTCATGGGGTTAATTAAGCCAAAACAAAAACAGTCTTTTCTTGGCGCAAGATCTAAAACAACCCGTGCTTTGATTTTAACAACGGGTCTAGTGCCAGAAAATCGTGCATCTTTCAGCACAGATGTCAAAAGTGCCCCGGTCCTCATGGACGAATTGTGTGTTTTTTAAAAGGTGCAATCAAATTTCAAGTCAAAGAACTGATAACGTAACCCTGTGCATGGTGCCTGCAGTCTTAAATAAGGCTACTTTTCATATTGTTACACCAATTAATTCTTGATAACCTACGATACTGGCTCCAAGGTGCGACTTGAAATTAACTGAATATTTGATGAATGGCTTCACAAGGGCTTTAAAATACCTTTTTACAGGTACTCATTCTAATAAATTTCCTGGGAACTTAAAATCTGCGACTGAAACTTTAGAGGGCATTAAATCACTGTTGAAATTGATGCGGGTCGTGTTCCGGGTCCTTTGAATGAACCACCTTTCAGCAACTTTATGGCCTCAACTCTGGGTTTAGTACCAAATCAAGAACCCAGTGAATTTCGTGGAATATATTATTTATCATTTCCAGAAGGTCAATCTGTTAAGGCTGGAATCCTATCAGAATTGTGTTTTGCTCAATATCAAAATATTGATGATGCAGTAGAACTTGTGAAAACTATTGGACCTGGTGCGCTTCTGTCAAAATGTATGTCCAAATGCATTTAAAATCATTCCAGTTCAGTTGTAGGCTTGGTAAATAAACAAACATCTCAGGACCTAAGTATATATGCCTGGTCAAAAGATTAGTTCTACAATGTTTGAGATATAACTTTTTGTTTTAAGACACACATTTTAAAAACATTGCAGGTTATCATAATTTAGTTCTAAACAGACACACGTTTGCCAGTTGCATAACTTAATACGGTCAATGGACGTAGTTTGCAATTCGCAATTTCTACTTATACTGCTAACAGCCATTTATTTATTGACCTTTCATGTTTTCCTTCGAGTTGGAGAATTTACTTCATCCTCTCCCGACTCGTATATTATAGTAGTAGAACATGTATAATAACATTCATTCGAACTAAATAGCTTTGACTTGGTTCTGAAAAGCTATAATTATAGTCAAGGCAAGACCCATAAACTGCATATATCATGTTGTCACTATGAATTAGGTATGTGCCCATTGCATGCATTGTACTCGTATCATACATTAAGTAACGCTCCACCTGGCCCACTATTTCCGTTTTTGATAATCATCCAGTGACAAGATATATATATATTTTTTTGTACCAAGCTTCAAATGTCACTCACTCGGTTAGGGTATAGTAATGACTTTTACAAAGGTCATAGTTTCCGCATTGGTGCGGCATTGCAAAGAGGTTTATGGGGAGTTTCAGAAAAAAAAATCGACCTTTTGGCAGGTGGTTTTCAAACGCTTATAAAAAGTATATTCGCATTCCTATGGGAGAAAAAATAGATGGGGTCCAAGCCCCAATCATATAGGTATATCATGGTCACAAATGTGATTGGGTCAAGGGTCTCTCACCATGTGATTATCATGTTAACAAGTATTATTCAGTTATCCTCTTAAGACAAATATCAGTATTGGATTTTAGAAGTCATACACCTTTGTTTGGGGTGGATTATTTTTATCAGTTGATATCTAGTTTTCTTATGTTTGTAATTCTTATTGCTAATGGTGCGATGGGGTCATGGGTCTCTCGCACTTATGTTATCATGTTACATGTACACAAAGTTTATTAGTAGGCAATTTTGCATGTTTTCATAAGTTACTGATATTTTGCTTGTATGATGGTGCCAAGGGATGCTCGCCTGTATTTTGTCATGTTAAATATACTTGTACCATTGTCTACAATTTCTGCCTGTTAGAGGATGTAACACTTCAACAAGTATTCTTCAGTTATCCTCTTAATACAAATATCAGTATTGGATTTTAGAAATCATACACCTTTGTTTGGGGTGGGTTATTTTTATCAAGTTAATATCTAGTTTTCTTATATTGTAATTCTGATTGCTAATGGTGAAATGGGGTCATGGGTCTCTCGTACTTAAGTTATCATTTTACATGTACATAAAGTTTATTAATAGGCAATTTTCTAATATTTTGCTTGTGTGATGGTGCCAAGGGATTCTTATCTCTATTTTGTCATGTCAAAATATACATGTACCATTTTCTACAATTTCTGCATGTTAGAGAGTGTAACACGTTAACAAGTATTCTTCTGTTATCCTCTTAAGACAAATATCAGTATTGGATTTTAGAAATCATACACCTTTGTTGGGGTGGATGATTGTTATGAAGTAAATATTTAGTTTTTAGCTCATCTGATTTTTTGAAAAAAAATGATGAGTTATTGTCATCACTTGAGCGGTTGTCGGCGTCGGCGTCGGCGTCGGCGTCTGCGTCTGCGTCGGCGTTGCCTGGTTAAGTTTTATGTTTAGGTCAGCTTTTCTCCTAAACTATCAAAGCTATTGCTTTGAAACTTGGAATACTTGTTCACCATCATAAGCTGACCCTGTATAGCAAGAAACATAACTCCATCTTGCTTTTTGCAAGATTTATGGCCCCTTTTGTACTTAGAAAATATCAGATTTCTTGGTTAAGTTTTATGTTTAGGTCAACTTTTCTCCTAAACTATCAAAGCTTTTGCTTTGAAACTTGGAATACTTGTTCACCATCATAAGCAGACCCTGTACATCAAGAAACATAACTCCATCTTGCTATTTGCAAGAATTATTGCCCCTTTTGGACTTAGAAAATCAGTTTTCTTGGTTAAGTTTTATGTTTAGGTCAGCTTTTATCCTAAACTATCAAAGCTATTCCTTTAAAACTTGCAACACTGTTCACCATCATAAGCTGACCCTGTACAGCAAGAAACATAACTCATCCTGCTTTTTGCAAGATTTATGGCCCTTTTGGACTTAGAAAATATCAGATTTCTTGGTTAAGTTTTATGTTTAGGTCAATTTTTTTCTCTAAACTATCAAAGCTATTGCTTTAAAACTTGCAACTCTGTTCACCATCATAAGCTGACCCTGTACATCAAGAAACATAACTCTATTCCTGCTTTTTGCAATAATTATTGCCCCTTTTGGACTTAGAAAAATCATTTTCTTGGTTGAATATTATGTTTAAATCAACTTTTCTCATAAACTATCAAAGCTATTGCTTTAAAACTTGCAACAGTTTTTCACCATCATAAGTGGACACTGTACATCAAGAAACATAACTCTATCCTGCTTTTTGCAAGAGTGATGGCCCTTTTTAGACTTAGAAAATCATGGGTAGGACAATATTTCTATTATACAAAAAAAATCAGATGAGCGTCAGCACCCGCAAGGCGGTGCTCTTGTTTATGTTTATAATTCTTATTGCTAATGGTGCGATGGGGTCATGGGTCTCTCGCACTTATTTTATCATGTTACATGAAGTTTAATAGTATAGGCAATTTTGCATGTTTTTATGAGTTACTGATACTTTGCTTGAGTGATGGTGCCAAGGGTTGCTCACCTGTATTTTGTCATGTTAAATATACCATTTTCTACAATTTCTGCATGTTAGAGGGTGTAACACAACACAGTAGTAAGCTGTTAATAAATAAATGATACACTCACTTTCTTCGGATGGGGTTATTGCTAATAACTTAATAAATGAAATTCATTTATTATGTTTTTGCAATATGTGGCATAAAGGTTAGATCCCCACCTTTGATGATGCATATCAACTGTTAATATTTGTCTTTTCTTGATAAAATTAGTCACCTATCACATATTATGTATGATGCTGTAACAGAACCATTTATTGTTAATTGTGTTTTCAAATTCGTCATTTAGATATTAAATCATCATCAAACAGAGCTCATAAAGTGAGTGTAAGATATATACCTTGGTTATATGGAGCTAATGCTACGGAGCTTGCATAAATACAGATTTATTGAAAAATAAATATATTTATGCAAGTACGGGACGGTACGGGTTTTAATATTATTCAGTTGCGGAGCACGAAAAGCTAACGCGCAAATTATCAACAACTTCAAACCCTCCCTCCCATCCCTGGTATGCTCAGTATACCTATAGTTGTAGATAGTTCAACATGTGTCAGTCAATTTTTGTTGTCTTGATAGATATGTCATTACAGTTTCATTGTAAAAATGATGTTCAACATAAGATAGTCATTGTTATAATAGATATTTCTCATACTTCTTAATTGTTAGCATGGCATTCAACATACATTTATAAATGCTGTATTGATACTTCACATGTAAATATAAATATATTGATATCATTACTTTTAACTGTAAGGCTGACATTCAGTGTGCTATTATTATTATGCTAGTTATTGTGCCATTACTTTTTGACTATAAGACTGACATTCAACATAATATTATACTGATCATTGTTAATTAATGGATATGTATTTTAGTATTTTCCCAGATGTAAGACTATCATTCATTGCTTATTGGCATAAAGGTTAGATCCCCACCTTTGATGATGCATATCAACTGTTAATATTTGTCTTTTCTTGATAAAATTAGTCACTTATCACATATTATGTATGATGCTGTAACAGAACCATTTATTGTTAATTGTGTTTTCAAATTCGTCATTTAGATATTAAATGACAGATTTCAATCAAAGATACGTGTTGGGTTTTGATTTGATTTACTACATCATCAAACAGAGCTCATAAAGTGAGTGTAAGATATATACCTTGGTTGTATGGAGCTAATGCTACGGAGCTTGCATAAATACAGATTTATTGAAAAATAAATATATTTATGCAAGTACGGGACGGTACGGGTTTTAATATTATTCAATTGCGGAGCACGAAAAGCTAACGCGCAAGTTATCAACAACTTCAAACCCTCCCTCCCATCACTGGTATGCTCAGTATACCTATAGTTGTAGATAGTTCAACATGTGTCAGTCAATTTTTGTTGTCTTGATAGATATGTCATTACAGTTTCATTGTAAAAATGATGTTCAACATAAGATAGTCATTGTTATAATAGATATTTCTCATACTTCTTAATTGTTAGCATGGCATTCAACATACATTTATAAATGCTGTATTGATACTTCACATGTAAATATAAATATATTGATATCATTACTTTTAACTGTAAGGCTGACATTCAGTGTGCTATTATTATTATGCTAGTTATTGTGCCATTACTTTTTGACTATAAGACTGACATTCAACATAATATTATACTGATCATTGTTAATTAATGGATATGTATTTTAGTATTTTCCTAGATGTAAGACTATCATTCATTGCTTATTGGCATAAAGTTTAGATCCCCACCTTTGATGATGCATATCAACTGTTAATATTTGTCTTTTCTTGATAAAATTAGTCACCTATCACATATTATGTATGATGCTGTAACAGAACCATTTATTGTTAATTGTGTTTTCAAATTCGTCATTTAGATATTAAATGACAGATTTCAATCAAAGATACGTGTTGGGTTTTGATTTGATTTACTACATCATCAAACAGAGCTCATAAAGTGAGTGTAAGATATATACCTTGGTTGTATGGAGCTAATGCTACGGAGCTTGCATAAAGACTTTTAAATTCTTTATTTGGCATCTGATAGAGACAAGTATGGTGAAATTATACAAAATAAAAGCAAAAAATGTCCAAAAAATGTCAGTTGACCCCTTAGAATGTCCTTAAGGGCATTTTCGACACTTAAGTTACGTCGTTTATTTTTCCTCACGTTTTGGTCTTTTGCTGGGACGCACATTTTTTTATATTTCCTTTTCTTACACGCAAGCAGGTTAAGCATGCGTATTAAGTACCGACGGAAAACATTAAACGAATAGCCAAACGACACGCAATACTACGATGACGTGTCCATATCTTTTTTAGTATAAAAGTAAGAGATCAAAATTAATATTTGTTAGAGTAGAACACATGATTTTATCCGTTTCATGTAACCAGCGAATTAAAATATTTTTTTCTCAATATATGTATGACTTTTTGAAAGAGAAAGTCAGTGTTTTAAACCACTTTCCAGCTCCCAGAAATTTGGATTTATCAGAAAAAGGGTATAGACCGGATTTACAGGGCTGCTTAGCATACTCGAGTTAGAATGAAGTTTGTTTGGACAAAACGGGTATTTAATTGCAGTATTACCGGTTCGCTCTAATTATCAATTTAAAAACGTCTTGTTTACCTATGTTTCGTCAAGATATCGTGTTTCTTTAATCAATACTATAATTGTGTATTGAACGAAATAGATTAAAAAAATTACAGGACATAGTAGACGCGGGAGGACCATAATCAAATCGGACTAACCAACTATTATACGTTTACTGATAAATCCTGCCGTCGTGAAATCTGACCAATATTTACCAGGAATTGACGCTGTTGATACAGATATGGCTACTGGATTTGATGAACAAGAGACTGATTCTGATACAGATGGAAATATGGTAAGTACAGTGTCATCTTGAAACAAAAGTTACGAGAATTGCAGAGGGTCAACTTTCTCTGCCATTTCTTTCCTAAATATTGTGTTGACTTTTGCATTTATATGATGTGATATTGTATTAGCACTTTTCGCTGTTCAAATCCTGGAATTAGTACAGTCAAACACTCACTTAAGACTCGCTGCAACAGTATTCATTCCTGGGATAACTTCAAATGTAATTGTAATTTATTGCAGTTAAATAACATTTATACTGAGTACAGTCAAACCTGTGTTAAAGACCACCTCTGAACAGAGACCACTTGGCTCTAAAGACCACATGTTTCGTTTCCCATTTTGATATTTACAGTGTATTTTAACCTGTGAATAAAAACCATCTCCCAATAAAGACCACATTTAGGCTCGCCCAAGTGTGGTCTTTATAGACAGGTTTGACTGTAATTGAATTTAATTTGTAATTGGGTGACTTTTTCATTTACTTTTAATTGTAATTTAATTAACTACAGTGCAGTTTTGGGGTGTAATCATACCGAACTTTCAATTTTTCCAATAATCGGTGTTATCGGGTTTTTGACACATTAAATAAAAGATAAATTCGATGATAATTTTTACATGGTTAAAGATAACGAATTTGCTTCGGCGACAAAAGTTGATTTAATACTTCCTCTAAATGATGACATAATTTCAGAAAATGTAAGTTTATTATTTCATTTACCCTTTGAACCTTTTATATCACCACGCTTGTTTTCCACTGAAGTCAATAGTCACTGACTAATTCTGGACAAAATTTAGGGTTATTGTCTTTGATATATTGTGCAAAATACGGAAAATGAGGAAAAATAATCGTTTTTGCTTCGGCGATGTTTCACAGAAAACTTATTGCTCAACACAACTGCGTAAAAATGAAATAAATATTTTTTTAGGATTTCGCATACCATTTTCGACTTTAATACAACCACTATTTCTTTAAAATGAGACTCTGGACGGCTTGGAAATTTCGGAGTTTCCAGAATGCATTAACTACCTTTGCTTTAAGCTGTGGACAAAAACAGAATACTGTGAAAGATTTTGGCTGAATACAATATATTATGACCTTGGGTAACTTTTTGCCACAAGGCCAAATGTGGCAATATTTTAGAAAATGTGTCCATATTTTCGCGTACCTATGTTTCACTATTAGCTAACTATGGACTTAAGAGTCTTATAAATGGCTTATATTTCTAATGGATTTTAAGAAAGCATACAAATACATGATAGCTATATGCTTTATTTCTTTCAGATCACATTGTTTAATTGATTTCTGCTTAATCGAAGGAAGACGGTCTTCGGCCAGCATCGAAAAATCCCAAAACTGGCATCTGCTATCTTGTTTGAAATAAAAATTGATTACGTATTTCGTACCAACATGCGTTCTATAAATGCCCGCCACACCCCACCTCGTTTTAATTTAATTCAAGCCAAATCTAATATGGTGACCTACCAATTTTCTTTTTGTTTTCGATAAGGTAGACATTTGCAAAGACATATGCCGAGTTTGATTTAGTCCTATTATGTGAAACTCGACAAAATAGCAGAAATACCAATTAAGATTCACAAAAATATGAAAATAGAACCATCGGTCTGCTAAACAACTATTGTTCTTTTTTTACAGTATCAATTTCTTTTGATTTTTCTGAGCATTCTCCGCTAGAAATATTGTTTTCTGTTATAAAAATGCTTAGATTTCAAATTTATACTAGTTATTGTACTTTATTAAAATACATTGTAGGAGTATGAAAATTAACATAGCATCATATCTGAGGACAAATAAAACTGAAATGTGCTGGTGACCTAGTATTTTCATTTCATTTTTTAATACATCATAATATGTTCTTGTAATACAGAACATTTCATCAAAATCTATTATTGCGAAAAGAAAAATGACGAAACTTCCGCGAGCGTCTTTAAGACAATGTTAGTGGGCGAGAGGTTCGTAGCACATTTCATTACCTCTCATGTAAGACTCAGTGTAATCGAGTCTTCTATTGTTTCTATGCATGCTTCCAGAGGATCTTTCTAAAAAATTTATTCGATCGCGTTATAGGATGTTCTTACACTGCTTGGCGTCATATACACACATTTTCGTCGTCACGTTGATAATGTTCATATCCAATAATTGTATTACATGATTTGATATAAGCAATATCATGTTGTTTACGTACAATTTACAGATGGACACAGTTACCTTACATGAAAGTGTTAACATCACAAACACAGGCCACCCCTGCACCACAAGAATGCTCGATGAAAGCAATTTCCAAAGACTGAATAGTGAACATTGCTACACCAACTCTGATATGATACCAGAAGATTGCTTGACGGCTCAATATTCATCTAATTCTCTGAGAGAAGTTCCTGTTGTTAGTACTACTGACCTGACTCGAATACTAGATACTGAAAAAAGTGTCTTTCGTGAACTGAATATTAATACAAGAAGTTATGGAAACGATCATTTAGAAGAGGGACCTAAACCTATTGTCATATATAATGATAAGGACAATAGACGCACTTTCAATAGAAAACCTATAGGCTCTTTATGTACCGTTGAAAAGAATGAGCAGGAAAAGCATATTTTATGTTGCAGTTCGGCTAGATTGTTAGAGAAAGAAAACTTATTTAATGCGGCAAAGGCGTACAAATTAGCCTTGAAATATAAGCCAGATTTTGAACTTGCTAAGGAGAGGCTTAAGTTTGTTCATGGCCAGATATTACAAAAAAAACGAAGCGAATTATATGAAATTGTACTCACTGAACGTCGCGAGGAAGAAACGCCTAATTACGAATACAATGAGCAAATCAAAAGCATCAGAAATTCTAATTCATCAGATAAGATTTTTGAAACTGTGCTTAATAAGGCAGTAGAACACAGTATATGTTCGAATCAAGAAGCAGGTCAGGTCATATATGAAATGCTTTTTGATCTCAAACCGAACTTCGCTGAAGAGCTTGTTGTTCAAGTTCACTGTGATCAGCAGGTATGTGTGTGGAAGGATGAAAACACGTTGATGTTAGAAAAAATAACAAAGCTGCAGCTGTTATATGGAGATACACCTTTAGTAAAACCACATTCAGCATTTACATATCTTCCATTCCAACCTACATTAAACAGAGCTATAGCTGCAAAATATGCAGATGATTGTTTGCAGAGGGCTACCAGTTTATCTATAAAACAGCGATCGAATATATCTGGACCTAAAATTAAGGTAGGTTACATAAGCTCAGATTTCAAGAATCATTCCATGTCACATCTGATAAGTGGGATCTTTCAACTCCATAACAAAAATGCATTTGAAGTTTATCTGTATTCGCTTACTAAATGTGATGATTCAGTTTTTAGACAAAGAATTGAAGAAGGAGCTGATCATTTTCTTGACATATATGAAATGGATTTTAAAGAAATACAGGAACGTATTGTGAAAGACGGAATTAATATTTTAATAAATCTGAATGGGTACACACAAGGAGAAATGAATGAGTTATTTGCTCTCAAACTGGTAAAAGTTCAGGTATTGTGGCTTGGTTTCCCAGGTACAAGTGGGTCGAATTACATGGACTACATAATTACCGATCCTGTTTCAACACCGTTAGAATTTGAAACAGATTTTTCTGAGAAGTTTGCATATTTACCCCCCACGCACTTCATTGGTGACCATCTGAAAATGTTTCAACATCTGGTAGAGAAGATTGTGATTAAATCATACACTTGTGACGATAGCAACAGTTTAATAATCAGTGGACAAAATTTGGAGCCCTTCAGAAATGCTTGTAGAAATGCTGGGCTTACCATAGAGGGAGACAAAGAAAATGGCGAATCCGTAATTATACCTTTCCTGTACATTCTTACATGCAAATTTTCAAATCACAATTTCTGTGTTATGACTGAAAGGCTTTTACCGCGTTTCATAGTGGATTTATTGTTGAAGAAAACTGTTTATGCACTTCTAAGATCAAGCAATAAGCTAGTCATATTTGGTGTCGAAATTTTAAATGGGGTGAAAGTAGGAAGGCAAGAGGAACAAAGCAAATGGTCAACAGGCGAAATAGTACCTGATTCTTATATTTATACCGCAAAATGTCAGTATGGTCTGCCAGATAACAAAGTTATATATGTAAACTTTAATCAGAACTACAAATTTGACAAAGTGGCACTTGATATGTGGATTAAAATATTGAAGAATGTGCCAAACAGCGTAATTTGGCTTCTAAGGTTCCATGAAGAATCCGAAACAAACATAAGAAGATACATAAGGCAATCAGGCGAAGCCATAACTGATGATAGAATTGTCTTCTCAGATCCTGTAAAGAAGGAAGAATACATACGTCGTGCTCAATTAGCTGACGTGTTTTTAGATACACCTTTGTGCAATGCACATACGACAGGCATGGATGCTATTTTTGCTGGGTTGCCATTAGTAACTCTACCGCAAAGAAATATTGCCTCAAGAATAGCAGCATCTCTTATAAAAGAACTTGGCTGTGAAGAGCTTATAGCCAAAGATGAGGAGGATTACGTTGATATTGCAGTAAAGCTGGGAAACGACTGTCGTCTTCTGAAGAACATGAAGAGCAAAGTATTCACGAGAAGACTTGAAAGTAGTTTATTTGATCTTCCTAAGAAAGTAGAATCTCTAGAAGAACTTTTCAAATGTATGCACAGTCGTAGGAATCAAAAACCCCAACATATAACGCAGCTAGTCAGTAAATCAGTGAAAGAAGTACCGGCAAACATACTACAGCAAGACACAGTAATAGTACAGTCTGTTGTGGAACACGTGTCTCTCCAAAGGTCAGAAATACAAGAGCATTCCAAAAATTTGACACAGCTGGTAAATACGGAACTGCCAATTATAACAGAGGAGCATGAATCTGATGAGGAAGTTGAAAATGGAAATATCCCTCTGTTAGATGACATCGAGCAACTATGAATATTCAAATTGTTTTGACACGTTTTAAAATGTGGACGCTGTTACTGTTCACTTAATACAGATATTTATTCAAATACAATGGAAAAGAACTTCATGGCCTTCAGTTTGGAAAAGCTTTGAAAGGTAAGCTTGAGCATCTGCTACTATTACAATTTGTGTAACATTTATATGCATAGTGTCATTATTCAAATACAAGAGCAGACTTTGAGTAGCTGCTCCTTTCTCCAGTATTCTGGCTCCTTCACATCTTAAGAAGGCGCGGACACTGGCTAACCTAGGTCAGGAAAGCATTTAACGTCTTCCACCGGTGTCCATACGGAAGCCGCATATGTGGCCTTAAAGACGTCGTTCTGTCAAAAAGAATTCTGTTGCTGAAGTGTTTACAAGTCGAAAACTATGTACGATTGATCACTTAAAAAGTTATGCTACGAAGCTATGAATTTCCACCACATCAGAATGGTGTAATTAGAAAGTATTCAGCAGACTTTACGAGCTTGACTATTTCGAAATAAATACAGTCACTATAAAATCAAAATGAAGTAGAAAATAGGGCATAACGTAAGGTCTAAATTCACCAAAGCCTGGACAGATGAAAGAACAACTGATAGGAAAGCGATCTTATAAAACAGTAAGTAACAACTTTATGACGTACGCCCAATATTTGACTATACCATCAAAGGGCAGTGTATAATTATTTTGCGGATATTGCATCATGCAGATAAGCGACTAAATATGAATATAAAAATACTTCTTTAAGAATGCACATGTATATATATTTCTAAAGTTAAGTCTGTTCAGTTAATCTGCAGTAGGTTGGAGCCTTGCCAGAGTCAAATGTCTAGTTGAATGACACTTTCTACATTTACTGTGGAATTCTCCTACGGATTTGAACTCGCAGACACTTTGGTGTCTGGACTATCCTCCGCCGCTCTTGCCAACTGTTAGCCAACATCTTTAGCATTATAACACATATTGAACATAGGTGACGATAATATAATGGGTTTTGACACAATTTCAGCATGTTTTGAAAATGCGCAGTTGTCAATCTTTACTTTTAAAGAGCATTAATGGTACAAACGTGCATTTTCAAAAGATGCTGAAGTTGTGACAAAACCTGTTTTATGATCATCACTTATGCTCAGTATGTTTTAATGCTGAAAACTATATATAACAATGGTTCATTAGAATATGATTTTCAATACCCCAGGCCAAGGGTTAATACAACAGATCGGTGAGTTATTACTGGACCAAAGTGAAAATTCGTTTTATGTTTTGCATCATTAAATGAAACAGATGACAACAAGCTCACGTTCGTATCATGACAAATATATTAACGTAGTGTTTTGGCTGAAAACATGCAATTTCATGCTTTGAAAATAAAAGATTTCAAAGTATTCACGGTCGTCTTTGTTAAAAGCCGTTTTTGCATTCTCTGATTATTAAGTGTTTAAATTTTGTGCATGTTGTAGGAGAGGATAGACAGGATGCTGGTGTCTTCAATCACATGTACATCTCCCGGAGACAGTCATCTACACCATCAATGCCTCATCACATTTAAACAGCAACCATCTCAGTTACTTCAAGTTTGTTGGTCGCATTATTGCCAAGGCTATCTATGACAACAAGCTGATGGAATGCTACTCACGAGATCTTTCTACAGACATATTATTGGTACAGCATTCAAGTGAGTTGAAGATCTTGATTTCTAACAACATGTATTTAAATATTTCTTTAAAGAAGGTCTTACAGTTTTTAAACAGCATACTTGATTCATAACTTGGACTGGTGGTTTCTAATTCTCTCTTGAGTATGTACATTATTTGTTATAAATTTTAACTATTTGTACAAACAGAACAGAACACATGTATTGTCATAGAGGGAACTGTATCTGTTTGATATTGAAGGTGTTAACTAGTTTTAGTCTTTTCATTATTGTTATTGGAAATGAAATCATTTAATCTTCTGTGCTACTTTTACACAAAGATTGTTTGGTCTGTGAAATGAAATAAAACTGCTTTGTTTATGTAGTAATTGAATTGTACAATAGCTTGTTAGTCCATATGTCGTAAACAATTAGCCACAGCTGTAACATTTGAAGTAGGATTCAAGTGAAACTTTACAAAAATGTGAAGTATTCTGAGAAGTTGTCAGATCTATACCTTAAAGGCCAATGTAATGGGGCAACCCTAAACCAGTGCAAGGTGTGCCATTTTAGTGGTGCAGATTCTGTTTCGCAAACACTTTCCGTTCCGTTATTGTTTCATTGACTATGTTTTGGTTGTATTTTATGCAGTATTTTCATCTGTGTTCAGGTATATAGATATGCAGACAGAGGACTACTCGTTCTACCAGGGTCTGGTCTTCCTGCTGGAAAACTATGTCAAAGATCTTGGATATGACCTCACTTTTACCATTAAATTACCAGTTTTCAAACCTCTAAGGAATTTGGGGAAATTACATACAATTAATGAATTTTACAGGACATGATAAAATTGTTTATTACCAAGTCAAGTGTTGAGTTGGACATTTAAAAATGATTAATTAATTAATGATGATAAAGCAACACATCTTCAGAAGTAAATAACAAATTTCAAACAATGTATTTTCAACATGGCGACAGATTCAATAACCTGTTTTCAAACCAACTGCAAAAATGCATGTAATAATTGTTTTAATGATGCAAGAGCCTTTTAAGTTTCTTCACTTTTTAGATTAAGGCAGATTTTAATATTTATCACATTCCACAGTTAATTAAATGTCAGTCTTTTTCTCAAAGCCAGATAAAATACTAGTATGGAATGACAGGAAAATTAAGAATAAGTCTGAAAACTATTAATTTTAAGTGGTTCTTTAATTAGGCCAAGTATCCAAACACTTAAGAAGAATATTTTGTCAATTAAAACAAAAGCAAAATGGCATTACTATTAACAAGATTTTATTTGAATTGTTGAAGAATGGTACGAGTCCTCTAAACTGGAGTTATAAAGCTTATTTCAGTCAAATTGTTCCCATTTTTTTTAATCAAATTTTACTGAATTCATATTTCCCAAATAACACATTTAAATGATATTGTACAAATAAATCTTTGATTGTTTCACATAACTTTAATACGACTTTGAAGAGGAGACAACAAGTAAAGAAGATATTTCTTTACATAAAACAGAAATTACATGCTATATGTATGTATTTATGTGAAGCATGCAAAATGTAATAGAGAAAAACACCATTTTTGCACATCCCTTTGAATTCAATTAAATAAAATATTTGTTTTTCATGCTTTTAAAATTTTGACAGCTGTAGCCGGTACCCTATATAACAAGTACCTGCAAGTGCCAGAAATGATATCATTCATGACCTGAAGGTAAAATAAACAGAAGTTTAGGGTAGAAAACAGGTACACTGACGATAGTACAGAGGTATACACTAGTACTAGTATACACATTTAATAACATATTCTGAAGTTTGAATTGTACTGTAAATGCATATTTTATATTTTACCACGATATTTGCTAAATGCATTTTTTATATTTTACCATGATATTACCATCTAAATATGTTGTAAACTTACGCAAACTTTAAGAAATTGACATTCAGTTGTTTTAGAGTAAAAATCTTTGCTAGTCAAATTTCTTTTATGGTTAGACCTGGGGAATGAAAAATGATTTACTAAAACAGTTTAAATTAATGTCTGTCAAGATTTTGTTTTTTATTTATGTTGAATATTGTAATTTAAAAACAAAACAAAACATTGTTCTCTTTAATTTAGGGTTATTATTATTATTTTCTTTAGTCCATTTCTGTCATTGCGTATGTGACATAATAACAATATTATTTCTTTAAATGTAATCCAACGCTTTCCCGTACTTTTCTTACATTAGTTTTTAGAGTTTTGGTGCGCAGATTACAAATAACATTTATTCTTTCACCACTTACATATATATTTATTTCATTTTAATATCTGTTCATTGTACTACATACTGTTTATGCCACTAAGAGTTAATTTGTTCATATTCATGTATTTCACTTCAATGTCTATGTTGCGCACTTTGGATGATTTTTTTACATTATTATGTTAGAGAACCATATGTAAGAGTGGCTACAGCGAAATATGTTATCCTCTTTAAATAAAGTTATTATACCCCCACAAAACTAAGTTTGGGGTGGGGGTATATAGGAGTGAGCTTGTCAGTTTGTCGGTCCGTTGGTTTTCATGGTTTCCGGACAATAACTCATGAAAGGCTTGATAGATTGAAATAATTTTGGTACAAAGATGTAACATCATAAAATACAGGTCAAGTTCGACTTTGAGATTTGTAGGTCAGAGCAAGGTCACAATGACCCGGAGCAGTTAAACGGTTTCTGCATGATAACTTAAGAATGCTTGGGTCTAGGATCATAAATTTTGGACACAGGTGTAACATCATAAAAACAGGTGTAACATCATAAAATACAGGCCAAGTTCGACTTTGAGGTCAGTAGGTCAAGGGTCAAGGTCACAATGACCCGGAACAGTTAAACGGTTTCCGGATGATAACTTGAGAAGCTCTGGGCCTAGGATCACGGAAATTGATAGGGAGGTTGGTCATGACCAGTAGATGACCCCTATTAATTATGAGATCAGTATGTTAAAGGTCAAGGTCACAGTGACCCGGAACAGTTAAACCATTTCTGGATGATAACTTGAGAACGCTTGGGTTTAGGATCATGAAAATTGATTGGAAGATTGGTCAAGATCAGCAGATGACATCTATTGAATTGAAGGTCAGTAGGTCAAAGGTCAAGGTCACAGTGACCCGGAACAGTTAAACCGTTTTCGGACGATAATTTGAGAACGCTTGGGCCTAGGATCACGTAACTTACTAGGAGGTTGATCATGACCAGCAGATGACCCCTATTGATTTTGAGGTTTTACTTTGACGTTGGCTTACTTATATGACAAGGCCGTATTGTGGGGGTATAATTTGTCACTCCTGTGACAGCTCTAGTTATTATTATTATTATTATTATTATTATTATTATATAATCCTTAAATGCAGACATAACTTTAGTGGTTATATTGGATTTTTGGGTGAAATTGTTTCGTTCCTGTGTAATTCCATTTAAATATTTTTAAAGTGTTTTTTTTTGTAATTAGAAATATGCCGATTGAGATGTAGGTTTTGCTTAGATTTTGTTTTTTTTGTTATTGATTTATATTTTGATGACATTCATTCCCTTTTTATACGCCCGAAGGGACGTACTATGTTATACCCCCGGTGTCCGTCTGTCCGTCCGTTAGCAAATTCGTGTCCGCTCTTGAACCCCTTGAAGGATTTCAAAGAAACTTGACATAAATGTTCACCACACAGAGACAATGTGCAGAGCGCATGTTCTGGATGTCTCGCTTCAAGGTCAAGGTCACACTTAGGGGTCAAATGTCATATCAGTTTGTTTCGTGTCCGCTTTGTAACTCTTGAACTGCTTAAAGGATTTCAAAGGAACTTGGCACAAATGTTAACCACACTGAAACGACGTGCAGAGCGCATGTTTCGGATGACTCGCTTCAAGGTCAAGGTCACACTTAGGGGTCAAATATCATATATGACTTTGCTTAGTGTATATTGCTTTACATTGCAGTGCTCTTGTTTTTATTTGGCAGATCCCTTTTTTGTTCACTTACAATAAAAAAAATGAATTACTTCCCTTTTATGTTACTATAAATAGCTTACTTTCATTTTTTTTATTATTGGTCGTAAAGAAAAACCGAGACTGCTTTTCTGTGGTACAACATGGATGGTACATCTAATTTTAAGGTGTATTTTGATATACATGTACCTGTTAAGGATTTTTTGTGGAATTTTTTCCCTTTGTTGTTCCTGTCCTTCGGGCTTCAACAGTCAAGTTCTTTAAATTTTGCACCAATCCTCTGATGTAACCCTTCGGGCGTATATTGCCCCGCTTGGCGGCGCTCTTGTTTGCATTTGATTAGAGTTTTGCATATTTGGGAAAATGTCATTGACCAATCAGTTTGCAGCATTTTTGGTGCTTGTCTTTAATAATGGGCTTATAAGTTACTAGTATTTCTTAGCCAATTTTTTAAATAAGAACTTTGGACTTTGATTTTGTTGGAGAGTAAATTATTACTTAAGAGTTTTGTGATAATTTTAGATACATGTGAATGTACTGGATTTATTTTCATCATATGGGATAGCGCCAAACCTAGTTTGTGGAATTTCTCTGACAATATTGACAATGTGTTTAAGAAAATTGCAGAAATTTTGTATTAAGTAACATATTGTGTTCATAAATTTATTGATAAACATAACAGAATATTGTTTCGAATGTGTGTCTATGAATTGAAATATTGCAATAGATTTGTTAAACTACCTGTACTTCTTCTTGTGTGGTCATTTATTAATAAATATTTTGACTTTTCTTACACTCAAAATAGTGTCATAATATTTACATTTATTTTTGCAGCTATCAGTACTATTTATCGCTTTGAAGGTTTGAAAAGGAAGGCTTTTTTCCTTTAATCAATTAAGTGGTGACGTTCACCCTGAACATTTAATCCCAAAAACAGATTGCAAAAAGACGTATAGTACCGTCCTCGGATTGGATGTTTCACCCGTACAAATCCCTACTTTAGTTAAAAATTCACAAAAGTACCAGAGTGCAAAAAGACTTTTTGATAGAATTATGATTGTGATCCTTATTGGAATATATTATCCCCGTTTCATTTGTGGAAATCCGTATTTGTCCAAAGCAACTTGAAAAGGAACTGTGTTTACTGCGCTTTGAAGGCCTTTTAATTAAATTCAATGCAGCACACTAGTAAATAAAGTAGGCAGCAAAAGTGGAACCATCCTTGTGTTATTTAAATCCTCTTCCACATTTGTCTTTCCTTGTATTTCGTCTCACTTTTGAAACACGAGTATTCCGAATAAAATACTGGTATCTCGCATCCCTAATCTCTCATCAACCATGCAATTAGCCATTATTCAGCAAGTTCATGATTTGATATTTGCCATGTAAACGTGGAAGTAGCTGAATGGTGAGAAAATAAATCTTTCACGCCATTTAACAACCTTGGTTCGAGACATGTGGAATAACTCGGTAATAAAAAAGTTTAGGCCGATAGAAAAACATCACTTTTTACAAAAAAAAATATTATGGACGTTCGGCAATCAATATTTTATCATTTCTAAAAATAGAATATAAACGGCATTGTAAACAAACACAATCTCTTGCGTTTAATCGACTGAAAAATCAGATAAGTATTGATATTTTAAGTAAATAACATTCAAAACTTTATAATATCGTTACTTATTCATTAAGAAATCAACTACCGGACGACTAGAACGCAGGCTAGGCGTCCGGTTACCGGACGGCTAGACAATTCCAATAAACAAGAGGACCATGATGGTCCTGAATCGCTCACCTCTTCCCACATGACCCAGTTTTGAGTATGACGTCGTTTTTTCTATTATTTGACATAGTGACCTAGTTTTTGAGCTCATGTGACCCAGTTTTGAACTTGATCTAGATATAATCAAGATAAAAATTCTGACCAATTTTCATGAAGATCCATTGAAAAATATGGTCTCTAGAGAGGTCACAAGGTTTTTCTATAATTTGACCTATTGACCTAGTTTTCGAAGGTACGTGACCCTGTTTTGAACTATACCTAGATATCATCAAGGTGAACATTCTCACTAACTTTCATGAAGATCTCATGAAAAATATGGCCTCTAGAGAGGTCACAAGGTTTTTCTATTTTTATACCTACTGGCCTAGTTTTTGACCGAACGTGACCCAGTTTCAAAACTGAACTAGATATCATCAAGGTGAACATTCAGATCAATTTTCATGAAGATCCATTGAAAAATATGGCCTCTAGAGAGGTCAAATTTTTTTCTAATTTTAGACCTACTGACCTAGTTTTTGACGGCACGTGACCCAGTTTCAAACTTGACCTAGATATCATCAAGATGAACATTCAGACCATCTTTCATACAGATCCCATGAAAAGTATGGCCTCTAGAGAGGTCACAAGGTTTTTTTATTATTTGACCTACTGACCTAGTTTTTTAAGGCACGTGACCCAGTTTCGAACTTGACCGAGATGACCTAGATACCATCAAGGTGAACATTCTGACCAATTTTCATAAAGATCCATTCAAGGGTATGGCCTCTAGAGAGGTCACAAGGTTTTTCTATTTCAAGACCTACTGACCTAGTCTTTGATCGCAGTTGACGCAGTTTCAAACTTGACCAATGAACATTCAGACCAACTTTCATATAGATCCCATGAAAAATATGGCCTCTTAGAGAGGTCACAACGTTTTATCATTATTTGACCTACTGACCTACTTTTTGAAGGCACGTGACCCACTTTGAACTTGACCTAGATATCATCAAGATGAACATTCTGACCAATTTTTATGGAGATCCATTCACAAGTATGGCCTCTAGAGAGGTCACAAGGTTTTTCTATTTTTTAGACCTACTGACCTAGTTTTTGACCGCACATGACCTTGTTTCGAACTTGACCTAGATACAATCAAAATGATCGTTCAGACTAACTTTCATACAGATCCCATGAAAAATATGGCCTTTAGAGAGGTCACAAGGTTTTTCTATTATTTGACCTAGTGACCTAGTTTTTAAAGGCACGTGACCCACTTTCGAACTTGACCTAGATATCATCAAGATGAACATTCAGACCAACTTTCATACAGGTCCCATGAAACATATGGCCTCTAGAGAGGTCACAAGGTTTTTCTATTTTTAGACCTACTGATCTAGTTTTTGACTGCACGTAACCCAGATAAAAACTTGACCTAGATATCATCAAGATGAACATTCAGACCAACTTTCATACAGATCCCAGGAAAAATATGGCCTTTAGAGAGGTCACAAGGTTTTACTATTATTTGACCTACTGACCTAGTTTTTGATGGCACGTGACCCAGTTTCAAACTTGACCTAGATATCATCACGATGAACGTTCTGACCAATTTTCATGAAGATCCCATGAAAAATATGACCTCCAGAAAGGTCACAAGGATTTTCTATTATTTGACCTACTGACCTAGTTTTTGAGGCACGTGACCCAGTTTCAAACTTGACCTAGATATCATCAAGATGAACGTTCTGACCAATTTTCATGAAGATCCCATGAAAAATAAGACCTCCAGAAAGGTCACAAGGATTTTCTATTATTTGACCTACTGACCTAGTTTTTGACGGCACGTGACCCAGTTTCAAACTTGGCCTAGATATCATCAAGATAAACATTCTGACCAACATTCATGAAGATCTTGCGAAAAATATGGCCTCTAGAGAGGTCACAAGGTTTTTCTATTTTTAGACCTACTGATCTAGTTTTTGACCGCACGTAACCCAGATAAAAACTTGACCTAGATATCATCAAGATGAACATTCAGACCAACTTTCATACAGATCCCATGAAAAATATGGCCTTTAGAGAGGTCACAAGGATTTTCTATTATTTGACCTACTGACCTAGTTTCTGACGGCACGTGACCCAGTTTCAAACTTGACCTAGATATCATCAAGATGAACGTTCTGACCAATTTTCATGAAGATCCCATGAAAAATATGACCTCCAGAAAGGTCATATGGATTTTCTATTATTTGACCTACTGACCTAGTTTTTGACGGCACGTGACCCAGTTTCAAACTTGGCCTAGATATCATCAAGATAAACATTCTGACCAACATTCATGAAGATCTTGCGAAAAATATGGCCTCTAGAGAGGTCACAAGGTTTTTCTATTTTTAGACCTACTGACCTAGTTTTTTAAGGCACGTGACCCAGTTTCAAACTTGACCTAGATATCATCAAGATGAACATTCTGACCAACTTTCATAAAGATCCCATGAAAAATGTGACCTCTAGAGTGGTCACAAGCAAAAGTTTACGGACGGACGGACGACGGACGCAGCGCAATCATAAAAGCTCACCTTGTCACTTTGTGACAGGTGAGCTAAAAAATGCTTATTGTTGGACTAGTCTCAACCTCATGTGAGACTTCCTTATCCAAAAACTCCTGGGAGTGGCATATTTATTATAACTGTATTTGCTACAAAGGACAGATGTAGCGTACCATTGTTTTTATGCCCCTGAAGGGAGGCATATAGTTTTTGAACCGTCTGTCGGTTTGTCCGCAATTTTCGTGTCCGGTCCATATCTTTGTCACCGGTGAATGGATTTTCAAATAACTTGGCATGAATGTGTACCACAGTAAGGCGACGTGTCATGCGCAAGACCCAGGTCTGTAGCTCAAAGGTCAAGGTCACACTTAGACGTTAAAGGTCATTTTTCATGATAGTGCATTCGTGTCCGGTCAATATCTTTGTCATCCATGGATGGATTTTCAAATAACTTGGCATGAATGTGTACCACAGTAAGACGACGTGTCGCGCGCAAGACCCAGGTCCGTAGCTCAAAGGTCAAGGTCACACTTAGACGTTAAAGGTCATTTTTCATGATAGTGCATTCATGTCCGGTCCATATCTTTGTCATCCATGGATGGATTTTCAAAAAACTTGGCATGAATGTGTACCACAGTAAGATGACGTGTCAGGCGCAAGACCCAGGTCTGTAGCTCAAAGGTCAAGGTCACACTTAGACGTTAAAGGTCATATTACATGATAGTGCATTGATGGGCGTGTCCGATCCATATCTTTGTCATTCATGCATGGATTTTAAAATTATTGGGCATGAATGTGTACCACAGTAAGACGACGTGTTGCGCACAAGACCCAGATCCGTAGCTCAAAGGTCCTAAACTCTAACATTGGCCATAACTATTCATTCAAAGTGCCATCGGGGGCATATGTCATCCTATGGAGACAGCTCTTGTTTAATTCTTTGAAGTCAATATTCTACTCTTGAATGATTTTGTTATTTCTTAACTGTTGTTCTGTGCACCTTCACATGGAAGTTTAACTGCCTCATGCTTTATATTTTCTGGTCTTTTGGGATCATAGAGTCCATTCATGTATAACAAAGAGAGTTCCGTGCAGTCTTTGTAAAATAGTGTTGCACATTTTATTACATCCGATGAACAGATTCATGAACATAGGCAATCATTCTATGAAGTTTGATGAGCTTAGGGCCAAGCACTTTACGACATGAATGATGACAAAAACATGCACAAAAGAAAATTTGCAATTAGGATGTTTTTCTTTTCCCCATTAAATTATCACCATGTTCACTATCGTGCCTAGAGGACAAAAAGTATTTAGATTATGCCGTAGCTGTTGCTTGCCACTTGGGAAGACCATCTGGGAAGGTAACTAGTCATGGATTGGGACTATCAGCATACAATTAGATACGTGTCTATTGCACACGTGCCCCCTCTCCCCACTCCTGTCATTGTAATGATTTCATAACTAGGCAACTTATTTTTTAAGATACATGCAACACAAACTAGCACTTCATGTGTATTTTATACTAAGTGAAGGACCAAAACTCTGGCTCAGCTGCAAAACTTTTTTTATGACTAGGTAAAGTACAGTTTGAGAGACATGGTACACAAAACTATTATTTGACTAAGTCTAGGGTCAGCACTCTGTTCTTGCAGTGAAAAATAAAAGCAACAAAAAATATTCCTACATGGTTTCACGATTCTAGATGAACTTTTTTTTAAAAAGATATATGCAACACAAACATTTAATCACTTTTATGTATATTTTTCACTAAGTGGACCACAACTGGTCTGGCTTGGTGAAATTTTATGACTAGAGTCAAATACATTTTGAGGTACACGAAGCACAAACTTGTATGCCCTTTATGCATATTTTTGATTTAATTAAGGGCCTTACCTAGACTACAAATCCCAATCAAAACTCCGGGTGCACAACTTCACATTATCTGTATAATATTCCTATTTTGTTTCATGACCCTAGGTCAAATACTTTTTTAGATAGGTGCGTAGCAAACTTATGAATATTATTGATTAAATCAATGGCAATAATTCTGGTGTGGCCGATTGAAATCTCTTGACAAACCCCACAAAACCTTTCGAGACAGCAGGCTCGACTATTTTGATGCTGGATAGTGAAATTGGGCACATTTGAGGAAGCTGGAGTTGTCACTAGTGTTTAATACATATCAACTATAATCAAATCCATTTAGTAAATACAAAGATATGATGAAAAAGCATCAAAATAAAACTTAAATTCTGAGTAAAAAAGGGGCATAATTCATGAAATATTGGTGCAGTAGTTATAGCCCTTCTGTCATGACGAGTGGGATGATACAGAACAACTATTTTAAGTTTGAATCAAATTGGATAATAATAGAGTGAAAGTGCATCAAAACTTCAACCTGAACTTGTGTCAAATGATGCGTGTGATGATGTGAAACTTAAAACAAATCCGTTTAGTAATAACTGAGATTGAATTAGTTTTGGTGCACTTTCATTCTAAGTAAAAAGGGGGATAATTTATGAAATATGGCCCTTGTGCAATATGATGTGCGTGATAGGTGGAACAACTATTTTAACCTTTACCCTGCTAAATTTCTAAAATGGACTGGTCCATCATTCAATTTGGGCAATACTATTTATTATTTGAAGGGGTGTTTGCTGAAAATTTACTGACTGAATAGCGAACAGTGCAGACATATTCGCCGCCAGCAGGCTAAAGGTTAAGTTTGAAAGGTGTGTGTGTGTGTGTGTGTGTGTGTGTGTGTGTGTGGGCATAATTCATGAAAAATTTGTCATAGAGTTATGGCCCTTGTGTCTTATAATGTTGGTGATGATGTGGAACAACTATTTAAGTTTGAATAAAATCCATTCAGTAATAATTGAGATAGAGTGGAAGTGCACCAAAACATTAACCTGAAACAAATCAAAGTAATTACAGAGATAAAGAGAAAGTACATCAAAACTTTCACCAAAGTGCGGTCGCCAACAACAGGTCAAGTAGGACAGCTCTCCATACTTTGTATAGTCGAGCTCAAAATGTTCAAGTAGGCAAAGGGAAACAGTTGTGCTTGTCAAACATGATTTATTTACAATATGAAGGATAAATACATATACAGCACAATTGTGTTCAGCACTGTGAATGCAGAATTTTAACAAACAATTTTTGTAAATCATAATGTACAAAAACGGCAAATCTGTATCAATACAATGTTGCTATTTTTTCCAATTCAAACTGTATTATCATCTATGTGAGTGAAAACTTAAAGAGTTCACAACAGCAAAAGTGTCCATTTCTAAAGATAACAAAAAACGAATACCATTTTACATGTTTGCACCAAAATTCTTAATAAGTGTAAGATTTACAGATTTGGAAAAAATGTAATTACAGCACAAATGGAATAATACTCGGGAAAACACTTTTGCCATGTATTTAAAATACAAAAGAAAGATTGCACAGTTATATATATCTACGTACAGATTGAAATAAGACACAAAAACCCCTAAATTTTGTCAACCTGTGTTGATATATGAACATAAAAGTAAGTAGACTCATATTGTGATAAAAGTCATTCCTAGTTCAATTTTGTGTCTTCTAATTTCAAGTAAATATGACCTGCTAAACTAGAACATGCCATATGGACAACAATTCAACGGATTAACGCCAGGCGGCGGCAAGTGCCTTCTTATTTTATATGCACTTATGACCTTCTGACTGTAACTCCTCAAATCAGGTCCAGTGAAATTTAGGGTAATAGAATTCCTAATACATGCAACAGTCAATTAAAGGTCTGTTCAAAGAAGATCTGTGGTAACTAGAGCTATCACTAAAGGTGATGAATGTACCCCCCGCATGCACTGACACAGTACATTGCAATTTGACGCACACAAGATTGCATAATTATGTGGACTGTAAGTATATAGACTGTATGTATACAGTATAGTAACAAAAAACAAAGTCCCATAACTATGCAGAATATTTATCTAAAAGAATGTAACATGCACCATGCACAACTAGGGTTGGTACTGATCACTTGTGTGAAGTTTCATTAAATTGCGTGTAAGGGTTTGGTAGATTAGACACGCACAAGATTGCATATGCAGACTGTATGTACATAGTATGTTAACAAGAAACAAAGTCCCATAACTCTGCAATTTTTGTCGCTGAAAGAACCTAACATGCCCCATGCACAACTACTGTTGTTACTGATCACTTGTGTGAAGTTTCATTAAATTGTGTTAAGGGGATGAGGAGAGATGGTGCGCACAAGATTGTGTCTATGTATATAGTAAAGTAACAAAAAAAAAAAAAAAACAAAGTCCCATAGCTCTGCAAATTTTTTTTCTGAAAGAACCTAACATGCCCCATGCACAACTACTGTTGTTACTGATCACTTGTGTGAAGTTTCATTAAATTGTGTCAAGGGGATGAGGAGAGATGGTGCGCACAAGATTGTGTCTATGTACATGTATAAAGTATAGTAACAAAAAAACAAAGTCCCATAACTCTGCAAATTTTTTTTCTAAAAGAACCTAACATGCCCCATGCACAACTACTGTTGGTACTGATCACTTGTGCGAAGTTTCATTAAATTGTGTCAAGGGGATGAGGAGAGATGGTGCGCACAAGACTGTGTCTATGTATATAGTATAGTAACAAAAAAACAAAGTCCCATAACTCTGCAAATTTTTTTTCTAAAAGAACCTAACATGCCCCATGCACAACTACTGTTGGTACTGATCACTTGTGCGAAGTTTCATTAAATTCTGTCAAGGGGATAAGGAGAGATGGTGCGCACAAGATTGTGTCTACGGACAGACAGACAACCTGAAACCAGTATACCCCCCCTTACAACTTTGTTGTCGGGGGGTACAATTTTTATTTCCATGATTATTCACTTCTCGTGAATGGAAAAAGATCCAGTTTTTAAAGCAGTTTAGGAAGAAAATGACCTGGATCTACATGACGCTACTCTGATGGAAGAATATAATGAACATTCAAATTGTGAAGCTAAATTGTCAGCCATTGAAACTAAGCAGGCGGTTGACAGTAAACTGCAAGTTCCAGAACACAAGAAAGCCAAAAGTAATGGAACAAAGCCTGAACATTTGTTACAAAATTTTACATTTTTTAAATTTTTTTTTTTAGAAGAGAATCGAATAAGATATAAAAACAGCCATTTAAACTGCCATTCACCTGCACTGAATAAAGCTGTAATATAAAGCTTTTAACAGGAAAATTAACAATAAACAGCTCAAGACAAACTCTGCACAAAACATATCAAGGAAATACTGACAGTATAGCCAATATGTGAGTACTTGTTTCTAAATTTTAATAATTGTACAAAACAATACACAAGCACTTTTATAACATCAAAAAACAATATTGTTCAGAAAAATGAAATAATAAATCATAACAATATACAAAAAGATATTTATATCATTGCAACAGGACAATAACTTAAGTTTTATTCCGTAAAACCATTCAGTAGTCTTTTGCACATACATAAATGCATTAAAGGACTTCAAATTTACTGAAATTATCTCCCTTTTACTTTCTCCGTCCTTCAACCCATTCTTTCATTTTCAGCAGATTTTGACGTCTTTGACATCAGTTACAACATAGAACTCATTTTCAGAATATCTGCAACGGAGCAGCCCAAAAATATTCAAAATTAGTTATTTCTAAATCTCAAAATATATACAAAACATCAACACTTGCTTATTTCATCATATATATGTATATATACATGTAAAATAAATGCTCATTTAATCTTGAAAAATTCCATTCATTTTAAACTTCGCAATCGCAGAAGGAAAGCATAGATAAAATTTCACAGATTTGTAGCGTTATCACAATAAACTTCATTATACAACACGGGTACAGTGCATTTCCTTACAGTAAACTTTAGAACAGTTCGCAAGAATATCTCACTACGTCAACACAAATGATATGAAAAAGCCATGAAAAAAAACAACAAGATACTGAAAGATCACAAATTCAGTGCATCAATGTTTTTCTTATTACTTGGCTGTGCCAATTTGAGAAGATGAAATGCCTAAAACTACAGAGTCCTATAGTCTGTAGCTGTTTCTAGTGCTGTAGCTGTTTCTAGTGTAACAGTTGGGACAATCACTTTGTGACATGGTTTATGCCAGACCAAAGCCCTCGGAACACTCGTTTATGGCTAACAGTAACATGTGTCGAAGTTTGTCGTACGTTTCATAAGCAGGCAGATCAAGCTGGTTGAAACTGGACAAAAAAAAATACATGCGATAATATCATTATTTAACACAATTAGAAGAGACAACACACAAGAACGTTAGACATTCCAACTGTCGTCAATAGCACCTAATATATTCTTAACAGCTGAAATATGTTCTACTAAATAATGCATGTCAAAATTGCCTAAAATTAACAGACAAGGAAGACAACCTTATGTTTTCCACATTTTTTGTTTGTTCGAAGGCTGTAGCATTGAAAATCTGACAATAACACATGCAGAACGTTAATGGTAGTGGAAATGTGACTTAAATTTACTTTTAGTTTTGAGAAATAAATCATCAAAACTTACTAAAAGGTGAAATTACTTTTTCTAGCAATGGTTATTTAGTACAAGTTTGTGCCACACTATTTATTTACATACCAAGTATGTGCAGCAGGCAACCTGTCCGTGGATCTATCGTCTCTATGGATCTGGAATTTCTGTGTGCCATTCATACCTTCAAGGTGAGCAAACCCTTGAAGCGGTACCTTGGACGTTCCAGTCACAAACTGGAGGAACCTTGCACGATCAGCTTGATCAAACGATCTCAGAGCTCGCCAGAACCACTGAATCTGTAAAAATTTATTTTTTCAATTCTACCAATTATTGGTCTATCAATGGAACAGAAAGTATGTCAAATAAGATTAAGTACCAGTAGTATATTCAACTGCATTACATACAGTATTTAATGCACCAGCTGACTTTATTTTCTCCCCTTTTTTCATTAATTTAGTATTTACAACAAAGTTTGTATTTTTATGTGTACTTACTCATTTACTCAGTTCAGTATTTCAAATTGGGTCTTAAAAAGTACACATTTCTCAAAGTCTGAAGCTGGTGAGGTTGTGTATCAATTTAATACATATTTTTTTGCATGCCCTAATTGGAAAGTTTCTGACAAGTTCAGTTTATCTAAGAATATGTGCCGAGATTTTTTTGTCCTATAATTAAAACTGTCAATGAAGTTTGCTCTGAAGAAACAGAATAAAGCTGCTTTTTAAATCAAAAGAAATACGAGTTATGCAACTAATTACTCAAATCCTAAAAACTTGAGCTATCAATGAAGGAAATTAATACCAGGCAATCAAACTAAATAAAGTCCATTAACTTTACTTTAAATGTGTAAACAATATCATACACTTACATTCCTCCCTAAACATGGATTAGTGGAGAACAAAAACAGCACATGACATACCTGTAGTGAAGTGGACTGATATTTGTGATATTCAGAGTTAGCTTTCAGATCCTCTATATCAATTGTTGGCAGACCCGACAGTAATAGTTCCAATTCCTGTTCATTGAATATAGCTATTAACTTCTTTGGTACGATATCGTAAAAACCCTCGAGGAATGCACTCAGCTGTTGTCTAATTGCACCCGTCATCTTCATCTGACATACGTGTTTCACGTATTCATACTTTGTCTCCTCTGTTACATTGATGTTACGGCCATTTGGTATCAAATCACGCACCTGGTTGATACCAAACTCCATGATCTGAAGTAACCAGAAGAAAGCAATCAAGTAAGTGTTACTTCGGAAAATCTTGATTCGTTCCCAATTTAAAAAGCACTATACTGTTTTCAGGTAAGCATTTATCTACTATCTACACATTGACAGCTTGAAAATGATTTCTGTTCCAATTAATTAATTAGTTAATTCAGTCAGCCACTTTTACAATTAAAATTTTTTATTTTTTTTTGCAGTGTACAAGTAAGCTTGATTGATGTAAGAAAGAAACATCATTGTTTCGGCTGCAATAAAATAGTTTTTCAGTAAAATTATTTATTAATATCAATATTTTTAGTCCGGCTATTACGAGAATAAAGTGTGTAATTTATAACTAATCAACACCATTAGAAAGAGGGATTATTCCCTATATAATGGACAATGGAAAACTGTTTTCAACATCTGTAAACCATAATGATACAAACAAAACACAGTATAATTCCAACTTCGGATATGTTATTAAATGTCTAACTTCAGAATATGTTACTAAATGTATATACCTCTGTACTAAATGTGAGGTCATATCCTAGATCTTTGACATTGTTTTCCAGCAGGAAGACCAGACCCTGGTAGAACGAGTAGTCCTCTGTCTCCATGTCTACATACCTGAACACAAGAGTGAACAAATACTGTATAAAATACAACCAAAACATAGTCAACAAGTAGATGCTTTTGTAGAAAAGCACATGTCTCCCCCATAGTAGTAATAGGCAAGAAGTCAATAGGGGACAGGAGCAAAAGTCCAAGAGACATCAAAGATTGGCTGCAATAGGGATCACCTACTCGGCACGTCCAATCATCCCAAGAAGTTTCAACATTCTGGGCCTAGTGGTTGTGAAGTTATGGACTGGAAATGGTTTCCCCATGTTCTGACCTCAGTGACCATGACCTTTGCTCAAGCGACCCCAAAATCAATAGGGGTCACCCACTCTGTAAGTCCTATCACCCTATGAAGTTTGAAGGTTCTAGGTCAAATGGTTCTCAAGTTATTGATCAGAGATGATTTTCCAATTTCTGGCCCATGAGACCTTGAACTTTGATCAAGTGACCAAAAAATCAATAGGGACCATCTTCTCTACATTTCCAATCATCAAGGTTCAACATTCTGGCTAAAGTGGTTCTCAAGTTATTGATAGGAAAGAGTTTTCCATGTTCAGGCCCCTGTGACTTTGACCTTTGATCGAGTAACCCCAAAAACAAAAGGGGCCGTCTACTCAACAAAGCCCTATCATCCTATGAAATTTGAAGATTCTTGGTCAAAAGGTTCTCCAGATATTGATTGGAAATGAAGTGTGACAGACGGACAGGGCAAAAACAAAATGTCTCTCCCAGTGGGGTGGGACATAATAAAACAATAATGGAACACTAGTAAAATGTTTGCGAAACAGAATCTGCACCCCTCAAATGACACACCTTGCACAGGTTTAGGGCTGCCCCATGACATTGGCCTTTGCGGTATAAACCCGAAAACTTCTCAGAATACTTCACATTTTTGTAAAGTTTCATTGGAATCCTACGAATTTTAGAAAAATTACAGCTGTTGCCCATTTTTCACAACATGGACTAATAAACTATAGTACAGTTCAACTACTTTTAAGACATATTTAAATACATGTTCTTAGAAATCAAGATCTCCAACTCACTTAACAGCTGCACCAATTATATGTTTGTAGAAAGATCTCGTGAAGTAGCATTCCATCAGCTTGTTGTCGTAGATAGCCTTGGCAATAATGCGACCAACAAACTTGAAGTAACTGAGATGGTTGCTGTTACAATGTGATGAGGCATTGATGGTGTAGGTGACCCTGTCTCCGGGAGATGTACAGAACAAGGCATACATGGGATTGAAGATTTCTCGTGCGATGATGATGTACCACTCTCGTAACAAACCACCAGCATCCTGACCATCCTCTCCTATAACAGGCACAAAATTTAAACACTTAATAATCGGAGACTGACAAAGTAGCCTTTAATAAAGATGACCATGGATACCTTGAAATCTTTTATTTTCATAGCATGAAATTTCTCTGTGTTAATAAATATGTCTTGGGTAAGAAAGTGCTTTTGTTGTCATCTGTTTCATTTGATCATGCGAAAAATAAAACGAGTTTTCACTTTGGTCCAGTAGTAACTTACTGATCTGTTGTATTAGCCCTGAGCCACTGATCTATAATAGGCCATTACAAAATTATATTCTACCATCACAATCTAATGGACCATTGTTATTTATATCAGAACAATAAGAATTAAGAAGTGATCTGACATGGTACTGAAGTTTCCTGTATCAGTACTTTACAGAAATAAAGACAAAATGAACAATCTTTTTAAAACAAAATTTACACAAAAATCTGTAGTCAAACAAACTTCCAAAAGATGTTCAGTTTAATACCTTCAAAAACAATATAAAATCTGTGCTTCCATTCATCAGCTGTTTTTCTAAACAATTCCCTGAACGAGTCCTCAAATACATGTTCTCTACGCACATGCACTGCTAGGTCTTCTCTTCGTATCCCCTCGTCTAACCTCTCAAGCTCTTGACGGAAATAACGTCGCTTCACATCAAAGTCAAGAATACGTGTATGATCTACCAACACTGAAAATGGACCATCAGCCAGCGGAGTTGTTGACTGGCGCAGGATTTGGTTTAAGACTGTACGATGGGTTTCTGAAAATACAAGATAGTGTGAGGAGTCTCTCAAAATACAAGCTTATACTGAGAACAACAGGTGAACAACTAAGTAGGCTCCAGTGTAATTAGCTCAACAGATGCAGGTTCAGATTTGCTTTCTATTAGGGTGTCACAGGTTCAAATCCCAGGCAATGTTGTCTTTGACATAAGAAATTGATCAACTAACTGTAACATCTCCATAATTTGCACTATCTGATCTGGTAATAATCATTCCTACTAACTTTGACCACAGACACTTGCGGTCAGGAACCCCGTCCCCTCCTCTGCCCCTACGAACTGTTAACCAATATTTTTCAGCATCAAAACACATACTGAGCATATGTGATGATCATAAAACAGGTTTTGTTACAATTTCTGCATCTGTTGAAATGGCACTTTTTTACCATTAATGCTCTTTAAAAGTAATGACTGGCAACTGTGCATTTTCAAAACATGCTGAAATTGTGACAAACTTGTTATATAATCGTCACCAATGTTCAGTATGTTATAATGCTAAAAATATTGGCTAACAGTTGGCCAGAGCGTAGGAGGGTCCTAACACCCAAGGGTCTGCGAGTTCCAATTCGCAAGAGAATTTCACAATAAATGCAGAATGTGTCATTCAGCTAGACATATGACTCTGGCAAGGCTCCAACCTATGGTACCGAGAAGCAAATGATTAAGTGAACAGACTTAACTTTTGTTGAAATATTTCTGCATGATAAGGTCATCATAATTATTATGTCAATACTTTCATGACTGCATCTTTAAAAAGATGTTACCATTTTAAAATAATTTGCTCATTTTGCTGATCATTCGCAAGATGGTTTTTGTTTCTGTATGCTAGGTCCAGGCTTTATTCTACGTTACATGGATAAATGAAATTACACCATTACTTCCTGATATCATACATGTAGAACTACCTTAAGAAAGTTTCACCTTTGGAGTAAAAAATTTTGTACAAATAATTGTAGAGAACTTTTGTATCATACATATTTTACCATACATTTAAATTTGAAATGGGTATCATTTTAGAGAACTGCAAAAAATAAGCAAAAGGCAACTCACCAGCGAACTTTAGGAATTTTTGTGTATCAGGAGGTAGATTAGACACGGAGGTCTGAAGCGAGTTCTCTCTGTTTAGAGGCGGAACATCAGATGAGGGTGCTGGCTGTGGTGAGGGAGGCATGTCCATGTTCAGATGTGCTAGTTGATCTTCTCTTTTCACAGGCTTGTTGTCTTTCACTTTGTTCTCTTTCTCACCTGAATAATTACAGGTAGTCACATCATTTTATACATGTACATACGCATTTGTCTGTATAAATCTTATTGATGTTCCCATTTTGAAACAATAGACAATATCAACAAGGCAAGCCATAAAAACCATAGATTTAACATTTTGCTTCAGAAGTAGGTAAATACAGGCATGGGATTCAGTTAACAAGAGCACCGCCTTGCGGGTGCTGACGCTCATCTGATTTTTTTTGTGTAATAGAAATATTGTCCTACCCATGATTTTCTAAGTCTAAAAAGGGCCATCATTCTTGCAAAAAGCAGGATAGAGTTATGTTTTTTGATGTACAGTGTCCACTTATGATGGTGAAAAACTGTTGCAAGTTTTAAATCAATAGCTTTGATAGTTTATGAGAAAAGTTGACTTAAACATAATACTCAATCAAGAAAATGATTTTCTAAGTCCAAAAGGGGCAATAATTATTGCAAAAATCAGGATGGAGTTACGCTGCTTGCTGTACAGGGTCAGCTTATGATGGTGAACAAGTGTTACAAGTTTCAAAGCAATAGCTTTGATAGTTTAAGAGAAAAAGTTGACCTAAACATAAAACTTAACCAAGAAATCTGATATTTTCTAAGTCCAAAAGGGGCCATAAATCTTGCAAAAAGCAGGATGGAGTTATGTTTCTTGCTGTACAGGGTCAACTTATGATGGTGAACAAGTGTTGCAAGTTTTAAAGCAATAGCTTTGATAGTTTAGGATAAAAGCTGACCTAAACATAAAACTTAACCAAGAAAACTGATTTTCTAAGTCCAAAAGGGGCAATAAATCTTGCAAAAAGCAAGATGGAGTTATGTTTCTTGCTGTACAGGGTCAGCTTATGATGGTGAACAAGTATTCCAAGTTTCAAAGCAATAGCTTTGACAGTTTGGGAGAAAAGTTGACCTAAACATAAAACTTAACCAAGAAATCTGATATTTTCTAAGTACAAAAGGGGCCATAAATCTTGCAAAAAGCAAGATGGAGTTATGTTTCTTGCTATACAGGGTCAGCTTATGATGGTGAACAAGTATACCAAGTTTCAAAGCAATAGCTTTGATAGTTTAGGAGAAAAGCTGACCTAAACATAAAACTTAACCAGGCAACGCCGACGCCGACAACCGCTCAAGTGATGACAATAACTCATCATTTTTTTTCAAAAAATCAGATGAGCTAAAAATGATAAGCCTGAAAAATCTACTTTCCAAAGCCTGAAATGTCTATTTCCAGTCAAGTCAATTAAGAAAATTCTGGCAATCAAAAGCCTTATAAAATCAGGACCAGTTATGAAAAATCCAAGGTCTGCGTTCGCAAGTTGTAGCCAATTCAGTCAACTTTCCCAGTACATAATCATTCTGCATAAAAGGTCCTCGTAGTTCATGATCACACAAACTGGAAAGGGAAGTAATCTTTGGCAAAAATATATAAATAATAATGTTAAGCTCTTTGATATAAATCACAACTAAGTCTATATCAATTTACTTGTAAATCAAATTTTTACTGCCATAACAGATATAACAAGTATGTACCAGCGTGGACAAGGAAGAAAGCCTCGACAGCAGGTTGTAGTATTAGTACAGCATGATGATCTGGTGTTTTATCCAGTTCTGTCAAACACTCTCCCAATGTGAACCACAACTCTTCAAGGTCAATCTGCTCACTCAGTCTCGGCAACTGTACTTCTGCCTTTGGTGCCTCCATCTCAGTTGATGTTCCTAAACAGAAAAGAACAATAATACTTGAGACAATAAATACACACCACTTTTCAAACGTATATGAAGAAAAATTCTTCTGGAACTGGTTTAATGTCAATAGTTACGAAGACTACTATTTTCTGTTGAAAAGTCTTTGACGTTTACTATGAAATTATTCCAAGGGGCTAATTTTGAGGAATCTATTCCAAGAAATTAAATAAAGCCACCATATGTAAAGAAACGTTATATGAAAATATTACATTTAGTGTCCATGATATAAATCTTTTGATCTATATATAACCTTTTTTTTGTAAGAACTTTTTCAGAAGTCTTTTTTTCACCTGGTTTATCAGTTTCCATTGGAGTTTCACCTGTTTGTTCACCACCAGAAGCTTCAGCTGTTGTTGGCGCACCCTGTGCAACTACCTCCCCCTCCTGGGAAGTTCCTTGTTGTGATGCCAGGCCAACTGAACCGTGAACAGGAGGCGGAACATGTGGCGTGTCAGGAGTATTGTTGTCTGTGTCTCGTATATTTATCTCAACAGCTGGTGCAGGGGCAGCTGTTCCTTCTCTACGATTGTTCACAAACTGCATAATAGCATCAGCCTCGGCCTCTAACAGCGCCATTGCCTCTCCGAGGTGACGGAAGTCACGATTTGACGATCCAGTACCTGTCATCAATTTTTATTCACATCACTTTAAATAGTATAAATCATCTCGGATTAATTCCAAACAAATATTGTATTTTACTGTTTAAATGCGTTTCCTTTCAGTATCGTAAAAGAAATATGCACTAAAAACAGACAAAGAAAACTACTCATATTTGATTAAGCATCTAACAGAAACCGTGAGAGATCATAGAAATAAACAACCTGAGAAGGTTAATACGATGAAACTCTACTAGCTCAAGCATCCCTGCTCACTTTGGCAATCTGTGTGGTCCCAAGAGTTAAGACCTTTACATACATTTTCTATGATTGGATTACTCTAACCCTTCAATATCTTAAGCATTATGCCCATCCCCTTACAGACTTTGATCAATTGTTTATTTTACAGAAATCATCTTTTTCTCCATCATCAAATCATTACCTTGCCCTCTTCTTTTTACCTTAACCTCAAAAACAAGGTAGAAATAGTTACCTGTTCCTAACTTCTTCTTGTTGGCAGTTCTAGCAGCATCTCGTAGCTGGATGATCACCTTTAGTATCCTCAAGAAGAAATGTTGACTAGAAGACTTGCTCGTCAATGCCGTCATGGACGGTACCTGAAGCTCACGTCCACTCTTCATTTTCTTAGGCGCCGTGACCACCACTGCTTGACCAGTATACCTACAGTACAGTTATAAAACAATCATCAGCTGAAGCCATAAATTCTATTTCAGGAAAGAAATTCACCATCTGAAGTGTAAAGCATTTTTCAACTGTGCGAGTGCTCAAACAACTAAATTTGTAATAAGTAGCTAATTCTCTGAGAATCCATAAACCCATTGCCTAAAAAAACGAAGAGCAAACATTAACAAAATAATCTGAGAAAACTGAAAATAAACAAAGAAAATCTGACTGTTGGACAGTACCTATCATGCAGGACTCCTCTACCAGTAGATGTTGTTGAAGTCTCCATCTCTTTGCCTTCATCCGGTTCACCATCCGGACTCAACTTCTGGTTCAAACTATGCAGGTCATCTAGCAATATCCTGGAACAAATATTCAAATTTCAATATAATCTATATAAAATCTAGAAATGTTATGCTGTTTTTACTTTTGCAGGAGATGTTTAACATATGGTATCATCTTCACTTACTGTTGAAGTCAACTTCTTATTTATAACATTTCAGACATGTTTGCCATTTTTTCTTTAGAGAAGAGCATGTAATCCGTCTTCGTTTTTTCTGATACCTTGACATTTTGTTCAATACCAAACCTCAATGCTAAATCATTCAGCCATTATACAACAGTTTTCTGTTCTTCTTAAATGGTGCAAAAACCTATTGATACTGTAACACCAACAAACCTGATATGAGAGCACACTGTAAGGCCCAGTTCACGTGCACCAGCGAGCAGAAGTTTGAGAACTGATTGTCGGGTCGGGGTATTTGCGAAAGACAATTGGAGCAGTAGGTTTGTAGCATCTTCAAGACCTTCTTCGGAGCATGACTTGGAAGTGAGCACCTGTACTGCCATACTTAACTGACTCTCCAGAATGGCACTCTCTTCTACTGGCTTCTCGGGTTCTAGAAATACATAGAATTTGATTAGTCAAATGTCATATCTAAACCTTTCTCAGAATGTTCCAAGTTAAAATGACAGTTTGCCCCTTATCATTCAAAACATAAACCTCTTTTCTCCCTTTCAAAACAACAAACATGGACCTTCATGTAACCTATGGTTTACTTTGTTGACTTAAATAACTTGCCCCTCACTGCTTCATGTTCAAAACCCACTTAAACTGTAGAACTCTTTCATGTGACAGACCCATCTAGCAGGCTTACAGTCTGTTGCACTTTAAAGTTTCAAGCAAGAATCGGGAGTATCCAGAAAGATATAAGAATGTAGTCTTGAATGAAGCAAGGTATCACAGATGACTTGCTACAATCCACAACAGTTACTGTCGCTATTGATTTACTCCATGTAACGCTAGAACAGCAGAAACATGGGAAGAGAATAGCTGTCACTGGATACAATGTATATCATACTTTTTTTTAACAATCCTATAAATATATATATCAATATCAATATCAAGAGCTATGAGAACTTCATGCGTAATCATTAATATTCTAAAACATCTCTCACACCATAAATGATTACTAAAAGTTATGGTTCAACACCCTTTTTTTTCAAACAGTACCCGATGCCATTCAGATAGGTTACATTTACCTAATCAGTTCCTTGAATCTGTATCAGATCCCCCCTCCCCAAAAAAGAGAATCAAAGAATCAAAGTATATATGGAATCTGGAATATATCACGTTTGAGACATGTATAAATCTGGAATGTCATTGGTGACTTCTAAATTCATACTGTTGTGCTCTATTGAGCTAGCCAAGTAGGCTCCAAACTAATGAAACTTAGTTTCTCAACAAATATATGACTCACCTTTCTTTTGTTCGACAGGTTGTTCAGATTTCTCCTTGTCTTTGCTATCAGCAGATGGTGTGGACTCCGTCCCAGTACCACTGGCAGTATCGGTACTTGCAGCTGTACCTGGTGCCTGTATAGATTGATATATGGTTTTGATTAACATCAGTGCCGTGGCAAGTTGAGGTAGCATTTATTATCAACAAGACAAACTTAATGCTAAACTTTGGTCAAAATAGAAGCCTTATAAACTCATTTTACTCGATTATTTTCCCAGACATTTACAAAATTTTAAATATTTAAATAACCAAGTTGTCAATTAATGTTTGTTTCATCGCTTTAGAAGTTATAATTTAGGTAACTTACCATATGAGAACAGTTTAAATAGTAATACTGACCATATGTGAATGAATGTTTTTTTGTTATGGGTTAACGCCGGTTTTTCAAGAATATTTCATCAGTAACGCGGCAGTTACAACCTTACCAGTGTTCCTATTCTTACCAGTAATAAACTCAATCTCGCAATGTAACTTGGCAACGACTTACCTCACATGATAGAGTGGAGGACCAATGATTTCTGACCAATGTCGCTCATCAAATAGTCACGAGAACTGACGCTCCAGCCCAGGATCGACACCGCGATCCGCATCCGAGACGACCGCCAACTACCAAAACGCTAAAGCGGCGGTTAGAATGTGACTAGCTTTATACAATAGACACATGACTCTACTACCAGCGAAGACTATCAATCTGCAATAAGATTTGAATACTACATTCTCACAGATATTGCAGTATACAAATTTTAGTTCGTGCAAGAGTAGTGCACAATTACTTATCTCAGTAAATTCTTGTTGAAATCAATCTTTTAAATGGGAGATTTGGCTTAAAGATCTACCTGAGATGTGGGCTGTGGGGGAACCACAGCTGCTGTATTTTCTTGACGTGTGATGATTGAAGGCATCACCTCAATGGCACGAGACTGACTGCTGGTACCAGCTCCGGTGCTCCGCTCATTCTCGGACAGACCGCCGGAAACTAGACCAAGAAGCCGCAAAAGGCGGTCTGTTAGAAGCTGACTACGCTTTATCACAGGATGAGACAACATTGACATCAACTGACCCAGCGGAGAGCTATCAAAGTCTTTAAATCCGGGATCTTGGTCACTATTTACATTGCTATGAGTTCGTTGAATACCTTTTCCTTTCTTACTGCTACATAAAGAATCTAATTTCACTAGTAATTCCCAGAAGTCGGTGTCACGATTTTCTGACTTAGAATCTTGCTTTTCTATAGTTTTTACTTTGGGTGTGGCACCGGTCCCTGTAGTCACAGAAGTCTTTGTTTTATCACTTTCTTTTTCTTTATCATTATCACATTTTTGCACTTCCTTTGCCTTAGAGGGTAAAAACTGATTAGGAAACATTTTAGCTAGCGAGATCAAAGCATCAAGCACGTGACGGCACACTATAGGAGCCGCCTGCGGATGGATTGTCACCAAAGTATTTCCACTAGACGAGTGTTTCTTACCCAAGGCTCTGTGTATCTGGAAGACATTAGCCCTGCAGCCTAGAGCTGCCTCCAGACTGATGGATAACCATGGACCCTGACTTCTTGACTCCATCTTACTACTGCCTGGTCCCTCCGTCAGCATGGGACTTTGTGACTGAGACTTTTTTCCTTTTCCTTTCTCTGGAGTTCTCATTCTTTCTTCAATATCAACTCGGCTTTCAGCAGTTCTAGTTAATATTGATAACATTGCTCTAAGTACCCAAATACGTGTGGGTCCATGATAACACAGATTCCTTAATACACGATGCAGTCTGCCTGTATTTAATTTGGGCTCATCAACAAACAGCAAGACGAGAAGACAAGTTAAAGCCTCATGATCCAGCAGGTGGCGTCCCCGCAGTTTCAGTGTATTTGCGAATGCCATATTGTCTCTCCCGCCTCGATCTCCGAATATCCAATTTTGGCCAGATCTAGGCCCACGCCCAAGGGTACATCTTATTGTACCTAAAACAAAGAAATTGAAGTCATTCATATACATCAGATTAAGTTATTTTTAGTATTTTCCATGAAAAAGTAAAACATCTGAATATGTTAAACGAAGTACTGAGCCAATGTGAAAATGGTAATTTAAGAAAGTAAAAACATGGGATATTTTAGATATATTCAAGACCAAAGAACAAGAGGTGGTTTTAAAAGCAAGCATTTTGGCATTTCAAGTAAAGAGAAACAATTACCTGCATGTCTCAGTATAGAAGAAAGAGAACCACCCGATCCAGGTTGGGTAAACAGCCTCTCCTGCATGATTCTGCGATGTCTGTCCTCCAACTCTCTCCTCAATGTTTGAGCTTCGGCAGCCAGGTCTGCAGGCAGCACAGCCATCATGCTGTCATCCATGTCGGCCAGGACAGACTGGCGCAGAGTAGATGGTAAAGTAGCGAAAAAACTAGCTGGGTCAACGGGTGTCTCTGGGTTGGCTGGAGGATTAGTCTGGGCAGCCAGACGCTCTTGTTCTATACGTTGTTGGGCCAGCACCTACAGAAGTAATCAAAATCTTCTTACTGCTCTAACATATGGAAATCAAACAGAAACATTTAAGTACAGTAAGTAAAGCAGACTACAGAAAAAAACTTACAGAAAAATAATGTTGTGTTGAATTAAGCAAGGTATCAGAGGAAACTTGCTACAATTTATGACAGTTGCTATTGCTATTAATTTACTCCATGTAACACTAGAACAGCAGAAACATGGGAAGAGAATAGCTCACACAAGATACAACATACTCTTCTACAACCTCAAAACTATAATATGAGCCACGCCATGAAAAAAACAACATAGTGTGTTTGCAAACAGCATGGATCCAGACCAGCCTGCATATCCGCGCAGTCAAGTCAGAGTCCATGCTGTTCGCTTTTAAAGCATACTGCAATTAGAGAAACTGTTAGTGAACAGCATAGATCCTGACCAGACTGCGCAGATGCGCAGGCTGGTCTGGATCCATGCTGGTTGCAAACCCACTATGTTGGTTTTCTCACAACACGGCTATTATATAAAGAGACACAAAGGATTGTAAGACACATATATACTGGTATAAAGAATCTTGCAGCCACATTACCTCTTCCTGTATGTTAGGTGGTAAGGCAGCTAGGAACTCCGGGTTCACCTCCATGCCACCAGGGGTCTGGTTCTGTTGTTGTTCTCGGGTTCGAGCCTGTATACGCTGCATCCTCAGGTGGTCAGCTATCACCTCAGCTCGTATGTTCTCTGGTAGAGCGGCCAGGAAAGATGGATCTAAACCTTCGGGAACGCCACCACTAGTTGTAGCCTCTCCACCACTTGAACCTGCCACTGCCTGACTACTCTGAGGAACTGCCTGGGAAGGCTGACTGCTACAGGTTAACCAAAATATTAACTAAGTAGTTATATGGACAATCTATTTTTAGAAAACAGCAAAATGTTGATAAAGTAGCAGTAGCTCATTTGTCCCTTTATAACAATTTTTCTTTCTTTTTGACATGTTCCACTAAAACATAAGCCTTTCTTGTATATAAAGATACCTGGGAGAGTAAAAAGAGTACTAAATTTGTTAGTGGTCTTTACAGAAAACAGTTCAAAATCCAGGTTTGTCTGTAGATGGAACTCAACATTGTTGCTACTTGGACCATATCAAATACATGTATTTCAAACTAATACAGCTAATGGTTTCATTTTTTCAGGGTACTAAAACTTAAGGCACAAAGCTTTAGGCATAGTTACCTTGCTACTGTAGACACAGGTGTTGCGCCATCTGTGATGGAGGTTAGATTGGCCAATAAACGATCAGCAGTGATCTCCTGTGGGCTCCCTGTAATATCAAAGTACAGAGAAGATAGCAAAGATATTTCATATGCATTGAACTTCAATACCATATCCAACGAATGTCAAAGATTGACATAAAATAGCACTGTTTTCTTCTACAGTAGTGTATTTAAACAAAGTGCTGGAAATAAAATAACAATGCTAAGTTCCAATATTATCACTCCCTGCATAACATGTATTTTTCCTTTGTTTTTTTTTTCTCCCCACCCCAAAATATATTTCCAAGGAACAAAGAGAAACTATCAAGGTATTTGACATTTTACTCAGTTTTACAAGATAAAACGTACTGTACAAATATAAATAAACGTAGTTTCTTACGTCATTTAAGACACCAGTTTTAAGACAAAGCTTTCCAGTACCAGAAGTCCCTGATCAGTATAACATGAAATACAGATTCATACCAGATTTCTATAGATTTGCCTCATCCAACAGCCAAAGTTCTGCATACAAGAAACTGATACTTAAAAAGTTTTAGCAAACTAACAAAATATTGCTTTCTTAAAATGTGGTTTGCCATTTATTATTACAAGAAATGTCCGCCTTACAAACCTGAAGCAGAGGAATGAACAGTAGCAGCATCAGAACTTGTAATGTTAGATATCTCCTCGGGAGTGATCACCCCTGACTCTATGTCTGCCCTAGGTGGCGCTCCACCAGTGGCCGCGGAACGTGGGCCACTACCAGCTTCTGGTGTCTCATCAGCATCAGCAGTAAGCAACAAAGATGCTAGGTGACTCATTGGGAGATTGGAGGATCCTGTCCCTCCCTCACTCGTCGTCAGTGGTGTCTGGGGAAACACTGAACTACGAAGGTATGACTGGAATATATCTGTTAGATTGTTTCTGAAATAATTCACAGTGAAATATCAATCTTAGCCATCCACCTTTCTAACACAAATAATTACCTACAAATGGTTTATAATCAAGATGATTTTTTTTGTAAAAGTTGCCATCCAACTCCAAAAATATTAGTATGTGCCGATTTTAGTGTTAAGAATCCTTGTCATTCTACAAGAGAAATAAAGATAAATTATTTTCCAGGTTCACTATTTTAACTAAACAGAAGTTTCAACAATTACTGCATAGTGTGATGTAAAAAAAAAGTCGAGGTAAGATTACACTTTTGCAAGTTTAATGCAATTTATTCAACATACCCAGTTGCTTGCTGGCCTGTACCAAACCTATCCAATCGAGGGGCCATAGGTGTAACCAGAGGTATATTCTGATTGGCTGGGGTATACAAGGCGGCTGTAGGTACATTACTGAATGATCCACTTGTAGATATTGGTGCTCCCAGCCCTGATGGCATCAGTGGGGTCAGCTGTGGCATAGCCAGGTTAGCAAATGGGTCCTGCATCCGAGTCGCAGCATTCGATGATGGTGTTAGTCCCACTGAGATTGGAAGAGGTGTGCTTGCAGAAAGTGGAACTTGCTCTGGAAATGATGGACTAGGAACAGGCATTGTTGGTGGGGCAAATATACTGGCTACAGATGGAGGGGGAACTGACATCGGAGTGGTTGTAAACTGAAGAGCTGTTGGCTGTGGTACTGGCATAGGTGTTGACTGAACATTCTGCTGATTTCCAAATCTCTGCAGCAAGTTAGTCTGATTGGTTGCTACAACATCTGGTGTGGAGGAGTTGAGTGGTGTAGACAGTGGCGGCATCGCCTGGAAACCTGTTGGAACATTTGTTGTAGTTACAGCTGTACTAACAGCCAATGCTTCTTCTACCATCTGCTCAGCTATCACTTCCGCTGCTGCTGCAGCCTCTGATGCACCTGAAATAGTTAACAAGTTAACTATAGACATCCTGAACTTACCTTGATATTAATGTCAAAGAAATTCTTCTGACACAATACACATTATCAAATGGACACCAGAGTTATATCTACATTTCCATGCGACTACAATATTGTTAACAATATACAAGCCTTTGACTACTAAATATCGCATAGATGTTGTGCTTTGTGCAACTTGCAAAATACAGTGAAACATGTATTAAGCAGCCAGTCAAGCTACCTGTACAAGTCAAGTGGCTCCTTAAGACAAGTTGGTATCAGAACAAAAGGTCATTTTTTGAAGTTACATGACTGTTTGCTTAAGGCAAGTGGTTTCTTAATAAAGGTTACCACAAAGGCAGGTTCAACAGTATTTTGATGTACAGTTCAACCTATCAATAAGCACCATCCTGGAAAAATATCACATGTTCAGTCTTCTGTCAAATCCTCTCATTTACCTATGTATAAAACTTTTCACCTCTTTATTTATAACCTTGTATTCTACCTACTGGGAAAAACTGACAAAGACCAACTGTACAGTATAGAATCAAGAGGTCACTTACTGATTTGTCCCGACTGGGAACTGGTGGCTGTTGTACCAGTAGATACGGACGTAACCTCGCCAGGTAGAGGAATGTTACTGACATCAAGTACACCTGTACTTACTGGCGCCTGGATGCTTGTAGTTGCTGGTGATACCTGCATACAGCATTAACAATGGAAATCATTTAATTAAAAACAAAAGAAACAAAACAACATCAAACCCCTTTCATTACTGTTTGTAAGATAAATGATAAATATTTAGCAGTCAACATCAATAGAAAACAAAGATGATCATGTTTCTCATAGTTACTCGTGCAAATGTATACCAGGTTGTTCTTGTACCTTTGACAGCCAAAAATTTACATATAAATAAAATGAAATCTAACAGAAATTACCGGTATGACTTTTACCGAATATGAGTCATATTCGCGAATATGAGATTAAATACCGAATATGAGATATATTTTTTTTATTTGTGAACTTAATTATTTTTTGTTAATATCAAACAATAAAACATATTAATAAGATATTTCAGGCGAAATTTGGGTGGATTTGAAGCATTTTTTAGGTATTTGATTACAATAATTCACCCGAGCGCTAAGAATCTCATATTCGTGTATGCGGATAATGACCGAATATGAGATGTAAATATTTCTATTTTGATCTAAATGAATTATTTTTTATACAAAACTTTTATGTATATTATCATTATAGTTCAGGCGAAATTTGGGTTGATTTGAAGCACTAAAATGTATTAATATGAAATAATTCATTCAAGCTGTATCAATGTCATATTCCTTTATGCGTGGTTAAGACCAAATATGAGATGTACTTTTTAAATCTATGAATTAAATGTATTGTTTTTCATATTAAACTGTAATATATATTATCATGATATTTCAGGCGAAATTTGGGATCATTTGAAGAACGGATAAGGTACTTAAATGAAATAATTCACTCCAGCAGTGAGAATCTCATATTCGTGTATGCGCAGCAAAGACCAAATTTGAGATGTATTCTTTGTATTTATAAATTAAAATATTTTTTTTATACCAGACTGTAATATATATTATCATTATATTTCAGGCGAAATTCGGGTTGATCTGGCGCAGTAACAATGTATTTATTTGAAATAATTCATTCAAGCTGATTCAATGTCATATTCGTGTATGCGTGGTTAAGACCGAATATGAGATGTACTTTTTAAATCTATGAATTAAATGTATTGTTTTTCATATTAAACTGTAATATATATTATCATAATATTTCAGGCGGAATTTGGGTTCATTTGAAGAACGGATAAGGTACTTAATTGAAATAATTCACTCCAGCAGTGAGAATCTCATATTCATGTATGCGCAACAAAGACCGATTATGAGATGTATTTATGAATTTTTTTTTTAAACCAAACTGTAATATATATCATCATTATATATCAGGCGAAATTTGGGTTGATTTAAAGCACTAATAATGTATTTATTTTAAATCATTCACTCAAGCTGTATTGATCAATGTCATACTCGTGTATGTGCGGTAAAGACCGAATATAAGTTGTAAAAATATCATCTATGAATAAAATGAATTATTATTTATCATCACACTGTAATATGTATTATCATAATATTTAAGGCAAATTTTGGATTGAATTAAACACTCAGATATCTAAATGAATTCACTCCAGCAGTCAGAATCTCATATTCGCGTGTGCGCGGAATAGACCGAAGACCGAGATGTAATATTTCTTAATCGTCAATTCATTAAAGCATTTTTATAAGCTATTTATATGAAATAATTCACTCAAGTTGTATCAATGATACATTATCAGTTATATATATATATATATATATATATATATATAGCTCAAATATCGTATACGGGCATTATTATATTTTTATTTTCAATTGAGAAAAAAATTCTTTAATGACACGCATTGAAAACATTTAATAACTTAAACTTTGATATGTCATGGTCAGTTATCGTATATATGAGTCAGTTACTGTGTTCAAGAAAAAAACAAAACATTTAAATAAATGGAATAATAAACAAACACCGATCTTTTTGTGCTATTAAACATCATATGTGAAAATAGGGGGAAAAGATTCTTTCATGGTGCGCTTTGAAGACATTAAATAATTTTATCATTTTTCTGTGTATATAGCTTAACGATATGAAAAAAAAACACACACACAAAAAACAGCAACCATGTAAATAAAGTAAAAGATAAACAAATGCCACGCTTTTTTTGCTATAAGTGGATTTTTGTTAGTTTTTGCCAAAAAAAACCCTGTTAATCTGATAATCAGTGATAAATTGGTGTTAATTATCCCTTTAAGACAATGATATAAATAATTAATCAGAACATCCAATAATAACTGAACTAACCAGATTAAACTCCGCTGTTCGAATTGCGCTAATTGTTTCCAACTGTGTCAACTGAGCACGGGCACACGTCCCAATTATGTGGCCCCAATAAACACGATTTATTCGGTATCCTCGCAAATAATACAAATGTCATCGTTTTTGTACTTCTTATTCGCTCATTCGAGTGATATTTTTACAATTATTTTTCAACTTGGATAACTTTCTTCTGAGTGGAAAAAAGAATGTGAAGAAATATTTCGTCAGTTCTGTTTCCCGTCAAAATGTGTGCCATAAAATGTTGTGATATATTATGAATGTCTACAATATTTCACAAAACAATAGCAGACATATAAGTCAATACGCAACGTATATATGTCACCGTTAATACGTAATCATATTGAAATACACTTCATCTTTAATATGATCTAATGTTTTGCGGCTTTCGTGAATAAATTAGAAACCAGAGAAGAACAAACTTACACAAAGTATATAAATTAAATGCAAAATAAATAAAAACGCCATAATACTGCGCGGTACTTATATAGACTTGTACATATGAAGTGATATATATTCCCGACATGATACTTGTATTCCGTTTTTTTGATAAGTTGTATTCAATGGGGAATCGTTTTATTTTAAATGTTATAATGACATTGCTCATTATTTTCTGCGTATATACATAGATAGTTGTTTTGTCAGTCACTGAAAAGTGGAAGAAGATATATTGATTAAAAGAAGAAAAATTCAACAGATCAACCCCCGCAATGTGTATACGAATGTAAAACTGGTTTCAAACAGAGTTACGTGCGCACATGCCACCCTTCACAAGTTATCAGATCTATACATTTCTTTAAAACAAGAGCCGTTACCACACATGATGTATCAATCACATGTTAAAGCGGTTTTGCGGCACCGGCAGAACAGTGCTCGGTGTAGATAAAACGTACAATTTAGGCGATTTTCATGTAACGCCAACCGTATATAAAGATTTGTCAGTCAAAAGGGAAAGCTCAAAACAACATCCTATCACTTTCGGGCCGACTTTCATACACACTAACTCATCTGAAAAAGCGTACTATTCTTTCTTCCACGACATAGCAGACAATTTACAAATGGATGAAATTAAAAACTTAGTTATAGGCTCGGACGAGGAAAAATCTTTTAAGGTAGCAATCGAACGTTGCCTACCCGGAAGTACACATACGTTATGCACGCGACATCTTCGACAAAACACAAATAATTACCTTGAGGATCATGTAGGCTATACAAAACCAGAACGAATACAATTAACCGATGCGATATATGGCGAAGATGGGTTAACATTCGCGAAAGACATTGACACATTTGAATATAAACTTGATCGCATTAAAGAAAAAATAGAAACATATGATGGAAATTGTGGAGATAAAAAATTCATGCCGTATTTCACAGACAAACTGTTGCCAGTGCTAAAACACTATGTAATAGAGCCGTGCAATAATGGTAAAATTGAACGCGGGTGGACAAATAATAATTGTGAATCGGGAAATCACATTCTGAAATCAGCTACTGGTTGGAAACGCACTGACATTCCGAATTTTATAAATCTACTGGCTGACATTGTGGATGCGGAGCGTACTGAACGCTGTCGCGCAATTCGGGGAGCGGGGAATTATGAACTGGACGAAATGTATTTGCATCACAAAATAAAATTTTCATGCATCAGAGACAATGCGTCATTTAATAGCAACAACAACCACTTTTTTGTTATTTTTGATTACAAAGAAAATTTATGTTTTCGTACTTTTGTAGGTATAGGTATGACATTTTTAAGTAACTATTTATTACTTTCAAAATTGTTAAAATAATTAAAAGTAATGGGCCATGAAGAGAGTTCCTCCTCGTGGTGTGGCCTGGATGTTGCATTTCGCATAAAGAACAGAATGCTGAATTCCACGATCAATGGAATCGTTTCATTGTTATAGAATATAAACTTGATAACGACTGAAACAATTTTTTTTGTGTGTGTGTAGAAAATATACCTTGAAATATATAATTTCGAAATGCGAAATGCAATAACTGAACACTCTCAATAAAAACTTTTATTAGTTCTTCAAACCAACTCAAATTTCGCCTGAAATATTATGATAATATATATTACAGTTTGGTATTAAAAACAATACATTATATATATATATAAACAGGAATATGAGATTCTAAGGGCTCTGGTAAAGTATTCTAATAAAATACCGTATTAATGCTTCAAATCAACCCAAATTTTGCCTGAAATATTTTATTAATATGTTTTTCTTTTATTTAAACAATAATTTAATTTATAAATACAAAGAATACTTCTCAAATGCGGTCTTTGCTGCGCATACACGAATATGAAATTCTAGCTGCTGGAGTGAAGTATTTCAATTAAATACCTGATTCGTTCTTCAAATGAACCCAATTCTCGCTTGAAATATTATGATAACATATATTATAGTTTGATATAAAAAAACAAAAACAACAACATTTAATTCTTAGATTAAAACAGTAAATCTCATATTCGGTCTTTACCACGAATACACGAATTTATGACACTGATACAGCTTGAATGAATTATTTCATATTAATACATTTTAGTGCTTCAAATCAACCCAAATTTCGCCTGAAATATAATGATAATATACATAAAAGTTTTGTATAAAAAATAATTCATTTAGATCATAATAAAAATATTTACATCTCATATTCGGTCATTATCCGCATACACGCATATGAGATTCTAAGCGCTCGGATGAATTATTGTAATTAAATACCTTAAAAATGCTTCAAATCCACCCAAATTTCGCCTGAAATATCTTATTAATATGCTTTATTGTTTGATATTAACAAAAAATAATTAAGTTCACAAATAAAAAAAATATATCTCATATTCGGTATTTAATCTCATATTCGCGAATATGACTCATATTCGGTAATAAGTCATACCCGAAATTACCACCTTGTTTCTGCTTTTTATCTCTTCTCAGATTTATTCTTTATGTTGACTAATTTGACAGAAAATAGCTCAGCGCTAGTATTATTTGTTAAATTAATATCCAACTATAAATAAAGTTTCTTGTATCTTGACACCTGCCCTACAAGATGAACCAAAAACAAAATGAAATTATTTACAGAATGCTAAATAACTGCAGATGCCCTAAAATACCAACAAATTTTAACCCCACAACTAAGCTTTTGCAATCAAATTGGAAGAGTTAGTTATATTAACTCACATCCATTTTCTGTTCAGTATTTTTCTTTGCTTGTTCCTCGGCTTTCTTGGCAGCTTCTTCCTCTGCTGCTTTCTTTCTTTTCTCTCTCCTTTCACCCAACTCTTCATCACGCTTCTTCTCCAAAACCTCAATAATTTCTGGTTTAATGGCTGCAATGCAAGCATCTTTTATTTATGCTTAAACACAACAATGATACATGTATAATGACTAGCCACATATATATGCATACAGTTAGCAATCTTCTATTATTTTAAATATTAATTTACCTAAGATAAACACATTTTGGCATTAAGGGCTTAACAAGAAAATTTACACAAAAGGGTACGTGGCACTGACATGGTAACTTTTTTCTATACTATCCAACTATTGTAAATCCCTAGTCCATCTAGAATGAAGCAACATGGAAATAAAATCTATTCTCAATACTTTGTTCTAAATCTAATATTTGCATTCAACAAAAATTACTTAAAAGATTAAAACAAAACACTCCCTATAATGTAAGTACGTACTCCTTTTTCATTAATATGAGAAAGATTGAAGATGAAATCATTGCTTACCAGCCATGCAGTCATGTATACTATCACCATCCAGGACTTTGGCCTCCTCTGTCCATCTGGTCAGTGTATTTGGCACGCTTGACAGGGTACCAACACCCATACCTCCTCCAGAGTCTGGTGGGTATGAGTCCTGACATGAATAATTAATAAATATTCATAACAAATGAAAACCAAACATACAATTAAATTAACAATTTTTTTTTCACAAGCCAACTTTAAACACAATATATAGACTGACCATTTTCTGCAAACTGATAACCAATATGTGCAATTCATTTTCTCGTGTCTTTTTTACCACACATCCATGAAACAGATTCTATGCATCAAACATTACCAACACCATATTTTGCTTAACCAACTTTGGTTTACACTGTGTTCAGGATGTTACCATATTCACTGTGGAATAAACCAGCATGACTTGTACAACCATCTGGGGAATAGCCAGTGATTTTATCTCACACAAAGTACATCAATCAGAGACAAAAATCTCAGATCTGCAGTTTATCTGTGTTACAGCCTGACTGTATTGATGAAACTAAGAAAGAAACACCAAGATGAATACACATAAGCTTAAAACTAACTATTCAGGCATATGCAGGGTCTTCACAAGAAAGCAGATGAAACAATTTTGCAAGAAGACGCACCTTTAAAATATCATATGCGCAAAACTTTTCTATGTTACTCTCGCATAAAACACTTGGATTCAAAAATTATATAATATGAAAATGCTTACAGACTATCATATCAAATTCAGCTGGTGACCAGCTCCTACTGAAAACCCTGCATATGTATAAGTGTGTAATATCTACTGTGGAATAAACCAGTATGGTACACGGAACCATCTGGGGAATAGCCAGTACTTTACTATAGCACAAAGTTGATACAACTGAGAAAAGTTCTCAATCTTTCAAATAGACATTTATGCTGTTTTACATAATGGTGAGAGTAAATATATCTTCCATACCCACTGCTAATATAATGTACTAACGTTCTTCCCATACTGCAAGAGAACTACAGCTATGTCAACTAATATGAACTCACCTTTCTTCATGCATACAAGCAAAAATATCTATAACAACTCTGAATTCAGGTAATTAATCCCCAGGTGTTAAAAGGTACACCATATTCTTTTTTACGAAATCAATAAGAACAACAAAAATCCTAAAATGATGTCTCCTGTAAAATAAGCCAGGCTATGAACGTTCACCTTGCTAAATTTCTAACATTGACTGATCTATCATTCAGTTTGGGCAGTTCCATTTGTAATGCGAAGGGGGTGTTCACTGAAACTTTACTGACAGAATAGCGAACAGTGCAGACCATGATCTGCCTGCAGGTCTGTGCCTGCACTGGTCACAAAGGCTAAATCACTCACCGCCAGTAGGCTAAAGGTTTAAATCCCAACATACTGTCTACCATGGAATATACCAGACTAGTAGTATCAACTATCTGGGGAATAGCCAGTACTTTCATATAGCACAGAATGTACACAGCAAGTAGAATAAATCTTACTGCACCTGTATCTGTGCTTTATTCTGACAAATCTTTACATACTGACACAAATACTGAGAGATAAATATATAAAAGACAGTCATCTTGATTCTTAATTCCAAATTCCATAATCCAGTCAGGAATTTTCAACATGGATGCCTTTTGGCGCTATAACAATCCTTTATGAAGTATTAATAAGCTCTAACAATTTTCTCTCTTTTGATGATATATAATACATTAACAGTAAAACAAGGCTTTCTAGAGCATCAGAAACTCGAGCATCCAAGGCAAGCTTGAGCAACTGAAGTCATCCCCAGGTGTTTTCCTTATACTTTCTATATTTGGATCATTTGAAAGCCAGAATAACTCCAGCCTTTTGCTCTTTCCCTTGCAGCCTCGAGCTATCTGGTGTACTAGTACATTCCATACCTGGAACAATTCCTCCAGGATATCTTCCTCCTGTCTTGAGATGATTCTCAGATCATTGTTAGAGAGGACCACCCTCGTGTGGGCGGGGCCAGCAGTCGTGTTCATACTGTTTGTAAGCTGTAGTACATCTGCTGCTGTTTGCGGGCCCAGCAACCTGGAACATTACAAAAAGTTTCATCTATCCCAGATAAAACACATTAAACAAGTTAATTTCTACCCTCTTTCAATCAAGTAGCTAGAAAAATGTGTAATTTCTGCGCTTCCTCTGCTGAAGTAAGGTAAAATGCAGACTATTTGTAATATTGGAAACTCTAACTTCAGGAGAATGCCTTTAAATGTACTTCACAACATCAAATGTAAATCAACACCATAAATGGTAAATAATAATTCTCATTAGTATGAAAATTTATCTCCAGTTTGACAACTTTTTAAACAGTAACTTACTCTGACCAGCTTTTTTACATAATTAACTCATCATAAATAAATATAGCCTAGGATTCGAAGTAAATCTAGAGATCTGCCCCATGAAAGTGGACAAATTAGTTTTTAAATGTAGCTGTTATTGCCTTATTACAAATCCTATAAACATTCTAATACCTCTGTAATATAACAGGTGGATTTGGCGGACGTGGGAAGTTTACGTGCAATGTCTGAGAGAGAGGGTTATATCTACACATGCCACGCTGTCGTCGCTGTAACCGCTGCAACCGTGTCGAGTCCGCCTCAGATTGTCTTACCAACAGCGGATGTATACTTGTCACATTACTGGGAGCGGGAGGTAAACTGGGAGCTACAAAGGAGATAGAAGCTGATAACAGGCCTCCTAGCAGGCCTGAACAAAAATAAAGGTTTTTATAAAGGCTCCAATCTATGGAAATACAGGCCTTTTAGTGTAAAATATTAAAAAATAAAGAGTAAATAAAGGCTATTTTTGTCGGAATTCTCGTTGAAAACACATAATATATAATTATAGGTATTTACTAAAAAAAGTTAATTTATATATGGAAACCCACACTCTAAAACCAGATATCAGAAATAGGCATGTTTGATATTATCTCATACTGTTTGAATTATACATTATGATTGATATACATACCTAACTTAATGGGTATACCTACTTTCACGGCACATTTATATCACTTTTTTGTATATGGTTCCTGTTTTTTATACATTGTACAGGCTTTCAAACACTATTTGGCAAAACATTAGGGCTAAAATTAGGGCTGTTTTTGCCAAAAAATAAGGGCTAAATTAGGACTAAATGCCCACAGGTCAACATGTCAAGCCCGTCCTTTTATATATTGTTGCTTTTTGCAGGTGCACCATTCTAGAACAAATGTGTCTCCAACATGTTTTTGATATACAGGTATGAAATGGTGGACACTGGTGCCTTTATTTGTTTACATATTGAGGTACTGGAGGGGTACTTCTCTCAATTGTGGGGAGGGGGTTAGGGGCTCTCCCCTGGAAAATTTTAAAATACAGGTATGAAATAGTGGGTGCTTGTGACAATTTGTGTATTTTTTGTTCTAAATTTTGAGGCATAGGAGGGTGTAGCCCCCAAATTTTAGGGAGGTAAGGATGCTGCCACCCTCTGAAAAAATTTAAAATACAGGTATAAAATGCTTGATTGTAGTGCATGTTTTGGTCTAATTTTTGATGTGTGGTAGAGGGTATCCCTGTAGTTTTAGGAGGGTCAAGGGAGTCTTCCTCTGGAAATGTTTTGAAATGTAGATATCAATGGTGGCCTCTGGGGAACTTATATAAATTTTGAGGTACTGAAGAGGCAATCCCCTCATTGGAAGGGGGATCAGGGGGTCCTCCCCCTGGAAAATTTTGTAATAGAGAAATGGAATGGTGGCCTCTGGTGCGTTTTTGGGCCTAATTTTGAGAAAATATTTATTCCTTGCCAAAATAGTTGAGACAAACTTTGATGAGCCAAATGGCGGCACAGGCTCCTGGGCCCAGCCATGGATCTAGGCCTGATCACTCAATGAAATAAATCTATGTTTCATGAAGATGTAGCCTTGGAACTCATGGGAACTGATAGAAGCAACCTCTGAAAATGAAGCTTGAAGAAAATAAACTTCAATAAATTAATTGGATCATTATATGCATGACTTTGTGCAAAGACAAATTTAAGTTCAGACAGATATTACAAAAAAATTAGGGACAATTGAAAAAAAATAAGGGCTTTTTTAGGAATCTGGCCCTTTTTGAGCATTGTTTTAGGATTTTAGGGAGACCTAAAAAAAATTAAGAATTTTTAGGAATTTTAGGGCCACTTGAAAGCCTGAATTTGTAGTGTCTACATCAACTTTGCTCAGAATGCTGTATCTTCACCAGACCTTGTCCAGTGTACCATAGTGTAAACATCATGTCACCAGACCATTTCAAGCATTCAGCTCCATGGTACCTTATGCTGAATACATGGAACACCTATGGTCTGGTGAACACTACTGCAAACATCTACATGTATGTGGTCTGGTGAATACAACAGCATTCTGAAAAACTCAAGATGAAAGATACACAAGCAGTATCCTAATGACAACACTTAAAAGGGAGGGAAATACAGCAGTATAACTATTACTTGCCTTTAACTGGCACGGCAAGCAGTCTGAACAAAAATATAGGTTTTGAGTGAAAATTACAGGCTATTTGGCCGTTTTAAAGGTTTTTTCAGAAGATTTAAAGGTTTTAAAGGTTTGCTCTGAAATTAAAGGTTTTTAAAGGTTTTAAAGGTTTCACTAGGAGGCCTGTGATAATCTTTGTTCTATCCAGTTAGCAAATACAAAAACTTACAAAGAAAAGACAAAACTAACTAGAAAATGCTTTTGTGAAAAAGCGCATGTCTCCCCCAATGCAAAGTCCTATAGGCAAGAAGTCAATAGGGGTCAGGAGCGAAAGTCAAAGAGACACTGATGGTTGGCTGCAATAGGGATCATCTACTTGGCATGTCCAGTCATCCCGCTAAATTTCAACACTCATGGCCTAGTGGTTCTCAAGTCACTGTTCAGGCACCTGTGACCCTGACCTTTGATCAAGTGACCTCAAAATAAATAGGGGTCATGTACTCTGCATGTCCAATCATCCTATTAAGTTTCAACATGGTAGGTCAAGTGGTTCTCAAGTTATTACCAAAAAATGATTTTACATGAACAGGCCACTGTGACCTTGACCTTTAATAGACTGACCCCAAAATCAATAGGGGTCATCTACTCTGCATGTTCAATCATCCTATGAAGTTTCAACATTCTGGGTCAAGTGGTTCTCAAGTTATTGATCGGAACTGGTTATCAATGTTCAGGCCCCTGTGACCTTGACCTTTAACGGAGTGACCCCAAAAACAATAAGGGTCATTTACTATGCATGAACAATCATCCTATGAAGTTTCAACATTCTGGGTTGAGGGGTTCTCAAGTTATTGATTGGAAATGGTTTTCCATGTTCAGGCCCCTGTGGCCTTGACCTTTTAACAGAGTGACCCTAAAATCGTTAGGGTTCATCTACTCTGCATGACCAATCATCCTACAAAGTTTCATCATTCTGGGTCAAGTGGTTCTCAAGTTACTGACCGGAAATGGTTTTCAATATGCGGGCCCCTGTGACCTTGACCTTTCACAGAGTGACCCCAAAATCGTTAGGGGTCATCTACTCTTTATGACCAATCATCCTATTACGTTTCAACATTCTGGGTCAAGTGGTTCTCTAGTTATTGATCAGAAATGGTTTTCAATGTTCAGGCCCCTGTGACCTTGACCTTTGACAGAGTGATCCCATAATCAATAAGGGTCATCTACTCTGCATGACCAATCATCCTATCAAGTTTCAACATTCTGGGTCAGGTGGTTCTCTAGTTATCGATTGGAAATGGTTTTCAATGTTCAGGCCTCTGTGACCTTGACCTTTGACGGAGTGACCCAAAAATCAATAGGGGTCATCTACTCTTCATGACCAATCATCCTATGAAGTTTCAACATTCTGGGTCAAGTGGTTCTCTAGTTATTGATCGGAAATGGTTTTCAATGTTCAGGCCCCTGTGACCTTGACCTCTGACGGAGTGACCCCAAAATCAATAGGGATCATCTACTCTTCATGACCAATCATCCTATGAAGTTTCAACATTCTGGGTCAAGTGGTTCTTTAGTTATTGATCGGAAATGGTTTTCACTGTTCAGGCCCCTGTGACCTTGACCTTTGATGGAGTGACCCCAAAAACAATAGGGGTCGTCTACTTCAGCAGCCCTACAACCCTATGAAGTTTGAAGGTTCTAGGTCAAATGGTTCTCCAGTGATTGCTCGGAAATGAAGTGTGGAGTACGGACGGACGGACGGACAGGGCAAAAACAATATGTCTCCTGGGGGAGACATAATTAATTCCGATATATTGTACCAGATCTACCAACATCCAGGTGTACAAGATCCTTTCTCTCTATGTATGAAAACCAATTTTTCCTCACTTACAAAGCTGAACACTGCACAAAATACTTAAGCAGATTTACTGAAGTCCCCAAAATTTCACTCACTCTTTTAATCCAGCCCACATTAATAAATATTGACAGTGACTTTAAATATGGTCTAAATGATTTTCAGTATTTTTAAATAAATCTCCAAAGTACTATCAGTGTATACTGAACTGACAAAACATATATATATATGTACCTGCAGTTTCGTTGCCATTATTATCATTATCATGGAGAGACAAAGGCATTTGGTAGGTGCGGACATGTCCGTTATCTAGAGCGTTGAACACTACATGCTGTGGATTGGAACCTGTATTAAACAAAAGTCTTCAGTAAGTTTCTCAAACTGCAAAAAAATCTTATTTCCAGCAGCACACAAAAAAAATGTGTGTCAGTCAATTAAACATAAGTTAACAAGGCAGTCTGAAAGACAGCTAAATCCCCCGCTGCTGTTATGGATAGTGAAAGGGTTGATGGTATTGGGTGAAAGCATTGACATTAAGCATAAAATAATCTATGTACAACGGCATCAATGAATTTGTTCCAGGCGATATGCTGCCAAGTCATATTAAAATCCTTCAAGGGGTTTAGGAGATACAGAGGGGACACAAACCTTTGACCTTGAATTGTGACCTTGAGCCAACATGGCTGACTCATATTTCTGCACATCGTCTTGATGAGGTGATCATTTGACTCAAGTTTCAAGGAAATCCTTCAAGGGGTTCAAGTTATATGGAGTGGACACAATTGTTACAGACGGACAGGAGGCTGGAAGGAGACCATTCCTATAACCCCACCCACTTGTGGCGGGGGATTAATAAGAAACTAAAACCTTACTTCAGCTGACAACTACAGACTGTAAACAAGATGCGAGTCCATAGAACACTGGTTCCCACACTCTTGTCACTGAATGCATATTTCTGACCAAGTCAAGGGCTATAACTCTAGTTGCTACATAAAATCCTAGTTAAAACACCAGGTGCACAGCTTTACATGCTGAATAACAATCCTGTAAGGTTTGATGACTCTATGTGCAATACTTTTTGAGATATAAAAAAACAATTTTGGTCCGACTCATGGAAGGACAAAAAAAAAATGTAACTGCCCCCACACCCCCACCCAAATTTGGAGGCACAAAAATCCACAATCTGATACTTCTTTCATGTTATTTTTTACAATTTAGAAACAGTAAATGTATTGTCCAAACAGACCAAAAACCATACATCTGACTCGGTGATAATGTTAATATTAAGCAGTGTAAGCACATATCACATTTTTGTTTTTGTGTATACATTAATGTCAGAAAAACAGTACAGACAAGTGCAACATTCCAGTTTCTATGATCGAAGAGCACTCCAGATGCCACTCTAAGTTGCACTTACACAAGAGCAGGTTACAACCATGTATTCAGCTAGAGTGGATTTTGCCAGGATGGATCACACGAGGCGCTTGCCGGCCTGCAAGCGCGGAGTGTGATCTGACCTTGCAAAATCTACAAGAGCTGAATATAAAATACAAGATCTAGGTACTGTTATAATGACCCTTTTATTATATACCTCCACCTTTTTGCTCTGTTGTTATGTTACCAAACAAAAATTTTCAATGTTTATTATGTTACTTAACTAAATGTACTTTTTGAAAGCGTTATTCATAGATCTGTGTCAGTAAATGGAAGTAGTCCGGTAACATTCAACATAACAAGAGCTGTCCGTAAGACAGCCAAGCTCGACTATTTGAAATATTGTCCCAGAAGCAGGAATATATTACCCAACAAGAGCTGTCACTAATGGTGACAAATGCCCACACAGCACCTTGACCTTTGACCTGGTGACCCCAATGTCAGTAGGGGTGGTGTACTCAATAAGTACTATCAGCATGTGAAGTTTGAAGGTCCTGGGTGAAGTGGTTCGCGAGTAAAGTGCCTTCATGCAAAAAGTTAACGTTGGCCCCTGTGACCTTGACCTTTGACCTGGTGACCCCAAAGTCAGTAGGGGTGGTGTACTCAATAAGTACTATCAGCACGTGAAGTTTGAAGGTCCTGGGTGCAGTGGTTCGTGAGTAAAGTGCCTTCATGCAAAACGTTAACGTTGGCCCCTGTGACCTTGACCTTTGACCTGGTGACCCCAAAGTCAGTAGGGGTGGTGTACTCAATAAGTACTATCAGCATGTGAAGTTTGAAGGTCCTGGGTGCAGTGGTTTGCGAGTAAAGTGCCTTCATGCAAAAAGTTAACGCTGTGACTAACGAACGGACGGACAGTTGAAAACTCATATGCCTCCCTTCGGGAGCATAAAAAGGTTAATATCAAAAGAGTTTTAAGTTCAAAAGGGGACATAATTTTACCAAAATGCATATCAGAGTTATGGGACTTGCTGCTATCAACTAGTTTTATAACCCTGAAGGCACATGTGAAGTTTCAATTCAATATCTGCATTAGTTTTGGAGATAGTAACTTGCATGTAGAACTTTAACCAGAATTTTCTAAGTCCAAAAGGGGGCATAATTTGGCCAAAATGAAGGTCAGAGTTATGGGACTTGCTGCTATCAACTACTTTTATAACCCCGAAGACACGTGAAGTTTCAATTCAATATCTGCATTAGTTTTGGAGATAGTAACTTGCATGTAAAACTTTACCTAGAAAAAGAAAAAATAAGTTGCAAAGCTATATGCCTTTAAATGATAGCTGTATGTACTTGCATGCAAAAGCTTAACCAAGGTGTGACGCCGACGCCGACGCCAACGCCAGGGTGAGTAGAATAGCTAGACTATTCTTAATAAACAGGAAAATCAACAACAACACGTGTAGCGTTTGTTCATAGATAATTATTAACTTCCAACGTTTCAGCGTTAAGCCTTCATCAGGGAAGAATAACAACAAGAGGACCATGATGGTCCTGAATCGCTCACCTGTCCCCACATGACCCAGTTTTGAACTGAGTATGACGTCGTTTTTTTTTCTATTATTTGACATAGTGACCTAGTATTTGAGCTCATGTGACCCAGTTCTGAACTTGACCTAGATATCGAGATAAAAATTCTGACCAAGTTTCATGAAGATCCATTGAAAAATATGACCTCTAGAGAGGTCACAAGGTTTTTCTATTATCTGACCTAATGACCTAGTTTTTGAAGGCACTTGACCCAGTTTCGAACTCGACCTAGATACCATCAAGGTGAACATTCTCACCAATTTTCATGAAGATCTCATGAAAAGTACGGCCTCTAGAGAGGTCACAAGGATTTTCTATTAATTGACCTAAGGACCTAGTTTTTAAAGGCACGTGACCCAGTTTCGAACTTGACCTAGATATCATCAAGGTGAACATTCTGACCAATTTTCATGAAGATCTCATGAAAAGTATGGCCTCTAGAGAGGTCACAAGGTTTTTCTATTTTTAGACCTAATGACCTAGTTTTTGACCACACGTCATCCACTTTCGAACTTGATCAAGATATCATCAAGGTAAACATTCTGACTAATTTTCAGGAAGATCCATTGAAAAATAAGGCCTCTAGAGAGGTCACATGGTTTTTCTATTTTTAGACCTAATGACCTAGTTTTGGACCGCATGTGACCCACTTTCAAACTTGACCTAGATATCATCAAAGTGAACATTCAGACTAACTTTCATGAAGATCCATGGAAAAATATGGCCTCTAGAGAGGTCACAAGGTTTTTCTATTTTTAGACCTAATGACCTAGTTTTGGACCGCACATGACCCAGTTTCGAAATTGACCTAGACATCATCAAGGTGAACATTCTGACTAATTTTCATGAAGATCCATTGAAAAATATGGCCTCTAGAGAGGTCACAAAGTTTTTTCTATTTTTAGACCTACTGACCTAGTTTTTGACCGCACATGACCCTCTTTGGAACATGGCCTAGATATCATCAAGATGACCAATTTTCATGAAGATCCATAGAAAAACAAGATAAGTCGATGAATTGGTATCCACCGCCGAAAGGGTTTGTGGTGAGGAATGGCAAAAAGATATATCCGGCAAAAAGTTAAGGATGTTAATAAGAAGCAAATAATTTCATTTGTCAAAATCAATTTAACAGAAAACAAATGTTTAATTAAAGAGTACACAATAAATGTATGATACTTTGATCCGGACTAAAGAATTTATTTTGAATGGGATATGCTTACTGTAATAAGCTTAGCTTTTAAAATTAAATGCAGTTAATTGAAATGTGAGCTTGAAGTTTAACTGGAATGAAATATTGTTTTTGAGTGGTTTGGCACCAGGTGTTGCTGTTTTACATGTACATTTGAACTTAAAAAAATCAGATGTCCTTAAGAGAACACAGATAAGATATCTTGAACATGGCTGAGGGCAAGGTTTGTGCAGTCAAAACGTAACATATTGAAGGTTTGAACATTAAAAAAAAAAAAAAAAAAAAAAAAAAAAAAAAAAAAAAAAAAAAAAGGAATGGAAATATATATATATATCTGTTTTATAGGTATATGTATATATTTTTTTTTTAGGGGGTGGGGGTGCAGGGGAACGGGAGAGGAAATAAATTTCACATGCTGATTATAAAATTTGATTGAAAATTAAAATATGAAAAAAAAAAAAAAAAAAAAAAAAAAAAAAAAAAAAAAAAAAAAAAAGGTAAAGGGGGGAAGTTGGAGGGGGGGGGGGGGGGGGGGGGGGGGGGGGGGGGGGGCAGAGAATGCAATGATCAGTGGTGGGAAGTGAGGTGGGGGAATAGTACAACTTGGAAGGGGGGGGCGGGGGGGAGTGTGGTTGGGAGTGGGAGTGGGGGGGGGGGGGGTGACCAAGGCAAGTGGGGGCGCAACTTCACATGTTTATAATAAATGTTCACAGAAAAGACTGAAAGAAATTTAATGAAATTCTGCCAATGGTAAGTTTGTTATGTACAAATATGTGGATTTTTAGACAATTAAAGGGCAATAACTTGAAGTTACAAAAAGAAATCCGTACAAAATTGTCTGTGCACACAACCAATTATAGTGCTCTAAATTCTGTTAAAGTTTCATAGTTCTAGGTCAAATATATCAAAAGTTTATGATGCAGAAATTGGCATATCTATAGTAACCCTATATAGTTAACACTAGAAACTTCTAAGGGCCATAACCCTGGTGTTACTTGGGCAATCTGTCTGAAACTTGATGGGCCCCATAACCTCATAGTGGCGAACATGTATATGAAGTTTGTTTGAAAAAAATCTAAAATAAGGAATGACTTTTTTGGGGGGGGGGGTCGGGGGAGGAGGTGTGTGATCAAGGTAAGGGGGTGACCAGGTGTGGGTACACAACTTCACATGTTTACAATAAATGTTTCATGGAAAAGAATGAAAGAAATTTAATGAAATTCTACAAAATGGTAAGTTTGTTATTTTACAAATATGTGGATTTTTATACAATTAAAGGGCAATAACTCTTAATTTACAAATAAATCCAAATGAATTGTGTGTACACAACCACTTATGGTGATCTAAATTCTGTTTAAGTTTCATAGTTCTAGGTCAAATATATCAAAAGTTATGATGCAGAAATTGCCATATTTTATAGTACCCTATATAGTTAACACTAGAAACTTCTAAGGGCCATAACTCTGGTGTTACTTGGGCAATCTGACTGAAACTTGACGGGGCCCCAAGAACTCATTGTGGTGAACATGTATATGAAGTTTTAAATAAATATTCCCAACCATTTCCTAGATATGGCTCCGGACGGACGGAAAGACGGAAGGACGGACGGAAGCACAACGCCAAAACTATATCCCTCCGACTTTTGTCGGGGGATAATAAGGCCTCTAGGGAGGTCACAAGGTTTTTCTATTTTTAGACCTACTGACCTAGTTTTGGATAGCACGTGACCCAGTTTCGAACTTGACCTAGATATCATCAAGATGAATACTCAGACCAACTTTCATACAGATCCCATGAAAAATATGGCCTCTAGAGAGGTCACAAGGTTTTTCTATTATTTGACCTACTGACCTAGTTTTTGATGGCACGTGACCCAGTTTCGAACTTGACCTATTTATCATCAAGGTAAACATTCTGACTAATTTTCATTAAGATCCATTGAAAAATATGGCCTCTAGAGAGGTCACAAGGTTTTTCTATTTTTAGACCTACTGACCTAGTTTTTGACCGCAGTTGACCCAGTTTCGAACTTGACCTAGATATCATCAAGATGAACATTCTGACCAACTTTCACAAAGATCCCATGAAAAATGTGACCTCTAGAGTGGTCACAAGCAAAAGTTAACGCACGGACGGACGACGGACGCTGCGCGATCACAAAAGCTCACAGTCACTTTGTGACATGTGATGAACACTCAGACCAACTTTCATACAGATCCCATGAAAAATATGGCCTCTAGAGAGGTCACAAGGTTTTTTCTATTATTTGACCTACTGACCTAGTTTTTGATGGCACGTGACCCAGTTTCGAACATGACCTAGATATCATCAAGGTAAACATTCTGACTAATTTTCATTAAGATCCATTGAAAAATATGGCCTCTAGAGAGGTCACAAGGTTTTTCTAGAGTGGTCACAAGCAAAAGTTTACGCACGGACGGACGGACGACAAACGCTGCGCGATCACAAATGCTCACACTGTCACTTTGTGACATGTGAGCTAATAAAACAACGGACGTGAAGTCATTAAACGTCGCGTAAAAAGGCGGTAAAATGTATAGAAAGTTTAGATCTACATTATTTACAATGTTAAATGAATTCAAAATAACGTTTCTTTAAACGGATTTAACAAACATACCGAGTAAATTGTCGGATAGTGTTTATACATTATTTCCTATACTTATTTATATATATATATTTTTTTTCTAGACTATTCTTTGAATAGTCGAGCTAAAAAGGTACAATACTGATTTTTTTCTGCCTGTTCGTATTACCAAATACAAGCCATTTTCTTGACAAAATTTATATATAGGTATATAGCCAAAGCTCTCTTTCCAGTATGACTGCAGTACAGTGCAAAACTCCTGGAAATACCACCAATAATTTAACATAGCCCTACCACATATGAAACAGTAACTGTTAAATGTAGTGTACAAACTAAAAGCAAAAATATAACTGGCTCGTACCTCCAAACATTTCGTCAGCATGAATGACAAAATGATCGTTGAATGGTCGACCAAAAGAAGCACTTTCTGGCTGGAAATCAAAATTATCAGCCTCCATATCAGATCCCTGCAAATAATCAATATGTTTTCTATAAACATAACCATATTTCTTAATATTAAAACATCTAGTATATTGCCAGTACCATATCTTATAGTTTGTAAATCACAACTCTTTAACCCTTAGCCTGCTGCAGGCGAATTTAACAGCCTTTGCAAACAGCTTGGAACCAGATCAGACGCCGATTAAATCGGCGTCTGATCAGGTTCCAAGCTGTTTGCTACTCTGACAATATTTCTTCCAATTTTGGAGCAAATTGAATGAACTTTACAATTTTAGCAGACGACTTTCCAGCAGACGACAATTTATCTAGCATGCTAAAGGTTAAAGTCTGTGGTGTTTTAGTGAACTAACACCCTTTCAGTAACTGCAAAAGGAGAGAGGATGAATTAACGTTAGACATTATAATATGGTCAATATATTCCTATCTGACAGGACTTGTGTGGAATCAAAATATATACTTAAATTCAACAAGTTCTATCAATTAAGCTTAAATTGGGAACTGGAACATTGTGGGTTACTGATTATTTCTCTGAATATTGTCCTCATTACACTTAGTTATACCTATTATCAAATGAAGTTAGAGATAAGAGCCTTTTCATACATCTAAGCACCATTATCTATTAAAGATAAATGACAGCCTGTTCAAGCTGGGACATTTTTCACTGCATGTAACAGTATCAAATGTCTGCCCCATTTTGAACCAGAACACCTAATAACAAGTGTGCTTGGCTTCAGTTGAGGAATGTTTCTATAGCTATCTATCTACAGCACAATACATCAATCTTCAGTATGGCTATAAATGACAGCAATAAAACCACAGTATGCAAAATATGTATGTATGTAGTTCTTGTAGCCTTTGAAAGAGCAAAGTGGAACCAATCAATCAAACTGTAGAGATGCATGGAAGGAGACGACCAACAAGGCCTGATGAAATTCATCAATGGGTTCATAAAAAGAAATTGTTATGTGGTTTCTTTTCTTGTGTTTTTAGCTCTGATGGCCGCCCTGTACTTCTACAAGAAGCACAATTTGAACAAATAAAAACGCGAGGTCCATACAACTATGCTACATTTGGAGCCATTTGAACAATTCTGCTAGATCTGTAACAGGGTGCTACAAAGTTTTGTGTAATTCAAACAGGCATTTTAAGACAAGATATTTATGTATAAATATTGAGGTAGGACCTATACTTATAGCTCACTCTGAACAAAGTTCAGTACACGTAATAAATAAGTTTCAAGTTAATCTGCTGAAGACAATCTGCCACTGTTCTTGGCTCAAAGATTATACTATTGTTGTGAAGGAGCAACCACAATCCCTATCAGTACAGTACAGTAGTACAGGTGGGATCCTATTGTCCAAAGTTTTTTACACAAACTTTTTTTTTCTGTTCAAAAACTGTATATCCTATTTCTGGTTTCAGTTGAAGAATATTTTTGTAGCTATCTTATAAATCACAGCACAAAACATCACATTCTTCAACGATTTGTCCAATCATCAATAGAAACTCTGAAATGAAACACATGGCAGGAAAAAGGCTAGAATATCTCTTCATAGCAGAATATATTACAGCACCCATACCATACCCGTGTCTCTTCTTAAAAGTTGATCTTGAATCATTATTCCCCATTCACATGGGACAAGACACCCATCTGGGAACAGAGTACTGTGTATATTCTTGTAATTTACCAAAACATTTTGAACAAGAAATTAAAAACCCAAGACTTTCAGACTAACCTATTTAAATGTAGTATAAATCTTTAACTGAGGAAGTTCAAAAGTTCTTAGTCTGATTTGTAAACACTTTGATGTTGCTATCCAAGAACTCCATAATCCACCACTGTATCAAATGGTTATGGGAAGGAGATTTACACGGCATGAGATGAGCATCAGGCCATTTTGTACTCTCAACTTGAGTCATGGAATTCAGAATTCCCTAGCTTGATTTTGAGACATTTTAATATTGCTATCAAAGAACTCCATAACCAATCACTGTATCAAATGATTATGGGAAGAAGATAGCCTTATATTAATACTGCATTGAGGTGAATATCAGGCAGTTTTGTACTCTCTACTTGAACCAAGAAATTCAGGAGTCCCTGGCTTGATTTTGAGTATTTTAATATTGCTATCCAAGAACTCCATAATCCACCACTGTATCAAATGGTTATGGGAAGAAGATAGCCTTAAGCGAACAGTGAATTAAGGTGATCTCTGGCAGATTATAGTCTTCTACTTGAACCAAGAAATTCAGAATTTCCTAGCTTGATTTTGAGACATTTTAATATTGCCATCCAAGAACTCCATAATCCATCACCGTATCAAATGGTTATGGGAAGAAGATAGCCTTAAAATAACATTGCAATGAGGTGAATATCCGGCAGTTATGTACTCTTTACTTTAACCAAAAAATTCAGGATTCCCTAGTTTGATTTCGAGACATTTTAATATTGCTATCCAAGAACTCCATAACCCACCACTGTATCAAATGGTTATGGGAAGAAGACAGCTTTGAATTAAGGTGATGACTGGCAGATTGTAGCACTCTACTTGAACCAAGAATTTCAGAATTCCCTGGCTTGATTTTGAGACATTTCAACATTGCAATCTAAGCACTCCATAACCCACCACTGTATCAAATGGTTATGGGAAGATAGCCTTAAGCAAACAGTGAATTAAGGTGATGTCTGGCAGATTGTAGCCTTCTACTTGAACAAAGGAATTCAGAATTCCCTAGCTTGATTTTGAGACATTTTAATATTGCTATTCAAGAACTCCATAATCCATCACTGTTTCAAATGGTTATGGGAAGAAGATAGCCTTATATTAACACTGCATCGAGGTGAGTAACAGGCAGTAATGGGAAGAAGATAGCCTTTATTTAAGAGTAGCCTTATGTCAGCATGTGGTAGCAAAACTTACCTCATCATCTTCATCTTCATTATCATCGTCATCATGATCGTCATCATCATCTTCATCCTCATCGTCGTCATCATCATCTCCATCATTATCATCATCATCAGGGTCCGAGGCACTATCTGCAGTCTCCTCTGCATCATCAATATGGTCTGCCATATCTGAATCATTAAGTCATATAAGTTATAACTTTGTTCCAGAAATACTTCATTTTGATGTAGTAGTATGTAAAGTAGCACCAACAATTATGATTAAGATTTTAACATGAATGGAGGAGAAAGACCCCTTTTGTGACCTTATTATCAGAACTAACATGCTATCCAGTTTTCACTATGGTCTGAATAGTTTCCTCAATCCTGACATGACTGTAACCAACATCTACTTGGGTCAAATAACTGAATATCCTTTTGGCACTGCCAAGGAAAACCTTCTCTGAAGAGGCAGGCTACCATAAACAATACTTCTAAATATCAGAAAAAAATGTTTCAAATCGTATTTTGTTAGTTTTTCATGTTTAATTCGTGAAAATTTGTCCCCACATAACTTGAATTTCAACAATTTCCATGGAAAATTTTAGGGCTGATAAATACATTAACCCTTACAAGTTTGATTTTAAAATGTTGCTCCCACGAAAATATATGATACTACAGACTGGAAGTGTCTATTTTTTTAATACAAATTATTATACTAATACTCATTCTGCAGCACATTTTTAACAAAAACATTGTGATCATTTAATGACCATGTGAATAAATGTTATGAAAACTTACTAGTTGTATCATTAATGTCCAGGTCAGCTTCGGACAAGATCTGACTGATCATTTGAGAGTCATGGTGATCGTCAATCTCTCCCTCCTCTATATCAACATCTACCAACACATCAGGCTCCTGATTCTGGTCTGAAATAGTATGGTTCACATGAATAGTTAGCATTTTGTACTTTTATCATTATCAAAAGCAAGTTTATCAATTTTTCTCCATACGAAATTGTAGCTGAAACAAAGCGACCTCCTCTATTTTCTCCATCACCTAAAATGTTACCAAATCATATTAAGTTAAATTACAAAAAAAAGAAGAAAAAAAAAAAAGAAACAAGAGCTGTCACTTATGGTGACAAATGCCCCCGAAGCACCTTGACCTTTGACCTGGTGACCCCAAAGTCAATAGGGGTCGTGTACTCAATAAGTACTATCAGCATGAGAAGTTTGAAGGTCCTGGGTGCAGTGGTTCGCGAGTAAAGTGCCTTTATGCAAAAAATTAACGTAAAAAGTTAACGTTGTGACGAACTAACGCACAGACAGTTGAAAACTAATATGCCTCCCTTTGGGGGCATAAAAAGAAAATTACGATGTTGTAAAAATTCAAAATTATCATGTAACAAACTGAATATATTGTCAGCTCAGCACATAAAACTGGTTACACCATCAACATAAAGAAGCACTTATCCAGTGTTTGCGCATGTGACAATGTGCCTATCAATTACAATTATTAATAAATTTGTAAATAAATATTCTTCATAAAGAAGTTTACTTCATTATAAGAAAGCATTGAATGATGAAAATTTTTCTATTGAAGAAAGAAAGATCAATGCCCAAAACTCAGGGAAAAAAAAGTTCTAGGCACATTATTTCACCACTGAAGTCCCAATGTCAGAGTAAATAATAGACAGGCAAGGTTATCTACAAAAAGCATATTCAAAATATTGCAGTAGTTCTTTCCTCATCTAATTTGGTAGTAGAAAAAGTAATCTTCTTAATGAACTATAACATAAACAGTATTTTGATCTTCTGTTTATTTTATTAAATGGCTTCCTTTTTCTTTACATGACAGATAATGAAAATAATTTAACAAGAGCGCCGCCAAGCGGGGCAATATACGCCCGAAGGCTTACATCATAGGATGGGAGCAAAATTTTAAGAACTTGACTACTGTAGCCCAAAGGACTGGAACAACAAAAGGAAAACTTCAAAAAACAAGTCTGTCCACAAAAAAAAAAATATTCAAAGTCTACAAAAAAATCCTTATCAGGTACAGGTATGTAAAAATACACCTAAAAATTGGAGGTACCATCCATGTTGTACCACAGAAAAGTGGTCTCAGTTTTTCCCTTTGGCCAATAATAAAAAAGTTTCAAAATAAGCTATTTAAAGTAACATAAAAGGGAAGTAATTAAAAAAAAAAATAATTGAATGTACAAACAAGAGGGCCATGATGGCCCTATATCGCTCACCTGTTATCATTGCTCTTGAGGACAAGAAGGTCCTCAGAAAAAATATCTAAGTCCAAAGGACAGGAACAACAAAGGGAAGAAATTTAACCAAAAAGAAAAAAATTCTAACAAGGTATAGATATGTCAAAACACACCAAAAATTGGAGGTACCATCCATGTTGTACCACAGAAAAGTGGTCTCGGTTTTTCCCTACGGCCAATAATAAAAAAGTTACTAAAAATAAGCTATTTATAGTAACATAAACGGGAAGTAATTAAAAAAAAATATTATAAGAGAACAAAAGAAGGATCTGCCAAATAAATCTGTTGACATAAATGAAAATTCAGATCAGTATCTTCATTAGTTATGGAGATATACCCATTTTAATTTGAAATAAAGGGAGGTAATTTGAAATAAAATCAGTCCATAGTTACCTACCCTGATTGTCTCAGTCCAACTAATAACAATAATGAAATTTCAAATAAGTCCTATAAGTACTTACTGATATAAAGCCGTTTTGATTACAATCAGGGGAGGTAATCAGATATAAAATAACTCTGGAACGCATGATTCGATCTGATTTGTCATTGAATCCACGATTTCTTGTTGTTGAAGATATTTTGGAAGTTTGTATCAAATAAAACCATAAATGCTTTTGCAGTCATATAGAGCATTAATGGTTTTATTTGATACAAACTCTGGAACCCATAATGGGATCTGGCCAGTTCATGAAAGGAACCAAGATCTTATGGTGATACAAGTTGTGTGCAAGTTTGGTTAAATTCAAATCATAAATGAAGCTGCTATCGTGCAGACAAGAAATTGTTGACGCAAAACATTGCAAATTCTGGCCCTTTAAGGGGCAATAACTCTAGAACCCATGATGGGATCTGGCCAGTTTTCGAAAGGAATTGAGATATCATGCCAATACAAGTTTTGTACAAGTTTGATCAAAATTGCTTGCAAAATGTGGTCTCCATCTTGTTCACAAGAAATTGTGGACGGACGATGGACGTACGAAGGGCGATCACAAAAGCTCACCCTGTCACTATGTGACAGGTGAGCTAAAAAGAGGTCTGCCAAATAAAAACAAGAGCACTGCAATGCAGAGCAATATACACAAAGCAGTCATATATGACCTTTGACCCTTAAGTGTGACCTTGACCTTGAAGCGAGTCATCCGGAACATGTGCTCTGCATGTTGTCTAAGTGTCGTGAACATTTCTGCCAAGTTTCTTTGAAATCCTACCAGCAGTTCAAGAGTTACAGAGCGGACACGAAACAAACTGGTATGACTTTTGACCCCTGTGACCTTGACTTTGAAACGAGTCGTCCGGAACATGCGCTCTGCACGTCGTCTTGGTGTGGTGAACATTTGTGTCAAGTTTCTTTGAAATCCTTCAAGGGGTTCAAGAGTTACAGAGCGGACACGAAACAAACTGATATGACCTTTGACTCCTAAGTGTGACCTTGACCTTGAAGCGAAACATCCAAAACATGCGCTCTGCACATCTTCTCGGTGTGGTGAACATTTGTGTTAAGTTTCTTTTAAATCCTTCAAGGGGTTCAAGAGTTACAGAGCGGACACAAAATTGCTAAAGGACAGACGGACGGACAGACAGACACCTGCATCATAACATAATACATCCCTTCGGGTGTATAATAAAACTTACCAGTATCCATAATAATTTCTCCCATGACCTGGGACTCTGGATTAGCATTTCGATCTCTTTCTAACAGATCATCTAACACATCATCCAGCTCCGATGGTTCATTTCCGGCTGGTTCTATGACACTATCCTGATGCGTCTCTTCCAGATCCTCGGCCTGCGTGTTGAGAACCTCCTCAATCTGTACCTCACTAGTATCACCTGTCTCTGCTGATGTGGCTTCGGCAACTTCTACGAATGTCAAAATATACAAATATAAAGATTCTCACAGATGTAAAGCAAAAGTGGCATTACAACAAGAGCTGTCGGAGGACAGCAACGCTCGACTATTCAACAGCCTTGTCAATCGAATGAATACAAGTTGAAAAAGGGGCATAATTTTGTAAAATGCAAAGTAGAGGTATTGAACCTCTGTACTGCATGTCATATCATGACAGTGAACAAGTGTGTGAAGTTTCAATCCTTTCCAATTTGTGGATACTGAGATACCAGCTTACATACAAAAACTTAACAAAAAAGTGCTAAGTCAAAGGGGCATAATTTTGTAAAAATGCCAAGTAGAGTTATGGGACCTTCACAGTGCATGTTAGATCATGACAGTGAACAAGTGTGTGAAGTTTCAATCCATTCCAATTAGTGGATACTGAGATATCAGATTACATACAAAAATTTAACCAAAAACTGCTAAGTCGAAAAAGGGGCATAATTTTGAAAAAAAAAGAGAGTAGAGTTATGGGACTTGCTTAGTGCATGTCAAATCATGATAGTGAACAAGTATGTGAAGTTTCAATCCATTCCCATTAGTAACTACTGAGATACCAGCTTACATACAAAACCTTAACCAAAAATTTCTAAGTCGAAAAAGGGCATAATTTTGTAAAAAGCAAAATAGAGTTATGGAACCTGTGCAATGTAGATCAGTTCATCACAGTGAATAAGTGTGTGAAGTTTCAATCCATTCCCACAAGTGGTTACTGAGATACCAGCTTACATACAAAACCTTAACCAAAAATTTCTAAGTCGAAAAAGGGGCATAATTTTGTAAAAAAGCAAAATAGAGTTATGGAACCTGTGCAATGTAAGTCAGTTTGTCACAGTCAATAAGTGTGTGAAGTTTCAATCCATTCCCACAAGTGGTTACTGAGATACCAGCTTACATACAAAACCTTAACCAAAATCGGGACGCGGACGCGGACGCCGACGCCGACGCATGGGCGAGTGCAATAGCTCACTATTCTATGAATAGTCGAGCTAAAAATTGTATTCTGTTAAATCTGCCATACAAGAATAAATGTACTGAGATGAGCCATTCACATTACCCCCCCCCCCCACCCCAAAGTATCCCCTATAAATCCTTGTTTAAAGACTGAAAAGCTTACATGATTTATGAACAGTTTGCATGGGCATGAAGCAGCTTTTCACTTCAAAGGTAATTCTTGATTCAGCATTTGTGTATTAGATACACATTTTTTTTCAGTCCATCTGGGAAGGAGTAAAACTGCTTTAAGGCATAAAAAAATCTACAGTAAATAGCATGTACATTTATTTATACTCCCAACAACTACACAAAAGTAAAAAAATCGTAAAGACTTCATGACAAAATAAAAACAAAACTTACCTTGAGTATTTGGCGTTGTTGTGTTGACTTCTGGATTATCTGCGGTATCTGTAACAGATTTCAGTTTCTGTTTGGCTGACACATTTTGACTATTCATATTAACACTACGAGTTAAAGTCTCCAGCGGTTTTAGTGCAGCATTAATAGTTGCTGCCATGTAAGGACTAGATAAATCTAAACTATATGGAATACGCGCTAAATCTGTCACTAATCCACGTTTCAGCAAGTTTCTCACAATGCTATTCATGATATTTTGTTGACCTTTGAACACTTGATTGGGTATTTGTCCTTGTGTTGGGCACGACTCAATCATCGTGCTAATTATGCCGGTCAAGGCTTGAACCCTGGAATGTTTATCGGAGCTCTCCGGCAGTGTGAGAGCTCGCTGTAATGCTGATTTAACTTCACTAACGAGAGTGAGCTGAGCTTCGGGACTGTGATTACAAGAGGCTATACTAGCGATGAACACTCGACTGAGAGCAGGACAGTCTGCATCACCAGCATTACCAGTAGGATGTAAGAGATGATCCAACACAAATCCTAACACTGTACTATCCTGAAATAGGAATGATGTTATCTTTAATTACATAGAACATGATGAAATTCCTCAACGCATATGTACCTATAATTCTATGAGCAGGAATGGTTTAAGTAATTTAAGAAGAACCTGTTGTGTTGAAATTTAGAATATTGCAATTTTGCTTAAATTTAAAAAGACAATTGCAAAAACCATGTATATCTACTCGTACAAATAATTGACAAGATCACGGTTTGCGGATGCTAAACATGATGTATCGGAATTTACAACATGTACTTCTACACATATTGAAACCTCATCTTGACTAAATTGTTCGAATCTTTAGCCAGCTGTTATATTAACTGCCGTTTAAATTTTCATTCAATACATCAGTCTTGGTGGGAAACAGTCTGATGTTTTGATTTTATGATCGTTAACTCATACAATTGCCTTAAAAAGTCGTAAAATGTCAAAATATAACCTGAAAAGTTAATGAATCATCAGCTTAATGAGCTCTTAAAAATCCAAACAACTAGGTCTCTAAGCCCAAGCTTTTTTATGAAGGTCTTTTAACATTCATTAATCCATCTTTTTTTCTAAAGAAGTTGACAAGTTTTATCTAACATTTCTGTATCTGGTCAGACATTTAGAAAATCTATTCCTACTAGTACTAACCTCTTGCACCAATTCTGTCTGCCCAGAGTGGTACATGTGCTGAGTAATATGTTGAGTGCAATTACAGTATGATTTTATGATCTCTGACAACATCCGCAGAATCGACGACTTTGTCAACAGGGGGCGCTGTGCTTGTTTCTCTTCAGCAGAACTGCCATCTTTGGTCTTGGCCGATTCAGCTGCACCTTCACCAGCAGTCTACAATATATATTAAATGACCTTTCAATTTTAACTTCAAACCCTGTAATAAGTTAATATATCTTATCTGCAGTCTCAATTTTAAAATGCTTTCTTAAATACCTCAGTATTTTCTTCACTATCAAAATGCTTTTTTTTAGCAAGGTTGATTTTTTAGGTTATGCTGTATGTATCAAGTGAACCCATTTAGATCATTCAGGACAATGCAAATCTTTACATACAACTTTCCTTCTTAAATTAAAAGTAGGGTCTAGATCACGAAGGGCTGTTCCAGGAAAAAAGGCCTGGGGGGGTAGGAACGAGTACCTATTCTTTTTCTCTAGGTGGGGGGCATTTTTGGTATTTAAATTTCCTTGGTTGGGGGTGTAATTGGTATTTTAATTCTGTTGGTGGGGGGTATTTTCCACACTAAAACATATAAAAATGTTTCTTGAGATTTTCTATGCGTGTATAATTTTATCACGGACAATAATGCGAATTTGATATTTATTAATTTGATCGACGTATACGGTACACAAAATGGTACAATTGTGGTGATAGCCTTTCTGTAGCAATCTGCTTCTATCTCTTACTCTTATACTAGGTAATTTCTAATTATCATATTGTGTACATCATGCATGTTGAACAATAAAAAAATCATTTATAAATATTAACAATAATGTTCCAATCACAGAGTATTTTTTGTGTGTATTTTTGCAGCTGATCAAAGGCTGTTTCCCCTTGCCAAAAATAGCTAATATTTTCCCCTAAAAATGGGTTTATTTTCCCCTAAAGAAAGTCTCATTTTCATTATGACGTCCTTAGAACCCCAGTTGTAAAAAATCACCATGCTGTAGGTGTCAGAATACTGTTTTAGAATATAAATAATGGCAAAATGCACCTAATGGTGAAATAAGTAGGTTGAATTCAACAACACATCAATGCAATTACTGTCATACATGTCAAGAAATTATGTTTGATATCTTTTATTGACGTTATATTCATAAAATGAATTTATTTACATAGTTACTGACATGTAAAAAATACAAATGAAAACATCTTGACTGCAAAATTCACACAGATCCAATAATTAAAATTATATGGGTAGTGGGTATCAAAGCAATAAAAATTCTGTTGGTGGTCCCCCAAAAACAATTAAAATTCTATAGGTGGTCCCCTAAAAAATTGGAGCTCGTTCTCTCCCCCCCCCCCCCCCCCCCCCCCCCCCCACAGGCCTTTTTTTCCTGGAACAGCCCTAACTGAAATAATGAATTCAAATTAATGCAGCAATCTGTTACTGCAAAATTTTATTAGAAGGTAACTAAATGATATACAACCTATACATATTTGACCAAAATTAAAACTTCAACATCAGCAGTAAAATGTTATACCTGGGCATCATCTTCCGTGTGTAACATCTCTGCTGTGCTGTTCTGCCGTGTTATCTCAGATTGTCTATCAGACAACTCATTTACAACCTCGGCAATCACCTCCGCTAAGCTCTGCGTGTTCTTTCCTCCAGTATCACTAGATTTACCTGCGAAAAATACAAGCATCAGTTTCATAACTAGAACTGTCACAGGAGTGACTCATACCCCCACCATACGGTCTTGTCACAGAAGAATGGCAACCATAAGGAATCTTAAAAATACTTTGGGAGTACTTCATCCTGGGCTTCCACATATAAGTAATACTAGTATAATACTAGTATAGTAATACTAGTAAATATATTAAATCTCTAATATTAGAGATACACTAAAAGTGAATACAAAAAAGTGTCTTACCGACCCATGTTACCACGGAAAAATGTTTTTACTTTTTACACAGGACTTATAATAAAAAAGATTGAAAATCTAAAAATAGGATTTCTAAAAATAGACTAATTCCTGGAATTTAAGGGGAAGAAACTCAGTACAAAGGTTAAAAAAGGTTACTTCCCTTTGGCTCTAAGCCAATCAGAATGAGATATAGTGAAAATACATCAAAATTAACATTAAATTCTAGGTAAAAGGGGACACAATTCAAGAAAAATAGTGTCAGAGTTATGCACCTTGTGTCACATGATGTGGGTGATGAGGTGGAAAATCTATTTTAAGTCTGAATCAAATCCATTCAGTAGTAATTGAGATATAGTGAAAATACATCAAAATTAACCTTAAATTCTAAGTAAAAAGGGGCATAATTCATGAAAAATTGGTGTCAGAGTTATGCACCTTGTGTCACATGATGTGGGTGATGAGGTGGAACATCTATTTTAAGTTTGAATCAAATCCATTTTGTAATAATTGAGATATAGTGAAAATACATCAAAATCAACCTTAAATTTAAAGTAAAAGGGGACATAATTCATAAAAAATTTATTTCAGAGTTAAGCACCTTATGTCACATCATCTGGGTGATGAGGTGGAACAACTATTTTAAGTTTGAATCAAATCCATTTAGTAATAACTGAGATATAGTGAAAATACAACAAAATTAGCCTTAAATTCTAAGTAAAAGGGGACATAATTCATGAAAGCTTGGTGTCAGAGTTATGCACCTTGTGTCACATGATGTGGGCACATGATGTGGGTGATGAGGTGGAACATCTATTTTAAGTTTGAATCAAATCCATTTTGTAATAATTGAGATATAGTGAAAATACATCAAAATCAACCTTAAATTTAAAGTAAAAGGGGACATAATTCATAAAAAATTTATTTCAGAGTTAAGCACCTTATGTCACATCATCTGGGTGATGAGGTGGAACAACTATTTTAAGTTTGAATCAAATCCATTTAGTAATAACTGAGATATAGTGAAAATACAACAAAATTAGCCTTAAATTCTAAGTAAAAGGGGACATAATTCATGAAAGCTTGGTGTCAGAGTTATGCACCTTGTGTCACATGATGTGGGCACATGATGTGGGTGATGAGGTGGAACATCTATTTTAAGTTTGAATCAAATCCATTCAGTAGTAACTGAGATAAAGTGAAAATACATCAAAATCAACCTTAAATTCTAAGTAAAAAGGGGCATAATCCATAAAAAAAATTGTGTCAGAGTTATGCACCTTATGTCACATGATGTGGGTGATGAGGTGGAACATCTATTTTAAGCTTGAATCAAATCCATTTAGTAATAACTGAGATATAGTGAAAATACAACAAAATTAACCTTAAATTCTAAGTAAAAGGGGACATAATTCATGAAAACTTGGTGTCAAGAGTTATGCACCTTGTGTCACATGATGTGGGTGATAAGGTGGAACATGTATTTTAAGTTTGAATCAAATCCATTTGGTAATAACTGAGATAATAGATTTCGGGACGCGACGGGACGGGACGCGACAAACGCGACAAAACTGACTCCTATATACCCCCCTCAAACATGTTTGGTGGGGGTATAATAATGTACTGGTATTCCTCCGCATCTCTTTTTTTTTAGCCAGTAAAGTTTTTTATGAAAGGAAAATACAAATAAACTTTCAAGAGTGTCATTACGTTGTGTATCCCGTGATGGTAATTAAATGCTTAAATATACAGCTATGGTGTGATATGCAAATTATGACAAGGACATCAATAATATCTTTTTTCATCAGTAATAACTGCCTATAATTTTAGGAATTTATCTAATTATCTACTGTTAGCTGAAAATTCAATATATGAATAATCATACCAATCATTATTCATTACTTCCCTTCATCTTTTTCTAACTTTTGAGGTTCTTATTTACTTAACTTTTTTAGTAAATACTTTACTTAGAATCATAACAGTCTTTTATTTTAACATTTTCTCTATGGAACCTAACACTGTTTGTATTAAAAACCCTTAAATAAATCTCTTGACAGCAATTGAAAACGAGATTTACACCTACCATCTTCAGTGTTCCAGGGATATTTGACTATTAAAGCATCGAGGAGGCTTTCTATCACATCTTTCATTGGAGATTCTATAGTTGTTGTAGCTAGCTGGTCACTGGACACACATTTCAGAATCTGTGGTGCATTTGGACCCGTGAATCTACTCTCATCCTCATCTGTACAATAGGAAATAATTTTGATATTTTCAGTCTTTTCCTTTCATAAATTAACAATGTTTTATTTCTGCCAATGCCAAATAACTGGCTGAAAAACAGCTTTAGTTTTCAAATATTCAGACAAACCAGTCTGCTAATAACAAATTTAACCTGTTCGATTTTAGGGCACCTGGGTCAAATGGGAGTTTTCTATTAATAGAAAAGACAGACTTTTAAGGTTTATCTCTCCAGGTTTTTGTTGTAATCTTCTGTACCTTGGTGGAACCAACAAACCTCTGCAAGCCAGCTAGCCTGGATGATAAATATCAAACTAAAAGGAAACAGAAAATGTCATTCATACAACCTCTGACAGCGTATTCAAACTCTGCTAAGGTCATCTCTGTACCTCCTAAGACACCATACATATCTACATTCTTCCTGTAATTCAAATTAGAATTATATGTGCCAAATATCCAATTCCCAGAACTTTGTTCTCAATGACACTGCTGAAATCTGCAACAGTGTTTGGCTTCAGAAAGAGCTCTATTCTCTCAAGTTTTGTGCCTCTAGTTAAAATTAAGCTGTAAGCTTTCCAGATTGCCTAAACAAAAAAGTTTATTACCAGCTAACTTCAAATAACTACTCGTATGCATACCTCTTTTTGATGGTGGTGGCAGAGCTATTCTCATACATTGTCGAGCTAGTTCCGAAAAGAGTGCTGAGTTTCTACAGGCAGCTGGTCCCAACACCCGTAACACATAATGCATTTCTTTGGCCCCAACACTCCTCTGCGAGACACCACTAAGACTAGAACCAGCCCCTGAACAGGTACTTTTTATCACCTGTCAATTAACAAATTACTGTATAAAACAGACTTCAATTTACGGAAAAGTCTATACTGTTGCATTACAGGAACTAAACTCTTTATTAAGCTAAATAATAATTAAAAATCAAAATAAACGTTAGAAATATATTATCAGTATTCACAAGTATTTGTATCAACAATTTTTACATTTAAAACAAAATGTGCTCTCAAATTATTTATATGCAAACAGATTTATGGTAACTTTTCTGCCCTATACGGTCCAACCAGTAGTTCCTTTAAACAGCATAATTTTTTTTACAGTTTCAGTAAAAATGCCTATTTCATGGGAACATAAAATTTTCCAAATAAGAGTTTTTTTATATTAACATTTCTTACACATTTTATATTTTCAAGGGGATTTTATTACATGGATGCATAACATCCATAAAATCCAGGAAAACTCACCCCCACCACCCCTATCAATAATGATCTAACAGTATTATCTCTATCCTGGGTTTAAACTAATCTTACAACAATATAGGGCTTCAGATTGAATACAGGTATATCTTTCACTTCAATCTCCTATCCACTATTATACATGACTACTGGAGCTATTACACACTGAAATTCTTGTTTAATCCAGATAATTTATTTTTTCTAACATACCTTTTCCATACAGTATCTGAGTGAAGAAGGTTCTTCCAGTATATGTCTAAATATCAGTGTAACGAGAGACAAAAATCCCTGGAAAGCCGACGCTTGTGTGAGACCAAGCAGTAGTTTTGGCCCGCCCAGCTCGGCAAACTGTAGCGCATATTTGTGTTCCCTGGTTAGCCGTAAGATAAGTCGTAATGCTGCATGTAACGTCTCTGCTTCCACAGGAACTCCTATCATACTCACTATAGAACTGAAACAACAAATCAGTTCTCTTCAGACATACTCCATGAAACAAGATAATACCATTCATAACTCATGTAATGAGCCAATCTTCCATAAGCAGACTTAGTTACATAGTTTTGTGTTTTGTTAACCTTTAGCTTGCTGGCGGCATGTGAATCTGCCTTTGCGACCAACACAGACCAAGATCAGCCTGCACATCCATGCAGGCTGATCACTGATTGCACAGTTCGCTATTCAGTCAATAAATTTTAGGTGAACACCCATTCCAATAATAAATGGTACTGCCCAAAGGACTATTTCAAACCACAACATTAAAGACACACAGTACAGTAGACAGAGAAAATTGGTAACAATGTGCTTTCACTCTCAAAATAACACATAGAAACCCCTTCAAAACCACACAGCCTTCGGACCAATGGAAATGTTCAGTCTTCAGAGTGTTTAAGTTTAGAGCAGTTATTTCTAGTAGCAGGTACTTATTCCAGACCAAAACAATTGTTAAGTATTGGTTTTCCCTTTTAAGATTCCAGTTTTAAGGTGTTCCAATATTATAGTTTTTGAACTGTTACCATCAACATCTAAACAAATAGTTGTTTCTCCACTTAACAGTCAATAGAACTTTTACTACTAGTACCATTTTTGTTATCTGTCACTTACATGTATGTGTATTCTTTACATTTTAAAATGCTTCAATATTTGACAAAGGCATTTCTATCAGGACTAGTACATGAGTACATACTCATCTTTTATCTAACTAGAATTCCTATCAATATTTATCAAACACCTATACATCTGATAATGATTTGTGAATTACCTAATGATATTTGAAATTTGTTTAGAAGAAAGGCCATTCACAACCACTGCATCTTTTTTCTGAGCACTGGTTGACGGTGTTTCTGAATCTGTATCCATCTTGCTCTCTGCAGTCTGATTCTCTGTTGTATTCTCCTCTTTCCTCTCATTTGACTGCTTCACTTCCGTCGGTGAGGGACAAGTCAACATGATTGGACGTCTGTTAGCAGTGTCCTCATTAACCTTCAACAGAACATTTGAGTTTTTGTTACTTCACACACTGGAATTACATGTATCTATGTTCAATATTAACATTATTCAGACTTGTACTATATGGTTCATACAGAACTTTCAAAACAAAATTCAAGTACTTTTCAAGGATTTTTTCCCCATTTTCAAGGACTACAAAATCGCATTTATTTCTTTTACTCACGACGAATTCTGTCGATTTTCTACAAAATAAACACCGCGACAATAACCCGGAAATGACCTTCAATTCAGCACCAATAAAATTTCATGTTTTGATAATTGCGTTTAAGAGTAAACCCGTCCCGGTACTGTACCATACCAGTGTTCGAAATTCGCGGTAGTCTGACAGCCCGTGGCTACCAAATTTCAGCTCGGGCTACCGATTTGCCGCAGGTACAAGCCTGACCAGGCTACCGAATTTTCCTAATTTGTTTAAAAAATCATGCTAATTAAAAGAGCACTGCATCCAGACTGAGAAACGTTTATGGAATTATTGTTGGTTTTGCACTCTCACGTGTTGACAATCAAACACAGTGTCAAAGACGTAACCGCAACGCTAATTGGCTGAATACAATCACCTCTAGCGTAACGGATAATTTGATTAGCTTTCATACTTCTCGCGAAAATCTCACAAGTACCTGCAGTAGGCGGAGCTTAAATTATGCTATCAGCGTGTGTGTAAATGTATATTCAGCACTCGTTATTACATCTTGCAAATTGTCAACAGTCCGAGTTGCAGTAATTGGCGAGTGCGGATCCTAAAAAATTGGGCGTAACAGTTTAGATTTTGTTTTGGCAAGGAGTGTCATGTCTGATGCTTTTGGACTCTGACGATGCTGATCTGGACTGGAGTATTTAGAGTTAAAATTTTTCAAAAACATGGCAGACATGTACTGTTTGTCTTTTTTATTACTTCAAACATGCATAGAGATGTCTGTAAAACAAAATGTTATATGGTGCAAAAATAATGACATTTTAAGGTATTAAAGTTCGGGCTAGTGAAATTGGTGTTGGGCTTGGAAAATTTCCAATCTGGTAACCCGAACAGGCTAGTGGATTCAAATCTGAATTTCGTACACTGCCATACTATTATTTATTCGGTAAGCCCTGTCAAAGATAGATCTGTCATCTATTTTTTTTTTTTTTTTTTTTTTTTTTTTTTTTAGATATTTTGGACTGATCTGTTATTTTTTCTGATTTTGTATTCGCAGAACATCAATTCAAGGACAATTTATCAAAATTTACTTGTTTTTTCCCCTCAAAATTCAAGTACTTTTCAAGGAGTTTTGGGCAGTTTCAAATTCAAGACTTTTCAAGTAGAGGCATCAAATTTCAAGTAATTTTCAAGACCTGTGCGAACCATGTATCTATATGTATAACACAGATCCTAAAACATAGTTTACAGTTGATTTATATGTCAGTAACTTAATGGTAAAGGGGTATTATTTCATAAAACAAGAGGACCATGATGGTCCTGAATTGCTCACCTCTTCCCACATGACCAAGTTTTGAGTATGACGTCGTTTTTTTCTATTATTTGACATAGTGACCTAGTTTTTGAGCTCGTGACCCAGTTTTGAACTTAACCTAGATATTATCAAGATAAAAATTCTGACCAATTTTGAATGAAGATCCATTGAAAAAATATGGTCTCTAGAGAGGTCACAAGGTTTTTCTATTATTTGACATATTGACCTACTTTTCGAAGGTACGTGACCCTGTTTTGAACTTTACCTAGATATCATCAAGGTGAACATTTCTCACTAATTTTCATGAAGATCTCATGAAAAATATGGCCTCTTGAGAGGTCACAAGGTTTTTCTATTTTTATACCTACTGGCCTAGTTTTTGACCGCACGTGACCCAGTTTCGAAACTGACCTAGATATCACCAAGGTGAACATTCAGATCAATTTTCATGAAGATCCATTGAAAAATATGGCCTCTAGAGAGGTCAAAAGATTTTAATAATTTTAGACCTACTGACATAGTTTTCGACCGCAGTTGATCAAGTTTCAAACTTAACCTAGATATCATCAAGATGAACATTCAGACCAACTTCCATACAGATCCCATGAAAAGTATGGCCTCTAGAGAGGTCACAAGGTTTTTTTATTATTTAACCTACTGACCTAGTTTTTTAAGGCACGTGACCCAGTTTCAAACTTGACCTAGATATCATCAAGGTGAACATTCTGATCAATTTTCATGAAGATCCACTCAAGGGTATGGCCTCTAGAGAGGTCACAAGGTTTTTCTATTTCAAGACCTACTGACCTAGTTTTTGATCGCAGTTGACCCATGTTTCAAACTTGACCTATATATCATCAGATAAACATTCAGACCAACTTTCATACAGATCCCGTGAAAAATATGGCCTCTAGAGAGGTCACAAGGTTTTTTTATTATTTGACCTACTGACCTACTTTTTGAAGGCACGTGACCCACTTTCGAACTTGACCTAGATATCATCAAGATGAACATTCTGACCAATTTTTAGGGAGATCCATTCACAAGTATGGCCTCCAGAGAGGTCACAAGGTTTTTCTATTTTTAGACCTACTGACCTAGTTTTTGACTGCACATGACCCTGTTTCGAACTTGACCTAGATATCATCAAGATGAACATTCAGATCAACTTTCATACAGATCCCATGAAAAATATGGCCTTCAGAGAGGTCACAAGGTTTTTCTATTATTTGACCTACTGACCTAGTTTTTGATGGCACGTGACCCACTTTCAAACTTGACCTAGATATCATCAAGGTGAACATTCTGACCAATTTTCATGAAGATCTCATGAAATATATGGCCTCTAGAGAGGTCACAATGTTTTCTATTTTTAGACCTACTGACCTAGTTTTTGACCCCACATGACCCTGTTTCGAACTTGACCTAGATATCATCAAGATGAACATTCAGACCTACTTTCATACAGATCCCATGAAAAATATGGCCTTTAGAGAGGTCACAAGGTTTTTCTATTATTTGACCTACTGAACTAGTTTTTGAAGGCACGTGACCCAGTTTCAAACTTGACCTAGATATCATCAAAGTGAACGTTCTGACCAATTTTCATGAAGATCTTGTGAAATACATGGCCTCTAGAGAGGTCACAAGGTTTTTCTATTTTTAGACGTACTGACCTAGTTTTTGACGGCACGTGACCCAGTTTAGAACCTGACCTAGATAACATCAAGGTGAACATTCTGACCAATTTTCATGAAGATCTTGTGAAATATATGGCCTCTAGAGAGGTCACAACGTTTTTCTATTTTTAGACCTACTGACCTAGTTTTTATCAGCACGTAACCCAGTTTCCAACTTGACCTAGATATCATCAAGGTGAATATTCTGACCAACTTTCATAAAGATCCCATGAAAAATGTGACCTCTAGAGTGGTCACAAGCAAAAGTTTATGGACTGATGCACACACGGACAGACAACAGACGCTGCGCGATCACAAAAGCTCACCTTGTCACTTTGGGACAGGTGAACTAAAAAAAACCTATTATGTGCACGACACCAGGAAGGAACTAGAGATGCTTTTGAGAAAAGTGCATTTCTCCCACAACTGCCCAATGAAAAATGACTAGTTTCTCTGGATGGTCTAGACGAATGGATCCAATCAGTAATTCAAGGGCCATAATTCAAAAGTGCCTAAGCGAATGTGGCTAGTTATCGAACTTGGCCGAGGTCTTATGGTCAAACACATTTTGTTCAAGTTTGGTGAAGATCCATGAGAAATGTTCGATTTAGAGTGTGGACAAGCTTTGTGACAGACAGACAGACTGGAGTAAATCAATATGTCTCTCACACCAGTGTGGTGGGAGACATAATTAAAGGCCATTAGCATGTATATAAAGCAAAAAATGACAATAATTTGGATCATTTTGTTTTCATATTTCTTCTCTTGAAACTACAATACTTTGGAAAATGACAAATATTGTTTTCCAACATTCATATATCTTCTTTTCAAGCTTTAACCAGGACTAATAAGAGCCCTGTAAAAGAAATATGAAGCAAATATACCTGGACCATTGAACTGAAGTACACAGTATAACGACGCCTGCCTGCTGTAAACTTAACACTACTCTCCCCAGCCTGGTAGGCATCATCAATCGTCTTGTTATTGCCTGCACTATATTTACACCATCGACCACTTGTATCATCAAACCACTTCCATGTGTGACAATCAACCTATCAGTAACGAAAAATACAACTCATTTTTCAAGGCAAAAATCAACTTCAAAAAAAAAAAATAGATGTGTGTCCATAGGACCCTGGTGCCCCCAATACCTGTCACTGTATGCATCTTTTTTAGACTGTCAAGAGCCATAACTCTGGTCTGGCTGTGTGAAATCCCAATTAAAACACCAGGTGAGTAACTTCACATGCTGAATAAAACCCTACAAGATTTGATAACTCTAGGTGAAATATTTTTTGAGATATACATGACACAAATTCAGATTGACAGATGAAGGCAAATATAAGAACCCCCTATCTCATCAAAAATGTTTGGGGGCACAAAAACACACTGGCAACTAATGCCATATTGACAGGTATCCATTATTTCAGGCACCAACAGTATAAATCTTCAGCAAGGAAGAAAACTGGCCTCACCACATCATGTTTTCTAAATCAAGTTTGTTGCTTAAATCTTTTTACAAAGCAGTTTAAAGATTTTATGAAATCAAATTTCGTATCACTTATTTTTCAATTAAAGTTTAATCTAATTTTCAGCAACAACTTCAATTCATAATACTGTCCACAACAGAAATACCTTTAAACCTGCTTCAAATTATTTGACTCAACATCTTACCAGTGTTTTTTCCGCCTCAGCTTTCCTCTTGGAGATAACAGAAACTTTCTCATACAGATCCAGTAGCAGTAACAACGGTGCGAGCCATCTAAAATTAAAATTTCACACATATGACTAATTTTAGAATACAGACTGACAAAAAGCTTCTGAATTCCTGTTAAGAGCTGTACTTCGGGTTCGATCTTGACCTGGTGCAACCTGTTAATATCATTTAACTTAATATTCTATAGAGTTAATCCTCTTTTTTTTCCAAATTTTACTGTGAAACTCACAAGTAGAAAGCTTTTTCTACATACTTCATAGTGTTTCCATAATACAATATATACTTAAATATATTAAAATTTTCAGACATTCCTCTTTAAATGAGACTGAGGCACACATGTCCTATTTACACTGTTCCATTCACACAAAAAATAAAGATGTGGATACATACTTTGGTGTGCTAACACTTTTCACAGCCATGAGGTAATCTTTTCCTGCCATCATCACCTGTACCAGTAGATCTGTTAGGTTGTTATTCTCAACAGCCTCAGCACATGGCATCATTGTCTCCTATACACAACATAAGTAAAGACAATGATAATACATGCGTGAAAAACAGATGTTGATACAAGGTACAATTCATGCTGAAATATACAAACCAGTCAAAGCAGGCCAGGGAACAGGGATTTCCCCTGCTATTGTAGACTGAAGCCCCAGCTATTTCTCCTGTAGCAAGTAATGTTTAAATTAAGAGAACCCCTTTACCTCCCTCTACTTTGCAACTTTCAACTTCTACATCAATAATTAATGAAACACCTGCAAAAAATATTAGAATTCTTTCCACACTAGAAAATTTAACTTATTTTGGTAATTTTCAAATATGGTTCAAGAAATAATAGGTATTTCATATTACTAAATATCTTAAAGATCATCCCTGGTTCTGAAAATGCAGTGACTTGGTTAAGGCAAAATAAACATGGACAACAAAATAGCACTTGTATCCTGCTTCAGAAATATAAACAAGAGCTCGTCAAACACGAAATGCACCCCCTGATGCATTCAGTAACTGCACAAGGAACAGAAATTATTTGTTCACTGTAAACAAAGCTCTACTGTTCTTGTTCAGTGTGACATTGACCTTTGACCTATTAACCTCAAAATCAACAGGGGTCATCTACAGGTCATGACCAACCTCCCTATCAAGTTTCATGATCCCAGGCCCAAGCATTCTCAAGTTATTGTCTGGAAACGGTTAAAATGTTCCGGGTCACTGTAACCTTGACCTTTGACCTACTGACCTTAAATATAGGGGTCATCTACTGGTGATGATGAACCTCTCTATCATCTTTCATGACCTTTGGCCCAAGCGTTCTCAAGTTATCGTCCAGAAACCGTTTAACTGTTCCTGGCCAATCTGACCTTGAACTTTGACCAAATGACCTCAAAATCAATAGGGGTCATCTGCTGGTCATGATCAATCTCCCTATCAATTTTCCTGATCGTAGGCCCAAGCATTCTTGAGTTATCGCCCGGAAACCGTTTTACTGTTCCTGGTCACTGTGACCTTGAATTTTGACCTACTGACCTCAAAATCAAAAGGGGTCACCTGCTGGTCATGACCAACCTCCCTATCAACTTTCACAATCCTAGGCCCAAGCAATCATCCGGAAACCGTTTAAATGTTATGGCCTTCAAGAGAGGCCTGGAGACAGGGTCCCACTAGATCAGCACGTCATTTTTATCTGCTTTTAAATTCTGCACTGTAAATATTTGAGCGCCGCACACACCACCTTGTACATACACCACTGTACAACGTTGCCCCAGAGTGGGACCTGTACACTAATGGAAGAAGAACTGTTCCGGGTCACTGTGACCTTGAACTTTGAAATACTGATCTCAAAATCAATAGGGGTCATCTGCTGGTCATGACCAACCTCCCTATCAACTTTCATGATCCTAGGCCCAAGCATTCTTGAGTTATCATCCCAGGGCCTCCTCTGGGTTTTTCATACTTGTCGCCAACCTTTTCGCCAATTTAAAAAAAGTTGGAGCCACTTTAGAGCCATTTTTGAGCCAAAGTTCTGAGCCACTTTTATTTCTTTTAGTTGGCTGTCATAGTGTGCATAGAGAAATAAAATATTGTAAATAATTTCATTAGGAATAATAACAACTTTTGAAGGTGTATTAGTTTATTGTAGAAGTAAATTCAATTTGTAGTTGGATAAAAAATGACACAAATCATTCTCTAATTTAAGAATCATATCTATCCATGTCAGAATTACCAATATTTCAGGACTCATTTATTTTCGGAAAGGAAAATTCGGATTTTTTTTCTATTCTAAAAGGTCGAGTTGAACACTCTTCTAATGATTTTTAAGCAGCCACGGTAGCAAGTGATATCTTCCAGTTTCTGAACATTTCAATTTCAAAGAAATTAACCAGGTCCAGGATGCAAATTGAGGCCGATGTGTTTTAATTTTCGGATCCATCGTTAAAATCTTTTATGAAAACTGAGGAATCAAAAATTATCTTGCAAAAAAGTAACAAATTAAATGTATCTTTCGTACTTATTTAAAATTCGTCAGTCATACAACTGCATGCCACAAACATGACAATCTTTTTTTTTGTAAAAAATCGCATAAAGTACACCGTAATTGGCGTTAATTTTGGTGAATTCTCGGCAGAGGTCAAACATACAAGCTGGCAGATGTTTTGATTACTGATTAATCTTCAATTCACACATTATTACGCAATTATCTTCTCAAAGTGTCAACCAACTTCAATAGTCGAATTGTCAAATACACCGCCTAGACTGGTTATCGATTTTATTCACTACCAGCGTCTAGGTAAACACGTGTATCGGGAACCAATTCTTGGGCCGCTTATATCACTACGGAAAAAACAAATGCCGAGGAAAAAAACTATGCGCCACTTATTTTCGCCAGTTCGCAAAATTTAGCGCCAAATTCTTAAAATTATCGCAAATGGCGACATTGGCGATCGGCAGCGGAGGCCCTGCATCCGGAAACCGTTTAACTGTTCAGGGTCACTGTGACCTTGACCTTTGACATACAGATCTCAAAATCAATAGGGGTCATCTGCAGGTGATGACCAACTTTCCTATCAACTTTCATGGCCCAAACGTTCTTGAGTTATCATCCGGAAACGGACTGGTCTACATACAGACAGACCGACCAACAGACAGACAGACATCTGCAAAACAATATACCCCTCCTTTTTCGAAGGGGGGCATAAATATGTCACAAACAGTAAGTATTTTCTAGCCAAAGTAAGATACTCACCTCAAAGAGCAGACTAAACAGATGGATCCTAACTGCAAATTTGGCTGCTTCAGTCTCTGCCATCTTGTTACTGAAGTCTGATGGACTAGACAGGGACAATATACTCTTAGCTAATGTCTTCACCTGAAAGGACACAATATCCCAATGCAATTACATATGTATACCTTCATGCCAAAATCTAGAACTTGGAAATGACATCATCAAAGACCTTCCAAGTCAACATCATTAGGTAACTGTGGTTTACTTTTATCAACTATTTGTTTGCATATAATCACCGTTTATAAGATGCCTGATAAATTTGTTTTTTCACTTATATAATATTATTCAAACATTTAAAGAGGTAGACAGTGTTACTACCACAAGGAAAAGCGTAACTCACACAATTTACTGAGAATAACTCTAAAATGTGGAACGTGTAACTCACACAAAGCAGGATAGGAAGTATAAATCACATTTGGTACAATGTGCTAGCAAGTGTAACCCACATGTCACAAAATGTAACTCATGCATGGTAAACAAGTGTTGCAAGTTTCAAAGCAATACCTTTGATAGTTTAGGAGAAAAACTTAACCAGGCAACGCCAACACCGATTAAGTGATGACAATAACTCATCATTTTTTTCCCTCAAAAAATCAGATGAGCTAAAAATGTAACTTGCACAAGGAAAAAAGTGTAACTCACCTCTTCGACTAGAGTATTGAGCACCATATTCTGCCACTCTTGGCCATTCCTTTGTGTGACAACTATCAGTAACTCACAAACTCTGTACACAGTCTCAGGCAAGGTATCCAGCAAGGTAAGACATCCTAGAAATATATTCAATTTCATTTCTTATAAATAAACCACTTGATATGTTAGAAGATAAACAAATATTGTTTAGACAAGCTTGTTAAATACAGTCAAACCTGCTTAAGAGACCACCTGTATTAAGCAAAAACCTGTGTTATAAGACCATTAATTTTAGGTCCCTTTATAGTGCATTTCATATAGATTGAACCTGTATTAAAAGACCACCTGTCTTATGAGACCACTTTTTTTGCTCTCCCTTTAATGGTCTCTTAAAACGGGTTTCACTGTACTCACTGATCCATACTTTCTAAAGAACAGAATTCATGGATTCAAAACAAAGAGCCATATGTAACTAAGCTTTCCTTTCTTATCTATATCCAGGAAACCAGTTACTACAGAACAATTTAATTTTGCATTTTCCTATTTTTACAGAGGTACAAGAAGTCTGTATTTTTTTAAAGATGACAATTTTCTGTACATCTGTCATTTTCATGGTTCGAAAGCAAATTGGAAAGCCAAATAAAACGCTTTTTTATATATCAGATTTTCTGGACTGACTGTGTGTGTATTAAACACTGACAAGCACAATTATAACAGAAAGCATACCTGGGAAAAGGTTTCCTGTGAAATTATCTAGTACAGATTTGTCAAGGGGTTCCTGAGAATCTTGTTTTTCTTCCTCTTCCTTCTTCTTACCTTCCTCCTCTACCTTACCATCTCCCTGAAATACGCATCATTTTTCAATTACAGATCATAAACTGAAATTTCTTGTTTGATATCGCTTTAATGTCACTTTCAACAGAATATGATTACAGTTACTATTCTCAGTATTAACTGACAACTCCAAAACCATAATCATAGGTGGATGATAAAAGACCAGATATTTAGTCTCCTGTCAAATAGGTCACAGAAATATTTTCCTTGTTCGTTAATAAATTCTTTCATTTTTATAAATTAAAATCATTGATAAACAAAAAACTGACAAAGAATATACCAATTTCAACTACATTTAGTTTCGGTTGTAACATAACAGTCCATTCTCAATGCAAACAGATCAACTCAATGTAAAGTGTCAGTAAACCATAATATCCTGAAAATAAATTTTAAATAATTTCTCCAGCTCACAAAGATCATTAAAAGACAAAATACACCCTACCTCAGTATCCTGTCTCAGAGAAAGAGCTATGGCCTGCAACATCTGTTCATCCTCATTCATATCAATGCCTGTTAAATTCTAAAATACACAAAATCTCCCCATGTACACCAAACTCACAAACCAAACACAAATTTGTGACAACTTTAATCCAAACTAGTCACATGATATCTTAATACACTGATAATCATCTGAAAGTAACCATCAAAATCATCAAGTCTGAAATTAATCAGTAATTAAACAGTATTGGTCAATCATCTCATACCTTATGATAATTGTCGTGAAATTTCACTCATAACCATTTAATGTTTGTTACTCAAATATAAGTATGTTGCCTTCAGTTATGTTATATTAAGATCATAGGGCTTTTATTAATTCTATAAATTATCTACAGCAGAAGATACTAACCGCTACTGGTGGTGGAGAGAACCTGCCGGCACTATCAGATGTAAGCAGGTACTCTGTCGCCTCCTCTAATGTCTGCGTGTGCCACAAGGCATCAATACATCGGTTCCTACTGAACCCCATTTCCATCAACTAAAAGCCATAAAATATTAACACTATAATGATGAATCTGGTAAAAGTTTCTCTATCTGGGTCCAATGTTGTTATTTAAATAATTCATCCAACCAGTGTTCCTGGATTCTGCACCAGTACTGAACTGTTCTCTGTATGTAACTGATAACCTCCCCATAGCGATCACAGGTGGAGGACGATTACTTCAGACACTATCAAATTGTCAAAGAGAATATACCATGCACCTAGAGGTCAAACTCGTCACTTCTTAATTCCGTTTTCACCCTTGCCAACAGGCTGGTGTGAAATTTGGAACACATTAAAATTATTATTCATTTATTGTTTTTTATTCAGTATTTCTCTCCACTCATTTATTTACTTTACAGATAAAAACCTGCTTGGAGGAAAACTTGAGACCTTACATAGTATCTAGCACTGACATAGCCAGATGTTATTTTCAACACTGGAGGAACTTTTTCATGTAAACCATATATCATGGAATTCAGTTTGTATTTAAGGTTCTGTCTCAGACATTTTTCAGTGACTGACTCCGGCACTGGAAGAAGACCAAAAAAGATCTCCTCTAAGCGATTTTTCTGGTTCTCTCGTCTATAACTTAAACAATGGGTCAAATCTTGATTGTGAAATTAAGAATCTGACTCCACCAGGTTTGAGACAAGTTTTCATGGAATTCAAAGCAAACGAAAAAATTAGCAGAAGCCTAACAACACCCAACAAGTTATTTATCAATATACGTACTGCATCAACATGTGCATCATTTACAGGTCTTGATGCTGCCGCTGTAGCTGATGAAGTTCCTGTTGCTGGTACAGGCTGACCTACAATACCGGTACCCAGCCCTGTAGCACTGGTGCCTGATGTACTGGCAGTAGCCCCATCACTGCTTGCTGGCTTCACTTTAGCCATATGTTCCTGAATAAAAATATGTAGAGTATTTCTACTGTCTGATACAGCTCTCAGCATATTACATATAGTGAATGTATTTTTGCGGAAAAAGATATATCAAGTGAAAGCAGACACTTGTTTTCTTCACAAGGGTATATTCACATTGGCAACATATCTAGACAAATATGAAGTCAACTTATGTCTTTGGAGGATAAATTGTTAGTCATGGAAACTTAAAATTTCATCTGATATGCTGAGTGTAATTGTATTTAAAATAGCTAAGGGTCAAATTCTTGACTCAAAATGTTTTATCTTAAGTTTCTTAAAATGAAAAGAGGAATGTCTAAAGCCAACAGCAATGGGGACTCAATCCAGCTCATTCTGCTTGCATGCAAATGTACATCAGTTAGTTCTTGTTTGTTTGGATCATGCAAACACAATCAAGATCATAAGATCACTTTACAACTTGCAACGGTGGCACATCATTCAAGCTTAAAAACCCAAGATGCCCTTTAGCACATTTCAGGCATGGGTGGGCACCTTAGTAGAACCATCCACCTCCATAAACCAACTGGATGACTACTTCACATGAAAGAGCTCTATATCCAAATCAAAATTTTGAACCCATAGCTCTGAGGTGCAAGTGATTTCAAGGTAGAAACTTTGCCAAATACGCTGAACATCAGTTCACATTCTAGTTTACAGGTCACAAAACAATGATAACTTACAGTTATCACAGCTTCAGCTTTAATGATATGGCACATAATTGCAAGAATCGACTCGGACATTCTTCCTCCATACATCTTCAATGGCTTCTTGTTCCACAGGTTCATCACAGCATTAAATGCAGCCTAAAATTTAATCAACAATGTTTTTGCAAAAAATTTCTATGGACAGGTAACCATCACTCAAAACCACAAACAAGCACTTAGTCACAAGTAGTACAAAACAAGACATAAAGGAACAATAAGATAAAACACACCAGTGCTTTCAGCATCAAACAAAACTAGATGTGTGTCCATAGGACAATTATTGAACTGTAAGGTTATATTCTATTTACTAAGTTAACCTTCCTACTACCTTTTTGGTTGAAGTGGTACAAATACTACAAAATTCATCAAGAAACTGGATAAAAGAAAATGAGAGTGAAAATTCTGTTTAAGGGTGTGTGGGAATAAATTCCAACTAATCTTCTCCCTCGCGCTTCACATACTCAACAACAATCTTATTGTTTCATGGTTTTTAGTACTTTTTTAAATACCTGTCATACCTAACAAACTTTAAGGGCCTTAATACATACTTCTGCCGAAATGCTGTAACTATGAACTTACTCAGTGAAATTCCAAACAAATCTCCAGATGCACAGGTTTCAGTAGTCTAGGTCAAATTCTTCTTTTAAATTAGATATAAGCAGCATAAACTTATAGGCTCTTTATAAATATTTTTGACTAAGTCAAGGGCCACAACTATGGTCTAAGTGCAATCTCAAACAAAAGCCCAAGTGCAAACCTTACCTTAGGTAAAATACTTCTTTAGATTTGCATGACACAAATTTGGACTGACAAAACAACAGACAAAACCCAATTTGACTAATTTTTTTTTTATCACAGTTTTTTTACCTTTTGAATTCCTATGAGATATTGTATTGGATCAAATGGTATAAATCCTGGCTGACTAGACTTGGCAGGGAGTTGATGTGTCGACTCAAGCACAGTCTTGGGGTTCACCATCTTCTCAATTAGCATGAGCCACGCGTCCAGGAACTCTCCTGTACCAACTGAAATATTGTAACAGTTAATAAAGTAATGTTTACTAACAGTGTGATCTTTATATACAGGAATGGATACGTATGTTTTTGACAACACAGAAAATGACGTCAGTTGACTTTCGGCTTTTTCCGGATGTAAAGAAAACAAAAGCACACAGGCTAAACTTGAAAACAAAAGTCGCATTTGCATCTGTCTATAGACAGGGTTTACGTGCAGGGGTCATCCCATCTAAATATATGCACATGGACTTGTTTTTTGTTTTGCTAATGGGGAGTCAGCACTTTCTAACGATTTGAAAATATCTGGGCTTAAGCTCGACATGTCAATTTTTTATCTACGAAAAAAAAATATTTTCACTTGGAACAAACAATCCCACAGGGGTCCGGAGCAAGGGTATATAGAGATTTTTGGAACTTTGTCAAATCATTTAAAAGACCTTTTTGATGTTGTTTAAAAGTGTCAGTATATGCCTCAGATGTTAGTTATTTCCATATTTGAGAGCTGCAGACCTAGATATTTCAGAAATATTTTCAAAATATATTTCATGTAATGAATGTCGATTCTACAAAAGCATGAAAGGGCCATAAGACTCTCATACATTTTAATACATTACAGCCGAGGAAAGGATATCAATGCATAATTCTTGATAAAACATTGCAATTTAAAAAGAATGTACTTCAGGTCTCAAACAACATTTATATTACAGAATTTCTTACCACTACAAAGTTCTGCAAAGCAACTTAATTCCACTTAAATGAAATGGTTATGTGCTTATTAAAGAATGACCAATAATGACTCTCTCTCAGCATTTTTTAACAACTTTCCCACAGAGCTGTTCGGACTAATTTTGGGTATCAAACTGTGTTCTATCGTTACATTGTCTTGTGCTTTACGTTCTTAACCAAAAGGGTAGGCGTTTTATTAAATGCATGTTAATAAATTTAAGCTATCTGCTTAAACAAACACACAGGGCTAAACAGAAAATAGCCAATATACGTAGTGTATTAGTACAGGCAGTTTTCACTAAAACCTCTGACCAAAGTACTCAAAAAAAACATTAAACCTAGTGCCAAGACAGATACCTGGTAAATCTGGGTTTTCCAATCCTTCATTTAGTGAAACCTGTCCATTGGTCGAGAGAGCCCAGTTGAATGCTTGGAACAGAGCATCCTGTCCGCCACAAGACAAGAACTTCTGTAACATCAGATGGTATGGCTGTTTCTTGTCATCAAATAACATTGGGGAAGTAAAGCCAACAGAACATACCAGGAAAGTTAGCCTGCAGAAATGAAATAAGAATCATTCTCACAAGAAATATCCTCCTGTTTACATCATCACAAACGGCGAGGTTGTAAGACCACACTAGTGTATGTACGATCAATTTAACAATTAGAAACTTTTCAGCTATTAAAATACATACCCACACTAATAATGGTATAATAAGGCAGTTGATACTGAGGGCATTGCAGCCCCATAATTTGAAAAATGTATCCTTTATATAGATTTTTTTGGTTCGGTTTAACATCGTACAGACACAATTATAGGTCATATGTCGACTTTCCAGCTTTGATGGTGGAGGAAGACCTCAGGTGCCCCTCCATGCATTATTTCATCATGAGCCGGCACCTGGGTAGAACCACCGACCTTCTGTAAGCCACCTGGCTGGCTTCCTCACATGAAGAATTCAACGCCCCGAGAGAGGTTCGAACCCACATCGGTGAGGGGCAAGTTATTTAAGTCAGCAACCTTAACCACTCGGCCACAGAGGCCCCTATATAAAGATTTTTCTAACTGAAAGCAATTACATCTACTAATTATAAATGAGCTGTTTGGCACACAAGATGTTCTTTGTAAGGTTTGTTTTGTTGGAAATTTAAATCAAACTGACAACTTTAACTCATATGCTTCTTTCAGCTTTTAGTGGTGGAGGAAGACGCCATGCTCGACACATTATTCAGATAATGCTGGGCACCTTGATAGAGTCACTGACCTAATGTCAGCCACATGGATGGCTTCCTCACTGAACATTCAAAGCACACCGTAAATTTCACAGGATCTTGAATTTTAATACATAAATTTCAAAATGTAATTCGTATATAAAATCTTGTTTGTGTATTACCTCAGTTTTGGATGTGGGGAATAGGCAGGTGGTTCCCATTTCAAGCCATCAGTGAGCAGTTTTGTTAGTGCCTTTGCCACTGACTGGGCTGCGGGGCTTGGGACTATGGGCATGGTGGGTGGCAACTGGTTCCCACGCTGTCTCAGTCTACCTCCAACAGATAGCTTTACAAGGAGTCCAAACAGTTCAGCCAGGGCTCGGCCCAATCTTGAGGACACAGTCAGCAATGGTTTTAGCTGTTTCACCTGGGCCTAAAATATAATACAAAATACAGTGTTAATACAAAATGAGGCAAATGAAGCTATCACTTCCAAACAGTGTTGCAGTACAGAACAAATACCAAAGAAAAAAGCCTATTTTAATGAACATACATGTATAAGTACTGCTGCTTCTAACTAACTTAAAGGGCAAACTTACAACTTCATATGGGAACTAAGAAGTCTCTTCTACATTTTGTACATAGCAAGATATTTCTACCGTAACTCGACATGACAAAAGCAGGCATTTTTAAGTCTTGACTGATATTCAATAATCTTAATAATTGCTATTGCAAAGTATGTTAACCTGTAAGGCAGGAGACAATTTGGACTTCTTGCTGTCCTTGTCACTAGGTGTTGTTTCTTCTGTATCCATGGTGATGGGAGTGTCCGAGGTTGACAAAGACTCCATGGCTTGACTTACACCGTTACTTCCAGGACTAACTGAGGCTCGAGACATGGCAGTCTCTTCATCTTTACTATCTGCATCAGCTTTGAAGTCTTTTGGCAAGAGCTTGCTCATATCTGCACGTCCAAACTCACTGTTGGCAGGCAAGATGTCCTCACTACACAGGGCCAGCAGCACGGTGCTCTCCCAGACTAATGACGTATATAACTTGCTGAGTCCTGAGAGAACCTTCAAGCCAAGTTCTGAGCCCCAATGATTAACAGATATTGTCCTGATGTCAGTCTGCAATAATAAATCTTCACCATTATCTTACGTTTTATTTGTTGGATGTAATTTACTAAAGGGCATTAATTGTTACGAAGGCAGACAACTGAGTTGAACTACCTATTATTTGTAACCAAGCTGAATGGCATCTCACGTAAGACTTCTACACACCCAGAAAGGTTCAAACCCACAGTGGTGCAGGTCAAGCAGTTCAAAGTCACTAATTTTAACAACTTGGCCACCAACCCTCTACTTTTATGAATAACTGAACTTTTATTTAAACTTCCAATGTCCAAATTGTGAGTGATACTCTTAGGGAGTGATGCTATTACTGAAGATGATGATGATGATGTCTAAAGACATTAAACTTCGCAGACGCTCTGGGAAAGGACAAATCAATTTATTATCTCGAATACAAACATTCACGATAGTAAACCAGCTATAGAAATATTCCAATATTTAGCCATAACAATTTTCTAAGCTGACCAATTAAGCCACAATTTTTGTTACCATTGTCAAATGTTTTTCTCAGTGCTTGACAGAAATATTGAACATAAATTCTTAAACTACAACATAAATTTGAGATCATTTAGACAAATTTTCAATATGGGACTTAATACTACTCTGTCAGTAGACTGTATATAAAGAATGTATCTTTTAAAATTGACTGGCTTAAAGTTACCTGTCCCATTTTACAGACATGTACAAACATGGTGATGTAAGCATGTGCAGACGACAGAGCATGTAGAAGCGGAGTGGCAGTGGGGGACAGTGTGGCATCTGGAATGTGGGCCACACTGGCAAGTTCACGTAGCAGGACTGAGCCTCCGGGACCATCTAGGGGCTGATGTAGGGGTTCAAGTCCTTCAAGTACTGTGTTCAACTTCTTCAAACCTTCTTCCAGGACTTTGGGGTCTCTCAATAATGTCTGTAAAAGATAAATGGATGTCATGTCTCAACCTTTTAACCTGAATAAAACTGCTCGGACACTTCAAAAATAATATTTCCTTACACTGTCTCTACTGTCTAATACAATGAAATAATAAAATTATACAACTGTTACAAGTATATGTATATCTACTATTTCACCAGGAAGTAGCATAATTCAGTACTTTACTTCATAATTTTTGTTTGGACAGAGGTGGACTCAAATATTATTGAGTTTGTCATTCATTTGATTGCAAGAAAGCATTAAAAATTAACAGATTTTGAACGCCATTGAAATATTTTCCCCATCTGACAAAATGTATTATCAATCATTGTTAAATGATATGCTAATGGAATTTTCGATCAGCGACAACTTTTAATCCATAACATAAAACAGAAGCTTAAAACTGTTTAATAAAGATATAAAAGATTGGATTTCTATCTTACCAGTATGGCTTTACAAACACTTGCCACTGCTTGACAAGCTGGGGAAGCTGGAAACTCAATTGGTAGATTTGGCATTCCAAGTATGTCCATCAGTTCCGGTAAACCGTTCTGACCAACAAATTCTCGACAGTGGTCATCTGTAGAGTTGTTACTCAAAATTGCTTCAACAAATTTCATCTGAAAAGATAAATTTACACAGATATAAATAAACACACTGAATCAGAAAAGAACAGGTTATGTTAAAACTGAAAAATACACAAGTTGCCTAAAAATTCCAGCTGAACTTTTTTAAATAAACCACTGCACCTATCTTTACTGCAATGCATATTCTCATACCATCGACCAACTATTATTTTCAGATATATTAACTTACCACATTCAGAACATAATCCATTAGAGGAATGGCCTGCTTGTCTGTACTGTCTGCAGCTGAACTACTCGATCTGAATAAATAAAACAATCAAATATTTCGCAGTATTCAAAGTTTTTTCCCCAGGGACCCCTTTGAAGGGGCAATATGACAAAACTTGACAAGATGGGTGATTTCGACAGATTTCAAATACAGCAGAAGCATTACTGCTGTACAGATCAATGTACTGACTAACTATGCCTCTTTCCATTATCAGAATGTCAAACACAAATCTGACAATCAAGGCCTTTCAAAATTAAAATCGATCACTATGAAATAAATTTCCTTATCAGCCAGCAATCAACATTGTTGCAAATTCCTACATGTAGGACTTTTTTATTACTATTTTTAGGTGAGGGAGAGGGGAGAAATAGGTTCAAATTATGCAGGATATTTGGATACCAACCAGTGCTTCTATCTTACTTTGTATGTTCCCCAATTTAGAAACTTAATCAATTAAAATCACCAGATATATAATATATACAAGAGGACCAAGATGGTCCTGAATCGCTCACCTGTCCCCACATGACCCAGTTTTGAACTGAGTATGACTTCGTTTCATTCTATTATTTGACATAGTGACCTAGTTTTTGAGCTCATGTGACCCAGTTTTGAACCTGACCTAGATATCATCAAGATGAACATTCAGACCATTTTCGTACAGATCCCATGAAAAATATGGCCTCTAGAGACGTCACAGGTTTTTTCTATCATTTAACCTAATGACCTAGTTTTTAAAGGCACGTGACCCAGTTTTGAACTTAACCTAGATATCATGAAGGTGAACATACTCACCAATTTTCATGAAGATCCATTGAAAAGTATGGACTCTAGAGGGGTCACAAGGTTTTTCTATTTTTATACCTACTGACCTAGTTTTTGACCGCATGTGACCCAGTTTCGAACTTTAACTAGATATCATCAAGGTGAACATTCAGACCAATTTTCATGAAGATCCATTGAAAAATATGGTCTCTAGAGAGGTCACAAGGTTTTTTTATTATTTGACCTACTGACCTACTTTTTGAAGGCATGTGACCCACTTTCGAACTTGACCTAGATATCATCAAGATGAACATTCTGACCAATTTTCATACAGATCCCATGAAAAATATGGCCTCTAGAGAGGTCACAAGGTTCTTTATTATCTGACCTACTGACCTAGTTTTTGAAGGCACGTGACCCAGTTTCAAACTTGACGTCATCAAGGTGAACATTCTGACCAATTTACATGAAGATCCATTCAAAAGTATGGCCTCTAGAGAGGTCACAAGGTTTTTCTAGTTTTAGACCTACTGACCTAGTTTTTGACCGCAGTTGACCCAGTTTTGAACTTGATCTAAATATCATCAAGATAAACATTCTGACCAACTTTCATATATATCCCATGAAAAATATGGCCTTTAGAGTGGTCACAAGGTTTTTTTATTATTTGACCTACTGACCTAGTTTTTGCAGGCATGTGACCCAGTTTCGAACTTGACCTAGATATCATCAAGGTAAACATTCTGACAAATTTTCATGAACATCCATTGAAAAGTATGGCTTCTAGAGAGGTCACAAGGTTTTTCTATTTTTAGATCTACTGACCTAGTTTTGGACCGCATGTGACCCAGTTTCGAACTTGACCAAGATATCATCAAGCTGAACATTCTGACCAACTTTCATGAAGATCCCATGAAAAATGTGACCTCTAGAGTGGTCACAAGGTTTAAGTTTCAGAGTACAAATGACAAACCGTTTTACATTCGACACGGCTATGTGCTACCCATTGCTGGAACTTGCGTTTTATCTAAGTTACGATTTTCAGGAGTTTTAATTGCCACGAAAAATGATTCAACCATCTTGTTTCAGCTTTCCAAGCAAATTGTTTCAAGACTGCCATACAGTATCAACTCAACCCTGCACTTTGTGACAGGTGAGCTAACAAAAAAACATGGTGCTTCTATCTAACTTAATATGTTCCCCAATTTAAAAACATAATGAAGCAAAACCACTTGATATATAAAATACTAACTGTTCTGTAGACTTCGATTCTGCTACCTCTACCACAGGTGGGGTCTGTGAACTACCAGCAGCGGCCATCTCCTCTTCCTCATCCTCCTCATCAGAGGAGCCACCATCCTGTGCCTGTGGGGAGCGCAAGTTGAACAACATTTGCTCTGTCTTTGGCTGTGGCTTCTGACATACGTACATATTGTCCCTTCCCAAAGAGTTTACCTCTTGTAACAGCTATACAAGGAAAGAAAATATTTTTTGTTTGAATTTTTATGTTGTACCTTATTCCATTAAAAAACACGAGTATCATTGATGACCCTTTATTTCTTGTTCAATGTCTAAACATTTGACTGATATCTTAAATTATCAACTATCGCACATTAAGTTCTTTCTTTCAGCATTAATCATAACTTCCTGGAATAAGATGGCGTTATTTCTCTTTGATATGCTTTTCAATGGTTTAACTTGCCTTTCAATGGCATTAAGCTATGCAGTTCATTGTACCTCATTATATACATGTATTATTCTTGATTTGGTATCTATATGTGTGTCCCATGTATGTCAAATCTTTGTGCAATCTAAGTGACATTGTATTTTCTTCATCATTCTTCAAGCCTTTTCATAGAAACAAATTTCAGGGTCTTTATAATCAAAGATACACTTGATCACAGTAAAAGAAACACAAGACAGGTTTGAGATTTCATCTCTTTGCGAGTATGCTTAAATGTAAATATGTGGATAAGCACCTCTGATGTTAAAATTCAGACCAATCAGGGTTGTCAATAAGAACCGGCCGCCGGCCGAAATGGACGGTTCAAATGGCATTTGGGCCGGTTCAAATTCACAAAAAAAATAAAATCGGGCCTGAAATGCTAAACCCGCCGACCATAGTATTTTTAAAGTTATTTTCACAATTCTGTCACGAAAATATAACTTGTATAAAAGCTCTCCATCCAGTCTAAAAATCGATATTACCCGCGGCCGTTTCCGTTCATAATACACAGCGTGTCATCACGGGTGATGTTCAATCTTAATTGCCGAGCGATATGTCATATTCATACAGTGTATTTCATACACTGCCACGTGCCTGTCGATCTTTGATTGGACTTAAAACATGCGATAAACCAATGACAGCTTTGGATGTAGAACGCGTGACGTATTTTATCGGCAAAATTATTTAACATAACATAATAACATAACATATCATTTATTTGGCATTAAACACATTTACATTTATAGCCAAACTATTTAAGCTCCGCCTTTACAAATGATGATATACGTACGTCATCCAAGCTAACGTCAAAGAAATGAAAATCATGTTTCACGGACTGAATTAATATTAGAGATCTACATGAAAAATATTCATCAGTTATCGTAGTGTCAATGTTATATTTTGTAGCAAAAACTTCGGAATGTTGAAAGAGTGACGGGACATCCGCGATAATTTCCAAGAATTTTGAAAAATCATGAGTGACGGTCCCGATTTAAAAGAAGCAACAAGAAAAAAAAACAAATCAAATAAGTTATCCACAAGCTTCTTTATATTTAATAATCCAACATCGCTTATAACTAATCTGTAAACAACAATTTACGGATTTTTCACACCTATTTACCCCTGTGGAGTGCTGTTTATTGCATTATATAACAAAGCCAGGTGTTGATTATAATGTGTGACAACTGAGACAGATATTTAATTTCTATCAAAAAATATTAATCACAATCAAATTTAGATCAGAAAATATATTGGCTTTTACCTTTTTCTAAAAGTTTTCGAAACCGAAAGTACAGTAGTTGTCGCGCTATCAGCCGGCCGATTTTTGATAAATATTTCTCTTAAATCATTTTAATAAGAGGAAATGTCATGGCAAATTTTAATATCAGATACTGTCAAATGCTGTTAAACTGTCTGTGCACCATCATAATTTGTCAAACACATCCTTTAAAGTAGTGATTTGGTCAATGTTTACGAAAGTGTAACAGTATCCGGACATACGATTTTGGATATCCAGATTTTTGATCAATAAAAAAAATCGAGGCTAGGGGTTTTGGATACGGATAGGCGGGGATGAGAATCAAACAGTTAATTTTCTATTGTCTAAACTTATATTATTTCTTACTCCGTACATCTCGTTTTGATGGTTCTAACAGTGACATTTTTTGTCATGCCAAATTGTAAAAATTCATCTGGGGAGTCTTGTTCCCCACAAAAGAAATATGAGTACAGGTTTAATTCTCAGTAGAGTTTTGAATTTAGATATGCAGTAGTGCAATAACTATTTAATTTTGCAAAGAAGTACAACAAAGAGTTGAAGTGTGGTGACAAGTTAATTATTAACATTTCAGAACTTGAAAAATGCATTCATGAACATGTAAACTCATTTTTTTTTTTTTTTTCTCCAAATTTACCAGGTGAGCTCAAAAAATGTGAAAATAAGGGGTATATTGTATTTAAAAATGCAGTGGAAAATATGTTCTTAAATGCTCCAAAAATGCCTCAGAATGCAGGAAATGAAGCGATGAATTTCAAAATTTTCGGGGGGAGCATGCCCCCGGACCCCCCTAGATGGCCGCCTACTTTTCTATTTCAGCCTGTTCAGCAAAAACTTATTGACAACCCTGCCAATGCAATTTATAATCCTGTACTGTAGCCTGTCATATAAATAATTTTTAGAACATTTTTGTGTTTGTTGGGTTTAACGTTGCACTGACACAACTATAGGTCATATGGGGACATTCCAGCTATAAGGGTGGATGAAGACCCCAGGTGCCCCTCCCTGCATTACTTCATAACAAGCAGGCATCTGGGTAGACCCACCGACCTTCTGTAAGCCAGCTGGATGGCTTCCTCACATAGAGATTTCAACGCCCAGATAGAGGCCCAAACCCACACATGTGAGGGGCGATTTGAAGTCTGCAACCTTAACCAATCGGCCACAGAGGCCTCTTTATAGTTCAATTTTAGCAGTAAGACTTTTGATATCATTTCTTGTTTATATTTACCCTAATAATTGCCTTTGTGGCATCAATGCGTAGAGAAGGCTGATGTCTCATTAATTCATCCATAGCATTACCAAGGTTACTCGCTGTATCCCCTGAAATAAGGGTCATAGTGTAGCTACAGAGTATAGCTTAATAAAGACAATCATAATCCTAATAAGAAATCATTTAGGTCAAATGAGTGTCATAATATTTAAAATTTTCCTATAGAACACTATGATGATCCAACAGTGTACTGCTGATTATTTTTACTGGCACAAATGATACAAATTAAAATTCTAACAATTTAAACATGTTTTTTTAACCTTGAACTACTTAACTCACTTTTCATTACTGAAAGCTTTTCTAGTCAATCTTATGCTTCAATATATTTTTTTCAACAGTATTTCACTTGCATACAGTGGTAACTTCATCTAGCCAGTGTTCCTGCATTCCTTATGCCATTATTACCCTGTTCACCACAAGGCACAAAGTCCAAATATAATTCAGACATGAAGAACTAACAACCATTGCTGTACATCTCAATTTTATTTGGATTCCATCTAGGCTCCCTATAGAATGCCTTGAGCTCTACCTATTTTCATTCAGTCTTACAGCTATCAACTTAAGCTATTGCTTCACATTAACTGCAGCTTAGTTTTCTGCTTACGATGCGAACAATTTAAAATCTTACCAAATGGGTCAGCACTTCTACGTCTCCTCATTGCTGGGAGATAGTCTGGCGACAACAAAACCTTGAACAATCTTTCGAAAGGCTGACACTGTACAAATGACTCCAACCCTCGTGCATTTAGACACAGTGCACTGAACACATTTGGTAGAGAGGCTAATACTTCACGGGTAGCTGGCACCTGTTATACAACATGAGGCTAATTACACATCGATATAAATGTAGTAGAGACACAGACATTTATCACTGGTATATATCTAACAAAGGCAAAGGTTAAAGTGTACTGTTTTATATTATATTTCAGTAGGTTTTTATATGTGCGAAAAACAGTCAAATGAAACACTGGTAAAGCTGTATTTCCAAGGCAAGCTAATACTTAACCAGTCTTGAGTACATAGCAGCTTCCTCAAAAGAAAGCAGGGAGGAGATTATTTTTATATGCGTTAAATGCCATTAACCAAACTGTACCAGTACTATCTTGTTCTCTGCATGTAACTCCCAACTTTCCAACATGAATCTGAAGTAGAGGACGAATTACTTCAGACATGTTTTCTCCCCATCATACAGCCTAGTGTTCTACCCAACTGAAAGGGTTTTACTAAGGCAGAAAATACTATCATGTACATAAACATTAATTCTTAGACAGTCTATGTTGTTCTTTTCTTCAAGTCTTCTATATCCAACCCTTTTCATTTTCAAAGATGATTTTTTTTATCAAAACCTATTGAAATTGTAATAAGGTTTATCGTAAAGGAAAGCACTAACATCTTTAATGAGTAGAGCATGAAGGACAACATCAGTCAGTCCATTATCTTGTAGGGAGGACAGCAGTGACGGCTCCTGGAACACATACACTGTCACCACATCAGTTGCTGAAATATATACATTCCGTAAATCTGAATTTTCATGACAAATAACCACACAAAACAATAAGAAAACATTATGAACAGTATGATATCATTTCAACTCTACACAACCAATTCTTGTATCAAGAATTTAAAATCCAAAAACATGAATGTTCAAAAGGTCATGAAAATGAATATCTTACTGCAAAGAGGCTTAATTTTCTATAGTAGGTACATGTTAAAAAACTTGCTTATCTATCAAAGAACATTTTTCTTTGCTCAAAGAGACACCCAGGTACATTTTTTTTAGGGGGGGGGGGGTTTAACACCGTTTTTCAACAGTATTTCAGTCATATAACGGCGGGCAGTTAACCTAACCAGTGTTCCTGGATTCTGTACCAGGTCAAACCCGTTCTCCGCAAGTAACTGCCAACTTCCCCACATGAATCAGAGGTGGAGGACTAATGATTTCAGACACAGTGTCGTTTATCAAATAGTCACGGAGAACATATGCCCCACCCGAGGATCGAACTCACGACCCCGCGATCCTTAGACCAACGCTCTTACCTACTGAGCTAAGCGGGCAGGCTACACCCAGGTACAATTCGGCCCAGTAATGCATGAACAAAATCCAACACTAGAAGAACTAACTTATTTCATTTCCTTTATCAAACAGTCTATAACAATTTTCCATGATGCTAGTAAGGGAATCTTTGGTTGATCATTACAACACTTTTAAACGAAAGTAAATTTTTGGTATATTCTAGTTACAACACTGAGGATTCTCTCTTTTACTCACCAAGCAGAAACAATGATGGTCCATAATATTCTGCATTACTGATAATATGCTTCAATGATTTTGGCAGGGAACCTTCCATTACTGAAAGAAAATAGGAGCATATATCACAAACAACAATCAAAACAGTCTCTTTCACATCTTCAAGAAAATATCTGTTCTTCCTAGTCATCATCTTATCCGAATCTTTCATGTTCTAATCAAGAAGCTTTTAAACAGCTTATAAAGGAAGCAAACAATTTACCAATTAAGATACATTAGATAAAACTTGACTCATTCAAACTTCAGGATCTTAAGAATCAGTTTTTCCTGCATATATAACCCTGCATTAGTATATGATTCTCAAAAATACCACAGTTTCATGCTTACTGGGAAGATGAGCTAGCTGAATGAAAAATGATTTACTATGTTTATATAAACAAGAGGACCATGATGGTCCTGAATCGCTCACCTATCCCCACATGACCCAGTGTTCAACTGAGTATGACATCATTATTTCTATTATTTGACATAGTGACCTAGTTTTTGAGCACATGTGACCTAGATATCATCAAGATAAAAAATTCTGACCAATTTTCATGAAGATCCATTGAAAAATATGGCCTCTAGAGAGGTAACAAGGTTTTTCTATTATTTGACCTAATGGCCTAGTTTTTGAAGGCACGTGACCCACTTTTAAACTTGACCTAGATATCATCAAGGTGAACATTCTCACCAATTTCCGTGAAGATCTCGTGAGAGATATGGCCTCTAGAGAGGTCACAAGGTTTTTCTATTTTCCGACCTACTGACCTAGTTTTTGACCGCACATGACCCAGTTACAAACCTGACCTAGATATCATCAAGCTGAACATTCTCACCAATTTTCATGAAGATCCGTTAAGAAATATGGCCTCTAGAGAGGTCACAAGGTTTTTTCTATTTTTAGACCTACTGACCTAGTTGTTAACCCCACGTGACCCAGTTTCGAACTTGACTTAGATATCATCAAGGTGAACATTCTGACCAATAATCATGAAGATCTCATGAAAATTATGGCCTCTAGAGAGGTCACAAGGTTTTTCTATTTTTAGATCTACTGACCTAGTTTTTAACCCCACGTGACCCAGTTTCGAACTTGACCTAGATATCTTCAAGGTAAACACTCTGTCCAATTTTCATGAAGATCCATTGAAAAATATGGCCTCTAGAGAGGTCACAAGGTTTTCCTATTTTTAGACCTACTGACCTAGTTTTTGACTGCACGTGACCCACTTTCGAATTTGACCTAGATATCATCAAGATGAACATTCTGACCAATTTTCATGAAGATCCATTGAGAAATATGGCCTCTAGAGAGGTCACAAGGTTTTTCTATTTTTAGATCTACTGACCTAGTTTTTCACCCACACATTAACCCAGTTTCGAACATTTGACCTTTAGAGATATCATTCAAGGCTGACTACGATATTCTGACCATTTCAATGATAGATTCCCCTAATTTGAGATATAAATATGGCCTCTAGAGAGGTCACAAGGTTTTTCTATTTTTAGACCTAATGACCTAGTTTTTGACCCTACGTGACCCAGTTTCGAACTTGACCTAGATATCATCAAGGTAAACTTTCTGACCAATATTCATGAAGATCTCATGAAAAATATGGCCTCTAGAGAGGTCACAAGGTTTTTCTATTTTTAGACCTACTGACCTAGTTTTTGAACCCACGTGACCCAGTTTCGAACTTGACCTAGATATCATCAAGGTGAACATTCTGACCAGTTTTCATGAAGATCTTATGAAATATATGGCCTCTAGAGAGGTCACAAGGTTTTTCTATTTTTAGACCTACTGAACTAGTTTTTGATGGCACGTGACCCAGTTTCGAACTTGACCTAGATATCATCAAGATGAACATTCTGACCAACTTTCATAAAGATCCCATGAAAAATGTGATCTCTAGAGTGGTCACAAGCAAAAGTTTACGGACGCACGACGGACACCACGCGATCACAAAAGCTCACCTTGTCACTTTGTGACAGGTGAGCTAAAAATCATCTGCAATCAGACTCCAGTCAAGACTGCACAAATTGTCTTCAAGTTTCATTTCGCATTCTGCCCTGTCGTAAATGACCTACATGGGTCACCTTGTACACATGAATGCACTGTCCTTGTAAATTATCTGAAAACTTTAGTACATTCATGTAACCCAGCTGTTTGTTAAAGTACATCGCAAATCTGACTACAGCCAAGACTGCATACTTTTTCAACAATTTTTATTTTGCATTCTGCCCTGTCGTAAATGACCTATATGGGTCATCTCGTACACATGAATGCTATAGGTTTTTCAATATAATTTGTCTAAAGAAAAAGTAGGTTTAACTGCTATTAAATCAAAAGACTGAAATTTCACATTTTAATTGCGATCAGTTCTACAGTAAAAGAGCTACTTTTGTCACCTTCAATTAATGACTTCCATGTGATTTCAATATCTTAAAATAATCCTTCATATTTATATTCAAGAACAAGAGCTGTCTCCGTAGGATGACACATGCCCCCGATGGCACTTTGAATGAATAATTATGGCCGATGTTAGAGTTTAGGACCTTTGACCTACGGAGCTGGGTCTTGCGCACGACACATTGTCTTACTGTGTCACACATTCATGCATAGTTATTTTAAAATCCATGCATGAATGACAAAGATATGGACCGGACATGCCCATCAATGCACTATCATGAAAAATGATCTTTAAGTGTGACCTTGACCTTTGAGCTACGGACCTGGGTCTTGCGTGTGACACGTCGTCTTACTGTGGTACACATACATGCCAAGTTATTTGAAAATCCATCCACCGATGACAAAGATATGGACCGGACACGCCCATCAATGCACTATCCTTTAACATCAAAGTGTGACCTTGACCTTTGAGCTACGAACCTAGGTCTTGTGCATGACACGTCGTCTTACTGTGGTACACTTTCATGCCAAGTTATTTGAAAATCCATCCATCGATGACAAAGATATGGACCGGACACGCCCATCAATGCACTATCCTATAACGTCTAAGTGTGACCTTGACCTTTGAGCTATGGACCTGGGTCTTGCGCACTGCACGTCATCTTACTGTGGTACACATTCATGCCAAGTTATTTGAAAATCCATCCATCGATGACAAAGATATGGACCGGACACGCCCATCAATGCACTATCCTTTAACGTCTAAGTGTGACCTTGACCTTTGAGCTAAGGACCTGGGTCTTGCGCACTGCACGTCGTCTTACTGTGGTACACATTTATGCCAAGTTATTTGAAAATCCATCCATCGATGACAAAGATATGGACCGGACACGCCCATCAATGCACTATCCTTTAACGTCCAAGTGTGACCTTGACCTTTGAGCTACGGACCTGGGTCTTGCGCACTGCACGTCGTCTTACTGTGGTACACATTCATGCCAAGTTATTTGAAAATCCATCCATCGATGACAAAGATATGGACCGGACACGAAAATTGCGGACAGACCGACAGACTGACAGACAGTTCAAGAACTATATGCCTCCCTTCGGGGGCATAAAAACAAATGTACATACAAAATTTGCAAACCAAACTATAAAGGTTTGATTTTTTTAACTTTATACAATTTTACTTTTGCATTCTGCCCTGTCGTAAATGATCCAGTTAGATCACCTCGTACACATGAATGCTATCACTTCATGAATTTAATTATATGTGAAATTTTTTGTCCCTATGGACCACTGCACAATCACATGTAAAATCTAAGTGCCAAAACTCCGACAAATCTGATTTTCCATTCTACCCATAAATGCAAGAAACTTTTTTCATGAATCTGGAAAATGTGTGTTATTTTTTATACTCAACTAATAGATGTTTGTTGAAAATATTTGCAATCAAACAAGGTAAGATTGTCAAACGTTCTACAATTTTAATTTTGCATTCTGCCCTGTCGTAAATAATCCATTTAGATCACCTCGTACACATGAATGCAGCTAACTTTTCATGTATGATGTGTATTTTGGCTTTATAAACAAATGAATGTTTGCTGATTGTACTTGCAATCAATCATTAGGTATGAATGCCAAAACTTCTACAGTTTTAATTTTGCATTCTGCCCTGTCGTAAATGAACCAGTTAGATCACCTTGTACACATGAATGCAGGTAACTTTTCATGTATGATTAGTATTTTTGCTTTGTAAAACAAATGAATGTTTGCTGATTGTATCTGCAATCAAACATTAGGTATGAATGCCAAAACTTCTACAGTTTTAATTTTGCATTCTGCCCTGTCGTAAATGAACCAGTTAGATCACCTCGTACACATGAATGCAGTAACTTTTCATGTACTTTGTGTATTTTTGCTTTATAAACAAATAATGTTTGCTGAATGTATTTGCAATCAAACCTTATGTATGAATGCCAAAACTTCTACAGTTTTAATTTTGCATTCTGCCCTGTCGTAAATGAACCAGTTAGATCACCTCGTACACATGAATGCAGTAACTTTTCATGTATTTTTGCTTTATAAACAAATGAATGTTTGCTGAATGTATTTGCAATCAAACATTTGGTATGAATGCCAAAACTTCTACAGTTTTAATTTTGCATTCTGCCCTGTCGTAAATGAACCAGTAAGATCACCTCGTACACATGAATGCAGTAACTTTTCATGTATTTTTGCTTTATAAACAAATGAATGTTTGCTGAATGTATTTGCAATCAAACATTTGGTATGAATGCCAAAACTTCTACAGTTTTAATTTTGCATTCTGCCCTGTCGTAAATGAACCAGTTAGATCACCTCGTACACATGAATGCAGCAACTTTTCATGTACGTTGTGTATTTTTGCTTTATAAACAAATGAATGTCTGCTGAATGTATCTGCAATCAAACATTTGGTATGAATGCCAAAACTTCTACAGTTTTAATTTTGCATTCTGCCCTGTCGTAAATGAACCAGTTAGATCACCTCGTACACATGAATACAGTAACTTTTCATGTACTTTGTGTATTTTTGCTTTATAAACAAATGAATGTTTGCTGAATGTATTTGCAATCAAACATTTGGTATGAATGCCAAAACTTCTACAGTTTTAATTTTGCATTCTGCCCTGTCGTAAATGAACCAGTTAGATCACCTCGTACACATGAATGCAGTAACTTTTCATGTACTTTGTGTATTTTTGCTTTATAAACAAATGAATGTTTGCTGAATGTATTTGCAATCAAACATTTGGTATGAATGCCAAAACTTCTACAGTTTTAATTCTGCATTCTGCCTTGTCCTAAATAAACCAGTTAACTTAGATCACCTCATACACATGAATGCAGGTAACTTTTCATGTATTTTGTGTATTTTTGCTTTATAAACAAATGAATGTTTGCTGAATGTATTTGCAATCAAACATTATGTATGAATGCCAAAACTTCTACAGTTTTAATTTTGCATTCTGCCCTGTCGTAAATGAACCAGTTAGATCACCTCGTACACATGAATGCAGTAACTTTTCATGTATTTTTGCTTTATAAACAAATGAATGTTTGCTGAACGTATTTGCAATCAAACATTTGGTATGAATGCCAAAACTTCTACAGTTTTAATTTTGCATTCTGCCCTGTCGTAAATGAACCAGTAAGATCACCTCGTACACATGAATGCAGGTAACTTTTCATGTATTTTGTGTATTTTTGCTTTATAAACAAATGAATGTTTGCTGAATGTATTTGCAATCAAACATTTGGTATGAATGCCAAAACTTCAACAGTTTTAATTTTGCATTCTGCCCTGTCGTAAATTAACCAGTTAGATCACCTCGTACACATGAATGCAGTAACTTTTCATGTACGTTGTGTATTTTTGCTTTATAAAGAAATGAATGTCTGCTGAATGTATTTGCAATCAAACATTTGGTATGAATGCCAAAACTTCTACAGTTTTAATTTTGCATTCTGCCCTATCGTAAATGAACCAGTTAGATCACCTCGTACACATGAATGCAGGTAACTTTTCATGTATTTTGTGTATTTTTGCTTTATAAACAAATGAATGTCTGCTGAATGTATTTGCAATCAAACATTTGGTATGAATGCCAAAACTTCTACAGTTTTAATTTTGCATTCTGCCCTGTCGTAAATGAACCAGTTAGATCACCTCGTACACATGAATGCAGGTAACTTTTCATGTTTTTTGTGTATTTTTGCTTTATAAACAAATGAATGCTTGCTGAATGTATTTGCAATCAAACATTAGGTATGAATGCCAAAACTTCTACAGTTTTAATTTTGCATTCTGCCCTGTCGTAAATGAACCAGTTAGATCACCTCGTACACATGAATGCAGGTAACTTTTCATGTACTTTGTGTATTTTTGCTTTATAAACCAATGAATGTTTGCTGAATGTATTTGCACTCAAACATTATGTATGAATGCCAAAACTTCTCTAGTTTTAATTTTGCATTCTGCCCTGTCGTAAATGAACCAGTTAGATCACCTCGTATACATGAATGCAGGTAACTTTTCATGTACGTTGTGTATTTTTTGCTTTATAAACAAATGAATGTTTGTGGAATGTATTTGCAATCAAACATTAGGAACGAATGCCAAAACATTCTACAGATTTACGTTTGCATTCTGCCCTGTCATAAATGAACCTTTTAGATCACCTCGTACACATGAATGCAGGTAACTTTTCATGTACTTTGTGTATTTTTGCTTTAAAAAAACAAATGAATGTTTGCTGAATGTATTTGCAATCAAACATTAGATATGAATGCCAAAACTTCTACAGTTTTAATTTTGCATTCTGCCCTGTCGTAAATGAACCAGTAAGATCATCTCGTACACATGAATGCAGGAACTTTTCATGCATGTTGTGTATTTTTGCTTAATAACCTGTCGTAAATGAACTAGTTTATAAGTTAGATCACCTCGTACACATGAATGCAGGTAACTTTTCATGTATGTTGTGTATTTTTTGCACTATAAACAAATGAATGTTTGTTGGATGTATTTGCATACAAAACATTAGATATTAATGCCAATACTTCTACAATTATAATTTTGCATTCTGCCCTGTCGTAAATGAACCAATTAGATCACCTCGTACACATGAATGCATTTCAATTTTTGTTCCGGTATAAATCTGTGCATTTTTGCATTTTCAACAAATGAAGAATGTTCAATACATTAACAACAAGAGGACCATGATGGTCCTGAATCGCTCACCTATCCCCACATGACCTAGTGTTGAACTGAGTATGACGTCGTTATTTCTATTTCTATTTGACACAGTGACCTAGATATCATCAAGATAAAAAATTCTGACCAATTTTCATGAAGATCCATTGAAAAATATGACCTCTAGGAAGGTCACAAGGTTTTTCAATTATTTGACCTAATGACCTAGTTTTTGAAGGCACGTGACCCACTTTTGAACTTTACCTAGATATCATCAAGGTGAACATTCTCACCAATTTTCCTGAAGATCTCATGAAAAATATGGCATCTAGAGAGGTCACAAGGTTTTTCTATTTTTTTGACCTACTGACCTAGTTTTTGACCGCACATGACCCAGTTACGAACTTGGCCTAGGTATCATCAAGCTGAACATTCTCACCAATTTTCATGAAGATCCATTGAGAAATATGGTCTCTAGAGACGTCACAAGGGTTTTCTATTTTTAGACCTACTGACCTATTTTTTAACCGCACGTGACCCAGTTTCGAATTTGACCTAGATATCATCAAGGTGAACATTCTGACCAATTTTCATGAAGATCTCTTGAAAAATATGGCCTCTAGAGAGGTCACAAGGTTTTTCTATTTTTAGATCTACTGACCTAGTTATTGACCGCACGTGAACCAGTTTCGAACTTGACCTAGATATCATCAAGGTGAACATTCTGACTAATTTTCATACAGATCCCATGAAAAATATGGCCTCTAGAGAGGTCACAAAGTTTTTCTATTTTCAGACCTACTGACCTAGTTTTTGACCGCACGTGACCCAGTTTCAAACTTGACCTAGAAATCATCAAGGAGAACATTCTGACCAATTTTCATGAAGATCTCTTGAGAAATATGGCCTCTAGAGAGGTCACAAGGTTTTTCTATTTTTAGACCTACTGACCTAGTTTTTGACCCCACGTGACCCAGTTTCGAACTTGACCTAGATATCATCAAGCTGAACATTCTGACCAATTTTCATGAAAATCCATTGAGAAAGATGGCCTCTAGAGAGGTCACAAGGTTTTTCTATTTTTAGACCTACTGACCTAGTTTTTGACCCCACATGACCCAGTTTCGAACTTGACCTAGATATCATCAAGGTGAACATTCTGACCAATTTTCATGAAGATCTCATGAAAAATATGGCCTCTAGAGAGGTCACAAGGTTTTTCTATTTATAGACCTACTGACCTAGTTTTTGACTGCATGTGACCCAGTTTCGAACTTGACCTAGATATCATCAAGATGAACATTCTGACCAACTTTCATAAAGATCCCATGAAAAATGTGACCTCTAGAGTGGTCACAAGCAAAAGTTTACGCACGCACGGACGGACGACGGACGCCACGCGATCACAAAAGCTCACCTTGTCACTTTGTGACAGGTGAGCTAATAAAAACAACAGATGTAAGTTTAAATTTCTAGAAGTCTAATTTTACTAGCTTATACTTACAGTGCCTCATACTTTCAGAAAATGAGGGATCTGGTATGGCCTTCTTCAGGAAATTTAGCATTGACTTGAGAAGTGCCGCTCTCTGAGGAAAACACTGACGTCCTGAAAGTACATAAATTTTCAACAAATGGACAACAAAAATAACACACTCAGTTGTACTTTTACCTATTATGTGTAGGACAAGTTAGTTATAAAGCAGAATAATTTAGTTTGACTACAATTTCATTTTTTTTTTTTAAATTAAAATTTCATTTTTTGTCTTTTCAAGTCATAAACCCTTAGATTTTCGACTTGAAAGATTAAGTTTACAGTGTTTGATGGAATTTAACTTCATGGACCATTATATCAAAATCCATAAAGATATTGTGCACTGAACTTTAACTTACAGGGTTAGACACTTACTTATTTGAACAAGGTTCCCAAAGGAATCTCTACTTTTTAAATCTGGGGGTCCTCCTCAGGCTTTGGGATCCCTCATAATATGATATATAAAAACAATCACAACAGGTGTCTTATGAGAAGTTACGGTCGTACCCTAGTGGGATTCAAACCCGCAACCTCTGTATTGAGTGGCTGACACCTTAACTACTACAGAAGAATGTATCCAAACTGATATCAATTTACATGTTTGCCAATGTCAAGACAAGGTCTCGACTTTGGAGACACTTGTATCTTATAGATATAATCATTGTCAAGTCTATTGTGACAACCACTAAAAATTATAATATCAAAAAAAAAAATTCTTGAAATTCTTGACTTCTCTTCATATATTTTAAAATATAAAATCTTAATATTACCTGGCATTCATATTTCCGATGATGCAAAATTTATTGTAGTTTCTCTTTGAGGTTTGAAGATATAAAGTGTTAAAGTAAGGGAATTATATTTTTAGGCATAAAATTCTGTTTTGGATTACTTTCACATTGAAATTCATATACAATTTCATTTTGATGTTTGAAAGCTTGATTTATAGTTAATAGACTTCTCTTCCGAATCGGAATCGGTAAGTATTTATATAAAAAAACAACCATCAAACTGAATAACACTACACTACAAAAGTAACGGATCGTAAAATTTCTGAAAGTGCAAAAACATCGCCGAGATCGAGACTCGTAAACAGTATTCTTGTGCTAAAAATTAAAATATTTTTAGATAATATTACGTAATATTTTGATCATCAAACGTCCATACATCACGGGTGACTTCCGCTGCAATTAACTCTTAGGGTGTCATAAAATATTTGGAAGCCGCGGTCCTTCTGTTTTGATTAACACTTCCCGTTATGTAAGGCCATAAATTCCAAGCCATCATGAACACAAATTGTTGTTCAGGGAAAATCTGCATGTATCACGCGTGACCTTCATGACCTAACACTTTTAAAAATACTTAGGTTGTTATTTTTAGAACGAGGAAAGTCCCGCGGCGCGAACCGGCCAGCTCAGTAATTTTCCATGACGTACTGGTAGCGTCGTGCACTTGTAGGAAAAAACCCCGGTGACGGTGTCTTTCTTTGCAAAGTACTCGATATATTTAAATAGTAACCACATGATCTTGTACGTAAATAATGATTACGAAATCCCATATTTTGAGTTAGTAAACATCCGGAATTTGTTTCTTTAGGAAAAGAACGATAAAGCGATTGATCATGAGACACGGGATAAAACGATTCTGTTCAAATGGCCATTAATCGGTATTATACGTTTCTATCTGGTTGATAGATACGGTGATAAACGTATCGATGTGGGAAAGGGTTAAAATATTTTTCAAACAGGTATTTATCTTTTACTTTTTAGATATCATTGACAAAAAAATAGGTATCCAGCCGGAATCCCAGCTTTTAGAAGTTGGTGTTCCTCCTCAAAATTTGGGATCCTCGGGCCCCCGGGACACCGTAAGTGTCGAACCCTGACTTACTTTTTCCTGTGAATGAAACCAACAGTGTTGGAGTCTATTATTTATAGTAGGCAAGTTTAATTGCCATTTAACTTCGCTGATAATATATATACTCCTTCCTTTATTTCGTAGCATTTTTGATGCAGGAGACACAAATTCGACCAGTATTTTTTTTTATTTCAACTTATGGAAAAATCAAAGATAGTTCACCTGTTTTAGCTGCTGAGTAGTCAGGTAATGTAGTTTGACTAGAGCCTCCTGTTATCCCAGTAGACGTTGAAGGCTGTGGTTCATCAACGCTTGAACCTTGATCTTCCATTGTCGGAGTATCACTGTGATGCTCCGGACTGGCAGCATCAGTTTCCATTGCAAGAGGTGGTGATTCTGGCTGCAACTCCATAGTCGTGTCCAGATGACGTGGACGGATTTCGAATGACTGAACCTGTCTACAGATTCCAACTTCATGCTGTTAATTTGAAAATGTAACTACTAAACTTGTTTGTTAATACGGACATTTTAATAGATTCATTCTACTCTTTGATCCACGTAATTGTAACAAGCTTTTATTGTAAATAAGGTATACATCAGATGGTGGAAGTAGAATACTTTTTAATTTTTAAGATATCTGTAATAAAGTAACTTTTATGACCAAAAATGTATTCAGTGTCACATCAGAAACAAGGTTGAAACACTAATACCATTAACCTTTTGTTAACTACATTTAACATGAATTAAATGCTAGACCAAAGTAGCTTTTTTTGCATATTATAAAATCACTATCATCCAGGGTCTTGATGGAAAGTGTCACACTATCACGAACACCATTTAGTGGTCTCACCTCTAATCTGTTGATAAATGCTGTCAGCCCACCCTGTGTCTGAAAAGCTGCCATGTCTAGGTTGGTGATCAAATCCACAACTCGCACTGCCCGAGTGGCAAACTGAAATATCAACAGTTTAACTCTAACATATTAACCAACAACAGTGTGATGTCGTACAGACCTTCACAGTATGTATTTTTGCAAAATGAAATATACATTTCACATTTCCCAACCTTTATCTGCATTATTATCAAGCCAAAATCTTCACAAACGTTAATCAGTTAAAACTTGAGAAGTGACGAAAGCATTTCCAACTCTGAATTTGAGATTGCTTTTAGCTTTGACAATCCAGAATATTTCAGTACTCACAGTAATATGATCATGTCCCTCTCCATACCAGTTGATGACTTTGAGCAAAGACTCCATCATACCACAGGACACTAATGCTTCCACACCTGTAACATACATAACAAAATCTTTCCTTGAAACTACAATAATATGAGCCGCGCCACAAGAAAACCAACATAGTGGCTTTGCGACCAGCATGGATCCAGACCAGCCTACGCATCCGCGCAGTCTGGTCAGAATCCATGCTGTTCGTTAAAGGTTTCTCTAATTGCAACAGGCTTTGAAAGCGAACAGCATGGATCCTGACCAGACTGCACAGATGCGCAGGCTGGTCTGGATCCATGCTGGTCGCAAATGCACTATGTTGATTTTCTCACAGCGCCGCTCATATGGTTCTTATATGGAAAAATGCCCTACATTTTTGTTTGTGTAAAACTGATATATCTTTCACCAAGTGAGAGTGAAACACAGATATTTTCTTCCTACACCTTTCATAAATAGATTGCTTTTGGCGTTCATGTCTGAAATTTGATCTTACATGTAAAACAAAAGAATTCTTTCTCTTTTATGTATTTTAAACCATATGTATGTAGAAAATTCGCTACCAAACTAAAGGTTTGATTTATCGAATTTCCCACATTTTAATTTAGCATTCTGCCCTGTCGTAAATGACCCAGTTAGGTCACCTCGTACACATGAATGCAATGTCTCTATAAATTTTTTTTTGTTGGATTTAACGTCCAGCTTTAATGGTGGAGGAAGACCCCAGGTGCCCCTCCGTGCATTATTTCATCATTAGCGGGCACCTGGGTAGAACCACCGACCTTCCATAAGCCAGCTGGATGGCTGCCTCACAAATCTATAAACAGAAACTGTGTAGAAAATAGATATTGATCACAACTGGACATTTCTTTTTTTTGTACTTTGGGGTATTTTTACCAATAATAACCTAATTTATTCCCAAAAGAGGATACAAGATGATTTAACAATGACAAAATCAGAAAAATTCTGACTTAAAATAGCAACTGCTTCTTGAAGGAAAAATCTGAAAAATTCTGACTTACAATAGCAACTGCTTCTTGAATGAAGTTCCACTAGGATTTAATTACAGTTTTGAGTATGGATATCTTATGAATTTCTCACAACCAGCTTAAAATGTAAAGAAAAACTTCTTCCACAGCTAAAAGCAAATCATTACACAGTCCTCACTGACTTCAACAACTCTGCTAAAATACCATTTCATTATGGTCTTTGTACGCAAGAAATAAATCTTGAAACAAATAAGTCCAACAAATACAGATTAATTTGCATACTCACCATTTTCGTAGCTTGCTAGATGGTAAAGAAAGGAGAACAAGGCAGTTGCATAGGGCTGTGGAAATGCTTTCAATTCTGCATCTACAAGAATAAAAGATGTATGCGCACAAAAATTCATTATATAATAGTATGACTAACGTGTTCTTAAAGTAATCTTAATCAAGCTTACTGTAACATCATTTTATCTGAACAGCAACGTTAGTTTGTAAATTGAGGCAAAATGAAAGAAAGTTAGTCTGCTACCAATAAGAGTGACTTTACACTACTTAGAATTCTAGATAATGCATACCTGTCATATGTTGTATACAGTTCCTGACCAAAACTGGAAGAAAACCATGGTATGATCCTGCTCCTGTTGCATCTATTATATTGGTCAATCTGTAAAGCATTTGAAGATTTCATGGCCATTAATTTCTTTTTCTTCGATTTTACATTTTTAAATATAAATGCAAAGTTTTACCATTTCTGTGAGCCTGCCAGCTTAGCTCAGTAGGTACAGCGTTGGTCTATGGATTGCGGGGTCGCAAGTTTGATCCTCGGGCGGGGCGTATGTTCTCCGTGACTATTTGATAAACGACATAGTGTCTGAAATCATTAGTCCTCCACCTTTGATTCATGTGGGGAAGTTGGCAGTTACTTGCAACGGGAACAGGTTTGTCCTGGTACAGAATCCAGGAACGCTGGTTATTTTAACTGCCCGTCATTACATGACTGAAATACTGTTGAAAAACAGCATTAAACTCAAAACAAAACCAATTCTGTGCATGTTAAAAGGTCAATAAATAATTTTTTTTATCGAAAAGGTGCTATACCATTCTTCAATGGTAACTTATCAATCACCCTGAATCAACTCATCTGATTAAAAATATTCTTATTTCTTAGTAGGTAACGATTGGGTTGTTTTTTTTTCTAATTTAAATCAGCACTTTGCTCAGTGAACATTTAATGCAGCTGCACTAAATGATAGATTCTTTAAACTGCAAGTTTTGAAAATTCAGCATCATGAAATATAAGACTTACTTTGGGTTTCTTTCAAGATGTATTATGGAAGTCAAAGTTCTTAAAGCAGCACTTTTTATCTCCTGAAAAATATAACAACAGACCATTATTGATTGGTTTCACTCACGGCAAAAGCAAAACAGTTTCTTCAAATGAGAGATCTAACCTTATTTCAGCTATAAAAAGAGGAACAACAGCTGTTTGAAAAACACATGTGCACCACTGACGGCACCTCAAAGGTAATATGTAATTTTCAGTTTCAAGTATGCACTGATCACGACTTTCGATATTCACAACTATAAGAGGACATCTACTGACCTTAGGCAATCATCTTACGCCCTGTCCCAGTGTTCATAGCTGGTCAAAAGTCGTTTTGCAGTATAGAGGTCACCAGGTCAGTGTTTATTTTGTATTAGTTCATGCTTTGTTTTCAAATTTTTATTACTTTACCAATAGAGATGGCAGATTGATCTGGCTTATTAATAATCTAAACCAAACAGAACTATCACAGCTTACCACTAAATTTTCCTTCTTCAGTTCTACAATATCTACAAGTTCTTCAATAAAGCCGGGATACAACAGTGAGTTGATGTTCTCTTGCATTGCATTGGAATAAACTGTAACAAACACATATATACATGTACATATAAATATATTATTGGACAAAACAAGTATTAAAGTTTCACTACAAAAGCTACAGTCTTTAGTAATCTATTAAGAATAATGCCCCTCCAAAGTTCTGAACTTAGAAACATTCCTATGGGTACCATCCATGAACATGTTCAATCAAAGCCTCCAAAATTTTAACTTTTGTTGTGTTGGGTGACCAGTGGAGTTTCCACTTTTTCTATTACATGCAAAATAAGAACACCTATACTGATCAAACAAAAAGTTAAAGATGTCCGTGGTTTAAAGTGCACTCTGAATTTCATTTGCTCAAGTTCTGTCAATCGCAAGTAGCAAAGCCCTAATTTACATAATGTTCTTGATTATATGCTGTTTGCTGCCGATTCTTTTTCAAACTTTCTAAACACCAATTTACTGGTACATGAATAAGATACTCCACTAAGAAAATCAATTATGATAGAAAATATTTAAATCTGTAAGTTTTGTGGAACTACATCAGGGCTTTTTTCCCCTATAAATCTACCTCCGGTAAAAGGAGGTAATCCCAATGCAAATCAAAGGCCTGAAGGGCCTGAGTCGGCTAATGATTGATGTACTGACAGTATAGTCTACCAGTTTCAGTTTGTTTTTAGTTTATTTCTTAAAATTTCATAACACAGCTCGATATTTACCCAAAATATTATATCCGGATACGATTACACTTTTCTCCAGTTTCAACAATATATTTTACAAATTGTGATGATACGAAGACATTTAGCAGCAATTGGCAGTATTTGACATTGAATTGAAGTTTACGGTTAAATTACCTCTTATTTAAATCTTTTCATAAAAAAGTTGTTTCGTTTCGTGAAAGCAGCCAAACATAGACAATCTACTTTCGATTTCAAAAACTACAAGAAAATACAATTTAATGTTTCGCCAATTTGTTTATTTCTTGAAAAATAAGAATTAAAATCATTTTTAATATCAGCAGTAACTAAACAAACCAGTAAGAGCTTCTTCTTCCGATAATTTATCCGTTTACTGACTGCAAAATTCAACCCACGCAAAGTTTATAGAAATCATACGATGCGTGTTTACGTTCAATGTGGGAGAATTAAGGCTGATCGGCTATGTTACCTAACGCATCCAGCCGATTCAGATTTTGTTTTTAAAAAAGCATTGTGTGCGTTTCTGTAATTTTATATACGTTTTTATACGCTTAGAAATTATTAGACATGCGTATTTGCATTATTTCTATACGTAATTTACGCTAATACGCATCTTATCTGGAGCCCTGTGGAACTATTTTTTGTCTTTCGCTGGATGTTACCCAAGCTTTGTAAGCCTGCGCAATTCTTAAAATGCACATTTATGCTTAATGAGTTACATTCGAGTATTGCACAATTACAAGTCATAAATATGACAGATTACATCTTATACTGGTCATAGCAAAGGGAATTGACACAACTTAACTTCATTCATGCAGTGAACTGTTTGAAGTTTGAGAAATCTAATGGAACTACATCCCTTCACGTGTTATTTGGTCCATTTAGAGAATCGCTGAACAGCAAGGACTCGTCAAAAGGCTTTCAGCCTTTAGCCGACTCAAAAAGTATGGTTTTTTCCCAAAGTTGAATTTAAAATTCCGAAATGATTATACCTTTTAGGGTTTTTGCTGTTTTAAAATAGTTTTGCTAATTTGTATGTATATTTAGGTAAATTATAATACAGTTAAATGCAATTCATTAATATTTCACACAAAAACACATTTATGTAGATTTTGGCAATTTGCAAATTGTCCCAATCAAGACAATTTCCGAGAGCATTTTCCCAATTCCACCGGTGTCGGTGGCATTTCCAAATTGATGAAAAAAAAGGCCTGTACATTAAGTAGGACAGTCTGACAATTTACTTAAAATGGAAATACAACTTTTAATAACACAGAAGTGCATTTTATATTGACACAATATTCTGGACCTACCTAAAATAGCTATGGACTGTAACCGTGCCTGTACACATTGTACTCTACATTCATACTTTGTAAACAGATGAGCCAGTCTAATATGTGTGTACAACAGTGTCTGAAATCAAGAATAACACCAGTCATTAACCTTTTACCTTTTTTTGTCACTTGATACTTTATCCACAATAGAGCGCAAAATTGATCGCTTTTGCTTGCGATTCACTCTGGTACACTTTTTCCTATGAATATATTTCTATTTTCTGTCCATTTCCAATCAACTTTCTGTTTGAAATCCTTCCATGTTTTCCACATGGGAAAAGATAAATAGAACTTCAATTATAAATCAATACCAAGCATTATCAAATCAATTCACCATTCTGCTCAACCTTTCAACAATTAGCAATCATCAACATGTAAATTACCCTTTCAATCTACTTAAGCAACTAATACTGGCAATGATTTTGAATAAAAACAGCTCCGAAAATGCTTTTCTTATCAGCAATTTATCCAGACTCTGTCTTAAATAGTGGGAAGTTGTTTCTTTTGAAGTACACACTTCCATCTGATTTCTTACCTGTTTGTTTTCTGGTATCCTGTATTTACTGACAAGCTCCTCCATGATCTGAGAAGGTAACTGGTCGTACTGGTCCACATTCTCTATATGTATAGATGTAATAATGTTTGAAGTACCCTGCAATGTACAATCATTCATGTATTCTTGTCAATTTTATCATAACTAATAAATACAAAACCACATTTCTCTGTAGATCCCAGCTGAAATGCACAAGACTCTTCTGTTTTCTACACTACTGTGAAATCATTAATATTTGTGGAGGACTAATTTTCGTGGATTTCGTGGTTGAGTCAATCCATGATATTTAAATTAATCCCAACAAACAAGTAAAATGCTTGTTCATTTTATGTACAAAAGTTGAAATCCACGATTCATATTCCCACGAAACTGCTCTTTTGACCAAAACCACAAAATTTCATACCCACGAAATTAAATGATTTTACAGTAATTGGTTACCAAGCATTCTTTTAAACATTTGCTTTCATACATCGCTAAAGTGCGCTAATAAACATACATGTTCCACCCAAAAGCTCATAAAGGGCTGGATAGAAAACTTTGACTGCAATGACTCTTACTATAGTTTCTTTTAAGAATGCAACACATTTCACGTATACATGTCTATCAATCATGGTCTGCTCTAATGAATTAGTATGTTTTCAATGAAATTTGCATCATTTTAATTGTAAACTTGATTGCATGTATGCCATTAATGTACAAGATAAATCAATACTGTCCACTCTGTAATATGGTAAATATTTTAGGTGCTGTCTAAATAGTTTTGTAATTAGAATGAATGCAACAATTCTTTTGGGAATAGCTGTAACACAAGCATTCTGTCATCTCCTTTATGTATTATCTTTCACTAGGTCAAGAACCATGTCTGGTCTTAAAAAGTGCATAACTTCACATGTTGAATAACATTCCAATTATAGAATAGTTCTATGACGCATGGTCAAACAGATATATATATATATATATATATATATATATATATATATATATATATATGGACAGACCCCCCCACTACCCGCCCCCCAAACAACACATCAAACAAAAGAAAGGATATGATGGTTTTTTTCTTAACACATGAAAAGAAACCGGCAATATACTCAATGAATGTTAGTGCATGCAAAATCAACTCATCTGAAATAACCCAGTACTATAAAATACCTTTCTGGAATTCTTCTCCTCTGGATTTTCATGGTAAAATTCAAAATGCAGTGTTGTAGCACTACCGGGAAAACTCTGAAAATGTGGGAAAAAAACCTACTCAAACAACTGTCTAGCTAATCAATTTCCAGGTTAACAATACTTCATTCGCTCTCTTCCAAAAATGCGGTTTTTACTTCTTAAGAACTGCAAGTGTCCAACATAAACTGGCCAGTAATTCCCTTTTTTATATGTAAATACAAATGCAATCAATACAATTTAAGTTTATTTTTTATTAACCCTGACCCTGCTAAATTTCTATAATGAACTTGTCCATCTTTTAACTCGGACAGTACCATTAACTGTTAAAAGGAATGTATACCAAAGAGATACTGACTCAGGGGTGTGGAATTCATATGTCCTACTTGGGACTTTTTGACGGCGGACAAGTGAGTTTTCACATACCGTTTGTCCGCAGACAAGCACAAATTTTCTGGTTTGAAATGAAAAAGGAAAGAATAATTTAGAAACGATGAACAGTGCTTCAAGTATATGGAGTTTATAAAAGAATTTGACGTACAAAACGGATGATTCACCAGCCGAGTGGCCTCTCGATTTCTCATGTTTTGGGAAAACCATACTGCGTCTAAATTTAGTATCTCTTTCTCTGCATTCTGATTGGTTCCCTGTCATGATCTCGCGAGATTCTGCACATGATAACTCGGCGAATAGAAACCGGAAACGTAAACAAATATCACAGTTTTGGACAAATTCGTTGATAAAACTTCGTCTGCCAACAAAAATGGAAGTCAACAGTCAAAGTACAAAGCGCTCGCTAGTACGAGTCAGGAAGTATGGTGTTTTCTGACAATCAGAAAGTTTCATGCTTTCTCACGTGGCTTCGCATGGCATGATGGGCAGTCTTTTAGGCCTTGCGGACGAACACAAGCTAAAGTGTCAAAGGCTTTTTTTTGAAACAGCTACAGTATTACACTTTATTATGTTTGATTTTGTAACTACTTGTAGATAATTGTCCAAAATAAAGAATTATTTGCATGCTAATATGTTGAAAATCCTGGCAAGTAAGTTTTGACTGCGGACAAGTAGATTTTTAAGTCTAACTTGTCCGTGGACAAGTGAAAAATATTGGGATTTCCACACCCGTGACTGAATGGCGAACAGTGCAGATCATGATCTGTGCAGGCTAATCATTATCTACACTGGTCGCAAAGGCAGAATCAATCGTGTCCAGCATGGTAAGAGTTAGGTCTGCTTTACACTGTAGTAAAACTTTACAATGTTGAAAAACAAAAGAAGAATTTTAAACTTACAGAAATTGGATTATCCTGACAGCACTCTGCAAGCCCAAATCCGTTGTCTTTTCCTCCCCAACTCTCAGCAAGATGGGTCAGGTGCACAATCAAACCTTGCTTTTTGTCTGAGCCAAGTCGAGTTATAAAATTTGATCTTTTGCTGTAAACAAAAGACATTTAAAAGTCACTTAACAGCAAATACAATCATTCATTTTCAAAAATTAAGAAAGTTCATTTTTCCATGTATTTTTTATTTTGATTCTAATACAAGGTAACAATAAAGGTGTTACATGCATGTTTTGCAGCACATTGTCATACACATCTTACTGTTCATACCTAGTAAACAAGAGCACCACCTACGAGTGCCATCGCTCGTCTGCAAGTGCTTGTCAGTATGTAAGAAAGCAAGAGGGCCATGAAGGCCCTATATCGCTCACCAGAGTTGGCCTACTGACCAAGTTTTTGATCCCGCATGACCCAGTTTCAGACTTGACCTAGAGATCATCAAGACAAACATTCTGACCAAGTTTCATAAAGATAGGATCACAACTGTGGCCTCTAGAGACTAGTAGAGTGTTAAGTTTTTCCTTTGATCTTGCCTACTGACCTTATTTTTGACCCACATGACCCAAATTCAAACTTGACCTAGAGATCATCAAGACTAACATTCTGACCAAGTTTCATAAATATTGGGTCACAACTGTGGCCTCTACACAGTGTTCACAAACTTTTCTTTTGATTTGACAGGGTGACCTTGTTTTTGACTTCACAATACCCAGATTTAAATTTGACCTAGAGATCACCAAGACAAACATTCTGACTAATTCTCGTGAGTTTCAAACTTTAATTCTGACCAAGTTTCATAAATACTGGGTCACAACTGTGGCCTCTACAGTGTTCACAAGCTTTTCTTTTGATTTGACCGGGTGACCTAGTTTCTGACCCCACATGACCCAGTTTCAAACTTGACCTAGAGATCATCAAGACAAACATTCTGACCAAGTTTCATAAATATTGGTCACAACCGTGGCCTCTAGTGTGTTCACAAGGCAAATGTTGCTGGACAACGGACAATGACTGGTCACAATAGCTCACATTGAGCACTTTATGCTCTGGTGAGCTAAAAAGTCATAGTTCAGAATTACAAAAAGGGCCATAATTTTGACAAAATGCATACCAGAGTTATGGTTCTTGGCCTACTAATTTATCTAATGATGACAAACAAGTGTGCAAAGTTTTAAGGCTGTAGCTCTTATAGCTTTTGAGAAAAGGCGGACCTAAACAAAAAATTTAACTGAGAAATTCAAATTTTTTAAGTACAAAAAGGGCCATAATTTTGACAAAATGCAAATCAGAGCTATAGTTCTTGGCCTACACAGTCCCCTTATGATGATAAACAAGTGTGTAAAGTTTCAAAGCTGTAGCTCTTGTAGTATTTGAGAAAAGATGGACCTAAACAAAAATTTTAACCAACGCCAACCCCGATGATAACACCTCGTAGTTTTTTTTTCAAAAATCAGACGAGCTAAAAAAACAATAACATTAAATGGCAAACAGTGTGTGCAATTCCACATCTAACAGTATAATTTGGTGCCGAGAGACTAAGGGTATCGCTGAAAAAGAAGCCCAGCAACATTAAAAAAGAGGTGTTTTTGTCACAAAAACGTATGTCTACCCCCTATGTAATCTGTCCAGCAGTTTGACCTGTGAAAGCCGGACAAGATTTTTCTATTTTTAGCTCTGGTGGCATTTTGTGCAGCTAAGCAGAACATGCCAATGATATGCAAAACAAGAGTTGGTACTAGTGATGAGACATCGGTTGGAAAACTCCGATATATTAGCAAACCGATGCGATGTATCGGAAAAATAATCGGCTGAATGTTATTTATTTTCATACTTGTTTATTCAGATCTATAGTCATGTCTTTAAAATGACTGTTTTACTTAAAATTCATATCCTCTTTTGAAAAATAAAGAACTACCATTAATCAGATGTTTTAAAGCTGGTTCCTGGTAAACAGAAACTTGTTTAGTAATGACTAATTAGTTGCAGACAGGGAAACAACAATAAATTGCAATCTGGTGTACATGTATCATAGACTCATAGCTGTCATTTGTGACAGTTGACTGGTATACCTGTACCTGTAACATATCTAGCATACAGCAAGGAAGTACAGATATTTCAGTCTTTCTCTGGCTGACAAAAATAGTGATTGTAGAAAATCATTAAATGAATTCAGTTATTTTTCGGTAATATAAATATTTTCATACAATGGTTACCATAGCCTGACACTACTGAGTAGCACCATGTTCCAACTGCTTGTTGCTATGGCATATAACAATGTCATGAAGCTTGGTAAAAAATGATCAGATAAAAATCAGAGTTTAATCTGTTTCCATATGTACACTGGTCAGCAGTACTGAGTAAATGGAATTTCGGCAGAAAAAATCATGACAACTCGACGACAACTGCAACTGCATAAAAACACCAAAGTTCTTTCCATTGAAATTACATTATGGACACGGAAATCTAACGGCATTAGTGTCCAGTTTCAACAGATAAATTCCCTCGGGCATACCGTTGTAAAATACGAAAATTTATCAAAGTTTCTCTAATTTATTTTGCCCCACTTTTATTGACGCTATGGACGCCGCCATGTTAACAGCTGTGCCTAACTGTAAGATGTTAAATCCATTTTCATTGGATAACTGAAACGAAATACTAATGTTTGACTGTCGGCATACTTCTGTTTTATCCATTATGTATGCAGGTAGTCCATATTTCGGATATTTCCAGGCAAACATAAATTCTCACGCACCGTATTTCCCTTCGGAAACCTTCGTCCATACCCGTGTAGATTCGTACCCGCTATCGACTCTGAGAAAACATAATCGATTATCGGAATCGGTTGGACTTTTCTAGCCGTCAATCGATTATATCCGCTAATCGGCCCATCACTAGTTGGTACTGATCACTGCTATGAAGTATTGTCGAAATCCAGCCAGCAGTTTGACCTGTGAAAGCCGGACAAGATTTTTCTATTTTTAGCTGTGGTGGCCATTTTGTGCAGCGAAGCAGAATGTGCCTTTTAAATGCTAGTAGATGTATAGATTTTATTCATGTAAGCAAATATCAATTATTCCAACAGCTGATGATATTTGTAATCATTCATTTTAATTTCTCGATTAAAGGAGTATTCCCATCGAATAAAGTCGAAGTATTACCTGAACACATAGAGAAGATTGAGCACTTCAAGCACCACAGTCATGTCACAGGATGCCAGCAGTGTAGTCAAATGTTCCATAGAATTGTACATGTGCCTTGAGAAGCTGTGCTCTATTAGCGTAGATGTGAAATTCAGAACTTGTAACAGCAATGTCTTCAACTGAAATATACAAATTAAAATAAACCTTAACTGGGATCACATTATGGCAAGTTTGATCATAACGTAATAACCATATTTTCAAAAGAAATAGACACAAAGCCTCGCACAGTAACGTACACAGTTCCACTCTAATTTCAGAAAGGCTGAAATTACAAAAATATGGTTGCTCTACATGACTTAATAAGAATTCAACAAGTCAGGGTTGGTTTTGCAGTCAGCGCTGCTCTTGTACAGTTATGTAACAATGGGAAGATACCCTGACCAGTGTTCCTGGATTCTGCAATGGTCAGTACCAACCTGTTCTCTGCAACTGTCAACTTCTTCGTGATTCAGAGGTGGTAGATGAACAGAGCCAACTAAATGGGTGGAAATTTGCTTCTTCTACTAAAGTTTTTTATGATCACTAACATAAGAACTGAGAACAATGTTCTTGACAGATTGTATCCGATACCTGTATGTCTAGAGGACAACTCAATATTGAAATTAGTTAACTGGCAGAGTCTTGTTAAAAGTTTTATATTTCATCTGAACTTACTTGTGCATTTTCTGGAAGGTCACAGGCCAATGTCCAGGACTTCTCAGTTTCTTTCTTACATGCTTTTTCCAGTACATCATCAAATATATCTAGCACATCAGCCCAGTGGAAAAGTTCACACTGTAAATTACATAAACAATATACTTTATTGAATGCTCACTAAAATTATTTTTTGTCAAATTCTTACCATGTTTTTCAAAATAATGAGCGTTTTTCTCACAATAATAGGAAATCAATTGACCCTAAAGGTTTCAAAACAATTTTACAACTGGTATTCACAACTTAGAAAGGTTGACATTTATCTTTTTTTCTCATAGCAACCATTAAATGTAAATGACCCATATGAATCATTGTTTTTCCATCAACTAAAGATAATAGCTAATGCAACATAATACAGTTGCTGTTTAACCAAATTATCAAAGTCAAAGATGGGCAAAATACATGTACATATTTTCATTTATTGCTACATCATTAGAGAACTGTTACAAGGATAATGTCCTAAAATCAAGGCAAATGAGATGATATGAGGAATCATATCTACACTGACGAGATAAAAAAAGCCTCATTCAAACTCGGTATACAATTTTTCGTTAACCGTGATTCAAAATTAGAAAAGAACAATTCCATTCGCAAATTAGATGCTTCACAAGAATTTATGGTCAATAAGAAATCATTTCATTGTCGCATTATGCTTAAATCTTGAATTTTAATAGCCCGGTCGGAGAAATTGCATTAGAAAAATCAGTAGCGCGTGTGGCCACCTCTGCTAGCAACCACAGCAGCAAGGCGACGCCTCATAGAGCCGCACCAGTTGCGTAACAGATACCGTGGGATTCTGGCCCACTCCTGGTGCAGCGCTGCTACCAGTTCCCGGACGTTTGCTGGCTGGGGTTGATGTTGGCGTAACCGCCGTCCGAGATAATCCCACGCGTGTTCAATCGGATTGCAGTCTGGTGAACACGCCGGCCAAGGTAAAACATTAATGTTTCTAGCCTGTAGAAAGTCCCTGGTGACGCGTGCAACGTGAGGTCGCGCGTTGTCGTGCTGATAGACTAATCCTTGACGTTGACGGAATAAAGGGACAACTACATGACGTAATATCTGGTCGATGTAACACCTGGCTGTGAGATAACCTTGGCAAACGATGAGTTGGGACTTAAACCTATGGTTGATTGCTGCCCACACCATTACTCCACCTCCACCGTAACGATTGTGCTCCAAAACGCAATTGTTTGCGTAGCGTTTATGGCGTCGTCTATAGACACGGATACGTCCGTCGGCGTTCCACAAGTTGAAACGCGACTCGTCACTGAACACTACGTTCTGCCAACGCTGGCCGCGATGGTTGCGGGCCCAAATAAGACGTTGTTGACGGTGGCGTAACGTTAGAATTAGACCGCGGTAGGGCCTACGACAGGTAATTCCGCGTTCTCTGAGTCGATTTCTCACTGTATGTCGACTAATTGGACGTCCACGGTTACCTACAACTATACGTGACGTAGATTGCGCCGTCACAAATCTGTCACGTAAATGACGTTGACGTATATAATTATCCTGTCGTATTGACGTTACACGCGGTCTACCTGAACGTGGTCTATCGATAGACGTTTCCGTGTCTCTAACACGTCGAATAAGACGCACAATTGTCGAACGAGAGACGTTAAAACGTCTAGCAACTTGTTCCTGCGTTTGCCCACATTCAAGCATAGCCAAAACCTGAGCCCTCTCTTCAGAATTCAGCCTCGGCATTACGAAAACTAATGTTTTTTTCAGAGAATAGTTGAAAATATGGTTGTGTGTCGTATTACACATGTACATGTGCAAAAATCGTTCAATCAAACCACATGGTTTACATGCACGGACTGCACGAGGAAATCATGACCAGGTACATGAAGTGAACAAATGGCTGAATGAAATCGCGCGAGTTTTTGTTCACTGTGTTTGTCGGTCAGAGTACATGTAGATTTACTACATTTCACAACAATTAAAAGCGTTAGGAAAAAAATAACGCCAAATTTCAATGAGGCGTTTCTTTATCTCGTCAGTATATGTCTTTGTGTAAGAGCTATCTTGATAAATAAGACTGAAGTTAAAGATTAAATCCAAAATATTACCACAGACTAAGAAGAAAGTTCTGTAGATAATCAAATTACAAAGTAAACAAACCTTTACAAATGTAGAATTTTTAAGAGCTATTAATTCTGTAAGCAGCGTATCCCCTGATGCATTCTTGAGCCTCTCAATGAGAGCTCTGCAGTCTGCAGGCTGAAATGGCAGAAAAACAGTGTTAAAACATTTTAACAAATATACTGAACAGTCCTAGTAGTAACTAGAGCTATCACTAAAGGTGATGAATGTACCTCCCGCATGCACTGACACAGTACATTGCAATTTGACGCACACAAGGCTGCATAATTATGTGGACTGTATGTATATAGACTGTATGTATACAGTATAGTAACAAAAAACAAAGTCCCATAACTATGCAGAATATTTATCTAAAAGAATGTAACATGCACCATGCACAACTAGGGGTTGGTACTGATCACTTGTGTGAAGTTTCATTAAATTGTGTGCAAGGGTTTGGTAGATTAGGCACGCACAAGATTGCATATGCAGACTGTATGTACATAGTATATTAACAAGAAACAAAGTCCCATAACTCTGCAATTTTTGTCGCTGAAAGAACCTAACATGCCCCATGCACAACTACTGTTGTTACTGATCACTTGTGTGAAGTTTCATTAAATTGTGTCAAGGGGATGAGGAGAGATGGTGCGCACAAGATTGTGTCTATGTATATAGTATAGTAACAAAAAAACAAAGTCCCATAACTCTGCAATTTTTTTTCTGAAAGAACCTAACATGCCCCATGCACAACTACTGTTGTTACTGATCACTTGTGTGAAGTTTCATTAAATTGTGTCAAGGGGATGAGGAGAGATGGTGCGCACAAGATTGTGTCTATGTATATAGTATAGTAACAAAAAAACAAAGTCCCATAACTCTGCAATTATTTTTCTAAAAGAACCTAACATGCCCCATGCACAACTACTGTTGGCACTGACCACTTGTGTGAAGTTTCATTAAATTCTGTCAAGGGGATAAGGAGAGATGGTGCGCACAAGATTGCGTCTACGGACAGACAGACAGACAACCTGAAACCAGTATACCCCCCCTTACAACTTTGTTGTCGGGGGGTACAATTAGCTGTTTTGAAATTTTATATAATTTGTTTAAACATAAGGAAGAAACCATTAAATTCCACAGAGGAAGAGTAAAATGAACTCAAAAACCACTACAAACTTTCATGTTCAACCTGCTGACTAGCAACAATATACATGTTGTTGGAGAGTTCTTCCTTTCACAGGGTTTCCTCTGGGTCAATTACACTTTGCGCCCAAAAAAATTCGCCAATCAGAAAGTTTGCGCCAGTGGCTCAAGTTGGAGCCAATAGTCTGTGAGAGGCAACATACCACTTAGATGTAATTATAATTACAGGCATTCAGTAACAAATATTAGAATTTATTTCAATCATTTAGATACCAGTTAACTGCGTCGGCGATATCACCTGCGACATTTCTTTTCATTGTTTTTGATTTGTTACAAACAAAATTAACCAACGCGCACATAATTATCTAATCAGCTGGGTAATTAAACTTGTCACCTAATCAAATTATACAATTAATTTGACCCCTAAAATGTCACTAGCTACTCAAACACTTCTCAAGTGTCATACACATGAAATAAACAATGCATCATGTATAATTGAGCACGCGTGACCTATCTTGCATTAATTTCCGATGCACAATGTAAGAGTAACGTCTGTGAGAAAGATAAAATCACTGATTTTTTCGTTTTATATTTATGTTGGTGCGTCTGGCCAATTTATTTTTCTCGCATTTGGAGCCATTGGCGGCCGACATCAGCAACCCTGCCTCCAGTGAATCACATTCTAGAATGCTGTTGACTGGCCTAATAGCTAACAGTAGTCTTCTGAAACTGCTGCCAATGGTATAAAGTAGAACAGTGTTCTTGACTTACCAGTATCCAATGGCTAGGAATCAAGACAAGTTTCTACTTTAAGTTTTAAGCCGTTATTTTAATACTTGTGATTGTTTCATGTACTCAAGAATTCATAAACACAGTCAGCAAATATTTCCCACTGTTTCCTTTCCTGTTTCCCTTTGATTCACAACAATATACAGAGAACCCAGAATCCTCAATGGAATAAAGTGCAAGTCACATTCAACATATTCCATGTTCACCAGTACTGCATAATTTCAATATATTCCTTAACATACATTTAAATGTTTTTTGAAATTAAATGTAACCAATACTGAATAAAGAATCTAAGTTACTTCTAAATGTAACCAAACAAAACGGATTTTTATGAACTTACCACATCTGTTGAAGACTTTTTTAACTTATTTCTGTCTATCTTCATCTTTGTATGTAGTTTTACCTAAACAGGGAAACAAAACATAAAAGTTAGACAGGACATTATCTGAAGACGAGATAATTATTTTCCCAGTGAGTGACCTAACTTTTTGGACCAAGTTGCCCACAGCATAAATTTTTCTAAACTAAGTATTAATTTACCTGAACTTTCTACTTTCCCACATAGCTGCAAGTTCTTATTTTGCATCTAGAACTTGGTGGTTCAGTCTTCGTAATAACTAATTTCATATAAATTGTAATTAGCGTTATTAACAACTTTTTTGTGTGTTTTTGACAGTGGTAAGATTGATACAAAATATAAGCCCGGCATCATTTATTTACTTATTTAGTTATACACTGTACTTACAAAAGGTACATGTATACTGTATAAAGCATTAATATTGGTAATTTGGTAGGGAAAGCCTGTGTGTAAAATTTTCTTTCACCACTTGCCCTGTTGGACTAGAAGCCAGTATAATCAACTCTGCCATAGTGAACTCTCACTTGCCCCAATGAACCAAATAAAATTTATTCCTTCAAACCACCTGTCTCTATGGATATCAAATGTAGCATAGTACTAAAAATAAAGCGGTGAATATGCTATAAAATATCTGGTCTGGCTTATGTGTATTTATTGTAAAGATTACCACTAAAAATTGACAAGTGAATCACTGTCTTGTCATAACAGACAAACTTATGAGCACCTATTAACCATGATCAGTGTGTGATTGAATTATAGTGTCTTTGACATGAATATTATTAGCATTTTTCACCAGGTAATTCAGAACATATTTAGATGAATTTTGAAAATTGCCAAAACACATTGCTGTCTCATGATTCATGGTTTATTTGGACTATGTATGCATGACTTGTTATGAAGCTACTGTACCATTCTAGTTCAAAACAACTAACTCTCTAACTCTGACCCGACCATGCCGTTGCTTCCCACCCGATGTGGGCCACATAGGTTATCACAAATTTTACAAACAAAAAATAAAAAAATCTCGTCCGCCACAAAGGTCAAAGAAACCTATATAAGAGTTCATCCAGCAAATTACCAACAATATGCTGACTTATCTTCCAGCAAAAATTTTCACATGCGTAATTTATTCAACATTCTAGAACAAAATAAAAATCGAAGATGGCGGAAATTTACAGCGCATGGAGGGAAAATCTACAAACGCATATGTCCGGTCGTTGACTGACCAGTCTTGTTTAAATTTCCAAAATGTCTCATTATGTATAACTACTGATATGCGTCGGACTAACTACCCCCTAAACTAGCACGTAAATTTGAAAAGAAAAAATTCACCTCCAGACGGCTGCCATGTTGAAATTGCAACAGGTCCCGGATTAAAAATTCAAGTCGCTTACGTTCTGCATAAAACATATATTATCATTTACTTTCACTTTCGATGTTCTACTTTTTGAAAGCTTTTGAGCACACGTCCACACATTTTACAAGTTTCACGTTGTTTTCTTTTAAATTAAGGTCCTCGAGAACATATCTGCCGTCGCATGTGCGTAGCTACCTATACTGTGACTATCTGTAGACACATGCCCAGGTCGACGTACGCCTAAACTAACTAGAGCTATCACTAAAGGTGATGAATGTACCCCCCGCATGCACTGACACAGTACATTGCAATTTGACGCACACAAGATTGCATAATTATGTGGACTGTATGTATATAGACTGTATGTATACAGTATAGTAACAAAAACAAAGTCCCATAACTATGCAGAATATTTATCTAAAAGAATGTAACATGCACCATGCACAACTAGGGTTAGTAGATCTACTGATCACTTGTGTGAAGTTTCATTAAATTGTGTGTAAGGTTTGGTAGATTAGGCACGCACAAGATTGCATATGCAGACTGTATGCACATAGTATGTTAACAAGAAACAAAGTCCCATAACTCTGCAATTTTTGTCGCTGAAAGAACCTAACATGCCCCATGCACAACTACTGTTGTTACTGATCACTTGTGTGAAGTTTCATTAAATTGTGTCAAGGGGATGAGGAGAGATGGTGCGCACAAGATTGTGTCTATGTATATAGTATAGTAACAAAAAAACAAAGTCCCATAACTCTGCAATTTTTTTTTCTGAAAGAACCTAACATGCCCCATGCACAACTACTGTTGTTACTGATCACTTGTGTGAAGTTTCATTAAATTGTGTCAAGGGGATGAGGAGAGATGGTGCGCACAAGATTGTGTCTATGTATATAGTATAGTAACAAAAAACAAAGTCCCATAACTCTGCAATTTTTTTTCTAAAAGAACCTAACATGCCCCATGCACAACTACTGTTGGTACTGATCACTTGTGTGAAGTTTCATTAAATTGTGTCAAGGGGATGAGGAGAGATGGTGCGCACAAGATTGTGTCTATGTATATAGTATAGTTACAAAAAAACAAAGTCCCATAACTCTGCAATTTTTTTTTCTAAAAGAACCTTACATGCCCCATGCACAACTACTGTTGGTACTGATCACTTGTGTGAAGTTTCATTAAATTGTGTCAAGGAGATAAGGAGAGATGGTGCGCACAAGATTGCGTCTACGGACAGACGGACGGACAGACAGACAGACAACCTGAAACCAGTATACCCCCCCCCCCACCTTACAACTTTGTTGTCGGGGGGGGGGGGGGGGGGGTGGGGTACAATAATAGCTGGTGTTGTGAGGTGACTCTTGTCATAGCGGTACGCAACTTGTTTCGGACAGATAAAAAATAGGACGCACGACGTATAACATTGTGGAAAGAGCTTTGGACGTGGGATGGGGTGGCACAGCGACTTTAAATACTTTGTAATACCGACTTTAAATAAAATTTGTATCTTGTATAGATCTAGGGGGTGGGCAGACATCTTCGACCACAATTTTAACATTCCGACGTTTGTCCTGATATAATTGTGACAAACAGTTCAAACGACCAATTAAATTTATAGGCATGCAGTTCACGCCCCCGGAAACTACCTGATATTTTTTTTCGTATTTCTGTATGGTGAAAGAACATTTATAATACTTACCAAAACCATCACAAAGATTTCATGATTTGGCGGGTAGACAGAACACAAGCCTTCGCAGACCGAACGTATTAAAATTAAGACCGCCACCCTTATCTTAAAAATGACAGGTTTTATGCACGACGTTCATGCAGGTTTTTTTAGGCTTCCTCAGATGCAAAATTCAATAACATTTAGTTCTATATCAATATTCGCTGAAACAGTCGGTTTTTCTATGAAATGTATATAGTGTCGCTGATAAATGCATCAGTATTGCAACGTTTTGCGATGAGATTCAAATGACAATCAACTTAATTGTAATACTGGTCATATTTAGCCTCTCATCACCTATAGCACATTAATCCGAGGTTGGCGACTGTATTTCTGTATCACATAAATACATATATATTTCACCGACAAGGAAGAGTTTGACACTATATTGTCGGACAGTGTGATCATATTTAACAATATTCATCACCGGAGGTGGTGTACGCGGTGTCATCAATGATCTTCCGTCCGTCCATCTTTCCATCCATGCACCTAGAGAATATAGAAGGCTCGTGTGGAAACCAAAAATTTATAGCTAAGTTTTTTATTCAATAAAATCATTTTAAACTTTTTCTAAATATTCAAATGTATGATGTTTAGTTAGTGATACGCATAATTTGTCGCATAAACGAATGAAAAACATGCCATGCACGACTACGTCATACCGCTTTCCGTTCTTAAAGCCACGTCTCCAGATGCGGAGACTTACTAAAAATCATTGTAGGTCTTGAAATAGTGAAGACACTTCTTCAAATTTTCAGATGTGAACGATAAAAGAATGTTCTTCATGATTATTTTGTTATCTTAATTCTGATTTTTTTGTAACTAATACAGGTTTTGTCATGGAACGGCCCAATTTTATATAGAGAGAGATTTCAGTTTTGGAGCTACAAACACGTAAATTTGTATATAGTCACGCACTCTCGGAAAATTTTGGGAATTTTACCCTACTATCATTGATCATTGTACCTCATTAAACTTTTACAAACTCAGTTTTACAACTGATCCTTCGATATCTTTTACACAACCTTGTACACTTTGTCACAAAGTTCTGAAATGGTAGTGATATATCAAAATGGGAAACCATGCGTCAAAAGGACCCAAGGAACTTATAGTTTCTACAGTACATCACTGTACTACATCTGGTCTCTATAACTTTATCAACTAGATGGACATAGAAATTTATCTAAATTGTAAAAGGAAAGATTTGGTTATTCAATAGTTTTTGCCTGAGAAACGGGAAAAATTAATCAGAGTCAAACGATTCACAGATTTCGTTAAAAAAAGGATGTCTACCTATGTAAGATATATTTTTGGTATAAATCCATGGATTTATAAAATAATAAGTCTAGCAACATTTTTAGGTACTACATCAAAATCAGTAGATTGTTGCACATATGCTCTGCCATGTGTAATGAATTACACAAAGAAATATGAGTCGTGCCATGAGAAAACCAACATAGTGGGTTTGCGACCAGCATGAATCCAGACCAGACTGCGCATCCGCGCAGTCTGGTCAGGATCCTTGCTGGTCGCTTTCAAAGCCTATTACAATTAGAGAAACCGTTAGCGAACAGCATGGATCCTGACCAGACTGCGCGGATGCGCAGGCTGGTCTGGATCCTTGCTGGTCGCATACCCACTATGTTGGTTTTCTCATGGCATGGCTCATATATTTTGTGAATATTGACATTTTTATGACTTTACGAAGGCCAAAATTTTACGCTTGCAATAGAATGCTAGACAGTGAAATATTAATTTCAATTTTATCTGAAACGTAAGATATATCAATTTTCTATTACAATTCTCTGCATTTCACATCTTAAAAGAAAACTGAAAGAATTAAAAGAAAATATTATATGGACTGAAAACATGGCACGAGATAGCATAAATATGCCGTTCCCGTCAGAAAGCACACACGTCTGACTAAAAAAAAGTGTGCACAAACAGTGTATATACTTAACCATTTTTACTACGAATTTTCTGTTAGAAATGCAGCTAGCCTGTATTTCATCGGCGTGAAGTTTGCAGTACAGCAGTAGCAGCAGTAGTAGCAGTTAACTGCTGCTACTGCCAGCAGTTACAGCAGTTAACTGCTGCTACTGCCAGCAGTTACAGCAGTTAACTGCTACTACTGTCAGCAGTTACAGCAGTTAATAAGTTGTTACACTAGTTTATGTTACTGACATTAGCTATTTTGTATCCCTTTCTTCACAATAGACAACCATATCAGTACATCTAAATGTTGTCTCATATTGGCATTTTCCCTTTTTTTTACTGTTATTTTAGACTCAAAATTGGGGAGAGGGATGCGCTCCCTGTCCCCACACCCCTGCTCCTACGCCTATGGTAAAGTAAGTTTCAACAAGTTTGATGTAATTAATTCCTCTGATTTACTCGTTATGAAAATGAAAGTGGAAAAATCGCGATTTTCCAGACGGTCACATGTAAATGGTTTAGTATATGGCCCGGGTACGTTTTCTAAATAAAATGAGTAAATGCATTTTATAGGCATATATATTCAATGAGTTATTTTTAATGATTATTAAAGTGAAGATAGAAATAAATATTGACAAAAAGTTGCTTTATGATGAAATCGGATTTCCTGCCTCCGTATGGACAATTACAATGAAACTAAATTTATGTATCAATCCTTCGCACAAGGTATATTTTGGAGACGTGGAAAGTTTGGAGGTCCCAAGCTTCGCCCCAGACCTTTATTAGCGGATCGGACCGGGTGGCCGTTGTAGAGAGGGTTGTCCCCCGCCAGGCACGATTGGCCGCCATTCCGGAAAACTGTTGTTTGGGAGGAACCCGGGTCGAGGTGTGAGGCGGGGGTGGGTCGGGGTGGTCTGAAATCGTTCCAGCAGTTAATAGGAGGTCCCTAGGGGACCTTTATCTAAGGTTGAGACCAGGTGGCCGTTGTAGAGGGTGGCGGTCTGGGGGGGGGGGGGGGAGCAAAGTGGCTGTTCCGAGAAAACTCTTGTTTACTCGTGAGCGGGTCTCAAAGTTGGTTTCAGGCCATTTTCATTTTTTCCAGTTTTGGCGCCCCCAGCTCCGCCCCAGACCTTTATTATAGTGGATCGAACCGGGTGGCCGTTGTAGAGAGGGTTGTCCCCCACCAGGCACGGGTGGCCGCCATTCCGGGAAAACTATTGTTTGGGAGGAACCCGGGTCGAGGTGTGAGGCGGGGGTGGGTCGGGGGTGGCCTAAAATCGTTACAGCAGTTAATAGGAGGTCCCTATGGGGCATATATCTAGGGTTGAGACCGGGTGGTCGTTGTAGAGGGTGGCGGTCTATAGGGGGGACAGCTTTAGAGTGGCTCATACAGGAAATACTCTTGTTTACTCGTGCGGGGGTCTCAAGTTGGTTTCAGGCATTTTCGGAATTTTTTCATTTTTTTCCGTTTGGGCGACCCCAGCTCCGCCCAGACCTTTATCATAGTGGATCGGACCGGGTGGCCGTTGTAGAGGGGTTGTCCGCCACCTGGCACGGGTGGCGCCCATTCCGGGGGAAAACTGTTGTTTGGGAGGAAACCGTTGTCGTGGTGTGAGGCGGGGGTGGGTCAAGGGTGGCCTGTGAAATCGTTCCAGCAGTTAAGGACGGTCCTAGGGGCATTTTTCGACGGTTGAGACGGGTGGCCGTTGTAGAGGTTGGCAGGCTATTGGGGGCCAGCATAGTGGCATCTTCGGGAAAATCTTGTTTTCCTCGTGAGAGGGTCTCAAGTGGTTTCAGGCATTTCCGAATTTTTCATTTTTTACAGTTTGGGCGCCCCAAAGCTTCGCCTAGACCTTTATTAGTGGATGGAACCGGGTGGCGTTGTAGAGAGGGTTGTCCCCACCAGGCACAAGTGGCCGCCATTCCGGAAAACTGATGTTACGGTGGACCCGGGGGTCGAGGTGTGAGGCGGGGGTGGGTCGGGGTGGCCTATAAATTATCGTTCCAGCAGTAATGGGGTCCCATTTTCGGATTTTTAATTTTTTTCCAGTTCGGGCGGCCCCGGCTCCGCCCGACCTGTATTAATGTGGATCGGACAGGGTGGCCCGTTGTAGAGAGGGTTACCCCACACCAGGCACGGGCGCGGCCGCCATTCGGGAAAAACTGGTCAGTATCCGTTGTTTGGAGGAACCCGGAGTCGAGGTTGTGAGGCAGGGGTGGGTCGGAGGTGGCTGGAATCGTTCCAGCAGCTAATAGGAGGTCCTATGGGACTTTTCTTAGGGTTGAGACCGGGTGCCCGTAGTAGAGGGTGCAGGTACATGCGGGGCCAGGCATACTGCTCTTCCGGGAAAACTCTTGGTTTACTCGTGAGCGGGGTATCAAAGTTTGTTTCAGGACATTTTTGGACAAATTTTTATTTTTTCTAGTTTGGGCGCCCCCAGCTTCGCCCCAGACCTTTATTAGTGGATCGGGACCTGGCGGACCATTGTAGAGAGGGATTCGTTCCTCACAGACACGGATCGCCGCCATTCCGGGAAAACCGGTTTGGTTTGGGAGGAACCCGGGTCGAAGTCGGGAGGGGGGGTGGTTCGGGGGGTGGTGGTGGTGGGTGGGGTGGAGGGTAGGGGTTTGGGGGTGGCCTGAAAAATCGTTCCAGCAGTTAATAGGAGGGATGCGCAGGTCGGGTTGTAGAAGGTGGCGGTCTTTGGGGTGCCAGCATAGGGGCAGTTCCGGGAAAAACTCTTGTTACTCGTGAGCGGTCTCAAAGTTGGTTTCAGGCCATTTGCGGAAATTTTCCATTTTTTCCGTTTGGGGCCCAGCTCCGCCCCCATCCTTTATTATAGTGGATCGGACAGGTGGCCGTTGTAGCGAGGGCTGTTCCCACAGCACGGTGGCCGCATTCGGGAAAACTGTTGTTTGGGAGGAAACCGGTGTCGAGGTGTGAGGCGTGGTGGGTCGGGGGTGGCCTAAAATCGTTTCCAGCAGTTAATTAGGAGGTGCCTATGTGACCTTTATCTAGGGTTGAGAACAGTAGCCGTTGTAGAGCGTGGCGGTCTATGGGGGGTCAGCATAGTGGCTCTTCCGGGAAAATTCTTGTTTACTCGTAAGCGGGTCTCAAAGTTGGTTTCGGCCCTTTTTAGATTTTTTCATTTTTTACAGTTTTGGGGCGCACCAGCTCCGCCCAAGAAGACCCTCTATTATAGTGGATCGGACGGGTGGCGTTGTAGAGAGGTGTCCACCACCAGGCACGGCGAGACCGCCATTCCTGGAAAACTGTTGTTTGGGAGTAAACCCAGGTCGAGGTGTGAGGCGGGGGTGGGTCGGGGATGGCCTGAAATCGTTCCAGCAGTTATTAAAAGAGGTCCTTAGGGACCTTTTTTCTAGGGTGAGAAGAGGTGGCCGTTGTATAGGTTGTTGAGAGGGCTGTCCACCACCAGGCACGGGAGACCGCCATTCCGGGAAATGTTGTTTGGGAGGAACCCGGGTCGTGGTGGTGAGGCGGGGGTGGTCGGGGGGGCCTAAATCGTTTTCCAGCAAGGATAATAGCGAGGTCCCATTTTCGGAATTTTTCATTTTTTCCGGTTCGGGCGCCCCAAGCTCCGCCCAGACCTTTATTATAGTGGATCGGACAGGGTGGCCGTTGTAGAGTGGGTTGTCCCCACACAGGCACGGGTGGTGGCCGCCTTCGGGAAAACTGTGAACGTAGTTTGGAGGAAACCCGGGTTCGAGGTGTGAGGCAGGGGTGGGTCGGAGGTGGCCTGAAATCGTTCCAGCTGCTAATAGGAGGTCCATATGGGACCTTTTCTTAGGGTTGAGACGGTGGCCGTTGGAAGGGTGGAGGTCATGCGGGGCCAGCATACTGGCTTCTTCCGGGGATACTACTTGTTTACTCGTGAGCGGGTCTCAAAGTTTGTTTCAGGCATTTTCGGAAGTTTTTATTTTTTCCAGTTTGGGCGCACCCAGCTCCGCCCCAGGCCTTTATTGTGGATCGGCACCGGGGCGGCCGTTGTAGAGAGGTTGTCCCCACCAGACCAGGATTGGCCGCCAATTCCGGGAAAACCGTAGTTTTGGAGGAAAACCCGGGTTCGAGATGTGAGGTTGGGGTTGGTTCGGGGGTTGCCTGAAATCGTTCCAGCAGTTAATAGGAGGTCCCTATGGGCTTTATCTAGGGGTATTGTGACCGGTCGGGCGTTGTAGAAGTGGCGGTCTATAGGGCCAGCATAGTGGCATTTCCGAACTCTTGTTTACTTATGAGGTTGGTCTCATAGTTGGTTTCAGGCCATTTCGGAATTTTTCATTTTTCCAGTTTGGGTGCCCCAGCTCCGCCCCAGACCTTTATTAGTTGATCCGACCGGGTTGGACCGTTGTAAAAGAGGGTTGTCCCCACCAGGCACAAGTGGCCGCATTCCGGAAACCTTGTTGTTTGGGGATCCCTGGGGTCGAGGAATTTGTGAGCGGGGTGGATTTAGTGTGGCCTAAGATGTTCCTGCTTTTAATAGGAGGTCCTATGGGGACCTTTATCTTGGGGTTTGAGACCGGGTGGGCCGTTGTTAGAGGGTGGTGGTCTAGGGGGGGGGGGGGGGGGAGGCCAGCATTAGTGGCTCTTGCGGGAAAACTCTTGTTTACTCGTGAGCGGGTCTCAATTTGGTTTCAGGCCGTTTGGAAATTTTATTTTTTTCAATGTTGTAGGCGCCCCCAGCATCTGCCCAGACCTTCTTTATAGTGGATCGGACCGTGGTGGCTTGTAGAGAGAGGGTTGTACCCCACCAGGCACTGGTGGGCCGCCATTCCTGGAAAACTGTTGTTGAAGCGGAAAACCTGGTCGAGGGGAGGCGGTGGGTGGTTCGGGGGTGGCTAAAATCCGGTCCAGCAGTTATAGGAGGTCCCTATGGGACCTTTATCTAGGGTGAGAAACCGGTGGCCGTTGTAGAGGGTGGGGTTATGGGGCGGCCAGCATAGGGCTTCGGGGAAAATTCTTGTTTATCGTGTGCGGGGTTCAAAAGGTTGGTTTCAGGGCTTTTTTGGAATTTTTTCATTTTTTCAGTTTGGGCGCCCCCCAGCTCGCCCCAGGCCTTTATTTTTGTGGATGGACCGCCTGGCTTGTTGTAGAGAGGGTTGTCCCCCACAGGCATGGGAGACCTCCAATCCGCCCCCCCCCCCCCCCCCCCCCCCCCGAACAACTGTTGTTTGGGAAGAACCGGGTCGAGTGTGTGAGGCGGGGGAGGGTCGCGGGGTTGGTCTGAAATCGTTCTGAAGTTACTAGAAGGTCCATAGGGGACCTTTCGCATAGGGTTGAGTCCGGATGGCCGTTGTAGAGGTTTGGCGGTCTATAGGGGGCCAGCATATGGCATCTTCCGGGAAAAACTTCTTCTTTACTTGTGAGCGGGTCTCAAAGTTGGTTTCAGGCCATTTTCGGGAATTTTTTCATTTTTTACAGTTCGCACCCCAGCCCCGCCCAAGGACATTTATTATAGTGGATCAGACCGGGTGGCCGTTGTTGAGAGGGTTGCCCCCACCAGGCAAGCGAGTGGACGGCCTATTCCGGGAAAAACTGTTGATTTGGGAGGTACCCGGGTTGAGGTATTAGGCGTGGGTGGGTCGTTGGGTGGCCTAAATCCTTCCTCAGCAGTTAATAGGAGGTCCCTAGGGACCTTTATCTAGGGTTGTGAACCGGGTGGCCGTTGTAGAGGGGTGGCGGTCTTTGGGGGGGGCCAGGATAGTGGCTCTTCCTGGAAAACTCTTGTTTATCATGAGCGCGGTCTCAAATTTCATTTGTCAGGCCATTTTGAATTTTTTCATTTTTTTCCAGTTTTTTTGGGCGCCTCAGCTCCGCCCCAGTTCCATTTTTTGAGTCCCCCCCCATATCGGGTTGTCCCCACAGGCACGAGTGGTCGCCCTTTCGAGGAAAACTGTTGTTTGGGAGGAAACAGGGTCGAGGTGTGAGGCGGGGAGGGATCGGGGGGTGGCCTAAAATCGTTTCTGCCAGTTTATTGGAGCGTCGTTATATGGGACATTTATCCTAGGGTTAGAGGACCGGAGGGTGCCGTTGTAGGGGTGGCGGTCTGTTGGGGGCCAGCCATAGTAGCTCTTACGGTGAAAAACTCGTGTTTACTCGTGAGCGGGTCTCAAAAGTTGGTTTCCGGCCCATTTTCGGATTCTTTCCTGTTTGGTCGCCCCCAGATCGCCACAGACTTCTATTTATAGTGGATCGGCCCGGGTGGCCACTTGTTGGGGAGGGTTGTCCCCACCAGGCACGGGTGGGCGCCAGTCCTGGAAAAATATTTGTTTGGAGGAACCCGGGTCGAGGTGTGAGGCTGGGGTGGGTCCGTGGGTGGCCTGAAATCGTTCAGTAGTTAATAGGAGGTCCTATGGGACCTTTACATAGGGCTGAGTCCGGGTGGCCGTTGTAGAGGGTGTGGCGGACTTTTGGGGGGCCGCATAGTGGCTCTTCCGGGGAAAATTCTTGTTTACTCGTGAGTGGGTCTCAATGTTGGTTTAGGTATTTCGGAATTTTTCATTTTTTCCAGTTTGGGCGCACTAGCACCGCCCCAGACCTTTATTATAGTGGATCGGACGAGGTGGCCGTTGTAGGAGAGGGTTCTCAACCAGGCACGGGTGGCCCGCCATTCCGAGAGAAGAAAACTGTTGTTTGGAAGGAACCGGGGTCGAGATGTGTGGCGTGGGTGGTTCGGGGTGTAGCCTGAAATCGTTCCGCAGTTAATAGGAGGTCCCTATGCGGACCTTGATCTGGGCTGTGTCCGGTCGGCAGTCTTGTTAGAGGTGGCGGGGATATGGGGGGCCTGCATAGATTGGGGGCCATTTACGGAAACTCTTGTTTTTATTATGAGCGGGTCTCAAAGTTGGGTGTCAGGCCATTTTCGGAATTTTTCATTTTTTCCAGTTTGGGTGACCAACAGCTCCGCCCAGACCTTTATTAGTTGATCCGGACGGGTGACCCTTGTAAAGAGGGTTGTCCCCACCAGGCACGGGTGGAGCCATGCCGGGAAAACTGTTTGTTTGGGAGGAAACCCGGGTCGAGGTGTGAGGGGGGGAGGATGTTTAGTTGTGCCTAAGATAGTTCCAGCTTTATAGGAGGGTCCCTAGGGACCTTTATCTGGTGGTTTGAGGCGGGTGGCCGTTGTAGAGGATGGTGGTTTATGGGGGGGGGGGGGGGGCGCATAGTGGCTCTTGCGGGTGGGAAATATCTTGTTTACTCGTGAGCGGTTCTCAAGTTGTTGAGGCCGTTTTCGGAATTTTTCATTTTTTCCACCTTGGGGCGCCCCCAGCACACGCCCCCAGTCCTAATTATAGTGGATCGGACCGGCTGGCCGATGTAGAGAGGGCTGTCCCACCAGGCATGGGTTACCGCCATTCGGGAAACTGTTGGTTGGAGGAACCCGGGGTCGAGGTGTTGTGCGGCTGGGGTGGGTCGGGGGTGGCCTGAAATCGTTTCCAGCAGTTAATAGGAGGTCCTTAGGGGGCCTTTTTCTAGGGTTGAGACCGGGTGGCCGTTGTATAGGTTGTAGAGAGGGCTGTCCCCCACCAGGCACGGGAGACCGCCCCATTCGGGGAAACTGTTTGTTAGGGAGAACCCGGGTCGAAGGTGTGAGGGTGGGTGGGTCGGGGGTCGAGGGGGTGGCCTAAATCGTTCCAGAGGTTATTAGAGGTCCCCATTTTCGGAATTTTTCATTTTTTCCAGTTAGGGGCCCCGCCCCCATGCTCCGACCAGACCTTTATTATAGTGGATCGGCAGGGTGACGTGTTGTAGAGTGGGTTGTCCCCACAGGCACGATTGCCGCCATTCCGGGAAAACTGTTAACGTAGTTTGGGAGGAACCCGGGTCGAGGTTGTGAGGCAGGGAGTGGGTCGGAGGAGGCTGAAATCGTTTCCAGCAGCTAATAGGAGGTCCCTATGGAACCTTTTCTTAGGGTTGAGACCGGGTGGCCGTTGTAGAGGGTGGCGGTCTATGGGGTGCCAAAATAGTGCCTCTAGGCCATTTTCGGAATTTTTCATTTTTTCCAGTTTGGGCGCACCCAGCTCCGCCCCAGACCTTTATTAGTGGATCGGACCGGGCGGCCGTTGTAGAGAGGGTTGTCCCCCACCAGACACGGATGGCCGCCATTCCGGGAAAACCGTTGTTTGGGAGGAACCCGGGTCGAGTTGGTGAGGGGGGGTGAGGTGGTTCGGGGGTTGCCTGAAATCGTTCAGCAGTTATAGGAGGTCCTTGGGGACCTTTATCTAGGGTTGAGGACCGGTCGGGCCGTTGTAGAAGGTGGGCGGAGGTCTATGGGTGCCAGCTAGTGCATTTCGGGGAAAACTCTGCTTGTTTACTTATGAGCGGGTTCAAAGTTGTTTTGCAGGCCATTTTCGGAATTTTTCTTTTTTTCCCAGGTTGGGAATGCCCCCCAGCTCCGCCCCAGACCTTTATTAGTTGATCCGACAGGGTGAACGTTGAAAGGGGTTGTCCCCACCAGGCACGGTAGCCGCCCATTCGGAAAACTGTTGTTTGGGAGGGGGAACCGGGTCAGGTGTGAGCGGGCGGAGGATTTGGTTGTGGCCTACGATCGTTCCAGTTGTTAATAGGCCCAGGGAATCTGTTGTTCTGGGGTTGAGACCGGGTGGCGTTGTAGAGGGTGTGGTGGTCTAGGGTTGAGACCGGATGGCCGTTGTAGGGGTGGCAGTCTATGGAGGGCCTGCATAGTGGCTCTTCCGGGAAAACTCTTGTTTACTCGTGAGCGGGTCTCAAAATTGGTTTCAGGCCATTTTCGGAATTTTTCATTTTTTCCAATTTGGGCGCCCGCAGCTCCACTCCAGACCCTTATTAGTGGATTGGACCGGGTGGCCGTTGTAGAGAGGGTTGTCCCCAGCAGGCACGGGTTGCCGCCATTCCGGGAAAACTGTTGTTTGGGAGGAACCCGGGTCGAGGTGTGAGGCGTGGGTGGGTCGGGTGTGGCCTGAAATCGTTCCGGCAGTTAATAGGGGCCCCCTATGGGACCTTTATCTAAAGTTGAGACCGGGTGACTGTTGTAGAGGGTTGCGGTCTATGTGGGGGCCAGCATAGTGGCTCTTCCGGGAAAACTCTTGTTTACTCGTGAGCGGGTCTGAAAGTTGGTTTCAGGGCATTTTCGGAATTTTTCATTTTTCCAGTTTTGGCGCCCCAGCTCCGCCACAGACTTTTATTATTTTGGATCGGACCGGGTGGCCGCTGTAGAGAGGGTTGTCCCCCACCAGGCACAGGTGGGCACCAACCCGGGAAAACTCTTGTTCGGAGGAACCCGGGTCCAGGTGTGAGGCCAGGGTTGGTCGGGGGTGGCCTGAAATCGTTCAAGCAGTTAATAGGAGGTCCCTATGCGACCTTTATCTAAAGTTTAGACCGGGTGACTGTTGTAGAGGGTGGCGGTTTATGTGGGGGCCAGCATAGTGGCTCTTCCGGAAAAAACTCTTGTTTACTCGTGAGCGGGTCTGACAGTTGGATTCCGGGCATTTTCGGAATTTTTCATTTATTCCAGTTTCGGCGCCCCCAGCTCCGCCACAGACCTTTATTATTTTGGATCGGACCGGGTGGCCGCCGTAGAGAGGGTTGGCCCTCACCAGGCACGGGTGGGCACCATTCCGGGAAAACTCTTGTTTCGGAGGAACCCTGGTCGAGGTGTGAGGCGAGGGTGGGTCTAAGATGGCCTAAAATCGTTCCAGCAGTTAATAGGAGGTCTATTGGACCTTTATCTAGGGTTGAGACCGAGTGGCCGTTGTAGAGGGTGGCGATCTATGGGGGGGGGGGGGGGGGTGGGGGGGCAGCATAGTGGTTCTTCGGGGAAAGCTCTTGTTTACTCGTGAGCGTGTCTCAAATTTGGTTTCAGGCCATGTTCGGAATTTTTTATTTTTTCAGGTGGGGCGCCCCCAGCTCCGCCCCAGACCTTTATTTTTGGATCGGACCTGGTGGCCGTTGTAGAGAGAGTTGTCCCCCACCAGGCACGGGTGGCCGACCGCTGTAACGGGCGGCGGTCTATTGGGGGCCAGCATAGTGGCTCTTCCGGGAAAACTCGTTTACTCGTGAGCGGGTCTCAAAGTTGGTTTCAGGCCATTTTCGGAATTTTTCATTTTTTCAGGTGGGGCGCCCCCAGCTCCGCCCCAGACCTTTATTTTTGGATCGGACCTGGTGGCCGTTGTAGAGAGAGTTGTCCCCCACCAGGCACGGGTGGCCGACATTCCGGGAAAACTTTGGTTTTGGAGGAACCCGAGTCGAGGTGCGAGGCGGTGGTGGGTCGGGGGTGGCCTTGAAACATTCCAGCAGTTAATAGGAGGTCCCTATGGGACCTCTATCTTGGGTTGAGACCGGGTGGCCGTGATAGAGGGTTGTGGTCTATGGGGGGCCAGCATAGTGGCTCTTCCGGGAAAGCTCTTGTTTACTCGTGAGTGTGTCTCAAAATTGGTTTCAGGCCATTTTCCTAATTTTTCATTTTTTCCAGTTTGGGTGCCCCCAAGCTCCGCCCCCAGACCTTTATTATTGGATCGGACAGGGTGGCCGTTGTAGAGAGGGTTGTCCCCCACCAGGCACGGGTGACCGCCATTCCGGGAAAACTGTTGTTTGGGAGGAAACCAGGTCGTAGTCTGAGCCTGGGGTACGTCGAGGGTGGCCTGAAATCGTTCCAGCAGAGGTTTCCATATGGGACCTTTATCTAAGGTTGAGACCGGGTGGCCGTTGCAAACGGTGGCGGTCTATGGGGGCCAGGTTAGTGGTTCTTCTGGGAAAACTCTTGTTTACTCGTGAGCTGGTCTCAAAATTCGTTTCAGGCCATTTTCGGAATTTTTCATTTTTCCCAGTTTGGGCGCCCCCAGCTCCGCCCCAGACCTTTATAATAATGGATCGGACCGGGTGGCCGTTGTAGACAGGGTTGTCCCCCACCAGGCACTGGTGGCCGCCATTCAGGGAAAGCTCTTGTATAGGAGGAACCCGGGTCGAGGTGTGAGGCCCTAGTGGGTCGCGGGTGGCCTGAAATCGTTCCAGCAGTTAATAGGAGGTCTCTATGGGATCTTTATCTAGGGTTGAGACCGGATGGCCGTTGTAGAGGGTGGCAGTCTATGGAGGGCCTGCATAGTGGCTCTTCCGGGAAAACTCTTGTTTACTCGTGAGCGGGTCTCAAAATTGGTTTCAGGCCATTTTCGGAATTTTTCATTTTTTCCAATTTGGGCGCCCGCAGCTCCACTCCAGACCCTTATTAGTGGATTGGACCGGGTGGCCGTTGTAGAGAGGGTTGTCCCCCAGCAGGCACGGGTTGCCGCCATTCCGGGAAAACTGTTGTTTGGGAGGAACCCGGGTCGAGGTGTGAGGCGTGGGTGGGTCGGGTGTGGCCTGAAATCGTTCCGGCAGTTAATAGGGGCCCCCTATGGGACCTTTATCTAAAGTTGAGACCGGGTGACTGTTGTAGAGGGTTGCGGTCTATGTGGGGGCCAGCATAGTGGCTCTTCCGGGAAAACTCTTGTTTACTCGTGAGCGGGTCTGAAAGTTGGTTTCAGGGCATTTTCGGAATTTTTCATTTTTTCCAGTTTTGGCGCCCCAGCTCCGCCACAGACTTTTATTATATTGGATCGGACCGGGTGGCCGCTGTAGAGAGGGTTGTCCCCCACCAGGCACAGGTGGGCACCAACCCGGGAAAACTCTTGTTTCGGAGGAACCCGGGTCCAGGTGTGAGGCCAGGGTTGGTCGGGGGTGGCCTGAAATCGTTCAAGCAGTTAATAGGAGGTCCCTATGCGACCTTTATCTAAAGTTTAGACCGGGTGACTGTTGTAGAGGGTGGCGGTTTATGTGGGGGCCAGCATAGTGGCTCTTCCGGAAAAACTCTTGTTTACTCGTGAGCGGGTCTGACAGTTGGATTCCGGGCATTTTCGGAATTTTTCATTTATTCCAGTTTCGGCGCCCCCAGCTCCGCCACAGACCTTTATTATTTTGGATCGGACCGGGTGGCCGCCGTAGAGAGGGTTGGCCCTCACCAGGCACGGGTGGGCACCATTCCGGGAAAACTCTTGTTTCGGAGGAACCCTGGTCGAGGTGTGAGGCGAGGGTGGGTCTAAGATGGCCTAAAATCGTTCCAGCAGTTAATAGGAGGTCTATTGGACATTTATCTAGGGTTGAGACCGGGTGGCCGTTGTAGAGGCTGGCGGTCTATGGGGGGTGGGGGGGGGGTGGGGGGGCAGCATAGTGGTTCTTCGGGGAAAGCTCTTGTTTACTCGTGAGCGTGTCTCAAATTTGGTTTCAGGCCATGTTCGGAATTTTTTAATTTTTTCCAGTTTGGGCGCCTCCAGCTCCGCCCCAGACCGGGTGGCCGTTGTAGAGAGGGTTGTCCGCAACCAGGCACGGGTGGCCGCCATTCCGGGAAAACTCTTGTTTGGGAGGAACCCGGGTCGAGGTGTGAGGCTGGGGTGGGTCGTGGGTGGCCTAAAATCGTTCCAGCCGTTAATAGTAGATCCCTATGGGACCTTTATCTAGGGTTGAGACCGGGTGACCGTTGTAGAGGGTGGTGGCCTATGGGGGGGCCAGCATAGTGGCTCTTCCGGGAAAACTCTTGTTTACTCGTGAGCGGGTCTCAAAGTTGGTTTCATGCCATTTTCGGAATTTTTCATTTTTTCCAGTTTGGTCGCCCCCAGCTCCACTCCAGACCTTTATTAGTGGATCGGACCGGGTGGCCGTTGTAGAGAGGGTTGTCCCCCACCTGGGACGGGTGGCCGCCATTCCTGTAAAACTCTTGTTTCGGAGGAACCGGGGTCGAGGTGTGAGGCGGTGATGGGTCGCGGGTGGCCTGAAATCGTTCCAGCAGTTAATAGGATGTCTCTATGGGACCTTTATCTAGGGTTGAGACCGGGTGGCCGTTGTAGAGGGTGGCGGTCTATGTGGGGCGCTTTCTGGACATTTTCGACACGCGCTCTTTAGTTCGCATCTTATTCAGTGTTTTAAAGCACCCGTTCAGGGAACTTTCTATCTCGGGATAGGTCATTGAGGACATAAGCCCTTCACTGGTCAGGAATCTGGCGTACTTCTTAATGTTGATCGTAACATTGTAGCCCCACGAGGCCGATAGCGTATTTGACTTATATATTTTTCTACAAGAGCGGGATCAAAGATGTTACGAACCACGCCTGCATCTCTATTATACTTCAAGTATTTTTCAATACATCTAGCATACTCCAAAGCTCTATCCTCTGGAACAGACCCACCCTTAAACGACGTCAGGTACTTCTGGAACTGAACTGTCACCTGTGATAGGCCAGCAATATATGACCCATGTGATGTTTCAGGAGAGGCCCCTAACGGTCCAGCTACAGCAGAGGCCTCTCCTGAAACATCACGTGGTGTTTCGTGAGACGCCAGTGAGGACCCAGATTTCTTTGATCGTTTCGTACTGGGTGGATCAAGATTAGAAATGCTATAAATCGAGTGGTTGTTGTCATCTGACTTACTAAGAGATTGGTCTGAAGGACAATAAGGAGGCCTTTTTTTGATACTCTTGATACCCACGTTTAGAAAAGTGCGTTTTCCGTACTTTGTGTTTATTTTCATTTTCCACTCTCTATCTCCCTGTGTATGATGCAGCTAGGCAAGAGGCAAGGGTGACGTAGGCCTAGCACGGCGGTGACGGCTAATGCTCGCTGAACGAATCAATCAGTCCCTGCTTCCCTGGAGCCGTGCAGTGATTGCCCGCCGAGCCGCAGCCGGGCCGAGCTGTGTTTACTTACACAGTGGTGTAACGGAGACAACTGTTACGTCTTCTGTCTCTCGTGGTCGATACCCACATTCAGAAAGTCTAGTAGAAGTGCTGCTCATGGATACCCACATTCAGAAAGTTGTCGATTTCTGAACGATACCCACATTTAAGAAAATGTTCATTTTCATACTTAGAAAATTTTACTCTATTTTTAGCTTTTATAAAGACCTCTTGAAAGATACCCACACTTAAGGAATGGTTGCTTTTCCTACTTAGAAAATATTATGTTGTGTTATGTTGTTTTTTTTTTTTGCTTTTTCTTAAAACCTCTTGAACGATACCCACATTTAAGAAATTGCTTATTTTCATACTTGGAAAATTTTCGTACTTTGTCATTTCTTACATAGCAGAGTTGATCTCGTGGATAGCCATTTGCTAATTGAGCCTTCCTAGGTACCAGTGGACGGGGCTTGACGAGACGTTTCCATTGGTACCAAAACCATGTCGCTCTGCCCAGAGATGACCGCTCCAGAGCCGTTTTAGTGTTTTTGCAGTGGGTCGTTGATACCCACGTGTAGAAATTAAAATTGAATCAGTTAAATGGCCATTACTAGCAAACCAGACGTCGGAGCAAGCTGGTTCGGATACCGTTGGTAACGTCTTGTCAAGCCCCGTGTTTTGGCATATAGTACGCCCGAGTGTTAACACATTTTAACCACAAGATCTGCACATACATTTTAAAATTGTTCAAATGTTATATACAAGCAAAAATCAATTAACAAAATAAAACACAAACAACAGAACAGTGATATATTGATAAAGGTTGAACATGTACAGTTTAAAGAACGAGCTACACTAGAAAACATATAAAACACAAACAACGTAACAGAACAGTGATATATTGATAAAGGTTGAACATGTACAGTTTAAAGAACGAGCTACACTAAAAAAACATGCCGAAAGGAAACGAAAGAAAACCACGAACTACAAATAACAGGAAAGAACAGTGGTATATTCATACAAGTTGAACATATACAGCTATTTCTTTCTTGGAGTTTTTCAACTGGCGCATTGCCAGAACCCATATTTTGTCCTTGATATTGTTTACTGATAGGCTGCTCCATCTTTCTTTTAACTGACTTACTGTACCTAGGTTATCTCCAATTGCTTTCTTAGTGGGCTTCTTGTTCAGTGCCACAGACAATGTTATTTCGTACATCCAGTCTCTCGAGAAATCAGCCTCACCTTCCTTTGTCCATGTCCTCCTTATTCGTTCAGTTTTTCCCGTTGAGTACGTTCTATTCTCCTCTTTCGAGAAAAGACAACTTGAACGAGGTAATGGCTCAGCGGCCACGGGCGTGTCCCCGCATGTCTGTAAAGACTGTTGAACTGTGTCTTATACACCTGATGGGAATTCAGTCGTACACATGAACTCCGTCATTATATCACTTGATGTGACCAGTGGTTGTGCACATTCGGGTGACAGGTCAGGAGGCTGTGGCGAGAACATCGTGGGAAGTTGCGGAGCAGGAGTGAGTACCATTGGAGCAGTTGTCGAAGCGCCGACATCACTTGGTACTGCCGACGTCCCTGGCAGGGACGGGGACAAGGCATCGGACTGTTCATTTTCAGTGTCTAAAGGTGGAGCTCGTGAAATGGTGGCAGTTGGAAGCACTGTACCTGAGGCAGTCCTTGGCGGGGAGAATGCAAGGCTCTTCCGAGTTTCAAGCAGCTCCACAGAAAGGCTCGCTGTGGTTGAAAGATCATACGTTGTTCTTTCAATCCAAGTGTTTCATCTGCATTGACAATTTCTCACGCAGTTCTGGGAACTTTTTCAGGACAAAGGTCACGAAGTGTTTCCTGTTGTCCGATGGACTAAAAGGCCCATATTTCTTTCCCAGTCCGCATGCATTCCATGTTCCGTCTCCTGTCACGAAAGGATGCATGACATTGGATGAGGAAGACGTTTGTACATAGTTGCACAAGTTTAACAAGGCATCGTATTCAGCAACCGTAACTGGTACCGTGACCGGCCCCTGGTACCTGGTCTTAAGCCCGTGCTAGGGGGCGTGGGCAGTGTTGCATTTTCCATTACTGCTTATGAACAGACTCAATCAAACCGAGTCTGCAATTTTCACTGTTTGCACTGTTTTCGGTGCTTCCGAGGGATCTACTTTCCAGATTTTATTATGGTCGGATACAGTAATCACATAGAAAGTTTGGATGTCTCTTCCGACTACATGTTCCGCAGTGTGAACTTCTTCAATGGTCATACCTGGGATAACGCCTGTACGGGCTCCGGAATTAGCTAGCATCCTACAGAACAGGTATCGCTGAAGGTGTGGAGGCATCAACGCCTCGTCGCTTATCAAATATGCCTTTAATAACCTTAGAATGCGCAGTAAATTCTGAGATATCAATATTCAGGAGTTTTCGTCTTTTCACAGTCTGTGCCTTGATTCGGTGTTTCCCTATCTGCTTCCTAAGTGTCTTAACAAGCCCTTTACGCCGTTCGACTTGCATACGGTGCTTTCCTTCAGGTAGCAGTTCCACTTGCTCTAGAAAGTATAGAAACTTGTTCACATAAAGCATCACAGCCTTTCCCCAGTATGGGCTTTTCCCCTTTCCAACCTCTTCAAGGTACTCAGCAAGCTTCTGGGGCCGACACTCATGCAACATGGAGCTGACATTATGTAAACAGCCACGATGTCTCAGATATCGCTTTACAACGACACAGTACGCAGCTGCTCTAGCAGGCTGACAACTTCTCCCTAGCTGGCTGCACAGGTAGCGTTTCCAATATTCAAGGAGACCACGCCTTATCGTCACCCTTGGCCGCTGCCCTGCTTTACTGTTGCCAGGCCGGCGCCTCTGCGGAGAGACTTGCACCGTCCTGTAACCCAGCCGCCCGTGCTGGTTCGCCGTTCACTCGAAGACTTCTCTCTCTTCGCAGCCCTTGACCTTCCTGCGAGTCTCCATCTGATGCAGTAGACATCCTACACTCCCCCGAAACGTCAGACACGTCCGACGCCGGTGGTGGAATTGTGAACTCCATGTCTTTCACTTTCATAGCCTGACGGGCCAGGCGCCTTGAGGCCTCTCTATGGAAGCAATGCTTCCGGCCCCTTAGGTGAAGTGGTAGGTCAGCCACAATACTCGCGCAGTTGATCACGGGACACACTCTATATGGTCATCCGCGGTATTCAGTCTTAGCCTTTAACTGGGTAAATCTCGCATATAACTCACAGTTGGCTTCAGTCCTCATTACGGCCAAGTAATCACGCTTCAGATGAGGTGTCAACCGTTTAAAAGCCACCCGGCACACCGGGCAAACATGTGGCTGTCTATACTTTGTCATAATTCGTTTAAAACAACTTTATGAAAAAAAATCTTGGAGCCGATTAAAACACGTCTGTACACTGTTGCGCTGTGACTTATTATGAAAGATAAAAGGTCCAGTCTCTGCAGGGCACCGTCACAGCAACACTTATTCGACCCCTAGAGCAGCCGTTTGATAACCACTTCGACTGCGCCTGGTACCGCTGGAAAGAGCTAACCGATAACTGTCCAATGGTACCAAAATAAGTCAGTTCCGATGTCCCGTTGTTGCTCAGTGGCCATATTCTGTGTGCCTTTAGTGATTGTCATCCGTTTTCGCGACGCTGTACGCATGTAAACGGCTCTACAGTAGCCATCTGAACGCCCAGTCACTTGCGCTTGGTACCGTTGCAAAGCGAATCGCGCGACGTTTCCGATGGTACCTAAACCGTGTCGCTGCAATACGCCGTTTGACTTTGTCGGCCGATTAAATTCTCCAAGATGAGGCATTTTACGCATTTCCACAGTGCTGCAGTAGTCGCCCGTTCCGTCAGTTCGCCTTTCTAGGTACCTATGCACGGGATATATGAGACCTTTCCAACGCTACCGTGCCCAGCCAGTTCTGAAGCCCCATTGTCGCGCAGTGGCCGATTATGTGTGCCTTTTGCGCAGGACTTTCCTTTTGGCTATCCCTCTACCGTATACAATTATGGCTAGCGGTGAAAGGGTTCGGTTGTGTACCACTAAATTGAAATCTTCATACTATACTAAACTATGAGGCTTAGTTAATCCCCCGCCACGACAGGCTACGGGGGAGGGAAAGCAATGTTCTCTGTCCATCTGTCCGTACAATCTGTAACACTTTGATACTGATGATATAAAACAAATTCATGTGGCATTTTACCGTTTCTATCCATGGCATGTGAAATATCAAACAAAGCCATATTGCGTTTTACTATGTCTATCTGCGGCCTGTAAAATACTTCGATATTGATGATATCCTATAAATTCATTCTCTATATATCGCCTGTAATACGCTTCAATATTGTGATATGCATCTCTATTAATGATATAAAATGAAGTCGTATGTCGTCTTTCTACGGGTATTCATGGCCTGTAGTTTACTGGACACAACGAGCACAGCCATAGAACATATCACTGTGTCTATTCTTTTCACGGTAATATACATCCTAAGTGACGATATAAGGCAAAGAGATATGTTATTTCACTGTGGATATCCATGGCCTGTCATACGCTTATATATTGGTGAAATCAAATAAAGTAAAGTGTTATTTCACTGTGGCTATCCTTGGCCCGTTGTATAAGAATATATTGGACAAATAGAACAAAGTAAAGTGCCCTTTCACTGCGGCTATCCCTGGTCTGTTGTATAATGATATATTGGACAAATCGAACAATGTAAAGCGTCATTTCACTGTGGCTATCCCTGGTCTGTAATATACTTAAATATTGGACAAATCGAACAAAGTAAAGTGCCCTTTCACTGTGGCTATCCATGGCCTGTCATACGCTTATATATTAGTGAAATCAAATAAAGTAAAGTGTTATTTCACTGTGGCTATCCTTGGCCCGTTGTATAAGAATATATTGGACAAATCGAACAAAGTAAAGTGCCCTTTCACTGTGGCTATCCCTGGTCTGTTGTAAAATGATATATTGGACAAATCGAACAATGTAAAGCGTCATTTCACTGTGGCTATCCCTGGTCTGTAATATACTTAAATATTGGACAAATCGAACAAAGTAAAGTGCCCTTTCACTGTGGCTATCCATGGCCTGTCATACGCTTATATATTGGGGAAATCAAACAAAGTAAAGTGTTATTTCACTGTGGCTATCCTTGGCCCGTTGTATAAGAATATATTGGACAAATAGAACAAAGTAAAGTTCCCTTTCACTGTGGCTATCCCTGGTCTGTTGTATAATGATATACTGGACAAATCGAACAATGTAAAGCGTCATTTCACTGTGGCTATCCCTGGTCTGTAATATACTTAAATATTGGACAAATCGCACAAAGTAAAGTGCCCTTTCACTGTGGCTATCCATGGCCTGTCATACGCTTATATATTGGGGAAATCAAATAAAGTAAAGTGTTATTTCACTGTGGCTATCCTTGGCCCGTTGTATAAGAATATATTGGACAAATCGAACAAAGTAAAGTGCCCTTTCACTGTGGCTATCCCTGGTCTGTTGTATAATGATATATTGGACAAATCGAACAATGTAAAGCATCATTTCACTGTGGCTATCCCTGGTCTGTAATATACTTAAATATTGGACAAATCGAACAAAGTAAAGTGCCCTTTCACTGTGGCTATCCATGGCCTGTCATACGCTTATATATTGGGGAAATCAAACAAAGTAAAGTGTTATTTCACTGTGGCTATCCTTGGCCCGTTGTATAAGAATATACTGGACAAATAGAACAAAGTAAAGTGCCCTTTCACTGTGGCTATCCCTGGTCTGTTGTATAATGATATATTGGACAAATCGAACAATGTAAAGCTTCATTTCACTGTGGCTATCCCTGGTCTGTAATATACTTAAATACTGGGCAAATCGCACAAAGTAAAGTGCCCTTTCACTGTGGCTATCCATGGCCTATCATACGCTTATATATTGGTGAAATCAAACAAAGTAAAGTGTTATTTCACTGTGGCTATCCTTGGCCCGTTGTATAAGAATATATTGGACAAATAGAACAAAGTAAAGTGCCCTTTCACTGTGGCTATCCCTGGTCTGTTGTATAATGATATATTGGACAAATCGAACAATTTACAGCTTCATTTCACTGTGGCTATCCCTGGTCTGTAATATACTTAAATATTGGGCAAATCGCACAAAGTAAAGTGCCCTTTCACTGTGGCTATCCATGGCCTGTCATACGCTTATATATTGGTGAAATCAAACAAAGTAAAGTGTTATTTCACTGTGGCTATCCTTGGCCCGTTGTATAAGAATATATTGGACAAATAGAACAAAGTAAAGTGCCCTTTCACTGCGGCTATCCCTGGTCTGTTGTATAATGATATACTGGACAAATCGAACAATGTAAAGCGTCATTTCACTGTGGCTATCCCTGGTCTGTAATATACTTAAATATTGGACAAATCGAACAAAGTAAAGTGCCCTTTCACTGTGGCTATCCATGGCCTGTCATACGCTTATGTATTCTTGAAATCAAACAAAGTAAAGTGTTATTTCACTGTGGCTATCCTTGGCCCGTTGTATAAGAATATATTGGACAAATAGAACAAAGTAAAGTGCCCTTTCACTGTGGCTATCCCTGGTCTGTTGTATAATGATATATTGGACAAATCGAACAACGTAAAGCGTCATTTCACTGTGGCTATCCCTGGTCTGTAATATACTTAAATATTGGACAAATCGAACAAAGTAAAGTGCCCTTTCACTGTGGCTATCCATGGCCTGTCATACGCTTATATATTGGTGAAATCAAACAAAGTAAAGATTTTAACCGATAATATATAAAATCACCAGGTTTTTTCTGCCATTCACTTATCTAAAATACATCAGTGGATACACATACCAACTATTTACAGGTCACACTACAGTTAACAGTATTCCCTATATATTCTATATAAAACTGACGTTTTTAAAGGCCTAACGAACACAGCCCATTTCACATGAGAAGTTATTACGTCATTTCAAATAGTTAAGATAAAACAAATACAAAATACAGAGAACAGGACGGTCATGTATCTTCTAAGATATTTATCTTGTCACATTTGCTTACTGTAAAAACACATCAAAATCATGTTGCTGGGACTGAATGTACTACTGCAACCTCATCTTCCCAATTATACTACCGAAATGTAAAAATTACAATACATCCACAATGAAATTTAAACATTTTCAATTTACACCTCTGTGGGAATTTCAAATGAAAAACTTCAGCTGTCTTTGATAAAAGCAAATGTCTTCCACAAGTGCCTAATCATCTGAATAGTACTTTATGAGTCATATGAGCACCAAGACCTCAAGTGCCTAATCGGAAGTTTAGTGCTTTGATTATCAAAAGTTTCACGGGCCATATTTCCAAAGTGCCTCCAACAGCAAATCTGGCTAGTTATCAAACTTGGCTGAGGACTTATTGGCAAAACATTTTGTTCAAATTTGATGAAGATTTGACAAGAAATGTTTCACTTACAGCGGACAAGATGTGTGACAGATAGACAGACACTGTGACACACATAGGAGTAAATCAATATTTGTCCACACCACTGTGTGGTGGAGACATAATTAGTGTTTAAAACATGTATGCCATTACCCAACTACATCAGATGGCTCCCACACTGGTTCCTTTACTAAAAACTAGACCTATACAAGAAAATTTAATAAAAACAAAACACTGGATACTCTGCTAGTGTTCATTGTGACAATGTCCATAATACACTCTAAATAGTTATAATTCATATTTGTACATGTAAAACTTCTCAACTTGTGCATGATACAAACTTAGAGGGACAAGTTTCTATTTAGCAGGCCTTCAACATATATTCTCAGTAAATGTTTGATTGTTTTTCTGTCATTTTTTTCTTGCATACATAGCTCTTACAGAAGAAGGGTAAACAAGTAGCTGCAAACGTTTTATGCCCCAGTTGGCAAAATTGTTGATACAAAGCAACCTAATGCCCCAGTTGGCAAAATTGTTGATACAAAGCAACCTAAGTCCAAAACGAGATCAACTTCAAGGTCAAACCGAGGTGATGTCTGAGGAATGGTCACAGGTTACATCTGCATTAGTATCAAGTCATTCTAGTTAGGGGTATTTGCAAGACGAAACAGTTCCATTTGGTTAACCTCGGTCAGATGGACAGACAGGACAATCAATATATGTCTCCTGCATCAGCAGATGCCGGAGGCGTAAGAAAAATATCTACAATATGTGGTATGTTTGCTTACCAAGTCCACAACTGCTTGCTGGTCTTCTTTTTTCCCCCCGCTTTTAGCTCTGTACATATGGTTTGAGATACACTTGTCACTTGGGTAGAACCTCTTGTTGGATGGGTGGGGCAATGGTCTGCAAATATCTTTAACATAGCTGTTAAGTAGAGTTCTCATTGCATCAAGATTGCTCACTCCACTTTGGCACATCTCTGCAATTTTCTGTGCCAATCTTGGATCTATTGGTTCGGGTGTAATCTGCCATAAAGAATGAATATGGTTTACCAAAAGAAGGTGAATTCTTTTATTTGTATCCGCAATAAAATTTACAATGGATTCTTCTCGGTAAAAATCAGAAATGATATAAACACTGTATGACACAATCAAAATGCTTAATAGTGTATAAAACAGGCTTATCTTGAGAAAAGTCGAGCTTAGAAGGGTACAAAATAAATGGTAGTCACATAATGGCAGATACAAATAGTTTTTTGGCTCTGTACAGCCAAAATCTATAGTTGTTTTTTTTGGTATTATTTTGGCTAAAATCACATGACAAATGTATGCTTGACATGTAGAGAGCACTTTTATTAAGAAATAACAACATGACAATTTTTCTCAAGGAAACTCAGATCAAACACCACCAGTATAATTTGGGTCTAATTTTTAAAATGATTCTGCAGTTTGTGTGTTTGACGGAAATTATTTTTCTTGAATCTAACATGACCCCATTTTTCTTCTGATTTTTATACAGCAATGACAATATTCTCCAAGATAATGTAGGTTACAGATATCTAAAATTGGTTTTGTTGTGTGCTGCGGCCATTGGAAATAGGTCAATTTCATATAGAACAAAGAACAACAACTATTTAGTGTGTTATAACCTCTTATGCAAAAATTTGGTTCAAGCGATGTGATAGACAGACATACAGGAGTAAATCAATATGTCTCCCACCACACAGTGGTGTGTGGGGGTCATAAAACTTTAATTATGTCAAAACATACTTCGCCCAAAGTATGGCAGGTGTGGTCCTCAATGCTAGCCAAATGGGCTATAACCACCCGCTCAGAAATAACATTTTCTCCAGAACGAATTTTACTCAGAAGCTCTTCTGCGATCTTGCGTCTTTGACTTTTAGGTGTATCTTTATCTATCTGTAAAAACAAACTGAAGCTATCAATAAAGCACATTTATATCTACAGATGAGATTTTGATATAGAAGTCAAATGCTGTGTTGATGACATTTCATTCTTAAAATAAGACCTCATCCTTGTATGTAATCAACTGGGTCTTTACTATTGCTCCTTGCTTTATTCAATTCTATTCAGTGGTTTACAACACACAAAGAAGACAGAAAATTAAGCTTATAATATCTGATGCCAGTTACGCCCAGTTTTATGACAATCTTTACAGTAGTTGTAATATTTTGTGCTTCAAAATTTTATACACATTACACAAAAATATCCTCAAAACAGTCATGACAGTTTCTGTTCTGGTGTACAGAACTACCCTTATATTTATTATTCAAATCATCATGTGAGATTTAAAATATTGTAAATGGTACATGAAAACACCTTCAAACAAGAGCACTGCCCTGCGCTCATCTGATTTTTGTCTCTGAATAATACAAATATTGTCCAACCAATGACTTTCCAAGTCCGAAATGGACCATAATTCTGGCAAAAAAATTGTAGAGCTACAGTACTGGATGTGCATCTAGTCAGCTTTTAATGGCGAATAACTGCTCTGACTTTTAAAGCAATACCTTTGACCATTCAGGAGAAAAGTTTACCTAAATACTAAACTTAAACTAGAAATCTGATATTGACTAAGTCCATAATGGGCCATAATTCTTGCAAAAAGCAGGATAGAGTTATGTTTTTTGCTGAACAGTGTTAGCTTATGATGGTGAACAAGTATTACAAGTTTAAAAATAATATCTTTGATAGTTAAGGATAAAACTTTACCTAAATGGGCCATCATTCTTGCAAAAAGCAGGATGTAGTTATGTTTCTTGCTGTAATGGTTCAGCTATTGATGGTGAACAAGTGTGGCAAGTTTCAAAGCACTAGCTTTGATACTTTAGGAGAAAAGATGACCTAAACATGAAACTTAACCACGTAAGGTGAAACTCATCATTTTCTTTTTGTTCAATAAATCAGATGAGCTAAATATGACAATAAAGTTGATAGATGCCTTTCTTACTTATTGTCTCCAAAAGGTTCAGAATATTTCAACATTAACATTTCATCTTTTTATGGGCTGAATACAGCGTGAAATTTACCGTAAATGTGGGGAACCTGCATATTTCCCTAAATACACATCTCGCAGGGCAACCAATTTTCTTAGAGTCTTGCATCAAAAACTTCTTTCCTTTTGTGTACCTGTGATCTTCATCTCTCTAAAATAAGCATTACATGCTAAATCAGGACAGTTAACACTACAGTATTACTTGCTAGTTTACATTGAAATAAATGTATTCCATAACTCTACAGTACTATACTTCTTCCATTACAAAATAAACTTTTTTAACTAATATTAAATAGTTACTGATATGTAGAAGATCAATTGTTACATAGGTTAAGCAGTTCTAACAATTTATAAATACTGTCAATTTTTTTTAAAATTGTCATAAAGTTTTATAAAATTTAATGTGAAAATATATTCTAACGAAGTTGTTGCTTCTAACTATACATGTAAAGGATATACAAGAAAATTACCCTTTCAAGATCTTTTTGCAATTTACGTTTTTCTTTCCTGTTTTTACCAAACTGGCAGTCAAATATTTTCCTTCCGAGTATTACAAATGGTGTACCACTGAAATTAATTCTCCCATGCAACACCTCGGAAGGGTCTTCCCAAAACACTTTCTTAGCTGTCTCCAAACCTTTAAATAAAGAAAACAGATATTATTATTAGAAGAACCAGAGCCCGGCTAATAATTTTCTACAAAATTGTCCACCACGTTGTAGCTATTTTTCCATAAATGAACTTACTAATACCAGCTCATTCAAGAACATGGCATGGACATGGTAACCTATACAGCTTTAGACACATTGGCACATCAAATGATTCCTATATGTACATTTTTTCATAGGACAATAGGTCAGTGGAACATGTTGCCGACTGTCGCACATACAGCAGCCGCAGTGGACTGCTTCAGAACTCTTGTCACTGTGCCTGTCCTTATCTCTTCTCTAAATCTTTAAATACTGACCAATGTACAAAGTTTTATTAATGTAAAAAATTGGAACAGTTTTAATGTTTTAGCACATGTATAAATCTGTTGTAAAAACACGATCAAATTTTAATCACCACCTGAACATAATCTTCAGTTATGAAGGAATGTAGTAATTTTAAGAAGAAGGATCTGTTGATTTGACAGCGATCGATCAAGTTGGCAAATGCTTTGAAATAAAACAAGGCGCAAACACAAGCTAATTAGAGATTACAGATCCGTACCCCTAGACACTTCCATAAATATAATGTAACAGATCTATGCAAGTAAATATCTACACATCCAGAATCTGTTTTTTCTTCTTCTTAAACATTTGGCAGCTAATGACACTAAACTAAAGAAACAAAACACAAAATATGCAACATTCCAAACGAATTTCGTTCGAGATTTCCTAACAGAACATATATTTTGGACATGAAGCCAGTAGAGGCTTTTCAAATATTTTTTCTTAATCAGCTAAGTCAATTTTTCTGATATAAGTAGACCATACTCATGATAAAAGTAAGACACATGTCATGTATCGCAGCATAATTTTATCCGGAAATATGTTCTATCCAGCTGCTACTAAACTTTTCAAACATGGGGAACGGAATGTAAGTGATACTTCATAATAAAACGAAAAAATTCAAATACGAACCAATCTTTCCGAAATCCTTTGTAACCTTAGAAGAAGCATATCTGCTGTTGGTCTGCAACTCGTGTTGCCTTAAATTTTCGTATGCATCTTGCACATTACTAAATTCGCCATTTTTCAGGGGAAGTAATCCAGTTAGCTCAAAACAGAATTTGGTGGTACGAAACCGTACCCGTTCACCGATAGCCATAATGCATGCGGTAGCCGTCTAGCCAAAAGGCGTGTCCTTTTGCGCATTGTCATCCGTTTTCGCGACGCTGCATGCATGTTAACGGCGCATTTCGGCAGCGCTACAGCGACCACCAATTCCGCCGCTCATCCTTTCTAGGTACCGCTGCGCGGGAAGTGTCGAGACCTTTCCAATGCTACCAAGACAAGCCTACTCCGATGTACCCTTGGCCAGCAGCGGACGATAATGTGCAGCACACTAGTCTGGGAACCGTTGTTAACACCGCATAATCGGCCCTGAGGCAGACGTCCGACCTCCCAGCCTGCCTTGCTAGGTGCCAATCGAAGGTGACGGCTGCAACATACCTTTATATGGGACAGGAGTTACGCACGGGGCCATTGTTGTCAAGTCAGAACCACTATACAGCAGTTTCCTAACATTTTCAGAGCCCCTGTAGGACATACCAGAGCCACAGTTTAACTATGTGTGCGCCCCGATCTGAAAATAAGCATTAAAGCCCCTATTGCTAAAAGCTGTAGCAGTTGCCCAGTCCCAAAACCCTAACCCTAAACCCTAACCCTAACCCTAACCCTAAATAGCAATATAGGATATTATAAAATTTTATAGGCGGAAATTCGGCGCATTCTATCAATGCCCTTTCCAACGGTACCGGTCCCATTTGCCTCGATGATTGGACGGCCGCTCTGGTGTCGTTTAAATGATTTGCAAGGAGTCGTAGCAGTTGCGTCCCTTACACCTTTGCTGTCGTGTATCACACAGGTTACACATAAATGGTCATAACTCAGGAACGAGACGTCGGAGCAAGCTGGTTCGAGTACCGTTGGAAAAGTTTGGTCGAGCCCCGTGTTTTGACATATAATATGCCCCAGTGACGGAACGAGCAGCCGCTACAGCGTGTCTTAAACCTGCGATAACCTTTCACTAAGGGCACAGAATCAGTCGCCACGGGCAAGCAACATATTACAGCACCTAGATTTTGCTACCGTACGAAGGGTCTTGTCAAGGGCTTTCCAACGGTACCAGAACCAAGTCGCTGCACCAACAGATGACCGCTTCAGAGCCGTTTTAGTGTTTACAGGCTCTCAGTGATACCCGCGTTGAAAAATTACTGTTTGATGATATCCACATAAGGAAATTAGTTAAATGGCCATTACTCGCAAACGAGACGTCGGAGCAAGCTAGTTTTGGAACCGCTGAAAAGATCTCGTCAAGCCCAGTGTTTTGGCATATATTACGCCCGAGTGACGGAAGGAGCAGCCGCTACAGCTTGTCTGAAACATGGTGTATGTGCTTGGGCAGACACGGGTCTCGATCTATTGACCCTGTGTTAACGCACTCCATGCATGCGCCGCTATATATGGTATCATTTTGTAGGTAGGTCCTTTAAGTAATCAAATATATATTATACATTATGATATGAACAGCATGCGTCCGGCAGTAAAGCTAAAACGCGCTATAAATAAGGCTAAAACGGCCATTTTCGTACTTCGGGCAGGCACGGGTCTCGAACTTTGGTCCCTGTCTTAATGCACAACATGCATGTGCCGCTATATATGGTATCATTTTGTAGGTAGGTCCTTTAAGTAAACAAATATATATTAAACATTATGATATTACCAGCATGCGGCCGACGCGCTGTAAATAATGCTAAAACGGCCTTTTTCGTACTTCGGGCAGGCACGGGTCACGAACTTTTGTCCCTCTGTTAACGCAGACCATGCATATGCCTCTTTTTAGGGTATCATGTTGTAGGTAGGTCTTTTAAGTAAAACATATATATTTTACAGTATGATATGGCCAGCATGCGGCCGGCAGTAAAGCTAAAACGCGCTGTAAATAAGGCTAAGACGGCCATTTTCACACTTCAGGTAGGCACGGGTCTCGAACTTTTGTCCCTGTGTTAACGTACACCACGAATATGCCCCTTTTTAGGGTATCATTTTGTAGCATTGTCTCGCAGGTAGTAAACGAATATGTATTATATAGTATGATATCACCATCATACGGGCGGCAGTAGAGGTTTAACGCACGAAAAGAAGCTGAAATTTCCGGATTTTCGTAATTTCACCAATTTTCACGATATTATTCTGCTATTGTAGCCAAATTGGTGAGTCAACAGGTCAAAAATATATACCAAAATGTGCGAAATTTTATGCCCTGTAGGAAAACTGTAGAATTAATTGCTGGTTTGCTCATGTTACTTCAGGTATATTAATTTTTTTACCACTAAAATGTATCATTTTTTAATTCCTACAGAATCCTGTATAGCAATATATGATATTTTAAAATTTTATAGGCAGAAATTCGGCGGATTCAATGGCGGTGACGCGAATTTTACGATTTTTGCCCAGCCTATCAACATTTTGGAAGAAAATAACGGAAGAAGTTGTTAAGATAGATAAATGAAATCATACTGGTAAGACACTTATGCAAATATACATTACCAAAATCAAAATCAGTAAAATCAGATGAGTAGTTTTCTAGGACGATATTCGGCAAAGTCACCTGTATGTCATTTTTCGGAAATCCGTCATATTTCCGTCGTCGGGAACAATTTAATTCTTCGATTTCTTCGCTCTAGAATTGTCATTCACACCCTAAAACAAAAAAATTAAAAGGTATTTTTCTAAAAGCCTTAAAGTTTGCGAGAAGAGAGGATTTGCAAAGTCGGAACATGGTCAACTTTTTGTTCAGCTTGTCTTTATTTATGAAATGCCATATATGTCATTTCAAAATGCCCCAAATGGCATTTCAAAATGCCCACAATGGACGTTTAGTTTAAAATTTTATACAAAGTTTTGAAAGGTATATATGGGATAAAAAACTAAATAGCTGGATTTTATGCACAGTATGATTTGATGATGAGTGCCTTTCCAAACTTTGGAAGATTGATACTAAAGGTGCAAAACCTTATAATTTATTCACAGATATCTATTAAAAAAGTCACCGCTTTGCAATTAGAAACACTCCCCCCTCCCCCAACCCCCACGGAGCTCTATGGTTCGGGGTTTAAGGAGACTTTTTCGCTGAAACCCACGTTTTGAAGATTTTTTAATTTTTTAACTTTTTTACACTATGCGCCTGTTTCACACGGTTTGTCCACTACATGGGTGGCAAGAGAGGCAAGGTGACGTAGGCCTGTTTTACTTTATTTTAACATCCTTGTTGATATCCACATTTAAAAAGCAGTCGCTTTTCGTACTAAAAAATTTATTAAAACATCTTCATTGATCAGCGTTTGTTGTTCTGTACTGTACTGGTCTGTACTGCGTTTCATTTGAAAAGTGGTCGATTTTCGTACTTTGGAAACTTAACAATTATCAGTTAATAAAGTGTTAACAATACAAAGTCAGTCTAAATGATCCGTCCGCAAAATGACAAGAATGGAATGGTATTTGCAGATTGACTCGCTTTTTACTTCTATCATATTGCAGGTTTAAATATAATGATTGTTAAACATGGGTGTTAATAAAACTTAACATTCTATGATAACAGATTATTAAAAAGAAATGTACTAATCTGTTATCATACAAAGTCAATGTAAATGATCCGTACGCAAAATGACAATATTGGCATTTCACCGTATAGTTTAGTGATTGACTCGCCTTTGGTTTTTAGCATATTGCATATTTCCATATAATGGGGCTGTCAGCCGTCACTCTCAAAAGGGAAATATCCCAAGTAAGAGTGCCGTTTCTAGTCTACGCCGCGTGGAGGCCGTCCCAGTAGTAGACCACTCTCTCACTGCTGGAAATCATACAATCTTGCATACCTTCATTATTTTTGGTAAAGCCTTCAGCTCTCGCATGTATGAACAGCAAGATGTTTTGACGATACGGTTGAGAAGCCCGCTTTAAAGTTATTGGAAAAATGTGTATCTCGTGACCGCTCCATGCACCGGAAGCGGTGAACAGCTGAAATCATTCGATCTTTTGGGCTGGCGAGAGAAGCATCGCGAACACGTGTTTTGTTAAAATTCTTATTTTCGGGTTGTTTTATTGGTTTTTATCGTATTTCCATTTATAAATATTTTTTGAGCTACTCGAGGATGTAGTATCCCGAGTGATATCATTTAGCTTGTAAATATGAGCTCAAGCGAGTTTACCGCCATAACCGAAGTCCCTCAGAATCAGAGAGGGAATTTTCGGGTTTTGAAGATAAGGATATTCTATCCGTGGATGCTAATGTAGAAATTGGATGCGAGGTCGATGAACCCATGTCAAAGAATAGCAAAAATAAAAAATAAAGAGGTTGTTCAACCCACTCGTAATTGCACTAGTGACAAAAATCAGAAAAGTGTTCAAAAATCAGAACAGGAAAAACCAAAATCCAAAGTAAACCCCCAAAGAAAAAATCAAAGAAAAGTAATATCATAGATTTAGATAATGTGTCCTCTGAGGACGTTGCAAATTTGAAGAAAAAATTGGGTATGGGCTTGTCTACTGGGATGCACCCAGAAAACTATGATGATGAAGCATATTTAAAGCCTGATTATGATGATTTTGAGACCAAATTTAAGGGTATGAACAGATGCTGAGGACGTTTCAGACTCTGATTTGTCTTACAGGCAAAACCAAGATAACCTTGTACAAGATAAAAACATGTCACAGAACATGTTAAATGCAATGTCTGGCAGTGATTCAAAAGAAAACACTGATCCTTCTGATACTGAATGGTCCATGCCAAAACTAAAATCTGTGGTCAAGGGGGACCCAATTGTGTCATCATTAGATCAGTTTAGTGGATCTTTTATTAGGGGAAGAGGCTCCTTCAGAGGAAACAGGGGTCGTCGTTTTCATCCTAATGGCGGCTATGCCTCTAATCAGTCAGAGAGTACAGATACATACTACCAGCCGTGGCAATCTAGAGCTATGTATAGGCGTGGTGTTAGAGATCGTGGAAAGCGAAGAGCAACAGTAACATCCCCAAACGAACAGAATTGAACAGTTTACCTAAGGTAGGTATACTAAAATATTTTCTGAACACATGGGAAAAGTTTACAAATGATCCTTGGATTCTTCAAACAATAACAGGTTATGAAATAGAATTTATTCAAGAGCCAGCCCAATATTCAGTTCAAAATGTGATTTCCTTTTCATTAACAGAGAAACAAGTTACTTCAGATGAAATTAAAAAAAATTGGCCGAGGAAGGTGCAATTGTAGAATCGGAATGGGAACCTGGACAATATTTTCCAAATAATTTTGTAGTATATGAAGCAATTTATACTTGCCTGAGACATCAAGGCGTCAGGTGTTCATTTTATATAGATGACTCTTTGAATATGCATCAAATCTATGAAATATGTCATTGTAACACATTGAAAATTTGTTCTACTTTGACCTCTCTAGAGTTTGTTTTGAATGAATCCAAATCTGTTCTTGTTCCTACACAGAGAATTGTCTTTTTGGCTTTATTTTGGATTCAGTTCAATTTAAAGTCTTCTTAACAGAAGAAAATCTTGCTGAAAGCAAAAATTATATTAAAAGGGGAAAAAGTTGTTGTACAAGATTTAGCATCATTCATTGGATTGATCATTAACGCCTCTCATGCCGTTTTAGAAGCTCCTGTACACTACAGAGCTTTAGAGAGAGACAAAATTGTAGGTTTGGGCTCAGAGTTGAATTTCCAGAATAAAGTGTACCTTTCAGTTCTTGGAAAACAAGAGTTGCTTTGGTGGATAAATAACATACACCTCAAAAATGGAAAGCCAATTAGACCGGATAAAGTTTCTATACAATGTAACACAGATGCCTCGAATTTAGGCTGGGGTTGTTATGATTTATTTTTTCTGGAATAGTGTTGAATGTGTAAAGCATATATATTTTTTAGAATTATTAGCAATCTTCCATGCTTTGCAGTCTTTGTATTCCAATAAAAGGAATGTTCATATACTCTTCCAGCGTGATAATATCACGGCAGTTACTTATATCAATGGCATAGGTGTTATCACAGAATCACTAGATAGGTTTGTATGTCAGATTTGGAATTGGTGTCTAGAAAGAAGTATTTTTATTTCTGCAGTTCATGTCGCTGGTTCAAACAATTCTATCGCAAATTTCTATTCTAGAAACTTCTCAAATTCAACAGAATGGATGTTGAAAAAGACATTTTTGTCCTTTTATGCAAACATTTCTTTCTACTTGATATAGATTTGTTAACGTCAAGGTTGAATAAACATTTGGGAAAATTTGCCACTTGGTTTCCTGAACCAGGAGCCTGTAATAACAATGCTTTTACTATGTCTTGGAAAGAGTTTTAGCTCTACATTTTCCCACCTTTTAATTTGTTAGGAAAAGTGGTAAATAAAATCATACAAGATGAAGTAGATAAAGCAGTTATTGTTTTTCCTCATTGGAAATCACAAGCTTATTTCCCCTTCATATCATCAGCTTTGATTGATTATCCTGTCAGGTTACCAAGACATCAAGATTTGTTGCGACTGACACACAGTGGAGAGGTTTATCCTCTGGCAAAGCAGATCACTTTGATCGGTGCAGTTATATCAGGGAATCGCTGCAAAGTGTAAGAATTTCATCACAAGCTATTGGAATCATCCTCCAAGGTAGGCGAAAAGGAACCAGGAAACAGTATGATTTGGCCTTTAGATTCTGGTATATTTGGTGTTGTAAACAACATTGGAATCCATTTCAAACAACTGAAAGTAAGGTAGTAAATTATCTTTGTTTTCTTCTGAAAAGTGGTTCTTCTTACAGTAAAAATAACACACACATAAGTATCTTGCTGCAGACATTGCCTTTCTTTGGAAACTCCTGGTGTTCTTCAAGTATTCTGATACCCAGATTCAAGAAGGGAGTATTTAATTTAAATCCACCTGGTTTTTGGTATAAATTCACATGGGACGTTTCAGTAGAGCTGAAATATATTAAAAGACTTTTTCCTTTAGAGGATTTAGATTTAAGAATGTTGCCTTTTAAACTCACTGCACTAATTGCCTTGACAACAGCTCCCAGAGCTCAAACTTTGGTGTCTTTGAATTTAGATCATGTACATTTTGGTGACAGTCAGATTCAGTTCTTCTTTCCATGTTTATTGAAAACTACAAGGTCAGGTAGACCTAATAATTTTGTATTAAAACTGGAACATTTTCCCGATGAATCTCTGTGTGTTATTCATACCTTGACTTATTATGTAAAACAGACTGAAAATTTGAGGAAGTCTAGAAAACTTCTTATTTCTTACGCGACTTATAATGCCGTATCTACAAGTACTATAGCCAGATGGCTTAAGACAGTGCTTGGTTTAGCAGGGATAGACAGTCATTTCTTTGAGGCACATTCCTTTCGTTCAGCTTCAGTGTCAGCGGCATATAGTAAATGCTCTTTGCAAACTATTTTGAGTACTGCTGATTGAATTAATGAGAAAAACTTTCATAAATTCTATTTTAGAAATGTTATTCCATCAGAATTATCTTTCGCTGAAGCAGTTTTGAGCAGAAAGTAGGTGTTGTGTCCTTTCATAAGTAGTGATTGATATATCGTTTACACATACACTTTTGACTGTTGTTCAGAACTTAATGAATTTTGTTCTGGAATGTTTTTCAGCATTATGTATATTAAATTACACGTGGGATTACTGTAAGTGTATTAATATTAGCGGAGTACTAATTTTCGCGCTATTAGCAGGATCGGGCATGCGCTAATTCATGTCTAGCGCTAATATTAGACTGAAATGAAAGGCTTTCTTAATAAAAAAGTAACATTTATCTATTGATAATACCGTAATTACAATGCAAGAGAGCACAGAGAAATACATATTTATTGTGTAAATATGACAACAACTGCATTCCTAACTTATATTCTGCAGAATGTTTCAAATAAAATAATCAAACCTGCTTAACATTAGTGCAAATGTCATCTATTATTGTAAATTAAGTTGCATTTATTTTAATCTTCGCCATTGTCCGTAAACATCGTATATAAACCTTCGGAGTAGATCGCCAGTTTGTCTGGTCGCGCTAATTACGAGTGTTACCATAACATTTTACTGCTTTGAAAACCAAGTGTGAATTTGAAAACAAACAATTATCACCATTCTGTACTGTATACAATGTACAAAGTGTAAATAAAATTTAATGGAGATCATAACATTTATTTGGTACTAGTACGAGATTTTTCAACAGTATGTATATTGCTTTTTATTTAAAAAAGACTTAATACATATGCAAACTTTATTAAGTAATATTTTTTTGAAGAAAAAACGTGTATATATAGTCCCGAGCAGAACTGTTTCATACAGCAGTCACGTTCGGGTCATTCCGTATTTGATCGGAAATTTGTGTTTCAGCTACCGCCAGTTGGCTATTTTAGCGCTGCTGATACTGCGCTAATACACGTACGCGCTAATATGTCGAAACTACTCAATTTAAGGTGGGTCGATACCTTATTCGTCAAATATGACATTCCCTCCGATTTTGATGAAACTTGGCCCAATTGTAGCACTGTGGTTCTAAACTATTTTTCCGTCGTCTTAGCAACAATGACGTCACGAACGTCACAACGTAGGGCGCCAAAATGTCGAAATACTGACGTTTTGAGTCCTCTAAAATGTCTAATTATGATTTAAAATCAGCGCAACTATACATTTTGAAACTTTATTTAATTTATATTAGGACTAGCATGTTTGTAAGTGGTATCACACCATATTACAACGTACATTTATCATTTGATAAAGCAAACCATGTTCCTTCTGATACAAAATTTTGACAAAGAATCGGCAAATATACGCGAAAATGACATCTTTAAAAATCTACAGACCTATTAAAGGTCTGAATTTCGACACAAGTGATCAATTCGCAAATGAAATGTCAAATAAAAAAGGGAACTTTACGTTTTCAGTTTTTCACAATATAGTGTTGAAGACAAACTGTCCTTCCGATTTTTGGACGTAAAACGCAACGTTTTATCGACGTTGCTTATTGTTTGCATCGTTGTGCTTTGGACGTTTGCATTATATCTTAGGTCATTTTCAATTGTATTCATGAGCCAACAACTTTGGGAAATTATTATGCATCAGTCTTTCTAATATTGACACACTACCAGCTATCTGTGTTTCACGCAAGGACATTTTCCTTCCTTTTTAACTACAAGTCGCTACTTAACTGCATGACCGCGATACACGGAACGTATTTTTTTGTCTCGTTCCCGCTGAATTTGCAGTCAGCGTCCTTTATCCCGCCCTTCATCCGCACGTGAATTCTGTCTGGCACGTTGGGCGTATGAGTATCTTAGTAATGGCTGTTTCGCATACGCACCAAAAACTGAACCGGGGAGAAAAGAAATATATTGTAGCTAAATGACATCGAGGCAAAAACGAAAACATGCGTGAATTGAGTATTTTTTTTTCTTACATGTAAATCACTTTTCCCTAATATTAGTCGAATTTTTACATGATACACGACTACTTAAAACAGGCGTATAGATTCATCATACAATTCCACACAAAATCGTTGATAAATCAATGCTAACGATTTCATTAACCAGTGCCGACGGAATTGTCATATCGCCGTCATCGATATTAAGGACATATCTGCCACAGGTATTTAGATAATTATATTTGTGAAGCACTAGCCGATTCGGAAACCTTTTTTTTTATTTGCTTATTATGTTTATTATGTGATCTCCTCGTAGAACGAAGAACAAACACATGTATAGATATCAAATTGCTATGGCGCGCTGTACGTACATGGCATCTAACGTCAAAACGTTGAGTTGTACGTCCAAAAATCGGTACCATCACGCGCTTTACTACGTGCATAACACACAAGCAAATAAGGCCAGTGTTGCTGCTCAATACTCTCCTTCCTTCAATCGAGCTTTCACCTCTGACGTTCTGGACAAGAAACTTGGACCGCAAAGTGACAATGCGTTTACCTAACTCCTTTTTACAGTCATGCATGCCTTGAACTGTTTTCTGCTCTTCCAGCAGGCTTCCAAAAGAGCAGCGTCTACTCTGTCTTTGAGATTGGCTTGGCCAAGAGTCCTTCTGAACGTATGGGCATTTTCGTGAGCTCGAAGCATTTTGCGTTTCTCGTACGCGAAACCATTCAAAGATGTTATGTGTTTCTGGTCATTAGGAACCCTCAGGACTGGATTTTAAAGCATGACCCGCAATAATTCATCGGCCTTTGGCAACACACCATGCGCTTGAACTCCAATGATATCTTCAAGTCTCTTCATCTTATCGGTATCTGTCATCGATACCAGAAATGATATTTGGACATGAAAAATGGGAAACAAAACTGCTCAAATGATGTCTAAACAACAATCGTTGCCACATACATTGGAATCGTTTAATGAAAATGTTAAAAGCACACATACAGACATGTATATGATGGAGTGGTTTGGACCCAAGCCCTTCAAATTTTGATGCTATCAGTTTAAGATGGAGCAAGGATCCAAGAGGCTTGTAGTGATGTCAATCCTGATAGACAACCCCCAATCCCGGCACAAGTTTTGTCCTAAAGATCATCCTTTCTGGATCAGAACAACCATGTGCAACATCCCGCTGTCTTTCTGTGGATCACCTAGCCTACACAATATTATGTAACTGCCATTAAAACAATAGCTGTCAAAAATTTCATTAAATTCACTTTAGCAAAAATCTTAGAAAGCACGCTTACATTTCATTTACCATTTGGTATAAAAACAAAACAAAAAATGAAGCATGCAACTCTATCATTTTATTGGCTGACTTTTAAAGTGTATCCTAAAGTTTTAAATTTTCAGGGCTTTATCAATTTCTATATTGTAAAAAGCATCTTATTCTAACAAAGTAATGCAGAACCATCTTAAGTGATGTGACATAGTGTTGCGATAATTATCGTTTTAATACTCGTCCGTTTCTACCAAAACAGATATCATAAAAACAAAATACAAACACATTAAATACTGTATGACTTTTATTATATTCAAGGCGATAGTTCTCCTATTGCCGTGTTACAGAGATCCGAGATAATTTTACAAAGCAGGTAAAATCGAAATTGCGAACAACACGATATACCAAATTATCAATACCGAACGAGATAATATCATTTTCCATTACAAGTAAAAGTTATCTTTAAATTATATATCATTATCATTTGATTGTCAAATTGAAATTTCCCGTGGTAGAAAACAATAAACATCCTATAAACTATACGTCATAAAAATGTATTGTTTTTATAAATATGATAATTTGCTTTAATATTTTGACTGCTATCTGAGGAATGCATAAGTATTTTTTATGGCAAAAGAACACAGATATTTGCCCTTGACTGACAACTTGGTTGGGTGAAAGACCTAAATTAAATGGCATAATTGATTTAAGGAGATATGAAATAGTACGTACATGTACACTCTGACAGAATGAGAATGTCAGAATATGCGTGCCTGTTTGCAGCCATCTAGAGAGTATTATTCATACGCATGTGATCTGGTTCAAAATGGTAGTAAAAAGAGCTGGTCAACCCAATGTTTACTGTGGCTGGATTTTTTCTCGTGAATAGTTCTGTCGAGTGCAGGTATTTTAGGGGTGGTGAGGTGGTCGGTTGGAATGCATGCATAATTGCGATAGTGTCCAGTGTCTATATAGAACATATAATAAAAATAACTGTAGTCTTAGGCCTGATGTGGGATATTTTGACTGTAATGCATGAGGTAGACGTTTCACAATATAACATGTGTTGTTTAACACGTCTAGAGTTCCTTTTTAGCCCGCAAATATGGTCGTAAATATAGCTCTGGTTCAACTTAATTAAGTAGAGAATGTGAACGTCTACTGTTTTACGTCTGAATGTATTGTCCTCTGAGCTGTGAATAATGTTTCCTTTATGCTTAAACGATTCCTGTTCATTCTTAATGGATTTCACCAGACTATAACCTTTTACGATATTTGGAGAAAGAATAGCAGTTTTTGAGATGTTAGGAGTAAAATATATTTTCTTATCGTACTTGAATCTATGGCAGTTAGTAATATAACTGCGATGAAAAAGGAAGTTTTGGTGTTCCCAGAATACTGTCCAAACCCCAATGAATATGTTTCATTAAAATACACACTGTTATTACAAGTTCCATGATTTTAATTCCAAAGTTGTACAGATGTTTTGCCTACTAAACAGTGAATAGTGTGTCTGTACACTTAAAGGTATTGAAATATTTGATAATAAGATTCGAATGATTTTTGTGTACACATTTTTTAAGTAATTGTTAAAAAGGTACAAGTTGTTTTGTCTTGTACAATGTTTAAAATTCTTGTTAGAAATCACTCTAAAAACGAAAAAAAAAAAACAAAAGATCTTTGATTAATATCTAAAGCGCTATCAAGACATTCAATGATGCAGTCCCATTTCTTTAACATCATTAGACATAAGAAAAACAGAAAATGGAATGTCAATTTTTGATACTGTCAGAATTACGTAACGGTTTCAGTCACCCAAGTATCTATATAGCCACAATTTATAGATTGTCTCTGGTAACAATAACTTAATCGTGTACGTAAGCAACAGCATGTCGTGACGAGACCAAATTTATCAGATCACAGGTAAGGACACTATATCTGTTCGATTCCTATGTAAAGACGTAATTTAAGGAGTGTCCGCAGAAAGTCAAGGCATATGCATACATAACACATTTTACTCTTGTCTTTGAATAGGTTTTATCAGAGTAACAAGTTCAGCATTTTGAAAAGGTCAAACGCATAGCAGATTCGGCACATAGGACTTTTATTGCATTCAGATTGTATAAACAAAGTCTTATTGGCTAAAGTGGGTACGTCTTCCCTACAGAAGAAGACCAAGTGTGTTGATATTAATGTTGATGTATAAATTGATTTTAGAACAAACATTCCCTGCAAACCACCATCAGGGTAGATGCGCACAAGTTTCATTTATTTAGAGTAACATGGTGGCGTGGAATTCTGTTCAATCACTCGTGCGTGTTGTACCATAATTCGATTATTTCAGACATTATGCTTAGTTAGGCAACGTCGAGATGAAAGAAAACGTGCCATGGATTTGAGTCAACTTCATATGGGAAATATATGAAATATTTTAACGCAGACAATGTCTCAAAAATAAATTCTATTTGGAAAATATACATCCGTATGTATTTTCTTTTCCTTTTAGCCATCTTAAAAATCAATAAATGAGCCGCGCCATGAGAAAACCGCGCATCCGCGCAGTCTGGTCAGGATCCATGCTGTTCGCTAACGGTTTCTCTAATTGCAATAGGCTTTGAAAGCGAACAGCATGGATCCTGACCAGACTGCGCGGATGCACAGGCTGGTATGGGTCCATACTTGTCGCAAAGAAACTATGTTGGTTTTCTCATGGCGCGGCTCAAATAGTAAAACTGTGCAAAAAGTATTTCCTAATGTACTAAACTGATGAAAAGCTAAATTTGAGATACAGTCTTGAAGACTTAAGACAATGACTGCAATATTGACACTGTCATTTAGGAAAGGTCTAATGTATGTAAATATTTCATGGTGAATTGTTGAAATTGCTATGAATAGAAATTCTTGTCTACATATTCTCGATGTCCCTTTCATACCTTAACTACAATGCAAGTAAGTTTTGCGCTTTTATCTGGCTTGTCTAGAGTAGACCTAAAAGATCCTTTATCTATTAACACAAATTTTCAGTGCATCAAACCAAATTCGCTGGTTTTTTGTAGCATATACGTCAATAAATCGGAAAAAGAATTTAATACATATCATTATTCTAGTGTCTAAATGATTAATTAAAAGTTAACTTACTTGCGTAACTATGATAACCGAAGGTTAAAACTGTCAACAGCAGCATTATAACGATATCAATACATACCTAAATTAACTGTTTTTCATTTCAATATTACTTTAACCATACAATTGTGATATTTATCAGATAGATCTATTACGTCTATTGTCATTCTGCTATATAATGTCTATACATATTAATCTATTCTTCTTCAGTTATATCAGGATTTGATACACTATCATCATAACTAGAATCAACGTCATCCAGTTGTCTATCTGCATCTTGAACAAAGTCAAACAGCTTTTTTATTTGCTTGACACTGTTTGTCGTGATATCGAGCATACCACAGGTACCAGATTACGGTTGAACAATGTGAGCACATTCCAACAACCCTTGCTCCAGGTCTGCATGTACAGTACCATGTACAAACGCTTGCTTCGTTGTATTTGATATAAACTTTGTAAACCATTGATAATTAGCTCTCAAAAAGTACTGGTCATCATTTTTCTCAAAAAGCTCAAATCCACAATGGCGTTACCGTTATATTTGGTCGCAGCGGTAATTGACGTTGACTAGAAATCACCAAGAAAAAATATAGGGATAAACCGTAGAACAATGCTTTTAACGAAACTCATAAGACCTTCTTTGATTTACAATTTGTCAATATCGTATTCTTTTTTCTCGGGAGTGTGCAGACAAAGTCAATAAATCATGCTTTTTAAAGGAAGGTGCCACTTTCAAGTACTGAAATATTCGGTCGATAAATATCCTGTTGAACTTAAATAAAACCGAAAATGTCAACTCATATAAAAAGATAAAAGTGTTCATCGGATCGTAAATCTAGAAATCAGAACCACTAAGTGTTTGAAAACATGAAACAACGTCATCAAGTATACGCGTGTTAAAACTAGATCAATGTTACTTAAGGCAATAAATACTTTAAAACGATATTCTCAACCTGCATCATTAATTGCTTAAAACCACTCTAGCCATAAAAGCACGTGTTGCTTCTGGTGCTGTACCATACTAAAATTGCATTTGGCAAGAAATACATTACCATATATTTCCTTGGCGCAAATCCATTATAAAATGCGAAATAACTTCTAGCATGTTTGAAATGAATCATACACTATGATATTTAAGTAGATATGAGACCATTTGCTGTAAATGCAACTTAACAGCCCTTAGCTTAAAACCTAAACACGGCTACTAACTCATAAAAGTAGTGGAAAGATTTACACGTTACGTCTTCAATTCTTTATATTTTTCCCTTGGGTCTACTGAAACATAACATGTAAAACGATTTTATCAATGAGCTATTTATGAGTATCGTAGATGCATCGTAAGACTGGACAAAAAAAGAGAAAATAATATACTGTGAAATCATTAATATTCGTGGGGGATTAATTTTAGTGGATTTCGTGGTTGAGTCTATCCACGAAATTTAATCCCAACGAACAAGTAAAATTCCCATTAATCTTATGTTCAAAAGTTGAAATCCACGAATTCATATCCCCACGAAATTGCGGTTTTGACCAAAACCACGAAATTTCATGCCCACGAAATTAAATGAATTTACAGTATTCTATTACTGGCATAGTATATCAATTACAGCAAACCTTTTCTGCCAGTAATGTACACAAGCATACATACGGTAAAAGTTAAGGGTAACATCGTACTATCAGAGTTATAAAATTATGGGTAAAAATTTTAGTTTTCAAAGTAACTTTCTTAGTTAATGAGATTAACAGAAGAGTTTTAATTGTTTCGCTTAACATTTTATAATGCTAACTTTGTAGTGGAAAATGTCAATTTAGTTCGTCTTTAATTTCCATAAAGCTTTTGTTTGTTGTTAATTGTAATGAGGCATTGTTTTAGTTTTTGGCATAGGGATTGGGGGCAGAGATAGAAATGCCATAAAAAAATCATTCGTGTTTTTGTGCCAGAGTAAAGGTTTTCGTATAAATAAAGACGAAAATATAATAAGGTTTTTCTATGTTTTAGCTTTGTCCAGGCTTTTGATACCGGATATTCCAGTTTCAAATATGACCTAAATTTTATAAACGCAAAGGATCTGACCGCCTTTTAGCTAGATCAGTTCGTAAATATAGTTTCTTGAGTGTTGATAATGTTTGACTATGATTTATCTAAGTGAAAAATTTTATTACCTAGATAAACTATTTCTCATGAAATAGAGAAAGTGGGAGCCCACAGGCCGCCCAACAAGACAAAAATGTAAACGTTCGCAGAATCGGATTGATTGAGCCTGCGCATGGACCGTAGTGGAAATGCATGTACCCTCCACGCTCTCTAGCTCCAGGTTGATTGGAACTTAACATGTTACAATTACCAACATTCAATTTAGAGAAATATACCTGCACAAACTAGAATTAAGAGACGTAATACGAGTTTATTGGACCTGCATATCAAAGAAATTGTTAAAAGACAATATAAATAGGCAGGCACCATATCCAAATGATGACTTAAAAGCAATACTCCAAAACTCGTCCCGCTTTAAAAATCCATTTGTAAAGAAAAACTACGTTTAACTTAATTTTGTGAAATTATAGCATTGCAAATGCATATACAACTGTTCTGTAAAAAGGCGAGTTTTTAAGAGCACTGAAATGTAGCCACTTATAATGGTCCTTTTTCCAGAATTCAAGCATTCATCAGTAAATTGAAATGTTTTTTTTTTTCAGAATAATATATTTATTTTATATGCTGTTCTATTTTCATGTTAAACAACTCTTTTTTCTATGATTTGCTGATATTCAAATGTCAAAACATCAAAATCCATCGAATTATTAAGTACAATAAAGTCACCGAAAAGCTTATCTTTATTTCGTGTGTTCCGAACACAAATTTTCAATTATTCTAACTGAGGTTCTTATTGAACTTTATCTGTTAGGCATTTTCATTTTGGCACCAAACCAACTGTGGGGGAATACATACTAGGCGGTATCCAAATGCTCTTTATCTGCTGGCATCTAAAGACTAGACTATCACTGAAAGTAATTACTACCCCCGCAATGCCACTTCCTAAACGCTAATTATGTATCTGTTTTCTGAACTTCAAGGCGATGATGTATTTGAACTTTAAAAGTGCAGAGGTAGTTTTTGCAATTTTACACGCCATACTTACTGAAACAAAAATGTCCTTGTATAAGCAATCATTTCTGTCTGCATATAACTTTTGTGCCTGATACATACAGCTATTTTATCGCATGCACCTTTTTTCTGCGAATGGCGTACTAATAACGAAATCGTGACCTTGACCGACTCATGCTACATGACTTAAGTTTGAAAATCAGACTACTTGATAACGCATTATAGATAATTTATCAAAATGAAAGATTTATGCAACACTCTGTGTAAATTTAAAATACGAGGGTGGGATCAAAAGTAATACAACCAATGGTGTTAAATGACAACTAAAGGTTGGATTAAGAAAATCTTTATTTCAAACCTTCAAAGTAATCTCCTTTGACAGATACACAACGTCTCAATCTTTTAATCCAATCCTTAAAAGCTTTCTGATAGTCTTTTTCAGGTATATCACTAAGGCGGTTAAATATGGCGGCCCCCAACATTTGGCGGGATGTATATTTTCTGCCTGCAAGCTTTTTCTTGAGACGAGGGAAAAGGAAAAAGTCACAGGGGGCTAGATCCGGAGAATAGGGTGGGTGTTCTAGAACATATACTCCCTGATCATTAAAAAACGACGTCACAATCTCAGCCTTTTGACTGGAGGCGTTGTTATGTAACAAATAGATGCCTCGGATACCCGTCTTTGGTCGACGTTTCTGGAAATACTTGAGAAGCTTTTTAAGAACTTTTTTCTTATAAAACTTGGCATTCATTGACTTGCCTTTAGGAACAGGAATCTGGATGGCGAGACCGTTAGTAGTGAAAAATATGGCATGCATAACCTTTTTCACACTTGCAATCCTTTTGGCAATGCAAGGCCTTCTGGCATTTTTGGTGAGCCATACTCGGTTACTAATTTTTCGATGCGGTTCGAAGAAATGTATCCAAGACTCATCACCTGTTACTACATTCATAAATGTTTTTGATCGTATCTTGGAAACCTGTTCAAAAGCTTGCGCGCCATCTTAACGAGCGTGCGTTTTTGCTCATCAGTGAGCAAATGCGGGACCCACCTAGCACTTTTCTTCTTCTATTTCAAAATATTTCGCAGAATGCACAACACAGTTGCTTTTGAAAGGCCAAACATGTCCGCAATCTGCTGAGAAGTATATCTTGCGTCAGAAAGTACTATTTGTTTGATTTTTTCAACAATCCTTGGACTACTTGCAGACTTGGGTCAACCAGTTTTAGGCGCATTTTTGACAGACTCCACGCCTGCACAAAATTTCCTAACCCATCTGCAAACTGTGGAAAAGGACATTTCATTACTACCATAAACAGCACATATGTCAGCATAAATGTCCTTTGAACCTCTACCGAGTGAGCGCAAATCTTAATGTAAGACCTAATTTCGTTCGCATTTTTGACACTTTTACCAAAAATTTTGCGTAACCGCCTACGAGTAGGGTTTGTGCAAATGTGAATTGTGAGCGATATATTGTGTCTACATGTAAAGTTTATACGTCGATTGAAAGCTATTACAACGGGGAACACGTGCAAGGCGTGAATTTTGTACTCCCGCTAAAAATAGCGGTTATCAATAGCCAGTGGCATTACTTCTGATCCCATCCTCGTATAGTGTCTATTTCTTACACTCTGCTAATTGTGCAACGCTGAGTGAAATGGCAGACAAAGCGTTTATTCTTAATGCCGCTGTTTACAGTTTTAAAACTATGTTTCGCTCAGTAAATTTAATAAGAATATTGATATATCTAAAAATGATAAGTAAGTTTAATTAATTGTATATTGAATAAACTTCTTTTAAACTTCTTTTAAACTTCTTATTTAATAGATACAATAAAACCTGTTCAAATACCAACATATATCAGTTTACAGAAAGAGCTGAATACGGTCTGCGTATCACATGAATATGGGTGTGATTAGCCGATCGATTAAGGTTTTCCAGATAGAGAAGTGTCTTCCAGACCACTGCTGTAATTATTCGTCGTACAATAAACGAAACAAAATTGCACACCTAGAAAACTTAGTAAAAGATAAAAGAGAACCATCTAAACTGTTAAAGTGTAGTGTTTAGTTTTGCCATTTGCAAAATGTAAGATTGGTGATAGAATAACACAAATGATATGAAACCCTAATAAAATTCTTGTCCTACTACAGTTCTTTTAAAGATATTCATTGTTATTATCACTGCAATAAGATTTGATGTATGTAGAAGAGTAGTTGGCAATGATAAAAGCCAATAACATAAGTGAGGTTGCAACATACAATAAAGGTAAAAGAAGTCGGTATGTCACAAAACCAGATCCGTTATTGTAGAGGATTATATGTTAGGGGCTTGTCATTGAAGGGATTAAATTCATACATAGCAATAATTCATGCATAATTGTAATGCCTGTTTACATGTAGATATATGTAAAAATAATGGTCACAAATGCTCAACAAAGGTATTCGATTGTTTTTGTTTTTTTTTTGAATTTGGGAAAATGTATTTCGTTAGAACTTTACGTTCTGTGTTAGACTCGGAGTCCAAGTTACTGATACGCTTCAGAGATTTTTCCGATAAGATTTCAAATATCCGTGACTGACCACCGCATATATATCATTGAGTGCTTTTTACTTATGTTTTTTTTATGAAACTTAGGTCCAGGAGAAGATCCTAAAGTGATCTGAAACATATAAAGTTTTTTCTTCTGTGACATTTTTCTTCTCAAAGGAATAGGACGATATACTGTGCGTACAACATAGGTACAGTACTACAAGTCTGTATCATTCCTTTTGAAATAAACGCTAAGAAATGCTGTAAGAAGGAGACATTATTCAAAATTTACTTTGCCAAACAACCAGACGACATTGCGACAGAAAATGCAATATTCAGTTACTCCATTTACTGGTTTAATGCAGACGTATGTTTACGACAACTATTGTAAGAGCAAGCTAGACATTAAGACATTATAAAACAAGACTTATCAAATAAAGCATTTTTATGATTTTGTAGAGAAGCATCTATTGAGAGGGTAGATGTCCAACAGAATAATATTTTGTGGCCTTCTACAACTGGTAAGGTAAACAACAATTTATTCCATGTTACGTAGTGAGGTTGAAAACACAGCATTTAAACTTGATGGGATCCAGTTAAGAATTCGGTTTACTTTTACATCGGGGTTGATTCAGATTTATTAAATCGTATAAAATTCAACTTCGAGTAACTGGAAGTATTTGCTGCAAAATTGTCATGATTATTTATCTCTGTCACTTGAAAATCTTTATCCAGATTTGAATTACGGGGTCCTTCATACGGAAAGAAGAATGAAATAATTATAGATATTTATAACTTTTCAGCTTTAGTTTTATTCTTATCCATAAAAATATGTGAAGATGATTATTCTATAAGTATTTGCATTAGCTTTCTAATACAACTGGAAAAGATGAATGTCGCGTGGCTCGTGTTTCCATGGTTTTGCATTTTCTCTCCTTTTTAAGCAGAAACTATAGATAATAATGTAGTTTTATAACAGCTTCAATACCATTTCACTCACCTAAACACTCACATTTACTTCTAGTTGAACATGCGCACTTTCAAATCTAACAGTACACCGCTTCCTGAAATACATTGAAACATGGTACATTAATTCCGCTAAAAATTTTGATTTGTAACTGTCTTTACGTGTTACTATTGTAATCTTAATTCACACAAATCGTACTTTTGTTACATCCATGTATAAGAAACTACTCATAAAGAATTCTAATTTTAAAAATGTAGTTCAAAGAAGTCGCCTTTTCCTTTAAACTAAATATTTCTATTTATTCAGCTGCTGCGAAAGCACATGATGATAGCATTAATATTAATCAGGTAAATATATCGAAAAGGACAGTTAAATACAAAACAAAAAAAAAACACCAACATATTAATAATGGGAAATTATCTAAGCAGGTACTGATGTTTTAAGGATTCGAACCAAACAATCATCTGTACATAAAGAACACCATAATATCAAACAGGATATCTAATATAAAATTACTTAGTACTATCTTCAGCAGGTACAGGTAATCATGTATTGCTATAATTCTAAAAAAACATAATTGGTGTTTCGCAGTCAGAGGAGAGTAGATGTTTAGGTACATGATATGTGAAGTTGTACTCCGGCCAAATTTTGATAAAATAAACTTCTTGTATTCTAACAAAACTCAAATTAATTAATCATAGTCATATTTTGTCCTTCCGAAAGTGATATTTCTTTGTTTGGCAATGCCATATGACTGACTTAAAAAATAGATTCACAGCAACTTTTTTAAATCTACGCAAGCTATTCATTTTCTTACCTGTTATATCAATAACTAGTCTCTCCAGTATTTTCACAAGTTCACAAGCAGATTAATAGGAGGGAGGCTGTGTTTCAGGAACAAGGCTTTCCCTGTTGAATATTCATCCTTCCATTTCCCACTTTTTCTCAACACCCAACCATTTCATCTACACTTTAATCCCCCCTCCCCCCCCACCCCTCGACACACACACACAAAACACACACACGTTTCTGTATTTAACATATAATCAAAATATACTTGTTGTTGCATTTCTGAAGCAACCCACTTACAATATTTTTCTGTTACAGCATCATTTTGTTGTGATGCATTACTCTATAACTGTGTTTGGAATGATCTGTGCTTCCGGGAAATCTACCCTTACATTTTATCTTTTTTTTTGATGACAACTTGTGTATTGACACATTATGTTTTCGGAAGACAAAGAGATATAACCACAGTAAACTGCAAGAAATACTATGTCAACGGCATTCCCACCATTATTCGCTTTATATTATATGCACGAAATTTGATTGAAGAAATTCATGCATGAATAATTGAAAAAAGTAAATATGGAAAATGTAGAAGAATAGAGATATGTAATTACTAAACAAATGAAGCTTGTTGGTACGTAAATTCTCTTTTATATATTTATTGTGTGAGAATAATTTGTATTTTAGATGTCTTAATAAACTGATATACGAGGGTTGACCAATAAAAACCCGCAAAATGACCATCATCAATAATAATGAAACGGTATAATGTAGGTAAGGGAATGTCAAGTTGATATGTCAAACTCATGTTTCCTTTGGAAAAGATAAGAAAATTCTAGTTATCAAGGTAACCTTCATCTGACCGGCACAGTGTTGTCTTTTTTTTCTACAATGCATTTGCTGAAACATTTCGTATGTACCACTTTCTTTTTTTAAAGTTATACTTTCCTAAGTCGTGTAAGCACGGATAATTTGAACCCTTTACGTTGTATCCGTTCTATAATTATTGTTCACTTGATACAAGAAAGTAAGTTTCGGGAAATTCACTGTTAATTTGGGATAATCACATGTACAGTGTAGCTGGATCACAGTATCATGATTTATTGCTATTTATAATCAGGATCATTTGGCATCCAGTAAATGATGTTTCTATAAATATTTTATCCAAATACTTTGCTACGAAGCTAGTGCACTTGCTCTCATGACAGATACATTTTTCAACTGAAGAAGCCCTTCGACCTTTAAAGATAGAAGTCGAGTTGCTCTTTTGTAGACATATAAGGAGTTGACACATACAGTCACATGCAAAGTAAAACCATTAAATATCATAAAATAAATAGATGAAGAGACGCCGTGGTGCCCAGCTTTGGAACGGAGAGTGGCTAAATCCAATTGCGAGTGTAAATCTGATTAATGCTTCCTCTTAAACCCCACAACACAGTGCCAATAAAAGTTATCTCTGTGAACTACATCCCTAACACAGATGATTTTAACAAAAGGCAAAATAGTAAATTACAAAAAAACGGACACTCGTGTAAAAATATATTAAAAGAAGACCTATAGAAAACTATATGCTCAGTACCTCAAAGCCGTCACATAGAGATATTTTGAAAGAAATTTTGAAAGCCGTTATAACTAAACACCGATAAGGGCGTCTAAGAATCCAAAAATATTAACTTTTCTTGATTTGTATACTGTAGCATAAATCTGATTGTTTAGGCAAATAAACTTTTGTGCCATTAATTTCTGGCATCCTTGCGAGACAAAATTGATTTTACGTCACAATATTCTAATGACTGACCCCGGCACATTTGGTATTCGTAGCGGAATTTATTAGCGTATGGTAAGTGTATTGCATCAACATGATTTCGAATATGTTTCTACTTTCCAGATTTTATTTACAGTATCGTTGGTGTGTTAGTTTATAAGATAGCTTATTATATTGACAGATCAGAGGCGCATTTAAAGTTTTGAGGGAAAAATAAATTTCAAGATTGTGCAGCGATTTATGCTCCAATATGTCTTAATTATCTTAAAATCTCTTATTTCCTGGATTAAACTAATGAAAAACTCTAAAACTTCTGTATCTCAGTCAAATCATTAAATGACAATCATGGTAAAATTATTTGAAGACGTTGAAAGCAATCAAGCTAACTTATCTGACCTTGGTTGATTGAGAGGTAAAGAAATATACAAAGATCATCACGCCTTCAGCCGAACACAGCATTCAATCAATTTTGAACAGTCCCACAGACGAGAAATTCTTGCTAAATAGAATCAAAGTACAGAACGATATATTAACGACCGCCATACTACAGACTGCTATTATGAAGACTTCTAAAAGCTGTAAAAGATCATTTCGAGACAAAGAACACTAACAAGCAAATCAAAAGCGTTTCCGGTTTAATGAGAGGTAATAAAATGAGAAATTCTTGCTCAAACCGGGCAAATCTTATATTTCATGAACAGATGGTGGGTTTCGAAGATTGTTGTAAAATTTAGCACTTTAATCAAATATGCAGTATACACTTTTCTTTTTAATGTTATCCTTATTAGTTTTGTTTTTGCATCCTGACATCTAAACAATCATACATTATTTTGACATTGATGCTCAACCAGAGCGTTGAATTTTTCATGTGAGGAAGCCACCCAGCTGGCTTACGAAAGGTCGGTGGTTCCACCAAAGTGCCCGCTCGTGATAAAATAATACACCACGGAGGGACACCTGGGGTCTTCTTCCATCATCATAGCTGGAAAGAAGCCATATAACCTATAATTGTGTCGGTGATTGATTAATTAATTGATTAATGTCTACATTGATGTCAGCCATTTTGATACAATGACACATTATTTTGTCATTGATCAATGTCTTCATTTAAGATTTTGATACTGTAACACTGACACATTATTTTGCCATTGATCAATGTCTAAATTTAAGTTTTGATACAGTGACACGTTACTTCGACATTGATCAATGTAGCCATTTTTATACAATGAAACATTATTGCGACAATGATCAATGTCCACACTGAAGTGAGCCCTTTTGAAACAGTGGCATATTATTTCGGCATTGGTGGATGCTCACATTGCCATTTTGACACAGTGAAAGTTTGATCAATGTCTACATTAAAGTGAGTCATTTTCATACAGTGATACATTATTTTGACGTCAACATTCAAGTGAGCCATTTAATACAGTGATATGTTATTTTGATATTGATCAATATCTGCATTGAACTTAGCCATTTTGAAACTGTGGCACATTATTTCGGTATTGATTAATGTTTACATTGAAGTTCGACATTTTGATATAGTGACACATTATTTTCACATTGATTAATATCTACATGGAAGTTAGTGATTTCATACAGCGACATATTATTTCGACATTGATTAATGTCTACATTGAAGTTAACAATTTGATACAGTGGCACATTATTTATCAATGTCTATATTCAAGTTAGCCATTTTGAGATACGGTGACAAATTATTCTGGCACATTCGTTTATTATGGTTTGTTTAAAATTTTGACACCTGGGTAACAGATATTGCATAACTGACTAACTATTATGACATTTATTGATGACTGTGCGCATTCAATGCACTTCTGTGAGTAAAGGTATTTATTATATAATTAATGATAACGCCAAGGTTATTGTAATATGACGTTTTGCCCAGGTACCCATATAATTTGATTTTTTTTTGGAAATAACACCACTAAAATGAACTCTTGGAAAATGTGTTTTTATAACAGAGCCCAATTGTGCAGATGGAAAAGTATGGCATTAGATACTGCTATTTTATATTAAACGATGTTTACAGCGGAGTAATCTGAATACAACTTAGCAGTGTATTTTCTTTTATTTCGATATTTTCTCAAAGTCCTATATTTCCCATCAAAATATTTGACATGATCTCAGATCTTTGTTACGAAATATAGTTAAAGATGATGAAATGGCAAAACTCGTGTCATCTGTTATTTATACAGTTTAAAGTTCATATTACTTTCGTCGTCTACACGCGTAATCAACTTAATGTAATATCCGGCGTATGTAATTTGTTTTGGAGATTTTGGGATAATTTTCTCTGACAAATTACACTCGGGTTTGAGAAGGCTGGCGTTTAAAGGACATTATATTAAGAAAAAGCAATGTAGCAAGTCTGAAAGAACAGAAATGTTTGGCAGGGGGTAATTGATTATTAATATTTCTTTGATGAAATACGATTGAGACTTATATGCCTTTAAACGCTGAATTGGATATTTTGTATATCAATAAATAAAGTATGGTTTTAACAGAACATAATGTATACATGTTAATCATAATACCAAGCCTTTTTAGCTGAATTAATGATGCATTTCTATTTTGTTTTACAAACAGGATATGTTCGAAAAAAAATACGCTACGAAACTTTCATGCAGAATCGTTAAGGGGTTGGAATGATGTATTTATATGAACATGGACATCAACAACCACAAATGTTCATCTTTTGTGGACAAAAACACACTAAACAGCTGGTATAACATAAATATTCCTCCACAAACTAAGTGTCATGCTATTGCCATGGTCTTTGTTCTCTGGAACTTTGACCAATGAAGGGGTTACACTTCTGGTCATTCCATTATACCAGAAGTATCTCTCTATGTTCAGAAAAAAAAACTGTTACACATCTTCAATTTTATGTATTTGCTGTGGTGTTGAACATGACAAAGTTTATCATAGTTTAAAGTCAATTTGACCGTTTGTGAATTTGTTCCTGGAAGTAGCCATTGGAAAGGACAGATAACTTTGGAAATTTAAATTAATGTCTTTTTCGGTTTTAGAGAAATCGACGTGTGATCCGTGGAATAAATTTATTATCCTTTAACAGATTACGTCTTACAAAATGTTTCAAAAGTTGATAAATCAATACTTTAAATAAGAAGATATGTTACTCTATCGGAGTATAGCACATCTATTAACTGAACAATTTACAATTTAGATACGGTGACTAGACGTGGCTTTGTGTCCAGTGTTCCAGATTGTATTTCGATTTCTCTAAAAAAATGATACAAAACCAGTACATTGTCTTACCAAAAACACGGTCAGGAAAACTGGATGAAGCCTATTATAGTTTATTTCTAATATATCTAATTACAAATCTCTCTCTCTCTCTCTCTCTCTCTCTCTCTCTCTCTCTCTCTTTCGCTCGCTCTCTCTCTCTCTCTCTCTCTCTCTCTCTCTCTTTATATATATATATATATTGAAAAAAGGGTTTTAAGGAAATAATCAAATCCTTTTGAACTTAACATATAATAATTATTTTATTTATTCCTCAACCTGGTTTCAAAAATCATCATCAGGAGGGTTGCAAACAATATGGTGTCATTTGACGTTGTCCATAAAAACAAGGAAAGTCTAATTTTCTAACAAATAAAAATAACTTTTATGTGTATGATTTTTTATGTGTCTCTGTTTAGTGAAGGTTTAAGCTGCATTATAAACATCATTTTCTCGTTGTTTTCTTCTGGCTATACTGTCCGTGAACATTTTTTGTAAAATGGATATATTTTATATATCGGGAACTTAGGTCCCGCATAAACGTCAATATGTTCGCTCACGTAAAGAATCATTTTGGTGGGGTCACGGATGTGTTGATTGTGTAAAGTCACTCTGTTCCGAAGATTTGAGATTTCACCAATTTATTCTTGTTGACATCCCTGGCACTGAATGACATATATTTTCTCACTTATCCGACAGAAAAAATCTCTATTTTATCCGAGCTGGGAAATCTTATCTCACATGTTTACACTCCGCGTGCGAACTACTTTCTTGCAATCCTTTGATCAAGCTCCATATGTTGCAGAAAAGTTGTATGAAATGCCTGTATTGAGCAATGAGTCTCCCACTGAATCTAAGCCTACTTTGCCACTACCAGCACAGGTTAGTTTGAACGATAAACCAAGTGATTGGCCTTGTACCAATCTAGTACCAATTAATCTAGATGATTTGAGCAAGCTCCCTTTCTAAACAACAAATATCATATTGGTTCACTGCCACATCTTCTTAACACCCTTGGCTTTGAAGTCCATACATGCTTCACAGCAATAAAGCTTAAAAATGACAACAAATATGTATAGAAATGACAAAAAAATATGTTTAGATGAATCAGCAAAAATTTTAAGACTGTTTCAAGCATAAAAGTTAAACATTTGCTACTACTTCTGTTCCTAGTACAATTAAAGAAATTGATAATACTTGTTATATCATGTTAATACAAGTGAATACTTGCCTAAAATGTATATTTTTATACTTTGATGTCTTTGTTAATGGCAAGTCGGATTCGGCCCTTTTTAAAATGTACAATTGCAAGACCGTACATGGCATTATGTCAGAAAAAAGAAACAGCGTTATATTTCACCAGGACTATCTTGTTTCCACTTGCTAAATGCTCATTTCAAAACAGCGATCGGTACATATTGTGTTCGAAATCTGTAATTTATCATTTGTGTTTTACCTTTTTAGGCCAATCGCTTTGTCAAACCTGTTGAAATTGAGCAGTACCTCTTAGTAAATGAAAACTCATCAACTAGAAGAAAAACATTAAGTCATCAATAAACTTCTTGAAAATTACCTTGCACTCCAGAATGAGCATCGTCCAATTCCCAGATTCCTGCATCAGAATTGGAGATACACATCTCTCAGTTTTTTATCGGTGTACGCCAAAAGAATGGGCAGGAGTATGAACCTGTAACATTAAGAAGTATGCTGAGTAGCTTCGAAGATATTTAAAGAGACACAATTATGGCACAAATCTTATCACAGGCTATGAGTTTTCAAAGACCCGTGAAGTCCTAAAATGTAAATGCATTTGCAATAGCGTGCGAGTGGTGTAATTTCACAAAACAAGGTGAAACACAGTTTTTTTGCAATGGCTTATCTTTATGTCTTTACAAATGGCATTCATTTTCAAAGGGAGACAACTTTTTCTCGACGAATACTTAATACTCGGAAAAAGTTGTCTCTCTTTGAAAATGAATGCCATTTGTACTTAAAATATTCTGAAAAAGTTGTCTCCCTTTGAAAATGAATACCATTTGTAAAGAAATAAAGCTAAACAATTGCCGAAAACTGTGTTCCACCTTGTTATGCGAAATTAACCACTCGGACGCTATTGCAAATGCATCAAAACGAACATGTGTAATAGTTCTTTGAAAATGGTAAGTTTTTAAAGGCGTTTGATTGTCTGGAAATGGGGCCCCTTTAGGCAGTCCTTTTCCGGAATTCAATGTTTATATGAGTATACTGACACTTGTTTCGTAAAGTTATATACATGTTTTACATGCTGTTCAATTTTCATGTCAAACAACTCTTTCTTTCTATGATTTGGTGTTGTTTGATTTTTGTTTCTCAAGGCGTACTTCTAAACCTTAACATTTTTTCAGATTTGGTGGTTGTCTTTTGCTTTTTAATAATTTTGAAGTTCCAGTCTGTCATCCATGGGTCGCGTTGTAGAATATTTAAATCATGTCAGATTTGTCCAGATATTTCAGGATTAAGTGGAATAAATGTGCTAACCTATGATATGATATCTGGCTGTGGTGATTTGTTTGGCTTCTGATAATATTTCTTCGCGGTTTAGGTCTTTTGCTTTTCGAATTTCCGACTGTGATCAAACTGATATATCTGGATCTGTACTGACTTTGGTGTGTTTCGGATGGCATGACTAGAACAGTAGAGACTGGCATCTGTCGTTAGAATCCTTTGAAATAAGCATCTCTGCCTTTAAATACTAGTTCCACTTTCTGAAAAATATTACAATATCTCTTATCTCTGACTCTAGATTAGACAAATGCGATCAGAGCTTGACGGCTTATATCCAAGCTATAATAATCACCAGCTATAATAATCAACATCTCATTAGAGATCATTGCAAATGTGTTCATGATGTGTTCATGATGTAACATAACCCTTGATTGACTCCATTGCTGTGGATCATAAAATCCATAATGGCCTTCACAGTCTGTATAATGAAGTGCTTGCAAATGAGTACCTTTTTATTACCAGATGTATGGGAGAAGTGTTAATCAATTTTACTTTAATAAACTTTCATAAATGTATCATCTTTAAAATGTAAATAAAGTAGAAATGAGTATCTAAAACAAAAATAATAATACCAATAGTTTATTGTTATGTCAAATCATACTGCAGTTACTGTAATTTCCTGTAACTAGTTTATACTTGACCTGTATGTAGAAAAAGGAATGATGATAACACCAAACAAATATAGATTATTAAAAGCACTGTCCTCAAGATCATACGACAACAGAAAAAAGAGAAAATGTTAGGTATCATGAAATTAATGCTATACCTCTTATGATTGACTGACCATTAGACTGATAATAAAGCATTTGTCACAAAATTTCAACTTTTATAATTTTTCTCTTATTTTATGTGATAGTGATAAATGCAAGTCTATCTTAGAGATTTTCGTTAAAAACTGGTTGTAATTTCATCATATGATATTAGACATAGGATATTAACTGGCTACATCCACAATTTTAAAAATAAAAATTTAAAAAATATGTATAGCATTGTCTAGGAGTTAATCTACTCTTATAAAAGCTTTGAAACTTGATTACTGACAGACTATATGTTATGGCAACACATGAGAATTATTTGTGGTCACTAATTTTTACACTGGAAATTGAAAAGCGTTTGTAACGTTTTAGTCAAGGTAAACTGCCTAATTGTAAATATCTACATTTAAGGGTCATTATATACATATTCCTTCGTGGTGTATTGTTAAAGACAGCAGGAAACTTTTCATTGCCATGGCGGCCCGGGTTCGTTTCCCGACTGTAGTACCTTTTTTTCTTGATTGAGCATTTAAAGATAGTTTAGAAACAAAAACTCATATTATATTTTTCATAATATGACCAAACTTCAATTTTAAAGGAAGATCATTTTAGCCAAAATGTATAGGTCAGTGCCTTTAATGGGAGAAAACTTATAAAGCAAATCACACAATCGGTCAAAACAATAACTGGTGGACATTATATTTAGTAACTTTTATAAAATACAGCAACTACACAAGCTTGAGCATACTTCTGCAGGAAATTTACAATATGGTAAAGGCTGTACTTCCTTTCATTTCTAGAGAAAAATGAAACATCTGGTACAGGCAATTTGAAATAGTTTAATTAATCTTGTTGCAGGTCAGTTTAGTCTGTTGAGATGAGCCTAGAGAGAAAAGGGTTTTCTGTTGGTTTGTTTTGTTGGGTTTAACGTCGCACCGACATAATTTCGAGGAAATATCAGTGTCAGTATGAAGAAAACAATAAACCTTATTACAGATTACTTGACCTCAACAGACTTTGTAAGTCTAGAACAATAGGTATGTTTTGCTGTCAGTAGACTTGTAATAGATGTCAGTTTCATATTTTCGCCTTGTTTAACCACCATGCAATCCAAAAATGACAGACGTTCTTTACTGTACTATATTGTAAACTTGATATATTCATTCAGGCTGTATAATATTTGAAGAAGATAATCTAGCTCTTATTTAGATTTATTTCAAATGATGAAACTGTCATCTAAAACATTTTCCACTCTGTTTTGAACATTTCCATGTATTCTGTTCCGTAAATGTGTTCAGACTGTTTGTATATTTTTTGTTCTAAATCTCCTATCACGAGTGTGGCATAAGTTGAAGAGACTTTGGTCTCCATTGCAGTTCCTTTGATTTGTTTGTAATATTTATCATTGAAAGTAAATGTGTTGTTTTTCAAAATAAAGGCCACTAATTCTTGTAAATCTGTTCGGTATTTCTTCTGGGTGTTTGTCCAGCAAATGAGTTATCGCTTCTTCTCTTTGTGTGTGTGTGTGCGTGCGTGCGTGTGTGTGTGATATTAGAGTAAAGGGATTCAACGTCGAAGGAAGCAATTATCATATCATAATAGTCATTCCCATTGGATTAGACAATATAGCATGATTAATAATAAAATGTCATATTGATCCGATGGCGGAGCCAAAAATACAACGAGCAATGACGTCATATCGTTAAGTCGTTTATTAAATCTATAGGTTTGTGTGCATATTTTACAGCAAGTCCATTAACCCAATAAGATTAGTTTCGATACTGCTTTATACACACACCCTTCCCCGAATTGTACCACACAATCGTATTGGTTCGACAGTTGCATATATATTCAAATCTCGGTTATCATGTTTCACAATTTGGCAGTTTTTACATATATTACGTATAAGTGTTGACCCACAAGTTCTCACAATATTGGCAACGGGTCTTTCCTACTACAATTACAGAAAAAAATGCGAAAACCGGGCCCTCCAAACGCAGGAATCACCTGGAAATCGGGCGATATTCTAAGTCCAACGTTTTTCTCTTACAAATTCAATTCAAAAGCATTCTGAATCTGCATTCTGAAAACCGGACGGTTTTTTATGACCTGAAAGGAATATTATTGATAAAAAAAATCTCTGAAAACCGAACAGTGTATTGTCACTTTGATTTGATTTTAGAAACATCTTAATCTAACAGGGAAAAGTAAATAGATTTATTGTTGTAAAGGTGATTTGTCATAAAATTACAACTTTTCGAAATATGACAAACAGAAATATTCTTATTAATTACTAAATATCGATATTCTAATGATGCATGTTTTATGATTTATAAGAGCTTGCCTATCAATATCTCCGCAATGTTCTTTTCATCATAAAGTATCACTTCAAGTGATGTTTCTTTTTCTGTAAAAAAAATGAGACATTGAACATGATAGGTCAGATGAAATAATTAAGAATATATATATATAAACCCTCAAAATAATGTGTGCCAAATCCTCTGAAAATCGAAATCCTCTGAAAACCGTCCTTTTGACTTGGTCCGGACAAGGTCCGGTTTTTAGCGTTTTACTGTATTTATACGTATTTAATTTACAACAATGGCAATATATATGCCAATTGTTCAGTACTTAATCAGTTAACAATATTTCAGCTACAAAAACATAAAGTAAGTGTGTTTCATGAGAACAGACACATTTGTGACTGATTGAAACATGCTGACGATATGACGTCATTGCTCCACCATTGTATCAATATGGCATTTTATTATTAATCATCTTATCTTGTCTTGACCAATGGGAATGACTATTGATTAAACATTCATTTCTGATTATGCATTTTTCTTTATATATGTAACATTAGTGAAAGGCAATTTTCGAATAAGACTGTATTTTTATCATTTGAAATTAATCTCATATTTCTTGTAATAGTGATTGCTTATAATATTAAGTGAAAAGTCAATGCAATTACATGTCTGGTGCATAATGATGCAAGTTTCCATTGTAATACGACTAATAAAGAAACGCATTTATCGAAATGGAAAGACATACTTTGAAGCTTAAATTTGGTATAGTTTGATTCTGAAGTCCATGAAATCCTCAATGCACAGAGGCCTACGAATACCAAAAATGTATTTATGATATTGCGGTATTTTTTTTGACTGTGACTTATCTTTAAAGTCTGAACTTTGTTAGGATATAGTATTTTGCGACGAATTTGGTATCTTGAATTTCCGATGAGATATATTCGTTAATTTGTAAACAAATTACAAAGTTTGCTGCTGAATGTATTTTATAATTAAAGCATTGATTACACTTTTTATGATTGTTAATTTTTGCTTATTGTATGACGATATTCTCAAAAAATATATTTTCTATGAGCCAGAAGCATTTGTTTGCTTTATGAGAATTAGATTGTCCTAACCACAAGTTTCCGTGGATCAACATGCACCTCAGGTGCATTTTTTATCAAAAGTTTTCCAGTAAGGTCAGAGGGTTGAGATGACATTAGTCTACACCCATTTAATTGTTAGTATGTACGTTAGCTTTAAGACAACTTTTCAACATATTTTATAGTCTGTACTTTCGATTTTTGACCAAGTATTGTCAACACAGAAAATCTCTTCATGTATATTATTTACACGTATATTAAATGAAAATGCTGTCTTAACACTAGAATAGATTAAAAGATCAATATATTAAAGTGATAAAACAAATAACTAATTCATGGTCTAGGTGCTGTGGCAGGGGTAAAGGATATATTTATTTTGACATTGACATGTATACAGACAATATTCAGTAAATTACATTTGTACCAGGTAACGTAAATGTTTGCTTGATTTTACGACTTTTTTATGTTAAACTAGACGTTACCTCAAAAACATCAATATAATCATGTTCTATAATAACATTAAAGCCGTCAAAAGAACTCACAATCTACACAGTGCGTCAGTGAAAGATAAAGTATTAATAATATGCAAAAGAACTCACAATCTACACAGTGCGTCAGTGAAAGATAAAGTATTAATAATATGCAAAAGAACTCACAATCTACACAGTGCGTCAGTGAAAGATAAAGTATTAATAATATGCAACGCCCCATGTGGTTTTGGGACGATCTATGTATGAAAAGAATTGGAACCACTGCCTTACCCTTGCATGATCGTAAGAGGCGACTAATAGGGACTTAACACTTGGTTTTGCTGTAACTCTGTGATTCCAGCAGGTATGCACATTTGGATTCCATACCTCATGTTTTTATTTTGATGTAAATGAGATATGAAACCAAAATTTGTAGTCCTGTTTGGCGCCATATAACCTATACTGTGTTGGTGCGCCGTAAAACCCAAATAAATAAATAATAATATGCAACACCTCTCTACTTAAAAATCCAACTTTTTATTTGAACTTCCGCCTATCTATTTGAAGCTCCACAATTTTTTGTTCAAAAGTGTTTTGTTCCGGAAGCATGGCTACAACTACTGGATCTTTGTCCATGATTTGTGTACATGTATATCACCAATGTTGCTATCTAATACATCTTGAATTTAAGGACTGTAATAAAGTAAGTGATTTTCTTGAATGAACTCATCTGTTTTGCATAAACCTGTATCACGATAGTATTATTTATAAAGTTTAGTGCCAGATATATCTTTAAAATTCATTCAAGGCATTAAAAGTTACTTCGAAACAAATCGTGGAATATATTCTTTTCCAGTAAATGAGTCGTATCACGTGTGTTAAATGCTTGACATGACTTGAACTATTTTTCTTATCAAGTTCCCAATGCTTTGTTAGCAATGTTCGGTAGGATTGTTGATGTATCAGATGTAACTAACAACTTGATTCAATCATTTTGATTTACGATTACATATAAAATGTAAATAGTGTCTGCAGTTAAAAGCATTGTCTACTATATCATATACCAAAAAGACATTGTCAACGTTTAAATCCAAATTAAACAGTCATATCACGTCTGTATTTTATACTTCCAAATACAAATACAAAGATAATAAAAGTTCTTTCTGCATAATCCTTTACATCTCTCTGTGCCTTTTACTTATTTAGATGATATATAAACGTCACTTTCTGTAGGATTATGGGGTTAGGGTTTAAGACGATGGAGCATTCGCAGGCTTTTTTATTGTAGAAAATATAACTAAATGGAGATTTATATCCTTGATGCTTAGTCAGCCTAAATGGTGACATAATTTCCATAAAATACACATCTTACAGATTTTATTCCTGAACTTTCTTTTAATTCCAATGATCCTGGCGGAAACAACTCCCTTGGCTGCTTTAATTTTCCATCTGTATATTTTCTGCCGAAATGAAAGTGCGCTTAGACCAAATTTCGTACATTAAAGTACTGTATTTCAACATTCATGGATTTTACTCTACTCTTAAGGTATATCGAGCAGTAAAACTCTAATTTACAACATTTTCGATCTATGTTTTTCTAACTAAAGAAATAAGGTGCTGTAACTTACTAGTTTCATGACTGATGAATTGGAATCACCCTGTAGTGCTGTGCTAATATTTGAATGTTAGGATAAAGCAATGTTGCACTAAATAGTGTCTGACAAAAATATAACAACGACAATAAAACCCAACGACGAAAGTCAAGCTAGAAAAGATATTTCAAAAGTCACAGCCTTTTGCAAAGCACTTTGAAATAAAGGTACGTGTAAATTAGCAAACGTTTACACCAACCAAATATTTATGTACATGAACAAAAATGAATGCAATGATTAAAACATAATTCGTCGGATATGTAATACCTCTGTGGTCGTATGTAGTCCAAAACAGTATTCAGTGCCATTTTTCCGCCTAGATTAGGCTATTTTCATGCCAGATATAAGCTTAATGATGCTTGATGTATAGGTTTATAAAGAGGAGAGCGGTGCCATCGGGTGATAATGGCCCTTGCAAGGTGATAAAAGCCCGAGGGCCATTATTACTCAAAGGTACCGCTCTCCCATGTTTTACGGTTTCCCGGTTTATTACATGTTTACCTATAATATAGTCAGAAAAGTTTAGTGTGTGATTTGTATGGGTACTAGCATCTACTGGCATAATAACTTTTCAGCTTTTCAGGTTCTATATTATTTGTATAGATACTGTATAAAATCAAATGCCTTGATAGTTGTACCATATGCTTATAGCATAATTTAGGGTTTAAAATAAGTTATTTCACGAATTATTTTGCTGGTTTACCTCCATGAAACGTCATGATTTCATTTCTGCTAATGGACGTTTTTTTCCCGCGCTAACGTCAGGGCCATTATCGATAATGGCCCTAGGGTCAATAATGATAATGTGATAATGCATGAGGCAATACGATAAGAGGAGCATTCTCAGCACAAAATTGTTACTATTTATAAATTAATGAAGAATGTTTGTGGATGATTTTGAGCTACGTCATATGCTTCGTGGTTTGTGCCGAAGCTGCTGATTTACCCCCATCAAGTGCATCCCTTTCTCACAAATATTATTTATCACGGCAGCAAAACACAAATATATTCCTTGAAGGTTATACATATCAAAAGTCACGAAGCCGTACAGACAGTATACTCAAGGACTTTGCAGAAGCTAGAGCATTAACAGAAACACCATTAATGTCACGAACAGGTGATTGTTACATGTATCAAACACGTTCGTGCCTTGGCGGATTTAATAGCTAATTATCCGGGAGTCCGCCACCTGTCCCGTTCAGTTAAATAGGAAACGTAATGACCAGCTTAAAGGGACTGAACACTACTTGCCTTACTAGCAGTGTGTTTCAGAATAAAGTTGGAATTCTACCAGAGGAGGCATTTAATTGGACAGTAATACAAAACACATTTGCCTCGAAAATACAGACTACAAATATAAAAAAAAAATTGCAAGCAAGCGTAGTTATTTTAATACAAAGAAAAAGCGAACATAGGTTAATATAAACAAACAGATGTTTGTAGGATCAAAAACGTCTCGTGACAAATGAAGATAATATAAAAGCTATATTTTGTAAGTACGCAGTTGAGAATATATAAATATTGCAGGACAAAATATGCGGTCCTTCTAGAGCTTAACCCACTCCGTGAGAACTACGTTCCAACGCAAGTCATGTCTAAACGATATCATGTGACATATCTCAACGACTTCTGGTTACGGTATCGCTCAATATGACACGGCTTATATAATTTTCATATATATTAATTACTTTGATTATATTTACTTGTGTTTTGACATGAACACGAATTCAGATTCCAAAAGTAATTGCATAGATTGATTAAAACTTTTAGATTTTTAAAACAGGCGTCTGTTATTAAGAAAATAAAAGCATTTTGCTACTTTCCAGAATAAAACAATATACTACACTTTTTTAAAAGCAATATTTACAGACAGTCAATGATCGATTAAAGACAATGCCAGTTTTAATTTTAGAAATATATTTCTGCAACTGCTTTATAATAAACACGAAATATTTATTTGATATCATGTTTCTCACTCTAACCGATGATGTTACTAACTCTAAACACAACACAGGCAAGCGTTACTGACACTCATCGAAGTCTTGTCACTTAACGCATTACTTATATTCCAGTAAAACATACCAGCAAGTCTGCGATTGAAAATAAGATTTTGTTTCAAGTGTGTAGGTTTTTTTATCATTTAATGGTATCCCCAAGATATCTTTGTCCAAATGAAAGCAATATGTTCGAGGCGGCTCGGACTTGAGTTATACTATTACATGTGCACACTTTAATTGTCATAAAGTCTGTAAAAAGATTCTTTTGAAGCACATGACGCAACTAAGCAACATAGCGCGACTTTAGGAAGAATGAATGCATAGTTCCCGATGCAATGCTAAAAAAAATATAATTACTACACATTTACTATTCATTATAGCAACGATATAAATTTTGTTCTTTAGCTAGAGTGGAACTGAAAATGTCCTAGTTAAAGAACTTAAAAACGTGATGACATTCATGAAACTGACGTCACAATTGATGGCACGCACCTGATATGAAACTGGAACGTCAATATGTATAGGTTATTAACTTTGTATATGGATATATGCACTTGTTCTGAAGCGGTAATATTGCGCGATTTTAAATAGGAAACCAAATGGAAAATAATTTTAGGTATGTAATAATGAAAAATATTGCACGATCGCGGTCCATTGAAACAAAAAGGAAAATATTTTTAGGTATGTAATAAGGAAAAACTATTTTTTGCACACCGGACTGGCGTTTCCGCAGGTTTTGCCCATGCCTGCTAAACCGATCTTGCTGGTAATGACAACTAGCGCTTCATGCATTGATTATATATGGTATTGTATATGTGAACTAAGACAATATCAGGTACCTTGAGACCTTCTCTCCGTCCTTTACATATACTATATTTCTCGGTCCAAAATACGTTATATTACGGAAAGAACATACCGTTACGCTACAAAGGATAAAACTAAAATGAAACTTTGTTATTGTGCTTCACTGAAACCTTATAACTTCAGTTTACGGACGTTAATTTCCCGCGCTGGGCGTACATACTTTACCATAAGAAAGAGTACTGCAAATAAAGAATTTCTATTTGCTTTGAATTTCTATCATTATATGTAAAATACGGTATGCAACAAAAAAGATCTGTTAGAAATGCATAATTGTATACGATATGCAAGAAAAATTGCAGTAATGTGTTAAAGAATTGGATAGATATATCCGTCCTGAGGGCACTTGAGTACGAGTTAAGACGTCTCAGGCTTCTAATTACATTCGCAGGTAACAATAATTATCATGTCCGGACAAAATTAGCAATACGCCTGCACATGATGACGAAAATATTTGTTACGAAATAGCCAATTTATTTGCAAAGTTCTGGAAGTAATGCTTCACGATCCTGATTATAAGTACAATATTGATAACAGGCGTACGAATGTACGTACTATTTAATAAGTGTGAATGTAAAAGCTGTTTTGAGACCATTTAGTTACAATGAAGCGTTCTACATCTCTACGAGACAATTAAAAATATTAAGGTTCGTGGTGATGGAAAGTACTTGGTGCTTCTCTGATCATTATTCCATATACGGACGGGCATCTTGGTAGAGCAAACGACTTTCTGCAAGCGTACTAGATGGATTTCTTACATAAAAACCCCACACCCAAAGCTAAAGTTCAAGCACATAGTTGAGAGGGCAAGTGATTCGAAGTCAGCGCCCACTGGCCTTGGAGGTCTTTCCCGTTTTAACTTAAAATGGGTGCACAGAATATATAATGCCATTTTAAATGATTTATTTAAAATTCATACAAATCATATTATAAATCTTGCTGAATATAAATTAACTCTAAAACAAGATCTTTTAAGGGAATCTATTGCAACAAAACAGATCTTTTCACAAATAAGTGAAAAATGTCAAACTATACGGGCTTTTAGTATAATCAAAAGATCTAATTAATTGTGAATGTTTTTTTAAAAAAAGCAAAGGGATTAAACAGAAAAATAGCGAATGATCACGAATGAATACTTGAGTAACTGCGAACATAATTGGAGGCAAGAAAAAAATAATGATTTAACGAGACAGATGAAAAGCAAGTTATATTCTGCTTTTAGAGGAAGGGTCGCAGTAAAATGCAAATCTGTTTGAGATTAAAATAATGCTTATCTCTGCAGGACTTTCAATTTAAAGAAAGGAAAAGGGCGATTCAGTAAATCGACAAAGTAAAGGAAATTCGAGTTACTGCACGACTTTTACGAACTGAGTCTGATAAAGAAAAGAGAAAAGGTATAGCAATAAGCTGCATAAATTTAACGTATCTTAGTAAATGCACAAGTTTCGTAATTTAAAAAAGAAATCGGGAGATGAAAACAACGCAAAATAATGAAATTTTCAGGAAATGCGCTGTTTTAAAAAAGACGAGAAGAAAGACGTGCAGTAGAGTATAAAACGTTAAAACTGTATTGTTGTTCCAAGTATTAAAACCTGTCAGGTTCTCTGACCGCTTTTAACGTAAAATATAAAATGAAATGCATAATATGTGTACACTTTTTCAAAACTGAATGCATGAGTAGTGGTTCAGCAGAACACCACTATTGTGTAGGAACCACCAACAATGCTTACAACATTGTCATGGAATTTGATATAAATGAAAGTAATTCTATAGCGAACACCTGAAGATACTTGTTTCATTTGTAGAGCATAAACTTTACATTTAAAGATGTTTTTCACAATTATTTCTAGCGTACAGATTTTTCTATAACTTTGTATATTTATAGATTGATGTATCTTAAGTTAGAATAAAAAATAAAAATGATAGGTACCCATGCTTCTTTTTTCAATATTCAAAGTTTATTAAGAACACCAAATTGGTATTTTTGTTTGAAGAAACAATACATACATGTAATAATAAAACAAGTGCAAACAGCTATTTACTTAAAAATTCACTCTGATGTTACTGTTTTTCCATCCCAGCTAATGAAGCCACTATAACTGTCCATAAAATGTCAACATTTAGATATATTAACACAGAAAAAAATACTCTTGACAGATGTCGAAAGTATCTGAAACTGAGAAAAACACAAAGTATTTCCTAAAGATATGAAAAATCTAGCGGACAGAATTTTACCAAATTTTGTATTATGTAAGCTAGAACTAAGACATAAAGCACTAAACCAAAAAAATGATATCAACCCGTGCTGTTTTCAAGAAAAATAAAAGAATGTTCACTCCCCCACAAAAGTATTTTTCATTACCCCACCCACCTAAAAATTATCGATATTTTTTTTCTAACACAACAAAATGCACAATGTTATTAACAGTTTCATAACTAATTTTCTTACTCACATACTGAGTAATACTCCTTTAAGGTTTTATGCCTCTAAGTCAAATACTTTTTGAGATACGTGCTACACAAGCTTTCGTGCCATTTACGTATTATATATTTGACTTCGTCAAGGGACATAATTCTGGTTTTACTGAGTGAAACCTCAAATAAAAAGCCCTGGTGCACAACTTCGCATGCTGAATTTAATTCTTGTATGGTTTCATGACTCTAGGCCGTAAACTTTTTGAGGTACATGCGACACAAATTTTTAGACCCTTTATGTTCAATTTGACTGTCAAGGGCCATAACTTTGGTCTTACTACGTCAAATCAGGGATGAGGCACAAAAAGTATAACGACATTTTAGCAAGTCACATTTGGACTTGAAGGAGATAGATCTACGTTAGGATTTTCTGGAATTTTATCTGACTTAAGAGTCGGCTGAATCATAACTCGACGAAATAGTTTAACTTTGCTGTCCGCAATGTATTCGATTCAAGCAAGATGATTTCTTGGACACGAACTTCCTAGTACACCTCCCATAAAACACCATCACTTTTAAAGGTATAATATGCACGACGTATATTGTCAGTATACACGATATTTTTTTGCGCAAGTGCGCTGCATTTCCGACAATTATGTACTTTCGGCGGCAAACCGTGGAGCTTGCTTACAGCAGTTATCGCTTGCTGCGCGATTGAGTTGCGCACAAAATATTGTGATGAACTCCTTTAAATGTTCATGCTGAAATTGTATATGATTTTATGCATCCATTTCAAAGAATTTTACTCCAGCCTGCGTAAGACTATAACATGTAAAATGATGACGACAAATACTTTTGTCATACTGATTAAACTGTTGTACCTTTCTCAGACGTACGCATCATACAGTCATTTATGAAAGTGTCACAGAAATGTTCTCGACGTAAAGATGAAATGAACATAAGTATTTTCTACAATTTCAAATGGTAATTATGATGTTTAGACTTTGCAACACTGTATGTGAGACGTCGTCATGTATTGTGTGTTATCGTTGCAGACTTGCAACATTTATGTATCTTACGTAAGTTTATTTGTAACTAGTTTATTGTATCTTCCAAAATGCTGCAAATAGCTAATATAGGTTTCACACACCAAACTCATCTTTTAAGTTATGAAAACGTAGAATCAATTGTTTATTGCACAAAATAAATGAATCAACAAGGTTATTCGGAGCGACACCGTAGCTTCATCGTTGAGATATGTCACATTAAATCGATGAGACTTGACTTACGTTGGAACGTAGTTCTCCTGGAGTGTAATCGTTCTGGCGGCATCTGATTTAGAAGAAGGCCTGGTGGAGGGAACTGGAAGAACTGCATAGTTTGTAGACAGTTTGCGGTTTAAGTTGTTCCAAGATGCAGAAGGGATATAAAATAAAACTTGGTCTTCATTTATGCTTCTAGTATAAAATTAAGATTAGACAAATATGGAAAGCTGTGTTCTGTATTCAGCTCTTTCGCCGTTAGACGAGACAGAAAAAAGTATTACTTTTTATTCTTGTTAAATGTAAATAGGTCCTTCCGTTAATTTCGGAGTTAGAAAATGTTTTGATGCTGGAAATGTTAAATCGATTCATAATTTCAACATTTTACTCATTTTCTAACATTCTGTGCGTTTTGTTTTTAGTTTAAAAACAATACCTGTGTCGAAATGATAATTGAGCCGCACCATGAGAAAACCAACATAGTGCGTTTACGACCAGCAAGATCCATGCTGTTCGCTTTCAAAGCCTATTTCAATTAGAGAAACCGTTAGCGAACAGCATGGATCCTGACCAGACTTTTTAAACTATTGACGGAATAGGAAGATCTCCCTATCCGCTGTTGCATACAGACCAATGATAATTTGTACACATCATTGGTCTGTTTGCAACAGCGGATAGGGAGATCTTCCTATTCCGTCCATAGTTTAAAAAATATCAATTTACATCAAAATATGAAAGCCATTAAAAAACTTACCGAAACACAAGTAATTATTGACTTTGACCCGTTATAAAACAAACATTACCAATCATACTAAGAATTTTGGTTTAGTTATAAAACATACTTAAAGGCATAAGGAGAATGTTGACTTTGTTCCTGTAATAATGCAAACACCCTATGCAATTTGACTTTTTTCCGTAAACATCAATGAGAAAGATTTTGTATGTATAAAGATACCTGATTATAAAGTCTAAACAAAGAATGTAAGTTTGCCTTAGAAACTCAGAAACAGCCAGTTACAAGATGGAGTTATGTTACTAATCTCCATGATCAGTTCTATAATATGACATATATATTACACAAGGATGTAATTCTCCGCGTCTACAGGCGCAGAGTATTTGTGATGGCTTTTTGGCAGAGTATTTGTGATGGCTTTTTGTCAGTGCAATGTATGTCGTAAATTACGATTTTGTCCATTCGATTTGCAAAATTGCTTTAATGTGTGAATTGTCCGAGCAGTAACATTTCTTTAAATTATAAAAAATGGTGATCCATATAATTATGCAGTTATTTGAGGAAGATACTTACGACCTTGGTACTTTACGAACTATTTCTTTAAAAGTCGTTTTTAGAGTTACTTATCGTCATCATCCCTGGTGTGCTTTATAACACTTATTATTTTTGACTTTTAAATGCTTTTATAGCTTAACATCTAAAAACTGATATTGTAACTTTCACAAACACACAAATAAAATATCAAAACCTGACATGTATTCTAAGTATTTTTCATAAAGTTTTGTTAATTTTACTTAGGGCGTTATTTACGCACTTAATCTTACTTTTGCATGGTATTATAGTTCAAGGTTAAATAATGCCAGTTGGTACTCTAAATAGCCACATTGGTTTTTCCTATCAAACTGTGAGTTTAGCCCAATATTCATGAAACCCCATCAGACTGTAATTCCCTAGGGTCTACAACAAATACACCTCCTGTTCTATCAGTACTACGTACACTGCTTTGTTTGGCGAGTTTCTTTGGCTGCATCTTGCAGCAACTTTCGTACTTGTTATCGATGAATTTACTATTGGAGTAATTTTAGACAGGCTTACTTTAATTTACAAATAATATATAAGCTAGACGCTTCAATATCACGAAGATGTTGCAGAACTTGATGACGTCTTGAAAATATTTATGATTAATATAAGAACAGAACGTGTTTAACAGTAAGAAATTTCTGTTTTCATGTAATCTTTATATAACTTAGAACTGTCTTCACGTTTAAAAATTAGAAATACACATTTACGCTTACCAGAATTCTATATGTATAGTTTAAGAGAGCCAGAACAATGTCGCACCAAATAACCTTAAAGTATATTGACGTTGGTATTGACAATCAACATGGCATCCAGCAAAAGCGTTTTGGAATAGCTATTTGAGATAACCATTTAATAAACCGATGATAAAATACATTAATTTCCTTTTAAATACAAACGTCATTCTTATAGATTATTACTTTTGTTCCGGTGGTAATGAACGTTCATCATTTGAAATAGATAAGCTAGTTATGTCAAAAACCATGACATAAATTCTTACACGTGATAGTTTAATAATCATAAATATATGTCAATACATAATATCTATCCGAATCCTGTACCTATCCGAATCCTATTTTGAATAACAATATTGATTCATATTACCGAACGAGACATTGACTTTTTTATCAAAGTACTTGCTTCCCAAAATACAGAATTGCTTTTCGCTACCTTAAATAATTCTGAATATTTCATAAATATCTAACCTTAAACCGAGAGATAATTACATTAAGAAAATAAGAACACGTGTGGTCTGAAATAGCTGAAGTTTATACTAGACATGAATATCAGAAAAAATAAATCTCCTACTAGCACAGTACGGATTTTGACATATTTCAAGAACTTAAAATTATCAACCGTTATTTTTGAATGGTATAAATAACATTAGAAATGAGAAATAAATTCAATACGCATAAAAACAAACAACAAATCGTCTTTCAGCTCACATGAAAATGCTCTCATTACACAAAGAAGGCAACTTTATGTAATCTTGATCTAAAATGTTCTTAAAGGAAAAATTAGATTCGCCTGTTTTTAATTATCCCTTATAATTCACGGTACTTCCGATGGAGGGGATATGTCTGTTGATTGCCAAACAGTAATATGTATAGGTATTACAGTTACAGCGACATATCTTTAGCAATAATATAATAACCTCTGATGTTTAAAATACACTATGTGTTTCAAATCTTAATAAAAATTTAAAAATGCTTTAAACCTTGACAAAACTTAACAATGAATAAAATCAGCCAGCTAGATAGGCTTAAAAATACATAAAATTATTCGCGCTTCGAAATTACTTTTCTTGGTAGTACTAGTTTGGTCTGAAGTTTATGCTAGTATATTTGGGCGCTCTTTGTCACGTCTATTTCGTGAAATATTTCGGCGTATATAAGTGTGAACTGATATTGTTCTCACCACTCGAGGTTTATGATCGGCAGCAAACAGTCTGTACCCGCCCTCCCTCCCATGATGTATGTTGGTGCTTGTATTTCAGTTATAGCTTGCTTCAATGAAACAAACTGGCCTGAAAATTTCTTGTCTAGTATATTAACTTTATTTTATTATAAAATAAATGTTGTTTTTGGTTTATGTTTACTGGTCTACACAGGTTATGTTAAGTTTTGAATATATATAATGTGTGTTTGTTTTTTCTAAGTAAATCACTCCGATTGTTAGTTGTAAAGCTACAATTTTGGTTGTATCTGTTTGGTTCTGGTGATGTTTTTCTAATAAAATCTTAAACACCAGATAAAAAAATTAGTGATTTTATTAATTATTCACGCCTGTGTTTTACACAAACTTGAAACATTTATCTTAACAACATGATTAAATTTACTTTTAGTCTCGTTTCAGTTCAAATTTACCGGGATACTAGATCGCTTGGAACCATACGAAGAACATTAATTCGATTGTTGAAATATGAATTTACTTCGCGAACAATTGTACACTTTTATGCTGCCAATTATATACCTTATTCCTACTTTTATTGTTTCTTTTTTGTCTTGTTGAAGGTAATTGAGATTAGAGAATAATTGATTTACTCACAGCTTTAGCGTGAGTAAGTAAAATTTATCGCAAAAGTTTCCAGGAGCATATTATGTATAAGGAAATTGATTATGAAATAAAGGTTATACTTAGTGTTGATCTTTCCTTTATTTTATCAACATTTTATATAAACGGGTATATAATTTACTGCATTGCTTCAAAATTAGAATATTTGTAATTTATAGTTTGATATAAAACTTGTATTCGACACTGATAAGTGACATATCAAATGGAAAAGTATAGCTGAAAACTGTCAGACATCTAGTAGAATTTGTTATATTATCAATCATTTCAGAACATAATCGAGTTTTTTTCGGATCATTTTACAGTTATTTCTGAACTTTATATATTTTTTCAATAATTTTATTTTTTCACAAGCGCTTTCAATTGTACAGTGAAAAATTAAAATTATTGAAAACAAAACTCAGAAGTCTACTGCTGCTTTTCCTAGGAAATTGAACTTTTATATATTTTATACCTGAAAAAGTATTTTACTGACTTTTTCATATATATATATACGATATGTTGTCTTGAAACTGAATCTGAAACTGTTACTAACTGATCAAATATCTTTAAATGTTTATACACATTACACATGCAAATGTAAAATGAATATCATAGCAAACAAATGACTTCTACATTGCTTTCTTTCTTGAACAAATATAATGAAGTAAGCCAATTTGATAAAATCTGTAAGAGGACTCATCGGGAGCAAAGAATGCAATAAATTAAAATACCAGAAAATATACCAACACTGAATCAAAGAAAGGGGAGACTTTACGGCCACACCACGGCGCTGTCATAGTTAATAAAGTAAGAAGGGTTATTGAAAGCATAGAATGTAACCAAGCTAAACAAATAACAGACACTGTTTGATTGTGTTTTGTCATGAGACATAATGATTTGTACTATACCCCTCATGCCCCAATGTCCCTAGTACCGGTTTTTCATATATATTGAAAGGACGCGATGATCCCAAACGATCAGAGAATATAATTAATCCAAGTACAGGGAGGCTTTTTACGGGCGCTGTTATGATAGTTAATAAAATATGTTAGAAGATTTTTGGAAGCATAGAATATAACCAAGCAAAAATAATAGTAGATTACCACGTTTCACTCATATTACTTGATCACACTTAAAGTAAGATTTGCGTATACTGAAAACACATCAGATTTAATCTTTTCCTAGAAGCAAAGTATGTGAATGCCATGCAAGCATTTTACTGATTTGAAACACATAAATCGACTCTGAATTTTGAAACAAGAGAAAAGCTCAATCGACACACCATAACTTTATCATACTATGATTTAAGATATCAAACAATTATATATTACTTGCAGCTGGCTAAAAATCCTGTTTAATCAAATATGCAGATTATATTACCTCAAACATTTTTCGCCTACCAGAAAATCGTTTCATTTCATTAAAAGGCAAATTTATGCAAGTCTGATTAAACTATTCCCAAAGTAGAGAACCTGATTTCTGTGAGATATGTTTGTCTATTTAATTTACAATTACTGCTACCCTTGTCAGTCTGAGAACAAGTCAGGATTTTCATTCCAAAGCTTCTATATAAAAACCGAAATAAACAACAAAAATGTTGTGTTTTTTTTCAAATATTTTTTGCAGTTGCAGTATGTACTCGGATGGTTGTTGCTAACACTTCTTGCATCATTATTAGAACATATCAAAATGGTTATAATACACGACGTTAAACAATCACAATCCCTAATTCAAATTACATCAGTCGAAAGTTCGTTGAACTGAGCCGAAATCTCGACCTGTCACTAATGGTTTTCTGCTAAATTTGACAATTTCGTTGGTGAAACATATTTTTTTTATCAATAATTTTGAATACAGCATTATGTAATGCATTCGAATGTGCTATTTTTGATAGGATCTTCACACCTACAAAACAAGAACAATGTGAAAAGGCATTGATATGCTGATTCAGTTTCCTTTTTAGGTTACTGACCGTTCCAACCCGGTGCCCCTATTTTTTAACAGGTTGTTTTGTCTGTCTTGTATTGTGTGTTGCGTATGTTTTCTTGTTTGTTTTAAGCGTTTTCCCTCCGCCCCAATCCCCCTTTTGCCCTCTCCTTTCCCTTGCATTTACGCTACTTTTTGCATTCTCTCCCTCCCCACCTTTACTTTTAGTAAGCTTTGGCAGCTCCTCTTTGTTTTGGCAGCCGAATCCCAAGACGGTACTTGATTGTTTTTTCCTACTGGTGTCGGTGCGTTTGTAAGCTTGTGAGCCTATAACGGTGCCCTACTGTTTTCTTATGTGTTGCTTGTTCGTTTTTCTTATGTTATTCAGTTGATCGTCATTGTGTGTTTATCGTTGGTACACGAGTGTCTGCGCTATTGTGGTTTACGTTGTAGTGCGACTGTGTTTTAAAGAACATGGCATTCCCTTGTATTTTCGTCCTTGTTCAACTTTCCCCTTCGGAATCCTCCCCCACCCCCGACCCCATTTCGCCCCTTACCAATTCCTTCCCCTTTATCAATATTTAGCTAATATTTATATGTACTTGTTGGATGTTTGAAGCAACCCGTCTGAAATATTTTTCCATTACAGCTTCTTTTTGTTGCGGGCCTACTATGTAAATGCGTGGCTTTGGGGCTGTGTTTTTGGTGCTCTGTGCTTCCGAAAGATCTACCCTTACCTATTATCTTACAGACAAGATATATGGCGCCAATCAGGACTAAATATTTTGGTTTCACGTTCATTTACATCGAAATAAAGATATGAGGTATGGAATCGAGGCTTTTATACCTGCTGCAATCATAGAGAAAAGCACGATCAAATATTAAGTCTCATTTGTTTTTACCTCCGATCATAACGTGTGGAGCACTTTGAAAATTAAGTCTAAAACCCAATTAAAGAGCTATACCTCGATAACGGTTTTAATGAGTTTCATCCAGTGGTATTGAATCAAAATGCGTATCGTAAACAGATGCAAGAGTAAATGTTTTCAATACACAAGTTGTCGAACCACAGGTGACAAATGAAATATATTACAAGCATGGATTATATAATGAGCATTTAATGTAACTTAGTGGGATTCTGTATCATGTCTTTGTAAACTTGATATTAAAAAAATGAACAAGGATAAGTTGCATAAATTTAATAACCATAGACTTGCGCTGTTTCAAAAGAGTCGGGCCATAATATCTTTAAATGGAACGTTTTAAAGTCAAATACAACTTGAAACAGAAAAAAAACCCATCTACCCGTATGTGTTACGAATCCTTCGTTTGACTATTTCCTATATTATAACTTTATATAAACACTCCATATGCTTACTTAGATGAAAGTGTGTTAAGGTGATTCATCCTTTCAGAACCATAAAGCGTTTTCAAGAAGGTAGGCATATAACCACAATTCATTCCTTACTAAATTAATGACACATTTTGTGTGCACCATGATAAAATGTATTGTCAAAAGAGGGTTGACTGCTGCTCGGTTAACAAAATTAATACTAGGGATGGAAACGAATATTCCAATATTCGTTCATACACGAATATTCGAATACTGTTTCTCTATTCGAATATTCGGGAAAATATTACGAGATCATAAAAAATGAATAAAAGCGAAATGAAAGAACCAAAATGTTCGTTTATCTAATTTGCCAAAATCCACTTTCATTATAATACGTGCGAAAATGGCTTTTGTCGTTGTCAGACGTGCCATTTTGTATATTAGCGTGCCGGGATTGTACATCGCTATGGTGATGACAGTGTACCCTGTAGTTAATACCGCTAACTGCTTACCTTAAGAAAATTTTAATGGTCGCAAATTCAGGTAAATCAGTTACAACTCGCACTGTTTTTCGAACCGCGTGTAATTAAAAATCATCAGACAGCACTTGAATTAATCATTCATATTTCAATCAAAGTCGATGAAAGATGTATTTGAGTAAAGAAAAATGCCGGAAAGTGTAGAAAACAAGTCAAATATGATTGGGTTTTTTTTCTACGTAAATCGGTGTATCTAGTTGATATGACGAATAAATGCATTTCGTATGGTTAACATTTCTTTTAAATTAGAGCTCAATATTCAGACAGAGTAAAATAAAGCCAACTATTTCTTTTTCTTTATATTACCCGTATTAGACTCCCCAAACCCCGTAGTCTAAAACACCTTATTTGATTGAAAATATTATACATGCTATTACGTGAATCTACTGTCAAAATGGAAGCAATGCCTCCTGCCGTTTTGAAGTATTTCATGCCATCATCTCCGACAGGAAGTCGGCTGTGTGTAATATGCGTGGAGAGAACCTTACTTACTTGAGGGCTATATCCCTCTCAGAAATAAAAAAAACTTATACTGAATGTTAATGAAGGCAGATAACGAATAATCTATATTCCAAAAGATGAAACAAGCCATGACAACGATTATTCAGTCTTAATTCGTCAATGTCTGAATTACTTCCGGTGTAAACGAATGTAGAATTGGTCGCTGATTAGGGTATGACAAAAACATAGGATTTTGAGTTGATTTGTTTGATCAGTTGATAACCAAATATTCGAATATTCGTTCGAACGGGTGACCGAATACTCGGATACCAAAAAATGCTATTCGTTGCCATCTCTAATAAATACCGAAGCTACATTTTCGATACAAATATTTCACTCTCCGTTTATCACATAGCATAAATAAATACAGCATTTTACATTTGAAAAGATGAAGGAAAACACTGCATGTGCCACATATTATATAGAAGAATACAGAAATAACTGCCGAGTTATAAATGGTTGAGGTAATGAATGTCATAACATTTATAATTCAAAAGAAAAACACAGAAATAGAAGAGGCAATTCAGAATGATTTATAGATCCATTATAAACCGGCTCTGAAAAATATGATACACTTTCTAAATGTCGTTGTTATCGCCTAAACTTGACAAGATATTTTGAAGTCCTATTTCCAGTTTCTTTCAAGATATGTATGTTGGTTATGTTATGAGTTTGTCAAACAGATATTATTTTATTGCGGTAGCCAATGTTCGAGCTGTAAACTGCGATTCCACGTAATCCCAAGATGATTTAAGATTTTTTATTATTATTTTCTTCTCTTCTATACACTTGTACAGTACTAAAGCAGTTGTTTAAGGATATATAAGGTATGCATTTATACAAATTAAGAGACAGTCAAATCATGACATTGAAGTAGAGATTTAACTAAGCTGAATCGTTTTTAATCCATTGAAATCGGTTCTTAGGATTTTCAGGTGGGAGTATGTATTCATGCTCTTAAACAAAGAATTGGGTTGGTTCATTGCGTTAACTCTTTGTCTTTTAGTCAAAACTTTGAGATGGGTGTACAGCCTTTACATAGTTCACACTGCTATTAGTTTATCACTGCGCCTTTGATTGTCATTGTTAAGTTAATATTCAAGTAGAAGTTTATAGACTATACAGAATTCTTTATTTTACTACAATACATATGTCTATATTTGCCTCCACTTACATTGTAGATTTCTTGTGAAATTAATCATAGGCTGATTAATTGGCATGTCTTTTTTTTTGTTATTTGCTAGATGACATCAAACCACCGCAGTACATTGACCATGTTATGAAAGGGGATAGTCATCGCAGATAACGTAATGTACAGGAGTGCTACCGGAATAGAGGGAAATGTAAGTCGCCGTAGATAAATGTATATAAGAAACAGTTGCTTCACCATAAATGTGAACTTCAGTACGTTTCTATTCAAATAATATGTATTAACTGTGTTTCAATAATATAGTTTAATCTTAAATGCATTATTGTGACAGTCGCGTATACTAACATTAAGAGAAAGTATGGCTCCCAGTTGTAACGAGATGGTTGTATATCATACCATACAAAATTATGTACAAATATAAGAAATGTGCCCTATGGATTTAGGCCAGAAAGCGTATTTGGAGCATACCGGAAAAAGACTTGTATTAGTCACTGGCTCCAGACCAGAAAGAAAATGTCACTGTACATGTTATATCCTACAAGGTATACTATAAGAACCATGGTCATGAACGGGAAAATATATTATCCCATTTCCATCGCGCATTTCTCGCCTAAAACGCCCAGTTCGGTACATGTGTACTACGGATATTAAGCAAGTAGTAGTTTATCTTCCATTGTGTACCGGTCATATTCCTTCAATATTTCTTATCTCAAAGGAACATCCCTAGTTTATAGTTTCATCAACGTTAAAGAAAAACTTGGATTAACTTCCCTAATGAAGTTCCCGTCTAGATTACAAAATTATTGTGATTGGCTGATGTGAAAATGTAGTCAGTCGTCGTTTAACTACACGTGTACGCTAAAATATGTATATGAAGCATAAACGTGCAATGTGAATTAAATAAACAATACAAATATATACCAATGTATGACTTCTAATTCAAAACATTTCTAAGATGAATTTCATTAATATTTTCCAGTTTTATTGTGTAACTTTGTTTGTATTTTGTTTTTGCTTGTTTACATTTTGCCTAACATGTGCACACTGCTGTGACCTCTAGACCGGGTGTTCATTAAAGAAGTTCATGCAAGAGTGTTTTTCTAACGTTGACGAAAGCTTAATATATATGGGGTATCTCTGCAATATTAAATATTGAGACAATGTGACTGGTGCACGATGAAAGATTACCGCTTGTTCAATATGGTTGGTACCCATTCACCGAACTGCTTGTTTTTGGTGGGAAATGTACGATACAAATAGGTTAGTGCATTTTCCCGTTCATGACCATGGTTCTTGTAGTATACCTACGGGTAGGGTAAAACATGTACAGTGGCAATTTGTTTCTGGTATGGTGCCAGTTGTATTGGTAACATTTTCTTGCAAATAATTTTCTTCGTTTAGTGTCTAGTTTTCAAAAGTATTAAGTTTAGTAATTAAGAAAATTAATGACAAATGGTACTTCGGACGAATTGGTGGAGACACAAAGAGCCATTGCTACAATAAAATGCTTTGAAAGTAAAAACTGTCATGCAGGATTTCATCGTTTTCAACAGTACCTATACAAATATAAAATGTATAGACGATAATGTCTATCCACGAATCGATCAATGAAATCAAGAGCAATGAATGTCAATGATGGCATATGGAGAGCGTTAGTGTCCGACACGATGAGTTTGCAAGGACAGTTAAGCATAGAATTTTAGTCTCAATTAGTCGAATAAAGACGGCTGATGAAAAAAAAGTGATTTCAAGGATAATTTAAAATAGATTTTCCTGTCCAACCAGGAATCGACAATAACATAGTAAATGACGCCGTAGTGTTACTGTATGTGGATTTAGTAGAGGTAATTGAAGGATTAAGTTAAAAGATCAGCGTAATTTATATGTATACAGACTTAGGACAATTGCCGATAAAGAAACGTCAATAAATCTAGTCCAAATTGGATGATTTCCGTCTTATAATCTTTCCTAATACTGTGCTAGTCTGCTCTTATATCTGCGCTTACATGTTCTTAGATAGCTGTTTCTGTTGTGCGAAAAACAAGGATACGGGGAAATTAAAAAGAATTAAACATGTATTTTATCAAATTGTTCAAACATCTTATCCTTCACCAGATAGTGTGAAAGTAAAGTGAAGTATCTTAATGTTACTTAAATGTTTACGTAAAAGAACCTTGATACTTTACTTTAAAATAAATGAAATTTTACTTCTGTAACAAGGATTTCCTATTTAAATATATGACAATATATTTAGGTCATAATTAAACGTTGAAATAACGCAAAACCTCCTGAAAAACTCAAGAAGTTCCAACTGCCAGACGCAGGCATTTAGTGACTACTATCTACATCTTGCATAATGAAGGTGAATTTCACAAAGATATTATAGATACGGTGGATCAAAGTTAGTTTGTAATTGTGAAAGATATCCAGTGCCAATCTTTCTCTAAATATTTTACCTTTAGATATTTACAAAGTATGTAGAAAAAGTTCACCAAACCTTTAAAACTTGACTAAAATATAAATTGTGTCTGTACAGCTGAATTCATAATTAAATTTTTACATTCATGCAGCAGCTGTCGATTGTTAAAAAGGTCTTACAGAATGTGGTGCTAAAACCCATTTATACTGTGTTTACTGGGTAAGTACTATTCGAAAACAAACTGCATAGGACTGTTAATACAAATTAACTTTATGCATCAAACTATTGTAGTAATTGCTTATATTTTCCGGTATCAATTTTGGGTCTAGTATACCTTAAATTTATATTGTAATATGAATAATTTAAGTGAGTTTCTCTGTCTTCTGCAAAGGCATTGAGTACATTTGTGTACATACGTTTTTGGTTTTTAAGGTTTGCTTTCAGGAGCATTTTTGTGTTTTACATACCATGCCTTTTTGTTTCCTTTACGTGTGTTAGAGATTCACCTGACGGGGATTACTTTTATTTACACTATCCCGTGTCTTTGGAACATGTTGGGGGTAAGAGTGAGGTTGGGTGCGCACCATAAACCGGTTTAAGCTCCCCAGTGGTGTTTTTGCCACTGACCGTTCCAAGGCGGTGCCGCACTGTGTTTCTTTGTTTGTTCGTTTTGTCCTCCTGTGTTTGCTTTGTATGCGAGTGTGTGTGTGTGTGTGTGTGGGTGTGTGTGTGTTTAGGGTGTGCACGTCTGCATGCTGCGGGTTTCCTTTTGGGGAGGCTGCGTTTTTGGAACATGGCATTCCCTGTTTGATAGTTGTCCTTGATTTTTTATCAATATTTCTTTACAATAAATATATATGTAGTTTAAAAAATATTTTGAAAAACTTGTGAAGCTGATAATTAATAATGATACTGTACAGACCTAGCTTAATTAAACATATTGTTGTATAAAATGGAAAATACTTTAGTCAGTGACAGACTTTAATCTGAAAGAAAACAAGAGAGGTAGTAATTGTCATACAGTCAAATCGAGTCTGCAATTATCTTCCGAAAGCTCTAGGTTATAATATCTTTAACAACAACAGTAGAGACCAAAACAAAACACAAGGTTTAGTTTACGCATTGATGGGTAGTTCCTCTTTTCCCTGTATGGGTGCTTTGTCTATTGAACAGCTAAGTTTAATTTCAAATATCCACAAAACAAAAACATTATTGACGGTCATTTGTAGCTGGTGTACATATTCAAAATATAATCGGTTTTCACAAGTAAATGCCAATGAAATTTCATTCACACTATTGACCGCCTCGATAGACTGGTGGTAGAGCGCTCGCTTCGAGTGCAGGAGATCAGTGATTCGATCACTGGCCGCGTCATACCAAAGACATGGATATTGGTACTAGTAACTTCCTTGTTTGGTGCTTAGCATTATTAGATTAGTACTAGGACTGGTCAGCCTGGTGTCAGTATAAGTTGGGATATCATTTGATAGTCACATGTCTACATGCGTGATATTCCAATGAGGCTGCATTTAAAGTTTGACACTGTGCTTACTGCTACAAGTACACACCGTTGTTAATATGACTGAAAAATGGTTGGAAAGGACGCTAATCCTCCCCCCACTAAAGGTGGTCCTCGGAGCCTTATTTCATAGATGAACGTAACCTAGAAAGAACCAAAATAAAAAAAAAATCCTTTTGCAAACCAATTCAAACTTACTAGAATAGAAGCTTCATTTGTGAACCTAGGAAGAACCAAAATTAATCAATAAAAAACCTTTCGCAGTCCATACAGACTTCAAACTTACTTGAATAGAAGCTTCATTGATGAACCTAAAGAGAACCAAAATAAATCAATGAAAAACCTTCCGCAGTCTAGATAGATTTCAAACTTACTTAAATAGAAGCTTCTTTGCTATTTTCGAACCTATATGCGATATAATAGAGTTATTATAATGGTAGCTCGGTTTGGGATGCTGTATCACACTCGCCGCTTGCGCGCCTCGTGAGATCCGATCTAGCAAAATCCACTGGAGCCGAATACAAAATTTCAGATCGAGCTACTGTTGTAATGACCCTTTTATTATATTCCTCCACCTTTTTGTTTGTTGCATTGTTATTGAACGAAATCTTAAATGTTTGTAAATTTTGAAATAGAAATAATTGTTTTTGTGTGCGCTATTAATAGCACGTTGTAAGATCATGCATACTAAGTGAAAGTAGCCCAGCAACATACAATACTAAAGATAAAATAACGATTTTTTTCTGCCTGTTCATATTTACTTGTGAAATAGAAGCTGTATTTTTGACAGAATTTATATAAGAGGTATATAATAAATGTGCATGTTCATCAATGAATAAATTTATTCATAGGAATTTAAATCGTAGAAACCAAAAAAAAAAGAAAAGAAAATCAGCAACATCGAAATCTCGTTTGTAATGGTGAAAGATGAACATAACAATGACATTAAGATATGAAACTCTCGCTGCAATAATTCCTTTTTTTTTATTCTTTTGAAATACGACTGAAATATTGTGTTAAATCAGTGAATACATTTATGGCCTTGCTTCGTACGTGTAATAAACATTTCTTTTCCTGTTCTAGCTGTAATCACTATGAAGCATACGTTTTCTAAAAGTAGTGCTAAAATCGACTTTCGGACGGAGATTTTTTTTATGCAATTGGCTTAAAAATAAAACATAACTACTAAGATTTATAATTTTGATACATTTTGTTAATAATTTAAACGCGGTAACAAAAGGTTTCGAAAAACAGCTCATTATTTTCATACACTCTTTTACGTTTTTTTCCGACCACAGTGCTAGTTGCCTTCTTATCGATTCGTTCTATTATCAATTCATTATTGTGTTCCATATTTGTATGAACTGCGTTGCTCAATTGCCAGAACACTGAAACTATTTTATAGCGGTGAATATTGTGAAAATAATTGTAACTTGTTCCTAAAGCTGATTTCCCGATAATATGAATTTTATACATAGGGCGTGTATCGCAAAATAAAGTTTTATGTGGCAATGTACGGGCGTTTGGAGCTGTGAGTTTTGAAACTTACATAGTCTGCGTTTCGGTTAATAAAACGTTTGAAACATTTAATTTTTTCTTTCATTAAAGTGTGTTTGTGAGGCACTTGCTAAACGTATTAAACGATATCAAAAGGACTCCAAGTACTTCCTATGTTGGCTAGAGATTTATTTTCTCAAATTCTCTGATGTGAGCTATTAAACGGCATTAATACTCGCATACCGATACGTCAAGCTAATCAGGAAGGTGTATTTTGTTGTAATGGGATGGTTGTAATATTAACCATTTAGCAACTAAATAAATAATAAGATCTACACGAAGATCCTTTGAAAAGACAAAATAATAGCAGACTTGGTTTGATTGAGTCTGTTTATAAGTGGTAATACAATGTGCAACAACCCTCACCTACCGCCCCCACCCCCACAGCACCATGATCTTAAAGGACCAGAACATATAACATCACGGAATCCAGGTATGGTGAGGAGCCACAAAAACAAATGGCTTCTTTATTGTTTATTAGGAAACGTTCCGATTAAGCTATAATATGACCAGGAGAAATGTCAGACAATCAAAATGGCAATATCAGGATCTTTGCAGACATATATCAGACATGATTAGGATGCGCGTGTTGCTCTTTTAAATAAGAACAACTTTGTTCGTTTTTTTGTTTGTTTGTTGGGTTTAAAATTACAGCGACACACAGATATTGGGACTTTCAAAAACTTTAGACGTCCAAACCGAGATTTTGAACCCACAGCAGTGAGGGACAAGTAGTTCAAAGTCAGCTGCTTCTGTCCAAATTTGAATCTTCGATGCCCATATTTGTATAAGTTATTCAAATCCTATCCGCCGATCTTTCAGAAGTGCTTAATGGATGATGTATACCTTGCCACCAGGGTAGTTTCACTAAATTTTAGCAGTTCATTATACATCCTTTTATTTATGTTTTAGGTGCTTAAATTTTATGTTTGTTTGTCTCTGTCCCTTCCAGTAAATATTTTATCCAGGTTCAAAGTACATAATCCTCTAAAGACAGTTTTACTGGTATATGCAATAGCGTAGTGTAAGCTTTAAATGTGTTTGTCGCGGGTTCTTGTTTCCATAGTAACGCATTTTCTCTGTTTTAAGCAGCTATATACGATAACCTGATTTTTCAGAGCGTACGGTGTGGTCCAGTGGTAACACTGTTTGACTACGAAATCAGGGGTCGTGAGTTCGAACCCCCGCTCCTCTAACTAAAAATTACTAACATTGGGATAAGAGTCCCGTGTATGGTTGTTTACACCAGGCACGCTAAGGAACCAGGGAAGCTTCTGGAATTGGAGCGTCTTCTGTATCTTGCACTATCCTCCTACTAGCACTACTAACAGTCTCCTGGAGGATTTGCCCATATGGATTACCTGTTGCGACTATAAATAAGCTTACAAACAAACAAAACAACCTGTTTTGTCAGCTTCAGTTCAATTTTCTTTATGACCTAAAGTGAATTTCTATGAGCAGAGTGTCAAACATTTAACACGGTACCCTATCGTATCATATTCATAAATTATTAGACTATTCACAGTGTAAAAATGTTTTATATTCTTAATCTAGACTAATATTCGCCTCTTGGTAAGGCTAACTGTAATATTACAATACGGTACAATATTGATAAATACACATTTTGAATACTGCACGAAAATACAGAAACCTAGTTTATATATATTTAAAAATAAGTTTAATAATAGTGTAAATCTACCGTCACAACGTTCATGAAATAGCACTGGCGAATCCAATTTATATATGTATTTGTATATGTTTTGCCTATTCATTCAAGACAACTTACATACAATGTTCGATTTTTACAATACGTCCCAGTAAAGTCAGCCACCAACATCCATTTTCTTACATTCCGCATAACATTTCAATTCATTTACACAAAAGCCGTGAAATATTGATTATACTTCAAAATGGAAGACTCGTGAAAGCTTTTTTGGCAGAAAATAGCAGTTAAAATTTAGCTAAAATTATAGAAATTCACTAAATTACGTACATTCAAGATAAAAGATATTAGTTGTGCACTGTTAATCGCAGGTAAAGTAATGACGTCTATGATGTCATTTTAATGCAAAACAGTTGTGGTAATTTATTTTTTCGGCATTATTTTTTACCATGTACTTCAAATCGAAAACGTATTTATGTAATTTTCCAGAAAAAAAGACGAATATACAAATACATTTATATTGTCGTAAATGTGTTTGTAAAGTGTCACATCTGTTTCCGGTTTGGACACTTGCTCATTCAAATTTTATGGTTTGCTCCTTCCTTAACTTCATGATGTGTTATTATATATCAATTTTGAAAGTCTTATATAATTTCTGGAATACTATTGTAGATTCCATCAGAGTTTACTTTTAATCAAAAAGAAAGAAATGGAAAATCATGTAAGAATATCATTATAAACTGGCACTGTTTCTTATTAAAACGTTTATCTGTCTACAAAATAATATCTAGCATACCGAAGCCTGTGTCACGTTGTGATTACATGATCCAGAACGGTACGTTTGGTTGTATATCTAACTTTCACATATTCGTTAGAAACAAACTGGTGCCAATCATAGTAAGTCTACTTTTTAGCCATATCCATACACATTAAAAAATGAAAATCATCCAGTATTCGAGAGTTGTATGTAGATACTACCATGACTGGTTTGTATAAATTTTAAAAGTATTTATTTTGTGTCATATATATTCAAACTAATTATTGTATGGCCAAGCGTTCAGAAATTTCAGAATTATGGTTAATCTCACACAAATCGCGCCCTAACGCTACCATGAACAGATGCTATACTATATAAACCATATTTCCGCAGTTCCTATTATAAAAGTTGTGGCAGATTTCGCAGAAAAAAGAAAACTTTGCTCTAAGTGAATTGCCATATAAATGAGTTGAATATCTGATTATTCGTTCTTGAACAAAGGTTGTCTGGATCTTAATCTGTTCCTCAATATATTGAAACTTTTTATCTAATATTTACACTTTGTAGCCAGACTTGAGATTTAGCACGCTACAGATATACCTTTTGATAAATTTCTTAGTAATTTACAATTTTCAGCATCAATTATTCTTATTTCTACTTCATCTAAAGTTATAACTATGTGTTTAACACAGGATATAATTTACCCTAGATTATTGTCCATGCTTCGTTAAACAGAAAATAGGTACACAGTATGCGCACTTGTCCATACTTGAACTTATAAGCAGATGGTTTGAAACGTTTTGGACAAAGCTGTCTGGTTTTTAAAACGGGTTGGTCTGTTGGATATGGTAAGCTTGAAATTTGGAAGACAAATTTGGTTCTTGTAAAAAATTTAATTATATAAGTACACCGAGGTAAAAATGCTTTTATACCTATTATAACTGTTTGCTGTAATCAAAATTAGTATTTATTTGCATGATACTTTACTATTTTCTTAAGTTTTTACTTTATATTGATTTAATGGTAATTGTGGAGCAAATTTTTATGCTAGAAATAATTGAAATGACTTTAAGATGAACAAGAACATTCGTGGCACTTTCCTATGCATTAACTCTGTTTGTATATTAGGCTGCCAAATAAATTGAGTTTAGATTTACCAACAATATTTACATAAAACTAACTAACTTCTTTGGAATTGTTTATGAGATTTTACCTCAAAGAACACATAAAAATTTCCTTTCATTTTATAACTAAGGATATTATTTACTGCAAGTCTCACACGGTATATACTACATTGGAACTTGTGGCAAATCCATGAATCGCGATTTTAGGTGATGTGCCTGAAGTCCCAATGTGGTTAATACCCGAATAAATGTACAAGGAATAGCGTTCAGTTGTTATATTTACATTTTTACAGACGCTTACTACAAAAATATGAAATTCCTTTACATAAATATTTGAAAATGATATAAAATCGTCAGCTGTAGACCTTCAAAATAAAAAAAAAATAGAACAGCCAAAAAGACCTGTCAACTTTTAATTCGCCTTCTGATAAAAATGCATTTCTTGATTTCAATTTAAGATATCTTCAAATCCAAATAAATTGCTTAGTCTTGTTTCAATTTTGATCTTTTCAAGCGAAAATGGAAATTTAGACATCACTGAAATGTTGATTGCTGATGTTCAAATTTTTTTTTTCAATAACGCCATTTTGTTTGTTTAAATGAGAACGAGGTCAAATTGCACGTTCAGTCTCGAGGAAAGAAATGCAGCAATTTAGGCTTGCGGTCACATTCTGTAGGTGCCCTAAAACAATTTTCTGTTACTCATACCCGGTACATTTGGTTTGACTATTATATGATAATGATATGTTAGGTTGTTAGCTGCATATTAATTTTCCAGAAAATATGGAATATCATAGCTTTGCTGTTCTTTTGTTTTACAGAAAGCCAGTATATGATAGTTGCATCGTCAAAAAAAGTTTTGTGTATATTGCAAGTTCCAAATAAATCTAATTTGTTTTTATGAAACTTAATATCTAGCTTGCGTACCAAAGTCGTAAATCAACGGTAGCGTTGTGAAAGTTTCATACAAATACTACTAATGCTTTGAGTAACGTATTGTCTTTACAAGAAAGGAAAATGAAATATCTCTTCAGAGAATAAAGTTATATTACGCTTAAGAACACCCTACAAACATATAAATGATTTAAATTAATGATTATCAGATGCGTTCATTCAGACTAAAGATATATGAGGACATACAGTTATGTTATTTACGTTACGCCATTACACCTGATCAACATACAGTTATTTTATGATCATTTCGCCATTACACCTGATCAACTTCAGGAATTCAAACAAGAAGCTGCGTTCAATAAAAGCTTAATGCCCCCGGTGGCATCTTTGTCAATACAAAGCAACCTAAGTCCAAAACGAGGTTAAGGTCAAACTGAGGTCAGGTGATGTTTGAAGATGAGGAATGGTCACAGGTTACATCTGTATTAGTATCAACTCATTCTTGTAAGCGGTATTAATGCTAGACGAAACGGTCCCATTTGGTTAACCAAGAGATGGCCCATATAAAGCAACCAAAGTCCAAAATGAGGTCAAGGTCAAGGTCAAACTGAGGTCAGGTGATGTCTGAAGATGGCGAATGGTCACAGGTTACATCTGCATTAGTATCAAGTCATTCTAGTAAGGGGTATTGATGCTAGATGAAACGGTCCCATTTGGTTAACCAAGAGATGGCCCATATAAAGCAACCTAAGTCCAAAATGAGGTCAAGGTCAAGATCAAACTGAGGTCAGGTGATGTCTGAAGATGGCGAATGGTCACAGGTTACATCTGCATTAGTATCAATTCATTCTTGTAAGCGGTATTGATGCTAGACGAAACGGTCCAATTTGGTTAACCAGGAGATGGCCCGTATAAAGCAACCTAAGTCCAAAATGAGGTCATGGTCAAGGTCAAACTGAGGTCAGAAGATGAGGAATGGTCACAGGTTACATCTACATTAGTATTAAGTCATTCTAGTAAGGGGTATTGATGCTAGACGAAACGGTCCCATTTGGTTAACCTCGTACGGACGGACGGACGAACGGACAAAAGGACGGACGGACAGGACGATCACTATATGCCTCCCGCATCAGTAGATGCCGGGGGCATAAAAAAGTTGTCTTTGTTGACAGATGATCTCTCAGCACTAGTAAATTTGCACCATTATAAACAGGTTATACGGAGGTAGACATGAGTTTTATTGTATGTACAGTACATATTTCTAAAGCACCTTCATTCTTTTCACAAGTGTTGAATTTTGAACCAAGACAAGAAAGTATACATTACCAATTAAGAGACAACGAATGTATATCTATTTTTTCATCATACAATTATTTAGTATTGATTTTGGTATCATCAGTTTATCACTATATACAATCATTGAACAATGTATTTATCGTGGGAAACTGTACGTATGGCACTACAAATACTATATATTGTCAACTGTAATTGAATGCTCCGGATTATCATGGTGGATATGGCATGCTACGCCACCTTTGCTTGAACTCAGTCTTCTATGTCCACTAAACTGACTATTGTACAACATTTTTGTGTAACTAATGTCGATTTTTGTGTTAACTAGTTTCATCAAGACTTTTTATGCGGCGTCATTCAAGGTCAAGTGTGACTATGTTAACTCATTTGTACACGCGGATTCACTTGAATGTCATTTCATGCTACAGCCAAATATGAGTCATTATCCATGGATCTTTTTGCGCATGTGCAAGACTGAGATAAAGAAAATAGCCATCACACACTGAAATCAACAAAAGCATATTATTTCATTTTGAAATAAATGAAAGCATTATTTTGCTAAACAAACAAGTCATAGATCTATTGCTCTTCAATTTCCATGGAATATCTCCTATCATATATTGTGAGAAAACAGTTAAAGTTTTTCCATATACTAGTTTGAAGTAATCGAAATATTACATACCGACGGACATTGATAATGATATACTATGATTCACGCCCCTTAAAATTGTCCTTTTTGGCACAATTTCGACATATAATGATTCTACAGTTATCCACACATTGAAGTTGACACATATGTTTATGTGCTATAACCAGTATTAAGATACACAAAAATAAAACTGAGTAAAACTTTCATGAAACAATCAGAATGTTATCTCAATATTAACGTATCAATGAAAATGGCATAGTTATATTGACTTTATTGGTTACTGTACCTAGCACAATCTATACATTATAGATAGAGTTAATGAAGTGAATTCTTCGTGAAAAAGAAACCGATAGGGAGGAAAACGGAACATAGTGTGAAATCTACGTTTTACCAATTAGAATTGCAGAGTTAGTCGTGTCGGATTCTCCGCCTACCTTTGACTAACAAAAATGTGTCGGCTTCCTTTGAAATACGATGAAGGGGTGGTCAGTGGTACACATGCGCATTCAGTCGACGCTCTTCGGTGTGTAAAAAAAGTAGGTTGCACACTATGCGAGTCAAATGCTCACGATAAAGCTCATTTATTTTCACCTGCATTGCATGCGATGAAGTTGTCGGTCAGTTAAACGGGATAAGTAAATACTGTTATAAAATCTAACCTAAGCCTAACCCTAGCCCTAAAATCTAAGCATCTTATATTGACAATGTTGACCAGTGGCTCCTTTAGATAAGCGATCCATGTATAAAGATCACAAATAAACTCAATATTAAAAAAGGATTTTATAGCAAGCCTTTTTCTAAGTTAATTCAAAATACAGCCAGACACTTTAAACAAATTTGGATGCAACATTGACACAACACGTCTTGGGTAAATAACTGTATCTTGACAAATAAACGTTTCTAAAATTGAGAAATTAAGCACAAGTTGGAGACGTTTGGTCAGGGTAGCTGTCATTCATATCACACCAGACAAAATTGATTTCACATCATAATAATATATTGTCTGACATTTGCGTATATGATATATGCAGAGAATATAGTTTAATAACTTTTTTTTTGCTTATTGCACAAATATCGATATGCGAATATTTGTCAGTCATTTCACTAGTGATGAAACTATTAAAACAGTAAAGATTTTCAACCAGTTCCCGAGTGTGTTTTGGCGTTATAGAAAAATATTGGAGGGGAATAATAAAATACGAAAGTATCAAACATGATAGTTTGTTTCGAACTCCTGATAAGAGGTTTTCATAAGACAATCATTTTAAATAAAAGTATTAGACGATTGAAACAAATGAGCGCCAACAAATTTTGGCGAGTCTAAGAACAATGATTAACTTAATGCAAAACCAGACATATTTATTTTCTTGGAGTTTCTGAGGTTGATTTCGCATCACAAATAACAATCTGTCTATCAAGAACTGGCACTCCAAAAATCATCTTGGTACATAATAGATGTTTAGCACTGAGAACTGAAATGTTTTGACAGGGGTATTTAATTAAATAGAATTTTGTCGTATACGCATTTAAACGTGGGAATCGACTTTTGTTACAGTGATTGAATATACTATCATTTTTATATTATGTACAACTTGCGTAAATACTAGTCAGATCTCTAAATACTCTACTGAAGTGTTCTTACACATGTTTTGCGGAATGTTTGACTGTACATGACGGAATAAACTGTCAAAAATACTACAAACTGAATGATCTGTTTTCTCACAAAGCGACGGCTTCTGTCTAACCACAAAACAATAAACAACAATTTAATTATTCATTTTAAGTGTAGATCACAACACCAAATTCAGAGGAACGCTGTAAACATTTAAATATCATAGTTTATCTGATGTTATTATAGGAAAACCAAAAGATTTAATAAACCATGATTTGGTATCGCAATAAATGTGTCATAACTTTGCATGCCTCTCATGTTCGGTTGTGTCTCACGTGAATTTTACAGTCATTTATAAAATGTTGAAAAGGAGAAATACATTCATCGTAGTTTAAAGCAATATCAATAGCTACATTATTCTGACACTCCGGGCTGGCGTTTCCGGTGATTTCACCAATGCCGACAAAACTCCTCTGGCATCCCCGATGCTAGATGGCTCTCGAGCTGTAAATGCCGTCTAACGAGGAAGTTTCGTACATATTCTTTAGCAAATCATGATTCAGGCAAATACGCGGATAGCTGCTCTTCCTTCTTTATATTACATTTCTTGATCAATAAGGGGTATTTCTAATTATAAACATAATGATACGCTATAAATAATATTTTTTTTAAAGTTTAGGGTGCGGATCGAAATATCCGATTCTCGTTTTGTTATTTCCGCTTAATAAGTATTGGCAGGCCAGTCAGGCTGACCTGCAGCAATATGCGGCCAGTGACATATTATTATACGACAAATAAAGACTATAGAACACCTAACTGCGTCCCCACCGATATCCTAAACTATCAAAAAACATATATGTGCTGCGTACCAGTTAATCTAAATCGAACATTTATCTTTGTCTATGATGGTGTTAATTAAAGCATCCCATGACAAACTCTTAAACATATTACTTTCAGTTCTCTTTGGATATTTATAATAAATTTTGCTTTCTTCTATATTTCTCTAAAATTAACAAATCCTGTTATATTTCCACTAAATATGTAATTTGTTGTTGATTTAAAATTTTCATTCATGTATTAATTCTACTTAATTTACGCGCTCACGCAGAGCTTGGAAGCAAGAAATACTTGATTTCTTCTGACGTACGAAATGTTTTAACATTATCATTTAATATAATTCAGAGGCTGTATCTACGCTGTTTAAAAATACATGTTAGTCGTATATTTTGACATGAAACCAATTTTTGGTAATAGGAAGACACTATTTTAGAATGAATTTCGTGTACCTTGTTTCGTCCTCTAAAGGAACCTCACATAAACACCAATAGCCAAGAAACAAAATTAGATCTCAGGTTTAAAGGCATTATGAAAAGGATGTAATGTGTACACTGTTGCGTAAATTGAATCAAACATTAATTTAAAACACCATCTTGAGAAATATACTTACATAATTATAGGTCATATGGCGACTTTCCAGCTTCGATGGTGATAGAGGAAGACCCCGGGTGCCCCTCCGTGCACTTTTTCATCACGGGCGGGCAGATATCTGGGCAGAACCAACGACCTTCTGTAAGCCAGCTGCACAGATTTTCCACATGAAGAATTAAATGCACTGTGTGAGGCTCTAACTCACGTCGGTGAGGGGCAAGTGATTTAAAGTCAGCTACCTTAACCACTTGACCACTGAGGTCTGCTCTAGAAGATTTAGAAACACATTGAAATACAAATACATACGTAATAAATAAAAGCGTATTTTTTTGTTATTAACTGATCTGCTGCGCGAATTGTTGCAACCGTCAATAATTTCGTTCACTGGATTCGGAAATAGCATGTAGATCAAATCAGAAACGTTTTGACAAATGATTTGTTCAAATGCAAATTTGTCGTGTATGGTTGATAGCCGATTGATATTTATTAATTGACTGTGCACTATTGAGTGAGATTGCATTGTGGGAAAAAATAGAAATAGATTATGTTATTGATGGAATACGAAGTGTCAAATGGGTGTTCGTTAAAACTTGAAAATGGCTGCCGCAGTCTTCTTTTAACCAAAGTTCACGAACGGAACAAATATCTATATGCACTTATGCCATATAGTATTTACCTTTGACAAACATCTGTTTATATACAAAAGTAGAAACTAGTCTGTAAGAAGAATTTTATAAGAGAATGTACGATATTGATTTTCAAGTATTTCGTTAAACATTGTAAGTATTCTGTACAACTTGCATTTCAGTATCCTTGCAATCGCCACAATATTCAAATATATTATGCATAAAAAAGAATGGGTGAAAATGGGGCCAGTCTAATATAGGCAAATAATAAACATGAATGTACACACGAGAAAAAACGACCGATCAAATGAACACAGTTTTGAATTCACAGGGCGGCGTAAATGAAAAGTATTCAAACCTTTCACCAGCAAACTAATCAAGGACTTCGGACACTATCGTATGCTTCTAGCCTACATTTTAAATGCAAATTTCACATTAAGTATTTGAACAATACCCAAATCGTTTCAAGTCAATGATAGACCAATGTATTAGTTAATTTATTACAGCAGAAACTGATTTGTATCTGTTTCTATCAAGATGTTTTTCTTATTTTATGTGGGCCAGGCTATATTTTCTTGAAAAAATAAAATGTTTAATTTCCGTAAAAATATAATGTCATCACTTTACGGAAGTTTTAAATATATGAATTCCAGTCGAAAAAAGGTGACAAAATTTGTTTATTTAAGGAAAAAATGACATTTTAAGATTAAAATCCTATAAATAAATAAAAAAGAGAACGATGTTTTTGCAAACACCCTGTACTTGATTTATCTATACACTGTTCGTAATGTAAAGTTATTGATGCATTACATGTGTGAATAGGTATACATGTATAAGTGACCGGTCAGTTTTATTACAGTGGTTCAGGTAGTTATTTAAGTACATGTACATGTCTGTAAAGCTCTGTTATAAGTGATGGCAGATATTTGTGTGCTGTATAACATTAATACTAAGAAAAGGCAGTAATCTTATCAAGGCCGTAGGGTGGGTTTGCTTGGGTTAAGTACCAGTGGCACAGATAATATTTGAGCCGCGCCATGAGAAAACCAACATAGTGCAATTGCAAGTTTCAGGTGGAATTTTTATGCAGAGACCTGCTTCTACTTTAGCCCTACAGATGACACATTTCGAGTATGTTTTTTTCGGAAACTTTTTTCCGATCCAGCTTCCTTAGGCAAGCCTCGGAAAGAACTGTCATTTCGGATACATTTTTATTACATGTTTAAGCGAAATGAACCGTGCCATGAGAAAAACAATATAGTGGCTTTGCGACCAGCATGGATCCAGACCAGCCTGTGCATCTGCGCAGTCTAGTCAGGATCCATGCTGTTCGCTAACGGTTTGTCTAATTCCAATAGACTTTGAAAACGAACAGCATGGATGCTCGTAAATACTTATTTCTCAGTGGTTTATTTTTCACTCCTGGAGTAGGCAAATTCATATAGAAAGTGTCCGAAGTCCTTTGTACTATAGAACTGCTGACAAAAAAGAACAATGTTGTAAAATTATTTATTATTACATGTAAATAGAAAATAGGATTAAATAATGCTGCTGGTTTATTAGTTTAGAATTGCAAGATAAATAGTAGATATCTTTTGTAATACATTTACAACGACCCTACTTAGGGTATATGAATATTCGTATTATTGACGGTCGTAATAAAGAGTCAGTTTTGATTGCTCTTAATGCTATATCAATATTTTCCATAGTTTAACAAAATGATGTAAAGTTTCACTTTTGTACAAATGATTTGTTCAGATATATACATTTTGTGTTGTGATGTTTTAACTGTTAGAAAATGGTAACGGTGTGTTATTTATTTAGAAATGTTACGTAGAAAATTAATAAGTTTACACAGCTATAGGCATTAACACACGTTTCCTCTCTACACGAATGATGTCAAACATATGTGATTTACTGGATTTAATGACCTTTTGCCCAAGTGCACATCAAATAACTTGATATATAACTGTGTACTGACTTTGATATTGGCAATAAACTGAAATCGCATTATTCATTTCCTTTGCAGCAATGCTATTTGTTTGTTGAATCAGCATTTGAGGTGTCTTTTTAATAAACTGATGATGGGATATATCAACTTATCCTAGTAATTTCCTATAGGGATATTTATCATTCTAAAATCGAAATACAACCGTCACTTCAGTAAAAGAGTTCTATTATGCCACTGGTAAGGAACGTTAATCATTTGAAATAGATAAGCAAACTAAGAGGCAAGTCAATGAAAACCATGAAATAATCTTGACACGTGATGCAAGGAAAAGGCTTAATATACATACCACATATATTTGTACGTAAGGTCATAACCCAGCAAATCAATCATGCTTCTTTGTTGTATACAGCCGGAACATGTTTAATACTGGGGCGTTTGATGTCGCTCTTAGGCGCTAATCCATCTGTTATAATTATTTCAAAATGTGACCTTAATTCGTTATGATATAAAAACTGATTGATGACATCAGTGCTGATTATAGACTGGACATCGAGACGAACATGCGATATGGAGTTCCGCGTTGGTCCAAAAATAGCTTAGGCTTGACTTCTTCTCCTTAGGTTGCTTTAATATTAACATCAAACCCATGTATCTTCGAAAATGCCATATAGAAGCAAAATCTGCCAATTCTTCAGTCGGGTAAATGTTTATCTATAGTGCAAACTGGCAACAGCAAATAATAAATAATTCTGTCAGAAGATTTGTTGATAGTGTAGTTGAACTGTAGACACAAAGAAATCAAAATCACAGCAATTACCTTATCGTTGTAAAACACACTTTATTCATTAAATTAAAAGTAGCTATGATCAGATTGCCCGCAAAAAAACTGATTTGCTCAATTGACATCTAAACCCTTTTATCACAGTAGATTGTTTCTGAAATCATTTGTCCTCCACCTCTGATTCATGTGGGGAAGTTGGCATTTACTTGCGGAGAACATGTTTGTACTGGTGCAGAATCCAGGAACACTGGTCAGGTTAACTGCCTGCCGTAACGTAAATGATATACTGTTGAAAAACGGCGTTAAACCCAAAACAAACAAGATCTATTACAGTATCATTATAACAGCACGCGACTCAAATCTATGAAAATATTTAATGCTATGGAAATATTCTGTTGCTAGCAGAGAAATTCATTGTACGTCTTACGTACGACTTACTTACTCCTATGTACGACTTGGTAACTCCTACGTAGGATATAGTAACTCGTTCATAGGATTTATATTTCTGCGTAGAACATAATAGCTCTTACGTACGACTTATTAACTCCTACTAACGACTTAGTTACACCTTCATCATGCATACAACAAAATAAATCAAATGTATATCTTGAACATTTCTCTTGGTTGTGTTCTTTGCTTTGAAAGGATTTTCTTATAGAAGTTATTTACGAACTAATACAATCATTTGAATCAATTAACTATTCTGTGTACTGAATTGAAAACTTAAGAAAAATATATCATTTTGTTATGAAATTCTATTTACAGATTTATTCAGTTCTTGGTTTCATGTTTGAAAACCAACGGCTTGATCTAGTCCATATCAGAAAACGGTCATTGTGACATATCCCAATGATCGCTGAAATGGACAGAGTGTATATATTAAAGGGTATTATATGTACAAATGTAAAATCAATAGGAAGTCTTCCATAGAAAATACTGTAGTATTATTTCAATATAGGGAGATGATTGATAGATTTATGGTTCTTGTATAAAGCAGTTTCCCTTAATGTCCTTTATCTTTATATGAATTTCGAATGAATTCCTTCATCACTTGATACGTATATAAAACGGTATTTATAGACTGATATTGTCTTAAAGTGAATACTAAAGTAAATGACGCGAATTGCTGATGTCCTCGATTCAAGACATGTTTTCAATTTTAGCTTTGCATTGATTCTGAAGGACTACAGGTATTCTCAGAATATTACTGGTACAATCTTTCTGAAAAGATAGGAGTACATAATTAATGAAATATTAGTTACCCAGAAACATTACGAAATAGGAATGTCATACCACTACATTTGATGTCTCCAATTTGCATAATAAAATCTGTAAGATGATTCTTTGGAAGCATAGAATGCAACCAAGCAGAAAAAAGCAGACACGGTTTGACTGAATGTGTTCATGACATCAGTAACGGAAAGTGCAACACACCACATGCCTCCTAGCACCGGCTTAAGTGGAACTCTATTACACATATACTGACATGACTCCATGATCCAAAAGGACGAAAATTATAACAATACTGTACAGGGAGACTTTTACAGTCGCCACATGGCACTTAAGAGTGCATAAAGCATTATTTTTTATGGAAACAGCTATCAAGGTAAAATGTTTAAGCTTTAACGTAGATATAATCTTCGAGAACTCATCGGATTTATATAGGAACGACCACTGTCTAAATGATGAAAGATTCGCACAGCCTTCTATCAACTGAGTATGATTTATGGTCAACAGGACTCACACTTTTTTGTCCTTACATCACATAGTGAGGGGACCTGTTTCATATGGATAGATATTTAGTTTTTAATATGCTGAAATTGTAATAAAACATGTTGTATGTTTGAAATGCCTATCAATGACTATACTTAAATGAAAATATTTACTTGGATATAATGTATATGTTACGCGCATATAGCCAATCTGCGCATTTGGTAAATCGCGCAGCGCAAATAACCAATTTGTTATCTGCGCAACGATTTGTAAATCGGACAACCTTATATATTTCTTATATGCGCAAGGTAACTGTCTTGCGCGTTTGGTAAATGAGTCTGCGCTTTTAACATATGGATGATATCTCCCGATAAAATTGAATATCATTAGAGGGTTAAACTTGTAGGCCAAGATAAAACAGTTTAATTTTAAAACTGACGGCGATCAGGCACGCGTAAAGGTGTGAATTGACTGTGCATAATTTGTAAAGAACAAGAAAAACATTTTTTTTAAGAAGAAGAAGAAGAAGAAGATTTTATTTCAGATTCAATAGGCCATAGGCCTATGTGAACATATACATGAATTACAATTACATAACAATAGCAAGTCACGTGACAAAAATTGTGTTGATATAAACCAGCTTTAAGTAAATGAGCGTATTTATGCGGTAATTTCAATGAGATGCTCACGTCCCTGGTAGTTTATGGACTAAAAATTTCTGTTGACGACGGTATTAAGAGTAATTTGTCATAGGTGTTAAAAAACTTTAAAATGATACAAAATATCCCAAGTATATTTAATAACACAAGTTTTTTCATTTATTTTTTTTTTAACTTTTAAACGCCGTAGCCTGTGCGGGATGTCGATCCAGCGCTAATATCAAATCCTGAAATGACACCGATATTTCAAATATACATTGATCATTTCTTACAGATCGTATTGATATTTTTTAATGTTTTGTAGTACAAAAGAGTAATTTTCGCCAGAACGTGAACGAAAGTTTGTTGCTGCGCAAGATGTGTCCTGCGCTAATAGAAAATCTGGAAATTACTCTGATAATATGAATAACTGCCATAAACCATGCTAACTTTTACATTGTTTAACAATTACAGACTGATATTGCAAATCTAGGTTTTAAAAATGTGTCATAAATTTATTTCAACATCAGTAAATTCAAGGGAGTCGGTCACCAGGTTTCAATATCTGCAGTATGATACAATATGCAATAAAGCTCAAACATGCGTGAAGGTGTGATTTCCTTCAGATAGCCACATCGTCCTCTCTATTCTTTTTATAACTAAAGTAATTTTATTTCATTCGATCACACGCAGTCATTTTATACCGGATATAGAACATAAAGCAGACTTACATAAAAGACTGAATTGCCACACACTTACCACAATTCACCATATCGCTTTTTTCATTATATTGAAAAAGCGCAATTCTTTTTTACCAACGTGAGCGTATCTCTTGACATGGCCAAGATTAAAAACAAAACAAAAATAAGTAGAATTAAAAGACGATTCTTACAGATCTTTTATACTTATATCATTTTTTAATGTTTTATAGTGAGACAGGTAGAATAACTAATAAGTTTCGTCAAAATGTGAAAGAAATTTTACATTTTGTAGGTGCGCAAGATGTGTGTCCTGCGTTAATAGAACTCTGAAAATTACTCCAATAACTTGAATATCTTTTATAAACCATTTTAACTTTTACTTCGTTTTTCGATTACAATCTAAAAATGTAGCTTTTGAAAATCTGAATATAATGTTTCATCCGTAGCCTGCGCGGGATGTTGTTCCTGCGCTAATAGCAAATTATGAACTGACGCCGATATTTCAAACAATTTCAATTCTAAAAGATACTATTTATGTAACTTCATAAAAATGTTTTGGGAGTAGAAAAAAAATAGAAAGAAGCGTGATTTCCGTCATAACGAGAACGAAATATTACATTTGTTATCTGCACAAGATGTGTTTGCCCTGCGCTAATAAAAAATCTGGAAATAATCCTGATAACTTGGATATATTTCATAAACCATGCTAACTTTATCATTGTTTTGTGATTACAGGCTGAAATTGTAGCTTATGCCAAATGAATATTTTGTTACATCTGTATCCTGCGCGGGATATCGGCCCTGCGCTAATAAAAATCTGGAAATAATCCTGATAACTTGGATATCTTTCATAAACCATGCTAAATTTAATTTTGTTTTATGGTTACAGACTAAAGTTGTAGCTTTTGCAAAGACAAATGTAATTTTAATTCTGTAACACGCGCGGTTATGACAGAAATCACTCTTTTCTATTCATTTTTTTACAGTATTCATTTGAAAGTTACATAAATAGTATGTTTTATGAATAAAATATATTTGAAATACAGTGTAATTTCAAACTTTGCTATTAGCGTAGGACCGACCTCCCACGCAAGTTACAGGTGTAATATTATAGATCCATTTAGAAAAAATTATAGTTTAAGTTTGTAATCGTAAATCAAAGTAAAAGTTAATATGATTTATAAAAGATATTCAAGTTATCAGAGTAATTTCCAGATTTATTATTAGCGCAGACACACATCTTGCGCAGATAAAAATGTAATATTTCGTTCTCGTTATGACAGAAATCACTCTTTTTCTATTCATTTTTTACAGTATTCATTTGAAAGTTACATAAATAGTTGTTTTATGAATGAAATATATTTGAAATACAGTGTAATTTCAAACTTTGCTATTAGCGCAGGACCGACCTCCCACGCAAGTTTAAGGTGTAACATTATAAATCCATTTAGATTTGTAAAAAACTATAGTTTTAGTCTGTAATCGTAAATCAAAGTAAAAGTTAATATGATTTATAAAAGATATTCAAGTTATCAGAGTAATTTCCAGATTTATTATTAGCGCAGACACACATCTTGCGCAGATAAAAATGTAATATTTCGTTCTCGTTATGACAGAAATCACTCTTTTTCTAATCATTTTTTACAGTATTCATTTGAAAGTTACATAAATAGTATGTTTTATGAATGAAATATATTTGAAATACAGTGTAATTTCAAACTTTGCTATTAGCGCAGAACCGACCTCCCACGCAAGTTACAGGTGTAACATTATAGATCCATTAAGAATTGTAAAAAAACTATAGTTTTCGTCTGTAATCGTAAATCAAAGTAAAAGTTAATATGATTTATAAAAGATATTCAGGTTATCAGAGTAATTTCCAGATTTATTATTATCGCAGACACACATCTTGCGCGGATAAAAAATGTAATATTTCGTTCTCGTTATGACAGAAATCACTCTTTTTCTAATCATTCTTTTACAGTATTCATTCAAAAGTTACATAAATAGTATGTTTTATGAATGAAATATATTTGAAATACAGTGTAATTTCAAACTTTGCTATTAGCGCAAGACCGACCTCCCACGCAAGTTACAGGTGTAACATTATAGATCCATTAAGAATTGTAAAAAAACTATAGTTTTAGTCTGTAATCGTAAATCAATGTAAAAGTTAATATGATTTATAAAAGATATTCAAGTTATCAGAGTAATTTCCAGATTTATTATTAGCGCAGACACACATCTTGCGCGGATAAAAAATGTAATATTTCGTTCTCGTTATGACAGAAATCACTCTTTTTCTAATCATTCTTTTACAGTATTCATTTAAAAGTTACATAAATAGTATGTTTTATGAATGAAATATATTTGAAATACAGTGTAATTTCAAACTTTGCTATTAGCGCAGGACCGACCTCCCACGCAAGTTACAGGTACGCTTAACATTATAGATCCATTTAGATTTGTAAAAAAAACTATTATAGTTTTAGTCTGTAATCGTAAATCTAAGTAAAAGTTAATATGATTTATAAAAGATATTTAAATTATCAGAGTAATTTCCAGATTTTCATTTAGCGCAGGGCACCGAACACATATCTTGTGCAGCTACACAATATAAAATTTCGTTTACGTTTTGATGAAAATTAGGCCTACTCTTTATTCAATCGATTTTGTGCTATAAAATAATAATAATAATATAGATAAGATCTGTAAAAATTTTCTTTTAATTCTGTGACTTTTTTATTTCATCTTTTATCTTAGACATGTTGAGAGATATGCTCCCGTTGGTAAAAAGAATATTATTGTGAAATTTCTAGATATTTCAATAGAATAAAAACGATATTTTGCTAAGTGTGTGCTCGGGTGAAGTAGAAAATTATAAAAATAGCCTAAAACATACCAGAGGACGACGTGTGCAAGCTGGAGGAAATCACACCTTCACGCATGTTTGGGTTTTATTGCATCTTGTATAAGATCGGAGGTATTGAAACCTGGTGACCGACTGCCGTGAATTTACTGATGTAGAAACAAATTTATGACACATAATTTAAGTACCAAGATATTCAGCATTTGACATCTATACTTATTAATAAATTGACCAACTGCATGATTTATCAAACACGAAATGCAAATTTCTGATATATAAAGTTACATTTGTTATTTGCGCTGCGCATTTGGTAAATCGCGCAGATTAAATTTATCCTGCGCAACGATTGGTAAATCGTTGCGCATATAACCAACGTACAAAAATTTGTTATATGCGCTGCGCGTTTGGTAAATAGCGCAGATTGGTTATTTGCGCTCAACATATACTTGTGATTTCATCAAATGAAACAGAAGGTCATTACATTTTAAAAGTTTACAATTCCATTTACTTTGACATGTCCAATTTCCTAGCTTGTAAGCTAAGTAAATCGAAAAACAAGCAGTAACTTTAAGAATTTTCTTCTCTATCTGAAATGTGGAACAAGTATTTTTGGAATCAGACATAAAAATATCATTAAATCACGCCCATTATATTACATCAGCCTCTTTACCCCTTGAGTAAATATTCTCATCACAAAAAATACAAATTTATGTAATCTTGATTCAATGTATTCCCTAAGAAGAGATATGTTTGCCTGATCAATTTTCAAATACTATTTATCTTATCATTTAGAGACTCCGTCACGATTTTAATCAAATGTCTCGAATGAAATTTATACACACGAAATAAATGTATATTTGTTTGTTTTTGGATACGATCACATTTGCCATTCATAGCAACTCTGTGTACAGATATCTAGTAAGATATGAAATATTAAAAAAAAAAAAAAAAAAAAAACCCAAAGTACTTCGCAAAACAGTTCTGCCATCATGAGATAGAAATACCTTTTGCAATCTCTAGCATAAAGTACTGCGATTAATACCATTCACTATTAGTTTGTACATATTTACTTAAGAATAATTCCAGAATTCACTAGATTTACAAACTTAATGAGTTTACCAGAGAACTTCACACTTTGATGAGCTCTTTGTGACTGAGTCAGATAACAGAAAACAAAGAAAAACTGCGATAACTTGTTTATTTCAGGGCAAAACATATAAGTATGAACATTAATTTTCTAAGGAAAACTATTTCCTGTTTCAGTTATGTCAGGCCAAGGTTTCAAGTACCTGTTGATATAAATATATATAATTTTTGGGGGTTATTCTTATGTCATACATGAACTGTATTGTAAGAGGTGCGCAGTTATAAAAAGAATTTAGCAACATGGGTGACAGTGGCATTGATACAGTCTCTTCAGGAGTCATAATTGTTTTATATATATGGTGGCGGATTTCTGCTATTTCGTGTTACTTTGTCGAGTTTTCGTGTTGTCGTGTCGGCGGGGCGAAAACACAACACACTTTACGCGAAAACTCGACGTTTAGAGGGCGCTGACACGATAAATTTATCTGTCGAATTTTCGTGTTGGCGGGTATAAATATGTCGTGTTGGCACCCTTTATTTGTCGTGTTTTCGCCCCCACCGACACGAAAACACGACAAATACCTTATTTGTGGAGTTTTCGTGCTTTCGCCCTGCCAACACGAAAACACGACAAATATCTTATTGTCTTCGAGTTTTCGCCCCGCCGACACGAAAACACGACAAATTCTTTTCAGACATCTCTTGTAAAACGTAAAGTTATTTTAAGCCAGTGGAAAAGAGTTTTAGGAGCAATTTTCTTCCTATTCAAACGAACCGTCAATGCATAATTTATTTATATTCACTAAAGCTGAGATTATAAAACAGTACAATAATATGTCAGATGTCAGTTATCGTTTTAAGAATATGAAGCGTATGTATAAGACCCGGTTCCAGAAATATTTCATTTGGGTGGGGGAGAGGTACCAGTTAAGAATGAAGAGGGCATCGGTGAGCCGAGTGGGGTTAAGTATGGAAGTGGGTAACCCCTCCTGTTAGGTGGGTCAGGTCAGAGCGCGTTTGCCTGGAAATGTTTGAAATATATCAGATTTAGTCATTACAAAAAAATGTTCATATCATTCTAGTAAGAAATTGCTTTGATACATTAGTTTGATATTCGACTTTGAAATTCGTCTTTCGATATTTTTTATGTAACAAAAATGGTATTCGGCCGAAATATACATGGAATATAACTCAATTTTTATTCTTAAACTTATTCTCTAGTTCTTTTGGCATATGTTTGCGTGCAGTTAAGTTGTGTTTAGTTCAGTAATTGTTGTGCGCATGTCTAACAGAAGACGCAAAAACGAAAACACGAAAACTTGACAAATAAGATATTTCTCGTGTTTTCGTGTCAGCGGGGTGAAAACACGAAACCTCGACAAATAATGCATTTGTCGTGTTTTTGTGTTGGCGGGGTGAAAACAAGACAGTACGACAAATAAAGGGCGCCATATTCATACCCGACAACAAGAAAACTCGAGAAATAAATATGTCGTGTCGGTGCCCTCTAAACGTCGTGTTTTCGTGAAAATGTGTCGTGTTTTCGTGCTGTCGTGTCTTCGCCCCGCCAACACGCCAACACGATATGGCAGAAATCAGTCACCATAGTTTTAGCCTTAAACCGGCACGTACAAAAAAAAAATGATTATTATCTTTGGGAAACTGGTATATTTAGCAATTTATCAGGTAAAGTCACACGAGTATAAAATGCGGAGTAAGAAATATATAGCGGAGAGGATGGCCAACGGCCTGATGAGCTAAATATCCCATGGTCTAGTTATACAGTAGACATATCGTCACTTTAGTGCAAAACCGTGAATAAGACCTTCTTTAAATCAATGCAGTTATACACTTCTTACGTTGAGGTGACGATATACAAACATACAAACTAGCCATTTACAACGTAATTTTGAACTTCTTCGTCAATGATAAAATGTCAGTCTGGAAATTAGAATAATAAGGAGTCTATTAATTTAGGCTTGATTTATAAAGGATCTGTAATTTCTTACCGCATATGCTATATCCAGCTAGTACGATTGTCCTAATATAAACAAGATCATGTGACTTTGTTGACTTAAAGTGTAATTTAAGATATTAATTGTATATATAAGAAGTAATTAGTGAGTTTTACAATAAACTAAGCACACAATATGTGTCGCAAAGACGCACTTCCGCTTTTCCTATTTTCCTTCAAGAAAACGTTATGTTCTCTTTTAATGACAAAATAAAATCAACTCAAATTTCCACAGAAAGTTAAATAAAATCAACTGCGACAAATCTCAAGAGCGTTAATGTACCTTGAATATTCAATATATATTACTTGAAAAAGTCATCAGCAAGGCACATATAAAAGATAAAAATATGAAAGAACGGATCACAGATTACAACAACTAACAACTCCTCATTATGGTTGATAATGTAAGTTTATGAATAACACCTTCCTGTTGGAGAAGTTAACTTTTTTACGAAATTACACCAACTTTGTGCACATTTGAGTGCTTATGAGCATCAACTTGAAAATAAGAACATCAAATCGAACGATCAGTAACCAGGAATGGAGGGCAACACTTTGTGGTATTAGGACGGATAATGTATTGTCAATCTTCCACTTACCAAAATGACTTACAAGACTTGTTCTTAATTCCTTGATATCAAAACAAATTGTCTGTCTATGGCATTATTCTGGCATTGTATCAAGCAAACGAAAGAAGTAAAGCTGTCATTGACGCCTGGTATTATTTCTATCATTATAAAACTATAAAATAAAGTCCAGTAAAAAACAGTACAGCCAAAGTAATATATGAGAAATGTTTTCAGATGTATAAACTGTATATTGTCATGCTATTTTACAGACGAGATAAAAATTATTAAACTTATTAGTCAGTTATATTACCGAAAGTTTCCATAAATTCAACAAAATTTTGAGAAGTTTAGGAAACGATTATATACTTAGAATGTGTTTTACAATAATTTGCAGACTGGTTCTTGTAATTGTAAAATGATTATCAGACTGGTTCTTGTAAAAAAGGCTTTTATATTTTTCCCTGGTAACTGTGTACGGCATCTCTAGATCTTCAAACAAACAAAATGCAACATTTCAGACACTTTAATCCAAAACGAAAATGGTTTCATTACATAAAAGCCGAATAGATGTAATCTTCATTCAAAATATTCTTAAAGGAGAAGGACAGATCTAAAGGAGACGTTTTTGCCTGTTTAAATTTCAATTACCATTCCTCTTATCTGTCTGAGAACCAGTCTGACTTTCAATAACGTTGCTTTTGTTTAAGATTGAATTTATATAAAAAATGTCAATGTCTATTGATCTTCTTTGTTTTATGTATCCAAAGGATCACTGCAAACACTTAAAGAGGCCTTCTCATAGACCAAGGTAGAATGATACAATTACTTGTGTACACTGATCAAATTTTTGAAAGCGGAACAGTAAACATAATTATACAGAGAGCACAAATCATTTGTTTTGAAAGCGCAAAACTTTCAACACTTTTAAGTTATAAATAAAATAATTTTTGTTATATATGTTTTGTAATAAAAAAAGAGAAGATAATAATAATAAAAATAAAAACTTGCTGATTCTCAAGATACTGGCGATGATTTTTATGCTAATATGTACGAACAGTTTGACTTGTTGATTAAATTTTTAAGGGCTAAATATTTATTAATATCAATGTTTTATTAAGCAACGACGAAACGATTTGTTTAGGATGTGAAAAAACACAATCATACCTTATTTGAAGTATTTAATTTAGATTTTTCTTTAATTTATTATTTCACAATTGAGGTACATCTGTCATGCCAAAATGTAAAAACTGCTATATAACTTTTTGATGTTGTTGAACATTCACAACCATTGGCTCCAGATCATCTATGAAAGGACTTTGTACATGTTTTGACCTACTCCTGTGTAGAGAATGATCATGAACAGGAAAACTGCTAGCCTGCATGTGCAGGTAGAACAACGGAAAATTTATCTTACAATGTGAAACAATCACTTTTTCGCAAAGGGCCAATTCGTTTCACCCAACCCGGGATACGTCGGTCACGTGAACGGCAAGAATAAAATTCTCACCGGTTTAAGAATAAAGGAACGATCCGGCGTACGCCGGTCACGTGTGCTGCAAGTAAAAGTTAAACTTCTAATTTGTAATAATTTTCTATTTTGACCTATTTCAAATGAGTTAGCGATTGTTTTCTTGTGGTATGTTTCTTCCTTTGCTTGTATTACCCACACATTTTCAAATGTTTATCCGAATACATGTCGCTTAAATATATAATGTGTCGCTTTGCCTTTCTCGCAAGACCGATACATACCGGATTGACCCGGGCAGTCTCGGGGAGCTAAACGAATGCATGGCGAATCATCGTATGCCGCACAAGTGTGAAGCGAATTGGACCAATGTTTTCTTATCGCTTAGACACTGCATGATTTTAGTCTGCATCAGCATAATAGAGAAACTTGCAGAAAGTCTTATTGTCAACCTCGTTTAGTCGTTTAATCTTGTTTAGGCTTATATTATACGATATAATTTGATCGTATATTTCAAATACGTTTCATTATATAAACCTATCCTTGCAGTACATTTCTACTCTTGCATGCTAAAATATATATTGCATTTCCTTGTACATGTATCAACTAAATGTAGATATAATCTGTTCAATAAACATGCATCATGTATAATTTAAACCTATCCTGACAGTTCGATTCTGCTCTTGAATGTTTTGACTATTTAGCTAAATTGTCAAATATGAATTAATTTTGTCTATATCTTCTAAATGTATACATTTATATGATCCGACTAACAAACCTGATTTAAAACAAATTCGGATGTTCATATTCACTGATCACGTACCAAACTATCGTCGAGATATTGTCTCTAAGGAATACTGAAATGGTAAGTTCTATTGACACATTTTCTTCCATTCCGCGTTACTGTATGTCATTTTCTTTTCTGTAATGAATCACTAATGTGTTTTCTGGCCTTTACCCTTGGTTACAGAAGAAGTAATAATTAATTCCCATTGATGAATATAGTGACATCAAGTAAAATCTCAGTGTTGTCTATCCGTCTAAAAAGTTTTAACCATTGATTGTTATAAAGAAATGCGAATCATTTAGTTAATTGCTCAAAAGCGTTTAAAGAAGACGTGGGATATGGTTCATTTATTACTGGTATTCTGGTTAAAGGAAAAGAAACTCTCCTATATAAGTGAACATCCCCAAATGCCAGACATCTTGATCCCCAATAAACAGGATCCTGTCTGGTCCGGTCTGATAAGTGTCCATAAAACCCCTGTAGACTTGACATGTAGTCCATGTCACAGGATCATAAATTTTATTGATATGTACAGATCATTGGTTATTCCCTGTGCATTTTATTGATTGAAATGCAGCCTTTTCTTCAGAATATGCACAAAATTATTTTAGTTGATAATATACCAATTGTTATTGCCCAGTCATGTTGAATAATGTCCTGGCCAATTGAATTATAACTCATACAGCAAAGCAATTCTCACCCTTTTAGAAAATTCTCACCTCTATTTAATAAAAATAAAATAATTATTTAAAACTGAATAAGAGAAATGCTTGCCAAGCATTTCTTTATTCAATTATTATGATCTTTTTATCTATGTAACAAAATAAAACCAGAAAAATTGATCATTGCTGGATTTTATTAGAAATTAAAGAAGCGTTCAGTTGCATTTTGATAAATAAAAAAGAAATATGAAAATGTAGGATCTAACAGACCTACACATAATTACAGAAACAATATATGGGCACGATGGATGAACAAAATGTTTGGCTGGAGACCTTTCTAATGAGACACTATGAAATGTGTTATGTGAACTAAATTATAAGAAAACTTTATTAATTGCAGAAAATTCTGATTATAGTACAAGAACTGTGATTTGGGAATATATAGTTCCTCGTGGTTGGCCTAAATACATTTTCTATAACATTATTTATTTTCAAATAAATACCTTTATGGCGGCACGACAAAACCTTAAGAATTGTCCGGAATTGTACGGCTAACTTAGCTATTATAACGAAGTGTTTATATCATGATTCACTAATTTATGCTAAATGGGGGCAAGGGACAGTAAATTTGAAAACTCCACAACTCTGCGCTGATACCAGTGCGAAAAAAATCATAAAAAATCCAGTTTCGACAAATTCAAGGCAATTGTTAAGCGAATGTCTCGCATAGACATAGCACTTCATTATGTGACATTTTCAATCTGCCGATTCTGTTTCTCCTGTGATAAAAACGAGTAAAACGCAGGTTTCAGGACACTAAATTTTTAGACAAAAATGGCTCAAAATGCACTCCTTGTGCGACCTGTACCGTATTATCTGCAAATGACTGACCTAAAACACATGCATATTTTAAAGCATGTGGCCAGACGAAAATAATGGTGGGAAGAAAAGTATCACATAACCGTTTACTTTTTCCGCAAATTTGAGCTGAAGCTGGATGGATGGAGGACCGTTTCCAATTCGTCTGACTTCCGTTACCTCAGGTAAAGTTTTAGACCCGGCCGTCTACATGGAGCTAGGAAAATCGATACATGCACATATTTATTTTACACAATAATCACTCGTACGCAGGAATCCTTAGTTTTATAAACATCATAAATAACCAGTTGAATATATATGCCTGTAAAGTACATATGTCTATTTTATTTAAAAAACGTACCCGGGCCAAATGCGAAACTGGCCCCTGCCACTTAAACGGAGTCGCCATTATATCAAAAGACAAATTTTAAGGAAAAAATACGCTTCACAAAAACAGAAGAAGGTTGTTATTCATTGTTTTCAACAATTTACAGCATCTTTGTGATTATCGTTATATATTAGACAAAGAATCTTTCCGACAGACGTCGAATATTGGAGATAATTTGTCACCAAACTTTTTCGTACCCAAAACCACATGGGTTTTTGAGAACATTGGTCATTAGTTCTAACTGGATGTTCATATCTTAACGGCAGAATGGATACGCTAATTCTGGGTTCATCACATGTGAACAGACTTCGTTCTTATTGTTATCAGAGACATGGCTCAAGCAACCCGATGAATTTAGATCCAGTTGCAACCGTGAGGTTTTGTGGAATATCAGGTGGACGGATTACGTACAATACTCATGTACGCCAGTGGGAAAGTGCTATAGCAAGAAATCGACCGGAACTTTTAATTTTGCACATAGGTGGAAATGATTTAGACAGTCGGCAAATTGATATGGTTACAATTGACATGTTGATAATGCGCATCGTTACATTAGCAAGTATGTGGCGCATAAGATATGACATACGCCATGTTGTTCTTGTACAGATACTTCCTCGGCCAAATCCTCGGTATGTTCTCTCAGAATGTTACCGGCAAAGTGTTGTCGTGGCAAACCAGGTCCTCAAGAGAGAATGTTCACAAATTAGTGGAATGACATACTGGAAAGTTCGTGGGGTGAAAGCGAGTGATGTCGACATATACAGTGATGGAGTTCATTTCAACGATAACGGATTGTTGCGTTATTTTAGAAGTGTCAGAGGAGCCGTGATAAGTTCACGCATCAGTTAATTTCGGCTAAAAGCATTTCACAGTGTGAATTGTGTTTGGTATGCAGGATTTTGGAATTAATTCCATTCATGTACTAGGCACATCAAGGAAGAGTTCATTTCTAGTGACTTTGTCGGTCGGTTTGCATGATCGACTTATTTTGCGAGGAGCCCAGATAGCTTGTTACATTCGACAACATCGATATCGTACTAAATTGTGATATTACATTCTAACAACACCATATTGTGTATAGTGTTGGTGCGTGCATTGGTAGTGCCGACATACATGACATATAATGCAATTCTGAATATGACACATACGGTGGAAGCATTTGATGTGTCGCATGGATGGTTACAGGAGACATTTCTTTAAAATAGTTACTGCTGTATTATACAATGTATTTACATATGCCTTATTTAAGGCTAGAACAATGATTTTCATTCTACAGTCAATAATTTTGTTTTCTGTTGGGGTTATTGCTTGCACAATAGGTGGCAGTTTTTCCGCCCCAACATTTGATTTCATTATAATTCTGCTTAGTTTAGCAATTTCAAAATGTTTGTTGTATTGTGTAATTAGCACTTTGTTATGTAGTCACATAAAGATTCTGTCATTTATTATTAAATGGCCTTATTCATTCACATCTGTGTTGTTACTCTATCAGAAATTAAACTTAGAAAAACTTCCAATGAACCAAGTGACAGACATAAAACATTATTTATTTTCAAATAAATACCTTTATGGCGGCACGACAAAACCTTAAGAATTGTCCGGAATTGTACGGCTAACTTAGCTATTATAACGAAGTGTTTATATCATGATTCACTAATTTATGCTAAACGGAGTCGCCATTATATCAAAAGACAAATTTTAAGGAAAAAATACGCTTCACAAAAACCCACCCTACCCACCCGTATTTTAATAACATTTTCTGTTTATTTCTGCATAACTTTCATGTAATTTTTGTTGGACCAACATTTTCAGTCATTGGATTATAGGTCTAACATTTTTTTTGCTTCTTACATTGTGTAATTAGCGTTATTGTCCATTGTTTGAAGAAATATAGTTTTCCATTTGCTTTACATTTTAAATTTGTGTGTTCTTGATATGTATATATAAAACAGTTTTTCGCCTTGACATTTTATTTTCATGTATGATGTAATGACAGTGTTGTGGAATTTTCCATCCCAGCATTTAAATTGTCCGAAATTTGGCAGTGGCTTTTTTGCCATTCCAACATTTGATCTCATTAAAAATGTTGCTTATTTGTATTGTTTTAGTTGACATTGTTTTTTGTACTCACAAAATTATGGCAGTTTCTGCATCAACTTTTGATCTAATGCAAGTGTTTGCATAGTTTAGCAAAATTTATTTGCTTTTTTGGTGCAAGTAGCACTATGTTATGTAGTCACATAAAGTATTTTGTCATTGATAAATAATTGACAAGGGGTGGCAGTTTTTCCGCCCCAACATTTGATTTCATTATAATTCTGCTTAGTTTAGCAATTTCAAAATGTTTGTTGTATTGTGTAATTAGCACTTTGTTATGTAGTCATATAAAGATTCTGTCATTTATTATTAAATGGCCTTATTCATTCACATCTGTGTTGTTACTCTATCAGAAATCAAACTTAGAAAAACTTCCAATGAACCAAGTGACAGACATAAAATAAAATCCAGCAATAAAGAGATATCATTGTTCATAATACACATGATTTATTATTTATAAAAGGTGTCTGAATGCCTTTTCTTTTCTTTTTAATAAAACTCCGGCAATAATGAGATGTTATTGTAATAAAACTTGATTTATTAAAAAATAAAAATATTGTTGTATCTTATCACTTTGTTGCTAAACTCGTTATAAAGGTGAGAACTGGTTTGCTATAAAGGTGAGAAATATCACATGCAATCTATGTACTGCACAGTAGCTATACAATAGTTTATTATGATAAACAGAAGCTAGTCTATCAATGGTCCAGTCTTGTATAGTGGCCCTTACCGCCAATACGCAGACTGTATCATCCCCATAGGCCACAAACTTCGCACACCAGAATCAGTGTCGTTAAGGAGAATAAAGCAATACCAATCGGTATAGTACAAATTGTTATATTCCGCCAAAATAGCGCTTATCCAAAAGCAAAAGCAGGCAACAATGAGTCCAAAACTACAGAGAATGTTAGGTGCTTAAACTTTGGTGATTTCGCGCCGGAGGATCGCAAAAAGTAACACCGATTAATGTTGTCCAAATGTTTCAATAATGTCTTGAGATCCGTTCTTATTTAGCTTTACATTTAATAGTGGAGCAAATCTGATGCGTTTTACAACTGGGTTTAGAAGAACATAACGAAAAGTCCGGAAAAAGAAGTATTTTTGCATCATGGATTAATGTCATGAATTGCAATGTACTACCCTTCTTCTGTCTAAAAATAAATATTCGGACATGTAGATAAAAATAAACAAAGGAAAGTATTTTTAAGAAACAGCTATGGTCAATTGACTTTTCGTCACTAAACCCCTGAGGTAAGTTTTAGAAAAATTATTAGACTGGTTTTAGGACCGAGCTATTGTATTTTTCCCTGATAATATTGTGCCTCAAAGATATAACGAAATCTACTGAATATTTTGGCAAAACATGTACCTTGCTTTTAGCGTTGTCATAACAGTTTATTATTTTTAATGCACAGCTCTTATGGTTTTGTTCAATGATCGTGTAAATCACTTATCGATTCCTTCCTTCTTCTCTCTGTCCAGTTTGTTCTATGTTTGTTTTTACTTTAACGGCAGTATTCTAGAATAGTTGCTCATTGTTTAGAATATTGGAACTATTTATAGCGAGACAATAACTGTTGACATTATACGTGGTGCAACTGAAATAAAGATAGTAAAAAGGAAATGTTTCGAGATATTGTCAAAGGAAACGAGAAAACATTGCCATATTTTCTGGGATCAGGTCCATAGAATACACTCACTTGGAAATACTGATTTACACGTTTTTGCTAGTCTATCAAGATTAAATGATCTTAATTAATCAAAATATTAACAGTTTTAGGCCTGGTATATTACTCATAAAACTTGAATATTTTTCTAAACAAACTGCGAGCCTTAATTTGAGACGACAATGAAAGTGACCGATATGTTGATCCTAAAATTTTCATTACATGGATATTTTCTTTATTACTATTTTATTATTATTATTATTATTGTTTTCTCAACGATGAGTCTATATAAGATTTTGTTGACCGGTCTCAAAGAAATCCCAGCTGTTTAGGAACAATAAAATTAGACCACGAGGATGTATACTTTGACGGAACTAAAGCGATTAAAACAAGATAAAACACCTAAAAACATTGTGAAAACAGCCCATTATTGTGATAAAGAACCCTTAACTGTTTCAGATCTCTGTGTAAATTGATCACATTATCACATATCGATTACTTTTTTATTAATTATCAGCTAGTTCCATGTCTGTGTGGAACAGTGTGTTAGAGAAACGTTACCATTTGATATATCAGACAATTTTAATGACGTGCGGAATCAAATACCACAGGATTATTTGTTTTACTTCAAAACTGATTTACCAATGAATATCATATATCTCGAACGATTGTGTATTACAAAGTAAATGTGAAAAACGCATTTGATTTCAAACAGGTTGTTACAGCCGAAGTCTCAAATGCTCACATAATATCTGCTTTTTACTTGTCATGTCACATATTTAAATGTATTTTGATATCTATTTTTCCAAAGAACTTTTCAATTCGATACTTATTTATCCCTTGAGAATTTAATTCATTCCAGATAAAAAAAACCAGTGAAGAAACTTCAAAATACATTATTATTTTTTTATATTGCTTTAATCAATACCGTAGCACAATTTATTGTGAAAGTGTGCATATCAAGGATTTGCGTCATGTTTGTTACTTTTGATTTTCGATTTGATTGTCAGCAACAATTTTCGCATTGTAAAAAATCGGGCCTTAAAGCTAGTTATAATTAAAAATTATTTCAGGTTTATTTTCATGATTGTTTGATTTTTTGCACGTTTTATCGAAAAATGGAACATCGCAAACATTACCCGATAAGCCGCAAATACTGTATACAGCAATGAGATGTGCCTAAACATAAGTCAGACGATCCTCACTGAATTATGTTGAGTCAGACATGTTTATTGCTTATCCTTTAAATCAAGACACAAATAATTCCTCGAGACAAATGACTTCACTGCTGTTTATTTGAGACAGTACACCGTTATTAAGCTGTTACATAAACTACGCAAATATCACACAATCAATCTGCTTATTTGCAATTTAAATACATGGGTTGTTGTTTTCATCACATTCATACGAACAACTTCTTACTAATTTGGAAGTTAAAAAACTGTTCATATATAAATTTATACAGCAATTTCAATGCCTATAGTATGACCTAGAAAATTTAGTTCGCTCAGCTGCATTATAATTAATATTGGTATAAATCTCTGTATATCTATGAAATTTCTTAAACATTAATAATACTATCTTAGTAATTCTAACGAAAAGTGAAAATGCTGTAAATATGCCTTTTCAGAAGAGATATAAAATGATATTTCTAAGAACAAGGAATTAAGCTTATATTTTACTATACTATATATAGTACAGCCAGCAAACACACGTATTAAATACTGTGTTTGAACGGCAAATGTATGAAATTTCTTCACATATATGACGTTTACAAGGTTGACTTTTTAAGTCTCACAAATTAAACGGAAATTAAAAAGCGTTGATAATAGTCTATTGCCTTTGTATCAGCCAAAGAGAAAGACATAATTATGTATACATGTAAATCAAAGACATTTGTAAACCGGAAAGTTCTCACCCATATATCTTGCTTAAGTAATACTATGTAGGCTGACTTCAGACCTCATGAAAAATAGTAAAAGACACCAGAAGTAAATGTGATGTTCTCAGATCCGATATTTCAAATGTTTATATTAATTTTGACGACAACTGGTTGGGTAATTCTCATTCAGTCATACTCGTTATAAAAGGCAAGTATTTGTAAACTCAATCTTCCCTGTAGTTGCTCCACACCAGATGTTTTAGTTGTCCTGACCAAACGTTAAATTAAAGGTAAATAACATGACGTCAATGAGTTAAGAGATTGATTATTTTCTCTTCAATATTAAGAATTGCTTTTCCACATTCTCTTATATGAAAGTACGATTTGGTACAGTAATTAAGAATAGCGGTCAGACTGGCCAACAGCCGTTCATACTTAATGCTGAATACATGTAATTGCTGTAATGAAAAGCTGTACATGAAATATCAGTATAACAACACTGCTTATGTAAATTGTCGGTCAATAGATTTTGCTTCAATTAGGTCAATAGTCCTAAAATTTCCTTTCGTGGTATTTCGCGGACGAAAACAAAGACCTGCAGAAGTTTCGAATAAGGAAACTGTAAAGCAGTGTGAAAAGAAAAATATAACTCGGTATAGGTTGCCGTTGGTACGTCAAACGATGTAAAGATTAGTTTCATTCTGGCTATTACATAAATGTAGTGCACTTCTCAGAATAATTCTGCGGTATGAAAGTGGCCGATTACAAACTGAAACAAATGAAAGGGTGTTTAATGGCTATGTATTCATCGAATGATATGAAATAAGAAATATCCCAGAAAAGCAACAACGGAATAATTACATTTTTTGCAGCGGAAATACAGTTGCATTGTTAATGATATTTATAGAGAAAGGGAGAATTTATACATAGATTGTATTCTGTAATGTGTTTTATACTTGCGTAACTAAATAATGATAATTGTTAGCTAATGTATTATATTGTCTGAATCAAAACAGACCATGGGTTCATAGATATTGTCTTTATTACCTCGACTTCATGGTCATTTGCTTGCCCGGAGATCGAACCAGCGGCCTCAATGTTCAATGGTGTGTGTTTCCCCTTTATCATAAGAACATACAATTGTGGTAATGGTGTTCTGTCAACAACACATTCTTTGGCTGAACAATTTATGTCATGAAAGAGGACGGATATAATATCTTGTCGGTCCCATTTGTAAACTCTGTGCTAAAGGGAAAAGATTGTGTTAATGCGTCATTAATAGTATAAACAAGTAAAGATACTGTAACTGCTTTTAGTTTGTTTTATTAAACAAAAGATTGTAGTTATCAAATAGAGGCTAGACATACATTTGTTTAAGACTCAGACTGAATATCAACCTAAAGAAAAACATTTTACTGTAAACAAAACGCTAAGAAGACTAAAGATTATCTTTTGCTGCATCAAAAACTCATTAACAAAGATAAATGGTCATTAGTTAATCGGTTTCTTTTACATCTTTAAATAATAAAATAGTTACGGTTGACAACTATTTGTGTTTTCAAGATATTGAAAGAGATCAGAAGAGAACAACAACTTTACTGATAACATACCGAAAGACTTTGCCGAAGGCAAGAAAAAATACGCTATTTATGTTGCTAATACTCAAACATTTTAACTATTGAGCATCGTCTGATAGATGATGTTGTGAAAGATACTAGTAGAACGAAGATTTTGCTTGTTTGTTTTAAGGCCGGTGGTTCCATTCTGGTGCTTGTCTACGCCTAAAATAATGTCTGGTGAGACATTTTGGGTCTTCTTTTGCCATTAATACATTGAAATTAGAGTTAATAATAATATGTGTGTCCGTGTGAATAAAAGCCAAAGTTACTAGTTATAAACAATATACAAAAGAAATGTACCGATAGGGACAGTTTTGCACCAATGCATTGTATTATACCCGTTTTGTGAAGCGGTAATAGCTTAAAGGTGATGGATTTGGTCGAAAGTTTGACAAATGATCATGTACACCTATTTGTGTTCATCGACTGCTTAATACATGTTAGAATGTCACTGGAGGTTCTTTTAAAACTTGGTTTCCCTATCCTGCTTGCCCAATCAAGATAGAGTAAGTTTAGCATTATGTATAAATTATAAATTTAACTTAATTTGCCTAAGAAATCATTTGACTAAAATAACTATTCTATTTTATTTTTGAAAATTTTACATTGACAAATACATTTTAGCCTAAATGCTTTAAAAATGAAAGTTTGTAAGAATACTATTACCTCCCTTTACTTATCTTGGTTGCGCAACTAGAATAGGTGGGAAATATATGAACTCCAAAGCTACACACTGTTTAAAAAATTTGCCTTTTAGTTCATATTGTTGAAATAATTCAATTTCTATCAAATGTTAAAATAAAATTAGAAATAATATTCAAACCAACTGCAATAGTTCAGGGTTTTGTAATAAGTATTCAAGGGAAGTAATTACAAAATTAAACAACAATATAAAACATTTATTTGTAATAAGGATCTTTATTTTATTGGTCCTATTGTTCCTTAAATGAATCTCTAACAGAATATATTAAAAATGAAAAATGTAATAAAATGCTGCTCAAATTTGATTGATCACTTTTGAGATATAATTAGATGGTAAACATTTAATGAGATTTGGTTTTTATACTTTTTTCGTGTTCGCATATAAACGAATAAGGGTTTTGATATGTTATTGTCCATTGCATGAAGGTTGTCTTTGTGCTTCTGGAAATAAATATCATGACAATAACAACAACAACTTCATCAAAACGCAACGCGGTCCAGTCTTTACAGATAAAGGAAAGTATACTGGCGATTTCTCATTTTCTGGCTTATGTTTCCATTCAAAACGAAAAACAAATATAATGACTACAGAGCTGTAATACTTGAGCTTTTAAAGGGAAACTATAATTTTGCACCTTATTCCTAATTTTGTAAGATTCGTAAGATTCTTAAATTTGATGGTCATTGTGGAATTTATAGTAGCGTATTACCTCATTTACATGGTTAAATACACTATTTCTTGCTTTCTTGCTTGAAGGAAACATGTAACAGAGTTTTGAGAAAAAAAATCTATCACATTTATTACCCATTTTTGTTGTGTTAACGGGGTGTAACCATCTGTCATCTGTCATGTACATATAACGGTATAAAAATAATATATTAGCATATCCAAATTTTGTGGAAAGATATCCTTAAGCAGGGAACAAAATGCAGTAAAATGTTTGGGCACAGGGAACCAGAGCATATTTTCCTTTTCAAGTAGCTAGATTGCAGTTGAGCATGAGAAAAAGAACGTGGTTTGATTGAATTGGTAATCTTTCAGACCAAAGCAATTAGGAAATAAAACAATGCAATGCCCATTAGTCAACTTTCACAGATTATGTGTCATTGTAAAAGTTGTAGTACTAGATATAGAAATGTCAAGCACATTGTACTTTTGTTTCAATAGTTATATGCTTAGACATAGAATGAACTTATTCATTTTTTTCAGTTTTAGTGAATGAAACAATAAAATAGTTTAAACCAACACTGAAAATTGACCATACTGAGACTTATCACAAAATATAGTCAATAATCATAGAACTGATCGTCCGTCCATCCATCCATATATCATAACTGTTATTTTATTTTATTTTAGAGAGAAGGAAATATTTTACCAACATCAATTTATGATATCATAATTATTGGAAAGTAACAAAATGATCTATGAAACTTACAGTGCTGTTTCATATAGAAAATTTCAAAACATCGCGTTCTGCAGATGAAAGCAGTTAAAACTTCCTAAATATTATCAAACAAAGAGTATTTTTCTCTCAGTTCTTTGGATGTCTATGTCTTTCGATAACTAACAATACGGGAAACTTCCCGTTCAGGAAAGAATCTATTGGTTTTCCCTACTTCCTGAACAGGAAATTTGATACTTAATATAGTAAATCACTATTTGTTTCCTTGTTACTCTCTGAAGACTCGGTGCATAAATATATACGTAGTGTCATTGAACAAAACACACTTTTGTGAGCCGGAGATATTTTTCTAAATGTCTACTGTTACATATTTTTAAAAATATCCTAATAAAACTGTTATTCAACTTTAGAATTTCTAAATTTCAAAGCTTCCCGAATTGGAAATTTAATTTCTGATCGGGAAACTAAGATATATAATTTAAATTAAATTGCATGTTAATTTGTGCGAAAGTCAATTTACAAAAGTGTTTTCATATCATGTAAGAGCTGATATAAAGAAAACTGAACAAAGTCCCTAGAAAGCGATACGAAAGAAACCTAGAAGAAAATAAATCTGTACAACGAATAATTTAACTGCCAAAGAAGTCCAAAATGTAAAGTTACATTTTTTTTTGAACGGTAGAAATTTAGAAAAATATCTCAGGCCACAATGGATATTTTATCTAATCATACAGTGCATAGTCTTTTGCACAAAGCATTTTGAAATAAACAAGCAAAAAACTTAAAGGAAGCAAGTTACTCTATTTAGTATCAAGTTTCCTGTTCGGGAAGTAGGAAATAACATAGATTGTAGCCCGCAATGGAAGTTTCCCCTACTGGCAAATATTTGAAAGTGCTGATAACAGCTTCCTTACTTCTGTAAAGCCTAAACATACACCCAAAAATTAGACAATCCTTACATGACTTATATGTATTTTAGCACGCATATAACGCGATTTTAATTTAAAACAACAATTCATATATTTGCGAGTAAATGTTAGTAATGTTCAAGTGTAATTATCAATGATGCATGTGGCAAATTAGCTTGGTTTGGTAATATGCAGATACTGTCTTAGCAAATAATTAAGTCGTTCATGATGTGTTCGAGTCTTTCAAAAGATATTTCAAGGTCAATTGCTATTTGTATTCTTTAGGGCCTTCTTTTTGTAATGGCGGGGCCTCCGTGACCGAGTGGTTAAGGTCGCTGACTTCAAATCACTTGCCCCTCATTGATGTGGGTTTGAGTCTCACTCGAGGCGTTGAATTCTTCATGTGAGGAGGCCATCCAGCTGACTTACGGAAGGGCGGTGGTTCTACCCAGGTAGGGGCACCTGGGGTCTTCCTCCACCATCAAAAGCTGGAAAGTCGCCATATGACCTATAATTGTATTGGAGCGACGTTAAATCCAACAAAATAAATAAATAAATTCTTTTTGTAATGAGTCCCATTTTATCAATTTCTTAGTCTGATAATTTTATATTTGCAAATATTTCTTGTTAATGTATTTTATTTCTGTAACGTTTATCTATAATCATTAATTTGATATCAAGTATTTTTCTCACCTGCCATATTTTCGACTAATTCAAATAGATTTGATGCAATAATTAACAGAGCGAAAGAATAAACAGGTACAAACTCTTGTCTGTCACTTATTTTCAAACAAAAAAAATGTAATCAGAGTGCTTTTCCTTTTAAATTGGGAATAGTATGTTGAAGTTTACAAAGCAAACTTGATTACAACCCTTTCATTTGAGTTTATTTTCCCTTTGTCTGTTATTGTTATGAGCTTTATTCGCAAGTAATATTTTCATAAGGACATCCTTGATTTGAAAATAAATCTGTATTGATTTTCTTTTTGTGTTGCTTCATCTCATGGCTATTAAAATAAAAGTTGCGAATGGATTAATATGTCTTTTTAAATATATTTAGACCTTCTTTTTCAATCGGATATGTTTGTTTTGATTGTTAATTTTGTTCACAAATACTGACTTGAATATTTGAGTCTCTCAAGTTTATGGTACCGAAATGCTAAAAAATTGCAATATTTAAACACTAAGTAAATCATCTACTGTTTTATTTCAAGTAACTGCTATTCAATTAACCTTGGTCTCGGAAAAATACACAAAATTTCATTAAACGCAACCATATAGCTGCACGTCTGTTGACCGCCAAAAGGTGCTATCAGCACACGAAATAAGAAGGCTGATAGCATCTTCTGGCGAATGTTGCATATCTGTTGAAACTTTCAATGATATCTTATTCAATACAGTAAGAAGACAAACCCATTATAAGCAACTATTATTACCGATACTATCGGGTAACATCATTATTTTATTTGCATATTGCCGAATGTCTTGCTGATGACATTCATTAGCTAGATTCCTATGTGTTTTAAACGGAAAAGATAATTCGGTAATGCCAGATCTGATTTGTCATTCAATTTCTCATTTCCCAGTACAGTTCACATATTGATGTTGCCCCAAATTATACATAAGAACCCTCTCTCCTTTGAATTATAAGAACGTTTTTATTAATGTATTATGTAAAGTAGCTTTGTTAATCAAATTTTCAGATTTTCCGGCTTGGAGAAACCTTTGCGAATCATTTGTCCGAAAGATAAATTGTCGTCTTAATAAAATATGAATAATTTATAAAGGTGACTGCGTTGCGTTGCGTTAGAAGTCATTTTCTAAATAATTCAGTCACAGCCATATCAAGACTAAAACCAAGTCTGCTAAATTTTGCTCAGCTTCATCCTATGCTTCAACACTTTTTCTAAAGATTTTATCAATTACCAAGAATAAGTTTATCTTGTCATTTCTGATGAAAAAACTGTTATGAATGTAGAAAATGATAACAAAACAGTATAATGTCGTTGTCGTGCTATATTTAAAAAGATCATTCAAGTTTTATATGATACATACTCTTTTTCTAAAAAAAAATCAAGTTCTACACCGCTGTATTGTTATAAATGGTATCCCGCCGTTTCCTTAAAGCATAACCATTGTGTTTTTTTTTTTGTTGTTTTTTTTTTTGTGACGCTTAAAATTTGATTTTTGGTAGTAAAATGTATAAAAATGATATTTGTTCGTAATCCAATATTTGTGAAATTGTGATGTGCCGATCTAAAATTATGCTAGATTAAGAAATAATACATTCAGTCATTTATTAGATATTGGCGAAATAACAAATCAAGCTCATTTGTTTTTTAGCTATGTATGTACCAGGGTTTCAGAAAGCTGCAAATTTACTGGTAGCCCATTGGGCTACCAATATTTTTGTCTGGTAGCCCGAACATTTTAGTTATTCAGCATTGACCATTTTGGATTATTTGCTAAGTGCTTGTAAACTACTGTCTACAGTTGGAATGGAATGCTTAAATTAATATAGGGTTTCTTAATTCTAGCTATATGCTTATTTTGTTCTCTAAAATAGCAATTGCAAGTACCACCTGACACTAATTTTTTTCTCATTTTTTTTTTTCATTTTAGAAGAAAATTATTTATGGAAATGGAATTTTCTCCCTCTAATAATGTAATATGACAATCATAAACAAAGTCAGTCAATTTTTATAAACTTACAATTTCTTATTTAATATTTGCATTTAGCTTATAAAATCATTTAATCGACAAATAATTCTGTCTGATCTTAACATCTTTTAAAAAGCAGTTTGATAAAAGGACTGAAGCCGAGTAAATTACGTTTCTCTCTTTTCTTGCAACTGTGTAATTACGTATCCGAATTTATGTTTGTCCGAAATCAGGTATAGTTTCTGACATGAATGCCTCAATTTTTGCTAAATTATTGTTGATTTTTGCATTCTGTACAAGTATTTACATTAAAAAGCATAAAGTCGATGTAAGCACTTAACTTAATCAAATATCAGATTCTACTTGATAAATATTGAGGTCAGCAAAAACGAAAGTACACTTTGGCAGGTGGCGGTAAGATGACGTAATTTTAAGACTGGTTTGCCAATTGTTTTGAACACTAGAGATCAGCAACTTGTAAGCTTTTGGAGCAGTCTAAAACCTCGTGTGCACAGGTAAACATTTGCCTCGGGGTACGATTAAAAACGGTCAGTTGTTTTGCCGACTGTGACAATAGGTCGTAAGATAATTAATGCCTCCGGCGTGTATTACTCGATAAACATGGGGATTATGTGAAACTGTCAAAGTTATGCATGAAGATTAGGTTATTGATTACCGGGCTACTCGATATAGAGTTTTTAGGTAGCCCGCCGGGCACGCTCTGAAAATATTTAGTAGCCCAACAGAATGTTCTGGTAGCCCCCGGGCTCCGGACATGGGATTTCTGAAACCCTGAGTCTATGTACTAAGCTAGTGTGCATGTGTAAACATAAGCTTTTATTTCACTGTGGAAGGCTTCGACGGCTGCGTTCTTTGAATGTGGCTTTCCCTGTCGGACATCTATCGTTGTATCTCCAATCTCACTGTGCATTGTTAGAGCTCGTTTCCGTCCTGTGGTTGGATAAAAAGTCTCTTACAATCCTCTCTTATGGACAAAGTCTTACCGAAGTCTTTTCAGAAATTACGAAAAAAAAAATCATAATACAATTTATCTGGTAATTAGAAGCTACAAGGAGAAAACTTACAAATCGAAATAAACTTAATAATGCTTTAAAAATAACCATATACTTTGCGTCCATTTTATCTCTGTTAAAGTTTTTCAAATGTAATGAATTTTTGCACTTGGGGAGTTTACAATTTACATTTTGATACAATTTTTAGAGCCTATATATTATAGTATTGGCTCAATTCATAAAAGTGTTAGGTGTCTATTTGAAAATGTCCACAAGTCGTTTTTCATTCACTGGTCCTATTATTCTCAAGGGTTCGTCTTGTATGCCTTTTGAAATAAAAAAACAATCTGTCCGTAAAGAGGACGTTGTCCATTTAGATTTTTATAATAGCACATTTTGCTATAGATCATATTTCATCTGCGCTAATGAAATGTTAAGCATTTTATAAGTTAATACTTTGCTCATTTTGCTTTTAGCGTGGGCGGCGAGAACAACGCACGATTTACATGGCTAATGTCCAATAAAGTACATGTGTTTGATATGACGACTGCACATACGATAACAACTGTAGTCAATCGTTCCGTCTTAACGTAACGACAAAAAGCCACGCGAGTTCGTTAGAAATTATCAACATATCAGTTTTATCAGTTTATTGTTGCAAATGCACCAGCAATATTCAAACTCGACATGCAAATACATGTAAATTGTATCGTTTAAGTCACTACACGTATTTTTAATCAATCATATAATTTATTATAATTAGAAAAAATTCATTGTATTAAACATCAGCACGTCATTTAAATCATTTAAATACTCCAGTCTTCATGCTTTGTGGAAACATCAAATGCGCGAAGTGCTCATATGTACTCAACACGAAACACGGAATGAAGTAACAATGTAGTTAAATTTCGGGGAATACTTCTATGCACTATTTTGTTATAAAGATAAAATGTAAAATGCATTATCAGTGGACGAATTGGTCATACTGTATGTAAAGAGAACCACACGCCGTAAATATAAAATGCATTTATTGTTAGCTTGTATTTACATTAATGATAAACCTTGTAGAAAAGAATAGAAAATATATGTAATTTGTCCTTGCGACATACCCAAAAACTTAAGGATGTAGGTTACATTGAAAAATTCTTTCAAGAGGACGAAAAAAAACACTTCTTCGGCTTAATAACTATGTTTGTTGACGACTATAAGTAAATCTGCCATGACAAAGACGTTAATCTCCAAGGAAACTTTGCCCAAAACAAAACTATTAGTCACCTTACTCAATCGAACGCCAAACTGAATATTTTGTCTGGCGATAAACTGATGACAGAGCCTGGCATGTGGTGATAATTACTTTGGGATAAGACTAATGTAGACACTTGGCGTCGAACAAAATTAAATTGACATACACGATTGCCAATTTCAAATTTAAAGCAAAATTAATTTCCAAGAGTGAAAATTCTTGATAACTATGCTGCTAATTAATATAAGAAGAGCTCGTAGAACACGAAATGCCGCCCCCCCCCCCCCTCCGCCCCTGATGCATTCAGTTACTGCACAAAGAACAGAAATTATTTGGTCACTGTGCACAAGTTCTACTGTTCTTGGTCAAACTGACATTGACCTTTGACATATTGACCTCAAAGTCAGTAAGGGTCATCTGCTGGTCATGATAAACCTCCAAATTAAGTTTCGTGGTCCTAAGCCCAAGCATTCTCAAGTTATCGTCCGGACACAATTTAACTGTTTCAGGTCACTGTGACCTTGCCCATTGACCTACTGACCTAAGAAATCAATAGAAGACATCTGCTGATCATGATCAACCTCCATTCCATATTAAGTTTTATGATCCTAGGCCCAAGCATTCTCAAGTTATCGCCCGGAAACGGTTTACTGTTCTGGGTCACTGTGTCCTTCACCTTTGGCCTAATGACTTACGAATCAATAGGAGTCATCTGCTGGTCATGACCAACCTCCCTATCAACTTTCGTGATTTTAGGCTCAAGCATTCTTGAGTTATTATTTGGAAACCGTTAAACTGTTCCTGGTCACTGTGACCTTGATCTTTGACCTACTGACTTCAAAATCAATAGGAGTCATTTGCTGGTCATGACAAATCTCCCTATCAACTTTCATGATGCTAGGCTCTAGCGTACTACCGGAAACCGTTTAATTGTTCTGATTACAGTGTCCTTGGCCTTTAACCTACTGGTCTCAAAATCAATAGGGGTAATCTGCTGGTCATGTCCAACCATCCTATCAAATTTCATGATCTTAGGTCTAAGTGTTCTTGAGTTGTTATCATCCAGAAACCGTTTAACTGTTCTGGATCACTGTGACCTTGACCTTTGACCTACTGATTGTAAAATCAAAAGGGGTCATCTGCTGGTTGTGGTCAACCAACCTATAAACTTTCTTGATCCTAAGCGTTCTTGAGTTATCATCCGGAAACGGATTGGTCTACAGACCGACCGACAGACCGACCAACCGACCGACCGACATCTGCAAAACAATATTCCCCTCCTTCTTCGAAGGGGTGCATAAAAATCACAAGAAAGAATATATGCTATCGCATTATCCTTTTCAAGCAATTGGAAAGCATTAATGAAATATGGCCAAACTTATCTGACAACATAACCACTAAAATTTTACTTACATTTTAATTTATTGACTCTCAAATGCGAGCGTCAGTAAGGTAACATTATTTAATTTCATTCATTACTATCGTGTCTTAAACCTTATTATAAAAGAGAAATTATGGACATGTTGACCGTCTGACATTTAATTTTCGTAAACTTCCACTAAACCAAGACGTTACTTTCACAATATACTACGATGCAATCTTTTGTCACTTCAATTTATTTGTTACCGATGTTGTAGAAAGTCTACAGAAAGCAGCAGTCTATAGATGACACTAGTCAAGTGAATAAACATAAACGAATACGAAAATGATGCCTTTTTTTGGAACATTTTCTGAAAAATCGTAACTTTCTAAAATATATCAAATTAAACTTTAAAGACCTATTGTCGTGTGCAAAGGTAATATTTAGAACAATAGGTACTAGCTGTATTAAATACAGAAGACAATTTACACAAAAAAGCATTTTCCAATATATAAGATGTGTACTATTTTAAACCTAACACACAGTATTTTTTTATAAACAAACATGTTTATTCTATGTTTACTGTTTATGTTTTCAAATAGGAATCTCCGTCTAATATTTCATAGAATATAAAACTAATTCTCAATGACATATTAAACGGAATAAATTTGGAAATAAAAGAAACTGTAAAATGACCGTGTTCTCATTTAAATTACTATCTGCTATGTAAATTTATATTTTGCATTTTTACGTTATTGTTTCCCCTATCTTTGTCAATCCACAAAATTGACCTCGCCCATGTCTTCCGAGGTAATACATGTACTTTGCGTACACGACTCTCTATAGAAGTTTTACATCATTGTAATTATAACAATTCTATTTGCACGTGAAATAAATCTTACTAGTGGCAGAAAAAAAAAACTGTTTCAAATTATCTTGAACAAATATTTCAAAAATAAGAGCACATTTATATACTTCGTGAATTTTTATTCGCTGTTTCAAGCAGTTTAAACATTAAGAAAAATACTATTTACGACTCACCTCCATCAAACATAAACTGTCATGGAGACACGATATACGACTTCCATAAGAAGAATCTAGAATGTGAAAGGCAAATTCGTTTGGAGATTGATAGTTATTGAAGGGACTAAGACAAGGTTCTAGCAAACTTTTCTATAGTATAGTTTCTTAAATATAAATAGGTACTGAGTTCCATTTTCTTAGTAGTTTAGTATTGTATGTGTGTGTGTGTGTGTGTGTGTGTGTGCGTGCGTGCGTGCGTGCGTGCGTGCGTGCGTGCGCGTGTTTGTGTTTGTGTGCGTGAATGTGTGTGGGAGTGTATGTGTGCGTGTGTGCGTGCGTGCGTGGTTGCGCGCGTGCGCGTGTGTGTGCCCTTGTCTGCGTACATGCATGCATGTGCAAATATTTTCGTTGCATGCATGATCGCATATTTTCGTTTTGATTAGAAAGCAAATATTACAAAATACTATGAAAACGCGACCTTTTTACGGACAGAAAGATGAAGAAAACTGTAGGAAGACAAAATGACAACATTAAAAAGTTGGTTCTGAAAGTAATCTAACACGAACTTTACGCAAAAAGTTTATTAGGGAAGTTGCATGAATTAAGTTGTAAGTTAAGTTCCTATTTATTGATATTGATATTTCAATTCAAAGAACTGTAAAACAAACTTCCGAACATTTTCTGCAATCTTTAATTTAAAATGAATATAAGATGGACTCTTACATTTTGATAAAGACGTATTTTTTCATGTTCATCGGTGTGGTGTGGTGTGGTACTTAAGTCAACAAATTGGCGTGTAAAAATCTACCAATAGACCCGTTACATGGAAAAACAGTTTATCTGAAAATTTCAGTATGTTGTATGGATAGTTTCTAAATAAAGTAGAAACAAACACATTTTCAATACTACCTTTTATTTCAGAGAAACTCAAAAATCCAGTTACTATACTCGGTAATTAACAACTCATCAAGTATTGTAATTAAACCCTGGACATGACCCAAATATCTTACTGGCATGTAATTTTTCAACAATCTCTCAGCTTAATTATCGCTGCAAGACAGCAATCATACGAGAAAGTGTGCACAATTTATTTATTTCATCTTACCAATACAATGCAAGGGTTATAGAGCGGACACGAAACAAAGCCATATGACCTTTGACCCCTAAGTGACCTTGACCTTGAAGCCAGCCCCACAAGGTATTTTATGTTTGTTTATTATGATTTTTCACCATTAAAACATTTCATTAATAATACAGAAAGTCTTTCTGTACTGCGCTTATTAATTAACTTGTATTATTAACAACCACTTTTGAGTTCAATGATGCAATCAAACAGTAACGATATTGCTTTAAAATACCTAAACTACCCTGCAGGAATATTGTATCTTTCCACTGTGACCTGTGAGATATAACCTCTCTAGATCATAATATAATAAGTTTATCAAACAAACTAATAGCCTAATCTTTCCTATTTTAATGCTTTATATATTCCTATAACTTTAAAAATTAAAAACGTCAAAAGCATATTTTTTTCTTAACCGAGGAGGTCAAATCTCACAGGTTTTCTAGTAAAACAATTTATGTTTATTTAATATGTATTAAGAAATTTGACAAAATTTTCATCGAAACTGCTTTGATGAGTTTGATTTTACGGCATCGCAAAGTTTACTCAAAAAGCGTTTGTTATACTTTATATTTGGCGGAGTATAATTTCAAAAATACGAAATACTTGAGACATTTCAATAAAACACTTAATTTCAAATGTTAACAAGCTGCTGTAAATCAATACTTAAATAATTTGTCTGGTGTTAATGGCAAAAATATTTAGAACCTGTTTTAACTTCAGTTCAACAGGTATCATCATCGAATAATCAATAAATTAATAAATATGTATATACATGTACAAATTATAAGACAAACACTTGACTGTAATATTGACTTCACAAAGTATTGGAAAGAATAATAAACATTATTCAACACATGTTGTGGCCATTATGTCTTCTTCAGAATAAGTGTTTACATACAAAATGAGTTGCAATATTTGTAGTCTATGAAGGGTCCGTAAAATACGAAATACGCCAGGACGTTTTTAGATTACATGCGTTAATTGGATAAATGAAAGCATTTATAATATTTTCGCCTGTTTATTATGTTGACAATGTCTTAATCCAAGATATCAGTTTCTTGAATATTCACAAAAACGAATATCTGACAACATAAGGTGACACTGTTTAAAACTTCTGTGAGACCAAATAGTACAGCTTGTTTAACCCTTATCATGCTGGACACTATTGATTCTGCCAATTCCGTGCAGTCTGACATACTTCTGATTTATACATCTTTCAAAGACAATTTCAAACTATGAATATGTTAACATTGAATACAATGTCTTGGTAACCCGCCCACATGTCTTCTAAAATGTATTCATTAGCATTCACTGCGGGCGAAATGAATGCAACAGCGGCTGTGAAGATATAGCTGTCCGTGACAACTTAATTCATGCAACTTTCCTAAATCAATGCCATTGAATGACTTCATTGTTCCATATTTTCATTTGGAATGTTATTATTGGAACAAGTGGGAAATGTCCAGCCGAACATTATTCTAATGGAAGGAAATATCGAGGCTCTAATTATACTTCTGCTGTAATGGAAAATTGTAGCTTACAGATAAAAAGGCTCTGTTAAAATGATACAATTAAATCTGGCTAAATATTTGTCTTCATTTAATTTTTTTTTATACTAGAGAAATACTTTTCATACTTTGGCACTTTTCCGACCAGACCCATTAATATTTTAGATATTTGTTCAATGACAAATTCAGTCCAAAAGATACTTTAAAACTGAAACATGTAATGCGCGTGTAAAATGAGTTTAGTTGCGCGTTACTTATAGCTGGTGGTACTGTTAACTAAAAATAAACTTCATTCACACAGTGTAGATTTCTAAACAAGAACTTGTAGATTCGAAAACAAAGGCAACCAGTTGGGATGATCCAAGCAGGAATATGACACAGAAGGGTTTGCTTTCTAATTTATGATGATATTTGAAATGAGCATACTTTAACATAATACACAATTCTTCATTTTTCAGAAAAGTAATTCTAACAGATATTTGCTTTGCATGAATGTTTGACAACCACATCATCACTTCTTTCTCTTTCAAAGATATGAGAATAAGTCAAAATTTGTCAGGAAGTATGTCAACTTGTCATTTAAGACCCTAACACATTGTTCTCAACCATTTTTCTTTACATACATATTTCCTAAAACCCTTTCACTAGCCAGAGTAGTCGCATTTCATTTTGCATGATTTTGTCAGTATGATTCTTGTTTGGTGGAAACTTCCTTATAATTTATAACATACATTTAACTAGAGGAGTTTAATTTAGTTCATGCAGCTCTAAAAATATTTAATACGCGCTAAACTATTTCTTAGAAAAGTAATCGATCAGTGTGTTCGAAATTAATTTGCTGGATAAGAAAGGGGAGAGAGAAAAAATGTTGTTCTCATTTATCTTCAAAGCTACCTCATGGCGACGGCAATCTAATCATTGTTTGCATGGCTAAAGTGAATAGTGATATTGCCTTTTACAATTGATTAATCTTCCATATCATAAGGAAGTGTTTCATATTCCTTTTCATTTCCTAAATTTAATCCGACGCGAAAGTGCTACACGGTATAAATGATTTTTTGTTTTTGTCTTCTTGTACTAAAAAGTTGTCTTTCACTGCGTCTGTATTAAGGTACACTTTACTCGGATTTTGTTTTGTATACGTAAAATATTTCCACTATTAATACATGTCACATGTCAAATGTGTCGTGAGTTCTCCATTTAGTATAAAAACCGACAACAGCCGCTTTTAATCTTCTAGAAACCTATGAATTTCGTGTGTTATTGCCATGGAAGGGGACCAGTTTACATTTGTTATGCATATATTTCTATCCAGTTAATGAACGAAAACATGAATCATTATCCTTTCTTAGAACGAAGCATGCCTTGTCTGATAATGAATTAAAAAAAGCGATTATCATGAATATTTAAAATTCCTGTTAATTTCTCGAAATTCACGAGCAGATTTCTTGTCAAAGCTGAAATGCATTTTTAAGAAACACTTTTATGACTGGATAAAAACATTTTTAAATAACGCATTACCCGAAAACAGGTAAGGATAGATTTCCCGGAATCACAAGGCAAAGATAGCCAGCGCCATGAATCGCAAAGTAGGCCCACCACAAATAGTTAAAAGATATGACCGATGCATTTCTCAAGTTCAAAATATATGTCTTTATCACTGACACGATATAGTAACAGTAAGACATTCCAGAAAAATGTGAATATATTACTTTGTTAAGATTCATTAAGTATTTAAGGTTGGGCTAGGTAAATCCATATAATCGCCATAATAAACCTAGCAAATTTATTAAATGTGCGTCATGGAGACAATCATAGCAAAGGTGAAGGATGTGCGTCAAGGAGGCCGCAATAATAATGCTGGAGCATGTGCGTCAAGGAGACAACATGTCCATCAAGGAGACCACAATATTAATGCTTTAACAGGTGCGACAAGGAGACAACAATAATAATACCGACGCACGTGCATCAGGGAGACAACAACAATAATGCTAAAGCATGTGCGTCAATGAGAAGTAATAATAATCATGGAGCATGTGCGTCAAGGAGACCACAATGATAATGTTGCAGCATGCGCGGCAAGCAGATCACAATAATAAATTTGGAGCATGCGCGTTAAGGAAACCACAATAATAATACTAAAACATTTACGTCACAAGGAGATCACAATAATAATGCTGAAGCATGTGTCAATGTGACCAAAATTATCAAGCCGAAACATGTCCGTCAATGAATCTATCATTGTTAAAGTGTAGAACGCTCATCTAGGAGACCACAACAATAATGCTGGAGCAAGTTTCAGGGATACCACAATAATAATGCTGGAGCATGTGCGTCAAGGAGACCACAATACTAATGCTGGAGCAACTGCGCCAAGGTAACACACTCTTAATGCTGAAGCATGTGCGTCATGGAGAACACAATCTTAATGCTGAAGCATGTGCGTCATGGAGACCAGAATGATAATGCTGGAGTATGTGCGTTAAGGACACCACCATAATAATGCTGGAGCAACTGCATCAAGGAGATCACACTAATAATGCCAGAGCAAGTGCGTAAAGGAGACCACAATAATAATGCTGGAGCAACTGCATCAAGGAAACCACAATAATAATGCTGGAACAAGTGCGTAAAGGAGACCCCAATATTAATGCTGGAGCAACTGTGCCAAAATGAAACAATGATAATGCTGAAGCCTGTGAGTCAAGGAGACCAAACTAATAATGCTGGAACATGTGAATCAAGGAGACCACAATAATAATGCTGGAGTATGTGAGTCAATGAGACCACAATAATAATGCTGGAGCAACTGCATCAAGGAGACCACAATAATAATGCCGGAGCAAGTGCGTAAAGGAGACCACAATATTAAAGCTGGAACAACTGTGCCAAGAAGAACACAATGATAATGCTGAAGCCTGTGAGTCAAGGAGACCACAATAATAATACTGGAACATGTGAGTCAAGAAGACCACAATAATAATGCTGGAGTATGTGAGTCAAGGAGACCACAATAATAATATATGTCATTTGTTTTCGAATCGGATAGAGATATCCGTCCCGAGAGCACCTGTGCATTGAACTGTAATGAGGCTTGCCGAATTACCGCCCATGCGCAGGTGGCCAAGGGACGGATATTTCCATCCGATTCGTAAACACATGACTGATATGTTTTCTTGCGTATCGTCTAGATGTTAGCATTTTATTCTGGCAGATTATTTTTCATGCATACCGTATTTTACAAATAACAGGTAGACATGTTTTCTTTGTAGCACTCTTTCTTATAGTAGAGCGCGGGAAATTAACGTCCGTAAGCAGAAGTGACGTCATGATGTTTTGCGTTACGTACAATAACAAAGTTCCGGTCCGCTGTGCAAGAATAATAATGCTGGAGGAGGTGAGTTTAGAAGACCAGAAAATAATGCTGGAACAAATGCGCCAATGAGACCACAACCTAAATGCTAAAGCATGTGCGTAAAGAAGACCACAATGATAATGCTGGAGTATTTGAGTCAAGGAGACCACAATAATAATGCTGGAGTATTTGAGTCAAGGAGGACACAATGATAATGCTGGAGCAACTGCGCCAAGGACATCACAATGCTAATGCTGAGGCATTTGCGTCAAGAAGACCACAATAATAATGCTGGAGCATGTGCGTCAGGAAGACCACAATACTAATGCTGGAGTAACTGCGCCAAGGAGAACACAATTTTTATGCTGAAGCATGTGCGTCATGGAGACCAGAATGATAATGCTGGAGTATGTGCGTAAAGGACACCACCATAATAATGCTGACCAAAAAATAAGGCTGGAGCAAATGCGCCAAGGAGACCACAATCTTAATGCTGAAGCATGTGCGTGAAGAAGACCACCATAATAATGCTAGAATATGTGCGTTTAGGAGACCACAATAATAATGCTGGAGCATGTGCGTCAAAGAGACCACAATACTAATGCTGGAGCAACTGCACCAAGAAGACCACAATGATAATGCTGGAGTATGTGCGTTAAGGAGACCACAATAATAATGCTGGAGCAACTGCGCCAAAACATACAACTATGATAATTCTGAAAAATGTACGTCAATGAGGCCACACTCTTAATGCTGGAGCATGTGCGCCAAGGAGACCACAGTATTAATGCTGGAGCATGTGAGTCAAGGAGACTACCATGATAATTCTGGAACAACTGCGCCAAAAAAAAAAACAAAACAACACTATGATAATTCGGAAACAAATACGTCAATGAGGCCTCACTCTTAATGCTGGAGCATGTGAGTCATTGCGACCACACAAATAATGCTGGAGCAACTGTGCCAAGAAGACCACAATGCTAATGCTGAAGCATGTGCGTCAAGGATACCACAATATTAATCTTGGAGCATGTGAGTCAAGGAGACTACAGTAATAATGCTGGAATATGTGCGCCAAGGAGATCACAATAATAATGCTGGAGCAGTGCGTCAGGGAGACCACAATAATAATGCTGGAACATGTGCGTCAATAAGACCACAGTACTAAGGCTGGAGCATGTAGGTCAAGGAGACTACAATTCAAATGCTGGGGTATGTGCGTCAAGAAGATCACAATAATAATGCCAGAGCAGGTGCGTTAAGGAGACCACAATAATAATGCTGGAACATGCGCGTCAAGGAGACCATAATAATAATGATGCTGGAGCATGTGTGTTGCGTCAATTAGACGACAATAATAATGCTGGAGCAACTGTGCCAAGAAGACCACAATGATAATCCTGAAGCATGTAGGTCAAGGAGACCACAATATTAATGCTGGAGTACGTGCGTCAAGGAAATCACAATAATAATGCTGGAGTTCGAGCGTCAAGGAGACATCAATTATAATGCTGGAGCATGTGAGTAAAGGAGACCACAATATTAATGCTGGAGTACGTGCGTCAATTAGACCACAATAATAAATGCTGGAGCAACTGTGCCAATAAGACCACAATGATAATGTTGAAGCATGTAGGTCAAGGAGACTACAGTATTAATGCTGGAGTACGTGCGTCAAGGAGAGTACAACAATAATGCTGGAGCATGTGAGTTAAGGAGACCAAAATAATATCGCTGGAGCATGTGCGTCAAGGAGACCATGATATTAATGCTGGAGTACGTGCGTCAAGGTGACCACAACAATAATGCTGGAGCATGTGAGTTAAGGAGACCACAATGATAATGCTGTAGTATGTGCGTCAATGAGACTACAAGTATAATCATTGCTGAAGCATTTGTGTCAAGGAGATCAGAATGATAATGCTGGAGTATGTGCGTCAAGTAGACCACAAGTCTATTGCTGAAGCATTTGCGTCAAGGAGACCACAATGATACTACTGAAGCATGTGCATCAAGGAGCCCGTAATAATAATTCTGAAGCATGTTCGTCATGTAATGCTGAAGAAACTGCGTCAAGGAGACCACAAGTATAATGCAGAAGCATGATCGTCGTATTAGCGTCAGGAAATGTAATACTGTAATGCCCACGAAAACAGCGTGGGTGCAGATGAGAATTTCCGGCCTCGAGGGTAACCATTTAGGCGGTAACGAGGTTCCTACCAAGTTACCGCCTAAAGAGAGCCGGATATTCCCACCTGCACCTATAACCAGTAACAGAATGTTTTTCTTGCATACCGATATCAAGATATAATAATAAAAATAAAATCAGTCGAACGGCTTTCTTTTTAGAACTATTTCTTATAGCAGCGTATTTAAACAAAGCGCGGGAAATCAACGTCCGTAAACAGGAAAGACGTCATGACGCTTCAAAGACAAATAACAATGTTTAGTTCCGGTTTTGTTTTATCAGTTCCAGCGTAACGTTATGAATTTTTGATAAAATAACGTGTTTTGAATCGAGAAATATACTATCAGGAACAAAGAGGAACTGTCAAGATATTGGATCTTTATTCCGTTTTTCGAAATGAACTGTAAATAACAACATAAATCTTCTACATATATGTTGTTCGTAATACGTCATTTAAAGCACGAGAGTCATCTTACACCCCGGGGTATAAGATGGAGTTTTCCAGCACCGGTAAAAATACCGGAAATCCCCGTCTGGTATGCAAGAAAATACTGGGAGCCGGAAAATTAAGCCAAAGATTGAGAGAACGCTTCCCGAATTGGATTCACTCGTGCCATATTCTTGCAGAACGGTCAGATGAACCAGTTTTGTGACGTTTCTATGACGTCTTCACGTTTTGCTCTGACATCGGTAGCAAATCTGACTGGTGTTTCTTGCAATGTGAAGACAGTTAAGTACCCTGGTATCTGCTATCACACTGTCAAAATGTCACATGAACATTTTGTAAATGTGCCATTTTACAGAACATAATGTAATAAGAAACTGTAGATTTGACTCCTGCCACAGAAGTTTATAAAAATTGTCTGGATGAGCTTTAAACATTAAAAACAATTTATAAATACATGACATTATTCAGTCTCTTGACCAAAACTACATGTATGTTACAAATCTCATGCTAATGGAATCATTACTATTGACAAGCAGTCTCCGTTACACTGAATTTAGCACCGTTTTGACCATTACTTTGTCGTACGTATATTCTCATAGACTGTGGCCGGCAAACCGCCAACTTCAGCAAAATTGCTATGAAATGTTTTTTTTTATTCTACGAATAAATCTCAAATAGAAAACATCCGAATGCGAAACCGTCACAAAATGTTTCTTAAGTGTGATTTACTACCGTTAACTACAGATATTCAACAGATATTAGAAAAACAGAAGAAAGTCTCGAATGTCACTGTTTAAAGAAGTACGCTTAGTACTAGATATTTCATTGCATCTCGATGTTATTCGAACTTGGTAAGAAAACATGTTATGAGCCGCGCCATGAGAAAACCAACATAGTGGGTTTGCGACCAGCATGGATCCAGACCAGCCTGCGCATCCGTGCAGTCTGGCCAGGATCCATGCTGTTCGCTTTCAAAGCCTATTGGAATTTGAGAAACTGTAAGCAAACAGCATGGATCCTGACCAGACTGCGCGGATGCGCAGGCTGGTCTAGATCCATGCTGGTCGCAAACCCACTATGTTGGTTTTCTCATGGCACGGCTCTTATAATACCTGAATGTTTATGTCATGTCAAATAATTTAAGTGCTCTAAAGTACTGAAAAAAAAGAAAGAAAGAAAGTTCTATTATGCGATCACACTTTACTTCGATATTGAATATGCACAATGGTTACAAAATAAGCCAGGGACATAATCACCATTATGCTTTTCTTATTCATTAGAACGAGGCGAATTACCCATAATATGACGATATCACTAATGCAGTTTAGCTTTGTGTCAATATATTAATCGTTTCGATTATGTTTTATAAACAGGTCATTTCGAACGTGGAGGTGGGGACCTGTGAAGGGATGGATACCTAGGGTCTCATGGATGCAACGACAATTCGCTTTCAGCTTTAGAGAAATCGAGGTGCAATGTGCGAAAAAATTAAAACCCCTATAAAGGAAACACATTTCTTACAAAATGTTCTAAACGTTTGCTAACAAATAAAACATCATATGTACTTCGATACCAAAGCATAACTCTAGGCACATTGCTGACACTTCGGAGAAGGTAGGTGACTATATAATAAAGTCAGCAAAATTATTAGGAATCTTGGTGCAGGCTCTAGTAAAAACTTAGAACACTAAATCAACTTTGTGTGCTGGACTTGATATGCACAACCAAGCAGAATATGTTACATCAATTTTACCAGTGAGGCCACAAAGTCCAGTGTCCATTGCCGGGTAATCATACGATTAGACTATTGTCTAAAGTAAACATGTAAAAACAAGAAATTTTTATGTTTTGAAAGTGTATTAATTAAAGGCAAAAGTACTCGTCGCAAATTTAATATTGTACTTGTATTTAATCATAACTCTTTCTTTCCTAGAAATTTACTAACGTTTTACTTTTAACATTAAATCCTCTAGCATTTCATTGTAAAAACAAAATAGTCCGTTGTTCCGAATAAAGATAGATTAATACAATTTAAAGATCGATTTTATTGAAACCCGCCTAATTTCGGAAATGCACGCTAATTTACGAAAGATAACGGTTAAAGCTAACAGATTATCGATGTTTCAAATAAGGCTGATCAGCAGCCGCGTTTAGTACACATTGTTTGATATGTGGGGAGAGGAATGTGGTAAGGGATCGCGATTTCTCTGCTAGAAGAATTAGTCCCGCAGGAGCTGGTGGTTATAGTGGGGCAATTAGCCCTAACTATGAGTTATCCTGGAGGAATTAGCCCAGGTAGAGCAATGGGCTTTTATGAAGCAATGAGTTCTCTGCTTGGGTAATTGGTTCTGTTGGTTCTATGAGGAGTTCAGCATAAGGTAGAATCAGTTACGATGTCAGAATGGGATCAACACGTGGTAGTATGCCACCTGGTGAAAGTGCTATTTCGTCAAGAGGAGAAATGCGAGTAGGTGGATTTAGATGTGCAGGTGGCAGAAACACTGGTTCAAGCTCTGTAAACGACCTTGGCCCGAAAGTAACACAGTTACTATGTGACGAAAGTATTCGAGTCACAGAATGCATTGTATCTGATGATGTGTGCCGTAGGAATGAAAAATGTTGCCTAGATCCGTGCGAGTATATCTGTAAACCTGTGTCTACAGATCCCCAAACAACTGGCCGTACTGGATGCTCTTCCGATTCTGTTTATAACGAAACATAATCCGTGACCACCACTATAACAAATTTGTGAGAAGATCCTTTGGAGTAATAGAACGCAACCAAGCAAAATAACAGCAGACTCGGTTTGATCGAGTCTGTTCATGAGAGGTAATGAAATGTGCAACACCCCTCACGCTCACTAGCACCGGCTAAAGCGAAATTAATTCTATAACAGTAGGAATGAGAGCAATCCTTGATTCAAAAGAACCAGAAAATATAACAATACTGAGTATGTGCGCCAAAGACACAACTAGAGTAAAGTTGTAGAATGTGCGCAAAGTAGTCCACAGTAGTAAAGCTTGGTATGCAAATCAAGGTTTAGTTTATACTAATTATTTTCGCTGAATTTTGATGAAAGCTTCAAGCTTGTTTAATCCGCTCTTGTGTCTGCTTTCTGAAAAAAACAAACAGTACTGGTGTCATATGGCCCTTAATAACTACACCAACGCTCCCCTTGCACATTCAACATGATATTTCAAACCGCAATTAGCTTGTTCTAACAGTTAAAGTAGCTTAATTCAATTCTTTACTGACACACCTCTTCTAAATGTATAAAGAAACTCTGCATAATGTCATGGTTAATATCAACAGCATAGGCTGCAACAAAATACATAAGAATATTACATACATACATAAAATCACTCAATATTTTTTATAAATTGTCGCCGTATTTCGTATTATAGTGAAAGGCTATCAAAATAAGTACGTTGTGACAGGTCAACTTGTTTCTATGGAGGCTGATTAAGGACATTTCATTATGTCGCGCGGAATTTGTGGCATATTTCGTTGTGTCGTCCTTGCGCCCGACAAAACGAAATATGCTGCATAACCTGTGTGCACGCCAACGCGACATAACGAAATGGTTGTCCTAATAGCCGCCATAATTATGTTTCTTATAACTGTAAGGATAATGCTATTTAGAAAACTATTCTCAAGTGTAATGAAACACAAGACTGAACTGCACAAAGAAATTTGAATTAACGTTTATTTTTTCGAAAGTTTTTCTTATACCGTAATTGAATGGTAACGTTTGTAACCATTTCGAGATTTCGTTGAGAAGATTAGAGAACATGGTATTGCGTTAAGAAAATAAATATTATGAAATTTTTTATGGAAATCTCGTTCAAAAATAAAATAAACCGTGAAATGAAATGTTGCAAACTTATGATTAATATATGAGCCGTGCCATGAGAAAACCAACATAGTGGGTTTGCGACGAGCATGGATCCAGACCAGCCTGCGCATCCGCGCAGTCTGGTCAGGATCCATGCTGTTCGCTAACAGTTTCTCTAATTCCAATAGGCATTGAAAGCGAACAGCATGGATCCTGACCAGACTGCGCGGATGCGCAGGCTGGTCTGGATCCATGCTCGTCGCAAACCCACTATGTTGGTTTTCTCATGGCACGGCTCATATGGATTTTCTACTCATTAGATATTCGACTTATTACTGCAATTTTCTGGTCCCTAGTCTCCAATGAATAATTGATCTTCGGTCACCATGGTGATATTTGAAAACTTTGAAACAATATGTTCACAGCTTTTATATCGAAATCGATGTAGTGATGCCAAGAGTGACGTTGTTGTATTGTGCTTTGAATGTCATGCGGATTTTTCAGTCGTTTATACATTTTAGCTCTGGATCTATTGATATGCTATCTTACAAAGCCAAATTAGTAAAAAAAAATATATGCATTAAATTCATATAAATACCAGACAATTAAAGCATAAGTGGAAAGTTTCACAGTAAAAGCTCTTGATATTGCCATAAAGTATTTCCAAACTAAATCCACAAAAAGATATTTGGAAACAAGGAAGAATATCCAACAGGGAAAGCCACGTTCGCGGCCTCCCCAAACACAAACCCAGCACGCATAGAAAGCATAGAAAGCTATCGGCAAAAGGAAAAAAATGCACCTCAATATCCTTTACTTTATGTGGGTATATGTTAATCTGAAATAATGTGAGATAAACACGCTATGCAAACCAACAGTGCAAAAAGAGAAATACCAACAAATATTACACTTAATGGCTACAATGATTGAACAGTTTATATAAAGCCTAATTTAAGGAAATGTATCCAGGATAATAATGTCATAAGAATAAATCTGCAAAAGCAAAATATGCCCTTTTATTGACTGGCGGTGCATGTTTATCTGAATTCTGAGAGTTCAAAACGTTTCTGTTGTTAATCATCAGATATAGTAAAAAAAAATAATTTCCCTGGTGATGCCTGGAGCTATATATTACGCAAGGACGGGCTTCATACAGCTGTACTAAACGGAAACTTTTATTCATTTTGTTGTTCTTTTATTAAAACCGTTATGAGTCATAAATATTTACGCATCTTTCTACAGATGAACATTTGTTAAATATTTAAGTGATTTTACTGTTACACCAGATTTCTGTTTGAAATCACAATAAACCGAATATTATAATGTCATTAATCAAGCAATTTCATATTGGCCTTATTTGTCCAAGGGTTGTCGTAGGCCGAGGGCCAATACGACTGCCCGAGGACAAATAACTAGGCCAATATGAAATCGCTTGATTAATGATAATATTATTATTCAACTTTCAACTGTTGGCGGTAACAGTATAAGAACTCTGTGAGTTACCTTATGAGTATATGACAGCTATGCACGTTCAGGTGAAAAATCTTGACAAGTTGTTTAGACGTATTTTAGAAATCATGATCATTTTCGCCAGTAAAACAGAATGAGTTGTATGTAGGTACTTGAGAATAATTTTGAGAGATATTTTTAATGCGACAAAATCAAGAGTAACTAAAACTACCTTATTTTTTTTGGAATTCCTATTTATTTTCTTTAGCGAGTATCTTATCATTTGAACTGTGATAAAAACTGCTTTAAAAGTCATCTCCTTTTAGGCTGCAAGCAACGAGACACAAAATTATACACATATGTGTTGATCAAGATAATACAACCATCCAAGCACATATTATATAGTCCCATGCCTCGTTTAATTCTTATCCGAAATTGTTTCAGTTCACAAATGACACTCTTGTTCGCCAATTTATTTATCCACTTTCCAGCACTTGAATCGCTATTTATCATTGCACAAATAGTCCACACTATCAAAATGTCTGTTAAAGATAAATCTCAACCTTTTAATTAATCTGAGTTTCCATATTTTCTTATTATTGTCCTTGACAACTGCCAGAATTTCTGACAGGAAACACTTGCATTTTACACAATACCGAATAAGCGAAAGTACCGTTGTAATCTCTGAAGACGTACATCCCGCTCAGTCATACTTGGTTATTAAATGAACATGTTGGATGATTTTTTTTTGGTCAAAATGTAAAAAAATGTAATCTATAACTCTGATGTAAAACAAAATGGCGTCATTTAAAAATCTAACGGAGGTGGCTTCTCCGTATTGGCCCTCTCTTTTGAACCAATCAAAATGCTTGTATTGGCCCTGTTTTTCTCGTATTGGTCCTGTTTTTCTCATATTGGCTCAGATATGTTTTGTATTAGCTCTGTCTGTTTCATATGATGTTTGCAATTGATCTAAAACAGTGTGTAATATTGTAAAGTTGAATAATAATCATTAGTATTAGGAGAATTCAGAAAATTTTATACTGTCCATATAAAATTTAAAAAAAAAACCCTTTATTTAAGCATACCGTTTACACCAGTGTCTCAGAATATTCACTCTTAACAAAAACGCACTTATCCATCAGCGTTGTCCATGATCTTAAAGTCGCAGAGTAGTCTGTACTAGGTATACTATGCAAACCTTGATACACTGTGCTACCAAAGGCGTTTCTGGAATAGAAGCAACACCAGGCAGTATTTTAACAGCAAAGAAAAGAGAGAGAAAATCACAAGGACACAGATTGGGCGAATACGGAGGGTGCAGAAATTGATTCACGTGCTGATTCTGTAAGAACTACTGTACAATATTAATACTGTGTGCAGATGCATTGCTATTAGTTTATACTAATTTGTTTTAGCTCGATTGTGATGAAAGCTTCAAGCTTATTGGAACCACTCTCGAGTCCGCTTCCTGGAAAAACCAGTACTGGTGTCATATGAGAAGTCATGGTCGTGACCCAAGTGGGGCTCGAACCCATGACCCCTGGATTGAGCGGCCGACACCTTAACCACTAGACCACCGCTCCCCTTCAATGCTATTATAAGGCAGATGTTACGTAAACCAATGCGCTGGTGACGTTTAACGTAATATTTTCTTACTGATTTTAGAACCTAGTCCCTGTGAAAATTTTCCAGTAATAGATATATATGCACTGGATATTTGCACGAAAGGGCCTTTAAAATTGAAGTATTTTGTAGAAAGAACCTGTTTTGCATCTTTGGGATCTTTTGCGATAACTGGCCGTTTGTGTCATGTTCTAAAACACTAATTATTCTTTACCCACCTTAAGTACTGTCGGAGGTTTCAGCTAATTAAATTTATAAGATCGAACGCCATAAAGCGAAATGATATCAGACTCGGTTCGTCTAAGTCTTTTCATAACAGCCATTCAAACCTAAAGGGAAGAATTACCTTATTATAGTTAAACAAAATACTGGAAAGTTACTATACCAATGACCTTTACAGTTCTCGTTTCGTGGAACGAATCCAATATACTCAGACGGTCACCTTCAGTAAATAAGATTTAAACTATCTTCTTTGACAAATGTTAAATACGATTTTGCATAGACAAACAAAATGTGTTTTCAATACTCTGACAATAATCATAATTGCTTTAAGAATTATGTAGAATTATTTGCACAAAAACACTGTACTAATAAAACGTATTGTCAATTAAAACGAAACAAAATAAAGATTTTAGGTGTTATAACTGGTCTTCGTACTATGGAAATCGTCAATCATTGTAGGCAATCATTATACCGAGTCATATGACTTTTTTTTATTCTAAGGCTAACCTTGTTTTGTTTTGTACTCGACCTCTCTGTTCTGCTGAACATGTATGAATAATTTTAATTTGTTGCCAAGTGAAATTTTAACTGACGATCAGTTGCTTTCTCACCTAGCAACCGTTAGACGTGACTTATACACACGCAATAACGCCACTTGACAGAAAAAAAATAGGCAAACCGTTTCCTCAGCGATTGTATTCAATAACATTCCAGATGCAATATATTCCTTAAGTGCAGAAAGCTAACATCCTGAACAAACGCTATAAATGAGTCAGTTTCCGTTTCTCTGAGCGTTTCCGTTATAAAAACTTGTTGTGGTAATTGCAAATACGGTATGCATACGCTATACATTAGTGGCATGGTCTCACGTACCTAATAAAAGCGCGTTTATAAAAAGAATTGCATAAATATGTCTTTTAGCAGTTATTCTAAAAAACAAGATGGCGTCGTTTTATTTTTTGTTTTATTTTCAATTTAAAAGTAGTCCGGCAAGCTTTATCAAGTCACTGACCTGATCAAGCAAAATTTATTACACCCCTTGATTTTTGCCTTTATTTTGCATGAAGGTAGGATAAATTTCAATAATACAAAACAATCATTTACACGGCCTCGAAACACTGGCACTGATGCTATGAAAAAAAGCAGAATAGGATAAACAGATGGAAGATGGGTTTGACCTTAACCTATAACTGATGCTAAAGGAAAGAAACTGAAACTACAGCCCGCGTTATACTACGATGTCCCATCGCAATCATATTACACCGGTTCTGATTAAGCTCCATCGACCTTGACCTTTTGGATTCTACAATATCAGTCCCGGATATAATAGAAGTGTATAAACCGGGTAGAAACCTAAGATCTCAAGATACGCTGTCACTGGCTGGTGCTTAAAACTAAAACAGTGATGTATGGCAATCGGAGCTTTTCGTTCACTGGTCCCAAGCTTTGGAACTCCCTTCCCATCAAGATTAGGGAAGCTGACATACTGGCTGCTATTAAACGCATGCTTAAACCCACTTCTTTTTACATTACGCAAACTGACCTATTTTGTCTAAGGTGAAGTTATAAGTTCGTTAAAAGTTTATTACTCTAAATTAAAAGATCAATTAACGAACCTGGTTGCACCGTCGTTATTCTACAACCTTATACAGTGACTATAGCTCAAGACAAAAAACTATCTTCTGAACGATTTGTTTCGCTCGTTTTCAAAATAGTTCTGAGTAAAGTTTTCACTCCAATCCCTTCATACGGTCTACATAGGCCACTTCTGTCTGGCTGTTGTGACGGACAGGGCGTAGCATGAATTTCCACTACCGTCCATAAAGAGGCTAAATCAAACCGAGCCTGCAACATTTTCGTTGTGTCATGTTAAGCGACCCGTGGAGTGAATCTATTTTTAAGGTATTTGTGACAATTTTCTTTGTTTTAGTTAAATAAATGGTCATTCTAATAGCTTCCTTAAATTTTCCATGTTTTGATGAACTGATTCTAAAAGCCCATAAACGGTTTTCATTTGGCGGACAGAAACTATTGTATTGTGTTTTTTTTTTTGTTTTTGTTTTTTTAATTCTACGTTTTATCTAGAAGGTTGAACTAAAAATGAAGTGAATAATGGCACAACATTAACTGTACTTCGAACATTATAGAAACAGCTCATTATTTTCGTGTACAAGTCAACTTGGTTTTGATTAACTTGTCGAGTTTAGGAACAAAAATGCAATGAAATAAATGCTCTCTTCCTGATTACCAGATCTGTTTCATGGGGATGCAATTTGCCTGGATATCTGATGTGAACAATTGCTGCAGAATAAATTGTTTCAGATAGTGTTAAGTGAATATTTCAATCTATTGTCAACGAATGTTAATTTCGAAATAAATGCTGAAATACTCCTTTTATTTCAAATCGTATGTGACGAATAAATGCGATTCAAATTCGATTTTATGTGTTGTTGTTTAATTTGTCATAGATAAAATGATTTTAGTCATGGAATCAGCGATCATTTTGACATGTATAGGTGGAACCACGAGGAACCGGATTCGTAAAAATTAATTCAGAAGAGTAATGCAATTGCAGGAAAATGAACTTTATTTTTTGTTAAGGTATTTTTTTTTCATTTTAAACAGAAAACATTTCAAATTAAACATTTATGCATGTACTGGTTCACAAGTTGTCAAACGTTTGGTACCTTTAGGCTCTGTTATGCTTTCTATCATCTGTGGTTTCGATCTAGTTTGACTGTTTCGCGTTTTGTAAGATTTAAATTGAAAACATTGTTAATGCATTGTGCTAACGACCAACAAGACCAAAAAATTGTTTAATCTTTCACAGAAGTAAGACGAGACCCCGAAGTGTCAAGTGGATTATTTTTCTTTAATCTGCAGCTACGAGTGTTTCCCTGACTTAAACATTTTTATGTAATTTAAATGTGTTTGGTTTCATAAACAAAAATAACTTTAATAAAACTATAAAAACACACTTACTTGAAAGACTTAACCATTAATTTCAGAAACACAATCTATCGCATTCGACCTATGAAATACAATGGTTCATAACATACAGCTCGGTCACTGAATAACTAGTTTTCTCGTGTAAATGTAATATCATGTTATTCTTTTAAACAATGCGCATAAAAAGCAGCTGTAAAAATCGACTTTTTAGAGATATGTCAGTGTTAGTGTAACTTTTAATTGTTTTAGGGCGACTGACAAAATAGACAGATTTTGAAAGCATTCGTTGCAGTTCCTATCAAACAGACACAAAATTTCTACACCAATATTTCAAGTTGGCATATATTACCAGCCGTCCAGTTGAGTTTAGTGAATGGTTATATTGTCTTAAACAAAGCTGCCATAGGATTAATATGTTCTTCAATCTAAAGATGTTTTTACAATAACTACGCAAATTGTGTACTACTTGACAGACGTTAAAACGACTTCTGCTTTAGTGTCAAACATGGACTATTGTTGCGATGATTCAAGTATGTACTATTCTTTTCAACACGATTATTCAAAGAATTATATGACGCAGTAATTGCATAAAACGCCAAACCACAAACGAACACAAGACTCAAGTAAGATAACAATCTTTTAATAAAAAATAAGAATAATATATCTTTTGAACTGCAAATGTACTATATGATCTTGAACGGATTTTCTTTCAATTTGGAAACAAAATAATTATACATGAATTTTCAATATGTCACACACTGGCGAAAGGGAATTCGTGTATCACTTTTATATAGCGTATTAGAGTTAACAATTAAGTCAATGTTATTTTTCCGGTGCACGTGACCGTAAGTGAAAACAAGTTGCTCGTTTTAGTCTTTAAATGAAGTACATTGAGGAAACCAATGATTTGTTAACTTCACTAATAAGAATTTAGGGACAAACCCGAAACCCTCTTTTCAATTAAACAAGATAAGAATAGACTTTTATTGAAAATACAAACGTAGTAACAAAAATCAAACACATATTAATGGCATTTTATTAATGACATTTTATTGATGATCAGATTTCAAGGGTGACATTTAGCGTTGCGTTAGCTTCCAAATAACCTTAATGTGTCAATGTACAACTGTAAGTTGTATAGATCTACAATATATAAAAAGTGCAATTTCTTAATCACGATTCTTCTTTTTAAATTGTTTTACAGATAAGGGCTGTATGTACCTATATTTTTCAGAAAGCAAGCACTTACAGCTTGGTCCATCTCCTTTTTGCGGGTAAGAAAACATTTTCCTGAAAAATCAACAACGTAATAATTACATCAGTTGTAGCGGGATAATGCATTGTTTGGAGAAGAGACATTATGTATTAAATTATTGTTTGTATTTAGGAAAATGTCTTTGATAAATCGTCAGTGTGAAATCTGTTTTGCCCGCAGATCAAACCGCTGACATCAAACTTGTCCCTTTACAAGGAGATCATACAAATCTGTCCACCAACTGCGCCTTGCCTGTTCATATTAATTGTTTGTTCTAAATATTTGTAGCATGGTCATTTGTATGAAATCAGCATTACTTTTATATACAAGTAAAATAATGTTACTATTTTCATTTATGTAAATAGCGACACAGAAACTGAATACGGCTTCTAAGTAAATATTCTCCTATCACGCAAGATCCATTCGACATTGAATAAAGACCAGAGATTGAGATTGTTATTTGATTTCGAAAAAATATTTCACTTTACAACAAAACACTTTATTCATTAGTAGCAGATCGCCTATCTCCTTCTGTATCAGTGACAGTCTAATGGAGATCGGCGAGCATTAGTGCAAAATTTCTGTACGTACTTTTGATAATGAAATCAAAACGGTTGTTAAGTATTTGCATTATAAAGTTAATGGAAGGCATCTGAAGAAAACAACAATTTCGCTAATATATATAATGAAGTACTACTTTCAAAACAAGATGCAAGAAAAAGACGAAACAAAATCAATGACGTATATATGAACTTTTTCTTTAAATCAAATGTTTGTATCTTAGTTATTATTTGAATCAAGCCCATTTGACAAAAGTCATCATCCGACCAAATTAATATTACTGCCAATACAACTTAAGCAATATAGTATAGCTGCACGAAATAGATTCATTTGCTTAGGGGATGCATCGATACATGTGTACACTCTTATTTCTTCATTTTTATTACAAATCATATATTTTCACATTAAAAACAGGTCGGTTTTTTTTATATTTATGATACTGACCTTTCTAGCGGAGAATTATGTAAAACTGCAGTAAAACTTTAAGGCATAATATGTTACCACAAACTGTAAAATAGAAAACGTGCTAGCCTAAAGGTCGTCAAACGCGATAGAAATGAAAGTCTCGGGCTGATGAGAATATTTGCATATATTACAAGTAAAAAAACTCTATATAGACATCCGCAAAACTGTTTATATGGCGGTGTACATGGAACCTTCAGTGATACACAAGAGTGTAATTCCACTAAAGGCAGCGCATGTTTCGCAGTTAAGTCCTGAATGAGTAAATAAAGCAAACAATATAGACTTTGGAGAGGGCAACCGCGGTTATGGAGCCTGTATATCACAAAGACTGTCAAAAGACGGAATTAAAATGTAGGCACCTTATCCAAAGGGTGGTAAAACGATATAAAAATCTACGAAATCAAGAGTGTTGGAAACACCAAAGCCAAGTTCAAGATGAAAAACCAAACAGTTACGAATAATCCAAACATATTGAATATAACAGCACTGATTGAATGCACGGGCCGACACACGGCACAAACAATGCTACTGTGATAATAAAGGAGAAAAATGCAAACCACACGTTTTTCTTCAAGCCATGTTTAAAAATTTTGATACGTTTTTATATTCCCATTAGTACCCTATATATTTTGTAGCTATGAGCTCAATGATCGGTTTTATTTGTTTAGAGATTCTCTTGTCTTTTAAAAATGTAAAGTCAAACTATACGTTATCACCCTGTTCTGAATATAGACAAATGCATATATTGACATAAAGTGTTTGCGTCCGGCGTAATGTCAATTTCTATTAGTTTCTAATTACAATATTTTTAAAATTTATATATTCCTCGTGCCAAATATGAAATACAACAATCTGTGCGTAATAGCTCAATTTTCGATCAATTTTAGTGAAGTGATGCATTAGTTTTTTCCGGTTCCGGTTGGCAAAGCGATAGACACCATTTCGTCACTGTGACGTCTGTTTATTAAAGAATTGTAAGTTATAATGAGTGTTACAGGAGATAGGGTACTAAATCATTTGAAAGGTTTGTTTCGAGATTCACCTCTCTACAGGATGGATTTCAGGGGGTGAGATACGAGAAAAAAAAGGCCACGTCAATCATACAGGAACCCGACCCACAGTTCGACCTCCGCCCAATGACAAATATTTTAAACTTTGGCCGTCTTTAGAAGACTTCAAAGACATGTCTAATGACGATAAACTCTCATCAATACATGAAATAATGCCTACAAATCTCGCCCCGTGAAATTGAGAGTGAACAATATTGAATCGCATGTATACATGGATATGGCTAGGTTAGACATAACGGAAAAGACAAATAATAAGAAGTGCAATACTGGAGACTGAAAACCCGGCGAAAACACTTACGACAGAAGGGGGAAACATCTCCAGATAAATGTCAAATCTAGGAGAACTGGTGATTCAACTATTCATTTCGGAGCACTTTATGTTTGTAGACTAAAATCAAGGTTATTATACCCAGAATTTACAGATCTTCTGCAAAAAATTGACTTTTTTAGTGAAACAAAACTTGATATAACAGATGTTATTTGTATATCTGATTATTTCTTTATTTCGAAACCAAGAGAGCAATCTCATATCCGCAAATCAGGCGGAATATGTGTATTTGTAAACAAACAATACGAAAGCTATGTTGAACTGTTAAAGAACGATTGTGAATATGTATTATGGTTGAAAATTGATAAGTCGATACTATCTATAGACGATGATCTAATTTAAGCATCAATATATGTTCCGCTCGAGCAGTCACCGTACTATAATGATGATATATTCGCTTTGTTGGAGGACGAAATTACCTATTTTTGTAGTAAATATAAACATGTACTTTACTGTGGCGATTTGAATGCCGTACTTCTGATGCTCAGGATTATTTAGAATTTGATCCATTTTTGACAGAATTCTTCAATTTTGACAATGATTTTTTGAATTCATTTAATGCACATCTCAAGCTAATTGATCAGAATATTCCCTTAGACAGAAAATCAATGGATAAAAAAAGAAATAAAATAGGGAATAAATTACTGGATATCTGCAAATATAACAATATTTTTATATGTAATGGCCGATTTGGCGGAGATAAATATATTGGAAAAACAACGTTCCGAAACACATCTGTAATTGATTACATTATTGCAACTGTTGTTCTTCTCCCATACTTTAACCATTTTGAAATAACGGAGCTTGACTATATATTTTCCGATGGTCAATCCCTTCTTTCGGCAAACTTAACTGTAGGAAATTTTGAAAATGAAACTTGCAAACACCGTCATATTTCCTATAAAAAAGAAAAACAAATTAAATGGGACGATAGGAAAATAGAAACTTTCATATCACGATATAAAATAAACAAATCAGAAATAAATAGAATTAGGCTTAACTAGTAGTAAAAAGTGTTTAATGTTCAAAACACACTTGAAAAATACAAAAAAAAAATGTACAGAAGCTCACACAAAACCGACCAAAATATTCATTGACGTTGTACTGTAGCGGTGCGGGTACCTTCTCGTAAGTAACATATTCGATAATTAGATAAACTGGTGTATTGTTCTTTAAACCTATTCCGACAATCCTAATTTGACCGTTTTTAGTCGTACCATGTTTCTGCGATATGCGTCCTCTGCAGGACTCGATTTATAGTCTTACGTACAAACGTATGTCTGTATTCGAATGATTGGTTAATTATGCAAAAGCACCAAAGACCTCAAGAGTGACCGGAGAATTCTTGTTATGTTGTAATGGATTCTTTTTAAATTAAATTCATATTTCATCTTTTAAGAATAACGTCTACACAGAAATCATTTAAGGTGTAATTATGAAAACAAAACCCATAAAAACTGCCAAAACAACGCCATTAGGAGCGACCGTAAGTCGGATTATCATTATGTTGTAGTAAACACTTGTTAATGCATAGTTTGTTTTAAAAATAACGTCCGTCAAAACTGAAATCATTAAGGTGTACTTATGCAAATGTATTCAAGACTGAGCAAACAAAGAAATTAGGAGTAACCGGTGATTATTATTATGTTTTCATTTTAATTTATAGTTTATGTTTTAACAGTAACGTCCGTGCATACAAGAATGATGAAGGTGTAACTATACAAACACAAGCCAGTTAACGCCATTTGCAGTGACAGACTATTCAGTTGTAGGAGACTCTTTTATATTCTAACACGATCCGATTCATTTTCCTACTAAACAAAGAAGGATGAAACCAGTGAATTATTAAACAGGAATTCACTGTTTTGACGTCACAATTATTAAGTCACAGCGTCAAACGGCATAGCGGCGCGCTGGAAAAGAAACCGATTGAAAACGGGCAAATATTTAATGAATGCCGTCAAGGATGTATTTTAAAGTGGTAACGTGTTAGAATCGAAATAATATATCTCATTTAGTGATTTGCTCTTGAATAAAATCATTGTTTGTCGTTCAGATGCATATTATCATATCACTCGGACTGCGCCCTCGTGATATAATTCCTTCGCATCTAAACTCCAAACAATGATGTATTCAGCGACAAATCACTAAATGAGATATATTATTTCTCAAATAAACATAAATATCTCAGTTAATAGAAATAGGCGATTCTTCCTATAACATTTTCCTATATTTGTTTTTATTCTAAGACGTTACTTGCAAAATATATAACTTGCATACTTTTTACCATTAGAGACTGCAAGCAGGTATATTCATGCTACTGACATTTAAAAAGGACAACTGTTAAGTAATATGTAAATTACTAGCTGCTTTGCGAGTCTTTTGATTTCAGCATTAGACACATCGTTCCCTTCATAAGCAGTAACAAAAAACTATCACATATACATCATTTTTCAGTTCAAGAATGTCTCTAAGTCAAAATAAAAGGATGCTGCCTTTCGTTGTATAATATAATATTATACTGGTTAAATTGGTGTAAAATTACAAAGTGCGTGTATAGTACTCGAGTACAAAGCAAACTGTAAATGCAAGTAGTCAGGAAACACAATAACAATTTTTGGTTTTGGTAAAGAGACAAAAGCACCTTCTAAAAATCTAAAGTAGCACTTATAGCTCGTTCGATTTTTGAAGACAAATCTGTCGGCTTTGGTTTTGAATCTTTATACATGTTTATTGTCGTGAAATGAATAAGTACACAAATACTCATAACTTTTATACGCATTTTTCAGAGTGATGGCTCTTTTCAAACTTAGAAAATTTGAATTTCTTATTTAAAATTTTTGTTTAAGTCCATTTTTCTCGAATAGTTTAATAGTAATAACTTTGAAGATTAGTAAGAAGACGAAGATCATAACTCTTGCTATTTGTCAAACACTGGGCGTTGTCACCAGGCGGTGCTCTTCTATTTCTAGTATCCGGGTATAGTGGTGAATTCTTGATTTGATCCTTAAATTTATAGCTTAATATATATTTGAATTCCGTTTGTTAATACTTCTAGCCATTTATGATCTCATTTTCCAGTTCAGAGTGTATATTGACCTTCTCCGTAATCAGACTTACCAATTCTTTATTTCTATCACATTCTGAATACTGGATTTCATATCAACATTTTGAAAGTATATTGTAAAGTGGCAAGTTTTTCGGCGAACGCCGTTTAAATTCGTTTTAGTTACCTATGCCACGTGACTTCAGTTTACAAATCAAACTACTTGATAACGCATTATAGATAATTTATCAAAATAGAATATTTATGCAACACTTTGCCTGATTGAACGAGAGTGTCAATTTCTTTCACTCTGTTGATTGTGCTATGCTGAATGAAATGTAGACAAAGCGTTTATCCTAAACGAAGCTGTTCACAGTTTTAAAGCTAACTTTGGCTTAGTATATTTAGCAAGAATATTGATATATCTCAAAATGATAAGTAAGTTTAATAGATATGATAAAAACCTGTTCAAATACCAACATATGTCAAATTAAAGAAAGAGCTGAATACGTCCTGCGTATCACATGAATGGGTGTGATAAGAGTCTTTTATGTAGAGAAGTGCTTTTTTTTTTAAAGATTTTCCTTGTTACAATTGTCGTCTGTATATGAAAAGGTTTCTTGCTTTTGTGACTTATTCAGATTGCATATTAAAATGAGTACTTGTTTGCTTTGATATATTTGTAATAAATTATTTAACTGATTTATTATATATGAATATTTTTCTTTAGTATGGTATGCAAATATTGAACTCAGTTGAAATCTGTTTTATTATATATATGCTATATCATGACTGAATCTCATTACACTGAAATGAAGGTACGCTGCATACAGTTTATCTATGTGATATGTGATATGACTACTGTCAAACTTTACTTATGAAACAGAAATATTGAAATAATTACAATTGTATGTTTTGCTTGACCTTCACTTTTTTATAGGTGTGACGTCATTGTCCAAAGATTCATGAATAGTGAATATGCATTTGTTAAAGCTGGATCAGTTGGCCTATTTTAGAAATAAATAAAAATAATAAATAAAAAAATCCTTTGATTGATTTTTTCTCATGTATTCTAATCAAACATGATTTGTAGCATCTTTATTAGGCCCGCAGCCAACTTTGTTCTGCTGGGACATTTGAGTCCTTTTATGGGCTGCTAGAGCTCAAACTAGAAATGCCTTTATACAACGTCTCATGAACAGCTTGGTGGATCTTTGTCATACTTGGTCTGGAGCATCATTATAAGGTCCTCTTCCAAATTTATTTATATAGGAACTTGGGCCCTATTAGGGACCACTATATCTAAAAGCAGATATGCCTTTCTTCGCATTAACCACTAAATTGTAATGGATTTTTATCAAACGCGATGTGTAACAATATCGTAAGGTCTCCTGCTATTTTGTTACAAATGGGGATAGCGACCAATTTAGCTAAAAATATAAACACGTTTAATAACCTCTTCTCATGAACCGCTTCATGAATCTTCATCAAACTACTGCTGTAATTATTCGTCTAAGGAAAAACGAAACAAAATTGCAACCCTACGAAACCTTTGCGAAAAAATAAAAGAGAACCATTTAAATTGTTAAAGTGCGGTGTTTAGTTTTGCAGTTTGAAAAATGTTAGATGAAAGATGAATGTTAGATGAAAAATTCATAAACTTCTTTTCTTATTACAATTCGCCGACCATCATTTTTAAAGATATTTCTTGTTTCATTTGTTTCTGGTTTGCATTATTTAGTTAGAAGATATCTTCAGCGAACCTTATACTGATTAAGATGCCGCCTGCGTCGCTTGAAAGTATTTACAAAAAGTTAACGTTAAACAGGTTTTCTTAATTACGATAAATATTGACTAGAGATCTAGAGATGCTTCCCCCCCCCCCCCCCCCCCCCCCCCCACCCCCCACCCCAATTCCAAAAGCAATAAAGCAATAATGAAAAAATGTTATTTCAAAAAAAAAAGTAAAAAAAAATAATTATATTGATTTATTCATTTTTTTTCAACACAGCCACAGCCTTTAGGCTTAGTATCGCGCGCTATAAATATTTGCTGCAATGGAAATGTGCAAAAGGTTAAATGGAATCCTAGACAAATATCTCTCATCAATGCAAAAATAATAAAGTATTAAGATATTATAAAACACAGTTGGACAGCAACATGACCAAATTAATCAGCTATGATTTTTAATTACTAGGTCAAAAACCCGATGTCAGCCTGATTAAATAAACAAAAATATGGACATGATATTGAAATTTCATATTTTGTTATGAGCAAACACCATGCAACATTTTATATTAAACAAATGCAAGTTCTACTACATAAATAGGACTACCAAACTGTAATTGAAATGTTGCGAGTTAGCGAAGGTTAGACAAATTGCAACATTTCTAAAACCACTTTGCCTTACACACATGTTTTATGAGGCGAGGATTTTTTGCTGAGAACAAGCTTGTTCTGCTTGTTTTCTTACCTTAGTTATCAAGTAGTCAAATACATGACACGCCCACTCAGAATTATAGCAAACAACCAACAACATATCCCTGATTACGATATGGCTTTTGGAATATATTATGAATGTTATAAAAACCATTCCGTGTTTACTAGTATGTGTTATGTGTTCATAGCTACAGTTAATACGCAATAAACTTTGTTGTAGAGTAGGGTATTCAATCTTGATTAGATGTGCATATCTTTTGCATTTAGTTAAAAATTATTATGATTATTTCTTAGGCTTGTTGAGGTTTTGCAATTTTAAGTAAGGCCACCTGTTTGCTCTATGTCTACTGTTTAAATAAAATCATGATTTAATTTAACTGTTCTAAACATCCAATAAAAATAAGCTGTGTAAAGTTGTAACAATAACATATTTTAGTTTCTACTCTCATTTGTTGGTAAAGTAAGCCATGTTGCACAGTAACTATTACGGGAATTCATTAAGCAAATAATAACGTTGAACAAGGCGGGGATGGGACGGAGTGGGTGGGGAGGTGGAGTGGGGGGGGGGGGGCTAATGATTATCTAGATTTTTTTATTTCTTAATCTATAGATAGGTCATTGATCATTTAAATATATTAGATTAGGCTCAACGTATTTTTTATTATACATGTAAACGACTGTTATTGTTTGTGTGGTGAATTGAAGCCAAATGTTGGTGATATTGACCACAAAAAACATCTTTTAATAACTACACTCAGAATGAGGAAGCATCTACCTAAACATTTACTGTGTATATGTTTATAATTGCTGAACTGAGGGGAGCGGTGGTCTAGTGGATAAGGTGTCGGCCGCTCAATCCAGGGCTCGTGGGTTCCAGAGCCCCACTGGGGTCACGACCATGACTTCTCATATGACACCAGTACTGGTTTTTCCAGGAAGCGGACTCGAGAGTGGTTCCAATAAGCTTGAAGCTTTCATCACAATCGAGCTAAAACAAATTAGTATAAACTAAACTAATTGCTGAACGATTGGTGATTAACAATTTAAATTTTTAATAAAACATTCTATAACTATGTAAAGAGTATTTTACATATATGCTAGAATATCAAGGTTTAATGATATGAAAACGATCGATTCAAGTAATACGCTCATTTTCAGCGAGTACTGAGCTACTTAAATGTTTATTCAGGTCTTAAGTATGTTAAGTGAAATTGTTGTTTCCTTTAGACGTTTTTCTTTCTTTGTGGGTACTTTACTTTTGAAACAATGGAATCTTCTTCAGATGCCAAACATTCAATCGGACTTTCAACCCAGAAGGCACGCATTACAAAAATAACTTCCTTAGTATTTTTACTGTTCTAGAGTAATTATCCTGTGTGTCTTTTAAATTAAGAATTAATGTTATACATTGGTTTCATATTAAACAATTACGAGGCGATTGTGTAATACTGTACGTCTTATCACTGACAGCATTGTATGTCACATGGGAGCATTGTTAAAGGTAGTCGTTCCTCAGGCTTATTAACTCATCATATAATGCGAACATTTCTTGTTACCGATATTTTGTTGGCAAAGATATAATGACACTTTAAGGAGGTTCGTATAAGTACATGAACCATAGAGTTGATTGGTACCATCTGCGGGGATTAATTCTTATAGTGATTTTTGGAAAGGCATACAACCCTGGAGTAAGATAATATGTGATAGCAATGTATCGGTGGTAGCTTTTGGTGTGATATCATCCTGATATATGCCTACACTTAGATACAAGTTCAGATGAGCTAAAATATATCCAATGTAGACATACGAATTATGGAACATATGCTTTTCAGTTTGAATAATTGATGTATTTGTAACAAGCATTTAAGAACAAACAAAATATTTCCTTAATTTTCGACATTTTTGTGTTTGCTTCTTTGAATAAATGTTAATTAAAATAATGATTATAAAGAACATCTTAATAGCATGGACAACTATTAAGCATAATTACAGCTAATAATTAGATTTTCTTCAGATAGATGTTAGACCTTGAGGTACCATTTTCTCCTGCCTTCCCTAAGGAATCAAGGAATATTCAACATTATGACTTTCGGAAAGTACATACCGAATGCTTTTTATTCCTACATGAATGCCGTCTAAACGTTAGGGCTTTTGTAATTTACGTGACATTTAATATATTTCCTAAAAACATTTAAGACGATGAAATAGTGCTACACAATGATTAAGAAAAAGTGCATTCTGTAGTTTATTAACAACCTTATATAACAATGAATTGAATGTGCTTTAAAACAAGATTTCTTTCACGTACCCATTAACATCTAAATTAGTGTAATTTACGTAACAGTGATTTTATTACCAACATTATAGATATTTTACTTGTACTAATAACCCAATGACCAAGATGTTTATGATTCTTCAATATAATTTAAAGTACAGACTGAATAGTGTTTCTTATAACTATTTTTCTGCAGTGGTATGAACTTTTCTATGAAGTAATCTCCGTATATGTTTTATGTTACCAAAATGTACAAAACCGAAATTTCTGAAGTGAAGAAAATGCCCTGCACATATCGGGAAAAAATTGTAACATTTTATAGTAACTATACATGTGTTGTTGAACTAGATATTTACTAGAATGCCGTGAATCTCTATCTCTTTTCAATAGTTGTGAGGATTTTACGTGACATTAATATGTGTAACCAAAATCAGTACAAATCAATTATAAATGTTCAAAAACATAATTATACATGTATATATACTGAAATACATTTTAGAAATAGGTTTTAAACAAGTAGAAAACAAATAGATACTCATTGGAACACCATGGCTTCATAGGGACATAATCATGCTTAGTTTAAATGTTAGAAACCTTCTGACACTTACTTATTAACAGATGACATATATATTCAACCTTAATTATTTGACCTTCAACCGATGCTAATGTAAACAAGTAAAGGAACTTGCTGACAATTCAGGCCTTGAAAATCTGTTGAAAGTCAAACAGCGTTCAAAGAGTACCTTCAAAAATACCAACACTTCAAAAGTGTCAGAGAGAGACATCACGGAAAAGGGCACACTTCTGTTTATACTTTATTGATATAATTCATGATATACTGGCATTAATACAGGCCACAAATGTCAACGACCTGGATGTGCAAATAGGAGTCTGGCACAAGTTGTGTCCACTATTATTTGCGTCCAATCATATGAACGATGCAATGTATCTACCTGCTTATCCGTTAGTTTATATTAATTTGTTTTAGCTCGGTTGTGATGAAAGCTTCAAGCCTATTGGTATCACTCTCGAGTCCGCTTCCTGGAAAACCAGTACTGGTGTCATTAGAAAAGACATGGTTGGGACCCAAGTGGGGCTCTGGAACCTACGACTTCTGGATTGAGCCGACACCTTATCCACTAGACCACCGCTCCCCTTTCTGCTCCTAATGATATACTTGAATAAACCCATCCTTGTGCAGAAAAGGTTTTGAGGGTTCGTGGCTTCAGTGTGTCTAGATCAGCCGCACCAGCATCACAGAATGTGTAAATTACTATAGAACAAACTATCAACCTTCATGCCAAGAAAAAGGGAAGCATCATATGTTTCAGCAGACAATATTCTTCATACTACAGGTGTTGTTTGACACAGCACATGCGAGCTAAATATGTTCAAGCTACACAACCGAAAACAGACGTGACTTCAGAAGACAAATCCACACACAGAGAAGTGGAAGCCGATTATGCGGATGTAAAAACGTGATAACAGATGTAGAAAAATGCATGTATCCATTCAAAGCAGAAATTGACAGTAGCGGCCTTTTCTTAAAAAAATCAAAGAAAGTGACCAGCTCGCAGAATACAATGGCTCAGATAAGGGCTGAAAGAAATGTGTTTTGGACTATTCGTGATTTTAGTTGTTGAACACGCATGATGTAGTCATAGAATTTCCTGTGTCATTTGCAACATCCTACGGAATGCCAACAAAGAGCGACAAAGCAAAATTATTATACTACGTTGAAGGAAGTATCGAGCTGCAACAAGCCATTCTATGGTGGCATATTTCTGCATACGAGAATCATAAAGTTTTCATGAAACTTTTATGAACTTTCCCGAAAAAAACAATATTTTTCGCGAAAAATTTAATAAACTTTCGTGAAAGTAGGAGAAAGTTTTCGTGAAAATATTATCTTCTTAACGAGACAATGTGTCAAAATTGTGCCCTGAACTATGGTGGCATATGTCTGCATACGATAACCAGATAAGTTTCGCGAAAATGTATCGAGTTTTCACGAAAAACGGAAAAGTTTTCGCGAAAACATTAAAAGCTTTTCACGAAAAGAACTGCAAATATTAAGTGAAAATGTTTGCGTAAGTACGGAAGCTTAGAAGGGCCTTCAGTTGTGAGAAAATGTTTTCACAAGTACAGAAAACTAAGACGAGATGTCTAAAACTTTATGGTTTTCACGCATTAAAATGCTCGCACTGTAGTATATTTTTCCATCAACACGATTTAAATTTAGTTGCAAAGAAAAAATCTTTTGTCATTTCGTATATTGTTATATCGACAATTAGCTCTGAATAAACATGTTGGAATATTTTTTATGAGATGGCTAGATATGTTTTTGGTGATGACGTCTTAAATATTTCACGATGCCGAAAAAAAACCTTTTTGCATTTCGCGTATTTTTGTCGACATTATTTTTGGAAGTGGCATCTCAAATACTTCTTTGAAAGTAACTGCGAAGACTTTATACGGTACATGACCAAGTGCATAAGGCTGTTTTCTCAGAATGTATGTTTTAGCTGCCTCTGAACAAATTGTACTACATCAATTAGTTTCAGAGAATAGATAGGGTTCTTACAATCATCCATTTGTCTGCATCTACGTCGGCTTCCTTATTTGTATAAGTTTTATCTATCTTACTCGATCCGGCCCTTCCGCAAACACACCTTGGTTAAAGTTTTAATGTACTTTCTTTTTTATCTCTGTAATTACTTGATGGAATACTTCAACCATAAAATAGTTATTTCTCATCATCACCCACATCATATTGCACAAAGGTTATATCTCTCGCACCAATAGTTCATGAATTACCCCACTTTTTACTCAGAATTTCAGTTTAAAGTTTTTTGTGCACTTTCTATCTAAATTATAATAAAAACGATCTGATTCAAACTTAAAACAATTGTTCCACATCATCACCCATTTCATACTCACCCACATCATATGACACAAGGTCAATGACTTTGGCATAAATTTTTCGTGAAGCATGCCCGCTTTTTACTAAGGATTTTAGGTTGATTTTGATGCATTTCCATCGTATCTTTGTTATTATAGAAAGAGTTTGATTAAAAACACTAACAACAATTGTTCCACATCATTATCCACATCATTTAACACAACGGCCATAACACTTGCGCCAATGATTTATGAATAATCTACCTTTATATTTAAAATTTCAGGTTAAAGTTTTGATGCACTGTCATTCTATCTCTGTTAATACCAAAGGTATTTGATTCAAACTTAAAATAGTTGATTCACATCATCACCAACATCATATGACATAAGGGCCATAACCATTACACCAATATTTCATAAATTATGCCCCTTTTTGTTTAGAACTTTAGTTTAATTTTAAAGCTTTTTCATCATATCTCTATTGTTACTAAATGGATTTGATTCAAACTTAAAATGGTTGTTCCACATCATCACCTACATCATATGTAATAAGGTCAATAGCATTTACACCAGTATATTATGAGTTATGCCCCATTTTTACTAAGAATTTCAGGTTAAGTTGTGATGCACTTTTGCTCTATCTCAGTGATTCAAACTTAAAGTAGTTATTCCACATTATTAGTCACATGATATGAAACATTGGGCATTACTCTTGCAGAAATATTCCAAGAATTATGTCCCTTTTATACTTATCTAATGTTTTGATACACTATCTCTATATCTATTATTACTAAATACATTTGACACAAGCTTAAGCTTCATCCGGAATTAGAGTCATTAAATATTCCAGTGACAGCTCCAGCTTCCTCAAATGTGCTCAATGTCACTATCCAGCATCGAAATTAGCAAGAGCGCTGTCTCCTGTGACGGCTCTTGTTATACGCCCGTTTGAAAAACGGGACGTATTATGGGAACGCCCCTGGCGGGCGGATGGGCGGTTGGGCGGGCGGGTGGGCGGGCGGCGTCCACAGACCTTGTCCGGAGCATATCTTCTACATGCATGGAGGGATTTTGAAGAAACTTGGCACAGTTGTTCACCATCATGAGACGGAGTGTCATGCGCAAGAACCAGGTCCCTAGGTCTAAGGTCAAGGTCACACTTAGAGGTCAAAGGTCAAATTCAAGAATGACTTTGTCCAGAGCATATCTTCTTCATGCATGGAGGGATTTTGATGAAAGTTGGCACAATTGTTCATCATCATGAGACGGAGTGTCATGCGCAAAAACCAGGTCCCTAGGTCTAAGGTCAAGGTCACACTTAGAGGTCAAAGGACACAAGAATGAAAAATTCAAGAATGACTTTGTCCGGAGCATATCTTCTTCATGCATGGAATGATTTTGATGTAGCTTGGCACAGTTGTTCACCATAATGAGAGGGAGTGTCATGCGCAAGAACCAGGTCCCTAGGTCTAAGGTCAAGGTCACACTTAGAGGTCAAGGGTATACAATAATGAAAACTTTGTCCGGAGCATATCTTCTTCATGCATGAATGGACTTTGATGTAGCTTGGCACAATTGTTCACCATCATGAGACGGAGTGTCATGCGCAAGAACCAGGTCCCTAGGGGTAAGGTCAAGGTCACACTTAGAGGTCAAAGATACAAGAATGAAAACTTTGTCCGGAGCATTTCTTCTTCATGCATTAAGGGATTTTGATACAACTTGGCACAGCTGTTCACCATCATGAGACGGAGTGTCATGCGCAGGAACCAGGTCCCTAGGGCTAAGGTCAAGGTCACACTTACAGGCCAAAGGTCAGATACAAGGATGACTTGTCCGGTGCATTTCTACTTCATGCATGGAGGGATTTTGATGTAACTTGGCACAATTGTACACCATCTTGAGACGGAGTGTCATGCACTGGTCCCTTCTTTTGAATTACTTCCCTTTGCTGTTACTATAAATAGCTTATATTCTAACTTTTTCATTACAAGTCGTATGGAAAAATCGAGACCACTTTTCTGTAGTACAACATGCATGTTACATCCAATTCTGAGGTGTTTTTTGAGCTATCTCTACCTGGTAAGGATTTTTGTGTGGACTTAGAATTTTTTTTTTGGGGGGGGGGGGGGGGATTTTTTTTTTTTTTTTTTTTTTTTTTCTCTTTAAAGATTAACTTCCCTTAGTTGTTACTATAAATAACTTACATTGTAATTTTTTAATAATTGACCGTAGGGAAAAACCAAGACCACTTTTCTGTGGTACAACATTGATGTTACTTTCAAATTTTGGGTGTATTTTAAAGTATCTTGACCTGGTAATGATTTTTTTTTGTGGACTTAGAAAAATAAAAGAATTACAATAATTTCTAAAAAAAAAACAACATTGTAAACAACTAGAAAATTAAAATTCCATTTGCAAATACAGGTGCTAATGTAAAGAAATTTGCTGTGACGGGCGTATATTGTGACATTCTGGCACTCTTGTTTTATAATATGTTAATTATAATAATCAGGTCAAAGATGTTTCAGGATTGGTTTAATGAAAATCGAGAATTCGGGCTTTACAGTGTAGATTTCCATGCTTCCGATTTTTGACTGAATCCTTTGCCTATAATTTAGTAACAGTGACCTTGACCCAAGGTACCAAATTCCACTCAAATATACGTTGCTTTTTTTAAGGCTACACAGCTAGCAGATTTGGTCTGCTTATCTCATTTTTGTGAGAAAACAAGTTTTCTATATTTAGTAACGGTGACATTGTCATTGACCCCAGTGATCAGAACGCGTACCTCAGTCAAGAAAGTTTGATATGTACAAAACTTGGTTGCAACATCCCATTTGCAAAGAAATGTCATATATAGTAAACATTATACAAGTACTTAGGGCACTATTCTGGTGCAGTGCCGCATTTACCAATGACAGTCAAAATTATTACCACGTTTTATTGAAATACCCCTTACACTGTCTTAGATGTGGTTCCAGGTGGATAGAAAGACAATAAAACTCTACATAAGTAATATATGTATATAAGTACAAGGGGCATTAACTCGTTTCATCTGACTGAAACTTGCATGATCGCATTTCCTTACCTCAGTTTACATTGCTACCATGTTTCATAAAAATAGTCTAAACCATATTTTAGGTATGGCTTTGGACGGACGGAAATTGGAATAAAAACACTAAATTTGTACTATATATAGATGTATTAAGGGCGGTAAACATTGTCTTTCACAGACAATCTGACTGAAACTTGCAAGGTGGTATTTCCTTCTAGCAATTAACATTTCTACCATCTTTTATTTTAAATACTCCAAACAGTGACATGTCTCTGATAAGGCTCCAACCGAACTGAAACACGGACGACGGACGGACGGACAACGCAATTTATCCATACCCCTGTGGGAAGGATAAAAAGCAAATGTAATGTTAAGGTATAGAGACACTCAATATGGAACGTGTGACTTATTTTGAAAGATGAATAGGAAACCATGTCGATAAAAAATGTACGAAATGTTAAAAGTGTTTTTCATTGCAATAAGTTGAAGTCGAGATGTTAGAAATAAATTACTTCAATGCGAGTATTTTTGGCGAGAAAGGCAAATATCTTATCAATATCGCGCAAAGATTTTTCCGCGATGTAATTAAGTACAACTTCTCGACAATAATAATACGAAAAATAAAATATTTCTGTCTTTGTACGAAGATTCAAATCAAGTTGTTTGAAAAGTTCGAATCAATGCGGAAATTTCAACGCGAAAAAACCTTAAAGTTTTAGGGATCTCGCCTTAATTTTCGGCACTTGTGAAAACATTTTCTCACAACTGAAGGCCCTTCTAAGCTTCCGTACGTAAGTGCCCACTTCTGCATAAGAAAACCAGATAAGTTTCGCGAAAATGGGCCAAACTTTCATGAAAAACGTTAAAGTTTTCGTGAAAATAAAATGTTTTCGCGAAAATAACAGTTTTCACGAAAGCAGTAAAATCTTTCAGATGGCTATAAACAGCATACTTCATTCGGTCTTAGTCTGGCATTTGGATAGGTTGTATGTGCAACGGACTAAGAGATGTGTACTATCGTTGTTCAAAGCGTTCCGAATGTTTCTATTTTTAGATAAGTAACAAATCTTAACGACTTTTCATGAAAAGATTAATTTTCAAGATCTTTTATCTTAACTGCAAAAGTGGGCACTATCGCGAAATTTTCCACTTAATATCTGTATTTATTTTCTCGAAAAGTTTTTATTTTTTCGCAAAATCTTTCCTGTTTTTCGCGAAAACTCGATATATTTTCGCGAAACTTTTCTGGTTATCGTATGCAGAAATATGCCACCATACTGAACTGCATGAAGATAACCCAATAGTCTCCTCTACGGAATGAAGCGTGTTATATCAACCTCAATCACCAACCACCACCCCTAAGAGTGTCTAAAACTTTTAGATATTTTATTATAACATTCATATGGGTTACAAAATTAACGTATTTTTAACTCCCTTTATCATTTCTGATAATTCGGTATCCGTTATCGTATGCAGTAGTTGGCACTATCGTGAATTTTTTCCACTTAGAACGAGAGATTCTTTTCTTAAAAGGTTTTAAATTTTCACGTAAACTGTTCGCGAAGAATATCTGCTTAAGTGAATGCAGAAATATGCCACCATACCATTCTATTGAAAATGTATCTTACATCATTGATGGCGATGCTTTGATAGTAGATTTCATTGCAGATACGTACTTTTCCAAAAGAATCTAGTTTGTCGAAAGAAAACGACGTGGAACTGCACCAACACTTCTGTTTTCTGGTCAAAAATACCAAAACATCCGCAGAATTGGAAATATTTCATGAGCAATGATGACAACAAAACTCAGTTATGTTCAGACAGCTAAATGTTTGGATGTCAACATGTGTGCTCCGAAGACGTTTTGGAGACGGATAGTCATTTTATATTTGCAGTAAAATGGTCGCCCAAAATATCGGAACATCAACAAGGTTAGATACGAAATGTTTGTCAAGAAGAATGGCAACCAAGACGGCGTTCTTAATAGTTCTGACGGCATAGACATGACCATGATGCCACCATATCAGTCCAGTCAACTACCAGTTACTTATTCATTTATTTATATTAATCTACAACATTTTTAATATACATATCTGCGTAGCTATTGTAAAATTAATAGGAAAACTTTATAATAATAGACTCAAATTTGATACAAGCTCTTAATGTTTTTCTACATTAAATTAATACTTCTGTAGTTTTAGTCTTATGCATATTAAAATTAAAGAACCTTTTCTTAAAGGTGTATATTTGACTACATGCCCATGAGAATAGAGTTTATCTTCCTGGTGTTGTTAAAAATTGCTGGGACTTTGATGACGAACAACAGTTAGTGTACAACTTGAGTGACAAAACGATCGTGATGAACTTGTTGACATATTGTGCAACACTGACATAAACGAAACCAGTGAAACTGATGAAGGTTATGCGCTTACCATTATTGACGATATCGTATAAGATTCAGACAGTGATGAAGAGTCATAACTACAGTAAGAATGTTCTAGTATGTTGAATACATAGAAGATGTGGTTTATTGAAAACAAAGAATAACCTAGACATGATATAGAAAAATAATGACTTAAAAATTTTAACGGCAGCATATTACCGATTAAGGTAACATATTGTAAAGTAAATTACACTTTTACATTCAATTAATAACATGGCAATTGATATCTAACCGAAGAATGATTTAATTGATTAGTTAAAATATTTCTTTTCTAAACATAATACTAAATAACAATGACTTTAACATGTTTATATGAAATATTATGAAAATCTTGATTTTATGGTAACGTATTTTACTGTATAAAAGTACCATTTGGTATTATTCAGCATAAAAATGTTTACTGTTTTAGCATAAGAACATTGATACAGAAGTAGGCATGAGTATGCACCTTTTAGACAGATCAGATAGTAAAACATCATGTTTAAACAACATATTTTGTGTTTTTCGTCTACACGTGTATTGTCACGTAAATTACAATAACAACAAGGTGACTTTGATATTAAAAACTATTGGCCTGCGAATAACTGTCTAATTGTCGATTTAACATATCAAAACTAGTTCAGAAATTGCTTTGATTTAACGATATTCATACTTTTCTATTCCATATCATTTATAGAAGTATTAATTAATTTCAAACAAATAGGTAACGCACATCAATATGCCGTAAATTACAAGCGCTCCAACAGCCAATGGCAGACAACTTGGTTTTGTGATATGTAGAATTCTACTACCTTATACTCTATGTATTTAAACATGTCATATTAGTTCAAGAATGAGCAAAATACCTTTCTAACTGCATATTATAAAACAATATTTGTGTTATTTAATTATGTTTAAGCATTGGTCTATTTTTGGCTGTAATTGCAATCCCTAAACGCTAAAGAAGCAATATTTCAATAACAGTTCTATTAAATACATAAAATATATAAACTGAGCTATTTGTCTATCAATTTTCAAGTAAATATATTCCAAAATAAGAGAGCACCATTAGTTTGAAATAGAAAGTCTACTTATGTATAACGGAAGTTTGATGAGAGTATTTTGTGGTGGTGTTACTACATGGCTAATAACGCACTAAAAGCTACCACCACTGCAATGCTATCACATAGTTTCTGAATTGTCAGATGTTTACCTATCCAAAATAGCATTGAGCTTTAATCCCCTCGGATGGTACCGCTAGCCAAAATTTCTGGGTCTGGCTCATCGACTATATATTAGTTATTGTAAATACAAATTCTTGCATAAAAACTTCTTTGAATTTGGGCTTTCTTAAGGGCAGAAAAATTGTGTATTCAAAAGGAGATTCGTTTTTCTTAATTGTGTCTTATTTCTTGCATAGCTGCCTCTTTTTGTAGTCGTTAGTATGCTTCGCTGTATTAGCCGCCAATCCTAACGCACTGTAATCCTAACATGTACAGATCTTTTTCTGATTTATTGCAGAAGAAAACGAAAGACAATTGATTTTTCACCGATACCTGTGAAAATATTGAATCGCACGTAACTTTTTAGGAACTGTATGAACGATGTTAGAAGTGTTAAGCAGTAAGTTAATACTATTTTCTCAAAAAAGGTTGTATAAAATTTCGATATCGTACTCAAAATAAATCATTGTGACTTTGAGTCCCTATTTACCGAATTATCAAACTATATGTGAAACTATTGCTAGTGTCATGTTGGTGGTGTCGTTGACTTTACGCACCGGTTACGGTTATCTAATACATGTTGACAGTTTAAGGAACAAAAGGAAATAAAATTGTACCGGAATCTTAGCAGCCACGATGCATTTAGTGTTTGTGAGATATTGCATGCTTATTTATTAGTGTGATCTGTAACATATAACTCAGGCATGTGCAATGGATTGAGCAGGCGATAGTTTTTGTACCTTGTGAAGTGGCGTGGGTTTGCTGAATGAGCTGATTCTGTTAAAGAAGGATAATTAGGAATAAGATATACGAGAAAATCGTTTGGAAGTATAGAACGCAACCAAGAAAAATAACAGCATACTTGGTTTGATTGAGTCTGTTGATGAGAGGTGATGGAATGTGCCACACCCCTCGCGTCCCTTAGCAACGACTGAAACAAAATTTTATTATAGTCCAAATGAATCTTCTCAATGATCCTTAAGGACCAGAAAAATAACATTACGCTATTTTAGAGGGGACAACATGTCAAACAACAAATTTCTTTTAATGAAAATTAAACTATGTGTGTGCAATTTTAAATATTTCCTTTTAAATCAAAGGATATAGAAAAACGAACTGCCATTTAAAGTCCCATAAGGCTTTAGATATTATATCAAAGCAGATGATACAGCTGTCCAAATAGATGCCATGCATAATTACATGGTTAGAAAAGCACTACCTGAAATACTGCACATGAACTTACACAGTTAGAGCTGTAAAGGGAGGTAATTTAAAAACGATGTAAAGCTTTATACTATGTTAATCAATATTCAAACCTTCAAAAATATTACAGAAAACAATTATTGAGAAAAGGATTTAACAAAAAATTAATATATTTTATGTTTGTTATAAAAAACAATGTGGCAGCAACATCATGAACAAAGGCATTATAAGCCTTTAAAACCGAAGTCTGCAAATTTGGGTTTATATTCAGGGCAACATAAATATAAGATTTCTGTGGCTTTAATAATATCAGTTATGAATTCCGACGTTGTGAATATAAAGACACAAAGGGCGCTGTATTAAAGTCTAATTTAATTTGTTTACAGATGTGTCGGGAACTTAATTATTTTCCAAATGTACAGCATACTGTTTTATAATTATTTTAATGGTTGTTGAATCTGTTATAAATAAAAACATTTGCCACATTAACATATTCCTGACCAACATTTATTTTTCATTTTATCATTTTCATTGATCCACTTCCCTTCGTTTTATGTAATTCATTTCAGGACATTTCTCTCAATGTCTGATATTTATGCATGTCATTTTAAGAAATTAAAAATGACAGTTTTCACTCACGTTGTTTACTCTATTTCACTGCATCCAAAACAAATGATCTTACTCCCTGCAGCCGTGTTATTTATTGCCTATTGTTATTTGCTGAGAATATGTCAAATAATGAATAATGCTCTGTCCAACTGGCTCAGTCAAAAAAAAAACTACATTGCATTTAATCACCTGTTTTAAATAGAAAAAGTTTAGACATATTTAATGATTATTTTGTTCTCTTGACATGTAAAACTAAGTGGTACAGGGAACATCTACGGACTACTTATATCATTTTCTAGCGTAAAGACATCATGGAAAATAAAGTAACTTTCATCAACGAAGATTATTCCGAAGTTAAAACATAATGAGTTAAATGAGGCGTTCTCACGCAATCTGCTTATTCATCTAAAAGGTCCGATTGAAAATCTGGGCGAACAGAATTGTTATTGGCATCTAATGAAGCACGGAACACAATAAAGCACACAGAAAGCAAAATTATGGAAGGTTATCTAGTCTCTCCGTACTTGAACTCAGTGCTGTGATAAAATCTGGTCAGTAAATGGTTGGAGAAGTGTGGAGTGTTCCACCATGAACAGCCCCCATCCATCCGAGTCTTGATCTAAGTTAGATTTTTTTTTATCACATATTGAACAAGTTCAATATTTCAAAATATTGCAAAGACCTCAATCTTGTTCTGGTATTTATATTATGTCAATATTCCTTTAATATCTTCTTGAAAATATAGAACGTCAATCACAAAATGATAGCATTTGTTCATACGAAGATGTTGATCAGGATGTTTGTTCTTTTCATTCCAATGAAAGAAATGAATAATTTTAGCCTCGTGTTTTTTACGATTTTTACATACTTTATGTACATGTACTTATTTATTGCTCAGCTAGCATGTCGCGTTACATCAGGTTTGTTCACAGACTTTCTTTCGACATCAAGAATGAACTTCCACAATCATTTCAACAAACAGTAGAATATGATTTCACGAAAATCAAGTTATTCGGAAAAAACATTGTTTGTTTTTTATGTTGTGTATTTTCGTACGCTATTAAATGTTCATGATCACTGTATGCAAATATTGTATTAATCACATATATTAGTTTCCTTTAAATCAGTTTGTACATGATGGATGTTTTGATCAACTTGAAGCTAATTTATTATTGTCTGTCCACTTGAAACTTTTGCTGTCTGGGAAGATTTGATTTTAAGTTCGTTCATATAATAAAATCCTTTTACGATGAAACGTCACAGCATATTTATTTTTTCATTGAAGTAGTTCTGGATGGTGTCTATTTAAAACAGGAGCAGTTGTATTATGATAGTGTTTAAATGACTTCCAAAGCCTAAATTATTTTCAAATACAACTTGAAACATTATATGCAAATGATGTATTAGATGTGACCTTGTTTACATGGAAACAAACAAGCAGACAAGATTATCAATTGTACGTATCACAAACGCATGCCCGGCAATATTGCGACTACAATCCTAGTTACTTTTTATTCCTCAAAATGTATAAAACTCAAACTGTTTGCGTCCAGATTAACCGTGGTAAAGTTGGATACTATCTATTGACTGGTTCCTGCTTCTGTGCAACTTTAGAAATCTCGAGTTTTAGTATTTGCCAATAAAAAAGACTATCAGTGCCAACACAATGTATTTTTAGAAAATTCAATCTGTAAAAAGATCCCTTGGAAGCATAAAATGCAACCAAAAAGAATAAAAGCAGACTCGGTTTGATCGTGTCCGTTCATGAGAGGTAAGGAAATGTACAAACAGAAAACATATTCAGAATATTTGTTGTTAAGTACATAAATAAAATACAAATAATATTAACTCTTGGTTGATGTCAGTTTCTTCTATTTGATATCGACACTTTGACACTTGTTAAAACTATGCGGTTATCTTCTTTCGTCTTTGATCGGGACAAAGATGGTTACTGTTTAGCAAGTTTCTCTTAAGTTGTATGCTACCATCTAAGATATCAAACATTAAAGGCAATATTACTTCAGGCACAAGTTCAAACCGACATTCATAAAAGCACTCTGACAACTTGTGTAGTACTTCGAAGTGTATGTTCTTGTATAACCTGCATGGTCCGGTTTGTTAAGAAAACAATATAGGCTTTTAACAGTGAAAAGTTTACATCAGAATGTACGAACGCCCTTTGATCTTGTGTATTAATAAAATTTATTTTTATAAAGATTCAATCATATACACATATACATGTGCGCTTTACTCGACTCCGTACATTTTAAATGGCACGGCCGCGCATACAATAGCTTAATGACCACTGATATTGTGTTCCAACCACGTGAACAAAACAATTACTGTACTGCCACAAATCTGCGTCTAATAGCTGGTATCTACCTTCAGTAAAACTTAACCACGTTTCCGTTATTTAATAGAATAATCATAACTTTAACCGAAACTAAATTTCAACCTGAAAATGGTTTCTAATTATAGTGACGGAACAAAGTTTCTGAAACAAGTTATATCACGAATACTGTAACATATTCGATTGGGTATTTTTCGTTTCGACCATTTATTATTTTTATTCATTTTAATTTGATACATGAGAATAGCTTACTTAGTTGGCTAAAAGATCAAAGTTATATCAGTTATAAGTGTCAATTTGTAATTATGCAATAAAAAGATCGTCAACTTTGCATATACAAATATGCACTCGTTTACCGCGATTTCATTACTCGTACAGGCTCGATATAAATATCTTAGAACCTGAAAATATTAAACGTAAATATTCTCAGCCTTACTTAGTTGGCTAAAAGATCAAAGTTATATCAGTTATAAGTGTCAATTTGTAATTATGCAATAAAAAGATCGTCAACTTTGCATATACAAATATGCACTCGTTTATCGCGATTTCATTACTCGTACAGGCTCGATATAAATATCTTAGAACCTGAAAATATTAAACGTAAATATTCTCAGCCTTTCAGGTACGAACTTACGAACGGCAGAAGGACTTGCATATTGATATTTAAAAAAACAACTCCTAGAGACAAATAGCTGCACTGCTGTTTATAATGAACGTAATGTCTTGATTAAGCTGTTATGATACACACGGAAATGTCAGACAATCAAAATGAATACAAATAATGTTATGGCAAAATATTTTATCTAGGGATTTTATGCATAAAAAGCCTTATCAGTAAGAACGTTTATACTATTTGTTTTTCAAAATAGTTATGGAATATAAAAATAGATAGGTATTATTTCGAATTGGTTGTCCTACGATGCATACGTGGACAGAATATATCGGTAATTCTGAAAGAAAACTGTTTAATATCTTGAACAGTGTGTTAATTTCTCGCAATGCTAGGTGTTGAACTTCCCACACCTGTAAAAAATTATACCCGTGCTCGTTTTGATTCTATTGATGACATATAGTAAATAAATCTTAGCAACTATACTGAACATAAAAGAAACTATCGAGATGTATCACTGGGGTATTTTTAACAAAAAACTTAAAGTTATAAATTTTACTGGTTTTTTTATACCATATTACACCTGAATAACTTCACGTGTTAAATTGAAGAAAAAAGGAATTTCGTGCAAAACGGCTAGTGTGGGACTACTGACTTCACGGTTGATCGATTTTTTTTTAATTCAACACGTGAAGTTCTTCAAGCGTAATGTGGTATGAAGAAAACAAGTCAAATTTATAAATTTAAGTTTATTATTAAAAATACCCCAGTTACACATCTGGATAGTTTCTTTTTCTGTTCAGTATATTAATTTGCTATAAACTTCTAAAACTAATGGAATAGAATTTTATTAACAAGTTTATTTTGTGTGCATCCGTCCAACGTTATGTATTAATCATTTCAGAACTTCGTTTAATATTTGTATTAAACTTCGTCTTTCAAAAACAAGACGTAAACATATGTCTAAATGTTTTTGTCACATAAGTAAAATAACCCGATATGTCAGCAGTAGCATTGCAATGTTGGTCCTTTTGGGCATAACACATTCTAGATTACCTACAACTTCCCCTTCTCCAGTTTCATGTTTACGCCTTTTTTGTTGTACTTGATATGTCATACATATGCTATTAATATCTCCGGTAGCTAGAACATGAGTGGTGGAGAAGATAATCTATTGATTATAGCCATTTGGTATGCGAGGATGAGAAGACAATGACATACAAGACTATATTTCGACACTTTGGTTTTATTTGGAAAAAAAAAACAACTATAATGTATCTACAATTTATTGAAGCATTTAATATGAGCACGGCTTCTCTAGTGAAATATTTTAACATATGTTTAACTATACATCAAGAGATCTGCTTAAGAAATATGCGCTTTATAGAATTAATTCGGACAGAAATAGAATATTGAAAACTGTAGCTATGTAAATTGTATGAAAATAAAGAATGTAAATTTCGGACATCTTAGTAAGCTTATAAAAACTATAGATCACTGATGTATCGAGTCACTGTATTTCATACTTAGAAAATTGTGCATTTCAAAATATTTAAGATGTTGACCTTTTAGAATAGCGACCTTATTGAGTTGTGATAGTTTAATATTTGGAAGTTCATTTGCACATATGTTTTCTAAGCATTCTGTTTGAAGAGAAAGAAACAAAATAGAAAAATGTGAAAAACCCCAGATTGTGTTCAGGATAACTATAAGCTTGTTCCTGGTTGACTGAAGGTGTTATTAAAGACTTATGATATTACCTGTAGCCATTTCATGTACGTTGATGTCACTCGACTTGGGATAAGACACATGCTTTAATAATTGTTTAATTTTGCTAGTAAAATACGAATGAGGACAATTATGTACCTCTTTGTCTTACCTGAAAAAAAAAAACAGAAAAAGAGAAAAATGTAATTAAACATATATCAAAGTACTGTGAATGTTATTTGAAATGTGACATTTCAATAGCTAATGACAATATTTTGAATAACTTGTTTTATGACATTGATTTCTAACCTAATAAGATTATTTTTTTTGTCACATGACGCACGTCTTTGCCATCCTGAGTAATTGGACTTCGTTTAAAGAGTGTCATACGGCACAAAATATGTCTCGGTAATACTATACAATTCTTTATAAGCAAAAATAGCTTCTTTTAAACAAATTTAGGGTTGAAAGTCCTACTTATGGGATTCCTGTACATAAATACCTATAACTTGGGCATTTAGGAAACGATTTATGTGGATTTACCATGATTTTCCTTGAAAAACTAGATAAGACACCAACGTAATAAAAGCAAGTAAATATTTATCAAGTTTTTAAATATTAGGATATTTTTGGCCATTTTCGAATGTTAATCCTCCGCACCCGTTGTGAAAATAAATTACAATCCTATAAGATGTTTTATAAAATGAAAGTCACAATGTTACATATTTTGAAATTATTGTCACAGAGGTCCCATATAAAGGACTATGCTTCTATGAGTAATCTTGTTACCATGCATAAGCATTGGTCAATAAAATATGTATAATTAAAAGTATTAATAAGCTAGCATAGTTTCTTCCTTAATATACTGCTTATTCGCAGAGTAATAAATAACAATGGCAAAAATTCTAAATGAGGGAAATAAAGTTCAAATGTGTTTGTTCTGCATCAAGACATTAACAAGTGTTAAAATTCGGCATTTATGTATACCTTCAAGAATATTACAAGTACAATAATCAAAAATTGTATTGTATGTACATAAGCCTGTATAAAGTGAAATATTTGCTAAATCATTTTCAAGTATGATATTTAAGTCGATAATCAAAAACGTCTTTATAGAACTCTTTGCAATATAAGTTCGCACTCCTAGTAAAACTTTATTAACAAAATGCAAAAATACAACATGCTTAAGAACGTTTTAACGTGTAACAAAATACCTGGTAAGCTTTACAAAACATGACTCATTCAAATCGCATCTGGTTTTGTTAAGTGACGATGAGATCTGTAGTTTCAATAATATCATTATTATGCATAAGTTATACAAACAAAATGTACTCCAAATTAATTAAAAATTTATCTTAAGAACGTCAAAAGAAAGTCATTATTACACATTATAGCGTATATTTGGAATTTTGCAGATAAGATGCACAAAATTCTTTTACTTTTGAAAGACAGTAAGTAAAAGTGATTACTTTAAATAAAAAAAAATTGTAAATTTTATTATTCTTCAACTGAAAGTACATCATATTAGACCATAGATCACAAAGCGACCTACCATCAACTTAGTTGCAGTTGCGATACATTTTCTCCAGAAAATAAGACACACTCTTAATACCTTACATGAACATTTTTATAAATAAACACCTGTTTTTAGTTTGAGGGATGCGTAAACATTATGTGGAAAAAACAGTAATGCATTAAAACATATGGCACTTCGAAAACACAGTAACTAATAACAAATCCTTGTGACGACTTTTGTCTTTTAACAGAGAAACATGAAACGTGGAATTTCCACGAAAACGAGGTATTCAAACTTTGCATGACGCCAACAGGTTCTTTAAAAATGGTCATATTCTATTATACATATCTGACTGCATCCAATCATGTCATTCATATGTACAGGTATAAGAAAAGTACATGTGTCATATTCCTATATAACATGATTCTTTGATACAAGCTACCTAAACAAAATGTTTGCTGACAATAGGTGCACCCAAACTAAAGATATTGAGCATAAACCAGTTTTCTATTTTTAGTAACATTGACTAAAAATACAATCCAAAGCCAGTTCTTATTTATAAAGTTATAAACTCGAAACCAGCTTATTGATGATCAAACTGAAAAAAATCTACTTTTTATTATAACTATAACGATAGTTTTCTATTTTTAGTTACCCAATGGCATTAAAATGACCTTTTTGTAAAAATAAAACGAAAAAAGAAAAAAGAATGGATCTCAGTGAGATTTGAACCGACACCCTTCTATTCCACACCACGCACAAAATTTTTATTTTTATTTCAAATATAACCTCATTTTTCTAGTTTTAGTTACCTTGACCTTGATCCAAGTGACCTCAAATATATTCTCAATCTTTAGTGTTTGATAAAAGCTATCAACACACCAAATATACTGGCAATAAGTATATCCAAACTAAAGACATTGGGTCGGAGCCATTTTTCTATTTTTAGTAACGGTGACTTCAAATATTATTCAAAGCTAATTTTTCAGATAAGCTTGCTGTATACAAATTTCGGTGGCAGTAAGTATGTCCAAACTAAAATTATAAAGCGGAAACCACCTTTTTTTGTTTGTTTTGGGTTTTCAACAGTATTTCAGTAATAGAAAAATACGACATTTTGATGATCACATTGAGAAAAAAATCTAGAGAGTTTAGTTACTGTGACCTTGACCTTGACCAAATGGCTTTAAAATGACTTTTGTTTTATCACAAAAAAAGAAAAAAAGAAAACAAAATTTTTTAGATCTCAGTAGGATTTGAACCGACGCCCTTCCGTCCCACTTACTAAAAGGTAGCTTTCGGCCCAACGCTCTAGACCACTGCCCCACCATGGACTTTTCTAAGTGTGAAGATTTAATAAGTTTTCCTGACCTTGAACTTGACTCAAATGACCCAATATAAAATCCCAACTTTGGATTGTCTATAAGCTACCTATAGGCCAAATTTAATTTCAGTACATCAATGCAAACTAAAGTTACTGAGCGGAAACCTTTTTTTTCTATTTTTTAGCAACAGTGACCTTGACTTTAACCCAAATAAACCCAAATGCAATACCCAACATTTGTCGCCTTATCATCTATCTACAGGCCATGTTTGGTGTCTATAGCTTGTTCCAAACTGAAGTTATTGTGCTCAAACCACGTTTGACGCCCGCCCGCCGGTCCAATGACATATCCCAATCTAATAACCGGTTTTCTATGAAAACCTGGTTAAAAAGGAAGATGGGCCATACAAAGGGATGCAGAACAAATAGACAATATATTTTCACATTATCAAACATAACTCAAGAAAAAGTTTACAAGAGCCAAGGAGAGATGAAAGCGATGTTATTAAAATTTACTCATTGTTCAGATGTAGACGTTGCCTTATCCTCAGTTGGTTTAGGAATAAAAGAACTTTCATCACAGAATTCGTCTTCATCCTCTTCTAAACTGTCTGAAAATACGTCATTCATTTGTTCGATCGTACTTGTAGTAGTATGAACACAATTTACAACTTTTGTAACACCTCTTACATGTCCATTGTTGCTTTCGTATGACGCATATGTTGGTTTTGAACATATTGCTGTTTGATTGTTAACGTTTGGAATGAAAGGTTTTGGAAAGCTTCTACTAGCTGATTGTAAAGAAGGGACGGCCCCTTGCCGTACGTTTTTATGTGGTTGAAATATAACAATATACACTTTAGGTCCGAATAAGCACACTAGAGCAACAGTCGCACTTATGCTTACACACATGCAAAGAGATGTGATCTCGATCTGTAAAAATAAAAATGACATGAAATGGAAGTATTTATGCAACACACCTAATACAGGATTCATACAAACATTTATATTTTTATCGCCGCCATCTTTTATGTATAAGATATAAGGATAAGATAAATATTTATACTACTAATTGAAAGGTATGTTCAAACTTTCAACCTTAGTCTAATGTTTGCAACTGTAGATGAAAAGGGCTATAAGATTTGAAGGTATAAATGATTAATTTTTGATTGTTTTGTTTTTATTCGGTTTAATGTCACATCGAAACAATTATAGGTCATACGACGACTTTCCAGTTTTGCATGGTGGAGTAAGATCCCAGATGCCTCTCCGGGCATTATTTCATCACAGGCGGGTACCGGGGTAGAACAACCAACCTTCCGTAAGCTAGCTGGATGGCTTCCTCACATGCAAAATTCTACCCCCCGAGTAAGGCTCGATCGGTAAGAAGCAAGTATTTTGAAGTCAGCGACCTTAACCACTCCGAATGATTAATTAAACTAACCCGAAAATAAACGTCGTCATAGTTCCAACACAACGAAAATCATGTATTATTAACAATTGGTATTAATTATTATTTATGATTTCGATTACCTCAGAGATTAAATATTCAGATGATATTATTCCTTGTCTAATTAAAAACGAAAATATACTTTGGTTGTGTATATTACGGACGCCGGAAATGTATAACCTACCTTGAAGTCATGATTTGCACCAAAATAGATAGGAATGAATGCCAGCCAAACGATACAAGTACTGTACATGGTAAAGGCAATATATTTTGCCTCGTTGAAGTTCTGTGGAATTTTCCTCGTCATAAATCCAAATACTGTACACAAAATTATGAGCAACATATTGTAGACTAGTGAAAGGAGTATAGCTATTTGACTAGCTTTACAAGTCAAAATGAGAAAGTCTGTATAATGTTTCTCGTACATAGTCTGTGGTTTCTCAAATCCAATCCACGTAAGACCTCCAACGATTTGTACAGATACTAAACAAAGACAAATAAAGATTTGAGATTTCGGACTAGTGTAACTTGGTCTCTTAACCATTGCCTTTACTCCTCTATTGAAAATGCGATAAATACGATTGGTCTTGATTAGAACGGATGCGTATATCAAGCATAAAGATATACCGAGAATAAACCTCTTTATTGTGCAAATTATGATCGTTGGCTTTGCAAGGAGAATAAAAGTTGTTCCGTAAGATAACAGTATACCACAGAGTAGGACATAGCATAGCTCCCTTCCTGACGCCATTATAAGAGGTGTATTATTATATTTGATGAAAACGTATAACACGTATCCGGAAGCAAATATTCCAAGCGTTGAAACTGACACCGGAAGTAAAACCCAAAGTGAGTCCCACGTCAGATGCATAACAGGAAGTGGAATACATGAGGTTAAATTAATATTTGGTGTGTATCCATCCGGGCAATCCTGGCAAGTAAATTCATTCTTTAACATCTGATGTTCTCTGCAACGAATACAGACCCAACAACATGTGTCGCTTTCTACAGTATTATTCTTGATGTATCCAAATGGACATTCTTCACTACAGACAGATCTTGGAGGCCTATCAGAACCCTTTCGAAATTTCATTGTATCATTGAATATTATTAGCCTGTAATGAAAAAGGTAAAATTACTGTATCATCATCTCAACACATGTTTTGGATTTCTGTTGCAACAAAGTTAGTGAAAGCTTATCACTGAAAGATTATATTTTGAAAAACTACGTACTTGTAAAAGATAAAGGATTTTTCGTAAAATAACTTAATGTATATAAGGTTTGGTTGAGTATTACAAATTTCTGTTTTAAAGACAGATTAAAGGCTATCATTCCCATACATGGACGTATTATCCTTTGCATAATTTGACGAGAATGTTATAGGCATATCATAATAAGACGTTTAACAATTTTTGGAAAACAAACAATTTATTCAACATTGTTTTCTACGTCCGTAGTTGCATACAAATATCAAACTAGTCTGTCCATACCCAAAATACGAACATAAAAATCAAACCTGTCTGTCCATTCTCCAATAGCAACATAATCGTAGGTTCCGTCATACATCTGTTGATACTGGAAGATATCATAGTTGCCAAGACCATCTCCTTTCTTGTCAAACTGAACAATATCACCCCCAATACCTGTATTCATATTAAGCTGGTATATAGCATTTACAAACTTTAATTCGCTTAAAGCTACAAGAAAGTATACAAATTTGGAAAAGTTGTTTGATTAAATACAACAAATCAAAGAGGCTAAAACTGCAAACTGATACAGGTCACTTAAGAATGTAGAACATTTCTTATTCATCATCATTTTTTCAGCAATTTCTGGTCCTTGCGATCATGGAGGACTATAACAGAAACCTGCTTAAGTCTGTGCTAGCGGGCATGAGAGATGTTGCACATTTCATTACCTCTTAGGAAAGGACTTAATCAAACCGAGTCTGCTAAATGTTGTTTGGCTGTGCTCAATACTTTTAAAGAACGCACAGCTTTTGTTACATCCGATACCTAAAAGCTTTACCTAATTTTGTACGGTATTCCCTGCTTAGAGAAATTTTGTTATGTTGCCTTCGATTAAACGAACATCCGTTCATAGTAAAATTACCAAAGTATCAAAGATTCTCAAGTATAGGCCGTTTTAAAAATAAAACATTTTAATATATTCAAATCATCACCTATGTCTGAATTTTACCTTTATTAAAACGTTAATATGGGTTTTGGTTTTCGCTTAAAGGGATTTCATTTGATCGTTTGAACTTTACGATAGCTGTACTCATCTCGTAAGATCTGTTTATTAATCCCTTGAGGTTACCTTAATATAAAACACATTTGCTTTCAGTATCTTTTGGTGTCAGAGCGTACAATCATTTGAAACATCATTTATCACTGAACGTTGAACCATACACATTAACTGTGATCATATTAGACATTCAATATCGAAAGCGTTTCATTATGATGACCTGTCGGGGTTTATTTTGGCTTCTCTTTTAATTATTACAAGGCGATATATAACAACAGTTGAAACATAAAATGTAATAATAATCATATTAGTTTGATTTAAACGGAAAGGGGCTTGAGTTTCAAGGTTTCTATTATTTTCTGTGATATTTTGAAACATTAAGATTCAATTTAATCGTGATAGTCAAGAATCTAAACAGATCAGTATGACAATGCACGAGTATTAACGTTCCTGCTCACTTTTTATCAAACTGGCCTGGAAACAAAAGTAATTATATGAAGAAAGATTCCTTATAAGGCGTCCTACCAGAGTGCGAAGATTAATATATTAAAATTTAAATGACATTTTTTGTCGTTCGTTACTAATTTTTCATTTATTTTTATTCATAGTCACTCACAAATAAAAATACTTTAATTAACTTTCAAATGTCAAATTACATACAACGAGCAACAGTTAGGATATGGGGACGGCCTTTGAAATAACATATCAGTAGCCATTCAATAAATATAAAGTTTGGACTAAATATACTGTTAATATTTTTCAGCTTGAAGTATTATACATGAACAACTTCTTACTTTAAGTGATTTTACTGTCAGTATGCCTTAATTACTTTTGAAAAATTATTCTGGCATAACGCATACAAACAAGCGTTTGTTTTAGCTGTACTAGCACACAGGATTATTGACGATATATAAGAAGTGACATTTTATATTGCATCCAGGATTACAGATTTTCAAATACAGATTTTACTTCTATAAAGGAAATCACTGTCGACATTTTATCAATGCCACGGGCATTATTACTTCGGTTTATTTCCCCATTGCATACTAACAATGAAGTAATAAGTAATACAACTGCACAAGCTTTTTAATGTTTTGATCCAATAATACTTTTATATTCATTCAGGGAAATTCAGTTTTCTGAAATTCCGTTATGATTTATTATATTGTTATGCTTTCATTACAATTGGTCTGATGTGTCTAGAAATGAGAAATGTTTGGCTTGCATAAGAACTGATGTCAACCATTGTGCTTTTTAAATGAAAACAACAGAAATCATTTATATAATAAAGTGGTTAAAGTAACATAACGAAAAGATAGGGCGCGTAAGTAGGATGTGATTATGATTTTAAGTTTTAAGATGTAATCTAAATTGCATTGGCACTTTGAATTTTGATGTTCTCGTTCATTGATTCTTTTCTACTTCAATCTTTTCCAGTACAGCTTGCTCCAAAGCTCTTATCTTAATCGTAACGAAATACGTTCGGCGTAAAAAGGGTTACTGGAACCAAATTATTTCGGCCTAACTAGTAGTTGTGTTAGTGTTCTTCAAGTGCGTAGCTAAATGTAACAAGAAACTAGTTTCCGCTATAGTTTCTATCGAGAAATAGCATTCCATTAAAATTAAATATATCACGCACTGAAGTTCAATTAGTTGTACTTGCTATAAGATAAGTAATAATACAAAAGACCAATATGAATAACCACCTTCCAAAAACACAGTCTCTCAAAACACAAAACACTACATCAGTGTATATGTCTACACGATAGAAATATAGAGAAAGTAATAAATTAGACATCAAAGAAAAAAACGAAGACAAGTAATTACCGCCTTGGAAAACACCTGTTAATAGCTTCAACTGGGTAATTGCTTGCTTTCATTTTTCCACATATGTATGTAGGAAGTTTTAAAACTCTTCTAGTAAAACGATTCTGGCCTTTTTCATAGTAATTTAATAGAAGAAGCAAAACAAAAATAGCCCATAGGAATAACATTTTCTGAACACCGCCTCCCTGAAACGAAACTTTACAGCAGTGTAAAATACATAGATAAGGTAAAACAACTGCACAGCAAAGACAACGCAAAGAAATAACACAGTAAGGCACCGCCTTAAACAGGTCAGTGGAAAAAATCAATGGGGAGTTTAGACTGATAAACTGTGCGCAAATTCTCACTCAGTCCCAAACATATTTCAGGTTACGGGACAGTATAAATCAAATGTGTCCCTGCCACCCAGGTGAAATTTTGTTATTAACACTTACACATGAAATGGTAACATAAGGCACGATATGTATGTCAAAATACATATAACAGAAGACATAGAAAACAATAAACGCATGTATTACTATTAAATGCCCTTGCTGAAAGTATAGCAACTAAGGAAACACCATTAAGGACTCGACGAATCTAGCCAGAAGAGAAGTTTCAGTCTCATCGAGCTTACAAAACTGCAAATCATAGAGACTTCTAACTGTATCGTCACACGCAGCGGAAAGCATAGCGCTAAACCTTAAAATGACTGAATCTGAGAAAACAAATCTGCTTCAGTTAGTGATATGTAGTGAACTAATTACGCAGTATTTGATAGCGGCATACCTGTTAAAGTGTATAAATCATTATTCTGAAGTGTAAGTGCTTAAATGACGTCACGTTTCAACGTACCTGTAAAGGAGACATTTCTGATATAACGGAGGACATCTTCACCGCTCAGATAACCCCTGTGTAGACACGTCGATAGTCTGTCGGGACACCGTTTTTCTAGGAGAGTGTGTACAGCGTGTGCTAATGCATACACAGAGTCTATAACAAATTGTACAAGACCCTCTTGCTCGTAGTGTTCCCTGTTGAAAGCGGCAATGTCTTCATGGCCTAAATATAAAATTCCGTAAACTGATTATACTTACTGTAAATTTAATATTCAGAATTGTTTTTGTTTCACAGATATTCACAAACAGAGCAAGTTATAAATACACTGTACGTACTCAATTCCCAAACAACGCCGCGAGTATGTCAGTTGTCATGGAAGTGTCGCAAAAATTATCAAATCAATAGTACATTAAATTTGACGTCATTGGTGTTAACATTTATGTGTTGTAAAATATTATCAGTAATATAATAAATAAATAAAAAAAACCATTGAACATGTTTTAATTGACTGTTAAGGAAATACATGGATTCTAATATTCTCTTTGTATATGTACTCTGTATTTTGACCAGATCTTCGGCCTGTGATTTTTTTTATCTTACTTGCTTACGAAGAACGAAGGTAAGTTTAATGAGAATTTTTGTTTCACTTGCAAACAAAATTATTTTAAATATTTAGTATCTAAATATCTTAGTTTTATATTTTGGATTAAAATCACTATTCATCAATTCCTTTGTAGCAAAATGCAATGCGAAGTTCTCCTTTGTAGCACAATGTAATGCAAAGTTCAAGTGTGACAACATACCTCTTTACCTGTCTAATATACCTTAAACTCAGATACTTGCTTTTAATCCGTAAGCAAGACATTATATCATAATACAATTATTTGTTTAGATATCAGTATAAATGTCTAAAATGGACTAAACGTATCTACAAAATCAAAACTCTCCAGGTAAAACGGTACGGCCATAACTAACGCATCCTTCTTGACATTTAAAAAAGGCAGGTATGGCAAACAAAATAAAAGTGTCATGTTAGTTTTCATTACCTACTGGGTAAAGTCTTTCAAGGACGAAAAAATATATATTTCTTATTTTAGTAATATGCCTACCAGTCTGTAAACGTTCTAATCTACTTCAAAAGTGTACATATAATAATATTAACTTACGAGTACACCTGGTTCTGTTGGCATGCCCTTTCATGCTGCAGTCAAATATGGATTCCCAGTACTCCATGAACCACGGATCTTTCTGCACATGCGTAAGATTAAGCTTCAGAAAATAGTCGTCAAACTCTGAAAGCAACAACAACAAGTTATGTTATACTGACATAAATGAAAACGTTATTTTGCTCAACTTGCAAATCATAAATCATTTGCATTTCAATTTCTATGAAGTTATCTATCTCTTAAATCGTACATGTTTTGTCTGGTAACAACTCAGATCTCAATATTATTCGTTTGGGACTATTTTTCGTGATTTCGTTGTCGCGTCTAAAAATTAAATTGTAACTATCATATTAAAAGACCTATGTATTGTATCTTCAAAAGTTTACACAAAATCGTTCTTTCCTTATGCAATTATCCCTTTGGGCAATTTTGTTACGGCCATGGATTTAGATCATTACACACTTAATACTAAAATGTAGTAAAAATGTTTTTCACATCAATTCCTTACAGTTAAGATCACTGGCGCCAGATCAGAAAGAAAATGCCTCTGTACATGTTATACCCTACCCCTAGGTATTCTATAAGAACCATGGTCGTGAACGGGAAAATATACTAACCCATTTCAGTCGCGTATTTCATACCTAAAACACGCTGTTCATTAAAAGTGTACTATTGATATTAAACAAGCGATAATTTATCTTCCATCGTGCACCAGTCACATTGTCTCAATATTCCATATTGCAGAGATGTTCCATATATTTTATGCTTTAGTCAACGTTACAGAAAAAACTTGCGTGAACTCCCCTAATGAACATCCGGTCTAGAGGTCACGACAGTGTGCACATGTTAAGCGAAATGTAAACAAACAAAAACAGAATGCAATATATTCACAGTTTTACGATAAGACTCGAAATGATGAATGAAATTCATCTTGTTGTATATGATTTTGAATTAGAAATCATACATTGGTATACATCTATTCTGTTTATTTAATTCATTTTGCACATTTATACTGCATATAAACATTTTAGCGTACACGTGTAGTAAAATGACGACTGACATACATTTTCACATCAGCCAATCAGAATGGTTTTGTAATCTAGAACGGAACTTCACCAGGGAAGTTCAAGCAAGTTTTTTTGTGTAACGTTGAAAAACAGTAAACTACACGTTGTTTTTCTAAGATAAGAAGTATTGAAGAAATGTGACCGGTACACAATGGAAGATAAATTACCACTTGTTTAATATCAATAGTACACATTTACTGAACTGCGTGTTTTAGGTATGAAATACGCGATTGAAATGGGTTAGTATATTTTCCCGTTCACGACCATGGTTCTTATAGAATACCTAGGGGTAGGGTATAACATGTACAGAGGCATTTTCTTTCTGATCTGGGGCCAGTGGTTAAGATGCGGGTTAGTTAGAAATAGCAAGTTAATGCTGCAAATATCTTTAATACGTGACATTTTTGCCGAAGTTTATCATGTATGAAGGTCAAATATCACCATAATGACTGTAGAATCAAAAGAATAATTTTCTAGCAAATCGTGTTTCTCTGTAGTCTGACTAGATGTCAGATACTTAAATGACGTCGGAACTAGACACCGACATAAAACGTACACGGTTATGAATTTTATAGACATAATTCACCTGTTTGTTTAGATGGATAGATTTATTTCTGTGTACAATGTATATATTCATGGCAATATAAATAACAATATATAGATAATAATGAACAAGTATGCATGTTAAATAAAGCCATGTCATATACATTATAACACAAAGGATGACACAAAAAAAAAGAGACAGAAATCATCTAAGATTTCCATTTTGTTCCTTGTAAAGTATAATATGGTATGACATGGGAAGACATATCACAGAAAAAAAGAAAGACTTAGGTTATCATAATTCACAGATAGAAAATTATAAAAAAAAACTAACATTATCACAATAGATGGATTACAAAAAAGGTATTATATATCATTATCTAATATTTTATTCTATATAACTGAGATTGCAAAATTATCTGGTAAAATAACGTAACAAGTACGCTGTCTGGGCAGTCCTAGCGCTCAGTACTGCACCTTATGTAATACTTGAAGCTAAATCATGAAAGTATGATATGAAACTTACTATGGTAAAATCATGCCATGAAACATCTAGCAAAAATGACTAGCAGAGAATGAATCTATCCGATTAAAATCGTACTGGAACCTTAAAATGGTTAAAACAATTTTAAACAAGCAAAAGCAAATAATTTCATTAGTCAAATCAAATTAAAAGAAAATGAATGGTTTGTTTGGGTGGGGGGGGGGGGGGGTGGGTGAGGATACAACAGTTTACATGTTGATTATAAATATTGGTAGAAAACGAAAATTGAAAAAAAAAAAAATGGGGGGGGGGGTGAGAGGGAGGGGGGTGACCAATGTAAGGTGGTGACCAGGTGTAGGTACACAACATCACATGTTTATAATAAATGTGCATGGAAAAGAATGGAAGAAGTTTAATGAAATTCTTCCAACTGGTTGGTTTGTTATGTACAGATCTGTGGATTTTTAAACAATTAAAGGGCAATAACTAAATGGAAAATTGACCAATCGAAAAAAAACTTGAAGGGCATCGTCGCAGTATCTTGGTTCATGTCTATTTCAGGTTTGATGAAATTCTACCTGCTAGTTACTGAGAAATGGCTGCAGACGGACATTTTTCATTAAATCAAGGGCAATAACTCTGAGGGAAATTGACCTATCAAAAACAAAAATTGATGGGCATCAGGGCAGTATCTTGGTTCATGTCTATTTCAAATCTGATGAAATTCTACCTGTTAGTTACTGAGAAATGGCTGCAGACAGACATTTTTTATTAAATCAAGGGCAATAACTCTGAGGGAAATTGACCAATCAAAAAAAAAAAAAACTTGACGGGCATCATCGCAGTATGTTGGTTCATGTTTATTTCAAGTTTCATGAAATTCTACCAAGTAGTTACTGAGAAATGGCTGCGGACGGACGGACGGACGGACTGACTGACGGACTGACGGACTGACGGACGGACAACGCCATTTCAATACCCCCCTCCCGATTTCATCGGCGGGGGATAACAAATTCAGGTAATACTAATCAGGTGTTATTTGAACAGTTACTTAAACCTTGAAATTTCTGTTGCATCCCTAACAGATTGTACAGGTTACAACCATTATATGCGAAGGAGATTTTAACGAAACCTTTCTTTTTTGGCGAAACGTTTACTATCTGAATAAGAATTGTTCATTATTGTTAATTATTGTTTGAATCATGGAGGACTAATTTGAGAAGTTTTTATACATATCTTCTGCATGTTTGATAAACTGGAAGATATGACGTAACGCCATTTATACAGATATCATACAATAAAGCATTGACCCACAATAAGGAAAAGAAAAATCATAAAGCCAACAATACTTTCTGTTTGAAGATAAAATCTGACACCAGTGCAATAATTCCAAATTCAATCTGACTAAAGTACATCTCCTATTATGCTACGCATAGGATCTGACAACGAGCTATTGAAGCCTCGTTCTGACGACTCTCCCGCTAGCCAATCAAGAGCTAACTTACAACATTCTGCAAGCTTTAAAAAGCCCTGGTTTTGATATCTACAGTTTTTATGTCGAAAGATGTTAGATAGCCTGTTAGCTCAGTCGGTGTGGGACTTGCTTTGTAAGCGAGAGGTCCCGGGTTCGAGCCCTGGATTGACTGCAAATTTTCTTACTCTTTGACATTCGAACAAGTTGTCTGATTGGTTCAAATAAATATACATTTGTGAAAATATAAATAGCAATACTGGTAATCCAAAATATACAGAAGACGTATGTGAATGGGTCGTTTTCAGATCTTCGTTTAGAAGATCAAGTACTTAAGTCAGATTGGCCTTGAAATCCACCTGAAACTTGTAGATCTCTTCAAGTATTGGCAAATATCTTAATTAATAACCACACGGAGTTCTACATTTTATTTGAATATATGACAGACAATATGATACAATTTACAATTGTGAAAATTCTAACTAAAATCTACATTGTAGAAGAGTTTCTTTCCGCAAATCGAAATTGTTATTTTCCCATAATTATATACCCATTAGAAAAATGTAAGTGAGGTCCAAATGTTTCAAATCAGTCTAACAAAATATCAAATGCACAGCTTGTCTATTTTGTTTGCCGCATTTTCTTAGCATATTCTGAGTTTTTTTTTAAATAAAATAGGACTTTATCAAATTCTACGTATATGGCACGCCAATTGTCCAACTATTACGTGAACCCTAGTTCACGGCCGAAAAACTAGGATTAACGATCGATAAACCAGGTTTTTCGAACGTAAAACCAGGTTTTTCGAATACTAACCTATATTTTCGAGCGAAAACATAGGATAACACCGTGAACCATAATTCACGCTCGTAAATGTAGGTTCACGATTGTAAACCCAAGTTCACGGTCGTAAACATAGGTTCACGTTCGTAAACTATAGTTTACGAGCGTGAAACGGGGTTTACGAGCGTAAACATAGGATAACGATCGTAAACATAGGAAAACGACCAAAACTCATAGTTCAACCGAGAAACCTAGTTTATCAAACGTAAACCATGGTTTACGGTCGATATATCAGGATTATAGAATCAACAATGATTTCGGACGTGAACATGGGTTAACGGCCATGAACCTATGTTTACGGACGTGAGCCTATGTTTACGACCGTGAACCTATATTTTTGAACGTGAACCTATGTTAACGAACGTGAACTTGGGTATACCAGCGTGAACTTAGGTTTACGTTCGATAAACCATGTTTTCCGAACGTAAAACCAGGTTTTTCGAATACTAACCTATTTTTTCGAGCGAAAACATAGGATAACGTCGTAAACCATAGTTCACGCTCGTAAACGTAGGTTCACGTTCGTAAACCCAAGTTTACGGTCGTAAACATAGGATAACGGCCGAAATTCATAGTTCAATCGAGAAACCTAGTTTATCGAACGTAAACCATGGTTTACGATTGATATACTAGGATTATCAAATCAACTACCAATTTCGGCCGTAAACCTATGTTAACGGTCGTGAACCTATGTTTACAAGCGTGAACATAGGTTTACGAGCGTGAACCTATGTTAACGAACGTGAACTTGGGTATACCAGCGTGAACTTAGGTTTACGTTCGATAAACCATGTTTTCCGAACGTAAAACCAGGTTTTTCGAATACTAACCTATTTTTTCGAGCGAAAACATAGGATAACGTCGTAAACCATAGTTCACGCTCGTAAACGTAGGCTCACGTTCGTAAACCCAAGTTTACGGTCGTAAACATAGGATAACGGCCGAAATTCATAGTTCAATCGAGAAACCTAGTTTATCGAACGTAAACCATGGTTTACGATTGATATACTAGGATTATCAAATCAACTACCAATTTCGGCCGTAAACCTATGTTTACGGTCGTGAACCTATGTTTACAAGCGTGAACATAGGTTTACGAGCGTGAACCTAGGTTTACGGCCGTGAACTAAACCATAGTTTACGGACATGAACATATATTTACGTGCGTGAAGGTAGGTTTACGGGCGTGCACCTATGTTTACGAGCGTGAAACTACATTTCTCGAACAAAACTATGATTTTCGGTCGTAAACCTAGGTTCACGTTCGTAAACTATGGTTCACGCTCGTGAACCCAGGTTCACGCCCATAAACGTACGTTCACGCTCGTATACCAAGGATAACGACCGAAATTTATTGTTCAATCGAGAAACCTAGTTTATCGAACGTAAATATGACTTCAAGAACGTAAACTGTGGTTTACGACCATAATCCTGTGTTTTCACTCGTAAATATAGGTTAATATTTGATAATCCTTGTTTTTCGACCAAGCACGTAATTATTGGATACCTGGCTTGCCGTGAATCATTGTTTACGGACGTGAACCTATGTTTACGAGCGAGAACCTATGTTTACGACGGTGAATTGGGTTTACGAGCGTGAACCATAGTTTACGAACGTGAACCCATGTTTATGTTAGATAAACTAGGTCTTTCGATTGAACTATGAATTTCGGTCGTTATCCTATGTTCACGAGCGTGAACCTATATTTACGGTCGTAAACCCATGTTCACGGTCGTAAACCCAAGTTTACGGTCGTTAACATAGGTTCACGTTCGTAAATTATGGTTCAGGCACGTGAACCCAGGTTTACGCTCGTAAATATAGATTCACGCTCGTAAACTTAGGATAACGACCGAAATTCATAGTTCAATCGAGAAACCTAGTTTATCGAACGTAAACCTGGGTTCACGAGCGTAAACTGTGGTTTACGCCCGTTATCTGATGTTTTCACTCGAAAATATAGGTTAGTATTTGAAAAACCTAGTTTTACGTTCGAAAAACCTAGTTTATCGATCGTTAATCCTAGTTTTTCGACCGTGAACAGGAGTTTACGTAATTATTGGACAATTTGCTCGCCATATACGCAACAGAAAGAAAGTCGAACGCTTGGAAGTATATTTAAGTTATCGCCTACTGACGAGACAAAATTGATTTCATTCTACGATATTGTTGTAACTGACACTAGCGCATTTGCGGAGGAAATACATTAACGAATATTTTATACGATTTTCAGGCACAAACATCACTTTAAGACATTTATTTCATCAATATATTTGGCGTTATTCATGAATTTGTGATAAAGCAGCTGCCTTCAAGCCCTGTTGACTGGCAATAGGTAGATATCTTATCAAATTGTCCATACAAAATGGCTGGGTGTGACTTTTATAGCGGTGTTTCCCCATTTATACTGTACTGTTATGACAGTTCTATCATGCAAAATAAAGAACAATTCAAGGTATAAAATAAATTTGGTTTATTCTATCAGTGGCCAATAAGCTAGGCTTTGCCGGACGTCATTTTAGAACCAGTTTATGAAGTTGACAACTTGCACACAATAAATAAGTTTAAACTATCGAATATATTCTTGCACTTTAAGAACGATTTGTGTCGTTCACGTAGTTTCTAAATTAATTTTGAATATGCGAACTAGACAGTTTATTTCACGTAACGTGAGTACCATTATTCAAAAAAGTATTGTTGTTGTGGCTTTAATTCACACTCTAATGGATGTTGTTTAATCTGTACTATATGTTCACCAGCTTTAAGTGGTATAATAAAATAGTTTCAGCAAATTGATTAAAATAATGTGCTGCTGATTTAAAGATGACTTTCAAAATTTTTTATGGAGCCTTTTCTAAACGAGACTCTGTCAGCGATATTTATTTTGCGGATATGACTTATAACAATTTTATTAGACAATCACCAGTGAATTAAGACTCCTCACACCCCACCCCTCGCCTAAACAAAGGTTGCAAAACAAAAGAAATATTATGTAATATTGAATCGCCTGCATACTGCTTAGAGAAGAAAACAACTTGTTCAATATGTATCTAAGAGGTATGATTTATATACACTGCTGTTCGTTGACATTTTTTAATTATTTTTTGAGCTAAAATATTATGAATACATGAAACAAAACAAAATTTAATGAAGGTCTGATTTTCAGTTTTTTTTTTTTTACAAGAAAAGATTTTAAAATATTTAAAATATAAAAAACTGAAACAGAAACTAAAAATAGTTAAACACCTGCGTTCTTACTACCCCCTGAAAAAATAACTAATCTGGATTTAGTCATTTTTAATAACCGAAATACTTAAAATACAACTTTACATGCAAATATTAACTTAATTGCGTTAATTTTTGAGGAAATTTATATTTAGACGTACATTCTTACAAAAAAAAAAATGAATACAGAAATGAACAAATAAATAACAATTAACATGCACACATTTGCAATTTATTCAACAGTCGGTAAATTTACATTCGTTTGCTAGAACCGGAAATAGACTGTAGATCAAATCAGGAGAATTGTGACAAATAATTTGTTTTAATGTAAATTTGTCGTGCACGGTTGATTTCACTATCTTAATAACTTTACTGCACAGCGAGATTGCATTGTCACCAGGAGAAATATATATATATATATATATATATATATATATATAAAAAAAAAAAACAGACACTGCTTCATAGTAATGGAACACGTAGGGATTTTAAGAGTTTCCATCAACCTACAGTCCCGTTGTAATTAAAAAAAACATATTTTGCACAGACTAAACTTCATAGCAAACGTGCTCATTTGATACGTGTGACTATCTGTGCATGATGCAGTAACGTAGCTCGCATAAAAGGTTTAAGTTTAATCTTTTATACAAGCATCAAGTTGTTTTTCTTTTTTTTTTTAGCTTTGGCGGCCGCTATGAGCAACTAAGTGAACCCGTTTGAACAATTTAGGTAGAGGACTACCCAAGGAACATTCACGTCATGTTTCATCAAAATCCATTTAGTGGTTTTGAAGATGTTATATAAAGAAATTGTTGACGACGCACGCACGCACAACGGACAAAGAACACAGTGTGATCACAATAGCTCTTCATGGGCACTTCGTGCTCAAGGGGAGCTAACAATTAGTGCATAGGGGAGCTAAAAATTTAAATACTGTAACTGTTTAAATAACGGAACGCCTGAGAAAACTGATAAGCATTTATGCAGTATCAGTTTCTTATCCAGAATTGTAAAGAAAGCATAATGTTACAGTACGACAAATCTATCGAACATGTATAAGAAAATTCTACATTGTTTGGAATATATCACATCCAGAGGTTTAAGTACTCGATATCTTGATATGATACATTTGGATAAAAAAGAAAGAAATATATTAGCTGACAAACATATTTCACCAGAGAACACATTTTCCTCTAAGCTGCATCATGCTTGAACTGTTTATTTTGTGAAAGGAAATACATTAACGAATATTTTATACGATTTTCAGGCACAAACATCACTTTAAGACATTTATTTCATCAATATATTTGGCGTTATTCATGAATTTGTGATAAAGCAGCTGCCTTCAAGCCCTGTTGACTGGCAATAGGTAGATATATTATCAAATTGTCCGTACAAAATGGCTGGGTGTGAATTTTATAGCGGTGTTTCCCCATTTATACTGTACTGTTATGATAGTTCTATCATGCAAAATAAAGAACGATTCAAGGTATAAAATAAATTTGGTTTATTCTATCAGTGGCCAATAAGCTAGGCTTTGCCGGACGTCATTTTAGAACCAGTTTATGAAGTTGACAACTTGCACACAATAAATAAGTTTAAACTATCGAATATATTCTTGCACTTTAAGAACGATTTGTGTCGTTCACGTAGTTTCTAAATTAATTTTGAATATGCGAACTAGACAGTTTATTTCACGTAACGTGAGTACCATTATTCAAAAAAGTATTGTTGTTGTGGCTTTAATTCACACTCTAATGGATGTTGTTTAATCTGTACTATATGTTCACCAGCTTTAAGTGGTATAATAAAATAGTTTCAGCAAATTGATTAAAATAATGTGCTGCTGATTTAAAGATGATTTTCAAAATTTTTTATGGAGCCTTTTCTAAACGAGACTCTGTCAGCGATATTTATTTTGCGGATATGACTTATAACAATTTTATTAGACAATCACCAGTGAATTAAGACTCCTCACACCCCACCCCTCGCCTAAACAAAGGTTGCAAAACAAAAGAAATATTATGTAATATTGAATCGCCTGCATACTGCTTAGAGAAGAAAACAACTTGTTCAATATGTATCTAAGAGGTATGATTTATATACACTGCTGTTCGTTGACATTTTTTAATTATTTTTTGAGCTAAAATATTATGAATACATGAAACAAAACAAAATTTAATGAAGGTCTGATTTCAGTTTTTTTTTACAAGAAAAGATTTTAAAATATTTAAAATATAAAAAACTGAAACAGAAACTAAAAATAGTTAAACACCTGCGTTCTTACTACCCCCTGAAAAAATAACTAATCTGGATTTAGTCATTTTTAATAACCGAAATACTTAAAATACAACTTTACATGCAAATATTAACTTAATTGCGTTAATTTTTGAGGAAATTTATATTTAGACGTACATTCTTACAAAAAAAAAAAAAATGAATACAGAAATGAACAAATAAATAACAATTAACATGCACACATTTGCAATTTATTCAACAGTCGGTAAATTTACATTCGTTTGCTAGAACCGGAAATAGACTGTAGATCAAATCAGGAGAATTGTGACAAATAATTTGTTTTAATGTAAATTTGTCGTGCACGGTTGATTTCACTATCTTAATTACTTTACTGCACAGCGAGATTGCATTGTCACCAGGAGAATATATATATATATATATATATATATATATATATATATATATATATATATATATATATAAACAAAAAAAAACAGACACTGCTTCATAGTAATGGAACACGTAGGGATTTTAAGAGTTTCCATCAACCTACAGTCCCGTTGTAATTAAAAACATATTTTGCACAGACTAAACTTCATAGCAAACGTGCTCATTTGATACGTGTGACTATCTGTGCATGATGCAGTAACGTAGCTCGCATAAAAGGTTTAAGTTTAATCTTTTATACAAGCATCAAGTTGTTTTTCTTTTCTTTTTTTAGCTTTGGCGGCCGCTATGAGCAAGTAAGTGAACCCGTTTGAACAATTTAGGTAGAGGACTACCCAAGGAACATTCACGTCATGTTTCATCAAAATCCATTTAGTGGTTTTGAAGATGTTGTATAAAGAAATTGTTGACGACGCACGCACGCACGCACGCACAACGGACAAAGAACACAGTGTGATCACAATAGCTCTTCATGGGCACTTCGTGCTCAAGGGGAGCTAACAATTAGTGCATAGGGGAGCTAAAAATTTAAATACTGTAACTGTTTAAATAACGGAACGCCTGAGAAAACTGATAAGCATTTATGCAGTATCAGTTTCTTATCCAGAATTGTAAAGAAAGCACAATGTTACAGTACGACAAATCTATCGAACTTGTATAAGAAAATTCTACACTGTTTGTAATATATCACATCCAGAGGTTTAAGTACTCGATATCTTGATATGATACATTTGGATAAAAAAGAAAGAAATATATTAGCTGACAAACATATTTCACCAGAGAACACATTTTCCTCTAAGCTGCATCATGCTTGAACTGTTCATTTTGTGAAAGGAAATTTCAAACTTTCACAGAAATAAAAACAGATATTTTTCAAATATTTTTCGTAGCTTCACTTATTAAGTGAAGCTATAGACGAGCAGTATCTGATATAGATAGACCCCTGCAGAAACTTAATATGAAGTAAGTGGACACTTCTAACTCACTGGCTGTTACATTAAACATTATTATTGACAAGTTTTAGTCCTAAGGCTTGTGTTTTTTCCTCGTGTAAGACTTCCAGGTCACATTAAAACGTATACGTATATCAATGAATATCAAAAGCGAATACGTAAGAATCGCCCAAAGTATACATAAGATAATACATCCTTTTTTTTTTGGAAGATTCCTATCAGTTTGCGCAAAGATAAAAATCTTTCGGTTAGAGTGGCATCAAAGAAATGTTCTTTCATATCGAGAGTTATTCCTGAACAGGTGTTTTCCCCGCATGTAAACATGACCGATACATGTAAAGCGATTTGCTGAAACCTTTATTAGTGTATGTTTCCTTTCTAAAATAAGTCTGTCAGTGTTTATGCAAAGACTACACTTGTATCATTTGGAATAAAATAATTATTTAAGAAAGTTAGAATATTCATTTGCTTTGATACAACATATCACGTAATAAAAGGACTCACGAACGAACTCGGATATTTACTTCCCTTGTTATACATGATAACAATTATTTTAATTAATGATGTAAAATGTGCGTCCGTGTACTGGTAGTAAATATCATTATGTGCTGTGACCACTGAACACCTCCAATAGCAATTCATGCACACTCATAACATGAAATTATGCGAGCAGAATTACAACACCGATAGAAAGATTTCTGAAAGATTATGTAAAAGGTCTTAAGATTTAATCGATGTTTGCAATGTAAATGCAGAGTTTAAACAACTAAATAAACAAAATTTAAAACACACATGAACCATGGCTGTCAGGCAAAAACAAAATGATTTAAAGTTTTGCTTTACTTACAGCATACATGAGAAACGTTACAAACTATTTAAGTGTTGGTTATATATTTTGAAGTGAGGTAGTTTTCCTTCTTGCATATAAATGCAAGATATATACTTCATTTTAACTAATGTGTTCACAAATATACAACATGTGGCCATTGTGTTGCCTAAAGCGGATGCCCTCGACTTCTTCTTGCTCTATTGATACAATTATGGTCACAAGTCAATGCCCTAGAGGAAGGGAATTTCCATAATATTTTCCTCTTTGATTTAACTGTCTGTCACTGTAATCCTTACACACACGCCTGTTAGGGTCTTAAGTCAACAGCTTGCTAGGCTATCTCAGCATCAGTCGAAGGTCGACAGCTCGTAGTTTGAATGTAGAAATATTTCAAAGTCTGCTTTTGTTTACTATCATTTTTCTCTCGAATATTTTTACACTAGGACCATGGTTATATGATGAGATATAAGTAACATGACATTTAATGTTTGGCAATTCGTAAAACTGGTTAATAATATGCTTTCTCATCTAGTAAACACTAGTGCATATGTGATCGTCCACATATTTTGTTGTTTCCGCGCATTTGTGTTAGAAATGACGATTACTTAAGCCTAGTGTATTTGGAGAGTGAAATTGATAAATCAGTTATATCTATTAAACAATTTACTGTCCTATTTATTGTTATATTTGAAGGTATCACATTAATTGGGATGGGGCGGGGGGGGGGGGGGGGGGGGGTAAATAGTACGCTAAAAGCTCGTTATGAAAATTGGAGGTATATGTTTGACGAAAAAGATTATAAGAAATAAGATTATACCAATCAAATTAAATTATCTTCAACTGATGGAACGGTAGTTTGAAAAAATGAAAAATTACAAAATGAGTTTTTGGAATGGGATGACATTATACATGGTCCGTGGGCCAAGGCAAAAAAATTTGAAAGTCGTGACCCAGAAATTAGGCAAAGGTTGAGCTATACCATGATGTTATACTATCATTCAGGGAACTTTTAAGGGTGGATGTCGGTCTGAGCGACATGTCAGTAAAATTTAATGACGATTTTAAAAACGTTGGTGTTTAATAAATACGATTTAGCATTGCATAGGGATATCGCTGATTTGGATGGTAAAAGAGACATTTATGCGACATTTCTTATAACAAATCTTATCTTTTAATGTCTGAAATAATCAATAATTTACTTTTGTTGTAAAAGAATGCTACGATATGTATCATATACTGAATAAAATGTAAAAAGTAGGGGTTGATGTACCCCACCCACCACATTAGTACATATATTTATGCGGGAAATCTTTAGAACTTTTAATCCTTTATAAAGGAACAGAATCCTAATGTTTACAGTAAAGAAAACGAAATGAATGAATAATTAACTAAAATTTCAGACACCTTTACACTTTAATGTCAGTTGGCTAAACTTCTGGTTTATGTTTTATTTCTGGGCGAATTGCATACTGACAGACCTATTCTTTTCTAGTGCAGTAGAGATGATGAAAGTATTGCAAAAACTAAAACGACCGCAAAAGTTTTATGGAAGTTCCCTATGGAGAACATCAAAATGGAAGCAGATCCAGCAATATAAGTCTTTTTTCAAGATGACAGCTATTTCAAATTAATCCAAAATTATTATACATATGAGTTAATGCAACAAAAGTTTTTTTTATATTTTGATGACTTTAGTTCTCTTCTATGCTAGCTTAGGTCTTCTTAGTAGTCATTTTGTACGTAGTTATTAAATCACCCAAAATTTATGTTTGTTAAACTACCAACAAATTAGATTATTTAGTTACGCAGACTATACAAATTAAGACGGCCACCACTTTCCAAATTTCCAAATAACTGCTTTAAACATGCACATATGAAAGAGGCGTAGCTCTTTAAAAGTCAAAACTATAACACGAATCACTTGATATTGATTGAAACATGTTACAGAGGATTTTACTGCTCACAAAATGACCACCTGAAATCGGCTACATGTACAAATATTGATGAGGTACTACTGTTTAGATATTCAGTATTATAAAACAAACCAAATAAGTTTCCAAGGATTGAAGTTTGGTTATCCAGATCAATCTAATAAAGATACTGTCCTGTCATTTTCAAAATGGTCGCCAAAAGTAAGTTTGCAAACATACATATGGATAAGATTTAAGTAATCCTTGCTGTAATAGAAGTTAAAATAATTTCAATTGAAAACTACGTTATCAATATGAACTACTTCTATTGTTTTAATCAAGATGGCGCCATTTTCAAAATGCGTACCATAAAAGACATAACAGTAATATGATTTAAATACTGCTTTTATTTCTTTTAAATCTAAACATGTTACTCTCAATTTTCATTCAAAGGATTTTGAATGTAGTTAAAATGTAATACTAGTTTGTATCAGAATGGCTGCCTGATAGATGTTACATATACAGTGTGTCCTAGTAGAATAAAGAGAAATGGAGAATGGAACATATAATGAAATTGTCACTTTCTTCTAAGGTAGTAGTGAAAAAGATCATTGTACAAACACTTATGTCTTTTTAAACATTTAAAAGGATTTATAATGTTCAATTGAAAACTACGTTACCAATATGAACTACTTCTATTGTTTTAATCAAGATGGCGCAATTTTCAAAATGCGTACCATAAAAGACATACTAGTAATATGATTTAAATACTGCTATTTTTTCTTTTAAAACTAAACATGTTACTCTCAATTTTCATTCAAAGGATTTGAATGTAGCTAAAATGTAATATTAATTTGTATCAGAATGGCTGCCTGATAGATGTTACATATACAGTGTATCCTAGAAATGAGCATATACAGTTCTAATCCTATCAAAGCAATTTAAGATACATATATATTGATGTACCTTTAGGTTGTGCTTGAAAGTTTTATCTGTTTTGTTTGAAATAGAAATAGTCAGATATATCATACATCATTCAACAAAAGCCTTTCAATGCGTATTCCTCTGAAATAGTGCCAAACTGTTATGAATATATCTGTAGTATGCATTTGCTTGACTTAATGAACAGGTTGTACAGAGATTCGCAGCTATAAATTGAGCAAGTCCTGGAATCAAAAAGTCGTGTATCGTATCTGTTTTTTTTTTTATTTGGTTGTATGAGCAATATTTATTGGTATTGTTGTAATTAATATTTAAAGTAACGTATGTTTCAATCCCTTTTAGGATGTAGCTTAATTATTTTACTACGGAATAAAGCACTTAACTAAAAAGAGATTTTACAGATATGTCATGAAGATATCAATATACCACTGGCATTTTTCAAACAAATAGTACAGTCTCTGTAAGTATGTATATATGCATTTATACGTATATGATGAACTTATTCTGATACTGATACCGAAAAGTGACTCCCCGCAACCTCTCATATCAAAATTTAGAGTATATTTCTGTCATATGGTGTACATAGGTGTTATAATGTGTCCTCTTGTGTAGTTCTGAAACATACGTTACCGAAATTAGATTAAGGTAGTTACTATACTTAATGGTTGAAACACAGTTACATACTAAGGTAATCTAAATGTAACAGTTGAAATACACCAAGTTTTGAACGAACTAGTTTCTTTGTATTTGTTAATAGTTTTGAAAATAGAATATTGAATTTTAGTAAGAACGCAGAACTGACAATAATGATACCACAATCAGGATATGAACAAGGAGTCTTATCTATGTTTCCGTTAAGGGAATGTAATATGAATTCGTAGTTCAGTAATTCCGTCCCACATTTTAAGTGATATTTGACAATCATCATGGTCAGAAACAGAACTATTTTAAAAAGCATGTTTAACAAAAAGTGTCATTTGTTTCACTACATGTACCCATGTTGTACTGTATATGTATGATGCTCCATAAGTTCAAAATGTGCCGTGTTTATTTACTTCAGGAATTATATCAGCAACTTTGAACACATAATGCATATAAACCGATAATTTCAGTGATGAATACAATCTTACCTTCCGTGAATATCAAAACAACGCATTAAAATATAAAATCCTGTCTTGAAACCGCCTAAGTCCATCGAAACCCCAAAACTATAATAACTTTAATGTTACTTAATGTAGCTTTAATATTACTTAATGTTCTGTGTAATCTTGGTAACGTATGTTTCATAATATATTATTCATTTCAACTTTGTAATGCTGTAAAAACTGACTGAGTTGGTGCTTTGCGATGCCAGTAAGCATGATTTATGTATTAGCCTAGAATAATTATATACGAAATTATATAAAATTTAATAGGTGACTTTTAAAACCTAGGTAGGAGAGGTGGTCTAGTGGATAAGGTGCCGGCCGCTCAGTCCAGTGGTTCTGGTTTCGAGCCTCACTAGGATCACGACCATGACCTCTCATATGGCACCAGTATTGGTTTCTCCAGGAAGCGGACTAAAAGAGTGGTTCAAAAGGCTTGAAACTTTCATTACAATCGAGCTATAACAAATAAGTATAAACTAAAACCTAGGTAACGTACATTTGATTCTTAGATACCCTCACGTTCTGTATTTATTTTGAATGAAAGACAAAAATATTCAGACTGCGTACAAACTGTAACCAAGTCTATTGTTAATTATCAATATGCTATCTTTTGAAGCAGAATCCATAAAATGCTATTAAATCTATGCTATCTTTTCAGTTATGCTGAAAGAGGCACCGTTGTTTTACTGTAGTTTGTCGACATCCTATAATTGAGAATAGTTACAGGGTTAAGTTCAACAAAATTATAACGGCCATGTGTGCATAGTTTATTTTAATTAAAAGCATACAAATGCAATTGCTGGAGTATTTTCAATGTTGCTAATTCTTCAAGGTGGAAAATTTGAGTGGCGGCTGTTACGTATGTTACATTTTAAAGTATCTTTATCAAATCAAGGTTAAAATTATACATGTAAGCTTACTTTGACATCTAAAATAGAAGAAAATTATTGGTACCCAAAACCTTTCTGAATGAAACACAAATAGGCTTGATTTATTGAGAAACAGCATGTGATTTATATGTATTACATTTGCATGTACGTTGTCTATAACCTAAAGTGATTGCAATATTTTATACTTTCTCATGAAAATATATAAAATTGTGAATTTTAACACAATTATTTGATGATGTCTTATTAAAAAATATAGTAATTTGGATAATTTTATGAGTTATCTAAAATGGCAAAAATGTAGCTCGGGTGGGTGGGGTATTTTGACCCCTAAATTTTGGTAGAAATCGTCAAAATTTGGAAAACATTGTTACAGTGAACCTTTAATTGATTTAGAACAGTTACATAAGCAAAACTCTAATATCTGAAAGTCAGTATTGAAACAATCTGTTAAGAATTCGTGTGTAGCCAACAATACTTTCAAAGAGAGAGAATTCCGCATTTTTCATACACAAGGTTTACTAAAATGAGTATAATTTTTATTTGACATACGGTAGAAAGCGACATCCAGTCTAAAACAATCCCGGAATGAATGTATTAATGGCTGAAGTGCATGAACCTTTGCCTAATTTCTGGGTTACGAAATCGAAAAACTAGAGGACTTTCAGAAACTGGCCCACAGACCAACATGTACAGTCATTGGTAAAATTCGTTTTGGAACATTGCATGCTATGCCTTGACATTTACGATACTTCAAATTTGGTTTAAGTTTAGTTAAATCATCTTTACCTTATAAAGAGCAAAATCTTCGCCATTCTATATCATGCAAATCTTGTCTTTCATGTAGACCATGCTTTAGTTTAGAGAAAATCCTAAAACTGTGCACATTATGTCCACGCTAGGCGCCTCTGTTTCATTCTCCCACATAATACAAATCGTTCGTTTTTTTTTTTTTGCTTTACATACTCAGGGGCATAATATTAAAGAAACCAACAGTCATTGCGAAAGGGAGTTTGTCTTTTTTTGTTTTGGGTTTAATTAGAAACGCAAACGGCAATTCCTTAACTTAAACAGCTTTTAATGAAGACAACAATCAGTTTTATTTTTAAACCCTGACATCAAAGAGTAACTGCCTAAGACATTGTATATGATATACATTCTGTGTGAAAAGCAGCAGTTTTGACCAACAGAAATTAGTTTATAAATTACAAGCAATCTAATATGCAATAATTATATAATGTCACTTATACTGATTTTCTCAGTAAGTGGCCCATATACTTTTACTTTCACACCCCATGCTTTAATTAATTGTACATACAGTTCAATCTTCTTTGACCTAATTTTCAAATTGAACCTAAATCTCGAAAACTTTTATTAAGTATAATATGTTTTAATAAAAAATGAATATCGTTTATATGATACTGAATTTCTGATTGAATTCCAGCAGTTCTATGCATAAAGCAAATTTTATTGTAATATTATATTCGTTTTCATCATTTCTGTTAAATAACGAATTGACGTTTTTCCTTAATACTCTTTAAAGTAATGATTCCGCCATGTTCTGATTCACTTTACTTTGTAAGTACAACTATACATATTGAGTTACAGTAGCCCTTAATTTGCAGAAATACGAGAGGTGTTCAACGTTAAATTGAATACTTAAAGAGTTAAATCTCTGAAAAACATGCACAAAAATTTTGCTTTGCACTGTGTTAGTAAAAAATGTTTGAACTTTGATTCGAAAATTTCAAAATAGTTGACAGAATGAGTGCAAAGTGATTGTGCTTTTGAAGACAGCAGTATAAAGATTTGAATATGCTCGGATTTAACTTTAGCTAATAACCTAATAGTTGCACATGTCATAAAATTAGGTAAAAGTAACATATATGTGGAATTAAGAAAACAATCCAGAAAAGAAAAGCAACGGCAAAATATATGGTTATCAAGATTCTCGCTTGTTTAAACTCCAAATCAGCGAGATAAGGAGCTTCCCCAGGAACTTATGACAGTAACGACGGAATAGTAATGGAAACAGGAAAGGTTAATCTGCTCAGTTCTGCACAATTCAGAAAACCAATGATAAGTTCACGGACGCTGTATTAGAAATTGTGCATTCAGAGCTGGAAATAAAATTGTTGTTTTTATGAGGCTATGTACTGCTTCGATGAAGCTTTTGGGCATATGTTATTGTCCTATGTACAAATGACAATAATCGTTAGAAACTGAATGTCGTTATGTTTGATCGTTTTGTTGCAGGATTTATTACTTGGGTTGGAATATTGTTTTAGCCTGAATTTCGAAATGTCAAAAGTTTACCTGAATAAAACTTTTTAATGTTTAAGCAAATTTTGACAAATGGTGGGCAAATATGGGCATAGAGTCTGTTTCAAATTGAACTCACTAAAGTAGTTGGTGTTTCATCTAGCTATACATATACACACTGGACCATCTTTAATCTTAAAACTAGGAAAGTCAATTTCTTAAATACCCAGGTATAGATTCAAAATCTCTATACGCTACCCCAGTAGCTAATGGTATATAGGGAATCTGCAAAAGGCGACAACATACAGAAGTGCACTTCACATTCTTTAAAGTGACTTAGAATTCAGTTAAAAGACTATATGAAGAACCTGTAATGAAAACAAATAAACTATTGATCCAACATTTCGTTCCTGATCTAAGCACTGCAGAATGATTCATTACTGTATGGATATCAAATCGGACATTTAGTTGCAACAAAATACAGATCATGGAACATAAATATATGTAAATATAAAGTGAACACTCCTAAAAGGCTTTACCCATATAAAATGTTTAATCATCATTAGTACAGAATATGACAAAACCTTATGTAAACAATTGAACTGACATAATCAAAAGTTCAATGCAGGAACACAAATCCAGTTTACACGTACTGTCAATACAGAAATTTGATCTACATTAAAGGTATTTCCCGTTGTTTATGCTTTCTGAGAATAAACCCTATATAAGATCATTTAGTCATGGAATAAAACTAAACAAAACAAGAACAGACGCGAGTTGACGAAGTCGATTTATTATATACAATAAAACAGTTAAACCTTTTATACCTTATCACGATCTGGATGGATCTTGAACTATAAAAGCGTTTTTTTAACAGTAGAAACAAAAACAAAAAATAGTGGTAAAATTAAGCTGTTATTTTTTAATATCTGTGGACTTAATGTTTTACATATATAAGTAATAAATGCATCACCCAAACATTAGCACTGTCTTACTGACTTTTCAAACAAGTCAGAAAAATGGCGCTGTCAATACTGCATCTTTAAAAATACATTTCATATGTTTTTTATTTCCCGCTTGAAAGTTGTATATTTCATACTTAGAAAATCTTGTTGTCGTTCAGAGCTATTACAAGTGTTTTTGTACACATTGTATTTAGCGTTATAGATTCAAACTTGAAGTTATATTTTTTGCGATGAGTTTTTAGTAAGCAGTTGTCGTGTATTTCAAAAATCATTTTGTTTAACAAATAAAAATTAAATTTCATTAGAGCGAAGTTGAAATTTGAATAGACGATTTGTTTTGTTTTAACTTGAAGATTAAAACATTCTCAGCGTACAATATATATCTCAACGTGTTTCTTTAATATAACCTCCGGGTCGTTCACATAATTATGTAAATTATAACTATTTTGGTCACAAGCTGTTACATTTATTATGGTTTTTAGTCATTTTAGTATGTAATAGATTGTAATTTAGGTGACAGAATAATAAACTACACAAAATGCCAGATGCTTACCTAGCGCAATTTGAGACTCATAAAAAGTTCGTTGGTTGTAACTTTGCTCAAGGAAAAGTAACCTTGAGATCAAAAACTCCATACGCGTAGTTATTATCATTTTACAGATACAGTTTGAAATTATACACAACGTGTTGCTAGTTTGATAATCTGCACAATTGTACAAAAGTTATAAAGAGTTTTGGAACAAAAAAATAGTAGTACATGTTTAATTTAAAAAAAAATCAAATATCATGAATTTCGCCTAACGAACAGGTTGGATCTTTGCTGGTGTGGCGAAGATTAGTACAAAGTCATTTGAACAATGATAAAATATTTCAATGCAACGTCCTTTTACTTTATTTCAACACCCTAGCATCATTACTGAACAGATAAACTCGGGTCACGACAACTACTAGCTTGTCATAGTTTAGACTCTTACAAATTTTAGGGACTTTATTTAATGTCTGAGATATATGTTTTAGCAACCCAAAAAAAGGATATAGACATTCTTCTTATGAAATAGACATGCATGTGTTTATTTTAGCACATAAAACGTGCAGGTTAAATATATCAGACCATTTTACGCCGAAACTTTCTGCAGAAAACAGAAAATACCATTTTCTTGTCAAATAATTACAATAACTGAACTGCGAGCGAGTTCTACGCAGATGAGGTGTTGTCTTCTCTTAACTAGAAATACATAGTGGGTAATATAGGAAGATATTTAGTGAAAGAGGACGTTAAGCCCAGAAGAAATTGTCTTAATCTTCTGGTAAATGAAACACGTATTGATTTATAAATGAACATTACTAAATATATTATACTAACACTAATGTCTCATTGAAGGTCGCACATGTTGACGTAATCAACAAACTTTTAAGCGTAATTTTACACGATCGTTAAATCTAGGAATGAGTTTGTTTTTCGCTTACTTTGATAAAGGAGTAGTACCAAACTGTGGAAAATCCGTTTTCTAACCAAATAGGTCGTTTCTGAAGACCAATAATGATTATTGAAGGTTACTTGCGCATTGTAGAGCTATTACAATTTTGTGTATGATCTGTGTACAACTTTCTTAATGAGTTGAAAACAATGGAATATGTTATTTGTATCGAATGCTATAAATTGAAAGTCTTCTTACAAAACGTTTCATTGTAGTCCTACTTGTTTATTTCAATCTATATACCTTCTGTCAGATAAAAAGATTAGCGCAATTCTTCTTGTTGAGGAGTCTACTGGATAGGCAAATGACATGTTTACTGGCTACCTTTTCAATCTAACCCGCATTATACATGCTCATTTAAGTCTACATGAGCAGTCTGAACAAGATGGATAACATGGTTTGGTTTTTATTGTTGACATGTGCTCTATTGTTTGCCTTATATTGAATACAAAACTTAGGTCTCCAATTACCAAAATTTCGGTGAGAGAGAATTTGCAATCCCTTTGGAAAATGAAGGAAGCAATAAGGATAATAGACACAGGACAGTAAAACCATCAACCGTGCTCGGCAATGTCCTGGGACCGAAGGTCTGTAAGTTTTGGCGGCACGCAGTTCCAATGTTATATTAGAAGCGTTCAGTGCATCTTACCTCTCTCTCTACTAACGTACGTGTTTGCATAATTACAAACTATATTTCAATGTATTATTCGACTAATACAATTGATATTAGAAGGTTTTGACTATTAAAATCATACATTTTTTGCAATAGCTATGAGCCGTTCGACAAAAAAATGCACAGCGGATGATTAAGATATAGTTCTTCAGAAATGTGAAGTTACAAATTAACATACCTTTGATAACTCTCCGTTTCGGCAGCAAGCTAACTGTTCCTTCTGCTAAGATTTCTTGTCCATAGACTGGATGTATCTTAGCTCCCCAGCTGTCGCTTGCTAGGAACGTCAATTCTGTCGTTTTGTTCAGTCTTTTCAGTGAGGCCAATAAATTGCGACAATTGTCTTCATTGACAAACATAACTACAGCCCGGGCTTTGTGAATTGACAGCAGGTCAGTGACAATCTTGTCAAACTCTGTATTAGTTGCAAGTCTGGATATTTTTAGTGATTGTGCGACACAAATTCCTGCAAAACAACAAAATAGTGTATTTCCACTGTGCGGAAAATGATACAGTTTACTGATTAAAAGAAATTATACGTAGTGCTTCGTATCTTTCACAACGTTTTAATCGTAAAAACGTAAATTAGTTAGAGGCACTTTTCTCCTGGAAGTATGCATTTCATCGGAGAGACTTGTCAACAGCTGAATATGAAAAAAGAAACTTAGTGAATGTTCAAAGTTGTGAATTGCTCGCAAGGGCATTATTATATAATTCACTAGTTGAAATGTTTGTTTAAAGGCATCTCTGCATAGCAAATTTCGGCCGGTGTTGTTGTTACTTGTTTTGAATTAGATTGAAATCAACATTTCTACATGAAAGCTAAATAATTAATTATATCAATTTTCACCAATGTTATCAAATGTATTTATGTTGGTGTAAACATGCTTGTAGGTAAATCGAATCTTTCATATTTCACATCTGATACAAAAAAAGAAGCAGAGGAGTTTACATTTTTCGAATAAAACATCATTTGAGTCAGTCAATTGAACACGTATGTTTTCTCCACATGACTACATGAGAATTGTGTCTCAAATATGTTATGTACCGGTCACCCTTGTAGAAAAGAAATAACTTCGTATACAACGTATTACGTAATAGTTATATGATGGAAAAGAGCCCATTATATTATATAGCGGATATATATATATTGTGGGGCTCCCCATAACACAATGGTTATTAAGATACTGTGCAAGTTTCTATTCTTTAACGCTTATTGCAAGGAAAATATTTGAATAAAAAGATTGTCAATTACATTGCAGAAATAAATTTCTTACTTTTGAAATAAATTATTGTTTGTCTGAATCACAGAAATTGTAGCAAATCATCAAGATTATTTGACTGAGAGCCACATTGTGGATACTTCAAGGGTACAGGTGTTCAGGACAAAGAAATCAGGTTTTGTATTTCAGTTCGAAATGAGACATCTTAATTTCATTTGAACCTGTGAATAAAGACCGAGGCGCATAAAGACATTTTTTAATTTAGACCACAGTATTTAATCTTGCTAAAAAAAGGTTTTGCTACAAAAAACACCAGTGAACACAGAGCACATGGCTGTAAAGTTCATTAGTTTTATTCACAAATTAAACATTACAGTGTATTCTAACATGTAAAAAAATATCACATGCATATAAAGACTATTGGGTTTCCCAATTAGCCAGCTTAATGGCTTCCTCACAACCTTTTATTCATTTGCAGTTGAAAGATGATAGCTTTTCACATGATTCCATCAGCTTTAGAATATCTGATGTCATGGACTTTTGTTATTTCTATCAAACAGATGGTCTCAAACACCAAAAATAAACACTTTTACGACAGACCTTAATACGTAAGGAAGTGGAATCGCGTGTTTATATGTTGCAAAACAGTGTTTGTATGTATCAGCACAGTTTTTGTCTAATAATGTGCGTAACCATGTTAATCATGTTGTAAAGATCACAGGAAACTTGCCGAATCATGCGATATGACATAGTTACTGGCAATAAACTAACATCGCACGAACTAATTATATTTGTTTATTGTCATCCCAACTCTTAGATAGGTTTCAACATGCTGATGACAGGATATATTGATTCATTCTTGTAATTGCATGTTTCGTTAGTTGAACTACCGCCGCCAATCTTATAGAAAAATATTTATTTGAGATAATAAATATCATAGGGGCATTTAAATTTGTTCTGTACAAAACGGTGATATATTTGGAGTGCTAACTCGAAAAATCAAGTCAGTTCGTCCTTTTTTTTGTTCCAAATATATACTGTACTGTACAAAACACTGTTTTCTTTTCATTCTGTGCTCACCTGGATAAACTCGTACACACCCGAAAAAAACATATTGGACTCTCCTTTAATCTTGTCGAGTGGGTATTCGTCCGAATATATAGCCGTATTTTACAGAACACTGTTACATAACCTTATCCTATTTGATCCACAGATAATAAGTCTTATCACGTAAACATTCAAATTTAGGTAATCTGATTCAATGTATTCCCAAAAGAAGCCTTTGGTTGTGTTGTTTTATTTTCATTAACCATCTTATCAGGCTGTGCCCAAATCACTCCTCTGTTTAAACTAAATCAACATACATTGATCTATTCAGAAAATCACAGCTATTCCATTTTCATCGATGTTAACTACAAATAAAATTATCTGATTCATTTTGAATTAATTCGTAACTAGAGCTATCACTAAAGGTGATGAATGTACCCCCCGCATGCACTGACACAGTATATTGCAATTTGACGCACACAAGATTGCATAATTATGTGGACTGTAAATATATAGACTGTATGTATACAGTATAGTAACAAAAAACAAAGTCCCATAACTATGCAGAATATTTATCTAAAAGAATGTAACATGCATCATGCACAACTAGGGTTGTTATTGATCACTTGTGTGAAGTTTCATTAAATTGTGTGCAAGGGTTTGGTAGATTAGGCACGCACAAGATTGCATATGCAGACTGTATGTACATAGTATGTTAACAAGAAACAAAGTCCCATAACTCTGCAATTTTTGTCGCTGAAAGAACCTAACATGCCCCATGCACAACTACTGTTGTTACTGATCACTTGTGTGAAGTTTCATTAAATTGTGTCAAGGGTATGAGGAGAGATGGTGCGCACAAGATTGTGTCTATGTATATAGTATAGTAACAAAAAAACAAAGTCCCATAACTCTGCAAAATGTTTTTCTGAAAGAACCTAACATGCCCCATGCACAACTACTGTTGTTACTGATCACTTGTGTAAAGTTTCATTAAATTGTGTCAAGGAGATGAGGAGAAATGGTGCGCACAAGATTGTGTCTATGTATATAGTATAGTAACAAAAAAACAAAGTCCCATAATTCTGCAAATTTTTTTTCTAAAAGAACCTAACATGCCCCATGCACAAATACTGTTGGTACTGATCACTTGTGTGAAGTTTCATTAAATTGTGTCAAGGGGATGAGGAGAGATGGTGCGCACAAGATTGTGTCTATGTATATAGTATAGTAACAAAAAAACAAAGTCCCATAACTCTGCAAATTTTTTTCTAAAAGAACCGAACATGCCCCATGCACAACTACTGTTGGTACTGATCACTTGTGTGAAGTTTCATTAAATTGTGTCAAGGGGATGAGGAGAGATGGTGCGCACAAGATTTTGTCTATGTATATAGTATAGTAACAAAAAAACAAAGTCCCATAACTCTGCATTTTTTTTTAAAAAGAACCTAACATGCCCCATGCACAACTACTGTTGGTACTGATCACTTGTGTGAAGTTTCATTAAATTGTGTCAAGGGGATAAGGAGAGATGGTGCGCACAAGATTGCGTCTACGGCCAGACGGCCAGACAGACGGACAGACAGACAACCTGAAACCAGTATACCCCTCCTTACAACTTTGTTGTCGGGGGTACAATAAATGACTCTGTAGCACATGTAGGAAATGTTACCAGCTGTGGCAATCAAACTGAAGCTCGCTAGGATATATGTTAGAAATACTTAGAGCAAAATAAGGACCCATGTTTGATATATATCGTACTGATAGCTTGAACTACTGATATTTTTGGTATAAAAAAACTTATTGCAATGTTATGTGTTCAGCTGCTAAACTGTTGGCTTTAAAAACAAGGAAGAATATCCAACAGGGAAAGCCACGTTCTAAAAGCGCAGCCTCCCCAAACGCGAACACGATCAACACACGCACATCGCACACGCACACACACACAAACACACGCACACAAAGCAAACATACAAGGGCAAAACAAACAAATAAAGGAATACAGTGGGGCACCGCCTTGGAACGGTCAGTGGCAAAACCACTACTGGGAAGCTGAAACCGGTTTATAGTGCACTAAACCTCACTCTTACCCCCACCATGTTCCAAAGTCACAGGACAGTGTAAATAAAAGTTATCCCCGCCAGGTGAAACCCTAACATATGCAAAGGCAACAGAAGGAATGTAATGTAAAACACAAAAATGCTCTTATATATATACAATCCTTATAAAGAACCTAAAACGCATGTACTGAATGCCTTTGCAAAAGACAGAGCAACAAGGGAAACACCCTTAAGGGCCCGACAAAACAGGCCATAAGACGGAAAACAAAATAGCTCAGTCCTGGTTGGATTTTAGAACTACTTATCATGGAGTCCTCCACCTGTTCCGTCAGACACAATCAAAGAGGAAAGCGTAGTGTCCAACTGTAAAAGGGCTGAACGCTAAACATGCGGAGTGTCTCAAAACAGTTGGGTCATAACCTCTTTTAATGAAACGTTTAATGTCTTTACTAAATACAATTGGAAAATTGCCATGACCCAAAATCTTACGAAGTTTGTAAACCACACCCCCATAAAAACGGGTTTTGATGTACCTTCTCGCAGAAGTGTCTTTAAATTGATATTGTATTTCAAAACCAAATCTGAATTACGATAGTAAAATTTAGCAAAATATCTACGTAATTTATAATAACGGTAGCCCTGTTGAAGCAGCTTATTTGCAATATATTGGCTACGTTCATTGAAATCCTCAACATGACTAAACGCTCTTGTGAACCGAATTAATTGAGAAATATATATATACAAAGATAAAACATAACGTCAATTGAAATTGAAATACATCAACACTTCCTGCTTTAGAACGGATTTTGATTTTGTCATGAGTGCACAATTTAACTGCTAAATCTCCCTAGTGATGTTTTTGTCGTTGACCGTCCCAAGGCGACGCTCTACTTTGTTTCTTAATTTGTTTGTTTTGTTTCTGTTGTGTAATGGTTTTCCATTTTTCTAATAAGATGCCGTCAGTGTTAATTTGAATAATATATATATCCATATATAAACCGCTGTAAGGTTTCATAATTTGGAGGCAGCGTTCTTGAAACGCGACCTTTTCTGTTGTTTGAACTTTTCTTTTCTAAGAGAACGCATGAATTACCGTAGGTAAAGTGCGTTTCTTTTGTTAAAATCCATTATAATTGCTTTACGTCATCTGGTATCATCTTAGATAGAAAGAGACATTGCATAACAAATAATTATTCTCATACATAGAGCTAAACACACGGAACAAGTAACATTCTAACATAAAACGTATCTAATCTACAAGAATTCAATTCTTAAAGGACTTCGGACACTTTCTGTATGAATTTGCCTACTCTAAGAGTGAAAAAAAACCACTCGGAAATAAATATTTAATTACAAATACCATCAAGATACATTCTTGAGATTATTTCTTAAAGTCACATTTTCAATATTTGTTTGATAAAATGGTGATTATTTGCTCTAAATAGAATTACGTACCCTGTTATATACATATAAAAGCTTTTTATCTTTATAAAACATTGTCCCCCACCCCACCACCCCGTCCATCAAAACCATATTTGGCCAGCATATGTAGATATTAATTATACACATTTTCTGTAATTATTGTGTTGATGCAAGGGGGATGGGGGTAGGGAACAGTACTTTTAAACAAAAAATATAACTACAGGGTGTTCCTAAATGTAAACTAACCAGTACTTTTTAAATTCAGTATAAATGATTTGATAGTCACATATTTTTACATCTGTTTGTAACTCAAATAACATACAAATGTTTGCAAAGCGTGCACATAGGTTATACATGTATAGTAGTGTGAGATGCAAATACCGTGAATTCATCATTATTCGTCGTGTTAAATTTTCATTGAATTTTGACGCATCTTGGTTGTTTGTTGCAGTATACTGGCAAATGTGTGCTGTAAAATACTAGCAACACACCAGACAATCTACTTCATGCCCTCCTCGCGACATAGACATTTCTGTGATGCATAGATCAAGAACAGTAGCTTCTTGGCAGGTCATATCAGTGACGGTTTCACATTCAGTGTGATGCCAAGAAAGTGATGTATCAAGCCGCTTTCCATGCAGTTGGCATAATAGGGTTATTAGACGAATACAAAATCCCAGATCCAGCTACTGTTATAGTAACCTTTTTATCATATACCTCTACCTTTTTGTTTGTTGTTTTGTTATTGAAAAAAATCTTTAATGTTTATCGATACTATAATGGAACTAAGTGAAGATTTTAAGTGCGCTGTTTATAGAACTTTGTCAGATCATGCATATTAATGAAAGTAGTTCGACAGCATACAATACGGAAGGTACAATACGGAATTTAAAAGATACAGTACGTAATTATTTTCTGCCTGTTCATATTTAATCATGAAATACAAGCTGACTTTTTTACAGAATCTATATAGGTATACAATAAATACAAATACGTCTAGACTCGAAAACGAACAAAAATGTCCTGCCGAGCTTCAGGTGGAATTTTTATGCAGCGACCTGCTTCTACTTCACTCCGGGAGATCTACGTTCCAACGTAAGTCAAGTCTCATCGATGTCGTGTTGCAAAATATCACCGACACACGAAACGGTATCTCAACAATTATGTTACCGTGTCGCTCCATATATCTACAACATGACTACAATATCTTAACTTCAACAAAAACTTACAAACGGCATGGTAAGGAAATCTTTCTTGTTACCCTTTACTTTCATAGTATATCCTTGCTTGATTTATATTTCACCCAGAAAGACCATGTTTTAACACAATTTAAAGAAATGAACGTTATTTTAAAACAAAACATAACACTTGTATTTTCCTATAATTATGTATGTTGATATTCTGGGATTACGGATCACTTTTTTCGAATTTCATTAGTTGAAAACAGCTAATCAATCACAATTACAACTGCTTAGTAGACCTAGATCTATATTGTAAAATTATGTCACTCTGGCCAGGCTTTGGCTGAAGAACTTCAAGAAGTCTTAGAGCACCCGCACACTAAGTAGGTGTTATTATTTTAAACTGGTTGTATGTAATCTACTAGATCCATATTATATGTGGAAAGTGACTGCAGTGCATGTAGAATAGATGATTTCAATGTGTTGGTTATGTTTAAAGTCACTTATTTTTCATTTAAAGGAACACATGCTGTTGAATAAGCATGTGTTTGTTGTGAATTTTTTTTATGAACATTAAACTAATAATGCATGAATATTATACTGATTTTCAGTATGTGTCCCCTGTGCATCTGCAATATAACTCAATTTTGAGTTGAAAATTTTAGAAATTAAGACTACTGGACATTCTTGAAATTTGGCATGTTTTAAACATTCAAAATTTGAGGAAAAAAATGGTTTTATAATAATATGTTAATTAATTTTCATTAAGCAACAAATTTTCTAGGTAAAATTTTATTTTCATGTCAGATTTGTGCAGAAAGGCTGATTTTAAAAACCAATCTCCGCAAACATTTGATTGAATAACTTTCAAATCATACACATTACACCTATATCTTATATGTCGAAAATATAACTGTTAATATATTTCCTTATCATAAAACACTGCAACATTTATCACCAATCATACTGCAATTGAAATTCACTGAGCTTTCAAATTAAAGGCTGAACTATTTTCTGATATTTTTTTCTCAACACGTTCCCAAAGTTATTTCCTTGAATTTTGAAGTATTTGCTATCATATAAAATAGGTGACCACCATAAGAAATAGGTTTTCAACTCTATGTCCCACTTTTTCTTCATTATTTTGAAAACCACCCAAATATAGAACAATCTGAATGTCCAATTATTTTGACTAAGTTGGAATACGTAAAGGTAAAGGTAATTTTTATTTACCTTTGCTTTGTGAAACAATAAACATAAGCTCCGTAGAGCTTTTTAGCGACCCTTTTTCAATAACAGTTAAATACACAGAGCTAACTTAATTCTGTTTTACTGTTACAGTAAATAATAATTAAAGACACTGATTCTGGTGTGCCTGGTATGTGGCCTATGGGGATGATAAGGTCTGGTATTGGAGGTAAGGGCCAATACACAAGTCTGGACCATTGACAGACTTGCTTTTGTTTATCATAATAAGCTACTGTATAGCTACTGTGCAGTAAATGAATTGCAGGTGATATTTCTCACCTTTGTAGCAAATCAGTTCTCAGCTTTATAACCAGTTTGGAAAGCTTGATTGAATTAGGGCTAAATTTAATACACAAAGTGATAAGATAAAACAGTGTTTTTATCATATTTTTGATTTACATCTCATCATTGCTGTTTTTTTTTTTATCAAAAATGTAAAAAATGCATTCAGGCACTTAGCTTTTAGAAATAATAAATTATGTGTATTTTGAACAATGATATATCTTTATTGCTGGATTTTATTATATATAAAAGAAACGTTATTTAGAATTATGCATTTTTAATATATAAAATCCTTCTGTCCATATCCCCTTTTTATCTATTAAAAATGCAACTGACGGCTTCTTTAATTTCTAATAAAATTCAGCAATTACAATTTTTTGCAGGTTTTATTTTGTTACTTTTGATAAAAAGATCATAATCATTGAATAAACAAACTTGTAATTTCTCTTAAATGATTATTTTATTGTTAAGGAGTGAGAACTGCTTTGCTATAAGAGTTGTAATTTAACTGGCCAGGACATTACTCAACATGACTGAGCAATCAGTATTAGTATATTATCAGTTAAAATAATTTTGTGTACATTCTGAAAAGAAAAAAGAAAAAAAAACAGCAATGGCAATATCAAGTCTATAGGGGTTTTATGGACCCTAATCTGACTGGACCAGACAGGATCTTGTATATTGGGGATTAAAAAGTCTGGTATTTGAGGGGTGGGGGGGAGGGGGAGGGGTCACTTATGTTATAGCTACATTAACATTTTTTTCAGAAGGGCTCTCATGTTGTTACTGATACATTTTTATTAAATAAAGCATGTGATCCAGATCATTTTACTCAGGAGTTTTAATGTATATATAAGTTACTACAAAATTAATGCTAACTAAAAAAAAATCTTTCATCATTATACATTATGTTATCTACGGTGAAACTTTTTATAACTAAGAAAATGACCATTGATACTTTCCCATTTATTGATATTGAGTTGAATTAATATTAATTAGAAAATAGTATGTTCCAAGTGGTGATTTTTTTTTCATAAAATAAAATTGTTGTCTGCATTTCAGATATTTCCTCATAGCTGATCACTCCACTGTAACAATCCTATATTATCAACACATATAAATGTATATTTCAGATTGGTACTTGAAAGTCAATGGTTGATCATGATGACCATCTTTAATTTAATGGGGAAAGATTAACCAATATTTGCAGCTGGAGAGGCTATCACCACACTTCAATGATTTAGGTAAGGATGGACATTCTTACAGATCTATATGAACATGGTGAATGGTTCTTTATAAAAGTATTTGTAAGTTATACTATATAAGTTACAAATCTCATAGACTAGCCACTAGACTGATAATTAAGAATTATTAAAAAAAATTCAAACTTTGTCATTTTTCTTACTTTGATGTAATAGTGTCAGATGCCACTCTAATTTAGTGATTTTATTTTGGAGAAATTACTTTTATGTAATCACAGATTTTAGACTAGCTATATTCACAATTTTAGAAATATTTTTTTAAATATATTATAATCTAGGAGCTAGTATACAGATATCAGTGTGTTTACTGGCAAACATGCCATTAGTGCATTATATAAACATGATAATTTGTAGTGTCAGTATTACAGATACTGGTTTGTTAAAAGGAAAAGTATGGCAATAGGATTTGGAAAAAAAACTTTGTCCATATTTATCAAAGTTCTTAGACTTAAAAATCATTCTAATGTTAAGATTTAGAGAGTAAAATACTTAAAGTTTGTAAAGCAGTTAAAGTGTTTTCATTATATTATGTATGTATGGTGACAGTTGACATAAAATATTTTTGATAATGCAAAATTTCTCTTATAAGGAAATCTGGAGAACTTTATGAATATTGAAATCTTTGTCTTTGAACTTGGAATACTTACCAAAATGTAGGTACAGTGTATGTAGAAACTGAGTCCTTTATTTGCTTTTATAACATGTTATTGTTTTTTTTACCTCTGTGCTTTATATCATCTTTGCACTATAGATTTTTTCTTAAAAGTAATCTAAAAAATTAATATACTTCCAGTTAAGACAATGAAATAGAAGAACTTCATGCTAACACTTGCATCAGTGGAAGTACTTCTTATTGGATAGAGAACTTTACAAGGTCAGTGATGTTTGTAATGTTTTATATTAATATTTTGTTTTGCCTTTTTAAACTCATCTTAATGGAGCTGTGAACTGCATAGGTGGATTATCCATCATACACAATGTTTAGCTCGACTACTCAACCTGGCGTAAGCATTGGTTCAAGTTTATTTCTTAAGTTTTATATATTTTAGCTTTCAAAAGATACTGTATGCACATGTTTGACAAGGGACACTGTCAGCAATATTTTCAGAGTGATGCCCCATTTTTATTTAGAAATTTGATTAACAATTTATCCATAATGATAATTATCTCTGCAATGCATTGCAGTAAGGGCCAATTTACAAGGCTAGACTATTGATAGACTAGCTTCTGTTTTATCATAATCAGCTACTATAAAGCTACTGTTCAGTACACAGATTGCATGTGACAATTTTCATCTTTACAGCAAATCACTTCTTACCTTTACAACAAGTTTAGAACACTTGATTAAATTAGGGCTTAATAGTGATAAGATACAATAGAACTTTCATTTTATGATGAATCAAGTATTATTACAATGATATTTAATTAAAATGCAATGGAGCACTTCATTAATTTCTAATAAAATCCAGCAGTGATAATTTTTTCTGGTTTTATTTTGTTACTTAGATTAATCATAATAATTGAATAAAAAGTACTTGTCACTTCTCTTATTGTGTTTTAAATACATTTTAATTATTTTTGTTAGATACAGGTAAAGTTTTTCTAAAAGGATGAGAATTGCGTTGCTGTAAGAGTTAAATTTTAATTGGTTGGGACATTACTCAACATGACTGAGAAATTACAATTAGTATATCATCAACTAAAAAGTGTGTATATTCTGAAAAAAGCTGCAAAATATGTTGCTTTGATGCTCACTTTAGAGTTGCTACGCACCAGAATATTAAATTAATAAATGAATACCCCGCAAAAAATGCCTAGTACCCGCCCAGGCCCTGGATTTTTTTAGTAGTTTATCAGCTCGTGGTTATGTATTTCAGTCCAATTTAGATGAAATATGTTGAATAACTGAAACTATTTTAAAAAGAAAGGCACATATTTTCATGAAAAAAAAAACTTTTTTTTTCAAGGTATGTGGCTTTGATGCTCACCTCCGAATTGATACGCGCCTGAATAGCCAATATTTTATACCCGTTGATGCAGAAATAATTCCTGAACAATTTTATGTATCATTTTGGAAAATATGTGTACAACTAAAACCGACCGTGCGATTATCACGGCTATACCCGAAACCGTGTGATTCTCACGCCGCCGAGTATTTATCACAATATACGGGAACCTTTTAAGACAAATTTTAATATGAAATACTTTATTAATTTTCCATTTTTTTAAAATATGTTGCTTTGATGCTCACACCCGAGTTTCTTCACACCTGAATATTAAAAGAAAAAAATACGCCATTAAATGCTGGAATTATTCTTGAAAAAATTAATACATCGTACTCGTATTTTATATATGTCTTAAACCAGGAAGGTCTAATATGTATCAGTTGTTCCAGCTTAGACTAACAACGTCCGTTCGATTTTAACGGCGACACGCCGAACCGCAAAAATGCTAAGTAACCCACTTCGGGGAATCACATGATCAAAATAATCTCTAAACCAAAGTTTTATTTTGAAGAACATGAATAAATTTCCTGTCATGATAAGATATGAAATTTAAACATAGCCTATCATATGACTAATGAAAATTGTTAAATTATCATGGAGTTGACAATAATGATAGATATCCTGTAATTACAAACACTAAGGAAAATAAGAAGTATCAGTTTCTTGAAGTGTTCCAGGTAACCAGAAGGTGATTGTGATTGAAATCTATGTAGTTTTATGATACATGTATGTTGGTGTATGATAGGCTGTATCTTAGATTTACAGCAAAAGATTCTTTAATATTATCAGACATTATTCATAAATTTATTTTGGTTTAGAGATTATTTTGATCATGTGATTCCCCACAGTGAACCGCCCTGCCCTGTTTATTTTAATGAATCAACTCGTCGTTAAACATTGATTTTAATGCACTACACGGAAAAATCACGTCGAAATTAATTCCACAGGATGTTGTGTTGCCACGCAGATAATTGCTCAATACAGAATAATTATTTTCTTTAAATAGAAATAAATATATTTTCATCAAAATGTTATTACATTTTAGTGTGCACCCTTGCGATGGCCTCAAGCCACGCATCAGAAAATAAAGTTTTAAAAATAGATGCAGAAGTCTTTCTGAATCATTTTTGCATTATATAGGTAGATCATATATACCTACAATTACGCCGCCTGCATAGACATTTATCGTAGTATACTCCTCACTGGCCGCCCCTGGATTTTTTAAAGTTCGTATCAGTTACTAGCCGCCCCTGGATTATCAAAGATTGTATCAGTTCATAATATTCGGTTTAAAAATAAATGTACGGACACGTGTTAACACTATTCTTAAAAGGTCTGAAACATTTTGTTTATGAAAAAAAAAAAACACTTTCCTTTTTCTTAAAACTATGTTGCTTTGATGCACACACCGAGTTGCTACGCACCTGCATATTAAATATCATTCCTGATAACCTGGTACGTGGTTTTTGTATATATGTCTAAAACTAACAACACCCGTATGATTTTAACATACGCTGTACGTCATATTTCTCTATCAAAAAGGCGTCAATTATAATCCGCCCCTGGTTTCTATAAAGACCTATTAGCTCATCATAAAACATTTCGTTTAATTGCAGTACACAAACATATTTATAATCGATTTCGAAGATAGATAGATTTCTTTATTTCTTTCAAAAAAGAAGAGCGTGCAATGCTATAATTATGTTTCCACGCACATAAATAGTCCGCTTATACAGAGTATAATTGTTTCCCTTAAATAAACATTTTACCAAAATACTATTATATTTTAGTATGTACGCACGTGTTTTCCCCATCATTGTCCGCCCCTGGATTCCTAATATTCATGTCAGTCCAATTCAGATAAAATATTGAAACTATTCTAAAAAGAAAGACTTAATTATATTTATGGAAAAAAAATCCCATTTTTTTTTAAAGTATATTGCTTTGATGCACAACCCCGAATTGATACGCGCCTGAACACCCAATTATTTTATACCCATTGATGCAGAAATCATTCCTGAATAATTTTATGTATCATACTGGTATATATATCTAAAGCTAAGACCGCCCGTGCGATTATCACGGCTATACCCGGAACCGTGCGATTCTCACGCCGCCGCGTAATTATCACACGCGTGGTAATATTACCACGCGTGTGATATTCACGCGACACCGGTCTCTTATACATATATATCTGTAGCATTCCTATTCACACATGTAATGCATCAATAATTTTACATTATGAACAGTGTATAGATATGAAAGTAATTAAGTTTAAATCAAGTACAGGTTGTTTGCAAAAGTATCGTTCTCTTTTTCATTTATTTATAGGATTTTAATCTTAAAATGTTACTTTTTCCTTAAAAAAACAACAACAGATTTTGCTACTTTTTTTCAAACGAAATTCATATATTTGAAACATCCGTTATGTGATGACATTATATATTTACGGAAATTAAACATTTTATTTCTTCAAAAAAATATACCCTGGCCTAGATTAAATAAAACAATCCATCTTGATAAGAACAAATACAAACCAGTTTCTGCTGTAATATGTTAACTAACACATTGGTTTATATGTGATTCGAAACGACTTGGTTATTGTGTAAATACTTAATGAGAATTTTGCATTCAAAATGTAGGCTAGAAGCATAATTATGATAGTATCCAAAGTCCTTTGAAAGTCATCGGTTTTCGTCATTATGATATTATTTAAATTTTCTTATTTAATACCTTATTCTATAAAGAATGAAGCAACAATACGAATTGCTTAGCATAAGATATGACCCGTTTTTTGTAAACGTACGACTGAATAACAGTATTTTGAAAAGAGATATGATTATATGACTTTTAACTGTAACAATTTTCTTTAACCCTTAATCAGCAATCTCATTACCTTTTGTTAATGGAACTGTTAGCTATTCACCATGCTGAACGCTCAAGGGTATCCAGTTTGGATGAGAAAATATACAGTAGAAACATGTAGAGTATTAAATGGAAAACAAACTGTGGTACTACTATGCCCTCGTTAGGTATATTGATCTACATGAAACAAACTGAATTAATGATATAATGAATAAATGTTTTAACTGTTCCCGTACCCATCTATGTGGAAAATCTCAATCTTTTTAAAAACTTTAGTATTTCAAATAAATGTTTTACGAAGTCTAATGTAACCTCTGTCTTTTTATACACTGAACAGTCATAGATGATATATGATATATAATTCAACGAGAAGATTTCTTGATATAATTTGTGTCCGATTGTAAATGATACAGTTGAACATCCCAGACAAAGTAATCAAATTCACAGCCAATTCTCAGCAGTTTACATGATAAATAACGCTATAGATTGATTAATGAAACACAAACGGCGTAGGTTTTCCGTTATTTGCAGATAGACAAAAGATCAGCACTTGACATAGTAATGTGTACATCGCATCTGACCACTACTACAATAAAACAAATATGTGCAAACTTCAGATCAAAAAATGAGAAAATAGTGCGTAGGTTTTTACGCCAATACAGTATACTAAAAGTATTTACTGTAATATACAACATATACAACGACTAAGGCAATCAAACGTATAAATATGACTCTTGAAACACATAACTGGTAATACGATAGCTTCAGAAACAACCTCCTTATGCTCAATAACTTAGATATAATTAACTGAAACTATGTCTTTATTACTGGAACTCTAAAACACATTTAAATTTGTTCTAAAAAGCACTCTGATATCGGTTATATTGTCTAGATAAAGAGCTTTTGAATGTATTTTGAAACACTCATGAAAATAGTGCATTTCATCTCTAGACACCATGAAAGTACTTATAATTTTGTGCTACAAAAGTTAAATCTAGCCCCAGTCTCGGTATCTTTAGAGAGAGGCTGGCGGTGGTCAGTATGTAATTCTATTGCCTCTGCCCCATTTTAACTGTAGCATACTGTCTTTTTTAGCTTTTATTATTTTAACATTGTAACATATCATTTCTTTAACAACTGTTTCTCTGACAGCGCCGCCCAGTGATAGTCGGAAATCGACGGTTGGGTGAAAGATGTAGATGTAGAAAAGTATTTTATAAGGTAATTGTTTGGATATATGAAATTTTTATCTGTGTAGCTATAACATGATCATTTGATAATCACGATAATATGAAATTCAATCCTGTGTATCGGTAGTATATACTATACTATTCTTTCCATTCTACATGTCAACAAAGATCCGTTTTATACGTGAGCACTTAGTAATGATATAATTTCTATTATACCTTTGATCACAAAGTATCTGTTTTGACAGAACAGTATTATAGTTAAATAGAAATGATATATGTGAGAAAAGCAATTTGGAAAAAGGAAAGAAATATTATTGCCATAAAGTATCTTGATATCAACAAGACACACAGCGATGCCAATCTTTGTTATTGTATAGTAACTTGCTTTTGTGCAAAAACTTAACTGTGCTAAAACATTTGGTGTGATGCAACACGAACAACTGTTGTTCAAGTAAACATAGCAATATCTCAACCCTATGTGAACACAACCGTAATGTATCAGTCTATAAAATGCTCATTACTTGAAAATAATAAATTCTGTTTAAATACCCGTTGGAAGGATTAAAAACAGCCAGGTATTAGCAGACACGGTTCAACAAAGTTGGTTGATCCAAGGTTATGACATTTGAAACGCATTCCAAGCCTCAAGTCCCACAAAAGAGAAACTTAAGGTATTTTGAATGAATGCCATGAGCAAGAAAAGCCTGAATAATACCAACACTGAATCAATAGCCCCACCTAGCAAGAAGGACTGACGTTTTGAAAGGTAATTTAAACCTGTAATTTCTAAATCCTTCAAATTTATAACTGACGTTTCAAAACTAAAATTTGCATTTAATAGTGTTAAAATTTACCGTATTTCTTCGCTTTTTCTTCAAAAGCGCTAACTCCCTTTTCACCGTAATTTCCATCATCAGCAAGTGTACTAACGTAATTCCAGCCAAATTTAGCAGCAATTTCAACCATAGCACTAGCTTGAAACGAATCTGGAGGAACCACTCTGGAAAAATACTCGAATCTTGACTTGTCACTTAGATCTATACTTGTAGAAGCATAACTTATTTGTGGAATCTGAAATAGATAAAAAATATATACCGTAAGACTAAATCATATACCGTAAGACTAAATCTCCAAGGGGAAATTCAATAAAATAGTGCATCGGAGTGAAATGTGTCATAATTATACAATCTGCAAAGGGTATCGTGACTTATGCAACAATTGACATTTAAATGCAAGCAAAAATGAAATTTAAAATGTACTAGAAAAAGAAACATGTTAAGTCACAATTTAAATTTTTTAACAAACTGTTTTCATGGAAACGTTGCTTTATGCTAACTAATTCATAAAACCCATTCACAAATAAAATCGAAATATGATTTTTTAAGAAATACTTGATATCAGACATTATTTTATGGTATATTCAAAAGTGATTTTGAACAATTAAAAAATTCCTTTTACCGCCCCCATAGTTCTTTGGAATAATGTATTACACCGATGACATTTAGAAAGAAAGAAAATCAAAAAAAAAAATCCTTGTTACAAATGTACGGAAAGTGAGGTTTAAACTGTAGGTTATGCTTTATGTCTAGACATCCTGCACAAATATTCCACTGAATAGATTATTTAATGTTTATTATATAAAAAACTATATAGGGTAACTGACATTTGCAAAGTTGTCGTTGACATGTAGTGCATAGCAGAATAAAATCATAACCTCCGGGTGATAAATGACCCAGTGTTGACGTCATAATTTAGTTACAAAAGAAATACATCAAAGGAAAGGAAACCAAAAGTATTCATTACATTCAAAAACTATATAGAACCAGTAAGATGCAAGTAACTGGGAAATTAGTTTGGAGATTAAATAAATATTCCTGAAAATGGAAAGTTTAAATGTATAATTGGATATGCTTGTGCCTTTTTATGTTTTCTTGTTCTGGGTTAAATTTAGTTTATTTTCTGCAAAATACAAAACTTTCTCTAAATACACAGATGGGGGACTAAATACATTAGACTAACTTTGACTTAGTTACATGAATTGAACTCCCGAAAGAGATCTGTTGTCGTAAGCCTTTTCACCACGGATTTGCGTGGGTAATACATTTTAATGAGAGTTCAGTTGCTGGTAACTAAATTTGGCATGTATAATTAAAAATTAAAACAAATAATAAAACGTTGAATTATACAATATCCCTTTGTCGTAAAATGTTATTGCAAACACAAAGAAATATTTTTATACCAGGGCATGCCAATGGGTCTGTATCATAGTTTGAACACATCATTATGTTGTTATGTTATGTTGTTATGTAGATGGACGAGGTAACGGTATATTGCTTTGAACCGTATTTGGTATTTGCTTCTATTTTCTCTGTGTAGATCGCGCAAATCTTTAAAGAATTATTTCATTCAAAATCAGAAATAACATAATCAGCGGATACAGAGACTTTTGTTTAGAATGACGCAAATAATCCATAAACAATCCTGATAATAGTACGGAATATTGACTTAATTTCCCTACGTCCCGGTAATTCTTGGTAAATTCTAATTACAATGTATGGTACGTTTCCTAACGACTGACTTTTATTTCCTAGAATTTAAACCTGAAATGTATTAGGCGTCTCAATTTCAATGCAAGGATGTTTAGGAACATATATACGGAAGAGAATATTCGAATACTCACTACTGATGACAAAAGTAAAATGCTAAGAAAATATTAAAGACCTTTGACTATAACGTGTAGATCTAAATAAATCTCTTTCTAACACGGTAAAGAAATCTGCGTACTTAACCCTTATCATGCTGGACACGACTGATTCTGCCTTTGCGACCTGTTCAGATCATGATCAGCCTGTACATCCGTGCAGTTTGATTATGATCTGCACTCTTCGCCATTCAGTCAGCATCATTTTGGTAAGCATCCCCTCTGGACAAGTTTATTGCAGAAATTTAGTAAGGTAAGGGTTCATGGCTTTCATACACTATAACTTAGGGGAAGTTCTGGAGAATATTTGGCTTGTTGATGTCTTATTTTACTGTAGTTTACACTATTGAAGTAAAGCTAATAAATCTGGGCCAAAGTGCGATCTACTGGCGACCACAGATCTTGGTGACATAGTGCATGAAATATATTTTTATTACATCAAATTAAAACTGAAATATAGCAGCCAATATATCTAAATCAAAATATATTCACTGATGAATAAAATAGTATCTAAAAATTAACTAAGAGTGTTTTCCTATAAAATACAATGTATTGATTTAAAGATACCTAATTCTAACTGGGAAAAGAGAATTTTGAGGTTAATCGCACCAAAGCGTTCTATATTAGGCATTGTTGGAGACATGGGAGGGATCAAGTAGATTTATCACCAGTGTTTAGTTTAAGTAGAATATTACCAATCAATTTTGCCCAACTTATTAAACCCCTTATCATAACGTTTTCTTATGCTAAACAAGACAGCAATACGTTCAGAAATATAGAGAATATTTGGCAGTTGTTTTTTTTCAATACGCAGAATAATCACAAATAAACTGATACCAGTCAATACGGTCCAGCTTATAAAATTGCCTATCTAATCTTAAAGAATGAAACAATAAAGCAAACTATCATTAGATTCGTAGTATGAGCCAACGAGATTGAAGAGCTACAAATTGAAAAGTGGCAGAAATGACATTGCTGTTAAAAGTGTTTCAAAAGACACGTCGTGACAAGTAGGAGGAAAACTACACATGTGTTGGTATTAAGTCACGCTCACAAAAACGACTCTATATGCCCATCCGCGCAATATCAAAGCTGGTACCTAGCTAAGAGTGCAATACCTATATGCCCATCTGCGTAATACTCAAGCTGGTACCTAGGTAAGACCCTATATGGCCATCCGCGCAATATCAAAGCTGGTACCTAGGTAAGAGTGCAATACCTATATGCCCATCCGCGCAATACCAAAGCTGGTATCTAGGTAACAGTGCAATATCTATATGCCCATCTGCGCAATACCCAAGCTGGTACCTAGGTAAGACCCTATATGCCCATCCGCGCAATACACAAGATGGTACCTAGGTAAGACCAAAGACCAGACCCTATATGCCCTTCCGCGCAATACCCAAGCTGGTACCTAGGAAAGACCCTAAATGCCTATCCGCGCAATACCCAAGTTGGTAAGTCCCTATGTGCCCATCCTTGCAATACCAAAACTGGTACCTAGGTAAGACCCTTTTACATATCCGCGCAATTCCCAAGCTGATACCTAGGTAAACCCTATATGCCCATCCGCGCAATACATAAGCTTGTACCGAGGAAAGACCCAATATGCCCAACCGCGCAATACCAAAGCCGGTACCTAGGTAAGATCCTATACCCTCATCCGCGCAATACCCAATCTGGTACCTAGGTAAGACTCTAAATGCATATCCGCGCAATACCCGTGCTGGTACCTAGGTAAGACCCTATATGCCAACCCGCGCAATACTCAAGCCGATACCTAGGTAAGACCCTATATGCCCATCCGCGCAATACTCAAGCTGGTACCTAGGTAAGACCAAAGACCAGTCGTATGTCACCTTGATGGCTTCTTCTCCGCATGAGAACTAAATCGCGATTCTCATTAACAGCCGCTTTGGGCAAGTGTTTCGAAGTAGAAAAATTTAACTGACATCATTATACAACAGAAAATGTATGCGGTACCGTTTCTTATCTGCGTCCACTTCAACTTGAATTAATGCATTGAAATATGTAAATATGTCCAGTACAAATATATCGAAAAGTTAGAACCTCCCATATCTCTTTATCTCTTTGTTAAGAAATTATCTGGAAGTGTTTTCGTTTTTTTTAACGTTTTCAATATGGTGAATTATATCATATGTACTCAGAATTAACAATGTTTTCTACCAACATTCGACGTATGTTATTACAGCAACTTAGAACAAAGATTATCGTTGAAATAAATTTCTTTTAGATAAGCCACCACATTAGTATTAAGAGGCCCTGTGTCACGCGAATCAGTGAGATATGTATATAAAAGTCTTAAGATACACAAAATTAAGAGTTACGTAAATTTAACGCACACAGTACTTGTACTGAAACATGTTCTTTTCATTGTAAGGTCTTGAATGACGAAAACAAGACATACAAAGTAGTTTTTCTATCTACTTACATACATATCTACCAAGCTACCAAGGTAGCTACTTTATGTACTTACCTATTTGTTTGCAACCCTGTTTGTTTACCTATCTACTTATATCTGTCTGGCTGGCTGTCTAGCTGGCTAGCTGACAGCCAACCTGCCTGCCAACCACCCACCCTCTTCCCATCCATCCACCCAGCCATCTACCCAGTACCCGTTCATACATCTAGAGCGGGGCCTTGTATTGTTACATTATTGTCTATTGCAGTTTAAATTAAAGCAACATTTGTGAAGTCATCATTTTTCGTTTTTAAAATGACTTTAAAAGAAATAAAAGCTAAAACATTAAACGTTTAATGTATAAATGATTCAAAACAACCTGCTTTTGAAAATGTAAAATGAGACAAATAATTACAAAACTAAAATTGTAAAAATATTGACGTCTAAGTTCGATAAGTATTTTCAGGAACCACATATCTTTTAACAGTTTTATACTGTTAACTATCACATAAATTTAACCGTACGCCTAGCAAATCAGGCAAATCTTAATTTTGTTTTGTCAGGGTTTGATACTGTGATGCTGATAATTTATTAGCAACACCAAGTCACCAATACGTCCTCAATACAAGCGCTTGCAGTGCTATTTATTGTGTATCTATATGCTTGCTAATGTAGCATCGATCAGAAATTGATTTTGTTGTTTCCAACAATGATTGTTTTCATCCACATATATTTGTTTAAAAATGCCCATAAGCGATAGCTGAACATTTATGCTACCAAAGTTGTACTCAATTGTGCAAAACGGAACAATAAAAATATCACTAATGAAAACAACAATAGAAATTTGCTTACAAGTTCAGTAATAATTATTATATTCATATTATATCAATAGGACAATTTTTATAAGCAACTCTCATCGCATGTTATTATCAGGTAACCTGATTGTTTTATTTGGATATTGCCGATAGCATTGCTGATGATATTCTCCCCGAGTTTCCTGTGTGCTTCAACTGGAAAAATAACTTAATACTGTCAGATCTTATTTGTCATTCAAGATCTCATTTCCCAGTCCAGTGAGCATATTGACGTTGTCCGTAATTACACTTGTCAAACCCTCCTTTCAGTCTCGTTTGGAATATTCAGTTTTACAGGAACATTTGTCTGATGAAGTTTGATAATAGGTGTTCATCAAACAAACTGTCATTGTTTCTGGCTAGGAACAGATATCACCTTTTGTTCTGTCATTAAGTTGAAAAATACATATTTTCTGTCCTAGTAGAAGCCTGTTTGTAGATAATTCAATGACAATAGAACAACCTTTATCATTTAGTGTGCTTGTTGCCCTTCATTTTACAAAAGCAAGCAAGCAGACCGGATGCGGTAAATTTTCTGTTAGATGTGCAAAAGTTACAAAAAAAATCAAAACAATCTCATCAATGGAAAGTTTAGTTAACAAAATATCAAAAGAAGACAACAGCGTTACAAATTTAGCAGCTATAGTATTCAATGTTTATATCATACAAATATAACAAGATTAGCTTTTCGTAAAAGCTAGTTGTTGTTCTTTTTTTGTTGGGTTTAAAGCTACATCGACACAGTTATACGTTATATGTCGATTCTCCAGCTTTGTTTGGTGACGGAAGACCCCAGATTCCATGCGGTGCATTATTTCATCACGGGCGGAAGCCTGGGTAGAACCACCAACCTTCCGTGAGCCAGGTGGATGGCTTACTTACATGAGGCCCGAACCCACATTGATTCTAAGTCAGCGACCTTAATGTAAAAGCTAAGCTAGTCAGTGGCTCTTTTGTAATGCTACTGTGGAACAAAACTGAGACTTAAAAAGCCGTTACTTTTTTGACTTAATTAAATGTCAAAGACAAAAGACAAAGTAACTAGCCATAATGCCGATAAACTACTTGGCCAATTCAATATAAAAATCAATTCTAACACGATCCGATTCATTTTCCTATTAAACAAAGAAGGCAGAAAACAGTGAACTATTATACAACAAATCACTGTTATGACGTCACAATTATTACGTCATGGCGTCAAACGGCATAGCGACGCGCTGGAAAAGAAACCGATTGAAAACGGGCACATATTTAATGAATGTCGTCAAGGATGTACTTAAAAATCCTTGGTAACGTGTTAGAATTGAAATAATATATCTCATTTAGTGATTTGCTCTTGAATAAATCATTGTTTGTCGTTCAGATGCGTATTATTATCTCACTCGGGCTGCGACCTCGTGATATAATTCCTTCGCATCTGAACTCCAAACAATGATTTATTCAGCGACAAATCACTGGATGAGATATATTATTTCTTAATTATACATATGTCTAATAGAAATCCTGTTTTATGAATATTTCCCCCTACGACCGATTTTCTATATTCTTGATCTAGCCTCATATCTTTTAACGGCTTGTAACTGCAAAACATGTCAAAAATGCAGTGTAATATAAAAACTGAGGCATACAGTCGATAGCTAACAACTTTCATTGAGAAATACATTTTTGGGTTGTTACGATTTCACATGCAGATTGCTTATCTCATAGAAATAAATATGGATTTTACTTGATAAATGTAAATACTTCATATATTAGGGGTCAGTAATCATTTTGGAAGAAATAAGGAGTCATTAGCTCATTTTATTCTTTCGCTCAATTTTCATCTAAGCAGATTACAACATAATACTATACACTTACATGATATTAGAAGTGAATTTCAGGGGGTTTGTGTTCTCATCCAACAAACCCATGACGAACTGTTGACTGGTCAACAACACAAAGTATTGACCTGCGATCTATTTAAGGAGGTCATTCATAAAAACATGTGAATCATAAAGCTGCCTACTTGCACTTGATTAGCAGTGCAATATTTTAGATTGAACAGCCTCACTTAAGATTTTCCCATTTTTTTTCTGCCTTAGAAAGCTGCGAGGACATGTACGGATCGCGGTTGAAGTTTTTTTTATATGCTTAATGGCAATAAATGATATTTTTGAAATTTGAATTTTCTCTTTAATCCACAGAATATCAGAAGCGTACTGTGAAAGTTAACAAAACGGAATTTAAAATTTCTGGTTTTTATTTAAGACAATATGATCAATTTACTGTGACTTTAATAAAAGTAATAATGGATTTGGAAGCACTTTTCTAGACGTGATGTGCATAAACAAACCAAAAAGCCTTGTAATAAACTCTATTTTGAGTTGTTTCCGGAAGTGCCGGGAACTTTAGTTATTACCCAATTGGTACAGCATGCTGTTTTTATTTTTGGTTTATGTTTGTCTAAACCTTATAAATAAAACTATTGTGTGCTTCAAATGTTCTGTGACAACATGTCTGTTCCATGGTTTCGTTTCTCTATGTGGTCAAAAATCAAATATCTTTATAAGGTCATTTTTGTCAAACATCACCATAAATATATTAACTCCTACTACATGCTTTACGTAACTGTATGGACTCAAAAGATTTAGACCGCCTCGATAACGTAGAGGTAGAGCGTCCGCTTTGAGTGCAAGAGGTCGTGGGTTCTATCCCTGGCCGCGTCATACCAAAGACGTCAAAATGGTACCAGTAGCTCCCTTGCATGGCGCTCAGCTTTAATAAGGAAACTGGCTTCTCTTCTCTCATAACCTCGTGGCAATGAATTTCATCAGAAATGTCGAGAATGATTAATATAAATTGTAAAACTTGCTAAACAATCGACCTAAAATAAATTAGTATCAACTAAAAGATTTAGATTTTATTGTAACTAAATCTCTTTTACTTTAATTTCCGTTACAGTATTCCTGATATTCACTCTTTGATAAAAAGACGTCATATTTAGAATGTATTTTCAGCATTAATTTTGCACTTAGAAAAAGCCTTACATTTAATCCTATGTTAACTATGAAACAATTACGAAATTATTTTCGATAAAACATTTTTACTCTTTTTTTTATTCTTGTGTATTGCGAGCGAAAAAAATCCAAAACATATGTCTCTACCACATAGTAATATTATCATCTTCTAGCGAGCAAACAGAACTAGAAATAATGTACAACTTATCACGAATTTAAAGGAGAGAATTTATCTGATGAGACCTCCTGAAGCAAAACATAAATGCATATAAGCTTTACTGATATCTAATCATACAGAAAATATATTAAATTAAAGGTTGTCTTCTACATATACCGTATAATAATATATCACAAAAATAGTGTAATTCTTTAAAGGATTAAGAATAATCAATATTATTTGGAATGTATTTTCCACATATATATCTCCCATCAGTATGGAAAGTCTTGACTGCGCGAAGTACCCATATATATATGATATTTTTCAGGGACTGGTTCAATGTGATTCAGTATGATTACCTATTTGTCGGAGATGAGAATGATAATAACGATAATGATTAAACTCCAAGAAAACTTAAATAAAATCGAAAAATGGTGTTTTTCAAACAACATGCTGTTACATCTATCAAAAACAAAATATATGCTAATATGTACAAAACACAAGCAACGCAATTGTATCTTTTTATTTCGAACTGTTGTATTTTTATTTTACAGAAGGCTACATTGAAACTTAAGATTTGTAACATGTTTCAGAACTGTTATATGTCTTTACGTGTTACCTTCTTTAAATAAAGTTATTATTATTATTATGTTACATGTAAAGTCCGTAAAATCATTCATAACCTCTCATGTAACTAACTAACAGTGATTATTGATATACATGTACTGATATTGTGGCATACCGAAATTTTGCAAGACGTATACCAAACCAGCATTGTAAAAAGAAATGATCTATTCTTAGCATGTGTATACTTAAAGTAATTTAAACCGAACAAAAGATGAATTGGAAAAATGAGTGATTCAAACTTTGCGGTATTCTAGTCAAGGGAAAACGCTCGCGATTCAATATAAATCTGCGCTTATTCGGCGGGGCCAATCTGTATGTTGATGACAATAAGTAAATACAGAAGAACAAAGAGGAACAAATTAATCTCCAGGGAAACTTTGCTCAAGACAAAGCAATCAGTCACCCCACTCAATCGAACGTCTTGTTATGTAGAGCAAATTGAATTTTTGGTCTGCAAAATCCGTCACATCTGTTTAATAGGAGCTGCAAGAAACAGTTAACAAAGTCAAGCATTGTGTGGTAATTGTGTTCAGACGAGACTTTTTCTAGACATTTGCCGTCAAACTGAGCAATATTGACAATAACGATAGCCAATTTCACAAGCAAAATTTATTCTAAACATTGAACTTTCAGATATGCTTGTAAAATATCAAATGTTCACCTGCACATATTTAATGATAAATGTAGCATGAATTTACAAAATACAATAGAATAAGAGTTAACTTTAATATAATCCATCAAGGCTTAAGCAAGCAATGGAGAGCAAAATAAATTTTACTGATGTGCGTACTAGTATATTGTTTCACTGCAAGATAAAACTATATTTTAGCGAGTGGACACCATGTGCAATATTTTCACGAGTGTAAATTATTGTATTCTATCTATATTACTACGTAATATGCATTGTACCATGACGTCACAATATCGTGATCTCACACTATCTGTGTTGAAAAATTCTCAAATAAGTTCTTAGTTTTCAGATTTTTGTACAGTGGACCGTATCTTAATGTTTTGTGTAGGTATTTATATATATCTGTATCTTTATTGAAGTATATTTTGCTAAGAATTTCCGAGTAAAAAGTAAAAATGATATTTTCACTGTTTTCAAACAGTGAAAATATCAATTCTATTCCACTGATATATTCCAGCACTTCACCAAAAACACTTGCCACAAAACCGGAGAAAAAACAATTCTAATTTAAGCTGTTGGACGGACAAACAGTTTCTCTTTACTTTTAACAATTACTTTAATTTAATAATAATTTTTACAAAGAACATAATTCTTCTTTAAAAAGCCCTATGCTGGATTGGTTTCTCGCGATTGTAAACATTTTCACTGGTTTTTTTCCTGCCGCGGGAATGTGCGCAACTAATGTAATGAGATTTCTAGGACAATAATATTAAAGCGGAAATTATAATTTAGAGGTTATCCAACTCATGAAATTTGCATTATATGAATAATCACTTTTCTATAATTATTCTTAATTATGATGTAATATACAATTTTGTATCAACACTAGAAGAAAACATAAAGCATCATGACGCAATGGTCGATACAACTCACTGGAACTTTCATTTTCAATAACAGTACCCAACATAGGATATGACGTAGAAACTGTAACCCCAGTCATAAAATGCATCCTTACGGTCAAAATATTACTTTCTAAAATATATATTCCTACTCGAATTTTCACTTGTATAAATATCATTTATAATGGTGGCAATATATTAAAATGAAGCCGTTTGCTTTTGGTTCTGTCTTGATACATTTTCTGTTTATATCAGGTAAAATGTGACAATTGTACTTAACTAGCATATGGATATCAATTCCTTGACATGTAAATACGTTGATGGTGTGGATATTTAAACGCTTCTGGAATTGTAGAAAGAAAGTTACTTCAGACTGCGGACCCATAAGGACAATTAGCAAATTACCTCTTCTCCGTAAGCAACCTCGGCATTCACCGGTTTAAAATTACGGAAAGCCACGTGCGTATTTAGCTATATTTATGTCGTGAGATGCAAAATTGTTTATCGAAAATATCTTAACAATACGGACAGATGAATGCCTTTCTCGTTATATGGTTCGTTCTTAGGTTAAACATAATGTATTAGATAAGCTTAGCAAATGTACTGAACCAAACTTGTAAATATACAGATTTTTGTTTTTAAAATAAGAAGTTAATATCACCTTGATATTTACAACATGCACGACCATTAACTGCATACTTGTAAAACTATTCGAACAAATTATAGTGTACACTTTTTTGCAAGATCAAATTAAAACTTGAAATCGAAACTGTACAGTTAGTCAATATCTCAAAACGAAAATATAAACAATTTGACATGGTAGGACCATGCATGCCTAACTAGCCAGGCCCTCCCTGAAACCCAATAATTTGATTTAAATTAATATGGGACATAATCAACAACAATACACTATGAAAATAAGAAGTATAAGAAATGTGAAAGTACTACATCCCTCGACCTTTTAAAAGTATTGTCACAAAATCTGATAAAAAAAAATGTAAGTCGAATAAATGGCATAACATTGTGAGACAGCAAACTATAGTTACGGAACTTGTGCATTGCACATGATATTATATAAGTAATAATTACATGAGGGAAATGTCGATTCATTCAAACTAGTGAGTATTGTATTACTTGCTTACATGAAACAACATTACCAAATATTGTTTCATCAAATACATTGGTAGTACTTTGTAAAGAAGCAAAGTAGAGTTACGTAACTTTTGCATTGCGTTTCAAATCATCACAGTGGTCAATGTGAAGTTTAAAGTCATACCGAACAAATGGTTACTTAGACACAGGCCTACATTGCTTAACTTAATCAAACATTGCTGTGTCAAAGAGATGTAAATACGTTCGTAAAACAGCAAAATATAGTTATGTAAGCTGTATCCCGCATATCTTATAATCAAAATAGACGAGATGGATGCTGAGATAAACTTATAGGAAGAGGAAGCCGACATCGACGCCGATGAACAGAAGTGCAGTTCTAAGCTCTACTTAAGAAATAATTTATAGCAAAACGGTGCTTTAATACTATTAATAGAGGGCGCAGCCCGAGTGAATTATTTCGAAAGACGTACAACCGCCCGAGTGTATAAATAGTGTTTAAACAACGTTTTGCTATAAATTATTTCGATTCTGATATGAATTTTATTGTAAAATTTGGAATTTCGCCTTTTCTATTACATGGTCTAGTTTCTTTGTCTTAAAAGATAGTTTGATGGATTTATAAAAATGAAATTACTTGATCTCAGTATTACAATGTAATTAAATGCAATTGTCATAGATTTCTCACGATACGTTTTGCTTTATGTAGTTTCCTCTGGAAAAAAATGGCAAGTAAGGAAAAACGGGAACTGTTACAGTAATAATATAATATCTAGTTTGTGTACTGTTTATATTGCATAAAGCACGTACAAGCTAGATCATTATAAAAAAAAAACAGTCCTGTTTAGTGCCTTATCATAAATCATAATCTCTTACCAAATACCAGCTCATTGCCATTTTCACTTAACTATTAAACGTAATCAATATTCTTGCACCCACATTTTTGGTTTGTGAACACAATCTCCGAGAAAGCTATTTCTTAAACGACTACGATATAATCTGTGAAATAAAGCGATCATTGCAAACTCAATGTCTTTGAAAGTGCTTTTCTAGATCACATTTGTTCCGTTCCTATGACTTTTGTTATATTACCTTTACCTAATGAACAGATGAATAGAGACAGGCAAAAGCTAAAGATACATTTGTCTTATTTGATTGAAAGCACAAATTTAAGAGGCCTTTTACTTGAACAAAAGAATAGCGGAAGTGGTGGAAGAAAATATATGTCTAAGTACATGTACATAATGAAACAGTCTGAGACCTATTTCGCTTTCACCACATAGAGTTACATATCAACTGACTAAAATTAATATAATACTCAAACAGCTGACTTGAAACATGGCCAAGAAAGTTGATATAAACTCTGTGCTTGGGCTTAATGCATTAATAGATATGTCATTAACCTGGTACTGTATTACACTTCTTATAATAATCAATATAATTGTAATTATTAAGAAATGCATTGTGTTAAACAATTTATAACACCGAGGAGGAAATAAGTAAGTTATAGCGAGCATTCTTTGATCAAGTTTGTTCATTAAAAGTAATGTAGTATACAACATCTACCATGTCCCCTAGCACCAACTTATATGAGGCGAAACTCTACAATAAATTAACATTAATGGATTCCATGGCCTCAAAGGAATTTGAAATTATAAGTAATAAAGTTATATTTCAAAAATATCAATTAAATCAGAGTGGCCAGAGGCTGAACGTTTAACTAAATTGCCCATGCGTAATCACCATAATAAACCAGAGGCTTTAATTACTATGTGTTGCCGTTCATGAACTGACAATTGATCTAAAGAAATAGTGTTTTGTTCACTTACTTTAAGGAAATTGTGTACAATGCATTTCCGCTATATCTTTAATAGAACATTTATACAGTTTTTATTAAATTCATCAATCAATCACCGTATTAGTCCATAAAACATCTAAAGCTGTTTATTCCACATGGTAATTGCTCTGTCTACTTAAAGGACAGCATAAAAGAAAACTAGCCTGTCATTAAACTCAGATCTAAAGACACTGTGTAATAAGTTGTGCAAAGACTAGAACCATGATGTTAAGCCAACGAAGCTTTGTGTAAAATACTCTCACTTTATGTAGCTGTCTCCAAATCAAGAAAAAAACTTTTAAATGTCTGTTGAACGCCCATTACATTTCACCACACCATGCTGCAAGGCAACCGTAGCTTTACATAAAATGCTCTCACTTTATGTAGCTATCTCCGTATCAAGAGTAAATATGCCAGTATTCTGACTCCTTTTTATAAGAACGTAAAACGCCTATTACTTTTTGTAGCTCTTCGCAAACGGACTGAATATTCTTGCGTTTTAATGCATTTATATAATCGCCCACTATTTTGCACAATTATTTTTTACACTATTTCATGATTTTACCAAACGCTTTTTACATATTGTTGTCTATCAAACAATATGCAAACAGATCCATTGAAAAAAAGGGTAAGTAATCAAGCAAATAATGATCAACTGATTTTAATTGAGTCAGTCCATGAGAGGTAATTAAATGCGCTGCACCCTTACGACCCCTAACACCAGATCAAGCGGAATTTTATTATACTAGTACATGAAATGAACTCTAAGGAAATAGACAAAATGTTTAGTGTTTTTTTTTTTTGTAATATACATTTGTTACCAGTTTTACTTTATTTCATGGCTACTGTAAATATTTTTTAAGCATTAACATATTTGTAACATCAGGGATTCTCGCCTAATGTATTTATATCAACATCGGTATATTCTTGACCAATGGCAAAATGCCTGGTTAATGAGATATCGTAAACACGAAAATGTATCAGTTAACTCTGTTGTGTTACAAATATTTTTAAACTGAACAAATAGGAAATACATTGTGTATTATATATAGCATAACGTTTCTTTATAATCTTTTGTTTGTTATAGAACATTTGTTTTGACTCCTTTACAAACAAATTATGATGAGCAAACACATTCTGTTCTATAGAATAAAAAAACTAGATTAGTTTAAAACATAAATATTGGCTTAATTCTACAAGTACACGTGCGCCCTAAACAATTTCGAGTCAAGCAAGTTAACTATGAAGGCTTTCTATCCTGAATAATCACGCTTTTTACTTGACTAATTATTTCATACTGCTCTCTTACAACTATGCTAGAACTTTTAAAAGTGTTTAGTGTGTCATATTTTTCTGGAACGCTCATTGGTTTGATTGTACACGTTCCCTAGATAGACATATAACTACGTGGAATGTTAAATACCACGAGAAACCGATAGCCATTGCAACATTATAAACAGAAATAACAGAAATTGTAAAACTTAAAACAACACTCGTAAGTCTTCTTTTTGTAGAGGATAGCAAATATTGCGCTGACACAACTTTCTTGTGTCTACACAGAATCTTCGTAATCGTAAGCAGACATGTTAAAAGGCTTAATCCAATCTAACAGATTCGATCATTCTACCATTGAAAATTTTCTTTTCAACTTTGCCAAACGCTTTAATTATTTATAGGCAATCAGACTTCAATAACACAGTAATTACAGAAATACTTCGGCATTCAGACTATTATTGGAAATCCGAAAATATTTTCACAATCTCTCCAGGAATGACCTCATGTTACTACGAAGTGTAACATCAATTATATCACTTCCGAAGTATTGCAATTCAGCAGATTCACACGGACATATTCAGTGAACGTTGTGGATCCTCATATTGAGTTGGACAAGTTCTGTTATTATATTTTTGTAGTATACAAAAGTGACCATGCGTATAACGTACATACTGAGAACTTTAATTGACATTCGTCTACGGGGCTTTTTAAATATATTTTATTCTGAAATACTTCCTTATTAGACAAGAAACGGAATTAAACTAGATCGCAAATGTGCGAAAGTATATTAGCTCTTACGCTTTAAGACATACTCCCGCTTTCAGATTGCTCATATAAATATAACAATTATTCTCGCGCAAATCTAAATTGTTTGCCATTCACTTTTAAATTTCTACATTTCTGAAACTAGGTGAATATTTTTCAAATTTTCAGTGTACATTACCCCTTATGACTTAAAACAAGCGTGTTATTATTTTGCTTGGTCAAGTTCCATGCTTCCAAGTTATCTTCTTATAGATTGTATTTATAATATATTAAGAAATATGTATGATTAATGTTTAATAAATAAGATTTTAAAATTACACCAAACTCGCACTATGCAATCATGTAATTCTATTCTTCAACCGAAAAACCAAAATTTGTGGTAAGTTATGTAATACACTCAGTTCCAAAAGAAAGTGTGCACTTAGTTTTCTAGTATTTTTTCTCGGTTATTTTCATGAAAACTTATAATGTTTGGTACCAAAATTTAAATCAGTTCGTAAACAAATAGGTGTGCATTTTAGATTTTGAGTTATACCTGAGAGTTAGTGTATGAAAAAAATGAAACAAAAACGTCGGGGAATTTTTTGAAATATTTAAAACTTAAAAATTGCACACTTTCTTTTGGACCTGAGTATACTGTACCATTTGTTTAAACTTGCATTTCGAAAGTAACAAGACAGATTTTTCTACAATTTAATTCCGTTAAACATTTCAAAAGAGTGGGGTGGTGGGATGGGGGTAACACATCCTAATGCAGTTATGAAATTGCTGATAATGTTTGACTTCCAATTATTTCGGGGTTGATTCCACTTTTATGTTATTTTAATGCATAAGAAGACCATGAGTATATGAATAACGAACTTAAAAGTACATAAATATGGATGACACAAAATACAGGTGTTTTTCCCGTTTTCTCAAATATATGATATCGGTTTTTATTTCTTTTGTTATTTCGGAACATCAATAAATTGTGTACATGAAGACACATATTATTAGTATAAAACGAGCAGTTTTAATAACATACATTCGAAATACAATTTTAGGGAGTAAGCAACTATTCTTTCTGGGCTAGCATAAAAGATATTTGACTCAGCTGAGCAATATATATTTGTCTGGATATATGCCCGAAAAAGAAACAACACTTTATGTAATATCTAATTATCAAGGTCCCGTAACTACGCTTAGTAACGACATGTGCACTTCTGACGGTTAAAGTATACAATATCTTGTAATGTGGTTTTATTTTATGAGATGTCCACACAGACGAATATATTCATCAGAGAACTTGTTATCCTCGATGGAACTTAAATAAAAAACAATATTAATCTGTAAAATATATATAGTTACACATTACTGGTGTCCGTAGCTCTCATACACTGCTACAGTCTTGCAAAGATTTTATTTCAAATTCATCAATATCTAAGGCTTGAAAACAATTTTTAGGAAAATTACAATACAACGTCTTAGGGAACGAGAAACAAATAACAATTCTCATTTATCATCAATATTACTTTTTAAAAAGACACGTTAAGAAAATTCAATGCTAAATGCATAAAAGACCAATCTTCTGCATTCGGAGACTGGAAATGCTTATGTGATCACAAGGCTAAGTTGAAGGTTCATCAGTTACTGATGCTTTAGTTAGTGATCAGAAACCATTTTCAGTTGCAAGTTCCCTGTGCTCTACAACTTACCCCTAAAACAATAGGAGTTCGAAACGTTCTAAATTTATTTAGCTTTTTTATTCTCAAAGTCATTGTTACTTTGACATTTAACCTACTGACTCCATCTACTGACCACAGGCATTCATCTTATGAATTTTGACGACTGTAGGCCATAGACGATTCTAAGCTCAAAGTCATCCTGACCATGACCTACTGACCTGAGAAGCAATAGGAGACGTCTGTTGACCACCAGCAATCATCCCTTTAAAGTTATACAACTGTTGGCCAAAGCGTTCTTTAGTTATCGGTCAATTTTCTGCTTAAGGACACCAAAATCAATAATTTTCTGAAATTAAGTTAGAGAGCGCATGCATATCAGAACAAAAGATTCTCTGTGTTCTGCTTTACTATTCAAATGACAAATGACAAATGTGTTAAACACTATTTCAGAAACTATTATCAGTGTGTTTAATTATGTGTAAAAGTCTAATTTATTAACCCATTAGAGCACTGCATTCTTCCTCAATTTGAGTATGTATCCGAACAATGCATCTATTTTCAATGAATTGTCAAAATATATTTTATATGATAATTTTACAAGATAATTTTGCAATAGCCCTTTTAGAACATTGAACAGAAATCACATTACTTTCGAGCTGAAATTTTGTCAGTGCAAAAAACCAGTGTTCCGGATAGGGCAACGTACTTATATAAAACTATATGTCTATAATTATTTATCTTGATATCGTGACTATCAACTCCTACATCTTATATTAATCACTTTTGACGCCTCATTTCTGTTAGAACCCTTCGGCACGAGAGAGAGGAGGAGCCAGTTTCCCTTTGGATGCTGAGCAAGGGAGCATTGGTACCATATTTAACGTTTCTGGTATTACGTGACCGGGGATCGAACACACGACATCCCGCACTCGAAGCGAATACGCTCGAGCGCAGGGCCATCGAGACAATAAATGTATCTAACGTCTGTACTTCTTTTTATGGGCTGTAAGCCTGACAAAAATGCAAGAAATCTCTTCTAAACAAAACTATGATAAATAGGCATACGCTTATAGATATCAATTAATTCAATTCAATAAAAGCGGACTGCGTAAAGAACCTATTAACACATTTTTGAAAATGAAGACTTTTAAAGGATGCATACATTGTGATGGTCAATCAAAGTCCTAACTGTTAATCCCTCAGAAAACATTCTTTTGTGAATGAAATAAACTGAGTGAATTTCACTTGTGTTGTTCTGATTAATCTCTTGTGGCGATCTTCCAAACTAGGTATACTTTTATATAGTAACCTTTATATAAGTTTACCCGTTATATATATACCGTAGTTTGCAGTTGTTGTTTGTGCAATAATTTATTGTAACTGGACTTATAATTTTTCATTTCGCAAGTTATTATATCCTACAATGTATTCATTAAATGCAAATTACTTTACAGCAGTTACCAGTAATTTAGTTTATTGTTTTCATACGCTATCATTCTCACAACGTCCGATCATGCGAGGAATTATCTCCCCCTTGGCATCGAAAACGCAAAAATTTCTCTTCCTTTTAAGAGAAAACGCAGAAATTAAACACGCTGAAATTTATTTCACATTATTTGGGGCCAAAACGCAGAATATTTTGACCGCAGAAATAACCCGCTATACGGTATAAAGAACTAATGAATTTAATGCTAATCTGGTTTGATGGTAATTTACTGTCTTAATAAAATATCTTTAATATGGATATAATAGAAAACTTTAAAGGAACAAAGTCCTGAAAAACGTGCGTATAATTTTATTATCAGATGCGGAAAATGTATCAAATATCTAATGGAACAATTGGTTTATCGAAATATTGAAGATATACAATATGACCTTAGCAAACTGATTGATATATAACTGTAAAGTAGTAAACAAAAATCAAGAAGCACATACTATTATAATCTTCATCATGATAATTTTGCTTCTTCCATACTTCGAATGATACGCAGATACGCATTTTATTCTATACGACATGTCTGGTGTTGGAATGTAGAATACTTTTATATATAAACACTAACAAGTATATCCACGTCTAAAGATCGTGATGTATCTTATACGCTGACTAAACTTACGATTTCCCTCTCCCGTAACTATTTCAAGATGTTGTTGAAAAGGTATCAGTATCAGTAATTAGCAATGTTTAGAATTTCATATAAAAATATCTTCAAAGAAGCAAACAACTACAACTGATACATCACAGAATCAATTAAAATCTTGCACGATACCGATTATTGCATAGCTTTCGATACACATAATAGTGGCTGCGTTTTACTACCATTAATTTTTATCTAGTCTCCTGCGAATAACTGAATACTTCGGCCATTATGGTGATATTTGAAAGTGCACAGGTTTTATAGGGGAATGTATTTTTTATAGGTATGTACAGTGATATTGGTGCATTCATAAATATGGTGAAATTCGTTACGAATTTTTGAATTGGATCAATAAATATCCAAGCAGGGAGGAAATATGGTGTATATATCGAAAACCATGTTTAACTAATCTTGCAAAAGAAGCGGAAACGATTGAAATGGCTACATTAGCTTCAAATCAATCTGAAATTAAGATTAAGCTTTAAGATGTTGACAGAATTTTCAGTTGTTAGAATGCTTTCATAATTTATATCAAAATGGCACAATTTCTAAATATGTAAATAACTTGAAAATACAGAACTTATTATGTAGCAATAAATATTTGTAATTCAATGAAAATGAAAGAAGTTGTTAAAAAATGTGATATTTACAAGATGTGTAGGTACAAAGGTACTGAATAAGACATACTATGTGGATCAACACTTATGACGTTGCGTACGTTGTTGGCGAACATCGGAAATTTTTCAGCTTCGTTCACTTCAATGTTTCATGAAATTCGTTTTAAAAATACGGTTGTTTATCTTCTTATATCATAAGAAAGGCAAAACAATCTTCCTGTTAGTAAATATGATCGCATTTGCGTTTAACAATTAGTAAAAATTAAATTCGACATAGAATCATAGAAAACAACACAAAAACGTCATGTAAGATGTAACAGAATTCGCCAATGCGCATTATCTAACGGCCTGGTAAATTCATAAAATTATTTTTTTCCGTCAAATAAGAAGACTCGGTGACGTGACGTAAACTATATTTGACGTCATTGCAGTCATTTGCTGTTCAATACTTCCTGTAACAAACAGGAAGCAAAAGACAGATCCAACTTAAAACGTAAGATTTAATGTCTTCCCTCGACAGGATTTGTTAAAATTTCTGTATTTTCTTTAACTATTGTATGCTTTCTATAATATTTATTTTGACAAAAAGTACATAAATTCTACTTTTGAATTAGTAAGTTTTTGTCGTATTTTGACTCTGGTAATGGCGTTTAATACATGTATACTTTAATCTAGCCGCGATGTCACACGAGCCAAAAAATGCAAAAAATAAAATTACGAAGTTGTTACGTGCCGAAATATTTAAAGAAATATGTATTTGTTTACAAAACAACGACTACAGTCTGAAAGTGCATACAATTGTCTGCAAATTGATATGCATAAGTCTTACGTTTAAATTTCTTACGTTGAATATGAATTAAATTTAACACATGAAAATTGCAAAATCTAGCCGAGATGTCACAGCCGTGAAATTAATGTAACGTCGACGTTACGTTTGAAAACTAAATAATGTATATGTATTACAATCGTATCTGAACACCGCAATATAATTCACTGTCTGATAAATAATTTGATTGAATAAATATTATATTGTACATCTATATCAAATATTTCCTTAAATATCGAAACGACATGATTTATGAAAAGTGTAGTACAACCACCCCAAGTAATCCCTGTAACGTCTAAACGGCTTAAAACGATGATAATGTCAGTTACGCTAATGTACGCCAACAATGAGCGTAACGTCTTATGCGTTTTAACGTGTTGAATCGTACCAATTGACTTTGTCTGAATTATTTATGTTTATATGCATGCATCGATAAGTCGACCTAGATGGTCTCGCCCTTCCAAATTAATGAAATTTGTGTTAGAGATATCGACTAACTGTACAATTTCGATTTACAACGTTTTAGCGCAGTGATTTATTATAAAACGCACGCGCGCATGTCATGTTCAGTAATGCAAAAGCGGAAGAACAAGTGTTCCTTCCAATAATCACACAATTAACTTGAAAAAGTTCATGTTGTAAATATAATATAAAAGTTATACAATTTCTGATAACAGTGTTATTGTAAAAAAACAAAAACAATTTGTCTGTTGGGAAGTTTTGTTCAGGATATATTTTCGCTGCAACATTCGCGAAAAGTACTTCGCAAAATAAATTTGCTTCGTTTTTTGTGCAAACAAAAATAATATTTCACCACGTGTGTTACCAATTTCACGTAATCTGTTTTGTCTACATAAAAACTATCAATATAAGATAACTGTGTCGTAATAACACACCCGGCATCATTCGTATTCACCGTGAATGCACTCTTCAGGAATAAATGCGACAACAGCCTTTAGGCTATTAGCCGCCGCCAAATTCCATTACTATGTCTTTCGTATGTCGTTGCAACGGGATAGTACGGCACATAAAACTAATATTAGTTTGCGGAAGCCCGGTGTGTATTAATCGACCTTTTATTTTACAAACGAAAAACAAAAATTTCGCCAATTCTTAGTAAATAGGTTTTAAATCCAGCTATGCTTGTGGATATCTTTTAAAAACGAGTTGTCAAAGCATAATCTGCCATCATTTATATGATCATTTGTACAGTCGTTCTTCAATAATTCAATGTAATGAAATCATTGTAGTCTTTACTAAGATTAAGTATGACCCAAGTGCATATTTCATACATACATAGGGTTTAGGGTTAGGGTTAGGGTAGCTTAAAAATATTAGTGTTGAATATATCAAAATTTCAAATCCTTTAAATCTCTAAAACCGTAGTTCCTTTTAAGTTTAAAATTGGTGCTTGTACGATACAGGTGAACATTAAAAGGGGGCATAGTAACGGGGGCGTGAATAGAATGTACACCACCAACATATGAAAACAATGTATATATATATATATATGTATATATAACATATAAAACAAAACGGACAAAATGCTGAAAATAAGGACATCACTTTGGAACGGATGGTTGCCTACTTTCATGTTTTTAAACGCTTTTGGGGTATACCAACATCACACATACCCTTATTTCAATTAATTGTAAAAAGAAATGTAAATGCAAAACAATAAAGCTTTATACAAAATTTGGTTTGGTTTTGAAAAGAAAGGTTCTGGGTGGCTGTTATGGCATTTGGATTTAGGGGTATTGTCAAAGGTGTTTTGGGACTCATACTCTTGCCGATATAGTGCTTAACGTTTTTCAAATCCAATTCAAACTTGTGTTGAGAATAAACGCAACCGCACCAGATACATCTCAGAATCTATTAAAATCTTCTAACATGCTGACTAAATTATATATTTTAATACACATTAGACTTTCGGCTTATTACTGCAATTATCTTGTCCCTAGTGTCTTATGAATAATTGAATAATTTCAGTTGCCATGGTGATATCCAAAAGGTTTCAAACAATAAATTCACAGCTTTTACAGCGACTCCGATTTAGCTAAAGCTAGAATGACATTTGTATAAAGTGTTTTGAAGTTCAAACGTATAGTTAAATGGCTTTCGAACTTTTGCGTTGGATCAATATATATAATGCATAGATTAACAAGAAGAAAAGAGAGTTGTATGTAGAAAGAAAATTTAATACATGTATGTTTTGTATTTAAGCTATCATAAGGGTTCTTAGTCAATTCTATATTCAACCCAAAATCCATTTCACTGGATTCAGAATCTACGTACGTGTTGTAAGATCTTTATTTTTACTTAAACATAATGTCGATTTCAACGACCCACTGATTAGAAACCTATGAATAAAAGGACATTATACAACATAGAAGCCACATTCTAACATGGCTCGATTTGATTTCCGGTTAAACAAAGAAGAAAATCAAGCTCTGTATATTCTGCGATAAACAACGGTTGACGCGCGGACCGGTAAGAAAGCATTATGACGTCAATTATGACGTCAACATTGCCGCATGACGTCCGATATATTATTCCTCACGTAAATGAAGTTCAGTATAATATTTATTAAAATATATTCATGAGCATGTCAGAATGAAAACAATCAAGGCCTTCTAGTAATTTATCGTCTAATTTACCACGGTTCATCGTTCAGATGCTTCAGTATTTAACCACTCGGGCTTTCAATTCTTACGCATCTGAGCTCTGAACCGTTGTAAATCAGACGATAAACAACTCGAAGGCCTTGATTATGTGTTAATTAAAAGAACGCCGTCGCCAATACAACACTTAATTATCTCGCATCCATAAATTTTTAATACCTTTCAGCAAAAGGTTGTATACTCATTGTAAATCACAACAATGTCTATTTTATTTGGACACCAATTTTAACTTTTAATATAAAACATTATTCATCGGTGATTGACAGTATCAGAAAGATCTTGTTTACGATATTCTAGGTGTAATGAATACAACTAGAAAAAGTTTGCTGATAACTACATCAAGACTAAAATATAATATCAAACTAACACCGTGACTTTTTTAAAACGCAAGACAAATCAAGTAAAAGCAAAAGTGTTCAAACTTAGAATTTTAACTCTAAAACTCCTGATTTTCCTTAAAGCTTACAATAGCACCTGGTATTCCATGCCGGAAATGTTGTTTTGAAACTGTGGCATGTTAAACAAAAACAAAACTAACAGAACACCGGAATACATTTTTAGGCCATACAGTAGTAAATAAATTTGCTATGTGTTCTATATAAAATTAACAATCTTCTAAGTGCTGTGTAACACAATAGCCACACCATTTAAAATAAATTACTAGCCATATGTTCTTAAATGACCTATATACCACCAAAAACACCAAGAAAAGTATGGGTCATATATCTTCTAAGAGAGATTTTTTCACTGACAGGTCAACACTATGGAATATCTTCCAAACTGACAGCTAAAATTTGGGTATGAACACATGAGTAGTAAGGTTTGTTTACATTTCTATAAATGCACAATAGCTCCTTGAAAATGCTAACAAAATGTCAAGTATAGGTCCACAATGAAACAAAAACAGGAACTGGCTTACATAAAACATGAAAATGCCACTTTAACTAGAAAAATTGGGATTTTTTTCTTTCCGCCATTATCCGGAAGTGCTGCTTGATTACCTATTGACCCGGAAGTGCTGCTTAACTAACTATTTAGTACTATCGGACATTTTAACTTAAAGATGATGCAGTAGACACCAACACAGAGGAATACAGATTAAGACAAATAATAACTAGAAAATGCTTTTGTAAAAAAGCGCATGTCTCCCCCAATGCAAAGTCCTATAGGCAAGAAGTCAATAGGGGTCAGGAGCGAAAGTCAAAGAGACACTGATGGTTGGCTGCAATAAGGATCATCTACTTGGCATGTCCAGTCATCCCGCTAAATTTCAACACTCTTGGCCTAGTGGTTCTCAAGTCACTGTTCAGGCTCCTGTGACCTTGACCTTTGATCAAGTGACCTCAAAATAAATAGGGGTCATCTACTCTGCATGTCCAATCATCCTATTAAGTTTCAACATTGTAGGTCAAGTGCTTCTCAAGTTATTTCCAAAAAATAATTTTACATGAACAGGCCACTGTGACCTTGCCCTTTAATAGACTGACCCAAAAATCAATAGGGGTCATCTACTCTGCATGTTCAATCATCCTATGAAGTTTCAACATTCTGGGTCAGTGGTTCTCAAGTTATTCATCGGAACTGGTTATCAATGTTCAGGCCCCTGTGACCTTGACCTTTAACAGAGTGACCCCAAAAACAATAGGGGTCATTTACTCTGCATGAACAATCATCCTATGAAGTTTCAACATTCTGGGTCGAGAGGTTCTCAAGTTATTGATTGGAAATGGTTTTCCATGTTCAGGCCCCTGTGGCCTTGACCTTTAACAGAGCGACCCTAAAATCGTTAGGGGTCATCTACTCTGCATGACCAATCATCCTATGAAGTTTCATCATTCTGGGTCAAGTGGTTCTCAAGTTACTGACCGGAAATGGTTTTCAATGTTCGGGCCCCTGTGACCTTGACCTTTTACAGAGTGAACCCTTCGGACCAATCATCCTATGACGTTTCAACATTCTGGGTCAAGTGGTTCTCTCGTTAGGGGTCATCTACTCTGCATGACCAATCATCCTATTAAGTTTCAACATTCTGGGTCAAGTGGTTCTCAAGTTACTGACCGGAAATGGTTTTCAATGTTCAGGCCCCTGTGACCTTGACCTTTGACAGAGTGACCCCAAAATCAATAGGGGTCATCTACTCTTCATGACCAATCATCCTATGAAGTTTCAACATTCTGGGTCAAGTGGTTCTCTAGTTATTGATCGGAAATGGTTTTCAAGGTTCAGGCCCCTGTGACCTTAACCTTTGACTGAGTGACCCCAAAATCAATAGGAGTCATCTACTCTTCATGACCAATCATCCTATGACGTTTCAACATTCTGGGTCAAGTGGTTCTCTAGTTATTGATCGGAAATGGTTTTCAATGTTCAGGCCCCTGTGACCTTGACCTTTGACGGAGTGACCCCAAAAACAATAGGGGTCGTCTACTCTAGCAGCCCTACAACTCTATGAAGTTTGAAGGTTCTAGGTCAAATGGTTCTCCAGTTATTGCTCGGAAATGAAGTGTGACGTACGGACGGACAGACGGACGGACGGACAGGGCAAAAGCATATGTCTCCTGGGGGAGACATAATTATCTTTCATTACATCTATAATAAAATCCTTCGGAAATTAGAATGCAACCAAGCAAAATAATCGCAAACTCGGTTTTATTTGGTCTGTTCATGAGAAATGATGAAACGTTCAACACCTAAGCAGAATGGTTACAGATATTAATAGACTCCCAAATAATCAAACAATAGAACAAATTAATACGATACTTGATTTCAGGATATTTATTAAGGATTTTTATATCTTAATATAAACCTTAATCTGAAAAATGATTTGTTTTAGATTTATGGATAATATGTCTAGTCGTATGTCGGCGCATGTGTTCAAAATAAGTGTATGATAGTTATGGAATGATCTCATGTCCATATTATTTTTGTCAAGGATACTTTTATAACATGCTAGAACTAAATAAAGGGAAACAGCATTCCTTAAAGCAAAATAATAAATTGGTCATGAAATACACGGTAGTTATTTAATAAATATATATTTTCTTAGTATGCAGTACGTGTGTTACGATTTTTTGTAACGTAAATGAAAACGTACGCGACACATCACATAACCTACTTAACCTTGCAAGAAACCGACTAACATATTTTTTAGCTTTGCAGTTTTTTTTTTACTTCAACGTCTTGTAGTTGCAGTTGTCCAAACTTTCTTCAAATAGGATCTAATTGAACATCTCCAGTCACCGCTGTGATGTCTTGAAATAATCAATTCACAGATTTTCTTTTGGAAGTATTTTCAATTAGGCTGGCAGTAATAATGGGGCAATTCTTTCTGAAGCGCAAAATTACTAATAGAAAAGAAATTTTATCTTAAATTTGTGCATGAGAAAACAGAATGCAGTTTGTTGAAATACTGCCTTCCAAGCGTATAGCTCATGATGAAGAATATCAAGTGCATAAAAGATAAGCAATAATTTTCATTTGTAAATTGTTGAAAAACTTCCAGAGGCATAGATATGATAGCTTTAACTTTTTGTATCCACATCTGACATTACATCGTGTTTTGTACTCGTAAACCACTATATTATTTCAAATATACTTGGGATTTACAAAGATATATTTCATTTTGGTATTCTGTTTGGTTACGTCATGCTTGTTTCATTTGCCAAAGATACTCATATTGGTTGCTGCACACTGAATATTGAATAATGGCAACTTATATAGCGCCTTTTGTGTGCGACAATGGCGTATAATTATTTTTCAAAGATATACAGAGGTGGTCCATTAAATGTGTCTGGCTGAGGCAACGTGAGGTGTTCCTTGATTTTACAAACATTTACATGTTTGAATATTTAAGTTTTCAACCAGCTTAGAACAGCAAGTGAATGCTGTAATTACTTTTCTATATTTTTCGATTATTTTTATCTACTATTAGGATTTTCTCCACCAAAACACCAGCATAACCTCAATTAGCTGATCGTTTATAACCAGGATAAACTTCCCATTTTCAGTGGCGGACTTTCTCGCCCAGACATGTCGAAAAAAAATGACCCTAAATTTATTTACGTAATAAATTTTAGCTTTGCATTTTATATTGTTAATTGTTTGTCAATTTATGGCTTAAAGATCATTTATCAATCTAGTAATGCCTTTAGTTGTTTTTTCTCCATACAAGTTTCTATTGAGTTTTGATGGCTGTCGCGGATAACATAAATGCATTTTATGTCCCATAAAAACTATTTATGTGCAATACTACCCAAGGGCCTAGATCACTAACAGTGTTGTTTAATATAGACCATCATACTGCCTTTCTTTGCCGATAGATAATCTATGCATATGTTATTAGGCTACGTAAGTATCAACCTATCATTTTCAGAGGAAACTTTGGCTCGCAAAAAGACTACACAAAATATGTTTTTCCCACCCGCTCACAACATTTTAGGTCAAAGAGACGCGGTAAGCTTGTGTTTCATGGACTGACAATTTTACTTTCAGTATATATTTGTAACTGTCTGAAATCTATTATTGATATTTACATTTTTTACTTAGTTAAACTATTTTAAATTTATGTCTTATTTTGGTTGTTTACGTACTTGTCTTTCGGTTGGTTTACATATTTCTAGTCGAAAGAAATTAGCCTATGGATGTTCTCGTCATGAGATGTTGAAAACATACCATATCATTGTTAAAGTTATAATTTCTGACCTTTTGATTTTATATTGCTTATTTTTTGTCGCATGTATGGGTTAATAAAAATCATTTATCGATCTAGTAATGTCTTTAATTGATTTTTCTCCGTACAAGCTTCTCTCTAGTTTTGGCGGTTGTACATATAAGTTAATACAACAGCTTCTTTATTTCGAATTCCAAAATCTATTCCCCAGAGAGATGCTTTTTCTAAACATATCAATTAAGAAAGTTCCCCCATTATCATCACTATTGCTATTTCTTTATTACAACTAAAAGATCATACACATGTTTAGCTGAATTATTTCCTATCTATATGTATACGGCGTAAAATAAATATTAAGGGTAATGAAGCCATGCATCAAAGGTTAAATGCCTTATATCAAAACAAAATTTTAATGAGTTATTGGCAGATGATTTTAATTAATATATGAATCAATCATTTTAGCTACGTAGCTAATGACAATAATTTCATTTAATTTAATTTTACTTAGCCTCGAACATATCTTTTGTTGCATGCTGAAAATAGCCACGTGTATATCTTTTGTTGCATGCTGCGAATGTATTACTTTGAACATTTTATATTTAATAGCGTTCATATTGTTCCTAATTTTCGTGAAATTTATTTATAGGCAATAAATCAGACTCAAAGAGTGTAATCATTGCAAAATACTTTGAAGTGAGGACAAATATACCCAGGCTGCCGGTTTTCTTCCTTCACAATGATAATAGCGACCATTAGCCCATGTATTCGTTTGAAAGATTTATAATAACAGTGAAAAGTAACTTCACAAGGGTGCTACAGTAATTAAGACACATGCTAAATCTTGCTTTGTCTCAGACAACCACTTGCTTCCGATGTATTTAAATCAATTACTTGTTATCTAGTTACCAAATATGTCTCATTGTCCAGATGACATTGAGATAACAGTCTCTAATAACACAAATTGTATAAGAGTAGCTTTAATACTCTACGGTTAGTTTCAACTTTGAAGTTTTATAAAAAAAGTACCTGAAAATCAGAAAAAACACATGATGCTAATACGATCTAGGTATATCTTACAAGCAATGATAATTATATCAACAACATAAGTATTAGACAAACTGGAGTTGTATATTATGACTCCTTGAGATTTTATGTACCATCTTATACCATGTAAAGTGCTCTGTTTGTTGTTTGTGAACTAAACTTATTTTTATAGAATCTCACAAAAATTCACAAGATGAAATGTTGCTTCTTTGAAAAATCACTCTTATTCATTTACATTCGTTTCTATTTCAGGATACCAATCTGGTATTCATCTACATTGATCCATCACTGAAATATGGCTGCCTCGGGACCATCTATTTTTAGAAATATAACACAGTCAGGACAATAGATTTTTCGCATATATCTCTGTTCACGAGGGAACCCTCTATAAATATATTTTTTATTTATAGGTATATAATATATGCTGAAATCGTTTGTGTGAAGTTAGCAGAATAGCAGAATAACTCCATCAGAATAGCAGAATAATTCTAGCAAGTCAACGGAAAATAGAAACGAGTATGTAATAATAGACCTTTCATGAATAGAAGGAACTGATGCAGCAGAATTGGTATCATTTTACGTTAGAAGCTTTTTTCACATACAGACGTACATTTACGAGATACATCACAGAAGAAATTAAAACCTTACAAAATCCTATTGCTTTTCTCCCTGTCATAAACATTAGACTTTCGCCTTATTACCTCGATTTAATCGTTGAATGAAGTATAATAACTTTGCTAATGATTTTCTGAACAAATGCACGGCTTCATCAGGAAACCTTAACTGACTTCACATTTCACAATTTCAAGTACAGATGTATGACTTGAAGAACTTCTGGTCAATACATATGCTTTGAACATCTGACTACACCACGGCCTGTAAACACTGGCTCGTCCTCTTTGAGGAGATGAATTGAAAAAAGAGCCAATGATACTTCCGAGGAGGCGCTAATGACCGGAACTTCATGCAGAATGTAAACAAAGAAGAAGGGTGAGTTGATTGTTTCCTTTCTCCGATAAATGTAAGGCCCTATTTTAAAAAATAGCCAATGTAGTTACACTCAGAAATGATTATACTTTTTATATATGCAGGCCATTTTGCACGGTAAATGCATTCCTTGACGTGAGAACTTTTGAAAGTTGGAAAATACAGTAAGTCCAAACCAAAAGTGGACATTTTCCCATATATTTCACCCTAATTTAAACAAATGTAAGATTTTATAGTCCCTGCATCAACCTTGCTGAAAAGCATATCTTACTACTGCATGACTTACGTGGTTTACTAGCGTGTTTATCCCGTACACGTGCATTTATCAACATGTGGAGGAGCCAACGCCGCAGAGGAGGCGCTAAGAACCGGAGTGGGAGCCAAAGCACTTTGAAATTTAGTTTTTTTTAATGTGTCATCAATTCTCACATACCAGATCTTTATCATGATTTCCTTGGATTGTGACAAACATCTGATGGATGATGTTTTAACAACATCCTATTCATTTCCTTAGAATGTATTACGAGATATTTGCACTTCTCTTTTCTTTTGCACTTATCTAATGATGGGCTATCATGGCGTTATAAGTTGTATAATTATGATATTTTCTGTGAAAGGGACATTTCCTAATGCACAACGGTTTTCATGTCCAACGCATTTTGGATTTTTTAATAGTTAGTGTTAACTTTGTGGTAGTCTTGAAATGCAATTGCAATATGTGCTTCACTAGGTACTTACAAATGCTAAATAAACATAATTGTTTACTTGTAAATTGCTTAATTCGATTACATATACGTATATGAAAATGCTAACACTCAAAATACCTCTCCCAGATGCTCTAACGATAACAAAGAAACTGAAAACGTTATATATTTATTCCCCTGTCGAACCGCATGTATCATATAGCTTTTGTCTTATCCTTGTCCGTTTGTCAGTCGTCGTTCTGCAGTCAAAGTCATATTAATTAGTTATTATTTAGTACCGGGAGGGTGCCATCTGTTGAGGCAATATTTGATGTCAGATTTGTTTTTAATTAAAGCTACGTAGTAAGAATGGGTATTGACCGTTACTGAGCTTACAGTTACAGAATTATAAATACAGTTTTCTAATTTTACTTAAATAACGTTTGTAAGGAAACATGTATGTTGATACTTAATTTCCAGCTAGCGCGATTCACTGATTTGCCGATCCTATTCTGTGGAATATCGAAAAAAAATCATTTCTTATATTTACATTATATAGTATCGCTGCCTTTCTCGATTTTATTTATGCTTTCAAATAACTCTTAAAAAATTATTTCTAAATGAATTAGAAAAGACATAAATATATTGAAAAGATAAAAAAAAAACAAAAAACAATTGAGCAAAAATATCGAGGGAGTTTTATAAATAAAGTGTACATTCTAACATGACCAGCAATGCTTAAATCGTCAAAACGATATTGTGTTCACGTCGCAGTCGGAGTCGGCATCGCCGTTGGAAATTGTTTTTTTATAAAGTCAAATATCTCTGTTACTATCAAAGCTATTGACTTGAAACTTAAAACAGTTATTTACTATCAAAGTCTACACCAGGAGAAACAATCTCTATAACTCTGATTGAGTTTTGACAGAGTTATGCCCCTTTTTAACTTAGAGTTTTAAGATTTATAAAGTTTTACTGGCAAAGCTCTTATTCAGAGTCAAGTACTGAGAAAAGTCGAGTGGGCTGTCTTATGGACAGCTCTTGTTATTTTAGGTAGATTATGTGCATTTGGGTAGTATAATACAATTTCAAGCATCAAATTATAAACATTAAAACGGAATAGATATTACATTGCGAGAACGAAAACGCTTTATACGAGTGTTCATCACCTAGGAAATGAACTGGTCAGTGGCTCCGACTCTGGACTTTTGCGCCTCCTCCAAGGCTTTGGCTCCTCTTCTTAGCCATAACTGAGCATAGAGGGGTAAAACCCGCCGTTAAAACACATAAATAATACAGATTTAACATACCATTATGGGAAAAATTGGTACAATGTATATTTACTCTTATATGTGTAAATTGGGACGAAATATATGGGTAAATCTCCACTTTTGGTTCGAACTTGCCCCATTTTCCAACTTTCAAAAGTTCTCACGTCAAGGAATGCATTTACCTTGCAAAATGGCCTGCATATATAAAAAGTATAATCATTTCTGAGTGGAACTACATTGGCTATTTTTTGAAATAGGGCCTTACATTTATCTGAGAAAGGAAACAATCTACTCACCCTTCTTCTTTGTTTACATTCTGCATAAAGTTCCGGTCATAGCGCCTCCTCGGAAGTATCATTGGCTCTTTTTTCAATTCATCTCCTTAAAGAGGACGAGCCAGTGTTTACAGGCCGTGTACACAGGGCCAGATTTAGCACTTCGTAACCGTTGGAACGGTAATTATACTTAATACGCCGTTTTTTGGACGGTCACAATACGTCAAATACCATGATTACTTGAGTCGTGATATAAGCAATCTGGCATTTATCTTTCAACAATGATATAATAGTTTAATAGTGTAAAATGTTGGTGTAATAGAAAAATAGTATGCATTCTGTAGTGACTGTATTATATTACTTTTAGAAGTTTAAATAATTAAGACGCTTTCGAATTAACAGAATGCGTAGGAAAACTTAGTAGACAAATGTGAAAAGATTGTAACTAATATCTTAAGTTTAACCGAACTAAAAGAAATTCTGTAACACCTCAATCTAATATGTTCCTTAATGTAATTTCTATACGGATATCTGGTTATAACTAGTACATGAAGGGATTTTTCTCAACTTATTCGATCTACATACAGTATACTGCCGATGTAAATTTGATCAATAAATTTGATCAGACAACAAATAAAAACAGCAGTTGTCGTAAAAAACAAACTCTTTTAAGTACATCGGAATTGATGTTCTAAAGCGATAACAGTACGAAATGTGAGTTTACTTGAAATTCTGTTCTTCTCTGACAAATATTAAAGGACGCTTCAGACGAAATACATTGTTGTTTTCTTCGAAACAAAACACAAAGTAATAAATCACAAGCGATTTAACTGATATGCTTGCTCTTCAAGACATTCGTTTAAATACTATATACAGACTGGATACTATTTCGAAATTCACATTTAGTTTCATTAAAACAGTTATATGTGTTTCGGTAATTTCAATGGCTTGGAAAATATTTAAGAATAACTGAGAACATAAAGAAGACAGAAAAGTTTAACAACAAAACTCAATCTTAAACGAAATCGAATGTACGTATAATATTTCAAATAACGTTCTAACATAACTAAGGTATCTAATACCAATGCACAGATTTATCAATCTCACATTCCATAAAAAGACTGGTTCATCTCACATTACATTACAAAGAACTGAGTAGTCTCTTTGATTAGCATACTAACTGTTATAAAAAATGCACAGGTTCTGTATCAAAATTAGATTGCTAATCCTGGATTTGCACAAGATAATGAGATTTCTGCCGATGTAAATTTGATCAATAAATTTGATCAGACAACAAATAAAAACAGCAGTTGTCGTAAAAAACAAACTCTTTTAAGTACATCGGAATTGATGTTCTAAAGCGATAACAGTACGAAATGTGAGTTTACTTGAAATTCTGTTCTTCTCTGACAAATATTAAAGAACGCTTCAGACGAAATACATTGTTGTTTCCTTCGAAACAAAACACAAAGTAATAAATCACAAGCGATTTAACTGATATGCTTGCTCTTCAAGACATTCGTTTAAATAGTATATACAGACTGGATACTATTTCGATATTCACATTTAGTTTCATTAAAACAGTTATATGTGTTTCGGTAATTTCAATGGCTTGGAAAATATTTAAGAATAACTGAGAACATAAAGAAGACAGAAAAGTTTAACAACAAAACTCAATCTTAAACGAAATCGAATGTACATATAATATTTCAAATAACGTACTAACATAACTAAGGTATCTAATACCAATGCACAGATTTATCAATCTCACATTCCATAAAAAGACTGGTTCATCTCACATTACATTACAAAGAACTGAGTAGTCTCTTTGATTAGCATACTAACTGTTATAAAAAATGCACAGGTTCTGTATCAAAATTAGATTGCTAATCCTGGATTTGCACAAGATAATGAGATTTCTGCCGATGTAAATTTGATCAATAAATTTGATCAGACAACAGATAAAAACAGCAGCTGTCGTAAAAAACAAACTCTTTTAAGTACATCGAAATTGATGTTCTAAAGCGATAACAGTACGAAATGTGATTTTACTTGAAATTCTGTTCTTCTCTGACAAATATTAAAGGACGCTTCAGACGAAATACATTGTTGTTTTCTTCGAAACAAAACACAAAGTAATAAATCACAAGCGATTTAGCTGATATGCTTGCTCTTCAAGACATTCGTTTAAATAGTATATACAGACTGGATACTATTTCGAAATTCACATTTAGTTTCATTAAAACAGTTATATGTGTTTCGGTAATTTCAATGGCTTGGAAAATATTTAAGAATAACTGAGAACATAAAGAAGACAGAAAAGTTTAACAACAAAACTCAATCTTAAACGAAATCGAATGTACATATAATATTTCAAATAACGTACTAACATAACTAAGGTATCTAATACCAATGCACAGATTTATCAATCTCACATTCCATAAAAAGACTGGTTCATCTCACATTACATTACAAAGAACTGAGTAGTCTCTTTGATTAGCATACTAACTGTTATAAAAAATGCACAGGTTCTGTATCAAAATTAGATTGCTAATCCTGGATTTGCACAAGATAATGAGATTTCTGCCGATGTAAATTTGATCAATAAATTTGATCAGACAACAAATAAAAACAGCAGTTGTCGTAAAAAACAAACTCTTTTAAGTACATCGAAATTGATGTTCTAAAGCGATAACAGTACGAAATGTGAGTTTACTTGAAATTCTGTTCTTCTCTGACAAATATTAAAGGACGCTTCAGACGAAATACATTGTTGTTTTCTTCGAAACAAAACACAAAGTAATAAATCACAAGCGATTTAACTGATATGCTTGCTCTTCAAGACATTCGTTTAAATACTATATACAGACTGGATACTATTTCGATATTCACATTTAGTTTCATTAAAACAGTTATATGTGTTTCGGTAATTTCAATGGCTTGGAAAATATTTAAGAATAACTGAGAACATAAAGAAGACAGAAAAGTTTAACAACAAAACTCAATCTTAAACGAAATCGAATGTACATATAATATTTCAAATAACGTACTAACATAACTAAGGTATCTAATACCAATGCACAGATTTATCAATCTCACATTCCATAAAAAGACTGGTTCATCTCACATTACATTACAAAGAACTGAGTAGTCTCTTTGATTAGCATACTAACTGTTATAAAAAATGCACAGGTTCTGTATCAAAATTAGATTGCTAATCCTGGATTTGCACAAGATAATGAGATTTCGTATTTCCTATGGTAACGGAAGGAATGAATATATATCTGGAGATGGAAATAATTGCTACTTGAGAAAGTGGTGTCCAATTTAGTAACGACAGGTTTGACCGGATATTGAAAAGGATTAATGGAGGTTTCAGTTTGCCTTGATCTTGTAAGCGAAAGAGATTGTTATTTATCTATAAACAGAATAAGCAGCTCTAAGAAACTCCTCGTTTCTTATATAAAAAGAAGAAATGTAAACTGTATGGATACTTTGTTAAATGTTGTAGTCATATCGATGAAATTTACAGTATGCTCATCCAAATATATACTGAAACTTAGCATTCTATTTATCACTTTAAAGATATGAGCCGTGCCATGGGAAAACCAACATAGTGGGTATGCGACCAGCATGGATCCAGACCAGCCTGCGCATCCGCGCAGTCTGGTCAGGCTCCATGCTGTTCGCTTTTAAAGCCTATTGGAATTGGAGAAACTGTTAGCGAACAGCATGGATCCTGACCAGACTGCGCGGATGCGCAGGCTGGTCTGGATCCATGCTGGTCGCATACCCACTATGTTGGTTTTCCCATGGCACGGCTAATATAACAAAAAAAACGGTGTTTACGTCAGATCATGAAAGAGCATTCGTTTTTATATACATAAAATACTATTTCCATCTTACATCTCATGAGACTTTATTCCGGTTAAGGTTTCAATTTTTATGCTGCAAGATGAAAATGAAAGCTTAACTCGTGACAAATCCTTTAATGTTCTGAATAATATTCACTTGAAATTCAATAAAATTGCATGTATGCCTTTAATCCAGAGTTCTTAACCCTTCTTTATGAGCGCAAGAGACTAAGTGAATTTACATAAATTGGATATGAAATGAAACACCTAGGAATATCTTTTGGAAGCAAAGAATACGATATGAAACTGATATACACCCTCATACTATAAAATTAAAGCATTCCACTTTGAATCCTATGCGAAAAGAGAAACTAAATCTTAAGCTTTGATGAACTGGCCAGCACATATATATTCATATTTTAGCCAGCCAAAATGTGATGAAAGGAAAAGTTCGAATCAATATCCGGGTATATTCAAAAGTTAAGACTAAGTGTAATAATCGTTAGCCTTAGATATCATTTAGTCAGTTTAAAAAACTTCATTCCACATAATTTACATCCAGAACTTCACTTTGTTCGTTTAACGGAACATTATTCTAAATGGCTTGTTATGAGATGCCTCTGACGGAGGATTGTGCAAGACAATGTTATCATATTCTCATAAAAGGTTACCAGATAATTGATTTGCACAACATCATTGTTCATTCTATTAGCAGTAGACCAGATATTAAACATCCTCTAGGGGATTCCGATTCCAGATGTTAAAGTTTCCTCAGCATAAACCACCTTACCCTATGAAAATAAGCTAATACACTGGTGTGTGGAATATAGATATTTCCGCATAGGGACATGCAGTCTGTAAGAATAATATCTGGAAGGGAGCTTAGCTCTTAAGCCATTTTAGGAAGCTTCAGTACTATCACAGGGACTCGACTGTGTCAGTGTTAACATGGTGGGGGTAAGAGTGAGGTTGGGCGCGCACCATAAACCGGTTTAAGCTCCCCAGTGGTGTTATTGCCACTGACCGTTCCAAGGCGGTGCCCCATTGTGTTCCTTTGTTTGTTCGTTTTGTCCTAATGTGTTAAATTGGCTTTGTGTGTGTGTGCGTGTATGTGTATGTGTGCGTGTGTGTTTGTGGTGTGCGCGTCTGCGAGCTGTGGGTTTCGTTTTGGGGAGGCTGCGTTTTTAGTACGTGGCATTCCCTGTTTGATATTTGTCTTTGTTTTTTATTTTTGATAAAAACTAAACCAGAAACAAACTATGCCTTAGCTCTTGTTCGTGTTTTAGTGGGTTCAAATTGTCGAATCATTTCAGTGTATTACATATAGCAATAAAATGCCTTTGCACTACTTAGTAGTTAAAAATCACAAACGGTTTCACCTTTCATATAGAACTTCCTTAAATCGTATTTATACATATTGTTAAAAAAAGTGTTGGCTATTAGAGTTTATTAATTTATGCATTGGACCATATGTCCATGAGCATACATGCAAACATAAATATATATTTACAAATAGTTACAATGTCAAGCATCAGTTGATAGAACATGTTCTAAATATCAGTAGCACTTTAATATTAGGAACTGCTATATAATATTATATACATATTCATTCATATATTATGTATCATGTATACAGCGTGAGGAAAGAGAGGTTTTCTATCAGTTAAAATAATAATAGTATTGACTTCTAATGCTTTATGTACATACATCGCTAAGTTCTTATTAATATTAACACTGTCTGCAGTCATTAATTCAATGAACCTTGGTATATTTGGTGTTGACCAGTAATATTTCTTTATATACTTTTTTTCTTTTCTCAGATCATTATAAAGCGAGCATTCTAAAACAAAATGAAATTCGTCTTCTAAGCTATTACAACAGTGACATTTTCTTTCATTGTAAGGGATTGGAACCGGTTTATGCCACCTGCCTGTTTCAATTTCTAGTCTGTGAGATGAAACTCTTAATCTACAAAGTGCATTTCTAAACTTACTTATTTTTACTAATTTTGAATAGTGTTGAAGCTTGAAACTTGAAAACAAAGTATAACTTTTTGCTCTTGATGAATCATTAATATCCGCCCTCCAGTTTTGTATAAATACACCAGTTAATCTAGTTTTTAGTACAGATATAAATAAATCATTATCACCAACTGAAATAACCACACACCATAAAAACCAAGGGATTGTAATAACATTTTCACAGATTTTGCCCAAGAGTAACTGTTTGGTTTTACTTCTAATTGTCTGCACATCAAATCGTAAACAGCCTTTACATATTTTTCATTTTCCATTTGTATAATTTTAAACCAATACTTTATAACACCCACAGCTCTTTTTGTTAACAGCGATGTCCTACCAAGCTCACCATATATAAAGTTATTCTATGTTTGGATTTTTACACCAAGTAATCTTTTACAAAAGCTTAAATGTACCCTTTCTAGCACCATAGATTAGTTTAATCCCCAAATTTCTGAACCATAATTTAAAATAGGTAAAATAAGCTTATCAAATAATTCCAACTGACTTTTTATTGGCATACATGGGTATTTAACAAGAGTTGATTTCAGTTTATACATTGCCTTTGTAGCCTATGTATCATATGTTATTTTAAAAGAACCACCAGTGGTAAAAAGGATTCCTAAATATGTAAAATTATTTGCAATATCTAAAACCTGCCCTTTAAACAGAAATTGTAGATCACTTTTTATCTGTCCACCTTTCTTAAATATCATAATTTTTGTCTTGGTAGAATTTACACTTAGTTTCCATCTATCACAATAATCTTCTAACAAAAATAAACCCTTTCTTAGTTCTTCTTCCGATTCTGCCATAATAACAATATCAACAGCATATAAAAGTAAAACATTTTTAACATTCTTATATCTATTCCATAAAACCAGTGTATCATAAAGTGTTCTTCAATATCATTCAAATAAATCGAAAACAGAAAAGGAGATAACGATTCACCCTGTCTTACCCCTAGTAAACATGAGAAATCTTCATTACTTATCTTGTTATTGTACTTTATTCTTGATCTTACATTGCTATATATAGATTTAACAATATCAAGCATTTTACCTCTAATACCTATTTTTATGAGTTTATACAAAATAATATCTCTTACTAAAATATCAAATGCTTCGGTGAAGTCTACAAACACCGCATACATTCTTTTATTATTATTCAATAAATAATTAATAAAGCCATGCAACACAAAAATATTATCGATAGTTCCCATATTTTGTCTAAAACTTGCCTGTGCTTCAATATACACATGATAATGTTCAGCCCAAGCATTTAATCTGTTATTTATAACTTTTGTAAATAATTTACCAAATGTACTTAGTAATGTTATACCTCTGTAATTACTAGCTGTATCAATGCCACATACATCATACATACATCTGCAATTATAGTTTCATGTGTTTGTTAGAAGACTGTAAGAGTGTTACAAAATGTCAGCAACAGATTACATGTCACAAAAGTGAAACATTTACATGATGTAAATTTATACATTTCTTGAGACTATTAATTTTGTAGGGCAAAGTCGATAATGGGAAAAGTTCATACAAACATGGGCTTGTAATTTGACAGTATTGTATTAAACTTTCTATAAAATGTGACATAAAAGTGGCACGTGGTATTCTACCTTTAGAAAAGTATATATATGTATTTCAGAGTAAATTACCCATTGTGCGATAAAACCTATTAATGTTATTTTGGATGTTTTACATCACAATCCTTTAACTGATACAAAAATTGTGCTCAAAGAATTTCATCTCCGTAACAAAAGTATTCAGTAAGTTCAAACGTTGTTTATTATCCCCTACGTTGATTATGTATTATTTGCTAGATCATTTGCTAAATACAGTTCTGAATTTTTTCAAAAAGTCGTCTAGGTCTCGCAATTATTCTTCTTTCAGAAATTTGAACTAGCCTTGGTGAGGTTTTCTTGAGCTTTACACAAGATATATATTTTATAATAATATCTAAATAATTAAAATCATAGATAGATATTATATTCAGAATAGACATTATTGGCAATAGTCTCTCTGTCTTTTATCCTAAGAGACTCGTATTCGTTTTTATTTTCAATTTCTATGCGGGAAGACGAAAATGAAAGCCTTATACGTGATAAATCTTAAAATGTTATGAATATTAATCACTTGAAATTCGATAAAATTCCTGATATGTCGTGAATTTAGAGAACGAATTATTCTTAGCCCTTGTTTATGAGCCGCAAGTGATTTGACGAATCTACATAATTGGATGGAAATAAATCTGATTTGATCAGGGTGTGCATACTTCATCACTTCTCTTGAGCATGCTTAGTCAAAGCGAGTCTGCTATTATTCTGCTTGGTTGAGTTATATGCTTTCAAAGGATCCTCCTATAGTCTAAGACTGAGTTAGCCCTTTTTATCTACAAAAGAATATTTGATTTTGCTAAATATTTATTCAGTGAACTTGACACAAATGTCATTATTCCGTAATAAAAAAGCAATCGTTACGTTATTATGATTTAACTTTACTGATCATCTGAATATTAAAAACCTAAACTAAGTTTCATTTAGTGTAAAAAAATGCCAGTTTTAGCTACATTTAGGAAAAATATATATTTCTTAGAACATCACAAATTCTTCAACAATAGAAAGTTAGAATCTTTTCAATATTTAACAGGATTTCAAAATTTAAAAATGGTAGCATCTTTAAGTGGAACACTTAATAAAAATTTTACAGTGTCTGTCTAAGTGACTCGACATACTGTACAGCCTTCTTTTGAAATATATTTAAAAAACAGTCATTGTACGCGTAAGTGCGGTGGTATGTGTAGACCATGCATTTATTTATAAATTAATTAATTATTAATTAATAAACAGCACCATTTCTTTTTATATTTATCCATTTTCTTGTGAAAGTTTATATTCTTTTAAGTTTTACAACTCCACCAATTTTAAAAATCGGACCTACACTGCATAATTTATGTTAATGAATGAGTTATTTATACATTCATTCTACTATCAGCCCTGATTTTTAAACTTCGAACAGAAATGTGAATCATTTACTAGCCCCGTTGTGTATTCTTTTTGTGCAGATAAATAATCAGTTCTGCTACATGCTTATGTCAAAATTGCCATAAAAATCTAATACTTTATGTCTTGTAAATTTCACAATTTCTCCGTTTCGACCTGTCCTCAAAATATTCAGACTAGTAGGATGTATTCTTCAACCTGATTTGCTTAGATCTTTATCTAAAATGTCTCCAAAATGCACAATTTTATACTTTATTGGAAAGTACTATCGAACCACATTCCAACTTGTACTACAATTATTTAGATAAGCAGGGCGTAAATTGTAACCTGATTTCCTAACTGGTTTTGAGTTTCCTTTTTTCTATTTCAAAATGCGCAATGTTATTTTTAGAACTTTAAAATTTCTCAGAATGCATGTCAGAAACCCACTCCTACCGGTACTACAATTATTAAGACTAGTAGGGTGTATTTTTCAATCTGATTTTCTCAGACTGTCTGTTATTGCTTTAAAATGCACTCTTTTTATCTTGTTGAATTTCAAATACAAACCCCACCTATACCTATACGACATTTATCCAGATTACTTTTTTGTACTTCAATCTGATTGGCTTAGATTCCTTGTCTGAAAATCACAACGTTATTCCCTTGAAGAGGAGGACATCCAAACCCCTATCACTACCTGTAATCCAATTATCCAGGCTAGCCTTGCGAACAGTTAAATCTGATTTGCACAGATTGCTTTGAAATGCAAACTTCTGTCTTCTAGAATATCATAATTTGTTAGGAAGGACCCTCATATTTCACCCATACCTGTACACCAACTACCCAGGCTATAAGTGTGCATATTCTAGATAATTTATACACAAAAATTGTCTGATATTCGTGCAGAATTTCAAATTTGTGAATCCTACCCTACATGTACTCAAATGTCAAGTATAATTGTGTCTTGGTGGATTATCAAGCTCCCATTCTCAGATTTTCTAGATCTTGGACTGGAAATATAAACTATGTAAAATTATACGTATGAAAACTTGTTTAATATTTTTGTTCCCTCCATTCTATGCAAAAATGATTATGCATCATTGTTTATTCAGGTCTGGTTATTATACTACATAAAATAATACTGGTTTTGAGACAGTGACCAGCATATATTATCACTTTTAAACTGTTTGAAATGTTTTTAAATTCTTTTCCATGGTTTATTTCGACTACTGTCTGTTTTTACAGCTGCGTTTTATTATTGTTTTGCGCAAGAATTTACAGTCAGACGATTACGTACATGCAAGGCTTCATTTGCTTTTTTGCTCTAACTACAGTTGGAGTAATAAGCTCAGTTACAAAATATATGTTATATATAATAATTTGATAATTTAGCAAATTATGTTTAATTAAGCACTTAGCATTCTTCAGTGTTAATCTAATTTTCTACATTAGAATGATATCGAAATGGGCACAGTTAAATGATCGAACTAATTTTCTATCTTCATTTGCAAAACTGTTTTTCTTATCCTGTATCAGAATACTACATTCATGGTACCGTCATAACTTAATCAGTATTCATTTACGTAAGAAGCAACGCATTTTTTGCTCAAATCGTAAATCCTGAAATAAACGAACATTTACGAGATACGTCACAGAAGAAATTAAATTCTTGCAAGAAGTCGATTGATTTACTGGCCATTATACGCATTAGACTTTCGGCTTAATACTTCAATTCGTTTGTTTCCTGGCGTCATAAAGATATTAAAACACTCTTTCTAACCTTGGAAATGATTTAATAAAATAATGGCTTCATATGAGGAAATCATGTATTAGGATTTATTGTTCAAAAGAATGGCTAATGAATTTTCTGTAAATTTCTATTCCCACTGATCCATAAATATGGGACGTAACTAAACGGGGTTAGCAATCGTGCGTCGGTAATCTATTATACCCTTTCCAAACAGTAACAATATGTGCAATGTCATTTAATACTAGAAATGCGAAATGAGCAGCCTGTCATGATAAATGATATGGCTGAAAATAAAAGAAATTAAGAAGTTTTCTTATGAAGTGTGTTATATGAATCTTTACTTCTTAATTTTACATATTGACTACATAGTGGCTGTTAAAGAAAATCAGACCGTTTTTTATTTGTTTATCATCGAACTGTTGGAAAAAAAATATTAACATACATCTTCATTCTACTGTATCAAGGAAAGTATGTTATTTTTATTTTCATCCGACAGTCACTTCTTTGTTGATTGGTACTAAAAACTAATAAGTCATAAAGGATTTAGGCAATCTCTCCCCCCCCCCCCCCCCCCCCCACCCCTCCATCGTAGAATATCAAGCTTTCAAATGTGCAAAATAATTCAAATGTGAGATGATCTCAACACAATTTCTATCGAAGCTGGTATTGTTGTAATTGTATGAACGCAGAACAACATATTTAAGAAAGTTTTTCTTGCACACTAAAAAGGAATGCTCCGTGCTCTCGGTGGTGCTGGAACATTCGTCTTATATATAGGGCTATAAGGTGAATCTCGTGCTGCATTTTATGAATGAATGCATGAATTAATACGCTACCATAATAAACGAGTGTTCAAAAGGATTTTCTTTGTTCTGTTGATTAAAGAATACGTTAAATCTAATAGTGGTTGAAGATGTGGATGGAAACATCACACTCCCGAGTAACTGCTGCTGCTTTGCAGTTACTCGGCACAACTTTGTATCCGCCCACCCAGTTATCCCCGAGCTAGATATTCCAGTTCATATCTCCAGCCTGTGAAAGATTCTTATAAAAGATTGGCTTACATATATAAAAAAGCTACTTTATAGCGGAAGACCAAAGGTGGTGCCTATGTATTTTTCAGGCTGGTGTGCACACCTTGATATAACAGTCTACCTTCCATAAGCCAGCTGGATTGCTTTCTCACATAATATAATTCTACACACGGTTTTCAGCCAACAGCAGTTAGTGACAAGTGTTTCAAAGGCTATTTAACCACTCGAGCATGAACGAATATTTATACAGCGTCGTCCCAAACAAGCATATTAAAATCAGAACTTTAAAGATGATTGAAGCATAACAGATCTCGTGTCAGATATCAAAAAGTAGATCTTTATGCATCTTTAAATATAACAAAATCTGCCCCAAAGAGAATCGTTCAATTGCAATGCTGCAAACAGAATGCCTTTCTCATAATAAATCTTTTAATGTTCTGAATATCAACCACTTTAATTAAATAAATTGTCAAATCTTAGGGACGAATTTGTCATAGTATTTGTTTATGAGCCACAAGTGACTTCACAATTTCACATTAATTGGATGAAAAATACATCCTGATGGTTTACGGTATCCTAAAACCCTTTTCATCATGTCTCCTACGAGAAAAGAGAAAATAAAATCTGACGGTCTTTATAATGTTGACTTGAAACGGCAGCAGTGAGGAAAACTTGTATGTTAAAAGTATACAGCTCGACTTACGGTAAAGGACCCGTAATGACGCTATAATCGTTAGACAATTCAGCGTACTGCGGCATACTTTTTGACCTTCCAGCAAAGAGCAAAAGACATGTCCCAACCGTAAACTGTAATGCGAGTATAGACAATGCGTGTTTTTGTAAAATGTGATACAGATGAATTTCTCCAAAATTCTCTGATAAACTGAAAAATATAATAACAGAAACACGCATGCGTGTGGTCTAACTATTAATAGTGTCTGATAATATGCATACTCTCATCAAAAGATGTACATACAGGTATAACAACAATAGAATCCTTGATAGTTTCTACATTCCAAATAAAGCTACTACAGTTTAATATTTGTGTCTATCCGATTTTATCTAAGATTTTACGAATTCTGGTCTCAATTGGCATTATTGTTTGGCCTTTCAAGAAAATTAAGATATTGATCTTTAATAAATAAACGATAATAACTTTTCATGAGATTTAGCACGACTTCTAAAAGAGAATCTGCTCATTAAATCGTAATGTAAACGAAAATGTGCGAGATACGTTACAGAATCAATTATAATCCTAAAAGAAGCCCTGTAATATACGCATCGGATACATTTATTAATTTCAGTATATTAAACAGTATTATTACATGACTCCTGATATGATATAAATCGCTGGTTTATAATTTGTGCAAGTAACTGAAATATCAAACACTAAATGTTTCTGGGCTAAAGTAAAAACTAAAAGAAATATATGAAAATTTAATTCTTAGGTCATGTAAACACTTACTGAATGGCTTTCTGGTCAAAAAGTGTATACTGTTAACCATTTTGTCTATTATTACATACTCATTTTTTCCCCGTTAAGTTACACTGGTACCGGAAACGTCAATATTTTTCCATACACTGACGCCTGAATTTCATATCGGGTGCGTGACGTAATTCAGTGTGTGTTGTTGCACAATTTTTTTTATTTAGTTTAATATTGTCAATTCTTTTGAGGCTATTGAATAATTTATGATATTTACATTATATTTATACGTGTACATGAGTATGTAATAAAAAGGTTATTATCTTTGCATCGGGAAATATGCACTCGTTCATCAGCGGAAGAATATTGCGCTCCCAAAGTCGCGCAATATTTCCGCTGAAGAACTCGTGCATATTCCCCGATACAAAGCTAATAACCTATAAATATTACATACCAATTAATCATATTTTTCTTTCCTCAAACCGAACTTTTTGTCACACATTGCTTTTGTAAACACTCGCAAGTACCCTTGCCGCCATTCTGAGTGTTCATACGGGTTTAGTTAATTTACGCTTTCTAGAGACTCGAGAAAAGACAGATCTCTATGATAGATTGTATGTAAGCTGAAGCTTGTGCTAAGGGACGCAAATGGTGTTCATACTTCATATCACATCTCAGTTACACCGAAACTGCTGTCGTTATTTTACTTGGTGCTGAAAAATCTTCTTATAAATTTGAAAAGGTAATGTGAAGTCATGGTGTTCTGCCTTCTACACAGAAATACAAAAACCAAGATTGAAGTAATAAAATACGTACCTTTGTTTAACAATAATTATTTATTAAATGTACACTATCACTGACAAACATGGTAGTGATAATTGTCTCGTGGTACAGGAGTAAGATTTGTCCTTTTTCAGATCATCTTTACTGCAGCTTTTGTTATCAAATTCCAAATGATCAAGTTGAACATTTCTCTATATTTAGCTGAATGTTGTCAACTAAATACGTTTTCATAAATGTCTAATCTAGGATTTGCACACGATAAGAAGGCTCGGGGAAATCTTGCAATGACAAAACTGAAATAATCTATGTCTAGGAAGTATAATTATCGAGACTTAAGATTTAGCCATGATCGGACAGGCAGGATATTGGAGCGGATTAACTGACGCACTAAGATGTCGCAGTGATGTATATTAGTCTTCCATATTCTCAAAACACTTCTCGAAGAGAGAATCAGGGAAGTAATTATGCAGTATGCGTACAAGGCGAATCTTTTTAAACACATGCTTTCGTGATATAATTGCATGTACGTGTATAGGGACATGGTCTTTTGCAACAATATCATCATAGTGTCATTATTTACAAGATTGCTCTTTGGCGTCTAAAGACCAAGTTCACTGTAACTTTGCAAATGGTAAAAGATATATGTCACCAAATTAACAATACAGCTGCTATACAAACATGCCTTTACTGTGGCGGTCGAATATATTTAATCTTTATTACAGTCTCATCTATGTACATACATATGTCACATTCATAATACTTAAAATCTAATGCACATAGCCATTCTAATAAAAGAATTATAAGAGACTAAAATCATTATTCATATACAAGTATCATAACACTCCCTGTAAGATACTTAAGTTCTGCAAATGTCGCTTAACATAATAAGTAAACCTATTATTACAATTAAAACCATAAAGTAATTTTTAAAACAAGTTATATTAAGAAATCAGCACCGGCCTTGATAGTGTCAAAGTGTAACCAAGTCTTTGCACCATTTACAGAACAAAAATAATTTTACAAAGAAGCCCATGTACATTATGAACATATTTACAAAGATAAAAATTGCATTGCTGTACTATATTAAAACAGGTTTTGGCACATAAACGTATCAATACCGGATTAGTAAACAGTGTAATAAGCTGGTTTGTCTTAGATAGCAATTTAAAGTTATCACAAACAACAGGGGCTTTTTCTAATAAGGGAAACTTAATATCATCATACAAGGAACAGTCTAGAATTGCATGGCTTTCATCCTCAACTACCTGGACATCACAAAATGAACAAGTGTGGTTTTCAACACTTAGATTCATAAATCTTCCAGTTTTAATCCTAAGCGGCGCAACACCACATCGAAATTTATTGAAAGCTGACCTGTGATTAAAAGGCAATATCAATTTACAGTAAATTTCAGTGTCAAAATCCAGTTTGAAAAGTTGGTATGTTTGAAGTTTGTTGCGACCTCTACCAGATCTACTATTAAGACTATGAACCGACTCGAGCCAATCAACAACAAATAAATCCACACCATTTTCTTCCACCAGTTTTACAAAATAATGCTTACTTATATTTTCATTCAGGTTACAAGAGTTGTTAATTTGCAAATGCTAATATTGTTTTTTAACAATAAAGTACCAATTTCTACAAGATGTACCAGATTTATTTTTAACCCAGGGTGCTACACGTTTACTCAGTCTGGTATGATTCATGCAAGAAAGGCGGCACCAGTAGATTGAAATACTTTTCCATTGACGGACAATACAAGGTTGCCAAGCCATTTCTTCCACTATTGCAGAATTTGGAGTATATTTCCCCACACCAAGAAAATAATCTCATGGCACGATTTTGCACAGCGTTGATGCAAAAAAATGATTTAGTTCCCCAAATAGCTGTTCCATAATTAATAACTGGCCACACATTCGAGTCATACAATTTAGTAAACACATCATATGGAACCCCACCAATTAACTTACATCTTGCAATAAGAAGACCAAGTGCACGGTTAGCACTCTGAGCAACATGTTTGGCTGTAATATTATAATCAAGGTGTTCATGTATCAATATTCCTTGGTATGTACATGTATATCTATCAGCAAACTGTAAACTTTTAAAACCACATTAAAATTAATATTCAGATCTAGGAGTTAAGTCAGGGCGAAAATGTAAATATTACTCTTAGCTTCATTGATATGCATGTCATTAATGCAAGCACCAATCATTCAAAGCTGTTAACAAATTTTGGAGATCCTTTTCATTCTCAGCTAATAAGACTAAATCATCAGCGTACAAAAGAATGCAAATACACTCATCATTAAGTTGAATGCCAATGCCTATTGATTTAAGATATAAAGCCAGATCATTGATATAAAAATTAAATTAAATAGGAGACAAATTACACCCTGTCTTAATCCATAGTTAACATTGAACCACTCTGTTTTAAAGGAATTAACCCTTACTCATGATGACACAGATGAATATGGCGATTTGATAGCCAAAACCATTTTTCCGGTTATTCCAGTTTCAGCGGTTTTTTCCCCAGAGTTTGTCTCTATTTATAGAATCGTATGCTTTACGAAATTCTATAAATGCTGTTTATGTGGTTACTTGTTAAAGCCGAAATCGTTTTATAAAACCGTTCTGTTCATCTGTGATTATATTGTTACTTTTAGCCCATGTGTTAAGGCGATTATTTAAAATACTACAATAGAACTTGTACATTACTGGTGCAAAAGATATTCCTCTGTAAGATTAGGAATCTCGAGGATCTGCTGACGATAACTTTGGTATTAGGTTAACAAATACATGTACCCCATATAGTTGGAACCGTACCTGAACAAAGAACCTCACCGGGGATATCATCTATATCACTTGCTTTGCCCTTTTTGCACTCATCTACCACTTTCTTAACTTCAAAAATACTGATATTTTCATTAAACAGCAGGGGATAAGCCGCAAAATGTTATTATCATATTCCCCGTGCTGAATGTTATTTGGAAAATAAAGAAAGATAATTCAGTAGCATATGTTATGTATTAGTAGTCAATTGTCAGTGTATAGTTTGTACTATTGACGGGATGTTTAACACAACATGTTGCTAGATTAAAGTCAAAGCTTTAAGAAAAAATATGAACATTTATTTCTGATGTCATATAACAAAACACTTATTGAATGGGTTGAGCAGTAGTTCACTATTTGCCAGCAAGCCATAAGGTTTGAATACTCACCCAAGCCATGCAACTAGTTGGTAAAATGATCATGAATAACTGAAAGTTCACATTGCGTAAAAATCTGTGTTGCTTTAATTTATAATTATAGTCTTTTATCAGAAATGTTATGCTAATATTTTACGGTAATGATATTAAAGCAAGTAACTTTAGAAAGTTTAATAGAAACGAATATGTTAGTTTTATGGCCTGGCTTTAGATAAACCATACGAGAGGCCAGTAATAATATTTGTTATTTCAGTCAAGCAACACTCTTGTTTATTAAAACTGTAAAAGAACACATAGGGACAATAAAGAGCCAAATATGTCCTGCTGAAATTTCATATGTGGGTAATATTACATAAATGGCATCAATACTTACATTTGTTCATTCAGTACAAAATATTTTGTTTGAAACTAAAGATTTTAAATGTTTATCAAAACTTGAAAAAAAAAATAGCTACTGTTCCAATATAAAGCCAATAATGACTCGTTGAAATCACACGTGTAGGTAGAACACCTCTAATGTAAATGACGGACTATTCGTTGCAAATTTGATAAGCCACAACTGACTTAATATATACTTTACATCAATCAAAGTAGAGCTTAAACTAATTGTGTACTTTAAACTGATTACGTTTAATGCTGGATACAAGAAACTGTGGCCGTGTTGTATCAAATTCTGTCTCAGATTAAGATTTCAATTTTTCCTGGTTTTGATGTGAAGACAAAATTTGAAGAAAAACAAACTAAATAAAATAAAATTATGTTAAATTTGCACTTGATTTTTGCAACTTTTATGCCCCACATAAAACAAAAAAAAAATCCATCAGTATGTGATATTTATTCAATATGGTACTATAGGCTAACAGTTTTGTATTACTGATTTAGGAAAAGTAGAAAATTGCTCGAAGGAATTCAAATATACGAAATTGAATTAAATGACGTTACGTAACATGTTGAGGTCAAGAAGGTGATTATATAATGGATAAACAAACAATCAAACAACAACAACAAAATTACATAAAACTACGAAACACCGATTTTATAAAAGCATTCTACTCATTTTGAGTGAAACGTTTGAAAATCATCATCAGTACAGTATATGCAGAATTGTTATTAGTTTTAACAGTATTAGATTGAAATCTCTGTAACCGAGTGGACAGATGATCTGATCTCTTAACGAATGTCGTAGCGAAAAGTGAATATATGGTTTGATTTTGATTGATCCTTTTATTTCCTCCGTTCTTGAAGAGCATAATATATAAACAAACACGTAGACAGGTAGACATATATCAGCAAATTTACATGTTAACAACAAAATAGTATGTATGATTTTACATGTAAAACATATACATTTTCAGTATATATAAAATCATACAATGGTTTTAGCCAAATTTTATATAATTGATAGTTTCACTCATACATTTCGTATTTTCACTGTAAATTTACCAGATATAGTTAATTGTATTATTTCACTTAACTCAGAATGATGCAAACATGAAATAAAAGAATTATCTATTATCGACAAATACTGAAAGATGTACAAGAAACGATGTTAAATGTTTTCATATTTTCAAAATAATTTTCTTTTGGTTTTATCGGAGGGTCGCTTTGAACTAAATAAAAATTTAAATAATGTCATTGACCTTCTCAGGCTAAAATAGTTGCACAAAATGACTTCTAAATCCATATATAAACAACAAAAACAAAACTTATGACTGCATGCAGAAAACCGGTATGACAAATTGTGACCTTGACCTTGACCCAAGAGATCGGGGTCATTGACGCGATACACCCTTGGGATTAGATTAACAGTTGTGCAAACTAATATCAAAATCCCTCCAAGTGCCAAAACGATATGGACCGGACACGAAAACAAAATTATACATCATTTTGTGACTTTGACATTGACCTGAGAGACCAGGGTTATAAGCGCGACACACCCTTTCAATATGGTTAATATTTGCGTCTCTCTCTACGAATGTAGAAGTTACAGCCAGGATAAAATTTACATGAACTAATGCAGAATCTGCTTAAATCTTAAGGTAAGACTTGAAGTCGACTAATCTTAAAGTGAGAGAAGACGTCTTCCTTATGTTTATGTAAGACTTGAAGTCGACTTATCTCGAAGTAAGAGCAGAAGTCTTCTTATGTTAAAATAAGACTTGAAGTCGACTAATCTTGAAGTGAGAGAAGACGTCTTCTTATCTTGAAGTGAGAGCAGAAGTCTGCTTATGTTAAAATAAGACTTGAAGTCGACTTATCTTGAAATGAGACGTAAAACTAACTAATCTTGCAGGGGGACTTGAAGTCGACTAATCTTGAAGTGAGAGTAGAAGTCTTCTTATGTTAAAATAAGACCTGAAGTCGACTAATTTGCAGCTAATTTTGCAGTGAGACTTGAAGTCGACTAATCTTGAAGCGATACTAGAAGTCTGCTTATCTTAAAGTTAACCTTGAAATCGACTTATTTTTAAGAGAGATGCGAAACTGCCTTATTATGAATCTGAAGTGGACTTATCTTGATGTTTGGTAGACTTGAACTCGACTTTTCTGTAAGTGAGGAGAATCTATCCAGGAACAAGATCAGGAACATTGTACAAATTAAACTGAATAAAGCGATAAATAAAACCTTATGCATTTTGTCCGCCTTTTTCCCCGACTATGGATAATGCAATTCATTGTTTAATTTCAATATTTGCACAGACTTTGTTAGAATGCAATTATCAGTTTGATATTTTGACAATTTTTCATTTGCCTATTTGATAAAAACTGTATAATTAAGCTATTGGTTTGACGTCATATACGGCGGTCTGACTGACTGGAAAAGGATGCGGCCAACTAATAGTAGCATCTGGTAGTTTCTACAGAAAAAAAAACAGTTACAATATATGCACTAATTTCCCTGACCAATGAATCTAAACTAGAATTAGCTAATGTTAATTACGGTCAGCTATTTGATTAATTTACCATAACATATGATTGATTTATGAATACTGCTAAAACGGGCAGCTGGCCGTTCCTGTTGACCACAAAATTGTTTATAAAGTTGACTGCGATTTTCAGAGGTAAACAGTTGGGATAAAAAGGAAATATGTGGCATTTCCATGTGATGTTTGAACAATATTACACACACATTTACAGTCCCCGTTAACTCGCTGTATTTACGGAAACGCCAATATATTGCCATGATGACTTTCGATGAAATTTTAATAACTGGCATCACGTAAATTTTTTATCATTAATCTCTAAGAGTAATCAATATGTACAACGTAATATAAAAGATTGTAAGTTTTGCATCAAGACATGTATAGTCGTTCTGTAGCGGAACAATATAGCGCAACATATCTGCATATTTTCGATACGAAATTTATAATTATAGGTTATTAGCTTTGTATCGGGAAATATGCACGAGTTCTTTAGCGGAAATATTGCGCGACTTTAGGAGCGCAATATTCTTCCGCTAAAGAACGAGTGCATATTTTCCGATGCAAAGGTAATAACCTTTTTATTACATACGCATCTACAAGTATAAATATAGTGTTCCTATCATTAATTAATTCAATAGCCTGAAAATAATTGACAATACTGAAATAAATAAAAAAAAATAGTGCAACAACACACACTAAATTACGTCACGCACCCGATATGAAAGTCAGGCGTCAGTATATGGAAAAATATTGACGTTTTCTGTAGCAGTGTAACTTAACGGGGAATAGAAACGAGTATGTAATAATCTATAATATTAGGTTATTTAACATTGTTCTGTACAATACAGAGATATATTTGGACGAGTACCCTGCTGAGAAAACCATATCGGACGAGCCGCTATATATCTCGTATTGTACAGTACAATATTAAATAACCTTTTTATTCTATATCTATTTTATCTTACTATAATAATAATAGTTTAAATTAAAAATGTTTCACTGAATATTGTATTCCTGCCTTTTCTAGTTTTTCCCAGCTTGGTATGAGTTCAAATATATATTATACAGAACAATGTTAGGCCTTAAATAACCTTTTTATTCTATATTTATTTCACTTCATACGTAATATACGTAATTCATTGAATGTTGTTTTTTCTGCGTATCATTATTAAAAAAAGTATATGGTGCAACCTCCCTACAACAGCCATTTGGCGATTTGGGTGGTAATGATACTTGGCTGAGATATTATGCCCACAAACATTGTCAGCAAGTTTGGTGAAGATCGGATGAAAACTGTTCGACTTAAAAGAGCGGACAAGACTAAATTCCCCGTTTTTCGAGTAACTCAAGGACTATAACCAAAGAGTGCCAGGATTTTTTGTACGCGCGTGCGTCCAAATACTGAAAATACAGGATTTTTGTACGCACGTGCATCCAAATACCGTAATATATTGTACGGTCACGTGTTGCAAATGAACGTTCGCTATTGGATAGATAAAATAGATATAGAATAAACGTAAATAATGGTACATTTACCAATGGAGTGGGAGGTTGGGGATTTTCAGCATTACTTTGTTAGAATTCATTAACTTTGTTTGTGTTTATTTTGTTTATGTAAACACTTTTATTGATAGGATTAATCTTTAGACTTAAGGGTAAATCAGGTATTTAATTAATCTTACAGATTATTTAGTGTTCATTCCAACCCCTGGCACAGAAGTTTGCTGCAATTTTGTCCATAATATGTTTTTGTGATACGATCTTTCAATACATCAAATACATATACCTTATATTCAAGCATTATTTCGTTCAATGAAAAGACTTTCAGATACATAATTTCAGGGTTAATGGAAATCATTTCATCACATAAATTTACTTAGAATTTTTCATCTACATTATGTTTGAGGAGATATGTATGAGTCAACGAAAATGTAACCACCATAACAAACGAGGTTGTATACGGTTCTGGCAATGTAAAATGACTTCTTAAAATGTCCAGCAACAGTTATATTATAAATGCCTTCTAAAATATGTCTATACAACTTCTTTTATAAAATACGCTACCCTTTAATTGTGCAAAAATAACATCTACCCCTGTAGTAGGAAACGCTTTAGTGTAATGTAAACGGTAAAAAGCGATGATCATATGATGTACATTGTATATGTATTACAAAATCTACGTAATCCTCACTCTTTAACCCTTAGCATGCATGCTAGATAAATTGTCGTCTGCTGGAAATGTCATCTGCTAAAATAGTAAAGTTCATTCAATTTGCTCCAAAATTGGAAGAAATACTGTCAGAGTAGCAAACAGCTTGGAACCTGATCAGACGCCGATTTAATCGGCGTCTGATCTGGTTCCAAGCTGTTTGCAAAGGCTGTTAAATTCGCCTGCAGCAGGCTAAGAGTTAACAATACGAACCTTTGTGGTATAAAGTTTGAAAAACAAGGTGTTTGTGAGCTGAAACATTTACTTTTCAGTGGATGAACGTCCTTGGGGAAGAAAATGTTATTCCACTTGGAAATAATTAATTCGTTGATTTCAAATATTAAAGATACATAAATTGGAATTTATTAGTTTGCTGCGAGGTTATCTAGACCAAATTGTGTTCCCAGGATAGGGTTTTAACTCGGAACTAAGAGTGAGGTAGCCCCGAAAGAAACCTAGCGAGTTGAAGACAAAGGTGCTGGGCCATTGGCACTCTCTTAACGAACCACAGCACCATGCAATATCGCTATGACTACACAGTCACCAAATTTCGATTTTAATACGTGTTACGATCAAACAATGAAGCTACTTATATTTCATCGCTTTACGTGAATATTTAGAACCAAAACAAACAACAGGAACAGTGCGTTAAGTATGATTGAAGTTTACGGATGGCTCTATGTAATGTTTTGTTTTAGTTCGGAGACAGAACATCCTGTTTTGCTTCTGTACTTCAACACGAAACTGTTAACCAAACATACCTATTTCCAGGCTAAATTTCAAACAAACTCTCTAATATCATTTCAAATGTATACTAGTGTGCAACCTACTTTTTTGACCAATCAGAGCAAGTTATGTTTTTAAAAATGTGATTTCTTATTCCTTAAGACCAATGTGACTGTAGCAATAATTTTCGAAGAACAGCTCCACACACTGAAGAGCGTCGACTGAATGCGCATACGTACCGATGACCGACCCTTTCGTATTTCAAAGGAAGCCGACACATTTCTGTTAGTCAAAGGGAGGCGGAGAATCCGACACGACTGACTCTGCAATTCTGATTGGTCAAACGTATATTTCACACTATGTCAGATAGAGTCCATGAAGAGAATTCTTCGAGAAAAAGAAACCTCGGTCGGTCACTCCGCTACGGTCCGTTTCCCTCCCTATCTGTTTCTTTTTCACGAAGAATTCACTTCATAAACTCTATCTATAACGAAGACGCTTTTTTCTGTTTACAGTTATAAACATATCACTTACAATTAGGTATTATAAACATATCACTTACACCTTTTCCAGTAACGGATCTTTCCTAAGAGCCAGAAAACACGTAGCTCAACAAGCCAGCAAAGCCATGTATCTTTTATTTACAAAAACCCGAAATGCTCACCTGCCAGTAGACTTAACCATCAAACTTTACCAACACACGGTTCTACCTATTCTTACCTACGGATACGAAATTTATGGGTTCGAAAATATTAATTTGCTAGAAAAAATAAATAATGATTTTCTTAGAAAAATATCGAATGCTAGGAAAAGTACTCCAATGTACATGTTATATGGAGAAACTGGGACGTTCCCAGTTTCAATATCTATAAAATCCAAGATGATATCCTTCTGGACAAGATTGCTACTAGGAAAAGAAAATAAGATTTCATTTCTGATGTATAAATATATGCTTAACCAAAATGACGTCAGTTTTAAATGGATCTCTAAAATCAAAGAAATTCTGGATTCGGTTGGAAGGTCAGACTTATGGCTTAATCAAGATGTAGCACTAAATAAAAGTACACCAAAAAGAATAAACCAAACTCTTCTCGACCAGTTCAAACAACACTGGCATAGCCAAATGCAGCTTTCTACAAAAGGTCTGTTTTACAATAGCTTTAAACATTGCCATGAATATGAAAATTATTTCAATGTACTAAGTAGGAAAGATTATCTAACGCTTTTTAAATTTCGCACCAGCAACCACAGATTTCCAGTTGAAACAGGCCATTATGATGGAACCCCTTTTCAGGAACGTATATGCCCACTGTGCAGTAATAACTCCGTCGGAAATGAACGACATTATCTACTCAGTTGCGAATTCTTTAGGCAAGAAAGAAATAGATACCTGCGCGATTCGAATATTCGGGATAGCGATCTTTCATTTCGACAAATTATACAGTCAACAGACGCAAATTCGCTAGTGCATCTCTGTTCTTTTCTACGAATTATTGATAATGCCTCCCAGTTGCAGATACGCAAATTAAGATAGCAAATATATATGACCTACAAACCTCATAGAGTAAATCCGAGCACGTGTAACCTATCCGTAATTCGCTGTTATTGATCCATATAAGCAAACACTTATTTTTGTCTAAATATAGAATGACAGGTCATTAAAGGTGATCAATCACATTTAATCAACATTAAATGACATTTTTTACTTTTTGTATATTCTGGTAGAGAATTATTTAAGAAACAAAAAGACCGATTACATAAAGTTAGATTCCTATTTGAAATGTATATTTTATTATTTTTATAAAATTTTGTAATTACTCCCCTTTCATATGAAAGTATATAAAAAGCTGCGTATTTCTTTTTATTTCGATACAATGTCTAGTTTTACATTTGCATTTGATAGACATATCAACCATTGAACAATCTGAACCAAAATGCAAGTTTTAAAGCTGTGTGTAGCTTCTGAATTCATTTATTTCCAATCTATCTTGGTTGCGCAACCAAGATAGGCAAAGGGAGGTAATAATAATTTTTCAAACTTGCGTTTCTAATGAATTTCATCTAAATACATAATTTTTAATGCAAATATTTTACAAATATATTACAATATGTCTAATATTTATACATTTCCTTAGGCAAAGTATGTTTATCAAATTTATACTTAATATGATAAAATAACTCTATCTTGGTTGGGCAACCAGGATAGGAAAATGAAATTTTAAAAATCCCTCCAGTGAAAATCTAATTTGTATTAAGTGTTACGTGAACATAAATGAGTGTAAATGATCAGATGCTAAAGTTTCGAACAAATCCGTTACATGGCCAAAATCTGATTATCCACCTTTAAAGCCTTATCACATACTCCCACGCTTTACTTTAAATCATTGCGACATATTATGTAGTTCCTACTGAACTTATATATTTCGTAATATCCCTTGTGTGTGTGTGTGTGTGTGTGTGTGTGTGTGTGTGTGTGTGTGTGTGTTTTTGTCAATGAACTAAACATCTTTTCTTCCATATTTGTTCTTTAGAAATTGTTATTAAACGTGAGTTTATCGTGTATTTGTGTTAAAGGAGTAAATGAGTTCCCCCTCAATACATATATACATGCATTTGTTAACAATTGATTGCACTCTTTTTTTTTTTGCAGGTTACTACCGGAACTAGTTTTGGCTTTATTCAAATTTATTTGTATATCCTCATGTAGTATTATATAATACCTTGGGTGAATAAAGTTATCTGTCTGTCTGTCTGTCTACAATAAGGTATTATAAACATATCACTTACAATAAGGTATTAAAAACACATCACTTACAATAAGGTGTTATAAACACATCACTTACAATAAGGTGTTATAAACAGATCACTTACAATAAGGTATTATAAACACATCACTTACAATAAGGTATTATAAACAGATCACTTACAATAAGGTATTATAAACAGATCACTTACAATAAGGTATTATAAACAGATCACTTACAATTAGGTGTTATAAACATATCACTTACAATAAGGTATTATAAACACATCACTTACAATAAGGTATTATAAACACATCACTTACAATAAGGTATTATAAACACATCACTTACAATAAGGTATTACAAACACATCACTTACAATAAGGTATTATAAACAGATCACTTAGAATTAGGTATTATAAACATATCACTTACAATAAGGTACAATAAGGTATTATAAACACATCACTAGACATTACTGTCGAAAATGATTTCCACGAAAGTCATGTCTTTTTGTCAGACATTAAGCGTGTTAAAATCTAAAAATTCATGCGTCAATGGAAGAAAGTAAAGTTCCTGTAACATGTCGTATAATAACTGGGTTCGGCTTCAGAAAATGCCTCCTATTTTATTCGGTACTTTGAAAGCATATATTTGATGTATCGATCTATCATTTTATCAAAGTGTATAAATACGGTATACGTTTAAGATGTGGAAAGTCTCTGGCAACTGACCAAAAAAATATCTCAAAATGAACAATACGACATCTTAAGATATAAGCTGGTGATTTACCTTCCCTTAAATGTCGTAAACTGTATCTTACACGTGATCCAGCTACTCCTTAATGTCGTAAAATGTATCTTACAACTGATTCAGCTGGCAATGTTGGTACCGTTTCATTCCGAGTGTGAACTGCTGATGTTTTAAAGAGATAGGTTATCTACGTTTAATAGGTTTCGTTTATTGATTACCTGGGAAAGAATCGATGCTCATTTCTTCCTGACAAGGAAAAATATTGGATCAATACTACATTTTCAATCATACTAAAATATAATTAATTTCTCTTTCATTTCCCGCAAGAGATTTTGATATTTTAAAGATATTCTGTCATAATTAGGATGAAAGCGAATAACATAATTTACACAAATTTGTCTCTTAATATACGAGTAAATATAATATCAGGAAACTCGTAAATTGTTCATCATTTAAAATTGAAGTTAAATCAAATTCTAAAACGACCCGATTTATATCACTATTAAACAAAGAAGACTGAAACTGTGTGTTCTTGTGCACACTGTTTGCACGTCACAATTATTACGTCATAGCGTCAATATTCATAACGGCGCGCTGGAAAAGAAAACAATTATTATGGTAAATATCTTTAACTATGTAGTTAACAACCCTTCATAGCGTGTTAAAATCGAAATAATACATCTCAAATATTGATTTGCTCCTGTTTTAAAACATTATTTGTCTCTAAGATGCGTATTATAATATCACTCGGACTGCGCCATCGCGGTATAATTCCTTCGCATCTGAACTCCAGATAATGATGTTATTTAATGACGAATCACACTTTACTACACCGCCCTCCTCCTTCCACAGGGGCCTCTGTGGCCGAGTGGTTACGCTCGTGGACTTCCAATCACTTGTCCCTCACCGATGTTGGTTCAAACCTCACTAGGTGTCCGCTCGCGATAAAATAATTCACAGAGGGACATCTGGTGTCTTCCTCCATCATCAAAGCTTGAAAGTCGCCATATGACCTATGATTGTGCCGGTGCGACGTTAACCCCCCTCCCACTTCCACTATCATCCAAAACGCGTGTGAAGTTTTGGTTTCATTAATTTTGTGATAATTTTGTATGTACAGGGACTCCTCGAAGGGAAAGAACTTAAACTGACATTTTTATTATTATACTTCACATTTCCTTTGCCAAATAATTACTTACACCAAAGCACAAAGTATTATTTTGTCTAAGCACGAATGTGGTAATAATTGATTTTCAAGCAATAACTCAACTGGAATGTCAAATATATAAGGCAATTGCGTATGTTTTATCACAGTGAGGTTACAAGACACAGTCTGCAGAAAGAATTAAGTAAAGAATATTTTCAGAGGGCATAATGTGTTAATTATTAAGGACCTGAAATGTCAAAGGAGCATCAAATTTCTTAAAATATGCTAAATTAGTATTCACTCTATATTTGATAGGTAAAACTAATGCACTCGATTTTCGTCGGCGTCGGCGTCTGACTAATTAAGGTTTTGTATGTGAATTTGATTCTCTGCAATCACTTGTGAGAATGGAATTTTGGTTCACATGCTTTTTCTTGATCCGATATGCAATGCATAGGTTCTACAACTCAATTTTTCTTTTATTCAGACATTTTTGCTCTCCCCTACCGCCGTCTTAAAATTTTAGTAAAATGTTGTATGTAAATTGGTATCTCATTTATCTTCAAAACAACGGAATGTTCCATGTCTTCTACTTTAATTTAAGCAAAAGCATTGCCCTTATATACTTAATCATGTCATTGAAACCATTCATTAACTTTTTGTATCAATGTTGTAAAATAGTCGAGCACTGTCGTCACCCGGCAAGTCTAGTTGCCTTTTGTTGTGCACTGGCACTCTTTTCATAACTTAAATTATTTGTATTGTTAAATAAAAGTTGTATTCGAATTTTCATACGCGTGTCCTTTTTCAAGAAGTACTGATATTTTTATTGTCCATGTCTGGACCTGACGTACAAGTTAGTCCAGCCATATGGATAAATAAATCTCCAACGTTACTAGAAAAAGGTCAAACGTTCGATTTTATTTATTGACGGGGTGTTAATCTACATAGATTGTGAATTTATTGTTGTTAAAATGCAAAGGTAATGAAATATGATGCTTCTTTAGCCCTTTTTATATTGAAGTGCGAGTAGTGTCCTAATTGATAAATTTCATTAATCAAATTCCGTAAATGAACTCCCGCGGATTGGAATTCGCGGTCAGATGGAATATATATGCGTATTTATAACTCTGATTTTTATCTCAATTATTATGAGATATCGCACGCTGCTTAAATAAGATCCAATTGTTTTTCCAATAAATCATCTCCCTCCCACCCCGCGCTCTTTAAATAAACAGGAATAAATGAGAAACATTTTTATTTGTCTTGGACATCTCTGCAATATACAGACAGTATCATATGTTTATCAAAGTTTCAGAAAAACATTTGAATTTAAAGAAATATTAGAGAATTATAAATTACCTGCACATCAATGAAGCAAAGGTTTACAGGTGTAATTACTTTGTCGAGTACTTACAAGAACTTCATTACAAATATATATGGAACATAATAAATACATGACTAACAAGCGTCGTTTTTCATAGCTATGCTTTAGATAAAACTTTGATTCTTATAACTTATTTAAAGACAATTTCCTCACATGTGCCCTACAAAGTACAATTATGAAGCCTAGGTATAATGTCTTCGTATGTTCCACTTCACAAATTTCAAATATCTAACCTGAAAAATGTTGACATCCGTAGGGAAGTTTTTAAACTATAAGATTATATATGATTAAAATTGTAAAAGACATGTTAAGCAGTATTCAGCAATACACAATAACACTTAACTGCATGTTTTTGTAAATCTCTGCAGAATATATGTTTAAAAGAAAATGTGTGATGAGTTTATATTTACGTCACGGTCTTCTTTTTAAAAAATAAAATCCTTATTCGTACATGGCTCGTTTTCATTTCTAGTTAAACAAAGAAGGAAATCAAGCTCTGTATATTTAAGAAATGAATATACTTTACCGGTGTTCATGCGAAATGAACGGCAGAATAGGATCGGCAAATACATGAATCGCTAGCAATTGGCCGATCCTATTCTGTCGTTCATTTCGCATGAACACGAAAAATTAGTTGCGTTTCTTATATTTACATTATATTTCCTTTCCATTTGTAAACAAGATGATATTATAAATTGTACATATTTTGTTGCATTTAACATTAAAATAAGCTTCCCGGCAGTTCTGTTCACCAGGCGGAACAACTGCGACGCCATTCAAGGAACGTTCTCCCTGACGATACGCGGGCGTCGTCAAAACAGCGGTTGGTTATCACTAAGCAGCGATGACGTAACTTTCGCGCCTTTCCTTCTGCTGTTCATACGAAATGAACGTGATAATTTTCAATGAAAATGAAAAGGGCGAATGTAAATATTTTGCGATAAACAACGGTTGACGCGCGGACCGGTAAGAGAACATTATGACGTCAATTATGACGTCAAATTGCCGTATGACGTTCGATTCATTACTCCTCGGGAAAATGAAGTCCAGCATAATATCTGTTATATATGTCAACGAGTATGTCAGAACGAAAACGATCAAGGCCTTCTTGTGATTTATCGTCTAATTTACATCGGTTCATCGTTCAGATGCTTCGGTATTTCAATTCCTACGCTTTTGAACTCTAAACAGTAATAAATTAGACGATAAACCACTCGAAGGCCTTCATTATTTGTTAATTGAAGCGAAACATTTTAATAGACACATCAGAAAATAATTATCTTCTCATTAGAAAGTATTAGGAATGTAACACCATTTATCACTAACAAAATGAAAACAAATAGTAACTCCCTAATAAGATAATTATTAGAACATCCTAACATGTATCGATTTTACTGCCACTTAAACAAGAAGAAAGTCAAACTCTGTATATTCTACGATAAACAACGGTTGACGCGCGGACCGGTAAGAGAGCATTTTGACGTCAGTTATAACGCCAAACTGCTGCATGACGTCCGTTTCATTACTCCTCAAATGAATAAGCATAATTTTACCAAAATGTTTCATTGAATATGTAAGAATGAAAACAATCAATGCCTTCCCATACGAAAAAAAATGGGTAACAAAAGGCTGAAACAAAAGGCAAATAAAATGTTATGTTTTGAAGACCTTTTATTAGCCTAGCAAATGATATGCAAATGAGATAACAAAAGGCAAATAAAACATGAATAAAAGGTAGTAACAAAATACTAACAAAAGGCATTCACATTCATTACATGAGAAACAAATTGCAAATAAAATATAGGAAACAAAATATGAATAAAAGGCAGAGAGACCTTTTATTAATATTTTGTTTCAAAACATGAATAAAAGGTAGTAACAAAATACTAACAAAAGGCATTCACATTCATTACATATGAGAAACAAATTGCAAATAAAATATAGGAAACAAAATATGAATAAAAGGCAGAGAGACCTTTTATCAAAACATAAATAAAAGGTATATCATCAATTGCCTTTTATTTAAGTTTTCGTAAGAACACATTAATCAAACACTATTGACAAATCAATATATACATTTTTATACATATATTTATGATCAAAAGAATAATGTAAAAAGTTATTTAAATGCATGCAATTATCAATTTCACAGCAATGAACAAATACTGTAAGATAACCAAAATGTTTGTTTTGCCGAATTAAATAAATTCTTGATTTTGAATTTAAAAAAACTGTCCAGATATCTTGCATGATCCCAAACATAAACTAAAACTAGAAAGTGTTTATGTCACAAAAACACCCGTCTGTACATGTTCCATGGAAAAGTTTGGAAAAACGGCATGAAAAAAAATATCTGAAAATTAATTTAAATTTAAACTCGCATACCCATGGGAGCAGCCCTGTGAAAATGCAGTTGAAAGTCCATGGAACTCTTTGAACATTGGAAATCGTCGCATTAAAGTTGAAGGAATTTTTTAGAAGAATTCTTGCAAAAGTTTGGAAAGGTTTGATGGAAAACCATTGGAAAACACTGCTGATATTGACACAAAACAAAAAAAAGAAGAAATAGTATCATTACAAAATTATTTTAATCTAATGTTGAGACAGATCTGGGTTTCATAAAAAACAAAAAGAATAAAATTCAAAGGGGAATAACACATCTGCCAGCGGCTTTTACACTTGTGGTTAAGAATAATAAAAATTCACTTAGCTTAAATTTGGAAATTAAACTAAAAGATTATTTGATAGAAAATTAGGAATACAACAAAATCATTTTGGAGTATTGCAGGCTCAATACAAGGTGGCATCAGAATGTCTCTTTGCTTTTCCAAAATCATCACCAGGGTCAGGAACTTCATTCCAGCCATTCATTTCTGAAAATGATATAACATAATTACAGAAATGAGTTATATTAGTAATTGCGATTAAAATATAATTTTAGGCAATACAATATTCCTAACTTAGTACAGTAGTACATTGTATATGTGAAATGACAACTCTAAAGCCAGTTTTAAACATTCTACATGTATCAAAACCATTTATTTATTCATTTATTGGACACCAAAATGAAAATATTGAGAGCACCATCTGTGGGTACTATCCCTCATCTGCTTCACCATAAAATAATGCAAGTTTTTTGTTGTTGTTTTTTTATCAGACAATCGTAAAAAGAAATTTTAGAATTTAGAACTGACAAAATACTGGTGTATTAATTATGATCAACCTTTAAATTCAGTGTGAGGCTAACCCCGACAAATAAACAATTTATCAACCTTTTATAGTAATTGTATAGTATAAGACTGTTTGCAAATTTAACTTACAATTTAGTTGAAGTATTATGTAATTTATGTTTGATCCTTGATCGAATTTCTGTCTGTGATCTTGTATCATCCTGTAGCATAGTCATGGACTCATGCACTGAAGCGATCTGATTTCTCCAACTACATCAATTCATACATATAGGCATATACCTCTAATAACTAGATATATGCACATTCTTTCATCTGAAAATGTTTAGAGGCTGTTGTAAGTCCTAGGTTCAGAGTGATTTTACTAACATATTTGTACTTTTAAACTTGAAAAATAATAATTGAGAACTGCAACAATTAAGTATTGAATAGTTAACTGTTAAGCATTATAAATTATCTATCATTCACATATACCTGAAAAAGTTACCTGTAACCAGGCGACTGAAAGTTCAATCTACTGAGATGAATAAAGTTCCTGCGTCAGACTATTTATTCAAGATCTGTGACATATAGCTGTAAAACTTAAATTTTACATTAGAAAGTTTGAAACTCTTACCTGATATCTCTCTAAAAGCATTTTAGAGTTTCAAGTTAGCTTTATTCCATTTGCCTCCAACAACATGAACAACGAACTTCCTGTTTACATTCAAATTTTTGTATTCATGAGCCATTTTCTTTGGTACAATATATAGTTACTGAAGGGAATATCTATGTTCTTAAAATATATAAGTATACAGTTCATGGGAAAATTTGACCATTTATTTGCTCACAGCATTTGCAAAGATCTCAGAGAAAGAAAAAAAACAAGCAGAAAGATGGGGATTATTTTTTGGTGTACATGTGTAAAACGGTTCAGAAGCCTGTATTTTCATTGGTCCTTATCTTGATCAGATAAGCTGTATCTCTGTGTGTTAACACATGTGTATACATTGAACAGCAGTATATCAAGTGGCTGTAAAAGCAGGATAATTAATCATTGCCAATCATCAAAAGAATAGACTAATTCATTTATGAGGATGTAACATTATATCAAAAGCATAATATCATTTACAATTTGTTGTACTTATGAAATGACTTTTAATGCCTATTTTCTGGTGCTGTTGTTTGAGGTGTTCAATGACCAAAAAATAAATAGCTTATATAATTTATAAATAGGACCTATTTTCAATGATATATCTTGTTATATTAATTATAAATAAAATGATAGAATTCTAATTAACATCCTTTTAATATACAAAATGAAAACATTGACATAAATTTTAATTAGTTAGATTCCTTGTTTCATTTCAATTAATTTGGATACCTAGTATAATCCAAACATATCTTAAGATTTTCAATGTAATCTTTGCTGCAATTTAAATAAATAAAATCTTACTAGGAAAACTTTGCATTATCTTAAAAAATTCTATGGAATGAGAAAAACATTGGAATTGTTTTTTCAGGAGAAGTTTTAATTATTATTTTAAGTGGTCTCTGTTTATAGATTGTCTCTCTTAAAGCTGATTATGTATGATAAAGAATATTATGCATTTGCAAGTGCTCAGTAGCCATTTACTTACTGACAAACCTTTGCAATCGTCAGAAGTGTAATTATGTATATGAAGAACATAGTGAATGGTAGATGTAGCTCTAAATTCAAAACAGCAGCAGCAGTATTTAGCCAATATCAATGAGATATGAAACTAATTTGTTTATGCTAGATTTTGTGAAACAAGTCGTCCAAACCTATTGGTATTGAAATATGAACAAAACTTCTTGTTTTTGAAAGCAAGTGTAATGAAATACAAACAAAATATGTAAGTGTTGATTCTAAGTGGAATGAAATACAAACAAATGGCAACATTTAAGAATATAAGTCCAATCCAATGCTAATAAAAGGTAAAGTTCAAATTATAAGTGTAATGAAACGTTAATAAAAGGCAGTATCTGAAACAAAAGGTAAACAAATTGTATTACTCACAAAATCCTTAATAGTCTTTTGTTAGTATTTTGTTAAATGAAAGGCTTATAAAAGGTTTTAACAAAACATAGAAGTACCTTTTGCTAGCCCTTTGTTTGCCTTTTATTGACCTTTTATTAAATTTCTTTTTCGTATGGGTTCTTGCGGTGTGTCGTCTAATTTATCACGGTTCATTATTCAGATGCTTAGATATTAAACCACTCTGGTTAACGCCCTCGTGGTTCAATTCCTGCGCATCTGAACTCTGAAACGTGATAAATTAGACGACAAACCACTCGAAGGCCTTGATTATTTGTTAAATAAAGTTAAATGTACAGCTAGTCATCTGTTTGTAACTGTAAACGGACAGATCTAATCTTAATTACTCTATGTCGTTGTACTGGAGGCATTAAAGATTCAATACACTGTTTTATGAACTTATTGTGGTACTATTTACATAGAGTCGCCTGGGGATCAAACTTACCACCCCGAGATCCGTAGATCAGCGCCCAGCCTATTGAGCTATGCAGGTGGACTCTGTATATTTTGATAATTTGTTGGGAGTATGAAACACAACTGAAATATCTGACTGAAAAGGTCCAGCTGTGGAGGTGTACATATAGTAAGAATGAAGATAACCCCTTCACTCGCATAACTGTTTGAATTGCTACTACTCAATTTGCAGTTTCAAATGCGTACAGACTTGTCGGAAGCATCTGATAACTCTTGAAAAATTATCTACTCGGATCAGCATTTCACAGCCAAGTAAAGAGTATTTTCAAGACGACGTAATGGAATGGGAAATAATGAGCATGTCTGCAAAACCACTGATTTATCAGACATAATCGAAAGTCGCCCTAAGAGGTGATAAATTAGAGGGTGATTGATTTGCGACATACATGCGTAATCTATACTTATCAGACAGAGTAGAATATCTGCCGAAAGGGAGATTCGTTAAGGAGACGTATACTTAAGTAACGTCGGAAGGGTTTAGTTAATATACATAAATACACCAATGCAAATATACAAAAGGACTGAGCTAGAAGTTATAATAAAAATATCGGGGATCCTCCCCTGAAAAAAAAAGCAGACTACATGTCATTTAAAAGTACTATCGTTATGTGATACATGTGAAATATTATGTGATATATATGAAATACGTCTGATGCAATTCAAGAATATTGGATATGAGAAAAAAGAAAGAGAAAAAAACAAACAAACAAACAAAGTAATTACAGAACAAATCAGAAAAAGATCCATTTCTCTCTAACTTAACGACGCCACCTCCCCTGCCCAATGTAGTTACTGTAGAGGCCATGGCTGCTTTTAAGTATATCATGAAAATCTCAGAAGATCTGGATGTACACGGAGTTATCATAGTCTCTTAGTTTCCTTCATAAATTGAGAACTGTATTTTGGTTCGGAAGGGTCACGAGTTCATGAATGATTTATCTTAGGCATGTAAACCCGACGGACGACTTATCGAAACTTATGAATGGAATTTAAAGGCGTACGCTAGAATTCCCTGTATATGAGATGGGCGAAAATTTTCCCAATAACAGAATTTCTTTAAACTTTAGATATTGAAGGACAATCATCTAAGAAACAAAAAAATGCAATAAAAATCATAGGTCACCGGATTCGAAAAAGAGTTATCTGCCCTTGAAAACGTCATTTTTGGGGGAAATGCCGTTTTCAAGGGCAGATAACTCTTTTTTGATACCGGTGACCTATGATTTTTATTGCATTTTTTTGATTCTTAGATGATTGTCCTTCAATATCCAAAGTTTGAAAAAATTCTGTTATTGGGAAAATTTTCGCACCAAATTCTAGCATACGTCCTTAAGATATATCAGACTGAGATAAAATCGTCAGTAAATATAAAATTCTGACTACTAGTAAATACTTATACTTTCTTTAACATTTTAAATTTGATTGAATAATCTCCTAAATTCTTTTTTTTTTTTTTGATATCTGATAAAACATCTAAAGACAAGAAAAAGCATTAAATAATATCTCAATGTAAGTTTGATCATGCCATACTTATGGGGGCTGATTTCTGCCATTTCTTGTTGGCGTGTTGGCGGGGCGAAAACACGAAAACTCGGCAAATACCTAATTTGTCGTTTTCGTTTTTTCGTGTCGACGGGGCGAAAACACGACACATTTTACGCGAAAAATCGACGTTTAGAAGGCGCCGACATGACAAATTTATCTGTCGAGTTTTCGTGTTGGCGGGTATAAATAAGTCGTGTCTGCGTCCTTTATTTGTTGTCTTTTCGTCTCGCCGACACGAAAAACACGACAAATACCTTATTTGTCGAGTCGAGTTTTCGTGTTTTCGCACCGCCAACACGAAAACACGACAAATATCTTGTTTGTCGTGATTTCGTGTTTTCGAGTTTTCGTCCCGCCGACTCGAAAACACGACAAATACTTTTCAGACATCTCTTATAAAACGTAGATTTTTTTAAGCGATAGAAAAGAGTTTTAGAAACAATTTTCTTTCTATTCGAACGAAACGTCAGTTCAGAATTTATTTATATTCACTAAAGCTGCATTAGGAGATTTGAGATTATAAAACAGTACCATAATATGTCAGTTACCGTTTTAAGAATATGAAGTGTATGTATAACAGACCCGGTTTCAGAAATATTTCATTTGGGTGTGTGGGGGTGGGGGTGGCGGTGATGGGCAGGGGTGGGGGGGGCGGCACCAGTTAAGAATGAAGGCGGCATCGGCGAGCCGAGTGGGTTAAGTACGGAAGGGGTTAACTTTTCCTGTTAGGTGGGTCAGAGCGTGTCCGCCTGGAAATGTTTGAAATATATGTATAAAATGGTAGACCCTGCTATAATTACGTATACGCGTGGGCCTCAATGAAGACAAACTTCCCTCATTAATAAGGTATTTGATATTTTTATTATGATAATGTTCTTATAAAATATTAAAGGTACGGCAGAGCATAACCTTATCATAGAATATTACACATACAATAAATTGATTGTAATTCTGTATTGTCGTCATGGATATCCAATATTTATCCTGCAATTTTATAATAAAGATGATATCCTCTATATGTGTATATATTAGCTAACAGCTAACGCTGCAACACTGAGTAGAATTATCAAAATTAAAACAAAAACAAAAAACTGTCAAAAACACAGACTGTTCAGATTTGGTCATTACCAAAAAATGTTCTTATTATTCTTGTAAGAAATGGCTTTGATACATTATCAGAAAAAACACAACATAAAATGTAGGTGAAGAGTAAAAACGGAAGTAATTAGTTTGATATTCGAAGTTAGTCTTTCGATATTTTTTTATGTAACAAAAATGGTATTCGGCCGAAATATACATAGAATATAAGTCAATTTTTATTCTTAAATTTATATTCTCTAGTTGTTTCGGCATATTTTTGCGTGCAGATATGTTGTATTTAGTTCAGTAAATGTTGTGTACAAGTCTAACGGAAGACTCCAAAACAAAAACACGAACACTCCAACTCTATCTAGTTACTTTCTTTCTTTAAAAATAAATGCCCAAAATGGAATACAAACGTGATTCGTTGACAACCTTTGATTGACATAATACATAAAATACACTTGTACAACGGAATCACCAGGAGATGCGATAGAAGGCTATTTTAGATGAACTACATTTACCGAACAGAATAAAAAAAAATCTAGAAAAGTGACATATTAGAGAAAATAGGAAACAAATCAGCCATCTCAACGAGTCCAAGATGTGCCAGGAAATTTAGAATATTAAGGACCTAGTACACAAATTACACTTGGTAAATGGAGTTGGTTTCGCAGATTAAAAGATACATTAGACTAATGTATTTATCTAACACTGTAAAATGCAGTCGTAGATGTGATAAATAGTATTGAATACACTTATGGGATAGAGTAGAAAGCCGCCCGAAAATGTGTTAAACTTAAGAGAGATTATTTATAGATGTATAAACTATACTAACCTTAAACAGACGAAGTATATTAGCCACCATAATTGACACAGTGCTAGCAGCAGCACCAATGACTCCAGTCACAGGTTTGAGTCGCACATATTTCGGTGCCATACCGTCTTTACATTTATAATCCGCCAGATCTATAGTTGTCATCTGGGCTTTTATAAAATCCATACACTGCTCAAGTGCATACGTATCAAAACTACACGTGTCCAGAATATGTACCCCTATTTTTAAACCGGGAAGAATAGTTGGGTCTTTGTTAATACGATCAACGGCAAACAACATAGCTTCAAGTCTCTGTATTCCCTTTTCACGTTTTATATCACCGCAGTTCTCACCATTCTTACCCTTTTCATGCATAGGAAATAATCCTCCAAAAATGATATCCCCATTTAACTTTAATTTATTGTCATCTTTTGTATACGCATTGTTCAAAAGATAAAATCCAGTTATACAAATATATATGAATTTTCGGTAAAACTCCATGCTTCTTTGCGTAAACAAACACATGTATATTTATATTATATGCATTTGATATTATGTCTGTCTCTAATTTCTAAGCTTTCTTTAATTTACATATTTACGTTTAATGGCTGTTAGATCCCAACCTGTATGTGTCTTTCACATGTCACTACCTACATTTGCTCCACTTAATAATACCCTATGATTAGTTTATAATTTCAAAGTACATCTAGACTTTGTGATGGTTAATATGTTAAGTCCAGCAATAAGACATTTCTCAAAATTATGTTCTTTCATCTGTACAAAATGAACACAACTATCATTTCTGAGGTCTAAACAATCTCAGTTTTATTTTCATTTAAAAGCTATCATTCAAAGCTAGGCATATTTGCCACAATCTTGCCCCTCATCATTTGTAAATGACTCTTCGCATTACTTTATATCCTCACCTATCACTTAGCTACGCAACCCAATCAATAAACCAATCAGTTTATAAGCTTTCCATCAGATTTGTTGTGAAGAATTTATTCCCATTTCTTATGACTAGCTTTTTCAATTAAGCGTCCATCAGCGTACACGTGTATTGAAAATGAGAGTATTTTAAAATAAATTTGTCACCGTTTCCGGTTCAAGCACTCAGCACTTCCGGTTTCGAGGTGAGACACGGCGGTCGGTATTATGTTCCTTTGGAAATATCGAGTAAATAAAGCAATATATTTCATACGTTCGTTACTATGTTTTAGTTTAAATGTGACTTTAGTATAATATATATCTTCGTATATGATACAATCATACAATCCGTAAACTGAATTCTTATTCACTATCTTCTTACATTTTCTTTTTCTAAAATAACTTTATGAGAGTTTGAAAAAATAGCAGTACTGTCTTAAATATTTACATGCAATTACTTATGAAAAATTACACATCTTATATATTTTCTTACTTTGAATATCACAGAAAATGACACCTATCAACAATGAGTTTCTATCTCAGACATTAGATAACTCAGAAGATAAATACAAATGTTATATTCTGCTTAATAAATCCCTCGACGTAATAAAACGTGTATTGTTTCCCAGACTAAACCGCGCGATATATTCTGGAAACAAATCAAACTGCCATCAAAGTGTCCAATAGGTAACATTTAGCACTTCCAACGCTAGGCAGTTCAATGAGATGAAAAGTGCGACGCTAGGAGAACTTCTGCGGATCGATTGGTTATCGAAGTTAAGGTTTGTCTTAGATAACATGAAAAAAAAACCAAGAAATACTGAATATTTTGCTACTGAAAATCTGGAAAGTTTCCCATATATCTGTATGTATTTTTTTTAAATTCTCAGTTTGAAAATCCTCATTACCACATCCTTGTTTGAATTAAAGCTCAAAATAATTAGAGAGTAATTGATTTTAAAACTTCTCAAGATGTCATTAAATAGCTTTCTGTTGAATGCTTTAATTGAATAAAATTGTTGGTAAGATTTTTATGACTGTACAGAAAAAAAATAGACAAGTATGCGAAGATGCCATTCAGCTGGTTATCGAAGGGTTAATGGATTTACCCAGGTGCGAGACCGTACCTTTAGTTATGTCCGCAACGGCAAATATTTCGTTTTTTGGGGGGTTTCGATATGACTATGATGGGTTGGTATGACTCATAAAAAGAACAGCAGGTAATTTCCCATAACTTCTGCCACAGGAAGTTTCAAACTGGTGCAAAGAAAAGAACTACAGGTAACTTTTCATAATGTCTGACAAAGCCAATTAAAAATACTACAGGCAACTCCCATAATTTCTGCCACAGGTCAATTCAAACTTGGTGGCATTAAAAGAAATACAGTCAACTTCCTATATCTTCTGCCACAGCCAGTTCAAACTTGTTGAATTTGAAAAAAAAAAATACAGACAATTTCCCCCCATAGCCAACTAAAATCCTATGAAATCAAAAGAAATACAGTCAACTTCCAATAACTTCTGTCACAGGCAATTAAAACTGGGTGCAGTTTAAAGAAATGCAGTCAGCTTCCTATACATTCTGTCACAGGCAATTCAAATTATGTGCAATTAAAAGCAATACAGTCAACTTCCTATCACTTCTGCCACTGTCAATGCCAGTTCCAACTTGGTGCAATAATTCTACCACAGCCAGGTCAGACTTGGTGCAATTGAAAGAGCTCATCAATTAATTTCTGTAAACTTACAGCCCTGCGCTCTCGACAGAGGTCTGTAAGGATTCACTAGTTTGGTCTAGTCTTGCGATAACGTCAGACTTCTGATTAACGAGAATGACCAAATATCCAACATATGATAATGTAGATAAATCTGAAACGAAGTCCAAAAAAAAAAAAAAAAGAGAGAAAATCACAATATAGCAGGTCACTTTTGGCAATAACAATACATTTTACTATCATATCTAAAGTGAATGATATCCTGACTCTGACAATTGGAAAGTACTTGCAATCCATGTTATTTTAAATAAAAATGAAACAACTGTATTTTTTACATATTAAGTAGGTTTATGGAGTATGAACCTATTTAATATATAAATAATACATTTGTTTCTTTATATAAAGTTTTTATTATTTATATTAATTTATATAAATGTATTATTTATATGATAAACTGCGTAGTAGTGGTACTTAATTTATATATATATATATACCTCTGCCACAATATGACAGGTAACCAATGGCAGGTAACCTAGGAGGAATTAAACTGTATTTGATATACCACATAAAATGTCAACTTTTGTAATACTGTCCTTTTTAATATTTGGTATCTGCTACAAAGTTTAATATCTTAATAATCTGTTGTAAAAAAGTCTAACAAAATAGGCATATTAGAAAATTTTATGAAGAATAATTTTGTTTTTGCCAATTTCGAGTAATACCTTTTTTATTCCTTTTTATCCTTAATGACAAGTAGTTTTAGTTTCTTCTATTTGTTATTTTTGGACAAACATTTGGCTGAAGTTTGTCTTGAAGTGAAGACACATTGATCTAGGCATTTACTTTATGTGTATGTAGCTAGTAAGTGATTTAATTTGAGATATATGAGGTATCAGAAATAGATATTCCTCACTCTTTCACGTTTGATTTTAGCCCAGCAACATCTAGTGTTGAACTCAAGAGCGGTCTATATAGGGTGTCATGTATTTTAAAAATTGCTAATACTTACTGATTAAACGTTTATGACTGACTTGACTAGCCAGATATCACGAATGTACTTTGACTAAGTTTTGCGTGATTTAAATCTTGCGAATACTTCCCATTCACAAAAATGACAAACCACAAAATAATTGTGAAAGCTGAACATGCAAATTATATGAACAACGCTTTAAAGGGACATTACACAATCATTGCATTTAAGGTTGGTCAATGTGAAGATTCATCGACCCGGAAAAGGTGATATTGACCGAATGCGTCACCTGGGGGTATTGTCTTTATTACAAGATAGATAAATAATTATATCGACCGAATTTGAAACAAACGGTTGTTTTATCATTTCATCCAGCAACTCGAAATTTATTTGCAAAAGAGTTTTGCAACAGTTTGAGTAGCTTGGTATTTTTGTAGTGTTATGCTTAAATTGTTCATGACGCTACATTGCTACGTTGAAACAAAATGATGACGTCACTTGTAAAGGTCAATTAAATTTTGTGCATTTGCTCCGTCCATGAGTCATTGTAAAGATTGATCATTAATCATGTGACTATGTTAAGACCCATAAAAATAGCGACAATCATGAAATAAACGATACATTACAATTTCATATCTTTTAAAAGTACATCCTGAATGAAATCAACAGCATTTTAGTTCGTATTATATGAGTACTAGACATGTATAATAGGGTTATTATAACAGTAGCTTGATCTGGGATGCAGTATCATGCTCGAGTGGATTTTGCCAGATCGGATCTCACGAGGCGCGCAAGCGCCGAGTGTGATCCGACCTTGCAAAATCCACGAGAGCCGAATACAAAGTCCCAGATCTAGCTACTGTTATAATGACCTTTTTATTATATACCTTTACCATTCTGATTCTTGTTTTGTTCTTGAAAGAAATCTTCAATGTTTAGCGATATTAAATGGAATTTAGTGAAATTTTTATGTACGCTGTCTATAGGAATGTGTCGGGTCATGCATATTAATGAAAATAGTCCGGCAGCAAACAATACGGAAGGTACAATACGGAATTTTCGTCTGACTGTTCATATTTAATTGTGAAATACAAGCCGATTTTTTACAGAATTTATATAGGTATATAATAAAAAGAAATATTGCTGAATTTAATTTTTTTATATATCATCAACATAGTACTTCGTGCCTAACGCAGTAGAAAACATTGATACATATTTACGAACTACTGGCACGCCTTCTAAAGAGAATAAATTCTGGCTTTACAAGTTATTTATAATCATATAACGAGGGGCCTCCGTGACCGAGTGGTTAAGGTCGCTGACTTCAAATCACTTGCCCCTCGCTGATGTGGGTTCGAGCCTCACTTCGGGCATTGAATTCTTCATGTGAGGAAGCCATCCAGCTGGCTTACGGAAGGTCGGTGATTCTACCCAAGTGCCCGCTCGAAGGAGCAAATGAGGTCTTCCTCCACAATGAAAGCTGGCAAGTCGCCATATGACCTATAATTGTGTTGTTGTGACGTTAAACCCAACAAAATAAAATAAATATAAATAATAACACATAAACTGCTGTCTATTTCGAAACAAAAGACCAAACATCTACAGGCTTGTTTCAATTTACGTAAACACGTTTATTGGGGAGAAAAAAAATCTATGAACATTTTTACAAGTGAGTTTATTATGGAATAAATATGTTCATTTGCACGCCTCTCAATGGTGGACAACAACCTCAGTTACGATTTTATCAAGTCAATTGGTGCTCCAAGATCTCTGTTTTTGGTACACTTCAAAGAAGAGTAAATTGTTTGATTTCGCTAAACGCTCTAATAGGAAAATTCTAATACTGTATATTCATTAATGGGAAACCGGTACACTGGAAAATCCACTTTATGTTACCATTTAATTGATGTGCCTTCCTCAGACTATTCAGTAGTAGCAATTACCATATCGCTTGAATTCAAAATTTACACTACTCTTTGTTTATGTGCCGGTGTAATGAAGTATTTCGACCCCCATAGAATAACGACCCCCCGGTCATTATTCTATAGAAAATGTGACTCCTTTCCTGTAAAATATTGACTCCCCTTATAAAAAACTGACTCCCTTTGAAAACTCTATAGAATAACGACCCCCCGGTCATTATTCTATAGAAAAACTGACTCCTCCAAGTAAAATACTGACTCCCTTAAAATGACTCCCTTCGAATCTCATAGAATAACGACCCCAGTTATTATTCTATAGAAAAAGTAATTCCTTCCATGAAAAATACTCACTGCCGAAATTACTACATTCAAACTAAAAAAGTTCCTCTTTCCGTGTAAAACACCGGCTCCTAAAAAGACTTCCGACGATAATATCTATTAAAAAGTGATACCCACCAAACCTAACGGACAATTTTACTAGATCTACAACTCTAATACCCTCCATTACCAATCGTTAACATTTTGATTGTACTTCTACTACTGGTGCCGCTACTTCTATTGCTATTATTGCATGTACTTCTTCTTCTTCTACTACTACTACTACTACTACTTCTACTACTACTACTACAACTGCTACTACTGATACTACTTTACCTGCTTCCACCAATACGTCTTGTACATCTACCTCTTCTTCTGCTGCTGTTGTTGCTGTCACTTATTCCTCTGCTGCTGCTGCTGCTGCTGCTGCAACTGCCACTTCCACTGCCACTGCCACTGCCACTGCCACTACTACTACTACTACTACTTTCTATTGTTGCCGCTACCGTACTTTACTGCCACTGCTAAGTATTGCAACTTCTATAAATACTAAGTTCTTTGCTAGCAGTTTCTTGTGCAGTTTTCTTCTGATGAATTACTTCATACCGAAGTTTGCAGGGATTATTAACACTGGTGTGTTTTGTGAACGTATTGTAAATTGTTATTTTCCTGAAAAAAAATGTATACACCAAGATACAGCGTCTAGAAATAGAATCCCTTTTCCCGTTGCGAAATGCTCTGATTTCTGTGTCAAGTGATGGTATCTGGGGCTAATGGTCAAACAGAAGGACGGACGGACGGACAAGGGCAAATCTATATGCCCCCTCCCCCGAGTGGGGGCATAAAATGCAGCAATTAGACCTTAGATACATGAGTTATCACTAAATTTGACCAAATGACGGGGGTCGTTTTTTTATGGGAGTCAATATTCTTCGTGAGGTTCAGTTTACTTCACGTGGGGGAGTCATAGTACTATGATCTGGAGGTCATAATACTATGACCGGGGGGTCACTTTTTCTATAGAATAATGACCGGGGGTCATTATTCTATGGGGGTCGAAATACTTCATTACACCGGCCTTTCAGATCTTCCAACATCTGTAGTGTATGAACAGTAATCTAATCATAAGACAAGTAATAGAAAATGTGATGATTAATGTATATTACGTAATCCTCACTCTTTAACAATACGAACCTTTTTCAAAAAAGAAAGTGTTTCAGTCTTCTATTCCAATCCTTGAAGGCATTTTCATAGTCTTTTCTAGGTATACTATGAAGACACTGGAATATTGCAGAACCGAGGTGTTTGCGCTGCACAAATTTTCGACCAGAAAGGTATTTTTTGAGCCTTGGGAACAAAAAGAAGTCACACAGAGCAAGGTCAGGCGGATAAAGAGGGTGAGGAAGCACAACAACCTTTTCCTGCTTCAGAAAGTCTTGTACAATAGACGCCTTGTGCGATGACGCATTGTCATGTAGCAATCTGACATTGACCAAACCAGTTGCGGGTCTTCGATTTTTGAAATATTTCTTCAGTTTTCGAAGAAATTTAGTCTTGTAAAACTTCGCATTTACGGATTTGCCTTTAGGTACAGCAACCTGAATGGCAGGACCCTGAGTTGTTAAGAATATGGCATACATTACCTTCTTGACACTCATGGTCCGCTTTGCAATGCATGGTCTTTTGCCAGACTTTGTTGCCCATATTTTGTTCTGAATCTTTCGTTTGGGCTCAAAAAAAAAGTGAACCCATGTCTCGTCACCAGTGACGACATTTGCGAAAGACCGTGCATTGTAATTTGGAAACTATTTAAGCAACAATTTTGCGCATTGCACGCGTGCCTTTTTCTGCTCATCTGTCAACAGATGGGGAATCCATCTAGCACAGATCTTTCTCATTTTCAAATTACGTTTCAGAATTGTACGTGCTGCTCCTAATGAGATGCCAACCATACTAGCTATTTGCCTAGCGATGTATCTTGCATCAGTAGCAACTATTTCATTCACTCTAGCAACCATCTTGGCAGACGTTGCTGTTTTCGGCCGACGGCCATTTGGTGCATCTTCTGTTGAAACTAACCTACATTTGAATTTCTTAAACCAACGGATAACTGTCGAAAAAGACATTAACAGAACATATTTCATCAAAAATGTCTTTACACCCTATGCCAAGAATACAACGATTCTTAATATAGGACCGTATTTCAACGGCGTACGCTGGCCTTCTTCCAAACTAAAGTGAACGGATTTTAATGGGTGTGGTATCGTACAACGAAAGACCCGAGGTGACATTTCAACTTCATTATTTTAAGATTTCTGCTTCTTGATTTCACGATTTCCACTTCATGAATTCACGATTTCACGAAAAAACTTCAAGATTTCATGATTTCACGATTTCCACTTCATGAATTCACGATTTCACGATTTCTGCTTCCTGAATTCACGATTTCACGATTTCTGCTTCCTGAATTCACGATTTCACGATTTCTGCTTCATAAATTCACGATTTCCACTTCATGAATTCATGAGTTCACGATTTCCACTTCATGAATTCACGATTTCACGAATTCACGATTTCCACTTCACGAATTCACGATTTTACAATTTCCACTTCATGAATTCACAATTTCACGAATTCATGATTTCCCTCACAATTCACGATTCATCGAATTCACGATTTCACAATTTCCACTTCAGCACGAATTCACGATTTCCACTTCACGAATTCACGATTTCACAATTTCCCATTCATGAATTCACGATTTCCACTTCACGAATTCACGATTTCACAATTTCCACTTCATGAATTCACGATTTCCACTTCACGAATTCACGATTTCACAATTACCACTTCATGAATTCACGAATTCACGTTTTCACGAATTCACGATTTCCACTTCACGTATTCACGATTTCACAATTTCCCATTCATGAATTCACGATTTCACGAATTCACGATTTCCACTTCACGAATTCACGATTTCACAATTTCCACTTCATGAATTCACGATTTCCACTTCACTAATTCACGATTTCACAATTTCCACTTGATGAATTCACGATTTCACGATTTCTACTTCATGAAAATCGTGAATTCAGGAAGCAGAAATCGTGAAATCGTGAATTCATGAAGTGGAAATCGTAAAATCAAAAAATCGTGAAGTTTTTTCGTGAAATTGTGAATTCGTGAAATCGTGAATTCATGAAGTGGAAATAGTGAAATCGTGAATTCATGAAGTGATAATCGTGAATTCAGGAAGCAGAAATCGTGAAATTGTCAATTAATGAAGTGGAAATCGTAAAATAAAAAAATCGTGAAGTTTTTTCGTGAAATTGTGAATTCGTAAAATCGTGAATTCATGAAGTGGAAATAGTGAAATCGTGAATTCATGAAGTGATAATCGTGAATTCAGGAAGCAGAATTCGTGAAATCGTGAATTCATGAAGTGGAAATCGTGAAATCGTGAATTTATGAAGTGGAAATCGTGAAATCATGAAGCAGAAATCGTGAAATAATGAAGTTGAAATGTCACCACGGGTCTTTCGTATGTCAGCTTTACTTACATGTTTATCTACCCAATAATCTTAATTTCCTCGTGATTTTTGCATTATTGAGCGAGATAACGTTCTAGATGCATTCATATTTGAACAATCCTCATATATTTCTAAGCAAAAAGGGGGATATTTCATGAAACATTGGTGCAAGAGTGATTTTTGCACCTTGTGTCATATAATGTGGGTGATGATGTGAAATAACAACTTCAAGTTTGAATTAAATCCATTTAGTAATAACTGAGATAGAGTGAAAGTGCATCAAAACTTAAACCTGAAATTCTAAGTAAAAAGGGGGATAATTCATGAAATATTGGTGCAAGAGTTATGGTCCTTGTGTAATATGATGTGAGTGATGATGTTGAATAACTGTTTTAAGTATGAATCAAATCAATTTAGTAATAACTGAGATAGAGTGAAAGTGCATGAAAATTTTAACCTAAAATTCTAAGTAAAATGGGGGCATAATTCATGAAATATTGGCACCAGAGTTATGGACCTTGAGTCATATGATGTGGTTGATAAGGTGGAACAACTATTTTAAGTTTGAATCAAATCCATTTAGTAATAACTGAGATAAGAGTGAAATGCATGAAAACTTAACCTGAAATTCTAAGTAAAAGGAGGGCATAATTCATGAAATTTTGGTACCAGAGTTATGGATCTTGTGTCATATGATTTGGGTGATAAGGTGGAACAATATTTTAAGTTTGAATCAAATCCTTTTCGTAATAACTGAGATAGACTGACAGTGCATCAAAACTTTATTCTGAAATTCTAAGCAAGAAGGGGGGATAATTCATGAAATATTGGTGTGAGAGTTATGACCCTCGTGCCATATGATGTGGGAGATGATGAGGAATAACAATTTTAAGTTTGAAACAAATTCATCAAGTAATTATAGAGATAAAGTGAAAGTGCATCAAAACTTTAACCGAAGTGCGGACGCGGAAGGACGCCGACGCCGACGGGGACGCCGACGCCTGCTCTCCATACTTCGTATAGTCGAGCTAAAACATTGAAGTTTATTGAAGATAATAGGGCATATTTATAATTTTGACTATTGACCGGCAAGTCATTCAATGAGTGTTTTCGGATAGACGTCCCTATAGCTGATCTGTTTTTTTTTGATATTCTCGTGACTTTCAAAGAAATTTAGCGTTTGATTTACTTTACCGTTTTACTGGGAAAATATTATAATTGTACGAGGACACGTGTAGTTTTAACTACATGAAGGTTACTGTTGTCTGATATGATTTTTACTTTATATGCGCCGAAGAAATATTTCTCTCGCCTCCTACAAGATTCTTGCATTTCTATTGGTCAATAGACGTCACGTGGGGACAGGATATATTCCATATCCTGCCAGTACATTTCAGATATGAATTTTGATTAAAAACAAAATGGCTGCCGCATCGCTAGCGTAATTGAATCAAGTCAGATTATATGCTTCAGCTATAGATATCGTTTCCGAGATAAAAAAAAAAAGTGTTTTCTTGCCATTCTCATTTTTCTTATCTAATTTAGGTTCGTGAAGTTACCCGTAAGTAAATAGAAGAACAGTAACTCTGTAAGGCACGGCCGTGATTGGATTACCAGGTTGAAAACTTGTTTTAGCTAAATCATCGAAAAGCAAAGGAATTAACATATTTGTAAGAAGCAGTTTATTGTAGGATCATTTAATCTGCCTGCAAGATAAAGGAATTAACAGGAAACGGGACGAAAGCCGAGCTTTTGAGACATTTCTGAGATCGTGTAATCTGATGATTTCTCGAAAGGATGGAACATAAAAGTTTCTCAAAACCAGTTCATAACCTGTATAAATGAGCTTTTGTGTTTTGTGAGTCAGTCAAAATACAGTTCATTTTGCATTTTATTGCTAGTGTTAATCATCTATAATCAAAGCGTGATGACCAGGCCAGAGAAGATTGCAGGATTCCAGTCTGAACTGTAAGAAGCTTTATTAAGATAAAAGTTATAAATGTCAGTTACAGCGAGGATGTAAAAGGTAGTCGGCAAGATAGAACCGTGACACTACTTGTTGGTGACAGGATACAGGATATACGTTGTCTCAACAGCGTATATCCCGTATCCTGTCACCAACAAGCTACGCTCTCGCCTGATATGGATTTCCTCAACAGCGTATATCCCGTATCCTGTCACCAACAAGCAGTGTAACTAACAATATCTGAGAATTCCGAAAAGCATAACAATTTGTCTCAATTTCTTTCATATGGCATTATTAAGAATCAGTTTTTAGTTCTTGCAAGAATTCTCAACAATATCTTAAATCGCTGTAAAGTCATATGAAAAAAATACATTTTTTTGTTTGTTTGTTTGTTTCATACAGAACGTGTTTACATATACATGTGTATAAAAACGTTCCTTGGATGTACGGAAATATTACTGTCATAATATAACAGTTTGTCTTGCATACCAGACGGAGATTTCCGGTATTTTTATCGGTGCTGGAAAAATCCATCTTACAGCCCGGGGTGTAAGATGACTCTCGTGCTGTAAATGACGTATTACAAACTACATGTATGTAGCAATTTACATTTTATTTCATAAAAACGGAATAAAAATCCTATACCTTGACAGTTCCTCTTGTTTCCTTATAGTATATTTCTCGATTCAAAAAACGTTATTTTATCAAAAATTCATAACGTTACGCTGCAACTGATAAAACAAAACCGGAACTAAACATTGTTATTTGTCTTTGAAACGCCATGACGTCTTTCCTGTTTACGGACGTTGGTTTCCCGCGCTTTGCTTAAATACGCAGCTAGAAGAAAAAGTTCTAAAAAGAAAGCCGTTCGATTGATTTTATTTCTGTTTTTATTTCTTTAATATGGTATGCAAGAAAAAGATTCTGTCACTGGTTGTAGTTGCAGATGGGAATATCCGGCTCTCGGGTAACTGTTTACGCGGTTAATCGGCTGGAGCCTCGTAACCGCCTAAACAGTTACCCTCGAGGCCGGAAATTCCCATCTGCACCTACAACCGGTGAAAAAATCTTATATTACTATTAATCTAACAAATTAAACGGTGCCTCCCTGCCCGAGTGGTGAAGGTCGAAGACTGCAAGTACCTGCCCCCTCACCGATGTAATTTCGAGCCCCACTTTGGACATAGGATTCATTATTTTTAAGTCATCCATCTGGCTTACGGAAGGTTGGTGTTTCTACCCAGGTGCCCGCCAGTAATGAAATTAAGCCCGATGGGGCACCTGGGCTTTACCGTGTAAAACCCAGTACACATTAAGTATATAAATTAAGCGCTTTCTATTTGCTGAGTAGTAAAAAGTACTTAATACATCCTAAGGTTCGCGACTGCTCCAACAAACAAACAAAAAAAAACAAACAAAAAAACAAAAACAAGCACATTCTAGTATGTAGAAATAAATACTTAAAAAACTGAAATCAATATCACGGAAAATGAGCTGTTACTACCATCACGAAAAATTTATGTTTGTATATTTATGGACATTCCGTGTACAACATGGAATATTATAATTATGTTCATTTACATGCTCATGTGCCTTCAGTCCAATAAAAGCATTGTTGGGATTAATCATAATAATGGTGATATCAACTCCCTTGCTGATTTGATATTTAATGCACTCACGGACTTCAAAGAAATGTAAATAGTTGACTCTAGGAAAAAAGACGTATTTGATTTTAGGCATTCTGCGCATTTGATAAACTGGATTATGGCGTAACAACATTTTCCCGGATAACGTGGAATAATTCAAGCCCGGACACAGTATACGAAACTAAAAATCAGTTTAGGAGTTAATGGCAACTCGAGAGTGGCAACGCTACTTTCTATAGATTAAATATGATAATAAGACTTTTGACACGTGATATAATTCCAGATAATGTCTTAAATCAGTAATGTGCGGATCCCGTAAATTATTGGCAAATACCTCATAAAGGCACACAGACCTATACATTTCACTTGACCATATTTTCATTTACGACTGTGAGAAGTTTGAGTTAAACTACATGTGTAAAAGATACTGTTTGTCAAAATGACATCAAAATTATATTTTCTATGGACTGTCATTATAAAAACTTGCGCGAGGTTTTCAAATCAGAGTAACAGAAAAATCAAGCGCACGATCCTGTCTTTTTATTAGTATATTCTGTTGCTTTAAAAAAAATCAGGGTTTAGTCAAATTCTAGATTGTATAAAAAAAATATCCGTACGTGCAGAACCACCTTAACAGAATGCTATACTAGGAAATATCCGTGATGTACTTTCATTAGTGTGACAGGGTATCCTCTCTATGGCGGTATTTTTCTTTGATGACTTGCGTTGTAGCATAACATTTTATGCCATATTAAGAAAACGTATCTTTTTAGATCTAAAGATATTGACTCCCAAAATCAGTAGTCAGCATGGTTTTGTTTAAATATTTTTGTGGAAATGTTGATATTCAATAATATCACTAGAACGAGAGGATATCGCATTAATATTGAAATTTCTTGTTGAAATGGTAAAGAAATTAATTATATTTTCGTATGATTGCAAATGAAATATTGATCAAATATTCCTTCCAGACAGAAAATATGAGCATCGATTCTTGCCCAGGTAATCAATTAACGAAACCTTCAATATAGATAACCTATCTTTTTAAAACATCAGTGCTATACACTTGGAATAAAAAGGCAAATAAATCAGCAGCTGTATTTCGTGTTAGATATATTTTACGACATTTACGAGACGCTAAAGCTCACTATATATTTTTAAGGTGTCGTGAGCCTATTTCATACCCATTGTGCGGTAGGTATTTCAACAACAACACGTATAAAAGTTTTTGGGTATAGTAGTTTATCGCATCAACGTTTCGACTAACGCCTTCATCAGGATAATTCACATACAAAATAAACAACGGACGTGACGTAAAACTTTTTTTATACCCATTTTGGTATCAAATCCCGCGAGATTGATATTTCGTCATGGCAGTGTAATTTTACCATAAAACTAAAACTACTAAGAAAGAAACAGAAAAAACAAAATGGCAAATGAAGAGTAAAAACATTTTTAAAATGATAGATCGATAAATAAAAGATTATAAGAATCCAGTTATAATATATATTTGTAGTAACTAAAATTATTTTACTGTGTCAACAAAACTGCCTTTTAGATCGTTTTTTTTCCCTAAAATACATTTTGAGCAATAATTGTTTAGTATGTACTATGGTTAGGTACATGTGTACCGAAGGAAATGACGTAACAGCATTTATCCGGATAATGTCCAAATAAAGTCTGGACTCGGTATACGGAAATGAAAATCTTTGTTTGAGTTTACAGCGACCCGAGAGATTCAATATAACCGCAACGTCACTGTCTTTAAAATGACAAACTTTAATACACAAAAGTTTGACACGTTAACTAATGCCAAAAATGTCTTGCAATTGGTTTGCAATGTGCAGATCTAGTTTTGCAATAACTTCTCAAAACAAGCTAAATTGGAATATCTTCAGCATAACAACTATCTAAGAGCTGATGATCAGGGACATGTACAATTTATTTCACCATATCATAGACCATGTGTTACGACTGTGTTTACTTAGTAGAAAAAAAACATTATATCCACGACAATATAATAAAACTTGTGATTTTCCCCACATAGAGTCTCATTAGAAAAAATGTGTGAAGTCTAAATTTTTCAAGTCAGTTTAGCAAAGAAATCAAGCTATCTATTCTATATGCCGATTTCTTAAAACATATTCTGAAGTTTTGAAGAAAAAAAAACAAGGTAAATCGAGTGACTACGTCGTAGAAGAAATTATATGAATGTGCAGAACATTAAAGAGACATATCTCAAGCTTTAGGACACCGTTTCGTGTCACATTGTGATATGACCTTGCATAGATTTAAAGCTAAACCTTTTATTTTTTATTTTTGTTTTTGAAACTTCGTTAACATGTACTTAAGGTCGAACTTTGTCAAATTTAAGGCAACGTAGGAACATAATTATGTAAAACTATTAAATTCAGTGCCATTTCCATTTATTTCCTGTCATTTGTCTAGTTTCACTACATTTAAATCTTGTATTCTGCCAACGTTCTTACGATAAGAATAAAATCGATGTCTTTAATCACGAAAATCATCAGCAAAATATAGTTTATCCTTCTTTAAGATATTACTGACTGGGGTGATTTTCAAGTTAAGCTATAGGAACAATTGACAGATATATGATACTTAAAGATATCCAATCCGCATCTTTCAGTAAAATAGTTTATTTGTAGAAACTAACTTTAAATGTAGAAAATCCTCATCAGATGAATTTATCTTGACTAAGTACATATGTGCCGCGCCATGGGAAAACCAACATAGTGGCTTTGCGACCAGCATGGATCCAGACCAGCCTGCGCATCCGCGCAGTCTGGTCAGGATCCATGCTGTTCGCTTTCAAAGCCTATTGCAATTAGTGAAACCGTTAGCGAACAGCATGGATCCTGACCAGACTGCGCGGATGCGCAGGCTGGTCTGGATCCATGCTGGTTGCAAAGCCACTATGTTGGTTTTCTCATGGCACGGCTCATATGCTAAACGTCATGTATAAAAGCCACTTGTTAACAAACCTTCCAGTGTTTTATTGGTAGTACACATTCATACTGTGCTTAGTTATACATGTATTAAGTGTGTACTTTTTAAATTCTTACACGACAAAGAAAACTGAAATTTGTGTGTTATTATACAACAATTCATTTTTCTGACGTCACAAATTTTACGTCATAGCGTCAAACGACATAGCGGCGCGCCGGAAAGTAAACCAACGGAACAAAGGCAAATATTTTATGGATGTCGTCAAAGATGTACTAAAAATCTTTTGAAACGTATTAGAATCACAGTAATATATCTCATTTAGTGATTTCCTCTTGACTAAAATCATTGTTTTGAGTTCAGATGCGAAAGAATTATGTATCAAACATGTTAATTTTATGTAAACTTAGATAGATCTACTATGAAGTAATTGTCCGTTATTTTTTTCAAAAATGAAATAATAAATGGATCTAATACAGCTTTAAAATTAAAGAAAAAGAGTTCAAAAGCAATCTTGTTAATTTTTCAAAACATATTCTGAAGTTTTGAAAAAAAAAAACAAGGTAAAATGAGTGTCTACATCGTAGAAAAAAATATATGAATGTGCAGAACATTAAAGATACATTTCTCAAGCTGCTGTAGTTAATAAAAGTAATGTTCGATAGGATGTAATTTTATAGTTTTGTACATCTCCAAAGTTGCAAGAGACTCATAACAATAAGGGACATTTATTAAATGTCTTGCCGGTCATCCATTCAATATCTGCTTTATTACACGACAGAAAATAATTACAGAAAATAATCCATATCTTTTAGCCTAGCAAAATTTAGTGATGGACTACAGACCGATTAATAGCACAGAATATGGACCGGCGCTTTATATAGGGAGTAATGCAATATATTTATTATATTTACAACACTTTACTGAAAAAATAAACACGATTGACTGAAGTATAGAGAAATTACAAGTAATAAATCAAGTGCTTCCTTTTGCTTTTACCGTACACACATATATTGTGTTACGAAGGCGATGGTGTTTTTTTTTTTTTTTTTTTTTGTTTTTTTTTTTTTTTTTTTGTTTTTTTGTTGTTTTTTTTGCTTTGAGAAAGATTTGGCTGAAAAGCTGTATACTAAATAATTGAAAATTGGGTAAAGAATATTTCTAATATGCTTTTCTCTGTTAAAACACACTTACGCGAGAATGACATCACGTTAACGTGCGGTGGCGTCAATGTTTCTGTTGCGACAAAGAAAGATCGCTACTATATTTTATCTAATGTTTAGATTAAGGGCATATTAGAATCGAAATGATTTATAGCAAAACCGTGTGTTAACACTATTTATACACCCGGGTGGTAATACGTCGTAAAAATAATTTTATATATTATTACGACCGTCGTATAACCGCCAATCGTGCATAAATAGTGTTAAAACACTCTTTTGCTATAAATTATTTCTTTAATAAGTTATCCACTTTTTATTCTAATATACACACAAAACAAACAACATATATTTAGATGCACATTGTGTGTATACATTCCTTATTACTCCTCATAAAATAAACAAACGTGTTTGTAAACATGGACAGTTCCAAACTGAAGGGGATCCATGCTCAAAAATAATAACAAAATACAATACATATCGCATATCCTTAGCCCTGACCAACCTATAAGCCGGGTCAGTCTATTTTATAAGTACAACAACGCTGTTGACCCATTTAAACGAGGAGTAATAACCAAGTTCTTTTAGAAAACTTGAAGATGTCCACTTTCGTTACGATATACTCCTAAAGCCCTTGTTTATCTGACTGGAAATTGTGAAATATGGAAATTTAAAAAATAAGTGATTCGAAGTTGTTTAATCTGTGCAGTTGAACGCAGATGTTTAATCTATACCATTTTTTGTCATCCAATCAATAATTTGCATTTACATAACATGACTGCACACTTAAATGGATACAATAATGTTAGGCCGTCCAATTGATCTAAACACGATTAGTAACATTAGACTTGTACATGTATATTTTTGATCGCATAGAACCAAAAGTTACATCAACGATTTCGACGCGCGTATTTTATGTCAGACCTAAACCACGGTATTAATCGATAGCCCTACCTGTTCTTGATCAATCTATATCGGTGATCCGCTTGGAATACTGTTATTTAGAAAGATATGCGAGAAATACTTCGCTTATATCGGTCTTTCGCTCCGCGACATTTGTTTACTCTCAGTTGCTCCGGTGTCACCGTACGTTTTATGTAACGTCGTTTTCGATTGGATAGTAGCTATCTCCACGTACGTCACGTACCGTTGTCGTATGCGGAGCTGTGCTAAAACTACAAAAGGCCTGTTTTTCGGCTCCTCATTTCTCAATCTTTCCTCCACCCTGAAGACAGTAACCCCTATGTTAAATGCATAAAAATCGACTCCACAAATATCAATTTATCCTGACATAAGCATACTGTATAAGAGTCATAGAACATTAACTTCTGGAGATATGTGGAATTTATGAATACTTTGTAAACTACTGAATATTTTATACTTGGAACTGCTAGAACTTTATATCTGAATAAAAGATGTGTGACTGAACACTGATTTTGCCTCTTTGCTAGAGATATAGGTAAAATGTCATCACTCTTTGTCCGAACCCAACTCAACAACTGTTCCCGGTCCTAGGCAGGAGTGCCGGCGGAACAACTGGTGTCAGAAGTGGGATGTTTATTTCAAGACTGACTGTAGAGAATCAACACAACAAACAAAGCGACCAGTATGTACCAACATTTAGTTCCAGCGACCTGACCAACTAAGCTCCGTAATATTGCTCCAAGAAACAAATTGCTCCATAGAAATTGCTCCGGAACCCTGAAGTAGATCCATAAAAAAATAGCTCCATAACAATAATATTGCCGCATAGCCATAAAGTGGCTCCACACAGAAATAGCTCCACAGCATTTGTATTTTGGCTCCACAAGGAATGTAGCTCCACAATCAACTACGATGAAGACATTAGCTCCGCAGAAACCATAAGCAACCATCTACCTCGAGTATAATACAGTACATTAAAGGAACGATTGACCATTCTATCACCCTATTACTAGTTTAAGTCGACACTCCTGGGTGATAGAATTTAACTCCACGGATTCTATCGGCTGGTTCCATTAGATCCAAGGACCATTTGTTAGGGGGACTGCTATTACCAAATATAAGAGAATCTCTACATCACAATACCTGTCAATTACCTTGAAATAGATAAAAGTGATGGCTTGTTTCAATACATTGAAATGTAACACAACTGAAATGGAGAAAGCAGTTGATGATGATCAATATGAAAATACAGACCTAAATCCTGAGAAAGATATTGATCCATATGAAAGAGTAGGAGAAGGAGGAATGCACCTTAGTGGAAACCCAGAAAGTTCTATAATGATTAAAGTTGAACAGAGACTTGATAATTTGATAGAAGATCTTTCGAGTAGTGTACAGGCCCAGAGAAAATACCATTATGAAATCCATGAACAATTAAGAGTCCTAGAACATGACCTTCAGAGTATTAAAGAGTTACAACAGAACAGTGTGGGGAAATATCCTAGTGAGAATGCTATACCAGAAGCAAATCTAAATTCACTTCCTCATATGCACTATATAGATAACACGATGTCTGAGACAGAAAATGACTACCAATCAGTAAACCAAGAAGAAGAAAGCAGTACAAATTCAAACTGTAATGTAGTTCTTAAACCGCCTACTTATGATGGAAAAGAAGATTTACCAGAATTCCTTGAATCATTTAACATAATCTGCCAAATAAACAGCTGGGATCAAAAGACAAAGGGACTTTATTAAGCAAGTTGTCTTACCAAAAGTGCTAGATCAGTTCTTCTAGAACTAGACCAGAATGAGAAATGGGACTATAAAACCTTAGTAAAGAAACTGAATGAACATTACGGAACCTTAAACCAGAAAGAGATATTTAAAGTCAAACTGAGAAACAGAAGACAATTTCCAGGAGAGTCTATCTCAGACTTAGCTCAAGATATTATGAAATTGACCAAACTGGCACATCCTAATTTTTCCACGGGCTTGACTGAAACTTTTGCAATAGACAAATTCATTGGAGCTATCAGTGATTCCAACATTCGATTACGTTTACTGGAGAGGCTACCTAAAACTTTAAAGGAAGCTGAGATAACCGCAACCAGGTTTGAAGCTTTACGCATAGCTGAAACCCTTCGACAACGGATGATACCCATAACTGCCACAAATACGTATGATGGACGTGAAAATGACAGTTCCTGGAATGAACTCCCAGACCCTTTATTGAAGGGCAATGATCACGGAAATTACAGTGCCCTTACTGGATGCGATGAACAGCTACAGAGACTTAACTCCCAATTTCCATGTGAATACTCATATATAGCCCAATATCCAGAGGCTAACATAGACGAGGATTTATTTATTGACCAGTGCATTGTCGAGACTGACGACCACACACAAAACACACCACGGAGGACGTACTACGACTGAGAAACAGAAGAGAATTGTCTGATGAACTGTTATGTAGTAGAATTAAGTAGTGTAATCAATTTTTGGCATCACTGTTGATGTTATATTGTTCTTCAAATTTGTGAAAGTAGAAGTTTAATTATAATTAATGTTTTATGCTAAAATAGTGTTACCCGTATATTGTCCAGTTTATGCATAAATGTCTACCTATTTAAACTAAACTACCAGTACATTTATAACTTTTCCTATTAATTAAATGCTATTTCTTTATCACTAATTGATTTTTAATTTTTAGCCATTAGTCTGTATTGTTTTATTTTGACACTGTACCCTAAATACAATCTGAAATGGTCATACTCTGTTAATAGTGCACTATTACTTTAAGATCATATTGCTATAGCTATATTAGAAATGTATATGGGATTTTGCAGTATATAGATGTTGAATATTATTAAAGGTATCCATGAGTCATCTTTATATGTAATGTCTAAAGGTTCCGTACGGTCAGTTGTTTATTGCACATTTTTATATGTATATAAATCATTGTCAGCACATGCGTTATTTTTGCTATTACTAATAGAATATTTGAATATTATGGGAGACTTGTTTATGGTAACTAGAAGATGTTACTACTTTTAGGCCTACACCTATTGCTGACTTAAATCCTGTCCTATTGTTATTTGCTCATGAGCCTTAGCAGGGTTCTCGGTATGTAAGTTGATTAAGAATGTCCGATTGGAGGCCCTGCGGGTACACCTTTTACATGTACCTTGCACACCTTTACATGTGCCATTTCACACACCTTTACATGTGTTGTTTGACATACGCCGGTAGGCCGGGGGTTAAAACTCCGTTTCCTCCTTTAATAGGCAGTCACTTTTTGGGATCCCAACAGGTATTATTATTGTATTATTATATTGGCGCCCAGGGTCGTGCAAGCCCTTTTGTCTCCCCACTCTTTTTGTACTTTTAATGTGCCAATGTAATTGAAATTTTGATTTTGGAACATTTACATTCCTATTTTAGTTTATGAATCATTTTATAGTAGGCCTGGCACTTAGGATAAGGATACCGTGTTTAGAGTTTAGTATGAGTATAAATGAGAATACCAAGTAATAATATTGAGGAATATAAGAGTAAATTTTATATTGGGTACAGTGTAATTTTGTTAAACAGTGTAATTTTGTTATACAGTGTAATTTTGTTAATCTACTCATGTGATTATTTTAAAACAGAATACCTTTAGTGTGATAGTTTTAGTTAGCAAGACATATTTAAGTCATAAAAGTATCACGTCAAATTGTAACCATAAATTTAATTATTAATCTTATGCCTTGTTTTAAAGTAAACTATTCTTTCGGCCGAGGATAGGATACTTATTTATTGTTAAGTTATTACTTTTTATAAACATAGTTATAAGAATAGTAAGAAATTACAGACTTATATGTTGCTGAATTTGCTAGTTGTATTATTGTTTGTTGTCATAGTTGGGCAAGTTTAGGTAGTTCAGTAAAATGTTTAGCCGCGGATTTTGTATAAAATATTTGAAAAACAGTCGCTATCTTTAACCAAAATTATGCTGTTGTATATTTGTGTGATTTAACATGCATGTCATTCTTATTTTTATGATTACATGAATGTTTTAGTCAATCTAGTTTTGATCAGTTTGACTCCTCACCGGCTTTCATTTACTAAAGTTCCTTACTGAGTACTATCCTTTTCATTCCAATTCAGGGACTGAATTCCTTTTAGGGGAGGGTGCAATGTTAGGCCGTCCAACTGATCTAAACACGATTAGTAACATTAGACTTGTACATGTATAGGAGAGATCGCCGTGACGTCACGCGTTAACATCTGTTTATCTGGTGGTTGGCAAAACAAATGATTTTAACACCGTTTGCGTATTGAATCAGAATTTTTAATTTTTAATAACTTTTTTGCTCATTTATGGATTTTCAAAATTCAAAAAGATTTGAAATACTAACAATCTTCATATTTTTGTACCCAAATATCTTTTTTCAATCAATAACCGTTTTAAATGACATATAATTTTAAAAGCGGCGTAGTGATTTTCACAACCTTTAGAAAAACAGTGTAAGTTAAGCGTTCATAATTAATCCATTTTATTTCGAAATAACAATTAAAAGTAATCAATAAATTGCTTGTTTTATAACCTTTCCATTGATCAAAAAATTATTTATGTAATTTGTGTTTTAAGAAAGTTTAGACCGTTAGAAAAACATCACTGTTTACAAAAAACATGGACGGTCGGCTTCTGCCCACCCGATCACTGTCTTATCAGTTCTAAAAATAGAATTTGTATACAAACACGATCTCTCCTATATTTTTGATCGCACAGAACCAAAAGTTACATCAACGATTTCGACGCGCGTATTTTATGTCAGACCTAAACCACGGTATTAATCGATAGCCCTACCTGTTCTTGATCAATCTATATCGGTGATCCGCTTGGAATACTGTTATTTAGAAAGATATGCGAGAAATACTTCTCTTATATCGGTCTTTCGCTCCGCGACATTTGTTTACTTCCGGTTGCTCCGGTGTCACCGTACGTTTTATGTAACGTCGTTTTCGATTGGATAGTAGCTATCTCCACGTACGTCACGTACCGTTGTCGTATGCGGAGCTGTGCTAAAACTATAAAAGGCCTGTTTTTCGGCTCCTCGTTTCTCAATCTTTCCTCCACCCTGAAGACAGTAACCCCTATGTTAAATGCATAAAAATCGGCTCCACAAATATCAATTTATCCTGACATAAGCATACTGTATAATAGTCATAGAACATTAACTTCTTGAGATATGTGGAATTTATAAATATATTGTAAACTACTGAATATTTTATACTTGGAACTGCTAGAACTTTATATCTGAATAAAAGATGTGTGACTGAACACTGATTTTGCCTCTTTGCTAGAGATATAGGTACAATGTCATCACTCTTTGTCCGAACCCAACTCAACAACTGTTCCCGGTCCTAGGCAGGAGTGCCGGCGGAACAATATATGCTATTACTACATGTGAAAAGAGCTGTTGACCGTTAAAATACCCGCATAGAATGTATAAATAGTGTTTGTTTTTAACAAAAGATATCCACCTTACTCAATAATATTGCACGTGAAATATTAGTCAGTTGCTGAACTTTTCATATTACATGTAATTTATCACATGGTATTGACAACTGTGCCGTGTTTCATTGGAAGTACATTGTATGAGAATGTAATCCCGATAGCACGTTTTGAAGAAAAAAAAACAACAACAACAGAGTATCAAATATTTTTCAAATAGATTTTACGGTCTAAATGCCGTTCAAATAGAACGGTCAGGTGCCTTTTCCATCCGTGTTCATCAAATATTCATATGTTATGGCAAATTAAGCAAACAGCTGACCGTAATTAACATTAGTTACTTCTAGTATTGGACATTTAAGATTCATTAGTCAGGGTAATTAGTGCATACTGTCACTGTTTATTTTCATATGTATACCAGTAGCTACCAGATGAAGCTCGCTCTCATCTTTCTTGTCAGACGGTCAATCGGTCGTGTGGCGACAAAGTATAAAAGATACCTTTTTCAATCTTACAGAAGCTTTTGTGATAGTGGATGTTTGGACAAATATTAAGTATAGTATGAATCCCGATACTATTGAAATCACACTGGTAATGTCGCTTAAAATACTGTTCGAGCTCTCGTAATATCAGCAGGGAATTAAATATCTATGAAGTCCAAATATTTCAATAAACTCTGCAGAACATGGTTCTGTGTTTTTTAGCATTATTCAACTTTACGTGAACATGGCCCCTGATATTTTACCTAATAAAGTTTCTGCTTCTAGTGAAGAAAAGTTGACTGACCTTTTAAAAAAATCTGTCTACATTTTTGGACGAGGAAGTTTTCTCAAGTGTCATTGAAATTGTAACTTCGATATAACTTGAGACAAAGTAATCCTTAGAAAAGAATATAGCTTTGACAGTGATATCCGTACCGTACCGTACAATGGTGTGCCATACCAAACAATGACTGAGGTATGATGAAGGTCACACACGCCGAAATAGTATTATCTATATATTTTTATGAAACTTACATTTTTAAAGAGCTGCCAGAGATAGATATACTCATTTCAGATAACAAATCCTTATATCATTTTAAAGAGTTATGACAAAACTGACATAAAATGAAGAGAAAAGTAGGGTGTCATGTATCTTCTAATAGAGATTTCTCTTGTCACATTTGCTTACTGTAGAATCACATCAAAATCACACTGCAGTGACCTGGTAGTACTACTCATACTAAATTTGACTTTCATTTTACCAAATACAACATTCTCTCCCATTTTTTTCTATCCAAATGTCAAAAATACATCCACAATGAAATCAGCTTTAATTTAGACCTATGTGGACATGACATGTGAAAAATTAGAGTTCAATAACCTGTCCGCGATGCCTCAAACGCTGGTTCTTTTATGCTAGCCAGGCCTATACTAGTTCAATTATCATCATGGAGATTATTTCGTATGTTTTGTTGGAATTATAGGACTTATTTGCTTGTTTTCTGCTTTTCGTATATGATATTACCTTTTTTTCATTTGACACGTGATTTATCATTCCTATGCATGCGAAAGCACCCATTGATATATAGAAATTGAAGCTTTAATTATAACTTCAGACTGGACAAAATTCACGTAGACAAGCACTTTTACTTTCATTTATTTCCAGGGTTTAAATTATATTTTTACAAGTACAAAATCATACCTTTTATAGCTTCATTGATATGAATTTAATCAAGTTATATGTGGCAAATAAAACGAGCTATGATCGATTCACCATTTAGATTCACATCATATCGGGAAATGTATTGAATTCAAGGGGGAAAACATTCAAGGTATATTATATGTGCGGCTGCACTTGTAAAACCGGTATTTCCACAAATTAATTGAAACAGCAACGATTGTCTTTGGATGTTAAATGAATAATAGTTTTAATTTTGAAAGAATTATATCAACTTCGAATTCGCATTACTGATTGATAATACATACAAAAAGACCCATATAACTTCTAATAGCTTACAATAGCTTACATTTTCAATTTATTTTGACGATAGGTGTTTGTATGTAACCTTTTGTGATTACAACATGGCAAATCATTTTACATAAAATCAGGTTGTGGTTAAGCATCTATCTACAAGAAAACATCAGTATCCTCAATTAACACCCAAAGTGCAAACCTTGAAGAAAATAATGCCATAAAAGACAAATAAAGTACACTTAGCTAATAAAATGGTTTTCCTAAAATGGTGTATCTAAAGACAAGCCATAAAATCAAGTTGTTCATTACTGTTGATTTTCGAAAGGCATATTCTAGAAAGTACAAGATACCTTCTCGAAAGGACACTACATCGAAAATTTGTGTTTGCATTCGTATAAAATATGTGCCGAATTATTTCAAAATATTTGAAAACGAACCATTATAACATTAAAAAGTTGATTTGTATACAATGCGAATGTTTGTGTTACACGACCGATATACATCGAATGTTAATGAACGCGTGTTCACTTGCTGTATATTATGCCTCAGTATAAACGGATACATATGTCTGTCAAATCGTTTTATACAGTCTGTAAAATATCATCCAATATTAGCTTTTAAATTGCAAGTCAGACGTCTGAGGAGAACTTTGACAACATACACTTATTAGGTTTTGAAACGCAATTCTTGGTATTTCGCCAATATATTTGCAATTACTGGGAGAAAATGTTTAGATATTACATCCCTTTATTAAATGTCTGGTTAATGAAATACGATCTAAAATATTGTTAAGATCAATGCATTTCCGTTCTGTTTGATTAATTTACATCTTTTCTTTAAGTATATTATACCTTATTAGGTACTAAAAATACTTTAACAGCTACCAGTTTTTAAGTTATCATTTTAAAATTTGTTGTACATGTTATGTGTATGTTGTTTCAAAAATAAATATTGTTTAAACTAAGTTATCATGATTATCAATATTGCTCCTTTTGTTGTTTTTAAATACGACAGCGGTTGGATGTTGACGGCAAACGCGATAGACATCGGGGTAGGTAATAAATTACCTTACATTGGCGTCTTTATTTTTGTAATATTACCATGTTTGACAAAGTTATAATTATGGATTCTGACTCCGGGATTAGACAATTTGCTCGTAATTTGTCGATATATTTTAAATCTGAGAACACTTATGGCGTTCTGGTCCACTTTTGTAAACAGAACGCCACAAGTGTTCTCAGATTTAAAATGTATCGACAAATTACGAGCAAACTGTCTAATCCCGGAGTCAAAATCCATATAACCTTGTCAAACGTTTTTTACTGGGCTAGTAGCTGTGGAAACTGAGGTTTAATTAAAAGCAGTTCCAGCTAATTAATGACAATTTTATGTATCAAGTCTACATTTACATTAAACAAGTTTATGATAATGTAAATATTTGAAACGTATAGTTACGTTGTATTATATATTTTCATTGATATGCCCTAATTGTAACGTATAACCTTTGACGTCCGTTTGATATGTCGACGTCATTTCCTTGTTTCTTATTGTTTATATTTAAACATTATTGCATGTCATCTGAGGATGGTTATCAAAGCGAAAAATGTTTAGACAAGACTGTTTTGGTTTTTGAATTTACATAATCATAATGTTTGAAATTCACAGTGACAGGTTGGTCGAACCGGGGACAGAAACTATAGGAACAATTTAACAATCATTACAATATTTACAAGTTTATTTTACAGGAAAAAAACAAATGAATATTTACAATGAATGAAAAAAAAAAAACTAAATCGAAGAAAAAGAAAAAAACACTGATCTTAATATCTGATGGTTTATAAAAGAGTTTCAGATGTTTCAGTTTGACATTAAACTTATAGTAGCGCGATAAATATTAAGGTACTGTCCCATTAACTCGCGAAGACGTTGACCCCCATTCTGGCTCCCCATATCCGGTGTTTGTATCCCTGAGCTGTCTCAGTTGGTTACAAAGGCCAGCAGCTTGGCGGTTAAAGCACAACCATGGGACGTAGAATCTCTGCGCAGGGAATTCACATTCAGGCGAGTAAAGTAAAGTAAACCACGGGTATAAGACTTCCGGGTCGTGACATCAAAAGGAAAATGTCGTCTGGTGGAAGAAGCTAAGATATATAACAATCATACAAAAATCTAGCAAATAAATTTCTCACCTCGATCGAGCAAAATTGAATTTCTACCAAGAATAGAAGAGTGACATAGTGTCCTCAGTCAGTCAAATGTGTTGTGCGCTAAGCATATCTGGTCGATATGGTTATGTCCCGCCAAATACTGGATTATGCATGGGAATCACGACATAGCCGTTAGCTCGGACTGTAACGGCGGGAAGGAAAAATGGACAATTTAAGGCCCGTTATAGTGGTTTTGGGGATAAAAAGATAAATTACTGAAGTTTAAAAATTATCAACTTCTTTATTACTGAACCGAATTTAATGAAATTTACATGGAAATTTAAGTTATGAAATACAGAAAAACATGAGAGGTATTTTATGCGTAAAATCTGACATTTACCTCAATAACTAAACAATTTACAAAACGATGATGCAATACCTGCATTTATACTACAGATACGTTGAGGCCCGTATGTCAGTTTGTGACACATAGTAATTTTAGCAAAATGTATTATCTAATATGCATAAAAATGCTGTCAAACTATTTTCAAAAAGTGACAGTGCATAACTGAACATATAAACGATTTTAATCTACTTAGCAGCTTATATCATGCCGGAGAAAACAGTCTGTGTCTGTGTCATAAGATATGGTCAATCTAAATTTAACTCCCATTTTGTGTTTTAGTTATGATTTGTTTAATAAATAATGAATTTCGCTGGTTCTAACTTCTTTAATATTTAAGAGCTTTTGTGACTTTTCAAAAATGTGTTTGAGTTGTGAATGAATAATTCATATGATAGCGTAGTGAGCTGTAACTGATATTGTATTTAGTAAGTAAACTGTTTTGCATTAAAATATAAATGTGCAGTTCCATGACAGAAGATAACGTAAACCACAGCAGCGCAGACACTCTCGTGACACACTCTCGTGACACTCTCGTGAACCAGTTGGCAAACCATTGGTCACCAACCGCGCATATAAATGCTCAATGATTCCAAGGAATCAGTAAATCTATAACAACACTGAGACAAAACCTGTATTAGTGACGTGATATAATAATTGTTTATCAAATATTTTAAATACTGACAAATCTTTGTTTTTCTCGGGTTCATGCAGACACTAGAAGGAATGCCCATGATGTAACCAAAAACTTTTTTTTTTAATTTATTGTTTCGGTAAATATTTTCAATCTGTTTCTAAATTCAATCTGTTTCTAAATATTCGAATGCTTGATGTAACGTAAAGTGATTATACATAATTTGTTTCATAAATGATATAAAATATACATGTCATGCCAAAACTGCCTTCGCGGCGTTCTTGACAAAAAACAGACTCGGTTTGATTGAGTCTGTTCATAACAGGTAATGAAATGTGCAACATTTCTCAAGCCCCCTAGCACCGGCTTAAACGGAATTGTCAGACCTGATTGGTAAGAAACTACATTTAATCTTTGAATATACTTCGTGACTGTTTTGGATTTTCCATGAGTAACATGTCAATAAAATATTGCTTACTATTTCTAGTGTTTGTGTAACAGATTGTAAGCCCCCGTTGCCGTTTTAACCAAGTTTTAGCAAGATCTTTCTATTTGGTATTTTCTCATATGATTTAAAGTTGAACGTTCTAGGATAAGAGTAAAGTATCAGTTTTCTTTCCATTCAATACATGTAAATTTGAAAAGACACTTGTGGCTCATAAACATACGATTAAAAAATCTGTAAAAAAGACTAGTTCGACTCTTGAATTCGCGAGGCATCATGCAATATATTGAATTTCAAATGATTGATATTCAGAATATTAAAGGTTAAACAATTTAATATGAGTATGGCATTCTTTTTCATCTTGCCGCATTTAAATTGAAATTTAAACCATATCGATTCTCTCGGGAAGAAAGTTTAGCAGTTGTCGTCGAACACATTTATTGATTCTGACAAAATCACGTGATAATTTGTCAATATCTATTTTTTTTTGAGTTATGGTATGTGTTCAGAAAACCACACTGATAATGTAATCGACATCGCAACAACATTGAAAACGTATTCATGTAGATTTACTTATATGTATCCCGATAATTATCTCCTATGAAGTTAGCAGTTTTGTCAGAACATACATTTATGATATAAAGCTGAACTTGTATATTAACCGATAATCGTATGGCATCTCCTATGAAGGTAATAATTTTGTTAGAACTACTTTATAATATGAAGTTGTACTTGTATGTTCCATGATAATCATTTGACATCTATGAAGCAAGTAAATTGTCAGAAGTTCATATTTCCCGATAATCATAAAACATCACGTAGATACAAGATACAAGGTTTGTCAGAACGTCTTCATAATATGAAGCTTTATAATAACTTGTATATTTCCAAACATTCATATAAACTATGAATTACTTCAAAATATAAAGCTTAACTCGTATATGTCATAGTAATCATATGACATCTCCTATAAAGGTAATAGTTTTGTCAGAACTACGTCATAACATAAAGTTTAACTTTTATGTTTCAATATAATCATATAACATCTCCTCCGAAGCTAGAAGTTTTATCAGAACTTCTTCTTAGTTTGAAGCTTAACGTGAATATTTCCCAATAATCATATATCATCTCCGATGAAGCTAGTAGTTTTTCAGAACAACTTCACAAAATGAATGTACATTTTGCTTACAAACCTCAGGACAATCGAAACCCTCTACAAATTATTTTAATTTCCGGTTTAAGCTGTCGTACATAAATCGGTCAGCAGTTTCTCCAGTAGTAATTATTTTTATCTGTTGACGTAGATTCATTTCTTCCGTAATCAGAGGAAGTCCAGACGTTCATTATAGTATACAAATCCAGGATTAGCAAACATCAATTTTGATAAAGTATGCTCAATTCTACTTGATATCAACTAGTTTGCTAATTTAGAAGGATTAAGCTATCCTTTGTAAGTGGTACAAAGTATGTTCTTATAAAAAAAATACAGGTAGATGCAGGCAGAGAATTTTGAAAACCAAAACAAATACAAACATTTAATAGGAAAAGCCGACCACCTAAAAATGTTTTGAAATAACAAGGTATACAAACTTTTACCTTCCGAACAATTATTCAGGCACAAGTGAATATGCATCATGATATAGGTTTGGCCAAATTAGAAAAAAATCTAGAAGTCGTTGTCTAAATATTCTGTTAAAGTATTATTTATGATGTAACTACAGGAAGGGCAAAGAGAAACTCTTAAATCGCTCATTAGTTACAGTATCGCAAGTTAATGTTGTTATCTTCCACCAGAAATACATCATTCGCTGGCGGCGTAGTATGAAAATGACAGAGAAAACAGAAAAAAAGTCATCCATATGAATTTATTTCATTCCAGAATAACAGACTGTATAAAATCTGAGAATGACAAAATGACTTTTGGTTCTTCATGACATTATTGAATGTAATTGTTCGGTATCACTCCTTTTTCGTAAGTTTTTGTACCGCTTATTGATTTCTCCAAGCCTGTACACTATATTATTATTGTTGCTCCGGGTATTACATTTATGTTAATTTTGTATTTTTATTGGAAAAAGGTACATCAATAAGTAACATCAATTTAGTTTTAATTGGAAAACAACTCTATGAGTGTGTGAACACTATATTTTTGTAGCACGTGAATCTAAAATTACCGTCATATGTATGCTTATTTCAATACGTGGAGATATTAAACAAAGGCATTCACAATAAACATTTTATATCTAATAGTTTTATATTTGTCATAAACTCGAGGAAAAGACCTTGTTCCAACGGTTGTACATAAAGCATTTTGTAATAAACTTTTGTAGTATAATTAAAGTATTAAAGTATTAAAAGAAATTAGAAAATCCATGGACGGTCCGGTCAGAAAGCCATTATAATAAAATGGTAAACGGGCTATATTTTTGTTTCTATAAATGCTTTTGTAAATACGTATTACAGCCATTTCATGGATATATTTCATATAAACAAACATAAATAGCGATAATGTTATTACTTAATTATATACTAGATTATGGATTTTTTTTCGCCCGCCCGCTTAGCTCAGTAGGTAAGAGCGTTGGTCTACGGATCGCGGGGTCGCGAGTTCGATCCTCGGGCAGGGCTGATGTTCTCCGTGGCTATTTGATAAACGACATGTTGTCTGAAATCATTAGTCTTCCACCTCTGATCATTCATGTGGGGAAGTTGGCAGTTACTTGCGGAGAATAGGTTTGTACTGGTACAGAATCCATGAACACTGGTTAGGTTAACTGCCCGCCGTTACATGACTGAAATACTGTTGAAAAATGGCGTTAAACCCAAAACAAACAAACAACAAGAGGACCATGATGGTCCTAAATCGCTCACCTCTTCCCACATGATCCAGTTTTGAGTATGACGTCGTTTTTTCTATTATTTGACATAGTGACCTAGTTTTTGAGCTCATGTGACCCAGCTTTGAACTTGACCTAGATATTATCAAGATAAAAATTCTGACCAATTTTCAAGAAGATCCATTGAAAAATATGGTCTCTAGAGAGGTCACAAAGTTTTTCTATTATTTGACCTATTGACCTAGTTTTTTAAGGCATGTAATCTAGTTTCAATATTGATCTAGATATCATCAAGGAGAACATTCTGACCAATTTTCATGAAGATCCATTCAAGGGTATGGCCTCTAGAGAGGTCACAAGGTTTTTCTATTTCAAGACCTACTGACCTAGTTTTTGATCGCAGTTGACCCAGTTTCAAATCTGACCTAGAAATCATCAAGATGAACATTCAGACCAACTTTCATACAGATCCCATGAAAAATATGGCCTCTAGAGAGGTCACAAAGTTTTTCCATTATTTGACCTTCTGACCTACTTTTTGAGGGCACGTGACCCACTTTCGAACTTGACCTAGATATCATCAAGATGACCATTCTGACCAATTTTTATGGAGATCCTTTCACAAGTATGGCCTCTAGAGAGGTCACAAGGTTTTTCTATTTTTAGACCTACTGACCTAGTTTTTGATCGCACATGACCCTGTTTCAAACTTGACCTAGATATCGTTAAGATGAACATTCAGACCAAATTTCATGAAGATCCATTGAAAAATATGGCCTTTAGAGAGGTCACAATGTTTTTCTATTATTTGACCTACTGACCTAGTTTTTGATGGCAGGTAATCCACTTTCAAACTTGACCTAGATATCATCTAGATGAACATTCAGACCAACTTTCATACAGATCCCATGGAAAATATGGCCTCTAGAGAGGTCACAATGTTTTCCTATTATTTGACCTACTGACCTAGTTTTTGAAGGCACGTAATCCACTTTCGAACCTGACTTAGATATCATCAAGGTGAACATTCTGACCAATTTTTATGAAGATCTTGTGAAATATATGGCCTCTAGAAAGGTCACAAGGTTTTTCTATTTTTAGACCTACTGACCTAGTTTTTAACTGCACGTGACCCAGTTTCGAACTTGACCTAGATATCATCAAGATAAACATTCAGACCAAGTTTCATACAGATCCCATGAAAAATATGGCCTTTAGAGAGGTCACAAGGTTTTTCTATTATTTGACCTACTGACCTAGTTTTTGACGGCACATGACCCACTTTCGAACTTGACCTAGATATCATCAAGGTGAACGTTCTGACCAACTTTCATAAAGATCTTGTGAAATATATGGCCTCTAGGAGGTCACAAGGTTTTTCTATTTTTAGACCTACTGACCTAGTTTTTGAAGGCACGTGACCCAGTTTCGAACTTGATCTAGATATCATCAAGGTGAACATTCTGACCAATTTTCATGAACACCCATTGAAAATTATGGCCCTTTAGAGAGGTCACAAGGTTTTTCTATTTTTAGACCTACTGACCTAGTTTTTGATGGCACGTGACCCAGTTTCGAACTTGACCTAGAATTTACCAAGATAAACATTCTGACCCATTTTCATAAAGATCCCATGAAAAATGTGACCTCTAGAGATGTCACAAGGAAAAGTTTACGCACGCACGCACGGACGCACGCACGGACGCACGGACGACGGACACTGCGCGATCACAAAAGCTCACCTTGTCACTTCGTGACAGGTGAGCTAAAATCAACATTTTTTCATGTCTCCTATACATTCTAATTTATCATTTATTATTTGCTATTTACGTAGCCTGAATAATGTGTATGAAATTATTTGGTTTTGATAAAGCGCTTTTTTCAGTGGTATTGTTTTCATCTTACGGCGAACAGATATTCTAGATTCAGAACCATTACTGACCGGTTCCCCTAAAGTAACTGTTAATTTTTCAACATAAGTCCTAAGCGGTGAATGAATAGTTTTAGACTCAATTTCTTCTATCAAATTGCCACGGAGATACGCCTCGTCCGGGTATTGCATTCACGACGCCGCGATCCGTACCAAGCGCAGTCGGCTGGGCCTTCAGATGGCCGCGGTAGAACCGTTTCCGTGTGTGCAGCGTCGCGAAAACTGGTGACAATGCGCTAAAGGCACACATAATCGGCTATTGCGCGCCAACGGGACGGCGGAACTGACTGGTTCTTGCGCTCTCCCCATTGAGTGATGCAAACGGATTATGTCTTAAAGACAAGTTGACATATTTATATTTGATAAATATTGGTCTTTCTTGCAGTATTTAATTCAAATAACAATTTCTCAAATAGAAATTAGTCCGATTTCATGACATTATTTTCTCTATAATATCGTTGAGATATCCGAAACCTTAATAATACAAATATCAGAGATAAGCACACCAGTAAAACCCCTGTTCATGATTAAATGTCTCGTTTCTTCATGTAATTGCTTTTAGTCTTTTGACAAATATACCCTTTGCTATAATGCGGGGTTAAGAAAGAACATAATTATACACGCAATATTGTAAGAAACTATTTCAATTTTGTTTCTCTGAATTAATTCAAATTTTACAAATATACTAACTCTTTGAATAGAAAGATCTAAATATTCGAAATAAATATTGTTCCAAACCCAGCTTTTTAAAATTTAGTCTCAGTATTACTTCATTTCGTTTCATACATCAGATGCAAGATAACAGATGGGTTCAAAATTTGAAATCTATTTAATAAGTTTCTCGTTCTATTCCTGCATACAAGACTGGGATTTCTTGTATTTTCAACGGTGCTGGAAAACTCAATCTTACACCTAGGGGTTTAAGATGCCGCTCGTGCGGTAGATGACGTATGTCGAATTACATTTATATAGTGGATTCGTGCATGAAGTTTTCTGGTTTAAAACTAGATGAAAATCAAATGCATTAAGTTGATAGTTCCTCTTTATTCAGGAAATATTATGGTGCTTTTGTCCTTGTAACGTCATGACGTATTTCCTTTGGACGTAAGGTTCCCGCGCTATACGCTGGTGCGTAAAGAAAGTCCTAGAAGAAAGCCATTTGTTTAAATTTTATCACTTACTGTCATTTGTCGAACATTGCTGGCAAGAAAAAGATTCATCTCAGGTTTTAGGTACAGAACTTCGTTACCGCCTAAACATTAACCCTCGAGCCAGATATTTCCATCTTTACAAACAGCCAGTGAAAGAATCTTACACTGATAGCTCGCCAGTATCTTTATAATGAAATTGTTGTTCACAAGAACAAAACATGATGTATCGTTATTTCTAATAAGTTTTTGTTCCAATATAGCTGTTTTATCTTCTGTGTAGTTGTCTTATGTATGGGTTATAACAATTCTGACTGTTCCATTTGTTAACTTCAAAAGGCATTACATCAAAGTCACTCCCAGCTTAATTAAAGCTTTTTCTCCACCTTAAAGCTTGGATTGATTGTTTTAAAACACCACAATTTTGACTGGAGGTGTTTAATTATTTACAAAAAAACTGGCGACTAATAAGGTGCGGTTATAAACTGGAAATTTCATGACACGTTAGTGTAAATTGATCAGTTTCTTTCAATATCGTTACTGATTATTTGATGTGTTTCGAACATGTTTCGATTACTGATAATTATTGAGTATTTATCGTATAAGATATGATCAAGGCTTTGTTTTGGGAGAGGTCAAAGTCATTTTCATTTTATTTGTCATTTTGTACAAGGAGTTTTTATACGGCAATTTTTGACACGTTTGATTCCGTCCTTATGTAAATGTCTACAGAAACAGAAATAACCTATCGATTAAACATACTCTTATCAAAATTCAGCTGTTATCACCGTTTGTGCTTTTAATGTAAATATGTAAAAAAAACTACACTGCATAAAGTATGGTAGAAGTTTTGTAAGTTACATAGTCTAGAGTCGTTGTTTTATCGTATTGTAGCAAGTTTTTAAACAAGGAAACCGAATGGAGAGACATATAAAATAAGAAATATGGATAACACATGTTTTCCGTGAATTAACGTCTGCAGAAACCCACTGGATTATTATACTTACACATGCAAAGGGCTTTTACGAGCGTTGAGACTCAAAACAAACGTGTGTTATCGCTATACTTGTAAAGAAAGTCATGACACAAATACTAAATATGTGACGACTTAATTAACGATCCCGGTACAATTTATAATACATGTATTAAAACTTAGCACTCAGACGTAAAATCATGCGATTTTAGACTTTTCTAAATGTTTTCTTTTTCAGATTCGTAAAAGAGAATTACTACAAATGATAAGTTTCAAAATAAAGAAATGACGTAGTGTGAAAACCAATTTCGGATGATTGAATTTATTCAATATAGTTAAGAATACAAGGGGTTTGGGCACAGGTTGTTGTACATTTCATGACCTCTCTTGAACAGACGAAATCAAACCGAGACTGTTGTTATCTTGCTTGGTTTTGTTCTCTGCTTCACAGGATTGTTGAACTTTCCAGCCCAATCTCCTGATACTTGGAGACCATTTAATGTACATTGTATAAAAGAATTCCGCTTCAGCCAGTGCTAGGTTGCCTGATGTGTTTTGCGCATATATTTACTCATATGAACACGTATGAACAGACTCAATCAAAGCGGGCCTGTTTTCATTTTGCTTAGTAAATTCTACCCTTCCAAAGGATCTTTTTAAAGATTTTGTTATTTTTCCTCTGAAATATACGTTTAAACAAAGAAAAAAAGGAAGCAAAAACAAAAAAGACGGGAGAATACGTGTGTTGTTACAAACGGTTTAATAATATTTTGGTATTCTCTTCTAAAATTCTATAACAAACGGAAAAGAATATTTTGAAAACATGCTGTATTTTTAGCAATTTTTTCTCACCAAAAATCCCAAATATTCGAAATTGCTGAAATTATTATGAAAAAGAGGGTATGTTTGTATTGAGACATTTGTTTTAAATAATTCTCGGGAACAAAATCAAAAGTTAGTTTGTTATTAAATGCACTGAAAATAGAAACATCGAATAAAGAGGGTTATTTTTTTATTTTTTGGCGGCCATCTTGCCGGCCATCTTGGATTTTTTCGGACCGCGCCATGATGCGACACCATCACCCTCGATTTTCTTACACCTTAGATGTTCCTCTAATCATTTCTAGAGAAATTTTCTCTGGACCTCTTGTGCACACAGACATCCCCTCAGGGACTGTATTACCCGACCGATCGTCCAGTTCAAACAACATTTATAAATATGTTTACACATTTCTAGTCATGAATAAACACTGTTCAAATAATTTTCCTGAAACTTTAATGAAACGGGATACGGACCAGCTATACGCCGACTGCAGTGTTTGGCGAGTTGTACTTGTGGATAAAACATGTCCGAGGAGAATAACCGGCACCAGAACAGAAAGAACAATGCCTACTGAACAAAAAATCGCACCACTTTCCAGCCAATGTTACCAAGACCAAAAATATCGCGTTGTTTTCCGGCTTATTTAAACTACTATTGACAAAATGGTGTCTGTTTCGTGACATTACTCCTTATCGCTTTTTTCTAACAGAGTAAACGCCTCATGCATTTGACTTGATTAAAAGTCTTTAATATGGAATCGATCCTACCAGCAGCGAAAATCGGGATCGATCCCTCTACAGTAACAGGCGATATACCGAATGAGATATATACTATCGAGCTAAAAAATGTGTACTTCCGGCACGTGCACAGGGTATCTGACATCGGATTGTTTGGAAGAATACGCTTTTTCCTTGTGCCTAATAAGCGTCCACATAACTTTTCCGAACCGAAACGTCTTGCATATCAGTACAAGTATGGATATATGATATCTATACAAGTAGTGTGTACTTGTGAATAAAAGCACCTAGTGAGCACAGCTCATACGAATAAATATACCTCTGCGGAGGGTGCGCCTATCCAAGAGGCGAAATTACCTGTAATACAATACTATATGGGCAGTGTTGTTTTTATTCCAAAATCTACCTTTAAATTGATAGGGAATCGATCCTAGGCGTCGCGACGAAAATCGGGATCGATCCCTCTACGGTAACATACGATATACCGAACGAGATATTTACTATCGAATTAAAAGATGTGTCATTCCGTACTGTCTATAATGTTCTTTTCAAATGTTATGGGATGGGCTGAAGTCGGATCGATTCCCGATTGAGGCAGTGCCTTATTTCATATTATTTCACTGATCTCTCTTCAGACATGTTTCTTGAATGTCAACTTTTAAACATTTTCTTAGATATATAACAGTAAAAATAAGACTTCTTCCACTATTCAGTACCTCTCGTACATATTAAATACAACAGATGTTGTTAAATATTTTATGGCTGTGACCGGAAAGTTAGAGTAACAAATGGTTATTGTTTATCTGATGTGGAGTTAATCTAAACTTATTCATTCCCAGTAATACATATACAAAATTAAATACATACAATATAATTTGAACAAAAACAAAAAATGAATTAAAGACTTATAGTATAAACAGCCCTTCTCCTTCGCGTGGCAAAATACAGTTTGGAAATATTTGAGCTGGGAACTGTATCGAGACACAAAATATATATACAGTCTTAGGAAACGGACAATATGGGAGACAAGTGTTAAGACAACAAAAATATACAAAAAATGTGATCAAAACTTTACAATCAATGTATTTGACATTTAGACGAAACACAGAAGAAAGAAGTGTGAGAATGAACACTATGTTCCTAATCATAAAGATAAAACCGTGTCAAATTCAATATAGCTAATATCTACAAATTACTTAAGAATTCGTTACGACAGGCAGAAAGATGTGGACACTCAAAGCAGTAGTGGAAGTTATATTCGAGTCTTCAACAAAGAAATGTCCAGGCGTCCGGTAACCAGACGCCTAGCATGCGTTCTAGCCGTCCGGATTCCGGACGTCTAGCAAATCCTCTAGGAGTTTTATAGGCGTCCGGTAATCAATAAGTTTAAGAATTAAGTTTTTTTCATGATAAGTTGTTAGACTACATATGATCAATATTCGAGTTAAAACAATGCTGCTTATAGTTGAAGCTACTGTCACTGTTTAAAAGCGTTGTTGTTGTTTTAAAACAGAATTCACCATATTAACCAGAATACAGTAGTTAATTCAAGTAAAAGTCATGGATTGTGTCTAAGAATAATTATTAATCTTGCATAAATGAATTGTATTTTTTATTAAACCATTCCCTTTACAAAATCTTCGTTTTGATCATTTCGCCATTATATGACTTGCCACACGTACGTTTTTATTCGTTGAAATACAGTTTTAAAACTATATCGTGCCAGCTTAGAAGGTTATATACTAATATCATAGTATTGTAATATAATATATTTCTGATAAATTTTATAAATTCATTACGCTTTTCATAAACACATAGATTACCAGACGCCTTGAAAAACCCTAGAGGATTTGCTAGGCGTCCGGTAACCGGACTGTAAGAACGCAGGCAATGTGTCCGGTCACCGGTTGTCTCGACACTTACATTCAACTTTTGCACAATGGGTAAAGAAATAACTACGTATTTTAGGCAGAAATGATAATAAAGTGGACTGTGGAGCGCCTGGAGTTTACTGTTACCAAAGTAATATTACGACGGAGTTTGTTGTTTATTTTTAAGTTGTTTTATAAGTTGCGGATTGCTGGTGCCAGTAGTTTCCACTCTCAATCAGCTGTGAGTAGAAAGGAATTATAAAATATTGTCTTTCTAGATATAACTACATTATCCCTCCTTTCGGTGGAAACAATATATATCGCAAATTACTCTGTTACGGGGATCAAACAGTAATAAGAACTGTTAATGCAAGTAACTGTGTAAGTGTAAATCGGTATAGCAACTTTTAAACCCAATGTAGCTTTCGTTATTTATATGGTATGAAACCGTTGTTTACGATAATGTAAAGACGGTCTCTGTGAGGAAATGCATTTAGTTTGACCTATTTCAGCTCATATTTCACGGTTTGGAAATGAGGAAGACGAAATAAGAGATATATAAAGCAACAAATGTGGATATTATTACTTCAGGCATGCAACAAGGTTATCCATAGTTTCACAAATTGTGCTTCAAATATCATTGAATCGGAATACCGTTTGCTAAAAGATTAACATGAGAACAAAGAAAAAACAGAGTACTCGCTGTAGCGTTTCAAAACAAGGACATGTTGTTTTCAGAACATAAAATATATCTTGCAAACAAGTATAAGGAACATAAATTTTAAAGGGTTTGTATATTTTTTTTCAAACTGAACCAATCGCATTCATTTTCTTTCACTTATGTACCGTTTTACTGTGGGCCCAAAGTAAGTGTTATTTTGTTAATAATAGTAGTTTTGATGTAAAACAAATAAAGTATCTTAATTCAACTTCATCAGTTTATTAGTCGTTTAATTGGAATAGAAAAAAATAAATGAAGTGCCATTTGAAAAAAGCAACAATCTTTCATTTGATACAGTTCAAAATCACTACAGTTTTCGGAAGGTTAATATTATGCAATAGCCAATCTGATATCCAGGTTGAAACTGATCTTTTGTTTACATATATCTAAAGCAGATGTTGAAGTTTAAAGAGAAGATGATATAAGAAAAGTTGAAGATACATAACAATAATTCCAGTATCTCATTAATTCAACCAGTCTGATGAGCTTAGCCGAGATGAACCGGTATTCATGTGTGTATCTCAGTGTTGCATCAGTGTCGAGACCGAAAGCAAAATTTTCGAAAAACGGCGATAATTGTCTTATTTCTGAACGAAGCATATAAGTGTGAGCATTTCTTTTCTTAGATCATTTCTCATCCAATGATCAAGGTGTCTGTTCAAAATTTGATAAAAAATTGTCTTTTTATGTGGGCTGAGGTCATTAAAACGAAATATCGCTGAGAAAACTTGTTTAGTTGAAATTATAAGGGCTTAAATTATTTTTCTGTATACTATGGTGTTCCGTTAGGGCCATCGCCGCGTGTTGTGAGTTCGAAATAGCAAAGTACGACTCTACGATCTTGAAAAGTCGAATGAACGAAAACTAAGATCATGATAAAAAGTCGAAACCAAACTGATGAAAATACGTAATTGCGCTGATGAAAAGTCAAACTAACAAAACTAAGATGGAGACAAATCGAAATTATTTCGTACTTTGCGGTTTTTCACCATGGTAGTTTCTGACTTTTCTCCATCGCCTTACAGTTGCTTATGCGTACAGGCCTGTTTAGCAATACACGAGGTAGAACTTATGTCGCCTGGAGAGGAAGCTTCTTTGCTTAGCTTGTATTCGTCCATTGTTTGGAATCCTTGCGTATGTGTTACAGGAACGCAACACACAAAGTCAAAAGTACGGTGGTAGAAAATTGAAAGCGAAAAGTCAAAAGGACGATATGAAAAGTTGAAACAACGAAACGAAGATGTTAAAAAGTCGCAAAAACGACACCACCAAGAAAAAAAGTGAGAAGTACGATGATAAAATTAAGATATAATTTCGCCTTTTCACAGTCGTAGTTTCGTTGTTTCGACTTTTCAACATCGTAGTTCCGTGTTTCAATCATCGTGTTTTCGACATTCATCATCATAGTAATACGCCTGTTTTCCATAATTTTTAACAACAAACTTATAGATGTAGCATTTTATGCATTTGCAGTGAATATTTAAAACGATTCAAATATTTTTTTCTCAAAATAGCTTTGGCATAGTTTTATTTAAACTCTTCGTTTATTTACGAGGGATGTAAAAACTATATGTGCTATCTGGATTGGGAAGGTCGTTCCAGTCTGGAACTATTTTGCTGAAATTTGAACATACGATAGATAAGAACAAATAAAGCTATTTTACTAAATAACAAATTGAAGAACATGTACATAATTGTTTTTTATCGTATCTAACTTAAAGGTAATCTGGCCTAACGTCATTATAACGCAACTATATCAAGAAAAAATAAATTAACACCGATTAAAGTCGTTATTTTTTATAATTTCATTTTCTACACTTTTCTAACAATTGATAAAATTGTGTTTCATAATATTACATTACGTATTGATGAATGGGACATTGTGATACACAGACTATCAAAGAGTTCTGTAGTTACAGCTATCGCATTCTGTCGTCTGACAAGCAACTTGTTATGCCCCCGGCACAGTTTCAACGTATAAATATATTTTTCTTCATGCCATTATCTCTCAGCCTATAATATCTTATTCAGCATAGTAATTTCCTTTCTCTTGTTTTGTATTCCAAACATAACATTTTATTACTGATCTTCTGAGAAATTGACTAAAACCATGCCTTCCAAACATTTCAGAGTTTTGAATGACGTCATTCTGGTGATTATTTTACATGCTTTAGAAGAAGAAACGTAGTTTCGAAAAATATTTTAATGGCAAGTTATGTTATAATCAATGCAAAATAGGAAAACTGGCGAGATTAGGGCAGATGAATTTATATAACGTTGCCATGGAAACTAGTATTTGTTTTTTTTTGTTATTGTTTTTTTTTTGTAAAAACAGTATTTGCAATAATAACTGAACATCCCTATCTACATTAAATACGGAACACCATAGGCGTTGGATATGTCACAAAATGCATACATTTTATTGGGTGTTTTATCACCTCTCGTTCGAACGTTATATTAAAGCCATGATGTTCAACACGAGGCCAGATGTTGAAATTACAAATCATTTCCTAATATCTTCATACTTTGAGCTGAAAGCTACGCGCCCACAGTTTGGGCGAGATTTCTCAATATGTTCATTTTGTCCAAATGTGATAAAGAATGTAAATACGACACTGAAAAGTGAATAAAAATAACTATTAGATATTATTATTTTTTTTCTATACAAAAACGTGTTTTAGCAGTTTTATTTGCTTCTACACATTTTTTTGGTAACGTGTTAGGATATCTGGCAAACATCGTGTTAATGGGTTGATACCAGTGGGCATTTTCACAGTACCATGTTTTCATGGATTGTTGAGAGGAAAACATTTTTGCATGAAATATGTAAACTAGTCGCTCCAGCTCCGAACCGACATTTTATTGACTTGCTTTACTTATAAGAACAACTTTTTCTGATATGTAAACAGATTAATTCGATAAAGTTATATTTAACACATATTTCGGAAAATTCATTTTATTTGCCTTGCTAAACGTTATACATGCTTTTATGTATAAAACTGTGATTTTAAACCTTAATAAATCTTTACTCTGTATCAGCATCATTTAAAACTATTTCTGTGATGTTGAATATAATGTGTTGTTTTCAAAGCAGTATGGGTTTTATAATCTTCTTTAATGACCCGTGGGAAATATTGCATATGGTTCAAATCTTCCTCGTATCAAACAATCTCATTCTTAAAACTGCGATAAAAATTGAGCAACACATCTCCTCTTTAAGTGTAAATTATGAGCCACTGCGGACTATTTTGATTTATAAAGTCAGATCTTTGTATGGCATTTAAATTGCCCAATCCAATTTCCAGTAATAATTGCGAAAGTGTATTAAACTGTACTTCGAGGTGCATATTTATTGTTTTGGAGTCGCTTTGATCTTATCTAGGGTTGATTTCTTTAAAAAATATAGCTGAATTTCTTGTTTACTTGGTGAAACACCCTGCACTTTGCTCCTGACATAACTTACTTCTTTCTCCAGCGAGGGTTGACCTCCCTAACCGAGTATTACATGCTCGTGTAACTTGAACCCCCTCGCTGGAGTAGTGATGGACATTCCTGCCCGAGTAATAATGACTCGTGTAGTTAAGCTTATTGACTCCGAATCAGTAATGGACCTCCCTGGCCGAGTAGTAATTGCTCGTGCAGTTAAACATATTGACTCCGAATCAGTAATGGACCTCCCTGGCCGAGTAGTAATTACATGTGTAGTTAAACTTATTGACTCCGAATCAGTAATGGACCTCTCTTGCCCAGTAGTAATTGCTCGTGCAGTTAAACGTATTGACTCCCAATCAGTTATGGACCTCCCTTGCCGAGTAGTAATTGCGCGTGCAGTTAAACGTATTGACTCCGAATCAGTAACGGACCTCCCTTGCCGAGTAGTAATTGCTCGTGCAGTTAAACGTATTGATTCTGAATCAGTAATGGACCTCCCTGGCCGAGTAGAAATTGCTCGTGCAGTTAAACGTATTGACTCCGAATCAGTAATGGACTTCCCTTGCCGAGTAGTAATTGCTCGTGCAGTTAAACGTATTGACTGCGAATCAGTAATGGACCTCCCTTGCCGAGTAGTAATTGCTCGCGCAGTTAAACGTATTGACTCCGAATCAGTAATGGACCTCCCTTGCCGAGTAGTAATTGCTCGTGTAGTTAAACGTGTTGACTCCGAATCAGTAATGGACCTCCCTGGGCGAGTAGTAATTACATGTGTAGTTAAGCTTATTGACTTGGAATCCTTGACTATGTAGTACGTGTTGGCGTAATCAAAATGCTAATCAATCAAACCCCGGGATGTAGAATATGATGTAGAATTTGTCAAAAGTTTTTAATATGCACTGTGGGTCCCTCGTGCACGTTGTTGTTAACAGCTGGTGAAAACTTCACCAGTGGGGCGGAAAAGTTGCCAAACGGCATCACTATGACTTATACTACACATCCAAGAAAACAAGAAAGTACAATAAAAACAAACAATCCCAAAACAGTAAGTTGTAAGCTATATATTCACATTTTACTGGCCATGCTTGTTTAAAGGTATACTGCTTGCCGAATGCATATCGCATATGTTTGGTGCATGCAGCGTTACGGGAACATTATAAGCAACAAATGTGTGATGAATGAAGTCATTGTTGTTTTTTCTTTCTTGTTGTTTGTTTGTTTCTGTTTTTTTGTTTGTTGCTTTTTGATGTTTGTTTTGCTTTGTTTGAGGAGCTCCTAACTAAATTATATAGACATAGGAAATAGAGATCAATATAATTGCACCTTTACTAATCCTACCAGGTGTTCTGTATTACAAAAGTGGCTCTATTGTGACATTTTGATACAAGCAAAACTGTATTATCTGCATTATTATTTACCTACTGGTACTTCATTTTATTATTGGCTTGTTAAAAGTTAATTTTTTACCATATGTAAGTTGACAGAATCAGAGGAACCATGTCTTGAGGGGTAAATAAAGCACAAATGAATAAATCCTAAATGATTTTGTTGTGCAAAAAAGTATGATATTGTGTCTAAAACAGTTTTCATTTTCCACTCAATTGTGTAATTGCAAGGGAAGTAAACTAATAGATCTCTACTTATAAGTACTAGCCCAAGGCAAGAGTTGTCATTCTTTGTGGATCACAACTTTAAATTAAAAATTAAAACGTCTGTTATTGATATTAACAAAACTATCATAAACTTCACATTTGTGAAATCATTTTTGGTTATTTCAAGAACTTGGAAATCAATTTCTAGACTTTATTTAATATAATACTATCACTGTAAATTTTAGGGTCTATCTCTACATTATAAAGACAAAAAATGTAGATGTAAGAATTAAAAAGATAATCATTTACATGCAAATAGTTTATAAAGATATTTATAATAATAACTAACCCTGTATGTCATGTTGTAATCTTCTTCAGTCTTCTTCTTATCGTTCGCGACTACACTGTCAGACCAGTAGCCTCGATGAAACTTGTGGTTTGCCGCAGATCCTCAATGCCTCCATACAATTTCTGGTGGATTGAGGTATCTATCGGCCAAGTCGCAGCTCGCTCCTGGTCATGCCTTTTACATCTCTGAGGTATATGCTCCGCAGTCTGATCTTCTTCACCACATGGACAAGTTAGCGATGATGTCAGTCTGTATTTCTTGTACATGTGAGCATTGAGCTTGTTGTGCCCTGAGCGGAGCCTGACCATCATCACTTGTTCAGACCGATCAAGGAGATGAAAAGCATCTTCCTCCATCCTTGGTCTCGTTAGTGCCTTGATGATGGTGACTTTCTCCTTGTAACTCACAGGTTCTGTTGGTTGTTCTGACTGAGCTCCTAGCTTAGCCAGTTTGTCTGCCTCTTCATTGCCTGCAAGTTCACAATGGGATGGAATCCACTGAAGTGCTACTTTGCGGGTTATACTCAGGCTCTGCATTCTCCTGGCTAGCTGCGGAGCTTTATTGTTGATCAGAGCTTCCATGACAGACAGTGCATCTCTGAGAAAGACGACTGAGGAGCTTTCTTCTGCCGAGTCTCCAACCATTGAGACGGCCTTCATGAGTGCTTCAGTCTCTGCCTTGTAATTGCTGCCGTGTTTTCCTGTGGCTGCATGTAGTGTTTCTCTCTTGCCAGATGGGTATTGAATGAAAACTCCTGCTCCTCCATCTTTGACGGCGCATGTGGCTGATCCGTCTGTATAGACATGAGTCCATGATTCCGGAGGATAGTCTTCATTGATCATAGCAAGTGTGAGGCTCTTCCGAATGCCTTCATCCTCTTGCTTCCCGCGGTCAAGACGAGGAACAGCAAGTCTCACAGTCACTGAGGACAGATCATTCGCTAATGAGTTTATAATGTCTTCACTACCTAGGGGAATCGTTGGTTTTCTCAGCTCAGTTTTGAACTCTCGGTTGAGTTTCTTTGCCTCATGTACGAAGCTGCTACGTTTGAGCCGATTCTTTGTGTAGTGATCTAGCTTGACTTTCATGGGATGGTCTTGAAAAGACCTGAACTTCTCTGCTTGAAGCAGAACCTTTGCATGTCTTCTGTCTTGTAACGGCTGTGTGCCTGTTAGCTTCTCCATGAAGGAGATTGGTGTAGACTTTGTAGCACCTGTCATGATCCGCAATGCTTGGTTCTGGACCTTGTCTAAAGCCTGTTGGTTAGTTTTGGCAGTAGTGGACCAGGCAGTTGAGCTATACTCTAAATGGGGTCTCGCTGTTCCCTGATATACTGTCTTGAATATTTGCTCATTTGCTCCCCACGTTGTTCCAGCAAGTTTGCGCATCATGGCAAGCTTCCTACGAGCCTTCCCTTCTGCTTGACTAATGTGGGGCTTCCAGGTTAGCCGTTTGTCAAAGGTCACTCCGAGGTATTTTGCCTTGTCTGCTTCAATCAGCGAAGTATTTCCCATCTTGATTTTACCCGCTCTCTGCTTTAACGACAGGGAGAAAGCTGAAAGCTTTTTGATGGCTTCTTGCATCCTGTATGTGGCTGTAGTGGCATGTTCTTCCTTACACCATAACACCAGATCGTCAGCGTAGATAGCAGCCTTAACTCCTTTCGGTAGTTCAGACACCAGATCATTGATGAAAAGCAAGAAGAGTGTAGGGGATAAGACTCCGCCTTGTGGGACACCATGAAGCAACAGGAACTTCCTACTGCTGGCATGTTCTAAACTGACTCTTGCTCTCCTGTTGTGGAGGTATGACTTAATCCACCTCAGCATGTGACCTCCTACTCCATTCCTCATCAGCTTGACGAGGAGTCCATCAGTCCAGACTTTGTCAAACGCCCTCTGCAGATCAATCCATGCTGTAAGCACGACTTTCTGCTCTTGGAAGGCGTCTTCTATCTCTTGCGATAGATAAGTGGTCTGGTCCTCAGTGGAGCGGAATTGTCTGAAGCCAGCTTGTTGCGTTGCGAATAGGTTGTTAGTCTTCATGTACCACTTCAGGCAGGCGTGCATTCACAATCCTCTCCATGGTCTTTCCAACACAGCTGGTTAGGCTGATTGGGCGGCCTTCTTAGGATCCTTCCCTTTCTTGTGGATGGGCATCATGACTGCCTCTTTCCATATCTGTGGAAGCAGTCCTTGTGTCCAGCTGTAGTTGTAACTTTCCAGGAGTTTGCAAATTGCTTCAGTGCCTAGATGGGTCAGCATTTTATTTGTGACTCCATCTGGTCCAGGAGACTTCTTTGTTTTCAACTGCCTAAGAGCTGTCTGTAGCTCATGCAGTTTAAGACCCTGCTTCATGCATTCTGGTGTCACTTGGCTTTCCCTTTTTTCTCTTCGGGCTTCCCTTTGCCGTTCCCAGTTGATGGGGATGTTGGAAACATCTTTGTAGATGGAGGCAAAAGTGCTTGCCGCTAGTTTACCCGTCAACAGTTCACCATTCTCTTCCAGAGTTACTGAGCCTCTTTCTTCATCGTTCAGCTGTCTCGTCAATCTCCACAGCTTTTGGTCATCTCGCTCTAGGTTGAGCGAGGCTGTTTTGTTTCTCCAACTCTTCCTCTGTGCTTCCCGTTTGTGCCTGAGGAATTTGTTATGTTGTAATGATAGCGATGCATTGAATAAGTTTTGTATTTGTAGTTTCCTTTTCGTGAAAGTCTCGAATCTGTCGATGTCACATCAATCAGGGCATCAGAACAATTGAAGATGATTTATGAAAGGGTCTTAGCAGGTTTCCCGCCATTCTCGTAGGGAAAAAGAGTGATTTATTGGTTTAATTTGTTAAAAGAAAGTATATGGGGATGCGTAACTTTCTTAATTGCTATTAATTCATTCAATGCATATAAGTACAGACCTTTTGAAATCGCATTTTCTCTTCCGCTTGTATGTAATAATGTAACATAATATTGTATCCGTTAGTTACAGAAAAGGGATATCACAGTGACATTATTATGTACAATATGACATTAATAAAGCTTTTTCCCCATTGTCTTGCTTGTATCACATATCCTAAGCCACTAATCGATATTTCTTCAGATTTTTTTTGTTATTTTGTTCGAAAGACTAAGCTATCATTTGTAAGTAACAGACACGAAATAACTTGACTATGTGAGCTTTATGCGTTATTCATTTTTACGAATACATTTTCAGGCAGTCTATAACTAGACAATTGCTGATACATCTTAATATATGGAACAGGGAGATAAATTTGTCGTTTAAAAGAAAATGTTAATTTTAAACAAGAAATGATTTATGGATCAGTCAAGATCAATTTCAGTTCATAGCTTGTCATTGATGACTACATCTTAATCACCTGTCACATGTATAGCTGTGAAGGGTCAGATTGGTCATACATGCAAGTAGCACTATGGCTTTATCTAAGGGGCAATAAGCTTTTCTCCTTAAATGTAACTGAACTGAGTGGCAAACTGTGTTGACTCAGTAAACATTCTTTTAACTTTTTAATATCCGGTCGTTCTTACGTTATCTTGAAAGAAATCCTATTTCATAATTGTTAGTTGTTCCCTGACGCATGTTGTTATACTATCGATAAATGTTGAAAACCTAATCTGGTGAAAGAATCACTTGTGAAAGTTATTCATCTTCTAATTGTTAGAGAGTATTGTAATTTGAAATTATTACGGCCCATTAGGCGTTTTTATAAAGAATCAACAATGATGTGCCAGTGGGTATGAATAAAAGTTTACTGTCAGATACAGATAGATTAAAACCGTCATAGCTGTAGGAACTATATTGCTCCCTGCAGGAAATAATCAGTGTATATACTTAACAAATTACACACATAGGTCGTCATTTCTTATCGTGCCTTTTATAATACATATTACAAAAACGTATATTTATCCATACATATCAAAGGCATGTTTTGAACTTTTGGCATACAGTGCAACAAATGTCGTCATAACACGACTAAATACATTACGCTTTATTATAAAACTGTTCAAAAGTTTGCTTTTCTTAGCTATGAAAATATTTCATAGATATCATGAAATTCAGTATACGCTAACACATACACTGGGTAGCTGTAGTTAACCTAAATTTTCTGGACCTTGCCTTGAGGTGTTTCTTTTAATGGTCAGACATGAGTACAGGTATTCTACGCTTGCTTCTTACATAAATGTACAATAGCATTTCTATGTTAAATATACCATGCCTTCTGTTACCATTATGTGTGTTACGAACTCGCCAATATATATATTAAAGATAAGGAAAGAAAACTTTCACAGATTGTAACAAGTTCTTTCAAATTGTTAACAGATATTTACGAATAAACAAAATGTGCATTTTTTCGTTATCATGTTCAACGTTAAAGAAACTTCATACAGGTATGAAATAAAGTAAGTTATCTAGAATTTAGCAAAGTGTTACATGAAAATCAATTTTCTATAATTGTATTTTTTATCATTTTCTTCTCATACAAACTTTATTTACTCTGTATTCAGGAAAATGACATGACAAAATATGATACATGTTTCATCTGCACTAATGAAAGACCCAGCATGTTGCATGTTAGAAAAAGCTGTCATTCACTAAAGAATCTTATTCATATTGATTAAATGTGTGGACTGATTTCAGCCATCTTAGACACGAAATGGCTATAAAAACATAAATAATACTCGAGCTTTTGTTAGAAGAAATTGTCACATATTGTTTCATACTTTTTAAGACATGCCTGCCTTTGGACCATCCGACTAGTCAATCAGAAGACATATTAAGGCATGAATATGCACAGCTGTGATTCAAATGCCTCAATGATATTGCAATACATTTAAAACTATTAGCTATTTATCAATAAAATTATATTGCGCACAGTTATGTTTTCATGGTGTTTAGCACGAGTCATTTGACGTCTGTCTGCAAATTCATTTAGAGAGCAATAAACACTCTTCTTGTGTAAACTAAGTGTTCTGAACTTTCATTGAAAAGGGGACTTAGAAGAAAAAATAAATATTGGAAAACTGATTGTGCCATTTTATAGCCATGATAAATCGAATGTGCAATCTTATTTTAAAGAGTATTTGTTATCAGAGTTAAAACGACTGAATTTGTCAAGAGAGGAACAAGGTCTTCGAGTGGTTTGTCGCCTTATTTATTGCATTTCAGGGTTCAGGTGCGTAGGCAAAATATCAAAGCATCTGAAAGATGAACGTGGTAAATTAGATATTAAACCTAAAGAAGGCCTTGATTTTTTTTCATTCTTACATGCTCGATGAAATATTTTGACAAAAATAATTCTGAACTTTATTTATCCGAGCAGTAATCAGCCGTACGTCTAGTGGCAATTTGACGTCATAATTGGCGTCATAATGTTTTCTGACTAGTCCGCCAGTCAATTGTTGTTTATTGCAGAATATACATAGCTTTACTTCCTATTTGTTTTACTGGCAATCAAATCGAACCATATTAGAATCTTGATGATAACTTAATTACCTCCAAAAGAATGTTTTGCATTGTCTGCATTATCTGCTTAGTATCATGATGCAATGTCTCTTGTACAATGTGAGAAAATAATGCTTGTTTTATATGTGATCCCTCTGTATATCCATGTTACAGTGTTACAGGCTGTAGAGAATCACTTTTGTAGTTATATACCTTTATGTTCGTTTATACTACACCTTCAAAGGAAACGTCATATCTGTTTAATTCTGGTGTCCAACCTATTTGTTTTTGTTTGTATATGTCAATATTTGAAAATATCACATACTGTCCCCACCTGGAATACGATTTTTTGATGCTTTGAATTTTGTATTATTTAAGCCCCTAGCCAGAGACTAGAGGGCATGGACGGCAGCATGCTTTTCCACTACCGCCCACGAACAGGCTCCATTAAACAGAGTCTATGACATTTTCAATATTCTGTTGAGCAAATGAATGTGACGTGTTTTATGCAGAATATAAATATCATTTTGGCCATATATAAAGACTTTAGCATAACTGCACTCAATGTTATTCACGCAATACCTTTTTCAGCCTTGCTTTACATCACATCTTTGGATTCAGTCCAAAACATTGTGAACCATTTCACCATATTTTTAACTATAAAACACAACACACCACTGGCACTCTAAGCTAAAATCAATTTCACTACAGCGAAGATATTATTTCAAACATTTAAATATCACCATGGAGACAGAAGATGTTAAATTATTCATAAGACAATGAGGACAAAATAATTGCGATAATAAGCCGAAAGTATTATGTGCTTCAAACTCTATTAATTGATCGGCATCTTGCAAGATTTTAACGGATTATGTGATATATCTGGTGAAATTTTGTTTATATTCTTAATTGCATTTCCGAATGAATACTTTTCTTTACAACATCTTGAAAGAATTATGAAAAAGTAAAAACACAAACTTATCGTATAAAATTCATTAAACGTTTGAAAATAATCTCAATTCCAAATGCTCAAAATGTCATTCAGTCGATTTTTTTAAAAATCTTGTTCAGATAGCATTAGGGTTTTAAACATTAGTTTTGTAAGATGCGCATGCACTTGTTCGTAGAGCTCTAGTGTACTTTGGTGCGAGTGTTATTATATCCGAAAATTATACCTAATTTATCATGATACATCGTTTATTTCTTTAAATGCAAAAAATACATTTTGATTTGATCTTATTGTCATAGTTTCTGAATAGATACAGTTAGTTTCATATCAATATATAGTATAAAAACTGTTTCATAACTTACAACATACTGGATGAATAGTTTCCCATTATGGTCCGCGAGAACAGTTGATGAAATGTGTGTTTTTTTATTTTATGCACAAGTGTCATTAGGTGCACTTGATTACGGGAACAACTAAACATTTTTGGCATCACATTTATAAGTGTTTTTTTTTCTGTAGTCAAACTTATCTCGTTCTCTTCAATAGCGTGATTTCTTGATAAACATACGTGAATAAAATGATAGGTAGACTGGTTCAAAGAAGCCTAAACAATAGAGAAGCTGATAACCGTAAATCATTTTGCACTGTTATTGTATGCATACCTAGAATTTTACTGAAGTTTGCGATAATAATAAGGACGTTATACTTTTGAATATTTACTTAAAATCAAGGTTCGAGTCTATCGTCATTTTTAATATATTTTCATCTTTATTGTATTTTTTCTCTATGCATATTTATCGAATCATTTCAACCTGCCAGAAATACAAACAGTAATGCGGTGCGGACATGCTTCAAAATGAACACTGATCTAGACTGCAGTTTTCTGAAAAGTAACACATCTTTAATTAATGGGAATCACCGCTAATGTATTGAAAAACATGTCAGTGTTGTACATATGGTTTTCTTATTATGTCTCTATTTGTCAACTGAATGGGTTTCCTGCAAAAATCATATGTTGAATTTCACTTGTGATCATATTGAAATGACAAACAGAAGTCACAGGGATGTCCTTTTAAGAGAAAAAATAAGGTAGCTTTGTCGCCGTAACTAACAAAAAATACTACTGCTTACATTGGTAAAGCAAGTGGATATTTTATAGATTTTACGAAGGCAATATATATTACGCGACATCAGCTACAAACACAGTGAAAGGAGGTTTTATTTACACAAGATAAAGAAAGTTTATTTTACTGAGCCATCTTTGCCGATTATGTTGCTGCGAAGGTTTTCTTCAAACTTTTCTCTCTGAAGCAAAGACGGGGGTCACATGTATAATGATAAAGAAGGTTTAGTTCGCTTTAAAAGAAAAGGGCAGTTCTACTTTTAGTTATGTGCAATTCCTTAACTAAACTGACGGTTTTGAAAACATCCGAGTCTTGCTTTTCCTGTTATTTCATTTTCAAGCTAGACGTACTGATTAAATCTAGCTGAACGTGTCTTTGATAGGAAGGAAATCAAACGAATTGAGAATGAGAAAGTTCAATACCGGCTGGTGAAACTTTAGTCCATGCAATTCTATTCATTTTTCTATAGAATTCCACTATAAGAAATGAGTCTGTCAAATACCCCAATATTGAGAAGCACCATCAAAATGGGATTATTTCAATAAAATTGCATGTCAGACAGTAAAATTATATAGGCTTATCTAACTCAATTTTTCTCCATTTTCTACATTAAATAGTTTATATATCTCACTGACTCTTAAAAAAATCAATCAATCAAAATCGTTTCTAATAGGGAATAACAGGCTACTGTCTTTTGTTATCAGGTCAAGGTTTGTATGCTCTGGAAGGGGGAGGGAACCGAGTCCCTTCCATCCACACCTGCCAAGCCTGATAGCATTGATATCAAAAGACAGTAGCCTGTTATTCTATTTATTATGAAACTCGTACAACCTGCCTAGAACAACGTATGTCATTATCTCTTATTTTGTAAAATTGACTTCTAGAGCAAAAAAAAAAAAAAAACAATATAATAATTCATATTTCACGGATTTAAACATTCATCCGCTCCTGAAAATCTGAGCGGAACAATATGCCATTTTGAATTCAAGTTGGGCATTGTTTATTGACTTTCTGATATTCTTATAAAAACTAACAATAAGAGAGACTCTTACTTGCGTAAAACTCAAAAATCATCCGCTTGAATTAAATCAGAACATGCTTTATTTCCACATTTTTAAACATTTGACTCGGGCAATTACATCACATAACACTGAAAATTCCTTCCAGCTCCAGACTCAGTCACAGATAATTTAAATATTTTAAAATCACTAAATTTACACTGTTCCGAGAATTATAATTAAAACAAACAGTTTTTGTTTCTACTTAATAAAAATAGATGCCTTATATTATGCATAAATCAAAAATAAGTATAGTGTCAAGTGTATTATAATCCTTTCAAAGAATCGATCCATGTATGATGATAACCATTGTGATGTCATGATGAACGTTACTCTATGACGTCATAAAGTACTACTGTCTGTGTGATGAAAGTGGAGACAGGCATATTTAAATAAGGCCTAGTACTAGTTGAGATTAAATAATCTTTTTAGAAAAAAAGCCATGCAGAACTAAAACTGGATTCTGTAATAAAAGTCAATCTGGAAGGAACCTGATGTAAAAACTAGTCAATAGTGGGAGGAGCGTAATTTTGATATCAGGTCAATGACCTGATATCAAAAACATATCAGGCAAGTGATATCAGGCTCTTTGCATAGTAGTTATAACAACATCTGACCAAGAAAACTTTTTAAAAAAGTAGATAGGCATCGATGTAATGTAATCAAAAGTAGCGAAAACGGTACGTATGATGAAAGAATTTCTAATTTCCAACTGAATTATTAAACCATTTGAACTTGTAAATATGACAAATGATTGAGAAAAAAAACCCAACAGAATCTTAAAATTTTGACAGTAAAGTATGCAAATTTAAATGTTATGGTATTAATAGAAATTTGAAATAAAATTTTGTAATATTGTTGCGCTTTTGGTCTAAAAGATATCGATATCACTTTTTGGAGCAACACTTAGGGAAAATCCTACTGGTGCATATAATGAGATAATGAGGCATTTTCTGTACAACTATTTGTAAGGCGAATTTGCTTGGATGTTCTACAATAATTGTAATGGAATTGGAAGATCATTCCTGTCAAGTGCGTAAATGCATATTGGAAATGCTTTTCTTGCGTGTCAAACAGCAATTTGGGGTTTTGCATCTTTGCATTTGTTTGCCTTATTTTCTGTCGTAAACAAAATCAGTGTTTAAGAGGGCAAGCGTGTTTTTGTTTGTTTGTTTGTTTTATTTTTGGAAAATTCATAACAACGTCGTACTACAGTGATGTCATTATGTGTATATGTTTTGACTACTGTTTGATCCACGTAACCATAACACTATTTGTGGTCTTATTTTGCAAGATCCAAACTATATATCATTCGTCAGGTGGTAGGATCTCGATTTTTAGATTAATAATATCAGTTTTGTTACTACAAATGTATATTCTAATTGTAAAAATAGAGCAAAGTTCATTTTTCGGAAAACGTATTTTTTTAGAAACTTTTAAACGAAATTTAGCATGGAAATGTTGTTTCGATGGTAACTAAGATATCAAGAGAGACGACACACATAAATCCATAAACAAAGAAAGTCAATACTGACTCTATTTGATCTTGGTGTAAAGAATAAATGTTATCTACAAAATAACATACATCATCACTTTTGACATTAAATTAAAAACTAATCAGAGTATTTTGAAAATTAAAAACCATATAATTACCACCATCGGAGGTCTTAGAAATTATATATAATATTAATAGTATTGTCAGATATTTTAAGTAAAAACATGTGAAACCCTCGTCTCAGAAATTGTGTTTCAAACATTCTTTGTTTAATTTTTAAAGTAGTAAATATAATGTGCATCATTCAATAAATTTTTATCTTCAAATTAATATCAAGTGGATTTTTTTTACCATTAGCTACATTTTCTATTAAATTAGCAATATAATATAAGTATTACTTTCATAAATAGTGGTTTAAGCTTGAAATTTATTTTGCGAGTGGAAGAAGGTGTAAGTGGAAGAAAGTGTAACAGTCAAGGCTCCAGCAGAGACTATTTATCCTATCGTCTGATTTACCATACCGTCTGATTTAGAATAGATTTTTACTTCAAGCTAGGCTAGGTGCCTATCTTAAATAACAGTTTAGAAAATTAATTCGCCATTAAGGTATCTGGCACAACCTAATTTCGAACACCTAAAGGATTTTCCTTTAATACCTAAACGTATGTATGCAATAAATTTGATTAATCATCAATTTAACATTTCTAAGCACTATATCAGTACACAAGTATTGCATTTTATTACATACTCGTTTCTATTCCCCGTTGAATTATACTGGTACCGGAAACGTCAATATTTTTCCATACACTGACGTCTGAATTTCATATCGGGTGCATGACATAATTCAGTGTGTGCTGTTGCACTATTTTTTTCTATTTTCTTCAGTATTGCCAATCCTACTCAGGCTATTGAACATATTTATGATATTTACATTATATTTATACGTATAGATGCGTATGTAATAAAAAGGTTATTATCTTTGCATCGGAAAGTATGCACTCGTTCTTCAGCGGAATAATATTGCGCTCCTAAAGTCGCGCAATATTTCCGCTGAAGAACTCGTGCATATTTCCCGATACAAAGCTAATAACCTATAAATATGATGACCTACTTTGATTGTTTTCATTAGATAAAATGGCGGATGCTTACCTCATTTCCAGGAAGATTACCAACCTCTTTTCGAACGCTTTATGACACATGTTGTAAAAGTATACCTCAGGTAAAAAGTTTGCATCCAATCATTAAAACAAATGGGTTAAACACAGAAGTAGTCAGTTTTAACAATTACCTAGTGTTTTTTAACTGTTTGACCATACTTACATTGTCAAACATATTGTATGTTGCTTTATTCAGTGGTACACTTTGGACAATAGAAGGGTCTCCCCTTCTAAGAGTCCTAACTGGACTGCAAAACTTCAAACGTACCCAGCCATTACATTTATCACATTGGCCCCATATTACTAGTATTAACTGAGGATACTTATCAAGATCTGCAGGCTGGATACTTTTACACATGATACATTTCTCTGATTCTTCTAAGTCACTACCAACAGATGCTTCATCCTCTAACATAACTACTTTTTGTTATCTTTTTGCAGGTAATTTGGAAGTACTAGGGGCTGCTGGTCTCTTTGAGGGAACTTTGATGATGTTGACTGCATTTCAGCTTTTTTAGATTTAGAATTTGTATTATTTTTTTCAGTGTTCCTTTTTTTTTTCAAGCACATGGTCTTCAGTGATAGCCTTTCCCCCAAGTGTTTTTCTTAATTTGGAGACTTGAACGTTTTAAAGTATTTCGCCACCTGTCTTCTCTAGAAAACTTTCAGCTGACTTGCTAAGATCTTGTGCAGATTTCAATGTAGCCTGAGATTCAGTTACTGGAAATGTAGTAGCAGGGGCAAGAGTCCTCGGCAACAATTGGGTTAAAAGGATAAATACCACACCTTTTAAATGATGACTGTATATTAGTGGCAGTAAGTGTCCTGGCATATACCTTACATGCAAGACGGCACACATCATACCTTGTGATGACCTTCCCCCCCCCCCCCCCCCACCCTGATTCACGCAAGTAATGGTGACATTCTGCATTCCATGCCATTTCAAAGAGGCAATAGCACGCTACATCTGAAGGCTGTAAGAGGTGGCTGCAATGTGGTGGTAAAACAAACAATATTATACCATTTTCCTTTGCCCATTCAATTAACCTGATTGACATATGACTTTTATGTCCATCATAAAGAATAAGGACATTGCTATTATTCTGGATAGGTAAGTATTTAATGATATGGGATTTCAAGTAACTTGAAAAAATTTCTGTGTTTGACCAACCACTTGAAAAAATAGTACCATCAGCACCTGGTGAAGCACCATCATATAGCTGTGGAAGCAACCTGGGTCCTGGAAACGCAAAATAAGGTGGGATAACTTGCCCGACACCATTACAACCTCCAATTAATGTTACAGTTTGTGACTTCCCAGATGTAATGCCTGTGTTTTATTAACAACACCTGAGATGACTTTAGGTGGTTTATGGTCTGTGTGTAATCCTTTCTCGTCGATGTTGAAGATCAGGTGAGGCTTGTCTGTAAGGTCATACTTTTGAAAAATATTCCCTAACTCTGAAAAGTAATTATCAATAACACTTCTAGTGGCACATTTGACCCTACATAATTTTTAAGATTTCTTGGCTTTTAACGTTTAATTCTGGCCACCTATTTAGGAAATTATAAAGCCACCTGTCAGTAAGTGCATGGTCTTTGTCTCTTAAACCCAGGAAAACTTCATAGTCTGTGGCCAAATTTATTGTTTCACTGCGGCTATATCCATATCCTACCTCTGTAATTGTAGTTAAAGAGAATTCCTATAGTTTTTTTTCCTTTTCAAATTCACATATATGATAGGAAATTGTGTGCTGAAAACAATGAACAAATAAAAACAATGGGTCACCAGGCTTGTTTTTATGAAAAAAATGTTTTGAACGCACCAACTGATGCTGAAACTGCCAGCAATTTTTTCAACATCTTCATAAGTTTCAGCTTTTTTATAAATACCAAGCAAAATATGCATCAAGGCAGCACAATAAAGCTGATTCTTTTTACAGATTTTATTATATACTTATTAGATATCATAGTCATATTTGTAATACTATATCCTTACAATAATGGGTACAAATGAAAAATAAATCTTGTTTCCTATTCACTTTTGTAAACTTTTTTCAATGAAAAATACCCATAGTGAAGAATATTTTTTTATTTTTTTTCAAATTTTGAAAAACCTGTTTCATAGTATTTTTTCCTATTTTTCTTGTATACGAATAATTGTATTGTGAACATGAAAATGGCTAAAAATGTATGGGTCACCACGCTAAATTTTATGTTAAGACCGCTTGAATACAACACCTGTTCGGACGAAAAATGGCGCGAACCTGACCAAATTGATTACATGTATATCTGCTGGAAGTTAAAAAAAAGTTTTAAAAATTCTCAGTTCTTTCTATAATTGAATACTAAATAATCTGAAAGGTGATATTGTCTTATCAGTCCTAAGTCAATTGTCTTACATTATATGAACAACACTGTCTTTGTACTAAAATGCGATGTGAAAACACAACCACAAAAATGGCAAGATACCTGGCAGGCATGATACTTGTCAATACAACATAAACCAGTATCAACATTTGATTACTGATAAAACTTATCAAAAATGTTATTTCATTCAAGATTCCTCATATTTAAGGTTGTCTGTCACATGTCTCAACAAATGTTGATTTCTTTTCAGTTTTCCATACAAAGTGTCGGCTTCGCAGAAAGATGCGCATAAAAATCTATAGGAATTCCCTTTAAATGACCAGCCAATAATGATTCTTGTTCCATGGTAACCAGAGGGGATGTTCCAGACTTAACAACGTCAACATTTACTTTACCATTCACTCTGTCAATGAGTGTTGTAACTGGAACACCATATTTTCTAGCAGCCCCTCTTATGGATAAACCTGTTTCTTTGACAGCTATGTAGGCACTTGACAAAGCCTGGGTATCATATGACCTGTAAGACCCCTTCTGGTCAACTTTTATCTGAAGATATAAAGGGACATTTGAAAAAGAAATTTCAAGAAAATTGAAACTTTTATCATCAGTTCATAACATATGCACCAACTTGTAACGTAGTTTTTTACCAGTAGTATACATTTTTACACGTACTATTCCGTATACCTGGGAATAAGGTAAACTTAACTTGATAGCAGACGCCAGCTGTCAAAAGTTTGAGTGCTCTTAAAATATATTTTTGGATCTTTTGAAGTTTATTACTGATTGGTATTAGCAAAATGACTGAAAATAGGTAAGGGCATTATATTTTGACAGGTAACTTACCTTTCTTACTTCCATTATCTACGTTTGAATTTGCGTGACATTTCGCCGGGTGTTTACAAACAAAAAATCACGTGACCTGTCAAAATGGCAGATTGTGTTGCGTCAATTCCTGTTTACATGCATGTGTTCGGATATAAGTTGTGTTCGAAATAAGGCTGTGTGGGGATATATTGTTAATACATACGCTTATTTTGTAATTTGAATTGAAATAGCTACAACTGAACAGAAGACTAACCTTACGTTTTGAACTTGGCTTCTATGTTATGTTTAACATAATTAAATGTGCTGCTAAGTGAAGTTTTCTCCGAAGTTCAGTTGCAAGTCGGGTGCTCGTCGTTACCGAGCAAACCTGGATTAAATTTACGCTTCTAAATGATCTTGTTACAAACTTTGTTAACTATACTTATTGTCAAAAGGTTTTGGCAACAAGAGTTTACATTGTGCTAACTCTGTAAGACCTATATTGGTGATTTAACTATTAGACACATGTCTTCTTTAAACTCACAAATTCATCAACAAAAGCGAAACTGAGATTAGAGTATTCGTGAGTGTATAGCTTCTCACATTTGTTTTCTTTCTCTGAACTGTAAATGGCAGTAGCATGATAAATTCTATAGTTAGATCATCATTTTTAAAAATAACTCATAAGCGCCAAAAAGACATGCTTGTTTAGTGTCATACGAGTTCAGTTTATTTCCATCAAAATAACCTTCAATAATCTTCCTTGATATTTCACGTGATTTTTATTATACCCAGAATGCGTATTATAGAAATGAAATGAATTCATATAAACCATATTTTATTCTATTACTAAGGCTGTGTGAAAAACAAAGGAAGTTTAATGACACGTAATTTATTGACAACTCAACGATTTGTTTATTGTAAACTTCACTTATTTCTATACATTTTCGATAATTTTCAGTTGCATATTGGGTTGAGAATCACATCAGTTCAGCTTTAAATGCCAGGGAAAGACTCCAAATGCTCATCCAGGCATTGTTTTAGGTATGGAAGGTCATATGAAACCAGCTGGGCGGCTTCTCAAATGAAGAATTTTATACTCCATGCAATGTCACGAACTAATGATTCTTGTTCCATGGTAACCAGAGGGGATGTTCCAGACTTAACAACGTCAACATTTACTTTACCATTCACTCTGTCAATGAGTGTTGTAACTGGAACACCATATTTTCTAGCAGCCCCTCTTATGTGTAAACCTGTTTCTTTGACAGCTATGTAGGCACTTGACAAAGCCTGGGTATCATATGACCTGTAAGACCCCTTCTGGTCAACTTTTATCTGAAGATATAAAGGGACATTTGAAAAAGAAATTTCAAGAAAATTGAAACTTTTATCATCAGTTCATAACATATGCACCAACTTGTAACGTAGTTTTTTACCAGTAGTATACATTTTTACACGTACTATTCCGTATACCTGGGAATAAGGTAAACTTAACTTGATAGCAGACGCCAGCTGTCAAAAGTTTGAGTGCTCTTAAAATATATTTTTGGATCTTTTGAAGTTTATTACTGATTGGTATTAGCAAAATGACTGAAAATAGGTAAGGGCATTATATTTTGACAGGTAACTTACCTTTCTTGGGTTGAGAATCACATCAGTTCAGCTTTAAATGCCAGGGAAAGACTCCAAATGCTCATCCAGGCATTGTTTTAGGTATGGAAGGTCATATGAAACCAGCTGGGCGGCTTCTCAAATGAAGAATTTTATACTCCATGCAATGTCACGAACTAACATCGATGAGAGGCGTGTGATTTGAAGTCAGCGACCTAACCACTTGGCAACGGAGATCCTTCAATACAAACAGACAAGATAAGGTTTGCACAAACATTATTGTCAAACCTTTTGTGTAGTAGGATATTAGCGGTCATTATGCGAAGTAGGCCCACGCACTGAAAAATCTTCCGAGTTACGCCACCTGCATGCATCACTCTGTCATTTGGTTAGGTGAGACAAATTATGCTTTCAGTCTGGTATAATCTATATTACCTTTCATTAGAAAAACTTTTTTTTTTGTTTTCCAGAAAAAGTCTGAAAGCTGGAGTATGTTTGATAATTACTGTACTTGAAGTCTGATTGCCTATGAATAATTGAAGTGTAAAGCAAAGTTGAAACAAATAATTATGCTTGAGAAAAGTTATTGCAAGATCTGAGCGCTCAATATGTGTTTAATTGGTTTTAGCCCCTGAACATCTGAGAATATTTCATGCAAACACATTATTAAGATGTCTCCCATTTCGATTGGTAATACTTTACGAATAGATGACCGTAAGTTATTTACGATATTCTTATTTGTAAAAAAGGAATGCATATGAATACTTCATAAATTTGCAAGAAGTACTCACCATTACTTCTTTGATTGTCATTCCTATCGCCAACAAGGCACTGTACCCTTCAATCACATTCAAAACATCACCACACCTTCTCTGTCCACACTTCTATTTGGAGACACAAACCTCTCGGATGATTCAATCAGTGAATTCTTCGCACATTTCCATAATTACATCAGAATAACCAAGTGTTTTGATACACAGCATTCCTCTTTATATACGCTATAATACAATAAACTATTTATTATTAGATATTATGTATCATCTTGCTCACTTTTTCCATGCTGATAATTTTAGAACCAACCGCACTTCCAGCTCGTGTACGTGACCATATCTCTATATTTCTCTACCTCTATCTCTACCACACTCCTTTCTACCCTTTCTACTTATCTCTTAATTATAAGATTAATGTAGACTGACAATCAAACCAATGTAAGGAATACTTATTGTTTTAAGTACGTTTAAATATAAACGGTTACTACATTACCGTTTTAAAACAAACAAAATGAGATAAATAGTTGTCTAGCTTTGGTAATGTATTGATATGCATATTAAAATTTGCAAGAAAGTACTCACCATTACTTCTTTGTTTGTCATTCCTATCGCCAATATGTTTCATTTGCATGTTTTTCCATAGTTTATACTTTATTTTCTAAGTTATCAGCTATCCCTGCTATCTATAAGGAACGAGTTTCTAAATAAACTTAGTTTTCTACTTAATCCTTGATTTGTGTAAATGTATGTTTGCTGTATATCTGCTGAAAATAAATATTGTTCAAACCAAATTTGCAAGAAATCTTAATCATCCTATTAATGAGATATTAAGCTCTTATTAATAATAAGAAAGAGTATGACAAATGCTCTGTCCAATGTAAATGCAACAGTGAAATTTTATGTACTTTACAATGAGAACAATAATATTGTATTCATAACAAACGTGTTAAAATAACATGATGATTATCAGCTTTGATTTACTAAATATAATAGGGTGATTATAATAGCAGCTAGATCTTGGATGTGATAATTATCTATTTGTAAACGGAACGAATAGATCGTCATTTACATATAATTGGATACAGTAAATCAAAGTAGGGTTGAGGATTATATCTGCCTTTGTCAAATGGGAGCAGGTGGAATTTATCTGTAACCTTTTCGAAAATCTTTAATTTTTGATATTTGTTTTTAAATCCATGAAAGGAAATGAGATGTCTTATTCAACTACTCTTGATTATACTTTTCATTATTAAGTTCTGTCAGATAATCTTATGAACTATCAAAAAATGTAAGTTTAAAATTGATGGGTACCTAAGTCTGTCCAAATGATAGATCAATAATAATTATTTCCTGTTCATTATGAATCACATGTTATCAGTTATAATACGCAGTGGTCAGAACAAGGCAGTTGTGGATCTGCACAGAATTAAATAACTATATTTTTCTCTGTCCTGTACTGTTATTATATTATAATACAGACTCATATTGACCAAATTTATTGAAATGTGACAAAACATTATTATAGTTTACATTCTGCCTTTGTTTTTGCCCTAGGTAGAGTGCGTATGCGCGAAATTTTACTTTCATTACTTGAAACGAGCCGAGTGTAAATTCATATACACATGTAGGCTGTAAACTAGTTCTCTGATATCTAAAACAAGTAGCTTAAGTTTTCTCTTATGTGATATCAGCCATCCTTTTTTCCGTTTTTAAGTTCCTGTGCGAATTTTTTTCTTTGCATTTAACAATATGTGTGGTTAACTGTGTATTGGAACATACGAAATTAAGGCAATGAGAGTTATAGGCAAAAATGACATATCAAGGAAGAGATTACTGAAGGTTGAGAAATGATTCAGAAAAAACTGGTAAGAGAGTAATAAGAAATAATCAATCATCTAATAGCTGTAGCATACTTAGGATAATTTACGCTGTCATAGCACATATCAAACTTGACAGACGGCAATATAACTAATCAGTACTGGTAAATTTGCAGCTGGACATAGAAATTAAAGCATATCTTGTTTCATAAATCCTATATAAATGTTTACTCAATTCTATTAATTCAAGTAGTAAAATTATAATATTTACAAGAAAATCATGACAACTCTTTCCTTGCTTGGTGTTTATAAAAATGACTACAAAAATAAATCTCAGAATATATCAATTGAACACAGAGATGCAGTATGTTTTTCGTAAAAACTGATCTTCATATCTTCAATATTTCTTGTAATAATTTGAAAATGAAAGTTTGTATTGAAGTTTTCAGCTCCACATTTTTCAACTGGGATCATCCAGCAAACCTGCTGTAAAAATGCCCTGCAATGAAAATTAAAGCTTTAAAGATATATCCGGATATACAAACTGTTTGGAAAACAAAAATGTTTCTCATGATAATTATTATGATTCATTCTCGGCATAACTAAATCAATTTCAATAGAAAAGCTGTGACTTTACTGTTTCAGATATTCTAAATACAACCATGGTGGACAAAGATGTTCAAGTATTCACACGAAGCCACATCGGTGAAGGCCAAGTGATTTGAAGACGACAACCTTAATCACTCGGCCACGGAGGCCTCTCAGTTTCATGTCTTTGTCGTTTTAACTTATGCACAATGTAAAATGTACTACAGAACATTATGTATTTAAAATCACATTAGATGAATGATGAAAGCAGACAGGATTACGTCTGCACAAACTTCCTTGAAACAATTTTTAGCAACTTTTTTGTACTAGAATACTACGGTCAGTATGAGAAATTTTTTGAGTTATTTCATCTGAAAATGTGATTGTGCTTTTGGTAAGGTGAGACACAATCTTCTTCCAGTCTTGTATAATCTATATTTTCCTTCATTAGATGAAGAAAATATTTTTCTCCCAGTCACTGTCTGAAACCTAGAGTACTTTTTGTAATTACCGTGTTTTTGTAATCTGATTGCCTATGAATAATTCAAAAGTAAAGCAAAGTTTAAACAAATAATTATAACAGTGGTTTCTTGTCAGCAAAACGTGCTGTACAAGGAGGCTACAATCCAATTTTCAGCTTTCAAGATATCTGCTGTGTTCAGTGAAACAGTACGTTTCGCGCGTTTTATATCTCTCCATAATAATTCTAATTCATTCTGGGCAAATATATATCAATTTCACTGTGAAAGCTGTGAATTTGTTGTTTACGATATTGTTATCATTAGCACTGTGACCAGAGATGTTCAAACGTCATACAAACCCACACCGTCGAAGACTGTATATTTCGAAATTGGCGACTTTAACCACTCTGCCACGGAGGACCCTCAATTTCATGCCTAGTCATCTTGGATATGAACAATGTAAAATATACTGCGGAACATAATGTATTGTACAGCACATTAGATCCAAGGTAAAAGCAGACATTATTAGACATGCAAAAGATTTATCCTCGAAGATTTAATTGTTGTTTGTTTTTTTTTTTTGTGTACTCAAATAAAACCATCATTCCGTGCAGTAGGCCAAAAGAATAAATGATTCTGAATGCGCGCAATAACAGCGTCATCCTGCCGTCTTGTAAGGTTAGACTATAAGATTCTTTCATTAGTTGTAGGTGCAGATGCGAATATCTGGTTTGAGGGTAACTATTTAGGCGGTAACGAGGCTCCGACGAGTTACCGCGTTAAAAGTTTCCTGCAAGCCAGATATTCCAGTCTGAACCTACTGCCAGTGATCGAATCGTTTTCTTGCATACCATATGCATGAAATTATTGTAAAAGTAAAATCAATTGAACTACTTTCTTTTTAGAACTATTTCTTATAGTCGCGTATTTAAACAAAGCGCGGGAAACCAACATCCGTAAACAGGAAAGACGTCATGACGGTTCAAAGACAAATGACAAACTTAAGCTTAGTTCCTGTTTTGTTTTATCAGTTGCAGCGTAACGTTATAATTTTTTTTATATAATTACCTTTTTTGAACCGAGAAATATACTATCAGGAACAAAAAGGACCTGTCAAGGTATTTGATTTTCATTCAGTTTTATGAATTAAGTTATAAATTACTACATAAATCTTCTACATATATGTAGTTCATAATACGTCGTTTACCCTTTATTAGATAAAGAAAGTATTTTTGGATTTCCAGAAACTGTCTAAAAGCTAGAAATGTTTTTGTAATTACTGTATTTTTGAAGTCAAATTACCTACGAATAATGGAAATGTTAAGAAATGTTGGAAGGGATAGTTTTGCTTGTGTTTTTCATGGTAGGAAAATCATAGCAATAGATCTTAACGCTGAATGTGTGTCTTATTTCGGGTTTCCATCTTTCCGTAGAGTCTGATAATTTTATTAATATATGCATTAGCTTTCTTATATAAGCTTAAAACATTTCCGTTGTAACGCACTTTCTCCCATTGTTAAGCAATCGGAGAGAATAGCAAGTTTTTGTCTGTTTCAGTGTCATAAGATCTTATTTGAATATCAGTGTTAATTTATGAGCAGAATATCAAACATGATAATCTAACGTATTTCAAGGAATTTAATAACAATTAGAACAGTGATGTTAAAACACTTCATATTTTGGTTTGTTTTTCTTAATTTCATAAAAAATATAAATTATTTTGTTACATTAAACGACTATGAAAGCTAAAAATATTTGCATAGTTATTTATTATCTGATTTTTAAAGTGTACTGGCACATAGCAAACTTGTCTAATTTTTACATGTTAATATGCTGTGCAAAGAAATTAAATTAAATCTTGTTATCTTTCATCATCGGAAGATTTTTTCTTAATTCAATCCAAATGCAGTTCAAATAATCAATTGTACAGATGATGTTTGTAGCAAAGTCATGGCAATACTTCCTTCACTTGGTGTTTAATGAGAAAATGAAAGCTAAAACGTTTCTACAAATAGCTGCATTGACCACAGTTTTAAACGATGTATGTCTCCTGATCTTATATATTTTATTATTCATACATAATAGTTTGTAGGTCGAAAGTCATATTTTCATAGAGGTTTATGATCCCAGCCTTATTTTATTTCAGCTTTTTTTCCCTCTTGCATAAATTAGAATCATGCTATATGAGGAGACATTTTAATGCAATTTTAAGCTTTAAGAATATATAATTTTGTTTCGCACGTTCATAGAGGCAAGTTAGATTTTGTGTTAAATAGTTACTGAAATAGTTACGCGCATGCTAATTTATATGACAAGAGATAAGAAAATGTTGCATTGTACCTGAAAATTCAAACTCAATTTTATAGTTTTTGAACGATAGCTAGGTGCACCAATTTACTAAAAATGGTTGTTTTTCTCATCTCTTTCTAAAACAGACATGAAAAATGACAATCTAAAAATATCTAAAGCAAACAAGACAACTCCTGTATTGACAGTTTTACATGGATTTGGGATTTCACCTATTACAGTCTGTACAAATGTCAATAGAGTATAGTGTAATTTAGCTTGCTTTCAACACTTTGAAATAGCCTACAGGGAACTTTCATTTGTTTTATATAATACATGTAGTTAATAGTAATTTCAAAATCAAAGACTAGCTAATAGTCTAAAACTATTTAAAACTTTCTGAGCGAAAAAGAATCACAAAGTAATGCTTTTTATCATAAGCTTATAACAAAAACATACCAAAAATTAACCTGAAAGAAGTTATTAAAGAATTTATAATGTAAACAAAACTGTACAACATTTTACCATCAATATTTTTCCACTTACGGATGCACTTAATATAGGTGATAATTGATAATAACGGATTTTTTTAAGTTGTAAGTTGTAAATTGGTATGAATGACTCAACTTACATTGTTTGCAACAATATATAAGACATCTAATATCTTGTTTGAGGCATTTATCATTTTTTTTTACAGAAATCAATGAGTGCGTTGAGCTATAGCTCCGTCCGAAAAAGTGCCCAATGGCTTACAAGAACACAAAGTCACACAGACATTTCAGATCCTTTACATTAATATGTTAATATTACATTTTGATGACGTTTTAACGCCCGAGTGTATAAATAGTGTTAAAACACGGGTTTGCTATAAATTATTTCGATTCTAATATGCCCGTAATCTAAAATAGCAGATAAAATATAGTAGCGCTCTTTCTTGGTCGCAACAAAAACATTGACGTCACCGCACGTTAACGTGACGTCATTCTAGCGTAAGAGTGTTTTAACAGGGAAAAGCATATTAGAATATGTTGATATAACATTTTGATGACAGTGTCCCTTTCTGTTACACTACTTGTAGCGATTTCTTCTGAACAAATAGAAAAATGCTTCAAAATGAGTATCCGAAACACTTTCAAATTGATGAAATGCATACTGTTTAGATTGTTACGAATATATGATACCGCTTTTAACTGTGTTTGTAGTTTCTCATTGAGGGCTCACTGAGAGCAAAGAAGTACCTTTAACGAAATATCCAAAATTAAAATATTTGCTGTAATGATTCTTAAAGACGTGAAATTCCTTGAATGAATTTATGCATTTTATTTTGATACAATACTATACTTTCTAGCATGGCTTCAGTACGACATATAAAATAACTGTTACGCTTAAGCCATGAGAAAAGTAACAAATGCTGATCATACATGTATTTTGCCTGATCAGTTGTAGGGAAAAAGGTCTATTTGGTTATTATTTTACTTTTGACAACTGTTTTAGTGTTCTCGTCAGCCTATTGATCAGTTCAGAGAAGTTGTTCCCCTCAGTTCTTCTTCGACAGGTACCATCTCTAAATCAGAGGCAGAATGAGTTAAAACGTTTGCCTTGCAATATACAGGTCATCAGGAAATCGTGCTTTAAAAATATCAGTTTATTTGTTAAGAAATAGCTACGGCATGTTTTGAACCCGCAGCATTCAGTGCGAATGTGCTGCCAATCAAATGTCAGTAGCATTATTTAAAATTTTATAACGGGTCGGTAGTTTCGTTCTAAAATATGAAAAACTTCTATAGATATCCTGAAATTAAGGATTTTGTTATTGTTTAATTAGTTTAACTATACATTTGGTTAAAATTGATGTTTACGTCATCTTCAAACAGATTGGTATTTCTATTTTATTATGTAAGCCAGCTGATTGTTTTATATGAGAATATGTCAGGATAACATGAACTTTCTTTACATATTTTGATGCTACGTTTTTTAAATAGTCAAATCTTTAAATTTTAAATTGGAATTGTATTTAGAAGTCTGCCCTTAAGCTTGATAGGTTTTGCCTTTTCCCAAGTTAAATACATTTTATCTCTGTACATATTTTTTGTAAGATAGCAAATCTCTTGGTCCAACGTAACGTACGTATGAACTTCAAAGCACAATAGGTGAATGCCATTCTATGCAAAACTAAATCAATTTAATTATAACAGCTGTGATTTGATTTTATTTTTCCAGGCATTTTAAGTATCACCATCGCAACCAAAGATGTTCAATTATTTATGGGGAAACTAAGACAAAATTATTGCAGTAATGCGCCTAGGGTCTAATGTATATCAGGCTACATACATTAATATTGTAATTGCTTCTCTGATGTTACTGGTAGAGGGGTTTTTTGTTTGTTTGTTTTTGTGTAAGATTTCCATATGGAATTCCCTGGCAACTCTTTTATTTAAAAGCAAATACTGTATATTGTTTCATCTGCTCAACATATTCTTGAAATGATAACCACAAAAAACAAGTGCATTTGTAATTTGATATATCCGACGAATATCGTAGTAATTTAAAAAGATTTCAGTTTGTGATTATTCTGTAAAACCAGCCTTTACGCTTCAACAGTAATGGGATTTATATTTCATTTATGCATGATTAATCTGCTTGCTTTCATGTAGTCTTTTAAAGCCCTGTCCCATTTAGGAAACTGTGACGACAACACTATTTTAGTATTTATTCGTATGATCACTTAAGTTGTTTCCCGTTGTATTTTGGACGTACTTTGAAGTGAAAAATGCGTGATATTTTTTAACTGGATTTGACACGATTGCTCAAGTTGCCATTTCAGTCTTAGTCAGCGATGGAACAACATAGAATTTCACCGAATTTATCCCTACCGCCCATCCCCATATTTGCAGATAATGAATATAAACTTTATGATAAATCAGAAATTTAGCTCACAATGCTCAGGTGAGTTATTATGATCGCTTGATGTCCGGCCTCTGTCGTCTGTCTGTCGTCAGCCGACTGTCAACATTTAGCTTGTGTATGCGACAGTCTGTATTTTTCAATTGATCTTCATGAAATTTAGTCAGAATAATTGCCTTGATAAAATATAGTTCAAGTTTGAATATGGGTTAGCTGGGATCAAAAACTAGGTCACTAGGTCAAATCAAAGAAAAACCTTGTGTATGCAATAGAGGCTGTATTTTTCAAATGATCTTCATGAAATTTAGTCAGAATGATTGCCTTAATAAAATCTAGGTAAAGTTTGAATATGGGTTATCTAAAGTAAAAAACTATGTCACTAGGTTATATAAAACAAAAACATTGTGTATGCAATAGGGACTGCATTTTACACGGATCTTCATGAAATTCAATCGGAATGTTTGTATGGATGAAATCTAGGCAAAATTTAAATATGGGATATCTATAATTAAAAACTAGGTCACCCGGTCAAATTAAAGAAAAACCTTGTTTACGCAATAGGGGCTGCATTTTACACTGGATATTCATAAAAGTTGGTCAGAATAATTGCCTTAATAAAATCTAGGTCAAGTTTTAATATAGGTTATCTGGGATTATAAACTAGGTCACTAGGTCAAATCAAAGAAAAACCTTATGTATGCAATAGGGACTGCATTTTACATCGGATCTTTACGAAATTTAGTCAGAATGGATGTCTTGATAAAATCTAGGCTATATTTGAATATGGGTAATCTTGGGTCAAAACTAGATCATGAGGTCAAATCAAAATATGTTACGTTAGCGTTAATTTATACACTTATATGTTTTCTAGGATGTTTGCTATATCTCGACTGGTTTTAGCTAGTGTGTGTTCCCTGTTTGATATTTGTCTTTGTTTTTTTACATAGGTCGGTGAATGGAATAGCAAAGCAAACGTTCCTAATTTAAAGCACGTCTAAACTGCAATGGGTAACAATAAACGTTCTCACACAAGTACTAACAAAGTGTTGCCGTCACGGCATTCCTAAATGGAACAAGTGAATAGGAGTCCATTAGAAATAAGTAGATTTGTTATGCACAAATGCAACATAATTTCAAATAATTTGAGCATTAAGCAAATGTGAAACGTACACGTTTTTGCTTTTATGAAAAATTGTTGCATGATATCGAAATGCATAATAATTGTTTGATAACTAAGACAGGACTTAGTGTTATTATATTTTCTGGTCCTTTGAGATCATGGACATATTTTTGCTCAAGCCGGTGCTAGGTGTGTGAGTGGTGTTTTTACAGATTTCATTGCACATTTCATTACCTCTCGTGAACAGAATTATATGTAAATAATAGCCGTCCATACAAGTGAAAACTGTCTTTTCTTCAATTGTTTATTGTTATACATCGCTGATCCCCGTGTTACGACAAATAACCTATTATATTCTATGTAACGTCTGGGTACCATCGACATTCAACAGTAAATACTTACGTTATCTATCGGATATTCCCGACCTGTCCGACATAGTCCGGTTGTTTCGTAAACTAACGGGCATCCTTGATGTTGCGCAGGGGAGGTAATATGTTGCATCGGTACGTCAATTTTTGTGTTGTTGTCGATGTAGGGAGTTACCGTTTTGGGAGGGAAAGGTACGTTGAATTTGTTTGAGAGGAATTGTGTTTATCGCTCAAAGGAGGCAGACGCTCAAGAGAGGTTACGTTTAGGGAGGGAATACTGTACACTATTCTTTAAAAATATTCATCCAGTTATGGCATTTATAAAATTATTGATTTGTTAACTTCATTATTACTAGATTTGTTTCAAACCTTCAGAATATAGTAAGTAACGCTGCCGTTTTAATAACGTTTCACAAGTGTTACCATCATATAATAAAATGATTTTCATTTCCGCATGCCGTGTACACCATTATTTCCTGTTCACTCCATGTTATTTTCTGCGTTCTTATCTGGCTTCTTCTGTAATGTGTGAACATCAGTTATGTTAAAACTGAGAATCATCTGCCTCTTTGTTATGTAAGTGTATGAAAATAATTTGTTTAGTGATCCCCACTGCTGTTTAATAATCTCAGTGTCCTTTTGACACACGAGAATAGTGGATACGAATTGTTTTCATATAACCTCCTATACGAGTGTATGAATTATACATATTTGAGGGAAAACTCGCTCATCTATCTGTCACTTCCACAAACTAAGGCGTATTATTGTGATTTTTACTTGCAGAATCAAAACTTAATGTATTTAATACATATCATCCAAGACAGTGTTTCTTTGCAAATTATGAACAACATTATTAGATAAACAAAATGGTGACAGCACGGAATACATTGTAGCTGATCATTTATACTAATGCCTCTCTACTGTAACACTATAATTATGGATATATGAGAATCACCATGTTTACCTATAACGTTGTCTTATTCATAAGGACTTTGAATTGTATCTTATTGACCCAGATTTGAGTAATTATGGACAATTGATGCTGGAATGATATCTAACATTTGAGTGTTACGGGTTGCTAGTCTTTTAAATACCGTCTAATTGATCATGATATCAGACTTACAAGGCGTAAGACTTGAACTCATTTCTTACTAATCAAGATTTAAGTCTTACAAGGCGTAAGACTTATTTCTTAATGATCAAGATTTAAGTCTTACAAGGCGTAAGACTTGAACCCATTTCTTACTGATCAAGATTTGAGTCTTACAAGGCGTAAGACTTGAATTCATTTCTTACTGATCAAGGTTTGAGTCTTGCAAGGCGTAAGACTTGAATTCATTTCTTACTGATCAAGGTTTGAGTCTTGCAAGGCGTAAGACTTGAATTCATTTCTTACTGATCAAGGTTTGAGTCTTGCAAGGCGTAAGACTTGAACTCATTTCTTACTGATCAAGGTTTGACTCTTACAAGGCGTAAGACTTGAACTCATTTCTTACTGATCAAGATTTGAGTCTTACAGTGCGCTTGGCTTTGGAATAATATATTTGACTTACAGGGCATTTGCTTTTGAAGTAATATGCAATTGACCAAGATTTAGGTATTGTAGAGCACTAGACTTCTCACTGATATCTTTGCCTTAAAGGGCTTCAGACTTTGAAATAACGTCATATTGATCACGATCTGAGTTGTGCCCGCTTTCTAATTTTGTCTTTTTGGTCGTTTCTGTGATATGCAGGCTCGATAACCGTAGATCCTTTCTCTAAATCCCAGTTTGTTTAGTTCTCGTTTAAGGCAAACGCATTGTTTAACGGTAGACTATACGCCGCTTTTCATAGTTTTGCACTCATTGAAGGTTACGTATACACCGCTTTATGAATATATCTGAGCCGCACCATGGGAAAACCAACATTGTGGGTTTGCGACCAGCATGGATCCAGACCAGCCTGCGCATCCGCGCAGTCTGGTCAGGATCCATGCTGTTCGCTTTTGCGCAGGCTGGTCTGGATCCATGCTGGTCGCAAACCCACAATGTTGGTTTTCCCATGGCACGGCTCATCTGTGGATGTCTCTTCATTTCATTTTGATACGAGTAGCATGTGTAACTGTTGTGTTCTGCTCAACCTAGTGTTAGAGGGCGCATTTCAACTACAATTCATGAACATGGATATTCAAACCGAGCCTCCAACATTTTCATTTATGTTCATGTTGGGCGGAATGTGGTTTTCACTTTTTTTATTGAACAGGACGCTAGATTTAGAATATTATCTTTTTTTATCAAGACTGGAGTTTAACAAGACGCTAGCTTTTGTCTTATAGGGCGCTAGGCTTATGAATAATGTAGGGATAATACAGGTCAAGGTCACAAACATATCCAAAGGGCTTTTGCAGACGTTAATCAGGATTTTAACGCATTGCAATAATATCTATTAATCAAGATTCGAGTGATACAAAGTACTAGACTTATGAATACAGCGCGTTAGACATTGGAATGATATCTTCTATGCCTTACAGGCCACAAGACATTGGAATATTATGATTTTGATCTGGATTTGAGTCATAAAGGGCGCTTGCTTACTGATTTCATCATAAGCCATACAACATGTTTCATTTCAAAGTAGCACCTGGGGTCTTCCTCCACCATTATGTTTTCATTGTGTAAAATAAAGCATTTCTGTCGGATTAATGCTGTTTTTAGGAATAGGTTTGTTACTACATTTGTATTACACATTACACAGTGACAAACATAAATCGTAATTTGTATTGATCTTACATTTGAGATGCGTACACTGTAGTGGTCGGTCGCCTTTATGTTTGATATATAACACTACATTTTTGAGTCGACTAAAGGCTGAAAGCCTTTTGACGAGTCCTTGCTGTTCAGCGATTCTCTAAATGGACCGAATAACACGTGAAGGGATGTAGTTCCATTAGATTTCTCAAATTTCAAACAGTTCACTGCATGAATGAAGTTAAGTTGTGTCAATTCCCTTTGCTATGACCAATATACGATGTAATCTGTCATATTTATGACTTGTAATTGTGCAATACTCGAATGTAACTCATTAAGCATAAATGTGCATTTTAAGAATTGCGCAGGCTTACAAAGCTTGCGTAACATCCAGCGAAAGACAAAAAATAGTTCCACAGGGCTCCAGATAAGATGCGTATTAGCTGAATTACGTATAGAAATAATGCAAATACGCATGTCTAATAATTTCTAAGCGTATAAAAACGTATAAAAAACAAAATCTGAATCGTCTGGATGCGTTAGGTAACATAGCCGATCAGCCTTAATTCTCTCACATTGAACGTATACACGCATCGTATGATTTCTATAAACTTTGCGTGGGTTGCATTTTGCAGTCAGTAAACGGATAAATTATCAGAAGAAGAAGCTCTTACTGGTTTGTTTAGTTACTACTGATATTAAAAATGATTTTAATTCTTATTTTTCGAGAAATAAACAAATCGGCGAAACATTAAATTGTATTTTCTTGTAGTTTTTGAAATCGAAAGTAGATCGTCTATGTTTGGCTGCTTTCACGAAACGAAACAACTTTTTTATGAAAAGATTTAAATAAGAGGTAATTTAACCGTAAACTTCAATGTCAGATACTGCCAATTGCTGCTAAATGTCTAAGTATCATCACAATTTGTAAAAAATATTGTTGAAACTGGAGAAAAGTGTAATCGTATCCGGATATAATATTTTGGGTAAATATCGAGCTCTCTTATGAAATTTTAAGAAAAAAACTAAAAACAAACTGAAACTGGTAGACTATACTGTCAGTACATCAATCATTAGCCGACTCAGGCCCTTCAGGCCTTTGATTAAGGAATTGGAATGAGTAATACATTTATATACTAGTATCACTAAACAATTTGGTTTTGTTATTTTCAGCTCAAATTCATATCTATTTTGGTTGCATTAAATTATTACATTGAAACAAATATGACTTATAGTGTTTAATGTTTACGTTTATTAGAGCGGAATGTTCTTGTGAATTATCATATAAATTGCACTTTTACAATTCATTCCCTAAAGCGATTGACAAGCATACTGCGATATTATAAGGGAGAATGCATTCTCGTTTTTCATTTGCAAAATAAAAATCGTAAACGTATGCATTGAAAATGTACTCTTGTCTTGTGTAGAATTTCTTGCATTTTACGTTGTTTCAGCGCTTGTCATTTATGTACTAAAACAACAGAACATTTTTAAAGGCACTGATGTCCAGATCGTAAGAAAACAAAAATGGGAAAGAAATTGATGCTACATTTCTTAAGAAACCTTTAAATCTTAGTTACTAACAGACTGTATGTTATGGAAACACATATAAGAATTAGTTGTTTTTTAATACCGGATATTAACTGCATTAATTATAAGGGTTATTTATAACGACCGTTGAATACGCATTCCTACGTGGTGTACTGGCCAAGAACGCTGGAAAAGTGATATGACCAAACTTCAATTTTAAAGAAAGATTATTTTAGCGAGTGCCCTTAATCGACTTTTATTTATTACTACGGGTTTTAAATCTGAATAACTAAGTGATTCTATTGCAATGTCTTAGGAAGGTCACAAGAAAGTTATTTTCAAATATACTTATAACTTGGGAACCGTCGACGTAATTATTGCAGAAAGATGTTCTTATCGTGAATACTAAATACATATATTTGTCATGGGAAGCAGGTTCGTTACGAAGACTTAAGTAATATGTGGTAACATATTCATCATGCGTTTCACAAAGACAAATCTGATTTAGTGTAATTAGTTACAGGGGCAGTGAAATGATCGCTTATCTTAAATAATTATTGATTGCACGTAGCACGTTTCATCTAGTTAAGTTTAGAAGGTTGTAGCGACGACACTAATAACGAACAAACTGAATTGATACTTATTTCACAAAACACAGAAAAGAATGTAAAATAAGACTGATCCTTGTGATAACAGAAGCATACTGTCAGCCATGCAAAAATTGTTTGAACATTATTTGATTTGCGCTTTAACAAGCATGTTAGTCGCCCTAAGGTAATTTTAATGATAAATGGGAATAATTATTTATATTTTGTCCTCTATCTTTATTTTTGCCATGTATTCTTCCTGTAATTGAATTTTAAGCCTGGATGATTGATGGGTTAAGGTTCTAAAATCAAAATATTTGCAAGAAACAGATACTATTTAAACAAATGTATTTAGAAAGAATTTTAATTAAAGAAACAAACCAGTCGAGAATTTTATGATTCCATTTCAGGTTTTAAAAGTTTAAGATACATGGTCTGGTAGTGTTTATTGAACGTTTATAGAAATTCAATACATTGGAGCGACATTGCAACAATGGTCGGCAGTGTACTAAATATATCATTTTAATTTTCAATAGCATCGTGTTCAAGACAGATTTCAGTTGGCAAAATATTGAAACATATATGAAATCAGTTAACATTTTGACAGCTCATTGAATAACATGTTAAGAATTAAAGACACATTTAAAATGTTCTATGAGAAACAGTTATTGTTCTCAAGACCATTAATATATATTGCATATAGTACAACTAGCCGGTTTTCGAAAAGAACCGAGATCTTATTGTGACTTACGTTGTGTGTAAGAGTGGTTATATTCAAATGTAAAATGTCACTTCTATCGTGTTCACAATGTAAAAATTAACAAATTTTGGCTCTTTCAGTGGTCAATCAGGGGCCGTAACTCCGGAACCTATGATTGGATCTGACGTACTCATCATGGAATCAAAATTTATTGTTGTTGAAGATATTTTGCAAGTTTGTAACAATTTAAAAGTAAATCATGCATGAAGTCTCTACATGGCTGCAAATTTTGATCCTTTAAGGGGTCATAACTCTGTAACTTATTAAGGGATCTAGCCATTTTTCAAAAGAAAATTTGATTAAAATCTATTCCAAAATGTGGTCTCTACCGTGTTCACAAACCAAAATAGCAAATTTAGGCCCTTTAAAGGGCCAAGATCACAGAGCTTGTAATCGGCCTAAGAAAATTACGATTTTGACTATTTCAGAATTTACCCCTTTGTAGTTTGATTCCTGAAAGGGGCAAAAATTTCGCTCTTTCAACCATATAGAGGTTTCATTTATCCTTTGATTTGATACAAACTAGCAAATGCATTTTTAAATTAAGTTAAAACTGTGACGAAGAAATGAGAAGCATTTTTGCATTAGTAATCATTAATCTATCAACTGAAAATTTAGTAATTTTGCGACAAAATACAACCAGAAGTCAACCACATGCGACAAGTGTGTAACAGTTTGGTTACGGGTAATTGAAGCACAGTTGGATTTAGTATATGTAAAGGTGTTTTCTTTTCATATGATTCGTATCAAGATTGATTAAATCAGATGCAACTTCATGTATCAATCATTAATATCTGGGATAGCAGTCTTGCCTTGTATATGGAAGGCAAACAAATCCAGCGAGTTGCGTTTTTCGGCGTATCGGCACAAAAAGGTAATATATCGTCAAGAATAACATCTGCAGCAAAAAGCAAACTAAAGATCATAACACTAAATATCTAAGCTGAAAGAAAAAAATTGTGGTCATGTATAAACAATTCGAGAATTAACATTGTAACAATTTATCTTTGTTACTGTTTTGTAAAAATACGCTACGTATAATAAATGATTTAATTCCGGGAACATTTATAAAACAAAGCATTAAATATCCTGATATATAGGTAAAAAATCTAATCTATGGTGTGTAAGTAAACTGTGCAGATTATCAAATCCATTTGTTTTTGAAATCCTTGGTTCGATCTGTCTCGAGAATAATTCGATCTAGAACAATTTTTTTAGAGTTCCCTTGTCTACCACATTTTGTCAGTTGCCTTTTAGGAAACGCGATAAGCAAGTGAGTAGAAACTATACCCTTATTAAAAAGAAACGTTTATTTGTTGTCTCCCATATCAACTTAAGAACAATTCCCCTGTACAAATAAATTTTGTGCAATTCCAAAAAATTGAAGATTTCGTAGCATCCTTTTGGAATAAACTTGCAAATATATGAATTCAGATATGCTAAAAGTGAAGTTTTTATAATTAATTAGCAGCGTAGTGACTGATTAGGAGAAAACTTCCATTGCAACTTTTCAGTTAATTAATCAAAACGGTAACATTACTGCTTTTCTAAAGAAAAAAACTATGATATCAAAACATTTTATATTAATATTTCCAAATTATTAATTAAAATCAGCTTGAAATATGCGGATTAATCTAATCATAGTCTTCTATTTAAACAAAAACAACAAACAAAGAAAAAAAACAAGCATATGGACCTATACATTTTATTTCCTCATAACTTAGACAATAAGTAACTGAAACTGATTGATTTGATTAACATGATTAAACGCCTATTTCTATACAATGACACATTCAATGGCGTTGTACATTTAATTTAAGAAACCTTAGAAATATAAGTGATTAATTTAAAAACTCGCAAAAATTTAAAACCTGACACCTGCTGTTATCGCATAAAAAATAATCATTTAAAAACTTAAAACAGTGCCATGAGGTCTTTAACATACAGTGTCTTAAGATTTTTTAATGTATAAAGTGATTACTTTTGCGTTATTCTAACGGCAGTTCATTCCACAGTTTTGGACCAGTAGTACAGAAACTTCTATCATTAAATGTTTTGCACTTGTTGTTTGGAGCAACATCACGACATTCAGATTTTTTTATGCTACTAAGAACATACTCTGTAAGCAATTATGTTAAAGACAGGTGCTCTGCCAATGTGACATCTATACATGATAGAAAGTATCCTAAACTCAATCCTTGCTTTCCCCGGCAACCAAAGTAAGTCATACAATGCTTGTTTGGAACTGTCAAAATTTCTTTGTTTTGCACACTTGTTTTGAATACGTTGCATCTTACGCACCTCACCGTTAGCTACACCATACAGTATGACATTGCAGTAATCCAGATGTGAAACAACTAGAGACAAAACTAAAATTTCAGTGGCTGCTTTTGTTAAATATTTTCGGATGTTCTTAATCGTAGGCAATTCAACATACGACATTTGCGATTTACATGATCTTTAAAGTTCAAGGTTACGTCAAGAAATGCAGCATGATATCTAATTGTGCTTTCACGTTTGATATCATCACCAGCAATGATAATCAAATTTGTAAAACATATTTGTTCAATTGAGGTCTGCTACCAAACATAATAAATTCAGTTTTGAAGTGTCCATTTTCAATTTGTGTCTATTCATCCAGTCGTTGATTATAACTGCGCACCGTTCGAGGACTCCGACCGCTTGTGATTCTACGGAAGCAGATATGGGACGAAGGCTTTTAGTTGCAATATGATCATCAGCAAAACCGTGGACTGATATGGATTTGGGAATTACATCAAAAAAAAGAGTTCCAGCATAGATAAGATAGAGGCACGATCCAAGGCAACTGACTTGTGGCACACTGCATTCAAGATGGCTGTCTGATGAATATGCATTGTTGATATTAACATATTAACCTTACAAATACGAGGCCTTAAGTAGGACTTTACCCATTGATGAACTGTTTCACGGACACCATACTGTGCTTTTAGGACATCTAGCAGAATGCTGTTGTCGACCGTGTCAAATGCCGCACTTAAGTCAATTGCAATAAGGGCCGTGACTTCCTGTTGAAGATCAGCAACCAACCGAAGCAGCGCAGATTTACAGAGTGATATTTCCTATATGCAGACTGGTTCTTAGGCAAAATACCCTTTTGATTTACATGTGTGTTTAATTTATAAAGAACAGCTTTCTCAATAATTTTTGACAGAAATGATAAATTACTCACAGGACGATAGTTTGATGGCTCTATTTCAAGACCTGCTTATTTAGCAAAGTTCTAACAACCGCTTGTTTCTATTTTTGTATAAAAAATCTGGTATATAATATATATAACAAATAATATAATTTCACAGGAAATCATCTTGTTGTTATGAGAGATTCACCAATTTAGTGTAACTAGGGAGAAATTCATCTACATGTGATTTCAGAATACGTGTTGGCAACATATCTAGCTCTGAAGACGTAGTATTCAATTCACTGACGAGTTTTTAACTTCATCTTGAGTTAATTCAGTAATTATATCTAATTTTTGTACATCCCTTACTTGAGGTTAAAACTTTTGGTATTCACTTAGCGACTGACGCACTTTGAGATTTTTGCCCTGAATTATTAGACTCTCCTTGAGGCAGTGGGTTTTTTTTTTTATACCAGATTTGGTTCAGATAATAATCCATACAGAGTCTTGGAATCACCTTTAGTGTTTGCTATCTTTTCACTGAGTGTGTTTCTCTTTTGATGTTTGATTTCAAAATTGTATTCGTTCCTTACTGCTTTATACAACTCAAACAGATCTGTTTTACCGTAACGCCTCCATGTACGCTCAGACATTCTAACTTGTTGTTTTAGATGTTGCAAATTTTTATTTACTATGGTTTGTGTGCGCTCTGAATTATAGTTTTCTCTACTTAGATATACTGGTTCTGCTATAAGTTTGCTTCAATAAAGTCTGTGCTTCAGAGGGATCTTTTAATAGATGTTGTTTGTTCCATTTCTGTTTTCTTGCATTTTAAAACTTAACTAATATTTCGCAACATGATCTAAAAACATAAAAACAGAGATGATATTTTAAGGTTAGATTGCTCAAAATGCATTTTCTACGCTTAAGTTACTAGATTATTTCATCACTACCAGCACTTGTCCGCTTAAAACTGGCCTTGGTCCCTTCCTCACAAAACCTACTGAATGAGTCAGTGTGTCATTTGTTAATGCCAGGCAAAGTATACATCAAGAGTGATACAATAAATGTTATATTCTTCGTAGTAACATGAGGTCATTCTTATAAACATTTCGAAAATACTTTCTGATTTCCAATAACAGTCAGAAAGCTAAAGTTGTTTTCTAACTATTGTGCTTTAGAAGTCTGATTACCTATTAATTATTGAAGATTTATGCAAAGTTGAAGATAAGGAAAGCATTTAAAATCTTACTGATTATATCAGTTAGAACGGATATAGCCTTTCGCAATGTCTGCTCAAGAAGAGGAATATTCCGTCATATAAAAACTGTCTCAGCATTAGATATCTGATTCACTAGGACACAAGGACTGCTAAAACTTGTATTTGTTTACATTGAAAACGAATACAAATCTCAATTCTTACAGTATTTATAGGTTATTACCATTTTATTGAGAAAAATGCACGAATTATGCCGCGGAGTTTAGAAGTGCAGTACCATTTCGCTAAAGAACGGGTGCATATTTCTCGATGTTAAGCTAATTATCATTTTACTAATACGTATCTAAACATATAAATATTATATAAATATTATGAACCTTCAAGGTCTTAAAAGCGAATCAAACAGCCAGAAACCGGGAAACCCTAGACGAATGTTTTTATCTTATTAAAATAAAACAAATAAAACAACGATTTTGAACAGACTTTGATGAAAAATACATTGTTAGAACATCGAATAAGCAGCATACTTGTATAGATGAATATAACAAAAGTTAGATTTTTTAAAATCTGACACCATGATGTGTGGGTTAGTCGCTTTAATACTGTGTTACAGCGGTGTTCGCCATTGAAAATCGTTCATTATTAGACTTAAGTATAAACAATGCAATAATTCCATGACCTTCAAGTTCTTAAAAGCGAAACAAACAGCCAGAATAGACGTTTTTACAGCAAATTTCCCTCTGCCGTAAACGGTATCCTATATTTTGACTCCTCGGCAGGATGGGCATCATTTAAAAATGCCCTCTGCGGTAAAGTTTATCATACGTGACCATACCTGGGTTCCTTTGGAGGGCCAGAACGTCGGTGTAGACGTACGGACAGACTTGAAATTTGCCAGGATTATCCCCAGATGATTGATCGTTTGACGTGTGAAGTAAATCCGATCAATTTGTTTTGTAAACACTTCGAATTGGGTCGTTGAATATGATTTTCGCACCAATTTTGATAAATGTCCACCAGCAGCTGAATGCTTCTTTATTTCGCAATGTTGGCGACCAGGATTACTTTTATAATGTGCTTAGGCATTTACGCGTATGCCTTCACAAGAATATCTTCATGGAAAGTCGAAATAAAAAAATACAGCTTAAAAACTAACACCACTTCTCGCCGTTATTGATTTCTGACCTCTGTGGTAGCCGCATCCCTCGGCGTGGAGGACATCGGGTAATAGAGTGTGATAACTGTGTCGTTGCGACGTTAAACCCAACGAAATAAATAAATAAATAAAGTTCCAGAGCGAATTTTGTTTTTTACGGATTTTAGCAGTTCAAGCAGTAATGTGGCTAACGTGGGAGAATCTAATTCGCACAGAGTAAAAAGGAAAATATCGAACTTGGCGGGTCCGTTGCAGATATAAATTGCGCAAATTAAGGTGAAACTTACAAACATTGAGAATGGAAATGAACTTCTTTCTAAAAAGCTAGTAATGTTCATCTTTTTCAGATAATAGCTTTTCTACGGGGTTGCGCAGTTGCTGATGACAACTAGCATTTTATTTACAAATATTTTTCTTATTTCGCTACGAATTCTTTCCTGCTATTAAAAGTTTTTCCTGCTATTATTTTATTTCACGCCTGAAATATAAAATACCTCTGAGACTAAAAGAAAATAGTTGCTCAGATATAGCAATATTTCGAGAGCTTCGCGAATCAAATATATGTGACTGGTATTTGAGAAAGATCTAATAAGGCAGGAAGCAAAAGAAATTATTCAGTACCATATAATGAGCATTTGCAATTTTAGGGGAAAAAACAAATGTAATCATATCACTTCATCCCTGGATATGGTTGTCTGAAATTGTAAAATAGGAGCACCAGTAGAGATAGTACCCTTAAGGTATTAGAACCCCAATACTAATGTCTACAAATGTCATTCGCTTGGTATATTCTTAAATTTGATCTTGATTTGCACTTTGTTTCAATTTTTGAACAACTTTTACCGTGCTTTTGTTTTTGTTTTGTTTTTTTATAATTTTGTATAATTTATGATATTTCCTCAATGTCTAGTAGAGACAATATTTCAGAGACAAATTTCAGTGATGGCCACTGTCCAAAATGTTTGCAGAGAATTCATTATACAATTAATTTTGTGAACAGAAACGTCAAACTATTGGTAAACAATTATCAAACACAAAATAAAACTGTCAATATAATTCTTTCTGAGGTTTTAAATTTTGCTCACTTCGGCCGAAGTAAACCCTACCTACATTTCTTCCACAATATGTTATCTAATGGTGAAAAAGAGAACTTTTATCGCATGTAACCCAGTATTGTTAAGAATGTCTAAATCTGTTTAAGAGGTAAATTCACTTTGAACCGCAAGAAATCGCTTATCAAATGAAAAATTTCTACATTTGTACAATAAATCAATAATAAGTCTTGAAAAAAGTAAAACTTATCAGACAAAAAAGAACTATAAAGAAAGCATTTTGGTTCCAGTTGGGCTTGAACCTATACCCACCTGAAAAATTTAAGTCAAGGTAGGTTTGTCGTATGAATTGAATACTATTCAAAAGAGATACAACCTTAAATTTTCAAAGTTAGAGAAAATATTATAAAAAACTGAGAAAGTTATTTTTAAGTTCCAAAAAACGACTAAAGAGCTTTTTGTTAAGGCTTGTTATAATGATGCACTTTTTTGATAGTTTCTATCACAGTTCTTGCAAATAACGGCAACTCTTGTCTTAGTTATATAAGGATTCTCAGTGATCTTACAAACAAAAGCAATGGACTTATATATTTATGGGCAATAACAAAGGAGAAATGGGGAAATATGCATTGTAATAGAAAGATTAGTGGCAATTCTTATATTGTTCATTGTTTGAACATCCCTGAAATGTGTGGACATAACAACATTTATACTATAGTTAATCCCAGACAAACATCGACTTAAATCTTTAATGCTTTAAGCACAGACCGTTTCAAAACTGTGCACCACTTTGTTGCTTTGTTTATTATGCCATTGTTGCTTAATTATTTCACCTTGTCTATATAATTATTAATTATTTATAAATCCATACTACACAAGATTTCGTTTTGAAGAGGCTGCGTGCTGGAACATGGCTATTACTATTGGACCTTTGACCTTGCTTTTTCTTCTTTTGTGTAGACGAGTTATATGTAGACATATTACTTTTAAAATATAATAAATAAAAACTAGCCTTACCTATTTATACGCATTTCATATTAACAATACATGTTGTTCTCTGCATTAGAACTGGCAGAAAGCGTTCAATGTCAGCAATACTGTCTGCCGTCTATTTAGACTAAAGCAGTAAAACGTGTACTTTCCATTTCCTCGCAGATAATTTTAGTCTAGAGAGATTGTTACAAAATATATATTACCAAGAATAACAAATTGTGAAAAGTTACTTTACTTTAGGCGAATTATAACATAACCAACGTTATTTGATACTGAAAACATTTTAAATTTGTCTTTTGTCTATTCTAACGTTTACAAGCATGCTTCAAAGTACGCATACGTCGTCTTTTAACAAGACGTATAAAGGCTTTTCAATCCCATCATTATAATATTCTGTTCTACAAACTAATAAAATCGTAATTTGTTCAATATACAAATTAATACATATTAGCACATTATATGTTGTTAATTAGGCATATCTTGACTTTCTTATTACGTCTCATGAACAGCTTCAGTCGATCCGAATTTGCTATTTATTTGCTTGGATGTGATCCATACTTCCAAAATATTTTGATACAGAATTTATTTACTATCATAAAACAGTTTAAGTGCCGTGTGACGGCAGTATAATGTCTCTCTGTACTTCGCCTCTGGGTTGCCATTTTTTCCTGTTTGTATCTACTTTATCTTTATGTACGAGTTCTGCTTAGAGGAACTGAGGGATATTACAGTTTTCATTACTTGTCATGAATAGACTCAATCAGGCCAAGTCCACTGATATTTTGCTTGGTTGCATTCTATGTTTTCTAAGATCTTATTTTCTACTTTTTCTCCATTTATCTCTTTGCATAAAAGCCTCCATGATTTTTTTTTACTTAACACGACATACTCACTATTAACATGACGTTGAAAACATCTCGCAGATAACGGAATATCTGCCTAAAGTGCTCATAGAGATCTACTAGCTATGAAGTCAAATACTAGATTTAATTATGCCAAAATAAAATGCAAACTATTGTTGTTGTTGTTGTTGTTGCTGTTCTTTTGTTTTGTTGTATTTTGTTTTGTTTTTTGGCTTTGCCCCTTTGATATATGGACATATATGTAATTGCTTTATTTCAAGTAATTCGGGAATGTGAAACATAATGTAAATAAAGGTTAGTGTTCTAATTTATTGCACACTAGATACTCTGAGTTCATACATTTTTAATTCGGAAACTGATGAAAATGATTGCTCTAACATTTGATACAGTTAAGAATTGTTTGGACTAAACTAATAACTTATTGATGAAACTAATGAAATGTGTAGGAACGTATTGTTAAACCCGAAAATGGAAAGTGGTTTGTATACAATGTCCTTAAAAGTATTTAAACAAGAAAATATTTCCGGTCAATTTTCTACAAATTAAAGGTTAAATTAGATAATCAAACACTATTGTATATTTTGCGAGGGCAATTCAGTCATCCTCGGGTCAAACATAATTATTATATTAAGATGCAATACAATATTTCAGATAAAACAAATACTTGGATTGATATTATTTTCGAGCGAAGCAGTGATAGTACAGTTAGAAAAAAGCTGTGTATTTGAATTATTATTCATCTAAAGTGCAAACAATTATTTTTATAAAGGTGTATTTTATTATATGTTCGCTAATCAGATGCAAACAAGTGCTGAAATTGGTAAACGAACAGATAAAGGAATCATAAAGTTATACAGGCTCATCTGGATCCTTGCTAGTAGTGACGCTCAATTATATTACAAACACATTTTAATACGTCCTGTATCTGTTCCTTGTACACTCTTGTGGATCCTTCAAACTTTATTCTCTAACGATTTTGTGAGAATATTATCTTATTTGGAATATATATTGTTACTACTCTCTGTGCCTATTACGCATAATCTATTGAAACATACTTTAATTTTGATTCCAAAACTACTTTCAAAAATTTTGTTTTAAAACTTGTGTAAAATGTGTATTATAGTTTCGTAAACATTGTTAACTATTTCGTGCTTTTATTATTCAGGCGTCAACTAAATTGACAATAATTACAGAGACATTCATAGTCTGGTTTCTTATTATTCCATTACAATGAAGGATGCTTCATTGATTTCATTTGTAAAAGAAATGGGAAAATAATACAAAGGCAATACACAATGATCTTCCGTAAAACGACCTGTTAGTTCTTTATTTGTCAAAAGCTCGTACATCAAAGGATGGAATAGCGCATACGCAATTACTTAGATATTTTGTAGTAATAGTGCATGTCAATTTGTGGGAATATGGGCCGCCGTGAGACAATTATTGAGAAATATAGAGACCTATCCCACATTGTAGATTGAAGTGAGTTATCGTAATTTCCCATGTATCTCTTTCCAGACACGCTACTGGAAAAAATTATGACGTCATAAATATGGCGGCTTAAGAAAAAATGAAAAAACGTAGGCTGCTGAATAATTACAGGTGACAACGTCTTTGAAAACTATGTTATGATTGCAAAATTGATATATTTAGTGAAGGTAATGTTTATTCTAGCAGATAAAACACTTTTATGGAAAAGGATGGAATTCATATGTTTAAAATGAAAAACAAATATCCATAAATATAAAAAAATGACGAAAACGACTGAATAACGATATTAAGTGAGCAAATGTCTGTTTAATGGCGCAGTATGTTCGATTTAAAATAGAAATAGTCTGATAATCTATCACTGCAATAGTCGATTAGCATAATTATATGTATCTATATATCCTTGTTATCTGTATCAGTGTGTCAGTTCAGCTTAATGCCACGACACTGTGGTCAGAACTCAAAATCAATAGAAAAAATACCTGTTACAATTTTAAGAATGCTTTTTCTAATGCATTTACAGCTTGTTGTAAACTATTTTGTAGTGCAAATTCTCCTATTAAAATTGATAAATCCAATCAATTAATACATACTTCCCAGTAAAACTAAGTTAAAGACATCTACGAACGGAATCATCAGAAGATTTCTCTAAGAATGTTTTTGTCCAGCATACTAGTGGTCTATGATGTCATCGTCGTTTAGCGCTACAGTATATTTATGTTTTGCAGAAGAAAATTTATAATACTAAAAACTACACCTTGAGTCCTTTCAGTGAACAGGATTTGGTCACTAATCACATCCCTTCATTTGTATTTTCAAGCAAAGCTCGCATATATGATCAGCAATATTATTTTCGATTCCTTAATTGCATATACAATTAGATTATGCTCGTTTCATAGATAATCTAACCTCTAATACATGTACCACTTCTAATATATTAAATCGTATAACTTCATGTCGAACTGATATTTACCTCATGTAAAAAAAAGATTGCGACAAAGTATATGCAGATTCTGAAAATAAAACCTTCCCAGAAAAATTAAAATCCAGCAATTACAGGGTGTGCTTTCCGTCGTTTCATATGATTCCTTTACTCTTTATACCTATTTACCAAATAATCCAATGAATTACAAAATAACTGCTTTCATTAAACGCCTTTTCTTGTGTATTTAATTTCAGTTAAGCCTTTTTCTGCTTGTAACACTGCTAAAAATAAGTTCCATGTGAACGTGTGAGGCAGATTGTCAAAGCATCTCCGTATTAAACGATGTCCGGTAAGGGAATGCAGTTTTTCGAGAGATAATAGAGAGTTTGAGATTTCAAACTTCGCCTTCCCCTTCAACGTCTCTCATATATATTTTGGATAAAACGTCACCGACATGCGTGTATTTTATTTATACCACACGTTGCTACTAAAGTTTCCCAGTTAATATCACGTAAGCCTAAGACTTCTCTTTATTACTATGCGAAATAAAAAGCTTAGTTTCAGGATTTCTGCTTATTAAATTATTTGATTATCCATATATAAAATTAGACTAAATTTGATGTGAAACACTATCAATAGGTATAAGAATAATGAAGTTTTGTTTGGCTAATGATTTTAACTAAATACATTGAATTGAACCTGGAAGTATGAAGTTATCAACTGATTTTGAGAAACTTTGAGATTTTGTTCAAACTTTAACTTCTACGGCATATTTTTGTCCTCAGGCGGTATCGATTATACCAGATGGGCCTTTTTGTCGTATGAAGTGAAGTTTTGAACGTCCGAAGATGTGATATCACGAAAGTCGAAACTTCATTCTTTTTACATCTACTCTGTCCACAAACTCGGCATCAAAGACTGAAATCTGGATGGAGGCACATGGCATGACAGTCATTTTACTTGAAAAATAAATAATTACGCGCGATTATCATTTGGTGGAACATTTTATTTTCACATCCAAATAAAATCAATCTGTTTCTGTCGGACACTTAATACGACAATTGCGTTTTGATTATAAACATAAAATGGTACTAGTAAGACGGAAAATTGTTTTGAAGTATCAGACAATTTAAGATCTATGATATCATGATGAGAGACGTTTCCTGTTAGCCGTATGGGATAACTCCCGTCTTTAAATGCACGGAACAAGAGCCTGGCAGAGGGACATTGTGGGTTAATTCCCCCTTTGAATCTTACATTTTACAAAGAAAGTCGGTCTTGAAATTCGGTGTGACCCTACCCTACCCCTACCACCCCCACCCCCCACTCACACCCCCTCCCCTCACCCACCCTGAAATGGGTGACTCCCTCTTTAATGTTGGTGTCCCTCTAACCAAAAGTCCTCGATCCGCAGATGCTTTACTTATAAAATTGTATATTAAAATCATATTACGCTGTCTGAGAGTTTGGTATTATACAGAGTCATACAGAGTGACATTATCACTTTGATATGATCATTATAGGTTATTAATTTTGTATGTGGATATATGCACGAGTTCTGCAGCGGTAATACTGCGCGACTTTAGGAGCGCAATATTGTCCGCGAAAGAACGAGTGCATGTATCCACATACAAAATTGATAACCTTTTTATTACACATCAACTATCAAATGATTAATTTATATCTAAATTATCGTTCTGTCACGAAAGACAGAAAAAAATACGGAAAAAATCTCCGAAAACGCAATAAACAAATCAAACTGACGCGCATTAATATTTTCCGCGAAAATGACGTCAACTTGTTGTCGCAACGTGCGCGTGGACGCCATGGACGTCACGCGATTCTTTCCATTACAACGTTAAGAAAACATTCCACGTCCTATATTAGTCCAACTCATGACGTAATTATAACTTTCATTTCCTTTCAGTCTGATAAATTACTACGTGCCAGTATCTAATAGGTCAGATTAATCAAATTGTAAAAGTAAACAAAATGTTGCATAAATTACTTAAACAAACACACAATAGCAACAAAAATCGAAAGAAACGAGATTCGCAATGGACGGACCGTCAGGGGAGGTAACTAGAGTCACGGATTGGGACTAGTCCGATATGAAAGCGTTCAACGTCATGATATGGAAAAATATTGCACGATCGCGGTCCATTGAAACCCAATTGAAAATAATTTTTAATATGTAATAATCATTATTTCCTCTCGTGTATGATTTACAATCTTGCATTGTATACTGACTATACTGACATAATTTTGCATAAAACCTAAATGTTTGGAGCAACACTAACGAGTTTTTACTTTGTTCACATTGTTTTATGGTTTTTTTTTTTTTTTTTTTTTTTTTTTTTTTTTGTTTGTTTTTTGTTGTTGTTGTTGTTGTTTTTGTAGGTAATCGCTCTAATATCCATGCGATGATTCTATTAATTGAAATGTTTTTTATTTAATTTTCATTTTTAAAATCTCTTGTAAAATTCCTGCCCTTTCGGACAATTGGTATCAAAATGCACGAAAAAAACGATCATAATTACGGATAAATTGAATGGGCGGATTAAAAGAAGTAAGGTTCGTTCTAATGTTTGAAATCTCAAGGAATTTTAATCGAACTTCAACTTCATACGTTAACTTCGCAAGAGACGTTGAAGGGGAAGGCGAAGGTTGAAATCTCAAACTCTCTAATAAGTAATCCATGAGAACTACTTCTACCTAGCTTGTCGTATGATTTAGAAAACGTTAAACATAGTTATATGTGGCTACTATATGAAAAATAATTCTTTATGAAGTTTTCAAATACAAACAGTCAGTTGTTGCTCGAATAATTGACATTTTTTTTATGTCAGGGAGGTGTAGTTATTAAAAACTAACAATTCAAAGACTACAATACTGCATCGCTTGGGATTGATATATCTCCATATCTTAAATTGATTTACACTTTCAAGTTTATTTACTGGAGTTTTTCTCTATTCAGATGGGAATGTTCCCCATACAATCTTCTGCAAGTATATCAGCTTAGATAACTATCTGTTACTAGATACGTAGTTTGTCACAATCAGCTGTAGGTCATGTTGTTTGTCGGTTATATGCGACGTTTAATAAATACACTTTCCTTAACTTTTATATAATCTTCATTTATTTGCAAGAGCGACTTTCAAGAATTCAATGAACGTTATCCTTTTGCAGATATACTCCTATTATCAAGTGCAAGAATATTCTACTAAATTTCACGATTGTAATTCAGACTTATGTGGGTTATTTTTTTTAAAGTTTAATAGCAATTTAAAAACACTTCGATTACTAAGTGCATCAAAACAGTAGTTATTTATCAGTTTTAATGAAAATTTTCATAAATGATGAAATGTTTTATCATATGCGGTTCTGACCCTCTTATTTGGAGATATGTTGCATATTCGGTGTTCATTCTTTTGTCAGCTTGATGCTACACTTTCCTCTTTGATCGTGACCAACGAAAGAGGTGGACCACGCCATGACTGGTGGTTCTTAAAGGCCGAGTTGCTGAGTTGCTTTGATATTTTTCTACTTTCCTGATTTGTCGGATCCTTAATAATGTTCTGCTGGTATTCTGCTTTCTGTAACGGCATGGAGAACATGCGCAAATGATTTGTTAAAAGCTTTAAAAAGATTCCTTGAATGTATAGAACGCAAATAATCAAGATAATAGAAGACTTGGTTTGACTAAGTTTGATCCTGAGAGGTTTAGAAAGGTGAAAAAAAAAAATCTCATGCCCTTTAGCACCAGCTTAAGCTGAATTATATTATAATGATATTTAACGAACTTCATAATACTAAAGGACCAGAGGCTATTTACGTATTTAAAGTAAATATTTACTCGATCATTTTTTTGTGTTTCAATTAATAGTGTGCCCTCAGTCTGAATAAGACACTCGGCAGTTCCGGGATTAAGTTTACGTATAATGTTCTATAACATTGGAATATGGTGGAGATATAGAGTGTGAGCATTATTTCCAAACTACTGTTTAAGCACACCAGCATTGCTTTGCAACTGACCGTTCCAAGGCTTTGTCGCACTACGTTCCTTTATTTAACGTTTTAAGCTTTCTGTCTATTGGCTTTACTTAGTTCATGTATTTATCATGTTCTTACCTATACATGCATTGCTGCAGAGTTTTACGGTTCAAAGATGCGTTGCATTAACATGAATCAGAGTTTATCACAAATCGGATCTGTTGAGAAATATTTTCAGTTTCAGAGAAAGAATGATGAAAGAAAGAAAATGAAATAATTATCCCATGCCCCTGATGCCCCTCCTCCTACAATTAGCTAAACATAATTACGGAAAGCCCATAATAAACGTTTAAATGCAGGTTTGATAAATAATATTGTTTATAGATACTTTTGTTATCGCGGAGCTGAAGACGAATTAAGTAAAACGCATTCAGTGTTGATGTCAAGTTTGAATGCATATGATTAACCAGTAATTCTGAGTGATTAAGTCGACTATTATGAATCTAACTTCAAGAAAATATCTGTTAAATTTCCACCGGCATAGTCGTCTTGATCGTACTTAAATCTTGTTTAAATAAAATTGCAAACAATGCATGTAATATGCACATGTTCTAATAATAACAGCATAGACAATTACTTGTGCCGACATTGATTTGTATTGCATTTTCGACAAAATCCTTTCCTTCTAGGTACTGATTAAAACCAGATATTAATAACGTATTTTCCCTTATTGTATGTTATATTTCTTGTAACGTTTGGAAATAATCTTATTTCAGATTCAACGCCATAAGATTAGTCGAAAATATTTTATTTCAAGAGGTAGAAGCGATATGTAAAAATGCATTGTAAATTAGGTGGGTTGGGTACAAAATAAACAACTAAAATAACTTAAATATACTTTCTACTGAGAAAGTGCAAAAATAATATATTTGATATGTCCAATTGCCTTGTTTAATAACATCATATTCGATATTATAAGCAATTTTACTAATATTTTCAATCATTATTCAGCAGTATTATTTTCGTAAACGGTCGCCATATTGATGACGTCATTTCCGGATCCAGTCGCGGTCCCCAGAAGAGATACATACATATTATTTTTGTCTTGGACCAAGGAATAATTTGATATATCTGGCTATATTTCTCAACTACTTTCGAGCGGGATTACGAATGACCGTGGACTATAAAATGTATTCTTACAATATCAATTTTATGCGTGTGTCGTGGATTTATGGTGTTAAAAGCAATCTAAAAAATGCAAACAAGCAAAATAACAGCAGGCCGAATTGGATTTAGTCTGTGCATAAGATACTATGACATGTACAAACTCTAATTATCCAGAATCTATGCGTCGGACTGATGATTGCAATTGATTAAAAAGTAAAACACTTCGTGCAATTTTCTCCTCTGAGAAAATCGGCAAGCAGAAAAACATGTAAATCTTATTATCATTTGAATTTGAAAATAATAAAGGAGGGAAGAGACCTATATGCTGTTTTTTTCTTCCCCCCCCCCCCACACACACACGCCTTTTTCAAAGGAAAAGAATGGGACATAGAAATGGGCTGCGTTCTTCCGCCCGTTCGTCTTTCTGTCTGTCCGTCCGTCACACTTTGTGACCGATCCATAACTCTCCGTCGTCCGTAAACTTTTACTTTAAACGGCATCTCCTCATAAACCGCTAGGCCAATTTCATCCAAACTTCACAGGAATATTTCTTGGGTGAAGCTCTACAAAAATTATTCAAAGAATTGAATTCCATGCAGAACTTTGGTTGCCATGGCAACCGAAAGGAAAAACAATAGTGTTTGAAAGGAAAAATCTTCTTCTCAAAACTCAGAAGTCCTAGAGCTTAGATATTTGGTGTGAAGCATTGCCTAGTAGACCTCTACCAAGTTTGTTCAAATTATGATCCCGGGGTCAATATTGACTCCGCCCCAGGGGCCACTTGATTTTACATAGGAAAATCTTAAAAACTCTTCTTCTCAAAAACCAGAAGTCTAGAGCTAAGATATTTGACATGTAGCATTGCCTAGTAGACCTATACAAAATTTATTCAAATTATGACCTCCGGGTCAAATTGACCCCGCCACATGGAATTACTTGATTGTGCATAGAAAAATCTTCAAAATTTTCTAAAAATAAACCAGAAGGCCTAGAGCTTCGATATTTGACATGTAGCATTGCCTAGTAGACCTCTACAAAATTTGTTCAAATCTTGACCCCCGGGGTCAAAATTGACCCCGTCCCAGGGATCACTTGATTTTACATAAATTTGCTAAAAATAAACCAGAAGGTCTAGAGCTTAGATATTTGACATGTAGCACTGCCTAGTGGACCTATACAGTTTTTTTTTCAAATCCTATTGACCCAGGCCCAGTGGTTACTTGATTGTACGTAGGGAAATTTTCATAAATTTGCTAAAAATAAACCAGAAGGCATAGATCTTAGATATTTGATATGTAGCATTGCCTAGTGGACCTATACAGTTTTTTTTTCAAATCCTATTGACCCAGGCCCAGGGGCAATCTGACAAAAAGTACATCTCCTATTACGCTACGCATAGGATCTGACAACGAGCTATTGATGGCCTCGTTCTGACAACCCTTCCGCTAGCCAATCAAAAGTTAACTTACAACATTCTGCAAGCTTTAAAAAGCCTTGGTATTTGACATCAACAATTTTTATGTCGAAAGATGTTAGATAGCCGGTTAGCTCAGTCGGTAGCGCACTTGCTCTGTAAGCGAGAGGTCCCGGGTTCGAGCCCTGGATTAACTGCAATTTTTTCTTACTCTTTGACATTCGAACAAGTTGTCTGATTGGTTCAAACAAAAATAGATTTTCGAAAATAAAAATAGCAATCTTGGAAATCCAAAATATACAGAAGACGAATGTGAATGGGTCGTTCTCAGATCTTCGTTTAGAAGATCAAGTACTTTAGTCTGATTGGCCCAGGGGTTACTTGATTGTACATAGGGAAATTTTCATAAATTTGCTAAAAATAAACCAGATGGCATAGATCTTAGATATTTGATATGTAATATTGCCTAGTAGACTTCTACAAAATTTGTTCAGATCATGACCCCCGGGGTCAAAATTGACCCCGCCCCAGGGGTCACTTGATTTTACATAGGAAAATCTTCAAAAATTTTCTAAAAATAAACCAGAAGGCCTAGACCTTAGATATTTCACGTGTAGCATTGCCTAGTAGACTTCTACAAATTTTTTAAATCATGACCCACGGGATCAAATTGACCCGCTCCATAGAGTTACTTGATTGTACATAGAAATATCTTCAGTTTTGCATTTACAACGGTTCTACAATTGTCGTTTTCCAAAGTATTTATATGAATTACATGCATTCCATACAGTAATGCATCAAGCTAAACAAACACATTTTAAGCCAGATTTAGAACAACTGTTTAGACTGAAACCATAAAATCGTAATGATTTGTTCCCTGCAAAGGATTTGTGCATAATAAATCTTCGTAAGTTATAATTATGGGCACAATCCGATTGTCTTGCATTATATGGAAGTGATATTTTCAGATATCTTTATGTCTCATAGCACATATCATGCAATATAAATAGTGTTCAAGTTCTAACAAAAAAGCACGATTACCATCATGTAGTAAATAAGAGGAAAAGACCTAAAATTTCGAGTGTTTCATCATTTGAAAGAAACTTGATACATTATAGGAAAGCCTATATCGAAGAAGTGTAAACATAATAGCAAATCACACAAAAGTGATGCTTCCATTCCTGTAGTTATCAATACATAGACTATATATGGCTTCCAAAAATATTCTCTTAGCAAAGAGGAGGTCGTGGTTCTTATAAGATAACCAGAAAATAAAAGCACAAAATAAGACACTCAACAGATAAGGCACTTTAGTTCATTATTAACAGATACCTTATTTCTCTTTGCATCAATGAAGGAGTCATAAAATAATAATAGGCGCTAGAGAAAAAGCTACACTCTTACTTTAAATGTAAAGTTAAACAAATCACAAACCAACGACAAGGAAGAAAAATGACTGTTCTAAGAATATCTTAAATGTAAAGCTACAACCTAAAGAGTAGCATCATTTTTATGCCAAGAATTATTTTTAGAGATTGTGGAGTTCTTTCACCGTACTCATTCTGATGTCATCGCCGGGTCTGGCATCTTGATTTTCGTGTCCGGTCCATATCTTTGTCATCGATGGATGGATTATCAAATAACTTGGCATGAATGTGTACCACAGTAAGACGACGTGTCGCACGCAAGACCCAGGTCCGTAGCTCAAAGGTCAAGGTCACACTTAGACGTTAAAGGATAGTGCATTGATGGGCGTGTCCGGTCCATATCTTTGTCATCGATGGATGGATTTTCAAATAACTTGGCATGAATGTGTACCACAGTAAGACGACGTGTCACGCGCAAGACCCAGGTCCGTAGCTCAAAGGTCAAGGTCACACTTAGACGTTAAAGGATAGTGCATTGATGGGCGTGTCCGGTCCATATCTTTGTCATCCATGGATGGATTTTCAAATAACCTGGCATGAATGTGTACCACAGTAAGACGACGTGTCGCGCGCGAGACCCAGGTCCGTAGCTCAAAGGTCAAGGTCACACTTAGATGTTAAAGGATAGTGCATTGATGGGCGTGCCCGGTTCATATCTTTGTCATCCATGGATGGATTTTCAAATAACTTGGCATGAATGTGTACCACAGTAAGATGACGTGTTGCGCGCAAGACCCAGGTCCGTAGGTCAAAGGTCCTAAACTCTAACATCGGCCATAAGTATTCATTCAAAGTGCCACCGGGGGCATGTGTCATCCTATGGAGACAGCTCTTGTTAGTTTATGCATAATTTATTTTAGGTAGATTGTGAAGGAAGTTCTACAACTTATATTAATCACTCTCGATACCTCATTCCTGATGGAATCCATCGCCACGAGGGTATGAGCATCATTTTTGAAAAATGTTTCTGGAGATTAAAATAAAACCGTCGGTAGAATACATTCTAATGTAAACAGCGGCAAAATTTAAATGTACTACTTTTGATGACTTTATACAATTAAAAGCGTCACAAAACATCATAAAGCATTTTGCAGTAAATACTTTTGTCAATACGTGTAACGTACCCTTTCTTTGTGAGTACTGTACAAAGAACTATTTATCTTAGTGCAAGTATAATGTTTGAAACTCTCAAGTGATGGTGTCTGTAATCATTCGAAGGTGGCGCTCTGCTATATTTATTCTTCTTGTATATTTTGTTTCTATTTGCGACATCTGTGTTTTTTTTCTTCTCAGTATCCCGTTCGGTTTGTGTTATTGGATATACATTCAGTAGTCTTTTTTGTTCAGTTTGGCTTAATTGCTTGACTTTTGTCTTTGATTTTAGAAACACTGTATCGCCAGATTTCTTGAGCCTTATGCCTCGTTTAATGTTTTTGCCCCCTCTATATGCCTCGGTCTATTTTCTGTCGCAGTTTCCTTACTTGATAGTTTTGACTCAGTCATATTGTTTACTACAATTACTAAATATATGAGTGCTAACAAAGTGGAATCCGGTCTAAATTGTCTTTTTCGGAGACGCTTGTTATATAATACATGAAACAGACAATTATAGCTTAGATCTGTTGCATTCAGTCGTAGTTAACAGACTCATAACTTATTTGGTGAGACATTTAAGGATTACTCTGCGGTAGGCGTGCACAATTCAATACAATTTGAAAGTTCATGTATCAAATTTTATTCATATCTGACTGAAATCAAGATTTGTTCTTGTGTTTTTAGTACATAACCAAATACCATCTATAGATACCATCCTATAGGGTGGAGGTCAACACCCTACCTGTTGTAATGTAGGTCTTCTTAAAATGCAGATAAATAAAATCCGCCAAAAAGGCTAGAACACCCACAAGGTAGCATGATTTTGATTATACAACATTCGGATTCCGCCTCAGCTTTCCCATCAATCACCAGTCACACAAATACTAGTATGTCTGCACTGAAGATTGTTGCATGAATGTTGCGTGGTTGGGGATCGGGGCGCTCTCTCGCATCCTAAAATATTCTAGCATTGCCAACAACAGAGAGAAACAGAAATGTGATGACACAGCTAATCAACAATTTGTATGATTTTAATCAAATTAACTATTCTAACAGAATGTTAAGGAAATCGTTTATCAATTTATTCCAGAACTTGATGTATCGCTAGAATGAAAAGGTCGATATGTAGACAGGAAAGTACGCAAGTGTCAAATATGACCGATGATACATGTCATGTGACATTTAGGAAGGGAATATGGTTTTCTTTTCCACCACATTCCCGGCCATTGAGCACTGTAAAATTAGGGGAAAATGATTGCATTCAATACACTCCGTTTAAGAATGATTCCTGGGTGCCCACATGTATTTACCAGTCATATGCCTTTTGTAGCCAGTCAGCTAGTTTCTCAAATGGACTATTTGTTCCTATTTCATTTTTCTTGCATTATGGCTTCAGTAGCCAGATTGTGTCATTGCCTTGACTGGCTCATTAAGTTTGACTGATTTAAAATTAATATAGGCTTATATCAATAGATGTATACTAAGTTAAAATTCCCTATGAATATTCTCCATTTACAAGCATTACGGTATAAACGCTACTATACGGTTTGAACATGATCCTTTTTTTACTTTCTTAAAGGTTGTCAGGCACATTAAAGGACCATTTTATAACATTTTATCTTACTTTTCATACATTGCGTTAGAGATTTATTTCAGGAACTGAATGATCCATTGACTTTATTATTATATGGCTGTAGAATTTTACTGTTAGCAAATCCTCCGACAAAAAGACGATATAAAACATAAACATTTTGTTGCTTTATATATACATTCTGAAACAAAACAGTCAAGTTAAATCAAATCGCAACTTATTTAGTCTTCAGACAATTATTGAAGTCCATGAAGCACAAGTGTAATGAGAATTGTTTACCTTTCTATCAATGCGAAAACATCAGTGAAAATGCTAACAAAATGTAAAGTATAGATCCAAAATGATATAAATACAGGAACTGACTTACATAAAACATGGAAATGCCATTTTGACTTGAAAAAAAAATGGAGGACTTTCTCTTCCTCCATTATCTGACTAGTCAGGGAGTGCTGCTTAATTGCCTATTTACAAAATATAGTTCTGTTATATATGGTATAACTCATTGATCTCATTATATTGTATACATTGCTAAATTACACCTTAATTTTAAGCTTTAATCATAGAGTTTAATCGCGTAATTTTCTGCGTAAATTTGCATGTAGAGTGATTATTTCATAATAATGTTTGATGTATTTGTCTTGATAATTTTTTTTAATCTCTGCTTTAATGTATCAATTTATCCCAATATTCTCATAACTTCCATTGCACATGTTCCCAAGATAGAAATGTTTCCTACCGTGAGAAACTTATCCACCAAATGGCTTTTAGTAGAGGAAATGATTGCTGAATAAGAATTTAAATTCAATAGAGTTAATTGTTGCAATATCAAGACAGACGAAGACGATAAAAGATGTTTTTAATCTATTAAAGACTAAACTTGGCATTGTCGAAATTCTCCACTCCAAGTTATTTAGATAAAGCAGATAAAATAAAGTCCGTCAATGTGTTATACTGTATGCACCATTGCTTATTGCTAACAATAATACGTTGTTGTTCTAACAATACAGTTATCTTGTGGACATGCATATCTAAGAAAAATGACAAGATCTGTTTGAACAAAACCATGTAAGTGAAATCACTCGTGGAAGATATAAAATCATTTCATTTGAACAATAACAGTTGTTCAGGTGTCCTTTGTCTTTACTAGCAAATGATTTTGTTTGTCTCGCTTTGTGCAACATGCTGTTCTAAAAAGCTAGAAAGCTTCACAATACTTTAAAGTGGCACAAATAACACATATTCTGCATCCTAAATAACATTATTTTTTATAAGTCACAATATTGTATTACACGTTAATTACACTAAAATTCAGGTATTTAGGATGGATCAAGTTTGCTGTTTTGTCTGATATTTTTTTAGGTTTTTCATTTTCTGATTTTAGGTTTTATTTTCAAGAAGTATGTGTAACAATCTTTGGGCGAGGACCTTGGAGAGTCTGCGAAGTCAATGACATTAGATATTATACGGTGTTTTGATAATGAATCGTACGGGCTATATTTATTACATCTTTAATTACTATAAGCAATTTGACAGCAATTATACATAAAAGCTATTTGGCGGGATCTTACCAATCCCGATGAATTTTGTTAATTACAATGTCCTTTAAGTTTCTTATTACCCCAATACTAAGCCTGAAACACACCAGTCAGTTTTTGTTTGGTCAATGAATCAGTTCTTTTTTGGTTAGACCGAGAAAAGCAATTCCAACCTTTTTTGCCATACACTAGTCTCATGCTTACTTAATATAAGAATGCAAGAAATGCAAGGCGAAATACTTTAAGAAAGAACTGTTACACATGTTTCCTTTTTTGTCTTGTTGCTATTCTGTTTTCAACATTTTCTACAGCCAAATGCTAAAACTCTCTTCAAGTATAAAACAGATTTGAGCAATTAATATGTTTTCATTTCAATCAACAGGCAAACATGTTCACACACAACTTTAAGTGAATATTCCCACAAGAAAACGCAATTACTTATCGATTTGTTGTCTAATCTGCTAATTACTTTGACCATTACTGAGTCCGGGTTTGTTGATTATCGGAAGTGTTACATTGAGAGGCATTTTGTCTCCAATTACTTTTTGAATTACTAGAAAATGAAAGTCTTATTTTTGGATCATGTACCCAGAACATATCTAGACATTATCAAAGAGTAAATAATGTTATTTTAAGTTTGCAGAAATACCAGTTGTTCATAAATCACACTTAATGTTAACTTTTGTTAAACTGTATCTAGACAGCTTCCCTTTAGAATTCTAACAGAGACTGAAAGAAGATCTTAAGTTTGACCTAATTTTGCATACTATAAACATTCACTTTTATAATAATGAAAATGTCGCATATTATAGTAAATGGCCAGCCACCCCTACACAACATTTTGAATTAACAATGTTTATCGCACTTTCAATAACGACCCTGCATACTTCACTAAATATCGAAACAAATTGTTGTTGTCAAGGGTGGTTCAAAAGCAATTAGACACACTATCCCCACCTCAAACTCCACAGAATTAAAAAAAAAAAACATGATTAAGATTCAAACATAACTTTAATAGTCCGTATCGAAAAAACAAAAATAGAGTACTGACAATACCCATTACTCGATTCCGCAAATGTAACTATAGCAAACGTCTTTCATAATTTTATAAATAGTTCACTTACGTTAAATGGTTCTCAGCTTGCCAATAACTTGCACAGATAGCAAGGTAAGCTGATGTACTAAATACATAACAAAAGCTCCACACGTTTTGTTATTATATTTTTTACAAAGAACTTTGTTTTTCTTTTTTTACTTTATAAGTAGTTTATTTCATACACATTAGAGAGAAACCACGAATAACATAATTATCAATGCTTTTATTGATATTAAGATATTTCTCAAATGTTGGTTCATATTTGCCAATTGCCATAATTCTACTATTTGCCTGAATTGTTTTATTCCTTACCGTAGTGTTACTTGTAAACAGACACCTCTTCTTCATTTCATTTGTCCTTCAAGTAGACAGAATTTTTACCAATTAAAACATGCTCATAACTGGTTTGTTACCATTAACGCTAAGTTTTTTTAATATTGCCTAAAAATAATTCATCTTTCTATTTAACGAAAACAGAATCTTTAAATAACGGATCGGCCGTTGCGCAACAGCTTGCGTAATATCTGCTGGAAATATCCTTATCCTTGAATATTACTCAAATATGATGTAATAAATTTACCTACTTGTTTGGCTAGGCAGTCAGTAATAGGAGAAATATGGTAGTGAATGCTATCTGGAAAAAATCATCCCATGGCTTTTGTGAATTATTTACTATTTTTATTTTTATTTATTACATAGGTTATTTTTGTATATCTAAACATACGTGTTGTTTCACGTCATTTAACACCGACGTATGTGAGCAGAGCATAACTGAAATGTCTGGAATTTTGCTTTGAAAATTTGGCAACCGTGATGTCAATTCTGCTCATTTTGACAGCAAAAATAGCGTACCGACGTAATTACAGCAGCATGCTAGACTTGCTAGACTTCGTTAACCGTTCTTTGCAGTTCCTATTTAACAGATTGAAGACTTTTGCAGACGAAAAAATTCAATTTGCTTTACATTACAAGATGTTCAATTGAGCCGAGTGACTGATTGCTTTGTCTGAGCAAAACGTCCCTGGAGATTAATTTGTTCTTCTTTGTTATTCTATATTGCTACGAGTCAGGCGTAACAAGAAAGAAACAAAACAAGAAAGTAAACTCATTACTATGACAGAATTTATTCAAAGAAATATTTCAAAATGTAATATCAAAGTGAAATAAAAACCTGAAACAAAGGTAATAAACTATTTCATATTTAATCTTCTTTGACCCTGGTCATGTAACTTCAATAAAGTTCTACACAGTTTAAGCTACATAACCCACTTGGAATAAGCACTTACGTAATACCAAGGAGCACTGTTGTATTAATTCCAAATCAAATCCTCACTGAACAAATCTTACTTAAATCCAATATAAAATTGTAGATTTAAGCTCAAAAAATGATTTCTATTCAAAATATTTCTGGGCCAGGAAAGATCGTACCCTTGTATATAAATCTAAAACATCTTCAGTCTTTTATAGCAACTTTCATAGACATCCACACTATATATGTGCTGGACATTCCCGTTTGTTTCTTAAAGAGCTATGCATAGGTCGGAATATTCTATTGTATTTAGAAAATAATTATATTTTATATATGGGCCGTTGCATGAGAAACATGTATTAGTTGCAAAAACAATAACGAAATAATCATGAGGAACATTCTTTTACCTTTCAAATCTGAATATTTAAAGTAATTATCTTCACTATTTCAAGAGTTACAATAATTCCAAGCAAATCACCGAAGGCATTTTGAGACGTGACGTTTAGAATGTCATGAAAGACGTAGCCTTTATATAGAATATATTAAATGGGTGTCTTTTCATATTGAATTTATCAAACGAGCTGAATAAAATAATAAAATGCGAGGCTCTACCGAGCATGTTATCAATTTTATTCAAGTCGTTTAATAAAGTCAGTGTGGAAGCTATAAATGTAATATTCTTTTTATCACATGTTAGCATTTCCTGTCGAAACATAAAAAATCTACATTCTTTTACTATATAAATAAGTCAGTTTGACCAACGTATACTATACTATTAACGACGTCGACGTCAAAGCTTAATTACACAAGTGTATTATCATTTTTATTTAACGGCTTCATAACACTCCCGCGACGTCAAACATGTGATAAAAGTCATTTTTATCACATGTTAACTTTTCCTGTCAAAACATAAAAAGCTACTTTCTTTTACTAGTATTAACAAGTAAGTTTGACCAACGTCGATGTCAAAGCTTTATTCTAACATACTTGTCTCTGTTAAAACACTCTTACGCTAGAATGACGTCACGTTAACGTGCGGTGACGTCAACGTTTTTGTTGCGACAAAGAAAGAGCGTTTCTATATTTTATCTACTGTTTTAGATTAAGGGAATATTAGAATCGAAGTAATTTATAGCAAAGCCGTGTTTTAACACTTTTTATACACTCGGGTGGTAACCCGCCGAACAAAAAATTGCACGTGAAATTATTACGCCCGACGTACAAATATTGGTTTAAACTTATGAATAGCTTTAACACCAATTGTATTTTATATGCTGTATATAATAATATGCTTTATAGGTGTGAAAACAATAAAACTTCCTGATTAACAAACGTTAAATTGCTACTACAAGAGACTGGTTTTAATGACATTTGGATATATCATGATTCTGTCATAAATGTTAAAATGTTTTTATCAGTATTTAAGGTACGTCTAAAGGACATTTATATTTCACAATGGAAAGAAAGTGTTCGAGTTTCTAGCTCGCTATCGTTGTTTCGTGAGATCCAACCAAACTTTGAATTATCGGACTACTTAAGTGTTTTAGACAATAGTAAACATAGATACGCCTTATCAAAACTACGTTTGTCGTCGCATAGACTTAATATTGAACTTGGAAGGCACCGAAACATACCACGTGAACAACGGAAATGTGAACTTTGTCAAAAGAACGACATAGAAGACGAATTCCACTTTGTTCTTATATGTGAATCTTATAAAGACGTGAGAAAACAATATATACCTACATATTATACACGAAGACCTAGTATGATTAAATTTATAGAACTATTAAGCAGCAAAAATAGAAAGTTATTGTACCGTTTAGCAAATTACACCATCAAGGCATTACAACTTCGGAACAGTATGATCAATGTTATATCGTGATAAGACTTCTTGGTATTGACGTGAGCTATTGACGTTTCTTTGTATATATATATATATTAGGGTATAAAGACTACCCTCTCAGATATCACCTTTTATTAATATGCAATTCCTGCCATTTGCATGCTTGTGTAATATTGTAATATGTATGTATTATTGATGATAAGCTGTACATGCTTAAATCAAAATAAACCTATGTTCTGTTCTGTAACAGCCCATCGTGCATAAATAGTATTAAAACACTCTTTTGCTATTTTTTTTCTTAATTACACTAGTGTATTATCAAATGTATGTAATGGCTTTATTTCACGCCAGCGACGTCCAACATTTGATAAAAATCTATATTTTTGTGATGCATGGGCTCTTTGGAATTTCAGCCGCCATGACATTTGTAAAATATGGTTGAATTTGATTTCCCTTAATAACTGTATAACAATATACTTGTTTCGAGTTTCTACATGAACATAAGGAAACCAATGATTTTCCCCTTGTCATGCAAAAATTATATCATATCACTATTTCATGTCTTCTCATGGAACGACTCATATATTTAGCTAAATGAAAACTACCCGTAGAGTAGAGAAAACCATTCCACTTTTTCTTAAATATTTAATGAAAGTTGTGTAAGAACAATATACAATTGTATAATTTAAGTCACAAATATAAAATTATATACTTATTGTCCTAGGCATACAGACTTACTTTGTCGAATAATCGCCGTTTTATCAATATACGAGTGTTGCCTTTTGACAAAAAGTATATTTGTGACTTCAAGGGTAGCATTTCGCGACGATAAAATTACAAATATATCCTACATTATTTTGTTAAGTTTCCGGTGAATCCAAACAAGAGCTAAGAAGCAAGTCTTGAAGAAACATGTTCATACCTGAAAGAAGCGCCTTATGTAATTATATCTAATTAGGTTTTTACATAAAATTTTTGTACGCAGCTTTTGGAAAATGACTCTTTTTAATATTGGATCTACGGCCTTAAGTTTGTCGTTGTTTGATCAAACGAAACGTTTTCTCTTTCAAGTTTTATTATATTTCAGTAAGTTGTATTTAGATCTCCTTACTGAAATAATATATAGAGAATTTCTTTTTGTTTTGAGTGAATATGGAATATATCTCACTGAGAAGTGAGAAAATATAAACATTTTCTCGCTTTGAGGTGAGATATTCTACATTCACGAAAAAACAAACAAATGTTATTTTTATTTTATGCTTAATTACGTTGAGATATGCATTTTGCAACAATTTTTAATCTCAGCGCGGGAAACCGACGCGCATAAACGAACATGACGTCAGACGTATTGATACGTTAGACAGACGCACACGACATAAAGCTTTTAAAAAATTCTAATCTCAGCGCGGGAAACAGACGCGCGTTAATCGAGAAATATACTATAAAGGACAAAGCTGTTTTAAGCAAATTATTTCAAATTTATACACAATGTACAAGTAGATCGGCAAAGCTGTATCATTTATAGTGAGTGATATGCAGTGAGTGATATGGATTATATCTCACTGATAAAACACAGTTTTTCATCAGTTACAATAAAATAAAAATTCTGCACAGATTCAAAGTCTATAAATTTAATTTAAAAAAGTCATAGAAACTTTACATGCCACTCAACTCGATAATATGAAAATATTGCAGACTCGGTGTGCTTGAGCCCGTTTATGGACGGTAGTGGAAAGGCATGCTACCGTCCAGGCCTGAGGAAAAATCAACATTTGTAGATGTTAAAAGTTAAAAAAAAAACAAAACCATACACATTCAGTATAAGTTAAAAGTTAAAATATATAATGTAATAATGTCTGGTAAATATTTTAAAAAACAGCAATAAGACTCCTTCAGAACCCTGTTATGAATGGGGGCCTCCGTGGTCGAGTGGTGAAGGTTGCTGTCTTCAAATCACTTGCCCCTCACCGATGTTGGTTCGAGCCTCAATCGGGGCGTTGAATTGTTCATGTGAGGGAGTCATCCAGCTGGCTTACGGAAGGTCGGTGGTTCTACCCACTGAAATAGCACACATATATGTGTCGGGGGAAAGGGGAGGGAAGTCACACCGACACAATGATAGGTCATATTGCGGCTTTCTAGTTCTTCATGATGGAGCGAAACCCTATGTGTTCCTGTGCGCATTATTTCAATACTGGCGGGCACCTGAATAAGGCCACCGACATGTTAGCCAGCTGGATGGCTTCCTCGCAAGAAATATTCTACACCCTAGGTGGCGCTCGAAACCACATCGATAAAAGGCAATTGATTTGAAGTCAGTGACCTTAATCACTCCACCACGGAGGACCTTGAAATGTATCATATTAGGCATACACATTTTAAATTTTTGAACAGACGTCCTCGTTCTCCCTATCATAAGTTAATATGTTTTATTTCTACATGTATATATGTGAGTAAGAGAATGACTACACAGACTCGATTGGTAGACAATTGTTATTTTCTTGCGTCTTCAGTCACGTCTCTTGCAACTGTACACTGTCTTAATGTGTGACGTCCATCTTAGATATGTCTCTGTCGTGAAAGGATTAATCTGGCGTATACCAATTTGTAATGAAAAGAGTGACATAATTATTAATATTTTACTGTTAAGTGCTTACCGCATTTTCAAAAATGACTTTCATGTTCTAAGAGAAAAAAAATACCGCTTATAAGCCAAATAACATTACGAGCAACACACAAACTGTTTTTGCTTTTTCTATCTCATTATTAGCGTATTATTTGAATATGGCTTCTCTTTTCACAGATTTTACAGATTTTATTCTAATTGTACATCATATTGGCAAATCTGATGTTGTCGTTATTAACCCTTAGCTTGCTATATTTCAAAAATGGAATGGTCCAACATTCTGTTTGGACAGTACATTTTATTATTCGAAGGGGTGTTCAATGAAAATTTACTGACTGAATAGCAAACAGTGCAGACTATGATTGCAGACTGCACGGATGTCCAGGCTGATCTTGGTCTGCACTGGTCGCAAAGGCAGAATCAGTTGTCGCCAGCAGGCTAAAGGTTAATCAAGATTGTTATAAGATGTTGGTGTAAGCAAGGCTAAATCAATAGATTGTGTGCTACTATGCAACACAGATTATTTATATTTTTAGTGATGATACATCTCTTAGAATACTAAAGGCTATAACATCTCTTCATGGCAAATACATTTATGTTTTTCTTGCAAACTGTATGCTAGTGTTTGGATTAATCACGTGCGATTATACATTAAATGCATGGATATGCGTTGGTTCTTTATTCCCTGTTATAAACCTATACTTTAATTGAGGTACACATTTAGCTCGCCTTACTATTCATGCGACAAACGAAGTACATGACATTTCTAATGTGAACTGAATATTCAATATATGTAAAGAAAAGTAAAAAAATTCAAATTCTATAATATATAGTTGATCTATCATCCCTTAGACTGAAAATCAAAAGTGTACACATGATCGACGTCTTATAACTATATCCTTCTTGATTCATATCATTTATAAACACGTTGAAATGTTTACAGATACCTTATAATGTTCTGTAATACTAAACTATCAGGTTTTTTATTTTCTATTTTTGACGAAATTAAACTCACTATCAATCTATATGTTCGTGAACAGTTTTATGACCATTGTCAACAAGTAACATAATACCATAGAAAACACAAGTTTTGGGGGAGAAAACGTAAAACAAATCATATATAGGCTAGATGAAACTTGTGAAAGATAAAAATGATAAAGTTAACCGTGTAAATATTCATATCAAATCGGTTATTACCTGATCATCATCAAACATGTTCATAATTGTATCTATTTGTTTGTAAAGAGTATGAAATCTTATAAATTAGTGTTGCATGCTAACAGAAATGTAAACGGTGAAGATGGAAACAAAAACAGAACAAAACAAAGACACTACTGCAACACAAAATATTTACACAAAGTTTCCTCAATACTGACATTTATCCATATACTATGTTTTATGAAAACATGTCTTGTACTCCAAACTTTATCACTGGATTCAATTTAGTGTTTGTGACAGGCTGATGGTTTGTATCAACTTAAAGTAAGTATGTTGTGCATCTTAAAGAAGAAACTGTATCGCGAAAATAGAAGTACCAGGAAACAATGGCATTTGTTAAATTGCCCACATCGCCGGAAACTAAATTGTTACCTGTTATGGTAAAAAATACGTCAATGTTATATTATACTAGATTATTTGGCAAACAAACATGTCGAAAATAAATAGAATGTCATGAAATTGAAATAATGTTCACATCTGATTGAAATGTGACAGTGAAAATAATTAAATGGAAAATACATGTTTCTGTAGAGTATATGAATTGTTTCATTTTGATTTTTTGGAAATCAGCATGATCTGCATCTAACTAATAAATTAAGCTCCCGGTACTTCCGTAAGCAAATGAAAAATATAGTTTAGTGTTGCGCCGTCGGCATATTTATTAATACAACGTCGGGGAAGGAACTTCTAGTCCATAATTCGTATTATTAAAGCCACATGAATGTCATTACTTTGTCTCCAATATAAATCAGAATTTTCAAAATTAAGTTTTAATGCACTGTTCCATTTTCATATTCCTTTTGATCAGAGAAAATTTTATTGAACAAAAGCTATATTTATTCCCTTTTAAAACAGATATGTGGTTTTGCATATTCTAATCTCTTTATCCGATTTAAACAGAGTCAGCAATCGGGACGTGTCATTACCTCTTCATAAGACAGAAATGAAGTGAGCAAACAACTTGAGAAATGCAACAAAACTTTTAAGGTGCAGTCTTTTTAAAGATGTTTTTATTGCATAAACACTGCATGATCGTGGTTTTTTTATATTTATAAATCACACTTTGGTTCAAGCAAAAATTGCAGAAAACATACCGTTGTTTACAATTTGTTTTATAACATCTCATATCTAAGTAATTTCAATGTTTTGAAACATTTGAAGTAAATATAGGTGAAGCCATTTAATTTTTGTCAGCAAAACAGCTTAAAGGTTGCAAAAAACGTTTAAAGAAATTGTGGTGAGTATCTTTTATATATTATTGTATCTAAACATATACATTTTAAAAAGGTCTTCAAAATCGCTAAACACATCCTGAAAATATACCATATGAACAGGATATAGGATTTTACCGATCATCAATTTTTGAATCAGGCTGAATCCGGGGTAGCTCTTTTTACACAAAGTTTTATGATTCTTCAGATAAACCATGATACAGATTTTTGACATTTTTTAACTTCATGATAATTTTCTGTGGAAAAGGGTGTATATCACTCTAAAACTGCAAAAATAATACATAAAATTAATTTGGAGACATATGTCGAGATTCTATGAAACGGTTACATCCACCATAAAATGGAGTATAGTTTTTTAATACACCGTTGTTAATAGAAAAACATATCAAATGGTGAATAACGCAAGCAAACCACAGATCAGCTGATTCGGATTGACTGAGTCTGTTCGTGAGAGGTAATGAAATATGCAACACCCCTTATACCCACTAGCCATGTTCAAAAATAGATGATTAACAATACATTTTATTCCCCCCCCCCCCTCCACCCCACACCCCCACCGAGTGACATGTTTTTTTTGCACTTTCTCTGTTCAATTTTGTTTATCTGTTAAGACGTTTAGAGGACCACTTGAAAACTGCATAGGCTTATCTACTGTCTTCATATTACAAAACTTAAAAACATTCGGAGGATTTAGCAAATGAAATGTAAAAAGTCTGAAAAGAAATACTGACTTTTTCAAGGTATTAGATATATGCCTGTTAAAAAGCCGATGCTGCAAACATCTTCAGAAGTAAACACTTTTGGCATGCAGTTATACAGTATATCTGTATTGTCATAAAATGTGTTCCTTAAGGTTATGGTGTTGGTTTGAAAAATCTACGATCTGTTGGAAATTTTAAATATACTTGAAACGACAAAGACACACGAGACAAATCTTTCTGAATATTATCAAGCATTGAAAATCGTGCACAAACATTACGTGTATTTTAAACATGTGCACTGTATTTGTAAAACAACTAAAACATTGATACCGATTGTTTTCTTATATAAAACTAAGTTTTACATCACCTGTTTTGTTGTGTAGGTACATTTCCGGGTCAGTATTACTTAGATAAACACTACAACGATTTCTGTTCAAACTTGCTTAATTTATCGATTATAAAGAAGAGATGAAACAGAATACAGACATAATATTTATATAAGTTAGCCGCATCAGAACAAATTTGATTTGTAGCTTTGAGTTCAGATGAAGATGCAATCAACGGAAGTACCTATAATAGTATAAACGATAGAATGGCATGCGGCAAGACCAGTTTTGCTTTAATTTATAATAGCCAAATCAGCTTCTATGTCACATTAATTGTACCATTACTCCTCTTACATATAGTAATGTACTTGTAATGACAATCGTCGATTTAAGGGGAGCGGTGGTCTACTGGATAAGGTGTTGGCCGCTCAATCCACCTTTTTCCAGGACGCGGACTCGAGAGTGGTTCCAATAAGCTTGAAGCTTTCATCACAACCGAGCTAAAACAAATTATCAATTTCCGTATGATTATTCGGACGTGAATTTAACTGAATGTGCACACGACTTTCCGTATAAGGCGGAAACTACCGAAATAGTCTATGGAGAATACGTGCGTTGCAGATTATCATCATGGGTCCGCCTACGTTACAATAAAGCATGCAGTAATTCTAAACGTATCTAATTTAATTTTATTTTGATAACATTTTCTTGATATATAATATTCTTCAGTTATTGCAGCTGATTAAATCGTTCAGGTTAAACTGTCTTTACTTGTTTCCGTAATGTTTGCATTGATGAGAAATAGTCTAGAAATGGTCTAGAATTTCTTTTACCCTTCTGTGTATGCCAACTAAATTAAATAGAAATAAAAACCGAAAGTTCTACATACACATTTTCCTTTCTTTAAGCTTCAAACTAATGTTTATGTTTGAAAACTGTCCTATTTGGACTGCTTTTTCTTTTTTGTTAATAAAGAACGATCGATTCGGACAAAAGTTAGTTTGAATTCAGAAACACGTTAAAGTGAATTGTCATTTGTACATGTAATATCATTTACAGATATATAAATACAATGTACATTCGTATAGAAAATGGTTTTCAAAGCAACGCAGACATCTTAATATACTGTATTTGTTTTATTGAACGATAACTCGCTCAACCAAATGACACGAAAAGGTTACTCCGAGCTTGAAGCAAACAAATACAGGGATGACAAATGCCGCTAAAAATCCTTTCCAATAGAACCGAATATTCCAAAAGAGACAGGAATGAGCGTTTGATAACAGTAATTACGGACAACGTCAATATGCGCACTGGACTGGGAAATTAGATCTTGAATAACAAATCAGATCTGACAGTATCAAGTTATTTTTGCCGATTTAAACACACAGAAATGTCATCAACAAGGCTATCGGCGATAACCAAATGCAATAGTCATGTAACTGGATAATAATAACAATTAGAGTTGCTTAAAATGTTTGTTCATCTCAGCGTATTTATTTAAAAACTATAAACGAAATATTTGTTCAAAGGTTTATTTCTGTTGTACGGTGCCCCTAAAGTGACATGTTACACACTTTTTTTCCAATTAGGTAATGTGAGACTTTTTTATTTCGTTTAAACGAAATGATTTCGTTTAAACGAAATGATTTCGTTTAAACGAAATGATTTCGTTTAAACGAAATAAGTTATTTCGTTTAAACGAAATGATTGCGTTTAAACGAAATAGTTATTTCGTTTAAATGAAATAACTTATTTCGTTTAAACGAAATCATTTCGTTTAAACGAAATAATCATTTCGTTTAAACGAAATAAGTTATTTCGTTTAAACGAAATCATTTATAACTTATTTCGTTTAAACGAAATCATTTCGTTTAAACGAAATACAAAAAAAGTCTCACATTACCTAATTGGAAAAAATGTGTGTAACATGTCACTTTAGGGGCACCGTACTGTTGCTATGTAGAGTACTGGTTGCTTTTGTTGCTTAAAAAGCAAATTTGTACGATTTACCACAGTTCAAGGATGCATGTAGTCACTGTGTTTACCATAACTATTTTACAGCTAAAGTATATAACAAGACGCATATATATACCAGACATGTGGGATTGTCTACAGTAACAGTTTCCTTCCATATAGAGTGATTCAGACTAACAATTAAACTAAAACGTCAGAAAATAGTCCAGCCGACCGGGACAGATCGACTGGTAAGCAGGAGTTACCTTCACTAGTCTAAATAGCCGGGGATTTCAAAATCAGAATCGGAAGGCTAATGTACCAGTAGTCATAAATCTACTTGTCTTTCATTTGAAAATCAGTCCCAGATTAAAATATATAAACAGTTTTGTGAACAGTATAGAAAAGTTGCCGTTTCAAACGTTACTTTCAAGTTTGAATTCAAAGTCAACAAATGAGCTCAAATACGATGAGGAAAACATATTAAAAAGGAAAAGAAATTCTGTGCAAAATGTCCATAGTGTATGCACTGACTTCGTTTGTCTTCTTAAATGGAAATTTTTGTATGTATATAAAATGATTGGTAATGTTGTCAATGATGTTAGAGTAAGCAGTAATTTTTCTTTGTAGTAAAACTGACATAAGCAAATATTTGATGTAAACAGCCTTCGTTTAAGGTCAGGAAGGCGTAATCGCGGCAGCGTCATCTAGCGGAACGTCAAACATTACACTTGACGACGCCACGATATTGCGTTCTTAGCGTTGACGGTAAACAGCTTGTACGCTGTTAATACTATGCAAAAGTAAATCACATGACACATTCAAAAAATAGCAGCAGATGATAGTTTTTAATTTTTTGTAAAAGGGTTTAACATTTCAACATTTATATTTTCAAGGCTGTTTAATTAAACGTAATTGTTAGTACAGGCTGTATGGGTAGGTTAATGTGTAGTATTTCTTTTTTCAAATAATTTGTGATAGCACCATTAACCAGGGGGTTTGAACAACTATATGCAGCCCGTCTGGGCGTACCATGTAAGGCTTTTAGCACTGGTATTCGCAACAGAGGTAAAATGACCTCAAGTGAGAGGGTGCGGTCATGGCATTTTGTTTAAATAAGGCTGTTATGATTGTTATTATTATCATTGTCGTTCTTATTGCTGTTATTATTATTATCATTATTATTATTATTATTATTATTAATATGTACAACGCCATTGAACATGTCATTGTATAGAAATAGGCGTTTAATCAAATTGTTCAGTTTCAGTTTCAGTGTTTACGCTAAAGATTTCTTTTCGCATTCAGTTTTTCGTCATATTTAAACAATAAAATATCTACTTGTTGTTCATAAAAGAAGTGGATATAACTATTGCCTACTTTAAATATATTTTCCTATATATTCTTTTCCATCAATGCTAGAATAAACGCCTTGAAGCAAAACAAAAATATTAATTTATGATTAGAGCAAAAACATGGCTAAGATTTTGTCAGCATTTGACCGTATTCATATCTAACACTCAGATAAAAACTTCCACCGTTTATGTTTTTTCAGAATGTGTATTTTTTTTTATCAAATTTGAATGAAGTGAATATTATAGCTGGATATAGCAGCTAAATCTCTGTCATTTTCAACCAACTTTAGCTTGCAACAAAAACGGGTGATATGAAAGAACTAAAGTATAAAGTCCGTTTCCAAACTTTTACGCAAAATGTTAGAACCCGGGTCCCCCGAAACATGACCGCTCAGATTCTGTTTTAAAACGACACGGCGGTTTGCTCAAACAACCTGTCTTTACCCAGCAAAAAATGACTAAATACAAATGTTTAATATATATTTTATTTAATTAAAGATTGGCACAAAATTGTCTTGACTGGATTAAGATTACTAGTAAATATATAGCTTAATAAATGCAGTTGAGTAAAAACTTGAATTGAAATTATTCAATATGAATCGACGTTGTTTCTTGTCCCGTCCACGATCGCAAGAGTTTTATGATATTAAAAACGCTGAAACACAACTTTGTCCCGACACCGGCGACAAATGTTTAAAACAGTCTTTTTGTATTTGTGCTTTGTTCGTCATTAGGATTCAAAGCATCTGGTTGTAAACCCAAATGTTTCAGCTCTCTCCAGTCACGACGATGGGTGATATCCTGCAAATATAAAACAAACACGAGAAAAACGGGCAGGGTTGGGAGGGAAGTTTTTAAACTAAAATTTTTGTTTAAAGTATCAATGACTCTACCTCGTTCAGTGGACTCAGAATCAAAAAGACTGGAATCTGGCGAGACGGGCGTTTATATACCTGACCCAAATCGTACTGAATATACCTGCGTACCTTTGGTCATATCACTGAACGGTTAATTTTAGATGAGTTATGGTGTTAACAAAAGGGAAAAAATGTCAATTTTTGTTTCTCCGCACGTAAGGTTTAGTTTAAACCAAATAAGCGCGAAAAATATCATAAAACGCCTTCAAAAAGTCATGACAATTTTATGCAACATACGTATACTACTGATTGAAAGTTATCGAAAAATAATAATAATAAAAAAAATAAAAATAAAATAAAATAAATAAATAAAAATAACAACCACAACGACAACAACTTAAAAGAAGTTTGGATATTTCCAGTTTCCGGTTAAAAACATTGCAGTCCACGTTAATGTAGCCTTTTTATTAATCAGTAAACAATTATAAATTCCGTGGACAGGGTTAAGCCGTATCATGTCTCATCTGTGTTGGGAAAATTTGTTCACTATTCCGTTGGAACATATAAACATCACCCGAGATAGCGTCAGCCATAATGTCATATCCCAGGAAAAAAATGTCAATCGTCTGATGAAAAATATACAAAATTTTGATTCATATTAACTTTTGCTCGTATTTTGTTTGCTGCAGCATAGTGCGGAATATAACGCAAAGACTTCTCGGTAGAATCTTAGACCAAACAAACAATCCCTAACCACTGAAATAGCATATTTTTAATCATCCATGTTAATTCTGGCGTTGTAATTTTTGGACCTAAGGTCATTTCCCTCACAGTGAATATTCAAAACTTCTAATGTCGGAATAAAAGACGGTATCATATAAGCAACAAATATCCATCGCTTTGACGCTTAACGAAATTTTCTAGACCCATATTTGGTTTGCAGCGCAAAGGGAGGCAAATCATTAATGCTTATTACATCGTGGACAGTTAATTCGAGTGCAAAACTTAAGAGGAAACTATTCTGTTAATCAAAATGAACATGTAAGGATGTTTCAAGGCTATTTAACCTGACAACAGAGTTAAAAAGCATGTATACTATTCTAGGGGACCGACGTATTTAAAAGCCAAAAGGTGTTGCCGGCATTCACCTTACAGCATATGGCAACTGATAACATCACTTTATAATTTTGAAAGTGACGCCCCTTTTTTAATAAACACGGACTGCCTGCCTCCACTTTAAGCTCAGCAGCCCTTTAGCCAAAATTGTATATATCACTTTATTTTTTGTTTATTTGGATTTGAATTTAATTAAATGCAGTTTTGGGCTTTTGGGTGGCTGGATATATATAAATTAGTAAGATAGCCCAAAAATATTTTGTTTATTTATTATATTGATAATCACATTATAAGACAACTTATACATGGCATAACCTTCAAAGCTCAGTTAGCCGTATTATAAAACATAAAACTTTTTTCTATATGGCATAACCTTCAGTAAAGCTCAGTTAGCCGTATTATAAAACATATAACTTTTTTTTCTACATGGCATAACCTTTAGTAAAGCTCAGTTAGCCGTATTATAAAACATATAACTTTTTTTTCTATTATATGGCATAACCTTCAGTAAAGCTCAGTTAGCCGTGTTATAAAACATATAACTTTTTTTTTCTATATGGCATAACCTTCAGTAAAGCTCAGTTAGCCGTATTATAAAACATAATTCAAATGGCATATCCTTCAGTAAAGCTCGGATAGCACACATGTAGGCCTACATTTCAGCTTTGTATGAATAGTGCGAAAATGCGGGAAAATGTTTCATGAACCGGCAAACTAGTAGTAATCTATAGATGGCTCGATTATCTGAGGAATGTGATGTAGGCATTTGACGATAATTGATTTCTGAAACGGGGAATTCAGATTTACACGGAACTGAATTGAACTTCCATAAAAAAGAAATTGACAGAAAGGTGGGACGGATGCTTTATTTCTGTAGTCCAAGTTTGTGGTTCTATGATCATTATATTGGGTATTTTGGGGATAGATTTTAATTGAATACCGCAGCCCCTTTTGCCTGTTTTCGATAATAGGAAATTAAGTCTACGCATTTTGCTTCCCATAACAATATCTTGATGACGTAGGACATATTTTTTGGAGTTTAATTTGGTAATGCGAACTCACAAATACGAAGCAGAGCTGAAAGGGAGAAACATGTTGTAACAACATAACCTTGTATTATGATATGAATGCATACGTCCTAAGGATGTAAATGAGCTTGCTGAGGATTGAGCCTGTCTACAAACCCAGTTCTTGCGCGTCTTATGCAAACCAACCAACAAATCTTTGATTACGACATGTTTTGTGTATTCTGGCAATCCATCGATTTTGTTAACGTAAATTAAATTAATAGTCGAGTGAGAGTACTGATTCAAGGACAGGTAGACCATGCTATGACGTAAAGTTTTAGGTGGAAAATGATGTTCGAGACCCAAGATGTTCGCAAATGCAGTAGAGTTATCTAATTAATGGCTGTAGTTCTTTTTTGTATAATCCGACAAAGATGTTGCTATTAGGGTATCAATTTTGGATTGGAGATCTTCGCGCAAGGATTTTGGCATGGTTCGAGAACGCAGAGATCTCAACATATATAATCAAAAATTCGAAATTAAATGAAGGCATTTATGCACAGGCGATTTTAATTCATTTATTATTTATTTATTTCTAACTTATTTTATTTTATTTTATCATTTGTAAAAACCAGTAACCTCCGTCGGGTTTGATACTCAGTTCAAATTCACCCGACCAACCCTGCTTTAGGCCAAAACCTAGTCTGTGGACCATATTTACTGTATTATGAATATGAGAATAATGGACATTGTTATGTTCTGGACATAGTGAATTCGTACACACCGCTATCAAATAGGACGTGAAAAACTTGTAACAAGTCTTTTCACCGCCAGAATGTTTTGTACAAGCCTACTGGATTTATACGTAAATCTGAGATGGGGGTGGGGTGGGGGGGGGGGGGGGTGGGGAGGAAATGTCCTATAAGTCTATCTAGACATTTTCCCTCAAACAACTTGACTGAAACTACAGATATACAGATTTATGTTGTGGCGCAGAAAACGAATTTTCAGTCATTACTGGTATTCGGCCGCAACAGTGGAGTTTAAATCCTGAACAAAACCCGTCAACAAAAATTTGCATCGTCCCCTTCCGGTGGTAAAAGTGTATTCTTTCTTTTAACTCGAGTGCTTTATTGGGTGTTCTGGCCAAGTTCTAAAGTTCTATGGCCTTGATAACTAGCAAATGAATTTTGGTTGTTTCTTAGACTTTTATGAAAGTAAAGCGGACAGTAGATCTATAAAGCAGTGATCAGTATTCAAGCTCGCGACATAATTAACACTTACAATTCATTTCAGTCTGATATTAAGTCCAAATCAGCCACGTCCGAACACAGGAGAAATCATTAGTGATTAAAATATGAACATAAATAAAAAGCTACACGGTATCAAGAACAAATTAAATATTTTAACTTGCTGTAGATTAAACATTTATCTCGTGAACAGAAACGTGATTTGACATGTTCTGCAGAAAAAAAAAAAACTATAGAAAAACAGTTATCAAATAGATCTATTATGCATGAACGTGTTAGGCCTACAATAATTCAGCAAAGTGTGAAGCCGTACTAAATCTAGCTCATGATTTGATCATCAAATTTTATTCCGATTGTTCTTGAAGAAAAAAGCACGTGAGAATATATATGAATAGATCTCTCCCAATAAACTGCTTTGTTTTCAAATTTTGCTATTTAACTTTAAATCGAAGTAAATATACGAAATAATATTTCACTAAAACATTAAGAATTTACCCGAGACGTTGTGCTCATCCACTACCCATACCTGACTATGAAAATGAATGCACCAATAGTGACGTAATAAAGCTGTGACGTCACCAAATATGAAAAACAAATCGATAATATAGGTCAGTGGGTGACTTTCTTCAAGTACGGAGTGCACACGATATATGTCGTGTTTTTAACAAGACAAAAACAATTCAGAATTATTTTTCTTTCTGCCATTAATTCATCATAAGGCTTGCAATCATGTCTGAAAGACTGGGCCTCGATTACGATGATTTTAGATATTCGTTACTTGTAACTCTGTGGACGGACCGTCAGAGGAGGTAGATCTAACTAGAGTTACGGATTAGGGCTAGGCGATCACAAAGACTCCTTAAACATTTATGGGCCGCGGTACCTGCATAGTCTTTCGTTACAAAACACTTTGTTAAAAAGGAAACGACTGTGTTAAGGCTTTGAATAGTTTGTACGTACAACATCACGATCAACAGACCGAGTTCAATCGTCTCCCATTTTAAGCAAATCCAGTCCAAATTTCCAGACATAAGTTGCCCAGCCAATGTGTTTCTGGATATAAATGCAAATGAAAATAAAGAAAGCGTATGTCTTTCCAGCAATATTTTGGTAAAGCTATTATCAGATGGAAAAGTGATCAATTCGCCGATCAAAACATGGATTCACTTAAAACACCAAAGTCCAACCTGATACTTTTTAAACAAGATTTGCAATTCTACAATTCTTTAGACTAGTTGGTCCATTATTTATTTATTCATTTATTTATTTATTTCTGGACGTGTGTGACAAGCATACAGCCAGAATTACTAAAAATGTTTTCACCTAGTGAATACATGTAGCTCTAACTGTAAAATCGGTTGGCGTCTCATCTTGTTCTGGACCCTTTCATCTCGCGGCGGCACCAACTTGTGTCTCTGAATTGAAAGCTGTGCTTTCGCTCACACTATTATGAAAAAAAAGAAATGTAGATGAGTAGTGCTGGATGACTTAGATTCTTCAAGTTTTGAGTGAACCAGAATATGTGTGGTTTTTTAATATCAAACAAAAACATTGATTTTTTATTTCGCATAAGTTGAGCATTCATACAGGCGTTCAAACGGTGTCTGAATACGACTGGGCCTCGATCGATATTTTAGCAATTTTACTTGTAACACTCTTTGACACTGCACCGTCAGAGTAAGCAATTAATCTAGATTAGATTTATAGATCACAAAGATGTAAACATTATGCCATAAGATATTTATAATAATGAAACACTTTTTTTAATAATTGATCACGATGTATAAGGTCTTAAAGTTTGTAGACAACATCTTATTACAACAGTCACTGGTCACATGTGCTTCCCATTTTTAAAGCAAATCCATCTAAATTTAAAAGAATAAATTTGCCCAGCAACATTGTTATCTATTTTTATGGAAATGAAATATAAGTAAGAAGGTTGTTTTCAAAATAAAGTTTTTGGTTTAAAGTACAATATTATCGATGGAAAATTGGAGACGCTATTCACCGACCAAAACCTGGTCACTTAAATCTACAAAGTCCACCCGTGATACTTTTTTAAACGAATAATTTGCCAGATTCCCTACAAATTACTTCCACTCCGGGTCCATAGTAGTTAATTATTCATTGGAATTGTATTCATTTTATAACAGCTGAAATGGACAAACAATACGCCAAATTACTAAATAATGCAACATAGTGAATACAAGTTGATAACCTAACGTAAATACGGTTGCGCGGTCTATCTTGTTAACTGGTAAAACCCTTTCATCACCGTCATGGAAATAGTGACGTAGTCTAAGCTTTAGTATCCAATTATAAAAATCAAATCGATATTAAGACTTTCGATTCAAGTATGGAGGAGAGATACAGTCTGTTTTAAAAGAAAAACATTTAGAATTATTTTTTTTTGATTTATTCATCATAAGGTTGTCATGTCGTATAGACTGGATATCATGATTTAGATATCTATACTTTAACTTGTGGCACCTGTCTAGTAGGATGTGTATGATTAACTAATGTATGTTTGTTATGGTAGGTGATCACAAAGACTCCTTAAACATTTATGGGCCGCGGTACCTGCATAGTCTTTCGTTACAAAACACTTTGTTAAAAAGGAAACGACTTTATTAAGGCTTTGAATAGTTTGTACGTACAACATCACGATCAACAGACCGAGTTCAATCGTCTCCCATTTTAAGCAAATCCAGTCTAAATTTCCAGACATAAGTTGCCCAGCCAATGTGTTTCTGGATATAAATGCAAATGAAAATAAAGAAAGCGTATGTCTTTCCAGCAATATTTTGGTAAAGCTATTATCAGATGGAAAAGTGATCAATTCGCCGATCAAAACATGGATTCACTTAAAACACCAAAGTCCAACCCTGATACTTTTTTAAACAAGATTTGCAATTCTACAATTACTTTAGACTAGTTGGTCCATTATTTATTTATTCATTTATTTATTCATTTCTGGACGTGTGTGACAAGCATACAGCCAGAATTACTAAAAATGTTTTCACCTAGTGAATACAATGTAGCTCTAACTGTAAAATCGGTTGGCGTCTCATCTTGTTCCTGGACCCTTTCATCTCCGCCAGGCGGCTTGACCAGACCTCTGCTGTCTCTGAACTTGTAGGACTAGTTGCTTGCGCTCAATCATCTTCGGATTTTATCTCAAGCATAAAATAAAAGAAAGTTGTGAGATGAGAGTGTTTCTCGTAAAATGATTAAGAATGAATGCGAAATTAATTATATAAGTTAAATGCCATTGAATATATGTTGCGTTATTTTAAAGGCGTTTACTCAAATAAAGCAGTTTCAGCTTTATTCAGCTTTAAGTTTGAGAACATTCACACAGGCAGAGTTCGAAACCCGGTTGCTCTGACATTTACACGGCCCATCAATTTGTTTACAAATTTATAAGCTTGTAAACACGCTTTACAACTGCACGCGGTCATGACGTCAACAAATTAAATTCTATTATTTATTTATAGATCAAGATCTAGATGTATACATGCATGCAATAAGATATTTATAAATAATTGATAACATTTTTTTTAATCTCAATTAAACCTAGATCTATAAGTGATCGTCTAAAGTTTGACAGACAAGGTTATTAATTTACAATAGTTCACATGTGCTCACCATGTGCTTCCATGTGGTCGTATATAAAACCTGTTTTAAACTCATTTTAGATCTGTAAAAAAATTGCAAATTTGTAACAGCAACATCTAAAATTAATCTATTATTGTTTGGAAAGAGAATATAAGTCCTAAGAAGTTTTTAAACTAAAATTTTTGTTTAAAGTATCAATGACTCTACCTCGTTAAACCATACAGACAATGTGAACTTGGTTGAAAAAACGCGGGAAAATGACGTAACGTTTTAACTGTGCTTAAACTTCCCAATTTTCATAGCACTGTAGCATGAAAATGAGTCCGGTAGTCTAGGACTTTAATAATCCTACTTTTTAAATTATTCAAAATCATTTAAAGAACATTTTCAGAAAAATAAAAAAGTCTATGGAGGAGAGAACGAGCAGTAAAATGTATATATATTTTATATATATATTATTTTTAATTTTTTTTATCTAAGTGTTGTATTCGTATAGCATCTGTGATATTCATGATTAGTCTCTTATAACTCATTAATGAGTGGCATCTGTGTACTATGTTATGTAATGTGTATGTAAATATATACATGTATGTTTTTGTTTTATGTAATGATGTACATGATGATGAGACTGAAATAAATTATCTTCTTCTTCTTCTGTATAATAAGAAGTATCTTTTTTCTTCATTACGTCATGCATTCAGGTGTACAAGTGTGACAAATAACGGAAAATGGCTTATAAAAATTTGAATACGCTTAAAATGAAATTTATGTTGATGTTAACTATTTTTTGATTAACTTCTTTTTCTCTAAAATACAAACAGTCTTTCTGAAATTTTGATGCACAAAATCTGCGCGTGAAAAGATTGGTAGGGAAGTATTTAATACAACACAGCGAAAACGAAGTCGGAGACTCCCGTATTTTTTTTTTAATAAATTTATATGATAATTTTAGGATTTGTTTGTATTTTTTTAATCTATGGGACATTTTAACACACTACTTAGTCATTCCGCTCGTAAACAATAATTACGTAGAACAATTTTGGCATGATTTTAGCATACAGTAAGCATAGTTGGAATATATATTTGAAAATTTCATCACCGTATAGCTTTCAACGGTCCTGTTATATTACATGAAAAATAATTTCTTTTTGAATTGAATGGAGTCCCGAAACTAAATCAAACGGTGTAAAAACGGCTATGTCACAACTATTTAAGGCTGGGCTAAAACGAGATTTTTCGACGCTATTTGAGTAAAAAGTGTGCATTGGACCTTTTTAATAATTGTATATTGGGTGAAAATCAGCTTTTGCTATTATTTAGATGCAACTTGTTTTTGAAAATCACGCTCATTACGCCTTCTTTATCTTAATTGTGCAAAATGTCGAACAAATAGCATAAGAAAATTAAAGTATGAAATATGCTTTATTGTTTCGTTCAGAAAGTTACTTGACGAATCGCTCATACTTAACCGCCTCAATTAGTATTGTGAAAAATACAGTTCACGTGTTTGTACGGGTTAGCATCATAATAAATCCTAATAGTTTTATACTATTATTTCAATATTATGTAATCGATTTCATGCACAAAAGATATTGATCGAACAAGAATTTTTGTACTGTCCAATTGTCTGTCTTATGTATCGTCTAACTTATGAAACATATGGTAATGTTTATCTGATCATAATGTCTCACTTTACTGACCAACGTTGGTTTCATTAGATAAAATGGAAACTATTTGACTATAGTCTAAAAAGTTTTAAGCAAACACATTAATATTGTTGGAAGAAAATATGTCTGAATTTTGAAACTAAGGAAATATTCAAACTCACCTCTCAGTTTGTAATAATTGGCGAGACGCATTTATGTAATGAATTCCTGTCAGAAGTATGGTTTAAGGGTGTCATTTTGATTAAAGTTACCGCCTAACTAACTGAATATAAGTAATCGCAGATTCCGAAATTACAAGATTCCGGAGCGATAGTAGTGTCAATCCCCGGGAGGGGAAATTTTCGTACTATTTATAAAACATGGTCTAGAAATTGGACTCATAACAATAGAGAATTATAGTTAATTGCGAAAGTAAAATAAGTCTGCACATAATCCAACAGACAATGTGAACTGGTTGATAAAATACGCGGGAAAAAACGCGGCTTAAACCCAATAACACTACAAAAAACCAATCTGATTTACTTAACCTTTTTTAATTATTCTCAAATATTTCTTCTGAATAGTATGAGAGAGAACGAGCAGTTGTTTATTCTTTATTGATATTTTATTTTTTAAAGTGTGTATCATGCATGTACATAGAATGCACGAAACTCAAATGAGTGCTGTGTGCTATGTATGTATGTATGTAAAATAGGGTTTAACATATACATGAATAACAAATAATACCATCCTCTTCTCATTACCGAATGAAGTTTTTTTCTCATTTGTACATTGTGACAGTTGACAAATTTACATGGCCTAATAACAATTCGTAATTCGCTTAAATGAAATTTATAGTTTTGGAATTTTTTGAAATTTTTCTCAAATCATAAATTTGCTAAACCATTTGATCACAAAGTGCTGCGGATGATAAAGATTTGGTGGGACAGATTTAATACAGCAACAGGTAACCAAGACCAGATTTGTTTTTAAATCAATATTTGATAATTGTAGGATTGGTAATTATTTAATTTATTAATTAATTACAATTACATTAGTAAAATGTCCCTTAAACAATAATTACATGAAATTTTGGCATGAATTAATTACATACATAAGCATTGGAAATTGAATTGAATAATTTCAATTACATTCAACGGGTGCTTTTAATCACATGAAAATGATCTTTTAATTGTGTGAACTAACAAACGTGTAAAACCTATGTAAACTATTTAAGTGTCTAACATTTTCAATTGATTTAAAAAGTGTCAAGACTTTAATAATTGTGTTTGGGTGAAAATCAGTTTGCTATATTATCACTGTTTGTCACATACTTTATATTTGTGCAAAGAGTCGACAAGTCAGCACTAATTAATAGTTGAATATCATGTTCGTAGCAGAATCGTTACTAACAGATACGATTGTGTAAAATCAGTATTCTTGAGGTCTGGAATATTTCCTGAAGTTTAATTTATATGTTTCAATATATTTCAAATTTAACGTAGTCGAAGATTCTAGTATTTATCAATTTTACTCTATGTTAAACTATGAATTTAAGTTTATCCTGACACTAAAGTTATCCAAAGGACCACAATTGAAAATAATAGTAAATACAATTCATAGTCAAGCCTAAATCACTATGTACATGAAAATTGTAGATACTCATAATGTCTAAATAATAATTAAACTATTTTTATTTTGGTTAGAAAACTTGAAACTGTGTTTGTTATATCATTATACACACTAATATTAGAACAGATTAAATAATGATGTAACTGAATTCATCGAAGGCTATATTCCAATTTTGATTAAAAATTGTCTAGAATATTCGTATCCACATAACATATTAAAACATTAGTATGATCATTTCAAAAACAGAAAGTGACAAACCCAACACATAGATTACAATTGGTTCAATGAAACAAATATCAAACAAAGACTATTCCAAGGGGTTTAACATCCATATATTCTATTGTTGGGTTTTAAGACTATTGACAATGATATTTTCATGTAAGGTGAATATTTGCATGAACACGAAATAATGCTCTGTATGTTCATCAAAGACAGGAATTACTGCATGGCCATCTTAATTGAGAAGTAATTGTACATTTAATTGATGTAATTACTCCACATAGAATTCGTATTCGTAATAATTATATACAATTTGGAATTTTGAAATGCCAAACAATTACATAATATCTACATTCGAAGTAGCTGTAGGAAATGTAATCTAATTTGCAAGTTACATACAAGTTACTTTTTTAAATCCCAGTACTGTGTACTGGCATAGGTGTGGAGGCCGGTCCTAGTCTTCTGACCCTACTAACTTTAATTTCGATAATAACCATGTATTATGCGTGCGTCGGTAACAAAAAGTAAATAAAGAAATAAACAAATAATAGGTGAACAAAGAAACAATACTGACTGAAAGTAAGTTTTAATGAATTTTTGACGATAACTGATGTATAGACTGAAATCCTATCAAAAATATTCAAAGTGTTAGTTACTAGTATATTTTAAGGTAGTGTGAGTAACTTCATACACTGAAGAATACATTTTTAGCGGCTTTGTTTAAACTAGTATAAATATAATTATATAAATATATATCTTCAGAAATATATGTACATTTGCATGCAATACAACCCTTTAAACATGTTTTGGAAAAAGAATAAGGTACTGACTCCAGAAGGCGTATCTGACAGGCATTACAGACAAACTGTTTCAAATGTACACACTAATCTTACTCCCCATTTAGTAATGTTCTTACATAGAAATGTGATAAAGGCTAAGAATTATCAAAGTGAATTATGTCTACTTTCAAAACAAAATATTATTGACAGTTAAAAGACTCATCTGATATCTGGTATTTTCTTTTTGGCCAAAATTTGTTTCGGAAAATGTCGTAATGCTTTATAACAGAACAAACCTTTGAATATACATGTATATCAATCAGGCGAAGTAGCTAGGTCGAATACCTATATCTTTGTGTGTGTGTATTTTCCCTTTTTTGCAAATGGATTTAGCTAAAATTCTTACTAAAAGAAGTTTTTCCCTCCAACTATCATTCGTTCATACATTTTAAAACATTCCAATGTTCTGAATTTATTTTGAACCTGTTCTATTCGTTTCTTTAAAGATTTTTTTGTGTTGTTGTTTTCTTTGTTGGGGTGGGGGGGGGGGTGGGGGGGGGGGGGGGGAGGACACTTAGAGTTGATCCGTCCGAATGTGCATATCTCAAACAGTATATGACGCAGTGATCAAACCTTACATGATTGTTATTCAGCATGTGAAGTTGGGCACCTTGTGTTTTAATTGAGGTCTCACAGAGCCAGACCGGAGTTATGGCCCTTGAGTTAGACAAAAATATGCTTTAAAATGGGCATACTGTTTGTACCGCATGTATTTTAAAAGGTATTTGACGTGGGATTTTATTAGAGATTGATTCAGCAAGAAAAGAGATATGGTTCTTGACTCAAATGTATGCATGAAACGGCATACAAGGTTGAGTCGAACGTATCTTAAACCGGTCTTGAAACATAATACGAATATTATCCACAAACTCTTAAGCACTTTATGTGTATTTTTCACTAAGTCAAGGGCCATAAGTATGGTATAGCTGAGTAAATCCCAAACAGAACACCACGAGTACAATGTCACATGTGAAGTTGTGTAAAAGGGGTTTCATTTGGGATTTCTTTCGGATAGACCCTTGATTAAGTCAAACAAATGCATAAAGTTTATGCAAGTTTGTGTCATATGTATCAAAAAGTATTTGATTTAGAGTCATTAAACATTAGAGGATTGTTATATAGCATGTGACATTGTGCACGTGATGTTCTGTTTTGGATTTACTCAGCTATAACATACCTATGTCCCTTGACATAAAGTGCTTAAAAGTTTCTGTTGCATATATCTAAATATAGTTCACCTTGAGTCATGGAACCATGTAGGATTATAATCCAGCATATGTAGATGTGCATCTTGAGTTTAGTTTTTCAGGGCATAAATGTTTGTGCCCCATCTATTTCAAAATGTACTATAATTATATTCCGTTTGCTCCAATGGTCAGTAATCACTTTTACCCTTACTGTTGCAACAAGATTCATATTTGAGAATATGAATAATAACTTAGTATCTATGTATATCGTAAAAATAAAACTGAAATATTTGTGTGTACAAATAGTACTATACAGTATGTTACGTTTTAAAACAGAACACACCTGATACATGTACAGCTAAATACAGTATAGATGTGTACTACCACTGAATAACTGGAAGATTTTTTAATTCTGCAAAACTGCTGCATATACGGGCTATTTAGAAACTACATCGTATGACCAACTAACTAATACGTACGAGTTTGTAAGTCAAAAGTATAAGATACTAAGTTACTAAACCGTTAGTAAGTTATACGTACTAGTTACTTACTTATTTGTACGACTTACTCATACATACGACATTCTAACTCATACGTATTAGTTAATTAATTACACGCATGACTTATTCGCAATGGAACGATGGATGGACGTATCTTAACACTGGTTTAACCATGGAAATGGTATTACAGCCAAACAAAACACTGCTTTTAACAAAAATCGTCATAAATAACGTAAATACAAAACAGCAAAGAAACAGAATACAATTTCTGTATCTTCTCCTCATTAAACAATGCATCAATATTTCTGCTACAAGTAATGTAATTATTCCGGTGTTGATTTTCTGGAGTATTTATTACTCTGTACAAGCGGATAAATACGCGACCAATAATCACACTTTTATTTGTGTCAATAATTACTTCGACTTCATACCACTGAAGAATTTTGGATGAGATACTGAGTTTCTCTGTATAACACGCAGTAAGAAACTAACTTAAATTGATACAATCCCTTAATCCAGTATTAACAGTTTGTGAGTTTATGGCCATGGTACGCTTTTGGTAATTGAACTTATTGAGAATATATATTTCCGCTGAAAGGATTTTGATAAAGCTGTAACTGCATATTTTTCCAGAAAATTGTAGCAAAATATCACAAAGAAAAATATCACTTTGACAATAATATTTGACAGCATACACCGTTTACTGTGTTAACGATTATATTTGCAGCCTTTCAAAATGAACTTCGTCGAATGCGATAGCCGGATGATTATGTTCTCAGATTGTGTGACACACAAAAAGAAACTCGGCGTTTCTAGCTTAATATGGACTATTTGTCTGGACTGGTCGACGACTAAGCTGTTATGATTTGTTTTTATATGGCAATATTGGAGATCTGACAGTCATAGTTCCACAGAAGAAATTGACTGATTCGAAACCTCAAGGATACCTGAAAGCAGAAGGGAGTGAGAATTGTACCCGTTGTCATACGTTGTGGTTTGATAAACTTCAACTTGTAAATGCGCACTGGACTTGAAAATAAGCTGATATGTTGCAGATCAGAGCAATTTTACCAAATATAGACACGTTAGCAGCTTCTCGGCGAATGCTTTAGAATTGTTGAAAAAGTAATGTTTATTAGATATAACAAGGATGAAAGGGAATACAGATAATGTATTCTACCTCAATTTGACCAAGGCTTCTCCATCCCCTTTGACATTCCAAAATAATTCCAAATTTTAATTAAGCTCTAGTAAATGTATAAAGGTTACTTTTTCTGCTCTTTCAATAACAATATATATATATCTGGTCCAAGTGTATTTAATTCCACTTTATGAAATGAAACATTTATTAATAGTATTTCGGATTCTGTACTATTTTATGGTATGCTTGTCTTTTAATACAATGCCGATAATGATGAAGATGATTTTATCGTTGTTAACGATGATGATAGAAAAAGAATAAGAAAACGTTGTGTGATTATTAGTACTTCATTATTCCAGGTTTTAATGATTACATAATTAACTGAGTTGAACTAACTTGCAAATATTTAAAGTTTAAATTTTTGCAACCCAGTAAAATTATTATTGATCTTACAGCGGGATCGAAGTGTTCGAATATTGGTCAAGATACTTATTCAGCGCAGTAAATTCGTTGAAGACGACTTAAAGTAGATTTAAAACGTTTTTTAGGTCATATTTAAGAACATACTAATCTCCCGGGAAACTTTGCTCAAAATCAAAGAAATCACTCACTCAGCTCAATTGGAGAGTTGGTAATGTTGGCTAAATTGAATTCTGACAAATCTATTTAACGAAATCTGCAGAGAATTGGAAACAAAAACCTGCCTATTGTGATAATTATATTAGGTTTCTAAAAACAGACGCTGTCGGATAAATCACAATTTATATCAACTGACAAAATATTTCTAAGATTTGGATTTTATACATGCACTTACACGTTGCTGCTTTTGTGTGAAGTTTTTTATGGTGTGCAGTTAAATATAGGGTACTTAAATGTGTAACCTTTATTGTCCTTGTTAAACCATAAATAAAACTTCACTAAGCTTAGATCTATACTGGGCGAAAAATGGATTCCAGTCCACGAAAATGATCAATTTACCACTGCCCGGGTAGTCGGATGGGTAATGAAGAGTCGACATACTTATCTGTTGGTATGGCAAACCTCTACAATGTTTTACATTTCCTGCTGACCTATTACAACATCCATTTGAAGCACGTACCAACAATGCAAATTCTATTCTAGAATCTACATTCAATATCAATTGATATAATTTATAACTTTAAAAAGTATTGTAAGACGTGCTTTAATAATTTCGTCTAAAATGAATCATATTAATTTAAGAATGTTTTTTTCCGTTTCGTTTAGTGTATACCACAATGAACAACCGCGGAATAGTCTGCACGTTCCCAGACACATTGCTTCCTTCTTTATCATTCGGAAGTAAAATAAGACTTGGCTTAATAACTTGGACTAGAATGATTAGTATAGCTTTATACGTGAGTCTCCGTTCATGTAAATATCAATGGTCAACCATCTAATGTTATTTATACTTCACGACTCGTTGTCAACTTCTGTAACATTAGATTGTACCATGATACGGAGTCTAATAAGTTAGGCCATATTGACTGGTAATTCTCCTTACCCTAAACACCAGCAATAAATCAACGTAATCTCTCCCTTGTCTCCGCTAAAGCCTAATGTAGAAATGCTTTAGGGCAATTATCTCCACAAATCTTGTTTCCCAGTAAGAATTAGGTAGCTTTAAATCAATATTTCACAGGAAAAATCTCGTAGTACTTTTCAAAACATTACTTTATTCATCAGTGGGAAATGATTGTCTTGTATTTAATTTAAAAGTTAAATCTGATGAAAGAAAAAAATATCTCATAGATACTGCTTGAAGAACACAAAGGACCTCCAAGATTATATATTCTATCTCATTCATCCCAAATATTTTTTTAAATCTTGTGTTTTCCCATCTCTTCCTGACGACATAACATAACTAGTTTATTTTTTAACGTGGCAAGTTTTCCCTATTTTTTGGTAAATAGTTTTCACAAATCCTTTGCATTTGGCTTTATGTTCGGTTTTGTCTATATCATATGGAAATTTGTATCGTTATTTGAAATTCTTGACAAAAAATAAGAACAAATTTTCGTCTTCTTAAAGGTTTGCAGTTTTTGCAAAGAGCATAGAAAGTCAAATGAATTTAATGCATGTTTATAAATTCAAAATTCAAGAAAAGACGACCAAACTATTCTTATTTCAAGTCTTGAGTAATGGGAAATATTCAGTATTTTTAATTATTTGTCTCAGATGTCATCAATTTATTGAATCCAAGATATTAGTAAAATTATATATTAAATTGCACGTCTATGTTTAACAGCACTAAACACGTTTAAGAGAAACGTAATGAACATGTAATATGTATTAATTATCGTGCATTTAACATGTACGATGCATCATCAACATTCCGTCATAATATTAAATTACTGGTAAATCTATTACTACTGCAACTGTTTATGTGTTTATTTCTTGTTTCGATGTCATCGCTTTCTACGATCTATTTTTAAGTTGCAGTATATAATATGCAGCGGTCTTTAAAATTCAGAAGCTCAAATATTATTTAATCCAAATGGATTAGTTTATTTTTAACATCGATCTTTATTGCTGCGAACACCAGTAAACCACGACAATCAACGTTCCTTATCCCATTATATCCTTTCGCCAATCAAAATACATGTATACCATTAACTACGCCATTCTCGTCTTCTCCTGAGAATTTGATATATTTAGATCAAGATTTCAGGCTTAAAGCTATATTACATTTTCTAAATGTTCTAGATCTTACTAATCTCATTTATAATAATTATTTGACCATTCTCCAGCGTGTGTCTTTTCCTAAACGTCCATGCATAGAACTTGAGACGCCTAATGCATTTCAGGTTTAAGTTCTAGGAAATAAAAGTCAGTCGTTGGGAAACGTACCATACATTGTATTAAGGTATTAGCAAGAAAAAGACATAAGGCAGGACGTAGGGAAATAAAGTCTGTGTCTCTAATCATTATCAGAATTGCTTTATGGCTCAGCTGCGTCAATCCAAACAAATATTTCAGTGTCCTCTGACAGTACGGTATTCCCGACTTTGATTAAAGTCAATTCTGACAACCAGCTGCTATCTATACAAGGTATATCCGAATGCGCATATAAACAAAGACACAAACATATAAACAAAATATCCTATATACATTTTATGCCAAAGACCGAAGCGCAAAACTTGATGTTCCACATAGCCATCTATATCAATTTCATAATGTTTCCTGTGACGACAATTTCGCTTGAATTTCTCACCATGTCCGCGACTTGGCAGAGTTATGACATCATTAAAATGGCGTACATTGCAAGATATTTATTGTACCTACTATCTGTAACATGTTTATTGTGTATTTGCAAGTATGAAGGATATTTTAGGTATAACATAGCTTAATATATAGGAAGATAAAGTGATAAACAGTTGTAGCAGTTGTAAACATTTATTTTGTACAAAAAACGTATATAACAAGTAAGATAATTATCAGTTTTATAAAGAATAATACGGGTATATATAGAAATTGCATCTTTGGTATATTTAAACAATGTTAATCATTAAATGTAAGATATTAAACACACATTTTATCGAACACAATCTTCCATATAGATGTCTTTCAACATCATTATGTCAAGTCGGGTAATTTCAGTTAATGGTCTTACCAACGAGTTCATATTATCTTACATTTTGTGTCGATTCACCTTAAAACCCAACTCACTCACTCATATTATCTTAATAATTTGTTATACAGTTCAAAAGAAAATGATGTGACAATCACTCGGGTGTCGCACATAACAACCGTCGAGTTGCTAAATTCCCGAAAATATAACAAGATTATTATAAGGTTTTCCATAATATTCTATTCCTTTTCATTTTTATTGGTTTAAACTCGTTTATAATTTCGAAGATTATTTATGATCCGTTATCATTTTAGATTATAGACATTATCCATTCCGTGCATATACGTCTTATATTTTCAGAAAATTCCTTAGAAGTACCTACAAGCGATTTTCAGAATACTTCTTGTAAATTTATCAGGACTACGAACTAACTATATCGAAGGCATGCTGGATTAGTTATTCTTATTTTGTCATATTGTAATATTTCACAGTCTTTTAATGCGGTCATTCTTCACATGCTAATTTTACTGTTTGCTTTCCAATTTTGGGAACGTCTAGACCTTTATTTTATAACCCAGTATGGATACAAAATTAGAGAATCGTCGGACAGGCGAACTTACTCGCCGCTGTTCCAAAGCATGGGAGTAAGGAATCCTCTTAAAGGATATGGCATTTTTCTGATGTCGCACGTCCCCCTCCAAGGACGGACGGAGTAGGGTTGCGTGCCCCGCTTTCTGCGGTCCGACTTTGGTTTCCTAAAATCTTTTGGTTCTAACGATAATGACAGTTAAAGAGTAGCGAGTATAATTATTTTATGAAAAGAAATTACTAATAGGTTAATTCAAGGTTTGGTTCAAAGATCAAACTAATTTCATTCAGGTGTTTTATAGTATATGAATATGATAAATGCTTTGTTTAGAAATTAACGCGTTTACACAACATGGTTAATCGACGATTTTGACGTTGTGTTCAAAAGCATATTAACATATTAATTTGTCAAGTACTGGGTTTTTATGTCCATCTGTAAATTGCGGAAAGTCTACGGCGTTGTGTTTCATTTATCAATTTATTGTGTTATTTCTCTTAGACTGAACCTTGGATAAGAATTTGATCATTTTGTCTGGGATGGTCAATTATATCATTTACAAAAGAACACAAAGTCTGTCCAAAAAATATCTTCGCAAAATTATGTTAACTTACGGCTAGAGCTTACATTAGATTCAAAGTAGATCCTGTTTTAAAGAAAATGACATTTTCTTCCTTTGAATGGTTGCGATTAATTATGTACTCGTAAAAATACTTGTGATAAACCAATATCAGTGCTGTCAATCGTAAAAAATGTACGTGATGCGAACATTCTTTTGAATTATCTTGACATATATTTACAAATTTACTACATGTAAAGTGTTGTAGAAGTCGGATGCGAACATTCTTTTGAATTATCTTGACATATATGTACAAATTTACTACATGTAAAGTGTTGAAGAAGGCGATGAACGTGTACGCGTCTTCCAATATGGCATTGTAATGAATATATATGTTAATCATCTATAGATATAATCATGCTGTATAGCTCTCGACATATAGTGTTCACATTTGATACAATGATAAAGATTCCTTCTAAAATGGAATGGAATAGAGTCCTGAGAAGGCAGTTGTTTCAAGCTAGTTAGTGTCAGGTGCTTGAAAATGTAGTATATTTACACGATATCCTAAAAATACAATTTGTGTAACCTATTTGCTCCAGCTGTATACTGGGGACCAAGCAAAACACACTGTGCTTTAGTCAGACCTAATTTTTCAGTGAAAACCCAAATATAATGCCTTGATGAAAGCAAACCATCCACTGGACTGCAAAGGTAGCGTTAACAAATCGATACCATTTTCCTCCTTGGATGGATTTTGTTTCTATTACACTCAACTACATTCGGGAATGCAAAATAACCGAAAACAATATATAGCTCCATGTCAAAATGTTATTTTTTTTATAGTTTATGACTATCTGAATTATCAAATAGCTTTGCAATTTCGACACATTTGTATCTGGTGCTATATGAGGATTTATATCAGACATTCCTAAATAAGAATATTTAAAAAATAGTAAGTATTTCCATGCAAGTATAACTATAATACAAAGAAAGATTATCATATTTTTGCAAGTTAAACCATATGTGAGATAGCCTGTAAAGTCCACATATCATTCTATGTCTGAAAGATTTCGTATAGGTTAATAAATGGGAGAGTGTTGCCTTAGAGTGATAATGGCCCTGATAAGGTGATAATAGCCCGAGGAATATTATCTTCTTCCAGGGCCATTATCACTCAAAGGCACCGCTCTTCCATGTGCTTACCTGTTTATTACATGTTTACCTATAATATAGTGAGAAAAGTTTAGTGTGCCATTATTAATGCTAGTAGCAACCAACTAATGGCACAATAATTTTAAGCTTTTTCTGTTATATTTCTATTACATACAATTGTATAAAAATCAAATGTGTTTACTGTTGTACTGTGCTGCTTATAATATAGTCTGGGATTGCAATTAAGTCATTTCGCGAAAAATACGACGTTACTCTTCAGATAAAAAAGGAAAACTGAACTATTAGCTGCTTTTGCCTCTATCAAAGGTTATGACGTCATTTCTGTTTACGGACGTTACTTTCCTGCGCTAACGTCAGGGCCATTATCGATAATGGCCCCGGGGTCAGTTTTGATAATGTGATAATGCATGAAGCAATACGATAACAGGAGGTTTTTTTTGCACAAAATTAATACTATTTACAGGTACCCTTGTAATAATGCATATTTACGTACAATCCCTTTGCTTTGAAAAAATATAAGCACTATTGCTTCGTCTAATGATTGAAAATGTGTAAATGATGAGAGAATATACCCCAGAAATAAAACAAAAACAGTAAGAACGAATCACTGCACTTGTTTTTACAAGAGCGATCAATGCAACAGATAACCCATGAGTGAAAGTTGGTAAATTTGATTTTATCAACGATTCTATTTTTACATACGTTGATTCAGTTTCAGACTGCGTCTGCAAAAATATGTTTCCCTATTAAGGCAAAAATTATTTTTTACAAATGGTTAGTCAGATGAAGTAATGCATTTGTATTAAACTTTGATAACTGATCATTTACAGTTACTTATACTCAGTGTGTACTTAATTGATGTTCGATTTTCACTGGAGGTAGTTTAAAATATTGACTTTCGTATTCTAGTTATGTTTAGCCGAAGTAAATTACACATTTGTAAAATAAATATTACCTCCCTTTACCTATCCTGTTAAATGACATGAATTGATAACTAAGCTTAACTTGCCTTTTGGTTCAGATTATTACATTATCCTGATGTATGTGAAATGGAAATTGATTTATAATCGAAAGAAATACTCCCTTTGTAAATGTGTCCATATTAAAGAGAGGAAATTACAAAATTCGATTGTTAATATACATTTCTATTAGGAATTAAACCATAATGGTCTTTTTGTCCCTTAAATAAATCACTAATAAGATATGCGAAAAGTGAGAAATGTCATAAAATGTTGCTTAAGTGTGATTTGACCAACTTTGAATATACCCTGAATTTACTGAATAACATTGTATGTTCAGTGTACTGTGAAATCATTTATTTTCAAAAGGCGTGAAATTTCCTGATTTTTGCCAGAATGACTTAATAGACACCCAGCTGGATTACGGAAGGTCAACGGTTCTACCCAGGTGTCCGCACGTGATGAAATAATGCACGGAGGGGCATCTGGGGCCAACAAAAACTGGAAAGCCGCCATATGACTTATAATTGTGTCGGTGTGGCATTAAACACAACAAAAAACAAATAAACAAAATACAAGATAAATAAATAAACGAAAAATAGAATAAAATGAGTTCATTACTAAACTGACTACAAAGACAGCAAGCCATCTAGATACTAAAATCAATGGAACCAGTAATATACAGCGCATTTTAATTAAAAATTCAAAATACTATTCTCAAGATTTAGGTATTCCAAGGCACAAACAATCGAACGCAATAAAGACTGCTGTAATTACTACACTGCAAAAAAAAACAAAACAAGGATAAATATCCAACAAGGAAAGCCACGTTTCAAAAACGCAGCCTCCCCAAACGTTAACCCAGCACGCGGATGCCCAAATGACCAACACACACACTCCCACACAAAACAAACATACCAACACACACTCACACAAAGCCAACACACTAGGACAAAACGAACACAGTGGAGCACAGCCGGCAACGCCACAACTAGGGAGCTTAAACCATTTTATGGGGCACCTAACCTCACTCTTACCCCCACAAACGTCCAAGGGAAACATAGCTACAGTATTGATGTTAAATACTTGATAATCTCATTTCCAAAACAAAATTGTGAACTACGTGTATTATTTTAGAGTTAGCTGATATATGCACTGAAACAGTTTAACTATTTTGTGAGACAGAATTCAGACATTTTATAAATAAGGACATTTTAGAATTGTTAAAGAGACTTATGAATTATAGAAGTATCTACAAATGATTTAAGAGGTTTTTTATCATTTTAACTTTGATCTACGAATTGTGACTGGCAACTATATCTTAAAAGCATCACGATCAATAGACATGTATGCCTGTTCAGTTCAGTTTGAAAGGGAAACATTGTTATTAAAATCGAGACTGGTTCCTAGACTGATAAGAATAACGGAAATTCAAAATCAAACAGACAAACACGTCTTCTTTAAATCGGTTGCTCTCCTTTGTGATCATTTTGCATCTAGATTGCATCATTTCGGCTTTTTGTGTAATGAAACAATTTCTTGTTGCATGAGAGAGACTGAATCATCATATTACCAGTATTGTTTAGCTGTACTCCAGTTTTCCTTAGTATGCACAGTGAATACATTTTGATATTAGAATACGCCAACTTCAATATAATGCCATATATGCTACGTATAAATTATTCTTATTTTGTAGGTTAGCTTTTCTATTTTTAAGAAATAAAGTATGAACACGCGCATATGGAATTGTTTTAATTACAGTTATTGCAATTTTGTATCAAAGCGGTTTTACATGTTTAATTAGAAGTGTCGACACCTCGGTGCTTTGTATATTTCTAAGTTTCGTCTAAGATACCTTTGCTTGAACCTTACTGTTTGATAAGCGGATTTATAAAGTTTCTGGTAATTTCAGCAACTGGACAATTATAGCGTTTTATGACATGAATACCTATAAATAGTTACACATTTGTGCTGAAAATTCTCCTGTTATCGCACTGCGTCATGCATTATCACATTATCATATTAAGCCCCGGGGCCATTATCAATAATTGCCCTGACGTTAGCGCGGGAAATTAACATCCGTAAACAGAAATGACGTCATCACGTTTCATGGAGGTAAAACAGCGAATGTTTCAGTTTTAGTTTTATTATCTTGAGCGTAACGTCGTATATTCTTCGTGACATAACTTATTTTCAACCCTAAATTATGCTAATTGCTACATAGTACAACTATCAAGGCAATTGCTTTTATACAGTATATAGTGTCTTATACATATAAATACAGAAACTGAAAAGCTGTAAATTAGTATGCCAGTAGATGGCAGTACCCATAAAAATGACACACTAAACGTTTCTTACTATATTATAGGTAAACATATAAGAAATAGGTAAATACATGGGAAAGCGGTGCCTTTGAGTGATAATGGCCCTGGAAGAAGATAATAGCCACCTTGCCAGGGCTATATCACTCAAAGGCACCGCTCTCCCATATATTAACCTATACGTAATACATTCAGCTTGCCATTAATGTAATATTCATGTACATAAAATAATGCTATTTCTTTTTAATGATTCGTCGACTGAATAACATGTATAATTTGTAATTCTGAACATTATTTAGCATGTCAGTGTCTCTGTTTTCTGAAAATAAGCCAGTTAACATTTGATTTTGTTCTTATTGTATCCTGAGATCTAAGAATATAAGATACTTAAGGTAAACATTTCCAGAAAACTACATTTTTACAAATCAGATAAGTGTGTTGTGAAATATATGGCTTGAAATGCTAAGTATGATTTTCTTAATTGATTTTATGTAACTTTCGCCTCAAAGGAGAGGTTTTTAAGACTGGTTCTATGTCTAATAAGATACGTGGTATATACATCTCTTCTTTGGGAATATATTGAAATAGGAATACATAAATTTCTCCATATTATGAGATGATGCATTTTCTCGTGGGAGCTGAAAACGTATAACGCATCTTAATATGCGTGTTTTTAAAGTAATTTGTAGTTCTCATGCCACATGTATGTACTAGTTATGTCTTTAAGCATAGATGAATCCTCCCGGTTAGTTTAGGGATGGTGAATATCTACAATCGCGGGATCGTGAGTCCATTCCCCAGGAGAGGCGTATGTTCTTCGTGACGATTGATAAAAGACAGTATGTCAATTTACCTCTGCTTTATGCGGGGAAGTTGACAGTTACTTGCAGGTTGGTACTGGTACAGAATCCAGAATAACTGGTGACGTTACAAAACGGAAATACTGGTAAAAAAAAGGCTATTAAACCCAAAGCTAAATGCAATGAAGAAAATGCTTAATTTTGCTATATTTATTTCCTTTTACAAAGCTGACGAGGCGGCACATTAATTTTATAGATCACTTATCTTCAAACATGAAGAAAATTCAGAAATCTAAACGCAGCATCTTGAGCGGATATATATTTACATTTATACAATGTTTTGTTGTTAATGTGCGTACGTGCGTGCATGCGTTTAGAGTCGTATTGACACACGTCTAGCATTTTATAATGCAGGAAGTCCATATGTGCACCTCAGACATGGGCGTGCACCTGGTTACAACAAGGGAACTTCTTCAGCAAGTCAGCTGTATGCATGTTCACATGGAAGAGAGGTTTCGAATCTGCATCAATTAGAGGCAAGTGTTTTGAAGACAGTTACCACTCAGCCGCGTAAGGAATATATTGAATCCAGGTACATACTTTGGCTTTTCATGCAATAGGAGTTGTCCTCTGTGGATAAGAGAGTCTCGTATGTAACAATGTTTAAAATGTATTGACTAAATGCTCATTAAAGAAGAAAATTCTTAGTGTTGTAACCTAAATTTCTATTTTGTATTTTCCACGTTCTGACAATAAGCATGGTAAGGTTGATAAAATTGCAAACTGAGGCATTTTGACTGGTGAAATTAACAGCTCTAATCGGGTTTCAACACATATCATGTATCCCATGTCAAAAAATGAATTTGTTGCTAGAATAACAAAAGCTGGTATGAATAATTTTATAAGAAAATGGAAAAATATTGTTAATTCACCTACCGGAGTTAGTAAACGATGAGGCAATAAATTACGGACCTATAAATAGTTTAAAGCAGAATATGAACCAGAAAATTATTGTAAAACTATACTGTCCCGATTACATAGATCTGCTTTAGCTAAATTTAGGTGTGGTGTGGCACCGTTACGTATTGAGACAGGAAGGTATGAAAGATTACCGGTTAATGAAAGATTATGTCCCTTCTGTAAGGATCAAATAGAAAATGAAAAACATGTTATTATGAAATGCGAGTTATATAGTGACATTCGAGATAATTTGTATAGAAAAGCTAAAGATATAAATGAGAATTTTTTGGATATGTCAGAAAATGATCAGTTCATATTTATTTTTACCAGTAGAGAAATGACATATTTTACGGCCAAAACCTGCTTTTTTATTCTGAGAAGAAGGAATGAATTTATATATAAATAATGACTTGTGTATTTTATGTAATGTAACATTTTTTAAAGGTTAGAAAATATCTTAGGTAAATGCATAAAAACAATGATAATCAGATCTTCTCATATCTGATATGAGATGATAAGTGTTTTAAGCCATATATTTAATAATTATAACAGCCTTTGCTTAGATTTTCATGATCCGGTCTTACACTCCTTGTTTTAACTAGTTTTTAACAGACAGTATTTGCTGTTTTCTTCAGAATATGTAACAATTACTCTCTGTAAGATTAACATTGTTATTATGTTCTTAAGTGTTAGTATGTAAATACTTAACAAAAGTAATTATAATGTACTAGAAAGGAATGACACAATGACCTTTTATTGTATCTTAAGAACGTATATGCACAATGCTATATTCTGTTAGAAGTTATTTGCATAGAGGATACTATAGAAATTAATAAATATAAAATATAATCACGCGGTCACTTACTCAACATTTATACAGGTATTATATACTTACTCGGTCAGTTACTCTACATTGGTACACTCGTGTACTCGCTTGGTCACTTAACATCCGTACACTCGTGTACTCTTTTAGTCACTTAAAATTGTTGAAAAAGACTTTTAACCCGAATACACACACACATACAAACTCTTACTCAACATTCGTACATATATTTATGTACCCACTTCGGCACTCATTCAGCATCTGTACATTCATGTACTTACTTGGTCAGGTACTCAACATTAGTGCATTCACGTACTCACTCAACATCCACACACTCGTGTAGTCATTCGGTCACCTACTCAACATCTGTACATGTACTCATATACCCACTCGGTCACCTACCTTAACATCCGTATATTTATGTACTCACTTGGTCAGTTACTCAGCATATGTGCATTCATGTACTCGCGCAACATCTGTACTTTCATGTACTCACTTGATCAGTTACTCAGCATTTGTGCATTCATGTACTCACTCAACCTCCTTACACTCATGTACTCATTTGGTCATCTATTCATCATCTTCACATGTATTTATGTACCCACTCGGCTACTTACCTCAACATCCGTACATTCATGTACTCACTCGGTCAGTTACTCAACATTCATGCACTCGTGTACTCATACAACATCCATAGATGTATTCATGTAGTCACCTGGTCATTGTCAACATTTATTCAGTGTCATACCAGAGGAATTTTATTCATAAATGATATTGAATATAGTACACATGATTTTATATTTTAATTCTTAATTAAGTTAATATGAATTTGTAAGTTATATGGTATGTTTTTAAATGTGAGTATGTATATTGTCTCTTATAGTTCTATTTAGAACGGTCATTTACAATTGTTTTAGTCTGTATGTAATTTTATGTGTTTGTAAATGAATGAGACATAAATAAAATAAAATATCAAATATTATTATCCCAGCTAGAATTTTTATGTAAAATAATTAAGACCTGGAAATACATATTTGTGTGAAGTAACAAAAAGATGTTTTCATGATATTTCAACTGATATTAAACAACTTCATTTTTTTTTAATAACAAGTAAATTTATGTTCTCTTATTATATAATTAAAATACTTTTAATTTTGGTGGGTATTGTCTTGCTTAACATAACGCCTCGCTGCTTATCCACATCTGTATTTGTATTTATAACCGTATCACTTTAAATAGACATTTGCGAATTAATCCGCTGCCGAATCCGAATCTGACATCGGGTATATTTTAGGGACTTTCTCAAAACATTTAGTGGTTCAAATGATAAAAATGGTTGTTGGCTGACATTTTTACGTTGAGCTGTTTTTTGTCGATTTTGCTAAACTGACTACAATACTTACCAAGTAGTCTTCCGAATAAATGCGAACTTTATTCTTTTTAAGTTTATCGTTCCGTAGCTCACAAATATGATATCTATACATTTTATATAGGTATACATCTATTCTTAAAGTGTTGTTCAATGCATATGGAACTCAAGCTGTCAGAATATTTATTTCAAAATACATGGTAAACACACTTTAGTTGCCATGATAACAAACATGTTGCTGATTTTGGTTAGACCCATCTACCATTATATAAATAGAAAAATTCCATTGCAATGAAAACTATGGACTTTAATACGAATTCCATTGGTAATTTTGCTGTCTTTGTAGGTTTAGTTTGACGTGATGAATTCATTCATACCAAACTATTCATTTTTGAAGTAATTGATTGAAAAGAACAGATATCGTCCAATATAGTTAGCAATATTCTGACGAAAGAATGGTTGCGATCTGTTAAATGTTTTCAGTGTGATCTGCCGAGCTCATAACTTATAATGGCTGCTTACTGTACTAACATGTTTTCTTAGTATGGCTGAATCATTTTCCCATATCGCATATATGTTCTCTTCATTTCTTATCTTGTACGGTACCTAGAAGGAAATGTATGACAAGATTTAGTACTCTTTTTCATACTTTTGTTTCTTAAAATTATATATTAAATAATAATTTATAAAATAAAATGCCTTCTGAATTCTTTCGAACTTAACGTACTTGTATAAAAATATATACTCATGAAAATCGCCAAAACTCCACATTTTCCATAGCCCAAACAAGTAAAAAATTTGGAAGAGACATATTTCTGCCAAACAACTTTGAAAACTGGACAGTAGACGCAGAGTAGAAGATTTATGCCGTTCTGCTTATGACAAAGAAGACCTCAAAATTTTACGCTCTCGCTTATGAGGAAACCTTGCTTCGCTCCCTGGCAGTCACATTCTTTAGTGTGCCAAATGATCTGAATGAATCTGGCAGGGGCTCACCAAAGAAACATTTCCGTGTAATCATATTTAAATCAGCTTAGCAGTCTTGAAAAAGGCGATTCTCAAAAGTTCCGTTATAGTTATAGACTATATGGAAACCTTCTTTGCCCCTCGAGGCCATGTTTAACATAGCGAATGATCTGACGGCCACCCAATAAAAATTTATGCACAACAGCCTAAGAAAATCTGAAAGATTCGACCATTCTATACAAGTAACATGCGGTCAGGACTTAATGATATTTTGTTGAAGGTAAGATTTCTGTGAAATAGTGTTGAAAAAGGAGTCAGTAAGGAGAAAAATTCTTAATTTCGTTTGCTACCGCAACCGGAACTCTGCATGGATGACCCCATATTTTCATTATCGAAAAGAGCATCTACAAGAAATGTTCCTGTTATGTTTGGACAAAAAAGATGCTCATTACAATAAGTACGGGGGCTGATAACGGACGTTCGACGGACATCTCATGATCATAGATACACCACGAGTACGGCATGATAGGTGAACTTAATATGCTCAGAATTATCTCTGAAAGAAATTAGAAAATTAACTATAACATGTTTTCGTGTCTTGCAAAATTCTTCACTGAACCTTTTAAGAAAATTAAATCTTAATTATTTAATGACGTAAAAATCCGTAAGAATTACAAAAGAAACATCTCTTATTTGCCCCAGAAAACAACTAAGGTATTAGGATAATATGCAGCCCTTTGTTCAAGCTTTACAAGGAACTAACTGGATAACGTACGACATGATGCCAGAAATAGGAAGGAAGATGTCTACTGTCCGCCCTTTGTGTTTCCTCAGATAATAGGTCATAGCGTCTGAGACAGAATCTCTGTCTTGTGTGGCATTTCTTAACACTTAACAGAATAGTGTTAACTAAATTCCATTGTTGTATAAAACAGTAATGACCAAACATTATGAGGCAAAGAAAAATTGTGTTCCCGCTATCCCGACCTACCCTAAATTTTTGGCCCGACTCTAAATGTTTCATGGCCTTGGAGAATTTTTTTCAACTTTTTCTGTTTAACAAAAAGTTGCAAAACTGCACTTTTTATGCTTTAAACATGGTCAGTAATGTTAGAAATCAACTTACTGATGCTCTAAAGGCATAACGCACTTATTTGTATTCATGTTTTTGACACAAAAATAATTTCCGAAAGGTCCCAACTCAATAAAAAAAATCTAAAACATAAAAAATTATCGACCTACCTACCCTTTTTTTTAGCATGTTACCGGAAAACAAACAATTGTTTGTTAGGCCTGATGTAGTTATTGAATTAAATAGACCAATACTTTGCGGATATTTCCGATGCACATAAATGTTTTGAGATTATCCCTTAAAATACAGTATGAACATCGGATTACAATCTCGGATTCGGTATCGGATTAATTCGCAAATGTCTAATACTAGTCTGACAAGTTTTAATTCCACGGGTTTTTCATGGGCGAAATTAGTGCAGTGACAAGTACATTCTTTATCTGAAATCCGTAGAGGACAGATCGTTTACAAAAATTTATAGGAGAAGAATACGGCGGAAAACTGCAGTGCTACTGGTTTGAGATGAGTATACATTATATATTTTCTTTAGATGCTGCGCTTATAATTTTGATTGATGAACCTTCTGTTTATACGGCATTTGAATATGTCCTCTGGAAAGTAATGGAGACACGTGTTTTGTCGTACAATCAGCAAGATATTAGTTATTTGGTTTTATTCAATCACTGACTGAATCAGTTTGAAGTGAATTTTAGTTAAAAAAAAAATAAAATAAACAAGCATAGTGAGCTGACAAACACTCACAGGTAAAACATAGGTGTGGTCGAGTGTTTTTTGTTTGCATGTACATGCGCAAAAATGCAATACGTTAGTTCCTATACGTTATTCTCGGTCATTATTATTTATGGACTTAAATCATATGTACAATATGCAAATACTGGTTTCACCCGAGGTGTATTGAGGTTTATGCATTTCTAACGTACATTGTTTAGAATACTCGTGTTGCGGAAATATTTTGTAACATGATTTAGTAACGTTGGGATGAATCAAAGAATTTTGCTTTGTAGCCTAATATAATTTAAACAAGAAATATCTTTAAAAATGATGGTCGGCGAATTGTAATAAGGAAAGAAGTTTATGAATTTTTCATCTAACATTCATCTTTCATCTAACTTTTTGCAAAACTAAACACCGCACTTTAACAATTTAAATGGCTCTCTTTTAATTTTTCGCAAAGGTTTCGTAGGGTTGCAATTTTGTTTCGTTTATCCTTAGACGAATAATTACAGCAGTAGTTTGATGAAGATTCATGAAGCGGTTCATGAGAAGTGGTCATTAAACGTGTTTATATTTCTAGCTAAATTGGTCCCAATCCCCATTTGTAACAAAATAGCAAGAGACCTTACGATATTGTTACAGATCGAGTTTGATAAAAATCCATTACATTTTAGTGGCTAATGCGAAGAAAGGAATATCTACTTTTAGCTATAGTGGTCCCTAATAGGGCCCAAGTTCCTATATAAATAAATTTGGAAGAGGATTTTATAATGATGCTCCAGACCAAGTATGACAAAGATCCACCAAGCTGTTCATGAGACGCTGTATAAAGGTATTTCTAGTTTTAGCTCTAGCAGCCCCTAAAAGGGGTTAAATGCCCCAGCTGAACAAAGTTGGCTGCGGGCCTAATAAAGATGCTACAAATCAAGTTTGATTAGAATACATGAGAAAAAATCAATTAAAGGATTTTTTTATTTATTATTTTTATCTATTTCTAAAATAGGCCAACTGATCCCGCTTTAAAATGCATATTCGCTATTCATGAATGTTTGGACAATGACGTCACACCTATAAAAAGTGAAGGTCAAGCAAAACATACAATTGTAATTATTTCAATATTTCTGTTTCATAAGCAAAGTTTGACTGTAGTCATATCACATAGATAAACTGTATGCAGCGTACCTTCATTTCAGTGTAATGAGATTCAGTCATTATATAGCATATATATAATAAAACAGATTTCAACTGAGTTCAATATTTGCATACCATACTAAAGAAAGATATTCATATATAATAAATCAGTTAAATCATTTATAACAAATATATCAAAGCAAACAAGTACTCATTTTAATATGCAATCTGAATAAGTCACAAAAGCAAGAAACCTTTTCATATACAGACGACAATTATAACAAGGAAAATCTTTTAAAAAGCATTCTCTACATAAAAGTCTCTTATCACACCCTTATTCATGTGATACGCAGACCGTATTCAGCTCTTTCTTTAATTTGATATATGTTGGTATTTGAACAAGTTTTTATCATATTTATTAAACTTACTTATCATTTTGAGATATATCAATATTCTTGCTAAATATACTGAGCAAAAGTTAGCTTTAAAACTGTGAACAGCGTCGTTTAGGATAAACGCTTTGTCTACATTTCACTCAGCGTAGCACAGTCAACAGAGTAAAAGAAATTGACACTCTCGTCCAATCAGGCAGGGTGTTGCATACATCATCTATTTTGATAAATTATCTATAATGCGTTATCAAGTAGTTTGATTTGCTAACTGAAGTCACGTGGCATAGGTAACGAAAACGAATTTAGACGGCGTCGCCGAAAAATTTACAAACTATTACGTCATTAAATCGAATAGAAATATACATGTGGTTGTTTCTTGCCAATTGTCAAAATTATACTTTAAATATCTTGCTTCAGATGATAAAAAGAATGCTGCATATTCTAGTTACATATTAGAATTAATTACAATTAATTGGTTCTATGCCGTTTTCAACAGTATTTCAGTTATGCAATGGCGGTCAGATGGTTGAAGTGTTTGTAGAGACTGCTGATAGGAAAATTGGTATGTAATAAGCTATAGTAAGCTTACGCCTTTTACGTGTCCAGGAACGAGATTGGCTATATTAACTTGATTAGCTATATTAGCAAGAGAGCGATCCAGTTGGGTTCGTACCATGGCATGAAACATTAACAGCTGACAAGAAAGATACGTGTATATTGGATGTTTTCATAATGTAACATCTTGGTTAGCTGCTGTTTGTTAGATTCCGAAAGAAATGGAAGATATATTTTCATTTCATACATCAGCAGTGTAACCTAGATCTCAACTGTTGTAATGTATAACAGTAAATGATAAGTGATGCTTATGAAAATTAATAACATACTGTCACAATTCTAAGTCGTAGAAATATTTCTTAAAGCACGAAAGCGTCGTATTTAAATCAAATAATTCACGGATTTATACATATATTATTAATTCATTGTAATGAAATTACAAAGCTCTTTCAGAAATGTAAAAAATATAATGCGGACATGTTCGAAGTAAGGTAAGATGTGCTTTTCATACTTAAGTCTGGTTACTGTTTCTGAGAGTATTTTACATATTAAGAATAAAATCCAGCAAAACAACGAAACTTATGGAGAACGGTGCTATAGAAATACAAGAGGGCCATGATGGCCCTATATCGCTCACCTGTTATCATTGCACTTAAGGACAAGTCTTCAAGGTCAAAAGATCATAATAGAAATCAATCAAAAGAATTATGAGAAAATATAGTTGAAATTTTCTTTAAGTAACTTTAAAAACAAGATTTGAAAACTTTTTGTAGAGGTCCACTAGGCAATGCTACATGTCAAATATCTAAGCTCTTCTGGTTTATTTTTAGAAATTTGAAGATTTTTCTATGTACAATCAAGTAACCCATGGGGCAGGGTCAATTTGACCCCAGGGGTCATGATTTGAATAAACTTTGTAAAAGTCTAATAGGCAATGCTACATGTCAAATATCTAAGATCTAGGCCTTCTGGTTTATTTTTAGAATTTTTTTTTAAGATTTTCCTATGTAAAATCAAGTGACCCTAGGGCGGAGTCAATTTTGACCCCGGGGGACAAGGTTTGAACAAATTTTGTAGAGGTCCACTAGGCAATGCTACATGTCAAATATCTAGTCTCTACGCCTTCTAGTTTATTTTTAGAAAATTTTGAAGATTTTCCTATGTAAAATCAAGTGACCTCTGGGGCGGGGTCAATTTTGACCCAGGGGGTCATGATATGAACAAATTTTGTAGAGGTCCACTAGGTAATGCTACATGTGAAATATCTAAGCTCTAGGCCTTCTGGTTTGTTTTTAGAAAACTTTTGAAGATTTTCCGTTGTAAAGTCAAGTGACCCTAGGGCGGGGTCAATTTTGACCCCGGGTCATAATTTGAACAACTTTAGTAGAGGTCAACTAGGCAATGCTACATGTCAAATATCTAAGCTCTAGGGCTTCTGGTTTTTGAGAAGAAGATTTTTTAAATATTTTCTTATGTAAAATCAAGTGACCCCTGGGGCGGGGTCAATTTTGACCCCGGGGGCCATGATTTGAACAAATTTTGTAGAGGTCCACTAGGCAATGCTACATGTGAAATATCTAAGCTTTAGGCCTTCTGGTTTATTTTTAGAAATTTTTTGAAGATTTTCCTATGTAAAATCAAGTGCCCCCTGGGGCAGAGTCAATTTTGACCCGGGGTCATGATTTGAACAATTTTAGTAGAGGTCCACTAGGCAATGCTACATGTCAATATCTAAGCTCTAAGGCTTCTGGTTTTTGAGAAGAAGATTTTTTAAGATTTTCTTATGTAAAATCAAGTGACCCTGGGGCGGGGTCAATTTTGACCCCGGGGTCATGATTTGAACAAACTTGGTAGAGGTCCACTAGGCAATGCTTCACACCAAATATCTAAGCTCTAGGTCTTCTGGTTTTTGAGAAGAAGATTTTTAAAGTTTTTCCTTTCGGTTGCCATGGCAACCAGTGTTCTGCATAGAATTCAATTCTTTGAACAATTTTGAAAGGGGGCCATCCAAGGAACATCCCTGTGAAGTTTCATCAAAATTGGCCTGTTGGTTTAGGAGGAGATGTTGTTTAAAGGAAAGTGTGGACGGACGACGGACGGACGGACGGACGGACGCCGGACGGTGAGCGATCACAATACCTCACCCTGAGCACTTTGTGCTCAGGTGAGCTAAAAAACACAAACATTCTGAGCTAAATGGAATAAGCCCAACTACTTGGGGATGTGACGAGTGATTTCCCATGAACCAAGTTAATCGAACCGAATCTGCTAATACTTTGCATGGTTGCGTTCTGCAAAAGATTATCATATACAAGGGCTGATATAAATTAATACAGATTATTGTTATAATGTTATAATATTAAACTATATTCAGCTATAAATGTATTTCTTAATGACTAAAATATGGATTTGGGTTATCAATTTGTTACACGCTAATGAAACGCATACACATTAATTTTAGATGCAGTTCTAGCCTGTACGCTTTGATGTGGATAATCCATTACGTCAACAACTGCAACACCAGCATTAACACCACAACAGCGATCAATCTCTTTTATAAGAGGCTGCAGAAAACTAATGTCGTCAACCGCGGCTATTCTCCTAATGACTTCAAACAGTTTAGCTATAAAAGAGGCGTGACATGGCTGGGATCGGCAGCTACTGCGGCACCTTGTGTTGAAAGGTAACTGCTGGCATGTAAAAGAATAAGTTATAAAATGCATTGATATAGAAAACGAAATATCATGAAATATCGGAAAATAGGTGTAAAACAGATTTAAATCAATTATGAGAATAATGATAATAATAATCATTATAATAACAATAATGATATGAATAATTTCGATAATATGAATACAAAGACGTTACAGGAAATTGTTTAAACATATTCTGTTTATGACGTAACAAGTCAGTGGCAGTAAGACTCTTCTAGTTGAAAGTCTTTAGGCTATTGGTATTCTATTCGTCCGTCCGTCCGTCTGATGTTCGTTCAAAATAAATAGATAATACATTTTAACTGAAACCTCTGAAGGTATGTTAACAAAACTCTGAAGGTATGTTAACAAAACTTGGCATGTTAATATGGAACTTAAAGAAATTATGGATGCCGTTCCATAACTACGTCAAAACGTTACTGTGCAGTCGTTCCTTTGGTAATTTAAACTGATTTCATTTCATAAAACTTGGTACATCGATGGATGTTATCGATGAATCATGAACATAATTTCATTTTCTCTGCAATTGGCCGTTCGTGCGTCCGTCATTTTCATGATATCTATTTTAATAATGGACATTTAGGAGAAGATAAAAGTTATTTAAATATATCTAATTGAATGTTGTTGTTTTTTGTCCGTCTGTTCGCGTATATAACGGTCAAGTTCAACAGACGGGTATAGTTATAATCTTCCTAAGTAAAACAAAATATTTTTCATTCTACCTAGCACATACTTAAGGGCTCTATAAAAATTATTCCACTGCTTCCTTTGTCTGTCCTTGTGTACGTACATCTGTCCTAACATCATCAGTTATGTAACAACTTTAAGGTCAAATGGTTTCGTGATGACCCTGACTTATAGTAATCGAACTATTGGATAATATGTATATATGTACATGTACCTGAATGACATTGTAACGTTAAAAGATATACAATATGTAAAATATGCAGCGAGTTTCATAGATTTTCATACATCTTAAAAAAATTAGGTACTGTAGCAAAAAGTGTTTTCTAGCTCTAGACTGTTTCTCAATGATCTGCTGTACCTATTAAGTAATGTGTACTTAGAATTCACTGCATATCTCGTTTTGGCGAATTTTATTTTCATAAAATGTTGTGTGGCCCTCAATACACGTAATGTGCATTTCGGTATTGCATATTGTAAATCTTACTAGTATTAAAACCTAAAAGGCATTACATTCGTTGAAATATATAGATTTCATCTCATGTCATAGAGATCTCTGAGAGCATCTTTGCCTCGTTTCTCATTAATGCGATTTACTAGAACCTACAATTTCCTATTAGGTCTGGTATATTCTGCGCTTATTTTCATAGTTTTCTGCACCTTCGCGCTACTATGTTGCTTCCATGCATTTTAGCTGGAGCTTTGTCCTTCATATTTCCTGATCATTTTCGTATATACCATGCTATGTATTTACAATATGCCATAGTTTTCATTTAAAAATTTATAATAAAGTCACGGCCTTATCCCAAATAATTTTGCTTTGTTTTTTGTTACATTACTTGGAAATTTACTCTTGTCTTAAGAAGCGGTGAACTCCCTTATGCAGTCAGACCCGTACTGTAGACAACCTTCAAACACATATAACCTGCTTACTAAAGTCACACTTTACCTGTCTTGAAAAATTCAAGTTTTCACAAATACCAGCATTTTCAGTCCCCAAGGGAGGTTTTGACTATATATATATATCAATACCCTAAAACCCACCAATAAATTAAAGGTAAATAAAAAAGAAGGTATTGACTAAGTAATAGGTATCTCCTTTTCAGCCTACGCACATAGGCGTCAATTTAAAAACTAAAATATAAATCAAATAATATATATTTAGTATTTTCTTGTATTGCCTTTCAGACCTCATTAGACGTAATTTTAGAGGTGACTTAACTTCTTCACAGATAAATTTGCCTTACCAACGTCTACTATAGAAATCATTGTTGGATAAATGTTAATTTAAAAGGAAATTACTTTGGTAATGTGATATTATCAGTGTATTAAATTTGTACATAATATGGGTATTAAAGCTAAACGTGGGTGTTTTTCTCTGAGGAAGTCTTCAAGCAACAACCTGTTAGAAAGAAATATTAAAACAGTGTTTAACGTTAGAGTTGTTCTTTATTATGTAGGTTTTATCAACCAAAAGGCTAAGCAGAAAGGGAAAACTACATTTGGTGTTAGTTTATTGCAAATGACTACGAAGACAACATATACATTTTCTTGCTTGACATGAGAAACTTGCATAATCTTATATGATTATTCCCACGTTTCATAAATCTTTATTGAAATGTATCAGCTTTTTAAGAAAATATGGTACAAAAATATCACAAACCAGCAAGAGAGTAATAATGATGTCTGGAAACCAAAACGAAAGTAATTGGTTTAATCTTAATACCAATGGTAGCGTTTATGTACAACAATTTGACCTGACATATGAAAATACTACACAAGCATTGATAAGAAGTGTTACTCTTAATATTAGTATATTTTTGTCATATGCGTTTTTTATATCTCATGATTCTTTTAGAATAGCTAATTGAAAAATATGATTCGTTTTTTTTTTTCTTGTCTTGTTTTTCTCTTATTTGAAGTGATTTTATAACTATTTTTGTAATTCTGTTCCACTATCTAAACAAACATATTTAATATGAAAAGTAACATGATATGTTTATCCTTAACGATCGTTGAATGTCTGCCGTCCGTCCGTACATCTCCACAATTCCTTGAAAGAACATATCCCCCTTATAAAATCTTTAAGAATATCCCTTGGACGCAAAGAACGCAACCACGCAAATAATAATACTCCATTTGATTGAATTGCTTTATGAGAGGATATGAAATGTGCAGGACCCCTCATGTTCACTAGCAATGGCTTCAGCGGAACTGTTTTGTCCATGATAATTGAATTGACACCATGAACTTAAAGGAACAGAAAATTTAACAAAACCACTGAGCAAAGTTCAGTTATACTTAATAGGAATAATCCTTTGATGGGTACCTGTTATAGTCCTTCTAATCAGTATAATTTATTAAGAACTCTGGTTGTCATGGCAACCAAAACAATACACTCAAAATATTCTTCTCATAAACCGCCAGACTTATTTCAGATAATATCACTTCATTGTTTTCCTGGGTGATTGTCTACTAAATCTGTTTCAAACTATGTTGATTTATATAAAACACTGTAGCAAGTGGGCAGTCAATGTCTATATAGAAAAATGTAAAAATGATATTCTACTCTAAAAACACTAGCTCGATTTCAGAATAATTTCACAATATTTCTTGCGTAATCCTTTACTAAATTTCTTCATCTTAACATGGCCGCCAGGGAGTGGGATTAAGTTTCTCTACATGAGTTTATGTCCCGTTATCGTATAACTAGATCCGTACATACCAGACCCACATGAGCCCAGTATAGTGTTGCATTTATACATATTTTAGATTATAGTAACCTAAACTACATGTGGGAAATATTAAAGTCATTTGATTAAATGTAAACGTTAAAACTGCCAAGAGTCTAACTAATCCACACTGGTCCCGTGGGGACATCCGTGGCCGTGATGAAATGATGCACGGAGGGGCATCTTGGGTTTTCCTCCGCCATCAAAGCTGGAAAGCCACCATACGACCTATAATTGTGAAGGTGCGACGTTAAGCCTAGCAAAAATGAGAGAGAAAAACATTGGTCTCATATGCCATTCTAGTAGGTGCCTTTTTTTCTTATTTTTTAACCTTTATATATGAACAGTCCTTTTTTTTGGCATGCACAATTTCGCTTATTTGATATCTGCAATAAGGAAGAAATCAAATTGTTGTGAATGAGAAATTTGTGCTAAATTTCACCGAATTCAACCAATTATGTATGAATATGTATGAGATACTGTCTATTTAAGACTTTTTCTTGCGCCCGTTGTCAAGATTTATGTAGCGGTTTCCATTAGCTGTAATCTCAGAGTTCGCTTAACTATTTCAAGTGATTTATCAGCGCTTTTGAACGTTTATTTTATGGATGAAAAGAGCGGTATAAAAATCTGGTAAATAATAATAATAATTAACATCCCCTGCCATTTGGCTTAAAAGAAATAGTCTCTAGAAGTAGCGGTTGTGTTTCAAACTCTCAATAAATAGTCATCATCAAAAACTGTATGAAAAAAGTTATTTGAGATTCAACTAACAAAAAGTATTGATACAAAGAAATTAATTCATGCAATGTTAATTTAATACCAATATCGTGAGTAATCAGGTAGATAACGTGTAATTTTTGTGCATAAATGCTTAGAAATCATTTTGTTCCATAAATCACATATTTAAAACAAAATAAATAATGCAGCGGGGAAACACGTAATAATGCTTATCAGCTTTATACACGGAAATGGTCAACTAAATAGTTAACCGTTTTCTTCTATCTAAATCTTAATTATCAAGATTTTCTTTTTATGTCATATGTAAACTTACTTAATACATTCCGGTGATTTTTTATCATGCTCTGCCATTTGTCCTTGTGAGGGCAGATATCTTATGTCTGCATTGGATCTTAAAGACAGCGGATTGCAGTATTAGGAGGCACACCGTTCAAATCAAGTAAAATATTTTAATATAGATAGTGTTATATTTAATTCAGTTGCATGACAACCTTCTAGAGGGACCCTTTTTATCTATAAAAAGACGGCTAATGTATAAGTAATTGTAAATGATGAGCAAAACAAAAGGGATTCAGTGAGTACAAGTCAAACTTGCTTATCTCACAATTCCGACTATTCAAGTCCCGTCCCAAGAACACGTGCACGAAATTGCATTTGAAGTAGAATTTCGGTTATCTTGAAGTAAAACGCTCGGTCCGTTGAAATTTAAGATACCGAGATTCAACTGTATAAAGTAACTACTACAGTGCAAACTTCAGGTGAGAACTATTTTCTTTAAATGTATGTGTATTTAACTGCATCAAAGTGCCCAATCGGTAAAAAATAATTTTAGGTTTATATTCTATGTAGAAAGACTGATTTAAGGATGTACGAGCGAATTTTTTCTAGCGTTAAGAAATTTTTCTTACCCTGTGAGCTTGAAGAACATTAGTTTCTAAGACAAACAAGAGCAGAAAAAACATAGGTCACCGAACTCGTTTTAATTTTATAGGGTATTTTCTACACCCACTGTTTACGCATTTCTGAAATTTTGTAAAATTGAAAACATGTTGGTACTTTATAAAACATATAATATCCGATTTAATCTTACAGGTTAATATGAATATAATAATTATGGTGATGTCAGTATTATATAAGCATAAATGTCACTAACAAATCTCTTTAATTTTTACATGTTGACATAATTACCCCACCCACTTCATTTTCAATGGAGAAAACGTATTTAGATCTACAAAAAAAATCTGAAATTAAGATTTTCAAAATATTTTGCAGCATTAATGACACACAAAAATGCTTCAAAATGGAAAGAAAAAAGTTGGGGTCACCGTGCATCTAAGAGATTTATTAAGAAAAAACTGTTAAAAAGAGGTGAATTTTGATATTTTTTGTTCTTTTTGATTTATTTTATATTTTCTAGATAAAATAAAGTGCTATCTTGAAAACTTTAATTTTCTTTATAGCTTAACATTATATGTATCAGTCAGAAAAATATCACAACCAAACCTGATCTTCTTTAATAGATATTTGAAATTACCTACCCCTACCCCATTGTAAATCTTACGTCAATTTTCGGTAAATGCCAGCCAAAAATAAGGGTGAAAAAAAATTTCCGCAAAAATCATAATATATTTGGTTAAATGGTACATTATTAGCCATATTTTAATTATTTAGCATTAATTTTTGGCAAAACTTTTGTTAGAAAGCAATATTCGAAGAAACATTTTTCAAAAAGGTCGGATATCCTGAATAAAACGCTCGTACATCCTTATAGACTGCATTTTAGAAACGTGGTTTTCCCTGTTGAATATTCATCCTTCAGTTACCGCTTCTTTTTGTTGTGGGCTACTTTGCGATACATGGCTCTATGGCTGTGTTTGGGTGCTCTGTGCTTCAAGGAAATCAACTCTTACCTTTTATCTTTTATCAAAGCCAAAAAAAAGTGATTCTGGGTGAAAAATGAAGACAACCGCCAACATTTTTATAGGCAAGTTGGTACCTTTTATCTCCTAAAGGCCATGCACGTTTGACATGCATTATTTGTACATATACATTTTAGTGAAATCGTTAATTGGAGTTTACCTATTAGAAAAGTGTGTAAAGATCAAGAAATGCCATGTTTTCTGAGCTGAATTTCAGACATAACCTGTTCGGCCATCTTGCCTAAAGAAGGCTTATTTGGAGGATCAACATCGTGCCGATACAGTTATTGATCACATTGCGACTTTCAAGCATTTTATGGTGAAGGAAGATCCCAGGTGCCCCTCCGAGCATTATTTCCATCGACCTTCCGCAAGCAAGCAGAATGGCTTCTTCACATGTAAGAATTCTACAGCCAAAGCAAGGTTTCGAGCCTCCAGTGGTGATGGGCAAATTATTTCAGCGACCTTAGCCACTCAGCCACGGAGCCCCAAAAGAAGGTGTAAAGTTATAAAGTAAGTTTCTATAATATACAATTAGTATTACTGTTTAGTACTAATTCGAAAGATTAAAGAAAGATTCAATTTCACCCGCATCCTTTGCAGTAACTTTCTATGAATTCATTGATACAATAAGCGTAAATTGACAAAACTAATATGTAAACTCTATGTAAAAATGTTGACTTTTTACATAGATGCGTTACAACATTCGCTGACGAATATTGATTTTGAAGATTCATTTTGAGATATATCCTCTTCAGTAAATGTAAAAACTGCAAGAATTAGCTTTCTTCTAGACAATACAAAATTTGAAAGTCTTGCGTGGGATGTAATGGGAAATTCATGGATGTCATTGGTAATTCGACCTTGTTTTGTTACGGTATTTGCGTACTTTTCTCGACATTAGGTAAGTTGACCTTGTTTTGTTACGGTATTTGCGTATTTTTCTCGACATTAGGAATAAGAGCATTACTGGATTTCACTTGTTTTGATAGGAGATACCTATGTGTGTGCGTTAATGTTTGTTTATGAGATTGTGAAATCAATGTATAACTTTAAACGAATATATTTTTGAAACCTTCAAATTATTTTGAATGATAAATAGCACCACAAAAGAAGTGGATTGCATCTTCTTACAATCTGAAAATTTTATGGAAACACACATAATTTTGCTGTCGATGAAAAAATCTTTTACAGGAATCTGAGTTGCAAAATGACTACACACTGTCAAACAATACTGTTGGCTTAACAAGATTTTTAGTAAACTGCTACCGATTCACAAAGTCTGGGCCGGGGTGCTTTTTGTGAACGAAGATATAATGTTATTGTTAAATGACATAGTTTGATATTTAGAATTTCTTCGTTATCAACACGTGTTTGTTAAAAGCATGACATATTGCTTTTCTAAACACTATCACGAAACCGTAACAAATCAATAATGATCACAAAATATCTATAGTGACTATCTCTTATCAGAATACTAATACGAAAATAAAGATTTCAAGCCTATCAACGTCTAAAAAAATGTATACGGGATACTGTTTTTATTATGTTGTTTGTTCGATGTATAACACATATGGGCCAATAAATAGTGACACTAATAATTAGTGACAGATGCAGTTTTTGACTGGTGGCACGACCACCTCACCTTCACTGTAAGCAGGAAATATATTTAAAGATATATATTCGGTGTTGGTGGGGATTTAATGTGTTGATGTTGGATTGCAGTGAAATAGATAAACAACGGTCTCCCGTGCATTGTTTACAAAAGAAATGCAATACACCTTGACAAAATTCTGACGCTTTACAAAAGAGTTAAAATATTCCTGTGCAGTTTTGAATCAACACTGCATTTCTGACAATTTTCGGTAGATATACCAGTAAATAGACAGCATTTTGTGATTCAAAGTCATATCAAATACTTGTGTGTATTACTATTACATTAATCAACCGGTGGGAATATATCAGCATGTACATTACAGTGTTTTCGGAGAAAGCTGAGCTCACCACGACCGTCAAATATACTATTATACATAAAATAGTTACACAAATTTGGAGTTCTAAGATTCGTGTACTAAAATCCAATTATCATTCAGGTAATACTCCAATAATACGTGCATAAATACCTCATGTCTATAGTAATTTTTGGGGTTCTTCGATAAAAGTCATTAGAGACAGTATCTAATTCAACTTCCTGTTTTTCCTTTTAACCTGGCCTGTAAAATAGTTATTTTACTCTATCTTTGTGATACACATAACTTCTGTGTATTTTACTATTTTTAACAGCTATCCACGACAACGCGCCTGCTAGTCATAATCCTTAACGATTGTTAAGCAATAGAACATAGACATAGTTGAAATCTAAAGAAACTTTTTGTGAAACAATATACCAATTTCGGCCAATTATAAGTATGCATGTATTCACCTCTGGTCAGTCCTGGTGTTTTTATTGGTTGAAGAATTATAAATTTACAATTTTTGTAGGTCAAACGTTGGCTTAAACAGATAAAACTGCAACTAAATGTACCCTAGAAGACTTGACTTCGTTCTTATATTATTCAGTCAATGATGGACTGTTAAGTATGTATTAACATTGGTTATTTTAAACATGTTAAAGTTAATAACTACTGTATTTATTTTACTGTTCTGTCTTTGGACTTCAGTGTCATTATACTTATAGTTCTTTGGGGTCATGAGTCCATTCAATTTATGTATAAAAGGATCTTCGATTAAGCCGACTTAGAGGCGTGCTGAATGGCAATTTCTCCTTTTTGGTGATAGTATTTCTGTTTTTATTATCTCTCTGTTGTCATTTTGCTTGGTTTAATTCTTGAGAATTTTCTAATAAATTGTATTATTAACTGTCTTAATGTGCCGTGGTGTGATCGTGATATGTCAGACTGGACTCGGACGCTGTGTTATTTTTCTAGTCTTTACGAATAATGGTGCATTTAATAGAAATACCATTAAGCTGAACTAGATGCGTAGGTGGTTAGTTCATAGTTCATATAAATGTACATGCATGACATGAATCCATACAATATCTTTACGAAACCGGCAATGCAGTGCTACTTTTACAACGATGCAGAAATTAAGATACGTATAACAAGTGAATTTGATTGCTTCATTATTTCTTCCGATTAACTTTTTGTCGGATTGGTTTTAACACTAGCCTCTGACTACCTGACTATCAGCGAGGGTGTTATATACATTTTTATCTGTACCAGAAAATATATTGAGTCCATCAGAAAAACAAAAGAGTTTAAAACGTGCAAAATTACCATAAGGACCAGTGGCGAAATAATTACTCCTAAACCATACCATGTTTTAGAGTAACACGACGATATAGGCAAAAGATACACCAGATAAAGTACTAACACAGGTTATGGAAACAAACAGCAGCATCATGTTGACCAAAGAAATGTTCGTAGAAATATAAAAATAAGAAGGAAAAACGTACGACCTCAATACACCGTATTCAATGCATTTTGCAAAAAGCAGAGAAACAAGGGAAACGCTGTAAAGGGACCAATGAAAAACAGAAAACAGAGTCGTGTAGTCGATGTTTTCTCCAGTATCGTTGATTGCTCTTATCTATAGTTTCTGGCTTACTTACAATGTGGTCAAAATAAATAAATAAATCTTACTTTATCTTACTAATTGATGTTATAGACATATCATGTAAAGAGGTCTGGATGTTATGCACAACGAGACATGAATAATGTATCCTTCAAATTATATCTGTTTTCGTTCAGTCTTAATGGAGCTCGCCAGACTGTGGATTTTAAAGATCTTTAGGAACAGAGATATTTAAATGCGTATTTCAGAATGATGCTTTAACTCTTGTCATTTACTGTTACCATACTTCTTCTAAATTTCAAATGTGTCAATTTTGAAAAGGAAACTTTTGAAAGTAGTCATGATTTTATGATGTTAATGATGTACACAAGCAATTACTTGACATCTTTTAACACGGAAATACACAGAACGGATGACTGCTGCTTTGCATAATACGTCAATACTCTAAGGTGACGCAAATAGGTCAGGTGACAGTATTGCACAACGGAATACGTGCTACTACTTTTTCACCCGTAATTGTAATGGCCGTTAGTAGCCATGACATTTCTACTTTAAAAAGTCATCTCTGAAAGTTACCAGTGTCATTCCAAAGAAAAAACAGAAAAGATGTGAAGGATGATTCTGCGTTTTCAGTGAATAATCAAGAGAGCCGTTTTCTTATATTATATGAGATCCAGTATCTTCACATGTTTTATCACAGTTATAGACTTTTCAACACATGTGAAATAGGGAGAGAGATCATCCAACATTGTATTTTCTTTGTGTAGGATGAAGCAGCTATCAAAGTTTAAAACAAGATTGTGAAGATTTGTTCATATATAATAAAACTGCAACATAGATAACTCTCCTATAAGGTTCCATAGTTATAGGATTTCTTTGTTTGTTTGAGATGCTCTATGATAACATGATGCTAATAACTCTATACCTGTCCACCAGCCTTTATTATGAAAAAGTTGCGGACGTCTTTCAGAGTTGTAGATAATTCATTCGAAGTTTAATACGCTGATAACATAATATATCTATATGATTACTTTCATCAAATATTTGTCCCAGTAAATGTATACCAAATAAAACATAGATTGAAATAGTGTAACATATAGATAACAAGAACAACAGAACATATAAAGAAACAGTGGGGCACCTTGGAACGGTAAATGGCAAAAACACCACTTTGAGACTAAAATTACGCTCTCATCAATAGTCATTGATCTCTATTACTCTGTCACTGATCCAAACCGAAATATGGAATATGTGACTAATGGTTTCTCTTTTCTTTTTTTCTTCTGTTATTTTTGTTATTGTTGTTGTTGTTGTTGTTTTGTAGAGTTGAATACCGCGCATTGAGCGATGTCCTGTTTAGTCTAATATTAAATGGGACATATTGATTTTAGGTATCTATTTAAAGAAAACATCCTGTGTGAAAACGGAGAAATAGATTCTATGTTCAGATCATGGTTTGAAAATAGGACATACCAAGGCGTTTATAGCAAATGTATTTGTTAAGAATGCTTTCGCAGCGTTCAGGACAATTATCTCCTGTATTTATCATTTTTCCTAAAAGTTTATAAATGATATTAGACGTAGAATTGAAAATACAAAGTTATTTTTTCTTCTCTTTAGAACTAAGCTGTTTAGAACTTAATGAGTGTAAACAAAACTGTTTGTAGAAATTAATATAACCGCATTTCATTAAACTTTGTAAACTGCTATCCTTCCTAAGTTATTTTTTCAGTTTGTAAGTTTTTAATCCATATACATACTAGTATACATTGCAAAAGAACACGTCATATATTCATGACACAGTTAAAGGTGGTCAATCATATCTGAGCAACATTTTATGTCATATATTCTGTTACAGATTTATTTAAGGAACAAAAAGATTCATTACATAAAGTAAGATCTCTATTGGATATGATTTTTTTTTGTAATTCTGTAACTAACTCCCTTTAATACGAAAGTATTTTAAAAAAGTGGTCTATTTTTTTCGATTTCAATATAATTTCTAGTTTTACATTTGCATTTGATAAAAACTGGGATATTTCAAATACCTGAAACAAAAGGCAAGTTTTAAAACAGCATACAGTTTCAGAATGCATCTATTTTCAATCTGTCTTGGTTGCACAACCGAAATAGACAAAGGGATGTAATATTAATTTTGTAAACTTGCTTTTCTAATTGATTTTGGCAAAAAATGTACTTGTCAATGCAAACTTTGACAACTTTAATACAATGGTGCTTATATTCATGTAAGCCCTTAGGCAAATTATGTTTATTCAATTTATACTTATGTTAAAATGTTAAAATAACGTTACCTTGTTGGGCAAATCAAATTTAAAAAATACTTCTAATGAAAATCCAATGTGTATTAAGAACTCAGGGAACACAAATAAGTGTAAATGATCAGTACGTTATGTTTTGAACAAATCCATTAGTTGACCAAAATCTGATCAACCGCCTTTAAAACAACTTAAAATAATGTATAAGGTCATTCACTTTAGAATTATAAGAATCATGTTAGACTGGTTCCAGACCGGAGAGCAATAGGTACAATACATATTAAACCCTACCCTTAGATTTACTATTAGAACCATGGTCATAAACGGTAAACTATACTTTTTCAATTTAAATCGTACATTTCTCACCTAAAACGCGCACGTCGGTAGATGGATACTTTGCACATTGAACAAGTGGTAATTTATCTTCCATCGTGCACCAATTGCATTGCCTAGATATTTCTTATCACAGAGACACTCCGAGCAGATATGTTTTCGTGGACGTTACAGATTTTTTTTTATTTCATTACTGGTACATGTGCACGCTGATAACGGTATACGTGGGAGTTTTCAGTTCAGTGTACTCTTTAATAAAGCATAGTTTTAATTTATCTCGATCCCTTATTAGTTGATTATAATGTCAGTTTCTGTCGACCTGTAATTATTCCTTTGCCATTTTGTCTTCGGGAGATGAAGTTTCTGGTACTTGTTTCCATTTGTTGCGTTTATTGGCTTCCTGAATTAAGAGAAAGGAATGCCTTTGTACGCAAGATTAAGAAAATGAAAAAGTTTTAAAGGTCAACATAACTTTTTGCATGTTCATAAAAGAACAAGAAAGCATTAATCTAGTTTATGGTAGTAGTTACAGCCCTGAATAGTAAACGTGAAAAGTGTCTTCTAGCAAACCCTTCTTAAATTACCAAGCGAGTCGCTAAGAAAAGCGTGTACTGCAGTGCTGTCTCCAAATGTCCACTGAAAAGTCCATATTCGGCCCAGTTCAACTATCTTCAAATCCCAACTAAAAAGGCCACATTTGTAGCAGTTAACATATTTCCAAACCTCCGTTAAAGCCACATTTGGACCAGTTTGCACTGTTTACTTCTTTTTGCCTTTCATGTATTTTTGTTTTAAATCGCAAAAATGTAAAAAAAAAAAAAACTAGAAAATTGTAAACATTATCTCATTATACCTCAATCACAGATTTTATTGTTTATTTTTTTGAATACTGTTTTTTTTTAAAAGTGGAGTATTTCAAAGAGTTAGATTTACACTAGGCTGCAGAAAACTGTGCATGAAATAAAACTTTCATTTTTCAAAACACTTGGACTTTAATCAATCATAAACAATTGAACTAGTTATTGTTTAAATAACACGACTTGTTAGATTTGTTTCATTGAACACGAAATCAACAGTTACAGGTTCAATGCGATATTATTTACTTGTATTTTTATTTTCCTGTTCTAAGTCATCATTTTTCTTGTAATTAATTTCTTGTCCATTAGCAAAAGCTTTAATCTCTAAAACTTCTTTTGATCTAAAATAAAATCCGATTGAAACATACCGTTTTCCAACAAATATATGTGACTTGACTGGCAGGGCTATTTGACACCAAGATATTACAGAAAACCCAAAATATTATACATGTTTGTCTTATATTTAAGGTATGACCAAAGTAATAGTGTACGTCTTTTTGAAGGGTATTCAATTCATACTATAAACCTAATTTGACTTAAATGTTTCAGGGGCATGGGTTCAAGCCCCACTTGGACCTCCTTTTCCCCTTATAGTCTTTACTTTTTTCAAGACTTATTATTGATTTATTTTACAAAAGTGATTTTTTTATTTGATAAGACTTTTAGTGATTTCTAGTTGTTCAAAGTCAATTTACCTCTGAAACAGAAGGGGTCAGAGATAAACATCTTTACAAATACTGAGTTACATGCGGTACAAGTTCTCTTTTGCCTTTATTCTTTAGATAACATATTGTGAAAGAAATGTAAGTAGGTTTTTGAACGAATTTAAAAGTCCCACAGGACTCGACCTTAATTTTTTAATGTTGGATTCTGTCTCATTAAATTCTGTTACTTGAAGCACCCTAGAAAAAATGATATTCAGTTTTATTTTGTATTTTATAATTGTTTACCAATATTAGATGTTTCTTTTATCAAAATTAATGGTATAATAAATTCTCTGCAAACGTTTTGGACAGAGGCCATCACTTTGAAATTTGTCTCTACATGAGCTTGAGGAAATATCATGAATTATACAAAATTTATAAAAAAAAAACAAAAAAAAAACAGCACGGTAAAAGTTGTTTAAATTTTGCTTACAAGTCTCTCTATATTGCTATAACATTAATATTGTTTTGAACATTTGAAATATTCGCCGTTAGGTGGGTCATACCTTTAGCTGATATCTTAATTAAAACCGAACATGATATATTACAATTTCGATATAAACATGGAAAACAAGATAAATTGATATTTCAAATGTTGTATTTCCCTATAAAAACTATGTAAATATTAACTTAACAAAAAACACACATTAGGTATGTCTATGCGTGATATTTATTAGAACACTTCTACTCATGTGCACTTAGCCTATGGGAGTCCATCATCAAATATAAAGTTTGATATTTATAATGATACTGATGCTGAAGATTATGACGATGATGATAATGATGATGATGACTGCGGCGCTAACGCATGTACATTTTGTGTTATAACATCTGCAGAATCCCGAGGGATTTATTAGTTGCTGGAATACATCTACATATATAAAGATCGATTCATATATTGCGTGTCAGATTATGAGGAATTAAGTTGAATAGAATATAAAATAAATACTTGCTTTAGTCTTGACAGCACTGCAATTCATATTTGGGAAATTACTCGGAAATGTATCAAAGTGCACTTATTCAGCGTATATTCCTAAAAATTAATATAAAACAAAAAATTCCTTCTTCTGTTGGAAACCACATTAATATCCTGGGGAAATTTGCCCAAGATAAAGTAATCAGTCATTCAACTCAATGCAACGGCTTCTAATTTAGAGCAAATTGAATTATTTCGTCTACCAAATCAAAAGAGACAGATTTGTGTAACAGATTCTGCAAATGCAACCGTCTATAAATCTTTTACTGTGATGTTCCAGTTTCTAGGAATATGCCTTTAGATGATTCGAAATTATCGTTTAAAGAATTGGAAGGCGAGGGGTGGGGAGAGGCAGGAGTAGTAACGTCACACAGATAAAACAATAGGTCGTGTGGCGACTTGAAATAAAAGATTAACTATGTTCTGACGGTACCCTTAGGCAAGTAGTTGATGCTTTTGAATTTATTATCGTGTTCATTGTCAATTATACCCGAGAAATATAATTTTGACTATTCTTGAGAAACCATCTCTCGTTTTCATTTACATTTTAAGACCTGGTCCAGCATACATTATAACACTAACAGACATGTTCCTATAATTATGAATCCTCAATGCTGAAGCTTATAATTACCTGATATTCCACTATTCTTCTCAGCAACAAATAAGTTATATTCTTAACAACATCAGTTTATTCCTAACAACATATTCTTATTTGAAAAGATGGATACCTCTCCTAGCAATAAACCCTAAATCTTTTTACATATAAATGTTATCATTATGAAGCATGAACAAATAATAAGTAGACAATGTAGACAAATACAGTAACAGAGCTTGAAACTGGAAACCAAGATCAAAGCAGCTTAGTCTCCAGGGATGTCTACAGCCTGTATACTTCTACAGTGTATTAAATCCACTTGATCGCACCACTAGCTATTCTGAAAATTCGACGGGCATGATTATGACTCGGAATTCTTATACAGATATTTATATTTCTCACCAAAATGTCAACCAATACATCTGATTACGTCTTGCATATTTCTGCAAATAAGCAGTTATTGCCCGTTTGATTGTCTGACATTTTCCTGGATCACATTACAGCTTAATCACAATATTACTTCCTAAACAAAGAGCAGAGCAGCCATTTGTCTCTAAGAGATATTTTGTGTCTTGATTCAGTTAATCAATCTATCGACACGGAAATGCGACAAAGCGAATTTTATCTGATAATTATATGCACGAGTTCTGTAGCAGTGATTTAAGAGCTAAGAGCGCAATACAACTCCGCGGTATAGGAAGTGTTTATCTCTATATAGGGCTGTTAATTACAATTCTAATATGGCTTATAATTCTTTAATCATCACAACGATGTTATGTTGACGTCACGTCGACGTGATATTTAGCGCCATGTACGCATCAAGAAATAGCGCTTTCGAATTTCATGAAATACTTTACTTAATAACATGTTTTAAACGAAATGTCACATTACACAAATGTTTTGATTAATTTATACACATACTGAATTAGTTATTTGCTTTGCTGAATAATTCGCAATAATTTTCGCTTGAACTGAATTCTTCCACAAGGCGTATTACCGTTTCCGGTCCTGGCGTGTTTTAACAAATACCTACTATTGGCGCCATGCTTGCGCGAAGAAACAATTCCATCATATTTGATATAAATTTTACAATAAAGAACATATAAGAATCAAAATAATTTTTAGCAAAACAGTGCTTTATCACTATTTATACACTCGGGCGGTTATACGTCGTCCGAAATAATTTCACTCGGGCTACGCCCTAGTGAAATTATTACGCCCGACGTATAACCACCCATCGTGTATAAATAGTGATAAAGCACTGTTTTGCTATAAAGTATTTCTTAAATGTTACGCTAATAAATTACTTATATTTGTTCATGAGCAAAAAAATTGTACTTTGGAAACGCACGTGTGAGTGAAATTTTAAAGCCAACAGCATAATTATATGAAATGACGTCACAAATGATGATAACCACTATAAACTTAACCAATAAACGTAAAAGTCATGACGTTTAAAGATTAAATGTGAGTCAACGATGCATAAAATGAGCACAACGTACAGAATAATAGGAGTCTGTTTAAACCCGTTGCACGTGAATGCACGGTTTTATGAATTATGTCAAAACTTGATTTTTCTAGTGTTTTATGACAGTATATGTCTAAATTTTGTTAAGAATTAAATTATTTAATTTTTGACATCAAGGGCGCTTACTGGCACACATAATAACAGAAATCCTGCACGGACGGCTGCAACACGCAAGTAGACATTATTGATAGTCGTAATCACTAACATGGCTGAATGCGAAAGAAGTTAAATACACACAAATTTAGAAGCACTTAGGACTTCTTTCTCATTCTCCCCTCGAGATATAGGTATTTAAGCATAGACAATTACGAACAACTTGTTAATTGAATTAATGTGTTTAGTTTAGATTTTTGTATTTGCAGAGCAACTTTGTAAACGACTATAATGACAAACTACTTTTATTTAGTATATTTAGACTTTTAGCCTTTTACTGAAAACACAATATATTGACAAATACTTCAAGACACCTGCTCTATATTTGTGCATAATGTTCTGTCAAGTGTTTTTCAACAGGTCCTTTATACTTATATAAAGATATACTTTTTCATTAAAAAGTTCTTATAACAAAAGATTCCTCATATAAAGCTTTCTCTATGACATGAATGGTTTTTGTGGATGACTGACATAAATGTAGTCGCTTGTCAGAATAATTTGTATATTTGATATATTGATAACGTAACACATAAGCACAGACAGTGCTTTACTCCCCTTTCATGCTATTATTATCGTTGAATTGTTGTTAATAATAGGATTTGGGTCATTTTTGGACGATCTGGGTGAATTACAGTGTTAGCTGGATCCCAGTATCACACATTATGTTATATACAATCGTTAAAGGGAACCAATTATCTGTTAAAACATGTACCCGTTGTAAAATACTATGTACTAATTTGGACCAATCAGAAACAAGTTCAACAAATAGCACCAATCAAAGCTCACTTCTGCTAAGGTATAAATAGGTAGATGGATGACAGAATTCATTCTGTATCCAGCGATCGAAGACGACACATCGAGGTTTGAACTAATAATTTATCCCAGTACCTTGATAAGGAAGTTATTGCAACTACACTGTCAGGGCTGATAAATTATCAAAAAGAAGTTTGAAGTTCATAGACTAAAGAAGAGTTGCAGTATTTCAACAAAGGTTTGAGCTATAGGGCCAGCGCATAGGAGTTTTACCTTAAGGGTAGTTGAATGCTATAGACGATAGCACATATAGGCTGAGCATCGGAAAGCTGAGACAGAGACCCAGAGTTTGGTAATCTACTGAGATAGTATATAGCTATAGGAGAGTACCAGCTTATAGATGAGGTTCAGCGTTGTTGGTGAAGTACAGCCAAGGCATCGGGGTTATATCTATAAATGCTACATATGATAGCATATAAGCGCTGAGCATCCAGGAGTCGAGGCAAACATATATAGAGTTGCAGCTTTAATGAGGACATAGGGTGAGCATCTATGCGATAAGACTAGTATGTTGTTGATTCAAAGACATTGTCTGAAGGGAACTTCGACAAAAAGACCATTCAAGTATAGTATCTCCAGTCTATAGGAGTTTGAGCTGATTTCATTAGTTGAAGGTTGATGGAAACATTGAATGATTTTTGACTGATCCCTGAAATTATCTAGCTCATAATTGAAATCATTTATGAATCATTGGTACACGAATCATTTAGGCAAGGTAGCCTAAGGAAAATTTTATATACGAGATATTTGGTCTCACCAGCTAAACGTTTTAACAAAGGACATTCTACATCGTTTGTCAGCTAGTCTAAGACATGGTAACCTTACCGATTGGACCCATTTCATTGTTCAAGATACTAAAGGCGTAGGCACTTCCCTGGGTCATATAACTCGTATCCTGACATCGCTCCCTAAACTTTCCGCATAGTAGTGAGTGTTTTTATTATTGACTGTTATATTTTCATTAGAAATGAGCAAAATATGTCAAAACAGCGTTCATTGTGAAGGGTTTAAATGTAGTCATCGTCTTGTTTGTTGTTTGACGGGATTCCTAAGATTTGCCTCTCCCAAACACTCCCTCATATCCCTCCCCGAGGATAAAAAACTACCGTCATGGCTTGTTTTAATAAAAAGAATACTATGAGGGACAATAAAATGTTGTAGGTGTGGTTGTTGGACAAAAATTGTTTCCTATAATTACAGAGGAAACAAATCATGTTTACAGTTACATTCCTGGAATACAACAGGTAACCTTTCAGGCATTATTTCAGACGCGGGGAGAAAGATGGATGGGTAGGACTACAATCCTTCCGTGAGCCAGCTAGGGATGGATAGGACTATACACCTTCCGTGAGCCAACTGGAAGGCTTCAGGTAATGAAAGAATTCCACACGGCAAATTAACTACTCGGCCAAGGATTTCTTTGAACGGTTTAGTTAAGTGTCGTAATTCGGATTTCGCTGAAGTAAGTTAATAACCAATCGTCTAAAAGTTCATTCAAACACAATATGATATGCATTGAGCGTTTGTATACAAATGAGCTAAATGCATGTGTAGGAATTATCTGACGCTAACCAAAGTTATAAGAAAGTTTGACATAGTAAACATGCAATTATTATTTTAAGTTGAATTTGCATATTTCGATATGCTCGCAATGCAACGATCCGTGAAGATAGAGAAATGACCCAAAAATACTTTAGTTTTGAGACAGGCTCCGGTCAAGCTACTGTTAACAACATACATAATCAAACTAAAATATTTCTGGAGAAACAACTTGGCGGGAAAATATAACATTGTTGGTGTGTTTCATCTTGTCCATTTATTTTCATGGTTCTTAATATTTAATTGTCTTACCATTCCCATTCTAAGGAAGATAATAAAAAGAACATTTCAAGGACAAGAATACATATGGCATAAATATTGAAACGTTGAAACAACTTATAATAATCTACAGAGTAATAGAAAATAAAAGGTAAGAGTAGATTTCCCGAAGCACAGAACACCCCATAGACCATAAATATATAAATATATATATATGATCTTTAAGAATGCTATTCTACCAGATTATTTACTTACAAGTATTTTTAAATATTTTTACATTTCAAATTTAGACACATATTGTTTGCACTAAAATTCAGTCCATGCCTTTAAGTATTGTGGTACAATTACTGCAAATGAAGTCATACTGTCATGTTAAATGTCTGACAATTCCTGGGGTCACATTGCAACTTAATTAAGATGTTACTTTCACTACAAATAACAATGCAATCAATTGTCTTACAGACTTATTTGTGTCTTGGTGTAGCTAATAAGCTATTAGAATCACAGACTTACACAAAACTAAATTACAGTATACTTGCCTGATTTGTTTAAAATTAATACCAGGCATGCTAGTTGTCATGTCAAACGTATTTCAAAATTTAGACAACTGAAACGCGTGAGTGCAGTTAACTTGGAACTTTCATGTAACTTTCAGAAACATAATTCTGGCTTAAAGGTTCTTGGCATTTGCAGTTTTTTTTCTTTTTGCAAAGGTGAGACTGGGCTTACTTGGCCGTTTTGTTCAATATATGTATTTCACCCCAATTCTCTAGCTTTATGGCTTTATTGCAGGTAACTGTACCATGCGTTTGTGAATAGGTGGTCCGCAACATTCAAAGGGTAACTTGGTGTCATTTGATAAATTCTGGATCGCTGTAACTAATAAACAGGAAAAATCAACAACACGTGTAACGTTTCATAAATAATTATTAACTTCCAACGTTTCGGCGTTGAACCTTCATCAGGGAAGAATAACGATATAAACCTGTATTTTGCACGGGTATACCATCAGAAAATTTTGTGTGGGTTGTTAGAAGGAAAAAAGGCTGATCAGTAAACAAATCACTCCTATAACGTAGAAAGAGCGGTCCCTAAATTAAGACAAAGTTTCGGAGTTCTTTTTCCAGTATGCTCTCTCATTACTATATGTTTTATACCACTTACTACCACCTAGTTTCTAGTAATTGTATTTGTCAAGCATTAATGCTCTGCTGATTCCATTCACTTTTACTTATAAAGCTGGATCAATTATCAGGATGAGGATGCTCTAAAGCCTCGCTTTCTATTATTGTCTGTCCCTTAGATGTTGTTTGTATAAAATGCAAACAAATAAAAACGAAGAAACGCTGCAAATAATGTACCCAATCTACCGGTATTGTCACAAAGCTTTAATTGGTTGGTCTGGTTTTATATTAAGCTGATGATAATTACCAGCTAATGTTTCCTCATTTAGCTTTTTAAGTCCTAATGTAAAATTACTATATATGGATATTGAAAACCGACTTGAAAGTTGACACAGAATTTTATCGTCTTTGGCAACCCGTGTGTTTTGCAGATTTAGTTAGAATGACGCATAGATCTAAAAGTAATTTCAATCTTAAAACTTGAGATCACCAATTAGATACATATATCGACATGTCTTAATTGAGAATATCTAAACCTTTAAGCATGTTAGCAATGTAAAACTGCAGATTAATTTATCGTTTTTCGGCGAATGCCGTACTAAGAACGAATTCGTGACCTGAACCAACCCATGCCATGTGACTTAAGTTTGCAAAACAGACTACTTGATAACGCTTTTTAGATAATATATCAAAATGGCAACCAAGATTCATTGAATTGAGGTATGATCTGTATACAGAAACGCAATGACTCCTTCAGTACATGTTAATGTAGCAGCCTTAAACGCTGTAATTGAACAACTCTACAGATTTGTTTAAAGCAAAAGAAAGACATAAACGCTTGTTATTATAAAAATGTATTTTATATAGTTACTAACAAAACTAAATGAAAGTCAACACATTTCTAATAAGGAACTGATTTTTTAAATTGTGCTTGTTTATGAAATCTCTAATACAATGTTTAAAACTATGAACGTGTAAAATTTTGATCAAATGCAAGTGACCAGCTTTAAAGTTAGTAAAGAGAAGAGAATCCTTTTATTTAGACCACATCGACTAAATCCACTTTACTGACAATTTCCCTATGTATAAACCAGTCAGGCTACTTAAGCCTTCAATTACTTCTACAAATTAAAATCCAAATATGGGAACGGTATTGTTCCAATAACTCACAAGTTTCGTTTGCTGATTCTGGATTCATTGGAAAACATCTCTTAGATATTTCTCAGTGTCACTATTTTCATCGGTGGCCTTAATTCCACTAATTATGACCAAGATTCTGTGAATTTTTGCATGAACTGACGCTAATGCTGTTGTCGTTTAGTGTTACGGTCGAGGAAAATAAAGCCAATCATTAGGCAACTTATCTTACACTATAACACGGAATAAGCAAGACAAAGACAAACCACAGGGTGCATGAAAAATTAAGTTAATATGCCTAACACTTATCCGAGTTGCTCTAGGGCTTAGTGACCTCATTCATAAAATATGTGTTCGTCATTTGTTATTAGCTATTACGATAGCTATTTTGTTTTCATCGCTAGTATGAAACATGTACAACAGAGGTCAATACACACAAGTGTATCTTTCTTGTGGAAGAGATAACCTATTCATTCTGTGTAGTACAAAATATGCTGTTGCTGGAGTACCAAATACAGCGTCATGGTGAAAGTTGAAACTTGGGCCTGGGGCACTGAACATTAATATCTGTGGAGTTTTTGTTTCAAGACCTATGGCTAACAATATGAGAACAAATGCAATCCTCTTTGTATCATCGCATTCTATTCCTACTTAAGCTAAATCAATATTAAGTGTTCAGTTAAATTTATGCAGAAATATTATGATAAGGTATCTCTAAAATACCATTAAATGTCATATCTAAGAGAATGACCTTGAATGAGATTATCATTTAAACACAGACGAAATCTTGCTTTAAAACGAATATGTATCCCATATCTTACTGAAATTAGTAATCAAAAGATCAAAAAGTTTCATTCTCAAAAGTGCGTCAAAACAACTCAAGACGATTAAATCAAGACGTCAAATAGCTTATTCCAATCGGTGTATACTTAGAATCCAGGAGCTCTCAAAAGTGGCTGCCAAATACCAACAATGCCCTTGCCAAACTGTGTTATACACCTCAAAACAAACCTACATGTTCAAGTCAGAGTATTCTTGTACCCTAAAAACAAAATGTACGATTTTGAAAAGCCTTTTTATTCTTCAAAGCCGATTTGTAGATACACAAATGTATATCAATGCCTTTGTTTTCTTTTCTTCTTGTTTGCGTCTTTGTATGATAAATATGATGTCTTCCATTATTCGGCCAGTGTATTAGGCAGTAGATACTCTTACATTCTCTTATTATAGTTTCTGCCACGTGCGATCGTGTCATTTGCACCATGATAAATATAACGTATTACACTTCTTTGCGCTAATTTATGTAAAACAGCACGAACTTGCAGTCTTGGTATGTATTATTCTGGACAGTAGAATAAGTCACCTTGAGACTACAACATTCTGTTCTTATATTTCAGGTACTTGGGATCATAGAATCCATTAAATTTCTCCCCCCCCCCCCCCCCCCCCCCCCCCCCCCCCTCCCCAACTTAAGCACATAGTGCCACATATGAGATGGCTTCCGTGTCACTTTGGAAGAATTATCAGCTCTATTCAATTATAATTTGCAATTATACTTCAGCAGGTTAATTTAGATCGGAGTCATCCATATAATGCATTTGAAAATTTAAAGCGATTAACCCACACATTGTGAATTGTGATTTTTAAAATAATTTATCACCGAAAGGCAAAATGACGCCACTATTTCATATATCTACATCACACTTAATGGTTGATAAGTTTCTAGTTTCCAGATTTACGGGAACATTCGAGTTTTCGCAGTTTTTCTCACGCATTTTTTAAACCGTTACAACGCTTTATTTTGTAAACATTGATATAAATATAGAACGAGACGCGACAGTATTTTATGACACTTTCTTCACGTGGGCAACAAACCATATACTGTACATGCGTTTCAATAATAATACTGATAATAGAGCGGATAAGTATCTATAGGTATCGCACAGTATTGTGTCGTTTTTTTATTTTAGAAAAAATCAATAAGTAGCACTCTTGTTTAAAGTAAAGATATACCACGGCCTGTAAACACTGGCTCGTCCTCTTTGAGGAGATGAATTGAAAAAAGAGCCAATGATACTTCCGAGGAGGCGCTAATGACCGGAACTTTATGCAGAATGTAAACAAAGAAGAAGGGTGAGATGATTGTTTCCTTTCTCAGATAAATTTAAGGCCCTATTTAAAAAAAAGCCAATGTAGTTCCACTCAGAAATGATTATACTTTTTATATATGCAGGCCATTTTGCAAGGTAAATGCATTCCTTGACGTGAGAACTTTTAAAAGTTGGAAAATGGGGCAAGTTCGGACCAAAAGTGGAGATTTACCCATATATTTCACCCTAATTTACACAAATAAGAGTAAACATACATTGTACCAATTTTTCCCATAATGGTATGTTAAATCTGAATTATCTATGTGTTTTAACGGCGGGTTTTACCCCTCTATGTTCAATTTTGGCTAAGAGGAGGAGCCAAAGCCTTGGAGGAGGCGCAAATGTCCAGAGTCGGAGCCACTGACCAGTTCTTTTCCTGGTTGATAAACACTCGTATAAAGCGTTTTCGTTCTCGCTATTTCGTTTTATTGTTTGTAATTTGATGCTTGATATTGTATTATACTACCCAAATGCACATACTCTACCTAAAATAACAAGAGCTGTCAATAAGACAGCGCACTCGACTTTTCTCAGTGCTTGACTCTGAATTAGAGCTTTGCCAGTAAAAACTTTATAAAACTTAAAAATTCTAAGTTAAAAATGGGCATAACTCTGTCAAAATTCAAATAAATTGGAGTTATAGGGATTGTTTCTCCTGGTGTAGACTTTGATAGTGGATAACTGTTTTAAGTTTCAAGTCAATAGTTCCATTCACTACTAAATTCGACCAACAAAGATGAGTTTATAAATGTGTGTAAATGTATCAAAGAGGCAATCAAAAAAAAAAAAAGAAATTTGGTTATTATTAATACATTATAAAGAATTCCATGTCATTGTATTCTCACTTCCTTTGTTAATTGCATTATTTTTGATTATATATTATATGTCTAGGTATTGTTTTCTCTTTTCTAGTTAACAACATGTTTGTTACTTTCTTTAAAATTGTATGAACGTGACTATGTATATTGTAATGTTGGTGTTTAGACGATGTACGATGTACAAGTCTGAATAAAATTCTGTTCTGTTCTGTTCTGTTTGATAGTAACAATGATATTTGATGCTATCAAAAGGGTTAACCAAAAGGGTTAACCAAAAATTCTCTGTTAAAAAGGGGCATAACTCCATCAAAATTCAAATCAGTTATAGGGATTGTTTGTCCTGGTGTAGACTTTGATAGTAAATAACTATTTTAAATTTAAAGTCAATAGATTTGATAGTAACAGAGATATTTGACTTTATAAAAAAAGACCAACGGCGACGCCGACTCCGGCGGCGGTGCGAGTGCAATAGCTCTACATTTTCTTCGAAAAATCGAGCTAAAAATATATGTGTATGTATCAATGCAACGGCTACATAGTTTAATGTTAAATGGTCAATTTTATTTTAAATGTTTGAAAGGAATCGCAAAGAAAGGATGCCCAATTCTGTATGATATTATTACTTTTGTTCGTTCCAGATGAGTCTGTTTAAAAGTAACAACATCATACTGAGAAATTTTCCTCACTTATCAGGGGAAGGAAGTGTGCAAATACTACGATTAAGTCAGTTTCGCTGTTAGCGTTTTCTCCCCTTAGCGCTTTGATAACTCTTATCTCAAACAGTGATCAAGTAACAAGACATCATCTCTTACATGCTTGATTGTCTATATACTTTCAATTAATATAAATGAATAGCATTCTTTATTCGGAATGTGAATGTTGTGACTGATGTTTTTCTTTAAACAAAATATTTTAGCAATTTATTTTCTGTGCTTTGCACGAAACAATGGATACTTTTTCGCACCTAATACGCAAGTGTTTCATTAGAAATTTATTCGTTTTAATAATATCATGTATTGGTATTCAAACAATTCAAAGTATACATGTGTATGATGTATGGATGAATACCCTGTTTTAAATGTACGCATGCAGCTATGATAAAACATAGAGTTCTTATGAAATTTGATAATATTGAATTAGGTACATTATATACAATATCTGCACATCTGTTTATAATATATCATCTCCAACACCATTCCCCTTATTTTCAGACTCCTTATCTTTGCATCATATTAACACACACTTATCAATAAGCATCAGTAGCTTTGCGGAGTAACTTTTGTAGTGATTCCTAGTAATTTCAGTCTTCTTTTAAGTTCTTCTGTGGTCCTTTCACTGGCGGGTTTTTCATTTTCTTTTTCAAATTGCTTTAAAACTTAATTACTGACAATTTTTATGTTATGGACACACATTAGAATTTGCTGTTTTTAATGCTTTTTACGATGAAATATAAAATATTATTCCTTGTGCTTGTATTTGTATCTATAGTTATATTATTTTATTAATGTTTGCCCGGTCCTGAAGATTTTAAACGACATTTTGTAGAACGGTTTTAAGTACGTAGAAGAATGGTCACCATAGAGTTTTTCGTTGATAAATCATGATAAGTGTGACACGTTTTCCGTCTTTTACAGAAAATATATATATAAAAACAATTGTCAGACAGATGACTCGAACCCACTTCCCTGCGGTTAGTGGCAAAACGCTTTGTCCGCATGATACATGATGGTATATAATTAGCATTTCAATAGTTATATCGTTGTTTAGGTTCGGACACTGAAAATTTATTTACGAAAACATACGGAATATTCATGAGTGCCAGGTCAATACTTACGGACAATACGTAATTATATTATATAGTTTGATTTGAGAATTATTTTCTTTCCTTGTTACTTATTATTTTTAATAAAGGGTAAACATGAAAAAAATAATAAAACCTAAAATGTTGGCCCAAATGAACACAGGTGGTAATTATTAGTTGTCGATTCTCCATTCATTATGAAACACATGTGCATCTGTCCACTGTTAATTACATCTAATTAAGAGATAAACATCTTTTTTGGCGTAAAACGGCACGCACTAGAAAACTGCTATCAATTTTGTAATCTCACATTAATTCTTTGAAAGGCATTTAAGTTTAGTACTACATTGTCAAAAAATTATAGCCATTTAGATTTCGAAAAATGTAGGAACATTTCAACTTTCTTTGCGAAATTTTTTTACAATTGGTTATTCCATTTAATTATTGGAACATTTTACTAGGTGCGTATAAAAAACCCCTACAAATCATAGCCAATATCTTGTCAATTTTCTTTTAATTCTAATTCATATCAATACAATCCGCTACTTTGACATAAATCACGCATTTAAATTCAAATACTTATGTCGTACATCGGCACGTGTCACGATGTTATACCTTTCAATCATACATGCCGTGATTCGGATGGCAACATACGTGTCCCTTTAGAATATAATTAACATAATTTAATTTCTGCGTACACTGATTTAAGGCATATGACCATAAAATTTATAATGCTAATATTTTGTCAATACAATACGCTGTCCCGTGCCACGATGATATACATGTATACAAGAAACAGGATGCTACCTGACCAAAATGACACTTTAAATTTAATAAATAAATTAATTAAATAAAGTTTAAATAAACTAATTTACTGAAACACCCAGTCATTTTGTCAAAATAAGTCATAATAAATATATTGTATTATTATTTTGGTTATAACTGTAATGCAACTACAGAGCTGCTTTCACTTTTATTTTCGAATTTTTAAAAACATATCTCAGTATTTTCAAAGGAAAATGCCACGAAAACTTTAAAAAGAAAAAAAACTTTTAAAAGAACATTTGTTAGACGGAACGCACCTAAAAATCATGCTAAACTCTGTTAAATAATTATACAATCATGTATTCCTATTCCGGCACGGCTCTATCTTATCGTAAAACTTAGCACGTTTTTGTCAATATACAGAAAGCGTTGCAACTCTGTTTTTAAACTAATTTAGAAGCAAGAAAGAAATAACTTATTTTATAATAAAATATATGTCTAGAATGTGCATGGCGGGAACTTTCTAAATATATCAGGGATGGAAATTTAACTTTAATATTTCCATCAAAAATAATCAGTAAAAACAGGGTTATCGTGTAATTCTGCCAAATATATATAGGGAGTATATTGAATTTGAGAGACTTTTTTCAAACGAATTTAGAAGCAACCAAATATTGACTTATTTTGAAGAAAAATATACCATCGTAAAGGTATTGAATTGATTTTTAAGGAAATATCAGGGATGGTATAATAGAATAAATAGAAATATGTAATTTATGACATTTTCTATGGTAAATGTATCATTTTCCTATATAAATCAATGTAAGTTTAGGAATAGGATTTATCAGTTGCGCTGTCTGGTGGCTTATCAGAATATGTGCCGTAGATGTACTGATAAGATCGCCAAAGAGGAGAATTGTTCAACATGTACATGTTTCCTTACAAACGTTATTTAAGTAAAATTAAAAAATTGTATTTATAATTCTGTAACTGTAAGCTTAATAACGGTCAGTACACATTCTGACTACGTAGCATTAATTAAAAACAAAGTCTGACGTCAAATATTGCCTCAACAGATGGCACCCTATTTACAAACTCCCAGTACTAAATAATAACTTAATATGACTTTGACTGCAGAACGACTGACAAACGGACAAGGATAAGACAAACCTATATGCGGTTCGACCGGGGAATAAACATCTAACGTTTTCAGTTTCATTGTTATCGTTAGAACATCTGGGAGAGTATTTTGAGTGTTAGCATTTTCTCATATATGTAATCGAATTAAGCAATTTACAAGTAAACAAATATATTTATTTAGCATTTGTAAGTACCTAGTGAAGCACATATTGCAATTGCATTTGAAGACTACCACAAAGTTAACACTAACTATTAAAAAATCCAAAATGCGTTGGACACGAAAACCGTTGTGCATTAGGAAATATCCCTTACATAGAAAATATCATAATTATACAACTTATAACGCCATGATAGCCCATCATTAGACAAGTGCAAAAGAAAAGAGAAGTGTAAATATCTCGTAATACATTTTAAATGAATAGGATGTTGTTACAATATCATCCATCAGATGTTTGTCACAATCCAAGGGAATCATGATATAGCTCTGGTATATGAGAATTGATGATACATTAAAAATCTCAATTTCAAAGTGCTTTGGCTCCCACTCCGGTTCTTAGCGCCTCCTCTGCGGCGATGGCTCCTCCACACGGTGTTAAATGCACATGTACGGGATAAACACGCTAGTAAACCACATAAGTCATGCAGCAGTAAGATATGCTTTTCAGCAAGATTGATGCAGGGACTATTAAATCTTAAATTTGTGTAAATTAGGGCGAAATATATGGGAAAATGTCTACTTTTGGTTTGGACTTGCTCTGTTTTCCGACTTTCAAAAGTTCTCACGTCAAGGAATGCTTTTACCTTGCAAAATGGCCTTCATATATAAAAAGTATAATCATTTCTGAATGGAACTACATTCGCTATTATTTGAAATAGGGCCTTAAATTTATCTGAGAAAGGAAACAATCAACTCACCCTTCTTCTTTGTTTACATTCTGCATTAAGTTCCGGTCATTAGCGCCTCCTCGGAAGTATCATTGGCTCTTTTTTCAACTCATCTCCTCAAAGAGGACGAGCCAGTGTTTACAGGCCGTGTATACGCTGGATATCAATAGATGGCTTGACGGCACATAGTACGAATTCGTTTTATAGTGATAGTTTTGACGGTTCGAACCTTGCATTCGACCGACATTTTTTTATTTTTTTTTTTATTTTTTTGCATTACATACTTTGTGTAAAATTGTTTTTCCCTGGTTTCGAATTCATTGTTTTGTTTCCTATTTTCGTATAACATTTTTAGTTTCTTTAACTCAGTCGATACTGAAATTATGGCCATAAAGTGCTTTTAATAAATTGAAGTGTAGGCTTGTTGTAATTTCTTTGAAACTAACTTGTACAGGTTAAAAAATATCAGGAAAGCTTGAAAACGTAAAACCAGATTAAAGGCGGGGTGTATTTAAACATAATTAAGTGCCAATAGTAATATATATATATATATAAGTTACTGAACAAGTTAGAACTAGATTAACTAACTCGTTTTGTTTTTGTTGAATCGTATTTAAGAAAAAAAATACAGTTTTAAAAATAAAATTTTAATGGGTCTGGGAATCGAAATCCAAACGAAAAATTATACTACGAATACCGTAACCGCTTGGCCAACGAGAAATTCTGACCGCATCGTAAACGTATTGTCTGCAAGTATTGACCTGACACTCATTAATCTCCGCCAATAGTTTCGGAGATTTTCGTTTTGTATCCTGAAAATATCTATACTACTGAAAAAACCTATATAAATAACCAATGACACGATGGCGTGGTGGTAAGGTGACTGACTTCCATGCATGTTACCACGAGTTCAAAAACATCTCGGACCACTTTCTTTAAATATTTTATTGTAGTTTTATGTTATCGATATTGCTTTTATACTTACAGTATTTACATAACATATTTCACAAATTCTATCTGTTATTTCTTGTATTATTGATTTTCTTGAAACGTTGTTGACAAGTACTATTTCTTTTTTATCTGAGAAACTTTTACAGATTTTTTATCCATTTTGTTCCACAACGGTTAACGAGACTACATGTGTAGATTCTATTTCTTTCAAGAAATAGACCATAAAGTTTAATCAGATAAGTGTGGCAATTTTTGTACTTGTAAAGTTTGCAGATAAAATTTGAAAAAAAATAGGTCAAATACAGTACTCGAACAATCAACACCGAGATTGGCAGGTAAACAATTTGTCCTCGCAGCTACTTGCACATGCAATATTAGTTAAATTATAAAGAAATTTATCATGCAACTACTAAGCAAAGTGCCTGATATCACTTGCCTGATATTTTATTTTGATATCAGGTCATTGACCTGATATCAAAAGTAAGCTCCTCCCATATTGATGGACTAGTTTTTACATCAGTTTCCTTCCACATCGAATTTTACTACAGAATCCAGTTTTGATGTTGCACGACTTTTTTCTAAACAGATTCTCTAATCTTAGCTCATTTCCTTAAATATGCTTGTCTCCACATCACACAGACAATATAATTTAGTGACGTCACTGTCTCTGGAACTGGAAGTGAAATTTTCAGCGCTTTGGACATGTAGTTGTCTGAGTCAAAGGTTTAATAATATGGAAATAAAGCATGTTTTGATTTATTCAAGAGGATGATTTTTTATTACGCAGATAAGAATTTATTCCATTGTTAGTTTTATACGAATATCAGAAAGTCATTAAACATTGTCGAAATTGAAATCAATATGGCTGCCGTATTGTTTCGTTCAAGTGTTTCAGGGGCGGATGAATTTTCAAATCCGTACAATATGAATTTATTAATTTTTGCTTCAGAAGTCAACTTTTACGAAACAGAAGATGAGGACATATGTTGTTCTGGGTAGGTTGTATGAGTTTCATGACAAATAGAATAACAGACAACTGTCTTTTGATATCAATGCTATCAGGCTCCCTCATCCCTTCCAGCCCATATTAACCTCGACCTAATAACATTGGTATCAAAAGACAGTAGACTGTTATTTTCTATTCATATGCAATAGTTATATCGCTACATCACTATTAAAGGTGGATAATCAGATTTTGGCCATGTAACGGATTTGTTCGAAACTTTAGCATCTGATCATTTACACTCATTTATGTTCACCTAACACTTAATACAAATTAGATTTTCACTGGAGGTATTTTTAAAATTTCAGTTTCCTATCCTGGTTGCCCAACCAAGATAGAGTTATTTTATCATAAATATAAATTTGATTAACATACTTTGCCTAAGGAAATGTATAAATATTAGACATATTGTAATATATTTGTAAAATATTTGCATTGAAAATATGTATTTAGATGGAATTCATTAGAAACGCAAGTTTGAAAAATTATTATTACCTCCCTTCGCCTATCTTGGTTGCGCAACCAAGATAGATTGGAAATAAATGAATTCAGAAGCTACATACAGCTTTAAAACTTGCATTTTGGTTCAGATTGTTCAATAGTTGATATGTCTATCAAATGCAAATGTAAAACTAGACATTATATCGAAATAAAAAGAAATACCCAGCTTTTTATATACTTTCATATTAAAGGGGAGTAATTACAAAATTTCATAAAAATAATAAAATATACATTTCAAATAAGAACCTAACTCTATGTAATCGGTCTTTTTGTTCCTTAAATAATTCTCTACCAGAATATACAAAAAGTAAAAAATGTCATAAAATGTTGTTTAAATGTGATTGACCACCTTTAAGCAATTATTTACGCAATAATACGGAATGTTCATAAGTGCAAGGTCAATACTTAAGGGCAATAGTGTGCTGACTTCATTTTATATTATTATTTAGTTACATTTTCAAAACGCCATTACGCTACGCGATACGTAATAGTTATTGTTCGAGGAATAGGTCTGCATTGTGTTTATAGACCTGTGAGGGATTTGTGAACCGAGCGAGCGTAGCGAGCGAGGTTTCAAATCACCTCAAAGGTCTTTAAACACTATGCAGACCTATTCCGAGAATGATAACTGACTTACCTACATGCTTCTTTGTTTTACATAGTCCAGATTGGTTTCGGATTTGAAGAACGTTTGTAACGTGTATGTATGATTACAAACAAATATTTAGAAGAAGGAACAAGACAATATGTGCTACAATTTATCGGATACTATTAATATAACAAAGGTCCAACTTGCTACTCACCTGTAAGTATATTTGTCAGCAACTAGGACATGACATTTTGCTTTGCATGAAAAATCCGTGCACATTTGGGAAATATTCGGACGATTATAGTCTCTTTCTGAGATCATCAATGTGTGTCTAGTCAATTAGTCAGAATTTGACGCGAATGGTATATTATAAGTTTTTTATGCCCGCAAGATGTGCATATAAAATTGCATTGTCCGTCCTTCAGTACGTGTGTCCGTGTGTGCGTCCGGTAAATGCTTGTCCGGGATGTATGTCTTCCATTCAGACAGGGATTTTGAAATAACTTGGCATAAATGTTTACAATAATGAGACGACGTGTCATGCGCAAGACCCAGACCTCTAGCTCCAAGGTCAAGGTCACACTTTTTATTATTACATCATCACAAGAAATGCTATCATAATATACCGTGATCAGGTACACGCAAAGAAGACACAACGAAATGTGCTAAAAAACTGCGCGCACACCATCGAGAAGATATTAAAACCTTCAGTCTTCTTGACAATGAAAGTAACGAGTACAACTAATTAAGAGGCTTGTAGTTCGAGGCCTCAGTTTGTATTGACATGGCAACGATTTGAATAGACATTATATAGTTTAAAGTCGTTCTGGTCCTCCACATCTTAAGTGGTCTATAAGGTGTTTATAGACCTCATCGGAACAAAGAAGCCGGTAGGTAACTATACTTATACGCTCTATTGATCATGTCATCACTGTCACCTGATGTTTGCAAGGTGCTCGCTGAAGGCCGGGGATTCCGTTTTATTATAAACCGGAAAACCCTTATCAGAAATGGTAGACGAATGTTTTTATTTTAGATTTATTAGGAATACAACGACTTTGGACAGAATTCGATGAAAAATACATTGTTAGAACATTAAATATGCCACATAAAGGTGAATATAGGTAAACGTTTGATTTTATAAATTCTCACACCACGTGTGGGTTAGTCGCTTTAAAAAATAAAATCAACATTGTGGCGGCAAATGGGTCAAATTTATACAGTAGTACTGAAACAAACAAGAATGCACGCAATGGTTCATATAACCCAGTCAGATAAGTTTAGGCTATTACATTTTGAGGTATGATATCTTTAAAATGCTGCCTAGCTTTCATATTTTAACTCGTAGGAATAAAACATAAAAAGATAGACTTGTAAGTTAAAAAGAGTCACAAACCCATCTCATCGTGAAAACACAAGTCCGATTTCTATGCAGCAGTCTTTCATTTAGCTACAAAGATGTTGAAACATTCTTATCCCAACTTGCCCATATCCGAAATAAGAAGACTGCCACATACTCTTTAAGTCATTTTAAGTGCATGTCTTACGTCTTTTCCTTAAGATGTCCAAACTAAATGTCAATTCATCTCAGCTATAACAACGCAATAAAAGTCTTGTATGCATAAACAGCTTGGCTTAGCGACAATAAAATACAGAATTGTTTCTTCAAAAACATGCAGATTCAACAGAGTCTTCGTTTTATAGCTCTCCATTTGTAAATGTTTTTTTAAACTTAAAGCTTTTCGTATGTTTTGTCAGAGTATTTTCAAGGTTTGCATTAATTATCTAAGTCTTTGCCAATGTTAAAGATTTAAGGCGTCAAATAGCAACACACTTTGATAACTCCAGAGAATTCCAAATACACAAAGAACGCCGATTAAATTGGTCGTCATATTGTTACACCGGTGGCGAATGATATTAAGTATTCCGAATTGTAAAGCTATTTTAAATTCAGGAGCGAGCTAGGATGACTTAATTGTACAATTTAAATCTAGTTTATAAAGATATGCTTTTAATGTTAGTTTAGGTTCTTAAGAATGATCTGATGTATGAGGGCTAAAGTCAGGTATTGAAATATTTCTCAAGGTTTTTAGTGGTTACAACCATTCCTCCGACCATTCTGTAGTACATGTTATGACAGCTTATCATGTTCATGTGTATTTGTTATTAACGTACCTAAAACATCCAAAACTCCAAACCCAGTTGTAAGGTAAATACGACTGTTCAACGTATGAAACCAAGTCAAGTATCTTCGTTTGTATTCCTTTGGCGGCTTCTATCATGAGTATAATGATAATAATATTATATATATAATTAGGGTAAAAAGCTTATCAATTTGCTACCTACGTATGTGTTCTTGTATACAAACTTAACTATACTGGGTTATACAAGTTGCACAATTTTAAACAGTGAAAAGAAATGAATCTATATTAGAATGTTGTTTACCTAAGAGTTAAGTTTATTGTGTCGCCCCTTTTGAAATGATTATCCAAATCAGATAATGAACCAATTTTGCCCTGTACACAGTTTCACATATATTGTGTGTATTTGTTTGTTTTGGGTTTAACGCCGTTTTTCAACAGTGTTTTGGATATGTAACGGCGGGCAGTTAACCTAACCAGTGTTCCTGGATTCTGTACCAGTACAAACCTGTTATCCGCAAGTTATTGCCAACTTCCCCACTTGAATCAGAGCTGGAGGACGAATGATATCAGACATAATAGAGTCTTTACGGAGAACATACGCCTCGCCCGGAAATTGAACTCACGGCCCAGCGATCCGTAGATCTGCGCTCTCCCATAGTGTGCGTATTAATTAGGGATAAAGACATATACTTATGAGTAGAGAACGTAAGTACTTGCATGTGTAAGTCATAAGACAACTTCCCAGCTTAAATTGTCGGAGAAATGCCTAAGTACCCCTTAGGGAATTCGAAGGCAGCAGCTTAACTTCACTTAAACATTCGGCAGCGGAAGCCATCTTTTATAGTTATTCTTATTTTAAAGAGAAACTGTTAATAACACGTTTATAGCGCTTGACTATTAACCTCCCTTCAGGTAATGTTAGTGCCGCATGTTTCTAAAGGTTGCAGAAAGGCAAAATTATTCCAGAATGTGAAATTGTTAATTCTTTTGCAAGGTACAGTTTTAACCCAGAACAATGCTATATAAAGGAAACATTTGTGTTTTATCTATATTGACGAAAATACGAAAAAACGTAAATTAATAACCTTTAATAAGATTTCAAATTCATTTAAGCAGATATCAGGCATTTGACGTTAAATATAAAAATCTTCAAGGAACTTTCAAGACCGTTACTATGAAATTGTTTAACATAAATTACAGTTTCCTACGCTATTTATGCACATGTATATCCAAGAAACGTTCTATTTACTGAATGTAGACTTAAGCAGTCAACTTGCTTATATTTGTACGATATTGCTTTAAGCATTTCCAAGTGGTAGGCGTGCGTCTGGTTACCGGGCAAATCGATTTAAATCTTCTGCAGACCGTTCCAAGTTAGCATATCTCTCAGGATGATCGTTTCGCTGATATTAATTGTTCTGTCCTGTTGCATCTTATAAGTTCTATGTTGGTCTTTAAGTGTTCTTTGGAAGCGTACTGCACAACAAGCAAAAAGGATTTTAACTGTTGATTTTACTTATTCTTCAAGATATTTGCAAATTGAATGTCATGTTTGTCTTTTGTAAAAAGTAGAAACAAAACACAGAGAATGTCTTGTCATTTTAAATGATATAGTCAGGTCTTTTCTTCAATTTATCCGAATTAAATGACATTTCAGTTTAACAAAAACACTTAAATAAAAGTGTGATTTGCATAGAAGGCTATGGTAAACAATAAAAACTGAAACATTTCTGTATTCTTATTATTATGTAGAAATTCGGATGCTTAATTGAGTTGCTATTTCTTTCATATTTATGACGACTTTTGCGCCGTATCTGTGTTTATGTCAAATTGCAGAAAAGAAACTTATAATTTCTAACAACTTCTAAAAAGACAAACATTTGAAACACTACCCTAATTTAGTAAACGTCCGGTTTTACTTGTTTATGGGCCAATGAGTCGTGGGTTCAATTCACTGGCGAGGCGTATGTACTCCATGACGATTTGAAAAAAGACACTGTGACTGAATTCATTTGTCCTCCACCTCTGACTCATATGGAGAACTTTACAGTTACTTGCAGAGACAGGTAGAGAATCCAGTAATACTGGATAGGTTGACTGCCCGCAGGTAAAAGAACTGAGATACTGTTAAAAACGATACTGAACCCAAAACAAACAAACAGACATAAAAAAGTTTCACATGTCTCTTGATACTGGTAACATTTCTCTTTTTAGTAAACTCATAATATTTCTTCTTGTCATTTCAAGGACGCACATTTTGGGTGGTCTTTACAAGAAACGTAAAACAGACTATGTACAATTTTGTTGAGATATTTTGTCTCCAAAATCTACCTTTCGTTAACTCATAAAATCCACCTCAAAGACGAAGAATAAATCACATCAGTGTATGACAGACATTATGAAACGAGAGATAATTGGCTTTCTGCACGCAATATTTCTTTTTGTTGCGGTAAATGTTCTATAATTATAATTTTAGGACAGCTAGCAGTCTTTCCTGCTAAGGAAAAGATAATGACTTGAACTGAGCGTTCTAATTGTGTTTTATTGAACGCATCTTTGAACGGCTGCAGGCGAGATAAGAGCTAGCTGTACTTAAATAATGTTTGCATAACCTAGATATATGTATAGTTGGGTATTCCATACTTGGAATTCTTTCAGCTAGTTTCAAAAAGAATGAAGAATATAAAGAAATTATTCAAACGCGTTACAAATCGAGAGAATATGTGTTAAGCCTTGTGCAAAATCATTTTCTGACAAGAAAATAGACAAATACTGAACCTTATTATTGAAATCGCAAATCAGATAATAATGGTTGATGATTTTGTTTCCGTTTCTTTATTCATTCTTGATTTCTTCTTCTAAGTAAATTACAAGATACAACAACGTCCAAAATAGTTCAATACTTTCCCATCAGGTTCTCCAGGGCCATTTATCAAGGTTTTTTACTTTGTTGTGCAATTTTTATGCTACTTAAAACAGGACACTATGTAGGTGGCTGGCATTGGGTTGGCGGAAGGAGTTTCCAGAGTAGATTATAAATTTCTTTTGTCTACGTAGTTTTATTTCACAACAATGTCGAAAAGAATTAGTATTACTCCATTTCTTCTTACAAATAAAGTATATTTCTGCTTATGACAAATGTGGAACGTTCCTCCATTTTTGCAAAACTCGAGAATTAGAGTACATTTGTTTCACAGCCACGCGGTATACCTTCTTTCAGCAAAACATGCTCTCACAATAAGACTAAAATAGTGTAAATGAAAGTGGTTGAACATTCTTCCCTTTTGCATAACTTGATACCTCATGTCTAATAGTTTTCATGTCATACCAATTTCAGAAGGGGGGACAGTTCCCCCTTTTCTTCTTTCAAAAAATGTGTACGTCTGCTAGAGAAAAAGGTGGAACATTCCTCCCTTTTTTCGAAACTTGAAAATACATTTTATTTCACAGCAACTTAATATTCTTCCTTTCAGCAAAACACAAAAAATCTTAAATAGGGTAACACTTTCTTCCTCTTTGCGAAACTTGATATCTCATGTCTGAGTATTTTGTACTACACAGCTATTTCCAGATAGGGGATGTGGTGTGGAGGTGGCGGAATATTCCTTCCTTTCAATGATACAGGTTTTTCGGCGACGCCGTCTAAATTCGTTTTCGTTACCTATGCCACGTGACTTCAGTTTGCAAATCAAACTACTTGATAACGCATTATAGATAATTTATCAAAATGGAAGATTTATGCAACACTCTTCCTGATTGGACGAGAGTGTCAATTTCTTTCACTCTGTTGATTGTGCTACGCTGAGTGAAATGTAGACAAAGCGTTTATCCTAAACGACGCTGTTCACAGTTTTAAAGCTAACTTTGGCTCAGTATATTTAGCAAGAATATTGATATATCTCAAAATGATAAGTAAGTTTAATAAATATGATAAAAACCAGTTCAAATACCAACATATATCAAATTAAAGAAAGAGCTGAATACGGTCTGCGTATCACATGAATAAGGGTGTGATAAGAGTCTTTTATGTAGAGAAGTGCTTTTTAAAAGATTTTCCTTATTGCAATTGTCGTCTGTATATGAAAAGGTTTCTTGCTTTTGTGACTTATTCAGATTGCATATTAAAATGAGTACTTGTTTGCTTTGATATATTAGTTATAAATTATTTAACTGATTTATTATATATGAATATTTTTCTTTAGTATGGTATGCAAATACTGAACTCAGTTGAAATCTGTTTTATTATATATATGCTATATAATGACTGAATCTCATTACGCTGAAATGAAGGTACGCTGCATACAGTTTATCTATGTGATATGACTACGGTCAAACTTTGTTTATGAAACAGAAATATTGAAATAATTGCAATTGTATGTTTTGCTTGACCTTCACTTTTTATAGGTGTGACGTCATTGTCCAAACATTCATGAATAGCGAATATGCATTTGTTAAGCGGGATCAGATGGCCTATTTTAGAAATAAAAAATAATAATAAATAAAAAAATCCTTTGATTTTTTCTCATGTATTCTAATCAAACTTGATTTGTAGCATCTTTATTAGGCCCGCAACCAACCTTGTTCAGCTGGGACATTTGACCCCTCTTAGGGGCTGCTAGAGCTAAAACTAGAAATGCCTTTATACAGCGTCTCATGAACAGCTTGGTGGATCTTTGTCATACTTGGTCTGGAGCATCATTATAAAGTCCTCTTCCAAATTTTATATAGGAACTTGGGCCCTATTAGGGACCACTATAGCTAAAAGTAGATATGCCTTTCTTCGCATTAACCACTAAAATGTAGTGGATTTTTATCAAACTCGATGTGTAACAATATCGTAAGGTCTCCTGCTATTTTGTTACAAATGGGGATAGGGACCAATTTAGCTAAAAATATAAACACGTTTAATGACCTCTTCTCATGAACCGCTTCATGAATCTTCATCAAACTACTGCTGTAATTATTTGTCTAAGGATAAACGAAACAAAATTGCAACCCTACGAAACCTTTGCGAAAAATTAAAAGAGAACCATTTAAATTGTTAAAGTGCGGTGTTTAGTTTTGCAGTTTGAAAAATGTTAGATGAAAGATGAATGTTAGATGAAAAATTCATAAATTTCTTTCCTTATTACAATTCGCCGACCATCATTTTTAAAGATATTTCTTGTTACGAATAAGGCTGATAAAAAGAATTGAACATCCCTCTCTTTTGCAAAACTCAAAAATGCATGGCAATTCTACCTATATATAAGCATAGAAAAAGCATGTCTGACATTCTGTTGTACGTATCGTTGCAAATAAATTATAATTCTACCAATGCATTGGGTGGAAAGATCTTTTATAAGACTTGAGAGATCACGTCTCTTTCTCAATATTTCTGAGTGTTTACGTCTAAGTTGTTCTTATTTCACAATTTGAGCCGCACCATGAGAAAACCAACATAGTGGGTTTGCGACCAGTATGGATCCAGACCAGCCTGCGCACCCGCGCAGTCTGGTCAGGCTCCATGCTGTTCGCTTTTAAAGCCTATTGGAATTGGAGAAACTGTTCTGGATCCATGCTGGTCGCAAACCCACTATGTTGGTTTTCTCAAGGCACGGCTCATTTCATTTTTGTATTTCGAGAGGAAAGAATATTCCTCTCTTTCAACACTAGGTGTGTACAAAAAGGGCACATTTACTGTTAAGGAAAATGTTCCTCCCATTCGGAAAACTTGAGATTTCAAGTCTCTCCTTTGACACGTCTAACTAGTATAATCAATATGCAGTACAGCAACGTCATAGAATCATTTTAATATTCTGTTAAGGAGGCACGCCTTCGGATTTGTGCCAAATGTTTAGAAATTAGAAAATACACAGTTCGTTCATTTGGTAGTAAATAAAAGATAAAAATAAATTATAAACTGTTCGTCTGGAGGCATAGATATCTAATGACTTGATGTACATTGAACTTTTAGAACAAATCGTAATGAACAAGTTTAAAAAGTATTTTCAAGTCATTAAAGTAACAGCAAATATTACATATCCTAGATATACTAGTAATATCCCGACTGGTATATAATTACCCTAATAGAAACAAGTATTCACCACTTGCAGACAGAATTAGCTATACGCTATATTACATCTCCTTGGTAACGATTGACCGAAGATTTATGTGTACAGTTACAAACGAGGTCATATTATTCAACTTGTCTTCAAGCAATTCTGGGACAACGTATTATCCGGAATAATTAGAATCTGGCTAGCTATGCGCAGTACCGAAAACAATTGCGTTGATATTAGTTTCAATAGTGGACCATTAATCAAAAGTTTTCCAGAACAGTAAACATTCGATATTAGTTGTGATGGAAATGTTGAACGTAAGCTGTCATCGTCAGAGGGCATTTCAAAAGACGGGTAAGCTTGAATAAACGACCAAAGCATGGGTAAGCCTGAATAAAAGACCATCTTTGAATTAAAACCACAATGGTAATACCTGCCTTGAAAGGTCTACAACTAATATTACTTTAACGTTTATTTGTGCCAGTTGTTACAAATTACCATTCTATTCATTTCCGGCAGTACTCTTTATAGTACTATACTCTGTAAATATCAGCTGTTTTATTGGTGAAATCATAGCCTCTAGCTGTAAAAGCAAAATAATTACCAACATGTTTATTTTTTAACGAAACCTCTAACGTAATAAATGCTTTCATACGTTCATTTGTAATATTATGTCAGCCCAACCATTAGATTACATTGAAAGTGTAGACAATGTTCCATTTCCCATCCTCAAGCGTACATGTATTTGGGCAAAAGAAGTACACCAATCTGTTGAGAATTGTTTTCCTATATAGAAAGTCTGAAAATATATTCATTATGGGTAGATATGTAAACAACTATATGAAATAGGGAAGTACTATTTCATGGCGCATGCATGATGCCAAATATAGTACGTTGAAGTGTCGTCAATGCGTAACTGTGTTTTAACAGTGTTAAAATACGGGAAGTAACACATCCCGCGGAATAACACGGGAGTGCGTAAACGTCTGATAAGTTATTTGTTTGCGCCTAAAAACTATTCAGTGTGTACGAATTAAGTGTAACACTTTTCCGTTTTGTCATTGCTATTCTGAAACGTCTTTTATATAAGATAGTAGATGAAATATAGTAGCATTCTTTCTTGGCGGACGTAGCTTCAAATTTTTAAAGGTAATGTGCATGAAAATCATATTAGAATACGCAACATTGGAGGCCACAAGAAGAGGGGAAGGGTGGCTATTGGAATATGCCCGACCGAAATATGGTTACAATTTCTTACAGTTATAATTTCTTACATGGTGTGACGTTGTAGATTTTGTGTAAGGTTTGACCTTGCGAAATATTAGAAATAAATGAAATATATAAAATGTTTCCATGGAACAACTGTTACAGAACATATTGTATAAAAGAAGGTTTTCTTAAATTAGGCCAATTTAAAGAAGAAAATAAATATTATTTAAACAAAGTGGTGCTAATGTATAATACCTTCTCACCCTTAATCATCACAGGCCGACTAGAATCTCTAGAAATCGATATGGTGCTTATGCATAATACTAATAATTAATCCCTCAAATCACACGACGTGTAGAATATCCAAAACTGTTTGATGAACCTTTTTCTGTTTGGAATACAGTTGTCTCACATGTTTAATTGCTTTATGTTTCCTTTCATTCTTGTCGAGAATAGTTGAAAGGCATAAAATAAGCGAAAACTTCCTAATAATTAAGGTTCATGGTTACCGTTCCTAATTGGCTTTAAGAGGCTTCTTGTAAGCAATCAGGTACTTGTAATCTATTCGCAAGATTTTATGGCAGTGTTGTACTGAAGAGCTCCAGAACTGACAACACAATATAAAACAAGAGTTATCAGCAAACTGTTGTATACTCTCTGACTATAACAAAGCACTCAGGAAGGTAAATATAAGATATATTAGTAAATAAGAGGGAGTGTGATTATTAGGTGAAATAATGAAATGCAAATGGAATCGAACACGGATCGCTGACGTTGTAGTCCAACCTGATAAACACTGCACCATTCTCTCATAAACACTGCATTTATTTCTGTTTGGTCAGGCTATGTCTCTTGAAAGTTGTTACAGGTGAAATCCGTATAAAAATACAGTATTATGAAAAGTTGTGAAGTGCTAGAACATCTGACAGGACAATAACTTCTGACAGGACAATATATACATATCGACATTTTCCCTCTAAGTCAGACCGCTGCAGTACAACAAAAAATATTGTCAACTGGAGTGCAACTCATTTTTCAAAGCAGCTATGATTTATTTTTTCTTGTATGATTCTTTCTTTGACGTTATTCACAAATTAATCCAGAGCTGTTAGCACTTCTTTAGAGCAGATTTCAATGTCTAATTTCTTTATTTATTTTAGGGACAATTTTCACTGCTAATAGTTTGCTTGTTGTACATTCTGTCTACTAAAAGATCATCTTATGGATTATATCAAAATCTTTAAGTGTCCTTTGGTGGTCGAAAAAGAAAGTCTCCTTGCAACTAGACTCAATCTATATTGTATTTTTGGATCATGGAGTCATTTCAATGTTCATCTATAAGAGTATTATGGTTAAACAGATACTAGGGCACACGAAGGATGTTGCACTCTTCAATACCTCTAGTGAACAGACTCAATCGAACAACCCTTCGATTAATAAATGGAACTGCCCAAACTAAATGATGGACTAGTCCATTTTATGAATTTAGCAGGGTAAATGTTAAACAAATAAAGCCTACATGAAAATAACCAAATCTACACCAGTGAGCTTCTCGTTATGTTTGCTTATCTAAACAAAGTAGACAAGATTTACCCTGCTAAGTTTCAAAAAAAGGCTAGTCCATCATTCAATTTGTGCATACCATTTACTATTCGAAGGGTTGTTCAATGAAAATTTACTGACTGATTAGTGAACAGTGCAGACCATGATCAGCCTGCACGAATGTGCAATTTGATTTTTGTCCGCACTGGTCACAAAGATAATATATAAAATCACTTGCCGTCAGCGGGCTAAAGGTTAAACTGCAGATAAATTTTGTGATTGGTAATGACAGCACTTTTAGTTTTCTGACCTTAAGTACAAAGAATATGTCACGTGCGTGGTATTACATTTAGCACGGAATGTTAATATATATGCACGAAGTCTGTAATTCATGTAAATTAAGCTTTGTAATCGCATAATGCTGAAAGCATCTCTTTAACACTGCAGAAAAATCTATAGAACACCTAGCGGTCTTTTAGAAAGACTTCTAAGAAAGAGTATATTGAAATGTAAAAAGCAGTACATTTGATACACCAGAAGGAATGAACTGTACAACTGAAACAAATATGTTAATATGGTGTGGTTATATGCAAAATGCTATGCTAATATTTGGTTTGTTGCATTTTGTGCATAAATAAACCTGTTTATATTTATGGGCCCCTGTTTCAGTTAGGAGGTTGCGACGAAAACTGTATCTTAGTATTTAGTGGCGCGCTAGTTGTTCCCCTTTGCATTTTCAGCGCGTTTTTTAACGAAAAAGCGTGTATTTCGTTTTTGAATTTGACACGTTTGCTTTCCCATTTCAATCCTGGTCAGCAATGGAATCAACGAATTTATCCCACCCTCCCATCTCATATTTGCTGATATTCTTGATACAGATATCTTTGCTGTTTCTGTTCATCTCTTTTTCAGGCTCCTGCTTCAGCCCACAGCATACCCCATAACGGAACAGGACAATAGCAGTATGTTGTACTCCCACAATCAACACTGAAGGCTGTGTAGTGACTTAACAGTAATTTTGTTGTGTAATAAGGTCTACGATCATTCTTTAGAAGTACAAATAATCAAAATAATGACGGATTCTGTGAGATAATTGCTGATAAGAAGTACTTAAAAATGAAATGAAATACCTACAGGGTCAGACATTTTAGTGTAAGCGCTGTTAGTAAATGTTCTGTTGAATTCCAACAACTCAAACTGGCAGGTATATAATTATTAACTTTAATTTTTGTCAAGGCTTTATGACCTTTTCATAAAATAATAATTCTAATTTGAAAATGCACTGTGGGAGTAAAACAGTATCAAAGCCATATGAGCCATGCCATGGGAAAACCAACATAGTGGGTTTGCGACCAGCATGGATCCAGACCAGCCTGCGCATCCGCGCAGTCTGGTCAGGATCCATGCTGTTCGCTTTCAAAGCCTATTGGAATTAGAGAAACTGTTAGCGAACAGCATGGATCCTGACCAGACTGCGCGGATGCGCAGGCTGGTCTGGATCCATGCTGGTCGCAAACCCACTACGTTGGTTTTCCCATGGCACGGCTCATATGTATTAAAGTAAACGTTTTACTCGACATTATATTTTGATTCAGAATGGTATCAAGTAAATTGTTTACGTTACTGCTCTGTGTAGTGAATAGTCTACAATCCTTGGTTGATGGTTCACCCCTTTTCAGCTGTCGGCCATCGGCCATGCTTTATATTTGGGGGATGTCAAGAGCCCTTAACGCAGTAGATGCTTTGACATAGCATATTAGTCTAAATTGCGGGCCTGCACTTGTGTTTCGTGGATGTTTACAAGCTCTCGGTCGGAATTTACTAGAAGCCAATAAAACATTCGGTCGAGGATTGAGAGTCAAGACAGTCGTTGTATGAAATAACTTTTAACTTTGTAAATATATTCTTTTAACAAAATTAAGAATGTCAGTTTATTTGTAGAATACTGTTTAAATATGAGTTCATTATAATCGATTAAAAACAAAATGGCATTCCAACATAGTTGGGTGTGATTTCTAAGTCATGTTTTGTGTCATAAACTGACGCCGAAGGTTGACCTCAATTTGTGTCATTAGATGGCGTCATAGTTGAAGGCATTGCCAAGTTGTAGGACTCTGTAGTGTGGATACCCAACTTGATATCAGTTTTCAGTTACTTTGATCAGTGTATGGTCTGTTCTAGACGTCTGGGTCGCAAGTTGGTACGTGCATTTCTCATTTTCCTGTACATGCGTTCGTTTCACAGTTCAGACCTATCTTCGGGAACTTTGTTAGGTAAATGACCATTGATAGGAGTAAAGTGTACCGGTATTTCATTATGTCACTGTCCCCCACACCTTACCTGCTTACTACGCATTTGTTTACGATGAGTAGTGTTATTTCAACTAAAATCATGAACACTTTGTTGTATGAAGTGTACATGTTTACATGTATTTTGTAGCTCTTCTGCTCCCACATTTTGCAAAGTTAGGCATGGAAATCATGCGAAATAGTTAAAAAGAAATTATTGTAATAGAATATTGTTAAATATTTAAGCATGCTTGAATTCGTTCCGTTTTTCAGTATTTCAAGGAATAGTCTAAGCATTTGAATGTGTAATACTTTGGCTACGAAAACATGTTTCCCCCTGTCCGAGTTTAAAGTGGCTCGTATTTTGTTTGCAAAATATACAAACGAGTTTATTCTTCGTAACAAACTGTAGGAACCTGAACTGTGATGTTTAATATAGAGACTCCATTGTGGTATGCATCTTAATAGATATGACGGCATCTCGTATAATATGATGCCGTATGTTTGCTTTTCTATCATCAGAATGTTAATTTGTTGATTATTGCTTTATCTTATTAGTAAGGTACTTTTTTACTCTCTAATAACTTATGTGTATCGTTGGCAAGTTTTTCCCTTTGCAGCCATCACTGGGGATAATTGTTCTTTCGCTGGATTCAAATTTTGTCTTATGTATTTAATGTATTTTGTTTGTTCCTTTGAAGGTTTTGCTGGGGCAAATAAAATTAGGTTATTTTCACTATACATGTTTAGCTGTTTGTATAATATGTGCATTTTAAACATTATCTCACCTTGTCTATTGTCATGGGAAATCTTTAAATAAAGTGGCGGCCTTGTTACGTTCACAACAGTGTCACCGGTTACTTTCAGTTTCTGTTTAGCAATGTTTTTCAGTAAAAACATGTTCAGAGCAGTGGTATTTTGCCATTCATTAGTTTTGATAGGACCAAACCAATACGCCAGGGTAATTTTGGACTGCGACAAATGGTGCCGAACGTGGGACTTGGGCAGCCAAGGTGGTACGAGGTCGATGAAATTTGAGGACGGCCTGGAGTGGTATATAATCATTTATCTATATTTTGCCATTCCTCGGTTTTATTCATTTAAAATTGAATAGATTCTTCATTGTTTAGGCCTATTGTTACCAAAATTTAATCCAGAAGCTTCATTTTACACTATGTTTACGTTCATGTGTTTTTTTTTATACTTATGACTTGGGGAATTCCCTTTGTAAAACTGTACGGTGACGTCACTCGGATAATACCACTCCTGGTCGTCCTCAAATTTCGTCGATCTCATACCACCTTGGCTGCCTAAGCCCAAGGTTGGGCGCCATTTGTCGCAGTCCAAAATTACACTGGCTTATTGGTTTGGTCCTACTCATATGAGTTCGAGACTCGGGTCACGGGATTACGGGTCTGAAAATACACAAATATGAGCCTATATAATATTTTATTTGTCAGCGGCAAAAAACTGTGGCCTTCGCCATCAATATTTCTTTCTAAGTGCGCATGCGTTGTGCAAATTAGCCTGAAAATTGAAAATTAGAAGAGAGGCCCTTCCATGTGGTTAGTTATTGTAGTGAGTGAATTATGAAGAAGTGATACAGGTAAAGACTGGACTATTAGATATGGTTTATATGAGGTGAAGAATAATGCCAAAACAGCTAGACTACGGAAGACCAATTACAATAATACGACTACGGAGGACAATACGGGACAAACATAACATAAACATACAAGAAAACATAAACTACGGGCAGTGTATACTTGACCCTGAAACATGCATATGCATATCACCATTGTTAGTGACTGGCCGCGCATTTATGCGTGCAATGACGAATACTGTCAATACTATTCCACTGGTCACAAAGCGGTTCTGGGCTATCATATGACCCAGAATGATTAGAATCCGGCCAGTTGTGTACAATACCGCAAGGAATTACGTTAATATTGCTTTCAAAAGTGTACAATAAATCCAGACCAAACATTCCATGTTGGTTGTTCCGGAAATATTATAGTCAAGACGGTACTAGCATAGGACAGTTCCCTCACCCCTTCCAGCCCATATCAACCTCGACCTGATAACATTGATATCAAAAGACGGTATCCTGTTATTCTCTATTAAAATTGCATCTTTTTTCTTTCCGTTTTGCTTAAAAAAAAACATAATTAGATAAGTTATTGCATCCCGCGTGTAAAACTTTCTTTTCATTTCCCCTTCGTGTTCTTTATATACATGGCCAGCTGTGTTACATTATGTAATTAATATATGTAGCCCCCTAACGTTATTATTGTACCAGATTTATACAGCACCAGTTCCATGATAAACACGTTCAAAGGTGTTTTATAGTGTTTGATACAGTCAAAACTACCTTAAGCAGACAGCCAAGAGAATGACAAAATATAACGCGGCGTTAACCTTTTCGTCCGCATGGAAACAAAAAAAAACTATTCATTTCTCTTTTTAATGCTTTAATCAAATGAACGCTGAGAAAAAAATGGAATGATTAATTATTATGCATTATTATAACATTTAAATAGCAGCTGTTCGCAAAGGGACCAAGAGTCTAACCCCTTCCTTTGAAACAGCTACCATGGCTTTAACAGACATTATAATATTTCTAACAATAAAGAAGTAAAACAATCAACATATAATATACATTGTCACACTATATAATAGTTTTAACAGCTCGAACAATGACAAAACAGAAACTGTTTGATTCATGATATCCATGAAATATCTTTCAGCATAAGGAACACGATATAGTCCATAACCGGCGTTAGTGTGGTTATCATCTGAACACTTTCTGTTAATTGGAATCAAAACAGAAAAAAAAATATCACTAGATGTTGAAAGTTCTTTTCTGAGACATTATATTATACAGATAAAACTTGATATTTTGAATTCCAAAGGATCAAGCGTTTGAGTTTGAGATAACCGAAATTCGACTTAAAATAATATTTTGTGGATGTTTTTTCCGAACGGGACTTGAAAATGTATTCGAGAAAGACGGAATTTTAAGATTAGCGAGCTCGAAATATTGAGTTTCAATTATATTTAAGAGACTTTTTTAGAATACTGACATGATATTCATTTAAAACATATGAATCAAACAGTATCTTATTAACAATATTATATATCTATGGTTTAGCTACTACAAATCAAAGTAGTTTAGTTCCATAATTTTACATCGATGTTACAGCTAAAACAAAAATTAGGAAAGAATATATATAAAAATTACACAATACGATTTCAATGCTTTAGGTCCCGCTCTACCGTGTAGTCAGGTATTTTTGAGAGACTCAAAATTCGCTATTATATTGCAATTGGAATGGGTCCATAAGGTGAAATGTTCACGATAGTATGAAAATCTTGAAATAACAGAAGTATTTAAAACAATAATATCGGTACTTTCACAAACATTTATTTTCCCGAAAACGCACAGTTAATGAATATAGTGAAAATAAACCCTTCGCGAAAACTTGTGATTTTATAACAGGAACGCTTGCCTTATTTCTTCTATCGGTACATTATGTATATTTGACTTTTGTTCCAATTAACTACCCCAGCAAAAGATCAATAATTTCTTTCATAACAATTTTTCAAATTTGTGAATCGAATGTCAAGTTCCACGATTCGTTTTATTTGTCAAGCGCACATGAACCGTTTCGTTTAAAATTAAAAACGCCCTAAAGTATTAAGGGTGTATTTGTATCCAATTGTTTATGTTTTGTCAATGATAGTCCATCAAACGCCCAAGGTTTGTTACGAATGGCATCATGATAAAGGTACTTTCAATTCTTGACTACTTAATAAACTTTATGATGAAATTAAAAACCATTCCCCTTTTAAACATGGCTGCGAAGAAACGCGATATTGATGCAAAGAGGTTGCCATGGAAACACATTTGCCAGCGAGATTTATGTCGTAGTTTATACGGATATAACGACACTCAGTAATTGTTCGTCCTTTGAATCCTAGAAAATACTTAAGAATATAAAATCAGCTTAAGTTTCACTGTATCTAATTAGCTTCAATTCCCTTCTTGCAAATAATCACACACTTTGATTACATTTGCTTAGTGTTATTGTTTTACCACTTTCCTGCTGTTGTCGGCCCTAAATTTCAAGAATACACTGGATTTATCTTTCATAGAGACGATATTTTACTTTTATCATTCATTTTAAATTGACAATAAGGTAGACACAAAATATTTCTGGCATTTGAGGTACTCTCATACAACAAAGGTTCGGCATAATTCCTAGCGAACCAACACATAGAATAAAGGCTTATTTTTCGGAAGTATAGTAATGTATTGTCTGTCTTTACTTGCTCATATTGGTCTTATGACCAGTAATTATCTTAAAATTTCCGTCAATATATTTATATATGCAGTTGAAGGATGTCAAGCGGTGTAAAACTGTTAATAAAAGATACATTCAAATCTGCGATATAGTCCAATTCATTACAATCAAGACTATGACGAAGCTTACGGAAACTGAATGGTAAACGTATTTCGAGCATATTCAAAAAATGTCAATGAATCACCAGCAAGTCATGATCCCCGCGAGATTGTTGTTACAACTCATCCCGACCTTATCCTTTTGCATTCCAAAGAAAATACAAATACGCGTACAATTTTGAAAGTAGAATTTGACATTGCCTTATACATGTACCTTCGACATTGGGACATTTGAGAAACAGGATTCGTACCAATAAAGAAACGGAATGAATTAGATTTCGAACAAAAGTGGCCAGAGAGTTGAAATATGACTGTGTTCTCGATATACTTTTCTTACTAAAGTTTCTCTATAGATACAAGGTGAAAATGTGTTCTCATTTGTAATCAGCAGTTTTCGGTGGCGTAATTTATCATCATTAATGGGAACAAGTGAATTTCCCGTATAATTCTTTCTCCTAATAAACACAATCGATTTTGCTTTACGTCCGAGTTCTGACTGAGAATTACTGTTTTTAAACAGTTGTTTAGGCTACCTTATTAGATGTACGTGTGAGCATGCATCTGTCGAATTCATCTTTTATTGCATTATTTTCTATGGCAATAATTATCTTTCTATGAAAAACATTGAGCTTTGAAAGTTTATAGTTCTCACACTAAGTGTCCCGTATTTCAGTGTTATTTCGCCCCACTGGGACATCTTAAATCTGATTAAAATAATTATGTTGTATAATGTCCTTATTTTGCGATAAAACTTGGAAAGTAAACTATGTAATTGTTAGGATGTTTTTTCAAGTCTCTAATCAATTCCTCAGAAAGTTGGTTGACATTTCCTTCTTCCATTCGAATATCATTCGCCACCTTCAGGGGTTGATGACACCTTATATGATCACAGCAGTATGAAATCCTGAAAATAAACCGGTCTTAGTTTAATTGTGTCTACCAATATTTTTGTACTTAATGCAAAAGTGTTGTTCGTATGAATTTTATTAGAGAAATACTTCAATGAGTGACTGAAAAATATAACATAGCATTTTAATGTTAAAGTCTAACTCACAACTTCTAATGGTTTCACAATTTTGCTAATGCTTGGCCGCCTGTAATATCTAGCAAAATCTGTAAGAATATTCTTTGGAAGCATAGTACGCAACCAAGCAATAAACACTTGTAACAGGGTTGGTTTGAATGAAATGTACAACACCCCTCATGTCCCCTTGCACCAGCTTAAGCCGAATGCTATTGTATAGTTATATTGAATGCTATTGTATAGTTATATCCAATAGACTCCATGAGTACAAGTACGTGGACATTTTTACGCCCATCACAAGACAACTGAAGACTGCTGATAATCTTTTTTGCCGGTTATTTTTCAAGCAGTGATATGTGCAATATTGGACATTAATCATCTACAAAAATGTCTTTTGACAATTTATTGATTTTATGTGTAATTATTATGTTTACTACACACTAGATCGAATTTGGCAATGGTTGCAGTTGTTCTGAAAATGCTTGAGCATTTTGTCATCGCTTGTTGTTGTTCTGGCATTTCTTTCTATTAGTTTGCCTTTACTTTTAAGTTATATAACATTGTCAATGCATTAGCTGCAGTTACTTTTGTAAAAGTATGGCCGAGATTCATCTATTTACTTACATTCATGACTAGACGGTACCAAACTTTTCAAACTGCCACATACTCTTTTCATACTTGAAATCACCTAAAACTTTCACGAAAGTTCTAATTTGTAACAACCACATAACTTTAGGATCTTAACAATTATTTCTAAACAGGAACATAAAAAGATCAACACAACAGTATTGTGTGGCGTCTTGAATCAAATTTTGTGGTAGCGAAAAAATCTAAATAATGCGTATGTGAACTTAAGAATCGGGTGTTACATGGTTTTGAAAAAAACGCATGCTATATGTATATTGTATGCAATTTCTCCCGTTTGTTAAATATGTTCTGGTCAGTGTTTTACTCGAAAATAAATACAACACACAATATAATTTATTATCTACTTACACAGATATATTAATCAGCTGAACTGTTCAGAGTGAAGATTCAGACTTCTGAAAAAAAAAGACAGAAGAAAACATAATGGTAAATGCAAATATTGTTTTTGAAAAAAAAAATAGAAGAAATATGATTGTTAATGCAGATATTATGTGAATTTCATGTAGGTTAAGGGCGATGGCTTCATATCCCTTACCCCTTACCGATGTGGGTTCAAGCCTCGCTCTTCCATCCAGGTTGGTGGTTTTACCCAAATGCCCACCCGTAATGAAATAAGGGTTGGTTTGAAGTGGTTTGAAGGGACACCTTGAGTTTTCCGCTAGCATTATAAAATCAAAAGTTGCCATCTGACATATACTATTACTGTGTCGGTTTTGAAGTTAACCACCCCTTCCCCATCACCAAAAACATGTGGGAAATGGATTTCATTTAAACAAACGAGACATTGTTTTAACTCTTGCGGAGTGTAGACTACTGTTTAAAAGGAACTACACTGAGATGCAGAGCATCGAAGTATAATGTATATTACATTGTAAAAATTTAGCAATTAGCAAACGTTGCGAAACAATTCTTTAGAAATCTCCTAAGAGCTCTATTACTGGAATCATTTCTATAGTTTAATAAATCTGAATCAAAATTGATTGCTTCCATTTTGTTCAGCATTTAGAATCATTATGTGCAGCATTTACGTGCCTTAAGCTGCATATGTAGCCTTTGGGTGCAATTATCTATGTAACTGCTCAAAATAGGTTATTAAATACAGACACTTGGGATAGCTATTCAAAATCAGAGTCTGCAATACTGCAATTCTCAAAATAAGATCGCCCACGTTCCAAATCTCGAAATATAATTGAGTGACATAATGGATTCCTATATTTTTTTGGTATTGGATTTTAGACAAACTTTGAACAAATGCCACTCGGGGACTTTCAGTCTCTTTGTAAGAAGTAAATTTCATACTTTGCAGGGAGCACAGTAACAAATCTTGGGAAAGTACTGTCAATTGTTTTGCTTATGAAATAATCCAACCCTTATAATAACTTTTTACAAATATGCTACCTAATCCAAAGGCACACGTAGTACATCATATTTATTCATGAGAGGGACTGGAACAGTAATGTTATATATGTGTAATAGTAATAATTAGATAACATATATATTATATAATTGCTTTTGGAGAATGTAAAAAATAACAATAACATAGAAAAATAAAACTCTAGTATGAATTTGCAGGTGCAATTTGACATCAGCTGAAAAAATGATAGAAATAGGTACATACTATCCACGTCTTGGAGAGTGTCGAAAGATCGCCGACGTCTACCTAGCCCGGGCCTTCCTCTGTCACCCCTTCCACCACCCTAATATAGAAAAAATCATAATCAGATTTTTACAATTTACTATATTCAAGTTGGTGGTAGGAAACTTGTATGAGAACGGACATTAAACGAACGTACAAAGGTCCTTATAAATGCTTGTCTTCAATTTAAAATGAACCAAAACATGAAAAAAAAAACTTTTATATAACGCAAGCAGGCTTTGTATAACAGAACTTTGTATATTTAACGCATCGTATATTGAGCAGCCGATTTGTAAACCCATGTTTGCTTTTTCTTCATATTGGAAACAGTGTGTCGTTGACCAGGATGTATCTACTCCTAGGTGGATGATCTTGCCTTGACGAATTCTATGTAGTACTAAATCGGCAGTGGCAGGGAGAATCACTACTGTTATAATAATTGTGTATTTATAGATCTGTAGACATTTTAGTTCGACTTTATTTCAGGTTACATGCTTATTTCTTATTACTAAATTTCTTACAATTTGTTTATCGGCTGTCACTGATCTAGGGGAGACGCTGTTTGCTCTGCTATGTTTTGGTGGGAGAACGGTCGGCTGAGGTATATCTAGCCCTTTCACATCTTCATGTCCACAGAGCGGATACCAGTGAGGCATATTGTCCAAAAATGATTCTTCTAAAATTGAATGAAAATTCAAACATTGGTTTTCTGAATTAAAAATTACAATATCTATAATTAATATTAGCTTTTACCAGACACCTAAAATACAAGTCCAAGTTCTAGCATAAGATTTTCGTCAACTATATTTTTTTTCCTTTTTAGCATTTAAGTTATACTTAACGCTTAACTGAAGTCATATGGTACAATTTGATCTCAAAAGAGGTAGAATACATTAGCAGGCTTATCGTGTCTTATTCAGGTTTGGTAGAACATGGGTAGGATCATTAAATCTAAGAAGGATACTGAGGGACAACGTGTAGAAACAATTCCATACTTATGCGTAAGGTACATTTTGTTGTTGGATTAAGAGCCACAGATTAGGTCAACTGGCAACGTTTCAGCTTTTGGTGATGGAGAAAGAACCCGGCTGTTTCTTCGGGCATTGTTTCAGGTATAAGTGGTCACTTGGTCAGAACCATCGATCTTCTGTAAGCCAACTGAATGGCTTCCTCATTGGAGAATTCTATACCACAAGCAAGGTTTCGTACCAACACCGGGGATAGTCGTGTGATGCCAGTAACTTTAAACCACTCGGGAACAGAGTACAGTCTGATTACGTCAGATGAGTTCTGGTATCTATTCATTTTATCTAAGATCAGAAGCTATCATAGATCTTACGTAGTTGCTTCTGAAAATTAAGCACTTTCAAATATTTGCTGCCAAAAATCTTATAAATAACTAACTAAATTGATAAGCATTCTATAGTTAATGTTTAAACCTTCTAGAATATATTGTTGATCTGTTACATTTTACTTTCTGTTATTTCTTTTTTGCAAATCTTACCTGAAAAGTCTATAACAACTTCTCCAAGGAAATCATTAGCTTTGAATCTATCATAATCCCACACTGTAACTTCTAGAGTTTTGTTTCGTAGCTCTTCAATATGTACATCAGGGAAAACAACAGTTTCATTCCATTCTGGGTTCAGTGTTCGGGCAATATGCTTTGTCCTTCTTTTATTGTCGGCACTAAAATGAACAAAGTACAAAACTTAACTTTCAAAGAATATTGCAGCCTATTGCATCTTCAAACATTTACAAGTCTGGTACATTGTATGGCGAATGTATATTACATATCGCTTCACAATTTCACCATCTGTCCCAGCTGTTCTTTAGATTACACGCCAAATTTATTTCATAGTTTTAAAATAGATTCTTATAACGCTCAACAATTCATTTATCACTTATTATAAGTATAATACCTAGTTTAATTTCGAAGTTGCAACGAGGAAGAAATTACTTAAGACTAGTTCAGTAAGGCTTTTAAATGTTTCATTATGCACTACTTCATACTCTATCATATAAAGGTATTTGACCCGCAATGAGACTCGGCAATTATCGGCAAATTACATATCCTCAGTTTGCGATTTCGGCATTTTCCGTTTTGTTTTTTCCTTTCACGGAAAGTTATGTTCGCGTTTTTCTACTTGACCTCAAAAGACTGCCGAATTTTGCTTTACGAGAATACATAAGCACACGGAAACTGCCGAATGTCATTGTGGGTCAATTATACGAAATTCTTACTTGTAATAAGAGAGATTTTTTTTCACAATCTACAGACTGTGATGTTTAAAAGCGTTGTGTGAAGTATACGTCGTCCAATGCTAGTACATGTAATGTATGCAAAATACGTACAAAAGGAACATGGCAGTAGGCAGTTAAAGGTAAGGAAGAAATGCAGCAAATTCGGTTTACGACTTGTAGGGTTCTTTTACAAGATGTGAGAGACGCAAAGAATTACAAAGCAGAATACAGTGTCAGACACCAATAACATTCTTTACGATTGTAGTCTATATTTAGATCGGAGGTTTGGAGAATGGCGTACATTTGTAAGATTACACAGCATAAGCTTTGCATGGTTGATAATAATTACAGAGTGTGTGCATTCCCATATTCTTACCATACAGCTCCTTTGCTGCGTTTTTTATGATAAAAGGGAGGTTACTCAAACATGTTTATAAACAAAAAGGGGAGCAACTTAAAATTTACACCTGCGGATGTCAAATACTTGCAAAATACTCGTGTAAATTATGATGTTGTTCGTAAGTATTGACCTGGTACTCATAAATCTTCGCCAATATTTCCGGGCGTTTTCGTTAATTCACGCAATATTTGTATCCTGAAATTATCTATGTTACTAAAGTAACCAATACAGTTAACAGATGACACGGTGGTGTAGTGGTAAGGTGTCGGACTTCAATGCACGTTGTCACGGGTTTGAAATCACTTAGATCATTTTTTAATGTGATATAATGTTACTGATACTGTATATATTCTAACATTATTTTTATGTATCACATTTTATGAATTTTAATCGTTTTTCTCTTGAAGTATTTATCTTTTAGAAACGCTAGTGACAAGTATTTTGTCCTTTTATCTAAGATACATTTAAAACAATTCTTATTTGACTTTTTCTACAACGGTTGAATTGGATAACTTTCAATAAATGAACCATAAAAATCGCGATAAGTGGTAAGTTTGCATATATAAATTTTGGTAAAAAGAAGATATGACCAGACGTATGATTCGAACCCACGATCCTGAGATTGGCAGCTAATGCTTTGTCTGCACAGCTACTTGCACATGCGACTTTTTTCAGTTATATATACAATAGTTATATCGCTAGTTAGGTTCAGACACCGAAAATTAATTTAAAGAAATATACGGAATATTCAATACTTACGAACAATATACGCAATATTCGTACTGTTTGTATGTTATTCGATTATCATAAAGTGTGTTAGTAAGTAGCAAGAGCTGTCATTAATATGCATGACGACGGTTTATAGATAAACAATATTGTGTATAATCGGTCAGTGAAGATGGCCATGCTTATGATAATCAGAGGTGTATCTTTGTAGTATACTAAATGAAAGACAACTTATGAACATTCTAACAGATATGACATTCAGCAAAGTTGGGCCAATTTCGAACTGAAAAAAAAAAACAGTTAAAAGGGCTTCTATCTCAAAGAGAATTGCCAAAAACAGTCGTTGGTTTCAGTATCATGGAAGCGATATTCAAAACTATATATTATATATATACCATGTCCTTAAAAGACAATCATAAAGCTGTTCAGGTCAAAAAGAAGCTACCAAAAATGATCGTCCAGAAACTTCTTTAATCGGAGTTGCAATTTATCTTGGACATAAATGAAAGCTCGAAGATTGTCAGATAATATTTTAATAAATACAGTAGAAAAGATATATGAGCCGTGCCATGAGAAAACCAACATAGTGGGTTTGCGACCTGCATGGATCCAGACCAGCCTGCGCATCCGCGCAGTCTGGTCAGGATCCATGCTGTTCGCTAACGGTTTCTCTTATTGCAGTAGGCTTTAAAAGCGAACAGCATGGAGCCTGACCAGACTGCGCGGATGCGCAGGCTGGTCTGGATCCATGCTGGTCGCAAACCCACTATGTTGGTTTTCTCATTGCACGGCTCATATAAACATTCCTAATGAAAACCATATTCTATCGAAACGCAGAATTAGAATTAAAGGACTACAAACACTCGGTGTAAATGCTTCGAAAGAGGCCAAGTGTGACATTACATTTAGATATTTATTTTTATTTTATCTCTAAAAAATATCTAACGATAACTGTTTGGTACCGAGGAAATGTTTGTGTGAGTCTGCATATATTCGAAGTTAGGTTTTAGTGGTCGCAAGTTTCTTATAAATTAGTACAGCTAAATAATGGCTCGCGACCGTAAACTAATCCTTTCTGATACAGTTAACGACGGTGGCTGAATTCAGCTATTTCGTTATTTCTTTCTGTCCTAGCGACAATGACAAACGTTGTTATGGCGCCCCGCCTAACGCCGCCCAGACGAATATCGCCCCACAAAACGTCGCCCCTCTTCGTCCTTTAGTGGCTGCGACAGAATGAAATAACGAAATAAGGTAATGTTGTTTATGCTACTACAAGAGCTTATACTGAATATTACAAATGGTTTGAATAGTCATAAAAATTGTAAAGCGGGCTCAAATATAATATTATTATTATTAAATATATTAAACAATATGTATGTAATAAAAAGATTTAAATCTTGGTATCGGGAAATATGCACTCGTTCTTTAGCGGAAGAATATTGTGCTCCTAAGTCGCGCAATATTTCTGCTGTAGAACTCGTGCATATTTCCCGATAAAAAGCTAATAAATAACCAATAAATATCGACCTTTCTGTCTATTTCAATATGAAATGTTACTCAGGACACATGTCATAAAAGACAAGGTTGGTATGTAGGGCTAAATTTACACTTTTTTGTTTCAGTAATTTGGACGATGGTAATGTTCATGTGTGAGTGTGTGTGTTTGTAAGTGTGTCATATCATTTATGTTTACGTCGTGCATGCGTGGGTGCGTGCGTGTGTAAAAATGATTATGTATATCTCCATATAAGTGACTGCAAATATTTTTTAACCCTTATCATGCTGGATATGATTGATTTTGCCTTTGCGACCAGTGTAGATCTTGATCAGCCTGCCCATCCATGCAGTCGGATCAAGATCTGCACTGTTCGACATTCAGTGAGTATCTTTTTGGTAAGCACCCCTTTTAACAGTTAATGGTACTGCCCAAACTGAAAGATGGACAAGTTCATTATAGAAATTTAGCAGAGTAAGGGTTAACGCAGAAGAACCGTACAACAATCGGCAATTTTCGTACAACTACGAATTATAACAATTATGCCGTTTTCAGCATACTTCTGCTTTTAATGTAGCTCATGTTAGATTACTGATTTTCCATACTAGCCGTGGGATGCCCGAAAGTGCATACCGGAAACACGTGATCGAACGGAAACTGCCGATTGTCGGAACGTGTCCGCCACCTTAATTGCCATAGATAATTTATACCTACCAGCGGCCAGGTAAGAGGTAGAGTTTCACAAAGGGATCGGAAAGCCCATTAAGGTCCATTGGCAGCAGATTTCTGGCCTGAATTACGCGACATTTGAATTCGCTTGTGTCTTCATCATGATTCAGCTTTAACTAAAAAAGGAATTGGAGTTATAGAATATCAGTGCCGTTTATATCAATACACAATATTTATCCTGAAAATTGTTCAAATTATGACTACATCTACGACTATTTCTTTCGTAAATTATCAAGTTAAGTCCTTAATGTAATGAGTAAAAACATGAATCTGAACATTAGGCACGACAACGTTACAAATTTGAACTCAACAGCCAATCAAATTTTGTCTTACACACATAAATGCTTAAAAATCAGTGAACAATGCATTTTGAGCTGATATCAAATTATTTATAATCTTTTTATCTGAAATTCTATACATAAACCTCTAGAATACCTCGTATATATAAAATAAATATATTAATAAGTAAGATTAAAAGTATCATAATGAACACCTAAAACGTACATTATCATTTATATTTCTGTCTTGCCCTGGCATTATAAACAAATATACTTCAAGTATAATATAATACCTGAATATCGCCCATCTGCCTGTTTCCCCGGCTGGATCCTTTTGGCGACTACAAAATGAATATACATTTTAATAAATAAAACAATCGTGTGAATAAACTGTAAATGGTATGTCAAAAGTATTAATTGTACACATGTTTACTGTTCAGTTTCTGTTATGTAAAATGTTATACAATGTTCAATTTTGATATCCCAACCTAGTACATAAAACATTTTACTTCAACATTCAGTCAGTACTAGCGGTATTTCATAATGCGGTATTTCTGATATAGCCTTGGAAAAGAAGGGAGCTAAATGGTCCAAACTAATTTCCCGTCTTATTAAGTTTGCCTACTGTTACTTCCCTTTATCTATATATATATGACATGCTAACCGTCTTACGGAAAAACTATCGTAATTTTTCTGTCTTTCTTTTTTTCTGCCCGACAGTTAGATTGCAAAAAAAGTTTTCCTTCGGGAAATTTAAAATAGGCAAAATGTTACGGTCTTCATTAAATCAGTTTTTTCCATTTCAATTTATCAATATAACTATTCAAGATTTATTGTTAAATATTAGTTAACACCTATATTCCGTAATATCAATCCATATAAAAATAAATAACAAATGTTTTGATTTATGCTATAATAGCAGTAATGCATTTTTTTATGTTAAAACATAAGCAGAAAGGTTAAGCAAGTGCACTGCTTCGTTCATCCAACAGGTTGATATTTCATATTTTTTGTATTGCATATTTCAAATGCAAATGTGTACAATCATAACACCAACACCATAAAGACTTCTAGTGTACATGTTTACAATCCCCTACTTTTAAATATGTATATGCATACATGTTGCATGACACTCGATTGAAATAATTGAACAGTTTTAGAATACGCTTACAAAGCAATGTGGTTTTGTCCATTTGTTTTCATCAACCTTTTATAACTTCTACTTTGCTCAAGATCAAACGTATTAAAGACTATCATTTATTAAATGCTAAAAGGAAAAATAAGTAAGAGATTTTATCTTACTTTCTTTATTTCATCTTCCGACTGTCTTCGTGCAAGTTCGCTTGCCGAGGAAGACAGACCCCGTTTAGATGGCCGTTTTGATGGCGACATTTGTCTTTCATCAACCCCTGCATGCTGGGACATCCGGATAAAGTCATCAAAGGAGTTGGATTGTTGGTTAAGTTCCTTTTTCTTTTGTTCCTGCTTTTCACTTTGTTGTTTGTCCAGTTTTGGAGGCGATCTTGGTTGGTTTGAAGTGCGGTAAGATGGCGGTTCTAAAGATATCGTCGGCTTACTTCGAGGTTGTGGTTGTGGTTTAGGCGGTGTTGAGGATTCATTAGTTTTGTACATGTACTCTGAGGAAGAATGAGAAGTTTTCAATGACTGATCTGGCGGGGCAGTCTGCAAATGGCCTTGGCTTCCATATCGAGTGCGGTTATTAGAAGATTTTGTAACGGCCTTCCTTTGAAGATGTGTTGGTGACGCTACAGAAGCTGTTGCTGTGGCAATAACTCTTTTATTACGTTTCTGGTCGGAAGACGTTGACGTTGGCTCAGACATGGGTGAGCTGCATCCTGATGAAGCGCTGGCAGTGTTGGACTCGTGTTGAGAAGAAGAATGGGACAGACAAGGGGACTCGTCTTCTTCAATTTCTTCTAAGGTGGCAGCCAGTTGTTTGGGATCGACGCCTTGTTGTTGAGCAGGTCTCCGTTTTATTTCTGTAAAATGTTTTGAACAGAGATTGCCATTAGGCCAGACTTGAATTATGACTATTATGTTCATATAAGCTTAACTAACTGAACGGCAAACTGATATAGCCTTTCTTTACATGTTGAACAGATTTGTTTTAAACAAACTAGGCTTTTATCACATTTTGCATTAATTTTGATTGTAACAGTTTTAACTTTTACAACGTTATAAGACAGGAGTTAGATTTAGAAGTTCGGACTTTTAGAGCGGCTCTTACAGATATTAAATATATACATGTTCGATGATTTGATTTCATTGAGAAAAATCTGTTCTTAATAACGTTGTACCACTGAAACTTAACTGTAAAAGTAGAATCATTGGACTTAAGTATATCATATATAACTGAAAACTTGTTTCATTATTTGTACTCACCGCTTTCCTCATCGCTTTCCAAATTGTCATACGACGAATGGCAACTTGGCGCCTGCGCAGTTGTGTCCCCCATAACCTTCTTGGTAATAAGTGAACTGTAAAAAAAGTGATAATTGTAAACAATTATTGTGAACTAAAAAGAATAAATATCAATTCTGAAATGTAAAAACAATATAAACGAAGTACAAAGGTTGAGAAATAATTCATTGAGGAGGCAGCTGATGACTGTGGACGATTCTTCTTGTTATCATTATGTCCTGCTACTTAATCTTTTTCGTTGTTGTTGTTGTTGTTTTGTTTTTGTTTATCTTAACGTCACGCCGACACATTTATAGGTTATTCGGCGATTCCAACTTTTGATACTGGAGGAAGACCAAAGGCGCCTCTCCATGTATTATTTAATCATGGACGAGCATCTAGGTAGAACCACCGACCTTCCGTTAGCCATCTGGATGGCTTCCTCGTATGAATAATTCAACGGCCAAAGTGAAGCTCAAACCCATATCGGTGAGGAGGTAATCTTTTTCGGATGTGGTATGATATATCTGTCTAAAATTAAAAGTAAGGGTAGCAAAACACTTTCGCAACAACTTTCTTCATGAATATTATCATACAATATTGACCGATTTAACAGCTACGTAACATACTGTTTAATTCATTTTACTCTACATATAGAAAGTGGGCATTTCATACGTTCATACTAACATTTTGTTTATAATTTACCGCACATGAGAATGAACTGTAAAGAGGTGAATAATGAACCCATCCGAAAACTAAAAATGTGAAAATTGTGTCACGTACGGTTTGATCACCAATTCTACTTCGCCGTTAGGAGCTTGTGAAATAATTTGTTGGACCTCCTCGTATGACTTCCCAGTAAGTTCTATTCCATTCCATTCTAATATCTGGTCACCTACAAGTAAAATGTGTACATCCATTTAGCTAAGAAAGAGAATTATACACACATCGCAAGCTGCACGTGCACAGGTGACATATAACTGTAAGATGATGATATGTTTTACCATGAACTATAACAACATAGCTTTAATAAAATCATGTCATGTCTACAATAAAAACATGTTTAAAGTAAAGACATTACTTGTTTATTTAAAGAAATAATATGCTCATTATAAAGTTACGATATGTTTATACTAAAAACGCAGTGCGTTTAAGTCAGACATGTCAAACCCAGAAACACATTACAATCTTATTCTTGCAGAGTGCTACTGAATACACTATCAAAATAGCATTATCATAAATCTTATTTTCTTAGTTGATTATCCTGCGTGTTATCCAATTTTTCCGAGATATAATGCCCCAAAACATTATGATCAAGTTTGGATAAATATTTCTCAAGTTAGAGAGCAAACACTGACAATATTTGCAAATCTCGTGTTATTCTAGGGCCGTGACTCTATAGTCACAGGCCGGAGACAATGGCTATTGAACATTTTATGCACATTTGAGGACGCCACGAGCCTTCTTGTTCCTCGGATGTATAAAAACGAAATTTCTCGACGTAATGTTTCAAGTCGCCATTTCAGCACAATATTATCTAGACATTTAATACCAAACGTGATGTGACATACACCTGTCTCAAACAAATACAGCAAGTGGAAGACGATATATTCGCCCACGTCTATCATGTACTACTAAACTTTCTAAATTGAAAAAGTGTCGGCATACAAGGATGTGTAGGCTGAAGTTTAAATGTTATTCTGTGATAAATATCCTAATAAATACCAGAATTCAATTACTGTATCATCATAAACCACAATTTTGAGCCCTCGCTTTTAAACGAAGACAATTTCTACTGAATAATATTTATGTCTTTTTATATATGTTCTTCATTTAAATGTAATTGTAGACATTTTAAGATATACTAGTTTCAAGGGTTTTTTTTTCATGGGTTTTATGTTGTCCGACACATTTCCGGTCATATAGCACCTTTCCAACAAAACACCATGTGCCCATCCGGGTAATATCTAGGACACGGGTGGACACCTGGTAGAACCTGCAGATTTCTACAAGACGGATACACAGTTTCCTCATAACACGGCCGGATTCTGCATGTGACTTGAAGTCAACAGCGTTGTTATTCGTTATGTAATGGCGGACAATTAACCTTACCAGTGTTCCTCGATTCTGTACCAGTGCTAACCTGTTCTCCACATGTAACTGCCAACTTCACCATATGGATTAGAGGTGGAGGACGAAAGATTTCAGACACAACGTCTTTCATCAATTGACAGAGAACATACATCTCGCCCGGGGATCGAATTCTCAACCCCGCGATCCGTAGATCTGCGCCCTCCCTATTGAGCTTGGCGGGCGGGCTATAATTGTCATTATCTTGACTGGGCTTGTCATAAAATCATGAAAGTTTAAAACGAATCCTTTTAAACGTAAGAAACTAAACGCTATTTGTAACTGTTAGAAACACTTACCTTCGTTCACTTCTCCATGTAACTGGTCTGCAACACCTCCTTTGAAAATTGTGGCTACAAATGCTCCTACTCTCTCTGTGCCTGGAATGTTTTTGCCTCCGACAATTTTCATGCCTACCCCATTTCCTGGCCGACCTTTAAGCAAATAAAGTTCTTCTAACGAAAGGATGTTAAAGCTACTGTAGATGTGGTTGTATCCAAATTGAAAATTCTTGAGATCAAAATAAGAAATATAACTTGGAAACAGTGTTTTTACATTCTAGTCCTTAAGGATCATGAAGTCCATTTAGCACATGTTGAACAGAATATTGCTGAAGTCAAAGCTTGGGAGATAGGGTGTGGCAGGCATGGAGGCGTTGCATATTTCATTGTTTCTCTTGAATAGCCTTGATCTAACCGAGTTTTGCGCAATAGTTTGTTGTTTTCGTTGTTTTTTTTTTTTGTTTTTTTTTTTTTTTTTTTGTTTTTTGGGTTTTTTTTTTCATTCTGTGTTTCCAAGGAATCTTCTTAAAACAGATTTGATTAAGAGTTTGTTAAGGTTCACCATCCTAAAGATCTCAAATTTGTTTTACTGATAATTTCATTGTGTAAGGCATGGCTTTATCATTAGTAGATTTACTTTTGGAACAATCGAAATCGTTGAATTTATATCTCCTAACGAATAATGTGACCGATATTCATTTTGAATATAGGGAAGTAAATATAACTACCTGTTCGTATATAAATCTCAAGGGGAAGTAATTCTGATAATAAAATCTACTGTGACTTAAATTATACTCTAACATTACTTTAAGAAAAAACAAAAATTCCCACATCGATGACTGAACCGCAACCCTTCAGATTTCCTAGGTTCAAAATATGCCTTAGACAACTCGGCCATGGCGAAATTTTGAGATAGATGGGAAAGTATACCTCAGGATTTAGAGATGGTGATCTCGACTCAAAAGACACTACATATTTTTATAAACGTTTCTTTTCTATAGTCTACCTTTAAGCCATAATATTATTTGATCGTTAACTCTGACCATGACCTTTGGCAAACACAACTAGAACGTAAGTTCTGCATGTTGCCTTGTTGAGATAACTATTCAGTCCAAATTTTATAAATGTTTTTCAAGGACTATATAGAGAAGATAAGGAACGTACACGAAAACGAACAACTTGAACAATTGTGCCCCTACAGCTTGAACAAGTATGACCCTACAACTTGAACAATTATGCCCCTACAGCTTGAACAATTATGCCCCTACAACTTTAACAATTATGCCCCTACAGCTTGAACAATTATGCCCCTACAACTTGAACAATTATGCGCCTATAACTTGAACAATTATGCCCCTACAACTTTAACAATTATGCCCCTACAGCTTGAACAATTATGCCCCTACAACTTTAACAATTATGCCCCTACAGCTTGAACAATTATGCCCCTACAGCTTTAACAATTATGCCCCTGAAGCCTGAACAATTATGTCCCTACAACTTGAACAATTATGCCCCTACAGCTTGAACAATTATGCCCCTACAACTTTAACAATTATGCCCCTGAAGCTTGAACAATTATGCCCCTACAACTTGAATAAGTATGCCCTACAACTGAACAATGCCGTACAGCTTGAACAATTATGCCCCTAACAACTTTGAACAATATGCCCCTACAGCTTGAACAATTAATGCCCCTACAACTTGAATAAGTATGCCCCTACAACTTGAACAATGCCCGTACAGCTTGAACAATTATGCCCCTACAACTTTAACAATTATGCCCCTACAGCTTGAACAATTATGCCCCTACAACTTGAATAATTATGCCCCTACAACTTGAACAATGCCCCTACAGCTTGAACAATTATGCCCCTACAACTTTAACAATTATGCCCCTATAGCTTGAACAAATATGCCAATACAACTTAAATAATTATGACCCTACAACTTGAACAATGCCCCTACAGCTTGAACAATTATGTCCCTACAACTTGAACAATTATGCCCCTACAGCTTGAACAATTATGCCCCTGCAACTTGAACAATTATGCCTACAGTACATTATGCCCCTGAACAATTAGCGCCTACAACTTGAACAATGTATGCCCCTACAAGCTTGAACAATTATCCGTACAGCTAAATATGCCCTAAACTGAACTATGCCCCTCACTGAACATTATGCGCCTACACTTGAACATTATGCCCTACAGTGAACAATTTGTATAGAACATTTATCAGCTAAGCAATTTGCCCTACGCTGGAACATTATGCCTCAATAGAAATTTGATACAGCTGAACATTATGCCTGCAATAGACATGTACGCAATTATGCCCACAGCTGCATTATGTACACTATGAATATGCCGATAGAACATTATTCAGTAAATTTTTTAAGATTGTATCAGCAATGCAATGCTTTGCCAGTAGTATGGAGTTGTATCAGTAATTTTAAGGCTGTATCAGTAATGCAATGCTTTGTGAGTAGTAAAGAGTTGTATCAGTACTTTTAAAGCTGTATCAGCAATTCAAGGCTTGGTCAGTAGTATGGAGCTGTATCAGTAATTTTTAAGGTTGTATCAGCAATGTAATGCTTGGTCAGTAGTATGGAGCTGTATCAGTAATTTTTAAGGTTGTATCAGCAATGTTATGCTTGGTCAGTAGTATGGAGCTGTATCAGTATTTGTAAGGTTGTATCAGCAATGTAATGCCTGGTCAGTAGTATGGAGCTGTATCAGTTATTTTTAAGGTTGTATCAGCAACGTTATGCTTTGTCAGTAGTATGGAGTTGTATAAGTAATTTTAAGGCTGTATCAGTAACGCAATGCTTTGTCAGTAGTAAAAAGTTGTATCAGTATTTTTAAGGCTGTATCAGCAATGCAATGCTTTGTCAGTAGTAAAAAGTTGTATCAGTAATTTTAAGGCTGTATCAGTAACGCTATGCTTTGTCAGTAGTTAAAAGTTGTATCAGTATTTTTAAGGCTGTATCAGAAATGCAATGCTTTGTCAGTAGTAAAAAGTTGTATCAGTAATTTTTAAGGCTGTATCAGCAATTCAAGGCTTGGTCAGTAGTATGGAGCTATATCAGTAATTTGTAAGGATGTATCAGCAATGTAATGCTTGGTCAGTAGTATGGAGCTGTATCAGTAATTTGTAAGGTTGTATCAGCAATGTAATGCTTGGTCAGTAGTATGGAGCTGTATCAGTAATTTGTAAGGTTGTATCAGCAATATAATGCTTGGTCAATAGTATGGAGCTGTATCAGCAATTTGTAAGTTTGTAACAGCAATGTAATGCTTGGTCAGTAGTATGGAGCTGTATCAGTAATTCTTAAGGCTGTATCAGCAATGCAATGCTTTGTCAGTAGTATAGAGTTTTATCAGTAATTTTTAAGGCTGTATCATCAATGCAAGGCTTTGTCAGTAGTATAGAACTGTATCAGTAATTTTTAAGGCTGTATCAGCAATGCAATGCTTTGTCAGTAGTATGGAGTTGTATCAGTAATTTTAAGGCTGTATCATCAACGCAAGGCTTTGTCAGTAGTATAGTTTTGTATCAGTAATTTTAAAGGCTGTATCAGCAATGCAATGCTTTGCCAGCAGTATGGAGTTTTATCAGTAATTTATAGGCTGTATCATCAATGCCAGGCTTTGTCAGTAGTATAGAGTTGTATCAGTAATCTTTAAGGCTGTATCAGCAATGCATTGCTTTGTCAGTAGTATGGAGTTGTATCAGTAATTTTAAGGCTGTATCATCAATGCAAGGCTTTGTCAGTAGTATAGAGTTGTATCAGTAATGTTTAAGGCTGTATCAGCAATGCAATGCTTTATCAGTAGTATGGAGTTGTATAAGTAATTTTAAGGCTGTATCATCAATGCAAGCTTTGTCAGTAGTATAGAGTTGTATCAGTAATTTTTAGGGCTGTATCAGCTATGAAAGGCTTTGTCAGTAGTATAGAGTTGTATCAGTAATTTTTAGGGCTGTATCAGCAATGCAATGCTTTGTCAGTAGTACAGCCTAAACACATGACAGTGTCATAAAGATGTTGGGCCGCTTTTGAGTTAGTACTGTTGCCTAGGAGACGATAAATAAATATTGTAAATGTTCTGAAATCTGTAATTTAAATATTCGCATTTAATATGTTCATATTTGTCACATTTTCATATGTAAGCAAAATGGGACCGGAAATAAAGATATTAGAGCATTTTTCCGAGTATTTGTAAAACATCGAACTGACGACCCAGTGATCCGTAGATCTTCGCTCTCCCTTTTAAGGGCGGGCTGTGTGGACCTCTGATGTCAATCGGCAATTTCAGTACCATTGCGTTTTCGGACGAAATGTAGCTCAACGAGAACATTTCTTTCCGTAAAACCCGGAGAATGCCGAAACCTCACACGTACAATAAGTAATATAACGGAAATTGCCACCTGTCATTACGGGTCCACTACCTTAAGTTTAAAAAGAAGTCGGGATTAAATCCTAGAACGGAAAAGGCGGCGATTAGAAGATCTTTTATCAAAAGAAACTTACCTTTTCCGTATTTCTCTTTTGGATCCGTTGTAAGAAGAATCCTTTTCACAGAATTGTCATATTTCTTTGGCGCTGAAGGCGGTGGCTGTAACAGTAAAATACATTCGCATTCATAGTATTTATGTTATAAAATATGGAAAATATTTAAGAAATTATTTATAGCAAAAGAGTGCTTTAACACTAATTATGCACGATGGGCGGTTATGCGTCGGGCGTAATAATTTCACGAGGGCGCAGCCCGAGTAAAATTATTTGTACGACGTGTAACCGCCCGAGAATATAAATAGTGTTAAAGCACGGTTTTGCTATAAATTATTTCGATTCTAATATGCCCTTAATCTAAAACAGTAGATAAAATATAGTAGCGCTCTTTCTTGGTCGCAACAAAAAACACTGACGTCACCGCACGTTAACGTGACGTCATTCAAGCGTAAGAGTGTTTTAACAGAGAAAACATATTAGAATTAGTGGTATTTGATCGATATCTATATATTAATTTTTATTTAGGTTTTATGGTGGACGTTTAAGGTTATATGGACAAACACAATTACAACGTTTATAACCATGTAGACTGTTTAAACCTTACGGCTCTGACTTTAAATAAGTGCATTTCGTAAGATTATTTGTATCAATTTTCATTAATTATTAGCTATATTTATAACAGGAAAGTTGTTTTACAAAGTGCCGCTGTGTGCTGGCGGGGGAGGGTGTGGAGCGGGGGCAAACGGATATGTTCACTTCTACGTGATTTTGTTTCCACTTTCAATAATTACAAATATGCTAAATGTTATTAAAAACTTAATTATGTCAATATTTTTGATGTACGCGCATTATTGTCACGTGATATACCTGTTTCTTTCTTTCTAGTTGTTTGAGAATGGTCACGCCCCCTTCCATCAGGTGCTTCATGATTGGTTCGTCAGCATCCACACTGTTGTCACTCTCTACACGATACATGCCGTTCATTAGATCTAGCAAATCACATATAGGTATAAGAAAAAATAGAGGTTACTGTTAAAGATGGAAAATCAGATTTTGATCAAGTAATGGATTTGTTCGAATGTTTATCAACTGATCATTTATACTTATATGTGTTCATTGAGTGCTTATTTTAATGTCAGGTTTTCACACTGGGGTACTTTTTAGATTTAATGTTTGCTCTTATTCGTCATAGATCTACAAATGCAAATGTTAAACAAGAAATTACACTAAAATAAAAAAAAACCAATGGTCCACCTTTTTATACTTTTATATTAAAGGGAAGTAATTACAAAATTTTAATGAAACAAATGATAAATCATACATTTCTAATTAGATCTAACTCCATGTCATAGGTTCTTTTGCTCATTAAATAAATCTCTAAAAGAATATACCAAAAAATGAAAATGCTTATGACTGACCACCTTTAATATATAGATAGTTATATTTAAAAAGTAATTATATGTTGGACGTGACATGAACACGCTACATCAAACCTTTTTGTAAAGTCAATAAGCAAATGTTAGATTCCCCTCAATAAATATTTTAATTAATAATTCGTTTGAGATGCAATGCTGATATACTGACACATTCTTGGCATAGGAAATTTAGTTAATTTGAAGAAAATACAATTTATTTTAATACACCAAATTCACATTAGGACATTTGTTATAAAAATAAACAAACATCCCTTTATTAATTTATTTTTGTTAGATCTTTAATGAATTTATGTCTAATAAAATCTCAACTAATATAGTGCAACACAAATAAATAACTCTAAATATATACTGCACTCATTTGTTTAAGTAAGTTTACAAGTAGCCTGTTCCCGAAAAAGTTAGTGAAAATGCCATTTCCTAAAACATTGAGAGAAAAGGGACAACATTAAGTCGAATATCATATATTCGTCGGATCTTGTGCAGCAAAACCCCATTTTATGATCAAAGTAGTCTTTCGGTGAATAGTGTTGACTTTCCTGTCTTTGACATCCAAGTACAATAAAAAAAAAACAAGTTATATGTTTAACCGGAACGGACATTCTTTACTCCCTTAACATAAACTAAATCAAACCTTTTGAACAAATGTCTTTAAACGTCTCTCTAAATATGCAGTACATGAATTTTATGTTACATGTGTTTTTAGTATTGATTGTTTTCTTTATCTAAAAATAACTGCCACTTGGTCTAAATGGTAAGAATGACTTTTGCAGTATTTGCGTATGTGCAAAATTATTTATACTCACATGTATTTCTATGCTTTGAGTTTAGACTGGACTTTGTGAAGAAATTCAACTGAACAGGGGCTTCTTTCGCTACATAATTATACCTTGCTTGATAGTTCTTTATTCTTAAAGGAGAGAAGCCAACACCTCTTTAAAACGACATACACATTATTAATGAGTGCTGCGTAAAAATTGTAACATGTATTTTTTTCTTAATTATTCCCTTAATCATTCCTTTCACATTTTTGCATGACCATCTTACAGATATAAAATAATACACACCTTCTACTCCAAGATTAAACTCGGCAGATACAGGTCTACTGCCTGTTCCTATTTCATGAATGATTTTTCTGGATCTGGCTTTAACATCCGACAGCAGAGGCATGGCTGGAGTAGGAACATGAGGTGGACTGGACTCTGTATCCGAAACGGGACGATTGTTATTTTCTAAATCGGCTTTAGAAATAGGCATATTTGGTAAAGTTGCACTACTACATATACCTATGTCCCTACTAACGTTCACATTACCCGTAGAATAGGAGTAGGAATCTAAGTTACTTCTTGCTGGTTGGGGAACAAAAGCACTTTTTTCACCAAATTCAGCACTATATAAATACGGAGATGAGAATGAGGTTAGTCCTTCCAATCTTTGTCGCATGATCTCTTCTTGTTTATGAGCTAAATATTCCGTTGAGCTATAACTTGTCTGATTTTGAAAATTAGCTTTAGTTTGTATATTATCATCTTCATCGTCAATAGGTTTAATAATACCAGTCGGAATAGGCCGAGGATGAATACACGATGGAATGTTTATCCTTGTTGAAATTTCGTCACAGCTTTGAGCTAATTGCTTACTTGTAGCACCTATACTTGAACGAGCTTCTTTTAATTTAGCTTCCCTTTCCGCTAATTGTTTTCTACGTTTTTCTATTTCAAATTGTAACTCTCGTCGTTTCTCTTCTCGTTGTCGCGTTTCTTCATCCTCCTCAGCATTGACAGGTAAGTGTCCGTCGGAATGACTAGAAATTAACTGAGGAGATGGTTGCTTTGCTTTTCTAACCGATGTATCCAGTGTTTCTGATGATTGAGCATGAAGGGTGTAAAACATTTTGGCATAGTCTGTAGGTTTAATTTTCTTACAATTTGCAACGTTTCCGATAATAGGTTCAGAACGTGCACTGTCTGTATCACTTATTCCAGATTGCGAACTATCATCAGCAGTTCTACAACTTCTACTGTCATCTAACGCAACTATTTGAATTTCTGATTCAATGTCTTTATCTTCTTTAATTGGAGAAAACTTTGCTACCATAGGATCTGACGACTGCCTTTTGTGCCTTGCTCGTCTGTTTATCATTTGTGGTGAAGTTCTTGAGTTTGATGTAGTTCTTTTCTTACCATTACTTCCCGACGACGACAAGTTTGATTTATTTGACGCACCGATTCTTAGTTCTCCTAACTGAAATTTAAGTACGCGAAGTTCTTCAATTTCATCGATTTTTCTTCGCCTACCTTCTGTAACCCGTCTGAGCTCATCTTGTAGTCGTCTTTTCAACCCTTTCATTGCTTGTGTTATAGGTGCACCATATATATTTATTAAAGAATCTATTATTGCATCCGTTTCGTGATGATAACTGTCTGAAATAGTGTCATCTTTTATTTTCATAGTCAACATTTCTAAATCCGGTGGAATATTTATTTCAACGTAATCCTCGGGTCTCTTGATATCTGGTGCATTTGAACTTTTAAGATAGTTTCCATTTCGCTTATCAATGGATGGTTTGTCTAGGTTGTTAATTTGCTTCTTTCTAGTAATACTCGCCACTTCTTTGTCATCTTCATTCATTGATGAATCATCACTTGTCGATGATGCTGATGATTTGTTCTTTAGTATTCTATTGTCTGCCCGAGGTGGAGGTTTTCTAGGAGGAACAGGACGTTGCTTAGGCTTTGCGCTTTGATTAAGTTCCTCCTCGGCCGGGATAGGCGGAAGCTTACGCCGAACTTTCTTCATTTCCTTCTGTTTATGATCCTTGGATTGTGGAGAATGTTGTTTGTTCTTTGAATGGTGTGAATGCTGATCCTGAAATTATTTATAATTCATTTATTAGTACAACAGTTAAATTTACAAGGCGTACTTATAAACTTTGTAATTGTTTGTTTGTTTGGTATGGGATTAGCATCATGTCCCAACAATATTTTATACGAAAAAAAAGCGAGGAGGTTCCTCGGTTACAGAGTGATTAAAGACGTTATCTTAGACTCACATGTCCCTCACAGCTGTGGATTCGAAACCTCGCCTGCAGTGTAGAATTCTTCCTGCCGGCACTGAGAAGGTCGGTGGTTCTATCAGACACGAGCGGGCATCTGCGGTCTAACTCAACCATGAAAAACTTGAAAGTCTTCATGTGACCTACAGTTGTGTCAGTCTGACGTAAAATTCAGCAAAAGAATGTACGAAGAGGCGATCCGATAGCATTTAACCCTTATTATGCTGGACACGTTTGATTCTGCCTTTGCGACCAGTGCAGATCAAGATCAGCCTGCACATCCGTGCTGTCTGATCATGACCTGGACTGTTCGTCATTCAGTAACGTTTTGGTATGCACCCCTTATAACAGTTAATGGTACTGTCCAAATTGAAAGATGGACATGTTCATTATAGAAATTTAGCTGGGTAAGGGTTAAACAATAGTGCTCCTAGACAGCATAACCAGTTTACCAAGTACTCCTTTGTCCACTGTAAATAACTGATGACTCCCCAAATTGAATGACAAAGATGCTTTTGAACGACTTCTGGCATAATGTTATTGTCTTCAGTGAAAACGGATGTTAAATGATGGTATTTTATCATACAGCTGCCCTATTCCTACTCATTCTGAATCAATATCTGCCAGATATATATCAATTATAGTTCATACTGTTTAGCCATATGTATGAACTAAGTAAATATTTACATTGCCATTGAGTCTTTGTCTATTTGTAACAATCTTTTAATCAATGTTATAGTGTTATTGATATTTCTTTGTTTTCAGATATATGTTGTAACCCTATGTTATAAATCTACCAGTGTGATTTATGTATTACTGATCACATGCACGTTTATCACGTATACATTTCTATAGGTCTTTACTATTTACGTATGTGTTTATAGCATCCCTAAATTTCTCACTATTTACATACGTGTTTACTACAGTTCTATAATTCTTTACTATCTACGTATGTATTTTATTACATTCCTACATTTCTTTACTATTTACATTCACGTTATTACATTTTTTATAAATCTTTGCTATGCATGTATGTGTTTGTAGCATCCCTACATTTCTCACTATTTACATATATGTTTAGTACATTTCTAAAGTGCTAACAGATCAATTTAGATTTGTTTTTTTTTTTTTTGCATCGAAGTCATGCAGACATCGTTTTAGGTCATATGATGACTTTTCCAGCTTTTGATGGATAGGGGCCCACTTAAATTGCGCTTTAATTTGGGCACAGATTTATACACGGGAAGAAACATCAACCGTCCCTATGCCGACTGGATGGGTTCCTCACAGCGAGTAGTCTACACAATAAGCGCGGTTCCGAACACAAAGAAATGAGGGGCAAGTGATTCGAAGTCAGCGATTACCTTGGAGCCCACAATTGCATTTTCATCCCCTTTCTCGCTCGATGTATTTGGAAATAGTTATCATGCCATTTAAATGATTTGGTATTCAAATAAGTTATCAGCTATTCGACGAACTTGTGTTTGAATTATGCCTGGATAAATATCATGTATCATGCAATTGTGATTGCTTAAGATATGACTGTGAAAAGATCAAACACGCGTGTATAGAAGCACTGTCTTAAATGGATCCATTCACATTAAGTAACTATTGATGATCAGTGATAATTACACTGACACGATCTATTGAAACAAATGATGTCACAAGATCATGCAATCGTGCAAGATTCTTAAGAAGAATGGGGTTAATCAAACCGTTACTTTAGCTTTAACAAATATTATAGATTGTGACTTTAATACGTGATTATTTGGACGTTCGCAACAATTAATAGTTTTTTAAAATGTAAGGTCGCTAAATAATACATGGCATAATACACGTTGTTTACATATCTTTTATCCTATTCAACCTCTCTTATCTTTTGTCCTGGTTCTAGTTTATGCATATTTAATCACATGTAATATAAATCATTTTAGTGGTTCTACAAGCACTCAATATGCATGTATAAAACTGAACAGTGTCCAGTAATGAGAAACAGCCAAAAATAAACTTAGTTATGTATAAAACTGGTAAAAACGCGACATATATACTTCTCTCGGTAAAAATAAAACTTCCTTCTATTAAGACTGTAATCCTACAAGTTTTACGTCAAACCATTTTTTCTGCTTTAAAAGTTGTCAGCAAATCCATAGAAATCTTGATTGTGAGAATCCTGTCGTTTTGTAGACACAGCCGAGTTTCACGAAAAAAAAAAACAGATTGAAACGTAAAACTTACTGATAAACAATCCAAGAGTACTTCCGGTGAGTCAGGCATTAATCCATTTATAGCTACAATACTCTTCTAAAAGGAGTCCAGAAGAGTATTTATCGCATTGGTAAACTCAATAAAACAGCCTAAAATACTTTTATACGTTGGTGATATCACATCATTAGTGCATATTTCATAGAATTGGAAAACCACCTGTATGGAACAATCAATATCATGGTATAAATATATCGCAGGAATATACTACAGCGCGGAGAAATGTATTGGAAACCGTCATGAAAACAAACATGGATTCCATTTTCCATTTAGATGTTTTAACAAAAAAGAAGCACGCGCGGAATCGATAATCAATATGCCGCGTTACTTCGTTTGCTCGTATAAGAGCATCATGAGTGGGTTGGTAGATGGAGTTGGAAAATGTGTTAATATGGTCGATACTGGGAAACAATATTTAATGGAAGAGTATTTATTGGTATTGGTGTTATTATGCGACTGTCAGAAGATGGGTTTTTTTTGACGAAGGAGTTCGGTATTATTTTTTTTTGTCATTGCGTTTCTTTATTAAAAGTCTTATAAGATCTTTTATGTCGTTGTTAAATGATATGAAAAATATAAATCATATAATTTTTCGGTGGCAAACTGATGTTAAGCTTCGCGTCGAAAAGATATACATTTACAGTTTTCCCTTTTTTGAAATGACACCAAATACCCATTTAAAGTAAAATTATTTGAAATTTCTCTTTCAAATCACATCATAAACCATATACTATGAATTCAGCACTTTAAAGTTTTTGTCATTTTCTCCTCAATACGATTCAGAATAAATTCTACAGACGTGTTATCGACTCAAATGCACCTAATTAGACTACTTACTAGATATTTCTATTCCCCCCCCCCCCCCACACACACACACACCTTTTTTCGTCTCTTTCCATTTCATAGAGACAAAAGCCAGTCTTTTCTAGAGATTTTCGTAGCGGAATGATGTTAAACTTATGATATCGGACATAGGATATAGACTGGCTCAGTTCACTACATTAGAAAAAGATAATTATATCATAGTCTAGGAGCTAGTCTAGAATCTTATCGGCATAAATTAAAGCACTGTTTTATTAGTTTAAATATACTATAAACATGTACATGTACACGTGATTATATGTAATTTATCTCCTGCCTCTTTTATGTCAAGTAATATTTGTATTAATGACATAAAATTGCAGTCTCTTTTACAGTCTCGTTTATGTCTTTTTTTTCAAATCTTGGTTTGTTACATTAGACTTAATCAATTATAAAAGAAAGGACAAGGTTCACTTAAGCCTTATATGGCCTACGCAATAAGGAAACTTTTCAAATTAGTAATAAATGAAAAAAAAAACAAAACAATGTTTGCTACCATTCAGTTTATCATCTATAGTTTAGCTTCTCTGAAACACATTTATCATTTTGTTCTTTTGTTCAACACATGTCACTGAATATTGCTGAACTCCAGTAGAAAATGGGCATTTTGCCATATTTAGGTAACATAGGAATGTTTTTAGTAGTGAGCACTGTCAAAGACCACAGGTCCAGCTTTTTTTTTTCACAGAATTCATGGTCGTATTTTGGTCGTGGTCAACAGCTGTTCCAATATTGAAAATTCCTGATTTGTTTAAAATTTCGGTTAAAAACTGAAGTTTTCCATACCCGTAATGTTAAAAGTATTTAAATTTACTTCAGATATTTTCTTCGATAATGAATAAATTGTAAAATATTGCATGCAGGTTGAAGAAAAACTTCTTGGTGAAAGAAAACTTTGAATTTATTCCATATATAGAGACTTTTAATTTTTATATCATTTTAGGCAAAAGTGAACCTTCTCCTTTATAAAACAGTCAATTCTTTAGTATAAAATGTACAGAAAACTGTCTAATGGTCTGTGTTAGTGAAACAAATTTGAAGCAAAATATAATGAATAAAGATGTTTATACTATATTAAATATCGGTTATATTAAGAATTTATGAGTTATTTACGATTTTAATATCTGTCATTTTGTGATGCAGACCCGGAGGCGTGCCCCTTAAAATGAAGAAAACAAGATAAAATAATTAACCATTAAATCATCTAAGTACTGAACGAAAATGTCAGTTAATGACAGATATTTTGTCTAAGAAACGACGGAGTTGTTACCGGATATTAAAAATATGTGGTACAGTGGGGTTCAAAGTGACCTTTTTGTCAAAAGGTGTACATTGTATTGCGCATAGAATAAGTGTATTTAATAACTGTATAGACGGTGTGTACTGCATGAACTTAAAGGGTTAACAGCTATATTGATATACACAAATAAGCATAATAATGCATTTTATTTAAGCACAAAAATTGGTTAAAAGAAACGCTTTATTTCACGACTCCTTAGATAAATTGCCGGTCCTTAGTAATCAAAACTTGAGGAATGAGCTTTGACTTTTTTGTGATGTCATGTAATAAAACACTTATTGGATGACTTGCTGGTCAATAATCACAACTATAAGCAAAACAGTTTTACTATTGACCAGCAGAGCTATTCAATATGTATCATTAACAAGTAAATCGTACAATAAGAGAAACATATACAAGGTTTTCTTGGTTAATTTTCATTATTGATCGCGTTGATGTTAAGAATGCATTTCAATATACTAACTATATCTTTTGAATAGGCATTTTGCACACCTATATAATGATGTCCAACAATAACACAGATGTTGATATTTCTTGCAATTACGGGTACATATATGATCTCATTATTGTTTCAGTTATTGTCTAGGGTGTCATCTTTGTAATTCTCGTTAACTTTAAGTCATTCAGTTAAAAAAAAAAAACGTCTTAAACGGAAATTGGAAGTTTTTGTTCTTTCTGTAGACACTTGTATTACTGTTTTAGTATTCAACTATAAAATACACGTATTGAACAGGATAATAGATAAATTAAACAAATGATACGAAGCTGATTAAGTTAATACCAAACTGAGAAAATCAGAGCTAAGACGAAAATAAAACAGAGGCAATATGGGATTCAAGCATTTTGATTGGTTCTAACGAGACGTCCAACATACGGAGAAGTTACTTGCGTCAGATTTTAAAATTTGGTTTGCATAAAATATACAGTTAAAATAGTTTCCATAATTTTCATAAAAAGACAACTAATAGATTCACGTTCTGAGCAGACGTAAGATGTCGTTGTACAATTTTGCAGACGACAGTGATACTTTCGACAGTGCAGTTCCTGCAGTACGAATTATTGTCATATATTATGATATTTTGGTTTTTGGACAATACTGAGAAAATTACGAAATTCAGATTAATCAAAAGTATGGGACTTAAACAGATATTTTGATAGTTTGAATTATTTGTGAAATTACATCAGCGATTCACTTGCTAGAAAAAGGATGATAATTGGAAATATACGTCAAGAAGTGAAAAAACTCAACTGCAAACAATTTCGGTAGGGAGTTAAACGAGGTATAGGGTGTATAATATGAGCTTGGTCGGTTGTATTATGTTGATCAACAAATATGTTTACTATTTTGTGTCCCGTTACATGTAGTCTTCAAACAAGTGTCATTCAAATCGCGCCATCGTGCAACATCACTAGAGAAAATAGATATGGTAAGTTCTCGTTATTGCTGATTTTATCGAGACATCGCAATATCTCCAAACATTTTTCACGTACATACACACAAACTTATCTTCTTCACTGGTTGAAATGAAGATTCTTTCGGAAATCCGGATTTAATTACTATTACTAACATAATTTGATCTGAATGTGCATAATTGGTGTAAAAAGCTCATCTTATGGATCTCTAGCCAGTACTTGAAAGTTGAATACTATAAATTATCGTTATTAATCAAGTGATTTCATATTGGCCTATCTATAGGTCCATGAACCGTCTTATTGTCTCGGTCTTCTCCCTTAGACCAATACAACAACTCTTAAGACAAATACCAAGTCCAATATGAAAGTACTTGACAGATAACAATAGAATAGGAATCTTACACTTTCGGTTATACAGATACAATGGTAATGTTTAAAATGTTTTATCATGTATTGAATAATTAAACTCCGTATTACAATCTCAGTTTAGCAAATCAATGAAAACTCTGCCACAATTATCTTTTCAAATAAGCATTTCGATGGGTCAGTGCAACACGGTCGTAACTCATTTTTTGAAAACTTTACAGGAGAAGCAAAAAACATTTTTGTATTCAAATGATGTAATGAAAAACAATACAATCTATATTATTTTTATCAAATAACAATAATAACTACAATACTATGGGAAAAAATGTCAAAAAAATGTTCACTGAGGAGTTATTTGAAAGTTTTTCAGTTACGACCATGTTGCGCTGAAATGTGTGGAAATATTGTCAAAAACTTAGTGCAACAAGGTCGTAACTAAATGATAACAAATAATTTATTGGAGATAATTCATAACAGAGATGTTTATTCAAAAGTCTATTAATTCAATATTTTTAAGCATATCCATTTATCTTTTTCTGTACTTTCATTGACTTGTTTTACTCGCAAAAATGTCAAAAAAAAATCATATAATATGTAGAAATAAAAATGTACTACTACAAAAACACATTTTAAATTATTAAAAGTATTTTACAGTAAAAAGACAATAAGAGCTTGACTTGGTCCAAGATATTTGCATATTTTACTGAATGTAGGCTCTGAGAGTTTTAATATTCAAAGTTATTTCAGTATTTTACAGTAAATGGACATAATATAAGAGCTTGACTGATCAAAGGTACTTGAATGTTTTACTGAATATAGGCACTGGGAGCCTTTATGGTCAAACTTATTTCATTATTTTACAGTAAATGGACAATAGAAGCTTGACTGGTCCAAAATATTTACATTTTTAATGAATATAGGCTCTGAGAGCTTTTATGGTCAAAGTTATTTCAGTATTTTACAGTAAATGGACAAAAAGTGCTTGACTGGTCCAAGGTACTTGAATATTTTACAGTATGTAGACACTGAGTGTCTTTAAAGTACAAGATATTTGCATATTTTACAGAATATAGGCATTATGAGCCTTTAAGGTCTAAGGTATTTGAATATGTCTGTGTTTAGTTATTAGATTTTCAACAAGAAATATGCACCGGTTCTGCAGCATGAATAATGCATGCCCCAGGAGCAAAATACTATTCTGCAAATAAACATGTGCATGCTTCTTGATACAAGTCTAAATGTCTTTTTATTACATAAAAATCTACACTTAAACAATTATCAATGGTATAAATTTGTTCTTTAGCTTGAGTAAAACTGAAAATGTTATAATTAAAGAACATGATAAACACAACAACACAGTCACATGAAACTAACATCAAAAATGATGCCATACACCTGATGTAAAATTTGAAAGTCAGTATGGTCTGTTCCTGGAAAATTTTGTAATATATGTATGAAGTGGCAGCCTCTGATGCATATTTTTTGTCTAAATTTTCAGGTATTAAGAGGGTCCCCTCTTCCTATTAGGTTGGTCAGCGGGGTCTCCCTCTGGAATATAGGTATAAAATAGAAGCCTCTAGTGCCTTTTTGGGTCACAACTTTGAGGTACATGATGGGATACCTCCCTCCTGTTAAGGGGGTCAGGTGGTTCTCTCCCTGGATTTTCTTTTTTAACATAGGTATGAAATGGTGGCCTCAGGTGCAATTGGGTTTAAATGTAAAGGTATAGAAGGGGTTCAGAGGGTTTCCCCCCTAGAAATATTTTAAACATAGTTATGAAATACTGGCTTCTTGTGCATTTTTGGGTCTGAATTTTGAGGTACAAGAGGTTAGCCCTTCCTACTGTTAGTAAGACTAAAGTGAGGAGAGAGGGGAAGGGCTCTCCCCTGGAAATTTCTGTAATTTAGGTATGAAATGGTTGCCTCTTGTGCATTTCTGGGCCTAAATTTCGAAGTACAGGAGGGGATAACGCCTTCCTGTTTGGTATAATACCTCCTTCCTATTTGGGGAGGGGGAATGTGTCTCCTCTGGAAGTTTTTGAAAATTAGGTATGAAACTAGAGCTGCTTTTGAGAAAAGCACATGTCTCCCACAGCTGCCAAGTCATCAGAATAGTAGTATGAGATCGGACGAGAAATGTTCAAGCGTAAACCTTTCTCCCTATATATTCTTAATTCCCAATCAGACTTCCAGTTCTTTGATTATCAAAAACACCCCAATCAAGACTTTCAGAGCTTTGATACAACCTAATCAGACTTCCAGAACTTTGATTATCAAATACAATGCAATCAGACTTTCAGTGCTTTGTTTATCAAAAACCAATGTTTCAAGGGCCATACTTCCAAAGTGCCTGGGTTGATTTGGCTTGTTATCAAACTTGGATGAGGACTTATTGGCAAACACATTTTTTCAAGTTTGGGGAAAATTGGATGAGAACTGTTCGACTTAAAGAGTGTGGACAAGATCTGTGATAGACGGATGGATGGACAGACAGGAGTTAATCAATATGTCTCCCACCACACAGTGGTGTGGGAGACATAATAATGGCCTCTAGTGCATTTGCATCGGTCTATATGTTTAGGTATAGAGGGGATACTTCCCTCCTGTTATGGGCTCGGGAGCATCTCCCCTCCTGGAAATTTTGAAATGCAGGCATGAAATGGTGGCCTCTGGTGCAGTTTTGGGTCTATATATTGAAAAAATATTATTTTGTTTGCATGCAACTTTGATGAGTTTAAGTCAGTGTGGGGTGGGGGATATAGGGGGAGCATGGGCTCTCTTGGCCATGGCCCTTGATCAGCCAGGCCTTTATGTTGGTGTTTTGCAACATAAAAATCAAGTAAATCATTCATTAAATTTAAATGTAAAATTATTAATGCTGATCATTTATGTTTTAGTGGTTTAACAACTTATACAAATATTCGATATACCTAACAAAATCTTCTGTATATCCAAATAAAACTTATCGGAATACGAGCTTTACAAGCAGAAGTCATGCTTCACTTATAGCACAGAAAAATTTCCACCTTTAATAATACCATTTTGTATTTTGCACAATTCATGGAAATATGCATACAAAAGGAAAAATGTTCATTGTTATCCTTTCACAGTTTTACATGAAACTTGCATAAAGGAAAGTTTATTTAAAAATTACAAGTATAAAAAGCATAGCTGTCAAGGCTCCACAAAGGCCACGAGTGTGATCGGGGTTCAAAGGAAAGGTTTTCCCTCATGGGGTCTAGAGGGCGATAATCCCTAAAAGCCGGAAAACGCCCTCACACGGAAAATATAGATTTTTAACACAAAATATATCTAGTTTTGAATAGTCTCCCTCCGTGTTTACTTTTTGTGACGTTTATTCATGAGGTAGAAATAACACGTTGCACTGGTGAATGTAAAAGCTGTATTATACGGTATGGAAACACCGTGTCAATGTCTCCTCGCATGTTTGATTCAGTATTATTATAAATTTTCTACGAAAAAAAAAACAATTGATTTCTTTATTTCTTTAAAATGTGTGTGACCTTGAATAGAAGGCATGTGAGCGTGATCTAGGGCCGAAATGCGTGTGTCTTGACAGGTTTGAAAAAGGTGCATTTTTTCCTCTTAAAATTAAGTCAAGACATTATGAATAGGGCTTCTGATGCTAAAAACTACTGAATTTGGAAGAGGTTTTGCTGAGAAATAGTTAACAGAGTATTTTTTTAACAGAGCAAGACTTTTAATGTTTTGGTAAAATCCTAAACATGTTGGTCAATAAATTCTTAACACCACTTTGCATTGATAAAATATGAAATATGGTAATAATATTAATTTTGTAGTATAAATACCATTTCTAAGTTGTTGAAAAACTAAAATCATCCTTATTTATCATTTAACTATTGTAATATGTTACTCTTTGTGAGTTACAACCATGTTGCACAGAAATTTCAAAGTGAAATAGCATACTAACTCTGTGCAACAAAGACGTATGTTGAGTTACGACCATGTTGCACTGACTGAAAGTGTCTTCCTGAGATACAACCTTTTGACAATTTTACTTTTTTCACTTTAATTTTAAGAATGTGATTTAGATATTTTAACAAGTGATGTATTTCTGTTAAATAAGGCAAATTATGTAAAAAAGTGTATTTGGTAAAAAAATCAAGTTACGACCATGTTGCACTGACCCATCGATTTGTTTAAAATCAATGCCTTCCAGTAAACTTATTACTTCATGTAAAAAATTTTTTCAAAAAATTACTGAAATATAGCGGAGAATTATATTTTGTAATTTCTCAGTGAAAACTATATAATACATTTTCACAGGTAAGTAACTGCAAAGTGGACACAATTTGGTTTTAACTATTGAGACAATAAAACAAAAAGAAAAATTGTCTGTTTACATCTTTCACTCCTGGACACTTGTTTTTTAATTCTTACCATTGTCGGTGCCACTTGTAAAAATATTGCACGTGATGCACGTTCGGATCTTACTTTGAAACAAGAAACATTCCTTAATATATTACAACTACGGCGGTATGTTGCCGACATGCATTTATTTTTTATAATATTAAAGTATCTCGTGCGCACGACTTCTTATCTCGTGGTCATGATATTTTATTTCTAGTGCACGACATCTTATCTCTTGTGCACGACATCATATCTATATTTTGTCAGGATCCTTTGTGTGTATTGAGGTGCATGATAAGTAAAACCATACGGACGAGTAGAAAATTAGGGTCCCGTCTATTCAGATGTTATTTAAACTTCCCCTAAAGCACAAGTTTATCACATCGTTTGAGAGAGCAGTGCACATACTTGGTCACCCTACCTTCATATGCTTATTGCATATAAGAAGAGCAACCAATCGCAGTTCGACTGATGGTATCAATTTGCTCATTGTCAGAAAAGTTATAAAAAATTGCATGAAACAGAAAAATTCTTTGATATATAGGCGCTACATCCTTAATCTTTATATTGTCAAGAACTTTAATTTATTTATTTGCGTCCTCACTGAAGTTTTGCTGCATTTTTTATCAGTTTGTGTGTTTCACTTAATAACCTGCAAAAGGTATTGGAATTTTCGTACCCGTGTAACGGTTATAAGTACTATCATTATTATTATTATTATTATTATACCAGATTTATATAACGTCCTTTTCGTCTTGGGTATAAAGTATAAACAGAACAATAAAAAAAACGGCGGGACATTTGAATTAGTATCACACGGGACATGATTTCGAGCACTCGAGATAAGATGTCGTGCGCTCGAGATAACATGTTGTGCGCACGAGATAAGCTGTCCTGCTCCCGAGATAAAATGTCGTGCGCTCGAGATAAGATATCGTGCGCACTAGATAAGACTATTTACGCACAAGATAACATGTCATGCTCTCGAGATAAAATTTCATGCGCACGAGATAAGATGTCGAGCGCACGAGATAATATGTCATGCGCACGGGATAAGATGTCGCGCGCCTGAGATAAGATGTCGTGCGCTCAAGATAACATGTCGTGCGCGCGAGATAAGATATCATACGCACGAGATAAGATGTCGTGCACACGAGATAATTTCATCTTTGAAAAAAAATAAATGCATGTTCTAATCATACCACCGTAAACAACTGCTACTTACCTGAAAGTAAGAAATATTTGCAGATTCTTCTTTGCAAAGAAACCCCTTGTTTGCTTTGCCAATATGTGCCTTTTTGTAAGAAAAAAACTCAGACTTACTAACTTTCCTATCTAAAATTTACCTTTTCGTGGCTTTTAGGTTTTTCGTGATTGTCCCTGTCATGACTGTGTTTGGCGCCTTGTCGTCTTTCTGATGGAACCGATGCATTTCGGACCTTCTCCTTCGGCTTCAAGTATGCGCTGTCATCACAAACTAGAATAAATTCATCTTCAAAATCTGTTCCCGATGAGGGTGAATGCGGTTTAGGTGGTGACGAATCTGAATCTGGGGGTGTTACTGGCGATGGGTAGAGAAAAGATTCTCTGTCAGGGGAAGACGAAGGAGAGACTGACGTGCTATCTGAATACTCTCGACGAATGGCAGATTTGTTTTCCGGGCTCGGAGGAGATTCTAATACTTTATACTGAGGCGAGGCTGATGCATCTTCCTGTTCTAAATGGCTCATAATCAGTGGATCAGGTTTAGCTTTCATGTCTTTGGCTTTTCTGCGGCGTTCCTCTGAGCTTTGCTTTTGAACGGGTTTTTCTTGACTTTTGCTTTGTTGTTTACTTGCAAAAACAGACTGATGAAGAATGGGTGGATTTCGAGTTGGTTCTTGTGGTTCGGTTTTCGCCATCCTTGCTGGCTTTGGCGGAGGTGGTTCTGCGACTTTATCCTTTCGCCGCGGTTTTGGAACTGGTGCTTTTTGTGTTGCAATTATTTCGGCGTTTGGTTCAGGTAACTTACGTCGCGATTTTCCCTTGGATGGTGTTGTAGTGGCTGAATCTGAAATATTTGCATTGGTAAATTGCGTGACTTCATCCTTTGGTGCAACTGGTTTTATCTTTTTAGATGTGTCAGTATGCCCAGGATTTGTAGGACTTTCATTACTTCTTGAACATTTTGGCTCATGGTGATGCAATTTAGCAACCATTTTATCACTAGCGGAATGCGAGATAATACTCGAAAACTGAGTAGGCTGCGTTGGCATTTTTGCATCAAATGCAGCTACATCTTTACAGCTTTTATGTTCGTTTTGATTCATATTACCATTGCTCTGTTCACTACTTTCATTTGATGCAATAGACATAGGCGAGCATCCATTATTTTGTTTTACAAGTTCACTTATATCTTCAACAACTTCATATCTTTTTAAACCATAGTACTGATAGTCTGGTTCATTATCAGGATCGCCTATAGCAATGAAAGTATTCGCTGGTGAATATGCATCATCTTCTCTTGATGCTTGACGTTGTCGCTCAGCTTGCTGCTCGGCTAGCATTTCTGCTTGTTCAGCTTCTTCTAAAGATGGTGACACATCTAAAATTGGCGACAAATCTATCACAGGGGACCAGTCCGTAGTTGGTGGCCTTGCTTTTTGTCTCTTGCTTCCTTGGTAATCGATAGACTTTTGTGAAGGATCAGCAAGCTCTATATCTTCTTCTGATTCTTCGTCCGGCTGATGTTCATCTTTGTAAGGAACATTATCGTAATACGGCGATACTGGCGACGAACTGCCAATACTTTCTGGTGATTCATGACCATGTTTGACATCTATAATATTTGTTGGTGAGACGGACATAGATGTTAAATTTGCAGTATTGCTGGCTACTGTTGCAGCATATGTTGCTAAATCCATTATCGTTGTGGTATCGGTCGTATCATTTGCAGCATCTTCTAATGAATAAAAAGGTTTACTTTTCTTCAAACTAGACGTCGGTCTGTCGAAAGACATGACCTCTCCGGAATTGCTATAGAAAGAGTCTTTCATTTCGTCAGGACTTTTTGGCGAAGGGCGTTGAGCAAATGGTACAAGAGATGGGTCATTATTTGTTGAATGAGCCTCTTTGTCATACAATTCTTCTAGTGACAACTGCCGCGAAGGTGGGGAAATATCGGTATAAGTAAACCTTTTATCTTTTGGCGACACTGGTGAGGAACCTCTCCGTTTACCCGGATAGCTGTCTCTTCTCCGCGGTGAAAATGGTGGACTTTCAAGACCTTCCCTCCAACTTGGACTTACCGGAGCTGAAGGACTACATCGTACTTTATCAACATGAGCAGATATTTCAGCTATTTCATCATCTGTTTCCGCTTCAACTCCTCGCATTTCTTCAACAAAAGCACTTGCGGCAAGGGCAATTCTCAGCTCATGTGGATCCGGCGGATGTAGGCCAGCATATTTTGATTCAACGTCTGTACTTATCGCACTATCCGACGTCTCGTCTTCCGACGATGTGCCGCTAACCGAACGAGACAGATTTAAAGATTTGGGTCTATGTTTTCGGCGCATGTGTATACTAGCGTTGTCATCACTACTGCCAATGCTCATGAAGGAGTAATCATCACTGCCATCATCGGGACTAATGCCATCTGTTCCTGATCTTATCATAGAAGCATCTTCCATATCTACATCCGATACACCATCGGAGTATTCAGACTCGCTTCGGGAACTAGGTTGCCCCATTGCTGAAAATATATACAAAATAATAATAACCCTCTTCTAACAATTAAACCTTGATTTACAAAAGCAATGTTAACCATAGAACTGTGTAAAATGGGCTCATCGTATTGGTTATATTAGTTTTTCACTTATCTATCAAAAGTATTTAAAACTGCTTTTTTCTCTCCCTTATTTTGTAAATACAGCAAACTGTTTCAAAGCAAACGCTAAAAGCGATTAAACATTGAATACCCATTTCACTTAAAATTCATTTCAGCTTTATCTTTTCTGCTAAACTGATTTATAAAGTACCACTACGCAATGCATACAAACGACCATATAAATTAATACATACAAATTCACTAGATATGAAATAAAATACTTAACGTTCTAAGAAATACAGAAAGGTTCTACATTATTCTAGATATCTGAAAAATACAACAAATTTGACAAATATTGATGTAAGTGCGGAGCAGACACCTGCGTTAATATAGCTTTTTTAAATAAAATAATTGCAAAGCTTCAACTAGGCATTTAGTAAAGGAAATAAAGCAAAATTAATAACAGCGTAATTCCATCCGCAAAAAAAAAAGTTACTCATATAAAAACATAAAAAATATTACACAGATGATAAAAGTTTTAGCGGTATTTGTGCAGCTGTTTAGACAATTCCACAAATTCGTTGTTTTCCCCCGAAATATGAGTACACCCTGGACGTGAAAAGGAATACTATGGAAAGCCGGGTCTGTCTTCTGTGTTCTTTATTTTCAATATCGAATTCGGTTAAACCCTGATTTTTCAAAACTTCAGAATAGATACTAAGCAAATACAGCAAATAAATAAGATAGGGTCGTTTGCTTGATTTTTTGCTAGACTGATTTGAAAACTTTGGATCTCAGACTAGTTCTCATAATGGGAAACTATGGGAAAGTCACAATTTTGATAACATTTTCGCGAATAGAATACTTTCCACTATGTGGATTTTAATGAAACTTTTAACAGTCGTAAATGAACATCTTAGCTATAATTAAAGCCGAGTCCAGGCTTTATTCTACGTTATCAGGAAACGATGTTGCTCACTACAGACCTGGAGCGGTCTTCTGCCCAAGTCAAGAAGTGTTTATCAATCGGAGCGCATGTTAAAAATACGCGAATTATTTCGTGTCCGCCCACTTTTAGTGTATAATATGTATAACATACTGACTTAAGTTTAGGGTCAGGATTACCATGGTTATAAAATATATACATTAAAAATACATATCATTCAAATCGCTTGAATCCGGTATATACCGGAGTCGGTAATTTATCACAGGCGCTCTTTTTAGTCACACTCAGCAGGAAGAATGAAGTTCGGTGTATGAAATGTGCAGAACTACATTATTTGCTGTGTAGTGTTATTATACCTGTAGATTTACTGTGATATGGTATATTAGATAGGCTTATCGATGTATGTTATATTATCTTTATATGTCATTACGTTTAGAGTTTGTTTTTCGGCGACGCCGTCTAAATTCGTTTTCGTTACCTATGCCACGTGACTTCAGTTTGCAAATCAAACTACTTGATAACGCATTATAGATAATTTATCAAAATGGAAGATTTATGCAACACTCTGCCTGATTGGACGAGAGTGTCAATTTCTTTCACTCTGTTGATTGTGCTACGCTGAGTGAAATGTAGACAAAGCGTTTATCCTAAACAACGCTGTTCACAGTTTTAAAGCTAACTTTGGCTCAGTATATTTAGCAAAAATATTGATATATCTCAAAATGATAAGTAAGTTTAATAAATATGATAAAAACCTGTTCAATACCAACATATATCAAATTAAAGAAAGAGCTGAATACGGTCTGCGTATCACATGAGTAAGGGTGTGGTAAGAGTGTAGAGAAGTGCTTTTTAAAAGATTTTCCTTGTTACAATTGTCGTCTGTATATGAAAAGGTTTCTTGCTTTTGTGACTTATTCAGGTTGCATATTAAAATGACTACTTGTTTGCTTTGATATATTTGTTATAAATTATTTAACTGATTTATTATACATGTATATGATATTTTTCTTTAGTATGGTATGCAAATATTGAACTCAGTTGAAATCTGTTTTATTATATATATGCTATATAATGACTGAATCTCGTTACACTGAAATGAAGGTACGCTGCATACAGTTTATCTATGTGATATGACTATGGTAATACTTTGCTTATAAAACAGAAATATTGAAATAATTACAACTGTATGTTTTGCTTGACCTTCAGTTTTTATAGGTGTGACGTCATTGTCCAAAGATTCATGAATAGCGAGTATGCTATTTGTTATAGCGGGATCAGTTGGCCTATTTTAGAAATAAATAAAAATGATAAATAAAAAAAATCCTTTAATTGATTTTTTCTCATGTATTCTAATCAAACTTGATTTATAGCATCTTTATTAGGCCCGCAGCCAACTTTGTTCAGCTGGGACATTTGACCCCTTTTAGGGGCTGCTAGAGCTAAAACTAGAAATGCCTTTATACAGCGTCTCATGAACAGCTTGGTGGATCTTTGTCATACTTGGTCTGGAGCATCAATATAAGGTCCTCTTCCAAATTTATTTATATAGGAACTTGGGCCCTATTAGGGCCAACTATAGCTAAAAGTAGATATGCCTTTCTTCGCATTAACCACTAAAATGTAATGGATTTTTATCAAACTCGATGTGTAACAATATCGTAATGTCTCCTACTATTTTGTTACAAATGGGGATAGGGACCAATTTAGCTAAAAATATAAACACGTTTAATGACCTCTTCTCATGAACCGCTTCATGAATTTTCATCAAACTTCTGCTGTAATTATTCGTCTAAGAATAAACGAAACAAAATTGCAACCCTACGAAACCTTTGCGAAAAATTAAGAGAGAACCATTTAAATTGTTAAAGTGCGGTGTTTAGTTTTGCAATTTGAAAAATGTTAGATGAAAGATGAATGTTAGATGAAAGATTCATAAACTTCTTTCCTTTTTACAATTCGCTGACCATCATTTTTAAAGATATTTCTTGTTCATTATATGATGCGGATAAGCTGCTTTTAATTATATTATTATGATTATTATGCATTTATCATTGTATGATGTACATTCTTTATTGCAATATATACCTAAATTAGGAAATTCTATTCTTGACTGTTTCTGGTTTATTAAACCCTATCAGGACGTAGGGGCTGCTACAGAGATATTGAATGTTACCGTGAGGGAAAATCCTAAATTCCAGTTCCCTTTATATAAATATTACATTTAATGGGCAAGATAATTTGCTGGGTACTATAATAGTAGATGGCGCAAAAAGCTCCTTTAATTTAAATCTCTCTTCATTAAATATTTAAATATGCATATTGTACTCTGGTACGAAATATTTTTAGTGGAACATGTATATCGTCCTAATAAGCAGTAATTTATCTTGTTATTCAAATTTAGATAAATACAAAACAAAAATCCGACAGAAACAGGACTTCTAGAAAACTTTCACAGTCATAAAAATTCTGTAATAAAATAAACAAAAGCTGTTATAGTGATAAATAAAAAAGCGTGTAGTAAACAAATAAATGATGTGCTGACATAGCGCTGCTTTTTTCCTCAAAATATTGCAATATATGGTAAAGCAGACAAAAATAGAAAATTAGGCCTATAATTGCGTGTGTGTTCCTTACTCTTGTCTGGGTATAATGCAGGTTTAAGATAGTAGACCCCTAATACAAATCGACAATTTACGTAATCTCTGTCTGCTACTTCGGCATTCTCCGGTTTTACGGAAAATCATAAGCGCGTGGAGCTACACTCTAGCATATAACTCCTGTTCTTGTCACTTTTCGTGGGTGTTTTAACAGAGTCAATGTGTGTGAACAGAGAGATTCTCGCGCTCACGTGCTGTTAAAACACATTTTTGCATTTGCGCGTTCCGTGGCAAAACGTAAACGTATTTCGGTCCCAAAACGGAATAATCAAAAGGAAATGACGTCAACTTGATAAAAACAATGCAAACATTCCTGCGCATTTCATAGAAATATAGTGACATTGTGGGACATATAGTCGTTAATCATTTTTTTTCATGTCAGTTTATGCTAGAATAGCATTAGCGCATGTTCATTCTTCAGAATCCTTTCGGTGTACGCCGGAACCCTCGTCCTACCGGACTCGGGCATCAACCAATCCCTCGGGATTCTGCAGATGTGAAAATAATAAAAAAAACATGCGTTTTCCGTACATCTATGACCGAAGAATACCGCATTGGTTACGGCAGGTACGTAATCGCACGCAATTTATGATACGCTATTAAGTGTCCACTACATTAAGTTTGCGTATAGAACACAATATCTGAACAATCTTTAAAAAAGTTAAGGTAATAAGGTGAATAGTTTGATTAAAGCAATACATACTCTTCTTTGGCAGATACATTTCCAATTCTGTAAGTTAAAGTAAGGAAATCACATACAATTAAGGCCTAACGCAAACATGTATATGTATAATCACCACAACTTCCAACCATAGACGACAGAAAGCCTGGTAAATACGGGTAAATGTGTTAATATATGATAAATGTGTGAATGTCTTATTCATCGATTCCGTGACATTTTTTCCCCAGAGCATCTTTCAAATCTTACAAACATCAAAGTTTTCTTGCATACTAGACTGTGTTTCCGGTGATTTTACCAGTGCTGGAAAATTCCAACTTTCGCCCTGGTCCGTAAATGACGAATAACGAACTACATATGTAATTATTTCGTGCAGTAATTATCTCTCTTTACCCAAATCCGGATAAAAATCAAATCCCTTGGTAGTTCCTTTTTGCTTTTAATATATTGATACTTCTTGATAACTTTAAATCCTTTTGATTCGAAAAACAATTTTACGTGAAAACATAATGTTTCACTGCAGGTGATAAACTAGATGTTTTAGTAGAAAGGCACATATCTCCCCCGATAGTATGGTCAGAGGCAAGAAGTCAAGAGGGGCAGGAGCCAATGTCTAAGTGACCCTGATTGTTGACTAAGAGATTGAAATGCAATAGCGATCACCTATATGGAAATGGTTTTCAATGTTCAGGTCCCTGTGGTCTTGGGGGTGGACAATTGGAGGGGGGGGGGTGGGAAGGGGGTCTTGTGACCTTGACCTTTGACCTACAAATCCTAAAGTCAACAGGATTTACTCTGCATGTCCAAACGTCCAGGTTCTGGGTCAAATGGTTCACAAGTTATTGATCGAAAACTGTTTTCATGTTCCAGGGCCCTGTATGCCTGACCTTTGTCCTACTGATCTCAAAATCATTAAGAATCATCTGTTCTGAATGACAAATAATCATTTTAATTTTTAAAGTTCTTAGTCAGGAGGAGTTATTAACTCGACATGTCCAATCATCCGGTGAAGTTTCAAGATTCTAGGGCAAGTGGTTCTCAAGTAATGAATCAGAATTGGTTTTCTATATGCTGGTCCTTGTGACCTTGACCTTAGAAAGAGTTACCCCAGATCAGTATGAATCATGTACCCTGCATGTCCAATCATCCTATGAAGACTCAGCTTTCTGGGTCAAGTAGCTCTGTGACTGATCGGAAACGGTTTCCCATATTCCTGTCCCTGTTGCCTTGACCTTCAACCGAGTAATCTCAAAATATAATAGGGTCATCTACTTGGCATGTCCAGTCATCCTATGAAATTTCAGTGTTCTGGATAGAATGGTTCTGAAGTTATTGATCGGAAACGGTTTTCCAAGTTCTGGCCCCTGCGACCTTGACCTTTGACCGAGTGACTCCAAATTCAAAAGAGGTCTTTAACTTTGCATATCCAATCATCCTTTGACGTTTTAAGGTCCTGTGTCAAGTGGTTCTCAAGTCATTGATCAGAAACCGTTTTGCATGTGTTTGTCCCTGTGACCTTGACCTTTGACCTACGTACTTCAAGATCAATAGGGGCCATCTACTCTGCATGTCCAGTCATCCCATTTAGTATTAATGATTGGTTCTCAAGTTATTGATCGGTGACGGTTTTCCATGTTCAAGCCCCATGTGACCTTGACCTTTGACGAAGTGACCCTAAAAGTAACAGGAGTCTATAAGCCTTATCACCCTATATAGGTTGAAGGTTCTGGGTCAAATAGTTCTCAAATTATTGATCGGGAAAGTTTTTTAATTTTCTGGCCCTGAGACCTTGACCTTTGACCTACTAACTCTACAGTCAATAGAGTCATTGACTCTCTATGTACGATCTGTGTTGCCGCAGAAATTACAGTTTTTCGCGCATTATAAAAGTAATAACATTTATTATCGCTAGCTGCAGCATTGATTATATTCTAGGCATAAACACACTAAAAGCTGACCTTTGTTCTATATAAAATTGACCTCAATAGAAAACCATGGGTTTTTTAAACGTTTACAATCAACATTTTTGTGAAAATAATTTTCGGTGCTAAATTTAAAAAAAATAAAGATTCAAAAATAAAGAAAATTATTTTCAGTCAAGCAAATCACTTTAAAAATAGCGCATAACTGCGACCCAAAATTGTTTTGATAGTGTGTTACCTAAATTTCCATGAATAATTCTGCAGTACAATTTTTTCGTGATAAAAATGTAACAAGATTGTCAGGCATAAATCTCAACAATATTGTGCAATGAATGTGTGGAAAAAATATCTATAGAGCAATAAAACTTAAAACAATTTGAATACGTCAATATGCGACCAGTTTTAAGATGTCTATTAACCTTATAAGGACCATTATGTGCTTAGACCTATACATTTTTTTTTTCCAAAATGAAGAACGAGATATAATCATCATCATCAGTGCTTAAATATTTGTAAACTGTAAAAGTGAAAGCAATAATATAGAATTATATGTATGTACTGAAACTAAATAAATAGTGGATATTTGTTTGTTTCAGTGAAATATCAATTTTATTTCACAAGTGAGCATCAAAAACTAATATTTTCACGAGTGGCGTAGCCACGAGTGAAAATGACTTTTTTTGGTGCTCACGAGTGAAATAAAATTGATATTTCACTGACACAAACAATTTTCTTTTTATTTCATGTGTAAAACTACTTTTGTTGCGTAATTTATAATATGTCGAAAATCGCGGGAAAGATCAACAGAAAGCATAACACAAATGACGTCATTTTAACGACGTCTTCGTCATTATGGTCCCCGGTATTCATAACGCTTGGTATACAATTTGACTTCAATCGCGACGGAGGACCGGAACTACTTCGGCCAAAACAGTTAAAAATAAAAATGATAATCTACTGTTTCAAAACTGTGGATTATCACTTTTATTTCACTGAGAAAACTCTATAATTCACTGGAAAACATAAAATAAAATATAATATTAATCTTTTAATTTTGTATCCATTCCAAACCCGGACAGAGAATCAAATTAACTGTCGAGGTTTTTCAAACTAAGAAGATACTAATGCATTTGTAGTTAACAACATGGAAATAAATTTATTAAGCAGTGTCACATTGCTGAACATATCTCGACCTCTTGCTAATCTTAAATACTATACCGGCCACGAGATCTTTTATTGTATGTTTGGTTCAAAATGAATTGCTTAATACTATGCAAATGTGCTATGGTAATATAAATAGTGAAAAATAATATGTAGAACAGGTTTTTTGAGTCCCGCTTTGCAAGCATACTTTTGAAGAAAAAAAAGAATACCATATTATCAGTTTTATGTAATGCGTGCAAATATGTTAGAATTTGTATATGCATTTCCAACAGTAAAACCAAACCGTAAGAGAAGTTTCTAAAACTTACCTCTAAGACTGCCACTATTCGCTGACGTCACCGAGGTTACTGACACAGCAGATGTTTTCATATCTTCGGAACACGTCGGACTAACGATTTTGGTACAAGCTGGCTCCGGACTGGCTGTATCACTAACGTTATCGCTAAATCCGCTCTCCTGTATGAAAATAGAAATAATACATTACTTCCCTTGGCATGTTCCAGTGGTTTGCGAGCTATGGCCTATTTATAGCAATATTTGGGTAAAAAGTATAATCAGTGTAAATAGAAAAGACTGAAATTTGTGACAATGAAATAGGCTCACCGATTTAAAAAATCTCGCTCCCGATTAGATACATAGTATTAGGTAGACCCATCGCAATAATTCATTTTAGTTTGATTGTTTGATTGGGGTAGGGTGTGGTGGAAACACCATTAACACCCATAAAAGGCAAAACAACATGTACAGTACGAAGACGAAAATAAAAACGGTGGCACTTATATACTGATAATATGTGGTGACTTCCTTTGATGTAATAAGGTTGCAGATAAATGATTGAATATTAAAATATTTGTATGATATCAAAAACGTGTCTTATAATAAATATCATAATTACAGGTATAACTTCAAGAGTGTGGCCCGTGGAAAGTGACGTTGGCATGTGATAGTCAGGAAGCGACATCTGACGCTGTATTGAAGCGCCACCTTCAGGAGCGTGACGTCCGTCTGAACCGTTCACTGACGCTGAGCGTGTTAACGGTCCTCGTGCTATACTGGATTTCTAAAAGGAAAAAAAAAACAGACAGCATAGATTTAATTTTGAAAATTAATGTTATAGTGATTTGCAAAACATTAATTTTTCAACCTTTTTAGCCAAATGAGGGTTTTTTATTATAACAGATCATATACTATAGAACTGATTTATTAATACTGTTGTCAATGTGCGTTAATTTTCTGACTGAAGTACATCTCCTATTACGCTACGCATAGGATCTGAGGACGACCTATTCATAGCCTCGTTCTGACGACCCTTTCGCTAGCCAATCAGAGCCTAACTTGCAACATCTTGCAAATCTACCTGTAGCCTTGACTTTTGATATTTACAATTCTTATGTCGTAATGTACCAGATAGCCGGCTAGCTCAGTCGATAGGCCACTTGCTTTGTAAGTGACATTCGAACAAGTCGTCTGATTGGATAAAAACCAAAATATACAGAAGACGAATGTGAATGGGTCGTTCTCAGATCTTCGTTTAGAAGATCAAGTACTTTAGTCAGATTGCGTTAATTTTGGCAGGTAAATTCACATGCAAATATTAAAGCAAACATTTCATGTTCCTCTTCAAGGGGTTTTATGAATTGAAAACTACCAATCAAAATTTATCCTACATTGATATGCAATGAGAAAAAAAATCTATAATTTATTTGCATTGCAATTTTTGATTTCCTTTGATTCTCATAATTATGTTGTCATTTGCTTAGCCAACAACATTTTTATTGTTCTTAAAAGATTATGCAGTTTAAAACCTTTTACTGAATGTTTTATAGCTATGGCAGCCACAGTTTTGTTACGGATGAAATAATTTGATGATATAGTATCCTTAAAGAAATAAAACCGATAAAACAAGTCACAAATTGAATAAAACAATTACCTCAAGCTCATGAAGTCTCCGATCCACTTCCCTTGCTAGTGGAATATCTTCATCTACGTCACATCCGGGATGCCAGAGACCGGAACTAAGGACGAGTTGTCTTCTCTTGTGGCACACGTGGCATACCCATTCCATTTCCTGAAAATAAATATTTTGATAGTGTTCATGGAAATCATACACGTTCAAACAAATCTGTCACAAAATGTGACTAGTCTATGGAATATTGTGACAGACGGGCATCGTGAGGGTATTGTGACAGCTAGACAGACGGACAACGCTAGGATTGTGTTGCAGACTGACGTGGTGAGCATTTTCTGGCAGACAAACATTATGATGTTTTAAGGCGGGCGGACATCATGTAGGATTGTGGCAAAAGGACATTATGAGTACATCAGCCCTTACAGAGACATAAGACGAAATAAATGACATATTCTTTTTTAATTAGGATGAAGTTTGTCTACTATGTTCGTGTTGTTGTTTTTTCTTTATTTACCTAGGCATCTCCTCTTAAAATGTCTTCAGCAGAATATCATGTATTGTAATGTATACATTACTGATTATATCGGTGAAAGTCGGTGACACTGTCATAAAACCAGCAAATTGTGTAAGAAATCTTTGGGCCGTGTGAGATATGGAACAGAACATTGGCTCCATATACAGTGACTTTTCACAATTAGACACTTATGTCAATTTCTTTGTACATCAAGACTAAAGGGGCCTCCGTGGCCGAGTGGTTAAGGTCGCTGACTTCAAATCACTTGCCCCTCATCGATGTGGGTTCGAGCCTCACTCGGGGCGTTGAATTCTTCATGTGAGGAAGCCATCCAGCTGGCTTACGGAAGGTCGGTGGTTCTACCCAGGTGCCCGCTCGTGATGAAATAATGCACGGAGGGGCACCTAGGGTCTTCCTCCACCATTAAAGCTGGAAAGTCGCCATATGACCTATCATGTGTCGGTGCGACGTTAAATCCAACAAAAAAAAAAAACATCAAGACTAGACTACGCCAAAGAATTGTTGACTGGTATAAAATGCTACAGTTGACAAGTTACACCCCGTCTAGAACACAACAGCTTGCGTTATTACAACATTCCTATTCAATCTGAACAGAAGAAATTCCTTGGTAACCCGTGAAATACAAAGTACGTTAAAAAAAACTCCGACCTCCAAAGTTTTTTCAGGGACATGCTTAAGTTCACAGACCAGTTAGAAACCTAAACACATTAAACACCGTGTCATTAGTTGAGTCAAAGATGAGAGGTGTACGGCAATAGGAACTTTGTGTACTTTGGAACACGTTCACTTCCTGTCAAGATTAGAGAAATTAGCCTAGATGCACGGAACAGTAATCATTTTTTATTTATGAGTTAATAGAGTGTCTACGTACAATGATGAAAGCAGAACTGTGTTTCTCTATCGTCTTGAGTTGTACGAACACTAAATATAAAAAGATGTGCAGTATAAAGAGTAGTAATATATTATCGGATTATCGGATTCAAATAATTCTAAGTTGATTAGCATGTTTTCTGCATTTTATTAAAATATCTTACTGACATTATATGACATGTTTATGCTTGACATTTTGGTAGCACAGTCGAATTCGTCATGGAAACTGAAGTCAGAAACCACCACCACAATTTAGAGTCTCAGATTTGAGCTGATTTACATTGTTTTTGGTTTTTGTTACTGAATATATTTTTCTTGCATCAGACATATGATCTAATCTACCCTTCTTTTTGATTTTATTTAGCACGCACTGGCATCGTTCTTCGCGAAAATGTAGGTTACTGGTATTCTTAAAAGGGCCTGGTATGTGTGGCAGTCCGTTGAAGTGTGCCAGTTTTATATAAGATTGAAAAGCCAGCTATCACGATAGCGTGTTTATGTATTAAACACGCGGTCACTGCACCTTAAAGGTTGTATTGTATGTTTTTTTTCAAAGATAGCTGAAGATCTTCATGAAACATTTAGCAATCGCGAATAAACATATTTACACAATAAAGCAAACTCCATATTTCTTGGACTTGACTTATTATGCAATAATATTTGACAATATAAACTTGATATGACGACTGCGTCTAGACATATGTTGCGTGTCTTGTTTCTTTCCATGAAAACCATATTTGTTAGAATCTTTCCAAGTTAATGTCATTTTTAGGAAACATAGCGGCTTTCTTGTTTTCTTTATTTTATCAAGAACGACATTCATGGATTTACCTTAAGTAATTTATAGTCTAAAGAACACTGGTTACAATATTTTTTTTTGGAGGTTATGTGTAAAGAAATCGTCCTCGTCTTGCAGAAAAGTTTTAGTTCTCTAATGGCTGCGATTTTATAGGTGCACTCTTTAATCGAAATACATAAACCATACCGTGTTTTGTACAAAGGCAAGTCCTTGAGAAAACATATCTGTTGGCAGTGTTTCAGAATACTCTAGTCTGTTTTGATGTTCGTGGTATATTCAGACAAAACATTTGTATGTCAATCAAATTTATAGATTTATGCAAATTGCATTAAAGATGCATTCTGCAATTTATTGCAGAAATATAAGAGAATATAACAAAAGAGAATGACCTTGACAAAACGGGAGAATTGTGTTTGGTAAAATATTAATGTTTTTGCTGATATTGTTTTGCAGCAAAACTGCATCTTTGCTGTCCAGGTAATGATTAGAAAAAGTATATTCGCTGACACATAAGAACATTCTTGATATGCTCCAAACACATCTAAATCACTAAAAGTGAGTGGTATTAAGTGAGTGCCAGTGATTAATTATCACTGTTAAAACACAAAACTTCATCAGTAAGCATAAAATGAAGTTTTTGTGAGGCAGCTGTATACTCACGGATATTACGCAGAAAGAAAAAAATATAATATGTATCATTGGGTCTTAACAATTAAAGAAACATGATCGGAATAACGTCAAATAACGCGGAATAAAAGAATTCGAAGGAAAACATAAATGAGCCGTGCCGTGAGAAAACCAACATAGTGCATTTGCGACCGAATCCGCGCAGACTGGTCAGGATCCATGCTGTTCGCTTCCAAAGCCTATTGCAATTAGAGTAACCATTAGCGAACAGCATGCATCCTGACCAGACTGCGCGGATGCGGATGCTGGTCTAGATCCATGCTGGCCGCAAATGCACTATGTTGGTTTTCTAATGGCACAGCTCAAATATAATCGAGAAAAAAAATAGTATTATCTTGACGTTAAAGAAAAAAAGAAAAACAACAATATGTTGATTTGTCGAACTAATGCTATGATTATCGAACCCAGCTTATGATGTGATAATATTTGACACCTTGTAAATTAGATATTCATGTAAAACCAATGTCTAGCCATGATTGATGTGCTTTATATAATCCCATGTCATATAATGGTTATACCTAAGTTAATATCACCAAAAGCAAGTCTTTCACATTTTCCTAGAATAAACATTTGCAATTCGTTTATTAATTAATTAATATCTCATTGGCGAAAAAAATAAAACAAAACTGATAATTTTGTTTTTTACCATCCATTCTGAATGTTCATTTAGATTTTTTTAACAATGAAACCTGTATTCAGGTTCCTTTCTTGGCGTATTTAGGCCGTTGCATACCTAGTTATCTAAACAGGTAACTGTTAATATTTTATACAGACGTTTGATTCGTAACCGCTTTTTCACTATGTTTCTTTGTGTTGTTTTGACCAGCCAGAAGCTCGATTAAACATGTCAATTCATTAACACGTGGACCGGAGAATGATCGCAGCAGAAGTATCGAGATATTGCACCATAAAGACTTTGCTTAGAAAATACTATTAGTACGATTGGCACCGTAAAACGTATACATTAACGATTAGATAAGAAACAATTTATAGCAAAAGAGTGCTTTAACACTATTTATGCACGATGGGCTGTTATACATCGGGTGTTATAATATCACGAGGGCGAAGCCCGAGTGAAATTACTTGTACGACGTATTACCGCCCGAGTGTATAAATAGTGTTAAAACATGGTTTTCATATAAATTATTTTGATTCTAATATGCCCTTACTCTTAAACAGTACATAAAATATAGAAGCGCTCTTTCTTTGTCGTAACAAAACTTTAACGTCACCGCACGTTAACGTGACCTCATTCTAGCGTAAGAGTGTTTTAACAGAGACAAGCATGTTAGAATATGAATTACATCGTAAAAAGTATATATTATCGATTAGGATGAATTACTTCATATAATGTATATACAAAAGGTTAGTATGGATTACATCGTAAAACTTTTACATAAGTGATTTAGCATGAACTGCAACATGAAACGTTCGCTTTAGCACTGAAAATATTATAGTATTCTCAAATACAAACAGTTGAAATTATCACAATACCTTTCCTAACAGAAAATTAGAATTGTAAAATTTACAAGAGGACAAGCTGTTTGATACATTAAGAGAAAAATAAAGTTGTTGTAAAGGTAAAGCACTTTGAAAAATAACAAAAGGGTAGGTTATTTGAAACATTACACAAAAATGTAAAGTAAATGTGAAAGAAACAAAAAGTTAAAGTAATTTGTAAAGGTAACAAAAAAGATACTTACAGTAATTGTAAAAGTCAAAATGCTGACAGTGAAACTTTTTGAAATATTGAATTCAACTGCATAAATATCTAAAACATTGTACAGTTAAGGTGGTTATCGTCATGTTTCGTATTCTCCGTGTGCGATTTCGGCATTTTCCGCCGTTTCACCGGAAGCTAGGTGCGCGCTGAGCTACTTTATGCCCGAAGAATGTCGGAGTATCTAACGAGAATAAGTAATCATACGGAAATTGCCGAGTATCGTTACGGTTCCACTTCCTTAAGAGGATATGAAATCATTGTCTGCTACCTTAACATTTGAATTACGTATACTTAGAAAGATGCTTTGACTAAACATTCTCTAAAATTTCACACATTTTTCTCCAAATCCGCCTTCATGCTCATCTGAAAGTTTCTCTTGTAATTTCACAATGTCTATGCCGTTTTTAGGAATCGTAAATTATTATCGACATTGTATGACATTTCTCTCTTCATCACAAAAGACATTTTATTGCCATCGATTCGCTTTATGTTCTCTTCTCTTATTTCATTCCACAACGGAATTTTATTGGCCTAGGCATAACCAAATACGAACCATCTGTGAGACAGAAATATGTAAATATAAAAAAGTATACAACACATATAGACTTTTTCATAAAAGTACGAAAATAATTGCGTCAAACCAAACTGCAGATTACTCCTTGGGATACAAACTCATGAATAATGTGTGTTGACTTGACAGGCTGGTGCTGTTCTTTTCTTCCTGTCCAGACAAATTTCATAACTATGATGTAATCCAACTGAACATTGCGTTTTATATAGCAGAAAAATACACACAATTTACCATGTGACCGACTTTAAATGTCAACATGACTTTGAAATTTAATATAACACTACAGGGGCTCCTGAATTAGGCGCGTGTTCCATTCTGCAGTTATCAAGATTTATTTCCGGAGTAATAACACACCAGACGCGTAAAATGCTTTATGGGTTTTGTTCATATCAATATTTGCTGAAGCAGATTAATAGAATCGTCTGATCTTCAGGCAGTGACAGAGAAAGAAATCAAACATTTTTTAAAAAAAAATATACAACATGAAAAAAAAAAGGTAAATGCAAACATTTTGCTAATTTTACCAATAACCTCATTGCCTCATATAATAGCCTAACGGCGTTTAGTTACCAGTATATCGATGAATATATCTCTTGCAATAATAGGGGGCTGTTATACTCTTGTGGATAAACATGGTGAGTCACATGTAAAGGTTAGCATGTATTCTAAGCAATGTTTTAATTTATTGAAGTTTTGAAACGAAATGTCAAATTGCTCCAGCATAATATTGCAGCAAATTAGTGTCATTATTAGATCCAATATTGGTTACATCCATGGTTATGTTCTTTTTAGAAAATTTCTAATATTATTTGAAATAATCCAGGAATGAAACTTGAGCTTTCAAACTAAATTGACTGCTTTGAGCCGAGCCATGAGAAAACCAACATAGTGTGTTTGCGACCAGCATGGATCCAGACCAGCCTGCGCATCCGCGCAGTCTGGTCAGGATCCATGCTGTTCGCTTTCAAAGCCTATTGGAATTAGAGAAACTGTTAGCGGACAGCATGGATCCTGACCAGACTGCGCGGATGCGCAGGCTGGTCTGGATCCATGCTGGTCGCAAAGGCACTATGTTGGTTTTCGCATGGCGCGTCTCACATACTGATTAAAAATGTCATATGGATACTAAACTTCAAAGACAGTGTGTATTTTGTAATTGTATATACATAGTCTGACTTTCAAAGCAAAAAAAAAAAACATGTATGGACAGGAGTGCATTTTCTTTTTCAAAGTAACTATTTGCTGCCTTGCAATGAAGAAAGTTTTGAAAACATCTTATAAAAGCATTACATAATTTAAACGTACCATTATTTTTTTGTAGGGAATTTACAATAACGTTGGTGCTTAGGTAATGATAAACTCGAATTAGTTTACGATTGTAGCATTATACAGAAAAAGGTTTTGCAGGTTCGTGCAAAAAAAAATAAATAAAATTGAACAACAGAAAATTATCTCTTCGTATGAAGTAAACTGGTTTTATTGTAACAATTTCACACATGGTTTGTGATTTTCATTTATAGTATGTAAATTTGATATGTTAAAAAATATCGATTAACTTAATTTTCTTAATGCTTTTTTTTTTAATCAATACATGTCATCAATTTTCGTGCTTTACGTCCATTACTGGCATCGCCTTTCGCAAAAAGGTTCACGTGCAAAGTTTATTTTAATTCGCGAATTTGGATGAAGAAGATAAGTGTCAGGATTATATTTTCGATGTCTTTTTATTTGCGTGGTGGGACCAACATACTGGACATTTATCTACAATAATAGGATAAGGATAAGAAAAATAAGGTCATTGAGTATGATTGACTGAACATAACTCTTCTCGACTAATGGTCCTGCATTTGTTTTATGTACTGGCAGTCTGCTTTAAGACGAGCACTTTAAAAACTTGTAACCTCAAGAGATCTGAAAAGTCCGTCAATATATTTCGTTAATGTATTTTTGAATAAAATAAAAGATCATAAGAAGCATAGAACGTGTTTAGAAACTCAACACTAAATTGTCCCTGTATTGTGCGTAAAATATAGAACTCCAGGTAAGTCATGTTAAGGAGGTAGGTTACCTTGTTACCAGGGTAAATTCAAATTAGTTGAACCGCAGTGATTTTTTGTATTTCGTGTAATTAAATGTTTTAGCTGCTACAATCTCAATTCCGTTTATCTCTGTCCCTTCAAGTACAATTTTTATCCAGGTTTGAAGTACATGACCCTCTTAAGGTATTTTATATAGAAAGAAGAAGGAAAATGCGGATATTTAACACTTTTCAGTGTATTTTGGTTTCATTGTTATCCGTAGAAGTCTGCATAATTAATAGTTTTTCTAGTATGCGCATTAGCTTTCTAATAAAAGCTTAAAATGTATATGTCGCGGGGCTCGTGTTTCCATGGTAACGCATTTTCTCTCATTTTTTCAAGAATAATGTATGAAAACGGGTTTTTCGACGGCTTCAGTGCCATTCTGTTATTGACCAACATGGAATATTTGGGTAATATGATTAGCAAAATACCAAGAACTTTACATGGCACTGTGTTTTTCTTAAAGTTTAGAGTAACCATGGCAACAGAGATGTTTAAAATAGCTTATATGTTGCTTTTTATCGTAATTTCTTATAAAAATATTATATAAAATTATCTTTCTTGTTAATGTAGCTTTAAAACATCTTATTTCTAACGTTAGTAATATTTTCGTATGAATTGCAGTTAATTTAACAAATTTCACAGCTTAAAATACTTACAGCAGTGCCCGTCGTCTGACATTTTTATTGAAAAATCGTTCTGCATGCTGCTATTATTCTCATGGATATTGTTGAAATGAAAATAAAAAGCCGAAGCTGTGTTCCTTAAATAGACCAGTGTCAACGCTTTTGAATTTTACAATTAGACATATAGGTCACGGGCTTCGTTTCCATGGTAGCATCAATTTAATTCAAGACACCACAATTTTATACTGCAATTTGAACAATTTTAGAGCTTAGTTTTAGTACTTAAGTAACAAATTATCAACGGAAATTGGGAAATAGGTATAACAAATCAAACTGCCCAATTTTTATTTGTAAATGACCGTAATAAGTTACCTTTCAGCCAACTATATTCCCAATCACATCAGTTACTATCACACATTTTCTTACATTCCGCATAACATTTCAATATAATTACATAAAAGAAGCAAAATATTGATCATTTTTCAGAGCAAAAGACTAATAAAAAGTATTTCAGCAAATAATGGCTGTTTAAAAATAGTTCAAATAAAGAAAAAGCACAGAATAACGTACTTTCAAAATAAAAGCTATTAATTTTGCGCGGTAACTGACACGTAACGTCATGACGTCAATGACGTCATTTTAAGGCAACAATGTTTTGAAGCGTTTCTGCGGCAATTCATTCATTATTTCTGCATTATTAAACCATTAAACATAAGATTGGAGGCAGGTTCAAGATTTATTTCCAGAAGAATGGATATACAAACACATTTAGTTTGTCGTAAACATCGTCGTAAATCGTCACGTTAGCTTCCGGTTGGACATGCGCACTTACAAATATCAAGGTAACCTACCTCCTTAAGTTCATTAAAACATACAAGTACTGACGTCACGTCAGGTCATGCCTCATGTTACGTCTCATCACATACTATTCCACGATATACATGCTCCGGAAAAGTGTTCTGCCAAATCTTATTTACTATTCTATATAAAGGACATTTTAGAATACAAATAATGTAATAGAATGGTGTTACAATTAAGTGGCACAAACTGAATGGATTTTTCGGCACGCAAAATCATTCCCGTTAGAAGTCTACGCACTTACTACTTATTTCGCTCAACGTGTAACCGCTTGCCGTGCATTAATATTATTGAAAACGCGGTCACGTTGAAGTCACACCAGCCTACTAGTTGGCGCCGTACATATGCCAATAAATATTACTTTATAATTTCATCTAAGTTTGTTTTTTTTTACGTAAAAGGAACGTTAAAATTGATATGATAAATGGCAGAACCATGTTTCAATATATTGATATCCTACAAATCGATACTATTTCTGCAGGCGTATAACTTTTTCATTGTCTTTATATAAGAAAAAAATGGTTCTGTTGTATTATATCTTAAAGTCCATCCTAGATGACACGTTGAAATTCTGCTACAATATCTTGATAAACACTGTTGTATTGTGGTATTCGACAATATTTTCTTGTGTTGTCTGGCAGCAAAATCCAATTATACAAATATGTTTATGAGCAAGTTCGTGACTATCGAATGAAGGCGACTGTCATTCTGAGACGACAGTATGAATTATAACACGACAGAAGTAAAACCGACTTATTGTGTGGGTTTTCTGTATTGACCTATGCCAAAACGGATTCTTTTCTTCTCAGGGAACAAATAATGATGGAATTGATCTATTTGTGACGTAACCATTTAAAGCATGTGGTACTATGTTTATGTTAGATAATTTTTATCAATCGTGTTTGTCCTGTTTGATTTGGATGCACGAATTAAAACCACATCGACACGGATCCAGGCCCGTGTTCTGAAACCATAAATTGATTTATACTTTTAGTATTAAATCGTAAAGCGTTTAATTATTTAATAAAAGTCAATGGCATATGTTACATTTCTACGTTTTTGAACGGTGTTCGCGTACAGTTATATCGATAAACGTATAAAATCTATATGATAATATCGATTAATTCCTTGAAATCAAATGCGAAGGTCATAGACTTCTAATACTAGTAGCTTTCAAAACTTTTTTTCGTACCCTTTTTCTGTAGTTTCCAGGAAAATTCTGCTAATATGACAACTGCAAAAGTTGCGAAAACCGTTTGTCAAATCGTCAGGTAAGATCAATTAATATTCAACAAATAATTGTTTTATTAAGAATAAAATTCAAGGACAATTGACTGCTATGCTATAATAGTAATCTTTACCCGTGTTGTCTTGGCCGAAATCGCAAAACATGCGCATGCACGTCATTATTCTAAGAAATAATTTTTGTTTCCGCTAACAGTATGCATTTTGCTAAAACAGTAAAAATATGTAATGTTTTTATGATATCTAGAACCATTGATATTTTCGTCCACTTTTTCAGATGGCATTCAAAACAAATTTCACAGAAGATGTAACAACGCAGTGAAAGTATAGTCATTGACTCGTAAAATCCTACCGAAGCAACAATAGTACCAAAGTCTTAGACCTTGGAAGAATCCAAATAGATATTGAATACCCTCTTTAACTGAATCGTTCATATTTGATCAATTTACAAGAAACTTTTATCTAGTTCGGTGATTGATAACTATATTATCGAATATAATGAGATGATACAGAAAAAAATAGCATTTACTACTTATTGTTTCACGATACTACGCCAGAACTTCATGAAGCATATTGCAAAGTATCTACACAACATCAATGCAAAAGGTGTGAAATATGGAAAGGTTTTAGAAATCGTCAGGTAACGTAAAGCAAACTTCTAGCAGGGAATAATGTGATGTCAGACCAAAATCTTCACTGCACTAATGAATTAAATCCGAAAGTATTTCTAAAACTTTTCGTCAACCAATTAAAATGGACGTCTGTCATTTCATCCAGGCTATTTCTTTTTGTGTCTTTATTTACTTCTAAGTCAAATCGACATAACTAAGACTTCATGGCGACTTTCCATAATGAAATATATTTTGATCTTACATGTACAACAAACAAATTTTCTTTCTACTTCATGTTTTGTCTAAATTAACCCATTAAAATATATTTGATATTTTTCACTGTGAAAAAAAGCAGATACTTTCTCTCTAATAATGCGATAATTTACTGAAAAACATGATTGTTATAAATTATTTTAAGTTTGCTCTCGAAACCATAATTATAACGGTAAGGGGCCAGTGAATTCTAACTACTCGGCTTCAAGTTTTAATGTAATATTAGACGTATGTAAACAGGCTGCAAAATATTCTGCATACATCAACTATATTTCCCAATTAATTATGAGTCCCAGACGTTCATATCTAAACTGATATTTGCTTTTATTCATTTCAATATTTGCTGAAACAGCATGGCGATATCGTTTGATCTGCAGACAGAAATACACAAACCCTTAATACCAGAAAGCTAAATGACAGATATATGCCGAGTTTAACATATCAACAACGTCAGCAAATACTCTTTAGAAAAATACGTCCTATCGACTGTTGCACTCATACCCAGAAGACATACTTTCTTTATATACTCCATAAGTACGGTTTTCTAATAAATGTGCTCTTGGCCTTTTGAAAATATTTCAGCCAGCAGCGAGTATATCTGTTCTCAACAATTTAAGGTTTATTTCTAAGTACACAGGTTTCGATTCTATGGTGTACTTTTATCATAACTATCAAATTTTATTTCATTCTTTTCAGCGGATTACACAGTCAGATAACTCTAATCCTATAAATTTTCAAAAATTCTCATCAAGATGGACAATAATTTAAGTATTTAAATACCTATAAAACATTTACCTAAGGTCACTGAAATACACCGTTCTGGCAGAAAAGTGCAGCGTTGTCAAAGAGGATAGCAGGACTTTATGTACTGACCTTGTGTGATGGTGTTTTACACTCCATATACAAACCTAATACATTGCCAACGAACCTAGCTATTCAAACATCTTATAACAAAGGAAGAAATAATGACAAGTTAATTGTACCTTCTTGACAATATAATTACTGAGGACACACCCTTTTCCAATAAAAGTCAAGAAAGTCAATATATATTTACATATTTATTGCAAGACCTGTAATTATTTTGGGAGGCGCTAGTTGTGGAAAATGTTTAGGAAGCTAGAAATTCCAAAATGAAAGTAACATCAGGGAAAATGATTTCATTGTAAAGCTTGAGGAAAATACGTTCCAAAATACGTATATGCATTTGTCAGGTGGATGACGACTGATGTTAAGAAAGAATCTAATATAAGTGACAGATAAGACTCCAAATACTTTACCTGTTATAAATGTATAGATATTTGTTACTTTACAAAGATGAGCTGTGGGTCATTGTAAATATGTTTAACGCGTAATCATCATAAATAAAAACTAAATATCAAGATCAAGATGACAATGTTTTGCATACCACGTGAACTTAAAATAGTCGGATATTACGTTTATGCATATGAATAAATATGTCGTTATACATGTACCACCATAATGTGCATTCCTACACCTACATTGAGACAGATAACGCATCCGTGCCAGAATATGTTTAGCCGTTTCAATGGCAAATAAAGGCATGCCATTTCCGTTTTGGGATACGGTGGTCTAGTGGTTAAGGTGTTGACCGCTCAATGAATCAGGGGTGCTGGGTTTGAGCCCTACTGGGACCATGATCACACCTTCACATAAGACACTAGTACTGGTTTTTCCAGGAAGCGGATTCGAAATATATTAGTATAAACTAAAGACATGCCATTTCCGTTTAATTGTGACCAGTACAAGACGAAAATCTCACCACTAAACACAGCCTGATACAATTCTGGAGGTTCAAAATTGATTCAAAAATTCCCATTATGAGATGAAGCTTTTTTTCAGACTTTACATCAAACACAGTTACAAACGTGTGTATTCAACGACAAAGCAACATAATGCCATCAATTGGCGTTTGTTTCTTATTCCTTTGTTTTTAGCTTTTTATCGATGTGTACTCTAATTCCGTTGCAATTTCAGAACACATGAAATCTCACATCAGTGAATATCGTATAACATTCAACTGAATAATGATCAGTAGGTCGTTTCCTGAACAATATTTACATACATTTGATTATACAAATACGAAAGACCAATTTGCGTTTAGATCATGTTTTGCTGGAAAAGTTTTCAAAATGTTTGACTTTATCCTTACTAAATACAAAATACATTATCAGCTTTTATCGATATGTTAATATACTTTTAACTTACTTTTGATGTGACAGACTGCTCCATTTCTCCACATTTAAGACACGTAAGGTTTCCACAATCGGCACACACATTTTGTCCTTCCGTCATTTTGCCTTCTTGTATTTTCAGCTCACTGGCCAGACATATAGGACATAGTGGAGAGTCTTTGTTCAGTTCTCCTGCCGAAGCCACAACCTCACTTGTTCGTCTCTCAACATCAGCAGTGTATGCGACATATTCCTCTTCGAGTTTCCTGAAATATTTAATGAATCAATGTAAATGAAAATGTTACATGATATAACCTGATGGTCTATTAATGTTTCAATGTTAATGAATCTGTTACGTTATATAACAAGGTTAAATATTTCAATGTAAATGAAAATGTTACGTGGTATAACCTGGTAGTTAAATGTTTCAATGTAAATGATAATGTTACGTGATCTAACCTGATGGTCTGATATTTCGATGCAATTGAAAATGTTACATGTTGTAGCCTGATGGTTTAATGTTTTAATGTAAATGAATAGGTTACGTGATATAACCTGATGGTTTAATGTTTCAATTTAAATGGAACTGTTACGTGGTATAACCTGATGGTTAAATGTTTCAATGTAAATAAAAATGTTACGTGATATAACCTGATGGTTTAATGTTTCAATTTAAATGAAACTGTTACGTGGTATATCCTGATGGTTTACCGTTTTAAAGTAAATGAAAATGTTACGTGATCTAACTTACTGTTTTAATGTAAATGAAAATGTTACGTGATATATCCTGATGGTTTACTGTTTTAATGTAAATGCTGATGGTTTAATGTTTCAATGTAAATGAAACTGTTACGTGGTATAACCTGATAGTTTACTATTTCAATGTAAATAAAAATGTTACGTGATCTAACTTGATGGTTTACTGTTTTAATGTAAATGAAAATGTTACGTGATCTAACCTGGTGGTTTAATGTTTCAATGTAAATGAAACTGTTACATGGTATAATCTGATGGTTTACTGTTATAATGTAAATGAAAATGTTACATGATCTAACTTGATGGTTTAATGTTTCAATGTAAATGAAACTATTACATGGTATAATCTGATGGTTTACTGTTTTAATGTAAATGAAAATGTTACGTGATCTAACCTGGTGGTTTAATGTTTCAATGTAAATGAAACTGTTACATGGTATAATCTGATGGTTTACTGTTATAATGTAAATGAAAATGTTACGTGATCTAACTTGATGGTTTACTAGTTTAATATAAATGAAAATTTTACGTGATCTAACCTGATGGTTTAATATTTCAATGTAAATGAAACTGTTACATGGTATAACCTGATAGTTTACTATTTTAATGTAAATAAAAATGTTACGTGATCTAACTTGATGGTTTACTAGCTTAATATAAATGAAACTATTACATGGTATAATCTGATGGTTTAATGTTTCAATGTAAATGAAACTGTTACATGGTATAATCTGATGGTTTACTGTTTTAATGTAAATCAAAATGTTACGTGATCTAACCTGGTGGTTTGATATTTCGATGCAATTGAAAATGTTACATGTTGTAGCCTGATGGTTTGATGTTTCAATGTAAATGAAAATGTTACATGATAATAATCTGATGGTTTAATGTTTTAATGTAAATGAACATATTACATCATGTAGTCTTATGGTGAACTATTTAGGAGTTATATTGAGAATACTTTGGTTTAATGTAAACGAAACTGTTTCATGACATAACTTCATGGTTTTGTGTTTTGGAGTTAACTTAAGAGGATTTTTGGGATATATTAGAGTATCTATTGAATATTAGAGCTTTCAGAAGTTGAATGAAGAGTATATACTCGTAAAAACGCTTAAGAATGTAAAGCGCAATACTAAAAAGCTATTTTACGCTTCAAAATGGTAGCAACGCCATTTGGCAATGATTAACAAATTGCGTTAGATACAACGCAACTCCCCATCATATTTATCATTATCTGCCATATCCTCATCACCACCATCATCATCGGCATCATCATCGTCATCATCATCAAAAGTATAACAATGCGTCCCATTCCATGATACAACATATTCACATTGCAACGCATTTGTGGGCCAAAATCAGTCTTTTACTACCAACTTGTGTTGCTACTAATTTGAGGCGTAAACAGGTATAGTTCTACCTAACTATAACCTTCAAACATTTTCAATTTTATTTGTTTTATTTTTAACAGTGAATAAATGAAAAGTATAGAACATCTGATTAGGTTCTTTCCTCAAATTTTCAGTGTTTTTTTTTCAGCAAGGGCATGAAAAACCTAATTAATAATTATAATTTAATGGGTTTTACGTCGCACCTACACATTTATAGGTCATTTGGTGACTTTCCAGCTTTAATGGTAGAAGATGACCCCAAGTGCCCCTCCATGCATCAGTGGTGTCTTCCTCAACCACCAAAGCAGGAAAGCCTCCACATGACCTATGATTGTGTGGGTGCGACGTTAAACCCAACAATTTATAAATATTAACTAGGTTTTTCATTACCTGCTATATACATACAATCGTAAAGTAAACCTATGTTAAGCACCGTTTCTTATTGGAATCGTTTCGCGTTGTAGAAGAGATTATTAACTCGGCAGAAACCATAGGATATCACCAGGAAAATACTAAATATGGAAAAAAAATAATCGTGAATGGCAGTAATGAATATATATTTTAAATCACTTGCAAAACAATCAGAAATCCTATGCATATCTAACGACAAGGCTATATATAGAACCCATCGACAAATACTTAATTACCGCCGGCATGCCCCGAACTTTATACAATTACGTTCGATTCATAATGCTGTGAGACGGATTTGCTTGTTTTCGAAATAGAAAACAAAAACTGATAGTCATTGTAGAGATTGAGAAAGCATTGTTTTCCAAGACGAGAAAATATTCAAAGCTCCCCCGGAGATTGAGTCTATCAATATTCATTACAGGACTTGGAAACCTTGGTTTTGGGTATCTAACAACTGTCAGATTATTGTGGATTATATACCTACATATAACAAGTAACAACACTGAACGAGACGGAATTCTGTAACCAGTGGCAATTACTGGAAGCGTGCACAATAACCTGTTTTGGCTCACCGCGTGAAATTTTCATAACGGAAAGTTTCATTTAGGCATATAAGAGAAGACCACAATAAACGTATCAGCACATCTGAAACTAAATAAGCACTTGCCCATTACATATAAGCACTTGTTCTAAACCTTTATTAGCACTTGTCTTAAACCTTAATTAACAGTCGTCCTAAACCTAAATTAGCACTTGACTGTCCTTATCCTAAATTCGCACTTGTCCTAAACCTGAATTAGCACACGGGCTCTTGGCATTACAGGTTTAGTTGTGCCAACGAACAATTGTCGTTCAGTAAGTGTGTAGTATTAAAGAAAATAGAAACACAGTTAAGATGTGTTTTAAATCAATAAACATGCAAATAAGGTTGAGTAAAAAAAGAAGCCTCAGATGTGACAGGTTTACTTCCGTTACATCAAAACAGAATAAATGTGTCAAGAACGCGTTTGTCAAAAGTTCAAAAGTTGATAACAATTTAGCAAAAGAGTTTCAGTAGATCCTAATTAAATTAAATTATCCTCGTAATAAAGCCTGCGGTGAAGATGGCATATGTTATGAACATCTATTGTTTGCATCTAATATACTGTCTCCAGTATTGTCAAACATGTACACATGGATGCTTAGAACAGGTTATATTCCTTCCAACATGAAGCTGGGTTTAATTATAACACTTCCGAAGCCTAAAAAACGGAAAGATAATCCAACCTCTTACAGGGCTATCTCACTTACGTCTGTTATTCTAAAAACATATGAAATGGTGGAAATGAATAGGTGCAAAGGAAATATAGCAAATGCACTCAGTCCCCAACAAGGCGGATTTAAGGAAAACCTTGGTTGCCTGATGCCGTCTTTTGTGGTAAGAGAAAGTGTGCTATATGCCAAAGAGCTTGGTTCCAAGCTTTATATTTGCTTCCTTGATGCCGTCAAACATTCGACAGGTTCTGGACTTCCGGTCTACTCTACAAACTCAGAACTGTGGATCAGAAATAAGAAGTCGAACCTACGGCAGAATAGTGTATCATTGTGACATTGATAAAAATGCAAGCACTAGAGAAGGAAATGAGAGAGAAAAAGAAATCCGACTCTTTTTCTAGAAATGATAAATTACCTTTTCAGGTTATAATAAAGGAAATTCCAGAGGTAAAGGATTATTTAGATACAGACGTGGCTGGATACTAGGAAATAGAGGCCCAAGCAGAGGTCATGATAATCATTCTTCAAACAATAACTCTAATTCTTTTTACAGGTACCAAAATACATTATGTTGGGTATATTGAGGGTAATGTTTTTATCCCGAATATTTTAGAAAACCCTGTTTTTATCCCTATTTTAATTGTACCTGATACAGAGTACCGTTAGTCAGTACCAGGTGCTGTAGGTACAAATGTTTTGCGCATGTGTAGTACTAGTGAAGACTCTTCATCAGCAGATCCTTTCAAAATAACATTGAATGCTTTGAAATGCGTTAACTTGATTTCAGTGAAGTCAATTAACAAGACGCCAATTCTTGTACAACCTAATCAAGTTACAATTATATTAGGATTTGTCAAGAAAAGAGTGGTGTGTCTACTGCAGTTACAGAGGCTATTGAAAACCCTCAACTTTCAGGTCTTAATATTTGTCCAAGAGCTGTATCTCTTGAAAATACTGGTTCTACTACAAGAACTCCTGTCAGAGTTTGTAATATGACAGTCACGGTTATTAAGATTAAACCTAATTCCTATTTTGTTCACACTCAGAAGTTAAGGTTGTGGATTCTTGGAAACCGGAAGTAACCAATCCTAAACCTGAACCCAGTACTAACAAGTCTTTTCAAAATTTACAGGACTTAGGTATTAAGGTGAACAAGGAGAATCTTACAGATGAACAGTTTTTAAGATTACAGCAAGTTCTTGGCAAGTGGGAGCATATTGTTTTCCAAATCTCCCACTGATATAGGTAGAATTGACACTGTAAAATACAAGGAAATGGCGGAATGTGGAACCATCAAGGAAAGCCAATCCTCTTATTGTAGCAACATTGTTTTAGTTTGAAAGAAGGAAAACAGTTTACGTTTGTGTTTAGATTTTCGTCAGCTTAACAAACGTACAGTCAAGGACTCCTACACTTTACCTAGAGTTGATGATATTTTAGATTCTTTAGTTAATGCTAAATATTATTCTAAAGTAGACTTGCGCAGTGGTTATTTTGCAGGTGGAGAGGGCAGAAGAGGAAAGGAGAAGATAGCATTAAGTGTTGGACCATTAGGTTTTTATTTCAGTGTGAGAAAATGGGATTTGGAAACACCAGTGCACCAAGTACCAGCTCCAGAATATTTTTGGTTAGTTGGTGACGCACATCAAGTAGCATCAGGATTTTTTTCGGTTAGTTGGTGACCGAACACTTAGTAACAGTAACGGTTTACAGATTACACATTTGAGCCCAGTAACGTGTTATATCAACAGTATAGCAGGTAATTACAGGTGTAAGTGTCATATATATACCTCAGTTATTTTTCAGCATATACTTACATATGGACAGTGTGCTGAGATTGGATTTTGAAATTTTGTTAAATTCCTTATAGTCCATATGCTATGATGGTGGCCAGTTCATAGTAAATTATTAAATATTGTATTTTCAGCACAGCAATTGCAGTGGACTTGATATTGTTTATTTATTTATTGTATTACTTTTGTTTAATTGTGCATTTCTGTACTCAACAATGCCGACAGCTGGAGCAGATGTAGCAGTTGCCAGTAAGGGCCAGGTGATGAGAAATCTTTATCTGATATGCAAAGTTCTCAAGTTTTAGATGCTTTGTGCAAAAGTGGTGACTTTGTGGTACTCACCAAGGATGAATATGATGCTTTAAAGCATCCAGCACCTACAAGTACACCTATTTTGACGGATCCAGGTGCAAGACCCAAATTGACTTTAGAATATAAGATTAATTCATCTGTTAATAATTCTATGTGTCACACTTCTGCGTTACAGATACCAAAATTTGACATTAAATTGCCATTTTTCAGGAGAACAACAGCCATTGATGGTGATGTTAAATATGATGTGTGGGGGTATGAAACAAGATGTCTTATTTCTGATTCTTCATTGTCACAGCATGTTACTTTGCAGATTCTTCGTACATCCCTCCGGGGATCAGCTAGGCAGGTTCTTATACCCCTAGGGGACAAAGCATCATTGAAAGAAATTCTTCATAAATTAGATACCCTTTTTGGAATTGTGTCTACAAATGAATCTATCGTGCAAACTTTTTACAGTGAATCACAGAAGTCTAGAGAAAATGTTACAACTTATGGACGTATTTAGAGTCTTTGTTACAGGTAGCTGTTGAAAGTGGGCATGTTAGCCAGGCTGCCAGGAATGACATGCTTCGATCTAAATTTTGGACAGGCCTTCAAGATGAAAAGTCAAAATTAATGAATAGACATAAATATGATTCAACCTCTAATTGTTATTTATTGTTACGTAAAGTTAGGGCTGCAGAGCAAGAGCAGAACACCAGTAAAAAGGTTACCACAGCTCAACATCAGCCATTGTCAACAGACAAAGACAAATTAGTTGAAGAGATGTCCAAGACAATGGTCACATTGCTCTTGCACTTAAAGAAGACCAACGTGATGAACATTCGCAAAATTCAGAGTCTTTCAGATGAAAATGTGTTCGTTCCACCGCGGAAAAATGACTTGCAATTTTCACTATTTGCCTTGTTCTCGGTGCTTCCGAGGGATCTACTTTCCAGATTTTTTTTTATCCTTCTACCTCATTACCGGTCAAATGACATTGCCTTGGATGTGACGGGCATCGATACACTATCGGACTAATGTCTTTCATCAGAGAATATTCATGTAAAAGCTGTTGATGTGATGTGGAAGGACTTTACAAAGTTTCCATTTCTAGATCATTCCTATCAGTCAGTCAAGTTTTGAAATGAACAAACGCAAACTACAAAACGTCAGTCATCAAGACAAATCAACAAATCGGTTGTGAACGAATCTGTTGTGAAAACAGAAAAAAATGCATGCCAATGCAAGGAAATGAGATAGACTCAAAAAAGATGAAATTAGTTCTAGTCCTAAGCATACACCGTAAAACAGGCATTACTTCCAAATCGTCTTTTAATGGATCATACGTATGAAGAGATTACTGATTTTACTGTTGATATGCCTTCAGGGTGTGTGACTAAAGTTCTGGCGGTTGTGGAAATTGAACTTGCTCATATGTTTGATGAAATAAGAACCGATAAATCGGACCATAATTACGTGATAAAAATTTTGAAAGCACTAATATGGACTCGAGTTCTGAGGAATTGTCATATTCAGGAACAAACAGAATCTTTGAATGAAGAAGAGGATGAAGATTTATTTATCACTGCAAACAAACGAGTCCAGCCACATACAGATAAGGAGCACAATCGAGTCCAGCCACATATGGACATGGAGCACAAAGAATATCCATATTCTAAAAGAACGAAAAAGATAACATAGCTAATTATCATAGAATATGCTGCATAATTTTGTCGAAAACCGAACAAATCTGTCATATCTAGCTACAAGATACCATGCACATGTGTTCACTGAACATTTGTGACTGAAAGGAGAATGAGTGAGTGAAGAATCCATTGGCATGTACATGTGCTAGAGTGTTCCACAATAACAGCTCCTGGTGTTATATGTTTATATGTATATTTTATGCTAATTAATTATGGATAATAAATAAGAAGTCGAACGTACACCAGAGTAGTGTATCACTACACCCTGTGACACACTTGTGAATGATACTTGTTTTCAGCATTTGCCAATATGTATGAAAATGTTACAAACTGTGTTCTTTACCAAGTGTTAAAGTCCGAATCTTTCCGTGTATTTTAAGGCACCCGTCAAGGTGGAAAAAGCTCACGATTAATCAAAGAACTGGAATCAAGTGGACATGGATACTGTATGAATAACTACAACGTGAGTTCCTCAACTGTTGCAGACGACATGATTCTTGTGTCATTATCAAAACAAAAACGGTTTAGACAGAGTTATGGAAATATGTTACAAATACTCTTGTAAATGGAGGTTCGAATATAATTGCTGTTATAGTATCCGATGAATGCGGTAACAGACGAAGTGATAGACTATTGAAATTAGGCAGATAGACTGTAACAGAGGTCTATGATTATACTCACTTAGGGATGACATGTGACAAATATCTTTCTAATGGTAAAATGATAGAAGAGGCGTGCACTAAACTCCGTGGAATTCACTTAAGTATTTTGCACAGTTGATTATATCCAGTTCATTGTATCCAATTTCTACAAAAACTATATACTCGTCCAGTAGTGTTACCCAATTTAATAGGTAGTCTACACAACTGACCGAAAAATTGTAATTTGCGTGCATCAAATAATCCCTTCAATATCATGTACATTAACTGCGCACAGCGAAAAATCTGTATTAGTGCTTGGCGTGGGCAGTGTTGCTTTTTCCATTACTGCCCATGAACAGACTCAATCAAACCGAGTCTGCAATTTTCACTATTTGCCTTGTTCTCGGTGCTTCCGAGGGATCTACTTTCCAGATTTTATTTACTTCACAACAGCGGGTGTTAAGTGCTGTGTGGCGGCCGTAAAAAGTCGCCCCGACTTCATCTCAGTGTTGTTATGTTTTCTGGTCCTTCGGGATCATTGATTTCAACTCATTTAGATTTGAAGATTGAATACTGCTTAAGCCGGTGCTAGGGGCCGTGGGCAGTGTTGCTTTTCCATTACTGCCCATTAACAGACTCAGTCAAACCGAGTCTGCAATTTTCACTATTTGCCTTGTTCTCGGTGCTTCCGAGGGATCTACTTTCCAGATTTTATTAACTTCACAACAGCGGGTGTTAAGTGCTGTGTGGCGGCCGTAAAAAGTCGCCCCGACTTCATCTCAGTGTTGTTATGTTTTCTGGTCCTTCGGGATCATTGATTTCAACTCATTTAGATTTGAAGATTGAATACTGCTTAAACCGGTGCTAGGGGGCGTGGGCAGTTTTACTTTTTCCATTACTGCCCATGAACAGACTCAATCAAACCGAGTCTGCAATTTTCACTATTTGCCTTGTTCTCGGTGCTTCCGAGGGATCTACTTTCCAGATTTTATTTACATTAAGTTCTTGTGAGAGTCTGGTGCAAAACTGATGAGAAATTTCCAATTTTGAAATATCACATTGAGTAATGATGCACAATATCTAGCTAAAACAGTGTTCGCAAACAGGCTAGTTAGATACATTAGTGAATATTCACAGCATGAATGATGTATTGCTGATATTTATCGAATTTTACAAAAGTATGGTTTATTGTATGTACTTGAAAGTTAGGTACACTCTGGCTTATTCCCTGCAAAAGTGCCATTGTACCAGAATGTCACTCTTGTGAACCATGTACAAAGACAATATCGCATCAGTATAATCAGTGAAATTCCATTAACTACTAACCTGTTGACTGCGAACAACCCGTGTGTTATCTGGTCGGTGTGCAGAAAAAGGCAAAGTGCCCTTATGTAAAACTGCTGTGCGAATTTTACGCTACATTGTCTCAATGTCTTTTCCAACAACATGCCGCAAGTGTACTTTATTCTGTGAAAATATTGTTGAGCACACAATATGTAATTGCCTAAGAAATCACGATTTATACAAGCAATGATTGTTGACTTGGTTTGAACTTTGCAACAGACAAATGTACAAAACATTTGTGAAGTTAAAGCCATATGAACAGTGTGCTGATTTGATAACTGTAGCATTAAAACTTGATGAACATTTGCAATTTTCGAATTTCACGATGCTGAAGGTACTTTGTAAAATGTTTACTGAGTAATAATATTACAAAAACAAATAGAAATGAGGCGGCATATTTTTTATTCTGGGCAGGAACACTTGCTGGCACGTTTTGAGAGACAGGAGAGGGGGCACAGGGTTGCCATGTGGACATTTTTGTTACGACATATCATGACTGATAAAAGAGAAACCCGTTCTCTTATTTGTGCTATTGGCAATATTTTCATATCTGAATTTTGGGTTTAAAATATGTCCAGCATAGCTTACATTATAAGAAATATATCTTTTCTCAGAATTTAATTGCAGTCAAAAATACATTTTGACTTTTTGTAGGTACTGTTTTGGTAGTTTAAATGCTATTCTTGTACTAGTTATCTTTCGTTTTGTAATTAGTCAAATATAGCTAATAGACGCCATCCATAAAGTTTTGCCCATTTGCGCTTTCCCTGATGCATTAAAAGTTAGTGTTGTAGTGATATTTAGTTCAATTGATGACAACGGCTAAATTGTTCCAGTTTTTTTTTCCGGTTTCCCTTCTAGACGACTTTGGGTTCATTTTAATTAATTAAGCTGAATATGAATATGGGCAGCCATCTTTCATTGTTTATTTTTCTTTTATTTTTTTCATTTAATGTTATTCCGTATTTTCATTGATATATGTGTAATAAGTTGTATACCATGTATATATTTTCTATGTTAGTACATATGTTCAAATATTGAAGGAATAATAGATATCTGTCTATCTACTTGCCCTGTACTGTAAGTCCATTATGACATATGACATGTTTTAGATAACAGAGCTGTCATTGATTCAGTGTTACCATCGTGTGGGACTGAATCAAAGACAGTCTCCTCAGATAGCACTTTTTAAAGTTTCATTTCATATAACCCATTCTCCGTGTAAGCATATATTAGTATATTCTGTACTTTTAGACTTATAAAAAGATATAGAATAACCCATTCCTTGTGCAATCTACTCGCAACTTTTCCAGTTTGTTAGTTAGTTAATTAAGTTAGTGTAACTTTTCGCTCACACGAACTGCATGTATGTAATTAGCGTAGCAAACTAATGCATTCCACATAATCGTTGCATTTATTTATTTATTTGCGTTTTACGGCGCACCAACACAGTATAGGTTATATGGCGCCAAACAGGACTACAAATTTTGGTTCCACATCTCATTTAAATCGAAATAAAAACATGAGATATGGAATCAAAATTTGCATACCTGCTGGAATCACAGAGTTACTGCAAAACCAAGTGTTAAGACCCTATTAGTCGCCTTTTACGATCATGCAAGGTTAAGGCAGTGGTTCCAATTCTTTCCATACACAGATTGTCCCAGAACCACATGGGGCGAACTAATGCATTTCGCATTCTGTTATACTGTTTATTGTCATAGTCTTAACTTAACATTTGAAACTTTTTATTTCAATAAACGATTCAAATAAGGTTGAGTAACAAAAGAAGCCTCAAATGTGACAGGTTTACTTCCGTTATATCAAAAGAGAATAATTGTGTCAAGAATGCGTTTGTCTAAAGTTCAAAAACTAATAACAAATTTAGCAAAAGTAAAATAATAATACACGACTGAATTCCTGTTCCATGTACAAGTTTCAGCGCATTTAACGTCGCTTAATTGCTTTGCTATAATATTAATTACGTTCTTCCCGTTTCTTTCAAACGGACTCACCTTTTACCGGAGACATATATGTCAAAATATATATTCGGTGTAAATGATCAGTAGTGTTTCTAGTTAACAATGTCTATATTCACAACTACACAAATTGCATTCATTAGTTTTTCAGTTGCATAATATATAAGAGATCTCGAGAAACATCCGTTTTCCTTTAAACAGTAAGCCATTTTATTGCGTGTTTCAATAGATCCTAATTAAATTGCAGAGCTGATTCTCGTTCAATATATTGTCTCACTTCAGTCTAGAATATGTCCGTTAATGACACTTGATAATTGCGTAACTGAGAGCTACCGATTGAGAGGGAGATTTTATATGCATTTTACAGGAGATGGTTCTGGTGCAGAGAATTTGCAATTACATTTATGAAACACAGACACCAGGAGTGTAATATTTTAGCAGATGCAAAATAGAAAAAGACATAACATTTGGCCGGATGACGTTAAATGACGTTGCCGCCAGGACTAGCATTTAATTATCAACTATCCACAAGAAATATTATTTTGGCATATTAACAAAGTATTCGCTATTCTACATTGTGTAAGAGTTTACTTGATTTTTTACGATACATGAAGAAATGACAACACTTTTCCGGGTATTTATTGGACACCCCTCGTATACACTTTCACACGTCTGGAGGTGCATTTCCTGTGATATGCCTACAAATATCGTCGGCTGCAGTATATAAAGCTTCAAAATTTCTTCAGTTGTTAATTTTTATAACCACAAAAATGTTTCTCTGTCTTGTGTTTAGGTTTCGAACCAACAGCGGGAAGCAGCAAGTAATTAGAAGTCAGTGACCCTAACAGCCCTGTCAAGGAGGCCGCCAATAACCATTATCTAACCTGCACAGACAGTTTCCATTGAGTTACGAATGAAGTTATTTTTTATGTCTCTTATTTTTATATTGAGGCAGAATAGCAGATGATGATTATAGTCTCCATGTTATTGATTGGAGAACAGCTATAATTTTGGAAGCTGAAAATAATGGTTTGTGGAAGTTTCGTGAGGAAGAAATAACTGCCCAGATGATATACAACATGTTACTGTTATAATTGTTTTAGGTTAATCGTATTTAAGCCGTACTTTTATGTAAATGAATGTTTTATAGAAAAGATGGTGTGGAAAAATTGATGTCTCGGTTTTGATTATCAATAACTCAAATTACACTGACAGAAAAAAGTAGCTTTTCTAGCCTTAAAAACGGTACTTGAAAATCAAACTTATCTTAATAAAATCGGTGATTTAAGTATAAAATAATACAGATATCTATTACAATGATTTTGTCCTGATATTTTATCGCACTCGTCATCAGCATCATTTAGCCGATCAGAAAAATCTCCATAAGCTTACGGTTACGGTTTTTAATGCTGTATAGTTTTATTTCCTTTTAGATATTGTTCTGCGTTTGCTCTAATTTTATTGTCAGATTTTATCATTTCAGGCAAAGGAATTTGGGGGTTCTCGATCTAATATTCAATACGTTTAAGAGTGTTTGGGGCGACATATACACTGACCTCCTGAAAGAGCATAATAATGTCATTATCAAAACTAGTTTATACCAACCAAGTTAATGAAATAATTTCCACATTTTAAAAGCAACATTATTTTAAATCTATTTTGGCCTCCGACGTTTTTTAGAGTCAAGATCTGTTCATCCAATCCTAAACCATTAAACTCTTTTTTGTAAGCTTGAAATGAAAAACTGAAAATCAACCCGTCAAAATGTCACAAGATTACTGTTTCTATGTTGCAAGCAAACTGTCACATACATTAAAACATAGCTTGCTCGAGCATCGGCGACTAGAGTACCAGGACTAGAGCCATTTATATAGTCCCTGGCTGTTGTTTGCCCGTTGGGTATGTTGCTGATACCTTTGCGACCTCGAACGATAAGCTTTTACTGTTGTTTGCTTCTAGACAAATGTTGCAAGTTACCGTCGCACCTTATGAAAACAGACACGTTTTCTCCCTTGGAATCATGATATCATATGTGTTGCCTATTCTCAAACACCACATGTACAAGTAGTTTCATTTGTTTTTGACTAGCGGTTAAATGATTCCTGTGGGTACAAGCAACACTCTCTCGGCTACTTGTTAAATAAGATGTTATATGATTCAATTGATGGTGATCATTATGAAATTCCGGTATAACAGGCCTATTTAGTGTAACGTAGATATGATGAAGATAGCATTCTGTGTTTCATCAATAAAGTAGTGTCTATTACATCAGCAGTATCAGCAATATTCATGGCACTTTGGAGTATCTAAAACAGAGCTATTTAGAAACTTGGACATTTACAATATTTCGCCGACATAGGACAGAAAGTGTGGAAGATACAAGTATAGCAAATACCAGACTACAGACTTGCGATATATCAACTCCCCTTCAGCAAAAAGTTCGTTTTAACGGCCACCTTCATCACTTTTTTAATACAAGCAACCCAAAATCTAAATGACTGTATTACACAATACAAGGCTAGATTGAAGCAAAGTTGAACTGTAAAAAAAGAATAGAAACCACTATATTGATTTCTACCAAATAGATTGCATCGCAAGATGATCATGCTTTACATGACATGAATCATTTGCCATACCGAATATCAATAAAACTGATTCTTACTACTTTATATCTCACCCACAAGCTAGTATTAAAAAATCTTAGTTTTAGAAGTAACAAATAGCAATTATCTTGAATAAGGCATTTTACTATTTTTTGCGTAATATTTTCGGAATCACACCGGTCCTAGAAAAAAAACAGCACATTATTTCTCGCCTAAATTGCAATTTACTTTGAAAGTGTTAAGTGACACTGAAGTTACAAATATAATGGCACGGGTTCTAAGTGAAATCATACAATAATCTAGAGCAAACTGCTAATTTTGTAGTTACCATGAGGTATCATTATCACCAATGCTAGTGAAAAATATTCATGTGAAAGATCGTCAGAAAAGGCAAAAATAGATATAAATGCATATTCGTCTAACAAACGGAAAGCATCAAAAAGAGAAGATAATGGATATTTGCCTGCGCGGACTGGTGCTATCCTAATGAATATAAATGCATGACGTATTGTCACATCAGCCTAACAAACAGAAAATATCTACATTTTCTATGAACAGAGCTATATATAGCAGCTATCGGCTAATGGTTTAGCTTCTCCAACATTGAACAATCTACGAACCTTAGCTTCATGGAATTTTGCAGCAAATTAGGCGAAATCCTTATGAATATAAATGTCTGAAGAATTATCCAACACCCCTAACAGACAGAAAAACATTGACATATTATTAAGTAACGGTCTCGGCTTTTCTCCGAGCTTCTCATATCGACAGATCTATGATGTTCTGCTATGCAAAATTGAAGAGCATAAAAATGTATGCATCAATTTAAAGATTTAGAAATAACTTTTTTTCAAGAAGAGCTAAGATTCTTGCCTGTCAGCATATTGCTGTCCTCAAGAGATTAAGTCTATCAATATTTACAGCTGTCCTCAAGAAGCAATGTTGGCTCGCAAAATATCTTAACGTGCTTTGTACGATGCAGATAAGAAATACTATTTTGCATTTTGCTGGAATTCATACCATAAGACTAATTATAATGTTTCGCTTTGGTAATACTGGGAGCCAAAAACATCTGCATGTAAGCACGAACAAGTATATCTTATTACAGAAATAGCATATAAATAATGATATATAATATCAAAAGACATTCGGACATTCTGAACTCGATGGATAGAATGCAGCAAAATATGAGTATCCGGAATTTATCGTGTACTTCTGGACTTACAGTTGGTACCGTTTAAAATTCCAGATACACTGATTTGGCACATGTATCAAATCTTGAATCGCAAGAATATAATAATTTGGAGACTGCTCTGATATGATAAGTTCTAACAAGATCACAGCTGTTTCACATTCAGTACATGCCACTATTCAGTCTGAAAGTACTTCCGCTAACTGCGTTATTGAGTGCTATTGTTTCATTATGAGAAAGACAGATTTAATATGCATAACCAATATGGAGACTGTCGTAAACGAATGCTTAATATCGCTGATGAATGTCCATCATATTATAAATGTTAGTATTTTACAGATACCGTGTGAAATAAATTACTAGAAAACGATACATTGTTTTAGGAAAGTTCTGTTTTTGCTTCACTTGACAGCAATATTTTTCTTACGTTATATCGCAATCAATGTAAAGGTTAGATATGCATTTTACAAAATGTTCAGTGCTCAACTCATTAAAACTGTGTAAAATCTTCAAGGTCATGTCCTTTGTATTTTATGTATACATGAAAGTAAATAAAAAGCTGGGTGTAATAGTCACATAATATTATTCAAACTTAGCTTATTCTTATTAGGATGTAGAAGGTACATAGTGCAATATGAAAATGAGATTGTATCAAGTCTGTATTACTGACACATATACTGTACCACTGCGCATGACCACCGGAAGGCGATGGTACGATGGTGAAAATGCGATGGTACGATGGTGATAACGCGATGGTACGATGGTGAAAACGCGATGCACGATGGTGATAATGCGATGGTACGATGATGAAAATGCGATTGCACGAGTGTGAAAACGACATGGTACGATGATGAAAAAGCGATGGTACGAAAATACGATGCTGAAAACGTGATGGTACGATGATGAAAACGCGATATTACATCGCCATTTCACCATCGTACCATTGCATCATCGCGATTTCATCATCATGCCATGAATATACTACCACTTTAGATTTCATACAGTTTGCCGGGTTGTAGTGATGAATGTAGCCAGTCTATCCCTCTGATCCGTGACATTCCGTGCAAAGCATGGTTGCAAGTTATCTAGATACATGTACACTGCTGACTAGTGTACAAAATAAATACGCTACAGCTAATGCGGTCTCAATCAAATCGAGTCTGCAATATTCACTATTAGCCTTGTCATCAGTGCTTCCGAGGGATCTACTTTTAAGATTTTATTAACATATTATGTTATTATTATTTATCATTATATATTTCAAGGATTTTACAAAAGCAGTTGATGATTTTAGGTTTTATTTATCAATAACATCTTTACATCTTTTAATGATGTTTCGGCAAATATCTTCTTATTTACACTACAGTATGTTCTTTGATTTTTATGCCTCGAAGGTGGGCATATTAAAATCACCTTGTCCGCCCGTCCGTCCGTCCGTCCGACCGTAATATTGTAAATTCCTGTCCAAGCTGTAACTCTGCCACCCATGAAGACATTTTGAAATAGTTTGGAATAAACATTAACCTTAATGAGACGACGTTTCGTATGTAATACTCAGAACCCTAGTTACAATGTCAATTTCACACTTAGAAGTCAAACGTTAATAGGGTCTGTTTCGTGTCAGGTTCGTAACTTTGCAATTCATCAAGCGGTTTTGAAATTACTTAGCATAAATGTTTATCTTAATGAGACAACGTGTCAAGGGCAAGACCCAGACCCCCTAGCTCCAATGTCAAGTTCAGACATAGAGTTCAAATGTTAACAGGATTTGTTTTCGTGTCTGGTCCATATTTCTGCCATCGATGAAGGGATTTGGGAATACCTTAGTATAAATGGTAACCATAATCAGATAATGTGTCATGCGCAAGACACAGATCCCTTGCTGCAAGGTCAAGGTCATACTTAGAAGTCATATGTTAAAAGAACATTTTTCGTGTCCGGTATATAACTCTGTTATCCATGAAAGGATTTTGAAACAACTTGGCATAAATGTTTACCATAATGAGGCAATGTTTTACGCTCAAGACTTAGACAACTAGCTCCAAGATCAAGTTTACAGTTAAAAGTCAAGTCAAAGTTTAATAGGGTTTGTTTCATGTCCGGTTCGTAACTCTGTCATTCATCAAAGAATTTCAAAATTACTTGGCATAAATATTCCCCATAACGAAGAAACGTGTCATGCATAACATAAAGACCACTAGCTCTCAGGTCAAGATCACATTTAGAGATTGACAGTTTACATGGTTTGTTTCTTGTCCGTTCCATAACTCTTCCATCGATTAAGAGATTTCAAAACTACATGGCATAAATGTTCCCTATATTGAAATGACACAAGCCCAAGACCCCTAGCTTCAAGGTAAAAGTCACACTTAGACTTATCATTGTATCTTTCTTGTGCGGTCAATAACTCTGCCATTCATCAGAAATTACTTGTCACAATTCTTCCCTATGATGAGCTGGTGTGTCATGCTCAAAACCCAGACTCTAGCTCCAAGGCCAAGGTTACCTTCGGAGAACTTGTTTAATCTGGTCGCAAAATGAGCCATAACTATTCTGGCATATTTTGCGCAGCCAACTGTAGCACTTTTGGGCACACTTCGGGGGCGTTTGTGACTAATAGTGCCAGCTCTTATTTGAGATTCAATTCTAAATGCTTAGTTTATTTTGAGAGTTATACCGGGTATATACTTGTATTTTTTCCTAAAAAATGTCAAGGTCAGTAGTGGCTATTGTTAAGTTACCTTAAAGACACACCACAAAATAACTGTAATCTTTTGTATTTCCATGATGGTAATTATGCATTCTTTTATATGAAGAAATGAGAAATAACAAGTATCTATTTACAGTTTGACAGTAACAGATATAGGGCTAAGACAATGTATTTAATGTTTAAATATATTTTTCAATTAATGTAGTAGTATGCACGATTATTTGCATCAATTTTTCATGTGAGAGGAAAAAGTAGACCACTAGGTACAGGTGGGTCTTTAACACTCCTAATTTCTTGAATACCGATGGATAAAAATAAATGCTATAGCCTATAATTAACGGTTAATGCGAACAAGATAATGTTACACACCGATAGTCACACGAGAACTACATGCAGATATAGACATGCCACAGTTCGCTACTGCGAAAATATAAAGTGGTAATATTGGGCTGGGAGTTCATGGCATGCGTGCCATCGCATGTTCACCATCGTACTATCGTTGTTTCATCATCGTGCTATCGCACCATCGCGTTTTCGTCATCGTAGCATCGTACATCGCGGTTTAGGATTCAATAAAAAATCACGATTGTCCAAACGGAACACCGTAACAGACAGAGTGATATGACCAGAGGAAGAGAGTGAGATAAAACCCCAAGAACAGATAGAGAGAAATCCATTTTAGATACAGGCCTGTTTTAGGGGTAGTAACACATGCCGATTTTAAAAAGGGTGCAGAATTAAAAGCAAGATATTTTTAACATTTTTGAACGTCCCATTGAAACTGTTCCGATATAATCAACGTAACTGTTAAAAGGCATTTCAAAGTAATCTTTCATAATACATGTAATGAGCTTTCTTAATTTACGAGAAGGCCAAGAAAAGGAATGTCTAGGAATAATTTAATAACATTTGAGGGCAATTATGTCTTCAGTTGCCTTTGGTACTTTAGGAGAGAAGAATAAAGTATGAATTGCAGACACATACTATGTTGTATGTTTTCACAGAAGGATGTGTTATTGGGGGTAACAGCAGTAGGCATTCAGACGTAAATCTAAATATTAAATTAAAAGATAAACGTGCAAATGTAATGAATTTATAGATATAACAAAAGCCTAGGTGAAAATTGGCTCTGGGTATCATCAATTTTAGATAATGGCGTAACTGGTAGATATTATTCCATAAGCATACCCTCAAAGTACATTTCGCAAAACTTACATATATCCGGCACTTTGATGCACATGACTGTAATTTGCTCTAAAGTACTTTTCTTTGAACTCTGAAGCGGTATGAGACCATTGTGTTGTGATCTGAAATTGATACTATAAATTCCTTATTGTAAAGATAACTTGCAAGAAGAATTTGAAGATGAATATAAGATACCATAATTGTTTGTAAATATGTTTCTCAGTTGAAACAAAACCTCCAATAACCGCCCTCCAAGACCACAATTTACAATGTTTCTTTGATTACAAAGAACCTGTCACATAAGAAACCTTTTCAAATCATTGTTAGTATTAACGTATTACAACGATTTGTGCTGCAAGTCCGTAGCAGATATCAATTTTTAATTGCAGATATGCTGTATGCTGTTGTATACAGGTTGAATAAGATGTTAGTTTATAAGATGATAGAATGTTCGCACGAGAGATCAATATAAAATTCCGTTGTTTTTTGACAAACTTACCATACTATGAATAAGAGCAGAAGTCTGATTGCAACTTCTAAATTTGGTCAATAATTTATGTACCTTGTATCAGTTGGTCAGCATATTGAGCTTTTCAGTGCTTGCAACTGAGATAAGGCAATTACGGCAATTGAAATTTCGTCTGATCAACATGCAAATAAAAAATGTTCTTTCATGATTTATACGGCTTTGCAAAGATAAATACCATAAGGATGTATTTACATATAATTATGTATTTCTTTTCATTTTTGGTCGTGTTTCTCGACAAATTGTTTCCTTTTCTTCTATTTCAACAAATAATCTGAAATTATATGATTTTTTGAAAAACTTATGTGTCTTTTCTCTGTAAACTACTGTTTTGGTTTGGACTATTTGTTCGTTTGTTTAGTTTAGCGGTGTTTATTTTTTAATCAGTTTTCACTAATGTGACAGAGACTTATCAGTTTTCCCTTAACTGTTCGAGTACTGATCTGTTCTCCGCAAGAATCTGCTAATCTCTCCACATAAATCAGAGGCGGGGACGAATGACTACAAACACAATGCATATTTGTCAAATTGCTCTTCCTTTCGAGCTAAGCGGAAGATAAATTGATGATCAAGGTAAGAAATATAAAAAGTGATTTTGTAAAACAGGTTGTCTATCAGAAGAACAACTATTTCTATATCAAATTGTTGTGTATTTTGTGACGTTTCTAAGGCCTTTGATAGAGTTTGGCACAAAGGTCTCCTTTATAAACTACAACGAAATGGTATCAAAAGAAATTTGTTAAAATGGACCAAGAAGAGTTATCTTGAAAACAGAAACCAGAAAATTTTTGTTGGCTCTTCTTTATCTGAACCTCTCAGCGTCAATGCCGGGGTGCCCCAAGGCTCAGTCCTTGGGCCCTCTTTCTAGTATATGTTAATGACATCATTGAGAATTTGTTATGTATTGCACGTCTTTTTGTGGATGGCAATTCTTTAGCATGTACTACATCTTCTTTGACTGATCTTGGAGGAATTGTTAACCATGATCTTGCCATGATAAATGCTTGGTCTAAAAAATGGCTTGTAGATTTTAATCCGAAAAAAAACAGAAGCAATGTTTTTTACTTTACAACAAAATATCAACAAACCATATTTGACATTTGATAACGTACCTGTTAGATTTGTTGAACGACATAAACACTTAGGTTTAACACTAAGTTCAAATGGAAAATGGCATGACCACATTGACCAAATAACTACATCAGCTTCGAAATTCTTAGGCATAATGAGAAAATTAAAGTACACTCTTAATAGACAGACTCTTTATCAAATATATCTTTCTTAAGACCTGTTTTAGAATATGCTTCTGTAGTGTGGGATGGCTGTACTCAGTACGAAAAAGAAACACTAGAAACAATTCAACATGAAGCAGCCCGTATTGTAACTGGACTTACCCGATCTGTCTCAATTCAAAATTTATATCAGGAAATTAATTGGCTCTCACTATCTGACAGACGATTATATCAAAAACTTTTAATCACATTTAGAATTCGTAACTGTGATGCGCCCGAGTATTTGAATAATATTTTTCCAAACATTGTCAACAATTCTACACATTACAATTTAAGAAACGCTGAAAATTATATAATCCTCAGTCGAAGAACTCAAAATATTTTCTAATTCCTTTGTGCCTTCTGTTATTGATATATGGAACAATTTAAGTCCTAAAATAAGAGCCACAAACACCTTATCAAGTTTTAAAAGATTGTTAAAAACGACCGTTTTTCCAACTACAGAATCTCCAAAATGGTATCTTGAAGGAGAAAGAAAATTTTCTATAATTCATGCAAGGCTTAGAAACGCGTGCAGTAATTTGAATTTTCTTTATTTTGCAACCATCCGTCTCAGGACTCAGTCTGTTCTTGTGGAGAAGATATTGAAGACGTTAAACATTTTCTTTTCACTTGTACGAAATATACAAATCATAGGATTAAACTTTTCCGCGATCTAAGGCAATTTCATCCTTTAAATACACAACTTCTTTTAGTTGGTAATTCCGAATTGTCATATGAAGACAACTGCAAAATATTCTGCTCAGTCCAGCATTACATAAAATCAATCAAACGCTTTTGAGACTCACCATATTTAGCAGGCAATATTATTCAATTTATTTATATATAATTATATAAGTTTATTATTGACAAGACCTCAGTTGTTTCATTTTTATGTTCTTTTTCCCCAAATGTAGTACATGTATGTTAATGCAATTGAATTGCATCTTTTTTGTACTCTTACATCTTTTTGTTCACTGACTAGTTGTACTCTTACATCTTTTTGTACACTGACTAGTCACAAATATGTTTGTCTATATAAGTCACATGTACACGTTTCTCTTTTTTTAAGTTCTTTTTTCCTAATTGTAATACATGTTAATGCAAATTAGTTGCATCATTTTTACTCTTACATCTATCTATACATTGCCACTAGTCACAAATTTGTTTGTTTATATAAGTACTTGTACCTTATACATATTTCAACTTTTTTTTTCTTTCCTTTTATTTGTAGCTATAACATTGTAAATTTATTATTCACCACAAATGTTCTTGATTAGTTGTCATTGTTGTAAATTAAATATTTAAATATTTTTATTAGGGAAGACCCGTTATTAATGTTGCGAGAATTTGTGGGTCGACCCTTTTACCTATTATATGTACAATTGACGTAGTTATCTGTTTATATATGTATATATTGGCAATAAAATATGTTTAAACTAACTATTTCTATAGTGTTACAGATTTTCTAACACAAATTTTGAGAAGTTTAGAATCATGTGACTTTCTGATTTCCAAACTAGAAGCAAAAAAATATATCCATCGTTGAAAACAGAAAAAGCAAAGCAAAGATTCTTGCCTATCGGTATATTGCTCTTCCCAGGAGAGTGGATCTATCAATTTTCATTACAGGGTTTGGAAACAGGCGGTCGTAATCAATATAAAGTCTCGCAAAATGCTTTATTGTGGTTTGTACGATGCAAAAAGGGCTAAACTTTGCAATTACTATGTAACACAAGACATATGTTAAACTTTTTCGTATATACAATTTCCTTTCCATATATTTGAAACAAAAGAGAAAGATAGAATACAATAGAGTAAGATGTAATATGTTTATAATACCCACCAGGACTGAACTGTTTTGAAATATTCTTCTGGCCTGTTTCGTCGGGCCCTTAAGGGTATTTTCTTATTGCTTTGCATTGAGTACATACATTTTTAGTTCTAATGGTTTGCTTTTTATATATTCATGCAGCATTTTTGTGTTTTACATGCCATGCCTTTTTGTTTCCATTACGTGTGTTAGTGATTCACCGGGTGGGGATTACTTTTATTTACACGTTCCCGTGTCTTTGCAACATGGTGGGGGTAAGAGTGAGGTTGGGTGCTCACCATAAACCAGTTTAAACTCCCCAGTGGTGTTTTTGCCACTGACCGTTTCAAGGCGGTGTCCCACTGCGTTTTCGGAACATGGCATTCCCTGTTTGATATTTGTTCTTGTTTTTTAAGAGGTACTAATAACAACAAAGAGAATATTTATCGTGCATGAAATACTCATTGCTTTTCTGGAGATATATATAACACTGACTGCATCCTATCGATTTGTTAACTGCTATATGATTTATTTGAACGAACTAATCTTAATCTGATACCATTTACCACAATATATTAAATATTCTGTAAGCAAAAAGCACATAGATTTCTTTTTTAAGTAGAATTATCTTATTCTTAGGATCACGGGACAATTACATGCAGTTTGTTCCTCACTTTTATTCAAAAGCTGTTATTTCATCTATAAGCTAAGCAATGTCCTTTTTGATAAATGACAAAGAGATGCCTAAGTCCTCATTTAGTTCAATAAAGAATAAAAACATATTTTTATCTAGACATAAAATGTGTTATTTTGTAGCATCTTTCAAATTTTGTGGTGTAAAAGGTGTCTACCATATTTCATACAGCGACAAAAGCGTTGACAGTTGTTAAAATGTCTTTGTTTATTACTGCATTAATAATGGCGTGTATATTGACATAGATGTCTTTATTTTCCAGATTCAAAAATATCAGTATATTAGCTGTTAAACTACAAATGGGAGAAAATATAGATAGGATAACAAGCTCAATTTCCCCAGTGACAACTAGTGCTATAAATGTTGGCGTTTTACAGAGACACCATGAAGCATACTTTTAATGGTAGTAGCTGTGAAAATATGTTAAACAATCGCTGTGAGACATCCGTTTTAGCTTTAATGTATCTCAAAATAAAGTACAACCTGTCGTAACATGTTATGATCAAAAAAACTGTAACTGATGACGGTTAAAATGAAATACGCAACTGTAGGATTATAAAAAAAGAAAAAAGTGGAAACTTTACAGGTCACTTAATATTTGTTTGAATTGATTGGAATGCCTTTTCGCAGTGCTTTTCATCCTTTTGAAATGATTAAATACATGTACTTGCATTTGGAAATCTAAGAAAAGGATTTTGTAGAAATTTACTGAAGAGACAATTATAAGTTCCCCTTGCCCCTGAATTTAAGACAAAAGTAGTTTTTATGTATCGGGTGAATAATATTGAATAGTGAAGTTGAAATATGAGCCGTGCCATGGGAAAACCAACATAGTGGGTTTGCGACCAGCATGGATCCAGACCAGCCTGCGCATCCGCGCAGTCTGGTCAGGCTCCATGCTGTTCGCTTTTAAAGCCTATTGGAATTGGAGTAACTGTTAGCGAACAGCATGGATCCTGACCAGACTGCGCGGATGCGCAGGCTGGTCTGGATCCATGCTGGTCGCAAAGCCACTATGTTGGTTTTCCCATGGCATGGCTCAATTATATCACCGTATTGTAAAGGAAATTTTACATAATTTCATTCTTTGCTTGTTTTTCTCTATGAAAATCAAAGGCATTTCGGACGCAATAATATAAACTTGACAGGACATTGAAACTATGCATTTGACGATCATTTCGAGAAAAAAAAACAACAGGTTTTAAATCGAATGATAATGACGGAATGGGAAAAACAGTCTTTCTGAGTTCGAGTTTCAGCAGACTATTTTTTCAATGGCTTAATGAAATGTTTTTCTTCTGCCTCAAATGTTATTGTTAATAACACCTTGTACATGTAATTACATAAATTAGCGCTACCGATTTTAATGATAATTGAGAGATTAGACAATACGTCCTTGAGTTAAACTTGCACAGAAACAGAAAACTCATTGCCGTAACTGTACTTCATTTAAATTAGGCATGAATATATTATGTGCATTGACATGTAGTTGGCATAGAAATATAAAAAGATTGGTTTTGTAATGAAATGAAGCAACGCAAAAACAAAGTGTTCTTATAGACTATTGTATGGACAAACTGTATTTGGCTTTTCATTCTTACATTCCAAACCTGTTTTTAGATAAACAGTCGCAGTTGCAATAATGGAGGGTAGTATGGACTAAATTATTTACATATTTCCTATTGCGATGTTCATTAACTCCAATAATAGAAAACCCAAAGGGCAAAAAGGTCTGTATTATAACTGTATCACGTGATACACATCACTACCTATTTATGATGAACGCTTAGTCTAGCTAGATTTGCCCTAGATAAGTATTCGCATTTTCACAGACTCGATGCTAACAATTACTGGTATATATGAACAAGTGATAGTCAATTCCTCTGAGAATAATATTCATATTTGCTAGATATGATAGCAATAAATGTATCTTATACAGTCAGATGTGAACAATAAGTATAAGTTATAAGTTGAATACAGCAGTTTTGAGATATTAATTTCGAGCGAGCGTTAGCGAAAGAAATTGATATCTTAAAACTGCTGTATTCAACTTATAACCGTCTTACAGTTCGCCATTAAATTTAATACATACAGTTGATTCGACATCTGTATGTGAAATAGAATGGCAAGATTTGAACGAAGTGGAGCAATTCCATTGGCAGAGCAACTTGGGATAACTGTTAAGCAAATTTAACTAGGTTGAGTTAAAAAATTCTAGATTAAAATGAACGCCGTAACGATATGGTTAAAGACACGCAACTCGCTATTCCATTTTCTGCTTTGTAGAGGGTAGGAATATTAATGCATATTCCAAACACACAATTTTATACCTAGTGTGTTATAATGTTAATTCGTTACATGATGTCAAAGGAGAATTTATGCAATGGTAATGCATTTGTTGTAAAAAAACAAATCTTTAATAACCGTTTATCTAAAGATCTACTTTTATAAGTTTATTTCGGACTATTGGGCATTAATTACAAATTGATGACCATATATTTCTTTTCTGTAATTAAGATATATTTCTATATTATTCTAAAGCTTGGTCTCTCTGGTAGAGTGGTTACGGCTGCCAAATGCGAATCACTTGTCCCTCACCTCTTTGGGATTGACTGAGCCCTACAGGATCGTTTTGTGAGAAAGCCGTATAACTTGCTTTACCCATGTCACCCGTGTATGAAATAATTAAAGGAGAGGCTCTCTGTTTTTCCTATACCATCAAAGTTTGAAAATCGCCATCTGACCTTAATTTTGTCAGTGTGTGGGTAAATCATATATTCTCGTTGAAATACTTCTAATGAGATTGCCTAATGTAGCAGAGTATGAGGAACTGCAAGCTCTAGTTATTGGTTTTAACATCTTTGATGGGGTTTAAAACAGCATCCTTCCATATGTAGGTCAAAAACCTTTCTTTTGCTAATTAGGTACTAGGCATTAAAGATAAGAATGCTGACATAAAAGTTTGTATTAAGATTGATCGTTTTTTAGTGAAACCCGACACTACAGCTAAAATATTAATATTAATAATTCACATTTCACATCGGCTGTGTGTGTATAGGAATGATTTTTCTGCACACTTAAACACGCTGATTGTTTTCGTTCTCTATTTAAAAGTTTAGGTATGTGATAGTGTTTCCCAAACTAAATCTGCTGGAAGTCTGCTCTAAACAGAACCCAAATTACACTGATAGTCTGCATGCATGGCACGAAGCTTATAAGGTATCGTACTTGTTTGCAATAATTCCCTCAAAGTTTTCGGATAAACCACATGTGCCAATAATTATTGATAACTTTGACAATTGCATCAATTTATTGCCATCCGAGTTCAGAAAATGTCATAATGCTATTCAGATCGCCATTTTTACATACGCCGTATATGTAAGTATACTTACAACTACGACAATTCTTGAACCAACTGGTGCTGGTAAGCCAATACCCAATATTTTGAATACATTGTCTACCTCTCACTGTCACACTACAGAAGTTGTTCCAGGATTCAATCAGGTTTGATTAGTATTACAAGTTTTATTAAAGTTCAAACACATTTAGTGGTAGAGAATGCGGAAATTTCAATTAAGCAACAAAGTAATGTCCATTACCAGAATGGCGGTTACCAGATACCCTTTTCGGTTTTATGGTCCCTCGGTTGTTTTTAACGAGACAAAGCTTGAGCAAAAATGCAGATTGTCTTAATTACGTCTGAGCTTGAGGAGGATTTTGTCTCCAAAATGCCAATAATTTCAGCAAAGCAGATCAACATCTTAACACAGAATTGGTGGAAATAATGAATTTCCTAGCTAGATACAGACAATTGTTCAAATATTATGTTAAGAGTTTAATAATAGCTGACCAGACGCAAAGTATATTTCAAAGCAAAGCAATGAGCACTGAAAAGCAATAAATGGTAACAAGACTATGTATTTTAACATTTTACCGCTGTCCGTCCTTATGCGGCGCCCAAAAGTGTTCTTTTATCTGCTTGTTTTGTCCCCATTGCCTGTATGTTTTACTTTGTTTATTTGCTATGCGTGTGCATGCGTGCTGGTTGTGTGCATTACCATGCAAACACTGCTGTAAGTTGCGGTTTGGGGACACTGCGTTGTTGCTTTCACTGTTGACATACTAGTATATTCTTGTTTAAGGCGCGATCACTTTATAAAATCGAAACTGGACAAGGTCTGCTGGAAGAAAGAATGTTTTTGTTTGTTTGTTTTGGGTTTAACGCCATTTTTCAACAGTATTTCAGTCATGTAACGGCGGGCAGTTAACCTAACCAGTGTTCCTGGATTCTGTACCAGTACAAACCTGTTCTCCGCAAGTAACTGCCAACTTCCCCACATGAATGATCAGAGGTGGAGGACTAATGATTTCAGACACAATGTCGTTTATCAAATAGCCACGGAGAACATCAGCCCTGCCCGAGGATCGAACTCGCGACCCCGCGATCCGTAGACCAACGCTCTTACCTACTGAGCTAAGCGGGCGGGCGAAGAAAGAATGTAACAACATGCTTACATTAGTAGAACCGTTATTTACATTTTCCTTATTCTAATTAGAACACCTTCTATACTACACTATCAGAAACATTGAATCACCTATGTTTTTTATGTTCCATACTTATAAATGTTACACAGAACTTAATAGTCTGTAATTTATACTATCTTTTTGAGAACGCATGTTCTGTACGAAGTTTCAAATAAATATCCCCAAGCCTATTTCATAAAAGCTGTCAATTGTGTTATTGTATGCATTTTTCCATACCACCAAAATCGCTACAAATTTTGTTGAATGTATTCCAAATAACTGCTTATATTGCATGTATGTGTTTCCATATTGGGTTTGCGGAATGAGTGAAAGAGCTTTACGAAAAGTCTCATACCGCTAATTATATACGTTAACCACATTTGGCTGTGGTAAATAAATTGCAAACAAGACACAAAGACAGAGCCAATACGTTTAAAGAAAAAGAAATTGGAACCTAGTACCTATATGTCTGATGCTGTAAACACGAGAAATATAATCCTTTGTATCAATATTCCCATTCGTGCTCCAGATCGTACAACAAAAAAAAGAACATTTTAAGAAGGCTTTGAAACTTAGTTACTGACAGATTAAATGTTATGGAAACACATAAATATTAATGGTTTTTACTTTTTTCATTCAAAATTGAAAAGTATATGTAATGCGATACTGGAGGTAAACTGCCATTATTATAAAGGTTTATAATTAGAGACCGATTGGTGCGTGTTCTTCCATGGTATATTGATCAAGAACGCAGGAAAAGTTTTGTTGCCGCGGCGGTCCGGGTTCAATTTTCGAATCTGGCAAGTTTGTTTTTTCTTGATTTGGCATTTTTAAGGTAGTTCAGAAACAGTAACTCATGTTCTAATGTTCACATTAAGTCCAAACTTCAATTTTAAAGACAGATCATTTTAGCCAAAATCTGGATATTATTGCCTTTAAAGTATATTTCCTTTCCTAGATTCGCATTCAAACCAGAACATTCCTCTATGGAGTTTATGATGTATCGCATGATGAGAATACTGTAAATAAGGTGTACAATTGTGATCTTATTTGAGAATGAGAAAATGAAATGAATTTCAACCCACATTTTTACATATGGCTACAATTGTCAGACAACGTTTACAAAGATAAAAGCTGTATTAGGACAAAGATCTTCGCTTAAACTATTAAACTAAGTTTTATAAGCACATTATTTAAATCTTAAGCTCTTACAGAACGGACCTTCAATAAAACTTTGATCGGCTATCTATAATACTATGACATACTATACCTATGGTGAACTGCCTCTAAATATGAAAGTTCTACACAAGCCTTTCTACTTTGATTATAACTGTAAAACTGCGTTTATAAATATTAAAGCCCTGTAAGAACAGACCTTCACTTAAACATTTAATCAAAACTTTGTTGGGTGAGTATATATGATATATTTCATTACCATTTATAGCGTTCATTTCTTTTATTATTATTATTATTATTATTATTATTATTATACCACATTTATATAGCACTCTTTTCATACAAAAAATGTGCGTTCAAAAGTGATTTACAAAGACATAAAGAACACATACATACATATGTATACATGTAAATACATTGGTAAAAGATTAAAAGGAATAGTAATTAAAACAAGACCATCCATAAATTATGTTCAACGTTAAATGACATTTATTTACATACACTATTAAAGGAGAGCAATCCCTTTCTCAACATGAAACAAACCTGTCACGATTTTGTTATTTTTATTTGTTTGTTTTTGGATTAACGCCATTTTCAACAGTATTTCAGATTTTGTTATTTTATATAACATGTGTGAAAGAGATGCGTTTTCAAAGATTTTTTTAAATGCGGACAGTGAGCTTGAATCTCTGACGCTTGCTGGGAGGGTATTCCAAAGCTTTGGAGCTGCATGCCTGAATCTTCTGTCACCATAACTTACCTTTCGACTCCTCGATACAACCAAAGACACTGAGCCCTTTGCCGACCTTAAATCTCTACGAGGCTTGTACATGTCCAGCACATCGACAATGTACTTGGGAAATTCATTGTGCATAGCTTTGTATGTAAGTGTCGAGACTTTGAACTCGATTCGGTGCTGAACCGGAAGCCAATACAACTCCTTCAAAACCGGCGTGATGTGATTGTATCGCGGAGTCTTGGTTATGATACGGGCCGCTGTGTTTTGTACACATTGAAGTTTTTGCAGTGTGTCTTTGGAAATTCCATACAGCAGCGAATTACAGTAATCTATTTTCGATGTAACCAGAAAGTTCACAAGAGACTTGGTAGCATCAGCTGTTATGTACTGCCTAATGTGGCCTATTTGCCGAAGTTGTACATAACTAGCTCTACATAGAGAGTTCACATGCTGTGTCTGAATTCATTCTAGCACCGAAATTCTTCACACAAATTGATGGTTTAATCTGAGAGGGACCTACTTTCACGCAGATATCTTCTGGTATTTTGTGTGATTTGTGTGAAACAAAATGACCTCAGTTTTGTCAGTTTTGAGCTTCAGCATGTTCTGATGCATCCGAGAGAACGTCTACTACCATATTTTTGGTACAAGTATATCTTTGAAATTCATCAAAAAAGTTTTCAATAAAAGCACTTCTATTACAATAAATTAATAACAAGAAAGATTTGTCTGATTTCTCGATTTTCTAATCTGTAAAACGTCTCCAGGGAAATTTTCTTTAAAACGGTATTGTATCATGAAAAACTAAAACGCTGAATTTGCAAAATTTATTGTTGAAGATTGTGCAAAATGCCAAGGGAATTGGTATGACTATAATAAAAAAAAATCTAAAGAGCACTTTCTGGTATGGAAGAGAATATGAACTCGAAATCAACATAAGACAATGGCGTTAATGTTTATAGAAACGATTTAATAAATATCTGCACGATACGGATTGCATTTCCTAGAAGTCAATTGTATTTCTACATCCGGATACCTGAGAATATAACTATATACCAAATGCACCACTTACAAAGGATACTAATACTGATTTAAAAAGTAAAAAATATTTCATGAATTTCAAACAGGTTGAAATAACAGATTATTTCGGAAAATTATATCACCTACAATAAGGATAAAGTCTAACTAATTGGTTGAAATGAGTCCCTTGTAAGTATTGCTGCAGACCTAATTAGTACAATCCTTGAATCTACTTACAAGCCTTTTTTTCACGAAATCATCACTTCAAAGTCACATGGCAGTTTTGATGCAGTTACATATAATTTTATTATGACGTCTAGTACTTTTATCAAAAATAGGTAAAATACATATTTTTCAGAACATAGGGTTGTTTAGAACGGTGCCATTGCATTACGTTACGATATTTTGGGTTTAGAAAGAACTGTGTTAGCTTGGACTATTTGTTTGGATAAGATACATACCAAACGCAAATCAGTAAAACCTTGTAAGCCTTGTTTAACCACTTTATTTCACATATAACCCAATTCAAAGAAAAGACTATTTCACTATTCGCGAACAGTTGGGCAATTCTCTACATTTCATTTCAATCCTGCCAGAAAGTTATGCAAGAACGAAAATGAGAAGCTTTCCTGCCACTCTGATAAATGTTATCCTATTAAAACATTCTCTGACCCAGCCTAAAGGTCTTTCTCTCTGGGAGGAATTGTTCAAGCGTATTGATTGCTGGAAGAATCGCTGACTCCACAATTTTCTGGACATTGCTGTTAAGCTGCGTAATAGGAATAAGCGCTGTTGCCAAATTTGCTATCCTCAAGGTCACTGAAATACGTATTGGTATGTGTGAATAAATATCTTTTGATATATGAGTATAACATCATATTGCTTATTGAACCTTCGTGATAAAGATATGCTTATGAACGCTATAAGATAAAGCGCATTTATTGTATCTCAAATGTGAAATGATAAGAAATTTCAATATATCTCGACTATTTTTTTAACAATGAAAACTTACTTACACACATACTCCATCATTTATAGATGTGTGTGTTTCCTATATTCAACGACCACGTCATTAGAATTTTACGCTTATGATGAATACATATTTCTAATGATGCATCAACACAAAACACATATGTAGGATGAAGACCGCTTTATGCAAAAATAATATCTAAATGTAATAAGCATTTTAGATATAATGATATTATTCCCCTATTTTCTTTTCCATTACGTCAGACAGTTATCCAAGAACAAAACAGTGAAACATTCCTAGCGTTTGCATTCAAACAGTTGAATCACCACGTCCTAAAATCACTCCACCCCCTCCCTCTCTTGGATTAGAAACTGAAGTATACCAAAACATATTGCTGACTTTTCTTACATTTACCATTTTGTTGCATGGATAAATAGGAATATTTTTATGAAACATTTTATCTAGTTCAGTAAAACTGAACATCAGTCGTTATATCGAACAACCAGTTGCAATATAAGTATTTTTGTGAAAATGTTTACTATCGAAAAGTTTAGTGTCCAATGAAAAACTGGCATTATTAAGTGCTCTGTTTTACAATAGGACATAAAAAAGTACGATTGTTTTATGTGATATTAATGCAGTTTTCATGAAATAACATGTCTGATTTTAGTGTGTCAACAAAAAAAGCATAAATAACGCACTTTCTAATTTAAACAAAAGACAATAGTTGACGATATGTAAGGTTGCACTTTGTGTCACCTAAATTAACGGATACACTCTAGTTTGATCAACCTTATCTTTAACAGGGTTTTTTCCATAAATCGTTGATTTATTTTGCAAGTTATACATAATTCTAAAGGACCCCTGGGGTGGTGGTAGGATATTTTTTAATTTACAGAATATCTTTAATAATGCCAAAACTTAATTCCCATTGCAAAATAATCAGGGAAAAAAACATAGTTAAGAAAAAACAAATTCTTACAAAATTCGTGTGTCAAGGAATTGAATATCAAAACGGGGAGAAAATATTTAGGTTGCCGGTAAATCAGTCGGTAGAGCATCAGAGCGGTATTCCGAGTTCCCTGGTTCGAATACGAGTCTGGTGGCACATTTTTTCTCACCTGTGATATTTGGCGCTCGAAATGGAACCGTGACGGTATTACACTGGTTAGTCCCCGGTGTCTGTAATTGCTTGGTTTCTAAAGTACCCGCTGAAATTCGAAGACATATTTCAAACTTTTGGGGAAATATGTCTGGGTATTTAATTTGAATATTAAAAAGGGGAGAAAATGTGTGGGCTGCCGGGTAGCTCAAGAAAGTCCTTTTATGGAAAAGGTGGATAAATAATGCAGTAATATTTTTCTCCGATATATAATACCGTAAAACAGTCAATGAAGTAAAATGGTAATTATGTGTTAACAGATGAAACTAGCAACTTTATGATCTTATGAATATAATTCTTATAAACAAATTGCCGTAATTGTCGCTGTCAAGATTAAGTACAATTCTAACAAAAAAACAGTGTTTTTGTCATTCTCAAGATTAAATATACTTCTAACAAAACACTGGTGTTATTATCATTCTCAAGATTAAATATAATTCCAACAAAAAAAAAAGTGTTTTTGTCCTTCTCAAGATTAAATATAATTCTAACAAAGCACTGCTGTTATTGTCCTTCTCAAATAATATATAATTCTAACGAAAAAAAAAAACAACGGTGTTTTTGTCCTTCTCAAGATTAAATATAATTCTAACGAAACACTGCTGTTATTATCATTCTCAAGATTAGACAGAAATCAAACAAAATAATTGCTGTTATTATCCTTCTCAAGATGACGGTACTACAACGCATTATTAAAACAAACGGAATGAACGCTTACAAGTTATTCATTTAATTCAGTGAATTTAATTAGTTACATGTTTTATGCTAGAATGGTATGAATACATGTTTGTTTCCTGTTGCAACATCTGCAATATCCTTCAGAATACATAGCTGCAATACATAACAAAATAGTTTACATTGGAAACATGTTTCCAAACAGTGCCATATGATCAGATTCAGTTTTGGGGTTTAATACACCATATTTAAAAACTAAGTAAAACACATTGAGAACACATTGAGATGTACATACGACATTGGCCATGCATAAATAGGCAGAAGTGACTTCCATTTGCATTATAAATCAGCTGCAGTGTATAAAACAGCATTTTATACAATGAAGCAATTCAATACTACAATTAGTCTCCAACAGGACAGAAATTTATTCAAGAACGAAATTGGGAAGCTTCCTCTGTCAGATGCAATAAAGATTTCTTTGTTAACATGTTGACTGCTCTTCTCATAAACTCCTTCAGCTATCTCTAGAAGGAGCTATTCTGGCATATTCATTGCCGGAGATATTGACGACTCGCCGATTTCAGGACATTTGGTTTTAGCAATATAAAAACAAACTGTGTAAAGAAAACATATTCACGTATGTCTCAGATTCTTCGAGTGCGTGATGAAACTTGTCACATGCCTAATGTGCTAGACAGGTTAACTTCAATTGTATCACACAATAAATTTTCAACATTTCTCAATTACACGCAGGAAGATGTTTTAGTTTCCTTCTTAATATATCGTTTTAAAAATTAACTCCAAGAAGTCTTCTATCTAAATTTTAAAAGGTTATGCTTTATATTTTATAGTAAAAACGATTAACATTTTTATTGGCATAACGTCAAAATTCAGATAAAATATGATATACCAAGAATAATACTAGACATTGGACATATTGTATACTAAATGCAAAACAACTTGGTTAAAACGATATTTGATACAATAAATAAAAAGTGTACTGACCACAGCTTTTATATCAGCATGAAATTAACAAATTTATATGTACTAACAGTTCTTTGCATTAAATTTAGAACAGTACACACTTAAAGGCATGTATAGTGCATCACAGTATAAAGGTTTTTGCACTCATCTGTTCCTGCATGTCATTTAATCCTGTATATAGCTCTTCATACACAGTTATTTTTTATGTAAAGTAAAGTCATTTATGCATTTTAGTAAGAGTTCGTCATTGGTAACCTCTAACAGTTATTATTGGCATTGTTTTCTTTCTTTCCATCATGCCTGAAATTATTCAAGAGAGCATGTGATTTGTTTTCAGTGTTGTTATATTTTCTGGTCCTTTGGGATCATGGAGCCCATTCAACATATGTGTAATAGGGTTCCACTTAAGCCGGTGCTAGGGGGCGTGAGAGGTGTTGCACATTTTATTACCTCTCATGAACAGACTCAATCAAACCGAGTCTGCTATTATTCTTCTTGGTTGCATTCTTTGCTTCCAAAGGATCTTTTTACAGATATAATTGATAGATCTGACAACCTCCCTCCGTTCAAACGTTGGCTGAACATGCCTGGCATATTTATTGTTTAAATAACTGCTGACTGTGCTATATTCAAGGCAAGTTTGTTCATGTTGTTAAAGGAACATACTATTGCCGAACATGCTGTATCACCGCGGAAACGGAATACTGGTTGGCGACCCAGATTCGGACAATTTTTCAACCTTTTCAGCTGACATATTTTCATTTTTAATGCAAGATCCATGAAACGTTACCAGTATCAAGTTCAGTTCTTCGGTGTCACAAAACGCGAATTTGTTTATATCTAAAAATAAACTGAACACGTCACTGAGTCCCGAAAGAAGGTACATAAATCTAAGGTTTTTAGCGTGTTGCAGGACCCAGAAATCGGACAGTAGGAAAACGCTAATTATCATCATTTCTATCTCGCAGAATCACCTCAGTGTTTTTTTTTGGCTTGAAACTGTGCGAGTTTTATCTCTTTGATTGATTTTTTTGACGTGACCCTGCTTATTAAATTCATCTTTTCCATTTTTTTGAAATAGCTTAAGAAATAAATAATGGCCATTATCTTCTGGAAAATTTTATTTAGGCCTGGCACTATCTACCCATTTTGATCATTTTAAAACACGCAATTTTCTCGTCTGCATTTAGCAGATTGTAGACGAGTACCCCTTGAATAATGTTGGGGCCTCAAAACAAGTATGCACATGCGCACTGAAAGCACATGCAACTTGCCCCAGCGAGAGCTGTCACAAAAGTTTGTGAACAAATGTATAAATATTCCAGTTTTGTAAGTTTTACTTACGATTTGCAATTGTTGCAGTGGATGTTGTTCATAAAGCAAGCGTCTGTGTACTTGTCAACAAATGATAAAAAGGAACGCTGAAATAAGCGTTTACGCGACTGTCCGATTTTCTGGGTCGTCCGAAATTCTGTGTCGCCAACCAGTATTGTATAACATAACAAAACCAGTAACTCAATACAAAAAAATATTTTCTGCTTCAATTTTCCGTTGCATTGAAAGTTATTCAATAACAACGCTGACAGATCAGATAAATACTTTGTATGACCATTATGTAAAATCCTGTGTCTGTTTTAGATATTTTTTTCTGCTATATGTATTGCTAAAATTATTAATGTCTTTGCCATTTTTTGTAAACTAAATCTAAATGAATGTAGTCTGTTTAGCAAATTTCAGTAACGTAGTCCGAGACGAAATAATCGTTATTTTCTACGTCAGATGGATTTCTTGTTTATTTGCGGTATTGTTCTTATTTTGATAAACTTTTACTTACATTTTGCATTTATATTACAGAAAGGGCACACCTGCGTACACTTATTAATTCACCCCTGTAATATTTCAAAATGAATTGCACGCCACAGCAATCTCCTAGAAGCGATAACCACTAAATGTTAAAAAATATTATTTGTACAAATGTGATATTTATCAAATTTTTATATTATTATACGTAATTTTAATAATGCGTTGAGGCCTGTCAAAATGTTTATCTTTTATTAACTTAAATTAACCTTACGCCCTTAGCAGAATAAGCCAAAGTGTAAATGTATGGCAGACGGTGAATGTCTATATTCTACAATGATTTAAACTGTAGAAGCATTGGTCAGCGATGTTTAACTGTATTGTTATTTATCAAACAGGAATTGTAGCTGCTTTCACAAAATGTCTACCTTCGTGATTCTTTTTGATTTAAGTATTTTATACATTCACAGCAGTGTAGATTGATATACATTGATTTCTTTTATTAAGTATTTCTCCTCGGAGGCAGTTCCACATACCATGACGTCCCTAACAACCCAATGATTGGAATGGAAAATCCATGTAAATGCATTTAAATGGATTCCTAATGCCGATGAAATGATTTATTTTTACGCCAACAACGCCACATATAGTTATACTATGTCTGCGAAGCCTCTATTGGACAACCATAATCAATTTTACAATTGCAGGATCCTACATTTCAAAATTCCACTTTGGTGAAATATCAGGTAGGTACATGGGTAGTAAACTCAATCCCAATTATTTGTGAACAGAAAATAGAATCAAATAACGTTGATGTTTCAATTGGTCAGGTGATAAAGAAAATGGATATAACTTTTGTAATATACTTATGGCTTGGCACACCCCAGCAAGCGTAAAGCTGCATATTCGATTTATTTGAGGATACAAAAAACAAGAAACATTTTATATGCCTTAATGTCAAATATACAAATAATCGTAATAGTTCATATACACAGGATATATATATATATATCAGATATATTCAGTTATAAATCAATTGTACCAGAGAAAGAACTAATTCTGAATTATTAATTTTAAGCTGGCTTGAACTAGTTACAGTGTATAAAACAGCACTTTGTACATCATGAAGCAATGAATTATTGTTCTCCATCACGCAAGTAGAAAATTCAAAAGCGAAATAAAGAATCTGTTCTGACAGGTACAATTAATATTTCTCTTATACATCGTTCTTGCCTTGTCTTTATACTACCCGACTTAAAATAAAGCTTCTCTCTTGTCTTGAAATCCTCCAACAAAGTATAGGAGGCTTTATTCTAGCATATTTCAGCATATTGAGTACCGGCAAAATATTGGTTTGATTAATTCCATATAACTCTTTTAAAGCTACAAGTAAAAAATGCGCATGAAATGTGTTATTATAGCCAAATATCAATTCATAACCGCCATTTTCAGTGTGTGCTGCGAATTGTGGTAATAGAATGACGCATTTAAGAAGCTTATAAGACAACTGTATAATACAGGATGTTAACATTTCTTAATCACTTTCAGTCATGCTTTAATTGTTATATTGCATATATCAATTTACTGGCATTATCATATTACAATCAGATAAATGAAAACAAGCAGAATACTCTCTTTCTATGGCTAGCTTTAGTTATATACATGTTAATTAATAAAGTACAAAGGAAATATAATACTTCTATGAAGGACAACAGATGGAATCGTCGGTAGAAATAGATTAAAAGCATAATGAATGAATGGTTCAGGTTTTCAAATATGTTTACACATGACAAGTTGGGTTTTATTGGTGGAAGTCAGTGCTAGTAATGTGATATTATGTCCTTGTATGGAAAATTTGTTTCTTTTATTTTCATTGTAATCCAGATCAAAGGGCTTTATACAATATAAAATTATCATCACATCTGTTTTAAAAAAATATATGTAAGGAAATATTCTTATAGGTATATAAGGAATAAACATTTGTAGCTGCTGTTGTTTTGCTCATTGGTGAAAACCGGAATTAAAATCAACATTCTCTTGCGTATCATAAATTTGAAAACAATTAGAGGTCCACAGATATTCAAAGGAAGACAAGAGTTATGTTTCCAAGTGACACTTCCTCTTTCGCTTTTTTGATGACCCAAATTTTAGAATGAGTGACTCAGAACACTCATTACATTGCTTTCTTCTGAGCCAAAATTCATCGAGGTACGAAAAAGGTATTTTCGTTACGAATATACTTTCAGAGCTTCTTTGAAATCAATTAGAAAACTCTCTAGTCAAATGACAAAACAACATTTACAGCATATTGAAAAACCTATTGCTTATTTTCTGCCTCACTTTGTCAAAATTTATTGGTAAGAACCCAATTGCAGGAGACTATGAAGAACACTTTGGAAAAATGATTTTACTTTATTTGTAACTGCAGCTTCGGCTTCATCTACGAAGGCATTATATGTATTACACGATACAAATTTGGATTTGGAATAATAATGACGGAAGAGCCCTGCCGAAGTACAGAGAAAATAAAGATATTGTCCTATAAGTGTGTCATATACACATAAATCTCAGCCATACAAATGAAATTTATCACATCAGTAATTGGTAAGTTACAGACAGATGTGTGTTATTAACGGTACATAATAGATGATTATTTGGTGATTTGCTTTAGCTGTAATAAAACTCTATAAAATATGGAGTTAGACATTTGAGGTTATGCTCCCTATTTGCAACTTGTTATACACTAATATACCTCATACATCACAATGTAGATTTATCATTCAACTCCAGTAATTAGTACATAGCAGCTTGATGTGAGTAATTAATGGTAAATTATTGATAAATACAGGAAATGAATTGGCTTTGCCTCATGAAAGCCATACAGTATGAAGTCAGACAGTCTAGCAATGCTTCTCGAAATGACAATGAGGTTGATCTATCGATAAATTCCGTCTCAAAAGGAATGTGTAAGTGCGGTCTATAGCTGCATTTGCTTAATCCTATCTTTAAGTTTATCAACCTTGCTGGAGCCTCATTGCGTTATTCTTTTCATTTGTTGTAAACAGAACCTTTAAAATCTAGGTAAGAAGGGTGACTTTATTACCTCATCCTCGTAAGCTTTTGGGGAAGACACCTTTTCCAGGGTTTGTCTAGACTTTTTGTCACTGTGTCATTAATTAATGTATGTTAATATAGCCCAATTTCAACCTAAGAAGCCTTTTTGACTGTTTCGTCTGAGTTTGCAGTAAAATGTCATACCCATCTAGATTTGTCTTGTTTATCAGACAGTTCATCAGAGAGAATTCACCCAAAACATTCTTAGGTAAATGAGAAAAAATATCCAGACATCGCTTGTATTACCTTGTGAAATGAGAAACGGAGATTTTTCATCTTAACGTTCAAGTAAATAACACTTTTGGAGGACAATCATCTATCAGAATTCAGTTATTATTATATTTAAAGCTGTAAGGGGAAGCTCAAGAAAACATAGCAAAAAAAAAACATACAATGTACTCGGACGTCAATTGTCGATCAGACTATTGCTTTAATAGAAGTATCCGTGATAGAAATTCATAATGATATTACCGAAGACACATTTTAAATGTTTAAACAAAATGCAGATAATTCAACATACTGATCATCGTTTTACCTTGACGGCTTTTAAGATGAGTTATTTTGAATTTCGATATATTTTTACGGTTTTTGGCGGGGAGAGGACAGGTCTTTGAATCAGGGGGTGAGGGGGGAAGTGTGGTCGTGAGTTCGATCCCCTTGCGAGGCGTATGATATTCGTGACGATTTAAAAGTCATGGTGTCTAAAATCATTCGTCCTCCACCTCTGATTCATGTGGGGAAGTTGGCAATTACTTGCGGAGAAGAGGTTTGTACTGGTACAGAATTCAAAAAGACTGAATAGGTTAACTGCCTACCGTTACGTAACTGAAATGCTTTTGAAAAGGGCCTTAAACGCAAAACAAACAAACAAAACAAATTAGTCGTAACATTAGAAGTTTTCTAAATTCACTTTGCTTTTTATTAGCGGCTACCTTTGTAAAATGATATTATTTCCTGTGTCACAGTGGCTGTGTCTTAAGTAAACGAAACACTCTACTATTTTTAGGTGACTGCCCGACATTACCTTCTGTTTGACTAAAATAAACCATCTACATACATTGTAAAAGAACATGAATAATGAAAAATATAAGCCTAAATTTATATAGAAAATTCATTAGTCATTGTTTTATTATTATACAGCTCACTGAAATTTTATCTCATAAATAGTCAAATGAGAGTCGTTAATATAGTTAAAATATGGGTCTTTCGGTAAAAGAATATTGTGTCTCCATTTAATTATCCAAATACATACAAGAAGTTCTAATTGTGAAACATTTATCAAAGGCAAATATGTATATTTGTCAATGTTGTCTAAGACATATTATTAGCAGTGTTAATGTCGCTAGTTCAACTCTTGGTAAAGAAGGATGAAACACATATGCCTTTAACTAAATATTCTTCATGTCTACAACAGTTTCTGTTAAATGACCGTGTACAAAGCAACCCGTAACAATTTAATTACAAATGTATGCAATAATTATTCTTTCACTGTAGCACACAAACAATTGCCACAATAAATGGTGTTCGAGGCGTGTTTCCCGTTCTAGAACAAATATTGAACAATATTTATCATAAATTAACCTTTGATGTGCATGGTACATCAACACTTCAACATTTATTTTAATCTTTCCAAATTAAGTAAACTTCCGTGAGAGTAAGAGTCCCAATTAATTCTATGTAGAGAGCTCTTTTTGTTGGTCCCTTTTGCGGTCTCTTTGTAAAGACATGAGGAGTTTCTATAGTCATACGATATCATATGTAGGTATTTATTATTTGCTAGTGTTTTAATATCATAAACTATCACATTCCATGCTTTCGTAAAATATGGAAATGTCTGTCTGTCTTAAAACGTTTGAATACAACAATTTGAAATTAGCTAAAGGTTGTCTACCAGGAACCAGAACCGAAATTTCAAATGATACGCTTAGCAAGTCAAACATAAGACAGCTTGTCGGAATTTTGGAAGTTCTTTCAAGTAATAGCGATTGTCAAAAAGGTAAAACTATAAACAGTACTAAGTAAGAACACTCAGGCTGTATGTAGTGTCGCCCTGTATTGTTTAGGAGTTAACTCGAGTTATATTTCTCTTTCTCGTACATTATAGTTCAGCGGTAAACTCAAATTATATCTCTCTTTCCCATGCAATATCAACTTTATTGATTTTCAATCTAATTTACACTGTTATCTGTGCTTAAGATTTTAATATTTAGTCAAAATATACTTAAGTGACCTTGATATTTAGGTTCATATCCCGAAAACCTATGTGCCAACACAAAGATGCCACGTTTCCTCTAGTTTTTTGACATAATTCAGCCAATCATTGTGCCGTACAGTATCTCGAGAAAATGTTTGTTCTTCAATTAATCACATTTACTAGTCATCTGTTAAACAAGTTGAACATGTTATTCATTTTTAAGATTTTCAGAAATAAATTACATAATTCAGTTCTATACCTTAAGACGTGTGTACTTGTTTTCAGACATCAACGTGCCTAGCTACAGATAAAACAAATGTTTAGACGTATCTTGTTTAAATGTCAGAAAGCACGCTTGTTTCACGCCTATTTCATTTACACAAAGTACAACTGCTGAACAAAATATTTCAAGACATTGTGATTCTCATTATACCTGAAATATAATATTTTGCTAAATATTAAACTCGAGTTTTAAAATGAACACATATATTGTCTAAATATGATATTGTATAAGTATGGGAATGACTGTTATTAAAATGAAGAAAAGTTACATTGAAATGTGTAAAAATAGGTTAACTTTTGTATCGACTACAAATGCATGCAAAAGTAAAACAGAACCTTTTTGTACCCCAATTCATAAGCGTCTGAGATACCTTTCGAATCACTGCCTGGGCATACTTTGCCAAAATGCAACAATTGCGTCGTTACGCTTACACAGATATCCACTTTTACCCAACGCAACTGTTTAACATTTTTAGGATACTGACTAAACGAGTGGTTGATGCATTTAGCCTATCATACAGTCAAACAAAACGTCTGGTCTCAAATAAAGAAGTTTATTCACATCTCATAAGGCTGAATACAATAAGATTATGTTAATAAAAGGGTAATCAGTGCTTATTCAATAACAATTTATTTCCTGATTCGAGCGAGAAAACAGTACTAAATGATATGATTATCGGGGACATAAAGTTATTTGCTGTTTTACCATTTACTATTATAGCAACAAGTATTGATAGTTCTTAAGGAATAAAACGAGAGTGGCTATTGAACAAAGAAAGAATATACAAAAAACAAGAGCTGTCTCCATAGGATGACACATGCCCCCGATGGCACTTTGAATGAAAATATAGTTATGGCCGATGTTAGAGTTTAGGACCTTTGACCTACGGAACTGGGTCTTGCGCGCGACACGTCGTCTTACTGTGTCACACATTCATGCGTAGTTATTTTAAAATCCATGCATGAATGACAAAGATATGGACCGGACACGCCTATCAATGCACTATCATGAAAGTGACATTTAACGTCTAAGTGTGACCTTGACCTTTGAGCTACGGACCTGGGTCTTGCGTGCGACACGTCGTCTTACTGTGGTACACATTCATGCCAAGTTTTTTGAAAATCCATCCATTGGTGACAAAGATATGGACTGGACACACCCATCAATGCACTATCTTTTAACGTCTAAGTGTGACCTTGACCTTTGAGCTACGGACCTGGGTCTTGCGCGCGACACGTCGTCTTACTGTGGTACACATTCGTGCCAAGTTATTTGAAAATCCATCCATCGATGACAAAGATATGGACCGGACACGCCCATCAATGCACTATCCTTTAATGTCTAAGTGTGACCTTGACCTTTGAGCTACGGGCCTTGGTCTTGCGCGCGACACGTCGTCTTACTGTGTTACACATTCATGCCAAGTTATTTGAAAATCCATCCATCGATGACAAAGATATGGACCGGACACGAAAATTGCGGACAGACTGACAGACCGACAGACTGACAGACCGACGGACCGACAGACCGACAGACGGTTCAAAAACTATATGCCTCCCTTCGGGGGCATAAAAAATAATTATGAATGTTTCTACTCTGGCTGAAACATTCCACACAATATGCTGCATTTCAAAAATGGCTTTGCGCAATTCTGACACTAGTTTATGTATTGTTCTACAGGATTAATTAAATCCCACTTTCTAACAGGCATTAATTTTGTATTGAAGTTCGGTCTTTTAATTTCCTAATATACCTTAAACTAATTGTTTCCGGTAAATTCTTTCTTTTAATCGTCACAACTGGATACCTAACGCCATGGGTACACAAATCGGATATTTGATATAATTCCATCGACAGTAGTTGCATTAAAAGTTGATGAAAAGAGTCGAAAGTGTGCAATTAAATATGGCGTACAGTGATAATGTTTTTAGATCATTGGCTGATTTTCTTACATTTTTGTGACTATAGCCTTGTTTATCCCAGTCGTCGAGGACGCGTAATAGCTTATTGACCGAAGTACCCGGATGTGTAAAGAAGAGAGGGAGAGCTTGACTTCTTTGCTTAAGGGAATGTATAAAAGCAATCTCGAGCTTTTGTACTGCTGTTTAACGTAGCAATACGTCTTAATTGAACTGACAATTAGTCTCATTCCAGATTCATTAGAATATTTATTGCCACAACAGACAATATTGCAAACATAGGTTGTGTGATAATTAAAGATGTGCATACTTTGGGGAAACGTGCAGTATGCTGAAGTTTAGGAAACTGCAACAACCATAATGAGAAAAGAAAATATTTTTAAGACGGTCCATTATTTTCTTCCTCTCTTTACAGGAGAATAGATTTATTGATCAGTCAAAGAAATGCTGATTCGGGGAATTCAAGAGAAGCATTTTTGTCTCCTGTATATACGGGACTAGATCTGGTAGAATAATCAGACGGCTGGATTGTGTGTGATTTGTGTTTCTGTTAGGTTCAAAGTCACGCATTTGTGTCTGAAGTCATATGGTGACTTACTATCTTTAAATGACGGGAAAAGATTTAGTGTGCACATACAAGCATTTGGCTGGCACTTATGAAAGTACTTGCCGTCAGTATACCAGATGAACGACTTTCTCACATGAAAGGAAACCCACAGTGATGTAGATACAAGTGATGGCTGTTTCAGAAGTTTGCCAAAATACATTTTGACCTGACATGTTTCAGAAACCTAGCAAATGACAATATTTGAACTTGGGGTAAAATGTGTGTCATGAAGACTATTTGATGTAAGCTGGTTTAAACTCTCAGACACACATATATATAATAGTGTTGTCAACAAGTTCATTTAAGGCAATTGTTTTATCGCTTATGTTACTACAACATCAGATTCAGATTCACTTTGAATATATTGTCAAAACAGTGTCATGTTTTCTTTTATGCTTTCCTATCGACCGTTTCAATGAAGTACCAAATTGTGTTCTTCTATATGTTTGTTTAGTCAAAGTTGTTTTCTTGATTTTTCATCGTGTACATAAGTTTTGTTTAAATGGCTGCCTTCTTCATATTAATACATATACTGGTATATTATTTTGTTGCTGTTTCTATTGAATCTTTTATTGCTTTACTTTGCAAACTATATCACATCTCTGTAATGCGTTCAAATGTTGTTACGAGTTTTGTAAATATTTTTCGTTTAATTTGTTTTATTTGATCTTCAACATAAAATGGTGATTGTATATTTCATCCTATATATACAGACTGATTAAGTAAAGCTTCTGTTAATACTTATACTTATATATTTATTGAACAACTATCTGTTATATCGGTATCTATTTTCGGAAACAAAAGTTGAAGTTTCTTTAAAATATGCAAAAAGTTTTCCCATTAATAACAGATTGTGCTCCTTAATTTGAAATAAGTTTAGAAACGTTCATTTTCTTCCAAACTTTCTCGTAGCGTGTCAAGGATAATACCATGAAGTTGATGGAAGTTTCATTAAAACGTTTCGTTTTACTGATTAAAACTTAAAGTTCATGAGGAGGGCATGTGTGATTGAGCTCATAAGAGAGACATTTCAGCACTGGAATGAGAATCTAAACAGCACGTCATTCTCGAAAAATGTTAATGTGTTTTCAAAGAAATATAATAGCTGTAAACAAATTATATTTATTTGTACAGCTAGAGTATATTTTTCTTGTATGTTAAGAAACTTCACATAACATTATTTCTTCCTTTTTCTTTGTGAAATATTGCTTTACCCGTTTTTGACGATTTGACCATTCTTGGCCCAAATATTTTTTAAAAGCATGTTGATCAAACTAGCATTATTTCACACGTGTACCAGTATCATCAGAGTGATCAAACTAGCATCGCCATCATTTTTCGTCCTTCAGATTTAATAGAACATATAAACAGTAACAACCTATATATACACGAGTAACTCCCTGTACCCCCTGTTGGCCTTGAAGCTACAAATAAATGTTTTTCTTGAAGGCTCTCTGATAGGTAAGTCTAAATATAATGTTTGCCATTATGGGACTCAAAAATTTGTTCTATACCAAAATGTTTTCACAACACCATATTCTGATCTGAATTATTCATTCCTTAATGGCGGACATGATGAGGTGGCAATGGAGCAAAACATATTCCAGGATTGTCATTTTCGTTCCGATAGCGTGTTTTTTGCTTTCTGCTTCATGGCAAACTCAGAAATTAGCCATTAATGGAAAAACAGTATGTCATTAATCAGAAAGAAATAAAACAATGACATGAACTAGAAGTCAGTTTTCAACTTTTGCAAATCGTGTTAACAGTTACAAGAGTGGGAAATGCTTCAATTATTTTAATATTGTATAGTGTATTTGAAAAACAAATTAATAAAAATAGTGTCTCAAGGTTTAAGCTTTTCGCACCAGCTTGTATTTTTTTTTAAATCTACATGCCGAATAATAGAGATTACAAGATATGGCCAGGGTATCAAAACCTGAACCAAAGATCACCTGATATGTTAAGTTTTTCATTGCATTTTAACAGGTTAAACTGTGTCTCAAGAAAATACTAAGACAAGAATAACGACAATTCTCTTACAGACGTTATAATTCCTCTATATACACTGACAAAATCATCTTTCTGGCAGACTGTCTTATAATTAAGGCACAGTCTTGTTAGCTTGTGACAGAGGTAGTTGACTAAACATGGAATCACCAGCGACTTGTTTGATAGTTTATACATAGCTTGGGCGGGAATGAAATGAAATTTTGTATTTCAAAGCATAAATTGGTAGATCTAGTTTAGGAAATTACATAAGAACTAGGTAGTTACGTAATATCTTTAGCATTATTTCATCATTTCGACATACACACTTCTCCAGACCCAAGAGTGAAGAATAAATACTTAAAACTGTACAACATCAATTGGCAATAAATGTAGAAGAGTGATTGTACTTTGTCTTATCAAAGTGTACAATAATTCATAAGACTGAAATGTAAAGCACAAGATGTACTTCCCAACTGTCTAGTTTGGGGGAGGGTGTGGGGGCATGCTGTCTATCGAGATGATTTTGTTTAAACGAAATAAAAAAAGTCTTTCATTACCTAAGTGGAAAAAAAAATGTGTAACATGTCACTTTAGGGGCACCGTACAAAATCAAGATGTTGCTATAAAGATATACAAGTTCCTTTTATCAGATAATGCAATTACTGATATGTTAGTGTTTACAGTTAAAACAGAACATGCTTAAACAAGAACGCCATAGGAAATTGATTTATCCCTAGTTAAGGATGGGGTGTTTCAAATTACGAGCCACTATTTCTGGAAAACTGTGTGATGTTTTCTTAATATAGAAATAATAAGCGGCTCCAATCCAATAAAAGTAAGCATGTGAGATATTTTCTAAATTGCTTGATCATCTATTTGCCAGTTTACTTATCTTTTTTGCTGTTTTAATATGACTTGTTATGTCAAATGAGATTACCGAGACTGTGAAAGGGGCTGAAGCAGAATAAATTGTCAAAGAACAAAACAAAACTGTAAGTTGAAAATTAATGTCTTTGCCATTTACTTAACATCTCAAACTTCAATGAACCTTATGCACATAAATCCATTACTTTCAACAGTAAGATAAGGGCCGATGTTTACTTTATATTAAAACCATTTTCTAGTAACTAATTTACTAAAACATTACACATGATACTTGTTAACAGGCAGCAAAGTGGCAAAAGTTAACCATTTTAGCTGTCAACGTTTACATGACCCCTGCTGAAATGTAACAAGGAACAAACAGTGAAACACATTTTGCATGCATTTGATATTCTGTATCATGTTTTTGAGGATAATAACAACCGCAGAAAATACTTATGTCAGGACTTAATTACTCAAAACTTTGCCTCCATAAACTTTGATTTGTTTTGCTCTAATGAACAAGAGGGCAGAGTTAAAATGAACTTTTGACTGACCAGTACACTTGGTAGAAATGGCACTAGATACTGTTATGGTGCGTATTACCAAACGATTTCATTAAAATGTCGTGTACAGATGATGAGTAAAATTATACAAAAAAAAACAGTTAGTGTATGTACACCGTTTACTAATCTGAGGGGTGTAGCCAACCATCATATGTTCATATGTTTACTGACAAACGAAATAAGCTCTGTGTTTAAAGTCATCAAATTTAGCGTATATATTATTCAAACATTAACTGTGATCCTATAGACCACTATCCTTTCTGAAGCCGAAATATATATTTTGCTTGTGGGTATGAAATATGTTCCTTGTTAAATATCAAGTCAGTATCTGTAGAAGAGAGATAGTTTTGCCAATACCCATGTGGATGTTGCAGACGTTGTTAAACAAACAAAAGATGTCACGTTTTTGTTAGACTTACTAGCAAATGTCAAAAAGTTAATATGCATGTCGATAAAGTTTTGAAAATGTTGTCACACGTGATCTCTGATAAATAAGAAGTAATAATAAATAATGACAGCACGTTTCTTCTTTCATTGTCTCGCATCAATCTTTGCTTTGTTAAAAGGATATTTGAGCCGCGCCGTGAGAAAACCAACATAGTGCGTTTGCGACCAGCGTGGATCCAGACCAGCCTGCGCATCCGCGCAGTCTGGTCAGGATCCATGCTGGTCGCTTTCAAAGTCTATTGCAATTAGAGAAACCATTAGCGAACAACATGGATCCTGACCAGATGCGCAGTCTGGTCTGGATCCATGCTGGTCGCAAACGCACTATGTTGGTTTTCTCAGGACATGTTAACTCTGATTATAGCTAAAAAGTATTTTACACAGTTTCTAAGATAAAATATTATATTGAATAGCGAAAAGTACAGATTTTGTAAAACTGTACTAGATCTATACAGTAAGTATTTATTCGCTTATTTATTGCCTTGAAGCTTCTTTTCACAATATAGAGGAAGAACCAGTATCTTCAAAAGATCCATCTTCACTAAGAGTATGAATTACACATGTAACGTCGAAACAAAACGACAGTTCTAAGTAAAATCAGCCATAGTATATAAAATAGCAACAGAGTGTTTATTTTGTAGAACATTTCCAGAACGTCCCGGAAATTTACTTCTTTTAGCCACTGTTTGTGTTTTTGTGTTTTACAGAGTTGCGAAACTATTATTATACAATACGAAAGTCCACTTTGAAATAATGTCAGTCATACTGAATTAGATGAGAACGAGTCGATTTAGATAAAGGGCAACAGATTTTGGCGTGTCGTGTTAGCATTAGAAACTCCAAAGTAAACAAATACTTTCATGAATAATAAGTTAAAACTGAACACAATCAAGCAGGCTTGATCATGAGTATAATGGCTTATGCACTATCCCTCACGCCCCTAACACTGGTTTGAGCGGATTTCAGTTGAATGGACTTAATGATCCAATAAAACAAATCTAAGTCGAAGTACAAGGTGACTTTTATTCATAAATAAAGGAGAAGAAACGGGCCTGATTTTAATCATGAGAACGCGAAGGGAGTAAATGACCTAATTATCGATTCTGTAAAGTAATTTGTTTGTTTAGTTTCAACAAACAAGCAAATTGATAATTCCTAATGGGTACAAGAGGTGGCATCCAGTCGAAATGAAAGAAAACGACAATAATTATCAATGGTTTATATCTATATACATATATCATAAACAAATATTATATACACGTACTAAAAACCACTTATACAGAAAAACATATTTGGAAATTGCTTCGAATATTTATCAAACTCTGAAACTGCATTTTCTAAAACCCAGGCAATACTTGATGCCTACATTAAGCTCTTCAGCTATACCAAACTTCGTAAATATGCAAAGTATCGAGACTGTACTTCAACAGATTCCTGGAAAAAAATTAATTAAGAACCGTAGAAAATCTTTCATCAAAGCTAAGTCTATTACATTCCTACCAAGCTTAAAACTATCTTTCTAAAGAAAATCATCTCAATTCACTTTACTTCTACATATCTTAGCGAGATACTTATATAATAAATAAACTACTACCGATACGGGTAATCAAATAAGCAGGGAACTCAATGACCGAGTGGTTAAGGTGAACTCGAATCATTTTTCCTCACCGCTGTGGAACCGAAACCTCGCTTGAAAGTGTAACTTCCTTTCATATTAGGAATGGTGGCTTATGGAAGATTTTATATAGGGGCGCCTGATGTCTTTCTCCATCATCAAGAAAATTGAAAATTATATGACCTATAGTTGTGTAACGTTAAACCTAGCAACAATATAATATATATTAGGCTCATTAATATTCAAACCCATCGCTCGTGGTTGAATAAAAATTGGTACATAGATTATTTACAATGAAGAATACTTCGTGTACGAAATCTCAAACCTGGCAGAGTACTTGCCGATGTTGCCAGAGCAAATTATGTCTAAATCTTAACGTCGCTTTTTCGATAAGTTGGTAAATGAAGCACAGTCTATTATATGAAATGCCTTAAACAAATTTCATAAAAAAAAATGCCAATTATTCTTTATTTAAATGCGATCAAATTCATTGGAAGTTTTTATTAGCTTATACTGAAAAATCCGCCAACACAGGCTGTATGATTTTGCGTGATTGTGCCACGGTGCAATTTTTAGAAGTTTTTGGAACTGCAAAACCGATCAAGAGAAAGAAAAACATTTGTCAATCTAGTTCATTAAAGTCTTCCGCTCACTCAGGAGAACAGATTTATTGATCAGCCAAAGAAATGCTGATGTAGGGAATTCTAGAAATGAATAATATTTACATAATGCAAGACTGGACTTGACTTGATCTATTCTTTTATTTATCAAGATGCAGTTTCAAGAATTCTTCATAGAACAAAGTTTGAACTTACGCGGTAGATATGCTTTAGGAAGCTTATGTATGCTTGAAAAAAAGTTGTATCATGAAAAACCTGGTATTCTGACGGTTAGTTAGAACTGTTACACGATTGCCCTGTTTCCAACACAGATATAGCATTTTTTTCTAGGTTTCTTCCATTTTGTCGGGTTGGGAGGGAGGGTATAAAATCTGCCACAACATTGTAATGTGATGGCTACAAGGACCATATTGTTACACACATGTACATTTATTATAGCATTAAATATATGAGCCGTGCCATGGGAAAACCAACATAGTGGGTATGCGACCAGCATGGATCCAGACCAGCCTGCGCGGATGCGCAGGCTGGTCTGGATCCATGCTGGTCGCAAACCCACTATGTTGGTTTTCTCATGGCACGGCTCATATTAAGCTTTCATTAATCTGTCATATTTTACCTTCAAACTCAAATTCCTGTATATAAGCCTTATCTTTTTTGCTGTTCCAACAGATACAATTACCAGCATGTGACAGGCCAATATCGACAGACCAATATCTTTTTTCTAAACAAAGGTTAAATTTAAGTATGTCAATATTTGATGCAAAATTGATGGATGCACGTTTAGCGTTTGACCTATTTTTGAACTGCGCAGACTTCTTGAACTATATTAAATCGATGGATAACATTCGCAATAAATATTCTATTCTGAACGGCTACGTAAAGATGCGCTCTTTCCTCTTTTTTATTTATACTCTGTTCATCTGAAATCCAAACAGTTTTGTCTTTCAATGACAGATATGTTTATTAGCACGACCAGTACCATAATGTATTTACAACTAAATCAATTATTCGTTCCTTGATGTAGTGTATGGCCTTGGTACAGTTATATTCCAGCATTGAATTTTGTCGTCCTGATGCCGTTTCCCTAGTTTTATGCCTCGTGGCAAAAACGAAATGAGCCATTAATCAAAAGTGGCATACTAAATAACGTCTGAATCAAGAAAAAAATCAGTTTTCGCAAATCATGTGCAAAGATACGGTTTTAGATTTTGCATTTTCGTTGTATTTGAATCAACTTGCTGAATAAACGACGGCTGGAATGTATAAAACAAATTATAGACTAGAAAATTGATATTCATGTTAATTCGAGTCCATCTCACACATTGTGTTTTACATATTGATATAGCATTTATTCTAACTAACACCCGATGTTTAGAAGCTAAATACGACTCTAGAAAATGATATTACCAATTTGGGTGAATCAAATAATTTCTTGTATAAATTTCTAAAATATCAATCTGGTTGTTTGCCTTACAATACTTAGTACAAATCATTTTCGTGTGGACCGTGTGTTTTGGCACAAAAGCTTTGCCTAGCTAACTCTCAGTTTTGAAATATAGAGCATAATTTATATGTTGGAATATTAGCTCGACCTGAATGAAACATGTCAAGGTTTAAAAACATCAAAAGCAACGGAAAATTTTAGCAATTTGGGTGTAAGGAAATATTTTGTTACAAATGAATAACATTTATGCAAATTTGATCGAGTATAATTATATCTCGCTAGTATAAATACTATGTCTAACCGCAATTTAAAACAATAAAAAGTCTGGGAAATTATCTTTTTAAAAATACGGTCCTGAAAGGACAAAAACCTTGATAAACGTATGTAGCCACAGGTTCTATAAGTCTAAATGAAACAAAGTACGAGTGGTATTAGTTCCGTACGTTGCTATCACTCAGGAGCCAAACAGTAACCGCCTTAACTGAAATTATTTCTTCGATTTTCATTCCGGATGTAAAGTTTATGTTAATTTGTCTATTGTTGTATCTGTAGTGGATTTGAGAGAAAAATCTCCAAAAATAATCTTAGTAAAAGAACAAATTCATCAAGAAATGTCATTACTTTTCCTCTTAAAATGAAGGACAGAGATTTTATCGATCGATCTCAGAATGCTGACGCATTGCAATTCATGAAGATTGTTCAAACAAGCAGGTCTATCAAAAGTAATATGTTGTTGTATCATAAGCATTTGTTATCAAAATATGGTACCTTTTTCATACTGGGCACGTAAATGATTATGTTAAAAACAGGAAATGCTGTAATAAAACCGCGAAATAGCTTCATTTTAACTCAGATTTTAGCTGGATATAATACAAATTACGATATACTGTTACTTAAGAAAACTTTTTGATATTTTCATAAAATATAGTTTTCTCCCAAACAATATGGTCATCGTACGAGACATTAACTAAATCGCTTGGTAATCTATTTTCCTTTTTCCTGCTTGTTTCTTTTCTTTCAATATAAGATAAGGTAAGCATTATGACATTACGGTCACAAATAAAGGAATGAAGCTAGATGAACTGTCAAATAACATGACAGAGGGAAAACGTAAGTCTACGACCATACTTTGTTGTCTTAAGGTTGTTGACCCGTAATGGCAATCGGATAATTATGTATTCTCCGTATGTGATTTCGGCATTCTCCGGATTTACGGAAAGCCACGAGCGCGTTGAGATATATGTAAGTCTGAAGAATGCCGAATTGCCAAACGATATTACGTAATCACACGGACATTGCCGAGAGTCATTACGGATCAACTACCTACATATTACAAACTTAAATGAGATCTGACCATCCAAAAAAGTCAAATTTGTTCCACAAAAATCGTTTGAGAGAATGCGGATTTGTATCGATTTGGAATAAAGACGTTTTGCGTAATTAATTAAAGCACAAAAATATCACATATATCTATCTATGTGACATTTATTCGCAGATAGCAAATTATCTACAGCAAATTGGTTAAGTATGGCTTTAATGAGCATAATCAATATATTACTAATAAACTACATCGGCAAGGCTGTCGTTATCATACAAATATAGATTTTTATTTTCTATCACATCTGGTCTTTGAATTAAATCGTTATTTAAAGACACTTCTGCGGCAAGGTATGTTAGAATCAGACATTTATAGGAATGATGTTTACAAACTGCGGCAGATTCTGCGTCATTGTAATTTTACATTTTGGATATAAAATGAATATCTTCATTTACCACGAGTGTAAATGTAGAAACAGAACGTTGCACGTCAAGTGCTGTATATTTGTTTGTGTGCGCCCTGCTTAGTGGTACATGGCTCTTGTTGTGCTTGCTTTGCCCAATCTTTACAGAGATTCTAGTCTTTCTTCAACATTTCAAGAGCGTCTTGGATATTTGCTACTGCAGAATCGCTCTTTGTGTTCTTTACAGGGTGCTTTGCCAAAAACATCATCATAATGCCAATACATTTATACAGAAAACCTCTTTATATAAGATAGATGTCATAGATTTTGAAAACAAATCAATTTATCAAACAGTCGATTTCAATAAATAATATATACGTTTGGCCTGCCGTGCAGATATATGAATTTCCAAGGTAAACAACATTACACATCAAATATAATTTAAAAATGAATCTGTCATGTTTTATACATGTAGTAATTAATCATTATTAACAATAAAGAAGAATCAGGCCCGATTTTCAACTTGGAGTGAAAAGACAATAAATGACCTGATTATCGATTCTGTAAAGTAATGTTCCATATAGCATTAATATAATAATAATAAATATTTATATCACCTACGGGATACAAAAATGTAGCAATAGAACAGAAAAAAAACAAACAAAGTAACTACAATTTCAGTTGTGTAAAAATTCTATGAAGATGTATAACTTAAGTGATTACGTTTTTATATGTAACTCAGCTTAGAGCTTAGAGCATAAATAGAACATAATAATATACAAAACACTTACAACACATATATTCTAGGAATAATTGTCAAATCTGAAAAAAATATATATTAACCCGGCATTAATTGATGTAAACCCAATCTTTTATGGCTTCTCAAACTGTCAACACAGTTTAAAAAACTATTAGATTATTTAGTAGCATAAAATGCAACCAGGCAAATTAAGTTGACTGGTTTGAATGAGTCGTCTGTGCATAACTCAACACCCTCACGCACTAAAACTGGCTAAAACGGAATTCTATTACATATAATGTATATTTACTAGTCCTCATGATCCCAAAGGGCCAGAAATATAGCAATACTGAATCCATGTACTTCTACAACAACAGTGCGCTCAATTGAATCGCAGTTCAGAAATGACGGTAAAACATTTCATCAAAGCTCGGTCAATTAATTTCCAAACGTAGCTTAAAGCTAATTGTTTCCTGGAAATCATCTATTAGGTTTTCCTACTAGATGTTTCAGAGATATACCCAGGTATACTTCTGCTGACACTGGCACAAAATAAGCCTTATCATCTCCGCCTCTCGTGGTTGGATAGAATTTGATATAAAGATATTTTACGGCGAATAATTATTCGTGAAGGATATCTCATCCCTGTTGGAGAATATTTGTGATTGATTCTTAAAAATGTGTTCCAGTGCAGAATTTATTTGAGTATTAATCTTGCTAACGCCGGTAAAGCTGATGAATTAAAGATTTTTTTTAAATGCCTTTATCAAACAAAACGTTTTATAAACCAAAATGACAAATTTTCTCATTTAAGGTGAGATAAATTGCAAATTATTTTATGAATTGTTCATGTGATGTGCGATAAGTATAAGTTTTGGGAACTACAAAAACGATCAAAAGGAAATTGAAACATTCGTCATGCCGGTTGCTTTTAGTCTTCTACTTCACTTCAGGGGAATAGATTTATTGATCAATCAAAGAAATGCTGATGCAGGTAATTCTAGAAATGAAGAATTTGACTAGGCTAAATCTTTTCTTTTATTATCAATGGGCTGTTTCAAAATGTCTACTCATTCTATCTTAATTTAAAAGATGGTATGGTTTCATGAATCTTACCTATGACAAAATATAAACTTAGGTAAACGGGGATTGATTTCAAAGGTCATTTATAGTTTTTAGATTGTTTCAATATAAACTATTCTACGAAGTAAAAATGAATGCTTTATGAACTATGAACAGAAAATTAATAATATCTGATGTTCTAGTTTTTCAAAGTGACAATTTTGCCAATATAGGACTATGACATCAAACCATTTGACGATTATTTAGTAACTTTTAAAACTTACCACATGCACCGGCTAGTACCAAACCCTTAGTACAAACGTGTGTTTTCATCAAAACATCCATATGCTAATATATATCTATTTGTATTAATTTTGTCATTTTTAATATGCCATATTTTGTCATCTAATTCTGATTCTAATCTTTTATCCGGCATTAAAAATATTGAATTTAAGTGTCTGTGCGGGCTTAGTACATATTTGCTAAAAAGAGATTTGATAAACACATGTTCGATGGAGGAAGCCTGTAGACTTCTAAATATAGATGACCTCGATTGATAAAATAAATTATAAACTAAATAAATTTCGAAATGTTTATTTATTTTCTACGTCTGCGAAACATGTACCGTAAATTATCAAGTAACTGATCACGACATCGTTTCTTAAACTTTCATTTATCTTAATTAACCTATATCAACGTTGCTTTGAAAAACGAACAGTGTGTGTTTAGCGTGATCCCATGGAATGCCTTAGGTACATTAACAGTATTTTAGGTAACTAAATACATTCGCATATGAATCCTGTGCTAAATAAATTATTCATTATTTTGAAGAGGTGGCCTTGACGCAAACATATTCCAGTATTGACATTTGTGGTTCTGATAGCGTGTCCTTACTTTTATACCTCGCAGCACATTGTGAAATGAACCATTAGTGGAAAACAATCTCATCATTGATCAACAATGACACAAACATCAGTTTTCATAAATCATACTCGCATTTATAAGATTTGAAGGAAAATGTAGGAACTGTATGACTTTAGAGTTTGCATTTTCTAATTTGTACATCGAATTTACATATACGTGATGAATATAACGTGATAAGAATGCTTAAAATTAAGCTACTACGAGTCTAGCTTAAAGGCGTACGCTAGAATTCCCTGTATATGAGACGGGCGAAATTTTTCCCAATAAGAGAATTTCTTCAAACTTTGGATATTGAATGACAATCATTTAAGAAACAAAAATATGCAATAAAAATTATAGGTCACCAGTATTGAAAAAGAGTTATCCGCCCTTGAAAACGTCATTTCTGTTATTGGGAAAATTTTCTCCCCAAATTCTAGCATACGTCCTTAAACATTATTCCGATCCGTCTCAAGGGGTCGGTATTACCAGAGGATTTTTGTTTCAAAACAACTAAAGGACCGAAGCCGTCTATGGCGTGTAATGTGTTGCAATATTATATCTTCTATAATTATTGTTTATCTTTATATATTTATTCAATGTCTTAAAATATTTATTGTAAAACAGAAATATGTTTTCAATGTTTTCATATTTTTTTTCTATGTTTTGAAATAATAATTGTAAAACTAAAAAAAGTCTGCAATGCGACAAAATATTTATTCGATATTTTCAATTTATTTATTCGATCCTACAAAATATTTTTGCAAAATAAAAACAATTTATTGTATATCACAAAATATTTATTTCTAAAATTTAATATTTTTATTCACAGGTCAAAAGCTAAAACGTCAAAACTGACCATCATATTTCGTGTCCGGAGCATAGCTAAATAACCATGCAAGGTATTGACGTCAAATTTGGCATGTTCTTAGATGGCGATGAGACAATATACAGAGCCCTTAAACCGGCTCTGAAGATCAAAGGTCAAGGTCACACATTGAGCTTAAAGATGAAATTTGTAAGTTTAATTTCATGTCCGGAAAAAAAACTTATTAACCATTCAATGTATCGACTTCAAACTAGGGGTGTAGGTATGTGGTGATGAGACGATGTGCAGAGTGCTGAAACCAGGGTGGACAAGGTCACAGCAAGGTCCAATATCCCCATCATAGTTCATGTCCAGAGCATATACATCCCCCGGACCACAAAAAAATCTTTATTTTCATTTACATCCCCATCTCTATATTGAACCATCACCCCCTGCCCAACCAACCCCACGTCCCACCAATTATTTTTTCTCTTTTTTCCCCCTTTTTTCATTTAGCTTCTTGCCCTTTTGTATTATGTCACATCCAAACCCCAAACACTCCCGCACCCTGCATTTTTTATTTAGTTTCCAGCTCTTAAGTAAACTGTCTCCTGTCACCAGCACCGTACACACACATCCTTCTCCCCCTCCCCTCTCTATCCCTCACATGCCCCGCCAAAAATCTTGAGATATGTGTCTTCTTTAAATTTTGCTTCCCTTCTTCTCTAAAAAACCTTTCGGGCGTATTTTGCTTCGCTAGACGAAGCTCTTGTTTGGTATATTTCTGTTATTGATGATATGATCTATACCCTCTAACGTTTTTTAATGATAAAATCAGTGATACGCATAAAGTACATGTAATTGTTTTATCATCGAGGTAATAAGATTTGGCCGCATGACCGCAGAATAGGGATGTCCGCAAAATAGCAATTTACCCAGAATTCTTTCGAACAAATATTTTAAGCAGATAGAATGAATATTTACGTTTTACACACAATTATTATCGTTGCATCGAATAAAATTTTTGTAGGATTGAACAAATAATTTGAAAACATTGAATAGATATTTTGTCACATTGCATTTTTTTTTTAGTTTTACAATAAATATTTCAAAAGATAGGAAAATATATGAAACATTGAAAAAAAAAATCTGTTTTTAAATTACAATAAATATTTTAAGACATTGAATGAATATATAAAGATACACAATAATTATAGAAGATATAATATTGCAACACATTACACGCCATAGCAGTCGAATCCCATAGAGATATTTTTACCTTGCTTTCTGTCCGAGCAATTTGAAATGCACTGGCAAGCTTAGCCTGGGAATCCAGTCTGACAATTTCTAACTTTTTTTCTACCTGCAAATTCAGAAACTCGATGAATGCCAATTAACACTAATTAACGCAAATTAAGTGATCTTTAATGCATAGGTATTTGGTATGATTTCTTCTGACAAAGCACAAATATTATCAACGGCTTCCAGGCTATGGCAAGCTGAGAACCAGCAGTATTGCAATGGATATTAGAGTGTCTTTTCATATTAATTTATCAAACGAATGGAATAAAACAATAAAATGCGAAGTTCTGTCGAGCATTTTATCAATTTTATTCAACGAGTTTAATAAATTCAATGTGGAAAGACACAAATGTCATATTCGTTTTATCACATGTAAGCTTTTCCTGCTGAAACATCAAACTTTCTTCTTTCTTTACCAATTACTAGGATAGACCAAGTCAATGCGACGAACTTTTCTTATACTTAAACGACGCCAACGTCAAAGCTTAATTACACTAGTGTATTACCAAAATTATGTAGGCTAATGGCTTAAACTTAATTATAGGCCAGAGACCACAAATTCAAAAAAGTGCAGGGAACTTACTGGGAAGTGTAGACCTGGGCGTTCTGATTGGTCAAACATGTAAACAAACCCAAGAAGTGATTATTTTGTTCAAAACTTGTATCTTTTACTGCATTTACAACAAAATTTGCTACATTTAATGTGTATTGAAAAAAAAAGTTTTATCAAACGAATTTCTACCGCCATGCGATGAAAACAGGGGGTCATCTCATTCACACGATATTTACTTAAATAAAGTATCACTATCCATATGTTTTTCGTCCGATATTTTGGTAGAACTAAGATAGTTCTTGAAAAACATGTTATTAGATATACATGTTTCGATTTATGGAAGGCCGTACATGCAATGTTATAATGTAAGTCTATGGGAAAACAATTGGTGTCTCTAACCTCTTATATGGCGAACAATGCTCTAATCATCACAACGATATTAATATGTTGACGTCACGTCGACGTGATATTTAGCGCCATGTTCGCATCGAGAAATAGCGCTTTCAAATGTGATCAAATATTTTACTTAAAAACATGTTTAAAACGAAATGTCACATAGCATAACTGTCTTAATTAATTTACACACACAAGAAGTTGGTTATTAGCTGTGCAGAATAATTCACCATCATTTTCGCCCTAATGGAACTATTCCGCAAGACGCATTACAATTTCCGGTCCTGGCATGTATAAACAAGGAGCGTGACGACCTATCATTTGGCGCCATACATGCGCCAATAAACAGTTCTATCATATTTTATCTATTTACAAAAAAAAAAAGATATATTAGAATCGAAATAATTCAATACTACTTGAGAAATAATTTGTAGCAAAACCGTGTTTTAACATTATTTATACACTTGGGCGGTTATACGTCATGCAAACAATTTCACCCGGGCTGCACCCTCGTGAAAATATTTATCCTAGTATTTATAACCGCCAATCGTGCATTAATAGTGTTAAAACACTCTTTTGCTATAAATTATTTCTTAAGTAATATTGATTCAGGATTTCGGCTGTTTCATTGACGACATTGTGATGTACCCCTTGAAATGAAACAAAAGACAATCAAATATTAACTACATTTTTAGTTTTCAAAATGTCTTTGCGTCGCTTTGATCATTGTCACTCTTATATCAACGTAAAGTCCCAAGAGAAACAACGACAATGCATAAGACGTGACATTATTTGTAGAGAGTCTGCAATGTTTCCCTCATTTGCCACAAATGTATCAAATTAGTTCACTTGTACAGACATAATTCTGCAACGTTGACATTACTGCAGTCTTAATACGCAGATGTGTCAAATCAACCTGAAGTTGGAACGCAACAGACGCGTGTGAGATGTTGAAAGATGCAGGATTAAGTCTGGAAGCAAAAATACGAAAATGAGCTCAACAATCATGCGGGTGTTCCGTGTTCAGTCAGTATTTCTAAATTAAATATAAATTGGTGCAAAGCATTAATGCACGTGCTAGTCCAAAACTATGATGCAGTTGAAAACTAGTTTATCATTTTGATGAAATAAAATTCTAAAATTGGTTTTCCTTCAGGTTATTACAAAGGCAACAGAGATCAATCTACCGTCAAGCAAATAAGTTATGCAATTTTTGGTCTTTGTCTATACCTATGTTGTTTAGCCTTTGTATACCTATGTTGTTTGGCCTTTGAATACTTATGTTGTTTGGTCTTTGCATACCTATGTTGTTTAGCCTTTGTACACCTATGTTGTTTGGTCTTTGAATACTTATGTTGTTTGGCCTTTGTATACTTACGTTGTTTGGCCTTTGAAAGCTTATGTTGTTTAAGGAACGTGCACACCTGGGCCAGTAAGAACTCGGTTATACCGTAACTACATTTTTTCGCAATGCCCGAAACTGTCGTGACAGTAGACGGATATTATAAACTTTGCAACAGTAAGTCGTAGTTTGAAAACGTATATACAAAAAGCCAAGTGATATGCGGACACGAATAACTGATTCATAGAAGAAGTTTGATTTCAAAGGCACTCGTTCCCTATTTACCTTGTTTCTTTAATAACCTCATGACATGGTGTTGCCTTTAGGTTTATAGGCATACAGACACGAAATAGGAAAATGGCGCAAAAAAAGAAGTCGCATAATGGCGGATTCAAATAGTCCTAGGATTTTTAGCTCTGTATCCTTATTTTCTTTGCAGTTGTTTTGCTGAAAACAGATGCCAGATCTATGATTGACATGTAGGTAGCATTTTCATAATGAAATAATAACATTATAGAATTTATCATGAATACATAAGTCATACACCACCACTGAAATTTGGGGTCTCATGTTTCATCTGAAATTGCAGTTTGTGTGTTTGACTGAAAATGTTTTTCTATTTATCCTGCATCAAACATAACCCCCACTTTTCTCTTGATTTTTATTCAGCGCTGACAAGAAAATGTAAATTTAAAACTGACATTTAAAAGCGGTCCTGATGTGTGCTACGGTCATTGGAAATATGTCAATTTTATATAGAATAAAGAAGAACAGCTATTTAGTGTGTTGTAACCTATAAAGGAAGAGAAAAAAAGGCATATTACTTTTCCTATAAATATAAAGTTACGTAATGCAGAAAGTGAATGTGGAGAGTGTTGTTGTTGTTCATGAATAAGTTATTCCTACAATTAATCAAAACATAGACCATAACAAAAGGCGTATTTCATGAGAAAACAAAAATTTGCACGAGGATTTCACTGGTTTATTCAGAAACATAGACCTATAACAGTTGTTAGGTATGGTTAATCCATAAAAGAGATTTTAATGAAATTAAAATTACAACACCGAAAAGAACGATATTAAAGACCCAGATGAATCCCAGTCATGATCATGATGTAAATAAATAACGTGGCAAAAAAAAAAAAAACGACATCGTTATGGTAATGGTAAAGTATGGTATGTTATTATAATTATTATTTTTATTATTATTATTATTATTATTATTAATGCATTTTAAAAAACAACATTGACGTAGCGCCTACCTATACAGATTTAAATGAATAAAATACTATCCTTTTTTTTTTGCTCTTTTACTTAATTTACTGTTGCAGCAGTTTAATTAACGTAATTACTTAAAGTTTTAATTTATTTACCAGTTGCAACTGCTATTTGTGTGCAAAGAAACAAACTGTACTTTCTGTAATTATGTTTATAATTAATTTAGGTCTGTTTATTTTCGTTCTGTGACAACATGAATCTAATTTATGCGAAATTTCCTTTGTAAAAAAATACGGATTTTGAGTCGAGATAGTCATTTCGAGAGGAAATGAATCGTCTGTATTTGTGATATATCAAAAATCCTTTGGAAGCATAAAATGCGACCAAGTATAAAATAATAGCAGTATCTGTTCATAACAAGTAATGAAACTTAAACACCCTTCACGCCCACTACGGTAGCACTGGCTTTAGTTGAATTCTGTTAATACATTAACATTGAATGGACTTCGTGATAAAAAGGAACTAGAAAATATAACAACACTGAATTCGGAGATACATTTTAAACAACAGTGTATTAAGCAAATGAAACATTTTGCACATTCTGAGTTGCTCTAACTGTTCTCTTTCCTGTTTAACTATGAAAACGCTAGTTAATAGTGACCACAAATACATTACTTCTAACTGCTGTTGACTGCAGTTGACGATGTTGTTAAATTTCTATAAACCAATCCATAAAGTATAACATGTTTTGGCACAACAAATACTTGAGTAAAAAGAAGATGCAATAGGCAAACGGCGTCTAACTTGGGATACTTTCTCACATTCTACTAAGTTAACGCATTTTCGAAAACAAAATAAAACTAAACCAATATTTTACATTTAGATACACTGTCTAGTTTTATCAAAAAGAAAACCAAAAATTGTTGTGGAACTTTACACCAAAAAGAATTGATTTTCCCTGGAGCTAACATTAATTGATATTGGATACTTCGACAAAATTACCAACGCACTTGGTTAAATTGTACTTCTTAATTAATAGGCAAAAAGATTTTCATTAAATGCTGGTAGATTAATTTTCTAAATGAATATGAATTGTCTCAGGAGAGTTTATTCCTTCTGGAAATTGTCTCAGGGTACTTTGGAAAACGTGCAAAAATGCTCCATCTTCAAATCCGTTTTACTAATTAATTAAATGACAAGGTTTGAAACGTGCCTTCAATGTCGCCTTTTTCTAATGGCGTATTATGAAATCTCGTCTTTCTGGTGTGGCGCCAGCGCCAGCACAAAACTGGCAGAAATCAACAATGGATGCCTTATTCACAATTTGTATTAACTAAACAAAAGAAACATTTAAAGGCATATAGTCTAAAAAAAACACACCTCTCTTAAAGGCGTTTATTTGTTCCGTTTAAAAATTCTTAATGAATTAACCTCTACAGAACAACAATCTCTGTACAAAAAATACACGTCAGCGTCTTCTTGACGGGATACATTATTTGTTATATGAGGCATTCGACACATGGGATTTTATATGAGACATTCAACACGTGATGTTTTATATGAGACATTCAACACGTGTGATATTATATGAGGCATTCAACACGTGAGGTTTCATGAGACATTCAACACGTGAGATTTTATATGAAGCATTCAACACGTAGGTTTTAAATGAAGCATTCAACACGTGTGAGAAACTGGAGACGACGCCGAAATGTAATGCGCAATTTATTTACACTTCCCAATCACAAACATATTTGCTTTAAAAATGTGAAGAGGAAGGTTGACAGACAAGGCGATCGATAAATACAGGTACCAAGTTTACATAGACTGAATTCATTTTATTAAAACTACTTTAATTTGTCTTGCTCGCTTAGCCGTGTACATACTTTTTAGCGTTACTTCTCAACTTGCATATAACAGAACAAGAAAGAAAACACATGTTAATCTAATCAAGTGTTACTAAAGTCCCTTTAAGAATACTATAATGTGTTAATTGAAGCCACTGACATTCGACCCAATGCATCATAGTCTCAGACCAAGGTACAGTTATGGCACAAACGAAGATGAGTACTACATGTGTTGGAACATCCACTGAAACGTTTACAAGAAACCAAAACTCATCTGCGCCAGGACAAAATGTACTGACACAATACTTTTAATGACCAACCGGTCAACCTTTTACTACGTTTTGCACTGCAATATTCTTCTATGTATCTTTATTACGTTACATTTTAGAGAATGTATAAAGAATACATAATTATAAATATTATAACATTATTATTATATACTCCGTCATATTCAGTATTACTATCAGCTGTCACATTATATTGTAGATGAAAGTGTAACGAAGATTTGAATTGCTTTATCTGCAGTTATGAAGTTTCTTCACAAACACTGACTATAACAGTATATGCGCTTGGGCTCAGAGGCAACATTAAGGGTATTATCATAATCACACGAGGAAATGCATACTTCATTGATCCGTCTATGATATAATGATGCTGTAGATTGTATGAATAAAGAATTGATTTACAAAATAATCAAAGACTTGGCGTTGTTTATTCTCTGATTTACAATGATTCAGAGTTGTTCAGATGCACAGTAATTGAGGGCGCTAGACTGAGTGATTAAATATCAATGGATCTGAACGATGAACCGTGGTAATTCAGCTAATAAACTAACACATTGTTCATTTTCATTTTTAACATGCTCATTGGAACATCATACTAAACAGCATGCTGAACTTTATTCTTTATACAGCTATTTAACTTCAAAAATTCCCATTATTGACGTCATAATGATGTAATGTTCGCTCACTAACGCGCGTAAAACGTTGTTTATCGCAGAATATACAACGTTTGGCTTCATTCTTTGTTTTACTGACAAGAAAGACATCGTTTAACTTTTTTAGTTCAACAAAAATGGCAAATCGCGGACAGGCTGCATTCTATGTCCTGAATCTGGATTTAACGTCACTGTCTTCAAAATCTGATTAAAATCTCCAAAGTTTGTGGTAGACTTTTTTTTCGCTGAATGTTTAGGAGCAATATTTGATAAACGAACAACATCTTTACTTACAATCTACCTTACCATTACATGTTCTGCCGTACTTTCCCACTTTAGCATGGATACTTAATCTATTCTCAAAACATTGTCCCCTTTTAAAAAAAAATACCATTTGTAAGGAGATAAAAATAAACAATTGCTGAAAACTACATTCAACCTAGTTAGGTAAAATTTTAACACTGGGACATTAATGCAAATACATGTACATCAAAATGAAGTTATGTAACAGTTCTTTGAAAATGGTTAGATTTTAAAGGCGCTGTATTGTCTGAAAGTGCGGCCCTTTTATGCAGCCTTTGGCGTGAGTTGAAGAAATTGACAGATAAACCCAAGTCGCAACCAAATATATCTTTGAACAGCTGGTTTGAACATTTTAGCAACCTGTTTGCAGCGAATGTTGCTGATGACAATATTGATTATGAACAGGACGATAGAGATATTGATATGAATATAAATATCGATGAGATCGAGGACTTATTGTTTAATTCTAGTATAACAGATGACGAGATTGTAAATACTGTAAAGTCTTTAAATATACACAAGGCATCTGGTGGTAACCTTATTCCACAGCATATAGTTTATGGTGTAAATGTATTATTACCTTTTATACGAAAATTGTTCAACAGATTATTTACAAAAGGTGAATTTCCAGATGAATGGGCCAAGTCAATAATTATTCCGCTGCATAAGAAGGGAAGTGTTAGCAATCCAAATAACTACAGGGGTATTGCTTTGTTAGATATTTTAAGTAAAGTCTACATATCAATAATTACCAAAAGGTTAACTTTCTATGTAGAAGCATATAGTAGAATATCAGAATGTCAAGCTGGATTTAGAGCTGGTTATTGTACAGTTGATAACGCCTTTATACTGTATTCTATTGTTAACAAATATTTAAGTGTAAAAGGAATATCGATATACGTAGCTTTCATTGACTTTCAGAAAGCCTTTGATTCGGTTGACCGGTCAGTATTGTATGATATTTTGAAAAACAATGGTGTTCAAGGTCATTTATACAAGGCTATACAATCCATTTATGTGTCTGTTAAAGCATGTATTAGAACACAACAAGGTTTTAGCAGTATATTTTCTTGCCCTGTTGGACTACGTCAGGGGTGTAACTTGAGTCCTATCTTGTTTGCCATGTTTATAAACGAATTGGATACTTTGTTATGTCAAAACAATACTAGAGGCATCCAGTTATTTCCTGATACTATGGAAATATTCCTACTTATGTTCGCAGATGATATTGCTCTTTTAGCAGATACTGTAGTAGGGTTACAAAGGCAATTAAATATTTTAGAAACCTTTTGTAATTCAAGTAAACTTAAAGTAAATATTTCTAAAACAAAAGTATTGGTCTTTAAGCGAGGTGGACGATTAGCGAGGAGAGAACGCTGGTTCTTTGGTAATAACGTTATAGATACTGTGAATGGTTTTACCTATGTTGGCATATATTTTTCTAACAGACTGTCATTGTACAAAATGGCTGAAGCTATGTCGGTTAAAGCGAAAAAGGTTCTGATATATATTTTCAATTCTCTACAAAATTTGCAATGTTTACCTTATAAAACGTTCTTTAAAATATTTGATACAAAAGTTGCGGCTGTGTTACTATATGGTTCAGAACTATGGGGACTAAAACATATGCGATGTGTCGAATCAATACAGGTATATGCGTGTAAACGCTTTCTTGAAGTGAACAGAAATGCATGTAACGATGCTGTTCTTGGGGACGTTGGTAGATTCCCCATGTATATATACTCAGCTAAACGTTGTATCAAATATTGGATGCGCTTGCTTACTTTGCCTAGAAACAGATATATCAAATTGTGGTATGAAATGCTTTTATGTTATGATAATTTAGGTTATATAAATTGGGCTACAGATGTAAAACAATATCTATATACTAACGGGTTTGGATATATTTGGGAACGCCAAGAAGTCGCTAACCCACGCTATTTTCTGTTTCAATTTGAACAAAGGTTGAAAGACCAATATGTTCAAAACTGGAGGACTAGATGCAATGAAAGTAGTAAACTTTGTCATTATATACATTTTAAACCTTTGTACAATGTTGAAAAGTACGTTACTGTTGTAGATATAGCAAAATTTCGATCCTGTATGGCAAATTTTCGAAGTTCTTCACATAATCTCATGATTGAAAAAGGTAGACATATTGGTTTAGATAGAGAACATCGTGACTGTCCATATTGTGAAGCTGTTTTTGAAGACGAATTTCATTTTGTACTTATATGTCCTTTGTATTCAAATATTCGGTCATTATACATTCCATACCACTTTGTTAACAATGCTACAATACAAAACTTTTATGATCTAATGTCAACAGAAAGTGATAAAAATTATTAGAAACCTAGCAATGTATATATATTATGCTTTTAAAGAAAGAAGTAGGCTAGTTTCAGACTTTACTTGAACATGTATTTGGTACAAAACTAAACTGACATGTGTTTACTGTATAATACATAATTGACAAGTACCTTATAATATTATTATGTAAATGTAAATGACCTTTGCTTCACACATGTGATTAGATGTTATATGTTCTGTATTTCTCTTGTGTATGGGCCGGAGGCCTTATTATGCAATAAAGAATGAATTGAATTGAATTGACTTATCCAGAATTCAAAGAATATATCAGTAAACTGACAGTTGTTGTGTAGAGTAATATATATGTTTTATATGTGTAGAGTAATATACATGTTTTATATGCTGTTAAGTTTTCATGTATGTAAGGCTAAGTCTGAAATCTAGTTTTAAGAATAACTTGCTCTTCTGAATACAGATTAACTTGATGGATGAAATCGTTAATAAATTTTGAAATGTTCATTTTCTTCTAAAGTATCGGAATACATCCAGAAAATACATCCAGAAACATCACAGAAGATTGATTCGTGAATGCTCTTCAAACGTCATCCGTACAACGTAAGAGAACATTTTAGCCTAGGACATATACAGAGAAACTGACTGATTTAGGAGTTAGTTGGTGGCGGTATTTGCCACAGTGCTTAACATGATGAGCAGAAGTGAGGTTTTCTACCTATACAAAGACTGTCTGAAGACCTAAATATGTATTAAGTTCAATTTACAGGCACAGTTGCAACTTGTTTATTGCGTGTTACGTCCTGACAGACAACCTTTCTCCTAGCATGTTCATTTGAACGCTGTTTTATGCACATCTATGTGTTTGTCCATCGCCTGCATTGATCTTTATTCCAAAAGAAAAAGCATACATCATTACTTCGTATTCTACCATAGAATGCAAACGAATAAACCTGCTGTTTCCTGAGATGAGTAGAAGTCAAATAATACTACAAGAATAAACACGACTATCATTCTGGAATAGACAAAACTATAACTAAATCAGTGTACAGTGTTAGGTAGCAAACATAACAGTTAAGATCAGTCTAAGCCTCTAGATGAAGAGGCATTTATTGATTATCTCATACATATTCCTCATACAAAATTTAATCATCGTTTGTAAATGCAAGGGAACAAAACAGACATACAATCTATTTATAACCTACCTGACTGACTGACTGGCTGACTGTTATGATTTCAACGCTGTTTTATTTTGCTAAACAATCTACTTTTACCTTCTGTCATTATTTATGGACCCAAGGAAGACAAGCTATAGAATTAAGACTTTCTGAAACAACTGTAGCCTCAATTTTCTAAATAAGACGATTTCAAACGAGTTACATTTTACGAAAAATTCTTTTTTTGAAGTTAATCACTCAAATAAATCAAATTTTAAAAGGCAAAGTTTCAGACGGCAATTGTCGGAGTGTTATTGTCAGTGGATAATACATCAATGCAATACGATTTTAGGCATAATGCTAGCGCATGTGATAAGACATTGTTTCGTACTAAGACTCAAGTGTGCCTACTCGCTTAACCACATCATTACAGTGATATAACATAACAATTAACAAAAATGCAATTTTAGACGACAACCAACTTTTGCCAGGTATTTTTACAACTCAGACTTTTTTTAAAAATGAATGAAATTAAGTCATATAAAATTATCTTTTACCTATGGATTTTACTAAACACCATGTGGTATCTAAATGAAGCCTCTTACGCCGCAGCCGGCATTCCATGCGTATGTAATCGCTGTTTGCTTTAGCAGTAGTTTACCCTATTCTATGATTACTGATACTGAATGCCTAATTTTGATTGCCGATTCAAAACTGAAAAAAAATAGTCCTGCATTTCTAAAGGTAATGTCCGTGTAATTTTCTATGGTCGTTAGGCGATTCGGCATTCTTCAGACGTAAATATAGCTCAACTGGCACAGACACGAGAATGCTGAAATCAAAAGCAGAAAATAAATTTCCCATTCACTGCCTTAAAAATGATAGGTTATCATACCGGCATCATTCTAGCTTTTGATCTCTTCGCGATATAAAACAATTGTCTAAAACGTTCACTTTTCAAAAGCTGGGTTTTTGCGACCGAATACTTTAATGACCTTATCTTTTCGCCACCCTAAAAACCCTGTGTGACAGGAGCTATTTTAATGTGATACGCTTTTCTGAATATGACAGCATATTTTAGAACAAAATGCCTGGTAGTATGGGACGAAATGAACATTGAGCTTTCTGACCACAATTAGGAGATATGAGACATATTGAAAAGCGGCAGTAACACCACAATGTTTTTAATGGTTCAGCATTGTACTAAGTCTTTGATGCTCGGATCAACTATGTTTCGGGGATAATTGACAACTTAAAACACAGTTTAGATACATATACAGGTGTATTTGTCACTGTTTGCTGTAATAAACCGTGTATTTACCTAATCAAAAAAAAAGTATTTTAATCTGTTCACATTTCAAACAACTTTTTAGTAAATTATAAATTTGTTTTTGTTTCTTGCTAAGATATTTTCCCAAAAGTCAAAGACGGTTAAATGTCATTATTGGCTTATTTATATACATGTCAATTAACTATGACCAAACTGGAATCACTCTTCTAGTCATGTGAAAAACTGGATTAAAGTGAAAATGAAATGCAAAACATCCCTCATCCGCCCAGCACCGGCCTAAGCGGAATTCTATCAAAGTGAAATGGAATGGTCTGCGTCATCCAAAAGGACTAAGCGCCATAAGGAGAGTCAAAGTACGGGGATATGTTGTACGGCTTCAACGAAACAATGTACTTAAACACTGCTGTTTTGCTATTGCGATAGTAACTGTTTATAACCTCTATAACACGATCCTTTGGAATCACAGAACGCATCCAATACTCAGTTTAATTGAGTCTGTTTAAGAGAAGTAATGAGAAATATGAAACATCCCTCACGTTCCCTAGCACCTGCTCAACTCACGTGCAGAAAACAAAACTATGACATCAAAGGAACGTAACAGTAAATGTGTTCGTGAAATTTTAATGAATAATTGCTTAATTGACTGAAGAACGCCTGCTATCATCTCATGTCATTTATCTGTAATGTAAGGTTTTGGTTTAAAGAAATTTAACAAAACGTTTGGTACTTAACAAATGAGATATGCATTGTACAGCCTATTCATCAATAATATACAGAAACTGTTTATCACAATCTTTAACTTTTCACTACCCGGTACACATATTTTTCTGGAACAGAAAAGATCAATGTAAATCAGGTTGTACAGTGTTTTCGTAGACAGCAAAGAATGTCATTAAGATCAGTAGAGACTTTTACTGACAGCCTCATACATAACACTCGTACTAAATTGAATCGTGATTTGTAAATTCAAGAAAACTAAGCAGACGCAAAATCAATTGATAACTTGATTGTCTGTATTGATATCATTTCGACCCTGTTTTTCCACCGTCACATTAACAAATCGCTTCCCTGCTCACCAGACCACCAACTCAGCCAGACTGAAGGTAGAACAAGCAACATGAGCTGGGTTTGTTTCTGGGAAGACTGCATTCATTCACTATTCTATTGGCAATCTTGGATTTTTGAACTAGTTTGGTTTACTTTATCTTTTCTTAAATGTCATAGTAGCATTTCCTAATGTGAAAATTATTCTTAAAAGATATATAAATTGTTTTTCAAAGGCATTTTCCCATTGGTAATTGTCTGACTTTTAGTATCGATGGATAATATTACAACGCATTATGGCTATAGGATAAATTATAACATATTAGATGTGTTAGATGACACATTTGTGCATTCGTACTTTGTCTGCACCGTTTCCGAAAGTTGACGCAATTACCAGATAAAACACCACACCATAAATAAAATACAAACCAGTCGACACAGCTGTAATTCTAGGAAACATGCCAAATCTGAATGCACCGTTAAGAAGAAAATACAAAATATCAAAGAATTCTAAAAATATTTTTATTCTAATTAATTTTCCTCCTTCAACATCTTGAAACAATAGATTTATCATGATATCACAATTTAGAAATTGAAATTTTTACACATGAGCTTTTTAAATTTCACTAGACACTAAAATCAGCCTATGACTTGCATTTCCCATGCGGAGGCAGCTTCTGCTGAATTGAGAACTAGATTAGGAATATGTTACGTTGCGAATAACATGCTGTGGTAGTAACTTTGTGTTACAGAACTCATGAATTATAACTGGCAATAAAATGTTGTAAAATGTCCAACTGCATTTCTCAAATGTAATCTATTACACTTTAATCATTGAAGCTGTGTTTTGTCAGCAACTAAATATAAAAACATGTGTATCTAAAACAAATTTTCAACTGTTCACAACCTTTTTTTTTTCATTACCTCGTGTTACCGCAACCCTCAACCATTTAGTTGTCAGCGCAAAGTTGGTTACATGATTTATAGAGTCTGGAAACGGATGAAAAATAGATTATTTACGTTTACCTGCAGTTCGAAGGCCATAGAGCAAACTGAAGACTGGTCTACAGTTCGCAATTCAAAATGAAAGTATATTGGAACGTTACTCTTATTTTTATTACTACTTAGTAAGTAGTTTCTAAAAAGAGGTTGTGGGTCTGCACTCCCTCTCTGTCCATTAGAATTGCAAACTGCCGGCTAGTCTGCATTTCTCAGTTTCCTATTCGAATCGCGAACTGTAGACCAGTTTGCAGTTTGCAATTCGATTCCAAAGCTATGACCTTCGAATTGTGAAATGCATTCTAGTCCGCAGTTTGCAGGGCATTGCTGATTAGACTGCACTTTGAAATTTGAATCGTGAATTGCAGACCAGTTTGCAGTTCGCAATTCAAATAGTAAAAGATACGGCGTGACCGTATGTGGAAACAATGAGCAATTACTATACCACGTGAAATCATGTCATATCGTTGCCGTGAAATTTTGTGGTTTTTGACCAAAACGGTAAGGCATTTTCATGAGAACTTTAATGTGTTGATGCAAACTTTTGAAGATAGAATGAACGGAAATTTATTTATTATTCTTAGTTGGTAATTATTTTTTGTGATTTGACTCAACTGCGAAATATATGTACATTAGTCCCCCTAATGAATATTAATAACTCCACAGTAAATACAAAACATGCAGCTTTAATTCTAAGAGAATTATTTCCTTTTTTCCAATGCCTTCTTTGAATGAGTTGATAAATTTGCCAGAAATTGAAAGTAATTAAACGTTACACTATATGATTATAATGGAGACGTTCCTTTTTAAGTATTTTCAAAAAATACTTTAATAAAGCAACATTTACGGTTCTTCTACAGAATGAAAATTTATTTCATGAATAAATTACAAGACAAAATCTGCGGAAAATGCAGCATACAAAAACAAAATAGACCAAATTGTACAGTGCTTCCGCATATAGCAAAACATTGCAGTTATATAATCAAACAAAACTGTAAATTGATATAAAGTAGACACTTGTGTAAGCCGCAAACAAACTATGATCGTCGTTATAATTGTAGACGTAAAATCAATACATAACTCGATTGTTATTATTTCGACCCAGTTTAACTATATCCATCAATATATTACTTCAGTATTCACGTGATCGTTAAATATGGATCCGTACTTTTTACCTTCCAGGACTCAACAAGTTGTTATTTTATTTTAATTTGTGTATATTATTTTGTAGTTAAGATGCCCAAAGGAAAATATAATTGTAACATATCGTTGTTTGTCAGAATCGGACTAAGGTAATTGCAATTAGTCAAGACAATTTACACGAGTTTCACCAATAGAATTACTGGATAGTGTTTCATCTTGTGACATTACTACGTTTCAATACTTCTGCCGCAGCGACTTCATATTTTCTAAACTGCGATAATATTATTTCCCAAATACTAAAATTTCACTTGAAAGCATTTTATGAATATTAGTTCTCTAAATTTCATCGTTGAAATGAAATATTCAGAAAAAGCGCAACTGTCTGTATTTTAGTATCATTGTATAATATAGCTACAGGAAAAGTCATAAAACATCAGATGTGACATTTTTCGTTCTATGCCTACAAAGTTGCCAAAACCTGAAATAAATATCAGATTAAGACATCTCAGCATAGAGAGTGGTCGACTCAAGTATCATTCTAGGTTATAGGCGTGCCAAAAATGAAAGAATCTTTAAACAGTAAGAAGATTCAAGTTTCCAGGAATTTTGAACATATTAACTTTTAATTAGCTTGTCACTGCCAGAAATAAATTCATTTTGAGCACTCCAATTTCTGTTGAGAAACAACGTATAGATTTTCTATAAAAAAAAATATGTTCGTAAAATTAGCTTCTTGACCTTTTCCACTTGCTTTTCAGCTTACTAAAAACTACTTGAGCATATTCCATGGAAAATAATACTGTGATTATGACTTTGTGCTATCTAAATAATAACTCTCAATACTTTATGTAAAATACAGTCCTTTCTGCATTTCACACTAATGTTCGATCTCATTTATTTCTAGCTTTGCGACATATACATGCTTGTCCATAAAGTTTACGTGTAACTGTTGTTTTTGGTTTCCGATTTCCCACAAATATTTAATGTGACATGTGCACAGAGTTATTAAATTCTGTAAAAGGCTATTTATAAGAATAATCACATGCAAAACATAAGAAACATGCAGCTGCATTTCAAAGATTATCATTTATTTTCTCGGTTGTCAGTTTTCTTCTCTTGCCGTCTCGATTTCGTTTCCCTTGGAGCTAATAACTTGGTTTTAATTAAGAAATACTGCGGTTCAAGCAAATCTGATCTGGTTGTGTCACTTCAACATAACTTCCCATTGAGACGTTCTTAATAATGAAATACTTGGTCCAAATTAAAACTTATGAGAAGTGTTATGATTAGTTAAATCAGTAAAGTATACCTGAACATGTTAGTATCAGTAAATATTATTGATGTATGTAATCGGTTTCTATACAAATCAGTATATCCTAAGCCGACAATATGCTAACATTTGGTAAGTTTGACTGATTCTATTATCTTATATTCAGGTGTATGATAATATTCTATGGACATTGAAATCAATGAAATTATATCTGAACCCAGCAGAAGCGGTATTGACACCATAGAAAAAACACTTGTATGTACCGGATTAACTTGCATTTATTTTTATAATTATTGTGTTACCCGGCAGTAGGAAGTGGTTTTGAAATGCAAATGCGGACACGAGTAAAGAAATCTTTCGTCAATATGTTTCATTATTTTCTGTCACTACAAGAGAAGCAATTAGACTTTATTGATCAGTCTGGGAAGTGCTGATACAGCAAATCATCCCAAACAGTTCTTTGACATCGTATTGCGAAGACTGGACAAATTCTAAGCTCACACTTTATCGTAAAATGTTTGCACCTTATTGAATGAATGAATGCGTCAACATATATAATACACAAGATACATAGTTAATACTTATTCATAAACAACCATTAATATGATTGTTGGACGATACAAATGCTGTTTGATTAAGGCAATGTGTTATTGACCTTGACCTTAAATGGCAAAATAAATGATTGTTTGTCGAGTATGTCTCTTTATCTGTACCATTTTTGTCAATCTGTGTGTGACATGACTTTTTTGTTCGAATTTTTGTATCCTAAGGCTACATTTTGAAAATACCATTGTGTTTTTATCATGCGTCACGTGTTTAACTTCGTTAAATAAAGACATTAGTATTATTAATTTCATTATTTTGATTATTTAACCCGTATATTACTACTCTTATGTCTCTGCTAACTGTGCAATTTATTCGCTAATGCTAGTAAATGGTTGTAAATAGTGCATTTCTCTCTAAAAGTTTACTTAAAAGTTTAAAGGTACAATGTGAGAAAGACTGTTTATGATTTAAATTTTTAACAACCCGGACTGATTGTTAAGATACTTCCACAAATATAAAAAAGCGGACCAGATCGATTTCTTCCTTCACAACAAAGTCGCAGTCGGCAAAATACTGGAAAATTTCCAGAATTTATAATAACGCTTTCCGTGGTAACAGAATTTTTAGAAGCTCGTAGAATTCTGATTTCAGATTAACTTGTACCGTGTAACGACGCCAGAAAAATTCCAGATTCAGATTACAGGAGATTGATTCGACAGTGATCCTAAGACTTCTCCTGTTACAAAGTTTGACCACATATTTAAGCTTAACCCTTACCCAGCATCGTTTAATTTGGCAGTACCATTAACTATTAAAAGGGCTTCACACCAAAAAGATACTGACTGAATGGCGAACAGTGCAGGTCATGATCAGACTGCACGGATGCTGGCTGATCATACTCTGCACTGGTCGCAAAGGCAAAGTCAATTGTGTCTAGCATGGTTATGGTTAAGTCTTCACAATTATACGGAAATTTATTGATCTAGGAATTTGTTGGTGTCAGTATTTGAAATATTTATACTTCGATTATAAATATTATGTTATGAATAATGTTGAAGACTTTTACACTGAAATAAGTTCCATTTACAGGTATGTTTTTCAATGTAATGCGTAATACTTGATTGTAAGCTATAAACATACGAGACAGGTCCTTTCCTTGCATATTTACATTTGTAGTTCTCTGTGGAATAAGAAAGGACTTCCTGCTAGGCTTTATTTCATGGAAATAAATCAATTAACTTTAGCTCACTCTAGGTAATGTATTACAATGAAATTTGTACAGAAAGATACACATAAAGCTCATCAACTCCAGCAAGACTTTAAGGTTGACTTACGTTTTCATCATGCGCATTGAAATATTAGGTATTCCTGGTACGCATCAGTTTTTGTTATGAGTGTTTTATAACTGTTTTCGTGGAGTGTATTGTATATAGTATATTTCTGCTTAAGCCGTGTAGTGAGAGGTGTTGCATTTTTTGCTTCCTCAAGTAAACAGACTCCATCAAACCGAGCCTGCTGTTATATTGCATGTTTGCATTCTATGTTTCTAAAGGATCTTCTCGCAGATTTTATTCAACAAAACACAAATTGTATAACGAAATTGCTGTTATTTTAAGTCTTCGTTCTAGATATTTTCCCTTTTACGCAGTAGCATGAAGCAAAATACTACAGCCTATGTGAAACGTTTTAATCTTAAAATGCAAATGATTTAGCGAATGACGTAAACACTGCTGCTTTGTTAGAAGCATTTGTTTAGTAATTAAAATGGCTTTTATTTGACTAAAATTAAAAGAAACCCAAAATAACGTTGCGTTAGATTCCCTAAATGTATTTGAATCTTCACGTTATGTAAATATGAATAATTTATTCTACATCGGAAAAAATGGCCTTGAAGCACAAAATAAAAATTCCAATATTGATATTTGTGCTCCTGATTCTGTGTCCTCTTCTGTCTAAATGCAAATACTAAATAGACAGATTGATGATCAAACAAATATTTTCATTTGTGTCCCTGATTGTGTGCCCTTTTTGTCAAAATGCAAATACTAAATAGATTGATTAATGGAACAAACAATATTGTCATTTGTCAAATAGTATGAAACATAATAGTTGAAGTATTACATTGAGATTTTGGTTGCATGTCTAACCGATCAGTATATGCAAATGTTCCTCTCAGAAATCAAAATGCATGTCGTTTCCTCCTATTACGAGATACGGTGCATCCTTAAACATTTTACGAAATGTCTATGTTGTCATCTAGAAATTCATCGTTTTAAAAATATAATCTTCGACAAAAAGTGAACGTGCAGAATTTTCCCATAAACTTCTACTGGGATGTGAATAAACTTTATTTTTGAGTTTATCCTAGTGCCCCGTTAGTAGATGACTGAAATAAAAAGAAAACAACAGAAAACAGCCAAAGGAATTTCAAGTCTTCAATATTTAGAGTAAACTCTTTTGACTTGGTTATCGCCCCCTGTAATAATAAATATAGACAAGTTTTTAATACCCAATAGACTATGAGTCAACTGTTGCACAATATTACGATACAGTTGCTTAATTTGTTTTGTTTCAATCAAGCATTTACTGAAATGATTCCAGAAATATAAGATGTAAGATTAGCAAATATCTCCAGTATATACCGCAACCATTGACATTATTTTCTTAACTTCATGAGTATTGACCAGATTTCTTTGTATGATCTCAGTGAAACTGCTCTATTTCATAATAACAGTTTTTCTTTCTCAAAAGTCTTTCCGGGTCATGTAATTTCACCTTTAAACCCGTAAAAATCGATAAATACTTTCTTTAAATTCGTACAGCAAACTTTTTTTTCCAAGTAGTTGTCAAGTAAAGTATAAAATGACAGTGAATGCTTCTGGTTTGAGAAATGCTATAGCAACAAATAAAAAATAAACATTGGAGGCACAGAATGCAACCAAGCAAAATAATAGGATAATGATAAAGTCATGTAACTGCAAGATTAACTAGAAGAAATTCTTGCAGCAACGGCTTACTAAAATAGTCCTTAATTAAACTACAAGGTACTTCAAATAGGATAATACATTTCATACATTAATCATATTTAAGAATTAAAACAAACGTTTTTAAAAGCTGTTAGAATGATACACATAAATATATTACAAATGTATTCTGGAATAGTCAAAATCGAAGATAATGAAACTATTCAGTTAAAATTGGATGGTCTAATCCATAGATATAGAGACTTCTTTTGACATCCTCATACATAATCCCAATTCAAAATTAGATTGCTGTTTTAAATGCAAGAGCAACTGGCAAAATCAAACTTAATTTGATTGTTTGTTTTAACAAAATTCCAACAGAAACAATCAATATGTCACTTCTGTGTGTTTATCTCATCATAAAATCAGCCAAAATGAGCATAAAAACCCGTTGCTTCTATTAACACTACTACAGCATATTCCTCGATAGCTAATTCTTCGCAGTCTTTAAGGTTGTTAGAAACCTTACTCATACAATTAGAAATGTAACATCTTATAAATGTACGTTGTAAAAAATGTCAATGGAAAGTTTACAGATAACAGAAAATGCAATTAGACTAATATGTTGTAAAAAGTTTTAACTTGATAATAAAAGGAAATGAAATCACATTCATGACAAATAAGATGCTTCAGTCTAATTAAATTGCAGATGTTTCAAAGGTTAGACTAAATCTACTATTATGCAATCTGCTTTAAAATTTGTAATTAAAGGGAATTTCGATAGTTTTTTATGCGCATCTTTCTGCGCAGCCGACACTTTCTATGGAAAACTGAACTGAAGTCAACATTTGTTGAAACATGTTACAGACAATCTTAAATATGAGGAATCTTGAATGAAATAACATTTTTGATAAGTTTTATCAGTAAACAAATGTTGATACTGGTTTATGTTGTATTGACAAGTATCATGCCTGACAGGTATCTTGCTACTTTTGTGGTTGTGTTTTCAAATCGCATTTTGGTACAAAGACAGTGTTGTTCATATAATGTAAGATAATTGACTTAGTACTGATAAGACAATATCACCTTTCAGATTATTTAGTATTCAATTATAGAAAGGATTAAGAATTTTTAAAATTTGTTTTTAACTTCTAGCAGACATACATGTAATCAATTTGGCCAGGTTCGCGCCATTTTCCGTCCGAACAGGTGTTGTATTCTAGCGGTCTTAACATAAAATTTAGCCTGGTGACCCATACATTTTTAGCCATTTTTATGCTCACAATACAATTATCTATACACAAGAAAAATAGGAAAAAATTCTATGAAAGAATTTTTTCAAAATTTAAAAAAGTATTCTTCACTATGGGTATTTTTCACTGAAAAAAGTTCACAAAAGTAAATATGTAACAATATTTTTTGTTCGTTTGTACCCATTATTGTAAGGATAGAGTATTACAAATATGACTATGATATCAAATAAGTATATGATAAAATCTGTAAAAAGAAAAAACTTTATTGTGCTGTCTTGATGTATATTTTGGTTGGTATTTATAAAAAAGCAGAAAATTATGAAAATGTTGAAAAATCGCTAGCAGTTTCAGCAACAGTGGGTGTGTTCAAAACAATTTTTCACAAAAACAAGCCTGGTGACCTATTGTTTTTATTTGTTCATTGTTTTCAGCACAGAATTTCCTATCATATATGTGAATTTAAAAAAATTCTATGAAAGAAAAAAAACTATAGGAATTCTCTTTAAGAGGCCTTAATACCTGGTTTCCATTGGAATAGGCATTCAAGCAATGCAATACTGCATAACTGACAACACGGCCACTTGTGTACATTTTGTGGAAGTTTTTTATTGTTTCTGTTTTTCCAAAACCGAATTTTAACACAAATTATTGACATTAACTTCATGAATTAAAACATCTACAAATTTCGTTATATTTCTTCTTAAATCTTCTTGCAACATGTACCGTAATATGTATAAAGAAAATGTTTAACAGTCTTAACTCTTATAATGCTAGACACGATTGGTTCTGAATTTGCGACCAGTGCAGATTCAAGCAGTATCTTTTTGGTAAGCACCCCCGTTAAACAATTTATGATACTGTCCAAATTTAAATATGGTCAAGTTAAATCTAGAAATTTAGCAGGGTAAGAGTTAAGTGTTCCAAACACACACACACACACCTCACCCCCACCAGAAAGTAAGGTCACTTTCAAATATTTAGATTTGACAGATATAAGAGAATGTATTAATACAGTATAGCTCAGATTAAACATATTACGATTTAAACCAATTAAAAATCAATTAACCCTTATCATGCTGGACACGATTCATTCTGCCTTTACATCAGTGTTGATCATGATCAAGATCTGAATTGTTCGCCATTCAGTCAGCATTTTTTGGTAAGCACCCCTTTTAACAGTTAACGGTACTGTCCAAATTGAAAGATGGATAAGTCCATTATAGAAATTTAGCAGGGTAAGGGTTAATGTTATGTGTATAATTAACTTGGCATCATGCATTTGAATACTTGGATACAGTTAAAAGTAATAATAATAATAATGATAATAATAGTATTTTAGGTTTTTAGCAATAAACCTCTGTCTTCCCGTGGTACAAAAGTGTTTTTATATTTCAGTTGTCGTGACAGCATAAATTGCATTCATTGGTAAAATATTGTAGAATTGGTTCCGTCTTTGATAACTAAATTACAATATTGTAGTTTCTAGTTTCTGCATGAACAAAATAACAAGCTATTTTTCAGAGTATTGTAAAGTATTTATTATGCAATTACTGTATCATGTCATAAATACGAGTTTTCTTGTGGAGCTGCACAAATATTTTTTAAATAAAAAAGTAGTCTAAAAATAAAAAAGTATTGATGAAACTTGAAGGGCCCATAACGAACAAAAACCGCATTAATAAGAGGGACTCACGAATTATACTAAGATTTGGGTTGTTTACATGCAGGTATTGGAAATGATTTTCTCAGGAAATGGTTGAAATCAGCTACAATCTAAGTGGTATTTTATAATGGACACAAATGGGTACAATACACTCCTTCTAGAAAATTGTCTGAGGGTCTCATCTCCGGTACAGGCGGGCACACGGGAAGAATCGCAGACAGTTGGAGCATCACAATGGTGTTTTGTAGTTGTAATAACACTGACATTAACTTTATTTGCTCATTTACTTATATCAATCTGCTTACCTATCATACTATGCTAATTTTTCCACTTAGCGAAAAACTACTGTGTATCTAGAAGTGCGGAAGTAAAGATCAATGTGTTTTTAGCCTGCATGGTGTATATGAAGATTTTAGGTTGTTGTAACGGAATACTTTGTCCAAAATACAACGACACAGATTTAATAGGGATTTGCCAGCTTCAAAGAATACCTCCTCCCCAAAACGAAAACCTACAGCAGTGTATTGGTAAAACTCTTTACAAAATTATACACAATGTTAAAGATTTAATGACATTTCCAGCACATGAATTATTCAAAGAATCATTAATATCTTGGATTGTTAAGGCCGTGAATGATTACCTGTATTCGTATACTGGAACACCCGGAGATGGTGCAATTTTAAAAAGCGTAGATAATCTTAAGGAGCGATTTAAATTATATATATATACATATAAACTTAACGACAATTTGTTTTTGAAAATAGCTGCAATCAAGAACAACACTGTAGTATCGTGAAAGTTAAACAAACGCTCAGACCTAGATACTTCTCTTTCACTACCTTGGTGATTTAAAGTTAGGACATTTTCATTATTATATATTTTGGTCTATACATTTTAAGGGCAGTGAACTCGATGCATGTCATATATCAAATGGTGCGTTTAAAGTTGTCCGTGAAACCACAAACTTAATTACAAATGATGCTCACAATTACATAAATTATGTTACTTTGCACTGGAAAGTCATTTTGAAGCAGAAATATGATCGTGAATAAAGGACGCTGCATTAATTTTCCGCCACTACAAAAGAAGCAATGGACTTTATTGATCAGTCTCGAAAATGCTGATACAGGAAATAATAAGAATAATAAATTCCTTAACCTCTTACTGCAGAGACTAGACAAAATGTAATCGTATGTAAGCTACTTACGTAAAAAGGAATTAGTCTGTCCTCCGTCGGTCTGTTTTCAGGCAATGTCTTACCATGTTTTTTCCTAACCTACGTATTTTGAAACTGCATTTTCTGTTCACTTAAAAGTGTTTGAGATAAAATTGTGAAGCATTTTATAAAAACAGTTTGTAACAAACTCAAATAGTAGACAAGATATTTCAACAAAGATGGCAAGAGCCAAACAGATCGATCTGTATTTTCTTGATTTCTTAAAAGCTTAAAGTATTAACAAATGCTGCTGAATTTATAATTGAGTTATTCAGGAAGAATTGCAAACACTTCTAAATACAGATATACTTGATGGAGTAAACTGTTAACAAATTCGAAATTTTCACTTTCATATATCGGAATATATCCAGAAGCAACGTACAGGAAAATGATGCAAGTGCGTTCATAACAAAGTTAGGCCACATTTGTCAAAATCACACTGCACAGGTACTAGGAAATTTATTGATCTGGGAAACGGTTGGTGTCAGTATATTTCAGCTCCCGTTATATTTATTATGACTTTACATTGAAGTAAGTTACATTTAAAGTAAGGTTGAAAGGGTAATGCGGTAATGCTTGAATGTGAGTGTAGGTTATTTATAAACATGTGAGACAGTCTTTATATAGCAGATTTTCATTTTTTTTTTACTGTTTGATATATTTTTTTGTCAATTTTATACGTGAAAGCTTTTGTACAAAGGAAAATCGAGCGATATTACCTCGTATAAGAACTCAATTGCAAATGAATACAGAAGCTCTTGTATTACACTGATGATAATGTAAAAGACTGAAACCTGGACAGACATCTAAGATATTCAAAGCCATTGTTTATAATCCCGAGTACCTCAAGCATCATTATAGGAGCTAGTCTTAGCGACATTCTTGCATAAAAACTGCTTTTTTTACTGGATCCGCCCATGTTTTAACGGGACAAAAATCGTGTGCAAACAAGGCAATTCACGTGCTGTTAATACATGATTTTTATTTTTGATATGCTTTGTCAGGGATGTATATGTATTTCTCCGCAGATTGACATCTGGTATCTGTGTCTTGATTATTCAATAATATTCTCTTCTTGTAGCATAAAAGATGCAATCTTATCCATAGTATGTTTTCCTGTATCAGTTACCAAAACCAAACGCACTACCCCCAAAAATGACCCGCCCGCTTAGCTCAGTAGGTAAGAGCGTCGGTCTACGGATCGCGGGGTCGTGAGTTCGATCCTCGAGCGGGGCGCATGTTCTCCGTGGCTATTTGATAAACGATAAACGTACTGGTACAGAATCCAGGAACACTGGTTAGATTAACTGCCCGCCGTTACATGACTGAAATACTGTTGAAAAACGGCGTTAAACCCAAAACAAACAAACAAAAAACCCAAAAATGTACGCACTCGCTCCAACCCTTGTTTACACCCCTGTTAGAAGTCGGAGTCGATTGAATTTTTGTTTATAACCGTGACTGTATAAAGAACTGCTTGTATCTTGCGCACTTGTTTGTTTTTTGGAATCATTTTAATGATTTTATCTAATTTTGCGAAGAATTCGGACAAAACATTTGAAAGCTTGTCACTACGTTCGTACTCATCCGCACTCTAAATGTGTTCGTACTCAAAATAACTCGAATGTAAAGTTATTACTTTTGAAATTGTGTTCCTGTTTACCAAATTTTTAAGTGATATGTAAAATATGGGTAATTTTATGTTTATAATAATGACAGATAAAAAAAATGGTTAAAAACCTTCATTACAGGCTTTTAAAAGTGTTGTTGATTTCTGGGACCTGGTTATGGATATCTAAAACATGTTTACCGTTTCCAAGAACAACAGAATGGTAATTAAAAAATGTACCGGAATCGTAAAGTCATCACATATGAAAACAATGCATTTAGTCGTCGTGTAATGTTTTTTTATGCAAGAATAGCGACAATACACGTTTGTTTTGTGTATTAACGTCTGCAGAAACCTTTGGGATATGTTTGTGACCTCGACCTTTTTATCTTGCAATACTTGAGTGTCAAGACAACACTGTTTTAGATTCCCTGAAAATATTAGAATCTGCACGATATGCGAATATAGGTCACTTACTTAATAGTGCAGACAGTGGCCTTGAAGCCATTAAAAATGTTCCAATATTTACATCTATGGTACTGGTTGCACATCCTGTGTTTGTCTAAATGAAATTACTACATATAAATCCACTCGGAAACAAGACAAAACAATTCTAGATGTGTTGAATTTTAGTCGGAGATGAGGAGACATTATTGACAGTGCCATACATAATCCTCCTACTAAATTGGATCGTGGTTTATAAATGCAAGAAAACTAACCAGACGTAAACTCAATTTATAACTCGATTGTCTATCTCGATATTATTCTGACCCTGTTCTTTTTGTCTCAAAGAATTACCCACACCGTCGCTTTTTTGTTTTTTTTTTTGTTCCACGAGTTAAAACTGGAGGAAAAACTTTTTTACAAATGAGATTATTTGTCATTAATATTTCTTTAAATAAACACATGTACTTGACAGGCTATTTTATGACAATTATTTCTTATGATAATTAGTAAAATAAATAATTTTTTAACAGTGTTTTCATTTTGACCAAAATGTTCTGTGTGACAGACTAAACATCTTTGTCTTTTCGTACAAATGCTGCAATGTTTCTCAAATGACACGAATAAAGCCGTTTCAGTGTAGGCTAAATAAACAGATCCGCCGACAAAACTGCAATTCAAGGTGACAGATAGTATTTATCTGAATGCGATTTAAAAGCAGATAGAAAATATAAATCATCTGAGAATTTTGAATAATGTGGTAAAACTAATCTGCCTCCTTACATCCGGTAGAAGTAGACTTTTACATCATTCTAAATTAGAAATTGCAAAATCTGTTTAAAAACGCGTGGATTTTACTGAATATCACGTGCCCCTTCATGCAGCCAATGACTTTTCGGTGTGTATTATTTTTACATACGTAATCGTTGTCAATTCGAACACTAGTTAAGTATTCAAGTTTCCTGTTGCTGTATCTTTGGGTTATACCTCGCCCTAAAATAGTTGAAGGCTCCTATTGCGTTTCTCATTGTGACAAAAATATCTAGGTTTAAAATGTTTACTTTTGTGCAACCCCCTGTTGTCAAAACCTTGTGTCTACCTGAGCTTCAAAGAATTAAAGTGTAGACACTTAGCGTCAATGGTGGCATGTTTTTATGTTTGACGACGTCTGAAAACCACTAAAACTGAGGCCTGCCATTATTTGCAGACAATTAAAACATGATCATCACGTTCACTTATTGTATAAAATGCATACAGCTTTAATTGTAAGATTATCGTTTCGTCGTTATACCAATTGCTTCTGTAATATCTTCCCGATTTCGTTTTCCCCTAGAGACAATAACAAGATCTGAATTAAGAAAAACTGTGATTCGATCAAAATCATTTCTGGTTGTGTCACTTCAACTTTTCTTTTTATTGATCAGGAGTTATTTCATTTAGAAAATTATTAGGGAGACATTGGCTGATTTTTCGGGACGAAATTTCTGGTTCACTTTAAAACTACTCTATACTAGAAATGTCATCCAATTCCGAGACAGATCGGCGATAAATCTCGAACATGAAATACTCCGATGCAGCCTGAAACCATGAAGTGTTAAGGTCATTAGAGTTACCTCTAGTGGGATTATTGTGTAATTGAACAAAAATGGTGAAATATTTTACATACGACTAATCGTGAGAAATTGAGAAATTCTTCATTTGTAAGTTACGTGTATGCTGACCATGTAAAATAAGTAGATTTGTTGATATAACGTTATATGACTTTTAACAAGCCTAACTAAATAAACAGCTTCAAATGGGACATTATCTGTTATGTCACGTTATCATCAAAATAGGCAAATACCCTGGATCAAACACCAACAAGTTTGTTTACGCACATCTTGCAAGTAACTTTTTTGGTGGTAAAGTATTTTTCTGAGGTTTTCCTATTTTCGGCAATGTCTTACCGTGGATGATTCATCCTAACCCACGTATGTTGAAATTCCATTTTACAGTTAACTTAAATGTTTAAAAGATAAAAATACGAGTTATTTCATATACCAAAAAGTTATTAATAAACTCGAATAATAGACAGCATACTTCAGCAAAGACGACAACAGCCGAACAGATCAATCTGTATTTTTCTTATTTCTTAAACGCAGCTTAAATATGACCAAATTCTCCTAAATCTGTAATAGAGATTTTCCAGACAAACAGAGATTTTAGAATTGCTTACACTATTCAATACAAATTTACTTGATGGATTAAATTCTTAACAAATTTCGAAATCTTCATTTTCTCTTTTTGGGACATGTATCGAAATATACCTAGAAACATAGAACAGAAAACTGATGCGCGAGTGTCCATAAAACTTCCGACATTAATAAATTCAGGCACATTTGTCAAATGCACACTTCATAGACGCTGATAAATTTATTGATCTAGGAATGGGTTGGTGTCAGTATTTAAAATAACTTCTGTTATACATGTTATGAATAATGTTCACGACTTTACCCTGATATAAGTTCCATTTACAGGTTACTGGTATGATTAAAAGTGTAATGCGTAATGCTTGGTATATAGTCGATTATTTATAAAGGCAGGTCTTCTGGCATATGTTCATGTTTAAGCTGTTGTGTACAGTTTTCTCTTTAAATTTTACAAGTGTGCCCCTGTCCTATTTTACAAAGGAAAATCTCCCTTTCCTATTTTACAAAGAAAAATCACACATTATAATTATCTTCGTGCATGGGGATACAGAAAATATCTTAAGGTTCTGATAACGTAAGAGAGATATCTAAGGTAGTCAAACCCATTGCATATAATCTCAAGTAAGAATTTTAAGGAGCTTAATTTAGCAGCATGGGTATTGAACATTATTAATTAAGTCTGGTATGAAACAGTATTCTGTCACATAAAACAAGTCTCAGATTGTATAACGAAAAAGCATTTTATTTCTTATCAGCATGTAGAGAAATACTATAGCCTGTGTGAAAAGTTTTTCAATAAAAAGTGCGAAAGATATAACGAATGGCGTAAACGGTGCTGTTTTCACAGTGTTTTTTATATTTTTATTTCGTGCCTTTGTGTTTCCTGACCATAAAAAAGTTAACGTGACAGACGTTTAGTTATAGTGGTGGCATTTTTACATGTTTCCGCAAAAAAGAGGCTAGGCGTTTCGTGAAGAAAATTAAAACATGACCATAGGCTTGGCATTTTGTGAGAAAAATTAAAACATGACCATCCCATTCATTGATTGCTTAGAATTGCCTACAGCTTTAATTGTAACAGAATCTTTTCCGTTATACCAATTGCTTCTGTAATATCTTTCCGATTTCGTTTTCCCCTAGAGACAATAACAAGATCTGAATTAAGAACAAGAGCTGTCTCCATAGGATGACACATGCCCCCGATGGCACTTTGAATGAATAGTTATGGCCAATGTTAGAGTTTAGGACCTTTGACCTACGGACCTGGGTCTTGCGCGCGACACGTCGTCTTACTGTGATACACATCCATGCCCAATATTTTTAAAATCCAAGCATGAATGACAAAGATATGGACCGGACACGCCCATCAATGCACTATGTTGAAATATGAACTTTAACGTCTAAGTGTGACCTTGACCTTTGAGCTACGGACCTGGGTCTTGCACGCGACACGTCGTCTTACTGTGGTACACATTCATGCCAAGTTATTTGAAAATCCATCCATGGATGACAAAGATATGGACCGGACACGCCCAACTATCATGAAAAATGACCTTTAACGTCTAAGTGTGACCTTGACCTTTGAGCTACGGACCTGGGTCTTTCGCGCGACACGTCGTCTTACTGTGGTACACATTCATGCCAAGTTATTTGAAAATCCATCCATCGATGACAAAGATATGGACCGGACACGAAAATTGCGGACAGACTGACAGACCGACAGACCGACAGACGGTTCAAAAACTATATGCCTCCCTTCGGGGGCATAAAAACTGCGATTCGATCAAAATCATTTCGGGTTGTGTCACTTCAACTTTTCTTTTTATTGATCTGAAGTTACATCTGTCTCTATGGAGACGGTAGATGTATGGGTCGAGATATTTGTTTCACATTACAATTAGTCGTTAACTAGACGCATTAAGAAAACAAATGACGTATGGCAAAGGGTGAATATCAAGACAGCGGTTAACCTTCGGTAAACATTCAGAAACATTAAATTCTCTGATGCACTATCAATGTCTGGAAGTGTTTAGGTCAACAGAGTAACCAATCTAGGGGGTAGGTAATAGTTTAATCGGAAAAAGTTGTGAAATCATTCTTTCAAAAGACTAATCGTGGGAATCTTCACTTTCATTTGTAAATCACGTATATGCTGACAATGTCCAGTAAATTGATTGGTAAATCGTTATTTTACTTTTAGTAAGTAAAACCAAATGAACAACCTCAAAGGTGATATTATCGGTTATATCCAGGATATTAAAAGCACGTCCTGCAAGTATCATCTTTCCGCACTAACGGTTACTTCCTGCAAACGACTTGTTTGCGTATCTAGCTCCGGATAAAAAGACACACTCTTTCTGAAAGTATGTCCGATCATACCCTCTATTAAGCCCCTTTCAGTATTCAAGCAATTCTAAGTATTATTTCATGTGGTATTACAGGTTTCCAATACTGGAGTGAAAAAAATTCCATTACTTGAAATGTAATGACATCTTTTTGCTCCTTTGCTTGATTAACTGTTGAAGTTCCTTAATTAACCTAATTCTATGTCATTTTAGTAGCTGCAGTTTTCCATTACGTGCAGCTGTTAATTCTGTTTACAGGGATCAGCATATGCTGTCAGTTACAGTTTCATATGTAAATGTAGCAGGTGTTTTTTTCCAGAACTACTGTCTTCTTGCTCTGGCCATTTGTTGCGAATATGTACATGCATTTACTTCTGATTTCCCCCACTATTTTACAACAATTCCACTGTTAATACCATTTGATTAGACGGTACATTCAGACACTGAGGAACCCCTTGTTTCGTGTGTGTATCAATACCTATATCAATAACATTTAAAAATGGAGATAACTGTTTATTCCTGAACGCTATGCGTAAGTATGAGCACCGAGTTTCCTGCTACATTTCTAAAATCAACTGGTCTGTCATTCAATTTTGGCAGTACCATTTATTATTTAAAGGGGTATTTACTGAAAATTTACAGACTGAATAGCGAACAGTGCAGACCATGATCAGACTGTGCAGGCCGATCTTGGTCTGCACGGATGTGCAGGCTGATCTTTGTCTGCACTGGTCGCAAAAGCGGATTCGTTTGCCGCCAGCTAAATTTTAATTAGAGCATTTTCTTCACGGTGATCATGGTTTCCATTCAAAGTTTAGATGAAAAACCTTTTACGAAAGTTTTGGCACAGAGTACAAACATTCAAAATAAAAAAAAAAATATACGAATGCGGAAAAATGTTAACATGGAATTACACGGATTAAACTATGTTCTTGTGTTTATGCATATAAGCGTATTCGGGAGTGTTTACACATGCACAAACACCAGGAAAAATGTATATATGACGGGCCATTATGGTATGTAAAACCAAAGACGATAGTATTTATGATGTCTTTAAGACGAGAAATAATATGTTTCGTTTTATATTTGGAAATATATATAGTTCTAATCAAGCATTAAAACAGTCTGACTTTAAGACATGAAGAAACAAATACTCTTTAGAAAACATATCAGATTGCATATATTTGATTTACGAACAACAGAATATTTTATTTATCTAATATCATTTTCCTTAATAAGAAAAGTTCGAAATTAACGTTATTTTTATCAAAAAATATTTTCCTTATGTTAATCTTGGTGAAAAATGTAATCTTTCAAAGAACTGCTGGTCTGATCTTTTATCAGAAATAACCAATACATCAAATGAACATTAAATGAGACAATTTTTCTGCAGAATCTGCAGAATTTCTCCGATGCAAATATCGAATAAGATGAAATGCTGCAAAGTTGCCACAACTGTTTTTCTTTCGGTTCATATAGTCTTGAAAGTTTCAAATTTCATTTTGTTATTGTGGTTGAGAAATGTGGGCCTTTATCGCGTTATCGTATTATAGTAAGGTGGAAAAGCATTATAATCTGTTAACAAGAAATATCTTTAAAAATGATGGTCGGTGAATTGTAATAAGAAAGAAGTTTATGAATTTTTCATCCAACATTCATCTTTCATCTAACATTTTTCAAATTATAAAACTAAACACCGCACTTTAACAATTTAAATGGTTCTCTTTTAATTTTTCGCAAAGGTTTCGTAGGGTTGCAATTTTGTTTCGTTTATCCTTAGACGAATAATGACAGCAGTAGTTTGATGAAGATTCATGAAGCGGTTTATGAGAAGAGGTCATTAAACGTGTTTATATTTTTAGCTAAATTGGTCCCTATCCCCATTTGTAACAAAATAGCAGGAGACCTTACGATATTGTTACACATCGAGTGGTTAATGCGAAGAAAGGCATATCTACTTTTAGCTATAGTGGTCCCTAATAGGGCCCAAGTTCCTATATAAATATAAATAAATTTGGAAGAGGACCTTATAATGATGCTCCAGACCAAGTATGATTAGAATACATGGGAAAAAATCAATTAAAGGATCTTTTTATTTATTATTTTTATTTATTTCTAAAATAGGCCAACTGATCCCGCTTTATCAAATGCATATTTGCTATTCATGAATCTTTGGACAATGACGTCACACCTATAAAAAAGTGAAGGTCAAGCAAAACATACAATTGTAATTATTTCAATATTTCTGTTTCATAAGCAAAGTTTGACCGTAGTCATATCACATAGATAAACTGTATGCAGCGTACCTTCATTTCAGTGTAATGAGATTCAGTCATTATATAGCATATATATAATAAAACAGATTTCAGCTTAGTTCAATATTTGCATACCATACTAAAGAAAAATATTCATATATAATAAATCAGTTAAATTATTTATAACAAATATATCAAAGCAAACAAGTACTCATTTTAATATGCAATCTGAATAAGTCACAAAAGCAAGAAACCTTTTCATATACAGACGACAAATGTAACAAGGAAAATCTTTTAAAAAGCACTTCTCTACATAAAAGACTCTTATCACACCCTTGTTCATGTGATACGCAGACCGTATTCAGCTCTTTCTTTAATTTGATATATGTTGGTATTTGAACAGGTTTTTATCATATTTATTAAACTTACTTATCATTTTGAGATATATCAATATTCTTGCTAAATATACTGAGCCAAAGTAAGCTTTAAAACTGTGAACAGCGTCGTTTAGGATAAACGCTTTGTCTACATTTCACTCAGCGTAGCACGATCAACAGAGTGAAAGAAATTGACACTCTCGTCCAATCAGGCAGAGTGTTGCATAAATCTTCCGTTTTGATAAATTATCTATAATGCGTTATCAAGTAGTTTGATTTGCAAACTGAAGTCACGTGGCATAGGTAACGAAAACGAATTTAGACGGCGTCGCCGAAAAAAGCACATTTAGGGCTTATGTTGAATTGTTAAATGTCTTGCCGACTTAAAATAAAACTTATCTTATATTTGAGCTAAAGAGCAATGATACAAATATTAACTTGTCGTAATTTGATCTAAACGAGATCGACCCAGATTCAGCTGAGAGACCCCTCGCACTCCTATTGCTTCCGTCCAGCCATACGGTATAAAATGTATGTAGGAATTGGAGTTAATAATGTGCATTTAGTATCGGTCAGGTTTCAATTTCGAGGACAATTTTGGCCATTTATGTCTTTGCATTTTAAAAGTGTCTAGCCTATTTCCATCTTATAAAAGGCTGAATGTACAGACCGTTAGTAACACGTGATGAATTGCTAGGTATATTAAATACATGTTTCCCATGAAATTTTCAAAAATAGAGTTTTAATATGTTTCTTAATGGTATAAAGGAAGTAACTAGAGTTTACATCCTGGTAGATATCAACCGGTTTAAGTAGATTTCCAATTCTGGGGTTCTAAACCCTAAAAAGCGCTTTGTCACAAAAACAACAAATTCACGACCACAAGGGCGTGATCAATAAACAGAAAGTTGTAACAACAAGCAGGCGCAAATCAAAGGCTAACGAAGAATTTAGTAGGGAATAAACTAGAAAAAAACACGATAACTTCAAAAATAAGTTAAAACACGATAACATCAAGATATGAGATTTTTCCTGATATAATCTACTATATCGGTGTTTTACCTCGGTGTTAAATTATAAAACTAACTACATATACTCATGAAAAGTAACAAACTTATGCTGCTATAAATTATTTGAAAAGACGAAACCAAACGGCTCGGTCTGCTGCTAATTTTCATGGTATCAACTTAGTGGCCGTAAAATGTGTCCACGTATTTAGCCTAAATGTTGTTATATTTTTAGGCCTGCAAGAGTCCATTCATTGTATATGTACGTATGATATTTCGCTTAACGTGAAGTTTGTATTCTAAAAGAATCATTACCTTTTGTCACTATCTTCTCTGATATCTTTACTATGTCACCCCCACGAAGCTAGTAACAGAATACCTAATTAAGAAAAGCAGCGAACCGATCATGTCGCATAAATATATCTTCGCATTAATAATCGCTAATTGTCTATGGAGAGTTTTTGCTGGCAAGGCAGACAGTAATTGTTCCAAACTGAAAGAAAACTATTAATTTATCGTATAAGAAAATGCAGGATCTTACCTCAGTGGTAAGCGCCACGGAAATACTATAACATTATGTAATGCCAATAAATGTCGTAAATATGAAAAATATATCACAAAAAGTTGGAAACACTAAAAAGAGTGACCTTGAAGAAATGATCAAACGTCTATATTACTGTTCTATATGATAATTACGACCTGTATATTTCTTGAGTTTTTAGAGGTTGTTAACACTATAATTCATTAATCCACTGTTAAATGTAAGCGCAAAATTCGACTTGACAAACGTGAAGTAAGCCCACAAAGTACATAAACAAAAACCGGCCAGGCTAACGATACAGGGCTCTTTTGTATGGTGGCGGATTTCTGCCATTTCGTGTTGGCGTGTTGGCGGGGCGAAAACACGACAACTCGACAAAAACCCAATTTGTCGAGTTTTCGTGTCGGCGGGGCGAAAACACGAAAACACGACGACACATTTTACGCGAAAACTCGACGTTTAGAGGGCGCCGACACGACAAATTTATCTGTCGACTTTTCGTGTTGGCGGGTATAAATATGAGTACTTTTAAAATGTAATTGCATACATCATAACAGGTTTAGAAAAATATGATATGTGAATGGTTTCTCGGCTGCAATTCATTCCATATTTTTAATGAAAACGTAAGGATTATTATGTGCGTGAAATTAGCCAGAGCAGCCAGAGTAGCCAGAGTTCAGCCAGAGTTTAGCCAGAGTAGCCAGAGTTCAGCCAGAGTTTAGCCAGAGTAGCCAGAGAAGTCAGAACTCTGGTTACTCTGGCTAGCCAGAGTAGCCAGAGTTCAGCCAGAGAAGTCATACTCTGGTTACTCTGGCTGGCCAGAGTAGCCAGAGTTCAGCCAGAGAAGTCATAACTCTGGTTACTCTGGCTGGCCAGAGTAGCCAAAGTTCAGCCAGAGTAGCCAGAACTCTGTTTACTCTGACTGGCCAGAGAAGCAAGAGAAGCCAGAACTCTGTTTACTCTGACTGGCCAGAGTAGCCAGAGTTCAGCAAGAAAAGCCAGAGTTTCTAGGATGTTAAAATGTTCTGGCTACTCTGGTCAGCCATAGTATCCAGAATAGCCCGTGTCACCTGGACTGTATTTGTTCTGGTTAGTCTGGCTGGCCAGAGTAGCCAGAGTTTCTAGGATTTTAAGAGTGGCTAGAGTAACCTGGTTCACAAAACATTTTCCGTCTTAGCTGAGTTTGATTATGAAACTTAATATGTCATTTCTATCTAAATAGCATGTTTAAACTGAATTTCAAGTTAATTACTAATTTCAAGTGGCTATTTAGAGTAGCCAGAGTAGTCAGGCCCCGTGTTCACAAAACATTTTTCGATCTCAGCTGAGTTTGAGATTGAAATTTTATTATTAGTTTTACTAAAACTTCAAGACTTAATTCCAATTGAAACTGCCCATCAATAATGAAAGGTCATTTGAAAATAGTTATTAACTTAAAATTTAGTTTTAAACCGTCTATTTAGATATAAATGACAAATAAAGTTTCATTATCAAACTCAGCTGAGACTGAAAATGTTTTGTGAACACGGGGCCAGAACTCTGGTTACTCTGGAGTAGCCAGAGCAGCCAGAACTCTTGTTACTCTGGCTGGCCAGAGTAGCCAGAGTTCATTCATAGTAGCAAGATTTTCTAGGATTTTAACATGCTCTGACTACTCTGGTCAGCCAGAGTATCCGGAGTAGCCCTAGTCACCAGGATTTCATTTGCTCTGGTTACTTTAGCTGGCCAGTGTATCCAGAGTTTCTAGGATTTTAACATGTTTTTGCTACTCTGGTCAGCCAGAGTAGCCAGAGTAACCAGGTCTCATGTTCACAAAAGTTTTTCAGTCTTACCTGAATTTGATTATGAAATCTAATAATTGAGCCTTGACATGAGAAAACAAACATAGTGGCTTTGCGACTCGCAGTCTTGTCAGGATCCATGCTGTTCGCTTTTAAAGCGTATTTGACTTGGAGAAACTGTTAGCGAACTGCATGGATCCTGACCAGCCTGTGCGGATCTATTCTGGTCTCAAGCCCACTATGTTGGTTTTCTCATGGCGCGACTCATATTTCATTTCTATCTAAATAGCATGTTTAAAACTGAATTTCAAGTTAATAATTATTTTCAAGTGGCTGTTTAGAGTAGCCAGAGTAGCTAGAACTATGGTCACTATGGCTGGCCATAGTAGCCAGAGTTCAGCCAAAGTTTAGCCAGAGTAGCCAGAATTCTGGTTACTCTGGCTGGCCAGAATAGCAAGAGTTCAGCCAGAGTAACCAGAATTTCAATTGCTCTGGCTACTTTGGCTAGCCAAAACAGCCAGAATTTCCGAGATGTCCATTTGTTCTAGCTACCCTGGCTAGTCAGAATAGCCAGAGAAAATATATACTGTAATACCTATTGCAAAATGACCCTTTTGGTACTCTCAGGTTTGATTTTTAGTGTTTTATATGTATCAAGTGATTCATGAAACGGACTTCAAAGAAATGTCTTATTTTTCAGACAGCAGCCAGAGTAGCCAGACGTTCTAGGACTTTAATATGTTCTAGCTACTCTGGTCAGCCAGAGTAGTCAGAGTGACCATGATTTCTTTTGCTCTGCTACTCTGCCTAGCCAGAACAGCCAGAATTTCCGAGATGGCCATTGGTACTAGCTACCCTGCTAATCAGAAATAGCCAAAGAAAATACAGTAAAACCTGTTGCCAGAGTAGCCAGAGTAATTAGACATGTATGTGCTGACAGACAGCTGGTTTAAATTCACATGTGGTACTGGCTGGCCAGGTACAGAATACTAAATGCACGTTTCGTTACTCTGGCTGCAGAACACCAGAGAAATACAGACAAACATACCACACTACAACAAGGTTTCCAAAGGGACTTTGCTGCACCCCAGCGCTAAATTCTGCCTCCCACGAAGGGTAGATACGACGAGGCGACACCGATCCATCTTGGATCTTCAGTATTTATACGGCTGTATGCCATACCACACTGGACTGTGATTTAGTGCAGTGCGACATGGCCGTCATGGTCTTTTGTTTTGAATTGACCCATTCTGGATCTTATTCATGGCATATTTTATCCCCAGTGTATTGCCTCATATTCATTCTGTTGAAAAAAATGGCACCAAATTGAAAGTAAAAACACAGGTACTCGAAACGGTTATGGGTGTAAAGCCAGTAAATGCATTTTTTTTTCGCAAAGTGGCGTGTTACGTGGTTTTTAAAGAGCTGTCTTGGCCAAAAAACACGTGTACGGACCCAGTCACGTGAAATCCTTTAGTATGGCTTCCGTGTGTGTCGGAGTTGGTGTCACACTTATATTTGGAATTTTCTTTGAACAGAAAACTATGGTGCTCAACTCTGGCTGTGTATTTCTCCCGTAATCGCGCATAGGAGTGAATCAGTCCCTACTGTGCCAAATATTAGGATAGGCGCAAATTGTATTGAGAAACTTCTGAGCAACCTGAACCCCCATGAGGCCAACGGTCCTGACAAAATCAAGCCTATAAGTCTAGAACTATCCCCCATCCTTGAGGTCATATTACAGAAATCCCTGGAGGAAGGATCACTTCCATCCCAGTAGAAATCCGCATATGTTGTCCCCATTTTTAAAAAAGGTGATAGGTCAAATCCAGTAAATTACAGGCCAATTTAATTAGCATGTGTCCTTTGCAAAGTTCTTGAACACATTGTTTCCTCATCTATTGTTAAGCACTTCACCATCCATGGTATTCTGTATGACCTACAGCATGCATTTAGGGAAAAAAGATCATGTGTTACCCAGTTAGTTATTTTAGTAAATGATCTGGTCACTTCAGTATACAAAAAAAGTAGATCTTATAATATTAGATTTTAGTAAGGCTTTCGACAAGGTTAGCCATGAGAAAGTTCTTCTAAAATTGCATGAATACGGAGTCAGAGGAAACACACTAAGATGGGTCAAAGGCTTCTTAGATAATAGGATCCAATCAGAATCTAAAGTTAACAATTACAAATTGTGAATTTTACTATGACTGTCATAACCCACAAGGTCCAAGTAAGAGATCCAGGACCTTATTCAGGACCATATGGGTCCTCTTGTTTATATTGATATCATAAACAATTGCAGTGAATTCCATATAACTTTGAGTGCAAAAATAAATAATATTTATTTGAAGGCTTCTGGTTTTGTATTTATTTAACTTCAGTGTTTGCCTTGAATCTGTACCAAATAAATTAACTTGAAGACATAATATAAAGAAATTGGAGAATAATTTTTTTTAAAACTTGTTGACAGCAACCAATTCCTGAAATTTGCATTTTAAAGTTGTGGAAAGTTGACGAAATGTTGACATGTGACCACATATACTTAAAGCGGCTTAATAACGGTATTTCATCTAAACCCTTGGAAAAAAGGTAGATACCTGTGACATGCCAATCAAAACGCAAAATGTCATTCAAAATTGATTGTGGTCACCTTATGCCATCAGACAATCAACATTCCATGTTGTATTAACTCGGTATTACTCAGTATGAAACGATATTGACTGTGTTTGGATTAAACAGTTATAGGACAGCTAACTGATAAGTAAGACAATTCTTTGAAGTCCGTTTGATGAATCACTTGATACATGAAACACTAAAAAAAACAGAGGGTACCAAAAGGGTCATTTCGCAACATGTTAAAGGCCTAGAAACTCTGGCTGCTCTAGCAGAAGTCCGTTTTATGAATCACTTGATACATAAAACACAAAAAATTCAACCTTGAGAGAATCAAAATAGTCAACAATCTTCTCAAACCTTTCCAATATAGCTTTCGTTCCAAACATAGCTGTGAGGCTCCACTATTATCCTTTACACAAGAAACATTTGACAATCTCCAATCTGGAAACAAACATGTCTCACTGTAATGGATTTCTCGAAAGCTTTCGACAAGATCGATCACCAACTCCTTCTCTATAAAATCGTGAAAATTTTTGTCTACAGAATCTCTCTATCCCGGATTCAATCTTTCCTTAGTAACCGTTTTTAATCTGTAGTAGTTGAAGGCTCACACTCTTTTACTAGTTCTATCAGGGGGTTCCTCAAGGTTCAGTGTTGGGTCCTTGTCTCTTCCATTGTTTTATCAATGACCTTCCTGACTCTGTTAAAGGTAGAATACACTTATTTGCTGATGATACTATCATATACCTCAACATAGACTCGTTAATAGACTCTTACAAAGTTCAAGATGATTTGACAAAATTAGAAGAATGGGAACGTAATTGGTTTTTGGAATTCAATTCTGATAAATGCGAAGTAATATGAATCTCAAAAAAAAGAGAGAAAAAATATCATCTTTCCATATAAATTACTTAATCAAGAACTAAAAACTACAGAAAATGCTTAATATCTTGGGATTACTATTAGTTATGTCTTAACTTTGAAACACATATTGAAATTACATCTTCAAAAGCTAGTAATACTCTCAGATTTATAAAAAAAATATGTACAATGTAATAACAATAATATTAAAGAAACTGCCTAAAAACATACGTTCGCCCGCAATTAGAATACTGTAAGATCATATTGCATCCATTGCAGAAAAACTTAGTATATAAGATTATTATCATTATTATATTATTATTATCATCATCATCATCATCATCATCATCATCATCATCATCATTATTATTATTATTATTATTAATCCAGATTTGTTGAGTGCCCATTTAATATAAAATATACGTTCAAGGGCGCTTAACAATTAAACATGTGACATATCGCAGATATGTAGGAAAATCACAAAAACATGGCATATGCAATATTAAAACTGAAACTGACTGATTTGATTAATGGTTATTTGTACAACATTATTCGGAATGCATGTATTCTTGTATGTTCTAGTGTCGGTCATTTAAGTTTCAAGCATTGATGTTACGCTGCTTTGGTATGAGTAGCCAGAACATGTTAAAATCCTAATAAAGTCTTGTTACTCTGGCTGATCTCTGCCTACTCAGGCCAGCCAGAGTAACCAGAGTTCTGGCTACTCTGGCTGAACTCTGTCTACTCTGGCTACTATAAATAGCCAATTGAAAAAAATTATTAACTTGAAATTCAGTTTTAAACATGCTATTTAGAAAGAAATAACATATTAAGTTTCAAGATCGAATTCTGCTAAGACTGTAAATGTTTTGCGAACACGGGACCTGGTTACTCTGGCTACTCTGGCTACTCTGGCTGACCAGAATAGCCAGAACATGTTAAAACCCTAGAAAAACTCTGGCTACTCTGGCCAGCCAGAGTAACCAGAGCTACTTTAATTAACCACTTGAAAATAGTTATTAACTTGAAATTCAGTTTTAAATATGCTATTTATATAGAAATGACATACTAGTATTAAGTTTAATAATCAAACTCTGGCTACTCTGGCTGAACTCTGGCTACTCTGTTAGAAACAGCCAGAGTAACCAGAGCAAATGATATCCTGGTGTCTCGGGCTACTGTGGCTACTTTGGCTGACCAGAGTAGCCAGAACATGTTAAAAATCTAGAAACTCTGCCTACCCTGGTTGAATTCTGGCTGCTCTGGCAAGCCAGAGTAACCAGAGTTCTGGATTCTAGATGAACTCTGGCTACTCTTGCTGACCTCTGGCTGGCCACTCTGACTGAACTCTGGCTACTCTGGCTGAACTCTGGCTAATCTGGCCAACCAGAGTAACCAGAGTTATGATTCTCTGGCTGAACTCTGGCTACTCTGGCTAGCCAGAGTAACCAGAGTTCTGACTTCTCTGGCTACTCTGGCTAAACTCTGGCTGAACTCTGGCTGGACTCTGGCTACTCTGGCTGCTCTGGCTAATTTCACGCACATAGGATTATTGGTAAAAATCATCATGGTATGTCATGACTTTCTCGAATACAAGCAATTATTCCTGGAATGAAGCCATTTTTTATCGTTAATCAAGGAAAGGAACGGTGAATAATTACTTTCGTGAGTAGGAAGATGAAAAGAAAAGTCTACGTCAAAGAGGCATTCTATTTATGACAGCGTAATATTTTGTTCCATATGAGGAAAATATTTTTTGAACCTTATAAGATTACCAAATGGTGAAGTTGATGTAACATGAACAGGACTATAAATAGAAACAGGCAAAATGGAAATTATCATTTAAGTGTAACTACTGTTTTGGCTTTTCGTCAAACTTTGATTTTGTAGTTGAATTACTGTTTGTTCATTCATCTCCGCTAGAATACACAAAAATGTATTTGGTGTAAAAACGTCATTTTGGGTGTTTGTTCCGCTTTTAAGACTTGGGAGGTCATGGAATCATTTGCAGTATGTATTGTTAATACTTACGTTTAATAGTGGGATATTTTCAATGGTGAACATCGCTGTAACACAGTGTTAATCAGTCTAGATTGTATTTCTATCTATCTCCGATATTGCATACTATCTGCTACATGTATAGATTGGTTCTGCTGCTGTAAATGTTTATTTTGTAAATTTATTTTTGTTTCAATTTCTTTTATGATGAAATATACAGAAATAATGATCTCTTAAGTCCTGGTATTTGCGTTCTTGCAGGATTCAGTGTTGAAGTTAGGTTAATATTAGATATTTAATCGTTTTGCATTTATTATATACAGCTTTCATTTAAATACACATCAGATCATATAGTTTAACACAGTTTGTCGAGTAGTATATTTAAGCATATATATTTGAAATATATGAGAATTGTTTTTTAAAAAATGCTAAGACACTGATTTGCAGCTTACGCTAGAGTGATTGACCATTTAGTTACAGGGAACTGAAATTAGATGAAAACTTTTGGAATGCTGGATATAAGACAAAAACATATACTGACGTGATTCCAAACGAAGGTGAAATATCCATTTCTAGCGACCAGCGTGTGGGCATTTATCGAAGGTACTGGGAAAAATATCAAAATTGAATACATCTTTAAAGTTGTCAAGAGAGATCGATCAGAATGAAATCTTCATTTCAGATAGTAACTCGGTAATAACAGGTGGTTTAGTTATTTCCATTTCATTTTGATACATCTCTCTTGACATGACGATTAACTAAATGGTCAATCACTCCAGTGTTAACTTCAAAATCATTGTTACAGTAATGAACACATGTATGCCTTTATATTTGGTTCTGAAATTGAATACAAGATAAATTGTTTAGAACATTTCTGTAAACGATTAATGAATAACAGTTTTATTTAGATCAGATCACTTGACTTATGCCACTGACAACCAAATATATTTAAATTTTCTAGCCTAACTGATCTTTTATGTAGAACTATGTTACTATCAGTAGCCTCTTAGTACGAAAGCTTGATAATGGAAAACAGTTTGATATTTAATATTAACCTATATTCAACACTGAATCCAGCAAGTACCAGGACTTAGGATTTCATTGCTGGCAGCAAATATCTGTATATTATGATAAAAAAAGAAACAAAAATGATTTTACAAAACGAATACTTTCAGTGGCAAAACAGCTCTATACATGTTCAGTAACAGATTGTATGCAATGTAGGAGATATATATAAATACAATCTAGACTGATTGCAAAACGATTTAACATTTAATATAAACCGTACATTCAACACTGAATCCAGCAAGAAGGCAAATACCGATACCATCAGGACTTACGATATCATATTTCTGTATGTTTCATGATAAAGGAAATTGAAACAAAATTGAATTTACAAAACGAAGACTTATAGTAGCAAAACAACGTCGGAGATAGATAAAAGATTAACACCGTGTTACAGCGGTGTTCGCCATTGAAAATCGCCGATTATTAAACACAAGTATAAACAATGCATACTGCAAATAATTCCATGACCTCTCAGGTCTAAAAAGCAAAACAAACAGCCAAAATAGACGTTTTTACACCAAATTTCCCTCGGCCGTAAACGATATCCTATATTTTGACTCCTCGGTGGGATGGGTATCATTTAAAAATGCCCTCTGCGGTAAAGTTTATCATACGCGACTATACCCGGGTCCCTTTGGAGGGTCAGAACGTCGGTGTAGACGTACGGACAGATTTGAAACTTGCCAGGATTATCCCCAGATGATTGATCGTTTGACGTGTGAGGTAAACCCGATCAAATTACTTTGTAAACACTTCGAATTGGGCCGTTGAATATGATTTTCGCATCAATTTTAATAAACGTTCAATTTAAACAGCTGAATTCTTCTTTATTTCGCAAAGTTGACGGCCAAGATTAATCATATAATATGTTTAGGCATTTACACGTATGCCTGCACCAGAATATCTTCATGGAAAGTCGAAATGAAAAAATACAGCTAAAACAACTAACACCACTACTCACCGTTATTGATTTCCTACCTCTGTGGCAGCCGCATCTCTCGGCGTGGTGGACATCAGGTAATAGGGTGTGGTATATGTGTCCGCAATATGTACCAGCATTTATAGTTTTGGCACATACGATATAGGGAGGTTGTTATTTCATACTTGTACGTGTACGCGAAGCAAATTCATAATATATATAATGATAAATATCTGCTAAATTAAGCGAGTCGCGCGCTATATAGGACACTCTTCACGTTTAAAACTTGTACCGTAGGTTTGAAAACCCATATGCTTATTGAATCCTACAGGTACACGTATGAAGTCGCAACGTTTCCTCTTATTTTCTGTTATTGACATCTGTGTATGCAATTTACGTTCCCAGATTTAAAGCATTCAATTTAACGTAAGAAACAACTTTGAATCTAATATACACATTTCAGAATGGTTGTAATTAGTTTGAATGAGTTTCAACTGAAAAAAAATCTTAAATCATGAGCCTGCACGACAGTGATTGGAAGTCTTTCTTTTAAAGTCTGCATAGAAACTTCCTAATGGAAATATAAATCTTCATTATGTTGTAAGCAAGCTGCAGTTGTTTCCATAATTAACCTGCTTCTTGTGTTCTCTTGCAGCTTCCGAACCATAATTAATTTAACATCAATTCCGTTTGGAAGAACTCTGTTTAACGTTTATGAAATCGGAATGCCTTAATTAAGCGATTATACTAAAGGAACCAGCATGGGAACAATATGTACAGCGGACAGATTGTGGATTTAGGTTGCGAAATAAATACCTGTAAGATAAGATTCTGTTTAAATGTGAATGTATTTGACATTTGAGTAGAAAAATATTGCTTTCTGAGAAGCAGAACTCGGTGCCAGTATGAGTTGTGTTAGCAGACAAGTTTCTTTTGATCAATTAATAATTCGGTAATTGGTTGCACTTGTACTTGTCTCATAGCAAACAATAAAGAAATTTAAAAAATGATTTTAAAAAAAGAAAAAAAGTTTTAGATGAAAAAAGAAAAGAAAAAACAACAGAAAAATGACATACAGGATCAAACACAATCATATTGTAATCGACCAGCAGTATACTAATACATGTAATAGGTCTAGCTATGTAATACGCGTTTCATAAACCCGTTGAATGGCCAGAAAAGTTGTTTTTTGCTGAAACGTGACTGATTTAAATTAATCAGGGAAGCATTAAGATCATGATACATTTCATTTTTTAAAAACTCCATTAAAATCTTCATACTTTGTAGTTTGTGCACATACGTGGATAAATTTTGTACAAAAATTATAAAAGTACGAAATATCTATTTGAAAAATGGTCATTTATGAAAAATGACTCTCTTTCCCTTCTGTTTTTATTGTGGGAATAGGGAGTGACAGTATCAGTTTTATAACGAGTAGTGAAGCATTAAGATGCTATTAAATCACAAAACGTTTTACATCATTAAAAAAAATAAAAGATTAAAGTTTGTGCTCATACGTGGATAAATTTTATACTAAAATTATAAAAGTACGAAATATCTATTTGAAAAATGGTCATTTATGAAAAATGACTCTTTTTCCCTTCTGTTTTTTATTGTGGGAATAGGGAGTGACAGTATCAATTTTATAACGAGAAGGGAAGCATTAAGATGCTATTAAATCACAAAACGTTTTACATCATTAAAATAATGAAAGATTAAAGTTTGTGCTCATACGAGGATAAATTATGTGGAATAAAAAATAAAAGTTATTACAATTTAAAAGAAAACATTTCCTATATATCTCTTTAGTAGCAAAATCAATCGGATCGGGAAATCGATAACGCCGATAGCGTTTTTTCAAGGGAGACAATTTCATCGATAAGCCAGCGATTTAGCTATGATAGCTGGCAATGGCGACAACAGTGTAATTTTGGTAAGCGAATGAAACAGGGAAATATCACCTATAGAAACTACATGGCCTTTGCCTTTCTCTATATTTTTGTGTCAGGTTTAAGATAACTATTTAAAACAATAAGGATTTGTAATCTAAAACATGTGTGTTTTTCTTGTGACAACATTTAAAGGGTTATTTGTGAATTTACATGTTAATAAAATTATTGTCTGCACAAGACAGTTTATGGTCACAAAAAGCAAAATACCATATATCTTGCAGGAACATTTTGTCTATATTTGTCTATAACAGTTTATGCTGTTTCTCGAAAATCATAATAAATACCTGTCGTGTCCAATTAAATACAATAATCTGTCGGTAAAACTTCCGCACCACTTCCTAGACATGCACATACACATGTCATGAGGAAGAATTGACCAACAACAACAACTTCAAGCTGAAGTAATCATTCTTCAAAATTAATGAAAATAAACCGTATGCGGGTTCATCAAATTTTTACTTTACAAAATTGAAATATATATCATTCAAAAGATATATTCATTGGGTGTAAGAAATCGCTTGCACCTAAGATTTCATATCAATGGTTTGATACAAAATGTTGCTTTAAATAAACGCAAGTATTACACCGTAGCACATTTCATATAGAAGATAGAAGGGAAAAAATGACGAAATGATGGCATCATAAATCGTGGAGTGGGTCAATCGAAATTAAAGATTAAATTTGTTTTTAAAATAGCATTTGATGAATCAAATGTTTAACATGGATAAACTTTTTGCACCTAAGGATTATTATTTCTAGTATTTTTGTTATTAAGTAAAATGTGTACATGCCCTTCTTATTTCTATATAGAAAATCTGAGCGCTATCGATTATATTGGCCGGAGGAATATTCTTCGGAATGAGAAATTCGAACATACATCGAGACAATTCTGAACATGAAGTACGCAAATATACTATGTGTATGTTCATTTATGTCTGCCCATGTATCACGTGGTTTCAGCATTATACTAAACTTTATCAGACAACTCATTTTAAGTATTATTACTGTAGTAGTAGTAGTAGTAGTAGTTGCCAGACTTTTTGCAACACCATCATTCGCTTGTTGTGCTATTATGAGAATACAAGAGAAAATCTCACACGAATATTCTTGTTCACTGTTTGTATTATAAATTTTAGATGATGTATTGACTAAGCTATAAAAGTTTGCTGTACAGATGGAATAATCAATGCAAAATGATGCCGTTTGTTCAACTAATATATATGATAATTGATTCATCATTAATAAACAAATAAACGATGTTGAAGCCCTGGAGACAATGTTACTTTCTCACCACAACCAAATCAGCGAGGGTAATCCGATAGTGTATGGAAATATGGTACCTTATGTAATAAAACAAAGGGCGACGATGTATAAAGACTGGACAAAAACACTTACTTTTCTTCCAATGTAACAGAAACTTATGCTACTATTGTAATATTCGAATAGTGTAAAGCTCGGAAAAACTTCCCTTTTGCATAAAAGTGGGGAAATAGACAACATTTTTCCAATTACAGAAATTGTTACCCAGCGACAAAAGAAAGAAAACATGTTAACTGTAAGGAATTTTACCGCATTTGTCTTTCAATAAAACCGGTGTTGTGTTAACAATATTTAATTCAATGAAAATATGTAAATATGTATAGATCCAGTTTCCATTTGTCACTACATGTATGTGATGAAACATTGGCTCGATAGGAAAATCAAGCACCTTAAAGACAAGTGAAGTCAGCGCACGGTCTTCGTACCCCTTTCCTCCATTGCCGCAACACACACACACTAATATATATATATTGCAAATTTAGACATTTTATAAAATTTCTACTAACACTGCATGCGTACATCATAACCTATATTCTGTAGATTAAGGGTAAAACAGCGTTTTCCTAGACATTTGCAGACGACACATCATTCGTGTGAAATACGAGAGAATACACCGAGTCTGTTTGTAATATCAATTTTAGACGATATATTGATTAAGCAATAAAATGCGGAAATAAAAAAAGAAGTATTCAATGCATAATTGATGCCGCTTGTTAACTAATAAATATAGAATAAACGCTTAACAATTCACGCGCTAATTGATGCAAAATTAACGAATATTTAAACGGTATTATAACATCTGTAAGCAAATATGGCTGTGTGATCACTTGCTCAGCCCAAAAAAGGTTTCAATAGCAAGGTCAAAAGTATTTTTAAAATCTTGCAAGGTTACAGAACACCGTAGTATAGATACCATTATATACACTAGTGTCTGACTGGTTGTGTCTGAGTTCAGTTTTGAATTGATCTAATGGTCAGGTTGTCCAATAAAACTTATCTCAATTTCCGTTTTACTCTCTGGAACTTTAAAACAACTGCAATATAGTTGATACAAGGAAATTCATTGATGCAATTATCAAAGACGCCGCCAAGTGTTGTGTCTGAAGTACATTCTATACTGCAATATGAGAAATTACCTAATCATTACTGTATTAGACTGACTGGTTACAAATTATCAACATTAGCAATACAATATATGTTATAAAATGTTAGAAACAGTCAAGAATAAACATGATAAAGAAGTATTACCATGCAATACAAATCCTCTACATGCAATGACCTTGACATTGTGAATATGTGATCCCTTTACATACAAAATTAAATTAATTATTTCACCAACTAAGGTCAGCACCTGTGGAAAGTTCTTATATACAGGTGCATGTGTATGAAGTTTCACATAAATGCAGTTTGTTTGGAAACGAGAAAATGCTGAAAGTTAATTTTTTTAGGGTTGTGGTTCACAGAAACCATTGTTTTTATTATCATAATGTAATGAGTGTTTTCTATTCACTGATAAAGTTTCACGTAATCAGGTAATGTTATTTCCTACAATTTCATTGGATATTTGGAAAACATTGCTCTTTCGGAAAACTTTACTTAGATAATCTTAATAAATCGGATCAACATTTTGACGAATGTTTAAATAAAAATAATATTTTCTGCTCTACAAATAAGGAGTGGCATGACAAATAACATTGTTTTATATCACATAATAATTTGCATTACATACATTTTTGAGGTTTTCTTTATTCCATTTTTGTTTATTCACTAAAATATGTTGTGCAATATCGTGGGTCCTTTAACACACTATTCACTGTGTTCTGTTTATCGTTTCGAAACTATTCATTACCATCTTTACATGGTCCAAAATAAAAGTGTATCCCATATACTCGACGTCGCCTCCTGGCGGCGTCGAATAAATACGATGGGCAGATAGAAGTTATACACTTCTTGACCTAACACAGAATATCCCTCGTAGGCTTCTATGGGGGATAGATTAATACTTCATACTATTAGAACAATGCCTTGGTAATAGTCCTATTTTGCCTTACTGACATTTTATATTCCCTGAGAATGGCACTTTGTTACCAATATTTCGAGAGGAAAGATTTATAACTTAAAAGAACCGATAACAGTGCGACACTATATGATAAACATTGGTCACGTGAGAATTATCAGACAGAAAAGTTTATCGGCATGGTATAGTTAGAGAAAGACAGAAAGCTGAAAATGACTTCACTGTTGCTTTTCCAGCAATAGCGCTTTTTTTCAAGGTTTCGTGTTAATATTTTTTTTCTGATTCCATGGAATCGAGCGTTTTACTTCAAAACTTAAAATGACATCTTGTGCACGTGATTTCGAGACGGGATTTGAAAATGTCTTCGAGATAGCCGGAATTTCGAGATAACCGATTTACAATCTCCGTACAGTAAGAAAAATGCCTTGATGATAATTGTTGGCGGTCTTGTAGACAATTCTGGTTTCAATGAGACTAACACTTTAGCATGAGAAGATATAGGAGACAATTTGCCTCATGAAAATTTATAGCGTGATTATCCAAAGGTTAGCTGTAGAAAGTTGAGATGAGTTCATTTTTTTTTCGCAACTGCCGATGAGTTCAAATAGCGGTTAACAAGTTTATAAGGTTTCAAATATATAGTTTTAGAGTTGGCAATCAATATGAAATTTGAAGTGTATATGCAAACACCATGTGATTATGATACGGAAAAAGACGGACAGTTTCTTTCAACAACCTAAAACAAGTTCATTTGCAAAGTTTTCAAAAACCTGATTGCGAACTATATAGTTGATACATAATCTCCTTTTCATAAAAGCACATACTGTCTATATATCAAACCTACATCGCACACTTCTATAATTCAAAAGGAGTCGGCAAGAAAATTCAATGCCTGTATAATTCCTGTGTCCGTAAGTACTTGTGCGAGCAGTTGCTGAGACGGAAATATTATGTAAAAGTACAAATTGACAAGTGAATCTCTTTTATAGCCATGCTACTTCTTTCAGAATAACGAGAAAATCTGTTAAATGTAATCATTGTAGTTGTGACATATTAGCCAAGAAGAAATATGTTTTGGACTATTGTACACTATCGAGTTGATTAAGGCGACGGTAATAAATTAGTCACGTGATGTGAATTTAAGGGCGGACGAGGTAATAAACTAGGGATACACTTGTTGTTCGAATTTAAGGAATAACGAGAAAATTATTAGGAGTACCTGTCTCTGAAACGCCGCACTGTCTATGTCGACTTTCATTTATCAAGTCAGAAGTATGTAACTGTCAAAACCACGTGTCTTATATGTTAAAATTCGTATTAGTAAATTGTGGCGTTAAATTGCGAAACAGGTTTATTATAATTACATAGCCATGTTTCTCGTCAATGTGGTTAATGCGAAACGCATCTATCTTAAAATTGTATCTTGTCAAGTTTCTGTAACCTTCAATTAGTTCTATTATGTTAATGCTATTACATGTCAAGTGCGAGTTATCATGTAAAATGTGGTGAACTTGTCGAAACAATTGTCTATTAGTCAAACGCAATGTTTTTATGTAAATTCGTTGATTTCCAAGACTTCATTATGTAAAAGTATTTATCATGTCAAAGAGGGCTTTGTAATGTCTTTATGCTAAATCATGTTATCTAGTCAAAAGTGAGTACTTCAATCCAGTACGTTACTATTAACTATCATGTTTATTTGTCAAATTGGTTTACTTAGTCAAACTCTGAAGTTTTCAAAACAGCTATCTGTTAAGTATTTAATCAAATTCTATAATTTACAGAAAACATATGAGATCGCTAACGTGAGAACATACCTTAACATAGCTTTTGACATAATAAGATATTATTTGGACAAGTTAACATCTCACTTTGACATGATTACATGAAATGTCCCAACATGAGAGAGCTGCGGCGTTCCATACTTGTCAGTGTTGTATTCAGAGTTCAACAAAGCAAAAATGTTGAGGGCAGCATTAACTGTACATTCAATCAACAAAGAATATAGTAATTATTTTTGGAGTAACACGTGTCCAGATGCCTTTAGCTTTCCTTATTCTGAATGATTACCTCGGGCTTGTTTTCATACAGTGCTTACCTTATTCTTTTGTTTTCTTCATCTTTCATTTCTTTTGCTCTTCCAATAACTTCACGTATTTTGGCAACTTCATCTGGTGACAGATGGCTAAGATCCGGTTCCGGTGGGTCCATGGGAGAAGGTATCCGCATGGAACCCAACGAAGATCTTCTTCCGGCACGTGAGCCGTAAGAGTAAATCGACTGCCAGTCTGATACCTGGCTCTCGGAATCAGACGGCAGACTCCCTTCGTTTCCCATATTCCAAATGTAGTTTAAATATTGAACTAAGAACCAATCACGAAAATTTACACTGAATATATAAATCCGAAGGCACAAACAGACGACAGATAAAACTGAGCTCACAAGCACGTTGTACAGTCCGGTAACCAAACATGGCGATTGATTCCGAATTCCAAATAAAACTAACGTGAACATAGATATTTAATATATTGCATCAGCGCGTTTTTATGTCTGCGACAGACCAAGATAAACAAATAGAATCTGAAACAGCGTAAAATTGCAACATTTTATTGGCGTAGAGAATATTTCTGGTATAAGGCTTAGGTTTTTAATGGCCACACTGCAACTATATCCATTCACGCAATCCTCACAGGAACAAATATTGAATTTTTACAATACTGCTTACTCCATATCAGGACACTTTAACCAAAACATCCGCAAACTCTATTGATCATAGACAGGGCAGTTTCAAGAAACTTTTGCATCCAAATACATAGCACAGCTCATACCTTTGTAATTTCACTTAATTCTGATATCCGACTGTATTTTATAACGACACAGACAAATAACTACATAGTACGCACGATTCTTGAAGTGCTTATTGGAATATGAACATGTTTGGTTCACAGACCAAACAAGCCATAGATAGATCGATTTTCCTGTTCTAATGCTAGCTCTGTGTGCGAGAGTAATATCTCTTAAATCTGCCTATGAATCGATTGGGTCTTTGTACGTTCCTGGTTTTTCAATAGAGATGAGAGGGCTTGCAGTCTGTGCCACTAGAGGGAATCTATTTCTATAATCGATACGGACATTCGACTTAATGGCGACCATAGAATGGCGCGATTGCGCAATAAACATATTCTAAGTTGTATACTTGTTTGGAAATCAAAGCGCTGATGGCATTTTGGTACGATATCTATAATAACGTCAAATAACGATCGTCTTCCGGTAACATCCGAGAGTTTAGTAAGAGAGCAGTTCTTTGTTCTAGACAATAGAAGACCGCTCGATATCTATTACGGATATTATGCGGTTAATGTTTAAACGCTGTTGAAATCAAAGCAGATTTTTTTAAAGGTAGAGTGATCTAACAATGGCATTTCCTTTCGATAGATACGCGCCTATTCCATTTAGAAAAGGAAAGACCTACACACGTTATATTACAAATTATATTGCACTCTGAAGATTTGTCAGTGTGAGGGGCGTGTCATTAAACACGTAAGAAACAAGGACAAATGCGCGACCTATTCGTCGTTGGGTAACTTTTACTTAATTTATAATATTGCAGAAAGAACAGAGATATAGGTATTCTTTGAGAATTAATTCAATTCATATTACTTTTTGTGATAAATAATGAAAGCATGCGTTTTTGGCCACGGACCTTTAATATACATGAAGATTCGATAATTGTGACCGCCGATCATTTGCGGCTTATCTATCGAAATTTCAAATTACATAGCTCATGCTTTTATTTCGATGTAAATGAGATGAGAAACCAAAATTTGTAGTCCTGTTCGGCGCCATATAACCTATACTGTGTTGGTGCGCCGTAAAACCCAAATAAATAAAGGATATTTGTTTGTTTCAGTGAAATATCAATTTTATTTCACAAGTGTGCATCAAAAACTGATATTTTCACGAGTGGCGTAGCCACGAGTGAAAATGACTTTTTTGGTGCGCACGAGTGAAATAAAATTGATATTTCACTGACACAAACAAATTTTCTTTTTATTTCATGTGTAAAACTCTACGTTTGTTGCGTAATTTATAAAATGTCGAAAATCGCGGGAAAGATCAACAGAAAGCATAACACAAATGACGTCATTTTAACGACGTCAACGTCATTATGGTCCCCGGTATTCATAACGCTCGGTATACAATTTGACTTCAATCGCGGCGGAGGACCGGAACTAGTTCGGCAAAAACAGTGAAAAACTAGAAAATGCTTTTGTAAAAAAGCGCATGTCTCCCCCAATGCAAAGTCCTATAGGCAAGAAGTCAATAGGGGTCAGGAGCGAAAGTCAAAGAGACACTGATGGTTGGCTGCAATAGGGATCATCTACTTGGCATGTCCAGTCATCCCGCTAAATTTCAACACTCTTGGCCTAGTGGTTCTCCAGTCACTGTTCAGGCTCCTGTGACCTTGACCTTTGATCAAGTGACCTCAAAATAAATAGGGGTCATCTACTCTGCATGTCCAATCATCCTATTAAGTTTCAAGATTGTAGGTAAAGTGGTTCTCAAGTTATTTCCAAAAAATGATTTTACATGAACAGGCCACTGTGACCTTGACCTTTAATAAACTGACCCCAAAATCAATAGGGGTCATCTACTCTGCATGTTCAATCATCCTATGAAGTTTCAACATTCTGGGTCAAGTGGTTCTCAAGTTATTGATCGGAACTGGTTATCAATGTTCAGGCCCCTGTGACCTTGACCTTTAACGGAGTGGCCTCAAAAACAATAGGGGTCATTTACTCTGCATGAACAATCATCCTATGAAGTTTCAACATTCTGGGTCGAGAGGTTCTCAAGTTATTTATTGGAAATGGTTTTCCATGTTCAGGCCCCTGTGGCCTTGACCTTTAACAGAGTGACCTTAAAATCGTTAGGGGTCATCTACTCTGCATGACCAATCATCCTATGAAGTTTCATCATTCTGGGTCAAGTGGTTCTCAAGTTACTGACCGGAAATGGTTTTCAATGTTCGGGCCCCTGTGACCTTGACCTTTCACAGAGTGACCCCAAAATCGTTAGGGGTCATCTACTGTGCATGATCAATCATCCTATAAAGTTTCAACATTCTGGGTCAAGTGGTTCTCAAGTTATTGACCGGAAAATGGTTTTCAATGTTCAGGCCCCTGTGACCTTGACCTTTAATGGAGTGACCCCAAAATCGACAGGAGTCATCTACTTTGCATGTACAATCATCCTATGAAGTTTCAACATTCTGGGTCAAGTGGTTCTCTAGTTATTGATCGGAAATGGTTTTCAATGTTCAGGCCCCTGTGACCTTGACCTTTGATGGAGTGACCCCAAAATCAATAGGGGTCAATTACTCTTTATGACCAATCATCCTATGAAGTTTCAACATTCTGGGTCAAGTGGTTCTCTAGTTATTGATCGGAAATGGTTTTCAATGTTCAGGCCCCTGTGACCTTGACCTTTGACAGAGTGACCCAAAAATCAATAGGGGTCATCTACTCTTCATGACCAATCATCCTTTGAAGTTTCAACATTCTGGGTCAAGTGGTTCTCTAGTTATTGATCGGAAATGGTTTTCAATGTTCAGGCCCCTGTGACCTTGACCTTTGACGGAGTGACCCCAAAAACAATAGGGGTCGTCTACTCCAGCAGCCCTACAACCCTATGAAGTTTGAAGGTTCTAGGTCAAATGGTTCTCCAGTTATTGCTCGGAAATGAAGTATGACGTACGGACGGACGGACGGACGGACAGGGCAAAAACAATATGTCTCCTTGGGGAGACATAATAAAAATGATAATCTACTGTTTCAAAACTGTGGATTATCACTTTTATTTCACTGAGAATACTCTATAATTCACTGGAAAACATAAAATAAATAAATAAAATCATCTGGAAAAAATGAATCATTTAGACTGCAGTTTTAGATGAACATGCTTTGAAACTGTTACTTCATTTTCATTTGTAACAAAATTGAGGGAAAAGGGGCTGTACTACAAAATCAGATTGTTAGGTCAGAATCCGTAGACACTTCATACAGAGTTGTAATTAGATACTGAAGCACCCGAGATTACATGTACGCAAATAAGGCGATATGTATTATATTTCTGTGAATGAACATCGAGGGCTTAGAGCGAAACTGGTCTATCTGCTTCTATTTCTATATACAGATAGACCAGTTTCGCTCTAAGCCCTCGACATGTCCTACAGCGGAGCGTTCAGAGATGACGGTAAATGTTTTTTTAAAACACGTGTCTACATACCTATATATACATGCGTAAGTTGATTACAATGCTGACGGTTTGCAGGTTTAGTAGACAACATGGGGGAAGAACGACAAGCTGCTTTCCGAGTTGCTAACAAGACAGCTTAGCGCAATAGGGAGAGAGCAGATCTATAGTCTCGGGGTCGCGAGTTCGACCACCGGGTGCCACCGGGACGTATGTTCTCCATGACGATTTGATAGAAGACATTGTGTCTAACATCATTCGTCCCCAACCTCCGACTCATATGGGGAAGTTGGCAGTTACTTGCGGAGAACAGGTTTGTACTGGTACAGAATCCAGGAACACTGGTAACTGCCCGCCGTTACATAACTGAAATACTGTTGAAAAAACGGCGTAACAGTACTAACTTGTTCTCGAAATGATTTTAGGCATAATGTCTTTTATAGAATCGTCACGGTGAGCATACGCCTCAACCGGAGATCGAACTCGGGTTGCTACAATCCGTAGATTTGCGCTCTCCCCATTGAGATAAGCTGGCGGACAATTAGAATTAATGGAAGCGATGGGCTAGTGGTTAAGGTATAAGCTGCTAAACCCGTGGGCCGTAGATTTGAGCTACCTGGAATCACGACCACTTATGTACAGGAAGAGGACTCGAGAGTGAATCAATTAAGCTTGAAATATTCACCACAATCGTGCTAAAATAAATTAGAACATGTGGAGGGTAAAATGTTGGTGCTGGACAACAGACAGTCAAGTATGCGCATACAGATCACTGAAATGGGTTTGTCACGTTACTGTTTGACAATAAAACAAACCAAAATGTTTTACTTTTTAAAGATTTATTCTATAAAATTTACAATATAGAGAATAAAATAAAATAACGTATCAAGTGAAGAAAGACATGAAAATTTTAACAAATTTATATATATGAATTTCAATATGAGAGTTATGGCAACTAGCGTCTAAATCATATAGGTGGTGAAAAAAAGTGTCTATAAACCCATATTTTTCAAATTAAGTTTATTAATTATCAAAAGGGGGTTTTCACGTATAGTAAAAAACTTTTGAATATAATAATAATAATGTTTGCACCATTGCTAAAATATATAGCGGATTTTTTGTGTGTGTCAGTTTAAGATTTAAACATCTTTCACCGAGTGAACACCAGTGGCACTTTTTCTTATGAGTGGGGTAGCCACCGGTGAAAATGAAGTTTCTTGTGTTCAGGAGTGAAAGATATTTTGATCTAATATTTAAAACAAGAAGAAATTACCATATATATTTCACTCTAGCATTTCAAGGATTCACAAAAACATGTTACATAATTCAACCGTTCCATATTTGTAATTTCCTTCACTTCTACAACCTACTAAATAAAAATCATTTCACACAAAAAAACAAACAAACTTCAATCTCCCTGTAACAAAATCAATATTCTGTGTATATACGCTCCATGTACATACTCCTATACCATCAGTTACGTATGTTTGAAAAATTTTACAACACAGAAATTTTGTGAAAAACCGCAAGTTGACCTTTTGCATGCGAAGATGTTTGTGAATAGTTTATACATGTGATATATAAAATGTTTGCAGACAACTGTCAATAAATGATCTGTTGAGGCAGGTTCAAAGTGAAAACAATAGTATTCTTATTGCTAACTGATAGCTTGCTTTTACTATCTACGAATTTCGAAGTACTTGCTAAACCCTTTCCTTAACTTAGGTGTGTCTTTAATTTGGCAAATATTTACCAGTAATCACAGACATTTCTATGCCACAAAATAAACCACTGATACAGTATATTACTGTTTTCCTACATAAGGAATTCGTCTGTTTCTAAAAGAAATGTTTTGTTTTTTGTAGAGTGCCATTTTTCAACAGTATTTTCCAGTTAATGTAACAATATTAACCTTATCAGTGTTCCTGGATTTTGTACTAGCCTGTTCTCTGCAAGTAAATGCCAGCTTCTTCACATGAATCAGCGGTGAAGGATGAAATGATTTCAGACAAAATGTCTTCTAACAAATCGTCACAGAGAACAAACACCTCGCCCAGGGTTCAAACAAGATACCCCACAACCCACAGATCTGTGCGCTCCATATTAAGCTAAGCAGGTGGGCCTGCATTCATTTTATTGTCTCATGGAATGTATACATCAAATAAAATCTGGTTAAACCGAACTTTCTCACAATATAGCTTTGCACCAATATATATTTGTGTCATGTATATTTATAATCTAAAAAAGTTCTTAAAATCTGTAAAAAGAGAAAAAAAGTTTCATAAAATTTAATAAAATATATGCTAGTATTCAGCTGTTGCTGAAAAATAGAATTTGGAATTCCTTGTACATCTATTTTCAAGTAAATCAGAATATTGCTATATAATCCATAGAAAACTGGTTACACAGAAATTTACAAGCTAGTCTGCAGGCAGTGAAGCAAGGTAATATGCACAATATACATTTAATTAAAACTTTGGTTATCATAGACAGTCAATAACCAGTGTAAAACATAACTATAAAGATAGAAAATGGGACTCAATTCAAATAAATACAAACCACCCAATATAAATTATATCTTAGTTTTGTATTTTTCCAGCGTTTTGCCTAATGCAACAAAACTTTCATCATTCCAGAGTAAAATCAAGAATTCTTTCACCAAGTGTACACTAGATTCAATATTTTGTATGAACTGCATATCCACACATGAAAATGTAAAATTTACAGATTGGCTATTCGTCTTTTCAATGATTTGAACCAATGTTTACCTGTGTTGCATCAAGCCAAACATAGAAAAAGTAAAATTACATGTCACATGAAGAGAGAGGCTTTATTGGAACAAAGAATGTGAAAAAAAATCCTGAATTGACTGGTCATTGTTGACCTGTCATAAAACATGCTGTTAAAGAAAGGCACAGGCTAAAATAAACAAGGCAGTCTGAAAGAAAGCTAAATCTCCTGCCACTGTTATGGATAGTGAAAGGGTAAACCTTTGACCTTGAGCTGTGACCTTGACCTCGAACTGACATGACTGACTCATGAATTCTGAGTTGTGACCTTGACCTTGAGTTGACATAGCTGAATCACGAGTTCTTGATGTGGTGATCATTTGACCAAAGTTTAATGAAAAACCTTCAAGGGGTTTAGGAGATACAGAGTGGACACAAAATGGAAGGCTCAAACCTTTGTGACCTTAACCTTGAGCCGGCATGGCTGACTCATGAGTTCTGCACATTGTCTTGATGAGGTGATCATTTGACCCAGGTTTCATATGAATCTTTCAAGGGGATTAGGAGATACAGAGCGGACACAAAATGGAAGGTTCAAACCTTTGACCCTGAGTTGTGACCTTGATCTTGAACCAATATGGCTGACTCATGAGTTCTGCACATCGTCTTGATGAGGTGATCATTTGACCAAAGTTTCATGAAAATCCTTCAAGGCGTTTAGGAGATACAGAGTGGACACAAAATGGAAGGCTCAAACCTTTAACCCTAAGTTGTGACCTTGATCTTGAGCTGGCATGTCCGACTCATGAGTTCTGCACATCCTCTTGATGAGGTGATCATTTGACCCAAGTTTTATAAAATTCCTTCAAGGGGTTTAGGAGATACAGAGTGGACATGAAATGGAAGGCTAAAACCTTTGACCTTGAGTTGTGACCTTGACCTTGAGCCTACATGGCTGACTCATGAGTTCTGCACATCGTCTTGATGAGGTGATCATTTGACCCAGGTTTCATGAAAATCCTTCAAGGGGTTTAGGCGATATGGAGCGGACACAAAAGTGTTACAGATGGACGAAAGGATGGACAGACGGAGACCATTCCTATAACCCCCCACCACTCGTGGCAGGGGATTAATAAAAATGTGATATTGTACCATAACAATGTCAGTTTCTTGAAATTATGAATAAAAGGGTGATATTGCACCATAATAAGGTCCATTTCTTTATTATTATTATCATATTGTATTTTTAGAGGTAACATACAAAAAGGAAAATAACTACATACATACTGTAGAAAAAAATAATATACTTGTAGGAAAAAATGTAAATGACTACATACCTCAATAAAAAGAAGTTACATGTACAATTTTATATAGGTGTTATATATACAGTGATAAATCTATAGGCACATTTTTCTAATATTGCAGGAAAACTATATAACCAGGAAAGTTTATGGACAGCTCATTTTTTAAATTATTGCACGACTCCTTATATACACTGATGGTCCATAGTTTGTGCTATTAACTGGGATATAGTTCAACAGTAAAGTTTGCTGCCTTAAAGTCAAAACTTAAATGAAAAAAAATACGGACATTTATTTCTGATGTCCAATAATAAAACACTTATTGAATGGCTTACTGGCAAACTTGAAACTACTGGCACTTAAGCCTTTGGACCTCAGGCAATAGTTTTGACTATTGACCTGCAAGCCATTCAATAAATATATAACATTACACCTCGTTTGAATATTTCCCTCTTTACTAAATGTGACCTCAAGTGGTCTACAGTATGACAGTTGCCATTATTACTACCCGCAGCGTGACTTTTAACAGTTTTTTTTTTCCCCACAGCATCCTCCTTATCGATTTTGGACAATGTAACTTAATATTTATAAATAAGATCAAACACAATCTTTCTTTGGTATAAATATAACAAATAATACATGCCACTTTAGTCAGCTAACAAGAGCTCTTGGGGACAGCCTTGTGAATTGAATGAATATAGAAGTCAAAAAAGGGAAATAATTCTGTAAAAATGCAAAGTAGAGTTATGGAATTTGAGCACAGCATGACAGATCATGACAGTGAACAAGTCTGTGAACTTTCAGTCCATTCCCATCAGTGGGTACTGTGATACCAGCTTACATATAAAAACTTTACCAAAAATTATTAAATCGAAAAAAAAAGCCATAATTTTGTAAAAAAAATCAAAATAGAGTTATGGAATGTGTTCAATGTAGATCAGTTCATCAGTGCTAATAAGTATGGGAAGTTTCAATCCATTCCTAGAAGTGGTTACTGAGATACCAGCTTACATAAAAAACTTAACCAAATTGGGACGCCAACGCTGACACACGGGCGAGTCCAACAGCTCTTAGCTACCTACTCTTAAAATAGTCAAGATAAAAATGAGCAGGGACTTCTGCTCTGCTTGGATCCTTATAACATGGCTCAGTTTGTAAACTTATAAATTGATCTAAAAACCTTGTATATATATTTGTTTGTTTTTTTGCCTTAAAATAGTCTTGACCTTAACTGCTTAGTAGTAAATGATAGTTTCAATTCCGTGATTTTACCAGTTATTTTTTTAATGAAATATTCAAAAATTTAAAATATCAGCCATTGTTTAATTATCTCCACTTGAACTACTTTATTACTGAACACGTCTGTGTCAATATTACTACTTTTCAACTCATAACTGAAATGTTTGATAACAGTAAAAAAAGAGCTATCACTAAATGTGATAGATGTTTTACCCCTATAAAACTGCTTATTCAGTGGAAGTAAAGGCCTATAACTCTGCAATACTCTACCCTGAAAGAAAATACCTGTATCTACATGGCAAGTTAATTTTTGTATTAAGTTTTATTTGAATCACTTTAAACATAGGTAGTTTGTACCTCAAATAGTTTGCAAAGGATAAATTATATGACTTTATGACAGACAGATCCCCCACCCCCACAAACTTGGGTTTAGATGGGGCGTAAATATTTAAGCCGGGTATAATTGTCAATGGCAAAAAGTGGTATATTAGATGAGAAGATAGCCCCTCAATCAAGGAACATATTTGCCATTGTTATGAAAGGTGAGAGCTAAACTATTCTAAATGATCCTTTATCTAAATGAGGTCAGACCACTTTCGCTCTGACACCTTATTATCATAATTATCAGAAAACCATTATACCTTTAATAACATTTAAGCACATCAAACTAGATCCCTGTAACATTTCTTTCAGATTTCAGCTAAAACTGCAATAGATTTTGCACCCATAAACATTCATGTTTATACAGTAAACAGAAAGAATATTATCAGGTAAAACTTTTTATCTATACAACCTTATATTTATTACACTGTTATCACAATAAAGAAAGGCACCATTATACATTGTATATTACTGACTCTTAGAATGTGTAAAGTAATGCAAGAAATTTATTATATTTTCTAACTATATATACATGCAAAAACATTCAAGTATTTACAATTATTCTAAAACCATGTAGGGAAATGTGTACATTTTTCTATTTCAAAATTTACATCAATATTTTTCTACAATTCACTGTCAATATTTATCATTAAACCAATACTTGGAATGTAAGTTATATATTACACATCTCTTAAATACCGGTACATCTAAAATAAGAAACAAACAAAACTACACACTATTACAAACAATATGCAATTTTCTTGAGAAGTAAAACACCTGAAAATTTACACAACAATGACTTCTTTTGTCATTTATCATTACTACTAAAAATAATTTCTAAAAAAACAGTTAAACATGAAAGGTTACAACCATACTGAATACTAGACATTATGGACCCAATTTAGGACGTAGAGATTCAGTCATCTGTTAATTATCTCTCTTCTTTGCAAAAAAACCCATCTTTTTTTATCGACATCCCATTTAATACTTTGTGCAAATGTGATAAGAAGTATGCAAATAGGGTAAAAAGTTGAGATGTAGTCACATTCCCCCGCCCACGAAAGTTCCTTACCTTGGTTAAGCTATATATCTAAAATTCACAAAAAGAAAAATGTTTGAAAAGACAACCTTCTATTTTGTAGAAAAACTGCACTATATTTATGTACAGTACTTCAGATAAGTAACTCATAAAAACTGCTAACTCACATACAAGTAACTCATAAAAACTGCTAACTCACATACAGTCAGATTCTAATAAAATGATAAATATGAATACATTACATAAAACGGTCATATAGTAGTTTGGCCACACCTAATATATACAGAACGTGAAGAGAATATAAATTGAGCAATTTGAAAGATGATATACATGTAGAACTATAACAAAGAGATTAACAGATAAAGCTGTGTATATTGTTAACAAGTGCTAAACTATGAGAGCTTCTATGATTGTCTACGAAATATGGGATGCCATATTAAAGCTACATGCACAGTTTGGGTGAAATTTTTCCACATTTTCATTTCCACCAAGTTTGGCATAGAATGTATATGTGACACTGAAAAATTGAGTACAAATAAGTGCTAGACATTGGTGAAAAAAGCAAGAGGAATGTTGATATTCTCCATTATTTAAAAAAAACAAAACATTGGGATGGTTTACTTCCCTATGCACAAAATATATGGTAGTTTATTAGGATATATTGCAAAATTCATGTCAGTAAATCTGTACCATTGATAACTTTAACAGAAAAAAATTGCCTAAACAATGTGAGAGTCTCTTTGAGAAATACAATTTTGAGGAATGTATTTTGCTGAAGATCAATATGCAAAGTTTAGGAGCAGTTAACATTAGTTTAAAGGCATCTTTGCTTCAATTTTAACAAAGTATTTCAGTTATATAATGGCGGGCAGTTAACCTAACCAGTATTACTGGATTCTGCACCAGTACAAACCTGTTCTCTGCAAGTAACTGCCAACTTCTCCACATGAATCAGTGATGGACAACAATGATTTCAGACACACTGTCTTTTATCAAACTGTCACAGAGAACATGCACCTCGCCCATGAATCGAAGTCACAACCCGTGATCCGTAGATCTGCCCCGTCCCATTGAACTAAGCGTGTAGACTTTATTTCCAAGGAGACTTAATATCATTACAGCAACAATGCAACACTCCTGAAAAAGTTTTTTCCATTTACCATGCAAAGTAATTCTATTACCGTATATTCTGCATATAATGCACACCAACATACATTGTGTATGTAATTTGCATTGTTTCTAATAAAACTGATGAAACACAAAGGATCTTAAACATGACTCATCAAAACCCAACTTAGAAATCATTTCTTTTTACATCTTTTGTAGTCATATTGATGCGGTGGAAAATGTCTTGTATTTTAACTTCTAATATAAAGAGCACAGTCAAAATGTATAGGCAAGAAGACACAAAAACCTGCATGTTTAGCAAAGAGAAATACAGTATCACACTGAAAAGTACATGCCAACAATGCAATATACAGAGAACCCCGATATTTTTTCAAAACATTTTAGCCAGTCATGATTTTCTAGCTTCTTCAATAATTAATATACTTAAAAATCATAGAAGCTCCATATCTACTCTCATTGTTTTAATAACTAATGATACAAATGTACAGGTATGATTACATCATGTTAATTGTAATATCTTCTAGAATTCTCCTCGAGATAAAATATGACTTCATTTTATGACATTCTAGTCAACAAAAATCTAAGATGCAAAATGAACACTGAACACAGGCCTTCAGCAAAATTGAGAAGTTATTCAGAGCAAGGTGTAAAGTTGCAAAGAGAAAGATGTAAAGTTAATAAGAGAAAAGTGTAAAGTTACTCGGAGAAATGTGTAAATTTACTCAGAGAAATGTGTAAAGTTATTTAGAGTAAGGTGTAAAGTTACTCAGAGTAATGTGTAAAGTTATTTGGAGTAAGGTGTAAAGTTACAAAGAGCAAGATGTAAAGTTACTCAGAGCAAAGTGTAAAGTTTTAAAGTTACTCAGTGCAAAGTGTAAAGTTACTCAGAGCAAAGTGTAAAGTTACTCAAAGCAAACTGTAAAGTTATTCATAGAAAATGTTCATTTATTCAAAGTGAATACATAAAATTTGAACTTTGCACAATTTACAAATGTTCATCTATCTATCATCATATAAATCATATACAAAGCTTTGCATATACATGTATAGAACTAGCTTAGTCTTAAAGATCAAGATATACAATAATCAGATTAATTCAAATGCCTGATAAATATCTTACAATCATTCACCAAAATAGAAGCAAAAATCTCAGTAGATATAAAAATAGTGAAAAATAGTAAATACACTGTAAAAATTATTTTAAAAGTTATATCTTTGTCCGTTAATCAGACTTTCTCACAGCTTCCATAAAAACATAACCATGTTTAAAATGATTTTCATGTTTCAACTGCCCCTTTTTCTGAGACCAAGTTAGTAATACATGAAATGAGACCCTTACTCTGCATTACTGCCATACAATGTTAAGATAATTTTTTTGTATCACTTCAAAATGAAATCAACTTAAAAACAATGAATGATGTAGATCTATACATATTTTCAGTTTAACTAATTTTTATCAGAACTCGTCTTAATATATTTTTTCAAAAATCATGTTTACATATCAAGTATCTTAAATGTTAAGTTATAATTTGTGTCACTCTTATTCATTTCCTCATTAATAGCATCAGTAAAAAAATAGTTCAGTCATAGACAACCCTTTTTCTTCACATCTTTAGAAATTTATTGAAAAATAGAAAAAAACATCACATGGAGAAGCAAAATACTTTCTTCCTTTAAATCAAGGAGGTAATTAACCTTTACCATTAAATGAATGACATAAACAATAAAATGGAACTATAATCTCTAGAGTTTATATGCCTGCATAAAAAAGTGGTATAATTAAATTCATGTAAAAACTTTTCCTATCTACAGTACCTACGATTTCGTGCCATTATATTTTACACCACTATATATCTATTTCCACACACAGGGAAAGTTAGAAAGGCAAGTTCTGCATTATATAAACTATGCTACAGACTCTCCTTTTTGTTCTTTGTCTGGTAAAACAGGATCTTCCGGGGTATCTGCAGTATCCTTTTCTGTGTTTTCATCCCTTTCTGTAGTTTCGTTCTTTTCTGTACTTTCCTCCTTTCTTGGTGAAGGTTTCTTCTCAGGCTTTGGCTTTGGTGCAGGTTGTGGGCTCCCCGTGTCATGGTTGAAATTGGAGTTGCTAGGTAAGTCTTTGGAAGTACCTGTCAAATAAGAAAGGAAATATCAATCTTAATGATTTCTTTCTATGCATAACATCTATACATTCAAGTTCTCTCCATTATTCAGTAACTACACACTATTTAAAAGACTGATAAAATAAATCTCATCTGTAGACTATGAAAGGTACTATAAAAACAAGAGGGCCATGATGGCCCTATATCACTCACCAGAGTTGATCTGGCCTACTGACCTAGTTTTTGACCTCACATGACCTAGTTTCAAACTTGACCTAGAGATACATCAAGACAAACATTCTGACTGAGTTTTATAAAGACTAGGTCACAACTGTGGTCTTTAGTGTTAACAAGTTTTCCTTTGATTTGACCAGGTGACCTTGTTTTTTTAACCCCACAAGACCAAGATTCAAAGATGTCCTAGAGGTCATTAAGACAAACATTCTGACCAATTCTCTTGAGTTTGAACCTTAAACTGTGGACTTGCAAGTGTTAACAAGATTTTCCATTGATCTGGCTTACTGACCTAGTTTTTAACCCCATATGACCCAATTTCAAATTTAACCTAGAGATCATCAAGTCAAACATTCTGACCAAGTTTCATAATGACTGGGTCACAACTGTGGCGTGTAGAATGTTTGATGCCTGATCTTTTGTTTAATGCTTACTAAATAGTTGATTCACAATGATATTTATGCTCATTTTGCCATAGTTCATTTAAATTGTCGTAATTTTTGTCGTATTTTTTATGTATTTGTAAAACGCCATTGAATATATTTTACGTAAAAATAGGCGTTTAATAAAATAAAACAGTTTCAGTTTCAATGTTCACAAGCTTTTCCTTTGATTTGACCAGGTGACCTTGTTTTTGACCCCCACATGACCCAGATTCGATCTTGACCTAGAGGTCATCAAGACAAATTCTGACTAATTCTCATAGGTTTCAAACTTAAACTGTGGACTCTAGAGTGTTAACCAGCTTTTCCTTTGATTTGACCGTGTGACCTAGTTTTTGACCCCACATGACCCAGACTAAAACCTGACCTTGAGGTCATCAAGACAAACATTCTGACCAATTCTCATTTGTTTCAAACTTAAACTATGGACTCTGTAGTGTTAATAAGATTTTCCTTTTATCTGGCCTACTGAACTAGTTTTTGACCCCACATGACCCAGTTTCGAACCTGACCTAGAGATCATCAAGACAAACATTCTGACCAAGTTTCAAACAAACAGGGTCATAAATGTGACCTCTAGAGTGTTAACAAGGCAATGTTGAAGGACAACGCACAATGCATGATGGACGACGACAGACGCCGGACGATGACCGGTCACATTAGCTTACCTTGATCACTTCGTGCTCTGGTGAGCTAAAAACTTACCTGAGGCCCCTTGTGGGGATGGAGATGTCGGTGAAGTTGGGGAAGTGGGTGCTGAGTCTGTATCATAAGATACTGATCCCTTTGGCATCAATTCATCTGTGTAATGATAATCTATAAAGTAAAACAATTATACAAACTATGTATGTACATTTGTGAATGGAGGAGAGAGGGTGCAGAATCCATGTGATACTGAAAAATGTGACACATTCTTACAACAAAATTTAACAATTCACAACACACATTTTTACTATGGAAAAAATCAAGATACCCGAATTTCATTATGACTTCTGAATTCTTTCATTCACTTGGATAACATGGGATTTCAACCCAGTTGATTAAAAATTAAACTGGCTGTTAAAACTTACCACTGCCCGCCCGCTTAGCTCAGTAGGTAGAGCGTTGATCTACGGATCGCGGGGTAGTGAGTTCGATCCTCGGGCGAGGCGTATGTTCTCCGTGACTATTTGATAAACGACATCGTGTCTGAAATCATTAATCCTCCACCTCTGATTCATGTGGGGAAGTTGGCAGTTACTTGCGGAAAACAGGTTTGTACTGGTATAGAATCTAGGAACACTGGTTAGGTTAACCCGCCGTTACATAACTGAAATACTGTTGAAAAACGGCGTTAAACCCAAAACAAACAAACAAAACTTACCACCAATTATTTTGGATTCAAAATATTAGTCTTGACAGGAAAAACTAGTATGATGTTTGGAATTTTTAGCTTTCATAATCCTTAACTCATACATTTGTTTTTTACTAAGTCTTCTAAAATGTTGAAATATAACTCTAAAAGCTAATCTCCTGTTAGCCTAATCACATGTTAATTTTTTAATCAACAAGGTTCAGTTTGTTGAGGAAAGACATTAAAATTACAGAGTGACATGTTTTTATGATTCATTTAACCTTTAACCTGCTGACTGGCTAGTGATTCTGCCTTTGTCTGCACTGTCCGCTATTCAGTCAATAAATTTTCAGTGAACACCCCTTTGAATAACAAGTGGTATGGCAAAAAGTGAATGAAAGACCAGTCCATGTTAGAAATTTAGCTGGGTAAAAGTTAAAGGTTGGAAAGCATGTTAAACAGTACCTGTACAGTTTTCCATGTTAACATATGTTGTCTGTATATCAGCAGTATGCTGACCCTGTTTCATGGCTTGCTCCAACATCGTAATCATGTCATTAATTTCATGAGCTAGGTGTGAAAATTCTGGACGCTCCTTTGGATTTGGATGCCAGCATTTTCTCATTATTGCGTACCTAAAGCAGAAAGGAAGTTTTCATTTTGTTTATTTTTAGATTTTAAGATTCAGGAATACGAAGTTGTTTTACTTTATCTGAGTAAGAACAGACCTGAGGTCTTATGTTTGAGTAAGAACAGACCTGAGGTCTTACGTTTGAGTAAGAACAGACCTGAGGTCTCACGTTTGAGTAAGAACAGACCTGAGGTCTCACGTTTGAGTAAGAACAGACCTGAGGTCTTACGTTTGAGTAAGAACAGACCAGACCTGAGGTCTTGAGTAAGAACAGACCTGAGGCCTCACGTTTGAATAAGAACAGACCTGAGGTCTTACGTTTGAGTAAGAACAGATCTGAGGTCTTATGTTTGATCTACCTATCTCATAACAGGATTTTTTTGTCAAACTGATGAAAATATTGATTACTATACGTCTTTCTTAATAACTCCAGGATGGTAATAGGGATTTTTTAGTTGTTCAAAATAGCTGTATTCGTTAGTTTCAATTTTTCTACAAAAACGATTTTGATTTTTTCCATTGTAAATGTTAGCACTTCTAGATGCCAGTACCTTTCATAATTGCAAGTTTTCTTTTTATTTCTTTTGGAAGTATTATAATATAATGTATCGAATATCCCAGCTTCAAAAAATATTCCTGTAAAAAAATTACTTAACATTATAGATATTTTTATTAAGTTAAATCCAACTATGTAGTTTTCATTACCAATTTTCCCAGGGCTTCTTTTTACTTGAAACGTGAGCTTATACAAGTCTGTGAAAATACAGTTGTGTCTATAGGACAAGGATGCCCCCAAATACTGCAGAATTTCCTATCAAGTATCTTCACCTATAAACCCTTCCTTCAAAGAGTATGAGGAGTTGAACACAAAAAATTTCTTCACTATACCCTATATATTGAAACTAACAAAGAGCCATTGCACTGGCCAAAATGGCCGCAGCCCGTCCTTTATGATCATATTCAGTATAAGGTTGTGCATCTGAGCAACTCTGAATCCATTCCTTTAAAAGGTGTATATGGAGTTGAACACACCAAATTTCTTCACTATGGCCTATTTTTGTGAAATTAAGAAAGGGCCATAATTCTAGAAAAAATAGCCACAGAAAAAGTCTATTTATGGTCATCTTGACATCAAGGTCCATCTGTAAAACTTTCAAGCATATCCTTTCAATAGTGTTTGAGGAGTTGAACACACAAGATTTTTCTCTATATTCTATATAGCAAACTATCAAAGGGCCATAACTGTCTTTTTGGTCATCTGACATCAAGCTTGTTCATCTGTGAAAGTTTGAAGCAAAGCAGGCTAACACTGTGGGAGGAGTTGATCACATACTACTTTGGGAAGGATGTACGTATGTACGTACAGCAGCAAAGCTATATGCCCCCACATAAAATGTGGGGGCATAAAAATGGAATATGAGGAAACAATCTTACAGCTGGTCAGGACAGTACTGTGGTTGAGGCATCCTTCTGCCATGTTTCAGATACCGTACAATATCCCAGTTATCCACCTCTGGGTAAGGATTAACTCCCCTGGTCATCAGTTCCCATAATACAATACCAAATGACCACTGCAAATATAATACATACAAATGAATGATGTTTTCATACGAAAAGTAGTTCTACAAATTTTATTTATCAGAAAATTTAGTGTTATGTCATTAAAAAAAACCTGGAGTAATGCCTTGTAGCCATGTACGTTGCCACGAGTCTATTATATCCCCTATATAAACTATAAACTGTTAAACAGTAAGAGCTACTGTCTTCCTTAAGATTAATTTTCACACTGGATAGGTTTTCATATAAAATAATTCAAAATAATAACATAAAATAAGCAGCAATGTTAGGACTGCCCCCCGCTACCCCCCCCCCCTCAACTCCCCACCCACCCACAACACACACAGTCTCCCCTACTCAATTTGACCAGGGGTTTGTCTAGGGGTGGGGGGGCAAAATCTGCCCTTTCAATTTGCACAGTAAAAATTAAAATTGAATATAGATTAATGTTTTTATTAAAAAAAAATTACAATTACAGTTTCTAAGATAATACTTGTCAATCTTTAAAGGAAATGAAGTGAAAATGTGGATATAATTATTGAAAAAATGAAAGGGGGAATTTAGTCTGTTTGTTCAAATGAGCGGGATAATTTTGTCTGTGTCCCCAACTCGACATGTAACCTGTGTAGATTTAGTGCTTCCATCATAGATTCCAGTACCTACCACATCAGATTTGGAGGAATATTTTCCCTTTTCAAGACACTCAAGAGCCATCCACTTTACAGGTAGCATTGTTTTCTTACTCTCTGATGCATAGTAATCTTTCTCATAAATATCTCGAGACAATCCAAAGTCAGCAACCTTCACTCTAAAATCATTGTCTAACCTGAAATATGATAATCACAATTAAACATATTGGACTCATTTTTTTTCTTAATGCCCATAAGGAACAATGGTAGGCATTTTGAATATATTAACAGATGTTATCAAATGTAATGTTGGTCTGTTTAATATGTGTGTAACTTCACTTTTTTATTTGAAATAACACTGGTAATAACTTCATTTATAGAGGCAACATTGCTGGGCAAACCAAATCCTTTCTTCAAGACTCACAAATTACTTTCTAGTAATATAACGACTGTCACATCAAATACCAGGAATCTCCAGGATTCGATACCAGTCTAAACCTATCCTCAACAAGCAGCTGACAGCTTCCCCCAATGAATAATTGTTGGAGGTATCAGGATGTACTGAACTGTGTCAAACATTCAAGTACAGCATGCAATCTCCTTAGGGATTCAGTTACAACTACAAATCTACTTCTGTCTTACTTACTATGTGGGCTTCACAACTGCTTCAGTCTGGCAGAGTTACAATGAGCTTACAAGATGGGCTTCACAGCTACTTCAGTCTGGTAGAGTTACACTAAGCTTACAAGGGGGGCTACACAACTACTTCAGTCTGGTAGAGTTATACTGAGCTTACAATGTGGGCTTCACAACTACTTCAGTTTGGTAGAGTTATACTGAGCATACAAGGCGGGCTTCAAAACAACTTCAGTCTGGTAGAGTTATACTGAGCTTACAATGAGGGTTATATTGAGCTTACAAGGTGGGCTTCACAACTACTTCTGTTTGGAAGAGTTATACTGAGCTTACAACGTGGGCTTCACAACTACTTCAGTCTGGTAAGAGTTATACTGAGCTTACAAGGAGGGCTTCAAAGCTACTTCAATCTGATAGAGTTATACTAAGCTTACAAGGAGGGCTTCACAGCTACTTCAATCTGATAGAGTTATACTGAGCTTACAAGGAGGGCATCACAGCTACTTTAGTCTGGTAAGAGTTATACTGAGCTTACAAGGAGGGCTTCAAAGCTACTTCAATCTGATAGAGTTATACTGAGCTTACAAGGTGGGCTTCACAACTACTTCTGTTTGGAAGAGTTATACTGAGCTTACAAGGAGGGCTTCACAGCTACTTCAGTCTGGTAAGAGTTATACTGAGCTTACAAGGAGGGCTTCACAGCTACTCCAGTCTGATAGAGTTATACTGAGCTTACAAGGAGGGCTTCACAGCTACTTCAGTCTGGTAAGAGTTATATTGAGCTTACAAGGTGGGCTTCACAGCTACTTCAGTCTGATAGAGTTATACTGAGATTACAAAGAGGGCTTCACAACTACTTCTGTTTGGAAGAGTTATACTGAGCTTACAAGGAGGGCTTCACAACTACTTCAGTCTGGTAAGAGTTATACTGAGCTTACAAGGAGGGCTTCACAGCTACTTCAATCTGATAGAGTTATACTGAGCTTACAAGGTGGGCTTCACAGCTACTTCAGTCTGATAGAGTTATACTGAGCTTACAAGGAGGGCTTCACAACTACTTCAATCTGATAAGAGTTATACTGAGTTTACATGGAGGGCTTCACAGCTACTTCAGTCTGATAGAGTTATACTGAGCTTACAAAGAGGACTTCACAGCCACTTCAGTCTGATGGAGTTATACTGAGCTTACAAGGAGGGCTTCACAGCTACTTCAGTCAGATAGAGTTATACTGACCTTACAAGGAGGGCCTCACAACTTCAGTCTGGTAAGAGTTATACTGAGCTTACAAGGAGGGCTTCACAGCTACTTCAATCTGATAAGAGTCATACTGAGCTTACATGGAGGGCTTCACAGCTACTACAATCTGATAAGAGTTATACTGAGCTTACATGGAGGGCTTCACAGCTACATCAATCTGATAGTTATACTGAGCTTACAAGGAGGGCTTCACAGCTACTTCAGTCTGAGAAGAGTTACACTGAGCTAACAAGGAGGGCTTCACAGCTACTTCAGTCTGATAGAGTTATACTGAGCTTACAAAGAGGGCTTCACAGCTACTTCAATCTGATAGAGTTATACTGAGCTTACAAAGAGGGCTTCAGAGCTACTTCAATCTGATAAGAGTTATACTGAGCTTACAAGGTGGGCTTCACAGCTACTTCAGTCTGATAGATTTATACTGAGCTTACAAGGAGGGGTTCACAGCTACTTCAATTTGATAGAGTTATAATGAGCTTACATGAAGGGCTTCACAGCTACTTCAGTCTGATAGAGTCATACTTAGCTTACAAGGTGGGCTTCACAGCTACTTCAGTCTGATAGAGTTAACTGAGCTTACAAGGAGGGCTTCACAGCTACTTCAGTCTGATAGAGTTATACTGAGCTTACAAAGAGGGCTTCACAGCTACTTCAGTCTGACAGAGTTATACTGAGCTTACAAAGAGGGCTTCACAGCTACTTCAGTCTGAGAAGAGTTATACTGAGCTTACAAGAAGGGCTTCACAGCTACTTCAATTTGATAGAGTTATACTGAGCTTACATGAAGGGCTTCACAGCTACTTCAGTCTGACAGAGTTATACTTAGCTTAAAAGGAGGGCTTCACAGCTACTTCGGTCTGACAGAGTTATACTTAGCTTACAAGGAGGGCTTCACAGCTACTTCAGTCTGATAGAGTTATACTGAGCTTACAAGGAGGGCTTCACAGCTACTTCAGTCTGAGAAGAGTTACACTGAGCTTACAATCGGAAGAGTACTGAGCTTACAAACAACAAATTCAGTCTGGAAGAGTTAACTGAGCTTACAAGGAGGGCTTCACAGCTACTTCAAACTGATAGAGTTATACTGAGCTTACAAGGTGGGCTTCACAGCTACTTCCGTCTGATAGAGTTATACTGAGCTTACAAAGAGGGCTTCACAGCTACTTCAGTCTGAGAAGAGTTACACTGAGCTTACAAGGAGGGCTTCACAGCTACTTCAATCTGATAAGAGTTATACTGAGCTTACAAGGAGGGCTTCACAGCTACTTCAATTTGATAGAGTTATACTGAGCTTACATAGAGGGCTTCACAGCTACTTCAGTCTGACAGAGTTATACTTAGCTTACAAGGAGGGCTTCACAGCTACTTCAGTCTGACAGAGTTATACTTAGCTTACAAGGAGGGCTTCACAGCTACTTCACTCTGATAGAGTTATACTGAGCTTACAAGGAGGGCTTCACAACTACTTCAGTCTGAGAAGAGTTACACTGAGCTTACAAGGAGGGCTTCACAACAACTTCAGTCTGGTAAGAGTTATACTGAGCTTACAAGGAGGGCTTCACAGCTACTTCAATCTGACAGAGTTATACTGAGCTTACAAGGTGGGCTTCACAGCTACTTCAGTCTGATAGAGTTAAACTGAGCTTACAACACGGGCTTCACAACTACTTCAATCTGATAAGAGTTATACTGAGTTTACATGGAGGGCTTCACAGCTACTTCAGTCTGATAGAGTTATACTGAGCTTACAAAGAGGACTTCACAGCTACTTCAGTCTGATGGAGTTGTACTGAGCTTACAAGGAGAGCTTCACAGCTACTTCAGTCTGATAGAGTTATACTGAGCTTACAAAGAGGGCTTCGCAACAACTTCAATCTGATAAGAGTTATACTGAGTTTACATGGAGGGCTTCACAGCTACTTCAGTCTGATAGAGTTATACTGAGCTTACAAAGAGGACTTCACAGCTACTTCAGTCTGATGGAGTTGTACTGAGCTTACAAGGAGAGCTTCACAGCTACTTCAGTCTGATAAGAGTTATACTGAGCTTACATGGAGGGCTTCACAGCTACTTCAATCTGATAGAGTTATAATGAGCTTACAAGGAGGGCTTCACAGCTACTTCAATCTGATAAAGAGTTATACTGAGCTTACAAGGAGGGCTTCACAGATACTATGATCTGATAAGAGTTATACTGAGCTTACATGGAGGGCTTCACAGCTACTTAAGTCTGACAGAGTTACACTCAGCTTACAAGGAGGGCTTCACAACTACTTCAGTCTGATAGAGTTATACTGAGATTACAAAGAGGGCTTCACAGCTACTTCAATCTGAAAGAGTTATACTGAGCTAACAAGGAGGGCTTCACAGCTACGTCAGTCTGATAGAGTTGACTGAGATTACAAAGAGGCTTCACAGCTACTTCAATCTGAAAGAGTTATACTGAACTTACAAGGTGGGCTTCACAGCTACTTCAGTCTGATAGAGTTATACTGAGCTTACAAGGAGGGCTTCACAGCTACTTCAATCTGATAAGAGTTATACTAAGCTTACATGGAGGGCTTCACAGCTACTTCAATCTGATAAGAGTTATACTGAGCTTACAAGGAGGGCTTCACAGCTACTTCAGTCTGAGAAGAGTTATACTGAGCTTACAAGGAGAGCTTCACAACAACTTCAGTCTGGTAAGAGTTATACTGAGCATACAAGGAGGGCTTCACAGCTACTTCAATCTGATAAGAGTCATATTGAGCTTACATGGAGGGCTTCACAGCTACTACAATCTGATAAGAGTTATACTGAGCTTACATGGAGGGCTTCACAGCTACATGAATCTGATAGTTATACTGAGCTTACAAGGAGGGCTTCACAGCTACTTCAATCTGATAACAGTTATACTGAGCTTACAAGGACGGCTTCACAGCTACTTCAGTCTGAGAAGAGTTACACTGAGCTAACAAGGAGGGCTTCACAGCTACTTCAGTCTGATAGAGTTATACTGAGCTTACAAAGAGGGCTTCACAGCTACTTTAATCTGATAGAGTTATACTGAGCTTACAAAGAGGGCTTCACAGCTACTTCAATCTGATAAGAGTTATACTGAGCTTACAAGGAGGGCTTCACAGCTACTTCAATTTGATAGAGTTATACTGAGCTTACATGGAGGGCTTCACAGCTACTTCAGTCTGAAAGAGTTATACCAAGCTTACAAAGAGGGCTTCACAGCTACTTCAGTCTGATAGAGTTATACTGAGCTTACAAGGAGGGCTTCACAGCTACTTCAGTCTGATAGGGTTAAACTGATCTTACAATGAGGGCTTCACAACAACTTCAGTCTGGTAAGAGTTATACTGAGCTTACAAGGAGGGCTTCACAGCTACCTTATTCTGATAAGAGTTATACTGAGCTTACATGGAGGGCTTCACAGCTACTTCAGTCTGATAGAGTTATACTGAGCTTACAAGGAGGGCTTCACAGCTACATCAGTCTGGTAAGAGTTATACTGAGCTGACAAGGAGGGCTTCACAGCTACTTCACTCTGATAAAGTTATACTGAGCTTAGAAGGAGGGCTTCACAAGAACTTCAGTCTGGTAAGAGTTATACTGAGCTTACAAGGAGGGCTTCACAGCTACTTCAATCTGATAGAGTTATACTGAGCTTACAAAGCGGCTTCACAGCTACTTCAATCTGATAAGAACTATACTGAGCTTACAAGGAGGGCATCACAACTACTTCAATTTGATAGAGTTATACTGAGCTTACATGGAGGGCTTAACAGCTACTTCAGTCTGATAGAGTTATACTTAGCTTACAAGGAAGGCTTCACAGCTACTTCAGTCTGATAGAGTTATACTGAGCTTACAAGGAGGGCTTCACATCTACTTCAGTCAGATAGAGTTATACTGAGCTTACAAAGAGGGCTTCACAGCTATTTCAGTCTGCTAGAGTTATACTGAGCTAACAAGGAGGGCTTCACAGCTACTTAAGTCTGATAGAGTTATACTGAGCTAACAAGGAGGGCTTCACAGCTACTTAAGTCTGATAGAGTTATACTGAGCTTACAAAGAGGGCTTCACAGCTACTTCAGTCTGAGAAGAGTTACACTGAGCTTACAAGGAGGGCTTCACAGCTACTTCAGTCTGGTAAGAGTTATACTGAGCTTACAAGGAGGGCTTCACAGCTACTTCAGTCTGATAGAGTTATACTGAGCTTACAAAGAGGGCTTCACAGCTACTTCAGTTTGATAGAGTTATACTGAGCTAACAAGGAGGGCTTCACAGGTACTTCAGTCTGATAGAGTTATACTGAGCTTACAAGAGGGCTTCACAGCTACTTCAGTCTAGAAGAGTTAACTGATCTTACAAGAGGGCTTCACAGCTACTTCAGTCTGAGAAGAGTTAACTGAGCTTACAAGGAGGCTTCACACACTTCAGTCTGATAGAGTTATACTGAGCTTACAAGGAGGGCTTCACAGCTACTTCAATCTGATAAGAGTTATACTGAGCTTAGAAGAAGGGCTTCACAGCTACTTCAATTTGATAGAGTTATACTGAGCTTACAAGGAGGGCTTCACAGCTACTTCAATCTGATAGAGTTATACTAGCTTACAAGGAGGGTTCACAGCTACTCAGTCTGATAGAGTTATACTGAGCTTACAAGAAGGAGCCTCACAGCTACTTCAGTCTGATGAGAGTTTACTGGGCTTACAAGGAGGTGCTATCCAACAACTTCAGTCTGAGTAAGATTATACTGAGCTTACAAGGAGGGCTTCACAGCTACTCAATCTGATGGAGTTATACTGAGCTTACAAGGAGGGCTTCACATCTACTTCAGTCTGATAGAGTTATACTGAGCTTACAAGGAGGGCTTCACTTTTAACAGAAATAAGTCTATAGAGTTATAGTAATCAGTTAATAAACTCAATATACTAAGTCAAAGAGTATGCCTAGAATTTAAATCATAATATTTTGAGGCTTCACATTTTTAGCCTTTTTACTAAATCATAAGTAAACTGACCTCATACCTAGGACTAACTGTATCCTGTCATTCATATTTAAGCACTCTACCTACTCAGCACAAAATGTGGGCTAATATGAACTCTTACCAACTTATATATAATCACTGGGCATATGGTCTACAAGCTCTTAAAAAAGAGTATATGTAAAGCACATAATAGCTCAAATAAGAAATGCCCAGGCAAATAGCTTATCATGTTACTCAATATAAAGTGTTGTTTGAGTTGCTTCACATAAAAATATTAAACGTATCGAAAACCTAAAAATTAATCACAGTACATATAATTTGCAAATTTCTGTAATTAATGCAAGAACTATGACACGATGTTCTGAGCATTAGTTTAGGCCAATTAGTGCGACAGTAATGTGCATTTGTAAAATGCATTGCGCATGTTAAAACTCAACAGGAGTGCAAGCAAAACAAATACAGCCAGTCACTGTTACCTTGATCTTGACCCCATAATTAAACTGGTCGTGTACTGACATTTTCTTTACTTTGCGATTAACACTGTTAAAGAAAAAAAAGCTTACCTTGAAAGAAAGCTAGGAAATGAAGCACACACAATATACAAGCAAAACTAAAACACAAAAGTTTGGCAGCAAAATTTTCATTTTTATTCTGACAACAGGTCGTTAACCTAAAACACTGGTCAAAAAGAAAAATAATTGAGCCGTGCCATGGGAAAACCAACATAGTGGGTTTGTGACCAGCATGGATCCTGACCAGCCTGCACATCCACGCAGTCTGGTCAGGATCCATGCTGTTCGCTTTTAAAGCCTGCTGCAATTAGAGAAACCGTTAGCGAACAGGATGGATCCTGACCAGACTGCGCGGATGCGCAGGCTGGTCTGGATCCATGCTGGTCGCAAACCCACTATGTTGGTTTTCCCATGGCACGGCTCAGTTGTTAATGATCTAACTAAAATTAACAACACTTACATGCAATTTCTACAAGCTAAATCTCTGTGTACAAATTTGAGCTCAGACAAGTATGCCATTCCTTCCGCAATGTCTATACCAAATGTGATCAGATCTTTAATTGTGGGTGCCTGAAAATCATATGCCATGCAAATATAGGCTACAATAAAAACAAATTTCTTTCATAAGTTTTTAGAGTTATAATATAGAATCAAAAGTCAGGTTATATTCTTCTATCACAGAAGTTCAAGATACACAGAATATGTTATCAAACACATTGTAGCCCCTCTATATCAGATATCTTGATTAGCCAAAAAAAAAACAAACCCTCTAAACGGATCAATTGTCTTGGTTTTAAATCATACCCTGCTAAATCTCTATAATGAACTTGTCCATCTTTCAATTTGGACAGTACCATTAACTGTTAAAAGGGGAGCATACCAAAGAGATACTGACTGAATGGCGAACAGTGCAGACCATGATCGAACTGCACGGATGTGCAGGCTGATCATGATCTGCACTGGTGTCAAAGGCAGAATCAATTGCGTCCAGCATGATAAGGGTTAAGCACACTGAATTTCAAAGAAAAGAAAGCTTGGAGTCTCTCTGTTAAACTTGAAGTTACTGGTGTCTATTGTGAACACTTGAAGTAACTTGTGTCTAACTGCAGTCTTAAGTTCCATTATACTGAAAAATCTGTTTATGACGGATAATTGTATGACCAACAAGGGGTTTGATAACACAACTTCTAGATAGATTGGCCTATAGACTGCATGAACTAAACACTTAAAATCCAAAGATCAAAGTTGCATGTTTAAGGCGGAAAACTGGTTTCATTGATAAAAGTAATCACTTTTCTTTTCTACAGAATGAAATGCTCAGCGTACAGTTAGTATTGAGCATGTCTAGCAAAAACCAAATGGGGAGCAGTAAATGAGCATTCCTCTGTTATCACGACTGACAAAGCAGAACAAAAATTTACACAACAAACACTGATATTATAATGTGGAACAGTTAGTACAGCAAAAAAACTTATTGAAAGCTAAAAGCACAGGTTTATTCAGAAAAGACTCTTCAAGAATTATTTGAAACTTACATTTTCTTCATTCCTGATGTATGTCAAGAGGTCACCATGTCTCATATATGGAAGTACAACAAGGGGCATATCATCCATCCCGAGACAGATACCTGTGGATAATAACATGAATCATATCAAAGTGGAAGGGATCTCAAATGATTCTTTGAATTTTGGTTAATGCTCTTTACTAACAAGAAAATTTTGACTGCACTTTTGTTTCAGTTCCATAGGAACTGGTTGCAAGAACCTTTAGGTGGGGGAAATTGCATTGTGACTACTAAAATTGGGGAAAAATCATGTCGTAATAAAAAAGCGTTTTATTCAAATATGTAACAGTCTTTTGTTATAAATGGTATTGTTTACATTATGTACTAACAGTTTTGGTTGGAATACTGAAAAAAAAATGAGGGGCATAGTTGTCAAGAATGTTTGGAGAGAGGAATCAATTTTCATGGATTCTGTATCTGTATTGACTTACTGTATGCAAGTAAATGACAACTTTACCACATGAAACAGAGGAGGAGTACAAATCACTGACTTTTAACACACTGTCTTATTATATAATAAGTCAAACTGTCACAGTGTACAAACAAATCCACTAGTAATAAAACTTCAAACTAACCAATGAAAATGTAAACCAGCTTAGCAAGAACATGGGAAGTAAAATATTTATTATATCAAATGCTGATATCTGTTTGTTTGTTTGTTTTGGGTTTAACGCCATTTTTCAACAGTATTACAGATATGTAATGGCAGGCAGTTAACCTAGCCAGTGTTTCTGGATTCTGTAACAGTACAAACCTGTTTTCTGCAAATAACTGCCAACTTCTAAACATGAATCAGAGGTTGAGGAAGAATAATTTCAGACTCAATGTCTTTTTTCAAAACATCACAGAAAACATACGCCCTGCCCAGGCATGGAACTCACTACCCTGCTATCTGTAAACCTGTGCTCTCCCTGTTGAGCTAAACAGGTGTATATAAATGCTGATAGGTCAACATACTGCTTTTACAGAAACTTTTGTCAATTTCAGATTTTTTTAGTGGAGAAAATTCAATGTATTCTATACACAAAATTCAGGCAATTTCAACATCTGAAAATTAACAAACAGTCCTTCTTTAATTGACTTCAACACCAACATTTTATGTCTGATGATATTTTTCACCATTTTTCACAGGGGTAGGCCACTTGCAGACTTAACAACACAAATATATTGCAATATATTCAGAAATCATTTGTATTGTGTTACATCAACACAATGCCACACTTTACATCAGGAACGCTGAGGTGAGGACCTCCCATTTTCCCTGCAACACTTAATATTTATTTTCTACTTTACAGCACTCTGTTTGCTGTATCTTTCTGCTACTGGTTGCCTGCTCTCTGTGTGTGGCATCAACTTTGACTGCTCTGTTCAATGCTTCAACAGACTGAATGCTTAACTTCTTAATTTGCTAAGAAAACCACCGTATATTCCCTGATTAACACCCTCGCCAAATGTTTCTGAATTTTTTTTTTAAGTTAAAGGTCAGAAGTGAATACTAGCACTATGGTAGTTATGTAATCAAAGCTTGTTTCATATTACGTTTGACTTACAGTTCAAAAGTTTAAGTATACTAAAAAAATGTAAAAATATTTTGAGCCTAAATAAATGCTCCCCCTTTTCAAAATGTAATACACCCTGGAGAATTAATAAGGGAAAACTTTAATAAAGTGTATAATCTAGTTATTTCAAAGGGTCTTACCTATAAGATTTAAGACATTTTTATGCTTGAAATCTTTCATGATTAAAGCCTCTTTTAAAAAGGCTTGCACATCTATCTCCCTTGGATTGTTCTCTGAAATAGATTTAGTAATTTAAGTCAGCTATTTCAATAACAAATATTTATTCAATATATCAGACTATTAAAATGTTTGTAACTTAAAACAGTAAGAATAAAATTAACTCAAATTGATGAAAAAAGATTTAAATGGAAAACTTCATAATTTTAACAGTGATTAGTCACTCAATGTCACTGGCATTGTAGGCCTAGGTCTGCACCAAACTTTTATTAAAACTAACCAAAACTTACATTTTAGTCAAAAATTTGTTAAATACACTAAGCTGTGCAGTTTTTGTATTCCTTGTGACTTAGTTATCTTGGGAAGTGCTTACTAGAATTTTATGGATGAACATGCCCCCAAACCCATAATGCCTCTCTGGTCTTGTTACAGCACTGTCCCTGCCTGTTAATGGCAGCTTAACAATGACTAGCATCCATCCCCTGCCTGTTAATGGCAGCTCAACAATGACTAGCATCCAGTACCTGCCTGTTAATGGCAGCTTAACAGTGACTAGCACCAAGCCCCCACCTGATAATGGCAGCTTAACACTGACTAGCACCCAGCACCTGCCTGTTAATGGCAGCTCAACAATGACTAGCATCCATCCCCTGTCTGTTAATGGCAGCTCAACAATGACTAGCATCCAGCCCCTGCCTGTTAATGGCAGCTTAATAATGACTAGCATCCATCCCCTGTCTGTCAATGGCAGCTCAACAATGACTAGCATCCAGCACTTGCCTGTTAATGGCAGCTTAACAATGCCTAGCATCTAGCACCTGCCTGTTAATGGCAGCTTAACAATGACTAGCATCCATCCCCTGCCTGTTAATGGCAGCTCAACAATGACTAGCATCCAGCATCTGCCTGTTAATGGCAGCTTAACAATGACTAGCATCCAGCACCTGTCTGTTAATGGCAGCTCAACAATGACTAGCATCCAGCCCCTGTCTGTTAATGGCAGCTTAACAATGACTAGCATCCAGCCCCTGCCTGTTAATGGCAGCTCAACAATGACTAGCATCCAGCACCTGTCTGTTAATGGCAGCTCAACAATGACTAGCATCCAGCCCCTGTCTGTTAATGGCAGCTCAACAATGACTAGCATCCAGCACCTGTCCATTAATGGCAGCTCAACAATGACTAGCATCCAGCCCCTGTCTGTTAATGGCAGCTTAACAATGACTAGCATCCAGCCCCTGTCAATGGCAGCTTAACAATGACTAGCATCCAGCCCCTGTCTGTTAATGGCAGCTCAACAATGACTAGCATCCAGCCCCTGCCTGTTAATGGCAGCTTAATAATGACTAGCACCAAGCCCCCATCTGTTTATGGCAGATGGACAACGACTAGCACCAAGCCCCCATCTGTTAATGACAGCTTAATAATGACTAGCACCAAGCCCCCATCTGTTTATGGCAGATGGACAATGACTAGCACCAAGCCCCCATCTGTTAATGACAGCTTAATAATGACTAGCACCAAGCCCCCATCTGTCTATGGCAGCTGAACAATGACAAGCACTTGGCAACTGTCAGTTAATGGCAGCTTAACATGACAAGCACCCAGTCCATGTCTGTTAATTGCATCTAAACACTGACAAGCACCCAGTCCCTGCCTGTTAATGGCATGTTAACACTGACAAGCACTCAGTCCCTGCCTGTTAATTGCATCTTAACACTGACAAGCGCCCAGTCCCTGCCTGTTAATGGCATGTTAACACTGACAAGCGCCCAGTCCCTGCCTGTTAATGGCATCTTAACACTGACAAGCACTCAGTCCCTGCCTGTTAATGGCATGTTAACACTGACAAGCACCCAGTCCCTGCCTGTTAATGGCATCTTAACACTGACAAGCGCCCAGTCCCTGCCTGTTAATGGCATGTTAACACTGACAAGCACTCAGTCCCTGCCTGTTAATGGCATCTTAACACTGACAAGCACCCAGTCCCTGCCTGTTAATGGCATCTTAACACTGACAAGCACTCAGTCCCTGCCTGTTAACGGCATCTTAACACTGACAAGCACTCAGTCCCTGCCTGTTAATTGCATCTTAACACTGACAAGCACTCAGTCCCTGCCTGTTAACGGCATCTTAACACTGACAAGCACTCAGTCCCTGCCTGTTAATTGCATCTTAACACTGACAAGCACTCAGTCCCTGCCTGTTAACTGCATCTTAACACTGACAAGCACTCAGTCCCTGCCTGTTAATGGCATGTTAACAATGACAAGCACTCAGTTCCTGCCTGTTAATGGCATCTTAACACTGACTACCAGCATGCCCCTGCCTGTTAACTGCATCTTAACACTGACAAGCACTCAGTCCCTGCCTGTTAACGGCATCTTAACACTGACTGGCACCCAGCCCCTGCCTGTTAATTGCATCTTAACACTGACTAGAACCCAGTCCCTACCTATTTATGGCATCTTAACAATGACAAGCAGACAGCTCCTACCTGTTAATGCATAATTAGAGGTAAGTCAAGGGCCATAACTCTGGTCTTACCAAGAGAAATCCCAAACAAAATCCCTGGTGTACAAACTTACATGCTGAATAATAATCCTTTATGGTTCATGACTCTTAAGTCAAAAAGTTTCTGAGGCAGATGTGACACAAACTTTTAGAACCTTTTACACATATTTTTTACAAAGTGAAGGATCATAACTGACCTGGCTGAGTGATATCTAAAACAGAAAACCAGGAGCAAAACTTCACAGCCTATATAACAATCTTCATATATTTCAGGACTCTAGGTCAAATACTTTTTGACAAAGATGTGACACAAACTTTTAGAACCTTTTATACATAATATTATTTTTGACTACGTCAGGTGTCATAACTCTGGTTTGGCTTAGTGAAATACCAAACAAAGCCCTAGGTGCATAATTTAACATGCAGAATAATATTCCTATAACATATGACCCTAGGTCAGATACTTTTTAATAAACATGTGACACAAACTTTTATGCCCTGCATATTCCGACTCGGTCAAGGGTCATAACTCTTGTTTAGCTGTGAGAAATCCTACACAAAATGCTAGGTAAAAGGCTCATAACTCTGGTTTGGCTTTGAGAAATCCCAGGTGCAGAACTTCAAATATTGGGTAATATTCCTGTAAGGTTTAATGACTCTTACTAGTAGAATAACAATCTTAAGAGGTTTGATAGCTCTAGGGTAATCACCTTTTGAGATATATACGACTCAAATTCAGATGGACAGACACAAGACTTATGGACAAGTGTAAATCTTGCACATCTAAGTGCCCCCCACCCCACCCCCGAAACATTTTTGGGGGAAAATGATGGAAAAGAAAATTCATTTAAAGCAACAGTATGCTTTTATGCAGACTCTTAAAAACAGTTTTTGATCATAACTTTCACCATCGCATTATCAAACTCTAATAACACCTAGCTCTGCTTACGATGTAAAGTCTTCACAGCCACTTCCTCATCCCCTTTAACATCTGGGAAGGTGAGATATGCTTTGAATACACTTCCAAAATGACCTGAAATTAGCATGGGAAAGGGTAGAATACAAAAAAAAAGAACAGTAAACCTCAAGAACACAATTTATATTACATTATTTTGCCAAAATGTGTCAATTGTTTTAATGAGTAACTTGACACTGCAAAATAATTTAAATCTGCTGGCATTAAAGGTGATGGTTCACTTTTGCACAAAAATGCTTAAAAATTAAATGTAGTGAATTCTAAGTTTTCTTTCATCAAGAGGTAAAAACATTCCTTTGTGGCCTAAATATGGTAAAAAAAAAATGCCTGTATCTGTGATTCCAGCAGTATTTAGTGACTCTTCTTGAACAAAATAATAATTCTGTTTCCAAAAAACTATATTCAGTATAGGAGATAGACATTCTGGAAGCACACAATGTATAATTCTTTTTAATTATTAACAATTTGAAAATTGTCTAAACAGTGTAGTCCATACTGGCTTAAGTGAACTTTGTCCTTTAATACCTTCATCCCAAATGGCTATTTAAACAAACATAAACTCTAGATTTTAAACTGAAAAGACTAAATGAATGAGAATTGTAGCTGTTTGTTTGGTTTTTATTTAGCGGACTTACCGTATTACAAAATGCATAAAAAATTAAATGTCCAATGAATATTTAGAATTTCACAATATGTGTTACAAAACTTACTACAATGGACTCCTCAACATTTCAAATTTATTCATAGACTAATAAACAACTGATCTTACATGCACCAAGTAATGCTATAGACAGATTTATAATGCTTTTGGCTGCCATGATGTTTTACCTGATTTTGATGTGCATGTGCTTTTTACACGTGGCAAGAAGACTGCAAACCTACCTAAAATCATCATTATATTACAAAATTGTTTTGCCACTATAGAGATTTTGATCATATAATTTATTGTATGGTATGCCTTGATTAAAGATAAATGTTTTTAATCATAATATCTTACCAGAGAAGCTGGCTTTATTCTTATTTTCGTCAGAAAAGAACAAGCATTCCTAAGTCTTGATCAAAACAAATATAAAACTTGTTCCTTACATTTGAAAATGTCATATTTTCTTTCCTTTATCTGTCAAAGGAATTTTTTCTTCAAAATTCAAAAAGCTATTGTTTAGTTATATTTTTCTCTGATTTAAGCTAATTGCAACAGCTTGTAAGTTCTGTCAGATCATGTTAAGAAATATCCAAGCAAACATAATCTTCTTAATTAAATTGATGGAAAATATCGATTTCTCATTTTTCTTTAACCTAAATTTGTCAAGATGAAAGATCAATACTGCTGAAAAATAGTTTATTGCCTGTACATTATGAATCCCTAGTCATCAGTTATAAGGCGCATTAGTTGAAGTATCTCATTTTGAGCAAGGCAATTGTGAATGTGCAAAGATTTACATATATTTTCCTTTGTCCTGCAGTGGTAATTTATCATAATAAAGACTCATATCGATCGAATAGATTGAAATGTGATATAACTTTAAACGTAGTTTATAGTGTGTGGTCATGTCTTTTTGCCCTATGTAGAGTGTGCATGCACGAAATTTCACTTCTGTTGCTTAGGATTTCGCCAAGTGTAAATCCCTCTAAATCTGAAAAAATTGCTGATTTACAGAAGGTGGATAAGACCCATATGCCCCTTTATTTTCAGCATGGGTGGGCACTTTGGAAGAACCACATCTTCTGTTTCTTAAGACAATGACCAGATCAGGGCTCAAACAAGCTGGCAACCTTAACAAGAGATGCAAAGACCTGCAATCTCTACTACTGAGCCAAAATGAAAACCGATGTTTATTAACATTCTGTCATAGGCTTTTATATAAATAAGCATACCTGCACCAAGTAATTCTCCCATCTGTAAGAACTGTCTGTCTATAAGGAGGTTCTGGTCTTGAAGGAGCAATCTTGTTTCCTCGTCTATACCTGTACTGTACGGACTGCTGGGACCTCCCCCACCCTGCTCCGCATATGCTGTAAGGAAAGTACATATGAGCCACGGCATGAGAAAACCAACATATTGGCTTTGCCACCAGCATGGATCCAGACCAGCCTGTGCATCCGCGCAGTCTGGTCAGGATCCATGCCGTTCGCTAACGGTTTCTCTAATTGCAATAGTCTTTGAAAGCGAACAGCATGGATCCTGACCAGACTGCGTGGATGCGCAGGCTGGTCTGGATCCATGCTGGTCGCAAAGCCACTATGTTAGTTTTCTCATGGCGCGGCTAATATTTAGATGTTGATCCATGACATATTGCTTGTAGATTAATCACTGCAGCATGCATCTTACAAATATACAATTGAAACATGATATCTCGCATCTGCTAAAAATTCCAGCTATCTCAAAGACATTTTCAACTCTCGTCCAGAAAACACGTGCACAAAATATCATTTTAAGTCAAATTTCTGTTTTCTCAAAGTAAAACTCTTAATGCCTTGGAATTCAAGTAACTGAGTTTCAACTGTATTTGAGTTAATCATCAATGATTGCAACAGAAGTCAGAATGACCTTAAATTAACACAGTCTATTTAACGATAGCCCTATTTGAAGTTCTAACAAACAAGTTTTTATTAAAAGTTGACATTTGAATGCCTGCCTTATGATATTTAAATGTCAGATAGCAATCTTCCCTTTTTATCACAAATTAACTTTACATTTATAAATTTACTAGTTTCTTGCCATAAAGGCTCCTTTTCGTTGACTACCCATGTTAAACAAAAAACTTTACTTTTACCTTTTTATGGACCCAGATTCAGCTTAACATCTTACCATTTTGCCTATTCTGATCCATTAATCTTTGTCCTTCAGTATCAAGGCTTTCTTGGCCATGTATGTATCTGAATCTCTCTTCTTTGGGATCCTTAAATGGCCCCATTCTTCTCTTCTTCATGATAATTATTAACACAATGATGAGAACAATAATGACTGCCAGGATTGCGATGAGTACAACAATACCTATATCTAGACCACCTTCTGAGACCACTTCCTCCATTTTGAATTTCAGGAAACCGACATCATATCTGAGGTATTTTCCAACCTGAAGCTATAGAAGAATAAAAACTGCTGAGTGTAAAATGATTCCAGTGAGTAATATGGGAAAAAGTAATGAAGTCAGTCCTAATTTAAGTCTCTCACAAGAAACAGAAAAAGGGGTTTATTCAAACAGGTAGCACAGGTAATGCATTAAACATAATTTCTCAACTAATCTATTAATATTGGTTGAAATAACTTGATACAAGTAATGTTTTTGTTTAAACCTATCTTCATTGTTTGGTTGTCAAGGAAATGGATAGACAATTATGCTAAAAAGTTTCACTGAGAAACTGTTTTGACCTTTTGCATGAAGTTGATTGCAAATCTGATTGTATGCATGAAATTATTGTGAATATAGAAATAAGACAACTGGACACAGATGCCCCCACTATATCACATTGTTTATTTTTGCTCTGTTTTGTTTTTAATAAAATCTATAAGCAGATCCTTTTGGAAGCAAAAACCAAAACCTAGCACCTTAACAGCAGACTTGGTTTGATTGAGCTTAATTCATACTGACAACTTTAGGTCATATGGAGGCTTTCCACCTTTTGATGGTGAAGATTTGTTTGTTTTGGGTTTAACACCATTTTTCAACAGTATTTCAGTTATGTAACTCGGGCAGTTAACCTAACCAGTGTTCCTGGATTCTGTACCAGTACAAACTTGTTCTCTGCAAGTAACTGCCAACTTCCCCACATGAATCAGAGGTGGAGGACTAATGATTTCAGACACAATGTCATTTATCAAATAGTCACGGAGAACACACGCCCCGCCCGAGGATCGAACTCGCGACTCCGCAATCCGTAGACCGACGCTCTACCTACTGAGCTAAGCGGGCGGGTTTTGATGGTAAAGAAAGACACCATGTGCCCCCCTCTGGTATCATTTCAGACATGGAAAGGCACATTCCATAAGCATGCTGGATGATATCCACAACACAATTCTACACCCCAAGCAAGACTTTAAACCCACAGAAGTGAGGGGCAAGTGATTTGCAGTCAGTGACAACAACTAGGCAAAGGACGCTCTTTATGTGTTTGTCCTTTGTACACATTCTGATTAGACCCTACCTGTGACTTTGACCTCTGAGCTAGGGATCAAAGTCTTGCAAGGGAGACATGTCATCTAGTTATAGTGAATATTAAATGCAACTGCCAGAGTAGGTTGAATATTCATCCATATATAAAGAAGAAATAAACCTTACAAGGAAATGCATTCAAATATTTCACTTCCAAGTGACCAAGAACTTTGAGCTTATGATCTGATTTTTGCTGTATGTGAAATCTTGTCTTATTATGATAAGTGCTTGAGTCATTTTATTTGAATATCAATCAATGCCTTAAAAAGTTAAATACCAGTATGTATGTTCTGCTTTTGCACAATTTTTCAACAGTTATTTTCAGTTATATAACAGCAAGCAGTTACCTAAACCAGTATTCCTGGATGCTGTACCAGTACAAACTGTTATCTTCATATATAAGCTTCTCGGCTTCGGAATCAGAGGTGGAGGACAAGTATGGGTCATGAGAGACAATGTCTTGTTATGATGTTCATTTGTGAGAATTTATTTTAATATCTGACCATGCATGATAATATTCTCAGCAGGAAATGGTTTTTTGAACACACATGTGACTATTTGGATGCAGAGTCAGATACCCATACATAGACATGAATGTAAAAATTTGTTCTAATTTTTGTTTTTTAAAACTTCAATGACTGAAGTTTGCTATTTGCAAAAAGTAAACTTATTTTCTGGTAATACAAAAAATATATTTCAATTTTAACTTGGCAATTTTATATTAATTTTACAGTTTACAACATTAAGCAGCATTTTTATAAAGCAAGCATTTTAAATCTCCCTTCGATTGTTTTTAATATAACAAGAGCTGTCTCCATAGGATGACATATGCCCCCGATGGCACTCTGAATGAGTAGTTATGGCCGATGTTAGAGTTTAGGACCTTTGACCTACGGAGCTGGGTCTTGCGCGCGACACGTCGTCTTACTGTGCCACACATTCATGCGTAGTTATTTTAAAATCCATGCATGAATGACAAAGATATGGACCAGACATGCCCATCAATGCACTATCATGAAAAATGACCTTTAACGTCTTAGTGTGACCTTGACCTTTGAGCTACAGACCTGGGTCTTGCGCGCGACACATCATCTTACTGTGGTACACATTCATGCCAAGTTATTTGAAAATCCATCCATGGTTGACAAAGATATGGACCGGACACGCCCATCAATGCACTATCCTTTAATGTCTAAGTGTGACCTTGACCTTTGAGCTACGGACCTGGGTCTTGCGCGCGACACGTCGTCTTACTGTGGTACACATTCATGCCAAGTTATTTGAAAATCCATCCATCGATGACAAAGATATGGACCGGACACGCCAATCAATGCACTATCCTTTAATGTCTAAGTGTGACCTTGATCTTTGAGCTACGGACCTGGGTCTTGCGCGCGACACGTCGTCTTACTGTGGTACACATTCATGCCAAGTTATTTGAAAATCCATCCATCGATGACAAAGATATGGACTGGACACGCCCATCAATGCACTATCCTTTAATGTCTAAGTGCGACCTTGACCTTTGAGCTACGGACCTGGGTCTTGCGCGTGACACGTCGTCTTACTGTGGTACACATTCATGCCAAGTTATTTGAAAATCCATCCATCGATGACAAAGATATGGACCGGACACGAAAATTGCGGACAGACTGACAGACTGACAGACCGACAGACGGACAGACGGTTCAAAAACTATATGCCTCCCTTCGGGGGCATAAAAATACATTCTTCTTTATGCAACCAGCCACTATATTAAATTGGCCCTAGCAGGTAAGATTTTCTAACAATGTATCTTTTAAGTGACTGCTCAGCAAACACACAACTGTCACTTCAGTGAACTGAGAGCAGTGTTTCTCATCTTAACCCTCATCATGCTGGACATGACTGATTCTGTCTTTGCGACCACAGTAGATCATGATCAGCCTGCACATCCGTGCAGTCTGATCATGATCTGCACTGTTCGCTATTCAGCCAGTATCTTTTTGGTAAGAACCCCTTTTAATAGTTAATGGTATTGTCCAATTTGGAAAATGGACAAGCACATTATAGAAATTTAGCAAAGTAAGGGATAAAGCTAATTTTGAACAGTTTTTATGACAATTTCAAAGTTTGGTGCATATTGTGTATTAATAGTTCAATATATTACTCGTCTTTCAACATTTACCAAACTTCATTACAACCATTCAATTAAGGAACCACCTTTTCATAGTCCTTCGAATTGTCTCTTAATGCAATGTGGACTGTACTTTTTTTGATTGTAATAGAAGAAATTTTGACCACAGTAAGAGGTAGTGAGGATAGGATGTTCTGCCTCGACAAGCACATTTCGAGGGCTGAGCGCGAAACTATTGTATCTTGTTCTTTATTCATATACAGTTACAATAGTTTCGCGCTCAGCCCACGATTTACAAATGGTTTTATTCTACCTACCTCGACAGCTTGTTTTGGTTCGTTTGGACCAACACTTTTTGGTTTATCAGGTAAACAATGTAGAAACCTGTTAGCAAGCACTGAAACATTGCAATAATTTCTTCCTATGTAAATGAGGTAGTCATCTTTGCTTAGTCCTCTAGTCAACCCTTCACCCTAAAAAAAGAAAGAACAATCTATTTTTTTTGTTACTTCTTGAATTTAGCACCATTTTCAACTGTATTTCAGTTACATATGGTGGACATTTAACCTAGTAACCAGTGTTCCTGGATTCTGTACCAGTACTTACTTGTTCTCCACAAGTAACTGACAACTTTTCCACCATGGTACAGGAAGAGTGATTTCAGAAACAATGTCTTTTATCAAGCTTTCACAGAGAACAGAAGCATCATGACCCTAAGATCCTTAGATCTGCGCTCTCCCCGTTGAGCTAAATTGAAAGAGTGAGTGAGTGAGTTGGGTTTTACAGCGAATCGACACAAAATGGTTAAGAACACATCTATATTTTCTTGTTTTCTGTCAGTATACTTGCTGTCTGCAATTCCTTACCAAGACACAGGTACTGGTCAGATGTCCAGGAAGATGTCTTTGACTTTATCTGATGAAACATATAAAAGCTTTCTCCACAACCAAATGTAAAATGAATAAATTTAAACTTAACTGTCCATCAGGATTAACAAAACTGAGAGCAAAATATTTGACTTTAATCACTACATCCCTTATCATTGAACTAGATATGAGGACCCTATGCGGCCTGTTTACTTAAATCTCTCAATCGTCCATGTATTATGCAAGCTGTTTCTTACCTTAATTTCTAAATACTCTTCCGCTATATCAAATATCCGGAGGAATTCTTCACCCTCGAATTTGTTCACAGTAGGGTTCGGATTATAGATATATCTGCTGAGGGAAGGATTATATTTATTTAATTTCAGCAACTTTTCTATACCATCCATGACGAAGTACACACTAACATGGGTTAGCGTGGTCTGATCCAGGGAAGTCATTAGAGGAAGTATATTCGGCATTGTACAGATCATCTGTTTCCCCTTATCAGCTTTGTTAACAACACAGTCCTGAAAGAATAAATGGATTAACTGTAATGTACTGCTGTGCTGATCTACTCTTTTTTTACCGTAAATCAATTGTGTTTGTAAAAATATATTTATAGCCATAGTATACAACAGCAATATTTGTTTCCAATAAGAGATATGCATACCATAAACATGCCTTGATTCTATCTATAATCTGTCCTTCTAAACCTAACATATTTCCAGACTCCAGTATATACCACAGTCAAGGGATCATTTCCATTCAAGTATGAACTTTTTATCATATATCATGAATGATTTATCTCCCTTGCATCACATGTTCAAGATATATCTACAATTGGTGAACAGCAATTCTCACAAAAGAAATTAATTTGCTCAGTATAAATATCACATAACAAAATAAGGCCAAGATATAGAAACAATTTGCTTGCAAGAGTAAAATATTTCATTTTTTCTAATGTTCTTTATTTTACTAATATAAAATTTTGATCAAAAAATGGCTGCCTATCTCTTTCTGCAGCGAAAATGAATTAAAAGAACTAACAAAATACTCAATGCAAAATGAATAAATGGGAACAGTGTTCTGAACTACAATATTCAGCAAATGTGTGAACTACTCCAATTAAAATCAAAGTGTAGACAGGACAGTCTTGATAAATAATGGTGCCTTAAAGATGGTCAATCACATTTAAGCAACATTTTATGACATTTTTTGTATATTCTGTTAGAGATTTATTTAAAGAAACAAAAGGACCTATTTCATATAGTTAAATCCCTATTAGAAATGTATGTTTTATTACTTTTTTTATAAAATCATGTAATTACTCCCCTTAAATGTGAAAGTATTAAATAAGAGGGCCATGAAGGCCCTGTATCGCTCACCTGACCTCTTGACCTAAAGATCATCAAGTTTAACATTCTGACAAAGTGTCATTAAGATTTGGTCATAAATGTGGCCTCTAAAGTGTTAACTAACTTTTCCTTTGATTTGACCCTGTGACCTAGTTTTTGACCCCATATGTCTTAGATTCGAACTTGATCTAAAGATCATCAACATTAACATTCTGACTAAGTTTCATGAAGATACATCATAAATGTGGCCTCTAGAGTGTTAACAAGCTTTTCCTTTGATTTGACCTAGTGACCTAGTTTTTGATCCTAGATGACCCAGATTCAAACTGGACCTTGAGATCATCAAGATTAACATTCTGACCAAGTTTCATGAAGATACAGTCATAAATGTGGCCTCTACAGTGTTAACAAGCTTTTCCTTTGATTTGATCTGGTGACCTAGTTTTTGACCCCAGATGACCCAATATTAAACTCGTCCAAGATTTTATTGAGGGTAACATTCTGACCAAGTTTCATTAAGATTGGGCCAAAATTGTGACCTCTAAAGTGTTAACAAGCTTTTCCTTTGATTTGACCTAGTGACCTAGTTTTTTACCCCAGATGACCCAATATCAAACTCATCCAAGATTCTATTGAGAGAAACATTCTGACCAAGTTTCATTAAGATTGGGCCAAAATTGTGACCTCTAGTTTGTTAACAGTCAAACTGTTGACGACGACGGATGACGGACGGACAACAGAAACAGGTCGATCACAAAAGCTCACCTTTGAGCACTTTGTACTCAGTGAGCTAAGAATGGACTACTGGTTTTTATTTCAATACAAATTCGAATTTTACATTTGCATTTTATAGATATTAGGCTATTTCAACAATCTGAACCAAAAGGCAAGTTTTAAAACAGTGTGTAGCTTGGGAATTTAAATATTTCCAATCTATCCCGGTTGTGCAATCAAGATTGGTAAAGGGAGGTAATAAGATTACTATAAACCTGCATTTTTAATGAACTTCGGCAATGTAAATATTTGATAAATATAATATAATAGGTCATATATATTCATATGGCTTCTTTGGCAATCATGCTTTACAAAAGCTGAAATAACTCGGTTGGATAACCAGGACTGGAAAATCAAATTTTAAAAATACATCAAGAAAAACTCTAACATGTATTGAGCAGTCAGTTAACACAAGTAAGTGAAAATGCTCATCTGTTAAGCTTTCACCCAAACCCATTACTTGATCAAAACCTTTAAGAAATATTCTAACGGTTACAAACCACTATGGATGCTTGTTGAAAAAAATGGAAACCATATGAGAACAGTGTGTTATTATATTCCACCACACATATTTAAGAACAGCAATCTAAAATTCAGAAACACTGTTATGGGGTCTGAAAGGAATACAACCATGCTATACAATACAGTACCTCTTCTGTAGAGGCTCCGGATGTGCTGAGAGTGACACCTATCTTAGGTTGCTGTACTGTATCTAGGTTGGTTCCTGTTATTGTAACCCTAGTTCCCCCACTGTGGATAGTGCTAGCAGGTACAATCTGTGTAACTGTTGCATCATTTTTGTATTCGTATGGTTCCAAGCTGTACAAGGTGGCTCCATCTATTGTCAATTTCACAAAGTCTTTCTTTATTGCACGTTTCCGTCTACCAATGGAACCCAGAAGTTGAGGGCCTTTTGGAGATTCACACAATATTACTGTTTTGTTGGAACTGGAAAAAGAAATACAGCAGATTCATTTTGTTTTGCTTTAGTAAGGTTCAACATCAAACTGATACTGTGACTTCCAGTCTTTAGTAAAAGTGGAAGACCACAGATACCCATCCAAACAGTATTTCAGGCATAGCTGGTCATCTTGGTAGGACCACTTGCCACTAACCTCTAACGGCTCAACACTGCAAGACTTGCGGCTTTAACAATTTGGTGTTTTACTGTATACATTATCAGCAAAGCTAAAAAATTTACGTTTATGAGTACACATCTTGCCGACCTAACATTTTGTTAAACTACTGCTTAAGAAAACAATTTTATATCACAGTGCCTTTCTTTTGATCTATTTATAAGAGCAAAAGGCGAGTTACTGTTGTTTGTATCTTTCAACAGAAAAACATATAGTCTTTTCCTAATTTTTATTCCATTTCTTTACCATGATCTACTATCACTCTAACTCTTAAAATACTCCTGCAGCGGGGGTTAAAACCCATTCTGGGGTGCTGAATACTTTAATGTAAGCAGGCATGCACCTGTAGTGCCTGGCCCTACCTATAATAATGGAGGAACTTCTGAGGTAATTCTCCAAACTTAAAAATCAGAAGCAGCCCTATATTGTAACTTGATCATGTTGATGCCCAGCTTAATGTTAAGGACAGACGAAACAGCAAAAATACGCTTGTAGAATTTTTTCTGTTGGCATAAAAGTCAGGTAAAGGTGCTCTGTTTTTACCTTTTTATATCACATGGCAATGTCCCAATATCCACAGACCTTTCAAGGCCAACATGGAAATTATCTCCTTGTAAAGTAATGATAGTTCCGCCCGATCTTGGACCATACAATGGAAACACACTTGATAATGTTGGTGTCTGCAACAAAAAAATAATATCTTGAGCAAAAATCCTATATCAAGCCTTCAAACTTACCACATATATACATATTTACATATCTGAATCTACCTACAGAGACTTAAAAGTTGCTTAGATGCCATCTTGGATTTGTATGTCTGTGCAAAAAAATTGTAATTTATGATGACAGTCGATAAACTTCAGTCACTCCCAAACTTTATGTATACCACATATTTTGTAAAACTTGTTGGACAGGTCACCTCAACTATGTCACTTACATGGATATATTCACATTAGCAGAAAAGATCTTCATATTTCTGTTAATATACAATAATCAACTAACTTCACAAAACAGTCAAAGATTTATGACAACAGAGCTTAATAATACTTAATAGCTTAATAGCACTGTGACCATCTCTTGCCACTGCTTTCAAATTGTTATTTTTTTAAAAATTCAAGTAACTTCAAGTTTCTTCAAAAGAAACTGAAATGACAAAAAAATATACCTTAGTAACAGTCATTATTCAATTTGCTACTTCAGAAGTCAACCTCTTTACTGATATTGTAACATATCGGGACAAATTTAGAGTTGCAAACAACAAATCAATTTCTGTTTTGGATCTTAAGCCATCCAGCTTCTGAATGGCTCTGTTTTAATCTGATTTATATTGTTGGTTAAAAATCACACTTGTCTTGCAGGACAAGTACTAACAGCAATTTCCACTTGCCTGGAATCGACTTCTACTTGTATTTACGAGCAGACGACTGACTTTTGCGAGCCATGCAGTCTCTACAATTGCATTTTCTTACCCTATATTCAAATTTCATGTCGACAGTTTTAGCAGTACCATCAACTCTGTAGTTCAATCTTTCCCCAGTAAGGTCACTGACCTTGACCTCCACAGGGAAACTACCTTCTGCTGCAGACTTATGGGTCGAACACTTAATTCTGCAAAAACAAAAACAGAAAAACATACATTTCTATTTCACTTTAACATTATGTTAAGGAATTTTTTTTTTTGAATTGTGTCTAATACCACTTACAATAGTATTTCAGCTATTTTTAGCTCATCTGATTTTTTGAAAATAAATGAGTTATTGTCATCACTTGATCGTTGTTGGCATCTGCACTGCCTGGTTAAGTTTTATGTTAAGGTCAGCTTTTCTCCTAAACTATCAACGCTATTGCTATAAAACTTGCAATACTTGTTCACCATCAATAGCTGACTCTGTACAGCAAGAAACATAACTCCATCCTGCTTTTTGCAAGAATAATGGCCCCTTTTGATCAGAATTCTTGATGAAGTTTTATGTTTAGAAACTCTTTTCTTACAAACAGTAATTAATCTGATACAACAAGCTTCAAAAAAATATAACAAGAGCACCGCAATACAAACATAAATACTGAAAAATAGGAATCTTAGGGGTATTACTTTAACTATGTGACAAATTTAAATTACAACATACTCTGTATTACTGAGGCTTTCTGTTAATGGTAAACATTTCTTGATGCTGTCGCCAATCGTAACTTCTGGAACCTTGTATCCGAAATTGTCTCCCCTAATTGTCAGCATAGTGCCTCCATCAGTAGGTCCTGACAACGGAGTGATCTAGAAAGAGGGACAGGATGTAAATAATAAGGCAAACAAACAATTTTTTCATCATAACTCACTTGCATGTCCCCATATAAATTTCCTACACTGTTGCAGTTAAAAATTTTAACATCATTAACCCTTAGCCTGCTGGCGGCAGATGATTCTGCCTTTGCGAGCAGTGCAGACCAAGATCAGCCTGCACATCCATGCAGTCTGATCAGGGTCTGCACTGTTCGCTATTCAGTCAGTAAATCTTAAGTGAAAACCCCCTTGAGTAATAAGTGGTACTGTCCAAATTGAAAGATGGACCAGTCCATTATAGAAATATAGCAGGTTAAGGGTTAATAATATTAACAAGTTTATGTGTATTAACAGTACTATGCATTAGATATAAAACAGTACAAACTGTATACATGTATAGACAAACAGTATAAATGTGTACTACCGCTAAAAAACTGGGTTTTTTTTTTTTAACAATCGACTGTTACTGCATAACATTTAATTATGAATGTATATCTATATGCAAACTCATTTAATGAGGATTTTATACATTTGAAGTAAATATCTAAAGATAAAATATTTTAGTGAAAAATGACCACTGGATATCTTTAAAATTAGCATGCAAAGTAAATCTAATGTATAACAAGAGCTGTCCATAAGACAGCCAAGCTCGACTATTCGAAATATTGTCCCAGAAGCAGGAAAATATTACCCAAAAAGGTTAAATATCAAAAGAGTTTTAAGTTCAAAAGGGGGCATAATTTGACCAAAATGCACTAGTTTTATAACCCCGAAGGCACATGTGAAGCTTCAGTTCAATATCTGCATTAGTTTTGGAGATAGAAACTCGCATGTTAAACTTTAACCAGAATTTTCAAAGTCCAAAAGGGGGCATAATTTGCCCAAAATACATGCCAGAGTTATGGGACTTGACCCAGTGAGGTTGGTAATTGATATAGAAAAAGAAAAAATAAGTTTCAAATCTATATGCCTTTTAGTAATTGCTGTATGTACTTGCACGCAAAACTTTAACCAGGATTTTCTAAGTCCAAAAAGGGGAATAATTTGCTCAAAATACATGTAAGAGTTATGGGACTTGATCCAGTGAGGTTAGTAATTGATCTAGAAAAAGAAAAAATAAGTTTCAAATCTATATGCCTTTTAGTAATAGCTATATGTACTTGCACGCAAAACTTTAACCAGAATTTGCTAAGTCCAAAAGGGGGCATAATTTGGCAAAAATGAAAGTCAGAGTTATGGGACTTGATGCTATCAACTAGTTTTATAACCCCGAAGACACATGTGAAGTTTCAAATCAATATCTGCATTAGTTTTGGAGATAGTAACTTGCATGTAAAACTTTAACCAGAATTTTCTAAGTCTAAAAGGGGGCATAATTTGCTCAAAATACATGTCAGAGTTATGGGACTTGACCCAGTGAGGTTGGTAATTGATCTAGAAAAAGAAAAAATAAGTTTCAAATCTATATACCTTTTAGAAATAGCTGTATGTACTTGCACACAAAACTTTAACCAGAATTTTCTAAGTCCAAAAGGGGGCATAATTTGGCCAAAATGAAGGTCAGAGTTATGGGACTTGCTGCTATTAACTAGTTTTATAACCCCGAAGACACATGTGAAGTTTCAAATCAATATCTGCATTAGTTTTGGAGATAGTAACTTGCATGTAAAACTTTAACCAAAATTTTCTAAGTCCAAAAGGGGGCATAATTTGCTCAAAATACATGTCAGAGTTATGGGACTTGACCCAGAGAGGTTGGTAATTGACCTAGAAAAAGAAAAAATAAGTTTCAAAGCTATATGCCTTTAATTGATGGCTGTATGTACTTGCATGCAAAAACTTAACCAAGGTGTGACGCCGACGCCGATGCCGACACCAGGGTGAGTAGAATAGCTAGACTATTCTTCGAAGAGTCGAGCTAAAAATGACTGACTGTATAAACACAGCTGAAAAGACTGGCATCAGTACTGATAGATTTCATTGACCGGCTGTTAGAGACTGGATCACAAAACAACAACCATGGTTACTGTTGTCAGATTACCAAAAGTAGTCCTTGTAACAAAGTTTTCACTTATTTATAATTGCTGACATTTGAAGAGGCTTTCTCAATTGAAAAATGACATAAATTTACAGTTAAGACCCATTCATCCTTATCATGCTTGATAGACTGATTCTGCCTTTGCGACCAGTGTAGATCATGATCAGCCTGCATATGTATGAAAAAACATCAAAACTAAACTGAAATTTTAAGGAAAAAGGGGACATAATTCATGAAATATTTCCACCTCAGTTATGGATCTTGTGTCAAATAATGATGATGATGATATGATGTAGAACAACTAAATTAAGTTTGAATCAAATTAATAACCAAGATATAGTGAAAGTGCACAAATATTAATCTGAAATTCTAAGTAAGGGGACATAATTAATGAAAAACTGGTGCATGGGTTATGGCTCTTGTGTCATGCAATGTGGGTAATGATGTGGAACACATATGGTGATAACAGAGATATAGTGAAAATGCGTCAAAATTAACTAAAATTCTACATAAAAATGGGGCATAAATTCATGAAAATTGGTGCCAGGGTAATATATCTGCTTCATATGATGTAGGTGGTGACATGGAACAAATATTCTTAATTTTAATCAAATCCATGTAGTAAAAGTCTTATATAGTGTGAAAGTGCACCAAAACTTTAACCTGAAATTCTAAATAAAAGGGGGAATAATTCATGAAATACTGGTTTGAGAATTATGTCCCTTGTGCCATATGATGTCACAAGGTTTTTCTATTATTTGACCTACTGACCTAGTTTTTGACCGCAGTTGACCCAGTTTCAACCTTGACCTAGATATCATCAAGATGGACATTCAGACCAATTTTCATACAGATCCCATGAAAAATATGGCCTCTAGAGAGGTCACAAGGTTTTTCTATTATTTGACCTACTGACCTAGTTTTTGATGGCACGTGACCCAGTTTCGAACTTGACTTAGATATCATCAAGGTGAACATTCTGACTAACTTTCATGAAGATCCTTGAAAAGTATGGCCTCTAGAGAGGTCACAAGTTTTTTTCTATTTTTAGACCTACTGACCTAGTTTTTGAATGCACATGACCCAGTTTCGAACTTGACCTAGATATCATCAAGGTGAACATTCAGACCAACTTTCATACAGATCCCATAAAAAATATGGCCTCTAGAGAGGTCACAAGGTTTTTTTATTATTTGACCTACTGACCTAGTTTTGGATGGCAGGTGACCCAGTTTCAAACTTGACCTAGATATCATCAAGGTCAACATTCTGACTAAATTTCATGAAGATCCATTGAAAAGAATGGCCTCTAGAGAGGTCACAAGGTTTTTCTTTTTTTAGACCTACTGACCTAGTTTTTGACCGCAGTTGACCCAGTTTCGAACTTGATCTAGATATCATCAAGATGGACATTCAGACCAACTTTCATACAGATCCCATGAAAAATGTGACCTCTAGAGAGGTCACAAGGTTTTTCTATAATTTGACCTACTGACTTAGTTTTTGAAGGCATGTGACCCAGTTTCGAACTTGACCTAGATATCATCAAGGTGAACATTCAGACCAATTTTTATACAGATCCCATGAAAAATATGGCCTCTAGAGAGGTCGCAAGGTTTTTTTATTATTTGAGATCTACTGACCTAGTTTTTGATGGCACGTGACCCAGTTTCAAATTTGACTTAGATATCATCAAGGTGAACATTCTGACTAACTTTCATGAAGATCCATTGAAAAGTATGGCCTCTAGAGAGGTCACTAGGTTTTTCTATTTTTAGACCTACTGACCTAGTTTTGGACCGCAAGTGACCCAATTTCGAACATGACCTAGATATCAACAAGATGAACATTCTGACCAAATTTCATAAAGATCCTATGAAAAATGTGACCTCTAGAGTGGTCACAAGCAAAAGTTTACGCACGGACGGACGGACGCTGCGCCATCACAAAAGCTCACCTTGTCACTTTGTGACATGTGAGCTAAAAACAAGAAAGTAGGTCAGCTGGTCAAGGTCACAGTAAGGTGACCCGTAATCACTTGGGTACATCAGGTAAACATAATTAAACTAGGAAATATGACCTGATAGTTTATGAAGTATTTTTTCCTAATAGTATGTAACTCATATAACAAGTGACCCCCAGGGTACGCCTCTTTCACCCCAGGGGCATAATTTGAACAATCCTGTTAGAGGTCCACTAGGTAATGCTACATACCAAATATCAAAGGCCTAGGCCTTGAACTTTCAGACAAGAAGATTTCATTTTTTTCCCTATATAAGTCTAATAATATGTTAAACTTGGGACACCATGGGGCATGGCCTCTTTTCACCCCAGGGTAATAATTTGAACAATTTTGGTAGAGGACCAGAAGGCAATGCAACACACCAAATATCAAAGCCTAGGCCTTGCAGTTTCAGACAAGAAGATTTTTAAAGTTTTCTCCTAATTATATGTCTATGTAAAACTTGAGGCCCCCCGGGGCAGGGCCTCTTTTCACCCCAGGGTAATAATTTGAAAAGTTTTGGTAGAGAACCACAAGGCAATGCTACTTATCAAACATCAAAGGCCTAGGTCTTGTGGTTTTAGCCAAGAAGATTTTTAAAGTTTTTTCTGGTATAAGTCTATGTAAAACTTGGGACCCTCCAGGGCGGGGCCTCTTTTCATCCCAGGGGCACAATTTGAACAATCTTCATACAGGACCATTAGATGATGTCACATGCCAAATATCAAGGCTCTATGCCTTGCAGTTTTGGATAAGAAGATCTTTAAAGTTTTTCCTTTCCACTGCCATGGCAACCAAAGTTCTGCATGGAATTAAATTCTTTGAACAAGAAAGGTGACCACCAAGGATCATTCCTGTGAAGTTTGGTGTAATTCTGCCCAGTGGTTTTCAAGAAGAAGGTTTTTTAGAAAATGTTGACAGACACATGACAGACGACGCACATCGGACGACTGACATTGAACGGTCACAAAAGCTCATCATGAGCCTTTGGCTCAGGTGAGCTAATTACAGAGAAAAAGCACCAAAACTTTACCAAGGTGTCGACATAGAGCGGATGCTGGCAGGGTCATGTAAGATAGCTCTCCATATACTTTGTTTAGTCAAGCTAAAAAGCTTTTTAAAATAGACTTCAATACAGACCTTGAGATGAGATAATAGAAGAAGTTTGCTTACCAATGAAATAATTGGTTTACATGTGTTATGTGAAAATATGACATTTGGATCGCCACATTCGTCCTTTTTACTACAATGGTCACCACACCAGCCACAACCCTGGGGATCTTTGGAGCTAACACACGTTGAGCATTTATCATACACAGCGCAAGACTGAAGTGGGAATCTCGTAATCTGTAATAAAATACATTCATAAAATCTTAACACAGCACATTAACCCTTAGCGTGCTGGCAGCAAGTGACTTTGCCTTTGCGACCAGTGCAGACCAAGATCAGCCTGCACATCCGTGCAGTCTGATCATGGTCTGCACTGTTCGCTATTCAGCCAGTAAATTTTCAGCGAACACCCCTTTTAACAGTCGAAACATTGAAACATGGACAAGTTCATTATAGAAATTTAGCAGGGTAAGGGTTAAAATACAGTGAAGCACTGATTATTTGAACAATAGCCCTAGCACCCGTACTCACTTGAGTAATTCATGATGTTCCTGCATATTATTTTCCTCATATTTTCTATCTTTGGATCATGTGACGACCTGGATTACTCAAGCACTTTGCTGATCCCATTGTGGACTTGAGCAAAATGGTGATTTACTGTATCTTAATTAAGTACTGAACATATGCTAAACTCTACGATTCTAAATACTTTCCCAAAATCTTGCAAGCTTTATTGTCATAGGAGTATAATTATTGTGTCTACAATTCTTTACTTTGGGTCATTTTATTATCATTAAGAGAATGCTATCAACATGGAAGTGTCATTAATAATGTCTGAATTCTAATGACAGTAATCAGTAATGAGCCGCACCATGGGAAAACCAACATAAAGCATTTGCAACCAGCATGGATCCAGACCAGCCTGCACATCCATGCAGTCTAGTCAGGATCAATGCTGTTCGCTAACAGTTGCTCTAATTCAAATAGGCTTTGAGTACAAATAGCATGGATCCCAACCAGACTGCATGGATAAGTAGGCTGGTCTAGATCCATGCTGGTCATAAATGCACTATGTTGGTTTTCTTATGGTGTGGCTTAGAATTGTAATTTATTTAATAACGTCTTAACTCAGAAAACTTGAACTTTGCCAGAACAGTGCAAATATATACAGTTATACTTGGTCATTAACAAAACCAAAAGCACTGTGTAGAGGGAGGTCACACAAACATTGGCCAAAGGATCACAAGCACTGGTCGAGTGATCACAAGTACTGGCAAGTGATCACAAGCTCATGTAAAGTGGTCACAAGCACTGGTCAAATGATCACATCTAGCACTGTACGAGAGTCAATGAAGACTACAAATGCTTTGTCCACAATCATTGCTAGAATTTTTTTACAAGCAATCGTACCTTTTTTCCTGACATCACATAGACATATTCTTCTGTAGCATCCATGACCATATCCTGCAGTATGGGTTCCTCACTCAGCTTGTACTTCATGTAAGGTTTATTACCATCACAGTAACCAGCTTTCAGGCTTGCCTGAATCATAACATTATAACATGACTCATTATAAAATGTTGGTCCATAGTTTGTGCTATCTGTCTGGTCTATTTTCAAGACTCAATTTTTCAGGGCTAAAGTCAAAACTATTGTCTCTCGGCCTGAATTTTTTTTCAAATAAAAAAATGGAACATTCAATAATGAAAATCTAGTGTTTGTACTTGTAAACTTGTATCAGCTATATCAATTTTAGACATGTTAGATCATATTTTCTCTGACAGCTGTAAGGAGAATTGCATATAAAATGTGGTCTTCAACTCTAAAATTGAGGGTTTCTTTTTCATGATTCATTTATATGACAAGTATAAAAAAAAGGGGAAATTCCAACTAAAATTAACCTTTATCCTGCTAGTGGCAAGTGATTTTGCCTTGGCAACCAGTGCACACCAAGATCAGCCTGACATCCATGCAGGCTGATCATGGTCTGCATTGTTAGCTATTCAGTCAGTAAATTTTCAGCGAACTTTGAATAACAAGTGGTACTACCCAAACGGAATGATGGACCAGTCCATTTAAGAAATTTAGCAGGGTAAAGGTTAAAAAATATTTATATTACTTATATCTCTCTCTAAACATTAATTACTGCCTTAAGTCCAATTATTAAAGTCAACATCATTATCTGGGAATCTACATTGATAGTCCTGTGCTGTCCGTAACAAGTGAGCCATACAAAGCTTGCTTGGCAGGGAAAGTCAAAATCACAATTTACTTTTTTTATAATAAATTGCTTTTAATATAATTATGAAGTTACACATCATTTATATTACAAGTTTTAGAGCCTCACCAACACAATTTTTGTCATGCCATTAATAATAAGTATGCATATACATCTACTTAGTGCCATGATTTTAATGCTTCTTAAAAAGATTTTATTATCTCAAAAGTTCACAGATAAGCAACATAAAAGTTTACATCTATATAACTATAATGGAGTTAGAAAGGATCTAAAAAGTTGAAGCCAAATTTTAAGTTGTATAAAACATACTGAAAATTCTGAAAAACAAACACCATCACCTTGGAAGAAAGGCTGAATGTCAGACAGACCAGGGATTACATTGAACTGGAAAGCAGCAAGCATTTATTTAAACAAGAGCTCCGCCAAGCGGGGCAATATACGCCCGAAGGATTACATCATAGGATGGGAGCAAAATTTAAAGAACTTGACTGTTGTAGCCCAAAGGAGTGGAACAACAAAAGGAAAACTTCAAAAAACAAATCGAAGTCCACAAAAAAATATTCAAAGTCCACACAAAAAAAAATCCTTATCAGGTACAGGTATGTAAAAATACACCTAAAAATTAGAGGTACCATCCATGTTGTACCAAAGAAAAGTGGTCTCGGTTTTTCCCTACGGCCGATAATAAAAAAGTTTAAAAATAAGCTATTTATAGTAACATAAAAGGGAAGTAATTAAAAAAAAATTATTGTAAGTGAACAAAAAAGATTTATTCTGCCAAATAAAAACAAGAGCACTGCAATGCAGAGCATTATACACAAAGCAAAGTCATATATGACCTTTGACCCTTAAGTGTGACCCTGAACTTGAAGCAAGTCATCCGCAACATGCGCTCTGCACGTTGTCTTGGTGTGGTGAACATTTCTGCCAAGTTTCTTTGATATCCTTCCAGCAGTTCAAGAGTTACATAGCAGACACGAAACAAACTGATATGACCTTTGACTCCTATGTGTGACCTTGATCTTGAAGCAAGACATCCAAAACATGCGCTCTGCACGTGGTCTCGGTGTGGTGAACATTTCTGAAAAGTTTCTTTGATATCCTTCCAGAGTTATAGAGCGGACACGAAATTGCTAACGGACAGACGGATGGACGGACAGACGGACACCAGCATCATAACATAATACGTCCCTTCCAACGTATAAAAAGGTATGTAGATACAATATTAGATTATATGTGGGAGGTGTGTTTACACATATCTAAACTACAATACCCCTTGGCTTTCCATTCTGCATTACAATCAAATAACTGCTCATTTTGAATACACTGCCTACGACTGAGTTATTTTTCAAAATTTAATCTGACTAACATTTGTTATATTTACCAAATTTCCAAAAAAGAAACAATTCAAATACAAGAGATCACAGAGTGATCTTGGCGCCCACCAAGTGCCATTTTTGAGTGTTCCAAATTTCAAGACTTACTGACTAGCTCAAGGTCAAATTTCATTTCCGTACACAACACTGTGCATGTGGTCCAAACTCGAAAGCTGTAGCTCGAGAAATGTGAAAGTAGGTCACTAGATCAATCTTAAGGTCAAAGTTTAATTCGGTACACAAAACTATGCAAGTGGTCCGAATTTGAAGGCTTAGCTTGAGAAATGTGTAAGTAGGTCACTAGGTCAAAATCAAGGGTCAAATTTCACTTCAGAACACAAATCTATGCATGTGGTCCAAATCTGAAGCCTGTACCTTCAAAAATGTGAAAGTAGGTCACTAGGTCAATGTCAGGGTCAAAGTTTGTTTCGGTACACAATCCTACGCAAGTGGCCTAAATTTGAGGCCTGTAGCTACAGAAATGTGAAAGTAGGTCACTAGGTCAATCTTAAGGTCAAAGTTCATTTCCGTACACAAAAATATGCATGTGGTCCAAATTTGAAGGCTGTAGCTTGAGAAATGTGAAAGTAGGTCACTAGGTCAAAATCAAGGTCAAGTTTTATTTCAGAATACAGAACTATGCATGTGGTCCAAATTTGAAGCTTGTACCTTCAAAAATGTGAAAGTAGGTCACTAGGTCAATGTAAAGGTCAAAGTTTGTTTCGGTACATAAAACCATGCATGTGGTCCAAATTTGAAGGCTGTAGCTTGAGAAATGAGAAAGTAGGTCACTGGGTCAAAATCAAGGTCAAATTTAATTTCGGAACACAAAACTATGCATGTGGTCCAAATTTGAAGACTGTACCTTCAAAAATGTGAAAGTAGGTCACTAGGTCAAAATCAATGTCAAATTTCATTTTGAAACACGGAACTATGCATATGGTCCAAATTTGATACCTGTACCTTCAAAAATGTGAAAGTAGGTCACTAGGTCAAAATCAAGGTCAAAGTTTTTTCAAGTGCACAAAACTATGCATGTGGTCCAAATTTGAAGGTTGTAGCTACAGAAATGTGAAAGTAGGTCACTAGGTCAAAATCAAGGTCAACTCATGTCAAGGTTCATCTTGCCACTCAAAAATATACATGTGGTCCAAATTTGAATGTTGTAGTTATTGACAAGAAGATTTTAAAAGCTTTTCCCTATATAAGTCTATTTGAACCATGTGACCCACGGGGCGGGGCCATATTTGACCCTAGAGGGATAATTTGAACAAACTTGGTAGAGAACCACTAGATGATGCTACATTACAAGTATCAAAGCCCTAGGCTTTGTGGTTTGGACAAGAAGATTTTCAAAGTTTTTCCCTATATAAGTCTATGTAAACCATATGACCCCCAGGGGCCATATTTGACCCTAGGGGTATAATTTGAACGATCTAAGTTGAAGACCACTAGATGATGTCACATACAAAATATCAAAGCCCTAGGCCCTGTGGTTTTGGACAAGAGGTTTTTCAAAGTTTTTCCCTATATAAGTCTATATAAACCATGTGACCCCCAGGGCGGGGCCATATTTGACCCCAGAGAAATAATTTGAATCATCTTGGTAGAGGACCACTAGATAATGCTTCATACCAAATATCAAAGCCCTAGGCTCTGTGGTTTTGGACAAGAAGGTTTTCAAAGTTTTTCCCTATATAAATCTATGTAAATTATAGAAATAAACAAAGGGCCATAACTCACTCATAAATTGTTGAACCAGTCTGATTTTCCGGGGGACACAACTAGGGTACCAATACATGATTCTGACAAAGTTTGGTCAAAATCCCCCTGGTAGTTTCTGAGGAGATGCGATAACGAGAAATTGTTAACGGACGGACGGACGGACGGACGGAATGACGGACGGACGGACCACGGACGCAGAGTGATTTTAATAGCCCACCATCTGATGATGGTGGGCTAATAAGCAAATGGAGACAGAATACCTAAAATTAAGTTTTTAAAGTCACAACATATGAAATCATTGAAATTCGTGGGCCTGAAATATCATGCCAAAACAGCAATTTCACAGGGATATGAATTTGTAGATATGTTCGTTTGAACATAAATGAAATCTTCTACAAACAGCCCCCAATGAATAATAGTAAGTTTTACAGTAGTGCAAATATTGTTTCAAGCTTTTGCCTTCTACATGTTAATGTCATAGAAACGTATGTCTACAACTTTTTCTCACATTCATGATGACCTGAACATTATTGACAAAATGTATTTGGCAAACTACATGCATTATATTGTAGACTGGGAACTTTTCAGATCACTTTATTTCTCAAGTTTATATTATGGAGAAATGATAAACATTCCAAGACTTATTTTCATGGACTTTGTCATATTGTGTAATAAAACCCAACAAACAAGAAAAGTAAAATTCCATTATTGTCTTTAAAAATTGAAATCCAAAAATTTATATCCCAAGGAAATGCCGTTTCTGCCAAAACCACAAAACTTCATGCCAATGAAGTTAAATCACTTTCCAGCAAAAGACATATTTTTAACATTCATAATTCTTACTTTTTTGAGTAATCTTGTTTAATATTTATTTGCATTTCGATGTGTAAACAAGTATTACTGAAAATATAACCACCTCCACTGGACAAAACCAGTACAATATTTGGTCTATCTAGAAAAAGTATATATATATATTAATTAGGGATTGTTATTATCTGAATTTTTATACCATGATAATTATCATGATATAGCAACTAAATACATATCAAAATATAATATATAATTATCTTAAAAGTGATGTCTCAAAGTTAGACTTGCACATATTTTTATAACTTATAATCTGCTATACCAGCACCATTATAAAGTACAAATATGTAACAGTTGAAAAAGCTTATAATGTAAGCATAATAACTTATGATATTTGCATACACATGGGCAACTATCTAATAGTAGTATGTGAAAATTTAGGAACACATTTGCTGTATCAGTCCAAGCCAAGCCCTTGTTTTCCCCCAACAATTGTATACAGTCAAAACTTGTTATCTCGAATTCTAAGGAATTGAGCATTTTACTTAGAGACAAAAGAAATTCAACTTAAAAGATATGTTGTGCACATGTTTTTAGGACCTGACTTGAAATAATTATGTCTTCAAGATAGCCGTATTTGAGATATTCTAGTTGGAGATATTGAGTTTCAACTGTATGTGCAGAAAAAATAACTTGCAATGGGATTTGTTTAACATTACTGCTTCTTTGTCTGAAAATGAGCATGGTTTTCTTCTGACTGCCATTTTGCTGCAAAAACATACTGGTACTTACTGCAACAAGATTGGTCTATTGTAAAAGCATTTGAGCCGTGCCATGATAAAACCAACATAGTGGGTGTGCGACCAGCATGGATCCAGACCAGCCTGCGCATCCGCGCAGTCTGGTCAGGATCCATGCTGTTCGCTTTTAAAGCCTATTGGGATTGGTGAAACTGTTAGCGAACAGCATGGATCCTGACCAGACTGCGCGGATGCGCAGGCTGGTCTGGATCCATGCTGGTCGCAAAGCCACTATGTTGGTTTTCCCATGGCACGGCTCATTTATATAAATTGTTAAGAATATATACCACTGCAACAAGTGCTTGATATTTTGAAGGTCAAAGGAATCTATTTTCCTGTTTTGCATATTTTACGTCCTTTGGGTATGTGAATTATAGGAACACTGTTATACCCAGCATATTGGTTTGGAAATTTTTTACCCTGATAATTTCTTTATACAGCCAAATCATTATATACCAGTACATATCAGTAATACCACACATCCCTAATATACAGAAACAATAACCCGTAGTGGAAGTTAAAATCAAAGCACGAAAGTAAAATGGTTATAATAAGCAAACCAAGCGTGTATAAATGCAACAACTAAAAATCTGTGTACAAAAATATGGCTAAAATATGCAAATAAATACTGACAGAGGTTTTATTTCCAATCAGGCTCTGAAAAAATGGAGGAACATAAATCTCTTCAACATAACTAAACTGTTCAATTCTTGTGAAACTTTACCATGAAATACTACATTTTATTACATACTCGTTTCTATTCCCCGTTAAGTTACACTGGTACCGGAAACGTCAATATTTTTCCATACACTGACGCCTGAATTTCATATCGGGTGCGTGACGTAATTCAGTGTTTGTTGTTGCACTATTTTTTTCTATTTAGTTCAGTATTGTCAACCCTATTCAGGCTATTGAACAAATTTATGATATTTACACTATATTTATAGATGTGTATGTAATAAAAAGGTTCTCCTAAAGTCGCGCAATATTTCCGCTGAAGAACTTGTGCATATTTCCTGATACAAAGCTAATAACCTATAAATATGTTCTATAGAAATAGGCCTTGGACTAACATGCTCACTTACAGTAATTCACATCTTGATATAAAGCAGCATGGCCTCCAAACATATCAAAATATCAGATTACTTTCAAAACAATATTATTTAAATCATTACAATCATCATCTAAACTGGTATTTCGCTTTAACATTATATAAAAAATCCTATTAACGACTAACAGGACTGTAAATTTTTCTACATTATGAGCTTTAGAGACAAACAGAACTTAGGCAGAGTTTTTTGTTGATTTTTTTCTAAAATACTGTCTAAATAAATCAGACTGATTTGCAATTCTTTCATCTTTCATGCATAGTTCAGAATGCATATACAACTATGTAAAAGCACTTTCGTAATTTCAAACAAGAGCGCCGCCAAGCGGGGCAATATACGCCCGAAGGGTTACATCAGAGGATGGGAGCAAAATTTAAAGAACTTGACTGTTGAAGCCCAAAGGACAGGAACAACAAAAAAGAAGAAATTCCAAAAAAAAAAAATTCTAAGTCCATAAAAAAATTCTTACCAGGTAAAGTTATGTCAAAATACATCTAAAAATTGGATGTACCATCCATGTTGTACCACAGAAAAGTGGTCTCAGTTTTTCCCTACTGCCAATAATAAAAAAGTTTCAAAATAAGCTATTTATAGTAACAAAAAAGGGAAGTAATTCAAACAAGAGATCACAGAGTGATCTTGGCGCCCACCAATGTGCCAATTTTAAGTGTTCCAAATTTCAAGAATTACTGACTAGCTCAATGTCAAATTTCATTTCCAAACACAACAATGTGCATGTGGTCCAAATTCAAAAGCTATAGCTTGAGAAATGTGAAAGTAGGTCACTAGATCAATTTCAAGGACAAAGTTCTTTGTACACAAAACTATGCATGTGCATCAAGTTTGAAGGCTGTAGCTTGAGAAAATTGAAAGTAGGTCACTAGGTCAATCTTAAGGTCAAAGTTTATTTCGGTACACGAAACTATGCAAGTGGTCCAAAATTGAAGGCTGTAGCTTGAAAAATGTGAAAGTAGGTCACTAGGTCAATGTCAAGGTCAAAGTTTGTTTCGGTACACAATCCTATGCAAGTGGTCCAAATTTGAAGGCTGTAGCCCGAGAAATGTGAAAGTAGGTCACTAGGTCAAAATCAAGGTCAAATTTTATTTCGGAACACAGAACTATGCATGTGCTCCAAATTTGAAGCCTGTACCTTCAAAAATGTGAAAGTAGGTCACTAGGTCAATGTAAAGGTCAAAGTTTGTTTCGGTACACAAAACTATGCATGCGGTCCAAATTTGAAGGCTGTAGCTTGAGAAATGTGAAAGTAGGTCACTACTTCAAAATCAAGGTCAAATTTCATTTCAGAACACGAAACTATCCATGTGGTCCAAATTTGAAGCCTGTACCTTCAAAAATGTGAAAGTAGGTCACTAGGTCAATTTCAAGGTCAAAGTTCTTTTCAGTGCACAGAACTATGCATGTGGTCCAAATTTGAAGGCTGTAGCTACAGAAATGTGAAAGTAGGTCACTAGGTCAAAATCAAGGTCAACTCATGTCAAGGTTCATCTTGCCACTCAAAACCATACATGCGGTCCAAATTTGAATGTTGTAGGTTATTGTCAAGAAGATTTAAAAAGCTTTTCCCTATAGAAGTCTATATGAACAATGTGACCCCCAGGGCGGGGCCATATTTGACCCTAGGGGGATAGTTTGAACAAACTTGGTAGAGAACCACTAGATGATGCTACAATACAAATGCCAAAGCCCTAGGCTTTGTAGTTTGGACAAGAAGATTTTCAAAGTTTTTCCCTATATGTCTATGTAAACCATGTGACCCCAGGGGCGGGGCCATATTTGACCCTAGGGGGACAATTTGAACAATCTTAGTAGAAGACCACTAGATGATGTCACATACAAAATATCAAAGCCCTAGGCCCTGTGGTTTTGAACAAGAGGTTTTTCAAAGTTTTTCCCTATATAAGTCTATATAAACCATGTGACCCCCAGGGCGGGGCCATATTAGACCCCAGGGAAATAATTTGAATCATCTTGGTAGAGGACCTCTAGATAATGCTTCATACCAAATATCAAAGCCCTAGGCTCTGTGGTTTTGGACAAGAAGATTTTCAAAGTTTTTCCCTATATAAATCTATGTAAATTATAGAAATAAACAAAGGGCCATAACTCACTAAAAAATTGTTGAACCAGTCTGATTTTCAGGGGGACACAACTAGGGTACCAATACATCATTCTGACAAAGTTTGGTCAAAATCCCCCTGGTAGTTTCTGAGGAGATGCGATAACGAGAAATTGTTAACGGACGGAAGGACGGACGGACGGACGGAAGGACGACGGACCACGGACGCAGAGTGATTTGAATAGCCCACCATCTGATGATGGTGGGCTAAAAACAAAAATTATTGTAAGAGAACAAAAAAGGATCTGCAAAATAAAAACAAGAGGGCCATGATGGCCCTATATCGCTCACCTGAGTAGAGTTGCTTGCTTCAACAAATTTCTTAGCTAAAGCTTTAAGATCTAGGCCTTCTGGTTTATTTTTAGCAAATTTATGAAGATTTCCCTATGTACAATCAAGTTACCCCTGGGGCTGGGTCAATTTGACCCTGGGGGTCAATTTGAACAAATTTTGTAGAGGTCCACTAGGCAATCCTACATGTCAAATATTTAAGGTCTAGGCCTTCTGGTTATTTTTAGAAAATTTTGAAGATTTTTCTATGTACAATCAAGTAACCCCATGGGACGGGGTCAGTTTGATCCCGGGGGTCATGATTTGAACAAATTTTGTAGAAGTCTAATAGGCAATGCTACATATCAAATATCTAAGATTTTCCTATATAAAATCAAGTGACCCCTGGGGCGGGGGTCAATTTTGACCTCGGGGGTCATGATTTGAACAAATTTTGTAGAGGTCCACTAGGCAATGCTACATGTCAAATATCTAAGCTCTAGGCCTTCTGGTTTATTTTAAGAAAATTTTGAAGATTTTTCTATGTAAAATCAAGTGACCCTATGGGACGGGGTCAATTTGACCCTTGGGGTCATGATTTGAACAAATTTTGTAGAGGTCCACTAGGCAATGCTACATGTCAAATATCTAAGCTCTAGGCCTTCTGGTTTATTTTTAGAAAATTTTGAAGATTTTTCTATGTACAATCAAGTAACCCCATGGGACGGGGTCAGTTTGATCCCGGGGGTCATGATTTGAAATTTTTTTGTAGAAGTCTATTAGGCAATGCTACATGTCAAATATCTAAGATCTAGGCCTACTGGTTTATTTTTAGAACATTTTTGAAGATTTTCCTGTATAAAATCAAGTGACCCCTGGGGCGGGGTCAATTTTGACCCCTGGGGCGGGGTCAATTTTGACCCCGGGGGGTCATGATTTGAACAAATGTTGTAGAGGTCCACTAGGCAATGCTACATGTCAAATATCTAAGCTCTAGGCCTTCTGGTTTATTTTTAAATTTTTTTTGAAGATTTTCCTATAGAAATCTATGTAAAATCAAGTGACCCCTGGGGCGGGGTCAATTTTTATCCCGGGGTCACGATTTGAGCAACTTTAGTAGAGGTCCTCTAGGCAATGCTACATGTCAAATAACTAAGCTCTAGGGCTTCTGGTTTCTGAGAAGAAGATTTTTTAAGATTTTCCTATGTAAAATCAAGTGACCCCTGGGGCGGGGTCAATTTTGACCACGGGGTCATAATTTGAACAAACTTGGTAGAGGTCCACTAGGCAATGCTTCACACCAAATATCTAAGCTCTAGGGCTTCTGGTTTTTGAGAAGAAGATTTTTAAAGTTTTTCCTTTTGGTTGCCATGGCAACCAGAGTTCTGCATGGAATTCAATTCTTTGAACAATTTTTAAAGAAGACCATCCAAGGAACATCTCTGTGAAGTTTCATCAAAATTGGCCTGTTGGTTTAGGAGGAGATGTTGTTTAAAGGAAAGACGGACGGACAGACGGACAGCTGGACGCCGGACGGTAAGCAATCACAATACCTCACCCTGAGCACTTTATGCTCAGGTGAGCTAACAAGAGCACTGCAATGCAGAGCAATAAACACAAAGCAAAGTCATATATGACCTTTGACCCCTAAGTGTGACCTTGACCTTGAAGCGAGTCATCCAAAAAATGCGCTCTGCACGTCGCCTCAGTGTGGTAAACATTTGTGCCAAGTTTCTTTGAAATCATTCAAGCAGTTCAAGAGTTACAGAGCGAACACGAAACACACTCATATGACCTTTCACTCCTGTGTGACCTTGACCTTGAAGCTAGTGATCCGAAACAAGCGCTCTGCACATCATCTCAGTGTGGTGAACATTAATTTTGTGCCAAGTTTCTTTGAAATCCGTCGAGCAGTTCAAGAGTTACAGAGCGGACACGAAACACACTCATATGACCTTTGACCCCTAAGTGTGACCTTGACCTTGAAATGACACATCCAAAACATGCGCTCTGCACGTCGTCTCGGTGTAGTGAACATTTGTGTCAGGTTTCTTTGAAATCCTTCAAGGGGTTCAAGAGTTACAGAGCGGACACGAAATTGCTAACGGATGGACGGACGGACAGACGGACACCGGGACCATAACATAATACGTCCCTTCGGCCATATAAAAACCAACACAAATCTGGGTTCACTCTACCATATATATCACAACACTACTAAAACAACTTCTAGCTATATATATCACACTAAAGGTATTATGCTCTGAAGATTGACAAGAACCAGAGATAAAGCCAGCAGCATTTTACAAATGCAACAAAGGTAAAGATATGGCAGGGGTATTTTTATGAAGTAAAAAAATAAGAACGAAAAATCTTTTTAACTTGGATTATAGACATTTTCAGAGTACTGAAAAGAACTGGACCAGAGAATCGCAAATGATAAGTCAATAATACTCCCTTAAATTAAATTGTAAAAACAAAAAGCATAACTGATTTCAACCAGACATTTTACTGCCATTTCAGTTTACCTTAAATGAGTTTTGGACCAAAAAATGAAGCAGTACAAAGTACAATATAATGGCTCAAAAAAAGCTAGAGCTATCACTAATAGTGATGAATGTACCCCCCGCATGCACTGACACAGTATACTGCAATTTGACACACACAATATTTCATAATTATGTAGGCTGTATGTACATAGACAGTATATATACAGTCACGGGTACTAAACAGTGCCTGCGGTACTGACTGTGCCGACGAGGATTGAAGGCACTTCGCTTCCTGTACCGCAGGTACTTCGTCAATGTTTACAAAACGAGCGAGATCAGTGGGTGATTTTTGTCATTTTTGTAATTTTGTTACTGCATTAAGCATTTTTTTCAAAAAATCGGGGAATGTAGCGGGGTGTAGATGTATCTTATCTACATATCCGTGCTAAAATTTGTGGCAAAAAATCAATTTCCTAGAAACGTAAGGACAAATAAGTTGGGAATGAAACGTGATTTTTTCACATCAGTGACTGTTTAGACTCGATTTCTTTTCGCTGACCCAAACTATGTCGTCTCTGCCGTCGTAAATCATATTTATAAATGACATGTGATCTGCTAAAACATAAAATGTGTGCAGAAAATTCCGAATTTGAACGTTATGCCAATTTTGGAAAAGTACCGCAGGCATTTCGACGATGCCGCAGCCCTTTCGAGGTGCTGCAGGCACTTTCAAAATGTATCGGGACATAAATTTGGCCGAAACTAGACAAATGAAAGACTGTGACAGAGAAACAGAAGGGCAGAAACTAAATGCACCCATGATACTGTAGTAAATTGACTTTATAGTTGTAAAATAAAAGGGACCAAACCTTTGTAACGCTTTAAATACCAATCCATAATGGTGGTATAGGCTATATACCAATTAAAAATTTTCGTAGACCTATTTTCCACAAGATACCCGTACATTTCCTTCAAGTAAACGAAAAGAAAAAGGGATGTTTAATAGTATGCAGTGAAATGCAAGTCAACTGAAGTCAGATACACTCATATTGCCACATTTCAGAAAGCGGTCAGCAGAATAAAAACCCTACTTTGTTTTCACGTAAAACAACTCGAAACATGCGAGTATTAGCATGAAAAGTGTCCTATTTTATTTAAAATTCATTCCACGAGTGAAATAATGCTCATTTGGCTCCCGATTTACGCGCAACTGCGCGAAAAATGGAAAAAAAATAGAATCTGTTTACTAGAGACACACCACGGAAGCACATTTTTGACCAAATTACTGCATTATAACCTCTGTCATGAGTTAGGCAGGTAGCTGTCGCGATACTTCAAGAAATTACCGTGATAAAGCGAAGTTTTCTAATAAGAGCCTCAATAGTCAGAAGTTTCCTGTATATATTATTGCGATGATTCACATTATAATCTCGATACCATTTGTGTAAGAGCCCATTGTGGACAGCTAACACTTACTAGCTAGACAGTTATTTCGGTATAAAATCCGAAACTATATTGATGTTGAAATTTTCTGTAGTTAGAGAGAGAGAGAGAGAGAGAGAGAGAGAGTAAAAATGTTTTCAGAAAAATGGAGAACTTATATAAGTATAGCTCATAAACGATCAAACTGGAGAATTTTTACATGTACGTAAAAACCTATTCGTTTCCTGTAAACAAATCTTTGAAAAAAAGAATAACATATCTGGCAGCATAGGACAGACAGAAAAGGCAATTTTCAAAAAGCATAATGTTTGGGAAATTAACTGACCGGAACAATCGCGTACTAGAGTTTAAGATTATCCGCGAAGATAAACCGATTGCTATACTTTTTTATATTTGTGAATATAAAATATAATCGTACGAATGCAAGTTATTTGAGATTTGGTTAGTTATGGGCCAAATTTATGAAATTTTTAGAAGTGCCTGCGGCACCTCGAAGGGGCTGCGGCATCGTCGAAATGCCTGCGGCACTTTTTCAAAATTGGCATAACGTTCAAATTCGGAATTTTCTGGAAACATTTTATGTTTTAGCAGATCACATGTCATTTATAAATATGATTTACGACGGCAGAGACGGCATCATTTTGGTCAGCGAAAAGAAATGAGTCTAAACAGTCACTGATGTGAAAAAATCACGTTTCATTCCAAACTTATTTGTCCTTACGTTTCTAGGAATTTGATCTTTTGCCACAAAGTTAAGCATGGATATGTAGATAAGATACATTTACACCCCGCTACATTCCCCGATTTTTGAAAAAATGCTTAATGCAGTTACAAAATGATAAAAATGACAAAAATCATTCACCGATCTCGCTCGTTTTGTAAACATTGACGAAGTACCTGCGGTACAGGAAGCGAAGTGCTTTCAATCCTCGTCGGCACAGGCAGTGCCGCAGGCACTGTTTAGTACCCGTGACAGTACAGTAACAAAAAACAAAGTCCCGTAACTCTGCAGAATATTTATCTAAAAGAACGTAACATGCATCACGCACAACTTATTATGGTTGGTACTGATCACTTGTGCAAAGTTTCATTAACTTGTGTGCAAAGGTTCGAAAGATTAGGCGCGCACAAGATTGCATATGCAGACTGTATATACATAGTATGTTTAACTTAACAAAAAATAAAGTCGGGACTCCCATAACTCTGCAGAATATTTATCTAAAAGAATGTAACATGCACCATGCACAACAAGGGTTGGTACTGATCACTTGTGTGAAGTTTCATTAAATTGTGTGCAATGGTTCGGAAGATTAGGCATGCACAATTAGAAATGCAGACTGTATGTACATAGTATGTTAACAAAAAACAAAGTCCCGTAACTCTGCAATTTTTTTTTCTGAATGAACCTAACATGCCCCGTGCACAACTACTGTTGTTACTGATCACTTGTGTGAAGTTTCATTAAATTGTGTCAAGGGGATGAGGAGAGATTATGCGCACAAGATTGTGTCTATGTATATAGTATAGTAACAGAAAAACAAAGTCCCGTAACTCTGCAAATTTTTTTTCTGAAAGAACCTAACATGCCCCATGCACAACTACTGTTGTTACTGATCACTTGTGTGAAGTTTCATTAAATTGTGTCAAGGGGATGAGGAGAGTTGGTGCGCACAAGATTGTGTCTATGTATAGTATAGTAACAAAAAACAAAGTCCCATAACTCTGCAATTTTTTTTTCTGAAAGAACCTAACATGCCCCATGCACAACTACTGTTGTTACTGATCACTTGTGTGAAGTTTCATTAAATTGTGTCAAGGGGATGAGGAGAGATGGTGTGCACAAGATTGTGTCTATGTATATAGTACAGTAACAAAAAACAAAGTCCCATAACTCTGCACTCTGCAGAATTTTTTCCTGAAAGAACCTAACATGCCCCATGCACAACTACTGTTACTGATCACTTTTGTGAACTTTCATTAAATTGTGTCAAGGGGATGAGGAGAGTTGGTGTGTGCAAGATTCTGTTTATGGACTCTATGGACAGACAGACAACCTGAAACCAGTACATCCCCTTTGTTGTCCGGGCCGGGGGGTACAAAAATAAGATTTACTTCTTTCGACAACACTTACATGTAGCGTGACTTTTTCAAATGATTAACAGTTAATGTTTTATAGTGTACAAATTTTGATGCTTACATATATTATTTTATATCATCACAAGATCATGGTAAATTACTGAATATACATGTATATACAGAACTGCTCTTATCTTGTCATCCAAATATGTTTAAGTTCATTAAATTCTGAATCACAATATACAGTCTAAAATGTATTGAAACCATCCTCTAAGTAAAATACTTAAATAAAACAAAACCAGTATTTTCCATCCCTGACACTTTTCTGCAAAAATATAAAAATATATCTTATTATAATAATAAACACCCGATTCTAGGGCAATAACACCCATCTTAAAACTGATCAATCTGCATTCTTGGCTCTTTTATTTAAAGATATGAAAGTTTCTTGTTTAATGTGGGTAGTCGATGAATGTCCCCACCTGGAATGGATGGAACAACTTATTTCCAGCCAAGCCCATGGCAGGTGTCATATTTACCTCCCCAGCATCCAGTCTAGGCTGATACAGCTGGAAACTGTACCAATTTTTAAAAGTAAATCACCCAGCACTGAATACTAGTCAGGATATCAGCCGTGGCTGGGAATCAAACCCAGATTGCTGGCATTGTAGTCCATGGACACCTGCATACCACTGCACCACTGACTCTCTTACCTAACCACTGTGCTACTGACTCCCTTAAATTTCTTACTTAAAACACCATGAATATTGAAAACAGCGAAAACGAAGGTACACTTTGGCACGTGGCGGTAAAATGACGTAATTTTAAGACTGGTTTGCAAATTGTTTTAAACATTAGGGATCAGCAACTATGATCATGTTATTGGATCAGTCTAAAATCTTGCATGCACATGTTTACAATTGCCTCCGAGTATGATTAAATGGTTAATTGTTTGCAGTTGTGACAATAGGTGTAAGATAAGTAATGCCTCGGGCGTGAATTTCTCGATGAACAAGAGGATCAAAATTATGTTTGAAGACTAGATAATCGATTTCCAGGATACCTGATATGGAGTTTCAAGTATTTTAATGCAAAATGTGTGAAAACATGCCAGGAAAGTTTTACACAGGTTTTGTTAAAAACTTAATGATCAGTTACAAAAATGCGTTGTAAAATATATTTTAATGAAAAACAGCATTTATTTATCTTAAGATTTTACGTGAACTCTAAATTTTACATTTTATACAGAAGTAATTTAAGATGCCGGGTCCCGATACCGGCTATTAGCTATGCCCGAGCCATTGGTATTTATTCCCCTTGAGTTCTCTTCAATATAAAGGTACACGGTGTGAACATTTTTAAGATCGATTTTCTTAATTTTCGAGTCGGGGGAAATGTTTGGTCTTTTTCTATCCCCATATATAGGACGCACCGGTCCTTCGAGACCAGAATCTCGGTAAAAAATGTGCGTCTTATATTCGTAGGATGACTGTAGCATATGTGCTGTGTAAAACATAATTATATTGAAGGATTTTTGTATTATATTGTCAAAGATAACTATTTAATCCACCTATTCTGTAAGTTTCCTTTTTAAAGACATTGTACAAGTACAAGACTACACCATCCCTATCATACATGATTCTACAGCACTCAAGGGACAGTAATAGGACTTTTTATCCATACATGTCAAGTTTCCCGGATAGTCCAGGAGTTCCCCGGATTCAGACCCAATTTCCCGGATGTACGGAAAACTTAAATATCTCCCGGAAAATCATTTTTCCATAATAAACATACCTTTAGTGTAATTTTGGACAGATGCCAGCATTAGCCAGACAGTTTTTACATTCCAGTGGCCAAAATATCAAATCACTAATTACACACTGTGGCTGACGTAATTTATCACTCTATCGATAAAAGTTTAACAAGGTCACGCTCTGATGTCATCAGTAGACAGGTGTATGTATGGGCTATTTTTAGATTGTGTTAATTGGCGAGTTTAACATAATGTCATGATATGGAAATTTTAGATGGGAAAAGATTTGAATACATTTTTTATTGAGTAGATAAATTGGAGTGATGGGAATCATTACCACCGATGGCAGAAGTGTCAACAACTTGAAATAGGTTTAAATATTTTTAACAGCTATGATTTTGTATTTTTATTTTCATTTTTTATTGAGTAAAAATTTTAAAACTATATAAAGTCAAAATGGTGAAATAGATTCATTTCCAATCTATTTTAGCTACTGCTCATGGGCTAAAATTCTAGGAATGTCAATAAGACCTGCAGATTATTCACTGGATACTATTTTCCTCTGCTTATTAAAAGATAATAATTGAATAAATTTAAATCAATTCTTTTTTGAAAAAAATGTTTAAACCCTTACCCTGCTAAATTTCTATAAGGAACTTGCCCATCTTTCAATTTGGAAAGTACCATTAACTGTTAAAAGAGGTGACTGACTGAATGGCATACAGTGCAGATCATGATCAGACTTAGGTATGTGCAGGCTGATCATGATCTGCACTGGTCGCAAAGGCAGAATTAATAGTGTCCAGCATAATAAGGATTAAATGCAAATTACAACCCCTGAAACCTTACCAAATCAATTAATCAAGTCAGAAAGGATATGGTTTAGATCTTATCTGTTTTACAGTTTTATGTTCGACCTACAATTTCCTAAAAAATGCCGGTCGATAAAACTCCTGGATTTTCATCAAATCTCCTGGATTTTCAACTGATATTTCCTGGAAAATTGTCCTGGGAACTTGACATGTATGTTTATCAATTTTGAAAATATCTCCATTTTTGACAGGGTATTGTAAATTTCAGTAACTTTAGACACAAAATTTTTAAACTTTCAGTTTTGTCTTCATTTGTAAATATATCATGTAGGAATTTCGGGATATCTTTACTTAATTATATCAGATCTATACAGTTCCCTTTTCATGATAAACACGTTCAAAGGCGCTTTACATAGAGAAAAGCCACTCTCTGAGCCACTCAGGGCGCAGAATTCATCCTTTAGTACAGACACTGAGTGATTTGACCGGAGGGTCAGAGCAAAAGAAAGCTCCTAGAAAAGAGAGAGAAATCCTTCTAGATACAGACCAAGACTAACTTAGCTTAGCTCTTTGCAAATACATAGTCTCATTCTTTAATGTGCCCAGTGTATAGTACTGTTGTTCTTTAATGTGCCCGGTGTATAGTACTGTTGTTCTTTAATGCGCCCGGTGTATAGTACTGTTGTTCTCTAATGCGCCCGGTGTATAGTACTGTTGTTCTCTAATGAGCCCAGTGTATAGTACTGTTGTTCTCTAATGCATCCGGTGTATAGTACTGTTGTTCTCTAATGCGCCCGGTGTATAGTACTGTTGTTCTCTATGCGCCCGTCGTATAGTACTGTTGTTCTTTAGTGCGCCCGGTGTATAGTACTGTTGTTCTTTAATGCGCCCGGTGTATAGTACTGTTGTTCTTTAATGCGCCCGGTGTATAGTACTGTTGTTCTTTAATGTGCCCGATGTATAGTACTGTTGTTCTTTAATGCGCCCGGTGTATAGTACTGCTGTTCTTTAATGCGATTGGTGTATAGTACTGATAAATGCAAAGCTGTCTTACCTGGGAAGAACCAGTACTGACCTCTAAGTTAAGTGGAAGAGACTCAAGAGCATCTCAGAAATTTCTGGTACCTAGGTCATGATTCGAACCCTGGACCTCTGAATTGTCAGTCAAGCCTATTACCACCGTACCACTTAGATAGCATTAAAGCAACATTACCTCTGAATTATTTGTAATTTTTTTTTAAAAAAAAAACACTCTACTGCCAGTTCTAGAGACATTTAGACTGTTTCTGGATGAGCTAAAAACTGTGTAATAGTCATGATAACACAGTGTATTTGATTACATTTTTATTAAATAGATTTGACTCTAAAAACCAAATCTTCAAAATTTGTACTTAATCTGCTTAAATTATGCTACTGACATATTCAGTAATTTAGCATGTTTGCAGGATGAAAAGAAGGGATAAGGAACAAGAAGCCACCATTACCTGTGCCTTTACCTTTATCAACTGACCATCTGATGTTCCTAGTACAGCTATTGGATGATTTAGTTGATCAGTCAGAACTACAGATGTTATCATTTCGTCGATGCAGATGTCGGCTTCTGTCGGGAAAACTGATTCCGAGTCTCTACCACCGGTCAATCCCATTTTACGCTGTGTGACATCATATGCACAGTAGGTATCATCTTTGAACTGAAAACATAGTTCTAAAATGAAAGCCATCATTTAGACATCAGTAACATTGAGAGAATTTTTGAAAGCGGGCAATTACTAAGAAAAATATGACAATCTGAAATTCAAGAAAATGGCTGACTATAGGGGCATCCATTTTAGTGTTTATGACGTCATTTACAATGTACAAATGGTTGTATTAAATACTGCTGAAACTTGATATCTCATACTCGCTTATCTCTAAATTCCAGCTATCTCAAAGACATTTTCAATCCCATCACAAAAATACATGCACAAAATATCATTTCATGTCGAATTTCGGTTCAAAGTAAAACTCTCGAAACCATGGAAATTGAGATACTGAGTTTCAACTGTGCTTAGCAAATACTCTTTAAACGGTACTGGTTTAGTGTTTGAAAAATCATGAAAGCATTTAAAAAAAATCTGTAAAATTTGGAGCCTAACCATGCATAGTAAATTCATGTCCAGGAGGTAATACTATATGCATGTTCATTTCATAGTTATATATTTCCATTCTCTGACTATAGGATGGATGGAAGGACAAAACAAGAGCTGTCCGTAAGACAGCACGCTCCATTTTTCTCAGTGCTTGAACTTATTAACACCTAGTCACCACCTCGGTGAACAGTATCTCACTCGAAAAACAACAGCTCCGCCAAGGGTTACATCAGAGGATGGGAGCAAACTTTACAGAACTTGACTGTTGAAGCCCAAATGACAGGAGCAACAAAGGGAAGAAATTTCAAAAAAAGTCCACAAAAAAAATACTTACCAGGTATAGATACATATATGTCAAAACACACCTAAAACTTGGAGGTACCATCCATGTTGTACCACAGAAAAGTGGTCTCAGTTTTTCCCTATGGCCAATAATAAAAAAGTTTCAAAATAAGCTATTTATAGTAACATAAAAGGGAAGTAATTCAAAAAAAAATTTATTGTAAGTGAACAAAAAAGGAATCTGCCAAATAAAAACAAGAGCACTGCAATGCAGAGCAATATGCACAAAGCAAAGTCATATATGACCTTTGACCCCTAAGGATGACCTTGACCTTGAAGCGAGTTATCCGAAACATGCGCTTTGCACGTCGTCTCAGTGTGGTGAACATTTGTGCCAAGTTTCTTTGAAATCCTTCAAGCAGTTCAAGAGTTACAGAGCGGACACAAAACAAGCTGACATGACCTTTGACCCGTAAGTGTGACCTTGACCTTGAAGCGAGACATCCAAAACATGCGCTCTGCACGTCGTCTCAGTGTGGTCAACATTTGTACCAAGTTTCTTTGAAATTCTTCAAGGGGTTCAAGAGTTACAGAGCGGACAAGAAATTGCTAACGGACGGACAGACGGACACCGGGGGTATAACATAATACGTCCCTTTGGGTGTATATAAATAAAAGTAAACTGTGTAAACTACAAATACATATTCAAATCAATTCATCCGTGGAAGTCAATTTAACGTAGTTAATACATAACATGTCGTTCTTTTACCACAGATAACAAATAATTATATACAATATTCCAATTAATCGCATTATTGATCAACAATTTCTTTATAAAACATTGTTATCGCACTCAAAGATGTAACCGCAGCGCTAATTGACTGAACACACTCGACTCTAGTGTATCGGATAATTTGATTCGCTTTCACACTTCTCGGGAAAATCTCGCAAGTACCTGAAGCAGGCGGAGCTTAAATTATGCTATTGGCATGTGTTTGTGTATTCAACACACATTTTGACACCGTGCAAATTGTCAACAGTCCGGGTAGCGGTAATTAGCGAGTGCGGATATCAAAGAAAATCGGGCAACTTGCATTTCGCTTTGAGGTTAGATCTGAGCGAAGTTTAAGTTCCAAAGCGACTATTTCGCTCAAGTCACCCACTTGCGAGAGCCCTGGTCGCAAGAGTATGGAGATTTTGAAACAAGAGTGCCAGAATTTCACAATCATGCCCATCATGTAAATGTTACAGTAAAACATATTCCGTATAAATTTGGTAGACAGTATGCCCAAACAATGACATATCCAATTCTAACAACCAGGTTAAAAAGTTTAAAGAATAAGCTATTCATAGTAGCAACAAAGGGAAGTAAGTCCACAAGAAATCTATTTTTGTTTTTCTAAGCCCACAAAAAAACTCCTTGCCAGGTAGAGATAACACCTAAAATTTGCAAGTATCATCTATGTTGTACCAGAGAAAAGTGGTCTTGATTTTTCCATACGGTCAATTATAAAAACAAGAGGGTCAAGATGACCCTGAATCGCTCACCTGAGTAATATGAGCCACGTTTCAAATGGCAAACTGACGCTAAAATATTATGAAGTAGGTCAGGAGGTCATATTCATGGTCACTGAAAGTCAGTTTTAAGATTGGTGTGCAAAACTGTCCATGTCATCCAAATTTCATGGCTGTATCTTAAAAAACAAGAGGACCATGAAGGCCCTGTATCGCTCACCTGACCTATTGACCTAAAGATCATCAAGATTAACATTCTGACCAAGTTTCATTAAGATATGGGCATAAATGTGGCCTCTAGTGTAAACTAGCTTTTCTTTTGATTTGACCTGGTGACCTAGTTTTTGACCCGACATGACCCAGATTCAAACTGGACCTTGAGATCATCAAGATTACCATTCTGACCAAGTTTCATAAAGATACAGTCATAAATGTGGCCTCTACAGTGTAAACTTGCTTTTCCTTTGATTTGACCTGGTGACCTAGTTTCTGATCCTACATAACCCAGATTCAAAATGGACCTTGAGATCATCAAGATTATCATTCTGACCAAGTTTCAAGAAGATACAGTCATAAATGTGGCCTCTACAGTGTTAACAAGGCAGTCTGAAAGACAGCTAAATCCCCCGCCACTGCTATGGATAGTGAAAGGGTAAAACCTTTGATTTTAGCTGTGACCTTGACCTTGAACTGAAATGGCTGACTCATGAATTCTGCACAACATCTTGATGAGGTGATCATTTGACCAAAGTTTCATGAAAATCCTTCAAGGGGTTTAGAAGATACAGAGCTGAAACCTTTGACCTTCAGTTGTGACCTTGACCTTGAGTTGACATGGCTGACTCATGAGTTCTTGAAGAGGTGATCATTTGACCCAAGTTTGATGAAAATCCTTCAAGGGGTTAAGGAGATACAGAGTGGACACCAAATGGAAGGCTCAAACCTTCGACCCTTAGTTGTGACCTTGACCTTGAGCTGGCATGGTTGACTCATAATTTCTGCAAATCGTTCTGATGAGGTAATCATTTGACCCAAGTTTTATAAAATTCCTTCAAGGGGTTTAGGAGATATATAGCGGACACGAAATTGAAGGCTCAAACCTTTGACCTTCAGTTGTGACCTTGACTTGAGCCGACATGACTGACTCATAAGTTCTGCACATCGCCTTGATGAGGTGATCATTTGATCCAAGTTTGATGAAAATCCTTCAAGGGGTTTAGGAGATATAGAGCAGACACAAAATGGAAGGTTCAAACCTTTGACCCTAAATTGTGACCTTGACCTTGAGCCGGCATGACTGACTCATGGGTTCTGCACATCGTCTTGATGAGGTGATCATTTCACCCAAGTTTTATAAAATTCCTTCAAGGGGTTTAAGAGATATAGAGCTGCACAAAATGGAAGGCTCAAACCTTTAACCTTGAGTTGTGACCTTGACCTTGAGCCGGCATGGCTGACTCATGGATTCTGCACATCGTCTTGATGAGGTGATCATTTGACCCAAGTTTTATAAAATTCCTTCAAGGGGTTTAGGAGATATAGAGCGGACACAAAATGGCAGGCTCAAACCTTTAACCTTGAGTTGTGACCTTGACCTTGAGCCGGCATGGCTGACTCATGGGTTCTGCACATCGTCTTGATGAGGTGATCATTTGACCCAAGTTTTATAAAATTCCTTCAAGGGGTTTAGGAGATATAGAGCGGACACAAAATGGCAGGCTCAAACCTTTGACCTTGAGTTGTGACCTTGACCTTGAACCGACAAGGCTGACTCATGGGTTCTGCACATCGTCTTGATGAGGTGATCATTTGACCCAAGTTTCATGAAAATCCTTCAAGGGGTTTAGGAGATATGGACCGGACACGATTTTGTTACGGACGGAAGGACGGAAGGACGGACGGAAGGACGGACAGACGGACGGAAGGACGGACGGAGACCATTCCTATAATCCCTCCGCCACGGCGGGGGATTAACAAGCTTTTCCTTTGATTTGACCCGTTGACCCAGTTTTTGACCCGACATGACCCAGGTTCGAAGTCTGCCTACAGATCATCAAGATTAACATTCTGACTAAGTTTCATGAAGATACAGTCATAAATGTGGCCTCTAGAGTGTTAACAAGCTTTTCCTTTGATTTGACCTAGTGACCTAGTTTTTGACCCCACCTGACCCAGATTTGAACTTAACCTATAGAGCCTCAAGACTAATATTCTGACCAAGTTTCATTAAGGTATGGTCATAAATGAGGCCTCTACAGTGTAAACAAACTTTTCCTTTAATTTGACCTGGTGACCTAGTTTTTGATCCTACATGACCCACATTCAAACTGGACCTTGAGATCATCAAGATTACCATTCTGACCAAGTTTCATGAAGATACAGTCATAAATGTGGCCTCTACAGTGTTAACAAGCTTTTCCTTTAATTTGACCTGGTGACCTAGTTTTTGACCCAAGTTGACCCAATATCAAACTCGTCCAAGACTTTATTGAGGGTAACATTCTGACCAAGTTTCATTAAGATTGGGCCAAAATTGTGACCTCTAGAGTGTTAACAAGCTTTTTCTTTGATTTGACCTGGTGACCTAGTTTTTGACCCCAGATGACCCAATGTCGAACTCGTCCAAGATTTTATTGAAGGTTACATTCTGACCAAGTTTCATTAAGACTGAGCCAAAATTGTGACCTTTAGAGTGTAAACAAACTTGTCCTTTGAATTGACCTGGTGACCTAGTTTTTGACCCCAGATGACCCAATATCGAACTCGTCAGATTTTACTGAGGGTAACATTCTGACCAAGTTTCATTAAGATTGGCTCAAAATTGTGACCTCTAGAGTGTTAACAGTCAAATTGTTGACGCCGATGACGACGAACACAGGGCGATCACAAAAGCTCACCTTTGAGCACTTCGTGCTCAGGTGAGCTAACAAGAAAGTAGGTCAGCAGGTCAAGGTCACAGTCAAGTGACTCCTAATTGCTTAGGGTCATAAGGTAATTATAATTAAACAGTCTAGGAAATATAATCTGATAATTTTTGAAGTATTTATTCCTATATAACACATACAAAAAATGAACCCCAGGACGGGGCCTCTTTTCACCCCAGGGTCATAATTTGAACAATCTTGTTAGAGATCCACTAGGCAATGCTACATATCAAATATCAAAGGCCTAGGCCTTGAACTTTCAGACAAGAATTTTTTTTCCTATATGTCTATGTAAAACTTGGGACCCCCGGGGTGCACCATGGGGCCTCTTTTCAACCCAGGGGCATAATTTTAACAATTTTGGTAGACGACCATAAGACAATGCTTCATACCAAATATCAAAGGCCTAGGTCTTGCGGTTTCAGACAAGAAGATTTTCAAATTTTTTTCCTATACACGTCTATGTAAAACTTTGGACTCTGCATGGAATTCAATTCTTTGAACAATTTTGAAAGGGGACCACATAAGGATCATTCCTGTGAAGTTTGGTGTAATTCTGCATAGTGGTTTTCAAGGAGAAGATTTTTTTAGAAAATGTTGACGGACACACAACATATGACGCATGTCACACGACGGACGACGGACACTGAGCGGTCACAAAGCTCACCATGAGCCTTTGGCTCAGGTGAGCTAAAAAGTTACAATATCAGTTATTTGTAGTAACAACAAAGAGAGGTTAATCATAAAAAAATCTAAGTCCACAAAATAATCCTAACCAGGTAAGGATAGGTCTAAATACACTTAAAAATTGGATGTAATATGCATGTTGTACCACAGAAAAGTGGTCTCCATTTTCCGCTATGGCCAGTAATAAAAAAGCTACAATATAAGCTATTTATAGCAAAACAAGAGGGCCATGATGGCCCTATATATCGCTCACCAGAGTTGATCTAGCCTACTGACCTAGTTTTTGACCCCACATGACCAAGAGTTGGAACTTGACCTAAAGATCATCAAGACAAACATTCTTACTAAATTTCATAAAGATTTGGTTACAACTGTGGCCTCTAGAGTGTTCACAAAAGCTTTTCCTTTCATTTGACCGATGACCTAGTTTTTGACCCCACATGACCCAGATTTGAACTTGACCTATAGATTATCAAAACAAACATTCTGACTAATTCTCATGAGTTTCAAACTTAAGTTGTGGTCTCTAGAGTGTTGAAAAGATTTTCCTTTGATCTGGCCTAGTGACCTAGTTTTTGACCCCACATGACCTAGAAATAATTAAGACAAACATTCTGACCCAGTTTCATAAAGATTGAGTCACAAATGTGGCCTCTAAAGTGTTCACAAGCTTTTCCTTTGATTTGACCTATTGACCTAGTTTTTGACCCCACATGACCCAGATTCAAACTTGACCTAGAAATCATCAAGCCAAACTTTTCTAAGTTTCATAAATATTGGGTCACAAACGTGGCCTCTAGAGTGTTCACAAGCTTTTCCTTTGATTTGACCAAGTGACCTAGCTTTTAATCCAACATGACCAAGTTTTGAACTTGTCCTAGAGATCATCAAGACTAACATTCTGACCAAGTTTTGTAAAGATTGGGTCACAAATGTGGTCTCTATTGTGTTCACAAGCTTTTCCATTGATCTGACCTACTGACCTAGTTTTTGACCCCACATGACCCAGATTCAAACTTGACCTGAGATCATCAATACTAACATTCTGATCAAGTTTCATAAAGATTAGGGCACAAATGTGGTCTCTAGAGTGTTCACAAGCTATTCCTATGATCTGATTTACTGACCTAGTTTTTGACCCCACATGACCTAGTTTCGAACTTGACCTAGAGATCATCAAGACTAACATTCTGACCATGTTTCATAAAGATTGGGTCAAAAATGTGGTCTCTAGAGTGTTCACAAGCTTTTCCTTTGATCTGACCTACTGACCTAGTTTTTGACCCAACATGATCCAGTTTCAAACTTGACATAGAGATCATCAAGACTTATATTCTGAGCAAGTTTCATAAAGATTGGATCAAAAATGTGGTCTCTAGAGTGTTCACAAGCTTTTCCTTTGATCTGACCTACTGACCTAGTTTTTGACCCCACATGACCCAGTTTCGAATTTGACCTAGAGATCATCAAGACTAACATTCTCACTAAGTTTCATAAAGATTGGGTCCCAAATGTGGTCTCTAGTGTTCACAAGCTTTTCCTTTGATCTGACCTACTGACCTAGTTTTTGACCCCACATGACCCAGTTTCGAACTTGACCTAGAGATCATCAAGACTAACATTCTCTCTAAGTTTCATGAAGATTGGGTCACAAATGTGGCCTCTAGAGTGTTCAGAAGGCAAATGTTGACGGACGACGGACGCCGGACAATGACCGGTCATAATAGCTCACCTTGAGTATCAAGTTTTGACCTCTAAGTGTGACCTTGACCTTAGACCTAGGGATCTGGTTCTTGCGCATGACACCCCGTCTCATGATGGTGAACAATTGTGCCAAGATAAATCAAAATCTCTGCATGCACGAAGAAGAAATGCTCCGGACAAAGGCATTCTTGAAATTAATTCAAAGTCTGTGGAAGCCGCCCGCATGCCGCCAGAGCCATTCCCACAATACATCCTGCTTTTCAAACGGGAGTATAAAATGTCTATTTTTTAGTAACTGTGACCTTGACCCAATGGCATTAGAATGACTTTTTGATCTGTGGGATTTGAACCACAACCAATCCGTTCGATCCACAGCTTAGTCCAATGCTCTAGACCACTGCGCCATGGTGGAATTTTCTAAGTATGCATTTAATCAGCTATACTGACCTTGAACCTGACCCCACATGGAATCCCAGCCCTGGTTTTTCCATAAGCTACTTAGTTTAATTTCAATCCATCAATCGAACCTTAAACTCTTCTTTTCCTACTTTTAGTAACAGTGACCTTGACATCCTAAATTCAATCCCAATCTCTGTCTAAAAACCAAGTTTCATTTCAATATCTCAACCCAAACTAAAGGTATTGAACGGAAACCAAATCTTGATGCCACCCATCCATCCATTCGCAAAACTTTGAAAAACCTGGTAAAAAATGTGTATGGGCTTATTTCTATAAGACTTTAATGTGTTTTATATTTATTAATATAGGTTTTTATTCTTACCAAACCTGGTGAGATCATACATTGCTGGACTGTCCCATACACCCACCATGGGTATGTCCCTGTTCCACCATTATAGCAGTAATTCTGTAACTCAGAGAAATGGTCCCTGGCATCAGTCATGGAAAAATTACAAACCACTGTTCCATATGCTGGGTCTGGTTCATTAGATGCCATGTTGCTAGGATGGCCAAAACTTACAGCCAGGTAGTCGCTTGTCCCACCGCGCTTAATATATGCTGACGTAGCTAACGTATAATCTAGTGAATTATGCGAACACTGGATCACGGTTTCTATATATGTCCTGTAGTATTTATCATCTAAACAGAATTGTATAAGCCTCGTAACATAGGCAGTCTTTGTGGGATGTGGATCAACTGGCTGAATTGAAACATAGTACCCGTAACCTTTTAACTCAAAGCCATAAATATATCTGGTATGGAATTTAGATTGCACGGAAGGTAGAACACTTAGGAAGCTATAATTATCTAAATCTGAATTATCCTCCAGGTATCTCATACTGCTTTGCGATCCATTATAAACTATCTCTCTAGTCGAGATAGTCATTGGTGAAAATTTTTCTTCCGTTCTGTCGTAGGTAGAGACTGCAGCATACAGCATACGTCTGTCCATATCATATCCCTTTGGTGGACGCCCGAAAAACGCTACTGAAGAAATTTTACTCCCAAGAAATGAAGCGTGATCTGTAGCATTGAATGCATACACTGTATTGAAATCAGACAGTGAATAAATACTACAGAGTCCTTGTTTCAACGTCCCGCATGCTAACAGGTAACTTTGAATTTTATTAATGGCAAGAACATTTATTATGTCTGGCACACGAGACCTAATCTCACTACAAGCAACTGGCTTTCCAAAACATTTGTCTGAATCAAATTCAGGACCCACTGATTTGGTCTGTTGCTCTTTTAATTTGTCATCAAGTCTAATTAAATAGTTTTCTCCTCCCACATAAAGCATACGGCTATTATCATCTATAACAATTTTTGTTAGGTTACTGGATGCCGAATATTCATCTAGAACAAGTGAGTTACACTGTATATGCCACATATATACATATGTTATCACAAAAAAGATTTGTATTCTAGCCATAGTCCAATGAATAGAAAATCTCTTGAAACTTCAGTTTACATATCTCCTCATAATCCTCCAGGAAAAGTTTCAACAATTCATTTTGTTCTTTTTCCAATCCTGAAAAACAAAAAAATGCTTCGATGAAGTTTAAAGACAATTGGCTCCAGATCATACTGGATAACCGGCTATCCTGACGCCCGCTGGAAATGAAACCCAGCTGGAAATGTAACCCAGCTGTAAATCGGTAGGTAAAGTTTTTCATTTATTTCTATTAAAACGAAGCCAATTCTTGCAAATCAACTTGACAGTTTTGTAAAGGAATGCCCATGGCTTACATTTACAATTTCTGGGCCAAAAACGATCGTTATGTTTTGAGATATTCGCTAACAATTTCTTCAGTTTGAAAAAACAGGCAAAAATCCAAAGTTTTGCGCCAATTGTTGCATGGTCTAGAAAAAAAGACTGTCGAAAAAGGCCGCTAGTGCTGTCGTTGAACTCGGATGTTAACATTTATAGACTGTCCATTAACTCCGATGATTTTGAATACTTTTGTATGTAAAAAGTATTACTGGCAGTGATTTGACGGAAACGTAATTATTTTTTAAAATGGCACTTTCATTTCAAGAGGCTTTAGGACTATATTCCTTCACACCCGGGCTGAGTTTTAACCTAGTTCACGCGTTCTTGCCATTTTTCCACCATGCGAAAGCCAACGATATATTTTTTGCAGTTACACCAAAGCAATATAGTACATATTGCCATTTTGCCAGCTTTTGATGGTGGAGGAAAACCACTACAGGTAATAATTACGTTTCCGTCAAATCACTGCCAGTAATACTTTTTACATACAAAAGTATTCAAAATCATCGGAGTTAATGGACAGTCTATAAATGTTAACATCCGAGTTCAACGACAGCACTAGCGGCCGTTTTCGACAGTCTTTTTTTCTCGACCATGCCTATTTAACGGCTAATATACTTTTTCAGGAATAACATAGAACACGAAAACTTTACACAGGTGTTCCGAAAGGACACATCTGTTAAACCAGATGATAAAAGTTTTCACAGGTTGTTCATAAACAAAACAATTTGCGCAAAACTTTGGTCTGGACCCCCCGCTTCCCCCCCCCCCCTCTGGATCCGCGCATGGTGACATATCATGCTTTCTGTTTATGCAGGTAAACTTGTGTTTGGTTAAATTTCAACAGAGCACAATTGTCTGAACAGTGTACAAACTCATTACTGTTTTTTCAGGCAAGGGTGGAAAGTGGTAGAAAATGAAAGCAGTAACCTTTTTATTAAACAAGAGGGCCATGAAGGCCCTGTATCGCTCACCTGACCTATTGACCTACAGATCATCAAGATCAACATTCTGACCAAGTTTCATTAAGATATGGTCATAAATGTAGCCTCTAAAGTGTTAACTAGCTTTTCCTTTGATTTGACCCGGTGACCTAGTTTTTGCCCCCACATGACCCAGATTCGAACTTGACCTAAAGATCATCAAGATTAACATTCTGATTAAGTTTCATGAAGATACAGTCATAAATCTGGCCTCTAGAGTCTTAACAAGCTTTTCCTTTGATTTGGCCCAGTGACCTAGTTTTTTAACACCTGACCCAGATTTAAACTTGACCTATAGATCATCAAGATTAACATTCTGAACAAGTTTCATTAAGATATGGTCATAAATGTGGCCTCTAAAGTGTTAACTAACTATTCCTTTTATTTGACCCCCGTGACCTAGTTTTTGACCCGACATACCAAGATTCGAACTTGACCTAAAGACCATCAAGTTAACATTCTGACTAAGTTTCATGAAGATATAGTTATAAATGTGGCCTCTAGAGTGTTAACAAGCTTTTCCTTTGATATGACCTAGTGACCTAGTTTTTGACTCCATCTGACCCAGATTTAAAACTTGACCTAAAGATCATCAAGATTAACATTCTGACCAAGTTTCATTAAGATATGGTCATTAAACGTGGCCTCTACAGTGTTAATTAGCTTTTCCTTTGATTTGACCCGGTGACCTAGTTTTTGACCCGACATGACCCAGATTCAAAATTGCCCTAAGATCATCAAGTTTTAACATTCTGATTAAGTTTCATGAAGATATAGTCATAAATGTGGCCTCGAGAGTGTTAACAAGCTTTTCCTTTGATATGACCTAGTGACCTAGTTTTTGACCCCACCTAACCCAGATTTGAACTTGAGCTATAGATCATCAAGATTTGACCAAGTTTCATTAAGGTATGGTCATAAATGTGGCCTCTAGTGTAAACTAGCTTTTCATTTTGATTTGGCTTGGTGACCTAGTTTTTTATCCTACATGACCCAGATTCAAACTGGACCTTAAGATCATCAATATTAACAATCTGACCAAGTTTCATGAAGATACAGTCATAAATGCGGCTTCTACAGTGTTAACAAGCTTTTCCTTTGATTTGACCTGGTGACCTAGTTTATGAACCCAGATAACCAAATATCGAACTCGTCCAAGATTTTATTAAGGGTAACATTCTGACCAAGTTTCATTAAGATTGGGCCAAAAATGTGACCTCTAGAGTGTTAACAAGCTTTTTCTTGATTTGACCTGGTGACCTAGTTTTTGAACCAAGATGACCCAATATCGAACTCGTCCAAGATTTTATTTAGGGTAACATCCTGACCAAGTTTCATTAAGATTGGGCCAAAATTGTGACCTCTAGAGTGTTAACAAGCTTTTCCTTTGATTTGACCTGATGAGCTAGTTTTTGACCCCAGATGACCCAATATCGAACTCGTCCAAGATTTTATTGAGGGGTAACATTCTGACCAAGTTTCATTAAGACTGGGCCAAAAATGTGACCTCTAGAGTGTTAACAAGCTTTTCCTTTGATTTGACCTGATGACCTAGTTTTTGATCCAGATGACCCAATATCGAACTCGTCCAAGATTTTATTGAGGGTAACATTCTGACCAAGTTTCAATTAAGATTGGGTCAAAAATGTGACCTCTAGAGTGTTAACAGTCAAATTGTGACGACGGACGGACGGACGGACGACGGACGACGACGGACGCCGGACACAGGGTGATCACTAAAGCTCACCTTTGAGCACTTCGTGCTCAGGTGAGCTAAAAAAAAATAAACAATGAGACAAACATTTCCAACATCTTTGGACGGTTCAAAAATCCCATGTTAAACATACGATAAAGCCCGAAACGCGTGAAAATGTTCCGAATGTAAATCAGGTGAAGTAAGCGCTCTATGTATGCGTCTGGATTGATTAAACTGGGCGAGTCTACTTACTTATTACTTGAGGATGAAAAAAAAACGTGTTTTTTAAATGTTGCTCTTAAACAAGGGTGGCGGTTGAACTACTAAAAGTACAACAACAGTTAATTCACAACAAATCGTACGGTATGTTTTATAATCAGTAGAAGCTAGTCGTATTTACGCTTATGAGACCTGTTTCACCCACAAGTAAAGAATTCACAGGTCCATCATGAAATATTTTCCCCACCGCACATATTCTTGTCCTATTCCTTATGGCCGCAATCAATTACAGCTTTGATTTTTCATAAAACTTAAACTCCCCACATTAAAAGCAAAATACTTTTTTTCATAAACAGCATCTTGTTCTTACCAATATTTCACATCTTGTGATTGAATCCCCTTCACAAAAAATAGTGAAAAAAATACTAAATTTAAATGTTGAACTCTACAATTTCACAACCCCATTACTTTTCTTAAGTCCTAATGTTTTTCTAAGATCTTAATCCTTTAAGCTTTGAAGACAGGATATGATTTTTTTGTTTAATGAATCAACTTCCTCAGAATCTTGATGAATGTCTATACACCCAAAAATGTCCCCTTGTGCACCTTTTCAGTAGTTAAGCATCAGATTTCTTTTATTCTTTAAATAAAATGGGATTTTACTTTATTTTCCTTGAAAGGGAGTTACAGTGGATACAAAAGCAGCTTTCAACTTCACATATAAAGCACTGTTTAACATTCATAAAGCCAAAAGTGATGTCCCCTGTGCACCCTTTTTTCACATTCATCAATTACCTTAGCATTGCTGTAATATATGGTGGCAGTTCTATATTCTAAGCAATGTGTAGACAAAATTTAGGCATTACTTGATAATTTAGCATTATAAAAGAAACCCTGGACAATTTAAAATTCATTGTTTGCATTTTTGCTGTAGTTGCCAATTTTCAAGTTAACAAGAGCTGTCCATAAGACAGCCAAGCTCGACTATTCGAAATATTGTCACAGAAGCTGGAAATTATTACCCAAAATGTTAAATATCAAAAGAGTTTTAAGTTCAAAAGGGGACATATCAGAGTTATGGGACTTGATGCTATCAACTAGTTTTATAACCCCGAAGAAACATGTTAAGTTTCAATTCAATATCTGCATTAGTTTTGGGGATAGTAACTTGCATGTAAAACTTTAACCAGAATTTTCTAAGTCCAAAAGGGGGCATAATTTGCTCAAAATACATGTTAAGAGTTATGGAACTTGACCCAGTGAGGTAGGTAATTGATCTAGAAAAAGAATAAATAAGTTCCAAATCTATATGCCTTTTAGTAATAGCTGTATGTACTTGCACGCAAAACTTTAACCAGAATTTTCTAAGTCCAAAAGGGGGGCATAATTTGGCCAAAATACATACCAGAGTTATGGGACTTGACCCAGTGAGGTAGGTAATTGATCTAGAAAAAGAAAAAATAAGTTTCAAATCTATATGCCTTTTAGTAATAGCTGTATGTACTTGCACGCAAAACTTTAACCAGAATTTTCTAAGTCCAAAAGGGGGCATAATTTGGCCAAAATACATGCCAGAGTTATGGGACTTGACCCAGTGAGGTAGGTAATTGATCTAGAAAAAGAAAAAATAAGTTTCAAATCTATATGCCTTTTAGTAATAGCTGTATGTACTTGCACGCAAAACTTTAACCAGAATTTTCTAAGTCCAAAAGGGGCATAATTTGGCCAAATGAAGGTCAGAGTTATGGGACTTGGTGCTATCAACTAGTTTTATAACCCCGAAGACACGTGAAGTTTCAATTCAATATCTGCATTAGTTTTGGAGATAGTAACTTGCATGTAAAACTTTAACCAGAATTTTCTAAGTCCAAAAGGGGGCATAATTTGCTCAAAATACATGTTAGAGTTATGGAACTTGACCCAGTGAGGTTGGTAATTGACCTAGAAAAAGAATAAATAAGTTTCAAAGCTATATGCCTTTAAATGATAGCTGTATGTACTTGCATGCAAAAACTTAACCAAGGTGTGACGCCGACGCCGACGCCAGGGTGAGTAGAATAGCTAGACTATTCTTCGAATAGTCGAGCTAAAAAGTAGAAATATCAACTTTATTGCTTCTTAGGCTGTCAAGTTTGCCTACATATGTAAATGTTCACTAGTGAATATTGTGTAGTTGAAAGAATTCTACTTAAATATGAACATATTCTATAAATATATTTTTGGGTGCAATTTGTCCCCTGTGCATCTTCTCAGTAACATTATAAAGTATGCGTGTATTTTGCCATTCCATTTTACCATGCATGACATTATGTCATTTTTATACTTTGAATAAGCATTGCATGTAAACTAAGTGATTTCAATATGTTAGTTATGTTTAAAGTCACTTATTTTTCATTTAAAACATTACATGCTGCTGAATTTTCAAGTTTTGTTGCGAGAATTTTCAGTTTTGTAGTTATTTTGTGGAATACACGATTTGTTTGAAAGGATCTGTCTTAAGTTGATCACCAATAGACTTTTTATAAAATTAATACAACAATGATTTTCAAATATGTGTCCCCTGTGCACCTGTAAAATAACTCAGTTTTGAGATGACAATTTTAGAAAATATTATTATAGTACATTCTTGAAATTTGGCATGCGGTTGATGAACATGCAAACTGTGAGAAAAAAATAGGTTTTATAATAATATGTTAATTATTTTTCATTGAGCAATAACTTTTCTAGGTAGAATTTTATTTTCATGTCATATTTATGCAGAAATGATGATTTTAAAAACCAATGTCCACAAATATTTGATAAATTAAGTTTCAAACCACACACATATATCTATAACGTATCATATATGTTGAAAAAATTACTGTTATTATACATATTTCCTTGTCATAAAACATTACAGCATTTATCACTCATTTTACTGGAAATTCACCAAACTTTCGAATTTAGGCTGAAATATTTTCTGACTGGTATTTCTCAACACTTTCCCAAAGCTATTTCCTTGAAATTTGAAGTATTTGCTATCATATAAAATAGGTGACCACTATAAGAAATAGGTTTGAATTTTCAACCCCTATGTCACACTTTTGCTTTATTATTTTGAAAACCACCCTTATGTGGACCATATTGTAAATTGGCTTAGCCAAATATGTTATCCACTATAAATAAAGTCGTTATTATTATTATTATTGTTTTCCAGATTGAAGATTGTCAAAAATTTCTTGTGTAAAGGATAATAGTTGAGTCTCACAGCTATGTTTGGAACGTAAGCCATGTTGGAAAGGTGTGAGAAGACTGTTGCTGTCGAGATGGCGCATGATGTTAGAGACCATGATATGCTCCATTAGTTTGGAGGCTATGCAAGTCAAAGAGATTGGCCGAGAGTTGCTGGCTTTATATTTAGGACCCTTTTTGTATACAGGTGCAACGATACCTATATCAGTTCTCAGTGAGTTTTGGAAGACTTTAGTGACAGCTGATCAGGTCCAGACGCCTTGTAAGGATTTAGATCCTTGAGCATTTTCAAACAAAACACCTTCAACAGTTATAATCTATATTGCTCATATCATTTTCTTGCTGAATTTTGTCATTTTCAAAAAATTTAATTCACAAAGTTGTTTAAGACTCGCTGGTTTAATGTATAAAGAGATGTAGAGGTCTATCCAATAATTAGATCTAGAACGCAGTCTACTACTTTGTACCTACGCACAAACAGTACTTACTTACAATATTGGGTATGAAAATTCGCTTTGCCGTAATTTTGGCCAGTAGTTATGTTGCGCCATCAATGACGCGTTCAGAATTATTTTGAGGATCATTTTGAAAATCAGTGTGCTAAAACACACAAAATTGTGCTTCAGGTAAAACCCTGCAAACAATATTAATGTTCTAACATAATTTTTAAGGATACTGTAACATTTTAATTGAAAGTCTAAAATTGCAAGTAGCAAGTAAGAAAAAAATAGCCATACATGCCATATCTCCCGCCGGGAGCCTTTTTCTCCCGTATTTTCAGTATATCTCCTGGTCTCCCGCGGGGACATGAAAACCTCCCGTAAAAAAAAAATAATAATAAAAAAGTTCTCTGTCGAAAAATCGTATCTCGGACCCAATGTAGACCTTTATAAAATACTTAAAATTCAATATCGAGTAGCCCGGAAATACTCTTCAGACATAATTTTGATAGTTGTCTATAATCCCTAGTTTGATTATCGAGAAATACACGCCTGAGGCATTAATTATCTTACCACCTACTGTCACCAACTCCAAACAATAAACCATTTAATCTTACCCGTAGGCAACAGTTACTCAATACTGTAAACATGTGCATGGGAGATTTTAGACTGATTCAATACCATCAAAGTCGCTGATTTGTAGTTTTCAAAACAATGTGTAAACCAGTCTTAAAATTACGTCATTTTACCGCCATCTGCCAAAGTGTACTTTCGTTTTCGCTGACCTCGATATTTATTGAGCCATCAGAGGATGAGACAGGTTAATGCTAACACCGGGTTTATGCTTCTCAATTTAAATACTTGTACAACATGCAAAAAAATCAATTACAATTTAACAAAAATTGGCGAGTTAATGTCGGACTACACAGAATTTCGTACAGACATGTATTCGGATAAGTGAATTTTATGAAATAAATTGCAGTCCATTCTGCCCAAAGAACTGACTGCCATTCCTTTGTGATATTGTCATGTTGTAATAATTAACAGGAGAAGAATTCCCAGTTTAAATACATGTAGTTTTAATCTGAACATGGACAATCGAGCAAAAGAAGGACTTTCATTTTTTTAACAACTTCATTTCTGAAAGAAAATGGCTATTCCTACGGTCCCGTAAGAACAAGTGAATGAAGTATTGCCATGCAATACAAAGTCCCCTACTGGAAGGCACCTAATTTTTTCTACTGCGGTATAACATAATGAACTGATATCTGTCAATGATGTATAAACAATATTGTACTACATATACAATATGTTATAACATTATAACAACACACTTGGATTAAAATGTGCATATATAAAAACCAACAGTTGTTTTCATATTGAAATTTTTTGGCTGATTATAAAAATGTTATCATGTAAGTTATTTATAGTAACAACAAAGGGAAATTAATCTTTAAAAAAAAAAAAAATAAATAAAAAAAAATAAAATAATATAAGTCCACAAGAAACTCTTTACCAGGTAGAGATAGGTCAAAATACACCTAAAAATTGGATGTAACATGCATGCTGTACCACAGAAAAGTGGTCTCGATTTTTCTCTACTGCCAGTAATAAAAAAGTTACAATAAAATCTATTTATAGTAACAACAAAGGGACGTAATTCTAAAAACAAGGGTGCCTCATGGTGGTGAACATTTGGTCCAAGTTACATCAAAATCCCTCCATGCATGAAGAAGAAATGTTCCGTACAAAGTCATTCTTGAATTTGACCTTTGACCTCTAAATATGACCTTGACCTTAGACCTAGGGACCTGGATCTTGCGCATGACATGTTGTCTCATCCAGGGGAATATTTGTGCCAACTGATATCTAAATCCTGCTTTGCATGACAAAGTTATAGACCAGACAGGAAAAAAATCCTCTTGACCTTTGATCTCAAAGTGTGACCTTGACCTTTAAGCTAGGGTACTGGGTGTTGCACATGACACGTCGTCTCATCATGGGAAACATTTGTGCCAAGTAATATTAAAATCCCTTCATGGATGGCAGAGTTATGGATGGGACAGGAAAAAACTCTGTTGACCTTTGACCCCCCAATTGTGACCTTGACCTTTGAGCTAGGGGTCCGGGATTTGCGCATGACATGTCGTCTCATCATGGGGAACATTTGTGCTAAGTGATATAAAAATCCCTTAATGAATGTCAGAGTTATGGACCGGACACGAAACAGACCCTGTTCATGCTATGTTAACATCTGACTGCTAAGTGTGACCTTGACCTTTGAGCTAGGGGTCTGAAAGTTGTGCAAGACACATCGTCTTATTATGAGGTACATTTGTGCCAAGTAATATTAAAATCCCTTCATAGATGGGAGAGTTATGGACCGGACAGGAAAAAAGCCTTGTTGACCTTTGACCTCCAATTGTGACCTTGACCTTTAAGCTAGGGGTCCAGGTTTTGCGCACGACATGTCGTCTCCTCATGGGGAACATTTGTGCCAAGTAATATTAAAATCTCTTCATGGATGGGAGAGTTATGGACCGGACAAATAAAAAGCCCTGTTGACCTTTGACCTCCAATTGTGACCTTGACCTTTGAGCTAGGGGTCCGGGATTTGCGCATGACACATCATCTCATCATGGGGAACATTTGTGCCAAGTAATACTAAAATCCCTTGAAGGATGGGAGAGTTGTGGACCGGACAGGAAAAAAGCCCTGTTGACCTTTGACCTCCTATTGTGACCTTGACCTTTGAGCTAGGGGTCCGGGTTTTGCGCATGACACGTTGTCTCATCATGGGGAACATTTGTGCCAAGTAATATTAAAATCCCTTCATGGATGACAGAGTTATGGACCGGACACGAAATTGCGGACGGACAGAATGACGGAAAGACGGAATGACGGAAAAGAGCATTCCTATAATCCCCAAAACTGGTTTTCAACCAGTAGGGGACTAATAACCTTACAGGCTATTCCTACGGCTCTCCCGTAAGAATAGAGAAATAGCCCACAGGTAGCTATTCCTACGGCTGTAAAGACAGTTTTTATGTCCATCTTGAACTGTTAGTAATAAATATGTCACTGGCAGTCTCAAAAATAATAATGTCATTATTCTAAGTTTACATCATGTTTTGAATATCATGTTACACGTTGTATGTTCCCTTCATGTCTCGATGATAAGACATATAGAGAAGAGAAATAATGACTGACAATATTGAGAGAGTTTCTTTCGTGAAAATGTACGGTCCCAAAAAAGATTCTATACTTTTGTTGAATTTATTGTAATAAAAAATAGATTATGATTTACAAAGGGAAGTAATAAAATGCGTTTGTATAGAATGGGGATAGATCCTTTCGCTTTCAAGCCCTTTACATTTCATTTGATTATTATATGGTCATTATATAGGTTGTTGCGTAAGTTATAGACAATAAGTTATATGTATTAGATGATGCTGATCAACTTACACGTACTGAAATTATGAACGTGCATACACACGCGCCGATAAAGTAACAGTTTGGGGAAAGAATTTGGCAGTGGTCCTTTAAATTTCTGTAATTAGTTATATCAAATACATGCACAAACATTATAAGAATGATTGATTTTTTTATCTTTAGGTGATAATTAAGCCATTTCTTTAATATAACATTTTATTCTTTATAATTTGAGTACAGATATTAATGATAATTTTCGACTGTCTTTAGAGCCGTAGGAATAGCCACCTGCGGGCTATTTCACTATTCTTACGGGAGAGCCATAGGAATAGCCTGTGAGGCTATTCTTACGGGACCGTAGGAATAGCCACTTCCTTTCTGAAAAGAAATGACTACCCTTAAAAGACTGTTTTGACATGATATCTCCGCAATATTTTGAGTATTGTATGCTTAAACATATTAAAAAAGATCACTCTCCCCAGATGCAGAAGCATCAACACATAAAACATAAACAAAGTTCCTGGTTCAATCTTTCATGAAATTCTGAATTTCCTTGGATTAAGTAAAGTGCTATAAGTAATAATCATGCATTCTGTACAGAACTGTTGGCTCCACTCATCAATTCAATATAGAATACCTGATGATTTTTTCATGAAAACGGCTATTTAGCGCGTAAAAAATGAGCAAATAAAAGTCTCCCTTATTTTTACCCAAATCTCCCTTTAAAAAAGCCCTGTTGAGACAAATCTCCCTTATTGACTGTCTGAAAATATGGCATACATGTATGAAAAGCTACTTGCTAAAATTTGCAAGTGGTGAAAAAGATAAATTTGAGCCCTATAAGAGCACAGGTGTCCTGCTCATGCCTAGGTCCAGGCCCTACCCTATAAGTTTTTCTTACTGGGTAAAACTTATAGGGTAGGGCCTGGACCTATGGCCTATGTAAAAGAGTTGCTACTTCCTGAAACTTAAATTGCAATGGTATCTCTGTCTGAACAAGGTGCAGTACTGTTGACAAAATGTTGGAAATAGGAAAATTAAAGGGCCAAAAATTGGGGATTTGAAATTGACGTCGAGGACGGAAATGACTTAAACAGGCTGGTAACATTGCCCGATCGGGCTTATGACACAAAAAGTAATATTTCTTGAAAAATAATGAAGATATTTCTTTCAAACTTGGTCCATTTATTAAGCATAACAAATGATACAAATTAGAATAAAAATAACTTGGTTGCCTTCAGTTTTGGTAGAATTATTTCCCTTTTTCAGATTTTTATGACGCATAATCTTTGAAGTCCAAAGAAACAATGTTCTAATGCTAAGTTTAAAACAAAAAAGGATTAAATGGCTTTCTAATGCTCTAAATTATTGCGCTACTACATGAATGTATACATTTTACTCTGCTTTCACTTACAACATTATAGAGAAATGTTAGTTCTAAAAAAATTGCTCATACAACTGCACTAGAAACAAAGTATTTACCCTAAATATATAGAATAAAGGTATTGGCGCACAAGTTTGGCGCAGTAGAAAGCCATTGAACCCTTTCTGTTTTAAACATTGCATTAAAACATAATTTTTTTTGGACATTTTTATTGGAACATTTACACGTCAAAATTCCCAATTTTAGGGGTATAGGTTATGTTCCCAAATTAGCCAGAAAAAAACCCTGAATTCACTGTATGTATGACTCTACCATTTCATTATCTGTCATAGTTTACAGTAAGTTGTTTACTTTTGCCGTTTTAATGTCAAAACCATTTATATTGATCTATGTATGAAAAATGGATAATAGCCAAAAATGACCATGGATAACTCCCTACATGTGTTGTCCTTGAAAGTTGATAATAGCCAACATTGATATTTTTTCATTGACATCCCATAACAGCTTGACCACTTTTGTGTGCGTGGACATGTTTTGATAAATTACTTTGTAAAAACATGATGATATCAGCCTGTTAACATTTTTATGCTGGTAACAGGCACAGTGTGCAACTTGCACCTTCCTTGTTTCAAGTACACATGTACTTAAGTATTATTTCCCCCGCTGTCCCTTTTTACCCCACGATCACTATATTCCGTATAAGGTCAACTACCTTTTATAATCACTAATAGCACAAACCCTGTTCACATTCTGAATATCTAGGTGTACACAGTGGTACACCAAGACCTCTCTGATGAGAGACTGGCTGTGCTTATACGCCTTTCTACAAACCGTACATTTATGAGGGTACTCATCAGTTGTTGAAACTTCAACAAAGGAGCCAACTCTACCTGTTCATCAATGTTGTCTATTTCATCCATCTCTATTCTGGAATGAATACCTGTAATTAAAGATGTGTAAAAGTTTCAAGAAGTCTGAACCTTGTTTACTAGTTGACAAGCAATTATTTACAAAGAGCAATTTTAAGCATGGTAAAAACTGAAACAAACCCAGGGTTCTAGCCAGGATTTTTTGAAGGCATGTTGCAGAAGGGTATTTTTTGATGAACAAAGGGGTGGGTGCGGGAGGGGTGTCCCCTCCCACATGGGGGATATGGGGGTTACCCCAGAAAATTTTGTGTTACTACAACTCATTTTGGTGCATTCTGGTGCATTTCAGAGTGAAAAACATAGTGGTATTTTCAGTGATTAATAAGCATCATTTACATGCTCAACAAGAACAAATAAAGATATTGGGTCATAAAAGATCCTATGGAGTTTATTTGCTGAATGACAATTAAAAGTTTATCAATTTTAAGTTGCTAAAAATGTTCATTTACTATTTATTGTAAATAAAACAACACAATTTTGGCATTGCACACAGATCTATTTGTTTAAATTTATGTCCTCTATTCCTGTGGAGTTTATTTGCTGAAAACTTATCCATTTTAAGTTTTTGAAAATGTCCACTGTTTGTTGTACATACATGTAAAACAACCCAATCTGAGACTGTCATCCAGGGAAACGCTGGTTTCCATTTTGGATCAATGCCCGATTTCCTCTGGCCATTCAGCGTGACTGGGAGGGATTCTGAAATTGTGATCGTTGCCGAGTTGTTAAGGTCGCTGACTTCAAATCACTTGCCCCTCATCGATGTGGGTTCGAGCCTCACTCGGGGCGTTGAATTCTTCATGTGAGGGCTTACGGAAGGTCGGTGGTTCTACCAAAGTGTCCGTCCGTGATGAAATAATTAATGCACGGAGGGTATTTCAAACTTTTCTCTAAAAGTTCTATTTTGAAAGTGACGACAGAAAACATTAATTCTTGCACTGTCTTTTCGATATTCCGCCTGAGAAAACACATTTCATACATGTGAAAAACATTAATATTACGGCGATAATTGTTCAAAGCATTTTACCGTGTTGCACAATTTTTGACTTAATTCCTTACATTGTCTTTCCTTGATTGCGAAAAATATTCGGACGATAATTGTTGAATCATCTGTCATTATATCTAATGACATGCATAATCTTAAAACTTGCGAAAACAGTCACTTTCATGTACACATCACAAGATACCGCCTGTCAAAGGATTTAAAGGCGGAGCTACGATGAAATTTACGTCACATGTTCCACATAGGAAGCTGTCATTGGTTTATCGGTTATCTTAACTGGCATCGCTTTACCTAAACTATCGGGTAAGCAAGTGGAAGCTTTTCCAATACACTAACGGATTAATCGGGGTGTTTATTGGATTTTATGACATGTCGCTTCAGCAATTAAGGGATGATGGGGGAAATAAGGGATGTCGAATATACAACTCAAAGTCTGAAGGCATGTCGCACGCGACAGGCGATAACAGCCTGGCGCGAACCCTGAAACCAAAATTGTTACATTCTGTTAAAAGTGCGACGACTGATAATGAAATGTTTCAAGAACTTCTGGTACTGACCACCTGTATAATACATTGCATTGAGCGTGCTACATCAATAAGTTACCACATTTCATGCGTATACTTATCTAATATACAAAACTGTACCTTAAGAAAAGCATATGCAAATGTCAAACTAAACTTACACGAAAAATAAACGCAACAATTACATTTCCTCACCATTTTGTTTTAAGAGCATACATCAATACTTACATTCCATATTTCGCTTCCATCTAAATGGCGCTGCACAAAATGCTTGTGAACCTCGTGCTATTATACCACGAGGCGAATCAATAAAAACTTTGCAGTGTATAATTCAACGCCAATTAGGCGTGACTTAACCGCTATTTTCGGTGTTTACCGCAGTATTGTTATGACCTTTAAGTGCAGACACGCCTCGATGCATAAAGTTGATCTATACATTGCATTCACAAGGAGTATACTCAACACCGATTTAATTCCTTATTCAAATACCAAGGCTAAATATGGCAGAGAGAAATCTAATTTTGAAACTTTTAACCGGTGGAATTTCACAGATACAATGTTTCAAAATGAACAATTTCGACGTTAGTTGAATGTGTTAACATTACAGTAACAGCTGGTGACCGTCAACGTTCAGTTGCACCGCGTCTGACAAGCATACGTCAAGATAATATGATACGTCAACGACATTTACGTGACAGCTTTGTGACGTCGCAATCCACGTCACATGTTGTAATTGGAAATCCCGGACGACCAATTCACTGTGACACAGTCATAAATTGTTTGCGTAAACGCGGGATTCATTTTCGTCGTCCAACTCGATGTAAGGCTCTTGTCATCGTCAAGAAAAGCAACGCTGGGCTCTAAATAACCGACGACATCTGTAGGGAACTGTTGTATTAAGCGACAAATCAAGATTTAATCTCTATCACGCTGACGGATAGGTCAGAATATACAGACGCCGCAACGAACGTTTCGCAAATAACTGTGTGCGTGAGGTTTATCCGTACAATGGTGACAGAGTCATAGTATGGACAACAATAAATTCCACCTTCAAGACCACCCTTGTATAGTCTGTCATACAGAGAAATGGTGGCTATACGCGTTATTGACTGCACTGATGCTGAAGCATGGAAAGAAATATGATCTCAGATGATATTAATTTTTTGATGATATTTTTTTTCTGTTATGTTTACTTTGATTACACATATAAATTTGTATGGCTAAACATCAGTAGGTTATAAATATTGACTATTACAGTCATTGTTGCGTTTCTTTTTCGTGTCACTTTACAATGTTGACTATTATCCATATAACATTTTGGGCTTTATCTTCGAAATTTCTGCGAACACTTTGGTCAGTATCCATCGACTTAAACATATGCTTATATATTTGTAAATTTGCATTATTTGATCTAAGATAAAAACTTCCTAATATGTTCATATCATTGTTTATATATTAACTAAAAATTACAAAATAGCATTCATTACTGAAAGTCCATTAAATAAGGTTGACAACGGTTTAAATCGCCAAACTCGTTCTCAAAAGCAAAATGTAAACATTGTTAAAGCGTTTCCAAAGTGAAAAATATGTCCGATATTCAAACTGTTAAGTGCAAATGGTACAGCTAGTTGTAAACTACTTTGAATCAGTTACAACACTTTAAACGATCAGAATGAGTGTCTAGGGGTACGGATCCGTACCTCTAGAATCTGATTCTAGAGGTACGGATCCGTACCTCTAGACAAGCCTGTAAGGGGTTTTCTAGGGGTACGGTCCTCCGATTTTCTAGAGATTAAGGGTTATTTACATTTCAAATTTTGTTGAAAATGAAATAACAAATAAGACTTCATCATAATTCACCTTAAACTTCAACCTAAATGGTTTACAGACAACACCGTTCACCCGATTTGTTACATTTTCTTTTGAAACGTAAATAACCGAGGAACACCAAATAAATCATGAGGATTCGAACTGGCAGGAAACAATACAAAGATTAAACAAAAAATTAATAATGTTAAATATGTTGGGGAAAAAACTATTTTTAATGATAATTAACCCTTAGGGTATTTATGTTTTCCACACATTTGGTAGCCGTTGCGAGATACAAGAGACGTTTTCTCAAACAGTTTTCTTTACTTAATGTCGGTTAATTGATTATTAAACAATCATTTCCGTGTCGATTATCATTATATCTTGTTAAATAACAAAATAAATAGGTGCATATTATTATGCTTTATTTTTTTCTGCTGAATTTCAAATAGAAATCATTTAAGGGTTACATGCACTCACTTATATGTTACAACAAACTAATCGGCACGGAACATTTTATTCATTTGGAGTTCCTCGGTTATTTTGGTTTTGAAATAGAAGGTAAACAATCGGGTGAACGCTGGTATCTGTAAACCATTTAGATCCAAGTTTTAATGAACACTGGTTAGGTCTTATTTTTTTTATTTCATTTTCAACAAAATTTAAGATATATATAACCCTAAATATCTAGAAAAAGGAGGTCCGTACCCCTAGAAAACCCCTAACAGGATTGTCTAGAGGTACGGATCCGTACCCCTAGACACTTCCAATTAGAAAATATTGAAATAAACAATGTCCTTACCAAGTTCGACAGTTCATCCAGTTTGTAGCATGTTGGAGTTATCAAATCATCTTGTATTATCCGGGTAACAAGGGTGGTTAAACGGGGATGACTGGAGAGTGGAGCTCAATGTAATTCGCTGTCAATTAGGCAAGATGGTTTAAGTAACATTTGTTACTTTGAGACATATAACAATCATGGAAAATACAGTTTCGAACACGTCTATTACATAACACTTACATATATTTACTGGTAAATAAACTCAAGTTATCAAAAAAATGACTTCCGTCTTCCCGTTTATCTTGCTTATCTGCCCCTGGATTTGCAGCTAAACTCCAAGGCTGTGACTAATACAGAGTTGGTGCGCCTGTGATATATTACAGACTCCGGTATATACCGGATTAACTAAATTTGAACAAAAATATCTTAAATATATATATATATATTGTAACCATGGTGATTCTAACCGTAACCTTTAGTCAGTATATTATGCATATTATACACTAAATGCGCGCGGACATGCAAAAAAATGAGTATTTTTGCCGTGCGTTCCATTTGATAATAATTCCGCGCTTGCGCAGAACGGCTGCACCAACTCTGCAATGAGAAACATTCAAACTTTCCAATCGATGTAACTCATTGCAGACTTGGAGCGGTCTTCTGCGCATGCCCGAAAGTGATTATCAATTGTAGCGCACGGCAAAAATATCCATATTTTTGCATGTCCGCATGCATTTAGTGTACAATATGCATAAAATACTGACTAAAGGTTAGGGTTAGTATCACCACGGTTACAAAATATATACATTTAAGATATTTTCGTTCAAATTTAGTTAATCCGGTATGTACCGGAGTCTGTAATTTATACCGGCGCTCCAAGTTGCATTGAGTCACAGTCAACTCCAATATATCGGTATATTCTGTACGCTGGATGCATTCCTGCTAAGGTAGTTAATGTTTCATACAAAACGCGACAACTTCCAGTTTTATTGAACCTTATTCAAGCACACAGTAGGCCTATTATTTAATTCCTTTTTTCTAATAGGATTATCTTACTTCATTATTCATACGGGAGGGCCGTATTCATTACTAATATTTTCATTACCGTGTATCTCATGTCGGTATTATAATATTTCATATTTCATACTTGTATTTTATGGGCCACGATTGAAAGCGCCTCCCGAAGGTATGGTTTGGATGTAGTTGAATACTTTATGTTGTACGTGTGTGGTGGATACCTTAACTCTGGTATATCAGGCTCTTTCAAAAAAGTCATTTTGAGTGACCCTGGGTACTGTATATATAGTTCGAATTCTGTCCAGGCAGTGCCCCGAGATTTTCTGTAGTTGACTAGTTTTTTGTCTGTTTTTTTTTTTTAAGTGAAAACTGACGAAGTTAAGATGAATTTTATTTACTTGTCCATAACGTAGTAAAGTTCTAGATTGAAATATAAAGTTTATCTGAAATTTACTAGTGTTTGGCTAACCAATTAAACTTTCGCGGGCGATTACTAGCAATTATACGCCTCGAACAAGGCGTTTCTTTGCCTTTTATTACCTGCGTACGGGCCAGTGCACGACGGTTAATTAATCTTATCAAATAGCTCCTCCATCCGTAACCACGGAGACCCGACCAGAATATTCGGGTATATCAGTAAGCACCAATGCAGACGACAATATATCGAAGAGAAAGTATTGGACAGTTACCAACGGCTTCTACACGTGTTTGCTATCTTGCCGACTTGAAATAAATCTTATCTTATACGTCTGTGGAATAGGCTCCCTAGCTATAAAGGTAACCATTCATCCTATAGCCCCAGCAGAGGCTTGACCCATTCTACAATTTTTAAATTTATATACAGTTTTAACTAATAGCCTTGCAGAACTGTTATATCCCTTTATCTCTTGTAGCTTTGCACATTACAGATACATGTGCCCCGACAACGCGTCTGCTAGCTATAGTCGTCAGTGATTAGATCTATATACCGGGTACTAATTTCGCACGGTATTTGTAACAATAACATGTTAAATGTTATTATTGAGAAAAGGGGAATCGGGTATTGAAACCATTATCCGTGACAAAATAGTTGTACTACTTTTGAATCGTATTGACTTTAAAGACGATGAAATAAACCCTGAATTACCAATAAAGACATAATCGACTTTCTGATAATGTTTTCGTTATCGTTCACTATTTATAAAGGTAAAGGTAAGTTTTATTTACCGTCGCTTGGTGAAACAATTAACATAAGCTCTATAGAGCTTTTCTTCGACCCTATATTAAGAACAGTTAAAACCAATTATACCTCACCCCCAGCAATTTGCTGGTACCCATTTACAGTTGGGTCGACTGAGACAATCGTGATAAAGTGCCTTGCCCAAGGACACACCACAATGGGAGTAGCCAAGATTCGAACCAGGGGCCTTCGCCTCCATTGGAAAGCGGCTTAGCCCTCTCGACCACTGCGTCAACCGCATCCGGGGGTTATTTAGCAGTAAATTTTGATGTAGATGTAGCTAGATGTCATGAAAGTTCTAAAAATGGAAAGACAATCGGGACTGAATAGCGTACTATCCTTAGATAATGCAAATATATATGCACTGGTCAGCACATACATTAATCCGCTTCTGAGCAGATTTTCAAAATTTTCCATATAACCGTTTAGGAAAAACCAGACCCGCTCTGGAGTTAAATACGCAATATCTGTAAATTGGAAGATACGTTCTGGTTCGAATATTTATGGAAACTGACTCCTGACAACTGATTTTGACTATTTTTACTGTGCATTTTAGGCTGAAATAGAGTTTATCAACTTTTCAATTGCGCTCGTGGTTTTCTATAGCAGAACATTTTAGAAAGTAATTAACGCGAAATCAAACAGCACTGTACATTACTACCTGCGCTGTGACATCATTGCGGTCAGTGCTGACAAGAATTAGATAGATTTGATATTTTTCAGAATTCCGATAAACCGTTATTTCCGTCAGTTGTAGGCGTTAGCATAGTGGTTCAGGCATAGAGGAACTGTAATGCATGGGTATCTGGCGTCAGACTGTGAAGGTCGTGTACTATCACATTGTACCTGCAAGTCACGAGTAGTGGTAAGACATTTAGGAAGAAGTCATTGAGTGCAGTAGAATTTCTATATAATCAATGTGAAATAAATAAGTTTAAAATCAAATTGCTGGGATAAATAATAAAATGTAAAGTCTATGCTTATTGCAACATCTAACGTACTCTCGTATACCTTTTCGTCACGCCTATTAATCAAATATATCTATCGAAAGTCATGCTAGAAATAACCTCAAAACAAGTTTGAATATAAATCCAGAGATGACTATTAGAAAATTTATGATCAGGTATGTTTTATTAGATTCACATTATCAATAAAGTTGTACCTTCAGTAGCATCGTGATATAACTGTGCAATATCAAATTTTCACAGTATTTTACATTTTGTATAACCGAAAATCTAAAATGTAATATGTAATATTTACATATAAACGGATGCATCGGAGCAGAACGTAGTCAATTTTTAAGGGAGGGGGGGGGGGGGGCGGGAAACTTGTTTTGAATTTAAGTGAAATTATTTAAATGATATCGCATGCTCTCTTAAGCAAATGACGATCGTTATCTGATATATTTCCAATGTGTATGTCCTTTAATATACTCTTTATTTCAGTTTGTTTAGAGGACCTTGGAAATTTATCTGCTAACATTGTATTGTGTAGAATATGCATACACACTTGCATGAAAAGTGGTGAGGTTTTACGCATGATAAATACTTAGTACTTCTTTTTACCTAAAAAATCATCTCAATAAATCATATTTCAAACACTATAAAACCAGCAAGACATAGAATACCGGTCGGCAGTATGAATGATTAGTTATTCGAGACTTTTAGACCAGTCCATGACCGAACGCTCTGGCTGGTCCCAAACGCAATCCTACAGTCGTGGGTAGACTTCAGAACCTGACATAGTCCAATATATATCTGGGGAAACATGTGCATGAAAATAATTTGAACCACTGTCTTACCCATACCCTGATCGTAAGAGGCGGCCAATTTCTCCAGCAGGTATAAAAGTTCCGAAAACATAACTCGATATTTTCATTCTGGTTTCAACGAGGTGTGAAACAAACGTTTTAGTCCATTTTGGCGCGATTTAACCTGTTCAGTGTTGGTATCAACTAAAAACCGTACAGCCTTACTATAGTCGAGGGCATCTGAACACAGTTTGGCAAGATTGCATATTTTGACTGTTGTAGGTACTGATCTCTCAACCGTTCTCGTACAATGGGCTGTGCAGAGAGTTCAGAAGAAAGTACGGATAAAAGGGAGGCAACTCAGAGATCGAAGAAGATAGATAAAGCTCTTAAATTAGAAACAGAAAGTAAAACGACCAAGCTGGAGATTGAGATTCTCATGCTAGGTTTCTAATTTCTTATTTGATCCTGATTTTAGAAACTATGTAGCACCAGTTTTTTTCAGACTTTTCTAAAGAAAGTATAAACTAAATCATGTTTTTCCCTTATGCGTTTCAGTTTAGTCATTCTCGTGTGTAATGACGCTATTAAATTTCAGTATGAAACACAAAGCTTGTTTGCTTTTAAAGAATAGATTAAACGTCATTTTTCAACATTTCAGTTATATAATGGCGGTACTGGTTAGCTGCTAGTACCAGTGCATAACTGACTTCACAACATGAATCATGGGAGAAGACAAATGACTAAAAATCGAAGTACATATATGTTATCTATCCATGTCCTTTTTCTTTTGTCTTTTTCAGGTGAAAGAAGTTCTGGCAAAAGTGAACTGCTGAAACAGATACAGATGTAATTTTATTTTAACCGTTACATCATTTATGATTTATTTTTAAATGCGAACAAATATTGGTTAACTTCATGCTTGTAGATGGCCATTTTACAATTTGATTAACACTCAGAACTAATTACTACATAGACACGTGTTATCATTTCTGATCCTATGGGATCATGGTGTCTATTGAATGAGCTGTATTTCAAAAGCTGGTGCAAGGGGACCTGAGGGATCGCATGAATAGAATCAGTCAGACCGTGTCTTCTATAGTTTTGCTTGGTTGCGTTCGATCTCTATGCCTTCAGATGATCTTCTTGCACATTTTATTAAAGGCGTACGCTAGAATTCCCTGTATATGAGATGGGCGAAAATTTTCCCAATAACAGAATTTCTTCAAACTTTGGATATTGAAGGACAATCATCTAAGAAACAAAAAAATGCAATAAAAATCATAGGTCACCGGTATCGAAAAAAGTTATCTGCCCTTGAAAACGTCATTTTTGGGGGAAATGCCGTTTTCAAGGGCAGATAACTTTTTTTCGATACCGGTGACCTATGATTTTTATTGCATTTTTTTGTTTCTTAGATGATTGTCCTTCAATATCCAAAGTTTGAAGAAATTCTGTTATTGGGAAAATTTTCGCACCAAATTCTAGCATACGTCCTTAAACTTTCACAGGAGCAATATTCATGTGGCGTTTGGTGATCGTTAGTAGTCAATCATACTTAGACTCAGTGGTGTATATGTTTAATTCCGGTCATCAATTATAAAATATTGCATAATAGAGGCGTGAGGGATGACACATTTCATGACACTCGATCAAACCGAGTCTGCTATTACTGTTGCATTCGAAGGATCATGTTACAGATTTTGTAACAATTACAAGAAGTGTAATAAGAGTGAAAAAGGAATTTCAGATTGGGATAAATGTAACCGTAAATTAGTATACTTTAGTATGAAGCTAGCCAAGTTATTATTATAATATAAATACATGTCAAGTTTGCGAAAAACCTGTTTGTTGTTGTTGTTTTTATGAACATTTCTTGGTCTGTTTCTTTTCTTATCCTTATCTGATGCAACATCAGACTGAAGTAAAAACTCTAAAGTCAAATGACACTGATATTAAAATTTAAAACTATATCTTATAAAAATGACATCGTACTTACTGCAAGAAAAATGTAGGGACCCTGATAAATCACCATCTGTTGGATTTTTAAAATTTATTTAGATTGTTTGGAAAGACAGATGTTGCAAAACTGCGCGACAACCTGCAACCAAATTCAGACAGACTGGATATAATTTATTTTGCAAGTGATCACATACATTTTATGTAAGTGAATATGATACCAGTCAGACTCTTTTTTTTGCTAACATGTAATTTTTGTTCAGTCAATATTTTGTTACAGGCAAAGGTCTAGCTTTTTTTTTCAAACATAGGCGGACGTTAGTTAGGGAACAGCTACAACCAGCATTGCAAATAGCTACTAAAATGGAAAAAAAAACTTCAAACGTGCTATCAAGGAAAACGTGATGATTAAAACACGATCGAATTATACAATGACTGCGAATTACAATAATATATTTCACGATGAATTATACAAGCGGCATTTGATAGTTAAAAAACGTAGACTAATTTAGAACAGCCCACGTATAGTACTGTTAAAAAGATTTCGTTTGATAATTTAATTCGTTCAGTTTGATTTTGAAGTACTGTACTTGATAAATGTTTATGAAAATTGAATTTTCTGTGAGATAATTTAACATTTAATGTATAGACTGTCATAGCTATATATATTAAAAACCCATGATGATGATGATGATGATGATGACGACCAAGTTTGTGTGCCACCATTACATGTACTTACAACGTTTGTTAATTTCATGTTTTCTGTTTGTATTGCTGTACTGAACTTGATAAACGTTTATGAAAATTGAATTTTCTGAGAATACATTTAACATTTAATGACACATGTATACGTTTATATCTTAAATACATCATGTATCCATGATGATTTCTGCCCTGTGGTTCAAATATCCATAATATCCGATAGGCTGTCATAGTCATATATATTAAAACCATAATGATGATGATGATGATGATGACGACCAAGTCTGTATGCCACTATTACATGTACTTACAATGATCAAGTACATCATGTACTGTATTATACACCTCAAATATCAGCACTGAAGCAGTTTAATGGCTATACAACTAATGACCCAAGTTGACCTCCGAACAAAGGTCACTTGTGAACAAAGGCCATTTCTCCCCTTTCCCTTGGCCGGCCTTTGTTCACAGGTTTCTCTGTACGTTCTTGCTAGAATGTCTACCCGACGAATCATTAACCAGATACTGTGAGATCATTTAAATTCGCTGGCATGAAATTCCGCGCAAACGTGAAGAAGGACTGTTTCGCGCGGGCTTAAATTCGCGCATTTTCAATTTTAGAAAGGGAAAATATCATCATAAAATAATTATAGCGCGGTCTTAAATTCGCGCATCGGTCCTAGTCAGTCGTCCGTCGTGCTTCGTGCGTCGTGTGTCAGTCAACAATTTCAAAAAATCTTTTTCTTAAAAACTACTTGGCAGACTTACACCAAACTTCACAGGAATGATCCTTGGGTGGTCCCCTTTCAAAATTGTTCAAAGAATTTAATTCCATGCAGAACTCTGGTTGCCATGGCAACCGAAAGGAAAAATTAAAAACTCTTCTTGTCCAAAACCGCAAGGCATAGAGCCTTGATATTTGGCATGTGACATCATCTAATGGTCCTCTATAAAGACTGTTCAAATTGTGCCTCTGGGATGAAAAGAGGCCCTGCTCTGGGGGTCCCAAATTTAACATAGACTTATATAGGGAGAAAAAAATCTTCTTGTCTGAAAGTTCAAGGCCTTTGATATTTGATATGTAGCATTGCCAGGGGATTTCTAACAAGATTGTTGAAATTATGCCCCTGGGGTGAAAAGAGGCCCGCCCTGGAGTCACTTGTTATATGAGTTATATAGGAAAAAATACTTAGAAAATTATCAGATCATATTTCCTAGACTGTCAACTATAATTACCTGATGACCACAAGCAATTAGGGGTCACTTGACTGTGACCTTGACATACTGACCTACTTTCTTGTTTTTTTTTTTAAGATACAGCTTTGAAATTTGGATGGCATGTACAGTTTTGCACACCGATCTTAAAACTGACTTTCAATGACCGTGAATGCGACCTACTGACCTACTTTCTAATATTTTAGCATCAGTGTGCCATTTTAAACAAGTGGCTCATATTACTCAGGTGAGCGATTCAGGGTCATCATGGCCCTCTTGTTTATGTAATGAACTCTGTATGAAGAATATATATCTTGATAAAGGAGACGAGGACAACACAAATCAAGACGGAGTTGCTTTTATTTCACTCCATTGATTTAAAAAAATGTTCACAGTTTTCCGAGCAGTTAATTAATGAAATATGGCCCTGAACCGATGTCAAAGGAATAAAATAGTACATGCACTATTTGGTATATAAGAGACACGATGTTGTCGGAAATGTTTATAACGCATCTGCATGTTCTGTCTGCAATATGTGCTTTATTTAGAACAGTCCATTAACTAACACTATTTTCCCTTGCCTAAATTGAACGTCGATGGAGTAAATGAACGAGCAATGTTTGAAATGTGTGCAGATTTCCAGAATAGTCAAAAGAATATAATTGAGCCGCGCCATGAGAAAACCAACATAGTGCGTTTGCGACCAGCATGGATGCGCAGGCTGGTCAGGATCCATGCTGTTCGCTAGCGGTTTCTCTAATTGCAATAGGGTTTGAAAGCGAACAGCATGGATCCTGATCAGACTGCGCGGATGAGCAGGCTGGTCTGGATCCATGCTGGTCGCAAACGCGCTATGTTGAGTTTCTCATGGCACGGCTCAATTATGGCTAATTAGCATAGCTTACTTTAGTAACAATTTATTTACTATTTCAGGACTTATTACTGTGGATGATCCATATTCCTATATTCTTCGGGAATTTATGAAGCTGAACAACACGGACTCCCTCACTTATGTACACTGTATAGACATTAATGATCCAGAGAATGTAAGGTTTTTCGTCGCCGCATTGAAGGATAGTTTATGCCTCAGATCTCTTAAACGTCTGAGTTTAGTTTGAATTTTTTTTTGTTTTACATCAATTGTACTATCTGACAAATGTACAAGATTGTACTCGTCACCACCTTGTTAGAAGATTGCATCAAGTTGAATTATTTACAAAACTGTGTATACTTTCAATCAATTATTAGCAACAAAAAGTGTAAAGTCTCACTCAGTTATTTACAAAAATGTGTATGCTTTAAGTATACGCAGTAAAAGACTAGGTTTTGGTCATTATTGCAAATAACGGTATCTTGTTAGGGCCATCTCAGAGACGTTTCGTTTTGCTTGCGATGGTACGATATCAGACCGTCGCGTGTAGCATCGTACCAACACACTTCAGTAGTATTAGAAATACCGCAGCGAGTCAATTTTGCCCCCCCGCCCCCTTGACCCTTTCAAAAAAACCCCAAAAGTCAAAAAATTAAAAAACAAAAAAAAAAGGGTTTTTCATAGACTATTGAAAAACCTTTGTAAATTGATTAAACTTTTCCCCCAAAAATTTTTCCCAAAAATCCTGCCAAGTGGAGCAATGTGGAGTCGTCCCAATTTTGACAAACTTTTGGCGAACTTTGGCAAACACAAATTAAACCCAATCAAAGCCTGCCTTTTTTTCTGCAAGTGGCGCAATGTGACATGTCTGCCACTTGGAAAAACTTTTTGGCAAACTTTTGGCAGTTTATTTTTATTGATAAAATGAAAAAGGTTTTTAACTTATTTTGAATTAATAACTACATTTTTAGTTTTTAATAATTTTAAATACATTTGTATAGATGAGTTTACAAATAAAATATATTTTTAAAAGAAAAAAAATTTTAATATAATATAAATCCTCATTATGTTACAAAAAAAAAACGGGGAAAAATGAAAAGGGGCTTTTGTTATCTGGGGGAAAATAAAAATAAAAGTTTGTTAAAAGTACGGGGGTAATTTAGATTTTTCAAAAAGCAATGTCCCTTTATTCCCTAAAAAAGGGTTTTTAACATTTCCGGTTTAAAATTTTTTGGGCCCAGGAAACCCCCAGATAAGGGAAACCCCCTGTCAATGAATGGATGCATATGTATGGACCTGTTTTTTGCTATGACACGATGTAAAAAGGGTACATGTGAAAAGCAAATGCTTCCAATTTAAAAAAAATAAATAAAAAAACATTTGGGAAAGATTGAAAAAACATTTATTTGTAAAAACCTATAATTTAAAAACGAAAATACACATTTGGGGTTGGGAAGGAACAACATTTCCCCTAGGGGTTTAACGCCCAGAAAAAAAAAAAAATAAAAAAAAACGGGAAAAGGGGGTAGAGAAACCCCCGAAAAATTGGAGCGATGAATTAGAGAAGAATTACAAAAACCAATTAAAGAAAATTTAGGAAACGAAGAGTGATAGTTAATGATATTGATATCTTGGTAGTGATTTAGTTGACATGCAAGTTTTTCAAAAATAATAAAGGAGAAAAGTATTGTAACGTTATTGAAAATTTTTAGTAAAAGCTTGGGTTATCATTAAAGAAAAAAAACTGGAGATCTGTTACTGAAGCATTTGAAAAAATAATTTCCGAAGGACGATTCAGTAAATTTAGGGTAGATGAAGGAAAAAAATTTTAAAAATAAAAGTTTGAATCATTTTTGAATAAAAAAAAGTTTAAAGTATCATACTTTTTAATGAGGAAAGGGCTGTAGTAATAGAAAATTTTAAAAAAATTTTAAAAAGAATAATGGGGAAAAATATTTTACAGAAATAATATTTCTCTATTTAGAAAATTTTTGCGGGATAGGGTTGAAAATATAACAAAACAAAACATTTGTAAAAATGCACCAACGAAGTAGAAAAAAATTTAAAATAAAGGTACTTTTTATTTTAAATTTATATGGTGATTTAAAGATACAAAAGAAAGAAAAATTTAAAAAATTGGTGATCGATTTCGCTTAAGTAAATTTAAAAGACTTTTTGAAAAAGGACAACCCAAACGGACAGGGAAATTTTTATAATTTAAATTAATAATAAAAACCGAAAATACACTATTAAAATTTAAAGTTTGAAATAATTCAAGGTTCTTTTTATGAAAAAGAATTTTTACCCTACTCAAGAATTTTTTTAAAATAGAAAAAGTTTTTGACGAGACTATAAAAAAAAATCTAGTTTTTAGAAAATGGAAAGGTACAATGAAAAAATTTAATAGTTGGGTTCCGTTTAGCGATCTTGAACAAATTTAATTTAAAAAAAAAAAAATTAAATTTCAAATAAAAAATGGAATAGAAAAAATAGATCAATTTTTTTTCCCACTTAACAAACTAGGCTGCTTAAGAAAAGTTATAAATTTGTGGGAGATAAGTATGGGTTTATTTTTCGCAGGGTTTTTGGTTGTCGTGATTTCACTTGTTCCAATTTTCCAACTATTCCTATATTTGTAGCATTTTGCGGGGGGTTTTCCTTCGTTTTTACCATATTTCTAACAGACTAAAACTGACGACAAAAAAATTTTTTTTAAAATCAATCACCACAAAAAAACAATTATAAAAAAAGCACGGATCGGAAAAGAAAATAAAGAAGATCCAAAAAAAGTTTTTCAGGATATTTTTACAATCTATTAAAAATGCAGAAAGAAAAAAATTTTCAACCTTTGAAATGCATATGAAGGAAATTTTAAAATTTAAACGGATAAAAAATAAAAAAAAGAAGAGCGTTTTAAATTTTTACTTGCTTTTTTTAGAGATTTTTTTTTTTTAAAGTATATATATAGATGGTTAATAAAAAGGTAGATAAAATGATTATCCCAAAATTTCTAGATTTTGGGAGAAATAATGAACCCAGACAAAAATTCATTAAAAAGTTTTAAAAAAAAGAAATGTTTTTAAAAATCAAAACTTAATCAAATAGTTAGCGATAAATATAAAAATATTATTGAAAAATTAAAAAATTTTTATAGCCCTTATTTTTTAAAAAATAATTATTTGAAGGAATGGGTTTCCCTTTTAACGAAGAAGAAAATTGAAAGATTTTGTATTGCCAGCCCAAAATAATATTCGAAACAATCCAAAAAAAAGTTATTGCAACGATTGTGAACAATGAAGAAAAAACATATAAAAGCACTTATGCGACCCAAAGCCCTTAATATTAATTCAGGGTAATAAAAAGTGTAAAAAGGGAAAAAAAAAACAATTTAAAAAGGGGAAAATATCAAAAACCAGGGAAAAAGATATAAATTTAAAATTTTTTAGTTTTTCTTAAAGATAATTTAAAATTTTATTTTTTTTATTATTTTTTAATCCTTTTTCCCTTTAAATTTGTTTTTTTTCTAAATAAAATTTAAAGATGGAAATCGAAGATTACAAAACAATATTATAAAAATTTAAAATTAAAATTACTATAGAAAGACCCAAAAAAATCAATTATATTTAACTATAAAGTTTTATAAAAACTTAAATTAAACTTAAAATTTTAAAAAAGGTTAAAAATAAATTTTGTTTTAAAAAAACTTTTGTAAAATGGATAAAAAAAAGATACAATTATAAATCGCTTATTTTAATCAAAGGTTTTGAATTTTTTTAAAAAAATGAAAAAAAAAAAAAAATTTACATCAAGTTTTGATGAAATAATAAATAAAATTGGTAATTGGATTTCTGAAGGAAAAGGGTGGGAAAAGAGTCATTTGATGTCATTTATAAAAATATAAGTAAGTCCTTGGCTGCTTCAAGTTTTTTAGATTTTCCCAAAAACCCTTTAAAAAATTCAATAAAGGATTAATAAAATAAAGAACGGATAATGTTTTTTGGGTGTCATTTAGTTATAAATTTTCCCTGTAAAAAAAAATTGAAAGAGTTTCAAATTATAAAAAACATATAAACATCTGATTATACTGGAATTAAATTTTTCTTTTACTTTAAAATAAATCCAAATAAAGTTTTAATGAAATATCTTTTAATAATTTGGTTAGAAAAAATATTTTTTACCCTTGAAATATCAAAATATAAATACGAAAAAACCTGGACTGTTGTAATTATAAATGAAAAATAAATGATAAAAAAAAAGTTAAAAAAAATAGATGACTGTAAACACTCAAAAACTGTAGTAAAAAATTTATGTTTGGATAAAAGACTTTAATAGATTAATTTAAAAAACCAAAAGACAACAAAAAAAAACTTTTTTGAAAATATTTTTTAAAAATTTTTACTCAAAAAGATATTAAATAAAACAATCCCAAAATTTGTTTGCTTTAATGGTACCCAAGGCGAAAAAAAATGCCAAAAGAGGGAAGTAAAGTATTTTTTAAAAAATTTTCCAAAAGGGTTTTTTTGCGTCCCTTTTGAATTTAGCTTTTTGAAAAAAAAACTAAAAAAGTTTTAATGCTTTACCATAAAAAAGAATTTCATTTATGAACCTTACAAAAATTAGATTTTTTACGGCTAAAAATTTGTTTTTTGTTATGACGAAAATATACTAAACCAACCAGATTTATAGGGGCCCTAAGCGTTTATAAGTTTATAAAAAAATTTGGGGGAAGGGAAATATTGTAAAGAAAATTTAAAAAATTTTTAAACAAGGGAACTAGAATGTCAAAAAATGATTAAACCAAATTTTAAAAAACAAAAGTTTTGTCATATTTGTGAAAAAGAATATGGGAAAATGAAAAATCCTGTCCGTGCCATTGCTTTTAACGGAAATTTTAGAGGAAGTCCCCTCACCAAAAGTAATTTTAAATTTTAGCTAACACAAAAAATTTCCTGTTATTTTTATAATTTTAAAAGGGGTTATGAGGTCATTTTATTATGCAAAAAATGGGAAATTTAAAAAAAAAATTTTTGTTATTCCTAAAATAGGGGAAGATTATGGATTTATGATTTCTGATTTGGTCTTTTTGATTCATTAAAATTTTTTGTCTCAATATTGGAAAAATTAGAAAAAAATATTCCAAATTTAAATACTATCTCAAGAATTTAATTGTGAAAATGTTGAATTTTTAAAGAAAAAAGGTGTTACCCTATGATTACATGGTTTCTTTTAAAAAAATTCAAAGAAACAAAATTCCCTTCTAAAGGGTTTTTTTTATTCTTTTTTAAAAAAATAATTTTTTGATATGAATAGAACATGCTAAAAATTCGGAAAAATTTAAATTAAAAAATGGGAGAAATCATGATTTTTTTTAAAAACTGATGTTTTTCTTTTAGTGTGTTTCAAAATTTTAGAAAACTATGTTTAGAGTCAAAAATTAGATCTTGTCAATTTTAGTAGTCCTGGTTAGCTTGGGAGAAATGAAAAAAATGCGGGAATTAAGTTAGATTTAAAATTATTGATAGATTTTTTATTGAAAAGGGCTAAGGGGGAATAAGTTATTTTTAAAAACGTACAGTAAAGAAAAACATAAATATATGAAAGATTATAATTCAAAAGAAGAAAGAAAATATTTTAGTCCCCTCGACGCCAAAAACCCTTTTGGGTTGGCTAGTGCCCCTTTTACCCTTGGAAACTTTAAATTTTTATATCGAAAAAAAAAATTTTTAAGAATTAATTGAAAAAGGTTTAAAAACTAACTTAATAGTTAATGTGATCTTGAATTCCGAAAGGAATTACATAAAACCACAAGGATTTCTTTTGCCCTAAAAAAAATTAAAATACCGAAAATGGCTTTTGATTATAGAAAAATATTAAAAAAGAATTTAAAAATGGGAAAAAAAAGTATGTAAAAAAGGGGTTCCAATTTAAATGAAAAAAAAAAATTAGTATTTCTTTAAAAAAATTTTGAATTTTAATACAAAATTGGGTTTTTAAAAGAACAAAAAAAAAAATTTTAATTTTTGATGAAAGTCTTGGGTTTAAAAAAAAGTATATTGATTTTAATCTAAAAAAAATCTAAAGCAAAAAATTCTTTTTGAAAGGATTTTTAAGTTAATGAACAATTCTTATTGGGTTTTAAAACGATGGAAAATTTACAAAAGAGGGTTAATTTTAAATTAACAATGATAAAAAAATATTTTTATTAAAATACATAGAAAACCTTTTTTTTGTTATTTTCAACGATTTTTAACTCTAACCTTTTTGGTATTCATAGAATAAAAAAAGTTTGTTAAAACAGCCCTTTGGGTTTTGTTGGAATGGCATTTAGATTTTCAAAATTTTAATGATGATTTTCATTAAAATTACTTTAAAGGGAAAAGTACGAGAAAATTGTAAATTATTTTTTTACGACACTGTTTCATTTGTTATGAAATTAAAACCAAAGTGCGTTAAAGACTTTTAAAGGACAAAGATTTATTTGAAAATAGTGTTACGATATTAATTAAAAATTTTATTTTGATAATAAAAAAAAAGTAATTAAAAAATTTAAGATGAGCTGTGTGTAAAATTTTGTTGAATTTTTGGGATAAAGAAGAAAAATGTATTCATTTTTATTAGAAATGAAGTTAACTTTAAAAAAAAGAAAAGGGAATTTAAAAAAACTTTTTGTTAAGAAAACAATATTTTCATAAAAATTATAAAGACTTTGTTTAATTCAACCAAAGTAATCACACTTTTAAAGTTATTCTTTAAATAAACACAATCTTTCCTTTTGGTTAAAAAATAAAACTTCTTTATATTTTAGCGATTAAAAGAATATCGTAAGGGTTTTTGATACATTAGCTTATTCAAAATTAATTAAATTTTTAAAAAAGTTTTTTATTTAATTTTTTATTAAATTATAGAACCAAAAATTTGTTAATGAATTTTTTTACTTTTTAAAGAATTAATATAAAAACATCTTTTTTTTTTAAAATTTTAGATAATTAATAAAATGTTTATTTTTTGTTATTTTTTACATGTAACTTTAAAGAATTACATTTCTTTTTTTTTTAAATTGTAATTTAGCTTCTCCTTTATTAATTTAATTGCATCAAAAAGAATAATTTTAAGAGAAATTTAAAATTAATTTGTTACTTTAAACTTTTTAAACCCAAAACCAGGACACATTTCTTTTTGCCATTGAAATAATCACCTCGGTATTTTGGGGTTAAAAATTTGTTAAAAACAATGGGGGTTTTCTTATAATTGTCTTTCTTTTTGTTTTCTTTTTTATTTACTTTTCTTTTTATTATTAAATTTCCCTTTATTTTTAATTATTATTAAATTTCGTTAAATAAATTCTTTTTTATTAAAAAAAATTTATAATAGTTTGTTCATTTACTCTTTGATTATGAATTTTTAGTATTTTATCAATAAACATAAAAACGGTATTTTATTTGTAACATTTTAATGAAAAAAAACAATAAATCCGCAAAGATACTTTTTTTGTTTGATTTTGAACATGTTGTTTTTTACATTTTGGATATAAAATATTCTTTTGGGGGGGGGAAGCCCAAATGGGTCAAAGTAAATGTTTTTTAAGAAACAAACCCAAGGGTTTTCCCAGGACCAAAGAGTATTAAAAATTTTAATTCCCCACCGCCCTTTTTTTTTAATTTTAAAAAATTATTCTACAAAAAAACCCCCAAAAAGTTTTTTTTTTTAATTGTTTTCCCCATTGTTAAATTTCAAAGTAAATTGGTTTTTTTAAAAATTTTTTTTTTTTTTTATATGGGAATTCGTCGTAAGGTTCTTTGTGGAATAAATCTTAACCCTTTCCATTAAACAAAGATGTAATCAAAGGATTCCTGGGACTAGCACCCCAAAATACCTAAAAACCCACCGTTTGTTTTTGTTTTTGTTTTAATTTAATCACCCCCAGATCTATAATTTGTTTCTTTGTTTTGGTGTAAGATAGGTGTTTTTCATATTTCTTTACATTGCTACTGAAATATACCATTTCCAAGTATTTACTAACACATTTGGCCAGCCCCCACAAAGGCCAAGCCTAGAGGGGCTAATATTTTTGGAGTATTTTTTTGCCTTGGGAAGAATGGTTTTTTAAAAACCCGCTAAAGCTCCTAAAAGTCCACCATTTTTTCCTTTACTGGGCATTTGTTTTTTTTAAAAGTAAATTTTAATCCCCTTTTTATTTGCAACAGCTTTTTTAATTTTATTAATTTTTGTTTTTGTTAAAAGTAAAAGGGAAATTTCCCTGTAATTTTTCTGTTTTAATCTAAAGTATTTTGGGAATTTTTTTGTTTTAGGTGGGTAAATTTTTCTTTTGTCCATCTGTAAGGTTAACTTTTATTCAATTTAATTTGATTATTATATTAATTTTATTTATTTTATTAACAATAAAAGTTTATTTCCAATGTATTTATTTCAAATGTTTCCTAATTTTAAAACAATTGCGTAAACACGAATATTTGCTGCTGGTGGAATATTTAATTTTGCGTTAAAGTAATACTTAGGATCTTTTGTTTATTCTTTTTATTTCCAGTTAAATGAACAATCCAAACAAACTTTTTAAAAATTTTATATTTAAGAGGGCTTCGTAGCTTTTTATTTTGTTTATAAAATAAAATTAATCATATTATTCTTTATATACTTGTGTATTTGTTTCTGGATAAAAAACACCTTACCCCTTCAAGACGACAAGAGCCCCAAAAGCAAATCTTATCTGCATTAATTTTAATGTTCTAATAAATGTGGGTTATGTTCTTGGAATTACTTTGTAGGTCGTTGTAAATAAACAAACTGTTTTGGGTTTTTTTTTCACCAGCCCTTATTTAAAAAAAAATTTTTTTTTTTGTTGTGTTTCAGTTGTTGCGTCATCATTTTCCCCAAGGTATGACCATCTTGCTTTTTAAAACTTTCAGTAGTAATTAGATCAAAAAACCCCAAAAAAAAATTTATTAAAAACCAAAGTGGAACCCTGAATTAAATTTTGTTTCAAATTTCCTTTCCAGCATCAGCAGATTTGCTCTAAAAATTAATTTATCATAGTGCGGTGTTATTTGAAATTTTTACTTTGGGGGGTAAAATATTAGTTTTAACCCTGAAAAAAAGAATAATTATTAATGGATTTTTTGCATTTACCTCTTATTCCCCGGATAAAACTTCTTGAAGCAAAACCCCAAATTTTTATCAGCGGCCCGCGTAGGGGTAGTACTAAATAAATAATTCATTTTTTCCGTTGATTTTGCATAATCTTCAGATGTTCAACCAAACTCTTTTACATTTCTACCTTATTAAATATTACATTTAAAACAATTTTTTCCTTTGTTTAACCATAATGACAATTAATGAAAATGCTTATTAGTTAAAACAATTTTATCTCCCCCCACTAATTTTTCCATTAGCAGCTTATTTTCTTTAAAACTTATTCAAAAAAGATTTAAAACCCAAACAAATTTGAATTTATCATTAATTTTAAGTGATTTCCTTTTTTTTTTTTGTTAAAATTTTTTTCCCCCGGCAGATATTAAAGTTGTATCTAATGAATAGGAGTTAATTATATCTTTCACTTTTTCTTTTGTTTAAACTGTATATATTTATTATTTTATTTTTTATTTAAAATTAAAAATTTATTTTTTATAAATTAATTTTGTTAAAACGTTTTTTTTAGCGAAGTTCCGACGGGCTTTTGTCCCGCTGACAATTTCTATTTTTCTCATTGTTTTTCCCCCTTTATTTTTATTTTTATTTTTTTTTTTTCTTGTAATTCCTTTGGGAATTAAATTACCAATGCTGGAGCGGTTTTTTTTTTAAATTTTTCAACAATTTAGCTGCAGCTAAATTTTCCAACTTCTGTTCCAACCTTTTTTTTTCCACTTTAATGCGCTTTTCCTGCTGTTTCCCAAAAATTTTTTTCCAGTGTGTAATGAAGATTGAATTTAAATTTTGTTAAATGTCAAAGTACCTGTCCCCTGATGTTTCTTTTCCCGTGTGAGCCAACATAAAAAAAAATATTCCTTTTTTTTTTGTCATAAATTTCTTGGCATTTTATAAAATAAATTTTAATAAAAGTTTTAAAACTTTTGTTTAATTAAATTTTTTTTAAAAATTTGGTAAAATTGTTTTAACCCATTAAAAAAAATTATTCTACCAAAACATCTTAATATATTAATTAATTTTTAAAAATTTTTTTTAATTTAGAAATCCAATCTTTTTGGTTCTTTTGTAAAAAGGGTAAGTCTTGTTTAAAACTGCAGTACTTAAAGCATGATAATATACTGAAATTTTCCATAACAAGTGAATTTCAATAAGTCGCAAGAATGTAAATTTTTATCCACGAGTTAGTTTTATTTGGGTTTTTTTCCCCCCTTTAGTTTTGTTAATTTTTTTTTTTCAATCCAAGAATGTATGAAAATTTGTATTTCAAATCCAACTTAAATTATCTGTAATTGAAAACAAAATCTTAAAATACTTAAATCAAATTCCAAAATTTTTGGAGCAATTTTTTGATTTATCAAATTCATAATCATCATTTCTTTTTAATGTTTCCCAAAAAATTATTAATTTTGTAACGTAAGAAACCCTTTTTAAATAAATATCTTTCCAATCCTTACCATTATGATAACGAATTTTTTTTTGTCATATTATCACTAATTTTTGCCAAGAGAGGTCATAGTGTTAATACTATCCAAACCAACAACATAAATTTTTTTTTTATCTAAAATTAAAAAAAGACTAAATCGATTGTAAAAAACACTCGGTTTATTTTTATTATCTTTAAGTTTCGAACTTATATTTTTTTTTTTTCCTTTATTAATTATCAAACATACTTTTTAATTTTAAAAACTTAATAAGAAAATAATTTTTTTATAAAATTTCTGTGTTCTGGTAAAAGAGAATTTTTTTTAATTGTTCATCAATTTTTCTAATACCCTTTATTTTTTAGTTCTTTTATTATTATTTCAGCATTTTGAACCCCAAATTAATCCCGTCATTAACCAAATTTTTGGATTAAATGGACAAACGTTTAACCTTGTCCCCAATTTCTTTTTTAAATTTCATAGATCTTTTATTTTATAGGGAAACCGACTTTTCTGTTAATTTTTAAAATTTTTATGAATGATTTGGGAAAGTTTTTCTTATTGTTATATCTTTTTTTAATCAAAACAATTAAAAACATCATCAACTTTAGTGTTAAATTTCTTCTTTTTCCCGTTATTCATCCTTAGCAATTAACTTATTTTGACCATAAAGTTTTTAAGTTAATAATAAAATTTCCATATTTCCATTTGGGAAAATTTTTTGGGTTTTTTGATATTTATTCCTTTCCTGATTTTTTTTTTTTAGAACACAATGATTGGTCTCTATATTTTTTATAATTTTCGACTTAGTTTTAAATTTCTTTTGTTCCTTTTTTAAAAAAAATGTGGGGTTTTTCTTTGGATATTGCACCCGTTTTATTTCCAATTTTTTTTTTTATCCCCTGATACTTTTCTTGATATCCTCTTTCTTTTCTAGTCATTTTTTCATCAGGGTTTTTGATTCAGTGTGAAAAAATCAAACATTTTGCGGTGTATAATATTTTTCTTTTTCTAAAAGACAAATAATTTTTTTATTAAAATTAATGTAAATTCTTTTGGTTTGCTCCAATTCTTCTGATTCTTAAAAAAACCTATTTCTCACCAAACCCTATGATCTTTTTGGGGGAAATAATCGTGTGGTTTCGGAATGGTTGGGGTAAGGTTGTAATGGTGGTTCTTTGGAATAGCTGTGGTACACCCCGGTTGTTTGTAGGGTTTTTATTTCATCACCTAATAACGCTAATGTTGTTTTATTCCGGTTTGCTTTTTATGACTTGATAATTTTTCTTTTTTTACTTTTTATTTTTTTGTAATTTTTTTAAAATTTTAGATACTATCCCGATTTGTGTTTTTTTTTTTTTTCTTCATTTTTTTCTTCTCTAAGTTTCTATTTTTGTCCCACTATTTTTTTTTTTTTTCATTTCTTAGGTTTTTTTGCAGTTATATAATAATGTAAAAAAGTAAAATAAAGTAAAATAATGTAAGTAAGTAAGATATTGTAAAATAATGAATATTTATAAAAAGGAAAAAATTTCCAAATTTTGATACAAAAAATATAAATCCCAAAAACTTTAAACATTTTATCCTTTTATGCCAGTTCAGTTTTAGAATGTTAATTGTGGATGTCAGGTCTGAAAAAAAAAATTTAAAGCATATACTTCGAAAAAACCCTTATTTTATGATAAATTATCTTTATGCTAAAAACCTGAACATTTAAATATCAAGATTTAAAAACAACTTTAAAAACCCAAAAGCAAAAAAGATTAAATTAGATCCAAAGAAAAAAAATTTAAATTCAGTGATCCCGCCCAAAATTAACCTTGTGAGAACTTGAATCAGAAAAAAAAAAAAAGAAATTTTATGATTTTGTATGTGGATAAAAAAGGTTTAAAATGAAAAACAAAATTCTTTATTTTAAGGACGTACAAAAATGTTTTGTTATTTATTTAAGTCAGTCTTACTATAAAACACCAAAAGTATTCGGAAAAAAAACTGTTAATTATATTTTATTTGAAAGTCCGGGGTTTAAAATGAAAATAATAGGATTTGCGATGAACAAAATTAAAATCGTATACTTTTGCTAATGCAACAAAAAAAACTGATTTCTTATATATTGACAAAAACCCAAAGGGAAGTTTTTAAAAAAAAAAATTTTTGGTAATAAAATAATTATTAAGGGAGTTTTTAATGATTTTTAAAACAAAATTAAAAACCGCAGTATAGAAAGTTAAATTGATATTGATTTAAGGATTTTGTACTAAAAACAATTCAAAAAGCTTAAAAAAAGGGAAAAGGAAAGTATCTTCACAGAAAAAAGGAACTTGATAAAAAAATGATAGAGATTTGTATGGGAGGGGAATGAAATAATAACTGGAAATCCCGAAAACCCAACGATTTTTGTTCCAAAACGGTTTGTGTTAAAAAAAAATTTAAAGTGTAATAGATGATTTAAAATTGAAGCATCAAAAGTTTTAAAAAAAACATAGAAGTGAAGTAAAGAAAATTTAAAAAATTTAAAAAAAGATTTTTAAAAGAATTCATTATTTTAATTTAAACAATTACAAAGGGAAAAAAAGAAAAAAGAAAGCTATGACTGATTTTTAAAGAACTTGAAAAGAAAAACTGATTTGACAGATGAAAACATAAAAGAAGTATTTCGAGTTTAAATTTTTAAAATTTTATTTTACTCAAGTTCAAGAATTTAAAAAAAGATGTTAAAAAGAAGAAAAAAAGAAAGTTATTGAAGTGAGAAAAAGTTACAAAATATGTATCAGTTAGAAATAGAACAGAAAAAAATAAAAAAAAATACTGAAATGACAAAAGGGAATCAAGATTTTCTCGACACTTTTCAAATAAATTTGCAGAAAATAAACTGAAATTTGGGAAAAAACAGCTTTACAAAGAGGTGATGATATGATACGCTTAGATAACCTTAAAAAAGAAATTAATTCTAAAATGATGACTTTAAAAAAAAAATTTCGAAATTGGCTTTGTTTGTTGACAACCGTCACAATTTAAAATATGAGAATAAGTAAATTTCAAAAAAATTAAAGATGATATTAATGAAAATTTAAAGATCAAATTAAAAAAATAACAAAGATTTGGATTGTAGTTGAAAAATCAGCAAACAAGAAGAAGAAAAGATAATTAATGAAAAATTTTGAAAAATTAAAAAAATAATAAAGATTTGGACTCTGTAGTTAAAAATAGAAAACAAGGAGAATCAATCACTGCTAAAACCCCGTAATTTTGCTAATACTAAAGCAAAACGCTAATGTTTAAGAAATTACCTAATGCTGAAGAAAATTTCAAAAATAAAAAATGTTTTTTTAAAAAAAGAAAACAATTAGCTAGAAAAAAAAGGGGTTGTTTACAATTTTCTGTTCTGAAGTTGCTACAACAAAAAGAGTTATGTTTTTGTGAAATAATTTAAACTTTAAAAAAAAAGACAGGAAAAAAAGAAAAAAAACTAGAAAAAATAAAACATGAAATGTTTCTCTTGAATACTATAATAAAAGTTTTTTTTTTACGTAAAAAAGAAAATATTTAACCGTCATGGTGCTTGGATTTTTCAACATATGAAAAATTGGGCGGGGCGGGTATTTAATATATTTCAATTAAGACCTGGAATTTTCGGGTTATAAAGATTTTTAAACACAAACCAAAAAATTAAAAAAATGACAGTGTGACTTTTAAGGGTGTGTTTATAGCCAGAAAAACCGGAACTTATATAATAAATATTAAAATTTTATTAAAGGGGGGGCCCGGCCATGGTGGACCAGTAAACCGATTAAAAACCCAATATCAATTTATATTTAGGGTGGAAAGAAGGTTGGGAGGTATTGAGATCTATTTTTGGTAAATTTAGCAGAAATAATTTAAAAATAGAGTGAGGCGCTGGGACTTTTACCTGATCAGTTTAAATCTAGTATAAGAAAAAAAAAATTAAAAAATTTTTTAACAAAAAGGACAATGTTTGACATTATCCTTATGACGATTCAAATTCAGAAAAAATTTTACTTTTGAAGGAAGTTACATTAGATTTACATATCGGATGAATTTTCCCGGGTGGACGTGCCCATAAGCAAACTTTTTGAATTAAAAACTTTAAAAATTTTTTAAAATTTATTTAATTACTTGGTCCCCAATAAAATATTACTAATTTAAAATAAGATCAAATAAATTTCATTTTTTTCAAAAAAATAATTGCCAAAAAATTTTCCAAAAGTTTGCCCAAGTTGGGGAGAATTGTCACATGCTGCCCCTTGGGAGAAAAAAAGGCAGGCTTTTTATGGTTGAATTTTTGTTTGCAACGTTCTGCCAAAAATTTGTCAAGGGCAGCGACTGCCACATTGTGCCATTGGCGGATTTTGGCAAATATTTGGTGGAAGGTTTAATATTTTTTATATAGGTTTTCATATAGTACTATGAAAACTCGTTTTATTTTTTGTTTTTTTAATTTTTTGACTTTGGGTTTTTAGAATGGGTAAAAGGGGGCAGGGGGGTCAAAATTGAGTCGCTGGGGTATTTTTTAATATACTCACTTCACTTTACGTATTGCCAAAATTTTTAAAAATTATGTATATTAAAGCGTCTGAGGACATGTGAAAAATGCCCTAAACTACAAATAACAAAAAAGTTTTAGCTAAGTTTTTGTTTCTTATTTTTTCTTTTTATAAAATATTTAAAAAAAACTCCGATGTGAAATTTATTGATTCATGTCCAGAAAAAATAAACAGTTTTTAAACAGGCTTCCATTTTTAGTTAAAAATCCCGAATTTTTCATCAGCGAAAATAACCCTATTTAATTAGGTTGTCCCTAGAAAAGCCATTAATGAAGAATGAATGATCATTGTCATTGTTACATTTTCGAGTTGTTTTATATAATTTTTGCAAATCCCAAATCGGAAGAGAACAATTTTCAGAAAAACATGTAGTAATTCCCCAGATTAATGAAACAAATAAAAGACGTTTGAAAAATTAAATGAGGGGCAATCGTAGAAAATTTAATGAAAGTTTGTCAGTGAAAACTCAGAAAAATTTTTTAAAAAATCGGTTAGCACAAAAATTTATATACTTTAAATATAGAAACTACAATAAGGATAAATTATTCAATAAGTTTATGTTGCTAAAATTTTAAATAATGAAAACTCTTTTTTGTTTTCATGACAGATGTCAAGACATTATTATTGTCTCAACTTTGACACATTTATGCACTTTAATATTTGGTAGTCCAGAATGTGCTTAAAGGCTTCTAAAAGTATTTATGATTAGATCTTTGTGTGATCGTCTGAATAATTTAAATGTTAAGACTTTCTAATTAATAAGGTGTTGATTGCTGTCAAAACTTGTTAATATTTTAAATACTTGTAATTTTATTACCATGTACGTTTTCTAGAATTTGATTGGTTTATACTGTTAATTACAGTCACAATACAGGGTCATTTTAATTGGTCAGTTATTATATGTTGAGAGCGAATATATTTCAAGACAGCAGGTTCCAGGAGAATAGATTTGGATTTCCAACTAGAAACCTTTGAAATAAATGACAGAGGTATGGGCCTGTCTGTATGATAGTGGATGGGTGTGGCGACTCATTCTCATGAGGCACTCTAGGTATGATGGCAGTTGGACTTCAACTAAACAGTTAACAATTTTGTAAATTTAAAAAGTAATTAGTCTTGTCTCAATGCGTCTCATAGTATCTTCATTTGCCATCCAAGTTCGTTTCTCATAGAGGAAAGAAATATAAAAGTGTTACAGTAAAAGTATAGAGTGTTAGAATGCTACAGTGTTACATAGAGGTTACACTGTCCTGAAATAAATAATTATTTTTAACCAAGCGGATGGCTCTACGTTGGACTTTTTCAGTTTTATAAATATTATAGACCCTACTGGGTGTAAGGGGACCAGACAGTTTGAACTGTTTCTGAAATATGTCCATGAAATATATAGTTAAACTTTATTTTTTCCTTATTTCTAGAAACGATATATGAAAAAGAAATAGTTCACATATACCTATAACGCCCCTGTAGACTATAACGACGTTATAGTGTTATTCGATCATTTGTATTGTTAAACTCTTCACATTGGAGGTTGAAAATACGTCGCATAGCAACCGCAGCGCTAAAACTTTGAAAGTCGGTCACAGTGGTAAAACAACAACTCGAAATCTTAAAATACTTGCACGATGACAAGCAGAATTGAAGAAATTCTTATCAACAGCGTAAGCAAATTGCTTCTATATTCATCTACATCTTTTACACTTTTATATTTCTATCCTGAACCTCTTTCTTAGTGTTTGCAAATTGTTGACACAGATTCAGTGGGCTAGAAAGCACTTTACTGGTACGCACTTCTTGCTAGGATTGTAAAAGGTAGGATGTGCTCGTTACAATCATTTGATTAAATTGTATAACAATAATCTATTCATTAAAGAAAAAAGAAAAACGGGGGTGTGGGGGCGGTAACCCCTATAAGAATAAATGAGGAGTGCTTATTACCGGTAAAGTGCAGGTGTCCCATTCAGTGTCCCCAATGGCCCCAGTTGGCTGAGAAGTGACCTATGATAATCAAAGGATCTTTGTTTTATATCATAATTTAGACCCAGAAACGCACAGAGGTCACCATTTTATACCTGTATATTTCAAAATTTTCCAGGTGCAGAGCCCTTGAACTCCCCCTCCTCACATTAAGCTTTCATAAGTTACCAGAATCAAGTAGAAAATGGAGGGACAAATTAAATCTAAATGCTAATTTCAACTGGAAATTTATACACAATTGTCCATTTGCAATAACAAAGGACCCAAAACTTCAGTGGTTTCAGTTCAAAATAAATCACAGAATTATTGGCACAAACTATTTATTAGAAAAAATGAGGACAAGAAATCATGATAATCTCTGTACTCTGTCACAATTACTCAGAAACCATAGAGCATTTATTTGCAGACTGCCAAATTTCACTAACATTTTGAAGAAGTTAAAAGATGGATAAAAAGAAAATGTCCTCATGCAGATAATATGAACTTAGGTGCTACCTAGAAGGCAGAGCTCCCTTGAAAAATCACCAGTGCCCCTTGAAAATTAAAGGAGTGCTGCTGGAATTATGGATCCGTTTTAAGAAGATTATGTTCTTTAAGATCTATTAAAATTTTAAGAATGGATGATAATTCATGATTTCTGAATGAATGTCATGCAAAAACTCTACAAATATGCTATATACGAACTAAAGAAAGTTACGGTTCTTTTTAGAAGGAAGAATGTGTCCAACTTATGGCAAAATACTGCTATGATAGACGTCTGGTATGGGGGAATGAAAATCATTTATGATTTACATGTACAAAGTTTATTTAAAACCCAAAAGACTAGCCATCTTTAAAAGTTAGTGATGAGAATTTTACCCAGAGAAAATCACTGTTTGCCGAAATTCTCGAAAACTCCTGTTTTATTTACTGAACTGCTAAGTTAAAAGTCTAGGACATTTTTATGGTTAATCTTTTAGCTCTACTGGTATAGAAGAGGAATGGTAGTAGGAGCCTTTTTGATGTTTATTGATAATTCATAGCCAATAGTTTTTTTCCTAGTAATAAACTCTGGTCAGTGATTTTTTTAGCTTGTGGATGAAATATATGTGAACGGGGAGAAGAGCATTGTGTGCTTTTCACAGTTCAATGCCTGTATATTTTGTTCCCAAAACCTTTTTAAAAAATAAGTTTTATCTACAGACAGTATTTTTGGAACCTGACATCACTAACAAAACACTTGTTAAATTTCACATGAATGACAATTTTTATGCCCCAAAAAGGAGGCATATAGCTTTTTGAACCGTCTGTCGGTCTGTCGGTCTGTCAGTCTGTCCGCAATTTTCGTGTCCGGTCCATATCTTTGTCATCGATGGATGGATTTTCAAATAACTTGACATGAATGTGTACCACAGTAAGACGACGTGTCGCGCGCAAGACCCAGGTCCGTAGCTCAAAGGTCAAGGTCACACTTAGACATTAAAGGACAGTGCATTGATGGGCGTGTCCGGTCCATGTCTTTGTCATCGATGGATGGATTTTCAAATAACTTGGCATGAATGTGTACCACAGTAAGACGACGTGTCGCGCGCAAGACCCAGGTCCGTAGCTCAAAGGTCAAGGTCACACTTAGACATTAAAGGATAGTGCATTGATGGGCGTGTCCGGTCCATATCTTTGTCATCGATGGATGGATTTTCAAATAACTTGGCATGAATGTGTACCACAGTAAGACGACGTGTCGCGGCAAGACCCAGGTCTGTAGCTCAAAGGTCAAGGTCACACTTAGACGTTAAAGGTCATTTTTCATGATAGTGCATTGATGGGCGTGTCCGGTCCATATCTTTGTCATTCATGCATGGATTTTAAAATAACTACGCATGAATGTGTGACACAGTAAGACGACGTGTCGCGCGCAAGACCAAGCTCCGTAGGTCAAAGGTCCTAAACTCTAACATCGGCCATAACTATTCATTCAAAGTGCCATCGGGGGCATGTGTCATCCTATGGAGACAGCTCTTGTTTACAATGCTTTCAAAACTCATAAAAAAAACCAAACAACAACAACAACAACAAAAAAACAACAACACTGAAATAAAAAAGAAATTAAAAAAAATAAATAAAATGGCTTCCGGTGAGGATCGAACACCCGACCTTTGGTTTTCAACGCGAACTCGGTAACCAAAGTTTCAAAGCTTCAAAGTTTATTTCATATAACTCTCAGTTTGCACATATACAGAAACATGAGACAATACATTTATATAACTTAGACATAATACATTATACATGGAGGGCAACGATAAAACTTTATCCAAAAGATGAATGCGATTATGGTAACTATAGATGTACGCTATGACATTATTGATGCTGCGGTCTTTTTTGGTCATAATTAGTAGTCGTATCTGTAGACCACTGCACCCAATGTGGAAGTATGACGTCATCATCACAAATATAAGTATACATAATAAATTTCAGTTTTGGCAGCGTGACGAAAGTCGTTTCCCAATGAAAATATTGTATTTTATCTTTTTTTTATTCTTATATCACATGCTCATTTACAGTTTTATACAACGTTCAAAGCAGTAAGCGAAACGCTTTTGTCAACCGTAAACAGCAAGCGTCTACTGACGTCTTACTAATTAATTACTATGAGCATTGTGTACTGGAAGAAACCCGAACAACACCGATTCCAAAAAAGTACCACGAATTTTCAACTCGATAGTAATTCAATACACAGTTTTATTATTTTTTTTTCACACGTATAACCGTAATGCGACGCTGTCGTAGCTCTGCTGTTAACTAGTCAATATCAGATATTCTATTAGGTAATTCAAATTTCAGTGCAGCTACTCTATTATTAATTTTGATTGGAAAATACACTATTTATCCAAAGAAGTATAAAATATTTATTTTTTATAGCTCTTTGATTTATCAAAGTAAATTTAAGGAGGCGCTTCCTACCTTACAGATGTTTATTAATAGTTTAAGAATACATTTGAAAACTGAGAAGTATGTCGCTAAAACCCAAAATATGAATAGCTTTGATAGAAAATGGAATAGTTTTAGGACTCTACTTGTAGATGGTGAAGTGTAACACGTGGGTCTGGGGCTTCATAGTGACTGCGCCTGTTGTCTTTTATGTTTTCTTTGTTTTGTTTTTATTTCTCAGTAAAAAAATTAACTTAGGTTTGAATTACATGTTATCTATGGAGCATATTATTAGCTTTTCATTAATGGTTATTTTTACTGACTCTTTTCCATTCTGACCCTGTACTTTTTAAACTACATTTTTCCCCTTTTTTTCCATATTAAACTTGTTGAAAAAGTTACTATAGAAAAGATATGCAACTCTGCAATCTCCAAACAAAAGTATCTGTTAGAGTTTCCTCCCCTAGATCAATACCATGTTAATGATTGTGAAAAACCTTGCGGTTAAACGTAAGCAAAGTAACTATGTATGTTAATTAAGCCGCTAACTTATTGCATCCCCAACTTTGAGCGTGAAATATACGAGAACCGCAACTCTTGTCGGTATTGATTTTTTGCCTTGTGCGCCGTTGTAGTTGTTTCCCTTTACACTAAATTATCGATAAACCTGCTGTTTGGCATTTATAGGTAAACTCGGCTCTACATTTTTGAGCAACGCATCTTGGTTAGACAGAATTATTGAAGTATGCAAATTAAAGCAGAATATAACACATCTTTAAGCTACTGTAATTAATTGTATTTTAACATTTATTTTTATAACTCTGATTTTATGGACTTTGCTAGATACCGACATTGTTCCAGGAGTTATAAATAATTATATTATATTAAACAAAGAAGTATAACAATAAGTAAAATGTACGATTTTACAGTAAAATACTTGTTTATCATGCGTATGTAATGTTGATTTTCTGTCCTGTATATGCTGAGTCAAAGAAGTATAAAATATTTATTTTTATAGCTCTTTGGCTGAGTGAAGTTATAAGTTTCGTTGAATGCATGGACCGAAAATATAAAAATAAAAAATGCCACTTTTCAGTGGTAAAGGATATACATAAAACATCACACAAAACGATTCCTTTCTTTCAAATCCCTTTTGAAAGCCTTTCCCCTTTTTGCTGTGAAACGTAATGTTGTAAAATTATGTTCTCGAGTTATTTTTTTTTAATTTATCGCCCTGAAAATTTCGATTTTGACAATTACTGCATATTGACTGTAAGTGTTTTACGCGTGATGTTTTATGGACCTTTGCGAATACACCGGATGGAGACAAGATAAACACCCTAATTACCCCCAAAATTCGTCTGTAATAAAAATCATCAACTGAGACATAAGAGAGAGATGTTCTGCCATATATATCTTCTTATAGCTTAAACGATAAAACAGATATTTATTTATTAAATTATTTATCGGCAAATTGATCATAGATGTACGTTTATTTACTTATAATACTTTTTTGCATAAAATTTTAGATGGGTGTAGAAAATTATAAAAGAAATTTAGGTAGATAGACAGATAGATAGACATCTTTTATTCCACCATAAGATGAGAAACATGTAATACAGACAATTGGTAACAGTTACACATATTGAAATGAACAGAGAAAACAAATACATGAAGTAAACAAATACATGAATGAAAAAGAACAAAAATTAAACGAACAAATTTAAGCATTACATATTTTCATAATGAGCGGATAACAGAATTCGTTCTGGTTTGAAATGACATTACTAATTTAAATAATTAATATTTACAACATAATAATATGATTATTACTGTTCTCACAGCTTAATATGTAAGCAGACTTCAAATTAAGGATAACATGGTGTAATAGTCATATTTCATATCTTGTAACTGGATGGTTATATTTAAATGAAATTTGGTCACTTTAAAGACATTCAAAATTAAAAACGTTTCACCGAGAGATTTTTCGCATTTTATCATTTTTTGGGGAGATAATCGGTATTGAAGTTAACATTGATGCCTATGGGAAATATATAATTTCTTTGATTATGAGAATCTGAGCTTGAGTTTCGAGAAAATTTTGCGGTAGAAAGCTGTACTATATGATTCTGATACAAATATCAAAAAGAAATCTAAAATTCCCTGTAGGGAAAAGGAGAAAATTATTATTTTCTAGTTTTCAGGGGAGATAACTCATGAAAAACCAAAATTATCAGGGAAGGTAATTTAAAGGAAATTTTTGAGAACTTCTGTCACTATATAACTTGTCAATATGCACCTTATTTCTATCGTTTGACATTTTCAGAGCTTACTGTATCAAGTTGTATGGACGCTTTTGGTGAAATTAAGGCGTATTACGGGTAGTCATCCTGAATGGGCTTTAGCACTTCCCTAGTATAATTGGTAAAGCTATATATATAATGTATTATAGCTTAACAAAGCGCGACATATAATAATGCATATATAACATTATGTACAGCATGTGCGTGAAATTAGCCAGAGCAGCCAGAGCAGCCAGAGTAGCCAGAGTTCAGCCAGAGTTCGGCCAGAGTTCAGCCAGAGTAGCCAGAGTTCAGCCAGAGTTTAGCCAGAGTAGCCAGAGAAGTCAAAACTCTGGTTACTCTGGCTAGCCAGAGTAGCCAGAGTTCAGCCAGAGAAGTCAAAACTCTGGTTACTCTGGCTGGCCAGAGTAGCCAGAGTTCAGCCAGAGTTCAGCCAGAGAAGTCATAACTCTGGTTACTCTGGCTGGCCAGAGTAGCCAGAGTTCAGCCAGAGTTCAGCCAGAGAAGTCATAACTCAGGTTACTCTGGCTGGCCAGAGTAGTCAGAGTTCAGTCAGAGTAGCCATAATTCTGGTTACTCTGGCTAGCCAGAGTAGCCAGAGTTCAGCTGGAGTAGCCAGAACTCTGGTTAGTTACTCTGGCTGGCCAGAGTAGCCAGAGTTAAGCAAGAGTTCATCCAGTATCCAGAACTCTGGTTACTCTGGCTGGCCAGAGTAGCCATAATTCAACCAGAGTAGGCAGAATTTCTAGATTTTTAACATGTTCTGGCTACTCTGTTCAGCCAAAGTAGCAACAGTAGCCCGAGTCACCAGGATATCATTTGCTCTGGTCACTCTGGCTGTTTCTAACAGAGTAGCCAGAGTTCAGCCAGAGAAGCTAGAGTTTCTAGGATTTTAACATGTTCTGGCTACTCTGATCAGCCAGACTAGCCAGTGTAGCCAGAGTAACCAGGTACCATGTATTTTCAGCCTTAGCTAAGTTTAATTATGAAACTTAATATGTCATTTCTATCTAAATAGCGTATTTAAAACTGAATTTCAAGTTAATAACTATTTTCAAGTGGTTAATTAAAGTAGCTCTGGTTACTCTGGCTAGCCAGAGTTTCTAGGGTTTTAACATGTTCTGGATACTCTGGTCAGCAAGAGTAGCCAGAGTAATCAGGTCCCGTGTTCGCAAAACATTTTCAGTCTTAGCTGAATTCGATCTTGAAACTTAGTATGTTATTTCATTCTAAATAGCATGTTTTAAAACTGAATTTTCAAGTTAATAACTATTTTCAGTTAGCTATTTATAGTAGCCAGAGAAGCCAGAACTCTGGTTACTCTGGCTGGCAAGAGTAGGCAGAGTTCAGCCAGAGTAGCCAGAAGTCTGATTACTCTGGCTAGCCAGAGTAAAACGACTTTATTAGGATTTTAACATGTTCTGGCTACTCATACCAAAGCAACGTAACATCAATGTTTGAAACTTAATGGCAGACACTAGAACATAGAAGAATACATGCATCCTGATTAATGTTATACAAATAACCATTAATCAAATCATTCACTTTCAGTTTTAATATTGCATATGCCATGTTTTTATGATTTACCTACATATCTGCGATATGTCACATGTTTAATTGTTAAGCGCCCTTGAACGTATATTTTATATTAAATGGGCGCTCAACAAATTTGGATTAGTAATAATAATAATAATAATAATGATAATAATGATAATAATCTCATATACTAAGTTTTTTCTGCAATGGATGCAATATGGTGTTACAGTATTCTAACTGTGGGCGAACGTATGTTTTAGGCAGTTTCTTTAATATTATTGTTATAAAATTGTACACATTTTTGTATAAATCTGAGAGTGTTACTAGCTTTTGAAAATGTAATATTTCAGTAAGTGTTTCAAAGTTAAGACATCACTAAGATATGAAGCATTTTCTGTAGTTTTTAGGTCTTGATTAAGTAATATATATGGTAAGATGATATTTTTTTTTTGAGATTCCTATTACTTCGCATTTATCAGGATTGAATTCCATAGACCAGTTACGTTCCCATTATTCTAATTTTGTCAAATCATCTTGAACTTTGTAAGAGTCTATTAACGATGTGCGTGAAATTAGCCAGAGCAGCCAGAGTAGCCAGAGTTCGGCCAGAGTTCAGCCACAGTAGCCAGAGTTCAGCCAGAGTTCGGCCAGAGTTCAGCCAGAGTAGCCAGAGTTCGGCCAGAGTTCAGCCAGAGTAGCCAGAGTTCAGCCAGAGTTTAGCCAGAGAAGTCAAAACTCTGGTTACTCTGGCTAGCCAGAGTAGCCAGAGTTCAGCCAGAGAAGTTATAACTGTGGTTACTCTGGCTGGCCAGAGTAGCCAGAGTTCAGCCAGAGTAACCAGAACTCTAGTTACTCTGTCTGGCCAGAGTAGCCAGAGTAGCCAGAACTCTAGTTACCCTGGCTGGCCAGAGTAGCCAGAGTTCAGCCAGAGTAGCCAGAACTCTAGTTACCCTGGCTGGCCAGAGAAGCCAGAGTTCAGCAAGAAAAACCAGAGTTTGTAGGATGTTAAAATGTTCTGGCTACTCTGGTCAGCCATAGTGTCCAGAATAGCCCGAGTCACCTAGATTTTATTTGCTTTGGTTAGTCTGGCCAGAGTAGCCAGAGTTTCTAGGATTTAAAGAGCAGGCAGAGTAACCTGGTTCACAAAACATTTTCCGTCTTAGCTGAATTTGATTATGAAACTTAATATGTAATTTCTATCTAAATAGCATGTTTAAACTGAATTTCAAGTTAATTACTATTTTTAAGTGGCTATTTAGAGTAGCCAGAGTAGCTAGAACTCTGGTTAATCTAGAGTAGCCAGAGTAGCCAGAATCCTTGTTACTCAGGCTGGCCAGAGTAGCCAGAGTTCAGCCAGAGTAGCCAGAGTTCAGCCAAAGTTCAGCCATAGTAGGAAGAGTTTCTAGGATTTTAACATGTTCTGACTACTCTGGTCAGCCCGAGCCACCAGGATTCCTTTTGCTCTGGTTACTTTGGCTGGCCAGAGAAGCCAGAGTTTGTAAGATTTTAACATGTTTTTGCAAATCTGGTCAGCCAGAGTAGCCAGAGTAACCAGGTCCCATGTTCACAAAAGTTTTTCAGTCTTAGCTGGATTTGATTATGAAATTTAATAATTGAGCCGTGCCATAAGAAAACAAACATAGTGGCTTTGGGACCAGCATGGGTCCAGACCAGGCTGCGCATACGTGCAATTTTGTCAGCTTCCATGTTGTTCGCTTTTAAAGCGTATTGGACTTTGAGAAACTGTTAGCGAACAGTATGGATCCTGACGCACAGGCTGGTCTGGATCCATTATGGTCTCAAACCCACTATGTTGGTTTTCTCATGGCACGACTCATATGTCATTTCTATCTAAATAGCATGTTCAGAACTGAATTTTAAGTTAATAACTATCTTCAAGTGGCTATTCAGAGTAGCCAGAGTAGCCAGGACTCTGGTCACTATGGCTGGCCAGAGTTCAGCCAGAGTTTAGCCAGAGTAGCCAGAGTTCAGCCAGAGTAGCCAGTACTGGTTACTCTGGCTGGCCAGAATATCCAGAGTTCAGCCAGAGTAGCCAGAAACCTGGGTGCTCTGGCTGGCCAGAGTAGCCGAGTAACCAGGATGTCAATTGCTCTGGCTAATTTGGTTAGGCAGAACAGCCAGAATTTCCGAAATGTCCATTGGTTCTAGCTACCTAGGCTAGCCCGAATAGCCAGAGAAAATACTGTAATACCTATTGCGAAATGACCCTTTTGGTTCTCTCAGGTTTGATTTTTGAGTGTTTTATATATATCAAGTGATTCATAAAACGGACTTCAAAGAATTGTCTTATCTTTTAGACTGCAGCCAGAGTAGCCAGACGTTCTAGGATTTTAATATGTTCTAGCTAGTCTGTCAGCCAGAGTAGTCAGAGTGACCATGATTTCGTTTGGTCTGGCTACTCTGGCTAGCAAGAACAGCCAGAATTTTCGAGATGGCCATTGGTACAAGCTACCCTGCTAATCAGAAATAGCTAAAGAAAATACAGTAAAACCTGTTGCCAGAGTAGCCAGATTAATCAGAACTCTGGTTACTGTTGCTGACCAGGACAGTCTGTTTAATAATTTTCACATAGTCTGGCTACTCTGGCTGGCCAGAGTAACCAGGAATAACTGAAATGCGCACGGGTTCTGGTTACTCTGGCTGGCCAGAAAAGCCAGAGAAAATACAGACACACATGTAAACTAGAGCCATTTTTAAAATGTATGACCCTTTTTCATAAAAATCATATTATACATGATTACGTTGCACTAACTGTTGTATATAATTATAATGTAAATAAAAAGTTAGACCTGTTGCGTTTTGTGTGTGTGGTATATGAAGGCTGAAATTCACAAAGATTAAAGCGGACAGGTCTATATATTTATGGTAGATTGAAAGTCTTTAAAACACGCCTTGCAAAGTCTTTCAGGAAAATCTTTTAAAATCTTCTCATAAGAATTGCAATGACAAGAGTAAAGATATTTTACATGTTCAAACCAATACCCCAGAGTCAAAATGGATCCTACATAAGTTTTAAATAGAAAAAAACATGATATACTTACATAGCAAACATCTTTTAACTGCTTCCTTTAACCTTCAAGAGTCTATATACCATAATATCGAACTAAACTCAAAAGTGTATGTAGCTTTCCTTGACACTAAAAAGGCTTTTGACACTGTCTGGTTAAATGGAGTCTTTTACAAGTTGTCCAAGCTTGGTGTACAGGGAAAAATTTGGACCCTACTCGTTGATGCCCATACAAATATGTTCAGCTGTGTGGCGGCAAACGGTTTACAGTCAGATTTCTTCCAAGTTCGACAAGGAATTCGACAGGGGGGAGTAATTTCCACCTGGATATATAACTTGTATATTGATGGCCTTATCGAAGAACTAGAGAAAAGTGGTCTCGGCACATTTATTCTAGATACTATAGTAGGAAACACCACATTAGCAGACGATATTGCCCTGTCGGCAACAAACCCTGTAAACTTGCAAGGTATGCTTGACATTACATACAAATATACATGTATGTATAGATACATAATTAACCCATCAAAAAGTTATGTGGTTACCTTTGGAGACCGTTCAAGAATTAGAACTCCAATGACCTTCAAGTTTGGTTCTGATAAAATTGAGATTGCTCAGAATGTCAAACATGTCGGTATTTACCTGAATAGCAAAATGACCGACAGAGATAAGGTTAACAATGCTTGTCAAAAAGCCAAATCGTCACTTTTCTCCTTATTGTCCCTTAAACTTGACCCGTCGTATTTAAATCCAATCATATCGGCCGAGCTTATCCAAAAGATTTGTATACCACGCTTATTGTTTGGTTGTGAGTTGTGGAACAGCCTTAAAAACTGTGATTATGAACTCCTAGACAAATTTCTGAAATTAGCTGCAAAAAAGATTCAGGGATTTAACATGAGAACACGTACTGATATCTGCCTAAGCATGCTAGGCTGGAAAAACGCTCTTTCTCAGATAGAAGCTAGAAAGCTGGGATTTTTGGCTAGATTATGTAATATGCCGACTACTATGTTATCTAGGCGAATTTTTAACGCTCGCCTTTCTTTGTATATATGTAGAAACTATGAGCAACAAAAAGGTTTTGTTCCTGACATAATCGGTATTCTTGTTAAATACGAATTATTCGAATACTTAATAAATTATATACAATTAGGTACTTTCCCTTCTAAAGAAAGGTGGAAATTAATATGTAAATATGTTATCCATAATTCGGAAGTTTATAAATGGAAAGAAAGAATGAATACCGACAATGACTTTGTTAGATTTCGTCTCTTGCATACGAACATTGAAAGAGCCATTTTATGGGACTGTGCACTGGATTCTGAGTCATTATCAAACGCATTTCAAATAAGTAAATTATGGTGTGACACAAGCCACGATGAAATATTTCTCTGTGATTCTTGTGGAATTTTATGTAATAACAAGCTAGTGCATATAGCAATTGACTGTGATAAAATGAAACCTAAACGAGATGAATTCTTTTACAATATAGACTTTAGTTTTGGCGATAATGTATTGCATGAATTATTGAACGACGACAACGACACAAAATTTCAGAAGCTTATTGGTAGACGTTTGACATCAATTACTTGTAAAAACGTTCATAAGCATTTTCTGAGAATTGCCATTCGATATGTTGTTTCATGTATGCATTTTACTTGCAAAATTGATTAATTTATAAGATAATTTAATTAGTAAATGGCCAAATGCAATTATTGAACCATGCATATGTATGCTGTAATGAATCGTGACCATGTTTGATATAAGTTTTACACCTTTTTCTCTCTTCATATATATATATATATATAAACAAGATAATTTTGATTAACCTTAATACTCCTATTACAATTCATATTGTTTGTGTACATTTGTTTGCTACATTGTTATATCCCTTCTCATCTGTATTTATGTTGTATTTGAAATGTATATCACTGAAAAGTGGAAATAAAGAGTATATATATAAGTATACTTTAATCTTATACAATATAAGTTTAAAATTTCCAGAATACCCAGAATTTAGAGTTGACAATTACAAATTGTGAATTTTTACTATGACTGTCATATCCCACAAAGTCCAGGTAAGCGATTCAGGACCACAAATGTCCTGTAGTTTATACTGATATCATAAACAATTTCAGTGAATTCCATATAACTTTGAGTGTAAAATAAAGAATATTTATTTGAAGGCTTCTTGTTTTGTATTTATTTAACTTCAGTGTTTGCCTTGAATTTGTACCAAATAAATTAACTTGAAAACATAACGATAATATAAAGAAATTGGAGAATAAATTTTTCATACATGTTGACAACAACCAATTCCTGAAATTTGCATATTAAAGTTGTGGAAGTTGACGAAATGTTGACATGTGAACACATACACTTAAAGCGGCTTAATAATGGTATTTCATCTAAACCCTTGGAAAAAGGTAGGTACCTGTGGCATGAAATCAAAACGCCAAATGCCATTCAAAAATTGATTGTGGTCACCTTATGCCATCAGACAATCAACATTCCATGTTGTATTAACTCGGTATCACTTGTGTATGTGTATGAAACGATACTCACTGCGTTCGGATTAAACAGTTATAGGACTGCTAAATGATAAGACTATTCTTTGAAGTCCGTTTGATGAAACACTTTGATACATGAAACACTAAAAAACCCTGAGGGTACAAAAAAGGGTCATTTCGCAACATGTTAAAGCCCTAGAAACTCTGGCTACTCTGGCAGAAGTCCGTTTTATGAATCACTTGATACATAAAACAAAAAAAAAAACAACCCTGAGAGAACCCAAATAGTCAACAATCTTCTCACACCTTTCCAATATAGCTTCCGTTCTAAACATAGCTGTGAGGCTCACCTATTATCCTTTAAACAAGAAACTTTTGACAATTTCCAATCTGGAAACAAACAGGTCTCATTGTAATGGATTTCTAGAAAACTTTCGACAAGATTCTCTATAAAATCGTGAAACTTTGTGTCGATAGAATCTCTCTATCCTGGATTCAATTTCCTTAGTAACCGTTCTCAATCTGTAGTAATTGAAGGCTCACACACTTTACCAGTTCTTTCAGGGGATTCCTCAAGGTTCAGTGTTGGGTCCTTGTCTCTTCTTTATTTATCAATGACCTTCCTGACTCTGTTAAAGGCAGAATACGCTTATTTGCTGATGACACTATCATATACCTCAACATAGACTCGTTAATAGACTCTTACAAAGTTCAAGATGATTTGACAAAATTAGAATAATGGGAACGTAACTGGTCTATGGAATTCAATCCTGATAAATGCGAAGTAATAGGAATCTCAAAAAAAAAAAATAATATCATCTTACAATATATATTACTTAATCAAGACCTAAAAACTACAGAAAATGCTTAATATCTTAGTGATGTCTTAACTTTGAAACACTTACTGAAATATTACATCTTCAAAAGCTAGTAACACTCTCAGATTTATACAAAAATATGTACAATTTTATAACAATAATATTAAAGAAACTGCCTAAAAAACATACGTTCGCCCACAATTAGAATACTGTAACACCATATTGCATCCATTGCAGAAAAAACTTAGTATATGAGATTATTATCATTATTATTATTATTATTATTATTATTACTAATCCAAATTTGTTGAGCGCCCATTTAATATAAAATATACGTTCAAGGGCGCTTAACAATTAAACATGTGAAATATTGCAGATATTTAGGTAATTCATAAAAACATGGCATATGCAATATTAAAACTGAAAGTGAATGATTTGATTAATGGTTATTTGTATAACATTAATCGGGATGCATGTATTCTTCTATGTTCTAGTGTCTGCCATTAAGTTTCAAACATTGATGTTACGCTGCTTTGGTATGAGTAGCCAGAACATGTTAAAATCCTAATAAAGTCGTGTTACTCTGGCTGAACTCTGGTTACTCTGGCCAGCCAGAGTAATCATACTTCTGGCTACTCTGGCTGAACTCTGCCTACTCTTGCCAGCCAGAGTTACCAGAGTTCTGGCTTCTCTGGCTACTATAAATAGCCAACTGAAAATAGTTATTAACTTGAAATTCAGTTTTAAACATGCTGTCTAGAAAGAAATAACATACTAAGTTTCAAGATCGAATTCAGCTAAGACTGAAAATGTTTTGCGAACACGGGACCTGATTACTCTGGCTACTCTTGCTGACCAGAGTAGCCAGAACATGTTAAAACCCTAGAAACTCTGGCTACTCTGGCCAGCCAGAGTAACCAGAGCTACTTTAATTAACCACTTGAAAATAGTTAATAACTTGATATTCAGTTTTAAATATGCTATTTAGATAGAAATGACATATTAAGTTTCATAATTAAACTTAGCTAAGACTGAAAATACATGGTACCTGGTTACTCTGGCTACACTGGCTAGTCTGGCTGATCAGAGTAGCCAGAACATGTTAAAATCCTAGAAACTCTAGCTTCTCTGGCTGAACTCTGGCTACATTGTTAGAAACAGCCAGAGTGACCAGAGCAAATGATATCCTGGTGACTCGGGCTACTGTTGCTACTTTGGCTGAACAGAGTAGCCAGAACATGTTAAAAATCTAGAAACTCTGCCTACTCTGGTTGAATTATGGCTACTCTGGCCAGCCAGAGTAACCAGAGTTCTGGATACTGGATGAACTCTTGCTTAACTCTGGCTACTCTGGCCAGCCAGAGTACATAACCAGAGTTCTGGCTACTCCTGCTGAACTCTGGCTACTCTGGCTAGCCAGAGTAACCAGAATTATGGCTACTCTGACTGAACTCTGACTACTCTGGCCAGCCAGAGTAACCTGAGTTATGACTTCTCTGGCTACTCTGGCCAGCCAGAGTAACCAGAGTTATGACTTCTCTGGCTGAACTCTGGCTACTCTGGCCAGCCAGAGTAACCAGAGTTTTGACTTCTCTGGCTACTCTGGCTAAACTCTGGCTGAACTCTGGCTACTCTGGCTGAACTCTGGCCGAACTCTGGCTGAACTCTGGCTACTCTGGCTGCTCTGGCTAATTTCACGCACATCTATTAACGAGTCTATGTTGAGGTATACGATAGTGTTATCAGCAAATAAGCGTATTCTGCCTTTAACAGAGTCAGGAAGGTCATTGATAAAATAAAGAAAGAGACAAGGACCCAACACTGAACCTTGAGGAATCCCCTGAAAGAACTGGTAAAGTGTGTGAGCCTTCAATTACTACAGATTGAGAACGGTTACTAAGGAAATTGAATCCAGGATAGAGAGATTCTATCGACACAAAGTTTCACGATTTTATAGAGAATCTTGTCGAAAGTTTTCTAGAAATCCATTACAATGAGACCTGTTTGTTTCCAGATTGGATATTGTCAAAAGTTCCTTCTTTAAAGGATAATAGGTGAGCCTCACATCTATGTTTGGAACGGAAGCTATATTGGAAAGGTGTGAGAAGATTGTTGACTATTTGGGTTCTCTCAGGGTTGGTTTTTTGTGTTTTATGTATCAAGTGATTCATAAAACGGACTTCTGCCAGAGTAGCCAGAGTTTCTAAGGCTTTAACATGTTGCGAAATGACCCTTTTTTGTACCCTCAGGGTTTTTTAGTGTTTCATGTATCAAGTGTTTCATCAAACGGACTTCAAAGAATAGTCTTATCATTTAGCAGTCCCATAACTGTTTAATCCGAACGCAGTGAGTATTGTTTCATACACATACACAAGTGATACCGAGTTAATACAACATGGAATGTTGATTGTCTGATGGCATAAGGTGACCACAATCAATTTTTGAATGGCATTTTGCGTTTTGATTTCATGCCACAGGTACCTACCTTTTTCCAAGGGTTTAGATGAAATACCGTTATTAAGCCGCTTTAAGTGTTTGTGTTCACATGTCAACATTTCGTCAACTTCCACAACTTTAATATCCAAATTTCAGGAATTGGTTGTTGTCAACATGTATGAAAAATTTATTCTCCAATTTCTTTATATTATCGTTATGTCTTCAAGTTAATTTATTTGGTACAAATTCAAGGCAAACACTGAAGTTAAATAAATACAAAACAAGAAGCCTTCAAAAAAATATTCTTTATTTTTACACTCAAAGTTATATGGAATTCACTGAAATTGTTTATGATATCAGTATAAACTACAGGACATTTGTGGTCCTGAATCGCTTACCTGGACTTTGTGGGATATGACAGTCATAGTAAAAATTCACAATTTGTAATTGTCAACTCTAAATTCTGGTTATTCTGGAAATTTTAAACTTATATTGTATAAGATTAAAAGTATACTTGATAATCCACAGAGAGAGACTTATATTGCCCCGGGGTGGTAATTCAATCAAGTTTGAAAGAACTCCATTATAAATTTTGCTATTTTACATGCAAACTATTTCAGCTCTTACTAGTACCCTTGTGGCTCTGAAAGATGTTTGCTATGTAAGTATATCATGTTTTTTTCTATGTAAAACTTATGTAGGATCCATTTTGACTCTGGGGTATTGGTTTGAACATGTAAAATATCTTTACTCTTGTCATTGCAATTCTTATGAGAAGATTTTAAAAGATTTTCCTGAAAGACTTTGCAAGCTCATTAGCACAAGCGGGGGCAATTTTGATATCAGGGGACATGATTTGCTCAATTTTAAGAGAGGCATTCACTAGGCCATGCTACATACAAAATATATATAGTCTGGGCCTAAAGGAAAATAAGACTATTTTTATAAGATTTAATATATTACTCTATATGAAACTTATAGCCCCAAGGCAGATCCAATATGACCCCGAAGTCCATGATTTGAACAATTTTGAAAGAGATGTACTTGCCAATGCTTCTTGCAAAATACCTAAGCTCTGGGTCTTGCGATACTTGAGAAGATTTTTAAGGTTTCACAATACAAAATGGAATAAGTACCGAGTTCAGTCAAAGAGCCTGACTCAATCTGATAGACAAGACAAAAGTTGATCTTAAAACCCCACACAGTGACAAGAGCTAAAAAATTTAAGTATAGTGTATGAGGGTCACTCAATATATAATGGTAACTATTAAATATCATTTAATCTGACTTAGTCTTACCTATTAATTTTGTTCAGTAACGTAAATTGACTTTTCACCATTTTCATACTGTTACGTACCGCGTTCCGTTAGGACAATCGTGACTTTTTATTAAATACTAAACCGCAATGTACGATGGTACGATGACGAAAACGCGATGGCGCGATGACACGATTGATGAAACAACGATGGTACGATTGTAAAAACGCGATGGTACGATGCGTTTTCAACATCGTACCATCGTGTTTTCACCATCATATCATCGCGTTTTCACCATCGTGCCATCGCGTTATGATCACCGTACCATCGTGGTTTCACCATTGTGTCATCGCGTTATCATCATCGTACCATCGTGGTTTCACCATCGTACCATAGCCTTCCAGTTAGAAATGCGTAGTCCCGTACACATTTTTTTTTGTCAACAATAGATGAATGTATCTAAATGTATTTTGAGAGAAGAAATTTACCATTTAGATTCTGTTGTTTTCAAAAATGTTCAGTGCTCTGTTCAATAAAACTGTAAAATTGCAATATGAAAATGAGATTGTATCAAGCCTGTATTTTACTGAAACATGTATTGTACCACTGCGCATGACCTCCGGATGGTGACAATGCGATGGTACGATGATGAAAACACGATGGTACGATGACGAAAACACGACGGTGAAAACGCGATATTACATCGACATTTCACCATCGCGCCAGTGTTTTCACCATCATACAACCGTTGTTTCATCATCGTGCCATCGCGTTTTCGTCATTGTACCATTGTGCATCACGATTTAGTATTAGATAAAAAGTCATGACTGTCCAAACGGAACATCGTACTTATGGGGAAATATCTGTACTGTTTGTATGACAACGCTATTTTCAAGGCATGCTCAAAACTGGACATTGACAAAAATTTTTTAAAAATTGTGCTCCATTAATCGTCGTGCCGTGCCGGGCTTAGCCTTTATTCGCCATGATGTAATTTTGACCCCAACATGGCAGGCACATATATGTCCGTTTCCGCCAGGGCTCAAACTCGCGACGGTCGGATTAGATGACAGACGTTCTAGTCACTGAGCTATGGAGGCGGAATTATTTAAACAAGGTTTCTCAAAAAGGTGCAAAATCATACAAAATGGTATTTGCAATATATCAATTAGTAACTTGGTTTTAGCCATGGGCAACCGAAATGTAGCTATCGTGTGGATGGTTGACATCGTGTGTAATAAATAAGTTGCCAGGACCTGTATAAACTGTTAAAGGATATTCTAAGAACTTGTATCGAAAAATACCTTTTGACATGATACAGGTATATTACTAGTATAGTATAGCCTTGAATATCTGGACTCGCAATGTTTTTACGACTTCTTAGTTTACATTAAGAGTCCTGAGAACAATGAATTTGGAAATGCATTGTATAAGCTTATAGAAAACTGTACAACCCGATTTGAGGTACGTTGAAACTAAAGTCATTTTTGAAGAAATTTGAAGGAATATCAAAATTTTGTTTTTGTATCTTAGTAGTCAATTTAATATTTTGTTAAAATATTTTCAAAAGTAGTGGATTGAAAACGTCCAAAATCCTGGACGCCTACCAGTTCAAAATAAATTAGATGTGGGCTGTAATATCAAATATCAATGCTGATATATTCTGCCACAGACCTTGCAGGCTACTTTGTATAATTACAATTATAGAAAAAGAAAACATACCTAAGCATTATTTACAATGTATACTCAGCGTCACTGAAAAGTTACCACCTAATATATACCTCTTTACTATTTTATACAATATCGACGTCATTTTTTCATGGCCTGTGCGCGGTTTATTACTCATAGACCCTGTCTGATCATGTCTCCTAACCCATTTCATGACTGTCAGGTGAGAACAGCATATACGACGTGCAATTTCGCGACATAAAAGTTCGGCGTCAACCATGCCAATGGTCTGATGGCGTTGATCGTGCCTTAAACGTGGCATTCTTAGCAAGGATATTCTGGGTTTTTTGACGTATTCCTTTTAGTCTATCGACTAACTTTTAAGTGCGATGAATGATTTGCGATAGAAAATTCGTACATGTCAACATTGCTGGAAAAAGTCATTTTGCAAGTGCAGCCCGTGCCTCAAATGGAGTTAATCGAATTTGACAAATCTTTACACCAGTGATGTCTCAGCTGCGTCAAAAATGTAGTCGTGTTATACCTTTAACACAGTCCAGTGCGATTTTTAAAATATAAGGGTCATTATGGTGGTACCTTTCAGTGACGCTGAGTATATATAAACAAACAGCCTTTGCATATACCCTGTTACTTTTTATTTTTTTTGGAAAGTGTCATTTTCTGTTTCGTGTTACTCTTAACTTTGTTCGAAAATCATGCCGTCTTACAGTTTCTTTGTTGTTTTTGTTGTTATTTTATATTTTTAGGCGTGTTTTAAAGACTTTCAATCTACCATAAATATATAGACCTGTCCGCTTTAATCTTTGTGAATTTCAGCCTTCATATACCACACACACAAAACGCAACAGGTCTAACTTTTTATTTACATTATAATTATATACAACAGTTAGTGCAGCCTAATCATGACTAATATGATTTTTATGAAAAAGGGTCATACATTTTAAAAATGGCTCTAGTTTACATGTTTGTCTGTATTTTCTCTGGCTTTTCTGGCCAGCCAGAGTAACCAGAACCCGTGCGCATTTCAGTTATTCCTAGTTACTCTGGCCAGCCAGAGTAGCCAGACTATGTGAAAATTATTAAACAGACTGTCCTGGTCAGCAACAGTAACCAGAGTTCTGATTAATCTGGCTACTCTGGCAACAGGTTTTACTGTATTTTCTTTGGCTATTTCTGATTAGCAGGGTACTTGTACCAATGGCCATCTCGAAATTCTGGCTGTTCTGGCTAGCCAGAGTAGCCAGACCAAATGAAATCATGGTCACTCTGACTACTCTGGCTGACCAGACTAGCTAGAACATATTAAATCCTAGAACGTCTGGCTACTCTGGCTGCAGTCTAAAAGATAAGACAATTCTTTGAAGTCCGTTTTATGAATCACTTGATATATATAAAACACTCAAAAATCAAACCTGAGAGAACCAAAAGGGTCATTTCGCAATAGGTATTACAGTGTTTTCTCTGGCTATTCGGGCTAGCCTAGGTAGCTAGAACCAATGGACATTTCGGAAATTCTGGCTGTTCTGCCTAACCAAAGTAGCCAGAGCAATTGACATCCTGGCTACTCGGCCACTCTGGCCAGCCAGAGCAACCAGGTTTCTGGCTACTCTGGCTGAACTCTGGATATTCTGGCCAGCCTGAGTAACCAGGACTGGCTACTCTGGCTAAACTCTGGCTGAACTCTGGCCAGCTATAGTGACCAGAGTCCTGGCTTCTCTGGCTACTCTAAATAGCCACTTGAAGATAGTTATTAACTTAAAATTCAGTTCTGAATATGCTATTTAGATAGAAATGACATATGAGTCGTGCCATGAGAAAACCAACATAGTGGGTTTGAGACCATAATGGATCCAGACCAGCCTGAGCGTTAGGATCCATACTGTTCGCTAACAGTTTCTCAAAGTCCAATACGCTTTAAAAGCAAACAACATGGAAGCTGACAAAACTGCACGTATGCGCAGCCTGGTCTGGATCCATGCTGGTCCCAAAGCCACTATGTTTGTTTTCTTATGGCACGGCTCAATTATTAAATTTCATAATCAAATCCAGCTAAGACTGAAAAACTTTTGTGAACATGGGACCTGGTTACTCTGGCTACTCTGGCTGACCAGATTTGCCAAAACATGTTAAAATCTTACAAACTCTGGCTTCTCTGGCCAGCCAAAGTAACCAGAGCAAAAGGAATCCTGGTGACTCGGGCTACTCTGGATACTCTGGCTGACCAGAGTAGTCAAAACATGTTAAAATCCTAGAAACTCTTCCTACTATGGCTGAACTTTGGCTGAACTCTGGCTACTCTGGCTGAACTCTGGCTACTCTGGCCAGCCTGAGTAACAAGGGTTCTAGCTACTCTGGCTACTCTAGATTAACCAGATTTCTAGCTACTCTGGCTACTCTAAATAGCCACTTAAAAATAGTAATTAACTTGAAATTCAGTTTAAACATGCTATTTAGATAGAAATTACATATTAAGTTTCATAATCAAATTCAGCTAAGACGGAAAATGTTTTGTGAACCAGGTTACTCTGCCTGCTCTTTAAATCATAGAAACTCTGGCTACTCTGGCCAGACAAACCAAAGCAAATAAAATCCAGGTGACTCGGGCTATTCTGGATACTATGGCTGACCAGAGAAGCCAGAACATTTTAACATCCTACAAACTCTGGCTTTTCTTGCTGAACTCTGGCTACTCTGGCCAGCCAGGGTAACTAGAGTTCTGGCTACTCTGGCTGAACTCTGGCTATTCTGGCCAGCCAGGGTAACTAGAGTTCTGGCTACTCTGGCTGAATTCTGGCTACTCTGGCCAGCCAGAGTAACTAGAGTTCTGGCTACTCTGGCTGAACTCTGGCTACTCTGGCTGAACTCTGGCTACTCTGGCCAGCCAGAGTAACCACAGTTATGACTTCTCTGGCTGAACTCTGGCTACTCTGGCTAGCCAGAGTAACCAGAGTTTTGACTTCTCTGGCTACTCTGGCTAAACTCTGGCTGAACTCTGGCTACTCTGGCTGAACTCTGGCCGAACTCTGGCTGAACTCTGGCTACTCTGGCTGAACTCTGGCCGAACTCTGGCTGAACTCTGGCTACTCTGGCTACTCTGGCTGCTCTGGCTAATTTCACGCACATCATTAAACATGTATTAAGCTAATAAAGCAATGATTCCCTTTCGAGTTTAAGTGGAAGCTTTATTGGACCAAGGTGTTAAGTTCGATTACAATGTATGCGGTTGTTTTTTTCAAGTGGGAGAAAACTTAGATGTTTGTCTGAGATATTGTAATCGCAAGCCATAGATTATTATTGATCTAATTAGGGTGACAAATATTTTTAATTTGGATTGATTCCTCATAGAATTGAAATCCGTATTTTTATTTGAGGGAGAATATTGCTTTCAAGCTTTTGCGCCACATGTTTACGATAACCATTATGATATAGGATAACACTAAGATATATGTATTTCCAATAGAAACATATTTTTAAATATTTTTCTTGTTCTGGCTAAAATCATCATTTTGTATAATTATTGATTAATTAACGTCATGTCAGTACAATAGCCTTGTAAAACTCAAGATAAAATTCAGTTTTGTCCATTTTCTGATACGATAAGAGTATTATATACAATCATGAACAATTCTCACCTGCGGGGAACACCTCAGGGTATATGCATCTTGTACTCTGTCGCAAAATCTATGGCTCTCTACAACAGAATAATCAAAGGCATTTAAACAACAATGGCAATGATCAAAATGGAATAGCCGTGTATAAACAATAGACAGGTACACATGAAACATTGACAAAGTAAAACAAATGACAAAACAAATACATTAAGGAACACAGTGAGGCATCGCTTTGGAACGGTCAGTAGCAAAATATCACTCGTGAGATTAAACCAGTTAATTGCATGCTCATCCTCACTCTATTCCCACTATGTTCCAAAGTTACAGGATAGTGTAAATTGAAGTTATCCCAGCCTGGTGAATCACTCACATACGTATTGGTGACTTATTAATAAGGCTATATATGTGAAACACAAAAATTTTCGTGTAAAAATATATAAAAGAAGGCCTAAAGCCCCAAATACGCATATACTCAATGCCTTTGCAGAAAGCAAACCAAAATGAGGGCCCGACGATTAGGCGAGAAGGCAAGAATCAAATCAGCTCAGTCACATTTAGCTTTACGAACTGTCCCGTACGACACAAACGAAGAGGAAAGCGAAACGTCTAGCCGTAAATGGACTGAGCACTAAACACGTGGTGCTTCCAAAGGATTTTTTACAGATTTTATTCTCAAAATAGTTAGGACTTAAAACTAATTTCGGCCTACAAAATCAAATACGTATTACGGAATAAAACAAAAATTAAATAAGACAATGCTTCGAACAATAAAGGCCATTCTTACGGTAAATAAAAGACAGTCAACAAAATTGTGCTTGAATACAGGAGCCATAATGGATAAAGTACATATACCTGCTATCTCTGAAGGGTGCGTGTCCGAATGAAGCAAAGATCTCAGTCTTCTGGCAACCTTTGCCTGTCCCGGATGTGGACGAACACGATGTATGTCTATCAAAGCATATACCATTGCAGTAGTTACGAATCAATCATACATAAATCTTACACATAACTAAAGATTTAAGTAAAGCAGAATGAGTTCAAATGGTATTTGTTCACCTAGTTGACTTTTTCATCAATCTTGCAAGAAATAGTGCAAGAAGCTGCGGTTTAAAAGGCAAACATGTGTAACGCGAGCTTTTAGACATTTTTCTTTCAAAAACAAAAAACTGTAAAGGCAAACTTCTGATGAAAAAGAAAATTTCTGTCTCAACTGTATACAATAAATAATATCTGTAAGAAAAAAAAATCGAATGATGACAGAAACTTACTGCTATCAAAAGCTCTTGTCGTGCCCTTCAGAACCTCCAGTGATAGTGCAGAAATAATGTCCGCTTGCCGACAAATTGCTCCCGCTCTCTCAACAGCTGCAATTATATAAAAGTTATTCACAAGTTTTATTTAGGATCACGAGGCCACTCTGCTACCTCCGCGTTGCCGATAAGGGGAAGTAACACTGTGTCGGAGTGTCGGCATAGTGTATACACCAAGGCAGCGCTTTCATACTGGCGCACTGACGGAGGAAGTGACGCCACGCTTTACGAGTAAAGAACGGGACTTCGTGATGCTCATGTGCGTATTCAATGGAACCGCGTTACCTCCGCGATACCGATAAGGAGAAGTTAGACTGTGTAAGTCACAGATCAAACGAATTTGTTTGAAGAATGTAAAAATTATCTTTTGTCGTTACATGACAAAATGCAAGAGTTAATAGACAAAAACAATCTGAATCATGCAGAAAGTGACACTATTTTGAAATTAACCTTCTGCACCAAGTGATGCTATAAGCTGTGTTCCATTGATAAGTGCCAAGCCCTAATTAAATATACAAAATGTATACATAAAATGATGTCAGAATCTAACTGGATGTACAAATGTGTGTCTAAAATGATGAAATTCCATAATAAGTTATACGAATCATCAATAATGCCAGACTATAATCAGATATACGATTGTAGGCATAAAATGATGAAAACCCAAATTAAATTAGCAAAATGTATACATAAAATGGGGTGAAAGTCCCTAATTAGATAGAAAAAAATGTATGCATACAATTGTGCAAGACCCATATTAAATATACAAATGTATCGATAAAATGGTGCCAGATCCTTTTAAGTAGGCAAATGTATGCATAAAATAGTGACATATTCAAACTGAACTTATAATGTTGCCAGATCCTAATTAGATATACACATTTATGCATAAAATGATGCCATATCCTTATTACAAATAAACATAGTTCCGATGTTTTCAAGTTACTTGTAACGCAAGTTTAAACGATAAAGGAGAATTTAGGCCCTCGTATCAGTTCTTAACTGTAAGGGTTCTTTGAAAGGGAACAAATACTTTTATCATTTATTCCATTATTTAATTTTTGATGATTTATAAGAAAAATGGGGAATTACGTAAAATACCATGAATACTGGTAGATAAACTCATATGTTACCTCTTTTGGTCCGAGTGAAATTGGCTCGAGGTCGTTTGATTCTAAGACCTGTAATATACTATTTGCATCAGTACATTTAGCTCAAGTCAGATAAACATTCGCTTTTGTGTAAATTCTGTTCAGGAACTTCGATAATCATAACATTCGGGTCAAAGAATTTAGTTAACAATTGTGACATGAAATTTACTAATACATACTAAATATTATCTAAAATACGACGTCTTTACTTTTGGAAACATACAGCAGACATACTACTTAAGATACATTTAAAAAGATAAACCCATCATTACTCTATGAAAACGGACATCATACACGTGCAACAACAAACACACCACTCACGCCCAATTAACCATGCAGTGTGTGTTTGAATCAAGTGTATTACCATTCTCTTAATTATATCATTTTGATTCTTATACGTTCATTATATAAAATAGTTGATCAAATGTAGTAACACTCTTTCTTGGCGCCTGCATAGCGCCAAATTATATGTCGATGGACTTCAAAACTCAATGAGCAAAGCTTTTTCATATTAGAATGTTTCAAAAAGTATCAATTACACGTTTAATCATATTTCAATGATTTGACCGCACTTACGTATTTAGCATCAGCCCATCCACTTCTGGGGCTCCACATTTTACCTTCACCCATCATACCCAGTGCAAGGTGAGACAAAGGTGCCAAATCTCCGCTCGCACCTACAGTTCCTTTCTCTGGGACCCATGGCAAGCACGAGGCTACAATAAATATCGTGATTTGAAAACTACACAGAATTTAAGGCAGTACATGTACTCAAAAGATTAGCTGCTCGTACAAAAAATACCGTTATGTATAAAACATTAACAACAATAGGATCAAAAATGCTTTTTAAGCAACCGACGCTATTAATTTCTTACCAGTTCTGCAATAATTTGTTTTACATTTTCCTTTAGAGTTGAAAATAAAGCAAATGATGTTGCAGCCCATTAACAAATTCAGACTTACACTAACCATTGAATGCGGCAATATACTTTTTCAAATTTATAAGAGAAATTCCACTGTATCCCTTTGCTAAAACATTGATCCTAAGTGCCAGTAACATACGAGTCCTTTCAGGTGACAATGGATTACCAACTCCTAAAGATATAAATAACTACTAGTAAGCGCTAAGTAATATACACATTGTATAAATAACACTAAATATGAACAGAATTTTCAACACAATACATCTGTCAATCAATATATATTTTACTCAGTTGTAAAAAGACAAATAAAAAGCACAATGTTCAGTCGGCATATTTCTTAACGTTTTAACTGCCTTAATGTTCATGCATAAAACTGTTAAATATCAACACTAAGCTACAATTACGAAACACACAATACGAATTTCTGACATGGCAAAACATGATAAAATGTAAGGGGATGTTAGCAGAACCTATTTCTTAAATCAATAGAATGTCTTACCAGCTGCATGGGATCGGATAAGATTTTCTTGAAGTTCTCTGAAAATACAAACATACATGCATGTAGGTTTAAAAAGACAAAGGAATGGGTATGAATTCTGATTATACGACACTTTATCTCATTCTCCGATATGTAACTTGTAGAAAGTCATGTCACATGGTCACACTGTGAAACATTTTTTTTTATAAATTATGTTAAACATATTCAAGCGGTTATAAAAATATGATACTGTTTATCTTAACGTTGAAACGACTGAAAGATGCGTCCACAAGGACTCACACGTTAATGAAGATGACAGGCACAGCTAAAGCCTTTGTTTATCATTGTAATACAATTTATGCATGAGGTATTAAACGAACTTTTCAAAAAATTGTGTTTGATGATTTATTTATAGCGTTATTCTAAATTTCACTTTATACATTAAGGTGTTTATCAATGTGGTGAGTCTACATTTTCGTATCAATCTAGTGGCGTTTTAATGTCGTTCAGTAAAATTAGTATTAATAAGAGTACTTACACAAGCTTTTCCTTGCCTATTACCGTTCTTGCAAATTTACCGAATCCAGTCGTTATACCATAAACAACTGAAAGTATTTTTTATTATATACCTAAATAAATATTACCAAAACTACGTTTTTGTATTGTCTGTTGTCGGGCTGCTTTCATTTAATATGCATGATCTGACACACTTCTAAAAATAGCGCACACAAAAACGTCATTCATTACTATTTTAACATCATTCCGTCAGATAACTTAACAAAAAACAAAAAGGTGAAAGTATATAATCAAAGGGTCATTGCAATAATAGCTAGATCTGGAATTTTGTATTTAACTCTCGTGCATTTTTTCAAGGACGGATCGCACTCTAACACTCTTGCGCGCCTCGTGAGATCCGATCTGGCAAAATCCACTCTAGCTAAATACAGCATCCCAGATCGAGCCACTGTTATAATAACCCTATTATGTTAGCTCACGTGAAAAAGTTCTTTAAATTACATATATGCCAACTATTCACACTCGGTTATAATGTATTCGTTTTTTCTTCAGTATCATGCGATGTTTTATCTCGACTCTAGACTGCCAGTCTATGTAATGTGTTTTTTTACTTCTATTTACTGTCAAACAAATTATATGGCTGTTGATTATAATGAACATTACAAAATGTATAAAATCACTGAAACTGATATTTCAAAGTTATAGCTTTTATAGAGTAAATTTCATAACAGGCAGACAACAGTGCTGGTAACAAATAGCGACATGCATGGCACATAGGCAACAGCACGTGTATCAAAGAGCGACATTCATAATATGCAGGCAACAGAACTACATATATTTAACTTTGTCAAAACAGAAAGATCTAGTTTATACACTATCATAGAAAGTGCTGCTTATTTTAAGAATATTACAGATACCTTTGTTTTGATTGACAATATCTTCCAATAGTGCTCTTGCTTTGTTTACGGCTGTTTCTGCTTCCGGGGTTAGCTAATGAAGAAAAGTACGGATAAATTAGTATTAATGTACAAGTACAACATGATTCTTATATTTTATATTTATTTATCGGTTCTTTTGATTAACTAATTGATCATGTCATACATAAATTTCTAATTCATTCATTATTCTATGGCGGACGTTTCTTAAATCAAGTATAAAATGGAAGTTTATTTCTCCTTGAAATATGTGAATACAGTTTTGTTTAGATAGGAAATATTTCTGTTATCGTTTTATGCCGAAACGTACATGTATACTGATAGCGTAACTAGAGCTATCACTAAAGGTGATGAATGTACCCCCCGCATGCACTGACACAGTACATTGCAATTTGACGCACACAAGACTGCATCATTATGTGGACTGTATGTATATAGACTGTATTTATACAGTATAGTAACAACAAAACAAAGTCCCATAACTATGCAGAATATTTATCTAAAAGAACGTAACATGCACCATGCACAACTAGGGTTGGTACTGATCACTTGTGTGAAGTTTCATTATATTGTGTGCAAGGGTTCGGAAGATTAGGCGCGCACAAGATTGCATATGCAGACTGTATGTACATAGTATGTTAACAAGAAACAAAGTCCCATAACTCTGTAATTTTTATTGTTGAAAGAACCTAACATGCCCCATGCACAACTACTGTTGTTACTGATCACTTGTGTGAAGTTTCATTAAATTGTGTCAAGGGGATGAGGAGAGATGGTGCGCACAAGATTGTGTCTATGTATATAGTATAGTAACAAAAAAACAAAGTCCCGTAACTCTGCAAATTTATTTTTTCTGAAAGAACCTAACATGCCCCATGCACAACTACTTTTGTTACTGATCACTTGTGTGAAGTTTCATTAAATTGTGTCAAGGGGATGAGGAGAGATGGTGCGCACTGTCTACGGACAGACAGACGGACGGACGGACGGACGGACGGACGGACAGACAGACAACCTGAAACCAGTATACCCCCCCACCACCTTACAACTTTGTTGTCGGGGGGTACAAAGATGTACTTTCTATGGTGACACTACTGTTAAGTGATTACTCGATTTGCGAATTATTACAGTTAGATATTGTGATAAAGTAAGAGTATTTCAGAATATGCAAATATCCTTTTATGTAATTAGACGTTTTCTACGACTCAAATCAAAACAATGTCTGAAAAACGTTTTGACAATGTACACATAGGTACTGAAATATTATATTAGGATTGTTATGACCATTCGGCAGCGGACTACTTTTGGTTTTGTTTGTTTGTTTTGGGTTTAACGCCGTTTTTCAACAGTATTTCAGTCATGTAACGGCGCGCAGTTAACCTAACCAGTGTTCCTAAATTCTGTACCAGTACAAACCTGTTCTCCGCAAGTAACTGCCAACTTCCCCACATGAATTATCAGAGGTGGAGGACGAATGATTTCAGACACAATGTCTTTTAAATCGTCACGGAGAACATACGTCACGCCCGGGGATCGAACTCGCGACAGCGCAATCCGTAGACCAACGCTCTCCCTACTGAGCTAAGCGGGCGGTCTGACGTACTTTTGAAGCCATTAAAGTTGACCGCATTAATTAATCAATTTTAAAACCTAAGCAATTGCACTAAGGTTTATCTAAGGTGACAATGTCTGAGATAAGACACGACTGCCAAGGCCAAATAGGGAATCAACTCAAAAACAAACGAGAGTATTTACACAGTCTCGTACATTCATTGCAAGATAAAGCCTTTAAAATTTCACACTAGAATATATACCTCAAATGTGACAGAATAGCTAATGGAGAACGTCGGAATTACAACATATTGGACACCTATTAGTCTGTTACGCAAATCAGTATTTATATGAGGACGGAAAATCTGATGATGATTTGTATTGTTTTTTTTTATTAAAATTCGTTTAAAACATTAGGGCAAGATATATAGGATCATCATATTCGTATTTGCACAACTGAATGATAGAAACGTCTATATACCATTAATATTCAAATAGAAAATATGCAAATGATTATGTATAAATTAGCTTTCGTGAACATGTCAGTTTAAAACATATCTCTCTCTCTCTCTCTCTCTCTCTCTCTCTCTCTCTCTCTCTCTCTCGCTCTCTCTATCTATCTCTCTCTCTCTGGAGTTATAAACGAGACAGGTTTCAATAACTTTATATCTATGACTATAAATGACACTGTCCAACTGACATATCGTTGACTCTATACTTACCCTTAAAAGGAAATGACCTTTCCCCAAACGAACCAGATCGTCAGGATTGAGACTGTTGCCATCTACTGATATATACTGAAACAAACATTGCAGCCACGTTGTTTGAAAAAATCTTCTGCTATTACAGACAGAAACATGTCGCTGAAAGCTTTTATATTTTCAAAATATTTCATTATATAAAGAAGTTAAACGATGAGAATAATTGTTTTAATGTTGTTAGATGCCTAAGCTTCAGTAATATATTTTGTCAGACAAGAGATATACTTGTAGTCTTCTAGTATGTAAAACATATGGAAAAGTGCAAACCTCTGTGGCTAATGTTACATCCGACGTTGCGCTTGGCGTTTGTTAAGGGGATGAAAAAAACTGGAATGATGAACAACTTAAATATCCGTTTAACAAGATGTTGGCAAAAAAATAACTGTTGCCTTAGAAGATTCGTTCAGTGTATATCTGTGAAAATCGGCAGCCTGTTTTATTTTCACTGTATGCCATAAGAATCAAAAGACCTCTGTGCAATAGCGTTGGTATCAAAACAAACAGATTTAATTCAAAATTTTATCTCACGTGTTAATGTGTACACTTAACTTGAAACAAACAAAGACAAAACAAAAATATTCTGTTGACATAATATGCATCTTTTTAAAATCAACGATGATGTAAGTATTTGCAAAGGATACATTTTTTCTTCCAGATAAACGGGTTCTGCTGGCCCCGTGATCGGACTTGACAAACAACTATGGAGAACTGAAAGTACATGAATTTTATTTTGCCCAAATGTCAAAAGTGACAGAATAAATCAAAACAAACCAACGCAGTTAGAAATTTAACACATTTTTAGAAAATTTAACGTTAATTTGATTTCGACAAGATTAATATACAATTTACATATACACTTTTCAAAGTACTCACCAACAGTAACAAAGTCATTGTCGTCGAGAACGTCTTTGATAGAGTCATCCGGATCTAAAATCGCCCCTCCTTTAGCTTTCCTGACTTCAAACACCTTTTCATTTTTCTCTTCGATATTATGTTTCTTGTAGTATCTTTTTAATGACTCCTCGCCAAACCACCTTACCTTGTCGTTGGCTTTACATGGCACAGCAAACCAGTCTCCACGAATTCTTACCGAAAGTTTCATGATACTATTGAATTATACTTAAATGTAATTAAATTGTTTTACAATTTTCCACCTACAAGATTTAAAAAAAGTATCTTGATGTTAGAATATTTCTCAACAATTTTAGATAAGTTAATAAAATCGGTGTTTATAGTTTGGAGACCTGAACAAAATTGTAAAAATAATTCAACTCTTCCATAAATGACCTGTGACCTGTTCTTATCTTAACCAGGCAGTGTTGGCGTAGACGTTGATATTTACCTGTAATTGTGGCAAGTTTCGTACAAAATTTATGCCAATATAAATGTACAGAAACACCGTCCTTTTATACTAAGGAACTCGTTTATTTGGTAACTTAAAAATTTCCCCGGGCGAGTTCTAATACTGTAGTAGTGATATAAGCGCATAAATTTTAAGTTCCAATTTAATCCGTATGAATTTCATTTAGAAAAGAAACAATTTAAGTAGATTATATATTGTCTTTTGAAAAAGCTTATGTTATAACCTCTAATATCTGAAAAGTCTGTAACAGATCTGATAGTCTTCTTACCTGCCTTAGTTAAGAACAGTCAAGGTTTGTACTACCTTCCAACGACTATGTTTCTTGCTTACAGTGTAATGACTAAACTAAATCATACAAACGATATACGGAAAAATGGTGACAAAGTGAGAGATTGTAGGGATGCCCGATTAGGAACTCCGACAGGTAGAACGGGTAGAATTCAACTCGTGATTAAGTTGTCACTTTTATGAATGGAATCGATGTATTCATGCGGACCAAAACAGTAATCACACTGTGCAATCGTTCTTTTCAAAAATTGGGTCAAAAAGGTATGACCAAGATAAAAGATAATCTTTACCGTATGACTCCGATAAAATTCAATATTGAAATGAGTGTATCAACCTGAAGAGCACAGTGCACGAGCGTAGGCTGGTATCCAGATACGTGGGTTTTTAATAACTACCCAAAAACGTACTCTCATTTCTTCACATATCATCAAACATCGATAAAACTATCATATAATATATATAAAGGAATTTTAGTTGATATGTCAAAATCTTATTTTTTGTGGCAAAATAATGATAAAATGGTAGTCCTCATGACAACGTTATTTGACGTTATCCTGCCAAAGTATGTGTCTTTTCCTATTTTGCAATCGTTATAATATTACTTGCCACTTTCATTTTTCAAGCTACGTTTTCTTAACTTGACATTCTTTTGCAATTGTATGAGTGTAAATCTAAAAATCTAGAAAACATTTATTTTTATACCTTTTAATTTAAAGCTCTAAGTGCAAAATTAAGAATATTAAACGAGTCTAATAAGGGTATATGTAGTTGATTTCTTGGGCCAAGTCTACATGCAATTTCAATTTTATTTTTTAAAGTACTGTCTTGAAGATTCCTCAGTTTCTCTCACAGGCATCTATATATAATATATATGTACATAAAAATTCTCTAAGCAAACAATTACTGGTGGAACAGCTCCGGCAAATGCAACAAATACAGGAATAGTAGGAACTAGTACTAAAACAGCCGAGCAACCCAAAACACCAGCGGTGATTTGTAATGCAGTATTTACTCTTACGCAAAACTGATAACTTTTTCTGTAATCAGATGCAAGTTGAGTTGAATAAGTAATTAAATAATCGGTCGTTTCTATTCCATTGCAAGGTTACATAGCGTTACCCAGCTATTATATTTGTCACTGTAACCTTTCCATTAAATTATTGAGGCCTGTTTTTTTCCTTGTCTCATTGTATATCTGTTTCTATTCTAAAAACTTCTTGCTTAGTAGGCAAAAGTTCTTCTCCATAAAATGCACATTCAATTAATTCGTTATTTAAATCTTTAGTAATGTATGTTCTTGGATTTGTGTTGCGAATTCCATTGAGTACAAATATTTTCTCTGTACAGTTTGGTGTTTCACCTTATTCAAAATGCCTCTTGATTTTACTCAAACGAACTCGGTCTCCGATTTTATACTTCGGCTTACTTTTTAATACTTTTAAGTAAACGTACAAATTAAAGTAAATGGTACTTTTATTTGAATGTTTATTGGCTTCAGTCGGTGTACCACACCGTATGACATGCTTGTGTATGTGAAAACAAAATATGGGCACGACAGCAATCTCAGATCTGTTTTGCAAAGCTATAAATGAAAATGTGTTCAGCTTAATGACGATAAGCTTGTGATAGCGGTGTTCATCTTGGTAAGTTTACTTTAATACGAGGGTCCTGCAAAAAGTTCTGTCACTAATGGGCTTCCGTAGTGTTATCCCAAATATATTTTAAAACGCTTCATTGCACTTGAATGGTGTGTCAAACAGCTAACGATATCCGTTTATTTCGTGCACAATGCTTTTCAAATGATCGAGTTATTTTAAATTGAAATACATGCAGTCATATACACTGACAAATTTACTTGTCAAATTGTAAAATGAACGAAAAGACATTCGTAGCTATATTAAATGCCGCATTAGGCTTGATATAGATTCAAAGCAGATACTTGATGAATTGTGTAGTATATATGGACCTCGTGCCATTTAAATGCGCACAGATTTTAGGTGGGTTAAAGCTTTTAAGGTATTGGACCCCTAATAGTTATGTTTAACAACGGCATTTGTTTGGTATATCCTTAAAGTTGACCATGTTTCACACTGTGTTGCAATTTTTAAACAACTTTTACCGTGTCGTTTTTGTTATAAATTTTGTATAAATAGTATTTCCTAAAGCTCAAGTAGAGACAAATTTCAAAGTGATGGCCACTGTCCAAAGTGATGGCCACTGTCCAACGTTTGCAGAGAATTCATTATACCATTAACTTTGATAAAAGAAATATTAAACTATTGGTAAACAATAATAAAACACAAAATAAAACTGTCAATAAGTAAATGGATTTTATGAGACAGAATTCTATTCCAACATTGAAAAATTAAGGTCCTTGGGACAGAAATAGAACCTACCTACGTTTCTTCTACAGTATGACATCTAAAGAGTAAAGGCAAAATAGAGAACTTTTACCGCATGTAACTTATTATTTTTAAAGAACCTAGCTACGCCGCCCCCCCCCCCCCCGAAAAATTTCAGTCAAAGTAGGTTTACGGTAGGAATTGAATACTCTTTAAAAGGAAGTACTCTGTTACGGATCTAATACCTTAAAGCTAGGAAATTATGATGATACCCGTTCTGGTAGGCCTAAAACCTCTGTTACCAAGGCAAACATCGCTGCTGTAAAAGCTGTGGTCGAACAGGATGCGCGATTGTCGGCGAAAGATATAGCCAGTTGTACTGGCATATCAGAAGGTGGGCCGGTGGTCTAGTGGTAACACACTTGACTGTCAATCCAGAGGTCCGGGGCTGGAATCCCGGTCCAGGCACTGGAAATTTCTGAGATGCTCTTGTGTGTCTCCCACCTAACTTAGAGGCCTGTACTGGTTTTTCCCAGGAAGGACGGCTTCGCTTGTATCGGTGCTATACACCGAGCACGTTAAAGAACAAGACTGTCTATTCGCAAAGAGCTAGGCTAAGTTAGCCGGACAAGTCTGTATCTCAAAAGGAATTCTCTCTATCTGTTCTGGGGGCTTAATCTCACTCTGTCTCTCTGGTCAGATCACTCCGTGTCTGTACTAGTAGAGGATGAATTGCGCGCCCTGTGTGGCTGCGTTTGCTGTATGTAAAGCGCCTTTGAACGTGTTTATCATGAAAAGGGCGCTATATAAATCTGGTATAATAATAATAATAATAATAAGGCAGTGTACAAACAATCTTGAACAAGAGCGCCGCCAAGCGGGGCAATATACGCCCGAAGGGTTATATCAGGGGATGGGAGCAAAATTTAAAGAACTTGACTGTTGAAGCCCAAAGGACAGGAACAACAAAAAAGAAGAAATTCCCAAAAAAAATTCTGTCCACAAAAAAATTCTTACCAGGTAAAGTTATGTCAAAATACATCTAAAAATTGGATGTACCATCCATGTTGTACCACAGAGAAGTGGTCTCGGTTTTTCCCTACGGCCAATAATAAAAAAGTTTCAAAATAAGCTATTTATAGTAACAAAAAAGGGAAGTAATTCAAAAACAAAAATTATTGTAAGAGAACAAAAAAGGATCTGCAAAATAAAAACAACAGCACTGCAATGCAGAGCAATATACACAAAGCAAAGTCATATATGACCTTTGACCCCTAAGTGTGACCTTGACCTTGAAGCGAGTCATCCAAAACATGCGCTCTGCACGTCGCCTCAGTGTGGTGAACATTTGTGCCAAGTTTCTTTGCAATCATTCAAGCAGTTCAAGAGTTACAGAGCGGACACGAAACACACTCATAAGACCTTTCACTCACAAGTGTGACCTTAACCTTGAAGCTAGTCATCCGAAACAAATGCTCTGCACGTCGTCTCAGTATGGTGAACATTTGTGCCAAGTTTCTTTGAAATCCTTCGAGCAGTTCAAGAGTTACAGAGCAGACACGAAACACACTCATATGACCTTTGACCCCTAAGTGTTACCTTGACCTTGAAATGACACATCCAAAACATGCGCTCTGCATGTCGTCTTGGTGTAGTGAACATTTGTGTAAAGTTTCTTTGAAATCCTTCAAGGGGTTCAAGAGTTACAGAGCGGACACGAAATTGCTAACGAACGGACGGACGGACAGACGGACACCGGGATCATAACATAATACGTCCCTTCTGGCGTATAAAAAGCATTTGGACCTGAGAAAGGTTTGCGCTAGGTGGGTACCTAATTTGCTCGCTGAGAAGCAAAAGAAAACGCCAAAAATGTGTCCGGGAACTTTTGAAAACATACAAAGGCTGCGATCGTCGGGTTATTTCTAAGAAACCTAGGTGCACATGTTTGAGCCACAGAGAAGGGCTGATAATAAGCAATGGAAGCGAAAAGATCAAAAACGCCCCTGTATTGCCAAGAGAACCATAATTTCGAAAAAAATATTGTACGCAATTCTCTTCAATTCTAATGGGCCAGTCGTTCATGTTCCTTGTCCATCTGGACATACAGTCCCTGGACGATTCTATAAGAACTCTGTACTGAAGAAAGTGAAAAAGTTTTACAATAAGAACGTTCCAAGCAAAGAGTGGTCTTGAGTCCATCTTATACTAAACAACGCCTCCTCTCACAAGTGCGATGGTAAGTCTTTTTTGGCTTCTGAAAAGGCGGAAGTTGTAAACTATCCGCCTTATTTATCTGACCTGAGTCCCTGTGACTTTATATTTCCAAGGCTTAAAATATGTTTTCTGGAAAGAAATATAAGTCCAGAAGTTCTCTTTGCAGCGCCATTTATCAGTGTCTCAAACATATACCAAAAGAAGACAAAATTCATCTCCTTTTCGTGACTGGGTAAAAAGGTTACAAAAATGTGTTTCGGTAAATGGGGAATACTTTGAAGGTTTGTAATAAAAATAATTTTGATAAAACGTAGCATTTAAGAAATCCGAACCCAATGACAGAACATTTTGCAGGACCCTGTTATCATTTTATTGATAAATGCATGCCCAATCTAAAACATTATATAACAATTCTTTCCAGACTACGGCATATTCACGTATGTAATAAAATGGAAATAATGATTGTAGACCATAATTATGTTCTAATGATACTAAGAGAACAATGAAGAGAATAAAAGAAAAGAGAAGAAATGATATGAAATGCAATGAGAATCCAGGATGTATATTTTTGTCATTACTGTAAATAAAATATGTAAAAAGATCCTTTGGACGAATAGAATGTAACCAAGCAGATTAATATACAGATTCGGTTTGATTGAGTCTGTTCATGAGAGGTAATGAAATGTGCAACACCTCTCACACCCCCTAGACCCAGCTTAAGCGGAACTCTATTACACATCGTTGAATGGACTTCATGATCCCAAAGGACCATTGCACTGAATCCATTGTAAATAGTACTTATAATTTTAAACTGTACAGTCTTGTTTGAGATGACTGTACATGACAAAGTACATTCCGGTATCGGAGTCTAGTCCTTTTACCATAGCAGTGTCCTTCCAAAAAGAACGCAATTTGACAACAATGACATTAAAAAGAACTGTAATAGTCAGTGTCTAGGATCCTAGGATTACGTAAGTTCCGATTTCTATATATATTGGAATTTTCGCTTGAGTTACAAAATTCTATGAAAAGAACATAAGTTATTAACATAAAGTCTTCATTTCCAAACATTCACCCGAAAACAGACACAATTTCTATTGAAGGCCTCATGAGATTCTATTAAGTTTAGCTATTTCACAGGCATTAAATTTGAAGCATTTATGATTCGTGATTGGTTTCTACGTGTGTTTGATAATTTATGTAAAATTGTCAATGCAACTTCAGTTTCAATATATTTAATGGAATTTATTCAATCACGTTTTTTTTTCTCGTCATTTTGGTACTGTAGCATACCGTACTTCCTTTTGTTACGAATATTTGCAAAGTTTTCACATGTTGAGATTTAGTTTTTCGGCTACACTAAGGAGTGGATAGGCATTTTTGGACATTTTTTGTTTTCATTTTTATATAAATTCACCATGCTTTCCTGCATCAGATGCCAAATAAAAAGAATTTAAAAGGTCTAATATAAAACCTTTATTTGATCAACTTGTAGGATAAACAGTAAATATTTGCCATGTGTTTACAATAACACAATCTAAAAAAACAAACAAACAAACAGCCAGGATATAAATTTAGTCGCGGTATTTCTGGATCATCAGCTTAGCATTTGATTTCCTGAGTCTGAATAAAGTTGTCATCCAAGGCTCTAGAGGCTCTAGCTCTAGCGTTAATGGGAGTTATATTGCTTTGATGTAACCGAAATTATATACATGTGTGATTTTTTTCACCAGGTAAATATAACTGGTTTTGACTGACTGTCTTTATTTATGAATAAGTGTTTTTTTAAGAGTGATATATAAAAATATACATGTCACAGTTTTGTAATAAATTAACCCATTCTTGAATTACACACTTTTAATTCAACGAGGAAGAAATCGGAGACCCCAAAATAAATGAATTCTATGCAACTCTTTTTCGGTTTTCTGACAATTCAGAAAAATTTTTTGTGAGACTGCCAGACAGCACGAAAAAGTTTGGATCGTTTGAAGTACTGATGAGAGAGTTGATTTTGTTTAAACAATAGAGTTTTACATATTTTGTTTTCTTAATGAAATCTTATCAAAATGGTACCCTTGTATAGCTTAATCTGTCCCCTTCATTTTGGTATGCTGCATAGCATGCTTTTTCTTTGGAAATGTGAAAGAAAACCGTTAAAGCAAGACACTCCCCCACTGCATAGTGTACGTTAATGCAGTACAACATTCGTAACAAACTTATATTTTATTCATAATTATGTGTTATCATTAATGCAAATAATTGTTGATATAACATAAACTTCATAAAAAGCATCCGTAATACCAGATATGGCACTTGCGATATCACTTCTTCTTTAAATTTTTATAGGGCATTGGTGATTTTTCAAAGGAGCTCTGCCTTTTAGGTAGCACATTTCATAAATCTTAACCAGGTTAAATGTAACATTTGCCTACAATGTACAGATTTTAATTATAGTTGTGTGGACGCATTGGTCGAGAGGGCTAAGACACTTTCCTATGAAGGTGAAGGTCCCGGGTTCGATTCCTGGCTACTCCCATTGCGGTGTGTCCTTGGGTAAGGCACTATATCACGATTGCCTCAGTCGACCCAGCTGTAAATGGGTACCAGCAAATTGCTGGTGGTAAGGTATATATATAACACAAACATGCTCATGTAAAGATTATATATATAAACCGATGCAACCATAAACGTACATACTGAAAGACATTGCAGACGCCAGATCACCAACAAAACACCATTAAGGGCATGACAGAGCAGGAACTGGGGCACTCAATAAACCAGGCCGGCCCTTGTGTGGATTTAAAGACTAATTTTAACTGGGTCTGCAATATGTCCAGTCATCGCACAATCAGTGACAAGCCATATTTGGCCCATATTCATCAAATTTTAAGTATAAAAGTTAAATTCTAGTGTTAAATTTTCTGTTTGCTCTGTTATTTTTAAGCTGGCATAGATTCCTGTGAAACTTGAAAATGCATTCTATAACTACAACGTTCATTTGTATGAATAAAGTCTAAAGTCTAAAAGTAGTTTGGCGGCTTTATATAGAAATGATAGGATGACCAAGGCAAAAATTGACTCCTCCGAAATAAAAGTGGCGGATTTGAATAGAATATATAGGGAAAATGTGGTCTATACCTACGGGGTTAACTACTTCTAAATTAAAATTTTTGATGAATATGGGTCAAGTGTATTTCAGAACATTATAGCCATATGTCCTGATAGATTTTTACAGTGAATTTAAGTTCAGTATAATGACATATTTTACGAGATTAGTGCATTTAACAAATACAAAAACGTAATTTGTAGCATAATGACAATAAATGCAAAAATATCAACTATTACCGTTTTATATAATAATTCTAACATAAAAATCAGCACATATTGCATAAAAGATGCAATTCTAAGAATTGTTTTGCGATGACTTACTGTTTGTGTGAGAAAAAGGAAAAACTAAAAAGCACCTTTAAACATTTTAAGATCAGAAGATTTATCATCATTTTAATATACTTTATAACAATTAAGACAAACGAATTTTCTGTAAACATTTTATCTTCTATCAAAGTAACATTCGAAATAGTCGTTTTTATCTATTCTTGCGTTCACTTGCAACCCTGCGTCTCTTTGGAGCAGGTCCTTCTTTAGTAGGCTGTAGTTGGAGAAAGAACACGTGTTTCAATATCCTGTGCAGCGTGGTAATTCTCCATGTAAGGTTTGGCCGTGAACCAGACCTGGTACATTAAAAGTAGTGCAAGAATAATAATATGTACATGAAATATTTGTTGTGAATCTTCAGAATCTATATGCATAGTAATAGGTTTTATTCGAATAGATTCTTAAATATTCAAATGAGATGCATGTTTATGTGCATACATTTAAAACATGTGACTCTCAAAATTGCATGAAATACATGAAGCAGCAGTGAAAGCATGTTTATGCAATTTCCTGCGACTGTAACCATTTTTAAATCGTAATAGAGAAAAGGAACTATATACGTTTCCTTACGTGCTGATAATTTTATTTTCATTCTTGTGTAATATATGTCATACTTGTAAAATATTGATTCAATGTATATTTCGGAATAAACATGTTTAAACTAAGTCTGAATCTATTTTATTTGATTATCTGATATAAAACTATGAAATCCTGTGCGACTTATGTGATTTATAAGATAGGAAAGAAAAAACAGAAACGTGTTGTTTCATTGCAAACACTTTGTAAGTCTTTCAGCAATAATAACAACGCAGGACAAATGCGAGTGCTTAGGAGACTAAAGTATATGAAATGTGACGCCCTGAAGTTTACTAGACAAAATCAACTCCAAATGTGACGCCCTGCAATTTACTAGACAATATCAACTCCAAATGTGACGCCCTGCAGTTTACTAGACAATATCAACTCCAAATATAAAACCGTGTTTTAACACTTTTTATACACGATGGGCGGTTATACGTCGGACGTTATAGCTTTATGAGGGCGCAGCCCGAGTGAAATTATTTCGGATGAAGTATAACCGCCCTAGTGTATAAATAGTGTTCAAACATGTTTTGCTATAAATTATTTCCATTCTAATATATCTTTTATTGTAAAATTTAGATAAAATATGATATAACTGTTTATTTGCGCATGCATGGAGCCAAATGATAGGTCGTCACGCTCCTTTGTTTATACACGTCAGGACCGGCAAGGGTAATACGTCCTGCGGAATAGTTCCATTTGGGCGCAAATGATGGCGAATTATTCTGTACAATTAATAACCAACTCCGTGTGTGATTAAATTAATCGAGACAGTTATGCTATTTGACATTTCGTTTTAAACTTGTTTTAAAGTAAAACAGTTGATCAAATTTGAAAGCGCTATAAACACGCCGGTGTAATGAAGTATTTCGACCCCCATAGAATAACGACCCCCCGGTCATTATTCTATAGAAAATGTGACTCCTTTCCTGTAAAATATTGACTCCCCTTATAAAAAACTGACTCCCTTTGAAAACTCTATAGAATAACGATCCCCCGGTCATTATTCTATAGAAAAACTGACCCCTCCAAGTAAAATACTGACTCCCTAAAGATGACTCCCTTCGAATCTCATAGAATAACGACCCCGGTTATTATTCTATAGAAAAAGTGACTCCTTCCATGTAAAATACTCACTGCCGAAATTACTACATTCGAACTCTCATACAATATCGATTCCCGGACATTATTCTATTTAAAAAGTTACTCTTTCCGTGTAAAACACCGGCTCCTAAAAAGACTTTCGACGATAATATCTATTAAAAAGTGATCCCCACCAAACCTAACGGACAATTTTACTAGATCTACAACTCTTATACCCTCCATTGCCAATAGTTAACATTTTGATTGTACTACTACTACTGGTGCCGCTACTTCTATTGCTATTACTACATGTACTTCTTCTTCTTCTTCTACTACTACTACTACTACTACTACGACAACTGCTACTACTGATACTACTATACCTGCTTCCACTAATACGTCTTGTACATCTACCTCTTCTTCTCCTGCTGCTGTTGTTGCTGTCACTTATTCCTCTGCTGCTGCTGCTGCTGCTGCTGCTACTGCAACTGCCACTACCACTGCCACTACTACTACTACTACTACTACTTTCTATTGTTGCCGCTGACATACTTTACTGCCACTGCTAAGTATTGCAACTTCTATTAATACTAAGTTCTATGCTAGCAGTTTCCTGTGCAGTTTTCTTCTGAAGAATTAATTCATACCGAAGTTTGCAGGGATTATTGACACTGGTGTGTTTTGTGAACGTATTGTGAATTGTTATTTTCCTGAAAAAAAAATGTATACACCAAGATACAGCGTCTAGAAATAGAATCCCCTTTCCCGTTGCGGAATGCTCTGATTTCTGTGTCAAGTGATGGTATCTGGGGCTAATGGTCAAACGGAAGGACGGACGGACGGACATGGGCAAATCTATATGCCCCCCTCCCCCGAGTGGGGGCATAAAATGCAGCAATAAGGCCTTAGATACATGAGTTATCACTAAATTTGACCAAATGACCGGGGGTCGTTTTTTTTATGGGAGTCAATATTCTTCGTGAGGTTCAGTTTACTTCACGTGGGGGAGTCATAGTACTATGATCTGGAGGTCATAATACTATGACCGGGGGTCACTTTTTCTATAGAATAATGACCGGGGGGTCATTATTCTATGGGGGTCGAAATACTTCATTACACTGGCATGACATCAACATAATATCGTTGTGATGATTAAAGCAGCATTGTTAGTCATATTAGAATAGACAATATCAACTCCAAATGTGACGTCCTGCAGTTTACCATATTTGGTATGAATAAATCTTCTCGCAAAAAGCAATTAGCTTAGGATACTAATACTGATACAACATTCAGCTACCTTTTCTTCCTGTAGAAGTTTGGTTACAGCATCTATGTCAGGAGCCATGTAGCGGTCCTTAGTCCAATGTCTACATACATATAAGAGACAAAATGTTCAGATGATTTTAAACCTTAAATGAATTGATTTGCAAGAATTTCATCGGTATATTTTGATCGATTGAGTTATGACAATGCTTAAAGCGGGATCCAAAATAATGACATTTCCAGTAAAGTTTACACATCCATTAAACTACAGAGCATGGGGTTCAAAACGTTGCAAAAGTCTAACGTAGGTGGCGTTGACGTATTAAAATGTCGTAGTTGTGTCAGTCCAAATTCATATACATGTAAATACTGGTAAGCTTTCAATTTTATGAGGTACCCACACTTAATCCTATTAAATCGTGTTTTGTGAAGGAATTTCTTTTTCAGTACTCAAAAGACATTTCATACCTTCTAATGTGTCTAGCATAAACGAAATATATGCCGTTTTATACGTTCGTTGAAGACGAATATTGAGGTTTATCAGTTTGTGCAGACAGTATTTTCTGCACAGCTAAAGGGCATTGTAGATAAGTATGAAAATATATAGACATTTAGTATTTTTAATATACCTCATTGTAAGGGTATATAACCATATAGATAGTCGTAAGTAAGCAACAAACATTTATATAAAAAGAGGATAAATTTGTTTATAATAAGTTATGCTGTTGTTTCATAACTGTCATAGAAACAGGCCTACATACGCTGCAACTGTCCTCACAAGCTTATAAACAGCCTCCAGTGGTGCTGTTGTCTTTAATGGCCGTAAAAACTCAATGGCCTGACATGCCGCCAGAAGTTCTATTGCCAGTACTAAAATTAAAATAAAGATCGATTTATTTTAAATTGAGGTTAATTTTCCATTCCAAAATTTGTAAAGATATTTCAAAATGGTACTACTGAACAATACCATAAAATTAACAACAGTGCCTCTTTTTCAGGCACGCATCGTAGTGTTAAGGACAGTCGAACACAAACAATTCACTTTGTGTTCGTTTTTGGAAGGTGATTATCAAAATCACCTTCTCTATGTAACTGTGCAGAATTTAATCAGGAATAGACTGTCTCACAACTATTTCGTATCTGCCCGCTGTACAATATAGTTCAATGCGGAATAATTTAACACCTCTGACGTCATTATCGTTACAGACCGGAAAATTTGGCCTACTCTATCACCACCTTTGAGGCAGCCTAGGACTTGTTCACAAACTTTACAAATACTTATGCCCAGTAAAAAATAGTTTAACATACTTTGAATATATACCAATGGCGCAGTAACTTACTACAAATAACTATCAGCTGCACGCCTTTACTTAACATCTTTTTACTTTATAGGGGGTTTGTTTGAATGCATAACTGTATATATCACCAAATCGCAGTATCGTATTGATGATATGGCTAGCCGAATCAATCCTACATGTTTTGGGTTTTTAACTATCAAAGCGCTGTTAGCGCTTGTGCCATTTTCGGAAAGGATTCTTTTCATACACATACTAACATAAATCACCTTCCATCAGTACTGTACTATCAGTACTTTGATTAAATTCTAGGCATGCTTGCATGAGGCATGACATTTCTCTTTGACAACATACCTTGCTCTACATGTTCAACTACAGTTACACATTTCCTTGCAGCAAACCCTCCCATAGACACGTGGTCTTCTGTCCCTGCGCTTGTCGTCAGAGAGTCCACGGAAGCAGGTTGACATAAAACCTTGTTCTCCGACACTACAAAGAATGAAATTGTACTTATAGAGACCCATCACCTCAAATCGTACCGACGACCTAAACATGATAAAAAATCATGTAAATTACAACGCATAACTTATATAATAAAAAAATACAAAACACGTATTTATATTATATACATGTATATAAATATATTATAAGCGACTTGGTTGTTGACTGCTTACGTTCATAGTTTAATATAAAAGTATTCCGTCATGTAGAACTTTTAAACAGTTTCGTAACCTCAAAGTCAGATTCATTGATATGATATGAAATGCAAAGCGTTCGATTTAAAACATACGGAACACGTTACCAGGCCTTTAAAGAATGTGTACTACTTAAAACATTTCTATAGACATGCTTACAGTCGAATGATCTTACGACAACGCCTCGTAAAAACGTGAAAACAGCGCCCCTTGTGATCGTTTAGAAGCAGTACATTTATGCCTTCATTGATGGCAGAGCTAAGAACCGAACACCTGTTAAACTTTGACTTCTAAGAGTGACCTTGACATTGGATTCAGGGGTCTGAGTCTTGCGCAAGGCACATTGTCTTATTATGGGAAACATTTATGCCAAGTTATTTCAAACTCCCTTCATGGATGGCAGAGTTATAGACCGGACACAAAACAGACCCTGTTAACCTTTGACCTCTAAGTGTGACCTTGACCTTGGAGGTAGGTGTCTGGGTCTTGCGCATGACATCGTCGTGTCATTATAGTGAACATTTATGCCAAGTTATTTCAAAATCCCTTTATGGATGGCTGAGTACGGACGGACAGTGCGATTTTAATATGCACACCTTCGGGGCATAAAAAGAAAGGAACAGGCTTACCAAGGGCGGCTGCTGTACAATGTGCAATCATAAATCCGGAGTTCAGACCTCCATCTTGTGTCAGAAATGCCGGCAACTCGCTGTATGCTACAACATATAGATCATGTACACAACACATTGTCTCATCATGGGGAACATTTGTGTACAGTATTAGGATAATGCATCAATGCACATAAAAGTTATGGAGCGGAAATAGGTATTTACTTGACCTTCGATAGTGACCATGACCTTTGACCGACAACCTTTGGTCATGTGCTTGACAAATAGTCTAATCGTGGGAAACATTTCTGTGTAGTAATAAAAAACTCCTTCAATGCATTTAAAAGTAATGGGGCAGATCCTTTTTTTTTCTTGACCTTTGATAGTGATATTGACCGTTAACCGACAAGCATAAGTCATGTGTTGACACAATGTCTCATCGTGTGTACCGCTAATATAATCCATCCATGCATATAAAAGCTATGGACCAAAAACAGTTTTCACTTGACCTTCAATAGTGACCTTGACCTGTGATCTACAAGCATAAGTCATGTACGTGCATTATCTACATATAGCCCTTTATATACATACAAATTTTTATGAACCTAGCTTGAATAATTTTTGAGCAATCGCAGGATCCAGATTTGTGGACGAACAGAAGGACGGAGGGCATTCCTACAGTCCCCTCCGGTGAACCGGTAAGGGACTAATAAAGTGACATGTAATAATCAGATGTGTATTTTTTTCGAGTATTTTTCTCACCTAGATAATTATAGAAGATTCAGTTTATACACAAATTGTCAACGGTTGCCACTTAGGAACAAATGTAATGGGGGCGTGGGTACTGGGGGTGGTAATGGGGGTGATAGGTGTATTACAAAGAAGTTTGATGATTTATAAGGGTAATAAATATAATATCCGCAATATTACCTTACCGCCAAAGCTTTTAGCATTCATTTATTTCATTTACTACCGTATGTCTGTCACATATTTGATTAATGAAATTACTATGTCAGTTATTGTCTGGTATCAGAACGTATAGATTGATAGACATTTAAAATATCTCACCAGGGTTTACAAGTCTTTCTATTCTACGTTCACTGATGTTTGCAAGTTCATGCACAGCAATAGCAAGGTAATCAAGCACCTGCAATAATAATTGCAATGAGATGAAGTTATATTGCGCATATGGTAACTATACCTCTGTACTCATTTTCATATTGTGAACTTTGATACGTTATATTTTTTCTGTTTCTAAAACCGATCTGCCACGGAAATGCTAACTCAGTGTTTAGTACAGGTACATGTACTTCGAATAAAAATGTGTCCATTAATTTTTACAGATCTTCTTTTGTTTTATGTACAATTAAAAGAACCCACACTTTGGCTGTTATTGTTTCAGGTGACACGCAAAATTGTCTAAAAATAGTTTGCTGCAGGACTACATCAGTATAACATACCTTTGCTGGATATTCTCCATGGAAATTACCGCCAGATATTATCTCTTGCTGATCTGCAAACACCATCTACAATGTTGTGAAGGACAGGCATTTTTTCTTACATTTCTAGAAACATTTGTTTTTAGATTATTATCAACATTTATCAGCTGAATCAGGGAAATGGTTTTTGATGTATAGGTAATGATGTGTCTTCAGTATTGTAATATGTTCTGGTCTTTAGAAATTGTAAATAATGCAAAGCCTCTCAGGCCGGTCTTAATGGGCGTATGTTCAGTACCTTTCACACTCAAACCATGGAGTTAAGTGCAAAACAAGAAAAATAACTGCAGCTTGTGTAAGGTCCAATTACGTACGCATGATTACAGCATGTGAACTTAAATGGACAAGGTAAGTGTACAGCGCTCTAATGCGTTCACATGAAAGGATACAGGGTTATCAGTTGCACTGTTTATTTCAGTAGTAATTACTCCACGGACAAATTCCACTGTGTCAGCTGATATACCATGAACCTGTTTAAAGAAACAAAATGTTACCGGGTTTCTTCACTCATGATATTTAAGTATATGTGAAAGGCAGTAAAATCTTCGTTTTTTTCCAGTTACATTTCCACAACATGACTTTAAAAGTCGACAGTATACATGCCGAACGTGTTAGGTTCATGTCTATACATTAATATCAAGGTCTGTTCACAACTGTCGGTCAACTTTGTAATTTTAAAAATATACAACAAACTATTAGATTGAGCCCGAATAAATCTAGCATTAAACATGTATTAAGCCAGTAAAGCAATGATTCTCTTTCGAGTTAAAGAGGAAGCTTTATTGGTCCAAGGTGTTTTCATTATTTTCCCCAAGTGGATATCTGCAAGTTCGGTTACAATGTATGCGGTTTTTCAAATGGGAAAAACTGAGATGTTTGTCTGAGATATTGTGATCACAAATCTATATCCCTGAGCCATAGATTATTATCGATCTAATTAGTGTGGCAAATATGTTTTATTTGGATTTATTTCTCATAGAATTGTAATCCAATTTTTTATTAAAGAGAAAATATAGTTTCAAGCTTTTGCGCGGCATGTTTACGATAACCATTATGTTATAGGATAACATCAAGATATTAATATATTTTAATTTAGGCTAAGAACATACTATTTTGGTATTTTTTCTTGCTCCGGCTAAAATCATCATTTTGTTTAAGTATTGATTAATTAACGTCATGTTAGCAAAAAAACTTTTTAAAAACTCAAGATAAAATTCAGTATTCTGATACGGTATGTAAGAGTATTATATATAATGATGAAAATATGAACAATTCTCACCTGTGGGGAACATCTCAGGGTATATGCATCTTGTACTCTGTCGCAAAATATATGGCTCTCTACAACAGAACAATCAAAGGCATTTAAACAACAATGACAATGAACAAAATAAAAAAGCCATGTTCCAAAGTTACAGGATAGTGTTAATAAAGTAATCCCCACCAGGTGAATCCCTTACATACATAATGATAAATTAAGGCACAATATGTAAAACACAAAAATATATAAAGGAAGCCTAAAATACGCATGTAATCAATGCCTTTGCAAAAAAAAACTGAACAATAAGAGAGCCACCATTAAGGACCCGACGATAAGGTCAGAAGGCAAGTACTGTATCAAATCAGCTCAGTCAGACTGAACTTATAAAAAAGAAATATACAGTGGTGTTGCACATTCCATTACCTCTCATGAACAGACTCATTTAAATCGAGTCTGCTATTATTTTGCTTTTGTTGCATTCTATGCTTCCAAAGGATCTTCTAACAGACTTTAATAATTGACAAAGTACATACTTGCAATCTCTGAGGGATGTGTGTCCGAATGAAGCAATGATCTTAGTCTTCCGGCAACCTTTACCTGTCCCGGATGTGGACGAACACGATGTATGTCTATCAAAACATATACAATGACAATAGTTACAAAGATCAATCATAAAATATCTTACACATAAGTAAAGATTTCAGTAAAGCAGAATGAGTTCAAAATGGGGAACAAAGTGCAGACTTTTGCATCGCAACAAGGGTGGTATTTAAGGTCACCAAGAAATAGTGAAAGAAGCTGCGGTTTAGAAGGCAAGCATGTGTAACGCGAGCTTTTAGCCTTTTTTTAGGAAAAAAGCTGTAACGGCAAAACTTCTGATGACAAAGAAAATTACTGTCTCAACTGTATACAATAATATCTGTAAGAAAAAAATCGAATGATAACAGAAACTTACTGCTGTCAAAAGCTCTTGTCGTGCCCTTTAGAACCTCCAGTGAAAGTGCTGAAATAATGTCCGCTTGTCGACAAATTGCCCCCGCTCTCTCAACAGCTACAATTATACAAGTTTTTCATCATTTTATTTAGGATCGCAATGCCACGCCGTTAGCTCCGCGGTACCGATATGAGGAAGTAACACTTGTCGGAGTTTGGGCATTGTGTACACTATGGTAGCGCTTTCATACTGGCGCACTTGACGGGAGGAAGTGACGTCACGTTTTACAAGTAAAGAATGGGATTTTGTGTTAAATTATGACGTATGATCATGTACTCTACGTTATAGATAGAGTTTATGAAGAGAATTCTTCGTGAAAAAAGAAACTGATAGGGAGAGAAACTGAGCATAGCGGAGTGACCGACCGAGGTTTCTTTTTCTCGAAGAATTATCTTCATGGACTCTATCTGACTTAGTGTGATATCTACGTTTGACCAATCAGAATTGCAGAGTCAGTCGGGTCGACGCTCTTCAGCGTGTAGAGCGGTTCTTCGAAAATTATTGCTTCAGTCACATTGGTCTTCAGGGATAAGAAGCCACATGTTTTGAAAAATAACTTACTCTCATTGGTCAAAACAGTAGGTTGCACACTATGGAACATTAACCGCGTTACCTCCGCAGTATCGATAAGGGAAAGTAACACTGTGTAATCAACTGTACATACAATTGTGCGAAGAAGATAAACTTCTGCCGTTACATTTTACAGAAAAAATATCAAAATGCAAGAGTTAATAGTAGTTGCAGCTCCTATTTGATCGCTGTCCTTGTTTTTAAAGAATTGAACATACAAGAAACAATCTGAATCATGTAAAAAGTGACACTATTTTGAAATTACCTTCTGCGCCAAGTGATGTTATAAGCTGAGTTCCATTGATAAGTGCAATACCCTAATTAAATATACAAACGTATACATAAAATGATGCCAGACTCTAACTGAATATACAAATGTGTGTCTAAAATGATGAATTTCTATAACAAGATATACGAATCTAGACTCTAATTAGATATACAGATGTATGCATAATCAGATATAAGAATGTAGGCATAAAATGGTGTCAAACCCTAGATAAATAAGCAAATGTATACATACAAGAGGGCCATGAAGACCCTATATCGCTCACCTGAGTTTAGTTGCTTGCTTGAACAAATTTCTTTCAAAAACAAAAATCTAGGTGAGTAGGACATGGTAAAGATAATTCAAGATAACAACTGAAATCGGTTAAAAATTATACAAGTGGTCCAAAGTGGTCTCTTCGCTGTAGCTTCAAAAACAAGAAAGTAGGTCAGTAGGTCAGGGTTAAGAATATTAAAGATGAGTTTTGAAATTTGTAGCAAAAGTTATACACGTGGTCCAAATTTCAACGCTGTACCTTCAAAAACAAGGAAGTAGGTCAGTAGGTCACGATAAAGACTATTCAAGATGAGGATTGAAATTTGTATCAAACATTATACAGGTGGTCCAAATTTCTTTGCTGTAGCTTCAAAAATAAGAAAGTAGGTCAGTAGGTTAGGGGTTAAGAATATTAAAGATGAGGATTGAAATCTGTATCAAAAGTTATAGATGTTGTCCAAATTACTATGCTGTACTTCCAAAAACAAGAAGTTGGTCAGTAGGTCATGATTAAGATTATTCAAGACGAACTGAATATTGAAATTTGTATAAAAAATTATACATGTGGTCCATATTTCTATGCTGTAAGTTTAAAAACGAAAAAGTAGGTCTGTAGGTCAGTAGACCCCAGGGTCATGATGTTGTCCAAATTACTATGCTGTACTTTCAAAAACAAGAAGTTGGTCAGTAGGTCATGATTAAGATTATTCAAGACGAATTGAATATTGAAATTTGTATCAAAAATTATACATGTGGTTCATATTTCTATGCTGTAAGTTTAAAAACGAAAAAGTAGGTCTGTAGGTCAGTAGACCCCAGGGTCATGATTTGAACAAACTTGAAAGCTGACCACTAGACAATACTAAGTACCAAATATTTAAAGTCTGGGCATCATGGTTCTGCACAAGAATATTTTTATATTTTTTTCCTTTATAATTCAATGCAAAACAAGCCCCCCCCCCCCCACCCCAGACCCCAGGGTCATGATTTGAACATTCTTGATAGAGAACCACTAGAGCATACCAAATACTAAATATCTTAGCTCTGAGCCTTATGGTTTAAGACAAGATATTTTAAGATTTTTCCCTATAGAAGTCTATTTAAACCATGTGCAACCCCAACCCCCGGGCGGAGCCAGTTTTAACCCCGAGGTGGGGGGGGGGGGGATAGCGATCTTGATAAAGGACTACTACACAATGCTATATACCAAATATCAAAGCCCTTGGCCAAAATTTTTCCTATATAAGTCTATATAAACTATATGACTCCTTGGGCGGAACCATATTTGGCCCTAGTGGGATAATTAGAATAATTTTGGTAGATGCTACATGCAAAATATCAAAGCCCTAGGCCCTGTGGTTTTGGACAAGAAGATTTTTAAAATTCTTCCCTATATAAGACTATATTAACCATGTGACCCCTAGGGTGGAGCCATATTTGGCCCTAGGGGGATAATTTGAACAGTTTTGGTAGAGGACCACTAAATGATGCCACAAACCGAATATCAAAGCCCTAGGACATATGGGTTTGTACGAGAACATTTTTAAAGTTTTTCCTTTCGGTTGCCATGGCAACCAGAGTTCTGTATGGAATTCAATTCTTTGTAAACTTTTCAAAGAAGACCACCCAAGAAACATCCCTGTGAAGTTTCATTAAAATCAGCCTGGTGGTTTAGGAGGAAATATTGTTTAACGGAAAATGTTGTTTAACGGAAAATGTTGACGGACGACGGACGAGGCACGACGGACAATCACTGACCACAATAGCTCACCCTTGATCTCTTAGTGCTCAGGTGAGCTAAAAATGGTGACCGTCCCTAATTAGATAGAAGAAAAAATGGATGCATATAATTGTGCAAGACCCAAATTGAATATACAAATGTATGCATAAAATGGTGCCAAACCGTCATTAAGTAGACAAATGTATGCATAAAATAGTGACATACCCAAATTACATTGTCAAACGTATGCTTATACTCGTATATGCACAAAATGGTGCCATACGTTTATTACAAATAAACATAGTTCCGATGTTTTCGAGTTACTTGTAACGTAAGTTTAAACTTCTATAATACTTTAAATTTTTATCTTAAAACAGATGAAACATCTTTCCAAATAGATGTTATGCGTAATAACATGGATAGAGAAGCACTATACTTTTAATATTACACATGAACTGTTACAGTTAGAGCCATAAAGGGTGGTAATAAAAACAAAAGATTTAATAAAATCTTCTAGTATTTTCGTCAATATTCAAACCTTTGACAACTGTTAAAGAAAGTAATTATCAGAAATAGGATTTAACAAGAAATCTATGTATTTTATGTTCATAACGGAAAATGTGGCCGCCACATTTTAAACAAAGGCATTATGAACCTTTAAACGATAAATTAAAGAGAATTTCAGTTGCAATTTCGAGACCTTCGTATCAGTTTTTTATTATAAGTCTTCTATGAAAGGGAATAATTATTTGTATCATTTATTCTGTTATTCTGTGTAATTTTTGATAATTTGTAAGTAAAACGAGGAACTACGTAAAATACTGTAGTGCCCCAGATATTGTACTATACATGATCTTTATTGTTACTTTAATGTATGGTATATGATACCAATTCAGAGTAGAAATTATGCTGTGTCAGGTATTTTGAGCTGTTTATTGTTTATCCGAACGTGTGTATCCGAATTTGTGAGGTCCATTTAGAGATCGATTTTTGCATAATGAACCAGATGGTATTGTAATCTTTGGATCATTGCTGTGAGACTCATTTACTACCTTCAGGTCATGATGTATTTAACTGCGAATCGGGTGTATTTACCAAGAAATCTTGATTTGTTTACAAATTTACATTCACTTCCGGGTTGTTATTAAGCGGTGTCACGGTAACTTTCTCCTTAGCAACGATAGAAGGTCACCTTTTTTGTCTTGAAGGCAAATAGACAGAAAGATAAGCTACAAAAGGACTTATGCTGTAAGGATGTGATAGATTATCATAATTTCTAATGAATCTAGTTACAGCCTAATTATTTTAGTGCAATTTTATCGTAAGTTATGGTTGCCGACTCTGAATACAGGTTGCCAGTGCGCAAATTTTGTTTGTGTACATTTTTAGCCAATGACGTTGGCCTCTTGAACGCATTTGTTTTTGGTGCATTTGTTGCATTTTTGCGTACCCGCACAAGTTTGCGGCGTACCCACTTTTGATTTTAGTGCACAGGTCTTGGATATATATACCCGTTGTTCCCGATTTTCGGGGTCTCCATAATTCAAAAACTTCTAAGGGCAAATTCTTGTTAGTTGACATCAGAAATCCAGATTAAGTTTATTTCCAAGAGTTCAAGACCGGCTACCATTTTTATCACAATAAATCAGAAATCCTTTAAGGTCATTAATTCTTTAATCTGTCTCGAATATCAGACTGTTTATTTATTTGTATTAAACAATTTAAGGCTGACTGATATAATTTTCACAGTATTTTTAAAGAGAATTTAAAAGTCTAGGTTTGTGCACTACATATATAAGGAAACTGTTTTATCATAGGCTACTGTATTTCTTGTCCTGTTAATTGTTGACAGATCCTTGTATTTTCACGTAATACTTTTAGTAGTGCCTAACTGTGCATGTTCGCGTATTTTATTCGAAGCTTGTAACATTGTAAGTCTTATAAGATACCGCATTTGTGCTATTTATTGTTGGGATATTTTCACTTTGTTGAATCGAGAATTCTAGTCACTCATTGAGTATTTGTTAGGGAATAAATAAATAAATCATTTCTATTGTTGTATTTACTTAATTAATTAATGCAAAGTGTAGTACATTTCCCAAATGCCCTGTGGAGAACAATCCTTTCTATCTGAGTAATTCTTGTAAGTCCTTTAAAGAGCCAACACAAAATATACCAAGGTTATCTTGTTGCCTTAGTCTACGCAGAACTTCAAAGCCAGAGCTACAATTATAGTCCACACCGGGTTGTCTTTACGTCATTCGTAGTCTACATAGATCCAGATTGTCGAAGTTTCCTCACAATCTACTTAGACACATTCAACTCAGTCTACAGACGTAATACATGTATACTCAGATTCTGATATCCTAATCCATTGACACAATACAAGGCTACCGAGGTGTCGTTGGGTTAGGTAATCTTATTCACGCTACCAGTTAAAACTCTTAAGGCCACTAGCTCGCTACAATACCATGAATACTGTTCGATAAACTCATATGTTACCTCTTTTGGTCCGAGTGAAATTGGCTCGAGATCGTATGATTCTAAGACCTGTAATATACTATTTGCATCAGTACATTTAGCTCAGGTTTGTACATTTTTTGTCATAAAAGCATTCGCTTTTGTTTAAATTCTGTTCAGGAACTTAGATAACCATAACATTCTGGTCAAAGAAATTAATAATTATGACATAAGATTTACCAATACATACTAAATATTATCTAAATATGACGTCTTTACTTCTAGAAGCATACAGTAGACATATTTCTTAAGATGCATTTAAAAAGACAAACCCATCATTACACTATGAAAACGGACATCATATACATGCAGCAACGACAAACACACCACTCAACGTGTGTCGATCTTTGTCCAGACATTCAGCAGTAAAAGAATACCCAGTCAAAGAATTTGATAGTCATGAATTTGCTTTCTTGCGCTTATTTTCAAATTTACAGTTAATGGCATGTCCAAAGGTGATACAATCTGACTTTTATCAAAATTTATTTTTTCTCTCGTTATGGCTAATGTACACAAGCTATCTAATTTCAATTATCAAATTAATATTAATAATTGAATCAATTTTTGCCGTCATAAATTAAAAAAATAAAGTATAGCATAACCATGTTTTAACATATCGAAACAATACAAAGAGGTTATACACCTGGGGAATAATTTTACGAGGGCGTATAACCGATTCGTATTTGTTGAGATATGTTTAAACATGGTTCTGCTATATATCATTACGATTCTAATATGTTTTATGTAAGCAAGTAGATGAAGACGGGGAGTGCTATTTCATGACGCATGTATGGCTCCAAATATAGTACGTCGACGTGACGTCAACGCGTACGCGTGTTGGATAACAACGTTAAAATACTGGAAGTAGCGTGTAATACGGAATAACGTAGGAGGCTGTAGATGTCTAATGAGTTATTTTTTCGCGCCGAATTACCCATGCAGTTGTTTGTGTGAATTAAGTGTAACACCATTCTCATTTTTTTCTGAAACGTCTTTAAAATGAAAAAGTAGATCAAATGTACTAGCATTCTTGCTCAGCGCCTGCATGGCGCCAAAAAATATGTCCACGTGACGTCAAATTTCCATGTTTTAACGGAAATGAGCAAAGCTTTTTCATATTAGAATGTTTCAAAATATATCAATTACACGTTCAATCATATTTCAATGATTTGACCGCACTTACATATTTAGCGTCAGCCCATCCACTTCTGGGGCTCCACATTTTACCTTCACCCATCATACCCAGTGCAAGGTGAGACAAAGGTGCCAAGTCTCCGCTCGCACCTACAGTTCCTTTCTCAGGGACCCATGACAAGCACGAGGCTACAATAAATAGCGTGATTTGAAAACTACATAAAAGGCAACATATGCGTTGTACATTTACTAAAAAGATTGGCTGCTTGTCACAAAAAAAAAATACCATTGTGTATAAAACATTAGCATCGGACATTTGTAATGGTAACGACAGCGAAAAAACTTCTTAATTGTCGCGACGGTCAGGGTTCGATTTCCGACGCGGTCATCTTTTTTTCTTGATTTGGCACTTTAAAATTGTTTAGAAACAAAAACTCATAATCTACTGTTCATAATATGACCAAACTTCAATTTGAAAAAAAAGAAGATAATTTCTCAGCCAAAATCTGGCGGCCAGGGCCTTTAACAAATTCAGATTTACACTAACCATTGAATGCGGCAATATACTTTTTCAAATTTGTTAGAGAAATTCCACTGTATCCCTTTGCTAAAACATTGATCCTAAGTGCCAGTAACATACGAGTCCTTTCAGGTGACAATGGATTACCAACTCCTAAAGATATAAATAACTATCTTGTGCTAAGTAAAATACACATTGTATACATAACACTAAACATGAACAGAACTTTCAACACAATACATCTGCCAATTAACGTATATATTTCTCGGTTGTAAAAGGACAAATAATAAGCACAATAGTCAACTTATTTCTAAATGTTTAACACCATTAATGTACATGCATAAAACTGTAAAACATCAACGAAACACACAATTCGAATTTCTGACATGGCAAAACATGATAAAATGTAAGGGGATGTTAGCAGAACCTATTTCTTAAATCAATAGAATGTCTTACCAGCTGCATGGGATCGGATAAGATTTTCCTGAAGTTCTCTGAAAATACAGACATAAATGCATGGAGGTTTAAAAAGATATGTAACGGGTATGAATTCTGATTAAACGACACTTAATCTCATCCCCTCTCCCCCAGACATGTAACTTGCAGAAAGTTACGTTATGTGCATTGTCACATTATGAAAGTTATATTAATCATATCCAAACGGTTACAGAAATATGATACTGTTTATCTTAACTTTGAAACAAAATAACTGAAAGTTTTCAAATAATGACTCACACGTTAATGAAGCTATATACAAATATTCCGAGATGACAGGCACAGCTAAGGCCTTTGTTTATAATTGTAGTACAATTTATACATGAGGTATTAAAAGAACTTTTATAAAAATTAGTAGTAAACAACTATCTGTTTGATGATGATATTTTTCAGCGTTATTCTAAATTTCACTTTAAAGTGTTTATCAATATAGTGGGTTAACATTTTCGCTTGTACGAAAGTGGCCGGTAAAATTAATATTTACAAGAGTACTTACACAAGCTTTTCCTTGCCGATTAACGTTCTTGCAAATTTACCAACTCCGGTCGTTATACCATAAACAACTGAAAGTAATTGTTTATGTTAAAGCTCACGTGAAAAAAGTTCTTTAAATTACATACACCAAATACACACACAAAATTATAGATTACTAATTTTCATATTCGGTTATAATGTTTTAGATGTTTTGTTCAGTATCATGCAATGTTTTTATCTAGACTCAAAGACTTCCAGTCTATGTAATGTATTAGACTTCCATTTGTCAAACAAATTATATGACTGTCGATTATAGTGAAGATTACAAAATGTATATAATCACTGAAAGATATTTCAAAGTTATGGCTTTTAAAGCTTTTAAAGAGTAAATTTCATAACATGCAGACAACAGTGCTTGTAACAAATAGCGACATGCATGGCACATAGGCAACAGCACTAGTAACAAAGAGCGACATTCATAACATGCAGGCAACAGAGCTCCATATATTTAAGTTTGTCAAAACAGGAATATCTAGTTTGTACGTGAAAGTTAGGAACTATCCTAGAAAGGACTGCTTATTTCATAAATTATTACAGATACCTTTGTTTTGATTGACAATATCCTCCAATAGTTCTCTTCCTTTGTTAACGGCTGTTTCTGCTTCCGGGGTTAGCTAACGAATAAAAGTACGATAACAATAGTAAGAATATACAAGTATAATATGAATCTTAAACTTCTTTGCTGCTTTTTTTCGATTAACGTATTGATCATGGCATACGTAAGTTTCTAACTGATTCATTATTCTTTGACGGACGTTTCTTAAATCAAGTACCTTTCAGTGTTGGATTTAATGTCGCACCGAAACAATTATAGGTCATATGGCGACTTTCCAGCTTTGTTGGTGGAGGAAGACCCCAGCTGCCCCTCCGTGCATTATTTCATCACTTCGTCACGAGTGGCCACCTGGGTAGAACCACCGATCTTCCGTAAGCCAGCTGGATAGCTTCCTCAAGAATTCAACGACCCGAGTGAGGCTTGAACCCACATCGATGAAGGACAAGTGAGTGATTTGAAGTCAGCGACCTTAACCACTCGCCCACTTCTTGAAATTCATTTATCTCCTAGAAATATCTGAATACAGTTTTATTGAGAGTTATCGTTTAATGCCGAAACGCACATGTATATTGATAGTGTAAAATTGTACTACTGTTAAGTGATTACTCGATTTGCGAATTAATACAGTTAGATATGATGATAAAGTAAGAGTATATCAGAATATGCAAATATCCTTTTATGTATTTAGACGTTTTCCACGATTTAAGTCAAAACAATGTCTGGAGAAAAGGTTTGACAATGTGCCGATGGATACTGAAACATTATATTAAGATTGCTGCGGACGTACTTACCGTGAGAATTGCACTAAGATTGCACTAAGGTTCATCTAAGGCGATAATGTCTGAGATAAGACGCGACTGCCTAGGCCAAATAGGGAATCATCTCAAAAACAAACGCGAGTATTTACACAGTCTCGTATATTCATTGCAAGATTAAAATTCAGACAAGAAGCTCTTAAAGATTTTTTTCTTTCACGCTTAGATCGAAAAGAAGCTATATCACAAAAGTGATAGAACAACTAAATTATAATGGAGAACACAGGAATACAACATATTGGACACCTATTAGTCTGTTACGCAAATCAGCACTTATATGAGAACGGATTTGTATTGTTTTGTATTAAAGATTCGTCTAAAACTCTAGGTCAAGACTGATAGGTTCATCATCTTCGTGTTTATACAACTGAATGATAGAAACATTTATATACCATTAATGTTCAAATAGAAAAACATGCAAATATATATGTCATTAGCTGTCGTGGAAATGTCAGTTTAAAACATCTCTCTCTTGAGTTATAAACGAGGTAGGTTTCACTAACTTTATATCTGTGACTATAAATGACATGTCGTTGACTTTATACTTACCCTTAAAAGGAAATGACCTTTTGATGATGATTTGTATTGTTGTTGTTTTTTTTACTAAAGATTCGTTAAACAGCCAATCTCAATAAAATGCCCCAATTCAGAGTAAACTCTGTCTCATTATCATAGCTATTCATTGAAACGACTATATGTGTATCAAGATCAGTTTTCCTATACATTTAAAGGCGCTCGCTACAGTTTTTCCGGACGGGTCGATATTTACCCCAACACCGTGCCGATTTGGTTGTGTTTCTAATCGATAAAACTCATTGCAGAGTTGGAGCGGTCTTCTGCGCATGCCCGGAAGTGATTATCTAATGTCGCGTACGGCAAAAATTCGCAAATTATTGTATGTTGGCATGCATTTAATGTACAATATGTATAATATACTGACTAAAGGTTAGGGTATCACCATGGTTACAAAATATATACATTAAAAGTACTTTTAGTTTAAATTGCTTCAATCCGACATAAACTAGAGTCTGTAATTTAAACCGTCGCTCCAACTCTGCTTTAAGTCACAGCTGTTCCTAATCCCGTACCGTACCAATACCGTACATCCGTATTCGTAAAAGAGTATTTCGTACCAACCTGCGTTGTATAAATGCCCGCCACACCCCACCTCGTTGTAATTTGATTTAAGCGAAATCTAATATGGTGACCTATCAATTTTCTTTTTGTTTTAGATTAGGTAGACATAACCAAAGGTATGTGCAGAGTTTGATTAAATTCTATTATGTGAAACTCGATAAAATAGCAGAAGTACCAACTTAAAATTGACAAAATATGCGAAAACAGCCCTTGGGTCTGCTGAACAAGTATTCCTTTCTTTACAAAATCATTTTCTTTTGATTTCTCTGAGCATGTTTCTAATAGATATATTGTTTTTCGTTATAAAAATGCTTAGATATCAAATTTAAGCTGATTATTGTACTTTACTGAAATATATTTTAGGATTATAGAAATTTTGAAAAATGTTAAAAATAGCACCATATCTAGGGGCAAATTAAATTGAAACAAAGCTGGTGACCTAGTATTTTTATTTCATTTTTCAATACATCATAACATGATCTTTTAATACAAAACATTTCATCAAAACCTATCATTGAGAAAAAAAAATACGAAACTGTGGCGAGCGTCCTTAATAGTACTATTACATGTTATCATAGCTAAAGTTCCTATATTTTCTATTGTGGATAAACAAAATTGATTAACTATTTAATTTTTGCTTAAAAACGATATTTACGTGATGTCTCAAAGCCAAGAGATGTATTAGAACTTGACATTAAAGACAGGTAGATAGGTAATTGCTTTCTGGTGTAATATTATCTTTATTTAGAAAATACCAGAGATTATGAGATCGGTATTTCCAACAATCAGAGAGATAACATATTTCCATAATAGCGAATCAAAACGGTGTCTCATAATTTGATTCTGCCAACATTTAGAATGAATCATAAAGGTACACAATAAATTTTGAATAAACTAAACGATAAAAACAAATTGTCTCAACTTTATACAAAAGATCACAGACAACAATTTGTAATGTAATTTAAATTTTTAGTGAAACACTATTATCTTTGAAGTAAATCTTGTACCTTTATTTTCTTTCTGCAAGAGACATTTTCCTGCAATATTTACGTGACTTAGTATAGTTAGACTACCACCACTAGACTATACACGAACTTTATATTAGCTAAAAGCTTGATGGATTCATGCATCATATATCATAGATTAAACTCACTGTTTTATCAATGAAGATTTTTTAAGTTAGTAAACATGTTGAAAAAGAGGATTTCTTTTTTTCGAGTAGTGAGTTTCGAGTTAAAAAAGTGAGTTTCGAGTTAGAAAAGTGAGTTTCGAGTTAAAAAAGTGAGTTTCGAGTTGGAAAAGTGAGTTTCGAGTTAAATTTTAAAAAGTGAGTTTCGAGTTAAAAAAGTGAGTTTCGAGTTAAAAAAGTGAGTTTCGAGTTAAATTTTAAAAAGTGAGTTTCGAGTCAAAAAAGTGAGTTTCGAGTTAAAAAAGTGAGTTTCGAGTTAAATTTTAAAAAGTGAGTTTCGAGTCAAAAAAGTGAGTTTCGAGTTAAATTCTAAAAGGTGAGTTTCGAGTTAAAAAAGTGAGTTTCGAGTTAAATTTGAAAAAAGTGAGTTTCGAGAAGCGGAAATTTTAACAATGAATTGAGAAATACCTTATGAGTTTAAATAAAACAGTCTGCAATATATATAAAAAAAGATAACTATTTAACGGGAATATATTTCTACTGGTTTGTGACACATACTCTCGAGACAGAAGTGCAGTATATTCCGTTATATTATATGCGGGGGCCAAGTATATTCAAGCTAATATAGAACTGTTTTATATCTCGAATAAGACATTATTACATCGTCTATCAAAGCAGATCTTATAAGAGAAGACTGTTTAAAGTGTTAAACAGTTGTAGAATTTGTACCCCCTCATGATTTTGATGATATTCATTCTGTCATTTATTGGCATTGTATCTATCTGCTGATTTGTATAGATGATAAATCTTAAATCTAAATAAATCCTTCGTTCTCTTCTGTTCTGTTCTGCTAATATCCATGCCAAAACTGAACTGCCACTACTAGCACATTTGACATCTCCCAATGATCAGATTAATGTTCGATTTTGACGATAACGGCTACTTGAAATAATTGTTGTTTGGCCATTAGTTAATGAACGAAATGTGAATCATCAGATAATTAAATTTCGTGGACAAGATGATTTGGTTCCTCACACCATTTTGGTCTCGAAGGTCAAATAACTGTTATTTATGAATTGATATTTATTAATTTTTTATTTGTTTGTTATAGTCAACTCTGCATACTTACATAATTATATTCAATGTATTCATATACAAAGACAACTAAAACTATTGTAATCAGCCAGTCTTTTCAGACTTATAAATGACTATCATAGAAACGTATTAAAATTATCTATTAAATATTATAAAAGCATTTATATAAACTGTACTCTACCAGTGATACGTATTTATTATCACAGTTGGTACTAAGAACCTTACTTATAGACACAAGATAAATTTGTGAAGCTGGCATTAATCCTGACTGGTTCATGTTTAAAAAAGATGTACTAAGAAAGTTTACATAGACTATGGAAATTAGAAATAAAAGAATGGCACACAAGTGCATTAAAACATATTTAAGATAATGGATAATACTTCAGATCAGTTCTAGAGCAACCTGGTTAATACCAGCTTCCCCCAAAAAATTTACCATCATAGCATTTCAGAAAGTGATTAAAACTAATCAAATGTTGTAAAAAAAACTCTAAAATTCTAGGTAAGATTATTTACGAAAATACAATTTGCAACTGTCTAAAATTTTGCAACAGGTTTTGGCAACATATCTTATTAACATTGGGTTTGTAAATAGGTTTTTCAGTTGTTCATGTTCTGACAAATTCTTGAAATTTTTATTGCCTGAAAAGAGACACCCTTAAATCATTATACATGGAACATTCCAGAAGCGGCTATTAAGTAATAATAAAATGGTCATTAATGAACCACGCCTCTGAAATGACATTCTGGTGTTATATACGAGGGTTGTCCCAGAAAATCGCGAACTTTTTTTATTATTTTGAAAATAAGTGATGCAACAAATAATTGTTTTAACTGATGTTATTTCAATGTATACTCGACAGGACTATAGAGCTTAAAATTAAATATCTGAGCCACGCCATGAGAAAACCACCATAGTGCGTTTGCGACCTGGTCTGGATCCATGCTGGTCGCAAAGCCACTATGTTGATTTTCTCATGGCGCGACTGATGTTATTTTAATGTATACTCGACAGAACTATACGGCTTAATCTAAATATCTGTCATATTATTTGAGCATTTTTTAAATAATAGACGGCAGTCGGTGCTAGTCAGCGCACGCTCAGTTTTCCTCCTACAAAAAGAAGCGACTTCCTTTTAACTTCATGTAACTTATCTGATATACATCTCGCAAGATTAAAATTCATATCATCGTTAACGGCAAAGAGTGGCGCTTAATTAGGTTGCGTGTCAAGTCTAATTTTTAGAAATGCATCTTAAGAATTAACAAGAGCTGTCGGAGGACAGCAACGCTCGACTATTCAACAGCCTTGTCAATTGAATGAATACAAAAGTTGAAAAAGGGGCATAATTTTGTAAAATGCAAAGTAGAGGTATTGAACCTCTGTACTGCATGTCATATCATGACAGTGAACAAGTGTGTGAAGTTTCAATCCTTTCCAATTTGTGGATACTGAGATACCAGCTTACATACAAAAACTTAACAAAAAACTGCTAAGTCAAAGGGGCATAATTTTGTAAAAATGCCAAGTAGAGTTATGGGACCTTCACAGTGCATGTTAGATCATGACAGTGAACAAGTGTGTGAAGTTTCAATCCATTCCAATTAGTGGATACTGAGATATCAGATTACATACAAAAATTTAACCAAAAACTGCTAAGTCGAAAAAGGGGCATAATTTTGAAAAAAAAGAGAGTAGAGTTATGGGACTTGCTTAGTGCATGTCAGATCATGATAGCGAACAAGTATGTGAAGTTTCAATCCATTCCCATTAGTAAGTACTGAGATACCAGCTTATATACAAAACCTTAACCAAAAATGTCTAAGTCGAAAAAGGGGCATAATTTTGTAAAAAAGCAAAATAGAGTTATGAAACCTGTGCAATGTAGATCAGTTCATCACAGTGAATAAGTGTGTGAAGTTTCAATCCATTCCCACAAGTGGTTACTGAGTTACCAGCTTACATACAAAACCTTAACCAAACATTTCTAAGTCGAAAAAGGGGCATAATTTTGTAAAAAAGCAAAATAGAGTTATGGAACCTGTGCAATGTAAGTCAGTTTGTCACAGTGAATAAGTGTGTGAAGTTTCAATCCATTCCCACAAGTGGTTACTGAGATACCAGCTTACATACAAAACCTTAACCAAAATCGGGACGCGGACGCCGACGCCGACGCGGACGCCGACGCGGACGCCGACGCATGGGCGAGTGCAATAGCTCACTATTCTATGAATAGTCGAGCTAAAAACTGAGCGTGCGCCGACTAGCACTGACTGCAATATGACAGATATTTAATTTTAAACTCTACATTCCTGTCGAGTATACATTGAAATAACATCTGTAATAATAACTATTTGATGAGTCGCTTTTTTTTTTCGAAATAATAAAAAAAAGTTCGCGATTTTCTGGGACAACCCTCGTAACATCTATAGAAAGACATTAATACCAGTTCCACTAATATTTGCGTTGTTTTTAGAAAATAGAAGTAAAAGCATATAATAAATCCAGCAAGTATGTTGCCACTTAGCACATATTTTAAATCACTTGTTTTAATAACGAAAGTTAAAAAGAGGATTTGGCATGATGTAAATTGATTGTACGTTATATCTATCTGTTAATTTATCTATTGAGTCTGCATAAGTCCCTTTTCAGGTATTAGTAATAACTATATAATTATACAGCTTATACCGCTGTTACATGCATGATATAACTTTAACCCATTTCTAAGATACATTGTTATGCATATGGTTATAGGTTTACTTAAAAAAATAATAATGCATGCATTCATATCCTCCTTTAAAATTTAAGTGATGTTTCTAATTATTCCCCTAAGCCGTTATGGCCTCTGTGAACTAATAAATATTACGTACATGGCCGTTGAAGTCAGCCAAAGGTCACAATACCTGATGAGCACATTTGTAAATCAGGGATTAGAGTTAGAGAGTTGTGCAATTTTAAGAAAGTGGTATTTAAGAGGATTTTTTGTGGTGGACAGATTTTTCACAATTTACTCAGTAATCACCTCTGTGCTTTAAGCGCTATCAATTAGTAAATCCATGCTATAAGATACACATATTATTTAGTCCTATACAGAGAAGTAGCAGATTCTGTAAATACCAGTCCCAGCACAGACCCTTGATAGATAAACTTGAAACATACCTATATTGAAACACTCCTTTTCTGTCTAGAAACTCACATTTTCTTACTCGTCGATCACTCACTTTGTTAACTTGAAACTAACTTTTTTCAACTTTAAATTCATTTTTTTTAGATTTAACTCGAAACTCACTTTTTGAAAATTCAACTCGAAACTCACCTTATTAACTCGAAACTCGCTCTTTTAAATTTAACTCGAAACTCACTTTTTTAACTCGAAACTCACTTTTTTTCAAGATTCAACTCGAAACTCACTTTTTTAACTCGAAACTCACTCTTTTAAATTTAACTCGAAACTCACTTTTTGAACTTGAAACTCACTTTATATACTCGAAACTCACCTTTTTAACTCGAAACTAGCCACTCACCAAAAATTAAATCTCGTTGAAAAAATATTTACGTTATCGATATTTACGATACACGATTTATTTAAAAAGTAGATATTGGAGCTTAACATGCGAACAGAGTTGTCCCTCATATAGCTATATACATCATTTGTATAGTAAGGCATACTGCAATACCGGGCACCCATTTTTAAAAAAAAGTTTGTGGCAGGAAAAAGTTCGGTCATTTGAATTTTTCAGTGGCATTAAAGGGAAGGCAAATAAAGACAGAGGGTGTAATGTTCTGATTAAATATATATGAACATTTCGGACCCTTAAAGGGATTTGTATTATAAATGACTGACCCAAGACGGGATTGTTTAACACTACGTTTATTCACTACAGCTAATACAAGATAACTGATTTACAGTATAATACAAACAGAACCGGCACGCTATACGCTAGTGCGGTGCAGGAGGGAGGAGCTACATTTCATGAATGAGTGACCATTACATCCCTCCTATCTTCAGATTTAAAATCTGATGATAATCATATTTTCTAAGAACAAAATATAATGTGAAGCTTATAACACAAACAAAAGAAAGGCATCAAACTTTAAATAACTTTACTAAGATCAATTCCCTATTTACTCATTTGTCATGCATAATGACGTATTCCTTCTCAGGAGGTTAGAGTCGTTTTCCCAGAACGAAATAAATGTCAATGTCTAATCATTAAGCTTCACATAATCAGATTTACGATTCATTTATAAGTTCGTAGTTGTTCTTGAGAATGTCATTATTACCGAATACAAGAAATAATGTCTGTAAAATTAACGGATTATCATCTAATGTTCATCATGACACCAGAATAGTCTGTGAAAACACCATGAAAATTTGTTTTAAATGCTTGTAACGTTAATGTCCATTTTGCCCGAAGCTCCTTAATCTTTCCCCGTGATAGTGTTCGCTGATATTTTATTATCCACAGCTGTGCGAATTAGAAAGCTAGTTTGTAGAACCAGATATTTAGATTATAAACAAGAAAAAGAACAACTAGATATTAAATGACCACCGGCAGTGGTTATGCTCATTTGTTTCTCTATAAAATATGTACTTTGCAGGTTTTATTACGACCTGGCTATAACACTTCGCAGTATAATTGCACTTTTTGCACTTTACAGGTTTTATTAAGACCTGGCTATTTAAAACACGTCACAATTAGAATCGCACTTTTTTTTTGTACTTCCAGGTTTTATTATGACCTAAACATTAGAACACTTCCAACTAAATTAATCCATAAGTGTATGAATTTTTCTTTTGCAATTGAGACACATTTTTTACGCAATTTATACACACTGTATTAACTATTGTTCGTCTATGAACCTTCTAGGGGGTCTTCGTTTCCTTCCTGATTTTCGCAATGAGGTACCGTCGGCGTCGGAAGAGGATTTACGCTGGTCGCTGTCGTTAAATGAATTTACAGGTTTGAAATGGGATATGTCACGGGTAATTGTACGATCATTGTGTTGAACTGTGACCATAGAACCTTTCTCGAGATTACCTTACCGACTGAAGAGCTGAATGGTGTGTCAGGTTTATTCCTAATATTTTGTTTCACAAGTACCTTGTCTCCAGGTTTTATTGTTGAATACTTCGTTTTCCGTCGGATGTCGGCATAACGTTTATTTTTCATTTTTGCTTTAGTGTCTCTTTCTCTAACATACTTATCCTTTCTGAAAACTGAAAACTGGGGAAGTTTTGTTTTCATTTTCCTGTTAAACATGAGTTCATACGAAGAAAGCCCAGTGCTTGGATGTAGGGTACTCCTATAGTTCATAAGGAAACTACTGATTTCAGTTTTAAAGTTCTTTCCTGATGCTAATGCGGTTTTCATGGTTTTAACTAAAGGCTTCATAAATGCTTCTGCTGTACCGTTTGCCATCGGATGGAGTGGTGTTATTTTTCTATGTTTAAAACCAAAACGATCTGCAAAGTCCGAGAAGATTTGACTGTTGAATGGAGATCCACTGTCAGTTTTCACGACACTTGGGATAGAGAACAAACTGAATAATTTCTCAAGATGTGGAATAACTGTTTGCGCAGAAAGACTATGGAGTTTTTCTACAACAGGATATCTGCTATAGTCACATATGACTACCACGAAATATTCGCCTGACGGGAAAGGTCCACAAAAATCCACGGATACTTCATCCCAAGGTTGTTTTGGTAACGGACTGGGTTTTATAGGTTCTTGTGTATCCATGTATGGAAACCAACATGTTTCTCTCAAAAGTGCTTTGCAGCGGACACGACCCTGATGACGTTCGTGTGCTAGCTTAACGACCTTTTGTTGCAGCAGATCAGGAATGCACAGTCGCGTGCCGCGCAATAAAACATTTTCTTCATCGAGTGACACGACAGTTAGCTCTTCGCTCACAGTTTGATAACTCCTGAAGCTGTCATCTTGGTAACATAATTGTTTCGACCAACTGTTATTTGGTAACGCGTCCATTACGCACTTAATAACACAGTCTTTCTGAGTGGCAGTTGCGATGTCAGACATAGTTAATGAACTTGGCACTGACGTGTGAGCAATAAACCTGACGTAATCTTCAGCAAAGCTTTCAATTGGCTGCTCTTTAACTGGATGTCTGGAGCAGTAGTCTGAGATCATTTGGCTTCCGGCGCGATATTTCACTTTGAAATTGTAAGTTGTCAATTTTAACCTCCATCTTTCAAGGCGCGCTGACTGAATTTGCTTGGTGTTATTGAATATTGATTCTAAGCAACGATGATCACTGATTAACGTAAACTCTTTTCCAAACAAATAAAGGTGGAAATGCTGGCAACCAAAAACACAAGCCAATGCCTCACGCTCTGTTTGGCTGTAGCTGATGAAAAGGGGGGGGGGGGATCCAGCATCAATTTGTTGACATAATGACGTAATATTGTCCATGATTTTGAATGGAAAACTGTGGACAAATAACGTAACACTGTCCAAGATTTTGAATGGGGATGTAGGGACAAATCTGGTATCACTGTCCTAGATTTTGAATGGAAATGTAGGGACGAATAAACGTAACACTGTCCAGTTTATGAATGGGAAAATGAGCATGTTGCATTGATCAAAAGAAAAATGGTCAAAACAAACATTGTCAATTTTATGAATGGAAACCTAAACACTTTGTCCATAATTCCTATATAAAACCAAAGTTGCGGTTTAATAGTATTGAATCCTGTTGAAGATTTTTAAGCGCGTGTTTTTGTTTGTATAGCGGATTAACACTGCATTTCCTTCATTACAATTTTACATCCAGTCTTTTGAAATAATAACCAGTGTGGTCAAAACTAGTTTAAAGTAACTGAATCAGAGATTCCTCCTCCCTTGAAAATAAGTAGAAGAGAGTGAATGAGGGTTCCTCCCCACTGGGAGGAGGTAAAATGAGGGATTCCTCCTCCCTAGAAAATGAGTAAAAATGAGTGAATGAGGGACTCCTCCTCCTCCTCCCTGGGAGGAGGTAAAATGAGTAAATAAGGGGTTCCTTCTCCTTAGAAAATGAGCAGAAATGAGTGAATGAGGGGTTCTTCCTCCCTGGGAGGAGGTAAAATGAGTAAATAAGGTGTTCCTCCTCCCTAGAAAATGAGCAGAAATGAGGGGTTCCTCCTCATTGGGAGGAGGTAAAATGAGGGAATGAGGGATTCCTCCTCCCTAGAAAATGAGTAAAAATGAGTGAATTAGGGGGTTCCTCCTCCTTGAAAATTGAGTTAGAAGTATTTATCCTCCATAGAAATGAGTTAAAACCGGTACAAGAGTGGTTTCCCTTCTTATGAAATGAAATAGAATTGACAATGAACATTCTGTTATGATTACTTCATACTGATTTTGATTCTTTGCAACTCGTTGTTGTTGTAGTAGAGGAGGAGGAGGACAAGGAGGAGGAGGAGGAGGAGGAGGAGGAAGTGTATAAAATTGGCTAAAGCCTACTTTCTTTGTCATTTTAAAACTTGACACCATGGTTTACACATGCACTTACTGCAACAGAAAGTTTGGGAGAAAAGATAATCTAAAAAGACACTTACAACACACTCATAACGACAATATGTCTGAAGATTTTTCAAATAATGGAAACTCTTCAGATGAGGAAACAGACTATAGTAAGTCCGAAACTATTTTCGACAGATACTGGAAAAGCTTAAATGCTGCTGCCGATGATGATAATAATGATGATGATGAAGAAGAGTCTAATGATGATGATGATGATGATGATTCTGGCTATGACACAGATACTGATACGAAACATCAGAAAGACTCTTCTAGCAATTATAAACACAAGAAACATATTGATATATGGAATACTTCCTAGATCTTGCCTACGATGCAGGTGATGAAATGCTAAATGAAAAGGCCAAGAAGAATCATAAAAAATACCCTGAGAGCACACCGGAAGAAATTCAAGACTTAACATTTGATGAGCTGAAATCATTGTATAACAAACAGTTCAGACAAAACTATATTGACTTCATCCGAAAAATGAATGCACTTCGTAAAAATCCGGTACATCAAAAAATTATGAGAAGTGCGAAGCGGTTAAGAGAAGAAGACGAATTCTCAAAAGATGAAGCGATACAGTATGCTGTAAAAAAGAGGAAATATCTAATGGAGAGTGTTATGGATCAATACCCATTGCCTGAGCTTGAGGATATAGATGAAAGTAGTGAAGAAGAAGAGAGTACAAACAGCTCAGAGGAAAACGTGGATAACATTTGTACATACAATAATTACTGACTAGACTGATAACTGTCATATTACTGATTAATAGAACATAAACATATTATTTTGCAAACAGTTCATGCTATGGATGTTTAAGGTTAAAATAATATTATTATGTTTAGTGCGCTACCTTGCTTACTCGCACTGTATTTGTAGCACATATGCAAACACTGTCACACCTGTAGTAAATGTATGTTATACAGAAAATAAATGTTTTCAAACCTATTCCTTTGTTTCTTCAAGTTTCTATGTGCACAGCATGTACCTTCAAATGATGCCTTGGATTACATAATATGAAATATAATCATTTTTAAATCTTGGTGTTCAAACATCTTTACTCTCCAAATCTTAAGTACCACATTCTATTAAAACATTAAACAATATTTAATCGTCACATTTATGGTAATAACAAACAATTTGACTTTGTTCTTATATTCAATAGGTATCTTTCTAAACACATTTACAATTTTGTAATTGCTGTTTGAAACACGTTCAGTACGTTATAATTATCATACACTTATTTTTAATAGCCAATGAGTGCTAGATGCTGGCTTGGTCATAGACAAATCGTGTTTATGTATTACATCGAGGATAAATTTGAAGGCTTTAAATTTATATGAAATCTAAAAGGAATTAAAGTTTTACAAATATTATAAAGAATGAAATCGTCTACTTGAAACAAAAATGGTGCTAAATGGTTAATAAAGAAACAAAATTAATAAACTTAGATACTAATTGTTTATTTCTTTGGATAAAATTTAGGATTGTAATACATCTGTCAACTAGGCTGTAATATTGAGTATGTCCAGACACTGCTGCAGCATTGTTATCCAGAAACTTAGCTTAACTGGAAATAAAATCTTTCAACAACCAAGGTGTATTTTACCTGTATGTACAAATGGATGAAACTAATGAACTCTAACTGAAATACGTCTGGTATAATTAAACATGTTAGTTTTGTAAAATGTACTCCTGTAATGTGTAATATAGGGCATGATGCAGGTTGTCTTAGGGCCATGACCATTCATTCAATTTAATTATATTATATTTCGCCATCATTAAGTCCAATGATTTTATACGCTACCTTTAAGTCGTAACAATGGACTATAATATTTGTTTAAAGTCTTAGCCACTATGCTAGTCATAATATTTCAACATACTACTGTTATTCCCATTCTTTACTAATTTACGAATCCAGAGTTCCTCTGAACGTTATCTGGTTTGTAAACCCTATGATCAATTTGTTTGTATTTCACATCAGTCTGTTTGTATTTCACATTGCCAACTTACGTTCATAAAATTGACTTATTTTGGTTTTGTGTAAGGATATTTATTTAAATTCGATTTAACTCCATTCCGTTTCATAAGAAGGGAAACCACTCTTGTACCGGTTTTAACTCATTTCTATGGAGGATAAATACTTCTAACTCAATTTTCAAGGAGGAGGAACCCCCTAATTCACTCATTTTTACTCATTTTCTAGGGAGGAGGAATCCCTCATTCCCTCATTTTACCTCCTCCCAATGAGGAGGAACCCCTCATTTCTGCTCATTTTCTAGGGAGGAGGAACACCTTATTTACTCATTTTACCTCATTTTCTAGGGAGGAGGAACCCCTCATTCACTCATTTCTGCTCATTTTCTAAGGAGGAGGAACCCCTTATTTACTAATTTTACCTCCTCCCAGGGAGGAGGAGGAGGAGTCCCTCATTCACTCATTTTTACTCATTTTCTAGGGAGGAGGAATCCCTCATTTTACTTCCTCCCATCTCTGATTCAGTTACTTTAAACTAGTTTTGACCACACTGGTTATTATTTCAAAAGACTGGATGTAAAATTGTATGAAGGAAATGCAGTGTTAATCCGCTATACAAACAAAAACACGCGCTTAAAAATCTTCAACAGGGCTATCATTCAATACTATTAAACCGCAACTTTGGTTTTATATAGGAATTATGGACAAAGTGTTTAGGTTTCCATTCATAAAATTGACAATGTTTGTTTTGACCATTTTTCTTTTGATCAATGCAACATGCTCATTTTCCCATTCATAAACTGGACAGTGTTACGTTTATTTGTCCCTACATTTCCATTCAAAATCTAGGACAGTGATACCAGATTTGTCCCTACATCCCCATTCAAAATCTTGGACAGTGTTACGTTATTTGTCCACAGTTTTCCATTCAAAATCATGGACAATATTACGTCATTATGTCAACAAATTGATGCTGGATCCCTCCCCTTTTCATCATGTAGCGTTGCTCTATGGGAGTAAGTGACCTACTTCCATATGACACGATTCGATTTTCTTGAACTAAGATCGCAGAAACACCAACAGGACTTCCATCAACCCACAGTTCTGTCAAAGTATGCCATGACCTTGTCACTGACTAATGCATTTTTCAGTTGATAAAACGCGTTATCCTGCTGTGCTGTCCATTCAAATGGCTGATTTTGCTGTGTTAAGCGTCTGAGGGGTTCTGAGACTGTAGAGTAGTTTTCAATGAATCTTGACACGTAATTTGTCATTCCAAGGAAAGATCGAACCTCGCCCTGATTTTTCGGCTTTTCAACGTTTTTGATAGCAGTGATTTTCTCAGGATCTGGTGATATTCCCGATTCAGAAAAGACATATCCGAAGAATTTTATTTTGCTTTTCCCGAATTCACATTTTTCTTTGTTGAGTGTCAGATTTCTGTCTTGTAGCCGTTGCAGAAGTGCTTCTAAGTTCGAGTCATGATCTGTTTGTGTTTTCCCATGAATGATGACGTCATCTGAAATGTTCAACACACCATTTAATCCATTTATCACTTGCCGTATTTCATTTTGGAAAATTTCTGGGGCTACACTTACACCGAAATTGTACCTCCAGAGTCCAACATGGCTTGCGAACACGTTCATGTTTCTGGATTCCTCGGAAAGTTCGAGCTGACGGAACCCTTTATAAAGGTCCACCTTTGAAAACACGGTAGAGCCATTCAGAACATTATGTCATCCACTGTAGGCATGACATGTCTTTCACGCTTTAATGATATATTCGCTTTTCTCATATCTACACAAATTCTGACATCATCCGGAGACTTGGGTTTCGGAGCAACGACCAAGTTCGAGACCTAGGGTCGCAGTTTATCGAGCCCTTGTGCAACTTTATCACGGACGTGAAATGGAATGCGTCTAGCTGTCTGGGCGGTGGGTATTACACTTTCGTCTATATGGAATTTGATTTGCTTATCCTTTAATTTTCCAAGCCCATTAAACACTGATTTGTATTTGTCATATAAGTCTGAATACTTCTCATTTCTACTAGATATAGTCTGTATGACTGGTACGATTTCAAGCTCCACGGCGGTTTCATAACTTATCAAATTTTCTGATATCCCGTTCACGACATGAAAGTCCGTTGTAGCGAATTTAGGACCCGATTCTATGACACATACGTATTTCCCTTTTATAGACAGTGGTTTGTTTTGACCGAATGCGTATGCTTTTGTTTTCGTTTTCTGGATTTTCGGCTTCGGTTTCATTTTGTCGATTAACGACTCGTCGAGAATATTCAAGCTACTTCCTGTGTCAACAAGGAAAGTCACATCAACACCATTTACTTTTAAGTTTACTTTTGGCACTTTTTTGTTAGAAATTTTCTTTACAACTCTTAAGTCCAAAAGCCACATCCGTTTCAGAACAAGATTCGTCTTCACTGTTGGTTTCATTGCCAGTGTTATTTTCGGATATTTCGTGTAGTTGTCCTTTTGAATTCAGCCGTTTACGACAAACCCCAATGGAATGGTTTCTTTTATGGCAGTAGTTGCATTTTGTGCCAAGAGCTTGGCATTTTCGCGCATGTGGATAAGTTCCTCCGCAGTTTCTACACTTCAGTATTTCTTTCTGATAAGCAGGATTTTCAGGCTTTCGTTTCTGGGAAGGATGTTTCTTAATTTTGTTTACCAGACGACTGTCATGTCTGTCCATTGCGTGTGCTTGTTTTTCCGCCATTTCCATACTTCTTGCCAAAATTAGGATATCTTTCAATTCCTTTTCTTCTTCTAAGCACTTAATTCTTAATTTCTTTGATACGCATCCTTTTATTATCTGACTTTTAATTTCACCCTCCTTATCACTGAATTCACAATGTTCCGCTTTCTGTCGTAATTTCGTTACATACATATCAATTGTTTCGCCTTGATTTTGCTTCAGATTTCTAAACTCAAATATTTCGAATTCTTTATTCTTTTTTGGCATGAAGTAGTCATGAAGCGCAGATTTTGTTTCTGTATAATTGTCGTCGGTAGTTCCAAGGTTGAGCGTCTCGTATATTTCAAATACGTCCTCTCCGGAGTAGTGTAACAACAATGCCTTTTTTCTTTTATTTTTGTCTATGTTCATTCCCACAAATAAAATCTCTAATTTCGCGACATATTTGTTCCATCTTACACCTGCAGACTGTTCATCACTGTAAACTTCAAATTTCGGAAATTCCGGAATGCTAGCCATAGTTCAATTGTTCATAAATATCCACTGTTTTATTGCACTGATTAAATTGTATTCCATAATTATTCGAAAAGCACGCTTTATCCTCGTCGCCAATGTAATGTTCTGATTATATATATATATATATATATATATATATATATATATATATATATATATATATATATATATGAACATTTCGGACCCTTAAAGAGATTCGTATTATAAATGACTGTCCCAAGACGGGATTGTTTAACACTACGTTTATTCACTACAGCTAATACAAGATAACTGATTTACAGTATAATACAAACATGTATACGTTCTTAGAACCGGCACGCTATACACTAGTGCGGTGCAGGAGGGAGGAGCTACATTTCATGAATGAGTGACCATTACAGAGGGAAGTACTGATTTTGATATTTTTATTTCATACTGTTGTAAATGAAGCAGTAAGAATAAATATGGCTTCTGTTTTACAAAGTGCATAAGCTAATTCCATTGATTAATGTTTATGTTGTAAGATATTTACGTTACTATTGTTAACGTAAATATTGCGATTAGTTTACAATGAGTTATTATACAGATCTGAAGATGAAATTGAAAATCTGACGTTTTTAATAGACATGTTGTGTTTTCGTTAAGTCTATAAAGTTTATTTATTTATAAAATGGAAATAAATTGTGCGCATTTCTTTCTCAAATCCATATAATTGATTTCTATTCATTTTATAAATATCATTAATTTTAGAAATGCATGAATTATGATAATCAAGTATAAAAACAAGTTTTAAAGACTATAAATTTGAAATAATGCATGCCACGAACAACGATATTTTTTGTCAAACGTACTGCAAGTCTGGACGTTTAAAGCAATATATCTTAGTGAAAAGTTGATGAAGGTAAATGAAATAATGAAAGAAGTCAGATTAGTTAATAGCCATATCAGACTATCTGTATGATAAAATTATAGAAAAAAAACAACGTTAATTTTCATTTCAATCATTAAAAGGCTTAGGTCACTTTTATGGTAGCTGATTGTTTTGTTTTCAATCCTTTTCACACGGGAGAGGGAAGGCGGTGTCGGGGTGAAGAGAATGTGGGGATTGGGAGAGAGGAGATCAAAGCCAACCTGTTTAATGTTTACCTGCCTTTGAGTTCTGTGTCATGCAAGATAAGCAATTAGAAATATCATTTTAATGATAATTTGCTAAAACAGTCAAGAAGTTTTTTACTTTTTCTGTTACTGCAGGAATTTTTTTGAATGCATTTTCACTTGTTCAACTATCAAGAACCTAATTAAATTCCTTGTATCCAAAACACATATTACAGACAATTTATTCTGTTGAAAATATGGTTTATATTGATACAGAATCCAGGAACACTGTTAAGGTTAACTGTATGCCGTTACATAACTGGACTACTATTTTGAAAACCATATAATACAAAAATAAGTAATGTATTCTCAAGTTTTAGTTCTGAAACAATAGTGATATTTACGTTATCACAGGATCGAGTATGATGTGTTTATTGAAGACATACATGTTTACAGACACTTGTAAAAATATTCATGTACAAATCTAGTCATACGTGACGAAAAATATGTTTTTGTATAGGTTGTGGGAGTTGTTTTTCAGTTGATTTTTGATTATTTGATATTTACGTTACAGATCTGTTAAGCTGAAATTCAGCATTTCTTTTTATACTGTCTGTATGGCTGATGCAAAATGTTTAGTAGATATTCTTAAATTTTGTTATTGGTTCCTTTGGGTATGTTTTTCAATGACTATAAAAATCATAGGGTCAATATTGTATTCCTAAAGTCATTTAATTTCGATATGAAATTACACTTTTTTTAAAATAGACATGAACAGATATCCATATGCAGATAAGTAATGTAACTAATAATTTTTTTAAATGTCTGCTGGCCGAAAATAGATGACTTTTAAACTTTATAGAAGATTTATTGTACTTAATGCAATAGTTTTCAAAGCATTTAAATCAAATATTTTGCTTGATATTTACGTTACATCTGAGTATTCAAGACAAACCGGGTAGTGTTCCTCTGTAATGAAAATAATGTCTATGATAAATAGATATGTTTGACAGTAATGTTTAATAGTTATGATAGTGAAGTTTGAGGTTGGTTTTGAAACAAAATCATATTCACCTTAACATAAATATTTATGTTTAACGTCTTTGCATTATGCATTTTATGTTAAATTTGCATTTTAAGAGACGAATTTGGAAATCTGTAGTTCAATAAAAACAATGATAATGTCATATTTGGTTTTTACTCTAGTTTTGTACCATCCTTACTAACAAAATGTGTTTTTACCAAAATTTTCGAGCTTCATTAGCAGTTTTCGTCTTGTACTAACTGAAATATAAAAAATGCAGCAGTGGAAAATTACATGTGCACTCATGTTCTTTTCACGACCACTGAACTGCAATTCGAATTTTAACTAATGGCACATTGTCCATTCCTCACCCAGAAAACCCGTTGCTAACAAAAATGTTATGTATGACATTGAGTGAGCACTTTTATGTTTACTCATCTGTTCTATTCTATTTGGGTCATTCTATTGAGATTGGCTGTAAAAGCATTAGGGCAAGATAAATAGGATCATCAATTTCGTATTTGCACAACTGAATGATAGAAACGTCTATATACCATTAATATTCAAATAGAAAATATGCAAATGATTATGTATAAATTAGCTTTCGTGGACATGTCAGTTTAAAACATCACTCTCTCTCTCTCCCTCTCTCTTCAGTTATAAACAAGACAGGTTTCAATAACTTTATATCTATGACCATAAATGACACTGTCCAGCTGACATATCGTTGACTCTATACTTACCCTTAAAAGGAAATGACCTTTTCCCAAACGAACCAGATCGTCAGCATTAAGACTGTTACCATCTACTGATATATACTGAAACAAACATTGCAGCCACGTTGTTTGAAACAATCTCCTGCTATTACAGACAGAAACATGTCGATGAATGCTTTTATATTTTCAAAATTTTTCATTCTATAAAAAAAAGCCAAACGATGAGAATAATTGTTTTAATGTTGTTAGATGCCTAAGCTTCAGTAATATATTTTGTCAGACAAGAGACATATTTGTAGTCTTCTAGTATGTAAAACATATGGAAAAGTACTAACCTCTAAAGATACATCCGACGTTGCGCTTGGCGTTTGTTAAGGGGATGAAAAAACTGGAATGATGAACAACTTAAATATCCGTTTAACAAGATGCTAATCAAAACTAACGATAAACATTGGTTTGAGAATATACAGAAGACAAACTTCTGTCAAATATTATATCATACGTACATAACAAATTTAACGCAACGCTTCTTTTACATGTACTTAATTACTAAATTACTAATGATTTGTTCACACACTTCTAAAATTATGTGTTAATAATTAACATGTCAAACTTAAAACAAAATCAAAGTATGCCACCATATTTATATCGTAATACCTCAACCCATTTTCAAAAAGTTGCAACATTCGAATTAATAAATAAATTGCATCTATTCAAATCACTTAAATATTTGTTTAAACTGCTTCTTTGAAAATGCCATGCGAGATAATTATTCCGATGTGAGCTTTTGCAATTTGACCCCGTTCAGGTCAAAATATTTCGAAAGGGGGAATCTTCCTATCAGGATGAAAATTTAATAGTGTCCAATGTCAAGGATACTAGGAGTATATGAAGGTTTCACAATATTACCCATAAGTGTATGCGAATAGCTTTATATAAGCGAACTTGTGTATGATGGACACAATGGTGTAGATACTTACTTTTCTCCAAAATGCGCTTAGTAATCTTTCTACTTCTAGTTTTAACAAAATAATTTGTTTTGTGTTGAAATAAAATTTATTTGTTTTAAAAAATTCAATACGTTTAAGAGTTTTGTGCCTTTTCAAAAATGGGGTATGGTAGTAAAATGTGTAAGATTATAACACGGTTGGAATTTCTGTATGCCATTCACAATATAACTGTTTAAATGGAAATGTCCGTCAGGTAAAACAACATGTTGGCAAAATAATAAGTGTCTGTGAAAATCGGCAGTGTGTCTTGTCTTTACTGTATGTGGAACAGCGTATAATATCAAAACAGAAAAAAATGAATTTATTTCAAATTTTACCTCCCGCGTTTATGTGTACTCTTAACTTGAAACAAACAAAGACGAAAAAAATATTCTGTAGACATATTGTGTACATTTTTCAACGATGACTTAAGTATTTGCAAAGGATACATTTTTTCTTCCAGATAAACAGGTTCTGCTGGCCCCGTGATCGGACTTGACATATCACTATGGAGAACTGAAAGTACATGTACAAGCATTCATTTCATTTTGTCTAAATGTCAAGAGAGCAGACTAATCCAAAACCAACCAACACAATTATACATTGACATTTTAGAAAACTTAATGTTTACTTTCATATTTAACAACCATTAATTAACGTTTAACATACAATTTACATATAGACTTCCTTACGACTCACCAACAGTAACAAAGTCGTTGTCGTCGAGAACATCTTTGATAGAGTCATCCGGATCTAAAATCGCCCCTCCTTTAGCTTTCCTGACTTCAAACACCTTTTCATTTTTCTCTCCGATATTATGTTTCTTGTAGTATCTCTTTAATGACTCATCGCCAAAATACCTTACCTTGTCGTTGGCTTTACACGGCACAGCAAACCAGTCTCCACGAATTCTTACCGAAAGTTTCATGATAATATTGAATTATACTTATGCAAAGAAATTGTTTTACACTTTTCCAGCTGCAAGATTCAAACATAATATAACGATATTGCGCAAGTATAGACGCAAGTTAATATAATCGGTGACCTGAACAAATTTGTAAAAGTAATTTAACTCTTCCATAAATGACACGTGACCTGTTCTTATCTTAACCGAGCAGTGTTGGCGTAGACGTTGATATTTACGTGTAATTATGGCATTTATCATAATGTAAATGTAAAGAAACGCCGTTCTTTTATACTAAGAAACTCGTTTATTTGGTAACTTACAAATTTCCCCGGGCGTGTTCTAATACTGTAATAGTGATATAAGCGCATAAATTTTCACAAAATTCCAATGTAACCCGTATGAGTTTCATTGAGAAAAGAAACATTTAAAGTAGATGATATATTTTCTTTTGAAAAAGCTAATGTTACAACCTCTAATAACTAAAAAAGTCTGTAACAGATCTGAGGTCAGCAATTATTTACGCAATTAGAATATTGATTAATTTTACATAACTTAGATGTTCGAGTCATATGGGTTTTAACTTCTTAAATTTTCCAAGTATAGAGGTAACAGTACTTTATAGTGAAGACTGGCCATAATAACATTGAAAAACTATGTCGAACATTCACCTTAAATTAAAAAAAACAAAAACAACACACAGCTAAAAAGTTTTTGGTATTATCTACATATACTACCACATAATTACATTAGCACCAGCCTATAACAGGTATCATTCTGTTGATACATCAGAATCAGTGCCGTAACTACGTTGAGGCACCGATGTTTTTTAAGCAACTTGAGTTTTTTGTTTTTTTTTTTTTGTTTTGTTTTTTTTGTCTTTGTTACATTTGATATATCTATGAAATTCACAATTTCTGTTTTCGCTCTAAACAAAATAGATATACATTGTATTTGATACAAATATCTAACATGATTTGTCTCATATTTTCTCTGTTTTCTTGACATGTTCAATAGAGAAATCTAGCAGATCTAGTCTATATATTCAATGAGGCAAATTTATTTTTGTAAATGGTGGATATTTATTTTGTAATGATTGTATATATTTCTTTGTCCATTTTAGAATTTTTAGTGTACTGAAAACTCATTTTGATGTGTCCCATTAAGAAATGCCCAAGTCATAATACATATTGATGAAAATGATACCGCGTCTTGATATTTAGCTAACCTGAAACTTGGTCATAATGTTTGTCTTAATGATCTCTAATTCAAGTTTGATTTTGGGTCATGTGGGATTAAAAACTAGGTCACCCGGTCAAATCAAAGGAAAAGTTTGTGAACATTCTAGAGGCCACAGTTGTGACTCAATCTTTATGAAACTTGGTCAAAATGTTTTTCTTGATGATGTCTAGGTCAAGTTTGAAATTGGGTTATGTCGGGTCAAAAACTAGGTCAGTAGGCCAGATCAAAGGGAAATCTTTTTAATACTCTAGAGACCAAAATGTAAGTTCGAAACTCATGAGAACTGGTCAGAATGTTTGTCTTGATGACCCCTAGGCCAATTTTGAATCTGGGTTATGTATGGTCAAAAATTAGGTCACCCAGTCAAATCAAAGGAAAAGCTTGTGAACACCCTAGAGGTCACAGTTGTAACTTAATCTTTATGACACTTGGTTAGAATGTTTGTCTTGGTGATTTCTAGGTCATGTTTGAAACTGGGTCAGTCGGCCCAAATGAAGGAAAGTCTGGTTAACACTCTTAGAGACTGCAATTTAAGTTTGAAACTCATGAGAATTGGTTAGAAGGTTTGTCTTAATGACTTCTAGGTCAAGTTCTAATCTGGGTCATGTGGGATAAAAAACTAGGTCATCTGGCCAAATCAAAAGAAAAGCTTGCTAACACTCTAGAGGCCACGTTTGTGACCATATCTTCATGAAATTTGGTTTGCCTTGATGATCTCTAGGTCAAATTTCGAATCTGGGTCATAGGGGTTCAAAAACTAGGTCACCTGTTAAAATAAAAGGAAAACTTGTGTATGCAATAGTATGGACAGCGGTTACCGCCAAAATTAGTAAATATACAATCCTTTCATAAACAAGTCAGTCAGTGCATAGCATTTCAACGCCGGTTTTAGAACAAATTTTAAGATATTCTTATGTAAAACTGATCCAGAATCTACATTTATAACAGGGCAAACTTATGAACTGATAGTTTTATTAACCTTTTACAATGCACGTACTCGTGTTTCGTTAAACAGTTTCACATTTGGCTGCATGGCATCAAATTTTGATACGCCGCTCCAAATCACACAACACGGTTTCAGTATGCATTAGACGGCGCCAAGCTTTAATGAATCGTTTCATTTTACACTGCACGTACTCATGTTACGGTAAACGTCTTCACATTAGACTGCATGGCATCAAGTTTTTATACACTGCACGTACTCATGTTGTGTTAAACGGCTTCATATTGAGCTGCATGGTATCATGTTTTGTTGAATGATTTTATAGCACGGTGCATCGCAATACGTTTTTCAATGCATCGTTCCATGTTTAGATGGATGGAATGAAGTTTTGCATGTTTAGATGGATGGAATGAAGTTTTGCATTAAATGGTTTCAAAATACAATGCGTTGAATGCAAATATATTGGACGGGATGGAGTTTTAGACTAGACGGCGTTGAAATGCACTGCACTGACTGACTTGTTTATGAATGGATTGTATATTTACTAATTTTGGCGGTTACCGCCGCCCATACAATATTTTTGTTTTGACGTGCATGAAACTTTGTCAAAATGTTTGTCTGCATGAAATCTCGGATGGACTTTTATCTTGGTCCTATGTTAAAATAGGTCAGCAGGTCAAATCAGAGAATTAGAATTTATTCTATCGCATAAAACTTGGTCAGAATGTTTTTATTATAAAGCCAAAGATAATTTTGAATCTGGGTCACATTGGGTAAAAAGCTAGGTCACTCGGTCAAATCAAAGGAAAAGCTACTCAGAGGCCACTTTTTTGCTCCAATCTTCCAAAAACTTTGTCAGAATGTTTGTTTTTATGGAATCTTGGACAAGCACGAAGCTGTGTCATGTGGGATCAAAAAGTAGGTCACTAGGTCAAATAAAAGAAAATGCTTGTTTTCACTCAAGAGGCCACATTTTTGGTCCAACTTTAATGAAAATTGGTCAGAATATTTGTCTCCATGAAATCACTAGGTCAAAAATGTTTACACTGTTATAATGTGTTTCTCAGGTTAGCGACCTAGGGCAATATTGGCCCTTTTGTTTATACTGACTTACGGAAGAGACAATGACTTTGTGTGTGTTTGTGTGGTGGTAGAGTCAACAGCTTCACATATTTCCCTCCAAGCATTTCTCATATAAGCATTCAATTTTGTACTTTTTCTTGTGAATCACATAACGTTTTGCTAACAAGTTCATGTTTTAACTGGCTTTAAAAACGTACCATTTTCTTGTGAAACTTAACAACTTCTGAGCCCATTACCTGTTTTCCGATTTACCAGTCTAGTATGGTAAACCTGTCAACCTGAGTTGCTCAGACTCATTTGTCTGAAATGACTGAAATACATAGTTTTGCCTTATTGAATTTCCACATTTCTCTAAGAGGGTCCAGAACCCCACCTCTACTTTTACTCAAATTACACAGACGAGTAGTGCGTATGCGTACATTTTAACCTGATTTGCTAAAATGTTTTGTAAGAGATGATGTAAATGCCCCATTTTATCTTGTATCAATTCAAAATTTCCCGGGGAGGACCCTGGACCCCCATCCTTTCTCAAGTTATGCAAGCGAGTACATCGAACTTGCCCTTTCCGAACCAGTTTTTAATTTCTTATCGTTTTACTTCGTCAAGTTTATATTTAAAATATAACTTTCATCTTAAGGATGTAGGAGCGAATTTTTCTAACGTTAAGGCCTATGCTATTTTGACAATGCAAAATTCCTATGTAAAACTGAGATTGTCGTAACAACGCGAGAAATGCACGGGGATATAAAAGAAACTAATAATAATACAAAAATGTATCTCCAAATAAATTATAAAGTATCAATGACACTCAAAAACATGTCCCAACAGTGCACTAGAAGAAAATGCATAGAAATTTTCGGGGTAAGTATTTGGTACCGTAAGTCTCTCATATATATACAATATATATATTATTCAATCAAGGATATGTCAGTGTAAATGAGCTGAGCGTTAGTTTTCTAAGAAAACGTCGTTAAACTGTGTTACACGAATCACACGTGCACCGCTCTTTTACAAAAATATGCCCGCCATGTTTTCTTCAGTGAACGAAATAAAAGGAGTATTTTACCTTAGATTTCCTTATTGTAGAGTACGATTGACCTTCTAATCTAAATAAAGCATCACTTTTTCATAACATCCCACTGTCCGATCTTTCTGATCACTTAACGACCACTCACAATTACAAAATAAAACCAACGTGTCATCAAAATTATCACTTTACACGGCTTCATGGACATCACGGCCTACTAACATTAAATTTGTAATCATGCGCCAACCAAACAAATGATGAAAGATCGAGACTTTTTCAAAGATATGTTTTATTTCCTGTAATTTTCTGATATTCTAACCTTTAAACAACCGGATTGTATGCACAGAAATAACGAAAGATTTATGCAATATAGCTTTTAGTTTAAATTTTGGACCTATCTTTTTCAAGCCCAACAACAGACATGTATATGTCACAAACCCGGCCTGTCCTCGAAATCAGTGTCAAAGGTTACTAGAACATAAATACAATAAATAAACAACCGCTTACTATGATCTTGTAAGTCCTGTAAGATGAAACGGCTCGTGTTTATACATTCATATATATTCCGTATCGGGAACATTGACAATCACAAGTCGATCCTTACCACGAACATGAAAACAGTTACTTTTATGCCTTTGTTTACATTTCAAACATGACGATTCACATATACGTTCAAGAACGTAAATTTCGTGCTTTCCGACCCACATGGTGTGTAAACTTTTGTAATTAAAAGTATGGTGTATTCGGCAAACCATTTGTAATTACCGACGTGGTAAATGTCATTGAGAGTATCAGTTATGTTCACGAAATTTAATTGAATATTTATGTTATATACTTGCAAAAGAAAAACTTGATGGTCATACCGAAGTGGGATCAAAAACTCACTTGAGGTGTAAAACTTTTCACGTAAGGAAGCCATCCAACTGAGGTTAGTGTCTCGATCTAGGTACTAGTATGAGCCCCAAAAGATGTCTGGAGGGGCACCTGGAGCCTTTCCCCAAAACCTGGGAAAAGTTAATTGTGTCGTTTCGGTGTACTCTCAATCAAACAAAATAAACATTGTTCACGTTTTTGTTTGTTTGTTTGTTTATATTTGTATATAAATGAATACGCAAAACGGGTTTGTTTGTTTCTGTGTAACGTCAAAATATAATATTACAATTATAGATCAACAGTGAACGCCACATGCATTATATTTGCACGAGCGTTTAATGCTTTAATCTCACATGTAAAACAAACATATTCCTCATGTATAAAAGGTAAAGGTAAATATATATGTATATGTTTGTGTACTCGTGGAATTAAATGTTAAGTGTAAAAAGTATATATTCACAGTGCAAATCACCCATACTAAATAATACGTACAATATGTTTGCTTTCTCACTGTCTAATATGTCCGAAATGATCTATTCGATTTTTATCACAGAGTTCTAGTTTATTTTTCACCTTAAATTAAAGCAAATGTGTTCAATATAATTTTAAACTTAAACTTTGAAACTAGTAGGTTGTAGCATTCTCTAGGTCAAGGGTATTTTTATTGCCTTCTGTAGTCAGTCATTATCTATTGTAAAAAAAATATTTTTTAACCAAAGTGGAAAATTTCAGGTACTTGAAAATGCAGCTTTCTAAAAGGTCAGTTAGAATTCTCGATGTCATTTGTCAGACATACCTTGTAAATAAATAATATTATTACAAAATTAATAATGCTATTTCTTTGGTTGCACTTTGCGGACTATCTGAGCAGTAGACTCCCTGTAAATGAGCACTACGTAAGCGCTCAGGCCCTTCTCGCACACCATACCTATAGTTCTGACTTCTTTCATGTGTAAAGGCATGTGCACATAAATGACAAATTTTGCCAACACCTGGTAAATTGTAATGTGTTTTTTAGAAAAGTAATAAACGGAAATAGAAAAATAGCTCTCAGCTCATTTACACGGATAGTTTAGCTTTATTATGTATGTTATAGTTTTTCACAGTTATGCACAATGACATAGAATACTTACCCCGAAAATTGTGACACGAACATACTGATAACTTTTCCCACTTTATTTTTTTAATTAAAGTAAGAGTTCAGCACTTCATGGTTTTGATGTATTGTCACATTGGAATAACGTTTGTTTTACAGTAACTTCGAAATTCCTCAGAAATAATATCATGTACCCCACCCACCTAATTCATAATTTCAGAAAAGCATAAGCCTTAAGAATTTTTGCATACTTTGTGAGTTTGAAGAACATTTGTTTCCAAGACAAACAAGAGAAGAAAAAACATAGGTCACAGAACTCGTTTTAATTTTATAGGGCATTTTCTTCACCCACTGCTTAAGCATTTCTGAAATTTTGTAAAATTAGAAAAATGATGGTACTTTATAAAACGTACAATATCCCATATAATGTTATAGCGATTTCAGGTGTTACAGATTAATATGAATACAAGGTGATGCCAGTATTATATAAGCATAAATATCACTAACAATTCTCTTTCATTTTTACATATTGACATAATTACCCCACCCACTTTATTGTCAATGGAAAAAACGTATTTAGATCTACAAAAAAAATTCTGACGTTAAGATTTTAAAAATATTTTGCAGCTTTAATGACCCATAAAAATGCTTCAAAATGGAAAGAAAAAAAGTTGGGGTCACCGTACATCTAAGATTTATTAAGAAAAAACTGTTAAAATTGGTGAATTTTGATATTTTTTGTTCTTTTGGTTTTAATATATGTTTTCTAGATATTTGACATTATCTACCCCTACCCCATTGTAAATTTTACGTCAATTTTAGGCAAATACCAGCCCAAAATAAGGGTGAATTTTTTTTTTCGCAAAAAGTAGATTCTATTTGGTTAAATGGTACATTATTAGCCATATTTTAATTATCTATCATTAATTTTTGGCAAAACTTTTGTTAGAAAGCAATATTCAGAGAATAATTTTTCAAAATGGCGGATAATCTGGAAAAAAACGCTCGTACATCCTTAAATGCTGGACAAATATATGTCACGATCAAAATAACGTGAAAAGAAATTCGAAACAAAACATTGGTTGTAACAGATTTCTGTAACTGATCAAACTGGTACTGTGCGTAATCCGGGTCATACTCGCCTATTCCGAATCACCACAAATGAACTAAAATGGTTTCTTATTACTATCCACAACAACATAAAACTACCATCTTGAATCGAAAACTGAAATTATTTTATGTTAGGAATAGAAATAATCGCATTTAAGGCCAATAAAATGACATAAACGATAGGCATGACACCCTCCTTTGGCATTATTGAAATATGCTGTTTTAAAACAATCATGTGTGCGGTCTTGTCTTTCGTGTGAATAAAATAGTTACATGGTATAATAATACCTCCGCCTTTTTCTTTAACATCTGGCCATGGGTAAAAATAATAACATAAATTAATATTTTGGACACACTGAATCGGCATTTTTCTGCAATCTTTAAACAACATGCAGCAGAACAGAACAGAACTGAAAATGTGTGATTCGGAATAGGCACAATGTATGCCATCTATATTTCCTCTTTAGGCATCTCAATGGTCAAGTTGTTTTTAATGTGGGATATAGGAATGGAATGAACGTAAAATTTCTTTCTTTTTAATCTCCCTTTCGTTTCATTTCGTTAAAAAATTAGAACGCAAGCGCTTCTTGAATCTGACATTTCTGTTTACATTCGTCAGATTTCCACGTAAGAAAAAATATAGCATTTGGATAATGTTGCAAATATGGATTATGTAAGAATAACTTAAACATTTACCAGCAATGAATTATTAGTTTAATGCATTAGATATAAAACCAAAACATAGCTTACGGTTTTTCTTGACGTATGCGCGACGGCTGCTTAATGGCTCGGAATAGGCGAGTTCGCTGTAATGTGTGCATTTCAACCTGACTCTCAAATTCTTTATCGGAGATGTCTTAAAATGCACCATTTTGTCTTTAATAATTTCAAAATTTCTTGGGGAGGACCATTGAAATCCCATCTTTACCTTTATTCCAATTATTCAGGCGAACTTTTTTACCTCATTTGCTCAGATTGTTTTCAAAGGTTGCTGTATAATTTCAAAATAATTAATTTCTTGGGGACCCTGTACGTGAACACCAATTATGCAGGCGTGTAGCGTGTACATTTTACTCTAATGTGCTCAGATTTTTGTCAGAAATCGCTTGAAACTAATAGCGTTGTATTGTATTGTGTCAAAACTTTTTAAGGAGGACCGCTCCAATATTATAGCCGAGCTGTGTGTACATTTCAAAACTGTTTTGTTCAGATTTTTTGTCTGAAATAACTTAAAATACACCTTTTTTCTCGCAGAATTTCAAAATATTTCTCAGGATGGGCCCCTGTAACCCTACCTTAACATATGCCGCAACTCCATGTGCTTTTTATAGTTGTAGAAAAATGTTCAAATCAATTGTTGACTTGTAAAAGTGTAGTCTGTATCTAAGCCCATATATGCAGCACTATAGCGTAGTTACTAACAACAAGTTCTGTTACAAGGTTTACTATAACTTTTATTCTTACTTCATGTTTACTCAGATAAAAAACAAATCAGAAAAAAATATTACAAATCTATAGATTAACTTTATGCATCGAGGCGTGTCTGCACTTTTAGCTCATAACAATACTGCGGTAAACACCGAGTAAAGCGGATAAGTCACTCCTCACTAATTGACGTTGAATTATAGGAACACAAATTTTTATAGCACATATATCTTGGGGCCTCACAATTTGATCTCGTCCAAAGGACTTACAGTAAAACATCTTTGAATGGCATTTAAGTTATAATTTCTATCTACTTTGGTGGCATGGCGGATATTACACATCACGCATTAGTTAGAATATTGATTGGATAGACATCATATATATCACGTCTGAATTAACATATTACTAAAGTTATAAATTAGGAATTTAAACGCACGTAATAAAGTTGGGAGAATATTACAGAAATGTTAATAAGGAACATGATGTAGCACTAATATAACATCTGTTGTTTACAACTTTGCAAATAGAATTCGTGATCAGGCAAGTTGGTTACATGTATATATATTCTTTTTTTTGGTTGGATTTAACGTCGCATCGACACATGATAGGTCATATGGCGACTTTCCAGCTTTAATGGTGGAGGAAGACCCCAGGTGCCCCTCCATGCATTATTTCATCACGAGCGGGCACCTTGGTAGAACCACCGACCTTCCGTAAGCCAGCTGGATGGCTTCCTCACATGAAGAATTCAAAGCCCCGAGTGAGGCTCGAACCCACATCGATGACGGGCAAGTGATTTGAAGTCAGCGACCTTAACCACTCGGCCACGGAGGCCCCTTGGTTACATGTATAATTTTCAGACAAAATTGAAATGCAATATATATGTAATAAATGTCGACGCCCCTGAATAAGAAGGGCGTTAGTGTTAGTTACGCCCTTTTATGAATTATATATTTTTTGAAACTACATAACAAAGGGCATAATCCTATTAAAATATAATACATGTATGTTACAAACTGCTGTGTTGACCAAATTCACCAATAATAAAAGGGCGTAAGTAAAAACGTTTTTCAGAATCGTAGTAATAGAAAGGCGTATCTGCACTGAAATGTTGTACCAGAAGGGTCCACTTACACCCTTCTGTTACTTCTATAGAATAAGAAGGGCATATCTGTCATAGACAGTTTTTTTTTCCGTTTTGCCGAAAACTATGATTTTCCACTTACGCCCTTCTAATTCTGAGGCGTGGAGTGTATACGATTAAAATGGACATCAAATGTAAATAAAATCAATTACAAAACAATATTTTATAAACACATATGATAATACAAACATGTAACTATGTTATAACTCTTCTGCCTCGGTGTTTTTTCAGGGCTGGTTACGGCACTGAGAATACAGACTAAAACAGTATTTAGTGTGTGGTTTAACGCATTTTAAGGTCATATCTACCAGATTCAGTGATATATTTTAAGTTGTTTTCCTCCAGCGGATAAAGTTTTAGGAAATGCATCCTGAAGGCTTAGGATGGTATTACAAGATCTAAAAGTCTTATTATCTGCCTAAGTTCAAAACAGTTGCCGCTTTTACTACCTAGAATAGCACGGACTGTTGCATATATATTTTCATTTCTAATCCAAACAATATGGGCACAGGACCTGAACAGAATTCAAGAAAGGTAGTGTCAATGTAGCTGTCATTTTTCGTAATATATAAATTTACATAACAAATACCTTCAAGGAAGCCTCTCAAAATATCTTAATTAAGCCCAACCCAGGATTTTCAGAAGGCGTACAGTAGGAAAAGTTAACGGCATATGACACCGACCAAAGAAAGTCATAACTATAGGAGTTCAGCCGCCGATGTCCTACCTGTAGTCGGGGTAGTGGCCATAAAAGGTGCCGCTTTGGATACGAGCTGTAACTTAATTTATATGTCTCCACCGACGGCATGTAACAACATTTGTTTCTTGATCTACAAGGAGTCCTCAAGCGGCGACAAAGGTATAACAATACTAAGTTGGTTTGACAAGTTGTTCACAGCAGTTCTAAATAATCATCATAACTGGTATTTGGAATATTTCATATAAAGAACACTACTAATAAAAGACCAGTGCCTAAGAACTATTTTGATACAATTTTTGTTTTATCAACAAATCTGATCAAGATATGATGGATTATCATCTACAGGGTTGTCATTTCAAACAATGAATGGTTACCATGAAAACAGTGAAATAATTTTATTTTACAAAAAGCCTTTTCATGGGAATATTCTTTATCTTAACACCATTGGTTCCGCCGAACAATTTGGTACCTATGAAATAGGGGGGTGGGGGGGGGGTGCAATGTTAACATTACTGGCTCCTGGCTTATTCGTAGAATGGTACAGAAAATGCATTAAACAGTGAGGAACTGGTAACTATGAGTTGTATTGTTTGATAGATAGCGTCATAGCGACGTTAGGCCACGTAAGCTGCATCCTTTTGAAAGAGCGTTTTCAATCTGTGTTAATGGGTTTTAAAACATATAAGCAAAACGAAAGAATATTGTCTGCATATACCCAGAATATCTAGATCATGATGTAGCCACTTATCTACAAACCAGTTCCGTGATAAAATTTATCCGGTGTATGTTGCCTACTGAAAAGTTAAAGCGTTAGTGTAAAAGTCATTAATTCTTCGGGCCTACTGCCGTCAGGCCATTATACATTTCTTCAGGCAATTATTTTGTAATCGCACCTAGCAATTAAGTATGGAAATTAATGCTATATTTCTTAAGAATGCGTTGAAACTTAATTACTGACAGATTATATGTTACGGAAACACATGAGAATTAGTTGTTTTTACTACTTTTTACGATGGAAATCGAAAAGCGTTTGTAACGCTTTACTCGAGGTAAACTGCCTCGATTATAAATTTCTATATTTAACGCGCATTATTAAACACTAAATCCTCAACAGCGTTATTGGTAACATCAGCGGAAAACTCCTTTATTGCCTCGGCGGTCCGGGTTCGATTCCGGACGCGGTCATCTTTTTTCTTGATTTTGGCATTTTTAAAATAGTTTAGAAACAAAACCTCATATTCAACTGTTCATAATATGACCAACCTTCAATTTGGAAGAAAGATCCTTTTTAGCCAAAATCTGGAAGTCAGTGCCTTTATGCTCTTATTAAATCCCTCTCGAGGCACGGAAACAGGTGGGTAATTGTTCTTTGTCCTTCATCATCTCTGGTGTTACTCTTGGTTCACTGATTTCTGGGATGTCATTAACACGTATACGGTTCAATCGCGTTTTGATTTATATATCTTTACTTGCGCATATTTGTGTTTTACAACAACAACAACATTTATTTAGCAAACTCCACATAACATATGTCTTTGGATGTGATAATGTGGTCACTGTTACATAAGGCATTCACCGGAAAGTAATTTTATTTACTCTATCTTGTAATCCATGTGAAAGAATATGATAGGGGTAAAGCGTGAGGTTTACTGCCTGTAAATTCCCCGGCGGTGGTTTTACCACTGACTGTCCGAGGTGGTGCCCTGTCGTGTTTTTTCTTAATGTATGTTCGTGTCTGTTTGATTCATTTGTCTTCATTTATATGCGCGTGCTCCATCGTAGAGTCCCCATCTTTAACTTTAAAAGACAGTTTAAAACAGAAGTTAAAACGAATGGAAAGTATATGTATTGCTGCCAAGGTTAGCGCACCTCCATACTGTGTAAGCTTTGTGTGACTTAGAAACACCATGGAAATATAAGAATATCCTTTTACTCGTGGGATAAACCCATTCTAAGTTCACATTATCCTTTGAGATCTCTTGATGATAGTCTGCAAAACCATACAAGTAAAGCTTATTGCAAGACCAAAGTTACTGCGCATGAAAACTCACTGAGTAATTGTCTCTTCTCATAACATTCAGTTGTGGTCTCTATCGTGTTCACAAGCCAAAAATAGCAAAATTTGGCCCTTTGAGGAGCCATAACTCTGGAACACATGATGGGATCTGGCCAGTTTTCGAAAGAAACCGAGATATTATGCCAATACAAGTTGTGTGCAAGTTTGATTAAAGTTGATTGCAAAATGTGGTCTCTATCGTGTTCGCAAGTCAAAAATAGTAAATTTTGGCCCTTTAAGGGGCCATAACTCTAGAACCCATGATGGAATCTGGCCAGTTTTCGAAAGAAACCGAGATATTATGCCAGTACAAGTTGTGTTTTTAAATAGATGCAAACACAGTCCTCTCCAGATTACGGTATTTTCACGTATGTACAAAATGGAAAGAATGTGTGCAAAGCATATTATGTTCTCATGATAAAAAGAAAAAAAATCAAGAGAATAAAAGAAAAGAGAATAAAGGTGTGAAATACAATGCGAATCCATGCAGGTTGAATATTTTTATCATTACTGTAAATACTACTCCGATATAATTTTAAACTTTGAAGTCTTGTTGGAGATGACTGTACATGACAAAGAACATTCCGGTATCGGAGTCCTGTCCTTTTAAGGAAGAAGAAGAAGCGACAAAAACATTGTCAGTCACAAGTCCATGGTTCTTAAATGGGGCTTCAGAAATAAAACGGGTTGTTAGAGGATTAACCGTAAAGAGAAAGAAAATACTTATGCCAACAGTAATTGGGTCAAATGTGTAAGAGTTCACTTCGGTCATATGGTACGTAGTCAAAAAAAACAACATCTTTGGACGGTATCTAATGTGATGGCTTTATAGGGATTCTACAGACATAACTAGCATTATACTTAATCAGGTAAGTGTAGCATTTGCCTACAATATAAAAACTCTTATCCCAAAGAGGCATTGTACCGAGTACACTTGCTTGGTAAACTTGATTTGAGTGGATAAAAATATATTAACTATAGAAGACCAGACGAACACTACAATTTTATGCCAAGTGGTCTTCATAGGCACAAAGGGCTGGAGCCAGAATGCTACTTGCCTTCATCTGCTACATATCCCAGTGCTTATATATGGACTCGAGATTATCTTACCAAACAAATTACAGATGGATAAGATCGAAGTTTTCCATAAGAAATTGTTAAAACAATTTTTTTCTGTCCCACAAAATACGGCGGATGCAGCAATGTACGTTTTATCGGTTTTCTTCCAATTGAAGCTCAAATTCATCAACAACATTAACAGCCTGATAAATTTTATTGTAAAAGAAATAGCTGAAAGACTGTCAAGTCAGTAAGAACAATTAATAGCTGGTTTATTGAAATTAAGAAACTATTCTGGAAATACGAACTTGGCAGTGTGGATGAACTATTACTCACTCCTATTGATGTGCGTGAAATTAGCCAGAGCAGCCAGAGTAGCCAGAGTTCAGCCAGAGTTCGGCCAGAGTTCAGCCAGAGTAGCCAGAGTTCAGCCAGAGTTTAGCCAGAGTAGCCAGAGAAGTCAAAACTCTGGTTACTCTGGCTAGCCAGAGTAGCCAGAGTTCAGCCAGAGAAGTCAAAACTCTGGTTACTCTGGCTGGCCAGAGTAGCCAGAGTTCAGCCAGAGTTCAGCCAGAGAAGTCATAACTCTGGTTACTCTGGCTGGCCAGAGTAGCCAAAGTTCAGCCAGAGAAGTCATAACTCAGGTTACTCTGGCTGGCCAGAGTAGTCAGAGTTCAGTCAGAGTAGCCATAATTCTGGTTACTCTGGCTAGCCAGAGTAGCCAGAGTTCAGCAGGAGTAGCCAGAACTCTGGTTAGTTACTCTGGCTGGCCAGAGTAGCCAGAGTTAAGCAAGAGTAGCCAGAGTTCATCCAGTATCCAGAACTCTGGTTACTCTGGCTGGCCAGAGTAACCATAATTCAACCAGAGTAGGCAGAGTTTCTAGATTTTTAACATGTTCTGGTTACTCTGTTCAGCCAAAGTAGCAACAGTAGCCCGAGTCACCAGGATATCATTTGCTCTGGTCACTCTGGCTGTTTCTAACAGAGTAGCCAGAGTTCAGCCAGAGAAGCTAGAGTTTCTTGGATTTTAACATGTTCTGGCTACTCTGATCAGCCAGACTAGCCAGTGTAGCCAGAGTAACCAGGTACCATGTATTTTCAGTCTTAGCTAAGTTTAATTATGAAACTTAATATGTCATTTCTATCTAAATAGCATATTTAAAACTGAATTTCAAGTTAATAACTATTTTCAAGTGGTTAATTAAAGTAGCTCTGGTTACTCTGGCTGGCCAGAGTAGCCAGAGTTTCTAGGGTTTTAACATGTTCTGGCTACTCTGGTCAGCAAGAGTAGCCAGAGTAATCAGGTCCTGTGTTCGCAAAACATTTTCAGTCTTAGCTGAATTCGATCTTGAAACTTAATATGTTATTTCTTTCTAAATAGCATGTTTAAAACTGAATTTCAAGTTAATAACAATTTTCAATTGGCTATTTATAGTAGCCAGAGAAGCCAGAACTCTGGTTACTCTGGCTGGCAAGAGTAGGCAGAGTTCAGCCAGAGTAGCCAGAAGTCTGGTTACTCTGGCAGGCCAGAGTAACCAGAGTTCAGCCAGAGTAAAACGATTTTATTAGGATTTTAACATGTTCTGGCTACTCATACCAAAGCAGCGTAACATCAATGTTTGAAACTTAATGGCAGACACTAGAACATAGAAGAATACATGCATCCCGATTAATGTTATACAAATAACCATTAATCAAATCATTCAGTTTCAGTTTTAATATTGCATATGCCATGGTTTTATGATTTACCTACATATCTGCGATATGTCACATGTTTAATTGTTAAGCGCCCTTGAACGTATATTTTATATTAAATGGGCGCTCAACAAATATGGATTAGTAATAATAATAATAATGATAATAATAATAATAATGATAATAATCTCATATACTAAGGTTTTTCTGCAATGGATGCAATATGGTGTTACAGTATTCTAATTGTGGGCGAACGTATGTTTTTAGGCAGTTTCTGTAATATTATTGTTATCAAATTGTACATATTTTTGTATAAATCTGAGTGCTACTAGCTTTTGAAGATGTAATATTTCAGTAAGTGTTTCAAAGTTAAGACATCACTAAGATATGAAGCATTTTCTGTAGTTTTTAGGTCTTGATTAAGTAATATATATGGTTAGGTTACTCATAGACCCTGTCTGATCATGTCTCCTAACCCATTTCATGACTGTCAGGTGAGAATAGCATATACGACGTGCAATTTCGCGACATGAAAGTTCGGCGTCAACCATGCTAATGGCCTGATGGCGTTGATCGTGCCTTAAACGTGGCATTCTTAGCAAGGATATTCTGGGTTTTTTGACGTATTCCTTTTAGTCTGTCGACTAACTTTTAAGTGCGATGAATGATTTGCGATAGAAAATTCGTACATGTCGACATTGCTAGAAAAAGTCATTTTGCACGTGCAGCCCGTGCCTCAAATGGAGTTAATCGAATTTGACAAATCTTTACACCAGTGACGTCTCAGCTGCGTCAAAAATGTAGTCGTGTTATGCCTTTAACACAGTCCAGTGCGATTTTTAAAATATAAGGGCCATTAGGGTGGTAACTTTTCAGTGACGTTGAGTATATATAAACAAACAGCCTTTGCATATACCCTGTTACTTTTTTTTTGCAAAGTGTCATTTTCTGTTTCGTGTTACTCTTAACTTTGTTCGAAAATCATGCCGTCTTACAGTTTCTTTGTTGTTGTTGTTGTTATTTTATATTTTTAGGCGTGTTTTAAAGACTTTCAGTCTACCATAAATATATAGACCTGTCCGCTTTAATCTTTGTGAATTTCAGCCTTCATATACCACACACACAAAACGCAACAGGTCTAACTTTTTATTTACATTATAATTATATACAACAGTTAGTGCAACCTAATCATGTATAATATGATTTTTATGAAAAAGGGTCATACATTTTAAAAATGGCTCTAGTTTACATGTTTGTCTGTATTTTCTCTGGCTTTTCTGGCCAGCCAGAGTAACCAGAACCCGTGCGCATTTCAGTTATTCCTGGTTACTCTGGCCAGCCAGAGTAGCCAGACTATGTGAAAATTATTAAACAGGCTGTCCTGGTCAGCAACAGTAACCAGAGTTCTGATTAATCTGGCTACTCTGGCAACAGGTTTTACTGTATTTTCTTTGGCTATTTCTGATTAGCAGGGTAGCTAGTACCAATGGCCATCTCGAAAATTCTGGCTGTTCTGGCTAGCCAGAGTAGCCAGACCAAATCAAATCATGGTCACTCTGACTACTCTGGCTGACCAGAGTAGCTAGAAAATATAAAAATCCTAGAACGTCTGGCTACTCTGGTTGCAGTCTAAAAGATAAGACAATTCTTTGAAGTCCGTTTTATGAATCACTTGATATATATAAAACACTCAAAAATCAAACCTGAGAGAACCAAAAGGGTCATTTCGCAATAGGTATTACAGTATTTTCTCTGGCTATTCGGGCTAGCCTAGGTAGCTAGAACCAATGGACATTTCGGACATTCTGGCTGTTCTGCCTAACCAAAGTAGCCAGAGCAATTGACATCCTGGTTACTCGGCTACTCTGGCCAGCCAGAGCAACCAGGTTTCTGGCTACTCTGGCTGAACTCCGGATATTCTGGCCAGCCAGAGTAACCAGGACTCTGGCTACTCTGGCTGAACTCTGGCTTCTCTGGCTAAACTCTGGCTGAACTCTGGCCAGCCATAGTGACCAGAGTCCTGGCTACTCTGGCTACTCTAAATAGCCACTTGAAAATAGTTATTAACTTAAAATTCAGTTCTGAACAATGCTATTTAGATAGAAATGACATATGAGTCGTGCCATGAGAAAACCAACATAGTGGGTTTGAGACCATAATGGATCCAGACCAGCCAGTGCGTCAGGATCCATGCTGTTCGCTAACAGTTTCTCAAAGTCCAATACGCTTTAAAAGCGAACAACATGGATGCTGACAAAACTGCGCGTATGCGCAGCCTGGTCTGGATCCATGCTGGTCCCAAAGCCACTATGTTTGTTTTCTTATGGCACGGCTCAATTATTAAATTTCATAATCAAATCCAGCTAAGACTGAAAAACTTTTGTGAACATGGGACCTGGTTACTCTGGCTACTCTGGCTGACCAGAGTTGCAAAAACATGTTAAAATCTTACAAACTCTGGCTCTCTCTGGCCAGCCAAAGTAACCAGAGCAAAAGGAATCCTGGTGACTCGGGCTACTCTGGATACTCTGGCTGACCAGAGTAGTCAGAACATGTTAAAATCCTAGAAACTCTCCTACTATGGCTGAACTTTGGCTGAACTCTGGCTACTCTCGCTGAACTCTGGCTACTCTGGCCAGCCTGAGTAACAAGGGTTCTGGCTACTCTGGCTACTCTAGATTAACCAGAGTTCTAGCTACTCTGGCTACTCTAAATAGCCACTTAAAAATAGTAATTAACTTGAAATTCAGTTTAAACATGCTATTTAGATAGAAATTACATATTAAGTTTCATAATCAAATTCAGCTAAGACTGAAAATGTTTAGTGAACCAGGTTACTCTGCCTGCTCTTTAAATCCTAGAAACTCTTGCTACTCTGGCCAGACTAACCAAAGCAAATAAAAATCCAGGCGACTCGGGCTATTCTGGATACTATGGCTGACCAGAGTAGCCATAACATTTTAACATCCTACAAACTCTGGCTTTTCTTGCTGAACTCTGGCTACTCTGGCCAGCCAGAGTAACTAGAGTTCTGGCTACTCTGGCTGAACTCTGGCTACTCTGGCCAGCCAGAGTAACCAGTTATGGCTGAACTCTGGCTGAACTTTGGCTACTCTGGCCAGCCAGAGTAACCAGAGTTATGACTTCTCTGGCTGAACTCTGGCTACTCTGGTTATTCTGGCTAGCCAGAGTAACCAGAGTTTTGACTTCTCTGGCTACTCTGGCTAAACTCTGGCTGAACTCTGGCTACTCTGGCTAGCAAGAGTAACCAGGGTTTTGACTTCTCTGGCTACTCTGGCTAAACTCTGGCTGAACTCTGGCTACTCTGGCTGAACTCTGGCTGAACTCTGGCTACTCTGGCTACTCTGGATGCTCTGGCTAATTTCACGCACATATGTACAGCACATATTTTAGAACACGGTTAAAGTGATTATCAACTGAGATGAAGTATATTATTTAAACAATCTAGATAATTCTATGTTATAATACAAAATTATAGCGGTAGAATCAGACTTTCTCAGTTTCAAACTTTATACAGGCTATATATAAATGTATAAAGATGCTTCGATGTAAGTCTGTTATGTATAATTCTTTTTTAGCTTTCCCGGTGTCGAGACCCTAATCGAAAGCGAAAGATATTAGGGAGTCAAGCTGGGAATAGAGAGGAATGGGGAAGGGGTAATTTAAGAAATCTTATATAAAAAGATTGCCGAGTATTTTTGTTAAATGGTGTGTGTATCTCAGTATGACTTTAAAACATTGTACTCTCTGTACGTCACACATAGTCAAGGAGGTGAAACCTGAATACATTTCCACTATTTGTTCTAAATAATGCATGTTACTTAGCGTAATGAAATTCTCATTTCCAAGGGTTCTATGCAGAGTAGACCACATATTTTGTCGAATGGAATCATTCGCTCTGCAAAAAAGCAGAAGGTGTTCTGCAATTGAATCAGAAATCAGTTTACAATTTGGGCAAATTGAAGCATATCTATTACCAAATAGTTTGCTGATTGTTGCGACTACAGTTCTACAATAAGGCAAGTAATCGCGATAAAGCTGACAGAATCGCCATACGGCACACGGAAGTAACTCTCCGTGTAGGCTAAGAAAGGCATGCAAACATTCATTGTTAATTAAATTTGACCTGTACTGAAAGTTTGCGTAATCTTTGACTTTTCTTTTTACTACTGATTTCCATGTCGAAACAGTTGGAAATTTCGCGGTTTTAACAAAATCATGTATAAAGTGTCTTAAATCATATTTGCCGAGTATGCGGTAAATATCCGGCATATAACCTAGAATTTTACTGGGTTTGTTAAGAAATTGCACGAGACGGGTAGCAAATAGTGTCTGAACTTGTTTATTCCCATCTAAATTACAAACTTGGCCTAGAAACAACAGCTTTCGTTTGTCAATCTCTTGTTCAAGAGTGAGGGCACCGACACAACCCAGCGCTATATCCTCCGTGTATACCGCGGCATTGCCTGCATAAATTTGATGCACTGACGGTGTACTCTTTCTAACGACTGTAATTGACTGTCCGTAATACCACACCACAGTTCGCACCCGAATAAAGCCTTAGATAAAACTACTGACTGGTATAGGTGTTTGACTGTTAAGGGGTGTAGACCATTTTTATGTACACCTACATTTGCCATACTGAAGAAGGTTTTTCGTATTTTAGAACAAGATTCATTGATGTTCACGTTAAGGGTCATGTACTTGTCACAATAGACACCTAAATGAATGTACGATTCGGATTCATTTACGTTTGTTTCTCCTAATTTCCATTGTCTTAAGTTTAACATTTTTTCTTTCTCATTGAAAACAATAACACTGCTTTTGCTTGCATTGTACAAATACCTTTCAGTTTTTGAGTTTTTATGACATGTATCCATTAAGTGTGAAGGCCATGTTTACTTAATGAAAGAAGTACCATATCATCAGCATGGGTGGGACATCCGTAAGGCATTTCATGTATATTAAAGGATGTTTTAGATAACTCTATGGCATTCATTAAATCATTTATGAATAATAAATAGAGCCAGGGACTTAGGCATTGACCTTGGCGCGTGCCTTGTTCTATTTTGATCCAATCTGAAGTTAGACCTTGATCTTTACACAGCTTGAAACGTTTACAAACATGTTGGATATAATTTTGTATAGCTGGCAATTGACTATCTTGGACAGTTTTAGCATGAGTAAAGAGTGTGAGACTCTGTCAAATGCTTGAGGGACGTCTAGAAAGCAGGCATATAGTTTTGACCTATTCTCTTTTGCAAAGTAGATACTCTCGCGCAGCAGGAATGATGACATTACGCAACTGTAATTTTTCTGAAAACCCCCTTGTAGAGCGTTAACCTTAAAGCTATTATTCTTGTCAATGATATCCAGAATAACCTTTTCGTATAATTTTAATATATTGGAGCATAAGGATATTGCTCGATAGCTGTTTGGATCGTTTTTCTTTTTATTACCGCCTTTAAAAAGTACAGTTATAACACCCTTTTTAAGGTCGTCTGGGATATGACAGAAATCAGACATTTTTTGGAAAAACTTTGTTATGACGATAATAATTAAATCCCCGCCATGTTTAATATGTTCGTAATTGATGCGGTCATACCCAGCGGCTTTACCATTTTTGCAGGTTGCTAACTGTTTACGGACCATGGACTCTTCTATCTTAACTTTAGTAGAATCATTGATATTTGCATTCCGTTCAAAACATTGCAATTCCTCTTTACGAAGTTTCATATACTCATCATCAAAGTCAGCATTTCTCGTAGGTTTATATAGTTCAGTAAAATAGTCCCTCCAGCCCCGATTTATATCAACTGGATTATTACAAATGTTATCGTTAAAATTCATTTCGAACACTGGAGAAGTCCTATTTTTCTTTCTCTCTTTATTAATTAATCTCCAAAATTCATTATTGTCTATTTCTGCGGCCGTATCAATTTCATTCTCGACCTTTTCAACATACTGTTGGACTACCTTTCGATGTAGAGTTCGAAACATACGTTTAGAATCCTTGTATTCTTTAAAACTTGTACAATTCTCATATCTTGGGCGGTTTTCATTTAACCATAAAGTTCGTTTGATAGACATATTTTTATGGTAACGATCTAAATCATTATTCCAGTACGGCTTTATGAAGGGTTTAAATTTTGATTTCGGAATGCACTTATCCGATGCTTCCTGTATTGTGCTTATGATTTTGGAGTAAAGTTCGTCGATATCTTTTGTTGAAGAAATTTCTCTAGATATGCACTCACTCAATACATTACTGCTGTTTAAATATGCGCGAAATTTGTCAATATTCTGCGGTTTAACATTTTTCCAATTAATCCTGTTATTTGCGTTTATGTTTTTGGTGGCTTTATTTTCGTTCACAGAGATGGCTATTGTACAGACTAGCGGGCGGTGGTTTGAAACATTTAAACAGTTTTCATCAAGGATAAAACATGCCTTAACACAGCCTATATCATTTTGAGAAAGCAGAATATGATCGATTAGAGTTTCTCTTGAGCTATTGTAAGACACGTTACTATAATACGCCCCATTACGTAACTTAGTGCCGTCAAGAGCTATCAAATGATTTCGGATCATAATGTCAATAAGCAAATTACCCCGATTGTCAGGTTGAAAATTGAGTTCGTGTCTGGCTGGAAGTTCTACATTAAAATCGCCCATTACCAACACTTTACCCTTATCTTTATATTGACAAAGTGTGTTCTCTACATCATTGCATATTTTTAAATATTGCAATCCGATGATTTTTGCATGGAAGGTATGTTTGAAAAACATAAAGGTATTCACCTTCAGCTACATTTACTTCTATGCCTATGATGTATTTTGAATTCAAATATAGAGGTGCGACAATACTGTTTAAATTTTGATTCCAAAGAATAGCAATACCCCCTTTACCAACACGCCTATTTCCTGGAATGTTGAGGTCGGAGTCCGCTATAGAATGGCTGATATATTTAGTATTAATTTGATCTAGAAACCTTAGGTTGTGATTGTACAGCCGATGTTCGGCTATTCCGCATATATCTACATTGTGATTTTCTAAAAAGTTGCTCAGATAGCTGGCGCTCGACATTATTCCCGTCGCATTCCATGTAGCTATATTAAAATCGGTTTGACTCATGAATTTAATTGTCATCGTTGTAGTCTAATACCGAGTAGCGGTTAAAGTCACTGTGACCATAGCCGAGCCAGGCATCAGACCACTCCTGACTTCTCTTGTTCTCGTAAAAATCATCTCTGTCTCCATGATGCTGAACATGCGATCTATAGACTTTTCGAGATAGCCACGGACGACACGATACGCCATCTGGCCAAAAATAGGGGTCGTCTGTCATTTCGTTAGCACACTCATCGGCTTCGACATTCACTCGAATGGTAACATTTCCAAATTTATGTTTCCTGATCGAAACGTGTGTAACTTTTGGCCCGCGTTTGTTAATATGGTTCGCTATTTTTTGTTTCTGTTATAAAAGGTTATAGACGGTTAAGTAGTTTGTTCCAGAATAGTTTCGAACAGCTGGACAATACAACCTAAACTGAATTAAACACAGAAGATATAAATTTTGGCAATTTCTAGTGTCATGTGTGATTTTAAATGCTTAGATCTACTACTATATAAGTTCAACATTTCATTTGAGTCATCTTTGTGCACATTTATATTATACATACATTTGTTAAAAAAAAAAACACACATTTTATAATTGTCTAAAACACATACTATCTTACATTTTACAATTAACCTAAAGTTAAACCTATTTGCTATTAAAAATTATTGTATTACAATAAAACTTCAATGTTTCACAATATTCGCAGTAAGACCATAAAACATTTGTTAAGAGGTGTCCTACATGAACCGCCGTCTTATCTGCTGCTTATCAGCGATTATGTAATAGTCGCTAATTGATGGGCAATTTTGCAAAACAGGGGTCCTCGTGGACCATGAAGATTTGTAGAGTAGGAATTAATTTTCCTTTATGGAATGTTGAATAATAATAAGTTATAAAAATGTCTTTGTTTTCATAAAAGATTTCTGCCAATATCATGATAATGAAAAAGGTCGTATACCGGTGAAAGTGATTATTGTATTTGATAAATATATACTTGTTCTTTTTTTTTTCAATTTGAATAATAAGTTTCGTAAAGTGTACCTTTTTTCATCTTCTACTGAAATGCACGCACGGGTAAATAAATCAAATTATCACCACAGTTAATATGACCATCATTCATTAATTTGTAATTTATACTTTTACGTTCACGCAGTGATCAGTGAACGTAAAGAAGTCATGGTTGTAAGTAATATTTTAGGCACATAAATAACAAAATTTTCGCGAAATGTTTCAATTATTGAACAGTTTATTGTAATATCGTCAAAAATTATACCGGCACACAGCTTGTAAAGCAATTACATAGAATTAATTCTAATTGCCTTTTTAATTTAATGCGGACTTTTTAAGACCAATTTATTTCCAATTAAAGATGTGACTTAAAGTTTGCCAATTCAAAAAAGTTTTACTTTTAATCATAAATATTATATAAATAAATAAATAAATAAATAAATAAATAAATAAATAAATAAAATGCTCGAACAGATATGCAACACATTGATAAGCATTGCCTTGTGCCGTCGTACCGTCAAGTAAATATTTGTGAAAAGCGTGCTCAAGATTGCGATTACTTCATTTTCAAATTAAAATGGAAGCAAATTGTCATAATTCAATTTTAAAATAAAAATTACCCAGACAATGTTCAGACAATGGAGAATACTTCACGAGGTTATAAAATAATGTCATTTTGATAGGAAATGTTTTTATAGCCTTTTAAAACCTGACATAACCGACCTTTTCAAAATTTCTATATAGAAATACATAGAAACCATAGTCATCAACTTCAAACAAAAATGGAAGCAATAAGTTTTTGTATCACATCGATAAAGGGCAAAAAATGAAGATTACTTCACGAGGTTATAAAATTTTGTTAAATAACGATAAAATTGCGTTTTAATGTTTGAAATATATTTTCCTATACAAATCTATAGTAAAACTGTTTATCGATAAACGTTATCGGGTCCGTGATCCGTGTATATTCAAGGGAGACTACTTTTGCCGAAACTACTGGTCAGTGTATTGGAATGTTGGCCATGTGTGTACTTGGATTCCTGGTACCTTTCCTTTTCTTTCGGGCAAGGATACCAAACTATAATACAACTATTAACGATATTAATGTAGATCCAAACATTGCAAGTTAAATTTATTTACTGATTAGTTACTCAAACAGCGTTTGAAAAACTATCTGATCATGTGTACGGTCTTTTCACTGTTAATATATTACTAGTCTATCTTTTTAGAATAGTCTCCATCCGGAACACAACATGTATCACTTGATGATATTGAACAATGTATATCATTATTTGTATAGACATGTACATTTATGCACTTTCAGACAATTCTGGTTTATGTTGGTAGATTTATTTCTCCAACTACGCTTGATATTATATATGTAAATATCTTTTCTGGCACATAAAATCAATTTTGTGATGAATGTATGATGCTTTTGATGTGGAAAAGGAAATAAATTATAAAACAAAAAACAACACTTTATGTTACGGAAACACATGAGAATTTGCTGTTTTTACTATTTTTTACGATGAAAATCGAAAAGCGTTTGTCACGCTTTTGCTCCAGGTAAACTGTCTCGATTATTAATGTTATTATCCATTACTTCAGCTATAGCTCTATTGGTTATATCTTTATTGCCGCGGCGGTCCGGGGTTTGATTCCCGAAGCGGTCATCTTTTTTTTTTTTTGATTTAGAATTTTTAAAATATTTTAGAAACAAATATTCATATTCTAATGTTCATAATATGACCAAACTTCAATTGAAAGATTTGTTTTCCAAATCTGGATGTCAGTGCCTTTAAAATGCAGTGATTGTAGGTTTATATGCAAGGTCCTTGCTGTTGGTTAAACCTTTAGTGACGTGGTTAGAGTGTCCGACTACCGTACGGATTACGAGGTCCGTGGTTCGAGCCCCAGTAGGGACCTTGGTATCTCCTCTCCGAGGGCTTACTCTAATGGTGTCAGAAGTCATGCGGTTGGTATGGAGTGTTATTCTGGAGAGCTGGTGAGCTCTGAAAAATAAAGGGAGAGGATTGTTGAGGGCCACTTCCAACAGCCTTGCTATTGGGTTAACCCTTTAGCGATATGGTTAAGAGTGTCCGACTATGGATGATGAGGTCCAGTAGCGACCTTGGTCTTTTCTCTCCCAGGGTTTACTTTAAAGATTAACATGAATCTCCAAATTCATTACATTTTGACTGCAAAATTTCAAACTTTGAACGAGACCTGTCACGGAACATGGAATCTTTGCTGAAGGGAGTGCATTCTTAACGATATAAGAACTATAGTTGGTTACCTTTTTGGCTTGTGTATGTTTTCTGTTACTGCAAATGAAATGAAGTGATTAAACTGGACATGGAATCTGCTAAGAACTTATCAAACTCTTTGCGTAAATATCTTTAAAATTATTGAATATTTGATTAAAAATAAGAATGTTCTTGGTATTCAATCCCTGTGCTAGATTATAACTTAGATTGCACAGTTACAGGTGTAGTTCTATACTTTCGAAATTGCAGTGCTTCAGGCGCGGATCCAGTGCCTGGCTTTGGAGTCCTGTGCCTCACCCCCTCCCCCCCCCCCCCCTTCCCCCCAAACCCCACCACATAGGTCACCGTATTTTTTTTATTTCGGAAGCAAATATGTGCATTTACTGTTTTGTAATTGGAACATCACGTAGATCAACGTTTAACTTCAGCTATATTGTCAAGAAAGCTGTTATTTCATGATTTTGAATGAAAATGTGCATTTTTGCATAAAAGGATCAATAGTATATAAAATTATTTTTACTGTAAACTATTTGTTTGTTTAATAAGAGTTTTTTTTATTAATTCTGAATATTTACTGCACTCTTAACATCATCTGACAGTGAATTCCAGTGTCTTATACTACGTGTAGTAAAATGTTTGTTTACTTACATTATTTATTATACACTGCCTGGTATCATGTTTCGTCTTTTCATAGCAACGTACAAAATGTTTTTTTTTTCTTTTTATAAGATGAACATTTATCATATTTACACTCTGTGCATATGGTTTAATCTCATTTGTTTCGCTCTATTACTAATGTTTAACATATCTTAAAAAAATCTACAAAATCTTCACTAGTAACATATTCCTTAAGGGAATACTCTTTAATGAATCTTATAACTTTAATTTGACCTTATCGATGAAATTTGGACAGGTAAGGATTTTTGAAAGAGATCTACTCAAAATTTAGACCCCAAAATGCACCAGAGGCCACCATTTCATAGCTGTATTTCAAAGACTCCCCTGTCCCTATAACAGGAGGGGATACCCCTATTGTACCTATCCCAACCTGGCGATGTGCGCCTCCCCGATGTCCTCTTCGTTCTGAACTGGTGCCCCCAGTCAAATATTTCTGGATCCGGCTATGGTGCTATTTATGAACTACAATCAAAATGGTAGTTATGAAGAAATGATTTCTCACAAAACTAGTGAATCATTGATGTGTTAATTTGAATTTGTTTAGAAGTCATACAAGATAGTGACTTTATTATTGTAACTTTCGATAACCGGATTTTCAATTTATATGATTCATGAACATGTCTTTTATAAACTTTATTGCAAATTGATCTTCTAATTTATGTAGCTTTAGCAAAAGATATCGGTAAGTATGGTTTTGGCGTTTTACATTTGTTGTTTTGTAAAGGTAGTCAGCTGAATTTTGAACACTTCACGGATTTGCATCAAACTTAAATAAAAAACCTGAACGTTACAATTGTATCGGGTTACACAAGTTTTAATTGTTTCCGTAAAAAAGAAAACATTTTTGTCAGGCCTGGACAGAGTCAGCTAAATGGCATTTTTGGTGTCGTTGCAAGTGCATGCAGCCTAATATTGTGCAAATTATACAGTTTGCTTGAACGAGCATTTCTTTTTTAAATTTAGCAAAAATGTGTGCATGCAAATCCCTTGTTCAAAACTCAAAGGACAAGGCGACACTTTGGGTTTAAAGGTATACTAGACACATTTTATATTTGGAAACATATAGATTATGTAAACGTAAAATTAACACATTTATATCTATCAACAGAAAAGTACTAGTAGTTACATATACATGACTAAAGCGTCCCCTTTTTGTCTTAAAACGACGAAAAATTCCCCTTCCTGTGGGTATGGGTACCTGTACCCAAAAGTTGTCTAGTGCCCTGAAATTATATATGTATTATGTAAAGTTAAACACATATATGAGCCGCGCCATGAGAAAACAAACACAGTGGGTTTGCGACCAGCATGGATCCAGACCAGCCTGCGCATCCACGCAGTCTGGTCAGGATCCATGCTGTTCGCTAACAGTTTCTCCAATTCCAGTAGGCTTTAAAAGCGAACAGCATGGAGCCTGACCAGACTGCGCGGATGGTCTGGATCCATGCTGGTCGCAAACCCACTATGTTGGTTTTCTCATGGCACGGCTCAATTATGATGATGATTTTCTGCATTTGAAGTAAATTTTTTATTAGTGAAACATGATCATAGTATATCTTTAAAGGTCAGAGTTTGTACTAATCATAACTTTGACCCGTACGGAGCAAATTGTTCTAATTTTGCAGAAATATGTTTGAGACGAAGTGTCATGCACAAGACCAATGTTAATTTGCAGAAATGCTTTCCTTAAAATATAGGTTTGTTGCAAGCAAGTATCCTCCCTTTTCTTGAATGTCAAGGTCACACTTTCATGTCAATTGTAATTCAGATCTTTTACGGTTGTTCCTTTAACATGCACGAAGCAAACTTAATTTTATTAGCAGAAATGTTTGCATTTATATAAATTATGATACGTAATTTTGTATGCAAGTCCCGTGCACCTATCTGTAAGTTCAAGGTCACACATTCGGTGCTAAAGTAAAGCGGTCATTACTTGTTAATCTTAAATTCCGGACTTCAACATTGACATGAATGGCACAACTAAATATTTGAGTTAATGAGGATAGGAAGTGTGTAAACAAATAGTCGGGTCAACATTGTTCCCCTTTTAGCATCATAATTCTCGTTTTTTTGTTTACGCAGGTCCATGCTGTCAAAATTATTTCAGCTGTTAAATTTATACATTTCTAGAAGGGTATTTGAAAACTACAAAATGGTAATGACGCCATGCTTACCACCTTTAACTATTTCACTAATTCTTTTTGTTCTTTTTCAGATTATGAATTAGATAAATACAAACTAAACTCCAGCAGAATTTAGATGTTTTTGCAACAATGTGTAATTTAAACAAATGTCACTTCATCCAAAGAAAACAAATGCATGGTTTTGTGTACTAAACAAAAAAGTCACAATTGTAAAGAACTGGATACTTAAAGGCAATATCTATTTTACTATCTACTAATATCTTTTATCTATCTACTTGTCTAAGAATTAATGTGGTATTAATAAGGATGAATGTGATATTAATTAGGTTATGTGATAGTGTAAATTGTATTTGATTGTTGTTGTTTTTCAGGCTATATTTAAAATTAAGATATATCATTTCTACTTTGTATAGTAAACGCAACTTGACCCCGATGGTTGACCTTTGCATTACAATACATAATGAGGCACAACCTATTATTGAAAAGGAGTGTACGTAAAACACGAGCTGCACGAGAAAAAGGAAATATTAATTTGTGTAAATATAAATTAGTGTATTGGAAATATTTAACTGATCAAATGTAAGTATATATATTTTGATACTGAACTGTATACAAACTAATTCCATATAAATATACACGGCTACCCTAAGCACTCTTGATTACTACAATGAAATAATCGATATGAATAATCAGTCTAAGGTCAACCATCGCGGTCAAGTTGCGACTACTATACTGATCTGTATATTCATGTTTACTTTCTATAAATAAAGATGTTATTATTATTATTATTATTATTATTTTTATTATTATTATTATTATTATTATTATAGACTTTACCAGGACAGAGTCCGAGTTTTCGCCGCCAACTGCAATTATAGAGGAGGCCTCTGTGTCATCGAATTCTTGACAATTCATGGCAATTTGACGCAGAAAAGGTCATAAATTGCCTGAAAATCTCTCGATAAAGACATACATACGGTATAAAAACATTAGTTGTAGACATAGCAATATCAAAATAAATGTAAATTAAACTGTTTTATATTCAAATTTTATGTTAAATACCTGCCTGCTTTAAATAAATAAAATGCAGTCAATAGAAACTGTTTCAAAAAACGATGAAACTGGGTACATCTGAGGAAACTGGAGCTGTCACTGGAGTGTTTAATGACTCCAATGGTGGATAAAGATATTGCACAATAGCTTGAGTCTGTGTCAAAAATATCAAGTAATAAGAGAGGTAAAGATAAAGTGTATCAAAACACTATATATGTATAATTCTAAGCAAAAAGGGGGCATAATTCATAAAGTATTGGTGCAAGAGTTATGCACCTTGTGTCATATGATGTGCGTGATGATGTGAAACAACTAGTTCTAGTTTGAATCAAATGCACTTCGTAATAACTGAGATATAGTGAAAATGCATCAAAATTTACCTTAAATTCTAAGTAAAGGGTGGGGGGGGGGGGCATAATTCATGAAATATTGGTGCCAGAGTTATGCACCTTATCTCATATGATGTAGGTGATGATGCTGAACAACTATTTTAAGTTTGAATCAAATCCATTCAGTCATAACAGAGATAGAGTGGAAGTGCATCAAAACTTTAACCTGAAATTCTAAGTAAAAAGGGGAAATAATTCATGAAAAATTTGTGCCAGAGGTATGCATCTTGTGTCATATGATGTGGGTGATGATGTTGAACTATTATTTTAAGTTTGAATCAAATCCATTAAGTAATAACAGAGATAGAGCGGAAGTGCATCAAAAATTTAACCAGAAAATCTAAGTGAAAGGGGGGTGTGGGGGGGGGGGGGATAAATAATGAAATATTGGTGCTAGAGTTATGGCCTTTATGTCAAATGATTGGGTGATAATGAGAAATAAATATTTTAAGTTTGAATCAAATCCATCAAGTTATTAAAGAGATAAGAAGAAAAAAGAGAAAGTGTAAAAGAACTTTAACCAAGTTGCGGACGCGGAAGGACGCAGACGCCGACGCCGGGTTGAGTAGGTATAGTCGAGCTAAAAACCGAGCCACGTCACGGGAAAATTGGCATTCGGACATTTTCGTGAATTTCCGGAAAGTGTATATTTAGACTGACTTGTGCATTAATGCATCTGAATTAGGGTCAGAAAATTTCATATTCAGGTAGAATAAGCCTTCTTTGAAATAACAGCGAACGGTGTGGGCCCTGATCAGAGTGCGCGGATGCGCAGGCTGATCTGGCCCCACACTGGTCGCAAAGCCTCGAAGATGCGGGTCAAATAATTTCATGACGTCATTGACGTCGACGACGATGACGCCAACTTGTGATGGTGCTTATGACAGTCATTTAATGATGTTGCGATGACAACCAACTGATTGAAACTTTGCAGTATAAAACTCAACTTGATACATATGTGCTTCTCATGTCAACCCCCATGTTGGACAAACACATTCGTAACACATTTTACCTGTTACGAATGCGATCGCATGCGAATGTGGTCCTACAAAGCATGATAAAACGTTTTAACGCTATAGCCATATTTTCTGCCTTATTAGTATTTAGCCTTGTCAAAATGTTTTTCTTTATGTAATCTACACCATGCACGAAACAGAATAGTAAAAATGTTAATTTTAAATGTGGGCCAAGTTCAAAAGAAACACGATAAAATCATAAACTATATAAGCCTAATCTTTATGATGTTTGTCGGTTAAGATTAGAACTTGGTAACATCCGGGTCTACAGAGAACCTATTAGCCAAGCTCCTTTAATATTTGGAACACTATAAACGCCGTTTTTCAACTTAGTCTACAACAAATCGGGATAAAAAGATAACATCGGTTTCTGGAGTGTTTAAATCGGGTTTTAGCTCACCGGAGCACAAAGCGCTCGGAGTGAGTTACTGAGTTATTGCCGTCCAGAGATGAAAATAGGAAAATCTTCAAATGACATGTTCTAAACCACCTGTCTAATATTGAAATAATTTTACACAAATGCTCCTTATGTAGCTCTCTACCGAGATTGTTCAAATTATTCCGATTAAAAGAAAAAAACATGGCAGCCAGTCACTTTTCTCTATATGTATATAGTTGAAACTTTATAAAAAATCTTTTTTGAAACTGTTGGCGCGATTTGAAAATTATTTCAACACAAATGGTACTTTAGTGACATTCTACCAAGATTATTGAAATTATTTCGATTAGTTAAAGAGCATGGCCGCCAAAGGGCAAGATCTCTTTTCCCTTCCGATTTCTTATGATTTTGAAAGTTTCACACAAATGGCCCTCATGTGACCCTCTACAAAGAATGTTCAGATTATTCCGATTTGTCCAAAAAAATTCAAAGTAATCTAGATTATATAAAGATGAACTTTTTGACAAACTTTCATCTACATCAGATAGAAAATATGGCATCTACAGTTTTATAAGGTTCGACCTAGTGACCGTTTTTGGCCTGTAGTGTAGATATTTTTACAATGATTTGACCAAGCGGCCTAGTTTTTTACCAAGTTTTAAGCATTGCCTAGCTTTCACGTAGATCTTGTGTATGAAAAGCATTGGAACCTCTGCTTCACCCTTGCATGATTGTAAGAGGCGACGAGCTGGGCCTGAACACTTGATTTTGCTGTATCTCTGTGGACTATATTCATGGTCGTTACTCAAACTCGCACTTGGCTCAAACTTGAGTAAGTATCAAGTGCACATTGAGTGGACCTAGCAAGAGCGCGTGTGAAATTCGAATGTCATATTCATAAACCCATTCAATCTTAACTTTCGGAAGGACAACTCAAATACTGTTGTTTTTTAAGGGGGGTGGGGTGGGGGGATTGGGGTTGGGGGAGGGGGGTGGATGTCATATTCATAAACCCATTCAATCTAAACTTTCGGAAGGACAACTCAAATACTGTTGTGTTTATAAGGGGAGGGGGAGGTGGGAGAGTGGTATACAATGAATTTAGTGGATTAAATAACATCGCATAATTATGTGCGTTAGTCTGATCGATATTTTAGTAGGTGTATCTACCAGATCGGTAGTTCTGATATCATAGCTTGTCTGTATGTTTGTTCGTCAGTCCGTCCATCTATTAGTTGCATAATTTGCCCGTGTCTACACGTCTGTAGTGGGTAAACTCACGACCACTGGATTGAGCTTAAATAGTGATATTTTTTATGAGCGAACGTTGCCCGGTCATCTTAATTATATGACCCGATGGATACAATTAGGTACCTAATCTTGGCCAGGACTTATACATCAAACTATTGTAGTTAGTAACTCGAAATTTCGAGATAAGAAACTCGAAATTTCGACTTAGTAACTCAAAATTTCGAGAAACGTAACTCAGAATTTCGAGAAACGTAACTCAGAATTTCGAGTTAATAAATTACATACACCTGACACTAATACTCTTCCGTAGTTCAAAGCACTTGCACACCCTTTAAGAAAATATTATCTATTCCTTTCGAAATCCTGTGAAATTTTTCATCCAGTTGTTACATGACCTTCACCCCAGATATTTACAGGAAGTAAAGCTGAATTCAATACCGGCATGCTTCCGAAAAAAAAACCATTAAAGATTCACATGGTACGACGAGATTTCTGTAGGATAACGGCGGCAGTACTGTTCTGCTGGCAACTTTAACACATAAATTGAATCAGATGTGAAGGAAAACTGACTTATGACTATTGTCTCCTGTCAAAATAGTCACCATTGTAAAACAATAGCTACGCTTTTGTCATTTTTGTTGGTTCATAGTCCCACCGGTACAATTTAGGCCATATTTTAGCTATCAGTAAAACCACAAACCCGTTGAGTCTGGAATTTAAAAGGTAAAGTGGTTGCTTTTATAGTATCAACTCTAATGATATGGTCAGCAGTTTTGACTTGCCTAATGTGAACAATTTCTCCCGAATTGTATCCTTAAATGTCAGGCACCTGACAGGCAGGTAGTCCGGAACTATACAGGTGACATCGGAACGAACCCAGTTACATTCGAACCTTTGACCTCCCGATGCGGATGCCCTATCTACAAGGCCAAAGCGTACTGCGTGACTGTTTTTTAGGTTGTTGCGGAATTCTTTTAAGTACTACAAGACGGGAAGGTGCGATTCACGATGGTACGACATCACATTTCGCTTAGTACCACCACGCGTCTTCGTTTACTGAACTGAATATTTTGTATTAAAAAGATACACTAATTAAATTAAAGATGATTTCAGTATAATTTTAGTTTTAGAAAACGCCATGTTTTCAAGTGGAATACACCAGAACAGATCTCTCCTTCAGATTAATGCCAAGAAAAAATTAGAATATAATAACAAATTTTTGATGTATACATCGACCTTCTTACATGTGTAAACTCCAAAGTTGAGCTACGTGCAACAATTTAATTTTTATTGTCCGGCATGGTGGGGTGTTGAAGGTGTGGTGGAGGGGCCTCTAACCCCTAACCAGAAGTCAGAAATATCACGTAAATACTTTATTATAAAAACATAGATCTACGTCTAGTTCAAATTTCTCTGCTAATCAAACTTGCGTAAAAAATACAAAGAATAATTTTTTGAAGCATTGAACCGCAACCAAGCAAAATCATACCAGGCTCAGTTTAATCGAATATGTTCATAGGAGGTTATAAAATGCACAATGCTTGTCATATACATAAACGTAACAGAAAAAGGAAAATCAAACCAGTAATTTATTCTTTCAAAATCGAAGTATGTACATGATTTCGTCAGCACCTTTCGACATTTCTTCTATTTCCCAAGAGGATCATCTGAAAAATCGACAGAAAATTATATATAAGAAACTTTTTTTTCAAATTCTCATTACGCCAATAAAAATGAAAACTCTACATAGACATGCTACTGGATGTTTGCCCAGCGATTATTTAAATATACGCAATAAAAAGTGGGGGTGATTTCATACTTTTTTACACTCAACTATATATTTTTCGAGAAGAAAGTCATTGAATGAAGTATTAAACGCAGAAATATTATGGTACTAATCATTTGAATTAATTAAGGAATCGCAATGGTCGTGCTCCTGCTGTGCGTGCACAGAGGTCATGTGTTCGGAACGTATTTGACGTCGATCTGCACACTGCAACAGCTTTATATTATATTATATTATATTATTATATTATATTATATTATATTATATTAAATATTAGAGAAAAATGGTCAGTTTGTTTATCATAAAACGGCGTAATGATTTAAACGTATATTCGATATTCTTATCCGACGACGACAACCAAATTTCTTTGTCCGAATAAGGCTTACCTGATGAAGTCACACTTCGTTTATCACCTTAAAACCATTATTTATTATGCATATGCATTACTAAAATCTACTTGGATCAAGTTTTACAAATGCAAAGAATGGCCGTTTAAAGTCATTGAGTGTACTTTTCACTTCATTTCTCTGAGTTTAAAATTGTAATTCCGTGTCAGTAAAAAAAACTGTATAATAAGTAACAATCTCGGACTGCAGGTTTTATGAAAATTTTCCATTAATATTGTACAGTTATTGACTAGTGAACCATTAAATATGATCTGATATTCACAGGCAAAATGTCATTTTAACCGGTGCGAAGCAGATATTAGTGACATTAAATTTCAGTTCATATTCTTTATGTGTGGGAATTTAGCCAGAACAGCCAGAACAGCCAGAGTAGCCAGAAACCAACCCTAACCTTGGCTATTCTGGCTGGTCTGCCTAAGTTCATGAAAGTTATTCTTTGACCCACTATTCTAGCATTAAACTGCTGGTATTGTCACTTTTCGGGGACGTTTTAACAGGAGAGAAAACGTGTGTGTGTTAACAGAGAGTTCTCGCGCTCACGTGCTGCTATAACACCTTTTACGATAATAATGATGATTATGATGATGATGACAGCGATAATAATGATTATGACGATGATGGTAATAATGATGATGGGATGCTGGATAGTAGCGCTGATAAAAGAATAAATGCTGATTATGTTGAATGAAAAATGATGGATGATGATAATGACAGCGATAATGATGATTATGACGATGATGGTAATAATGATGATGGGATGCTGGATAGTAGCGCGGATAAAAGAATGAATGCTGATTATGTTGAATGAAAAATGATGGATGATGATAATGACAGCGATAATGATGATTATGACGATGATGGTAATAATGATGATGGGATGCTGGATAGTAGCGCGGATAAAAGAATAAATGCTGATTATGTTGAATGAAAAATGATGGATGATGATAATGACAGCGATAATAATGATTATGACGATGATGGTAATAATGATGATGGGATGCTGGATAGTAGCGCGGATAAAAGAATGAATGCTGATTATGTTGAATGAAAAATGATGGATGATGATAATGACAGCGATAATGATGATTATGACGATGATGGTAATAATGATGATGGGATGCTGGATAGTAGCGCTGATAAAAGAATAAATGCTGATTATGTTGAATGAAAAATGATGGATGATGATAATGACAGCGATAATAATGATTATGACGATGATGGTAATAATGATGATGGGATGCTGGATAGTAGCGCGGATAAAAGAATGAATGCTGATTATGTTGAATGAAAAATGATGGATGGTGATCATGAAAAACATGGGTGTTGCTGATAAATGACGATGATGATGATGATGATGTTGTTGCTGTTGCTGTTGCTGCTGCTACTGCTACTGATGATGATAAAGATATCTGATGAAAATCAGTGATGGTTAGCGGCGATGATAATGAATAATGATGAATGTGTGTGATTTTGATGATGAATGAGTAATGATGATGATGATAACAACGCTGATATTTGGTGATAAATGATTATCGCTGCCTGAGTAAACGGTGAAGAAAATGTTTCTTGCCACAGTTAACAAGGTCACAAACTCGGCCGTATATGCAGGGACACCCCATCTTATAGCAGTCGTCGCAAGGAGCCAGAAATCTTTTGGCTGCCGAGGATTCTGAAAAAAAAAATGCTTCAGAATATATCCTTTCTCGCAATTAATTTCAAATATATCAGTGAGGCGTAAATGGTAAGAACTTAAGAAAATGCTTTTGCCGTTACCAGCATTTATGTACTGATTGCTTTGTTTGGTGACTATAAGATACTATGTAGTTCCTGACAATGACTGAGAAAATAACCAATTTCTACGACATAGTTCTTAACTCGTCAGGGGCCTCCGTGGTCGGGTGGTTTAGGTCGCTGACTTCAAACCACTTGCCCCTCACCGATGTTGGTTCGATCCTTACTCGGGGCGTTGAATTCATCATGTGAGAAAGCCATCCAGCTGGAAGGTCGGTGGTTCTACTTAGGTACCCGCTCGCGATGAAATAATTCACGAGGGCTACCTGGTGTCTTCCTCCACCATAAAAGCTGGAAAGTCGCCATATGACCTATAATTGTGTCGTTGCGACATTAACAAGAAAAAAAAAAAAAAAAAAAAAAAAAAAAAAAAAAAAAAAAACTTAACTCGTCATCTCGAATAAATTATCTAGTGCTTACGACAGCACTATCTTGTGTTAACAACATAATATCTTTTGTCCGTGAGTGGTGTGAAAATGCGCAAACTTGTCAACGAACTTCTGTGATGTTGTTTATTTAAAGCTAATTCTGCACTGAGCAGTTTAAACTGCCATTTTCAGACTCCGTGGGTCTCACTTTAGTATCGGGAATTACAGTCAGATCACGGGACTATATAATAAATCAATGCGTCAATTCATCTTGTATATATTAATTATCACTTACAGTAGTTGGCCTTAGTTACATGAAACACGAACAAAAATGCACTTGTTAAATATTAGCATTTTTAAGGACAATGTAAATGATAAATATGGATGAAAAGAAAAGTTCTACCATGTAAGTAAAGTAAGAAGTATTTTCTGGGAACAGTTATGGGACTTACTTTTACTCCAACTATATAAGATTTGCCGTAATATGTACTTTACAAACCCGGATCTCGTAAAAACAAGAACTTTATATGGCTGATAAGAACTCAAGATTACAAAATGTTATCATTTTACAACAGTACAATTTATGTCTACGTGCGAGTGATCACTGTCGCTGTAAAATTAAAGCGAATCGTTCACAAATTTTAGGTGGTCAAAAATCCTAAAATGTGGGAACGGGGAAAGTAACCAGTGGTTCAAACTTATGACATAATACTTTTTAAGGTAGCGTAATAAATAATAAAAAAATCGCGCAGAAGGAAATAAACCATTGTAACCCTTTTGAAATAATGGGAGAAAATTAACATTCTACTTTCCTTTTTATCAATACTCATGATCTAACACTAATTTTCTCTCACTTCATAAGTTCACAGTGTCAGTTACACAGTCTATGCCTAACTTAATGAAAATGGACATGTTGAAAAAGTTGGCCCCATCTGTGAGTGGGGGTTAAGATGTCACCGGGCTTTTAACCAGCAAAATCTGGGTTTTGAGTCAAAAGTAAATTTTTTGTCCGTATACCGGCAGTGTAGTTATCCATTTAAATTAAATTTTTATGTTTCAGTACATTAATGTTCCCGAAAGCGCATCCTTTATCTTCTCACCAATCTCTTGTCACTAATTTGTATATTTTATGATTATAAAGAAGTTTTTAAAACAATTATATTTACCCATGTTGTGATCTATTTTTGAAGGCATCGCAGTAACTCCTACAATCATAACAAAGAGAAGAACCCACACAATTGTAGATTTCATTATGGAAAACGAAGAAAGTATCCAGTAAATGAAAAGTGAAATTGTGAAATTCTTTTTATATTCTTAATGCATACTGATAAGAAATATCACGTGATTATATCAGTCTAATGGTGTTTAAAGTTTACACAAGGCTTTATATTTTACGTTAAAAACAGATGTAATAGCTGTCCAAATAGACGTTTTGCATAATTACAAGGGTTTTTATACTGTAAATTAAATTATACAGCTAGAAATATAAAAGGAGGCAATAACAAACAATTGACTTAATAAAACTAACTATCAAAACAACATATGAAAGAAGGCTGTTCCATATCCCCACCAACTTGAAATAATTGACAGAGGTATGGACGTGGCTGCCTATGGTGAGTCATCCTCATGGGGTGCTCAAGGTAAGACGGTATCAACTAAACAGTGAACAATTTTGTACATTTTAAAAGTAATAATTCTTGTCTCAATGCGTCTATCTTCTAAAGTCTGCCATCTTAGAGGTTACACTGTCCTGATATAGATAATTATTTTCAACCAAGCGGATGGCTCTACGTTGATTTTTTTTTGTTTTTAAATTTTATCAATATTATACTGGGTGTAAGGGGACCAGACAGCTTGAACTGTTTCTGAAATATGTCCTTGAAGTAGATAGATCTAGTTAGACGTTATTTTTTCCTTACTTCGAGAAACGATACTCAGTATTATGAAAAAGAATTAGTCCACCTATACCTGTAGACTATAACGACGTTGTAGTTTTATTCGATCATTTTTATTGTTAAATTCTTCACATTGGAGGTTGAAAATAAATCGCATAGCAACCGCAGCGCTAAAACTTTGAAAGTCGATCACAGTGGTAAACAACAACTCGAAATCTTAAAATACTTGCATGATGACAAGCAGAATTGAAGAAATTCTGATCAACAGCGTAAGCAAATTGTTTCTATATTCCTGTACATCTTTTACACTTATAGATTATATTTCTTTCCTGTTTCTTAGTGTTTGCAAATTGTTGACACAGATTCAGGCCCGAATCCAGGGCCGAACCGAGCGGAAATCGTGTCCCCCAGTTGGCTGAGAAGTGACCTATAACCATCAAAGATGCACCCTACTATTTTGGCAAAGGAAATTTTCTTATCAAAATTTAGACAAAGAAACGCACCAGAGACCACCATTTCATACCTGTGTACGATATATTTCAAAATTCTCCAGGTGCAGAGCCCCTGAACTCCCCCCCCCCCATCAAGAGCCTGTTTCTCAAAAATTTCCAGGAGAGAGCCCCTCACCCCCACCCCACCCCCCACCCCCACTGTTCCCCTTTTAAAACCTCTGGGGAGTTAGCCACCAATAGGCCTACATGCACCAGAGGTCATCATTTCATACTTGCATTTCAAAATAATTCCACTTGGAGACCCCATGACCCCCGTAACATGAGCAAAGGCAGCGCATCCCTCCTACCTACCCGCTCGCTATGCGCTCCCCCCACCCCTCCCCCCCCACCAACCCCCCAACCGCACCACCACCACTCCGGTCAAACAATTCTGGATTCAGGCATGCACTGATTCATGGTGTCATGAGTATTGACTTTTCCAGCCTTATCTAGGTAGAGCTAGTATACTAGTACTTTATCCAATAAAGTCTCTGTTTCTATATTATATGAACTCTTTCCAGTCAAATATTTCTGGATCCGGCCATTGTGCTATTTATGAACTACAGTCAAAATGGTAGTTATGAAGAATTTCTCACAAAGCTAGTGAATCATTGATGTGTTGATTTGAATTTGTTTAGAGATCATACAAGCTAGTGACTTTATTATTGTAACTTTCGATAACTGGATTTTCAATTTGTATGATTCATGAACATGTCTTTGATAAACTTTATTGCAAATTGATTTTCTAATTTATGTAGCTTTAGCAAAAGATATCAAACATATTGGTAAGTATGGTTTTGGCGTTTTACATTTGTTGTTTGTAAAGGTGGTTGTGGCAACGTTAAATGTCGCAACGCCGCTAAATGTCGCAACCACCGTTAAATGTCGCAAGGTTGACGTTAAATGTCGCAACCACCGCTAAATATCGCAAAATCGTCTGCCGCTAAATGTCGCACCTTTAACCTTAAATGTCGCAAAAATTTGCCCGCCGTTATATGTCGCAACACCAACGCTAAATGTCGCACAGCAAAATAAGGTAAGTTAAACATTCTTTACAACTTTGAGATAAGATTGGGTAATGCATGCCTATATTTTATATCTAAAGGTTTGAGCACTAATGTGGTACTCGCCACAGTACTACATTTATTTTAAGTCTGAACTATGTAATTCTATGGAGTCCTGTTTAGCTCATGAGACATTAAGCTCGCGCTTCGTATTGTCGCGCGTTGTATCGCATGTCTTGAGTCGACCTTAATGTCGTTACACGAGGCAGAAATTGTTAATGGAGGAGAAAGGTGGGGGCGGGGGTGGGGGGTTGTGGGGGGAAGGTGGACACCAGTTTAAAACAAAAGCGTCACCGGCGACGTGCGGTAGGTACGGGGTGCCTCTATCCGTATTTGTGGGGAAGATTTTTTATGTACAGGTATGAAATGTTGGCCTGTGATGCATATTTTGTCTAATTTTTAGGTACGTACTAGAGGGACACTCCCCTTAATTTAGGTGGTTTGGGGGCTTTTCCCCTTGACAATTTTGAAATACAGGTATGGGATGTTGGACTCTTATTGCATTAAATTTTTTTGTTCTAAATTTCAGTGTATGGGAGGGGTTACCCCTGTCATTTTCGAGGGCTCAGGGGCTCTCCCCGGGAAAGTTTGAAAAACAGGTATAAAATTGTTGCCTCGGATGCATCTTTTATCTTAATCTCAAGGTACTGGAGAGGTACTCCCCTTATTTTAAGGGATCATGGGTTCTTCCCCCTGGAGAATATTGAAATATAGGTATAAAATGGTCGCCTCTGAGGCATTTTGGGTGTACATTTTGAGAAAATATTATTTCCAAAATAATTGGGTGCAACTTTGATGAGTATAAGTCACTACTAAGCCAACACGGGTGGGGTTGGGGTGGAGGGATCGACTCGGGCCACGATCCTGGCCTGTTACACAACAGGATGTTCAACTACGCGACACGAAAATACTGTGACTAAAACAGATCTGCTGTGCTTGTCATGGGATGCTTTGTTTCTTATTGTCGTGCGTCATATCGCATTTCGTGCGTCGACCTAGGAGAGTAGACGGTCGACACACAACACGACGCTAAACTATGCAACACGACTCTCAAGTAACATTACGACACGAAAGTTATGCCGCTTGTCGGGTGGAAATACCGTGTGTGGCCATGTCGCATGTCGTGCGTTTTGATCAAAGCGTATTGTATGTACTGTTCCTATATATTTACCTGCCAACCTGCCCATATAAAGATTAATATAACGGCCCAAAATTATGACGTAATTTAATCATCAAGAAACTTATATTTGTCGCCCTTCTAGTCCTTGGAATCAACAACCTTACCATTTATGTTAGGAAAGCCATTTCTTTGAGCTATTGTCTGTAGTCATTAATGTAAAACGCAAGAATAATGAAAAAATTGTCACGGTGCTTGGCGTAGCGAATCATGTGTTCAATAAAATTTCATTAAAATCTGAAGTTTTGCTAAAATCAACAAATACGACTTTTAACAATATTTAGTTTATTTCTTAAGTTTTGAATTTCACATGTAGATAAACTTTTGTCCTGAACAATTCTACAAGACAAAAATCAGTTACATGTCCTCCTATATGGCGGTATGTTTAGGACACACACATTTTTTTGGTTTTAGATTGAATTATCTCGAGTGCTCAACATAAATGTCATAGGTAAGATATTGAGTACACGGGATACATTAACGTGCCATCATAACTCGTGTGTTCAAAATAAAACTATCATGAGCGCTTGACATATTTCCTAGAGCGCACGGCATCTTACCTCCATAGTATTACATGTTATCTCTGGCGCTCTTTATCTTATCTCGAGCAAACGATGTCTTATTTCGAACACGCGACATTTGTTTTGAGAGCATGATATCACGAGTTCACGACATCAAATCTTGCTTGCACGCGACTATTTTCGATAGCACGACTTCTTATCTTGAGTTCACGACTTCTTATATCGATTTAGTTCGACTGCTCGTCATAAGTGAATAAACAGCATGAGTGTGCGTCCTAAACATACCACCATAATTTACTACTTTACTAATATATAACTTTTGTTTTAGATAGTTGCCAACAACTTACCTTCACGATACCAAATATAACAAGAGCACCGCAATGCGGAACGATATACGTACGAAGGCATGAAGCGAGCCATCCTAAACAGCCGCTCTACACGCATTCTTGATATATTGAACATTTGTACAAAGTTTCTAAAAACATTTCGAGCAGTTCAGAGTTACAGAGCGGATACAAGACAAACGGCCTTAAACCCTGAACTTGGCCTTTAAGCAATTCGTCCAAACACATGCACTCTGCGCGTCGTCTCGGTGCGGTGAACATTTATGTCAAGTTTCATTGAAATCCTTCAAGGGGTTCAAGAGTTAAAGAGCGGACACGAAATTGCTTGCGAACGGACGGAAAGACAGACGTACATCGGGGTCATAACAACATAAGTCCCTTCGGGCCTTATATAAAGCGAATAGCTTCTATCAAATATATAGGCTAAACCAGCCCAGCCCAGCCCAGCCCAGCCCAGCTCAATCTGTTTCATTTCAGTAAAAGCTGCTACAAAATATAGTTTTGTAATGGAAAAATTTAAGATATATGCGACATTAAATTGTCTTGCCCCTAAAGGATCGAACCCCGATATGTTAAAACACATTCAATCGCAATTTGATACACATGCGAACCGCATCGATCTTAATAAACCAGTTCATATTAAGGGTGAACACGAGAGACTTGAACCTGTCCGTGTCACTTATTATATATCCGTACCCAGTTAACCTAAACAGTGTAACTGTGTTTTGTACCAGCTGTAGAAAACGAAGATTTTCTATTAATCAGCAATGGGTTCCTTTCTTTGTTGAGAGGTTTACGTTTAAAGTCATAAGGCGAATATCCGGCTTCAATGGCGGAGAAAGATCCTATATGGCCCTCTGTACATTCTTTCAATTAAAGCGGGATTTTGATATTATTTTACTTACAGTATCTTAACTTGTTTGGTTTAGTCTCATTCCCCCTGTCCTCATTATCCCCTTTTCCACCTACCCACACATAATCCCCCCACCCCACCTCTCTCCCACTTCAAAAGTGTAAATAGTTATATTTTCTATTAATTGTCTTGGTGTGTTTGTGTCTTAGATTTATGTGCCGTTATTCACCCGTTCTCCACCCATACCCAACCCCCACAAATATACAACACCATTACCAAATCATATTTAGTTAGAAGAAACCTCAAAATATTTTTGTCCTAAAACACTGGCCCTATTACAAAATAATTTTACAAATATTTTTCTTGTGTGACTCTTCAAGCAAGGTATGGAACTCAGGTGAGCGATCTAGGGCCAACAATGCCCTCTTGTTGCTATACGTAACAGCACTTATCATTAATATAATTATTTGTATTACATAAACCTGTCAATTTTTTTTCCCTCAAAAAAGTAAATATACACATGGAATTGATAGTCATAGGGTCAAATAGGAAGTGCGACATTTAGCGTTGGTGTTGCGACATACAACGGTGGGCAAATTTTTGCGACATTTAACGTTAAAGGTGTGACATTTAGCGGCAGACGATTTTGCGACATTTAGCGGTGGTTGCGACATTTAACATCAACCTTGCGACATTTAACGGTGGTTGCAACATTTAGCGGCGTTGCGACATTTAACGTTGCTACAGTGGTCAGCTGAATTAAGAAACCTGAAAATTACAATTTTATCGAGCACACAAGTTTTAACAGTTTCCGTAAAAAAGAATACAAAGATGTTTAATATGTTCTAACATTGTTATATATCTTTATGTGTTACCTTCTTTAAATAAAGTTATTATTATTATTATATTATTATTATTATTATATTATTATTATGCCATGCTTACCACCTGTAACAATTTTACTATTCTTTTTGTTCTGTTTTGTAACTTAATATTTTTTTATTTTTTTTATAGATTTGTTAAATTTATACGTTTTCAACATTTCATATCTTATATTATGTTTTATCAGAATTAAATGGAATGTGTTGGTTATAAAATAAAATACTGGTAGATTAATCATTATTATTCTTAGTTTTATTCAAAACATGAGAGGGTGGTAGAGATTTATTTTTCCTCGGATATTTGATTATAATTTAAAAATAACAACAAACGAAACAAACAAAAAATCCAACAAGTATAAAACAAAAATAAAACAAAAACAAAGAAACAAAACCTGGTTATCAATATCAGCAGAGTTCAGTTTTTTCACTTAAAACAACATTTGTAATAATGATGAAATATAAAAAATCAAGATTAGGCTGTTGTAAAACAAGGCAATATTGACGTCAAGCCGTCATACTTATGTATATACGGGCAACGAGGAAGAATGCTACCATATTTGATCTACTATTTTATCGGACTGTTGCGTATTGTGTTAAGAAAATGTTTTGGCCAGATTTATCGAGTTATTCTTGCATTTGTTTTTAATGTTATACACCATTATCAGCTTAGAATACGGGTTATTTCTCTGAATTTTTGTTTGTTTTACCCTGCAATGGGAATTTATATTTTTAAACAATTATGAAGTTCATCAATGAAAATGACATCTCCAGTGTTAGGTAAAAATTGTTGTGTATATTTTGGACACTTTGAGTGAAACAATTCTTTGAAATTTTGGTAATGAATTTATGTCATCACACTGTGAACGCTTGTTTGGAAGACGCAAGTTGATTCCGACAAAAACGACATAGCGGATGGAAATTTCAGTTTTGTTGTTTCTTTCCAGAAATTTGTGTTTTAATATTATGAAATTAGTATGTAATTATGAATGGTACGCAGTTGAAATAATCATTTACGTTGCACTGAACTATGTATTGCCTGTTTTTTTCATTCACTTGTTATATTTAGATTTTCATAGGTGCAGTCTTGGGAATTTTAGCTTTAAAATTGGAGAGAACAAAACAATTACTATCTGCTTTTGACATCTGAGTCGAACTCGGCGCCAAATTTGCCAACTCATACAGTTATCGCCCCAAAAAGTTAATCAATTTCAAACTTTAATTTTGGTCAAAGCCCTCGATTTGGTACGTAGAATATTAATTCATTGAATTTTCTTGTTTTATTTGATTTGGTGATAGATTATTATAAAACTTAATATTTTAGTGTGCAAAAAGCCACACGTGAATTAAAAATGTGATGTTGAAATAAGTATAAAATTCAATTGATTTCTTGTGTAATACATATTTAAAGACATCGCTGACTACTACTATATTGAGCTGTTTCCTGAAAAAACGTATAGTAAATTTCTAATGAAATTAACCTTTTTTTTCAGAATTGGTGAATGAAAATGTAATTGGAATTTGGATATACTTTAGTTATTGTGTGACCATTGAGTAATATCTTAGTTTGTTTTTTCTTTCAGACTAGCGGCGGTGGTAGAAGATTTGTAGGTACGTTTTTTATTACACCTGGTATGCTATCAGTTGATAAGTATCTCCCCCTAAATCTAGGGGAATATTTCTGTCGCAAAATTTCACAGACATTGAAGTCTTTTAATACCTTTTCTGTGTCAATCTTGGGATTGAAATAGCCAGTTTTGTCATAGAAAAGTCTGCAAAATTATCTTATTATTCACCCCATTTTGCTACATTACTGTACATTGCTGTATTAAGGTATATCCTGTTTTCTCCGTTCCTGGTAAACGAAAACGTTCGTTTTTATTTTTCGTTTTTTGGCTGTCAGTCAGCGTGTAAATTATCGTAGAAAACTGTATAAAATCATTTAAAAGACATAGAATTTTGTCAGTATAAGCCTGTGCGAACAATGGTTCAATGTCAAGGATATATGGTGAAAATCTAAACTCCAACAGGCAGTATTTGTGTGTTTCTGCTCCATTTCTTTTAAACTCTTTAAACAGTTCTTGCGTGTGTGTGTGTGTGTGTGTGTCAAAATTTAATATTAACAACAACAGGACGAAGTGCAGCAACATTTTGCAGTCTTAGTTCAAGGACAAGGTAGGATGGTGAGATATAAATTCAAATTGACAGAACATTTTCAAAAAGTTCGGTATTTCTTGAACCAGAAGGAATTGAGGTGCAGAGCACAACTTCCCATTTCAATGTCATCTGTTTGTGCTAAATAATTAGACCAAAATCTGATGAACCATCTTAAAAGTGACTTGTTATATATTTTTGCCAAAATGAGTTCATTTTTGTGTTCTCCATCTGTTACACAAAGGGAAGGTTTGAGGAGAAGCCCATCGTGGTAAAAAATACACACCCTGACCAGTGACACATTAAAAAAATCTGTGTATCCCATCAATTTTCTGCTTATTTCAGACCCATATATGTTTACATTTGGGTTAACGGACCAGTATGCCTTTGATGGCCCTTTTAGAGGACGTCAGTGCACATCGATGGCCCTTACTGCTATTATTGTTTGGGTACAGAAAGGAAAGCCATGTTTATTGACCCCGGAACAGCTGAATACAATCCTGGTAGAAGGGAACAGACTCCACTCTAGGTTACGGTAAGCCGAATAAGACATACTGCAATATAAAGAAAGTTTCTGATTTTCTTCTTTTTCTTATTATTATTATTTTCATTATATTATTATACCACATTCATTCAGCTATCTTATCATACACGTTCAAAGGTGATTTACAGAATTTGTTGCAAAAATACAAAAAAAAAAAACAAAGTCAACACATAAATTATGTATATATATATTTTTTAAAGTGACCATATATGACAGTTTTGGAGAAAAAGCTGTTCGTGTTATGTTTTCCTCTTTTACAGAAAATAGGCCAGGATGACAGCAGTACCGTTCAATAACTATAGTATTTTGTTTATCACAGAACTAAATGAGACTTATATAAGTGTGTTGAGCCAAGTCCGATAACCAATCAGTTTGGACCAGATCTCCAAAATTATGGCCCTTGAATCGATCAAACTCGATAACCAGAGTAATTTTCTTTGATATCAACAGTACTTTTACAGAGGATGTTGTACTTTAACATTTATCCATGTCAAGCTCGATGACAAGCCAATTTAGACCTATATCTAAGTGAGGAGACAAAAAGTGGTTTCAATAACTGGAGAATGTTTGGGCATTTTCTCATCAAAATTCATAGCATGATAAAAATCATCATGATTTGTCACGATTAACAAATGATCCCTTTCAGGGTTATAATATACTTTCGTCTTGAGACTGAATTTTATATTTTACACATTACAGGGTTGACCAGAAATTAAGCGCCGAATGCGATGGAATGATCGCAATTTACGACATTCCATCTTCACGGTACCTTGAAGTCGGGGAGGTCTGTGGCGTACCAACCAGGGTCAAACTGGCACAGGAGAGTTTTCCGGTCTTCACTACAAGGAGGCGGGACCTGGATTTCCCAACTGTTGGGGTAAATAATTACATCATAATTAATGTAAGATCCATTACATTTTCGATGGAAATTACTGTCACGGCAGTTTTATCAGAAACGTAATATTTACTTTTGATAACCTACACCTTAGTACGTATAACTCGCATTAGTCCTATTAGACAAATTTACAAGAAAAAAAAATAAAAAGACTGTAAAACGTCATTAAGGCAAGTAGCCCGCAGTTTATTTACCCCAAAAAAGCAGAATATATGTTGGAACAATGAAATTAATGATATCTATGTTCAAGACGTGAAGTGAAAATGTTTTTATCTCAGCCTCCACGTACATATTACATGAAAACTTTACATATTGTGGTTTAATAATAATCATCTAAACATTGTTAACACAAATCACCAAAGCAGTAAACGCAGCATAGTTTCAGATTGTATGACGCTGCATAAAAGTTTATTGTGTAGCCTTCCACATTGCTTAAGATAACCTGCAGTAGTATGTAAATGTAGTACAAGCTAAATATCAGATATCCGCATGGAATGGAAGATCAAAAGATCAAAGGGATATTAAATCTAAATTTGACAAAAATATTATGTGATTCATACAATTTTCTATAACAATTCAGTACCTCAAAAACTCCTCATTATGAGAACTATATAAGTATATGTGAGACTTTTTTACCTGATTTAAAATGATGTCCGGTACATTTGTGAACATACCAGTAGAATCGATTATTTTGGGGAAACATATTCTTTGCTAATAGGAATGGATCCTTGAAATTGATGCACTTTAATTGAGAAAAAGAGCTATTCAGTTATCGTAGTTTTTCTTGCATTACAGGAGTTCGTAGTAACATACAGACCTGGGATGTCCATGGGTTTCTTAGTGACCATTGACAGTTTCACCTACGCCATTATCCGTCGGGCCGATAATACTGTCCTGCTATTCGATTCCCATGGGCATCTCCAGGTCTTAGGCCGCCTCCTTGGAAAGAGAGCGGGAATTCTCCTGTGCCGAGATATCCACCATATGGAATTGGTCCTGGTTGGCATGTATGGGGCAATGGCCCCATGCGACATTGCCCCTGTCAACATCAGCCTCCCTAATGACGGTTTAAAGCATATCCAGGAACCCGCTGGAGTGGAGGAACAATCGCCATATATCTCTGCATTTTGGGGCCGGGATGATTAAGTAAGTATTCTTTAAATGAGTTTTTTTATATCATGTAAACTTATTTTCACCTGTTGTTTCCATTATTAGATATTTAACTGATGATGTCCATTATTAGATATTTAACTGTTGATGTCCATTATTAGATATTTAACTGATGGTGGAGGAAGATCCAAGATGCCCCTCCGATCACAGTTTCAGGCATGGGCTGGCACCCGGGTGTAGCTATCGAACTTCCGTTAGCCAACTTAATGGCTTCTTTACATAAAAAGTTCTACACCCCATGCGAGGTTTCGAGAACCCACATCGGTGAGGTGAAAGTCAACTCTTTTAATGTTCATTTATTTACCACATTTGTTTATCGAATTTTAATTTTTAAGAACAGTGAAATGCTTAGAATAGAAACTACCAAGATTATTTGCCATCTTCCCTTAAAAGAAGCATCACCTTCCTGTTTAAATTAACTTGTTGCTATTTTTTTTTTTTTTGCATTTTTTCAAAATTTTACCTGTTTTTTTCTTTGTTTTTCTTTTTAATAATACGTAGGGCAATTACACGCAACCGTTAGCTAGTGTCCGCGTCCTGTTTTGTTAATTATTCTTATGTAATCTGTTGTCTCAGTAAACCCAATAGCTAGTTGGAGTTTATAGAATACAATTGTTAACTTTGTTGATCCAATATGTAATACAAAGGTTTCATGATACTCTAGTTTGCTGTTTTGCAATTTATTTTTCAATTTATTAATTTTATGATTTTGTATGTACGCGGGTCAATAACCAGTAGCGGGAATGCATTGAAACATCACACACTTGTTCACCACTGTAGTAAACATACAATTAACATGTTTCATAACTCTGATTATTGCTTTATCAAAAGTTAATGTCGCTTCCTTGACTTAACAAATTTTGATGTAGTTTTTGTATGTAAGTAGACGTCTCACTAACCACTTTTAAAATGGTACATGAAACTTCACACACTTGTTTACTTTGATGTTCCAACATGTCTGTGTTGCACATTCTCTATGATATGATTAGATTTTGCGTTTTTATAAGTTCTCCCAAAATGTCAAATGTGCATCCATAACGACAGTTAAACAAAAATAGCCTTAATTAAGACCTCTGTGGTCACCCCATGTGAAACATTGAAACTGAGGCCCAACATCATGATGTTATTACACTATACACGAAATCTATACACAAACTGTAGAGTAAAAATAAAGCAGCTCTAAACAAACAGTTTGGCATCGCCTTGGAACTGCCTTTAGCAAATCTACTACTGGGGAGTATAAACATTTTAGCATCTATGAAAAGGTGATAAGGTAAACAATTCATCTTTCCCCTGGATAGCAAGCACTAAATATTCAACTTATTGATCAACGTATTTCTGGCAGACCGTGCCCCTTACAGTTATCGTTCAACGGCGATGTGCATTGGAACTGTCATTAACAAAAACGCCGCTGGGAAGTATAAACCTTTTAGAATATATGAAAAGATGTTTAGGTAAACAAGTCGTCTGTTCCCTGGAGAGCAACCACTAAATATTCAAAATATCGCTAGACGTATTTCTGGCTAACCATGCCCTTTACAGATATCTTCCAACAGGGATGCGCCTTGGTGCGTTCGCCAATAAGTATAAAACATAAACTGACTTTAGCATACATTGAACTTTTCAGTTGTAAACCCCTTTTGTAGGTCATCTGGAAGGATATTTATATATTCTTTAAACATTTCAACATTTCTTGGAAATACTGGCTTCAATAAAAAAACAACATCGGTTTTATAAAATATACTAGTAAAATTAACAACTCATATTGATCAACTTTGAAAGTATACCTCAACAGTTTGATAAGCATATACATTTACAATAATCTAACAATAAATGTCACATATGATCAGTCGACAACACGAGCCGAACTATGGTGCTCTGGTGTGACAAACATGGTATGCAGTTATGGATACTTACCTGGGCTTATTTTACCTTTTGGTACAACCCTCTAAATACTGCCATACATAAGAGCTACCGGCACCATTTTTCACGTCTTTGGTATAAAGCGGCAGGGAATCGAATCCCCGACCTACTGCACTCAAAGCTTATCTACTGAGACGGTCTACTCATGAGCTATTGAGGAGATATGTTTGTCGGAAGATATAATTTGTACATGTATCACTAACCTCTACCTTTTTCATGTAAAATTTGGAAGCATTAGATCTACTTAGAAACAAACATTATTGTTTTGAAATTAATAGTTAAAAAGATAAGTCAGCACCGCCAACTTATAAAGAGATTGTGTAATACAATTACATGTCTCTCTCGAATTATATTTTTTGCGGAGTTAAGGTCCTTAAAAGGTCATTCTTGAATAAAATGTATCGAGGTTATTCCTGCTATAGTATTGATGGGATTTGATTGAAAGTTCACAGGAATGATTAGCAAACCTAGTTACGTATAATAAAGAGTTTTACTAATGAGTTACGGCCCTTTCATTTCTATACAATATATAACACAGTTCATAATTGTGATTGTATAAAATGCACTTTACTATTACATTATTGTAGCTTCCTGCTAGGACCATAATAGACAGAAGTTACTTGTTTCAACTACAAAAATAAATTGCAATATTCTAGCTTCAGTTCAAAGTAAAGACTTTGCTTGTAACGTGCAGATGTCCTTTATTTGAATTTTTTTCTGTAGAAAACATTTTTCAAATAATGACTTAACGTTCTATTTTACAATCGAAATAAATGTTGGTGAAAATATTACCTTTAATTGCCTGATAAGAAAATAAAAACTTTTAAAATACAAAACAAAGAATTAGGAGAACTTTCTAAGTGAATTTATTCCAGATAAATTTTATAGGAGAGACATTCTTATAATGCTTTTTACTTGCAAACATTTTTCCTCCAATTTTTTAAATAGGGAGGTCGCACAGGGTCACATAGGGCAGCACTCAGCAGGCACAGTGTCACCTTGAGAAGATATCAGAAGTGGTACAGCATCAGCCAGAGGTGACACAGGGCCATTAAAGGCAAACATCAGAGGTTGCTCAGAGTAATCAATGGCATACATCTGAGGTGGAACAGGATCACATAAAACTATTATAAAAGGTGGCACAGGCTATCTAGAAGGGTACAAGGTCATATAAGACAGCCATCAGAGGTGTCACATGATCCCTTCGGCTAGTCATTAGAGGTGACACAAGATCACTTAGCACAGTCATTAGAGGTGGCACAATGTCACTTCGGACATCCATTTGAGGTGGTGCATGGTCACTTAGGACTGTCATTTGAGGTGGTACAGGATCACTTAGGGCAGTCATTAGAGGTGACACAAGGTCACCTACGCCGGGACAGTCATTAGAGGTGACACAAGGTCACCTACGCCAGTCACCAGAGGTGGCACAGGATCAATTAAGACAGTCATTTGAGGTAGCACAATGTCACCTACGCCAGGACAGTCATTAGAGGTGACACAAGGTCACCTACGCCAGTCACCTGAGGTGGCACAGGATCAATTAGGACAGTCATTTGAGGTGACACAAGGTCACCTACGCCAGTCACCAGAGGTGGCACAGGATCAATTAGGACAGTCATTTGAGGTGGCACAAGGACACCTACGCCAGTCAACAGAGGCGGCACAGGATGACTAAGGACAGTCATTTGAGGTGGCACAAGGTCACCTACGCCAGGACAGTCATTAGAGGTGACACAAGGTCACCTACGCCAGTCAACAGAGGTGGCACAGGATCAATAAGGACAGTCATTTGAGGTGACCAAGGTCACCTACGCCAGTCATCAGAGGTGGCACAGGATCAGTTAGGACAGTCATTTGAGGTGGCACAAGATCACCTACGCCAGTCACCAGAGGTGGCACAGGATCAATTAGGACAGTCATTTGAGGTGACACAAGGTCACCTACGCCAGTCACCAGAGGTGGCACAGGATCACTTAGGACAGTCATTAGAGGTGACACAAGGTCACCTACGCCAGTCACCAGAGGTGGCACAGGATCAATTAGGATGTCATTTGAAGTGACACAAGGTCACCTACGAAAGTCACCAGAGGTGGCACAGGATCAATTAGGATGTCATTTGAAGTGACACAAGGTCACCTACGAAAGTCACCAGAGGTGGCACAGGATCAATTAGGACAGTCATTTGAGGTGGCACAAGGTCACCTACGCCAGTCACCAGAGGTGGCACAGGATCAATTAGGACAGTCATTTGAGGTGGCACAAGGTCACCTACGCCAGTCACCAGAGGTGGCAAAGGATCAATTAGGACAGTCATTTGAGGTGGCACAAGGTAACCTACGCCAGTCACCAGAGGTGGCACAGGATCAATTAGGACAGTCATTTGAGGTGGCACAAGGTCACCTACGCCAGTCACCAGAGGTGGCACATGATCTCTTTGGACAGTTATTAGAAGCAGCACAAGGTCATATAAGAGGTTATTGGAGGTGTCACATGATGCCTTCGGCCAGTCTCCAGAGGTGGCACATGATCACTACGGACAGTCATCAGTAGTGGCATAAGGTCACCTAGGACAGTCCACAGAGGTGGCACAGGATGACTGAGGCCAGTCATGAGAGGTGGTACGGGAACCCTTAGGACAATAATTAAAGGTGGCACAGGGTCACCTAGGACAGTTATTAGAAGCGGCACAAGGTCATCTAAGACAGTCATCAGAGTATGCACAGGATCACTTAGGACAGTCATCAGAGGTAGCATAAGGTCACCTATGACAGTCCACAGAGGAGGCACAGAATCAATGATGCCAGTCTTGAGAGGTGGTACTGGAACCCTAAGGACAATAATTAAAGGTGGCACAGGGTCACCTAGGAAAGTCATTAGAAGCGACACAAGGTCGTCTAAGACAGTCATCAGAGTATGCACAGGATCACTTAGGACAGTCAACAGAGGTGGCACAAGCTCAAGCAAAACGGTGATCATACATGGCACAGAATCACCTAAAACAATCACCAGAGGTGACACAGGATCACTAAGAACAGTCATTAGAGGTAGCATAGGATCACTCAGGGGATGGTACAGAATTATCTCGGACTTACACCAGGGATGGCACAGGGCCACCAAGGACAATCATTTGAGGTGACACAGGATTAACTAGGACAGTAATAAGAGGTGGCACAGGGCCTCCCTGGACAGACATCGGTGGCGGCACAGGGTCACCTAGAACAGTCTGCAGAGGTGGCAAAGGGTCACCTAGGACAGTCACCTGAAGTTGCACAGGGTGACCTAGGACATTCATCGGAGGTGGAACAGGGTCACCTAGAACAGTCATCGGAGGTGGTACAAGGTCACCCAGGACAGTCATCTGAGGTGGCAAAGGGTCAGCTAGAAAAGTCTTCAGAGGTGGCACAGGGTAACCTAGAACAGTCTTTAGAGGTGGCACAGGGTCACCTAGGACAGTCATCAGAGGTGACTCAGGGTCACCTAGGACAGTCTTCAGAGGTGGCATAGGGTCACTTAGGACAGTCATCGGAGGTGGCACAGGGTAATAGTTAATCAAATTCTATATTGTATGAAAATGTTAATCCGAACGTGCAAAACTGCCTAAATAGTTACAACATAGCTTTATCAGCAGCATAAACATACCAGTATATTACAATATATATTATTTTCACTACATTTCATATTGAATGATTAGCTTTTCTAGTACATTTGTAAACCTTTTATCAAGATATTTCACTCAACGCTGTCAGGTAATTATTTGATCGCTACAGCAAACACACATTGTCTGCCTCGGTTGAAAGAAAATCAAATACAGAAGTGTATCCTCTCACTTTTCATGTATGAAAACAATGACAGACAATTATTGGCATTTTAACGTTTCTTTATTTTTAATCTCGCCATTGCTAAGAAAAATGCAGAGCAACTCAGTTTAATAACTGGTGGTCATGTTGAATTCATAACGGTACTCTGTTTAACATAATGAATGTGAATAAAAATTCTTACACTGGTTTCTTCACATTCTGTTCCAGTGTCCCCATTTTCTTCCGTTATTAGAGTGACATGTGCAAATTTATTGCCTAATTTATAATTTATTGTGGAGATTTCATTTGGTAAACTTTTAAGCAATTGCACGACTTTGCATGTTTACACCTGTTAAGACATATAATATTATAATTGCACTTAAAGGTATTTAAAAGCCACGGCGGATAATTAAACCTTACCTTTTATTACGTTCATACTTAAGCATAATTTACTTTTTTCTTCAAAACGTAGACACACTGGCTAAATATTTATGAAGGAGTATGCGCAAATGTTTAAATTTGCAAAAAGATCTACATTTTTTTGTTACAATTTCTTGTAGAATACTTGAAGGATCAATTTCTAAGCAACCAGAAACTACAATTTTTGAGGAAGTGGAGACAATCCTTATGCTGGAATATGTTACCATGATCAACACATCGATGATGATTCGGCTACTGGAACTTATGATAATAATAACGGTGTGAATACAAATATTTTTTACATAAGATTTTCTATTTTTACATTATATATCCATGAAAACTATGTATCTTTTGTAATTTTATCATATAACAATGGAGGGCATTTTGAAATTCCACCGAGGACAAATTGAAAAAGGTACAAGGTTGCTTTGCGTTTGTCCCTCTGTGGCAGCAATTTTACAGCTTATAATCTGAAGCAGGTCACAATTTTGACTAGTCTTGGATCAAATCCTATGTTACAAAGTTAAACCAAAGACACCACATTAACCTTAATATAGAGGTCACATTTTCTACATGATCTATTTTACTCCTAGTCAAAAAACTCTAGATCAAATTTTAATGTTGATAATCTTGGGTATAAAAGTCATATGGTCAAAACTATAAACAACCAGAGGCAGAATTTCCTACCTGATATACATGAATGTTGGTCAGAATAATGTTTCTGGAACGTAAATCATGTTTGTTTGAAACTAGGTCACTAGGTCATTTGATTGAAAAGCCTGTGAACACTCAGACACATTTTCTACATGACCCACATGACACTTGATAATAACAGTTGTCATGAAGAAATGTATACCAAGTTGAAATGTGGGCCATCTTTGGTCTCAAACCAGGTAACATAAAATAAAATTATCTTGTTAACATACCAGCGACTACAGTTTCTAATATGGCCAAGTTAACTAGATCATCTGGTGTCAGAAACTGTATAACTTGTTTGATACAGGACCTTCATAGTCCTCATATTTTGTTTGTTGGTTTATTTATTAGTCACGTTTACACAATAAAAGTTAAACGCTTTAATAGAGAATGAAGTCTCAAGATACTTCTACTGACATCATTTCAGACACTGACTGGCATCTTGGCACAACCACAGACCTCCAGACCTCCAGCTGGATAGCTTCCTCAAATAAAGGAATAGTATATCCAAAGCGAGCATGAGGAATGAAAGATTCAAATGTAAGTTATGCATCCTTCTGAAGGTGTCCAGGAATGGTAGCAGCAATTTGTTTTTAATTCTAAAGCTATTTTTAATAATTTCAGGGTTATGGCCAAATAAGTATTTATCAAATTCTCCCTTTAATTTGTTTTTTTTTAAAGTTCATGTTTAACACAAAGATATTGCTTTCATGCTAACAAAGGTGTCATGAAAGTTTCATAATAATCAAACAAATACAATCAAAATTGAAATTTTAAAACTTTTAGTGCCCAAAATGGCTGAAAGTTACAATGGAAAATAGTCTAGAAAAATTGCTTTTGACGAATCTCAAAATTTCGAAAATGTATTGTGATACGTCAACCTCCCTTTGAGTTCTTTACAATAGCGTATAACATGAATTGTTTTGTTTTAAATCAATAAGCATAAAAGGAAAATCCTTGTTACGGAAAAGCTAGAGCAAACAGGAACTTTAAATATCTTTTCTTGTTGTGATCGCGTGTTGTTTATTTTGCAGGTTTTAACACGTATTACAGAGCTGCTGCCCCCTTTAACAACAATATTAACAAGAGAGACTGACACAATTATACGTACTTGGCGAACACTGCTGATACAAATTTTATCCTGCTTTAGATAGAGGCATTGACAAATGTTATAAAGCCTTATTGAAGAGACATTCATCACTGTTTGATATGATTTAAAATAAATTTTGAATTTGTATTATGCATTAGTCTGTCTAAAGCCCATAGTGCTCCATTTTCATCTGATACCAGCCCAAAGCTTGTAATAAGTGATCACGGAATCGATAAAGCTAAACCTAGAGTTATCTAACCATATGGTTGACAGAATTACTATTATAATTGTTATCGGTCAGTTAAAATATTTCACTATATACCGGTATATCTCAGCCAGGTCCTTTTGAGCGATATGGTAACCAGTTGTCATTGAGATGTTATCACATGTTTTCGTTGAGACACGACTTACGTTGAAACGTACCTCTGCCGGAGTGGAAATACCTTCAACACAGTCATTCACTGTTTCTGTTTAATCTCATGTTGTACTTTATATAAATGTATTGTAAAAATAAACATGGCTAGATTATAACATTGAAATATAGTCGCTGCATATTATTGTGTATAATTCAACAAGATAATTTGGTCAATAGAATAGTAACTGAAACGAACAGCATCTTTACCAACAATCTACCTGTCAAATGCAGCTAGGTTTCATCACACTGTGCCGTACTACTGGATACGTAAAGTATTTTCAAAATGTTATACCCTATAAAAAGTAATGCATCAGGGAATTCAAAATATTAAACAATTGCAGAAAACTATATTAAAACTAACAAAGGTATGTTAAACAGTTCGTTAAACATGATGAGTTGTTTCCTCTTTTAAGCAGTCCTTTTTCCAGAATGCAATGCATATATCTGTAAATTGATATTTGTTTTGTAGAGTAATGTAAGTGTTTTAAATAAGGTTTAATTTTTATTTAAAACAACTGTTGTTTTTTCTATGATTGGTGTTGTTTGATTATTTTCTCAAATATGGACCTCAATGTTAAATCAATAGTTCGCAGGTATTGTGTTAACATCGGATATCAAGTAAATGAAACTCCAATGCTGTTATAGTACAATGGTTTATATCAGGTTCGGTCGGAAAATATTAGCTACCTCCTTAGCTACCTCCTGCTGTGTCACTCATTTTGACCGATCCTAAACTGATTAGCTACCTCCTATAGTGTCACTCTGCGATCATTTTTGACAAAAACCTCAATATTCGCCACCAATGTAGGGGCCACTGCCTTAGCGGGCCTCCCTGTAATTTTCGCTCATGTATCATATGTGCACGTGGAAAGACAGGAGCATGGGATTTCCGGATATTTTCCAACCGCCGCTCATATGGAAGACCATGAGGGAAAGATTTTATTGAATCACCCTCGTGCATGTCGTGGTCTGTTTGCATTGACGACATTAAAATATTTGCATGATTATAAATATAGAATACCAGCAAGAATCTCAAATAGAAATGGAAAAGATGACTTAGAACATTGTTGGTGATCACATCAACACAGATATACATATGTGTAACATTGTAACGATATTCCGATGTTATGAATTCAGCCCCAAGTCTAAATGCACATTTTCACCACCATGTAATTTTCGCTTATTACATGATCATGACTATATCTGCTAGGAATTCAAGTAGCATGAATATTTTTTCTCTTATTAAATTGTCGGCAGAGCACTGGGACCCAGATTTAATGAAATTGTTGTGCATACGGGATGAGCTGTAGGCAGCATAATCCATTAATTTTTAAAATCCACAGTAGTAGCATCATTATAATATTACCAAATACTTGTTTATAAAATACTGTTCATTGCACACGTGCTCAATGTTTATTGTATTTTGCAATTGAGCCGAACTTTATCTTTATAACATGATATACTAGTATATGGGACATATGTCGGACTAAGCTGTAAAATTAGAAAAATTACTACTAATTGCTTAATTTACAAATTTATGTTAGTATACATAAATTTACAGTAACACGCGTTTCATCGAAAAACTACTCAAATAGGGATAAACGAATTTTATATGCAGAATCTTAAAAATAAAACACAAAATATGATTTAAATTTTTGAATGAAATCTAGATTTAACAATATTTATTTTGCAATATGTACAGTATGAATTTCAATATATATACAACAGATATATTCCATATTTACAGAATGACCTTCAAAACAGTCTTAAAAAGATATATAAATTCAACTCCTGAATAGATTGATGTTGTATTTCTATACAGTAACCGCTCTTAAATTTCAAAACTTTGATTTGCCTCTTTAGATGTTAGATTAGGCACAGTTTTAAATGTTGTCTGTTTATAATGGAAAAAATAATCCTTATTAAGAAACCGTAAACTATTAATTTAAACTTAAATGACTAAGAGATAGTAAAAAACAAAGACAAATATCAAACAGGGAATGCCACGTACCAAAAATGCAACCTCCCCAAAACGAAACCCACAGCACGCAGCCGTGCACACCGCAAACACACACACTCGCAAACAAAGCCAACACACGAGGATAAAACGAACAAAGGAACACAGTGGGGCACCGCCTTGGAACGGTCAGTGACAAAAACACCACTGGGGAGCTTAAACCGGTTTATGGTGCGCACCCAACCTCACTCTTACCCCCACCATGTTCCAATGACACGGGACTGTGTAAATAAAAGTAATCCCCTCCAGGTGAATCTCTAACACACGCAATTCAAACAAAAAGGCATGAATATGTTTTGCATCCAAAATGTACTGTTGTTGAACAATATGGATAATATAGCGGGAAAAAAGATTGAAGGAAATGCCCTTTTTTGATATTACATGGTTTAATTCAGTAAAAAATATAAGTTCAAAATCTCAACTGGTTTCACCATTAATATGGATCTTCAGGAGAATGTTTATGACGTCGTCGTCAGACAACGACTTTACCAATAATGACGTCGCTTATGTAAATGATAAATATTGTTAAATTGTCGTTAGCATCATTGAAAAAAATATAAAATATGAAATAATGCATAAACAGAGTAACACTATATAATCAACATATAAGACAAGCAGACGCGGCAATACTTCCAGTAAGCAGACATATAGCAAACTGTGCAAAAACTGTACACCGAAATTCAACATATTCCCATATTAATGGTGATACCGGTTGAGATTGTTAACTCATATTTTTTACTGAATTAAACCATGTAATATCAAAAAAGGCATTTCCTTCAATCTTTTTTTCCCGATATATACATGTATGTATATATATATACAAACCATTCTACCGCTCCACAAATATATATAAGACCATTTTATATCAGCCTGTAATAATTGTGGAAAAGGTGAAAGTCATTTTCAGAAGCAAACAAGCAAATCCACATTCATGCACATAATATAAGTCCGTGTGCGAGAGACGCAAGCAAGTCAATATTATTCTTAAGTCGTCAATATTTAACATTCCTCCAAAATGAACGCGGATACATACAGTGACAGTCGTCCAGAGGGAATCGCCATTCATCAATACGTTTTGCCCTTCGAAAGACTCCACTGTTGATACAAAGTGTGACAAGTACTTCTGCTTCCAAAGTCCTTAAGTAAGAAACCATTGGAACCGTGATTTCTTTCCCGATTTCATTTGCTCGAGGTTTACTTCTTAGTTTCACACGTTTTATAATGTCCGTAACTCTACCGGGTACTTGAACATCTAGATACAGTTTTCTTGCATTTTCCGGAGGTGTTCCGATTAGAACGAATTTCATTATGAGGTTTTCTGCATTCACGTTGTATCTGTACTCGGATCCTATCCAAAATTTGGAATCGGTATTTAAATTAACTTGGCACGACAAAGTGGATTTCCTCTTGAAGAACGTTTCCCCCAAAGCTGCTGTTTTACTTTTCGTGGAGGTCAAATCATTGAGTTCTGTTGTAGTTGCCTTGCACACGCTGTTTACTAAATCAAACATAATTTTGTTCATGTCAACTTCTTGTCTCGGTCGATGGCAAAGACAAACAGTCTTCTTTTCCGGAAGCATTTGCCTGATCACCTTGTCAAAATTGTTATCAGGCTGTAGCGGCACGTGTATAGAAGTTAGAATACCTCCTGCGGCAATTTCCGTCTCACTTTTGCGTTGAATTTTTTTCTTGTATGTATCAGTTGGAAAAGGCCGATCTTTGTCCAACTGCTGTGGTCTTGGTGACGGAGGAGCCCGATTACTGTCCAAAATAGTAAGGAATCTATTGCTGTATGCTGATTGCAGGCTTTCCAAACATGGAGATGATTGTACATATTCTGGTACTTCCGGTTCTGGAAGAAATGGCCTGCGGAAGACTCGAAATGACTGTCTACCAAAATCTATTTCTATTTTACAGTTATCCATAACTGCCTTTTAATTCTATTCAGAATGAGTGTTTTCAATCAGTTTGAAAGTTAGTTTTCCAATAGATACTTATATAGTTTGTTTATGTCCAACTCTTGAACATGTGATAATATCTAGGCTATATTTGAAACTGTTAATTCATAATGACGTGTACACCAAGTTTACTTAGTCCACTGAGTGCACAAGTTTTTTATGTTTTGTCTGCTCTTTATTGTGTTTCTCAGGAATGTCTAACCTTTTCCTTCTAAAAACTCCTGCGGACAGAAGTTATACAGACCAGAAATTGTTATGGATGTATGTGTGACTACTCAGCCTAAAAAGTAACTTATGGGTGAATAACGTGCTTGTTTTAGTATCATACCGTTACGTTTTAATGTATGGAGTATCACTCCATTCTACATGTTTTACAAGTAGATCTATGAAATATGTATTTCTTAATTCTGAAAGTTATTGTTTTGAGCAAAAATAACTATATTTTCCTTTCATGTATAACATAACTATTAGCTCAACTGGTCACATTTCTTGACTATTGAAATACTTTACTAGAGCTTTCACAAATGTGATTCATGCCTTTACCTGGACTTCTTTGACATATCGAACTATACAACACAATACCATAATCCAGGAAATTAAAGAGCAATTCAAAATGTTTCCTTATGCACAACTAGGTATCAATATTGATCATTGCTGAAAGTTTGAATAAATTATATGAAATAATGAAAGAAGAATTCGGGTCACAAGCATTTCTCTATATCTCATATAGAGTGGCAGCTATATTGCAAAAACGGCGTTCCATAAATATGATAACATATCACATATCGGTAAAAAATCACGTGAAATTACCCAATCTCCATGTGCTACACTACTTGTTGCTTTACAATATACCTGCGGCCTCAGGGTTATATAAGCTTTTTCACTCTTCACACATTTCTTTCTTCCAGTAGGCTGTTTTTCTGCATGTTTAAAGAAACTATCTTAGACTGCGTTTGATAAATCAATCCAGTGTAATACTAGCTGTTTCATAACTTTGATGATGCGACATTCCCTTTTAATATCAGACGATAAACTTACTGAAAGAATGGTTTAGTTTGAACTCCCTGTAGATTCGTAGAAGTGAAGATGGATGGTTGGTTGATACTCACGATGTAAAATTTCTTAGCGTTAAACTTCATCCTTACATTGTGCCCCACCTTTCCGAGGAAACAATGCTGTGATTGTGTGTAAAGAAAATGGACCTACATTAGAGTCATTCGTATTCGAAGATGTTTACCTGTGTTAGGAATATCATTTATAAAGCACAAGAAGAGGGTTATACTGAGTACCGTACCTTTAGGGACCCAGGCTTAAATTACGTTCTCCCAATATTCAGAGGTGGTAATAAAGAAGACCCAAATAACTACAGGCCCATATCTATTTTGCCAACAATTTCCAAAATATTTGAGAGACACAGCAAATCAGATCCATTCCTTCTTTAAGAAAATTAACATCATTTACAAAACTCAATCAGGATTTAGACAGTATCATACATGTCATACAACACTAACTAGACTAATAGAGGCATGGCTTTCAGATATAAATTGTAGTAAATATGTCGGAACTGTATTTTTAGATCTACGAAAAGCTTTTGATCTTGTTGATCATAACATTTTATTGCATAAATTGAAACTTTATCATTTTTGAGATAAAAGTGTTGAATTTTTCAAATCATATCTATCAAACAGAACCCAAATGATAAAAGTGGGAAACACCAAATCTAAAAGTATGCTTGTAACCTCTGGAGTTCCTCAAGGTTGTATTCTTGGCCCTCGTTTATTCTTATTACATGTATATATCAGTGATACCGCTTTAGCTTCAAAGAGTGGCAATATAGACCTCTATGCTGACGACTCTACTATGTATGAATCAGATTATGATTTAGATAAAGTACAAACTAAATTCCAGCAGAATTTAGATGTTGTGCAACAATGGTGCAATTTGAACAATATGTCACTTCATCCAAAGAAAACAAAATGCATGGTTTTGTGTACTAAACAAAAAAGTAACAATTGTAAAGAACTGGATACTTAAAGGCAATATCTATTTTAAGGGGTATTAGTCCAAGAATGAATGTGATATTAATAAGGATGAATGTGATATTAATTAGGTTATGTGATAGTGTAAATTGTATTTGATTGTTGTTGTTTTTCAGGCCACATTTAAAATTAAGATGTATCATTTGTACTTTGTACTGATCTGTATCTTCATGTTTACCTTCTATAAATAAAGATATTATTATTATTATTATTATTATTATTATTATTACAGACTTTACCAGGACAGAGTCCGAGTTTTCGCCGCCAGTTACAACTATAGAGGAAGCCTCTGTGTCATCGAATTCTTGACGATTCATGGCAATTTGACGCAGAAAAGGTCATAAATCGCCTGAAAATCTCTCGATAAAGACAGATATACAGTATAAAACATTAGTTGTAGACATAGCAATATCAAAATAAATGTAAATTAAACTGTTTTATATTCAAATTTTATGTTAAATAGCTGCCTGCTTTAAAAAGATAAAATACAGCCAATAGAAACTGTTTCAAAAACATTTTTCAATTATTTGCGCCTCAAAATATGTACTGAGATATACTCTTTTCCATCAAAGCTAGAATGAACGCCTTGTGGAAAAAAGTATTTATTTATGTTTAGAGTAAAACAATATGGCTAAGATTTTGTCAGCATTTGACCGTATTCATATTTATTACTCGGATAGAAACTTCCACCGTTTTTATCAGTATGTGTATTTTTTTCAAATTTGAATAACGTGAAAACTATAGCTGGATATAGCCGCTAAATTGCTGTCATTTTCAATTTTAGCTTGAAACAAAACAGGGTGGTATGAATGAACCTAAGTATAAGATATGAAAGATCGGTGCCGTTTCCAAACTTTTACGCAAAAATTTAGAACCCGTGTCCCCGAAACATGACCGCTCATAGTCTGTTTTAAAACAGCACTACCAAAATAATACAAGCATATCTTTTTAACACAGAACAACAACAATAAAAAACAATTTGGTCGGGCTACAAGTTATTTCAACATCGGTATATACAGCCATTCCCACAATGTTAACTTCCATCTTTTAAGATGAACATTTTAAACCAAATATGTGCAATTCAGATTTTAGAATAATCCCAGTTTGAAACTTCAAATTCAACTGACCCTTAGAAAATAGTCTATTGTATAATTCGTACGGTCAAAAAAAAAAATCATCCGGTCAAAAATTACCCCCACCTACCAAGTTGGACCGAACGTTCGCCTGTCAATCGAGCGATCATAGGTTTGATGTCCGGTACGGTTACTCTGTCCGTGACTAATATTTTTCAATGGGACAGTTGTAAGTTACTGTGGAAAAAGAGTTTAGAGCTTGTAAAAAATAAAATATTGACGGAAACGGGCGTGAAACAAACTATAATTGTTCCCGGCTAGTTCTGACTTTTAAGTTGGTCTGCTTACACAACTTTGTTACCAGTAGGCTCAGGCTCTCCGTAAGAAACTTACAACTTTCATACTTCATGGAACGCTGTAGCTATTCGGGCTCGAATAATTACATTTCCGGATTCCAGGGAAAATTGTATTTGAATATTTATGGAACAATTGAAACGGGCTTAAACCGAATACTAAAAATTATTTAATAATGCTACAAGCGGTTAAAATGAAGGCTGCAAATAATAAATCCTACAAACAGACAATGTGAACTTGGTTGAAAAACGCGGGTAAAAGACGTAACGTTTTAACTGTGCTTAAAATTCCCAATTTTCGTAGCATCATAGCGTGAAAATGAACCTGGAAGTCAAGGATTTCCCGTATTGATTTCATTTATATCTGGGATGAAGGTCATTTAACAGCTGATTAAAACTGTACATTTTGATTGGTGGATGAAAAAATCCACAGGTTTCCGAATGGAATAGATAATATTTTCTTAATGGGGTGTGCAGGTGCTCTGAGCTATATTGTTAGGCAGTATAATCCGTTGCAAGGCTCCTGTGGAAATAGCGTGTAAAACGTCATAAATCTTAATCCCCTGCGGCAGATCAACTCTGCCACTCAGATACGAAGTGATCTCCCGTAAACGATTTACAGTCCCTAGTCAGCTCGTCCCCCAGTCATCTCGTCCCCAATGTGGTCATTTCGTATCCCTTGACGATCTCACAAATGGCCATTTCGCACCCAATCCCCTTCCACTTTTCCGTCCTTTTTAGTCTTTTTCATTGTTGTTGTTGTCAAAGTTTCCTAAGTTATGATCAATATAATTATGATCTGTAAAATATGTTCTACATAAAAACATGAAACTTTTACTTTAAAATAGGCTATATATTTTGTTTTGCTTTATAAATACCCGGTCGTATGTAAAGGTGCAGAGTGGGTGCATGTTTCGCAGCTTAAAGAGTGCTTTGACTAATGCTAACTGCACATGTAATCATTGTCAGTTCATCCTTGGACATGTGATAGTTTTCATATCTGAAACTGTCAATTTACAATTTACACTTAGCTGCTTTGCGACGTATTTCTTCGTGGATGGCCGGTAGAAGTCAAACTGCTGGTCTCCATGGGCCCGTTCGCACTTTCATATATAGCTGTGAATGAATATCCTACGTGTGGTTATAGCGCATGATGTTTCACTTACATTTTCTAATGTGGGGTGTGCTCTGATATCTTTATTCCTGCTCCTGTACATGTATTACTGAACTATGAAAACATGATAGATAAGAACATAATTGAATGTGATTACTTACAATTACAGATTTGGGAACTGTGGAGCTTATTTATTTACCGCTTCTAAGACAACGTCACCAACCCAACGCTAAAGGGACCCAACGCCATTATGACACTGTCACATCAAACAAAATTAAGCTATGACCCACCTAGAATATTTCAAATGTTCAAAACATTGTTATAGCAATATACTGTATCCAGTGAGAAACTTGTATGCACAATTTAAACAACTTTTACCATACTGTTTTTTTTTGTTATAAATTTTTTATAATTCGTGATATTTCCTCAAGCTCAAGTAGAGACAAATTTCAAAGTGATGGCAACTGTCCAAAACGTTTGCAGAAAATTCATTATAACATTAATTTTGATAAATGAAACGTGAAACTATTGGTAAACAATTATAAAACACAAAATAAAACTGTGAATATTATTTTTTCTAGGGTGCCTCAAGTAAAAGGATTTAATGAGACAGAATTCTAACTCCAACATTGAAAAAATAAGGTCAAGTCCTGTGGGACCGTTTTAAATTGTGCTCACTTCATACAAAAATAACCTTGGGGCAGAAGTAAAACCTACATTTCTTTCACAATATGTAATCTAAAGAGTAAAGGCAAAATAGAGAACTTTTACCGCATGTAACTCAGTATTTTTAAAGATGTCTAACTCTTCCCCCTTCTGTTTCAGAGGTAAATTCACTTTGAACAGCAAGAAGTCACTTACCAAATGAAAATTTTTCACTTCTGTACAATAAATCAATAATAAATCTTGAAAAAAGTAAAAAGTTACTAGAAAAATAGGTATGTACGGGAGAAAAATTGGTCCAAGTGGGGCTTGAACCTATGCCCCCTGAAAAGATAAAGTCAAAGTAGGTTTATTGTATGAATTGAATACTCTTCAAAAGGAGGTACACTATTACATGGGTCATACCTCAATCAAAATTCATATTGGAAAATTATTAGCAGGATATGGAATATATCCTGTCTCCACATGTCGTCTATTGACCAAAAGAAATGCAAGAAATTTGTAGAAGGCGAGCAAAATCCATGTCACGGATATGTCTAAATCCATATCACGGACATGTCTAAATCCTTGTCACGGATATGTCTAAATCCTTGCCACGGACATGTCTAAGTCCTTGTCACGGATATGTCTAAATCCTTGTCACGAATATATCTAAATCTTTGTTACGGACATGTCTAAATCTTTGTCACGGATATGTCTAAATCCTTGTCACGGACATGTTTAAATCCTTGTCACGGATGCGTCTAAATCCTTGTTACGGATATGTCTAAATTCTTGTCACGGACATGTCTAAATCTTTGTCACGGACATGTCTGAATCCTTGTCACGGATATGTCGAAATCCTTGAATCGGAAATGACTAAATTCTTGCGATGGATATGTCTTAATCCTTGTCACGTATATGTCTACATCTTTGTCATGGATATGTCTAAATCCTTGAAACGAATATGACAAAATTCTTGTGATGGATATGTCAAACTCTTTGTCACGGATATGTCTAAATCCTTGTCACGGGTATGACTAAATTCTTGTCACGGATATGACTTCATGAATTCTTCGCCCAATGTAAGGCTCGAGCCCACATTGTTGAGGGGCAAGTGATTTAAAGCAAGCGGCCTTAACCACCCCAAAACCTGTGTTAAGAGATGTACAATATGACTTGATCCATTTTAGGGTCATTGTCAAGGTCACTCACGCACGGCTTAACAGTCTGATTTTCTTTTCTCATTTCTGTAGTATTTAACGCAAGTGTTACTTTTCAAAGACGTGTGCCACAACATATTCAAGATCAAAACGTCAAAGGAAGGTGAGGGACTAAGAGATATCATGACTGTCTAGCATAAAGAAGAACATGTTACGCCTTTATACATCTTCACTCACAAAGAAATGTTTATATACTTATTGGCTGCCAATTTTTTAATCAAATTAAACGTAAACAATATAGCTACTTATACATTTTGTCAAAATCAATAAAAAAGGCAAATAAATGATGAAAATTATCTTCTAACTATCAATTCATTTTAAAAAATCGGAAAATTTACGCAAATTCCCTGGCAAGAATAGTCAAAGGTCAATGTCATAATGACCTATTGACGGAAAACCGTTTCGTAAAAGTAACTAGAGATTGCTTAAATCACCAGTAGACAAAGTTCACAACATAACTACATGTGGCCTCTGTAAAACTACTATCTTCGTGGGGGTGGAAGGGGGTTGGGGTGGAAGAGGGGGGGGGGGGGCGGAGGTTGCGAGTTTCAGTAGGTCAAAGTTCAGGATAACTCCAACCTTGCTATTTAAAATATTTATTATCGATAGCTTGAGAACACTTGGGTCTGCCACCAACAAACATATCATTATTGTCTGTGGTCAGTGTTTGGGGGTTTGGGGGTTAGTAGGGCAAAGGTTAAGATCACAGCCACATCAAGATAACAAAAAAATGGCTTCCGATCATTAAGCGGAGAATGCTTAAAGGTTAATATGGTCAGGGGAGGATCACTATTGTCTTGCATGTCTGGAGATGAAAGGTCAAGTCACATTGACACTGTTTGCTGAAATTGTTGGAAATTACTTAATAGTATGGTTGTCCGTGGTAACTAAATGACCTATTATTTCTTGGAGGTTAAAGGTCAAGGTCACATTGAATTTGAGTCTAAATAACTGGTGAACGAGTAAGCAAATAATCATTGAACTTAGTAGCATGCTTATCTATGTTCAGTGTATGAACCATATCATTTTGTACTGTTCAGGTCAAATGTCAAGGTCACAGCATACACGCGACTAAAATTACACAGACAAGCCCTCATTTTGTAAACAGTTCTTGATTGTTCAGATTTTTTTTACATGTTTTATGCTAGTCTGGCGTAAAAACATTTTTATTTCCTGCTATTTAAGCATTAGAAGAGTCCCTCGTGAGACGTTGATGCCCTTGTCCGAGCCACCTACCGATTCCTTGGATTTTCTGCGGTTGTTATTACTTACAAGTTTCTAATCCTTATAAATAACTATATTAAAATGATTTATCATAACAGTCACTTACAAACTTAAGATGATATATTGATCGACAAAGTGGGCGGAAATATGGTATGTCGGTGATTTGATTTGATACTGTATTATCCCATACAATTCATACAGCATCTTTGCAAGGACTACGTATACATTGTTTTGTAATTCGCTCAAGTAAGTACATCGCTATGGTTTTATACCTAGTAATTATCATTACTAATTATTTATATACGAATATTTGGTGGCATTCTTCCTTCGTAAAAGAGGTCAAATTCTATTTCAATAAGCGTTTGAGATGTCGATATATAAACATTTAAAACATGTAGATTTACCTCAATCTACTAAGATTAGATTTTCGGACAATTTTCTGCATAGGAATTTTCCTGAATGTATGTGTATACGTACGCCCATGTAAAACACCCATGAACTATATATAAAATTGTAAATTGCTTATTAATAAAATAGATACTGATCGTGCATGCCTCTTTAACCAATGATTGCTTAATATATGCCTTACAAAGATACTTCTTTAATGAATTACAGTACTGTACTCCTTTGCTTGCCTAAAGCAATTTTTCAGTAGCACACGGTACACCAATTAAAGATACAATATGCGTACATTTCATTAAAATACCACATCATTAGATATTTTAAAACTATAAATGTAGAAAATCCTCATCAAATTTATTAAACTAATGTATGTTGAGTCAAAAATAACACACACTGAACAAATGTAAAACTAGCCGTAGATCTAGTATAAGATTATACTACGACTAATACGACTAAACAAGAAGGCGGTTTTTTTTTCTTTGTTAAATGAATGCGTTTCTATTGGTATTCAAACACACAAATCTGTTTGTTTCGTTTACATAGATGCAGTATAGTGATATATAGAGTTTCAATCCAATATCTGCATTAATTGTGGAGATAGTAACTTGCATGCAAAACTTTAACAAGGATTTTTGAAGTCCAAAGTGGGGGTGGGGGGGGGGGGGGGGGCGGCGGAGGGCATAATTTGAGTTATGGGAGTTGATCCTGTCAGGTTGGTTATTGAGCTAGAAAAAAATGCAAAGCTATGTCTTTCAATAATAGCTATATGTACTTGCATGCAAAACTTTAATCAAGATTTTTTAAGTCCGAATGGGTGTATAATTTGGCCAAAATGCAAGTCAGAGTTATTGGACTTGATGCTATATCACCTAGTTTTATAACCTCAAAGACACATGTGTAGTTTCAATTCAATATCTGTATTAGTTTCGGAGATAGTAACTTGCATGCAAACCTTTAACCAGAATTTTCAAAGTCCAAAAGCGGGTGTAATTGGTCAACATACATGTCAGACTTATGGTACAGTGAGGTTGATTATTGACCTTCAAAAAGAAAAAAAGAAAGTTTCAAAGCTATATCAGTATATGCCTTTTAATGATAGCTATACGTAATTGCATGCAAAATTTTAACCAATGTGTGACCGCGACGCCAGGGTGAGTAGAATAGTTCGGACTATTCTTCGAAAAGCCAAGCTAAAACGAAAACTAACTGGTACTTAAAGTAAACGTATTCATATATCTCGTTCCTACAAAGATCTGTTAAAATGTTTAGAGAAGATACCTTTCCAACAAGATCTAAGGGGGACAACTCTAAACTGAAACAAACATAAAAACAGTGGTCTAAAATGAAAGAAGAAACTAAATAGGCCATTTTATGCAGATAAAATATGACCTGCATTTTTTAAAACCTTTTTGTCATTGATATAGTACATGTACATTACACTTATTTTATATATGACTCGTTTTGAAGTCCTGTTTGAAATTTAAACAGTTTAACATCAACTTTAAGAATCGTTTCTACTAAGATTTTAAGTTTTGGCCTTCTAGCTAAACGTACTTTTTTGCTCTCAGTACAGATTTTTTGGTTTACCCAAAATTTGATTCCAACATTGAGAAATAACAGAACAATTTGAAACTGGTGTCATATATTTGAAACAACCTACGTAGAATGTTTTGTTTTATCAAATTTGACACCTGTGACATTATATTCATCATTTTATTTCATCATTTTGAAAGCGTTTCGGAGGCTTTCCTTATTTTGAAGCATCCGAGTGTTCAGTGTACTTTCGCTGCAAATAGTGTAATACACAAAGAGCCGCTGTCGTAAAAATAAAAAAAAAAACATTTTGAGGGAGTGAATCCGTTATGACACTCCATAACTTCCTAGTAAGCAGATCGGCATTCTTCGGGCCAACTATAATTCAACGCGGACAGTGTTTCCAGTAAAACCGAAATATACCGAAGTAGCTTACGAAAAATCACCGATTTTCATTAAAGTCCCACAAGGCTTTTAATTTTATGTTATAAACAGATAAAGCAGTTGTCCATATAAGATCAACACAATAAAGGGACGTAATCAGAAACAATAGCTTCAATAATACTTCCGTCTAGTTTTCAGTGATAAAATATTACTTGTGATAACAAGAGTTTTGTTGCATTAATGTTATTTCTTTTCAAATGAGCGTGAATGATGAATAATTCGGTTAACAATAATAATAATAATAATAATAATAATAATAATAATAATAATAATAATTGTATTATCTTATAATCCAAATCTGGAACATGTGTATTATTTCGTGGGACAGACTTTCCTTTTTTGCACGTCTTAATTGTTGTGAATTAATCTTTGTGACGCGTGGTAAATTTTTGCGCCAGGTTTGCAATGGGTAGATTTTCATGAAATATGTCGCAAAGGTTTGAATTTTTAAAGCCGTTATTATGGCAACTTTCCTATTATATACACGCAGGTATTGTTACATATGTATTTTTAATGTAAAACCTAGTGAGCGTCAAATTCCCGTATGCAGGGGATTTTGAAACATGGTTGCTGTTATACTTATAATTTTTGCATGTTATGCTTTTTAAGACTAATTAGTCTTCTATAATTTGAGACGTGTTTGCCGAAGAAATATTTAAGTAATTCCGATATGTGTCTTTTTGGATAAATGTTTGGTTATAAATTGACTGCATGATTGTGTAAAATGTATGGATATGACATTTATATGAAGGCCATACTGGAAATAAATTGTATAATATTTGTATTTGTACACTTAGTATGTAACCTTCTGAAAATAAAGTTGTTATCTAACCGAATATTTAAACCTTTGACATAATGAAAAAAATATTGCGAGTAAGATTTAACAAAATGTTAATGTATTTTATGTTCTTTACAAAACTGTGTCAGCCACAGTATAAACAAAGTCATTATGAGCCTTTTAACAAATTGTAAGATACCTTATCTATTGTTGCGAACACTGTAAGCAGGTAACTTTAGAAATTCACACAAATAAAACTTTTTACAAAACTTGAAAAAGTTCTTTTTGTGGCGGCCTCTCGTATAGTATTATATCAAAGCAATCCATTTTAACAATTAGCACGTGCATTGAGTGCATTTATCAGTGCAAAATATTGACGGTAAAACATTATACGGGTTTCTTTGCATTATGAAATTTTTAATTACTTCTTTCAGGGTTAACTTCTGGTATGTTTTTTTTGGGGGGCCAACTTTTAATAAAGAGCATGTGATTCTCTGTCAGTCTTAACCTTTTTTATGGAATTTAGACTATCTGCTAATCTTAGATTTTGAATAAAAGACAGAAGAAAATTCAGTAACGGCTCTTTCAAAGTGTTGAAAGCAGATCAGACATACATCATACTCTACTGAATTTATTTATCCAGGAGTTGTTGAATTTGCTTCAGATACGTTTTAATGGTCATTTTTTAAATATCAAAAATCTTGTTTTTACAAGAATACCAGGAAAACCATAGACATAGTTATTGACTAAAGTAAAGAACTCTCTGTAGACCGACAGTTCCTTTGTACTCAGGATACCTAAAACAGCTGAAACAATACAAACGATCAATAGAGAAAATTATTATGAATGACAAATCTGACCTGTCAAAGAAAATATATAGTGGTGTAAGAAACATATATAGTGATGAACTCTCTAGGGCCAAGGATGAGTACTACAATAACAAGATTGGAGGGCAGAAGGAAACATCAAAAAGCTATATGCTGTTACATCAGATTTACAGGGAATGTAGAAGGACAATCCGCTCCCATTTCACACAAGTGCAGTATCTTTGGCAAATGACTTCCTACGATACTTTGCCGATAAAATAATCAAGTTGAGAAATGACTTTGACAATATACCAATTGAAACACCCAACAATGGTAATTCTTCCTACTCGAATCCACCTGTGCTTATGAATATATTTACTGCGTTCAAACCACTTTCCGAAAACGATATTTTGAAACTTGTATATGCATCAAAATCTACAACTTGTGAACTTGATGTGATTCCAACTAATCGATCACTGCTATCTGGTGTGTTCACTGAGGAATTGAAAAGTGATGTGATAAAACCTTTGTTGAAGAAGAAATGTTTCCCACTTGAACTGCAAAACTATCGTCCGGTGTCAAATTTAGCATTCCGCTCCAAATTCTTGAAAAAGCTGCAATAAACCAAATCGATAAGCATATTGAAGCTAACAATCTCCTCCCAGCTTACCAAAGTGCCTACAGAAAATATCATGGGGTTGAAACAGCAATGGTCAAACTGTTTAATGATCTTTTGGAAACCATAGATAAGAATGAAGTAACAATCATGCTCATGATCGACTTGAGTGCAGCGTTCGATACCATCGATATCTCGATACTGATTCAAATCCTTCAAGATGAATTTGGTATAATAGCACTTCCTTGAAATGGATAGAATCTTATCTCACGAACAGAACAATGAAAGTTTTAGCCGAACAGTCAGCATCTGAAACGGAGCCACTGAGGTTTGGTGTCCCGCAGGGTTCTTGTGCCAGACCGGTGATCTTTACCCTGTATATATCGGCTCTCAACCGAGTGGTGCAGAAAAATCCAGCCGATCTCTATGGATACGCGGATGATCACAAGATTGCGTTAAAAATTCAAGCGGGAAATTCTCAAAATGAGACAACTGTTCTTCAACAACTCGACAGTTGTCTCAATGAAATCATAAAATGGATGAAAACCTTTAAACTGAAAATGAATCAGTCTAAAACTGAAATAATTATATATGGAAGCAGGCAAATGTTAGCGAAATTGAACATCGCAAGTGTAAACTTTGGTGGGTGTGACGTAAAATGCGTCGATCATGTCAGAGACCTGGGTGTAACCATGACCAACACACTCAACTTTGACCATCACATCCAGAAAATTTGTCAGATAGCTCATGTGTAGTTACGAAACCTTAGAGCTATACGGAGATATCTCACACAAAATTCAACTGAATCATTAGTACATGGATTGGTTCATTCTTACATTGAATTCTGCAACAGTTTATATAGAGACATTCCAGCCTACCAAATCAACAAACTACAGCGAGTCCAAAATCATGCCGCTAGAGTAGTCATGAAAGCTTCCTATGAACAACCAAATGCTGAACATCTGAAAGAATTACACTGGCTTCCAGTTAAGGCTAGAGTCATGTTCAAAGTCCTAGTAATAGTCTTCCGTGTCATCAGTGGTACAGCTCCAGTATATCTGAGGGAAATGTTTGTACCTACTCGACAACGGTACTCACAAAGTGACACTAACTTTAACATCCCTAGACGGCAAACGAAATTAGCAGACAGATCTATGGCCGTCGTTGGTCCCAAATGGTGGAAAGATCTACCCAGCTATCTGACAGACATTCAGTCTGAAGCCAGCTTTATATCAAACTGAAAATGTTTAGTCAGTTTCATGAACAATGAGTGTGATCTTGTTAAAATACAAAATATCAGTAGTGGTATAAAATAGTATTTATACATGTCTAAATCTCTCAGTCTAAGTTCTAGAATCCTGTTCATATTTTGAATGTATATATTTCAAATGTGTGTTATGTAATTGTAAAGCGCAATAGAATATTGTATAATTTTTCGCTCTATAAATGCTATGTATTTGTATTTGACTTATTGCAGTAAGTTATCATTTCACAGAAATATCTGTAAAGTCGAATTTGATTTTTAGGTAGCATCTCTTAGGCTAACTAATATTCCCATTTTCTCCTTTGAATGTGGTTAAGGCGTACATAATCATACACTATCATCTTTTGTATAAAAAAAATATTTGAAACTTAAAGTGGAATTATGCGCATTTTTTGTAAGTAAAAATGCAGCTGACATTGATGTGTGTGTAAAAAGAGTGGGGGATATCATGGCTTTTACCAATTTACCAAACCCTTTTGTTACAGTAACGAAATAATAATATTCCATATATGAATTTTCTTATTTGACTGGGCAGTCTTTTAAAAAAGTCAAACTGCATGCAAGAGTTGCTTCCTTCAACTTCAGAATCTTACCTATAGTAAGGGAGATCACTGCGTAGAAGACTGAAAAAAGACTATTATTTTATATCTGATTTCTTTATTCTAAAGCATCATCTTCAAATACTTATGTGGCATTATCATTGATTTAAGACATTTAAATGCACAGCAACCGAAAATTGCTTTTATAAAACATTCACCAAAACACACTGTGTGCAGTAAGATGCACATAATGTCACTTTAATGTGTGAATATAACATAGTTCTATTAAAACCTCTTGTTTACTGGTGTAAAAATATTGTATATGTAAACCTTAGAACTGCCACGAAGAACAGGAAAAAAAGGTAATACTTATAACCTGTATCAAAAGATGGGATGTGTTGAAAGTAGGAAAACAAGAAAAGCTGCTAAAAGGTCCAAACAGATTACTGAGCAATTAAAACGTGAAGCAGTGCGAAAAAGGGGAGAAATCAAAGCGCTAATCTTCGGTATGTGTCTAAAATCATATGACATATAAAATTTGGGTAAATTTTTATCTTTTTTTCAGAAAAGAAACATTTAATTAACCTTGGATCACCATTACTATTTTATAATACTTCATTGCACTCTCTTTTAGGATTGTAAATGTGTTTAAACAATTTTACTGTGAATGCATCTCTAATCTTGATGTTGAGAGAGTTAAGTATGATTGTATGCAAAGTTCGCTTCTTTGGCAAAACCTATCACACTTGTCCTTTTATATAAGGTTCTTAACCTTCTTGTTGTCAACTGACGTTTTCTTTTCTTTCAGGAACAAGCTCGTCTGGCAAAGAGGTGTTTATTCAACACTTGCGGCGGTACGTTAAACAACGTTTTAACATGTTAACATATGTTTCATATATCCAGCTTAAAAAGTCAGCCCGTATTTAAAGTTCCATACGGCTTTACAAACAGATCTACTTGTCCAAGTAGATGTTATGCATAATTACATACTTAGAAAAACGCTACTTTTAATACTGCGCATGAACTATTACAGCCAGAGTCATAAAGGGGGTGGGGGGGGGGGGGAGGGAGGGAGGGTGTGTGTGGGGGGGGGGGGGGTAATAAAAACAATGGATTCAGTAAAACTTTCTAATATGTTAATCAATATTTAAACCTTTGACAAATATCATAGAAAACAATAATCAGAAATAGAATTTAACAAGAAATTGATATATTTTATATTCATAACAGAAAATGTGGCAGCAATAGTTTCAACAAAAGCATTGTGGAGTTTTAAAGTAAAGGCATGTAGATAAGTTTTGCTGCTTTAACCACTTTTAAAAGGCACCTAGTGATGAACTGTGAAAATTTGATTTATGGTATTTAATACAATTGTATAATTTTCGGGTAAGGTAAATTCAACGCTATTTAGTAAAGTACAATATAGCAGATAAGATTAAGTCTAGAATTTTAAACACAATATATACAGAAACTCCTCACTCACTGAATAGCATGAGAGTAATACATTTCAATTTCTTATATACTTACACTGGTATCATTGGGCGTCCTTGGGCGTTTATTCCCCGGATGGAATTGAGTCGAATGGTATCACGTAGCTCGATTAAAACGATCTAACACCGGGAACCGGAATTGGGGTTTTACAGCCTTATTTACGGCACTTGTTTACATTAACGACGGGGGTAAACCAACATTTCTACAAAAGTAGTGTAATTTCTTCATTGAAATGATATTTTATTTGGTAATAAATTTATCATACGTTTGCACGCAAAATTAAAAGGATCAGGAAATAAGTTTTTTTTTACATGAAAATCATGCACGAATTGTCATCACTCTCATTCCGCCATATTGTTCTCGCATTGTTCGCGGTCCTCCCGATTAGGGGATGGTGTGAAATTTTGACACGAGAACAATGTTCTTCGGCCTCGTTCGTGTCTTTAGGGCGATTCTGTCTCGGGTCGGACACAGAAGAACAAGAAGAACAAGGCGCCCAAGGACGCCCATTATTTCACTTTCTTAGTATCACTGCTAATGACTGCGTTTTTTTATTGCAGGTATACTGAAGCTCACAGAGAAGATATTGAAATGGATGATATTGCGACAGGACAGTGTGCAGTAGACACACAAACAAAAAGTATTCTAGAAACCCGTTTAACCATCTACGGAAGGGATTTTAGGTACATTAAAACTTTATCTTCTTTAAAAGTGTATTTCATTGCAAAATTGTGAAGTGATCGTTTGACTGTTTACATGGAAAACTTGCGACAAGAAGATCAATTTAAAGGTGTTGCTTAATAAACACCGGCGAAGCTGGGATTTCAAACTGGTGGTGCCGTGATGCGGTGGTACGTTGGTGCGGTGGAGGATAAGGATGGGCAAGGATAAGAAAAATGTTCTTGTGAATAGGCATCGCATAAAGTCTTCGATAGTACATCAAAATGCTCTGTCATTTATGCTTTATCCTTTATTTGCTGTTATTTCTTTGCGAAAATTATTTATAATTTACAAAATGCTGTTTGTGTGTGTGTGTGTGTGTGTGTGTGTGTGTGTGTGTGTGTGTGTTTTGGGGTGGGAAGGATATGCTGCCATTCTACTCTCAAAGTTGGGGGTCAGCACGACCCCTGCCTCTGCACCGCCCCTGCCACTGTCACTCCCCTTGCCTATACCCCACCCCAACCCCATTCTTCTCCTGTGCCTAAGCCTATGACAGAATGTATAACAAAGTTAATGACGGCAAGAAAGATCTAAAAATTAATGAGTGGATAAAGTCTGCGTTAATTGTTACCAGTATTGTTTCTATGACCAACTCTAGATCTAGAGAATAATTTGACAGTTTTAATTTATGAAAACTTATGAGATTGAGGTTGTCTGCAAATTTAAAGATTTTTTCTGTTATAAAAAGATTTAAACAAAGCTTAGCAATATTGGACCTTTCGAATAAGTGTCAGCAAAAAGGAGGAAACATCCTTTAATTTATCTGGAAAAAAAACTTTATTTTTTTTTATCTTCAGACTTCTAGAATTTGCAGGTGAAAAGTCTTTGTCAAAGACTAAATGGATGCATTGTCTCGAGGATGTCAACGTCATTATTTTCGTTGCAAACATCAGTCATTATGATGTGACGACTGCAGGAAACCCAGAGAAGGTATGCTGTTGGCAAATGTCGAGTAAGTGTTGGGTAAATCCGTTCATACTCATTCCCGTATTAAATTGACCGAAATATTTAGTGGGGTTTGATCGATTATAACTCATAAGAGATAAACGACTTGATGTTGATGTTATGCAAGAAAGCTAGATCGAAAATAGTAAGCTTGTGTCGTACACCGGCCAAAACAGCCAAAACAGAGCTCATCAGACTGTTATAGTGGGATGAACAACAAAATGTATTCGCATAATCATTTGTTTTCTGTTTCAACGACGCTTTAGAACTAATTAGAGATGGTTGTACATTTACATAAATGCGTTCTATCATTTTTTTTTTCATTCCATCCAGTCTTCGATGAGAAACTTATCAAAAAATATCTATTTCAACAAGTCGAGCCTTTATGTGTACTCTGAGACTTTTATAATTTGACTGATGTAATATTATTTCACTATTTAAGAATGTTTAATCTTTTGCATATTTTTCCAACAGCACTTTAAGTTTCAAATACTTGTGCATGTAATTTACATCAACAAACTATCAAGCGTTGTGTTAGAAGGTATGTCAATTAGCATACTTATAACAGAATGCTATGTTAGAAGATATGTTATGTGTATTATGTGCATATTCTGATGAAGAATACGCATTTATTTGCAGAACGCTATGTTAGAGAGTATGGACTTATTTGAAGAAGTGTGCCAAATTAACTGGTTCCGGGAAACGCCAGTCCTTCTCATTTTCAGGGATCCTAAATTGTTTGAAGAAAAACTTTTGAAGACATCACTCAGTTCATGCTTCTCGGACTACAATGGTGATTTTGCTTTGTTATTACTTCCTTAATCAGTCATTCAATCAGATAGGATTGGTACATGTGTAATTATATATATATATATAATTATATGACTTAAACAATTCATCATGTGAGTTCACTTAAATATTTAGTAAAGTTTTCTTATATTTCTCATACATAACTTTCTATATTTTTGTTATATTGTAGTAGGTTTCTCAAGTTTCTTATAGGTTCCTCATATTTCTTTTAGGTTTCTTTTATTTTGATAGGATTCTCATATTTCTCATAAGTTTCTCATATTTTGTAGGTTTCTCATGTTTCTTGTAGGGTCATATAGTATTCTCATGTTTCTTATAGGTTCTTCATATTTTTATAGGTTTCTTATAGATTTCTTACGTCTCATATATATATTTCTCGTATTTCTTTCAGGTTTAGACACATTTGCAGAAGCTGCAGCCTTCGTCTTGTCTAGATACGAAGTTCTTGATCTACGGAATGACACACGTTTGATACAAAACATATTTTTACACGATAATGACGAAGACGACCTGTTATCTATAATTCATATCATAATTTGTGTGTGCCCTGTGGAAGAAATACAAACAGACGATGCATCGGGGTTTCGTCAGACCGGGATATGCGATGAGTCATTGTGTGAAATATGTGTATTTATGTTATGGTACTGTCTGTACTGCTGTTTTGTTCTGACACGGTCTCGTCGACAGCGTCGTTAATTTAAAATATGTAAAGACAATGATTTTGCTTTTATTTCTTTAGTTTACATGTATTTGTGTATATTTAAGAAATAATAAGTTCCCAAACGTGGTTTATCGTAGAATTACCCGAGTCTTTCGTTCTTATGCGAAACAATATATCACGAAGGCCGTAGGCCTATGGCCTTCGTGATATATTCTTACGCATAAGAACTCAAAACACGGGTTGTTCTACGCTAAACCACGTTTGGGAACTTATTATTTCGATTCTAACACGACATGCTAGTATCAACAGTGTCAGAAAAAATGGTAACTACTTTTAACGACCGTGCTACGCACCTGGATCGGATGACGTCATTGCACGTGAGTGGTTTATTGCAGAATAACCCGAGATAGATTTTGCTCTACATGATGTATGTAGGTTATTTGCTGGTCGTGTTAGAATATAGATTATAATTGAAACCATGAAGTCCGATTGCATATATTTCCAAGATCGGATATGTTCTCATTGCAGGTATACGTATCGGACAGATTTAAAGAATCATTTACTTCAGTGTATTAGATCTAGTTTGCACTGTAATGGACAAAGGTTTTCGATAATTATTTAATGCAAAGTCACTGTGTATTCTATCGCAACTTTACAAACTGATTAAAGCAAAACAGCAGCTGAGTTCTATGTAAAACATAGTGTGATAATCCTACCAGAAGTGCATAACCCGCTCACGCGCGTTCATTTTTATTCCTGTATAGGTTTGGCGGGAGTAAAGCGTCGAATGTAGTCCCTAACACTATATATTTCATTTTTTTTCGGGGGTAAAAAAGGCATTTTCATGCTAGGTATTGCTTTTATTTTCAGCAGTCATATCCTTATAGAGTATTTCAGATATATGGAAGTTGGTAATATGTAGTTTAAGAATGTTTCTTAATGACAGCTGGGGATGCTGGAAAAGTTTGCGGAAGAATACATTGTTTACAATAGTGATGTCATTCATAGTTAGCCGGTTCTCTTGAATTATGGTCGACATATTGTTTTTTTTTTTTGTGTGTTTTCAATAGCACTTGGATTATTTTATACAAGGAACATGGTCTGGCAACAAGTGAAAGAATGGAAAAGTGACATAAAACACTGTAGACTTTGACAATTTAATATGACTCAAAGAAGAAATGTTTTTAATACCTTCATACCTAAAAGTACGTCCGGGTCTGTATCTAGTTCACTATTATTTTTTGTCTTCTGTTATAATAATAGAGTTAAATGAGTTTTATGAGCAAACTAGAGAAAAAATAATGGAATAATGTGAAAATTTTGGTGAAATTGGATGTCTGAGGTGGGGTTGGACCCTCAGAGATCAAAAATCTGTAAGATTATTATGAGAGGCTTAGGCGTATCGATCCGTACCTGAGCCGTACCTTAAAGTAGTAATCCGTATCAATCCGTACCAATCCGTATTTAATTGCAGCAATAAAATAAAAATCCATAGAATAGTAATAATAATGTTTTATTCTTTAATTAAACAAATTATGATTTCGACCCCCATAGAATAATGACCCCCTGGTCATTATTCTATAGAAAAAGTGACCCCCCGGTCATAGTATTATGACCTCCAGATCATAGTACTATGACTCCCCCACGAGAAGTAAACTGAACCTCACGAAGAATATTGACTCCCATAAAAAAACGACCCCCCGGTCATTTGGTCAAATTTAGTGATAACTCATGTATCTAAGGCCTAATTGCTGCATTTTATGCCCAACTCGGGGGAGGGGGCATATAGATTTGCCCTTGTCCGTCCGTCCGTCAGTCCTTCCGTTTGACCATTAGCCCCAGATACCATCACTTGACACAGAAATCAGAGCATTCCGCAACGGGAAAAGGGATTCTATTTCTAGACACTATCTTGGTGTATACATTTTTTCAGGAAAATAACAATTCACAATACGTTCACAAAACACACCAGTGTCAATAATCCCTGCAAACTTCGGTATGAAGTAATTCTTCAGAAGAGAACTGAACAAGAAACTGCTAGCATAGAACTTAGTATTAATAGAAGTTGCAATACTTAGCAGTGGCAGTAAAGTACGGTAGCGGCAACAATAGAAAGTAGTGGTAGTAGTAGTAGCAGTAGTAGTAGTAGTAGTGGCAGTGGTAGTGGCAGTTGCAGCAGCAGCAGCAGCAGCAGAGGAATAAGTGACAGCAACAAAAGCAGCAGGAGAAGAAGAGGTAGATGTACAAGACGTATTAGTGGAAGCAGGTATAGTAGTATCTGTAGTAGCAGTTGTAGTAGAAGTAGTAGAAGTAGTAGTAGTAGTAGTAGTAGTAGTAGTAGAAGAAGGAGTACATGTAGTAATAGCAATAGAAGTAGCGGCACTAGTAGTAGTAGTACAATCAAAATATTAACTATTGGCAATGGAGGGTATTAGAGTTGTAGATCTAGTAAGATTGTCCGTTAGGTTTGGTGGGGATCACTTTTTAATAGATATTATCGTCGAAAGTCTTTTTAGGAGCCGGTGTTTTACATGGAAAGAGTAACTTTTTTAAATAGAATAATGTCCGGGAATCGATATTGTATGAGAGTTCGAATGTAGTAATTTCGGCAGTGAGTATTTTACATGGAAGGAGTCACTTTTTCTATAGAATAATAACCGGGGTCGTTATTCCATGAGATTCGAAGGGAGTCATCTTTAGGGAGTCAGTATTTTACTTGGAGGGGTCAGTTTTTCTATAGAATAATGACCGTGGGGTCGTTATTCTATAGAGTTTTCAAAGGGAGTCAGTTTTTTATAAGGGGAGTCCATATTTTATAGGAAAGGAGTCACATTTTCTATAGAATAATGACCGGGGGGTCGTTATTCTATGGGGGTCGAAATACTTCATTACACCGGCTACTTCAATTTTAGATTTATACCTCGCAACAAATAAAGTTTCTTAAATCTTTTAATTGCTCATGTTTAATTATATATTGCGAAGTAACGTAATCCTACTGCAAAAGAATAAAAGGAATAATCATATCAAATCTAAATTTTTTAAGATTTTCCATTGAGCCATTAATTAGATATAGTTTAAAGCAATTTAAATATCGATTTTATTGACAACATGGTTTATGGGCCCCACTAAATTTCGGAGATGGACGTAAATTTACGGAAGATAACGTAAAGATGATCTTTTTTTCAAATACGGCTTATCAGCAGTCGCGTTTAGTACAGAAAGTTCGATTTGAAATTCATCGACAGACTTCAGAATTTAACGGAACGGGTAGTTGTTCTTCCGGAAGTTAATTAAGAAATAATAAATATGTGCCTATATTTTTCCAGTTAATAAAATATGGGCAGGAGTTCTGATGCGTAATAATTAAATCACGAGTGCGTAGCACGAGTGATTTAATATTTGCATCCGAACGACTGCCCATATTTTATTAACTGATAAAATTATTGGAACATATTTATTATTTCGATTTAACCACGCTAATTCTTCGCATTTTACAGCATTACATTTTAGCTCGATGTGTTATTCGGCTGGCCATATAACCTCCCCGCGAACGGAAAGAGTTGCATAAAACGAAATTTTCCGATATTCAGCAAATTTTAATTAAAAAATTAAGTAGTTACTGCTGTAAAAATGTTATTTTCAATAACATCTAAGGTCGGATATAGAAATCAGAAGTAAATACTTCATTCAAAGTTTATATATGCAGTTTCTAAAAATAGCGCACGTCACCTACATGATGGCACTGAAACATACATGCCAGAACATTGCGGCGGCATATAAACACATATAAATACACATTAACTTTGGTAGCGGGATAAACCCGCAACCAAAAATTAGCACTTTTACATGGGGTTCAAGATTTGCTGATAATTTTTTTCCCAGGTGATGACAAGATGTCATCCAGCAGTTTCTTGATCAGTATATCCTAAATGACAGGAAACTGCAATAAAACCTTGTATATACCCTACTGCAAGGTTCAGTCCATTTTCTCTGTTATTCTACTGGACTGCTAAGTAAATCACTACTTAAGGTGCTTGGAAAAGAAGAAAATGGCCTTAATTCTTTTTCGTCTTATTCTAAACATTCTTGCTGTTGATTTTATACTAGGTAAACTAGAAATGTGTACATGGGACACAGATGCCCCCACTACATGACATTAGTCAGGGCCAGAACTCCTACAATACTGAATGAATCCGGATGCGAAACTCCAGGTGCACAACTACACATGCTGACCAACATTCCTGTAAACTTTGGTGATTCTAGGTCAAATACTTTTGGGGCTATGCGCGACACAACATTAAAATGACCAATTTTTTACTAAGTCAGGGGCCATAACTCCTATATGACTGGATGAATCCGGACGCGAAACCCCAGGTGCACAACTACACATGCTGACCAACATGCCTGTAAAGTTTTGTGACTCTAGGTCATATACTTTTGGAGCTAGGCACGACACAACATTAAAATGACCAATTTTTACAAAGTCAGGGGCCATAACTTCTACATGACTGCATGAATCCGGACGTGAAACCCCAGGTGCACAACTACACATGATGACCAACATTCCTGTAAACTTTGGTGATTCTAGGTCAAATACTTTTGGAGCTATGCACGACACAACATTAAAATAACCAATTTTTTACTAAGTCAGGGGCCATAACTCCTACATGTCTGGATGAATCCGGACGCGAAACCCCAGGTGCACAACTACACATGCTGACCAACATGCCTGTAAAGTTTTGTGACTCTAGGTCATATACTTTTGGAGCTAGGCACGACACAACATTAAAATGACCAATTTTTACAAAGTCAGGGGCCATAACTTCTACATGACTGAATGAATCCGGACGCGAAACCCCAGGTGCACAACTACATATGCTGACCAACATTCCTGTAAAGTTTTGTGACTCTACGTCAAATACTTTCAGAGCTACAGACGGACGGACGGAAGGACGGAAGGACGGAAGGACAAGAGCAAATCTATATGCCCCCCCCCCCGTGGGGGCATAAAAAGATATCAGTTTTATATTTTATGCAAAGAAGTGGTGTAAACTTTTTGTACCCGACCCATTGTTTTTATGGAGGACTGAGTGGTTAAGGTCGCTGACTTCAAATTACTTACCCCTCACCGATGTGGGTTCGAGTCTCACTCGGGGCATAGACTTCTTCATGTGAGAAAGCCATCCGGCTGGCTTACTGAAGGTCAGTGGTTCTACCCAGATGACCGCCCGTGATGAAATAATGCACAGAGGGGCACCTGATGTCTTCCTCCGCCATCAGAGCTTGAAAGTCGCCATATGACCTGAATTGTGTCGGTGCGACGTTAAACCCAACAAAAACAAAAACACAAATTGTTTTTATAATGATGTTAATATAAACTAGAACAAGCATAATACGTTACCTGGTGTTGTGAGCTTTCCGTTATTTTATCGTCGACACAGTTATCCACAGTAGTCTATGATGCAATGAATACTATAGATGATTATATGGTTCTGTGTTCTTGAATGATTAAATTAACATGGATAGTATTGTGAAAGTTGCGACCAATAACGAGATAGAACGAGACTGAATTGTAGGAGTATTTTGGTCAATCTAAATTATATTTATTCAAAGTATGTGTCAACAAGTTTTTTAACTGATATGCCTCCATACGTTTGTACATGATTTTCCTGTTTTACTTTTACACGCATGTAAAGAAGTATTTAACAGTCATTCTCTGTAACCACTGAGAAAATTTTGGCACGCATTGTCAAGCATCTTCTTCAAACTCCTGCCACACAATGACAGGATTAATTAATATAATAAATAAAAAATATGTATAATCTCAATTTGGTTACTGGTTGCCATAGAAACGAACTGCATTTTTGAGAAAGTTACAAAGTCTTGCTAGACTCGGACGCATGGTACAGTGATTTAATTTCCATCTCTAATATCATTCAACATCTATATTTTTTATATTGATATGCATCAAAATAGTATAACTATATTCAGTATTAACCCAACATTCACGATACCATCCTAAACGATTTATATACATCATTGTGACCCGAAAATGTAACAGAAAAAGTTTAAAAAGGTTCTTAATTTATGTAAATGTATTTTGACCATGCATCTGATTTGCATAAATTGACATACTATGTTGAATTAACAGGCACTTGAATTTCCATAAACATCAGAATCTATCTAAAACACTTTACACGACATATCTCCCTTTGATGATCTTCACAAAGGAGATATTGGCAACAATATGAAAATTAGGGCGGAAAGCTGTCTTTGCAACGAGATTTTACCGAGTTTCCAACGTCATTGCCGTGAAGTCTAAATGGTATATTGTTAGGAATCATTGCAGAAGACGAACTTTGTGTATTTTTATCAGATTCAGGTTGTATTGATCTTAATTCGTACTCGAAGCGTGTTATTTGTGGGTAATCATTTACGTGAATTGAAAGTTATTCCAGTTACCCATAATCCATTGCGGCATGATGACTTTGACAGCTGATCAGCTGATAACAAATATCACGAGAAATCATTTAAAATAATGACCAAGTAAATCGCCAGGTATGTTAAAATGCTATACTTCATTTATATATGTAGTATTCATTAAACTGATATAAAAATCTCTGTTGTTTAATATGTATAAATGTGAAAATCTTCCTCTTACAAATTACGACGACTGGCTAAAAGGTGGGCGGGATAAATGAAATGTCATTATTTGTAGGTGTTGTTAAACCAAACACCCAGTTAAGAAAGGGGGGTCCCAGTTAGGTGTCTGCGCAAAATGTTTTTTGATTTTATTTATACTTTGTGGTAATATACCTACTTGTATTAAGTTTCATTAACAAGTGTTACTGTTACCAGTTTTGACTAACTTTTATAGATATTCACATTTAAAGTGGGTGGGGTAATCTGACATGTGACCAGCCAGGAACACAATTTCTGTTATTTTTTTAAAAATGGTTCTAACTTTTTACCTGAAACTTTCATGATAAAATAACTATGCAATGGACATTCACACAACATGTTGCATTTTAAATTGTACTGAATACTTTTTTCAGCACAGAGCCACAAAGTGGTCTAATCAAATTTACTGATTTTCAATGAACGAACTTCACCAAAAAGCTAAAACATTTTTCATTAGTTGAGATATTAAGGTGTTATTTTCAGCAGATATTGTAAACTAAATAAACATCAAAATGACAGTATATCAGTACACTCTGATTAATATTGGAAGAGTGGTACACTCTCAAACTGGGTAAAAGTGGGTGGGGTAAATAAATATTCGAAGCAACACTACAAAATTGTGCAGTTGTTACGAAATGGCCTCAGATTGTCTATTACTATCTTAATTTTATTAAATACAACATTGATTGATAAATGAACAAAAAATTTCCCACTTTATACATGTGTGTCATGGAAAAAGCAGGGACCTTGAACAGGACATGTAGACAAACCAAATTAACCCTGAAAGCTCAAATTATTTAACAAAAGGTTTTGCCTGAGGCAGTATATTTTGGGGAAAGCTGTTGTTAAAATTAACATTACATTTTCTGCATTGATTTTTCCATGGCACACATGTATAAAGTCTTATTAAAGAGAAATTTTTTTGTTAAAATTTATCAACCAAGTCTGTATTTAATAAAACTAGAATGTGTCTGTCAGAACACATGGTGTGCCCCCCCCCCCCCCCCCCCCCCCCCCCCCCCCGGACTGGTACATTTGTCACAAATAAGGGGAAATAATTCAAATGTTTGCAGTCTAAATGGGGTATAGCCTCAAAAAAATATGAAAAGGATTCATTATTCTATACCATATACTTTTTGAGCTATGAGCATCACAAACAAAAAATCCACTATTTTGGCTATTTCAAGGGCCATAACTCTGTAATGAATGCTAAAATTCTCAAGAAGAATGCCATGTGTGCAAAGGTCACAATATGATAAAGACTCAAGCAAGGTTTCATGAATTTTTTTTGTGTAATAGAAATATTGTCCTACCCATGATTTTCTAAGTCTAAAAAGGGCCATCATTCTTGCAAAAAGCAGGATAGAGTTATGTTTCTTGATGTTCAGTGTCCACTTATGATGGTGAAAAACTGTTGCAAGTTTTAAAGCAATAGCTTTGATAGTTTATGAGAAAAGTTGACTTAAACATAATACTCAACCAAGAAAATGATTTTCTAAGTCCAAAAGGGGCAATAATTATTGCAAAAAGCAGGATGGAGTTATGTTGCTTGCTGTACAGGGTCAGCTTATGATGGTGAACAAGTGTTGCAAGTTTCAAAGCAATAGCTTTGATAGTTTAACAGAAAAAGTTGACCTAAACATAAAACTTAACCAAGAAATCTGATATTTTCTAAGTCCAAAAAGGGCCATAAATCTTGCAAAAAGCAGGATGGAGTTATGTCTCTTGCTGTACAGGGTCAACTTATGATGGTGAAAAACTGTTGCAAGTTTTAAAGCAATAGCTTTGATAGTTTATGAGAAAAGTTGACTTAAACATAATACTCAACCAAGAAAATGATTTTCTAAGTCCAAAAGGGGCAATAATTCTTGCAAAAAGCAAGATGGAGTTATGTTTCTTGATGTACAGGGTCTGCTTATGATGGTGAACAAGTATTCCAAGTTTCAAAGCAATAGCTTTGATAGTTTAGGAGAAAAGTTGACCTAAACATAAAACTTAACCAAGAAATCTGATATTTTCTAAGTACAAAAGGGGCCATAAATCTTGCAAAAATCAAGATGGAGTTATGTTTCTTGCTATACAGGGTCAGCTTATGATGGTGAACAAGTATTCCAAGTTTCAAAGCAATAGCTTTGATAGTTTAGGAGAAAAGCTGACCTAAACATAAAACTTAATCAGGCAACGCCGACGCCGACGCCGACGCCGACGCCGACACCGACGCCGACGCCGACAACCGCTCAAGTGATGACAATAACTCATCATTTTTTTTCAAAAAATCAGATGAGCTAAAAATAGTAGGTGCGCAAGTTCATATCATAATAAACACTCATAAATTTATATCAAATACTTTTTGTGCTAGGCGTGTCACAAGGTGAAAATGTGCATTTTTGACTATTTCAGGGGCCATAACTCTAGAAATAGGGCGCGGACCCAGATTAAAAATAGGAGATGCTCAAGTTCGTATCATGATTAAGACTGATGCAAGGTTTCATGAATCTATATCAAGTACTTTTTGAGCTAGGCGTGTCACAAGGTGAAAATGTGCATTTTTACTATTTCATCGGCAATAACTCTAGAAATAGGGGACGGAGCCAGACGAAAAATAGGAGGTGTGCAAGTTCATATCATTATATAGACTCATGCAAGATTTCATCAATTTATATCAAGTAATTTTTGAGCTAGGCGTGTCACAAGGTGAAAATGTGCGTTTTTTACTATTTCAGGGGCAGTAACTCTAAAATTAGGGGGCGGAGCCAGACGAAAATATAGAAGGTGCGCAAGTCCATATCATGATAAAGACTCTTGCAAGGTTTCATCAATTTATATCAAATACTTTTTGAGCTAGGCGCGTCACGAACTTTGGACGGACGGATGGACAGACTCACGGACGGATGGACGGACGGACGCACGGACAAGAGCAAATCTATATGCCCCCACCACTCATGGGGGTACAATTAGGAAAGTAATAGACAATCTGAGGCCATTTCGTAACAACTGCACAATTTTTGTAATGTTGCTTCGAATATTTATTTACCCCACCCACTTTTACCCAGTTTGAGAGTGTACCACTCTTCCAATATTAACCAGAATATACTGATAAACTGTCATTTTTATGTTTATTTAGTTTACAATATCTGCTGAAAATAACACCTTAATATCTCAACTAATAAAAAATGTTTTAGCTTTTTGGTGAAGTTCGTTCATTGAAAATCAGTAAATTTGATTAGACCACTTTGTGGCTCTGTGCTGAAAAAAGTATTCAGTACAATTTAAAATGCAACATGTTGTGTGAATGTCCTTTGCGTAGTTATTTTATCATAAAAGTTTCAGGTAAAAAGTTAAAACCATTTTTAAAAAAGTAACAGAAATTGTGTTCCTGGCTGGTCACATGTCAGATTACCCCACACACTTTAAATGTGAATATCTATAAAAGTAAGTCAAAACTGGTAACAGTAACACTTGTTAATGAAGCTTAATACATGTAGGTATATTACCACAAAGTATAAATAAAATCAAAAAACATTTTGCGCAGACACCTAACTGGGACCCCCCCCCCCCCCCCCCCCCCCTTTGTATGTGCGGTACAGTACCATTTTCTTTTTTTTTTTATAAGCCTTAAATATTTTACCTTCAGTTACTTATTTTGTGTTAGGAATAAGACATTAAATAAGACTTTAAGTTACCTTATTTTTAGATTGTTGGCCCTCAGTAAATTAGGCTGTTTAAAAATAGGGTAAAGCACAAATAACGGATAAGATTTCATATTGGTTGTACAATGACTTGTCCAAACTGAAATGGAAGGAACATTTTGTCTTTTGATGAGCCAACGGCTGCCTCATTTGTTTCCCCAGCTTCAAGGATCTGCATATATTACTGCTGGAAATGGAGCCGTCAATTGTTGCAATTGGTAATGGAATCCAGTTTGTTAATATTGTAGTTCAACCGGTGTACTGCAGCATCACCAGTTGAAGACAGCTGACACAATATATGAGTTTGTATAGTTAAAAAAATAGTGCATTTGTTGCTTTTTTATCTTTATTTTTACAAGTTCTGACCGCCTTTTTTTATTTTTTCCAGATATACCGTACTTTGAATGGGAAGCTTGAATTCATATCCTGATAACTTCCATTTGCTGGCAGATATGGTGTATTTCAATTCTTGTTGAAGCAAAACTATCAGACATGTCAAAATCAGCACTTAACATTGTAAGTACAGGTATCTCAATCTATTGACAAATTTATTGATTTAAATACTTACACTATACTAGCCACCCGGAGAAAATACCTATGTCATATGTTATGCACAATTGATTAACAGACCCCTAGAAAACCCTTAGAGGGCAAGCTAGGTGTCCGGTTACCGGACAAAAAGACAGGATAGGCATTCGTATACCGGACAACTAGACACTTCGCTGAGGTTAAACTATTGTTTAACTTGCATAAATTTGTACTTTGACAGAACATAATATTTTAGACTGAACCACAGCTAGAGCTCATTCTTTCAGTAATTAATAACATGACTCTTGTTTTCCTATTAGTGAAGGTCAACAACAGTTATGTATCCTTTGAATATATTGAATATTCTGTAAAATGTAGATGTGAAAATGAACAGGTTCATAATGATTGACAGAATCACATACATGTATTCTTAAAACAATATCACAGTATGACCTGTAAATCTTAAAAGTTTAAAAAGAAATCTTTTTAATTCTTTTTTTTTTCGGAATAGAGACCTGTCAGACACCAGATATTACAACAGTGTTGTTGGCTTGAAAGCTGACTGTAAAATCTATGTCAGTCCTACAAAATAGAAGTGAAATTACCGAAGAAGGCACGTATTGTATTGTTGTGTCATAGTCTAGGTATTTCAACGACAGGTCATGTACAACAGGTTACAAATAGGAGTGATGCTACCAAATATCTATCAGAGACAGGAATTAGCAGGTATTACCCCAGCTTACATGTGTCAGCTTAATGAATGGAAAAAAGACTTATGAGCTGTACCAGACATTGAGGAATCTGCTGTGAAAAATATCTAATTAATACTGAAGTTCTGAGTGTCAGTGATGCTAGAACATAAAAGATATCAAGTCCATCTGCATTACAGCAGTTTGTGCATTCAGTGTTGTTTAATGATAATAACTGTTGTGAATCATTCATATTAATAAGAACACAGTGCAGAACCAATAGTCGTTCAAGATTTAAAGATTAGAAAATCAGAACCTCCTATGAGAAGAACAGTTGATGACTACGGCCAGAAAGTGACAAATACAGTTCCTCCCTCGTATGATAATGTTGTTCAATTAAGAGCTAATTTAATTGCAGCAACACATCATATTGGTCAGTACTGTCCTGCCATCCAAATCCTTAATTGTGATAGGTTTAAACCTCAAAATACTGTGATACCACCCCCAAACATTACAAAAGAATTGCCAAATACACTTAAATATGGCTGTGCAGCTTTCGCTCCAGCAAAAGAAGTGGAAATAAAAACTACCCCTGTAGTAATGACACAACCAGTGCCTAAAACGTTTGAAAGTGTAACAGACGATGGCTACAGCAAAGCCAGCGAAGAGGTATATTCAAAGGCAACCAATATGGATATCGACATTGATCAAACCAATAACCTAACCAAAGGTCAGACAGAAAACCCAGAGTGGCATGAAAAAAGGTTAGGGACAACTAACGGAACAAAATTTTCAAGTGTAATAATGTGATTGAAAAGAAAAGGAACTGACTTAATGGTGAAAGAAATGTGTGAAAAAAAAAGAAATGATAAACTTAAGAATGTACCAGCAGTCAAATGGAGCAAAAATCATGAAAACAAAGCCAGACAAGCTTACATAAACAAGGTTACCCAGTCTCACAAAGACTTTAATTTACAGGAACAGGGATTAATGGTATATGAGGACTCATTTTATCAGAGGAAGTCCAGATGGATTTGTCACTTGCAGTTGTCATGGAAGCATTTTGGTTTAATTTAAGTGTCTCTTTAGTGCAAAAATGATGACTTTACAGAGGGTGTTGCACAAGGAAAAATTAAGTTCCTCGAGAAAGTGAACGGTCAGTTTAAGGTGAATGGGAATACTTCTGATAGCTTCTTTGCGCAAGTCCAAGGATTGATGGGGATTGCTTAGATTGCCCGTTCAGACTCCGTACCGAGACATGTGCTAGAGCTTTTCTGGATTCACATTCAAGAACTATAAGAAAATACGAACGACAGCTCTCTGGAGCAAATGTGTTGACAATAAATTCAGCAATCGGAGTTGTATTTGCCACAGGCACAGGTAAGTTACTCATAATAATTTTTGATTACCGAAATTACAATTTACATGTTTTATGATGTGACAGTTTTAATGTACTGTAGTCTGTATTCAGACTCTATGTTTTGTTCATAGGAAATAACTCCTTAGATACCAACAACCGCAATATTTCAAGCTTTGATTACACGTAATCAAAATAATTTGACGTTCAAATTGTTTTAACCGAGAAAAATATATTAAAAATTAACGAGAGTATGAGTTATTTCATTTACAGAATAACAATGCTCAACACTAGTGCCATTCGCCAGTTTAAGGTAGAAATATTTAACATATGATCAAGTAACATGGATACTACATGCATACAGGCTATAAAAAGATTTTATTTTATAAAATTCCACAACTTTAACAAAAATATTAAAAAACTTCTATTTACAGTTTATAGCTAGTGCTCTTGAAAGCTTTCAGAAGAACGGGTTTTGGTACATTTTGATCTATCGCATATATAATAGTTTTCTTTACTTCACCTGTCTATGCAGCTAGAAATCTCGCATTGAGAGTAAAATTTACCTCATTTTCTAGGATTTCTTACATAACTCTATTTAACGAGAATTCATGTTCTGGAATCTTTCACAGGTTTATTGCAAACATTTTATGATTGTACAAAATTAAAAATTAATTATCAGCAGTTTATTCTTCAATATTTTTTACAAATAAGATTCTTTAAGTAGTAGATTTGAAATGGTTCAAAATATCAGTACGGCTGCAGATAAGTATAAAGTTTATATAATAATCTGAACTATGATTACGAATGGTTGCAGAAAATTGTTTAATTAAATACTGCATGTTCACCTACACAACGTGTTAACCTGAAGGGGCTTATGAAAACACAGTGACCTGTAAAATATATAATTATAGAACACTAGATAGAATATTATTACTTCTGTTGGTTCTGTTTTTTTCTGTGTAAATCTTTCCCTGAAAATCAATATTGGGCCAATGCAGAGATACTTCTGACTGAAATTTAAAGTTGGTTCAACGTTGGCCCAACAGCTATATTTACAATACTTATTTATCATTGTTGGGTCAACAATGACCCAACAACGATTATCCTTATTATCCTTATCCTTTGACGTTTTCCGTCGTTGGACCAGTGACTTCATGTTTACAGGGTTGTCTTTAACAACATAGAGTATATTCAATAAAAGTAGCATCAGTGGTTAACTGATCAAGATAGCAGACAGATTGCATAACCTAGGTCATTAGGTCCAAGGTCAAATTGCCTTAAGTGATCGCTGTAGTTATAGTTTATCCTGAATTTGATGTGGATGTCTAAAAGATAACTAGGAAAATTAACATAATTTGACTGTCTTCATCTGTATGCATGGTTAAATAAGGCTAACACAAGAAACTGCGGCCCTAGAATGCATACATTTATAACAAAATTACTGCTTTGAAGGAAATGACGTCACATTAGCAGAAAATGTTAATGTTCTCGCGTATTACATAAACCTTCAATGAAGATGAACAAAATAAAATTATTTCAAACTTGTTTCAATATAACAGTAGAGTGGAACATATGCAATAAAAAGGTTATAAAATCGGGCTGGTGTACCTTCAGGCGATATTGGCATACTAGACTGGTATTGGCTCTAGGGTTAAACCGTCAGGCCAATACTAGTATCACCTTAAGGCACACTAGCCCTGTATTGTAATTTCTAATTAATACTTTGGGTAAACCATTGTTATGTAACGTGCACCGAGGAATAGATATGATATTATAGAATTTTCCTTCAGACTTCTTTGTCTTATGATTATTTGATTATGGACAAATGATTTTTAAATGATTATGTTGTTGAAATAATTATGTTTAATTAATGTAAATGAAGCATGCGTCCCTCGCAAATGTATAAATAATTTTTCTCCAAGCTTTCTAGCTTTTGATTAGACCCTATATAGTATAAAGGATCAATGTAGGTTTCTGTCCTCTATGACTTATATCACAGGTTTCGGTCCCTATATAACACTAACAGACTATCTAAACTTCTACCTGTACCTTAACTATTTGTCTGCAAACCTCGTTTTCTGTCTACTATTATTGACACAACCTTCCTACGGCACAATGCACCAATAGAAAACACGGTTGAGCCAATGTATAGTAGGTATAACGTTATGAGAATGCAGCCGAAACGTCCTCTTCGAAATTCAACACAACAATGAATTAATATTCAGTGATACTCACTTTATAACGACTATCCGTAGCGCCCTCTGGTGGTTACAACGACTGTCTGTAGCGCCCTCTAGTGTTTTATTCTGATAGGCTAATATCTTACCATTTCAAGTAATGAGCGTCTGTTATTCTTACGTTATATAGCGTCTAGCTATTTGAACCTGTATCACCAGAAATACAATGTATATACAAATTCTAACCTGACTTAAGTTACATGTTGTCATTTCTGATATAAATAAAACCAATATTTATAGGAATGATTATATATTTTGGCCACAAAACGTGAAACTACCCACCTGAATTAGATTGTCGTAATTTAGTACAAATGGCGTTGCAGAATTAAAGGGAAACAACTATGCAACTACCTAAGCTAATTATTATACTACTCCTGGACTGAACTACCGTAGTATATTCGTTACATTACCCATGCCTCCGAAGGTCATGCGTCCCGCATGGATAAAACAAAACACCTTTCAAAAAAATAAAATATTTTTATTACGTTTCTCGTAATAAAATATGCAAGCTTATTGCTTGTCGAAAGCACACAAAGAAATGTAAACACTTATTAAGACTGTCTTATACAGTATCAATACACACAGTTCTCTTATATTCTAGATGCTAAGTCTGTTATCTTATCTAAAAGGCTCTTCTTGTACTCGAACTTTGCTATTTCTAGATCTAGTTTACGTTTTCCAATCTCGAGTTTCTCTTTTTCTAAGTCATATTTTACACTGCAGCCTTCTTCGACTTTGTTACTATGTTGTACGGTTACACTATCATCTTGACCCCCATCCTTTTCTTTCTTTACTGAACTATCTTCTGTACCCTGGTTTTCTGGAAGTTCATTTCTATCTTCTCTGTCAGACAGCTCTATGTTGTCATTATCTGACAAGTCTCCGGACATTTCGTTCTGATCTACACTTTGTGTATTTACTACAGCTTTTTCTTCTGTCACTCTCATTACTTTTACAGGAGCAATAACTGGATTTGGATTCGTCCTCTTTCTGTATATCCTACCAACTCTTATGTCATTTACAAGTCTAGAATCTTTATTCTCGCCGGCCTTATCATTCTTTGCAGTGTTTTGACTTTGTTCCTGTTTCTCGCATGTTTCAACGTCTATTTCAATATCTGGGTCTTGATCCCAGTCGGAATTACTACTGCTGTCATCGTCTTGTTTATCCTCTGGCACAATGTTTCTGGAAACATTACATCTCTTATCCCCACTCTCTTGTTCAAGACCACTTTTATTGTCTTGCATATTCTTTGGCACAGTGTCTGTGAGAATATCACAACTCTTACCTCCACTTTCTTGTTCAATATTGCTACCTCCAGGAAAAGCATCACTGGTTGACCCATGTACTCTTTTCTTGTGTTTGTTCAGATAGGTTTCTTTCTTGAAGAACAATTTACACAGCACACAGCAGAAGCTTTTCTTCTTGCACAACAATAGGTGTTCTACAAACTTATCTTCATCTATCATGTGCTTGCATAAGGGACAAAGGGTTTCAATTTTCTTTCTTTTTGTCTGTTTTGTGTTTGCCATTCTGAAAGTAGAAAATACATATTCGTTTAAATAAGATGGTTTCTTAATTTTTCTACCAAATCTTGTTCTTGTGTCTACTTCTTCAATATCTGGCCCTGAAACAAATTCAGTGTTCAAGTTTTCAGTATTTTCGTTTCGGGCATTCGTCCCTTGAACTTCGTTTTCAATGTCTGGACCTGAAACAAATTCAAAATTCACATTTTCAGCATTTTGACCATGCGTATTGGTCTCTTGAGCTTCTTTTTCGACCTCTGTCCCTTGCCCAGAAAGAATCTGATCTTTAATCTTTCGTATTCGGTTTACATGAATTACCTGTAATGAATTTTTGAAACCACAGTTTATTTTATACAAGACATCTGAAATTTTCTCTTTTACTAGAAAGGGACCTTTCCAATATGATGTAAATTTGGAAGAACATCCTACCTTTTTTACCGGAAAATACACTAGTACCTTGTCTCCAGGATTAAACCTATTGAAAGAGAGCTTAACATCATGAAACATTTTCTGTCTTCTGATTGAATTACCTGTATACTGTCGTACCAAATTATGAGCCATTTCTAGTTTTTCTTGAAGCTCCCAAACCCAGTGTGACCTAGGAATTGATTTCATAAAAGATGGCATTTCGAAAGCCAAATCTAGTGGTGTAGAAGTTTCTCTACCCAGCATAAGAAAGTTTGGAGACATACCTGTTGTTTCATTGTCTGTTGCTCGATAAGCCATCATCACATAAGGTAAATACTCATCCCAATCTCTGTGGTTATCTTTTACAAACATACTAAGCATAGTAGTTAAGGTTTTATTAAAAACTTCTACCATTCCATCTGACTGTGGGTGATAAGGTGTTGTTCTTGTCTTTTGAACTTGCAATAGTTCACACATTTCTTGAAAAAGCATACTTTCAAATTGCCTACCTTGATCAGAATGAATAATATTCGGTACTCCAAACCTAGCTACAATTTCTTCTACCATAATCTTAGCTACTGTTTTAGCCTCCATATTAGGCATTGCAAAAGCTTCTGTCCACTTTGTAAAATAGTCTGCTACTACTAAAATATACTTATTACAATTTTCTGTCTGAGGTAATTCACCTAAAATATCTACTGCTATTCTTTCCATCGGATAACCTGTTCTTACTACTTTCATTGGGGCTTTATTATTTGGTATCGGACCTTTGCGTTTTAAACACTGTTCACAGCTTGAAACATAATTTCTTACATCGTTTTGCAGACCTGGCCAATAGTAGCGCTGTCTAATTTTACTTAATGTTTTTCTTATGCCAAGATGCCCCGAAGCCTTTATATTATGTGAGAATCTCAATACTTCAAGTCTATAGTTAATTGGTACTATAGCTTGCAACCTGATGATATCAGTACCCAATACTTCCCACTTCCTTACTAATAACCCTTCATGTATACTTAATCTTGTCCATTGTGCCCATAATGATTTTAAATAGAAACTCTCAGAGCTTATATCTTTGTAATCTGGTTTGACATTTTCTGTTAGCCATTTTACTACAGTCTGTATATCTTTATCTTCCGTCTGTGCCTTTTGTAAGGTCATATCAGTATCTTCATCATCTTTATCCTTCGTGGTACGGAGTGCCAATACTTGGTGTTCTTTTCTTTCATTTATTGGATGTCCTGTTATTCCACACTGTTTGCATGGTATCCTACTCAAAGCATCGGCATTTCTATGCATTTTTCGGGTCTGTGTTCTATTTTCATGTCATATGTGGCAAGAATTTCAAGCCATCTAGCAACTTGTCCTTCAGGATTTTTAAACTGCATAAGCCAACGAAGGGATCCATGATCTGTTCTTAACGTAAAAGGTTTACCATAAAGATAATGTCTGAAATATTTAACAAAATGGACAAGAGCTAACAACTCTTTCCTTGTCACACAGTATTTACGCTCAGACTTTGTAAGTGACCGACTTGCGTATGCAATTACTCGTTCATTTCCATCTATTTTCTGTGATAAGACTGCTCCTATCGCTATATTACTGCCGTCTGTGTCCAATATGAATGGCTGAGTAAAATCTGGATGTGCAAGTATAGGAGTTTCTGTCAATTTTTGTTTAAGGCAATTGAAGGCTTCTGTGCATTCCTCACTCCAGTTAAATTTCTGAGACTTCTCTGTTAACTTATGAAGTGGTTTTGCGATATCAGCGTAACCTGGAATAAACTTTCTGTAATAGCTACAGAGCCCTAGAAATGAACGAAGGTCATGTACATTTCTTGGTATAGGCCATGACTGTATACAACTAATCTTTTTCGGATCAGTCTTAATTCCTTCAGCAGAGACTATGTGCCCTAAACATTCTACTTCTTTTGAAAATAAGGAGCACTTTCTGGCTTTCAATTTAAGGTCTGCTTCCTCTAACCTTTTGAATACAGATTCTAAATTATCAAGCATATTCTGAAAGGTTTTGCCAACTACAATTATGTCATCGAGATAAATCAAGCATATATCCCATTGTAATCCAGCCAATATTGTTTCCATGAGCCTCTGAAACGTCGCAGGGGCATTACATAGCCCAAAAGGCATTACATGAAACTCAAATAAACCTTGTCTTGTCATGAATGCTGTTTTCCTTTTATCCTCTGGATCAAGTTCAACCTGCCAATAGCCTGAACTCAAATCAAGGCAAGAAAACCATTTTGCTCCAGACAACTGATCTAACGATTCGTCAATCCTTGGAATCGGGTATGCATCCTTCATTGTGACGTCATTTAGTTTTCTGTAATCGATACAAAATCGACGTGTCCCATCCTTCTTTTGCACTAATACAACTCCACTAGCCCATGGACTTGAAGATCTTTGTATAATTCCTTTTTCTAACATGTCAGTTATATGAGTTTTTACTTCTGTATTCATGTGCTCAGGAAGTCTTCGTAGCGACTGCTTGATTGGACGGGCATCTCCTGTTGGAATTTTATGGCGCACTATACCTGTGCGTCCTAGATCTGAATCTGTTTCGGAGAATATATGGGAATATTTAGTAAGTAACTTTAAAATTTCTTTGCTTTGCTTTTTATCAAGGCCATTTGAGGCTCTTTCATAGAGATCATGCATGTGGGCTGGCAACTTTATACAACCTTTAGCTTTAGAAGGTTTTATAGTATTTATATTCACAACTGGACTCATCGAAGCTACGTGAGTACCTGCATACATTACACGAGGTTCCTCAGACAAGTTCATAACTCTAATAGGTATTTTATTTTCTGCTTTGACAAGTGATCTAGCTATCAGACCATTGTTCTCCAAAAATGGGCGTTTCAAAGGTTCTATTAAATATAAATCTTTATCAGGTTTTAATGTTCCATGAACTTTCCCCTCAATAAGTATTTCTGAATTGCCAGGAATTTCGGTTCGTTCTACAACAACAACTCTATAACAACCAATTGGTCCTGAACAATTCAACTGATATCGCTCACCATTCAATATCAAAACCTCTCCTTTTATATCGATGCTAGCATTTTGTGATTTCAGAAAATCAAGCCCTAAAATTGCTTCTCCTTCTATCTCAGAAACAATAACATCAATCGAATATGTATGGCCTTTAATATCAATGTTAACTTTCGTGCGTCCCCTAATATCGAGAGAAGTGCCTGCAGCCGTAATAATATCAGATTTGTATGACTCTAAATTTGTTGGAGCACCTATCCTATCCATAAATTTACTTGAAACAATACTCAAGGTAGCCCCTGTATCTATCAAGCATGTAGCATCAAAACCATTGATTTTAACTTCAATAAACAAACCAGATCCATTATTACTAGTATTATTTGCATAATGTTTACCTTGACTAGTTCGAGAAGGGGTCTGGGTCTGTCTTTTTGGGCACTGATATTTAAAGTGACCTATTTCTCCACACTCATGACATTTGTAACCTACACCAGTTTTATTTGATGTCTTATCATTATGAATATTTGAATTAGGATAACCTGAATTTGTATATGTTTTACTTGCATTATTTTTTTTGTTGTGACCTAAAATTTTGACCTGTATGCGGGAGGTTAGATCCTTTGTTTTGTTGCAATATTTTTTTTAATTCATACATTGATTTCTGTAATTGTTCAACATCATGTTTTAACTTGGCATGTGAACTGTCTGTTTGACCGACAGCACGCATGAAGTTTTGTCCATCAACTATTTTCCTTTCAGCCCTGTTAAAAGCTTCCAACTCTACCGCATGTCTAACGGCATCATTGAGACTTACTGGTCGAGCTGTTTTATTCTAAGTCTCATATCTGAATTGTTTAGGGAATCGATAAACTGTTCTTTGGCTAATGTCTCCTTAACATCGTTTGGAGCTGATGGATAAGCTAAGTTTGTTAACCTTCTATATCCTGACCCATCTCTGATAAAGATTCTGTAGCCCTTTGTCTTCTGTCTCTGAGCTGTGTCCTGTATAATTCAGTTTGATTAGGCGGTGCGAAACGCTCTTCCAAAGCTATAATAAGGTCCTTGTAGCTACGTCTACATCCGCCGAGGTTTCCAAACACGCCCTGGGCTTGTCCACGTAACGAAACAGCCAAATAAAGCCCTTTCTGTTCCTCTGTCCATTTATTAATCTCACAGCATGCTTCGAAATGAGCTTTATAATCGAGCCATGAACCTGTTCCATCAAAAGTTGCAGGTTTCATGTAAAACTTTGGTTCAATAACCCTGTTTGAACTTTGTTGTTTTTCAACGGTTGGCTCTTGACTGGGTTTCTGTAACTGGTCTTTTGAATTTTGTAAGTCACCGTCCTCCTTATGCTGGATGCCTAAATTTAAGCCTTGAGACTTTGTTCTTTTTGTTACGAATTTATCCCAAGAATTATTTTGGTCATCATTATTTTCTGTATCTGCATGGGTAACCAAAGGTTCAGTACTTCGTCCCATACTTTTTATGCCAAGTAATGGTGTCTGTGTCCCTTGAGTTACAGATGGCCTTTCAGTCTTGACAGAATTTATATCCGTTACCGTGGCCCTGTTTTGGTCATTAGATACCACAGGCTTCCTTTCATAGAGCACTGTGTTAGTTATGTTCGGGGTACTATGCTCCTGACTAAATGTCTCGTAACCATCAAGTTTGTCAAAAAATTCTGTTGAATTCAGAGGGGTCTTGGAGATATGTAACTTATTTTCTAGTATCTGTTTTCCTAGAGTTTGTATCTCTAACTGTACCCGCAAACTTTCATTTTCCATTTCAAGTAGCCTAAGCTTACTCATTATAGTCTCGTGTCCCTCGTCACTTTGATTATCCATGTTTAAAACTCAAAATATTCAAATGTCTATTGCAGGGATGCGTCCTTAATTATATGTCTATGTGACTATGGTTTGTGTGCCTTGATCTAAACTAAGTACCTATCTATTCCTATCTAGATATCATCCCACCGCTGCCACCAATTTTCTGTAACGTGCACCGAGGAATAGATATGATATTATAGAATTTTCCTTCAGACTTCTTTGTCTTATGATTATTTGATTATGGACAAATGATTTTTAAATGATTATGTTGTTGAAATAATTATGTTTAATTAATGTAAATGAAGCATGCGTCCCTCGCAAATGTATAAATAATTTTTCTCCAAGCTTTCTAGCTTTTGATTAGACCCTATATAGTATAAAGGATCAATGTAGGTTTCTGTCCTCTATGACTTATATCACAGGTTTCGGTCCCTATATAACACTAACAGACTATCTAAACTTCTACCTGTACCTTAACTATTTGTCTGCAAACCTCGTTTTCTGTCTACTATTATTGACACAACCTTCCTACGGCACAATGCACCAATAGAAAACACGGTTGAGCCAATGTATAGTAGGTATAACGTTATGAGAATGCAGCCGAAACGTCCTCTTCGAAATTCAACACAACAATGAATTAATATTCAGTGATACTCACTTTATAACGACTATCCGTAGCGCCCTCTGGTGGTTACAACGACTGTCTGTAGCGCCCTCTAGTGTTTTATTCTGATAGGCTAATATCTTACCATTTCAAGTAATGAGCGTCTGTTATTCTTACGTTATATAGCGTCTAGCTATTTGAACCTGTATCACCAGAAATACAATGTATATACAAATTCTAACCTGACTTAAGTTACATGTTGTCATTTCTGATATAAATAAAACCAATATTTATAGGAATGATTATATATTTTGGCCACAAAACGTGAAACTACCCACCTGAATTAGATTGTCGTAATTTAGTACAAATGGCGTTGCAGAATTAAAGGGAAACAACTATGCAACTACCTAAGCTAATTATTATACTACTCCTGGACTGAACTACCGTAGTATATTCGTTACAGTTATAAATTAACTTCAAGTGGTATATGTAAAGAAAATTTATTGTTCCCCTTTCATAAATTATATGGAATTTTATTTCAGGAGCAGCTGAAGAGTTATCAACAGAAGTATTCTAGTGTCCTTAGAACAACTGCACAAGGACCTAAAAGCTGTCGACACTCATATTCTTCTTGGCAATTTTCTATAAAAGCCAGCAAAATGACTATAACGGAAAAGGGCAAAGATGTATATGCCGATACTTTATTCAACATGTTCCACTCAAAAGAAATTCCGCCTTTGCCCAACAATAATGAGAGTATAGCTGAAAGTAATACTACACTTATGCAAGGGTGGGTAATTAAAGAACAAAAATGTAGAACCAGCTTCAATTTCAAACAAAAAGACTTCTTGAAAGAAGTTTAACACCGATAAAGTGACATTAACAAAGTCGACCCCTTTGTGACAGCGGAGGAAATGAGGAAGATTTACCAGACATAAATTCTAAAATCAGCTCCTACTCTCGTTTCCATCAACTCGAAAAGAAAACAGATGATGAAGATTATGAATAGGCTGTTATAAAAGATCGAAAAGAAGCTATCGTGTCAAAAATTTAAACAATATTTTTTCAAGTCTCAATTGACAGCAGTCACTTCAAACAAAATAAGATTACTTCAATGACCGACAATTTACAGTTAGCATAAGACTTAAGAAATAATTGATAGCAAAACCGTGTTTTAACACTAATTATTCACAATGGGCGTTTTACGTCGGGCTAAGAGCAATTATTTCATGTGACGTTTAACAGTCGGATTGTATAAATAGTGTTCAGACATGGTCTTGTTAAAATGATTACAATTCTAATATGTCTGTTATTGTAAAAGTTAGATCAAACATGATAGAACTGTTTATTTCGCGCATGTATGGCACCAAATGGTAGGTCGTCACGTTCTTTGCCAGGACCGGGAACGGTATACTTGCACACCGGGCTGGCGTTTCCGGCGTTTTTACCCATGCCGGCAAAACCCATCTGGCATCCCCCATGGCAAATGACTCTCGTGCTGTTAATGGCAACTGGCGATTCATGAATTGAATATATATTGTTTATGTAAAAAAACGAAAATATCAGATAACTTGATAGTTTCTCACCGTTCCTTATAGTATATTTCTTCTAAATAATTTAGTTTATGGTAAGAAAACACCGTTACGCTACAAACGATAAAGCTAAAGTTGACTTTTGTTATTGTGCATCACTGAAACGTCATGACGTCACTTCTGCTTACGGACGTTAATTTTCCGTGCTTTGTGTACATACTCTGCTATAAGAAAGAGTGCTACAAATAAAGTATTTCTGTTTGCTTTATTTACTAGTATTCTATTATTTGTAAAATACGGTGTGCAGGAAAAATAATCTGTCAGAATAAAAAGCTTATATGTATACGATATGCAAGAAATAACATCAGTGATGTGTTAACAAATCGGATAGAAATATCAAGCCTCGTTATCGCCAAGTGTGTAAGTGCCCTCTGGACGAATATTCTTTCCGATTCGTAAACACATGACATATATTATTAATACGTCTTGCGGAATAGTTCCATTAAGGCGCAAATGATAGTGAATTATACAGCAAATAACCAGCTCAGTGTGTGTGTGTGTGTGTGTGTGTAAATTAATGAAGACAGTTGTGCTGTTGGACGTTTCTTTTCAAAACACGTTTTCTAAGTAAAATATTTGATCAAATTTGAAGCGCTATTTCTTGATACATACATGGCGCTAAATATCACATTGAAGTGACGTCAACATATACATCAAAATATTACGAAGAGGTTATACACCTGCAGAATAATTTCACGAGGGCCCAGCCCAAGCGAATTGCGCTGCGTATAACCGTTTAGTTTTATTGAGATATATTGAAACATTGCTTAAGGTCAACAAGTATATAGGGAAGCACTACTTCATTGCACATGTACAGTGCAAAATATATTAAATCGTTGTGATGTCAATGCGTAACCTTTTTTCAACAGCATGAAAATACTCTCTTATTCAATAATAGCTAGAGTCTTGATATTTGGCATGTGATATCAAAGTTGAACTGTCTACCGTAATTATTCATAGTATTGCCCTGTGTGGCATGCATATAATATAGGCTAACATAGAAGAAACCTAACTCTGTACTTGTACCATTACGTTATACAAACGCACTTGAAGTCTTGTACACAGGCTCACCTGTGTGAGGTATATTATGTAAGCCAATAATACAGTTTAAAAAAAGGGAAAAAGTTGTCCTGTGAAAAGCAAATTATGATACAAAATGCGCAATTTTAGTTACATTTGTAGTGTATTGTATGAATTTATTTCTCATAATTAGAATTTGAAAAGAAAACGTTTTAATGAATTTTGAAATCTATATAAACATTTAAATCATGTATATAATAGTATATGTACAGATGAAAAAATTTAAGAAAATTTGTCTGTAAATTTGAATTATTCACTTCTTACTTTGCTTTGCATTTGAATAACAATTTCAGATTGTTCATTCATTTGTCTTGCCTATATTTTAAACTAGATGCCCACGGGCAACATGTCGAGCCCGCCGGGGTCGGGGAGTTGCACGCGACACTTTGACTCATTGAGGCAAACATTTATGCCAAATAAAAAAAGATTGTTTTATGCATGGCAAAGTTAAAACCTGGAGAAGCTCTAAAATGGCCTTTGACCCCCAATTGTGACCTTGACCTTTGAGATAGGAACCCGAGGTTTGCGCTCGATACTTCGTCTTGAAGAGGTGAACATTTACACCAAAGAAAAAAATATTGCTCCATACTTATCAAGTTACGGCCTGGACAAGCTCTAACATTTGACATAGGAACATGGGGTTTGCACATGGTACTCCGTCGCATTGAGTTCCTTAATGCATGTCAAAGTTACGGGTTGGACAAGATCTGACATGACCTTTGACCTCCAACTGTGACTTTGACCTTTGAAATAGGAACCTGGGGTTTGTGCGTGACACTCCGTCTCACTGAGGTTAACCTTCATGCCAAATATAAATAAGATTACTTCATGCATGTCAAAGTTATTGTTCGGACAAATAATTCCGGACGAACGGACGCACGCACTGAAGCACGCACGCATACACCGAACACCCATATGGACGATTATGTCTTCGCTTCCGCAAGCTGGCTCGACAAAAACAGGCATACTCTAATGGTTACTCTGCTATTCATAGAGTAATTATCGAAGTAGATATACGTTAAAGTTGAAAAAAATCTGTCAACTGTTAAATAAAATCTGTCTGAAATAGAATATCTCTTGTAATTGTCTTTAACTTACAAAGTTTATAATTGCACATGTAACTATGGCAACCATAATATAAGCAAATTGAAGTACACAACATAATGGTAGGTATCAGTATATTGAACGTATATTTCTACTGAAAGACCTTTAATCTAATGTTAATTGTGATACTGTGACTAAATTGTAATGCTTGCGGCCTAGGGATGTATTTTGTTTTTGTTACCATGGCAACCACAAACATTGAATTATTTAAACTAAGGATATTTGTAAAAATGCATTTAGTAATTATTTCATGTCCATAAGATAGGATAATCAACGAAACTTACTACAGTTGATATTGCATTTCTATTTCCATCAGAAATAATGGAGAGCAGCTGGTAAATTTCCATGGTAACAGTTATGCAGATTTATAGTATTATCAGATACAAAGATACTGTGATAAATACTTGTTGCTAAAATAGCGTCAAGTTTCAGCTTGTGTACTATTTACATGTTTTTAATGCTATATCCTCAATATTTAATTTAGTGAATTTTAAAAATATACATATTTTGTCTCCATGGTAACAACCTTTTAGAATTAAGAATTTTTATTTAATACTATGTGACAACGAGTATTTCCCTTTCATATACTAAAAATATTAATTCTCAATGTGGCTGCAGAAAATTACAGCAGCTGTTTAAAAAATACGCAAAATCCATGTTTTTCATATACAAGGACCCCCCATAATTCTAAGCGTATGTTTGACAATCAGAAATGTATCATATTTCCGACTGATTAATTTGTCTTTCTTTTAAAATGATATATTGTAACACTTTAATTCCATTTACGTTCTTTCCGTTTGTTCAATAATATAAATTTGGTTTAAAAAAATGGCATTTCAACCACAAAACTTGCTTGAATCCTAGCGTAGAATGTAGGTGTTGGTTTCCATGGCAACAGAAACACACATCCATAAAAAAGGAGTAGTTACATATAGTACGCATCAAATAATGCCAATATGCACATTTTCAGGAAATTCGAAGTTCATGCCTGCCAAACTCCCTATATAGCTTGTTAACTCATTACAGAGAATGACTGTTTAATATCTACACAAACTTGAAAAGCTTGTGATAAACGGTGAAGAAATAAAAAGGTTATACGCATTTGAAATAGTGACAATCTTATACACTTGCTATTTTCAGTGTTTTAACATTAAAAGAGAAATACATACTTATATCAAAGGGTGTGTTGCGCTTGAAATTCAAGCCAAACAAACTTGATGAACTGAATATTTATGACAGTTTGCATGTAGGTAAAGAGATTTTAATTTTGTATACATGAACTGGAAGATGCTTGTCGTAAAGGATGACCTTAGACATCGTTGACCTCTAAGTATATTGATGTGTCGCGGAATTTTCGAAGAGATAGCTAGTAGGATGGGGATTTCAGAAGGAACAGTTCACACTATTTTGACAAAGCATGTAGGACTTTAAGTAAGAAAGGTCTGTGAAAGATGGATCCCTCTTTTATTGACCCCTGAACAGAAAAAGGCTAGATTACAACGTTCCAGAAACCTGCATAAAAATTTAGAATTCGCAATGGTAGAAAACTATGTAACTTACTTGTAAGAGATGAAATTTAGGTGTATATATGTTTAAAGCCCAAAGAAGATCTAACAAAAACAATAGAGGAGAAAAATGTAAAACGCCCGGTAATAACAAAGCATCAGAAAAGCGCCAAAAATTGTGTGTGCAATTTTCTTTATTTATTATGGCCAATATCTGCAAAGCCGCTGTCAAACAGGAAAGTCTATAAGTAGCAGTTTCTACAAGAATGCAGTACTTAATTCCATCAAGATATTCTATACGATAAAACGCCCAACTACTGGTTTGAAAGGACTTCCTTCTTCATGACTATACTACAGTCCATAAAAGTAGTGTCGTAATCAACTGTCTGCACAAAGAAAAGGTAAAAATACTATAACACCCATCAAATTCTACATGTAGTTAAGTCCATGCGACATTTTGCTATACATAAATGCTTGAAACAGGTACCAAGGGCAGACTAGTCTGACACTTTCAGACAATGGATATCGCGACTACAAAAATGCATTCCTGTTTAGTGGGAATACTGTGAGGGGTTTGTTTAGGTGTTATTTAGGTACATCTTACTAGTTTCATTTTTTGGACTATTTACAAAACACTTTGGAGCACCTTCGTACGCTACGCTGCTGTGTGTGGTACTTTTATGGACAGTAGAGCAACTAAAACAACCAGTCTTTTCAGTGTTTAAAATGCTGTGCGCATGCTTTGCTAGAAGATTTTGCATGAAATATATAAAATGTAAACCAAAGGACTCGTATTGTTTTCTACTGCCCCTCTGTGAAACTGAACGGTGTTAAGTTATGTCACGAGTTATTCTGGGAGCTTGGTGAAATCTTGCTCCCGTAAGGCAGAAGACCTATTACTAGAAATATTCCCGGCGACTATGCTTCAGTTTATCCATGTCCTCAGGCAAGAATTCATTGCTACACCTCGTTTTTAAAATGTGCCCTTAAATGTCCTCATAGAATGCTCTTGAATATGCGTACAAAATGCTCTTAAATATGCTCACAAAATGCTCTTAAATATGCGCACAGATTGCCAAAGATACAAATCACGACACTGAACTCTTACTCTGTAATAGTATTAGAAAACTTGCATCCGACCTTTTGCTCCCTTTTCTATCGAAGTAAATCTGTAATCCATTCATCCATAATATGATTGTATATCTTGTATATACACTACGTGTCATGAATTGATAATCTACGAATATTTCTGTTAAATGTTTGTACATCTGATTTTGTATTATTTCATTTACATTGACATTTTTTTCTATGTAAAGAATGTTGCTCTTATTTTTAAGGGACTGAGTCTGTGATGGCCCTCTGCCAAATTCCTTTCAAATATTAGACCCTCTAACTACATGAAACAAAATGGCCTCCATGGAGGGAACGGAGCAGGTTTTACTTATGTAGCTATGATGTAAACTGTTAGAATTTCCCCTTCAGAATCTGCTGGACTGAACTTCAAATAGTTTCTCTATAAACTTTAAAAATTTCCTTCGATAGTTCACTAGGTTAATTATATTCTTTCAGATCATTTATTCTTTGTAACAAAACCTAACGACCAGGGTTAAAAACACTATCTATCGAAAGTGTTCCAACTATTCTGATTCACTGAGCACATGACAGCTATATCATTTATAGTGGAAAATCTTCTTGTCACAGTTTATGTCCTTTTTTAAAACTTCGATAGCAACAGTGGCCCGTAAAGTAGCATTGTCACCTAATTCCCTATATGTACATAATACAAACGCATCAGAACCTCTGGCCGGATTTAAGATGATTTCATACAAATGTTTATTTAGTAACTGTATTTGTCATGAACCATAGCAACTACAGCTTATTCTCTGTTCCAATTTTGAAATAATTTTACTGAAATGTTTCTTTGCGGACCCTCCACCAAAACTGTTCAATTTCTTTTGGTTTGTCATAAAATGTTGCTGCAAAAGCTTGAAACGATAATTTCTCCTTAACCACTGGTCCATTTCGAAATAAGTTTAAAGAAATGTTCCTTCAGTTCCTATCTACCAGGTATGCGCGCTCAAATTATTTTAGTTTATAAAATAACATACCAGTAACCGCTGGAGGGTGAGGTCACTGCTCCCAATATGTATATTGTGGACACTTCAAATCTTTTTAGAAACTTTCAGTCCGGTTTAAAAATATAGATTTTACACAAAAGCTCCATAAATGACCATCAACCAAGATTTTTCAAATTATTCCGATCCGTCAAAACAACATACTCACTTATTTTAAAGTGCATTTGAAATTTCATTTCATAGGTGAACATCTATTTTGTCGCATATCCCTACGTCGGCTAAATTATGAACACGCTATTGTTCTAAAAGAAGCATGCTTTAGTTTTAGGGATTTCCTTAGAAAGTGTGATAAAATCGTTTTAAATGGTGAGTATTTGATCTGTTTTATAGATCCTTAATTCATATATCAGAATTTTGAATAGAAGGATGCGTAATGCAACTCTTTTTGCTTGTTACTGGCACATTCCTGATCCAATCCAAGTACAGTAGTTAGCGAGTTTGATCATATTCGGTCATATTTAGTGCATAGAACATGTTAGATTGTCGAGAGAAACTTTTTTGGATCTCTTCAAAGGAACAGCTTTTATACGGATTAACCCTTAGCCTGCTGGCGGCAAGTGATTCTGCCTTTGCGACCAGTGCAGATCATGATCAGACTGCACGGATGTGCAGTCTGATCATGATCTGCACTGTTCGTTCTTCAGTCATTAGATTTTCGGTAAACACCCCTTTGAATAATAAATGGTATTGCCCAAATTGAATGATGGACCAATCCATGAAAGAAATTTGGCAGGGTAAGGATTAAACATGTGTGAAGAATTCGTTTCTTTGAAAATTTACAGTTGGTTTAAACAATATTTATTTTCAGCAAATATACAGCAAACATACATTTACACAAATCAAGGATTGAGTAGAAAGCTAAGCTTATTTAGAAACTCGTTCCTTATAGATAGCAGGGATAGCTGGTAACTTAGAAAATAAAGTATTTATAAACTATGGAAACATGCAAATGAAACATGCATATCAATAATACATTACCAAAGCTAGACAGTAATGTAGTAACTGCATACGTTTAAACGTACTTAGATAGAATAACAGTTTAATATACCATATCGCTTATTCGCATACAGCAAGCAATTTAAAAAACAAGTAAATGCTGCAAAATATATTGCATATTTATAAAACATGTAGCATATATAGTTACTGGATTTAAAGATACTTTTAATTCTATTGCCGTTGAACAGCACTCACATCCTGAACACAAACAACAGTGTTACAAGCTCTGATGACGACCAGCAAAGACGATGTTGTTCCAGCATTTGGGAAGGACATTAGAAAGGAGTTTATGCTACGTGAGAACAGTGTGTTTCTAAACCATGGTGCTTACGGGAGCATACCAAGATATGTACATGAAAGACAAGCCAGGTAAATAAGGCGTTTTTTCAGTAGCTTTTAGCAAAAAGACAAAACGCGCAACACCAATGATACTTATGAAATATTCTTAATATTATAGCAACTATAAAGTCAGGAATAAGATTAACACTTTCCCCAAAACAAATACATATCTCGATAGTTGTAATGAATTAAATTAATGTCAAAACATTCAACCTATTGATTTTTTTCAAAAATGACCTTCCAACAAAGGTCAGTTATATGTTAGGAAGGAGTTTCTGTTAAAAAAAAACTGACGGACGCGTTATATAATTCTGTAAGCACATGCAGTCTTGATTCGCCGTAAACCCAACTCACTAACCCCTATCGTTCAATAAAATCACTATCGAATAGACACATGTATAGCCTTTGCCGAAAGGTCATAAGAATGCAAATAAATACTGTAAAATAGCCTGTGGGCAAAAATAAAACTTGAAAACTTTGTTGCTTTAGTAAATATATTTTGGTAATAGTTTGAGTGTAAATAACTAGAGATCGACAATGCTATTGTCTAAATGTCTAAATTGATTTCTGTATTTAATACAACTAATAACTATTACCTGTACATACAGTAATTAGGATTTTAATGTAATTAATCACTTACTTTGAAAGTGATTTGAAATGTACTTGTAGCTGATACTCATCAATATTACATTTATGATGATGTCAAGTGACAATATTACTGCACCAAAAGGTAGAGATAGTACCTAAGTTTTTCAAATCATAGATTTGAAGCCAGTTAAAAAGCTTTGAAATGAAGAGAAATGTCCATATATTTCTCAAAAACAGAAATATAGACAATATTTTAACCAGAAGTGCGGAGTTATGAGCATTTAATATTTTCATGATAACGAACGAAAATTTTGTGATTAAGGAAATGTAACTCTTCTTGAACATGGAGAGCATAAACATCAAAGGGACATAATATAGTCAATATTTTCTAATTGGGTGCATTTGATTTAACATTCAACTTTGATCTGGATTGCTAAATACTGATCCATGATACTGTGTGCTAAAAATTTAGAACATCTGGAACAGTCTATTAACAGCAAAACTATGCTTTAGCAGAATCTAAATAGAGTTAAGCTCTAACTGGGACTCGAACCCAGGACCTCTCACCCCTAAGGCAGACACTCTACCACTTCCCTATAACAGCAGTAGCTAATAGCTATGCAGTTTAATTGCTGGATTACATTGCGTAAACTGGAACAATAATCGGTGAACTCCGGATTATCGGCGTATTCGCTTTGTTACCTAACGGCAATTTTTGTGTAAAGAAAAAAATATAATCTAATGCTGCCAACGTCATAATTGGTCAAATCTGCCCAAATTTCTCTGACGTGTTGTTCAGAGTATGAACTTACTGACTGGCAGTACCAGTGAAATATTACTTACACTGAATCTTTTATATTTGCCCTTTTTGCAGCTGCCGAACGGCAAAGACGATGAGATTTGTCCAAATATAAGTAATTATTTTACCAGTTTTAAGAGGATTTCAATTGATCGGAAATTACAGTTACAAACTAAATACCTTTCTGCAACACATGGAGTCATTAGATTTCACTGTCAATCAGTATTATGACTGAGATCGAGTGTCATTCATTCATGTCAAAGTTTCATAGACAGAGTCCGTTGTTTACATTTTTATCGTAACCGGTGCACTTGTAAAAATCACTTTAGTTTGAAAAATCAAAGTATGCGAAGAGCTATGGTACGGTCTCTACAAAAGGTGTGTGTTTAAGTCATGTTTTTTGTTGTTATTGTTTTTTGTTTACATTTAAGACTTGCTTGAGAAAACGATTTCCAGTTGAAGATTTTAATTAGAACATATGGCAAGCTTAATTACCTCAACAGTAAAGCATTCGTTTGTGATACAATTGGAATAGATATTTCAGGTATTTGACTGAACTTGAGTCACATCCAGACATTTGGTTCCGATACAACGTTTGTACATACCTTCGAACATCAACGGCTAAAGTGGCAACGTTTATGGGTATACATACCGAGGACACATTCCTCGTGCAAAATGTGACTAGAGGTGAGCTTTGAACTCGTTCACACTGAAGGAATACATATCATTTACCTGCAAAAAAAAATAAGTAATCAAACTAACTTGAAAATCTTGTATTGACAATATCGGGATTAAGGTAGTTCTGCACGTTTGATAAACCGGAAGTAATGGCGTAACGTCATTTATTTGGACAACGTAGAATAAAACCTGGGCTCTGTATGCGGAAATGAAAATCGTTTTATGACTTAATGGCAACCAATGAGTAATTTTATGAAAACAGCAACGTTACTATCTTTCTTATCTTTTAACTTTATATTAAAACGTTCGACACGTTAAATGATTCAAAATAATGTCTTAATATAATGTAACTTGTGGATCTCTTTAATCATGGGTAAATATCTAAAACAAAACAAGCGCATGACCTGTACATTTTATTTCACCATAATTATGATAGACCATATTTTCGTTTACAACTGTGAAAAGTTTCATTAAAATCTACATTGCGGAATAATTTCTATTCGCGAAAATGTTCTCAAAGCTGTGATTTTCCCATAGACGCCCATCATGAAAACATGTGTAAGGTCCAACATTTTCAAACAGCCTAGCAAAATATCAAGCACACTACTCGATTTTTTTATTTGCCTAATTTTCTATGTATATGCTGAAGTTTTGAAAATTCTTAGTTGAATCAAATTCTGCATTGTAGAAAAAATTTCGATCCGCCCGGACTATACAGAACTACCTTAAAAGATATAACAAATAACTAACACTTTCATATCTAGGCTTACGTCTTTATAACGATTTTGAAGGTAATTTGGCTGAGTTTTGCATTTGTAGCAGTGTGTATATAATGTATATAATTATTCTATGATATCGATTGTCCGATTAGCTCAGTTGGTAGAGCATCTGACTTGCAAGCAGAAGGTCGCAAGTTCGAGTCCTGTATCGGGCTGCACATTTTTCCGCTCCTATTACATTGGTGCCGTGAGTGTGGTGACTAGCCTTGGAATCCTAGAGCTAGGGTGAAGCAATGGCTGGGTTAGTCAAAAGAATCTGAGTTTGTCTTTAAAAAAGGAGGGAGAAATGCAGCAGTGTGTATATAATGTATATAATTAGTCATGGTATCGATTGTCCGATTAGCTTAGTTGGTAGAGCATCTGACTTGCAAGCAGAAGGTCGCAGGTTCGAGTCCTGTATCGGGCTGCACAGTTATCCGCTCCTATTACACATTGATGCAAAGATCTTCATTTTACCATATCTGTATTTCTTACTTAATAATATGTACAGGTATAATTGTACCTATTTATAAGAAAGAGAATGTTAAAGACCTTTCTTATTATAGAGGGATAACCTTAGTAAATGTCATTGCTAAAGTATTTCCTTTATCGCTAAGAAATAAAGTGAACAAGTGTTGTTAAGGTGAACAAGTCTATTGTTGCATACAGATTGGATTTCGTGATTATCGCTCCACAACTGTTACATTCAAATGTTTATTCATAATAGGGCCGACTTTGGTGCGCTTTTATTGACTGTAAGAGAACATTTGATATTGGTATAAAAGATGCGTTATGGATAAATACTGTTATCAAATGTACACTGACAAAGACCAACCTGTCACAAATACGGTGTTACCAATAAATTATTTCTGTCTACAATAATGAAGACCAAACTAAAATTATTTTATCAGTAGGACATGAATATAAGAAGCGACAGACTCGCCCACACTCTGAGAGACATGTTGTTTTAACCATGACGAGAACTGACCTAGATTTTAACCATATATCAGTAAGAGCAGCCTGTCGCTTCTGACTATTGACAATAAATAACAAAAGCTGATTGAATGGGATAAGGCCGTGACTTTTATTATTATAATATCATTACAGAAAATTAATGAAATATCATAGCATATTGTATGAGATAGAAGTATTATAAAATGAAGCATGAAATGATAGATTTCTAGCCAAATTGCATAGAAACAAAATAGGCAACGCTATGATACTGAAGCTCTAAATTTATGATAAGCACACATGTACTAGACAATGGAAGGAGAATGCAAAATTGCAAATTGTGCTAGCAAATCCAGCTGCCGAAGATCCGAGGCCAAGATGCTCAACGAATTCTCAACATTATGATAATGGATTTAAAGGAAACAAAAATATGAATCCAGTGCAAGTGCAAGAGAATATATAATTAGAATAAAACTGCCAAATAGATATAATATTTTTGCCATGTTTATGCAGCAATATATCAGCCACGATGGGAACAAAAGTCACGACTAACAATTAAAACTTTAGTCTTTAAAATAATATTTTTAGCTCTTAAGAAGATGATATTTTGCAGCAAAATAAACAAGTTCACTGCTGCCCGCGTGTTTACTTGAAACAACATAACTGTCATACTCTACAAAATAAAATATTTTCTTTACTGAATAAAAATAAACAGTTTCTTTTGTTACACAACCTTAAAATTTTCGCTGAATCTATTTCATTTTGCTAACAGGATTATTTCAAAGGTAAGTCGGGAAACTGCGAGCCGGCTGCCTAACTCCTATTTATATATCTTTTTTACCCCCATCTTTTAGTTATTCATTTTAATTTGGAGGGAGGGGGGAGGTAGTGATATCCAAATGCTGCAAACAGAAAGGTGTCTCCACCCCCCGACTTCCTTGATCTATTACATTGATTCGTTTTTCTTGTATTAAATGAAAATTGGACATGATACAGGTCGTAACATTTAGACAAATTAAATATTCAGATAAATATTTAAACGCCAGCTCTTCAAACATGTGATAAACTTATTTTTATACTCGAAGTGTCGACTTGCCTGCTTAGTTATTTGTGAAGGAATTAACCGGTTTGAAATATAAAATTGATCAAAATGACCACACCCGTGAACTGCTCGTGCGTGAAATTGATTAATCGAGGCACGTTATATTATATGGACTGGATTAGAGTAACAGAAGCAAAAATTATAGCTCTTGCGTACCTACTGAAAAATAACATAGATTTATTTCTCAAGAGAACATAAATTCCTTTAATTTCAGTTTCATTCATTCTCTGAAAACTATTGAGAGTACTTGTATAAAAAGCTGGAGAAGATATTTATATTTATGGGGAAGTGTTTACCCTGCCGCGGAAACCGATGACAAACGATTTTACTGTCTCACTAAAATCATATGAGCTGCTCTCATGCAAACTACGTATAAATCAAAGAACAAACTAATGGGTTTTCTATTAAACTTAACGTAAAACTGTCTGCCAGTTACCTGAGGAGCTCGAATTCAACTTGAAGTGCAGCCGAAACGCGGATCTTGTTTCCGTAAGTCACAACAAACAATTGATTTACCCAAAGTCATTCTTAAGTAACACAAGTATTTTGGAATACCATTATCCGAGCAAAGAACCGAAATGTATCTTTTCTTATGGTAAAGGACATGCAACTAAACAGTTCCCTAGTTTAAATCGGCTAACGGATCTACGTTTTGAACGGAACTGGAATATCAGAGTCCTGAGACTAACGGAACATTTTCATTGGTCGAGAAAATCCGTAAGTCGCGCTCATTGGTTAGACTCAAAAAGACTGTTTACAATTTACGGAAATTAATGCTGTAAAGGTTATAAATACAGCGTTCGTCTTCAGTTGACGGCTTTCCATCCGTGAGAACGGATATATGGTTAAATTTTACGTTTGATCCGCAAGGTTACATTTTCCGTAAGTCACGGAATCCGTAAGTGAATAAAATCCGTCAGTTAATAACAGTATTTATAAAATCTACACAAGAAACAGTACAAGTACAGATTATATACGATTTCCGTAAGTTACGGAATCCGTAAGTTAATAAAACCGTTAGACAGTAGAGTCTACATTTGATCATAGATACAAGTAACAATTCACAAGAAAAGCACTGGAGAAGCATACTACCAATGAACGTTAACAACTTTCACCCCTCCAAAGAACTATTACAAAAGCAACGCATTTACAAATTATTTTGGTTGTTTTGTTTCAACATCATTTATAAATATAACATACCATTTCAGTATCAATTAAAAGTTATAAAATGTTCAAGGGCTTTTATTGCTATTTTCTACTTGTGGTATTTTACCGTTCCGGCCATTTCGGTAATTAATACAGGATTTTAGTCGATGCTATCCCGTACCTTGTACCGTAAAATACACGCCTATGAATAGCTTACATTTGGTGTCAGAAGTGCAGATATTAGTTCTATCTAATATCAAGAACCGCGTATACACATTCGGACTGTATTTCTAATTAAATACTCGTGTAAACAAGAACTGAATCCTTAGATACGCTTTTTATTTAAATATGACATCAGATTCAGATTTGGCAGCAGACGGATTGGGATATTGATGATTTCGGACAGAAAAGCGATTGGAATCTGATCTTGCGAGAAAAAAAAAATTGACGGCTTATAAGTGAAAGATAAGTTATCTCTCCCTACCATAAAAAAGGTAATAGGTTAAGGCCGAGGAAAGCCTCCTGCGAGGCAGGTATAGTTTGGCCAAAATTTTGAATTTTGTATCTCGTGTAAATTTGCACATAGAAAAAAATGCATAATTCCGATCCTGAGGTCGAATTTAACATAGGTCAAGGTGATCATGGAGATGAAGAAGGACCTCCAAGACGTCGTAGCAGAATTTCAGAGGACGGACACGATGACAGAAATTCTATAAATGACAGACATGTTCATTGTTGCTGTAGACAAGCAAGACACTCTTTAGTAATTAAACCTGATCAGTATACAGGAGACGAGGACTGGGAACAATTCATTTCCCATTTTGAGGATTGCGCAGAACTTGGTCAATGGACAGAGAAGGAAATGCTACTCACCTTAGCAGCAAGTCTGAAGGGTCAAGCACGCATATTCTATTCAAGTCTCTCTGCAGAAGCGAAATGCAATTACGATCGCCTTGCACTGTCGCTGGAGCAGTGCACATCAACACACAAGATGGTGTCTAAATTTCAAGCTAGATCCAAGTTGCATGGAGAATCTATAGCCGCTTTTGGCGACGACCTCCCTTGTTAGTCAAAAAGGCCTATCGTAACTTAGAACCAGAAGCTCAAGAAATGCTTGCTCTCTACAAGGCCTTGTCCATTGAAATGTAGGGTAATGGACCGTGACTGTAAGACCATCTTAGAAGCAGTTGAAGTAGTAGAAAGATATGATGAACTGTTATGTGAAACATCTGAAACTTCAACAAATAAAGGTACAGTAAGGCAAGTTAGGACTGAAAATAATTATGGACAATATCGAAATGACAAGAGAGAACAATGCGTAACACAGTGATGCACAGTTAAAGAGAACTCTAAGATCAATTCAGTACAGACTTAATAAAATTGATTGATATGGGTATGAAAAGAAGATCGCAAGATGGACCGAGAAGATGCTACATCTGTCAAGCATCTGACCATCTTTGCAGGAACTGTCCACACAAGCAGGTTTTGGTGGACACTGATCTAAATGTACCTGCAGAAGGCAATCTATCGGGAAACGGGACAGTGTTCACTCTGTAGGTCGAGGGTGGGCGTCAAGAAAAGTAACAAGGCCTAGTAATCAAAATCATCACAGTTCAGAGGGTGAACATAGAAATGGCGACAACCAACACACAGAAACTTTACCTGATGAAACGAACGCCAGTATTATTGGTCAAGTTGGAGACAATGGGTTTTATGTTAAAGTGGAAATAGATGGCAAACTTGTCGATTTCTTACTAGACACTGGTAGCGCAGTGACATTAATTTCAAAAGAGGCATTTGAGAATGCAAGTAAAACACCAATATTACAACAAAACATAAATATCCAAGGTGTATGTGGATCTAATTTGAAAATATTTGGTCAAAATAATATGATGTTAAAACTAGGTCAAAGGGAATTTGAACATTCAGTCATTGTATATGATATAACTGTCGATGGTATCATTGGTCTAGATTTTATTTAAGATCATATAAGCGACTTCGATATGGGCAAAAGGCAAGTGAAATTAAGGCCAGTGCTATTCACGCAATGAACCTGAAAAAGTATGTAATGTTGTCAGATCAGTAACAAAATCTGCAAGAAAACACAAGAATAAGCCAAATTGTAAAAAGGAAACAACCAGAGACAGAAATGACAAACAAGAACCCAAGCCGTGTGTGCCTGATGATGCAAGGAAATGTAAAGAAGGCAAGAACAAGAACTGTCAGAAAATGAAGGAAAGCAGTTGCACAAAAGCTAAATATAATTACAAAGGAAGTAAAAAGCAACGTCAGGGTTCCGTTCTGGATCAAGAAAACAAAGGAAGACAGTCTAATGTAGCAAAGGATAATGAAGATGATTCGAAACGATATAATAGCCTCGAAAGTGCTCCAACAAAAGAAGAAAATACACACCGTTCCGGCCATTTCGGTAATTAATACACGAGTTTAGTCGATGCCATCCCGTACCTTGTACCGTAAAATACACGCCTATGAATAGCTTACATTACTTCTTTAAAGTGATTAATATAAATAAAGGCCTACATAGTTACATGTATGTAAATACTGTGTGAAAATATCATCTAGTTAATCTATGTCTGAGGTTTGATATTACATATGGCTTTAAGCAAATAGGACCATTATCTCATCTCCTTTTTATATTGTGTAAAAACTACAACGTTTCCAAAATTGACTTAGAAGCATTGGCTGACAAAAAACAACAAGTTATTATCCATGTATATGATCTTGTCTGCCTACTTTTTACAGCTGATTCAGTTAGCTTTCCACCACAAATGGATAAAAATTAATGCAGCAGTACTCTTTAAAATGGGAAATAACACTGAATGAAAATTAAACAAAGACATGTATTTTGGAATAATAAATGATCATCGTGAGGAATATTTGGTCAACAGGGAATGTGATGGAATTATGACCATTTTACTTTTCTTTGTGCTATATTTACAGATTCGGCTAACCTTCTGGATTCTGTGTAAATGTTATCAGATCACGCCTTGGTTGCTTATCATGATATCTTATATGTGTTTGATAAAGTAAAACTGGATGTTAAAACCAAATAACAGTTATTTGATTCAGTTGCTGTACCCATCTTGCTTTATTGTTGGGACATATCGGGTCTTTATTATTACAAAGAAATTGATCAGTTTCAGATTTTTAAAATATGTATTAGATATCCACAGGCTAACACAAAATAACACAGTTTATTGTAAACTAGGAATACACGTAATTCCACTAACTATCATTTAATAAAATTTGGTTGCAGATTAAAAAAACATGTAACGTAAAATCCTGTCGATGAAGTTGTTGAAATTTACTAAAATTTGGCAAAATGTGACGTTTTGTTTACATTTTAGATTACGAAAACTCTTGTATAGATTATTTTGAAACACTTGAATCTTTTAACTTGATGTCAACTTATTAGGCTTCTTTCTTTTAAATTATATCTAACGCGGAGTAAACAAACAGAAAGAGAACACACCATTATTATATAACAAATATTGATGAGACTACTGTTTTAACTGCTGATAATTTGATTTTCTTTTTATAGCTATAAATACAGTTCTGAAGTCGTTTCCTCTACAGAAATCAGATGCGTTCCTTATTACGTCATTAACGTATGTTGGTGTAAAAATGATCTCAGCTGCGACTGTTGCTAGGGTGGAAGGTGAGATAAAACAAACCGTGTTTGCACTGTAAAATTTATTGGTTTCTATCAATTTTCAGAATAGCGCACTGCCATTATAATACACTTCTGTTTTCGACATTTTGTTCGTGCTTTATCTGATAAAATCACACACAATCGAACAATTATTAATTGAATTGAATGAATCATTTTAGGATCAGATATTTATCTTCATTTAATTTCACAAGAACCATTTTTAAAACAATGTGACTAACTTGACAAACATTTCTCCATTTAAATACACCAAAATCGGCAGTTCTATTCAGGTTCTAAAACGAACGAATTAGAAATCAAATTCCCAGTCACTGATGAAGACTCCATTGTTGCAATGTATAGAGATTTCTTGGTAAAACATCCTGAAGTAAAACTGGCGGTAGTGGGTTCGTATGCTTTCCAAATATTTTATATAGAATGATGAAACACCGTGTTGATATCTAAACTAGCGCTCTTTTTTTCATTGAAAATGTTTTGTAGACTTTAATATTTTTTTTTTTGTAAATCAGGTAGTAAACTTGTTTAATCACCCCTTGGATATGGTGCCTGCTTTTTAATTTTGTCTTTTGACAGTTCGTGTGATACGCAGGCTCCATAACCTCAGATTCCCTTCCTAGATTCCAGTTTGTTTAGTTCTGCCGATTGTTTTCTCGTTTGGGGCAAACCCTTTACTTTATCTGGGGACCAAACGCCGCTCTTCATGGAATTACACGCCTCAACACGTGTATAATAGAAGGTTCCATGTTCACCGCCGTTTGAATACATCTGCGGATGTCTCTAAATTGCTTTTTGTACTTTTAGCATGTGTAAATGTTGAGTTCTGCCCAACCCGGGGCTAGAGGGTGTGGACGGTAGCATGCATTTCCACTACCGTCCATGAACAGGCTCAATCAAACCGAGCCTGCTACATTTTCGTTGTTGTCGTGTTGAGCGACCTGTGAAGTTTCCACTTTTCTCTATTTTATTATCACAGCAGCGTTGTTTGTGCCGTGTGGCGGCCGTAAAATGTCTCCCCGTACATTTAATCAGGGCTGTTATATTTCGATCTTCTCAGATCGTTCAGCACATGACCATTTCGGCCTGGGTGGTTCCAATACTCCCACTTTCATAGCCTTGGGTATTGTTTAATCACCCCTTGGATATGTTGCCTGCTTTTTAATTTTGTCTTTTGACAGTTCCTGTGATACGCAGGCTCCATAACCTCAGATCCCCTTCCTAAATTCCAGTTTGTTTAGTTCTGCCCATTGTTTTCTCGTTTGAGGCAAACCCTTTACTTTATCTGGGGACCAAACGCCGCTCTGGAATTACACGCCTCAGCACGTGTATCATTGAAGGTTCCATGTTCACCGCCGTTTGAATACATCTGCTGATGTCTCTAAATTGCTTTTTGTACTTTTAGCATGTATAAATGTTGAGTTCTGCTCAACCCGGGGCTAGAGGGCGTGGACGGTAGCATGCATTTCCACTACCGTCCATGAACAGGCTCAATCGAACCGAGTCTGCAACATTTTTGTTTTTGTCGTGTTGAGCGACCTGTGAAATTTCCCCTTTTCTCTATTTTGCAATTTTATACATAGATCATATAACAAGCCCATCATCTATTGTGCTACCAGTCAAACATATCGTAGAAGTTTGTCATCAACATGGTATGGTTATTGTCGTAGACGCTGCTCACATTCCAGGTCAACTTAAAGTAGATGTTCAGGACATTGATGCTGATTTCTATACCGGTAATTTTATACTAGAAGTCCCAGTATTACTGATATATATAATAAGGTTATCATAATAGTAGCTCGATCTTGGATGCTGTATTCGGCTCGAGTGGATTTTGCCAGATCGGAGTGTGATCCGTCCTTGCAAAATAAACGAGAGCCGAATAAAAAATCCCAGATCTAGCTACTGTTGTAATGACCCTTTTATTGTATACCTCCACCTTTTTGTTTGTTTGTTGTTTTGTTATCGAAAGAAATTTAAATGTTTGTTGATATTTAAATAGAAATGAGTGAAGTTTTTGTGCGCTATTTATAGAATTGTGTCAGGCCATGCATACCAAATGAAAGTAGTCCGGCAACATACAATACAAAAGGTATAATACGGATTCTTTTCTGCCTGTTCATATTTGCTTGCGAAATACAAGCCTTATTTTTGACAGAATTAATGTACGTACAAAATGTATATAATAAAAAAAACTGACTTTGAAGATCAGTGTCGGAAGGCCATTGATGAATTTAAAGGTTTATCTAAGAAAGTCATTTTTACCTAATCGAATGCTGGACAAACTCTGTGTTTCATTTCCAAGGGTTGTCGTATTGCCCGACTGCCCGAGGACAAATAACTCGGCCAATATCAAATCGCTTGATTAATGATAATATTATTATTCAACTTTCGACTGTTGACGGTAACAGTATAAGAACTCTGTGAGTTAACTTATGGCAGCTATGCGCGTTCAGGTGAAAAATCTTGTCAAGTTGTTTAGATTTATTTTAGAAATCATAATCATTTGAGCTGGTAAAACAGAATGAGTTGTAGACCCCTATGTAGGTTCTTGAGAATAATTTTGAGAGATTTTTTGATGTGACATAATCAAGAGTAACTAGAACTTACCTTATTTTTTGAATTCCTATTTATTTACTTTAGTGAGTTATCTTGTCATTTGAACTGCTTTAAAAGTCATTTCCTTTTAGGCTGCAGGCATGCAGGCAACGAGACACAAAGTTGTACACATATATGTGTTGATCAAGATAATACAACCAACCAAGCACATATTATACACTTCCATGCCTCGTTTAATTCTTATCCGAAATTGTTTGCAGTTCACAACTGACACTCTTGTTCGCCAATTTATTCATGCACTTTCCAGCATTTGAATCGCTACTTATCATTGCACAAATAGTCCACACTATCAAAATATCTGTTAAAGATAAGTCCCATCCTTTTAATTAATCTGAGTTTCCGTATTTTCTCATAACTTTCCTTGACATCTGCCAGAATTTCTGACAGGACACGCTTGCTTTTACACAATACCGAATAAGCGAAAGTATCGTTGTAATCTATGAAGACGTACATCCCGTTCAGTCATACCTGGTTATTACATGAACATTTTAGATGATTTTTTTGTCAAAAAGTGAAAAAAATTGTAATCTATAACTCTGATGTAAAACAAAATGGCGTCATTTAAAAATTTAACGGAAGTTACTTCTCCATATTGAACCTCTCTTTTGAACCAATCAAAATGCTTGAATTCCGTATTGGCCCAGTTTTTCTCATATTGGCTCAGTTATGTTTTGTATTAGCTCTGTCTGTTTCATATGATGTTTGCAACTGATCTAATACAGTGTGTAATATTGTAAAGTTGAATAATAATCAATACTATTGATCATCTTATCATATTAACAGGCATACGTGTTAGGATGTTCTTTGATTTGTTTGTATTATAATTAATGTCCGACACAACTTCACTTGAAAAAAATTGAAATAGTTTGGAGAAAAACTTGCCCAGTTCCAGTATGTGCGAACGCCAGAAATGCGCGCACGTGCAAAACGAACAAGGCAGTCAGATTGTTGTTTCTTTGTGCTTTATACTCTCAGGACCTCTAGTTTTTATACCAACTATTTGTTTGTTTCTGTGTAAAATCGTTATATCTTGCACAGTGAATATCTGGGGCAATCTTTTCATAAATGGCGCAGCTTCGGGTGAAAATTAAAAAATTTGTGCTCACGAATGAAAGATGTTTCTTTTTTACATGCAAAGCAAACGCATTTGTTAAGTCTTTTAAATGTTTTTTTTTCAATTAATATACCAGTTCACCCGTGCAGCGTCACGCGCATTGGGTAACATCATACACGAAATTATGATGCCAGACAGTTAAAATTGATAAAAATGTAAAATGATTCTTTGAGAGTGTTTTACTTCTTTTATATTTTGATATAATCGAGTCCATATCTTTATGTATTTATAGGTATTTATGTACTTCTAAATCTTTGTTGATGTATATTTTGGGGGAAAATCAGTTATTTCTAATAATATTTATATTAATTTGCGTTCAAGCGCAGGTCTGTAACTGTCAAAATTATAACATAAAGATCTCACTATTTAGAGAGTTAAAGTTGTAAATATAACTAATGTTATATTTCAATTAACTACTGAAAGCATGAAATAGAATGTCTTAGATTCTGTTTGCAGGTAATTTACACAAATGGCTATTCTGTCCTCGGGCTTGTGCTTTCATTTGGACGAATCCAAAACGTCATCATGCTTGGTTCAAGCCCCTAGTAACTTCTACTTTGGACAATGAATCTTTGCATGATGCATTTGCACATGAAGGTATATCTTTCTTGAATTCAAAATATTCTTCTAAATACTCATCATATCTAAATGCTTCCATTTATTAGTATATTTTATACTTAACAATATAGAGCAGAAAATAAACTTAGTGACTTGCATATAATCGAGGTAAGAAAGAAGAACAAATACATAAATTCTCTTTTAGATGATATTATCTGCATCGCCATGTATCTACGTTGTTGACAAAACGAAGATATGTAAAAGTTCTTTGAAATTGTTGGGTTTTTAAGGCGTTGAACTATCCGAAAATGTGGTCCCTGTATGTAATACTTTTTCGGAATTCAATGCATATATCAATAAATTGACAATCATTTTGTTGAGTAATAATTAATGAGAATATGATATGAATCGGTCTTGCGCCTTTGGTAAAATATTGTCGTTCCATCTAGAACTACAAGAAAATGTAAATGTTTATTTTATGGTTCTCCACTCCATTATAAAGTTCTCTATAGGAATAGTTATATCCGTAGAAATCTAGACGATAATTTGGCTAGAAGAACACCTACATTCTTGAAATGAGATCTGTAAAATTTAAATTAAATCGAACTATTATCAACATCATCTTGAAAACTATCAACAAGTTTAATACTGATTATAGTTGCGTGAACTATTATTGTGTCACACTTGCAAATAAGCTGATCAAGCAAGTTAAACACAAAGATTTTTCATAAAAGTAATTATATTATTAAAATACTAAAATCTAGTCTTTAGTCTTAATATAAGATTTGAATACTGTGCACCACCGCTGGGTCTTATAAGAAACTTGCGTTTATCTGGAAAAAAAAGGTATCATCTTATTCGATGGACATAACATCTGTGTGATACTTATATTACCATCCACTTAACTGACATCCATGAATAGGTTAATGCAAACAGTATATCATCAGACCATATAATAAATGGGGGAAATTCATGTACTTTTCATAATCGGAATTACATATGTATTCTAATGAAAATTAAAAATGATGCAATGGATGGGATCCAGTTTGTATACATGCAAATAGTATGTGTTGTGTTAAACAACCTCGGATGACTCATTTGACTATTTAACTCAGTTATGTAGGAACTGAAAATAACTTGAAATAATTACGCATCCAACACCTCAATGGCTTTTCGGTACAGTGACAGCTCCATTTCGTTAAACCTAGGATAGATATATTAAATCAGAGAGAATGTGTCTTTTTATCTTTTTGGTTTTTGATATTTAATAGACATTGCAATCTGTTACAAAATTCTTGATATTGTGGTATACATCTTGAGCTATGTAACCTTGAGATTACACGAATATTATATTTCGTCAATTTCACATGTATAAATGGTTGTAAAAGAAACTTATTGTTGCCTGCTTTATTAAAGGAACAAGAGATGACACGTCTTACGTTTGTTCTGCTGACGGAATTTATTATTACGAGCGACTAGGAGGAATGGTTAGTGTACATGTTTTATAACGGTTTTCATGTATAGATATTTATCTCTATATCTATTTATTGAAATGAATGATATAAAATAAAACGTTTTATTGGCACATTCATAGCTGTATATTGGACGTCTATTCTGGAAAATAGTATCTGAACAGCATTGTACCTCCGATTGTTGAAAATGCGATACATACTTTGTCTGTAGCAACTCTTACTCGATGTCTTTCCTCTGTGCCACATTATGCTGGATATAAAACATTTAATCTTTGTTCTGCTGAAACAACTCTTTCTTCTTTTATTTTAACTATCTACAAAGTGTAAAAATGATTCAGATTTTGTCTTGTCATTAAAATGTGAAATAACTTACATGTCTAAAATTGGACACTATTTTCTGTCCATAATTTTGCTATAATGGCAGGCAAGTACAGTAATATGAAGGCAGATTCATTGCAATATATAGTCATTGGCACCACATAAATACGATGAATAAACAAGACGAGAACATACAAAGAAAACATATGAGACTATATCAACTTTATCCTCATTTCTGTTTTCTAATGCCTATTTTATTTGTCAAAGGTATAACAATGTACGAAATTTTACAGCTGTAAAAGACCTGTATTTTTGTTTAAAAGTACAGTCATGATTATTTCAAATTTACGCCTGTATCTGTTATATAACAACATTGATTTAACAGCTGTAGATTTCAATTTACAGGTGTAAAACGACTGTAAAACAAATCGAAATATGCAAATGAGATACAGCTGTAAAAAAAACTTACAGCTGTAAAATTGAAAAAGTTACAGCTGTAAATATGCCTGAATGTTACAGCTGTAGAAACTTTACAGGTGTTGAAAAAGAGGGCATTATTTCAAAGGACGAAAGCACAGGTACAAAAAGCTTTAGTTTGAATCGTAATTCCCTAGAAAGGGTAGCAATTACTACAAAAATTGGCAAAACAAATAATATAGTAAGTAAAGAACAAAATGTATTCTGTTTACAGTATAGTAATTGCAAAATTCAAGAGTATAAAACAAGGTAGAAACTATGCATCAGATCTTGTTTATAAAACTTTCTTTGTCATGAAAACATGGACAATTTTGTCATTATGACTTTTAAACTCATCAGCTTCAAATATAGTGTAAACAGTTAATATATGTACTTAAACATGTCCTTTTACAACTATATTAGATAATTAAACATTTGCACTTACTCCACAACGGTTAAAATTCCAATATTTTAGTTGATGTTGTGTCCCTGTGAATTTCAGTTATATCCCTCAAAATGCATTAAAGATGGCTGACAATACTCATGTTTCCCTCCAAAAAGGGCACAGCTGTAATTTTGAGACATGACCATTTTACAGCTGTAACTTTCAAAAAAAATTTACAGCTGTATTTTAGAGACCTGCATGCTTTACACCTGTAAATTTCAACTGTATTTCTGGTCATAATTTCAACTTAAAGCTGTAATTTTAAAATACAGGTCTTTTACAGACGTTTTACAGCTGTAAAACAGTTTCTATTTTCGTACAGGAATTAGTTTTTTTATATTAACAAAATCTATTAACCTGCTTTACCCTGAACTCCGATGGTTTTTAAATGCTTATTTACAACGTCAGATTATGTTTTATACCCATGATTTGATTTATTCTTACGTTACAACTAAAGGTAGTAATACACACCTTTTAAAAGTTGTTTTACCATCAATGTTTAGGCATAGGAAATAGAGATCAATAAAATTGCACCTTTACTAATTCTACCGGGTGTTTTGTATTACAAAAGTGCTTCTACTGTGACATTTTGATACAAGCAAAACTGTATTATCTGCACTATTATTTATAACTTACTGGTACTTCATTTTTATTATTGGCTTGTTAAAAGTTAATTTTTTACCATATGTAAGTTGACAGAATCATAGGAACCATGTTTTGAGGGGTAAATCAAACACAAATGAATAAATCCTAAATGCTTTTGTTGTGCAAAAAAGTATGATATTGTGTCTAAAACAGTTTTCATTTTCCACTCAATTGTGTAATGGCAAGGGAAGTAAACTAGTAGATATCTCTGCTTATAAGTACTAGCCCAAGGCAAGAGTTGCCATTCTTTGTGGATCACAACTTTAAATTAAAAATTAAAACTTCTGTTATTGATATTAACAAAACTATCATAAACTTCACATTTGTGAAATCATTTTTGGTTATTTTAAGGACTTGGAAATCAATTTCTAGACTTTATTTAATGTATTACTATCATTGAAAAATTTAGGGTCTATCTCTACATTCAATGTTCACGTTTATAAACATATGATGCACAATTTGCTTACATACTTTAAAATAATTCAGGAAAAAATTGTGCAGTACAATTCTACATTAATGGCGGAAGGCATCAAATATCTCGAAGAAAAATGGGGAACCAAGTGCCTAGCTATTCCCGAGAACATGAAAGCACCGTGTATTCGTATACTACAACTACCGTTTATACCAAGATTTTCAGACAGTTTGGTTTGTAAACTACCGTTTAATCCACCTTTACCGTAAAAAAATGTCCTTTGATTCATATTTCAATATAAAACAATAATAGATGAATGATATTATGGGAATACACAATCAAAAGAAACTTGCCGAGAGTCAATACGGGTCCATACCTTAATATTATAATTTTTGCCAACACTCAAGAAATTTAAAAACGCCTCATGATATTATCGAAATAATTTGTCCCAGGAAGATATTGATTTCCTAATGTGTGTGTTTTTCATATATATTATTATTTATTCTATGCAATAATATCGTGGCACATTTAATAAACAACTATACCAAAATTGTTACCTTTAATATCAATATGTCACAACGTGTCTTATATATATATATTCATTGACAATGTGTTTAATTTTCTGTCCTAATCATACAATACTACATGTAAGACATCTATTTTAACCCAAGATGCTACTTGCTTTTTCGTTTCAAGCGTCACAGGGTTAATAACAAAAATAACATTTAAAATTAACAAACAAAATATTACTTAAATTCAAACAGAATATCGCAGTAACTTCTGCGATATATATAAAAATGCCCCTACGGTTATCCTTCAAATATATACATTGGAACATTCAATTGTACTTTTGTAAAAGGGATGTAATAAGGTATTCACACTAAAAGAAAAAAATTAGCGCTGTAGGGTGATATTATTTTTGTTCCTTTGATAGATATTGTTATCACCTAGAAAGGAAACAGTAGCGTCCATTTGAATTTTATTTTTTTAATTAAATCTGTGTTTTACGTCAATTCTGCACGTAAAAGATGTCAAATCATGTTTCTTTAATATGAGGATTCATTTTTGTGCCAAAATGTGTTTAAATATTGTATTGCTATTCAACGTCACAAAACAAACGCAGATTCCTATTTTCACACAACTGTTATATTTTCTACTTTTTAAGCGGGTTGCCTCCCTTGAATATTGGGCATAGCAACTCATCATTTTAATTGTTGATATTTGGCACTTACAATGTACATACTTAATTATTAAGGAAAGTTATGAAAGTCCGTCTTTTAGAAAGAAACATCCAGATGTCCCTTTAAGGAAATTATTTCCATAGGATAACGTCCAGAGTGTTGTTGTGACTAAGCATTTAATTACATAGATTAAATATGGATAATTTATGTATATGAAAAAGGGATCAGAAGGTACTGACGTATCCAAAGGGAAGAACTTCGAACTGAAGAAACTGATCTTGGACCGCTTTGATGTTTCGTCTTGCGTAGTGATACTAGAAGGACAACTGATGGTTAGGGTGTCGACACAGGTCTACAATACCATGGATGATTTTATCAGACTAGGAGAAGCTGTATTAGAACTTACTCAAAAGGAGGAAAATGGACCGTGACAAGTGCTCATACCGAAACTGTGATATTCCCATTTTATCTGATATTTTGGTTAATAGGTCAAATTGTCAAATTGAAATTACATGTCATAGAATAGACTGATTAGTATGTATTACAAGAGGCAATGAAAAGGTGTTGTTACGATGAACGACTAATTGCCTTGACATTATATTGATGAAAAGTATATAGATATAGTAACTATAACAGTTTTAGAATTATTTTAGAATATATCCTTTGTTTTTAGAAATCAGTAAACACTTAACATAGGCCTGTCAAGTCATAAAGCTAAAACGTTATATACGTGCATCATTATATGCAATGCACCAATTGTATGATATGAGTAGCAACCAAATGCATTCCACATTGATGATTTATTTGTATTATACTGTTATAGTCTCATGCATGTAATATGCCATGACTAAATAAATAAACTTGAAACTTGAAACATTTCTGAAACAGATGGATCTGTTTAAAATCAACTTAATTATTAAATTATTATTATCAAAATATCTATTCAGTTTAGTTTTATTTGAAAACCGCACAACATTTGTTTGTTTATAATATCAAATTAGCCCAAGCGAAAGAGTGCCTGAATCAGCTATCATCCACCTCTAATTGATGGAAGGACAGATATGTTTTGCCGATTAAGGCTTGAAGAGTACTAGTGAATACGGACAAAGATTATGTTAACTGATCAAAGCAGGTCAATAGCAGAGAGACATGCTATCACAAAACATCATGAATTTATGTTTTATATATTTTGCATGGTAAAAATGTTGTCTTGAAAATTATGTTCATCTTTTTACTCATTTATCTGTCTAATAAGGGAAGGCCAGCTTCTAATCATTTACGTAAAAACTCCCTCATACACTTAAAATCGATAAAATCCCGTAAAGTGTAGTCAATAACATTTTGCTACCCTTTACATTTTCCGATATAGCAACATGTTTTATCTGTGGGAATATTAGGATTAAACAGTCTAATGACAGCGCGCTCGACTCTTCGAAGCCCTTCCACCTAATACTAGCTCGCATACAAAAGCTTTAGCAACAATTTCTATGTTAAAGATGGGGCATAATTCTGCTAAAATGTAAGCCAGAGTTATAAAACCTGCGAATTGTGGTCATCCCATGATTCCAATGACGTGTGGAGAATCTGAAAACATCTGGTCAAGAAATTCCTGTAAAACATAATTACATGCAAACTTTCTATGATAAAAAGGAGATAATTTTGACAAAATAAAAACTGTCCAATCAGATCTACACATGATGCCAAAGCAGATTGTGTGAAGTCTGAAGGCATTTGGCCAAGTAGTTTCTGAGAAACCTGCTTACATGCAAAACTTAAACCTGATATTCTAAATGAAAAAGGGGCACAATTTTGACAACTTAAAAGCTAGAGTTATATAACTTGACCTTGGAGGATTTCTCATGATGCCAAAGACATATGTGAAGTTTTAACTTAGAGATCAGCACGACTTTTATGTCGTGTTACTGGTACTGTTTAGTTTCTCAGCATGAACATTTCGGCCTGTGTGGTTCCAATACTCCCGCTTTCATAGCTTTGGGTATTGTTTAATCACCCCTTGGATATGGTGCCTGCTTTTTAATTTCGTCTTTTGGCAGTACCTGTGATATGCAGGCTCCATAACCTCAGATCCCCTTCTAAATTCCAGTTTGTTTAGTTCTGCTCATTGTTTTCTCGTTTAGGGCAAACCCATTATTTTCACTGGGGACCATACGCCGCTTTTCATGGAATTACACACTAGTGTAGCATTAAAAATTCCATGTGCACCGCCGTATGAACACATCTGCGGATGTCTCTTAATTGTTTTTTGTACTTTTAGCATGTGTATATGTTGAGTTCTGCTCAACCCGGAACTAGAGGGCGTGGACGGTAGCATGCATTTCCACTACCGTCCATGAACAGACTCAATCAAACCGAGCCTGCAACATTTTCGTTTTTGTTGTGATGAGCGACCTGTGGAGTTTCCACTTTTTTTCTATTTCATGCTAATGTATTGCATGTAAGTAGGATTCTCAGCAACTATTCGGCCAAATGCTTCCAAACGGGACATAATTAACTAAATAAAAGGTACAGTTATGTCACATGTACTGGGGGTCATCTCATGATGTCAAAGACATATGTGAAGTTTGAAAGCATTTTGCTCGGTAGTTTCTGAGAAACCTGCTTACTTGCAAAACTTTAACCTTTTGTGACGCGGACGCCGACGCCGATTAAAGGATGATTACAAAAGCTCTACTATTTGATATACAAATAGTCGAGCTAAAAAATGCATAGTTATTGTAAACATTGGGCATATGCCCTTTGTTAAAGAAAGAAGCCTACAGAAATTAAACAGTAAAGTAATTTATTTCATCTTTTCTTACTTAATTTGCTTTATTTTTCAAGATTTATTTTATGTAATTTATGTTTTATAAACAAATTATCCATAACTTAATATTTCATACCAAGATAAACAATGTACAAAATATTCATTTTTGATGAAAACATAAACATCTTACACCATCATCAAAGAGGAGAACAAGGCATTTTTATTTTTAATTTGAAATTCATAAAATGCTGTGATACATTATTCGTAACTTTAAAGACCATGGAACATATTTATTAGACAAAGAAATGTAAAACTTTGAACGCATGTAAAAGGTTCTTTCGGACAAAAACAAATTTATAATCAGTATAGAAAACGCATAAATGTGTTAATTTTCATATTGTTTTTTTTTTTTGTATACTTTATAACCTCATCTAAATTAAAAGGTTAGGGTAGATTTCCCAGAAACATAGAACACTTCAAGCACAGTCAGAGAGTCATGCATTCCACAGTAGGCAAGCACCAAAAATAGAAACTGTAGTAGAAATTTAAAGCCGACGGGTTGCTTAAAAAATCCAACAAGAAGTACATTCCAATTATATGCAAGATTCAAAATGGTAAGGGTTAGAGAGTAGAAGTGGCCGGGAAAAAAAACAAGGACGAATATTCAGTAGGGAAAGCAACGCTACAAAAGCGCTCGGCACACATACACACACGCACGCACAAACGCACACGCACATACGCATAAATTAAACTATGAGACAAGCAGGAAGAAACAACAAACAGGGGCACCGCCCTTGGACAGCCGATATCCAAAAAAAATGGTGGGTACTTAACCTCACTTATAGTAAAAGGAAGGGGGCTTACATACAAGGGGAATGGGGGAATAAGGAAAGAAACACCACCAACAAATAAGACAATGTCAATAACATGAAATGTGTAAAAGACAAAAACAAGTTGAAAATAGAGGCACCGCCTTGAAACGGTTAGTAGTATATATAAACGAAACTGGCGGTTTGAACGCGTTAAGGACATGCCAACCTCGCATTTACCCTATTTTCAACAAGTAAGACAAAACAGTGTAAATAAATTACCTTCCTCTGAGAACGGCCAAAATACCAGATTATACAAAGTAAAACATATCATTATGGTCAATCAAAGGTAAAATTACAATAATGTACTCAAAATCTTGTCTGAAGTCAAAGCCTTTTAAGGGCACAACTAAGCAAGTTGCAAGACAAAATTTCACACCCACCATCCGTTTTTGTATGATTTAGGAGAAAAGTTTTACGAAGACTTATATTTCACGAGTCATCGCACCATCAAATAGGAAAACGTAGCGACTAACTGTAGAAGGGTCAATCACCAATCATGCATTGTACTTTACGAATTTTGCATTGTAACTTTCTATCACATTTTACAAATTTTTGAGTGAAATAAGCAGTTTGTTAATCTTCCGTAGTTTTTAACTAATTTAGCTGAATATTTTGACCTGGACATTGTTTAAACTGATAAAGAATGTTCCGAAACTTAAAGTATGATAGGACAATTTTGAAAAATTCATTAAGTACTGGTTTTAATTAGGAAGTGAATAATTTACCCTTTCAAACTGGATGAATTTTTCAACAGACGTGGGGATGGTATCTGATGTTGATTGGTCCAATCAAATTAGAACAGTAGTTTCCTTACAATGTAGTTTTAAAAAAGCAATATCTATCAAAATAGCAACAATGTGAGATTTTTTCACATTTTGCTGAAAAGATGAAGGGTACAGCAACTGAACCATTATATGCTTGAAATAGGTTCCTTCATTTAAACGGAATAAATATGTTTTAATATGGTTGTTTGACATCTGCTTTCAGAGATATAGTCATTGACCAAATGGATGTTTATTTAACAGTTACGGGATTTTAATGTAAACAGTTTACTACTATATAAATCAGATATAATATGTAAATATACATCATGTATTAATTATTGGAGATGAACATGTTTATAATAAAGAACATGGTTACTTATAATGGATACCACCTTGATGACATTATGTAAGTTAGCTGCCACCAGGAGAGCTCTTTAAATTGTACAAGGTCGAAGACCTTACTATACTCGAAACAGTGCACATCTTTGTGATATTAAATTTATAAGATACCAAAGCAGAATATTGATTCTGTTTTAGATTCAAAAGTGTTCTGGCAGTGACTTTTTGGGATATTTATCAGTCAATTGGATGTTCAAAACAAATTTATGAAGTAAAGTTGCCTTTTCAGTTCTATATGTCAATTGAATTTAATCATTACTGGTGAAACTGTATTTTCTGTATTTATTGCATATATATTTTAAATATAGCAGTGGAAAAGCTGTTCAACACCAAGTTTTAATTCTTTAACAAGAAAAAATTAATAATTTTTATACACAAATAGTCCTGTTATTTTTTAATTGTTTTGACCTCCAACTTTGTAAATAGTGAACTTTGCACCTTAAGGTTTATCGATCATGTTTTCCAATATAAGTAGTATTATAATATACATTCATGTGTGTAAAACCTCCGGATGGCATTACTTTGCCTACACTTGACTAAACTTATAGTTGTCGATTTTATAAAGTAACATGGATTTTTCTAAGTTTAAATGTATAAGAAAATAACCAATTTCAGTTTGGAGTACGTGCTGTGCTGCAGACATATTTGTTTCTGATATTGGTCAGTACATGTGGCACGTGTCACCTGTTATTTGGTTTTTGAAAGCTAATAATTTAGTTGTCAAAAGAATATTCACTGTTGTTCTTATTGTTGAGAAATGGCTGTGTTTATATTTAAAAAAAAGAAGTGTCGAACTTGATCATTTATGTTAATACTATCTGCTTTGTTTACTGTGGACAAAGACATGTAACGGATATAACAACAATATGCATTCTACGGAAACATATACTGGCCGTAATGATCTTTCAAAAAGCTGCGTTATTCGCAAATGGTATCTAGATGTACACAGATATTGTATTTATACGGAGGCAGATAGGATGATTGATAAAATTTAGCTAACGGTGTTTGGCTCTTTTAAACATACCTTCTGAAATGGGTTGTATTTGCAGTTCAGACACAACGTTTGAAAGATCTCAGTGGATAGATCAGATGATCAAACAAGAAGCTGAAAGGAAAAATAACAAAAAGGAACTTGAGATTCTGATAATAGGTAAATTCTTGTTTACGTAAAATTATTTCTAAATATATGAGAGACTTTTCTAATACTGATTCCAAAACGCATGCAGCTTGCTTATAGTATAACAGTGAATTTTTCCATGGACAATACCGTATAACAAAATTTATTTATTTTAGGAAAAAAATATAAACTTTTATTTCATTAATATTTTAATTCATTTTAGCGCTAACATTTGAATTGAACAGAGACGATTCTACATTTTCAAACCTGTTGTATTTTGTACTGTAGTGACTTTTACCATAACTACTAGGATATAGTAAAACCTCGTTTTGCAAAATGTCCCTTCACAAAAGGAGCAATGCGTATAACACAAGGACAAAGAACTGACATAAACGGCCACATTTCCAGAAGGCAGCCTCTCAAAACTGTTATCCTCACGCAGTGTATTTATGCTTATATGTAAAATCTGAAATTACATTGCCAAAGTACAACCAAATTGAAGAAATATAGTGGGGCGCCGGGGAGTTTAAATCGGTAAATTGCCCACCAAATGTCACACCCAGTCCATACAATGTTACCAGGACCGTGTACATAAAAGTAATCCCCTTTGTATGAATCTCTTACACACATCAATGCGCAATGACAACAAAAGGCACGATATGTAAAACACAAAAATGCCCATTTACAAAAATACAGCTCTAGAGAACCATTCACGCATTAGCTAGATGACTTTACAGAATCCAAGAAGACATATATCAATAAAGCTAATTCTAAGAACCAGTTATCATAAACTCCATTTCCCTCGCCCGGTGGATTTAATCAATTAAGGACGCTCACTACAGTTTCGTAATTTTTTTCTCAATAATAGATTTTGATGAAATGTTTTGTATTTAAAGATCATGTTATGATGTATTGAAAAATGAAATAAAAATACTAGGTCATCAGCTTTGTTTCAATTTAATTTGCCCCTAGATATGGTGCTATTTTAAACATTTTTCAAAATTTCTGAAATCCTAAAATATCTCTCAGTAAAGTACAATAATCAACATAAATTTGATTATCTAAGCATTTTTATAACGGGAAACAATATATCTATTTGAAACATGCTCAGGGAAATCAAAAGAACATGATTTTGTAAAGAAAAGAATACTTGTTCAGCAGACCCAAGGGCTATTTTTGCATATTTTTGTCAGTTTTAAATTGGTACTTCTGCTATTTTATCGAGTTTCACATAATAGAATTTAATCAAACTATGCACATACCTTTGGTTATGTATACCTTATCTAAAACAAAAAGAAAATTGATAGGTTACCATGTTAAATTTCGCTTAAATCAAATTACAACGAGGTGGGGTGTGGCGGGCATTTATACAACGCAGGTTGGTAAGAAATACTCTTTCAGTGTTTGAGCAAATGACTTAGAAATATATATATAAAATTTTCAAACGCCAGATTTCTTGATAAGGGGATTTTAAGGTGTTTCTGAAGCATTTTGATGGCATAGAACGATGAAAGTTTCCGTCCCTTTTTTTAAACAAAACCTATAGTTTACGATTGTACGGTACGGGATTAGAAACAGCTGTGACTCAATGCAGAGTTTGAGCGCTGGTATAAATAACGGACTCCAGTATATGTCGGATTGAAGCAATTTGAACTAGTAGTACTTTAAATGGGTATATTTTGTAACCATGGCGATAATTACCCTAACCTTTAGTCAGTATATTATACAGTTTGTACATTAAATGCATGCGAACATACAATAATTTGTGAATTTTTGCCGTACGCGACATTAGATAATTACTTCCGGGCATGCGCAGAAGACCGCACCAAGTCTGCAGTGAGCTACACACAACCAAATTGGCAAGGTGTTGGGGTAAATATCGACCCGTCCGGAAAAACTGTAAAATAGTTGAACACAAAACATGTTGTGTTTCGCAAAGGAGTCGGGTCATAACCTTTTATAATTTTACTAGAAGCAATAGAAAAATTTGTAAATTATTAACAGCATTCTAATAAAGTCAGGTTGTGCTATCCCTTGTCGCAAAAGTATTTTGATAATTACAGAATAGCATCAAAATCAAAGCTGAATAACGATATATCTTTTTCCATTTACTTAGCATATAATAACGTTATTTTCATTTAGTGTCGTTTTTCAACAGTATTTCAGTAACAAAACGGCGGGTACTTAATCTAACAAATGTACCTGGATTCAGTACCAGTACTACCTGTTCTAAGATAGTTACTGTCACTTTCTCAATATAAATCTAAAGCTGGGGACGCTTCATTGCAGACACAATGTCTTCTGATAAATCATCACGGAGAATCATAAGCCTCGCCTTGTGGCCGAGCTCACGACTCGGCAATCCATAGATTTTCCTACACATTAAGCTAGGATCGGGATCGGTACGCCTGTTGAAGAGACATTTAGATATAACCCTTAAAACGCAGTACCGAAAACATTATATAAATCAAGAGGAAAATATCAAATTTAATAATACTTAAATCAAAATCCAAAACACCTTTTGAATAATTAACAAATCATTTTTCGATAGAGACTTTTATAAGTTTTTAATTCTTATTTCCACAAACCTTATTATTTTTTAGTATAAGGTATTAATATCTAAAATGTATATTAAATTGATATGATAAACTTTTGCACTTAAGATGTGTGAAAGTGAAAATTTAATACATGTAACTTAACGGGAGCCATTTTCCAAGAGTATGTTCCTCATTTAGTTAGAGTACTTTCATATGTTAGCAAGAGTATTCGTGGATTTATATGCAGTTTTTTTCCACCAAGATTATCACTCTTACAGTATTCAAAACGCTTTCTTCAGCGTTAAGTCTACGTAAGTCCCTAAGTGAAAACAAATAGCTTATATTGTACTATATATATTATATTCCTAAAATATCAACTTACATGATATTGATTTTGTGACTGAAACCTGTTTAGAACATTTTGACTTGTAACTACACGACCTTTAATAATGAAGGGTAACGGGAATGATGAAAGCATTTGCTTATTTTTATAGCATCTGAAAACATTACGTACTACCTCAGAAACATGTTTTAGAGAAACAATTGTTTGTTTTTGTACGTGTACTTTTGTTATTCTTTTTTTCAGGGACTAAATACAGCGGGAAAAGTACATTGCTGAAACACATAAGAACGTAAGACTTGTGAAAACGCATTATTTGTAACATTTATAGAAATTTATGTCAGACAGAAGTTAGATTAATATCCTCCTGGGCGTTTTTTTTTATCGTCTATTAAATCCATGAACAATTATATTTTTACCAGCCCTGTGTTATTTAGCTTTTAGCGAATTTGTTTTAAGTCATGGAAGTGATACTACATGTAATAGTGAATAATGAGTTTTGATATACAAATACCGGTATACCTTCAAGATCAAGATATTAAAGTCAGTTTGTATAATTTCTCTTCTGAAAGATATTCTCCAAAGTTTTCATTATTGAAACGTTGTCATACTTCCAAGCCGAGCAAAAAGAGCATAATGTGCAAATGTTAAGTCGGAAATAAATTTTCACTTTCTGGACGAACCGTTTTGTACGATATTTAGTATGCTGATGGTATTTAACGCCCCCAATCTTTATGGCCCATCTCTTATTCCCTCCCCCGCCCCCTCCCTATTCGCATTCCTGTTATGACTAACTTTTGAAGAAATTGAAAGCAAGCTCATGTTGCTTTGCTTTGCCCATTGCTTCTAGAGTTTTGTTGTTACTATAACTTTGCTTTGTGTAGAAACGTTCAAATTTTTAATTGAGAGTCCAATTTTATTTCCCCAGGTTGATTTTTAAGTAAGAAAAATTTAACAAACCTAATACATTGCATGTTAAATATAACACTGTTACCATGTCTGATATATTAAACAAAAATGTCTAATAACCTCAAAGTATTGTATCAACCTGCTTTTAGAATGTTTGGAGTCGAAGATGGTTCAGACGTTCACAACGAATCAGACTTCAATAGTACAGTTAAAGCGCAGTTTTCATTCAGTGATATACAATTTAAGTAAGTCATTGTATATTCAACTAACAGAGCAAAAGTAAATGCGGACAAAAGTCCAACGGGAGCAGCCACATTCAACGAACGCAGCTGCTTATATATTTTCCAACGTCTTATATTTGCAGGTAGTAAGTTGTCGTAAATTTGCAAAATAGCATTTGCTTGAAGTAATCCATTTTCCTAGAATATGCAAAAAAAAGCATGTTACAGATATCTTTTATTTGAAGTGATACGTTTTAGTTACCTATGATTTGTTTTTGTTGGGTTTAACGTTACTCCGACACAATTATAGGTCATATGGTGACTTTCCAGCTTTTGAATGTGGATGAAGAGGCCAGGTGCCCCTCCGTGCATTACTTCATCAAGGGCGGGTACCTGGGTAGAACTACCGACATTCCGTAAGCCAGATGGATGGTTTCCCCCCACTGAAGAATTCAATGTCCTGAGCGAGGCTCGAACCCAGATCGATGAGGGGCAAGTTATTCAAAGTCTGAAACTTCAACCACTCGGCCACGGAGGCTCCGCCTTGGATGATTATATGCAAATTACCAAAAATTGTTTGTGTAATACGGGAAGAAAAGTTCTGTTTTCGTCATTATTTGTTATCTTAAAGATAACACGGCTACTAAACGCTAGCGCCACCACCAAGTTGTGGTGATAAGGAAAAGAGCTGTCGACATTTCCGTGGTGCAGCTATCGCCCGTTTCTACTTGTAAACACGTGGGTAAAATTTATATTTTATCTTATATTTTTATTGATAGAACTTTTTTCGAAAATCGGAGAATGTAGTTCCGTGTAATAACACTTTTACTACAGGTTGACTGTAATTTCATTAAAATGATATGCAAATTGTGGTATCAGGAGCTTTTCTCCAGTATTCGAAAACCATTCCAATAAATAGACACACTGTAAGAATATACCTGCGCATGCAAATGGTGTAGAAATGAATTTCATTTATTCCCATACACCAAAGAATTACGAAAAACACAGTAAAAAGTTGAAACACGACTATTTTAGAAAGGGGTGGCGCTATCACTCAAGTGGTGGCGCTATACAGTAGTGGTGGCGCTGTTGTATATGATTAGTGGCTTATTATATTCAATTTTGATATATGAAAATGTCTGTCTGCAAGCCACGGAAATTTTTACAATAATCGATGTTATCAACCTATCCCACACTATACCCAATTTACGTCACTCAACAAACTACATGTAGTAACCTCTACATGATCGCAAAATAATCTACATGTATATGGATTCAGATTGTACATCTAAGCTCTATTGATTAATCATATTTAATCGAATGGAATTGAAAATGTACTGTACTCCCTTTTCAGAAAGAATTGTGAAAATAAGGTCTTTTGTTTACAATGACATGCAAACGACGTATAAAAACAAAGGGAAGTAACTTTCAGAATCTTAATATAAAAAATAAATTCTACACTATCTTCAACTTATTTCCTGGACACAAATCTTTGTTTGAAATAAATGTATTGCTACTATTTTTCTTGACCTGAATTTAAAGTACACTTTCGTTGTATTTAAGTATAATATTTAAAGGTTAGAAATAATTCTACATTAACACTTTAAACAAAGGAAAATATTTACTACAAGAGTCCCAAGGGTCTGTGAGTATTTTGTTCTTATTTTGTTTGGATAGAGAATGTTTCATAAAAGGTAAATAAACTATGATCGTGTTTTTCTTTCATTAATAACATAATTCCTTGCAAGAAAATTATCAATTAGAGAATATTGGTGTTTGTTTTGGTCCGGATGCATCAGCAGTTCGTATTATTGAATGCCGTAACAGCGTCACCACTACTGTATAGCGGTACCACTAGGGTTATAGCGCCACCACTTTCAAAAATCCTGGTATATTTCTTCTGACTCTAATTCTATTAATCATGGTGTGTGCGTGTATAATTATTTATCATTTTTACACCATTTGCATGCGCAGTTTTGTTCTTACAGTGTGTCTGTTCATCGGAATGGTGTTCGAATACTGGCCGATATGAAAATGTGCCACTGTCAGATTCGAGAGAAAAGCTCCTGACACCACAATATGCATATTATTTTCATGAAATTACGGCCAACCTGTAGTAAAAGTGTTGTTACACGGAACTACATTCTCAGATTTTCGAAAAAAGTTCTATCAATAAAAATATAAGATAAAATATAAATTTTACTCACGTGCTTACAAGTAGAAACGGGCGATAGCTGCACCACGGAAATGTTGATAGCTCTTTTCCTTATCACCACAATTTGGTGGTGGCGCTAGCGTTTAGTAGCCGTGGATAAGTGAAAACAATATTTAAAATTGAGCATATGTTAAAAATCATCTATACTAGTACTACGATCATATTTGTATTCAAATGTAGGGTAATCAGCTGGACAGGTGAAATGCCAAGGAATCGGAGGCTGCTTCACTACTTTGAGAGTGTAATGGCAATAATATTTATTGTTGATATAAGTATCTATGACCAGTTCAATGATAATGACCCACCAAAGGTTAGTACGTTGCGATTACATCAAATAGCAAATTTTGATACATAATACACTTAACATATAGCTTTATGGTCTCGCCGAGCCGTCACTTATGTTAAATGGATACTAATACAAACTATCAAGTATTTCATTGCTTCGGCAGGGAAAAAAATACCACCAGCGCAAATATATTATAGATAGTGATTGTTTGTTTTGGTGTAAGATCGAAAGCCCTTTCATATAGTAAACATTAGATGGAAAAGTAAGTTTTCTTTATTTTATGTTTTTGTACCCCCCGACAACAAAGTTGTAAGGGGGGGGGGTTTACTGGTTTCAGGTTGTCTGTCTGTCTGTCTGTCCGTCCGTCTGTCTGTCTGTCCGTCTGTCCGTAGACGCAATCTTGTGCGCACCATCTCTCCTTATCCCCTTGACAGAATTTAATGAAACTTCACACAAGTAATCAGTACCAACAGTAGTTGTGCATGGGGCATGTTAGGTTCTTTTAGAAAAACAATTTGCAGAGTTATGGGACTTTGTTTTTTTTTTGTTACTATACTATATACATAGACACAATCTTGTGCGCACCATCTCTCCTCATCCCCTTGACACAATTTAATGAAACTTCACACAAGTGATCAGTACCAACAGTAGTTGTGCATGGGGCATGTTAGGGTCTTTCAGAAAAAAAATTTGCAGAGTTATGGGACTTTGTTAATTTTTTTACTATACGGTATATATAGACACAATCTTGTGCGCACCATCTCTCCTCATCCCCTTGACACAATTTAATGAAACTTCACACAAGTGATCAGTAACAACAGTGGTTGTGCATGGGGCATGTTAGGTTCTTTCAGCGACAAAAATTGCAGAATTATGGGACTTTGTATCTTGTTAACATACTATGTACATAGTCTGCATATGCAATCTTGTGCGTGCCTAATCTACCAAACCCTTGCACACAATTTAATGAAACTCCACACAAGTGATCAGTACCAACCCTAGTTGTGCATGGTGCATGTTACATTCTTTTAGATAAATATTCTGCATAGTTATGGGACTTTGTTTGTTACTATACTGTATACATACAGTCTATATACACACAGTCCACATAATTATGCAGTCTTGTTTGTGTCAAATTGCAATGTACTGTGTCAGTGCATGCGGGGGGTACATTCATCACCTTTAGTGATAGCTCTAGTTTGAATTGTTTTAACCACAGTTTACCTCTTACCAATATTAGTTCCGTAGCAGTGACCAATGCATTTAACACTTAGAAGAAAAATGAAATGGCGAGCTATGTTTCATTGTCAAATTTTTATTCCTTCTCTGAAAAATGTGTGATGAAATATTGTTTACGTATTCTCAATATCAATGGATAGAGTCGAAAACAATTGTCAGCTAATGTTTTACATAATAAACTATATCTATGTTTCTGACGGCAAGATTGGTTATTGGAACCGCACCATGAGAAAACCAACATAGTGCATTTGCAACCAGCATGGATCCATGTTGTTCGCTTTAAAAGCCTATTGCAATTAATGAAACTGAAATTGGTTTTCTAAAGGCGCGGCTCATTGGACGACTATCATGTTGTTTCAGAATATTCTGACAGAAAGTATGGAACTATATGGAACTGTCTGCAACAACAAGTATTTCGAAGACAAATGTTTGATCCTATTTTTTAGCAAAACAGATACGTTTGAAGAAAAAATAAGGACCATAGCATTAAATAGTTATTTTCCTGAATATTGTGGTAAGTGCTATTCATACTTTGCTATATTGATGCCTTTAATATTCAGTTATATTTATGTGTAGGCAAAAACAGTTTTCATAAAAATGTCTTCTAAAGTCGTGGTTATAGACAAATTTATTTTTGTTTGAAACATATTTTACTGAAAGATCACTATTTCAATAAAATCTATAAGAAGCATAGAACAAAGCAAAGTAATATCAGGCACGGCTTGAATGAGTCTGTAAATGAGAGGTAATGAAATGTGTAACACCGTTCAAGCCCCTTAGCACCGGCTTAAGCGGTATTCTATGATAATAATATGACTCCATGATCACAAAGAACCAGCTAGAAGAGTACAAGTACGGGAGAAATACAACGTGAGAGTATTATACATAGAAGAACTAATATCAAATAATCATCAATGGGTGTGAAACAAGAAGAAGTATAACCATAACTAACCATATAAATTCTTGACAATGTCCAGGTACAGACACGCTTGAAGAAGCAGTTTCTTATATTCAGAGCAAATTTAAAGTTTTAAACAAGACGGGCAGGGAAATGTATACACGCGATGTATGCATGGCAGATACGAAAGATGACTCGCTTGTGACGGAAGCTGTTACAGATGTGATAATGAAGAGTTATGAGAAAGTTCCGCATGACTGGATTGGCGGCATGTTTTAAAACTAGTAGTGTAACTTGTAAAAGAAACCAAGTTCCATGAGTTGATAAGGAGAACAAATTAAAACTGGGCATCTTAGCAGGTGCTTTGCTGTATAACTTATACATTACATTACGTGTTATGACAACTTACTTATATGATATTTCAGTTGCCTAATGTTCTTGCCAAATTTAGTTTGAACCACGATTGTTATGTTGAGCTGCGATATTTTTATAAAACATTAGTTTTAATTGTTTTTGAAACAACAAATGTCATTGTACTTAAAACACGAGTATGTATGAAATGTATTGATGAAGCCACATACTAACAGACAATTTTAACAATGTCTATGGAAACAAGGCAAGTGCGTCCGAGATAGAATTTGATATTGCATTATATCTGATTTAAATTTTATATGTTGTTTTTATTTTGTTTAAGCATAGGTCTGATTTCGCCATTAAAGTTAAAACTAATTATTTTTAATAATTTAATAAAAATATTGAATAGTAGACATGATCATCATTTTTCTTCTCTTTTGTATCTTACGTCTTGTTCTGTATGTTTAGAAAGGTACATTGTACATATTCGTGATTTACATGTTTACCGCTTTTGAGGAGTATTTATGTTAGAATTTCAACTGTTTTATACAGCGTTCTAGATCATCAGTAGAGAAAGTAAGATCTTTTTTATGTTTAAGATATCTTAAAAGAAATATTGTTATTGCCACAAATGTGTTTTATAGCAAAACCCATCTGGTCAATAGCTTCAGTTATTGTTCCTTATCTAAGATGTTGTAAAACGTTTAACATTTTAGTGATTTGTGAATATATGGTGGATTTGAAAGTAGAAACATCTTGTTTTTATGTTCAAGTTACAAATACAGTTTCATAATCAATGTTATTATATTGTGACAAAATGGGATGTGGTTAAAGCAGAAAAATAAGATCAAACCATATTCCTGAGGATTTTAAATAGGAATCTCTCTCTCTCCCTCTCTCTCTCTCTCTCTCTCTTTGAGACTTTGGAATCCATCCTTCTGGAGTTAAAAATTGACTCTCCTAGTTCTAATTTTGAAGATCGTCCTATCTTCGTTTATTTGTATGTCTAGACAAACAACAAATATTACAGCAAAATCCACATACTAGTATATTAAAACGTTGATAACTGTTAGAAATTGCAATGTTTTCCTTTTTATGTTTAATGGTATCATTGTATGTATTTTCATCAATGGTTGGAATAATAGGCTATTTTAGTAACTTTGTAATAATATGAGCCGTGCCATGAGAAAACCAACATAGTGGGTGTGCGACCAGCATGGATCCAGACCAGCCTGCGCATCCGCGCAGTCTGGTCAGGCTCCATGCTGTTCGCTTTTAAAGCCTGTTGGAATTGGAGAAACTGTTAGCGAACAGCATGGATCCATGCTGGTCGCAAAGCCACTATGTTGGTTTTCTCATGGCACGGCTCATATGATTTCGTGTACTGCATTTTAAGAAAGATGTACCGTTTGTAAAACCAAGAGCTGTAGGGTACATCAACCCTCATCAACTGAAATTTTATCACTTAAACAAGTTAAAACAAAGAAAACATAGATATAAGCATGTATTGTATAATTTTCAGTCCCAGGACATTCTCCCCTTTTGATGATCGATGTAAAAACAGATTATACTAAAAACATTCTAAGTTGAAATGAAGGAGATACCTTTTGTGGGAATTTAAATAGAGTTATGGAGCTTACACAAGTGCACGTTAGATCATCACAGTGAAAATTGTGTGAAGTTTCTTTGGCTACCGACAAACTAGCTTACATACAAAATGAGATAAATACAAAACCACAACCTATTCTTCGAATAATCGATTATCAAGATAGTAAGAGTTTTTTAACTTAAATAATCAGTAGTACTGTTATGTTGTTTTAATGACCTCCCATATTGCATAGCGGATATTGAATCTCAAGTTTCATTTATCACATTATTCAGTATAGATATACATTTATGAAATATATACATGCATGTACGTAGAAGCCCTCAGATGTCATTACTTTGTCTACACTTAATTAAGAGAACTTGCAGTTATCAGTCTTATAAAGTAACAAGGATGTATCTAGTATCACGTCTTATTTAAATATATATAAGGTAGGAAAATACTCAATTAATCTTTGATTACCGTTTATGCTGTAATGTAAGCTAACACGTATAGTTGTTAAATGTATAAGACTCATCCTCCATAACAACTATGTTACATGTAAATTCAATTATTTCATTCAAAAATGCTTACGCTTTTTGTTATTTGTATAAAATCACATGAAAATATTTTGATGTATGTGTATATATTGTATTCATGACAAAAAACTGTACAGTTTACGTCAATAAAATATTCTGTCTGTCTGTCTGTCGTATGAGAAAATACGCAATTCATCTTAGAGTATCGCTTGTGCTGTAATGTGAACTACCATGTATAAGGAAATATGCAATCCTTCTTGGAGGTCCGTTTGTGCTGCAATATTAATAAACACTTACAAGAAAATACAAATTTTTCATCATTTGTGCTGTAGACTTACGTAAAATGGCTAGATCTAATTTCAAATAACTTTTGTATGAAAAAAAAAAAAAACAATTTGAGATTGGAGTACCGTTTAGCTAACATTTATAAGAAAATACGCTATTCATCTTAGTGTACCGTTTGTGCTGTAGACATTTGCCTGGAGGGTGCTTATATCTTACAATTATGGCAACTTCTTGTGGCACATATTACCTATATTCCTATATTGGCTCTGAACAAAAGTGTACGTGTATTGAAAGATAATTTAGATTTCAAATTAATATTAATGTTGTTGCTTATTTGTGTAAAACGTTCTTACCAATTGTAACAGACTCCAGTTTATATGTTCATAAATTTTATTGTGATTTTGAACAATGCACTACCCCTTGTGCCCATGAAAAATGCTATTACTTGTACTATTTTTATGTATGCTTTATGCTTTTACTAGGAACACATGCAATGTCATGGATACCACAAAATATACAATACCGGTGTTACTTCCATCTCACTTATCTTTCATAAAGCTGCATTATTCGCAAATTGTTTTTCAGGATGTACACAAACATTGTATTTACAAGTGTATTAAAATAGATAGGATGTTTACGAAGAATGAGCTTCCCTCTAACAGTGACTTTATCATAGACTTCGAGAGATCTCAGCAGATAAATTTAATGGTCAAACAAGCAGTGAAAATGAGATATAACACAAAGGAAATTGAGATTCTTCTAACGGGTAGAAACAATTTTATATTATTTTTCAAACTTTCCTTAAAGCACCGGCTACTATTTACAAAATACACGCATCTTTCTTTTCAATTACGTTAGCACGAAATTGTATCAACAAAATTTATGTTAATACATACCTCTTATCTAATAATATACTTTCATTTCATAAATATTTGCTTTTTTGAACTCTAACGGGCGATGTTTGAATTAGATATGTTGCAATGACAACAATGATGCATTTGTTTACCTGGTATTAAGGTTGGTAAAATCTCGTTCATAAACTGTTTAGAGCATGTACATCTTAAACAAGGACAACGAACGCAGCCTCCAATATATGAAACCCTTAAGCAATGTATGTATGAATGTGTAAATAATTGATGTACAGTTTTAGAAATAGGTAAACAAAGTTCAATAAGTAAAAGAAGGACCTACGCGATGCACCTGGGAGTGATGCACCAAATGTCACATCGGACAATGACAGTGTAAAGCACCTAAAGCACTCGATGTACACAGTGACTTATCAGAAGTCACAATATCAAGAGAAACGCCATTTAGGGCCAGAAAGCGTATATTTATGCAGCTCAGTCCAAGAAATGCCTATCCTATCAATATCCAAACCTGTCCCGAAAAACAAATTCAAAACAGGAACTGTAAAAGGGCTGAACGTCAAGCATGTAGTATGTCGCAAAGTAATAGGGTCAGAAGCTCTTTCAATAAAACCTTTTAGAAGTTTACATATTTAACAAAATACGATAGGAAAATTGCCATACACCGTGTAGTTTATTATCAACAGCCCAATAAAAGTCAGACTATGATATCCCTTGTCGCAAATGTTCTTTATATAATTATATAAAAAAAATGTTCAGAACTAAATGCTAATGAAAACGGTTCATAGCTCCGCTGTGGTTTTGGTATAACGCCGTGTGTTTTCAGCAGTACTTCAGTTATATAACGCGGGCAGTTAACTTAACCAGTGTACTTGGATTTTGTACCATTATTAACCTGTTTTCTGAAAGATACTACCAACTATTCCACATGAAACTGAGGTGCAGGACAAATGGACAGAAACCTCGCCCGGGGATCGTACCCACGACCCTTCAATCCATGGGAATTCCTTCTCCTTATTTAAGCTAAATGGAGGACTTTGTAGCCGTACAGAGGGGGGTTTATTTAAGAAATAATATATTCCCAACAGTGATGTGTCGTTGAATAAAAACATTGTTCGGAGTTTAGATGCGAAGGAATTATATCACCAGGGCGCATACCGAGTTATATAATAATACGCATCTAAATAACAAACAATGATTTTATTCACGAGCAAAACGCTGTTTGAGATATATTACTCAGATTCTAACACATTATCAAGGATCATTATGTACGTCCTTGACGATATCCATCAAATATTTGCCCGATTTCAGTTGATTTCTTTTCCAGCGCGCCGTTATGTCGTCTAATGATATGACGTAATAATTGGGACGTCAGAAAAATGAACTGTTGAATAATAATACACAGTTTTCAGCCTTCTTAGTTTTATATAGGAAACAAATCGGGTCGTGTTAGAATGGAAATTAATGTACGTTCATCGAGGTTTTCAGCATGACTACACACGTACAGAAAGATTTATATCTTATAAGAGGCGGTACGGGGAATATACTATACTTCGTGCGAAATGATTTCACTCGGGTTGTTCCCTCGTGAAATTATTACGCCCGACGTATAATAAGTATACTATTACGCCCGAGTATAATAAGTGTTAAAACACTGTTTTGCTATAAATTATTTCTTAAGTAGTGTATACGCTTCAGCGTGATCCTGATTTAGGCGTCATAGTGGAATGCGAAAAATTATGAGACAAATCGATATGTAGTAACATTTTTAGACAAACCTGTACATGTACTTTAAGGGGGCACGTTTCTAGATACATGTCATTTTAGCACAACTATTCAAAGAATAAGTAGAGCTATTGCACTCACCTGTTTGTCGGCAGTGGATATCCGTCGCCGAGTGGTTAACATCTCTGACTTCAAATCACTTGCTCCTCACCGATGTAGGTTCAAGCCTCGCTAGGACTGTTGAATTCTTCATGCGAGGAAGCCATCTAGTTGGGAAACGGTCGAATGTTCTACCCAGGTGCCGGCCCGTAATAAAATAATGCACTTCATTTGGGGTCTTGCTCTTCCCTCAAACGTTCGGAAGTCGCCAAATGACCTATGCTTTTGCCGGTGTGACGTTAAACCTAACGAAAATGTTTGTCGACGTCGGCATTGGTGTCTGCGTTAGCTTCCCAATTTCGTTAAGTTTTTGTATATCACTGGTATGACACTAATCACTTGTGGGAATTAATTGAAACTTCACACACTTGTTCATTGTGAGGATCTAATATGCGATGCACAGGTTCCATTAAATGGACGCTGGTATCCCACCGATTGAAATGGATTGAAATTTCGCACACTTGTATACTGTTAAAGATTATCTGGCATGCAATTCTTAGGTCAAATGATTATACTGGCAATTTGACAAAGGTATGACCTTTTTCGATTTGGTAATTTTTCGTTTTATTTTGTATGAAAGCAGACGGAGCAGTACCCACTAACGAAAACCATTGAAATTCCTCAACCATGTTCACATGCATTGCATAAGTTCTCTTTTGGTCAGTGTAATATGTAAGTTGGTATCTCAGTACCAACTAATGGTATTTTGCTTTACATTCAAGTTATACCACTTTGTACACTACTTTTCTTTAGATATTAAGTTTTGGGATGTAAACTGGTATAATCTCAATAACCACTTGTGGAAATGGATTGAAGCATCACGTTCTTGTTCATTTATTATTATTATATGATCTGATATGCATTGCTCAGGTTCCATAACTCTATTTAGTTATCCGCAGTGTATTTGTACTACTACATGTGTATTAACACTAAAAAACTGGAAGTGGTTTAGCAAACAAATACTACTGTATGACATTTAACTATGAATGTAGCTCTACATACACAATTTATATATTTAGTAAAGTTTAATTCGTTAAATGAGTTTTCTTTCTACATTTAAAGTAAATGTTTGAGGAAATATGTTGGTGAAAGACGGGCATTGGACATCTTTAACAGAGACAAGCATTGGGATAGATCCTGGTACCGTACCTGCCAGTTGCTGACAGTCATTTTGTAGAAATACGCTTGTTTTCTGTGTTCGGTGTAATATTGGTTTTCTTTAATTTTCAGGGACTAAAAATTGTGGAAAAAATGAATTGCTGACACACATAAGAACGTAAGACTTATAAATATGTGCTATATATAATATTCAAAACAAACTGTATATGGCAGGAATTGTATCCATCTGGACGTTTAATTATAAATATTAAACATTCATAAAGCTTTAAATTTTATGTTAAAAACAGATGAAACAGCTGTAAAAATAGATGTTATGCATAATTTCATGGTTAGGAAAGAGCTATTTTAATACTGTACATGAACTTTTACAGTTAGAGCCATAACTTCAATGAAACCTTGTACTTTTGTTTTGATATTCAAACCTTTGACAAATATTAGAGAAGACAATAATCGAAAATACAATTTAACAACAAATTTATATTTTTTGTATTCTTAACGGAAATTGTAGCAACCGCATTTCAAATAAAGGTATTATGATCCTATAAGTTCGTCCTCGATAAGAATTACGATTTACGATGAGTGGTATGTGAACGATTATTACTACATACCCTTTTAGCATATGTGTATATGTGTATACCAATCTGACTAAAGTTCTCGATTTCCTAAAAGTTAGATCATTCAATTTCATCTTTCTGTATAATCGGATTTCCAATATTGCTATTTTTATTTCCACCAATCTACTTTTATTTGAATCATTTAGACGACTCGTTTCAACAAGCGTTTGGCTAAAAGGGACTGGACTCAGGTTTTGGTTAAAATATTTTTCTTAAGAATAAAAGTTTCGTCACATTATGAACATAAGAATATGAGATTTTGTTTTGTGGGGAGAATAAATTGACCGGTCAGTTCTTTCCCCACTAGCCAGTACCTGACCTGTCGGGTGGGGAGAAAAAATTGACTGGTCAGTTCTTTCCCCCCTAGCCAGTACTTGCTCTGTTAGGTGGGGGAAGAAATTGACCAGTCAGTTCTTTCCCGCTAGCCAGTACTTGACCATTCAGGTGGGGATAAGAAATTAAACGGTCAGTTCTTTCCCCCCTAGCACATACTTGACAATCAGGTGGGGGAAGAAATTGGCTAGGGGGAAAGAACTGACTGGTCAGTTTCTTCCCACACCTGATAGTCAAGTATATTCTGGTGGGGAAAGAACTGACGGTCAATTTCTTCCCCCACCTGACAGGTCAAGTACTGGCTAGTGGAGAAAGAACTGACCAGTCAATTTCTTCCCCCCCCCCCACCTAACAAAGCAAGTACTGGCTTAGGACGGGAAAGGATTGACTGGTCAATTTCTTCCCACACCTGACAGGTCAAGTATATGATGGGGGGGAAAGAACTGACCGGTCAATTTCTTCTCTCCATCTGACAGGTCAAGTACTGGGTAGGGGGGAAACAACTGATCAGTCAATTTCTTCCCCCACCTAACAGAGCAAGTACTGGCTAGGGGGGAGACAATTGACCGGTCAATTTCTTCCCCCACCTAACAGAGCAAGTACTGGCTAGGGATAAGAACTGACTGGTCAATTTCATTTCCCCACCCGACAGGTAAAGTAGTGGCTAGGGGGTAAAGAACTGACCGCTTAATTTCTTCTTCCTACCCAACAGGTCAAGTACTGGCTAGGGGGAAAAGAACTGACCGGTCAATTTCTTCCCCCACCTGACAGAGCAAGTACTGGCTAGGGGGGAAAGAACTGACTGGTCAATTTTTTCTCCCTCCTGATAGGTCAAGTACTGGCTAGTGGGGAAAGAACTGACTGGTCAAATTCATTTCCCCACCCCACAGGTCAGTAATTTCCTTACCTTAGAAGAAACTGAAACAGGAAAAAGGCCATCAATTAAAAAAATATAACAGAAGTTAAAATAAGTTCATTTAAATACATTTCTTTAATTTACACAAAATATGAAACATATTCCTTATTTTATATGAAATTATTTAAATGAAAACCGACTATCGGAAATAAAGAAACTGGCTAGTTAAGAATAACCAAGAATAACCAGTTCCAATTCACTGACAGGGGAAATATTTGACTAGCCAGGCAAATTGACGAGGGGGGAAAGAATTGACTAGTTAGTTCTTTCCCCCCATAAGAATGATCAAGAGTAACCAGTTGCAAATGGGGGGAAAAATTGACTAGGGGGGAAAGAACTGACCAGTCAGTTTCTTCCCCGGGGAACTGACTGGGGAAAAAACTGACCATTACATATTAAATATTTTTCTGCGTTCTTGACCAATACACCCCAGAGGAACACGTACTTATCGATGGTTATATAATTATATAATGCTTCACAATTAAGGCAGTTTGTCTCCGGTACCCCTAAAAAAAACGCTTTTCAGTTTTGAATTGAAAAATAGGAAAACAACTAATTCTCATGTGTTTCTATAAGCTTTCTTATTAGAATTATAAACCCGTACGTGATAATCACATATCAAAAACTGTAATCCCAGGTTAAATATAGATTTTTTAAAACTTCTACTTTCACTTTCAAAATGTTGAAAGCAAGAACGTGAGTCTCAATAGTCTGCCCTCAGATCCAATGCGTAGCATTAATAGGAGATGATTTTAATCAGATTGATGTGTATAAGTGTATATGCAGAATATTTATTTTAACATTTTTATTTGTGTACGCTGAGCTGCGTAGCAATGACTGCAGCTCCCTGGATACAAGTTCTAATTTAAGAATATTAAATTTGTCTTTAAAGTTGGGACTTTAATTCTTAGTTCAGATGTTAATTTTGTTTGCTGTCTATGTAATGGGCGAGCCAAGTTTGATTTTCTGAATGCTTGATTATATTTCAGAATGTTTGGAGTCGAATATGGTTCATATGTATTCGATGAAACAGACTTCAATAGGTAAATTTATGTTCTCTTATGAAATAAATTGTTTTAATTTTGGTGGCTATCGTCTTGTCTAACATAACGCCTCACTGCTAATCCGCACCTGTATTTGTATTTATAGTCGTATCAGTTCAAATACTAGTCTGACAAGTTTTAATCCCACGGGATTTTCATGGGCAAATTTAGTGCAGTGACAAGTACATTCTTTATCGGAAATCCGTTGAGGACAGATCGTTTATAAAAATTCCCTCCCACCCTTCCCATTACAGTAACTTTGTTGTTTTTTAACATATTTCTGCCGTCAAGTTTAATCTGTTTCAGGGTCACAATGGTGAATCATACTGCTGAACCCTGCCACAAAATGTACTGCTGCACCAAACATGTCACGCCGCTTCTGTAATCTATGGTATATTAGAGAACAAACTCTTTACAGTGTGTGTGTATAAACTCAATTTTGCTAGTATGCTTCTGTTGGTACATTTAATCATCATGGAACAATACGGTTGAATGAAACCGGCTTGATTTTTAACTGCATGTATTCATTTATTAACATTCCGAATGTTACTATCTTTTTCGTTTTGGTACTTTGTTTGTTGTTTTTTGTTAAATTTGGTTTGAATTTAAGCATGAAGATATCATGAATTAGTGCGGGTTTACTACACAAAGCGATAGCATGCAGGTTCGCCAAATTCTGGCATTGTATTTGCAGAAATATGAGGAGATGGTCTTAATGTCATTTATTCTGTAAAAAAAACAAAACAAACATAATTGAAATATTTTTGTAGGACATCGTTTTGTACATCGATTTATAATTCGATGACAGCTCATGAACATTACCCAGTTTTTCGTGTTGTTTTTGTTCTGTTTGGCACATTTATTTTATCTACTAGAAACATTCATGATAGTAAATACTCGGAAAGCAGGGGGTGGAGAGAGCCTTTTCGCTGGTCAGAGCCTCGGATTCTCCCTACCTCCCCCCTCTTATATAAAAATAACATAAAAAATAGAAAAGAGTTAGGGTTGGGGCAGCCGGCTCGCAGCATACGATTAACCTGTCTTTCTGGGTAGTTTTTGGATGAAATTAAAACAAAAAATAATAATCATAATAATAATAATGCGTAAAGATTAAGATAACATGACAAGTATTTGTCATATTACATATGAATTGTCCATTCTGTATTCTGTCTTACTGCATATGTTCATAAATAGTCCGGTATATTTTATGTTTCTTTCGGCATATTGATTGCTTAAGTACATGCATATTTGGAAAGAATTATGATATTTCTGTCTATATATATTTCGAAGGCGTTCTATTGATGCATTGCGTTATTGGGATATTGATTGCTATATGAACAGTAGTTAACCACCATCTTTGAAACCAGTTTAAGTTGTTTGTTTGGTATTAGTTATATAGTAAAGGAAAGAAATAAGGGGTGTATGCGTATATAAACTTGATTTTATTAGTAAACATACATTATTTGCATTGATCTGATTTCATCAATTTAGAATTATTTTATTGTCGTGACTAAAATGGCGCTTACAAATTGTAATCTTTATTCGGGGTACAGTAAAGAAAGTCTTCTTTATTAAAATGTTTGGCTCCAGTCAATTCTAATTTTATTTAAATTTTTTGTCCGTGTTGTGAGCAATATTTAGTGATCCACAAAATATTTTATTCTTGTATACTACGGCAGTATCAAAATAAAAGCTCACTTGTCTAGGTTGACCTTCTCGTATCTGCAACCTCGCGCTCGGTTGGTCATCTCTTATTATTGGTGTTATTGGGCGGGCGCTCTTTAACCGTTAGAGGGGGCCTTGTACCATGTGGTCGGCCATTCACCTGGTCCATGGATTGACTGTGTCTTATATAACAGGGTTGTTCAACTTATCGGCCATACGATTATTAGTGATCAGTCGAAAGTTGCATTGTTATATGTACTGTAGGTCCGTACATATTTTATAATTTGTGGATCACTTTGCTACAAACCTCTAACACATGGGTATGTTGAAACAGACATGTAAATCCCCTGTTTTCTTACGTTTCCAGTCTGCTGGTTAGCTCAGTCAATCGCTTGGATGGATTATATTATTATTGTAGCATAGTTTGCTATAACCATTCCCTCGCACGGTCCGTTTGTTCATATATTACATTGAAACAATTTTTTCAATATTTTAATATTTTTGCGCGTTTGTTTGCTGAAGACTTTCTTGACTTACATCAGATTTTATTTTTGATCTTGGTGTTATGTTTCGTTTCGCATTTACTTTATCTAGGAAGAATATTTCTGTTGATATATCATCTCATGTCATAGAGATCTCTGGGAGCCTCTTTGCCTCGTTTCTCATTAGTGCGAAGTACTAGAACCTACAATTTCCTATTAGGTCTGGTATGTTCTGCGCTTATTTTCATAGTTTTCTGCACCTTCGCGCTGCTATGTTGCTTCCAGGCATTTAGCTGGAGCTTTGTCTTTCATATTTTCTCATCATTTTCATATATACCATGCTATATATTTACAATATGCCATAATTTTCATTTGAAAATTTACAATAAAGTCACGGCCTTATCCCACATAATTTTGTTTTGCTTTTGCTATATTACTTGGTACATTCACTTTTGACTTAGAACCGATGAACTCCCTTATGCAGTCGGACCCGTACTGTAGACAGCCTCCAAAAAATATAACCTGCTTACTATGGTCACACGTCACCTGTCTTGAGAAAATATATGTTTTCACAAATACCGGCATTTTTCAGTCCCCAAGAGAGGTTCTGCAGCCGGGTTTGACTGTATATATAGAAATACCCTAGCACCCACCAATAAATTAATCCGGTTTCAGCGGATTTTTCGTACCAGAATTTACTCTTTAAGTAAGTATATACTCAAGTATCAATATTTAATTTATAATATATAGTTCAAATAAGTCGTAATTCCATTTTATATGTCTGAAGCTAGTCATTTGCTTCGAATTTACAAACAAATCATTTACCTAAAGTGTATACTTGATGTACGTTGTAAACAAGTCAATTACCAGTGTTTTATATTTGAACGGAGGCATCTGCTTTACCTTGGGCGTGTATTATATGCAAATTTCAAACTAAAGTTGTATTTTCATCAAACATTATATAAAATGGTTCAACCCCTCAACATGCTAAAATAAAACTGACATGAAATACAATAGTTTTACAATCATATTGTATTTAAATGCAGGATTATAAATTGGAAAGATGAAATGCTAAAGAATCAGAGGCATTTTCACTACTTTGAAAGAGTAATGGCAGTAGTATTTATAGTGGACATTTGTAACCATGACCAGTTTACCTACGATGACCCGCCAAAGGTTGGTAATATAAGATTACATAAGATAGCAAATAATTAATATATAATATACTAAATATGTGGTTTTATATTCTCATCAGGCCGCCACTGTTGTGTTTCAGACAATGATAATGCAAACTGTAATATCAAATAATTAATTACGAAAAAAATATGTTTCATTGCTCCGCCAGCAAAATATATCAGCGGGTTTTTCAAAGGGCGCGCATAAGATCTGATGTTCACGAGTGAAATGTATGTTGATCTTACACGGAAACCATTTTTTTTTTCAATTTCATGTTTTATTCAATTATTAACCAAGTTTTACCTTTTTGCAGTTCCGTCCCATTTCACCCAGCAGAAATTATCAAATACATTTTCGCCGTGAAATTATCAAATATACATTGACAGTGAAATTATCAGATACATTTCACTTTTAAATTACAATAATACACTGAAAATTCTATAATGAAACACCGTTTATGTGTTCTCACTTTAGATATATAGAACATAAACAAACGTGTAACAAGGTATCAACTTTTCTAATGGCAAGATTTGTTATTTGACGTCGGTCCTGTTGTTACAGAATATCCTTGAAAGTATGGAACTGTTTAAAACTGTTTGCAACAACAAGTATTTCAAAGACAGAGTTGTAATCCTCTATTTGAGCGGAACAGACATATTTGAAGAAAACCCAAAGCCTACCTCATTAAATATTTGATTCCTGAATATTCTGGTAAGATATGATTTACACTTTGCTTTATACATATCTATAATAAACATTTGCTTTGATGAGTAGGTCAAACCAGTAAGTTCCATTTTTCTGTAAGTTTTGAAAAAAAAATACAAGATTATTTTCTTGGTAATTACTTGCCTTCAAATTTTACAGAAAAGCTATTGATTTAATACATAGCAAACATGATATCCATCGCGCAACCCAGAGCCCAGAGGCGGTTAGTAGGAACACCGATTAGGTCTCGATTACATCTAGTTACAAAAGGCAAGTACTGGTATTTTGGAGAGAGCCAACTCTTCAAAACACACTTAAAAGTTATTCAAATAAGTTTACATGGGCGAGAATAAAGAATAGCAGTTCACTTACCATATAATTCGTTTTTTAGATCAAGATACATTGGAAGACGCAGCTTTTTATGTTCAATGTAAATTTGCATTTTTGAAGAACAACAAATTTAGTACAGAACTTGTATGGACTACACCTACCAAAAATGACATGATTGTGACTGAAGCTGTTTAATACGTAATAATGAAAAAAATTTATAAGAATGTTCCTCATGATTGGTTTGACAACATGCTTTAAAATGAGCAGCGTTCCATTGTCGATACAAGTGAAGCCATTGAACAGAGCAACATCCCTTTTAACCTTTACCCTGCTGAATTTCTAAAATGGAATTGTTCGTCAATCAATTTGGGCAGTACCATTTATTATTCAAAGTGGTGTTCACTGAAATTTACTGATTGATTAGCAAACAGTGCAGACTATGTTGTACAGGCTGAGGCTGATCTTGGTCTGCACTTGCCGCAAAGGCAAACTCTCTTGCCGCTAGCAAGCTAAAGATTAAGATGCGACACATGATAACTTTATCCTTTTGTATTTCCATATCTCATTTAGTAATTGGTCGTTGGAGTTCTGATTCGAAAGAATTATATCACGAGGGCACAGTTAGTATTTCGGTAACACGTTATCAAGGATTATTGTGTACATCCTTACGTCATCTACCAAATATTTGCCTATTTTCTGTTGGTTTCTTTACCAGCGCGCCGCTATGCCGTTTGACGTTATGACGTAATAATTGTGACGTCAGAAAAAAGAATTGTTGCACAATAACACACAATTTTCGGCCTTCTTTCTTTAATAGGAAAAACAAATCGGCTCGTGTTAGATTTACTCTTAGCAGATATTCTTTGTGTTGATTCAGTAAGCACTCACATACACACTCCTTATTCTGATGTGCTACTATTATACTGACAGAAAGATTATGTCTTTAATTCACTTTCAGTTACATTTGATAGACATTGCAGTTTCTTTTCTCCAGATATTCTCAGAACATGTTTAGATCTACTGCGATTTATCAAACTTCCTTTTGGTAAATGATACATAAACATATATTATGAACAAGTACTATTCTAACATAATACGATACCAAATAATGATATCGTCTTTTGCAATTCTGTAAAGAATGGTCATCTGCTTATGTAGTATGTGGTATATTATGACTTGATACTTTTACAAAATGTAAATTTGAACCGCCTCGGTAGCCTAGAGGTAGAGCGCCCGCTAAGAGTGTGGGAGGTCGTGGGTTCGTTCCCTAGCCGCGTCATACTAAACACGTGCAAAATGGTACTAATAGCTTCCTCGCCTGGCACTCAGCTTTACGAGGATAGTACTAGGACTGGTCAGCCCAGTATCAGTATAATGTGACAAGGTGGAGTATCATGTCACGTCTATACAGCCTGATATTCCAGTGAGGCAGCACTATACGTAAAGTTGAGTATTGCACCTACTGATACAAATAAAAACCGTCGTTTATATGTATTGATATACTGTTGATAACTTCTAATTGATTATGAACAATAGAAAAAAAACATTCTAATCGACTGGTAATGACTTGAAATGATTTACGTCAAAATAAGTAAAAACTTATCTATATATTCAGCATACTGTGTCACATACACTTTCTAAACTAAATTTTCAGACGCAATTTACTGATACCATATACCTTTCTAAACAAAACTTGCATTACACAGTTTACTAAACTAAACATACATACGGCGTTTGATTCCACATACAGTTTCTAAAGTAAACTTTCATATACCATTGACTGATACCAGATACACTTTCTAAACTAAACTTACATACACCGTTTACTGATTCCAAATATACTTACTAACACCGTTTACTGATTCCACATACACTTTCTAATCTAAACTTACCGACGCCGTTTACTGATACCACATACACTTTCTAAACTAAATTGATGTACGGCGTTTACTGATTCCACACACACTTTATAAACTAAACTTACCGGCGCCGTTTACTGATTCCACATACACTTCCTAAACTAAACTTACCGAAGCCGTTTACTGATACCACATACACTTTCTAAACTAAACTGACGCACGGCATTTACTGATTCCACATACACTTTATAAACTAAACTTACCGACACCGTTTACTTATACCACATACACTTTCTAAACTAAACCGACATACGGCGTTTACTGATTCCACATACACTCTCTAAACTAAACGTACAGACACCGTTTACTGATATCACATACACTTTCTAAACTAAACTGACATACGGCGTTTACTGATTCCACATATACTTTCTAAATTAAACTTACTAACAGCCGTTAACTGATTCCACATACACTTTCTAAACTAAACTGACGCATTACGGCGTTTACAGATTCCACATACACTTTCTAAACTAAATTTACCGACACCGTTTACTGATACCACATACACTTTCTAAACTAAACTGACATACGGCGTATACTGATTTCACATACACTTTCTAAACTAAACTTACTTACACCGTTAACTGATTCTACTTACACTTTCTAAACTAAACTGACATACGGAGTTTACTGATTCCACATATTCTTTCTAAATTAAACTTACTAACATCGTTAACTGATTCCACATACACTTTCTAAACTAAACTGACATTCACTGTTTACTTATACCACATACACTTTCTACACTTAACTTACTAACACCGTTTGCTGACCAATTTGTGCCGATTCGCCGTAAACCCCAACTCACTCACTCCAAACTTACTAACACCGTGTACTTATTGCATATACACTTTCATAACTAAACTTACTTACACTGTCAACTGATACCACATACACTTTCTAACTAAAACTCACTTACATCGTTTACCGATACCACATGCATTTTCTAAACTAAACTGGCTTACACCTTTTACTGATTCCACGTACACTATCTAAACTGAAATTATTAACACTTTTTACTAACTTCAGATACACTTTCTAAAACCGTTTACTGATTCCCCATGCACTTTTTAAATTGTACTTACCTACACCGTTTACTGATTCCACATACACTTTCTAAACTAAACTGACATACGGCGTTTACTGATTCCACATATACTTTCTAAATTAAACTTACTAACAGCCGTTAACTGATTCCACATACACTTTCTAAACTAAACTGACGTATTACGGCGTTTACAGATTCCACATACACTTTCTAAACTAAATTTACCGACACCGTTTACTGATTCCACATGCACTTTCTAAACTAAACTGACATACGGCGTTTACTGATTCCACATATACTTTCTAAATTAAACTTACTAACAGCCGTTAACTGATTCCACATACACTTTCTAAACTAAACTGACGTATTACGGCGTTTACAGATTCCACATACACTTTCTAAACTAAATTTACCGACACCGTTTACTGATACCACATACACTTTCTAAACTAAACTGACATACGGCGTTTACTGATTCCACATATACTTTCTAAATTAAACTTACTAACAGCCGTTAACTGATTCCACATACACTTTCTAAACTAAACTGACGCATTACGGCGTTTACAGATTCCACATACACTTTCTAAACTAAATTTACCGACACCGTTTACTGATACCACATACACTTTCTAAACTAAACTGACATAAGGCGTATACTGATTTCACATACACTTTCTTAACTAAACTTGCTTACACCGTTTACTGATTCCACATATACTTTCTAAATTAAACTTACTAACAGCCGTTAACTGATTACACACACTTTCTAAACTAAACTGACGTATTACGGCGTTTTACAGATTCCACATACACTTTCTAAACTAAATTACCGACACCGTTTTACTGATTCACATACACTTTCTAAACTAAAACTGACATACGGCGTTTACTGATTCCACATATACTTTCTAAATTAAACTTACTAACAGCCGTTAACTGATTCCACATACACTTTCTAAACTAAACTGACGCATTACGGCGTTTACAGATTCCACATACACTTTCTAAACTAAATTTACCGACACCGTTTACTGATACCACATACACTTTCTAAACTAAACTGACATAAGGCGTATACTGATTTCACATACACTTTCTAAACTAAACTTACTTACACCGTTAACTGATTCCACATACACTTTCTAAACTAAACTGACATACGGAGTTTACTGATTCCACATATTCTTTCTAAACTAAACTTACTAACATCGTTAATTGATTCCACATACACTTTCTAAACTAAACTGACATTCACTGTTTGTTTATACCACATACACTTTCTACACTAAACTTACTAACACCGTTTACTGACCATTTTGTGCCGATTCACCGTAAACCCCAACTCACTCACTCCAAACTTACTAACACCGTGTACTTATTGCATATACACTTTCATAACTAAACTTACTTACACTGTCAACTGATACCACATACACTTTCTAACTAAAACTCACTTACATCGTTTACCGATACCACATGCATTTTCTAAACTAAACTGGCTTACACCTTTTACTGTTTCCACGTCCACTATCTAAACTGAAATTATTAACACTTTTTACTAACTTCAGATACACTTTCTAAAACCGTTTACTGATTCCCCATGCACTTTTTAAATTGTACTTACCTACACCGTTTACTGATTCCACATGCACTTTCTAAAATAAACTGACAAACACTGTTTACTGATACCACATACTTTTTCTAAACTAAACTTACTTACACCGTTTACTGATACTACATTCACTTTCTCTTGCAAACACCGTTTTATGATTTCACACACACATACACTTTCTACACTTAACTTTCATACACCACTTACTGATATCACTTGCACTTTCTAAACAAAATTTAAGCAAAATAACTGCTAGACAGCAACCATACAATATTGCATCTGCACTTCCCTTTAGCAAAGTGTACCGAAAACATTTCATACCTTGTGTTTAATTCAACCCTTGTTTGAACTCATTGTTATCTAGGTACAGCATATTGTGATGAAATTATAATTAAAGAAATATCATGTTATTTTAACCTTTCAAATAAAGATGCGTTCTACTGTCCTAATTAAACCCGTGTTTTTAAGCATCTAGTGTCACTGTATTAGTTGGAAAGCAGGCCACTAAGTTAGGCAAATAATTGTCATAGTTCTCCACTAGACATTTTACACTAGCCATCAATTTCCTTTTTCATGTCCATATCAGGTAAGTTTATCCCCTGGCTGGTGCCCTGCCCAGTTGGTATACTAACACTGGAGTCAGTTTCAGTTTGTCCTGGAAGTTGCCATGTAGAGGTACCATCAGCTCTGTAGTATTTGCGGGATGAATCAGTCAACCAGTAAGTATTCATTTCACCCTTTCCCTACAATGAAAATATATAATAGATTAATACCTTTTGTTAAAACATAATAAAATTATTTTCACTACGATGAAGTAGCAAACTAAAGCAGAAAAAAATCATCACTTTTATTTTTCTCAAATATGTTTCTTGTTGAATCAAAATATAATATTAACTAGGTCGAGAAGCTGTATATAGAGTCCTTTGCTTTTCTTAGGTAACACGTTTAGTAATATCATTGGTTGCAGGGGAAGTAACTTATGCTAAAATGGACCAACATTTAAACCAAGATACAGACCAAATACAGATGACGACCTCGTACGTTTGACGACTTAATGTCATCACACGTTGTGTTCATCAAAATGTACAATGGACAGGAAAACACATTATAAGATATATAATAGTAACAATATAGACAGAGCGCAGTAACAATATAACAGTAATGTAATACATATTTCACGAAGCTTACTCGTGACAAAGTGTTTTTTTTATATAATTCAATTGGGGCCTCCGTGGCCAAGTAGTTAAGGTCGCTGGCTTCGAATCACTTGTCCCTCACCAAAGTGGGTTCAGGCCTTGCTCGGGGCGTTAAATTCTTTATGTCTGTAAGCCCTCCAGCTTGCTTGCTAACGACCGGGCGGTGGTTCAACCCAGACGCCCGACCGTGATGAAATAATGCAAGGAGGTTCGTTCACCTGGGGTTTTCTTCCACCACAAAGAGCTGGAAAGTCGCCTTTTGGCCTATAATTGTGTCGGTGTAACGTTAAACCCAACAAAAAAGAACAATTCAATTAAAGTATTAAAAGCCTGTTAGTTCTACGATATGTTAGACATAGACTTTAATCAGTTATGTCAAAGGGTTGGTATTGTGATAAGTTTTAACACGTTGAAAAGGAGTTGAAGAAATCAGTTGCTATCTACAAAAGACTAGGATTGCCTTTTTCTGTCAAACAGGTTCAATTAGAATTGTCATATCGTTGAAATACCTGCTTTTTGGAAAAATAACAATTATTGCCTTTTTAGATAATGACTATCATTGCTATTTTGAAACATAAACGTGCATTACTGTTTTTGGACAATCTGACTAAAGTACATATCCTATTACGCTACGCATAGGATCTGAGAACGACATATTCATTGCCTCGTTCTGACGACCCTTTCGCTAGCCAATCAGAGCCTAACTTACAACATCTTGCAAATCTACCTGTAGCCTTGACTTTTGATATTTACAATTTTTATGTCATAATTATCCAGATAGCCGGTTAGCTCAGTCGGTAGGCCACTTGCTTTGTAAGCGAGGGGTCCTGGGTTCGAGCCCTGGAATAACTGCAAATTTTTCTTACTCTTTGACATTCGAACATGTCGTCTGATTGGATAAAATAAAAATAGCAATACTGGAAATCCAAAATATACAGAAGACGAATGTGAATGGGTCGTTCTCAGATCTTCGTTTAGAAGATCAAGTACTTTAGTCAGATTGTGTTTTTGGAACAATGGCTTTCATCGCTTTTGAAACTGTGATGCTTACAAAGTTGTGAACTGGACCCATATTCCTCGATTTATTCAGACATACACTCAAGAATACACAAGTGTGCGCTTGCTATATGAATGGTAACATATCTTGAATTCAAAAATATATTATTTTGCGTAAGGTTTCACCAGAGATGGTTAATAACAAATCGAGTATTCTGCTTCTATGGCAGAATCCAAGTTTAAAATACAAGATACTGACAGGGAAAGGGCCAGAAAACTTACTTTGATGACAATGCTTCCCCGTGTTGTGATCTTGAAAGAATCAGTTTTCTTCAAGTTCCGGTATGTTGTCTCACTGATGTGAATTCTGTTAGCTAAAATGCATAAACTGTACATGAGATGATGCTGTACAAAGAATATTACCCCTAGGTATTACTGGTAAGTATAAGCGATATTCACGACGCAACTAACGACACGACGCGACACACGACAAAACACACGACAATGTAACGCGATACACGATACGACAGTCGATATTGTGACACGACGCACGACAATGCGACGCGACATATGATAACTGCACAAAGGAAAGATGCGTTGTAGCACTGCCTTTCGTTGTGCCTAAAGAACATAATGTCGCGGCAATAATCGACTGTCGCGTCGCATGTCGAGTCGCATTGTCGTATGTCGTATTAGTATCTTTCCGAATGTTGTACGTCGTTTTGAAATGTCGACGTATGGCATTCAGTACGACACATAACACAAAATGCGACTACACGACACGCGAAGCGACACAAGGCAGTATTTCCCGCAAATGTCGCGGAATTGTCGTGTGTCGTATCGTGTGTCGAGTCGCATTGTCGTATGTTGTACATCGAGTTGAAATGCCGACGTATGGCATTCAATACGACACATGACACAAAATGCGACGCGACACATGACATGCAAATTGACACACGACATTTTATGTGTCTTGTTACATTTTTCAGGTACCGGTATCTAAAATGCGATACACGACATGCGAAACGACACAAGGCAGTATTTCCCGCAAATGTCGCGGAATTGTCGTGTGTCTACCTATGCCCTAGTTAATAAATGATACGGTAAGATAATAAACTCGGCGTCTGTGGTGTAATGTGGCGTATGTACATTTCACCGCAGACCAGCTTGTTGAACAATATAATAAAAAAAATTGCACTATGAAACTTTTAAATATTATTACTGTATATTCCTTAGTAAACGTTCCTAGTGTGACCTCATTATATTCTAGATATAGTATTGACTGTGTCGCAAAAGTGACATATCTCAACATTAACTATGATTAACAATAAAAAAGATAGTATCTAAACATTATCTGCAACTCCAGTAATATAATTGTTACCTACGTTAACTATAATAGTATGTCATTCTAAATGCAGTACTGACTGTGTCGCAAAAAAGACAGTATCTCCACTCTAGTAATATAATTGTTACTTACGCTGACTATAGGACCTCATTTTAGATGCAGTACTATGTCGCAAAAAAGACAGTACCTCAACGTGATCTACAACTCCAGTAAAATAATTGTTACTTACGTTGACTATAGGACCTCACTCTAGATGCAGTACTATGTCGCAAAAAGGACAGTATCTCAACGTGATCTACAACTCCAGTAATATAATTGTTACTTACGTTGACTATAGGACCTCATTCTAGATGCAGTATTGACTGTGTCTCCGAACAGACAGTACCTCAACATTATATTGCCTACGATGCCAGCTGACACAGGACCTTGAAAAAACGTTGAACGGGTTTTCCTTGTAATATTATTATTTCAACGATTCTTTCAGATTTTAAATCCCCTTTGATCTGTATATCATGCTGTACTAAAACGGCACTATGATCAAACATTATTTGTCTTTGGGAGTTCTGGACCTTCGTTGCCATATAAGATACTCATTTATTTATTCTTAATTTAGTAAATACACCAAGTGAAGATTAGGCAAAATTTGATTAAAACACTCGTATTTTCTACAAATTTTGTTAACGTCCCAATCTATTTACAATAATACTTACAATACAATAATACTTAGTAGAGTGTCCCTTCATGAATCAAAGTCAATAACTGCAGTGGAAAAACATTGTCTATTTCCCTGCGTAAGTAGTGATGGGTGATTTGATAGATCGCAACCAGTTTTAGTATAATTGTTAAAAAGTATATCTGTTTTAGACATTTTAATCAGATGCCTTGAAGTCAGTCCAATTCCGATCACATGACGAAGGCATTATTAAATAGAATGCAACCTGTTTCCAATATGTAAACTGAAGTAATCCTCTATATTTTGTTAATGTTTAAGAACAAGTTCTTTGTAAAGAATATGTGTACTTTGAAACCCTTAGAATTGATAGCCTTTTTTCTCGTAAAAAATCTGTTCAGATTAAAAGATAAATCAGAATAGTTTCCTTATATTTCAGAATAATGTTGTGATAAGTATACCTGTGCTGATCCCTAACAACAGATGTACGGGAGATCTGATTCCTTTTGACATAAACGTGTGTCCAGTCGCCATGGAAACAATATCCAAAGCCAGATACGCGATTTCGGAGGCATGTCTGTCACCGTTACGAACTGGTACACCTGGCAGAAAAAAAAAACGAGCGTTTGAGATTTCTAAATCGACAAAGTTCTTACATATACAAGGATATAACAGGCAAATTAAGAACTGAGAAAGAGAAAATAATTGTCTGTATCTAGTTATGCTTGTAAAGCTAATGTAGCGGTAAGATCTTGCGGCAGAATGAATTTTCACACATGTGCTTTCCTTTTAAAGTAAAAATATGTTTCAAACGGGAGTCCTGACTGAAATGTTCGCTAATTTTCAGCAAAAAGAAATCCTGGTTGAAAATATGATATTAAACGTAGTCCTTTTGGAAAGAAACCCTGGTCTATACACTGTACTGAAGACAGGCAAAACATTGAGATAGTAATAGATTTTATGATATGTCAGAATGACAATGTGATCTAATGAGGATATAACATGAGTGTCTTTTCATATTGAATTTATAAAACAAGTTGAATAAAATAATAAGAGTTAAATAAATTTATCAATTTTATTAAACGAGTTTAATAGCGAGCTCGAAGAGCTGGCCCGAGGTTTAATAGCGAGTCGAAGAGCTGGCCCGACGTAATGGGTTTTAAAACATTCGCCGGAAATTAACATGGCGCACCTGGCGGCGGGGAAGTCTTTTCTCCGCAGTGAAGAGAGACTGTCATTCGATTGTTCAAAATTATTTATCGCTTAAATATCCTACAAGAGAGGTTTCCAGTTTGTTGCGAAAATGGTTACATTCTTTTTAAAGATACATTTTTGAAAGAAATTTATGTTGGCATAAAACTGCCACAACTTAGCTATTAGTTTACATGAATACTTCCGCGAAAATAATGACGGTTTTCATGAAAATTAAAACTGTTCATGAAAACTGATCATTTCCAAGAATGCAAGATAAATATCTAAACATGAACATGTGCTAGAACGTGCTTTAAAAACTTCCACAACATATCAGTTTAAGTGTTTCATGATACCAGCTAGCTTTTCGTGAAAAGTGAAAATTTTTTATGAAAATTTTATGTATTTTCAAGAAAATTGTCATGAAAACTTTTGCTAAGTATTGACGAGCGACAAAGCGAGAAGGCGAAGTGGGCAGAAATCAGCCACCATACATATTTGACCAAAAATTTCTTAAAAATCATCATCTACAAATATGTCTCAAGACAACAAGATTAAATAAATGCAGATCAACTATACTTTTGTAACTTTTTTAAAAATGGAATAAGGGATGAGACTGAATGAAATTTTATGATTCATTATTCCACATGATTCCATTATGTTGAAATTCCAATATACTATTGACCAGATGGTGTTTAAAAGTCACGACAAATTTAAAAACTGTTACTATTAGTAACATTAAAGATATTTGAATAATATCAAATGATGTTTTAGAGTATTAAACACACTGACACCAGACCAGAAAGAAAACGCCCTTACAGTATACATGTTACAAACTACCCCTAGATATGAGCCGTGCCATGGGAAAACCAACATAGTGGGTGTGCGACCAGCATGGATCCAGACCAGCCTGCACATCCGCGCAGTCTGGTCAGGCTCCATGCTGTTCGCTTTTAAAGCCTATTGAAATTGGAGAAACTGTTAGTGAACAGCATGGGTCCTGACCAGACTGCGCGGATGCGCAGGCTGGTCTGGATCCATGCTGGTCGCACACCCACTATGTTGGTTTTCCCATGGCACGGCTCATATTCTTTGAGAACCAGGGTAGGGTAAAACATGAAACAATGCATTTTGTACTTAGTCTGGTTCCAGTGGTTCTGCACTACAAAATAAATCTGTACCTGACACAACCATGTATGTATCATTGATTGTCTCCACTTTGTATACATCATATCTTTCTATCTTCTCGTCAATATAAGTGTACAGATTGTTGAGTAAATCTGCAAGCTCTAGGGCGGAATATTCAATACTCAGCTGTGTGAAGTCCACGACGCTTGTAAACATTATTGTTGCGGATTTGAAGAATTCAGAGTCAATTTTTCTTTTTCGTTTTAGTCTTTCAGCTACAGGTTTTGGAAGTATCTGGTATAAAAGTGAATCTGTCTTGCTTTTCTCTTTGTTCAGATCGTCTGAGGCCTTCATGAGAACTCTTGAGTAGTTTTGCATGGTACTTGTCAACGATTCCGTGAAATACATGATCAATGGACAGCTACAAATAACCACTGATGCAATGATGCTAAAAATAACCGTATTTTGAACGTACTCTTTAGCTGTGATATTAATACGATCGATTATTCTTGACGAAATGAGCTTTTGAAGTCTAAACAAAAAGTCTACTCTTAACGTAATATTGTCAAAGTATGCCTCGGCTTTTTCCTTTGACGTATACAGTCCGCTAAAATTGCTGCTCTTTATTTCGTTTCTAAGAGTCCTGATAGCGATTGTGGTATCGCTCTGATCTGACGCTGTATCGAAAAGTGGATCGACAAGATCAGAATAGAACGTTGAACTTCTGTAGTTGTAGTTGAACCTAAATATCCTTTTGAAGTAGTTATCATATAAATCTATGTTTGGAAAATTGCCACGTGTGAAAAACATAGTCCCATAGGCTCGTTCCGCTCCTGTGTCTAACATGCAGCGAGTTACTTTCTGGAAAACAACCAATGATTTCCATGTGTTTCCAAAACCGCTGTCACGAATCCGTTCTATCATCCACTGCATTATGAACTCGACGATTTCGCTGTAGAAAGTAATCTCGCCATAAACATCAGAGGATTCTCGATCAAGCTTATTTCGCTGGGTATTGATATGGTTCATAAGTTTCTTCTTGGTTTGAAAATACTTCTTCGGATGACTTGCAAATTCTGCTGGCCAGTCCCACATATCGGCAAAGGCTTTGTCTGTCCTGCCGTACTCTTTAAGGAGGAACGATTTAGTTCCTGGTCCTATTTTGCTGATATACAGGATGCTCATGTCTCTTTCCTTCTGGATTGTGTGAATCAGTTGGCCTAGATTTATAGCCCGCATCATCAGAGTCTGTGCCTGAATTAGATAGAAAAACAACAGTCAGAAAGAAGGCATTGATTTCATTTAGTTCAAATGACACTTTGTCAACTAAATATTCTGGAATGGAGTTAAACTTGCAGTTCCATTAAACGGAAATATGTTGGTACTTTTCTCATATGGTCTTAGAAGATTTGCTGTAAATGTCATGAAAATGTTGGTCGATATTGTTGAGGTTTTTATTTTTTTTGGGGGGAGGGGGTTGAAAACGCGTAGAACGGTAAACATATATTTAACTGATCTTTTTTATGATATTATTGTTCAAACTACAAAATACAATAACCATTTTTATGTACAATAAAATAAATCATCTTGCACTAAAACAGTTTAGAAAAAATTATATCAATTGTTCAACATGACTAGCTTTTATTTGCAATTTGGAAATAAGTAAGAAATCACCGCGACAGTTTTGCCTCTGAACAACAATGTCAGCCAAGGAATACAGAGTAATGATCCAATCCCCGGCTTTTGCCTGATACTTGGACAATAGTAATTAGTAATCACATTGACCATTTCACCACATTGTATCACATTGTCAGCCATGGAATACAGAGTAAAGAGTCATCTCCTTTGTACTGGCTGATGCTGACATAGCTCAAATTACTCACTTGAACCATTTCAACACTTTGTAATACATTGTCAGCTTTGGAATACAGAGTATAGCGCCATCTCCCTTGTACTGGCTGATGCTGAAAATATCACAAAGCACTCGCTTGGACCATTTTACCATTTTGTAACGCATTGTCAGTCGTGGAATACAGAGTAAACAGCAATCTCCAAATTAATGGTTGATTCTCGGTAAATAGTAAAAAATATTCAATTGGACAGTTTCACCTCTCTGAATCACATTGTCAGCGGAGGAACACAGCCCAAGAGTATTGGCTGACGCTTGGAAAATAGTAAAGAATACTCACTTCAGAAGTATTCCTCTCTGAATCACATTGTCAGCAAAGGAACACAGTCCACGAGTATTGGCTGACGCTTGGAAAATAGTAAAGAATACTCACTTCAGAAGTATTCCTCTCTGAACCACATTGTCAGCAAAGGAACAGAGTCCAAGAATATTGGCTGACGCTTGGAAAATAGTAAAGAATACTCACTTCAGAAGTATTCCTCTCTGAATCACATGTTCAGCAAAGGAACACAGTCCAAGAGTATTGGCTGACGCTTGGAAAATAGTAAAGAATACTCACTTCAGAAGTATTCCTCTCTGAATCACATGTTCAGCAAAGGAACACAGTCCAAGAGTATTGGCTGACGCTTGGAAAATAGTAAAGAATACCCACTTCAGAAGTATTCCTCTCTTAATCACATTGTCAGCAAAGGAACACAGCCCAAGGGTATTGGCTGACGCTTGGAAAATAGTAAAGAATACTCACTTCAGAAGTATTCCTCTCTGAATCACATGTTCAGCAAAGGCACAAAGTCCAAGAGTATTGGCTGGCGCTTGGAAAATAGTAAAGAATACTCACTTCAGAAGTATTCCTCTCTGAATCACATGTTCAGCAAAGGAACACAGTCCAAGAGTATTGGCTGGCGCTTGGAAAATAGTAAAGAATACTCACTTCAGAAGTATTCCTCTCTGAATCACATGTTCAGCAAAGGAACACATTCCAAGAGTATTGGCTGGCGCTTGGAAAATAGTAAAGAATACTCACTTCAGAAGTATTCCTCTCTGAATCACATGTTCAGCAAAGGAACACAGTCCAAGAGTATTGGCTGGCGCTTGGAAAATAGTAAAGAATACTCACTTCAGAAGTATTCCTCTCTGAATCACATTGTCAGCAAAGGAACACAGTCCAAGAGTATTGGCTGACGCTTGGAAAATAGTAAAGAATACTCACTTCAGAAGTATTCCTCTCTGAATCACATGTTCAGCAAAGGAACACAGTCCACGAGTATTGGCTGACGCTTGGAAAATAGTAAAGAATACTCACTTCAAAAGTATTCCTCTCTGAATCACATTGTCAGCAAAGGAACACAGTCCAAATGCATTGGTTGACGCTTGGAAAACGATTATGAATACTCACTTCGACAGTTTCCCCTCTCTGAATCACAGTGTCAGCCAGGGAATACAGAGTAAACACCCATCCGCCGAGTATCGGAATAAGCATTACCATGAGAAGCTTCCCAAGATGTATCCATTTGCCACTGGCAGAATGATAATCTGCTTTAAAAAGGCGACCTGAAATCAACTAGCAATGTGTCAACGTGTCTAATGGACGGTATATAGTCCTTCCGATATATCACGTGATATGTAATCTTCGAAATATACTGCCAAGGGTGACATATTTTCGGAACGACTGAATATACAAGGGAAAAAATTACACATTCATTTTAAGGTATCACATTGACATATGTCACTGAAGCTGATTGAAATATTGTATTAATGGAGAAACTTGTACATGTACATCAATGTTTTACATTAAAGTTTATTTAAGAACATTGACATTAACAACTTTAGGCTGGTTATGTCACTAGAAATAATGTCAGAACCATAAACTAATTCCAACATAAGGTTTTATTGATGATTTACAATCTTTAGTTATATATGCAAAAAGTCCACAAAAGAAATACAAGCCAGCAGTTTCCTTTACAATTTAATAATAAACAAATTATGGTAAATTTATCAAAAATAAAATCGATTTAACGAAATATTAGTATCATTTATTTATTCACATGCATGCATCACATAATAAAGCAGTGGCAAGTACCCCACCCACATGCAGTGAATATATGTTTGTTTTACGAATCCTCTATGAATGTTTCTTTTCCTTGTTCCTGACTTTGAGACACACATGTTCGGTGTTCAACACCTTTTAACTCCAATGCCGACAAATTTGTTTTAGAAGTTTGTATGTATAAATTTGTTTAGAAATTCTATTTTCTGAATTTTGACACCTATGTTCTGAATTTTGATATGCCGAAGGGTAAAATACTAAACGTAGCCTATCAGTACTTGTTAGAAATCTCGAAGTATCTATATTTCTGATATTCAAGGCAAACATTTATGCTGTAGTATACCAATAGAAGAACAGTATGTACAGCATTTGGTCCACAGTACGGCCACAATATGTATTAGACGTTACTTCAGAATTCCAGATGCATTATCTCAAAAATGTGCTATGATATTTTTTAGGTCTTTTTTGTTGAGTTTCATTTCCTAACATACTACTTATTCCACACCAGAAAGGTTATGTTGGAATTAACTCAACCCCAAAAATTTAAATGACCAGCCTACTTGAGAAACTGAAATTTACTGGTTAAGTCGAGCATTCATCATTGAATTCTAACCCTGACCGTACAACTGCTGCCTGAAAATAGTGTCGTTGGAACTAGTAGTTAACTATTTAAGATTCACACATTCAAGCCAATATCATTTTTTTTTCTTCCTCTTTTTTCGTGGATTTCGTGGCTTGTTCAGTCCACAAAATTTAATCCCAACATACAAAAAAAAAACCGATTCATTTCATCTTGAAAAGTTGAATCCCGCGATTTGCATACCCATAAAAAGCTACTTTGGTAAGAAAGTAAAGGCATTAAATTTCATATTCATCAAATATATTGACTTCACAATTTATAGAAGGTAAAAAGAAGAAGTGATCCAGTGATTTCTAGGTAAGTCCATGAAATATATAGGATAGCTATGTACTTTGTTAGTCACGCAATATAAACTCTGTAAAACAGAGGGAATTGAGCTGCACTTAATAACATATAGTCATAAAATTTTAACTGAATCATTTTTCATTCATGAGTTTGATGTATTAATGGCAAATTGTTATCTGTTTTAAACAATTTTGATATTATAAACGCATTTTTGTGTTAAAGCATTTTGATATTATAATGGCATTGTTACCTATTCTAAACATTTTGATATTGTAATGGCATTGTTACCTGTTTTAAACATTTTGACATTGTTATTGTACTTTCACCAGTTTTAAACATTTTGATATTGTTATGGCACTTTTACCTGTTTTTCACATTTTGTTATATTAATGGCATTGTATACAGTCTGTTTCACACATTTTGATATCGTTATGGCATTGTTACTTGATTCAAACATTTTGGTATCGTAATGGCATTGTTACCTGTTTTAAACAATTCGATATTATATTGGCATTGCAGTCTGTTTCAACCATTTCGACATATTAATAACATTGTTGTCTTTTTGGTACAGTGGTGCACACCATGAGGCTTGTACATTTAATACCAGATCACATTAAAAACAAAGCTTTCTTAACTACGAAGTGCGTTTTAAAAAAAAATAGCAGTAAATGGGCCCTTCTGTATGAAAGAAAATGTGACTGAAACCACGCTATGAGATGAGAAAAAGCTAGACTGTATTTACCATCAGAATTTTGTTTGAAAATACTTACCACACCAAATTGCCGTGGTCGCAGCGGATTCATAATACTGCAAGCTGATATGGGAAAAAGAACTTCCCCTCTTCATCTCAAACCTAATACGACAGACAAGATCTATTTCATTACATATTACAATCAATGTTAGAAACAACAGTAATATGAGGTCCATTTGTTGTTTTGACTACTTTTACTTCCTGTGTTTTATCATCATCAGCAGCAGCATCATCATCATCAACAACAACAACCACAATAACAACATCGTCAGTTATCATCAGTTTGTTTCTATGTGTCAAGTCTATTAAAATGATAATGCTACATGATGGTGATGATATTAATACTACTACTAATAATAATAATAATTGTTATTATTATAATAATAGTATCATAATCATTATCATTATCTTATGCCTCGTTCACATTTGGCCTACGATGCGTCTGCGGAGCCCGTAGACTGCCCGTATTCTCCTTTCCGTGCGGCTTCCGTGCGGAGGCAGGAGGCAGCAGTGCGATTTTCGTACGGATTCACGGGCTCCGCAGCCTATACGATCTTGTTTAGCGAAAGGTTATACAAATTTGAAAAACTCGTAAGCCCGTAGCCCATAGACATGCCGCAGGTGGTACTGCACAATCCCGCAAGGGCATCGTTAGTAGGCCGCGCTCTAATCGTGCAGCCAACGCACGATTTTCCGATGGCATGGTGCCCCCCAAAAAATCGTACGGAGATTGTGGACTCGTAGGACCTTCTCACGGCTCTCGCACAGCTGCCACAAGGTTGCCGCTCACTGCCCGTGCAGTACCCGTGAAATTGCACGGATATTGAGTAATCATCGCGCGGCAATCCTACAGAGGCCGCACCATTGCCGTGCGGGGGCAAAACATTTTCAAGATGGTTATATATATTGGCCATCTCCAGCATGTTTTCATTATTCGTCTCTTCAGAGAAATGATAGTACCAGAAATATGAATTTGTACACAGCACTCCTCTTTATACTAGGATGCTCATCAACGTCAGGGCGGCTGCACCGTCACCGTATCTTCTGCGCGCAGCCTCTGCACGGAAACCACACGGGCGTCGTAAGATTTCCGTGGGAAGCTTGCGATGACTGCACGGCAACTGCACTGAAATTGCACGATTTCTGTATAATCTCCGCAAAGCGTCCGTACGACTTTCTCCCGGCCTTTCCCAAACAGCCTGTACAAAAATGGCACGATGCTCGTATATAATGTGAACACATACACCGTAGCCAGTAGCCACCTATGATGCCCCAAAAACCGCAAGGAAATTCGTAGACTAATTTATTGCATGGCGCTCGGGTTAAATGTGAATTAGGCGTTATGAAAACATAAAATTAGCTTTTATCCCTGCGATGTTCTCAAATATGTGACTGGTGTACGATGGAAGACAAATTGTTTGTATTGCCGAACTGGGCATTTCCATTTGCCGAACTGAGCATTTCAGGTGAGAAATGCGTAATCAAATTAGGCTAGTATATACATGTTTATTTTAGTATGCATAGGGGTAATGTACAATAGTGTTTTTAGCGGACAGAAACATAATTAAACTAATGTTAAAATTATAACGATGTAACAAAATCGTTACCTTTCCTGCAAAGTTTGTTGTTTCTTAGTTTTCCTTTCCATATTGCTGTAATGTTTATGCAAGGAATATTCAAGACCACTTCTAGTTCCAACCAAATTATTTGTTCAACTGTTCATCATTTTAAAATGCTGTTGCTGTAGGTAGAAACTGGTTTTGGAATTAAGGCCAGAGAAAAAATATGTTTTGCATGTGGTAATATCAACACAATTAACAGGATTGCTTCTCTATTTATCATTTTCAACCATAGTGCCTGTGTCGGAATTAATAATGTTTTACCTGCGGGTCTTAAACTTTCATTTGGCATTATTTAGTTTCCTAAATGATAATCTTATTTGATCTTTATAACACCAGTGTAAATGTTGCTAAATTAGAATATACGCAAGATTAAAAAGGAATCAGTAGGGTAGATGATTCCTTAAAGGTATCCTTAACCCTTAGCCTGCTGGCGGTAAGTCGTTCTGCCTTTGCGACCAGTCCAGACCAAGATCAGCCTGCACATTTAACAGTCAATGGTACTGTCCAAATTGAAAAATGGCCAAGTTCATTATAGTAATTTAGCAGGTTAAGGGTATCTGATTTGGTTTCCTGTAACTGAAAACATATTTTTTATCTTCGACCTTATTGTCGTAAATACATTTAACACTCATTTTCAGATAATTTACGTAACTGGAGAATAATTTTTGCAATACTTGTTAACTAACAGGTGAATATTTTCTATCATTATCAAAAGCATTTGATTCCATTTATCGCAAAAATAATTATCATTACAGAGCATTGACATAAACTTGCTTTTCATCAAATGAGACTGGTAGTTTATGCCCGAAACCTGATTTAAATTCGCTGTAAGCTTACCATGCGTAAGTTAAGGTTGGTAGACGTTGAGGAACAAAATCTGTTGTCTGGCGACGTCGCGAACGAGGCAGTAAATGAAAAAAAAATACTTTTTCGGTCAGGGATAAATGCAAAGCGACTGTTCTATTTCGGAAGAACAGATTTTAAGTGATGGATACCAAATAGAGGCTTAGAACGTTCTTTTTCTGTTTGTAACAAATATAATATACTTACCATTAGGGAAGAAAAAAATACAAACTTATTTAACCAAATTATTTACTTGCATTTTTGTAACACTTCAGGCGCGACTGAATTCCCTAGTTCATTGGAGTGGAGTGGTCAATTTACCAAAACTCGACCGATCTTTTGTAGTTACAACCAAATACGTTATAGACACATTTTTCAAGGCTGGATACTGTTGGACATGATTCCAGCAATGAGCATGTTGCCTCACCTAGGTCAACCAGTCACAAAGCAAATTGCCGTTTAGGTCGACCTTGCAGTTATAACACCCATTTAATACCCTAAAAGTCTTGCCATAAAAGCCTGAACTCAACGTATACTCACATAATGCTTTAGCTAAAATGCCCCAAAAGGTATAATGTTGTTATTTCGTCTGATGAGGAGTCCAAAATTAAATAGGTAAGGCGAAATAGGATACTCCTGTCTACAAGGCAAACGTCAAAGAACTTGTCAGGATACGAGTTATATGACCCAGAGAAGTGTCTACGCCTTTAGTATCTTGAACAATGAAATGGGTCCAATCGCTAAGGTGACTATGTCTTAGACTAGCTGACAAACGATGTAGAATGTCCTTTGTTAAAACGTATAGCTGGTGAGACCATATATCTCATATATAAAATTTTCCTCTGGCTACCTTGCCTCAATGATTCGTGTACCAATGATGAGCTAGATAATGTCAGGGATCACTCAATATTTCAACTATCAACTTTCAACTAATGAAATCAGCTTAAACTCCTTTAGGCTGAAGATAGTTTACTTGACTGGTCTTTTTGTCGAAGTTCCTGTTAGACGATGTCTTTGAACAATAACGTATCAGTCATATCGCATAGATGCTCAGTCTATGTCTTCTTAATGAAAACTGTAACTCAATATGTTTGCCCTGACTCCTCGATGCTCAACGCCTATATGCTATGATATATAGCATTCAGCTACCATATATAGCTACCACACTGATGTCTTGGCTGTACTAAGCCAATAACGCTTAATCTCGTCTATAAGCTGGAACTCTGCTACTATCTCAGTAGATTACCAAACACTATGTGTCTGTCTCAGCTTTCCGATGCTCAGCCTATATTTGCTATCGTCTATAGCATTCAACTACCGTTAAGGTAAAACTCCTATGCGCTGGCCCTATAGCTCAAAATCTTGTTGAAATTCTGCAACTCTTCTTTAGTCTATGAACTTCAAACGTCTTCTGTTTCATAATTTATCCGCCCTGACCGTGTATAGTTGCAATAACTTCCTCATCAAGGTACTGGGATAAATTATTAGTTGAATCCTCGATGTATCTACATCAATCGTTGGATACAGAATGAATTCTCTGTCAGTCAGTCAGTGTTTAAGTTTATTTAAGGGTCCATCCGCCCTTTCAGGCACATTATAGCATTAGGCTATGTAAGAGTATAGACCCCCAGCATGTCACCAGGCATGCCGTTAAAGATGATTTTTGAAGTCAAAGTGGTGAAAATTTACCTCTACGCAATTTTCGTACAGTATATGCCAAAGATAAGTAATTTTGAAGCCAAAAGTGAATCACTGTCACGGCCAATGAGACCTAAACGACAGAGACCCGTAAAGAGGCGTGGTTGCAAGAAGGCGCCCTTAAAAGGGCGGTAAGTGCTGCAAGCCGCTGTTGTTGTCGCTGGAATCCGCCGCCGCTCCTCCGCTGTGGGTGTTGTGCCCCTCCCCGCTCGCCCCCATGTTGAGCGTGGAGTTTGAGCAGCTCGGGACTTCTCTGCCTGCCGTCTGTATTCTGCAAACCGTCTGAACAGCAAGCCTTCAGCCAAGTACATAGCTCCTTTCACAAACAGTCCCTCTTAGGGCCATTCCCGCCAGCTTCAGTCAGGACATTGACAGAAAAATGCCAATGACCTAGTTCTGTCAATGCCCTGTGCCTTCTCGAGACGTGCACTCACTGATGGGTTGGAGAAGGAATTAATTCTCTGTCACCCATCTACCTATTTATACCTTAGCAGAAGTAAGCTTTGATTTGTGCTATTTATAGAACTTGTTTCTGATTGGTCCAAATTAGTACATAGTATTTTACAACGGGTACTTGCTCTAACAAATAGTTGGTTCCCTTTAACTATTGTATATAATAAAATGCGTGATGCTGGGATCCAGGTAACACCATAATTATCCCAAATCGTCCATAAATGACCCAAATCCTATAATTAACAGCAATTCAACAATGATTATACCAATGACAGCATGAAAAGGGAGTCAAGCACTATCTGTGCTTACGTGTTACGTTATCAATACATCAAATATACAAATTAGTCTCATAAAAAAGTTTCACCTCCATTGTGAAAATATGATTTATGATACGGAATTAGAAACTCAGTAACTCAGTTTCAAGCAAAATAACTAAGAGTCTGGTATTTTCTCCAGTGCATCTGCCGCCAATGACATCTTTTTGATCTTGATGTACATGTATATTACTTTGTTTAATGTAATTTTTAAACGATTGGTTATCAAGGATGAAGCTAACCTGTAAATGACAAGTAAAATTTTTTTATGAAATGTCTATCTTTATTTGGTTTTGGAAGGCAGAATATCACCCCATGCTTGTGTGTACCTGTCTAATTATTATTTTCATACTCATAGTTAAAGTGACATTATGTGCATCTTACTGCACACAGTGTGTTTTGGTGAATGTTTTATAAAAGCAATTTTCGGTTGCTGTGCATTTAAATGTCTTAAATCAATGATAATGCCACATAAGTATTTGAAGATGATGCTTTAGAAATAAAGAAATCAGACTAATAAAATAATAGTTCTTTTTTCAATCTTCTACGCAGTGATCTCCCTTACCTATAGGTAGAGATTCTGAAGTTGAAGGGAAGCAACTCTTGCATGCAGTTTGACTTTTCTTAAAAAGACTGCCCCAGTCAAAATAAGAAAATTCATATATGGAATATTATTATTTCGTACTGGTAACAAGAAGAGTTTGGTAAATTGGGTTAAAAGCCATGATATCCCCCACTCTTTTTACACACACATCAATGTCAGCTGCATTTTTACTTACAAAAAATGCGCATAATTCCACTTTAAGTCATCTTTTAACAAAGATAAAAGTTCTACATTGTGTCCATGTAAGACCCGAGCTTTTTTTCTCCATATTTTGATGCAGTGCTTCTTCACTGATTTTGTCGATCAATTTAAAAGAATCAGAAATATTTAATTGCCTTGGGTTATATCCTAGAAATATCTTGATAGTTCTACAATTGCTCGCACTTCTTTTTGATACATTATATTTAATTTTGTATTAGTTTTCGTACTTCATTAAAACATTCCATTTTGATTTTTTACAAATTTTACATTTTTATGATGTGGTATTACGCGGATACGTGAAAATGTAAAGCTAAAACTTCGTGTTTTCACTACTTCGCGTTTTTTATAACTAACATAATTACGTATTACATGTAATAGGATTCCATAACTCCATTTCGGTAATTTCCGCTTAAAGACGCGCCACAAAATAACTGTATTCTTTTGTATTTCCATGATGGTGATTATACATGATTTGCATGAAAAAATTGAGAAAGACAAGTATCTAGATTCTAGCTGCAAAATGCCAGTGACATATATTAGGCCAAGACAATGTGATTAATGTCTAGAATGTGACATTATGAATAGTATGATGAATAAAGTTGCGTTTAGTCCATACTGTGTTTCTACAGTGTAAGACAGTTATTTAAGAAATAATATATCTCATCCAGCGATTTGTCGTTGAATAAAATCATTGTTTGGAGGTCAGATGCGAAGGAATTATATCACGAGTGCTCAGCCCGAGTGATATAATAATACGCATCTGAACGACTGTTTTTGTTAGTTTCTTTTTCAACGCACCGCTATGCCGTTTGACGCTATGACGTAATAATTGTGACGTCAGAACAGTGAATTGTTGTAAAATAACATACAACTTTCAGCCTTCTTTGTTTAATAGGAAAATGAATCAAGTCGTGTTAGAATAATCTATTTTCTTTAAACTGTACTGAAAAGAGATTGACTGAATAAGTTTGCAAGTGAAGTCGTGAAAATACCTTAATCCATTAAGGGCCTAAATTTTCGACCTGTCATATTGTAATATAGCTGTATTATACCAGATTTATTAAATTGATTTTCACGAATTTCGTGTGAGAGAAAAAAGTAAGTCACTAGGTTGTGGGGGGTCTTTAACAAGACTATTATCGTACCGATTTCGTCTCTTTCGAACAACTGCACATAATAATAATGATAACAGTAATAACAATCATAACTATGATAATAATAATAATAATAATATAGGCATAGAAAAGAGAGATCAATATAATTGCACCGTTACTAATCCTACCAGGTGTTCTGTATTACAAAAGTGGTTCTATTGTGACATGTTGATACAAGCACAACTGTATTATCTGCACTATTATTTACCTACTGGTACTTCATTTTATTATTGGCTTGTTAAAAGTTAATTTTTACCATATGTAAGTTGACAGAATCATAGGAACCATGTCTTGAGGGGTAAATCAAACACAAATGAATAAATCCTTAATGATTTGTTGTGCAAAAATGTATGATACTGTGTCTAAAACAGTTTTCATTTTCCACTCAAGTGTGTAATTGCAAGGGAAGTAAACTTATAGATCTCTACTTATAAGTACTAGCCCAAGGCAAGAGTTGTCATTCTTTCTGGATCACAACTTTAAATTAAAAATTAAAACTTCTGTTATTGATATTAACAAAACTATCATAAACTTCACATTTGTGAAATCATTTTTGGTTATTTCAAGGACTTGGAAATCAATTTCTAGACTTTATTTAATGTAATACTATCATTGAAAATTTTAGGGTCTATCTCTAAATAATAATAAGTAACGTGTGCAGATACTTGCTGCATAAAAAAAAAACAATTAAAAATACGTTTTTCTCATTGTATCGTCAATGCTAAGGAATATTATACTGCAGATGTGCGTCAGAACAATGAATTATCTCTGTACATTATAAAGTTTATGAGATAGTATTGCATGCTAATTTATCATAATTTATTATGATAATGTAACCATTCGCTGGACTTTGTGGTCATCTGACCTTTCGTCAGGCCAATCTGTCAATATTATGTCAATCACATGGTCAAGGATGTCCATTTATGCATGAATTTATACACCTTTCATTTACATATTGAAACAATAGTATTGATAGTTTTCGCATAGAGCGGCAGTTTTCCTTCACGGTCAAAGACCTCGTGAAACCCATGACCGTAAATATATAATATATGATAAAATATTCACATCTATCTTATGATTAATACACAGTACATATAAAATTAAAAGGGAGTTCATTATTTCAGTTTTGGCTCTGTCGTTTTTTAGAAGCTTTTATTCAAATATAGCTCTGCTTTTGTGAATATTTTTTTTACTGCCATGCGTAACACGTTATATCCAATATACAATGTATATATAATGAACAAGTACTAGGGAAATTCATTGAAACAAAAACCGACAGGTGATATAACACCAAATTACATGTCTCGTCCCAATTACTTGATACTGAACATATAAGTTATTGTATTTTATTGCGATATGAGGTAAAGTTGGCGCCCGGAAAATGTTTTAATACTTTAACAAGTCAATGAGTAAGAAAATACGTACTGATGCTCGTTGCCTAACAGATATTACGAATTGGAAATACTTCTATTTGTGGTATTTAAAATTGTCGAGTGGTCCTATTATACAAATGTCTACTCTCTAAAGAAAGGAATGTATTATTACAAACTGACCACACTTTTCTACCTGTTCAAGACTTGCAACCGGAAGACAAAATTTAAAGTCATAAAAATGCTTGAAATTTGTTAGGTTACTTAGTTATTTCAGTCCGTTCCTGTGGTTGTTACCTCATCTTATTCCGGTTTTCTAACAGAAATGAAGAACAATGACTAGTGAATCAAACTTATTGACATAAGACTTTTTGCAAGATATTCTTACAAATAACCAAAACTATTGTGCAGAAGGTAGTAAACCGTTGCAACGCTTTTGAAATAATGCAGTAAATTTACATTCTTCTCGCATTTTTACCAATATCTAACTTTTATTTCACCCACTTTATCAGTGTCATGTACATTATACGCCAAACTTGGTGAAAATGAACATGTGGAAAAATTTCACCCAAACTATGGGCGAGTAGCTTTAAAACATCAGTTCTTTCTGAAAAAAAAGTCAAGGAATATATCATCAAGGGATCCCGGTCACTAAACCTTGGTTTACAAAGATGATAATAACCTCGCCAATAAATGAAACGTTTCCCAAACGATATATTTTTATGATAGCTGCATTATATCTTCAAACTAAAATTACTTGAATAAGCAAATATTGAGTCACAATTCAAGTAAATTACACGTATCATAATCGATCAGTTGTGATAATGAGAAATATAGTTAAACCTGCTTTAGGCAGCCAACAAAAGACGAAACCATCTGGCTATTTAAGGCAAGTTGAAATTAGAACACAAAGTCAATTTGGGAAGATAAATTGACTAGCAGCTTATGGCAAGTGGCTTCGTAAGGCAAGTAGCTGCTTAATAACTGTACGGCTAAGGCAGGTTCATTTGTTTTAAGAAAGCTGATTTATTTTTCACTTTTTAAATGACAATGGCGGGTCTAAAGTGGCTATTTGTTCGACTAAACATATATTTGCACGTGGCTCAGGACTGCTTATAGTCATCGCCGATAACATCTAAACACAATAATGAATACTTATATTAGATTCACCAACTGTTCAAATAAATCAGTCATATAAAATATAGACGTTTTACAAACACAATGACAGATGGTAAGATAACGTCAAAAAAGACGCCACACATCTTAGGTGATCCAATAAGTATAAAAATAACAAAATTTAATCCCAACAACTTGAGATAGTGTAATTTAATAACAATTATTTTGCCCACTTCCGGTTATTGTGTCCACTACCTGTTAGTCGCCATGGTTTCAAGATTCTTTCTTACGCAATGTTGTTACTATTTATAGTACGGTAATTGATAATGTACTTGGTCAGGTGAACCAAAATTAAAGTAAGAACTAATTTGTCTTGATTATCATATAAGTAATGTAATGTAAATAAATTCTTCATACTAACGATCAGAGAGGTTAAAATTTTTCGTCCACCATTTGCAGTGAATCTCTCTTTAAAACTCTTCTGAGATAGTTTGTCTGAAATTTATGCAAAAACAGTTCACGAAAACGACGTACACATTAATGTAAAATTCTATTTTTGGTCTCAACCGCATACTCCTACACGATATTTATCATCAAAAGACATTACGTACTGAAATACGTAGCTACAAAACCAAATATATTGACACTATTAAACTATAATTTGTTTTAAAAGGTAAACCGACAGACAACGTATCGTTAACAAGTGGCTTTATCACTTGTTTCTAATGACATTTTGTAATCACCATTTGTTTATTTATTGTAATGTGTCTTTCAGTTGTCAAACCATGTGCCTACGTTATTTACGATTCATCCTTTTATAGTATTCGACTTGTCACAATTAACACAGGCAATAAACGAAAAAGAAATGTTGTAAAATCAAAAGTATATATAGCATACCATCGAAAATACAATAATTTATTTTTAAAAAAGACTCAAGCAAAAACCTTTGTCAAATTAAACTGTAACTATGGCGATGACAAAAGAACTGTGCCATGACAAAAGTAATCTGATTATAAGCCCTTTTAAAAGAAGACACTTCCGGTCAATAGTCAAAACGACAGGACATCAGAAATCTACTTTCATTTTTCCCCTTCAAGTTCTAGCTTTAATCCAGCAAAATTAAATGTTGAATTACATATACCAGCCAACAGCACAAACTTTAGACCAGCAATGCATAGAGTGATGTAATAAACGTTGATATTGCGAGATATTTTTGTGGGCTTATCAGTAAACGCAGAAAAATGTTATGGGACAAAAACTTTGCAGAAAGTATCAATGAACATATAACATTACCCAAAATCAGTGACTTAAAATGCGAGAGGTACATATAATACATATAATACATATAATAGTGTTTGGGCACAAAGGGTCATCGTGAGAACCTGGCGTATTTCACAGAAAACATGAAACATTCGGGCTGAATTTGTCTACGCTAGTCCGTCGTCCGAATATCGGCACGAATTGCAATATTCATTCGCAATCGCCGACGGATTTTATGCGGGCAGCAAACCTTCAAAAGTAAAGCTTCATCAGTGGTCTGATCAACTTGTACTATTATGGCCCCATCATTTGACAATAAGTACAAGTAGCGTAGATCGTAACTGTAGGTCTTCCTTTCGAAGGCATGATATCGTGATTTGTGGAGTACATTCAGAAACAATTTCAATATGACAGGGCAGACGTTTAAAGTAGAGCTTAATATGAAATGAGAAAACATTTTACCATCTCTTACAATTATTTATACACAAACTCTGTGAACTCAGACCAGCTTCTGGGTACGACACTTGATGATTGGTTTCGATGGCTTACATTGAAACCGGTTACAATTATGATATGGTAATACTGCAATTTTACACTAGCGAAAACACGACTTTCAAGTACTACACAGTGTTTCCTGGGTTAGTCAATATTTTGCTACTGACCAGAACTGCAGTGTACATAGAATCAAGTACTTTTTCTAATTACCATTAAATCGTCAAATTAGGTCTATATTAGTACCTTTATTAAATCTTGGTGCTCTGATTTGAGCACGGCGGAAAAAAGCTATGACGCCTTCATGAGAGATTTCTACTAAATATTGCAAAATGTGGTGCCAAGCCTAGAACAAGTGTTCTATTCAGTTTCATACCGATGGCGTATTAATTTATCATATCGTCTAATATCAGGTTCGAGACTTGTCTCATCTGTGTGGCCATACTGTTTTCATATGAATCCATAATGTATTCAGAATAGCCGATGGAATTAGAAATGCCGGCGATGGATGTTCAATGTCATGGTGCTATATAACTGTGTTTTATGCACCAATACCTTAGATACGCAGATCTAATAGCACGTCAAGTCATCGTTGGAGTCAAAAGGAGGGCTTTTACCACGCGGTAATGTATAAACAGGTACGGATCTATTTGGACGGAAATACATATATCCCGGATACAAATTGCTAAAAAAACCACTTCATGGGATTATTTTAAAAAATCAAATGTTTGTTTTATATATCATATAAATTTCATCACTGTAAACATTTCTATAGCATGTTACTGCAAACTTTTTACTTACATGCCCATAAGCTGTAAGGAGGGGGTCAGTATACGCTTACGCTTCTGTATATACCATTATTTAAATATAGTATGATTATAACAGCCAAACTTACATTGTAAACGATATATTTCTTACTATATTAATAGTTTAATATATCTAGGTTTTAAAATCATTTATGTATCGTGTAAATAGTGTAAACTATCTGAGCTGTAAAATAAATTTACTAACGTAATTTGCTCATATACATTTTATGATTAATAAGTACCGAGTATGAAACAAAAATGTTAATTATTTCTCCCTTTTGTTGGTTTCATTTTTTGGCAAAGAAATTAATAAGTATAAGGAAAGTGTAAAGAGCATTAGCAGTGTTACACCGCATCAAACGCTAAAATACGACAGTGATTATAACTTGTAATTCATCAAACTACAACCTGTAGCTGTGACAGTTGAAAAGAGCATCCCCCAGGCAAGGTAGGAAGTAAAGGAAATAATACGGCCGCCATATATATTTCGAAGTTGTGAACGAGACTATTAAATTTCTTCGGTAATTTCCGTATATTAACAGAAATGGGAAGCTCGCCCTACGAAAACTGACGGAGTATGGCGATTTATACAAGTTACCGTGCCCATAACGCAATAATTCGTCGTTGGTTGTCATATGACGTATGAAAAAGACATATTCATCACTCAGGCTAACGGGTTTACTTGTGTTTTAATATTACAGCAACAGGTTATTGTGTATTGTGTGAAGAAAAATAAGCATACGTTAGCTTTTATATTTGATTTCGTGATTTCTGCTTTCGGATACATTGAGAGAATTTCTAAGATTCATAATATTGGATTAACTGGCTTTATAACAATATTTAATGTTTTTATTCGTTGATTGGAATTATCAAATGTGCTAATACTATGTAGGTAGGTTTTTTTAAATATCTTATTCGTTATTATATTGCTTATATCGAGAAGTATATATCTATGTTTAGGTGTCACTAAAATATATACTGCCGCGTTCCCTGTCAAATAAAATAGGTCCAATACTTATGAATATTATAACAAATAATATAAACAATGCAAGACATGCAGCATATCCTTGCCGAACACCTAATTTTGTGTTTTACTATTTATCAAGGATATTATATTTTTACTGCTTATGTATTTATAAAAATATCATTCATGTTAGCAGAAAATTTAAGTCAATTATATTGTACTTGAATGCAAATGGACCTGTAATTATTATTCATTTGCCACCGTAATTAATATTTCAGTGGTTTATTTCCGGATCGCTTAAAACATTTTGCAAAAATATATTTATTTATTTATTTATTTATTTATTTATTTATTACCTTTGGTATTTGTATTTGTTAAATGTCAATTAAATCAAATCATTGCAACGATTGTCTTCTATGCAGTTTATGCACAGCTGTGGTTATAGTCTTGTTATTGTGTACAGTAACTCAGTGTCCCAGGATATAAGTTTGAGTTACGACCAGTATCTTATTGATTGTCTCTTGGAACACTCGCACACATGACTAACGACCAGACAACAGAGCCTGAAGACCTAACGCTGAATGCAACCATTTCATTGACCGGTTTCAAACTTGACCTCGACAACCAATCGGATGCTACATTCGTTTGAACGGTCTTCAGACTTGAGTTTATTACCTTGGACCTAGGTCTTTCTGCATGTAGGAGTAATATATACACTAAACAACATCGAAAAGATAATTCTATTATTTGTTAATTCAAGTAGTTTGACTGGTTTAGCATGGATTAACCCCTTTAATTATTTTATGCGCGTGTTCACGATGCTGAAACATATGGCAGTTATATTCGAAAAAAACGGCTGTAACTTTAAATTTCTACGATGCTGAAACATATGTCAGTTATATTCGAAAAAACGGCTGCAACTTTTAATTTCTACGATGCTGAAACATATGTCAGTTATATTCGAAAGAAACGGCTGTAATTTTAAATTTCTACGATGCTGAAACATATGTCAGTTATATTCGAAAAACGGCTGCAACTTTTAATTTCTACGATGCTGAAACATATGTCAGTTATATTCGAAAAAACGGTTGCAACTTTTCATTTCTACGATGCTGAAACATATGTCAGTTATATTCGAAAAAATAAAAGGCTGCAACTTTTCATTTCTACGATGCTGAAACATATGTCAGTTATATTCGAACCAAAAAACGGCTGCAACTTTTAATTTCTACGATGCTGAAACATATGTCAGTTATATTCGGGAAAAAAAACGGCTGCAACTTTCAATTTCTACGATGCTGAAACATATGGCAGTTATATTCGAAAAAACGGCTGCAACTTTTAATTTCTACGATGCTGAAACATATGTCAGTTATATTCGAAAAAACGGTTGCAACTTTTCATTTCTACGATGCTGAAACATATGTCAGTTATATTCGAAAAAAAAACGGCTGCAACTTTTAATTTCTGCGATGCTGAAACATATGTCAGTTATATTCGAAAAAACGGCTGCAACTTTTAATTTCTACGATGCTAAAACATATGTCAGTTATATTCGAAAAAAACGGCTGCAACTTTTCATTTCTGCGATGCTGAAACATATGTCAGTTATATTCAAAAAACGGCTGCATCTTTTCATTTCTACGATGCTGAAATATATGTCAGTTATATTCGAAAAACGGCTGTAACTTTTCATTTCTTAACAAAACATTTAATTAAGTGTGACCGCTCATTTTTTTAGATAGATTATTTCCTATCCGACGTTGACAGATAAAAAAATTCTAGGTGGAACATCTAATCGATTTTTTCTAGTGTTTATGCATATATAAACCCATGCATTTAACGTGCACATTTAAGATAAAGCCGCGAAAGGTCTTTATACAATGTACGCGTTATTCGGGAGCGTTTACACATGCATGAACACATGAAAAATTAATGCAGTCTAAAAATATCAATACTTATAAAATCTTTTTCTCATTCAATTTAACGTCTAGTCGATATATATTATTTTCGACATTTCACAACGACTGGAAAATATGATTCACATGGTTGTTAATCGATAATTGATAAAAAAAAAGCTATCAAACGTCCAATTAAATGTATACAGCGCTCGGTTAAATGATAAATAAATGATGCGGTGAAATACACGACATTTTGTAATTCAGTAGTAATGAATCAAATGATATTTCAAACAAGCCTGTTGTACTTTTAAAGTACTTCGCCCTAAATGATAAGAAATAATGAATTTTATGAAAAAAGATCAAGAGTAGGTTCACTCGCGTGCTATAATTTACAATTTATTTATAACTGAAAAAAAAAACTTCTGACGTAAATGGAAACACTTTGTTTAACTGATTCTTTAAACGAATACGAAATTATCAATATGAACACAGCTGTCGCCCACAACCAAAAGATTACCATAAGTCATTTGAAAGCAGCTGGACCTATGGTCAAAATATTTTTAAGGTCCGTAACTGTACCCACAAGAATGCCTATTTACGCAAAAAAAAACTTGTGACGTCAACCATATTCAATGACATGTTTAGATCAAAACAATACTTCTTTTTCAAAAACAAAAACAAAGCAGAAGTTAAAAATTCTGATAGCAAACAATTTTTTTTTTCATTTTCACCAGTTATAATATTGTATTTGCCATAAACGGCTTTAGAAAACGTTGTCCTTTCAGATATTATGCATATGTGAGTTCTGAAACTATGCGAATTGTGTATTCTGTCACATACACTCAATAAAATAAGTTAGAAAAACATTTTACCATGACTTTGGTACTATAAACAAGGATGGCATTGAGAGTATTTCGGCTACTAAAACTTGAAATTTAATAATTCTGTTTTCGACGTAATGAATAATAAATGAAAATAAACTTGACATGAATAATTTGTTTGTTTCGGCGACTCGGTTCATAAACATAAAATATACTCCGCCGTGCAATATTAATTTTACGGAGCCTGAAAATGCGCAGGAGTGTGTGATAAGTTTACGACATGGGGTCAAAAACTTTCAGCATTGCTGAAATATTCCTATTCAATTTCCTTTTCAACTTAACATGCGTGAGGAGCTAAACATTTCAGTTTTCGAAATTTAATAAATTGTTTATAATTACCCATGCGCGCCCCTGTAGTTTTTAATTTTGACATTGATTGACAGATGCACATTAAGGGCGATGTAAACTTATGTAAAAATAAATCACGGTGTATATGTCAAAATATCAACTTAGACACCAAAAGAATTGCTAACTAGACTTCCGTTAATTAATGCTCGTTTCATTTTTGTTTTATTCGAAGGTCGCAGTATAGACTGCTTCTTTTCGACAAACTATGAAAAATGGAACTGACGTCACACCATAGACATAATGTAATAACATAACATATCTTTTATTCCTCTTAAGCATATTACAGCTCATTGACCTCGAACATTAAACATATCTTACACACGTGAGATTTGAATAAATATATATATATAATTAAACATGAAATATAGATTAAAAATCGGGAAACAAAACAGAAAAAAAAACAGGTATACAAGCGGAGAGAATAGATATATATGATAATACACATGTGCTATAATTCATCAGTTTAAGTCTCAGAAAAAAACATTGCCTCAGCTTGAGGCGGGGAGTTGTATTTTGAGGAACCTATATATACGGCGAGAAGCTACGCCCTTCGCTGGAACGGAACATGTATAATCTCTAATCCGAAGTGAACTTTAATTCATTTTCGTATATTGCGATGTACCTTTACAAGAGGGCTTTAGCGTCGTTTTTCAATAGTATTTCAGTCAGATGAACAAGTGTTCTTTGATTCTGTACCATTGCTAACCTGTTCTGCGCAAGTAACTGCCAACTTATCCACATGATTTAGAAGTGGAGGACGAAACGACTCCTGGCGCACAGTGTCTTTTATCAAATCGTCACGGAGAACATACGCTTCGCACGGGATTAATTTCCTAGAGATATTTGCCTCCGGCACCGGAAATGTTGCATTTGTGTACAAGCAAACAGGCGTTCTGTTCCTATTAGGGACTTACATAAACAACCATCATATTGGTAATGAAACTTTACCAAAGACTAATATATTATATATTAATAAAAATGAATAGCATTTTATACATGTATGGGGCGACTCCTGTTTGTGTTCATGTACAGCTCCTCTACCGTTCTTTATAAAGCACAGCTTAGAATTTTATGGTCTAACGGTAACAATTGCACAATCTAGTTTGTACAGCTGAAACTCCATATCTCGAAGTCGCTTATCTCAAAATTCCAGTTATCTCGAAGACATTTTAAGTCCCGTCCCGAATACACGTGCACACAATATATCCTTTAAAGTTGAATTTCGGTCATCTTGTATAGTAAAACGCCTGATGCCCTGGAATTCGAGATACCGAGTTTCAATCTTATTTATTATAAGTTATAAACTTAAATATCTGATTGCCACAAATAATAAAAATTTTGGCTTTATATATTTATTGGAGAGGAGAGGAAGCCTAGCTGTAAATGTTTGCATTTTGCATTCCATTCCTCGTCAAAGCACCTTGTACTTCTATCATGTTTAAAGAAGACGTTAGAAAAATATAGATTTACGAGAAACATTTATGGAAAGATGTTGACTGGACTCAAAATTACTAGGAAGGCTACGTGAGCAAAATGATTTAAAGATGATACATCATGGAAATATTATGCATAATTTCCTAATAAAATTATACATCCTGTGTATCTGTAATATTTTGCGACAGAACGATATGACTAAAAAAAAAATTTTCAGGTTTGGAATAAATTAGAATGGAAATTTTGAATATATGGCTATAAAATGTAATATGCTGTCACTCTTTGGCACGTAGAAATGATAAATTCTTAATGTAAATGATCCGCTAATGAAATATGAAAACTTAAGTGTTTCATATATTTATTAGGTCACACACCAGTAAATATTATTCCCTATATGTTCTGTATGAAACTGACATATTTACCAGCTACCAAACACCTAGACTCATTTCAGGGAACAAATCCTTACCTCATTTTAAAGGGTTATGATAAAACCGATATAAAATGAAGAGAAAAGTAGGGGTCATTTATCTTCTAAGACAGATTCCTCTTGTCATATTTCCTTACTGTAAAATCACATCAAAATCACACTGATGTGACCTGGAAGTACTACTTATACTAAAATTGAGTTTCACTTCAACAAATACTACCTCCTCTCCCATTTTTATGACCAAAATGTCAAAAATACATCCACAATGTAATTTAAACAGAAACCAGCTTTAATTTAGACCTCTGCGAAAAATTAGTGTTCAAAAACCTGTCCGCCATTACGCGACTAGACCAGATGGCTCCCGCGCTGATTCCTTTCCTACAGTTAGGCCTATTTAGGCAAGGTATCTACGGTTGCCAAATGTGTAAAGCGCCTGTCCCGCGATGGAAAGTGCGCTGGTTCGAACACTGTCAGAGGTGGGTCTTGTTACTGAAGAGAGACCGGTTGGTGGGCCGCCAGCTAGTTAGGTAACTAATGGTTACCGATTGCCTCCTGCCTAGTGCCTGGCACTGAAATATGGGAATCGTGAAGAAAAAAAGGTTCAGCTTATAAGCCATCATGACATTCTAATACAACACTTAACCTTACGCACTTTATTCATGTCGATTCCGCAAGTAGGATTTTTAATGATTTCTTAGAAATTGTGCAAGAACCAAATCTATATTATGCATTATTTCAAAGGGGTCACCAGTGTTTCCAAAAAGGGGAACTTTTGTAATTTTGAAGATTATAAATCGCCTTTATCAGAAACATAAAAACCTAGATTTACAGTTACTATTATGAAGGTATATCACAAATATAGCACATTTTACTGCTACTGAAGTGTTTTATCTCGCGTTGACAGATTGCAATGAAACTTTTCGCAGAAAGAAGCTATATTGTTCCTAGAATACCGATATGTTTTGTTATTTCTTACTTTATGACTCAAAGCAATATTTTTAGTCATTCGCTTTTCATTAGCAGACACACGACAAATCTAACATTGTTAAACCTGCTTTGACCTTTCCACGAAATATTATTATTGTGCAGCTTGGTCAGATGTTATTTCTCAACATTTAAAAATTGATTCGAAGCGGGTATTGTACTTGCGCAAAGGTTAGTTCAGATCTACACGAAACTTTCAACTTTTATAGCTCGTTAATGGAATAAAACATTAGTTTACTAGTGTACAAATTGTTCAGCAGTTATTCCATGAAAATTTTAGTATACGTCTAAATCATGTATTTGTGTTTTAATGTAATTTAAGTACACATATATAATGAAGACACACGTACAGTTAGAAGGGCAGACATTACTTTGAACATATCATGTTACAAAGAGACATCAATTAAAAACGCGCAACAAAATGACAACTTTATTATAGGTCTCGTTTGATCAGATATTAATTATAGTATTTTATTTCGGAAGTTGTATTAAACAATGAAAATAAAAATGAAAACGTGTTCAATATTCGTGCAATCATTCATTTACGGTTTATTGCCAACTTTTGAAGATATATTTTCGTGCTTGAATTACAACCAAAAGCTTTGTATCCAAAATTAATTATATATTATTATCATTTAGTTTATAACAATACAGCACCGTTCTCGTCATAGTCCAGAAACCGGATGCTAGAACGATCAGCATCAGATGTTAAATTTCATGATATGCAGTATTGTACCCCCCACGACCCCCACCCTCTTCCCCATACAGTTTTTAACAAAACAATAGCCCAAAATTATTTCCGTTCGTTACTATTTTTTATAAATCCCAAGGCAATTATTCTCTTCCAGTATGACCGGACAACTGAAGTCAAGTTCTGGGCACTTTGTGGGGGAGCAAGGGATGTGGGATTGACTTCTTGGCTATGAAGAAATTTGAAGAAAACGCCTGAATGGTTTTAAAGATGATGTTACCGAAATAAAGTGATAGATGTAGTTACCGAAATAAAGTGATTGTATATTATTATCAGAGGGTGAAAATGTATTGCAAAGAAAACGCTTTTTTACTTTATTGGTACGTAATGTGGGAGATCGTGAGCAAAATGTTGCATATTTATTAAAGGCAGATACTGGGATTAATATTGCACGAAATAGATTCCACCTAGTTATCATAAAGCGGCAGAAATGGCGAATATTTGACAATATTTAATGTTGCGAAAATATATTTAAAAAAAATATATGATAAAATAACTAGAAATTTAGTACTTTAAATAGAGCCAGCCGATGGTCAGATTGATAAAACATTATATCTTTAAATATCGAAGGGTATGTACATTTACTGCATAAGCAAGAGATACTTTCCACAGAACAATTAAGTTTCGTTACAGAAAAAAGTTGTTCTACTTGTACTTGGTCAAATAAGTTTTTCAATACTGAAGCATATATATATGAACACATAGGATGTTTTAAAAAAAAAGTGTTTGCGAGTTGAAAAGTAACTACAGAACTTGCCTGGACAACCTGCAATACGCTTGCATGTTGCACACATTATAAGACTATAAATTCCTCCAGAGAATTAGCAAAAACTCAAGGCTATATATGTTTTTGTTTTGCTATTCATACTTTCGATGTGCCATGATACTTACCAAATACTGTGTACAGTCCATTAATACTTGATGCAAAGTACTAAATATTTAATGCTAATTGCCAAATGTAATACATGCCAAAATCTGAACTGTAAATATCAAATGTCAAATGAGTATACAAAAGCCATATAAGAATGTCAATTTTATTTAAGATTAGAGTTTTTGCAAATTCTGAAATGATTCTGTCTTGGTCGGGCAACTAGGACAGGAAAAACAATTTTTTAAAAATTGCTCCAATGAAATTCTAACACGTATTAAGCTCTCGTGAGACACAAATGTGTAAGTCATCTCTTGTTAACGTTTTTTGGGAAAAAAATCATTTACTTGATCAAAATCTGAAAATGCATCTTTGACCATTTAATTCGGAAAATATATAAATATCGCATGTCAGTCCATAACTAGGTTGATGAATGGACTCTGAAAGCAAGTAATTTATACGTTACCTGCGATGTCAAAAACATTTTCAAAATTATGAATACGCATTATTGATCATGCAATGCATGTTTGACCAGGGTTGACCTTCGAGTTAATTACATCTTACACACATATACCTGTCAGACTTAATTATGTTATACATGTTGCCAATACGCGAAAATATGAACATGGCATTTCGTGATTCATATAAATAATGTGCTCGTTATCTCACTGGGATAAATGTACTTGTAGGACCGTTCACGTTTATCTTACAGTTACATAGGTTTAAAGTTTATTTCATTTTCATCCAGAGAATGTTACACACATAAACATAAATCAAGTATACACAAAAATGGAAACACAAGTTTGGAAAATATAAACATAAAACGAATATGTTTTTAATATCTACATAATTTTAAGCCATATCCTCCATAAGCATATAATACCTGAACAACACAAAAACTTACATTTATAGTGACATACAATTGGAAATCTACATACAAATATAAAGTAAAATATGCTGTCTTGAATTTCAATTTATTGGGGTTGTTTTAATTTTATAACTTAAACTCTTCATTTTCTTGTTAGATTATAATTTTGTTGACGTTGTAAGTTATCCCCATTCTATATATGGAACTTCAATAAAAATTGAAATAACAAGATTAAGTTTTTAGAGAAAAAAATGGAATGTAGTAAATACGTTGTTACGGAATCAAAATCCACACATTGCCACTTCCTGCTCGAAAAAAATGTGAAATATGGATTTTAATATTTCAATACTCTTTTGATTAAGAAGGACTCATTTGGAAGTATTACCGAAGACTCCCAGAATCCGAAAGTTCCTACACATATATACGCTAGCTATACGTCACATCCGGATGCTTTAGAGTAGTTTTTAATATGTCTTAATACGGGCCCTAGTTACGCAGTGCGATCCCATAGTTACTGCTTTACTATTGTTTACGTTTCACTTCAATGAAATTGTCATATTTTATTCAAATTTCGTCTGTTACATTAGTTCGCCGTGTGCACTGAATTTAACCTGGATATTTTGAAAGACACTATGTATCAACTTAATTTCTAATCTAAACATTCAATTTGCCAAATTGTTAAAGAAACGTTTATAAAAATCATTAAGGCTATTTCAGTTGTAGGTAAATTACGATTTTTTCCAAAGTGATTTCAAAGTCATCGCACAGCTTATTTTTAGTATTCGAAGATATATCCCGAATTCTGTTATTTGGCCTAATGCAACATAATTAAAAATCCGCTCCAACATCTTACATGCCAGTTTGCATATCCTTGGCGCTGAAATTGACAAATTGCGGAATTACAGAACCTATATATCTGTATTTCATTGACAAGCATTTCCTTTGTAATCATCACGTATCACATATACTTACAAACTTATAATTCTGTCGGATGCTCGTAAAATATATTAAAAATATTGTAAAGAAGAAAAAAAACTATATCAGAAAACGCATGGTAATAATAAGCATATAATTTGTATCTTCACAGTTATTTGTTTTGGTGACTGCTCTGTCTCAGTGACTTCATTTCAGACGTGCTGGATTGGCTTAAGAGAGATTGGTTACATACTTACATTAGGTGCTTATAAACTTCCATTTTCGTTGTAAAAAACTTTTTTATGCCCCGCTTTCATTAATTACGTTTTCAAGAGACGTTTTATAATTAACTCTAATGTCTCCAGAATGGTACTCGTATGCACGAGCATTTTTATATTAATCTGTGTACAATTTGCTTATTTTCGTCTGCACAGAAACATCAAATAAACTAAACTTGTGGATAGAATGCTAGAAATTTAAACAAGCCTAAAATTACGAGTGGTAAATTTGTAAGGCATAAGAGAATAAGGTTTAAATAAGAATGAAACAGGTTGTTATTCAAAACATTCAACTTTAAAGCATTTCCATTAGCATATTTAATGGGCGGGGCATGCTGCAAATGACATTATTTAGTAGAAGGTTTAGGAAAATATTTTTGCCGTAAATTTTGAATATGCTTAAATATTAAATACAGGTCAACAAAGAGGCGGAAATGGCGAATTTGATTTGTTTCTTAGAGATATGTGCGAACTGTTTGGATTCTAGAAAATAATATATCTTTTATTGCGGCTATAGAACAATAAGGTATCATGTTTTACAATTAAATTTCAAGACGCTATGGAAAGTAATCTCCACTGTAAGAAATAATACATCAGTGAGTAAAATACGTCTTGATCAAACAGGGAAATGACTAACTCCACATATCAGTTTTCTAAAATATTTGCTTTTTTGTTTATTTCAACTTAATGATTTGCTGGAGGATGACTTTCAGATACATTCAACTTATGGCGTTCGTTTCCTTTTACATGAAAAATGATGTTTGGAATAATTCTATGAAACACCAAAACAAATCAGACAACCGAAATATACAAATTGTGTTTTTGATTATACTGTGTATATTCTAATCAATTGTCATTGGTTCACATATGAATAAGATCCAGTTGAATAAGTGAAGTTCATAATGAAGAGGCCAAAAAGAATAATGTTCAGGTTACCTTTTTTACAGGTTGAGAAAGCATGTTTTGTCAAATTTTCTGTAGTATTTGCCATTTATTGTTATAATGAAACGCCAGGGACTTTACACCTGGTGCCCTCTTTGTCAGTTCAACTTTAGCAAACTTGCTTTTTCATGGAGTATGATATTCAGATAAGCAGTATTCGAAAACCTGCAATTCTCCGAAAACATTAATAGCTATATTTATAACAAGTTTCATCTGTCACTTTGTATTTTATAACAATTGTCAAACTTCCTTCATATACATACAGATGACAATGGACAGGTTTAAGCTGTTGAGAAGTGCAGGTGGCCGAATACATTTTGCGAAGAATTAAAGCATCTCGTTCCTAAATTTTAAGGGAACCCCTTTTTCACTCAAAAATCCGTAAGACATAGGTAATATGAAAATGACCAGTGGTACAAACTTACTAACATATGAGCCGCACCATGAGAAAACCAACATAGTGGCTTTGCGACCAGCATGGATCCAGACCAGCCTGCGCATCCGCGCAGTCTGGTCAGGATCCATGCTGTTCGCTTTCAAAGCCTATTGCAATTAGTGAAACCGTTAGCGAACAGCATGGATCCTGACCAGACTGCGCGGATCCATGCTGTTCGCAAAGCCACTATGTTGGTTTTCACATGGTGCGGCTCATATGTTTTTTGCAAGATATCCTAATAAAAGCCAAAAATGTTGTGCAAAGGGGAGTTAACCGTTGCAAAGTTTTTTAATCATGGAGAAAGCTAACATGTTTTCTGCATTTTAATCCGTATCTAACACTTATTTTCACTCACTTTATCATTTTTTCAGTGTCACATATAATTTTATTCAAAACTTGGTGGAAATGAACATGCTGAAAATTTTACTAAATTTGTAAGCGAGTAGCTTTAAGTTATGAGGAAAGTTTTCATTTCAATTTCTTGACGGTAAAATCTATGTTATGACATTTTCTTAGATGAAAAATTACTCGGATTATGCTGCATTAATAAATTTTGTATTTTATAGTGTAGGTGTGGCAATGTGCCAAACTATAATTTGAAAATTAAAGCATGACATTAATTTACAGGGGATAACGCATACATTAAATAATGGCAAGTATTCTCTTAAATGTTTCTGAAAGTTTTATATTAACAACTTAATTTCGTAATGAAAATGAATGTAGATTTAAATGCACTTAAGTATGGACGCGCCCACGCAAAAAAGATTAATTAGTCATTGTTGAAACATCAAAAATGATTAGCAAATAGAGTTTGGTGTTGTATGATTATGTTTTACGATGAACTGTTATATAATTTTTAAAGCTTTCCAGGTTTAAAGACATTACTTATTTTTAGAGTTATCTCGAGCGCTCAGCATTTCATATATGTGCCAGTATTTACTCAAATAGTCAAATAGCCCCATCTCATTTTATACTTTTAAAATTATTCCTAGGATGACAATGTTTACAATTTTAAAACACTGTAAATAAAGTAGCAAGATACATTTAGCTTAAAATGTACTAAATGGAATTATTAGATTGTTTTATTAGTATCATTGTCGTGTTTGTAGTACCGTGTTGTCAAGAAAAGGGTAATTCAACCTGCTTCGCGTATGTACATAAGTCCTCTTGACTTAATCTTTCAGAATGCATGTTTCAATCTGTTTTAAGTTTACAGCGTTAGCTTCAAAGTATCAGAACCAGGAATTAAATATTTCGTCCACCAGTCTGCAAGTCCGAAGGTCGATCAATTCAAGACTACACAGACGAGCAAAATTAGTATAAACTAAACTAATGCACACATTCGGACATGTTATCCTTTATATTCATGTCATTCTATTTAATGTTTTAATTATCTTGTTATTTATACTAAAATTTAAATAAACCATAGCTTTATTAGCAATATCGCATTATTCATTGACACAATACCCTGTTTTATTTATTGACTTAGAGGTAGCTTCCACCACCACGAAGTAACATGGTAAATTTCATCACCCCTATCAGGGTTTTCAAACGTCCAAACACCCATCCTACTAACAATATAACTTTGGGCAGATGTTACTTATCTGATATGACTCAAGTTATGCCACGAATGATGTGTATAATTATTGTATTATTTCAATAGGCAAGGGTCTCAAGTGTTCGAAAAGATGTACGGATCGTTAAATCCGTTTCTTACAGAATTTCAATGCTTGGTTGCGAATACGTTTGTTATTATAGGATATTTTCGTACATTTTTCAGGATGTGAAGGTCACGAGTGTGTGGTTAGAATGTCAGGATCGTTCTGTCTGATATGTTTGTCCCTAATTGTCGTAACAGGTAAGACAGTGTTAGAATTAAGTATTCTCCAGACATGTTTAACATTTTAAAACTAGGCGTATGTACACTGTAAAAACTGGTGTTTTGAAATTAAACACTTTTTAAAACACATTTCTGTTACACTTTTAAATCATGTTACCAGCTTAAACATGTTACGTGTTTTGGTGTAAAACACTAGTGTTTCCATAGGAAAACGCTAGTGTTACCCTATTAAACACCAATAAAACGCGTCACACGTTTTATTTCAAAACTCGTAACACGTTTTATTCCAAAACACTTCTTTGTGGCACTTTTAAAACACCAAACACCTTCCGAAAACACCTCATGTGTTTTAATTCAAAACATGGAACGTTTTCATTCAGATTCAAATTATTTAAACGTATTGACGACTAACCCTTAAAAGTTAGATCTACATTGTCTCCGAACACGACACAACAATGGATATACCGTTAAATATGAAGCATATTATAGTAGAAACTATACATGCGATGAGATTTTCCAAAATATAAAGATAGCCTGAGCACTGCACTCGTCGTTCATGAACCGCCAAAAATGTGAATCTCTGAATCAAAATCAACCGCTTACCTACAGTAAATTATCGCATAGATACTTAAACTTTATATTATATTTATGAAATATTTTATATAAGAAAAATAGTTTATAGCATTATTCACCACTTTCTTGTAACTAAACTTTCTATGACGTCAAAACATTTTAGAGATTATTTGGTGTACCCGATTTGCACACTACACTCACACCAGTAAAACAGTTGGTGTTTAAGTGTTTTGCACTTCCTCGAAAATCAGCTTGAAAATTTGTTTTCTTCTGATTGTTTTGGTGTTCTGTTTCGTTTATGACAGTTTCAATCTGCTGCCTATCATACTACGACATTTCAATAACACCAATGATTTATGAAAAGAAAACGAACCATTTACAATTAAAACACTACCGTTTTACGTTCAGCGACTAAACATATGTAAAACACATAGTGTTTTGAGTAGAACAGATGTGTTTAGATTAAAAACGGAGATGTTTTGTTTTCGAACACCGACAAAACGTGTTACACGTTCCCATTTTTTACAGTGTAATAAGTTGTGCTGAGGGTTTACAGTGCTAACTGTGGTTTTACTGAAACCTCTTCTGTTTGTTATAAAACACAAAAAAATGTCATCTGTTAATATGTACATATGACCTTCTAAACAACAAGTTTGTAAACATTTAGAAAATAGGCATAAAAAATCACCAGGAATTATTTGTAATGAAATTCGCGTCATATGTTATATTGCAGAACCATCTTTTACGTAACTACGATTAACAAGGTAAATAAAAATTCGCGACAAAGGTTATAATGCGTTAATTGTTCTAGCATAAAAACAAGACTGTCAGTGTAAATGAAATATCAACATACAAAAATTGATAACAAAAGGGATGTCATTTAACCAACAAAAAAGAAACAATATAGCATGCTCAGACAAAAGAAATCGAAAAATAAAAACAGTTAAAACGTTTACCATGTGAAATTTCTTCTGCATAAATTAGAAAAAAAAATCTTTAGCAGTTATTTATGAAGGATTGGGAAAATCCAACAAGGCTTTGTCTAAATGTATTTGTAAGATGTAATGATTTAGAATGAAGACCCCTCAGGCTTTTGACTGAGCCTAACTCGATACTTAATACTAGGATGTGTTCTCAAACGATATTGAAATCTCCAGAAATCACTGTTAATTGAATACGGTTTACGAAGCTGTTCTGTTCTATTACCCGGTCCTTTTGAAGTCATCCATTGCTGAGAGGGACCACGACCAGTGTTATGCAATACCTAATTAGGCTCATTTCAGAAAATGTAGTTTTAATATTTTTTTAGCTTTCTACTGATGAAGCACAAACAGACGTAAGCAGGCACTACGTAACCGTTTACCAGCTCAATGGTGTTTTGAATTCATCCATCACAAATTGACAAAATAACAATATTTATAACATAACAACGTTCGATCAATCATCCGAAGATGTCACAACTAAGTTCAAAGTTTTATTCATGTTCGAGTTTTCTGTTAATTTTATTGTTCAGTAATGATATACTTGCGCAATCAAATTGTCGATTGTTAATTGATTAAACAAGATCTGTTAGAGTCTCCACCGCAAAGTGACGGCCTCAAAGGTCGTATATCGTTCAATAAAGTTAACCACCGATGTCTTATTGTGATTATAACAACAGTTTTATAGTGACCCTCCTTACGTACCACCCATAATTTATGCAATATGTAGCAAAGTGCTTTAAGATTGAGAAAAGAGTCGTAGCGTAATACGCGTAAAACTGAGTCAGTATCTCCTAATTATGACTTTTAACTCCTAATTATTGTGTTGACCGTCACTGTTACAAAACTGTAAATAGTTCAACCCTAAAAGGGAATCAAATACAAGACCTCTCACACCTAGGGCCGAAACTCTACCAAATCGCTTTAAAAGCTAATCCCAAAATTCATACATGAACTGTCAGTCTCCCAAGAGATTCCCATTCACAGTAACAGCTGTTATGTTGGTAGCCGAAAGTCCGAGTCAACGCAGAGGAAAGAACGTATAGACAAGACAAGTATTCAATACAAGAGAATGCAGAAATGTAGCACCAGGCATATTCAGAACAGTTATAGCAAAAAAGTTTAGGTCATGCAGCTATCAACAGAACAGATTTCCAAATAATACGTCACCGTGGTGAGTTTGTCGGGTCTAATTTAAACTTGCCTAGAACTGAGCTAGGTTTTATAGCGACGTGGCAGGCCACTTTAGGTGTGAAAGGTCTTGGTTTTGGGTATCGTACTTTCAGTTTCTTGCATTGATCTCACTGATTATTAAATTTCTTGTGATTGGTCAATATTAAGGAGGTACTATGTCCTCATTAGGGGTACTATGTCCTCATTAGGGGATTCTAAGTCCCCATTAGCACATTCTAAGTCCTCATTAGGAGATTCTAAATCCTCATTAGCAGGTACAATCTCTATTATTTTACATATGTAGCAATTATGTAATTACATTAAGCAACATTATTTCAGGAAAAAAGACCAACGTTTCCACTTCTTTTGTTTTAGTTTGTGGTGAACATTTGTCAGTATTTTTATCAGTTAACAAAAGAGGCAAACATTTAATGTTTCAGTTATTTATAGAGACTCGTTTTCTTTGATGTTTTTTCCCCTTTACATTTGTGTTTCCTTTGGGTTTATCATCAAACAAAACGATGAGGATAAAACAGGCCACAGACATTAGAAACCGTTACGCTATTTGTATGAACATAGCAATACTAGAATAGAAGTGCATGTCTGGGTTCTTCGGTGGGTCAGGGAGCATGCTTACTCGGGATATAAAAATAGCCTTTCATGCATGTAGGGACGTTTCCCGGTATGTCCAGGACCAAAAACTATGTTTTGAAACACCTTTTTTGAAAATTATGTGCAGGTCTCTATATATAAGGTTTTGTGTCGTGTAATGCCAATGGTTCAATTTAACCCAGCATGATAAAGGACTGTATGCTTTGTGTATGGAATTCAGACAGAATTTACAGCGGTCTCCATGTAACCAAGGCGCAAGTACAGTGGGGTCAAGGAAGCAACCACCAAGCCTATATATTTAATATAAATTGTAAGAACACTTTCACTATTAACGCTGTAACTGAACCAAGTATCATTAAAACTACACAAAACAGTTACAATATGCACACGACTATGCCTCTAAAATGAGCAGTTGGCGCGTGGGTAATCTGATCATAATTTATCAACTTAAAAATGAATGAAATGTCAAGCAAGTATTACGTGCAGTTATAATCTTCATACGAGTGAATTTATTTTTGCACTTTCCTCTAAGATTTGTATTAAAGGGACTCGTCTTCCGATTTATGACACACTTCGCAATTTAAAAAACAAAAACAAAAAATCAAGTGGATTCCAGCATCACTGTCGGTCGATTTCCGGCATGTGTCAATGACTATTGTCCATGTCAGAAATAACACTCAGTTGCCACTGGTCAGCCTTGACCACAAACTGACACTGTATTGAAGGGTTTTCTTAGTTGCTTGCAAAATCTGATTTCTAGAAACTTGCCAAATAATATATAGAGGACACATGTTTCTTTCAGTGTAAGATCGAAATATCTTTTATCGAGGGTACTTAAGATGGCGATGCTACGAGTGAAAATGTAAAATCTATTGTTTACTAGATGAAGATTATTTGATCTTACATGTAAAACATAAACATTTTTCTGTTTCATGTCTTGTCAGTGGCTTTATCTGAATTTTATCCGTTATGTTGAAATAAAGAATATATTGTGAAATTACCATATATAATATCGGTTATACTTCTTCAATTATTGGCTAAAACAGGTACAAGCAATTAACACGACAAGCACTCCTTAGCAGCATTATTAAAACTATGTTTTTCACTAAAAAAAATTCACTAAAAAAACTTAAACGATATATTTTTCCTAAACAGTCATATAGTAAATGTGATGAAAATATAGTATATTGGCGATACAGATGTAGATATTGACAAATATACGGCGAATGTGTTCGTGCTCTACATGTTTAAACTATGCGGAAACACTGAGAAATACTGACAAATTAATGACATTTACATGTACTTAACACCATTACTCATTAATGCGATCATGGTTTCTCTCACAAATAATCATATTTTCTATACGTTAGTTCTTGGTGGCCGCTTTGCATGATCTCAGTTTGGGCTAGATTTTTCTTTCATTACACTCGGTCAGCTCAGACCAACAGTAGGGAGTACCAGTTGGGTGTAAAGTCTGAAATTGCTCGAACAATCTACAGTCAAACTTCGTTTGCTCGAATTCGGACAACTCATACACAGCCCTCCGCTCAAATTCATCGTCAATGTCTTGCAAAATTCCTGAGTAATATAAATTTGCCGATAACTCGAACTACCGATAACACAAACAAGTTTTGTCGGTCCCGGAAAGTTCGAAATAACGACGTCCGACTGCATTTAACATTTTTATAGTACCGCTTGAGCGAATATATTGTATGACCACTTTTAAATGCTTTAAACAATAAATGAACCTCATTTGTCCGGAAGAAAGATACGTGTAGCGTTAGTAATCTTACATTTTAAAGGTACAATAAAAAGTGCAACACGTCTGAGAAATTTAATATTGTATTGGCCCCGAGTATAACAGAAACGGTATTGTCCCGTTCAATATGAACGGACATGAATGATCGAAATATGGCCAAATGTAACACCTTTTTAATTGTTTCAGTAGTCCCTAGTGCATGGTGCCAAAGTCATGATCAAGATGCTTCGCGGGAACGTCCAGTCGCGCCCCATCGTATGGAGGTACAGACTATCAAACCAGATGACCCCAGGGCCCGGTTAAAAGGACTATGCAGAGATGGTTGGTCTCCTGGGAGAATGAAAGACTTTTCTGGAAAAGAAATTCCAATATGTTTAAAAATAAATCCAGAGGCCCTGACGTGGTCAGAGGCCCAGCAGGAATGTAGAAGGGACTATGGTTTCTTGATGAAGTTCGACTCCAGAGCAACAATTGACGAAACCGATTTGCTGTCGTCAGTCATAACTAATGGTAAAACATATTACGTAACAAACTCAAGTTAACGGCGTAGTCATGTCAGATAAACCCAGATATCTGTTGTTGTTTTTTATTTTCTCTGTTGTAATACATTTTTTTTTGTATTTGAAATGAGAATAATTTGCATCTATATCAACATGTTCACCTTGTAACGCCGAATTGCAACACTTGCATTGAATTGCGGTTTTAGATCTACAAGCTAGCTCGGGTATTGGAAATATTACTTACTCTTTCATAAATTTTCTAAAAATGACCGCAAATCGGCGTTACCAGTTGAAAGCGGTGTTTTTGAGTTTATTTTCAAATAGCTTAGGTATTAAATGGTATGAAGTTAACATTGCGAGATATATTTTGTGAAAATGACTTTTGACTTTCAAGACACTACAATAAAGATTTCGGATAATACAGTTACTTTATAGATCTTTAATTAATATTACAGATATTACTAAGTTTTGGACCGGGATGCATTCGGAGAATAGTCATCTTATTTGGGACGATCTCATTCCAAACCAAGTCAGGCCGCACAACAGGTAAGATAAGATTTGTTTGTTTGTTTTGGATTTAGCGCCGTTTTTCAACAGTATTTCAGTTATATGTTACGGCCGGTGTAACATTAAATATTGACCCCGTTGAAAGTTGACCCAATTGATCAAAGTTCAGTGTTGAAATGTTGGCGTTCAACGTTGAAAAAGGACCTTTCAGTGATCAAAATTTAATGTTGAAATGTTGACGGGGTCAATTCTTAACGTTGAAAAAGGAGCCAAGGGGTCTATTTTCAACGGGGTCAGTATTTAATGTTTCACCGGCAGTTAACATAACCACTGTTCCTGATTTCTGTACACGTACTAACATGTTCCCCGCAAGAAAATGTCAACTTTCCGACATGATTTAGAGGTGGAGGACGATATTATCTATCAAACTGTTCGTCCGTCCGTCTGAAATTGAAAATGTTCTTAATTCAAAATGTATTTCAGCTAGAAGAACCAAACTTCACATAATTATTAATTAGCACATTTGCTAACATATGGTATTTTCCCCTTGACTCTGTAAAAGGAGAGTTTTCCCCTTGCTTTTTGGGGGAAACTAATTAAAAAAATATTTCAGCTAGACCCAGTAAAAGCAGAGTTTTTCTCCTTTAATTTGTTTGGGGGAAAAAAGAAAATACTTATAATTAAAAAATTACTTAAGCTGGTATCACCAAAACTTTATATAATTATTAATTAGAACATAAACTTTGCTTATATATATATAGTATTATTCCACTTGACCCAGTAAAACAGAGTATTACTCAGTATGATTTGGTAAGATATAAGGATTTTTGACTGTAAGTTAAGATAACTAAAGGTTGGTGGTGCATGTACATCTTTCATAGGATCTCTTTAGTTACTTCAGAGTTGTTGCCCTTCAGTTGCTCTAAAATTCATAAATTCCTACGGAAAAAGTAACCCATTGATGGATCTTCATAAAACTTAAGACAAATATAGATCACTATAGGGGATTTTCTATCTGATTTTGTAAAAGGCAGAAACCAGTACCCCATTCTCCGGTCCTTTTTTGATAATTTGTATATGTGTGGAAACACGATATTTACATATACTCATGTTAACTTACGCACATTAAAAATTTAACGGAATTGCGTCTTTTCAGCGCAAACGGTACGTTACGCCAAGAGAGACCCTGGATCTGGGATAGCAGTCTAGTACCAAACAGACCACAGTACTGTGGTCAGATGAATGTGGAAATGGAAGATAAAAGGCGAAGAAAGAAGCGATCAAGCGATGATGATTCAAGTGACAATAATTTTCCCAGTTTCGATTTTTCCAACTTTAGAAGCAGCATGTTTAATAATGATTTCCCCCAATCAAATAAAGAACTTCCACCAACAAGCGCGTTTGAGACACTGCTGTCTCGAACTCAGATGTCGGACCAACTTGCAGAACTTCCTGGAATACTTGGACTTCAGAGCGAGCACCAAATTCCTGGTTCCGGGAATCCTGATGCAAACATTCAAAATGGCGGACTTGCCACTGACATGCCTACTTTTGGAACGACGTCTAATTTCGAACAACAAGACACTGACACAGTTACTCCGTTTGAAAATATTGAATCAAACAATGGAGATACAACGAATACAGATTCAAATGAAAATCCAGTTACAAATCCTTTGCTTACGTCAGTTAAAGAAATTGCTGCAAAAATTGAATCAAATTCAGGTGATCTACCAACGCCTACTCCGACAGAAGCTATTGAAGCACTAAGAGACCTAATGCAACAGAACGCTGAAAACTTAAAGCCAGAGATCTCTGACTTAAAAGTACCCGATAACTCATTTGTAAGTGGAACTACTGTTGTTCCTCCTACAACTGAAGGTTCTAGTGACTCTAATGGATTAGATGTGGGAACTGCTGATGACACCCTTAAGCTAGACAATCTAGAATTGAAAGAAATAGGAAAAGATGATTTGCCAACAATGGACAGAGTAGATGATTCTAATAAACTTTTCCCCACAGATGCAAAAGTTACAGACGGTGGAACAGGAGATGACAGTAGCTCTTCAAACGTTCCGGATATGATATTCCCTAAAGCAGACACAAAGGATGACAACAGTAAAGGTATTGCTGAAACACTTTCTGACAATTTAAAAGACGTTGCTGACGTTCCGGATTCCACCGATGATGCATCACCTGACGGCTCCCTAGGATTTGGACAACTGACAGACTTTTTAACAAACACGGCTGTAAATGAAGCTATGGATTTAAGTAATACAAAGGACACTTTTGATAATGGTAAGGATATTGTGGATGATTTATCTCAAGGAACTAGCCAGATAGACTCGGATGATTTTTCAAATGACAATAAACCTGATGTTCTAACAACTGTATTAAAAGAGACAGAAAAATCAGAGATAGAAAATATTGATCCGTTGAATACTATTTCTGAAACTAGTGAAAAGTTAGATTCAGTTTTAAAAGATGAAGCTGACAAAGATAATTCTCTTGATGACGTTATCAGTACTGTAGATTTGACAGACGAAAGTACAGATTTTAAAATGAATGAGGGCCTGGAAAATGTGAAAGAAAGTTTTGATAATCTACTACCGGAATCTTCTTCTCTAGATGATGTACCAGCTATAGATACACCAGAGACAGATGAACTTGTCACAGATGCTAATAATGATGAGTCAAATTTTGATCAGATTGAGACTGATAAAGATAAAAAATTAGATCATTTAAATAAACAAGAAACATTTGAAAATATAAATGAAGCTGTTGACATGATAACTGATACTAAAGACGATATTTCCGACTTTGAAATACTAAAAGGTAATAGTGTATTAGAAAATACCGATGAAGGAAATAGAGCGCACATAGCAGACATGCATGACAATGATGTAAAATCACATATAGATCAAATCAGTGATTCGGAGATAAACCTCGGAGAACAAATAGAAGATTCTGATCATATTGGAGGAAGCTCAGATGATGTTAGGCATTCTGAAGACATTGTTAGAGATAGTGGGAATTTTGAAGAAACCAAGGAAAATGATAAACCTGAAGTTGAGATGGAACCGGTGAAAACAGATTACTTTGACGATATGTCTGAAAGACTAGGTATGTCAGAGGAGACACCTGAAAATGAAAGCAAAAACGTTGCAGATGAGGATAAAGATATTCTCCCTGATACAGTAGATGATCCTCTAGACTATTTAAAAGGAACATCTGAAAATTCGTTCAACCAGGAATCTTTTCGTGGGACAGACACAGGCATTAGTACTGACGACATTGAAAATACTGATGATGTGGTTGGTAGTAAAGTTGATCAAACTGAACAAAACGATGACGGACACACTAAAAGAGATTCTGACTGGTCAGAATTTGACTGGAATAACAACGACCAAGAAACTGCTACAGATAGTGCTGCATCGGAAGTTGATGACTATGATGTAAGTGATCCTCGAAGTTTTGTTCAAGAAGATATAAATGCGGATGAAAACGACTTTGGGGAAAATAATGATAAAACTGACATTAATGAAAATAATTTTGGGAGAAATGACCAAAACAGTGACATTAATGAAAAAGATTTTGAGGGAAATAATGAAAATAATGAAAATAATGACATGGTTGAAAATGATGCTGAAGGAAATACTCAGAGTAATGACATGTATGAAAATTTAGAAAACGAAAATATAGATGATACACAGGCTGTGCTTAGTGATAATGATCATGAGACATTAGATGGACTTCACGCTGAAGCAGACGACAATTTAGGACAGGAAAATGAAGCAAACGCGAACTTAGAGAGGGATTTTCCAGATTCCTATTTTGAAGACAAAGAAGAACGAGACCGTTTTGATGAAATACCAGATTTGGCAGAAGATGTTGTAGAAAACAATCGCAAGACAGCTTTAATGCCAATAATAGAGAGTAAAGAGATGCAGCTAGCTTCGTGTGAAGTCAAACTACCTTCTGTCTGTTTTAGTTATGAAGTTGAAGTTATGGATAAAGGTGGGTAATCATTTGATTTTGACAAAAAAATTAAAAAGACTTTTTTGTCGAAGAAGAAGAACAATTGCTATGATCTTGATACTTCCGAACATCTTTCAGTTGTTCTAGTTACTAGTATGCTTTGATTAAATGGTGTTTGATAACTTGTGTAGATAAAATCAAGTTAACTGATGTTTGAATGAGTTAAGGACCTATTTTCTTCAATGTCTGTATATTTGTTTTGGATATATATACGCTACATTTGTTCAGTCTTGTAAAATACCGTACCAGTGCTTCTCTATTGGTTAATACAAATGCGGGTACGCAACTGGTCTTCAAGTGTAAGTTCTGAATTTCGGCTGCTATCATGAACTGAGTCAATCTTCCTCCACACACCGAGTGTGAAATCTTAACAATTTGAAATATTCCATTTGACCCTATTTCCAATGTAGCATACCAAATAACATTGATATTTTCCAGAATAGGTTAAAGTGTCTATTAACTTTCTCAGTGATAAAAAGATGCGTCTTTCATTGCTTTCTAGGATTTGTTTCGATTCATTTATTTGAACCCACCGTCAAATAGTTCATAAAATTGTTATATCTTTGAACAGCTTCTACTTGTGATACTGGCTGGTACGGTCACGTGCTTCTTGACACGTGCTATCAGATACTCGAAAAGAAAATGAGCTACAGGAAGGCAGTTTTAGAATGTCAGTCAAAGAGTGCGAGACTCGTTTTGGCAGGAAGCGATTTCGAGCGGATGTTTGTTCTCACTGCGGTCATGAAAGATGGTAAACTATTTAGAGGTGAGATTAATAGATCTAGCAGAAATAGATCGACATGTAATCACTTCAATAAGGACAATGCATTATTTGCTCATTTTCATTAAGTAAAAATGTTTTGAATAATACTTCAAGAACCATTCACTGGTTTATGGTGCGGATGAAAATATTTGGCTCTAGGGTAACAGTTTGGGCGGTATCGAGGGCCAGATATTTCTACCCGAACCTTCAACAAGTGATAGATTCTTTTTTCTTGCTTACCCTATTCTTGATAGAATAAAATGAATGATTTCTTTTAAGCACTATTTTATCATAGTATGAATTTACACAGACTTCGTGGTTGGATTAATCCATGAAATTTTATCACAACGGAGCGGTAAATTCCCATCGTTTTGTGTTCAGAAGTCAAAAGCAATGGATATATTTCCCAACCAAATAATCTAGCATTTTTGCCCAACGAAATTTCATCCACACCAAATTAAACAATTTTACACTACGGAATTGTATTTCAATAAGGATAAAACGGACCTACTACATATGATAAAAGAATGTATTCAAAAATGCCATTTTAGAATTTGCTTTCGTTAACTTGCAACGATTCTGTTTGTATTACTATATATATAGAATGTTTGTGCATATATGTTATGTTCTCCAGGGAACAGTGCAAACAGTCCGGTTTTTAGTTTATTCTTCTGTTTATAATTGAGTGTAAAGATCAAATTTGATGATTTTATGTCAGACCTCTATAATTTTTTTCTATCTTATACCAGGTGCCAAGTTTTGGATGGAGTCGCCAAATGATAAATTGAATTGTAATTATTTCGACGAGAGAGGAATCGATATTATGAGCAGTTGCAATTCCAAATTAAATGTCGTCTGCGTCAAGGATGCCAAATCACTTTGTATGTATAAATGCGCGATTTTTCACTTCACCATTTAAATTGACACATGTGAGTGCCCAGGCCAAGAAAGTTAAATCATGTTTTGTTGAATAAAGAGGTGTAATATCGAACAAAAGAAAAGAACGCGAAAATTCAGCCATGTTTAACATACTTAACATGGCTGCAACTCCTTTCAACTCTATTACCGGTTGTGTGCTTCTTCTGTACGACATGCTTAAACATTTACCACTTTGTTACTACACTATGAAGGAAGGTTCATAGACAAAATTCCTGCGAACATGATATATGATATATATATATATTATCTAATTATTTATATTTGACAAAACAATATGTGATAGAACATACTGTAAAACAGGCGAAACACCACCAGATTATGCCAAGAATCTAAAAAAATAATCAAATTTTGGCGCCACAGATGTTTCGTTGTTGTTTTAACTTGTACACTCTCGTGTTTCAACAGCTGTATACAAGGTGAACAACCAGCCATTCTACAACGAAGATGCGGCAAGTTTGTACGACAACGCAGGCGTGCAGAGGCTGTTCTCATCCCGCAGGGGAGACAACAAGATTCCTTGTGAACTGACGAGTGCAGCTTCCGAATTCCCTGTTCTTTGGTTTAAAGACGGACTTCTTGTAGAAACCAAAGATACTTGTATGTATTTTTATTACGTTGCTCAAAACTAATTTTACAACATCTTTCAACAGTTAGTACGAATAAGTTAATATAATATATGCTAGTAAGCCGGGGATAATTGTTTCTTTCAGTTTAAGCTCAAAAATAGCTTTCATCGAATAAACAGCAAATGCGATATTTATTTTTCGTGAGTGGCCATAACCATGCGTAAAAATGTAACTTATGGATCTCATAAGATTTGGATCTTGCATATAATAAAAATTTTCTTTTTATTTCATGTTTAAACTAAATATGAACCATTAACAGGTTCTTGTTAGTGAAACCTATATTTCATACATTGCACTGTGAAAATGCTAAATATATATCACCCTGATATTCCATTGGTCCACAGAAAAATATGCAATAAAACAAAATTGTTTCATCTCATTAACATATATTTTGTAAAATAAGAATGGATACGTTATTGAAATGTAAGGATTAAGCTATGATGCAAATAGAGGATATTTGTTTGTTTCAATGTAGCATCGAGCTTACTATCTTTCAACGTGTATGCACCAGATGTATTAGTTTCAATAGTGACAATGTAAGATCTAGTCTTCAATAAGTGAACGCTATAAATTTCACTGTTATATTTCTAACCTGTCAATATAATACAAAAAACTACTTTTTAGTAAGTATGCATGATTAATTGGATGCAAGAAAAACATTTCGAATAAAGTCTTGTTTTAAGACATTTGAATTAATAAGGTAACAAATATAAAATAATACGATAATTGTCGTAAAAAGTAGTTGAAGCTTTTACGCAAATGCAAGAATTGCGTCGACAGACTGCATGAAATTTGATTTTCAAGAAATATTTATTTAAGGTAGTTCTGCACGTTTGATAAACCGGAAGTGATGGCGTAACGTTATTTATCCAGAAAACGTAGAATAAAGCCTGGATTCGGCGTACGGAAATGAAAATAATTTTACGATTTAATCGAAACCTGTGAATAAATTTATTACAGTGGCATTGTTGCTATATTTCTAAAGTCAAAATATGATATTAAAACATATGACACGTTAAAAAATTAAAAAAATGTCTTAAAATTAGCGTGAAATGTCCGGTTCATTTTAATCTTAGTCAAATATCTCAAAAATAAGCACACAGACCTATACATTTTATTTCACCAAATTATAGGCCATATGTTTATTTACAACTGTGAGAAGTTTCATCAAAATCTACATTGTAGAAAAATTTCTATTCGCGAAAATGTTATGAAAGTTATGATTTTCCCATAGACTCCCATTATGAAATATTGCGTGAGGTCCAAATTTTTCAAATCAGTCTAGCAAAAAATCAAGCACATGACCCTATCTTTTTTATTTGCTGAATTTTCAAGGTATATTCTGAAGTTTTGAAAAATCAGAGTTTAATCAAATTCTACATTGTAGAAAAAAATTCGATCCAAACGTGTAGAACTACCTTAAGAATTACTTTTTCTTTTTTCAGACGTTTCGAATGACATTTCACTTTTCTTAAACTCCGAGTTGGTATCGTCCATCAGCATGGTAACAGACCGTAGCCTGGCAATGCCAGCTCTACAGGGTCTGTACTGGTGTGAGGTATGGGACAGACAAACGCTGACCAGAAAAAGATCAAAGTCATTCAAAGTTCGATTTTCAGGTATTTTAATAATTTATGTATATAGAGTCATACTAATTGTGCTTTCCCATATACTGTTGTGTCCTTTTCTTGGTTGGTTTTTTTTTAACTTTTTCACCACATTAACGCAAGGCTTTGATTATTTATTTACAAATGTCATTCATTTTCAAAGGGGGACAACTTGTTTAGAATATTTTAAGTATCCGTCGTACGGAACAGTACGGCAGAACATGTAATGGTCAGGTAAAATATTGGTAAAGATGTTGTTCGTTTATCAAATATTTCTGTGTTTGATGATATACTCCTAAATCTTAACGATATAAAAATTGTTTCAGTGAAAATAATGTCATGCTGGTACATTCTTTCGTTTCGTTTAATTATTCAGTACTCAGAAATTAACGTGCGTCTAAAATCTTTACTATAACATTATCATTTTACTGCTCCGTACACGTCAAACGCAATTGATAAATGGCAGTATACTGATAACGTAATAAAAAGTCACGGTAGTTAATCAATTTCTCAGCAGAAAAAAAAAACACTCTGTTCCAAAGGAATAATGCAAAATCGACAAGAGATTTCAGTAGATGTCTAACATATGTATAATATTTGTACATATATATACAGATTAACTACATAATAATATAGAGGCGGGTAATGCAACCAATTTTGATACTTTGTAGACGTTATTTCATTCCACGGTTCAATGGAGTTGTCGCCCTTTTCTCACAAGAATGAGCTGCTTTTCAACATGATGAATCAGAAGTTCCCTGAACTTGTTGCCATAGAGACGGACATCAAGAAAGTCTTCAAAGATGTTCTGCCAATGATACAGACTCGTCTGCCAGATGTAGCAGACGTGTTTACATACATAGATGGAATCAGGTAGACTTCTTTAAAATGAGTTACCCTTTCGAGAAGTACCGTATTTACGGTCCTTAATAATTGTTTATGTTATAATGATTCAGAATGCAGATGGTTAATACCACACCAATGTTCTCCGGATGCAGTTTCTATTACATCTTGTCATCGGAAACACTTTGATAATTTGCAATTGTAATTTTATCAAAACAGTTCTTTCATGTCACTTTGATGTTGTTTCAAAACATCGACGTATAAAAATTCTCTTGCCAAGTGTATGTCATGTTCTTGAGCTTTAAATCATAATAAGGGGATTTATTATATATTTTTATTTTATATAAAAATATTCCTTTTCAGGTGGAGTAATCTTTTACCTTGTTTTAATAAATTACAGGTCGAATCCAAACGTGCTCGAGTATCATACATATTTTTACCTTAACAAAGACTATAGTACGAACGACGAAGATTTAATTTATAACAGAATAAAAGCCGCTCTACGATCAAAACTTGGAAACCGGTTCTACATGGCGGAACTTCCGGGTCACACCCCACTAGCGGCATTCAGGACAATGTCACTCCAGAGTACAGGTATAAAATATATCGACTTATTCCAATGTTGAATGAATCAGTTATTTCATTCAGAGTGTGTTTTTTCACGTTTCTGTTTGCTACGTGTGTTTATCATGTTACAAGGTTACCACTGTCAAATACAAATGTAATAAGTTTTATAGGTGAGATGGTAAGCAGTGTAAAATATGTCATATTCTTGTTCATTGGCTTTCATAGGAATGAGTACATTATGGGTTGAGTTTGATTTATTTCAAAAACTGCATGCAGTTCTGAGGAAGTTTATGCGTGCTAGATCTACTTGTTTAAACATGCGCACACCGAATGTTGGACGGAAAACTTGTATTAATTAATGAAGGAGTTACAACAGTTATCCATTCAGTCATTGACTTAAGTATTCTTCTGTTACATGAAGGAAGCTACAAAAGAAATTTGGATTAAGTAAGTTGAACTTCATGTTTTTCAGTGGCCTGTCCAGCTGCCTCGTTGCAGACGACAAGAGACCTGTACGGCCATACAATCCCGGTGAAAGTCTTTTCTTTCCCTAAAGCTCTCCTTGGAGAATTTGCCAACAGCATCGATAATTGCAGTAAGTAATACATCACTTCAAATAATGAAGAATATTTTCAAAAGAAAATCAACTTTAAAGTGGCATTATGTGCATCTTACTGCACACAGTGTGTTTTTGGTGAATGTTTTATAAAAGCAATTTTCGGTTGCTGTGCATTTAAGTGTGTTAAATTAATGATAATGCCACATAAGTATTTGAAGTTGATGCTTTAGAAATAAAGAAATCAGACTAATAAAATAATAGTTCTTTTTTCAATCTTCTACGCAGTGATCTCCCTTACCTATAGGTAGATATTTCTGAAGTTGAAGGGAAGCAACTCCTGCATACAGTTTGACTTTTCTTAAAAAGACTGCCCCAGTCAAAATAAGAAAATTCATATATGGAATATTATTATTTCGTACTGGTAACAAGAAGAGTTTGGTATATTGGGTTAAAAGCCATGATATCCTCCACCCTTTTTACACACACATCAATTTCAGCTGCATTTTTACTTGAAAAATAATTCCACTTTAATATAAATTTGGAATGGTGAAGAACTCTCAAAGTCAACGTTCAGAGCTATTCGTGTTAACAGTATCATTTTTAAGCCCGACCACTTAGCTCAGTATGGAGAGCGCAGATTTACGGATCGTGGGTATGTTCTCCGTGACGATTTGATTAAAGACATTGTGTCTGAAATTATTCGTCCTTCACCTCTGATTTTTGTGGGGAAGTTGGCAGTTACTTACTGAGCAGGTTTACAGGTTTGTAATGGTACAGGATCCAGGAACACTGGTTAGGTTAACTGCCCGCCGTTACATAACTGAATACTGTCGATAAACGGCGTTAAGTCAAACACAAACAAACAAAAGATCTTTTTCAAGACTGACGTCACTTCCTGTTGCAGGTATAACAAACCGGCTACCGTCCGGGACAGCCCGTTGCCTAGGAGATTTCTACACCGGCGCTTACTGGGGTGAGGTTGTCGCAAATGAATGCATTGAAGAAGGAGATCTGGACGAGTTCAATAATGAAATATGGGGAGCATCACCATATACTGATAAACTAACAGAAATTGCACAAGTAAGTTCTTTTAACCTTTAGTCTGCTAAATTTCTAAAATGGAGTGGACTGGTCTATAATTCAATTTGGGCAATACCACTTATTATTCGAAGGGGTTTTCACTGGAAATTTATTGACTGAATAGCAAACAGTGCAGACCATATGTCAGAATAATTTGTGTTTGATATATTGATAACGTAACACATTAAGCACAGATAGTGCTTGACTCCCTTTCCATGCTATCATTTCTATAATTATTGTTGAATTGCTGTAAATAATAGGATTTGGGTCATTTGTGGCTGATTTTGGTTAATTATGTTAATAGCTGGATCCCAGCATCACACATTATGTCATTACAATAGTTAAAGGGAACCAGGTATTTGATAGAGCAAGTGCACGTTGTAAAATACTACGTATAAATTTGGACCAATCAGAAAACGTTCTATAAATAGCACCAATCAAAGCTCACGTCTGCTAAGGTATAAATAGGTAGATGGAGGACAGAGAGATTATTCGGTATCCAGCGACAGAAGAAGACACATCGAGGATTCAGCTTATAATTTATCCCAGAACCTTGATAAGTAGGTTATTGCAACTACACTGTCAGGGCGTATAAATTAGTAAGAAGAAAACGTTTGAAGTTCATAGACTAAAGAAGAGTTGCAGAATTTCAACAAGGTTTTGAGCTAAAGGGTCAGGCATATGAGTTTTACCTTAAGGGTAGTTGAATGCTGTAGACGATAGCAAATATAGCCTGAGCATCGGAAAGCTGAGACAGACCCAGAGTTTGGTAATATACTGAGATAGTAGGAGAGTTCAACCTTATAGACGGTTCAACGTTATTGGCGAAGTACAGCCAAGGTATTGGGGATATACCTATATGGTAGTTGGATGCTACATGTGATAGCATATAGGCGCTGAGCATCCAGGAGTCAGGGCAATCATATAGAGTTGCAACTTCAATTAAGAGGACAAAGGCCGAGCATCTATGCGATAGGACTCGTATGTTGTTGATTCAAAGACATTGTCTGACGGGAACTTCAACAAAAAGACCAGTCAATCACAGAGTCTCCAGCCTATAGGAGTTTGACCTAATTATTATTAATTGAAGATTGTTAGTTTGAAACATTTAGTGATTTGCCTGATCCCTTAAATTACCTAGCTCATAATTGAAATCATTTACGAATCATTTAGGCAAGGTAGAGGAAAATTCTATGTATGAGATATTTGGTCTCACCAGCTATACATTTTAACAAAAAACATTCTACTTCGTTTGTCAGCTAGTCTAAGACATAGTCACCTTAGCGATAGGACCCATTTCATTGTTCAAGATACTAAAGGCGTAGGCACTTCCCTGGGTCATATAACTCGTATCCTGACACCATATCAGTTCAGGCTGATCATGGTCTGCACTGGTCGCAAAGGCAGAATCATTTGCCGCCAACAGGGTAAAGGTTAAATAATGAAACTGGGTTGGGTTACACTTTAATTGATTTACTTCAGCTTTTTGAAAAGAAAATACTTGACAATAGTTCATGTGATTTTGATATTATTAAATATTTTTAGTCACGTTTTGAAAGATGTTGGTTGTAAATTTAAGTCTAAGTCTAAAACACAAATATATATGGGCACTGATTTCTCTGTGTACAAGGCTGATCAAATAGTGATATTTATATGTTAATTCAGTTACTGATGTTTATATTTACGAAGTTGTGTTAAATGATTATGATATACTAGACCTAACATTGATTTGATGAAATGGCTTTTGAGTTTGAAAGGTAAAGAAGCTCAATTAAAATGTGCCAGAAAAAATCTTCTATTCAATATTTTTGCTTTGCCTTCAGGTTACAGTGGATGCAAGAAACGTGGAGAAAATTGTATCAGAAATAGCAAATATTGCCAAGGTGGCGCCAAAATTTACACCAACCGACATAAACAAGATAGCAGATGTTCTAGATCACACGACGCAAGTTCGTAATTTACCACCAGAGGTAAGAATATAACATTTATAATACCATTGTTTTTGTTATATTGTTGTTGTTTTTTTCCTGGTGAGGGATTTATTTGTTGACATTTGAATAAAGAGAATTTTGTCTGGTGCTTCTGCTAATGTTGGTTCAGCTGTTAATTAAATTCTATATATTAAATCACTTAAAGAAACATTAAAGGGACTTGAATTCCTTGATTTAATAAATGAAATAGATTGTTCAGTTAAGTAATGTGTACGTATTGTTCTCACAGGTTGGTGAGAACGTGTTAAAGACAGTGGACCGTCTAATGAGAATCAGTGATAAAGAAACACATGTAGCTAATGTAGAAACGAAGGCTGCCAACAGGTAAAAGTCGTTTACTGTTTTTGCAACAAATCTTTAGTTATATTTAGCTTTCAGATCTCGGTTTAACGGTATGTTGCAACAATAGTTCAGTTTTATGTAGTGATAGTTCATTTTTTCGTCACGTTGGTTTGACTATGTTTTGCAACTGTCTCATGGCTTTCAGTGAAATACTGGAATATATCAGTGAAGTGAAATTGATAGTCTCAGTGAAAATATCATTTTTTGGTTATTTTTTCACTGATATCGAAATACACGTGAATGCTAAAGAATATGAATTAGATCTATTCAGAATTGAAATTCTGTCCTAAATCTACTTCAGTAAGATATAGATACATATAATACCCAATCTGACTAAAGTGCATCTCCTATTACGCTACGCATAGGATCTGACAACGAGCTATTGATGGCCTCGTTCTGACAACCCTTCCGCTAGCCAATCAAAAGTTAACTTACAACATTCTGCAAGCTTTAAAAAGCCTTGGTATTTGATATTAACAATTTTTATGTAGAAAAATGTCAGATACCCGGTTAGCTCAGTCGGTAGCGCACTTTCTCTGTAAGCGAGAGGTCCCGGGTTCGAGCCCTGGATTAACTGCAACTTTTTCTTACTCTTTGACATTCGAACAAGTTGTCTGATTGGTTCAAACAAAAATAGATTTGCGCAAATAAAAATAGCGATCTTGGAAATCCAAAATATACAGAAGACGAATGTGAATGGGTCGTTCTCAGATCTTCGTTTAGAAGATCAAATACTTTAGTCAGATTGATATAATACCTATACATCTATATAATTACCTATACGAACATAAAGATATACGCTCCACTGCATCAAATGTAAAACAAATTTAGATTGTATTATTTTTTTCCAACATAGATTGACGTCACAATGTTATGTTGCGTGGGTAAAATGAGTATAAATTGGTTTAAACGATTGATAATACATAGAATAAAGAGAAAATTTGTTTGTTTTGCGCGTAAGATCGAAACTTAACACAACATTTTACATTTTCACTCATGGCTGCACCAGTCGTGAAAATATTGCGTCTACCGTGGTGTTCAACAAGTGAAAGAAATTTGATATTACACTGAAACAAAGAATATCCTGTTTTTTTACCTTTTTTACCCAAGATGAAGGCATTGAAAGCCGAAACTTGTTGGGAATAAATCTAATAACAGTTTGAAGTTGTTCTTCCATTTTCTATTATATTACCTTTTTTATAAATTTCTTTTTTCAGTTAAGAATGAAATTAAATACCACAATTTTAACACTCATCTGTTTTTCTTATAAATAACATCAGTTCTGTAAATTAATTAATTTGACATATATATACATATATATATACTCTTTATTTCCACTTTTCAGTGATTATAACATATATAACAACTATTTACATGTACATGAGAAAACATGAAACAAATTTAGTATAAACAAGGAATACATAATTATCAAACATGTGTGAATAGAGTTCATTATTATAGTATGTTTCGATATTAACACAGCAAAATCATATACATATATTGGGATTCAATGGCATACATTTAACACATATATCAAAAAGATATAATTTTAAGTGTATTTCTTTTCATAAATCACCAAATAGATAGAGCAAATATCACTTAGACTACTAATAAAGCAAGTTGTTACGACTTTTTACAATTCAATGGAATTTGAAACTCGCGTTTAGATAAGCTATATAGAACGATCACTTCGTATACTTAAAATGGTCGTTTTTTCGCCCCCTTGTATTAAGGTATCTTGCCGAAACGAAATACAAGATATCTAAATGGAGAAAAAAAAAAAAAAAAAAAAAAAAAAAAAAAAAAAAAAAAAAAAAAAAAAACAACAACAACAACATGAATATGTCTTCAGTACATTCTTAGGGCAAATTTACATCTTATTTTGAATTAACAAAATAATTTGTATGCCCTCTGTACAGTGCAAATGAAGTTATACGCCATGTGTATATAGCACCGGGACTTGCTAGCATCAGACCCTAGAAAATTCAGAATATCGGGATCTATTAAACAGCGCAAAAAATGCTCTGAGCTTCCACAGCGAATGTGCTGATAGACTGACGGTCCAAAATTTTGGAGGACTGTTAGAAGAAATGACTTTCTAATTTCAGCGAAAACAGGGCATTCCGAAATAATGTGCCTATTTATATCACATTCTTGACCTTGACAAACTAGACAGCTTACGACGTTGCGCATATCTACGAACGTTAGTATTCTTATCACGTTTAGAACGTAACGTAAAAGTTGTTTCGTATCTGCTAATAGGTATATTCTGGAGGGGGAGCATACTGTGTGAATGGATCTAAATCTACAGAACTCGGGGTCAGATTCTATTCTTTCTTCCCAGTTAATGTCCTGGTATGTATTAATGCTATTCGATACCATGGATTTCCAGGTCCATTTACTCGGGAATATTGAAAATTGGATATAGTCATTCAGATATTTGAATAAACCATATTTGACCAAGATTCGGCATATGTCTGGGATAAATCCTAACTGATTTTTAGCTCCTTTCAGCATGAAAAGATTTAGCCGCAGATCAAAAATTTGCTTGGCAAGGCATTCATTTGGCATCTGACAGAGCTTCTGTAGGAAACATAGCTTCCGTCTGTCTACAAGGGATTCGAAGGAACGCCATCCTAAGAGTGAGAGGGCCATATCAGTACGTGTTCTAGTTGGTAATTTTTGGACAGATTTGGCTGCTAGTCGCAAAAAGCGTTCAAGTAATAATGAATCTTTTTGGGTTAGATTATGCCACAATTCGCATCCATACAGTGCGACTGGAATGGAGACCTTTTCGACCAGGCTTGCCAGTACTAATGGATTTACTTCCCCTGGCTGGGATTCTATAGACAGGACTGAGAACAATGATGACTTGGCTTTTCTGCACCGTGTATACACAGCACTGGAACTGCTGAGCGATTTATGAAGCTCAATACCAACATGTTTAGTATTACAGCAGGACTCTATATTGGATGTCCCAAAGTTTAATGAGTATTCGGATGACCTTGAATCACCAAATACAACTAGCTTAGACTTTGAGTCGTTGAACTGGTATCTCCAAAGTGATGCATAGTTTCTAACAATATCTGTACATAGCTTTAGTGATGTTAAGTTAGGGCAAAGTAAGGTAAGGTCATCCGCAAGTGTAGGATTGCCACACTTCAGGTGACCTATGATACATCCATTATGGCTCTGCTGTAGAGTGTTGAGTAATTCATCTATATATAAAAGGTAGAGCCAAGTGGACAAGACTCCCCCTTGTCGTACCCCTTGCAGGACTGGGAAACTCTCAGACTTAACACCATTTACAAGAACACAGCTTTTAATGTTTGAATAGCTGGCATGTATTGTCCTTACAAAGCGCTTATTAATTCCAAAATCTAACATCTTAACAAACATGCCATTATGCCATACTGTATCAAAGGCAGCACTTGTGTCTAAGAATAGTGCGAATACCTTGCTTGAATGTTCCATATAATGGGCAATTGTCTCTTGGAGGTTAAATGACAGAGTTATTGATCCTAGGTGTTCTTGGTAACCATTTTGTTGAATGTTAGGAAATTGTTTACCACAACGTTTGACCCAGTTTTTTAACCTGACATGTGCCAAACTTTCAAACAATTTGTAGATTACCGGTAGCAGGGTAATAGGTCGGTAACTGCTGGTAATTGTGTTTTGGCTTTCCGTCTTTGAGCACAGGGATGATGACTCCTAGTTTACACTGAGCGGGGACATACGAGTGTTTAAGTATAAGATCAAACAGAGATTTTAGGTACTCTAAGAGTGTGGGACCACCATTTATAAGATGCTCATGTACAATGCCATCAAAGCCCGGTGCTTTTCGCTTTTTCAGACACTTTACAAGTTCTGATAATTCTAGAATATCTACTTGTTTATTCAGTATGTCGTCGCATGTGTAACTAACAGTTTCTGCTAGGAAGTCAGCAAAACGTGTATTGATATCTTCATATTGGGATTCATCAAAGCTATCATTTTCTTTTGGGCTAAACACTTTGGAAAAGTGAAGTCTAAATGCATTGGCAATTTCAAATGGGTCTCTAAATGAATTTCCATCAAAGGAAATTTCTGTTACTAAGCCGGATCTTCTATTTTTCTTTCTATTTACAAGTTGCCAGAATAAGCGCATGTCACACTCTGCTGCGTTATTCAGTTCATCATAGTATTTTGTTTCACAGTCAAATATGGCATTCTTCTGGGCATTTCTAAAACAGAGTTTAGCATTTTTGTATGACCTGAAAAAGCCGTTTAAAGCATCTCGCGGTCTTCCAGCGGCCATCCACTGTTTACGTTTTTCTCTTGCAATGAGTGGGCAGATTTTACTTCTTTAGTCCAATATGGTTTAGAATGGATGTTAAACTTAGATGAAGGTAACATTTCTGATGCAGCAAGTTTAACAGAAGATACAATATGTTCATACAAGCAATCAATGACCTCTGAGGAAGAATTAGATTGTTCTAGTTCATGTACATCGATCATTTTAAGCAACATGGACAATTTAACTTGATACTCAGATATGTTATCTGGTGTGCATTTTTGCCATTGTACACTCTGGTTTTTTGGTATGGAATATGCGTCAACAGGAAACGCAAACACAGACAGAATGGGCAAATGATCAGAAACAAGACATATTTCGTCATCAAAGATCGTGTTGAAGTATAACATATCTTGTTGATGATTGTTTATGATAACATAGTCTAATGTTGTTTGAGCTGGCCGAAACGTATATGTACAACCTGAAGTTGCTGCAGGTATGGCGCTATTTTGATCAAGAAAACTCCTGAATGCTTTTTGTCGTTCGTTTTTACATCCCATGGTTAAATCAATGTTCAAATCGCCAGATATGACTACTATACCCGACTGATTAAAACGGAAGTATAAACTTTGTAATACGTCAATACAATCAGTGAACGCCTCATATTCGTAATTAGCTGAGGGCATGTACACAGCAAAAAGGAATAATGATAACGCATTTTTTCGTACTATTTCAATGCCAGTTATACGGTCATGATTAATGCCCTCAATATGTTTTATTGAAAATGCCAGTGTTTTCTTGTAAAGGATAGCAGCGCCTCCCTTACCACACCGGGACAATTGATTAACATCATTTGTACATGTAATACAAGACAGGTAACTAGCATGCAGTGAATTCATGAAATCGTCATGACATGTTTTTAGTTTATGCTCTGTGATTACAGCAATATCTATACTATATTTGTCTAGCAAAACGCTTAGGCTTCCTGCAGAGGACATAATACCTCTAACATTCCATGTAAGTAAATTGCAATTATTACTGTTGTCCATTTTATGTAAAATTAGCAGGAAATACACACAAATAATGTACTTAATAGTCATCATTAGAGTTGTATTTGCTAGACTGACGATTGTCGCTATCTCTCCACCGATTTTCGGCAATCCACTTTCGACAGTACATTTTTCCCGGCCAAGTAGTCTTATCTTCCATTATGTGACACTGATTTTTGTACACAGAAATTTTTGCCGCAAAAGCACCTTTCTTAGTTTTTATCAATTTTGACGCGGCAGGTTTAATATTATAATAATGTAAGAAATCTGCTAATCCTGCGCTATTTGAGCGCCTGTCAATACCACCTATGTAATATCGCTGAGTTCGCCGAGATTTTACGCTTTCGAAGAAAGGCTCTTCTGTATAATCATTTTGTTTAGACTCTTTGTTCATATTTCTATTATCGGGTTGTCGGTTATTCCCGACACTTTCAAATATTGGCTCGTGGTCATTTTGGTGACTATAACTGTTATCATTGTCATTTTCATCTTGTAGCCACCATGCTTTTGGGGAAATATCCCATGGGTTTTTCTCTGTAAGATTTTGATAATTATCATTTTCTGTATGAGAAAGAGAATCGGTATTTCTGTTCGATATTCTTATTTCAATGTGATTTTGTCCCTCATTTTTTTTCGGAGTTGTTTGGATTGCATCGATTTGCTTAGCATCTGGTTGTTTGTTGGATATTGGCAGGGTACCCGAGTTATTTCTTGGATTGATATTATCTTTATTTTTCATCTGGGACAAACTGTTTCTATCATTTAGAGCTTCGTCGGTTTGGGATTTAGTTTTCACAGAACTTGTGCTTTTTGAGAGTTGCAGTTTATGCTCTTTGTCATTTATGTTTTGAATAGTTTCATTTGACAGCAAAGCTGTGTTGCTTGCATTGTTTATGTTGGGATTGTTTTGACACTTTGTTTTAAAGCTTGTTTCTTCATCACCTTTATGCATTTTCGCAGTCATTGCTTTTCCAAGGGACTTTTTCAGTTGGCATATTTCTTTCTCTTGTTCACTGATTTTAGCTTGGTTAACTGAATTCAAATTTTCGAGGGATGAGATTATTTGTCTATCTTGAAATCTTCGCTTTTTCAAATCGCGCACGTCGACTATAAGCTCTCCAATTTGCGATTTCATCTGTGCAATCTCAATGAGCAATGTTTTTGGTAGGTATTCAGTCGGTACTTCTTCAACCGGCTCAGATTTTATACTCCGCAATTTCTTTGTAAAAAGGGCACTTATCACCTTCGGATCACCGTTATTAATGAATTCCTGCAATGCATGACAGTCGCTAGCATTTCTCTTGGAGCAATTTTCGAGTTTAGTTGTGCGGCGAATTACGAGAACACCTTGAGGACAGTATTCGGATTGCTTCGCCCTTTGAAGTAGAATGTTGCGATACATAGAAATATTTCCTTCGTCACCATTGGTCAATTTTATGAGCTGGTCAACATATAAATCTTTTGGCAGATTATACAACGCATTATCTAACTGAGTGAAGAACTGCTGATTTGATATGGGTTGACTATTTTCCGTTGTAAAGCTGTCATCTGCTTGGCATATAATAGAATCTTCAAATGTTATATCGTGTGTGTTTTGTGCACTATTATCAATATAACCATGCTGTACAAATGATGCATTATCAATGCCTGTCTCAGGCATGTATTCAGCTAGCTGCGTTTGTCCATTAAAGTTAGTATACAATGGCACTGGCCTAAGCGTGGCTAACTCTGGCTGACAGTTACTGTTCTCGGGAGAAGTCATTTTCCTTGCAAACGGTAAAAAGGTAAAACGGTTTATAGAATTATTTTATTTTTTACAAGGTGTTCATAATGTTTCATTTACACTTTAATTACCACACACTTTAGTTGAAATTATATAAGAGGATATTTGTTTGTTTCAGTTTAAGATTAAAACATCTTTCACGAGTGAACACCAAATGCAATATTTTAACAAGTGGCATAGCTATGAGTGAAAATGTAAGGTAATGGTGTTCATGAGTGACAGATATTTTTATTTTATATGTAAAACAAACAAATTTTCTTTTTATGTCATGATTTGATTAAATTTACCGACTTTATAGATCTAGTTTCTTACCAGTGAAAAATATATTTGATATTTTTCGCTGTTAAAATACTAGATGTATGTCACTCTAATTTTTCGATAATTCACTGACAAACGTGTAATAAAAAGTTTCAAACTAAATACTAAATATAGACATATGACTAATGACTCAGGATTGAGGAGTAAGCTTCAAGCTTTTATTATTGAAACCTCGTGTAATTTCTATAATGGGCTTGCATGGCGAGTATTTAAGTTCGCATACTTCCAATTCTTTGCTTGTCTTGTCTCGTCTGTTGTTTTGAAACCTCAGTTAGAGTGTAACATTGTGTTATGTGAGGAAGCCATCCAGCAGACTTAGGGAAGGTCGGTAGTTCTACTCAGGTGCCCGCAAATGTCTGAAAATACGACCGGAGGGGCGCCTGCGCGTCTTCCTCAAACATGGAAAGCTGGAAAGTCTCCATGTGATCTATTTTTGTCGGCGTCACGTTAAACCACAGCAAAAACAAAATTGTACTGTCATGAATTTTTCACTACAGGATTATAAAGTCTCTGGAAAGATACGCAGAAAATGCCGACATTGGAACCAAGGATCAGATGAGATTTGTGTCCGATAACGTTGTCATAGAGATCTGGGACATTAAACCCTCCACTAAACCGGTTATTGGTCTGGCTGCAGAAAGCCACGGTTCAGACAAGCCTTTTAGGACGGAGAATATCGCAACTGTTTACAATAAGTCGCATCTGTATGACGCCAATGTGGACGCTGCCATTGAACTTCCGGCAGAAGTGTTCGGCAAGAAAGAGAAAGGTACGAAAATATTATATTGGTGTATTTTTATTTTATTTTTGCAGACGCACTTTTTATGCTTGTCAATGATTATCATATCTTATGTGGAGAATTGAATGTTTACATTTAAGGAAGTAGGCCCGCAATAAATGGTGTTTTTCGTTCGATTATTATGCGTATGTGATTTCGGCATACTCCAGTTGTTATGGAAAAGCAATTTTCAGTTGTGGCCAAAAGGTGCCGAAAAAGCATACAATGATACCGGTACCGTAATTGCGCAGAAATAACCGATTGTCAATGCCTTAGATAACCATGAATTTCTTATTTTTGAATGTTTGTCGTTAAAATATAAAGTGAAAGTAGAATCTGTCGAAACATTATGCACACTAAAAGCACAAGAGCCACCTATGTGAAAGCTACGCCTCCCATAAACTGACAAATTAATAAGAGACACATTTAAAGATAATGAAATCAATAAAAAAGTGAGGGTGCCAACATGCAAGATTACAGACATAACACATAAAGCGGTACATAAAAGAACGTTGAAATAGGTACACCGCCCTCAAACGGTCGGTAACTTTCGCAAAAGATTTATAAAACATCATATCCTGAAAAGGTATTTTGCACTTTACTGTTATGAACTTCCGGTGGCTGTTAGGTGACGATTTCACTTGTTACCATAAGTAGAATGCGTTTTCTGTGAAATCTCGGTGAACGAAATAAGAAGTACCCACATCAGAAGTATACAGTGTGCATGTATACGTTTCCAGGGAGAAGCTTTTGTGAAGTGACTAACGAGAAGGTCGCAAAAATAGCATTTGTCTTTTCCTTTCCTTCCGGTGAAGGACGTTAAAAAGTAATATGTAAATACCCTGTTTAACTTCACATTTAAATACTATGTTATATTTGTAGTACAACTGTTTGTATTCTGTTCACAGGTGCTACAATTAGTGACCGTTTAACTATGATGGTATTTCGTAAAAGCAAACTATTCAAAGCCGCCATTACTGACGGTGGCCGGAAGATGAGCCTGTCAAAACAACAGCTGTCCAACCTTAATAGTTACGTCATTTCCGCTAGTATTGCTGGAAAGAAATTACAAGACCTAAACGAGAAAGTTAAAACTATTTTTAAACCAATTAAGGTATGTATTATCCGATTACAAGTACATTATCAAGTTAAAGTACTTAATGCCTATCTTATAATGTTTTGTATAAATTAACATTTTGCCGAACAGTTTTCTGTAGTTAATACAAGATTGTAATACCTTAAATCAAGATTGACTGTTATAGTTCCAACCAACGTAAAATGTCTTTATTGTCACTTAAGACATTACCCACGCAAAAGTAAAGTTAAAGCATTTAGGGGCTGTTAGAGTAAGCAAACAGATCTGCATAAAATTGGATTCGATTTCATATTCCCTTTGTTAAGTATCAAAACCACATTCATTAACAATTCGAGCTATGAAAATCATTACTTTTTATCAACAATAATTATTTATTTTACAGAATGTTGAAAGTGGGCGCAGCTGTGTATGGTGGGACTTTGACATGAATAATTTCAAGGGAGGCTGGTCCAGCAAGGGCTGCGTGTACGATGGTAAAGTGAATGGCCGAGATGTTTGTTTGTGTGACCACCTGACAAATTTTGCCGTCTTAATAGTAAGCTATTCTTGCTTGAACCTTGCCAATGTGTGACAAATTTTCAGTCATACACACAGAAGTTTATGAATCAACGATTTGGTTTGACGTTTCCTTAGGCAGCACGTGGATTTCTAGGGCATTATAATTCTAAATGTCGGCATTTATTTATCCAATATAATGTATTTTATGGTGACAAATAAATGTTGGCATTCAGGTTATGTGAAAACATGCCTCCCAACAATGCTTACGTCAGATCTTGCTTTCAAATGCAAATATCTATGTTAAACATAACTTGTTTTAGTACTTTGTAATTTTTGATATGTTGTCTTTAAACATTGTACGCAGACATTAAAGCACTTGTTTTTGGTTATTGCACTTCAAACATACAGAAGCTCTGATATTACATGTAAAACAGTACAAACATGAATTCATGGTATTCAAGTGTTGCATGTACCAACTTGTCTCAATATTTCACACATGTTATATTGCTTTAGTTAAGTATCTACATTTATTGTGTTCATATGCAACATGTTGATGACCACAGTTCAAAATGTTAAGAACAGAATGATGTAAAATATAGTATTAAAACATGCACATGATAGCATACACCAAAATGTTGCTGTTTTTTTTCAGGATTTTTACGGGCAGGCAAAACCAATACCAGACCACCACGAACTGTCGCTCAGTATCATAACAGTGCTGGGTTTGAGTTGTTCAATCCTTGGTTTGTCACTGACCATCATATCATACCTCTTCTTTAGGTAAGTCAGCAGTGTACTTAGTTATAATCTAGAAGTTAACCATCGCAAACGGGTATGATATGCTATCAGTACTATGTGTAAACTTCAAAGAGTTTTCGCTTGGACTTCTGTGCAATTTGTAAGAGCTTAAATTGGAATAAATACCGCTGTTTGGAGCTATTGTATTGTACAGAACACGAACTGATGCATGGTTCGGGCTGTGTTTCACTAGTAACTATAATTCATTAAAGCGCAAAAGCCTTAGGGCACCAGTGATGTATCTTAGCGGATTTGATTTGATATATCTCTAGGTTCCGCCGCGCTTCTTTTGTGCTGCACGTTAGACCATAGTGAAAGTCATCCTGTTTGTGGACATGTTTTAACACTTCAATTTACTTCAAATATTATGAATATTCATTTTTTTTGGCAGAAAACTTCGTCAAGGCCGTGCCCAGCAGACGTTGTTTAACCTGTCGCTGTCACTTCTCCTGTCCATGCTTGTATTCTTGGTCGGTATAAGGCAAACCCACAGTTACTTTGGCTGTATAACTGTAGCTATACTTCTGCACTATCTAATTCTGGTATCGTTTATGTGGATGTTGATGGAAGCGATACTGCAGTACCTGACATTCGTCAAGATTTTAGGAACCTACATCACACGGTTTACACTAAAAACTGTACTTCCGGCTTGGGGTAGGTATATCCTTTGTCTTATGTACAAGGTTTGTTTGAAGGCAGTTATTTGTTATGTTGATTTGGAATTAGTACTAACGTGTAAATGATGATTTAAAATGTACTCGAAATATTGCATATTGAGCTATTTGTCAAGCAGTATATTTGAGTTGGTTTATAAAAGGGTACATGTTGCAGTTGCGTTATTGATACAGATCTAGTGTTTATTTTGTCTAATTCTGGTATAGCTTAGGCGGAATGCATTATGCCATACGTTGGACAAAATATTTATTGTTTACCCTACTATTTCAACAACCACATGCAAAACAGTTCCAATTTTTTCCAGTGCTTCTGAAGTTTGCAAATTATACAAGTGAGAAGAGAATTATTAGAGGCTGACCTATAAATAGCTGCGTTGAAAAAGTAGTAAAACACAATGTCAGACAGAGGCTAGGAAATGTGTTCCTTATCCTATTCGTTTCTTAATAGTGAAGAATTCATTTCATAGCCTCCACCCTATACGAAGAGCGTTAGTCGATTAAAATACTCTTCTGCTATATATTATTTCGATCCTTATACATGTAGAATTTTAAATGATGGATCAGATGTAGTAGCAATATGATTTGGACCTTTAGGAAGTGTTCTTGTAGAGTCAATAGCAATTCTCATATTTATATGCTTTAATTCAATTTGGGCGACTTATTGTGTTGTATTTTGTTTTTCTGTTTTTACATTATTAATTAATGTTTATTTGAAGGTCTTCCATTGGTACCAGTGATTGCAGTACTCTGTGTAGATTATACTCTGTACAAGGGTGGACCCAATTAGTATGTTTTTTTTTTACTTTAGAACGAATGGTGGAGGCCTATTCTTGAATAGGGGACATTATATATAGTTTCCGTATGCTGTTATGGTGGCGGTCTCTTCAGAAGATAGAGAACTTTAGGAAAAAATGCCATGATGCTTTTTGGAGGGGATTTTTGGTTTGCATCCTCCGTACGTGTGTGCGTCTGTGAGAACGTTAGTCCGTCACATGTATTGGATCCTGAGAAAAAAGTATCTTGAAACTTTGTATATTGACAGAGAGCAATATTGAAAATATGCACATTCTTCAATTGTGTTGCTACATCAAACATTGTGTTAGTTATGGCAACAAATCTATCAAAATATGAACAAAAACGGATCTAGTCTGGCATCAGTCGTTAGAGTCATTAAATGTAAAGCACATGGCCATAAAATCAATCCTCTCCAATAGCACTTTCTGGAAAAATTTACGTCTCTTACCTCTGACTCTAACGTTAAGATGCGCCTAGAGAGAAAATGGTTTTCTAAGAAAATATCAGTGTCAGTATAAACTTTATTGCAGATTACTCAACAGACTTTGTAAGTCTAAAACGGATCCTATGATTAGTTTGTCATGAGACTCAATACATTAACAGATAGTCCTATAGCCACAAAAGTTTGCTCCGGCGATTCCTTGAATACTGTAAGCTGGTAGAAATAAAGAGGCAATATAGAAAACGAACAGTTCATTTCATTTTGTTGCTACAATTAAAAATGTGGTACAAGATGTTGTGCATATTTCATCATATTGGTTCAAATTGATATGCATATACTAATATTCCGGAAAGGGATGTTTATTGTTCATGTTTTGGGGGGTCGGCATTAAATATCCCGCATTGAGTGTACGCACTAATTGAATGTACACTATTAAACATAAATTAAACCTAACCCTAACCTGTGCGTACATCCAACAGGGGCGATTTAATGTTTCTGGCTTTGTTGCTGTTTATTTGGGGCACGTCGGTGTGCCCTCGCCGTATTTAGCAGTGTGTAAATTTGCTATGAAATTTAACTTTATATATAATGTAAAGGTGATGGTAAACTATTCAGGAAATGGGAATATTAAACACATTTTGTATGGTTTAACTCTTGACACTGTTATGAAACTGTGACAATTTGCTGTAAGGAATAGTTTACACTATATACATGTATATATTTCCAAACTTTTAATTAATGCCGTTATAAGGACAGTATGTTTGAAGGAATAGTGTTTTTGTTGTTTTCACATACGTTTCTAACTCCTTATGCTTTCATGAGATCAGTTTGATTGAAGAATACTTTACTTTAGTAAAATTAAATATTTAGATAAATATACGAGATCTATATTCAGATAAAAGTACATCTATATCTATTACGCGACTCCTTAATATATAAGTCACCGGTGTAGAGTTTGTGACCGGTTTATAGTTCAGCATTTAATTGTGTAATTTCTGGTGGCACGTAATAAAACACTAGATAAATGGTTTGCTTGCCTTTTTCATTGGGCTGGCATGGTAACAAATCAGATGTCAAAGGTATTTTGAGTAAATATAGGCTATAGGCCTATATAGATATATTTTGATTTGACATGTTGTTTACTTCATTCCGTGTATCAGTACAAAAAGACTCTGTAATTTATATCAGTGCAAAAAGAGTTAGATACATTTGTTCCAGTGGTATAAAAATTCTTTCATTGCGAAGAATGACCAGAGATTACATTTTAACACCAAATTCGGCTATTTTTGCGACACCTTAATATTTGATTCTTCCTTATATTGTAAAATGTTTCTCTTCTTTGTTTACGTTATTTCTCATATCTACTTTCAGCTGCTGGATGGACCTTCCTGCATTCTACTACGCCTTTGCCATTCCTGTCACGTGCATTATCGTAATAAACATCATAATCTTTATAGTTACTATAGTCAGTATCTTCAGACGAGGCAAAGGGTTGCGTAGCAACCAGAAGAAGCAAAAGATGGCAATGACGAATCTTCAGGCAGCAGTAACTAGTTTTATTTTACTAGGTGAGGTTTTTTTTGTCATCCGAATGTTTCAGTTATTTCGGTAAATAGTAATAACATATAGGAATACAAAACAATGTGACTGCCGCGAGCCACAAGAAACAGTGCAGTGTTTTGATGGACCAAGGTCCAGAAAGAAATTATCATTTCCTATTAAAACGCCGCAAAACTGACCTATAGAGTTGTATGGCAGATGCATCTGGTCAATTTTAGATAAAACAGTTACTTACGTATCTTTATAGCTGGATATAAATATAGCATTTACACATTTTAATGAATAAGTAAACTGAGTAATTTCGGATGTCGTTCATTCCTTTTTTAATAAGATTGTTTTCTCATGTTTTTCAGGACTGACATGGGTATTCGGATACCTCGCTATTTCGGATGCCCGTCTGCCTTTCCAATATGTGTTTACTATACTGAACTCTCTTCAAGGGTTCTTTATCTTCATACTGTTTGTTGTTCGCAAGAAGAAAGTACGGGAACAGTGGTACTTTATCTGCTGCAAAGGCATGGAAAAGGATCGTGTGTCAAGGTCACTCTCCGCTTCGAATTCGATACCTAGTACTTACAGGTAAATTTTATTAATCATTTGTTTTTAAGCTTATAGAACTATCTCGCCGTGTCTTAATGAATACATTTTCTTACACAAGATATTAAGATAATACTTGTTTGTTTCAATATAAGTACACTAGAAATGCTTTGGAATGTAATGCAAAAAGAACTTTAGGATCCAAAAAACATTCTTACAGATTTATTTACTCAGGCCTGGATCCAGGGCTAGGTTTAGTGGACCCCCTACTCCCTCCAGTTGGCCGAGAACTGACTAATACTCATAAAAACTGCACCTAACTATTTTGGCAAAGGAATATATTCTCTCACAATTAATACCCAAAATGCACCAATGGCAATCACTTCATACCTACATTTCATTTTTTTCAGCGGGAGACACTGACCCCCTAAAATGAGGGGGATACCCCTCCCGTACCTCAAATTTCACAATTTCATACATATATTTTTAAAATTTCCAGAGAGAGAGATCTTGACCCCTAACTCAAGCGAAGGGCCCCCTCACGTACCTACCCACATTCGCCTTCGTTCTAAACTGCCCCCACCCCTTATACACACACACACCTATTCAAATATTTCTGGATCCGGGCCTGTAACTGTCACACAGTTTTAAAAGTGCCGTGCGAAGAGTGTAAAATGTATCCCCGTTCTTAGGTCAGTGTTGTTACATTTTTTTGTCCTTCGGAAATGTAGTGTTCATTTAATGGATATGTAAAAAATGAATTCGGTGCCAAGGGGCATGTATACGGTGTTACACCTTTTATGACCTCTTATACATTTTAAGTAATATCAGTGTCTCAAAGATTGGTTGCTTTCTCTACTTACAAACGCTGTTATATATTGTACATGTATTATAAATATACTTTCTTATTTCATGTATTTTTAGCAACGGAAGTAACAGAAACAGCCGCAAGGACGGTCGGGAAAGAGACCGATCAGACAGTACAAAAACTGTTCAATCCACGTACTCCAACTCTTCAAATGGTTTCACGAACTATGGTTACGACCATGGATACGACTTCCCGTTTAACAGATACGACCGTAGAGCTTTCAAAAAGTTTTAAACCGGTGTATTATACGAGTTGATGTTGAACCATTTTTACATGGGTAACGCCAAAAGTAGGTTTTGCATGTGTTTCAAGACATGGTCTTATGACACAGGTTAAGCTATGCGTGCAAACAAAAAAGCAAAGTTCACATACATGCAGAGATGATGTCTGTAAAATCGCGGGTTCTTTATTCTCAAGACAATATAAATGCAAAATACAAAAATTAATAGTTATTACCCTGGAAGAACTTATATTATGCAATTTACTCTATAAAAGATTGCATTATATAAATATTTTGAAATATTATACAGTATTTAAAAAATAAGAGCACATTATTGGAAACAGAAATAGTTTTACTTGGCAAGTTTTTAAGACAGGAAACCTTGCAGGGCGTAAGTAAAGTTTTATAGTTCCTTAATGTACGAAAAGTCTTTGCATTTATATCACTTCTTTAAGATTTACTGACAGTAACTGTTGTAACAGAAGCATTGGTGTTATCGAACAGTCAAAAAGAAGTATTTTTGCTAGGGTGAAAGCTGACGCGTACCATACCAAATTCGCTGGTGAGCATTCTCTCTCACCTTATGTCGGCATCGCATTTTATCGTCAATATTTTGACTGCGTTTAGACCAATGAAAAATTCTATTCATACTGATTTAATAATAAAACTTGCGAAAAGCAGTTACGATTTATTTATTATAAGAAGATAGTGTATAGTTCATTTAAAGCATTTCATTATTAATTTTAAATTAGGAACAAAATGCTATACTGATACATTTAGCTTAAAATGGTTTAAGTGTTGTTCGTGCATTTTGCTAGTACATGTACATATTGTCAAAATGTACTGACTTTGACATTAAAATCGCGATTAGATCCAATTCTACATTTGAAATATATGGTATTTAAAAACCTAAGTAATAATACTGTTAGTTACAGTTATTTTATTTCTGATTGATTCTCAAGAATAAAGGATGAGAAGTAAGCTACATGCAAATTCAACAAACATATCTTGTAACTTGGTTTTATTGCAAACGCTCATTTAAATTCAACAATATTTGACTTCTCGTGTAACATTGACCGGTTGTTTATCGTGTCCTTGTCTTTATGTCTCATTTTACATTATGTGATATTATTGATAATTTTATTGAATTGATGTTTTTTTAATTCGCTTTTGTGCTATGTATATAGAAGCTTTGATTTATTATTTTTTGTTTTGATATATGTAAAATTGTGTTTGTTTAAGAAAGGTCTTGTATTTAGGTTATACAGTTTAATCTAACTTGGTGATGATTACATTATTGTTTACAACTCGGTTTTCACTATTCGACAGCTGTATAATAGGGTTAGCCTATTATAATACTAGCTCGATCTGGAATGTTGTATTCGGCTCTCGTGGATTTTGCAAGGTCGGATCACACTCGGCGCCTCGTGAGATCCGATCTGGCAAAATCCACGAGAGCCGAATACATAATCCCAAATACCTCCACCTTTTAGTTTATTATTATGTTATTGAACGAAACCTTCAATGTTTATCGATGAACAAAGTTTGTTATGCGCTCTTTATAGAACTGTGTCAAGTCATGCATATTAAATGAAAGTAGTCCGTCAACATACAGTACAAAAGGTACAATATGGATTCTTTTTTCTGTGTGTTCATATTTGCTTGTGAAATACAAGCCGTATTTTTAATAAAATTTATATAGATATATAATAGAAAGGTTTATTCCCTTGCAGTCAATGTAAATTATTTAATGTCGAAGTCTAAGTTAAAGTCCCGTCTAAGACTTATTGTCTGTAATTAACTATTATAAAGTCGAATGTGTACAGATAAATTCAAGCGTCTAGTCCTCTTGTTTACGGGATGTTGTCTCAATGTTTGCTTATTTCTATTTATAACTCTGTTAAAGGCTTATTTGATTGTAGTTAGCTCGTTTGCCTATTTGTTTGATTCTATAACCTCGAATGGATTTTTATTTTTATTTTCTAAATACATTTGTCAGTTGTCTTGTTTAAAGGATCCGTCTTAATATGTTTGTGTTTGTTTCAATTTTTTTGTCCCTATAATTAATTTCCTGTCGAGCTTAAAGAATAGGTTTTTTTGACGATATTATGATAAAATTTTGTTATATTTTAACAGAGTAAAACGCCAGTTTGGTAGGTTTCTTTAAACATGGCGACTGACTATGTAATGTGTCGACATCTGACTGATAGCATTAAATTGTATATAGGTAGAAAATTGTGATAATGTTTTGAGTTATATCATAAATTAATAAAAAATGATATCATTTTATTTAGTTCATGTTATTTGTTTCTCGTCCCATTTCAAGGCACAAACGGTATACGATTTCTGAGCGGGTTGGTGGGGGTGGGTGGGTAGATGGGGGTAAAATGCCAAACCGACACCGATAGTTTCAGCTTTTGATGGTAGAGGAAGACCCCAAGGTGCCCCTCCGCTCATTATTTCATGCATAATGTGGAACCTAGGTAGAACCACCAACCTTCCGTCAAGACAGCTGGATAGCTTCCTCACATGGAAAAATTCTACACCCAAAAGCAAGGTCAGACCCATAGCGGTGAGTGACAAGGGTTTCACTGTCAGCGGCCGTATTCTCTTGGCCACGGAGGTGTGAAAGTGTATCATATTGAAGACAGTGTTTTGTTTTTGTTGGGTTTAACGTCATAAGGCTCGAGTGTCTCGAATTGGTCAACTACCAGATATCGACGCCTCAGAATTAGAAGGGCGTAAGTGGAAAATCATAGTTTTCGGCAAAACGAAAAAAAACTGTCTATGACAGATACGCCCTTCTAATTCTAAGGGCGTAAGTGGACTTTTCTGGTACAGCAATTAAGTGCAGATACACCCTTCTATTACTAGGATTCTGAAAAACTTTTCACTTACGCCCTTTTATTATTGGTGAATTTGGTCAACACAGCAGTTTGTGACGAAATTTTTTTTTACAGAATTATGCCCCTTGGTGTGTAGTTTCAAAAAATGTATGATTCATAAAAGGGCGTAACTAACACTTACGCCCTTCTAATTCTGGGGCGTCGATATATGCATATGAAAACTCGATACTGTTTTTTACGGAAAACGTCAGTATGTCACCACTTAGCACGCAGCCATTGTAAAATGCCACCAAGTGAAAGTGACTGAACCAAATCATTCCAAAGATATACACAACTACACCTGGCACTGATAATAATTCCTGTGACGTTTGGTGTAATTCCAACCAGTGGTGTAGGAGAAGTAGCACGACATCATAGAATTTGACAAATCAAGTGTCACAACTCCGTTGAAAAAGTCATTAAACCGGAACATGCCGATGAAATCAAATAAATCAACGGGATTAGACGTCCTAATATTGTGGTGACTATATCACGTCTGCAATTGCATTTTTGATAAACAAAAGTATCGACACATGTACGTTTCCAGATTCTTTAAAAGAAGCATTTGTTGTTCCAGTATTTAAACAAGGAAACAAAGATCCAAACAACTATCGCCCTGTCTCAATTTTACCGGCAATATCTAAAATATTTGAAAGACATATAGCGATTCAAATACATTCTTTTTTTTTCAAAAAAATTAACATTATCCACGAAACTCAGTCAGGATATAGACCCAGTCATTCATGACATAGCATTACCAACAAACGAAAGTAATATTGATCTACAAGCGGATGACTCGACAATATATGACTCTGATTACGATATGAAAATTGTTGAAATTAAACTCCAAGAAAATTTAGATAAAATCGAAAAATGGTGTATTTCAAACAACATGCTGTTACACCCATCAAAAACAAAATGTATGCTAATATGTACAAAACACAAGAAACGCAATTGCAGAAATTTGAACTTAACTATTGGTGGATCTATCATTGAAAATGTAACAGTTCAAAAAGTCTTAGGAATTTATATCGACAATACACTTTCGTGGAATATACAAATAGATAAAATATGTTTCAAACCTAACTCAAAAATTGCACTATTGAAGAGGATTTTTTATTTTTTAACCGAGGATATGAAAAAATTATTCTACAATGCATAAATTTTGTCTGTTTTAGATTACTGCTGTACAATTTGGTATACATGCAGTAAAGGCTCATTAAATAAGATTTTTGCACTTCAAGGAAGAGTTGCTAGAATTGTTTGGAATAAAGAATTGCAGACAAATAAATCTGAAATGTTAAAAGAACTCGGATGGATGAACTTTTCTGAACGATGCAAATACCATACTGGAGTAATGATATATAGAACTACAAAAAATCTTGTACCATCTTACATATCTGATATTTTAACATTTTCCAGCAATGAAATTTATGGCCTTAGAGCAGTTGTACATAATGATATTTTAATACCTAAATGTCGCACAAATTATATGAAAAGATCATTTGGCTATAATAGTGCTAAAGTATGGAATATCATTCCACAGAATATTCGTTGTGTGGATTCACTTACTGCTTTCAAAAGCAAATACAAAAAATACTTATTAGGATCTGAATAACCTACAACTTTTTTTTTCTGCAATTGCTATTTATATATTTTCTTTTAACGGTTGAATGAATATCTGAGTGATTTTACTTTTTTATGATTGTATACATATATTTTTTCTAATTAAATGGAGTGTTTGTCAAGAGTGAATGTTGTATTTAGATGTTTATCATTCAAATTCTGTCTTGTATTATAATTATATAATCAGTTTTTATCTATTTTTGTGTGTTGAACTGTTTTATTAATATTATAGAAGGCCACATTGAAACTCAAGATGTTTAATATGTTCTAAAACTGTTATATATCTTTATGTGTTACCTTCTTTAAATAAAGTTGTTATCATTATTATTATTATTATATTATTATTATATGCACTACTACGCTTCACACTGACCGCTCATTAGGTTTAGAGAAATTCAGCCCACTGGTATAACACAATCAAGGCCTGTAACTATGCTGAAATCACTGAGCCGATAATATGTATAACTAGACTTGGTACAGATAACTCCTGTATGGTTTGGTGGAAATTTGCCAAATGGTGTAAGAGAAGTAGCCAAAACACCTAAAGATTTGATAAATTAAGGAGCATAACTCACTGTTCACTTTTATGAAGTCTGGTGTAATTCCGCCTGGTGGTATCGAAACATTTGCGCGTACAAGTTAAAAAATGACAAATCAAGAGCCATTTAGAACTACACTGAATCACCGAACCCGAACATGCCGATACGTAATGTACATTAAGCTTTGCGCTGGTCACTCCTGTAAGTTTTCGTTGATACCCGTCCAATAATATAAGAGAAGTGGCCAAAACATCATGAATTTTGACGATTCAATGGCCACAACTTCACTGGAAATCTCCTAACAGGAACATGCCTGCAATATGTACTGTTAGGCTCGTCAATGTTTTTTTCTTTTTTTTTTTTTAGTTTTGAGTTTTTCAACAGGATTTCAGTTATGTAACGGCGGGCAGTTAACCTAACCAGTGTTCCTGGATTCTGTACCAGTACAAACCTGTTCTCCGCAAGTAACTGCCAACTTCCCCGCATGAATCAGAGGTGGGGACTAATGATTTCAGACACAATGTCGTTTATCATATAGTCACGGAGAACATACGCCCCATCCGAGGATCGAACTCGCGATCCCGCGATCCGTAGACCAACGCTCTACCTACTGAGCTAAGCGGGCGGGCTTTGTCACTGAGTTTTTGGCGTAAATCCACCTAATGGTGTCGGAGTTCTGTGGACACACTTTGTGACATACTGACAGACAAATTGACAGCACTAAATCAATATGTCACCCCCACCATATGTGGGAGGTTGTGCTCTTAAAGCTCCAGATAAAGAACCATTTATACAAACTTCAGGAAAGATTTAGTCCGTGGATAGCATACTAACGGTAATGGTCCAAAAGTCTCTTCACAGACATATAAACTTTGGATTCATAATAAACAGATGTAAAATACAAATAATTTTATTTTAAATCATGAAAAATAGTGATTAATTTCTCTCCAAAAAGCGTTCGTTAACACATGTCAATGCCTCTACCCGACAGTTATATCATCTGTATTAGCAATGTTCACAAACCGTGTATAAATGTCATGTTCTCGTCTCCTTCAAGTGTGTTAGGACCTGAAACGTAAATAACAAGCAAATTCAATGAATTGGTATCCCCCACCGAAAGCGTTTGTGGTGAGGAATGCCAAAAAAATATACCCGGAAAAAAGTTAAGGATGTTACTAAGAAGCTAATAATTTCATCAGTCAAAATCATTTTAACAGAAAATGTATGCTTTTTTTTGTTGGTGGGGGGCAGCGGGGGGGGGGGGGGGGGGGGGGGGTGGGGAACCGGGTGAGGGTACAAAACTTCACATGTTGATTATAAATATTGATGGAAAAATAAAAAAAAAGTTGGGGGGGGGGGGGGGGGGGGGGGGATGCATGATCGGGGTGGTGGGCATGACTGAGTGGAGAGTGAGGGTGGGGAAAAGGTACAACTTTGCATGTTAATAAAATATTCATGGAAGGTTTGAAAAACGAAAATAAAAAGGAATGATTTTTTTTATGTTGGAGGGGGGAGGGTGTGTGTGGGAGGGGGAGGGTATGTGACCAAGGCAAGGTGGTGACCAGGTGTGGGTACACAACTTCACATGTTTATAAACTAGATATGTGTCCATAGGACACAGATGCCCCCCTCCTGCCAATGTAACATGGTTTTATGACTCAGGTTAGATCATTTTTAAGATGTTTGCAACACAAACTTTTAAGAACCTTATGTGTATTTTTCACTTAGTTAGCCATAACTTTGGCCTAGCTGAGTAAAATCCTAAAGAAAACACTTCACAGATTATAAAACAATCCTCTAGGTCAAGTACATTGTACTTACATATTTCACAAACTTTTTTTTAGTAAGTCTTGTCTTGTGTAATGAAAAAACTTAAAAAACTTAAAAAACAAAATAAGTCAGGGGCCATAACTCCTACACGACTGAATGAATCCCGACGCGAAACCCCAGGTGTACAACTGCACATGCTGACCAACATTCCTGTAAACTTTGGTGACTCTAGGTCAAATACTTTTGGAGCTAGGCGCGACACAACATTAAAATGACCAAATTTTTACAAAGTCAGGGGCCATAACTCCTACATGACTGAATGAATCCGGACGCGAAACCCCAGGTGCACAACAACACATGCTGACCAACATTCCTGCAAAGTTTTGTGACTCTACGTCAAATACTTTTGGAGCTAGGCACGACACAACATTAAAATGACCAATTTTTACAAAGTCAGGGGCCATAACTCCTACACGACTGAATGAATCGGAACGCGAAATCCCAGGTGCACAACTACACATGCTGACCAACATTCCTGTAAAGTTTTGTGACTCTACGTCAAATACTTTTGGAGCTAGGCGCGACACAACATTCTCGGAAGGACGGACGAACGGAAGGACGGACAAGAGCAAATCTATATGCCCCCACACTCATGGGGGGGGGGGGGGGGCACAAAAATGTTCATGGAAAAGAATGAAAGAAGTTTAATGAAATTCTACCGATTGGTTGGTTTGTTATGTACAAACTGTGGATTTTTAAACAATTAAAGGACAATAACTCTAAAGGAAACTGAATCCAAAAAAAAAAAAAATAAAAAATTGACGGGCATCATCGCAGTATGTTGGTTCATGTTTATTTCAAGTTTTATGAAATTCTACCTGATAGTTGACATTTTTGGGCATTTTTCAGTAATTAAAGGTCAATAACTCTAAGGGAAATTGACCAATCCAAGAAAAACTTGACGGGCATCATCGCAGTATGTTGGTTCATGTTTATTTAAAGTTTCATGAAATTCTACCTGCTAGTTACTGAGAAATGGCTGCGGACGGACAACGCCATTTCAATACCCTCTCCCGATTTCATCGGCGGGGGATAACAAACTTATGTAATACAACAGATGCCCGTAAGACGGCCTTTGACCATTCCGCAAACTCTTTGTCAAATGAGGGCCATAACTTTCAATATAGGCTGGAAAGATATACATAACTATTTTTATAACAATTTATTACAGAAATTGAAACTTCATAATGGCAATGGTAACAACTTCAAATAAACTTTTCTGACTCAAAAAAAAGACCATTCCAACAAGGGCTTATTTTTTGTTATGTTAGCATAATAATAATTCAGAAGTAGTGATTAAAATGTCTTGTTTGAATCAAATGTATGTAGTTATTTCTGAGATACAGTTTGACAATTAGTTCTAAGTGAAATTTTCTTTATCAAAAAGCCAATAATTCCTATCACAATCGATCAGGAGTTATCTTACTTGGTTATGTAATAATGTTTGATGACTAGGAGGCCTTGTGTAAAGTTTCAATCCAATATATGCAAGATTTACTAAGATACAATTTTCTGAGTAAAAAGAATTGATTAAATTCAAAAACGAGTTTTCTAACTTTGTCACTTTACAGAAATATTGGCTGGGAGGTCTTGTATGAAGTTTCAGTCTTACCAGTCATTGAGTTCAATTTATAATGGAGCTTTGAATAGGTAGACGTCGGCGTCCCGACTTGGTTACGTTTTTATAATGCAAGCTGGTATTTCAGTAACCACTTGTTGGAATCGCTTATTCAGTGTGATGAACTGTCATGAACATTGCACTTATTCCACAACTTTATTTTGCTTTTTACAGACCTATGCTCCTTTTTGTCCCCCGCTGAAGGTGAAGGAATGTAGATTTGATGTTGTCCGTATGGCTGTTCGTCCGTTAGTGCGTGCGTCCGTCCTAATTAAAAATGCCTATAATTCAATTAGCTAGAATCACCAAACCTCGTTTTTCAGCGGAGGGGATTTTGATCAAGGGGATTTTAATTGTCCCCCGGTGCACGCACCACTTTCGTTAGGATTTCTGTCTAGGCTTAATAATGCAGAATCAACTGTTAATTGTTAAAGGCGTGTTGGGCAAAACTTATTTTGCAACATCTTAATTTTGTCGTGTTGCGTGGTGTTGAGTGACCTGCTGGTTTCCATCTTTTCTATTTTAGAATGAAGGCAAGTCTCAAAATGCAACATTGTTACTTCAATATCAAAGTGATCTTATAGCTAACCAGTTAGATACTGAAGTTTTGAGTTGACTGAACTCCGCTTTAACGTCTTGACATCCTTGCTACTTATCAATATCGAGAATGATCTTATAGTTAACAAATAAGATACTGGAGTTTTGAGTCGACTGAGTTTTTTACACATTGACAGCCTTGCTACGGAGTGATCTTATAGCTAACCAAATGAATACTGCTAGGAATTTTGAGTTGACTGAACTACTCCACGTTTTACACCTTGTCAATACCATGAGTGATCTAAATAGTGAAGTTTTGAATTGACAGAACTCCGCTTTTTACACATTGACAGCCTTGCTACTGTCACTATCAGGACAGATCTTATATTCAACCAATTAAATACTGAACGCTTCTTTTACCGCTTGACAACCTGCTACCCATCAGTATCAAGAGTGATCTTAACCAATGAAAAACTGGAGTTTTGAATTAATTTGAACTAAGTCACATGTATATAAACAACTGTACCTGTGTGTATCTGGAAGCAAACACTAAGTTGTCTCAAGTTTTTGTTCAAACAAATCCTTTTTGCTCAAACGCAGAATCAAATGGAGCTCTTCAAAATATTTTGTTGTTGCAGAAACTTTAGAACATTTCTGAAGTGACAAGTATTGCGTGTAAATACAATTTTGCCTTCATACTAAAACAACATATTCCCGCTATACAACACCCGAATTGCATTTGAACAGCTTTTAAAATATCGGTAGTCACAACACCCGAATTTACACAACACCCGAATGGCATTACAACCGCTTTTAAAAGTATGTAGTGATTTACACAACACACAAATGGCAATACAACCGCTTTTAAAAGTCTGTACATAGTGATTTACACAACACCCGAATAGCATTAAAGGCGTTTTAAAAAATATGTAGCAATTTAGATAGCCTCTAAAGTAACTTCCACATTCTGCACTGAACGAAAATACGATTTGTAATCATGTAGCTGTAATGCAATTTCAAATAAGTTTAAACTAAAGAAAAATGTACAAGATACTGTACATTATCTTTTGATTTATATATTTTTGCAGGAAATAATTCAGACATTTTACAAATCGCTCGTATAATTATTTCAGAGACATTAATTGATCAGTTTATTACTGGTGCAATAATTTCAACGAGGATAAATGTGAAATACGTACGCCAATGAATACGCTGCATGATCATATCTGAGTATTTTCTATAATTTCTTGTTAGAAGCATGTGAATTATACCAAGTAATCATGTGAAAATCTTGAATGAGAAACGTTTGAATTAGTTTCCTTAATGGTAACATCAAGCATTTCAGATTAAAATCCTTCAATATATGATCGGCAGTGTACATAAACATCAAACAAAATGTATGTGAAAAGATTTTCAATATCAAATATGTGCCACTCATTCTAAACTGCGTGAAGAGAGACTTCTACACACAAACAGATGAATTAAATCAACCTGAACTTCACTGTGTAAAGTATTTCCTCTTTTTCTCATTAGTTCTTTAAATACTAGTAATGCGTCTATAATTAAATTAGTACTGATATTCTAAGTAAATACCAAAACCTTTCTATAGATACTGACCCTGTGTTACCTTCCTCTGATGACTGCCCTGTTTGACTCTGTGCCACCTTTTACGATCGCCCTGTTTCACCTTTGATGTCTGCCCTTGGTGATTCTGAGACACGTATGACGCCTGACTTTTGCATCCATGTTTCACCTCTTTACGATTGCCCTTGATGTCCCTGTACCAGCTGATGGCGTCGTTAGGTGACACTGTGTCACCTCTAGGTGACTGTGCCATCTTGTTTGTCTCTCCCATATGATTTTGTGTCACCCCTGTAGGTTCCGTAGGTGACCCTGTGCCACCCCTGATAACTGCCGTAGGTGACCCAGTGCCATCTGTGATAACTGCCCTTAATCACCTTGTGCCATCTCTGGTGATTGCCTTTAAAAGGGTGCCCTGATAACTGTCTTTAGTGATCCTGTGCTACCTCTGGTTTCTGTCAAAGGTGAAACTATGCCACCTTTGACAACTGCCCTAGGTGATCTTGTGAAAACTGTTGTAGGTGGCCCTGTGTCACACTTGCTAACTGCCTTCGGTGAACTTGATGGACGTCTGATAACAGCCGGAGGTGGCCCTGTGCTACCTCTGATGTCTGTATTAGGCGAGTCTGTGCCATCTCTGATGGCTGTCATAGGTGACCCTGAGCCACCTCTGATTTCTGTACTAGGCGAGTCTGTGCCATCTCTGATATCTGTCCTATGCGTGCCTGTGCCGCTTCTAATATTCTGTAGGTGACCCGGTGCCAATTCTGATAACTTTCGTAAGTGACCTTGTAACGCCCCTGATGTCTGCTCTTGTGTCCCTGTACTGCCTCTTATGTCAGTCCTACGTGATGTTGTGCCACCTCCGAGGATTGTCCTAGGTGACCCTGTGCCACCCCTAATGTCTGCACTTCGTGATTTTGTGCTACCTCTGATGTCTGTCCTAGATGAGCCTGTGCCACCTCTGATGTCTATCCTAGTGGAATCTGTGCCATCTCTGATGGCTGTCCTACGTGAATCTGTGCCGCTTCTGATACAGTTCAGCCGTAGGTGATTCTGTTCCACATCTGCTAACTTCTGTAGGTGACCCAGTGTCATCTCTGATTACTCGTGTAAGAGACCCTGTGTCACTACTGATGTCTGCCCTTGGTGACCATGTGTCACCTCTGATGATTGTGCTAGGTGACCCTGTGCCACCTACGATGAGTTCTATGTGATCCTGTGCTACCTATAATGATTGTCCATAGTGTTCATGTGCCACCTTCGATGACGGTCATAGGTGACCCTGCGCAACCTCTGATGACTGCCCTTAGTGACCATGTGCCACCACTGTTGACTGCCCTTCGTGACCATGTGCCACCACTGATGACTACCAATAGTGACCCTGGCCAACTTTGATGTTTGCCCTTAAATAATATGTGCCATCTCTGATGCCTGTCCTCGGTGACCCTGTGTTACGTGTGATGACTGCCCATTCGTGACCCTGTGAAAACTATGACGACTCTGCTTGGTGACTTTGTGCCACCTCTGATGACTGTTCTCAGTGTCCTGGGTGACCTTTTGCCACCTCTTATGATTGTCCTAAGAAAATTGGTGCCACCTTGGATGACTGTCTTAGGTGGCCCTGTGTCAATGCTGATGACTGTCCTATGTGTCCTTACTGGCTTCATGACACTTCTGTTGACTGCCCTTAGTGAGTCCGTGCCACCTGTGTTGTGGCAAACGTAAGTGATCCTGTGCCTCCTCTGATGGCTGACCTAGGTGACCCTGTTCAAACTCTGATGCCTGTCCCGATGAACATTTGCTACCTCTAAGGCCTGTGCCGGGTGACCATGTGCCACCTCTGATGCCTGTCCTGAGTGAACATCTGCCACCTCTGATAATTGCCCCAGGTGATCTGTATCACCTGATGTTTGGCATTTATAACCCTCTTTTACCTATGTTGACTGTGGCATGTTCTCCAGTGCCACCTCTGATATCTACTGTAGGTGATCCTGTGTCACCCTGTGTTTCATCTGATGACTGCCCTTGGTAAATGCCTGCCCCGTGAGACTCTGCACTTAATGACCCTGTGCGACCTGATGATTGCTCTTGGTGACAATGTGCCACCTTTGGAAACAGCTTTAGGTGATCCTGTGCCACCTCTTGTTTCTTCACTGGGTGACCCTGGGTCTGCAGAGGCCTTTACCTGCCATGCCTTGATTTGACAATTGGAAAATGGTAGAATAGTGAAAACTTTTAAGCAATTCGTGAATTTCCATTCTCATCAATATTATTTGAAACTAGAGCTGCTTTTGAGAAAAGCGCATGTCTCCCACAACTGCCTAATCATCTAAATAGTAAGTCAGTGTTTATATACTGTTTACTCACTACAAATATACCTTTGAAGAGTAAAAAGGCCGATTTTAGGTGATTCAAAGGCCATAATTTCGATGTGACCGGGTCGATTTGGCTAGTTATCGAACTTGGCCGAGGTCTTATTGTCAAACACATTTTGTTAAAGTTTGGTGAAGACTGGATGAGAAATGTTTGACTTATAGTGCGGACAAGAGTTAAAAGGCCGATTTTCGGTAATTCAAGGGCCATAACTCCAAAGTGCCTGGGCCGATTTGGCTAGTTATAAAACGTGGCTGAGGACTTATGGTCAAACATATTTTGTTTAAGTTTAGTGAAGATCGGATGAGAAATGTTTGACTTAGAGTGCGGACAAGATTTGTGATAGACAGAGAGACGCACAGACTGGAGTAAATCAATATGTCTCTCACACAATTGTGTGGTGGGACACATAACTAGAGCTATATATCTAGAGTCCCAGATGCAGCTTTGATAGAAATAAAGTAAAATGTTGGTAAATTTGTGACACTGACATAGGACCTAGTGACATCGGTTTATATTCTGCAAGTTGTCTTGACGACGTTAACAAGAGGTGCTAATCTTTATGTTTTATGAAAAGCCTTCCAGTAGTTAAAAAGACAAGAAGTGGGCACAAATCTAAGCTGTCTGATTTTTGACCACTAAGTTTAACCTTGCCCTCGGACCTTATGACCTTGGTTGTGCACTCTCATGTTGTCTGGATGAGTTTTACAATTAATGCTTATTTTATGAAAATCCCTCCAGTGGTTTAAAAGATATGGAGAAAATTTGATATATAAGTATCTATTTATTCATTTATTTGGGTTTTACGGCGCACCAACACAGTATATAGGTTATATGGCGCCAAACAGGACTACAAATTGTGACCTTGAGCTTTACATTTGTAGATACAGTTTATATCCTCTGCATGCCATCTTGTTGTACAGTAGTTAACGACTGATGCTAGTTTTATTAAAACCTTTCAAGCGGTTTAGGTGATACAGAGCGGACACATAGTTAAGCTATTTGACTTCTGACCTGAAAGTGTGACATTAACCTTAGATAATGTGGGTAAGGAAACATAAAGTATCTAAAAATACAGTAATCCAACAATATGCACATATCCGGTTCATGTTTATGATGCAAAGCAAGTTTCATTTTAACTGGATGAAAACTGCTGACCTGTAGGAAATGAATACACTGTGAACGGAGACCAAGCAAACGCCATAACTCGAACAAGAGCTCCGCCAAGCGGGGCAATATACGCCCGAAGGGTTATATCAGAGGAGGATGGGAGCAAAATTTAAAGAACTGCTGAAGCCTAACGGACAAGAATAACAAAGGGAAGAAATTTAAAAAAAAATTCTAAGTCCACAAAACATCCTTACCAGGTACACATATGTCAAAACACACCTAAAAATTGGAGGTATCATCCCTGTTGTACCACAGTCAGAAAAGCGGTCTCAGTTTTTCCCTAAGGCAAATAATAAAAGGTAACAAAATATAAGCTATTTATAGTAACATAAAAGGGAAGTAATTAAAAAACAATTATTGTAAGTGAACAAAAAGAGATCTGTCAAATAAAAACAAGAGCACCGCAATGCAGAGCAATACATACACGAAACAAACTGACATGACCTTTGATCCCCAAGTTTGACCTTGACCTTTAATGCGAGCCATCCAAGACGTGCTCTGCAAGTCGTCTCGATGTGGCGAACATTTGTGCCAAGTTCCTTGGAAATCCGTCAAGCAATTCAAGAGTTACAGAATAGACATGAAACAAACTGACATGACCTTTGACTCCTAAGTGTGACCTTGACCCTGAAGCGAGCCATCCAAAACATGTGTTTTGTACGTCGTCTTGATGTGGTGAACATTTGTGTAAAGTTTCTTCAACTTCCTTCAAGAGTTTCAAGAGAAATTGCTAATGGACAGATGGACGGACACCAGGGCTATAACATAATACGTCCCTCAGGGCATATAACAAGAGCTGTCTGTTGACAGCGCGCTCGGATATTCGAATAACTGTCGGAATTATGGTGTCAAAATATTACCAGAGATTTTCAGACAAAAGAAAGAAAATAGATAAGACAAACAATGTACCTATATTTGTGGATTTGGATACGGAAGTAAATATCTTTGATGGTATACAAGATATTACCATTTCATAACAACTTTAACCAACGACGATGCTGACGCCGGGGTGAGTAGTCGAGCTAAAACTAAGTGACCGACTGCAGTGGCAATACAGAAGTCCCCTACTGATATAAATTTGTATGTGTTCATCCCTTGTGGTTGTTGGCAGCAGTACTAAGACTAAAATGCTTAAAGGCATTAAGAAGCTAAGAAACGAAATATATAAAACTATTTCTACTCAAATTTCAATAGTGACCTTGAAGTACAAGCATGGATCATGTACACAACGCACAGCCTCATCGTTGGGAACATTTGTGTGCAGTATTAAGATAATCCATCAATGCAAAAGTTACTGCGCAGAAACAAATTTTTACTTGAACTTCAATAGTGACCTTGACCTCTGACCGACAACCATGCGTCATGTGCCTGACAAATAGTCATGGGAAACATTTCTGTGTAGTATTAAATATTCCTTAAATGCAATTAAAAGTTACGGGCAGAATTAAATTAAACTTGACCTTAAACAGTAACCTTGACCTTTAATCGAAAAGCATTGATTATGTGTTGACAAATTGCGTCAATGTTTGTGTGTACCACTAAGATGGTAAAGATTATGGAGCAGGAACAATTTTTACTTGACCTTCAATAGTGACCTTGACCTTTGACCTACAAGTCTGGTACACGCATTATCTACATATTGCCCTCTGTACACAAACCAAGTTTTATGAATCTAGCTCGGATACTTTTGAGTAATTGCAGGATCCTGCTTTATGGACAGACAGATGATGGATAGACAGAGGGCATACCTTAGGCCCCACGCCTCCGGTGAACTGGTTGGGGACTAAGAAGAGGTCTAAGCAGGCCCTGTATCATTCTTGTACCTAATTTTTTACCCCAGGTACAGAAGAAACCAATTTGGCTTACATTTCATAATAACATATATTCTGTACATGCTTTATTTAAAAAAACAAGTTTTGTTTTTGTTTTGTTTTTTATTATATTTGACTTCGGCGATACATGTCCTTTTTGTGCTGATTTGCCTTAAAACCCAACTCATTATTATATTTGATCTACTGACCTTGACCTATTCATCGACTTTATCATTCCCAGATTTTATACAGACATTCTGACAAAACTGCATGAAAAAGTGTAAAATGTGGCTTTTAAAATAAATAAAAAACAAGGTTTTTCAATGAATTGACCTTGTTTCTGACTTCAGCTGACACAGTTTATAAATTAACCTAGATTTCATAAAGACAAATATTGTGAAAACTCTCATGAACATCAAGTAGAAAAGCTGGCTTCTAGAATGTTATCAAGGTACCTCTATGACTTGACCCAGTGACCAAGTTCTTGGCCTTAGATGATCTAGATAATTACTTCACTTACAGATCATAAAAAGCATTTTGATCTGGTTTCAAGAAGATCAGGTAGTTCTTTGCTATAGATGACCTAGATAATTACTTCACTTACAGATCATAAAAAGCATTCTAATCTGGTTTCATGAAGATCAGGTAGTTCTTTGCCATAGATGACCTAGATAATTACTTCACTTACAGATCATAAAAAGCATTCTAATCTGGTTTCATGAAGATCAGGTAGTTCTTTGCTATAGATGACCTAGATAATTACTTCACTTACAGATCATAAAAAGCATTCTAATGTGATTTCATTAAGATCAGGTAGTTCTTTGCCATAGATGACCTAGATAATTACTTCACTTACAGATCATAAAAAGCATTCTAATCTGGTTTCATGAAGATCAGGTAGTTCTTTGCCATAGATGACCTAGATAATTACTTCACTTACAGATCATAAAGCATTCTGATCTGGTTTCATGAAGATCAGGTAGTTCTTAGCCATAGATGATCTAGATAATTACTTCACTTACAGATCATAAAAAGCATTCTAATCTGGTTTCATGAAGATCAGGTAGTTTTTGGCCACAGATGACTTAGATAATTAATTCACTTACAAATCATAAAAAAACATTCTGACCTTGTTTCATGAAGATCAGGTAAAATATGTGGAATCTGGAGTACTGAAAAGGATTCTCTAATATTAAGTTAACTTATTGACACAGTTTGATATGACCCAAATACAAATTTAACCTGAATTTAATGCATACCACAATTTGAAACTGAATTACATTTTATAAAGAGTTTGATGAATATCAAGACTTTAACAAGGCTTTTCTATGATTCAACCTATTTGCATAGTTTATCATCCCAGGTAACCTAGTTTCAAATTTCAAACCTAGAATTTATTAGGGCAAACATTTTGACAATACCTGATGATGATCAGATGGAAAAAGTGGCCTTCAAAATGTTAAGAAGGTTTTTCTATGATTTGACAAAGTGACCAGCTTTTTATCTCAGAAAATAAATACTCTGACAAAGTTTGATGAAGAGTTTTAAAAATATTTTTCTATGATTTGACCTAGTGATCTAGTTTCAGATCTTAGCTAATAAGTTTCAAATTTGATTTAAATTTCAAGGAATAAACATTCTGACAAAGTCTGGTGAAAATAAAGAGTTTATATTTTATTACATGGTTTTTGTATTATTCAGTCTAGTTACATAGTTTATTATCTCAGGTAACCTGGTTTCAAATTTTTGGGAGATTTCACTATAACAAACATTCTAACAAATATCTTTTGTGTTCAGGTGGAATATGTGTCTTCAACGTGTTAAGAAGGCTAGTTTTTGACCTAAATAATCTATTTAAAATCTGAAATAGATTTCATAAAGACAACCAATCTGACAAAATTTTATGAAGGTCAAGCAGAAAACGTGGCGTCTAGAGTGTTAACAATGATTTTCTAAGATTTGACCTAGTGACTTAATCCTTAATTATTCAAAGCTGACCAATTTTCATACAGACAAATATTCTTTCAAATTATGATGAAGATCAGGTAGAAAATAAATTAAACGTATAGAATGTTAACAAAGTCTTTTAATTAGTGACCTAGTTTTTTATCTCCCATGACTCAATTTCAAAATCTGCAGAGATTTCAATAAATTTGTTTGTTTTGGGTTTTTCAACTGTATTTCAATAAAGAAAATATTCTGACTAAGTTTCATTAGGGTTACCTCTAGAATGTCAACAGGATAATCATAATAAAATTGTTGATGATAGGGCAACAACCATTGTGCTCGGGCAAGCTAAACAACAGACATGAAAGTCCTGAGTGTATGCTCATGTTCACTTAATATATATATATATATATATATATATATATATATATATATATATATACCCCTGTGAAATACCCCTGTGAAATGCAGTTCCTGAAATCATGAACACTTTCACCAATTAAAGAACTGTTCATGAACTAACCTTCAAAAGTTCTTGATTTGTGTTCATGAATTTTTGGACATGAACTGTCCTTCAAATGTGTTCATGAACAGTTCATGAACTACAAAAAAATCACACAGAGTTCTTGAATTATTCTTGATAAAAGGTTAAAGGAAAACTCATGATGTCATTTTCTTGAATCTTTCATGCACTACTCATGACAGGTAGTTCATGAACTAATGAAGAATCATGTTCATGAATGGTTCACTGCTAGTTCATGAAGATAAAATGGCACAATAAAAACATATAGCAAGAAATTCATGAACTATTCATGTTCAACAAAATATCAAGAACTATTCATGAAGTGAATAGTTCATGAACTGTTCATGTACATTAGTTCTTGAAGTCATCTTTCACTTTTCATGCACTGTTCATGAACACAGTATTTAAGAATGTATCAAGAATTTGTGCCATTTAATCTTCACGAACAATTCATGAAATATGCATACACTGTTCATGAACTGTTCATGAACAGTAACGTTTCATTTCGCAGGGGATATTAAATATATATATAAATCCTATTTTACTTGGATGGAAACTGTATGTGGAGTTGAATGTGTAATGGATTGCCTCACTGACTGTCATATAGACGTACAGTTCAAAGACAATGTAAAATCATAACAAGAGGGGCATGATGGCTTTATATCGCTCATCTGAGTTAAGTTGCATGCTTGAACAGTTAAAATAATCTACTAAATAAATAACAAATACAGGCAGGTAATGTGTATGTGTTATTTTTTTGTTGTTTTTTTTTTGTGGGGGGGGGGTGAGGTGGGGTATCACATTGTTGAAATGATGTGATATCACAAAATCAAACATGAAGATTTTTAAAGTTTAAAGTAATGCGATCCGTAGATCGGCACTCTTCCTATTGAGCTAAGCAGGCGGGCTAAAAAAAATACAACACTGATTACAAGTAACTTAGGAGCAATGCAGAGCAACTAAAACATTCTGCTGTTAGGTATTACCAGAATCCAAATCTTAAAAAACATCATACAATGAGGCACATTCAATATGAATGCAAGAAGAACAAATAGGACATGAGAGGCCTTGTAAACCAATGTGAGTTTGTGACTAAACAGTAACTATGCTTAGTCCACAAATCCTCATAAATCAAACATCATATTAATTTCTATATGAAATAAATTACAATTATAATTTTGACTTTGGATATTTTTTTATGTTTTGAAGATATATGATAAAGGCTCATAATTAACGCCTTTATTTATAAAATATGATGATATATATAAAAAATATGTTGTCTTTTTCTTGTTAAATCATGTTTCAATGGTTTTCTCATATATTTGCCAAAGGTCTGAAAACTGGTTAACATAGATATATATATTAGTAGAAAATATTACTGAATCCATAGTTTGTAATTACCTGTCTTTATGACTCTTCATGTCTTACTCAACCGAACATGAAATGAAACTTGACGAGTTACATAAATTTATAAAATATTTAAACAAGAGTCATAATGACTCTGGGACACCCGAGTTATATGAGCTACATGTTTCAAATGTCAAACTGATGCTTAAATATTAAGAAAGTAGGTCAGTAGGTCACACTCATAGTCACTGCAAGTCAGTTTTAAGATCGGTGTGAAAAACTGTACATCGTCACCTCAGTGCAAAAAGTGGATAACTTAACTGACTTAAAGAAGGACTTCTTCACTTTTAGCACTAAGGTGACTCAGTGCAAAAAGTGGATAACTGCATTGACTTAAAGAAGGACTTATTCACTTTTTGCACTAAGGTGACGGGTCATGTCATCCAAATTTCAAAGCTGTATCTTACAAAACAAGAAAGTAAGTCAGTAGGTCAAGGTCACAGTCAGGTGACCCCTAATCACTTGGGGTCATCAAGTAATTATAATTAAACAGCTGTTTGTAGCTCATGTGCAAAACTGTATGTCATCCAAATTTCAAGGCTGTATTTTAAAAAACAAGAAGTATGTCATAGGTCAGGTCACAGTCATGTCACCCCTAATTCCTTGGGGTCATCAGGTAATTATAATTAAACAGTCTAGGAAATATGATCTGATAACTTTTTCAAGTATTTTTCCTATGTTTAACTCATATAACAAGTGACACCCTGGTGGGGCCTTTTTTCACCCCAGGTGAGCTCTACTAGGCAATACCAAAGGCCTAGGCCTTGAACTTTCAGAAGTGAATTTTTTTTTTAATTCCTAAATATGTTTATGTAAAACTTGGGACCCCCGGGGCAGGGCCTCTTTTCACTCTGAGGGCATAATTTGAACAATTTTGGTAGAGGACCACTAGGCAATGCAACATACCACATATCAAAAGCCTAGGCCTTGCAGTTTCAGACATGAAGATTTTAAAAGTTTTTTACTATATAATAAAGTTAATGTGAAACTTTGGACCCCCGGGGCAGGGCCGGTCCCTTTTAACCCAGGATAATAGTTTGATCAATCTTGGTAGAGGACCACAAGGCAATGCTACATACCAAATATCAAAGGACTATGTCTTGTAGTTTCAGACAAGAAGATTTTTTTTTTAAGTTTTTACCTATAGAAGTCTATGTAAAACTTGGGACCCCTGGGTGGGGCCTCTTTTCAATTCAGGGGCACTATTTGAACATTCTTAGCAGAGGACCACAAGGCAATGCTACATACCAATTATGAAAGGCCTAGGTCTTGTAGTTTCAGATAAGAAGGTTTTCAAAGTTTTTTTTCTTCTACATAAGTCTTATGTAAAATTTGGGACCCCCGGGGCGTGACCTCTTTTCACCCCAGGGGCAAAATTTTAACAAGCTTCATAGAGGACCATTAGATGATGTTACATGCCAAATATCTAGGCTCTACACCAAGAATAGTTCTTAGAGTTCTGTGTGGAATTCAATTCTTTGAATAATTTCAAGAGGCCATTCACGGACCATTCCTGTGAGGTTTCATCAAAATTTAACTAGTGCTTTAGGAGGGGATGTTGTTTAAAGGAAAGTGTGGATGCCGGACGGATGACGGACAGACACCAGATGGTGAACGATCACAATAGCTCACCCTGAGCCAAGCATAAAAGTTTACTTGATATCAAGCAGTACTCATTACAATACTTACTTAATCATCCCGGCCCCAAAATGCAGAAATATATGGCGATTGCTCCTCCACTCCAGCGGGTTCCTGGATATGCTTTAAACCGCCGTCAGGGAGGCTGATGTTGACAGGGGCAATGTCGCATGGGGCCATTGCCCCATACATGCCAACCAGGACCAATTCCATATGGTGGATATCTTGGCACAGGAGAATTCCCGCTCTCTTTCCAAGGAGGTGGCCTAAGACCTGGAGATGCCCATGGGAATCGAATAGCAGGACAGTATTATCGACCCGACGGATAATTGCGTAGGTGAAACTGTCAATGGTTACTAAGAATCCCATGGACATCCTAGGATTGTATGCTGCCACAAACTCCTGCAATACAAGAACAAGAGCTGTGTCACTATTAGTGATAAATGCCCCTGAAGCATGCCTAAGAATGCTACAGTTGTCTGTGCAAAAAATCACACATCATTTTGTGTCCTTGACTTAGAGACCCGGGTCATAAGCGCGACATATCCTCTCAATATGGTTAACATTTGTGTCAAATTATTTTCAAATCTCTTGATAAATGGCAAAGTTATGGACCGGACAAGAAACACCTTTGATTTATAAGTGTGACCTTGACCTTGGAGCTAGGGGTCTGGGCATTGCGCGTGACACATCATTTCAATATAGGGAACAATTATGCCAAGCAATTATATAATCCCTTCATCGATGGCAGAGTTATGGACCAGACAAGAAACAGACCTGATGTTAACGTTAAAGTGTGACCTTGACCTTAGAGCTAGGGTTCTGGATCTTGCGCATGACATGTTGTCTTACTATGGTAAACATTTATGCCTAGTTATTTCAAAATCCCTTCATGAATGGCAGAGGTATTGTCCAGACATGAAACAGACACTGTTATTCTTTGACTCTTTGACTCTGGGTCTTGACATGTTGTCTCATTATGGTGAACAGTTACGCCAATTTATTTCAAAATCCCTTCATGGATGGCAGAGTTACAACCCGGATGAACAGACAGTGTGATTTTAATATGCATAAAAATTAGGAAAAATGAAAAAAGTAGGAGTTTATGCAAGCTACAAACTTTGACCAAAAAAGCTTTTTGGACAAAAATGGGCTTTTGCACTGGAATCAACAACATTAATTGTTCTCAACTGAATGCACTAAAGACGCATTGAGTATATACTTTTTTGAACATTGACAAAAACACTGCAAGATGTTAATATACATTCATGGAGGGCCGGCCTACCACATGGAGAAAATTTTGATTCTGGGGCTCAAAAAATGCATTTTTACTACTTCTAATATGAATAAGTAGGAGTATTAAGACATTTTATAAAAAAAAGTAGGAATAAAATAGGAACAGTAGGAAAACATAAGAATGCTGGAAAGCCTGTTATCATTATCCAGGACACATTCATGATACAGATTATGATACATGTGCCTTTTAATTCCTCTTAACCACAGCCCACCTGCTAAGCTCAGATCTTAGGATCACAGGGTCGCGAGTTCAATCCCCAAGTGGGGCATATGTTCTCCATGACGATTTGATAAAACACATTGTGTCTGAAATCATTCGTCCTCCACTTCTGATTCATGTAGGGAAGTTGGCAGTTACTTGTGGAGAACAGGCTTGTACTGGTACAGAATACAGGAACCAATGTAAAGGAGAATGATTTTTTTAATATTAGGAATGGTTACAGAACCAAGTGTACATGATGGACAGATTGGCGGATTGCAAGACCAACAAATATGTGTGACTCCAATATAGTGTCATATACATTGTACCTGGTTGTGTAATGAACATAAAATCACTAAAACTATGATTGTGCATGATTCTTAAACAACTGCACTTCATCTGATAGTGCCACATTTTTGAGCAATGACTTTTTCCTCATTTTCCTTGAAAATTTGCCTTTCAGGACTTGCTGGTTTATATAGTTAAGGTGCAGATTTAGGAAATATTTATACATGTACTGTATAATTATAATAAAACTGCACATACTTTTCCAACCATTAAATTCAAGCAATTATTTCCCAACAATTAGAAAAACTGAAATAATGCAACTTAATATAACGAGAGGGCCATGATGACCCTATATCGCTCACCTGATATCAATGCACTTGAGGACAAGAAGGTCCTCAGTAAAAATATTTAAGTCCAAAGGACAGGAACAACAAAGGGAAAAAATTTAACCAAAAAGAAAAAACAAATCTTACAAGGTACAGATATGTCAAAATGCTCCTAAAATTGGAGGTACCATCCATGTTGTACCACAGAAAAGTGGTCTCGGTTTTTCCCTACAGCCAATAATAAAAAAAGTTACTAAAAATAAGCTATTTATAGTAACATAAAAGGGAAGTAATTAAAAAAAAATATTGTAAGTGAACAAAAGAAGGCTCTGCCAAATAAATCTGTTGACATAAATGAAATTTCAGATCAGTATCTTCATTAGTTACAGAGATATACCCATTTTAACTTGAAATAAAGGGAGGTAATTTAACATAAAATCAGTTCATAGTTATCTACCCTGATTGTCTCAGTCCAGCTAATGACAATAATGAAATTTCAAATAAGTCCTATAAGTACTTACTGATATAAATCCATTCTGATTACAATCAGGGGAGGTAATCAGATATAAAATAACTCTGGAACCTACGACTGAATCTGATTTGTCATGGAATCTAAGATTTATTGTTGTTGAAGATATTTTGGAAGTTTTGTATCAAATAAAACCATAAAAGAAGTCTCTATATGGAAGTTTTGTATCAAATAAAACCATAAATGTAGTCTCTATATGGCTGCAAAAGCCAAAATAGCCAATTTTGGACCTTTAAGGGGCCATAACTCTGGAACCCATGATGGAATTTGGCCAGTTCAAGAAAAGAACCAAGACCTTGTGGTGATACAAGTTGTGTGCAAGTTTGGTTAAAATCAAATCATAAAAGAAGCTGCTATTGTGCAGACAAGGTCAAAATAGCTAATTTTGGCCCTTTCAGGGGCCATAACTCTGGAACCCATTATGGGATCTAGCTGGGTCAAGAAAGGAACTGAGATCTTATGGTGACACAAGTTTTGTGCAAGTTTGATTAAATTCAAATCATAAATGAAGCTGCTATTGTGCAGACAAGGTCAAAATAGCTAATTTTGGCCCTTTTAGGGGCCATAACTCTAGAACCCATAAAGGAATCTCGCCAGTTCAAGAAAGGAACCAAGATCTTATGGTGATACAAGTTGTGTGCAAGTTTGGTTAAAATAAAATCATAAATGAAGCTGCTATTGTGCAGACAAGGTCAAAATAGCTAATTCTGACCCTTTCAGGGGCCATAACTCTGGAACCCATAATGGAATCTGGCCAGTTCAAGAAAAGAACCAAGATCTTATGGTGATACAAGTTGTGTGCAAGTTTGGTTAAAATCAAATCATAAATAAAGCTGCTATTGTGCAGACATGGTCAAAATAGCTAAGTTTGGCCCTTTCAGGGGCCATAACTCTGAAACCCACAATGGGATCTGGCCAGTTCAAGAAAGTTGTGTGCAAGTTTGGTTAAAATAAAATCATAAATGAAACCACTATCGTGCAGACAAGAAATTGTTGACGCACGCATGGACGGACGGACGCACAGACGATGGACGAAGGGTGATCACAAAAGCTCACCTTGTCACTATGTGACAGGTGAGCTAATAAATGTAAAATTTAAATTATTTACCCCAACAGTTGGGAAATCCAGGTCCCGCCTCCTTGTAGTGAAGACCGGAAAACTCTCCTGTGCCAGTTTGACCTTGGTTGGCACGCCACAGACCTCCCCGACTTCAAGGTACCGTGAAGATGGAATGTCGTAAACTGCGATCATTCCATCGCATTCGGCGCTTAGTTTCTGGTCAACCCTGTAATGTGTTAAAAAAAATTGCAATGTAATAAAGAATCCACCAGCAGACTTTCAAACTAAAATCATTATCAGTTTTTCTTGTATATGAAAAACCTACTGACTGTGGAAAACATCTACTTCCTATTAATGATAGCAAGCTTAAATGTTTGGTAAAAATTCAATTTCATATTAAGTTAACCCTTACCCTGCTATATTTCTATAATGGACAGGTCCATCTTTCAATTTGGACAGTACCACTTATTATTCAAAGGGGTTTTCACTGAAAATTTACTGACTGAATAGCGAACAGTGCAGACCATGATCAGACTGCACGGATGTCCAGGCTGATCTTGGTCTGCACTGGTCGCAAAGGCAGAATCATCTGCCACCAGCAGGCTAAGGGTTAATGGACTGGCAATGACACTTAGCAGTTTCTGTGTGACTGTGTATCCTGGTTAAGCAATTTGGCACTTTCTGGAGGAAAATCTTGCTCAACGCACAGATCAATGTCCATAAAAACAGTTTGGTAATGCTGAAATTGTATTAAAGGAATACGTAATTTCTCAACTGTCATTACCAGTCCTCTACCTTAAAACCAATAACTTAAAGACATCTTTTGCTTCATGTAGATCTACCCCATAACCAAGAATGCCGAACCAAATGCTCTTAGTTGAAACCTTTGCCAGTAATTCACAACAGTATCTGTCCTTTGTTTTTAAAGTAACAAGTGACCGAGTATTGCAGTGGCAATACAGAAGTTCCCTACCAGTAAAAAAAAGACAATTTGACTTGACCTTCAGTAGTGACCTTGACCTTTGACCGACAGCCATGGGTCATATGCGCGACTGTGTTACAGTACTAAAAAATCCTTCAATGCAATTAAAAGTAATATCATGAGCAGAAACAAATTCTTACTTGACCTTCAACCAACAACCATGTGTCATGTGCGTGATATATAGTATAATCACAGGGAACATTGCTGTGTAGGACTAAAAGAACCCTTCAACATTATTAAAAGTAATGGGGCAAAAACAATTTTTTACTTGACCTTAAACAGTGACCTTGACCTTTAACTGACAAGCATTGATCATGCGTTGACACAATTGTCTCATCATGGGGAAAATTTGCGTGTACCACAAAGATAATCCATCAATGCTTAAATTCTTTAATTGTTCATAAACTAACAGTTCATGATTTATAAATTCCATGTTCTGACTGCATTACATCTACTTCATGGAAAATTCAGACTGCTAAAGATTCATTAAAAGTTCATGACAATTTCATGGTCCACATCATACACGTTTCAAGAACTGTTGCAGGGCTTTTTATGAACTAAATAAAACCTTGATTATTGTTCATAAACTGTTCAAGTTTTATGAAATTACCCCTACATGTCCACATTATAGACAAATCAAGAACTAAGTACTATGGGTACATTATATAAGTGCATGATAAATTCATGATGTGCATCAAACACACTTCAAGAACTAATATTATCCCATTCATTACCAGTTCATGATAAGTTCATGACACACTTCATGAACACTTCAAGAAAATTAAACAAGAGCTGTCCGTAAGACAATGCGCTCCACTATTCGGCGATTTGATAGTAAAATGAATTTATGTCTCAATATGAGACCTCTACTTTAAAAGGAAGATACACAAAAATAAAACAGGACCCTACTACTCAGAGGTGTTAAAGGTCAAGTATGGAAAGGGTACTGATGATGATGGTAAAGATATACTTTGAGTTTCAAGTCATTATCTTATATAGTACCAAAGTTATGTCCAGAAAACTATTTATTTATTTATTTGGGTTTTACGGCGCACCAACATGGTATAGGTTATATGGCGCCAAACAGGACTACAAATTTTGATTTCATATCTCATTTACATCGAAAGAAAAACATGAGGTATGGAATCAAAATTTGCATACCTGCTGGAATCACAGAGTTACAGCAAAACCAAGTGTTAAGACCCTATTAGTCGCCTCTTACGATCATGCAAGGGTAAGACAGTGGTTCCAATTCTTTTCATACACAGATCATCCCAGAACCACATGGGGCCCAGAAATCAAAGTTTTGTCAAAAAATTTAAGTACGAAAGGGCCATAATTTGGTCAAAAATATAAATCAGAGCTATGGGCATTGTTACCACACATGCAGATGATGATGATAAAGATACATTTTAAGTTTCAAGTCATTATCTTATATTGTACTAAAGTTATATCGAGAAAGCAAAGATTGCCAAAAAACTTAAAGTATGAAAGCAGCATAATTCTGTCAAAAATACAATTAGTGTTATGGGAATTGTAACCACACATGCACATGATGATTATAAAGAAATGTTTTTTTATTTCAAGTCATTATCTTTTAAAGTACCAAAGATATGTCTAAACGAAGTTTTCGAAAAATTAATATGAAAAATAATTCCAAGTATAACACCTTGGTGACCTTGACCTTTGATATAATAGGCCCAGCCCCTAAAAATACTTTGTTTGTATGCTGGACAATGTTTATGTGAAGTTACAGGTTGCCAAAAAACTTTAACCAAGAAAGGTCACGACGACGCCCGACGCCGGGGCGAGTAGAATAGCCCCCCTATTCTCCGAATAATGGAGCTAAAAATGACTGTCAGATACGTCATCATTACATAAACAGTTCATGAACAACGTCAAAGGACAGTTCATTTCCAGAAGTTCATGAACTTGTTTCAAGAATGGTTTAAGCAATGTTCATGAACTAAAGCTATCACTAAAGGTGATGAATGTACCCCCCGCATGCACCGACACAGTACATTGCAATTTGACGCACACAAGATTGCCTAATTATGTGGACTGTATGTATATAGACTGTATGTATACAGTATAGTAACAAAAAACAAAGTCAAAGTCCCATAACTATGCAGAATATTAATCTAAAAGAACATAACATTGTACGGGATGCACCATGCACAACTAGGGTTGGTATTGATCACTTGTGTGAAGTTTCATTAAATTGTGTGCAAGGGTTCGGAAGATTAGGCGCGCACAAGATTGCATATGCAGACTGTATGTACATAGTATGTTAACAAGAAACAAAGTCCCATAACTCTGCAATTTTTGTTGTTGAAAGAACTTAACAAGCCCCATGCACAACTACTGTTGTTACTGATCACTTGTGTGAAGTTTAATTAAATTGTGTCAAGGGGATGAGGAGAGATGGTGCGCACAAGATTGTGTCTATGTATATAGTAAAGTAACAAAAAACAAAGTCCCATATTACGCTGCAATTTTTTTTCTGAAAGAACCTAACATGCCCCATGCACAACTACTGTTGTTACTGATAACTTGTGTGAAGTTTCATTAAATTGTGTCAAGGGGATGAGGAGAGATGGTGCGCACAAGATTGTGTCTATGTATATGGTATAGTAACAAAAAACAAAGTCCCGTAACTCTGCAATTTTTTTTCTGAAAGAACCTTACATGCCCATGCACAACTACTGTTGTTACTGATCACTTGTATGAAGTTTCATTCAATTGTGTCAAGGGGATGAGGAGAGATGGTGCGCACAAGATTGTGTCTACAGACAGACAGACAGACAGACGGACCGACGGACGGACAGACAGACAACCTGAAACCAGTATACACCCCCTTACAACTTTGTTGTCGGGAGGGGAGGAGGGTACAATAATTCATGTTTGGCTTGAAATGCTCATGATTTCACGAACTACATTTCGCAGGGGCAGTGAATGCTATTTTTTAAACATTTCTATTAGGTATCAGTAATACATTAAGTCTACATATTTTTAAATAAAGTCGAACTTTACAGAAGAAAAAATCTGTTTTAATTGTCTCGAACAACATCAGTTGTTAGAAAATGACATTTTTTAAAAGTTCATTGTAATAACATTTTGATTTTTTAAGCAATTTGAAAATTTTTTAAGTTCGTGCAAAATGAAAGACAGAATATGATTTAAAACAAGAGTGCCAGACTGTCACAAAATAGACCCATCATCGAACTTTGCCTAATTCAAGGGACATAATCCAAGAGTGCCTGAGGCGATCTGGGTGGTTATCAAACTTGGCCGAGATATTATGCCCACAAACATTGTCAGCAAGTTTGATGAAGATCAGATGAAAACTGTTGGACTTAGAGAGCGGAAAAGGCTAAATTTGCTCTTTTTCGAGTAGTTCAAGGGCCATATTCCAAGAGTACCAGGGGCGATTTGGCTAGTTATCGAACTTGGCCGAGATATTATGCCCACAAAAATTGTCAGCAAGTTTGGTGAAGATCGGATGAAAATTGTTCGACTTAGAAAGCGGACATGCTTTGGACGCAGAACGCCCGCCCACTGCAACGGGTATTCACATAATACTCTCTTTCAGAGACAGGTGTATAAAAATCCATGAATTACTGGTAAGCTTGTGATTCATGGTTAATTGGCCCATTCATGAACTCTAAAACAACTCATATCTTGCATATACATATTTCCTTTCCATTCATTAACAAGTTCTTTCGATAAATTGCACGTATTTTGCTGTATTAAACATTAACATCTGCTTCCAAGTCATTCTGGCAAAAGAACAACTAAACAACAGTTACTGAAGTTGTCTAAAAAGGCTACCACTGACTACATGCAACAGCTGTATGTCATTACTAAGCAGCATTATAGCAATTTTTTTGACTTTCTTTTTGCAATTCATACAAAATGAACATGATAATTTCAATTTGGAATGAAGGGAAAGAATGTAAATATTGATAAATAATGTTTATAACTAACATTTTGCAGTTTCGGTCCGCTATTTCTTAATCCAGGGCCCAGTTGTTCGAAACTTTAACAGGCGATTAAGCTAACGGTCAGTTAACTTTAAGAGTTACATTTCGACATTTTAGAAGACTTAGTGAAACCTATTATAATTTAAGAATTATGAACACTAAAATGTCTTTACAGTAAAATTGAAACATCCTACTAGTGGTTCCCATCATGCCTTATATTTTGAATCAAAATTTAACAGGCCGTTTGTTTAACAGCCGGTTAAAGTTTCGAACAACTGGACCCAGATGTGGTCCAACTGGTCAAAATGGTGTCACTTACATATTATGCCGGGGCAGAACCGGGAAAGAAACGTAAATTAACGCCCAACAATCGTAGTGAAAAGAAAAACATGTACAAGAATAATAGGGTTGACTGAACATTCAATGAGAAATGGCTGAAAAATCACACCTGGCTAGTATATTATGGAGAAAAGCAACATCTGCAGTGCACTGACTTTTTTTTTCGGTCTGGTTTATTGTTTTTTGGTCTGGCAGATTTTTAGGCATTGCTTGGCCAAATGTCCGGCTATGTTTTCCAACTTTCGTTAAATCTGCCTTGAACAGTTGCCTTGACCTTTAACCGACAAAAGATCATGCCTTGACTCATTGTCTCATTATGGGGAACGTTTATGTGTAGCACTAAAATAATCCATCAATGCATAAAAGTTATGGAGCAGAAACAATTTTTACTTTACCTTCAATAGTGACCTTGACCTTTGACCTAAAAGCATAAGTCATGTATATGCATAATCTACATATTTCCCTCTGTTCACAAACCAAGTTTTATGAACCTTACACTTGAATATTTTTTGAGTTATCGCAGAATCTAGATTTGCAGACGGACAGACAGACGGAGGGCATTCCTATAGTCCCCTCCGGTGTTCCACGACTAGGGGACTAATAAAATGATAAAATAAAAGTGCCGCAAATTTTCTTTATAGTGGTGAACATGTACATAAGAAGTTTTAATTAATATTCCAAACCACTGTCTTCCGAGATACGGCTCTCAACGGAGGGAAAGATGGATGGAAGGATGGACGCCTTTCTGGACGGACAACACCAAAACTATATCCCTCTCCTTTGGCGGGGAATACTAATAAAGGATTTGCTTTTGGATATAATCTACATAGATGTAATAAATTTTATTTTTTACTATTGATCAGTTGCATATAATCTAGTAGGACTTTTTTTAATGTAATTTTAAAGGAAAGTGGCTTACCGTAACCTGGAGTGGAGTCTGTTTCCTTCTACCAGGATTGTATTCAGCTGTTCCGGGGTCAATAAACACGGCTTTCCTTTCTGTACCCAAACAATAATGGCAGCAAGGGCCATCGATGTGCACTGACGTCCTCTAAAAGGGCCATCAAGGGCAAACTGGTCCGTTAACCCAAATGTAAACATATATGGTCCTGTAATAGAGAGAATATCAACTGGATATGAAGATCTGTTACCTCTTTAACGGACTATGATCCCAGATTTTCTGTATTTCTTACCAAAAATGGATTTCCTCTTTACTAGCAAGAGCACTAATGACACACAGAGGCAGTGCACAGTGGTACAGGGATAGAGAATCAGACACCTGATCTAGAGCAAGCTAGTTCAAATCCTAGTAAGAGCAGAATATAGCTATAGTCTACAGTAACATTTAATCCTCAACAAGGTGGAATACTTCTAGGAATTCCAGGAAATTGTCATCAAGAGTTAGACTGCCCCGGAATCAAATGTGACAATTTCCAACTATTTCTCTTTCTGCTTATAGACAGTCTGGAGACACCTAATTTCTGTCAGCAGCATCACTTGATTAATTACATCCTAAATGTATGGGTGTACAATAAAGAATGATAACATCTGAAACAGGATTACCAGGGTACATATTTTTACATGCATAAGTTATAAATATTGAAATATCAGTTTTGTGACATTTTCGCAAGGGCAAAGGGAAACAATTTCATCAAAACAGAAGTCAGGTAATGTGAGAGACCTGGTATAATGAACTTGTCTCATGATCTTAAAAGACTACAGGTCAAAATATTTATATACTGGTTACAAAGATATTCTAGGAAACAACTGGGATTGGAGCTGGATAAAGACCACACACAAAAAAAGTAATTCCTATTTAGCCACAAACTTTCATTTAGTGTGGGTATAATTCATAAAATGCACCTGCATCAGTTATTTTCAATTAAACCGGTAAGGCTTAACCATAAAACATTCCTATCTACTTCAAAATCAAACATAGTTTGAAATTTAATAAATTACATTAAACTAACTAGCAGATATACAGAAAAATACTGTAAGAAAACTTACCGAAAAATCTTCTACCACCTCCGGGCTGAAAGAAAAATTAAGACAAAGCATATTATAGTAGTAGTTGAAGGCCAGAAACAAAAATTCTTGGATACAGGGTAACTTAACCTAAAAATAGAGTAGATAGAGCAATTAGAAATTTTCTCTTTTCTATTTTTTTTCTAACTTTTTTTCATGGAAAAAAATATCATATAAAGGGAGTAAAGCTATAAACTAAAACTTCCTTAATTTGAATGAATTTTAACATATATATGCTACCAAAATATCCCTTCAGTTCATTTCGACAGCAAAACTGAAAAACAAACTTTAGGGTCTAGTTAAAAAAAAACAGTTTGTTCTTCTAGCATAATGCTGCATTACTATCAATTCAAATTAACTAATTAATTATTCCCTAAAAGTTTTTTTTTTTAATTCCTTCTTTATTTATCAAAAATCAAAAGGTAATAACAGTATACACTATTCTAAAGGCCTCTAGTTGTTGTTAGTACCTTCCATTATTTTATTTCTGTAATCAAAAATCGAGGGTTGAACAGAAAGCTGTTGTAACACAAATCAAATAAAGAAAGAGTTACGACAGTGTTCTGTTCTGCCCTCAAAATACATTTCATATGAAAATCCATACTGCTGTGTGAATTCTTCACCATGAACATTTTGAAAGAAAAGTTGTTTTCGATAAGCATTTTATCATAATATCTCACCAAATGTGCAACATATGAGCTTTTAACTAAATATAGATCCTGTTTACAAAATGTTGACAAATATGCCAAGGAAATTGCTTTCTTATCATATTTTTGATTCAAAACTAAAAGAAGGTATCAGTCATTAAATAGCATCTTCGGAGTTCTGCTAATGCAATGTAATATGTTAAACAAAACATGATACAAAATGGTCAGCTAATTATCAAAGGTGGTTAATCTGACATGGTTTTTTATGCAATACTTTTTCAGATGAATCTTTATTTTTTATGCAGTTTCCATATATCTTAGTGATTTTCTAAACTAATACAACTACTTGGCTACAAGAAGGTATATCTATAAAAAAAAAAAGGCATACAATTTATTGCCTCCCCTTTTCAGAAAAAAGTTTAAAGAACTGTGTACTTCAAAAGACAGAGTTGACATTCTTAAAAGTCTGATTTACATCCTTGAAATACAGAACAGAACAGAACATTTATAAGAAGTTTTTCTTGGGATCTTTCATATATTTCACTTGACAGGCATAGTATTAAGACATTAGTGAATAAACTTGCATAAAATATGACATGTTAAAACAACATAAAATGACAGAATGAAATTTTAGAAGCAACAGGTAAGCAAACATGAATGCAATGCATATTACATTACTGATTAGCACACACACACATATAAAACACAACAAAACAAGTAGCACATATAAAAGAAAGCATCAGAGCATAAAGCAGCCAAGCACATAGAAAACAAGCAAAATAACATAAAGCAGAAAATCAGTAGCTAGAACAGGAAGTGCATGTGCAGCCTTCTCCGCTCCAGGCATTGACCAAACTTTTGAACTGGTTAAAATTGGTTTCTTCGGAGAATCTCAGTTTCAAAGTTTGACCGCCATGAAATGAAAAGAGCTGCTGCCATAGCTAGAGGTTCTTACCCATGGAATAACTGCTGTGTACCTAAAAGAGATATCGATTAGTTCACACACAGTATAATGGGTCTTGTTTCGGGCTGTCATTGATTGGGTCTTAGGCGTATCAACGATACCGATATATCAGAAGACAAATATCGACGATATATTGATTATTAAGTTAGATTAATGACCTATTTGTTCATATGCATACTATATACCTTCCTGTAAATGCTATTTTAAGTTTTATTGCCTACTTTCCATATTTCTGTTTGATTGTGTTGTATTTGTATTTATGAAATAAAAGAAATATATAAAAATTAATAACATCTTTCATTTTTATTTTACCTTCACTCCTTTTTTTGCATTTATCCAAATTTACAACTTTGTGAACTTTAGTTGTTTTTTAGGGTCTGAGTGTTTTTTTGCCATAGGGAGTTTAATTTTTCTCTCTGTAAAATATCGATTTTTGAAAATGGGAATCGATAATCGATCAACAAAAAAATATCGTTGATACATCAATATCATTTCTATTGATGACAGCCCTAGTCTTGTTTATTGATGATTTTAAAAGCTTCCAAGGCAATAGAGTCTTCTGACCTTTAAGGTTGGCATCTTAGATTTTAAGAGCAAAGTGTCATAGTAGGAAGTAAAATCACTGTAAATGAATCTAAGAGTCCTTTCCTGGATTGTTTCTAGCTTTTTTATGTTTACCTCTCCACAGAAATGCCACGTCAGGGCTGAACTGTGCAGCAGTGAACCATCGCAAAATAACCGTGGATTGATTTCTTCTATGCGTATGTAGGTTATTAACTATATTATGGTATTTTCTGAATTGTACCCACCTATTGCATTTAATTTAATCAGTCACTAACATTTTTGTCATCTGTTTAACAATATCAAATAAACTGAGGACACCACATCAAATTCCATACCTCCCATATATTTTTCAGACTTCATTTTTAAATAAAAATGATCATCAGTCAAAAATTGTGTGCACACACATAAGTAAATTTAATAAAGGCAGATAATTCAAAAAGCATTTTGAGTGATGTTCATTCTTTAGTTGCTTTCTTTTCTTTCTGTTTCTTTCATTTCAGTAAAATTATTAATTATACCAATATAACTGTTAAAGAAATTAAACATGTACAAATATTCAATGCATGTGTGAAGCATGGATATAGAATCACATATTAAAGAAACTGATAATTATATATGAGCTGTGCCATGAGAAAACCAACATAGTGGGTATGCGACCAGCATGGATCCAGACCAGCCTGCGCATCCGCGCAGTCTGGTCAGGCTCCATGCTGTTCGCTTTTAAAGCCTATTGGAATTGGAGAAACTATTAGCAAACAGCATGGATCCTGACCAGTCTGCGCGGATGGGCAGGCTGGTCTGGATCCATGCTGGTCGCATACCCACTATGTTGGTTTTCCCATGGCACGGCTCATATAAAGGTTTCAGTACATAATAATTCCATAAGGCACATTCTGATATTTACAAATGCAACACAATAGGTTTTGTAGTATTCCCCTTGCAAACTTGTAGCTAAAGCAAAACTAGAACTGTAGGCTTAGGACAACTAAAAAAATATTATCATTATATCCATTCTGTTATAGCAACCATTGCAATCTTGCATTTCAAATGAGACTAGAAAATGTCAGTCGCCCAATGTGTTTGAGCTGTATTTTTCATAAAGATGTTTCGGTCCAATTGAAAGGCATGGGAAAGTATATTTTGCTCACTCAGAAAGCAGTCATTCTCATACATTTCAACTGTATCAAAAAAGTTATTGGCCAGAATTTACACTGGAACTAAATTTTATTCGTATTATTTTAAATGTATAGCTATTATTAAACCGTAAGGAGAAGTAATCACTGCTATTAAAGTAGCACTCGCGAGCCTAGTCTCAATTTTTCAACTGCAATGCAGACCGATTTCACAGACTGACATTAGTCTGGATTACCTGCCCCTTCACTATCGATTGTACGACGGGAACCAGACTAAGACTGACATCTACTGTATGTCTGCATCTACGTCGTTGAGGAGAAATCTTGACCTGCGCAAAAATTATCAACAATATCGCTCCTGGCGTACGGGAATAGGGAGGGTCTTTTCACCCCAAGACACCCCAAAACATATATTTTAATGTTTTAGGTGCTAGTTTTCTTTTTTTCTGAATCATAAAAAAGGTAACTTTAGAAAAAAAAAACAATTCAAGGGGAATAATCCAAAAAGCTTAACTATGATAAAGTCTAAAGGAGATCCAGTTATTTCCCTTTCATTCAGAAGTTATTTGTGTTTTTAAAATATGTTTGTAAATTTGATTAAAAAATAAAAATGTTTTACTGTAAGGGTGTCCGGGATCTGCAGAATGACTATATCCAAGGGAAATAAATAAATATGTAATTATCCTAGAGTCATTAGTTTTGACGCCCTTAAGCAGTCTAACATGTATTTCATTAGTAATATAGATAAATTAAACAAATAAATAGTGTTGTTATAAACTATGGCATGTCTCCCTTTATTTTATTCTTGTTTTGTGAATTTTGTGGGCAAAAAAGTGTCAATATTTGTATTATTGCTGACTGACCATGGAGTCATCCATATTTTTAAGGCTCATGAGAAATGACGCCTTTTGATTGGCTGGCTCTCTTAACCAAAACTTCACTTTTCTGGAGCCTATATGGCCAAAATCATATTTGGCTGGTATAATTCTGTGTGAATGCAGTGGAGACCTGAAACTTAAAGACAATAAACAAATTAATATTAATCATTTTAAGTGACCTTTTTACTATTTATTTGTAAAATGTGATCTTTTTTATTCACTTTACATATTGTTAATAGCAGTCATTCATTATCAAAACAGTGAGGACACAAAAATATATAACCCTTTCTAACAGCTCTAACTTTGGTACTTTCAGTGAAAACCTATTAGAAACATGACCTTCTTTATTTACAACAAGATTTGCCAAAGAGCAGCAAAACCATATTCAATTAAATTAATTTAATGTTTTCAAATGATACAAGGTGTATAGCCTACAGGAGAGTGAAAAATCTAAAATTTATTCAAAACTTCAGTCAAAGAACTGTCTTGTGACTTTGAAAAATAGCTGGGGGAAAGAGAAAACCAAGATCTGAATTCCTGACCAGTTGCTTCTGTAAGAATTAGGTTTTTAAAGCATTGGAGATTTTTGCATTATTAAAAAAGACATAAAAATACACCAAAGTACGAAAAAATAATATAATCTTACTGTAAATCTGTTGAATGCATTAATGTTTTATTTGAGCACGGTAAAATATTGCCTGCTTTGCAAACATGTGTAATTTGGCATCATAAATGGTCACTTATACCTATTTGACAGCAAAATAAATAAGGGCATCAAAACTCATGAGCGTCAAAACAGATGATCGAAGGATAACATAGTAATGTTGGCTTTACCTCCCTTTCACATTAATAACAAGTTCATTTCAGCTGATGTTCTTAGATGTATTTCCTTGAAAAAATCTACTCTAAGGTTATCTTAACTGTTACAGTCTGTATTAGCATGTCTTTAAGATATATTATATAAATACCATATGGCAGCGTGTGTGACATTGATATTGTCAACCCGAGGGCAGAATGTCACCCGAGGCGATAGCCGAGTGGTGACATTCTGTTCCGAGGGTTGACAATATCAATGTCACACACGCTGCCATATGGTATTTATTTTATTATACCGAACAAAACTAAACACATAAAAAAGTTTTAAAAATGTTTCTGGTTCATTTAATTCAACAGTTTCATCTTTAGCGCGGTAATCAGTTGTGTACACACTGAATAGCGACGTCATTACAATATGACACTGTGTACAAGGGACGCAATCATATGGCTAAAAACCTGGAGCAGTTATTTGCCCTTATATGACATTCAAAATATCAGCGCGGTCACATGACCTGACAGTCACTTTCGCTTGGTCACGTGTCAAAAAGACTGAAAATGTTTCTGATAGTCAAAATATCTCCTTTTCGGGTAATGGGATTTTACCATTGTAGACAAAAGTGAGGTATAATAAATATGTTTAATAAATGATACAAATAAATTAATATTCTAGGTGTCTTGGGGTGAAGAGACCTTCCGCTGGCGTACAATCAGTTGGACTATCGCGAGCCCATATATCACATAGGAATATAGACGAAAAATCCTTACGTTGTTAAGTAGACTTTCTTCAGTGGTTTTAGCCATCGTGTCAATATTTTTAAATCTGTTTCATGGTTGTGTTCGACTTTCGAAAGTTTTCGCGCTGCGGTTGCTATGCGATGACTTTTTCATCTCCAATTTGAAGAGTTAAATGGATAAAAATGATCGAATAACTACAACGTCGTTATAGTCTACATGTACACTTTCCATAATACATGTATATTACATGTTCACAACAAAGTCAAACATTTTACAAATTTCAAAATCGTTATCCAGTTTAAAGGATGATATCAAAACTAACAGAAATTTTTTCTTGTCATCTACATGTGTACGTTGATTTGTCAAGCTTGGCAATTATAGCCTCAAAGGTGCGCAGGGCAAAAGTAAAGAAGTAAATTCAAATAATACTACAGACAGAAAAGACGCTCACATGAATCTGGATGCATAAAAATATATTTATAAAGAAGATGAAACGTTTATTATGGTTATTAGGGTAAACCAGTTCGGCTTTAATGGCGGTACCAGGGCATGGAGCCCGTCCAGTATTATTATATTATTATACCACATTTATATAGCACTCTTTTCATGCACTTGTACACGTTCAAAAGTGCTTTACAGAATAAATTGCAAAAATACAAACAAATACGTATACAAAGATAATGCATTCCACATTAACAAAAATCATGAATGAAAACAAGTATAATTTAAAAAAAAAACAAGATAAAAAAAATAAATGTATCGGTCAGTTAACAAAATATTGTACAAAAAAGTGGGTTTTGAGCAGGCTTTTGAAAGCAGCTAGCGTGTCAGCTTCCCTGATTTTGACAGGAAGAGAGTTCCAAAGCTTTGGAGCAGTGCACGAAAAGCTGCGATTGCCATACATCATGGTATTAGATTTTGGCATAACCAGTGACAGCGTGTCTTGCGATCTTAGGGTCCTGACCGGTTTATACACTTCTAGCATATCCCTAATATAGGCAGGGGACTGATTGTGTAACGCCTTAAAGGTGTGGGTCAGAACCTTGTACTGCACCCTGTATTTCACTGGCAACCAGTGAAGCTCCTTCAGAACCGGTGTTATATGATTGCGACGGGGCGTCTTAGTGATTACGCGAGCTGCAGTGTTCTGGACATGTTGCAACTTGTTAAGTGTGCTGTTTGGTATACCACTTAACAAGGCATTACAGTAGTCTAACCGTGAAGTAACCAGGCTGTTTATAAGGGTTTTTGTGGCATCACTGGTAAGATACCGTCTGATGTGACCTATTCTGCGAAGTATAGCTCTGATCCATCTTTAACTTTACTAGATTCTACCAATAGCTGGAAAAGAAGGTCCCGTTAGAAGATTTGTTGGTACAACTGCTTCTTGAAAGATGCCACAGAAGAAGACTCAGAAATGGATGCTAGGACTCTGTTCCAAATCAGAAAGATACTGGGATGGGGCGTACTTAGAGCAAACTGTTAATATAGAAAATGGCAAATAACTTAGTATTGAGCTGCCCTTGTCTTGGGTGTTGATTTCCCCAAGCATCGATCATGGTCGTTATCAACGAGGATGTGAATGATTTGAAGAGTAGAGTCAGCTTCACTTTTCACTGGAACTTAATAGGAACAATCGGTACCAAGCCTTGATGGTTCTTTGATTAAAATTAGATGCATTGAATATGCAATTAATATTAATAATAATTAATAATTAATATGCACTTCCCCCCAAACACCACAGTAGTTAAACTCTTTTTTTATTTTAAACAAAAAGTTTGGAATCTACTGAGCTTTTTTTACGGTGAATCTCACGCAATTCTGAAACAGATGCCTGGTTTAAAGAGTAGATTCTGGACAATATGGAGGTGCTGTTTTCTTGAGTCAATAAGAAAAGCATTTTGCCTCCAACATTTAAACTAAAGTGTACACATTTCCGGAGAGTACAGTTAAATTAATTCAGTCGTATTTATCTAACAGAAAAAGGTTATCAAAGTTAGCAACTTCAGATCCGATCGAATGACGAGGACTTCCGGTTACTCATGTTTGAATCGCAGCCCACCCACCCTCTTATCCTAGCTACTACTTTTACTTTATACCAATGATATAGCATTATCTACAAGCGACGGAAATATTGACCCATATACTGACGACCCTATGGGTAGGCATGAATGGGAATTCCGACAGAATTCCAGTCGAGCATGCTGAAATTCAATTCAGTAGCAGTTTCGAATCCGTCAAAATACTCTTCTCTGCCGAAATAGCAGCAATTGTGTAAGCTCTCTAGATAGTGGTTATGTAACAAAATCGTTAATATCTAGGTCTCAGATTTTATTTGTCATTTATACATGTACAATTACTACATAAAAGGTAACCAAGGCCAGATACTCTCATCCGTGATTATTTTTCTTGCATATAATATTCTACAAAAGGCAGAAAAAATAAAAGAAAACGAGCGTTTTTATTTTAAGCAATTCTTTCTTTTGGTAGCATATGAACGTACGGGAGCCATCTTATTCCCTGGGTGTAAGTTTTTCCAGCACCGCTGAAAACATGGGAAATCCTTGCTATTCGTTCAGTTTTTGTGCACACAAGTGGAATTGCACATGCTAAAAAAGTAAAGCAATATTGAATTATGTATTCACTGCAAGATCTTCCCGATTTGTATATATCATTTCACAGCTTTAGTTGGTAAAACTTACAGATCATAGACACAGGGACACGTACTTAACTTTGAGCCAGTGATGAATACGCCCTCGAATCAAATATTTCCGTCCGCACCTTCAACCAGTGAAAGATTCTTATATTCCTACCTCGGTTGCCCAACCTAGATAGTTATTTCGGTGTTGCCGTTGTTGTTGTTGTTGTTCTTTTTTTTGTGTGTTTTTTTTTTCAGGCTAATTTAGGGATAAAATTGGGCCCCAATTTCAAAGATAAAATTCCCAAAGTTAAAAAGAAAAATTGTTGCATTTAAGCATAAGAAACTTTAAACATTTGAAACACAAGACAGTATGCTAACTTAATGCATTCGTGGCCATTTTTGTTGAATGTAACATTTTAATGAAAAAGAAAATACGAGTTTTAACAATTCCCAAATTTAGATGCTTTACGACGCATTTTTTCCCAATTGTAAAGGCCCCGGTCCCATTCACAAATCAGTGGGGGGGGGGGGGCACTAATAATTTTAGCATATGCATTCTTTGTTTATGGTATGAATAGATTCGCATTCAGCCGGATGTCATTAGAAATGCATGCTTGTAAATTACCTCCATTTGCCTATCTTGGTTGCGCAACCAAAATAGTTTCGGAGCTGAACGCAATTTTAAAACAGATAGTTGAACTATCCAGATATCTGTCAAATGCAAAATATAATGAAATCCAAAGAAATACTCAGCTTTTTCAGGACAGATTTCCCAATTTTAAAATTTGACAATGCATTTCCGATAAAAATCTATCTCTATAATGGACGTTTTACTCCTTGAATAGATCCTAAAAGTAAATTGATCGGCTTTAGAAATCTTTATTCAGTTTACAAAGATTCAGCGTAGAAGCAGCCGCGGATAGACAGGCACTACAGAATTTATTTTTTTATAATTTCCTTTGAAAAATAATGAAAAGTTATGACATTTTCTCGTAAAATCGCATATTATCCTGATCAATCAATCGATCCTCTAGAGGCTTATTAAGATTATATTATGCTTTTTGGTGAAATACTGAAATCGGTGAAATAAAATTGATATTTTCACTGTTTCAAAGCAACAAAAATAGCATTTTTATCAGTTTTCAGTGAACGGATCCAGGCTCGTGCCCCTCTCGCCACTCCCCCTCCCCAGTTGGCTGAGAAGTAACCTATACTCATCAAATATGCACTCTACTATTTTGGCAAAGGAATATTTTTCTCAAAATTTAGACCCAGAAACGGACCAGAGACCATCATTTCTTAACTGTATTTCAAAAATTTCTAGGGGGACGCCCCCCTGACCCCCCACCCCACCCACACACATCAAGAGGGGAATAATCCCTCCATTACCTCAAAATTTGGACATAAATGCACCAGAGGCCACCATTTCTTGCCTGTATTCAAAACTTTCCAGGGGGACAGCCCCTGACTCCCCTTAAATGAGGGAAGTATCTCCACCAGTAAATACACCAAAGGCCACCTTTTCATATCTGTATTTCAAAAAAAAAAATCCAGGGGAGACCCCTTGACCCCTCCCTTTACTTGGGCAGAGCCACGCACCACCCCCCCCCCCCCCCCCCCCCCCCTCCCTATACCTACCCGCATTCGGCGCTATGCGCCTCGCGGTGACGTCTTCGTTCTAGGCTGGTGCCCCCAGTCAAATATTTCTGATCCGGGCCTGGGATCTACACTTGAAGGCGAAGGAATATGAGTTATAAATAAACGGACATTCTTTCTAAAATATAAACTTCAAGATATATATAAATTCCTGCATCAAAATACCCGCTCCGCCGTATTCAAAGGTAAAATAAATATACAAATCTCATAGAACTGTTTAACTATTTTTTCAACATTGTGGCGCCATGACGGAATGCACGTGACACAGTATACAGTGTACGTAACACTGCATCCTGAAACGATATTAGATAATATTTTTTAATATCTGTGGAGTGTTATTACTATATCAAATTTTCCAACTTTATTGGTCTATTACCCTGTGATTGATACATGTTTTGTTTGCCTGATTGCTACTTGAAGCAGAATGAGTCACCCTAAATTGCTCCTAACTGTTCTATTTGAGCCGCGCCATAAGAAATCCAACATATTACGTTTGCGACCAACATGGATCCAGACCAGCCTGCGCATGCGCGCAGTCTTGTCAGGATCCATGCTGTTTGCTAACGGTTTCTCTAATTACAATAGGCTTTGAAAGCGAACAGCATGGATCCTGACCAGACTGCGCGGACGCGCAGGCTGGTCTGGGTCGCAAATGCAATATGTTGGTTTTCTCGTGACGCGGCTCATTTGTTTGGGAATTTTGTAACACTGAAGAAGATTTATGTGTCGCCGTAAAAGCTGATAAAACCGTTTTCTTCTTCTCATAATAAATTTATGATACGAAATATTGTATTTTTATGTTGGATATTTCTTCTATATATAAATAGAACATTTGCAAAGTCTAGACCAAAATATTTGGTATTTCACCGCTATTATACTTTACGAATACTTGTATCTTATACAAAGTTATAAAATCGTAGAAAAAAATACCCAGTGTAATCATCAGTTGGTTGGAAATTGGCAGTACAACAATAGCAGCAGTTAACTGCTAAGTACTAGTCTATTACTAGCAGTTAACTGCTAAGTACTAGGCCTATTGCCAGCAGTTAACTCCAACCATTGTCTGCAGTTACAGCAATTTAAAACTCAGTTACAGCTGTTACTTGCTACTACTGCCAGTCCCGCAGTTATATAACTGAAATACTGTTGAAAAACGGAGTTAAACCCAAAACAAAAGCTACTACTGCCAGCAGTTCTGTTCCTACCATCACTCATATCTGTCTAGTATTTAATTATGCTTTGATGGTGCTTTTTATAGTTACCGTCTGTGGGTAAGTTGTGTTTCTTATAGCAGCTTCCATTCTCTCATTAAATGCTTCTGAAAGCAGTTTAATCCGTCACCTGTAGTTATGGAACGCCGGAGCTGTTTTATGTTATATGAATACGAGGTATCTTCTTTATGTAGAGTAGTATTTTCTCAAGATCCTGTTATGTCTTGTTAATAAATAAATATTATATAAAGATACCTAACCTGTTTAAGATGGAAAGCGCTTGCAGTAATAAATTTAAATTGTAAAAAAAAAACACACAGAAGCCTTTTGCTGTTATTTCCTCGCGACGTGATCGAACTACTTAATTTTCCACACTGTCCTGCACAAACAATGGAGAAACCTACGCCAGTAAACATGTTTGAAGCTTTTTCGTCTCCGCATTGCATTAAATTGTTAATGATGATTTCTCAAGAACACAACAATGACCTAAACGGACATAGTCTTGGCTTGAATTCACCGTTTCGATACACCAACTATGCTCAAATATTGCAATACATACTGAAAATCCGTCGGTAATGCAATATATATTGTTTATTGAACAAACATCACAGGTACATGCCGGCGCGGTTCAACATCACGGTACTCGAATTCCTCTGAACGTAGTGAACTACAACAGTAACAAAGATGCAAACCGATTTTCTGTAACATGAACATGACCAAGACATACGACTTCAGACAGATTTTACCTTTTTCCGTCGGCACAAAATAGTATTTTACTTTGAGAAAATAAGATGGTAGTTTAGCAAAATAGTACGTCACTCTGACAAGATAATATATACACTGGACAAGTGAGAAAATAGGAAATAGTACGTCGATCTGACAAGATAGTACATACCTTAGACATGATAGCATTGCAATTTTTACTAGTTTGTGTTTCTCGAAAACTTTGATAGTTATAGTTTTTGAAAGGGATTTTGACTATAATAATCAAAGTACCTAGAGATATATAAAAACATATCTGTTGTATAGTTTGCTTGATCCCATCCAGATTCATTAGTCGCAAAACATTTGTAAACAGTTTCGTAACATAAGTAGTCAAAACTGACTTGGAATCACGTGATCATTTCCATGGAAAGGCTTGCTCCATTGCGGATCTTTTTTTAAAGAATACAAAGATCCAGTTTTGAATGAACTAGATCGGACTTTATGACTATCAAAAGCGTCCGAACTAAATGTTTGCTTTATTTAACGGGGGATAAAAATTTGATTTTTAAAACTGGAATTCATTAGATACATTACTGCTACATCGATGAAACTATTGACAGAAAAAAATGTAGGCATTGCATAATACCTAACACGTTCATTATGAAGGCGTCAAAGTTTTTCCCATGAGAACTATTCATCATAGCATCCTCGCATGATGAGAAGACATTATACATAACCAGTATCGTCAGGGGTATTTCAAATGAAATATTGGTTTAATTACAGACAAATATCATGTCGTGCAAGTGCAGCATAAAATGGGGCTATTAATAGATTAGAATCTATCACGATAACGGAATACTTTTTTTTGCGCATTGATTCCCCTCAAAGAGGCATACGGTGTTCCATGCAATGAAACCAATACAAAATATGCAGCCATGTAAAGAAAAAAGGCATCGGTCGGATTGATTATAGAATAAACACGGAAGTCTTATTTGTAAAATCCATCCTAAGACTTTATGCACAACTGTCTAGGCAGATGTTATGTATTATTACATGGTTAGAAAAAACAAGTTACTTTCATTACTGAACATGCATTTATGCAAGAACTAGGTAAAACATTAACACTAACGTAAAAGTATCAAAATCGGACTACAAACAAAAGATATATAGCCATTTGAATACATCTATGTCACAAATGGCAGCCATTTTGGGCACAGTGACATCATCATTCTTTCCTTATATGGGCATTACCATATATGGAATATCAGTGAATAACAACTAAGAGAAACGTATTTTGTTGGCCATAATATAACATGAACCTTAGTATGTGTGTAAAAGTATATACCTTAAATTTAAGCTCCATGTTCAATTGTATTTAACATAATTTTGCCATAAATACAATATTTGGTAATGCCCATATAAGGAAACGACGATGACGTCACTGTGCCCAAAATGACTGCCGTTTAATTAATTGATAATATTTAAATTGACATATCTTTTTTGTTTGTAGTCCGATTTTCATTTTTTTTTTCGCTGTATTGGTTTCAGTGGCTATGTTCAGAAAGACAATAACCTAACTTATTATCTATTTACTTGAATTTCCCCTGTTTATTCGAGTCCTTGGAAAGAAGTGAAAATACTTTACTAGTAACTTGACTAATATTATCCCAACTTTTCCTTCAATCGTGTAAAGACACGCATTGTAAACGAAATTAATGGGTGGAAATGGAACGAAAGCCTTTTATTGAATGTGGTCTTAATCAAAGATGTCAAAGACAATATAACTGTTCCATTGAAATGAGACCCGAAAAGATATTCCAACCTTCGTTCTTAGGCCAGTACATGTTTATTTCCACTGAAGTATTTGTGTAAAAACTTCATTATTATTATTATTATTATTATTATTATTATAATTACTATAACCAATTCACAGACAGCTCAGATATTCCACTGCAATATCTCTGTAAGTGAATTTACATACATGTACTTATAACTGAAACTGAAATTTTTAACTTTTAATGACGGCGACTTTGACCTTGACTATAGAAAGCCCAGTCCCGGCCATGCACCTACGCACCCGGTCTCATCGCAACTTGACATAAGTCAAATAAAATAACAATGTTTATTTTTTCGAAAACTAGGATAAACCCATAAGACGCAAGGAGTGGTAATCGAATTTCTTTCATTCTTAAGAGATTTCAGTCTTTTCATTTTGTGGTAATTCATCTCGCCCAAGAAGTTGTTCAGCTTTTCACAATATATTATTAAATTACACGAATACTTGTACATCACGACACCATGTTGAAATCTTGAATAGAATTGCAGAGGAAATGTAATACATAGTTTGGCATGTGGAAAGTAAGACAAGTTCCGCGGTAAATTTATGATTTGCGGGATGATATCATTTATTTTTTTTAGATTTCACATACCTCCTTAATGTTATGCGGTAGACATATTACAGAAGAGCATCAGTGCTAGGTGCTTGTTACTTGTCAATCAACTATAAAGAAACTTTGACTTATTGACTCTAAATGTATGTCGAAATTTCGAGTTATGCATCTTGAAATTTCGAGTTAGTGGACGTAGTGTATAGGTCCTGGACAAGGTACCGTGGGTATTTTATCGGGTAGACTAAGACGATCATATAAGATGACCGGTCAGTGTAAAATATGTTATTGTTTTAAAGGTCCAATACTAAGGAAAGTGAACATTTTAATTTCTTTTAAAAAGCACAGTCTAAACTATTTCATTTTATTGGAAAATGAAAGTTGGTATGTAGAAATTCGAAATAAATCGCAGTATATGTACAATTATTTTTCTATGAAGTATGAAGAAAGTTAAAAAGACCTGGGGGGTCATTCTGTCGATTCATTGAAATTTCAACATAATACACATACATTTCTTTGAGTTCCAAAGACCTTCTGTAAATTTTGACCTGCCAATCTTCATTATTTAGTGTCTTGCAGAAGTCTATGCACTGGCTATGAAAAAAATGCCAACTCACTTTCCCTTAGTAATGGACCTTTAACAATAACACCAAAACATTAACGAACCATACACATTAAAGTTTTCTTTAATAATTGTTTGAGTATTTATGGTTCAAACAGAAAACTAATTCTCAAATTAAACCCGCAGCATCTGCCTTGTACAAATTGGAGTGTATGAATCGATATTCTTTACAAACAGGGGAATTATCAACATTGTAACTGATTTCTGAGACAAAAATAATGGTCAATTAAGGCCCGAACAAACATGTCATACGAAAGCACAGAAAAACATCTGCTGTGTCAGCGAATAGTTTAAGTAAACCAAACTGCTCAGAAGAAATGACAGTTCGACAAAACGCGAACAAAACTAAAATTTGGACACTTTAGAGAATATGTAAATTTATTTATCAATAGCAAAGTATCCATTGCAATTTACTGTTTAGAGGCAAACTTAGAGGCCAATGTCAGATACATGAATAAATTTGTCCGGGGTATTTCTTCTTCATGCATTGGGGGATTTTGATGTAACTTGGCACAACTGTGTTCTCCATCATGAGACGGATTGTCATGCACAAGAACCAGATCCCTAGGTCTAAGGTCAATGTCACACTTCAAGAATGACTTTGTCCGGAGCATTTCTTCTTCATGCATGGAGGGATTTTGATGTTACTTGGCAAAAATATTCACCACCCTTGTTTTTAGAATTACTTCCCTTTGTTTTACTATAAATAGCTTATATTGAAACATTTTTATTACTGGCTGTAGGGAAAAATCGAGACCATTTTTCTGTGGTACAACATGCATGCTACATCCAATTTTACCTCTACCTGATAAAGAGTTTTGTTTAGACTTATATTATATAGAATTTGTTTTTATGATTTACTTCACTTTGTTGTTACCATAAATGACAGTAGAGAAGATTAGGTGCCTTCCGTAGGGGATGGAATTACTTCATTCACTTGTTTTTATCATCTTTTTAAGCCCGTCATTCCGTTGGAATTGTAAGAAAAAGTTAATATGCTATGGTAGTAATTAAAGTCTTCATCACGCCGAAATCATTGTAACCAGTGTAATCTAGACAAGTTTAATGAGATCTGCATCTAATTAAACTTTTTAAAATGGAATATATAAATGCCGTGTTGCCCTCAAAACGTTAACGTTGACTTCTTTCAAATCAAAGTTCACTAAAGAATTGTTCCTATAGATGCCGTTCATTTATACAATGATCACATCTCAAAATTATGTAATGTGTATATTTAAAACACAGTGCTACAAAATTATGTAAACTTTTTGTATTTTGTATCCTATATACATGTATGGATTGATATTCTATCCAAACAGGAATACTAAGGCCTTATAATTGATTTCTCTGACTAAAAGGCATTGACAAATATTCGCTATACAAGTTGCATGGCGGTATATAAACATCTGCAGATTTACATTTAGACTGGTCGCAAACACCTGTAAAAATATTAGGTGTAACTTTTTCTTCACATGTCAAAGATATTTGGGATTTAAATGGTCCACTTGTTTTAGAAAAATGCAAAGATTTGATACGCTCGTGGTCAAAGAGAAACTTAACTTTATTTGGCAAAGTAACAGTTATCAAATCGCTTGTAATTTCGAAATTTGTGCATTTGTTTATAGCATTACCAAATCCCCCGTCAATCTTAATTAATCAATTAAATAATATAGCATTTAAATTTTTATGGAATAATGGACCGGATAGAGTAAAGAGATCAATTATAACAAATGATGTCGATTCCGGTGGTTTAAAGATGATAAATATTAACACATTTATACATAGTTTGGAGTTGAGCTGGTTAAGAAGACTTTCATTGAATAATTGTGATACTTGGAAAGATTTTATAAATTTTCCTTTCAAGAACATTTTCACTTTAGGTGCAAGTTATGCCAAGTTAATGGCTGGGAGAATACAAAATCCATTTTGGAAAGACGTTCTTGAAAGTTGGTACTGTCTTTGTGAATCTATTGATATTACAGACCTGCAACAAATTTTATATTCTCCTCTTTGGAATAATCACAACTTCAGATTCAAAACATATATGAATAACAATTGGTACAAGAATAAGATTATCAATGTTATAGATCTTCTAAATGAAAATGGAAATCTTTATACGATAGATGAGTTAAAACGTATATATTCAGTAAATGGTACATTTTTAGACCTACATAGAATTATGAATGATATACCAAACGAGTGGAAAGAAAAGATAAGAAATAATAAAACAGCTGTCCACAAATACAACGTAGATATTAACCCATACTTAAGATTACTTGTTAAAGATAAAAAGGGCAGTAGCTCTTTTTAAAATACCATTACAAGAATTAAGGAAATATACATACCAAATAAATGGAACCAAACATTAGGACATATCTCAGAATTAGAATTTAAATTATTTTGCAAAAAAATAGAAACAATCAAGGAAATCAAACTAAAAAAATTTCAATTTAAGATAAATCAAAACATTCTAGTAACTAAATCATTTTTGTATAAAATAAATAAAGTCGACAGCAATTTATGTTCATATTGTCGTCAACAACAAGAGACAATAGAACATTTAACATTTGAATGTGCACATGTTAATAAGTTTTTATTTGACTTAAGTAATTGGGCAAAAGAAAGATTTAATATTGACATTAATTTACAGAAAAAAAATTCATTTTTTCGTATGATACCTGTACCAATCGAGCTGGAAATTATCTTGCTTTACTTCTAAATTATTATGTTTATAAAACAAAGTTTAAAGAAAACTGTTGTAGGTGCCTCTCTATACCAATGTTCAAAGTTTATTTTAAAGATAAACTTATAAGTTTGAAATACATTTCAGCCATAAATAATAAAATATCTGAATTCGAAAAGAATTGGTCTCAAGTTATCGAAACGATAGATAACTAAGCAAAAATTAACAACAGAATTTAAGAAATAAAGCAAAGTAAAATATTTCCTAACCTGCCAAAAGATCATCTTTAATAATACCAAAATATTGAAAAATAAAAACTTGTTAATTCTGATCTTTTATTAATAGAGCTAACCATAACTGTCTACTAAGAGTTATTAAGGGAATTTTCATTTTACTAAATCAGTTTCCCCCATTTTTCACTTTTTTCTTCCTTTTTTTTTTTTTTTTTTTTTTTTTTTTATTTTCTTAAACAACTTGCGCATATTTCTGTTAAATATGTGCTCTTTTTTTCCTGTCTATATTTTTTTTTCTCATACACACTTCATCATATTTTCGTAAAATATTACCCTAATTTGTAAATTGCCTGATAACAACTGTCAATGATAATATACGACTTAAGATAGTATATGAAGTAGTTATAAAAATATGTATACATAATAGATCACTAAGATTACATGTTGAACAATATGTCTTGATATTTACATTATTAATTCATGTAATTGTACGTTTGCATCATGTGTTTATATGTATCTATATATGTACGTTTGCATCATGTGTTTATATGTATCTATATATGTATACAATTTGAAATAAAAAAAAAAACAAAAAAAAAACATCTGCTTGTTTCCATCGGATTGTTTATCTCAATAAAATAGAGAGATAAATTCTAAATCAGAAGTACTGTCGCAAGTTGCAGGACCCGTGGTTTCGGCACACGACAGTATCCTAATAAAAAGGCGCCATGTACATCATGCTAGTATTAAATAATCATCGAAGAAGGAGGGCATGTCGGTTGATCGGTTGATCGGTCGGTCGGTCGGTCTGTCTGTCGGTCCGTAGACCAATCGGTTTCCGGATGATAACTCGAGAACACTTGGGCCTAGGACCATGATAGTTGATACGAAGGTTGGCCATGACCAGCAGATGACCCTATTGATTTTGAGATCAATAGGATAAGTGTCAAGGTCACAATGACCCGGAACAGTTAAACCGTTCCCGGACGATAACTTGAGAACGCTTAGGCCTAGGATCACGAAACTTAATAGGGAGGTTGATCATGACCAGCAAATGACCCCTGATGATTTTGAGACTAGTACGTCAAAGGTCAAGGTCACAGTGACCCGGAACAGTTAAACCGTTTCCGGACAATAACTTGAGACGGCTTGGGCCTTGGATCACGAAACTTAATAGGAAGGTTGATCATGACCAGCAGGTGTTCCCTATTGATTTTGAGATCAGTAGGTCCAAGGTCAAGGTCACATTAACCCGAAACAGTAGAATATTTTTTACCATATAACTAGAGAATGCTTTGGTCTAAGATCAAATTTGATACGGAGGTCACTTATGACTGGTTAATGACCCATAATTATTGATTTGAGGTCAGTACGTCCAACGTCCAGTGCACAGTGACCAAATAATTTCTGTTCCTTGTGCAGTTAGTGAATGCACCAAAGGGTTGGGGGCGGGGGAGGGCATTTCGTGTTCTACGAGCTCTTGTTTTAATTTGTTATGGAATGCCGATAACTATATACGTTAGTACATCGATAATTCAAATCTGGTTTACGGTATAACTATTGAAATAAGAACAAAGAACATCGGATCGGGCTATTTTAAAGATATGTATAAAATATAAAAAATATAACAGGTTTCTTTCTGCCTCATGTTTTAGTGTGCGAGATTTCAACGCTATAAGATTTTGAAATAATACAAGCGCTTCGCAGTAAGATACATGTGTATAAAGCTACACTTTACAACATATTTTATTTCAAACTTGGGCTCATTGAAAAAATGGCTTTTTCGTGCATATTGCTAAAATTAAACTTAAAAATACTAAAACTGAACTTTATATAACTTGTAAAACTTCCAACAATATTAGAAAATATCTAAAACTGTTCTTTTTACACGCCGATATCGGAATGAAAAGTATCATTTTACACGCGATTTCGATGATATGTTTTGAACGTTACTTAAAGGGAAAGGCAACGTTGTTCTTGTGTTAATTTCTTTTTTTTTTTTTTTTTTTTTTTTTTTTTGAAGGTTTTTAAACGATTCTTTTATTTCTCACTATTACAAACATGACATTACCTATAATTTTGCATATTAAATGTACAGTCAAACCTGTGTTAAAGACCACCCCTGAACAGAGACCACCTGGCTCGAAAGACCACAAGTTTTGTTTCCCATTTTAACATTAACCTTCATCATGCTGGACACAATTGATTCTGCCTTTCTTGTGTTAATTTCGTCAGCTGAGATTTTTTAAATCATTTAAAGAAGTGAAAGAATTTTCAAAATCGGAGTAAAAATGAGAAAGTTACGAGCATTTAAATATTTGGTCAATTTGGCGGCCATTTTGTTTCCATGGCAACAAAAAACAAAATGGCGGATTTATTGAAATTTTAGATACACATCTAAACTGTATTTACTAATTTCTGTAAAACAATTTCTCTACTTTTTCCAGCGATAATGAAAGAAATTATCATATTTTACACCTTACACTCGAGAAACAAATAAAATAGATCTATTCAAAAGTTTGTTTGCTAAATAAAAATTCAGCAGTGTGTAAATGACGTCATAAACACACTAAAATGGCTGCCTCATGATCAGCCATTTTTGCCATATCTTTTTCAATAGTGGTCTGATTTTAAAAATTCTTTCAGCGTTGTGAAAGGTTTGAAGATGTCTTTCATATAGAATTAACTTATTTCTACAATTCGTAAAATAAAATATACTAGCAAAAAATAAAAATAAAAATAAAATTGCGCCAAAAGTAGAGATCGATTTTTCTGTTTATAGTGAGGCGCAATACAAGTGTCGTCTCTGTCCAAGTTCTCTACAAATCAAGTCACTATAATATCTCATTCCTAGCTAAAGTTATTGAACGGAAACCATTTTATTTTATTTTAGAAACAGTGACCTTGACCTTGACCGGAATGACGGAATGACACCAAATGCAATACCAAACTTTGTCTCGATAAAGGCTACATATGCACCAAGTTTCGGGTGTCAACAGGTGCACCCAAACTACATTTATTGAGCGGAAACGATGTTTTACGACGCCCAACCGTCCGTACAACGACACGCATTAAGTTTCATCACTATTCAAATAGTTCTCTGTTTGTTGTTGCTTTTCTTTTTTATTCTGAAAAGCATTTTTCTTATTTATTTGCATTTTTAAACACCTTACAGGTCTATGCATGAAATCTAGGTAGCATTTTCATGTTGAAATAATAGCATTTCTAGTCATGGAAACTTAGGTCACACAACTTCACTACAATTTTAGATATCATTTGAGCTGAATTTATATTGTATTTGTTTAAACTGAAAATATTTTTCTTGCATCAAATATAACCAAAACTTTTCTTTTGATTTTTATTTAGCTCTGACAATATTCTTCTAGAAAATGTAAGTTCCGGACATAAGTATATTTAGTTTAGTTTAGACAAACCGCTCGTTTATTTTTAAAAAGTGTTGAAACGGTTCTATTCAACTTTTTTGTTCCATTAGCCCATATTTCGTCTCTAAATATGAAATATAATGCATGTATCAGTTACACTCATTAGCTCCCCTACAGTGTAAAAAGAATTACACCGGAGTTCTATTGTTATACAACGGCAGATCTTGTCGTAGTATTTAGAATTATTATGTACCTTACCAAAAATAGCAAAAAAAGTGTACAAGCGCAGGTCAATAACCGGAAGCGTTGACAATAACCGTCTAGTTGCACACCGCGCGACCAATCTCCACAGGGGATTTAGGAACAAAAACACTTGTCAAAAATAAACGAGTGGTTTGACTAAAGTAAACAAATATTCGTTTTGGATAAAAAGATTTATGATAAAAGAAAATATTAACTGCCGGACATTGATCACATTCGCAATTAGCTTCAAAACTTTCAACCAGATCAATGCAGATTTTCACTTAAATTCGTACTGATGAGGCAGATGTGTGTTATTCGTAAATGTTATGTCATGGCAATGCCATCCAGAGTGTTGGTGCTGCTATTTGTGTGCGTTTGTGGGAAATTCAATTTTGAAGAAGACTCAATTCTTGAGGTAATTTTCGGGAGTTTCGCAGACTGCACAGAGAGTTGCAATGCAAGAGTTGCATGTTTAGACATTCTATATGACCGTCACTATAGGGTTTGCATATTGTACAAAACGGAAATTGCTTTAACTTCAAGGCGGAAACTTCGTTATGTAAAAGATCGAGTTCTTTTAACTGAACAGCAAAATGTGACCGGCTGTGCCGAATGTGCACGAGAAAACTGCAGAAAAGTGTTTGGCGACTACTCATGTGTTACAACCGTTTGTTCGGCTCTTGTCAAAGTCAATGGTACAATTATTCTAGGAAACTCTAACGTCATTGATGCAAAAGTACGGTATCAGTGTAGCGCAGACACAGAAACAAGCTATGAGGCCCAGTGTCTGCAAACTGGATCTTGGTCAAATGAGAATATTAGTTGTGAAAATAATAGGTGTAAGCTGCAGAGTCATCTCCAAAACGGAAACTGGATAATGGAAAAATTAAACACTACACATGTTTATGCAAATGTCACGTGCAATACCGGATATGAGCTGCACATGCCGGAAATGGCTGTTTGTAATATTAAGACAGGACAGTGGACAGGATTAAAATGGATCTGCTGTGACAAATACACAGGTATGCTAGGACTGAAAATATACCACAGTGCTGCCTATTCTGGCGGGCAAACATTCAAGAAATGGACACAGGGAATGGGTTTACATAGCCAACGGTACGGCAAAATGTGTGCGTACAGAAACGCGAGCATAATTGACAACTGGGCCAATTTTACAATGGATTTTGTGACTTTCCGTGTAATAGAAAGTGACTCGGTGGTAGCATACTTGAAATTCAACGGGACCGGGTCAACAAAAATGAACTGGTTTTCAAAAGATAGACTGTTAGAAAGTTCATGGAATGACCTAAATAAAACTTCAACTACCCATATCTTTAGCATTAAGGGAAACATGGACATTCAACGCTGGCTGATCAGTAGAAACTCGGATCCAACTGGAAACTGTTGGAATGATACTGTATGGTTTTGTGTAACATGGAATGACTATCCCTGTGGAAACACTTCCAGCTACAGCTCACCAAGACTTCTATACGCAAAGGATAACACCGTTTCACAGTTTGTAGTAGATAAAATGGGGTTTGCAGATAAATTTGAAGTCTGGATAACACCAATTCCATAAACTTTTCAATAAGAATCTACATTGCAACATCCGGCACTAGTTAAGTATAACTAGATCCTTCCTGTAACGTAAGGGGCGAGGGTGTTTTACTTTATGTTATCTCTCATGAACAGTCTGGTGTTGTTTTGCTTGGTCACATCTTATATTAATAGGTGTTGTTTGGCAGCCGTAAAAAGTCTCTCTGTATTTTGATTCAGTGTTGTTTTATTTTCTGGTCCATATTGGAATCATGAAGTCCATTCAATATCTGTCTAATATATTTCTGCTTAAGCAGGTGATAGGGTCGTGCTGGGTAGACGGCAGAGTCTCATTAGCGCACAGTTACCCTCGAGAAGGATATTTCCATCCATTCCTTCAACCAGTGAAAGTTTCTTACAACATCCGCATGGAATGCCTTTTTCATGCGTACCAGACAGGATGCCGGTGTTGGAAAAACTCATCTTACAACAACATCGATAAACATTGAAAATTTCAGTTGTTAACAAAATTACAAAAAAGGTGGACTGAGGTATAAAATAAAAGAGTCATTGTAATGAAATTTTCGCGCGTTTCGGCAGTATAGCGAGAAAATACTGTCTTTACGTTGCGTTTATTTTTGTGAGAAGTATAGTTTCAGTGTGTAATTCTTTTGCACGGTACTCGTGGGTGTATTTTACTTTCGGGTTGTTTATTGAAATGTGAATTCAGTCTGCGGACACACTCAAGTAGAAAGGACATACAAAATTAAATTTTCTTTTTAGTTTTGTGTTTTTAAGACATCTTAATATTAGGCTTGAAAGTTTCTTAAAAATAACTTTTGGTTATGAAACGATCTAAGGTTAGTTTAAAGATCTTATCTTATTTGGTTTTGTTTTGTTTTTTATATATAATAGCATACGTCCATATGCTGCAGAAAATGAAGTACGTCATTAAGTGATCTTGCAGGCAACGGACACAGGTTTTCAGAGCATTCCCAAAGAGATCACTGTTTTTTCTGACCGGCTTGTTCGCGCGCAGCACGACTAATTTTTCAATTCTAATCAATAAAATATATATATGTATTTTTCAAAAATGCTAATAAGTCGAAGGACGTATGGTATTATATATATATATATATATATATATATATATATATATATATATATATATATATATAATACATTAAGTACACTACATTTCTCGATTAATTATCCTAATGCTAGGCCTTATTAATCCATATCACTGATAGTGATAATTAACTAAAATTCATATATTCAAGTCTTCATTCAAAGGGAGAGCTTCATTTCATTGCTTTATTCCACGATTGTGGAAGAATAGCCACTGGGCGTAATACATTCTATTTCCTTTTCATTATTAAAAAAATTAATAAGAATTCTAAAAAAAAAATTCAGTAACGTGCATCTTCACGCGCTTAAGATTACGTAAAAAGCAAATAATACGGGTAAATTTCCATGCATCAAAAAGTGAATTTACACGCGTAACCACGACTTTACAAAGGTAGTTCGTGTATATCTGATCCGTGTTTCTAAAAAATAACAACATTAATTTTATTTCTTTTGAACGTTTTAGATTTTTAACGAAATTTATATAGTTGTATATGTATAAATGACTGTTGTCAAAATGCACAATCACCGTTTAACATGTCGCTAAATCCATTAGTATTTATAGGGGATGGCACGATTTATGAAAAGGGATATGTAAGTTTTCAACTGTATAGTGAATGCAACGAAACAAGCAGCAATTTTTGCCTCAATACCGTTCCAGGTGTAGTAATTATCCTATTCAATGGAGTTGTAAGCTTACGGCTCCTAAGGCCGATCTATAAACAGAGCGAGTATCTATTCTCACGGAGTTGTTCCATAGAAGGAAAATTCTCATCGAATTCGGAATGTCAGTTTTCAGGCAAGTATCGATCATTTGACAGACCGGTTGCAGGTGCATCGAGTGATACCAGAGATGGATAGGTAGGTGCTAATTGTTAAGCTGAGTCGAGTATAGTTTCCAATTGTCATGAGCATTGATACAGTAAAAAGTACATGTTTAAAACGCTTAAATAGCGATAAAACATGTTCTATGGTCATTTTGTGTTAAACTGTTGTAATATATTGACTTACAGTTGACAGGGGCGGAGGAGGAGGACACTTAGTGTATGTGGAAGTGTCTGTGGAATTAATGCGTAAATACAAGCGCAGCTATAATAACAGTGCTTAAAAGAAAAGCATTCGTTTTAGTTTATTTCTTCTATTGAAAAATATTGTAAGCAAGAAAAAGAATCTGTCATTAGCTGAATGTGCGGATGGAAGACTCTGGCTCTCGGGTAGCTTTTGCAGTGCCTGGTTCCCGCCTCAACAGATACCATCGAACCAGATACTCCCATCCCTACCTTCAACCCGTGTATAATTCTTATGATATAAATACTCGATTTCTTAATTGAGAAATGCTTTATGCAGATATACACAATGTCTGAAATGATTCGACACATACCTTGCTGAATGTTTCTGAAATGCATCAAAGCTCATCGCTGCTTCTGACCGGAATAACTTCTTTTCTATAATTCAGCCGCACCATGAGAAAACCAACGTAGTCTGGTCAGGATCCGTGCTGTTCGCTAACAGTTTCTCTAAATGCAATAGGCTTTGAAAGCGAACAGCCTAGATCCATGCTGGTAGCAAATGCACTATGTTGGTTTTCTCATGGTGCGGCTCAAATCTAAACAGATGTTATGTAACCTGTTCGAGAATTTTGTTTGTTTATATTACGTAATATAAAGCATGGCATAAATTCAGTCGATTATCTTTTGTTGTTACATGAGGGCTTTTCAGCTTCTTCCTTTCTGAAGTGAGGTTTTCAGGTTTAGGTACAGAAATCGTAATGAAACACATAAAAAAGAAATAACGCCATCTCCGTTTTTAAAGACGAGTGCAATGAGAAGCATTTACTTTACAGCGATCGGTTAGCTTAGAAGCTCGGATCATGGATGAGACATATATGTTCACCGTGGTGATCGGCTGAAGAGGTAAAGAATCCAGGTTAAATGAATACCGTATGTTGAAAAACATATAGGTAAACCCATAAAACACATAAGATTTTATTACATTCACCATATGTTAGTAAATCACTTCTGAAAAATAGCCGCATACATTTTATAATCCTTAAACTGGCATTATGTACATCTACTGCACATAGTGTGTTTTTGGTGAATGTTTTACAAAAACAATTTTCGGTTGTCGTGCATTTAAATGTGTTAAATTAATGATAATGCCACATAAGTATTTGAAGTTGATGCTTTAGAAATAAAGAAATCAGACTAATAAAATAATAGTTCTTTTTTCAATCTTCTGCACAGTGATCTCCCTTTCCTATAGGTAGAGATTTCTGAAGTTGAAGGGAAGCAACTCCAGCATGCAGTTTGACTTTTCTTAAAAATACTGCCCCAGTCAAAATAAGAAAATTCATATATGGAATATTATTATTTCGTACTGGTATTTAACAAGAACAGTTTGGTATATTGGGTTAAAAGTCATGATATCCTCCACCCTTTTTACACACGCATCTATTTCAGATGCATTTTTGCTTGAAAAAATGCGCATAATTCCACTTTAAAGTACAGTTATTTCAGATTTTTCAAACATGAAAACGTTCAGTTCGGTAAAAAGTCATCAGTTATTAAACTATTCAGAAATTCTCGTTCATATTATCATTGCTACACGATGACAACAATTTCTAGCAATTAATCTTCATATATTTCAGCTTCAAAGAAATGCTATTGTGTATGATGATTACATGTATTTATAACGGAATGCATGATTAATAAACCGGTAACCGCTCCAAAACTAAGCAGGAGTTATTAAAGGGAGAAGCATCAAGATATACCGTATATATATAACAATTATATCAATTGGTTAACATGTTATGTTCACCGCTCAAAATGACCATCCTACATTTTGGCAATTTTGAGGGTTTTTTGTTGTTGTTTTTTAAAGACGGGCGTTCATACAGCGAATCTTTGGAAAATGACTATCGCAGAAATGTTTTGTTTTTTTTTATTTTTTTTTTTATTTAATAGCTACAAAGAATATAGCCCGTTTATTCAAAACTTTACACACACATAACTTATATACATAATATTATATAGATACATACTTCCGAATAAATCAGTGAACATAGAGAGAATTAAAACAAAAACAATTAAATATACATCAGTACGTAATTCAATATATTATGATTCAAATTTGGGCATGTAAAGTATGATGTTTTGTTATGAAATAAGAGTGTAAAGGCGACAGAAGAGTGAGAGTATGAGATAATTTAAGAAAAAGGTAAATAAAATCGTCCGGAGGAAGTAAAGTATCCTTCACTTAGATCTCCAAAAGTTGGATTGTCGTAATTTATAGAGGCAGCCGATCCCAATTTTTGTTATAGCTGGTTATTTTATTCTAAACGGTCAAACCACGGTTAGTGGAAAAATGAAAATGTAAAAAGTTAATTTTTGCATCAACACAAAGCCAAATGGGGACTAAATTGCATTTTCTGCAAATTTTGTAACTTCTGCATTCTGCATAATTTCGACAAAATTTTAATTTGCTTTTAAATAAATGCGTAGATTCTTCAACCAACGACATTACATATAGCAATGTACATAAGATTTGAAAAATAGAAAATCAGTCATATTTGTGGACCCGTTATGGCATATCCCTGTCATTTTGTATTCTCGTTATGCAATTCGGCGTTCTTCGGACGTAAATATAACATATCTCAACGCCCACACGACTTACCATAATAACGGAAAAGAACGGAAAATGCCGAAACCACAAACGGAGAATGCGTAAATTGACTAGTACGGATCCATGGCCTTAATATAAAGATAATGATTCAGTCCAGATTTTGAGAGAAAAAATCTTGAGGCACATTACCCCTGTACATTCAGTTATGTTAAAGAAAAAAAATAAGGTGTCAAACTTATACACATGTAACTGTGTGACGTCTTTCAAAATAAAACAGTAACAGGCGACTGTCAGAATATTTCCTTTTCCCAGGTTCATATCTTATAAAAGAATGGTAACGATGCAGGTGAATCTTGTTGCATTTTAGACAAAACCTTGCAACATTGACAGTAGCATATAAGTTCGACACTCGTTCTGGTTGGAATTTTAAACCACTTAAAGCTATTCCCTCACTTAAAACTACTCTCTCCCTCTCTCTCTCTCTCTCTCTCTCTCTCTCTCTCTCTCTCTCTCTCTCTCTCTCTCTCTTCCCCCCCCCCCCCCCCCGTCTCTCTTAAAGCTACTCTCTCACTTAAAGCAACTGTTTCACTAAACATTCACTTAAAGCAACTGTCTCATTCAAAACTACTCTCTCACTTAAAGCAGCTGTTTCACTAAAAGCTACTCTTTAAAATCTCTCTCTCACTTATAAAGTTACTCATTGACTTAAAGCTACTCTTTCACTTAAAGCCACTCTCTCACTTAAGGCTACTACCTTACTTAAAGCTACTCTCTCACTAAAATCTCTCTCTCACTTAAGGCTACTCTCTCACTTAAAGCAACTGTCTCACTCAAAGCTACTCTCTCACTAAAATCTCTCTCTCACTTGTTGCTATTCTCTCACTCAAAGCAACTGTCTCACTCAAAGCTACTCTCTCACTTAAAGCTACTCTTTCACTTAAGGCTATTCTCTCACTTAAAGCTATTCTCTTACTTAAGGCTACTGTCACACTTAAAGCTACTCTCTCACTAAAATATTTCTCTCACTTATAAAGCTACTCTCTCACTAAAATCTCTCTTCACTTATAAAGCTACTCTCTCACTTAAGGCAACTACCTCATTAAAATCTCTCTCGCTCACATATAAAGCTACTCTCTCACTTAAAGCTACTCTCTTACTTAAAGCTACTTTCTCAGTTAAAGCTACTCTCTCACTTAAGGCTAATACCTAACTATAATCTATCTCTCACATATAAAGCTACTCTCTCACTTAAGGCTATTCTCTCGCTTAAAGCTACTCTCTTACTTAAAGCTACTCTCTCACTTCAAGCTACTCTCTCATTTAAAGCTACTCTCTCACTCAAAGCTACTCTCTCACTTAAAGCTACTCTTTCACTTAAGGCTACTACCTAACTAAAATTTCTCTCTTTCTCACATATATAAAGCTACTCTCTCGCTTAAAGCTACTCTCTTACTTAAAGCTACTCTCTCACTTAAAGCTACTCTCGCACTCAAAGCTACTCTCTCACTTAAAGCTACTCTCTCACTAAAATATCTCTCTCTCTCACTTATAAAATTACTCATTGACTTATAGCTACTCTCTCACTTAAAACCATTCTCTCACTTAAGGCTACTGCCTCACTCAAAGCTACTATCTCTCTCTCTCTCTCTCACGCTTATAAAGATACTCTCTCACTTAAAGCTACTCTCTCACTTAAGGCTACTTAAGTTAGAAAATTTGCATTTTTCATGATTCCAGGCTTTTTTGACAGCTCAAACCAGCAGAGTTTTCGTGATAACAGAGCTGATTCTTAAATTAATAAGTTTGTATTTCACACATATGATCTTTATTCATTTTTGTGTCGAATAGCATTTTCCTTTTTTCGAAAGCACTCGTAAATGTGTCATTATTTACAAAAACAAAAACCCACCTACCTCGATTTTGTATATATTGATGCGCAACGCCAGCACCGGAAATCGCGCAACCCATTTGTAGCGTATTCCCAGTGGGAATTGGACTGCGCGTTTACCACCCCGTGTATATAAAATATTTTCCTTTTGGGTGTATTTCATTTTACATTTAACAGTGATTTTTACTGCTAAACAATGATCCATTATTACGTTCGCTAAAGACATAGAACAACTAAAACAGTCCGATAACCAATTATTTGTTGTACATAACAGAATGCAAATACTTGAGCTCTTATCGGGGCTCGAAAACAGGACCTCTCACACCTTAGACAGACACTCTACCACTTCGCTTTAGGTCACAATAAGCTAAATAGTTTTTCCCTATATATTCTATATAAAACTGACCTTTTTAAAGAGCTACCAAACATAACTAGACCCATTTCAGAGAACAAATCCTTACCTCATTTTAAAGAGTTATGATAAAACTGATATAAAATGAAGAGAAAAGTAGGGGTCATGTATCTTCTAAGAGAGATTTTTCTGGTCACATTTGCTTACTGTAAACTGACATCAAAATCACACTGCTGTGACCTAGAAGTACTACTCATACTAAAATTGAGCTTGACTTCACCAAATACAACCTGCTCTCCCATTTTTCCTACCAAAATGTCAAAAATACACCCACAGTGAAATTTAAACAGAAACTAGCTTCAATTTAGACCTCTGTTGCCATGCCAAGTGAAAAATTAGTGTTCAAATACCTGGCAGCCATTACGCGACTAGACCAGATGGCTCCCACGCTGGTTCCTTTAGTTTAGTTAGGCCTTTAATAGCAAGGACTATAAAGCAAGGCAGTGTAAGTGCACCCTTATTCTGTACCCGACTAGAACAATTTTGTGACAATGACATGTTCGGAATACTCCGGATTATTGGTATATTGACTTTGTAAGCTACCCACAGACGCTTTGGGTCAGGATATATACCCTACTCCACCCCTGCCAACTGTCAGCCAATTTTTTTAGCATTATAGCACGTGACATAAGTGAAAATCATAAAACGGGTTTTGTTACGATTTCAGCATGCTTTTGAAATACTCTTTTTATACCATCATTGATCCTTAAAATAGTTTTATTTCGGTTAGAACTACGTATGTTGAAAATACATACTATTGTTGATGTTTTGTAATTAGCTGAAACGGTCATAATTAATATTATACTGACAATGATAAAAATGAAGCTGCTTTTAGCTAATTACAACCGAAAATCAGAAAGTGCCTCCATTGGTTAATAGCCTAATTGTAAAAATAAAGTAAAATTAAAGTATACAATATACAGAAATGAAAATGTGATGTAAAATAGAATAAATTATCTGCATGTTATTATATATCACACTCAAAAATGCCATCTGAAATGCTAATGATATGTGACATTTGATTTACAATATGTATACATGTACGTTGCTATCTGGTCGTCTTGTGGCAGTCCATTTTAGGTAAAAGAAAAGTAAAGATAAATTCAGGTAGACCACTCAAATAACCTTAAAGGCACTGACGTCCAGATCGTGCGAAAAAAGTTTTTTTAGATATCAAAAATTATTGCTGTATTTCTTAAGAAGGCCTTGAAACTAAGAAACTGACAGATTATATGTTATGGAAACACATGAGAATAAGTTGTTGTTACTAACTTTTTCCGTTCGAAACTGAAAAGTATTTGTAACGAGGTACCGAATGTAAACTGCCTTAATTACAAAGCTTTAGATTTAACGACCGTTAAATACGTGTTCCTCCGTGAATTGGTCAATATCGCAGGAAAATGTCTATTGCCGACGCGACCTGGGTTCATTCCCGACTCGGGCATGTGGTTTTTGTTGTGTTAGCACTTTTAAGATAGTTTAGAAACAACAACTTACATCCTGATATTTATATTATGACCAAACTTCAATTTTTAAGAAAGAGCATCTTAGTCAAAATCTGGAGGTCAGTGCCATTAAGATGAGATTCAAATTATGTACAACTCATGAGGAGATTGAAGGGGTAATTGTCATATATCGGACGTAAAAGCCGATCAGTTTAAGATGTACGGTAAACAAAAAGTCTTGATCTTGTGTTGTTGTTTTTTTTTTAATACGAGGTTCGCCATACGCCCAAATATCCGAAAAAAAATGTGCATGGTTTGTTTCGCAGCGTTAAAGAATAAGAGTAATCGGAATATGCATGTAAAAGTTGACTTTACCTAAAAACGAACCCACGTCCCGAGAAACAAGTGCAATGTATTACAATACTTATTAACTGCTAAACATAGAGTTACCTGCTGTTGATCGGCTGTATGAAAGTTTCATTTAGGACCTACTAACCAAAAGACACATTACATACCCAATAGAAAACATTTTTCCATTAAGGAATCAATTACCATTCGTCAGTCCTGCCAAAAGCTGAAGAGATAAAATAAACATGTGTATTATAATTATATGAACATTGATAACTGAATATTGTTTCAATTTCAGTATTAAACTAAGACATAAAAAATCACTTGAAAATGAGTATGGATGGAGAAGACGTTGAAATACAAGCAAACGGACAAAACAATAACCATGACTTAATCACTAGTGCTAGAGATTGAGATGATGTACATGACCATGATGAAAGAGAAAAGATGGAGGAAGAATAGAGAGACACTTAGAGAACATTAGAGACGAAATCACACATAATTACCAAGAATCATCACAAGAGAACGTCTACAGTATATGGGTGTAAAGATGGGTGTACACCAAGGGAGGTCCTTAGGTCCAATGGAACCAGCCATTAAATCTGTGGAGCTGAAATCCAGTATCCAGGGATTGCGCGCTAATTGTGGTTACCAGATGGCCAATCATAATCCCCTCGTAGCATAGACTGCAGTTTCCTTCCTGAAATTGTCTTTTCTTGAATTTATTATTTGCAATAAAATCTTTGGCTCTGTGTTTATTCATTTCCCCCTAAATAAAATGTTCTGGCCAGTTGTGATCTCCCAAATGTGTTGTTTTCTATTATTTTTTTTATTGGTACATCAATACATGTATGATTACTATAGCACTGGACTATTGTACCTGAACACATCAGAGGAATATAATCATTAAAGATCTCTCAGGATTCGAAATGTCTGTCGGGAAATCTGCTTATTCATTGAAATGAAATTAAAACCAGCATACTGAAGTAGTGTGAACATCATATTGGTATTCTCTTGTAAATATTTTGTGAAATCATGTCTGGTTCATACAAACGGTCTCTACATATACATGTATATATATTAATTTGTATAACGTATAATCAGTTTATTTGATATCACCAGGAGGGAAAATCAAAGAAGCCTAGAAGCTATGGTTTTATGAAATAATATCATCATGGTCCATAATAATCAAGTTTCTGGAAGGTCTCATCAAATTAAATATTTGTACAGTTTATAAATCTAAGCATCAGTGAAGAGACGTTTTGGAGGAGCTGTATAATGAAGGGCTGTTACAAATATGTATTTCCAAATGTGGTAATCATTCCTTTTAAAGTTCAAAGAGTTGTCTAGGTCACATATACATCATCATCATCCCACTTCTGACACCAGTTGTTCTGCCTGTGCACCTGCCCTTGCACGCGAACATTAGGGTTCGTTTCCTAGGCGCTAGCATGTTGTATCTGAAGGGAGCGAGCTGTACATGCACTACATGAGTCTATAGCTCTACCTATGTAGATGTCAGGATATATATAGAAGTATAAGAGGCCGGGTGGCTCAGTCAGGAATCTATATTATGTACTCTATTAAACATATGGCCCTGGGTTCGATTCCAGGTCAGACTTCATTTCTATAACACAACTCCTTCATACTGGGGACCTCTTTGGGTTTGTAATAAGTATATGGTTACTATACTACATAACACAACACCACACCAGCTCAAGGTTATTAGTTTTACTGAAGTAATAAATATCTCTTCATATATAGGACTAAGCTCAACGTATGATGTATATATAATATAGAGTGGGCAGACCAATGCTCGGCGTAAAAACTACATATTTTAAATCTAAAAACTGATTTTACATTAACTTACCGTACTTTTTTATCGTCAGTTTGTAGAACACTCTGTGAGTATTCAACCATATTGTTTACATATTTCTAGTCACACCGTGACGTAATAGACGGGAGCTAAAAATAGTACCAGTAAAACCTGTGCGGTTCATGCGGAAGTATACCAACGCTCGGCGTACGGCATATTAATCTGCAGGTTGTAATTTTGAACTATTTATGCATTAAAGTGAAGTATAAGAAATATCTAACACAAGACATAGGTTGTATTGATTAACCGATTATTTTAAGTACATAAACATGTACGTAAATTACCTCTCTCTCTATTCTGCATATATAAATTGAATAAACACATTTTATACAACAATTATCTAAAGGAATTCATTTGAAGATAATTTATCACAATTCTGTGAGTCTAACTTCAAGAAATCAATAACTTATGATATTTGATGATTTATTTCCATTATTTTTGGAAATCTTTTCAAAAGTGTCATTAGTCCACGTAGTATATCAATTACTTGAACAGCATAAGCTACAGAAAAGTGCAGTACAATTGGTCCGTATAAAATGCCATGATAAAGGTTTATAGTTTATTTAAGTATAAAAAAAATAAAATAATTAAAAAGAAAAATGCTTTTTTCTCCATAATTCCGCCTGCAATCTACTTTTTTAATACATGTTTTACCAGAAAAATCTGTTTTAATGAGAGTAGAACACAAAACTGAACGCCTTTTAGCCTTGCATCGTCTGCTTTACTGTGACCACGTGACCATACCGGAAATGAACCGCACTTGGATAAAATTACGCGTGATGTAAACAAACGAAAAGGGACTCACAAGAGCTGATATTTTAAATATATATTAAGAAATTCCCAGAGAAACGTGATATACGCCGAGCGTTGGTATGCGCCGAGCATTGGTCTGCCCACTCTAGGCTCTTCGTAGTAGCATAGTGTACGTAGTGTACCGTAGAGAAAGGATTCTATAACCGTAGACAACAAGATTATATCTATTGATAAGAATGTATTTGTATACGTTCATAGTGTTCTTGCACAATATATAGTCGTCTAAGTCGTGTATATCTGGGTAGATAAATAGTGTAAATTCTATAGGGATTATCCCTAGGAGTTCTCAGGGTGGGGTAATTTTGGGGGAGACCACAAGTACCAGTTAATATAGACCAAGGCTACTCATCGTAGAGCTTTATTGTTGTAGAAATGTAGAGACAAACCTCGCTCTTCGGTCTAGGCATAAGTACTAAGTTCTTCTAAATATAGAAAGTAAACAATGATGTAGAGCTAAATTCGATTGACCTCCAGTAAGGGTCACCTTCCCTTTAGAGGAGATTTGATTGGCAAAGAAGAGACGGAAACCAGGGTATTTATACCCGTCATAGATGTTCTGCCTACGTCATCAACATGATGACGCAGAAGAGCTCCGATAACGCATTTCGGGTGTTTCCGTGGACATCGAACTCGATTTATTTGGTTTCGTAAAGAATCGAGCACAACCGGAAACAACCGAAGTAAACAACCAAGATGGCGTCTGACCTAGGTAGAGCAATGTAGAGATGAATATGATTTAAAGGACAAATAAGGGTCTAAGGGCCAAGTTGTAAGGAATACCCGGGCTAGTTGGGTAAGGAAGTTGATAACCAATTGAAACAGATAGGGTTGACCACCGACAGCCATGGATAAGCTGGGAAAACGAGGAGGGGCGGGCTGGCACTGGTCTCCCGATGAGATCTAAAATCTTGGATACAAAAATAAATGGTAAATAACGTCAAGTTCTGACAAGGCGGGGTGCCTAACATTATTTTCTGTGCTTTTGGCCAACATAATGTGAAACCAGGGATCGCGAGTTCCCTCAGCTAAAATTGCTATTATTATCAACCTTATAAAACGTTAAAAACGACTATTACTGCCGCCGTTGAGAGATCCGTAATGGTCAGAGACCTCCAATTCAAAAAGGTACGGGGAACTTACTGGGAAGAAGGTAATCTTATACCTTGGAATAAGGTAATGTTTGTCCGTTCTGATTGGTCAGTAATGGAAACAAACACAAGAAGTGATCAGTTTTCAAAACTAATATTTTTACTGCATTTTTAGCATTTCATTATATATTTTGACAATACTTGCTACGTTTGATGTGTATTGAAAAAGGTTTTATCAAACGGTTTTCTCCCGACATGTCAAATGATGTAAACATGAAAACAAGGAGTCATTTCATTCGTGAAAAAAAAATCACTTCTCATTTGTTTTTCGTCCATTATTTTGATCATACGAAGACAGTTCTTGAAAGAAATGTAATTAGATATATGCATTTTCGATTTATGGAAGGCAATACACGCAATAGTGTTAAAATGGAAGCTTGTGGGAAAATATTTCATTGTCTCTAATCTATGTTAGGGCTAATACATTACTTTTGTTGGAGGATAAATGATATAAATGGTCACAAACGCGTTTTGTAAAAGGACGTTTTCGTGCAAAAACAAAGCGTCAAATTTGAATACTATTTTTTTTTCATTTTTGCATAATTTTTGGACAGGTTTGTCTATTTTTGCCTTGGGTTTTTGGATAAAAACGGCTGATTTTTATCCCTGTAATGCCCGATAAAGTTCAAAATTATTTGCCTATGCTTTTATTTCTTCCGAAATGAATCATATTTTAGTGTCCAAGAAACAATCAATGCAAACATACCAAAACTTTTTGCGGACATTTGCAACTAGAGTTGTCACAGGAGTGACGAATTATACCCCCACAATATGGCCTTGTCACAGAACTAAGCCAATGTCAAAGCTGAACTTGCTTGACCTTTGACCTGCTGACCTCAAAATCAATGGAGGTCATCTGCTGGTCATGGTCAACCTCCCTATAAAGTTACATGATCCTCGGTCCAAGCATTCCCAAGTTATTGTCCGGAAAAGGTTTAAATGACCTTTGACCTTTGGAACCCAAAATAATTATGGGTCATCTGCTGGTCATGACCAACCTCCCTATTATATTTCGTGATCCTAGTCCCAAGGGTTTTGAAGTTGTTGTCCTAAAACTGTTTAAGTGTTCCGGGTCACTGTGACCTTGACCTGTGACCTACTGACCTCAAAATCATTAGGGGTCATCTGCAGGTCATAATCAAGCTCGCTATCAATTTTCATGATCCTGTACTCAAACGTTCTCAAGTTATCATCCGGAAACCGTTTAACTGTTTCGTGTTATTGTGACATTGACCTTTGACCTTCTAACCTCAAAGTCGAACCTGACCTGTATTTAATCATGTTACACCTGTGTATAAAAATTTAAGATCCTAGACCCAAGCTTTCTCAAGTTATCATCTAGAAACCGTTTAACTGTTCCGAGTCACTGTGACCTTGACCTTTGACCTACAGACCTCAAAGTCAAACTTGACCTGTATTTCATAATGTTTCATCTGTTTACCAAAATATATGATCCTAGGCCTAAGTGTTCTCAAGTTATCATCCGGAAACCATTTAACTGTTCCGAGTCACTGTGACCTTGACCTTTGACCTACAGACCCCAAAGTCGAACTTGCCCTGTATTTCATGATGTTACACCTGTGTACCAAAATATATGATCATAGGCCCAAGCGTTCTCAAGTTATCATCCGGAAACCGTTTAACTGTTCAGGGTCACTGTGACCTTGACCTTTGACCTATTGACCCCAATTTCGAACTTGACCTATATTTTCTGATGTTACACCTGCTTACCAAAAATTACTCAAATCAGTCAAGCCTTTCATGAGTTATCATCCGGAAACCACAAACACCAACGGACCGACCGACCGACCGCCAAGCTCACTCCTATATACCCCCCCCCCCCCCCCACCAAACTTCGTTTTGTGGGGGTATAATAAAGCGACCATGGAGTTTCAATCTAGGCATGTGAATTGACAGGGAGTGTCCATCTCTTTATATTAAAAATAACGAAACTTCGCAAAGCGTTTAGTATTTTGGGTCAGGCTTCAAAATAAAACTGTAAAAATGGAGAAATATGATAAGAAACATTCCTTTATAGGTTAGATACCAAATAAGAACATACAGGGAACTTACTGGGAATAAGGTAATCGTATACCTGGAAATAAGGTAACTTTTGTCCGTTCTAATTTTTTCAGTACATACAATAATGTTTATAATAGAAGCCTATAGGATAATAATTGATGGTCTCTATCCACTTTCAAAATTAAGCCTTTCTATATGCGTTAAGAGTATCCTGTGACACAGTATTTGCTACATCTGATGGGTAATGATTTTTTTAGTTTTATCAAACGGTTTTCTTTCGGCATGTCAACGATGTGAACAGGGTGTCAAATCATTCGCGCAAAAATACTCGAAGTATGACTATTCATATGTTTTTTCATCCGTTATTTCGATGGAACTAAGATAGTTCTAGAAAAAAATGTGATAAGATATACGTTTTGCTATTTATGGAAGGCCGTAAGCGCCATAATGTTATAATGGAAGTCTATGTGAAAATAGTTGGTGGTCTCTAACCTACATTTTAGCTAAAATGGCTTCTGTCGGAAGCCATCATAGATAGCGTAAATGGTTGCAAATCTGTTGCGAATTGTGTAAAAAGACATTTTCATGCAAAAACAATGGTCATTTTGATATTTTATTTTAATTTCTAGCGTAATTGTTTGACACGGGTGTTCCTATTTTCATTTAGGTTCGCCCATTTTTAAATCTGCAATATCAGAAAACGATAAAAATTGATGGACTTTATTTTGTTTCTTACGGAACGAGTAATATTTTAGCGTCCAAGCAATACCCAAAGCAAATATTATATAAATACCATATGGCAGCGTGTGTGACATTGATATTGTCAACCCGAGGGCAGAATGTCACCCGAGGCGATAGCCGAGTGGTGACATTCTGTTCCGAGGGTTGACAATATCAATGTCACACACGCTGCCATATGGTATTTATTTTATTATACCGAACAAAACTAAACACATAAAAAAGTTTTAAAAATGTTTCTGGTTCATTTAATTCAACAGTTTCATCTTTAGCGCGGTAATCAGTTGTGTACACACTGAATAGCGACGTCATTACAATATGACACTGTGTACAAGGGACGCAATCATATGGCTAAAAACCTGAAGCAGTTATTTGCCCTTATATGACATTCAAAATATCAGCGCGGTCACATGACCTGACAGTCACTTTCGCTTGGTCACGTGTCAGAAAGACTGAAAATGTTTCTGATAGTCAAAATATCTCCTTTTCGGGTAATGGGATTTTACCATTGTAGACAAAAGTGAGGTATAATAAATACCATTTATGTGTGATTCAACTAACTAGAGCCGACATTGTACCATTCATGCGTGATAAACCTTGTCTACTATTCAAGTGTGACACGGTTTTCAAATACATGTATGATTTGACTGAACTTGGCAAATTCAGGTGTGATTCCACTCTTTACACTTCGAATAACTACAGAATGAAGTCAACATGATCTTTTTGGAATAAGTAAAAAATAAGTCAGTGTAACATAACATATCAATTAACTTTAATTGGTAAACATGATCCAAACTATTTTACATCATCAGAACAAGAACATGTTTCCATAGTTTCTCGTGTCAATATTTTTTACTCGTTTCAGTGATAAAAAAAATCTTTCTTCATCTGGAACAAAATTACCACTGAACCATAACTGGCCAGAGAAATTAGTAAATCTAACTGTCTCTTTAGAATAAAGTTATTTTTACCCTCTTTTGTCAATGAACTTCTAAACATGTGAAACGCGCACAAAAAGAAGTAAAAGACATTACACAGATGAAAATTTTGAAAGGCAATTCATAGCATAAATTTAAGACATTATCTGCCCATATATATTCACTAAAATATTTAATGTTTTATATTTAGATATTTACTCCAAATGCATAAAATCCTCGTAAATGTTTTTGATTTTACGTAATACATGTACATGAAATAATTGTTTAAGAAGAACTACTTTCATATTAAAAAATCATACTGTAATAATAATCGATCGTCAAAATAACTCTCAAGTTTTTGAGTGGTAGTACATATATATATTGTCTTTAGTTATAGATGTACTATTCTAAACATGATGCATATAAAGTACTATTATTAACACACACACACTTGTTAACTTTAATTTCACATAAACTATATGTAGCAATGAAATGTAAATGTTGTATACATTTAAACAACTCAGCTATATGTAATGGTAGTTTTATCACAATTAATCTTTTGATGAACAAGAACTGAAACAGAATTGACTAGAATGATGAAATATTTCATACATTGAGAAAGTCCTTGTCATGTCAAAACGAAACATTATGCATTCTTCATAGAAAATAACATTTTAAACAGGTAAACAAATTACCTATTGATAAACATCAAATCATGCATTTTGATATTATAAAAGTCACACCCTCGCACTCCATACATCTAACAAATATTTCAAATACATTCAATAAACATCGATTTTCATGAACATTTTATATACAAACACGCCGACTAGATGCGTACTTTAATACATCCTAAATGAAAAGAAAAGTATGATTAATGCGTTTACATAATTAATCTTACATTTGAGCCGTGCCATGAGAAAACCAACACAGTGCGTTTGCGACCTGCATGGATCCGCGCAGTCTGGTCAGGACCCATGCTGTTCGCTAACGGTTTCTCTAATTGCAATAGGCTTTGAAAGCGAACAGCATGGATCCTGACCAGACTGTGCAGATCCATGCTGGTCGCAAACGCAATATGTTGGTTTTCACATGGTGCGGCTCATTTATTTATTCGATCATCGCAACAGGCAGTCATATGCTTAAATATGTGTGAATATTACTCATTCAGTGTTGAACTAACATTTAAATACATGGCATACATTCTCTTTTTAATATTCATTCATGTAATATTCAGACATGTACTTTATCTTTAATGACAGTCTACGGTTGACAAATCATTTTCGGTTGGGTTTTTCAGCTGGGTTTTTCGGCGCACCTACAAAGTACAGGTTATTCGGCGTTAAACAAGTCTAAGACACTTCCAAAACAACATCCGATATTTTATAAATCTGTAAAACTGAACTGCAAATTCACAAGTTTCCGAAATTAAGCCTACCTTTAAAAACAATATCTTATCAACAGCATACTAGTATCAGTTTTTTAATTTAATCAACTTGTGTCACCATATGTGTTTATGACCTCTGTCCATTATTCAAAAATTACAAAAATACAATGAATCAACCCTTATCATGCTGGACACGACTGCGTCTACCTGTGTGGCCAGTGTAGATCATGATCAGCCTGCACATCCATGCAGTCTGATCATGATTTGCTCTGTTCGCCATTCAATCAATATATTTTTGGTAAGCATCCCTTTTAAAAGTTAATAGTACTGTCCAAATTGAAAGACGGACAAGTTCATGATAGAAATGTAGCAGGGTAAGGGTTAAATTGAATTAAATTTGAGCCGCACCTTAAGAAAACCAACATAGTGCACTTGCGACCAGCACAGATCCAGACCAGCCTTTGCGTCCGCGCAATCTGGTCAGGATCCACGCTGTTCGCTTTCTAAACCTAACCGTTAGTGAATAGCATAGATTCTGACCAGACTGCGCGGATGCACAGGCTGGTCTGCATCCATACCGGTCGCAAATGCATGTATGTTGGAAGAAAAACAACAACAGATAGAGATCGAAAAATAAAATTAATAAGATTAAAATATTGCATTCAACGGTTCGATTTTATTGAAATTCTTGTTATTGTCCTGTAACTTTGAAAAAATTCAAATATTTACTTACAGTAATATGAACGTTATTGGTAAATTTTCGACAGTTGAATTAGAAGATTTAGTGTAATATATTATTTACATAGTTTACATACATAACAAACTAGCTGATGCATTCTGTGACCGTGGCTTATAACTTCTTATACTGCTGGTGGCAAGTGATTCTGCCTTTGCACCCAGTGCAGACCAAGATCAGCCTTCACATCCATGCAGATTGATCATGGTCTGCATCGTTCGCTATTCAGTCAGTACACTTTCAATGAAAACCCCTTCGAATACAGTCATACCTGTCTATAAAGACCACCCCTGAGAGAGCCAAAATGTGGTCTTAATTGGGAGGTGGTCTGTATTCACAGGTTAAAATACACTGTAAATGTTAAAATGGGAAACAAAACATGTGGTCTTTAGAGCCAGATGGTCTCTGTTCAGAGGTGGTCTTTAACACAGGTTTGACTGTAATAAGTGGAACTGACCAAATTGAAAGATGCACCATATAGCAGGGTAAAGGTTAAAACGCTATAACTGTAATGTTGACCTTCACATATTAGGTACATATTTATAATAACAGAATATTCACCTGTTTATTTACCTATGTTGAACACACAAGGCTGAAAATCATAACAGTATAATTATATAAATATCTGGTCACTAGATTCTAGTGTAATACAAAACATTCCATGATAAATGAATGCAGACTACAACAGTTCTTTATATATTATTGCAAAATATCTAAGCATTATGCACGTGCTATCCAAAGTGTTAGAATGATGATACCAACAGTAAAACCAACTATTGTTTCTGTTTTGTCTAGGAAAGCTTTGATTTAGATATAATCTATAAAACAGCTTAATATCTTCTTTGGGTAGAACCAATTTCTCTTTCAGATATATATGTTTAGGTTTATCATATGTTTTTGACCCCGTCTCGGGAGTGGAATAAAGCCATTACAATAAAAGATCGACGCTGACGTCTTTTCAAAATAGAAGATGTTGGTCGGCATTTTACTATGCTAATTCAACTCGTTTAATAAATTCAATATAAAAACACTCTTGTAACATTCTTTATGAATATAATTATAACATTGTATGCTTACTTATTGGCAAAATATAGATTGAAGCTTATTGAATCTGCCACATAACAGCGGTATCGCACAGAAATATCAATATACCCTTCACATAAGTGGCTCTCGAAACATCAGTGTTATGTGATGTTTTTATTCTCTCTCATTGAGTGAATAATGGTTGTTGTTTTTTTTCACAAAGTTGTACGCTACATCTGTCAGGACTGGCCAAAATATTATACATATATTGAACGATTTGCCTATCAATAGTCAAAACTATTGCCCGAGGTATGAATGACTGAGGACCAATAGTTGTGACTATTAGCCGGTAAACAGTTCAGTAAGTGTTCTGTTACATGGCATCAAAACTTATCTTCACAGTTTGTTGTTTGAGATAGCTTATAAGCCCAGTAAAAATGTTCAGAATAAACCAACTACCTAACTTTAAAGTGGCCAATGAATCAAAATGAATCAAAATTATCAGTCAGCCTTGTAAGATGATTAGTGACCCTCATCAGTAAACTATTAATCGAGACGAAGTCGAGGTCAATAGTTTTATGATAAGTGTTGGTAGTCATTTTCCTTGACTGAATAAATTCAACCACTGACCACTTAAAAGATAGACAGTTAAATAGTATTTGTTATTTTGACGATGTGCCAATAAAACATATTATCTCATGCCTCCTTGTATTAAATCGCCGATCCAAGGTTAGTGCTATATGGCCGGTCTATATTCAAGACATGTTTACTGGGCTAATTAGTCAAAAGTTTTAAAATAAAACTGAAAATCAATTCGTATGTCATGTAATAAAACACTTATTGTATGGCTTGCCGGTCAGTAGACAAAATTATAGGCCTTCGATCCTTCGGACCTCGGGCAATAGTTTTGACTATTGACTGGTATACCATTCATAGCTGAACATTATTCAATAAACATGAACTGTTTAATCCTTTAATTTGTATGGTACTTCAGTGTTGAAAAAAAAAACAGTAACATATTTAAAGGATATTTGTTTCAGTGTCAGATCGATACCTTTCACCTAATGAACATCAAGTGCACCGCGAGTGAAAATTGTAAAATCTAGTGTTCACTTGTTTACATTAACTGAATGGTTTGCCAGTAAATAGTCCAAGCTATTTGCCGGTTTTCCGAATTTAATAAGGCGGGGTTTTTTTACCTGACATTAGACGGAGGAAAAAAAAAAGCTCAATATTGCCATTGCAAATTTTTCTTGGCTCGCAGTTATATTTTGTAAGAAAGACTGACCTTATTCTCAGAGCAAAAAGAAGGCAAGAATACTTTGAATAAATGATTTGATAACATAGTAATATATCATATAAATTACAGACTGTAGACTCCAATGAAGAACAAAACATTCCTGGAATGCATTTTCTTGAGCAAAATCAATATCATATTACTAAGAATTCCTTGATTTTCAAGAATGTAAAAAAAAAAATGTATATATAATGAAAAGCGCATAAAACATGTTTTCATGTCGTAAGATTACAAAATTTTGAAATAAATAATTAGGTCGTCATGATATTTGAAAAAGTTCATCTTACAGATATCTTTTGAGAAACGTCGTTTCATTAAATTAATAAACTTTATTAACAACAAATACGCATATGTTTAAAGATACACAATTTCTGATAAATAAAGATAATACTTAAAGAAGCTATCGAATGCATTTTTAATAAAGGAAATCCCTGGTGTCGTGACGACTCACCTCGATCATGCACGACAGCCATGACAAGTGTTTTATTTCTTTCTGGTTTGATAATTTAAACGTTATAAAATACTCTTTGATCAGGCAGTTTATTGAAAATCATAATTAGGCATATGCATATAGCTATAATATTTGAATGGATTTCGACCTCCCTATAAAAGAAATGTTTAACATTTAAGCATCAATACTTTTCTGACGATACAGTGATTTACAAAATTTAATCGAGCAGCAACAATTCAACAGTGAACACATCTTTCTGTATTTGCATATTTGTTCAAGTTACTGTGTTTCAGAAACAGGATAAAACTCTAATTTGACATTACCCTCATCGTCTACTGACTCTATTTGAATTGACGGCACTTCTTTCATTGGACATAACGACGCACTCTGTGATACTCGGCCATCTTCGTAGAATGAATTGTCAATATTGTAAACATTTGTGTCCCTCCTTCCTACTTCATACTCACTATTTCTCCGCCTTTTATAGTACAAGAAAACAAGAATTAACACAGAAAATACTGCCACGGACACTATACTAGCTAAAGACAAATAGAAGTATTCCGATTTTTCACCTTTTCCCGCCATTTCTGGATTTCCGGTAATGTTTTCGTAGGCAACTACTGGAGGGAGAACTGTACCATTTGGACTGGTTTCAGTGGGTTCTCCTAGTGTATGAAACCCTTCTGTCATCGTTTTATCATCGTCCTGCACAGTGTAGAAGACGCTTGTCGGTGAAAATGACTCGACGTCTGCAGAGTTTAGTGCGCCATTTTCGGATAGAACTGATTTCGTCTGTAAAGTTTCAAACAGTGTTTCGGTTAAATGAATACCATTGTCGGTGTACGAAGCCGCGCTCACGGTTTTAAAACTTGGCTCTAGGCTCGCATCCGGTGGAGTTAAATGGTAACTGGTTCCTTCGTAGTATGTTTCCTGCTCGATTTTCAGCGTATACGTTGTTGCAGACGACACGGTGTCGGTTTTATATGAAACGCTAACAAATGGTAACGTTAAATTTAGCAATTTAGAATTCCGACCATCGGTTTGTGTTTGATTCACTTTAAAATCCCCAAAAATATCGCTCGAATACACCTGTGGTTCATTCTTGATTACTTTTGTTGATTTCTTTATCTCCCAAGCTGACGAACTATAGCCAGGTGTAGGTGTAAAACTCGCCTTGATGAAAACCGCAGTGTCTGATCGTGATACATCATGTTTTGTAATTGGTAAATCGTTTAGTTTTATCTTGCTACTTTGGTTATTAAAAATTGTGAAATTATTTATCCGTGAAGCAGATAACTCGCGATTTGAATACGATACGTTCGTAGCTGTTATTGCAACCGTCAACAGTTTGGATTCATGCCTTGTTTTCGATACAGCGTCGTTAGCACTTATTATCAACTTTGACTCCCACTCCTCTATTTTACTCTCTGATGGGTATAGAAAATCTGTTGATGAAATGAATCTTGTAACAAGCGAATCCGTAGCAGAATTCCACAAGCAATTAGCGTCCGGAACAAAATCAACAATAGAAATTCCCGCTTGTGGTTTCTCACAATCGCCAATTATCAAAACGTTCAAAAGCAATTTTTTCACCGCTTCTATTCCACAGTCGCATTCAATCGGATTGTAGCTTAAGTTTATTTCACGGAGAGTAGGTACATTGAATGTTATTGATCTTTCTAAGTTGTTGAGACGGTTGTCTGACAAATTAAAAACTAACAGCCTATGCGTGCTACCAAACAATCCGCCAGGTAGATCAAATAAAATGTTTGATGACATATCGAGATAAGTCATGTATACATTGTAAATAAATGTGGCAGCTTCCAGGTGATAAAGTTTATTACTTTGTAAATGCAGCCGCTTTAACTCCGGTAAATGATAAAATGCGCCATTTTCTATAGAATATATCTGATTTTTGCTGATATCGAGACATTCCAACACTGCGTGCTGTTTGAAGAGTTTTCCTGGTACCGTTTTCAAAATATTTTCGCTGATATTGATAAAGTTCGCGCTCCCGCTAATATGATAAAACAACTCGGGCTCCAAAGATCGCAATCTGTTTTTAGACAGATCTATTTTATTTAAAGCATGTAAAGCCTCAAAATCGTCTTTCCTCAGCAGAGTAATTCCAGCATCGTGTAAAATTAATGTCTGTAAGCTCCAAAGGTCTCCAAACCATCGAATGGGAATGGCGCTTATGGCACTGGTTGATAGGTCCAGAAATTCGAGCCCGAGCAGCCCGTGAAAAAGATCTGAGGGCATATCTACAGCCCCATGAATTTCAAGATGGCGTAGATTTCCCAGTAACCGGAACACGTGTCGCGGAAGACTCTTAATTCCGAGGAGAGTTATGTTTTCGACAGTATCGTGAAGTATTTTCTCCTGGAAAAATGTTGATGGAATGGAATGAAGTTCGTTGACCTCTAAAGTGCACATTTTCAATTTCTTTAAGTTTGACAGGAGTTTTGCGGGCAGACTTTGCACCGAAGGACTTGTTATAGTTAATCCACTCAGTGTTGCATTCAGGGGAGATAAAAGTGACTCTGGAATTTCAGTCGCACCATTTACATTTATTTTCAGTTGTCTGATATGATTGTTTTTGAAAAGAGTATCCGGAATTCTGCTCTGGTGCATAAGTATTTCTAGAGTTTTTAAGCCAAACATATCTGTGAACGAATTTTCCTTGAATTCACGAGCTTCCAGCCCGTGAAATTCATGCGTAAATTCCAGTCCGTAAAGCGTGTATTTATCCACAACGTCAAAAAGATTACCACTAAAATTTAAACTCTCTGAAATGTCACACTTTCTTAAACGTCTTGGCTCAATTGACGTCAAATGATTTCCTGCAATGGATACGTGTTCGAGAAAGCCGTGCTCGCATAGCGTCTCAATACTGTCGGGCTGCAAAAGATTATCCGAGAAATCTAACACCGCTGTCTGTTCCGGCAAACTTTCCGGAACCGATCGTAAACCGTACCCGGAACAGTCCACTTCAATTTTATCAGCATTTAGACTGCATGTGCATGGGAATATATCGTCTGCATCGTTGCATGCGTTGGCCGTACAAACCAGCAGGAGCAGTGAGAACGTCACAGCTCTTATAGTCGTCATGTTGCACGGTTTTTAGGGTGTTTCTACACTGAAAAAAAAGAAAACAGACTTATATTGCAGCGCGTGGTTTATGTAGGTACACATTCATTTATATTCTTAATTTGCATGTTTGATTCTACGGTGCCCCTAAAGTGACATGTTACACACTTTTTTTCCACTTAGGTAATGTGAGACTTTTTTTTATTTCGTTTCGTTTAAACGAAATAACTATTTCAATTCGTTTAAACGAAATCACACTGGCCATAGCTTTCGCAGAAGCGGTGGTTCCAACGCAGCGGCGGTGGAGGATTCGTCGTAGAAGCGGTGGAGAAATATGGCCGACTGACTACATTTATGCTTTCATCGGCACGTTTTCTAATGACCTTTTCACGTTTGACTGAAAACAACCAGTGAGACAGGAGCCCACATGTGTACTCTTCCAACCAGAAACACTTGTTCCGTGCAATTCTTTGTCATTAATGTAAACACTTCTGTACAGTTTGACGAGGGACTGCCTTTTTGTAGAATTCGCATTAAAAATGGTAAAATCTTGTACAAAACGACCCCTGAGCACGTTTGCAGCAAATCGTAAGTACGGCCCTGTCAAGCAAAAACTATTTCTCCGTAACGGGTGAATTTTCATGACACGCATATGAAAAAATCGACCAAAAATGATTCCAACGCAGTGTGCGGTGGGTACAATTGCAACGCATTACGGTGGATCTTGTTTCTTTAATGTTCGTTATGGACTTTTAACTTAAGTAAACAGCATTTTCATGGGATTTTGATAGGGGCAGGTCCATGAAATCACTTTGACATCAGCAACAGAAACTTAATGTTTAGTAAACTAATCATATACTATTGATTTGCACTTCAGTTCTGTTGAATGCACACACGAAAATCTTTATTTTAAACCATAATTATTTTACTAAATCAACTGCCAAATAATAAAGCCATGTTCTTTCGTACTAAATTCACCCCCAGTTATGATGACTGATATTAAAGTATGAAGGTTTTCTTCATTTTCATTTTCCCTTATTATATACAAAATATCAACTGACAATTTCTATTGTTTGATTAAATGCTTACCACATACGACATCATAGAACAGACCAACTTATCTGATGTACAAACTGACAGGGTTTTTGCTGTTCCTTTGTTTTGGCCACATAATATCGAATTCGGGTTTGCATTGGAGTGGGGGCGGGGGAGTATTCTCCAACACACTGCACATGCTGCAACCATTTGTCATTTTTATAAGTTTTTAATCATGTTTTAGCATATTTAAGTATGTTCCCAGCTGTAATTTCTCTTCAGTTTTTATAATAAGAATAACTGAAATGAGTTGATTTCTTGTCGTCCTCTTGGCACTAGAACAAGGAGCTAAAGGTCTGTTAATATGTTTGATTGGCGCTGTGACAGTTTTCAGAGGAAAATGAAGTTTTTATCTTTCATTTTTTGTAACATTTCTTTCTGCTTGTCCGTTGTTAGTGATTTGTACTCTGTTTCTCCGTTTATCTTTCAATGTTAAACTTAAACTTAGAATCATCAAGATAAACATTACTGAAGATAAGGCATGAATGTGGCGTATGGCGTTAACAGGCTTTTCTTTTGATTTGACCTGGTAACCTAGTTTTTGACCCCACATGACAAAGTTTTAAACTTGACCTAGAGATTATTAAGATAAAAATTCCATGCACAGTGTGTCTAATCATGTGATCGCGCTACGTCATTTTGAGCTCGAAAGTGAAAGTACAAAGGTAAAACAAAAATTGAAAATCAAGGCGTAATTTTTTTAATCTATATATTGTGTTTATATCGTGCATATGATTCGAAACCTATTTGAAAGAGCTATCCCCACGGTTTCCCCACCAAAGGCTTTTTGTTTTAATGCTATTCCTGTTCAGTTGACTTGCACATTGAGCGCACGCCCTGATTTATTATTTTTGTTTACGTTTCCACTTTCACTTTCGGGCTCAAATTTAAATCACGTAGCGCGATCCTGTGATTGGGCATACATATGCAAGTTTGTATCAAATCCAAGCATAAATGAAACCTTATATGACTGAGAGGGCCAGAATAGAAAATTTGCCTCTTTCAGGGGTAGTATCTCTCTCTTGCAATCTGACTAAAGTACATATCCTATTACGCTACGCTTAGAATCTGAACACGAGCTATTGATAAACTCGTTCTGACGACCCTTCAGCAAGCCAGTCAAAAGCTAGATTACAACATTCTGCAAGCCTTGGTTTTTTATATCTACAATTCTTATGTCGTAAGAGGTCGGATAGCCGGTTAGCTCAGTCGGTAGGACACTTGCTCTGTTAGCGAGGGTCCCGGGTTCGTACCTTGGACTGACTGCAAGTTTTTCTTACTCTTTGACATTCGAACAAGTCGTCAGATTGGTTAAAATAAAAATAGACTTGCGAAAATAAAAATAGCAATATTGGAAATCCAAAACATACAGAAGACGAATGTGAATGGGTTGTTCTCAGATCTTCGTTTAGAAAATCAGGTACGTTATTCAGATTGTATCTCTTGAACATATGATGGAATCTAGCTGGTTTTCAATAGGAACCGAGATCTTATTGTGACTTAATTTGTGTGTTAAAAGTCGAAAGTAAAATGTCATGGCCATCATGCTCATAAGGTGAACATTTTGGCTCCTTCAGGAATTAAAATCTGTTGAAAATCAGGTCTCTATCGTGTTCAAAAGAAATTGTGGACAGGCGACGGACAGACAGACGACTGACGGACGACTGACGAAGGGCAATCAAATAATCTCATCTTGTCACTAAGAAAAAAATCTAGACATTTTCCTTGACACTTTAAGATGCTGTGGTAAACGTCTAAAAATAAAAGGATATTGTTGGAGGAGAGGTAAATTAACCTACTTGTAAAAAGTTTTAACTCCAGTAACACAGCTGCTCAATGGCATTTTGTTAAGGTATGCTACATATTAGTAATTGTATTTAGTCAAGTTAGTTTATCATACGATGCAGAAGTCGCATGTGATCAAATTAGAAAATTAATGTTGTCACTAAATTACACTTGATATTATGTATTTACGGATGTGCAAATCGATGTCTTATTTATTCTACACTTTCAGTTTCTGCTGCTATCTAATGTCAAAGTGATTTCATGGCCCTACCCAATCAAAATTCTGGGAAAATGCTGTTTACTCCAATTTAAAGTCAATAGCGAACATTAAAGAAACAAGATCCACGGTAATGCGTTGCAACTGTACCCACTGCACACTGCGTTGGAATGATTTTTGGTTGGCCATTTTGTATGCTTGCAATGAAAAATCGCCGATTACGGAGAAAAAGTTTTTTGCTTGAAAGTATCAGACTTACATTTTGATGCAAACGTGCTCAGGGGTTGTTTTGTACAAAATTTTACCATTTATGATATAAATTCTACAAAAACGGCAGTCCCTCGTCAAACTGTACAGAAGAGTTTACATTAATGACAAAGAATTGCACTGAACAAGTGTTTGTAGCTGGAAGAATACACATGTGGGCTCCTGTCTCACTGGTTGTTTTCAGTCAAACGTGAAACACTCGTTAGAAAAAGTACCGATGAAAGCGTAAATATAGTCAATCGGCCATATTTCTCCACCGCTTCTGCGACGAATCCTCCACCGCCACTGCGCTGGAACCACCGCTTCTGCGAAAGCTATGGCCAGTGTGGAAATCATTTCGTTAAAACGAAATAACTATTTCGTTTAAACGAAATCATTTCGTTTAAACGAAATAAGTTTACGAAATAACTTTCCAGAATTATCGAAATAACTACTTCGTTTAAACGAAATCATTTCGTTTGAACGAAATCATTTCGTTTAAACGAAATAGTTATTTCGTTCGTTTAAACGAAATAGTTATTTCGTTCAAACGAAATGATTTCGTTTAAACGAAATAAAAAAAAAGTCTCACATTACCTAAGTGGAAAAAAAGTGTGTAACATGTCACTTTAGGGGCACCGTATGATTCCGATGTGAAGGTAATTTATGTTTTTTCCAGATCTAACGTATTTTCAGAGCAATAAAGACTCACTCTGTGCTTAGGGCACAAATTTATGTAAAAGTGATCTCTAATCATTGTATGAAAATCCAATACATGTGAAAATATAGGGATCTTATTGTACTCATTAAAAACGTTTGGCATGTGGGTTTAACAGGACAGTCAAATTTGTTTTAAGTAGCCAGCCATTGAAGCGACACAATGTGATAGCTGCAAAAGTCAGGTTGAAATCTGAACCAAAAAATGTCCATATGGGAAATTAACTATTAAATAGGCTGCTTAAGACAAGTGGTTGTTTAATACTGGTGTCGCAACGACAGGTTTGACTGTATTTTACTTTTAAAGATAACGCCAGCTTTCTCATATTCTATTCATGTACCGACTTTTTGTCGGATTAATTCTTCCTCATATCAGAGATCGAACCAGTCAACTCTCGCTATTTTCCATTGGACTGCTTTAATCGTTTTCACAGGTAATTTTGTAAGATATCACATGCACTTACAATATGTTAGAAATTGCGTAATTACATTGTAAATGTTTTATGTACGTTTGACAGGCAGACATCGCCGAAGGAAAATTCCCATACCTATGACGCAGATCTATACTTGTAAAATAAGCATTGTCTTTTATGATTTCACGTGTGGCGGTGCCATTACCGTTTGAAGGAAAGAAAGGTATTTTCAATACCCTGTAAATATGATATTAATTTTTTATTGAAAACACTTATACAAATATTTCATAACTCCGGAGTATGCATTAAAACGTAAAACCCCTCTTATTGATAAATATTACATGAAAACCGTTAAAGTCAAATAATGCTTTTATAAACCAAAATGACAAATATATTATTGTAGTTATTGTTAAGCAAGCTGTCGGTGTTGACTTTTGAAAACATACTTTTTAAAGAAAAATAATCATAAATACTGATTTAGGATGAAAAGCTGTTTAATTCGCATGTAAACAAAAGAAGTCAGTTAAACTTTAAACATATACTTTGCCATTTTTTTTCTTAAAAATATTGTCGCTACTATTGATTTAGATCTAGAAAATCCTCCTGAAATGTATGTTCAGCTGCAAGTCGTTTGTTAAAAAAGTTTTTAACAGCATTACATATTCATTCTGTGTTTACTTATACATGTTTAGTTTTAAAGCTAAAATACAGTACTCACGGTTTATAAACCAAAACCTGTTTACTTCATGTTTACATTGAAACCAATTATTAATTTTTCATATTTCTAAATATGAAATTTGGGCATAATATATCTTTTAAAGTGGCATTATGTGCATCTTACTGCACATAGTGTGTTTTTGGTGAATGTGTTATAAAAGCAATTTTCGGTTGCTGTGCATTTAAATGTGTTAAATTAATGATAATGCCACATAAGTATTTGAAGTTGATGCTTTAGAAATAAAGAAATCGGACTAATAAAATAATAGTTCTTTTTTCAATATTCTACGCAGTTATCTCCCTTACCTATAGGTAGAGATTTCTGAAGTTGAAGGGAAGCAACTCCTGCATGCAGTTTGACTTTTCTTAAAAAGACTGCCCCAGTCAAAATAAGAAAATTCATATATGGAATATTATTATTTCGTACTGGTAACAAGAAGAGTTTGGTATATTGGGTTAAAAGCCATGATATCCTCCACCCTTTTTACACATTCCACTTTAAGTACAGCGTCTCTGAAATCGTAGAAATGGTGTTTATCTTGTCGAGGGATTGGTTTAAGAATCGGATTTAATTGGAGAAAAATTACTTGTTCTTTCTTTTGTAATGTTTGTATTTCATTGATGAAATCCAATGTCCATCTCTCACATGTATGCTACTTTACTAAATATGTATCTTGGTGTATGTAGAGCTACATACATAACTACATATGAGCCGTGCCATGGGAAAACCAACATAGTGGTTTTGCGACCAGCATGGATCCAGACCAGCCTGCGCATCCGCGCAGTTTGGTCAGGATCCATGCTGTTCGCTAACGGTTTCTCTCTATATAGGCTTTGAAAGTGAACAGCATGGATCCTGACCAGACTCCGCGGATGCGCAGGCTAGTTTGGGTCCATGCTGGTCGCAAAGCCACTATGTTGGTTTTCCCATGGCACGGCTCATATCATGTTGTAAAAGATGGTTGCTAAAAACGTTTCAGTTTTAGTGGTAATTCTCATTTATACTTTGTCTGCTGTCTTCTATTTTACTTACACCTGACGTATTGTACTGTTAATTTTATGTTTATATGATATTCATGCAGTAACTTCAAATATGAAATTTTGGTCTATTAAACCTTTTTAAGAAAGAAAGATGAACAGGTCAATACTTTTATCATGTCATACGCAGTGCGGTGGGGCTTTCAAATGTAAAAAAACTTTATTTTCCGGATGACGTAAATTAAATTTGTTATGACTTATCAATTACGCGAAGAATTTGAAACCTTGATCAATACTGTAGAGAGAAAATAGAATATTCTATTGGACGTTTTAACATGCTAGCCGGGAATAAGCTTGAATGCACTTTCATCACTTTAATATGTATACGTCATGCTTATTCTGTTAATATGTTGAACAGTTTCGAAAGTAAATTATTCTAACACCGTGGCAGGGGTTTGCCGCTAAACAACGCAGAGAGTTCTGACGTCACAAAAGAAACGGATTTTAAGTGCTGAATATGACACGATTGTTTATCTATAAACTGTATAGTACTAGTACAGTGACCCGTTAGGGCCATCGTGCTTTCGCTGTCGCCTCAGGTACGCGCGATGCCACAAGTTTGATGGCCCTAACGGGACACCATGTTTTTGCATGATCTTTGTTCATGCTACTTTTTCTAGAAAGAAAGATTTTTAACATATTTGACCCCAGTTGATTCTTGGATTGTAAATAAATCTCGATGCACTTTCCCTAAAACAGATCTCAGCAACAATATCGGAGAACTGTTTTGTCCGCCACGAACTGTTTAGCTCGCAACCTTTTAAAGGGTGTGTAAATTTAACATGTATAAGTTTGCATGTACATTTCTATAATACAATAGCTTGATCAGGTTTGAACTTATCGTTAAAACATTAATGATAAGAGTATTTCAACTGTAAAATTAAAACTGAAGAGTTTAGAAAGTTGGTCTATGGTTAGCAACTGATAATAGGAGAATTCCAGTCGGTTGATGACATCACTGGACAGATGACGTCACGGACTTTTTGGTAAAGTCCATAGTAGTGTAAACTCATAAATTTATTCCATCAGTTCCATAAGTAATAGAAAGAGCATTGAAACTCGAGGGTAAACGATTTGTACGAGGGGGTGTAGCCCCCGAGTATAAATTGTTTACCCGAGAGTTTTAATGTTCTTTCTGTTTTGTATCATAGCCATCCATATATGGTAGTTGTAGGCGTTCCACATTGCCATATACAGCAGTTCAGTGGGTACTTAATATCCTTGCTTTACAAATGTGCAGAGTCCAGGTAAAATAAACCAATGCTAGAGCAGAAAATCAATAAAATACACTTCGCTGTCTACTGTTCCAGACACGCTATCATACTTTCCTACCCAACAGTGCGGTAACTAGCGTGCGGGTATCAAATACCTGCACACTTTTAGTTACCGCACCCTGTATTCACTGTATACGAATTACCTGCACCAAATTTGTTAAGAAAAAACACCTAGCTATGATACAAATAAACTTATGGAACTGATGGAATAAAATCGTAGGAGAGTTAAACAATTTTAATGAACATTTCCTATGAAAGTTAAATTTTATTTCTGGCATTCAAATTTCAGAAAGTTGCAACTACCGACCCTACAGTAGAGACCTGTAGAGTGTTAGGCTATATCTGCTTCTTCAAAACAAAGATAAGCTGAACCTGAAGAAACAGTAATAAAAAACATATGTTCAAAATCAACACAGAGAGAGTTTTATTTGTCGATATAGATCTAATCATGGAATTATTATTTTATACAGTTTGGCAATCACAAATTCAGGTGCCCCATTTAAGAACGCATCTTACAATGATATTCCTGCTATGTCATGACGTGATAGTAGAGGTCTACCTGAACTGATTCATGATAAGGGATATGTTCAGTCACAGAGTTATCTGTGATAAAAATGTTAAAAAGAAAAAAAAATGCGCTTTGCATACGTCCGACTACTGCTCCACTTTAAATCAGAATAGATTTTATGAATATTAATTGAATACAGAAGATCTATGTAGCCACTTAAACTTCACTTTAAGCCTGTTTTATGACAGCAGGATGACTGAGTAGCTTATACCTGTTTGTTTTCTCGTATTTGTTCTGTTGTTTGTTTTTCAAAACTCCCGGGTGTGACTTCATTCAGTGTCGTCAGAACGCTTGTAAACGTCAGTTTGTTGATTTTTAGGAGCATCACCGTGTTCAACTGGTAACGCCAATTTTCGGTAATGACGCTTACTGTAGTGTTTGTCTGATTTTGATTATAAAATTCTTTCACTGGTTGTAGGTGCAGATGGGAATTTTCGGTCTCAGAAGATTGTCAGCAATTTTAGTGGTAGGTCTAGGTATTGCAAGGCAGAGAAGACTCTCCGATTCCAGAAGCGTCCCTGGTTCTTTTGCGTGCAAGATGTAATGCACCCGTTACACGGGATTCTTATCCCAATGTTAGAGGAGGGTTGGCATTAATTCCCCCGTATTGAGTGTACGCACACATTGAATGTACACTATTAAACCTATGTTCAACTTAACCCTAACCGTTAGTCAGTATAGTGTACACACAATACACGTGTGCGTACATCCAATAGGGGTCATTTAACGTTGGCGTTAGAGGAGAGGGAGTTAAAATTTATTCTATGAACACTTGTGTATTTTTTTCTTAAATACATGGTCCCTACTTCAGAATATTTTAATATTGGTGTATATGAAATGGCGCACCCTTAATCAAACCTAAATACACTGAAATATGCATGAAATTTCCTAGTTATTTCAAAGGAATTCATATAACTTTTATAATTGTATCATTTAAACATGAATGTTTAATGAATGGTGAATTAAGAAAAAAAAAGACAGCTGAACATGTTGTAAATATAAAATTATAAATCATAGGGTTACATCCTCATTGAAATTAAACTCATCAGACAAATTAAAAGCTTAACTGAAAGAAATTTTAGTATTTTATATCACATTTTTATTTGAGGAACATAACTGCTTAACTAAATTGTAACTTCAGAAATATTCATGTCAAAATTGAAGATAAAGGCAAATAGTATACCCAGTCACATTTTTTTTTTTAAATATATTTTTCTGATTTGTTAATCAGGAGATGCCATGGCTGGTACTAAATGTTCTCCAGGTTATTTTAAATGTCATTGAATGTAATAAATGTGAAATAAAAAACTTTACATGTGTACATATGTAGATCTATATGTGTATCTCATCTAAAAATTGTTTCTTTCAGTCAGGTTTTGAAAAGTTTCAGGATAAAGGCAAGCTTGCGCAAAAAGTAACAAGAAAAAACACAAAATCAGGGTACCTATGCACATGCCTTAGGTTTTTATCGTTTGTGCATATTTTATCAACTAGCAGGAAACATCCCTTTGAACAATTGATGAAGACTGCAGCACTGAATGTGCAGTAAATTTGACAGTATTAGCAGTCACAATGTGGTGCACTAAAACATATACCCCACCATTTCTGATGTCTGGAGCTATATATGAGATTAGGGCAGGCCTGTTCGACGGGAAAATCCACTCATGTAGGCTTATGGCAATGTTGATCATTTTCCCATAAATTATTTTTCTTCATATTTTCTGAAAGTGTGGCGTCTTTTGCCTTTGTTATTGAGATTATGAATATGGGCAAATCTTCCAATAAATACACATAATCATTTTGTTTCAACTGTGTCCACAATAATGATGCCAAACGGTATTCACGAATAAAAGATATTAGTGATATATGAGTGTTCAAAAGTTAGATAAAATGTATTAGAAACAACCAGTTACACACATACATTTACAAAATGCCCAAGGAAGATCCCCTAACCCCCTTACGGTTGGGGAATGTCCACTTCCGTACCTATTTCCACTCGGCATTACGCGGTTCGTCGATTAAGCCTTCGCCGTCTACATGCATCCCCAGTATAAATGTCAGGACCCGGGCCTTCGCAATTTCATGTATTTTCAATTATTTTAACAACTATTAACACACTAAGCCCCCGTAACGTCTAGCGTAACCTCATGACGTCAACGCAACTTGATGACGCCACGTAACTATTTTTCAAGCGAAAAACAAAATACAAGAATGTCGTCTGCTGACTCGATATTAAGGAAGAGCATTAGAGGAAGGTGCGTATCATCTAACTACTCGACACTTTGAAATAAGCTACCCGAAATTTCGACGATGTTTCTCGCCTCATTATCCACAAAATGTGTCTGTCCGCCTGTTTCAGGTAAAGAAATGTTAGTGAGTAGGTTTGTCATGGCTACGTACTTCTCATGAACACCAGAACTTGGAAGTCATTTTATCGACACTGATATACAAATGTAGTAGGAAGGTAAAGTGGGTACATCTACCTTTGATTCTTACATGATGGAGCCAGCTTACAGGGATTTGAGACAAGGGTCAAAATTGTAACACACTTTCTGCATGTATTTAGAATTACCCTATCTTACATATCCATGTATGACCTACCCTGGAGCTATTCTAGATTTTAAACAGAAGTCAGGAGAAATACCTCTTCGTCCAAGTATAGTATGGGAGTATGTCCATGTCGTAGGGGCACAAACCAGATATATGGTCAAAATAGTGAAATATTCAAGTTCAAACACTATCCGGTCCCACTATGACCTGGACAGAACCACAGATCTTCCGCAAGCCAGCTTGATGACTTGTACACATGACTCGAACCCACAGGGATTAGGGGCAATTGACTGGAAGTCATCGACCTTAAACGCTTGGCCTCGGAAGCCCCATGACTTATTTTACATTCATGCTATACTCAGGAAATATCATACTAAAATAACAAATATATCAATCATAGACCTTTTTTCCTATCAAAATTAATACACTTACGCAAAATTATATTTGATCAAGTTTTCTGTCTTCTATTTTATGATATTCATAAATATTTACTTTAATTTAGACTAAAATGCCGACAGTCTGTTAAATCTAGCTGTTTAGAACCAGTGTACACTGTTGTGGCATTTAAGTTATCCAGTCTTGAAACTAATATTCCAAAATAAATCAATTTATATATTAATTTATCTATTTATGTACTGTATTTATTTATTTATTTATTACCTTCGCACTTAGAATAATTTTGCCCTAGTAAATTGTTAGGTCATTTTGAGAAACTTTTGTGTCATTCTAATGTAAAAGTAGCCTCAATTAAGGCTGCTCGCAACATTGCAGTAACTATTTTTAAACTCTTCATATACTAACATATACAGAGCTAGTCCAAGGGAGACAACCATCTAAATAAAGTCGAAAGTGCTCGGTACGGTTATCGACCTAATTTGTTGCGTGTTTATCTCCAAGTTAAACTAGGGAAAGCTTGATATACGTAATTTGGATAGGAGATCATGAAAAAGTACATTCATTTACTAGAAGAGTCGAGGAAATCTGAATAAAAATCTAACGATATGAAAAGTTTAAATAAGTAAGTGGTGGGGGTGGGGGGGGGGGGGGGGGGGGGGGGGGGGGGGGATGCAGAGAAAGAAAAAAAACATTTATCACGTGAAACGGCAACTACAAGGGTATTGGCTAAAGCAGGTTGACTTAATTGGACTACCGTGTAAATCCAAGGCATGAATTTTCCAGTGCATTGTTTCAAAATACCGTCATAAACAATTGAAAGCTTCCAGAAAACCATTAATCTATTAGCGAAGCTGGCTTGTGGTGCCGTCTAGTTTCAGTAGCTTTGGACTCTGTAGCAAAACTGACTACTAGTTGCAGCCCGCATTCTCGTTATTGGTGGAGAGGTTGAAGGTTGCAATGGCAAAACTGATCACCGGGTTGCACTAGAAAAAATCGACACGAACTGGAAGTAAATAATAACTGAACTAGACAGTTTCTAGAGCTGGACATAGTCGGAATATGTGCTGTTGGACACCAACAGTTGGGTAATATATAAAGCAGATGTTGAGGTACGCATATAGCAAAGATAATAAAAGGGATACGCTTGGTACAAGGAGAGAGGAGAATAAAAGCAAGTCATGTGTATAGACAACAACAGCCAGAAAGCTGACAGATATGGGCAGTAGACCCTAAAATATTCAAAATTAGAGAGAAAAAAACATGAATATTAAACGCATGATGAAATTGACTTATCTAAAACTCTGCCTTGATTATTTTAGGATTATCTACCATTAACAAATTTACTCGTAACAACTGGGTGGGGAAGAAGTCCAAAATTAAACGAGGAATTTTGTTGAACTTGCATACAATGATAGAGGCTATTAAGAGCAAGTACATGTACAGGAGTCACAATTCTACCTTTCTTTTTTTTTCAATTATCTCCCTTTATTGAAGTTAGAAGTCAGTGGCGTAAAATAATAATGTGCTGAAGGAAATTACCATGATAGAGGACATAAAGGGGAGATTTGTCTCACTTGTCAGTCACATCTTAATCGTTTGATTATACTTATCTTAAGATTACTCAAAAGTTTGGTTCATAAAAGTTGTCCAAAAACCATAACTCTGTATGGTCCGATTTTGTTTAACTACGTTCCTTTATTTTAATTTACGATGCTTGTCCGGAACTAGAGTACTGATGTTCTAGTTGCCGCGTTGATTTACTTTAGAATTAGTTCAGTTTCCTTTAAAATCAGGGGAAATTGACAACTTTAGTTATTTTACAATATGTGCAATACAAGCGAAAAAAACAAACTTGCAAAAAAAAAAATTTAGTTATAATAAAATACTTTACATCAAATTAAGAGGAGACTTAGATACTATTATACACTATGTGTCAAGATATTTACAAATTAAAATTAATCTTTAAAATAAAAAAAAATGAAGATAGTTTCTTTTATATAAATTAGTGCTCTGAATATCGGGGCCATTTTCAAGGTGACATGCCCATTAGTTTTGCTTTCGCATTTTGTACAAACCCAGTAGATTCAATCTCTATGTTTACAATGCTTAGAGCTAGCATGCAAAAGACCTCTAGCTTCAGGTAAAATATATGCGAACTCACCATAATTTAGCGTATCCTTCTGATATTTTCGTGATTTTAACAATGAAAATTATCCATCAAACATAAAATGCAGTCTTTACATAATTAACGTTTAGTCTATTAATGAGTTAGAAAAAACACACACACACGTATGTAGAGATGTTATGTGAATGAGATGCACTTAACTGAATCACAATAAAAAAATGCATGTCGAAATACAAGCACTTTAAAGTGCACTTGATACTTGTAAATATCATATGATGGTATTTTTTGTTTCGTTTAATGTCACACGTCATATGGTGGCTTTCAAGTTTTTCATAGCTGAGGAAAATCCCAGGTTCCTAATCTGGCCATTATTTCATCACGGAAAGACCCCTGGGTAGGATCATCGACATTCTGTAGCCATCTAGATTTTATGTGTACATGGACCCCGAGCCTGAAGGACATTTTTGTGCCTTAGATATCGTATTCACTATGCAACAATTGGTTTTACTTGTGATTTTAAAGGACACAATGGACCTGTTTACGCGTACATATTTGATAAAGAAAAACTGCGAACTGCTGGATGTTATTCTTGCAAACCCAAGGAACTTTAAATTTTCCGACTGGAGCAGTAATTGACTGCCATAATACGTATAATTCATTTGCAAGTAGTTCCATCATGTCCATGAGGAAGTGCATTTGTGTTAGTGCACCTATTTGCCTTTGTTATATAACTTATGTATTTTCATTTGTAGCTGTTTTTATTAAATTTCACATATACACTGTGTGTGTGTGTGTGCGTGCGTGCGTGCGTGCGTGCGTGCTTGTGTTCGGGTTTAACGTCTTTTTCAACAATTTTTCAGTCATATTAACGACGGCTTCTACTTGTAGCAGGGAGCACAATGCCCAACTTTATAGTGCTGGGGTTAGGGTTAGGGCCGTAGACACGTGGTATGATACCCCACCCAGTCACATTATACTAAAACCGGGCTGACCAGTCCTAGCACTATCCCCTTAATGCTGAGCGCCAAGCAAGAAGCTGCTAGTACAATTTTTTACGTCTTTGGTATGACGCGGCCGAGGATCGAACCCAAGACCTCCCGCACTCGAAGCGGACGCTCTACCACTAGGCTACCGAGGCGGTACTATACACTATGTAGTTAATAGTCTGTTAAAAAGAATGTATGAGGTTATGTTGTATTGTTTTTTAACTCTTACACTGCTAAATTTCTGTAATGAACTGGTCTATCTTTCAATTTGGGCAGTACCATTAACTGTAAAAAGGAGTGCTTACCAAAAAGCTACTGACTGAATGGCGAACAGTGCAGATCTTGATCAGACTGCACGGATGTACGGGCTGATCATGGTGAACACTGGTCGTAAAGACAGAATTAGTCGTGTCCAGCATGATAAGGGTTAAAGCTACTCGCCCACATTCTGGGTGAAATTTTTCAACATGTTCATTTTCACAAAGCTCGGCTTAGAATGTATATATGACAATGATAAAGTGGGTGAAAATAAAAGTTAGATATTGGTAAAAATGCAAGAAGAATGTAAATTTACTGCATTTTTTCAAAAGCGTTGCAACATTTTACTACCGTATGCACAATATTTTTGGTTGCGTGTTTATCCCGCTACCAAAGATAAGTGTATTTCTGACAATCATGTAGCATCTTTATTTGATTCCAAATCACATCCAAAGGAATTTGTTCATGTGTTACACAAAGTAGTCCCATTTATGAACAATGCGGATGAATTATCAATGATCAGGCAGTTCTAATTCATCCTCTATCCATTCACACTGGCCATTTAGATTATATAAGATCTGTCAATGATTAGGTATTCCAGCCCATGGTTTCATCACTGATTTCCAGCTGTTCATGTAAGGTCAGGCAAAGTTTATCTTAGATATGAGGCACGTTAGTATTTGTTTCTTATACATGTATATTTATAGATTGGCATTTAAAATGAAAATAAATTCTAGCAAAACCCGCAACCACCAGACATCTCAAGGCTTTGATTTATAAATATTGTCAATAAGTTTGAACCACTAGTCACTTTCAGAGTACTCACTTTTTTATGGATTTTATGAGAGAAATTATTTTTTCGTCTAAATTGTGTAGGTTAGTCCCTTTAAATAAAACTTGCATACTTATTTACTTCATAACGGCCTCGTATACATGCACTGTCAATGACTGACTTCACGTAAAAACCATGGTTTACTGTTTTTCCTCCCGTGTAACGAATAAACCAGTGAAAGTCATCGATTCAAAATACTGGTTTGTACGACTGTGACTAAAACAGACCATGATATATTGCAGACTTATGTATATACCAGATTCAAGCGATTGGAATGACAAATATCTTTAATGTATATATTTTGTAACCATGATAATCCTGACCCTAACCTTTAGTAAATATATTATACATATTACACAGTAAATGCATGCGGACATGCAATAATTTGTGTACTTTTGCCGTGCGCTCCGAAGGTAATGATTTTATGACATGCGAAAAAACGACCATTCCAGGTCTGTAGCGAGCAATATCGGTTTTGTACACGTTATGACCGGGGACAAGAGCTCATAGAACATAAAATGCACCCCACCCCCTTTTGATGCATTCAGTAATCTGTGTTATTTTTCAAGTTATCGTCCGGAAACCGTTTAACTGTTCCGGGTCACTGTGACTTTGACCTTTGGCCTACTTATCTCAAAATCAGTAGGGGTCATCTGCTGGTCATGATCAGCCTCCGTATTAAGTTTTACGATCCTAGCCCCAAGCGTTCTCGTTATCGACCGGAAACCGTTTAACTGTTCCGGGTCACTGTGACCTTGACCTTTGACCTCAAAATTAATAGGAGTCATTTGCTGGCCATGATCAACCTCCCTATCAAGTTCCGGAAACGATTTAAATGTTTGGGTCACTGTGACCTTGACCTTTGCACTACTGATCTCAAAATCATTAGGGGTCATCTGCTGCTCATCACCAGCCTCCCTGTTAACTTTCCTGATCCTAGGCCCAAGCACTCTTGAGTTAGTCTGGTCACTGTGACCTTGGCCTTTGACCTACTCATCAAAATCAATAGGGGTTATCTGCTGGCCATGATCAACCTTCCTATCGAGTTTCGTGATCCTAGACCCAAGCGTTCTTAAGTTATCGTCCGGAAACGATTTAACTGTTCTGGGTCACTGTGACCTTGACCTTTGACCTGCTGATCTTAAAATTAATAGGAGTCATCTGCTAGTCATGACCAACCTCCCTATCAACTTCCATGATCCTAGGCCCAAGCCTTCTCAAGTTATCATCCGGAAACTGTTTAACTGTTCCGGGTCACTGTGACCTTGACCTTTGAACTACTGATCTCAAAATCATTAAGGGTCATCTGCTGGTCATCACCAGCCTCCATATCAACTTTCCTGATCCTTAGCCCAAGCGTTCTTGAGTTATTGTCTGGTCACTGTGACTTTTGACCTACTGATCTCAAAATCAATAGGGGTCATCTGCTGGTCATGACCAATCTCCCTTTTGACTTTCATGATCCTAGGCCCAAGCGTTCTTGAGTTATCATCCGGAAGCCGATTGGTCTACGAACGACCAACATCTGCAAAACAATATACCCCACCTTCTTCGAAGGGGAGGTGGATAATAATAATAATAATCATCATCATCATCATCATGGTTGGACAATCATGAATGATTTAGACACGTCTGAAAAATAGAATCCCAGCATCCTTAACCTTAACCTTTGATCTACTGACCCTAAAACAATACGGGTAATCTACTTAGAGCCCAATCATGCTACCAAGCTTGAAGGTTCTCTATCGAGTGGTTCTCAAGTTATTGGGCGGAAACTGTTTTCAAGGTTTGGGCCCGTGACCGTGACCTACTATCCCCAAACACTCTAGGGGTCATCTACATCATAATCCCAATCAATCTACAAATGTTGAAGGTCCTGGGTCAAGTAGTTCGCAAGATATTGGACGAAAACTGTTTTCAAGGTACAGGCCCCTTTGAGCTTCACCTACTGAACAACAAGAGGACCATGATGGTCCTGAATCGCTCACCTCTTCCCACATGACCCAGTTTTGAGTATGACGTCATTTTTTCTATTATTTGACATTGTGACCTAGTTTTTGAGCTCATGTGACCCAGTTTTGAACTTGACCTAGATATTATCAAGATAAAAATTCTGACCAATTTTCATGAAGATCCATTGAAAAATATGGTCTCTAGAGAGGTCACAAGGTTTTTCTATTATTTGACCTATTGACCTAGTTTTCGAAGGTACGTGACCCTGTTTTGAACTTTATCTAGATATCATCAAGGTGAACATTCTCACGAAGATCTCATGAAAAATATGGCCTCTAGAGAGGTCACAGGGTTTTTCTATTTTTATACCTACTGGCCTAGTTTTGACCGCACGTGACCCAGTTTCAAAACTGAACTAGATATCATCAAGGTGAACATTCAGATCAATTTTCATGAAGATCCATTGAAAAATATGGCCTCTAGAGAGGTCAAAAGATTTTAATAATTTTAGACCTACTGACCTAGTTTTTGACCGCACATGACCCTGTTTCGAACTTGACCTAGATATCATCAAGATGAACATTCAGACCAATTTTCATACAGATCCCCTGAAAAATATGGCCTTTAGATAGGTCACAAGGTTTTTCTATTATTTGACCTACTGACCTAGTTCTTGATGGCACGTGACCCACTTTCGAACTTGACCTAGATATCATCAAGATGAACATTCAGACCAACTTTCATACAGATCCCATGAAAAATATGGCCTCTAGAGAGGTCACAAGGTTATTCTATTTTTAGACCTACTGACCAAGTTTTTGACCCCACGTGACCCAGTTTCGAACTTGACCTAGATATCATCAAGATAAACATTCAAACCAACTTTCATACAGATCCCATGAAAAATATGGCCTCTAGAGAGGTCACAAGGTTTTTCTATTATTTGACCTACTGACCTAGTTTTTGATAGCACGTGACCCACTTTTGAACTTGACCTAGATATCATCAAGGTGAACATTCTGACCAACTTTCATGAAGATCTCATGAAATATATGGCCTCTAGAGAGGTCACAAGGTTTTTCTATTTTTAGACCTACTGACCTAGTTTTTGACCGCACGTGACCCAGTTTCGAATCTGACCTAGATATCATCAAGATGAACATTCAGACCAACTTTCATATAGATCCCATGAAAAATATGGCCTTTAGAGAGGTCACAAGGTTTTTCTATTATTTGACCTATTGACCTAGTTTTTGACGGCACGTGACCCAGTTTCGAACTTGACCTAGATATCATCAAGGTGAACGTTCTGACCAATTTTTATGAAGATCTTGTGAAAAATATGGCCTCTAGAGAGGTCACAAGGTTTTTCTATTTTTAGACCTACTGACCTAGTTTTTTATGGCACGTGACCCAGTTTCGAACTTGATCTAGAAATCATTAAGATGAACATTCTGACCAATTTTCATGAAGATCTTGTGAAATATATGGCCTCTAGAGAGGTCACAAGGTTTTTCTATTTTTAGACCTACTGACCTAGTTTTTGATGGCACGTGACCCAGTTTCGAACTTGACCTAGATATCATCAAGATGAACATTCTGACCAACTTTCATAAAGATCCCATGAAAAATGTGACCTCTAGAGGGGTCACAAGCAAAAGTTTACGGACGGACGGACGGACGACGGACACCGCGCGATCACAAAAGCTCACCTTGTCACTTTGTGAGAGGTGAGCTAAAAAACTACAGGGGCCATTAACTTTATAAGCCCAACCAACTTTAAATGCCAGGGTCGTGGTTCTCCAGTTCTTGGGCGGAAACGGTTCACTCTACCGACTAACGTGACCGACAGGTGCAAAGCAATATACCTCACGTTTCTTCAAATGCGGGCATAATTATGAGTGTTAAGGTTCGTTTGTTTTGGGTTTAACGCAGTTTTTCAGTTATGTTACGGCGGGCAGTTAACATAACCAGTGTTCCTTCCTGGAATCTGTACCAGTTCAAACCTCTTCTCCGCAAGTAACTGTCAACTTCCTCAAATATGAGAGGTGGTAGACGAATGATTTCAGACAACGTCTTTTATCAAATAATCATCATAGAGAACATACGCCTTGAACCTGTAATCCAGAGATCTGTCCTCTCCCTATTAAGCGGGCGGGCTGGAACCTGGTTTACATAGGCACGATTTTCATTGTACACAGATTACAGGCTTTTCTTCTTTCCATGAAGGCTTTGTTAAGGTCACTTGGGAAGAAAAGTATACTAAAAAAATTTGTCAAAAAATACTGTTTCTGAAAAAAAAGTGTAATTTCTATGATACAAAAACGACAAGAACACTCAAGACATTTTACAATTTTACTAGAAAATACATCATCACATAAGCAGATACAGATTCACTTCATTAAAATCAACGTACCACTTGTACACAAAAAGAAACAAGATTATAAATAAGACAGACCAAAATAATAACTATACATTGTTCAAATCATTTGTCTTGAAGTGGGGAGTTTCGTTTCGCTACACTGAGTGTTAAGTGTAATTATATCAAAGCTACTGGTCTACAGTTTGGATGAAATTTTTCAACATGTTCATTTCACCAACTTTAGTTCGTGAAAATAAGTGTTATATAGTGGTAAAATAACAATGCGTAAGCTGATTTTTCTTCATCATTTCAAAAGCATTGCAACAGTTCACTCCCTTTTGCACAATTTTTTTTAAAATAAATATTTATTAGGGTACCTTGCAAAACTCATCTATTAAGAAGTCCCTCTCACAGTACCAATATTGTATGCATTTTAAAGGGATTTATTTTCTCCAAAAATGTGTGAACAGGTCAATTTAAGTACTTTTACTATCACAGTATTGCACTACAGCTTCCATATTTAGTCAACATACTCGCCAGAACAAGATCAATTAAAATTGACAGAAGTGGGAGACTAAAGTAAAATCTGAACAGACTGTAAAGGACTTCTACACTATTGATGCCTGCTGTGAGACCAAAAACATCTAAACAAAGCCACTATAACTGTTCAACTAGTGGCCATACATGAAACCGAACATGCCATACATGAAACTGGACATAGTAGAAATACAGATGTACATCAAACTCCATAAATATCCAATGCTCCAAGTTCTTACATATACAGCAAAATCTACAAAATATTTGACAATCATAATACATCTTTAAGAAATATATAGTTTAGCTCTAAATACAGTATGCGTCTTGCACAAAAATTATACTTTTTGATGGACTTAAAGTGGGAAAATCACTTCTTCACTGAATTTGATTTCATTAACTGATTTTTCTTTCTACCTAAACACAAATACAACTAAGGTAGTGGACTCAAGACAATCAGAAATGTCTATGCAATTACGTGTTCTAGTTTTGACTTTTCAGAACAGCTGCAGAACAGAGAAATCTCGAACTGAGAAATATGTTACTGGAATGGAATTTGTTGATTGCCAATACCTGTACACTACCTAAACAATGAGAGGGACTTGTGAATCAACAGACAGCAAAAACCTATCAAATCCTTTACAAACTGTTATTTGAATATAGAAATGCAAAATGTATATAAATATATCAAAAATGTGTATACATATTCAGATTATTTTGTTATAAAGTGAAGGTATAAGCAAACATATAATTTATAAAACTCTTTTTTGGCAGAACTGATCCCAGCAATGGTATCTTTGTTACGATTAAAAACTGACCACTTTAAAATTTAAACAAGATTTCTGTAAATAAATTTCATTAAATAACATTCATCAATTTTTAAAATTTATACAAGATTTCTGTAAATAAATTTCATTAAATAACATTCATCAATTGTAAAAAGTATTAAACTTCCAATGTTTTATCTATGAAATGTTTATCTAGAACAATGGCCATCACGTCTGTTATATAACAGTTTACACATATCAAGTTATTTCATGTCCTGTTTTCTTGCCATTTCAAATAACCAAAGTGTAGATTTATTTTTTATCTTGCTTCCCTGCAATATCAAATGAAACATGTAAAATAATATATAACAAATTTATTGCTAGAAATATCTAAACTTTTGCCAATTTTTTATGGAAAAATGACTATGATTTCTTGTTGTTGTTGTTTTTGGTCAAAATTCTTGGTCCACATTCAAGTTTGCAAAAAGACTTACATGAAGTTTCAGATACATATCCTTCTTACAGTACAGAATATACAATACGTGAAAGAACATTCATTTGCTTTTTGGCATTGAAAGAAATATCATTTACTTTTGGCTGTGAAAAACTACCAGAAAAGTATCAATCTATAGTAAATAGTGACACTGTGATCATTATAGGTTTATATATTTACACAGAAAAATATTTTCTTAAACTAAACTGTTGTAAGGGAAGCTAACAAGAACAATAATTAAAGTACAAAATGGAACATTTTTAACCATTCTATCAATAACACATTATTAGCCAACCGAAAAAAAAAAAATCGCACTAGTTTGTAGATGTGTAACACTGCACTGGTAAAATTGACAGAAACTATGACAACTACAAAATATGCAATAGTTTCAGGACCTCCAAGGATTACAGAAACAGAGTAACATGAATCTGAGGGAAACTAGTTTAACGAACCCAGTTGTAGCATTTACTTGGTTTTATAGATGGAAAAGGAGGTTTATGGAGGAGGGGTTGCAATACAACAGTACTGTATATTACAACACCATATAATGCTATGATGAAACATTAAGTTTTTTCAACAAGACAATATATATTCTTAAAGAAAGACGATCTTCAATTAATTTTATGATAATGCACCACTGAAATAAACAAGAGGACCATGATGGTCCTGAATCGCTCACCTATCCCCACATGACCCAGTGTTGAACTGAGTATGACGTCGTTATTTCTATTATTTGACATAGTGACCTAGTTTTTGAGCACATGTGACCTAGATATCATCAAGATAAAAAATTCTGACCAATTTTCATGAAGATCCATTGAAAAATATGGCCTCTAGAGAGGTCACAAGGTTTTTCTATTATTTGACCTAATGACCTAGTTTTTGAAGGCACGTGACCCACTTTTAAACTTGACCTAGATATCATCAAGGTGAACATTCTCACCAATTTTCATGAAGATCTCGTGAAAAATATGGCCTCTAGAGAGGTCACAAGGTTTTTCTATTTTTAGACCTACTGACCTAGTTTTTGACCGCACATGACCCAGTTACAAACCTGACCTAGATATCATCAAGCTGAACATTCTCACCAGTTTTTCATGAAGATCCATTGAGAAATATGGCCTCTAGAGAGGTCACAAGGTTTTCTATTTTCAGACCTACTGACCTAGTTTTTGACCCCACATGACCCAGTTTCGAACCTGATCTAGATATCATCAAGGTGAACATTCTGACCAATATTCATGAAGATCTTATGAAAAATATGGCCTCTAGAGAGGTCACAAGGTTTTTCTATTTTTAGATCTACTGACCTAGTTCTTAATCCCACGTGACCCAGTTTCGAACATGATCTAGATATCATCAAGGTGAACATTCTGACCAATTTTCCTGAAGATCCATTGAAAAATATGGCCTCTAGAGAGGTCACAAGGTTTTTCTATTTTTAGACCTACTGACCTAGTTTTTGACCGCACGTGACCCAGTTTGGGACTTGACCTAGATATCATCAAGCTGAACATTCTCACCAATTTTCATGAAGATCCATTGAGAAATATGGCCTCTAGAGAGGTCACAAGGTTTTTCTATTTTTAGACCTACTGACCTAGTTTTTGATCCCACATAACCTAGTATCGAACTTGACCTAGATATCATCAAGGTAAACATTCTGACCAATATTCATGAAGATCTCATGAAAAATATGGCCTCTAGAGAGGTCACAAGGTTTTTCTATTTTTAGATCTACTGACCTAGTTTTTACCCCCACGTGACCCAGATTCGAACTTGACCTAGATATCATCAAGCTGAACATTCTGACCAATTTTCATGAAGATCCATTGAGAAAAATGGCCTCTAGAGAGGTCACAAGGTTTTTCTATTTTTAGACCTAATGACCTAGTTTTTGACCCCAAGTGACCCAGTTTCGAACTTGACCTAGATATCATCAAGTTGAACATTCTGACCAATATTCATGAAGATCTCATGAAAAATATGGCCTCTAGAGAGGTCACAAGGTTTTTCTATTTTTAGACCTACTGACCTAGTTTTTGACCCCACGTGACCCAGTTTAAAACTTGACCTAGATATCATCAAGGTGAACATTCTGACCAATTTTCATGAAGATCTTGTGAAATATATGGCCTCTAGAGAGGTCACAGGGTTTTTCTATTTTTAGACCTACTGACCTAGTTTTTGATGGCACGTGACCCAGTTTCGAACTTGACCTAGATATCATCAAGGTGAACATTCTGACCAACTTTCATAAAGATCCCATGAAAAATGTGACCTCTAGAGTGGTCACAAGCAAAAGTTTACGGACGGACGGACGGACGGACGGACGCACGCACGGACGGACGACGGACGCCGCGCGATCACAAAAGCTCACCTTGTCACTTTGTGACAGGTGAGCTAAAAATCATACACTTTCTGGTGAATTTTATGCGAGAAACCGCAAATGGTAGAAATACAGTTTAAAGTAAAATAGATATACCTACTTGTTTCAGATACAAAAACGTACAACTGAAGGGATGGGATTAGCACGAAAACAACAGGGAAAATAGTTTGTTCTGATGCTATGAAGAAGAAACGTAAACAGAAATGAAAAACAAAACCCCTTGCATTGCCCACTATATCAGCTCTTTCACTACTGAAATAATATTACATCCACTATGAAAAACAGTCTATTTGTAATTTTAAAACGTGATTTCAACATGAAACTTAATAAATGATTTGGATGATAATAGCTAGCAAAAACAACATATTACAGTTAATACTTACTAGCCCCACTCAAGATATCTAAGGCTTATAAAAATCGAACAGAAAATTCACTTGGCACTTTTAAAAGTTTCAACGTTTGAAACATTTATCTACTTGTTTATAATTTTACAAAATTTTACATACCGTATTTTCCCGTATAAAGGCCCCCGGGGGCGTTACATTTTCGAAAGAGAGGGCTTTTATTTGAGGTAAAAAAAATAAAAAAATAAATTTTTTACAAAACTTAAAAACATCGTTCAAACTAGCTGTAAAGTGTTTCTGTGTTGTTTAATCCCCCCAAAACGTAATTATTTGGCATCCAATTTAAAGCAGTGTGTCTTTTATGCATTTAAATACGGTACCTCGTGTATTCCAAGTCTGGCTTTTTGACACGCTCGCGACACTACACATTAGGTCATGACCCAAACAGCTGTGTACTCCGATAACATTTTCCTTAGACTTAGTGCATGCGGGTAGCTAATAGCGCAATACACAATGTCAATGGTTTGACACGCTGCTGTGCCTGCTTTTGAATTAAAAGTTCTTAAAACTGCCGAAGAAAAGGGTATATCGTTAACACATTGCTGCAAGTTTGTTTAAGGTCGGCAGGAAGCGTGTGCGTGAGTGGTGTAAAAACAAATCAAAAATTTATTTACCGTTTAATTTTCTGTTTGATGATTGGATAGGAGAGATCGTGTTTGTATACAAATTCTATTTTTAGAACTGATAAGACAGTGATCGGGTGGGCAGAAGCCGACCGTCCATGTTTTTTGTAAACAGTGATGTTTTTCTAACGGTCTAAACTTTCTTAAAACACAAATTACATAAATAATTTTTTGATCAATGGAAAGGTTATAAAACAAGCAATTTATTGATTACTTTTAATTGTTATTTCGAAATAAAATGGATTAATTATGAACGCTTAACTTACACTGTTTTTCTAAAGGTTGTGAAAATCACTACGCCGCTTTTAAAATTATATGTCATTTAAAACGGTTATTCATTGAAAAAAGATATTTGGACACAAAAATATGAAGATTGTTAGTATTTCAAATCTTTTTGAATTTTTGAAAATCCATAAATGAGCAAAAAAGTTATTAAAAATTAAAAATTCTGATTCAATACGCAAACTGTGTTAAAATCATTTGTTTTGCCAACCACCAGATCAACAGATGTTAACGCGTGACGTCACGGCGATCTCTCCTATACGTACCGTACTTAGTACAAATGTTTTGGACTTACGGTACATGGACTGTTTAAAAGTGTGTTTAATTTTTAATACATTGGACTTTAGTACTGTAAATTATTTATTATATGGACTTATAAAAATGAGGTAGGTGATTTTTCTCCCGTTCTTGACTTTTTTTCCCCTCCAAAATGGGTGGGGGGCATTAATTAGAGGGGGGCCTTAATTCGGGAAAATACAGTAAATATGTAACAGCTAAAGAAGAATGGACTGAAACCTGATTGCCTCAGCAGCTTTTTCATCTATGTAAAAAGGCTTGTACCCATAAGTAAGGAATGTTACCAGCAAAAATATCGATATATATTACCTTATTTTGGTCAAATAATGTTAAAACAGACATGATATTTTTATTTTCAAAATCAACTATCTATTGTACGGTCTGTCTAAACAAATTTTAATAAAAATGTTCACGCAAACACTAGTGAGATAAAACTGCACATACTAACACAATGCTAATGGTGGATAAAATTGAGTGTAACTAACACATTACTACATATCTATCTAGTAAAAACAAAATGATAATTTACTGTTAAACTATAGTATAACTTTATTCCTATGCTGATACAATAGTGACAAAATGTACAGTAACTTATGTGCACATCCATAAAATTCTGTGTTTAACAATGTACACAGTTGCTGGTTTAGGGCCAATTTGTAACAGTATTTCAGGTATGTAACGTCTGGCAGTTAACCTGTTATCCTAAAGTGCAAAAATCCTCCATATAAATCAGAGGTAGAGAATAAAATGACTCGAGGCAATGTCTTTTATCAAATCGTGGTGGAGAATATACACCTCACCCAAAGATTAAACTCATGACCCCTACAATCTGTAGATCTGCACTCTCCCTACTGAGCTAAGCAGGCGAGCACACATAAACACACCCTACCTGTTTCACTGTACAAGTATTTTGTCATAAATAAAAAAAAAATGTTCTCGACAATTTAAATGCAAAATCTTTTTACAATAACAGACTCATCAAAACAAGAGCTATAGGCAAGCTGACGACAAATATTTATTATGCATTTAAAGCATGATTAAAATAAAAGGAGACAATCTCATTCTTCCAAAAATTCAAAATCATTATTTTTTACATCATTTGTTATTAATTTTGATCCCATTAGTTTTGATAGTAATTAAACTTTGATAGTATAATTCATATATACACAATATAAAACAATGAAAAACAGTGATACATGAGTGATGAAGGATAGAAAGATTAAGAAAGACAAATGTACTGGAATGAAAGAAGGCCAAAGAATGTAATTCTAACAAAAAACACAAAGTAAACTTTCCCTTCATTATTTACCAACACTGAATACCAACTGCTCAAAGTCACAATGACATGTTACCTTCTATCAAATCAAATTCTTAATGTCTATATCTATACCTGTTTGGATAAAAACATTTTCTTTAATTTCTTTCCATGATTAATACTGATTATTTTCAAATTCTGGAATTCAATATGTCTCTCTATCGAAAGCCCTATTTTCAGTTCATAAAGAATCCAATGCAAATAAAAATATTATAAAATGTGAGAACTCTTTTTTTACAAACAATCTGTTGCACTGCAAGATATTTAGTTCTCTAAAGATACTATCTTGACTTGATTACACCATTAACATGATTTTTTTTCTTTCTACAAAAGAATTTCTGTGAAAAATTTGGTGGTAACTCATGTTTATTCACTGGCGTACGGCAAGAGACATGTTGGGAAACAAAACTATCAAAACTAGGACTTATAAAAGGATGCACTACAGTCCTTATGCAATCTGATATATCTACATCATAAATAAAAAAATGTCTGCAGGTCAATACTAATGACATAAAAATCACTCTGTTACAAACAAAACACAAAAAGAATTACTCAAGCTTGAAGGATTTTCGTAATGAAAGGGGACTGTTTTCTCCTGACCAAAATTTTCCTTGTCCAATCACCATATGCACAAGCTTTCACCTTTTCAAAATCCGTACATAGAGCATGGGAAGCTAAAAAGTCAGTATAATATCATTGAATATTGCCAAAAATAAACATAGTCTTTTTGTAGACTTCACACGTTCTAAGCCAATAATCCGGCCACTTACTTTGTATATAGAACTCCTATTTCAGTGTCAGTTAGCAAAATAAAACACACTCATGATTAAAGAAAGCTATTCTCACAAAACAGAAAATCAGTACAAACCCCTCTCAAGGATTTAAAATGGAAAGATGTTTATAGATTAATGCCATTAACATTCTGTTCAATCATATTTCACATGCAAATCTGGGAAACATCCAAGTTGGTCCCATTTAGTCATGTGACAGGATTGCACCAATCACAAGACTGCTGGCAGGTCACATGATGAGTTGGTCAAGAGAAGATAACTCTGTACAAGTATGTACAACTAATGCACAGTCCCATTCTGTAAATACATCTGAAATGACAAAAGCATCGCAATACTGTTAACACAAAGACTTGAAAATATATATTTTTTAATATATATATTTCATTTAGAGATTTAACATTATTTTTCAATTATAGTTCAGTTACAATAGTTTGTTAACCAATCGCTCCTGGGTTTGTGCAGGTATGTACACTGGGACCCCGTTATAATGCTGTCATCGGGGTCCAAGGTTCGAGACCCGCGGATCTAGCGGGGTTAAATTTATAACGCGGGTTGATCGTATCAGCGGTAAATGCAATACCCCACCCACCGATAATGTACTTTGGACGCTGTTTTATGTTAATAAGAAATAAGAATTGTATAAACGGGACATTTATTTACCTTAAATGCTACTGAAAAATACATTAAAAGAATTATAACGCTGTGTCATCTTCTCATTTTGTCGTGATTCTAAAAGAAAGTTAGAATTGTTTATCCCGGAAGTAAACATGTATAACGCTGTGTGAGGAATGCGCGGTCATGAGAATTAGATATGCAATGCAATTCGATTGGGGTTTATGTAACTAAAAGAGAATAAACCACGGACAGTCTTAAAAAATTTAATTTTGAATACATGAAGAAAATCGATAAATAAGATAGAAAATTGTTAAATCGCCGTCGTATATATACGATATTAAAAAGGGAGAACATTCTCAATATGGCTTTCAGAGCGTCGAATCTTCGCAAATTCCGATGAACTGAGAATGATGAACGGCTGCATTTTATTATAAAACTGGGCATGTTGTTCGATTTTTTATTCACTTAAGTGTTCATGTCATCCGCTTAATTGGTGCAAACTTAATCGGTTTGATAGTCGACTGACCAATTTTACACGCTTGTTATGCAAACAATCTATTTTTGACACGGTACTGATTGCCTAATTGTCACATGTCTTCATGTATTCAAACTTTAACAAAGACGATACACAAACAAGTAAGCCAGCAAACAATTATTGATTTTTGACACAGTTGTCATGGCAAAGGTGTTAAAGTATAATGTACAGGTACATGTAGTTTTAACGCTGGTTATGATCAAATTAAATAACATTCGCGGACTCGGAATTTTCTGGGGTAAAAAAAAAAAAAAAAAAAAATTTTTTTTTTTTTTTTTTAACCCAAGAAAATTCCGGAGCCAAGAACCTACCGCGTTATAACGAATACCGCGGTATATCGAGTAGCGTTATAACGGGTTTCGAGTGTACTTGTTTTTGGAAAGTAACCAACAATTTCCAAAAACGGGTATTAAAATTGTAGATCTATGAAAGCCTTTAGATCGAATACAAAATCATAAATTATTCACCCTCAACCGTCAATAAACAATATTTTGTTTGTGCATTTAAATATATCAAGGCCTTAATGTGGTTTATCTGATTTACCATGCTTTAGAGTACATATGCTGTGTTATGAGCAGGAATTCAACCATGGTAAACCAGATAACAAGCCACAAAAAGGTGTTGTTTTTTATTTTCATTCTAACATGCTCACTGAAGTATTATGATACAAGTTACACTGAACTTCATTCATGAGAAGTAAGGAAATGGGCATCATGTGGCATTTCCACACAGTAGCTATTCGACATAATGTTCTTTCCCCTGTAGGTGCATAAAGTTGTTTATCACAAAATATACACTGACTGACTTGCTTCTTCATATATCATTCCTTTAACAGTCTTTCAGTTACCTAATGTGTTTACTTAGCTTAAAACAGTTCTTTGATTCTATACCAGTAAGCTCCTGTTTTCCACTGACTGACTTTTCAACATTATGATGGAGGAGGACCCTAGTAGCCACCACTGGCATTATTCCTGGAACAGACATGCACTGGGGTAGAACCACAGACCTTCTGCAAGCCAGTTGGATTGCTTAATCACAGGGCACCAAGCATAGTAATTCTAAAGCAAAATCACTTAACCACTCATGAGTCTCCTGGTACAAAACTGTACATTAAGAAACTTTATACCAACCTACTAGTCTAGAACAGTCCACAGTCCTTCAGATTGTTCTTTATGATGACATCAGTGACTGCGTCAAACACAAACTGCACGTTATTTGTATCTGTGGCACACGTGAAATGTGTGTAGACTTCCTTTGAGTCTTTCTTCTTGTTTAGATTCTCAAACTGTAACTGAATGTAGGCGGCAGCCTCCTCATATGTGTTGGATCCTGCAAAAAGCATTTTCAGGATTACTTTTCAACTGTTTTCAAGGCTTGATAATCGGGCGGAAGAGTACAAGATTCTAAATTTAAGTAACCCTCCGCCGCATGACGTTTCCAGCATGTCTTTCACTTCTTCTGTGTGATTTTACTCTAATCTAACTCATATTTCAATGACCGACTTGTTTTTCGCACAATTTACACTCTGCTTACAAATATAATGCCTCGTTATTAAGCATTTCCAAGGACTTTCTAAGCACTTTTAACAGTCAGGAATAAAATCAAGTACTATGCAAATCAAGTACTTTCCAGGATATTTTGACTTTTTTTTTTCAGGACTTTTACAGGAAAGTTTTAACGAAGGGTATCAAAATGCAAGACGTTTTAAGATTGTATAAACCCTGTACTCTGAACGTTACATGCAAAGTTATCAAATTATCTCATAACATACTCAGAAAGGGGCTCCCTTACATAACGCAGTACTAGGGAATCTTCTGTATACCTTAAATAGATCTTCACAAGCTACTTAGCCATTCTTGCTTTTTTTCTTTCCATTAAAAATCAATATGTTTCTTTATACAATATCAAAGAGACTGATAGTTTCATGTGATTTCCTCATCAGAAAGTTGACATTTCATGCAAGCATGCAATCTTCAAATGTCTATCCACAATCAAAATACTGGAGCATACAAACAAAAAATTCTTATTAACATAACGAGAGCTTCCAGCAGTACTAAACTATTCAACAACCTTGTCACTAAAAAACGTCAAATATATGGTCAGAAAAATTCTAACCAGCCAGTTAACTTGTGGCTTTAGTAAAGGCTTATAAATCTTTGGTTTGAGATGTCCAAATGGTCGGCAGTACCTTATTTTGGTTAAAATCTCAACCTTGGTTGAGATTTCTTTATGTAAAACTAATGGCATCATGAATTCACTTTACATAAAAGTGAGAAGAAACTTAGTAAAAGTGTTACCTGTGTATTCTGGGAAACAGACATTGAGGGCCGACTTCTTGATCTTCTCCTCAAACAAGTCTTTTTTGTTCAAGAATAGAATAATGGATGTTTCTGTGAACCATTTGTTGTTGCAGATTGAGTCAAACAGTTTCATACTCTCCATCATACGATTCTAGAATAAAATTGTGTTTATATTTCATAACAAATCTCTCACCTAGTAATTCGAATAAGATACCTAAGTGAGATAATCTACCTCACACGGCTGGTAGGCTACTTTAATAAAATAAGCAATTTACTCGGTAGGTGCATGATTTTTGCTATAAAATTCACTGAATGGTGACTTAATAATTCTAATATGCCCATTAAATTGTGGAAAGAAAATTTCACCCCTGGTTTGGGATATGCCTAAAAAGAATCTTGTTTTTGGACAAATCTAAATCTTGGATTGGGATTTACTTATTTGTAACTAAACATTTGGCTAGTACTGGTCTTTATTTCATATCAAAACCACTTTTTTGTAAACTGGTACTTCTTATAGAGCATTCCATATACTGATCATGCTGATGATAACTATTATTGCAATATTACTGTAAAATCAAAAAATTTCACAGGCATGAAACTTTGTGGAATTAGCCGAAACAATGTTTTCGTGGGGACATGTGAATTAGTGGAAACAGTGTTTTCATGGGGACATGTATTCAGTAATTTCAACTTTTGAACACAAAAAAAATGGGAATTTCATTCAGGGTTGGCATAAAAGCGGGAAATACTAGTTTTTACCAGGACAGCGGGAAATACAGGAAAATAGTGGGAAATACAGGTATTTCCTGGGAAAAAAGTGGGAAATAGTGGGGAAAAGTCAACATCTCATTGTATGAGCAGAGACTTAAACAAATGTATTTCAGTTAACATGAAATATTTCTCTCAATTAAAAACAAATAATATAAATATTTTTTTTTAAGCACTAAATGTACTATAATCAAGTCCTAATTTTTTATTTCTATTGTTTTTTTTTCTTTTTTGTTTACCAAAAATGCCTATTACTATTGAGAATCAGAGCATCACATTGTGATGCCTAATTATACATTATTAACACCTTTTCACAATAACTGGGACTAATACTCTTTTCACACTATGTTGGCCCCTCAATTGTCATAATCAGTTACCTGTAGCCTGAAGCTGTATTTGTCTGACTGGTAATACAACGCTTAATCTAGCTTCAGCTCTGCTGATTTCTAATCATGGTCACTAATCCTGGTCCAACGGTATCTCACTCATATCACATAACCAGTTAGATTTTGTAAGTGAAAGGGTAAACATGAAGAGGTTCAATGTTTTTGAAGATGGTTCTAAAAAGACTGTGACTTGTAAAGACTGCAAGACAGTTGTAAGTGGCAAGAGTGACAGTTTAAGAGCACATACAGCAAAATGTATTGGACCAATTGAGTGTTCCACTCCTAGCCAGTCAGACCATGCATGTATTGAACCAGCATACATTTGTTTACTTCTAATTTATCGACGTGACTAAAATGTTTGCAAATTTATTGAATTAATTTATATTAAAAAGTAAATTTTCATGCCAAAATTTTTCAAATATCGAGTATTTCCCACTTTTGTGAAACTTGGATCATTTCCCGGGACGGGAATTACCGGGAAATACCTGTGGTAATTCCCGCCCCCCGGGAAATACTTGCCAACCCTGATTTTATTTGATCTTTGAGATTTAATTTCTTTGATTGACAATACCATGAAATCCATTAAAATAAGTCCCTTGTGAATATTTGTGATTTCACAATATACAATGCCTTAGATTTTATGTGTGAACAAACATATTCAAATCAATTAACTCCTCCAAAACATCAATATCTAAAGAGAAGCTTCAGTAAAATTGTTGATTAATTACGACATATGGTATCTAGGTTCTTCGTGAAATATGGCAACAAAATGTTATAATTCAATAATCCAATACTTCTTTTAACTGCAGTTTAATAGCAATTCACAGTAAAATCTCATTAAATCTCTCGAGCTAAACTGTTATGAAGCATATGTAATTGTGCAACAGCTCTGAAAATCCTTCAACAAAATAATTATATAATACTGAAGATCAGTCATAACTTTCATCAATATTCTGGTGGTGAGAAAAATCTCAACTCAAAATGTTACACAAATTTCTTGTTATCGGGGAATGAAATAGATTTCTTAAATTTCAGGAGGCATGTCTCTTACTCATCAAAATCACTTTAAAGTGGTTGCTGAAGCTGTATAATTCTTCATTCTAACTCAAAGGAAGTTTTCAGCTTTTCAAAATATATAGCTTACATCTGAATTTATCAAAAGAAACCTATTCCACCTTTGTCAGTAATTTCAGACATTTCTTTTCTTTACCCTGCGAAATTTCTAAATGGACTGGTCCGTCATTCAACTGGGCAGTACCCCTTCTTAAACACTGAAAATTTACTGACTGAATAGCGAACAGTGCAGACCATGATCAGCCTGCATGTGTACCAGCAGGCTAAAGGTTAAATGACACTTTTCTATCCACTTGGCTATGGATTTTTGTAAAACTTCTTGTAAAAATCTGATATAGCATAAAAGTTCCATTGGAAGAAGTTTTCTCTGTGGACTGCATGACCTACCCAACCATAAGGTTGCTGAATTAATATATACTCCTCTAAACTTTGTTTACCTCGATCTTACATGGAGACAAAGAAACAGCCTTTTTATCTGCATATATTTTCATAAATCGTAAAGTATATAGATATTACACTCACCATTTCTTGGTCTTCCGCAAGTGTCAGATCATATTCGCTCATAGCTACAATAAATATAATGGCCGTCACACCTTCAAAACAGTGAATCCACTTCTTTCTCTCTGACCTCTGTCCTCCGACATCAAACATCCTGAAAACAAAAATCTTCCTCTATTTACCGGTACATTGTTTAACATGCATCAAAATTAAATTTCATGAATATCAACTTTGTGCACAATTAAGAATGTCACTTGAATACCAATCATAGAATTTATCCAACAAATATTTTTCCCTGTTACCACTCATGCAGTGTTTGTTTTGTAAGGGTTAACACTATTCAGTTATGAACAGCTGTCATTTAACCTAACTAAATAGTAATCCTAGCTCAATTTGCCTCCACAAGTAAGTGACAACTTCCATACATGAACCATAAGAGGTAGACAAAGACAAAAGCTTAACTTTAGACATATTTTGTTCAATCAATTGCCACAGGAAAGTAAACCTTTCCTGAGATTTGAATCCAGGATCATGTGATTAGAAGTTCATGTTCAAAGTAACCAGGGCAGGCTAATAAAGGGAAAGTGGAAAGTTACACAATTGCTTAGATTTTTTTTCTCTTCCGGTCTCAAAGCTGTTAATTAAACAACTTACATCAGTATTGCTACAGTGACTGGGAAAGAATTTTTGTCTATGGGACAATGTCTCGTCTTAATAAAAAGTTATGAGACATTTGAAAATTTTATGTGACATTCGGAAATTTCTATGAGACAGTTGCAACTTGTGTTCTAGGAATCAGTATCTTTGCAGATTAAAGAACCTCTTACATGTGATAGTAACTTAACACTGTGACAGCTTTACAGCTTTATTTTCAATCATTTATGAATTTCAAAACAATGGCAAATAAAGTAACATTTAATACTTTTCAGACTTGAGTGTACGTCATTTAAAAAACCAACACAAAGAACCTTACACCTAACCATAATACTGTTTTTATACACTTTAAAACAGCTTTATCTTCTAAAGAGTGTGATTGCTGGACTGCCTGCTGAAATTCAATAGCAAGTTTTGGTGCCTCAGTTGCATTAACATGGTCAGAGGGAGCTTCATGTCTCGTCATTGATCATGATTGATGTGGTTTTATATATAGAGCAACCAGTTAAGATAAGATAAGATAATATTTATTTAACGTCGGTTATACATAAAACTAAAAGTTATAAAATAAGCTTGAAGCTTATATCCGACATAAAACTGTTTTTCTTCTTGTTATCAACACATGGTTTACAATATAAAACACCATCAGATTCATATAGCCAAGGCCAGAGTTTAAACCAATTAGACTGAATTTTTCTAATGTGTTTTTAAGTAGATGCAGTTGTTTCAGGCTCTGACTGACTAGACTTTTCTTGATCAACCTTGGTAGGCTCGGTCTCGGATAATGTCATTTTTCGGTGCCTCGTTATTGTTGACATCCTTTTGCATAAAATTAAATGGTAACTTCTGTTGACCTTTAATGGGCAACAATTTTCTCTTTCTGGAGGTCATGCTTGAAAACTTACATAAACAAGAGGACCATGATGGTCCTGAATCGCTCACCTCTTCCCGCATGACCCAGTTTTGAGTATGACGTTGTTTTTTCTATTATTTGACATAGTGACCTAGTTTTTGAGCTCATGTGACCCAGTTTTGAACTTGACCTAGATATTATCAAGATAAAAATTCTATCCAATTTCCATGAAGATCCATTGAAAAATATGGTCTCTAGAGAGGTCAAAAGATTTTAATAATTTTATACCTACTGACCTAGTTTCTGACCGCAGTTGACCCAGTTTCAAACTTGACCTAGATATCATCAAGATGAACATTCAGACCAACTTTCATACAGATCCCATGAAAAGTATGGCCTCTAGAGAGGTCACAAGGTTTTTTTATTATTTGACCTACTGACCTAGTTTTTTAAGGCACATGACCCAGTTTCAAACTTGTCCTAGATATCATCAAGGTGAACATTCTGACCAATTTTTATGGAGATCCATTCACAAGTATGGTCTCTGGAGAGGTCACAAGGTTTTTCTATTTTTAGACCTAATGACCTAGTTTTTGATGGCACATGACCTGTTTCGAACTTGACCTAGATATCATCAAGATGAACTTCAGACCAATTTTCATACAGATCCCATGAAAAATATGGCCTCTAGAGAGGTCACAAGGTTTTTCTATTATTTGACCTACTAACCTAGTTTTTGACCGCACGTGACCCACTTTCGAACTTGACCTAGATATCATCAAGGTGAACATTCTGACCAATTTTCATGAAGATCTCATGAAATATATGGCCTCTAGAGAGGTCACAAGGTTTCTCTATTTTTAGACCTACTGACCTAGTTTTTGACCGCACATGACCCAGTTTCGAACTTGACCTAGATATCATCAAGATGAACATTCGGACCAACTTTCATACAGATCCCATGAAAAATATGGCCTCTAGAGAGGTCACAAGGTTTTTCTATTATTTGACCTACTGACCTAGTTTTTGATGGCACGTGACCCAGTTTCGAACTTGACCTAGATATTATCAAGGCGAACGTTTTGACCAATTTTCATGAAGATCTTGTGAAATATATGGCCTCTAGAGAGGTCACAAGGTTTTTCTATTTTTAGACCTACTGACCTAGTTTTTGATGGCACGTCACCCAGTTTCGAACTTGACCTAGAAATCATCAAGGTGAACATTCTGACCAAGTTTCATGAAGATCTTGTGAAATATATGGCCTCTAGAGAGGTCACAAGGTTTTTCTATTTTTAGACCTACTGACCTAGTTTTTGACGGCACGTATCCCAGTTTTAAACTTGACCTAGATATCATCAAGATGAACATTCTGACCAACTTTCATAAAGATCCCATGAAAAATGTGACCTCTAGAGTGGTCACAAGCAAAAGTTTACGGACGCACGCACGGACGGACGCACGGACGGACAACGGACGACGGACACCGCGCGATCACAAAAGCTCACCTTGTCACTTTGTGACAGGTGAGCTAAAAACGAAGACTAGAAAGAAATATTCTCCCAAAACAAACGTTTCTTAATACCGGAAGCGCTTTCACTACGCGCACAAGTTACGTCCCTTTACATCAGATTCGTACTCAAAAATATTCGAAATTTCGTCTTTTCGCGTTTTTATGCGACGCAGGGCGCACCAGCGCTTAAACTCGTGAGACATTTTTCATTTTTATGTGACTATGGCGCATGGCGCATGGGTTTCCCAGTCACTGTTGCTAAGGTTCATTTGTTGGTTTGTTTTGGGTTTAACACCGTTTTTCAACAGTATTTCTGTTATGTAACAGCGAGTTTTTACCAGTACAAACCTGTTCAATGCAAGTAACTGCCAACTTCCCCACATGAATCTGAGATGGAGGACAAATGATTTCAGTCACAATATCTTTTATCAAATCATCATGGAGAACATACGCCTCACCAGAGACCAAACTTAAGACCCTGCAAACTGTAGATCTTCGCTGTCCCTACTGTGCTAAGCGAGCTGGCTAAGTTTCAAGATAATGCAATCCTCTTACAACAAATTCACTTCATTATATGTGAGAAATTACCCAATTTTCAAATGAAAGATTTTCAAGTCAAGTAAACTCAAAACATCTTTCATTGAATGCTGTATGATACAGCCCTACTCCAAGCTAGTAAACGTGATCAACCTGGCCTGCTGAAAGCTGGTTGCTCTACCCAGTTACGTATTCCAGGTCTGTAATAGTGCCTGAACACACTACTGGGGTTCTTCCGCCAAAATTAAAACCAGACAGTTTCAAAATGACCTAGATATCTAGGCAATAATACCTTAAATAAGCTGTAAAGCATCTACATAATACATAAATGAGTTTTTGGACTTGTTTAACATTTTATTTTTTTGTATTTGAGGTTTACATGCATCATGGCAGTAGTAATGAAATCCTCGTGTGCTTAAATATTATAGTTGCATCTTAGTATCACTGATACATAGCTGTATTTGTCACAAAAAGTTTGTGTTATCTTAAAAGCTCACAAAGAAAGAGGAAGTAAAAACACATTCACAAATTTCTGATAAGAAAAAAAAATCTTTGTGCATTTGTTTGATTTGAGGTTAGCCCAGTTTTTCAGCAGTTCATATTGTCATAAACTAATAAACATACTGCATCATCCCTGCTTTTATCATCTCTGCATTATATGGGCTTATAAAGATCCTTTTACTGTAGTATTAGAAAATATTTGTTTCCTGAAACAAACTCATGATGTACTATTTACACGAATGGTGTCACCCTAAGTAAACAAGAGCTCTTAGAACACGAATTGCCCCCCTTGATGCATTCAGTAACTGCACAAGGAACTGAAATTATTTGGTCACTGTGCACTGGACGTTTGACGTACTAACCTCAAATCAATCGTTAGGGGTCATTTACCAGTCGTAAGTGACCTCCGTATCAAATTTGACCTTAGACCAAAGCATTCTTTAGTTATCTGGCAAAAAAAGTTCTACAGTTCTGAGTCAATGTGACCTTGACTTTTGACCTACTGGCCTCAAAATCAATTGGGGTCATCTGCTGGTCATGATCAACTCCCTATTAAGTTTCGTGATCCTAGGCCCAAGTTATCTCAAGTTATCATCTGAACACAGTTTAACTGTTCCAGGTCACTGTGACCTTGACCTTTAACCTACGGATCTCAAAATCAATAGGGGTCATCTGCTGGTCAGATGACCTGGTCATGACCAATCACCCTATCAACTTTCAAGATCCTAGGACAAAGGGTTCTTGAGTCATCATCCGGAAACAGATTGGTCTACGGACGGACCGACTGATTGACATCTGCGAAATAATATACCCTTCCTTCTTCGAAGGGGGACATAAAAATAGTTTGTGTACACATAAAATTCACATATATTCCTTTTTATTTCTTATCTTTACCATGGTTTTTATCAAAATTTAACCACTTTACCCACACATCTTGTCCTTAGTGGCAAAGAACCTTTGAACATGTTTAACATGAAAATAGCTATATAAATTTGGTATAACATAATAATTAGGACTAAATACTTTTATATAAAAGAGCATTTTTTTTTATATTCTTGCAAGCAATTAAATACACATAACCTTATGCCTGTTGGCAGCAAGTGATTTTGCATTTGTAACCAGTGCAGACCAAGATCTGCCTGCACAGACGAGCAGGCTGATTATGGTCTGCACTGTTCGCTATTCAGTCAGTAAATTTTCAGTGAACACCCCTTTGAATAATATATGGTGCTGCCCAAATTGAATGATGGACTAGTCCATTTTAGAAATTTAGGGTGAACATTAAAAGATTTGCTAAAGAGTCTTCCTTGACAAAAATATCAAAGATATTACTGAATGTCCTTTAAAATAAATTCACTGAAAACAGTGTGTTTATAAGGATATTATGTACTATAAGGTCATAAGGTCTCAGTAATCCATTGAAAAACAAGGTGAAAAAAAAAACTATTTTCATAACTTAGTATCTAATATACCCTTAATGTCTTAACATAATTATGTAAAATAGGAGCCCAAATTTGAATATTTTATCTTCATCTATAAAGTTTTGCTTTAAAACTGTGTCTAATGTGACAAACAAGTTTTCAGCATGAAAAACAAAACTTAAACCTAAATCCATGACAAAAACAAGTTGTTTGTCCCAAAGTTGCAATAAACAGTTTTCTAAACTGTTTTGTCAGTTCAGAAGTATATCGTTAACAATACTCCCACAAAAGAATGTGCAACTATTTTCTCTAAATAATGATTGCATAATTACAGATGAGCCGTGCCATGAGAAAACAAACATAGTGGCTTTGCGAACAGCATGGATCCAGACCAGCCTGCGCATCCACGCAGTCTGGTCAGGATCCATGCTGTTCGCTAACAGTTTCTCCAATTCCAGTAGGCTTTAAAAGCAAACAGCATGGAGCCTGACCAGACTGCGCGGATGCGCAGGCTGGTCTGGATCCAGGCTGGTCGCATACCCACTATGTTGGTTTTGTCATGGCGCGGCTCATATGATTTTGGTATTCTCAAGCAACTATGCTTATTATGTATTCAACAATATTTGCAACAATATAAGAGACATTCCATGAAACAGTACCTTACAAACAAAGTATTAAAGGCATACGCTAGAATTCCCTGTATATGAGATGGGTGAAATTTTTCCCAATAATATAATTTCTTTATACCTTGGACATTGAAGGATAATCATCTAAAAAACAAAAATATGCATTAAAAATCATAGGTCACCAGTATTGAGTTATCTGCCCTTGAAAACAGCATTTAGGGGGACCGATTGTCCTTCAGTATTAGCGGTGTTCCCTTTGGCGATAATTATCGGGTAATTGTCGCCAAAGTTTCAAAGTCGGGGACATCTATTCTGACCATTTTCTGAATTCATATTCTGAATCAATTCTAGTAACTAATTTTGCTGAAAAATTAAAATTCAGCTGTACAGATGTTTTCAGATACCTCTCCCTGTTTAGCATACATACTTTAGCACTTTAATCATCTTTGGGTAAGTGTATCAAAAATATATATCTGCTCTTTAAAATGGAGAATGTTCTCTGCCTATGGCTGGCCAATTCATGATCACAACAATTACGAAATTTTTCATTGTCCTGGCAGTACATCATTAGACACCAAGAAATATTTCAGGTTCTACAAGAAGCCTGACTGGCGGGGGTTGGGTCTTGTTAAGGATGTACGATCAAATTTTTTCTAACGTTAAGAATTTGTTCATACTTTAAGAGCCTGAAGAACATTAGTTTACAAGACAAACAAGAGAAGAAAAAGCATAGGTCACCGAACTCGTTTTAATTTCATAGGGCATTTTCTACACCCACTGTTTAAGCATTTCTGAAATTTTGTAAAATTGAAATAATGGTGGTACTTTACAAAACATATAATATCCCATTTAATGTTATAGGGATTTCATGTCTTACAGATTAATATGAATACAAGGTGATGTCAGTATTATATAAGCATAAATGTCACTAACAAATCTCTTTCATTTTTACATGTTGACACAATTACCGCACCCACTTTATTTTCAATGGAAAAATGTATTTAGATCTACAAAAAAAAATTCTGAAGGTAAGATTTTAAAAATATTTTGCAGCTTTAATGACACACCAAAATGCTTTAAAATGGAAAGAAAAAAAGTAGGGGTCACCGTGCATCTAAGAGATTTATTAAGAAAAAGTTGTCAAAAACTAGTGAATTTTGATATTTTGTGTTCCTTTTTATTTAATTTATATTTTCTAGATAAAATAAAGTGATATCTTGAAATTTTTTACTTCAGTTATAGCTTATCATTATATGTGTCAGTAAGGAAAATATCAACACCAAACCTGATCTACTTTCATAGATATTTGAAATTACCTACCCCTACCCCGTTGTAAAACTTACGTCAATTTTAGGCAAATGCCAGCCAAAAATAAGGGTGAAAATTTGTTTTCGCAAAAAGCAGAATCAATTTGCTTAAATGGTACTTTATTAGCCATATTTTAATGCTTTAGCATTAATTTTCGGCAAAACTTTTGTTGCAAAGCAATATTTGAAGAAACATTTTTCAAAATGGCGGATATCCTGAAAAAAACGCTCGTACATCCTTAAGGAAAACCTTGATACTATTAGGGTTATTTGAAAAGTCTGCTTTAAAGCATACTATACAGTAACCAAGGTACCCCTACCCACTTTTTAATTGTAAATGATTGACAAGCTATTATTATTCCTACAATACAAAATACAAAATAGCGGATATAATTCAAACATGACAGAACTAATTCCAGACGAGCTAGGGATGTCCTCAACATATTTTCCATATCAAATTTAGTATTGCCTCTAGCATGACTCTTGAGTTAAGGATCCTTGGCCATAGAGAACAGATTTTTCATTTGGTCCAACAGCTTCCCCCAGAGTGCCAGTTTGCAAACTAGCAGCTGTGTCATAAGATTCTTCATCAAAAGTAATAAAAGTAATCATATAATTATACATGAAAGTCTTGGGAAAGGTTTGCTGTTACTACCATATTGCTACATAGTAATTTAGTCTATTTCAGTCTTCCGATTCCGATTCTTCTGATTAATCGATTCCGCTTCAGCCATACGATTCTCAGCACTATTCAATATCCAAAGTTTGAAGAAATTCTATTATTGGGAAAAATTTCGCCTCAAATTCTAGCCTACGCCTTTAAGTCTAAAAACAATTATAAAATGTAGTATATATAATATTCTTGGCTGAGGAAATATGGGTGCAGCCTGGTATTGGTGAAAGCAACTAATTTTATTACAGGAGTGGTCACAACACTATGATTTTCAGTAGAATGTATGTAGGTTCTTTTTACCAGTTCTACATTTTCTTCTTTTTCTATGCAGCAAAACGCAGGGGTAGGTTGAGGAATATTTATGTATAAATAGTCTGGAGAATGCCTCCATATGGGTGATTCAGGAAGACTGTTGATAATTGTAGTGAGTGGGACAGTGCAAGATACAGAAAATACTGTAACTCCACAAGCTTCCCTTGTTCCTTAGTGCACCAGATATAAAGCTCCCAAACACAGGACTCTTATCCCAATGTTAGTAATTTCTATATGGAGGTGCAGGGTCTTGATTCAAGACTCCTGTGTTCATAGTCAACCAGTGTCACCACTGGACCACTCTGTTTGCTCTTTACAAGGTGAAGGTAAAGTCTCAAACATTTATCTTGACAGTTTTTTACTCTTTGGTGACAAAACACACAAAGGTTTACAACACTTACTTGAAATGTAAATCTTTAAATGTAAAGTGAGTTTCCACAATACCAGTTGTCTTCACTCTTGTTCTCAATACGTCTTGTTCTGTTGGGATATAATTTGGTAATGATATTCTGTCCAATGCACTCAGGTAACTGAAAAAAAATTAGATTCAATCTAATTTTGTTGCACACAGGATTATTTCGTTCTATTATATGTTAACTTTACTAAGAAGGTATGCACCGTATTATTTGTTTTTGTCAGGTTTAATGATACATTCACTCAATTATAGTCACATGGTGACGTTCCAGCTTATCGTGAGAAAGGAAGACCCCACAAGTGCCCATCTGAAAATTATTTCAGACAAAGGCACCTGGACAGAACCACTGACTTTCTGTAAACCAGCGTGATGACTTATGCACATGAAAGAAATAACCCCAAGCAAGGTTTCCTACCCACAGCGATAACTGGAATGTTTGTTTGTTTGTTTTGGGTTTAACGCCGTTTTTCAACAGTATTTCAGTCATGTAACGGCGGGCAGTTAACCTAACCAGTGTTCCAGGATTCTGTACCAGTACAAACCTGTTCTCCGTAAGTAACTGCCAACTTCCCCACATGAATCAGAGGTGGAGGACTAATGATTTCAGACACAATGTCGTTTATCAAATAGTCACGGAGAACATATGCCCCGCCAGAGGATCGAACTCACGATCTCGCGATCCATAGATCGCCGCTCTCCCTATTGAGCTAAGCGGGCAGGTGATAACTGGAATGAGATTCAAGGTCAGCAATGTTTACTGTACAACCAGAAGCCCCTAATGTGCATGTGCACAAAACATTACTTCAGTATTAGGCAAAGTTACGAAGTATGATACTTCAAACTTTACTTCAAGAAAAACTTGAATACTGAAGGAAAAATTGTTTCTGAAAAAAAAAAAAAAAAAAAAACAAACATTTATGTCATTTCTATCACAGGGAGAAATCTATTCTGTTCTGCTCAAATCAAGCTTGCAAAACTTAGAAAATGAAGAATGTACTACTGTTATTGTAAGTTCTGCTGACACATATCTGAAAATACTGCAGTACAGACCAAAACATGATAATTATACCATGGTATGAATATTATAAAGATTGCCAAGAAGAATCTTCTTCAAGCATTTTGATTGATCATACATTTTTTATTTGAACTGTGAAAAAAACAAACAGAGTCAATGCATCACATTTTGTTTTATCTGTCATAGCTAAATACCACTGATATATCTGCCAAGTAAGAAGAGATTTTGTGTTCAACCTTCATTATCTTCCTACTTCGGTTTTTAAGTATACACTACAGTATGACCTTTTGTTTAATATCACATCTTTGTTCATACAGTAAACAGGCATCTTAATAAGACTGCATTGTCAATTGAACAATATGAAATAGTGTTCAAGTATGTTGGATATCCCATTTGTATATATATTTTTTTTCAGACAAGTCATATTTTCTGTTCTATTAAAGGGATAAAAAGAATAACTTTCAGATTTTTTTGGAAAATAACATATATGAAATAGACTAGGTGAGATTATATTGATTATAAAATGCAACAGCAACATTATCATATTTTGTTGGGTTTTTTTGTTGTTGTTTTATGCAAATGTGTTTTAAGAACATTTTTTGACAAAATATTTCTACATGTACTAATTAGTTTGAAATTTTTCTTGTTCTCCTAGTTAAAAATATATGGAAGCCTATTCTTCAATGAGCTCAATGCTGATGTAAGAAAACAAGACTAAAAGTTAAAAGACTTCAAAACGCAACAAGAGCTATCAAAGGACAGCCTCAATAGCCTAGTGGTAGAGCGTCAGCTTCGAGTGCAGGAGGTCGTGGGTTCGATCCCCGACCGCGTCATACCAAAGACGTGAAAAAGGGTACCAGCAGCAGCCCTTGCTTGGCGCTCAGCATTAAAAGGGAAACTGGCCTCTTCTCTCATACCCTCATGGCGATGGATTCCATCAGGAATGAGTTGTCGAGAGTGATTAATATAAGTTGTAGAGCTTCCTTCACAATCGACTTAAAATAAATTATGTATTTATAAAACAAAGGACAGCCAACTAAATGCACATTAAAGCTGAGGCATAATTTTGTAAATATGCAAAACAAAGTTATGGTGCCTATACAATGCATGTCAGCTCATCACAGTGGACAAGTATGTGAAGTTTTAATCCATTCTCATTAGTACTGAGATACCAGCTTACATACAAAGTCTTTACCAAAATTGCGGAGTCAAAAAAGGGCATGATTTTGTAAACAAGAGGGCCATGATGGCCCTATATCGCTCACCTGTTATCACTGCACTTGAGGACAAGAAGGTCCTCAGAAAAAATATCTAAGTCCAAAGGACAGTAACAACAAAGGGAAGAAATTTAACCAAAAAGAAAAAAAAAAATTCTTACAAGGTACAGATATGTCAAAATACACCTAAAAATTGGAGGTACCATCCATGTTGTACCACAGAAAAGTGGTCTCGGTTTTTCCCTACGGCCAATAATAAAAAAGTTACTAAAAATAAGCTATTTATAGTAACGTAAAAGGGAAGTAATTAAAAAAAATTATTGTAAGTGAACAAAAGAAGGATCTGCCAAATAAATCTGTTGACATAAATGAAATTTCAGATCAACATCTTCATTAGTTACGGAGATATACCCATTTTAATTTGAAATAAAGGGAGGTAATTTGATATAAATCAGTCCATAGTTATCTACTCTGGCTCAGTCCAACTAATGACAATAATGAAATTTCAAATAAGTCCTATAAGTACTTACTGATATAAATCCATTTTGATTACAATCAGGGGAGGTAATCAGATATAAAAGAACTCTGAACCTATGCGTGGATCAGATTTGTCAAGGAATCCAAGAATTATTGTTGTTGAAGTTATTTTGGAAGTTTGTATCAAATAAAACCATAAATGAAGTCTCTATATGGCTGCAAAAGCCAAGATAGCCAATTTTGGACCTTTAAGGGGCCATAACTCTGGAACCCATGAAGAAATCTGGCCAGTTTGAGAAAGGAACCAAGATCTTGTGGTGATACAAGTTGTGTGCAAGTTTGGTTAAAATCGAATCATAAATGAAGCTGCTATTGTGCAGACAAGGTCAAAATAGCTAATTTTGGCCCTTTCAGGGGCCATAACTTTGGAACCCATTGTGGGATCTGGCTGGTTCAACTAAGAAATCAAGATCTTATGGTGACACAAGTTTTGTGCAAGTTTGATTAAATTCAAATCATAAATGAAGCTGCTATTGTGCAGACAAGGTCAAAATAGCTAGTTCTGGCCCTTTCAGGGGACATAACTGTGGAACCCATAATGGAATCTCGCCAGTTCAAGAAAGGAACCAAGATCTTATGGTGATACAAGTTGTATGCCAGTTTGGTTAAAATAAATTCATAAATGAAGCTGCTATTGTGCAGACAAGGTCAAAACAGCTAATTCTGGCCCTTTCAGGGGCCATAACTCTGGAACCCATATTGGAATCTGGCCAGTTCAAGGAAGGAACCAAGATCTTACAGTGATACAAGTTGTGTGCCAGTTTGGTAAAAATCAAATCATAAATAAAGCTGCTACTGTGCAGACAAGGTCAAAATAGCTAATTTTGGCCCTTTCAGGGGCCATAACTCTGGAACCCATAACGGGATCTGGCCAGTTCAAGAAAGGAACCGAGATCTTATGGTGATACAAGTTGTGTGCAAGTTTGGTTAAAACTAGAGCTATCACTAAAGGTGATGAATGTACCCCCCGCATGCACTGACACAGTACATTGCAATTTGACACACACAAGACTGCATAATTATGTGGACTGTATGTATATAGACTGTATGTATACAGTATAGTAACAAAAAACAAAGTCCCATAACTATGCAGGATATTTATCTAAAAGAATGTAACATGCCCCATGCACAACTAGGGTTGGTACTGATCACTTGTGTGAAGTTTCATTAAATTATGTGCAAGGGTTTGGTAGATTAGGCACGCACAAGATTGCATATGTAGACTGTATGTACATAGTATGTTAACAAGAAATAAAGTCCCATAACTCTGCAATTTTTGTCGCTGAAAGAACCTAACATGCCCCATGCACAACTACTGTTGTTACTGATCAGTTGTGTGAAGTTTCATTAAATTGTGTCAAGGGGATGAGGAGAGATGGTGCGCACAAGATTGTGTCTATGTCTACAGTATAGTAACAAAAAAAACAAAGTCCCATAACTCTGGAATTTTTTTTTCTGAAAGAACCTTACATGCCCCATGCACAACTACTGTTGTTACTGATCACTTGTGTGAAGTTTCATTGAATTGTGTCAAGGGGATGAGGAGAGATGGTGCGCACAAGATTGTGTCTATGTATATATTATAGTAACAAAAAAACAAAGTTCCATAACTCTGCAAATTTTTTTTCTAAAAGAACCTAACATGCCCCATGCACAACTACTGTTGGTACTGATCACTTGTGTGAAGTTTCATTAAATTGTGTCCAGGGAATGAGGAGAGATGGTGCGCACAAGATTGTGTCTATGTATATAGTATAGTAACAAAAAAACAAAGTCCCATAACTCTGAAAATTCTTTTTCTAAAAGAACCTAACATGCCCCATGCACAACTACTGTTGGTACTGGTCACTTGTGTGAAGTTTCATTAAATTCTGTCAAGGGGATAAGGAGAGATGGTGCGCACAAGAATGCGTCTACGGACAGACGACCAGACGGACAGACAGACAGACAGACAGACAACCTGAAACCAGTATACCCCCCCTTACAACTTTGTTGTCGGGGGGTACAATAAAATCATAAATGAAACCACTATCCTGCAGACAAGGAATTGTTGACACACGCACGCACGCACGCACGGACTGACGACGGACAAAGGGTGATCACAAAAGCTCACCTTGTCACTATGTGACAGGTGAGCTAAAAAGCACAACTGAGTTATGGAACCTGTGTAATGTAAGTGAGTTCATAACAGTGCCCAAGTATGTGAAGTTTCAATCCATAACCTCAAATGGTTACTAAGATATCAGCTTACATACAAACCCTTAACCAAATTGGGACACCGATGCCAAAGCCAACGAGTGGGCGAGTCCAATAGCTCCAACTATTTTCGAAAAGTCAAGCTAAAACTGAAGGGAATGATATTACTTTCATGAGTGATTACGTGTGAAACTTACACACATATCAAATAACAAGGCCAAATTTTGGTTTACATGTTTCCGCTAACATTACCTCTGATCTCTACGAACTATTTATTTATTCAACACTTAACCCTGCGGAAGGAAAAGCCATCACACTTGTGATACTGTTTTCGAGTGGCTGGCATTCCCACCATATGGTATTATTTACAAATAAAGACATAAATCTAACCATGTCCCCGATATGACACTTTTATATAAACTAATCAATAGCGTATTACAATATTTAATACTTAACACACATAAATATAACAATGGTAAACAAGTAACAAACAGCAGTTGGTCGTAATTTTGCAGTTCAGGTAATGCAGTGGAAAAAATATATCACTTGTCATGTAAAACAGCTGTATCCATTGTTGATAATGTGGTGACAATTAATTTCACAGATATTTTGACCGCTAGATTTATTATTTTGTGACTCGAGTTTAACAGTCACCAGTATTTCAGGTATATAACAACAATCATGTTACCTAACCAGTGTTCCTGGGAGCTGCACGTAACCGTCAACTTCTCAACAAAACTGATGTGGTAAAAGGGGAATGTATAAGCAGAATCACATGGGGATTGCAACTTTTTCATGACAGGCTTCTTACACAGTTAAGGACTTTTTTGCAATGGGCCTTAAAAAAATGTAACAATGACTTTAAAGGCTCATAATACCTTTGTTTGAAATATGGCTGCCTCATTTTTTGTCATGAATATAAGGTATATTAATTTCTTGTGAAATTCCATTTCCAATAATTGTTTTCTCTAATAGTTGTCAAAGGTATGAATACTGATGCAATACTATGTTTTATTAAATCTATTTCTTTTTATAACCTCACTTTATGGCTCTAACAGTAAAAGTTCATGTGCAGCATTAAAAGTAGCACTTTTCTAAACATGTAATTATGCATAACATCTATATGGACAGCTGTTTCATCTGTTTAAAATATAAAATTTTAAGCATCATGGAACTTTAAAAGTGGCTAAAACTGGTAAAAACTAGAGCTATCACTAAAGGTGATGAATGTACCCCCCTCCCCCCCACCCCGCATGCACTGACACAGTACATTGCAATTTGACGCACACAAGATTGCATAATTATGTGGACTGTATGTATATAGACTGTATGTATACAGTATAGTAACAAAAAACAAAGTCCCATAACTATGCAGAATATTTATCTAAAAGAGTGTAACATGCACCATGCACAACTAGGGTTGGTACTGATCACTTGTGTGAAGTTTCATTACATTGTGTGCAAGGGTTCGGAAGATTAGGTGCGCACAAGATTGCATATGCAGACTGTATGTACATAGTATGTTAACAAGAAACAAAGTACCATAACTCTGCAATTTTTGTTGTTGAAAGAACCTAACATGCCCCATGCACAACTACTGTTGTTACTGATCATTTGTGTGAAGTTTCATTAAATTGTGTCAAGGGGATGATGAGAGATGGTGCGCACAAGATTGCATATGCAGACTGTATGTACATAGTATGTTAACAAGAAACAAAGTCCCATAACTCTGCAATTTTGTTGTTGAAAGAACCTAACATGCGCTATGCACAACTACTGTTGTTACTGATCATTTGTGTGAGGTTTCATTAAATTGTGTCAAGGGGATGAGGAGAGATGGTGCGCACAAGATTGTATTTATGTATATAGTATAGTAACAAAAAACAAACTGCAATTTTTTTTTCTGAAAGAACCTAACATGTCCCATGCACAACTACTGTTGTTACTGATCACTTGTGTGAAGTTTCATTAAATTGTTTCAAGGGGATGAGGAGAGATGGTGCGCACAAGATTGCATATGCAGACTGTATGTACATAGTATGTTAACAAGAAACAAAGTCCCATACCTCTGCAATTTTGTTGTTGAAAGAACCTAACATGCCCCATGCACAACTACTGTTGTTACTGATCACTTGTGTGAAGTTTCATTAAATTGTGTCAAGGGGATGAAGAAAGATGGTGCGCACAAGAATGTGTCTACGGACGGACAGACAACCTGAAATAAAACCAGTATACACCACCCCTCTTACAACTTTGTTGTCGGGGGTACAAAAAGATCTGTTCACTTCATGTTATGATATTTTATCTAATCACGCATCTCATACACAATTTGGGCATTTATATAATTGAAACGAAATTTTAAAATCTTTGGATCAGCATGACTGTGGGGTTCGAAAGTCAATAAAAAAGTTAGTGAACTTATGCCATAATTTTTTCTGCAGGTATAACATTTCAGAAACAAGAACAGTCTATAAGACAGCGTGCTCGACTTTTCTCAGTGCTCATCCTAGGTCAAAATTTTAGGGAGAAGTGACATCTCCCTCCAATGAATATAGGGAGAAATCGACAAATTTAAGGAGAAGATTCGCCTATATATCCACTTTCTACAGGGTCTTGCTATAACTTATAAACAGTAATTATTTAAGGAAATTGAATGTTGCATTATCATTTTTATGAATTTCTAAATAAAGTACAAACTAAGTTACAAAAAAGTTGCCTTTAAATTTTTATCCGAAATTTACATGTCCAAAACTCGTAAATTTATCAGGTGCACGATAGGAACTGCCTTGAAAATTTTCATTCATGTTTCGATTCTCGTGATTTAATAATGCCAGATTCTTGCATCAATTTGTTCAGATTTTTACATTTAATTGATTTTTTTATTAATCTTTTCGAAAATAATACCAACTTGTAGATATTGGCGATCTTTTTACAATATTTTGTACGGCAGTTCAGACGTCCGTGGAATCGTTTTTACCCATGGCGCCCGGGCAATTCATTTAGAGAAATTGGCCGTATTTGAAATAATTTTTAAAGTAATTTTTAATTAAATCAAGAAATAATATACAATTGTCGTGAAATTGGTCCTTTTCTTGTTTACATACGTTTCGGTTAATTAATCGAGTACTCTTCAGCTGAATTGTTACAAACAAAAATTAGTAAACATTGAAGGCTGTGACCAGCTAAACCTTGTAAAATGTAAGTTGTTTAATGTTTAAATATGATCAGAAAATAGTAATCTTATACCCCCATCACACCAAGCTCGTTTTCAGTACGTTCTAAAAAAAGTAGCTGAACGGGCTCAAACTGTGTGGCAACGGAACAAACGCAGTAGCGACGTTCTACAGTCTGTCTAAGAACTTTATGGACTGGCTCCGACGGGGTTGAACGGGAATGATGCTCCAGAACTTTGAGCCTACTCAAAAATTTCTGCCGATCATTCCGTCCTACAGTTAGACGGACTGACAACGTACTTAAAACGAGATGGACGTACTAAGAACTGAATCACCGTACGTCGATTGTACTTGAGACGTAGTAGGACCTAATCGGGGTCCTATTAAGTACGTGTGCACACCGACCGGATCCGTTTGTAGCTCGTTTAACCCGTTCACAGAAAGACTTAACTCGACCGCATTACATCCTTAGTGCGTCGTTATTCCATCTGAATACGATCAAAATAAAATACTAAGTTTGCAATACGTTTCAAAACAGTTCTAAGAGTTTACAATACGTTCTCAGCACGATCCGCACGTTTTTAATACGTTTAGTACGTTTATTCGCAGTTCCTACAACGTCGATCCCGTATGCAGTACAATTGCACAAGTTAGGGTATAAATACATGCCGTTGTCGTACAGGTTCAAGATTTGGGCACAAGATTTAACCAAGTTTATGCCTTTTGGTTTCTGACTCTGTCCTCCTTCATCTTCGGACTTGGAGACAGAGTCGTCAGAAGGTGCAGGGAATGTATTAAGACACTCATCCTCTCAACTTTTACGTTCAGGAGCTGACTCAGGAGACTGTATCGGCTTTTGTAAGACGTTGGTTTTTTACTGCTTTAACACTTTACACCTTCTCTGTATGGCTTCACTTTTCTTTGGAGTCATATTGATACTTGCCTATTGCTGTAGATTTTTTTGTGTCTTGAGAGGTTGAAGAGACAAACGAGAAGGAGAACTGGGCGAAACGTGATGGCTTTTGATAGCCATCGGGCCAGAACGTGATTGCAATTTACGTTCTGAACGTACTAGGGAGAGATGAGGACGTATTCAGAACGAGTTGAACTGTCTGTGAACGAGTTGGTCGAGTTAACAACTAGTTAGAACGTATTTCAACGTACTCGGAACGAAGTAGGACTAGTTACGAACTTCTTTAATCTGACTATAGACGGACTTTGACTGCCTACAAACGGTGTTCACATGAGGTGAATGGGCATTTTTTCCGAACAGAACTTACTATAAACATACTTCAGACGGGATAAAGACGCAATGAATGTATCAAGAACTGTTTAAGAACTAACTATGTTCGCGTTATGGATATTTTCCGGCCAAATTCCATACGTTCTAGCCAGATCGCAGCCCGTTTTACAATATTTTAGGACGGGTTAGGACGTTTTGAGAACTAGTTTGGTGTGATGGGGGCATTACTTCGATGTAAATGACAAGGGCCAGATGTAAGTATATACAGGTAAAATGGTATTCGAAAGTACTGTTATAAGGCAGTCTATGTAAAAGTCAGAGGTATTTCCGTAGGCGAGTGACGTCATACGGCCATATAAATACACACTGCGCATCCAGTTTGGACAGATCGTCTTGGGAGCTCAAAGAGTGTACATCGAAGAGAAACTGGAGAAATAATTTATAATAAATAAGCCATAATTATAACTGGGACTTTGGTAATAAATAATTTAGGTGAGGCACCCTCATATTTGCAGCTTCGACTCATCCTTGCTGGGTCCTCTTGATAGCTATATTGTTTTAGTGGTCCGGGTCGCAGTATAAGCTGATGGTTTAAGGTTATAGTGCTGAACCTTGGTAGGTCTGAGACAAGGTTTAAAACATAGTTTGAGACAAGGTTTGAAACATAGGTTTAAGTGAAAATTGTTAGTTGTTTGAGACGTTTGTTTTAAAATAGTGTTAAGGTTTGGACCTAGGTGGGTTGTGGAAAGGTCAGTCCCTCATCCTTGCAGTGTATGCTCATACTTGTGGAGTTTCCAATCCATATACTCATTCTAGGTCGAGTGGTTCATGACAGTGTTGAAACGTACGGTTTGAAACAGCTGGTTAAAGGTCATAAATTTAGGTTGTTGGAAACCAGCTTGTGTACAATAAGGACCGCATAGTAAATTGATAATCTGCTTGATTTTTAGTTAATTTATGTTTCAAACAATCATTTACAAATCATTGGTCAAACCAATCAAAAGCAAGGCAGCTTAAGTAAAATTCATTATACAAGTTTTATACCAATCAAAAGCAGATAGCTTAAGGAAAATTATATATATAAACAGTTTAATAGTTAGTTACGCTCGGTACACGTGACACAATTGATGCATAAGATCATACACTCGTTAATTTTATTGGTTTTTTACACTCCGAATAAAAATTTTCAAAATGGCGGCAGCTTACAATATCATCAATAGTGGGATAATACTGATATTAACGCTACGATTGGCTGAAGAATGACAGGCGAGTAGGCGAGGTTGACCATGGATTTATTGGTAGTTTAATCTAGAATATGCATAAAGTTTTACAACTTTAAGTAAACAGATTACAACACTCTGAAAAACTCGGCGATTCAGATTTCGCTCGAAGGCAATAATCAGGGGAAGTGGCCGACTTCACAGCGACGATATCGCTCAAATCTCCTTGTAGGATGATCCCTGAGTGCCTGACTCTCAATTAGAGCTTTGCTAGTAAAAACTTCATAAAACTTTATACAAACAAGAGGACCATGATATTCCTGAATCGCTCACCTCTTCCCACATGACCAAGTTTTGAGTATGACGTCGTTTTTTCTATTATTTGACATAGTGACCTAGTTTTTGAGCTCATGTGACCCAGTTTTGAACTTGACCTAGATATTATCAAGATAAAAACTCTGACCAATTTACAAGAAGATCCATTGAAAAATATGGTCTCTAGAGAGGTCACAAGGTTTTTCTATTATTTGACCTATTGACCTATTTTTCGAAGGTACGTGACCCTGTTTTGAATTTTACCTAGATACCATCAAGGTGAACATTCTCACTAATTTTCATGAAGATCTCATGAAAAATATGGCCTCTAGAGAGGTCACAAGGTTTTTCTATTTTTATACCTACTGGCCTAGTTTTTGACCGCATGTAACCCAGTTTCGAAACTGACCTAGATATCATCAAGGTGAACATTCAGATCAATTTTCATCAAGATCCATTGAAAAATATGGCCTCTAGAGAGGTCAAAAGATTTTAATAATTTTAGACCTCAGGGTTCATACAAACAAGGCCAAGTCAAATTCAAGGACTTTTTAAGGACTTTTCAAGCACTAGTCTTATAGTTTTCAAGGACTTATTTATAAATAATACATACACAGATTTGTAAATTCTAGCCGCTATTCACTGACGCCATTTTAGTCAGGGGAGACAACGCTAACAGAAGGTACGAAACATTCGTACCCAACTTCACTTTCGTCCCGAACACATTCGACCTTTTTCATTACGGCGTTTTCGTAGCTCTGCCCATTGCTCGAAACTTGCCGATTTTATGCTGAAAGATTTACTTTTGATTTTCAGGGAGATTTTAATTGTCTAGCATACGAGAAAATAAGAAATTCAAGTACTTTTCAAGGTCTTTGGGCAATTTTCAAGCACTTTTCAAGACAAATTTTGTTTTCAAGGACTTTTCAAGACTGCCCTTCATTTTCAAGTACTTTTCAAGCCTGTGCGAACCCTGGACCTACTGACCTAGTTTTTGACCGCAGTTGACCCAGTTTCAAACTTGACCTAGATATCATCAAGATGAACATTCAGACCAACTTTCATACAGATCCCATGATAAGTATGGCCTCTAGAGAGGTCACAAGGGTTTTTTATTATTTGACCTACTGACCTAATTGTTTAAGGTACGTGACCCAGTTTCAAACTTGACCTAGATATTATCAAGGTGAACATTCTGACCAATTTGTATGGAGACCCATTCACAAGTATGGCCTCTAGAGAGGTCACAAGGTTTTTCTATTTTTAGACCTACTGACCTAGTTTTTGACCGCACTTGACCCAGTTTCGAACTTGACCTAGATATCATCAAGATGAACATTCAGACCAACTTTCATACAGATCCCATGAAAAATATGGCGTTTAGAGAGGTCACAAGGTTTTTCTATTATTTGACCTACTGACCTAGTTTTTAAAGGCACGTGACCCACTTTCGAAACTGACCTAGATATCATCAAGATGAACATTCAGACCAACTTTCATACAGATCCCATGAAAAATATGGCCTCTAGAGAGGTCACAAGGTTTTTCTATTATTTGACCTACTGACCTAGTTTTTGACGGCACGTAACCCTCTTTCAAACTTGGTCTAGATATCATCAAGGTGAACATTCTGACCAATTTTCATGAAGATCTCCTGAAAAATATGGCCTCTAGAGAGGTCACAAGGTTTTTCTATTTTTAGACCTACTGACCTAGTTTTTGAACGCATATGACCCAGTTTCGAACTTGACCTAGATATCATCAAGATGAACATTCAGACAAACTTTCATACAGATCCCATGAAAAATGTGGCCTTTAGAGAGGTCACAAGGTTTTTCTATTATTTGACCTACTGACCTAGTTTTTGATGGCACGTGACCCAGTTTCGAACTTGACCTAGATATCATCAAGATGAACGTTCTGACCAATTTTCATGAAGATCTTGTGAAATATATGGCCTCTAGAGAGGTCACAAGGTTTTTCTATTTTTAGACCTACTGACCTAGTTTTTGACGGCACATGACCCAGTTTCAAACTTGACCTAGATATCATCAAGGTGAACATTCTGACCAATTTTCATGAAGATCTTATGAAATATATGGCCTCTAGAGAGGTCACAAGGTTTTTCTATTTTTAGACCTACTGACCTAGTTTTTGAAGGCACGTGACCCAGTTCCGAACTTGACCTAGATATCATCAAGATGAACATTCTGACCAACTTTCATAAAGATCCCATGAAAAATGTGACCTCTAGAGTGGTCACAAGCAAAAGTTTACGGACGCACGCACGCACGGACGGACGACGCGCTATCACAAAAGCTCACCTTGTCACTTTCTGACAGGTGAGCTAAAAATTTTAAGTTAAAAAGGGACATAAGATGACATACTATTCTGCAGAATCATTCAACTGGTACTCTCTAGATCTGCCCACGCACTGCGCGACACCAGAGTCATTCCACAATCTCTTCATGATAGCTGCCAGCTCGCCTGATAAATCACCTTCGTCAGCATTTCCCGCCAATGCAAAAAATTGTCTAGAATCATCCTGAAAATAACAAGAGCTTTGTAAGACAGCCAAGCTCGACTATTCGAAATATTGTCACAGAAGCAGGAAATTATTACCCAAAATGTTAAATATCAAAAGAGTTTTAAGTTCGAAACGGGACATAATTTGACCAAATACATATCAGAGTTATGGGACTTGATGCTATCAACTAGTTTAATAACCCCGAAGACACATTTGAAGTTTCAATTCAATATCTGCATTAGTTTTGGAGAAGGTAACTTGCATGTAAAACTTTAACCAGAATTTTCTAAGTCCAAAAGGGGGCATAATTTGCTCAAAATACATGTTAGAGTAATGGAACCTGACCCAGTGAGGTTGGTAATTGACCTAGAAAAAGAATAAATAAGTTTCAAAGCTATATGCCTTTAAATGATAGCTGTATGTACTTGCATGCAAAAACTTAACCAAGGTGTGACGCCGACGCCAGGGTGAGTAGAATAGCTAGACTATTCTTCGAATAGTCGAGCTAAAAATTAATGAAAACAAATTTTATAATCAAACCGGACTGGAATGAGGAATTAAATATAAAGACCACAGAAATATTACTATGGCAACTGCATACAAGGGGGAATAAACAGGAGACGACATTTTGGCTTTAAATTCCATGCAAACCAAAGAGAAAGGAGTTTAAATATCTTATTTTCCATCCAATACATATAAATGCATATCCTAGGATATTCCCCACCCCCACCCTACACAGGTGTAGAGTGAAAACCTCTTTTCAAGACCATAAATATAATGCACATGAAAAAAGTTGTTATGACATGTAAAACATAAAATATCTAGGACACTACTGAATAGAAAAAAATACTGAGCAGTCAAATGAAAAGTAACCTGACCTGGTATTTTGAGAATGAAATAGTATTGGCAATTACCATATAAGATCAAGTTAATCCATTCAGCAGAAAGTGTGGGAGATGTGCCAGAAACTGTACAAATCAATACTGTGAGATCACTTTCCACTTTTCTATGATTTTTTTTACCAGTCAGCATGTTGCTCCTATAAAAATTATGTTTTTTTCCCTTCTAATTTTCAGTATCAATTTGAAATAAACATTCTTTAAATATCATGGAAGTAAATAAAATATCATCATGCCTCTACAGTAGATTAAAGTTAAACAAGAGCTGTCACTAATGGTGACAAATGCCCCCGTAGCGACTTGACCTTTGACCTGGTGACCTTGACCTTTGATGTGGTGACCCCAAAGTCAATAGGGGTCGTGTACTCAATAAGTACTATTAGCATGTAAAGTTTGAAGGTCCTGGATGCAGTGGTTCGCGAGTAAAGTGCCTTCATGCAAAAAATTAACATTGGCCCCTGTGACCTTGACCTTTGACCTGGTGACCCCAAAGTTAGTAGGGGTTGTGCACTCAATAAGAACTATCAGTATGTGAAGTTTGAAGGTCCTTGGTGCAGTGGTTCGAGAGTAAAGTACCTTCATGCAAAAAGTTAACGTTGGCCCCTGTGACCTTGACCTTTGACCTGGTGACCCCAAAGTCAGTAGGGGTCGTGTCCTCGATGAGTACTATCAGCACGTAAAGTTTGAAGGTCCTGGGTGCATTGATTCGCGAGTAAAGTGCCTTCATGCAAAAAGTTAACATTGGCCCCTGTGACCTTGACCTTTGACCTGGTAATCCAAAGTCAGTAGGGGTCATGTACTCAATAAGTACTATCAGCATGTGAAGTTTGAAGGTCCTGGGTGCAATGGTTCGCCAGTAAAGTGCCTTCATGCAAAAAGTTAACGTTGTGACTAATGAACAAACGGACAGTTGAAAACTAATATGCCTCCCTTCGGGTGCATAAAAATATGCAGGGTTACATATGCAGAGCTCCAGATAGGCTGCGTATTTGTGTATTTATGCAATTAAGTTGCAGAAAACCCAACTGAATTCATACAATGTGCGTACTGAAGCGCAATTAGAATTCCTAATACCAAATTCATTAAAAATTGCTTGCATATCGCATTTTTCATATTAAAGAATGGGTACGATACTTTAACGCTAGACAACAAACTGGTTATACATTACGACAAAACAGGTAGCTATTTATCGGAAAAAGCACAGGACCATTCAGTTTGATTCATGTTATTTTGAGGCTTTGAAAACAAAAAGTTACACCGATAAAATGACCACTTCTAGTACTAAAAGGTTGCAGAAAAACATTGTTGCAGCACAAACAAACTAAATAGAAGGATATTTTGTTGTTCAGCAAAGACAGTTTATCTGTTTGTGACAATATAGTGCCACTGATACTGGCCGACATCTTACGGGAGAGCACATATTGCGGTGAATACATCGTTCCAGATATTGTGGATGAATTGTTCTCCGATTGCTTTTAACCATTAGCCTGCAGTGCAGACCAAGATCAGATCGCATGGATGTGCAGGCTGCTCTTGGTCTGCACGGGTTGCAATGGCAGAATCACTTGCTGCCAGCAGGCTAAAGGTTAAAGAGCAAAAAAATACGATGGAACAAAAGTATCCCATAAAACATTAAACGATTGAAAAAAAATATCCTTGGTTAAAGTTACACATAATTAGAACTATCAATTAAAATACACATGTTTACCTTGCTTATTGGCATGCAGAAAAATAGGGGCCATAATTCAGTCAAAATGCTTGATAGAGTTGCCTCCTCCTTTTTACAGACTGAGGTCATGATGGTAAACAAGTATGCAAAATATGAAAGCAATATCTCAATGGACTTTGAAAATATTTTAGGTGGTACGCAAACTTTAACATTTGTGTGACGCTAACGCTGGGGCGAGTAGGATAGCTCCCCTATTCTTCGAATAGTCGAGCTAAAAATGTCAATACTGCAATGTACTTTTGCATGTCCTGGGTTGTCAGTACAAGAAGAGTGGGATCTGATCAGAGTATATATTTGGGTTCATATTACAGGTCAAATGAATGACTTCAACTATCATTAAAACTTATCCTGCTGAGTAGGCCATAAAACCTCTAATTTGTCAAGCCAGGCTACTGTAAATAGAATTTCTTCATTGCTCTCATCAGAAGACTACCAAAATTTCATAAATCTTAGAACAGATGTCTGTTGGCCTGTCTAAGCTCAAATTTCAAACATCAGGACAATATTTGTTCACCCTTTTCAGCAGCAAGTTGTCATCTGTCCATCCATCACTGTGTCTACACACACAGTCATGTTTCCCAGTTGAAACCAATAAATTAATATTCATGTAAATTTGCCCATTTAATAAAATGTAGCTACAGGAGCTGTGTGCGTCATAATTAGTTAGTTACACACTAAGCCCTATGTCCAATGACTAATGGGCAGATAAGTTTACATCTCCCAGTAAGTTTGTCAACAGCATGAACAATGCACTTGCACATAATGGACTATCGCCAAACACAGCTTGAAACTACTTTAAATAGATAAAACATGTACATTTGTATCCTCCTATCTTTTTGAAGTGGACAAACTGTGGGTTTTTTAATCAACATGACAACAGGCAATTTAAGATAGCTGTTATAAAACTTGGAAACTACCTATATATGTATAACATAAGTGTCATCATACCATAATTACATTATTTCTAATTCCAAGTCATAACCATAGTAATTGACTGTTATGGAAAAATATATTTTCCTTTGTTTGATGAGACAAGGAGGAAAAACACCAGTGTTTAGGGTTACTTGACCCCTCAAGAATAGGGTGGGCAGGAAGGCAACTTTTTCCAAAATTTTATTTTTCATGATATATAAATATGTCAGTTTAGGGGCTTCAATTTAGCATGCATCAAGTTGTTTTTTCTGGCCCTAGTTCATTCAAAATATTCTCTTGCCCATCCACTGATTAAATCAGCTTTAACAAGCACTACAGGAAAAACAGTGCTCCTCAACAATCTGAGTCTGATTACTGTCTGTTTTTGGGGCGAAAATTCTGTTATTTTTCCCTGTGCCATTACAATATGCATGTAATGCAGACAGTTTGTATGACATCAGCGCCAACCACTAGTCTTACTCATTTGGCTTATCAGGATGACTTATTTTGTGATCTAATATTTTTTAGTTGTCATCCTTCTAAGCGTTACCTGTATCTGCATTTTACTGTTAGGAAAACGAAGACATAAAAAAAGAAAAAAAAGTCATAATGTAATGGTCAGACTTAATGCTCTCATAAATTAGACATTAATATTCATGTAGAAACTTCAAATGAATTGAATATAACTCATAATTTGAAATAAGAGACTTTAATCTTCGAAAATATGAAGTGACGGGTGTGAGGAGATATCCACCCTGACACCGGTTTCAGTATCGATAACACTAAATTGCAGAAACAAAACACTAAATATAATACATTCATTTATAAAAATGTCACCAAGGTAAGTTTATGCTTTAATGTCAACATAAATTCATTATCAGAGATGTAATCATTGCAAATACTTTGCACATGTACCAGAAAATGTTCCCAATGGATTTCTATTGGGGATTTCCTAACAGAAATATGCAGAATAAGATTGGACGTGACGGGACAGCAACAGTCAAAAGTTATCACGCTGTCCTGAAACGTCCTATTACTTGGACTACGCCCACATGCTCAACTGGTAGTCTCAATGTGAGCAACGAGCACTAATGCACAAAGAAAAATCCAGTCCAGTGTGACATCATGGGATAAAAATAATCACCAGGCCTGGGATTCTGTCTAAAACCAAAAGCCTGAAATCTCCATTCTAACTAAAGTCTGAAATTTCATTTTTCAAAATTCTGGCAGTCAAAAGCCTGAAATCAGGACCAGTCCTGATTACACTAGTGTCAACCTTATAAATAAAACTACCACACATTTGGTGGGCTCAGTTCATACAATACTGGGTTAATCCCGATCACAATATCGGTACACCAAAATGCGCCATGATGTTTCGAAAAGACTATTTGACATTTTCTGCTTGTGTATCGAATTGAACTGCGCAACAACTACTAAGCTCGACTTAAGTAAGTACAATACTGGCAAACAAGACAGACCTACTTAACCTGCCTACAAATTTTGCAGACTTTACCCTAAGCAAAGATTTACAGCGGCTCCGTCGAAACGACAGGTCTATGATCCGATGGATCTGTGGCATCAAACCCAATGACGACGTACCCATAGCAGCACTGTACGCAAAGCTGGGGTTACAGGAGGTGACAGAGGCTATTCGTACCAGACGCCTGAGGTGGTATGGCCATGTCATTCGTGCATCCTCATGCATCAACTCAATCTTGAGTATGTCCATACCAAACTCCAAAGGACGTGAGAGACCTAAAAAGACCTGGTTGGAATGTGTCAAGCGGGACTTGAAGGCTTACAACCTTGACAGCTTTGACCCACATGACAGAGAAGCATGGAGACTGGGTGTTAAACAATCTAGCCACCTGCTGCCTACCCTAGTTACTGGGACACCCGCAGCAGTCGACAAATAAACACAGGATATGATGAATGATGATGAAATCCTCATTTTTTTTTAAGGCCCAACTAAAGTGGCTTTGGTACAAAAATCAAAACCAACCATTCTTACGTTAAAAGAACCTGATGAATTCAGCATGTTCAGAACAGAACTAAATATGACATAAAGCAAATAATCATTTATCAAATATTGTAAGATTAAACTATGTAAATGACAATAAAGCATCAGCAGTTTTCATGTTACTATGGAAACTAGATGAATTATCTTTTTTGCCAGATTAAATGACAGGAGACTTTTCAGTGTTTTAGAGCTGTTGTGACCTAATAAAATCAATCAACAGCAGGTTATTTATGTCACAAGGACATTCAGACCACATATGCCACAAAATATCCAAAACAAAAAAAAACTGAGACAAGTAAATAGCACATAAAGAGAGATTGGTTTTTTTTGCTGTTTTATTTGTCAGGTTTAAAGCAGCATGCCTCCAGATTTGGCTAAAAAGTAATCTTTCTTTCAAATTGAAGTTTGGTCATATTATGAACATTAGAATATAAATTTTTGTTTCTAAAATATTTTAAAAGTTCCAAATCAAGAAAAAAAAGATGACCGCATCGGGAATCAAACCCCGTACCGCTGCAGCAATAAAGACATTTTCTCGTCGTTGTAACCAATAGCGCTATAGCTGAAGTAGTGAATAATGACTTCAAAATATAGATATTTATAATCGTCTCAGTTTACCTGGAGTAAAAGCGTGACAAACGCTTTTCGATTTTCATCGTAAAAAGCAGTAAAAACAGCAAATTCTAATGTGTGTACATAACATAAAGTTTGTCAGTAATTAAGTTTTAAAGCCTTCTTAAGAAATATAGCATTTATTTCAAGATATCTAAAAAAAAATATTTATTTTTTGTTATTGAACGATCTGGAGGCATGCCGCTTTAACATCCACCAATCATGCCAATGCAATTTAGGTCATAATTATGGTGACTTTCCAGCTTTGATGGTTGAGGAAGACCCCAGTTGCTCCTCCATGTATTATTTCATCACAAATAGGCAACTGATTAGAACAACTGACATTCCGTAAGCAAGCTAGATGGCTTCCTAACATGAAGAATTCAACACCCCCGAGTGAGACTTGAACCCACATCATTGAGATGCAAGTGATTTGAAGTGAGCGAACTTAACCATTTGGCCACAGATGCTCCAATATAGAGAAATTAAAGGCCAACCAACCAACTGATAATAACCTCTACAGGAAACCATGACTTCGTGTGTAGAACAAGAGCTGTCTAATGTCAGCCCCTTAGCCATTTCCATGATAGACATGATTAGTTTTGCCTTTGCGACCAGTGTAGATCATGATCAGCCTGCACAGCCAGTATCTTTTCAGGGCGTTCGGTTGACCCGAGGTCCCGGGTTTTGACCCGCGAAAATCGAGAAAAACTCGTATTTGACCCGCATAAATTACGCCACGTGCGTCGGCTTGACTCGCGGAAATTTACTTTGATGCGTCTCAAGTTCGATAGTTCTGCCCCCTGTCAATCAAAATTCCAGTATTTCAATATTGTTCGTCGGCACAAGTGGAAATTTGGCAGTAGGCGGAGCGTCGTATGTTAATTAGCTACCGACAGATGTCAGTCACGCCACGCGCCAAATGACACGTGATTATCTCGCGGTTTGTATTTAGTACAATATGCCTTGTCATTATCAAAGGTGTTTATTGATCAATGTGTAAAAATTAATTGATAAACAATGCAGCCTTAGATTATCGTGTTTGTACCACTTGTTAATTATTTTGTGCGCTCGATACGATTACATGAGCCGGTCGGCCGTCACAGTCTATAGCAAATTTATTATCATTGCCGAGGCTTTGTTTGGGCCAAAACAATTAAATAAGCAGAAATTATACGTGGTATGATGAGAAAATGAAATTAAAACAGTTATATTTTCAAGAATTTCAAATGTTACTTTCGTTTTCCGTATTTGTCACGCGTTTTCGAGACCGCCATTTTCGGATATTTTTATCATTTCTTACAAGATTTTTCGAGTACAATCTGAATAAAAAGCCAATAAAACGTCTGCATTTACGAAAAATATGATCACTGTTGCCAAAGTAGCTCTTATTTAGAAGAATTTGCTGATAATAAAAGCATGCAAAGCACTAAACCCCACCCACTTTTAGGCAATGTGCAAAATAAGACAACTAAAATATGAATTGCTTAATTAAGAAAATCTGTTAAGACTAATGTACTAGTTTTAGATAATGTCTGTGGGAGTTGCATTAATAACAGTATACATGTAGCTTGACCCCTGAAAAGCTGATCTTGACTCTTGAAAATCTGATTTTGACCCTTGAAAATTTAGGCTGAAGAGTCAATGACTCTTGAGTTTCAGAACCTACCGAAAGCCCTGTCTTTTTGATAAGCACCCCTTTTAGCAGTTAATGGTATTGCCAAATTGGAAGATGGACAAGTTCATTATAGAAATTTAGCAGGGTTACAGGGTTTGACCCAATTTTCCTAGATGAAAAAGGGACACAATTTTGTAAACTGCAAGTTGAAAACATAAAACCCGATTCAGAACTGTCATTTCATCATGTTGAAGACTTATCAGAATCCTGATTAATACAAGTGAAACTTTCACCAAAAATTCTATAATTATGTAAAAGGGGCATAACTTTGTCAAAATGTAGGTCAGAGTTATGAAACCCACCATGTGATGCCAAATATATGTGTAAAAATTGAAAACATGTGGCCAAATAGTTTTTTAGAAACTACAAACAAATATATCATAAAATTTCTCTGTTTAAGGGGCATGATTTTGATAAAATGTAAGACAGACGAGTTATAAAACCTGCTCTATGAGATCATCTCATAATGCTAAAAATTTGGTATACAGTAAAGTAGTTTCTCATAAATCTGCTTACATGCAGAAGTTTAACCAAAAATTCTAACATAAAAGGGGCATAATTTTAACAAACCATAAGATAGTTATGTCACTTGTCCTGTGACTGCAAGCATTTGGCCATATAGTTTTTGTGAAACCTTACATGGATAACTTCTGGCTAGTGGCCACTAAAGGAAGAAGTTGAGAAAACATACATTCTGGGAATTTTTGAGGTTGCTGGTGACGAGGAACAGGACCTTTCATAAGTCAAAGGGAAGTTTTACCGGGTAGATATTAATGATTACAGTTTCACAGTAGTATTTACATACAGATATAAAACAGCCCTTCCCATATAGCACATTCTAAAGAAAATGTCTCTGTTCAAAGTAATCCTCGCAGAAAAGATGTTAATTATTTATCAACAGAAACCCACTGTCTATATATGGTACATCTATAGTATTAATGTCTTTTCAGTAAGCAGTGCCAACTGCAAGGAATGGTTATTTAAAGGAAAGTAATGAATAAATAATCAATTCCGTTCCATTTAAGGAGCTCTTTAACTGATATTCACACTTGCAATAGATCACAAACACTTTTTGTTCTAACAGTACTTTTTTTGTAACTGCCATATAGATAGCCAAGCAGATAGAGAACTGATTCATAAAACAACCAAAGCAACCTAACAAGGAAAGCAGTAACATTTTTTTATTATAAGGGTCATAATTTCTATCCTTTGTCAGTTCAATTCACTATAGACTGAAATCTAACAAGAGCTGTCAGAGGACAGCAACACAAGACTATTCAACAGCCTTGTCAACTGAATGAATGTAGAAGTTGAAAAAGTGGCCAATTTTGTAGAACTGCAAAACAGAGTTATGGAACTTGTACAACGTAATACTATGTCAGCTCATCACCAGTGGACAAGTGGGTACAGGTTTACTAGCTTATATACAAAAATGTAACAAAAAATTTCAAAGTCGAAAATGGGGCATAATTTTGTAAAAATACAACTTTATATATGGAACCTGTGCACTACAGGTCAGACCATCAAAATAAACAATTAAGTGTGTGAAGTCCCATTAATGATTACTGAGATACCAGCTTAAATACAAAAATTTAACCAAATATTGCTACTTAGTTGAAAAAGGGGCATAATTTTGTAAAAAAGCAAAATAGAGTTATGGAACTTTTGCAACGTAAGTCAGTTTATCACAATGAATAAGGGTGTGAAGTTTCAATCCATTCAAGTAAGTGGTTACTGAGATAAGTGGTTACCAGCTTTCATACAAAATCTTAACCATTTCAGGACAAAGATGCGGAAGCATGTGCAAGTCCGACAGCTCTTCCTATTCTTTGAATAGTCAAGCTAAAAAGTCGTCATACAAATGTTTCAAGGAAAACAGGAAAATATATTGTTTAAATCAGCACAAGTCCAGCGTTTTCAACACAATACAAAGGATAACAGATAATTTCCTGATCCATGCTAATTAGGTACAAACATCAAGTTGAGGAGGAAGTGAAGACTATATCATCAGGAAGTCACATATTGATCAACAGCTACAGTATCAAATGCTCACCATGGTGATTTTGTTAATAGTTACGACTTACTTTATTCTTAAAAACAGCATTGCAGTTTTAAGTTAAATGTGATCATCTACTACCCGTGCTCCTGAAGCACGTGGGCTCTGCATCAGTACTACATGTAATTTGTACTCCACAAGCAATGTGACAACCTGCCTAAATGAGCGCCAGCAGACATTACATCAAATTGTCAAAATGACAGTCATGCTTTCAGCAGTATTGCAAGTAGATTATTCTTGGTATTCCAGTATGTACATATAAATACACATGTCTAAGTAAGTGCAAGTAACCTGACATCAAGAGAAGGATCTGCTTCACACCACTACACTATCCACTAGTGATGATAATCGGACAGCATAATGATAATCGATTAATCGGAGATAATCGGACAGCATAATGATAATCGATTAATCGGATACAATCGGAAGGCCTTCCGAGCGATTAATCGGAAAATAATCGGAATTTCATACTGAACCTTCTGTAACTTATTAACCATTAGCTCACTTGACTAACTTTATTAGCATATATTTAGCAGGAGTAATGTAATTTGTGTGTGAAGTTTTAGCCCTTGTACGCAGATATCAATGTAGCTAATTAAAAAGTATCTTTTATTTATTGAGGTATAATGTGTTATATTTACATGATTTGCACCCAAACGCCTGTGGGACTATCAGGTGTCCCGAGAAACCAACCATGCTGTCAGACCTAAAACATCTATTTGTACATTTTATTATTATTTCAAACTTCAATGCCCTCAAATTTTTTATTGCTAATTTTTTATTTATAACTCTTTCTTGTTTATCAAATTACACATCTACAGCTGTATATTAAAAAAATATCTCGAAGCACAATGCTGATTGAAATTATGAAGTAAATCAACCTACATTACGAAAGTGGGCGGGGTACCATTATTTGCAGTCTTTACTGCATAATCCGCAAACAACACTCCCGATTTTTTAATTTTCTTTCGCTGCTGCACCTTTACATATCTTGTAGAATCCAAACTACTTCCACACTGGTGGTATAGTCTTCCCTGGATATGGGGATATATCTTTGATTGCATTGTTATTTTGATCGAACGCAGTATGCTTTGCCTTCATTTTGAAGAGTGGAAAAGAAATGAACCTAAAGAGGAAATACCACCAAAAAGATGCGTAACTCCCAAATATGCTTTAAACTAGCCTAAGTGTCAAATAATCGATTATGCAGGTTCATAAACGATGTCGGCGACTTTGGCTCATTAAATGATCGACAATCGATTGTCAGCGACATTCGGAACATCACTACTATCCACCTTTATCCTGCTAAATTTCTCAAATGGACTGATCTATCATTCAATTTGGGCAGTACCATTTATTATTTGAATGTGTGTTCGACTGAATAGTGAACAGTGCAGATCAAGATGATCACAAAGGCAGAATCAATTTGCCGCAAACAGGTTAAATAATTGTGCACACTGATAATAAATTCACTGTGACTATTCTGGAGATTATGTCAAACAGTAACACATTGAATATAAACATTTCTGACTTCTTTTTTTGCAGAATCAAAGTGGTGAAAAGAAAATAAATTGAAACTCAAACTAAATTGTTGCAACACTAAGAAATAGTTTTAAGTTTGGCAGCTAAGATGTATGACAAGATATTTGAACAGCTTGTTCAAAGTCTCTTTCAAAACCATTAAAATATCTGAAACTTCTTTTGCAGCCTGCACTGCTATTTCCTCCAGAAATTCAACATATGTTGTTAATTACTAGCATTCCTGAAGTGTTTGATCATTGCTTAAATGTGTGCAGCAATTCACATTAGAAATAGAACACTTAAAGAAAATTGTGTTATCTTGCACCTACTAAAATAATGCTTACTCTCAATTAGGAATATATCAATTAAAAGAAAAGGTCTATCTTGGTTATCCAATGAAAAAGCCTTAAATTGTATTGTTTAAGGTCTTGACTGGTCTGGAGAAGGACAGGGCCACAAATTTACCTTCTTTTTTAACATCAGTTTTGTTTTGTTTTGCAGGATGCAGACTCTTTGAGGGATTAAAATTTGGATTTTTTTTTACAATCACAGACCTCCAGATTTGGCTAAAAATAATCTTTCTTTCAAATTTAAGTTTGGTCATATTATGAACATTGGAATATTTTTGTTTCTAAAATATTTTAAAAATTCCAAATCAAGAAAAAAGATGACCGCGTCGGGAATCTAACCCTGGACCGCCGCGGCAATAATGACATTCTTCCGTCATCATAACCAATAGCGCTATAGCGGAATTAGTGAATTATGACTTCAAAATGTAGATATTCATAATTGAGTCAGTTTACCTGAAGTAAAGCATTACAAACGCTTTTTGATTTTCATCGTAAAAAGTAGTAAAAACAGCAAATTCTCGCGTATTTCCGTAACCCATAGTTTGTCAGTAATTATGTTTTAAAGCCTTCTTAAGAAATATTGCATTTATTTCTAGATATCTAAAAAATAATATTTTTTTGTTGTCAAAATCTGGAGGCCAATCCCTTTAAATTAGTGGAAACCTAATATTAAAGTGGAAAACTGCGCATTTTTCAAGTACAAATCAAGCTGAAGTAGATGTGTGAGAAAAAAAGGGTGAAGGAAATTACAGCTTTTAACCCAATATAACAAACTCTTCCTGTTACCAGTACAAGATAATTACTTTCCAAATATGACTTTTCTTATTTTGACTGGGGCAGTCATTTTTAAAAAAGTCAAACTGCACGCGGGAGTTGCTTCCCTTCAACTAGAGAAATATCTACCTATAGGTAAGGGAGATCACTGCGTAGAAGACTGAAGAAAAAAACTATTATCTTATTAGTCTGATTTCTTTATTTCTAGAGCATCAACTTCAAATACTTATGCGGCATTATCGTTAATTTAACAAATTTAGATGCACAGCAACCGAAAATTGCTTTTATAAAACATTCACCAAAAACACACTATGTGCAGTAAGATGCGCATAATGCCACTTTAAGTAAATTTGTCCAATTAATGTGTACACATTCAATTAAAAGTCTAGCTAGATTACTTTGTTATGTTTCATATGGAACTTCTAAGAAATTATTTTAAAAAGAATTCAAGGTCTTTTCAAGTTCTTTATTCCCTTTTGACAGTTCTACCAAGTCTTATCTGTACTATAATACCAGCATTAGGACAGCATAAAATGCCAATCAACATTAACATAATAAATTTACCAGTATCTGAAACATACAGGAGCATGGAGGGGACATGGAGATATTTTCCTTTAAAAAATAAAAATCATTGCTTAACTTGCAGTAACAAAATAAAATAAAATTTTCACTTAACCCCTCTATACTCCTGTAGTATACTCATGTGGATATATCTTTTTAAAAGCTTTTCAAGAGTTAAATGAATCTTGACAGACAACTACTTTTAGTCAGTTTCAAAACGAAAACCAATTGCTGCCCTTTTGGCCAAGAAGACTGTTGAGAGGTCCATAACAAAGCAATGTATTTATCTAAATCCACCACTGGCATAATGATAACAAGTTTATATTAGTTTTGGGATGGTGAATTCTGACATAGATAAGATCACTCCAGACTTGTGGAAACTAGCCATGAACAATAGGATTAAGATCCAGACCACATTTATGACAGCTAGAAAGTCAAATCAGTGTTCCCACTGACATTTAAAGTTGCGGATGAAAACTGAGTTTTTTTGCACTTTTGCATCCCCTCACTAAGAGATAATTGAGCCGTGCCATGGGAAAACCAACATAGTGGGTATGCGAACAGCATGGATCCAGACCAGCCTGCGCATCCGCGCAGTCTGGTCAGGATCCATGCTGTTCGTTAATAGTTTCTCCAATTCCAATAGGCTTTAAAAGTGAACAGCATGGAGCCTGACCAGACTGCGCGGATGCGCAGGCTGGTCTGGATCCATGCTGGTCGCATACCCACTATGTTGGTTTTCTCATGGCATGGCTCATATATACCAGCTGTTTCCAAAACTGGGGTTGCAAAGTACCATTCTGGGGGTGAAAATGGGGGTTTCTGGGAACACTGCTAATTTTGAGAAGTAGACCCTGCTGGAAATCCTAGTACACTTATATATTATTTGTTCTAAACCATTTATGCACATTAACAAATTTAATATATTCACACACATGCAGGCCAAAATGTACATACAGACATAACATTCTACTGGAAAGTGTCCATACATACATACATACCTACTTGAAACATAATTGCAAATATACTCCACATGTTATATTTATTGTTACTATACTCATGACATTGTACCAACATAATGTTTTATGACATTCATTTGTATTTACGCCTCCTAAGTGCATAAAGATCATTTGTTTAGGCATTTATGATCTTTATTTGTCCTTCTGTCTTTTGACAAATCAGACAGATCATACAAAGTAAATTATCATATTAGCCGTTAAAGACCCAATTACACTTAAACACCAAGTCTTATTCAATATATAAAATACCCAATGCACTTCATACAATTACTAACAATGTTCAGTTACTGCAAGTCTACACTAATATACTGTTAAATACTAATATATAAACTAATCTGAGGGCTCATCCAGATTTTGAAAAAGTGACCAACAGATAAATGTGAATTTTAGTAAGAATTCAGTGTTCCCACTGGCATGTAAAGTTGGGGGTGAAAACTGAGTTTTTTTTGCACTTTGCATCCCCTCACTAAGAGATATATAACAGCTGTCTCCAAAACTGGGGGTGCAAAGTACAATTTCTGGGGATGAAAACCCCCCAAATGGGGGTTTCTGGGAACACTGAATTCTACGCCCAAAGTGCGATCTCAAACACCCAGCATCAAGGGACAAGGTGATTCGAAGTCAGCGGCAATGACCACTGAACTGTAGAGGCCTCGTACATTCTCCTGTACTACCATTCATACTTACCACTCTATCTGGGTGTCCAAAGTCAATCTTTAGTTGTCCCATGGCTCGTATGATGGCGATCATAGACTGTATAGTGTTACTGTATACAACAGGTTTATATTGCAAACATTCTTCTTGTGAATAACCCTTCTCGTGGATAATTCTAAAAGTAGAAAATAAAAATACATTAACCTGCTGAAAAAAAACAGAACTCAAACCAAATAATACTCCCAAAACACTACCACAAACACTACCATCCTGTGCAAAGTAAAAAACTTGATTTTTTAGAATCATGCGTAAAGGTTTATGGGGGTAAAATGAATTCAATCCATACATCTGTTGAACCGAAAACCAAATCTTAAGTCAAAAAGACGCCATAACTCTGCCACAAATTGATGGATTGCAACCAAATCGAACTTGGCCTGTATTTTATAATCACATACCTTTGTTCCATCTATATGTATTTCATAATCATATACCTTTGTACCATCTAGAGTTATGTAACTTGACCGCCGAGGTTATCCCCGAGGATACCGAAGACATGCAAAGTTTGAAAGCATTTGGCCGAACAATTCGGACAGAAACCTGCTTACATGCAAAACTTTATAATTATAAATATGACGTTCCAAAGACATATACATTACAATATAAAGTCCCATCTGCATGAACGTTACGAAATTCACAGTAAGTAACGCCATTAGAATTGAAAAATTTACAATAAAGTACAAAGTGCAACTACAAAATATGAAAATAAATACACAATGTACACATACAATTGTAGATAACAAAAGCTATATCACTCACATTGCGGCAAATGGATTTTATATTTTTTTGCATTTATAACTCTTTAAAATTCCCTATTTGTTAACTAATGAAACTTTTGTTGCCAAGCAAGAAAAAATTCTCTAGGGTAGCTTTATAAATAGCTAGGCAGTGATTTTTTTCAGTTTTGGGGGGAGGGGGTCGGTGCCCTTTGGAGGGGGGAAAATACTACGTAAAACTAAGAAAAGGGGAATTTTCATTATTTTGTGTTGAAATAAACTATAGTTTCAAGTTTATTGATAAATTCAGGGCCCATAAGAGCATGTGACATGACATATAACACAATGTAGCATATCAATACCAGATAACCAAATAAATTTTTCAAATGTGGAGGATTAGACTACCAAAACTTACAACAGACATTAGGTCCCTTCCTAAACAAGTCGGTGAGTGGCTGTTTTTTATTTCTGTCGAATTCTGACATTTGCAGTCACTGTTACATTTGACCTGTCACAATAAAAAACGAACTGTAAAAAAATGTATGCATTGGACTTGTCCCTTCCCAAGGCATAAAATCAAACCCTGACTGACTAGAAGATGGAAAACTCAACACTACCCGGCCAAACAATAGAATGCAAATCATTTACAGACTAACATTCAACAGCGTTATAAAGCGCTTCGATGGTTCTGATTTATCAAGGCAAGTTACTCCAACCGGTGTCGATGTAAACAAAACGCGAGATACCGCGGTGAACTGTTTTCTATATGAAAATAAATAAAATAAACTAGTGAATTATGATTTAATTGATTGGTATTTTTTTATTTCCGGAGGGGAATTTTAGGCATCGGAAAGGGGAAAAAACATACTATTTTGAGGGGGGAATGAGGCTGAACTTCGCCGAATATTTTGGTGGAAAAAAACGCTGCTAGGTAGTCAAAAAAACAAAACAAAAAAACATTTTAAACCCTTTTGTCCTTGAAATGTTACAAAATCCCCGACCCTAAGTTGGCCTTGTCCCTGTTCCCCTCTCCCATTGATCAATAGCAAAAATCTGCTTTAAAATTTTGCTGTTACACAACATTCTACAGAGAAAAAGATAAGATATTGCCTAACAGCCTAATCAAGGGTAAGCAATATTGATTTAGCATCTAATTTGTCAGTGGAAAGGCCAAACTCTCCTTATACTGTGTAACTTCCCAAGATTTATTGGTTTTCATTTACATACAGATTCACAGCTACTGCCAATAATTTATTGAATAAATCTAACTGCATTACTTACATATCTATCAAAAACTTCAGAACAGAGAAGAAAAAATGGTTACAAAATGCGAAAATAATGTTATATTAAATAATAGTCTTTGTTAAAGCAGAATGAGCTGCCTAAAATTTTCACTGTGTACTCATCTTACACTTTCGAACATGTGGGCTAAGGTGGTCCTAAGTTGCTCACTTGAAATTGGCTATTTGACCTTGAATAAAGATGTATACTAAATCATAAATGCTAACAACAGTTACTGTGTTTAGTACATAAAACAGGTCTAAAGCCCCCATTTGAACATATTTGATGTATTGAGTCCTTACAAGAACACTACTGGCCAAATATAATGAAACCTTTAAACAGGGCTCGACTTAAACTCAGGCCTCGACCTTAGCGGTGGACCGTTGGACCGACGCAACCAAAGTATCGGCAGGTCCACTAACTATCAAAAGTTGGGTAGACCGACGGTCAACCAATTTTCAGTCACGGTCTGCAAATAAAATAAAACCCTTAAAAGTGAAAAATAGGGGGAACAATCGTACCCATATCGGCGAATTCACAAAAGTTAATTTTGCCTTAAGTACGGCATTCTACAGTTATAAGCATCAGGATAACACGAATGGACTACTCCACCGATCGGGCGAGTGGTTTTTACGTGGTAACTTTACCAAATTGAGAAATTACATCAGGCAAAATTACCTGGATTGACTGGAATTTACCCGCGAATTCTAAAAATATCAAAACGTCATGCTGGTAATTTTCCATTCCACTAGCACGTGCGCCCTATCGTAATATCTAATTTACATCGCGGTTACTTTTGACACAAAAAACGCGCATAGTGCATTCATTTTTTTAATATAATCACTTCAAATTTTCAACACCGCTTGAGAACTAAAACAGTTTGAATTCTATAACAATTTTAATAAGATATCGACAGGAATGTTGGCAAAATTCTTTAAAAACGATCAAATTTTCATATAATGTTTTGTAAAATTTCCAACAGCGCAATCTTGATTATTTATTTCTTTCTTAAAGTAAATAAACGGTACATACTATAGTAATAAAATTCAGACTTTTGACCAGAAAGTACAAAAAACACAATTAAAAAATCTTAAATAATGAAAAAGCGGCAGCAATTTAAATACATGGAGTAAAACGATTTTTGGCAAACAGATTTCTGTTAGCGCGGCAGAATAGGTTACGTGACCTCATGAACGTAAATAGAAATGTGGTTTTGAAATAAAGCAGTATGATGTCGTTGCGGGTTTTAGTAAGTTTTAAATGATTCTTTTACATGTATTTTTGACACAACACTTTGTTAGATATTCTTCTCAAACAATAATGTAAATTTCTTGAGGGCAAATAGGTCACAGAGGTAGGACATCCACTATCATCGTTCACGGTTTGACACATTTACATGTCAGTTTATACGGGATATTGCACATTCGCTTTTAAAAAAATTAAAGAAAAAACTTTTTTACTGATTTCTTCTCAACAATTAAAGGAATCGAGAAAGTACGATCAGACAGTGATGTGTCACATGGCGCGAAAACATGACGTAATGCCATGACAATCTCGGGGAAACTATACTGCTTCGATCTCCACTTCAGATGCCACAATAACCGACACACTTCTTTTAGCTGTTTGAGGGGGTGTTAATTGATGATGAAAACAAGGCCAATTACTTAGTTTATCATCAGAATTATTACCGATAATTGTTGATGTTTTCTTTCACTTTCAACACGGGTCAGGAGGATGATGATTTGCTTCGAGTGCGGGAGGTCGTGGGTTCGATCCCCGGCCGCGTCATACCAAAGACGTAAAAAATGGTACTAGCAGCTTCCTCGCTTGGCGCTCAGCATTAAGGGGATAGTGCTAGGACTGGTCAGCCCGGTGTCATTATAATGTGACTGGGTGGGGTATCATGCCACGTGTCTACGGCGTGATATTCCAGTGAGGCAGCACTATAAAGTTGGGCATTGTGCTCACTGCTACAAGTAGACACCGTCGTTTATATGACTGAAAAATTGTTGAAAAAGACGTTAAACCCGAACACACACACACACACAGGATGATGATTACTATGTCCATATTTTGGGACACTTTTCAAAATAATTATTTTTCGGGATAACAGATTGCTACTGTCTTCCATTTTAAATTATTTTAGAAATAAGTCCCGTTTCTTTGAGTCATATGAAGTTCTGATGTCTACAACATCACAATTTATGTGATAGAATTGGAGGTCCACTAAAGTCTGAGCAGGTCTACTAGATTTTAGCAGTTGGTGGACCTGCTGGCAACTGCTGAAAAAAGTTAAGGTCGAGGCCTGAAACTCTATATTTTTAACAATATCTTTTGTCTTTTTTCAGCTCTGGCGACCTCTGAAAGGGGCCCAAGCTGAATCGTTTGAACAAATTTGATAGAGGTCCATGCCAGGATGCTACTGGTGTAATTCTGACAAGTTGTTTCACAGCAGATGTTTAAGTAAAAATGTTGCAACACAGGAGGCCAGACAATCCAGCTTTATCAATAGCTCACCCTGAACGACGTTCAGATGAGCTAAAAAACTCAATCCCTACCCTAACTACCTTTAATAAAACCATTCCCCTAAACACAGAACTTTTAAGCGCTAAAATATCTACTTACTTCATCTGTTTAACAATTGTGCTCTTGCCTGACTCACCAGCCCCTGTAAATAAAAATAAAATAGAATTATGTCCATGGGACACAGATATCCCCACATACTGCCCCATCTCAAAAGCAAAGTTTTAAGTAGAGACCGTCTTCACATGAAGGATGTTGGACTAGAAGTTTGAAGTAAATTGTATTCATTAAGAAAAGGCCATTATTCTAGAGAAAAAAAGCAAAGAAAAAAGTCCACAATTTATGGTCAACTTCACATCAAGGTCCTTCATCTCTGAAACTTTCAAGCATATCCTTCCAATAGTCATGATAGTGTTTAAGGAGTTGGACACACAAGATTTTTCTCTATATTCTATAAAGCAAAACTATCAAATGGCCAAGTTTCTTTAAAATCTTTCAAGCAGTTCAAGAGTGTTACAGACTACAAAGCAGACAGGAAACAATGTCATATGACCTTTGACCCCTAAGTATGGCCTTGACCTTGAAGCGAGCTATCAGAAACATGCATTCTGCATGTCGTCTCGATGTGGTGAACATTAAAATTTTGTGTCAAGTTTCTTCGAAATCCTTCAAGGGGTTCAAGAGTTGCAGAGCGGACAGGAAATTGTTAACAGACGGACGGACAGAATGATGGACAGCGGGGGTATAACATAATACATCCCTTCATGTGTATAAAATGTCATCAGGCCTTTTTCTGATCATTTTGGGAATGCCACCAATACCAGTACAATTGGGAAAATACCTCTGTAATTTGTCCTAATTGGGAATAATGGAAACTTAACAAAATATACTTGATTTCTTTTTGAATAACATTTTAAAATTTGTGTGATGGTATATTGGTAACTGTTTACTAAATTTAATGAGTAACAGTTTACAAAATAGCAAAACTATTGTTGAAAAGCAAAAAAAAATTAAGACAGTAACAATCATGACAATGGTTTGGGAATTTTAAGTCCAGAATTGGGAAAAAAACCCATACTTTTTTGCACTGAGATTGCCTCCTTTTATGGGTGGTAGCTTTATAGGGGAAAAACAAACCTGGTCATATAATACTAGTTGGACTTACGTGCTCCAAAAAATTAAACATTAATATTCATGTAAAAACTTCAAATGAAATTAATTTAACGCACAATTTTAAACAAAGCAGTCTGAAAGACAGCTGTATCCCCTTCCCCTGTTATGGACAGTGGAAGTGTTGCAGGTATTGGGTGGAAGCATTAGGGCCATAATTAAAATTAGATTTGTTTGCTGTCTCCCGACTAACCCGCTAAAAACACGTTCCGAATTTTTTTAATGGCCCACTGAGCAGAATACTTTTTTTATAAGTTCCGATCAGCTGCAGAACATTAACCCAAACTGCACTACGTGACACAGCAGCACTTTCAATTAACCCCCGAGCATCTATCACTTTCAATTAACCCCAAAATTTCTATCACTGGCCGGCAATTAGATCTACATTAGTCTGTGTGTAAAATATATTACTTTTTTTATTAGATGACATTTAATCGACTGATGACTGCTGCACTGACTAGCTTACAAACGGTTCATATGGCCGACAGGACTTAGTGCAAATTGAATTTTCAAAGCGCGAAATACCAAACTTACGTCAAGACCATTATAATATTTTTCATTTTTGCTCATAAATTTCAATAATAATGTTGCAAATAAGAACCTTTTATAGAAAGCGTCTTAAACAAGAAACAACTATTCATGTGCATAAAATTCATCAATTTAGCGGGTGTTAATATGATAATAGCTCAGAATCTCACGTTTCACAACTTGAATTACAGACGGTAAACCAAACTCCTGAACTCTGAGCACTAAAACTGATGAGGACTAAAAATGAATTCACTGCTGATGCACTCTGTATTATATTTTGGCGGGAAAACAATACACGTACGTTTCATGTCGTTAAGGTTTCTGTTGTAGAAAAATTCATGTGCATATTTTCCTCGTAACATAATTATGCAAATAGATTTCAACATAATAAAGGCTTACGTAAATTACTTTAGGTAAAGTTTTAGAAATGTAGACTGTCTTAGCACACAGTAATTACAGAAGGAAAGTTTTAGATCGATGTTCAGAGATTGGGAGTGTGACTTTTTTCGGTGAATCCTTTTAAACAACATTACCATGGATCCATGGCCTCATCAGATACATGTATCACTCTCTCCCCCAACATCAAATTTGTGTTAAAAAAAAAAAAATATGAACAAAATTAAATTATCAAAAAACTAAACCCTACAGAAATGAAATACGTTTTACACCACCACACATCCTACCCAGACTGAGGTCCACCTCTCCCACATATATTGAAAACAACAATTTAGAATTTTAGACATTGTTGTAGAAGAGCAGAAGAAAGCTTAATTGTGTCATTTAAAATTTAAATTTTTTTGCAAATATTCAAACAAGTATCAACAATCAGATATAAAATGACGTAAGATATCTTCATATTTTATTCTTCATATTTTATTCATCTATCTTCATGAGAAATATAAAATAATTAGTTATAAGTAATATAAGTAGCACTGGAATAAAAAAAATAATTCATGGCCTATCTCCCTACCCAACTTAAAAGAGTAGGCTTGGGAGACAGTCAGCAAACAAACTTTTTTAAATGTGGCCTGACGTTGTTAGGTACATTTTATAGTCCATGTATGACAACATCAATGAATTTGAAAATCCTTCAAAGGGTTCAGGACATACAGAGCGGACACAAAATGGAAAGATAAAACCTATGACCTTGAGTTGTGACCTTGACCTTGAGCCAACATGGCTGACTCATGAGTTCTGCAAAATGTCTTGATGAGGTGATCATTTGACCAGTTTCATGAAAATCCTTCAAGGGATTTAGGAGAGACAGAGCGGACACAAAATGGAAGGCTCAAACCTTCGACCTTGAGTTGTGACCTTGAGCCAACATGGCTGACTCATGAGTTCTGCACATCGTCTTAATGAGGTGATCATTTGACCCAAGTTTCATGAAAATCCTTCAAGGGGTTTAGGAGATATAGAGCGGACACACAAAATGGAAGGCTAAAACCTTTGACCGGAGTTGTGACCTTGACCTGACATGGCTGACTCATGAGTTCTGCACAACGTCTTGATGGGAACTCAATTTACTCAAATTACTTGACTGGGTGGGGGTCAGATCACTCTGTGATTCTGAGGTCGTTGTTATATGTTCAGTGCCATCTTTAGTTGAATCATCTCTTTTGTTCAATTTATCAATGTTATTTGTATCTTTCCCTGGTATAACTAAAGTCTGGTTCGTTTTCTTAGGGACAGGAGAACCGAAAAAGTCGTGCAAAGTTGCTTTTCCTTACGGTGCGGTGGCCATTTTGACACAATGACGGTGCGATTATCACACGTTATTTTTTCAAATCTGTTGCAGTGATCTCCCCTGGAGGCATCACTATTTACCGTGCAAGATCGGCACATTAGTGATCATTATCGGGTTAGATTTTTAGATTTTTCTGGCGCGCCAAAGGCCCACCAAGGCATTTTTTTGTGCGCCATTCGTATTTTTTTCGCGTCAATAGCGCAAAAACACAGCCTCGGCATAACTCTGAACATCTTTTTATTTGTAAGAACAATTTATCTTTGTAAATAAACAAAATAGTTCGTTTCAGAGACACTTTTAACATAAATCAAAATTCTGTGCCTGAATAGGTGATGGAAGTAGTAGCTGAGTGCAGGGTCCACATGCATTTTTCCTTTTAGTATAAAGGAATAAACTTTGCGCTTTTACTTCGAAGCTGCCCTGTCCAACTCCAAGTGGAAGTTCAATTATATTTTAATCTTTCTGGATTTGATACACTTCCATTTGGCCAGAACAGCTTTGAAGTTAAACTCACGAATGATCACCCTACCCTCAATTACTACCTACATTTGTATGTAAGCTAATGATGTTCTTTCAACCATTTCGTTTGGAATTTCGGGCATTCAGCTTTTTTTTCATGAAGAGACTTCACCAGGTGTTTCTCCACCTTGTTGTTATTCTAATCTCTACTCGTCCTCGCGAATGAAAGCAAAGTTTGGCTTTCCAAAGGCTTCAATTTCTTCTTCGGTGGCATTTTGACACTTTGCGAAAACGGGTTATTTTTGCCTGGTAATCATTATCACTATTTTAACTAATCTGACGCCATCCTATGAAATATTGTGTTATTTTTCTTATGGGCAATATCTCAACTCGCGTCTTACACTAATGTACGACATTCAGATTTGAATCCACTAGCCCGTTCGGGCTACCAGATAGGAAATTTTCCAAGCCCAACACCAATTTCACTAGCTCGAACTTTAACACCTTAAAATACTTAATTTTTGCACCATATAACATTTTGTTTTACAGACATCTCTATGCATGTTTGAAGGAATAAAAAAGACATACAGTACATGTTTGCCATGTTTTCGAAAAATTTTAACTCTAATACTCCAGTCCAGATCAGCATCGCCCGAGTCCAAAAGCATCGGACATGACACTCCTTGCCAAATGAAATCTAAACTGTAACGCCCGATTTTTTAGGATCCGCACTCGCCAATTAATGCTACTCGGGCTGTTCACAATTTACAAGATGTCAAAATGAGTGCTGAATACACACACGTTGATAGCATAATTTAGGCTCCGCCTACTGCAGGTACTTGTGAGATTTTCGCGAGAAGTGTGAAAGCTAATCAAATTATCCGTTACACTAGACGTGATTGTATTCAGCCAATTAGCGCTGCGGTTTCGTCTTTGACACTTTGCGTTTGATTGTCAACTCGTGAGAGTGCAAAAAAAACAACAATAATTCAATAAGTGTTCCTCAGTCTGGACGATGCGTGATGCCTTCTTAGCGCAGGGATATAAATTAACACTCGCCCAGTGCGACCAGATTTGAAGCTGGTCGAGTTAGTTTTCCAAAATAGTCGCCCAGCCGGCAAATGGCTTTGGATTCTCCTATTAATGTCAATATTCTGGTTTTTTCCGAGACTGTCTTATTAATATGCACTATGTCACTTAAATCGACCAATCAAAATTACCGATATATACTATGACCAATCGGAATACGCGGATCATTTACTCCGTCACTAACAATGGCTGCGCCCATAGAAATACAGCACTAGAAAGTAGAGGTTTATTGAAGGTTGTTAAAGAGCTTAGAACAGCCGGTCGCGGCGACAAAAGGAAATATTATCAGGATTATTTAAAGACCTAAAGGCCAATGAGGACTTTTAATGAACAAGAGGACCATGATGGTCCTGAATCGCTCACCTATCCCCACATGACCCAGTGTTGAACTGAGTATGACGTCGTTATTTCTATTATTTGACACAGTGACCTAGTTTTTGAGCACATGTGACCTAGATATCATCAAGATAAAAAATTCTGACCAATTTTCATGAAGATCCATTGAAAAATATGACCTCTAGAGGTTACAAGGTTTTTCTATTATTTGACCTAATGACCTACTTTTTGAAGGCACGTGACCCACTTTTGAACTTAACCTAGATATCATCAAGGTGAACATTCTCACCAATTTTCATGAAGATCTCATGAAAAATATGGCCTCTAGAGAGGTCACAAGGTTTTTCTATTTTTCGACCTACAGACCTAGTTTTTGACCGCACATGACCCAGTTTCGAACTTGACCTAGATATCATCAAGCTGAACACTCTCACCAATTTTCATGAAGATCCACTGAGAAATATGGCCTCTAGAGAGGTCACAAGGTTTTTCTATTTTTAGACCTACTGACCTAGTTTTTGAACGTACGTGACCCAGTTTTGAACTTGACCTAGATATCATCAAGATGAACATTCTGATCAATTTTCATGAAGATCTCTTGAAAAATATGGCCTCTAGAGAGGTCACAAGGTTTTACTATTTTTAGATCTACTGACCTAGTTATTGACCGCACATGATCCAGTTTCGAACTTGACCTAGATGTCATCAAGTTGAACATTTTGACTAATTTTCATAAAGATCCCATGAAAAATATGGCCTCTAGAGAGGTCACAAAGTTTTTCTATTTTCAGACCTACTGACCTAGTTTTTGACCGCACGTGACTCAGTTTCAAACTCGACCTAGATATCATCAAGGTGAACATCCTGATCAATTTTCGTGAAGATCCATTGAGAAATATGGCCTCTAGAGAGGTCACAAGGTTTTTCTATTTTTTGACCTACTGACCTAGTTTTTGACCCCACGTTGACCCAGTTTTGAACTTGACCTAGATATCATCAAGGTGAACATTCTGACCAATTTTCATGAAGATCCATTGAGAAATATGGCCTCTAGAGAGGTCACAAGGTTTTTCTATTTTTAGACCTACTGACCTAGTTTTTGAACCCACGTGACCCAGTTTTGAACTTGACCTAGATATCATCAAGGTGAACATTCTGACCAATTTTCATGAAGATCTCATGAAAAATATGGCCTCTAGAGAGGTCACAAGGTTTTTCTATTTTTAGACCTACTGACCTAGTTTTTGACCGCACATGACCCAGTTTCGAACTTGACTTAGATATCATCAAGATGAACATTCTGACCAATTTTCATGAAGATCCTTTGAGAAATATGGCCTCTAGAGAGGTCACAAGGTTTTTCTATTTTTTGACCTACTAACCTAGTTTTTGACCCCACGTGACCCAGTTTCGAACTTGACCTAGATATCATCAAGCTGAACATTCTGACCAATTTTCATGAAGATCCATTGAGAAATATGGCCTCTAGAGAGGTCACAAGGTTTTTTCTATTTTTAGACCTACTGACCTAGTTTTTGACCCCGCGTGACCCAGTTTCGAACTTGACCTAGATATCATCAAGGTTAACATTCTGACCAATTTTCATGAAGATCTTATGAAAAATATGGCCTCTAGAGAGGTCACAAGGTTTTTCTATTTTTAGACCTACTGACCTAGTTTTTGACCACATGTGACCCAGTTTCGAACTTGACCTAGATATCATCAAGACGAACATTCTGACCAACTGTCATAAAGATCCCGTGAAAAATGTGACCTCTAGAGTGGTCACAAGCAAAAGTTTACGGACTGACGGACGACGGACGCCACGCGATCACAAAAGCTCACCTTGTCACTATGTGACAGGTGAGCTAAAAATGGGCTGTTAACAGACCGCGTCTGCATAGAACACTGACCACAACATGGTTTGTACTTTTTGTACAAGTAATAATTTCGTAATTGCGAGTCCTGTAACTCGACAATGTAACAAAATACTAGAATTCAGATGGCCTTAAGCGTGCAGCCTCTATCCATTTTGCATTTTGCCCATACACAACCCAAATCATCTAGTGCTGCAAAACTCATTCAAACTTTAAGTGTGTCTGTGTTTGAGAGGCTGTGTCCTATATTTAGAACATGTCATGCACTGGCTGATTACAACTTACCTTTTCAGTGTGAGTTTGATGAGTGTTCTGTAATTATATTTAAGAAATTGATGTGTTTTGGCAGGAAGCAAATTACAAGACTTATTATTAAGTATGTCGATCTAAACCGCTGTTAGTATATTTTTCCGCTAATAATAGCTGGGCCCCTAACTTTTAGGCTGAATCCTAGAATTTGCCTGTAAGGAGCCCAGTTGGCTAATAGGGTCTGAGTGTTAATTTATATCCCTGTAGCGTTTATTAATGGAGATCATATGAAATCACGATGCTATACTCGTTTAATAAAATTAATTAGCATAATTTTTTAATCAAATTAGGAAAATTCGGTAGCCTGGTCGGGCTTGTATCTGCGGAAAATCAGTAGCCCGAGCTGGAATTTGGAAGCCACAGGCTATCGGACTACCGCGAATTTCGAACACTGTTACACTCGAAAGACCAAAATAGTGGAGAAAATTTCCAATGAAATTTCAATGCTGAAGATGGGGTTTTAAATGCTGACTTTGTTGCTAATATGAGATAAATTCAAATAAAACTTACATGTTTCAAAAGGGGATTCAATTCCTCATTAATTTATGTAAAAATTATCAAATAATTTCCAAAACTTAGAATTTTCTGGTGATTTAAACCTATGTATGTACAGTACACGATTAACCTTTACCATGTCTACACGCTATATATGCGCAAGCGATAAAACCAATAAATTTATCCTCCATTATTTTGGTCCTTCGAAGTTTTGACGTTTAGATTGCCTGTCACAAATATAAAACAATCTAAACGTCGAATTATTTTGACTATCATTATCACTGGATGCTCTATGGAGAAAAAAGCGAAATTCTAGTGCCTAATTTACAATAAGCAAGTATCGGCAAGTCCGAATTGCAGCGAAAAGTCGCAATTTGTGCAAAAGATCCATGGCCGCTAAAATGCATTTGAGCAAAATTTATACAATTTTCGCCAAAATATCATGAGATTATCGCAGCTAAAAATGATCTCTAAAAACTATTGGTGCTTAAAATTGTGAAATTCACTGCTTTAAAATTGGGAAGCGACCAAAAATTGACTTTCGTAGAGTGAGGTAAAAAAGCTCTGCTGTTGGTTTTTCACGTCAAGGATGGGGTTGCAACCCGGTTCATTACCGAGTGTTATAACGTACAAACGAATACAGACCTAACAGGAGCAATTTCACTTCTCTTGCCGCCTTTTCTCCATCTGCCCTTAGCTGTTTTTCGATTTGTTTTGATCTTTCTTGCGCCGCTTTGTCGTCAGAACTCACCGCACACCCCATGTTTCAAGCGTCTATCGCAAATTGATCACAAACCAGGAAAAGACTTTATTTTTAACGCTTTTTTGTCGGTTATCCACAAAATCAAAATAACAATTTACTCCGACGTGAATTTTCTGATTAATTTTCCAATTTACATGGTTTTAATCCAAAATTAAAACTAAATTTTAGTGAATTTGAATGTTGTTTGTGTTGTTTTCAAGTCAATCGATGTTTGAAGAGCAACTTGCCCGGATGTTGAAGCACTCTAAGATCTCGTTTTCGGCGAGATGTCGCGAGAAGGTAAAAAGCGTCTGTAATTCAAATTAGCCAATGGCTATCAAATTTTGTAAGACATGGCGGCGCGAAATTTCAAAGAGCGTCAAAACGGGTTGTGTGAGTCTATTGACCAGGTCAGTGGAGATATAGATAATATTGTATTAGAGATATCTGACATCTTTACTAATGCCGAAAGCTCGTCAAATATGATAAAAAAGTTAATTGTAGAGAGAAAAATAATAAGTTCAAAAAAATAAACAAAATAGATCTAGAGCGGGTGTGGGTATTTCCGAACAGTTAAGCAATAATGTTGAATGTTCGAAAATACCCACTTATATTGCCATTTAAAAACAACTTGTTTATAGAGTGATTCCAGCTGATTTAGCGTGTATAATTCCGAACTATATAAGTATACAGATATTGTCAGTATAGTGTATTGAAGATATTACCTATTGGACGTGTATTTCCGAACAGAGGGGGTAATTCCGAACAACAGGGGGGCTAATTCCGAACAGTTCCAACTTCTTAAAAACAGAATGTTTGTTTGTTTACAATGATAAACAAAGACATTCTTTACGGTATTACTTGCATTTTTAACAAAGAAACTTTATAAAACAAAACATATAACTGGAATTTACAGAGCATCTGTATCTAAACCTAAATTTGCAGAAGCACAGCACAACATCTGTGACAACTTTCTACATGATTAATGTCCGAAACATTTAATATGGTATTAACACCCTTATACATGATGGAGTGTGCAGTGTTAAAAATGTCTTAGAATCTGTGTTTAAATTAACAGTATTTGCATTCAAACGGAAGTTCGTCTGTATAGCCCAATAATTCATCTGCCACACATTTAGGGTGAAATCTGCATCCACAATTGATGCATGTAGGGTTTTTTCACATGCATAGCAGTAACGTGGACCTTGTCGTGCAGGGTTGTCTTGGCACGCAAAATTTGCTTGCAACTCTTGACAAGCTCATGCTATTGCTACATGAGTCGCCGCCTCCTCTACCAGAGTCGGATCATATTGCACATGTTTAAAACAAGCCAATATGAATGAAAAGAAGTTGAACTCATTTTACAAAGTAGTAGATTTATTTATTTGTTACTGTATCTTTTTTTATATATATATTTATTTATCAACTTATTTATTTATTTATAATCTAGCTCTAGTTATTTGCTTCAAATATAGTACAAGTCTTTATATATACTTATTTTGGATAAACTGTTCCTCATACATTGATTGTTTGGAATTAGCCTCACATTAATTAACAAGTGTGTCTAATTCCGAACGGCTTCTTTGATCTTTCAACGTTTTCCATAATGAGAAATGCAGTTAACTCCCTTCCCACGGGACACTTGTGATGTAAGAATTCCATCAAAACATTGTCAGCGGTAAAAACCAATACTTTTAGATCCTTACATACTACTTACATCAAAATACGAAAACAGGTAAGAACGACATGCATGCAAGCTGTCGTATAAATTCTAGTCTGTTATTTTGAAAAGGTGCGCGACAAAACTTTGCATTCATTGCAATATGATATGGAATTCGTTGTTATCATGTATGTGACGCCGTGGATTAGATTGGTGCCTTTCAAGAATACGAAAATGTCATTGGAAAAATGTGTTCGGAATTACCCCCCTGTTCGGGATTACCCACACCCGCTCTAGATCTACTAAACCTTGGTATGATTATGACTGTGTAACAGTCTCAGGAAAAATGTGCAGCCTCGACCAGGATTCGAACCTCGGACCTTCGGCTTACCGTGCCAACGCTCTACCAATTCTACCTACCGAGGCTACCCGATGCGAGAACCGCTATACAAATGCAAATCAAAAAGGAAAGAATTCATGTTGGCAAAGAAAAAATTTAGAAGCCTAAATTCACAGCAGAATTTTCAAGCATTGAAATAAGCTAGCAAAAGTTATAAAAAGGAAATCAGTAAAAAATTCCACAAGTATAAGTCTGTAAACCAGAAGCTTAAAAATGTACGGGCGGCAGTCCAATCCTAAATCGTACTGGTCGCTATTGAATAAATATTCTAACAAAAAAGATAAAGTCATGTCTAATATTACCTCTGAAGCTTTTTTTGAGCATTTCAGCAAACTTAATGAATCTGATATTGATGATGATTCAGATTTTGATATAGATCTAAATAATATCTCTGAATATAATCAAGAACTTAATTCTGCCATTTCAGTTACTGAAATAATGTTTGCTATTAACAGTCTTCATAATAATAAAGCCTGCTCACCTTATGACAATATTTTGAACGAGTATATAAAGAACTCCAAGGATGTAATGTTACCGGTATTACAAAGTTTATTTAATTTAATACTAAATTCTGGCTGTATACCAGAATCCTGGTGTAAAGGTGTAATTTTCCCAATCTATAAGAAAAAAGGAGACATAAATAGCCCTGATAATTACAGGGGTATAACCATTTTGAGTTGTCTTGGTAAACTTTTCACTAGTATACTGAATAATAGGCTTAATAACTTTTTAGAAGAATCAGGTCTTTTAAATGAAGAGCAAGCAGGTTTTCGTAAATCTTACGGAACAATTGACCATATATTCTCTCTCAAAATGATAATTGATTTTTATCTTAGTAAAACTAAATCGTTTTACTGTGCGTTTGTAGATTACAAAAAGGCGTTCGACTCTGTAAACAGAATCTATTTATGGAAAAAACTTCAAGCTCACTCAATAGATGGTCAAATTTTTAAGGTAATTTATAATATATATTATAAGGCAAAATCCTGTGTTAAGTGTGCGCAAGGTGTTTCATCTTTCTTTACTAGCACGACAGGTGTTCGTCAGGGTGAAAACCCCTCACCGATTTTGTTTTCTATCTTTCTAAATGATCTAGTTGAACATATTTCAGGTAAATACAATGGTTTAGTACTTTTGTCAAATACCATTAAAGATAATTTAAGTGATGACACGGTAGAAGTTTACTTAAAACTATTTTTGCTTCTTTATGCGGATGACACGGTTATATTTGCAGAAAATGAAAAAGATTTTCAGTCTGCATCAAATGCTATGCATAGTTACTGTTCTATGTCGAAGTTAGAAGTTAATACATCTAAAACTAAAATTCTAATTTTCAGTAAAAGGAAAAGTAAACAATTGCCATCTTTTTATTTCAACAATAAAAAATTAGACTTTGTAGAAGATTTTTGTTATTTAGGAGTTAAGTTTAATTACAGTGGCAATTTTGGTAAAACTACTAAATACCTTTGTGAACAAGCTAGAAAGGCAATGTATTTTGTTCTTCAGAAATCCAGGTCTCTCTGTTTAGACATAGATCTTCAGTTACAATTATTCGATAATATGGTCACACATATTTTTCTGTATGGCGTAGAAACCTTGGGTGTTGGTAACATTGAAATCATTAAGCACTTCCAGTTGAAGTTTTTAAAATTACTGCTTAATTTCAAAAAGTCAACTCCGAATGTAATGGTGTTTGGTGAATTAGGATCTCTACCAATTGAATTTACTGTCAACAACAGAATTTTAAATTTTTGGTGTAAAATTATGAATTCTAAGTCTGATAAAATATGTAGCATTTTGTACAAACTTTTGTATGAACTAGATAAACAAAATATTTACCACTCTCCTTGGATAACTTATGTCAAAAATTCACTACAAAATTTAGGTTTTGCTAACTATTGGGAAGATCAGCCCGTTTTATCTTCATTATTCTAAAATAGGATAAAAGATCAGTACATGTATGTGCAAACTTGGAATGAGCAACTGGCAAATTCAAGTAAATGTTCCACTGATAAGGTATTTAAAAGTTTTACCAAGGAATCTAGCAACATCCCTCTGTCAGTTTAGATGCAGTAATCATAAACTTCCTATAGAAAAGGTGAGTTTTATTGGTTTGAACCGTAACATGAGAGTCTGTGAACAGTGTCCCTACAATAGATTAGGAGATGATTTTCATTATTTATATGAGTGTGAATTATTTAAGGCTGATCGTAAAAAATACCTTCCCTTAATTCATAGGAGACCCAATATGTTTAATTTTGAAAAACATTTTACAAGCCATGATAAAACAGATCTTCTTAAGCTTGCAGTATTTGTCAAAAATAAAATGATCTATACATATACCTCAATTTTCCTTAAATTTCTTCTTTTTTTTTTCTTTTTTAACTTTTCTAATTCAATAATTAAGATATTTTGAAAGTTTGACAATGTGTCTTTTTACGAACATGAGTCTCAGAATGTTTAAATGTTCTTGTTAAATGTTACTGTGGATAGTTTAACTGTCATTGAGCAAAATTCTATAATGATATTTCATTTTTCCATACTGTATTAGAAAGTGCCAACGTATTTTACATTGTATAATAGTCTTAACTATCATCGGGCAAGATTCTGTAATGATACTTAATCTCACAACATTAATAAGTTCAAAGCTGTTTTACATTGTATAATATGCTTTACCTTTCACTGGGCAAGATTCTTAATTATACTTCATCTCACAATATTAGAAAGTATGATGCTGTTTTACATTGTATAATGTGCTTTATGATAGACTGACTACTTTTAGCATTGTATTTCATGCCTTTTATGAAAATTGTAAATGTTGATGCCCATATGGGCCAAACATAAAAAAATAAACTTGAAACTTGAAACTTGTTGACTGCTTTGAAAAATTGGGACTCACTCAAGTTTTCATATTGGGCGTCTATGGCAAAAGCAGTTTTGATAACATTTTCGCTAACAGAAATTTTCTAGATCTAGATCTACAATGTAGAATATTTAATGAAACTTTTCACAGCCGTAGAATCTAAATAATAGAAGATTCTTTCACTGGTTGTAGGTGCAGATGGCAATTTCCGGCCTCGAGGGTAACTGTTTAGGCGGTAACGAGGCTCCTGCCGAGTTATCGCCTAAACGGTTACCCTCGAGGCCGGATATTCCCACCTGCACCTATAACCAATGACAGAATATTTTTCTTGCATACCGATTTCAAGAAATAATAATAATAGCTTTAATAAAATCAATCGAACGGCTTTCTTTTTAGAACTATTTCTTATATAGCAGCGTATTTAAAACAAGCGCGGGAAACTAACGTCCGTAAACAGGAAAGACGCCGTGACGTTTCAAAGACAAATAACAATGTTTAGTTCCGGTTTTGTTTTATCAGTTGCAGCGTAAAGTTATGAATTTTTGATAAAATAACGTGTTTGGAATCCAGAAATTTACTATCAGGAACAAGGAGGAACTGTCAAGATTTTGGATTTTTATTCCGTTTTTTTGAAATAAAATATAAATTACTACATAAATCTTCTACACATATGTAGTCCGTCATACGTCATTTACAGCACGAGAGTCATCTAAGATGGATTTTTCCAGCACCGGTAAAAATACCGGAAATCCCCGTCTGGTATGCAAGAAACAGATGGTCTATAATGTGGTAAAATAAAATGTATAGATCTAGGTCTGTAGAGATCTACTTGTTTTTTTGTTTTTTTTTAATGTTTGCCCATGATTTAAAAGATCATTTGCGTAAACGGAGTCCAGGTTTTATTCTGTGTTTTCCCGATAAATTTAGGTTAAAACACACTAAATAGCTGTTCTTCTTTATTATTTTATATAAAATTGACATATTTCCAATGGTTGCAGCACACATTATGACCCATTTTAAATGTCTGTAGATCTAACTTACATCTTCTTGAAGAATATTGTCAGTGCTGAATAAAAAAAAGAAAAATAGAATATAGATGGGTCATGTTTGATGGAAGAAAAATATTTTCAGTCAAACACGCAAACTGCAAAATTAGCTAAAAAACGAGACCCCAAATTGCAGTGGTGATATATGATCTAAGTATCCACGACAAATTCTGTCATGTTATTATTTCATTATAAAACACTACCTGCACGTCATGATCAAGCATAGATCTGCCAAGTGATTTCAGCAAAAATAAAAGCAAAGAAAATAAGGAAAATAGCTCTACAGAGCAAACAAGAGTGCCAGAATGTCACAATATACGCCCGTCACAGCAAATTTCTTTACACTAGCACCTGTATTTGCAAATGAAATTTTAATTTGTGGTTGTTTTGTAATTATTGTAATTCATTTGTTTTTCTAAGTCCACAAAAAACTCCTTACCAGGTAGACATACCTTAAAATACACCTAAAATTTGAAAGTAACATCTATTGTGTACCTCAGAAAAGTTGTCTTGGTTTTCCCTACGGTCATTATAAAAAAAGTTACAGTATAAGTTATTTATAGTAACAACTAAGGGAAGTTAATCTTTTAAAAAAATCCAAAAAATAAAAAATAAAAATTGTAAGTCCACACAAACATTCTGCCCAGGTAGAGATAGGTCAAAATACACCTCAAAACTGGATGTAACATGCATGTTGTACTACAGAAAAGTGGTCTCGATTTTTGCCTACGACCAGTAATGAAAAAGTTACAATATAAGCTATTTATAGTAACAACAAACGGAAGTAATTCTAAAGAAGGGACCTGGGCATGATACTCTGTCTCATGATGGTGCACAATTGTGCCAAGTTACATCAAAATCCCTCCATGCATGAAGAAGAAATGCTCCGGACAAAGTCATTCTTGTATCTGACCTTTGGCCTCTAAGTGTTAGACCTAGTGACCTGGTTTCATCAATATCCCTCCATGTATGAAGAAGACATGCACATTGCTCCGGACAAAGTCTGTGGACGCCGCCTGCCCGTCCATCCGCCCGCCCAACCCGCCAGGGGCGTTCCCAAACGGGCGTATTAAAAAAAATGTACAATTTGAATCCGCCATTTTTTTTGCGCAATGTTCCTATTTAGTGTCTGTATGCCTTTAATAACGTTACGCTATTACTTCCGGTTCAACAAACGTGCGGAACACCTTAATCCTGATCTTTTTTCAAAACTTAAGAACTGATCGACAGTAGATCTAGATCTTCCACAAATATAAAAAAAAAAGACAGGGTCGTTTAGGCCTACTTGATTTTTCTACTGATTTGAAAATTTTCTACCAGTCTGGATTTTTTCCCAATGACTCGACTCGGCCTACCAACCGACTTGTTTCTACATATAATAATTTTTGCCAAGCATTAGACGAAGGTAAAGAAGTCCTTTCAGTCTTCTGTGATATTTCGAAAGCTTTCGACCGCATATGACATTAAGGTCTTCTGTTCAATATAATTTCTTTTTCAGCTGTCTCATATGTCAAAGAGAACGCATAGATCTTCTAAATCATATTCAGCAAATAATCCCCGTTACACAAAATACACTGTTATAGAGTTATTCCTCATTCCTCAATTACAAGCACATTAATTAAATAATTCAATATTTATACATATATATAAATATATACAGAAATAAAGAGATCTGATAGGTATTTCTAATTTCTAGAACAATTAATAATAGATTTGTATCCCAGGTTCTTTGCCATTTTAGCTTTCACGGAAGTCCTTAAAGTCCATGTGTATAAAGTGACATTCCTGACCTATCTGTTTCGTTACCATCTTCTTAGGTCTATATTAATACATTTGTAGACCTACATGATAAATTTGTTTAAGTTTAGATAACAGTTCAAATTTTTATATCTAAAATGAAGTCTTTTTTAACCTATTTTAAAACTACAGTTTGACAAATTTATGTCATAAACGAAGAAACTACAAGCAGAACATGTACGATGGTTTATTTACATTTGTATTTTGTTACCGTTGAAATTACATTATATTATAAAGCGAGAAAGTTTCTAAAAAAAAACATTAGATCTATAGCTTCCTATCTCTATGTTGATATTTGTATAGATTCTGTTAAAAGTGAAACTTTTCACAGTTGTAACTAAACATACATCTATTGCCTGTCATATGGTCAAATAAAATGGAATGTTCGAACATTCGCGTGTTTTTTAGAACTATATTTGTCCAAAGAAGTATAAAATACATTTATTTTTTATAGCTCTTTGATTTATCCATGATTAAAGATCCAGATTTCGGGATAATTTTAAGACAGTAGATCTACACTCTAGTGATTTGAAATTATTTCTCGTGTGTTACAGATTCTAGATCTATTTAGTTTTTAGAAAAAGCTTAGAAACATTGTCGTTTTTATAAATTTTCACAACGGCTGATTTTCGGCTTTTTCAGAAATAATACATAGAATATCGAAATAATACAAAGAGGTTATTAGGCGATTACCCTGAGTGAATTATACACGCGGTATATAACCAATTCGTATTGTTGAGAGATATGATTCTGTTATATATCATTTATTCTAATATGTCTGTTATGTAAACATGTAGATGAATCAGGGAAGCACTATTTTATGGCGCATGTAAAAGTAAGATATTGGTAAATTTTCTGCATTAATTCAAACGGCTTACTACCTTCTGCACAGTATTTTTGATTATTTATAAGAATATCTTGCAGAAAATTTTATGTCGATAAGTTTGTACCACTAGTCGTCGCCTAAAATGTGTGGATCAGTCCCTTTTAAATCACAGAAAATATTTAAAGATGCACACTAATCCAAAGGTTGACCACCTCCAAATCAAATGCACGCTACTGTAGTCGGTAATCCGCTTCTTTGTTTACATAAAAGAAAATCTTAAAAGTGTTAGAGTATCATTTGAAACTTAGAATTATGAAAATAATACCTGGTGCCCATCGTGAAAGTTAACACAAAAACCGAGACTGTCCGTCAGAGATCGGTCTGCTCCGTTATTTGGAGCCGGTGTCAAACAGGTACTCTTCTTCGCCAATGTAACGTTGTATTAATAGTTTTGATCATAAGGTTCAATCACAGTGCTTTTAAAGATATATGAGAACGGTAATTAACAAAAATGGCATAATAGGCATTCTACCAAACTGAAATTTGCCTAATTCTGAGTAATTTGCATCTGTATAATATAATAATCATCTACCTAACTACGACAGATAGATTTGACAACTTTTTAGATTCAATAACGTCGTATTTTGTGTAAATATTTACTTTCAAGATTTCGAGATTTTATTTCTACAACAATATTTCTGGGCAAATCGCCGAATATGCCTCCATAGGCCTACGGTAGCGCACTGACGAAAGCAATGAAATAAACTAGAATGTGTCTGTAGGACACAGGATGTGCCCCCACTGGTACATTTGTCACAGATAAGGGGCAAAAAAAATCAAATATTTGCAGTCTTACTGGGATATAGCCTCAACAAACATTTTATATAAAGGATTCATTATTCTAGGCCATATACTTTTTGAGCTATGAGCATCACAAACAAAAAACCCACTATTTTGGCTATTTCAAGGGTCGTAACTCTGTATTTAGCGCTAAAATCTCTAGAAGAATGCCAAGTGTGCAAGGTCAAATCACGATAAAGACTCATGCAAGGTTTCATGAATTAACATCAAATACTTTTTGAGCTAGGCACGGCATTAGGTGAAAATGTGCATTTTTGACTATTTCAGGGGTCATAACCCGGGAAATAGCGGCGAAACCAGACAAAAAATAGGAAATGCGCAAGTTCATATCATGATTAGGACTCATGCAAGGTTTTATCAATTTATATCAAATACTTTTCGAGCTAGGTGCGTCACAAGGTAAAAATGTGCATTTTTGACTATTTCCGGGGCCATAACCCTGATTATAGGGAGTGGAGCCAGAAGAAAAATAGGAAATGTGCAGGTTCATATCATGATTAGGACTCGTGCAAGGTTTCATCAATTTATATCAAATACTTTTTGAGCTAGGCAGGTCACAAGGGGAAAATGTGCATTTTTGACTATTTCAGGGGCAAAAACTCTGGAAATAGTGGTCAGAGTCAGACGAAAAATAGGAGGTGCGCAAGTTCATATCATGATAAAGACTCGTGCAAGGTTTCATCAATTTATATTAAATACTTTTTGAGCCAGGCGCGTCACAAACTTTTTTTCGGACGGACGCACGGACGGACGGACGGACGCACGTACACGACCAAATCTATATGCCCCACCACTCATAGTGGGGTCACAAATAGTAGAAAACCACATGTTGCAGGCTCATCACGTCATGTATAGACTGGTCGAATGCACTCAGTATTTACACTGGCAACATCCATTTTGGTAAATACATCGTTCTTACAATTTGAATGCAAATATTTTGATATGCATGCATATTCATCATTGTTCATTAGATCCGATTTAGATATTTTTTCTGCCGTGATACATAAAGCGTGATCATTGTCACGAGTGCACGTGTAGTTCGTGTTACTATTCATACCATATAAACTCCATTGCCTGCAATTATTACATGTTGAAGACAATAACTAACTCAGGAACCGCCATTTCTATAACATAACCGTGATTTTTCTGAACTTTAGTGTAGACCTATATTGATTAAAATATAGTGCCAAGGGTAGCCATATTTCAAAATCTTCCGTTGAAGCGTCTTTACGCCACAAAACCAAACCCCATGATTCAGCTACTTTGGGAAGGTGGAGTCTGCGATATATATGGAAGCACTCGTGACATTATTGTACGTCAGCATTTCTAGTTCATGGCAATTTCTATTGATTGATATATCTGGCCCCGTGTTCACAAACCATTTCCAGTCTCAGCTGAGTTTGATAATGAAACTTTATTTGTTATTCATATCTTAATAGCATGTTTTAAACTAAATTTGAAGTTAATAACTACTTCCATATGACTATTCAGTATTGATTGTCTGTTTCAGTTTGAATTTAACCTTGCAGTTTTAGAAAAGTTGATATCAAAATTTCAAACTCAAACTCAGCTGAGACCGAAAAATGTTTTGTGAACACGGGGCCCAGGTTATCTTTGTAGATTAAATGACACCGAATCGAGCATTATTAGCATGACTACTTACTAATTTAGTGGTTTCTTTCTTAATTAACCTTGACCCTGCTAAATTTCTAAAATGGATGGTCCATCGTTCAATTTGGGCAGTACCGTTTGTTTATCAAAAGGGTGTTCACTGAAAATTTACGGACTGAATAGCGAACAGTGTAGACTAATCAGCCTGCATCTCGCAAAGGCAGAATGACTTGCCGCCAGCGGACTTAAGGTTAAAGTTTTACCGCAGATTTATGTAACTTACCTAGCAGTGAGGCAGCCATGAGGCAGCTGCCTCTGTGGTTTTCTTTTTTAGTATGAACTCACAATTTCTCTGTTTTGTAAAAATAAAACATCTCACAAAACACCAAGGCAAAATGGACTGATGTAGATGAAGAATAACCGAATTTTCTCCTACTTTTCCTTACGTGTTCACGAAAATGGCTTACCAGATCTAGTCATATTTATATACTAGTTAGTATAACTGAGCTGACAATGTTTTGTAAAGCATTCATTAAAATCTTCTTTGTTGCTGTACTTTTGAAATATAAATTTCTTTGTCTAATTCTAGTAATTCAGAATATGTTTGTATTGTAAACTTATTGTTAATGTGTCACATAAGCAATGTCCCAAAACATACATAATAATAAGGGATTTGTCGTTCCTGAGTGTTGGCGCTCTTCAAAAGAACAAAATGACAGAATTCAGTCACCATATATTTAGTCTGATATTTTTTCACAAGTTTAAGGACAATCTAAGTTGTGTTTGTTGTCCTGGCCGCGTGTTCACAAACCATTTTTTCAATCTCAGCTGAGTTTGATAATGAAACTTTATTTGTTATTCATATCTAAATAGCATGTTTAAAACTAAATTTGAAGTTAATAACTACTTCCATATGACTATTCAGTATTGATTGTCTGTTTCAGTTTCAATTTAACCTTGCAGTTTTAGAAAAGCTGATATCAAAATTTCAAACTCAAACTCAGCTGAGACCGAAAAATGTTTTGTGAACACGGGGCCTGGTGCATGCAGAGTTATGGATAACTCCCATAAATAGTCACTCATATGGATTTTTATCAAATACTTGTACTCACTTGTGTAAACATGACATTCAGTGTTGCTTTCAATTTTTTGTCTAAAAGACTAGTAGCTTAAAACGTACCATTTTTCTTCTAGAATTTCAAATTTTCTCAGGGAAAGCCCCAACCCAGTACTCTTATCATCAAGGCTAGATCTGTGTACATTTCGGCCTGAAATAACTTTAACTTGCACAACTATTTCTCGTAGCAAGTTAATGATCCCGTTCATGTAACTGAATTTTACAAGCTAGCAGTGTGTACTTTTTAACCAGATTTGCCCAAGTTTTGTCTGAAATGGCTTAAAACTACTGTTTAGAATTGGAAAGTTTCTCTTGGTTGACCGCTGAACCCTTAATATTCTCCGTGCATGGAGACATACTCGATGTGTGTGCGTGCGTGCGTGCGTATGTGTGTGTGTGGTTAGCTCATCTGAGCACAAAGTGCTCGGGGTGAGCTATTGTGATCGCTCACCGTCCGTCATCCGTCCGTCCGATCCCACATTTGCATACTTAGGTGGCTATAGGAACAATAGGTACTTTTTCTTTGATGTCATTCATTCCGTAAGGCTTTTATGTAGCTATTTTTCTTTTACGTGGCTAAAAGAACAATAGAGAGAACAAAAGAGTAGCCACATAAATACCAGTATGAAGAAACTTCCGTCCGTTCACACTTTCCACCGTCTTCTCTGAAACCATATGGCGGAAGCTAATGAAACTTGGCCTAGATATTTCTTGGGTGGTCCTCTTTGACACGCTTTTCAAGTGGTTCCGCTTGGTTGCACATAGAGAGCACCAGAGCTAAAATTAAACTGCTGGTTCGATTTTAAAATAATTTCACACAAATGGTCCTTGTGTGATCCTCTGCCAACTTTGTTCAAATTATTCAGATTTTTTTAAAAAGAAAGAAAAACAACATTTTTTCTTGTATGAAACTGCTGAATGGATTTCAAAATAATTTCACACAAATGGTCCTTGTGTGACCCTCTATCAAGAATGTTCAAATTATTTTGATTCGTCAAAAAACACGGCCTCCAGGGCGCGTGGTCATTTTTCTCTATATGTATATGGTGGAAACTTTAAAAATCTTCTTGTATGGAACTGCTAACCCGAATTGAAAATAATTTCACATAAATTGTCATTGTGTGACCCTCAACAAAGATTGTTCAAATTATTTTGATTCGTCAAAAAAGATGGCCAACAGGGGATGTGACCATTTTTTCCTTGTATGTATATATTGGAAACTTAAAAAATATTCTTGTCACAAACAGCAGTTCCAATTTTAAAATAATTTTACCCAAATGTTTCTTGGGTGACCCTTTACAAAGCTGGTAGAAATTATTCTGTTCCATTAAAACGCATTACCAATAGGGGGTGCGGTCACTATACCATGTTTATCCCTTATTTATGTAGTGGAAACCTTAAAAATCTTCATGTTTGATATCGTCATATCATATCATTCCCCCAATGTCTTACCCAACGTCTACCTCCGCTCCCCCCAACCCCACCCCACATCAACACATACACGCACGCACGCACGCACGCACGCACACACGCACGCACGCACGCACGCAGTGTCTGTCTGTATTTATTTTGTAGAACTTTTTAACTGTTTAAGCAAGCAACTAAACTCAGGTGAGCGATATACAGTCCAACCTGCCCTAACGGTCACCTCCGATCAGCGGTCACCTCCGGTCAGCGGTTATCATGACCTTCTTGTGTGTTTTTTTCAGGTCTGGTTTCTAGTACAGCACTGTCTATAAGGTATGACATGTATCGTGTAATATTGTTTCGTTGGGGCGGCCTTTGATTTTGGGCATGTTTTTTTTCAATGAAAATTTCATTCAACTTTCACCATGTTTTCCCAGCCAGGCAAGATATTTTTTAAATAAAAGAAATGTTCTCATTCCAGATTTATCTCTGCAGATCTTATACAGAAATATTATCTAATATAGAGTAAGAAAGGAATGCCCAGACTGAATGATGGCATTCTAAGTAAACGTACATCAGTCAGATTCGAGGGGGTCATCTCAAAACTGTTTTATGAAGGCGTGGTTACATGGTTACTTGTATAATGAGGATATATTAAGGGCAAAAAGGAAGCTATTTCACATTTTCATTATTCAGTTGAGAAAACGTAAAGAACATATTTTTTTTGCTGCACGTCGGTAATGTGCGGATTAAAATTAAGAATGTTGTAAATTTCATATTTAAAGTATTCACAAATACCAATTTTCAGAATTCCTGGATTGCAAGAATGGGTTTAAGTCCAGCAAGGGTTGCGCAAAGGTGGGGTGTGGTGTGTGTGTGTGGGGGGGGGGGTCAAGTCCACAAGGTATGTTATTTCATTCAAGGATATTTTGAATTCAAAAACATTTATTATACATAATAACTTTTTGACAAACCAGTCCAAAAATTTCACGTATTCACGGTATTGTAGATTGTAGTCCAGGCGTCTTCGTGACTTTAATCCGTTTAGTTTAGGGAAAAAGGTCATACTTTGGACTATACACTTTCTGTAAATTAATCTCTTGTGACGTCATTATAAATATGATGATACTGTCATGCTAAGAAAATAGAACCAGTATCTAAATTTTGATTTTATCCTCTTTCTTACACTACTCTAATTTAAGCTATTCATAAATAATTACACATTAAAGTGCAGTTTTATAAAACTATGTTTATCCCAATAAAGTTGCATGTCGTACAAGATTACAGAAATAATTCCGTTATAGAATACGCCTGGTTATTACATGCTTGGGGCAAGGTGGTTCTGGTCAACAATTTTTCGGATTGGAAATTTTTCACGATAATTATTGCATAGAAAGTTTATATGGAGACATAGCTTGGGATTGTGTTTGGGGCCGCTGGATTCAATGTCAATATCACTATTACTGAAAATATTTTTAGAAAGTACGTCTTCTCAATAAATTTATAAAAGAATGAATCTTTGCCTACATGTAGCTTAAAGAAAAACCAAGGCTTGGATTCTGTTTGGGCCCAGAAGGTTCATAAGTAAATGTGCTGTAAACTTACAAGTACTCGAACACGCTGGTCTACATTACATTTTTTGCATTTATGAATTTTGAAGAGTTGTGGTTAAATTCCCGGTCGACAGTTTACTTTGACGCCATTAGGATCAATGCGGTCGAATGTCACGGTGAAAATAGAATAAAAAATCGCTTAATAATTGGATGAAGCGGGTCAACAGCTTAATACCCCAGTCACACATACGGCGCGGATAGCTACGTCTAGCCACGGATAGAAACGTAGTAATCCGTATCGATCTGTACCTGAGCCGTACCGTAAAGTTGTAATTCGTATCAATCCGTACCAATCCGTACGGCTCAGGTACGGATCGGTACGGATTACTGCGTTTCTATCCGTGGCAAGACGTAGCTATCCGCGTCGTATGTGTGACTGGGGTATAAGTTCGAATTGAAACCAAGCTCTGTATAGAGCAAGCTGCTGTAGAAAGCTTTGTGGGACCACCCAAGTCAATGTGATGGTCGCCAATACTTGAAATTCAAAAACGTTGACTTAAACACAGTAGTATATAATATACTGTAGTCATAGTATAATAAACTAATAAAGTAATATTTAAAACAGACAAAAAAAGAAGGATTTCCGCTCAATAACTCTTAATAATAATCTGTACCAATATCAATTATGTAATGGCGAGAATTTCCATATTATTAAAGCTAAAGCTTTCCTTCCAATTCAATCCACTTGTCTATATTATTTGTAAAACTGTTTTACTGTCATTTACTATGCGATACTAGATAGATGAATAAATATGTTTAAACCAATAAGAATAAGGTATTACTACGAAGCTTACTATCTGGGGCCGCTCGGGCAAAATTCAACTCACTGTACACTGTTACTAAAATAGATGAAAAACAGTTTTCGGTCAACCACTGAAGCTTGTAATGACATTATTGTCCACCAAACATGGTATGTAGCATGCATTTCGTAACCGCTCAGATTAAGGCCGCTGTTTATAACATACAACAGAATCCTTGTGGTTATTTGAATGGACTAGTTTCAATTTTCATATGATTTAAGTTTGTGAAATCCCCCAGATTTTGATAAGAGTACTAAAAGTTAATTTAATTAAAGTGATTCCGACAGTATGTTAAAACGTACTAGTGTCCTACAATGTATACGGTAGATGTTGGAAAAAAAATTATTTTGAATTCATTTAAATCTTATTTTGAATTCATTTTACAACATCTTATGGGGTGACATTATATTTGCGTAAAACGGGTATCAATCGTCTAAATAATCAATATCTGAGCTATAATACAAAATGTAGTTTGTTTCGTTTACAAACCTAACATAAGCATTTTCACTGTCCTTGACGCTAACTCTCTATCAAGCTTAAGTTGCTTATCTATTTCCTTTGCTCTTTTCTTTGCGTCTTGGTCAGCAGCACTCCCGCTCGGTGCACATCCCATGTCACTGATCTCGACGGTTCGTCGCAAATGAAGACTTCGTATGTGTTTTTGCACGTCTCTCGCGATCAATATATCCTTTGTATGTCGCGAATTTGTCCTTTGTACTTGTAAGATATGTTACAAATCTGATTTCATGTGTCAGTCTGCGGTTCTGCCTAAAACAAGATACTGGTACTTAACGTCTGCTGCAGCTCGATATATGTCCGTCAAAAATAAAATTATTTTCCTCCGTCAAGGGTAAGATTATCTTTAATATGTCGCAAACAGGATTCTTTATGTATGTCGCGAATAAATCGCAAATAAGACTTTCTGCGTGTGGTGCGAATTTGAGTCAATGGCTACAACTTTCTCACGTAAGACGGTCTTGTGTCTGTTGCAAATTACATTACAAACATTCAAGAATATGTTTTACAACATTACAAATCTAAAATTCAATAATACTCGTCAGTTTATTCTTGATTTATAATTATTTTAGCGGGTGGACTATGCTACAGCAGTGACGACACTATATATTCCACAAGAAGTTAATTCCGGACACCAAAGAAATCAAAACACCATTTTTAAAATTAAAACCAGTTGATAAAGACATTATCTACATCTGCTCAAACTTGTTTGTGTACAAGTGTTACAGTTACAGCAAAAATTTATCAGAACATGTTGAAATCTACATTACTTGTGATTTAATCAAAGAACTAATCACGGTAATTTGATTGTACATCAATACTTGGATTGAAATCAATGACTTCTCACCAAGTAATACTATTACAAATTGGTATTTGCTACCAATACCAAACCAAATCGGCAGAAAGGACATCTTTATGATCTTATCTTACACATTTTCTGCTAAAGGTTGTCGCTTTTTTTTAATTCGCTTATTCCAGAAAATGTATTCATACGTGTTCCTTGGTACCCTAAATTGGATATGAAATATTACGTCTAAAGTTTAGAAATAAAAATTAAGGTTCATTAGCACAACTACAATGTATATCGATTTAGAGATGAATGTGATTGTATGTGGTAATGTATTATTATGATTTATTTTCTTCTAAATGTTATGATGGTGGGACACTTCTGGTCCTTAGTCTTACTGACTACCTTGGGGCATGTTTTTTCCCCACTTGAACCGGTACTGCAGCACAGCAGACAGAAAACTGAGAAGTAACCTTAAACAAAAGCATGTACATCAACTCTGACTTTTAAATAAATGTATTTCAGTGAGTATATGGGTTATTTAACTGTGCAATAATTAACATTTGACTGGTTAAAATAATATCTAAACCATTATAACGAAAGTCTTAATACACATGTACGCTCTCAACAGTATCTTAGGTACTTTTTTTATTATTGATTTCAGTTTTCCCGTCAAAATAGTCAAATTGATCAGAGGGGATTATTTCCGGAGGCGAAATTGTCCGAATCCCCTTCAGAATGAAATAACTTCAAGTTTGGGAGCTGAATAAAGCACTCCTGTCATCTCCTCTCCCTTAAGTTGTTCTTATGCATTGATTACGATTTTGCCGCCTTGTTCGATGGTAAGTGGTGCCTTATCTGTCCCCATATCAGTCTTTATCCATCCTGGATGAATGGCTGCACAAAAATCCCATCGGCTTTTAAGTCCATACTTAAGCATTTTGTTACCATGTTTAAAGCAGCCTGTAATACAAAGAACATGTTGAACAAATGTCATCCCTTGTAACAGTACATACACATGCGCAGTTCTACTCGATAGTGCGGGGGCGTCTGCTTCGAGTGCGGAGGTCATGGGTTCGCTCCCTGGTCGCCACGGTCATTCCAAATACGTAATCAAAGGTCTAAAGGCCTGAGAGTCGGCTAATGATTGATGTACTGGTAGTATAGTCTACCAGTTTCAGTTTGTTTTTAGTTTTATTTTCCCAAAGAACAGAGATTTTGTTACAATAGATGAAATGGACATACAATCAAAAATGCCTAAGTAAAACTTTGATTGACATTATACACGTATTTAAACCCAATATATTTCTCTAAAATTGAAGAGAAGTCCGTATTTTCAAACGCAAAGTCGTAGAAGCGTTGTTATAAACAGGTTACATGTGTTTGCTGACAAGGGCCCAGAATGTCTCTCGGAAGAATTAACGTACTGCACATATCCTATTCGGGTCATTTAAAATAAAGCTGTCATAATTTAATTTCATCGATGTGGTAAACTCTTTGATAAGAGACATTCCAATGCTTTCAGAGCTACTCGACTCAATTAAATACTAGCAGTATGATCTGGAACTATATTTTGTCTTTCGCTGGATGTTACGCAAGCTTGGTAAGCCTGTGAAATGCACAGCGCAATACATTTGTTATTTGCGCATTGATTTTAAAGATTATTTTTTGAAACAGACAGAGTAAAAAATGGATAATTTGGCTGATAAGTTAATATGCAGTTTTTATTTGAATTTGTGAACATCATATTTGCTATTTTGTGACAAAAGGGCATAAAATTAGTCACCATAATCATATGCGCAAATGTATTACCAAATCCCGCAGAATCGTTATGCCTGTTTATGCTTAATGAGTTACCGCGGAAGGAGATACGTGGCTTTATTCGAGTATTGCACAGTTACACTTCATGAATTTGACAGATTACATCGTATATTGGTCATAGCAAATGGGATTGACATAACTGAACTTCATCCGATCAATGAACTCTTTGAAATTAAAGACAATCTAATGGAACTACATCAATTCGCTGTGTTGTGAGGCCATTTAATGTGAATGAGAAATCGGGCGATAGCAAGGACTCGTCAAACGCTTTCAGTGTTAAGCCGACTCAAAAATGGTACTAGCAGCTTCTCGCTTGGCGCTCAGCATTAAATCACGTCTACGTCGTGATATTACAGTGAGACAGCATTATAATGTTGGACATTGTGCTCGCTGCTACCAGTAGACACTGTCGTTTAATATGACTGAAAAATTGTTGAAAAAGACGTCACAGTAAAGTGATTGTGCACGTTCGGATCAATTTTTTCTCTCTACAATTTAGAATTTGATTCAACCCTGATTTTTCAAAACTTCATAATATACTTATTAAATTCCGCAAATAAAATATATGGTCTTGTGCTTGATATTTTGCTGGACTGATTAAAAAAAAAATTGGACTTCACAAAGTTTTCATGATGGGAAAATCACAATTTTGTTAACATTTCCGCGAATGGATTTTTTTCTACACTATAAATTTTAATGAAACTTCTCACAGGCGCCGGTAAATAAACATATGACCTATAGGCTAATATGGAGGAATAAATGCATATGATTTTTGAGATATTTGCTCAAGATTAAATGAATCTGCACATTTCAAGCTGATTTTAAGAGAATATTGAGAATGATTTAACGTGCCAGACACTTTAGCATCATATTTTATCTTTAGATAGATAGTTACGCTGTTGTATCACGGATATATCTGTTAATTCATTTTCCGTATGCCGAGATCAGGCTTTATTGTACGTTTTCCGGATAGACGTTACGCCGTTACGCCCGTTTACCAAACGTGCCGAACAACCTTAATAAAAAGGAACACAAATTATTATGACTTTGTAGATATTATCAACTTTTACATCTTTATTAATGTCAAAAACATGCGCATACCACCGTAAATAAAGCACATTATATTATAACTGTCGTATTCTCTGTAAAATCAACAGTTTGTGCCAAGTTCTATTTTGTATTCGATCGCCACACTGTCACAAAATCCAATCGGCTTAAAATGCTATCTCTTCAAACATATTGATGTTTTGTCTTTTAGCTTTGTATGGAAACTTGACGGGGTTGCGCTACAATACCACGTTGTTATATTTTCTTACGCAAATTTTAGAAAGGCAGAAACTTTCCGAATGATTATGATCATTTTAATATAAAAAAGGAAAAAAATAAAAATGTTTGAAAAATAAAAAATCAACTAACCGAAAGTTCCAATAGAGTAAAGTGTGATTCTAACACGATTCGATTCATTTTCCTATTAAACAAAGAAGGCTGAAAACAGAGAATTATTTTACAACAAATCTCTGTTCAGACGTCACAATTATTACGTCATAGCGTCAAACGGCATAGCGGCGCGCTGCAAAAGAAACCAAGTATTGAAAACCGTTAACGGACAAATATTTCATGCCGTCAAGGGTGTAGATCTACTCTAAAACCCTTGTTAACGTGTTAGAATCGAAATAATATACCTCATTTAGTGATTTGCCCTGAATAAAATCATTGTTTGTCGTTCAGATGCGTAGATCTATTATTATATCACTCGGGCTGCGCCCTCATGATTGAATCTATATAAATTCCTTCGCATCTGAACTCCAAACAATGATTTATTCAGCGACAAACTTAAATGAGATATAGATTCTATCATTTCTTAAATAAATAGAACTTTATCAAATGAAAAAGTGCATCTAGCCTACTGATATGTAGATTCTAAATAACTTAGGGCTACTTTCGATATAAAAAATACCTATCCAAGGTCTTTTTTTATAACGTTGACGAAAAGATAAAATACACTGTCTATGTGATAAGAAACATTGAATAAATATGACTGGTGCACGATAGAAGATAAAGTACCTGTTTATGCATAGTACCCATTATCTAACTGCGCGTTTAATGTCGGGCTTGTATATTTCCTCGTTGGGTACCATGGTTCCCATTATATACAAAGTGGTGGAGTATAACTTTCTTTCTTTTATAGCGCCAGATTTATACCTATTTACTGTAACGTTAACTGTATTTGTATATTATTTTCTAATGATTACTTAATAATTCACACTTGTATTTGTTTCACATATTGTGCTTAGTAATGGACCTTTGAAGGGATGAAACTGTTACGGTCTGACAATTCATAACGCTTAAAAGATCAAAGTCGACCACAGAAACTTAGGAAGATGGCTTCTTTTTGATATTTATGACTGCTTTAGTACAATGAAGAATGATTTTTGTGTGGCAAATAATAGCTGATATACTACAAAAGGCTTGAATTTCATATGTTAAGTGTGATAATTTCTTTTGTTTTATTTGAAAAAAAAAACAACAACAAAAAACGGGAATTCGTTAAATATAATTGAAATGTAGCTACGGAAACAAAAATGGCTGCCATTTTTTAAACAAACGTCGACATATTTTTTAAATCTCATTTCATAGAAGATCCTTAATATTCCTACACTGCCAAGATGACAAAAAAGAAAGAAAAAAGGTTTTCCCTTTTAAACTGAAAAGATTGAAAAACACCACAAGTTAAGACTTTGGTTCAATGGTATCGCGGTAGCTGATGTTTCTTAAGTCAGTTCAAAAGACAAAATAGAACAGATTTTTCATATAGGTTGCCTTGATATAATCAAAGAATCCGAACTCTCCCGAAAAATATGTATAATTTAAAAGGCTTCGTCTTTGTACCTACTTTCAGCACTGATCTATGTGATGTCATACGATACTAAGGTACAAGTAACAGTGAACAGTATTTAATGATACTGCGGTTCCTAAGTGATAAGCCTAAACATTACAGTCTCTCGGAAAACTGGGACAGCAACAAAAATAGAAACTGCACTGAGATTAAACATAAGGAAATACAAATGTACACAGACAGAATAACATTGCATATCTGTCAACCGTTATGTCATCAAAACATGGCAACAAAATGAAATAGGCTGGAACGCCCCCACTCCTCTTTCTTTACAGATAGTATTGTGTAATTTATGTAAATTATTGTCTCTACTTTTCTTACCTTTGATGCTCTGTATGGATACATTCCGATGTTGATATTTGCAGAAATTGATCCTGCTAAAGAGGATACATTGATAATTGCAGCCTTGTTGCACGATATTTCCGTATCACTCTGATTGTCTGCAGCCTTCTTCAGTAAAGTATGGAAAGCCTAAATCGATCAAATATTAATCTACCACAACAATGTATTGTGTGTACTTTTTTTATAAAACAGTATTTGAAAACGATAATTGTTTTAGAAAAGTTCAACACAGATATAAGAATAAAATTTGTTATAGCCGACTTAAACAACCGTCTCGGAAGAACCTCTAATTATGGCTTCGCCTGCTGGCTCAGTTGGTGAACAGTTCGTACAATTCAAAACAGAATATCTGCACATAGATCTAACTCTATTAATCTATATGTAACTTGCATTCCGACCAGATTATTTGTCATTAAGTTTCTAGTTACATTTTTGTTTTCGTAAAACTGGAATATGAGAAGAAAATTTAAAGTTTCTACATTTTTGGTAAAATATTCTGAAAGAACAATTTCACTATAGAGGATCTACTCTTTTATTAAAATAAGAACAAATGCGGTTTCATTTCTGTAAGACATAAAGCAAATACAAATTAAAACATGTCTCACCTTGACAACCATCAAAGGTCCCACTGTATTTACTGCATGTGATCCTGCGTAACGTCATCAAATGTATAACGGCCGTTTCTACCGGAATTGTTTACAAGCAATGTAAGACCGTCATCGCCTACGATTGAGGCTACAAATGATCTTGCTGTTTCTATCGAGTGTACATCGGTGACATCTGAAATCATTTAATAAACTTTGGCAAATATTTATAGGTGTGATGTTTATTAAAGCACTGACGTTTCAAAATCGTTGTGTATGGTCGGAATCCGCTGGCTTTTATTTTAGTTATGGGGTTTATATTTCATTTAAAAGTTATCCCAGAATGCGTACAAAGGTAGCGACTTTCTAAATTACAAAAAAAGCATGAATCTGCAAACCTAGTTTTCAAATACCGGTATTACCAAATTGTTCTTTTACCATCACGACTCGTATGTGTTTGTTACACATAGGCTAGATGTTTTCATGTGAAAGGGTGATATATTGCAATCACGTATTTCAATGAAGAATAAAGCCAGTGCATAGTAGTAGGCCTACATATATACTCTAAAGACATTGCCATTTCTTCAAGTTTTCCTGTACGAAAAGCACATATAGCACTTTCATTCTAGCCGATAGTGTAAATGAAGACCCTCCTGGACAACACCAATCCCGTTGCGTTTTACATGTATGACAAAAAAAAACAACAACATTAAAATGATAGAATGAGCAAACTTTGACTCCCGTTTTAAGTAGGACAAAATTCCATTGGTGCTGTAGAATTGCTGTTATTAATGGAAGAGGTTTTATCATACTTGCTAAGAATAGATTCGTCCTCTTTGAATTTTTATCAGAGGGAAATTTTGATAGAAGGATGGGTTTTGTTCTTCTAACCAAAAGTAAGCAGGGACTTTTAAATGAAATATAAACCACATAAGTGGAGACGTAATCGCAAGAGAGCATGACACGAAGAAGACAAGTTTGCATACATGAATACATATAAACAGAACCAAATAATTGAGAATATAAAGGGAAAGTTTCCCGTTTACACACTTACCAAGAGGAAGGACACTGAGTGACGGATTCTGCTTTGCAAGATTGTCCAGATCCTGGAATGAGAAATTTACGACATTTATTAAAATGTCTGTCATAAATCGTAAGAAGATTTACCGCATTTAGTAATATCAGAAAAGCATATGACTATAACCAATCAATCAGTATTATGGTCACGTGATATATAAGGCTGTTTTATTTTTGTGTTGCGTAGTTGTATAAGAATCACCTTGGCTTGAATTGAACTGCGGTCTTAAGGCGGCTCTTTGGCGCTAATTATTTTTGATTTATATATAAGCTATAAAAGATTAAGCTACATGGCTTAAATCAATGGAAATAGTATCAGTACCTTATTGTATCAAAGGTTATTTTTCTCAGTGTGCAGAAACTGCAAGTGATTAACAAATTTGAATAGAACAGTGTTAATGGCGACACAAGAACTGCAGTTCATTTTAATACAAATAGTTGTTTGTAACAGATAAAAATAATGTATAGAAAAACAGTGCTTTAACGTTATCAATGCACGAAAAGAGGTTATACGTCCGTGGAAAAAATACGTTTTTGAGTAGGCTATTAAAACATACTAGATACATAGTGTGTATGTCAAAACATTTCGTACATTCTATATTTCTTCGCGGATATCTTTCATCCACGGCCACTGTCATGCCAGTATATATATATTGAAACGCAGTACGGTATAAGAAAACACGCTGCTATTGAGAAAGGGCACTAGGAAAGGGAGAAGGATTAGAACATTTTTTGTTGGATACTACACCTGCGAATCCTTAAGAGTTAGTTCGATGTTTGACGTCATCATTCCACTTTAAAGCAAATATAATAATGAAGGAACGTTCTAGTTTGAAAATTCAGGTCTGGCAAACCAAATTCTTATTTATACAACAGTGTGACCACCTCGGTCATTATGCCAAGCAATATATATCTAACATACAATATCATCACCTCGGCTTTTTATAATACGGAAGAAACGGAAATCTCCGTGTTTCAGGTTTGCACCAGACATTTAAAAAACGTGACTTACCACAGCATCCACAGGATTTCTGCAGGCTGCGAAGATGTATTTTGGCGGCGTTTCGAGTGTTAAGAATTGCTTTACCAGTTCTAGACCAAGTCCGCGGTTAGTTCCTGTGATGAACACTGACTTAGGTGCCAACATTCTGATAGCTGAATAATAAAGTTTCCTTTTTAAATATAGTCATACACTCGAACACACATGTAGATGTTTAGATCACGTATATGATATACATAAAGTACGTCATAAGGATGATAAGGATTATCAGTTGTATGTTAGTTATCTGTTGTGATAATACTGCATGACATTTACATGTAATTAAATTATAATCTTAGATAAAATGCATACTCAAGGCTGAAATGCATACTCACGGGACTTATGGGTAGCCAATATATCATTAAGGTAGTTCTGCACGTTTGGATCAAATTTTTTTTCTACAATGTAGAATTTGATAAATCTCTGATTTTTCAAAACTTCAGAATATACCTAGAAAATTCAGCAAATAAAAAAGATAGGGTCGTCTGCTTGATTTTTTGCTGGACTGGTTTGAAAAATTTGGACCTCACGCAATATTTTATAATATAGAAGTCTATGGGAAAATCATAACTTTCATAACATTTTCGCGAATAGAAATGTTTCTACAATGTAGATTGTGATGAAACTTCTCACAGTTGTAAATAAACATATGGCCTATAATTTGGTTAGATAAAATGTATAGGTTCATTTGCTTATTTTTGAGATATTTGACCATAATTAAAGCGAACCGGACATTTCACGCTAATCTTAAGACATTATTTTGAAATTTTTAACGTGTCATATGTTTTAATATCATATTTTGACATTAGAAATATAGCAACAGTGCCATTGCAATAAATGTACTCACAGGTTTCGATTTATTCATAAAATGATTTTCATTTCCGTACGCCGAATCCAGGCTTTATTCTACGTTTTCCGGATAAATGACGTTACGCCATTACTTCCGGTATATCAAACGTGCAGAACTACCTTAAGTGTAATAACTAGGTCATTCGATTCAGGCAGGGTATTTTTTATGGCTTATTACTTTTTTAATAACGGGGTTTGGGTTCTTCAAATAAAGCGCATAGCTTGTGACCCCGCAAAATAAAGCACTTTTACCGACTCTCGTGCTCAAATTTCAATAGAATGCACGCTTTTTTACTATTTACGCCCGTCACACGCCACGAAACTTACATTTTTAACACTAGTTGCATTACACAAAATTGACGTTAAGACAACTTAGTAAGTGCACGCTTATTTTGATAATTATAAAAAGGTGTACTGCAAAATCAAATATTACTATAACTCGCAGGTAGCTAATCTGATTTACGTTTTATGTATTTTAACTCCCCTATTCTTACTGGTGCAATATTTTTACGGACATGTAAGTGTTCTCACTGTCTATTTCTGGCGCAAATTTATACATTCTGAATAGAAATATCTAAATGTCAACATTCGACTTCCTGCTGTATATATATTAATTTACTTTTGATTAAAGAACAGAACATTTATAATGACTTATACATATGTACATCGTCAAAATACATACATTTTTATGCCCCCGGCATCTACTGATGCGGGAGGCATATAGTGATTGTCCTGTCCGTCCGTCCGTCCGTTCGTTCGTCCGTCCGTCCGTCCGTACGAGGTTAACCAAATGGGACCGTTTCGTCTAGCATCAATACCCCTTACTAGAATGACTTGATACTAATGCAGAGGTAACCTGTGACCATTCCTCATCTTCAGACATCACCTGACCTCAGTTTGACCTTGACCTTGACCTCATTTTGGACTTAGGTTGCTTTATATGGGCCATCTCTTGGTAAACCAAATGGGACCGTTTCATCTAGCATCAATACCGCTTACAAGAATGAATTAATACTAATACAGATGTAACCTGTGACCATTCCTCATCTTCAAACATTAACTGACCTCAGTTTGACCTTGACCTCGTTTTGGACTTAGGTTGCTTTGTATCGACAAGGATGCCACCGGGGGCATCAAGCGTTTATTGAACGCAGCTCCTTGTTTTTTATATACAATGCTGTCACGTGTCAATATGTATTGTACAATGTATCTGTTGTAAGAAAATAATTACAATTCAAATTAAGAGAACAAGAAATTTCGAAACACAAAACGGAGCAAAAAATGCAATTTTTATAAGTAGTGGTTAAAGATTTATTTCGAAGGCAGTAAGGATATAAATATTAGGGAGTTTGAGATTTCAACATTCGCCTTCCCCTTCAACGTCTCTTGCGAAGTTAACGTATGAAGTTGAAGTTCGATTAAAATTCCTTGAGATTTCAAACTTTAGAATAAACCTTACTTCATTTAATCCGCCCTTTCAATTTAACCGTAATTATGATCGTTTTTTTTTTTTCGTGCATTATAACAATGATAATCATATCAACGTATTTTATTGTTGATGGTGTTCTTGAAAGATGATGCAGTTAATATTTTTCAAACAAAAAAATGAAACACCAACTATTACAAATGCATTTGTCGAAATACTTTGAAATTAAGTTAAATATATGCGATAAAGCAAAGACAAAAGGCTTGATCATAAAATATAAAGGGCAGATTCATCCGTCATGCTGTGGACTGGTATTTCATAGTTTTTCTTAGAGTTTTTTATGCCCCCGGCATCTACTGATGCGGGAGGAATATAGTGATTGTCCTGTCCTGTCCGTCCGTCCGTTCGTTCGTTCGTTCGTTCGTCCGTCCGTACGAGGTTAATCAAATGGGACCATTTCGTCTAGCATCAATACCCCTTACTAGAATGACTTGATACTAATGCATATGTAACCTGTGACCATTCCTCATCTTCAGACATCACCTGACCTCAGTTTGACCTTGACCTTGACCTCGTTTTGGACTTAGGTTGCTTTGTATGGGCCATCTCTTGGTTAACCTAATGGGACCGTTTCGTCTAGCATCAATACTGCTTACAAGAATGAATTGATACTAATACAGATGTAACCATAAAGTGCAAAATCTATCGACAAGGATGTCAGCGGGGGCATCAAACGTTTATTGAACGCAGCTCCTTGTTCACTTTGAATTGGTACTTTGTACATCGAATTCCTTAAAAGACGCGTTTAACTTGTAGACACTCATAAACAATTTACCTGATGAAAATTTAACCTTTTAAAAGATATGTTGATAACATGAGCCAATATACACAAGTTATGAATACATTTAACATGCGAATTGAAACAAATGTAAGATACTCTCGTAATATCATACGTATTGGCATCATGACACTCTGCATGACTCTGTATAATGCCAAACTCTCAAACAGCACAATATACATGATCGAGCCAAGTCACCATGTGTCTAGTGAAACAGTCAAGAAATGTTAGGTGGAGACGGAAATTGTCGCACAAAATAACATGTAGACATATATAATAAAATTATGTATTTGTTTGAATATACTATTTTATAAGTAAAGCATGTGCAGATCCAGGAATTTCGGTTAGGGGGACACCAACTTTAAAGAGGGGAAAGGTGGGGGGGGGGGGGGGGGGCACCCATTTCAAGGGAGGGAGGGGGGAGGGGGTCACACCGAGTTTCAAGACCGATTTTCTTTGTAAAATGTAAGAATCAAAGGGGGATTGACCCACAATGCCCCTCTGCCAGGCTCTGGGTCCGTGCATGTAAAGAATGGAGTTATCCCATACGGCCAACAGGAAACTTCTCGCATCATGATATCATAGATCTGAAATTGTCTGATACTTCAGAAGAATTTTCCGTCTTACTAGTACCATTTTATGTTTATAATTTAAACGCAACTGTCGTATAAAGTGTCAGACAGAAACGGATTGTTTTTATCTGAAAGTGAAAAAATAAAATGTTCCACTAAACGATAATCGCGCGTAATTATTTATTTTTCAAGTAAAATGACTGTCCTGCCATGTGCATCCATCCAAATTTCAGTCTTTAATGCCGAGTATGTGGACAGAGTAGATGAAGAAAGACTGAAGTTTTGACTTTCGTGATATCACATCTTCGGACGTTCAAAACTTCACTTCATACGACAAAAAGGCCCATCTAGTATAATCGATACCACCTGGTGACACAATTATGCCGTAGAAGTTGAAGTTTGAACAAAATCTCAATGCTTCTCAAAATCAGTTGATCACTTCATACTTCCAGGTTCAATTCAATGTATTTAGTTAAAATTATTAGCCATATAAAACTTTATTATTCTAATACTTATTGATAGTGTTTCGCATCAAATTTAGTCTAATTATACATATGGATAATCGAATAACTTAATAGCAGAAATCCTGAAACAAAGCTTTTTATTTCACATAGTAATAAAGAGAAGTCTTAGGCTTACTTGATATTACATGGAAAACTTTAGTAGCAACGTCTAATATAAATAAAATACACGCATATCGGTGACGTGTTACCCCAAATATATATGAGAGACGTTGAAGGGGAAGGCGATGGTTGAAATCTCAAACTCTCTAATTAATTTTCATTGGTAATGCTATTAATGATCGAAGTCCTACTTTACATGTTTACAGACATTAACAATTTCAGGTTTACACGTTGAGATCAATAAGGCATGATACTTAACAACAGATGGATTGAAGTAGTAGACACTTTTAATATACTTTTGCCTTACTTGACGGAATATACAAATAAAATGAAATTCGTCTTCTATGTCCCTTTGCTTACAACATAAACTGTAACGTTCGTCTCGACGAATACTGTTTCGTAAATATCGTCCGGTTTGAATCCTCAAAGGGTGGTCAGAAACCCTTAATTTTACAAAATATAATCGTAAACTCTTTGGCATTACACCTAAGTAAGCTTCATATTCAATAGAAGTTTTAAACACTCTATACATATCTAAAACAGAACAACTATTCATTTTACCGTACCATTCTTGTTTAAATGTGACAATAATTCTACATGTAAATTCACTAATAAAAGCATTTGCACAAACTGTATTTGGATTGTCAAATACATATGAACATCCATTTTTTAACATTTGTAACCCAGTTTTATAACATTTATTGCAATCATTTAAAGCTTGATTATACACAGTTTTTATAATATTATTACTGTCAATAACATTCAAAATTCAACCAATATTTTATAATACGAACATATCAGATTATATTTAAAGGGTATCTACTATCTACCTAACTCACCGTATACAGTAGCATTACATTTATTTATTTTAACATTTAATAACCGTTTGCAAAATTTTAAATGGATGCGTTCGATCTCTTTTGCTTTATTAAACCCCCATATTTCAGAGGCATCACTTATAATGGAGCCAACAAAGGTATCATACAATTGGCAAAGCAATTTTGCTTTTAGATCATATTCCTTACATTTGTATAGTAAAGTATTCATAGCCTTAAGAGCTTTTCCAACTAAATGTTCCTGCATGGTTTAAGGTAGTTCTGCACGTTTGGATCGAAATTTTTTCTACAATGTAGAATTTGATTAAACTCAGATTTTTCATAACTTCAGGGTATACCTAGATAATTCAGCAAATAAAAAAGATAGGGTCGAGTACTTGATTTTTTGCTAGACTGATTTGAAAGATTTGGACATAACGCAATATTTCATAATGGGAGTATATGGGAAAATCATTACTTTCATAACATTTTCGCAAATAGAAATTTTTCTACAATGTAGATTTTAATGAAACTTCTCACAATTGTAAATAAACACATGGCCTATAATTTGGTGAAATAAAATGTATAGGTCCGTGTGCTTATTTTTGAGATATTTGACCATAATTAAAGTGAACCGGACATTTCACGCTAATTTTAAGACATTATTTTGATTATTTCAACGTGTCATATGTTTTAATATCATAGTTTGACTTAAGAAATGTAGCAAAATTGCCATTGTAATAAATGTTCTCACAGATTTCAATTAATTGATGAAATGATTTTCATTTCCGTACGCCGAATCCAGGCTTTATTCTACGTTTTCCAGATAAATGACGTTACGCTATCACTTCCGGTTTATCAAACGTGCAGAACTACCTTAATGTAAAACTACCAGTATAATTTATTACAGTGCCAAGATAGTTGAAATTATCAACGATTTCTATATTTTGTCCATTATATGTCCATTTCACATCTTGGCGAATTCTACCCATTTTGAGAAAGACCATCATTTTTGTTTTTAAAGTATTTACGTTAAGCCCCCAAGAATTACAATATAAGTAATGGTTGTCTAAATGTGTTTGTACTTCTTTTGGCGATTTACCTAAAATTGCAATATCATCTGCAAAAGCAATAAAATTAAGATTATATCGTCAATATTTAAACCAGAATGTATGTTATCTTGTAAAAACAATTCCAGATCTTCTACAAACAATGAAAAGAGAATCGGGGACATCACTTCCCCCTGTCTTAAACCGACAGCATAACTAAATATTCAGAAAAGGTTGTACATGATTTGACACAATATGTAACATTCTCTTACATCAGTTCCGTAACCAGCCCTGAAAAAAACACCGAGGCAGAATTATTTCGGGAAAGAGTTGTAACATAGTTACATATTTGTATTATATATGTTTATGAATTATTGTTTTGTAATTGATTTTATTTACTTTTAATGTCCATTCAATGTACATGTATCACATATATATTGCATTTCAATTTTGTCTTAAAGTTATACATGTAACCAATTTGCTGGATCACGAATTCTATTTGCAAAGTTGTAAACAACAGCTGTTATATGAGTGCTAAATCACGTTCCTTATTAACATGTGTCTTATACCAAGCTTTTTCACGTGCGTTTAAATTCATAATTCATAACTTAAGTAATATGTTAATTCAGACGTGATATATATGATGTCTATCTAATCAATATTCTACGGACTAGTGCGTGATGTGTAATATCTGTCATGCCACCAAAGTAGATAGACATTATAACTTGAATGCCAATCAAAGATGTTTTACTGTAAGTCCTTTGGACGAGATCTAATTGTGAGCCCCCAAGATATATGTGCTATAAAAATTTGTGTTCTTAGATTTGTAATCATTTTTTTCTGTTTTGTTTTTATCTGAGTAAACACGAAGTAAGAATAAAAGTTGTAGTAAACCTTGTAACTGAACTTGTTGTTATTAACTATACGATCACGGGTGTGATAACGCTATGGAGTGTTGCATTTATGGGCTTCGGTAAAAACTACGATGTTACAAGTCAACAATTAATTTGAACATTTTTTCTTCTAGTATAAAAAGCACATAGAGTTGTGGCATATGTCAAGGTAGCGTTACAGAGGCCCATCCTGAGAAATGTTTTGAAATTCTGCAAGACAAAATGGTGTATTTTAAGTTATTTCAGATAAAAAAAAATCTGAACAAAACAGTTTTAAAATATACACAGAACTTGTCTGCAATATTGGAGCCAAGTTGAGATAGGGGGCGGTCCTCCTTGAAAAGTTTTGAATTTATACAATACAATATCGCTGTTAGTTTCAATCAATTTCAGACAAAAAATCTGAGCACATCAGAGTAAAATGTACACACTTCTCGCCTGCAAAATTGGAGTACACGAAGAGGGTTGGGTCCTCCCCAAGACATTTTGAAATTATACAAGACACAGCTGTGCATTTTAAGTAACCTTTGAAAACAAAAATCTGAGCAAATAAGGTTAAAAAGTTTGCACTAGTCGCCTGCATAATTGGAATACAGGTAAAGATGGAATTTCAAGGGGCCTCCCCAAGAAACTTTGAAATTATAAAAGACAAAATGGTGCATTTTAAGACATCTCCGATAAAGAATTTGAGAGAATCAGGTTGAAATGTACACATTACCCGCCTGCATAACTGGAGTACAAATAGAGATGGGGATTCATGGTCTTCTCCGGGAAATTTTGAATTGATACAAGATAAATGGGAATTTACGCCATCTCTGAAAAAAAGAAAACCCTTTAAAGCAAATCAGGTTAAAATGTACGCAACGCACTACTCGTCTGTGTAATTTGAGTAAAAGTAGAGGTGGGGTCTTAGATAAATGTGGAAAATTCAATAAGGCAAAACTATGCATTTAAAACTCATTTCAGACAAATAAATCTGAGCAACTCAGGTTGACAGGTTTACCATACTAGACTGGTAAATCGGAGAACAGGTAGTGGGCTCTGAAGTTGTTAAGTTCCACAATAAAAAAAGTACGTTTTTAAAGCCAGATTAGACATGACATTGTTAGCAAAACGTTATGTGATTCACAAGCAAAAGTACAAAATTAAATGCTTATATGAGAAATGCTTGGAGGGAAATGTGTGACTATGTTTAAGTGTTACCGCTGACTCTACCACCACACAAGAAACAAAACTCACTGTCTCTTCCGTAAGTCAGTATAAAAAATCAAGTCGAGGTATCATTTCCATCAAAATCCAGTGACTTGAGCATTTCTTAATGAGACATATCAAAATGAGTTTTCTGTACACAGAAATCCTAAAATGGACAAAGAAATACAAAAAGTAATATCCACGAAGAGTATTTGAATAAACCATTTACAAAATATAAATGCTTCACTGAATATATAAACTATATCTGCTAGACCTAGTACTTCTCTATTGCATTTTCATGGAAACAGAGAAAACAGGAGACAAATTAGGTTAGCTATTTGTATCAAATGTATCTGTTTTGTTTAGAGCGAAAACAGAAACTGTGAATTTTATAGATATATCAAATGTAACAAAACACAAGTTGCTGAAAAAACACCGAGGCCCACTGTCAGTAACATATTTTAACAATTCTAGTAATTTACCTTGTATACCCTAGAGCACTGCGATATATACTATCAAAGCATTTTAGTATATCAACGTAAACAACATACAAACGTTTGTTTTCATTTAAAAAATGTTGTACAACAGACATCAAAATATATAAGACATCAACAGTTGAACAGTTTTTTCTAAATCCGAATTGTGCATCCGAAAAAGTAGCATTATTTTCATAAAATAAATCAATACGTTTATTTAAAATGGTTCTAAATATCTTAGAAAAACAACCAACAAGCCTCTATAATTGTTAACATCATCAACGGAGCCTTTTTCACACTGGCCATAGCTTTCGCAGAAGCGGTGGTTCCAACGCCGCGGCGGCGAAGGATTCGTCGCAGAAGCGGTGGAGAAATATGGCCGACTGACTATATTTACGCTCTCATCGGTACTTTTTCTAACGAGTGTTTCACGTAAGACTGAAAACAACCAGTGAGACAGGAGCCCACACATGTATTCTTCCAGCCAAAAACACTTGTTCAGTGCAATTCTTTGTCGTTAATGTAAACACTTCTGTACAGTTTGACGAGGGACTGCCGTTTTTGTAGAATTTCTATCAGAAATGGTAAAATCTTGTACAAAACGACCCCTGAGCACGTTTGCATCAAAATGTAAGTCTGACACTGTCAAGCAAAAACGTTTTCTCCGTAATCGGTGATTTTTCATTGCAAGCATACAAAATGATCGACCAAAAATCACTCCAACGCAGTGCACGATGGGTACAGTTGCAACGCATTACGGTGGATCTTGTTTTTTTAATGTTCGCTTTTGACTTTAAATTGGAGTAAACAGCATTTTCACAGAATTGTGATTTGGTAGGGCCATGAAATCACTTTGATATATGATAGCAACAGAAACTGAAAGTTTAGAATAAATACGACATTGATTTGTACATCCGTAAATACATAATATCAAGTGACAATATTAATTTTCTGATTTGACCACATGCGACTTCTGCATCGTATGATAAACCAACTTGACTAAAACACAATACAATTACTAATACGTAGCATACCTTAACAAAATGCCATTGAGCATCTGTGTTACTGGAGTTAAGACTTTTTACAAGTAGGCTAATTTACCTCTTCTTCAACAATATTCTTTTATTTTTAGACGTTTACCACAGAATCTCAAAGTGTCAAGGAAAAAGTTAAGATTTTTTCTTAGTGACAAGATGAAATTATTTGATTGCCCTTCATCCGTCATCCGTCCACAATTTCTTTGAACACGATAGAGACCTCATTTTTCAACAAATTTTAATCCCTGAAGGAGCCAAAATGTTAACCTTATGAACATGATAGCAGTGACATTTAACTTTCGGATTTTACCACACTTACACACAAATTAAGTCACAATAAGATTTCGGTTCCTATTTGGAAACCAGTTAGATTCCATCATACTACTCCTGAAAGGGGCAAATTTTCTATTCTGGCCCTCTCAGCCATATAAGGTTTCATTTATGCTTGGATTTGATACAAACTTGCATATGTATGCCCAATCACATGATCGCGCTACGTTATTTTGAGCCCGAAGGTGAAAGTGGAACGTAAACAAAAATTATAAATGAGGGCGTAAGTTTTATTATTCAATATATTGTGTTAATATCATGTACATCATTCGAAACCTAATAATCTCTAGGTCAAGTTCGAAACTTTGTCATATGGGGTCAAAAACTAGGTCACCAGGTCAAATCAAAAGAAAACCCTGTTAACGCCATACACCACATTCATGGCCTTATCTTCAGTAATGTTTATCTTGATGATTCTAAGGCTAAGTTTAACATTGAAAGACAAGTAAAATTTTGATGCAGAGCATCAAATCGCCGGAAAACTGGATTTACAATAAGGTTAAAAGATTACGAAATTTAATGATATACGTATGTTCCATATCGACAAAATTTATCACGTGATCCGTGGTAAACAGAGAATTTCCCAGCCAGTGTCTTTATATATACATACCACATGTACAAATTGCAAAGATTAACTAGTTTTATCCTGAATAAATAACACACACAACTTTATTTAAGTTTCAATTGTTTAAATGAAAGTACACATTTTTTATTTACCCAGCGATACAACTGCAGTGTCCGTCAAGAACGTTTGGTTCTTTTAGACATTGTATGTGGTAATTCATTTTTCCTCTGACATCGACAACATTTTGCTTTTCGAAGGAATTCATTGTCTGTTTTACAAACAAACGCATCGTGTACATAACTTTCAATAAAAAAATTGTATCCTATTTCAAACACCCTGTTTGATTTCCTCTTTCTTTTATGTAATAAGCAATATTTTAGTATTCCATTTAATTTTTACTCCAATTCAAAGAACTAATAGAGGCCATTTCTGAAATTATTTGTAGGATGTTGTAAAGACTGGGATTATATTAGGATTCTGTGTAGGTTGAGGGTCTAATTGTTTATTTATTAGCAAGTGATAAGAAATAGCTGAACTGTGGCTATTAATTTGACATGGTTGTAAACCCGTTGTAAAGGCATTCTCTCTGCAGTGTAGTGAGAATGTTAACCTGTTTCAGATCACGTGATAGGGCTATTGGTACGGAGTATAGGGATAAGTTCTTAATACATTTTTGTTATTTTCCTTAAAAAGCAATCTTTTGAAATAATAAAAATATTATGCAATTTTCAGCTCCTTATTCCTTTATGTAAGCCTTTCATTAACTGTCTTATTTTTCTTTTATTTACAATATCATTTTTTCATTATCACATTTTAATAACTTCTCCTACCAGCTGCAGAATCCTAAAGCGTATCAAATATAGTCGCCGGTTTCTACCGGCGACTTATAAACGGAGAAACAGAGTACAAACAACTAACAACAGACAAGCAGAAAGAAATGTTACAATAAATGAAAGACAAAAACTTCATTCTCCTCTGAAAACTGTCACAGCGCCAATCAAACATATTAAGAGACCTTTAACTCCTTGTTCTAGTGCCAAGAGGACGACAAGGAATCAGCTCATTTCAGTTATTCTTATTATAACAACTGAAGAGAAATTACAGCTGGGAACATACTTAAATAGCTAAAACATGATTAAAAAAAACCTATAAAAATGACAAATGGTTGCAGCATGTGCAGTGTGTTGGAGAATACTCCCCCGCCCCCACTCCAATGCGGACCCGACTTCGATATTATGTGGCCAAAAAAAAAGAGGAACAGTAGATGGCTGTCAGTTTGTATATTAGATAAGTTGGTCTGTTCTATGATGTAAAAGTCGCAAAGTAAGCATTTAATCAAACAATCGATATTGTCAGTTAATATTTTGTATATAATAAGGGAAAAGGAAAATGAAGATAACCTTCACGTTTTAATATCAATAATCATAATTGAGTTGTATTTAGTACGGAAGAACATGGCTTTATTATTTGGCAGTTGATTTAGTAAAATAATTATGGTTTGAAATAAAGCTTTTCGTGTGTGCATCCAACAGAACGGAAGTGCAAATCAACAGTATATTATTACTAAACATTAAGTTTCTGTTGCTATCTGATGTCAAAGTGATTTCATGGACCTACCCCAATTAAAATCCCAGGAAAATGCTGTTTACTTGAGTTAAAAGTCAATAACGAACATTAAAGAAACAAGATCCACCGTAATGCGTTGCAATTGTACCCACCGCACACTGCCTTGGAATCATTTTGGTCGATTTTTTCATATGCCTGTAATGAAAATTCACCAGTTACAAAGAAATAGTTTTTGCTTGACAGAGCGTACTTACGATTTGCTGCAAACGTGCGCATGGGTCGTTTTGTACAAGATTTTACCATTTTTAATGTGAATTCTACAGAAACGGCAGTCCCTCGTCAAACTGTACAGAAGTGTTTACAGTAATGACAAAGAATTACATTGAACAAGTGTTTCTGGTCGGACGAGTACACATGCGGGCTCCTGTCTCACTGGTTGTTTTCAGTCAAACGTTAAAAGGTCATTAGAAAACGTACCGATGACAGCATAAATATAGTCAGTCGGCCATATTTCTCCACTGCTTCTGCGATGAATCCTCCACCGCCGCTGCGGTGTTGGAACCACCGCTTCTGCGAAAGCTATGGCCAGTGTGAAAACTGGGCATTGTTCCTGCAGCGGGATCATTGCAGGCCGTGCAAAAAGTGCAGATATGATGATTTTGTTATGCTATTTTTAATGGATGATGTAAAACTTTCGTTTTGATAACTTTCTGCATTCTTGTATGAGAGTCCTGATCTTGCCATTAATTAAAAGCACAAAGCATGCACGCAATTTATAAAATGGCCACCCTGATTCTGCTCATTATGGAAGTGCAATGCGACTCGCTACATGTAAGCCTGGCCGTGCCCAAAATTTTCGAATCTAAGTGTAACCAATTGATGGTCTCTAACCATAAGAAAATTTAATTGGTCTTCTTTGACCAAAAACAAGATGGAGGATTTCGTACCGGCTCGCAAAAAGAAGCAAAGAAAAACGAAAATATCTCTTGATTCGAGTGGCAATCAGTTAAAAAGAATAAAAGATATTAAGTAATTTTTTTTCTCTATTTCGATATAAAAGTATATCACATCTGTTTTTCCGAAACGTATGTAGTTTTTGTTTGTTATATGATTTCGCGACAGTCAATGGCAGCTTTTCATTTTCCGGATAATTAATTTCGGACAAATTATAATATACTATGAATTAGAATAAACAGGCAGATGTTTCAGTATGAAATGATATATACTGCATGATTATGATCCATTAACCTGGGCGCAACCTTATGTCTTAACTTTGAAGAGAACTTGTTCATAGGGCAACTTCAGCCATTCATCTATTTTTACAAAATCCGAACGAATCATGTATGCGTCGCCCATAATCATCTAACTCCGACCAGAAATCTGAACTACCTAATTCCACAGTCCCGTACTCAATACCACATGAACTCCTTCTTCCCCCGTACAATCAGACTATGGAATGGCCTTCCTCAATATGTACAGTCCAGCCCCAGCCTCAACATATTTGCTGAGCGGCTGGCTACTGTACAACTGCTGTAACTTCCTTCACTATGTTTTTAACTTAGCACCTGTAGTAATTTTTATTCTTTGCACCTAATGAGTTTTTCTCATTTTTAACACTGCCCAGACAAGCGCCTTCCAGTCATAATCGTTAATGATTGTTGGAAGAATCATGTAGATGTAGATGTAATTTTAACATGTCCAAAACATTGCTGAATGATACTTATTTCACTTGGGTATTGATTACATTTTACTCGGACTTTATCATAGACTCCCTGTGTAAAATATCAACTTTTAACTAAAATTAAGGTATTAAATGAATATAATACTTCAATGAAACTTCAAAGTTTTGTTGTTTGTAGCATCATCTGGGCCATGTGCAGTGAAAAATCTTAATTTGATTTCCAAATAGTGTGATATTTATATCTAAAGTCACTATATGTTCATTGTAAATATACTTCCTTGTACCCAAGTGGAAACTGGCAGATACTCAAAAATGCAGCTCTCTGATTGGTCAGTTAGAACACCTATTGTACTGTGATGTCATGATAAAGTTATGAATTACTTTTTAGGGCACAGTTACATGACACAAACCGAAAAATCCACCTATAGTATATAGAAAGAAAATTTGGTTCTCTGGAATACATGACAAATAACGAAAAATCCACCTTTAGTATATATAAAGAGAGTATATCGAGGGGTGAATGCGAAAAAGTTCCAAGTGCTTCTTTATTTATATGCACTTAGAACTCTTTCGCATTCACCCCTCGATATATACTATACTATAGGACGGACGTTTTGGCCACGGACGTTTTAGCCCGGACGTTTTGGCCTAGGATCTTTTGGCCTAGGATGTTTTGGCCAAGAAAATTATTGAGGTAGGATGTTTTGGCCAAAAAAAAAAAAATATTTCCATAATATGCAAAATATGATCTGGATATTAATATGTTATCATATGTTACAGTATAATTGATAATTTTTTAAGAAAAATAATTGTGAATAAAATTTATTTTCATAACTCTTTTGATTTGTTGTAAATGGCAAATATTTTCACATACATACACACATACACAATATATATATATATGCAAACAAGTTTTTTTATTTTTACTTTACAAGACCAGAGTTATGGCTCTTGGCTTAGTCAAAAAATATAAGTTTAGAGTCATAAAACATTAGAGAATTAATATATAGGCTAGCATGTGAATTTCTGCACCTGGTGTTCTCTTTAGGATTTCACTCAGCTAGGCTAGAGTTGTTGTCCTTCACATAGTGAAAAATACAAATATAGTGCTTCTTACTCACTGTAGGGTTCTAGCCAGGATTTTCTGAAGGCATGTTGCCAAAGGGTATTTTTGAAAAGAGCATGGACAACAATGGGGTGGGTGCGGGAGGGTTACCCCCTCCTGCTGGGTGTGGGGGGGGGGGGGGGGTATGGGGGTCACCCCCAGAAAATTTTGTATTACTTCAACTCATTTTGGTGAATTTCAATGTTTAATAAGCATCATTTACATGCTCAACAAGAATGAATAGAGATAATGTGTCATAAAAAATTCCTCTAGAGTTTATGTGCTGAATGACAATGTAAACTTATCCAGTTATATAAGTTTCTGAAAATGTTCACTATTTATTTTACATAAAACAACACAATTTTAGCACTGCACATTAAAGTTTCAGTCTTCTATTCCTGTGGAATTTATTTGCTGAATGACAACGTAAACTTATCAATTTTGTGTACTTGGCGTTATCCCACTTTTCCAAACTATTTAGAACATCCACTCCTAATGTCTTAGCAACATGAACTAAAGGTTTGTGTTTGGTGGTGTGGGGAATTTCCTCCTTACACGGAAAGTAAAGAAGTGTCATAGATGCTGTCATTGCCTCATGGTTCACATGTTCTTCCCTCACAAAACAAGCCTTGATCCCACCACCTGTTTTTGCTTCCGCAACGTCAAATAACAATGCTTTCTTGTGTGAGTCTCAGTCCTTATGAAATACTAAAAATGATCGCCTTATTGAGGTACATGGAATGTCAACCCACACAGATCTACCAGGAACACACTTCTTTGGCCTTCTCTGGTGCTTTACACATACTGAACACAACATACCTTAGCCTGAAGTAAGGAATTTAAAACAATTTTGTTATTTACATATGATATGAGACCTAAAAGTTTTTTAATGAATTTCAAGAAGTTATATGTAAAAAAAAAGACACAAACACATAAAATATACTGTAGCCCTGTGTTTAAAAGCCATGACAACTTAATTTATAGTTAGTCATCAAATCTTCCTCCCTATTTTTGAAGTATGCATGTCCAATATTTTCACCCCAAAGGAATCAGATTTGAAATATAAAATGTGGTCTTCTTATAATTTGTTTAACAACTGATAGTTTGCACCTTTTTTTTTTAATACATTAACTGATCACTTGATACATATGATATGATATATTCAATAGACCGTTCAGTATTTTTGGGATTACTTAAAAAATGATTTAAATTACCATTCTCTGAGACTGTCATCCAGGGGAACGCTTGTTTCCATTTTGGATCAATGCCTGATTTTCTTTGGCCATCCGGCGTGGCTGGGTTGGATTCTGAATTTGTGACCGTTTTCCCAGGTGTACCTGGTCCAGGAAGAATGTCATTCACAGATTGTCTCGCTTTTCACATCACACTGTCTCCTCTATTACTGAGTCACTAACATTGTTCTCCTTCCGGAGCTTCTTGAATTAGTTCATATTTAACAATGTCCCACTCTCTGATTTAAGTTTATTTCCAGGCATCATCTTAAGTAATAGATCAACAATATTTCAAACTTTTCTCTACAAGTTCTATTTTGAAAGTGACGACAGAAACATTAATTCTGGCTTTGTCGATTCGATATTGCACCCGAGAAAACACAATTCATACACGTCAAAAAACATTAATATTACGCCGAGAATTATTCAAAATCATTTTAACGTGTTGCACAATTTTTGACTTAGTACCTTCCATTGTCTTTCCTTGATTGCGAAAAACGTTCGGACAATAATTGTTGAAAGTCATCTGTCATTATTTCTGATTACATAAAAAATCTTAAAACACTTTCATGTACACATCACAATACTGTCTGTCAAAGGATTTAAAGGTGGAGCTACGATGAAATTTACGTCACACGTTTCTACATAGGAAGCTGTCATTGATTTATCGTATATCTTAACTGACATCGTTTTACCTGAACTATCGGGTGAGCATGTGGTAAACTTTGGAATACACTATCAGATTAATCGAGGTGTTTATTGGATTGCGTTTAAGACATGTCGCTTTGGCAATTATGGGAAGACGGGGGAAATAAGGGATGTCGAATATACAACTCAAAGCCTGAAGGCATGTCGCACACAACAGGCGATAATAGCCTGGCTAGAACCCTAAATAAATTAAACTGATAAAATATCATGAGTACGTTTTATTATCAGTTTAATTTATTCACTTACACTATAACAAAGAGCTATAAAAATAAATGTTTTTTTATACTTCTTTGACTATAACATTCTTTGATATGGAACCACAATTTATTTTTGGCCAAAACGTCCTACCCCCAAAAAATGCCTGGCCAAAACATCCTAGGCCGAAACATCCGGGCCAAAACGTCCGCTGGCCAAAACGTCCTACATTCGGATTTTTCGGTATGTGTCATGTACCTGTGTTCCAGAGAACCAAATTTTTAGTTTGCCTACAATATAGAATGCATTATAAAGCTGAGCTCCAGATAAGGTTTTGTGCAATAGGAGAGATCGCCATGACCTCATGCATTAACATCTGTTTATCAAACTTTATCTGGTGGTGGGCAAAACAAATGTTTTTACATCGTTTGTGTAATGGATAAGAATTTTTTAATTCTAATAACTTTTTCACTCATTTATGGATTTTCAAAATTCAAAATGTTTTGAAATACTTACAATTTTCATATTTTCGTATTTAAATATCTTTTTCAATGACTAACCGTTTTAAATGACATATAATTTTAATAGCGGCGTAGTGATGTTTTAAACTTTTAGAAAAATACTTAAGTTAAGCTTTCATAATTGATCCATTTTATTTTGAAATAATAATCAAAAGTAATTAATAAATTTCTTGTTTTATAACCTTTCCATTGATCAAAAAATTATTGATCTAATTCGTGTTTTAAGAAAGTTTAGGCCGTTAGAAAAACATCACTGTTTACAAAAAACTTGGACGTTTGGCATTAATTTTGCCAACCCGATCACTGTCTTATCAGTACTAAAAATAGAAAATACAGGTAATGGTACAACCTGATGTTTTGTGAAATTAGTAACGCTACTACCTGATCTTTTTTTTAATTAGTAAAAGTACAACCTGATACTTTGTGAATTAGTAACAGTACAGTTACCACATAACAGACAAAAATATTTTTCAGTGTTTATTTCTTTCGCCGATGAAGAAACCTATGTAAGCAGTGTGTTGTTTTGAATTTCTTTTTCGACCTGCGGTGCCTTTCGCAGTGCGCACTCCATTTTATTTTGACTGGACCGGTAGGTTGGGAAAAAAGAAGCAAAATAATGCACGAAAGTGGTAAACCAGTCTATTGCTTTTCGCTAATTAAATAAAGTACAAGAAAGATATATTGGGTTACAGACCACCAAATGGGCAACTCGGTGCGGACATGCGATACGGCTCGATCTTCCTTTGAAATTCATAAATTATACTGTTTACATGTTCAAGCAGGACGTTCGGTAGGTTTTGAAGATCAAGTCATTGACTCTTCAGCCTAAATTTTCAAGGGTCAAAATCAGATTTTCAAAAGTCAAGATCAGCTTTTCAGGGGTCAAGCTATACTGTTATTAATGCAACTTCCACAGACTTTATCTAAAATAAGTGCATTAGTCATTACAGATTTTTTAAGCAATTCATATTTTAGTTGTCTTATTTTGCACATTGCCTAAAAGTGGGTGGTGTTTGGTGCCTTCGCATGATTTTATTCTAGACAAATGCTTGAAAATAAGAGCTGCTTTTGCAACAGTGATCATATTTTTCTTAAAGCAGACTTTTTATTGGCTTTATATTTAGATTGTGCTAGAAAAATCTATACCACCCCCAATCTCAGATATTGACCAAGATTTTCTTTTCTCGTATTCCTGTGGAATTAGATTCAAGACTCTTCAGCACAAGCAACTTGTAGAATTTAAAACATTTAAATTACCATGGTGCAATAAAGAGATGTATTCTGTAGTAAATGCATGAAGAAATATGACAATTGATAGCATAATAAATTAATTTAAGGCAATTTTGGTTACCCCACCAGAAAAAAATAAGGACATTTTTGAAAATTCAGTAAAATGCCAGTATTTTCATCCATTTGTGTTAAAATTTCCGATGTGTCAGTTTTGTCCCATACCTGTCTAGAGATTGACAAACATTGTATCATTAATTTTTGACAACTGGCAAAAATGAGAATATGAGAAACAGGGATATCTAGATTGATTAGAATTATTTTGAAATTGTTAGCATCTGCAATTCTTAAAATTAACAAGCAAATTCAATGAATTAGTATCCCCCGCCGAAAGGGTCTGTTGTGAGGAACGGCAAAAAAATATATCCAGCAAAAAGTTAAGAATGTTACAAAGAAGCAAATCATTTCATTAGTCAAAATCAAATTAACAGAAAATGAATGTTGTTTTTTTTTTTTTTGGGGGGGGGGGGGGGGAGGGGGGAGGGTACAAAACTTTACATGTTGATTATAAATCTTGATGGAAAATGAAAAAAATTGTTATGTACAAATCTGTGGATTTTTAAACAATCAAAGGGCAATAACTGTATGGAAAATTGACCAATAAAAAAAGGAAATGACGGGCATCATCAAAGTATGTTGGTTCATATTTATTTCAAGTTTCATGAAATTCTACAAACTTGTTACTGAGAAACGGCTGCAGACGTGTATTTTTCATTAAATCAAGGGCAATAACTCTAAGGGAAATTGACCAATCAAAAAAAAAACTTGACAGGCATCATTGCAGTATGTTGGCTCATGTTTATTTCAAGTTTGATGAAATTCTACCTGCTAGTTACTGAGAAATGGCTGCGGACGGACATTTTTGTGCATTTTTCATTAAATCAAGGGCAATAACTCTAAGGGAAATTGACCAATCGAAAAATAAACATGAAGGGCATCATCGCAGTATCTTGGTTCATGTCTATTTCAAGTTTGATGAAATATACCTGCTAGTTACTGAGAAATGGCTGCGGACGGACATTTTTCATTAAATCAAGGGCAATAACTCGAAGGGAAATTGACCAATAAAAAAAAAACTTGGCGGGCATCATCGCAGTATGTTGGTTCATGTTTAGTTCAAGTTTCATGAAATTCTACCAGGTAGTTACTGAGAAATGGCTGCGGATGGACTGACTGAGGGATGGACAACGCCATTTCAGTACCCCCCGCTCCCAATTTCATTGGCAGGGGATAATACAGATGAATTGCTTTTTAATGTGTTTACAGCATAGAATGGTTGTATTTGATTTTAGATTTTAACTTTCTATGTTATATTTTTTCCTTATTTTATGTATACTTATTGACCTTCTGGTATAGGTAATAGGACATTTATTGACCTTATGAAATTAAGGTTTGCAGTAACAGAGAAGAGTGATCTATCACCTGTTTATAGTTAAACATGTAAAACTGTAGGTAAACATCAGCATCCCCTGTAAGTAAATAATCCATTTACCTTTAGCCAAGTGCTTCTGCCTTTGTGACCAGTGCAGACCTGATCATGGTTGGAATAATAGATGGTATTGCCAAAATTGAATGATGGACCAGTCTATTTTAGAAATTTAGCAGGGTAAAGATTATTGTATTCACTCAAGGTAAATACCGCATAACCTGACATAATAAACCAATTTTAAAGTGAATTTTTGAAAGTCCCTGGTTGCTGCTTGGATGTTTACACTGGTTAAACTGTGAATGAATTGAGTTATTGCTCCCACTTCACTATTTCCATAACTGCAAACTTGCTTTCAGTTAGAAAGTCAATCTGTACCTAAAAAAGGTGTACTACCAAGGGACATAGAAATGGGAAGTACCTTAAATCATGTGTCCAACAGTAGATTCACCGACACTTTTATTTCACCAGAGAATTAAAAATCTTTTCAAAATATTACTTCCTGGGAGTCTTTGTAGTTAGGAAGCCAAGTAATGTGATATTGTATAATGCAGTGTAACATATATTTTCAGATTTGATGTTTGTTCTACCCAGTTCTTCACTGATACTGTAGGTAAGATCAAGTTTTTAGCTCGACTATTCAAAGAATAGAACTTTGAGCTATTGGACTCGCACGTGCTTCAGCGTCCCGATTTGGTCAAGTTTTTGTATGTAAGCTGGTATCTCAGTAACCACTCGTGGGAATGGATTGAAACTTCACACAGTTATTCACTGTGATAAACTGACTTACTTTGCACAGTTCCATAACTCTGTTTTGCTTTTCTACAAAATTATGCCCCTTTTTCGACATAGAAATTTTTGGTTAAGGTTTTGTATTTAAGCTGTTATCTCAGTACCAACTAATGGGAATGGATTGAAACTTCAAACACTGGTTCAGTGTCATAATATGACATGCACTGCATAGGTCCCTTAACTCTGCTTTGCATTTTTTCAAAATTATGCCCCTTTTTTGACTTAGCAGTTTTTGAATAAGTTTTTAGCTCACCTGAGCCATGAGCTCATGGTGAGATTTTGTGACCGCTCAGTGTTTGTCGTCAGTCATGCGTTGTGCATGTGTCCGTCAACTTTTTCTAAAAAAATCTTCTTGAAAACCACTGGGCAGAATTACACCAAACTTCATAGGAATGATCTTTGGGTGGCCCCCTTTCACAGATTTTTCACAGAATTGAATTCCATGCAGAACTCTGGTTGCCATGGCAACCGAAAGGAAAAACTTTAAAAGTTTTCTTGTCCAAAACCACAAGGCTTAGAGCCTTGATATTTGGCATGTGATCATCTAATGGTCCTCTTTGAAGATTATTCAAATTATGCCCCTGGGATAAAAAGAGGCCCTGCCCTTGGATCCCAAGTTTTACATTCTGAGACTTGTATAGGAAAAAATTTAAAAATCTTCTTGTCTGAAACTGCAAGACCTAGGCCTTTGATATTTGGTTTGTAGCATTGCATTGTGGTCTTTTACAAAGATTGTTCAGATTATTACCCAGGGATGAAAAGAGGCCCTGCCCCAGGGGGTCCCAAGTTTTACATAGACTTAGACTAGGAAAAAACTTTAAAAATCTTCTTGTCTGAAACTGCAAGGTCTAGGCTTTTGATATTTGGTACATTTGTGTATGTTGCATTGCCTAGTGGTCCTCTACCAAAATTATTCAAATTATGCCCCTGAAAAGAGGTAAAAAGAGGCCCCACCCAGGGGTCCCAAGTTTTACATAGACTTATATAGGAAAACAGTTTAAAAATCTTCTTGTCTGAAAGTTCAAGGACTTGGCCTTTGATATGTAGATTGTTCAGATTATACCATTGGGGTGAAAAGAGGCCCTGCCCAGAAGGTCACTTGTATATGAGGTTTTTAGGAAAAACTACTTCAAAAATTATCTGATCATATTTCCTAGACTGTTTAATTATAATTACCTGATGACCCCAAGTAATTAGGGGTCACTTGACTGTGACCTTGACCTACTGACAGTCAATGTTGGCAAAAAGCCGTTCAGTATGAGTATTGAGCAGGCCCGCGCTCAGTACTGGTTAAAACCAGTCAATACTGGTCAATACTGTCAATTCAATACTATGGTTACTCTTGGGAGGTCAATACTGGTTTATTCAACACTTTTACGTAATGTACATTCACAGATTAGCACAGGCTGTAATAGTAATATAAAAATAATAAAGCAGTTTGAATAATATAAAATTTAGAGTGGTCAGTTTTGGTTCTTGGCAATGTGTCCTGGTCAGGCTCCACTTTGGATAACATCCTTAGACTAATAATACTAGTTTATTCTGTGCTTTATCTACTTACAGTATTTAGCCTTTATTTTTAATTAATTAAAGATTTTATTACTATAAATTACACTTATTGACATTACTGGTCAATTCAAATTTTGGTCCTACACAAATTCCTTATCAGTACATGTAGTGGTCAATACTGGTCAATTGAATATTTTGATTGCATTACTTATTTTCAAAATGAAGTTACCATGTTCAAGTATTGAGAATAATACAGTGGGACTATTGATCATGACAGCTAATAAGTGCCAGAAACATAAATATTGTATATGTATATAGTAAGACATGGTGTCAATTAGGCAATGTGACAGTTGCTATCAAAACACAAACCACCTCAAGGAAGGGGCCAGGTGTTCACAGCAATTTTTCTTTAAATTATTTATACCAGTAAAAATAATTAGATTTATCACTTGTGAATCAAACACTTACTGCTACAGTTTATGAAATACTCTCTACAAATCAAGTTCAGTTAAATTAGCAGTTTTTTAGCTTGACTATTCGAAGAATAGGGGAGCTATCCTACTCGCCCGGCGTTAGCGTGAGCATCACACAAATGTTAAAGTTTACGTACCACCCCAGTCTGACCTACTTTTTTGTTGTTCAAGATACAGCCATGAAATTTTGATGACATACAGTTTTGCACACCAATCTTAACACTGACTTTCAGTGACCATGAATGTGACCTACTAACCTACTTTCTTAATATTTTAGCATCAGTTTGACATTTAAAACATGTAGCTCATATTACTCAGGTGAGCGATCCAGGGTCATCAGGACCCTCTTGTTTAACAAATGCCTTTTATACATGGTATTTAAATATAAATGTAGCTCTACAAACACATTTAGTTTATATATATTTATTCGAGTTAAATACATTTGATCAGGGTTTTCTACATTTAAAATTATTATCTGAAAATAAACTATTGCAGCGCATTGAATACTATTTTTCCTCACTGTTGACAGGGATGTTTTTTTTTTTGCCTTTTACAGATAAAATCAAAACTATTCTTCAAGAAAAATGTGAAAGTGGTAAGTTGTTTTTGTCAATCTGATTAAAACCATCTCATATTAACACTACGCATAGGAGTTGGAGACTGCCTATTGAGGATCATGTTCAGACAACCTTTCCGCTAGTCAATCAGAACCTTGCTTTCAATCTATATTTAGCCTGGGATTCCAATTTTTGATATGTGATTATCACAGGTTTATAATTCTTATGATGACCATAATTTTTATATGCCCATCTCTGAAAGAGCGGGGCATACTGAACACCGTGGCGGGCGGGTGGGTGGTCGGCCTCCAAAAGCATGTCCGCTCTCTAAGTAAAACAGTTTTCATCCCATCTTCACCAAACTTGGTGACAATGTTTGTGGACATAATGTCTTGGCCAAGTTCGATAACCAGCAAAATCGCCCTGGGCACTCTTGAGTTATGGCCCTTGATTTACTCAAAATCTGCAAATTTAGTCTTGTCCACTCTCGAAGTCAAACAGTTTTCATTTGATCTTCACCATACTTGCTGGCAGTGTTTGTGGGCATAATATCTTGGCCAAGTTCAAGAAACAGCAAAGTCGCCCCAGGCACTCTTGGATTATGGCCCTTGAATTAGGCCAAGTTCGATGATGGGCGTATTTTGTGACAGTCTGCTTCTCTTGTTCTCATTAAAGTAATTAAAAGTCACACTCTTCAGAGGACTTGTTTTCACTAAATAATAAAAAAAGGCAAACTAGCAAAAATTAATTTCTCGCAAACATTTCTATACTGTGATTTTGTTGCATAGTTTCAATCAATAAATTCAGTGTAGAAGTTGGTCTGAAATTTATTCACAGGGCCTTAAAAATGTTGACTGTGTTACTGCTTTTTAACCAGTTTTAAGAAAGATACAAGAAATGGGATGTGTGAATTTATGAGAATATTGATAAACAGGTTTGTACTGGTGCAGTACCAAAACCATGGCACTGCTACGTGCCGTTTGGCCATGGCGACTTATTATGTGCCCTTATAGAATGGTTTTCGCATGTTTCGGACACACTGTAGCAGCTGCACGTTCCGTCACTCGGCCACACTATATGACAGGAGACGGGGCTGGACGAGACCTTACCAATGGTACTGGAACCAGCTTGCTGCGACCTCTCATTCGCACTTGTTGACAATTTATGTGTAACCTATGTGCTATATGCTGGAGAGAAATGGTACAAGGGAGGCAACTGCTATAACTACTACTGAAAACACTTAAACGTCTCTGGAGCTCTTTGGAATACCTGTCCAACAGTACTAGAACCAGCCTGCTTCGACACCCCGTTAGCACTCAGTGCTGATTTAATATCCATTTTCGTGTTGTCGCACACACGAAATTGGCTCTAGAGCAGCCGTACGTTGGCTAAGCCCCATGAATTTGGTACCAATCAAAAGAACTTGGCAAGACCTTTACAATGGTGTCAAACATATGGCGATTCATCATGCCGTTTTACCGTGGCAACCTTTTAAATGCACCAAGAGAACGGTTCTCACACATTTCAGCGACACTGCTCCGGACGCGCCTTCCTTCAGACGACCGTACTGGCTGCCAAGAGACAAGACTGGACGAGACCTTTCCAATGGTACCAGAAACAGCTTGCTCCGACATCTCGTTCCTGCGTAATGGCCATTTATGTGTAACCTGTGTGATAGACAGCAAAGGTACAAGGGAGGCAACTGCTACAACTGCCTGGAAATCACTTAAATGGCTCTGGAGCAGCCGTCCGATCACCCAGGCAAATGGGACCAGTGCCTTTGGAGCGCTTTTCTAGACCTATCCAACGATTGCATTTTAGGGTTAGATTATGTAGGTATGTCCACTGCCTACACGGTAATGCATTTTATAGTGTGTTGTATCGTCCTTATACAGGCGACAAATACGGTAATATGCGCTGTAAATACGGCTAAAATGGACATTTTAGCACTCTGGGCAGGCACGTGGCTTGAACTTCTGTTCCTCTGTTCAACTGCACAGGATATCTCCCAGTTTTTATGATAAGTTTACTTAGATATGTCCCTTACACACCAGAAAATATATTGCAGGGTATGTTTTCGCCATCATACAGGCGGCAATTAAGGTTAAATGCATTGTAAGAAAGCTAAATTGGCCATTTTCGCTGTATCCGCGTACACATGGGGTCAAACTTTTGTTCCTTGGGTCCCGGCCACAAGGCATATCGGGCTTTTAAGGGTCTAAGTATGTAGATCTCCGTTTTCTACACGAACACGTATCATATAGCACCATATCACTATGATACAGTCGGCAATTAAGATTACATGCACAGTAGAAAAGCTAGTGAACATTTTCGCTGTATCACTGCACATATGCTTTTGAACTGTTATACCCATTTTCATCGTCACAAGGTACAATTGCATTCCATGTTATGGTTGTGTAAATAAGTCCTTTAACTATTTGCAAATGTATTCTACAGAATGCTGTCACTATGTTACAGTCGGCAGTTATGAGAAAAGGCATTGTGGAAAAGTTATATGTATTTATTAGTTTTTTTGAAGCATATGCAATTGCAAGTAACTATGAAAGTAAGGAATTGAAATGAGTTGTTGACTTAAATGAAGTGAACCAGATTTCAATGAAGTATATCCGGACTAAATGAAATGTTCCGTTCAGTCCCCATATCAGGATGTTCATTTCTTTGTTTTCAGAATTGCCAAGTCCTTTTTGTATGCCGTAAAAGATTCCAAGGGGATATGCCCCATATGCGCGCGGTCCATGGTGTTGAAGGTCAGGCCCTTGTTAGGGCACAGACTAATGCAAGTGAGATCCTAATACTAATACTAACCATGCCTTTCGTGATGGGAGGGTAACCCACCTCATGGAGGACATGATAGCGCAACGCATATTAGCTGCACACAGGCAGCCAACCCTGCCCACTGAGCCTGTTGTGCCTGCCCAGCCTGTAGTGCCTGCGCAGCCTGTAGTACCTGCCCAGCCTGTACAGCCTGTGCAGCTGGTAGTGTCTGTGCAGCAGTCTGTACAGCCAGTATTGCCTGTACTGCCCAATCCCGATGATGAAAATGCCACATCAAGTGATAGACCGGACTTGCAGTGCTCATGTACGGAATCCAAAGTGATGACACCAAGTCACGTAGCGGAGGAAGGCAGTGCTGAGCCCTTCTCTCCACCCTCCGCTACTTCAGGTAGACAGTCGTCCCCATTTAAAAGTCCATTACGTTCAAAGCATGCGCATACGGTGAGTTACAGCACACCATCACCAGTTGAATCGCCTGCTTCGTCCAACAGTGGTTCCGGGGTGTGACCATTGTCAGGATACTGGTTATATGACCCAGGGAAGTGCCTACGCCTTTAGTATCTTGAACAATGGTTTGGGTCCAATCGCTAAGGTGACTATGTCTTAGACTAGCTGACAAACGATGTAGATTGTCCTTTGTTAAAACGTAGAGCTGGTGAGACCAAATATCTCATATATAGAATTTTCCCTCTGGCTACCTTGCCTAAATGATTCGTGTACCAATGATTCGTAAATGATTTCTTATTATGAGCTAGACAATTTCAGGGATCAGGCAAATCAATAAATGTTTCAAACTAACAATCTTTAATTAAAAATGATTAGCTCAAACTCCTATAGGCTGGAGACTCTATACTTGACTAGTCTTTTTGTTGAAGTTCCCGTCAGACAATGTCTTTGAATCAACAACATACGAGTCCTATCGCATAGATGCTCGGCCTCTGTCCTCTCAAACTCTATATAATTGCCCTGACTCTGGATGCTCAGCGCCTATATGCTATCATATATAGCATTCAACTACCATATAGGTATTATCCCCGATGCCTTGGCTGTACTTCGCCAATAATGCTGAACCGTCTATAAGCTGGAACTCTCCTACTATCTCAGTAGATTACCAAACTCTGGGTCTCTGTCTCAGCTTCCCGATGCTCAGCCTATATATGCTATCGTCTATAGCATTCAATTACCTTTAAGGTAAAGCTCCTATGCGCTGGCCCTATAGCTCGAAACCTTATCGAAATTCTGCTACTCTTCTTTAGTCTAAGAACTTCCAAAGTCTTCTTTTTAATAATTTATCCGCCCTGACAGGGTGACTGCAATAGTCTCCTTCTCAAGGTACTGGGATAAATTATTAGTTGAATCCTCGATGTGTCTTCTTCAACCGCTGGATACCGAATGAGCTCTCTGTCATCCATCTACCTATTTATACCCCAGCAGACGTGCTATTTTTAGAACTTGTTTCTGATTGGTCCAATTTAAACATAACGTTCTACAACGAGTACTTGCTCTATCACATATCTGGTTCCCTTTAACCTTTGTATATGATATAATGTGCGAAGCTGGGACCCAGCTATCCACATAATGAACCCAAATCAACCATAAATGACCCAAATTCTATTATTAACAGCAATTCAACAATAATTATAGCAATGATAGCATGAAAAGGGAGTCAAGCACTATCTGTGCTTATGTGTTACGTTATCAATATATTAAATATACAAATTATTCTGACAATAGCCCCCTTCTCAAGAAAATACTTTTAGTTTTTCAAACACTTAAGGAATAATTTGTGTACAAACAAATCTCCTTTTCTTTTTACTATTTCTCGATTTTTACAAATCAGGTATCATTGCTATTATTAACATACATTCACTAATATACTGATACAATCAGTATCAAAGATCAAACATCTCTAAAAGACTCAACAAATAGTATATGATCTCAAGAATATCATACAACGTTAATCTCCTGACCTTTTAATTTCCTATCATCATTCTTCATGAATGATGTTCACTTGTTTCTCTGATTGTGAGAGTACTTGTCATCTTTTCTGTTGACATAATAATTGTTTTCACCAAAACCTCCTTTTACATGATAACTCCCGTCAGACCTACGTATAAACCCTTTTCTGAGATCATTTCTCATGTCATTTTGTCTCCATGACTTCTTGTGCTCAGATTTATTTGAGCCATACACTTTATAACCCTTATCATCTCGTCCGTTATGATCTCTATCATATATATTCTTTCTGTTATGCCAACGTGATCCTCTGTTCGCGTACTTAATAGATGACCTCTCATGATACAGGTTGAATCCTTGATCATCAAAATTTGGTCTGTCATCAGATTGTCTCCAGTTTCTTTCTGTTCTATCATGATGCCTGTATTCTTGCAAACCGTGTCTACCGTAACTGCTCTTTGGTGACAGGTCAGTCTTTACTTTCTTGCATACATCGCATGACCGGCAAAACCTTGTTACTTCATTTGTGATGCCTGGCCAATGAGGACTCGTTCGTATTTTATCAAGTGTCTCTTTAGCTGATATGTGTCCCCTGGCTATTGACTTATGAGCTAATATCATAACACTCCTCCTAAACTGGGTTGGGACTACTATCTGTTTAACAACTCTGCCCTTCTTCTTCTCGATAATTCTATATAAAACGTTTTTCCTCACTTCATAATGAAACCTGAAACCTCTTTTTGTTTTCAGTTTCGCCTTATCCTTAGCATAAGTCCAAAGTTCCTTTAATGTCTCATCATCTTTCTGAGCAATTTTCATTTGCTCAACATTGACTTTGCAAACCTCAGAGGGTTCCGTAATACCCATATTTATTGCATGCTGGGTTTCCTTCATCCCAGTTGCAGCAATATTTTCGCCGGATGAAGGCTGTCTTTCATCTCGGATTCTCCAGTTTATGTCTGGTTTATCTGAAACTCCTTTTATATTTCCGATTATCAAATCACATATCATGTTTGGCACAACCATTGCCTCAATTTCACCTTTAAAATATGGTGTATCAACCTGTATCATTGCTGCAGGAACTGTCCTTGAACGTCCATCAATCGCAACCATAAGATACGTCTTATCCAACATTTGATTCTCTGATACGTGATCTTTCCTGACAGCTGCCAATTCACAACCTGTATCTCTCAAAACTTGAACTTCTTTATCCCCTATATATCCTGTCTTCAACACCAAGTTTCTTTCACCGGTTGTTGAATCAATGGTACAGGTGCTTGCTATGACCGAAACAGATTGTCCATCTCCTAACTTAAGCCATCCATCTTCTATGTTGTCTTTTACCTTTCTGTCATCTAATGACACAGCTATGCATGAAGCTGACACTTTCCTGTCTTCATACTGTCTGTCTTTCTGCGCTTGGCCTTCCTTTCTCCAATCTATAGGTGTAGAATCTTGCGTTCCATGCCTATTTCTCTGTCTTTCCTCATAGGATCCCCTACTAGCTAAAGCTGCACCGCTTACTTTCCTCTTGGATAGGTCTCTGCATTCTCGTGCTATGTGACCTTCCTTGTTGCATATAAAACATACAGGCTTTTTAAAACCTGGCCTTTCTCTTTGTTGGGGCTGAGATGAAGGTGTCATACTTAGACGTTGTGGCGGCCTATTGGATGAGGAATTATTTTTCAAAACCCTATTCGAGGTTATAGTACCACCATGCGCTTCAATGTACTGTTCTGCTAACTGCGTGATCTCAGCTCTCGATTTTGCAACTCTTTCCTTTAAGAACAAAGCAAGGTCTGTGGAACATGTTTGGATGAACTGTTCTCTGATCATAAGGTCTTTCAGCATTTCAAACGTATTGTCAACTTCTGCCATTTCTGTCCATCGACTGAAATACCTGTCCAGCCTTGCCATAAACTGAAAAACAGTTTCACCACGCTCTGGCTTGCATTCCTGAACTTCAATCTAAAACCTTCTTCTGTTAACTGGTAACGCTTCAGAACTGCTTTCTTCAATGCCGTATAGTCATTGGCTTGGTCTGGAGGCATGCTTGTGTATACGTCCAGGCCTTTTCCTGTAAGTAATGAGCTGAGGCTTACAGCCCATGTCTCTTCTTTCCATCCCTGGCTTTTTGCAAACCGTTCAAATCGCTCGAGGTATGCATCCATATCATCTTTACTTTCCTCGAACTTTGGTAGCCTTGGCCGCAATGTTTTATCTGCTCAAATGCTCAGCACCTTTATCAACTCCCAAAGCTCCGGCATCAGCCTTTATTTTAAGCATCTCCAACTCCTGTTCCTTCAAAGCTCGTTCTTCCCTCAAACGTTCAATCTCAAATAATCTTTTCTTCTCAGCCTGTTCTTCCTCATAATGCCGTAACTTCTCGGCCTGTTCAAGTTCAAAAAGTCGTTTCTTCTCAGCTTCTTGAGCCTCCAAACCTCCGCTGTCTTCATCCCGTCTCAGCATACGCTCCTCGCGTTCAGTGTACTCCTTTTCCTTTCTATCCACATAATCGCTCAGCTCTGAACCCGAAAAAGCCCATTCGTTCACCATCGCTACCCATTTATTGTAGTCCATCTTGAAACTTTAAGTTGGAACTATCTCTAAAGCTCAATTGTATGTAGCTCAGACTACCTGCTGTCACAGCGCTTTCTGGTACACTAACAGAACGTCAAAACCACTAGTCTCTGTACCTCTTTGGATATAGATCCCGGACGAGCCCCCAAATTGTCAGGATACTGGTTATATGACCCAGGGAAGTGCCTACGCCTTTAGTATCTTGAACAATGGTTTGGGTCAATCGCTAAGGTGACTATGTCTTAGACTAGCTGACAAACGATGTAGATTGTCCTTTGTTAAAACGTAGAGCTGGTGAGACCAAATATCTCATATATAGAATTTTCCCTCTGGCTACCTTGCCTAAATGATTCGTGTACCAATGATTCGTAAATGATTTCTTATTATGAGCTAGACAATTTCAGGGATCAGGCAAATCAATAAATGTTTCAAACTAACAATCTTTAATTAAAAATGATTAGCTCAAACTCCTATAGGCTGGAGACTCTATACTTGACTAGTCTTTTTGTTGAAGTTCCCGTCAGACAATGTCTTTGAATCAACAACATACGAGTCCTATCGCATAGATGCTCGGCCTCTGTCCTCTCAAACTCTATATAATTGCCCTGACTCCTGGATGCTCAGCGCCTATATGCTATCATATATAGCATTCAACTACCATATAGGTATTATCCCCGATGCCTTGGCTGTACTTCGCCAATAATGCTGAACCGTCTATAAGCTGGAACTCTCCTACTATCTCAGTAGATTACCAAACTCTGGGTCTCTGTCTCAGCTTCCGATGCTCAGCCTATATATGCTATCGTCTATAGCATTCAATTACCTTTAGGTAAAGCTCCTATGCGCTGGCCCTATAGCTCGAAACCTTATCGAAATTCTGCTACTCTTCTTTAGTCTAAGAACTTCCAAAGTTTTCTTTTTAATAATTTATCCGCCCTGACAGGGTGACTGCAATAGTCTCCTTCTCAAGGTACTGGGATAAATTATTAGTTGAATCCTCGATGTGTCTTCTTCAACCGCTGGATACCGAATGAGCTCTCTGTCATCCATCTACCTATTTATACCCCAGCAGACGTGCTATTTTTAGAACTTGTTTCTGATTGGTCCAAATTTAAACATAACGTTCTACAACGAGTACTTGCTCTATCACATATCTGGTTCCCTTTAACCTTTGTATATGATATAATGTGCGAAGCTGGGACCCAGCTATCCACATAATGAACCCAAATCAACCATAAATGACCCAAATTCTATTATTAACAGCAATTCAACAATAATTATAGCAATGATAGCATGAAAAGGGAGTCAAGCACTATCTGTGCTTATGTGTTACGTTATCAATATATTAAATATACAAATTATTCTGACAACCATCAGTCCTTCTCTGTTCTTCGCCCAGACAGCCTATGGCGAGGCAGTTAAATTCAAGCACAGAATCTGTGATTGGTCCAACACACTCTAAGCGTGCACGTGTACGTATTAGTACTAGTGAAAGCAGCAATGCTGACGAGTAAGTGGATGATTCATTCAGTGAACTAGCTCCAGGTTCTTGTGCCTTTTTTACAGCCGCTTACAAAAAGTTAAACATGTTCACAAGCAATGAAGAAAAGGACCGTCTTATGGTCGAAAATGCCATAATTAAGTTCTATATTGACCGAAAGCTAGCTAGTCCACGGCCATTCGTAATCCCACTTGAAAGTAGTTGAGAAATATAGCCACGTATACCAAATTATACCTTGGTCCAAGACAAAAATAATATGTATGTATCTCTTCTGGAGACCGCGACTGGATCCGGAAATGACGTCATCAATATGGCGACCGTTTACGAAAATAATACTGCTGAATAATGATTGAAAATATAAATAAAATTGCTTATAATATCGGATATGATGTTATTAAACAAGCCAATTGGACATATCAAATATATTATATTGCACTTTCTCAGTAGAAAGTATATTTAAGTTATTTTAATTGTTTATTTTGTACCCCACCCACCTAATATACAATGCATTTTTACATGTCGCTTCTACCTCTTGAAATAAAATATTTTCGACTAATCATATGGCGTTGAATCTGAAATAAGATTATTTCCAAACGTTACAAGAAATATAACATACAATAAGGGAAAATACGTTATTAATATCTGGTTTTAATCAGTACCTAGAAGGAAAGGATTTTGTCGAAAATGCAATACAAATCAATGTCGGCACAAGTAATTGTCTATGCTGTTATTATTAGAACATGTACATATTACATGCATTGTGTGCAATTTTATTTAAACTAGATTTAAGTACGAGCAAGACGACTATGCCGGTGGAAATGTAACAGATATTTTCTTAAAGTTAGATTCATAATAGTCGACTTAATTACTCAGAATTACTGGTTAATCATACGCATTCAAACTTGACATCAACACTGAAAGTGTTTTACTTAATTCGTCTTCAGCTCCGCGATAACAAAAGTATCTATAAACAGTATAATTTATCAAACCTGCGTTTAAACGTTTATTATGGGCTTTCCATAATTATGTTTCGCTAATTGCAGGAGGAGGGGCATCAGGGGCAGGGGATAATCATTTCATTTTCTTTCTTTCATCATTCTTTCTCTGAAACTGAAAATAGATCTCAACAGATCCGATTTGTGATACACTCTGATTCATGTTAATGCAACGCATCTTTGAACCGTAAAACTCTGCAGCAATGCATGTATAGGTTAGAACATGATAAATACATGAACTAAGTAAAGCCAATAGACAGAAAGCTTAAAACGTAAAATAAAGGAACGTAGTGCGGCAAAGCCTTGGAACGGTCAGTTGCAAAACAATGCTGGTGTGCTTAAATAGTAGTTTGGCAATAATGCTCACACTCTATATCTCCACCATATTCCAATGTTATAGAACATTATACGTAACCGTAACCCCCCGATTGCTGAGTGTCTTATTCACGCAAGGGAAACTGAGGGCACGCTATTAATTGAAACATAAAAATGATCGAGTAAATATCTGCATTAAATATGTAAATAGCCTCTGGTCCTTTGGTATTATGAAGTTCGTTAAATATCATTATAATATAATTCAGCTTAAGCTGGTGCTAAAGGGCATGAGATTTTTTTCACCTTTCTAAACCTCTCAGGAACAAACTTAGTCAAACCAAGTCTTCTGTTATCTTGATTATTTGCGTTCTAAACTTTCAATGGATCTTCTTAAAGCTTTTAACAAATTATTTGCGCATGTTCTCCATGCCGTTACAGAAAGCAGAATACCAGCGAAACATTATTAAGGATCCGACAAATCAGGAAAGTAGAAATATATCAAAGTAGCTCAGTCCCAATGGCCTTAAGAACCACCAGTCATGGCGTGGTCCACTTCTTTCGTTGGTCACGATCAAAGAAGCAAGTGTAGCAACTAGCTGACAAAAGAATGAGCACCGAATACGCAACATATCTCCAGATAAGAGGGTCAGAACCGCATATAATCATGATAATAAAACATTTCATCTTTTGTGAAAATTTTCATTGAAATTGATAAATAACTACTGTTTTGATACACTTAGTAATAGAAAGTGTTTTTAAACTGCTATTAAACTTTTAAAAAAATAAGCCACACAAGTCTGAATTACAGTCGCGAAATTTAGTAGAATATTCTTGCACTTGATAATAGCAGTATATCTGCAAAAAGGACATATTAATAACGTTCATTGAATTCTTGAAAGTCGCTCTTGCAAATATATGAAAATTATATAAAAGTTAAAAAAAGTGTATTTATTAAACGCCGCATATAACCGGCAAACAACATGACCTACAGCTGATTGTGACAAACTATGTTAGTTATCTAAGCTGATATATTGCAGAAGATTGTATGGGGAACATCCCCATCTGAATAGAGAAAAACTCCAGTAAATAAACTTGAAAGTGTAAATCAATTTAAGATACGGAGATATATCAATCCCAAGCGATGCAGTATTGTAATATTTGAGTTATTAGTTTCATTTAATAACTACACCTCCCTGACATAAAAATTGTCAACTATTCGAGCAACAACTGATTGTTTGTATTTGAAAACTTCATCAAAAATGCGTGAATTATTTTTCATATAGTAGCCACACATAACTGTGTTTAACGTTTTCTAAATCATACGACAAGCTAGGCAGAAGTAGTTCTCATGGATTACTTATTATCTCTCGAAAAACTGCATTCCCTTACCGGACATCGTTTAATAAGGACATGCTTTGACAAACTGCCTCACAGGTTCACATGGAAATTATTTTAAGCAATGTTACAAGCAGGAAAAGGCTTAACTGAAATTAAATACACAAGAAAAGGCGTTTAATTAAAGCAGTTCCTTTGTAATTCATTGGATTATTTGGTAAATAGGTATAAAGAGTAAAGGAATCATATGAAACGACGGCACAGCACACCCTGTAATTGCTGGATTTTGATTTTTCTGGGAATGGTTTTTTTTCAGCATCTGCATATACTTTGTCGCAATATTTTTTTTCACATGAGGTAAATATCAGCTCGACATGAAGTTATACGATTTAATAAATTAGAAGTGGTATATGTATTAGCGGTGAAATTATCTATGAAACAAACATAATCTAATTGTATATGGAATTAAGGAATCGAAAATAATACTGCTGATCATATATGCGAGCTTTGCTTGAAAATACAAATGAAGGGATGTGATTAGTGACCAAATCCTGTTCATTGAAAGGACTCAAGGTGTAGTTTTTAGTATTATAAACTTTCTTCTGTAAAATGTAAATATACTGTAGCGCTAAACGACGATTACATCATAGACCATTAGTATGCTGGACAAATACATTCTTAGAGAAATTTACTGATGATTCCTTTCGTAGACGTCTTTAACTTAGTTTTACTGGGAAGTATGTATTAATTGATCGGATTTATCAATTTCAATAGGAGAATCTGCACTACAAAATAGTTTACAACAAGCTGTAAATGCATTAGAAAAAGCATTCTTAAAATTGTAACAGATATTTTTTTCTATTGATTTTGAGTTCTGACCACAGTGTAGGGGCATTAAGCTGATCTGACACACTCATACAGATAACAAGGGTATATAGATACATATAATTATGCTAATCGACTATTGTAGTGATAGATTATCAGACTATTTCTATTTTAAATCGAACATACTGTGCCATTAAATAGACATTTGCTCACTTAATATCGTTATTCAGTCGTTTTCGTCATTTTTTGATATTTATGGATTTTTTTTTCATTTTAAGCATAACTAATTCCATCTTTTTTCCATAAAAGTGTTTTATCTGCTAGAATAAACATTACCTTCACTAAATATATCAATTTTGCAATCATAACATAGTTTTCAAAGACGTTGTCACTTGTAAATATTGAGCAGAATACGTTTTTTTTTATTTTCTCTTAAGCCGCCATATTTATGATGTCATAACTTTTTCCAGTCGCGTGTCTGGAAAGAGATACATGGAAAATTACGATAACTCACTTCAATCTACAATGTGGTATAGGTCTCTATATTTTTCTCACGGCGGCCCATATTCCCACAAATTGACATGCACTAAGCCACCCGACTGAAAGCAGTGATTGACTCTCGCACTCTGGCCGAGACTATGTTCTCAATAATGCTGCAATTGCCATGAAAATTGTGAAGTTCTGTGCCCCAGAGATCGACGCACACCGATTTCACTAGACTCATTTTACTGCTGAGAAAATGAACATGCTTGCCATTGCCTCAAAGAACATTGTCGGGCTGTCTCCATACAGCATTTCAAATTTCTATAAGATTACCAAGTCTCTCGGGTGTCAAGGCAAAGAAGACAGTAGCATTGACTCCGACACAAAAACCCGAGTGGAAGCCGCCATCGGTTGTGTCGATATATTAAGCAAGGCTATGGTCAAAGAAATCAGTCAGGGTACGATTAGCAAGCGCGCCGAGGAGGCATACCTGCCTTTGTCTAGCTACCGTGACAAATTCGTAGCAATGTTTGAAGCGTTCGAAAAGGCCAAGAATCTTTGTAAACCCCTGTTTGAGACTGCTAAAGCAGGCTGTGGCCTGAACCCTGCACAGCTTAAAATGGTAAACAACCTATTCAACATTTACAACATGTTGATCGGAAACCACCCTTGTGTATTTGAGAACATGGAGTTGGACCGTTTTAAAAAGGGCAATGCAAATGCAGAAGAAGGAGTGATTGGTCTGAATACTCTTTCCGCGCCACAGGTAACCACAGGACAGCTACCTGCTTTGTAGCTTACATTTACATGGGTGAGGAAATGTGGGACTTTTTCAATACATTTATACTGTATATTTGCCTTAGGCACTCGTCTCCCAGCTATAAGAACACATTGTCTCTGAACAGCAAGGGCAAAAAGATTTACAATGCAACCAATGACTTAGCCTGCTGCTTGCCCAAGTTGAACCCAGACCTGAAAGGGTTTACCTACACCGAGTACAGAAAGTTGCTGACTATGCTTGGAAGCCGGTACTAAGACCGTGAGGAACAAAGAACCATTCACGCGATGTTGACACACTCCGCCTCTACTGCAGAGCGTCACTATCTGCAGGGATCCGAACAGGCAGGTAGTAAAGGGCGTGGTGTGTATGCTTCCAAAGATATACCCGCTGATACGGTGGTTTGCGATTACCACAGTGAGGTATGCAATGCTGAAGTTGGCAAATATCGATACGAGGTCGAATACGTGAATAGGACAGATATTGTATATATGTATTGCTTTAAGTTTGAGGGGAAGACGTATTACGTCGATGCGGTAAAACATTGTCTGTGCCACAGCGATAAAAAGCAGATCAAGGGCTGTTTGATGGACCGTAGCAAGACAAAGCCAAACTTTATTGTCCGCTCCGTTAGAAATGGTGGTCATATTCGACTGCTCATGGTAGCGAAACACAAGCAGAATCCAGTAACACTGATTAGGTCAAACTGATAAAACAGTTTGAGAGAATAAAAAATATTCTTGTTGACTTTACTTACAAGAAAGTTACAATTTTGAGAAGATGGCCGGTAAATCTTTAAAAATTCAAGTTGCAGTATTAATAGTTTTATATAGCTTCTTTACTGCTGAAAGTTTGTACATCCGTTTAGAGATACAGGGAAAAGATTCAGCAGTTTCATGAAAATTTGCTCTTAAACCTTATCATGCTGGACTTGATTGATTCTGTCTTTGCGGTCAGTGTAGATCAAGATCTGCACTGTTTGCCATTTAATCAGTATCGTTTTGGTAATTCCCCCTTTAACAGTCAATGTTACTGCCCAGATTAAAAGATGGACAAGTTCATTATAGAAATGTAGCAGGGTAAGGGTTAATTATAGTGCAAATTGTAAATTTTGCATCATAAAAGATCAAATTTCAGAATAAAATTGTTCCTGAATATATGAATCTTCTCTGGTTTCAAATCTAGAATGGCCCTTAGTTATATTCATGATGACAATAACAATGCTGTGCTCCATTTCCGTTATTTTTTTCATGTCAGAATATTTTCCGAATTTAATAAACACTTTTTTGTTGTTTTTTTCAGGAAATAAACCATCCCCTGAATTAGTTTGTTATGGACTGGGCAATTTTGCTGAATCTTACATTGCTAGATACCAGCTAGCCCTTCTACTGGCTCTGAGGGAGGAGTTACAAGTAAGTTTTTACATACATATTAGAGTATAATATTAGATTTCATACTTTCATGGGAAGTAATAGGGCTTCAACTTGTTATTTCAAAAAGCATCGAAATTCAGAAAATTGCAATTTTAATACAAAATTGCTGTGTACCTTGAAAATGAGCATGTTTAATCTATTTTTTAGCAAGCAAATTGGTTTAGCATTTGAGAAAGATTTGAAATGATAGAGATTATCTACATTCTGCATGGGATTTCTCATTTTTCAGTGGGGGTTACATTATACTAGTTCAGTTCCGTCTTTATTTCATATAGATAATCAAATCTTTTGACTCATTTTCAGTACTTCAGAGCATTTCAGTGATAGAAAAACCATACGTAGCCAGTTAGTATAACTTGTTTTCTTACCAAAAAAAAAAAAATTGAAATGTTATGTTACATATGAGAAAAATAATCTGTTCTGAAAAACATCACCCTCTGAAAAGACTCCCATGAACTTTGCCATTTAGCTTTTACACATAATGTAGACATTCTCTCAATGAATAAAACTAAAATCTGGAAATTCACAGTGAAAGTGATCTAAATCTTTTCCAGGGCCTCCTCTGCCATTTGCCAATACAAATTCTAAGAGCTGGCTACAGATTTTTGAAAGTGGTGACAAAATTTTTATTAGAATGTGACCAAATTTCAGCAATTCAGCTTCAGTTTGGCAGTTTCTCTCAAAAAGTGGCTACACCTCTCTGAGACCCAGTGGAGGCCCTGTTTTTCTCAGTACAATAAGCAATAAAACTAAGCAAACAATATTATATATAGCTGCTACATCCTTTGAGCTGTGCCATGAGAAAATCAACATGGTGGCTTTGCGACCAGCATGGATCCAGACCATCCGCGCAGTCTGGTCAGTATCCATGCTGTTCGCTAACGGTTTCTCTAACTGCAATAGGCTCTGAAAGCGAACAGTATGGATCCATGCTGGTCGCAAAGCCACTATATTGGTTTTCACATGGTGTGGCTCATATGACGGCCATTAAACCATATTTCATCAACAACATGGATCTACATTTTGGACTACTTCACATGTAACACTGTGTAGTCACTTCCTATCTGGTGTAAACAGTCCTGGACGTGTTCAGCCCACAGACTAGAATTACTCTAGCTACTATTAGTCCCTTAGGCGGTGTTGACTGGTTCAAGACTTGTAATGGTCATGCAGAATGAGCCAGGCAAAAGCAGTTATACTTGTTGCCAGGGCCAGGGTTGTGATTGGTCAGTTACTTCTTAGCTCACCTGAGCCAAAGGCTCATGGTGAGCTTTTGTGACTGCTCTATGTCTGTCGTGCCACCATCAACATTTTCTAAAAAGTCTTCTTCTTGAAAACCACATGGCAGAATTACACCAAAAAACTTCACAGAAATTATCCTTGGGTGGCCCCCTTTCATAATCGTTCAAAGAATTGAATTCCACGCAGAACTCTGGTTGCCATGGCAACCAAAAGTAAAAGCTTTAAAAATCTTCTTGTCCAAAACCGCAAGGCATAGGGCCTTGATATTTGGCGTGTGACATCATCCAATGGCAATCTATGAAGATTTTTCAAATTGTGCCCATGGGATGAAAATAGGCCCGCCCAGGGGTTCCCAAGTTTACATAGACTTATATAGGAAAAAACTAAAAATCTTCTTTTCTAAAACCACATGACCTAGGCCTTTGCTATTTGGTATGTAGCATTGCCTTGTGGTCCTCTATGACAATTTTTCTTGACAAACTATGCCCCTGGGATGAAAAGAGGCTCTGCCCTGCGGGTGTGGGGGTCTCAAGTTTTATATAGACTTATATAGGAAATTTTTTTAAAAATCTTTTTGCCTGAAACTGCAAGGCATAAGCTTTTGATATTTGGTATGTTGCCTTGCCTAGTGTTCCTCTACCAAAACTGTTCAAATTATGCCAATTGGGTGAAAAAAGGCCCTACCCTAGGGGTCCCAAGTTTAACATAGACATATAGGAAAGAAACTAAAAAATTTCTTGTCTGAAAGTTCAAGGCCTAGGCCTTTGATATTTTGTTTGTAGTATTGCCTAGTGAATCTCTAACAAGATTGTTCAAATTATGCCCCTAGGGTGAAAAGAGTTCCCACCCTGGGGGTCACTTGTTATATGAGTTATACAGAAAAAAAAATACTTATCAGATTGTATTTCCTAGACTGCTAAATTATAATTACCTGATGACCCCAAGTGATTAGGGTCACTTGACTGACCTTGACCTACTGACCTACTTTCTTGTTTTTTTTTTAAGATACAGCCTTGAAATTTTGGTGACATGTACAGTTTTGCACATAGATCTTAAAACTGACTTTCAGTGACCATGAATGTGACCTACTGACCTGCTTTCTTAATATTTTAGCATCAGTTTGCCATTTGAAACATGTAGCTCATATCACTCAGGTAAGTGATCCAGGGTCATCATGACCCTCTTGTATATTAGTGTGAAAGCCTGTCGTACCAGAGTTTTCAGCTGAACTCAAGGAATGTCAGATATACATTACTGTTAACCTTATAATACTTTCACACCAAATATGGACAAGTAGAGTTAAATATTCTCTGTATAGAGGACATCAAATGAGTTTAATTTCAGTTGTTAATTTGTAGACAGTATTTAATAGTTCAGTAAATTCAGTACTGAAACAAAATTTAATATTCTATTTATGACATAATCAATTAAAAGAAACATCTTACCTTAACTCCAATACTATAGACAACAGAAGGAAGTCATTAAGTAATTTGAAATGACTACTTAATCTTAAATTTAGAAATAATTCCATTATCAACATAACAAATATTTATTAAAAAAGAACAGGATGACCTGGCCCCGAGTTCACAAAACATTTTTGATAATGAAACTTTATTTGTCATTTATATCTAAATAGTGTATTGAAACTAAATTTTAAGTTAATAGCTATTTTCAAATGGCTCTTCAGTTCTAATGGTCAGTCTCAGTTGGAACTTAACCCTGAAGTTTTAGTAAAATTGATATTAAAATTTTCAAACTCAGCCAAGACTGAAAAATGTTTCATGAACACAGGGCCTGAACTTACCTGATTTGTTGACTGTGAACAAATGAGCCGCGCCATGAGAAAACCAACATAGTGGGTTTGCGACCAACATGGATCCAGACCAGCCTGCGCATCTGCGCAGTCTGATCAGGATCCATGCTGTTCGCTTTCAAAGCCTATTGCAATTAGAGAAACTGTTAGCAAACAGCATGGATCCTGACCAGACTGCGCAGATGCGCAGGCTGGTCTGGATCCATGCTGGTCGCAAAGTCACTATGTTGGTTTTCCCACGGCACGGCTCAAATGCAATTTTGTTGACTAGGAGCATAAACATTGTAAGTATGGCTGTGCAATATAAATTTTATAGTCATAAAAAACATGTGAATGTGATAAACACATTTACTGAATGTTTATGTTAAATTTTGTAGATTGGTGGAGGAGACTGTGAGATATATGACCCACAATTCACACCAGAGGAATCATCATTGCTATTGGAATTGAACTTTCAGGTGCTACAGAATAATCAGGTAGGCAAAAACAACCCCAAATAACAATGATCTTTAAAGGCACATAATGCTCTTATTTAAAATGTGCAGCTTGTTTTTGCATATATACTCAGTTTGTATGGAAGATGGTTGCTGACTTATGATAATAACTGTAGAACCCTTGGACATATTAACATGAAACTTCATATACAAATGTAAATATTGCACTTTGTGACTTTATGCACTGTAAACTAGGGGTCAGTATGCCAATGATCCGGTCAGAATGATTTTGGAACTGAATGTATATCAAGTCCATAGTTCGGGCATGCTTCAGTCTGTAAGCTCAGATTCTGTCAGTATTTTTAGTGTTCTTGTAGTCTACAGCTCTATGCGAAAAAAATCAAATCTTGATTTTCAGAACTGAAACTTCCTTGTGGTAAATTACTCGGGTTCATGTATATAGTCGCACATATGCAGTCTTTCTGTTTATGTTTGGTTGTATTAAAGCTCAGTATTAATGTGTATTTATTTCAGGAGGGTAAAAGAGAGTGTAGTCCAGATACAGTCACCATATTCTATATGCCACATTGTGGTAAAGCTTTATATAACAACTTGTTGTGGAGAAACTGGGGTTGTCAGTTAGAGAATGTTGTCATAATTGGCAATAGTTTTACACACATGATTGACAGGTAATTATGATATTGTGAAATTACTATAAACTGGGATCTTCATGGTAATTAAGGCTACTTAGTTCAAACTACTTGCCTCAAACTGCTGGAGGCTTTAGTTAATATTTAAACTCGCCCTTCTATCTCAGTAGATGTACAAGACATAGATCTATGGATCACTGCATGAGTTTGATCTGCAGAAATGTAATGATTTGAGAAAAGAATATGTCTGATTCATGTGGATAAGGTATCAGTTACTTGTGGAGAGCAGGTAGGTACTGGTACTGAATCCAGGAACATTGGTTAGGTTTATTGCTGCCATTACTTACATGAAATACTGTTGAAAAATGGGTCTTAACCCAAAACAAACAAAAATGAACCTTTTGTATATAGAACTCTTGGAAGGACAGTGGGTTAATTTATGCCTGCAATAATGCCTAGAGGGACAGATTAGGTGTTTTCTTGTACCATACATTCTTACAAAAAATCAAGCTGCTACCTTATCCCATATTAATGACTCTAGACTAATGAATAAATACCAAAAATTGGCTTTCAGTTCAAAATGAATGAAAACATGATGATGTCAGACCAGAAATGGACATTGTATCCTTCCTTCATGTCTGAATCTCCTTCTGAATCAAGCCCTGTAAAAGGCTTATCTGATATTGTTTGTCTAAGTGGTTTTCAGCTTTGCTGAATTTTAGCTCATCTGAACAAAAAGTACTGGAGATGAGCTTTTCCCGTCACCCAAAATCTATTTGAGCTGCACCATGAGAAAACCAGCATAGTGGTCTGTAACATTGTAAGATCTTCTCCCAATTTAATTCAAGTGAGTGCACTCTGTCCCATTTAGGGCTAGACCTAAAAATAGAAATACCATTAAAAGACTTCTTTTCATGAGTCACTTAATTGATCTTCATCAAACTGTAGGGTTATTTGAAGTTCCTCTCCAAATGAGGGTGCTTGGACCCATTTAGGGACCACTAGAGCTGAAATAGAAATACCTGTAACGACTTCTCCTCATCCACTTCATTGATCATCATAAAACTTGGCCTGTTGCAATATTACAAGGTCCTCTCTCATATTTGTTCAAATAGGGAAGATCGGACCCTGAAAAGTGCCACTAGAGCTAAAAATAGAAATATCCAACAACTTCTTTTCATGAACCGCTTGATGGATCTTTATTAAACATGATCTGTAGTATTTTTATAAGGCTCTCTCCCAAGTCTGTTCAGTTTGGGCCCTTTACCCCTTTTAGGGCTTGTTAGAGCTAGAAATAGAAAAACATTTAAATGACTTTTTCTCATGAACTGCTTTGTGGATCTTTGTGAAACTTGGCCTGTTGCATTGTTTTAAGATCTTCTCCTAAATTTATCAAAATGGTGGTGATTGGCATGTTTTATTGGCAACTAGTTTATAATAAACACAGATGTTACCATTCATAATATCAGTATGTCATACGTATATTCATGGTCCAACAGGGAAGGTCATGTTAGTGACTTAGGGCCACAATGGCCTGCTTGTAAAATAATTTAAACATTCCTTGGATGACTCTACCAAGATCAAATCATTCTTTTATCATAAACAAGGATAAACCACATGAACTAAAAATTTAGAAAAAATCTTTATGTGACATCTCTTTAACTGCTTGTGAGATTTTGAAATAATTTTTAATAATGACTTACATGTGAAATATCTAAGACTACTTTAACAGTAATAACACTTCCATGAGTTGTTTTTTTTACACATGCAACAGTCAGAGAAAATAGCAAAAGTACTTGCTAAAATTTCTGATTCTGCAGTAGCTTTGTAAAGCTTTGTCTCCACTGACTAACTTGTTTAGAAAAAAAAATGAAAAAATTATTTTTATGGAAGTAATATGTATTATTCCAGTTAACGCCCATTAAGGCTTAATGTGATCATTTTATTTGCAGTACACCTACAAGAATTCTAGAAAGAACAGCAAATTATGTTATAAAGGTAAACAAACTGTTAATTATAAAATATATTTATAAAAATCTTGTGACATTTTGTTCTTTATGGTAATAGAGTATTGTTCACAAAAATAATTTGGTTATTTTCAAGATGGCTTTGAAATCTCATGTTATTTCCGGCCCTTGTGAAAATATGGTAAGAGATTAAAGGTACCTTTACTAATGTAGTTTTGAACCCTCATTTGGGATGTAGAGTTTTTTCATGTGTAGAAGTCATCCAGCTGGCATAAGGACAGTTCATTGTCTTACCTAGGTGCTGCTGTGGCTTAAATTATGTTTAAGTCTTCCTCCGCAATCAAAACATCATCATTTAAAACTCTGGTTATTTTAAAAAAAATCCTTGTTCATGCACAGGGACCACTATTGCCATGTTGTTAAGGTGTTCAGGTGAACTTCAGATCACTTGTCCCTCAGCAATGAAGCCACTCATCCGGCTTAAGGAAGGTTGATTGTTGGACCCAGGTGACAACCTATGCAGTAATGTTTTGAAAAGTGACAGTATGACCTACATGTATCCATGTAACTTTAAACCCAACAAAAAACAAAATATTGCAGAGTAATGAATCCGAGGTCTGTTCAATTTCATACATATATAAGCATACATTTAATTTCATGTAAAATTGCTTCATATCAGAACTTTTATGTTCCCACTAAAGGTAGAAAATTTCTTTGAAGGAGGACTTCAACTTACACCAAAAGGATGATGCCAAGAATATAAGCATGACTTTACCATTATAAAATTGTTGGCATTACTTAATTAAACTGTAAAATTACAAAATTAACAAAGTAATACATATAATCTACAATTTTATGCCGAAGATGTAATAGAAATAAATTCATTTTAAAGAATTTTCAATGACATACATTTAGGTTGAATTATAGTAATTCAAACTTTTTTATCTTACAGATTCAGCCATTTACACAGGAAACTCCATTACAGGTTCCAGCACAATATGAGGATGTTTTCAACAACACAAGCATACATACATTCAGTTGTCGTGACCTGGAAAATATACCGCATGACCTCTGGCAAAACAATATTGAACCAGTTTATGACCTCACTGATGCAGAAATAATTTTCCGATGACACTTTGATTTTATTTATTTAGCTTGTTTAATAATATTTAATAGGATAAAACAATGTTCTTTCAGTTGTATTTAAATTATACAACATTGTTAGTTCAAAGCAAACTGGTAATAAAGTTGTGTTTTTGTTTTATCATAATGCAGTTACCAGTATTTAATCTGTACAATGACTGAAATTATTCTATAAAAAAAGAACACTAGAAATTTGTCCATTGGACAAAAATGTCTCTGCTATAATAATGGTATGATGTTTGCAGTTAGGGAGAAATGGCATACTATGCTAAATTTCTATAATGAACTGATCAATCATTCAGTTTAGGCAATACCATTTATTATTGTAAGGGGTGTTCGCTGAAAATTTATTAACTGAAAAGCGAACAGTGCAAACCATGATCAGCCTGCACGGATATGCAGGCTGATCTTGGTCTGCACTGGTTGCAAAGGCAGAATCACTTGCCGCCAGCAGGCTTAAGGTTAATAGCACTGAATCCTAAATGTAATTGTTACGTTTGAGCTAAGGTTCTAATGTTATTGTTTATACCAAGTTATTTGATCTGTTTATGCTAAGTTATTAGAATACCCATCCATACTTAGAGAAGTTATAGACACAACAAGAACTTAATACTGTTGATCTCACAGTGTGACCATGACCTTTAGCTAGGCTTCCCACCCCTGAATCTTACATTAGACATAGCGTCTCATTATGGTTGATGTGTTTGCAGAGTTATTTATTTCTATGCACACAGAAGTTACGGAAGACGTGAAAAAACAGTCTTAAGTCTTTGAGCTACTGTTTATCCACATCACTAAGAGGGTCTTTAAGAATTTCGGCTTATTTTTCAAGATCCAGATATAAACTACACATCATTCTAAACATCTCTGAGAATGGTAATGTGACCTTGTAAAATATCTTTAAGAAAGTCAGTTTTATGGTGGAAAGAGTATTTTTCCTATTTCAAAAATCAGTCAAAATCATAGTTTTGAAAAAAAAAAATTGAAATTTTACATATGTTTTGCATAGATATGCCACGTTTATGCAGATTAAAATATCTTAAATGTGTTATAACAATCCATCAGCAATTTAAGGCAAAAGTTTCATTTGAAAATTTTTTTGGTGGCCAAAGTGTCTGAAATCTACATTGGAAAATAACCTCATCAAAATCGTTTTTGATGATAAATAAAAAATTTATAAAGATATTTTGAAAAAATTGAAACTTCCCATTACCATCCTCTGAGTTCTTTAGAATATGGTATTGTTGTTTTTTAACCCTTATCATGCTGGACAGGACTGATTCTGTCTTTGCGACCAGTGTAGATCATGATCAGCCTGCACATTTGCACATCTGTGCAGTCTGATCAAGGTCTGCACTGTTCGCTGTTCAATCAGTATCTTTTTGGTAAACACCCCTTTTAACAGTTAATGGTACTGTCCAAATTGAAAGATGGACAAGTTCATTATAGAAATTTAGCAGGGTAAGGGTTACAGAAAAGATGGATCATCTCAGCATGCTACAGGCTACAGACTAAGCACACTTTACTGAAACAAGCACATGCACATATGCATACTTGCACATGGACAGGGGTATCACAATACTCCTCTTATAAAAATGTAGAAATCATTAAACCTGCAGGTTGTAACCAACACCATTGGATTACTAGATATTACGAGTGCAGTCACAGAGACGGGATTAAATATCTGCTACTGCTATGGTATAAATTATGGTATTTTCATTTCCACATGTTCCCATCTATATTTCCACTCATTGCCATTGGCAAGCATATCATTTTTAGCTCATCTGATTTTTTGAAAAAAAAATGATGAGTTATTGTCATCACTTGAGCGGTTGTCGGCGTCGGCGTCGGCGTTGCCTGGTTAAGTTTTATGTTTAGGTCAGCTTTTCTCCTAAACTATCAAAGCTATTGCTTTGAAACTTGGAATACTTGTTCACCATCATAAGCTGACCCTGTATAGCAAGAAACATAACTCCATCTTGCTTTTTGCAAGATTTATGGCCCCTTTTGTACTTAGAAAATATCAGATTTCTTGGTTAAGTTTTATGTTTAGGTCAACTTTTCTCCTAAACTATCAAAGCTATTGCTTTGAAACTTGGAATACTTGTTCACCATCATAAGCAGACCCTGTACACCAAGAAACATAACTCCATCTTGCTTTTTGCAAGATTTATTGCCCCTTTTGGACTTAGAAAATCAGTTTTCTTGGTTAAGTTTTATGTTTAGGTCAGCTTTTATCCTAAACTATCAAAGCTATTGCTTTAAAACTTGCAACACTTGTTCACCATCATAAGTTGACCCTGTATAGCAAGAAACATAACTCTGTCCTGCTTTTTGCAAGATTTATGGCTACTTTTGGACTTAGAAAATATCAGATTTCTTGGTTAAGTTTTATGTTTAGGTCAACTTTTTCTCTTAAACTATCAAAGCTATTGCTTTGAAACTTGCAACACTTGTTCACCATCATAAGTTGACCCTGTACAGCAAGCAACATAACTCCATCCTGCTTTTTGCAATACTTATTGCCCCTTTTGGACTTAGAAAATCATTTTCTTGGTTGAGTATTATGTTTAAGTCAACTTTTCTCATAAACTATCAAAGCTATTGCTTTAAAACTTGCAACAGTTTTTCACCATCATAAGTGGACACTGTACATCAAGAAACATAACTTTATCTTGCTTTTTGCAAGAATGATGGCCCTTTTTAGACTTAGAAAATCATGGGTAGGACAATATTTCTATTACACAAAAAAAATCAGATGAGCGTCAGCACCCGCAAGGCGGTGCTCTTGTTTTTAATTCAATAGTCTTTTGACACATTACTATACCAAGTTTCATTCCCATTAGTTTTTTTAAGTTATTTCCTATCTTTCACTACATCAAGTTTAATTACTTTTCTTTATTTCTTTCATTGGTCTTCCAGTTATCATCCAGACAAAAAGTGTGAAAAAAATTAAGTACAAAAAGTGTGAAAACGAGCTGTCACTATTAGTGACAAATGCCCCTGAAGCAGACATAAAAAAAATCACACATCATTTTGTGACCTTGACCTGAGAGACCCGGGTCATATTCGCAACACACCTTAATATGGTTAACATTTGTGTGAAATTATTTTAAAATCCCCCTATGAATGTTGAAGTTGCAGCCTGGACAAGAAATTACACGGACACATGCACACACACACACACAGACGGACAATGATTTTAGTATGCCCACCTTTGGGGGGCAGTGAAAAATACTAAAAATGTCCAAAGGTGACCTTGACCTTGGAGCTAGGGGTCTGGGTGTTGCACATGATAAATTAACTCTTGAGGAACATTTTGTACAAAGTAATTTTAAAATCCCTTGATAAATGGACAGAGTTGTGGACTAGACAAGAAACAGACCATGTTAACCTTTGACTTCTAAGTGTGACCTTGACCTTGGTGCTAGGGTTCTGAGTCTTGTGCATGACACTTCATTTCATTATTGGGGACATTATGCCAGGTAATTTTAAAATCTCTTCATGGATGGCAGAGTTATGGACCAGACAAGAAACAGACCATGTTAACCTTTAACCTTAATGCGACCTTGACCTTAGAGCTAGGGTCTGGACCTTGCGCATGACACGTTGTCTCATTATGGGGAACATTTAAGCCAAGTAATTTTGAAATTCCTTGTTGATTCGCAGAATTATGAACTGGACACAAAACGGACCATGTTAACCTTTGACTTCTAAGTGTGACCTTGACCTTGTAGCTATGGTTCTCATGGTAAACATTTATGCCAAGTTATTTCAAAATCCCTTCATGGATGGCAGAGTTATAGACCAGACGAGAAACAGACCATGTTAACCTTTAACCTTAATGTGACCTTGACCTTAGAGCTAGGGTCTAGACCTTGCGCATAACACGTTGTCTCATTATGGGGAACATTTAAGCAAAGTAATTTTAAAATCCCTTGTTGATTGGCAGAATTATCAACCGGACACGAGACGGACCATGTTAACCCTTGACCTTGGAGCTAGGGATCTGGATCTTATCTCATTATGGTAAACATTTATGCCAAGTTATTTCAAAATCCCTTCATGGATGGCAGAGTTATGGACCGGACATGAAACAAATCCTGTTAACACATGACCTTGACCTTTGAGCTAGGGATCTGGGTCTTGCGCATGACACGTCGTCTCATTATGGTGAACGTTTATGTCAAATTAGTTTCAAATCCCCCTATGAATGAAGTTCAAGCCCAAACAAGGATTTACACGCGTACACACATGCACGCAGACAAACAGTGCGATTTTAATATGCCCGCCTCCAGGAGCATAAAAATTACAAAAGGAGATAATTTTTTTTGAAGCAGCATTATCATCCTTGCACTGTACACTTCATCTTGTAGTCATGTATAACTGTTTCAGGTTTCATTGCATTGTTTTCAGTGGTTTATCCTCTCGACAAGTGATGGACAATGCACTGGGCAGAACACATTGCCAAACAGAACATAGCATAGGACAAGACAGAACCCGACAGGACATAGCGCCACAGAACAGGACTCAATGCCGCACAGGACATTGTGCCAGACATGCAGTCTGCATATTTATATCTCTGATAAGATTCAAGTTTATAATATAGGTCTTAAGCTGAACAAATCTTAAACCTCCAGCATGTGATAGCAATCTTGAAATTGACCAGTTGTAAGGAAGTATACAGAAATGAGTCTCTGAACAAAGTTTGGTCATAGAGCAGTTAGTCTCGATGCATGTAGTCCTTCACTTTAGGGCTGCATTCCATTTTTTAAGATAATGTACAATGCAAAGCCAAGTTCGAGTTCTAGAAGGGTTTACACAATGTCCAATTGTCTGCTGAACTAACAGCCAATGACTGAACTAGTGAAATCTGTGTATGACTTCAGCTGAAACTGCTCACTTGCTTTCAGAAAAACATGATGGCCCTGAGTTGCTCACCTGAGTAACACACCATAACAGAGTAAACATGTTTGACCTAGTGATTTCATGGAGACAAATATTCTGACTAATTTTCATGACCCAGGACCAAAAATGTGGCCTCTAGTATAAACAAGCATTTTCTTTGATCTGATCTAGTGACCAAGTTTTTGACCCAACGTAACCCAGATTAAAATTCATCCAAGATTTCATAAAAACAAACATTCTGATAAAGTTTCAGGAAGATTGGAGCAAAAAAGTGGCCTCTAGAGTGTAAACAAGCTTTTCCTTTGATTTGACCTAGTTTTTGACCCCACATGACCCAAATTCAAAACCATCCAAGACTTTTTGATCTGAGCCCGCCAGCTTAGCTCAGTAGGTAAGAGCGTTGGTCTACAGATCTCGGGGTCGCGAGTTTGATCCTCGGGCGGGGCGTATGTTCTCCGTGACTATTTGATAAACGACATTGTGTCTGATATCATTAGTCCTCCACCTCTGATTCATGTGGGGAAGTTGGCAGTTACTTGCGGAGAACAGGTTTGTACTGGTACAGAATCCAGGAACACTGGTTCGGTTAACTGCCTGCCATTACATGACTGAAATACTGTTGAAAAACGGCGTTAAACCCAAAACAAACAAACAAAACAAACATTCATTAGGATTGGACCCAAAATGTGGTCTCGAGTTTAAACAAGTATTTTCTTTGATTTGACCTAGTTTTTGACCCCAGGTGACCCATATTCAAACATGGCCTAGATTTCATCAAGGCAATCATGCAGACCAAATTTCATGAAGATCAATTGACAAATACAGCCTCTATAGCATACACAAGTTTTTTCTTTGATTTGACAGAGTGACCTACTTTTTAAACACAGATGACCCATATTCGAACTCGACCTAGATTTCATCAAGGCAATTATTCTGACCCAATTCCATAAAGATCAATTGAAAAATACAGCCTCTATTGCATACACAAGGTTTTTCTTTGATTTGACCTCGTGACATAGTTTTTGACCCCAGATGACCCACATTCAAACTCTATCTAGATTTTATCAAGGTAATCATTCTGACAAAATTTTATGAAGATCAATTGAAAAATACAGCTTCAATTGCATACACAAGGTTTTTCTTTGATTTGACCTAATGACCTAGTTTTTGTTCCTAAATGACCCATATTCAAAATCGACCTAGATTTGATCAAGGCAATCATTCTGACTAAATTTCATGAAGATCAATTGAAAAACACAGCCTCTATCGCATACACAAGGTTTGATTTGAACTAGTGACCTAGTTTTTGACCCCATATGACTCATATTTAGTCTTGACTTAAATTTCATCAAGGCAATCATCCTGACCAAATTTCATGCAGATCAACTGAAAAATACAGCTTCTATCGCATACACAAGGTTTTTCTTTGATTTGACCTAGTGACCTACTTTTTGACCCAAGATGAACCATTTTCAAACTCTGCGTAGATTTCATTAAGGCAATCATTCTGACCAATTTTCATGAAGATCAATTGAAAAATACAGCCTCTACTGCATACAGAAGGGTTTTCTTTGATTTGACTTAGTGACCTAGTTTTTGACCAGAGATGACCCATTTTCGAACTAGATCAAGGTTATCATTCTGACAAAATTTCATGAACATCAGTTGAAAAATACAGCCTCTATCGCATACACAAAGTTTTTCTTTGATTTGACCTAGTGACCTAGTTTTTGATCCCAGATGACCCATTTTCGAACTCTGCCTAGATTTCATTAAGGTAATCATTCTGACAAAATTTCATGAAGATCAGTTGAAAAATACAGCCTCTATCGCATACACAAGCTAAATGTTGACGGACAGACAGACGACAGACAGAGACGATGGACATTGAGCGATCACAAAAACTCATGAGCTAAAAATGCAGCCCCTATTGCACATGCGTTTTTCTTTGATTTGACTGGGTGACCTAGTTTTGACCGGTATGACCAATACCGGTATTCAATCTTGACCAAGGTTTCATCAAGACAAACATTTTGACCAATTCTTATGAGTTTCATCTTCATCACATAAATGAAATTTAGAATCAATCATGCAAGTAGTTACCAAAATATGTTCATTTTAATAAAAGACAAAGGGAGGTAATTTGAAATAAAATCAGTCAAGAGTTATCTACCTTGATAATCTGAGACCACATGAAGACAAGTAATACTTAACTTTCAAATCGATCACATACACATGATTAGGACTGAAGAAAGAAAAATGCAAAACTGAAATATAGCAACTTTTGTAAATCAGGGGCACATAACTCTGGTCCTACTAAAGCCATTTAGCTCTTGGAACTCGTCCATGATCTTTTAATCATACACATTCTGTGTAAATATTATCTGGATTGGTGAAGAAATGAAGTTGCTTGCGTGTAAACAAGGGAAAATATAGCAATTTCTGTAAAATCAGGGATGAGTAACTCTAGTCCTAATGGTTAGATTTCACTCATAATCGAACTCATTTGAGATCTTATGCTAATACACATTTGGATTGCTGAAGTAATGAAGGTGTTATAGTGTAAACGCGGTAAAGTGTAGGGATTTTTGTAAAATCAAAGACACATCACTCTGTTCCTACTTGTCTGATTTTGTTCAAAATTGAACTCCTCCAAGATCTTATGGCAATACATATTCTAGATAAATATGTTTTGGATTGGTGAAGAAATGAAAGTGCTAGAGTGTAAACAACATAAAATATAGTAATTTTGGTAAATCAAGTGCACATAACTCTGGTCCGAACAGCCAGATTTTGCTCATAATAAAACTTGTCCAAGATCTTGAGGTCGTACACATTCTATGTAAATATGATTAGATATGGTGAAGAAATGAAAATGCTAGAATGTAAACAAGGTGAAATATAGCAAATTTTGTCAATCAAGGGCACATAACTCTGGTTCTACCAGTCCGATTTTGCTCATAATTGAATTCATACAAGATCTTGAGGTCATACATATTCTATATCAACATGATTAGGATTGGTGAAGAAATGCAGATGTAAGAGTGTAAACAAAGTGAAATATAGCACATTTTGTCAATCAAGGGCACATAACTCTGGACATACTGATCTTACCTAGCCCATAATCAAACTCATCCGAGGTCTTGTGCCCAAATTTGATTAAGATGGCTTTAAAATTGTGGATGCTAGAGTGTAAACTTGATTTAGATTGCTTCAAACTTTTGGATGCTAGAGTGTAAACAAACTAAATGTGAATGGACGGACGACTGACATTCATCAATCTTAATATTAGTAATAGTTCAATATGAGCCTTCAGCACAGACGAGCTACAAATGGAACTCCCTTGGAAGTTCATTACAAGTTTACAGAGCCACTGATTATCATAAATGACCCCATTTTTTGGCCACTGGGGGCTTTGAAAGGGGCTGCATGACTAACTTTAATGTTGTCATTTACTGACACTCTATAATGCAGTTTCATATCCTGTATTTGTTTTGGGCCTTTTTGAATTTTCATTTTTTTCTGATTTAATGGAGAACGATTTCAGCTATAGCCACACTTTCCTCTTTCTTAGAAAATTAAGCTGAAGTGTCATTCTACTCCTGTTAAAATTAAAGTTTCCATGTACTTAACATAAACAAAATATGAAAATAATGATAACGCAAACAGCTGTGATATATAATATTTAAAGTTTTATTATTCAGCTTAATAATATAAAAAAACACAACTTCAGAATGTAGAAATGAAGAACAGACATGGAAAAACAAAATCTTAAACAAATCATATATGTTTTGTCACTCTTCTTTTGACCAGTAATGTCAATCGCCAAATTCGGCATTCTCTGTATTACACAGAAAGTCCTGTTTGTGTCGAACTAGGACCAGAGAATGCAGAACTGCCTAATGAGAATAATGGAATCGTAAGGAAATTGCCGAGTGTCATAATGGTGCCCTTACCTTTCATCACTGCACTAGCAAAAATATTTTATTTGTCTTTCTATCCTACATGTACATGACATAATATGCATTTTGCATTTTACACAATTCTGATAACTGATATAAAATGAAAAAAAAACAAAAACAAAAAACAATGGTAATGTTTTGCATTACATGAAAAAAAATGCATTTTTTCTTGCAATTTGTTTCTAAGCAAAAATCAAGGAAATAATTAAAAATCTTCATGAAAGTCTGATTTGGAATGTATTCAAACAATTCAGAGATTCAGAAATAAAATATGAAGCAAAAACAAGACTATATCCCTGTTCCAAATGTGTAATAATGACATTCTAGATGGAAGTAGATGGGTGACGGTCCCTCGCACAATGAAAAATAAACATAAAAAAGAAAATACATGTACTTCTTTAATCAGTAAAATTTAACAACATTTTTCACACTTTTTTCACACATTTTTCACACTTTTTTTCACACATTTTTCACACTTTTAATCCCATCTCCCTAAACAAACAGATGAATATGAATTATAAATTTGAACAACACAAAAACATTGTAATAAGAAGGACAGTGTGTGTGTTTGGGTTTAATGTCTTTCAAGAAACAGTCGTATAAAAGACAGTCATAAAGACAATCTTCTAAAATCAAATATGCTGTTTTAATAAATCTTTTCAATAGATTTCTGACCAAATACTTTCTGCTTAATGAATACTGGGGTATATTTAGTTCTCAGCCTACAAATTGATATTTTCATTTATCTTTAGTTAAACTTTTTTGATTTCCGAGGTTATTTTGTTAATGACAATGTGGCCAGTTTGTATTTTTCAAAAAAAAGTATGAACATTTTAAGTACATGTATTGGTAATACAAAATATGTTCCAAAATAATGTCATTGTCAACTGTGTACAGAACAACAACATGGCATACAGATAAGCCAAGTTAAGGTATGGCAATGTGATGAAAATATCACTTTTTAAAAAAAAATCTTGACAATTTAATTTCATGTGACCAGATCTGTGCAACATCACTTCTTAAATACTGTTTTTATGAAGGTTTAAGACCAATCTTGATTGTTTGACATGTCTAGTAGTAAACAAGAATGTTAATCTTTAGCCTACTGGCGGCAAATGATAATGCCTTTGCGGCCAGTGTTCACTGTTCAGTCAGTAAATTTTCAGTCAACGCCCCTTGAAATAATAAATGGTACTGCCCAAATTGAAAGATGGACCAATCCATTTTGGAAATTTAGCAGGGTAAAGGTTAAGATGGATAGATAGAATGATTGGCAGACTATTTGAAAACTTTGCCTCCATGGTCTTTAACACTGAAGCATAAAATTACTGATTTCTGTTTCAGAAAATAATGATATGGAACAGCAGTATCTTTGTTTTTATCAGTAACAGTTGTTTTAATTAATACACTTGCACCGTCAATGTCAAAAAATCTGTTTACATTCGACTTCTGAACTTCTCTCTAAAAATGTCAATACTGATTAAAATAACTAGTATATCTGTGAATAATGTCGATGAAATGACTTATTCTGGATACAGGACTTTTGCAACTGTGTTCGCTGTAGTACTATGCATCTGGTTCCTGTTTGCTTCAAATGTGGATATGGCTTGAGCCCGGCTTGTTTCCCAGTTGTATAAATCCCTGAAATATGAAAACATAAATGAAACATTCCCTCTATCTGTCTGTTATAATTGAGATGGGTTTTTTTTTGTTCAAGAAGTACTTCATTCTTAACAAGAAATACTGATTTAAGTAAACAAGAGGGTCACTGACCCTAAAGCGCTAACCTGTGTAAAAGGTTTCAAATGTGTTTGTATACTAACATTATGGTACAAGTACAGAGTTAGATTTATATAAATATCAAGCCTCTAGCTATTGTGGATTCAGAGAAGAAGATACTCAAAGTTTCTTTTATATAAGCATATATTATATATATGTCACATACATGGGCAGGGCTATATTTGAACCTAGGGCAATAATTTGAACAATTACCATAGACAGTCAAACCCCAATATCACCCGTAAATAGCCAAGAAACATTTGTGTAAAATTGTTAAAATCTGGCTTGCTGTTTCTGACAAGAACATTTTTAAAGTTTCCGATATATAAATATAGAGGAACAAAAGTGCCACAATGTCACAATTATAATAAGCCTGTCATTGCAAATTTCTTTACACTAGCCAGCACCTGTATATGCATATGGATGTCTTTTTGGCCAATTATCAAAAAGTTGTAAGTTATTTATAGTAACAACAAAGGGAAGTTAATCCTAAAAAACTATATATGTCCACACAAAACTCCTTACCAGGTAGAGACAGGTCAAAATACACCTAAACATTGGATGTAACATGCATGTTGTACCACAGAAAAGTGGTCTCAATTTTTCCCTATGGTCAGTAATAAAAAAGTTACAATATAAGCTATTTATAGTAACAACAAAGGGAAGTAATTCTAAAAACATGGATGCCTCATGGTGGTGAACATTTGTGCCAAGTTACTTCAAAATCCCTCCATGTATGAAGGAGAAATGCTTCGGACAAAGTCATTCTTGACTTTGACCTTTGACCTCTTAAGTGTGACCTTGACCGTAGACTTAGGGACCTGGTTCTTGCAAATCTGCCTCATGGCGGTGAACATTTGTGCCAAGTAACATCAAAATCCCTCCATGCCTGAAGAAGAAATGCTCCGGACAGTCATTCTTGAATTTGACCTTTGACCTCTAAGTGTGACTGTGACCTTAGATTTAGGGACCTGGTTCTTGAGCACGACACTCCGTCTCATGGTGGTGAACATTTGTGCCAAGTTACATCAAAATCGCTCCATTCATGAAGAAGAAATGCTCCAGACAAAGTCATTCTTGTAACTGACCTTAGACCTCCAAGTGTGACCTTGACCTTAGACATAGGGACTTGGTTCTTGCCTAAGACACTCTATCTCATGGTGGTGAACATTTGTGCCAAGTTCTATATCAAAATCCCTCCATGCATGAAGAAAAATGCTCCGGACAGTCATTCTTGAATTTGACCTTTGACCTCTAAGTTTGACCTTGACCTTAGCTCTAGGGACCTGGTTCTTGCACACAGCACTCCATCTCATGATGGACATTTGTGCCAAGTTACATCAAAACACCCTCCATGCATGAAGAAGAAATGCTCCAGACAAAGTTTGTGGACACACAGGGGCAGTAACTCTGGACCCATGACAAAATATGACTGGTTCTTAAAAGGAAACGAGATCTTATGGTGATACAAGTTGTGTGCAAATTTGTTTAATATCAAATCACAAATGAAACCACTATCGTGCAGACAAGACCAAAATAGCCAATTCTTGCCCTTTCAGGGGCCATAACTTTGGAACCCATAGTGGGATATGGCTGGTTCAAGAATGGAACCAAGACCTTATGGTGATACAAGTTGTGTGCATAATTAGTTTGATTAAAATCAAATCATAAATGAAACCTCTATCGTACAGAGTTTTTAAGATGGAAAGGGGCCATAACTACGTCAAAAAATGGTGGTTTGTAGGCAAAGTTGAACTTGACCTGTATTTTATGATGTTACACCTGTGTACCATTTATATCTGTGAAGCCTTTCATGAGTTATTGTCTGGAAACCATAAAAACCAAAGGATCGACAGACTGAGCGACAGGCCCACTCCTATATATCCCCTAAACTTCTTTTGTGGGGGTATAACAAGAAACCATTTGTAAAAACATAATTACACATTTATTTTATTTTAAGCTACTCTTTCATAAATCAAGTAAAATTTTCGATCTTCAGGCAATATCATTAGTAATTTAATGCCCTGCAATCTGTTTTAGGAAGGACATCAGCTAACATGAATACAGTGAAATACATGACTACTCAAAGTGACAAAAGAATAAACAAAATGATCTAAACATCAAGGGTTCTGACCTATCCAATCACAGAATATATAACATAAATGGTCAGGGATCACATGCATTGCTCCAGTCATTCCTGATGCTCTAAACCTGTTTTGTCGTATTTCCAAAAAAAAAATATTTCAATTAGTTTTGAGTAACAGGTTATTAAATTTTTCCTGAAAGTATGTGAATACGGCATAAGTTTACTTTTCATTAAATGACTGACAAGTCTAAAAAGTGACCTGTAAATTGGCTTCACAAATTTCATTCTGCCTTGCTCTGTAACAAACTGTAATGCTGGCTGTATTGCAGGTTCATATTGCGCTCGAATACACACACGTAACCACCTGTGTTAATACAAATACATATAATACATATAAATCATGATTTACAGACACATATCCACATTATTTAGCATCAATATCCTATCAGATCAATGATATAGCCAAAATATTTCAATGATCAGTAAGGTTAAAGGTTGTTCATTTTGTATCAAGAAATATGCATGAGTTCTGCTGTAGAAATACTGCACAACTTCATGAGAGAAATATTTCATATTCCTCAAATCAATGATAACATCTTCTTATTACATCTGCATCTTCTATTATTTATATTATATTATTGAGATACATTTGATCCCTAGCCCAGTACAATTAAACATATCACTATAAATTAATAACATATGATGATTCACTGACTGCCTCAAGGTCAGTGTTCTTACCGGAATTTAATTTCTGAGTTTTGAACTTCACTGAATTTGTATGTGTCCCTCATTTTGACAATTTTGGCATGTGACAGTGGTGTCTGAAATAGACAATGAATATATTCTTCTAAACATCCCCAAAAACAGGGTAGTTCTGTAAGTCATAATAAAATAGCTCTTTTCTTCAAATTTTGGCCACTTTGCCTATATCAAGAATGGAATACCTTTCACAGCTATTTTACATCTATTTTCAAGTAAACTAACAATACATGAACAAATGTGACATTGTCTGGTGAAAGTAAAAAGGTTGTACTGGAAATGACATTACACCAAAACAGGAAATGTTTATATATCGTCACAATTTACATGAAAATGGGTGCAACATAGTTGTGAAAAGAATTTCCTCCTTGACAAAGGGCAGGTGGCCAAAAATTTGAAGCAAACAGTTGTTATTTTATTACAAATAAATAATGAACAGTTTTCTTAACTTTTAGTCTGCTGGTGGAAAGTGGTTTTGCCTTTGCGACCAGTGCAGACCAAGATCAGCCTGCACGTACAACAAGGCTGATCATGGTCTGCACTGTTCGCTATTCAGTAAATTTTCAGTGAAATATTAAGTGGTGCAGCCCAAATTGGATTATGGACCAGTCCATTTTAGAAATTTAGCAGGGTAAATGTTAAAGCCTTCTCTTCAGACTTCATGATCCATACTAATGGCTCGTTACTCTTTGAAATAAATTTATGATGAAGTAACTGAAACAAACGATGTGGAAATTTTAATTGAAAAATATAGAACAAAAAAAATATAATCTTTTTTCTCCAGTATATTATACAGTCAAAGCAACAACTGGAGATGAAACAATGGTCTTTTTAATATAAAATTAACCTTTGGGGAGATAATCAAACACCTTAAATGTATATTTTTATATTCCTGTAATGTAATCATGTCATATTTATGGGGTACTAATTTCATTTTTATTAACCCTTACCATGCTGGACACGATTAGTTCTGCCTTTGCAACCAGTGTAGGTCATGATCAGCCTGCACATCTGTGCAGTCTGATCATGATCTGCACTGTTCGCCATTCTGTCAGTATCTTTTAGTAAGCACCCCTTTAAACAGTTACTGGTACTGTCCAAATTGGAAGATGGACAAGTCCATTATAGAAATTTAGCAGGGTAAATCAAAAAATTTAAATTTTGCATAAATATTTATATCTTTTTCTTATAATTCAAAATCTGAAAATTTTAGGAGATTACTCTAGATTGGGATTATATGATGACATAATATAGATAATCTATATATATAATAGACCTACGTGGTTTAGGAATGTTGCAAGGAACTGTTCAGTTTGTACAGGTAAGAATTTTTCTATGTCACTGTAGGTGAAATCTGTAAGCTGTTCCTCACTACTATCTAACCATCTCCTAGCAAGTGTCTCGCAACTCTCAGCCATAGTCATGTCGTATCTAAAGTAAGAAAAATAAAATTATAACCCAGTCTTACAACAAAAGCACATTGCATTATTGCTCAGCTATTTGGTATATCAATGCTGCAATTCTACTTCATATAAGCGTCAAATGAAAATTTATTACTGAATCACAAGATTCAAACAATCAATAGCATAACCTTGCCATTTCTCTAACATGACACTGACATGACAAGTATACATATCCTGTTCAAAACTGAAGGTGCTGGAGAGTAAATTAAAGTAAAATATAGCATAGTTGATAATTCAAGGGAACATAACTCTTAATGTACCAATCTGATCTGGTCCAAAACAAAATATGAAAGAAATGTATTTAGTACACATATTCTATGTAATTTTAATTTGGATTGCTTCATTAAGAAATGAAGGTGCTCAAGAATAAAAAATATGCCATTTTTAATAAATCAAGGGCACATGACTCTGAACTCATTACTGGCCTTGGTAGTGAACCTTTCTACAGAAATTTTTTGAAATCCCACCTGTAATTTCAGAGTAATCCGTACAAACTTTTGAACAGATAAACAGGCAGACAGACAGATAGACAGATAAACAATGTCAATATATATCCCCATATACAGCAGGACTTACTTCAAGAACATGTTTAGAAGCTGATTTAACAGTCAAAAATTCCATGTGCCATTTTCCATAAGTACCATTTTTGCATATGAGAAAAACTGCCGACAGGCTCAACCCAAACTGACTGGTTATGTTCGTCACCTTTCCATTGCAAGAGTCTATAAAATATTCACTATTGCTGGTTTCTTGACTGATCTTAGTACCGTTTCTGACAGAATGGCAGGCAAGAAACCTTACCACTGTTCCTGGATTCTGCACTCGTACTAACCTGTTCTCGGTTAGTAACTGCCATCTTCTTCACATGAATCAGATGTAGAGGATAAATGATTTCAGATAAATTTTCTTTTAACAAATCGTTAAAGAGAACACACACCTCACTCCGGGACTGAACTCAAGACCCTATGATCTGTAGAACTGCACTAATGCTAGTGACCTAAGTGGTTGGGCACACCAGTCATGCTTTAAAATCTAAATTTCCTTACCTAGGTCTGACTGGCGGCATCCCTACCCCGTACAACCAACCGTCCCAGTCCACATTGTCAAATACTCCTGCTGCAGTCTGGCAATCACACAATATGCAATAAGTAATAGATATAAGATGAACTACTTGTGTTATAACTTGACTTACTGATTCTATATATTTGAAACTGACTTAAACATTTTCAAGTTGAATTTGTGCTTCCTGTAAATCATGTGTTTTAAAAACTTGTTGGGTTTAAAGTCACACTGATACAATTTAACTCCTATGGCAACTTTCCAACTTTAACAAAAGAGGAAGACCCCAGGAGCCCCTTTGGACATTACTTAACCCTAACCATGCTGGACACGATTAGTTCTGCCTTTGCGACCAATGTAGATCATGATCAGCCTGCACATCTGTGCAGTCTGATCATGATCTGCGCTGTTCCCTATTCAGCCAGTACCTTTTTGGTAAGCACCCCTTTTAACAATTAATGGTACTGTCTAAATTGGAAGATGGACAAGTTCATTATAGAAATTTAGCATGGTAAGGGTTAAAGCATGGGCATGCACCTTGGTAGAGCCACAGACTTTCTACTAACTAGGTAGATGGCTTCTTCAAACCTGCAGAGTTTAAAGGGGCAAGAGATTAAATGACAATGACCTTAACAGCTTATCCAAATAGTCAATGTTAAGTTGAAACACAAAATTTAAATCTATTGTTTATTTTGGACTGTGGATATCTAAAATTTGGTCTGAAAACATTTAAGATAAACATGCAGCCTGGCTGAAACTCAAACCAATGACCTCATAATAATATTCCATTGTTTTGTGGCTTTTTACGTAAATTCTTCCTTAATTGTGAAATAAAAGGTTTGAAACCTTTACATATTTCCACCCTAAGTTTTTTTTTTACTTGTCTATGCATTTCCAAGAGTAGATAAATGATTATGCAACCTAGTGTATGTAATCGGCTGTTGGGTACCAGTTGTCACAATTACTATTCATAAGCCATCCTCGCTGAACTATCAATTCACTCGTTAAGTACAAACAGCATAATATAAAGAGACCAGACAAAGGATCGCATAAAAAGTGGTCTCTTCATAGAATGGTAAATTTAGAAAGACACGCTCTTTATGTTTTGGAAAGGTCTAAAACAGACCTTCGTTCTTGTCTATGTTTAAGGCTTCCAGTTTTGATGTCAACACCATGATGGCTAGTAAACAACTGTGATCAAAATTTCAAAATTTGTTTTAAGATGGTGAACTCTCAATGTTAAGGTTCTTTGTTTGTTTGACTGTTAGAAAAACTGACTGTATACAAGTGCAAATGACTACTGTAAGTTTAGCACCCAGTCATCTGAACCATGCTTTAACAGCTGGGTCCGCTGGTTGTGTAAAGAAAGTCATTTAATGGGTTTAGATAGTTTAAACTGCTTGGGAAGAATTAAGAACTGTGTTGTTTTTAAATAAGAAACTTGTTTATTGTGGATGGTCACATAATCTTATATGAAGTACACTGATAATGACACAGACTTGATACCAGTACCTGTATGAAGTACATAATGACACAGACTCGATACCAGTACCTGTATGAAGTACACTGATAATGACACAGACTCGATACCAGTACCTGTATGATGTACACTGATAATGACACAGACTCGATACCAGTACCTGTATGAAGTACACTGATAATGACACAGACTCGATACCAGTACCTGTATGAAGTACACTGATAATGACACAGACTCGATACCAGTACCTGTATGAAGTACACTGATAATGACACAGACTCGATACCAGTACCTGTATGAAGTACACTGATAATGACACAGACTCGATATCAGTACCTGTATGAAGTACACTGATAATGACACAGACTCGATACCAGTACCTGTATGATGTACACTGATAATGACACAGACTCGATACCAGTACCTGTTCATGGAAGTACGAGAGAAGAAAATCTTTCCAGTCTGCTGTTGTTATTGACTTGTATTTGAAGTTCTCTATATATACTTTCATAAATGGCTCAAATACATCTGAAATGTATTTATGTACATAGATTAATGGTGAAATAAGAGACATGTTTATTTCTGTAAAATGAAAAAATTTGAGAAACTTATCTATCAATAAAGAACTCCACACTTTTGAAGTAGATATTTTGATGTAATCTGAAAATTTTGAATTATTTCATGGAAATGTTTTTTGTTATTTTACTTATTCCTTAGAAAGATAGTAACTTTGCCCATTTTATCAATAAAGATACAAGTTGCAATTAGTGATATGAATTATACTTCTTTATGCCATTGGATCCAGGTTTTATCCCAATAAATGGCAATATGCCATGACTTCCAGTTAACCAACAAGAGCTGTCCGTAAGACAGCCAAGCTCGACTATTCGAAATATTGTCACAGAAGCAGGAAATTATTACCCAAAATGTTAAATATCAAAAGAGTTTTAAGTTCGAAAGGGGACATAATTTGACTAAAATACATATCAGAGTTATGGGACTTGATGTTATCAACTAGTTTTATAACCCGAAGAAACATGTTAAGTTTCAATTCAATATCTGCATTAGTTTTGGGGATAGTAACTTGCATGTTAAACTTTAACCAGAATTTTCTAAGTCCAAAAGGGGGCATAATTTGCTCAAAATACATGTTAAGAGTTATGGAACTTGACCCAGTGAGGTTGGTAATTGACCTTGAAAAAGAATAAATAAGTTTCAAAGCTATATGCCTTTTGGTAATAGCTGTATGTACTTGCACGCAAAACTTTAACCAGGATTTTCTAAGTCCAAAAGGGGGCATAATTTGCCCAAAATACATGTCAGAGTTATGGGACTTGGTGCTATCAACTAGTTTTATAACCCCGAAGACATATGTGAAGTTTCAATTTAATATCTGTAGTAGTTTTGGAGATAGTTACTTGCATGTAAAACTTTAACCAGAATTTTCTAAGTCCAAAAGGGGGTATAATTTGCCCAAAATACGTGTCAGAGTTATGGGACTTGACCCAGTGAGGTAGGTAATTGACCTAGAAAAAGAAAAAATAAGTTTCAAATCTATATGCCTTTTAGTAATAGCTGTATGTACTTGCACGCAAAACTTTAACCAGAATTTTCTAAGTCCAAAAGGGGGCATAATTTGGCCAAAATACATGTCAGAGTTATGGGGCTTGACCCAGTGAGGAAGGTAATTGATCTAGAAAAAGAAAAAATAAGTTTCAAATCTATATGCCTTTTAGTAATAGCTGTATGTACTTCCACGCAAAACTTTAACCAGAATTTTCTAAGTCCAAAAGGGGGCATAATTTGGCCAAAATGAAGGTCAGAGTTATGGGACTTGGTGCTATCAACTAGTTTTATAACCCCAAAGACACATGTGAAGTTTCAATTCAATATCTGCATTAGTTTTGGAGATAGTAACTTGCATGTAAAACTTTAACCAGAATTTTCTAAGTCCAAAAGGGGGCATAATTTGCTCAAAATACATGTCAGAGTTATGGGACTTGACCCAGTGAGGTAGGTAATTGATCTAGAAAAAGAAAAAATAAGTTTCAAATCTATATGCCTTTTAGTAATAGCTGTATGTACTTGCACGCAAAACTTTAACCAGAATTTTCTAAGTCCAAAAGGGGGCATAATTTGGCCAAAATGAAGGTCAGAGTTATGGGACTTGGTGCTATCAACTAGTTTTATAACCCCGAAGACACATGTGAAGTTTCAATTCAATATCTGCATTAGTTTTGGAGATAGTAACTTGCATGTAAAACTTTAACCAAAATTTTCTAAGTCCAAAAGGGGGCATAATTTGCTCAAAATACATGTCAGAGTTATGGGACTTGACCCAGAGAGGTAGGTAATTGACCTAGAAAAAGAATAAATAAGTTTCAAAGCTATATGCCTTTAAATGATAGCTGTATGTACTTGCATGCAAAAACTTAACCAAGGTGTGACGCCGACGCCGACGCCGACGCCGACGCCGACGCCGACGCCAGGGTGAGTAGAATAGCTAGACTATTCTTCGAATAGTCGAGCTAAAAATGAATAACAACCTTAAATGAGAAGACATGGGTTTCTGATTGGTGGGTAACATGCATAACAACCTTAACTGAGAAGACATAGTTTTTAAATTGGTGAGTAACATGAATAACAACCTTAACCTTTATATGGATTTCTAACTGCTGAGCAACATGAATAACAGCCTTAACTCTGATCGCATATGGATTTGGATCGGTGAGTAACATGAATAACAAGACTATTGCCAGGCAATACTGATAAAAGTCCCCTAACGTGGATGGTGATTTGTCATATTTGCTGCCATATGAACCACATTTTTAGACTAAAACTAGAATAAAGTACCTGCATATTCTCAAGAAAGATACCATCTGTCAGTCAGGTTTCATGAAAAAATTGCTCGTACTTTCAAAATTAACAAGCAATCTAGCTTTTGTGGCTGACAGATGAACAGACAGATAGACAAACAGAAGGATAAAGTGACAAAATAAAATGACCTGTATATTCTACAACCACATTTGTTTCTATAACAACAAAATAACAATAGGCCCAGACCTTGACCTAATTAGATATTGCTTGTGACAAAGAATTAAATTTGAAAGAGAATTTAAATTTTTCTTTTTTAAAATTTAAAATCTAAAAATACTTTTAACAGTATTTCTATTTTTAGCTCTAGTGGCCCCTAAAAGGGGCCAAATGCCCCCATTTGAACAACTTGGGAGAGGACCATATAATTATGCTACAGACCAAGTTTGATGAAGATCCATCTAGCGGTTCATGAGAAGAAGTTGTCTAAAGGTATTTCTATTTTTAGCTCTAGCTGCCCCTAAAAGGGGCTTAGTGCCCAAATTTAAACAAACTCGGGAGAGGACCATATAATGATGCTACAGATCAAGTGTGATGAACATCCATCAAGCAGTTCATGAGAAAAAATCGTTTAAAGGTATTTCTATTTTTAGCTCTAGCGCACCTAAAAGGGGCCAAGTGTCGACCATTTGAACAACTTTGATAGAAGACCATAATAATGATGCTACAGACCAAGTTTGATGAAGATCAGCTGAGCGGTTCATGATAAGAAGTTGTTTAAAGTTATTTCTATTTTTAGCTCTAGCGGTCCCTAAAAGGGGCCAAGTGCCCCCATTTGAACAAATTTAGGAGAGGAACATATAATGATGCTACAGACCAAGTTTGATAAAGATGCATCAAGCAGTTCATGAGAAGAAGTCGGAAGTCGTTAAAAGGTATTTCTATTTTTAGCTCTAGCGGCCCCTAAAAGGGGCCAAGGGCCCCCATTTGAATAAACTTGGGAGAGGATATATAATGATGCTACAGATCAAGTTTGATGAAGATCCATCAGGCGGTTCATGAGATGAAGTCGTTTAAAGGTATTTTGTATTTTTAGCTCTAGTGGCCTCTAAAAGGGGCCACGTGCCACCATTTGAACAAATTTGATAGTGGACCTAACCAGGATGCTACAGACTTAATTTGGTCTTATTCTGACCAGTAGTTGCATAGGAGGAGATGTTTAAGTAACAAGAGCTGTCGGAGGACAGCAACGCTCGACTATTCAACAGCCTTGTCAATTGAATTAATACAAAAGTTGAAAAAGGGGCATAATTTTGTAAAATGCAAAGTAGAGGTATTGAACCTCTGTACTGCATGTCATATCATGACAGTGAACAAGTGTGTGAAGTTTCGATCCTTTCCAATTTGTGGATACTGAGATACCAGCTTACATACAAAAACTTAACCAAACACTGCTAAGTCAAAAAAAGGGACATAATTTTGAAAAAAAAAAAGAGTAGAGTTATGGGACTTGCTTAGTGCATGTCAGATCATGACAGTGAACAAGTATGTGAAGTTTCAATCCATTCCCATTATTAAGAACTGAGATACCAGCTTACATACAAAACCTTAACCACAAATTTCTAAGTCGAAAAAGGGGCATAATTTTGTAAAAAAGTAAAATAGAGTTATGGAACCTCAGCAATGTAGGTCAGTTTATTACAGTGAATAAGTGTGTGAAGTTTCAATCCATTCCCACAAGTGGTTACTGAGATACCAGCTTACATACAAAACCTTAACTAAAAATTTCTAAGTCGAAAAAGGGGCATAATTTTGAAAAAAAAAAGAGCAGAGTTATGGGACTTGCTTAGTGCATGTCAGATCATGACAGTGAACAAGTATGTGAAGTTTCAATCCATTCCCATTAGTAAGTACTGAGATACAAGCTTACATACAAAACCTTAACCAAAAATTTCTAAGACGAACAAGAGGACCATGATGGTCCTGAATCGCTCACCTCTTCCCACATGACCCAGTTTTGAGTATGAAGTCGTTTTTTCTATTATTTGACATAGTGACCTAGTTTTTGAGCTCATGTGACCCAGTTTTGAACCTGACCTAGATATTATCAAGATAAAAATTCTGACCAATTTTCAAGAAGATCCATTGAAAAATATGGTCTCTTAGAGAGGTCACAAGGTTTTTCTATTATTTGACCTATTGACCTAGTTTTCGAAGGTACGTGACCCTGTTTTGAATTTTACCTAGATATCATCAAGGTGAACATTCTCACTAATTTTCATGAAGATCTCATGACAAATATGGCCTCTAGAGAGGTCACAAGGTTTTTCTATTTTTATACCTACTGGCCTAGTTTTTGACCGCACGTGACCCAGTTTCGAAATTGACCTATATATCATCAAGGTGAACATTCAGATCAATTTTCATGAAGATTCATTGAAAAATATGGCCTCTAGAGAGGTCAAAAGATTTTTCTAATTTTAGACCTACTGACCTAGTTTTTGACCGCAGTTGACCCAGTTTCAAACTTGACCTAGATATCATCAAGATGAACATTCAGACCAACTTTCATACAGATCCTATGAAAAGTATGGCCTCTAGAGAGGTCACAAGGTTTTTTTATTATTTGACCTACTGACCTAGCTTTTTAAGGCATGTGACCCAGTTTCAAACTTGACCTAGATATCATCAAGGTGAACATTCTGACCAATTTTTATGGAGATCCATTCACAAGTATGGCCTCTAGAGAGGTCACAAGGTTTTTCTATTTTTAGACCTACTGACCTAGTTTTTGATTGCACATGACCCTGTTTCGAACTTGACCTAGATATCATCAAGATGAACATTCAGACCAACTTTCATACAGATCCCATGAAAAATATGGCCTTTAGAGAGGTCACAAGGTTTTTCTATTATTTGACCTACTGACCTAGTTTTTGACGGCACGTGACCCACTTTCGAAAAAGACCTAGATATCATAAAGATGAACATTCAGACCAACTTTCATACAGATCCCATGAAAAATATGGCCTCTAGAGAGGTCACAAGGTTTTTCTATTATTTGACCTACTGACCTAGTTTTTGAGGGCACGTGACCCAATTTCGAACTTGACCTAGATATCATCATGGTAAACATTCTGACCAATTTTCATGAAGATCTCATGAAATATATGGCCTCTAGAGAGGTCACAAGGTTTTTCTATTTTTAGACCTACTGACCTAGTTTTTGACTGCACGTGACCCAGTTTCGAACCAGACCTAGATATCATCAAGATGAACATTCAGATCAACTTTCATACAGATCCCATGAAAAATGTGGCCTTTAGAGAGGTCACAAGGTTTTTCTATTATTTGACCTACTGACCTAGTTTTTGAAGGCACGTGACCCAGTTTCGAACTTGACCTAGATATCATCAAGATGAACATTCTGACGAATTTTCATGAAGATTTTGTGAAATATATGGCCTCTAGAGAGGTCACAAGGTTTTTCTATTTTTAGACCTACTGACCTAGTTTTTGACGGCACGTGACCCAGTTTCGAACTTGACCTAGATATCATCAAGGTGAACATTCTGACCAATTTTCATGAAGATCTTTCAAATATATGGCCTCTAGAGAGGTCACAAGGTTTTTCTATTTTTAGACCTACTGACCTAGTTTTTGAAGGCACGTGACCCAGTTTTGAACTTGACCTAGATATCATCAAGATGAACATTCTGACCAACTTTCATAAAGATCCCATGAAAAATGTGACCTCTAGAGTGGTCACAAGCAAAAAGTTTACGGACGGACGGACGCACGCACGCACGGACGACGGACACCGCGCGATCACAAAAGCTCACCTTGTCACTTTGTGACAGGTGAGCTAAAAAGGGGCATAATTTTGTAAAAAAGCAAAATAGAGTTATGGAACCTGTGCAGTGTAGGTCAGTTTATCACAGTGAATAAGTGTGTGAAGTTTCAATCCATTCCCACAAGTGGTTATTGAGATACCAGCTTACATACAAAACCTTAACCAAATCGGGACGCGGACGCCGACGCGGACGTGGACGCATGGGCGAGTCCAATAGCTCTACTATTCTATGAATAGTCGAGCTAAAAATGTGGATGCCAGACCATCCACCCAATACTAATAGCTCACCCTGAACCTTTGGTTCAGGTGAGCTAAAAAAGCTGTGCATAATCTCCATACTGTCATCTTTCCAGTATCAAGTTTCATGAAACAATATCTTGTACCTTTTAGGTTATCACAGGAACCTGCTCTGCACTTTTTTGTCAGAACATTTTTATTTGTTGCCATAGCAACCACATTTTTGGCCAAAGGAAAAAAAATTAAAAGGATGTGCATATTCTACACATTGCCATTTATCCATGTACCAAGTTTCATGTAAAAATATCTTGATGTATGTACTTTTAATGTTATCACTAGATCCCATTCCATTTTATGTGATGTACTGACAGACAGACAGACAAGGGACAAACCATAAGTCCCGTCAAGTGATACATTGGTAGGTGATTAACAACCTTAAGCCTGAAAACATATGAAATCCTGATGGATGATTACATACCTGGTCCTCCAAGGAGCTGTTCAAGGTAAAACAGAAAGGCGTGTCCTTTCTCGTAAGGTATGGAAGAGAATGAATCATCGGGGTCTACACCTCTTGTATCCTGTACCAACTTTGTATAGGCATGCTCCCTACCCAGTACATCAACCTGTCAACAAACAATATCAGTGAAACACTGTGAAATCACCCAGTACATCTACCTGTCAACAAACAATATCAGTGAAACACTGTGAAATCACCCAGTACATCTACCTGTCAACAAACAATATCAGTGAAACACTGTGAAATCATTAATATTCATGGAAGACTACTCTTTGTGTATTTCATGAACCTTTACCCTACCAAATTTCTAAAATAGACTGGTCGATCATTCAATTTGGGCAGTACCATTTTTTATTTGTAGGGATGTTTACTGCAAATTTACTGACTGAATAGCGTACAGTGCAGACCATGATCAGCTTGCATGGAGGTGCAAAGAGTGTTTTGACTGTCTGTCCATCAGTCGTTCACCCTATCTCTCACACTTTCTTGTGTACTCAACTCCTACAGTGTCAATCCAATTCAAATAGTACACATACTGTCAGGACTTTTATGGCTGATATTTTGTCTGGAGATATGGCCCTTTCTGGACTTTGAAATATTACATGTACTGGTTTCCCAGTAGTTTCTGGACCCAAGTAGTTTTCTGGACCTTTTATATTTCGTGCTGTATAGACTTTACGCCGCTGTAAAGCATCAGGGTAACAATATCATATCATCAAGACCTTTGATACCTGTACATAGCAGCGAAAACCTAGCATTACCGAACTTATTTATTATTTGAATATCCCGGTTGTTTTAACTTACTTCGATGCAATGTTTACACAAGAGATTGTCAACTGCTGGGGAATTCCAGTTACAGCGCGCATGTGCAGAAATTGAGGCCCCTTGAAGGTAAACATCAGTCAACTGATGCTCCCATTTACAGACGATACAGTAAAAACATTTCGATAGTAATAAAATAAAACAATGAACGTCAGAAAAAATCGACATATTCACTTTACTACGGCACTGAATTATCGATTAAAAAAATGAACCAAAAGAGACAAGGATTTACCTACGATACCGTCTTTCAATCAAATGTTTAGCAGCAGTGTCCATGCCTGAGTGGTCAGGGTGTTAGACTAACAATTTTGAGACCGGTCTTGTTCTTTTTTGTTTAAAAAAAGCTGTTAATTATATTAAAAGTTCTTAATTTCTTTTTTGTAATATTACCAGTCCGCTAAATAAGTCCCGTCATTTTAGGGTGACGTTGCAAATGTCATTCAAACGTAATGAGATGTAACTGTAATGAGCGTATTATAGATCTAGTATTTGTTAAAATCTTGAAATATACTTTTTAAACCGTCATCACGCCTTAAAATTATGTTTTGATTTTGAGTATATATAACGAAATCGGAAATGTTTACTTTTACATGAAGGTTACAACTGTTACATAGAAAGGTCCGGAAAACTACTCGGACTAACTGAGATATTAATGGAATTAATTGCCCCGTTTGAGGCCTCATCTACATTTGTGTTATGAACGCAAGTGTAATACGAATTATGCATGGTATTAACGAAGAACCTAGCTTTTTTCTGTAAAACTTTTATGTTTCTACTTTGTTTTGTTTGAAAATTACTGGCAAAAAATAGGGATTTCGGTCCGGAAACTACTGGGAAACCAGTACTGTACCTTTACATAATGTACACAACTCAGTTCTAATACAGTTTCCATCATATTTAATTGAAACTTGGTACGTACCATCAACATAAAGTGGAAATGTGCATATTACTGGGACTTTAATATAGAGTTTTTAAAGTTTCTACTATATACATACTGGGAAAAGTGTGTCATTTTGTTTTATTATAGTCATTTGTGGTAAGTTATTTCAAAATCCAACATAGCAAAATGATGTGATAGGCTGGGCAAGATTTTGTGCAAGGGCAGACTGACACACAGAGTAATACTACATGCCCACTCCCACATTTTTGATGTTGGAGGCACAAAAAGCCTGTTGAGGTATCCTACAATATATTTTTTTGAGCTGCACCATGATAAAACCAACATAGGGCATTTGCAACCAGCATGGATCAAGACCAGCCTGGGCATCTGCGCAATCAGGTCAGGATCCATGCTATTCACTAGGATTTCTCTAATTGCAATAGGCTTTGAAAGCGAAAAGCATGGATCCTGACCGGACTGTGCGGATACACAGACTGGTCTGGATCCATGCTTGTCGCAAATGTACTATGTTGGTTTTCTCATGGTGTAGCTCATTTCATAATTTAACACAACTACCCTGTAGCTGAAAGGCACCAAAATCTTTGCCTCAACTAGCACACTTACTGTTTCAGTCAATATAGTCCAGCCTTTGTGTGCAAGAAACTGTCGTAATTTTTCACCTCCTTTAAGATTTCCTACAATCTTTCTCTCCACAAACTTTGTATTTCCTTCATTCAGCCTGATTTAAACAACAGATAACTGAGTCTGAGAATTTCTCTCCAAATATTGTGGAAAGCAATGATGTAAACCAAATCATGTTTCAGCATGCAAAATGAGTGTCTCCTTTCAAATGAAAATTTGTTTTGATATGAAAGTTGAAAATATAATTATGTCTGTAATTTCATCATTCATTTTACATTTAATTTTTCCTTCTATCTCTACTGGTACTTTCAAACTAAAAAAAAACTTAACTGTGTAGAGATCTTGTTACATTACATGATATCAGAAATAAATTCTGAAGATTTTTTTTTTCAAGTTCTGATTTCTGAGCCTAGCAAAACTGTGTTGAACTGTAGACCAGTCAACGGCAAAAGATATGGACTGGCAATTTAAATAAATACTTATGAATGGATTGACAGTCAGTGGTGAAAACTATTTACCAGAGGACCATTGGGCAAACAGTTACCAAGTACTGACTGGCAAGTCATCTTCAGAATTAAAGTGCTTTTAAATGACATAAAAAATGAATTTTCACGATTTCTTTTTCAAGTTTCATTTTTACCCCAGCAAGCTTGTGCCAAATGTATACCAGTCATACAGCACAAACTATGGCCTGCTAATCTATATAAGGAATCATGTAATGAAATATTTTATTAAGGGTACAAATGTTTAGGCCGATATATTCCATATGAAATGACACTCTTCACAATGCAGCTGAGACATTTTGGTTTACAATATTTTTCATGGTATACAAAAAAACTTACAGTTTCAATAAGTGTATTCCAGCCACATAGAGCTTTGAACTGACGGAACGGTTCACCACCAGTCAGTCTTGCCGCTATCTTTCTCTCAACAAACATCGTATTGCCTTCATTCAACCTGAACATTGCACCAAATCAAATTTATTCCTCAAAATCTTATACTGCCCAACAGCATAACGGCGTTAATGCATGATAGATGTTGCAATGTAAGACATGTCTGGATTGTGGCCCAGTGGTTCAGGTCCCTAACTTCAAATTACTTGCCATTCATCCCTGTAGGGTCCAGCCTTGCTGGTTCCATGCAAGTAGGCTTACTAAATGATACTGAATCTCTCCATTGTGCCTGCCTTTGCCTGAAATAATACCTTGACGGGCATCTGGGGTCTTCAAGTCACCAAGTCACTATATGACTTCATCTATATGACATCATCTGTTTCACCATGAAATTAAGTTCCCACAAAACTGCATTTTTGGATGGAAACATGAAATTTTATGCTCACAAAATTAAATGATTTTACAGTATATTCAGGCAAGAACAGTACCCACCCCACCCCCCACCGAGTTAAACCTTTAACCTTCCAAAAACCAGCTTGATGACTTCCTAAGATAAAGCAATTAAAATGCCTGGCAAGTCTTGAACCATTTGTAGTGAGAGGCAAAAGGCTCTAAGCAAACAACTTCAACCACTGGGCCACACAGTAACCTCTGACTTCAGTTTAAAATGTACATGTTTTCATTAGTTTAAAATATAAAATTGATTACGGCTTTCATATTATTGCTTACTTATATAAACTGCATAATACACCTAACATTCAAAATTTTCAAACTTACCAGAAATCATCCCATGTTTTATTTGTTACCAGATTGCCAGTCCAACTATGGGAAATCTCGTGCGCTACAACATCTGCCAGAGAACGATCTCCTGCCTGCAACAAGATATGGGTTTAACACTGTACTTAACAGTACACCATTTTTACATATATGTACTTTGACAGTGTTTAGGCATTCAGTATCAGTACAAACTACTCAACTGTGTTTAGGCATTCAGTATCAGTACAAACTACTTGACAGTGTTTAGGCATTCAGTATCAGTACAAACTACTTGACAGTGTAAAGGCATTCAGTATCAGTACAAACTACTCGACAGTGTTTAGGCATTCAGTATCAGTACAAACTACTCGACAGTGTTTAGGCATTCAGTATCAGTACAAACTACTCGACAGTGTTTAGGCATTCAGTATCAGTACAAACTACTCGACAGTGTTTAGGCATTCAGTATCAGTACAAACTACTCGACAGTGTTTAGGCATTCAGTATCAGTACAAACTACTCGACAGTGTTTAGGCATTCAGTATCAGTACAAACTACTCGACAGTGTTTAGGCATTCAGTATCAGTACAAACTACCCGACAGTGTTTAGGCATTCAGTATCAGTACAAACTACCCGACAGTGTTTAGGCATTCAGTATCAGTACAAACTACCCGACAGTGTTTAGGCATTCAGTATCAGTACAAACTACCCGACAGTGTTTAGGCATTCAGTATCAGTACAAACTACTCGACAGTGTTTAGGCATTCAGTATCAGTACAAACTACTCGACAGTGTTTAGGCATTCAGTATCAGTACAAACTACTCGACAGTGTTTAGGCATTCAGTATCAGTACAAACTACTCGACAGTGTTTAGGCATTCAGTATCAGTACAAACTACCCGACAGTGTTTAGGCATTCAGTATCAGTACAAACTACTCGACAGTGTTTAGGCATTCAGTATCAGTACAAACTACTCGACAGTGTTTAGGCATTCAGTATCAGTACAAACTACTCGACAGTGTTTAGGCATTCAGTATCAGTACAAACTACTCGACAGTGTTTAGGCATTCAGTATCAGTACAAACTACTCGACAGTGTTTAGGCATTCAGTATCAGTACAAACTACTCGACAGTGTTTAGGCATTCAGTATCAGTACAAACTACTCGACAGTGTTTAGGCATTCAGTATCAGTACAAACTACTCGACAGTGTTTAGGCATTCAGTATCAGTACAAACTACTTGACAGTGTTTAGGCATTCAGTATCAGTACAAACTACTCGACAGTGTTTAGGCATTCAGTATCAGTACAAACTACCCGACAGTGTTTAGGCATTCAGTATCAGTACAAACTACTTGACAGTGTTTAGGCATTCAGTATCAGTACAAACTACTTGACAGTGTTTAGGCATTCAGTATCAGTACAAACTACTCGACAGTGTTTAGGCATTCAGTATCAGTACAAACTACTCGACAGTGTTTAGGCATTCAGTATCAGTACAAACTACTCGACAGTGTTTAGGCATTCAGTATCAGTACAAACTACTGGACAGTGTTTAGGCATTCAGTATCAGTACAAACTACCCGACAGTGTTTAGGAATTCAGTATCAGTACAAACTACTCGACAGTGTTTAGGCATTCAGTATCAGTACAAACTACTCGACAGTGTTTAGGCATTCAGTATCAGTACAAACTACTCGACAGTGTTTAGGCATTCAGTATCAGTACAAACTACTCGACAGTGTTTAGGCATTCAGTATCAGTACAAACTACTCGACAGTGTTTAGGCATTCAGTATCAGTACAAACTACTCGACAGTGTTTAGGCATTCAGTATCAGTACAAACTACCCGACAGTGTTTAGGAATTCAGTATCAGTACAAACTACTTGACAGTGTTTAGGCATTCAGTATCAGTACAAACTACTTTGACAGTGTTTAGGCATTCAGTATCAGTACAAACTACTTGACAGTGTTTAGGCATTCAGTATCAGTACAAACTACTCGACAGTGTTTAGGCATTCAGTATCAGTAAAAACTACTCAACAGTGTTTAGGCATTCAGTATCAGTACAAACTACCCGACAGTGTTTAGGAATTCAGTATCAGTACAAACTACTTGACAGTGTTTAGGCATTCAGTATCAGTACAAACTACTTTGACAGTGTTTAGGCATTCAGTATCAGTACAAACTACTTGACAGTGTTTAGGCATTCAGTATCAGTACAAACTACTCGACAGTGTTTAGGCATTCAGTATCAGTAAAAACTACATGACAGTGTTCAGCCATTCAGTATCAGTACAAACTACTTGTCTGTGTTTAGGCATTCAGTATCAGTACAAACTACTCGACAGTGTTTAGGCATTCAGTATCAGTACAAACTACTCGACAGTGTTTAGGCATTCAGTATCAGTACAAACTACTTGACAGTGTTTAGGCATTCAGTATCAGTACAAACTACTCGACAGTGTTTAGGCATTCAGTATCAGTACAAACTACTTGACAGTGTTTAGGCATTCAGTATCAGTACAAACTACTTGACAGTGTTTAGGCATTCAGTATCAGTACAAACTACTCGACAGTGTTTAGGAATTCAGTATCAGTACAAACTACTTGACAGTGTGTTAGGCATTCAGTATCAGTACAAACTACTTTGACAGTGTTTAGGCATTCAGTATCAGTACAAACTACTTGACAGTGTTTAGGCATTCAGTATCAGTACAAACTACTCGACAGTGTTTAGGCATTCAGTATCAGTAAAAAACTACTCAACAGTGTTTAGGCATTCAGTATCAGTACAAACTACTCGACAGTGTTTAGGAATTCAGTATCAGTACAAACTACTTGACAGTGTTTAGGCATTCAGTATCAGTACAAACTACTTTGACAGTGTTTAGGCATTCAGTATCAGTACAAACTACTTGACAGTGTTTAGGCATTCAGTATCAGTACAAACTACTCGACAGTGTTTAGGCATTCAGTATCAGTAAAAACTACATGACAGTGTTCAGCCATTCAGTATCAGTACAAACTACTTGTCTGTGTTTAGGCATTCAGTATCAGTACAAACTACTCGACAGTGTTTAGGCATTCAGTATCAGTACAAACTACTCGACAGTGTTTAGGCATTCAGTATCAGTACAAACTACTTGACAGTGTTTAGGCATTCAGTATCAGTACAAACTACTCGACAGTGTTTAGGCATTCAGTATCAGTACAAACTACTTGACAGTGTTTAGGCATTCAGTATCAGTACAAACTACCCGACAGTGTTTAGGCATTCAGTATCAGTACAAACTACTTTGACAGTGTTTAGGCATTCAGTATCAGTACAAACTACTTGACAGTGTTTAGGCATTCAGTATCAGTACAAACTACTCGACAGTGTTTAGGCATTCAGTATCAGTAAAAACTACATGACAGTGTTCAGCCATTCAGTATCAGTACAAACTACTTGTCTGTGTTTAGGCATTCAGTATCAGTACAAACTACTCGACAGTGTTTAGGCATTCAGTATCAGTACAAACTACTCGACAGTGTTTAGGCATTCAGTATCAGTACAAACTACTTGACAGTGTTTAGGCATTCAGTATCAGTACAAACTACTCGACAGTGTTTAGGCATTCAATATCAGTACAAACTGGCTTTCTACAAGTAACTGACAACTTCAACACATGGATCAGTGGTGGTGGACCTATGACTAAGATGCTTCATGCTCTACCAAGTTGTTATACAGGAACTTGAAGCTGTTGTGTATTGAACACCGGACTCTCTATTGCCCGAGTTGTGCTGATAATCCTCGGCAAAAAGTCAATAGCCTGAGGCCATCCTTGAAAAATGATGTTTGCAGGGCTGTGACTGACCCGTCAACATTGCTCCTACAGGGCTTAAGCTAGGCTCCTACCCAAAACTGCTTTTAATCTTTCACAGTGTTGTTTAGTACACAGGTTGGAATCCATATTCCTTTCTTCTAGACTTAAAGGCTTTGCTCCATTTCTTTAATGGAACATCTAAATTTTAAAAATAGGAACTGTTCTTTTGGTATTTAGTTAAGTACTTTTGACTGTAATGCAGTTAAACTTTTTTTACAGATTTTATTGTTCTAGTAATTCTCTATACTGAATGCATGATCAGTGCATATCTCCACTTCTCTAGTGTTTCTATGTAAAACTTACCAGCAATGTTGGAGTCACGAAGGTGAGGCAAGGATTTTCCATTCCACCATATGGGAAAGATGGGGGTAGTACCAAAAGATCATAGTGACCCCAAACATAGGGGCCAAGCAGATCCTCAGCTGTTTTTAACATTTTCTCAGTCTGAAAAATATCATATTTCATGAAGTATGTTCTTGTTTCACAGATTTGAAAAGGTTTAGTAAAATCTCATTGACAGAGTCTGCTTGTTTAAAAATCCTCTGAAATCCTCATTAGTGTGAGATTAATTATTTTTCATGTTTGTCTAAATCCAAGAAATTAATCCTAAAAACACACTAAATTCCCATTCATTTTAGCTTAATTCTTTGAAAGTCACTCATTAGTGTTTTCCCCACCCCTCCCCCAAATTGTCATTTTGATTTTACATGATTTTATAATGCTCACTAAGTTAAACAATTTCACAGTATGTTGACAGTTGTTTGTTCTTTAAGTTCAAAAGAGTCAACACAATTTTATATTCAACTCTCTAAGTAACTAATTGATGTACTTAACTTTTTTAGGAAAAAAATCAACACACCAGTGTAACATTTAAAACCATTCAACAAGAGGGCCAAGATGGCCCTAGGTCGCTCACCTGTGTAACACACCATAACAGTGTAAACCTTATCTAGTGATTACATGGAAACAAATACTCTGACCAAAAGACTGGATCAAAAAACGTGGTATCTTGAGTGTACAGTTAACAAGCATTTTCTTTGATTTGACATCGTGACCTAGTTTTTTACCCCATATGACCCAGATACAAACTTGTCCAGGACTTCATGATAAACAGACAAAAATTTATGAAGTTAGAACAAAAAATGTGCACCCTAGGGTGTCAACAAGCTTATTCCTTGCTTTGACCTGGTGACCTAGTTTTTGATCCCACATGACCCATATAAAAATTCATAAGATATTTCATGCAGACAAACATTCTGACTAAGTTTCATGCACATCAAATAAACAAGAGTGTTAACATGCTTTTCCTTCGATTTGACCGGGGGTGACCTAGTTTCTGACCGCATATGACCCAGTTTCAAATTTGGCCTAGGAACCATCAAGATAAAGATTGTGACCAAGTTTCATGAAGATAGGGTCATAAATTGGGCCTCTAAGTTGTTTACAAGCTTTTCCTTTTATTTCACCTGATGACCTAGTTTTTGACCCTACATAACCTAGTTTCGATCCAGGCCTAGAGATCATCAAGATAATCATTCTGTACAAGTTTGTATCAAATCAAAGCATAAATGAAACCGCTATATGGCTGAAAAGGCCAAAATAGAAAGTTTTGCCCCTTTCAGGGGCAGTTACTCTAGAACCCATGATGGAATCTAGCCGGTTTTCGAAAGTAACCAAGATCTTATTGTGACTTAAGTTGTGTGTAAGTGTGGTTAAAATCAAATATAAAATGTTACTTCAATCGTGTTCACAAGGTAAAAATTACCAAATTTTGGCTCTTTTAGGGGTCAATCAGGGGCTGTAACTCTGGAATCTATAATTGGATCGGACAGATTCATCATGGAATCTGAGATTTATTGTTGTTGAAAATATTTTGCAAGTTTGTATCAAATCAAACCATAAATGAAGTCTCTATATGGCTGCAAAAGCCAAAATAGCAAATCTTTGGCCATAACTCTGATGGGATCTGGCCAGTTTTCGAAGGAACCGAGATATTATGCCAATACAAGTTGTGTACAAGTCTGATTAAATTTAATTGCAAAATGTTGTCTCTATCGTGTTCACAAGCCAAAAATGGCAAATTTTGGCCCTTTAAGGGGCCAAAATTCTGGAACCCATGATGGGATCTGGCCAGTTTTCGATAGGAACCAAGATATTATGCCAATACAAGTTGCATGCAAGTCTGATTAAAGTTGTTTGCAAAATGTTGTCTCTATCATGTTCACAAGCCAAAAATAGCAAATTTTGGCCCTTTAAGGGGCCATGACTCTGGAACCCATGATGGGATCTGGCCAGTTTTCGAAAGGAACCGAGATTTTATGCCAATACAAGTTGTGTGCAAGTTTTATTAAAGTTGTTTGCAAAACGTGGTCTCTATCATGTTCACAAGCCAAAAATGGCAAATTTTGGCCCTTTAAGGGGCCATAACTCTGGAAACCATGATGGGATCTGGCCAATTTTCGAAAGGAACCGAGATATTATGCACATACAAGTTATGTGCAAGTTTGATTAAAATCAAATACAAAATGTGGTCTCTATCGTGTTCACAAGGACACGGACGACGGACGGATGGACGACAGGCGATCACAAAAGCTCACCCTGTCACTATGTGACAGGTGAGCTAAAAACAGCATAATTAAATTAACTGCTAAACTTTAAAAAAAAAACATACCTCATCAAACTCAAATGCTGATCTTTCCACTAATTCTGGCTCTGACCATACGTGACTTCTTGGTCCCAGTTTCCTGCAAAAAGCACAAACTTTGGAAGTGTTTTCCATTTCATGCAAAAACTTCCAGAAACTCTTCAATTCAATCTATTTACTTAAAATATAAATTTCAGAAAGCTGACAATAAAGCTTAACATAGAATTGACCACAAGCACCGAAAGACTGAATACTGTTAACCATAACCCTACTAAATTTCTAAAATGGACTGGTCCATCATTCAATTTCGGCAGTACAACTTCTTATTCAAAGGGGTGTTCACTGAAAATTTACTGACTGAATAGCGAACAATGCAGACCATGATCAGCCTGAACAGACGTGCAGGCTGATCTTGGTCAACACTGGTCGCAAAGGCAAAACCACTTGCTGTCAGCAGGCTAAAGGCAAAACCACTTGCCGCCAGCAGGCTAAAGGCAAAACCACTTGCTGTCAGCAGGCTAAAGGCAAAACAACTTGCTGTCATCAGGCTAAAGGCAAAACCACTTGCCACCAGCAGGCTAAAGGCAAAACCACTTGCCACCAGCAGGCTAAAGGCAAAACCACTTGCTGTCAGCAGGCTAAAGGCAAAACCACTTGCTGTCAGCAGGGTAAAGGCAAAACCACTTGCCGCCAGCAGGGTAAAGGTAAAACCACTTGCCACCAGCAGGCTAAAGGCAAAACCACTTGCCGCCTGCAGGCTTAAGGTAAAACCACTTGCCACCATCAGGCTAAAGACAAAACCACTTGCCGCCAGCAGGCTAAAGGTAAAACCACTTGCCACCAGCAGGCTAAAGGCAAAACCACTTGCCGCCTGCAGGCTTAAGGCAAAACCACTTGCCACCATCAGGCTAAAGACAAAACCACTTGCCGCCAGCAGGCTAAAGGTAAAACCACTTGCCATCAGCAGGCTAAAGGTAAAACCACTTGCCGTCAGCAGGCTAAAGGTTAACTGGTTCGCTAATTCATGACATTCCTGAATATCAGTCTGTAGCATGTCCTAAGTCATGACCACTCATGTTCTGTGAATTCTTAACATCACAAATAAAGTTGCTAACCACGAAACTGCTAAACAAAACCTAATAGTATGACAATGAATTCCTAACAGTATGGCTGTTTTCTAGCAAACCATAAAAAAATAAACTGACACAACAAAAATAAAAACTTGCAACAGCAGTTGAGGAGATACGCAACGAAATTATGATTTTGGACTGCCAACATGTTAGACTTAGGACGCGTAGAAATGTAAAAATTTGTGTGTATACGCATTATTAGAAACAGCCCAAAATCCTGTGTAACCCTTACTCTGAAAAATTTAAATTTGATTAAACCATCATTTTTCAAAACATACAGATATACTAAGAACATCAGGCGGAGGAAAAAGGAAAGGACATATGATTTTTCGTTAGACCAATTTGAAATTTTGTAACTCAAACAAATTTCTATAATGGGAGTCTATGGAAAAAATCACAACTTTGACAACATTTTCGCAAACAGAAACATTTCTACAAGTTAGATTTTAATGAAACTCTCCAACTGTAAAGTTACATATTGTCTTTCTTTTGGTTAAATGAATTGTATAGGTCCATGTCTTATTTTTTCGATATTTGAACAGATCAAGATTAAAGAGACCCACTATCTTCAAACTGATTTTATGACCTTTTTTTCACCATGTGTCATAAGTTTTGTTTATAGATTTAATCTTAAGAAAGGAAGAGAAGTTGTTGGTTTATAAATTAACATTTAAGTTGCCAATTATTCATGGTCCGATTTACATTTCCATGTGCAGAATCAGGGCTTTATTATATGTTTTACAGATAAATAACAGCACACTTTTGGTTTTCAAATGTAAAGAACTACTTTAAATGTTTACATGGGCCTTCTGTCTCCAGCTTATTAAGGTTGCTGTTGTATTCCTACACTGTTAAACTTGAAATTTATGACCTAAACTGAGTTGATGTGACTTGAAATGCAGCAAAGCAAACAAATTACAATATCTACACCAACAATGACAATGAGATCGCCCGTATGCAATATCTCCACAAACAATGGCAATAAGATGGACGGATAGCTCAGTGGTTTGCACACTGGCCTTCCAATCCTGAGGTCGGGGGTTCAATCACCGGCAGCTACTTGGGAATTTTCAGAAACGCTTTTCAGTGTTTCCCACTCAACTAGAGGTGTACTGGTCAGGAACCCAGGCAATCCTTGCGTGTATCAGTACTATACACTGGGCACGTTAAAGAACCAGGCTGTCTATTCGCAACGAGCTTGGCTAAGTTAGCCGGAAAAAGCCTGTATCTGATTTCTGATCTCTCTGTCGTGGGGGCTTTGTCTCACTCTGTCTCTCTGGTCAGATTGCTCTGTGTCTGTACTAGTAGAGGATGAATTATGCGCCCTGTGTGGCTGCATTTGAACTATGTAAAGCGCCTTTGAACGTGAAATTGATCATGAAAAGGGCGCTATATAAATCTGGTACAATAATAATAATAATAATAATAAGATCACCCATAGGCAATATCTCTACAAACAATGGCAATGAGATCACCTATAGGCAATATCTTCACCAACAATGGCAATGAGATCCCCTATAGGCAATATCTTCACCAACAGTGGCAATGAGATCACCTGTAGGCAATATCTCCACCAACATATGGCAACGAGATTACACTGAGACACTAATTATCTCAACCAATAATAGCAGTGACATCACCTGTAGCAATATCTCCACCAAACAATGGCAATGAGATTGTCTGTAGGCAATATCTCCACCAACAGTGGCAATCAAATTACCTGGAGACAACATCTCAACCAACAATAGCAAAGAGATTACTATCTCAAGCAACAGTGTCAATGCAATTACCTGGAGACAATATCTCCACCAAACAAAGGCAATGAGATTGCCTGTAGACAATATCTCCACCAACACTGGCAATGAGATCTCCACCAACAATGGCAATGAGATTGTCTGTAGACAATATCTCCAATAACACTGGCAATGAGATCTCCACCAACAATGGCAATGAGATTGTCTGTAGACAATATCTCCACCAACACTGGCAATGAGATCTCCACCAACAATGGCAATGAGATTGTCTGTAGGCAATATCTCCACCAACAGTGGCAATCAAATTACCTGGAGACAACATCTCAACCAACAATAGCAAAGAGATTACTATCTCAAGCAACAATGGCAATGAGTTTACCTGGAGACAATATCTCCAACAACAGTGGCAATCAAATTACCTGGAGACAACATCTCAACCAACAATGGCAAAGAGATTACTATCTCAAGCAACAATGGCAATGAGTTTACCTGGAGACAATATCTCCAACAACAGTGGCAATCAAATTACCTGGAGACAACATCTCAACCAACAATGGCAAAGAGATTACTATCTCAAGCAACAGTGGCAATGAGTTTACCTGGAGACAATATCTCCACCTACAATGGCAATGAGATAGCTTGGCATTGGTGTTTTCTGTCTGAAACTGTACACAGTCTTCCCAGTATCTGGACTTGGCTCGGACTTCTCCAGCAATGCACTCATTAAAATCTTGATTTCACTGGGAGCTGTAATCTGTTTAAAAAAATCAAAGACAAAATAAGATCAAGTTCAAAGTAAGTTTACCTAATACTGCTTTACATAATTTTATTCAAATCTCAAAGGCACACTTGTTTTTATTATTCTAAAAGATTTTTCAAATTACATATTCTATTAAAAGAACATAGAGACAAACAACATTTTATATACATTTATTCAAATGATGTCATTGTCAGAAGTTTGACTTCCTCTCATTATTTTCTATAACAAAATACTAATGAAATACATTACTATTCCAACTTTAACAAACCTTTGCTGTGTATGGACATTTAACATATGGTGTATCTTGACAAGGAATCATACTTCTGCAGTGTATAGCCTGAAATGAAATCTCTTGTTAAACCAGTACTGTAAATATTGCATTCACATTAAACATTATGAAGCTGTTACTGCATTTCCTGTATTTACCTTTAAAAAATAGAAGACATCTGAGTTCTTAAAGATGTAAACAGTGCCTCTTTCCAAAGGCTGATTTTTCTCCCTCTAAGAAACTGGGTTACTGACATCCTCAGCCAAGCGGCATTTATTGCAAAATGTACTGCCAGACAATACCAGGCAATACAAAGTTATTTGCTAATAATGTGGAACGAACTGTTTCAAGTTTGAATAAAATATATTTAACAATTAAGACAGAACAAAAGCGCATCACAACTTGAACCTGAAATTAGAATTAAAAAGGCAGCGTAACTCATAATAAGTCATACTGGGGCAAGAGTTATGGACCTTGCATTATTATTCATGAAATATTTGCACCAGAGTTATGGACTGTGAGTCACATGGTGAGGATGTGGAAGAACTACTTTAAGTTGGAATCAAATTCAGTAAGAAATAACAAAGACATAGTGAAACTGTTTTGTTTTGGCACTGTTCCATGCTAGATGAACACCCGTCAATGCATAGCAAAGTTACTGACCTGAGACAAGAAACTACAGGTCAGGGTTTTAAACATTTTTGCCAATTAATTTTAAAATTCACTGATGGGTGGCAGAGACATGGGCTGGACACTAAGTGTGAGAGCCACACAGATGGGCATGGTCCATTTCTATGTCCAACATAAAAAAAATGCAGGGAACAAGTAATGTTTGCAGAGGAACAACAACTATGTTTATGTTTTCTTCTTTTCAGATCTGGTGTCCCTGTCTAGAAAGATTACATTATACTTTCTGCTGAGGTCAGTGTTAGAACTAAACTGATAAAAAGAAATAATAGAAAAAAACAGTGGCAAATTTACCTTTGCGAAGTCCTGTAAAGATCTGAGAAAACAAATTCATTTTATAGAAGTTAAAAGAATCCCCAGATAGTTCATGACACACATTACCTGACACTGACTGAACAGGTATGGCTGTCTTTTTCCAGCAGTTTGTTCTGGACGTAACCACTGCAGGGCACTACATTCTGGTGAAGTCTCATACTTTATGGTAATATCACAACTGGAAACAAACAAATCTTTTCAATTCATTTTAAAATTGAAATATACAATCTAAAGAATTACACATGGAAAAAGACCTTACTGGATGGCTTCCATACAAGATATTTTATCCTTAGTAGACTCAAATTATAAAATGTTCAAGTGATTTTAATCTCTCAGCCACACAGACCTGACTGAAAACCACACAATCACCTACATTATAATTCATTACTGTTATACACTATGTATTGCAAAGCCTTTCTTTCAGTATAAAGAACAAAGCTGGCCAGTACAATTAGTGACTTTTTTAATACGTACATATAGTTCTGTTTAAATAATTATCTAAATCATACCACCTTTTTTGAGCTGTTGTCGGTAGTCTTACTTCCAGCTTTGATCCAAAAGCTGGCAATTTCTCTCCCAAAACAAATTCAAGCTGTTGACCTGTCTGTTTATCTATCACACTGTGAACTGTCACATCACGCGTATCTAAAATCTAATATGTATACTGACACTGAAATGAACTTTTTTCTAACGTTTATATGTAATGCATCTACTACAAGTAACAAGATAGACCTAGTAGGCCTAATACTAATTTTGCAATATATATAAAGACAGAATAATAAAATCAAAAATGAAAATCATTGCAGCCCAAAACTGATACTGCTACACTATATTAATGTAAATTGCTCTACATAAAATATTTGCTCATAAAATCACTACTTTAAATAAGATGAACAACTGATACAGCTTTTCAAGTCAAAAACTGTTTCCTTTCTCACTAATACATCTCATAAATGGGTTGAGAGTTAATTTTTGTCTCTCTTTTTTTCTAATTTGTATTTTAGAGAATAATGTCACAATTTACTTAGTGTACATCTTATCACTGATCAGCATTGTTTAATAGCTTGCTTAATTCCTTTGCAATCTTAACTAAAGGAAGTTAGAGAAAGCTCTGCATGCAACAGCACTCACTCACCACTGTATCTACACCATCAATAAGCTTTTTAAGAGAGAGATTAACCACACCAGCTAGAACATGACGTTTGAAGTCCACCTCAAGATCTAGATCAATGTCTGTGACAACCACTTTATCTGGATTTGAGAATGATGTTGGATCTGTATCACTGAGGCCCTTGCGGGGTGCCATTCTGAGGTATCTGAAATATAATTGTCTTTAGATGCATATTATTATTATGTAGATCTTAATATATTACATCCTTTTCGTTTGATTTATAAATTAAGATAAACAGCATATTAATCATGGCAACACTCCCAATATGGAATGAATTTGTGTAACTTACGGGTTTTTCTTACATATTTTATTAAAATTTTCAAATTGGGTGAAAATTATCATATATCATTCTGCATAGGCCTACAGTATTTTCATTCCTTGATGATATGAATAAGAAATGAATCTGATAATTTTCTCTTACATTATATGTGATTCAGCGAACTAGAGAAATAGAATAAAAAATATCTATCTACAGAATATACTGACACTGTCATTATTTACTTGTACTCACCAATAGTCAGTTTCGAATATTTCCAAGGTGTTCGACTTTATCATCTGTCCGGGTTTATCATAAGTACCAGTATTTCTATGTAAAATAGTTTGAGTTTTTAAATTATTACGAAATTGTGCGCTGTTTCCTTACCCTCAAGCAACTGGCTACTCGAGTATTAAAACATAAATTCAAGATCTGTAGGAACTAAGTAAAATATTCTTTCTTGGAATTTAAAAATCACAAGGAAGTATAATCATATAATTTCTCAGAAGACTTTTATTCATTTTGTTTTATTTATTATCTTTCCCCCCATTTTAAAACTTTGGCTACATGTATTTAATTTCTGCACATGTTTTGTATTTGTGATAAATCTACAATTACAAAGAGATTTTGATAGCCTAAAATTACTAGAAATGATTGCTTAGAAGTGCGTGTCATACAAAACCTTTTTAATAGCAACAACCGACTGAAACCGAAAGCGCGAAACTGAAAATACAACTTCTGAGCTAGGAACCAACAGCGGGCACCTGTCACTTCCTGTTAAAAGATAGTTTACATCACGTGATAAGCGGATGTCAAGTTTTCAGATATTTCAGTGATGCTCATCATCATCACCTCTTCAGTAATTGCCTCACTCTAGTTTCTAGAACTAGTAGAAGAGTATACTCGCGAGTAGACTGTACATGCACAGCCGATTAACCGTCAGTCAATATATTTTAGGCTTTTAATATATACTGAGAGCTGGTCCCGGTCATAAAACATTTAAGTAAACCCGAGGTGAGATCGAAAAATACCAAGATACCTACTGTAATCTGTAGCCTGGACCTTGTAATCCATAGCCTAGGCAGACACGCTAAAGGGTAAACCCAACAGCAAGGCTGTTATAAGTGGCCTATAACCTTACTATCACTACATGTCTCCACCATTACTTTTCAGAGCATGCCAGCTCTCCAGAATGATACTCCAATTATTGCCCACCGCATGAGTCTGTCAAACACTTCTGACACCATTTAAGTAAACCCTAGGAGAGAAAATACCAAGGTCCCTACTGGGGCTCAAACCCCGGACCTCGTGATCTGTAGGTGGACACTCTAACCACATTGCTAAACTTTGGTTAACCCAACAGCAAGGCTGTTAGAAATGGCCTGTAAACCTACTATCACTACAACATCTTTCAAATGTTAAAAATTTTCCCTTCACTATTGATGCAATGAAAAAACAGAATGCTTAGGCCTAAAAAAAAATTCTTTGTTTCCGGTAACATGCTCAAAAAAATTAGGGTAGGTAGGTCGGAAAACTTTTTTTTTTTTGGAAATTTTTTTTATCAAGGGAGACTTTTCGGAAATTATTTTTTTGTCAAAAAATGATTACAAATAAGGGGGTTATGCCTTTAGAGCATCAGTATGTTGATTTCTAACATAACTGGCCATGTTTAAAGCATAAAAAGTGCAGTTTTGCATCTTTTTGTTAAAAAGTTGAAAAAGATATTCTCCAAGGCCATAAAAACATTTAGGGTTGGGCCAAAAATTTAGGGTAGGTCGGGATACCGGAAACAAACAATTTTTTTTTTACCCCTAACTTCAATTTTTTTAACACAATTTCCTTGCTCAAGGAATATGAGAATGGATACGAGCTTACTCTTGCAGTCACATAGAGAGACAGGACACAGATGGTATTGTTTAAAAGTTGTACAAGATGCTCACTCATCTTCTGTCATATCCTGCGATGGGTGGCTGAGTGGGCCAAGTTGCAGGTTTTAATATTATAATGGCTTTTTTGTCAATGCAATGTGTTTGCTTCCCACTGGAGGCAATGTTTTTCTTTAAAAAAATAATTATTATTATAATTTATTTTTTCTGTTTTAGAACCTTATGTCATTAAAAAGAAAATATTATATTTAAAATAGGGAAAGAAGATCACCCCTGACTAAACTCTAGCTGGGACCTTGTGTTTTTTCCTACAGGATTGCTTTAAAGGTGTCAGAATTGTTTGACGGGCTCTTGTGGTGGGCATGGAGGGTCGTTCTGAAGAAATGATCAGCTCTGAAAAAGTAAAGTGGTAGAAGACTAGAAGTGAATTTAATAGTAGGTTATAAGTCACTTCCAGCAGCCTGGCTGTTGGGTTCACGTTAGTGTCATCTAAAATGGATCTCGAGGTCTGGACTTTAGCACTTGAATGGACCTCCCATAGGTTTAATTTAAATTAAACATTAATTTAAAATAACAATAGTTAAAAACCAACAGTATAAAATTATCTCTTATTAAAGAGTTCATGTTTTTTGAACCCAGTTTTATTAGAATCTTTCAATCAAAATATAATTTTATATTTCAGATTTGTGAGAGATATTGCACTTGATACAATATATGAGCCGCGCCGTGAGAAAACCAACATAGTGGCTTAGAGAAACCGTAATTAGAGAAACCGTTAGCTGGTCTGGATCCATGCTGGTCGCAAAGCCACTATGTTGGTTTTCTCATGGCATGGCTCAATTATCTTTCTGTCAACATGAACTCTCCTACCAGATCAAATGTTTTCTCAGTCAAGAGATTTTGATTTCATTTTGCATAAATCTATGTTTGCTATTATAATGAAACAGCCCTGTAGCATAACATTGCATATTGCTGTGCCTCCTTCATTATATTTTTAAGGTCAGGGTCAGGACTCAGGAGGGTTTGAAAGGGCAATAAAATCTGTCCCTGTCCAGAAACCTTACTTTAATTGTATCCCCTACAGGTGTAGATTTTGGTTTTGTGTTGTTTTTCACTGTGGGAAAAAACAGGATCTATTTCACTTCAGTATCTCAATAATTGTCTTAAAAACATTTAAAAGTTAATACAGAAGCTATCTTGACTTACAAAGGTAAAATTAAAAAAAAAGTTTTTAATTGGATCATGCAATTTGATATATCTTTGGTTTACAACTTACAACTGTATGTAATAGCACTTTTAATTTTATTCCAATTAATATCTGAGCTGTTGTCCAAAATCACACAAAAGGTTTGACAGTACAATGTACTTATGTAAAAACCGATTAAAAAGTCAATGTACTTTTGACATGCCTTTAAGTGTTGTCAAGGTTCTCTAACAAGATCAGAAGTCTTAGTAATAAGTGATCTGAATGACAGCCGTGTGTATTTAATCTAATGGGATTATCTGGCTAAGCGTTAATACTATATATCTAATTATATTTATTTATTTTGTTAGGTTTAACATCGCACTGACACAGTTATAGGTCATATGGTGACTTTTCAGCTTTGATGGTGGAGGAAGACCTCAGGTGCCCCTCCGTGTATTATTTCATTACGAGCGGGCACCTGGGTAGAACCACCGACCTAATCCGTAAGCTAGTTGGATGGCATATCTAATTATGATTTATCCTCTAGTTTAATATGGTCATGATGATTTTGTCTCTGTTATTTTGACATCCATACTAAGAAATCTAAAATAAAACTTTTTGTATGCGTTTGAAATAGCTATGCCACGGTATAGAACTTGAATATTAAAATGGGCAGAAAGAGTGTAGGCGGCTGGGTAGCTCAGTCGATAGAGCATCGGAACAGTTTTCTGACACCCTGGGTTCGAGTCCCGGTCTTGCTGCACATTTTTCTCACCCTGTGATATTTGGCACCCAATGTGGGCCATGGCATGATTGCTTGGTCAGTCTTACGACGCATGCAATATTATGTACCTCCTTAACTGTAGGATGAGTTTCTAATTTGTGGGGGTGTATGTCACGCTAGGGGAGATATGTCAGGCAACCGGTTAGCTCAGTCGGTAGAGCACTCGCCCTGTAAGCGAGGGGTTCTGGGCTTGAGCCCAGGACTAACTGCACATTTTTCTCACCTGTGACAGCTATTTTTCTTTAAATGAATGATACAAAATGTTATCAAAATTATGGAGAAATATGATTTAGATTTGAAATACATATACCTGTACAAAATGTATACGTAACTGACAGTAATGAACTGACTTTAAAGACCGGAACAGTCACATCAGAATTTTTAAACAATTAAGCTTTAAAATTTAGTTCTCACATTAGATACAATGGTAAACTTAAATTCCTTTGTCATGTTAGATATTACATGAACCAGTTAGCTCAAACTTTTTTTGTCATATTACATGAAACAATAAGCTCAGTAAGCTCAAACTGATGAAACAAGAAACTGAAGCATTTCTTTTAAGTAAAGTCAGAATGTTTTGGAAATTACAGAAACAATGGCATCCATTTTAATATTTTTTGTTATGCCTATTCTGCGTTATATTGGCGACAGTTGAAGTAGACTCTTACAGGTAAAATGTATTAAAATATGTTCCAACGACAGAGGCCTAGATGTGGTAGTCAGAAGCCAGACAATTTTTGGCTCTCTTGTCCTTAATAGCCCTGAAAGTTCATGACATAGTAGGTCTCTCATGATAAAAAAGTTCACAATAGCTTTTTAGCTCACCAGAGCACAAAGTGCTCAAGGTGAGCCATTGTGGCCGGTCCAGCATCCTTCATGCGTCAGTGCGTCGTGCATTGTCTGTCAACATTTGCTTTGTGAACACTCTAGAGGCCACATTTTTGACCTAATCTTTATGAAACTTGGTCAGAATGTTTGTCTTGATGATCTCTAGGTCAAGTTTGAAACTGGGTCATTTGGGGTCAAAAACTAGGTCAGTAGGCCAGATCAAAGGAAAAGCTCGTGAACAGTCTAGAGGCCACATTTGTGACCCAATCTTTATGAAACTTGGTCAGAATGTTTGTCTTGATGATCTCTAGGTCAAGTTCGAAACTGGATCATGTGGGATCAAAAACTAGGTCAGTAGACCAGATTAAAGGAAAAGATTGTGAACAATCTATAGGCCACAGTTATGACTCAATCTTTATGGAACTTGGTCAGAATGTTTGTCTTGATGATCTCTAGGTCAAGTTTTAATCTGGATCATTTAGGGTCAAAAACTAGGTCACATGGTCAGATCAAAGGCAAAGTTTGTGAACACTCTAAAAGCTACAGTTGTGACTCAATCTTTATGAAACCTGGTCAGAATGTTTGTCTTGATGATCCCTAGGTTAAATTCGAAACTGGCTCATGTAGGGTAAAAAACAAGGTCAGTAAGCCAGATCAACTCTTGGAGCAATATATAGGGCCATCATGGCCCTCTTGTCATGGGGTGGGGTCTAGCTTTTGTTGTCAGATATATATGTCCTATTTCACTATCTAGCATCTAAAAGAGTTGAGCCTGCTGTCTCCTGTGAAAGCTCTTGTTTATGCACCTGTAAATGAAGATACTGTTCACACTGTGCATGCATCTGTGCATTCATCCTTCTGTCCATCTGTGATAAATTTTGAAAGGATAGATGGATTTTTTGTAAGAATTCACCTATTTTTGGCTGAATTATGGCCCTTTTTTATGCCCCCGAAGGGAGGCATATTAGTTTTCAACTGTCCGTCTGTTCGTTAGTTCGTTCGTTCGTCACAACATTAACTTTTTGCATGAAGGCACTTTACTCGCGAACCACTGCACCCAGGACCTTCAAACTTCACATGCTGATAGTACTTATTGAGTACACAACCCCTACTGACTTTGGGGTCACCAGGTCAAAGGTCAAGGTCACTAGGTCAAAGGTCAAGGTGCTGTGGGGGCATTTGTCACCATTAGTGACAGCTTTTGTTGACTTAAAAGTTTGCAAAATACTGATATTGGTTGATAATTTTTGAATGGATTCATTTCAGATTTGGTACACAGGTTAAACTTTATGATTATAAAATACAGATCAAGTTTGATTAAAGTTGCAAATTTTTGACTTAAAATTTGGTTGTCCTTTCAATAACTCCAAATTGATTTCATTTTACCCCATGAACATTTTACACAACCATGTCATTCTAAAAATCAGGTTCTTTACAGATATTTTACAGCTGTAAAATAGATCTTTATTTGATAAAGGAAAGCAGTGTATTATTTAACCCTTAACCTGCTAAATTTCTTTAATGGACTTGTCCATCTTCTAATTTAACTGTTAAAGGGGGTGCTTGCCAAAAAGATACTGTCTGAATAGCAAACAGTGTAGATCATGATCAGACTGCACGGATGTGCAGGGTGATCATGATCTACACTGGTCGCAAAGGCAGATTATCAATCATGTCCAGCATGGTAAGGGTTAATCTGCTGAAAGGCCAGCATTTCAAGTTGGTTAAGTTTTATGTTTGCTGTGCTCTGTGCTTCCTTTAATTATCCCTTTTAAAGTTTTTATTAGCTCCATTATTCGGAGAATAGAGGTGCTATTCTACTCGCCACGGCATCGGCGAGAGCTTTCTTGGTTAAAGTTTTTCAGCAAACTTTGCTTTTTAGTTCCACTATTCGGAGAATAGGGGTGCTATTCTACTCGCCCCAGCGTCAGTGTTGGCGTGTTACTTTCTTGGTTAAAGTTTTTCAGCAGTCTTTGCTTTTCTGTCATATCTTTGTTACTATTGCTTATATCTTACTGTAACTTCACATAAACATTGTCCAGCATACAAACAAAGTGTATGCAGGGGCTGGGCCCATTATATCCAAGGTCAAGGTCACCAAGTTGTTATACTTGGAATTATTTTCATGTTAAAGTAGAGGTCTCTTATTGAGACATAAATTCATTTTACTGTCAAATTGCCAAATAGTGGAGCGCGCTGTCTTACAGACAGCTCTTGTGTTTAAATGTAATTTCTCAATAACCTCTTATGGGAATTTAAGTCAGTCTATTAATTTAATTATTTCAGTATATTCTTATCATTTATTCATGTTAATTCTTGAAAAATCTGCTGTTAGTCATATATGGGGAAAAACAAACCTGGTCATATTTCAATAGCACAAAGTCTTAATTGAAGTTCTGATTTGTCTCAATCAATGTCAGATTTCTGGTTGAATTGTAATAATCCAATTTAGTGTAAAGTAGAGTAGGTGAAAATTTGTCAATAGTTACTGTTTAACTTAACAAATATAAACCAGTGATCAGGACAGTGTCAGCTTAACGGCTAATGAGAATTGGTAAATTTATTGGTTAGTCAATATTTAGTACTAAACATTTGTGCAAATCAATAGTTTGGGCGTCAAAATGCATTTACGTTCGTGTAGGACTAGGTCGGTTTAATGGTCAAAATGTCAGTCTAAACTCTACATGTATGTAAGAAAATGCGCTTTATCTTGGACAAATATATTTTACCCCTAGATTCTTGCTCCGTTTATCTTACCAGTGATATTTGGTCATATTCTCAGTGGGAAAAGTACTTTTTGAAGTTTTTATCAAAGATTACCTCTCCTGATGTTCAGAACCCAAGAATTTAAGTTTCATACTTTCAAGGAACCTATCACAGTATATATCCCTAACATTTTTAGCTTTTCTGAAAGTTTTTCAGGGTGAGCTATAGTACAGGCAGATGGTCCTTAGCCAAAATGTTAGCTTAAACATCTCTGAATAATAATATATGTCACGTGTTTCGAATTAGATAAAAATATCCAACCCGAGGGCCCCTGTGCATTGGGCAGTAATGAGGCTTGCCAAGTTACCGCCCATGCGCAGGTGGCCCAGGGATGAATATTTCTATCTGATTCGTAAACACATGACTGATATTTTTTCTTGCATATCATATACATATATGAAGCTTATTATAAATGTGACAGATTATTTTTCTTGCATATAATAGAATAAGTAAAGCAAATAGAAACACTTTCTTCGTAGCACTCTTTCAATAGTAGAGTATGTACACAAAGCGCTGGAAATTATACATTCGTAAGCAGAAGTGGCGTCATGACGTTTCAGTGCAGGGATATCAATTAACAGGGGCCCAGTAGCCCATGATGCCTTGATTTTGGGCTGGGCCCCTAAATTGTTGGACAGAATGCCCATATACCTATTGTTAAACATTTATTTTTGACAGTCTGGGTCCCTAAATAAAAATAGTTAGTTTATATCCCTGCAGTGACTCACAATAACAAAGTTTCACTTTAGTTTTATCGCTTGTAGGGTAACGGTATGTTCTTACCGTAAAACAAGGTAATTTGAATCGAGAAATATACTACATTAAGGATCGGAGAGAAACTATCAAGGTACCTGATTTTTTTCGTATTTTACATAAATGAAATATAATCAATGCATTAATCGCTAATTGTCATTAACAGCATGAGTGTCATCTGGCATGGAGGGGTGCCAGATGGATTTTGCCGGCATGGGTAAAATCAATGGAAACAACAGTCCAGTGTGCAAGAAACTATATGTCAGAATTTCACCAAGCTTTGTCTTAGCAATCCTGGCAAGGTCCTTTCTCAAATGTGTTCAAATGTGGGCACTTATTAGTATTAGAGGCTGTCAGAGCTAAAAGTATAACAACATTTACTTAACTTCTCATGATCCACTTGATGGATCTTCATTAAACTTGACCTTTAGCATCATTATAAGGTTCTTTCAGTTTTGTTCAAATGATCTGCAGTCTTGATCCATGTTTGGGACCACTAAGATAAAAATGGAATTACCTTTAAGCAACTTCTTTTTATGAACTACAAGATGGATCTTCAACAAACTTAGTTTGTAGCATCATAAGATCCTCTCTTGATTTTGTTCAAATGATGGCACTTGGCTCCTTTTTTTAGGGAGGTGGGGCCATTAGAGCTAAGAATAGATATACCTTTAATAACTGCTTCTCATGAAGTGCTTGATGGATCTTTATCAAACTTTGGTCTATATCTTTCTTATAAAATTCTCAGTTACATTTCTTCAAATAGAGGCACTTTATCACTTTAAGAAATACAAATATCTTTTCCCTTTAAACACACGGGAGATCTTCATCAAACTTGGTGCATAGCATCTTTGTATGGTCCCTTCTAGCTCAAATTTGTTCTGTTTTATGTTTTTAATCCCCTGCCACAAGTGGTGGAGGGGTATAGGAATGGTCTCCTTCCATCTGTCCGTAATATTTTATGTCCACCCTTTATCTCCTAAACCCCTTGAAGGATTTTCATGGAATTTGGGTCAAATGATCACCTCATCAAGATGATGTGCAGAACACATGAGTTAGCAATGTTTGCTCAAGGTCAAGGTCACAACTCAAGGTCAAAGGTTTGAGCCTTCCATTTCATGTCGGCTCTGTACCTCCTAAACCCCTTAAAGGATTTTCATGATACTTGAGTCAAATGATCACCTCATCAAGACGACGTGCAGAACTTGTGTGTCAGCCTTGTTGACTCAAGGTCATGGTCACAATGCAAGGGCAAAGGTTTGAGCCTTCCATTTCTTGACCGCTCTGTATCTTCTAAACTCCTTGAAGGATTTTCATGATACTCCAGTCAAATGATCACCTGGTAAAGACGATTTGCAGAACTCGTGTGTCAGCTGTGTTGACAGAAAGGAAAAACTTTAAAAATCTTCTTGACCACAGTAGCTAGGGCTTTGATATCTGGTATGTAGCATCATCTAGTGATCCTCTACCAAAATTGTTCAAATTATCCCCCTAGGGTCAAATATGGTCCCGCCCCCGGGGGTCACATGGTTTATATAGACTTATTTAGGGAAAACTTTGATAATCTTCTTGTACAAAACCACATGGCCTAGGGCTTTGATATTTGGTATAACATCATCTAGTAGTCCTCTACCAAGATTGTTCAAATTATCCCCCTAGGGTCAAATATGGCCCCGCCCCGGGGGTCCAAAATTTTACAAAGACTTGTATATGAAAAAAAAGTTTAAAAATCTTCTTGTCTAAAACCACAACACTTAAAACTTTGATATTTGGTTTGCAGCATTGTCTTATTGTTCTCAACCAAAATTGTTCAAATTGTTCCCCTGAGATGAAAAGAGGCCCTGCCCTGGGGGTCCCAAGTTTTATATAGACTTATATAGGAAAAAAATTTAAAAATCTTCTTGTCTGAAACCACACGACCTAGGCTTTTGATATTTGTAATGATGCATTGTCTAGTAGTCCTCTACCAAAATTGTTCAAATTATGCCCCTGGGGTTAAAAGAGGCCTCGCCCTGGGGTCACTTAGTTTTTATGTGAGTTATATAGGAAAAAATACTTAAAAAATCATTTGATCCTATTTCCAAGACTGTTTAATTATTATTACCTGATGACCCCAAGTAATATGATGTCACTTGACTGTGACCTTGACCTTCTGACCTACTTTCTTTTTTTTTAAGATACAGCCTTGAAATTTTGATGACATACACAGTTTTGCACACAAATCGTAAAACTGAATTTCAATGACCATGAGTGACCTATTGACTTTCTTAATATTTTATCATCAGTTTGACATTTGAAACATGTAGGTCATATTACTCAGGTGAGCGATACAGGGTCATCATGACCCTCTTGTTGTGGATTTATTTCAGGAAATGAAATGCCAAAGAATATAAAAATTAATGACTATTTCATCCTAAATTAATCCTTATCATGCTGGACACATTGATTCTGTCTTTGTGACCAGTGTAGATGAGTGCAGTCTGATAATGACCTGCACTGTTTGCCATTCAGTCAGTAACTTTTTGATATGCACTATGCACCCCTTTTAACAGTTTAATGGTACTGTCCAAATTGAAAGATGGACAATTTCATTATAGAAATTTAGCAGGGTAAGGGTTAAAATTTGAAATCCGCATATTTATGTCCCAACAAAAGTCTCTTTTACTGAAACCACAAAAACTTAGAAATGTCCATGAAATTTAAATGATTTCAAAGTAACTTAATTCTATTTATATTTAATCTGAAGGTGAGCTTTTGCGACCGCTTGATATCTGTCGTGTGTCATGCAGATTTAAACCAAACTTCACAGAAATTATCCTTTGGTGGCCCCCTTTCAAAATTGCCCAAAGAATTAAAATCCATTCAGAACTGTAGTTCACATGAAATCTTCTTCTCAGGAACAGTTAGCCGGATTTCAAAAATATTTTGCAGAAATTATCTCCAGTTGACCCTCTACCAAAATTGCTTAAGTTGTTCTAGTTCGATAAAAACATGGCCACCAGGGGTCGGGGTTTATTTTCCCTATATGGCTATATTCTAACTCTCAAAAATCTTCTTCTTCAAAACCACTGGGCAGATTTACACTAAACTTCACAGAAATGATCCTTGGGTGGCCCCTATGTTCCCTATTTGACTATATTGTAAATTTCAAAAATCTTCTCAGAAACCTGAAGACCTAGAGCTAAGATATTGTCTAGTGGACTTTTACCAATATTGTTCAAGTTATGATCCCAGGATCAATATTGTCCCCGCCTCATGGTCCCTTGAATTTACGTAAGAGTTCTATAGGAAAAAACATAAACTATTTCATTGGCAGTATATTTAAACAAAGCGCGGGAAACCCAAAGTCCGTAAACAGGAAAGACGTCATGACGTTTTTAAAAAAAATAAAAATGTTTTTGTTCCGGTTTTTTTTTATCAGTTGCCAGCGTAAGTTATGAATTTTTTGATAAAATAACGTGATTGAATCGAGAAATGTATATCAGGAACCAATAGGAACTGTAAGGTATTGAATTTTATTCCTTTTTTTAAATAAAATTTATTACTACATAAATCTTCTACATATTGGAGTTCGTAATACGTCATTTAAAGCACGGAGAGTCATCTTACACCCGGGGTGTAAGATGGATTTTTCCGCACGGTAAAGATACTGGAAAAACGCCGTCTGGTATGCAAGAAAAAAAATTCTGACCAATTTTCATGAAGAACCATTGAAAAAATATGGCCTCTAGAGAGGTCACAAGGTTTTTCTATTATTTGACCTTATGACCTAGTTTTTGAGGCACGTGACCCACTTTTAAACTTAACCCAGATTTCACAAGGTGAACATTCTCACCCAATTTTCATGAAGATCTCGTGGAAAAATGTGGCCTCTAGAGAGGTCACAAGGTTTTTTATTTTTCGACCTACTGACCTAGTTTTTGACCCGGGACATGACCAGTTACGAACCTGGGCTAGATATCATCAAGCTGAACAGTCTCACCAATTTTCATTGAAAATCCATAGAGAAAATATGGCCCCTAGAGAGGTCACAAGGTTTTTCTATTTTTAGGACCTACGACCTTAGTTTTTGACCCACGTGGGCCCAGTTTCAAACCTGACCTAGATATCATCAAGATGAACCTTCTGACCAAAATTCATGAAGATCTCATGAAAAATATGGCTCTAGAGAGGTCACAAGGTTTTTCTTTTTTTAGATCTACTGACCTAGTTTTTAACCCCACGTGACCCAGTTTCGAACTTGATCTAGATATCATCAAGGTTAACTTCTGACCAATTTTATGAAGATCCGTTGAAAAATATGCCTCTAGAGAGGTCACAAAGGTTTTTCTATTTTTAGACCTACTGACCTAGTTTTTGACCCCACGTGACCCAGTTTCGAACTTGACCTAGATATCATCAAGGTGAACATTCTGACCAATTTTCATGAAGATCCCTTGAGAAATATGGCCTCTAGAGAGGTCACAAGGTTTTTCTATTTTTAGACCTACTGACCTAGTTTTTGATCCCACATGACCCAGTATCGAACTTGACCTAGATATCATCAAGGTGAACATTCTGACCAATATTCATGAAGATCTCATGAAAAATATGGCCTCTAGAGAGGTCAAAGGTTTTTCTATTTTTAGATCTTACTGACCTAGTTTTTACCCCACGTGACCCAGTTTCGAACTTGGGCCTAGATATCATCAAGGTGAACATTCTGACCAATTTTCATGAAGATCCATTCAAAAGTATGGCCTCTAGAGAGGTCACAAGGTTTTTCTATTTTTAGACCCAATGACCTAGTTTTTGACCCCCCGTGACCAGTTTCGAACTTGACCTAGATATCATCAAAGGGGAACATTCTGACCAATATTCATGAAGATCTCATGAAAAAAAATGGCTCTAGAGAGGTCACAAGGTTTTCTATTTTTAGACCTATTTACCTAGTTTTTGACGGCACGTGAACCCCGTTTCGAAAATTGACCTAGATATCATCAAGGTGAACATTCTGACCAATATTCATGAAGATTCATGAAAAATATGGCCCCTAGAGAGGTCACAAGGTTTTTTCTATTTTTAGACCTACTGACCTAGTTTTTGACCCCACGTGACCAGTTTCGAACTTGACCTAGATATCATCAAGTTGAAAAATTCTGACCAATTTTCATGAAAATCTTGGGAAATATATTTGGCCTCTAGAGAGGGGCAGAAGGTTTTTTCTATTTTTAGACCCACTGGGCCTAGTTTTTGATGGCACGTGACCCAGTTTCGAACTTGACCTAGATATCATCAAGGTGAACATTCTGACCAATTTTCATAAAGATCCCATGAAAAATGTGACCTCTAGAGTGGTCACAAGCAAAAGTTTACGGACGCACGCACGGACGGACGACGGACGCCGCGCGATCACAAAAGCTCACCTTGTCACTTTGTGACAGGTGAGCTAAAAATGTCTGAAGGTGACCTTGACCTTGGAGCTAGGGGTCTGGGTGTTGCACATGATAAATAAACTCATGAGGAACATTTGGGCCAAGTAATTTTAAAATCTCTTGATAAATGGGCAGAGTTATGGACTAGACAAGAAACAGACCATGTTAACCTTTGACTTCTAAGTATGACCTTGACCTTGGTGCTAGGGTTCTGGGTCTTAAGCATGACACTTCATCTCATTATAGGGAACATTTATGCCAAGTAATTTTAAAATCTCTTCATGGATGGCAGAGTTATGGACCAGACGAGAAACAGACCATGTTAACCTTTGACTTCTAAGTATGACCTTGACCTCGGTGCTAGGGTTCTGGGTCTTAAGCATGACACTTCATCTCATTATAGGGAACATTTATGCCAAGTAATTTTAAAATCTCTTCATGGATGGCAGAGTTATGAACCGGACATGAAACGGACCATGTTAACCTTTGACTTCTACCTTGACCTTGGAGCTAGGGGTCTGGATCTCGTCTCATTATGGTAAACATTTATGCCAAGTTATTTCAAAATCCCTTAGAGTTAGGGACTGGACACAGAACAAATCCTGTTGAGCTAGGGATCTGGGTCTTGCGCATGACACATCGTCTCATTATGGTGAAAAATTATGCCAAAGTGAAATATAGCAAATTTTGTCAATCAAGGGCACATAACTCTGGACACACTGATCCAATCTAGCCCATAATCAAACTCGTCCAAGGTCTTGTGCCAAAATTTGATTAAGATTGCTTCAAAATTGTGGATGCTAGTGTAAACAAACTAAATGTGAATGGACGGCTGACAGACATTCATCAATCCTAATATTAGGAATAGTTCACTCTGAGCATTCAGCGCAGATGAGCTACAAATGGAACTCCCTTGGAAGTTCATTACAAGTTTACAGGCCTCATCGGTCAGTAAATCATATTCAGCCATGCAGAGCCACTGAATGTCATAAATGACCCCATTTTTTGGCCACTGGGAGTTTTGAAAGGGGCTGCATGACTAACTCTAACTAGAAAATGCTTTTGTAAAAAAGCGCATGTCTCCCCCAATGCAAAGTCCTATAGGCAAGAAGTCAATAGGGGTCAGGAGCGAAAGTCAAAGAGACACTGATGGTTGGCTGCAATAGGGATCATCTACTTGGCATGTCCAGTCATCCCGCTAAATTCCAACACTCTTGGCCTAGTGGTTCTCAAGTCACTGTTCAGGCTTCTGTGACCTTGACCTTTGATCAAGTGATCTCAAAATAAATAGGGGTCATCTACTCTGCATGTCCAATCATCCTATTAAGTTTCAACATTGTAGGTCAAGTGGTTCTCAAGTTATTTCCAAAAAACGATTTTACATGAACAGGCCACTGTGACCTTGACTTTTAATAGACTGACCCCAAAATCAATAGGGGTCATCTACTCTGCATGTCCAATCATCCTATGAAGTTTCAACATTCTGGGTCAAGTGGTTCTCAAGTTACTGACCGGAAATGATTTTCAATGTTCAGGCCCCTGTGACCTTGACCTTTAATGGAGTGACCCCAAAATCGATAGGGGTCATCTACTTTGCATGTACAATCATCCTATGAAGTTTCAACATTCTGGGTCAAGTGGTTCTCTAGTTATTGATCGGAAATGGTTTTCCATGTTCTGGCCCCTGTGACCTTGACCTTTGATGGAGTGACCCCAAAATCAATAGGGGTCAACTACTCTTTATGACCAATCATCCTATGAAGTTTCAACATTCTTGGTCAAGTGGTTCTCTAGTTATTGATTGGAAATGGTTTCAATCTGACTAAAGTACATCTCCTATTACGCTACGCATAGGATCTGAAAACGACCTATTCATTGCCTCGTTCTGACGGCCCTTTCACTAGCCAATCAGAGCCTAGCTTACAACATCTTGCAAATCTACCTCTAGCATTGACTTTTGATATTTACAATTCTTATGTCGTAATGTATCAGATAGCCGGTTAGCTCAGTCGGTAGGCCACTTGCTTTGTAAGCGAGGGGTCCCGGGTTTGATTCCTGGAATGACTGCATATTTTTCTTACTCTTTGACAATCGAACAAGTCGCCTGATTGGATAACATAAAAATAGCAATAATGGAAATCCAAAATATACAGAAGACGAATGTGAATGGGTCGTTCTCAGATCTTCGTTTAGAAGATCAAGTACTTTAGTCAGATTGGAAATGGTTTTCAATGTTCAGGCCCCTGTGACCTTGACCTTTGACGGAGTGACCCCAAAATCAATAGGGGTCATCTACTCTTCATGACCAATCATCGTATGAAGTTTCAACATTCTGGGTCAAGTGGTTCTCTAGTTATTGATCGGAAATGGTTTTCAATGTTCAGGCCCCTGTGACCTTGACCTTTGACGGAGTGACCCCAAAAACAATAGGGATCGTCTACTCCAGCAGCCCTACAACCCTAGGAAGTTTGAAGGTTCTAGGTCAAATGGTTCTCCAGTTATTGCTCGGAAATGAAGTGTGACGTACGGACGGACGGACAGGGCAAAAACAATATGTCTCCTGGGGAGACATAATTTTGTTGTTTACTGACGCTCTATAATGCAGTTTCATATCCCAGCTGTATTTGTTTGGGCCTTTTTGAATTTTCATTTTTTTTTCCCCAATTTAATTGAGACTGATTTCAGCTATAGCCACACTTTCCTCTTTCTGAGAAAATTAAGCTGAAGTGTCGTTCTACTCCTGTTAAAATTAAAGTTTCCATGTAATTAACATAAAACAAAATATGTAAATATGAAAATAAAGATAACACAAACAGCTGTGATATATAATATTTAAAGTTTTTTTATTCAGCTTAATAATATAAAAAAACACAACTTCAGAATGTAGAAATGAAGGCCAGACATGGAAAAACAAAATCTTAAAACAAATCGTACATGTTTTGTCACTCTTTTTTTAGCATTTAAGGTAGCGGACCAGTAATGTCAATCGCCAAATTCGGTATTCTCCTTATGCAAATTCGGCATTCTCTGTATTACACAGAAAGTCCTGTTTGTGTCGAGCTAGGACCAAAGAATGCCGAACTGCCTAATGAGAATAACGGAATTGTAAGGAAATTGCTGAGTGTCATAATGGGGCCATTATCATAATCACTTAAAATCCCTTTCATCACTGCACTAGCAAAAATATTTTGTCTTTCTATCCTACATGTACATGACATAATATGCATTTTGCATTTTACACAATTCTGTTAACTGATATAAATGAAAAAAAAAAAAAACAACAAAAAACAATGGTAATGTTTTGCATTACATGAAAAAAAATGCATTTTTTCTTGCATTTTGTTTATAAGCAAAAATCAAGGAAATAATTAAAAATCTTCATGAAAGTCTGATTTGGAATGTATTCAAACAATTCAGCAGATCAGAAATAAAATACGAAGCAAAAACAAGACTATATCCCTGTTCCAAAAGTGTAATAATGACATTCTAGATGTACGTAGACGGGTGACAGCCCCTCGCACAATGAAAAATAAACATAAAAAAGAAAATACATGTACTTCTTTAAGTACTTCTTTAATCAGTAAAATGTAACAACATTTTTCACACTTTTTCACACTTTTCACACTTTTTCACACTTTTAATCCCATCTCCCTAAACAAACAGATGAATATGAATTATATATTTGAACAACACAAAAACATTGTAATAAGAAGGACAGTGTGTGTGTTTGGGTTTAATGTCTTTCAAGAAACAGTCGTATAAAAGACAATCATAAAGACAATCTTCTAAAATCAAATACGCTGTTTTAATAAATCATTTCAATAGATTTCTGACCAAATACTTTCTGCTTAATGAATACTGGGGTATATTTAGTTCTCAGCCTACAAATTGATATTTTCATTTATCTTTAGTTAAACTTTTTTGATTTCGAGGTTATTTTGTTAATGACATGTGGCCAGTTTGTATTTTTCAAAAAAATGTATGAACATTTTAAGTACATGTATTGGTAATACAAATATGTTCCAAAATAATGTCATTGTCAAACTGTGTACAGAACAACAACATGGCATACAGATAAGCCAAGTTAAGGTATGGCAATGTGATGAAAATATCACTTTTTTAAAAAAAAATCTTGGACAATTTAATTTCATGTGACCAGACTGTGCAAAACATCCCTTCTTAAATACTGTTTTTTATGAAGGTTTAAGGGACAATTTTTTCTTTTTTTTTGAAAATTGTTTGACATGTCTAGTAGTAAACTAGAATTGTTAAATCTTTTGCTACTGGCGGCAAATGATAAATGCCTTTGCGGCCAGTTGTTCACTGTTCAGTCCAGTAAAAATTTTCAGTCAACGCCCCCTTTGAAATAATAAATGGTACTGCCTCAAATTGAAATATGGACCAACAGCCCAATTTTGGAAATTTAGAGAGGTAAAGGTTAAGATGGATAGTTAGAATGATTGGCAAGACTATTTGAAAACTTTGCTCCATGGTCTTTAACACTGAAGCATAAAATTACTGATTTTGTTTCAGGAAAATAATGGATATGGTAACAGCAGTGTCTTGGTTTTTATCAGGAAACAGTTGTTTTTAATTTAATACACTTGCACCGGTCAATGTCAAAAAATCTGTTTAATTCGACTTCTGAACTCTCTCTAAAATGTCAATACTGATTTAAATAACTAGTATATCTGTGATTAAATGTCGATGAAATTTTGATTATTCTGGATACAGGGACCTTTTGGAACTGTGTTCGCGGTAGTATATGCATCTGGTTCCTGTTTGCTTCAAATGTGGATTTGGGCTTGAGACCGGCTTGTTTCCCGTTGTATAAATCCCTGAATATGAAAACCATAAATGCACAAGACCAAAGATTATTTGCCTTGGTTGACCACATACGGAAAGTGGTACGCGGAAAATGTTCCTCTGTTTGTGGTGAATTTATTGTGTGAATTTTTGACTGAAAGTCCTGCAATAAAATGGCTTGATGTAAAAGAGGGAGATATGATATAGTAGGTACATGTACAATTTGACAGAATGAAAAAATGCAGGAATAGCATAAATGTCTTTTTGATAGGGCCTGTTTTGTGTTTGCGGCTTCTAGGAGTATTCTCATACGCATGTGATTTTTGGTTCAAAATGGAGGGGAAAAAAGAGCTGCGTCACCCAATGTTTACTGTGGCTGGAAATTTATTCTCTTGGGAATAAGTTCTGTTGAGTTCAGTATTTTTATAGGGGTTGGAATGCATGCTAAAATTGCTATAGTGTCCAGTTGCCTATATTAGAAACATATAGTAAAAATAACTGTGGTTTAGGCCTGATATAGTGGGAAAATGTCAGAAAGGTATATTGTCAATATTTTGTTATTTTTTCAATCTACATGGCTGAATTTTGACGATGTGAATGGGCTGGTAGATAGAAATCTGGGTAAATATTAGATTAATCATTACATTTGCTTGAAATTGCTTCAGTTTGGATAAAAAGTTTACATGCAATTGAAACTTGTGATAAATCTACTTTCAGTTTATATATTTCTGGACTTTTTTTCTATTGTTGCAGGTTTTTCAATGAAATGAAATGCATTTTTATAAAGTGTTCTTTGTTTGATAAACGGTATGCGGGAATATAATGGGGTATTAAATGCCGCATGTGTTATTATTGGATTTTTTAGAAATTTGTGCTGCGACTGAGGAAATCTGACCTAAAGTCAGATATGTATTTTTTTCTATTCTTGTTTACATAAAATTGCTCTTGTGGTTACTTGAATTTACACCAGGTACACACAGTCTCGAATTGTGAAAGTATGTGTAATCATAATCTGTGCAAGAAAAATCAGTTTCAAGGGCTTGACTAAATGGACAGATTTGCCTGAGGGAAATTGGATACTATAATTGATTTTGAAGGAAAAACAGCCAGATTTTTCTCACTATGAATTGCTTATTGGTATTCCTTAATGATTTAATTGAGCATAATTCATCATATCTGGAGGTACTGAATTGTATATTTACTAATTCTGTTGGGATTTCTTACACTTATAGTACCTAAAACATGAAATGAGGGCGGGGAAAAGCGCTCGGACATGTGAAGTTTGTCGCATAGACGGGGATTGGACCGCCTTTGTACATATTGTTTACGCTTCTCAGATTTGAGAAGAGAAGACAGTTTGTTCGGTGTTGTGAATGGGTAAATCAATTCCATTTTAGATGCTTTAAACATGATCAGGTACTTTTGTGATTTTGTAAATTTAATAGACTTCGTTAAATTGCATCGGCAAAAGCGAAAAAAAGCCAAGAAAATAGATTTGTAGTGGCATACATTATTTCAGCCAGTTTTGCCATAATGACTATTCTGAATCCTGTGTGGTAGTGAGATAAATTTTAATCAGTTACATGACATGAAATTGGACAGGAATTTGTTTCATGATAGTTGATGCAGTAAGCTGTATTCCCAGTTTGTGAATACTTATTTCTGATAGTAGCTAATTTCACCTGAAATAATAGCTAAACATTGCTTCAGATCTAGCAGTCAGTAAAGCAAGGAAACTGGAGGAACAGACTGCTTTGTGATGATAGTTTTGTTATTCAGGACTGTTTGTTATGACACATTTTACTTACATAAGACTAGAATTGGAGGTTTTTTATATTACTTTTATGACAGTTCAGTATGGGGATAAGAGACTGTGATATATAAATCATAGAAAAAATTGCTTTGTGGGCATTTTTTAGCATTTACACTTTCTTTGCAGTCAGATTGTTTTGAAATACTGGTTTTGCACATACATACAATCATGTAACTGATTAAGTAATTCTTAACAAAATTATGGTCTAGCTCGACTCATATTTCAGATGTTGTTCGGCGAAGGCCTTCCAGTCACACAGAAGATCCAGGGTTCGGTAACACGCAGGGTCACTTCATATGGTATTAGTCACAGGAAAAATTAGGAGCACCTGTTGTAGTTACTCAGGTTGATATCTTTAAGGTTTTTGCTGAAAAAATTAAGCCAGTTTGGAAACATTCAGAAGGCAGTGTTGTACTTAATTCATTCTTTATAGAGATAGGGGCTGTTTTGCAGAATGCTCAGATGTGATACACAGTTTAAGTTTTTGTGCAGTGTAAATGGTCTCTGGTGTGCATGTTTTCTTTTAGAGTGCACTGAATGCCTGTATAACTGTAAGATTTGAGTGATATATTCATTCCAGAAAGACTCATAAGCTTTTTAGTAGTATATATTGGATTTTTTCAGAGCTGTTTGGCTCATTTACCTAGGGTAGCCCATAAATGAATGATCACGATAAAGTATATGCACATATATGTACAAAAGCTATTCATTTATATTTGCCACATTTATGGGCTGCTTAAAAAGGGCCAATTTGGCTCAGCTACAGGATTTTTCTTATTTCACATTTTACTTTTGTGTAGTGTTAGACTCAGCGTTTTGAGTGCTTTTTGTAAATTTGAATAGTTTTCCTTTAAAAATTGGAAAAGTGATATTTGTATTCAGGCTTGAAGTGGATCTTAATTTGGATAGAGTATATTAAGGATAACATGCGGTGTTTTATTTGGGGTGGAAAAATCTCATCAAACAAATAAGTTATAGAATTTTGCGTTTTTTTCATCTGAAACAGTACGCGAACTTTTTTTTGCTCAGCATTTGACCGATACAATGTGTAACATTGGTATGCTGTCAAATTTTAGTGCATGGTTCAAACAAAAGGTGTAACTTACAGTTTTAAATTTGTATAACAACTGAGATTATACTGGTAAAAATATTTTCTAGTTTGGAGAGAAAAATAGGTCTAAAAATAGGCACAGACCACAAGTTATTTGCCCTTGGTTTGACCACAATACGGATAGTGGTTTACGCGGAAAATAGTTCCTCTGTTTTGATGGTGAATATTGGTGAATTTTTGACTGAAAGACATGCAATAAAATGGCTATGATTTAATAGAGGAGATATGAACTAGTAGGGACATGTACAATGTGACGCAATGAAATTGTCAGAATTGCATAACATGACTTTTTGATAGGCCCTGTTTTGATGTTTTGCGGCCATCTAGAGAGGATTCTTCATACGCAGGTGATTTGGTTCAAAATGGTGGAAAAATGAGACGTGTTTCAACCCAAGTTTACTGATGGATGGAATTTTTCTCTTGGATAGTTCTGTTGAGTTCAAGGTATTTTTATTAGGGGTTGGAATGCATGCCAAATTGCTATAGTGTCCAGTGAGTGCTCCTATATAGAAAATATAGTAAAAATAACTGTGGTCTTAGGCCAAATGAAAATTAACTCTATCTGTCTGTTATTAAATTGAGATGGGTTTTTTTTTTGCTCACCTGTCACAAAAGTGACAAAGGTGAGCTGTTGTGATCGCGCGGTGTCGTCGTCCGTCCGGCGTGGTTTCGTCCGTAAATTTTGCTTGTGACACTCTAGAGGTCAACATTTTTCATGGGACCTTTAGAAGGTTGGTCAGAATGTTCATCTTGATGATATCTAGGTCAAGTTCGAAACTGGGTCCACGTGCTTCAAAAATAGGTCGTAGGTCTAAAAATAGAAAAACTAGTGACCTCTCTAGTAAGACATATATTTCACTAGATCTTCATGAAAATTGGTCGATTGTTTCACCTGATTGATATCTAGGTCAAGTTCGAAACTGGGTCACGTGCCTTCAAGAAAACTAGGTCAGTAGGTCTTAAAAATAGAAAAAAACCTTGTGACCTCTCTAGAAGCCTTATATTTCACAAGATCTTCATGAAAATTGGTAAGAATGTTCACATTGATTGATTCTAGGTCAAGATCGAAACTGGGTCATGTGCCATCAAAACTACGTCGTAGGTCTAAAAAAATAGAAAAAACCTTGTGCCTCTCTAGAGGCCATATATTTCATAAGATCTTCATGAAAATTGGTCAGAATGGGTTTTTTCATCTTGATGATATCTAGGTCAAGTTCGAAACTGGGTCAGTGCCTTCAAAAATAGGTCAGTAAGTCTAAAAGTAGAAAAACCTTGTGTCCATCTATATGAGGCCATATATGTTTCACAAGATCTTTCATGAAATTGGTCAGATCGTTCACCTTGATGATATTAGGTCATGTTCGAAACTGGGTCACGTGTTATCAAAATACTAGGTCAGTAGGTCAAATAATAGAAAAACCTTGTGACCTCTCTAAAGGCCATATTTTTCATGGGATCTGTATGAAAGTTGGTCTGAATGTTCTTCTTGATGATATCTAGGTCAAGTTCGAAACTGGGTCACGTGCAGCAAAAACTAGGTCAGTAGGGTCTAACAAGGGACCATGATGGCCTGGTAGCGCTACCTATCCCCACATGACCAGTGTTGAGTGAGTATGACGATCGGTAATTTCTATTATTTGACACTGCTGAACTAGTTTTTGAGCACCATGTGACCTAGATATAATCAGATAAAAAATTCTGACCAATTTCATGAAGATCCATTGAATAATATGACATCTAGAGAGTCACCAAGGTTTTTCTAATTATTTGACCTATTGACCTCGTTTTTGAAGGCACCCGACCCACTTTTGAATTGACTTAGATATCTCAAGGTGAACATTTCACCAATTGTCATGAAAGATCTCATGAAAAATCTGGCCTCTAGAGATGTCACAAGGGTTTTTCTGTTTTTCGACCTACTGAACCTAGTTTTTGACCGCAATGACCCAGTTACAAACTTGACCTAGTTATCTTCAAGGTGAACATTCTGACAATTTTCATGAAGATCCATTGAGAAATATGGCCTCTAGGAGACGTCACAAGGGGTTTTTTCTTTTTGTCAGACCTACTGATCTACATTTTTGTAACAGTGACCGGTTTCGAAACTTGGGACTAGATATCATCAAGATGAACATTTTCTGATCAATTTTCATGAAGATCTTTTGAAAAAATTATGGCCTTAGGAGAGGTCACATGGTTTTTCTATTTTTAGATCTACTGACCTGTTTATTGATCGCATGTGACCCAGTTTCGAACATTGACCTAGATATCATCATGAGGGAAACATTATGGATAATTTTCATAACGATCCCATGAAAAATATTGGCCTGTATAGAGTGTCACAAAGTTTTACTATTTTCAGACCTACTGACCATGTTTTTTGACAGCACGTGACCAGTTTCATTCGACCTAGATAACATCAAGTTGAACATTCTGACCAACTTTTTCATGGAATGATCAATTGAGGAATTTGGCTTAGAGAGGTCACAAGGTTTTTTTATTTTTAACCTATGACTAGTTTTGAAGGACGTGACCCAGTTTCGAAACCCGACCTAGATATCATCAAGATGAAATTCTGGACAATTTTCATGAAGTTCCATTGAGAAATATGGCTCTAGGGTGTCACATGGTTTTTTCTATTTTTAGACCTTACTGTACTGTTATTTGTAACCACGTGACCAGTTTCGAACTTGACTGATATCATCAAAGATGAACCATTCTGACCAATTTTTCATTGAAGATCCTATTGAGTAATATTGCTCTAGAGAGGTCACACGGGTTTTCTATTTTTAGACCTACTGACCTGTTTTGGTCCCCACTTGACCAGTTTCGAACCTGACCTAGATATCATCAAGCGTGAAAATTCTGACCAATTTACATGAAGATCTCATGAATAATATGGCCTCGATGAGAGTCACAAGTTTTCTATTTTCAGAACTACTGACCTAGTTTTTTGAAACCCACGTGATCCCAGTATTCGAATCTTTACCTAGATTATCATCAAGGTGAACATTCCTGACCATTTTCATGACAGATCCATTGAGAAAAATATGACTCTAGAGAGGTCACAGGTTTTTCTTTTTTTAGATCCTACTGACCTTGTTTTTTGACCCCACTTGACCAGTTTCGACTTGACCTAGATATCATCAAGTTTTGCATTCTGACCAATTTTCATGAAGATCCCATGAAAAAATATGGGCCTCTAAGGAGGTCACAAGGTTTTTTATATTTTTTAAGACCTATGACCTAGTTTTTAACCGCACATGACCCAGTTTCGAACTTGACCAAGATATTAATCAAAGATGAACATTCTGACCAATTTTCATAAAGATCCCATGAAAAATGTGACCTCTAGAGTGGGTCACAAGAAGTTTATTTACGGACGCACGGACGCACGCACGGACGGAGACGGACGCCACGCGATCACCAAAAGCCTTCATTGTCACTTTGTGACAGTAGGTGAGCTTAAAAATAGAATAAAACCCTGTGACATCACCTTTAGAGGCCATATACTTATGTGATTTTCCTGAAAATTGGTAGAATGTTCATCTTGATGATCTGGGTCAACTTCAAAAGTTGGTTCATGTTGCTAAAAAAACTAGGTTTCAGTAGGTCATATACTAGAAAAACCTTTTGTGACTCTCTAGAGGCATATATTTTTATGGGATCTGTTGGAAGTTGGTATGCTGAATGTCCCCACCCCTTTTTCTTCTTCTTGATGTGATATCTAGGCAAGTTTCAAAAGTGGGTCACGTGCCTTCAGAAACTAGGTCAGTAGGTCATATAATAGAAAAACCTTGTGACCTCTCTAAGACCACATTTTTTTGATGGGATCTGTATGAAAAGTGGTCTGAATGTTCATCTTGATGATAATCTAGTCAAATCGAAACAGGATCATGTGCAATCAAAAACTAGGTCAGTAGGTCTAAACAGAAAAAATTTGTGACCTCTCGTAGTGCCATACTTTTGTTTGGATCTTCATAAAAATTGGTCAGAATGTTCACCTTGGTGATATCTAGGTCAAGTTTGAAAATGGGTTTGTGCCTTCAAAAACTAAGTCTGTAGGTCAAATATAAAAAAACTTGTGACCTATCTGTGGCCATACTTTTCATGGGATCTGTATGAAAGTTGGTCTGAATGTTCATCTTGATGATATCTAGGTTAATATTTGAAAACTGGTCAACTGCGGTCAAAAATAGGTCAGTAGGTCTAAAAATTATTAAAATCTTTGGATTCTAGCGGGCCATATTTTTCATGGTCTTATGAATTGCTTCTGAATGTTCACCTTCGATGATATCTAGGTCGTTTCGCAAACTGGATTCAAGTGCGGGTCAAAACTAGGCCAGTAGGTATAAAAAATAGAAAATGGGTGCAGAATGTCACCAATATACGCCCTGTCACAGCTAAATTTTTGGCTTACACTAGCACATGTATTTGCAAATGAAATTTAATTTTCTAGTTGTTTACAATGTTGTTTTTTTAGAAAATTATTGTAATTCTTTTATTTTTCTAAGTCCACAATAAAAAATTCCGTCCAGTAGTACTAGATACCTTAAAATACACCAAAATTTGAAAGTAACATCAATGTAGTACCACAGAAAAGTGGTCTTGGTTTTTCCCTACGATCAATTATAAAAAAAGTTACAATGTAAGTTATTTATAGTAACAAACTAAGGGAAGTTAATCTTTAAAGAAAAAAAAAAAAAAAAAAAAAAAATAAAAAAAATCGAAAAAAAAAATTACAATCTCCACAAAAAATCCCTTACAGGTAGAGAATAGCTCAAAATAACCTCAGAATTGATGTAACATGCATGTTGTACTACTGGAATGGAAAAAGTGGTCTCGATTTTCCCTACGGACTTGTAATGAATAGTTACAAATTTAAGCTATTTATAGTAACAGCAAAGGGAAAGTAATTCAAAAAGAAGGGACAGTGGCATGACACTCCCGTTCATGATGGTGTAAATATGAGCCAAGTTACATCAAAATCCCTCCAATGCATGAGAAGATGCTCCGGATAAAGTCATTTTGTTCTGATCTTTTGACCTTTAAGGGTGACTTGACCTTAGACGAGGGGACCTGGTTCTTGCGCACGCCACTCCGTCTCATGCTGTGAACATTTGTGCCAAGTTGTATCAAAAATACTCCAATGCTTTGAAGAAGAATGCTCGGACAAAGTTTTCATTCTTGTATCCTTGACCTCTAGTGTGACCTTGACCTGACCCCTAGGGGACCTGGTTCTCGCACGAAATCCGTGCTCATGTGGTGAACAATTTTGCCAAGCTAAATCAAAGTACTTTCATGCATGAAGAAAGATATGACTACGACAAAGTTTTCAGTCCTTGTTTCTTTGACTCTAAGATGTGACCTTGACCTTAGACTAGGGAACCTGGTCTTGCGCCCTTGGACACTACCTCTCTTTATGATGAAAAAATGTGCCAAGATACATCAAAAATCATTCCGTGCATTGAGAAGATATGCTCGGACAAAGTCATTATTGTAATTTTTCATTCTTGTATCTTTGACCTCTAAGTGTGCCTTGACCTTGACCTAGGGACACTGGTTTTTGAGCATGGTCACTCGTCTCTATGATGAACACTTGTGCAACTTTCATCAAAATCCTCCATGCACGAAGAAGATATGCTCCGGACCAACAAGTTCATTCTTGAATTTGACCTTTGACACTCTTGTGTGCCTTGACCTTAGGGGACCTAGGGGACCTGTTTCTTGCGCATGGACACTCGTCTCATGATGGTGAAACAACTGTTGCCCAAGTTTCATCTAAAATCCCTACATGTGGTTAGAAGATATGCTCCGGACAAGGTCTGTGGACGCCGCCCGCCCGCCCATCCGCCCGCCAGGGGCGTTCCCATAATACGTCCCGTTTTTCAAACGGGCGTATAAAAACCTTGTGACCTCTCTAGAGGCCATATTTTTCATGAGATCTTCATGAAAATTAGTGAGAATGTTCACCTTGATGATATCTAGGTAAAGTTCAAAAGAGGGTCACGTACCTTCGAAAATTAGGTCAATAGGTCAAATAATACAAAAACCTTGTGACCTCTCTAGAGACCATATTTTTCAATGGATCTTCATGAAAATTGGTCAGAATTTTTATCTTGATAATATCTAGGTTAAGTTCAAAACTGGGTCACATGAGCTCAAAAACTAGGTCACTATGTCAAATAATAGAAAAAACGACGTCATACTCAAAACTGGGTCATGTGGGAAGAGGTGAGCGATTCAGGACCATCATGGTCCTCTTGTTTTGTTCAAGATGTACTTCATTCTTAACAAGAAATACTGATTTAAGCAACAAGAGGGTCATTGACCCTAAAGCGCCAACCTGTGTAAAAGGTTTCAAATGTGTTTGTATATTAACATTATGGTACAAGTACAGAGTTAGATTTATATAAATATCAAGCCTCTAGCTATTGTGGATTCAGAGAAGAAGATACTCAAAGTTTCTTTTATATAAGCATATATTATATATATGTCACATACATGGGCAGGGCTATATTTGAACCTAGGGCAATAATTTGAACAATTACCATAGACAGTCAAACCCCAATATCACCCGTAAATAGCCAAGAAACATTTGTGTAAAATTGTTAAAATCTGGCTTGCTGTTTCTGACAAGAACATTTTTAAAGTTTCCGATATATAAATATAGAGGAACAAAAGTGCCACAATGTCACAATTATAATATGCCTGTCATAGCAAATTTCTTTACACTAGCCAGCACCTGTATATGCATATGGATGTCTTTTTGGCCAATTATCAAAAAGTTGTAAGTTATCTATAGTAACAACAAAGGGAAGTTAATCCTAAAAAACTATATAAGTCCACACAAAACTCCTTACCAGGTAGAGATAGGTCAAAATACACCTAAACATTGGATGTAACATGCATGTTGTACCACAGAAAAGTGGTCTCAATTTTTTCCTATGGTCAGTAATAAAAAAGTTACAATATAAGCTATTTATAGTAACAACAAAGGGAAGTAATTCTAAAAACATGGATGCCTCATGGTGGTGAACATTTGTGCCAAGTTACTTCAAAATCCCTCCATGCATGAAGGAGAAATGCTTCGGACAAAGTCATTCTTGAATTTGACTTTTGACCTCTTAAGTGTGACCTTGACCTTAGACTTAGGGACCTGGTTCTTGCACATCTGCCTCATGTCAGTGAACATTTGTGCCAAGTAACATCAAAATCCCTCCATGCCTGAAGAAGAAATGCTCCGGACAAAGTCATTCTTGAATTTGACCTTTGACCTCTAAGTGTGACTGTGACCTTAGATTTAGGGACCTGGTTCTTGAGCACGACACTCCGTCTCATGGTGGTGAACATTTGTGCCAAGTTACATCAAAATCGCTCCATTCATGAAGAAGAAATGCTCCAGACAAAATCATTCTTGTATCTGACCTTAGACCTCCAAGTGTGACCTTGACCTTAGACATAGGGACTTGGTTCTTGCGCAAGACACTCCATCTCATGGTGGTGAACATTTGTGCCAAGTTCTATATCAAAATCCCACCATGCATGAAGGAAAATGCTCCAGACAGTCATTCTTGAATTTGACCTTTGACCTCTAAGTTTGACCTTGACCTTAGCTCTAGGGACCTGGTTCTTGCACACAGCACTCCATCTCCTGATGGACATTTGTGCCAAGTTACATCAAAACACCCTCCATGCATGAAGAAGAAATGCTCCAGACAAAGTTTGTGGACACACAGGGGCAGTAACTCTGGACCCATGACAAAATATGACTGGTTCTTAAAAGGAACCGAGATCTTATGGTGATACAAGTTGTGTGCAAATTTGTTTAATATCAAATCACAAATGAAACCACTATCGTGCAGACAAGACCAAAATAGCCAATTTTGCCCTTTCAGGGGCCATAACTTTGGAACCCATAGTGGGATATGGCTGGTTCAAGAATGGAACCAAGACCTTATGGTGATACAAGTTGTGTGCATAATTAGTTTGATTAAAATCAAATCATAAATGAAACCTCTATCATACAGAGTTTTTAAGATGGAAAGGGGCCATAACTACATCAAAAAATGGTGGTTTGTAGGCAAAGTTGAACTTGACCTGTATTTTATGATGTTACACCTGTGTACCATTTATATCTGTCAAGCCGTTCATGAGTTATTGTCTGGAAACAATAAAAACCAAAGGATTGACAGACTGAGCGACAAGCCCACTCCTATATATCCCCTAAACTTCGTTTGTGGGGGTATAACAAGAAACCACTTGTAAAAACATAATTACACATTTATTTTATTTTAAGCTACTCGTTCATAAATCTGGTAAAATTTTCGATCTTCAGGCAATATCATTAGTAATTTAATGCCCTGCAATCTGTTTTAGGAAGGACATCAGCTAACATGTATACAGTGAAACACTTGACTACTCAAAGTGACAAAAGGATAAACAAAATGATCTAAACATCCAGGGTTCTGACCTATCCAATCACAGAATATATAACATAAATGGTCAGGGATCACATGCATTGCTCCAGTCATTCCTGATGCTCTAAACCTGTTTTGTCGTATTTCCAAAAAAAAAATATTTCAATTAGTTTTGAGTAACAGGTTATTAAATTTTTCCTGAAAGTATGTGAATACGGCATAAGTTTACTTTTCATTAAATGACTGACATGTCTAAAAAGTGACCTGTAAATTGGCTTCACAAATTTCATTCTGCCTTGCTCTGTAACAAACTGTAATGCTGGCTGTATTGCAGGTTCATATTGCGCTCGAATACACACACGTAACCACCTGTGTTAATACAAATACATATAAATCATGATTTACAGACACATATCCACATTATTTAGCATCAATATCCTATCAGATCAATGATATAGCCAAAATATTTCAATGATCAGTAAGGTTAAAGGTTGTTCATTTTGTATCGAGAAATATGCATGAGTTCTGCTGTAGAAATACTGCACAACTTCATGAGAGAAATATTTCATATTCCTCAAATCAATGATAACATCTTCTTATTACATCTGCATCTTCTATTATTTATATTATATTATTGAGATACATTTGATCCCTAGCCCAGTACAATTAAACATATCACTATAAATTAATAACATATGATGATTCACTGACTGCCTCAAGTCAGTGTTCTTACCGGAATTTAATTTCTGAGTTTTGAACTTCACTGAATTTGTATGTGTCCCTCATTTTGACAATTTTGGCATGTGACAGTGGTGTCTGAAATAGACAATGAATATATTCTTCTAAACGTCCCCAAAAACAGGGTAGTTCTGTAAGTCATAATAAAATAGCTCTTTTCTTCAAATTTTGGCCTTTTTGCCTATATCAAGAATGGAATACCTTTCACAGCTATTTTACATCTATTTTCAAGTAAACTAACAATACATGAACAAATGTGACATTGTCTGGTGAAAGTAAAAAGGTTGTACTGGAAATGACATTACACCAAAACAGGAAATGTTTATATATTGTCACAATTTACATGAAAATGGATACAACATAGTTGTGAAAAGAATTTCCTCCTTGCCAAAGGGCAGGTGGCCAAAAATTTGAAGCAAACAGTTGTTATTTTATTACAAATAAATAATGAACAGTTTTCTTAACTTTTAGTCTGCTGGTGGAAAGTGGATTTGCCTTTGCGACCAGTGCAGACCAAGATCAGCCTGCACGTACAACAAGGCTGATCATGGTCTGCACTGTTCGCTATTCAGTAAATTTTCAGTGAAATATTAAGTGGTGCAGCCCAAACTGGATTATGGACCAGTCCATTTTAGAAATTTAGCAGGGTAAATGTTAAAGCCTTCTTTTCAGACTTCATGATCCATACTAATGGCTCGTTACTCTTTGAAATAAATTTATGATGAAGTAACTGAAACAAACGATGTGGAAATTTTACTTGAAAAATATAGAACAAAAAAAATATAATCTTTTTTCTCCAGTATATTATACAGTCAAACCAACAACTGGAGATGAAACAATGGTCTTTTTAATATAAAATTAACCTTTGGGGAGATAATCAAACACCTTAAATATATATTTTTATATTCCTGTAATGTAATCATGTCATATTTATGGGGTACTAATTTCATTTTTATTAACCCTTACCATGCTGGACACGATTAGTTCTGCCTTTGCAACCAGTGTAGGTCATGATCAGCCTGCACATCTGTGCAGTCTGATCATGATCTGCACTGTTCGCCATTCTGTCAGTATCTTTTAGTAAGCATCCCTTTAAACAGTTAATGGTACTGTCCAAATTGGTAAATGGACATGTCCATTATAGAAATTTAGCAGGGTAAATCAAAAAATTTAAATTTTGCATAAATATTTATATCTTTTTCTTATAATTCAAAATCTGAAAATTTTAGGAGATAACTCTAGATTGGGATTATATGATGACATAATATAGATAATCTATATAAATAATAGACCTACGTGGTTTAGGAATGTTGCAAGGAACTGTTCAGTTTGTACAGGTAAGAATTTTTCTATGTCACTGTAGGTGAAATCTGTAAGCTGTTCCTCACTACTATCTAACCATCTCCTAGCAAGTGTCTCGCAACTCTCAGCCATAGTCATGTCGTATCTAAAGTAAGAAAAATAAAATTATAACCCAGTCTTACAACAAAAGCACATTGCATTATTACTCAGCTATTTGGTATATCAATGCTGCAATTCTACTTCATATAAGCGTCAAATGGAAATTTATTACTGAATCACAAGATTCAAACAATCAATAGCATAACCTTGCCATTTCTCTAACATAACACTGACATGACAAGTATACATATCCTGTTTAAAACTGAAGGTGCTGGAGAGTAAATTAAAGTAAAATATAGCATAGTTGATAATTCAAGGGAACATAACTCTTAATGTACCAATCTGATCTGGTCCAAAACAAAATATGAAAGAAATGTATTTAGTACACATATTCTATGTAATTTTAATTTGGATTGCTTCATTAAGAAATGAAGGTGCTCAAGAATAAAAAATATGCCATTTTTAATAAATCAAGGGCACATGACTCTGAACTCATTACTGGCCTTGGTAGTGAACCTTTCTACAGAAATTTTTTGAAATCCCACCTGTAATTTCAGAGTAATCCGTACAAACTTTTGAACAGATAAACAGGCAGACAGACGATAGACAGATAAACAATGTCATAATATCCCCATATACAGCAGGACTTACTTCAAGAACATGTTTAGAAGCTGATTAACAGTCAAAAATTCCATGTGCCATTTTCCATAAGTACCATTTTTGCATATGAGAAAAACTGCCGACAGGTTCAACCCAAACTGACTGGTTATGTTCGTCACCTTTCCATTGCAAGAGTCTATAAAATATTCACTATTGCTGGTTTCTTGACTGATCTTAGTACCATTCTGACAGAATGGCAGGGAAGAAACCTTACCACTGTTCCTGGATTCTGCACTCGTACTAACCTGTTCTCGGTTAGTAACTGCCATCTTCTTCACATGAATCAGATGTAGAGGATAAATGATTTCAGATAAATTTTCTTTTAACAATCGTTAAAGAGAACACACACCTCACTCCGGGACTGAACTCAAGACCCTATGATCTGTAGAACTGCACTAATGCTAGTGACCTAAGTGGTTGGGCATACCAGTCATGCTTTAAAATCTAAATTTCCTTACCTAGGTCTGACTGGCGGCATCCCTACCCCGTACAACCAACCGTCCCAGTCCACATTGTCAAATACTCCTGCTGCAGTCTGGCAATCACACAATATGCAATAAGTAATAGATATAAGATGAACTACTTGTGTTATAACTTGACTTACTGATTCTATATATTTGAAACTGACTTAAACATTTTCAAGTTGAATTTGTGCTTCCTGTAAATCATGTGTTTTAAAAACTTGTTGGGTTTAAAGTCACACTGATACAATTTAACTCCTATGGCAACTTTCCAACTTTAACAAAAGAGGAAGACCCCAGGAGCCCCTTTGGACATTACTTAACCCTAACCATGCTGGACACGATTAGTTCTGCCTTTGCGACCAATGTAGATCATGATCAGCCTGCACATCTGTGCAGTCTGATCATGATCTGCGCTGTTCCCTATTCAGCCAGTACCTTTTTGGTAAGCACCCCTTTTAACAATTAATGGTACTGTCTAAATTGGAAGATGGACAAGTTCATTATAGAAATTTAGCATGGTAAGGGTTAAAGCATGGGCATGCACCTTGGTAGAGCCACAGACTTTCTACTAACTAGGTAGATGGCTTCTTCAAACCTGCAGAGTTTAAAGGGGCAAGAGATTAAATGACTGTGACCTTAACAGCTTATCCAAATAGTCAATGTTAAGTTGAAACACAAAATTTAAATCTATTGTTTATTTTGGACTGTGGATATCTAAAATTTGGTCTGAAAACATTTAAGATAAACATGCAGCTAGGCTGAAACTCAAACCAATGACCTCATAATAATATTCCATTGTTTTGTGGCTTTTTTACGTAAATTCTTCCTTAATTGTGAAATAAAAGGTTTGAAACCTTTACATATTTCCACCCTAAGTTTTTTTTTTTACTTGTCTATGCATTTCCAAGAGTAGATAAATGATTATGCAACCTAGTGTATGTAATCGGCTGTTGGGTACCAGTTGCCACAATTACTATTTATAAGCCATCCTCGCTGAACTATCAATTCACTCGTTAAGTACAAACAGCATAATATAAAGAGACCAGACAAAGGATCGCATAAAAAGTGGTCTCTTCATGAATGGTAAATTTAGAAAGACACGCTCTTTATGTTTTGGAAAGGTCTAAAACAGACCTTCGTTCTTGTCTATGTTTAAAGCTTCCAGTTTTGATGTCAACACCATGATGGCTAGTAAAAAACTGTGATCAAAATTTGTTTTAAGATGGTGAACTCTCAAAACTGACTGTATACAAGTGCAAACGAACATTCTAATAAGGCAAGTGCAAAAATGCCCTACTGTAAGTTTAGCACCCAGTCATCTGAACCATACTTTAACAGCTGGGTCCGCTGGTTGTATAAAGAAAGTCATTTAATGGGTTTAGATAGTTTAAACTGCTTGGGAAGAATTAAGAACTGTGTTGTTTTTAAATAAGAAACTTGTTTATGTGGATGGTCACATAATTTTATATGAAGTACACTGATAATGACACAGACTTGATACCAGTACCTGTTCATAGAAGTACGAGAGAAGAAAATCTTTCCAGTCTGCTGTTGTTATTGACTTGTATTTGAAGTTCTCTATATATACTTTCATAAATGGCTCAAATACATCTGAAATGCATTTATGTACATAGATTAATGGTGAAATAAGAGAAATGTTCATTTCTGTAAAATGAAAAAATTTGAGAAACTTATCAATCAATAAAGAACTCCACACGTTTGATGTAGATATTTTGACGTAATCTGAAAATTTTGAATTATTTCATGGAAATGTTTATTGTTATTTTACTTACTTTAGAAAGATAGTTACTTTGCCCATTTTATCAATAAAGATACAAGTTGCAATTAGTGATATGAATTATACTTCTTTATGCCATTGGATCCAGGTTTTATCCAAATAAATGGCAATATGCCATGACTTCAAGTTAACCAAAAATGAATAACAACCTTTACCCAAATACATGGGTTTCTGATTGGTGGGTAACATGAATAACAACCTTAACTGAGAAGACATGGATTACTAATTGGTGAGTAACATGAATAACAACCTTAACCCGGATGGCATATGGATTTGTGATCAGTGAGTACCATGAATAACAAGACTATTGCCAGGCAATACTGATAAAAGTCCCCTACCAGGGAAGGTGAATTTGTCATATCTGCTGCCATATGAACCACATTTTTAGACTAAAACTTGAATAAAGTACCTGCATATTCTCAAGAAAGATACCATCTGTCAGTCAGGTTTCATGAAAAAAATTGCTTGTACTTTCAAAGTTAACAAGCAATCTAGCTTTTGTGGCTGACAGATGAACAGACAGATAGACAAACAGAAGGATAAAGTGACAAAATAAAATTACCAGTATATTCTAAAACCACATTTGTTTCTATAGCAACAAAATAACAATAGACCCAAATGGGCCTAAGTCACTCACCTGAGGCAGACCTTGACCTAATTAGATATTGCTTGTGACAAAGTATTAAATTTAAAAATACCTTTAACAGTATTGCTATTTTTAGCTCTAGTAGCCCCTAAAAGGGGCCAAATGCCCCCATTTGAACAACTTGGGAGAGGACCATATAATTATGCTACAGACCAGGTTTGATGAAGATCCATCTAACGGTCCATGAGAAGAAGTTGTTTAAAGGTATTTCTATTTTTAGCTCTAGCTGCCCTTAAAAAGGGCTTAGTGGGCCAATCTAAACAAATTCGGGAGAGGACCATATAATGATGCTCCAGATCAAGTTTGATAAACATCCATCAAGCAGTTCATGAGAAAAAGTCGTTTAAAGGTATTTCTATTTTTAGCTCTAGTGCCCCTAAAAGGGGCCAAGTGTCAACCATTTGAACAAACTTGGGAGAGGACCATATAATGATGCTACAACCAAGTTTGATGAAGATCCATCAAGCAGTTCATGATAAGAAGTCGTTTAAACGTATTTCTATTTTTAGCTCTAGCAGCCCTTAAAAATAGCCAAGTGCCCCCATTTGAACAAATTTGATAGTGGACCTCACCAGGATGCTACAGACCAAATTTGGTCTTATTCTGACCAGTAGTTGCATAGGAGAAGATGTTTAAGTAAAAATGTGGATGCCGGACCATCCACCCCGCTGTGCATAATCTCAATACTGTCATCTTTCCAGTATCAAGTTTCATGAAACAGTATCTTGTACCTTTTTGGTTATCACAGGAACCTGCTCTGCACTTTTTTGTCAGTATAGTTTTATTTGTTGCCATAGCAACCACATTTTTGGCCAAAGGAAAAAAAATTAAAAGGATGTGCATATTCTACACATTGCCATTTATCCATGTACCAAGTTTCATGTAAAAATATCTTGACGTATGTACTTATAATGTTATCACTAGATCCCATTCCATTTTATGTGATGTACTGACAGACAAGGGACAAACCGTAAGTCCTGTCAAGTGAAACATTGGTAGGTGATTAACAACCTTAAGCCTGAAGACATATGAAATCCTGATGGATGATTACATACCTGGTCCTCCAAGGAGCTGTTCAAGGTAAAACAGAAAGGCGTGTCCTTTCTCGTAAGGTATGGAAGAGAACGAATCATCGGGGTCTACACCTCTTGTGTCCTGTACCAACTTTGTATAGGCATGCTCCTTACCCAGTACATCAACCTGTCAACAAACAATATCAGTGAAACACTGTGAAATCACCCAGTACATCTACCTGTAAACAAACAATATCAGTGAAACACTGTCACAGTCTGTGAAATCACCCAGTACATCTACCTGTCAACAAACAATATCAGTGAAACACTGTCACAGTCTGTGAAATCACCCAGTACATCTACCTGTCAACAAACAATATCAGTGAAACACTGTGAAATCACCCAGTACATCTACCTGTCAATAAATAATATCAGTGAAATCACCCAGTACATCTACCTGTCAACAAACAATATCAGTGAAACACTGTGAAATCGTTAATGTTCATGGAAGACTACTTTTTGTGGATTTCATGGAACCTTTACCCTGCTAAATTTCTAAAATAGACTGGTCCATCATTCAATTTGGGCAGTACCATTTTTTATTTGAAGGGGTGTTCACTGCAAATTTACTGACTGAATAACGTACAGTGCAGACCATGATCAGTTTGCATGGAGGTGCAGGCTGATCATGGTCTGCACTGATGGCAAAGGCAGATTCTGTTGCTGCCAGCAGGCCAAAGGTTAAACAATTTTTTTCTTCATATTTTTTGGCCAAGACGCTAAAACAATATTTGTGTTGATTTAGCCTATTCTATGTAAACTTTCCAGTCCCTTCTTTCAAATCACCATTTGTCAACTTAAGGATCTCAGGAATGCCACAGGAAAACTAACTGGTTTACATAGGACCCTATTTTGAGTTTGGATCAGTTAATTTTACCTCTAGCTTTGAATTTAGAAAACAGTTTTTAGACAGTTTTTATTAAGATGTTTATGATTCAATAATGTATTTGCAGATTTTTGTGCTGCCCATGTCTGTCCATCAGTCTTTCACTCTATCTCCCACACTTTCTTGTGTACTCAACTCCTACAGTGTCAATCCAATTCAGATAGTACACATACTGTCAGGACTTTTATGGCTGATATTTTGTCCGGAGATATGGCCCTTTCTGGACTTTGAAATATTACATGTACTGTACCTTTACATATTGTACATAACTCAGTTCTAATACAGTTTCCATCATATTTAATTGAAACTTGGTATATATCATCAACATAAAGTGGAAATGTGCATATTACTGGGACTTTAATATAGAGTTTTTAAAGTTTCTACTATATACGTACTGGGAAAAGTGTGTCATTTCGTTTTATTATAGTCATTTGTGGTAAGTTATTTCAAAATCCAACATAGCAAAATGATGTGATAGGCCGGGCAAGATTTTGTGCAAGGGCAGACTGACACACAGAGTAATACTACATGCCCACTCCCACATTTTTGATGTTGGAGGCTCAAAAAGCCTGTTGAGGTATCCTACAATATATCTTTTTGAGCTGCACCATGAGAAAACCAACATAGGGCATTTGCAACCAGCATGGATCCAGACCAGCCTGGACATCCGCGCAATCAGGTCAGGATCCATGCTATTCACTAGGATTTCTCTAATTGCAATAGGCTTTGAAAGCGAACAGCATGGATCCTGACCAGACTGAGCAGATGCACAGGCTTGTCAGGATCCATGCTGGTCGCAAATGTACTTTGTTGGTTTTTTCATGGTGCAGCTCATTTCATAATTTAACACAACTACCCTGTAGCTGAAAGGCACCAAAATCTTTGCCTCAACTAGCACACTTACTGTTTCAGTCAATATAGTCCAGCCTTTGTGTGCAAGAAACTGTCGTAATTTTTCACCTCCTTTAAGATTTCCTACAATCTTTCTCTCCACAAACTTTGTATTTCCTTCATTCAGCCTGATTTAAACAACAGATAACTGAGTCTGAGAATTTCTCTCCAAATATTGTGTAAAGCAATGATGTAACCCAAATCATGTTTCAGCATGCAAAATGAGTGTCTCTTTTCAAATAAAAATTTGTTTTGATATGAAAGTTGAAAATATAATTATGTCTGTAATTTCATCATTCATTTTACATTTAATTTTTCCTTCTATCTCTACTGGTACTTTCAAACTAAAAAAAACTTAACTGTGTAGAGATCTTGTTACATTACATGATATCAGAAATAAATTCTGAAGATTTTTTTTTCAAGTTCTGATTTCTGAGCCTAGCAAAACTGTGTTGAACTGTAGACCAGTCAACGGCAAAAGATATGGACTGGCAATTTAAATAAATACTTATGAATGGATTGACAGTCAGTGGTGAAAACTATTAACCAGAGGACCATTGGGCAAACAGTTACCAAGTACTGACTGGCAAGTCATCTTCAGAATTAAAGTGCTTTTAAATGACATCAAAAATGAATTTTCACGATTTCTTTTTCAAGTTTCATTTTTACCCCAGCAAGCTTGTGCCAAATGTATACCAGTCATACAGCACAAACTATGGCCTGCTAATCTATATAAGGAATCATGTAATGAAATATTTTATTAAGGGTACAAATGTTTAGGCCGATATATTCCATATGAAATGACACTCTTCACAATGCAGCTGAGACAATTTGGTTTACAATATTTTTCATGGTATACAAAAAAACTTACAGTTTCAATAAGTGTATTCCAGCCACATAGAGCTTTGAACTGACGGAACGGTTCACCACCAGTCAGTCTTGCCGCTATTTTTCTCTCAACAAACATCGTATTGCCTTCATTCAACCTGAACATTGCACCAAATCAAATTTATTCCTCAAAATCTTATACTGCCCAACAGCATAATGGCATTAATGCATGATAGATGTTGCAATGTAAGACATGTCTGGATTGTGGCCCAGTGGTTCAGGTCCCTAACTTCAAATTACTTGCCATTTATCCCTGTAGGGTCCAGCCTTGCTGGTTCCATGCAAGTAGGCTTACTAAATGATACTGAATCTCTCCATTGTGCCTGCCTGAAATAATACCTTGACGGGCATCTGGGGTCTTCAGGTCACCAAGTCACTATATGACATCATCTATATGACATCATCTGTTTCACCATGAAATTAAGTTCCCACAAAACTGCATTTTTGGATAGAAATTTGAAATTTTATGCCCACAAAATTAAATGATTTTACAGTATATTCAGGCAAGAACAGTACCCGCCCCGCCCACCACCAAGTTAAACCTTTAACCTTCCAAAAACCAGCTTGATGACTTCCTAAGATAAAGCAATTAAAATGCCTGGCAAGTCTTGAACCATTTGTAGTGAGAGGCAAAAGGCTCTAAGCAAACAACTTCAACCACTGGGCCACACAGTAACCTCTGACTTCAGTTTAAAATGTATGTTTCAATTAGTTTAAAATATAAAATTGATTACGGCTTTCATATTATTGTTTACTTATATAAACTGCATAATACACCTAACATTTAAAATTTTCAAACTTACCAGAAATCGTCCCATGTTTTATTTGTTACCAGATTGCCAGTCCAACTATGGGAAATCTCGTGTGCTACAACATCTGCCAGAGAACGATCTCCTGCCTGCAGCAAGATATGGGTTTAACACTGTACTTAACAGTACACCATTTTTACATATATGTACTTTGACAGTATTTAAGCATTCAGTATCAGTACAAACTACTTTGACAGTGTTTAGGCATTCAGTATCAGTACAAACTACTTTGACAGTGTTTAGGCATTCAGTATCAGTACAAACTACCCGACAGTATTTAGGCATTCAGTATCAGTACAAACTACTTTGACAGTGTTTAGGCATTCAGTATCAGTAAATACTACTCCACAATGTTTAGGCATTCAGTATCGGTACAAACTATTTTGACAGTGTTTAGGCATTCAGTATCAGTACAAACTACTCGACTGTGTTTAGGCATTCAGTATCAGTACAAACTACTCAACAGTGTTCAGGCATTCAGTATCAGTAAAAACTACTCGACAGTGTTTAGGCATTCAGTATCAGTACAAACTACTTGACAGTGTTTAGGCATTCAGTATCAGTAAAAACTACTCGACAGTGTTTAGGCATTCAATATCAGTACAAACTACTTTGACAGTGTTTCGGCATTCAGTATCAGTAAAAACTACTCGACAGTGTTTAGGCATTCAATATCAGTACAAACTACTTGACAGTGTTTAGGCATTCAGTATCAGTACAAAACTACTCGACAATGTTTAGGCATTCAGTATCAGTACAAACTACTCGACAGTGTTTAGGCATTCAGTATCAGTTCAAACTACTCGACAGTGTTTAGGCATTCAGTATCACTACTCGACAGTGTTTAGGCATTCAGTATCAGTACAAACTACTCGACAGTGTTTCGGCATTCAGTATCAGTACAAACTACTCGACAGTGTTTAGGCATTCAGTATCACTACTCGACAGTGTTCAGGCATTCAGTATCAGTACAAACTACTCGACAGTGTTTAGGCATTCAGTATCAGTACAAACTACTCGTCAGTGTTTAGGCATTCAGTATCACTACTCGACAGTGTTTAGGCATTCAGTATCAGTACAAACTACTTTGACAGTGTTTAGGCATTCAGTATCACTACTCGACAGTGTTTAGGCATTCAGTATCAGTACAAACTACTCGACAGTGTTTAGGCATTCAGTATCACTACTCGACAGTGTTTAGGCGTTCAGTATCAGTACAAACTACTCGACAGTGTTTAGGCATTCAGTATCACTCCTCGACAGTGTTTAGGCATTCAGTATCAGTACAAACTACTCGACAGTGTTTAGGCATTCAGTATCACTATTCGACAGGGTTTAGGCATTCAGTATCAGTACAAACTAAACAACAGTGTTTAGGCATTCAGTATCAGTACAAACTGGCTTTCTGCAAGTAACTGACAACTTCAACACATGGATCAGTGGTGGACCTATGACTAAGGTGCTTCATGCTCTACCAAGTTGTTATACAGGAACTTGAAGCTGTTGTGTATTGAACACCGGACTCTCTATTGCCTGTGTTGTGCTGATAATCCTCGGCAAAAAGTCAATAGCCTGAGGCCATCCTTGAAAAATGATGTTTGCAGGGCTGTGACTGACCCGTCAACATTGCTCCTACAGGGCTTAAGCTAGGCTCCTACCCTAAACTGCTTTTAATCTCTCAAAGTGTTGTTTAGTACACAGGTTGGAAACCCTATTTCTTTCTTCTAGACTTAAAGGCTTTGCTCCATTTCTTTAATGGAACATCTAAATTTCAAAAATAGGAACTGTTCTTTGGTATTTAGTTAGGTACTTTTGACTGTGGTGCGGTTAAACTATTTACAGATTTATTTGTTCGAGTAATTCTCTATACTGAATGCATGATCAGAGCATATCTTCACTTCTCCAGTGTTTCTATTCTCAAAACTTACCAGTAATGTTGGAGTCACAAAGGTGAGACAAGGATTTTCCATTCCACCATATGGGAAAGATGGGGGTAGTACCAAAAGATCATAGTGACCCCAAACATAGGGGCCAAGCAGATCCTCAGCTGTTTGTAACATTTTCTCAGTCTGAAAATATCATATTTCATAAAGTATGTTCTTGTTTTACAGATTTGAAAAGTTTGAGTAAAATCTCATTGTCAAAGTCTACTTGTTTAAACAGAGTTATTTTCTTTGTGTGTGTGTTTCATTTTTCATGAAAAATTCCTTTGAAATCCTTATCATTAGTGCAGGGTTTCAGAAATCTGCAAATTTATTGGTAGCCCATTGGGCTACCAATACTTTTTTCTGGTAGCTAGCACATTTTAGTTTATTTGGCAATGACCATTTTGGTTTATTTGCTAAGTGCTTGTGTACTACAGTTGGATGTAATGCTTAATAAATATTTATCCTGTCACTTGCAGTATTTTCGACCCGATATCAGGGTGCCGTATATCTTTCTTGATATACCGTCAGTTGACACGTGACCAGTGATATACGGTCAGTTGATCATGTGACCTTATGATCGATATTGTTGTCATAAGAAATTTTGCATTGAACCCATCACCATTGTTTTGGAAATGTCCGAACTAAGAAAATGAGTGGTCAAATGATGAGTTTTTATTCAAAAACGAAGAAGTTATTGCGATTTTTAATTGTAACCACATTACTGTGTCGGTGATTACGTCATTATATAAGTGACGTCATTACGAATATGACGTCATTAAAATGGTTGTCGCACACTTAATTTTGTAAGATAAATTGCCAAATATCGGAAAATGAAGTAATGACAAGATGAATAGAATAATAGGTTAGTGCCTAAGATGGAGAAAGTTTATCTGGCTCGGCTCCGGACGTTATCAGGTTCGCCTTCGGCTCACCCGATAACCTCCTCCACCTAAAATATCAATAATCATTACCAACTTTTTATCCTTTTATTCGTTTTAGAAGATAAAACTATTTAAACTGGGAATTTTTCTCCCTTTAATTATTGCATCAAGACAATATCATATAAAGAATGTCAATAGATTTTTGTAAACTTGCAAATTCCTTATGGCAGTATCAATTGCAATTCATCTTATAAAATCATTTTAAGTTGGCAAATAATTCTGCCTGATTCTTAACATCTTTTAATAAATAGTTTAATAAAAGGACTAAAACCCAGTAAATAACGTCTCTCACTTTCTTACTTATCCAAATTTGTTTGTCTGAAATTCTCTATAGTTTCTGACATGATTTTTGCATGCTGTGCAAATATTTAAATAGAAAAAGCATATAGTCTGTGTAAGCACTAAACTGCCTCATAATCAAATGTCTCTGATCCAATGTGTATCATCTCAAAACTTGATAAATATTGAGGTCAGCGAAAACGAAAGTACACTTTGGCAGGTGTTGGTAAAATGATGCAATTTTAAGGCTGGTTTGCATATTGTTTTGACCACTACGGATCAATGACTTTGATGCTATTGATCAGTCTAAACTCTCGCTTGCACACGTTCTTGTAAAAGGCTAATCGTTTGCCAATTGTAACGGTAGTTGTAAGATAATTAATGTCTCCCGAGTGTATCACTCAATAAACAAGGGGATTATGGACAACTGTCAAAATTATGTTTCATGTCGCCTTCAGGATGACTAGAGAATTGATATCTGGGGTACTCGATATAGAGTTTTAAGGTAGCCCGGCTTGCACGCTCTGAAAAAAATTAGTAGCCGGACAAAATTTTCTGGCAGCCCCAAGGCTCCGGACATGAGATTTCTGAAACCCTGCATTAGTGTGAGACTAATTATTATTTTTCATGTTTGTTTGAATCCATGAATTAAATCCTCAAAAACACAATAAACTAGAGATGCTTTTGAGAAAAGCGCATGTCTCCCACAACTGTCTAATCATCTAAATAGTAAGTCAGTCTTTAGATACTGTTTGCTTAATCCACATGTGCACGCGCTTTCTTGACACCAAAAGAACCCCTATACTACTAGTAGTATAGGCGCCGGTTTAAGGGTAAAACTGCGCAAGAAATCTGAGTGTTTCTGGTAAATCAAGGGCCATAATTCCGAAGTGCCTAGGCCGATTTGGCTAGTTATCGAACTTGGCCGAGCACTTATTGGCAGACACATTTTATTGAAGTTTGGTAAAGATCGGATGAAAAATGTTCGATTTAGAGTGCGGACAAGCTTTGTGACAGACAGACACACAGACTGGAGTAAATCAATATGTCTCCCACACCACTGTGTGGTGGGAGACATAATTCCCATTCATTTTATCTTTAGTATTGGAAAGTCACTAATTAGTATTTTCCCCACCCCTCCCCCAAATTGTCATTTTGGTTTCACATGATTTTATAATGATCACTAAGTTAAACAATTTCACAGTATGTTGACAGTTGTTCTTAAAATTCATAGGAGTCAACACAATTTTCCATTCAACTCCCTCAGTACATAATTGATGTACTTAACTTTTTGGGGAAAAAATCAACACACCAGTGTAACATTTAAAACCATTCAAAAACAGCATAATTATATCAACAGCTCAACTTTAAAAAAACCCATACCTCATCAAACTCAAATGCTGATCTTTCCACTAATTCTGGCTCTGACCATACGTGACTTCTTGGTCCCAGTTTCCTGCAAAAAGCACAAACTTTGGTGTTTTCCATTTCATGCAAAAACTTCCAAAAACTCTTCAATTCAATCTGTTTACTTAAAATATAAATTTTGAAAGCTGATGATGAAGTTTAACATAGTATATTACTAAGGATTCACCACAAGCACCGAAAGACTGAATACTGTTAACTGGCTTGCTAATTCAAGACATCCCTGAATATCAGTCTGTAGCATGTCCGAAAACATGACCACTCATGTTCTGTGAAGTCTTAACATCACAAATAAAGTTGCTAACCATGAAACCACTAAACAAAGCTTGTGTGAAAATTATTCCTTCCTCCGTACACCATGAATTCCTGTTAACAGTATAATGGCCATTCTCTACCAAACCATAACAAAACAAGAGCACTGCTTGCGGGTGCAGACGCTCATCTGATTTTTTTGTCTCTGTATAATAGAAATATTGTCCTACCCATGATTTTCTAAGTCCAAAAGGGGCCATAATTCTTGCAATAAGCAATGTAGAGTTATGGTCTTAAGGTGCAGAGGCGGCTTTTAATGGCAAATAACTGCTCCAAGTTTTAAAGCAATAGCTTTCACCGTTAAGGAGGAAAGTTGACCTAAACGCAAAAATTAACCTAGAAATCTGATATTACCTAAGTCCAAAAGGGGCAATAATTCTTGCAAAAAGCAGGATGAAGTTACATTTCTTGCTGTACAGAGTCAACTTTTGATGCTGAACAAGTATTGCAAGTTTTAAAGTAATAGCTTTGATAGTTTAAGAGAAAAGCTGACCTAAACACAAAACAAGAATCTAATATTCTAAGTCCAAAAAGGGCCATAATTCTTGAAAAAAGCACGATGGAGTTATGTTTCTTGCTGTACAGAGTCAGCTATTGATGGTGTACAAATGTTGCAAGTTTCAAAGCAATAGCTTTGACAGTTTAGGAGAAAAGCTGACCTAAACATAAAAAACCTCACCAGGCAACACCAAGGCCGACGCCGATCAAGTGATGACAATAAGTCATCTTTTTTTTTTTCAAAAAAATCAGATGAGCTAATAAGACAATGACCTATACATTTTATTTAACCAACAACCGCAATGGGGTTACCTGGAGACAATATCTTCACCAAAAATGGTAATGAAGTTACCTGGAGACAATATCTTAACCAAAAATGGTAATGAGGTTTCCTGGAGACAATATCTACAACAACAATGGCAATGAGATTACCTGAGGCAATATCTTGATAAACTGTGGCAATGAGGTTACCTAGAGACAATATCTCCATCAACAAGGCAGTCTGAAAGACAGCTATATCCCCCGCCACTGCTATGGATAGTGAAAGGGTAAACCTTTGATTTTAGCTGTGACCTTGACCTTGAACTGACATGGCTGACTCATGAATTCTGCACAACGTCTTGATGAGGTGATCATTTGACCCAAGTTTCATGAAAATCCTTCAAGGGGTTTAGGATATACAGAGCTGAAACCTTTGACCTTCAGTTGTGACCTTGACCTTGAGTTGACATGGCTGACTCATGAGTTCTTGATGAGGTGATCATTTGACCTAAGTTTGATGAAAATCCTTCAAGGGGTTTAGGAGATACAGAGTGGACACAAAATGGAAGGCTCAAACCTTCGACCCTTAGTTGTGACCTTGACCTTGAGCTGGCATGGTTGACTCATAATTTCTGCACATCGTTCTGATGAGGTAATCATTTTACCCAAGTTTTATAAAATTCCTTCAAGGGGTTTAGGAGATATAGAGCGGAAACGAAATGGAGGGCTCAAACCTTTGACCCTAAGCTGTGACCTTGACCTTGAGCCGGCATGACTGACTCATGGGTTCTGCATATCGTCTAGATGAGGTGATCATTTGACCCAAGTTTGATAAAATTCCTTCAAGGGGTTTAGGAGATATAGAGCGGACAGAAAATGGAAGGCTCAAACCTTTGACCTTGAGTTGTGACCTTGACCTTGAGCAGACAAGGCTGACCCATGGGTTCTGCACATCGTCTTGATGAGGTGATCATTTGACCCAAGTTTCATGAAAATCCTTCAAGGAGTTTAGAAGATATAGAGCGGACACAAAATGGAAGGCTCAAAACCTTTGACCCTAAGTTGTGACCTTAACCTTGAGCCGGCATGGCTGACTCATGGGTTCTGCACATCGTCTTGATGAGGTGATCATTTGACCCAAGTTTTATAAAATTCCTTCAAGGGGTTTATGAGATATAGAGCGGACACAAAATGGCAGGCTCAAACCTTTGACCTTGAGTTGTGACCTTGACCTTGAACTGACAAGGCTGACTCATGGGTTCTGCACATCGTCTTGATGAGGTGATCATTTGACCCAAGTTTCATGAAAATCCTTCAAGGGGTTTAGGAGATATGGACCGGACACGATTTTGTTACGGACGGAAGGACGGACGGACGGAAGGACGGAAGGACGGAAAGACGGAAGGACGGACGGACGCAGACCATTCCTATAATCCCTTCGCCACGGCGGGGGATTAACAATAGCAAAGAGATTACTATCTCAAGCAACAGTGGCAATGCAATTACCTGGAGACAGTATCTCCACCAACAATAGCAAAGAGATTACTATCTCAAGCAACAGTGGCAATGCAATTACCTGGAGACAATATCTCCACCAACAATAGGAAAGAGATTACTATCTCAAGCAACAGTGGCAATGCAATTACCTGGAGACAGTATCTCCACCAACAATAGCAAAGGATTACTATCTCAAGCAACAGTGGCAATGCAATTACCTGGAGACAATATCTCCACCAACAATAGCAAAGAGATTACTATCTCAAGCAACAGTGGCAATGCAATTACCTGGAGACAATATCTCCACCAACAATAGCAAAGAGATTACTATCTCAAGCAACAGTGGCAATGCAATTACCTGGAGACAATATCTCCACCAACAATGGCAATGAGATTACTATCTCAAGCAACAGTGGCAATGCAATTACCTGGAGACAGTATCTCCACCAACAATAGCAAAGGGTTACTATCTCAAGCAACAGTGGCAATGCAATTACCTGGAGACAGTATCTCCACCAACAATAGCAAAGAGATTACTATCTCAAGCAACAGTGGCAATGCAATTACCTGGAGACAGTATCTCCACCAACAATGGCAAAGAGATTACTATCTCAAGCAACAGTGGCAATGCAATTACCTGGAGACAATATCTCCACCAACAATGGCAATGAGATTACTATCTCAAGCAACAGTGGCAATGCAATTACCTGGAGACAATATCTCCACCAACAATAGCAAAGAGATTACTATCTCAAGCAACAGTGGCAATGCAATTACCTGGAGACAATATCTCCACCAACAATGGCAATGAGATTACTATCTCAAGCAACAGTGGCAATGCAATTACCTGGAGACAGTATCTCCACCAACAATGGCAATGAGATTACTATCTCAAGCAACAGTGGCAATGCAATTACCTGGAGACAGTATCTCCACCAACAATGGCAATGAGATTACTATCTCAAGCAACAGTGGCAATGCAATTACCTGGAGACAATATCTCCACCAACAATAGCAAAGAGATTACTATCTCAAGCAACAGTGGCAATGCAATTACCTGGAGACAATATCTCCACCAACAATGGCAATGAGATTACTATCTCAAGCAACAGTGGCAATGCAATTACCTGGAGACAATATCTCCACCAACAATGGCAAAGAGATTACTATCTCAAGCAACAGTGGCAATGCAATTACCTGGAGACAATATCTCCACCAACAATGGCAATGAGATTACTATCTCAAGCAACAGTGGCAATGCAATTACCTGGAGACAATATCTCCACCAACAATGGCAATGAGATTACTATCTCAAGCAACAGTGGCAATGCAATTACCTGGAGACAATATCTCCACCAACAATGGCAATGAGATTACTATCTCAAGCAACAGTGGCAATGCAATTACCTGGAGACAATATCTCCACCAACAATGGCAATGAGATTACTATCTCAAGCAACAGTGGCAATGCAATTACCTGGAGACAATATCTCCACCAACAATGGCAATGAGATAGCTTGGCATTGGTGTTTTCTGTCTGAAACTGTACACCGTCTTCCCAGTATCTGGACTTGGCTCGGACTTCTCCAGCAATGCGCTCATTAAAATCTTGATTTCAATGGGAGCTGTAATCTGTTTAAAAAAATCAAAGACAAAATAAGATCAAGTTCAAAGTAAGTTTACCTAATACTGCTTTACATAATTTGCTCAAATCTCAAAGGCACACTTGTTTTTATTATTCTAAAAGATTTTTCAAATTACGTATTCTATTAAAAGAACATAGAGACAAACAACATTTTATATACATTTATTCAAATGATGTCATTGTCAGAAGTTTGACTTCCTCTCATTATTTTCTATAACAAAATACTAATGAAATACATTACTATTCCAGCTTTAACAAACCTTTGCTGTGTATGGACATTTAACATATGGTGTATCTTGACAAGGAATCATACTTCTGCAGTGTATAGCCTGAAATGAAATCTCTTGTTAAACCAGTACTGTAAATATTACATTCACATTAAACATTATGAAGCTGTTACTGCATTCCCTGTATTTACCTTTAAAAAATAGAAGACATCTGAGTTCTTAAAGATGTAAACAGTGCCTCTTTCTAAAGGCTGATTTTTCTCCCTCTAAGAAACTGGGTTACTGACATCCTCAGCCAAGCGGCATTTATTGCAAAATGTACTGCCAGATAATACCAGGCAATACAAAGTTATTTGCTAATAATGTGGAACGAACTGTTTAAAGTTTGAATAAAATATATTTAGTAACAATTAAGACAGAACAAAAGCGCATCACAACTTGAACCTGAAATTAGAATTAAAAAGGCAGCGTAACTCATAACAAGTCATACTGGGGCAAGAGTTATGGACCTTGCATTATTATTCATGAAATATTTGCACCAGAGTTATGGACTGGGCTGTGACTAAATACAGAGTTGGTGCGCCCGTGATATATTACAGACTCCGGTATATACCGGATTAACTAAATTTGAACAAAAATACCTTAAATGTATATATTTTGTAACCATGGTGATTCTGACCCTAACCTTTAGTCAATATATTATGCACATTATACACTAAATGCATGCAGACATGCAAAAAAATGAGTATTTTTGCCGTGCGTTCCATTTGATAATAATTCCGCGCATGCGCCGAACGGCTGCACCAACTCTGCAATGAGAAACATTCTATGGACTGTGAGTCACATGATGAGGATGAGGATGTGGAAGAACTACTTTAAGTTTGAATCAAATTCAGTAAGAAATAACAAAGACATAGTGAAACTGTTTTGTTTTGGCACTGTTCCATGCTAGTTGAACACCCGTCAATGCATAGCAAAGTTACTGACCTGAGACAAGAAACTACAGGTCAGGGTTTTAAACATTTTTGCCAATTAATTTTAAGATTCATTGATGGGTGGCAGAGACATGGGCTGGACACTAAGTGTGAGAGCCACACAGATGGGCATGGTCCATTTCTATGTCTAACTTAAAAAAAAATGCAGGGAACAAGTAATGTTTGCAGAGGAACAACAACTATGTTTATGTTTTCTTCTTTTCAGATCTGGTGTCCCTGTCTAGAAAGATTACATTATACTTTCTGCTGAGGTCAGTGTTAGAACTAAACTGATAAAAAGAAATAATAGAAAAAAAAACAGTGGCAAATTTACCTTTGCAAAGTCCTGTAAAGATCTGAGAAAACAAATTCATTTTATAGAAGTTAAAAGAATCCCCAGATAGTTCATGACACACATTACCTGACACTGACTGAACAGGTATGGCTGTCTTTTTCCAGCAGTTTGTTCTGGACGTAACCACTGCAGGGCACTACATTCTGGTGAAGTCTCATACTTTATGGTAATATCACAACTGGAAACAAACAAATCTTTTCAATTCATTTTAAAATTGAAATATACAATCTAAAGAATTACACATGGAAAAAGACCTTACTGGATGGCTTCCATACAAGATATTCTATCCTTAGTAGACTCAAATTATAAAATGTTCAAGTGATTTTAATCTCTCAGCCACACAGACCTGACTGAAAACCACACAATCACCTACATTATAATTCATTACTGTTATACACTATGTATTGCAAAGCCTTTCTTTCAGTATAAAGAACAAAGCTGGCCAGTACAATTAGTGACTTTTTTAATATGTACATATAGTTCTGTTTAAATAATTATCTAAATCATACCACCTTTTTTGAGCTGTTGTCGGTAGTCTTACTTCCAGTTTTGATCCAAAAGCTGGCAATTTCTCTCCCAAAACAAATTCAAGCTGTTGACCTGTCTGTTTATCTATCACACTGTGAACTGTCACATCACGCGTATCTAAAATCTAATATGTATACTGACACTGAAATGAACTTTTTTCTAACGTTTATATATAATGCATCTACTATAAGTAGCAAGATAGACCTAGTAGGCCTAATACTAATTTTGCAATATATATAAAGACAGAATAATAAAATCAAAAATGAAAATCATTGCAGCCCAAAACTGATACTGCTACACTATATTAATCTAAATTGCTCTACATAAAATATTTGCTCATAAAATCACTACTTTAAATAAGATGAACAACTGATACAGCTTTTCATGTCAAAAACTGTTTCCTTTCTCACTAATACATCTCATAAATGGTTTGAGAGTTAATTTTTGTCTCTCTTTTTTCTAATTTGTATTTTAGAGAATAATGTCACATTTTACTTAGTGTACATCTTATCACTGATCAGCATTGTTTAATAGCTTGCTTAATTCCTTTGCAATCTTAACTAAAGGAAGTTAGAGAAAGCTCTGCATGCCACAGCACTCACTCACCACTGTATCTACACCATCAATAAGCTTTTTAAGAGAGAGATTAACCACACCAGTTAGAACATGACGTTTGAAGTCCACCTCAAGATCTAGATCAATGTCTGTGACAACCACTTTATCTGGATTTGAGAATGATGTTGGATCTGTATCACTGAGGCCAGTGGGGTCTGCCATTCTGAGGTATCTGAAATATAATTGTCTTTAGATGTATATTTTTATTATGTAGATCCACACTGGCCATAGCTTTATCAGATCAAGTGGTTCCAACGTTGTTTGAGCGGTGAATTTTACGCTGATCAGATGGAGAAATATGGCTGATACTACAAGTTTCCAATATTGTAAGCGTGATTTAAAGGAATTTCTACCTGTTTAATAACTAATCAAATGAAAACGATGGGTGCATCTAGAGCGCAAATGTGTCTTTGTTTTAGCACATGTGTCCGTTTAGCTGAGATATGTGCCGTTTATTCAAACACTTCTGTACAGTTCGGCGGGGGTAGGAGATTTTTGACAGTTTTTGACAATATCGCATCAAGTATAGTGTTAATCGGGAACAAGTAACTGATAAAACACATTTTATGTAAAGGGCTACCTCTTAAAACAGATTATGTGTATTTTCACAGAATTATTTAGGGTTACTTCTGAAAAATTGGCCGAAAACCTAATGCAACGCCGTTTCGAGTGGGTCGCTATGCAACGCGATCAAGTGGTTACCGTTCTGTGTCTTACTTGCGAAGTATTATCCATCTCAAAAACAGTCATTCAAGCCCAACAATGAATAAATTTAGTGAGTTTTATAGCATTATAATATCCCGCCATTTCTAATATATTGTACTTTTACATTTTTATGTTAGCTTAACATTTAACATATTTTTGTGGACATTGTCAAAACACATCAACACAAAAACATAATGCAAGGACGAACATCGAACAATATCATTAAGTAAACAATAGTAATAGTTCGTAAAAACAAGAACCATTTCACGAATATTTTTCTCCTCCACGAATGGTACTGAACTGCATACCAAAAGCGGGTTGACTCTTTAAATCAGTATAGATAGTTGGTAACTTTTTAGTCCCTTAAAACCAATACATTGCGATTTCATTACTGATTTACTGTGCATTTAAGCTGGTCATACAAAATAAAACAAGAGCACCGCCTTGCGGGTGCTGACGCTCATCTGATTTTTTTTGTATAATAGAAATATTGTCCTACCCATGATTTTCTAAGTCTAAAAAGGGCCATCATTCTTGCAAAAAGCAGGATAGAGTTATGTTTCTTGATGTACAGTGTCCACTTATGATGGTGAAAAACTGTTGCAAGTTTTAAAGCAATAGCTTTGATAGTTTATGAGAAAAGTATACTTAAACATAATACTCAACCAAGAAAATGATTTTCTAAGTCCAAAAGGGGCAATAATTATTGCAAAAAGCAGGATGGAGTTATGTTGCTTGCTGTACAGGGTCAGCTTATGATGGTGAACAAGTGTTGCAAGTTTCAAAGCAATAGCTTTGATAGTTTAAAAGAAAAAGTTCACCTAAACATAAAACTTAACCAAGAAATCTGATATTTTCTAAGTCCAAAAGGGGCCATAAATCGTGCAAAAAGCAGGATGGAGTTATGTTTCTTGATGTACAGGGTCAGCTTATGATGGTGAACAAGTGTTGCAAGTTTTAAAGCAAAAGCTTTGATAGTTTAGGATAAAAGCTGACCTAAACATAAAACTTAACCAAGAAAACTGATTTTCTAAGTCCAAAAGGGGCAATAATTCTTGCAAAAAGCAAGATGGAGTTATGTTTCTTGATGTACAGGGTCTGCTTATGATGGTAAACAAGTATTCCAAGTTTCAAAGCAATAGCTTTGATAGTTTAGGAGAAAAGTTGACCTAAACATAAAACTTAACCAAGAAATCTGATATTTTCTAGGTACAAAAGGGGCCATAAATCTTGCAAAAAGCAAGATGGAGTTATGTTTCTTGCTATACAGGGTCAGCTTATGATGGTGAACAAGTATTCCAAGTTTCAAAGCAATAGCTTTGATAGTTTAGGAGAAAAGCTGACCTAAACATAAAACTTAACCAGGCAACGCCGACGCCGACGCCGACGCCGACAACCGCTCAAGTGATGACAATAACTCATCATTTTTTTTCAAAAAATCAGATGAGCTAAAAATGTTGATCCATGATAAAAGTATTATTCAGTTGTTTGTATATATTTTCATTCATATTGTTGGTGTAGCGTTCATTTATTTTCAGAGAGATAAATCACAGAGAACATTAAAACTGGCCAGGGAAAAGACATGATTTTATTTGTCCTCCATAAAACAGAAACGACGTAATAAACCTCTATGGTCGTCATTCAAAAATGAAAATACAAATGAAATACAGACACCAATGCAGGGCCGGATCCAGAAATTTTTGACTGGGGTGGGGCACCAGTCTTTGTTCACCAGTCTTGAACAAAGACATCAACGCCAAGGCGCATTGTTTTAGAGGGGGCGCCTTTGCCCATGTTAGGTAGGGATTAAGGGGGTCAGGGGCGGATACGGTTAACTCCCCTGGAAATTTTTTAAATATAGGCATAAAATGGCGGCCTCTGGTGCATTTTAGGTCTAAATTTGGAGATATTGGAGGGGACAATATTCCCCTCTTGATCGGGGGGGGGGGGGGGGGGGGGGTCAGGGGGTTCTCTCCCTGGAAAATTTTGAAATACAGGTATGAAATGGTGGCCTCTGGTGCATTTCTGGGTCTAAATTTTGAGGTGCATCTTTGATGAGTATAAGTCACTTCTCAGCCAACTGGGGGGTGGGAGGGAGGCACGGGCCCCTCAGCCGGGCCCTGGATCCGGGCCTGCCTATGAAAGAAAATAAACGGACCAACAATACTGATAGAGACGTGTCATCAAGCAAACGATTAAGAGCATTTTCTCCATGTCTTCAGTCAAAGTGAATAAAGAAAACAACACACACACACACACACACACACACACACAAAATGACTGCTAACTCCAAAATATCAAGAAAAAACCTGTTCACAATAAGGTATTAAAAGAACGAGTTTTCTGTGATGAAATGTTTGAAGAATTAACAGAGGAAGAGACAGATTTTTAAGACATTGCAAGCGACAAGGCTGTCCTGAGAAAACTTTCTGAAGCAAAAGACACATTATTTTGCAATATTTCTAACTCTTATCAAATCGACTTAGTACCCATTGGCTTTTTTTCTTTGGTTAGAGAAAGTTAAATAGTACAACTGTGGTACATCTCTATTATTTTCTTTCATTGGTGTCTGTATTTCATTTGTATTTTCATTTTTGAAGGGCGACCATAGATATTTATTACGTCGTTTCTGTTTTATAGAGGACAAAATTAATAAAATCTTGTCTTTTCCCAGGCCAATTTTAACGTTCTCTGTGATTTATTTCTCTGAAAATAAATGAACGCTACCACAGCAATATGAATGAAATATGTACAAACAACTAATCAATACTTATATCAAGGACCAAAGTTTATTTATTTTGAATGAACAGCTTAAATGCACAACAAATTAGTAACGAAATCTCAATGTATTGGTTTTAAGGGACTAAAAAGTAACCAACTTTAACTATACTGATTTAAAGAGTCAACCCGATTTTGGTATGCAGTTCAGTACCATTCGCGGAGAAGATAGATATCCGTGAACTGGTTCTTGTTTTTACGAACTATTACTATTATTTACTTAACGATATTGTTCGATGTACAATATATCAGAAATGGCAGGATATTAAAATGCTATAAAACTCACTAAATTTATTCATTGTTAGGCTTGAATGACTGTTTTTAAGACGGATAATACTTCGCAAGTAAGACACAGAATGGTATCCACTTGATTGCATTGCATAGCAACCCACTTGAAACGGCGTTGCATTAAGTTTTCAGCCAATTTTTCAGAAATAACGCTGAATAAGTCTATGAAAATACATATACTCTGTTTTAAGAGGTAGCCCTTTACATAAAAAGTGTTTTATCAGTTACTTATTCCCGATTAACACTGTATTTGATACGATATTGTCAAAAACTGTCAAAAATCTCCTTCCCCCGCCGGACTGTACAGAAGTGTTTGAATAAACGGCACACATCTCAGCTAAGTGGACATATGTGCTAAAACATAGACACATTTGCGCTCCAGATGCACCCATCGTTTTCATTTGATTAGTTATTAAACAGGTAGAAAATCCTTAAAATCATACTTACAATACCGGAAATTTGTAGTATCGGCCATATTTCTCCATCTGATCAGCGTAAAATTCACCGCTCAAACAACGTTGGAACCACTTGATCTGATAAAGCTATGGCCAGTGTGAGATCTTAATATTATATTATATCCTTTTCGTTTGATTTATAAATTAAGATAAACAGCATATTAATCATGGCAACACTCCCTATATGGAATGAATTTGTGTAACTTATGGGATTTTCTTACATATTTTATTAAAATTTTCAAATTGGGTGAAAATTATCATATATCGATCATTCTGCATACTGGTAGGCCTACAGTATTTTCATTCCTTGATGATTAAGCTCAGCAGAAGATGCCAGGACTATGTCCTTTTATTTCCATTTGATGTTTAAAATCAGTTAGCAACATGAAATACTTTTTGACATTGTTGGGATAAAACAAGGTAATTACAGGCCCGTGTGCAGGATTTGTTTGCTGGGGGGGCCCAACCTGGGGTGGGTTCGGGAGGGGTATCCCCTCCCGATTGCGAAAATTTTTTAATATGGCACATGAATAGATGCATTTTCCTGCTACCTGAAACACCTTTAAGGATGCATGAATGTATCATATATTTAAGGAAAAGTCTACATACTATGTCCAATATTACAATTTTAACATCAGTCCTCTTAGAAAATCTCTAGAATAGACTGGCTTTTGTCTCTATGAACATAAAAAAGAAAAAACAATCATAGAAACTAGTGGCTAGTCTAATTATTAAGGCATTAGTCCTCCACCTCTGATTCATGTGGGGAAGTTGGCAGTTACTTGCGGAGAACAGGTTTGTACTGGTACAGAATCCAGGAATACTGGTTAGGTTAACTGCCCGCCGTTACATGACTGAAATACTGTTGAAAAACGGCGTTAAACCCAAAACAAACAAACAAAATTATTAAGGGTATCCTATTTGCAAAATGGCCAAATGTTTTTAGATTTCCAACAAACAAACGAAGTATAATGACAATTACTATTTACATCATAGATTTCAAATGACAATGAACTCTTAACTGTACCAAAGATCTATAAAAATAAATAGATGTGTATTTTATACTTCTTTGATTGTACAAACACATCACAGCACATATTAAATGATATTTTTATGTATAAAACCCCTCATAAGTAACGAGTTTTAGATGCGTTTTGTGAGATTTACTGAGAAACTACTTTTAAAACTATGAGAGTTTTTAAGTTAGGTTATTGGACCCAAAAGAGTAAAATTGATACAGTAGTTTCAAATTCATAATTGTTGTAAAATAAAAAGATAGGATAAATATCTATCAATTTAATAAATTTGGGGAATGTGCCTTAATGTTGAAACAAAATTCAACCATCATAATGTTTCAATTTTCAGATTCATTTTAAGATTTACTTAACAAAACCAACAATGTTCTGATCATTTTATAACACTTCCAAAGAGTAAAAAACATAATAGTTTCTCCACTACCCAATCAAGTACATGTACCGATCAAGCAATCAATGAAGCATGCACAGATAAACTTTTACCTGTGACATGCCTGGGGCTAATTTCCACTACCGGACACGGTTTTATGGCTCTTTAGCCTGTGTATTGCTGTCAAATCAAGCCAGTTGCGCTGGTGTATAAATTTGTTAATTGAGGGGCCCATAGTAATAAAAATCGTAACTAGGCAGTCAGCTGGGGGGGCCCGGGCCCCCTGGCCCCCCACCTGGACACGTGCCTGAATTAAGTATTTCACTAAAATACAGCGAACTTGCCCTTTCCGAACCAGTTTTTAATTTTTTTATCGCTTTACTTCGTCAAGTTTATATTTTAAATATAAATTTCATCTTAAATGCTGGACAAATATATCATGATTAAAATAATGTGAAAAGAAATTCGAAACAAAACATTGTTCGTAACAGATTTCTGTAATTGATCAGACTGGTACTGTGCGTAATCCGGGTCATACTCGCCTATTTCGAATCACCACAAATGACCTGAAATGGTTTTCTTACTACTATCCAGAACAACATAAAACGACCATCTTGAATCGAAAACTGAAATTATTTTATGTCAGGAATAGAAATAATCGCATTTAAGGCCAATTAAATGACTAAAACGATAGGCATGACATCCTTCTTTGGCATTATTGAAATATTCTGTTTTAAAACAGTCATGTGGGCGGTCTTGTCCAATATGTGATTTAAATAGTCACATTGTATAATAATACATCCGCCTTTTTCTTTAACATCTGGCCATGGGTAAAAACAATAACATAAATTAATATTTTGGACACATTGAATCAATATTTTTTCTGCAATCTTTAAACAACGTACAGCAGAACAGATGTGTGATTCGGAATAGGCACAATGTATGCCATCTATATTTCCTCTTTAGGCATCTCAATGGTCAAATTGTTTTAAATGTGGGATATATGACTAGAAAGAGCATAAAATTTCCTTCTTTTTAATCTCCCTTCCGTTTCATTTTATTAAAAAACTAGAACGCAAGCGCTCTTTGAATCTGACATTTTTGTTTACATTCGTCAAATTTCCACATAAGAAAAAATATAGCATTTGGACAATGTTGCAAATATGTATTATGTAAGAATAACTTGAATATTTACCAGCAATTAATTATTAGTTTAATGTATAAGATATAAAACCAAAACATAGCTTACGGTTTTTCTTGACGTATGCGCGACAGCTGCTTAAAAACTTGGAAATGAGTCAATTTACAGACTGGTTCGGAATAGGCAAGTTCACTGTATTTCAATGTAAAATAGTTTAGAGTTTTTAAATTATTATGAAATTGCGCGCTGTTTCCTTACCCTCACAAAAACTGGCTACTCGAGTATTAAAACACAAATTCAAGATCTGTAGGAACTAAGTAAAGTATTCTTTCTTGGAATTTAAAAATCACAAGGAAGTATAATCATATAATTTCTCAGAAGACTTTTATTCATTTTGTTTTATTTATTATCTTTCCCCCCATTTTAAAACTTTGGCTACATGTATTTAATTTCTGCACATGTTTTGTATTTGTGATAAATCTACAATTACAAAGAGATTTTGATAGCCTAAAATTACTAGAAATGATTGCCTAGAAGTGCGTGTCATACAAAACCTTTTTAGTAGCAACAACCGACTGAAACCGAAAGCGCGAAACTGAAAATACAACTTCTGAGCTAGGAACCAACAGCGGGCACCTGTCACTTCCTGTTAAAAGATAGTTTACATCACGTGATAAGCGGATGTCAAGTTTTCAGAAACTGACTGTATTGGTGAGTACAAGTAAATCATGAAATAATGACAGTGTCAGTATATTCTGTAGATAGATATTTTTTATTTTATTTCTCTAGTTCGCTGAATCACATATAATGTAAGAGAAAATTATCAGATTCATATCTTATTCGTATGAATATTTCAGTGATGCTCGATCATCATCACCTCTTCAGTAATTGCCTCACTCTAGTTTCTAGAACTAGTAGAAGAGTATACTCGCGAGTAGACTGTACATGCGCAGCCGATTAAACGTCAGTCAATATATTTCAGGCTTTTAATATATACTGAGAGCTGGTCCCGGTTATAAAACATTTAAGTAAACCCTAGGAGAGAAAAATACCAAGATACCTACTGTAATCTGTCGCCTGCATGGACCTTGTAATCCATAGGCAGACACGCTAAAGGGTAAACCCAACAGCAAGGCTGTTAAAAGTGGCCTATAACCTTACTATCACTACATGTCTCCACCATTACTTTTCAGAGCATGCCAGCTCTCCAAAATGATACTCCAATTATTGCCCACCGCATGAGTCTGTCAAACACTTCCGACACCATTTAAGTAAACCCTAGGAGAGAAAATACCAAGGTCCCTACTGGGGCTCAAACCCCGGACCTCGTGATCTGTAGGTGGACACTCTAACCACATCGCTAAACTTTGGTTAACCCAACAGCAGGGCTGTTAGAAATGGCCTGTAAACCTACTATCACTACAACATCTTTCAAATGTTAAAAATTTTCCCTTCGCTATTGATGGGGTCTCCCTATTTTGCAGACATTTTAGCAGATTGCAGTCTGCAATTTTTTCCCTAAACTGCAGACTTTTTTGCAGACTGCAGTCTGCATGCAGATAAGATTATATAGGGCAAATAATGTTAATTTCCTAAACTGCAGACTATTTCTGCAGACTCTCATTGCAGACTAGTGTAATTATATAAGAGATACCCCCTGTTGGGCATTTTTCAGAGGCTCATTATCTTATTTACCACCTAGTGTGTTCTTCCTGACTAAATAATGCTGAGTAAAACATGATTTTTTTAATCAGTTTCATATATACATGTATAATTATATACGCATCATAATCCAAGTTTTCTAGAGTTAAAGAAAATGAAAATTAAAAATAAATAGCAATATTAAACAAAATAAGTTTTTATAGATTGCCATTAACTTTCATATGTCATTAAAATAGATTGGATGGATCTATTTCATATCAATCAAATTATTTGCTCTAGACATAACCTAGCAAAAAAAAATTGTTACTGTCTTTTTATCCCGGGCAGATATATTTAAAGTCAATTAAACAGTTTCAGTTAAATTAAAAAAAATCCAATTAATATGATATAATAGGAAATAATAACAAAAGTGTCAGACTGTCACAAAATATGCCCGTCATCGAACTTGACCTAATTCAAGGGCCATAATTCAACATTGCCTGGGGCGATTTGGGTGGTTATTGAACTTGGCCGAAATATTATGCGCACAAACATTGTCGGCAAGTTTGGTGAAGATCAGATGAAACTGTTCAACCAAAGAAGTATAAAATACATTTATTTTTATAGCTCTTTGGTTCGACTTAAGAGAGCAGACAAGGCTAAATTCGCATTTTTTCGAGTTGTTCAAGGGCCATAATCCAAGAGTGCCTGGGGTTTGGTGTGTAAATTCTCAATCCAATAAAAGCAATTGTTACTGAAATATGAGCTCGCATGCAAAACTTTAAAACAAGGTGTAATGCAGATTCTGCTGCCCATGCCTAGTTAAGTAGAATATCTCCGATTATTCTTCAGATAGTCAGGCTAGGAAGTGGCATCACTTATATTCAGACAATATAAGCATTCTGTCTTTCAGCACCAGCGTCATAAAAATCTTTAATTTTAACTCATTAAGTCAGACTTCGAAATATGATTATTGATTTCATTATAATTCAGCTTTAAAATAGATGGACTTTGCAATTGAGAGTATCTTATAAATCTGTCTTACAATGGTCTTGCAGTTACGGTTGTTGTTTAAAATTAATGTATATGCAAGAATAAGACTTTAATACAATTAATATAAATATATATGTATACATATACAATTAATACAGTAATAGGGATGTAAATTGTATATACTTATATACTTACTGTTCACATTTACTTATCAGATGATTTATTGGCTTTAGCAATTATTGAATAATTAATTGTGGCTAATTGATATTTGGTGCTAACAGGGTAATTAATTGAGGCTAACTGATATGATAATTAATATCAAGGTGTGAGACTGTGCAAATACAGGATTCTTTCTTTACGTAAATACATTAAAAAAAATCAAATTTACAAAATAAGTTTTAAATACAAATGTTTATAGGAGAAAGTAGCTAAATGATTGAACCTCTTGGAAAGAAAAATAGAAAAATGAAAAATCAAGTGCTTTCTCTAAATTTAAATGCAAAAAAGAATTTGCACAAATCCTATGATTTTCAGCTTGACATTAATGTATCAAATTTTCTTATAGTTGGCCATCTACGATAATGTGGTTTAAAACGTTTTCATCCTAGGTCATAGTACTTTGGATAAATTAGTGAAAATTGAAATTCATTTTTTAGGAAATTTATTCTACACCTATGACATATTCTTTTTTCCTGTGCAAATTTATGGATCACAGGGTCATAACCTTGATTTCCTGGAGAGGCATATGTTAAGTACTGGGAGCTGTTTTGAGATGGGTAAACTGGTACTAAAGATTGCATTGTCAAAGTAGCCATCTGTTTTCAGACATTTTCAGACAGTAGTGCCTTTAAATTATAACAGTGCTCGCGCTGCCAATCGACATTATCGCCAAACGGCGATTATTTTATTCAAATGGCGGTTAAAACGCAATTTTGGCGATAGAAAATGGCGATTAATTAATAAAAATGCTACAAAAATATTGCAAAACAATTGTCCTTAAACTGCTGGAACAAATGTAGTTTTATCAACAAAAACGTGCGAAGTCGGTAGCAGGAAGTGTATTTGCCCAGAGGCATAACTACCCCCTCTAAACGGTGACTTTGACACGCTTAATTGAACACAGTCTACTGTTTATTAAATGGCCAGTAATTATCGGCAATTAGCGTGACACCTCGTGTCTGTTTTGTTGTTGACAGTTTGATCTCGGTTGGAGATAATACTCAATCTTCAATTAGTATCATAATATCTATATTTTTTATATTTCTTTCATCAAAATAATATTAAATTTATATGAAATTAAAATTAAGGAAAAAAAAAAAACAAAAACAAAAAAAAAACACTCGATCTTTTACGGTATGTAACGGCAATCTTAGATTTTAGTGTAGACAGTAAGCGCTGAGAGTAGTTTCCCTTTACCGAAATGGTGAAAATCGCAAATGAACTTATTTCGAAGTTGGAAAATCGTCTTTACCCGTGAATACTACGCACTCATGACTCAGGGTTGGTCCCAAGGGTCAAAAATCTGCGCATTTTACACGAGTATCAACAGTATGTTCAGTAATATGATGAATGTATAATTACATTTATTGAAAATGTATTCAGATTTGCACTATAAGAAATTTGCAATGAATTCGAATGAAAAAACAACAACAACAAAACATTATTCCTGTTTGTTTAATAAATACATACCGTTTGTTTTATGACTGAACTGAAGATATGCATAAATGTTTGATTATTCAAAGCCTATGATAAACATGAATAATGATAATGGAAAAATAAAGTGTGTTTTTTTAAAGTGTTTCATAAAAAAAAATTAAAGATTAAATAGTTATAAATACCCTGTTTTATGATTTTTATTGAAATGCAAAAGCTTGCGTGAATAACGCACGTGCCAAGTTTGTCTATTAATTTTTTCCCTGATAAAAAAGTGGCTATTAATTTATAATGGCCAGGGCTAGCACTGATTATAAACATTGTTTCAGTAATAATTCAGAAGATTTCAGTGTCTGAATTATTCTGAACTAGTATCTAAAATGTTGTGATATCATTTAGAAGTAATCAGAACATTTTCAAACACTTTTTCAAAACAATGAAATATTCAAATTTTATTCTGATTCTGAAATAGTCAGAATGTATTTTGACACTTCAGAATACAGACCTGTTCAGATATAGTTCAGGATTAATCGGAACGTACTCAGACAAGTTTTAGAACACAGAATTCATACTCGGTCATTATTCAGACAAACATTTTCTGTTCCAGTATGAAAACAAGAAGCTGCGTTCAATAAACGCTTGATGCCCCCAGTAGCAGCCTTGTCGATAGATTTTGCACCTAAGTCCAAAACGAGGTCAAGGTCAAACTAAGGTCAGGTGATGTTTGAAGATGAGGAATGGTCACAGTTTACATCTGTATTAGTATCAATTCATTCTTCTAAGGGGTATTGATGTTAGATGAAACGGTCCCATTTGGTTAACCAAGAGATGGCCCATATGAAGCAACCTAAGTCCAAATTGAGGTCAAGGTCAAACTGAGGTCAGGTGATGTCTGAAGATGAGGAATGGTTACAGGTTACATCTGCATTAGTATCAATTCATTCTAGTAAGGGGTATTGATGCTAGACGAAACGGTCCCATTTGGTTAACCTCGTACGGACGGACAAACGAACGAACGAACTGACGGACAGGACAGTCACTATATGCCTCCCTCATCAGTAAATGCTGGGGGCATAAAAAGAGCTAGAGTTGTTCCACTTGCCGTACTGAGTCATCTAATGATACAAAAGACCTGAAGTTTGTAAGCATTCCGCACAGTACTTTCTCAGAAACCTGGTGAGCTTATACTATGCTAAACTTTAACCAAAATGTTTAAGCATTTTTTTTTTAAAAGAGATAAAATCTTGATTAAACAAGCAAATTCGATGAATTGGTATCCCCCGCCGAAAGGGTTTGTGGTGAGGAATGGCAAAAAAATATATCCGTCAAAAAGTTGAGGATGTTAACAAGAAGCAAATAATTTCAGTAGTCAAAATCAATTTAACAGAAAACAAATGTTTAATTAAAGAGTACATAATAAATGTATGATATTTTGATCCTGACTAAAGAATTTATTTTGAATGGGATATGCTTATTGTAATAAGCTTAGCTTTTAAAATTAAATGCAGTTAATTGAAATGTGAGCTTGAAGTTTAAATGGAACGAAATATTGTCTTTGAGTGGTTTGGCACCAGGTGTTGCTGATTAACATGTACATTTGAACTTAAAAGAACAGATCTGATGTCCTTAAGAGAACACAGGTAAGATATCTTGAACATGGCTGAGGGCAAGGTCTGTGCAGTCACAACTTAACATGTTGAAGATTTGAACTTGAAACTTTGAAAAAAAAAAAAAAAAAAAAAAAAAAAAAAAAAAGGAATGGAAATACATATATGTATATATTTATTTTTTTAGGGGGTGGGGGTGCGGGGGAACAGGAGAGGAAACAAAATTTCACATGTTAATTATAAATATTGATGGAAAATAAAAAGTGAAAAAAAAGAAGGGTAAAAGGGTGAAGTTGGGGTGGGGGTGGGCAGAGGATGCATGATCAGTGGTGGGCATGACTGTAAGGAGGAGTGAGGTGGGGGAACTTGCATGTTGATAAATAATCATGGAAGGTTTGAAAAAAATCTAAATAATAATAAGAAATGAAAAAAAAAATAATTAGTTTTTTTTGGGGGGGAAGAGGGGTTGGGAGGGGGAGGGGGTGTGACCAAGGCAAGTGGGTGACCAGGTGTGGGTGCGCAACTTTACATGTGTATAATAAATGTTCACAGAAAAGAATGAAAGAAATTTAATGAAATTCTGCCGAATGGTAAGTTCGTTATGTACAAATATGTGGATTTTTGTTTTTTTGGGGGGTGGGGGGCAGAGGATGCATGATCAGTGGTGGGCATGTCTGTATGGAGGAGTGAGGTGGGGGAATGGTACAACTTGCATAAATAATCATGGAAGGTTTGAAAAAAAATCTAAAATAAGAAATGAAAAAAAAAAATCTTTTTTTTTTGGGGGGGGGGGGGGGGGTGGGGGGGGGGGGGGGGGGAGGGAGTGTGACCAAGGCAAGTGGGTGACCAGGTGTGGGTGCGTAACTTCACATGTTTATAATAAATGTTCACAGAAAAGAATGAAAGAAATTTAATGAAATTCTGCCAAATGGTAAGTTTGTTACGTATAAATATGTGGATTTTTAGACAATTAAAGGGCAATAACTCTGAAGTTACAAAAGAAATCCATATAAAATTGTGTGCGCACAACCACATTATAGTGCTCTAAATTCTGTTAAAGTTTCATAGTTCAAGGTCAAATATGTCAAAAGTTATAATGCAGAAATTGCCATATCTATAGTACCCTATATAGTTAACACTAGAAACTTCTAAGGGCATAACTCTGGTGTTACTTGGGCCATCTGTCTGAAACTTGATGGTCCCCATAACCTCATAATGGTGAACATGTTTATGAAGTTTGTCTGAAAAAAATGTAAAATAATGATTTTTTTTTTTGGGGGAGGGGGAGGGGTTTATAAAATAATAAGTCAGATCCAATACACCTTTTTCCATAAATAAAATTCAGTTAAAGTCATTTTCAATTTTTTAAAAACTAGAATATTTTATAAAACTGTTTTATGCCAGGTGAGTCATAATAATTTTAAAATGTCAGCCAGTTCATCCTCCAGTCAGTCCATCTAGCACAGTTTCTTGTGTAGAAGTTAGTATTCAGTTTAAATAAAACTTTGTATACATTGTCAGCATAAAGTGGTCACAAACATATTATCAGGACTTTCATTTGGAGTAGAAAACCTTTTAAGGACAGAAAAAGTTACAACTTCATCAGAACATTGAGAAAATTGTGTACTCAATTCCTCCTACAGTTTCCATCTAAATTAGATGAAACTTTGTATATCACCAAAATAAAGAGGACATGTGCATGTTGTTGTTTAAAAAATCAACACGAAATGTGCAGATGTCTTTAATCATTGGCATATATTTCCAAAACAAGCACACGGACCTGTATATTTTATTTTGCCATATTATAGACCATATGTTTATTTACGGCTATGAGAAGTTTCATTAAAATCTACATTGAAAATATTATTAAAATTGTGACTTCCTCATAGACGCACATTATGAAAACTTATGCAAGGTCCAAATCTTCCAAATCAGTCAAGCAAAACATAAAGCAAACAAACGTATCTTTTTTATTTGCCAAATTTTCTGAAGCATTAAAATCTTCTACATTGGAGAAAACAAATGATCTGAACGTGAAGAACTACCTTAATATATAATGTCAGATGTTTTGAATTGCATTTTATTGGGAAAAAGGGGGAAATGTGATTTTACAAAAACATTCTTTGTTTTTCTAATCACACCGGGAAATTGGTTTGTAACATTTCACTATGTAACAGAGATGATGTTAAAAATATATAGGATATGAAGAAACCGGGTATTTTTTTACGAAAAGAAAATGACTCAACACTTTCTGGGACATTTAACAGTATTAAACACTAAAATTTTACTTAAAAGTTGTGTTTGAAACATCTGCTTAGTGGCTGATTAATCTTTATTACACTTCAGCAGAACTAAAGCAGAACCCTATGGGGGATGACACCATGTGGAGAAGTAATGAGTTTCTTATCTGCAGACTGCAGAAAGTCTGCAGTTTAGGGAAAAAATTGCAGACTGCAATCTGCAATCTGCTAAAATGTCTGCACTTTAGGGAGACCCCTATTGATGCAATGAAAAAACAGAATGCTTAGGCCTAAAAAAAAAAATTCTTTGTTGCCGGTAACATGCTCAAAAAAATTAGGGTAGGTAGGTCGGAAAACTTTTTGGAAATTTTTTTTATCAAGGGAGACTTTTCGGAAATTATTTTTTTGTCAAAAAATGATTACAAATAAAGGTGTTATGCCTTTAGAGCATCAGTAAGTTGATTTCTAACATCACTGGCCATGTTTAAAGCATAAAAAGTGCAGTTTTGCATCTTTTTGTTAAAAAGTTGAAAAAAATATTCTCCAAGGCCATAAAAACATTTAGGGTCGGGCCAGAAATTTAGGGTAGGTCGGGATACCGGAAACAAACAATTTTTTTTTTACGCCTTACTTCAATTTTTTTAACACAATTTCCTTGCTTAAGGAATATGAGAATGGATACGAGCTTGCTGTTGCAGTCAAATTAACATAGAGAGACAGGACACAGATGGTATTGTCTAAAAGTTGTACAAGATGCTCACTCATCTTCTGTCATATCCTGCGATGGGTGGCTGAGTGGGCTAAGTTGCAGGTTTTAATATTGTAATGGCTTCTTTGTCAATGCAATGGGTTTGCTTCCCACTGGAGGCAATGTTTTTCTTTAAAAAAATAATTATTATTATAATTTATTTTTTCAGTTTTAGAACCTTATGTCATTAAAAAGAAAATATTATATTTAAAATAGGGAAAGAAGATCACCCCTGACTAAACTCTAGCTGGGACCTTGTATTTTTTCCTACAGGTTTGCTTTAAAGGTGTCAGAATTGTTTGACAGGCTCTTGTGGTGGGCATGGAGGGTCGTTCTGAAGAAATGATCAGCTCTGAAAAAGTAAAGTGGTAGAAGACTAGAAGTGAATTTAATAGTAGGTTATAAGTCACTTCCAGCAGCCTGGCTGTTGGGTTCACGTTAGTGTCATCTAAAATGGATCTCGAGGTCTGGACTTTAGCACTTGAATGGACCTCCCATAGGTTTAATTTAAATTAAAAATAAATTTAAAATAACAATAGTTAAAAACCAACAGTATAAAATTATCTCTTATTAAAGAGTTCATGTTTTTTGAACCCAGTTTTATTAGAATCTTTTAATCAAAATATAATTTTATATTTCATATTTGTGAGAGATATTGCACTTGATACAATATATGAGCCGCGCCGTGAGAAAACCAACATAGTGGCTTTGCGACCAGCATGGATCCAGACCAGCCTGCGCATCCGCGCAGTCTGGCCAGGATCCATGCTATTCGCTTTCAAAGCCTATTGTAATTAGAGAAACCATTAGCTGGCCTGGATCCATGCTGGTTGCAAAGCCACTATGTTGGTTTTCTCATGGCATGGCTCAATTATCTTTCTATCAACATGAACTCTCCTATCAGATCAACTGTTTTTTCAGTCAAGAGATTTTGATTTCATTTTGCATAAATCTATGTTTGCTATTATAATGAAACAGCCCTGTAGCATAACATTGCAGATTGCTGTGCCTCCTTCATTATATTTTTAAGGTCAGGGTCAGGACTCGGGAGGGTTTGAAAGGGCAATAAAATCTGTCCCTGTCCAGAAACATAACTTTGTAACCCCTGTGTAGATTTTGGTTTTGTGTTGTTTTTCACTGTGCGAAAAAACAGATCTATTTCACTTTAGTATTTCAATAATTGTCTTAAATATTTAAAAGTTAATATAGAAGCAATCTTGACTTACAAAGGTAAAATTAAAAAAAAAGTTTTTAATTGGATCATGCAACTTGATATATCTTTGGTTTACAACTTACAACTGTATGTAATAGCACTTTTAATTTTATTCCAATTAATATCTGAGCTGTTGTCCAAAATCACACAAAAGGTTTGACAGTACAATGTACTTATGTAAAAACCGATTAAAAAGTCAATGTACTTTTGACATGCCTTTAAGTGTTGTTAAGGTTCTCTAACAAGATCAGAAGGCTTAGTAATAAGTGATCTGAATGACAACCGTGTGTATTTAATCTAATGGGATTATCTGGCTAAGCGTTAATACTATATATCTAATTATATTTATTTATTTTGTTAGGTTTAACATCGCACTGACACAGTTATAGGTCATATGGTGACTTTTCAGCTTTGATGGTGGAGAAAGACCTGAGGTGCCCCTCCGTGTATTATTTGATCACGAGCAGGCACCTGGGTAGAACCACCGACCTTCTGTAAGTCAGCTGGATGGCTTATCTAATTATGATTTTGAATAGGAGTTATCCTCTAGTTTAATATGGTCATGGTGATTTTGTCTCTGTTATTTCAATAATTATGCATACTGAGAAATCTAAGATAAAACTTTTGAGTTCCCAGTTATCATTTGAAATAAAAATGAACATTAGTTATTAATATAACCAGAAATAAAAGTCATATTTCAAATATAATTATAGATAGATGTGGATTAGTCAGTAAGAAAGCATAAAGGATAATGCTAAAAATATTTTTGTAGGAGTTTGAAATAGCTATGCCGCAGTATAGAACTTGAATATTAAAATGGCCAGAAAGAGTGTAGGCAGCTGGGTAGCTCAGTTGATAGAGCATTGGAATTGTATTCTGAGGCCCCAGGTTCGAGTCCCGGTCTTGCTGCACATTTTTCTCACCCTGTGACATTTGGCGCCCAATGTGGGCCATGACATGCTTGCTTGGTTAGTCTTACAACGAATGCAATATTATGTACCTCCAGAACCACATGTAGGATGAGTTTCTAATTTGTGGGGGTGTAAATCATGTTAGGGGAGATGGTGGGTAGAGCACTTGCCCTGTAAGCGAGGGGTCCTGGGTTCGAGCCCTTGACTAACTGCACATTTTTCTCACTCTGTGACAGCTACTTTTCTTTAAATGAAAGATACAAAATGTTATCAAAATTATGAAGAAATATGATTTAGATTTGAATTACATATACCTGTACAAAACTGACTTTAAAAACCAGAATAATTACATCAGACTTTTTAAACAATTAAGCTTTTACTTCTCACATTAGATGCAATGGTAAACTTAAATTCCTTTGTCATGTTAGATATTACATGAACCAGTGAGCTCAAACTTTTTTTGTCATGTTATAAGCTCAATATTAAAGCTCAAACTGATGAAACAAGAAACTTAAGCATTTCTTCTAAGTAGAGTAAGAATGTTTTGGAAATTACAGAAACAATGGCATCCATTTTAATATTTTTTGTTATGCCTATTCTGCGTTATATTGGTGACAATTGAAGTAGACTCTTACAGGTAAAATGTATTAAAATATGTTCCAACAACAGAGGCCCAGATGTGGTAGTCAGAAGCCAGACAATTTTTGGCCCTTTCTTATCCTTAATAACCCTGAAAGTTCATGACATAGTAGGTATCTCATGATAAAAAAGTTCACAGTTATTGTAGCTTTTTTAAGGTAAATTTCATGGGGTGGGGTCTAGCTTTCATTGTCAGATATGTGTCCTATTTCACTGTCTAGCATCTGTCTCCTGTAATAGCTCTTGTTTATACACCTGTAAATGAAGGTACTGCACACACTGTGCAGGTGCATCTGTGCATTCATGCATGCATCTTTCTGTCCAGCTGTGATAAATTTTGAAAGGATAGATGGATTTTTTGTAAGAATTCACCTATTTTTGGCTGAATTATGGCCCTTTTTTGACTTAAAATTTTGCAAAATACTGATGTTGGTTGATAACTTTTGAATGGATTCATTTCAGTTTTGGTACACAGGTTTATGATTATAAAATACAGGTCAAGTTTGATTAAAGTTGCAATTCATCAGTTTGGGGAGAGTAACAACCCCTTTTTGACTTAAAATTTGGTTGTCCTTTCAGTAACTCCAAATTGGTTTCATTTTACCCCTTAGACATTTTACACAACAATGTCATTATAAAAATCAGGTTCTTTACAGGTATTTTACAGCTGTAAAATAGATCTTTATTTGATAAAGGAAAGCAGTGTATTATTTAACCCTTAACCTGCTAAATTTCTTTAATGAACTTGTCCATCTTCTAATTTAACTGTTAAAGGGGGTGCTTGCCAAAAAGATACTGTCTGAATAGCAAACAGTGTAGATCATGATCAGACTGCACTGATGTGCAGGGGGATCATGATCTACACTGGTCGCAAAGACAGAATCAATCATGTCCAGCATGGTAAGGGTTAATCTGCTGAAAGGCCAGCAGTTCAAGTTGGTTAAGTTTTATGTTTGCTGTGCTCTGTGCTTCCTTTAAATATCCCTTTTAAAGTTTTTATTAGCTCCATTATTCGGAGAATAGAGGTGCTATTCTACTCGCCACGGCATCGGCGAGAGCTTTCTTGGTTAAAGTTTTTCAGCAAACTTTGCTTTTTAGTTCCACTATTCGGAGAATAGGGGTGCTATTCTACTCGCCCCAGCGTCAGTATTGGCGTGTCACTTTCTTGGTTAAAGTTTTTCAGCAGTCTTTGCTTTTCTGTCATATCTTTGTTACTATTGCTTATATCTTACTGTAACTTCACATAAACATTGTCCAGCATACAAACAAAGTGTATGCAGGGGCTGGGCCCATTATATCCAAGGTCAAGGTCACCAAGTTGTTATACTTGGAATTATTTTCATGTTAAAGTAGAGGTCTCTTATTGAGACATAAATTCATTTTACAGTCAAATTGCCAAATAGTGGAGCGCGCTGTCTTACGGACAGCTCTTGTGTTTAAATGTAATTTCTCTATAACCTCTTATGGGAATTTAAGTCAGTGTATTAATTTAATTATTTCAGTATATTCTTATCATTTATTCATGTTAATTCTTGAAAAATCTGCTGTTAGTCATATATGGGGAAAAACAAACCTGGTCATATTTCAATAGCACAAAGTCTTAATTGAAGTTCTGATTTGTCTCAATCAATGACAGATTTCTGGTTGAATTGTAATAATCCAATTTAGTGTAAAGTAGAGTAAGTGAAAATTTGTCAATAGTTACTGTTTAACTTAACAAATATAAACCAGTGATCAGGACAGTGTCAGCTTAACGGCTAATGAGAATTGGTAAATTTATTGGTTAGTCAATATTTAGTACTAAACATTTGTGCAAATCAATAGTTTGGGCGTCAAAATGCATTTACGTTCGTGTAGGACTAGGTCGGTTTAATGGTCAAAATGTCAGTCTAAACTCTACATGTATGTAAGAAAATGCGCTTTATCTTGGACAAATATATTTTACCCCTAGATTCTTGCTCCGTTTATCTTACCAGTGATATTTGGTCATATTCTCAGTGGGAAAAGTACTTTTTGAAGTTTTTATCAAAGATTACCTCTCCTGATGTTCAGAACCCAAGAATTTAAGTTTCATACTTTCAAGGAACCTATCACAGTATATATCCCTAACATTTTTAGCTTTTCTGAAAGTTTTTCAGGGTGAGCTATTAGTACAGGCAGATGGTCCGTAGCCAAAATGTTAGCTTAAACATCTCTGAATAATAATATCTGTCACGTGTTTCGAATTAGATAAAAATATCCAACCCGAGGGCCCCTGTGCATTGGGCAGTAATGAGGCTTGCCAAGTTACCGCCCATGCGCAGGTGGCCCAGGGATGAATATTTCTATCTGATTCGTAAACACATGACTGATATTTTTTCTTGCATATCATATACATATATTAAGCTTATTATAAATGTGACAGATTATTTTTCTTGCATATAATAGAATAAATAAAGCAAATAGAAACACTTTCTTCGTAGCACTCTTTCAATAGTAGAGTATGTACACAAAGCGCTGGAAATTATACATCCGTAAGCAGAAGTGGCGTCATGACGTTTCAGTGCAGGGATATCAATTAACAGGGGCCCAGTAGCCCATGATGCCTTGATTTTGGGCTGGGCCCCTAAATTGTTGGACAAAATGCCCATATACCTATTGTTAAACATTTATTTTTGACAGTCTGGGTCCCTAAATAAAAATAGTTAGTTTATATCCCTCCAGTGACGCACAATAACAAAGTTTCACTTTAGTTTTATCGTTTGTAGGGTAACGGTATGTTCTTACCGTAAAACAAGGTAATTTGAATCGAGAAATATACTATATTAAGGATCGGAGAGAGACTATCAAGGTACCTGATTTTTTTCGTATTTTACATAAACGAAATATAATCAATGCATTAATTGCTAATTGTCATTAACAGCATGAGTGTCATCTGGCATGGAGGGGTGCCAGATGGATTTTGCCGGCATGGGTAAAATCAATGGAAACAACAGTCCAGTGTGCAAGAAACTATATGTCAGAATTTCACCAAGCTTTGTCTTAGCAATCCTGGCAAGGTCCTTTCTCAAATGTGTTCAGATGTGGGCACTTATTAGTATTAGAGGCTGTCAGAGCTACAAGTATAACAACATTAATTTTACTCAACTTCTCATGATCCACTTGATGGATCTTCATTAAACTTGACCTTTAGCATCATTATAAGGTCCTTTTAGTTTTGTTCAAATGATCTGCAGTCTTGATCCATGTTTGGGACCACTAAGCTAAAAATGGAATTACCTTTAAGCAACTTCTTTTTATGAACTACAAGATGGATCTTCAACAAACTTAGTTTGTAGCATCATAAGATCCTCTCTTGATTTTGTTCAAATGATGGCACTTGGCTCCTTTTTTTAGGGAGGTGGGGCCATTAGAGCTAAGAATAGATATACCTTTAATAACTGCTTCTCATGAAGTGCTTGATGGATCTTTATCAAACTTTGGTCTATATCTTTCTTATAAAATTCTCAGTTACATTTCTTCAAATAGAGGCACTTTATCACTTTAAGAAATACAAATATCTTTTCCCTTTAAACACATGGGAGATCTTCATCAAACTTGGTGCATAGCATCTTTGTATGGTCCCTTCTAGCTCAAATTTGTTCTGTTTTATGTTTTTAATCCCCTGCCACAAGTGGTGGAGGGGTATAGGAATGGTCTCCTTCCATCTGTCCGTAATATTTTATGTCCACCCTTTATCTCCTAAACCCCTTGAAGGATTTTCATTGAATTTGGGTCAAATGATCACCTCATCAAGATGATGTGCAGAACACATGAGTCAGCAATGTTTGCTCAAGGTCAAGGTCACAACTCAAGGTCAAAGGTTTGAGCCTTCCATTTCATGTCCGCTCTGTACCTCCTAAACCCCTTAAAGGATTTTCATGATACTTGAGTCAAATGATCACCTCATCAAGACGACGTGCAGAACTTGTGTGTCAACCTTGTTGACTCAAGGTCAAGGTCACAATGCAAGGGCAAAGGTTTGAGCCTTCCATTTCTTGACCGCTCTGTATCTTCTAAACTCCTTGAAGGATTTTCATGATACTCTAGTCAAATGATCACCTGGTAAAGACGATTTGCAGAACTCGTGTGTCAGCTGTGTTGACAGAAACGAAAAACTTTAAAAATCTTCTTGACCACAGTAGCTAGGGCTTTGATATCTGGTATGTAGCATCATCTAGTGATCCTCTACCAAAATTGTTCAAATTATCCCCCTAGGGTCAAATATGGTCCCGCCCCCGGGGGTCACATGGTTTATATAGACTTATATAGGGAAAACTTTGATAATCTTCTTGTACAAAACCACATGGCCTAGGGCTTTGATATTTGGTATAACATCATCTAGTAGTCCTCTACCAAGATTGTTCAAATTATCCCCCTAGGGTCAAATATGGCCCCGCCCCGGGGGTCCAAAATTTTACAAAGACTTGTATATGAAAAAAAAGTTTAAAAATCTTCTTGTCTAAAACCACAACACTTAAAACTTTGATATTTGGTTTGCAGCATTGTCTTATTGTTCTCAACCAAAATTGTTCAAATTGTTCCCCTGGGATGAAAAGAGGCCCTGCCCTGGGGGTCCCAAGTTTTATATAGACTTATATAGGAAAATTTTTTAAAAATCTTCTTGTCTGAAACCACACAACCTAGGCTTTTGATATTTGTAATGATGCATTGTCTAGTAGTCCTCTACCAAAATTGTTCAAATTATGCCCCTGGGGTTAAAAGAGGCCTCGCCCTGGGGTCACTTAGTTTTTATGTGAGTTATATAGGAAAAAATACTTAAAAAATCATTTGATCCTATTTCCAAGACTGTTTAATTATTATTACCTGATGACCCCAAGTAATATGATGTCACTTGACTGTGCCCTTGACCTTCTGACCTACTTTCTTTTTTTTTAAGATACAGCCTTGAAATTTTGATGACATACACAGTTTTGCACACCAATCGTAAAACTGAATTTCAATGACCATGAGTGACCTATTGACTTTCTTAATATTTTATCATCAGTTTGACATTTGAAACATGTAGCTCATATTACTCAGGTGAGCGATACAGGGTCATCATGACCCTCTTGTTGTGGATTTATTTCAGGAAATGAAATGCCAAAGAATATAAAAATTAATGACTATTTCATCCTAAATTAATCCTTATCATGCTGGACACATTGATTCTGTCTTTGTGACCAGTGTAGATGAGTGCAGTCTGATAATGACCTGCACTGTTTGCCATTCAGTCAGTATCTTTTTGATATGCACTATGCACCCCTTTTAACAGTTTAATGGTACTGTCCAAATTGAAAGATGGACAATTTCATTATAGAAATTTAGCAGGGTAAGGGTTAAAATTTGAAATCCGCAAATTTATGTCCCAACAAAAGTCGCTTTTACTGAAACCACAAAAACTTAGAAATGTCCATGAAATTTAAATGATTTCAAAGTAACTAAATTCTATTTATATTTAATCTGAAGGTGAGCTTTTGCGACCGCTTGATATCTGTCGTGTGTCGTGCAGATTTAAACCAAACTTCACAGAAATGATCCTTTGGTGGCCCCCTTTCAAAATTGCCCAAAGAATTAAAATCCATTCAGAACTGTAGTTCACATGGAATCTTCTTCTCAGGAACAGTTAGCCAGATTTCAAAAATATTTTGCAGAAATTATCTCCAGTTGACCCTCTACCAAAACATAAGAAATGTTCATCTCTGAAACAGAGGCACACAGCTTATATATTTTACATGTGTCATGCCTAGTGGTCCTTTACTAAGATTGCTCAAATCATAACCCATGGTCCATACTTCAAAAATTATCTGATCGTATTTCCTAGACTGTTTTATTTTAATTACCTGATGACCCCAAGTAATTAGGGGTCACTTGACTGTTACCTTGACTTTCTGACCTACTTCCTTGTTTTTTAGCTCGACAATTCGAAGAATAAGTAGAGCTATAGATCCAACTCACCATGGCGTCGGCGTCACACCTTGGTTAAGTTTTTCGTACCAGTCCACAATGACATTTTGACAAAGTCTTTTGAGATAAAGCTTTGAAACTTTCAACACTTGTTTACCATCACATGACCAGTTATAGGCAAGAGCACATAACTCCATCAAGGAATTTGGCTGAATTATGGCCCCTTTTGACTTAGAAATCATGGTTAAGTTTTTCGTACCAGTTTATATTTTGACAAGGTCTTTTGAGATAAAGCTTTGAAACTTTCAACACTTGTTAACCATCACCATGTCCAGTTATAGGCAAGAGTACGTAACTCCATCAAGGATTTTGGCTGAATGATGGCCCCTTTCGACTTAAAAATCTCGGTTAAACTTTTCGTACCAGTTCATATTTTGACAAAGTCTTTTGAGATAAAGCTTTGAAACTTTCAGCACTTGTTAACCATCACCATGTCGAGTTATAGATAAGAGAACATAACTCCATCAAGGATTTTGGCTGAATTATGGCCCTTTTTGACTTAAAAATCTTGGTTAAGTTTTTCGTACCAGTTGATATTTTGACAAAGTCTTTTGAGATAAAGATTTGAAACTTTTAACACCTGATTACTATCACCATGTCCAGGTATAGGCAAGAGTACATAACTCCATCAAGGATTTTGGCTGAATTATGGCCCCTTTTGACTTAGAAATCTTGGTTAAGTTTTTTGTACCAGTTAATATTTTGTGTCAAGTGTTTGACATATGGCTTTGAAACTTTTATCACTTGTTCAGTATAATAGTCTCTATCTGTAGGAAAGAGAACGTAACTCTGTCATGTATTTTGGCTGTATTATTGCCCTTTTTGGACTTGGAAATTTGTTCTGTTTTCATACAAGTCCACGTTTTGTCAAAACTATTTGACATATTGCTTTTAAACTTTGAACACTTCTTTTTCATCATGATTTGAATCTGTAGGCAAGAGTACATAACTCAGACAACTATTTTGGCTGAATTATGGCCTTTTTTGGACTTTGAAATTGGTTCACACATTGCCATTTAGTGCAAGACTTATCGAAATCCACAAATACAGGAACATTGTTTGTCTAATCTTCTTTTTTCTGAATATCTGTGGTAATATTTTGGCTCCATTCTTCAGTCAATTCTTCGAATAGTCGAGCGCGCTGTCATCCGACATGTTACAGCTTTGAAATTTGGATGACGTTGACTTCAAATCACATGCCCTTCATCAATGTGGGTTCGAGCCTCACTCGGGATGTTGAATTCTTCATGTGAGGAAGCCATCCAGCTGGCTTACGGAAGGTTGATGGTCCTACCCAGGTGCCCGCTCGTGATGAAATAATGCACGGAGGGGCATCTGGGGTCTTCCTCCACCATTAAAGCTGGAAAGTCGCCATATGACCTATAATTGTGTCAGTGCGACTTTAAAACCCAACAAAATAAAAAATAAATAAATTGACCATGAATGTGACCTACTGACCTACTTTCTTAATATTTTAGCATCAATTTGACATTTGAAACATGTTCACACAACTGGGAAAAGTTTTCAATGCTAGTTTATATTTGACTTCCTTGCCTGATCTCTTACACTTGTCCTTGCAGCTCACTGGGGTGAGCGATCCAGGTTCATTTTGACCCTCTTGTTGATATTTCATAGAAGTAGCAACCTTTTTAAGAAAATTTGCTGTTGTGGTGTCTGCCTGAGGGCATTCCCCTTTCATGGCTTACATTCAGGAAAATTGATTTGCATTTTAGTCTGTATGTTATCGTAATGGGACTGAGCTCAACTTGATCGAATCTTTTTTTCAGTTGGAATATGTAAACATAAGAATTGTGGGGGTATGGTAATCAATACTTTAATCATCAGCCAATTAATCTTCAATGTCAAGTAAGTCTAGCCCTTACAAACTGTAAATGCATGCACTTAAATTCTTGTAACAGGGCTTATTTCTGCTGGTGCAATTTCAAGCTTGTCTGACTTTTGTTTTTTTATATCTGTAAGGAGTTATTGTTACTTGGAACATCAGAACATCTGTATTGGTTAAGGCCAGAGTTTTTTTATCTTTCGTTTTACGGGAGATTTTTGAAAAATGAGCAGGGGGAGGAGAGAATAAAAATAAAAATAAAAAGCTTGAAAGGAGATCTCGAAAAAATAAAATAAAATAGAATTTTTTTAAGATTTTTTTTTATTTTGATGAAACTTTCGTTTCAATTTTGTTTACTTGTGTTTTGTGTCCAGTATTAAATATTGTGATGTTTTGTTTGTTTTAAGACTATAAAACCATTTACACAGGTGAACATTGAATAAAATTTTGTCAAAATGTACATGCCAGACAATTTTTTCATGCATGCTTGGAATAAACTACTTTAGTCACTGTATTATCACACTGGCAAGTCTTTAAAATTCAGAAAACTTGTTTTTACTTAATTCAAGTGGAGACAAAAATTTATTTAATCTGTAACAACAGCCACAGTGAATTTCAGTGACATCAAGTAGAGACTAAACACTCTGGTGTAAAGTGGCCTAGTAGTGTAGTAGTTTTGGTGGTTTGGTTTGCTTGCATCTTCTGCTGTGTAACCTGCTTTTTATAGGTAATATTTACAGTGCAGATGACAAGATTTTTTTCAGTGATGAAAAACGAATGATAATCTAGCAAAAGTAAACTGAAAATTTACCTCATTTAACTCTGTAATTTCACCTTTTATAATACATTTAGTCAAGTACTGAAGTTGCATCACTTTTTGTCAAATATTGTCCCCCAATAAAAGGTATTCTTTATTATTCTTTATACACTTATGAATTCTATTGAAGTTACAAAGAAAGGACCATCTGTCTAGATTTTGCCAACACTACCAGCTGCTTTTATGCCAGACAGTCCAAGCCTGTGTAAAGTGTGAGGGTCACCATTGAAATAGAAATGTAAAAAAATCTGCTGTTACAAACATTTATTGTTCTGCAAAACAATGTCTTGAATAAAATTTAATGTCAAGCACCTTGATATTGTATTACCTTTCTATGGCAAACTTGTAAGTTGAATCTATTGAAAACAAAATGTGAGGAAGACAACCTTTAGACAATTTATAGATATGCCAGACTGCACTTTAGTATTACTAGTAATTTAATCATTTAAATGAAGTTTACCATCAGCTCAAAATAATATTTTATAATTTAATTTAAATAGACGGTTGTTTTCAATTCTTATAGGCGATGTATCCTTGTGCAAAGCCTAAACGTCAACCGGCATGCTTTTTGTATAGTAAAACTTTTACATGACAAAAACTAACCCAAGAGTCACTAAAACCGAAACTGGTGTGCCCAGATCACACCGGAATCGGTCGTCTCCAGCTTCCATATGACTAATTATTTCGCCATCTATATCATGAATCAAAGGGTGAATAGCTTCCCCAACATTTTAGTGACAGAGAACGGCGTTATTTCGTTTCTTTCGTTTTTCTTCCGCCAGCTTTTAATTGCAACCTTAAAATATGCCGCTGCTTCCGCCATCACGCTTCAATTGTAGACTGGTACTCTGACATTCTGTATACGGTTTAAATTCAGGGGTGTAAAAAAATTTTTCACACCACTCGCCCTGCAGGACTAGTAGCCAGTAATATCTACTCGCCCTTAGTGAACAGCCACCCGCCCTAATAATTGACACTTTTAATACTGTCACTTTTATGAAAGGAGTATTATGTACAATAGTATTATTTCCCGAAAAATATTTGTTTTGAAAAGTGTCTAAAAAAAATTGGACACAATAATCATCGTCCATCCACCCGTGTTGAAAGAGAGAAAAAAAAACGTTAAAGATTATCGGTAATTATTCAGTTGATAAACTAAGAAATTGACCTTGTTTTCATGATAATTTACACCCCCTCAAAGAGCTAAAAGAAGTGTGTCTGTATCTTGACATCTGAAGTGGAGATCAAAGCGGTATTTTTGCTCGAGATTGTCATGGCATTACGTCATGTTTTCGCGCCATGTGACACATCACTGTCTGATCGTACCGCATCGGTTCTTAAAATTGCTGAGAAATAGAAATCAATAAAAGGTTTCTTCTTTAATTTGTTATCAAAAGCGAATGTGCTATATCCCGTATAAAAGGTAAATGTCTCAAACGATAGTTACTATAGTGGATATCCTACCTCTGTGACCTATTTGCCCTCAAGGAATTTACATTATTGTTTGACAAGAAAAACTTTTAAATTGTTGGTCAAAAAATACATGTACAAAAATTCATTTAAAACTTATTAAAAACCGCAATGACATCACATTGCTTTATAATCTTTATTTTAAAATCGCATTTCTATTTACGTTCATGAGGTCACGTAACCTATTCTAACAGAAATCTGTTTGCCAAAAATCGTTTTACTCCATGTATTGTAATTGCTGCCGCTTTTTCATTATTTAAGATTTTTTTTATTCTGTTTTTTTTGTACTTTCTGGTCAAAAGACTGAATTTTATGCCCATAGTATTCATCATTTATGTACTTTTAGAAAGAAATAAGTAACTAAGATCGCGCTGTTTGAATTTTTTACAAATGAATATGATGAAATTCGACCGTTTATGTATAGAATTTGCCTACATGTCTGTCGATATCTTATTAAAATCATTATAGAATTCAATAGTATTATTTCTCAAGGGTGTTGAAAACTTGAACGAAAATGTTAAAAAATGAATGCACTACGCACGTTTTTGTGTACGTGTCGATGTAAATTAGATATACGATAGGTCGCACGTGCTTGTGGAATGGAAAATTACCGGCATGACGTTTTGATATCTTTACGATTCGCGGGTAAATTCCAGTCAATCCAGGTAGCGACTGAACCATCTCAAAGTTTGTTGACGTTTTGGAGATGTAATTTCTGAATTTTGGTAAAGTAAGGACGTAAAAAACCGCTCGCCCGATCGGTCGAGTACACAGCGAGGTCCACTCGTCCTACTCAGACTTATAACTCGTCAATGCGAGCGGGTGAGTGGAATTTTACACCCTGTTAATGCCGATAAATGTACCGCAAAACACGATATTTTGTAAACCAATCTGCGCGCGTTAAACTTCCTTCTTGTGAAATTACGTCCAGGTGAAAAATACACTAATTTTATTTTCTTTAGGGCTGTAAACAACCGACCGGCGGAAAAAATAAAATAAAACTCGGGAAAATGAATTTTAATTTTATTCCATTTTTGCAATATTTAGGACCGGCGCTCCCGTAAAACGAAAAATAAAAAAACTCTGGCCTAAGATTTCTGTTAACCCTTAGCCTGCTGGCGGCAGATGATTCTGCCTTTGCGACCAGTGCAGACCAAGATCAGCCTGCACATCAGTGCAGTCTGATCATGGTCTGCACTGTTCGCTATTCAGTCAGTAAATTTTCAGTGAAAAACCCCTTTGAATAATAAGTGGTACTGTCCAAATTGAAAGATGGACCAGTCCATTATAGAAATTTAGCAGGGAAAGGGTTAAGGTTCACTTTTCTTGAAAACAGTATGAACTAAAAAATTTAAGCTTGGTACACTTACTGATTTACAAGAACTGGTATCTGATGTATTTTACACCTTTCAAAGTGTCAGAAATGAAAGGAAAAGTAAACTGTGTAAATATCCATTGTTAATCTCCGCTCTAGTTGAATTTTAAGCAAGGCGTGAGAGAGGGGAGGTAATTTGGGCTGAAACTTAATTGAATATAGTATTGTAAAGGCTGATTTCTGTAAACTATTCACTGAACACTTTTCAAGGGAATAAATATCAATCTTAGCCCGTATTTGGCTGCAAAATTATAGCAAAAAAAGGTCACTGAATAATAATAATTAAAGTTTAATTTAATTTTGGAAAAATTACAGAGACAAAATTAACATTTGAATGGTGTATTTCATATAGCTTTAACGTTTTGTCAGTTTATGTATATCCGTTAAAAAAAGTGTCAACTTGTAGCTGTTTGTTTGAATAGAATAATTTTTTGTAGGTACTTTACAGCTTAATGTTATTCAAAAAGATAACTTATCAGACCCTCCAAGTAATTTTTGAGACATTTAAATGATAAAAAGACTAATTTTATACAGATTTTTTGCCATTTCAGAGCTTTAAGTTACAACTATTGGTTGTGATTCTTGTTAATTGCCATTTAGAAAATTTTTATTACATTTCTTTTACTTTTATGTATTTGTTCAAGATAAATTTATCAAACAAAAAGTTTCATTCCTAATGCAGAGTCAGCAGTAGCATAGCTACCTATAATGCCCAAAATAAATGTCTGCAAGCATTTATTATAATAATATTAATAATTTTTTATACTGGGTTAGACATCAAAATGCACCTGGTGGCCTTTCTGTTATTAAGTTTTTTTTTTCAAGAGTCCTTGATCGTGCACCTGGACTGTTGCTGAATTTGTACTTGCACATATATTTGGGTGAAATGTATATTATTTTACATCAGCTGGAAAGTTTAAAATTGTATATATATATTCTGATTTAGATTAAAGAATTCCTTAAGTTTCATTATATCTTTGCTGCCCCAAAATGACAAAAGGCCTTCTAATAATTTTTAGTTCAACTTTTCAAAGAAAAAGTAGAGCTAAAGTTTTTGTTCAAGTCAAATATCTCTGTTACTATCAAAGCTATTGACTTGAAACTTAAAATAATTATTTACTATCAAAGTCTACACCAGGAGAAACAATCCCCATAACTCTGATTTGAATTTGACAGAGTTATGCCCCTTTTTAACTTAGAATTTTTTGGTTAAAGTTTTATACATGTATAACGTCCAATATCTCTGTTTTAAAGCTATTGACTTGAAACTTAGAATATTATTTACCGTATATATACACTATAAGAAACAATCCCCATAACTCTGATTTGAATTTTGACGGAGTTAAGCCCCTTTTACTGGCAAAGCTCTAATTCAGAGTCAAGCACTGAGAAAAGTTGAGCGTGCTGTCTTATGGACAGCTCTTGTTCATATGAAGAACCCATCCAGCTGGCTTAGGGAAGGTCAGTGGTTCTACCAAGATGCCCGCCCTTGATTAAATAATGCGAGGAGGGGTACCTAGGGTCTTCCTCCACCATTATAACTGGGTCGGTGTGATGTTACACCCAACAAAACTAAAACTAAATAGTACCTGTAGTCGGTTTTTCCAATGTTGATTTATTTTAAAAGATATATTGGCTGGGCATCAGAATTAGAAAAAAAAAGAAATGTTAAACATACTTCCAGTCAAAATGTATCAAGTGAATAATTTAAGTTCTTTATTATACCAATTGTGAATGAAATCCGTAACATGTCCATAATCTGATTGAGCACCTTTAATGTGCACCATGTTATAGAGTTTATGAAGTAAATTCTTCGTGAAAAAGAAACCGATAGGGAGGGAAACGGAGCATAGCAGATTGACCGACTGAGGTTTCTTTTTCTCGAAGCATTCTCTTCATGGACTCTATCTGACACAGTGTGAAATCTACGTTTGACCAATCAGAATTGCAGAGTCAGTCGTGTCGGATTCTCCGCCTACCTTTGACTAACAAAAATGTGTCGGCTTCCTTTGAAATACGACAGGACAATCACTATATGCCTCCCGCATCAGTAGATGCAGGTGGAGTAAAAAGTTACAATATAAACTATTTATAGTAACAACAAAGGGAAGTAATTCTAGGTTCTTTCGCATGACACTCCATCTCATGATGATGAACAATTGTGCCAAGTTACATCAAAATCCCTCTATGCATGCAAACTTAAAATAGTTGTTCCACATCATCACCCACATCATATGACACAAGGTCCATAACTCTGGCACCAATTTTTAGCTCATCTGATTTTTTGAAAAAAAATGATGAGTTATTGTCATCACTTGAGCAGTTGTCGGCGTCGGCGTCGGCGTCGGCGTTGCCTGGTTAAGTTTTATGTTTAGGTCAGCTTTTCTCTAAACTATCAAAGCTATTGCTTTGAAACTTGGAAATACTTGTTCACCATCATAAGCTGACCCTGTATAGCAAAAACATAACTCCATCTTGCTTTTTGCAAGATTTATGGCCCCTTTTGTACTTAGAAAATATCAGATTTGTTGGTTAAGTTTTATGTTTAGGTCAACTTTTCTCCTAAACTATCAAAGCTTTTGCTTTGAAACTTGGAATACTTGTTCACCATCATAAGCAGACCATGTACATCAAGAAACATAACTCCATCTTGCTTTTTGCAAGAATTATTGCCCCTTTTTGGACTTAGAAAATCAGTTTTCTTGGTTAAGTTTTATGTTTAGGTCAGCTTTTATCCTAAACTATCAAAGCTATTCCTTTAAAACTTGCAACACTTGTTCACCATCATAAGCTGACCCTGTACAGCAAGAAACATAATTCCATCCTGCTTTTTGCAAGATTTATGGCCCCTTTTGGACTTAGAAAATATCAGATTTCTTGGTTAAGTTTTATGTTTAGGTCAACTTTTTCTCTTAAACATCAAGCTATTGCTTTAAAACTTGCAACTCTTGTTGACCATCATAAGCTGACCCTGTACAGCAAGCAACATAACTCCATCCTGCTTTTGCAATAATTATTGCCCCTTTTGGACTTGAGAAAAATCATTTTCTTGGTTGAATATTATGTTTAAGTCAACTTTTCTCATAAACTATCAAAGCTATTGCTTTAAAACTTGCAACAGTTTTTCACCATCATAAGTGGACACTGTACATGAAGAAACATAACTCTATCCTGCTTTTTGCAAGAGTGATGGCCCTTTTTAGACTTAGAAAATCATGGGTAGGACAATATTTCTATTATACAAAAAAAATCAGATGAGCGTCGGCACCCGCAAGGCGGTGCTCTTGTTCATGAATTACGCCCCCTTTTTACTTAGAATTTTATGTTAATTTTGATGCATTTTCGCTATATCTCTGTAAAAAATATTTCAGAAGGGATTTGATTCAAAACTTAAAATAATTATTCATCATCATCACCCACATCATTTGACACAAGGACCATAACTGTGACACCTGTATTTTATGAGTTATCCCCCTTTTTACTTAAAGTTTCAGGTTATAGATTTTATGCACTTTCATTCTATTTCTGTTATCATAGATTTGATTCAAACTTTTAACTAGTTGTACCACAACGTCATTCCCATCATATGACACAAAGACAATAACTCAAGACTTGCACAATTTTTTTTAATTATCCCCTTTTTTTTGCTTAAAATTCCAGGTTAATGTTTTGATGCATTTTCACTTTATCTCAGTTATTACCAAATGGATTTGATTAAAACTTAAAATAGTTGTACCACATCATTACACACATCATATGATACAAGGGCCATAACTCTTGCTTCAGTATTTTATGAATTATGTCCCCCTTTTTACTTAGAATTTTAGGTTAATTGCGGTGCACTTTCACTATATCTTTGGCATTATACTTAATGAAATTGATAAAAACTTAAAAAAGTTTTTCTAGATCATCATCCTCATTATATGACACAAGGTCAGTAACTCTGATGCAAATATTGTATGAGTTATATCCCCATTTTACTTAGAATTTCAGTTTTTTTTTATGCTTTTTATATCTCTGTTGTTACAAAATGGATTTAATCAAACTTAAAGTGATTGTTCCACATCACTCACATCATATAACACAAGTTTGATAATGCTGGCACCAGTCTGTTCTGAGTTATGCCATTTTTTTATGCCCCCGGCATCTACTGATGTGGGAGGCATATAGTGATTGTCCTGTGTGTCCGTCCGTACAAGGTTAACCAAATGGGACAGTTTCGTCTAGCATCAATACTCCTTACTAGAATGACTTGATACTAATGCAGATGTAACCTGTGACCATTCCTCATCTTCAGACATCATCTGACCTCAGTTTGACCTTGACCTCATTTTGGACTTAGGTTGCTTTATATGGGCCATCTCTTGGTTAACCAAATGGGACCGTTTCGTCTAGCATCAATACCGCTTACAAGAATGAATTGATACTAATACAGATTTAACCTGTGACCATTTCTCATCTTCAAACATCACCTGACCTCAGTTTGACCTTGACCTCATTTTGGACTTAGGTTGCTTTATATGGGCCATCTCTTGTTTAACCAAATGGGATCTTTTCGTCTAGCATCAATACCGCTTACAAGAATGAATTGATACTAATACAGATGTAACCTGTGACCATTCCTCATCTTCAAACATCACCTGACCTCAGTTTGACCTTGACCTCGTTTTGGACTTAGGTTGCTTTGTATCGACAAGGATGCCACCGGGGGCATCAAGCGTTTATTAAACGCAGCTCCTTGTTTATAATAGAATTTCGGGTTAATTTAGTTGCATTGCACTTTTGCTGTATCTCCAGTATTACTAAATAGATCTGATTCGAACTTAAAATAATTGTTCCAAGATAGCCGCATGATATGACACATAGTGCATTACTTTTGCAGAAGTTTTCCATGAATTATGTTCCTTTTATACTTATTAATGTTTTGAGACTTTGAGCTATTGTCCAATATCTTCATCCACATTTGAGCTTCAGCTTCTACAGAGTCGTGCCCAATTTCACTATCCAGCATTGAAATAGTCGAGCGTGCTGTCTCGTGTGACAGCTCTTGTTATGCCCCTATTGGAGAAGACTTGGGGAATCATAGCGTTTGAACTGGCCATCTATCATTCTATACGTCTACACTCTTTGTACTCAAATGAAACTTGCTATACATCTTGAACATGAAGTGGACGTATAATGCATATTGTTAAGACAGTTACGCCCCTTTTTGTACTGGCAGATATTACATTTGTATCTTCTGTACTCATCTCCTTCAGTCTCCATGAAATTCAAATGAAACTTGGTATACATCACCAGCATGAATTGGACATGCCCATATTGTGCAGGTTTTCATGTCTAGATATTTTCTCTTCAGTTAAATGCCCCTCCCTTTTTTGGACAATATTACATTCTGTACCTTGTGTACTCAACTCCTCATGATGTTTCATCCAGTGCCAATGAAACTAGGTATACATCATCAACATAAAGTGGATATGCGTATATTATTTAGAGTTTCATGTCAATTTATTATTTTTTGAGTTATGCCCCTTTCTTCACTTGGCCACAGTTTCCATCCAATTCAAATAGTGCAATAGTCATCAACATGAGTCATCATCATGAATTGGACATGTGCATATTATTGGGACTTTGTGTGTGATTGATATTTTTTTTAGTTATGCCCCTTTTTTTTTTGGACATAACCATGTTACAAACTGTCTTGTGTTCTCAACTCATCCAACTGACTTTCCATCCAATTCAAACGAATGTTATAGTTATTAACCTTTAGCATGCTAGATAAATTGTCGTCTGCTGGAAATGTCGTCTGCTAAAATTGTAAAGTTCATTCAATTTGCTCAAAAATTGGAAGAAATATTGTCAGAGTAGCAAACAGCTTGGAACCTGATCAGACGCCGATTTGATCTGGTTCCAAGCTGTTTGCAAAGGCTGTTAAATTCGCCTGCAGCAGGCTAAGGGTTAAAGGATGTGATTAAATGTATATTATTTTAATAATCTATTTATATGTTATAAGCAATATCTACAGGTTGTCGACACTTTATATAGTGACGGTTTTGTCATGGGGTGTAGTTGGTTTCAGTTAACACTTCATATTTTATAGGAACTGATTATTATCTGATAAAGCTAAATGATTATTTTTATATGACACTTTTAAGCATATTTGTATTCTCTCCCCACCCAGTTATATACAATAGGATTAGCGTACAGCTTTACTGGTTATTATAGGGATTCGAAAAAATGACAACACAGAAATTTACCTATCAACAAATAATGCTTTGTTAAAGATGTAGGGCAGTCAGTAAGTAGATTGGGTGAACTGGTTCGCTTTAAGACAAAGATTATCAACGTTATGTGATTAACCTATCAAGATTTCACTCCTACAGGAAATAAATCAGCAGGGTGACCGGTTGAAGTCAAATCTCAAGACTTGAGTTGATTTTGTGTAATGAATTCAGTAAACATTACGACAATTTCACAAAGGATTATATACCATTTGCAAATGATAATAAGGAATTTCGTTTATGATAAGGCATTTCAAATAGTGATTGCTGTATTGATATTTGTTAAGAAATGTTGAAATAGACGTCTAAGCCTGATACCACAAGAATAATTACAGCAAAATGAAATAACGACTGCACTCGGTTAACGGTTAACGGAAAAATTATTGAATTTTCTTTCAGTCCATTTCACATTTAGATAGATACAGTATAAACAGTTGAAGACCAATACTGCTGGGTGAAGGAGTTAATTGTAGTTCGAATTATAATGTAAATATAGATATGAATTATTATGAATATATAGGAATATCAGAAAAAGTGCTAATTTTATGGATATATATATAACGAAATGTGTTAAATGATAAAAATATGGATATTTTAAACAGTACTTAGGTTGAAAGTCATATAATAGGTAAGAGTGTAAATTACATTATTTAGTAAAGGTAACAACTGGATAAAGATACTGTTTCGATCGTTACAGTTGCAGTTTTTTCAGAGTTTTATAGGACAAATTCACCATAGATATATTCCCCTCCACCACCCCCTAGTTAAACATAGGCAGCTGTTTTTAATAAACATAATTTTATAAAATAGAAAGGTTTTTATTTAAACTGAAATGAAACACTTATTATTAAATTTATTACCATATTTTCTTCATTTGTAAATTAGTAATTAATCATAAGTTATAAAAATTGAAGGGTGAAGGATGTAATATAGTAGACTGTAGAGTGGCAGTTTTCGTAGTGTTGGTTCATTCCTTGCAAAAAATATTAAAGCTAATTTAAATGTTAAAATGCAAGGCATTATTTTATAGAAATGATACTTTACATAGCTTTTCAGTTTAAAGTGCCACACATACTTGTATTATGGACAATTTCAGTTGTATTAATGGTGGGCAAATTTTAATGGATTTCGTGGTTTGAAACAATTCACAGATCATTTTGATGCTGGACACGATTGATTCTGCCTTTGCGACGAGTGCAGATCCTGATCAGCCTGCACATCCATAGTCGGTTCAAAAGTACCTAGAGAGCTTATGTTGTATTATTACTTATCTTGCCGACTCAAAATAAAATTTATCTTATCTTTAGACTGATCATGACCTGCACTGTTCGCTGTTCAGTCAGTAGCTATTTGGTATGCATCCCTTTTAATAATTAATGGTACTGTCTAAATTGAAAAATAGACAAGCTCATTATAGAAATGTAGCATGGGAAGGGTTAAGAAGGTGAAATCCACAATTCATTATCCCCACCAAATAGCCATTTGACCCGAACCACGAAATTTCTTGTCATCAAAGTAATATTTTTCACTGAAAATAAGAATGATCTGGTTTTAACCCTTACCTTGTTAAATTTCTAGAATGAACGTGTCCATCTTTCAGTTTGGACAATACCATTCTAACTGTTAGAAGGAATGCTTACCAAAACGATACTGGCTGAATGGCGAACAGTGCAGAACATGATCAGACTGCACAGATGATCTAAACTGGTCCCAAAGGCAAAATCAGCACAATAAGGGTTAAATTCTATATATTGGGTTATTATATTAATATTTCTTGTTTTGCCATCAGGCTGTTTTATCAAAAGACAGTTACAATATTTCATTTATGCGATACAGTCTTACAAGAAAAATGTACAAAATACTTTGAATGAAAGATAACAATAAACTAACATCAATTTTCGTACATTTTTCTATTATCCTGATTTCCCTTTCAGTTGCTTGCTTACTTTAATATGTTAAGCATGTAATGATAAAGATCAACTGAAAGGTCAGATTGTTTATAAACTTTTATTATTGAAGTAGGCTTTAAGATCAAGTGTATTGTTAAACAACAACAAATATTTTTGTACTGGTTATTGATAGAATTGTTGACCAGATTAAAGTACTCAACAGATTTTGGGCGAAGACTAAATTGAAATAACTCTCCAATTATCCATCTGTGGCACAGAGGCCTAAATCTTTTAATAGGTATTTTCATAGTTTTGCACCAGTTTTTTTTTTTCTTCTTTGTTTTCTGACTAAGAATTGTTTTATGCTGCAGTTGTAGATGAGTACATGTACCTTTAAAATGTCAAAAACCGTGTATTACAGTCATGGACTATGGATTTATTGATACTGATTTTTCAGTAATTGACAATTGTATTCTTTTTCAGGTGCGTTTGGTAACAGATTGTGAAAGACCTCTGATTACAGATATACAAGAAGCCGCTAGTGGATCAGCTAATTTGCGGAGATTACGTAGCGAATTGTGAATACGGTTAAAAGTTTTTAGTGCAAAAGAATATAAAAAACAACGAAATAACAATGAATAAGGAGTTCCGATTTGATAAGCATCTTGAATGGATTTATAAATATAGTCATAGAGAGTTACGAAAAAAAATTACGGAATGGAATTATTCGATTTTAATATAAGTAGTTTGTAACTAATAAATTTTGTGTAAAAACAGAAATGTTTGAAAAGTATCATAAAAATCACAAAGCTATTTCACATATTTTGAGTGAGGTTTTCTTTTCAGTAGTGTTAACGGAAATTGAAATTGCGATAAGAATTGTGCGTTGAAAGTCGCAGGATTTTCATTATTAAATTGATAGTCTGGAATTCTGGCCAATTCTAAATTTATTTGTTTTCAACATTTGGTAAGAATTTGGTTCTGACAGAGAGAAAATATTTCAGAATTTCATATCCTAAAGTTTGTCTGTCTAAATCGTGTTCAGTGGTAGTGTTATTATTCAAAATGGGTAATATAATCAAAAAGAAGCCAGTAGAGGATCCGGACTCAGCGTGGCAGGAACAGAATAGGGAAGTGGAACGGAACCCAATGTACAAATTCGCAGATCTCAACAGGGGTGGTAAACTCGTGGAAGCCTATCGTAAAGGTGGTGTTGTAGCAGTACAAGAAATTGCACGACGCGAAATTGGTCCATATTTGTACAATGGTGGAAAAGGGAAGACTGTTGAAAGAATAGATTATATCAAATGGCTTAGACAAAGGGAGGCAATGAAAACGGTTGGTACATGTATATTAAAAAAATTGTATTTTCACTTACATCTAGGATTTAATCTAGTTTTCAGAACTTTTAAGTAGTCTGGCATAAATTCCGATATTGTGTATTGTAAATTATTTACTTCGCACTCATGAATATTTCATAGATCTCTGTGAGTTGATTGTCAGTGTCCGAGTGCTTATCAAGATGTTATTTATAATTACAACTAAACGAAAACAGAATGTGTATGTATCATATATTAGCAGATGACTGTGTGGTTTACAAGTTTAAGCTGCTAAAATTAGGATTATTGGTTTGAATCTTATGTCTGACAACATCAGATTGTCTTATTTCTTTATGTTTTGTCTGCATAACAAATTAGAGAGGGAGTAAGGCAGCATTCAACAGCAGTCTTCGAATGTTCATAATTGAGCAGCACCATGAGAAAACCAGCATAGTGCATTTGCGGCCAGCATGGATCCAGACCGCAAATGCACTATGTTGGTTTTACCATGGTGTGGCTCATATGTTGAAAGAAATAAACTAGTTAGTATTCAGCATAGTTTAGTTTACGAGTGAATCTTTACAGAAAATATAGCTGAGAAATCCTTGAAACATCTAAGATCTAAAAGATATACCTGTAAACCACAACTCCTTTTTAGCTCCACTATTCTGAGAATAGGGGTGCTATTCTATCGCCCCGGCATCGGCGTAAGCTTTCTTGGTTAAAGTTTTTTCGGCAACCTTTGTTTTTCTTTGTTACTATTGCTAATATCGTACTGTAACTTCACATTAACATTGTTCAGCATGCAAACAAAGTATGTGCAGGGGCTGGGCCCATTATACCCAAGGTCAAGGTCACCAAGTTGTTATACTTGGAATTATTTTCATGTTATTTAAATTTAAATAAATTCTTTTGAAAGCTTCGTTTATAGACATATATTGGTACATTAAAAGATAATGACTTGAAATTAAAAATATTTTTTATAATCATCATCTGCATGACATTATGTTGTTACAATCCCCATAACTATTATTGTATTTTTGACAGAATTATGCCCCTTTCATACTTGAAGTGTTTTGGCAATCTTTGCTTTCTGGATATAACTTTAGTACAATATAAGATAATGACTCGAAACTTAAAAATGTGTCTTTATCATCATCATCTGCTAAAATAATGATAAAATAAAAAAATAAATAAAATAAAAATAAATAAAAAATAAATATTAATATAATTTGAGTTTAGCAAAGTCTTTATATTTTATGTGCATTTAGTTTCTTGGACTGTTTTTTCTGATATAATTTAATTCCATCAAAATAAAAAAATGTCTGTACCCCTTCCATACTTGACCTTTAACCCCTCTTTGTAGTAGGGTCTTTTTATATCTTGGTGTGTCTTCCTTTTATGTAGGTCTCTTATTGAGACATAAATTCATTTTACTGTCAAATCGCTGAATAGTGAAGCGTGTTGTCTTATGGACAGCTCTTGTTATTGCTTATGTTTGTATTTAGATCTTTTGTATTAAATTATGGAAACACCACAACATAATAATTATATTGGCAGAGATTAGTGAGTGCCAGGTAAATACTTCCAGCACAATGGTATGCCTTATCATAAGAAAAGCAGTGTCTATTGTCGAATATTTTGTTAGCTCAACTGTTACTGAAGGCTCAGTGGTGAACTATTTGTGATCAGTTTTTGTCTATTTCTATTTTCTGTTGTTCTTCCATAAGAAAATGCTTTAAATTACATTGCTGAAACTACATGCTAATGATCCTATGGTGATTCTCCACCAAACTACCTATTGATATGAAGCAGGTCCTTGCAGAACTTACTGCATGGTTGCTGTAGCAACAGAAAGAAAAAAATCTTTAAAAATATGGAGCTGCCTTTTTTTAAAGTGCAAAATTATGCCCCTCCCTCGGTGTATAATGACCCAAGATGTTGTTTTTATCATAGGAAGGTCAAGGTCATCTATATTCAGGTCAGTTTGCAGGTCTTGCGACAAGATTTGTTGAATGTGAGTATGAACTAAATTGGGTCATTTTTGTGGGTTTGTAGGACCAAAAATGTTGTTTATGAAGGTTTTATGTTGAAGGTGAAGGTGATATAAGGGTCAGGGTCATTTAAAAATAGGTCAGTTTGTAGGTTGTAGGTTTTGCCACAAGGAATGTTGAATGTGAGTATGAACTAGATCAGGTTGTTATTGTTTGCTGTAGGTGAAACGGTAAAATGTGGTTTGTACAGACAGACAGATGAATAGTTCAATCACTGAATGGTGGAGTGGGGGGGGGGGGATGAATTGTTACTCGATGATAAAGGAGTTTAAAACCAACTTGATTTGCTGAATAACATTGTTTTCGAATATATATATAGTGAAAACTGCAAAAATCTTCTCCTTTGAAACAGACGATCAAACTTCAAAATGTTTTGCTAAGAATGATAAAAAGATATTAGCTAAAATGAAATTAATTCCTAAAAACAGCATGGCTGCGATGGGTGGATCTTCTGTTTCTTATGTACAAAATTTTAATAGGGAAAAAACTTTGAAAATCTTTTTCTCTGAAGCTAATGGTCCTTGCTTAATTTGCAAACTAGTAAAAAATCTATATACTCTGTAAATCACCAGTATGAAAGGAAGTTTTAAATTTTGTTCAATACCTAATTAAAAAGTATAAAAATTTTAATTTTTTTATATTTTTAGAAGTTGCTACATTGTTTAACATTTTGATGTTGTGATGTGTGGAATTTTTAGCTCGCTATTAAAGAAAAGTAGATTTTGGACTCACCCCTCGTCAGAGTCCGCGTCCCGATTTGGTTTAGGTTTTTTTATGTAACTGTATTCAGTAACCATTGTGGGAATGGTTGAACTTCAAACTTATTCACTGGATTAAAAGACCCACATTGTAAAGGGTTTCCCTAACCCCATTTTGCTTTCTTACAAAATTTGCCCCCTTTTCGACTCAAAATTCTTGGTTAAGGTTTTGTATGTAAGCTGGTATTCAGAACCCCCCGTGGGAAATGGATTTAAATTCACCACTTTCCACTGTGATAAAATGACCTACATTGCACGGTTCCTAAATCTATTTTTCTTTTTTTTACAAAAAATTTCCCCCTTTTTCGACTTTTGAAATTCTTTGGTTAGATTTTGTATGTAAGCTGGATCTCAGTACCCCCTAATGGGAATGGATTTAACTTCACCCTTGTTCACTGTCATGCATGTGTAGGTCCCTAACTCTATTTGATTTTTCCAAAATTTGCCCTTTTTCGACTTAGCAGTTTTTGGGTTTAAATTTTTGTTTTAAGTGGGTTTTTTAGTATCCACCTATGGGAAAAGGGTTGAAACTTCATGCATTGTTCACTTTATGGCGTAAGCACTGTGAAGGGTTTCCTAACCCTTTTTCCATTTTAAAATTATGCCCCTTTTTCGACTCGTATTAATTCAATTGACAAGGCTGTTGAATAGTCGAGCGTTGCTGTCCTCCGACAGCTCTTGTTTGTTATATGAACACGTAAAGCTATGTGGGCACTTGATTAATTTAAAAACTTTTTTCCAGTTTCAGTTTTAACTCCCCTTTGAAAACTTAATAGGTGAAATCATGTCGGGGACCCAGATATGAAACCAGAAATGTATATCAAATGCAAAAAGAAACTCAATTTACAACAATCTATATTTTTTTCTTGTTGTCGGTTCTTTTTATGTAACATACAAATGAAAGGATGAAAATGATCCTATAATGAAAAGTAGGGCCATTACCTGCCGGAACAAACATAAAAATCATTGTTGCTAGCCTAATAGTAAACTGAAATTACCAGGACAGTTTTATCTTTAGAGTGACTAATCAATATTTCAACGATTTTGTTCTCCCCCAGAAAATCAATGTATATAACTAACTATTTATTGTGCAAGTGTTGAAAAATGCTCCTGTTTTAACCTTTTAATATCCCTGCTAAATTTCTAAAATGAACTGGTCCATCATTCAGTATGGGCAGCACCACTAATTATCTAACATGCAGGCCAATCTTGGTCAGCACTGGTCGCAAAGATAGAATCACTTGCCACCAGCAGGCTAAAAGTTAAAAGGAGCATGAAAAATGTAAAAAAATATTATTTCATGGAAGTTATTAGAAAAAAAGAAAAGATTCAGTCATCATTGACTTCCAGACGGTTTTTTTTTTTTGTTGTTTTGTAAGAACACTCTTAGAGCGTTTTAGTAACTTTAGTTACTTGTTGCGTCAATCACACAGTAAGAATTTGATGTACTGGTACTGATGATAAACCCAAACAGAAAATGAGGTTTTTTACCTGTAACTTTTTTATTTCTGCAATTTGTAATCAATGGTCGGTATCAAAATAAAGCTTAACATCTGCTGAAAACTTTACATAATTCAAATTTATATTTAGTTAGCAAACTCACACGAAGTGAGGCCCTGAAAGGGGTTAGTAAAATAGGGACTTACGCAGGTTGACTGATGATAAATTTGACCACTTTGTCATTTACAAAATTTTCTTTGTAGTATTATATTGAAACTTTCCCCAAAAAACAGTCATTCCTGATCAAGTAATGAAAAGTGACCCAATGTCAGGCCTTCATGTGGCGACAGTGAACATGCGCAAAAAACACCCTCTTCCCCAGTAATTTTGGATAAATATTTTTTATACAGATAAATGTAAGTCATTTTTATACAGAATATTTACCAATTTTGTTTTTATTTACACCAGTTGGTGTTGTAAGTGGAAACTATTAGATGGTGTGTTCAATTTTATAAATAACCGATTGTAATCGAATATTTCCAAAGTGGTCGACTTTATCATCTATCCGGGTTTATCGTCAGTACCAGTAAAGCTTTACTTTGTGTCAGTTTGTAAGATTAGCAGGTTAACATTTACATCGACATATTTTACAAGAAATCTAAACATCACCGAGCATTGCTTTACATGAAAAATTAACAGCAAGTGTATTATGATTTATCATAAAAACATAATATAAAAGAAAAAAGAATATAATGTAAAATTAGGGTCATTTTACATTTATATGCCTTGATTTGGGCAACTGACTGCATGAAAAGGCCACACTTTTGGACAGTGCAACACCTGTGAAAATTCACTTTTTTCAAAGATCTGTTTTGATGCATTTGCAACAATATCCCAGTTTGTTTTCAGCTATCCTGAAAATTGCTTTTTTTTTATTTCTTTACAAGTGGCAGTTTTTTTTCAAAGATGGATAATTGAACTCTTTGAGAATAATTTAAGTATCTAGTAGTACAGAATAGTAAAGGGCAGTATGGTAAAACATGTATGGGACAGGTAATTTGTTGGTAAAAATGTTGTTCATTTAATTACCAACAGTTGTTACAAGTTCATTTTACAATTATATATTCTATTTATGCAGCTGCATCTATATCAGTAAGACATTATAATATATTCATTTCTTGACCCTAGTTGTTTCCTTTAGATTTAATTGCAAATGGCAGTTGGTCAAAAAGTGTGAATTTTACAGACTTACACAAAAAAAATTAAATCAACAAAAGAAATAGTTATTTTTCAGTTTTAAGGCTTGAATGTAATTACATAAAAATGAACATATTTTACCAGAACAATCTTCCATGTTTTTCATTCATTATTTTCACCCTTACAGAAGAAAAAGGCCTGCTGCGTACTCTTGCTGTGTACATACAGCGTATATGATGCGTACATGATGAGTACTGAAATCAATAGTACGCAGGATATACACCGCACATACACCGATAGTACGTTTGTAGTACACTTTTGACATGCAAATGAGCTCTGCCGCGTACTACTTGCTGCGTACATGCTGTGGACTACATAGTACACAGGATGTACGCTGGAGGAATTTAGTATGCGAGAAATAGTACGCAGCATGTACGCGGCACATACACTTTTCACATGCAAATGAGCCTGCGGTGTACTACCCCTGCGGCGTACATGCTGTGTACTCCTGCGGCGTACATGCTGTGTACTCCTGCGGCGTACATGCTGTGTACTCCTGGCCCGAGTCCTGCGGTGTACATGCTGTGTACTCCTGCTGCATACATGCTGTGTACTCTTGTGGCGAAACTGCTGTGATAATGTAAATTCCTTACCCCACCAACTTTCGTATGCAAATGCTGATTCATTTTGGACAGAAAAAAACAGAAAAAAGATAAGTGACATGCATCAATAAGTATTTACCCTTACCAAAATAATGTAGATTGATGTTATCAAATGAATTAGTATGCTTTTCTCCATCCACTTTTCAATGAAATAAATCAATTTTTGTAGCATGTAATTTGGTAAACTTTTGAAGAAAATGGCGTAACTGCATCAAGGGGAAACAACTTTAATGCAACTAAATATAAGTGTTATGATTTATTATAGACAATGTGTGCGTAGTATGTATTTATTTTGATTAAAATCCATCTGAGAACAATCTAGGACTGGAATTATATAAGCATTTATACACTTTTATGTCCGTAAAAAGTAGTGCACCAAAAAATTTGATTGATTTTTTCCAATGGGGCAAGCGCAATTAGCCAAAACGTTCTGAAAATATACGAGCGGCAAATCCGATGAACAACTTTTTAATTTGGTGAGGCCTTAATGAGTTAACATAATGAGCATTAAAGCCTTTATAAAACATGATAGAGTGGTGTTTTGCTTAAGAGTATTCAAATAACAGTGAGAGCTATTAATCTTCTCATTCGGGCGCTGTTGAGGCATTATCTTGGTAATTATTTCATGTATTACAAAATGTAATGCAACGAAGTTCAAATAAGCGTTTCAATTATCCAAGTTAGAAAGCTCCAGGATTAATTCAAAATGAAAAAGAATATATTTTTACACTGCATGCAAGGTGCAGCTCAGAAATCACTAAGATGTAAGCTTCACAAATGAACATTGCAAATAGTTTTGGCAAATTTTTATTGTTTAGAATACCGGTAATCTGAACTATTCTATGCTATTAAGATAAAAGTTACTCGGAAATCAAGTTCTTGCTTCCAAAAAAAAAAAATGTACAAATCCTTCCTGCATGAAGTCCCTCCCGCGTATATGAAGTTTACTTCAGACTTTAACTTATAAAAAAAAAACTATATAAATGCCAAAAGAAATTGTACAAGTCTTTCCCGCGTATATGAAGTGTACTGCACAAATTTCAAAGTATCTGCGGTGTACATGCAGGTACTATTTTCTTGTACAAGTCCCTCCTGCGTACAGGCAGTGTACTCCTTAAATTTTCAGAGTCTGTGCTGCGTACTTGAAGTGTACTAGTGACCTCCTGCGTACATGCTGTGTACTCGTCGAAATAGTACACGGCATGTACGCGGCATGCGATGTATGTAAAATGTACTCCTCTGGCGTACTACTGTGTTCGCGGCATATACACAGCAAATACGCAGCATGTACGCCACAGAGGCTTGCTTCTGTAAGGGCATAGATGTCACTAACACCGCATATACTTCGGCAAACACAATTATATAAATGGATACTTATATCAACCTGTCGGTAAATTAAATTTGTTTGAAATACACATTATATATTATTAACCACTATCATATATAATTCAGTCGTTCTACCAAAGGCTCTATATGGATGCGAACTGTGGAATACATATTCAGCAACTGACATGTTATCTTTGGAGAGAGCTCACAGATTTTGTGTGAAATCAATGCAACGACTTAGACCAAATACTAATACAGAATTTTGCTTAAGTACCATAAACTTGAACCCTATTGAGACTATTGTTGATTATAAAAAGCTCCAGTTTCTCGGTCTACTGTGCAATCTCCCGAGCAGGTATTTAGCCAAACAGATTTTCATGCAAAGATTGATAAGATTTGTAAATTTTGATACACAAAGACATCGTTTCATCCCAGAGGCATACAGACTTCTTCAAAAGTACGGTTTAGAGAGTTTCCTGGAAGAATATATGAGATCATCTTGTTTCCCTTCCAAATACGCTTGGAAAACTATTTTGAAAAATGCTGTATTACGATTTGAAACTGCTCAACGAGTAACGCATATCCAGGACAGTATTTCTGATATTACTTGCCAATGGTTGATAATGTTTGAACGCCAGTGTATGTTGTGGTTGATTGCTAAAAGGAATCCTAAGTTATTGTTTATGTGTACCTTTCTTATGGACTTAATTGGAAAATACTTCTCTAGATCGTTTGCTCAGAAATGTCACAAGTGTGGATATCTAACAGAAGACCTCACAGTACATTTAATTTGCTACTGTGCAAAGAACAGCTCCTTTCAATTGGAACTCTGGGATACTGTCATAACGCAACACGGTGTCGCAAAATTTGCACATACATTTTCATTGCGTCCTAAGGAACAATGCTGGTTTTATATCAAAATGTCCGCTGAATCAGACGGGTACAGCTTAAAGTATTATAATGCTGCCAAACTCCTGTTACGTATGATGAAATAGACATTTAAATTTGATAAATGATTTTATACATGGTTGCTTAAGGAACTGTATTAACGATTGCTTTATTGTGCGAACGACTGTTCATCGCGTATCAAAGGTCATATAATTTTTAGTATTCTTACAATGCTAGTTCTCCATATGAACAAAAAAAAACATTTTAAGATCATGCAGTAAAGTATAATTATGTAAAAGACTTTTCCATATTCTTACTTTTTCGTTTCGAGTGAAGATTTTGGTAAAAGTCTTAGTTCATTGTTGTTTTATTTCCTTTTTTTTTCTCAGTGTAAACAGTATAAAATTACATCTCTCGGTCAATCAAATTTTGACTTGACTTTCGTTTTCGTTCCAAGTCTCAGATAGGTTGGCTAGTGAATAATTACTGTATGTATTGCTGTGTATGCTTGTAAGTAATATTGTATCAGTTTTTGTAAGTAATATTGTATCATATAGAGTATCAAATTACTGTATCGACTCTAGTATGTAAAGGCAGCTGTGATAGGATACCTCTAATGTTCTTACGCCAGATGTGTCTGATATGATCTTAGTTTATTTGTCTTCTGAAACAAAATATCATATGTAAGTATTGATGTCAAAAATATAACTTTAACTCGACACTTTTTACATACGTGTTAGGTCACTTGGTCATTAATGGTATGTAAAACATCTTATTGTGATGTAGCATTCTATAATGGTCTTAATGGTGATTGTCATATCATGTCTTAATGTATTTGTTGTTCTGTGTCTGTACATATATGATCATATTTGTTTCATGTACATATGTTGTGCTCTTCAGTATTGGAGGTATTAAAAGTTATCTGTCTATCAGTTAATGAAATCTGTCAAGCATTTGTTTTTTGTACTTTGTCTATGCAATTATATGACAACCACCTTCAGTATAGTCCAGGCAACAAACAAAACTTTCTGCTCATGTAACATAATCACTATAAAGGGAGTTGGATATCTACCAGTATATACAAATGAAAAGCTAAATGCACGAAATTTTCACCTTGCTTTATGCATGCATGTCTTATTTAGCATTATTTATACCACAGGGAGTGAACAGAGCATAACAGTTATGGTAATGTCTCCAGGGGCCGTATTCATAAAGCATCTTAAGTATAAGTTTTGACTTAAGTTGAAGATTTTACTTAAGTTTGTGGTGATTTCAGCTTAAGTCTAAGTAAAAAACTTTAAGTCCTATTCATAAAACAGCTTAAACTTAAGATACGTAAGAAATGACTTGAGTCAGAAAACAAAATGGCATCGTGAGTACGATTAAAGTGTTGTTTTTCAGATAAAAGCACTTTAAACATAATTGTGCGTGTTGTATCTGTCTGAAATTAATGTTGTCTTTTTTAATGTTTTCGTCCACAATAAAAGCCAAGAATTACTTATTAAGTTGTTTTATGAATAACAAATATACTTAAGTAAAATAAATTTCTTACCTAATTAATACTTAAGTAAATAATCAATTTCTTATACTTATACTTAAGATACTTTATGAATACGGCCCCAGATGTATCAAACAAAAATGAACTTAAGTATGAATTACCACCTTACCCAAAATGCTTGTTCTGCCCCTGTTGATTTGCTCTTTTAATGAAAAAAATCTATGCTCTTTGACAGAAAAAAAAGCACCAATAATATGCTACTGAATTGAGAAAATCAATGGTTCATGGATGCTAATTTTATCTGTGTCTTAGGGTGCTTACTTTTATCTTCTTTGAGCCATTTCACAAGTTTTTAACCGTTACCCTGCTAAATTTCTAAAATGGACTGATCTATCATTCAGTTTGGGCAATATCATTTATTATTTGAAGGGCTGTTCACTGAAAATTTACTAACTGAATAGCGAACATTACAGACCGCGCGGACGTGCAGTCAGATCTTGATTTTCACTGGTCACCGAGGCAGAATCACTTGCCACCAGCAGGCTAAAGGTTAATCATTCAAATAAAGCCGTAACATAATTTTGGCTAACGCTATTGATTGGTCAGTAAAGTTATGGTACGAATAATGGCCAGTTATTGTTTGATTTCATTCATGAATTTTAAAATAAACAGTCCGTATGAATAGGTGCTGTTTGTTTTAGATAATATGTCATCATAGTCAATTAACCTCAAAAGGGAAGCTTTAAAATCATGTTCATTCAAAGTTTTTAACACGTTTATAGGAAAATATTAGTACATAATACATATATTGGAAATGAAAATCTTAGAATTTTCGACTAAATCTACAGGCATATCATTTGACACCATAGAATGCAACCAAACAAAATGATAGCAGACTCAGTTGAAATAGTCTGATCATGAGAGGTTAGGAAATGTGAAACACCCCTCATGATATACAACATTGAATAGATTATAATCCATGAATTAGTAATTATAACAATTATAGCTTGGACAAAGGGTTTGAAACTGAACTTTGTTTGGCAGTCACCATTGTCCAACTATGTTGTACTTTTATGTATCGAAGGTCATTTTCCAGTAGCAGAGTGTTAAAGACTGCTAAAGATCGTGAGAAATAACACTTAAAAATTCAAAATGACTTTTTTTATAAACATAGTAACTTGTTAATTCTTTAATCTGTTATGAAAATTCATGTAACTTAAAGTACACTAGGATTAGTGGATTAATGTCTGACAATATTTTGAACTTCTACACCATAAGAATTTAACAGCTATCACTTTTAATTGTTATCCTCTTAATTCCATATTGAAGTCTTTCCTTATATTGGAATTGTTCTGTCTTTTCCATCTGTCCACTCTTCCTCCTCTCTGCCATTCCTGGATTTTACTTCACTGAAAACTTAATTCATGATAATTGGTTACAAGAGAAATTGAAGAGCATTTATTTTATTATTATAAGAGCCACCACTCTGTCTTGAATATATCCCCTTTAGCCTGCTGGCGGCAAGTTATTCTGCCTTTGCGACCAGTGCAGACCAAGATCTTGGTCTGCACTGTTCGCTGTTCAGTCAGTAAGTTTTCAGTGAACACCCCTTTGAATAATAAATGATACTGCCCATATTGAATCATGGACAAGTCCATTTAAGAAACATAGCAGGCTAAGGGTTAAGCTCATTAGAGTACACTGCTCTAAGTAAGCCATTGTTCTGTCCAGTGTCTTTTCCAGCAAACAACATGATGTCATCTCCTCTATAAACTTTTTTTTGCCAAATAACTACAGAATGCTTTGGTCTAATATCACATTTGATACCATGTTTACTTATGACTGGTAAATGACCCATAATTATTGATTTGAGTTCAGTATGTCAAACATCCAGTGCATAGTGACCAAATCATTTCTGTTCCTTGTGCAATTACTGAATGCATCAGGGGGGACATTTTGTGTTCTATGAGCCCTTGTTTCGATTCTAATATGCGCTTGATAAAATATAGTAGCACTCTTTCTTGTTCGCAACAAAAACATTGACATCATAATGTCATTTTAGCGTAATTAAGCGTGTTTTAACAGAAACAAGCATGTTAGAATAATATATAAAGATGTCAACATTCCATGAATAAAAAGTCGTAAGTGAAAAACAGTAGTTTTGAGAAAACTGAAAAAAAACTGTACATTTTGTTTTACAGATTTCTCGCAGAAGCTGTATGTAACAGATATGACATCTTGACATTAACAAAATGTTTTTATTTAATTAACAAAATGATATGATTTAATGGTCAGGTTATGACCCTTTTACAGTGCAGTCTCAGAAACTGTGTAGGTTATAAAATGTCATATGTAACTATTACAACATTATATAATTCCTAGGACTTCAATGTAAAGAAAATATATATTAAAAAAACATTGAATAACACTTCTGTCGAGCCCGCTTGCAGAAGCGAAGACATAGTTGGCCAAATGGCTGTCTGGTGTATGTGCTTCTGTCTGTCTGTCCGGACCATAACTTTGACATGCATGGAGCAATCTTGTTTATATTTCACTCCGGGAGAACTACGTTCCAACGTAAGTCATGTCTCAACGATATCATGTGACATATCTCAACGACTTCTGGTTACAGTATCGCTCAATATGACACGGCTTATATTATTTTCATATATAGCAATTACTTTTATGATATTTACTTATGTCTTGACTTGAACATGTATTCAGATTCTAAAAGTAATCGCATAAATTTATCAAAACATTTAAATTTTAAAAACAGTTGTCTGTTATTTAGAAAATAGAAGCATTTTGCTATTTTCCAGAATAAAACAAATATACTACATTTTTCAACAGCAATACTTACTGACAGTCAATGATCGATTAAAGGCAATGCCAGTTATAATCTTAGAAATATATTACTGCAACTGCTTTATCATAAACAGGCAATATTTATTTAATATGATGTTCCTCATTCTAACCGATGATGTTACTAACTCTAAACGCGACATAGGTAAGCGTTACTGACACTCATCGAAGTCATGCAGCTAAACATTATTTATATTCGAGTGAAATGTACCAGCAAGTCTGTGACTGAAAATCAGATTTTGTTCAAAGTATGTACATATGTACTAGTATTTTTTTATCCGTTTCTTTTATTATCATTTGACGGTTTCCCCAAGATATCTTACTAGCAATATGTACGGGGTAGCGTGGAGTTGACTTATACTATTGCATGCACACACCTTAATTATTATTAAGTCTGTAAAAAGATTCTTTTGAAGCACAGGACGCAACTAAGAAACCTGAAGTAAGCATGTAATCGTTGGTTATTAGATTTGTATCTAGGTATATGCACGCGTTCTGCAGCGGAAATAGAGAAATATTGCGCGACTTTATAAAGAATGAATGCTTATTTATCGATGCAAATCTAAAAATCTTTTTATAATTACTACGTGTATTATTCATTATATCAATGATAAAAAAATTGTTCTTTAACCCAAGTGGAACTGAAAATGTCCTAGTTAAAGGATTTAAAAACATGACGATATCCATGAAACTGACGTCACAACTGACGAAACGCATCCGAAATAAAACTAAAACGTCAATATTTATAGGTTATTGACTTTGTATGTGGATATAATGCACTTGTTCTGCAGCAGTAATATTGCGCGACTTTAGGAGCAATATTATCCGCGAAAGAACGAGTGCATATATCCACATACACAGTTGATAACGTTTTTATTACATACCTACTATCAAGTAATTACTTTATGTCTAAATTTTCTTTCTGGTACGAAAAACAGGAGAAATACGAGAAGAATTTCTCCGAAAGTCTAATAAACAAATCAAGCTGACGCGCATTCATATTTTCCGCAAGTTGAAACGTCAAATAGATGTCGCAACGTGCGCGTGGACGTCATGGACATCACGCGATTCTTTCCATTTAAACGTTTAGAAAACATTACTCTCCGACATGAAAGCTTTGTCCGCAATATGTACAGTTTAATATATGGGAGAGTGGTGCCTTTGAGTAATAATGGCCCTGCCAAGGTGATAATAGCCCGAGGGCTATTATTTTCTTTTATGGCCATTATCACTAAAAGACACCGTTCTACCATCTATTTACCTGTTTATCACACGTGTACCTATAATCGTGTAAGAAAAGTTTAAAGTGCATTTTTCATTTGTTCAAGCATTTACTGGGGTTTTTCAATTTCTATACCATTTGGATAAGAGGCTAAATGTTGTATAAAATCAAATGCCTTGATAGTTGTACTTTCTTACATAAAGCATAATTTAGGGTTGAAAAGAAAATCATTTCATGAAGAATTGCTACGAAGTTAATATACGACTGGGTTGTGCTTTCTTGCCATAATGGCACGTCTGGTGTTATAATCGCCCAAGGGCTTTATTCCGAGGACCATTATGAAACTAGGTGTGCCATTGCGGCTAGAAGGCACAGCCAGCCGTTTATTGACTTTTTATCATATACGTTCACTTCATATTTATTTTGGTATTTTCATTTTATATATTTTCCAAACACCTCAAAGAATTATTTGTTTTGCTTTTTTATCAACAATGCCATCAATATTTGACAATCGATCTGATTCAGCGACCTTTCAATCGCCATAAATAATGTTGCTTCATGACGTCAACATCAAAACGCGCTGACGTTCTGGTTACCCGGGGCCGTTATGGTTATGGCGCCAGAGGCGCACTGCGCCATTATGGATACATAAACAGAAGCCGTAATGACCGTTTTAAACGGCTTTTTGTTACTATTTATAGTAACGTATATAATAAGGAAAAATATTGCACGATCGCAGTCCAATGAAACACAATTGAAATAATTTTAGATACGTAATAAGGAAAAATACACCGGACTGGCCTTTCCGTCGACTTTACCAATGCCTGCAAAACCCAAAACCCAAAAAATCTGGCACCCCATGCGATGGCTCTCGTGCTGGTTATGACAACTTGTGCTGCTTTGATATTATATGGTATTGTATATGTGAACTTAGACAATATCATGTACCTTGAGACCTTCTCATCGTCCTATTTACATGTAGTATTTTTGTCGGTCTGAAATATGTTATTTTACGGAAAGAACATACCGTAACGCTTTAAACGATAAAACTAAAGTGGAACTTTGTTATTGTGCTTCACTTGAATGTAATGACGTCACTTCGGCTTACGGACGTTCATTTCCCGCGCTGTGGGTGCATGCTCTGCCATAAGAATGAGTACTGCAAATGAAGTGTTTCTAACTGCTTTTAAATTTCTGTTGTTATTTGTAAAATACGGCATGCAACAAAAATGATCTGTCAGAATGAAACGCTAATTTTTATACGATATGCAAAAAAAAAAAATCAGTTATGTGTTTACGAACTCGACAGAAATATCCGTCCTGAGGGCACTTGCGCCTTGTATGGTTACGAGTTATGACGTCTCAGGTTCCTAATACATTTGCACGGCGTAATAATAATTATTATATGCGGACAAAATGAGCAATACGTCTGCACATGGTGACGAAAACATTTGTTACGAAATAGCTAATTTATGTGGAAAGTTCTTGAAGTAATGCTTTACGATCCTGATTATCTATACAGTATTGATTACCGGCGTACGCATGTACGTACTATCTAATAAGTGTAATTTTCTACAAGTTCAAATGGTAATTATGATGCTGAGACTTTGCAACACTGTATGTGAGACGTTGTCACATAATGTATGTTATCGTTGCGGCCTTGCAACATTTATGTAGCTTTCATAAGTGTATTTGTAACTAGTTCGTTGTATCTTGCAAAATGCTGCAAATAGCTAATATATCTTCTACAAATCAAACTTATCTTTTCAGTTTTGAAAACGTAAAATATATGCTTAATTACACATAATAAGTGAATCAACAAGGTCATTCGAAGCGATACCGTAGCTTCATCGTTGAGGTATGTCACATGATATCGATGAGACTTGACTTACGTTGGAACGTAGTTCTCCTGGAGTGTATTTGGCATGAATGTTATCCTCAGTGAGATGGAGTGTCATGTGCAAACCCCAGATTCCTATCTCAAAGGTCAAGGTAACAGTTGGAGGTCAAAGGTCATAGCAGATCTTGTCTGGCCCATAACTTTGACATGCATTTAGGAATCTTGTTTATATTTAGCATGAATGTTTAACTTAATGAGATGGACTCTATCTCAAAGGTCAGGGTCACAGTTAGGGGTCAAAGGGCAGGCTCGACATGTTGCCCGTGGGCATCTAGTTTATAAATTTCTGTTTTTTCGAGGCAGTTAATGTAAAACTACTGTAAAAACTTGTTCAAGTTACGGAAAAAAAAAACACATATTCAAAATTTACAGCACATTATTGATTTGGCTATAACTACTTCATTACTTTTTCATAAGTTTGTCTGCTCATTATAAATCACTTATGAAAAAGTATGTATTTTCTGTTTATTTCAATTAAATTTCCTATTTGTTCTGCTAGTTTTTAAAGGGACTAACCCACACATTTTAGGCGAAAGATCTAAAAAAATCCATAAAAAGTCACTACTCTGAAAGTGACTAGTGGTACAAATTTATTGACATAAGATTTTTACAAAATATATTAAACATGTTGTGCAGAAGGTGGTAAACCATTGCAATACTTTGCAGAAAATTTACATTCTTCTTGCATTTTTACCAATAACTGACTTTTATTTTCACCCACTTTATCATTTTTCAATGTCATATCCTTTCCGCAGCCTTAACGTACTAAAACGTATTAGTGTCTGATGGCCCTTTCACGCTTCCGTAGAAACAACATTTATTACACGAAACTTATTTTGAAAATATTTCTGAAATGTCTAGGTCTGCAGCTCTCAAATACGGTTATATCTTACATCTGAGGCATATACTGACACTCTCAGACAACATCAAAAATGACATTTTGAGCGATTTGATGAAGTTCCAAAATTATCAATGTACCCTTGGTCCGTTACGGACCCATGTAGGATTACTGTTTATCCAGAGCTCAAATATTTTTTCATAGATTAAAAGCTGACATGCTGTACTAAAGCCCAGGTAATTTCAATTCGTAATAAAGTGCTGAAAATTGGCTCCCCAATAGCCAAAAAAAAAAAAAAAAAAAGTCCATGCGCATACATTTAGACGGGGTGACCCCTGCGCGTGACCCATGACTATCTACGAATCAAAATGCGGCTTTCGTTTTCAAGTTTAGCATTTCTACTTTCATTTTATTTACTTCCGGAAATAGCTGAAGGTTGAGGGACGTCATTTTCTGTGTTGTCAAAAACATACATATGCCTGGCGAGATTGCATAAATATGTGCTGGCCGTCCTAAGGTTATTAGAGAAATCATTTTTTATCTAAAAATCAGTGCTTTTTCAACATTTTTTAACACGTCTGTACGAAAACTGACGTTTGAGACAAAAATGGCTAAACTAAAATGCATTTTAAGAAATCTATATATCCTTTCCACAGCCTTAACGTACTAAAACGTGTTAGCGTCTGATGGCCCTTTCACGCTTCCATAGAAACAACATTTATTACACGAAACGTATTTTGAAAATATTTCTGAAATGTCTATGTCTGCAGCTCTCAAATACGGTTATATCTACATCTGAGGCATATACTGAAACTCTCAGACAACATCAAAAATGACATTTTGAGCAATTTGATGAAGTTCCAAAATTATCAATGTACCCTTGGTCCGTTACGGACCCCTGTGGGATTTCTGTTTATCCAGAGCTCAAATATTTTTTCATAGATTAAAAGCTGACATGCTGTACTAAAGCCCAGGTAATTTCAATTCGTAATAAAGTGCTGAAAATTGGCTCCCCAATAGCCAAAAAAAAAAAAATAAATAAAAAATAAAAGAAGTCCACGCGCATACATTTAGACGGGGTGACCCCTGACTATCTACGAATCAAAATGCGGCTTTTGTTTTCAAGTTTAGCATTTCTACTTTCATTTTATTTACATTCGGAAATAGCTGATGGTCGAGTGACGTCATTTTCTGTGTTGTCAAAAACATACATATGCCTGGCGAGATTGCATAAATATGTGCTGGCCGTCCTAAGGATATATACAATTCTATGCCAAACTTGGTGGAAACGAACTTGTTGAAAACTTTCACCCAAACTGAGAGTGAGTAGATTTAAATAAAATGATCAAGAGATAATTTGCCTTTACTGCAGGATGATTGGTCGAAGTGACATTAAAATTCTCTTTTTTAAGATTGACCTTATTTTGTTGTGACGTGTTTCTAGCATTTGTTCAAGATTTTGTTCAATAAGAAAAGTAAGCAAGACTTTATAAAGAGCAAAACTATTTAAAAAAGGAATTAATCAATGCAATTTAATTAGAATTTCTGTCTTGTATTTATTCCAAAGTTTGAGGTAGCTTTTATTCCTCTGGAACTGAAAAATTCCGATGATAATTAATTGATGGGGTATTTATTTAACTCTTTAACCAAATATTTAACACTGTTACATCTGGAATGAATTGAAATAGATAAGAATTTTTCAAACATTGAATAAATTCTTTGCTTATAAGGTTATAAAATTGTGTTTGATAACTAAAACTTCAGCATCTGCAGCCAATTGTATAAAAACTTTAACCGCACGGTAACCACTAAATGCCAGTAACCAACATGGTAACATCATGGTAAGCGATTGTATAAATAACGTCAGTCGTGGTAACCACAATATAACCATGGTTAATTTTAACACACCTACGGGAGCTTGGTAACCACAAAGTAACCACTCAAACATGGCCGCCGTACAATTGGACGTATTTACAGACAAAATTTGACGGACTTGGCGAATGAAAAATTACGCAAAAGGTATTCAGGTGTTATCTGACAACATAGACAGACTTGTTGGACCAACTTTGGAACGACAGACACAACGGAACCAAGCTCTGACACTACAGCAACAGATTTTATTCGACGGCGAATCATGAGTGAATTTAATACCGTTATAGGGCTCCCGTCTGTAATTCACTATTCGGTTGTATTAACGAGACCCATTTTAAAATATTTTCATCCGTTTATCCGCAATGAGGCCGCATTTGTTAGTAGAAAACATCAACAAAGTATCAATGTCCGGGCGTACTGCGACCACAAAGACCATTGCCCACTAGCTCTACAGTACATTAAATACACATTGATTCAGTATGTGAAAAAAAGAAGCAAACATCTCACTTGATAATCCACATTCAGCAAAACATGTTTGTAGCCATTTCAAGAAGCATTTCCTTAAAATTACAGTCCTACTGTCACTATAAACAGACATTACTCCGAAGATACTTTTAAAATCCATAACTTTAATTAAATGCACAGATTCTCTCTAGTTAATGCAGTTGTTTACACTGTTTAATAACCTTGAAATTGGTAAAACACAATATGTACTGTACACACGTGTATTGATGACATCATTATACTGATGACATCATAAAAGTGCCTTGTTCAGAGGACTGTATGGAAGGCCAGTTATGCGCGCAGTGCATTATTGGAAAATTTACCGCAGTTAAATTGATATTTTACGTGGTTAGGTTACCGTGCGGTTAAACTGGTTTATACAAGAGAAAATAATCAGTGGTTACCTAACCAAGGTATATACCGTGGTTATAGTTTTACCGTGGTATATTTTAACCATTGTTTATACAATTGGCTGCTGATTGGTTGTTTCATCGCACACTTTTGAAATTGACCAATGGCATGGTTGTAGTCAAAGACTGGTTTCCAGTTCAAGTTTTATAGCTGTTGACCCAGACTGTCTGTTCTTATAATCAGTCTTAAAACTGAGCAGGGGCATGGTTATACTGTGAGACTGGTCTCCATCCTTGAAATTTAGTGGTATCAATGCATGTATCCCTTCCAAACAAAGAAGTGAAGTCCGTTTTAGCAGTTTTTTGTGTGTTTTTTTTTCACCCAAAATTCATAAAAAGATTTTGCATACACAGCACAACCTCTGCCCACCAACACACATACCTGCACCCTCCTCTGCATGGTAAATGCAGAAAAATGCTTATCAGTTAATTGGCAATGCTTTATTTCTAGTAAGCCTTAAACCAGTACTGACTCTAACATTTCTGGTAGTTTGTGAGTTATTGTTTTTCTTGACAGAATAATTATATCCTTTTTGTTAGACATTTTCCCCAACCTCCAGCTATGTTATCAAAGGACTGACCAGAGACTTAAAAAAGATACCTTTCTTTTAAGGTTAAAAAACATTTTTAAAAACAAAAAAAAAGATATTTAGGTATAAATTTACAATTTACAATGGTACAATTTACTTTTAATATACGTCGGGATTCCGTGACGTCAGCCAATTTGTATTAACATATCACACCAGTCTCGATCATTGACGTAATTCTTCAGATATTGAATGGGTCAAGTAGAGTAATGGGGGATAAAAAGTTCAATTTTAGAATTGTTAAATCTGGAAATGATATTTAGAGTGTGCTGAATAATCTGTTTGTTGATATCAATTATTTGTAATATGACACTTAATGCATCTTCAGTGTTGTCTAGGGGAAGATCAATATGGGTGGATAAATTGTATAACTTCTACAAAGCTAATGTCATCCAAATTTATTCTTAGATAATTGGAACATAACAAACTATAGGATTGTATTTTAAGTTATTTGATCACTATTTGGGCGAAACGTTTTTATATGTCCGTGAAATGGGAAATATAATAAATGTGGTCAGTCATGCAGCGGAAGGCAGGTGGGCAGCATCCACTAAAGTTGTGATCAGTTCTTAAAAACTTCTTATCCAATGTTTACTAATTTACAAACTTAGTCACAATGTTAATGGGCACAACATCTTGGCCAGGCTTTAAATAATCAGCTGAATTATTCAAGAGGTTCTAGATATGTTGCCCTCGAGTTTCCAAATACCTGTGAAAACTGACAGGTGAAAACTGACAGTTTCCACTTTCAGGTCAGGCATATGTTCTCCATCACAACTGACAAAAGACATTGTGTCTGAAATCATTTGTCCTTCACTTCTGGTTAATGTTGGGAAGGTGGCAGTTATTAGAGGGGAACATGTTAGCACTGTTTACAGAAGCCAGAAAAACTGGTTAGCTAAGGTCACTAATTGCAAATCAAGTGCCCCTGACTGCTGCTGTTTCAAACCATGGTTGTAGAATTCTTCATGTGTGGAAGCCATCTAGCAGTTGCTCATGGACGGCTGGTGGTTCTACCTAAGTGCTCAACCATGTATGAAATAATGCACGGTCCTCCTTAATCATAAAAAGGCGGGAAAATTGCCATATGACCTATAATACTGCAATTGCTCTCAACCCAGCTGGAATGGCACAAACTGACCTAAAATCATGTTTGCATGACTAAAAAGCAACACACAAAACAATTATCTTCTTTTTCCGAAAGTTTATTGCACCAAGGATTATGTAAATATATTTGTAGAAGCTGTGAACTATTGAGTGAGTGAATGCCCAGTTACAGCAATAAATGCTTGTATGCAGTGTGTAAATAAGACTTTCATACAGTTTTTTCAAACAGTGCTAGAATTAAGTCCTATCGGATCTATAATCTATTTTGCATGGTAAATGGTATATAAGCTGCAAAACTAGGTCTAATTTAGTGAGATAATTTTTCTCGTAAGTGACATAAAATTAACCTAGTGAGATAACTTCTCAAGAGATACATAAACTTTTGATTATCCCACTTGTCTAGCACTCCACCCCCAGCTTATTTTAAATGTGAAGGGGGATATGGTCGACATTTTTTCTTGAGCATAACTCCAAAAGATGGGTAGTATACAATAACCATAACACTGCCTTGCTTATTTTTTAGCTGACCTGAGCCGAAGGCTCATGGTGAGTATTAGGATCGATGAATGTATGTCGTCCGTCTGTCCATCCTCCATTCATATTTAGTTTGTTTACACTCTAGCATCCACAATTTTGAAGCAATCTTAATCAAATTTGGTCACAATGTTTTTGGTTACAAGACCTCGGATGAGTTTGATTATGGGCTAGATCAGAACAGTATGTCCAGAGTTATGTGCCCTTGATTGACAAAATTTGCTATATTTCAATTTGTTTACATCTAGCATCTTCATTTCTTCGCCAATCCTAATCGTATTGTTAACCTGGACGGCCAAAGATTGCTGAAATAAAGTTAAACAGCATTGTTACGGGGCCACCACCTTAAGAACTGTTGTATTTGAATTGTCTTTAATATAATCCTTATTCCTTTTCAGGGTTCAACGATCTGGGAAACAAAATCAGATGAGGAACTTATTAGTGAATGGAATGAACATGAAAAGAACAGTTTTAACAAAGTGTCAACACATGAAGCATGTTGGGACCTTGCTAAACGCGGAGGTGTCGGGGAAACCCCACTTCACCTTCTGTATCTAATGGACAGTGCTGAACATGTAGAAACTGCCAAAATATTGCTCAATATGTACCCCAAGCTGGCCTTGGATTTTTATGAAGCTGATGAATATTATGGTAATTTTTTTGACTGTGACTCAATGCAGACTTGGAGCGCCGGTATAAATTACAGACTCCGGTACATACCGGATTAACTAAATTTGAACGAAAATATCATAAATGTATATATTTTGTAACCATGGTGATACTAACCCTAACTTTTAGTCAGTATTTTATGCATATTGTATACTAAATCCATGCGGACATGCAAAAATATGCATATTTTTGCCGTGCGCTACAATTGACAATCACTTTCGGGCATGCGCAGAAGACCGCTCCAAGTCTGCAATGAGTTACATCGAATTTTTTTTCCTTGTTAAAAGTGTAGTGCTGTAAATAGTGCTGTAAACATTATAACAGATAACATCACCTCAGGGAAAAATGGATAATTCCATTGATGTAAAGAAGCACTTTTCCACTGAGATGATAATTAAACTGTAAGTAATAATGTACTGCAGACTGCTGTATTGGACCTGCAATGACTTTGCAAATTTCTGTTCAGTAGCATAATCTCAGTATGCCATTTTGGCATTCTTGCAACTGGTAGAGAAACCCATGTACTTAATTGACCGCATTAATGAACAAGTAATGCTGAAGAAGATAACAGGATACTGAAATTATTCATTTGTTGACATTACAGGCCTGTTATAAATCCCTTACGATAACTGAAACGATAACATGTTTGATAATTATGATTTTTGAGTCGGCTAAACGATGAAATCGTTTTGACGAGTCCTTGCTATCCAGCGATTCTCTAAGTCTAAATGGACCAAATAACACAGTGAAGGGATGTAGTTCCATTAGATTTCTCAAACTTCAAACAGTTCACTGCATGAATGAAGTTAAGTTGTGTCAATTCCCTTTGCTATGACCAATATACGATGTAATCTGTCATATTTATGACTTGTAATTGTGCAGTACTCGAATGTAACTCATTAAGCATAAATGTGCATTTTAAGAATTGCGCAGGCTTAAAAAGCTTGGGTAACATCCAGCGAAAGACAAAAAATAGTTCCACAGGGCTCCAGATAAGATGCGTATTAGCGTAAATTACGTATAGAAATAATGCAAATACGCATGTCTAATAATTTCTAAGCGTATAAAAACGTATATAAAATTACAGAAACGCACACAATGCTTTTTTAAAAATAAAATCTGAATCGTATGGATGCGTTAGGTAACATAGCCGATCAGCCTTAATTCTCCCACATTGAACGTAAACACGCATCGTATGATTTCTATAAACTTTGCGTGGGTTGAATTTTGCAGTCAGTAAACGGATAAATTATCGGAAGAAGAAGCTCTTACTGGTTTGTTTAGTTACTACTGATTTTAAAATGATTTTAATTCTTACTTTTCGAGAAATAAACAAATCGGCGAAACATTAAATTGTATTTTCTTGTAGTTTTTGAAATCGAAAGTAGATCGTCTATGTTTGGCTGCTTTCAGGAAACGAAACAACTTTTTTATGAAAAGATTTAAATAAGAGGTAATTTAACCATCAACTTCAATGTCAGATACTGCCAATTGCTGCTAAATGTCTTCGTATCATCACAATTTGTAAAATATATTGTTAAAACTGGAGAAAAGTGTAATCGTATCCGGATATAATATTTTTGGTAAATATCGAGCTGTGTTATGAAATTTTAAGAAAAAAACTAAAAACAAACTGAAACTGGTAGACTATACTGTCAGTACATCAATCATTAGCCGACTCAGGCCATTCAGGCCTTTGATTCTTCATTAAAACGTTCCAATACAGAAAATATTTTTGTATAACATTACAGTATGCACTTAACTTCTATCATTGACAACCTTTTTGAGTTCAACGATGCATGAGAACCATAACAATCAAACAATAATATAAACATGCTGTTGTTTAAATTATCTTGCAGGAGTAGTACATTAGATATTATTCTTAGTACACTGGGACCCCGTTATAACGCTGTCATCGGGGTCCAAGGTTCGAGACCCGCGGATCTAGCGGGGTTAAATTTATAACGCGGGTTGATCGTATCAGCGGTATTTGCAATACCCCACCCACCGGAAACGTATTTTGGACGCTGTTTTATGTTAAGAAGAAATAAGAATCGTATAAACGGGACATTTATTTACCTTAAATGCTACTGAAAAATACATTAAAAGAATTATAACGCTGTGTCATCTTCTCATTTTGTCGTGATTATAAAAGAAAATTGGTTTTGTGTATCCTGGAAGTAAACATATATAACGCTGTGTGAGGAGTGCGCGGACGTGAGAATTACATATGCACTGCAATTGCACTGGGGGTTTATGTAACTAAAAGAGAAAAAACGCGGACAGTCTTAAAAAAAATAATTTTGAATAGATTTACATGAAGGAAATCGATAAATAAGATAGAAAATTTTTAAATCAGCGTTGTTGATATACGATATTAAAAAGGGAGCACATTCTCAGTAAGGCTTTCAGTGCGTCGAATCTTCGTTATTTCCGATGAATTGAGTGTGATGATTACGAAAAACAGCTGCAGTTTATTACAAAATTCGATTTTTTATTCACTCAAGTGATCATGTCATCTGCTTACCGGTAATTGGTGCAAACTTAAACGGTTTGATAGTTGACTGACCAATGTTACACGCTTGTTATGCAAACAATCTAATTTTGACACGGTACTGATTGCATAATTGTCACATGTTTACATGTATTGAAACTTAAACAAAGGCGATACGCAAACAAGTAAGCTAGCCGACGATTATTGATTTTTGTGACAGTTGTCATGGAAAGGTGTTAAAGTACAGTACTTGTAGTTTTAACGCTGGTTATGATCAAATTAAGTAACATCCGCAGATTTTTTTTTTTTTTTTTTTTTTTTTTTTTTTTTACCCTCTAAAATTTGGGCGCCAAGGCCATACAGCGTTATACCGAGGACCGCGGTATATCGAGAAGCGTTATAACGGGTTTCGAGTGCATTTACCTTTATTTAAGGATTATCTTTATGTGATGAACAACCATGTTTGAATTCTTAAGAATATGCATTTAGTCAGCAGTAATAGCTGCAAAGACACTTAAAATATGATATAAAATCATGATTGTGGGTACTTGTACTTGTATAACTCATCATCATTTACCTTAGATCTTGTGGCTGCCCCTTATGTAGTCCAGCTTGTGACGTAATTATCACTTTCATTTTTTTTCAGTCTGATATTACGTCCAACTCAGCCACATCCAAAAACAGACATAATCATTAGTGATTAACATGCAAACATAAATTATAAGCTTCACAGTATAAAAACAAAAGCAAATGTAGGTAATACATTTATCTCGTGAACAGAAACATTTGACATCTTCTGCATAAAACCCAAAGAAAAAGAATTATCAAATATATGCATGAACTTACAGCACAGAGTCGTGCTTGATTTGTTCACCTAAAATTCATTATTCCTGGTGTACATGAAGGAACAAGCACATGAGAATAGATATTAATAGATCTCTCCCCAATGATCTTGTTGTAATTTAACTTTAGGTACTTGTAAATGTACAAATAATATTGTGCTAATACTCTTAGAATTAGCCTGAGACATTGTGCTCCCCATTATTTGCTATCCGGTACGGTACATGACGGTGAATGAAATGCACCAATACTGACATAATAAAGCTGTGACGTCACAAGTGGCGAAAAGCAAGTCAATAATATAGGTCAGTGGGTGACTTTCTTAGGGTACTACGAAGTGCTCGTAACATGACATATCACATATTAAACAAAAATAAGCACAAGAATAAATTTGCTATTCAGAAATATTTTTCTTTCCACCATTAAATCATCATTATTCTAGCAATCATGTCTGAAAGACTGAAGTACCTTAATTACACCAATTTTAATTAGTCATTGCTCGTGACTCTGTGGACAGACCATCAAGGGAGGTAACTCAAGTCACAGTTTGGGACTACCCCTTATGAGCCTGTATCTGTATTTCATGATAATTTTGGATTATCTGTCATGTTTTCATATGTACATTCATATGTTGCAATGTTACAGGTGAAAGTTGTCTGCATTTAGCTACAGTTTATGGAGATTTTGAATCTGTAAAACTTTTGGTTTCTAATGGTGCATACGTCAACCAGCGGGCTACTGGTCGATTCTTCCTGCCAGAAGACCAGAAAAATGCCAGGACTAAAACAACAAACTATGAAGGTATGAAATTTTGTTTTTGCTGTATTGTTAAGAAAGCTCTAAATAATTTAATTAACCTTTTGTTGGCTACCTAGGAAATCAAACTGAATTTGTAGATCAGTCTCAAAATTCCAGTACCTGATTGGTTGATTCTGAGCTCAGTCCTGAAAATGACCAATGGCATGGTTGCACTTTAGACTGGTCCTCAGACTTAGTTTTATAGCTGTGGATATTTGTATGAGAAGGTGCAGTCTTGACACCAGTGGTAACCTCACTGTTGGGTGTCTAACCACTCCACATGTTTAACTCTTAGCCTGCTGGTGGCAAGTGATTCTGCTTTTGCGACCAGTGTGGTCTGATCATGGTCTGCCCTATTTGTCATTCAGTATCTTTTTGGTAAGCACCCCTTTTAACAGTTAATGGAACTGTCTAAATTGAAAGATGGACAAGTTCGTTATAGAAATTTAGCAGGAAAAGGGTTAAACCATTTTCTACAGCAAATCTCTGATAACTTGAGCATACATTGAAGCAATCAGGCTGTTAGGTCTTGAGTCATCCAAATATCTGTCATTTGAGAGAAAAAATATTAGTTTATAGCCCCAAGGTCATTCATCTTAAATAAAACTAACGTGCAATATATTGCCTGAGGTCAGTAGATGACCTCAGTCAAGCTATTTTCTAGGGGTCAGTATGTCAGACATTGTATTCATTTGAGCAGTTATTTCTGGAGAGTGTTTGGACCAATGGGGTCCGGCACATGAGTGGATTGAGTTTAATGACTTATTTTTGAGTCCTAGAGCCATATTTATGAAAACATCCATACTAATATAACTACTCCCTAGACAAGGGTTTTTACCCCGCAGAAGCGAATCCAAAGTCTAACAACATCGCATAACAACGAATAAAGCTATAAGCAGTCAGTAAAATCAACGTTCTGGACCTTCATGGACAAAACAACCATTGCAATATGAGTATTAACTAAAAACTACAAACTAACCGCCAAAGTTCTATTCTCATAGCGCCAACATCGGCCATAATCCTTGTTTCAAACTTTTTTAGCTTGACTTTTCGAAGAAAAAGTAGAGCTATTGCACTCGCCGTTGGTTAAAGTTTTTTATAAAGTCAAGTATCTCTGTTACTATCAAAGCTATTGACTTGAAACTTAAAATCGTTATTTACTATCAAAGTCTACACCAGGAGAAACAATCTCCATAACTCTATTTTGAATTTTGACAGAATGATGCCCCTTTTTAACTTAGAAATTTTGGTTAAAGTTTTTGATGAAGTCAAATATCTCTGTTACTATCAAAGCGATTGACTTAAAACTTAAAATAGTTATTAAACATCAAAGTCTACACCAAGAGAAACAATCCCCTTAACTCTTTTGAATTTTGACAGAATTATGCCCCTTTTTAACTTAGAATTTTTTTATTTTTATTTTTTTTGATAAAGTCAAATATCTCTGTTACTATTAAAGCTTTTTATTTGAAACTCAAAATAGTTGTTTACAATCAAAGTCTACACCAGGAGAAACAATCCCCATAACTCTATTTTGAATTTTGACAGAATTATACCTCTTTTTAACTTAGTATTTTTTGTTAAAGATTTCGATAAAGTCAAATATCTCTGTTACTATCAAAGCTTTTGACTTGAAACTTAAAATACTTATTTACCATCACAGTCTACACCAGGAGACACAATCCCCATAACTCTGATTTGAATTTTGACAGAATTATGCCCCTTTTCAACTTAGAATTTTTTGTTAAAAGTCAAATATTTCTGTTACTATTAAAGCTTTTTACTTGAAACTCTAAATAGTTATTTACTATCAAAGTCTACACTAGGAGACACAATTCCCATAACTCTGATTATAATTTTGACAGAGTTATGTCCCTTTTTAACTTGGAATTTTTTTACTGGCAAAGCTCTAATTTAGAGTCAAGCACTGAGAAAAGTCGAGCGCGCTGTCTTACGGACAGCTCTTGTTCTTTCTAAAATCTCTAGCTGTTATCATTTTGCTTCGTACCTCATATATTTACAAATACGTGCTCTGATTGGCTCACTATTTTTACCTGACCAATTGGCGACTTAATTGTATTACGGGTTTTTCCAAAGTCGCATGATTTGTAATGACAGCTACTTTAATGAAACATTTGATCAAATAAAAATAATGAAGTGTTGGAGACAACCTTGGCTTTACAGGAATTGAACTTTGCCAGTTAGATTATTGTTTTTATTCACAATTTGTATTGCAATCGTTGCTTTGTCCGCGGAAGGTCCAGAACATTGATTCTACTGACTGCGTATAGCTTGATTTGTTGTTACGCAATGTTGTTAGACTTTGGATTCGCTCTGTGTATTGTTTGGTACGATGTCGAATTGTCGAAAAACAGAAAAATATATGAAAATATGTTGAGGTTGTTTTAAAAGTTGATTCATTTGAATAACTGAAGGCAATGTTTGAATGGGAAAATAGCTGATCATATTTTTTCCTGGCCATATAAAGAAAGTTGTTGAAAACATAGCTTCTGCGGGGTAAAAACCGTTGTCTAGGGAGTAGTTATATTAGTATGGATTTTTTCATAATTATGGCTCTAGGACTCAAAAATAAGTCATTAAACTCAATCTACTCATGTGCCTGACCCCTTTGGTAACAACCATCAGACTTTATAATATGATTGCCTGAGGTCAGTAGATGGTCAGATTTTAAGGTCACAGTTGCCTTGCAGCTGGAAACAGTTTACCATCAGGCTTAGACCTGTTACCATCAAACTTCATAGGATGATTGTCAGAAGGTAATAGATTTTGTTTCAGAGGTCATTAGGCTGAAGTGCAAGGCCAAATGGAGGAGACTGACATATTATGTATTTTACAAATAGGTTTTGTTTACTTCTTTTTTTACTTGAAAAAATAATGTCACATTGATGTTCATATTTACTTGATTATCAAAGACCTGCAAAAACCTACAGTTTAGAGAAAAAAAAATCAGATTTCCTTGCTGATTTCACTCCCTTTATGACAGAAAACAAATACCAGAATGTCTTTACTTAAGCATTTCAGTTTTACTTAAATGCTTGAGGCTTTAAAATGTATTTGTTGAAAAAAAATGTAAAAGGTACGATTTACTGGTTCTAAGAGACAGACAGATGAAAATGACTTAAAATACTATGAATAGAATAGTCATTTACAGTCTAATAGAGACGTACAAATTATTCATTGAGCTGCATATAATTGATTTTATCGTATTTTTGACATAGTTTATAATTACATATATTTGATAATTGCTAGACATACCACTTTAAATTTGTAATTGATTCTAAAAATAAAAACAAATAAATGGCTAAATTATAAGACTGTACAAATTTACCTTACCAATACTAAGTTTAAGTTTAAACAAACAGTTTCTTTCAAACATCATTACTTTCTGTTGGCATACTCTCTTAGTAAGAGTCAAGAAGATTTTAGTTTTTCTCCACTTTTATGTCCCCCGCCCCCCCCCCCCCCCCAAAACACACACACACACTAAGGCGACATATTGTTTTTCCCCTGTCTGGCATCCTTCCGTCTCACTTCATTTCTGGTCAACTGGAAAACCATTTGACCAAAACCATCAAACTTTTATATGATGATAGGGCTTACGGAGCAGATGACTTCTATTAATTTGGGGTCACTTGATCAAATGTCAAGGTCACAGGGGTCTGAACATGAAAAACCATTTCTGATCAATAACTTGAGAACAACTTGACCCAGAATGTTGAAGCTTCAGAGGATGATTAGACATGCAGAATAAATGATCCCTGGTGATTTTAGGGTTACTTGATCAAAGGTCAAGGTCACAGCGCCAGAACATGGAAAATCATTTCCGATCAATAGCATGAGAACCATTTGACCCAAACCTTCAAACTTCATAAAGTGATAGGAGATACAGAGTAGATGACCCCTATTGTTTTGGGGGTTGCTCAATCAAAGGTCAAGGTCACTGGGGCCAGAATATAAAACTGTCTCTGAAGGGCTAGAATATGGAAAACTATTTCCAATCTATAACTTGAGACCCACTTGACCCAGAGGAACATTTCCTTCCAGCAGCAAGCCAACTTGATCTAACTTGGTATATATTTTGTTTCAAACTAAAAAGCTAGCAATTGTTCATTTATACTTCTAAGAATAAAAATGACATAATACAGTGCTATAGTTACAGTGTTTCCAGTTCTTTATTGAAATATGTCAACATTTGAACAACATTACAACAAAACAAAACGTTTTAGGAGGAAGAAAATGTTTTGCATATATAACTGAAATACTGTTTGAAAGAAGTGCACTAAACCTACAAAAACAAACTGACAAATGTTCATGTTTCCATGTTTCAGGTTATGCATATTACGGGGAATATCCATTGGCATTTGCAGCATGTTTTGGCTACATGGACATCTATGACTACCTCATTGATAATGGAGCAGACCCCAATCTCCAAGATTCATTCGGGAATACGACGTTACATATGGTTGTAATTGCCGATCAACCTGTAAGTGAAAGATCTAGAGCTGCTTTGATGCATTTAAAAAAAATTACATTTTCCAGATTTTGCTCATAATGTTACAATTCAATTCTTACAGTGTCTACAAATTCAAATTGATATTTATGGTGTAAGCTATAACACTGTTTTATGCAATTGTGGTTGCCTAATTATATTTATATATTTGTGCTCCGCCTCTGATTCATGTGGGGAAGTTGGCAGTTACCTACAGAGAACAGGTTTGTACTGGTACAGAATCCAGGAACACGGATTAGCCGTTAAGTGCCTGCCGTTATATAACTGAAATACCATTGACAAAATGGCATTAAACCCAAAACAAAGAAATAAAATTTACAATAGCAGTTTCTCCATTTCACTTTGTACATTTACACTCTCATAACAAAATAGGTATCTCAATTTTACTTCCATACAGTAGTGGTTTATCAATTTCACTTACATACACAAAGTTTAACGGGTTCTCAGTTTCACATTCAGATATTGTTTTTTTCATTTTCACTTCCATTCACCAGTACTTTCATACAAATAGTGTTTTCTCAATTTCACTTCTATACAAAAGTGGTTTCTCTTTTTTATGTCCATATAACAGTGCTTTCGTAGTTTCACATTTATACAATAATGGTTTTCAACAATAATTTTACTTTTTTTTATGCCCCCGGCATCTACTGATGCGGGAGGCATATAGTGATTGTCCTGTCTGTTCGTTTGTCTGTCCGTCCATACGAGGTTAACCAAATGGGACCGTTTCGTCTAGCATCAATACCCCTAACTAGAGTGACTTGATACTAATGCAGATGTTACCTGTGACCATTCCTCATCTTCAGACATCACTTGACCTCAGTTTGACCTTGACCTTGAACTTGACCTCATTTTGGACTTAGGTTGCTTTGTATCGACAAGGATGCCACCGGGGGCATCAAGCTTTTATTGAACGCAGCTCCTTGTTTTTCAGTTTAACTTACATATGATATTGGTTTCTCTTTCATACAACAATGTTTCTCTATTTCACTTCCTTACAGTAATAATACTGTATTTCACTTCCATACAGTATTTTTTTTCTCTTTCATACATTAGTGTTTCTCCACTTCACTTCTGTTAATAATGTTTTTCTACTGGTATATTCTGTTACATGAAATAGGGCTTTAACATATTAATGATCTTTTTATTATACAATAATTTTTTCATAATAGAAATTGGTAGTAATACTTAAAATCAATATGCAAGACAGTTTGTAGACAGAAGGTGTTTATTCTTTGATGTATAAGGCTGGTATAGCAATGTGTAGCAAGAAAATGTGTGTTCTATGTCATCATATTTATACACATTATTCAAAAAATGCATAGCATCATGCTTAATTTTTAAACACATCAAAATTACATATTTATTGGAAGTATGATGTATTATCTTTTGAAACATACAACTATTTACTTAATATGTTTCGTTTATGAATCGAGCGTCAGTCAGACACATTGTATTAACTAGTTTACACTGATCAAACTGTCATGGCGTTTTTTTTTTATTATTCAGAAATATCCTTATCTACTTCCAAAATCTGCTGTAACAGAAATATAATGATGCTAATTTATATGTAGTTCTACCAAGCCATTCATTCCTTGTGACCTAAACTGATTTAAGGACTTCATGAATAAATGAAAGAAACGGTAAACAATGAAAGAAAGCAAAGAAATTAGGAAGTGAACACTGCAGAAAATTAAATGTCAGTTGATCAGTTGGTGGGACAGCTTTCAAGTTGTCATAGCTAAGCCTGTAAGTGTTCTTGATGGCAACTTTTGTACTGTAGAAAAATTGCATAAAAGTGGAATCAATTGAACAAACAGAAATTACGATGACAAAAAATTTAATGAGAAATATGCACAGCTGCATAATAATTGAATTGTATCTTACTGATTGTGCGTTTCATGATATTTGAACCGCCTGTCAATAAAAACATATGTACAGTCAGGCTGCACAAAAGCAGAAAATGAACAAAAGCACATAAATCAGCTCAATTGATCGACTAAAATGACAGGAAGCAGTTCATAATCAACCGTTAGATTTACAACCGTATTCAATAATAATTGAACCCTGAATGGTTAATTATATATGCATAAACAATAACACAATTGTAAAGATGACACCTAGGCCAAAATTGTTTATTGTTTGATTCACAGACACAAATCATTATCGAGACTATGCATTTTTTTTAAATTGTCAATAACATGTAATGTTTGAAGGGCTGATCGAAAATCTGTCAGAATTCATTGAACAGAACAAACATTGTTTAAATAGGCTGTCAGTTTTGGTTTATAAGCTTGACTATTTGAAAAATAGGTAGAGCTATTGGACTCACCCATGCGTCAGCATCAAGGTTTTAGTTAAGTTTTTAGCTTGTCTGATTTTTGAAAAAAATATACGAGGTAATGTTGTCGCTTGATTTTCGGCGTTGGTTAAATTTTTTGTTTAGGTCCACCTTTTCTCAAAAGCTATAAGAGCTACTGCTTTGAAACTTTGCACACTTGTTTATCATCATTAGGTGACTATGTAGGTCAAGAACCATAACTCTGGTTTGCAATTTGTCAGAATTATGGCCCTTTTTATACTTAGAAAATTTGAGTTTCTTGGTTAAAAGTTTTGTTTAGGTTCACCTTTTCTCAAAAACTATAAGAGCTACTGCTTTGAAACCATGTGCGCTTGTTTATCATCATTAGGTGACTATATAGGCCAAGAACCATAACTCTGATATGCATTTTGTCAGAATTATGGCCCATTTTGTACTTAGAAAATTTGAGTCTCTTGGTTAAAATTTTTGTTTAGGTCCACTTTTTCCCATAACCTATAAGAGGTACAGCTTTGAAACTTTGCACATTTATTGATTATCATTAGATGAGTAAGTAGACCAAGAACCATAACTCTGATATGCATTTTATCAGAATTTTGGCCCTTTTTGTACTTAGAAAGTCTGAAGAATAACTGCTTACATATTGTTGAGCACTTGCAGACGAGTGATGGGACCCGCAGGCGGTGCTCTTGTTGTATGTTATCTGGTATCTCAGTGACCATTGAAACTTCACAAGCTTATTCACTTTAATATACAGACTTACACTGCACAGGTTCCATAACTCTGTTTTGCTTCTTTACAAAATTATGCCCCTTGTCTTACTTAACAATTTTGGATTATAGTTTTTTATGTAAGCTGGTATCTCAGAACCTACTTACGGGAATGGTTCCAGTCATCACACGCTTGTTCACTGTGATGATCAGATGTGCAGTGCACAGGTTCCATAACTCTACTTTGCCTTTTTACAAAATTATGCCCCTTTTAAGCTCACCTGTCACGAAGTGACAAGGTGAGCTATTGTGACCGCTTGATGTCCGTCGTCCGTCAACAATTTCTAAAAAAATCTTCTTCTTGAAAACCACTGGGCAGAATTACACCAAACTTAACAGGAATGATCCTTGGGTGGCCCCCTCTCAAAATTGTTCAAAGAATTGAATTCCATACAGAACTCTGGTTGCCATGGCAACTGAAAAGAAAAACTTTAAAAATCTTTTTGTCCAAAACCACAGGGCCTAGGGCTTTGATATTTGGTACATAGCATCATCTAGTGGTCCTCTACCAAGATTGTTCAAATTATCCCCCTAGGGTCAAATATAGCCCCGCCCTGGGGGTCACATGTTTTATATAGATTTATATAGGGAAAACTTTGAAAATCTTGTTGTACAAAACCACATGGCCTAGGGCTTTGATATTTGGTATGTAGCATCATCTAGTGGTCCTCTACCAAGATTACTCAAAATATCACCCTAGGGTCAAATATGGCCCCGCCCCGGGGGTCCCAAGTTTTACATAGACTTATATAGGAAAAAAAGTTTAAAAATCTTCTTGTCTGAAACCACAACACTTAGACCTTTGATATTTGGTTTGTAGCATTGTCTTATGGTCCTCAACCAAAATTGTTCAAATTGTACCCCTTGGGTGAAAAGAGGCCCTGCCCTGGGGGTTCCAAGTTTTATATAGACTAGCTTATATAGGAAAAAGCTTTAAAAATCTTCTGTCTGAAACCATACGACCTAGGCTTTTGATATTGAGTATGATGCATTGTCTAGTAGTCCTCTACCAAAATTGTTCAAATTATGCCCCTGGGGTCACTTAGTTATTATGTTAGTTATATAGGAAAAATACTTAAAAAATCATCTGATCCTATTTCCAAGACTGTTTAATTATAATTACCAGATGACCCCAAGTAAAATGATGTCACTTGACTGTGACCTTGACCTACTGACCTACTTTCTTGTTTTTTAAGATACAGCCTTGAGATTTTGATGACATACACAGTTTTGCACACAAATCGTAAAACTAAATTTCATTGACCATGAATGTGACCTACTGATTTTCTTAATATTTTATCATCAGTTTGACATTTGAAACATGTAACTCATATTACTCAGGTGAGCGATCCAGGGTCATCATGGCCCTCTTGTTTACTTTTATAATCATTCAGCTGACAAAGCTGTTGAATAGTTGAGCGTTGCTGTCCTCCATTAGCTCTTGATCTATTACACATCTACTTACCCTGCTAAATTTCTATAATGAAATTGTCCATCTTTCAGTTTGAACAGTACCATTCACTGTTAAAAGGAGTTGTTACCGAAAAGATACTAACTCAATAGCAAACCGTGCAGATCATGATCAGACTGCACAGATGTGCAGTCTGATCATGATCTACACTGTTCGCAAAGTCAAACCAGTGGTGTCCAGTTAAGAGTATAGTTATAGGAATGATTTGTTTGGAGTCAGGATAATGTGACTAAGATGGGTATCATGTAATGTGTCATTGGCTTGATATTTTATTTAGACAGTATGATAAAGTTTAGCATTGTGCTCACTACTACAATATAGTTACCATCATAATTTGACTAAACCACTGATTAATTACCTTAAACCCAAAATCGCACCCACTCCATAATGAAATAACTTTTAAAATCAAAGCCTTGAAATGTCTGATGGTTGTGGGTTTTTGGTTGATTTATTTTCTGTTTAAATGCCAGTCTATGAATATACATGAATGAGAAATAAATACAAATTTAATGTGCCTCATATCTAAGATGAACTCTGCCTGACCCAGCTTGTGATGTAACCATGGGCTGGAATACCTTATCATTGATAGATCTTATATAATCTAAATGGTCAGTGTGAGTGGATACAGCTTGAATAAGAACTGCTTGTTTATTGATAATTCATCCGCATTGTTCATGAATGGGACTATTTTGTGTAGCACATGAACATCCTTTGGATGTGATTTGGAATCAAATAAAGATGCTATGATTGTCAGAAATACACTTTAACTTTGGTAGCGGGATAAACCCGCAACCAAAAACTGCTGTAGTTTTTTTATAACTTTTAAGACATGATGTTAAAACAAAGCCTTCAAAATCACAATGCAATTGTAAATAAGTAACATGAATTAACATCTTTTTTTTCGAAATTATCACATTGCTTACATTACATTTTTAGCAGTTCTAAGAATATATCATAAAAAAGGAGTACGATATTCTCAGTTGACGCATTTGTACCATTTTCTCACAAAGCACACTGTTGAAAATTTATAACTAGTTATGGTTAATTTAAATGAAGTTAAAATAAAAAGCTCCAGTGTTGGCAGACAAAATACTTTGACCAGTCTCTTAACAGTTCATCTGATTGGTTGTTTACATGCACATTTGTGAAACTGACCAATGGCATTGTTGCATTTATGTGTGAACTTAATTTTTTAACCATTTTAGCCAGGCATTTGAGAAAACACAATAAGAGCAATGTTTTCATTGAGACTATTTTCTAAGTTTGATTTATTTTAGTGTAAGATGCTGTTAAACTGGTTAAAATTAGATTGTTTTCAGTGCAAATTTTTAACTATTTTTGTTGTGTAATCATATGAAATATATATACAAATGTAATTGATATAAAATAATCCAATTTGCATTATACAGAAGTGTGAGGTATTCTAGATAGTGTTTTTGTTTTAGCCCCTAGTGTTGGTGGTTACTGTTGCCTGTCGTCAATGTTCCATCCTAAGCAGTGTCAGTGTACTGACCCCTGTGACAATGAACTGGCCCCAAGTGACAGTGTTCTGGTCTCAGATGTCATTTACTGAACCCCAGTGTCAGTGTAGTGATCTGCATTTTTTAACAAAATGATCCCCTATGCCAAGTGTACTTGTGTCCAATGTCATTAAGCTTATCTCCAATGACAGTGTACCCTGGGCTCAAAAGTCAGTGTACCTGCCCCTGGCCTCTAGTGTCTATTTATTTCCAGTATAAAGTGCCAGTAAACTTATCCTTAGTGTCCATGCTCTGGGTCTCAAGTGTTGGTGCCTTGGTTCCCAGTGTTGGTGCAGTTGCCTCCAGTGTCATTGTTCTGGTCCTGAGTCACAGTGTATTGGCTTCAAATGAAAGTTTGCCTCCAGTGACAGTGTATTGGTCTCGAGTGTCAATGTGCTAGCCTCCAGTGTCAATGTACTAGCCTACAATGTCAGTGTACTGGCCTCCAATGACAGTGTACTGGTCTCGAGTGTCAATGTGCTAGCCCCTGGTGTCAGTGTACTAGCCTACAATTTCAGTGTACTGGCCTCCAATGACAGTGTACTGGTCTCAAATGTCATTGTGCTAGCCTCCAGTGTCAATGTACTAGCCTATAATGTCAGTGTACAGGGCTTGAATGTCAATGTACTAGCCCCCGATGTCATTGTACTAGCCTGCAATGTCAGTGCACTGGCCTCCAATGACAGTGTACTGGTCTCGAGTGTCAATGTGCTAGCCCCTGTTGTCAGTGTATTAGCCTACAATGTCAGTGTACTGGCCTCCAATGACAGTGTACTGGTCTCGAGTGTCAATGTGCTAGCCCCTGATGTCAATGTACTAGCCTACAATGTCAGTGTACTGGCCTCGAGTGTCAGTGTACTGGCCCCCAGTGGCAGTGTACTGATCCCCAGTGTTAATGTACTGTTCCTGCCTCCAGTTACAGTTTACTGGTCTCGAGTGTCAGTGTACTGGCCCCCAGTGGCAGTGTACTGATCCCCAGTGAGAATGTACTATTCTGGCCTCCAATTACAGTTTACTGGCCTCGAGTGTCAGTGTACTGGCCTCCAGGATCAGTGTAGTGGCCCCCAGTGTCAGTGTACTGGTCCCATTGACTGTGTACTGGTTTCCATTGTCATTGTACTGATCCATATCAATGTAGTGTCAGTGTATAATGGTACCCTATGCCAGTGTACTTGTGTCAAGTGTCGTTGTTCTTTCTCCCAAGTGTCAGTGTACTGGTCCCATTTCACTAATGTTTCTCCTTTGTGTTTTGTCTCCACATAGAGTCCATAGCAGAATTTCTCACCTGTCTGTAAAATAATCAGAAACTTTCATCGTGGATCCTAATCAAATTTTGTAAGTTGTAAAGCAATTTTTTCAAAAAATTAAGTAGACACAATGGAAAACAAAGGTGAAATCTTGGTCTGATGTGAACAGTACATCTTGAGATTGTTTTGGGAGACTGTTTATAAAGATGGGCTCTTAAAAGACTCTCTTGTGTTTATTTTTATGTTTTCCTACACTATTGTCAAATTTTGTAATTTCGTTCTAAGACTATTGTATACCCCCCACCCCCATTTATGAGAGGGCTATATAGCGTTGCTGCTGCCTGTACATCTGTCCAAAATCTTGTGTGTCCAACTCCTCCCACACTTAAATTAGCCTGATTTGCTTCAAACTTTCGCAGATGAGCAAGCTAGATGTACAGATGACCATAGAGGATTATTGTGTGATTATTAATCCCCCGCCGTGGCGGAGGGATTATAGGAATGGTCTGCGTCCATCCTTCCGTCCGTCTTTCCGTCCTTCCGTCCGTAACAAAATTGTGTCCGGTCCATATTTCCTAAACCCCTTGAAGGATTTTCATGAAACTTGGGTCAAATGATCACCTCATCAAGACGATGTGCAGAACCCATGAGTCAGCCTTGTCGGTTCAAGGTCAAGGTCAAAACTCTAGATCAAAGGTTTGAGCCTGTCATTTTGTGTCCGCTCTATATCTCCTAAACCCCTTGAAGGAATTTTATAAAACTTGGGTCAAATGATCACCTCATCAAGACGATGTGCAGAACCCATGAGTCAGCCATGCCGGCTCAAGGTCAAGGTCACAACTCAAGGCCAAAGGTTTGAGCCTTCCATTTTGTGTCCGCTCTATATCTCTTAAACCCCTTGAAGGAATTTTATAAAACTTGTGTCAAATGATCACCTCATCAAGACGATGTGCAGAATCCATGAGTCAGTCATGCTGGCTCAAGGTCAAGGTCACAACTTAGGGTTGAAGGTTTAAGTCTTCCATTTTGTGTCCGCTTTATATCTCCTAAACCCCTTGAAGGATTTTCATCAAACTTGGGTCAAACGATCACCTCATCAAGGCGATGTGCAGAACTTACGAGTCAGCCATGTCGGCTCAAGGTCAAGGTCACAGCTGAAGGTCAAAGGTTTGAGCCTTCCATTTTGTGTCCGCTCTTTATCTCCTAAACCCCTTGAAGGAATTTTATAAAACTTGGGTCAAATGATTACCTCATCAGAATGATGTGCAGAAATTATGAGTCAACCATGCCAGCTCAAGGTCAAGGTCACAACTAAGGGTCAAAGGTTTGAGCCTTCCATTTGGTGTCCACTCTGTATCTCCTTAACCCCTTGAAGGATTTTCATCAAATTTGGGTCAAGTGATCACCTCATCAAGAACTCATGAGTCAGCCATGTCAACTCAAGGTCAAGGTCACAACTGAAGGTCAAAGGTTTCAGCTCTGTATCTCCTAAACCCCTTGAAGGATTTTCATGAAACTTTGGTCAAATGATCACCTCATCAAGACGTTGTGCAGAATTCGTGAGTCAGCCATGTCAGTTCAAGGTCAAGGTCACAGCTAAAGTCAAAGGTTTACCCTTTCACTATCCATAGCAGTGGCGGGGGATTTAGCTGTCTTTCAGACTGCCTTGTTTTTACTGTAGTTATGACCCTTTGATAGTTTTGCTTTATAGAATATAGAGAAAAATCTTGTGTCTAAAAACCTTACTGGTTAGAGGATGACACAGTATATGGGGGCATCTCAGTGTGTTCAATGGAGACAGTTCTAGTTTATTGATATTCTTATTTTCACATAAAGGATTATTTTGGCACTGTTAGTTATTGTCGTTGTTTGATATCTTTGTTCTTGCTGTTGTGATCCCAAGATTATGTGACAGTGGTTTTCCAGATTGTACAGAATTTTTTTTTTTTCATATGTTACAAAATAATATTATGATAATCAAACAGCAGTTTCAAAGTTTTATTTGAGACTTTTTCTTCTTTTTTTCTAAATCAAAGTGTAGAGTGCTTACACCATTTCTCTGTACACTGGAAGATACCTATTTGTTTCGAAGTTCACATTTGCAGTGTTTTGAAAGTTGTGTTCAAAACATTTTGACTATATATTGCTTGAGTATGCACATTTCTGTAGCTTCATCTTTGCTGTGTATGTGCTGTGAAATTTTAAAACGATACTTTCTAACCTTTGGATTCTATTTTTCAAAGTTTCTATAAAAGCTAAGATGTGTATTTTCTCATTGTATTTTAAAGGTTGTAACTGTTGTTGTATGTTTGACCCCATTTTGAAGACTATTATTCTAACACTGTTGTATTTTGACTCTATTTTGAAGAGTATCTTACACTGTTGTTTTTTGACTCTATTTTGAAGAGTATCTTACACTTTTGTATTTTTGACTCTTTTCTTAAAGAGTTTCATATACTTATGTACCTTTATTCTTTTTTCAAGAGTGTTTTTTCTATATTTTGCAGGAGATGTACAAGTACATGGTCAAACATCACAAGAAGCCAGCTCAACGTGATATTGTTAATAATGAAAACTTAACTCCGCTAGCCCTTGCCAGTAAACTAGGTCGTCATAGACTCTTTAAAGAAATTTTAGAATTAAACAGTATTGTAAGTAATTTTTTGCAGTTGTACAGTCATAGTGTTATGTAAGGTCTTTAAGTTCCTACAGAGTGGCATAATTTATTTTAAAATTACATATTTGTCCTACACCAAGATGTGTCTTTATTTTTTTTGTCAGTGATCAACTATCAATGCTGAGAGTCACAAGGGAGGAGTCAGACACCTCATTGGTTGATTCTTACCAACCAATGGCTATGTTGCTTATTGAGACTGGTTTCCAAACTCGTTTTTGTAATTGTTTAGTTTTGATAGTGAAGAAATTGCCTTATTAGCCTTGTGGTTGAGCACCTGCTCTGAGTGCAGGAAGTTATGGGTTTATTCCCTCCCTGTGTCATATTGAAAAATGGTTCTACAACGTAGTCCCTTCCTAGCATGTCACTCAGCACTAAGAGGGTAGTTCTAGGCATGGTCAGCCTGGTGTCACTATAATGTGTTTTGATGGGGTATCATGTCACATGTCTATGGTGTGATATATTCCAGTGAGGCAGCATAGCCATGTTTTGCATTGTGCTCACTGCTACATTAAGACACTGTCAAATGATGTTGAAAAAGGTGTGAACTCGAACACCAATTCAACAGTGAAGAAATGAAGATCTTGATAAGCTTCTTGTATCTTTAGTTATAATTATGTCTCCCACCACACATATTGATTTACTCCAGTCTGTGTCACAAATCTTGTCCACACTCCAAGTCGAACATTTCTCATCCAATCTTCACCAAACTTGAACAAAATGTGTTTGATCATAAGACCTTGACCAAGTTCGATAACTAGCCAAATCGGTCCAAGTGGCCCTTGAATTACAGAAAATTGGCCTTTTTGCTCTTGTCTGCGCTCTAAGTGGTACATTTCTCATTCGATCATCACCAAACTTGAACAAAATGTGTTTGACCATAAATCCTTAGCCAAGTTCGATAACTAGCCAAATTGGCCCAGGCAGTTTGGAATTATGGCCCTTGAATTACTGAAAATCAGCCTTTTTACTCTTGTCCGCGCTCTAAGTTACTCTTGTCCGCGCTCTAAGTTGAACATTTCTCATCCGATGTTCACCAAACTTGAACCAAATGTTTTTGACCATAACTCCTCGGCCAAGTTCATTAACTAGCCAAATCACCCGAGGCACTTCAGAATTATGGCCCTTGAATTACCCCAAATCAGCCTTTTTACTTTTCAAAGGTATAATTATTTGTAGTGAGTAAACAGTATATAAAGACTGACTTGCTATTTAGATGATTAGGCAGTTGTGGGAGACATTCGCTTTTCTCAAAAGCAGCTCTAGTTAATCTATAAGGTGACCTATAGTGCTGAACATTGTTTTTTTAATCATCAGAAAACTGTTGTTCACTACATGCCTTTTTCAGATGCCAGAGTAATTTTAAACAAGATGATACTTAATCTTATTTAACTGGAAAATAGACGCCTTTAAACCTGAACAGTTTCAATTAAAGGGGTGAATAAATAATTGAAGAAAAAAGCTCAACTCATTTAATCAAAGAATGCAAGCAGGAGTATTCTGGATCTTAAAGTTTTCATGTAAACACAAATATCCCCTTGTAAGAACACAGTTTAATATGTCTGTAATTAAAATCTGTGATTACTTGAGCAAACTTGGTGGCCGATAAGTGATCAATAGGCACTGATTGATTTTTAGACATGTTTCTAGGCACTAGATAACTATCTGTATTGTGGCTAGCAAATAATGGTGTAATTAACCACTACGCAGAACACAAACCGATGTACCTGGTGACGCAAATTGTTTTTATCCGTATGCGTTGGTTACAAGGAACAGAGAGAGTTTAAGAGTCTGAGGTTTAATTGAACAGTTTCTACTTTAATTGAACATTGCAATATTACATCGCAATGGTATAGGAAAAAATGGGTAGCGTTTATTGCTTTCTTGCACCACTGGTTTTTTGTTGATGATGGGATGAAAAGAATTTTATATGATGATTTAACAGGTTATTGGTGAGATGTGTTTGATTCATTGTAATTCTAATGCATTTGCAGTAGCAATTTGGTGCTTTTGTTTGATATCAGATTGAACCATATATCAGCCATCTCTTCCACTCAACATTTTATCATAAACAGTCAGATAAGTAAACAGAACCCCAGTGGGTGATGTACTTATTCCTGGTTTATTTGACCTTTAAGTCACACATGGTTGTGTAGGAAAAGAGTTGAAAGCACTGTGATACCTTTGCACAATCGTAAGAGGTGACTAATAGGGTCTAAACACTTGGTTTTGCTGTGTCTCTATGATTCCAGCAGGCATATAAGTTCTGATTCCATACCTTGTAATATTATTTTCATTTTGACATAAATGAGATGTGAAACAAATCATTTTAGTCATGTTTGGAAACATATAACCTGTACTTTGTTGGTACACCATTAATCCCAAATCAGGGTGGTTTATTAATCTCCTACCGATGGAACACTGGAAGGGACTATTGGAATGCCCTCCATCTGTCCATCTGCAAACCTGGATCCTGCAATTACTCAAAAAGTATTCAAGCTAGGGTAATAAAACTTGGTATGTGAATAGAGGGCCATATGTAAATTATGCATGTACATGACTTCTGCTTTTAGGTTAAAGGTCAAGGTCACCATTGAAGGTCAAGTGAAAATTGTTTCCACTCCATAACTTTTATATGCATTGATGGATTATCTTAGTGGTACTCACAAACGTTCCCTATGATAAGACAATATTATGTGAACACATGATCTATGCTTGTCGGTTAAAGGTCAAGGTCACTGTTTAAGGTTGAGTAAAAATTTGTTTCACCCCCATAACATTTAATTACATTTAAGGATTTTTTTATTACTTCACAGAAATGTTCCCCATGATTAGACTATGTGTTTCACACATGACCCAAGGTTGTCGGCCAAAGGTCGAGGTCACTATTGAATGTGAAGTAGAATTGTTTCCCCTCAATAACTTTTATGTGCATTGATGGATTTTTTTCTTACTGCACACAAATGTACCACATGATGAGACAATGTGCCGTGTACATGATCTATGCTTGTAGGTCAAAGTCACTAGTATTGAAATTTAAGTAAAAATAGTTTTTGTTTCTTAGCTCCTAAATGCCTTGAAACATTTTTAGTCCTAACACTGTTGCTAACAACCATAAGGGACAAACACTAACAAAGTCTATACCGTAGGGGACTTCTGTATTGCCATTGCAATACTCGGTCATTTGTTAATCCCCCGCCGTGGCGGAGAGATTATAGGAATGGTCTGCATCCGTCCGTCCTTCCGTCTTTCCGTCCTTCCGTCCATCCGTCCTTCCGTCTGTAACAAAATCGTGTCCGGTCCATATCTCCTAAACCCCTTGAAGGACTTTCATGAAACTTGGGTCAAATGATCACCTCATCAAGACGATGTGCAGAACCCATGAGTCAGCCTTGTCAGTTCAAGGTCAAGGTCACAACTCAAGGTCAAAGGTTTGAGCCTGCCATTTTGTGTCCGCTCTATATCTCATAAACCCCTTGAAGGAATTTTATAAAACTTGGGTCAAATGATCACCTCATCAAGACGATGTGCAGAACTCATGAGTCAACCATGCCGGCTCAAGGTCAAGGTCACAACTTAGGGTCAAAGGTTTTGAGCCTTCCATTTTGTGTCTGCTCTATATCTTCTCAACTCCTTGAAGGATTTTCATGAAATTTGGGTCAAATGATCACCTCATCAAGACGATGTGCAGAACCCATGAGTCAGTCATGCCGGCTCAAGGTCAAGGTCACAACTTAGGGTCAAAGGTTTGAGCCTTCCATTTTGTGTCCGCTCTATATATCCTAAACTCCTTGAAGGATTTTCATCAAACTTGGGTCAAATGATCACCTCATCAAGGCGTTTTGCAGAACTTATGAGTCAGCCATGTCGGCTGAAGGTCAAGGTAACAACTGAAGGTCAAAGGTTTGAGCCTTCCATTTCGTGTCTGCTCTATATCTCCTAAACCGCTTGAAGGAATTTTATAAAACTTGGGTAAAATGATTATCTCATCAAAACGATGTGCAAAAATTATGAGTCAACCATGCCAGCTGAAGGTCAAGGTCACAACTAAGGGTCGAAGGTTTGAGCCTTCCATTTTGTGTCCACTCTGTATCTCCTAAACCCCTTGAAGGATTTTCATCAAACTTGGGTCAAATGATCACCTCATCAAGAACTCATGAGTCAGCCATGTCAACTCAAGGTCAAGGTCTCAACTGAAGGTCAAAGGTTTCAGCTCTGTATCTCCTAAACCCCTTGAAGGATTTTCATGAAACTTGGGTCAAATAATCACCTCATCAAGACGTTGTGCAGAATTCATGAGTCAGCCATGTCAATTCAAGGTCAAGGTCACAGCTAAAATCAAAGGTTTACCCTTTCACTATCCATAGCAGTGGCGGGGAATTTAGCTGTCTTTCAGACTGCCTTGTTAATTTTCAGATGGACTTTAAAATTTTGGTTAGAAAGACTTTTAGCTGAAATTGATCCCAAATTTTCAAATGAAAAAAAGAAACTCCAAGAAAAAGCAAAACCAGAAATGGATTTTGATAATTATGTTGAATTGGTTACTTTAAACGTAAAAACATCCATTATGAATGTAACCGTTTGTATGCTATTGTTTTTCCATGATTTAGATCTCAATTTTCCAGGCAGAGGTCAGTCATTTCCATGACTTTATCAAAATATGCCTCAAGTTAATAGTTAAGTCAAATAAGAGATAATTAGGACAGTTTTCTGTTCAGTGTTTGATTTGCCAGAAATAGTTTCATTTGATAGGGATGTATGTTCATTCAGTGAAAACAGAGCTATTGTTAACTGACCGTAATTGCATAAGATTGTTGAAATCAATTCACGCTAAAGTATATTGATACCATTGATGTCATTATTTGAGCGCACTTAAATAATTTTATTGCTTTGACCTTTTGTTTAACAGTAAATTAATAAGTTGTTACCCGCGTATATAGGAAAATACTTTGGCCTAGATTTTAAAATAGAAACTATGTAGTTATTGTGAAACAATATGGAAATAAATCATCCAACATATGGGAAATGAAAGTTCTAGGAAAAGGGTAGGGTTAACTGAGGGAGGAATATATTACAACACAGTGTTTGTCTATTTTATATAGGCTGGGCATGGTTTGTTATGAGAACTTTTGGATTTCAATTTTTCATCACCACATTAAATATGGAAGGTCCCAATATTGCCTTTGTCTGTATAAAAAACAAGGTTGCATTTACCTTTTGGATTTTTCTGATGTATGTTTTCTGACCATTCTTTAAAGGTTAAAGGTTTCTTTTTTTCCATGTTTACAGAAGTCCCCACCTAGAATGAATGAAACAATTATTTCCAGTCAAGTTAATGACAAGTGTCGTATTTACCTCCCCAGCATCCAGTCTAGGCTGATACTGCTTGAAACAGTACTGAAACTATCACTGAACGCTGGTCAAGGTAACAGCCTTGACCTAGAATCGAACCTGGATCACTGGCATTGTAGTCCAACCTGCTAACCACAGCACCTCTGGCTCGTTACAACTTTGAAAGTGTGAAAAAATCAATTGTTTTGATCAAAAGTTATTATCATATCTTGATATAAACCAATACGTGACAATAAGCCATTAGAGCTATCAATGCATTCAAAATACAAATAAACGACCCTCCTCAAAGTTTCTATAATTGGTCTAATTGCTGTATTTCTATATCGGTCTCCTTGGTTCCCGGCTCTGGATGCAAAAGGTCTGCTTATTTTGTCCTGGCGTCATGTCAGATAAGAATGTTTGCTTTAATGTAGTGTGCATCACAACCATTTGAACTATTGATCTATTGGAGAAAATGGTAAACAATCTTTTATTATTTGCAGCTTCTATCATTCAGATTAATAGAAAAATCATTGGTCAATTAAGACTATTGATTTGCTATGAATTAATGATCCAAGTGCTGCTTGAAGTTCTTGTTGTGTTATGAAAGCACTGAAAAGAAATAAACACAGATGTCTTGTTGGTGTTTGAAATGCATGAATCACCCCCTACATCTAGGAAGAGGGAGTAGACAGATATGAGCTTGTCTAATTTTGTACTTCAGGGTGTTGTATTTTTTGGTCTTTTCAGGAGTTTTGGCGGTATAGTAACGTGACGTGTTCTGCCTATCCTCTTACAGAAATAGATTCCATCAGTCCCAACGGGGAGCCAAGTAAGTCAGTCAGAACTATACTAAATCAAAGAGCTATTCTGCCATTTGCTATTTTGCAATTAGTTTAAACATTTCTGAAAGTACATTTCTTAAATTAAGGGGACAGATAGATCAGTCTGTTAACAGTAACTTATCAAAATATCAATAGTATTAAATTACACAAAAATATAATTTTATTCATTTTACTGCCAAACCACGTTTTTTAAAAAGTCACAAAAATACACATGAAAGATCTTTTTAGAAAATGAATATATACAATTTATAGAAATAAGGAAGTGTAGATTTTGATTTTTTACTATGAAATCGTTAAATTTAACACATATTAAATGCTCCTTTACTATAAAGCATTAAAACGCCATTATTCTGTTTGTGTTGTCATTTTCTTCCCTCATAACCTTTTATCGCTAGTTTGTAAATTCTAGATGTTTTAGTGTATTTTTGTGACTTTTCAAAGATGGGTTAAAATCCGTTCTGTAAAAGATCAAGTGGTTTATTTTTCTTTCAAACAAAATTAATTTCATACAGATTTAACAGTATTTTGATGAAAAAAATATAAAAAAAATCACAAATATTATGATACTAATTAAAGATCAAGTATTATCTTTAGCCTAGATCAAACTGTGAACAACAACGTTGACACAAGGTGACACGCTAATTGCCCATAATTATGTAATTACTGGCCATTTGATCATAACAAAAAGACGATCACACCTTTGTTACCGGCTTGAATTGAGAAGCTCATGTCATTTTGAAAGATTCCAGTCCGAAATATTAAAACAATTGCTTTCTATTTATTCAAAATATTTAACGTAAAGAAAAAAACAACAAACATAACAGTATTTTATTAGATTATTTTCAAAAACACAAAAATCAATAGTACTGGGAGACTGATGCTGCTGTTTGCCATGGAGATAAAATTCATTACCAATGTTGATGTAAACTCTACTTTCATTTTCCATCCACTTCAAAATTGACCAGAAGTGTTTTTCCCCAGGATTTTGGGGGGGGGGGGGGGGGGGGGGGTGCGCATTATACATGGGTATCCACGATAATGTTTACTACTCTGCCAAACATACTTCCCATCAAAGGCACCTATTTTTAGCTCGACTATTCGAAGAATAAGTAGAGCTATCCTACTCACCACGGCGTCGGCGTCACACCTTGGTTAAGTTTTTCGTACCAGTCCACATTTTGACAAAGTCTTTTGAGATAAAGCTTTGAAACTTTCAACACTTGTTTACCATCACCATGGCTAGTTATAGGCAAGAGTACATAACTCCATCAGGGATTTTGGCTGAATTATGGCCCCTTTTGACTTAAAAATCATGGTTAAGTTTTTCGTACCAGTTCATATTTTGACAAAGTCTTTAGAGATAAAGCTTTGAAACTTTCAACACTTGTTTACCATCACCATGTCCAGTTATAGGCAAGAGTACATAACTCCATCAAGGATTTTGGCTGAATTCATGGCCCCTTTCGACTTAGAAATTTTCGTACCAGTTCATATTCTGACAAAGTCTTTTGAGATAAAGCTTTGAAACTTTCAACATTTTTTTACCATCGCCATGTCCAGTTATAGGCAAGAGCACATTACTCCATCAAGGATTTTGGCTGAATTATGGCCCTTTTTGACTTAGAAATCTGGGTTAAGTTTTTCGTACCAGTTCATATTTTGACAAAGTCTTTGAAGATAAAGCTTTGAGACTTTCAACACCTGTTTACCATCACCATGTCCAGTTATAGGCAAGAGTACATAACTTCATCAAGGATTTTGGCTGAATTATGGCTCCTTTTGACTTAGAAATCTTGGTTAAGTTTTTCGTACCAGTTTATATTTTGTGTAAAGTGTTTGACATATGGCTTTGAAACTTTTATCACTTGTTCAGTATAATAGTCTCTATCTGTAGGAAAGAGTACATAACTCTGTCATATATTTTGGCTTAATTATTGCCCTTTTTGGACTTGGAAATTGGTTCTGATTTCATACAAGTCCAGGTTTTGTCACAACTATTTGACATATGGCTTTTAAACTTTGAACACTTGTTTATCATCATGATTTCCATCTGTAGGCAAGTGTACATAACTCTGACAACTATTTTGGCTGAATAATGGCCCTTTTTGGACTTTGAAATTGGTTCACACATTGCCATTTAGTGCAAGACTTACCGAAATCCACAAATATGGGAACATTGTTTGTCTAATGTATTTTTTTCTTTTGTCTGAATATCTGTAGAAATATTTTGATCCCATTCTTCAATCAGTTCTTCGAATAGTCGAGCGCGCTGTCATCCGACAGCTCTTGTTATTATGCCACCGAAGGGAGGCATATTAGTTTTCAACTGTTTGTTAGTTCGTTCGTTCGTCACAACGTTAACTTTTTGCATGAAGGCACTTTACTCGCGAACCACTGCACCCAGGACCTTCAAACTTCACATGCTGATAGTACTTACTGTACTTACACGGTCCCTACTGACTTTGGGGTCACCAGATCAAAGGTCAAGGTCACCAGGTCAAAGGTCAAGGCGCTGGTGGGGCATTTGTCACCAGTAGTGACAGCTCTTGTTCTAATACGTTTGGTATTTTTGTAAAAACATCTCCAGAGATACAGCTCTTATACCATAAAAAGTGGAGACTTGCATTTATTTATGTATTATTTTTTTTATAGATTACAGCTCAGCCTTAATGATTGCCATCAACGGAGAGGAGGACGACCACTTAGAAATGTTGGAGGGCGGAGTCATGCGGCAACTGCTGGATGACAAATGGAAAACATTCGCTCGAGTAAATATTTCTGAATACACTACTTTTGTCGCTATTTATAGAGATGATAAGAGATCATGTGACTTATGATAAAGCAACATGTTACAGACCCGCTGGGAACAAGAACCGCTTGACCATGAAGCCCACTAGTACTAAGTTTCAAGCTAAAAAGATAATAGTTTCAAGCTGTGGGTATTCACAAGTTATATGTTACTGAAAAATTTAACAATCTCTGTGATCATTAGAAGTTCTTACATTTTCTGTAGAGACAGTGAGTGTAATCAGAGTAGTGATTGTTATGCTCATCCATGATTTTACGGGTTTTAACCCCTGCAGAGTTATGAATTTGCCCATAGGTTAAAAAAGTATAATCCACTTACTACAAATCACTTACCCCTCATCAATGTGGGTTCAAGCCTCACACGGTGTTGAATTCTTCATGTGAGAGAGCCATCCAGCTGGCTTACAGAAGGTTAGTGGTTCTACCCTGGTGCCCGCCGTGATGAAATAATGTATGGAGGGGTACCTGGGGTCTTCCTCCACCATCAAGGCTGGAAAGTTTTTTATAATTATTGTGAAACCTAACCAAAATGAAATAATGCATGGAGGGGTACCTGGGGTCTTCCTCCACCATCAAGGCTGGAAAGTTTTATTATAATTATTGTGAAACCTAACCAAAATGAAATAATGCATGGAGGGGTACCTGGGGTCTTCATCCACCATCAAGGCTGGAAAGTTTTATTATAATTATTGTGAAACCTAACCAAAATGAAATAATGCATGGAGGGGTACCTGGGGTCTTCATCCACCATCAAGGCTGGGAAGTTTTATTATAATTATTGTGCAACCTAACCAAAATGAAATAATGCATGGAGGGGTACCTGGGGTCTTCCTCCACCATCAAGGCTGGAAAGTTTTATTATAATTATTGTGAAACCTAACCAAAATGAAATAATGCATGGAGGGGTACCTGGGGTCTTCATCCACCATCAAGGCTGGAAAGTTTTATTATAGTTATTGTGAAACCTAACCAAAATGAAATAATGCATGGAGGGGTACCTGGGGTCTTCATCCACCATCAAGGCTGGAAAGTTTTATTATAATTATAACCGGCTCATATTCGCGCCTTTATTATTATGACTGTTCTTACTCATTTTGGGGAATTAACACATACAACTCGCTTTCTGTGTTCTACTATATTTATTTTCAATATTTAATTCCAATATCCATGTCCATCATTTGTAACTTTGCATTTATTTACTAATATTCTTCCGTCAAACTTCTAACACTACTTCCTTCTATCACTACCTCTTTCCTCTAACTAACTTCAACTCCCTTCTTTCATTCATTCCTCAGCCCCTAAGATTTTTATGTATTAACACACCCGTTTACAAATATTAGCCAATAGACATGTAGCTTCCCATATCAATCATAATTACTTATTCTCATCCCAATATGGTTTCTGCTACTAGAACTCCCAGACTCAAAGAACTTGATAAGTAGGTGTTACTTTCTTTGAACCTTAATCAGGCATAACTATCCTCAATAGTTGGTCCAGTATTGTAGACATAGATTATATGCATCAATTTGTAACACCTGTATGGAACCCACATTCAAAGACTTATCAATTACTATCAGCCTGAAGCTAATGCTTTATAACTAATTACCTTTACATAAATCTCATTGTCTAAATGTTAAATGTATCTTGAATATTTATTTTAAACATTATATATAATATAAAATTTTACATCATAAACATCACCCTGTCACACATCCTCATACTCTCTAAAAATTTGCTCCGCAAATTAATTCATTTTGAACACAGTAAATATTGAAATATTGTAAAGACTTGCAAACTTCATATAAAAAGAATTACCTCAATATAAAATTTTACATCATAAACATCATTACAAAACTTAAAGACATCAAATATTTCCTTACATTTGACATTTAAGTATGATGGACATGGTAAAACAACATTTCATAAATTGTGGCATGCATCAAATCAACATATAAAACAACCATGATGATATTACAATGATATTGTTTCGAGAAATTGATCACTATCATTTTATTATCTAATATCTATTTATGACTAATAATTATATGTGCAATTAAGTCACAAAACTCCTTTCCATTCGAAAATATTTTAAGAAAGAAATTGTAAAATGCACTCTTATTTTACTTATAAATGCTAGCTTAACAAATTCCTTTCTTTTCGAAAACATTTTAAGAAAGAAACTACAATATGCCTTTTTTTTTTTTTTATTGGCATAAACTTTATACAAAGACTAACTTGTCAGCAGTCTACCTTATACTACTATTCATCATAATCATCATCATGAAGATAAAATGTTATTCTTAATTACATTTTTTTATCATCCTCAGTATCAAGTTACAAAGAATATAAAAGTGATCAAATATTTACAGCAAAATATTTCAGTGTACACTTAAAATGATTGTCTGAATTCATTGTATAAATGATTGTCTGAATTCACTGTATTCAGTGTTTGTTTGTCCGTATTTCACGATCACATCACACTGTACAAAAAATTCCACTTGGCCTCTTCATGAGTATCTATTTAAAGTCACTGTCTCTAATCACATTACTCATAAATTTTAACACATCAAATGTACTTTTACACTGTTTCATTTTCTTTTTGTTTCATTTAAATCTCAGTACAACCAGTGTTTCTGATTTCTACCATAAGAATGCCTTGTGAACTTACATATTAAACTTCTCAGAGTACATATCTTGGATTTTACTCATAAATACTTCACAGCAAGAGCATATATTAATTGCGCCATGACAAATCTATACTTTCCCCAAGGATATATCTATAGCTTACTAATTTTGAAAGAGAACCTGGATACTAAAAGTCTTTAACTAGACGTTTCCCTCTAATTCCCTTCCTTTGGAGCTAATATTCTTCAAGAACATGTAAACTGTTGGTGTTACTAGGACACAATTTTATGTTAACTTCCATCATTTTATATTTTTAAGTCTTTCCGGACAGACTTTTTGCTCTGTATGTTTATTATTACATACATTTTGAACTACAGAATTTTTATTATCACATGGGTATCACTATGCATGTAACTTGACTATACAGTCATAAATAAACAAATCAGGTTCAAGTAAGAATAATAAATGCTTGTGCAACCCAACCCCCCAGAAAGTTAAACCAAAGTACTTGCAAGATTTTAATTTGGAATTTGCATTCACAAACATCAAAATTCCATCAAACCAAATTTAGACCATTCAACACCATATGTAAAGTTAATGCTGTGGCTAAGATTTGCTCGATATCATTTAATATCATTCGACAAACTATCTAATACAATTAGGTAAGCATAATTTGCTGTATAAAATTCCCTTCACCAGCTTCACAACTAAGGCCGCCGGAATTTACGGGCCTTACCAGAGAATGTGTACTTTGTATGGAAGTTTTTCCTCACATCCTCTGGCAGGTCACCACTGTAAACCCAGACACTTTTACAGTTCCCTCCGTCACTGTTTCTGTACTTAGCCTTGTAAACAAGGGCTCCTTTATGATAACATGCTTCTTAATATCTGCCTTCATCCCATATATAATTCTGTCCATTATTTCATCTTCAGTTTTATTTAGAAGTCTTCCACAGGAGGTCACATTCTCGATATACTGCTGAACAGAGTTGTTTTCTTGACTCAAGTTCATGAATTTAGCGTACAAGTTGGCACGGTTACTGACATTGTCAAAACGATTTTTACAAGACTCCTTAAGTCATCAAAGTTCCTTTTTACACCTTCTGTTAAATTCAAGTACCACTGTTCTGCACTTTTAGGCATTATCAAACAGAATTGCACACATTTTTCTTCTTCAGTCCACTGATTTATTTGTGCTACCTTTTCAAATTTTTCCAAGAAAAAGTTCACATTTCCCCATCTTGATATTGTGGGGCATTGACTGCCATCTTTGCTCTCGGCATTTTCTATTTTAACTTGTACTAGGAGAAAATTTCTTATACTTAATTTACATCATATATTTCACTACTGTCCTTTGCCATTTTATAATTAGATCAAACCATATTTCCAATTCAAAATCCACATATTTCTTCACTATCACCAAGGATCTCTACTTAGGATTAACTCCACCATGTATAACCGGCTCATATTCGTGTCTTTTATATTATGACTGTTCTTACTCATTTTGGGGAATTAACACATACAACTCGCTTTCTGTGTTCTACTATATTTATTTTCAATATTTAATTCCAATATCCATGTCCATCATTTGTAACTTTGCATTTATTTACTAATATTCTTCCGTCAAACTTCTAACACTACTTCCTTCTATCACTACCTCTTTCCTCTAACCAACTTCAACTCCCTTCTTTCATTCATTCCTCAGCCCCTAAGATTTTTATGTATTAACACACCCGTTTACAAATATTAGCCAATAGACATGTAGCTTCCCATATCAATCATAATTACTTATTCTCATCCCAATATGGTTTCTGCTACTAGAACTCCCAGACTCAAAGAACTTGATAAGTAGGTGTTACTTTCTTTGAACCTTAATCAGGCATAACTATCCTCAATAGTTGGTCCAGTATTGTAGACATAGATTATATGCATCAATTTGTAACACCTGTATGGAACCCACATTCAAAGACTTATCAATTACTATCAGCCTGAAGCTAATGCTTTATAACTAATTACCTTTACATAAATCTCATTGTCTAAATGTTAAATGTATCTTGAATATTTATTTTAAACATTATATATAATATAAAATTTTACATCATAAACATCACCCTGTCACATAATTATTGTGAAACCTAACCAAAATGAAATAATGCATGGAGGGGTACCTGGGGTCTTCCTCCACCATCAAGGCTGGGAAGTTTTATTATAATTATTGTGAAACCTAACCAAAATGAAATAATGCATGGAGGGGTACCTGGGGTCTTCCTCCACCATCAAAGCTGGGAAGTTTTATTACAATTATTGTGAAACCTAAGCGTAATCCAAACTTATTTCAGGTAGCTTGATGTGCATGTATTAATTGTAAGGTAGATACATTGAGTTTTGCAGATTTTTTTGATTGACTGACTGGCCTTGAATTGAAAATTTCTTCACATCAGTAGTGTATGTCAAAATTTAATAGGATTTTAATTTGTTTTCGTCTTAAAATAGATGTAGCTGTAACAAAATGTTTAGTTAACCTTCACCCTGCTAAAACTCTAAAATGGACTGGTCTGTCATTCAATTTGGGCAATATAATTTATTATCTGAAGGGGTGTTCACTGAAAATTAACTGAATAGCGAACAGTGCAAACAACGATCAACCAGCTGATCTTGGTCTGCATTGGTCGCAAAGGCAGAATCATTTGCCCACCAGCAGACTAAAGGTTAATTATAGTAGATGCAAGTCAGATGGGCAAGTTGCGTAATATTAATTACAGTAATTTTCGTAATATATATTAAAATTTCTGTTATTTATTTCAGAAACGTTTCATCCAGAGATTGATACTAACGTTTATACATCTGTCAATGATTAGTGTAGCTATATACTTACGACCTGCATCTGATCTGTTGACCTATAACTCGGCTTCAGATGGGGTAAGAAAGATTACATATTCGTACTAATGTAAAAAAAAATGATAAGGGACATTTTTTTATTAGCTCACCTGTCACATAGTGACAAGGTGAGCTTTTGTGATCACCCGTCGTCCGTGCGTCCGTCCCTCCGTGCGTCAACAATTTCTTGTCTGCACGATAGTGGTTTCATGTATGATTTTATTTTAACCAAACTTGCACACAACTTGTATCACCATAAGATCACGGTTCCTTTCTTGAACTGGCCAGATCCAATTATGGGTTCCAGAGTTATGGCCCCTGAAAGGGCCAAAATTAGCTATTTTGACCTTGTCTGCACAATAGCAGCTTTATTTATGATTTGATTTTTACCAAACTGGCACACAACTTGTATCACCATAAGATCTTGGTTCCTTTCTTGAACTGGCCAGATTCCTTAATGTGTTCCAGAGTTATGGCCCCTGAAAGGGCCAAAATTAGCTATTTTGACCTTGTCTGCACAATAGCAGCTTCATTTATGATTTTATTTTAACCAAACTGGCACACAACTTGTATCACCATAAGATCTCGGTTCCTTTCTTGAACTGGCGAGATTCCATTATGGGTACCAGAGTGATGGCCCCTGAAAGGGCCAAAATTAGCTATTTTGACCTTGTCTGCACAATAGCAGCTTCATTTATGATTTGAATTTAATCAAACTTGCACAAAACTTGTGTCACCATAAGATCTCGGTTCCTTTCTTGATCCGGCCAGATCCCATAATGGGTTCCAGAGTTATGGCCCCTGAAAGGGCCAAAATTAGCTATTTTGACCTTGTCTGCACAATAGCAGCTTCATTTATGATTTGATTTTAACCAAACTGGCACACAACTTGTATCACCACAAGATCTTGCTTCCTTTCTTGAACTGGCCAGATTCCATCATGGGTTCCAGAGTTATGGCTCCTTAAAGGTCCAAAATTGAATAATAAGCCATATAGAGACTTCATTTATGGTTTTATTTGATACAAACTTCCAAAATATCTTCAACAACAATAAATCTTTCATTCCATGACAAATCAGATCCAGTCGTAGGTTCCAGAGTTATTTTATATCTGATTACCTCCCCTGATTGGAATCAAAATGGATTTTTATCAGTAAGTACTTACAGGACTTACTTGAAATTTCATTATTGTTATTAGTTGGACTGAGACAATCAGGGTAGATAACTATGGACTGATTTTATGTCAGATTACCTCCCTTTATTTCAAATTAAAATTATATCTCCATAACTACTGAAGATACTGACCTGAAATTTCATTTATGTCAACAGATTTATTTGGCAGATCCTTCTTTTCTCCACTTACAATATTTTCTTTAATTACTTCCCTTTTACGTTACTATAAATAGCTTATTTTTAGTAACTTTTTTATTATTGGCCGTAGGGAAAACACGAGACCAGTTTTCTGTGGTACAACATGGATGGTACCTCCAATTTTTAGGTGTATTTTAACATATCTATACCTTGTAAGATTTTTTTTTTCTTTTTGGTTAAATTTCTTCCCTTTGTTGTTCCTGTCCTTTGGGCTTAGATATTTTTCTGAGGACCTTCTTGTCCTCAAGTGCAATAACAGGTGAGCGATATAGGGCCATCATGGCCCTCTTGTTTTGTATAGGTGGACAGTCAGGCATCCAGCGTCAACAATTTACAGGAGCATATTCTTTTTTGTAACTCCTGGTCAGAATTACACTAAATGTAGTCTGTATTAAGCAGTTGTTAACCCTTACCCTGCTAAATTTCTATAATGAACTTGTCCATCTTTCTATTTAGATAGTACCATTAACTGTTAAAAGGGTAGCTTACCAAATACAACTGACTGAATGGTGAACAGTGCAGATTATGATCAGACTGCATGGATGTGCAGGCTGATCATGATCTACACCGGCAGTAAAGGCAGAATCAGTCGTGTTTAGCATGATCAGGGTTAAAGGTATTTCTGTTTTTTGCTCAAACAGCCTCTAAAATCTATGCAAGTATGGGGAGCTTGGCTCCTTTTAGGGGTAGCTAGAGCTTAAAATAGAAATTCCTTTTAACAGTTTCATCTTGTGAAATTTTGTTCAAATGGAGGCACTTGGTACTTTTAGGCAATAGTTAAAGAAAGAGATACCTTCAAACAATTTTTTCTTATGAATTGCTTGATGGATCTTCATCAAACTTGGTCTATAAATGACATTTTGAGGTCTTCTCCCAAATGTGTACAAAATGAGGGTTAGTGGTCCCAGTCAGGGGCAGTTGTAACTAAAAAATGAAATCTCTTTAAACAACTTCTCATAAACCCATGGCCCCTTTAAGGGGTTACAAGAGCTTTTCTGAATTACTTGGTGGATCTTGCTGAAACAATGCCTGTAGCATCATTGTAAGATCCTCACCCAGATTTGTCAATTTGTCCAAAGCATGCACTTAACCCATTTTAGGGGCCATAATTCAATGTAACTGTAAATGTTACAGTTCATGATTCAATATCATGTCATACATATATTCAAGGTCAAACAGTCATGGTCAGGAGATCCATTTTTGGCTGCAATGGCCCTCAGGTTCATGAGTACTGTGTGCTGAAAAACATTTTGTATTTGTACTCATAATACTTGAGTACTTAAGCACTGGACCCAACCTAATCAAAGTGGTCTCTTGACCTTAACTAGGTGGAATGGGATTTGAGGAATCAACCTGTCTGTTTGCCTGTAATACAGCATTAAATAATGCTACCAGAAACTTTTGAAAAAGTTGTCTTTTCCTAATACACACAAACTCTTATCATTATACGCATATTACTCAGTTTATCAAGATTTGAGCTTAAAATGATTTGTGTGTTTAAATATAATTACTGTTTTTGGCTTGAAGTATTAAAGTCACTTGAATTGTAACTGAGCCGTATCAAATGTTACCCTAGTTTCATGTCATATGGGTGCAGAAAGAGCAGGTTATGTTAATAACGATGCATAAATTGATTTAAATAAACTAATATCTCCTATTCCTAGAAATCGTAAAATCTCAAATTTAAGTTAGTATACAATATCTGAAACCATTTTAGCAAAACGCACAAATGCGTAACTCAAGGACTATGCCTCATCCATATGTCACAATTATTTCATGCTTGCAACATGCATTCAAGTATTTTTATATATACATATATATCACATATCATTTTTAGCTCGACTATACGAAGTATAAGGAGAGCTATCCTACTCGCCCCAGCGTCGGCATCGGCGTCCTTCCGCGTCCCCACCTTGGTTAAAGTTTTGGTGCACTTTCTCTTTTTTCAACTTATCTCTGTAATTACTTGATGGATTTGATTCAGACTTGAAATACTTATTCCTCATCATCATCCACATCATCTGACATAAGGGCCATAACTCTGACACCAATATTTCATGAATTATCCCCCCTTTTCACTTAGATTTTCAGGTTAAAGTTTTGATGCACTTTCACTCTATCTCTGTTATTACTGAATGGATTTGATTCAAACTTAAAATAGTTGTTCAACATCATCACCCACATCATATGACACAAGGTGCGTAACTCTGGCACCTTTTTTCATGAATTATTCCCCCTTTTTACTTAGAATTTCAGGTTAAAGTTTTGGTGCACTTTCACTCTACCTCTGTTATTACTGAATGGATCTAATTCAAACTTAAACAATTGTTCAACATCATTACCCTTATCATATGACACAAGGTGCATAACTCTGGGACCAATTTTTCATGAATTATTTCCCTTTTTACTTAGAATTTTAGGTTAAAGTTTTGATGCACTTTCACTCTGTCTCTGTTATTACTGAATGGATTTGATTCAAACTTAAAATAGTTGTTCAGCATCATCACCCGCACCATATGACGCAAGGTGCATAACTCTGGCACCAATTTTTCATTAATTATTCCCCCTTTTTACTTAGAATTTTAGGTTAAAGTTTTGATGCACTTTCACTCTGTCTTTGTTATTACTCAATGGATTTGATTCAAACTTAAAATAGTTGTTCAGCATCATCACCCACACTATATGACACAAGCTGCATAACTCTGGCACCAATATTTAATGAATTATGCCCCTTTTTGCTTAGGATATACTTATATAGTGTTTTGATACATTTTATCTTTACCTCTCTTATTACTTTAAGTTGATATTTTTGACATAGACTCAGGCTATTGTGCAATCTCTTCATCCACAATTGGAGTCATTAATCACTCCAGTGACAGCTCTAGTTTCCTCAGATGTGCTCAGTTTCACTATCCAGCATCGAAATAGTCGAGCGCGCTGTCTCCTGTGACAGCTCTTGTTAGCTCTGCTTTTCGGAGTAAAGGGGTGCTATTCTACTTGCCCCGGCGTCAGCATCGGCATGAGCTTGCTTGGTTAAAGTTTTCAGCAACCTTTGTTTTTCTTTGTTACTATTGCTTATATCTTACTGTAACTTCACATTAACGTTGCTCAGCATACAAACAAAGTATGTGCAGGGGAAGGGCCCATTATACCCAAGGTCAAGGTCACCAAGGTGTTATACTTAGGTTATTTTTAAGGTTAAAGTTTTTCGGCAACCTTTGTTTTTCTGTCATATCTTTGTTACTATTGCTTATATCTTACTGTAACTTCACATAAACATTGTCCAGCATGCAAACAAAGTATATGCAGGGGTTGGGCCCATTATACATAAGGTAAAGGTATTTGGAATTATTTTCATGAGTGGTATGGTCTTTTTATATCTTGGTGTATCTTCCTTTTAAAGTAGAGGTCTTTTGTTGAGACAAATTCATTTTACGGTCAAATCGTGGAGCGCGCTGTCTTACGGACAGCTCTTGTTCATTAAATCTTGTCTAGTATAGTGGTTTTGTTCATATGTGAAGGATAGCTTGTGCTGTAATTCAAATTGCACAAAATTCACAGTGCGCATTTAGGGCTGTTCCTTAAAAAAGGGGGGTGGGGGTGCAGAATACTGATGTATTAAAATATGATGGATTCTTTTAGGGGCCAATAGAACTAAAAAAAGAAATGGCTTTAAAAGACTTCTACTAATGGACCACTTGATGAATCTTTATCAAACTTGGTCTGTAGCATCATTATAAGGTCCTCTCCCAAATTTGTACAAATGGGGACAGTCAGTCCCCCTTTTAGGGTCCACTATAACAAAAATATAAATGCCTTCAAAAGACTTCTTCTCATGAACTGCATGACAGATCTTCATCAAACTTGATTTGTAGCATTATTATAAGGCCCTTTGCCAAAAGGTTTCAACTGGGGACACCTGGCCCCTTTTACAGGCTGCTAAAGCTAAAACTAGAAATACCTTCAATTAAATTCTTCTAATAAATGGCTTGGGCCTCCGTGGCTGAGTGGTTAAGGTTGCTGACTTCAAATCACTTGCCCCTCATCGATGTGGGTTCGAGCCTCACGCTAGACATTGAATTCTTCATGTTAGGAAGCCATCCAGCTGGCTTACAGAAGGTCGGTGGTTCTACCCAGGTGCTCGTTTGTGATGAAATAATGCATGGAGGGGCACCTGGGATCTTCCTCCACCAGCAAAGCTGGAAGGTCGCCATATGACCTTTAGTTGTGTGGTTGCGACGTTAAACCTGACAAAATAAATAAATAATGAATGGCTAGATGAATTTTCATCAGACTTGGTTTGTAGGGTCATTATAAGGTCCTCTCTCAAAATTATTCAAATGGGAGCAGCTGGGGCCTTTTAGGGATTGTTAGGGCTAAAAGTAAAAATTCATTTTAAGGACTATTTATCGTGAACCACTCAGTGAATCTTCATTAAACCTGGTTTGTGGCATCAGTATAAGGTTAAATGATAAATTTGTTCAGTTTGGGGATGTTTGGCCCCTTTTAGGGTCAGATGGTTAAGGTTCTCTTCAGGTGAGCGACTTAGGCCAATTTGGGTCTCTTGTTTGAGTTGAGATCATTTTGTTAATGAGGTCTTGTCCCTCAGTTTTTCAGATGAGACCATTTTGTTACAGGGTAGTGTTTCTCAGTTTTTCAGATGAGACCCTTTTGTTTGTGAGGTATTTTCACTCAGATTTGGAGTTGGGACCATTTTGTCAGTAATGTGTTGTCCCTCAGTTTTGAAGTTGGGACCATTTTATGAAGGAGCTATCCTTTACTTTTTAAGTTGAGGTCAGTTTATCAGTGAGGTCTTGTCCTTGAATTTTGAAGTAGAGGTCATTTTGTCAGTAAGGTCTTGTCACTTGTTTTTGCAGTTTAGACTATTTTGTCAATGAAAACATGCACTTATGTTTTTAGGTTGAGACCATTTTTTTAGTGAGGTCTTGTCCCACAGTTTTACAGTTGAGGTCATTTTTGTGAATGAAGTCTTGTCTTTGAGTAATGAATGTAAGACCATTTTGTCAATGAGGTTTTATCTGTTTAGTTTTGTAATTGAGAACATTTTCAGTGATTTTGTCAATGAGGTCTTGTCCCTTAGTTTTGAAGTTGAGAGAAGATTTGCCAGTGAGGTCTTTTCACTCAGTTTTGAATGTAAGGCCATTTTGTAAACAAGGTCTTGTCCCCTAGTTTAGAAGTTGAGATCATTTTGCCATTGAGGTGTTGTCAATCAGTTTTTGCAGCTTGGACCATTTAGGGAAAGAGGTATTGTCCCTGACAATTGAAATTGAGACCATTTTTAACAAGGTCTTGTCCAACAGATCAAGTTATTCATGATGTCTTGTCTCTCAGATTTACAGCAGAGACTATAACTTGCCTCCTAGTAACTCTGTATCAAGAGAAGTGGATGAAATGAAAATATTGACCCTACTTGAAATTTTATATTTTCACGAAAAGGAGGTCAATAGTTGGGAAAGTTTAAATGTTTTTGTTCTCATGGGATTGGAAGTTTTATATTACTGTATCAGCATGCAGATATATTTAGTTAAATATTTATCTGTGTCCTTAACTCCACCATCATACATGGATGCACTCAGAATACATATCAATTCTTTTGAAAATAATGTGAATATAAATATGAGGTTGACAAAGGTTTAAAACATACCTGGAGTGTAGTGATTTAAATTGATCTTGAGTCAGATACTGGTAGTATGCAGACAGCATTTCATCTGCTTGCGTATAGACTATCTTGAAAACATTGCTTCCTGAAATGAAATTTGCGAAAAAAAGATTTTATTACTGGAATTAATGGCAGTTTTAAAATAGAAGATAAAAAGTAGGATAGCTCTTAAAAAAAATTGATGTTTTACACTTTCTTCTGAATCAACTTTAGAGGGAAAGACGACTAATGCAGAGATTTAAACTGTACATACATGTACTCAGTATTGTAATCAGCAGTATCGTAAAATGCACAGAAGAGGAAAGGAATTGAATAATGGCATTAATTCGGGTAATGCATTTTTGGTTAATAGATTTTCTAATTATAAATATTTGGAAACCAACAGTCTGAGACCAGTGGAGGAACTGAAAGATTTACCAACAGCTAGAGATTTCTTGGTATGGATGAGACGAAGATATTTTCCATCTGTTCCTACAGATAAATTTCTTGATGACACTTTTTCTGCCATTCAACGAAATCTCTGTTCTGACACACGTTCAAAACAAAATCAGGATTTTAGCGGCATATATTCAACAGGTTTGCAGTTTCTTTTATCAGACAAGATGAGTAATTATCATGACCAGAATACAGTGTATAATGATGCGTACACATATCAGAAAGGTGACAGTGCATCAAAATTGGAAGGTGCAACAAATGATTCCAACTTTAAGCTAAATGTACCACAGAAATTTTGGCATATGTCAAGGTATTCTAAGAGTGACCGAACTGAAGCCCTGTTCAGTCATGAAAATCAATGTATGCTGAAGGACAGATTGCGAAAGGAGAGGGTAAAAGATGTAAAAACTAAATTAATCAAAGAAAATGGGAAAAGAAAGCCCATACACAATGGAGGAGTAGTAACTGTCGATGATATTGTTGAGATGCCATATAACCTATCTAAGAATCCAGTAGATGTTCATGACAGTGTAGATTTAAGTGTAGAAGAGGATTTGATCTATTTTGCGCCTTATGAAGATTACGAGACAGACGAAGAAGAGGTTGATGAGAATTCTATTCTTGCAAAACATCAGAGAAACTATAGAGTCATATTAGAAGCCAAAGGCTTACAATCAGGTGATGTTACAGTGAAAGACAGTTTTGTTAGCAACAAACAAAATTCATATGATCAGTTGCAGTTGACAAGTAAGAATTCTAAGTTCAGTGCAGAAAAGATGTGTTTTAATGACAAGGAACATGTTGGTGAGACTAAAAACAAGTCTGATGATGAAGAGGATGAAGAAGAAATTGACTATAATTCTAAAATTGATCCAGAAGTGTATTTTGATGATACATTTGAACAAAATGAAGCAATTGATTACTCAATAAAATCAAAGTCAGATAGCCATTCAAAAATGGATGATGATGGTGAGAAAGATGAAGTTAATTTAACTATATACTCTAAGAAATTGCCAGGCTCTGAATTGGAAGAGTTTCCTCCTAATATAGAGGACAGAAGGACAGACACTTATACATATGTTTTTGATGCTCCTGTGGCATGCAACGAAAGTTTAAAGGGGAATTCCAATACACTGGAGGAACTGATATCTTGTTCTTCGAGTGATAAAACCAGTTGTTCAGGGATATCAAAACATGCAAATTCTAGCAAAACTTCTTCATGTTCTATGAAGAATAATGCAGGTTTAGTTAACTCTGTAGATAAACTTGGTGTTTTTTTCCCTGTGGCTCAAAACAAGGTTATGTCTTTTGATGAGGAGAACTCGGAAAAATTTAATGGTTTTGGAACTGATGCATTAGGTAAAAAAGCTCAGTGTACAGAATTGTTAAGATTGTGTACGATGGATGTTCAAAGTAAAATTATTGAAAGGAATGGTGTTGGAAAGACAGATGACATGCAGAAAGATAACACATGCACCAGAAGAGAAAAGAAAACTTTTGAAGAAGTCATTGATTCAATGATTACTGATATATTGGGCATTAGAGAAAGTTGGTAGAAATTAAGAATTCTGTTTTACGAATGACACTCGTAGGCAGCTGTTTTAGTTTGAGGTTTTTTATTATTAGGTCAGTTATAAAGTGACATTGATTTCGGGTAAAAATGAAATCATATGAAAATTTTGTTAAAATGATTGTTTATTTATAGTGATCTTAACATTCCGATATATATTTTAGTTCTTCCGAGCACAAAGTGGTAAAAACTAGGTCATTATCATGTCGAATCACAGAACATTTTTGTTAACACTTTAGAAGCCGAATTTTCCACTTAATCTTCATAAAACTTTTCTAGAATCTTTGTGTCTTTGGAAATATAGATTGTGTTTGAAACTGGGTTATTTCAGATAAAAAAAATAGGTCACTTTGTCTAATCATAGAAAATTAAGCCTTGTTAACATTCTAGAGGTCACATTTTCTACCGGATCTCCATTAATGTTTATTAGAATTATTTTCTACAATTTGTATGATTTTATTTGATATCTCCCAAATACAACAGAATTTATGTAAATCTTTAAGGAAAGGTCAGCATGTTTGTACTAAAAATTCTTGTTTTTGAAATAATTATTCTTCAATTTGTTTTCCTGTTTTCTGATTTTTAAGTGATATGCTTGAATGTGGTCATGTCATGTTTGTGATATGGAGAAATAATCATCTTTTACAAATCTTGGATACATGTATTATTTATGTGCCCCAGTTATGGATATTTAAAAATGTTGACCATTTAAAAGAACAATAAAATGGTTATCAAAAATAGTGTCAAAAAGTCATCACATGAAAAACAGTACATTTAGCCTTTATGTCTTGTTTTTATACACCTGTCTCTGAAAGAGCAGGGCGTATTATTTGAACAACCGTGGTGGGCGGGTTGGCGGTGGACGTCCTAAGCATGTCCGCTCTCTAAGTCAAAAAGTTTTCATCCGATCTTCACCAAACTTGCTGACAATGTTTGTGGGCATAATATCTCGGCCAGGTTTGATAACCACCCAAATAGCTCTAGGCACTGTTGGATTATGGCCCTTGAATTACTCGAAAAACTGCGAATTTAGCCTTTTCCGCTCTCTAAGTCTAACAGTTTTCATCCGATCTTCACCAAACTTGCTGACAATGTTTGTGGGCATAATATCTCATCCACTTTTGATAACCGCCCAAATCGCCCCAGGCACTCTTGGATTATGGCCCTTGAATTACTCGAAAAACTGAATTTAGCCTTGTCCGCTCTCTAAGTCAAACAGTTTTATCCGATTGTCACCAAACTTGCTGACAATGTTTGTGGGCATAATAGCTCATCCACTTTTGATAACCGCCCAAATCACCCCAGTCACTCTTTGATTATGGCCCTTGAATTACTCGAAAAACTGTGAATTCAGCCTTGTTTGCTCTCTAAGACAAACAGTTTTCATCCGATCTTTACCAAACCAATGTTTGTGGACATAATATCTCGATAACCACCCAAATTGCCCCAGGCTTTCTTGGGTTATGGCCCTTGAATTAGGCCAAGTTCAGTGACGGACGTATTTTATGACAGTCAGGCACTCTCGATTTTTATGCAAGAATAGTGACGATACACGTTTATTTTGTGTATTGACATCTGCAGAAGCCCTTAATTGTGTCATGTTTATGACATCAGCCTTTCATCTCGGTCATCGACAATCCTGCCAGTCTCTGCAGACATTGATTCACAAAAACGTGACTTTTGATAAGTCTTTAAAGAAAGCAAAACAAATGCAAGGTAACAGAGGAGATGCAGTGGTTTACTGGAAGTTGTATCTGCAGTTTGATATGTTAAAGGGGCTCACTTTCAGGTTAATTTATGTAAATTGAAAATTTGAAAATACGTTTTACTTTGATTTTTTTCATTTTTAGATTAAAGTGATTCAATGACAGTGAGTTCCAGCCTGTATTTGATCAATATTCACAGGTTTTTCTTGTTATTTTCTGTAGAATGCAATGAAAAGCAATTTAAGCAATATAAAAAAACATGTAACATAGGAGGTTAGATATAAAATCAGCCAAAATGTGTGGAAGTATGAGTTTATTGGGTTGATAATTTTTTTAAAGATAACTGATATTGCGATGCTAATCTGTATAAATATATGTCCCTTTTAAGCAAGTTTTATTGTTTTCATCTGTAATGTATGTAAGTTAAAAGTATGTTTGAATGTTTAAGATAAAATACTGGGTGGAAACCAGAATCTGGACAGGAGCAGCTTTATATTGACCTTATTCTAGCTATTGTTTCATCCATATCATCCAAACAATTTGTTTTGTTTAGTTGGGAAACACAATTGCCGAAAGGTTAGAGAAAGCATTAAGCGTCATAAAGATACCCTTGACAAAACAACCTTACGTCTCGTCAGGGCATGAAAATTGCACTGCAAATGGGCAATATTTTGTTTACATTTGAGATATGGAGTGGAGTAGAAATGGTAACGCTTCAGACCCCAGCAAATCAGATGACATGAATTACTATCGTTTTCATAAATTACTTCAAAAATGTAAACTATGCAGTTCAAGAAAACATATAATTTGCTAGAAACATATTAACTTTCTGTTTAAAAGGAAGCTTTCATCATTTTTTTTTCTGTGCAAGGGAGACAACGATTAAAGTTAATACATAAGGCTATATACCAATAAAAGAAATTGTTCTTTGTTTCATATAAAATTCAGCTACTTCAGACCAATTTTGTTACAGTTTCTAGATTTTCGCTCCATCGTAGACCTATTTTCCACAAGATATCCATACATTTGCTTCAAGAAAACGAAAAGAAAAAGGGGTGTTGAATAGTATGCAGTGAAATGCAAGTCAACTGAAGTCAGGTACCCTCATATTGCCGCATTTCAGAAAGCGGTCCGCAGAATAAACACCCTACTTTCGTTTTCAAGTAAACAACTCGAAAACATGCCAGTATTAGCATGAAACGTGTCCTATTTTATGTAAAATTCATTCCACGAGTGAAATTATGCCCATTTGGCCTCCGATTTACGCGCAAATGCGCGAAAAATGGAAAAATTAGGATCTATTTATTAGGGACTTCTTTCGACTACACCACGGAAGCACATTTTGGACCGAATTACTGCATTATAACCTATAAGAGATATCTTTTTATCAAATTTCATAACATTTTCATCTCTATTTTCAAGAAAGATGTAATACCGAACATGTTAAGAAGTTTCATTGTGAAAATTCAAGATTTTAGAGAAATATAGGCATTTAAGTGAGGCCACCCCCTACCCATTTTCTGGGCAAAATTTAGGCTCTATGGTGGCTTCATTGTAAATTTTGGTAAAAGTTTCACCTGTATGCATCATTTTTCACTTTGATTCTGAAATATCATTCATTCCGTCATAAATATGACTCAAATGGACGCATTTTGTGCATTTTCACACATTCTGGAGACAAAATATTGGCCTTTCTATTACAGAAATTGCTGCCGAAATAGGCGCATCTACTCAAAGTATGGTCAAAATTCAAAAATTTTCAAATTTAATGATTATTTTGCATTGAAAACATCATTTTATAACATATACAATCGATTTATGACTATGAAAACTAATTGTGATGTGTTTCGAGAAAAGTCTTATTTCAGCTCTTATAGGCTATATACCAATAAAAGAAATTGTTCTTTGTTTCATATAAAATTCAGCTACTTCAGACCAATTTTGTTACAGTTTCTAGATTTTCGCTCCATCGTAGACCTATTTTCCACAAGATATCCATACATTTGCTTCAAGAAAACGAAAAGAAAAAGGGGTGTTGAATAGTATGCAGTGAAATGCAAGTCAACTGAAGTCAGGTACCCTCATATTGCCGCATTTCAGAAAGCGGTCCGCAGAATAAACACCCTACTTTCGTTTTCAAGTAAACAACTTGAAAACATGCCAGTATTAGCATGAAACGTGTCCTATTTTATGTAAAATTCATTCCACGAGTGAAATAATGCCCATTTGGCCTCTGATTTACGCGCAAATGCGCGAAAAATGGAAAAATTAGGATCTATTTATTAGGGACTTCTTTCGACTACACCACGGAAGCACATTTTGGACTGAATTACTGCATTATAACCATAACATTATCTTTCACCGTAGATTCCCTTTGTTTTGCTGTATAATGTACTAGAATTTTGAAGTGGCTTTTGATGTATCTACCTGTTTATAGCTAAGAATATTGATTAATTCACCTTGATATATTTGTCTGGAAACTGGTTCTCTGAGTATGAAAAAGTCACACTTTTTATGACTTAATTTAAGCCTCTTACTCCACTGGGTAATATTAGCTGTAGTTTCTGTTAAAGGAATTGACAAATAAAAAATATCGAATTCTGTCTATAAACTGGTTCATAGCCAGTACATATTTTGTTACTATATGTGTACCCAAGTTTAAAAGAAAGATTGGAATAGTATACCTTTTAACATTTTCTTATCAATGTTCATTTTGATTTTGCTGTAATAGAAAGATAGAAATTTGTTGTTTAGTTGTTTAATTTTTATTGCCTTCTGGTCATCATATGCCTAATATAATACTGTTTGATCTAACTTTCTCACAACAGTAATAACCTGAGGAGTTGTGATAGGTTTCAAAATATCTTCATTTTTTGTCGAGTCCACTTGCGGAAGCAAGGACTTAGTTGTCCAAATGGCTGTTCGGTGAGTGCGTCTTCGTCTGTGCATGTGTCCGTCCCGATTTGTTTGTCTGGACCATAACTTTGGCATGCATTGAGCAAACTTGTTTATATTTGGCACAAATGTTTATCTTAATTTTGTTGGGTTTAACGTCGCACCGACACAATTATAGGTCATATGGCGACTTTCCAGCTTTGATGGTTGAGGAAGACCGCAGGTGCCCCTCCGTGTATTATTTCATCACGAGCGGGCACGTGGGTAGAACCCCAGACCTTCCGTAAGCCAACTGGATGGCTTCCTCACATGAAGAACATAAATGTTTAACCATATGAGACGGAGTATCATGTGCAAACCTCAGGTTCCTATCTCAAAGGTCAAGGTCACAGTAAGGGGTCAAAGGTCATTTTAGAGCTTGTCCAGGCCATAACTTAAGTAAGGAGCAATTTCTTTTTTCTTTGGTATAAATGTTCACCTCTATGAAACAGAGTGTCATGCGCAAACCTTGGTTCCCTATCTCAAAGGTCAAGGTCACACTTGGGGGTCAAAGGTCATTTAAGAGCTTGTCCAGGCTGTAACTTTGCCATGCATAAAGCAATTTTTGTTTTATTTTGCATAAATGTTTGCCTCAATGAGACAGAGTGTCGTGCATGAAAATAATTGTAGTAGGGTAGTTTATACATTTTATATACATATGTTTTATATATATTTCATTTTACCTTTAAAATTTGAAGTCCATGAATTCACATTCCAAACAAATCTCCTTTTGGGAAATTTTACACCATTGAAATTAAATAGTTTCATAGTACTATATCCTAACCATGGTATCATAAAAATAACCATGGTATCATAAAAATCTGTGTAATGATTAGAATAAAGGTAAACCTATATACTATAAGAGGGGAATTCAGAAAGTATTGAGACTATCCATGTAAAATAAGGAAAACCCTGTATTAAGCATAATGCTTACACAAGTCCCTTTAAATATTTACCCTTAACACAAATGCACTAGAGCTAAAAAAAAAAAAAAAAAGAAAGAAAAGAATAACATCTTGATATGATCTTCATCCAACTTGGCCTGTAGCATTAGTATATGGTTCTCTTTGTTATTTGTTTTGAAATGAGGGAGCTCCGCCTCTTTTAAGGGCCACTAGAGCTAAAAATAGAAATTCCTTTAAAAAATTCTTCACTTGAAGCTCTTGATGAATCTTCATCAAACTTGGTCTGTAGCATCATTATAAGGTCCTCTCGGAAATTTGTTCAAATGGGTGATTGGCGCCTTTTCAGGGTTCTAGAGCTAAAGATAAAAAACCTTTACATGACTTCTTATAGTCACAGGCAACTGATTCTAGGATTCTGTCAGAGTCACAGGCAATGTAAATTAAAGAGTCTCACAAGCAATAGGGCTCTAGAATTCTCACAGGCAACAGACTTTAAGGATTCATAACTAGGCTTCAAGTTTTTTGTTCAAATCCCTATGAAATATCTTTAAAATACATAACATGCTTGTTACCACTGTGCAGCCTATTTTATATGTTAATTACAACAGTTGTCTTATGCATTTTCAGGTACGATTCGCTGCAGAGATTATTGTGTGTCTGATGTGCCTGGCCTACTTGATTTTAGAAGTTATAGAAATTGGAGCTCAGGGGGCTTTAGCATTTTTAAAAAATTGTGTAAGTATGAATGAACTAATATTGTAATATTATATACTTTAATGCAATCAAAACATGTTGAAATTGAAAAGGAGTCAACTAATGGAAGGTGAAAACCCTGGTGTGTTTAAATGACACTGGGTGTTTTTGTCTGAATTTAGGTGCATTTGATTGACAGTGTGTTTGAATCATGCTCTGTATGTTTCAGTGACACTGGGTGAGTTTGAATGACACTGGGTGTATTTCAGTGACTCTGAGTGAATTTGGATGACATTGTGTTTGAATCATGCTCTGTCTGAATGACACTGGATGAGTTTGAATGACACTGGGTGTATTTCAATGACTCTGAGTGAATTTGAATGACAGTGTGTTTGAATCATGCTCTGTGTGTTTGAATGACACTGGGTGTGTTTGAATGACATTGGGTGTATTTCAATGACTCTGAGTGAATTTGAATGACAGTGTGTTTGAATCATGCTCTGTGTGTTTGAATGACACTGGGTGTGTTTGAATGACACAGGGTGTATTTCAGTAACTCTGGGTGAATTTGATTGACAGTGTGTTTGAATCATGCTCTGTATGTTTGAATGACACTGGGTGTATTTCAGTGAATCTGAGTGAATTTGAATGACAGTTTGAATCATGCTCTGTGACAGTGTGTTTGAATCATGCTCTGTATGTTTGAATGAAACTGAGTGTATTTCAGTGACTCTGGGTGAATTTGAATGACAGTGTGTTTGAATCATGCTCTGTGTGTTTGAATGACACTGGGAGTATTTCAGTGACTCTGGGTGAATTTGATTGACAGTGTGTTTGAATCATGCTCTGTATGTTTCAGTGACACTGGGTGAGTTTGAATGACACTGGATGTATTTCAGTGACTCTATGTGAATTTGAATGACAGTGTGTTTGAATCATGCTCTGTGTGTTTCAATGACACTGGGTGAGTTTGAATGACACTGGGTGTATTTCAGTGACTCTGTGAATTTGATCGACAGTGTGTTTGAATCATGCTCTGTATGTTTCAATGACACTGGGTGTGTTTGAATGACACTGGGTGTATTTCAGCGACTCTTGGTGAATTTGAATGACAGTGTGTTTGAATCATGCTCTGTGTGTTTGAAAGAATTTGGGTGTGTTTGAATGACACAGGGTGTATATCAGTGAGTCTGGGTGAATTTGAATGACAGTGTGTTTGAATCATGCTCTTTGTCTTTGAATGAATTTGGCTGAGTTTGAATGACACAGGGTATATATCAGTGACTCTGGGTGAATTTGAATGACAGTGTGTTTGAATCATGCTCTGTGTGTTTGAATGAATTTGGGTGAGTTTGAATGACACTGGGTGTATTTCAGTGACTCTGGGTGAATTTGAATGACAGTGTGTTTGAATCAAGATCTGTGTGTTTCAATGGCACTGGGTGAGTTTGAATGACACTGGGTGTACTTCAGTGACTCTGGGTGAATTTGAATGACAGTGTGTTTGAATCATGCTCTGTGTGTTTGAATGAATTTGGGTGAGTTTGAATGACACTGGGTGTGTTTCAGTGAGTCAGGGTAAATTTGATTGACAGTGTGTTTGAATAATGCTCTGTGTGTTTGAATGAATTTGGGTGTGTTTGAATGACACTGGGTGTATTTCAGTGACTCTGGGTGAATTTGAATGACAGTGTGTTTGAATCATGCTCTGTGTGTTTCAATGGCATTGGGTGAGTTTGAATGACACTGGGTGTACTTCAGTGACTCTGGGTGAATTTGAATGACAGTGTGTTTGAATCATGCTCTGTGTGTTTGAATGACACTGGGTGTGTTTCAGTGACTCTGAGTGAATTTGAATGACAGTGTGTTTGAATCATGCTCTGTGTGTTTCAATGACACTGGGTGTGTTTGAACTTAATAAAAAATTTATTAAATGCTCAAACAAGAATGATCAGAAAGTAAGTCCTATTGGCTTTGATTATTTTTCAGCGGCATGCACCAGATCACACAGTGTTCATGTTATCGTGTTTTCTGATATTGTTATGTATACCATTTCGGTTTACTGGAAAGCAGTATGTAGAAGACGTTCTGCTGATATTGTCAGTGCCTGGTTCCTGGTTCTTCCTTCTATTCTTCGCAAGGTAAGTAACTTGACGTAATAATCTTGTGTAAAGTTGTACTTTTGATTTTTACTTATTTGATTTTGTGTGGTGCATCCAGTAGGTATAATTGAGTACTTTTTGACTTGTTCATATTATGTGACACATCCATCCTGTGTAAAGTATGACTTTTGGACTCTTTCATATTATGTGACACATTCATCATGTGTAAGGTGTTGTTACATGAATGGTAGTAATGTCTGACTCTTTGAAAAAAAAAAGCCAAACTTTTTACCACTCTCCTTGTCCAGCCCAGTGTCAGTAATTTTGGACTTATGTGTAAAAGTTACAAAGCTATGAACTGTAAAGAAACAGCAGACTTTAACTTAAACACATTTTACCACAATGTTTTGAAGCCTCTGTAGTCAAGTTGTTAATGTTACTGACCTTGAATCACTAGCTGGTCACCATTACAGGTTTGAAACCTCACATAAGTGTAGAATTCATCCATTATAGGCAGCCTTCCAGCTGGCTTACAAATGGTCCATAGTTCTACTTAATGCCTGCCAGTGCATGAAATAATGATGGGAAAGGTGCCTTGTTTCTTCTTCAAAAACAGAACACCAGAAAATGGCCAAATAATTTAAATTTTGTCAGAACTGCTTAAAACCCAGTAAAACAAATGAAAAAGTTGATTCAGAAATTTATCGATTTCAGAATAAATCCATCTACCGGACCATTTGTAGTTATGATGTTTAAGATGTTAAGGACAGATATACTCCGTGTCTCCATCATCTGGAGTATATTTGTTTCCAATTTTGGACTAGGTATATCTGACAGATTTGATTGTTTGCCCCACTAATATATGCACAAGTAATAATACTTTCACACAGTTTAATCAAGTGCACTGTTTACTCATAGCAAGCAGTAAAGACTTATATAATTCAGGTTTTCATTACACCTTGATTAATATTTTGCAGTTGTGTGTTTACCATTGTCCTGTTTAAATGCAACATGGTTTTACTTTATTGACATGTTACTGGCTGGTCCTCTGTAAAAGTATTTCCTGACATATTTTCATAGTATTATATCAGCCTCTTGATTATATGCACCATTTTCTTACATCTTGGTTAAAAGCACTACCTTTCCCAGGGGTGTAGGTGACTTAAGTTGATTATGAATGGCTGTATTTGGTAATTAGCTAATGGGGGAATTAAGGCATACCCTCTTGTATGTCAAGACAGCTTTTGAAATACATACTTGGAATGATGACTTCTGGCTAGTCTCTAAATACATTCTGTAGCTTCAACTCCTTCAAGTATCATAGTAGTTAATAACATGACATCTGAGGTACAAAAATCTACCGTCCTAAAACAGACCCCCTCCCTGATAGAGAAATTACCAACCAGTTTTTGGGGCTAGCATTTCCATGAAATATCTCAAAATTAGCTTAATTATAAATCAAATAAATAAGAACAATGTTGTTCGACAAACAAGTAAGGTTTCAAACACTATTTTGAAAAATGCTCAGTCTTGTGGGAGCTTATACGAATGTATACAGTAAGTATACCTTAAGAGAACTTTTATTCTTTAAAAAAGATGTAAAAAGAAGTGTACAACCATTTTTAAATATCATGATTTAATTTTGGAGATATTTTATTTATGGATGTTGGTAATGATGCGTTTCATTGTAATAATTTGTGGCAAACATAGTGTGTAGAAACATCCAATGAAATCTTTCCTATGTAATTGTGATGTAAATGTACCAGGATGTAAAAACGCTGTTAAAACATTTAAATACATGTTAAATTATGGAGATATTTTATCAGTTATGGGTGTAACCCAATAAAAAACTCAACTTCCAAACCTGTTAAGAAAATAATTTTTATATTAATACAAAAATTAAACTGTTAAAATTTGCAATATAAAGTTGCACACATTGCATTTTAAAATTATCCAACATCAGATAGATAAAAAATGTTGTTATTATCTAATTCACTAATCAGCATATTTAATAAAACCTTAAAAATTGCAGTCAATGAAAAGATGACCAATGTTTTTACTGGTAGTTAAGTACAGCTTTAGAATCTAATGGATCTTTTTAAGATTCATTTATATAGTAGTCATAGAAAAAAATTAGCCCAAAGTGTATATGGAGCCTGTCTCTAAGTCGCGGAGATCGGAATAAAATTAGCATCAGAATGTTCAGTAAGTATGTCTCCAACATGTAGTGGGGGAACATATTGATTTAGTGCTGTCAGTCTGTCTGTCTGTATGACACCAAGTTTGTTCATGCAACTCCTCCAACGCAACTGGATGGATTTACACCAAACTTCACAAGGGAGATCATTGCTCAGCTTAATTGTGCCTATTTTTGGCATTTTCTGGTTCGATGGTTTTTAGCAAAGTAATTGCCCTTGATTCATCAAATGTTATGATGTTTTGGCCACTTCTCTTATATTATTGGGTAGATTTCCACCAAACCTTACAGGAGTAATCAGTGTCTATTCTCATTTTGCATATTGTCGGTATTTTCTGGTTGGCTTTTTGGTGGAGTTATGGCTCTTGATTCATCAAATTTTATGAAATTTAGCTACTTAATGACTTTATATTATTGGGCAGATTTCCACAAAGCCTTACAGGAGTTATCAGTGCCAAGCCTATATATATAATAGATAAACATATTACTAGCATGTTCCATTTCATTGATTTTCAGTGAAGTTTTGGTCCTTGATTTGTCATAGTTTTTCCTTCCTCGGACTTCCTGGAGAAATTCTTTGATTGGTGCTACTTCTCCTATACTATTTGTTGGAATTCCACCAAACTTCTCAAGAGTTGCCCCTGCCAAGCCTAGTTATGTATATGGTTGGAATAGTATTGTTCAGTGCTTTTCCCTGGAGTTATGGCCCTTAATTTGTGGTATTTTTCAATTTATGTGGGGTAAGTGGTGGGAGACATACGTTTTTTGTAAAAAGCAGTCTCTAGTCACTATAATGCCAGCTATCTTTGTATATATCTTATCTTTCTTTTGAAAACAGTAATAAAAATGATTTAGTAAATTCAGATAGGAGACCTGCATGATTTTGTTAATACCACCAAGTCCACAGATGGAATCATGCACTGTGTCAGCAATGCCGTGTCAGTACAACCACCAGACTGCTAGTGTGGAACATGGAGTGTTATTGCACTTTGTGCTTGGGTTATAGCTATTAAAATTATGTTTTCCCCGCACACAATTATCTTTTAAAGTGTACAGATCCTTCAAGAGCTCATGTAAACTTACCTTTTTGTGTGTCTTAACCAGATTTAAGTGTCATTCTCCCAGGTTAGTTGTGTATATTTACCAGATCTGAGTGTCATTCTCCCAGGTTTTATGTGTATATTTACCAGATCTGAGTGTCATTCTCCCAGGTTTTATGTGTATATTTACCAGATTTGAGTGTCATTCTCCCAGGTTTTATGTGTATATTTACCAGATTTGAGTGTCATTCTCCCAGGTTTTATGTGTATATTTACCAGATTTGAGTGTCATTCTCCCAGGTTAGTTGTGTATATTTACCAGATTTGAGTGTCATTCTCCCAGGTTAGTTGTGTATATTTACCAGATTTGAGTGTCATTCTCCCAGGTTTTATGTTTATATTTACCAGATTTGAGTGTCATTCTCCCAGGTTTTATGTGTATATTTACCAGATTTGAGTGTCATTCTCCCAGGTTAGTTGTGTATATTTACCAGATTTGAGTGTCATTCTCCCAGGTTTTATGTGTATATTTACCAGATTGATCTATGTATACTTACCAAGACTTTCACAAATAACCAGATTTTTGTGTATTTTTATCTAACAGGAGTGTGAAACTAACTGGACCATTTGTAACATTGATATACAAAATGTGTACAGGGGACCTGTTTAGATTTGGAATCATCTATGTTATATTCCTTATTGGCTTTACACAAGGTAAGCATATGTGTAGTGTTAACTTACACAGATTTGGAATCATCTATGTTACATTCTTTATTGGCTTTACACATTGCATATGTGTAGTGGTGACAATACACAGAATTGGAATCATCTATGTTACATTCCGAATTGGCTTTACAGAAGGTAATTGTATGTAGAGTGGTGACTAACTGGGATTTGGGATCATCTATGTTATATTCCTTATTGCATGGCTTTACACAGGGTAAGCATATGTATGCTAACAACCTACACAAGGTCACCATATGTGTACAGGCAACTACTAGTAATATGTTCAGATTTGGAATCATCTATGTTATATTCGTTATTGCATGGCTTTACACAAGGTAAGCATATGTATGCTAACAACCTACACAAGGTCACCATATGTGTACAGGCAACTACTAGTAATATGTTCAGATTTGGAATCATCTATGTTATATTCGTTATTGGTTGTACACAAAGTAAGCATATGTGTACTGGCCACCTACAAGAAAATAATTATGTGTGATGGTGACCTGTTCAGATTTGGAATTAATTGTCTATGTTGTATTTACAAATAAGATCGGATCAACGACCACATCTAAGGTACTAGATACTTGCTATATTCAAGGAAAGTCGTATTTAAATTTCATAAACATCGCATGATGTTTATCGGAGACAGTACCCGCCGTCTAGATTCCAGCTTCGTTTGGACTTGTATCAACTGATAAAACAAATGTAACGATAAAGAAGCAATGTTATATAGCTACGTCTACCTGTGGTTCATATGTTTTTATGCACTAACCTGTGTTCAGGACAAAAATTTCAAATTTCCAAGCTCCCTGACATTGGAGTTCATTGTTTACCACAAAGAAGGTCCTGTGCGCAAACAGAGAGGGATCCGTTTTCTCCTTTACCACAGAGAGGAATCCAATATGCATACAAACCGTGTTTAAAGTTACTTGAGATTTTCCATGTGTAGGATTTGTAAAACATATTTGTCCCCGAAATTGAATCTAGAATAATGTTTGAATGCTAAAATTGTATAATATATTGTCCAGATAACATTCTTTTAGAGTGTATAAAGGTATTGTTCTAGTGCATAAAGGCCTGGCAAAATGGTAGATAGTCACAGAAATTAAATGCGGCAATTAATACAATGATGATTTTAACCTTTAGCCTGCTGGCAGCAAGTGATTTTGCCTTTGCGACCAGTGCCGGCTGATCATGGTCTGCACTATTTGCTATTCAGTCAGTTAATTTTCAGTCACCCCAATAAGTGGTTTTGCCCCCAAATTGAATGATAAACCAGTCCATTATAGAAATTTAGCAGGGTAAAGGTGAAGGTGTTCATGTTATTTTTCAGGTTTTTATTTCCTGTTTCGAGACATCAACCAGGAGAGTTTTAGCACTCTGCCGTCCACCATCATGACATTGTTTCAGATGACTCTTGGTGAATTCAAGGTATGGTAAAAATACACATGTACTTCTGTTTTTAACTAGGAATTAAGCCTTAATCTTACAAACTACCTGTTCAAGTTTCTTTGCAGTGAAATCCATCTTTAAATAGTTAAAGATTACAAACAAATATGAGCCGTGCCATGGGAAAACCAACATAGTGGCTTTGCGACCAGCATGGATCCAGACCTGAGCCTGCGCATCCGCGCAGTCTGGTCAGGATCCATGCTGTTTGCTAACAGTTTCTCTAATTGCCAGAGGCTTTGAAAGCGAACAGCATGGATCCTGACCAGACTGCGCGGATGCGCAGGCTGGTCTGGATCCATGCTGATCGCAAAGCCACTATGTTGGTTTTCTCATGGCACGGCTCATATGAGTTCTGGGTAAAAGTGATTTTGAAGGAGGATAAGGTAAACTATGAAAGTTACTTTTGATGCAACAGTTGAGATTGGAGAATGGAGGGTATTTCTATAGCATCATTCTATTAGAATTAAAGGTTTATAGATTGAAAGTTTTGTGCTATTCTTGTAACAGTCAACATAGAAAGCTTCACAAAATGTTTGGATAGAAGATCCCATTTCTTTATGTACAGTTGGTAAAAGCATGGATCACCTATAGAAACATCGACTTTTACCAAATTATTTCCTGAATGATGATAAGAAGTTATGTAATCTCTATTTTTAAAAGATTCATAAGGTTGTTAATTTAAAGCAGAAAAAAATATTTAAACAAGAAGTTGTTCAAAAATACAGAAGTAATTTACATAAAAATCATATAAAGCATGTTCCATGAGGTAATGGGAAGTTCTTAAAGTAATATAAATTTTAGCGTGCATGTTTAGTTTAAAAGTGGTAAAGATTGTATGTCTACTGAACCTTTGTATAATTATTATATGTGTTATATTGTATGTTATATGTCTTGTTTGTCATATGCATATAGCTTACACGTGGAGGTGGCAGCAAGGTATTGATCATATGATATTCATTCTTTGATTTGATTGGCTGTTATTTTTTGACAGCAGATTCTTTACAATATCTCTCCACCCACAACTTTTCTCTGCAGCAGATTTGTTTGTATATGTATAGATGTACTGAAAACCTGTCTGTTTTGTTTTGTTCGTCCTTCTTTTGATTTCATTTGTGTTATTTTTACAGCTCAGAATAGGTAATGAGAAACAGAATATTTTGCAGTCTCCTCAACAGTGACCTCCCTTACAATAAAGAGACATCTGCCTCTTAGTTTTGATTATTAAATTTTTTGATATTATATTTCAATTATTAAAGTGGCTTTCTAGGGAAGTAAGTTTGATAAAATGAAGGCTTGAAGAAATAATTCTAACATGAAAAAATTTCCAGTATGTTTGAATTTCTTTCATTGTTTTATCTATATCATATCTAATGTACTGCAAGGGGAGATAATCTCTTTGGGGAGTTTGCATATTTTGTGTTAAAGAGCATGCTATGATTTTACATAAAATGACATATAGATGATTTGTATTATTTAGAAGTTTGAAAATTACCCATGTCTAGAAAAGACAGATGTGGCCCATTCATCATGAGCAGTTTAAATGTGCATTATATATAGCCTCAACATTAAGTGCTAACTGACTTCATAACCAAAAATCTAACATATTGAGTTCAAACTGATTTCATATATGAAAAGTATCATCATTTAGACGTGATAGTAACTGCATGAACATTATGTATCCTAAAAGTAACTTCTTGGCCTATAAGTAACTTACTTGGACCTAATGTTTTGTTCTGGAGTCAGACTTTAACCTTACTGTGTTGTCCTCACCGTAAAAGTACAAATTTAGGCCTTACATTGATATCTCTAAAAGCAAAAAATTGGGCCAAACTGAGTGGTATCTTTTCTCTAAATGCAAAAAATAAGGGCTAACTGAGTGGCATCTTTTCTCTAAAAGCAAAAAATAAGGCATAACTGAGTGACATCTTTTCTCTAAAAGCAAAAATTAAAGCCTGACTGAGTGACATCTTTTCTCTAAAAGCACAAAATAAGGCCTAACTGAGTGACACCTTTTCTCTAAAAGCACAAAATAAGGCCTAACTGAGTGACACCTTTTCTCTAAAAGCACAAAATAAGGCCTAATTGAGTGACATCTTTTCTCTAAAGGCACAAAATAAGTCCTAAGTGAGTGACGTCTTATCTCTAAAAGCACAAAAGAAGGCCTAACTGAGTGATTTCTAATCTCTAAAAGTACAAAATACGAGTGGAGTCTTGCCTCTAAAAGCACCAAATATGAGTGGAGTCTTCTCTCTAAAAGTACAAAATAAGGCCTATCTGAGTGATGTCATATCTCAAAAAGTACAAATTAAGGCCTAACAGTGATGTCCTTGTCTCTTAAATACAAAATGAAGACCTGTCAGAAATGACACTTCAGACACAACTTCAGGCCTAACAACAATGTCCTTGTCTCGAAAAAGCTAACAGAGACAAACAAATATTGTATTCTGACTCATCAATTATGAACTGAGACATATCAATGATGTCTTGATTAAAAAGTTCGACTTGGTCTTCCAGTATCTTCATAGTTGAAGCATAACAGTATTGCTGGACTCTTAACCTGGCGGCAAGTGATTTTGCCTTTGCTACCAGTGCAGACCAAGATCAGCTTTCACGATCATGGTCTGCACAGTTCCTTTTTAGTCCGTAAATTTTCAGTGAACGCCCCTTTCAATAATAAGTGGTGCTGTCCAAACTGAATGATGGACCAGTCCATTTTAGAAATTTAGCAGGGTGAAGGTTAAAAGTATGATTTTAGGTTTTAAAATTCCAGTAATTTCTTATTACATTTTGTTTCTCTTGAGTGCATTATGTTTTAGTTCATATTTCTTGAGATACTTATATAGTTGCCCTTAGTATTTTTATCCTATCAGAACATGTTATTAAATTATTGGTTAATTACATTGCATGAGGCTTTAAAGAATTAGTAGTTTCAATAGTTTGAATATTGTGATCTAAAGCCCCATGTCATATTATACAAAAATCCCAACCAAGTCAAAGAAAGAAATTTTTGTCAGTTCGAAGTTCTATGTAAAAGTTTGGAATCTTTGCTTTCCATTTAGTTATGCCGCTTTTGTTCAGAATTTAAATTTAGATAAACATTATCTTCTTTCATAAAAGGGTGATTATAGTTTTTTTGTATGTATATACATGACAGTTTTTTATGAAAAATTTGTACATTGTTTTTTTTTTTATAAACTGCAAATTTGGAAAAATGATAAAATGTTTGGAAAACTATTTTTAATTGGAATTTAGAAAAATATATTTAGTCCCCCTCAAACAATCAGACTTTTTAGCTCACCTGTCACAAAGTGACAAGGTGAGCTTTTGTGATCGCGCGGCGTCCATCGTCCGTCCGTGCGTCAGTAAACATTTGCTTGTGACCACTCTAGAGGTCACATTTTTTGTGGGATCTTTATGAAAGTTGGTCAGAATGTTCATCTTGATGATATCTAGGTCAAGTTCGAAACTGGGTCACGTGCCATCAGAAACTAGGTCAGTAGGTCTAAAAATGGAAAAACCTTGTGACCTCTCTAGAGGCCATATATTTCACAAGATCTTCATGAAAATTGGTCAGAATGTTCACCTTGATGATATCTAGGTCAAGTTCGAAACTGGATCACGTGCCTTCAAAAACTAGGTCAGTAGGTCTAAAAATAGAAAAACCTTGTGACCTCTCTAGAGGCCATATATTTCACAAGATCTTCATGGAAATTGGTCAGAACGTTCAACTTGATGATATCTAGGTGAAGTTTGAAACTGGGTCATGTGCCATCAAAAACTAGGTCAGTAGATCAAATAATAGAAAAACCTTGTGACCTCTCTAAAGGCCATATTTTTCATGGGATCTGTATGAAAGTTGGTCTGAATGTTCATCTTGATGATATCTAGGTCAAGTTCGAAACTGGGTCACGTGTGGTCAAAAACTAGGTCAGTAGGTCTAAAAATAGAAAAACCTTGTGACCTCTCTAAAGGCCATATTTTTCATGAGATCTTCATGAAAATTGGTCAGAATGTTCACCTTGATGATATCTAGGTCAAGTTCGAAAGTGGGTCACGTGCCATCAAAAATAGGTCAGTAGGTCAAATAATAGAAAAACCTTGTGACCTCTCTAGAGGCCATATTTTTTATGGGATCTGTATGCAAGTTGGTCTGAATGTTCATCTTGATGATATCTAGGTCAAGTTCGAAACAGGGTCATGTGCGGTCAAAAACTAGGTTAGTAGGTCTAAAAATAGAAAAACCTTGTGACCTCTCTAGAGGCCATACTTGTGAATGGATCTCCATAAAAATTGGTCAGAATGTTCACCTTGATGATATCTAGGTCAAGTTTGAAACTGGGTCACGTGCTTTAAAAAACTAGGTCAGTAGGTCAAATAATAAAAAAAACCTTGTGACCTCTTAGAGGCCATACTTTTCATGGGATCTGTATGAAAGTTGGTCTGAATGTTCATCTTGATGATATCTAGGTCAAGTTTGAAACTGGGTCAACTGCGGTCAAAAACTAGGTCAGTAGGTCTAAAATTATTAAAATCTTTTGACCTCTCTAGAGGCCATATTTTTCAATGGATCTTCATGAAAATTGATCTGAATGTTCACCTTGATGATATCTAGGTAAATTTCGAAACTGGGTCACGTGCGGTCAAAAACTAGGCCAGTAGTTATAAAAATAGAAAAACCTTGTGACCTCTCTAGAGGCCATATTTTTCATGAGATCTTCATGAAAATTAGTGAGAATGTTCATCTTGGTGATATCTAGATAAAGTTCAAAACAGGGTCACGTACCTTCCAAAACTAGGTCAATAGGTCAAATAATAGAAAAACCTTGTGACCTCTCTAGAGACCATATTTTTCAATGGATCTTCATGAAAATTGGTCAGAATTTTTATCTTGATAATATCTAGGTCAAGTTCAAAACTGGGTCACATGAGCTCAAAAACTAGGTCACTATGTCAAATAATAGAAAAAACGACGTCATACTCAAAACTGGGTCATGTGGGAAGAGGTGAGCGATTCAGGACCATCATGGTCCTCTTGTTACTTTTATTACTGTAATAATGTTTTGATCAGCAGAATGAGGTGTGTGTATAACTTTGGGGTTTAATTTTTGGAAATCTTAGTCTTTGGAGAATTTTTAAATGCGCCAAATTCAAAGAAGAGAGGGTATATTGTTGTTCTTATTGTTGGTCAGTTGGTAGACCATATAGGTTCTGATCTTGGCCTACAGCCATCAAACTTCATTGGATGATTGCCTGTAATCAGTTGATGTCCCATATTGTTTTTGGGGTCAGTATGCCAAAGGTCAAGGTCATATTAACTTTGAGACTGAAACTGGTTTCTACTCAATTATTAAAGTACAGAACACCTTATTGTATATTTTTCAAACTTCTTAGGTTGATTACCTGTCACAGCAGATGATCCCTATTGTTTAGGGGGTTAAGTAGGTCAAAGTGAAAGGTGTTGTTATCTCAGGACTGAAAATGGGACAGGCGACCTTGTGGGGTATATGCATTTTACAAATAGCTCCTGTTTATTTCAAAGGATATAATAGTGTGGGCATGAAATTTTAAGGGTTTTTTTTGTCAATAGCAGCTATTTTAAGGGGACATGATTATTAAACAGCAGTTCTGAACTTAATTTTTTACTCCAAAATGTTTGTTTGTGATAAGACAACTCACAGTTAGTTACTATGCAGTATATTATATAAAACTGGTAATTTATATGTTACAGTACCATGATTTTGACCTGACACGATACGCACTCCTCACGAAGCTGGTGTTTGCGGTGTTCATGATACTGGTACCCATTCTTCTGCTGAACATGTTGATAGCCATGATGGGAAATACATACCAGTGTGTTATATCCAAGTCAGAAAAGGAGTGGAGAAAACAGGTATTCAGTGTTGTGCAGTATAATATTGGAAGCTGTTTATAAAATGAAATAAGCTATCCTCATGGGATTTATAACAGTAGGATTTAATTGGAAATTATCATTGTTCATCAAGTTTTATGTAAGGTTTTACTTGATTGTTATTGGAGAATTTAAGGGGAATTAAAGATGGCAGTGTCTGAAAAAAAATATTACCACTGAAGGCTGGCCAGTCCAAGGTCCACTTGTCTGAATATTATCATTGACCGTATCTTCAACAAGTTGACCATCAGTGGGTCCATTAGTTCCAAGGCCTGCACCAAAGTTGGCATATAAAGCAGATTTGCCCAATAGTCCTGTCAGTTTACAAGTACCAAAGACAGGAAGTCAGAAGGCTTGCTGGTCCAAAAGTCAATAATATTATTCAAATTGTAAACTGGTGTTACAAGGTTAGGGTGAGTGAGCATCTTAAGTTTTTCTTAAGTTTTAGATTTTTTTACTCGTATAGATTTAGACTGGCGGGCCTTGTAACTGGCTTGCCTTCAAATAACTAACCCTTTAAGCTATTTGGCCTTTGAACTAAAGTGCTGTAACCAAATTTTATTATTTCCTTGTTTAGTTAAACATGTCAGAAGCCTCTCAAGTTACATTTATATAGCTTTTATCAGGACACTGCGTTTTCGACAATGTTTTTTTTTTTCCGTATTTTCTATCAAACTGATCAGTTATCTATAAAACAAATGTTTGAAATGTATTCCTCAGTGGGCAAAGATAGTGGTTGTGCTAGAACGAGGCTTTACGAAGAAGCAGCTCCAACATTACCATAGAGAATACTCAATCAAACTTGGCGAACCATCAACTGAAAATGGGAAAATGAAAGAGGAGCTAAGAGCTCTGGTTGTTATCAAAACATCTCCCAAAACAAAGGCCAGACAGAGGAAGATTGCCGTCGGAAATTGGAAGGTAACAAAAATATTAGGACCTTCTTTTTTATACTGATTCTGCCTAGTTTTCATGAAGTTTTTTTTTAATTTTGCAAGAAGCGGAAAATGGAGATTATTCAATAAAAATATTTTAAACAATCATTTCAGAAAACGTAAGGGTTCTCTTTACCACCCTGCAGAGCTTTAGAATGACATAATTTTTTAATGTTAATGTCTGAAATCAAGAAAACCCTGGTATAAAAAAAATTGTATCAAACAACAAGTTTCTGAAGATGGTAATGGGTTATAATTTATGTGATGAGGTGAGTTAGTATTATGGCGAAAGGAATGTTGGGATATTTGTTAAAGTGCATGAACCAAATATCTTTCACAAGAAAATAACAGATGCAGTATTTGTCTGACTGACATAGCGGTTGGAAGCCATCATGGCTAGGTGGTTAAGGTTGCTGACTTTGAATGTTGTGGGTTCAAAACCTCGTTCAATTTTTTCTCCATTTTTGTATGCCCGTCTCTGAAAGAGCGAGTCATATTATGTGAACACCTGTGGCGGGTGGGCGGGCGGGCGGTGTCCAAAATTTGCTGATAATGTTTGTGGGCATAATATCTTGGCCAAGTTCGATAACCAGCCAAATCGCCTCAGGCACTCTTGGATTATGGCCCTTGAATTACTCAAAATCTGCGAATTTAGCCTTGTCCGCTATGAAGTCAAACAGTTTTCATCCGATCTTCACCAAACTTGCTGATAATGTTTGTGGGCATAATATCTCGGACAAGTTTGAAAACCAGCCAAATCGCCCTAGGCACTCTTGGATTATGGCCCTTGAATACTCGAAAAACTGCAAATTTAGCCTTGTCCGCTCTCTAAGTCGAACAGTTTTCACCCAATGTTCACCAGACTTGGTGACAATGTTTGTGGGCATAATATCTTGGCCAAGTTCGATAACCAGCCAAATCTCCCTAGGCACTCTTGAATTATGACCTTTGAATTACTCAAAATCTTTTAATGATACGTAACTGAATATTTAGATGGGCGTATTTTGTGACAGTCTGGCATTCTTGCTTTAGGATAACTTTTCAAAGAATAGTAAGAGCTGTTCCACTCGCCTGAGCATCATTTTCAACATTGTTGTTGGTGTCGCACCTTAATTAAAGCCATATCGCAGTTACCATTATTTGTATTGAATTGAAACTTCATGCAGTGTTTCCTATTTATCAAACCCACTGCAGTAACCAAGTTAGAGAACTCTTGGTTGATTTTGATATAAGTTATGGCCCTTTTCAAGTTAAAAAAAATCTAACTCATCTAATCTGGGCAAGTAAAAATAATTTCAGAAGTGTAAAAAATAAATTCAGAGAGTCGGTGAGTGAACATATTCTAAAGATTATAGGCAGTTAAACTTTCCTTTAATTGCCAGTTTCATAAAGTATGTTTAAAGTTTGCACAGCTGAAATTTGTGAACAGATTGTCAAGAATAGTGATACTCCCAGAACCTTTATTGATTGTGTGAAAAGGTGCTATCAACACTGTAATTAAGTTGAATTGACTGAAGGGACAGTTTAAGAGTTCCAGCCAACTTTGTTTATATTAAATGATCTGATGAGGATTTTTTTGGGACTGGATGCTGAGTTCAAGGAAATGGAGGTATTCAAATGATCAAAATTTGAGTGAAGAAAGTTAGACTGTATATATTGAATTGAAACTTCACACAAGACATCATTTTCATCAGGTGGTACTTTAACATTGCCAAGACAGTTAACACTTGGTTGAATTATGGCCCTTGTTTTACTTAGAAATTTGGTTAAAGTGTCTCATGGGAGTTGTTATCATTATCGTAATAATTTTTATGCCCCCAGAGGGAGGCATATAGTTTTTGAACCGTCTGTCGGTCTGTCAGCCTGTCGGTCTGACCGCAATTTTCCTGTCCGGTCCATATCTTTGTCATCGTTGGATGGATTTTCAAATAACTTGGCATGAATGTGTACCACAGTAAGACGACGTGCAGTGCGCAAGACCCAGGTCCATAGCTCAAAGGTCAAGGTCACACTTAGACGTTAAAGGATAGTGCATTGATGGGCGTGTCCGGTCCATATCTTTGTCATCGATGGATGGATTTTCAAATAACTTGGCATGAATGTGTACCACAGTAAGACGACGTGTCATGCGCAAGACCCAGGTTCGTAGCTCAAAGATCAAGGTCACACTTAGATGTTAAAGGATAGTGCATTGATGGGCATGTCCGGTCCATAACTTTGTCATTCATGCATGAATGTGTGACACAGTAAGACGATGTGTCGGGCGCAAGACCCAGCTCCGTAGGTCAAAGGTCCTAAACTCTTAACATCGGCCATAGCTATTCATTCAAAGTGCCATCGGGGGCATGTGTCATCCTACGGAGACAGCTCTTGTTTTTTATAAGTCTTGCAGAACAGTAATGAGAGTTATGTCCCTTATCCCACTTAGAAATTGTCAAATAGTCAAGCGTGCTTTCTTAATGACAGCCTTTGTTATTGTTTATGTTATTACACACTGTTATGTAGTTCCTATATCAATTAAATTATATTTGAAAATTTCAGTATTTGAAATAGTGAAGTAATCAGAATAATATTATATTCCACATTATACATAAATGAACCACTGAAAGATTAAGTGTAAAAATGGTGCAATATTCAGTAACTAGAGATAAGTGTAGGCTTTAGGAAGTTTTGACATACTGTTAGGAGATATGAGTGTATATCAAAATCCCCTTGATCAAAATCCCCTCCACTGAAAAGTGACTGGGTGTTACATACTTTTGCAGGGGGTATCATAATCCCCTCTGTGATTTTCATTATACATATAAAGATATCAGTGCTCCAAATTATATTATGTTTGCTAAAGGCATTGTATTTACGTGCTTTATGTAACAGACTTTTAAATTGTATATAGTTGTATTTGAACTTGATGAAATAAGTAAAAATCACAGAGGGGATTATGATACCCCCTGCAGAAGTATGAAGGGGTTTTTGTAACACCCTGTCATTTTTCAGTGTAGGGGATTTTGATCAAGGGGATTTTGATTGTCTCCCAGGAGATATGAGCCGTGCCATGAGAAAACCAACATAGTGGGTTTGCGACCAGCCTGGATCCAGACCAGCCTGCGCATCCGCGCAGTCTGGTCAGGATCCATGCTGTTCGCTAACATTTCTCTTATAGCAATAGGCTTTGAAAGCGAACAGCATGGATCCTGACCAGACTGCGCGGATGCGCAGGCTGGTCTGGATCCATGCTGGTCGCAAACCCACTATGTTGGTTTTCTCATGGCACGGCTCATATATTTTTCAAGCTTTTCAAATTTAGCTAGCTGTTGAGGTAACCGAGGTAACCATTGTTGGAAAGTGAGATACAGCTTGTCATATGAGCTCATTGATGAAAACACACGGAACACTGTGATAGGATAATCTCACTTTCTGAAATATTATATTGAAGATATAATTGAGCCATGCCATGAGAAAACCAACATAGTGGGTTTGCGTCAAGCATGGATCCAGACCAGCCTGCGCATCTGCGCAGTCTGGTCAGGATCCATGCTGTTCGCTAACAGTTTCTCTAATTCCAATAGGTTTTGAAAGGGAACAGCATGGATCCTGACCAGACTGCGCGGATGCGCAGGCTGGTCTGGATCCATGCTGGTCACAAACCCACTATGTTGGTTTTCTCATGGTGCGGCTCATATCATAGCAATGTTATGCTGTTTTCATCCACCAGTGAAACAAAATAGCCGTTTATAACTTTAAACATAAAAACATGTAAGAGTTATGTGCACTTATTTTGGTTATTTGTATCATAGAATTCCTTTTAAATTAAAGGAGGAATGAATGAAAAAATGCACGTGAACTTGCACTTAAAGACACACTGTCTGGGTATAAAGATGTGAACAAAGGCACATGTGTTGATTGTATCTAAATGCAGAAGGATTGAGTTTAAAAAATCAGTTTTGTGGCCTACAGCCAAAATATTCCACACTACTATGACTATTTTCTAGACTTGTTTCAATACACTGCGTAATTGTTTTTATCTGTTTTTAGAAACTGGGTCATGAGATTATTCTGCAACTAAAAGAACAGAAAAAGAAGGGCAAAACAGGGCCATTAAAGTTACAGAGAACAGCACGAAAACCCAGAAAAAGCACAGCTGATTCGGATGAGGATGAGGATAAGAAGTTCTCAAATATAACAGCACAACTGGCTTGGGAAAGGGACATTGACCTGACAAAGGGGCAGGCATTTACAAAAAATCCCTCGGCAATTGAGGGTGTGGAACATGTAAAACCTGGAGGTCTAGCAAATAATGTAAGTGGCAATCACTCTCCTGATAAAAAATCAGATAAAAAACCGGTGCAGACGGAAGAACATACTGGTATTCACATAGCAAACGGACATGTGAATTCTGCTAGAACTATAAAGAAATATGTTAAAAAGCCTAACGGCACCCCAAAAACTAGTCCAAAATTCCAGAAACAGTTTTCTATGAATCGGGTAACTCCTTTACCATTAGATTTGAAAGACAGTGATGATCTTGGTTTAGATGCTCTTGAAAGTGAAAATACAAGTCGAACAGAGTCAAAATCAGATACTAGTAAAAGACCAGCTAGCTTAGATACAAAAAGAACTGTCAGCAGTATACAGTTTGACTTAGACCATTTTGTTGTAAAAGCAGACGACAAGTATGTTACTAATATATCCCAGGTTGCACCTGTACCTGATGTTACTAAAAATAGCACTGATGCTGACCAGACAGATAGAGCTGATAGTGCTGATTCTAAGGAAATGTATGATCAGTGGGTTGATGAAATTATAGAAGGGAGCCGGGAAACATCACCAAGCAAAAGTGACTCTGGTTCCCCTTCTCATAAACACCATAAAAGTAAGAAACACAAAAAAGAGAAAAAAGAAAGAAAAGATAGAGAGAAACATGGCAGTTCGAAAGATGGAAGGCGAAGCAGAAGTGGAGAAAGGAAGGAGAAAAAGACTCCTCGAACAAAAACACCGACGTCGGATGAGTTATTACTGGTAGATTCAGATGCGCCAGTGGATGAAAGTACATTATGAAACTCGTGTATAGCATGAAGCGGAATATGGTCAGTAAAATATATGCTGTTTGTTGTGATATTTGAAGCTTTTCAGAAGATGGCATACATTCGATTTCAGCCCAGTTTGAAATACACAGCTTTTCAAGTGCTTCATTCATAAGCTAATACTTGTTGTCGGAGAAAAGTTGTCACATGGTAATTGCAGTTAATTTGAAAGTGATAAGTAACTACAATGTACTTGGTTGTTGCAATTGGATACAGAATTTTTATGCAATATGTAACTTAGTGCTAAAATATGTCATTGTGTATTGTGTAAACACAAGTGTTTCAACTGGTGATATAAAATATTGAAAAATTTGTGGTGAAATGCAAGTGCTTTGAAATGTGACATCGTGCAGAGCTTCAATGTGTAATGTAATGATTGAAATATATAAAAGAAGTTGTGTAATATTTTACTTGAACTATTGCAGTGTGTTACACAAAATTTATGCAGTGTAATTTATACACAGTGTGATTTATATGCTGCAATTTGTAAATTGAATTCTAGATAAAGTGGACTTCTTGATTACTGTGATAAAAGTTTGGATGGAAATGGTGTTAAGTTTCAACATTGTTTAGTGCTGGGAAAGACATTGAAATAAATGTTGTAGGGATATATTGAATGTTGTGCAAAGTGGAAAGACGTAGAATTTTTTGTAGTGAAGATTTTGTCATGACAGAATAGCTTTTTTTTATGTTTAATTTTATTTTGTAGGGTAATATTTACATTGTTTAAGTCATATATTTAATAGTTATTTGTTCATAATTTATAATTCTTGACCGAGATGTTATGCCAAAAAAAGGTCTTTGGGTATCGGATAAAATTTAAGTATTGTCTCAGAATAACCCATTTTTAAATTAGTGACTCATATTTCTTTTCATACTGCAGCACTACTGAAATGTTTGATTATTTTATTTACATCTTATGTGGGGGCCATGGTGGCAGAGTGGTTAAAGCCGCTGACTTCAAATCACTTGCCCCACACCAGTGTGGGTTCGAGCCTCATTTGAGGCATAGAATTCTTTATGTGATGAAGTCATCCAGCTGGCTTACCGAAGGCCAGTAATTCTACCTAGGTGCTCTCCCATACCTGAAACAATGCCCGAGGAGCACCTGGGGTCTTCCTCCACCATCAAAAGCAAAGTCACCATATAACCTAACAACAAATTTATGTGCAAGTATAGAAATTCACACATAAAAATACAAGTTCCATCAGTACATGATATCTTTAACTCATTTTCCAACAATTTCACTGCAGTTTAAGATATTCTTAGTTTTCTACAAAGTTTTTAAATTTAACCTAAGATAAAAAGTTAGACTTTGGAGAAATGAATTTGATTGTTTTCAAAGAAATTTTAAAACTAGTCTGTCCATTTTCTATGAATTTGTTACTTGGAGAACAGTGGTGTAGAAATTTTGCTTATTTGGAATTTGGAATATTAGGTTTTCAGTGTGTAATTATAGCTTTTGCAAGGATACAGTTATAGAAGTTTACAGAAGTTCAGAATTGGACACACAAATGAACATTTTGGACTATTTTGTTTATGTACATGGGACCTTTTGTAGTATATGTCACAAAAAATGTTTAAGTATTTCACCTATCAGCACAGAAATAAAAGTTATGTAACATTGATACAAATGTTAATACAGGAATGCCAAAATAACATATGTTGTCAAAATTGTTTTCAATGTTGTAAGATTCAGTTGCTAGCCCAACCTGACCTGGAAGTTGTATTATGCAAAATACTGTATGTTGCCACGCAGATAAGGAATAGATAAGGGCTTTGGAGATAAATGTACAATTTCTATGCCTCTAAAAATCTACTTAAAAATCTGCAATTTTTTTTTCATAATTGAAGTATGTTTGCAATTACAGCTGGGACATCTTCTTTGGATTTTTTTTCTTTCAAATTAACGGCTGTTAGATTACAAATACACACAGAGGCAACCCTTCGGTTTTTCATAATCAATCAAGATAAGATTTCGAATACAATTTGGCATAATCGTTGTTGTTATTTTTCTCATAATCAAGGTAAGATTGGAAGTACAAACTGGTGCATAATCTTTGTTCTTTTTTTTTTTTTCAAATAAATCAAAGTAAGATTAGAATGTTTTTATAAGTTTACATATTCATAATCTTTCTTGTTATTTTTCCCATAATTAATCAAGATATTTGCAAATAGAACTGGGATAGTTTTTTTCTGTAATAAGTAGATACAGCTGGGTATAATCTTTTTTATTAAGATTACCAGTAGGACATAGTCTTTTATAATTAATCAAGGTAATTACAAATAACTGAGCATAATCTTTTTGTGAGCCCACCAATTTTTTTTTAGCATGGGTGGGGAGACTTGTAGATTTGCCTTAATCTGTATGTTTGTTCATCCATCCGTCTGCCCATTCTAATTCGTTTAGTGCATAATTATCTCAAAAAGTGTTTGACAGACACCAAGAGTCCTCAAATGTCATCGGATTTTATTCAGCATGTGAAGTTACACCCCTGGGGTCATTCACCTAGACCATAGTTATGGCCCTTGACTTACTCAATAATATGCATAACTGAACTAAAACTTGATCGAGGTGAGATTGCATATGGGGCAGTTTTTTTTTTTTTGTACATAGTTTTTTTATTGTGGCATTTTTTAGGTTCAACAGTTTGATGTTGTTTTTAATTCTATGTTGTTGCAAGTATTATTTAATTCTAACATAATTCTATGCTAGGTAAATGGATGAAGATATTTTATGATTTGGCATATTTTTATCTAGCATGGATGGTAGGGCATGATATTGAATTCTTTCATTGAAACATGCACTGGTCTTGTAGAAGATCCAAGGTCTGTCATACTGGCTGGAGACAGCAGGCCGTGGACCTAAACAACAGGTTGAGGATCTTTTACCAGGTTTGTGTGAAAACACATGGTTGTTGACAGTTTTAATACATGACCATTTTTTTAAATGATTTATTAAATAAAATGCATGTTAATAAGTAATCACACTTGCCAAGAAAAAAGACCATAACATTTAAATTCTCAATGACTTTCATTGCATAAAATTTACATTTCATGAGAAATAAAAAGCTGTATTGGAAAAGACAGTATGAGATTAAATGCCCAGTCATTTCAGACCTGCCAAATAAAGAAAATACTAGTATGATATTACATAGGATGAAATAGCCACAATTGGGCCTATTTATTTGACTAATTTGTACATGCTGTATTCATATCATATGATTTTGAAAAGTCACAGCCTCAGTGTAGAAATATCCCGTGCGAAAATGGAACAGGAAATCCTGGGATTATCCCAGAAAGTCCCAGGACTATCCTGGGATAATGTCCTGAAAATATCTCAGGAATTCCTGGGATAGTCCTGGGACTTTTCACACCGTTAAATGGGAATGGGACAATCCCAGGATTTTCCTGTGAACAGGAAAAAAACAGGACACCAGAACAACAAGAAATCTATGCTGTCCTGCTATCCTGAAAATCCCAGGAATGTCCTGGGATTTCCTGATGTCAGGTAATAAAAGTATATATTGTCCTGTTCTCAAGAAATCCCAGGAATGTCTTGAGAATTCTTGAAGTCGGGATATCCCATGACAATTGTCCTGTCCCTAGGAAATCCCAGGAATTCCTGATGTCAGGAAATTTCAGGAGAATTGTCCTGTCTTCAGGAAATCCCAAGAATTCCTGTTGTCAGGAAATCTCAAGACAATTGTCCTGTCTTCAGGAAATCCCAGGAATTCCTAATGTCAGGAAATTTCAGAATTGTCCTGTCTTCAGGAAATCCCAGGAATTCCTGTTGTCAGGAAATCTCAGGACAATTGTCCTGTCTTCAGGGCAGTTTCCAGAACATGTAATTGAATACCTTGTAAACATGATTTGAAATTCTCTTTGGCGGGAAATACAGTTAACAAATTGAATGAATGTTAAATTTCAATTGTATTTACAGCAAGAATAATAATTAAGGATTAATCATTTCCAAATATTAAAAATATTTTCTAGTTAAAAAGTATACATCATGTACATTGAAACATACAACCTGTCATAGCAGAAATATCAGTTTATCAGTTCAAATAAAATCATGTGCATACATGCCAAAAACACTAGGTGTAATATTTAGTCTAGAAACATCAAATTATGAGCTTCATATTGAGAAAAAAGCTCTTATCATTCTATGATCTGTTTACTTTTAAGAGTGAAACTTCCTTTGATCAAACATGTACAGATAATCTAAACAGTACTAACATATTTCACTCTTACCACTCTTTAACGCTCTGATTGATTTTAAAGAAAAATACTTTTCTAAATAACTTACTGGTATTGTTTTGTAAAATCATTGAATGAAGGTATATATTTAGTATTATTTCTAAAAGTTTAAAACAGAAATAATTTGCTAACATACCACAAATATAGAATATATTCCTGTTACTCTTATAACACCACAGCACAAGTGCTTAATGATGCAGTTTCTCCCAAAACATGGGTCTTCAACACCAGGATGTAATTAACTTACTAGACCGTTACAAGATCATGTTTCAAATCAATTACCATCTTTCAATCTGTATCTTTTAGAAAAAGTCCTGTCTTTTTCCTGTGAACAGGACAATTTCCATCAAAAGTCCTGTCTTTTTCCTGTGAACAGGACAATTTCTATCAAAAGTCCTGTCTTTCAGTGTTAAAGTCCTGTCTTCAAGACTTTTACGCAGCCTTGCTAAAGGAATCTCAGGATATCCCAGGATAATCCTGGGATTTCCTGAGAACAGGAAAATATTTCTGCACGGGATCACAGGATGATTGCTGGAATGTTATCGGATAAATGTTTTCTGGAAATATTGATGATACATTAAAGTGATATTCAGGCATTTCTGTTCTTAAAATAGGTCCTTGATTTATGTTTACTTTTTAAGAAAATGAGAAGACACATTTTAGTAAACAAAATCTTGCTATAAAAACAACCAAGACAGGCATGTTGCAAAGCTATTTGACAAATTGGCCAGTTAGATACTTAACCATCAAAATCAAATGATTTGTTTTAGTCGGTGATGAATGGAGAACAGTTGGGTTTATTTTATATAGCAAATTTCCTAGCATACATAGTTTAGGTCAGCAGAATCATGAAAAAGTCATACACATATTATCTTAATAGAAATACTTTATCTGAATTAGCTAATTTTTAAAATAAAGTTTCAATAATAATAATAAGAATATTAAGTTTTTGTCCACTGTTCAAGCTGAATATTCTTTTAATATTTTACAGGTTGAATAATATAAAAATGTGAGAGCTAAATTGTAGAAATAATACCGAATAGATAATATAAGATAACTGTAGAAATATCATCTGGTAACTGCAAATGTTACAGTAGAACTGTTACAGGATTACAGGATAACAAAAATGTTACAGGTTAATAGTAGAAATGTTACAGGCCAACAAGAAAGAATGTTTAACTTACAAGATAACTTTAGAAATGGTACAGGTTAACAGTAGAAATTTTACAGGCTAACAAGAAAAATGTTATAGGTTAACAGTAGAAATGGTACAGGTTAACAGTAGAAATGTTACAGGATAACAAGAAAAATGTTACAGGTTAACAGTAGAAATGGTACAAGTTAACAGTAGAAATGGTACAGGCTAACAAGAAAAATGGTACAGGTTAACAGTAGAAATTAATGTTACAGGCTAACATGAAAAATTAATGTTACAGGCTAACATGAAAAATGTTACAGGTTAACAGTAGAAATTGATGTTACAGGCTAACTTGAAAAATGTTGCAGGTTAACAGTAGAAATTATTATTACATGCTAACATGAAAAATGTTACAGGTTAACAGTAGAAATTAATGTTACAGGTTAATGTGAAAAATGTTACAGGTTAACAGTAAAAATGTTAGAGGCTAACATGAAAAATGTTACAGGTTAACAGTATAAATGTTACAGGCTAACAAGAAAAATGTTACAGGTTAACGGTAGAAATGTTACAGACTAACAAGAAAAATGTTAAAGTTTAACAGTAGAAATTAATATTACAGGCTAACATGAAAATGTTGAAGGTTAAATGTAGAAATTAATGTTACAGGCTAACATAAAAGAACTTCCTTCACAATCAACCTAAAATGAATTATGTATAAACTAAACAGGTTAACAGTAGAAATGTTACAGGCTAACGTGAAATAGGTTAACAGTAGAAATGTTACAGGCTAAGGTGAAACAGGTTAATAGTAGAAATGTTACAGGCTAACGTGAAATAGGTTAACAGTAGAAATGTTACAGGCTAATGTGAAACAGGTTAACAGTAGAAATGTTACAGGCTAACAAGAAAAATGTTACAGGACTTAGTTGGACATATTCATTGATGAAGTGAGACAAGTTAGTGTTTTGAATGTTTTCAGCAGTTTTATAATAAATGTGATAAAAAGATTGTGATAGTTTTTTTTTTCTTCTATTTTCTTATTTTTTGTAAATATCAATAGTTTTATTTAATGCATTGTACTAAATCCATTATTTTAATGGTTTGAAATTAGGTATTTATATCTTTATTTTGTTGTACAGTATTTAGCACAGATGTGACAACATGTAAATTAAGACATACAGAAGGATTCACAGTTTGATATATGTACTGTTCTTTTCCTATCCCCTCTAAACTGTTGGTTTTTTTATCTTGCATAGAAATTTATTACAGATAAGATCACTTTTAGTACAAACTTGTTCTAGGGACCACCCCTGAATAAAGACAACCATTTTTACTCCCCATGTGGCTTTAATTCTATGAGACACCACCTCTTATTAAATTTAGGACTGTCTTTCAATAAAATTTTTCATAGTGCAAAATTTCCTTGAAAATGACGATGCTAAATGTAATTTATTCTGTGCACATCAAGCAAAAATACTTTTGAAAGGGATTCAGAGTTTTGATAACATATAATTATCAGGGTATAAAGTAGTTGTGAATGTAATCAAAATGTTGCAGTACCTTATAATTTTATGGGTTGTGAAAATTTAATCTTTTACTTCCTTATTCAGGACAGGTGTGGTGTAAAATTGTTCTTTAACCCTTACCATGCTGGACAGACTGATTCTGCCTTTGCAACCAGTATAGATCACAATCAGCCTGCACATCCTTACAGTCTGATCAAGATCTGCACTGTGAGCCATTCAGCTAGTATCTTTTAGGTACTCACCCCTTTTAACAGCTAATGGTACTATCCAAAATGAAAGCTGGACAAGTTCATTACAGAAATTTAGCAGAACCTTGTTGTAGGTGATTATCTATCAAATTTTGCACTCTTTGTGTGAAGATTGAAGTTGGTTCTATTAGACTTGTGAAAATGAATTTCTTATGTCAACAGACCTTGAGAATATGTACTTTTACTTGATGTGAGATTTGCGACCCACAAAAAGTAATTGTAGAAACATAATTAATACCGAAAACTGAAACTGTTATGATAATTATATGAAAGGGATTGTTTAGATTTGAATAGACAGGATGACATTGGTTCAAAAGTGCTGAAAATAGATGACACCTACACAAATCTTGTTTGTTTGCAATTAGTTGAAAATAAAAGCAGTTTGACGATGATTCTTTAAATCTTTTTTCTGTAAATGAATTCTGATTTATTATGTGGTTTTCAATGTTTTTATGATGCTTTATCATTCGGGGAACCAGGATGCAAAAATCAATTATTTTCAGTATAAGTTGAACATTTTTGACATGACTTGCACAAAAATGGATAAGTTTCAAAATCTATGTTACCTGAATAATCATTACCAATTTTATACAAAATATAAAAGTTTGTTGGTGCTACAATGCTTGAATGAAAGAAAGAAATCTTGGTACTAAAATACCTGTACTGTTTAAATCCTCAGTTTGTCAAAATTCAAGCAATTGTTTTTTCTCTCCATTTTTGGCTAGGTAATTCTTTCTAGGTCGAAAAGTATGTCCCCTAGCCTTAATACGTGGAAATATTCGCAAAATTTATGAATTCAAGAATTTTGTAAAAATATTGGCATAAATTGCCACATTCTCAAGACATGTCATTATAGTCAAGTAAAGATATACAAATTTAGCTTTGGCACTTCAGTTTTTGGTGATACACTAATATTTCCATTTGTGAAATGTCAAAATCGGCAGTTCACAAACTTTTTGACCCACAGAATATCTACTTCTACCGTAATTCTTCCATTAATAAATTATCATTAATTAAAAGTAAAAACTAAAGAGCTTCGGTGAAATTTTAGACCCTGTTTATTTATATAAACACGTGTCTTCTTGAAAATATTTAGAAAATGTAATTGTATATTTTTTTAGTCACAAAGAACAGATGATAGAAAAAAGAAGGAGTTTACTTTTTCTTGTACTCGTAGATTTATTATGCTTGATTTTCTTACTCTCTGTTTTAATGGTTTCAGTGATGTTGTATTTATGCCTTGTGCTGCATATAAAAATCAACCAAACTGCATAATTTTTCAAGTGTTGTTTTGATATTTTTCACAAAAATTTGACTTCAGCTTTGAAAAGATTAATTCTGTATAACTATTGTCTTGAAACATCTTTATTTATAACATGTAATTAATTTTGATACATAAAGATATGGCGATGACAAATATTTGATTGCATTTGAAAGAATTGTAACAGGAAATTTTGTTTTAAACCCACTTTGGTAACATAACGCATTGTGGGTGTTTTTACACACGGATAAATTTGAAGATTTTAGATAGATAGATTAATCAAAACAAAGACTGATTAAAAAGAAAATGGATAAGGTTATATTGGGTAGGGCCTACACCCTCTTCACAATGTTCATCATGAACTGCATTACTAGTTAATGTTCAAATAAACAAAAGATATGATGTCATGTTGAATAACTATAGGATATACTTTATGGTTAGTTAAGTGCACATTGACTTAATAGCTATGTATTGTTTAATCCTTATCATGCCAGTGCATCCGTGCAGTCTGATCATGATCTGCACTGTTTGCCTTTCAGTCAGTAACTTTTGGTGTGCACTTCTTTTAACAGTTAATGGTAATGCACATGTCCAAATTGAAGTTCATTAAAGAAATTTAGCAGGGTAAGGGTTAATACAATGATCAGTGTAAGTTTCAGTTTCTTGTAGATTGATGAGTCAGTTTTACACCACATTTTAAAAGAATTTAAAAAACAAATGTTTTGTTAGGCACAAAAAAGTTATGAACAAAAATTGTCATTATTTTCTTGACTCTTAGGTCTCATTTATAATCTATTCCCAAATTTTATACCAGTTTGAATATTGACTTGGTCTTGTGAATCTCATTTTTGTCGAGCCCGCTTGCGGTCAGCTCAATATAGTCGTCACTTTTGGTGGGTCGGTGTATGTATGTACGTGCGTGCGTCTGTCCGATTTTATTCGATGCATGGACCAATCTTGTTTATATTTGGCATGAATGTTTACCTCATTGAGAAGAAGTGTCATGCACAAACCTTATCCTATCTCAAAGGTAAAGGTCACAGTTGGAGGTCAAAGTTCAAATTTAAGTTTTTCCGGAGCATTTCTTCTTTATGCATGGTGGGATTTTGATGTAACTTGGCATGAATGTTTACCATTATGAGATGGATAGTCATGCGCAAGAACCAGGTCCCTGGTTCTAAGATCAAGGTCACACTTAGAGGCCAAAGGTGCTGGCGGACTCGACATTCTGCCCATGGGCATGCAGAATGTATTTCTAGTTTAAAGAAATCCTTTGTAGCTACTGGAAATAAAGTTTATCAAAACATTTGGAAATAAAGAATATAACCAAGCAAAAAAAAATTTCGGACACAGTTTGATTGAGTCCATTTGGGAGACTGGTAATGAAATATATGCTACACCCCTGCCATGTCAGTATTGACTTAAGCCAAAGAGCTATAAAAATAAATAGATCGGTAACTTGAAAGGCATAAAGAGCAAATCTCGCCAACATCTCTTGACTACTGAATGAGATCTCGTTTACCGGAAGTGACGCGTTCTCCACGCGCCATTTTGTATGCGAAAGCAATTATTCATCGGTAAATTAATTATCACCGTATGACCACGCTTCTTTTGATGGTAAGAAACATGTACTTTGTGTCTTAAGACTATTTTACATTAAACTAATGTTGTTTTAGAAGCTAACATGTATTTTAAATGTAGTTTTAAAGCTACAGATTGTAACTCCATGCTCGCCGATGTTTGTTTTTACTAAGATAATGCCGATTCACGCTCTGACACGAGATTACAGCCAGTTACCATTCTGTGTATTTTATACTTCTTTGCTCAAGCAGAACTCTATTATACATAAAGACTGAATGTCCCAGAAGACTAAAAGATAATTATAACAGTACTGCGTACAATAGAGAAGGCGTCTACAGTCGCCGCAAGGCACGTTAAGACTGCTGTTACTATGTAGTTTTAAGGTCTATGTCAAATTCTCCAATTCGGGAAATGATAAAAGTTCTAGTCTTTTTTTTGAGGTAATTTGTTTATGTGTAACTTACATAGCGTGTACATATTGTTGGACTTAAACTTTGATAACAAAGTTTATGTAATGTATTTATTATAATGACTGTATAGTACACTGTTGTAAATTAATGTTTCTGAAGATATGTAAGATATTGTATACTAAAATATGAGCTGTTAATAAAAATTATTTATGTTTATAAAAGATAAAACTGTTGGTATATGAATGTTTAAAATTTTAAGGGTTGAATGCAGAACTGTTGTTACTCTTTCTTTATTTAATATGAGTTATGACAGTTTTGAGTGTTCAGTCCTTGTGATGCATGTTACCTGAAGGGAATCCTGAAACATTTCGGTAGAACTTGCAGATAAATAGAAAATAGTGAAAAATAAGTTATTTTATTTTAAAAATTGCCATCTTTGGGTGTTTACAGTTAACAGAACATTATAAAAAATGTATTTTAGCCTTGCACGGCTCTTTTATGTGTCAATATAATAGGTATTTATTTCACACATACTTTTTGCTTTGTTTAGATTTAATTTCCTAGATTAATATTAACAAACTTCATAATTATACCATAGGCATTGATTTTTTGTCACACTTGAAAATCAGACAAATTATAGTCAAATTTGTATTAGTTTCTGACAGATTTTGTTAGTATAATAAAAGAAAAGAAAAGTTCTTGTGAAGCCAAATTTAATGTTTTGACAGTTATCTCCCTTTATAAGTAAGTAGTATGGTTTAGGAAATAAGGAATGATAATGATTAGTTCCCTTAAGTAAGGAAACGAGGAAATTGTATGGTTAGTTGCATTAATTAAGGAAATAAGGAAATTTTATGGTTAGGTGCCTTAACTAAGGTAATAAGTATATTGAATGGTTAGATCCATTAGATAAGGAAATTGTATAATTATCTCACTTAAGTAAGGCAGTAGGGAAATTGTATGGTTCTATTAATTAAGGAAGTAAGGAAATTGTATGGTTAGTACCATTAAGTAAGAAAATGAGGAAATTGTAAGGTTAGCTGCATTAAGTTAGCTCCATTAAGTAAGGAAGTAAGGAAATTGTTTGGCTCCATTAAGTAAGGAAGTAAGGAAATTGTAAGGTTAGCTGCATTAAGTTAGCTCCATTAAGTAAGGAAGTAAGGAAATTGTTTGGTTCCATTAAGTAAGGAAGTAAGGAAATTGTAAGGTTAGCTGCATTAAGTTAGCTCCATTAAGTAAGGAAGTAAGGAAATTGTTTGGTTCCATTAAGTAAGGAAGTGAGGAAACTGTATGGTTAACCCCCTTAAATACAAGGAAATAAAGAACTTATATGGTTAGCTCCATTAAGTATGGAAATAAGGAAATTGGTTAACCCTGTTAAGTATGGAAGAAGTGTAGCACCCTTTGTAAGGAGTTTTTGGAATTGTTTGTATAATTTCACAGGAAGAATATGTATAGATAAATATATGTATTGTAAAACTTATTTTAATGTAAAAAGCAATGTGATAGTTCATTTATCATCATTTGCAAGTAAAACTTCTCTCAGTAAAATTCATGAATCTAAAACAGTTGTGTTGTTGCACAGTGAGTTTTGAAGGAGACCAATATGAGTATGTTTATGAAGCCAGAGATACAATACACGCACAAAGCATTTTAAAACCAGCTTGGAGATATTTTTGTAAAAGTTTAAATTTAGAAATTATATAATTGAAGTATGTTTTAATTAATTTAAATATGAAAAATCATGAACTAAAACATATTTCAGTTGCAGTTATGTACACATTACAGCAATTGAGCAGATTTTACTGAGAAAAGTCTTACCCAGTTGTTAGATCTACATGTTTCATTTTCATGGCATTAATCATGTTTTTCTTGCATAGAAAGTGCATAATTGATTTTCATTTTTGATAATTCATTATTTTAATGAGGATGTACATATTTGATTATTTGTTGACATTTTAAAAAAGAATACATTCCCTCCATTGATAATGTCCGTCCATCTTTACTATGCTGTTGGTTAACAATCATCTTGAAAATACTGTTGCTAATAAAAGTATATCTAATAAAATGTCTACAGTTTTTATTCAATCTTTTCTAACCCAAAAGACACCCCTTAGATGTAGGGAGAATATAAAATGTAAAATGTTTGCGAAAGTTGAACCATCCATTCCTTGGCCATTAATTTTGATTTCTGATCATTTAGTAAAGAATGCTTGCATATGTTACTGTTAAATGGCAGAGGTCAGAAGGTGACCCCTACTGTTTTAGTGTCAAAAGTTACTGTCAAAGGTCTGAAAAGTCTGACTCGGGCGGGTCGTATGTTCTCCGTGACAGTTTGATAAAAGACATTGTGTCTGACATCATTCGTCCTCCACCTCTGGTAATTCATGTGGGGAAGTTGGCAGTTACTTGCGGAGAACAGGTTTGTACTTGTACAGAATCCAGGAACACTGGTTAGGTTAACTGCCCGCCGTTACATGACTAAAATACTGTTGAAAAATGGCGTTAAACCCAAAACAAACAAACGAAAAGTCTGAACATGATTACTGATTTAAAAAACTGGAGATCTCTGGCTCTTGATTGTGAGACTGAAATATGTTTCCAATCAATAACTGAAGAATGTTTAGTCTGTGTTTGTCAAACGTTTTAGAATGATTGCATATGGTCAGTAGATGACATGTGTTGTGTTTGATCAGTTGATCAAAGGTCAATGTCACTGATCGGGAGACTGAAGTTTTTTTCTGATTAATTACTTAAGAACTCTGGTTTATAATTGTCAAACATTAGAGGATGATAGTTTGTTATTAGCAAATGACCCATATTATTTAAAGAATCGGTATATGAAAGGTAAATGACACATTGATCACCAGCCTGAAAGCTCTTTCTAAAATGATGCTTGGAACAACTGTCATATATTGTATGTATGTATGTATGTATACTGCTTGACGCCCCTTTCGGGTATAACTAGCAGGTGCGCGTCTGTGCCAGAATAAAGTTAAAAGAATGACAGTAAGATGTCAAAAGGAAGATAGTGCAAGATAAAACTGTATTAACAAGAGTAAAATCAGGATAAAACAGGGTGTAGTCACTTAATAGTAGTGGGATGCGTTAACAGCATGTCTGAAATGTTCAGGATAAGGCTGATTAACGATCAGGGGTGGCAGCTGATTCCATAGGGTAACGGTGTATGGAAAGAAAGAGAACTTAAAAACATTAATGTTTGTATGGATCTGCCTAAGGGAATGTTCGTGCATATGACGTGTTCGTCTCAATGGCTGTACTAGATACGGAGGGACTGGAATAGCTACGTAACCATGAACGATTTTGTAAAACATGAAAAGTCTAGCAATTGTCCGTCTGTCCTCGAGTGTCTGCCAACTGAGATCATTTAACATGTTTGTTACACTATCATAATATGAATATTGACCCTTTACCCACCTGGCAGCTCTTCTTTGCACCATTTCTATTTTATGTATGTTTCTTTGTGTGTGTGGTGACCATACCGTAGAGGCATACTCTAGTTGTGGCCTAACTAGAGTCTTGTAGGAGGTTTCTTTAATATTTTGGTTTTTGACCGGGAGGTTTCTGCGTAGAAAACCCAGTGATTTGTTTGCATTGTTTGTGATTCTATCTACATGTGTGTTCCAGGAGAGATCATTTGCTATATCTACCCCTAGATACTTTGCACTGGAGACCACTTCCAGGATTTGACCGTGTAAAATGTAGTTATGTGTAAATTTCTTTCTGTTTTTTGTTATGTTCATGACCTGACATTTGCTGGGATTGAACTCCATCTCCCAGACGTGCTCCCAAGTTTCTAGTTTCTGGAGGTCCTGCTGTAGTGTGACGCAGTCTTGTTCTTTAGAGATTGTGAGGTAAACTGCCGTGTCATCTGCAAATAACCTGATATTGTCTGTTGTATCTTTCTGAAGTCATTTGGTCAAAAGTCAAGTCAACAGAGAACTTCAGACATATAAATCTAGTTCATATGTAGGTCACCTACAATAATCCGTTGTTACCACAAAGCTCTTGATGTTGCTGGCAGATGAACTAATTGAAAACCAGAGTACTACGCCGTAAGGCTTTGGAAACCAGCCTCAAAGAGCCAGCATTTGATTGGTTGATCCTGAACACATTAGTGAAATTGACCAATGGGAAGATAAGTATTCCTAGACTGGTCAAACAGACAGGGAATCATAGGTTTATTGGTTTGCAGGTTGGACTAAACGCCATCGATCTGGATTCGAGTCCCGGTCGCGGATGATATCCCGACTAGTGTTCAGTGCTGGGTGATGTAATTAAATTAGTACTGCTACCGGCAGTATCGGCCTAGACTGGATGCTGGGGAGGTAAATATGGCACGCGCCGTGGGCTCGGTTGGAAAACAGTTGCTCCAAACATTCCAGATGGGGACTTCGCCGAATTCTCACGTTCAATTTAGCTTTACCTTTCAAATCCCAATATTATAAAACAAGAATGGATGCCATGTCTCTAGTCGCTCACTATACTCTAAATTAGACCACGATAATCCGTAAATAGCCAATCAGATGCTAGAGCTTTTAGACAGTCTTATAACTATCAACAGATTAAATTAAGAATGCATTGAGATAGACAAGTTTTAGAGGGATTACTGTAAGGCTATCAACAATGGATAGTTTAGATTGGTCTCTGGACACAATTTTTAAGAATTCAGAGGGAATTAAAACAGAATTCTTGACAGTGGACAAATCTAATCAGTTTAAAGCTATATTGACAATCTATTTGGCATACTAAGCATGTTCAAGCATGATAAGGCTTACCGTAAATTATAAGTAGTATTATTGAAAGCATTGAAATGTTAACAGATTCAGATCTACTGAGTAGGTTCACCAGAGATAATGAAATATGCCATGTAGCACTGGCTTAAGCAGAAGTCTATTAAGTTCCGAAATACTGAATGAAATAATTAACCATGTAGACAACGAAGACAAAACAGATGAAGAAACGCAATTAAGTGAGTATTTTTACTGACAAGGCATGGGATGATTGGTAGTGATAACAGTAACCAGTGACCAAGTTGCAGCCACACTGCTTGACAAGAGTAACCGGTGACCAAAGTGCAGCCAAACTGCCTGACAAGAGTAACCAAGTTGCTGCTGTAATGCCTGGCAAGCGTAACAAGTGACCAAGTTGCTCTCACGCTGTTTGACAAGAGTAACAAGTGACCAAGTTGCTGTCACGCTGTTTGACAAGAGTAACAATTAAGTGACCAAGTTGCCCTCACGCTGCCTGACGAGAGCAACCAGTGACCAAGTTGCTCTCACACTGCCTGACAAGAGTAACATGTGACCAAATTGCTGCCACACTGACAGACAAGAGTAACAAGTGACCAAGTTGCTGCCACATTGCCTGACAAGGGTAACAAAGGACCAAGTTGCTGCCACACTGCTGACAAGAGTAACAAGTGACCAAGTTGCTGCAACACTGCCTGACAAGAGTAACCAGTGACTGAGTTCCTGCCACACTTCCTGACAAGAGTAACACGTAACCAAATTGCTGACACACTGTCCGACAAGAGTAACATGTGACCAAGTTGCTGCCACACTGCCCGACAAGAGTAAGAAGTGACTGAGTTGCTGCCACACTTCCTGACAAGAGTAACACGTGACCAAATTGCTGTCACACTGCCTGACAAGAGTAACCATTGACCAAGTTGCTGCCACACTGCCTGGCAAGAGTAACCAGTGACCGAGTTGCTGCCACAGTTCCTGACAAGAGTAACCATTGACCAATATGCTGTCACACTGCCTGACAAGAGTAACCAGTGACCAAGTTGCTGCCACACTGCCTGACAAGAGTAACCAGTGACCAACTTGCTGCCACACTGCCTGACAAGAGTAACCATTGACCAAGTTGCTGCCACACTGCCTGACAAGAGTAACCAGTGACCAAGTTGCTGCCACACTGCCTGACAAGAGTAACCAGTGACCAGGTTGCTGCCACACTGTCTTACAAGAGTGACCATGGCAGTGACCAAGCTGTTACAAGAAACTATTTCAGTTCAAGTGACTTAAAGTAGTGGACCAGTAATGACACTCGATAATTTTCTTGAGATTACGTTTCCCGTTATGCATTCGGTATTCTTCCAACGTAAAGTAATTGAACGCGTGTTGCACCTCAAAATGGTAGCAACTCATTTTGGTTGTCACTACCAAAATTCGGCCGAGTTTTGGTAGTCACTACCAAAATGCGTTACACTCAACGCAATTTGGTAGTTTACAAAAATGTAATACTAAAATGCATTGAATATGCACACATCCAACGCAAATGGGTATTAATAATAATCTTATGATTTACAAAAAAAAGAATATTTTGTGACCAATGGACAATATTATTTCAAAGAGAGTCATGATGGAACTTAGTCGCTCATCCGACCTTGACCTTGAAAAAATAACGGCCCTAGATTCAGTCAAGCAGGAGCACACTTGAGAGAGGTCTAACTTTGACATACAACGGTTCACCGTAGTGACTACCAAAATGCGTGGCTACCATTTTGAGGTGTAACACACGCATAAAAACCGGAAAATACGGAGAGTACGGGTCCACTACATTTATTTATTCTATTACTTTGTTACAATACCACACCATTTGTCTGAATTAAAGAAATACGAAATTTTACATTCAGCTGTAAAACGTCTAGAATTGATGGTATCAGCCTGCGTTCCCCTCCGATAACAAATTGTCCTAAAATGAATTAAAATGTGCATTTTTTTAAGTTTCAAGGCGGTACCTTATAGTTTTCAAGAAATGTGGAAGTTAACAAACATCTTTACCAAACCCAACTCCGACACCGACGATCATATTGTTCGCACATTCCATTTACAATTTAGCAGTGTTTCCTCAAGTTTTACAAGATATGAACATCATTGGAGGTCCACATTTAATAGACAAGGTCAAAATCACCGACAAAAGGTCACAGTAAAGTATATGATTGCCGTGGCAATTAAAAACACACACATGTATTGGGGTTATCTCATTTACTATAACATTACTGACTGTATCTTGGAAGCCATTGCATTGATAAATAGCAAATCAGAGGCATGCAAACATGACTTAACTGAATTCAAATACACATATAACTTATGTCTATATAAATATGCCTAATTGGTCAACACTTAAACCGTTCCCACTCTTGAATATAAGCGAAACTAAATCTTAAGTTAAATGACGTACTGACCAAAGTTGTTTAACATTTCAAAGTGTCATTATTATTTATATTCAGTACCGCATTGACTAATTTAGGCAATGTCAGTTAAGTTCAGTGGTTCTGAATACATGTACTACGAACTCTAAAATTAATCAATCAATCAATCAATCAATCAATCAATCGATCGATCGATCAATTAATTGATTAATTAATTAATTAATTAATTTTTAAAGGGATATCAGTTTGCCGACAATGAAAACTTTAATGACAAAAAAAAATCTGTGTGAAAATTTTCTGTTGACGCTATCGTCTTTCAGTGATTTATTACTACAAAATAGTAGAAATAATACAATATAAGAATGAAAATGGCCCAAAATAACCATGTGCATTACATGTGCATGCTAAGAAGGAGATTACGGAACAGCGTAAGGGTGGCATGAAACTGGACTAGAAGTTGGTTACCGAGGAAAAGACAAAAGTCTTTTGATAGTTTGTCGAATAAATTGTTGGGAATTAGCATTATGTAAACAACACCATTCTTGCCGGTTCCCAACAAAGTCCACAAAAAATAAAGAAGAAAATGAAGAAATAGGACGGATCGAGGTCTCTACCATTCAAGTTTGTCAAAACAATTCGACCGTTGTCACTGTAAACACTCTAAGTGTCAACGGGGCTTTTTCAAACAATTGTGGATACCCTAGCTCATAGAAGTACGGGTACGGACTGCCATCTATATTTATTTTCCTTTGCCTTAAAGAACAAATAAATGTTAACACCGTGTGCAAGGCACAGACAAGTTTGACGTACTTTTCTGGCATTGATTTACGTCCCCAATTAAAAAAAAGAAAACAGGGATCGCGCCCGAATCCATTATACCATTACAGCACATCCGCTGACTTCATCTATTTAAATAAATAGTGTTACCTCGTTCAGCTATTTCGTATATAATATAATATATATAATATAATATAATATATATAATAGTCCGTAATGGCTTACAGCTTAAGATTTTTCAGATGTGTGGTCATTGATGCAAGTCCCTGACGTTTATGAACTACTATCTGGGGTAGTATCTTTATTTGAATGACATTATGTAGAGATTGCCCAATTCGCACATCCTAAGTTAATGGTTTCTTCGTGTCAGTGTTTTTTTAACGTCGATGACGTGCCATTTTTATTGAAGCAACGAGGATGTTTTAATGCAAGGACAGGAATGTTACACGTGTTTCAAATCACAAAACGGATTGTTTGAAGGATAAAAAAAAACGTAGTGTATTTCATATATGCCAAAGAGATTTAAACTTTTTACGTTTGTAAACATATTTATACCCGAATGAAGAAGTATAGACGCAAAAATACTTTTATATGTTAAATAACACATACAGCAACGAGGTATTAACACACACGGTACAGATGTAAAAGATAAAGGGGGTAAATAAATTGCGTATCTAACACACTTTGCCTCTTAAAATGACGAATCTAAATGGTATGGGTGCTTTGCCAGACACTGAAAGGTCCGCCGGAGGGTTTGATGGTATGGACGGGCCGGACTTAGCCGGTATTGATGATATAGTAGACGCTATGGATCTCTGTGAGGAACATGAAGTACCGTATGACGGGCTCGAGAATATTGACGAATTCATTGAAAGGCTGAGATTGCATTTTATAAAGCAGAAATTTGCAGAATCACGGAAGCAACAGGTACGTATTTGTATTTTGAAACCCATTTAGTCTGCACTAACCAATATCAGCCAGGTATTGAAAATAAAATCTTGAAAACGCTTGGAACTCGTATCACGCTCATGGACACTTTCAGAAGAAGACTGATATTGACCGTTTCAGAAGAAAGCTGGGCCTAAAACTCATTTGCAGAATGCGTTTGCGACCGCAGCGGGTACATACATGAGATTTTTGCATTTGGTAACAAACGCTTACTTAAGGTCGTGTATTAATTAAGTATCCTCGATTCCAAATTCAGTCTGTTTCCGAGTTTTTCTGTTACGTTTTTGTTTGGTTCTAACCAATTGGTAGGGTATAGGAGAAAATACACTATGTCATAACATCAGCGCAAAAAGTGATTAACTGCGTTGACATACGTTTTGCTCTTAGCCGACGATATGAATGATGTCTTAACCGGGAGTCTGAAGACCACATGATATACAAAATAATCATATGTTTTTGTGGTCTACTTGGCAGGGTGTAAGGTACTTGAGTCGGAAGTCGCGGATTCGAGCCGTGCTAAGTACTCGGTCGGTTATGCACCTTTGTGAAATTATTACGCCGGCCGTATAACCGTCCATCGTGCATAAATACTGTTAAAGCACGGTTTTGCTATAAATTATTTCTTAAGAAAGGTATGTAACAAATACTTAACGTAGAACAAAAATTAGGTAAAGATCCAGTAAGGTTAGGGGCAATGAATTCATGTGGCCTAAGCTGGAACATTAGACTCGATCTACTGCCTCCGCGAAAATTTTAAGATTTGGGATGCCAGTAAGTGCGTTTTTTCTTGCATCTTGAAAGCATTTTGGGTTAAGATTTTCAGTCAATTTCATAATATTTTTCAAGGATAACTATCCAATATTTGGCCAATTTTAGCAGATTGAATAATCAACATTTTTTTTTTCACCGAAGATCTTCACAAGTGTAGTCGGCTACCCGCACAACATTTAGCAGAAAATCTTCAAAAGTGTAAACGGCTATCTGTACAACTTTTATTTCACATAATGTTAAATCATTGCGGTTAACATAAGTTTCTGTGTACACACAAGATCTTGTCACATACCGTTCATATTTAGGATGTAATTTGAATAAAGTGGTATCTTCAAGCTTCAGTTGATGTTTTTACGTGGATAAATTCCGTAGCCGGACCGGACTGATCGAAGAAACGTTTGATTCGGAAAGGATCTATCCTGCTCACGTTGCAAGGCTTGTCACAGTAACTATGACCCTTATTCGAGTCAAGCATAAAGGCTTAGTGACTATAAAAGGGACTAGGTCACGGTGGGGCAGGGGTGGAGGGGTAAGGAGGGGTAAGACCTCCAGTTGGTGGTTTAACTTACCCCAGTGGTATCCCCGGGTTAGGAAGCACTTGGTGTTCGAGAAAACGACGAAAGTCCAGTAGAACTTATACAGTAGAACTTATACACTGTTAATAAACTATCTTTATCTCAACGTGAAATATAGCTTATGGTAGGGTGACTTCGACCAAGAAAGTCCACTATTTCTAGGGGTAACCCGGACCCAATTTTTAACAAGGCATGATATATACCGAAATGTTCGTAAAAGTTTGTAGATTCTGAAAGTGCCGGTGTAATGAAGTATTTCGACCCCCATAGAATAATGACCCCACGGTCATTATTCTATAGAAAAAGTGACCCCCCGGTCATAGTATTATGACCTCCAGATCATAGTACTATGACTCCCCCACGTGAAGTAAACTGAACCTCACGAAGAATATTGACTCCCATAAAAAAACGACCCCCTGTCATTTGGTCAAATTTAGTGATAACTCATGTATCTTAGGCCTAATTGGCATATAGATTTGCCCTTGTCCGTCCGTCCGTCCTTCCGTTTGACCATTAGCCCCAGATACCATCACTTGACACAGAAATCAGAGCATTCCGCAACGGGAAAAGGGATTCTATTTCTAGACGCTGTATCTTGGTGTATACATTTTTTTCAGGAAAATAAAAATTCACAATACGTTCATAAAACACACCAGTGTCAATAATCCCTGCAAACTTCGGTATGAAGTAATTCTTCAGAAGAAAACTGCACAAGAAACTGCTAGCATAGAACTTAATATTAATAGAAGTTGTAATACAATAGCAGTGGCAGTAAAGTACGGTAGCAACAACAATAGAAAGTAGTAGTAGTAGTAGTAGTAGTAGTGGCAGTGGTAGTGGCAGTTGCAGTTGCAGAAGCAGCAGCAGCAGCAGCAGCAGAGGAATAAGTGACAGCAACAACTGCAGCAAAAGAAGAAGATGTAGATGTACAAGACGTATTAGTGGAAGCAGGTATAGTAGTATCAGTAGTAGCAGTTGTAGTAGTAGTAGTATTAGAAGTAGTAGTAGAAGTAGTAGTAGAAGAAGAAGAAGTTCATGTAGTAATAGCAATAGAAGTAACGGCACCAGTAGTAGTAGTACAATGAAAATGTTAACTATTGGCAATGGAGGGCATTAGAGTTGTAGATCTAGTAAAATTGTCCGTTAGGTTTGGTGGGGATCACTTTTTAATAGATATTATCGTCGAAAGTCTTTTTAGGAGCCGGTGTTTTACACGGAAAGAGTAACTTTTTTAAATAGAATAATGTCCGGGAATCGATATTGTATGAGAGTTCGAATGTAGTAATTTCGGCAGTGAGTATTTTACATGGAAGGAGTCACTTTTTCTATGTAATAATAACCGGGGTCGTTATTCTATGAGATTCGAAGGGAGTCATCTTTAGGGAGTCAGTATTTTACTTGGAGGGGTCTGCTTTTCTATAGAATAATGACCGGGGGTCGTTATTCTATAGAGTTTTCAAAGGGAGTCAGTTTTTTATAAGGGGAGTCAATATTTTACAGGAAAGGAGTCACATTTTCTATAGAATAATGACCGGGGGGTCGACATTCTATGGGGGTCGAAATACTTCATTACACCGGCATAAATTGGCATAAATGGTGGCGAGCTGAGAAATCCAAGATGGCGTCCAAGATGGCCGCCATAAAATGAAAAAAGTGCTTTTTGTTAGAAATAAGGTTTTCTTCATTCACTTTTGATGAAATAAACTGTTGGCATGTATTGTTTTGTAGAATTATCGCAACACAACTTTCATGAATTGTAAAACATTCAAATGTAAAAAATATGTTAAAAGGTCAAATTCCTGCTAAAATACAAATTTTACCCATTCATTATCACTAATTTGTAGTTTTGAAAATTAGAACTTATAAATCCTTTTGAAAGAATTCAAAGAATGACACAAAAAGATTATCTGTTACAAAGAATGTCAATTATTGATGTTTTACAATAAAACTGTTGTTAAAGGTACTCATACTAATGTAACTTTATATGCGCATTACAAGCAGGTAAACAGAAAAGTACTTGAAGAAGCTGATACATATTGATACATGTGTCTAGTTTTCTTCCTCAAGTTATGTAGGTATGGAAAAACATTTTGTGGTGAGTCTCTAGTTCTATTTTATGTTTTCTATTCCTCCAAGGATAAGGATTTTTTATCCATTATGAGGTCAGAACATCAGAATAGCTACACATTTTGTTTATTTACGGTAATTGTTTTAAATTCTGTAGATTAGTTCATTTATTTACATTTCTTTTCATGGACACGGGTATTGCCGTATTACCCATAGACAGGTTTTCAATGCTATTCAATTATTGTGCGCATATTACCTCAAGCAAAGATTTGCATACAAAATAGAGTATACTTTTGCATAACTTGAAATATATGCACCTTGATAGAACATTATAAAACGTTTTTCAGAAGTTTCGACGATGTTACTGAAATATCTAAAAGTCTCAGAATTCAGTTTTACAGGAGCTGAAAAAAAATGATAATCGTCATATTTTCAATATATATAATCATATTCGGTTTTAACTGTCAAAACTGAAAACAAATTGACACTATTACCCTGCTTGAACGTATATATAAAATATTTCTTCATATCCCTTGATTAATAAATGACTGATAACCTATCCCAAAAGGGGATATTGTAGGTTGACAAAAATGTCGCCCCTTTTTCGTTAGAGAAAGGGGCATCAGTCCTGTGATGCGTGTATGTGGTAGCATGGTCACATTTTCTTTTTACAACAGTGTCCATTTTTAGTGTAGTGAGAAATGTTCAGTGGGAAGGACTCTTAGTGTGCTGGGGTTACATCTGGGTAGTGTTCACTTGGAAGTGATCACGGCATTGCGAGTACTGCTTACTGAGTAGTGTTCACGATACTGTGAGTACTGGTTACTGAGAAGTGTTCACGGTACCCTGAGTACTGCTCACTGAGTAGTGTTCACAGTAGTGTGAGTACTGATCACTGAGTAGTGTTCACGGTACTGTGAGTACTGGTTACTGAGTAGTGTTCACGGCACCCTGAGTACTGCTCACTGAGTAGTGTTCACAGTAGTGTGAGTACTGATCACTGAGTAGTGTTCACGGTACTGCGAGTGCTGCTCACTGAATAGTGTTCACTGCACTGTGAGTACTGCTTACTGAGTAGTGTTCACGATACTGTAAGTACTGGTTACTGAGTAGTGTTCACGGCACCGTGAGTACTGCTCACTGAGTAGTGTTCACAGTAGTGTGAGTACTGATCACTGAGTAGTGTTCACGGTACTGCGAGTGCTGCTCACTGAGTAGTGTTCACGGCACCGTGAGTTCTGCTCACTGAGTAGTGTTCACGATACTGTGAGTACTGGTTACTGAGTAGTGTTCACGGCACCCTGAGTACTGCTCACTGAGTAGTGTTCACAGTAGTGTGAGTACTGATCACTGAGTAGTGTTCACGGTACTGCGAGTGCTGCTCACTGAGTAGTGTTCACGGCACCGTGAGCACTGCTCACTGACTAGTGTTCACGGTACTGTGAGTACTGCTCACTGAGTAGTGTTTGCCACCGTGAGTACTGCTCACTAAATAGTGCTCACGGCACCGTGAGTACTGCTCATTGAGTAGTGTTCACGGTACCCTGAGTACGGCTCAGTGAATAGTGTTCACGGTACTGTGTGTACCGCTCACTGAGTAGTGTTTGGCACCGTGAGTACTGCTCACTGAATAGTGTTCACGGTACTGTGAGTACTGCTCACTGAGTAGTCCTCAGCTGCGAGTACTGCTCACTGTATAGTGTTCACTGCACTGTGAGTACTGCTTACTGAGAAGTGTTCACGGCACCGTGAGTACTGCTCACTGAGTAGTGTTCACGGCACCGTGAGTACTGCTCACTGAGTAGTGTTCACGGCACCGTGAGTACTGCTCACTGAGTAGTGTTCACGGTACTGTGAGTACTGCTCAATGGTAGTGTTCACGGTACTGTGAGTGCTGCTCACTGAGTAGTGTTCACGGCACCGTAAGTACTGCTCACTGAGTAGTGTTCACGGCACCGTGAGTTTTGCGCACTGAATAACGTTCACGGCACTGTGAGTACTGCTCACTGAGTAGTGTTTATGGCACCGTACTGCTCACTGAGTAGTGTTCAGTGAGTAGCGTTCACGGTACTATGAGTACTGCTCACCGAGAATGAACTTAAGGACATGTTTTTGCATAAATACTTCTGAAATCTGAAAATTTTGCTGAAATCATATGCTAAATATATACGTTTATCTGTCCGATATTTGAGTTTCATGATTATTTGACTTTTTGACCTTTAATCTGCATAATAATTTTAGGCAATTTATGTTAAAAAGATACTCATAAAATCTAACATATCGTAGTAAAATATTAAACAGAAAAATAATTAAAATTTATATGAAAATGTACACATGATGGTATATTGTAGTCATCATTACTTTTGTAATGGCCATCTTGGACGTCATCTTGGATTTCTCAGATCGCCACCATTTATGCCAGTTTATGCCGGCAGCCTAATAAACTTCAAACTTTTACGAACATTTTGGTATGTAACTTGCCTTGTTAAAAATTGGGTCCGGGTTTTTAAATGGCCTAATTGTCGCCCTACCATTAGCCTATGTAGGTCACCGATTTCATGCCTTTTTGGTGTGTGACCATGACTCGACGAGTTCTATCTGGGGACAAAAGTCAAGGTCGCCAAACTTTCATCCAAGGGGTATAAGTTAAGAGTCACATATAAAAGCCCTGTTAAACCAGGAACACTTATAGCAGGAGTTCCGAAGAGTTATGCCCGCCAACATGAACGGCCTAAGTGACGCTATTTTTTTTAAGTTGGACAACTTTTCTTCACCAGAAAAGGAGTTACAGCCCTTTAACACATGGCATAGAGCTTTTATATATGAAATAAATAAAAAATCGGGTTGTTAGGTAACAAACTTGAGTGCGTTTTATAGACCCTCTTACCGTCCACCCAGTGCATTATACTCCGTTGGCTCCGACCTTGGGGCTCAAGATTTTTGTTAATTGAAGGGCCTTTGTAAGGTACCAAACTCTACCCAACCAAACTCTACCCAAACCCTAAAAATCTACCCCTAAGTTCTTTGTATGGGAACAACTTATTTCAGGATAACGTTTAAGTAGGTCAACCGGGGGATCCCAACTATATTCCATTTTGTAGGTGTACACGTCAGTTATATACTGGAAAGGCTCATCTGGTTGAGGTCAGGCACTCGCTGGCAGTTCAACTTTTAACCTCAAAGGGCTTTTGTATGCGAATTACAAACCTTAACTGGGTCAACATTTGGTTTGGGCCTCGACTAAAAGTGGCACATGCTCAACCGGTCAAGGTCAAGGACTCGCTGGGAATTCAACCTTGAACCTACAGACGGAGTAAAAAATAGGGTTAGGTATAGCGCTTAGGTGGCTAATCCCAGGAACCTCAACTTTATTCCATTTTATAGGCCTGAAAATACCCACCCGGTTGAGGTCAAGGGTTTGCTCAGGATCGAACTTACACCTTGTCCTATGCAAAGGCCCGAAGCGTGATCCCTTAACTGGGTCAACCTTTTGGCACCAACTCTATTCCATCTTTTTGGTTCTGGCCTCGACTCAAGACTCGCACACTCCCATCCGGTTAGGGTCATGAGTTCGCACTGAATTGAACCTTGTACCTGTAAAATTGGTATAAGTACTTACCTGTAAAACTGGTGCAAGTACGGTTCGGCTTTGCGGTTAACTGGGTCAACTTCACGACAACTTCAGTTGCAAGAACTTGTTGCCCAACCCTTTCTGCTTTACTTCTTCATGATGTGTATATGTTCTGTTATTGTAAATATGTATAGAGCAAATAAAATACGATTGTATGAGTGAAAAGGCCTTTGCATAGGAAAGGGGCTAGAGGTAGGGTACAGATTTCCCATAAAAAAGCCTTAACTGATCCAGGAAAAGGCCTTTATACGGAAATTCTTAACCCTACCCTTTTCCCCGACCAGGCCTTTATACGAGAAAAGCCTTTACATAGGATGGGGGTAGGGGTAGAATACAGATTTCCCGTACAAAGGCCCTACCTGATCCAGGAAAAGGCCTTTACACGGAAATTCCTACCCCTACCCCTATACCCCGACCAGGCCTTTATACGAGAAAAGCCTTTACATAGGACTGAGAGTAGGGGCAGAAGTAGAATTTCCCGTACAAAGGCCCTACCTGGTTCAGGCCTTTGAACGGAAAAGGCCTTCGCATAGGAATTCCTAATCCTACTCCCAACCAAAATCTCATACAAAGGTCCAATCCCGCGTAAAGTCTACGAAATTATTGGACTTCGACTTTGTTATCAAGGCCTTCAGACGGGAAAAGGCCTTTATATGGGACACGTCCAAGCCTTTATATGGGACAGTTTCCCATACAAAGACCCATCCAACGGAAACGTTTTTCACTTCTTACAATTTACATATCCTATACAAAGGACTTCCTATGCAAAGGCCCGAATATTTTGAACTCTGCATCGAAGGGTTGGGGTAGAAAACCGTCCCGTGCAAAGGCTTTCCCGTGCAGAGGCCCTGTAACGTAGGACATTTCAGCGCGTTACGTTGGGCACGCAATGTCACGTTCAGGCGGTGCTTCCGGAAGTTGGCATCATCTTGACCGCGCACATTTTTACTGACCCCGACCTCTAAGGTCTACCCGTTCCGCCCTGGGGTCTTGGGGTAGGATTCCAACGTCCGTTCGGGGCAGATCGCGTGCCAAAATTGACCGTCCATTACATGATATTTTGCGTTTCAGGGCCCATAACTCGTAAGTGGTCGAACCAATCGGGGTCATAACACGGCCGATTGATGTCAGAACTGTGCCCGATTGACTCGACCGAGAGTCACCCAGATCTGTCACCATGGACTTTCCACCTGAAACCTTAAAAGTTAAAAACCGTCACTTACAGTGGCTCTTGTCCAGAGATTACCCACCCCTGCCTCTCTTCCTTTACAAAGGCATTTTTTCTTAACCAGATAAAAAAGTTACCCCCTCATATACACAGGCCCTCCAACTCGAGGCCTTGGAAAATTCATGGACCTGATGGGAACACGACCTTCTTAACCTTTACCTCGACCTTGACACCGACCCCTACCCCGACCCCCTCGAGGGCGAGATTTTCAGCTTGAAAGCCTTAATATAGTAATATTCTGGACTACCCATAACCAAGGGGAGATAATTTAAGGGAAATGACAGTATCTCTTCCCATACAAACGCCCTCCAACTAGAGCACTTTGAAAATTTCGGGACATAATCCTAACACGACCCTCCTACCTTAACTTTTACATTCACATTGACCTTCACTTTCACCCCAACCTTGAACTTGATCTGACCTTGACCCCTACCCATAAACCGACCCCCACAAGGGCGACATTTTAAGCTTGAAAACCTTCTCCAGGGGAGATCATTTAAGGGAAATAACAATATCTCTTCCCATACAAAGGCCTTCCAACTCGTGCACTTTCGGAAAAAAATTTGGGACGTGATCGCAACATGACCCTCCTACCTTGACCTTCACATTGACCTTTCACCTTAACCCCGAACTTATTTTTAGTTTATACTAATTTGTTTTAGCTTGTAAGGAAAGCTTCAAGCTTATTGTAACCACTCGCGAGTCCGCTTCCAGGAAAAACTAGTTCTGGTGTCATATGAGAAGTCATGGTCGTGACCCCAGTGTTGCACGAACCCACGACTCCTGGATTGAGCGGCCGGCACCTTATCCACTAGACCACCGCTCCCTTGATAAATTTGACCTTGACCTTGACCCTTATCCCTATCCCGACCCCTATGAGGGCAACATTTTAAGCTTAAAAGCCTTAATTTATATAGGAATATTTTGAACTACCCCGAACCAACGGGAGATAATTTAAGGCTCCCCAAGGGTGGCAAGCTTTAAATCCTTCATATAGGAATATTCTGGACCACCCCAAACCAAGGGGAGATAATTTAAGGGAAATAATGAAACCTCTTCATATACAAAGGCCCTTCAACTCATGGACTTTGAAAAAAGTTCGGGACATGATAGTAACCCTAACACTCCTACCTTGACCCTGACATTCACTTTCACCTTAACTTTGACCCCTGTCCCTACATTTCTGGCCAGGATTGCAACACGACATTCCCTTGACGTTGACCTTGAGCTTCACCCCGACCCCATCCCAAGGGCAACAACTTCAGCTTAAAGCCTTTATATAGGAATATTCTTGTCTGCCCCTAAGCCAAGGGGGGATAATTCAAGAGGAAATAATGCCATAAGCCTTTATATAGGAATCCCCAGGACCTACCCCGACTCAATCCAAGGGGAATAATATGTGGGGAGGTTACTGCAGTATGCTAAGCCTCTATATCAAACAAACGGGGTAGATACCGCTAAATAAAAAAAATGAATTCTTGACCTACCCAAAGAGGGTGGGCCCATAAGATAGCGCCCGTCCTTGGGACCAAAATACATAGGTCAAATTTTGCTCAGAGCGCAACGTCGCACCCTTGGGCTAATAATCTGCAAGGGCTCCTATACGGGCGTTTCAGGCCAGTAATATATGGGATCATTCGTGGAGTTCGGGCCAATATATGTATTGATAAAACTGTTTCCGTGAAATACAAATCTATTTTAGACATAGTTGAGTTAGTTTACTGGCTACTTCAGTAGTTTTGATTAAACTATCCATATATATCTTAAACAGATATTTGTTTTCGGACACAATTCTGAAACTGACTCTTTGCTCTATTCAAATAAATGTCTGTGCTGACTTAGCAGTGACATAGGTCGCGTAATATCATTTTTGAAAACATTAATGTTGTAATTTCGATGTTCTAGTACGCTGAGGCTTTGCGCTTCCGGGTTATCTACCCTAAACTTTTATTTGTTATCAATAAAAGTCTATCAATCCTAGAAAATTCAGCTGTTTATACATGTAGCAAACAGTCAAGAAGCCTACTTTTGACAAAGTTTCAACGTCGGTTTTACGAAATTTATTCCATTTATGTGTTTAAAAACTTACAGAAAATGTAATATATAGTTTTGTCCATGACACGCTTTCAAACTGCTAATGGTTTGTGATACTAGTATATACCTTTTTAATAATTGAGCCGTGCCATGAGAAAACCAACATAGTGGGTTTGCGACCAGCATGGATCCAGACCAGCCTGCGCATCCGCGCAGTCTGGTCAGGATCCATGCTGTTCGCTTTTAAAGCCTATTGGAATTGGAGAAACTGTTAGCGGACAGCATGGATCCTGACCAGACTGCGCGGATGCGGAGGCTAGTCTGGATCCATGCTGGTCGCACACCCATTATGTTGGTTTTCTCATGGCACGGCTCAATTTAAGATCAAACTTATGAACGTACACAAATGTATGGATTATATGACTAGGGATAGTGTCTGTCACATACAACAATATAGCTTTTAATTAGTATGCGTAGACTACATGATTTTGTTCATGGGACGTAACTCCTGAAGTTATTCAAATTGTGACAATATTGCCCTTATCTTTTCAAAACATAAGTAGTTGAGACGGAATTTTGCCGAGATAATAAAGGTGAAGAAAAATATGTTTGAAAAAAAAATCTAGTTAGTGGCCAGACTAGTTTTATTTACGGGCTGGAGAACAGCTGCCCTGAGGTCAGGCAGTGGTAATTACGTGACGAGTTGGGCTACTGCGCCGTATGCTCGCTTGAGATGCAGATGTCTTCTTGTTAAAAGACCATTCAGCTGGCTTACTGAAGGTCGGTGTTTCTACCCCCGTGCCTGAGAGAATGCTTGGAGAGATACCGGGGTCTTCCTCCTCCACCAAAAGCTGAAAAGTTCGTCAGATGACCTAAAGTGTGTCGATGTGACTCTAAGCAAAATACACAATCCTTAGCCTATACTGAAATGAATGTCATTATACCCATAAGCGAAATAAATCATTATTATCGCAAGTTATATCTGTATCTTATTCTTTGTAATTCAAATTATTTCAACCAGGAAGTCTCATTTTGAATACATAATAGATATAATAAGTGGTAATTTTTTTTATTCAAATATTTACCAATCCTTGTCGTTCCTTTGATAAAACGCATTTAATTGGTCGATATAGATTCTATTGACAAAAAAGCTAGACAGCAGTTTCCTAAGAATATGACAAGTAAAAATATCCGATAAAATACTTAAAGTACATAAAAAAAAGAAAAATAGTCCTATACAGCTGTGGAAGTATGGTCGACTGCCTACGGATCCATCTTTAAATCCATTTTAAGTAGGGCATATTAAGGTCATTCTGACCACATGTGTTGGTCTGGCAGTGTTTTTTTTTTCTAGCAGTGGCCAGGCAATATAGCCTTTTAACAATAAAACCGTTTTCAAAAATGTTATTTACTGAAACCGTCTTCCACAATTAGTGATAATCTCGGTCGTCAGGGGAGGTAACTAGACTCATGGATTGGGAAAACGCTAGTAATAAATAGCATATTATTCGTATTTGTGGATGAACACCCTTACATTCTTACAATGATCTGTCAGTAACTTTGAATAAAATGTAAATATTTCTTTAAAAGTGCGCGACAATTTGCGGGTCCTTTTTCTGGTTCAATTATCAAACTTCAATGGCCGTTTGCCATATTTCGTTGATCTGATTTTAGATCTGCACTTTAAATATGCAGTATCTCTCATGCATACGCTATGTTTTAATTCAAATATTTTTTTTATCCTGGATACCAAGTGACCAACTTGCTTCACAATATTACCCTTCTGTTGAAATTGACCCAGTTTTTCTTTCGTCATTCCGTAAATATTGAATTGGGTGGTGCTTTCTTCTATAGATCGTAGCCACGAGCGAAAGCGTAGTTCTCGAGTGAAAAATTGTTTAATGTTAAGGAAGTTGATCTTTGATAAATTAATTGCCCCTCACCACTGAGGGTTCGAAACTTCACTTGATGTACAGGTCTTTCATGTGAGGAAGCCACCCAGCTATACCCAGTTGCCCGACCGCGATGATATAATGCCCAGAGGGGTGTATGGGATCTTCATCCAGTATCAGAGCTAGGAAAATCGCCATATGATGTATGATTGTAAATCTAAAAAAACAACAACAAAGAAAACAAACAATAAAACTATATTGACTGATTTTATCATTCTGTAGACTAAAATGTGTTCTATTCTTTGCAACATTAAAATATTTTTGCACAGGTATTTCATAATGGGCATATTTTGTATCTATTTGTATGGACATAAAATGACTTTTAAAAGACATAAAATGATACATGATACCTTCTGCTGACAATACAGCCATGGCGTAGAATACTGATTAGATTAACAAATACATCTACTCTACAAAGATCTAGGCTTCAGAAACACCTTAAATGTGGGCTGGTTAATATACCAGTAAATCATTTCGTCACAGTCAACACATAAATGATTTAGAATCACTCTCCCACAGATCCTCGCCGGGGATAAAATGCATGCAAAGGATCTGGCTTTATATCCTCCGTGCGAGCCTGTAAAGCTGTCTACAACCATCAAAGCTGGCTAGTCGCCATGTTACCTCTACCGCGTAAGTTATGGCTGGCGCTGGTGGTGTTTTGAGCAGTATGATCTGTCTATATACAACACTTGTTAATTTGACTAAAATATTAAAAATAAATTAATTAAAAATATATTAATATCTGATTTCCTGTTGTCAGAACTATTCATACGAACCCCGGGCAATAGTTTTTACTATTGACCGGCAAGCTATACAGTAAGTGTCTAATATCTAATACTGCATTGTGCATCTGAATGTACGTTGCAGGCTTTCATATAAAGAATGACAAAAAATAAATACCCATGATTTATTGAGACATGCGTTGTCTGTTTCGGGTTTCAGTCATTGTATCCCGAACATTCTGTGTATAATAGCACCCACAATAAAACGCTAATTATCTTTAAAATGTTGCAGCCTTTACGAAGATGTACTTAACGATAAGCACCAACTTTGTGCAGTTTGTCTCGTTTCTTTTCTTCTTTCTTTGGTGGTGGGGATGGTTCTGTCGTAATGCGTTTTTGTGCCCCCCCCCCCCCATGAGTGGTGGGGGCATATAGATTTGGTCTTGTCCGTGCGTCCGTCCGTGCGTCTGTCCGTCCGTCCAAAGTTCGTGACACGCCTAGCTCGAAAAGTATTTGATATAGATTCATGAAACCTTGCATGAGTCTTTATCATGATATGAACTTGCGCACCTCCTATTTTTCGTCTGGCCTCGCCCCCTATTTTCAGAGTTATGGCCCCTGAAATAGTCAAAAATGCACATTTTCACATTGTGACATGCCTAGCTCAAAAAGTATTTGATATAGATTCATGAAACCTTGCATGAGTCTTTATCATGATATGAACTTGCGCACCTCCTATTTTTCATTTGGGTCCGCCCCCAATTTTTACAGTTATGGCCCCAGAAATAGTCAAAAATGCACATTTTCACCTTGTGACACGCCTAGCTCAAGAAGAATTTGATATAGATTCATGAAACCTTGCATGAGTCTTAATCATGATATGAACTTGCGCACCTCCTATTTTTCATTTGGGTCCGCCCCCTATTTTCAGAGTTATGGCCCCTGAAATAGTCAAAAATGCACATTTTCACCTTGTGACATGCCTAGCTCAAAAAGTATTTGATATAGATTCATGAAACCGTGCATGAGTCTTTATCATGATATGAACTTGCACACCTCCTATTTTTCATTTGGGTCCGCCCCCTATTTTTAAAGTTATTGCCCCTGAAATAGTCAAAAATGTACATTTTCACCTTGTGACGCACCTAGCTCAAAAAGTATTTAATATAAATGGTTGAAAACTTGCATAAGTCTTTATCATGATATAAACTTGCACACCTCTAATTTTTTGGCTGGTTCCACCCCCTATTTTTAAAGTTATGGCCCCTGAAATAGTAAAAAAAAATGCACTTTTTCACCTAATTATGTGCCTAGCTCAAAAAGTATTTGATGTAAATTCAGGAAACCTTGCAGGAGTCTTTATCATAATGTGGCCTTGCACACTTGGCATTCTTGAGAATCTTACTCTTATTACAGAGTTATGGCCCTTGAAATAGCCAAAATAGTAGATTTTTTGTTTGTGATGCTCATAGCTCAAAAAGTATAGGGCCTAGAATAATGAACCCTTTTCATAAAATGTTTGTTGAGGCTATACCCCATTAAGTCTGCAAACATTTGAATTATTGCCCAGTGGGGGGCACACCCTGTGTCCTACAGACACATTCTAGTTTCCGGCTTCCACTGGCTCCCGCATTTAGCCAAGTTTAAACAAAAATGTAATAGCGCTGTCCGCTGTCTGTTGTAGTTTAGATTGGTTTCAACACAGTTACACAATGATTTTGTATGGCGTCTTCCCAGCTTTAATGGGTAACATGGTAGAACCTCTGACCTTCTGCATGCAAGCTGGATAGGTTCCACACGCCAGGTACTAATTCTGTCCAAATTTTGGACGAAAAATGTCGGAAATTATATAGGTGATAATCTATTATAAAACAAAAACTAGGAAAATCCGTGCATTCTGATTCTAAGGAAAAGAACCTGCTCTGAAAAAACTTTGAGATAAAAGTAGTTCTAAAATGTGACAACGCAGTTTAAAATTAAGGTACATGTTTTTACACTTTTATTGTGCATTTCGTTTACTTCTCTAACTTGCTGTAAGAGCATACTATGCAATTAAAGTTGAAAGAATGAATTTACTAGCCTGAAACTTAAAACGGTAAATGGCGTTGCATTTCGTTCGTACTTCGACGGCACAATGATTTTTACAGAAGCTATTATCAACAAGGTTTCAAAAGATCTTACAATACTGTTATACTGGTGCATTATGGAGATTTTGTTTAAGATTATCCATGATCGCATTGATTAACAGTATCGTATTTCAAATTATTCAGATTGTCCTTGGAGAAACCTCTTGAAATGTATGCGGGTATCCGTACAACTGGCCCCACACACCTTTTAATGTATAAGGCTGAAGAAGAAAAAGTATAGGTTTTTGTTAACATACTAGTATATTTAATGGCCTTCAAATCACTAAATGGAACCTACTTGTATTTTGTACACGGCGTAAGCATGATTTGGCTCAGTCTTCCCAATGGATCACGGAAAATAGAACATCGAGTCCAAACTGCTGTTCTGAATGTAGAATCGATCTGAATGAGTGTGTCGGCACTGGAATTTTATAATGGTTCATATTCCATGCTGTTATAAAAGAAAAAAGGTCTAGTTATGTTCAAATTCTAAATATGCTGTTAAAATTCGCAGGTCATTTACTTTCATTTTGTTGATAAGACAGAATGGTAGACAAACGATGTTCCACTAAAAATAATTATATCTTTCAGTATTGTCCTACACGAAAACCAATATTTTGATATATCATATGTATTGAGTTTCATGTGGGAATCCCCTCGTCTTTATCTTTTTGGCCGGGTATTTAAACAATCTTATTCATGCATTAATCGTCACATTGAATTGTAAATGAAAGAATGAAATAACAGGAGCGGATTTCAAGGAAGTATATAGCCGTTTGTTCTTCTTCCGATTATTCATACATTTAGCGACAGCCAAAGTTTAGTCGCGTTTTTGGACTGACTGAAAGAATGACTGTTCATGAAAGATAAAGAAAAACTAAAATATTTCTTTTATATATCACTATAAAGTATATTTATACAGTTGAGAAGCAAATAAAAAAATGGAATTTTATAGACAGTTTTCAAATACGTCTAGCGAAGCAGACGACATGGAATTAACACTTAAAAACATTGAGGATCTTCAGGATATTTTAGAAGCAGACGACTTTGCAAATTCTAATAGTATTCCTATTGATGGAATCGAAACTTTGGAAGAACTTAAAGAAAGGTTTATATTACATTTGAAGAAATATAGCGGGAAAAACAGAAAAGTCAAGGTATTTTTACTATAATTTAAAAATCATGTTCTTTTATTTTACACGTTATTTCATAGAGAAGTTGTGACAAACTATTATAAACAGCGACTCAAATATTGAAACAAAATGAAGAAAGGCTGCATAGAAAGTTAGATACATTGTATTTTTTAACACCCGTGTTTTTTGATGTGGGTGAGCGTAGGTGGGCGTGGGGGCGAGATCCAGCAACTTTTATTAATATAATATTATATGATAATACTCGTATTTTAATTTTGTTCTCTCTGCGTACAAACTTTCACGAAGCATCGGTAGCGGATAAAGCTGTTCTATATAGTAAAAATATTTAAATGATAAAACAAGAAAATATAATTCAGAACTTAAACAGTAGGATACAAAGCAAATGTGAAATTCCGTATAAAGCTAAAAACCGACATTGCGAGCAACATTCTTACATTTTCAGGTTAAAGTAGAAAATATAAGAAATTCTCATTTTTTCAACAAAATTTCGAGACGCTTACTTTCGTAAAATGAATAAAATATTGAAATAAAATAAATTTCTTTTTTCCAACTTCTTTGTTTTGACTGAATACTTTCTTTTATTAAACTGATAAATACGTTGGAAAGCGGGGAATTGGTTACAGTAGCGGTAAGACAACGCAATCAGCCTAATTATCTTCATCTGGATAGTATTCGTGATGGTAATTAAAACCAAGGCTCACGTTACATTTTGAAACACCCGTCAGTCACGCTTGAAACATGCAGTATCGTTCACTGCAAGCACGCATGCACACATGATAGGGACATACATAGGTTATTACATAAATGCATACAAACTCTTAAAGAATTCAAAGGTGAATGCATAAAAAACAAAATATTATTAAAATATCATATTTCAGACACAAATATTTGCCCTTGAGTCCATTGTATGAACTAACCAATCACCGTTGAAAACTTAAAATTGTCTGTATTGAATTCGTCAAAGATCAAATACAGCAATGAAATATTGACATAGAACCAATAGTCAATGCAGGAGAGCTTAATAAATATTTTTAAGGTTATCCGATCAAGGAAGTCGCTTTATTCTCGCTAACAAGCGTAAATTTGAAGACAAGAAGACATAAAAAAAACAAAGGTGTGCAATATATATAGTCATGCTAGTATTCCATGCTCTAGCACGTCGGTTAACACCCTATCTGTTCACTCTTATTAATCGTGACTTCATATAAAACTACCGGCTGTTTGGCTGCACCTGTTATATTCTTGACATTAAACGGCTGCAGGGGTTGCGTTGATCCTTTGAAAAATAGGCCAGAGGGACAGAATGAAAAGCCTGTCCGGCTAACTTAGCCTAGCTCTTTGCGAATAGACAGTCTGGTTCTTTACGTGCCCGGTGTATAGCACCGATATACGCGAAGCATCTCAGAAACTTCCAGTGCCTGAACCAGGATTCGAGCCCCGGACCTCTGGATTTACAGTCAAGCGTGTTACCACTAGACCACCGATCCACCAACACAAAAAAAGAAAACAAATACATAAAAATACTAAATTTAAAATTACATGCATTCTTGTAACAGAAAATTCTACTTTGTACACACGTTGGGTTAATTAATCCACTTACAGACTTTATATTCATATACTCATAAGGTAGTTTTCGCAGAAATAAATGATTTTTTACGATTACCGAGATGGAGAGAAAGAAAACATGAATTATAGATTAGTAAGATCACCCTGTTACATTGCGTATCAAAACGTTTTGCCTAAGCCTACACGATTTTCTGTTGTTTTTTTCTACAGTCAGTTGATATGTACACATATGGAATAATTCGTTTTGCGGAGATAATAAGAAAAAAGACTTTTGATGTTATAAAAAGAACAGCATTTCCTGGGAAAAATAATAGTGTCTTAGTATTGAGGACGCTGTTTAACAACACGGTTATAACACTATTACAGAGAAAATAAGCACGCATTTTTCACATAACATTTGTACTTTGATCATTATTTCAGATTGAGAAGAACATGCAACTGGCTGGTCAGGATGACGCAAACCGAAGAAAGAAGTTGACGTCCGTCATGACTGACATGTTGTCTATCATACACAAACAAGGACCTGACATGGCACCAAGAAGGGACAGCCAGCTGGTAGAGGGACTATTGCGACAGGAAGGCACCAGTGATAATCTAGCGAACGACTGTAAAGCATACATTAACAATTTGGAGAAAGGAGAATGCGTTGTCATAGTTGCAGGTATACGGCGAAACAAACAATAAAACATAGAAAACATATCGAGCGTACAATCTTCAGAGGAGTGTTTTCTTTATTCGTTATATCCGCCGCTGAAAAAGTCTTACCAGTTAGATTTCTGAATTGCAGTCCCCACCGCAAAAAATAAACGTTCTTCCCATTATTGACAATAAACATAAAATCACATCAAATTATTTTTAGTACATAAAATGCTCTCTCAAACCACAGGCGCTTGAAGCTCTATCAATACATTAAATAAATATGCATTACCATATCCCACCCACCTAATATACTCTGAAATAGTACAAATCTACGATCTCTTCAAGAGATCTAACCTGCATATACATTGATAGAGCTTCAAACACCTGTGCTCAAACTGACTTTTCTTCCTATATTTACTGTTATTTCGGGTTAACAGTTGAACGGGCGTCCCCTCTCAAAATCGGTGGGACCGCCCTCTTGCTCCTACGCTATATGTACCCTGACTTTCGGGCTATACACGACGCTAAACACCACTACTTTGCTCCATCAGCTTTTTTTTTACAAAATTTGTTCAATATGGTGGCATATTTCGGCCACATTTTATCCACAACTAAGAAGTTTATTTGTCTATATAACAAAAATAAAACATGCCAATCTTTGATGCATCAGTATTTCATCAGCAAGCCTAAAATGATATGTTCATTCCATTTGTTTTAATTTTTTCAGGAGAAACTTCAGCTGGCAAATCTAGTGTTCTGAATTTACTCTTTGAAGATGACATTTTACCTGTGCATAACAATAGCTCTACCTCAACAATAACCATAGTGCGTTATCACAAACGAAAACATACGCGTATAGTGTATAAGAATGGAGAGCCGGATGTAGAATTTGATTTGAATGAGGAAGGGCTTAAAAAGCTGCATGCAATCGCCTTTATGAAATCGGCAAGCGAGCGGGAAAATCACAACATCAAAGAAGTTCAAGTTTACCTACCCCTTCCATTGTTGCAGGTAATAGAAAAGACTTTTGTGTAATGACCATTTCTTTGCGTTTTTACCCTTACCTTGCTTAAATGTCTCCCACCACACAGTGGTGTGGGAGACATATTAATTTACTCCAGTCTGTGTGTGTCCGTGTGTCTGTGTGCCCGTGTGACTGTTACAAATGTTGTCCGCACTCTTAAGTCGAACATTTATCATCCGATTTTCACCAAATTTTAACAAAATGTGTTTGACCATAAGTCCTCGGCCAAGTTTGATAACTAGCTTAACTGGCCCAGGCACTTTGGAGCTGTGGCCCTTGAATTACCAAAAAATCGGCCTTTTTAATCTTCTCCGCGCTCTAAATCAAATATTTCTCATCCGATCTTCACCAGACTTAATCAAAGTGTGTTTGACCATAAGTCCTCGGCCAGGTTTGATAACTAGCCAAATCGACCCAGGCACTTTGGAATTATGGCCCTTGAATTACCGAAAATCGCCTTTTTTACTCTTGTTCGCGCTCTAAGTCGAACAATTCTCATTTGATCTTCACCAAACATGAACAAAATGTGTTTGCCAATAAGTCCTCGGCCAAGTTCGATTACTAGCCAAATCGCCTAAAGCGCTTCAGAATAATGGCCCTTAAATTATCGAAAATCAGCCTTTTTGCTCTTGTCCGCACTCTAAAGTCGAACAGTTCTCATCCGATCTTTACCAACCTTGAAACAAATGTTTTTGACCATAACTCCTCGGCCAAGTTCATTAATTAGCCAAGTCGCCCCAGGCACTTGAGAATTATGGTCCTTGAAATACCCAAAATAAGCCTTTTTACTCTTCAAAGGTATAATTGTAGTGAGTAAACAGTATATAAAGACTGACTTACTATTTAGATGATTAAGCAATTGTGGGAGACATGCGCTTTTGTCAAAAAACAGCTCTAGTTTCTATAATAAACGTCTATCTTTAAATTTCGACAGTACCATAAACTGTTAAAAGGAGTGTTTACCAAAAAGATACTAACTGACTGGCGAACAGTGCAGATTTTGATCAGACTGCACGGATGTGATCATGATCTACACTGGTCGCAAACGCAGAATCAGTTGTGTCCAGCATGATAAGGGTTAAATTCCCAATTGCAGACACATATAAATGAGAATACCATATAGAATTTATATGAACTTGGAACATATAATTGATGCTACAATCTAGCATACTAGGAAAAGAGCGATATTGTTGAACAAATGTTAACTTACTAGTAAATATTTCAGCCAGAAACATTGAAAAGTTTTACTGACAACAAATTATAACTGTTTGAAGTCTCTGAAAATTAGCAGCCCAATGTCTAAGCACTTTGAACTGGCCAAAACCCGAACATAAAGCTCAGATATACTTCCTATTAGTGTTGCCTACGCGATCGTATTATGTTTTCTTTAAGCTATTGCATTTACCATCCTTTCCTTATTGTTTTCCAGTCCGGTCTGGTATTTGTCGACACTCCAGGCATTGGTGAGAACGAGTTTCTAGAATCAGAACTCACCAACTTTATCAAAGATAACACTATACTTGGGTTTATGTACATAATCAAGACCGACAACGCTGGAGGCGTACAGGAAGACAGGGTATGTTAAATTACATACATTTCCTATTTTCACCTATAGGTTATTAATTACCTTTCAAAGCAAAAGATATAAACAAAAGGTATGCGGTTATCAAAGATGTTTCCATTTTTCGATGTAATTATTTGTGCGGACCATCTTTGTCAGCGACTTTGATTGATACTAAAGAAAATTCATTAATTTACGATATTTAATTTCTATTTCAGTTACTCGGTTTGTTGAAGATAGTTCTAGAATTGCAAAAGTCGCCTGACAGTGCCAACCGCAGGCATATAAAGTTTGATCCTAAATCCGCCTTGTTTGTATGTAACCGGGTGGACCTCGTTTGCAAAAATGAATTGGAGAAAGTGAAAAAGAATGCCAAAGGTAAATCACATTTCATTGCACATTCACATTAACATCATTTCTAAATTCTTATATTTGTTTGGTTTAACGTCGCACCAACACAATTATAGATCATATGGCGACTTTCCAACTCAGTTGATGGTGGAGGAAGACCCAAGGTGCCCCACCGTGCATTATTTTATCACGGGCGGGCGCCTATAGGTAGAACCACCGATCTTCTGTAAGCCAGCTGGATGGCTTCCTAATATAAAGAATTCAACGCCTCGAGTAAGGCTCGAACCTGCATTGGTGGGGGGCAAGTGATTCAAAGTCAGAGACCTTAACCACTTGACCACGGAGGCTCCCATTTCTAAATTCATTAAAATCTGTAAATTATTTAGAACTAAACTGTTTTCTCTTTCAAAATCAAGTAGATGCATCCTCTAACTGGCGATCAGTTTTATTTAATCTTAATATATTACTCTTTATGTATTGGATTTTGATAGGTTTATTTCAGTATTTCCAGTTTTAATCTAGTCAAATTAATTCACTCTGTATTATTCTCTTGGTCAAATCACACAGAGAACTCAAAAAAGTTTTAAGCAGTAAATTATTCAAAGTTTGTTTATCATTTCTTTGTTAAAATGACCAGGTGAGTAATTAATAAAAGTATATTTACATATAAGGACGGATAAGGAGTCCACTACAGAGAAACTAAGTCATTAGAAGTATAAAAGTCCATTATATTAATTAAATATAAAGTATTATAATTCATAACATTTTCCTCTGGATATCAGTTACTTGCAAAAATATTTGGTCACCTCTCACTACACAAAACCCATAGAACATCTAACATCTGAGAACAGCTTAATAAATCATATTCTCGCTTGAAAGTTGTAGTACTTTAAACTCAGCTAATATTTCTTTTTCTAGACAAGTTGTCCAAGTGCTGGCCAAATTTTGATGAGTCTCAGGTGATATTTTTCTCCACGGAAAAAGCAATGAGAGATGTAAATACGGACAGGGATTACATAAATGACAACTACAAACAATTTCTAGACAGTTTGAAGAATCTGTTCATATCTGCAATGGAGAAAAGAATAAAACAGTCATTCAAGTAAGTGTGTTTTGTTGACAAATTCTCCTACGATCCGGTTACCTTCGCATGAAATGTACATCACGATGTTCAAACGTTACTGTAGCTGGATTCAATAAACAGGACCCGCCCGCTTAGCTCAATAGGGAGAGCGCAGTCTACGGATCGCGGTATCGTGAGTCCGATCCCCGGGCGAGGCGTATGTTCTCCGTGGCGATTTAATAAAGGACATTTTGTCTGAAATCATTCGTCCTCCACCTCTGATAGATGTGGGGAAGTTGGCAGTTACTTGTGGAGAGGGAACACAGGTTAGGTTAAATGCCCGCCGTTACATAACTGAAATACTGTTGAAAATGGCGTTAAACCCTAAAAAACCCCAAATACTTTACTGACAAAGATGATTTCAAAACACAATTTCTTCTTAATTTTGTAAAATTGTATTTGTTATATTATGTGCTGTGATAATTTTCTTTGTTATCAATAATCTTGTAAAAGTATTTGCACTCAATGACTATTGGGTTGTATTAATAATTTTGAAGTTTGGCGTTCATACACAAAAATGTAATATTGTTATGAAGGTCTTAGCGTTTAAGGTACCATAATCAAGCATGTGTTCAACTTACAGATGGATAGAAAACGTTCTAAAACGAACTATACATCATCTGAAAACAGTTGTCAGGCGACTGGATCTTTCTGATATGGACCTAAAAGAAAAGTCGGAAACAGCTCGAGTGAAATTGGACAGACTGAGGCTAAAATCAGAGTCAGTACTTAGAGAGCTTAGAGCAAAACTTGATATCCAGTCAAAAGAAATGTGCAGCGAACTGAAGGATCACTTGAAGTCTGAATATTGTAAGCAGAAATTGACACGTGGCTGGTCGGCAGGGGAGATACCATCCGTTGACTCGGGACTAGGAGACTGGCCGTGGATTCAAATGAGAATCCATGAAGCTTTCTATGATAGGATGTTAGATTGCGTTGAAGACTGGAACAGGGACGAGAGACGTATAGAAAATCTCGAAGAAGAACTTTCCTACGAGATGAAGTTTCAATTGCAACTTCTAGAAGAAGAACTTGACGATATTGAGAAACAAATTCAGTGCGACTCGTCGTCTACCTCTTCTGATGAAATGTCCAATTTATCAAGAAGCCGGAGGAAAAGCATGCCAAGAATGTCACAAACCAGATCAAAATGTTTCCTTCCTGAACCCAAAATGCCATTAAAGCTCGCTGGAAGAGTGATTAGACCTTTTAAAACGCTAATGAACCCAATCAAAAACAAAATGAAAGTGAGCGACTATAAAACAGATCCAGTGAAAATGGCGGAGCAAACTGCAACCGTGATGTATAATCAACATGTAAATAACTCTGATCATTCATGTTCTGGACTGGTTCATCTAGCTGAATACCTATTGGAACGGCCGCGTGAATACATATTAGTTGTAGAAGGAAGGATACCAGATATGATTCTAGCCAACCAAATTCTCGTTAATCGCCTGGAAAAGTCCATTGAAACAGAAAGATTACACCAGTCGGAATACGAGGAGATGATGTCGTCTACAGAAGCTCTGAAGAAAGCATTGATGGAATACGGCGAGGGGTACATTTTTGTGGCTGATTTCAGTAGAGGCGAGTTACAAATTCAGCAAATGCCACATGAGGGCGGCGAAGCGATTTCTGTAGCATTTAATGTGACTGATTTTCTGCGGGGAAGCTCAGGAGATTTAGACATTTGTAGGAGGAGAGACATTCGAGGGTTGTGGACAGTAACTTATTCAGGTTGTCTTATTCGAAATGAGGTTGAGAGGCCCGTTGCAATTAAAGTTTACCTTCCTTCCTCTGGAGTGGAATTCACCTATAAAGAAGTAGCCAAACTGAGGTATGTTGAAAATATTTCTATTTGCGTAGTATGTGTACTGATCACAGTACTGTGATATTAATATATATAATATATTATAGATTTTTGTTAACTTGTACAAAGTTTACTATGGCAACTAAAGTAATGAATAATAAAATCTATAAAAAGATCCTTTGGAAGTAAAGAGCAACCAAGAAGAATAATAGCAGACTCGGTTTGATTGAGCCACCTATCCAGCGTAGTGTCTAAAATATACTTTTTGAGTAAGTTTATAGAATTCTGTTTTGATGAGATGACACATGATTCATGTCAGTATTTCTATAGCTAGCAATGCAATTTTATTGAATGTAACAATATATAACCTTTTTAGGTGTTTGACATGGCAGTCCAGAAGCATAGCAGAATTTCTTGGTATCCACAATGCCGAAACAATCACTCCGGCATTTGTATATGGCGGAGATTTAAAATCCGTCCGGCGTTCACTCAGTGGGTTCTGTAATAAACGGGAAAGTGTTCCAAACATGCTACTTGAGACCGCGTGCGGTCTGGAATATCTTCATAACAAGGGACTTGTTCATATGGAGCTCAGTCAAGATACAATAACAGTAAGTTTCGTTCCACTGTATATGTAGTTGTCTAAAAACACCTGATACAGATATGGTATAGTGAATAGTTTTATAATGTTAACGCTGTTTGCAAATGTTATCGGATTGTAGCAATGACAACAATAACGAGTGGTTTTACTTGTTGTAGGTATGTGTTTGATAATTATTGGCAAAGAAGTGTAACATCATTCTGAAATGACAACAGTAAACTTGCAGCAGTTTGTAACTTGAAGACAGATCTTTTGTCTTAATGTTGTTAGTTTGTACCCCATTATAGCGCAACTGCTGATGTCCTTTTCGGTAACAGATATAACAAAGTAATTGTTAATTATTGTGATATATTTTACAGGTGGATGAAACTGGAACAGTTCAACTCACAGGCGCTTGCTTGCCAAGGTTTGCCAAGCTTCCATTTGATACAGAGAGAATTGATACAGGAGATTTTGTGTATTTGGCACCGGAAGTTCTTCGTGGTGAAAAATATGAAGCATTTGCAGATATATACTCTTTCGGATTACTTATTCTTGAACTGGTGCAAACAGAAATCTCTGTAGTGTTCAAAGAGCAGAGAAAAATGACTCTTTGTGACTTCATTAGGACTGTTAATCCAGAAGAAATGCTCAAGTTAGATGCTGTAGTCGAAGTGTTCACTGTGAAAACGAGAGCGCTCATTGTAAACTGTCTTGAAATAGACAAAGAAAATCGTCCACAGATGTGCGAGGTAGTTGAATATACATCATACATTGGCAGTGAAGCGGACGCTCTTGCGAAACTGCCGTCACGGAGGTCGAGAGCGAGACCAATAAAACGACCGTCAGTAGAAAAAGATATGAACAACACTTATCTTTGATAGAGTGTGAAATTAACAAGTATTCTGTTCATTATGCATAGGAGTAAGAGACAGATAAGAATATATTGTAATGTATATTTATTAGAGGAAGTATTGTCAAGAAATTAGATATGTGCCAAAAGTTTAATAAGGAATAATAAGCTACGATGATGACCGTGAGACAGATATTTTTCTGCATGTATATGGTCATATATTACTGAAAAAGTGTAATTGTTATTATTATTGTTATTATTATACCAGATTTATATAGCGCGTTCAAAGGCGCTTTACATATAGCAAACGCAGCCCGTAGGCCGCGAAATTCATGACTCAGAGCGATCTGACCAGAGGGACAGAGTGAGATAAAACCCCCAGAACAGATGGAGAGAAATACTTTAATAATATTCGATTATATAGATTTACATATTTTCTTTAGGCAGGTACAGTCAAACCTGTGTTAAAGACTACCTCTGAACAGAGACCACCTGGCCCTGAAGACCATATGTTTTGTTTCCCGTTTTAACATTTACAGTGTATTTTGACCTGAGAATAAAGACCACCTTCCAATTAAGACCACATTTTGGCTCTCCCAAGGGTGGTCTTTATAGACAGGTTTGACTGTATACTTTTTATTTATGGACATTGCAGGTCTTTGAAAATTGTAAATTGGCTCTTTAACAGAGATTAACTGTGGTATTTATTCAAATATGGTATTTAGTAAACGCTTAGTTTGACGTAAACTGATGTCATTCAATATACAGTTTTGTTTTGTTACTCGTATGTTGTTATTCTCTGAATCGTTATATTTATTTCGTAAATAAAATGTAGAAATTATAGTATTTACTATTAGTTCCGTTGGCGCCAGTTAGTGTCATGTGCAAATGACATTTGCGGGAAACTGGACCTTCCATTTGTTTACTCTTGAAGGTTGTCTTATACAACTGAGAGGTAACGGTGTGCTTGCTCGGATTATTACTTGGGTATAATTTGTGGGTGGGTTTGTGCTCAGCCGAATTTGCATGTTTAATGAAGGGACAAAATTCTAACTTCCTTAACTACTATTGATTGTTGAAGTTCTCTCCCTTCCCTAACATATCACTGATAATATTTAGGCTACCAGTATTTTTAATATTCACCTGGTAACTCATTTTATGCTTTTGGGAGTAATTTATTTGTTTTATTTGTTCAACAATTGTTATAAATGTAATGCCAGAAATGGCCCATTTCGGAAAAAAAAATTATTATGTTCTATTTTACTTTAAATCGGAATTGAGTGCTTCTACGAAATAATACCATTATACCGAATGATATGGCTTCCCTCAGTAGTAGGTAACTAGCTTAATTCAGTTATTGTCTTATTTACCTAATTAAAATCTTTAGTCGCAGCAGAACTATCTTGACTGTTAAGGTTTACATGTGTGCATTGATTTATAGTCCATGGAACTTTACCTCAGTTGGTTGGCCAGATCTGAAGAAAGTTTGACAAGTAGACATAGAAGTTATAAAGTGTTACATTGTTGTTACAAGGATGTTACAACTGAAATGATGTTACGGGTGTTACATCCTATAATGCATGTCTTGAAAATCGGGCAAAATGCTACAGCACCAGTAGTGTGTTATAGAAGTAACAATTCAGGACGTTACATGAATGTTTCAAACATGAATCGCAACTGGAGCCAGTTGTTTGAAACTGTTGAAGGCGATTAAGCTAACGGTCGCTTAACTAATATGGTTACATTTCCACATTTTAGAAAACTTAGAAAAACAAATATATGAGTTAATGATTATTAACACTAAATTGTCTTTACAGTAGAATTAAAACATCGTACTAGTGTTTTCCAACAAGACTTATTTTGAATCGACCGTTAAAGTTTGGAACAACTGGGTCCAGGTTGCTTTTTCTTGAACGCACGCGTCATTGTGATATCATATCTTATTTATCAAAGCACAAAGACAGCGTCCACATTGATAATAATTTCACGGATCTGTGCTATTTGATAAAGATTTGATTTACCCAGCAGATTATGATAACTTTAATCGGAAACAGAAGAAGATCCCATTCATGAGAAAAAAAAACATTCTGCATTTTTCGAACTGATAAAAGCAAAGTACATGTACATCAAGGAAATTTTCTATATTTAATTAAGTGGCAATGGCTATGTCCTTATTGAGGCCCGAGTGCGTTTCCTTAATAAAACAGATAATTATATATATATATATATATATATATATATATATATATTAAATTGGTTATTTACATTGTTTATAGAACTAAGGATTCCCACGAATGAGTAACTGTTGTGTGCTTGAGGAATGCTTGGACAGATTTTTCCAGCTCCTTACAGAGGGATAGGTCTAACAGCTGACACGCGGTCAAAACAGGTTTTATATAGTTTTGGTGCAACCACCAGATATATAATATTTATACCGATATTGCTACGATTTTTTTCTCACTGTACGGTCTGAGCCTTCATTGCTCTTGGGAAACGATTTTTAACAGGAAAGATTCGATGTCGTAAAGTTCACTTTTATCAGTTTTTCTTCTTCAGATGAATGATGTTTTCTTTCATTCAGTCATCCGTGTTAATTCATTAATAGTTAGACCTATAATTACCACTTATCTTTTTTAATTACTTTTTACGAAAATTAAAGATAATGCTTAGGTTTTCTGTTTAAATCATCGTCTATAGATCTTGAAGTGATTATATTGTTGAAAACACATCTGAATATATACACTGTGTCTGAAATCATTCGTCCTCCACCTCTGATTTATGTTGGGAAGTTGGCAGTTTCTTATGGAGAATGGCTTTGTACTGGGAACATAAATAATTAAAATAAATACTATCATGAGCGCCCTATTGAAACTATTCATAGTATATTCACTGTAGTGTATATAACAAAAAGTTCTATAAAGGAAACCTCTTCTTTCAATTTTACAAAAGTGTAAATTCTACCACAAATTAAGATTAATTTAGACCGTCTTTATATTCTAAATAAAAACATAAAAACATTGTCACAGGTGGAGAAAATAGCGAAAACGACAAGTATTCGTCGAAGGAAAACTTACTTTATGCAAAAAATATGCGAAATTATTGTTTTCGAGCGGGATAACTAATGAGTGTGGAATAAACTGCCCCATAGATTTTAAACTAAAAGCATCATATAAATTTATTTTACTGTAAAATGAGCGAAAAACACGGGAGTCTCCCACTTCGTTTTAGCTTTATTGTCTTAATTCCACCCCCACCCCCTTTTCACTTGAAGTTTTTGTGCATCAGAATTGCAGAGAGAGCTGAAAAATACGTTTTTTTTTGTGTGTGTGGAAAATTACTGAATGGACACGCTTTACTGAAAATGCTATAAAACTTTGGAAATGATTTTATCAAGCTGAAACTTGGTACGTTTCATGCAGTTAAGCTACTGTTACTATGCAAATGAAACTGACATTAAGCCACTATTCAGTTTTATAACTAGATAAGATTCGTTTTTATTATTATTATTATACTACACTTATATAGCACCCTTTTCATACAAAATATGTGCGTTCAAAAATGCTTTACAAAAACATAAAGAACACATACATACATATACATACATGTAAATATATTGCTAAAAGATTAAAAGGAATAATAATTAAAAGAAGATCATCCATAAATTATGTAAAAGCGATTATGTCCAGAGTATTTCAATTGTTAAATAACTGCTAACACGATTCCATTCGCTTTAAGTTATGTGAAAAAGAACGTCTTAAGTGAAAAATAACTTAACCGGTGGCAGTCTAGGCATTTGTGTTAAGATATTAATCTTACTGGAAAAATCGCTAACATTTACTAGATAATCAGATAATTATCTAGCTAACGCAAATCTATTCGCAAACATTAAGGCGAATCTATTCACGAACATTAAGGTAGTTCGGCACGTTTGATAAACCGGAAGTGATGGCGTAACGTCATTTAACCCTATAGCGTAGAATAAGTAATGTATTCGACGTACAGAAATGAAAATAATGTATTCGACGTACAGAAATGAAAATAATTTTATAAATTAATGGTAACCTCTGAGTAAATATCATTATCTGCTGTAATAGCTGCAATACCTGATGAAAGGTCGATCTCCAGGATAGTTACATTGTAATATGAAGTAACACTAAAATTTAAGAATTGTAATGATAATACGTGTAAAATAGCAAATTTTTAATAGTGTCCATGTTTAATTCTAATTACTGCGAAAATGGTCATCTATGTACTGTTTAAGAAAGCAATGCAAAGTCTTAAAATTGTGCATCAGCGTTATTTTCTGATATTGCAATCTAAAACTTACACCACGTACTCTTATAAATTAAATATCACATTAACATAGGACTTTGAAAAAGATGGAATATCTAAGAAACATTTCATCAGCCGAATTTGACGCACGTTTTAGCTCAACTATACGAAGCGATACTCAACCCGGCGTCGGCGTCCTTCCGCGTCCCCATCTTGGTTAAAAATTTTTTTACACTTTCTCTTTTTTTCTCCTTATCTCTGTAATTACTTGATGGATTTGTTTCAAACTTGAAATAGTTATTCCTCATCCTCACCACAACATATGGCACAAGGGCCATAACTCTCACACCAATATTTCATGAATTATTACCCCTTTTTACTTAGAATTTCAGGTTAAAGTTTTGATGCACTTTCACTCTATCTTAATTATTACTAAATGGATTTGATTCAAACTGAAAGCAGTTGTTCCACATCATCACCCACATCATATGACACAAGGGCCATAACTCTCACACTAGTATTTCATGAATTATCTCCCACTTTTACGTAGAATTTCAGGTTAAAGTTTTGGTGCACTATCACTCTATCTCAGTTATTAATAATGGATTTGATTCAAACTTAAAATAGTTATTCCACCTTATCACCCACATCATATGACACAAGGTGCATAACTCTGGCACCAATTTTTCATAAATTATGCCCCCTTTTACTTTGAATTTAAGGTTAATTTTGATGCATTTTCACTATATCTTAGTTATTACTAAATGGATTTGATTCAAACTTAAAACAGCTGTTCAGCATCATCACTCACATCATATGACGCAAGAGCCATAACCCTTGCACCAGTATTTCATGAATTATGCCCCCTTTGACTAAGAATTTAAGGTTAATTTTGATGCATTTTCACTTTAACTTAGTTATTTCTTTATGTCCCATTTTTGCTTAGAATTATACTTATTTAGTGTTTCGATACATTTTATCTTTATCTCTCTTATAACTTAATATTTTTGACACAGACTCAAGCTATTGTGCAATATCTACATCCACCATTGGAATCATTAAACACTCCAATGACAGCTCCAGCTTCCTCAGATGTGCACCGTTTCACTATCCAGCATCGAAATAGTCGAGCGCGCTGTCTCCTGTGACAACTCTTGTGAGAATATGTTTTACTGTTAAAACATAAATGATGACACTGCAAAACATATTTGAGCCGTGCCATGAGAAAACCAACATAGTGGGTTTGCGACCAGCATGGATCCTGACCAGCCTGCGCATCCGCGCAGTCTGGTCAGGATCCATGCTGTTCGCTAACAGTTTCTCCAATTTCAATAGGCTTTAAAAGCGAACAGCATGGATCCTGACCAGACTGCGCGGATGCGCAGGCTGGTCTGGATCCATGCTGGTCGCAATGCCACTATGTTGGTTTTCCCATGGCACGGCTCATTTTATAAATATAATGCACACACTATCAGTAGTGCAACTTTAAAGTTCGACGAAATTAGTGTCATTGCCATTTTCAGACCTTAAGACTGAAAACAATCTTTCAACATAAACATACAAAACTGAACGATTTCATTATCATTAAATAATTTTCATTTAGCATCATTATTAGACCTATAATTAACCTAGTTTAAAACTTAGTCTACTTGTATATCTCTCTCTCTCTCTCTCTCTCTCTCTCTCTCTCTCTCTCTCTCTCTATATATATATATATATATATATATATATATATATTAAGCGACCGTTATAGTGATTTGCGTGTACATGTACATTTATCTGACACTCTGGCGAGAATACTCCACTAATAGGAGATGATTTTAATTATAAAGAATTGTATGTAAAGGCACTCAAGCTCAATTTAAAATGAAATGCAATTAACGTCCTTTCTAATTCATAAGGCTTAAAGATATTTCCTTTCGAAACATATGGTCCGATAGATATCTTTTCTTTCTAATTAAGCGATCTTGATCAATAAAATGAGTGTGTTCGGCAAGGTATGTTCAGTTAATTTCTACTAACAAAAGCGTGTACTGGGTGAAGCGAAAGACAAAAACAAGCTTAAGTGTATGAAAGGGATAACAACGGATAAACAAAAAGAAGAGTGTACGCTATAATTTCACAAAAAAATGATAGTGTCATTCACGCCTATTCGTTCGGGATCGAAAGGTGTCCCAAATAAAAATATCCGTATACTTAATGGTATACCACTTTTCCATCATGTCGTTTTGCAGGCTCTAAAAGTTTCCTCTTTAAATGAAGTATGGTTCTCAACAGACAGCGATCATTATGCAGAGCTAGCTCCACCAGGTGTTAAAGTGCACAAGCGTTCAACAGAAACGGCTACAGACAAATCACCGACGGAAGACGTGGTTATGGAGTTTGTCAAAACTCGTCCAGATATTGCTACAGTTGTTCTTCTGCAGGCAACTTCACCGACAACTACGTCCAAAGATATTGAAGAAGCGTTACGAATCAGTGCCTCTGGTAAAGGTTGCATCAGTGTGCAGCCAGCAAATGTTTATTTATATGAAGACAATAAGCCATTGTGGACAAAGAAAACGCCTAGACAAGACTCCAAGACATTTGCTGTGGATGGCGGTATCTATGTCATTCATGTAGCCGATTTTCTCAAAACAAATTCAATACCAACAATGCCGTGTCAGACCATGGTGATAAAACATCCGGTGTGTGATATTGACACAGAAGAAGATTTCAAACGCGCATCAGCCCTGGTGTCTCTGACGCTTACTGCTTTTATTGATGTTGATGAAACTTCTGTTCGATTAAAATCCAATTACAACACCGAACAATGGAGTACTCAAACTTTATGTGGGTCGGAAAACCAACTGAAATCATTCATTTTGGCCTAGGTAAAACAAATATATGAAAGCGAGATTTACATAAGCATCGGTGGAAATATCATCGAGGAAGGAGGAAATTATCTTGTTTTGGAAGCATCAGAAAAAATTCCTTTCTTGAAAGGCACCATCTTTCCGAAATTCGTGGATGGAAAAAGTATCAAAATGCAAGTGAATAGCGATTGTGCTGTCGTAACATTGGTTCGCAAGAATGATATACAGAATAGGAATGTAATTATTGTAGTTTTTGGTACTGGCATTACTACTGGATTATATATGAATGGAAACATTGTAAAGAATGCAGAAATACGTTTGCTACTTGAACCGGAAGTTTTGACAAGTTTTAGATCTACAGATGCCTTCAAGTTAGTGAGAAGTCTTACAAAAATAAAGAAAGCTTTATCACTGGATGACGTGTTTGTCAGTGGCTTTATCCAGAAGCACAGGCACTGCATCGAAATTTTGAAAGAACATGGTATCAAATCCGTTGATCCATATTTCAATATTTGTGGTGCCATGCCTATTCCTTCAAAAGACAAAAACTCTTAATACGATCAGTGATGATTGCTGAAATTAGATGTTATCAGCAACGGTGATGAACATTTTAGCGATAATGTAAATATGCTAGTACAGTTGTTAACTAAAAATCTAGATATCAACACAAGCGGACATTTTAACAAGAGGTAGATCTATTGCAAATAACATATTTATCAAAGAACTAAATTATTGAGTTATACGGCCATCATTTAGGCGGTTAGGAGTTACCTACTGACAACTATTTATGCTTACCATAACCGTACCAGTGGATAAGCTGAGCTCTATAATTCGTTTTTATCAAAGGTGGATAACTTAATTTGTTGCCTTGTATTGGTTATACATGTTGCAAAAAGCGTAATCCAGTTAAGTGATTCTCGATGTCGGATTTTACTATTATAAGTGCGAGGATCTAGCTCACGATCTTGCATTATTTCAATGCACATCACGCTACCCATTTCAAGACGACGCGAGACGTTATTTGACTTCGTTCGTACCAGCCTACAAACATTTCCAACCGTAAAGACAGTTTTATGCTAGGAAAAGGGAATACCATTTATCCCAGCAGTTGCTCATCTAGGATGTTCCGTTGTTGAACGAAACATGACTTAAAGTTTCTGACCACATTGCGTCATACACATACAATTCTTTTTCTTCGCATTGATTAAGAACTGGGAACCAGGATCAAGTTTTATCCTTCTTACCATGGATACATTGTAAAATTCGGAAATCCTCTGGTCTTGAAGGGAATTCCTATAGTTTTTTATGCGCATCTTTCTGCGCAGCCGACACTTTCTATGGAAAACTGAACTGAAGTCAACATTTGTTGAAACATGTTACCGACAATCTTAAATATGAGGAATTTTGAATGAAATAACATTTTTGATAAGTTATATCAGTAATCAAATGTTGATACTGGTTTATGTTGTATTGACAAGTATCATGCCTGACAGGTATATTGCTATTTTTGTGGTTGTGTTTTCACATCGCATTTTAGTACAAAGACAGTGTTGTTCATATAATGTAAGATAATTGACTTAGTACTGATAAGACAATGTCACCTTTCAGATTATTTAGTATTCAATTATAGAAAGAATTAAGAATTTTTAAAACTTTTTTTTTAACTTTTAGCAGACATACATGTTATCAATTTGGCCAGGTTCGCGCCATTTCCGTCCGAACATGTGTTGTATTCTAGCGGTCTTAACATAAAATTTAGCCTGGTGACCCATACATTTTTAGCCATTTTTATGCTCACAATACAATTATCTATACACAAGAAGAAAAAGAAAAAATTCTATGAAAGAGTTTTTTCAAAATTTAAAAAAAATATTCTTCACTATGGGTATTTTTCATTGAAAAAAGTTCACAAAAGTAAATATGAAACAATTTTTTTTTTCATTTGTACCCATTATTGTAAGGATAGAGTATTACAAACATGACTATGATATCAAATAAGTATATAATAAAATCTGTAAAAAGAAAAAACCGTATTGTGCTGCCTGGATGTATATTTTGGTTGGTATTTATAAAAAAGCAGAAAATTATGAAAATGTTGAAAAATCGCTGACAGTTTCAGCAACAGTGGGTGTGTTCAAAACAATTTTTCACAAAAACAAGCCTGGTGACCTATTGTTTTTATTCGTTCATAGTTTTCAGCACAAATTTTCCTATCATATATGTGAATTTTAAAAAAGTCTATGAAAGGAAAAAAACTATAGGAATTCTCACGTACCGTAAAATACCTCAAGTATTTATTTTATTTCTTTTTATCATGAAAGGTTGCATTAACTTGATAGGGTGAAAGTTTGTATAAAGTTATTTCAGTACCCCTTTATGTACATACCAGTTATTAACCAGACACGAAATATGACACAAATCGTCTTTAACCTTTGAGTTAGGGGGTAAGTCTTGCATTTGATTAATCATCTTATTATATTTATGGTATTTGCGAAGGATTATTGAATACTTATGGGACACGAAAAACATTTTAACAGGCTTCAACAAGATACATTATGAATAAAATGACAGACATGACTGAAGGTAAGATGACGCTACATACGGGTACCGGCAGCAATATCACTGTGACATCAGTCATACAATGCAATAATTAGTAAGCAATATTCTACAACATCATTATGAAAAATGAACAATGCATAACAAATATTTCAATATTATACTATGCATTTCTATTATTACTATTGTGCTATTCATGTGTTGTAAGTGACTTTCGAATTCATATTACGAGATTGAAACGTTTGAACTCTATATGGATCCTAAATATTTCTTTACAAAGTTTTTGCATATTATCATGTAAAATAGCAATAAGTATTTCTGAGAAATCATCAACAGACGAAACCTGTCTTATAATATATAGAGGATATTTGTTTGTTTTGAGTGAATATCTCATCTCAAAATGAGAAGATATTCTATATTCACGAAAAACAAACAAGATTTCTTTTTATTTTATGTTTAATAACGTTGAGATCTGCATTTTGCAACAATATTAAATCTCAGCGCGCGTAAACGAATATGACGTCAGACGTGTTGTGGCGTTAGAAAGACGCACAGGACATAAAGTTCTATTTTATTTTATTTCTTGCTGCATAACGTTATGAAATTCTCATTTAGTAACATAATTTGAGCCAAGAAATACTATAAAGAACTTTTCATCCTGTTTTAAGCAAGTAGTTTAAACTTTATACACAATGTACAAGTAGATCGGCATAGCTATATCTGATATGGATTAAATCTCACTGACAAAACTCGGTACTAGTATTTCATCAGTTAGCATAAAATAAAACAGCAATATTCGCTGACAAAATGAAAAATCTTCAATTATATTGAATATATTATTATATATTGCGCACCTAAAAACTTCACTTAGTTCCATTTTCATATCGATAAACACTGAAGATTTCGTTCAATAACAAAACAATTAACGAAAACGTAGAGGTATATAATAAAAGGGTCATTATAACAGTAGCTAATTCTGGGATTTTGTATTCGGCTCTTGTGGATTTTACAAGGTCGGATCACACTCGGCGCTTGTACTCCTCGTGGGATCCGATCTGGCAAAAATCCACTCGAGCCGAATACAGCATCCCAGACCGAGCTGCTGTTATAGTAACTCTATTATACGTATCATAAATGTGGGGTTTCGAGCCAACGTCATCTTGTAGAACAGTCGAAACATTATGCAGAAGACCATTCGTTCTAGCTTTTAAACGTACAATACGCGTGAACATTCATAAAATTATGACGCGTTTCTCCTTGTTAGAGTTATTGTCTGAAATACAGAAATTTCATTTGACTTTCATACCACTTCATTACCTTGCAATGTGGCTGGTTTTAAAATTCAAATATTTTTTTACTATTTTAACACGCAATAAAATAGGCTAGGAAAATATGTGGATGACCTTAAAAATATAGAAGGATAGGGTAGATTTCCCAGAAATACAGAGCGCCACAAGCACAAGCCATACATCGTGAAGAAGGCCCGCGAAAAATTGTAGCGGTTAGATATAACAGACAGGTTGCTTCTACAAGAGCAGTCCGTAAGACAGCGCGCTCCACTATTCGGCTATTTGACAGTAAAATGAATATGTGTCTCAATAAGAGACCCCTACTTTAAAAGGAAATTACACCAAGGGGCATAATTCTGTCAAGAACACAAATTAGAGTTATTGGGATTGTTACCACACATGTAGATGATGATGGTAAAGATATATTTTGAGTTCAAGTCATTATCTTATATAGTACCAAGGTTATGTCCAGAAAACGAAGTTTGTTAAAAAAAGATAAGTATGAAAGAGGCATAATTCTGTCAAAAATACAAACCAGAGTTATGGGGATTGTTACCACACATGCAGATGATGATGATAAAGATACATTTTAAGTTTCAAGTCTTTATCTTATATTGCATTAAAGTTATATCCAGAAAGCGAAGATTGCAAAAAAAAAACTTTAAGTAAAAAAGGGGCATAATTCTGTCAAAAATACAATGAGAGTTATGGGGTTTGTAACCACACATAGTGATGATGATTATAAAGAAATATTTTTAATTTCAAGTCATCATCTTTTAAAGTACCAAAGATGTGTCTATAAACGAAGCTTTCGAAAAATTTAACATGAGAATAATTCCAAGTATAAAAACTTTGTGACCTTGACTTTTGGTATAATAGGCCCAACCCCTGCACATACTTTGTTTGTATGCTGCGCAAATGTTTATCTAAAGTAACAGTAAAATATAAGCAATAGTAACAAAGATATGACAGAAAAACAAAGGTTGCCGAGAAACATTAACCTTAAAAATAACCTAAGTATAACACCTTAGTGACCTTGGCCTTGGGTATAATGGGCTCAGACCCTACACATACTTTGTTTGTATATTGGACAATGTTTATGTGAAGCTACAGTAAGATAAAAGAAATAGTAACGAAGATATGATAGAAAAAACAAAGGTTGCCGAAAAACTTTAACCAAGAAAGGTCACGCCGAAACCGACGCCGACGCCGACGCCGACGCCGACGCAGGGACGTGTAGAATAGCCCCCCCCCCCGCCACCCCGCTATTCTCCGAATAGTGGAGCTAAAAATCAAACAACAAGTACATTTTAATTGCATGCAAAATACAAAAAAAAAATATTAACGGAAGTAAAGGGATAATGTGTCTGGAAAAGTGGAGAAGAGCAAGATATTCAACAGCGAAAACCACGCTCCAAGAAAGACGCTGTATTCCTACACTGCCATCCTCATCAGCGCAAACAACGATGTGATACACAAGCACGCACGCACGCAAAGCAAAAAAAGCAAAGTAAACAATCAGACAAGCAGGAAATTATGCTGGGTACCGCCCAGGAACAGCCATTGGCCAAACATATGGTAGGAACACAACCACACATATTGTAAAAGGAAAGGGGGAATAAATGCAAAGGGGCGTGGAAATAGGGAAAGAAACACCACAAATAAACAAGACAATACACGTAATATAAAAACATGAAACTGAATAAAAAACAAGTTGACAATACCGACATGCTTACTTTTAGCTAATAGATCTATATTGATTCTATTTTGTTACGATTCATTCTTTATATATATATTTCTGTATAACAAATCGAATCAAGTTCTTTGCAATTTAATGCAATCATTGTTTATAATTATTCTTGGGGAATTATTTTTTTCACTTTTCATAGCTGTACTAATATTAGAAAGTATAGTGTCACTTTGTTCTCAAATCAGGCATGGTAGAGGGTCAGAAATTGCATGAACTTATTATCGAATAAATTGACGTTTTATAACTAACACATATCGAATAAGTACTGAAATATTCCTAGAAAGGCAGAAGCAATTGAAGACAAATAGCAAATATAAATAACATGTCTAACATAGCTTATATGTTGTAAATGTATTCTCAGTGCTGACGCTTCTGTAGAATTAAATTTTGTACAGAACAACCTAGAATATACTGAGTTCCTTATATTGAAACAATGTTGAAATCAGTTTGAAATATGAGTGATAACTCCATATTATTACATACTCACTTAGAAACTCTGTTAAGTTTCAATGGAACCTGAAACGTCAATATTTTTCCATATTAACCTTCAACTTTCATATCGGATGTGTGACGTCATTTGTGACGTCAATTAGATTTCATTAAGCATCATGTTATACATTAAGCTGCTTTTACACGCTTTTTTAATTTAAAGTCTTATAATTTTCTGAGCCATCTTCGCAACTTGTTTTAATTTTAGATTCTGTGTTTGATTAAAGGTTTACGTCCTGATTAATAGACATATTTTAGCAATCGTCATTGTGATTTGCGAGTATATTTATCTGGCAACCCGACAAAAGTACTCGATCTTCCTTAAGAAATGTATGCGCAGCGTTAAGAGGAGATGGTTTTAATCAGATTGATTTATATGAAGGACTGTATGTAATAACACTCGAGCTTAAATTAAATGAATGCAACTCATGTTAAACACATCCATAAAAATTTATTATCGTCTGATATGTATTGAAAAGGAAACATAAATCATTTCCAAATATACGGTTCGAATAACATCTTGTTCATCGATCCAGATCAAAACGACGATCGTGTTCAGCAAGGTATATCATATAATAAAACGTTCATTGTAATATTACAGATATCGTAGCAAAAGAAGACAATATTTATTATATTAAACGGATAACAATGGAATAACAATAAAAAGATTAAACGCCCTAATTGCATTAACAATGATCGTGTCATTCACGCCTATCCGTTCGGGATCGAAAGGTGTCCCAAATAAGAATATCCGAATACTTAACGGTAAACCACTTTTTCATCATGTAGTTTTGCAGGCTCTAAAAGTTTCCTCTTTGAATGAGGTGTGGATATCAACAGACAGTGATCATTATGCTGAACTAGCTCCGCCAGGTGTTAAAGTGCACAAGCGTTCAAAGGAAACGGCTACAGACAAATCACCGACAGAAGACGTTGTTATGGAGTTTGTCAAAACTCGTCCAGATATTGCAACAGTTGTTCTTCTGCAGGCAACTTCACCGACAACTACGTCCAAAGATATTGAAGAAGCGTTGCGAATCAGTGCCTCTGGTAAAGGTTGCATCAGTGTGCAGCCAGCACATGTTTATTTATATGAAGACAATAAGCCATTGTGGACAAAGAAAACACCTAGACAAGACTCCAAGACATTTGCTATAGATGGCGGTATCTATGTCATTCATGTGGCCGATTTTCTCAAAACAAAATCAATACCAACAATGCCGTGTCAGACCATGGTGATAAAACATCCGGTGTGTGATATTGACACAGAAGAAGATTTCCAACGCGCATCAGCCCTGGTGTCTCTGACGCTTACTGCTTTTATTGGTGTTGATGAAACTTCTGTTCGATTAAAATCCAATTACAACACCGAACAATGGAGTACTCAAACTTTATGTGGGTCGGAAAACCAACTGAAATCATTCATTTTGGACCAGATAAAACAAATGTATGAAAGCGAGATTTACATAAGCATCGTTGGAAATATCATCGAGGAAGAAAGAAATTATCTTGTTTTGGAAGGATCAGAAAAAATTCCTTTCTTGAAAGGCACCATCTTTCCGAAGGTCGTCGATGGAAAAAGTATCAAAATGGAAGTCGATGGTGAAAGTGCTGTCATGAAATTGGTTCGTAAAAATAATATACAGCAAAAGAATATACTGCTTTTAGTTTTTGGTACTGGCATTACTACTGGATTATATATGAATGGAAATATTGTAAAAGATGCAGACATACGTTTGCTACTTGAACCGGAAGTTTCGACAAGTTTCAGATCTACAGATGCCTTCAATTTAGTGAGAAGTCTTGCAAAAATAAAGAAAGCTTTATCGCTTGATGATGTGTTTGTTAATGGCTTTATTGATAAGCACAAGGATTGTGTCAACATTTTGGAAGAACATGGTATCAAATCCGTTGATTCATATTTCAATATTTGTGGTGCCATGCCTATCCCTTTAAAAGACAATATGTTATAAAATGGATGACCATTTGCGACAAGCATATATATCCCTGTGTAGACTAAATATCTAGATTTAAGCTCATGTAGACATTTTAGCAGATGTGTTTCAAAAAAGCATATTAATTAAAGAACTATATTTTTGAATCATACGGCGATCATTACGTGAATTACCTATTGACATTTAGTTTGTAAAATGGAACTGTACCAATAAGATAAGATGAGATCTATAAATCGTTTCTTTTCAATAAAAGATATGACTAAATATGTTGCTTTGAATAGGTAATATATACATGTTGAAAATGCGCAATCCAGTTAGTGATTATAAATGTCGGATATGACTACTGTAGATAAAATTGACCTCAGAAGAGTTTAAACACAAAAACGAGCTGATATTATTACAATGTGAACCACATTATCCATTTCAAGACGAAAGTGACTCAATATGATGTCATTGATACAAATCTACAAACATTTTCAATCGTTAAGATAGCTTTAATGCAAGAACATGGCAATCCATTTTACCTTTGCTACGATATTTAGTCGTGAGCTTAGATATACAACGGAAAGATTCTGACCATGTTGCGTCATGAGGGATGAGCAAATAACAATTACCTGTTCGAGATGCGGGAACTATGATCAAGTTTTTTATCCTTCTGACTATGGATGCATGACAAAATCCGTCATACTTCTGGTCATACAAATGATTTGAAATTACATCTGAAGATGTTGCGGTAAAAGTGAATAAAATGTATGCAAATGACAAAGTTAAAAGTTCGGCAAGTGATATAAAATCACTGTTTGGTACAGTTAATGCTGTGATCATTGAACCCATTGAATAGCAGATTCGTTTTCCACAATAATGAACCGTTGTACTGTAACATGATACGAATGAATAGTTGAAATATTTTCACCATTTACGCTAGCTGTTTTTGATTTGTTAAGATTAAATGTCAATAAAATATAATATAAAACCTAAGACTATATCTATTAGGGTATTAGGCCCATGATAGAGTACCTCATTTTTGAAGAGTATTCAATTCCTACCATAAACCTACTTTGACTGCAATTTTCATGGGGGCGGGGAGACATAGGTTCAAGCCCCACTTGGACCATTTTTTCTCCCTTATTTTCCTTTTTTCTAGTAACTTTTACTTCTTTCAAGACTTGTTATTAATTTATTGTACAAAAGCGGAAAAAAATCATTTGATAAGCGATTTCTTGCTGTTCAAAATGAATTTACCTCTGAAACAGAAGGGGTACAGTTAGACATCTTTAAAAATATTGAGTTAATTGCGGTAAAAGTTCTCTATTTTGCCTTCATTCTTTAGATTACATATTGTGGAAGAAATGTAGGTAGGTTTTACTTCTGCCCCAAGGTTATTTTTCAATGAAGTGAGCAAAATTCAAAACAGTTCCGCTGGATTCGACCTTATTTTTTCAATGTTGGAGTTAGAATTTAATCCGTTTACTTGAGGCACCCTAGAAAAATGATATTGACAGTTTTAATTTAAGTTTTATAATAATTGTTCACCAATAGTTTCTCTCATAAACAAGAGGGTCATTGACCCTAAAGCGCTCTCCTGTGTTCAAGGCTTCAAGTGTGCTTGTATAAGTACAGAGTTAGGTTTCTTCTATGTTAACCTTTATTACATACATGTCATACACACTTTTGAACCTAGGGCAATAATTTGAAAAAAATTACGGTAGACGTTACAAATCTGATATCACATGCCAAATATCAAGGCTCTAGCTATCATTGATTCAGAGAAGAAAAGTGACCACCTAACCTGGCAGCCATGTTTTTGATGAATCAAAAAAAGCTGTAGCAATTATTGATTCAGAGAAGAAGATTTTCAAAGTTCCTAATATAAATATATGTTAGATACCGGGATGTGGCCATCTTTTGACCTTAGGGCAATAATTTGGACAAGTATGGTATACATAAAGGGAAAAGTGACCACGCCCCCTGGCAGCCATTATTTTTGACAAATCGGAATAGTTTGAACAATATTGGTAGAGGGTCACACAAGGACTATTTGTGTAAAATTATTCTAAAATCGGGCTAGTAGTGTCACACAAGAATTTTTTTAAAGTTTCCACTATATACATAAATGGAAAAGTAACCACGCCATCTGGCGGCCATGTTCTTTGACGAATCAAAATAATTTGAACAATCTTGGTAGAGGGTGAAATTATTTCAAAATCAAACCATCGATTTAGGAGGAATATCATTTGAAGGCTTTTCTATTTTTAGCTCTGGTGGCCATGTTTTTTTGACAAATCAATATAATTTGATAATCTTGGTAGAGGGTGACATAAGGACCATTTGTGAAAAATTATTCAAAAATCGGGCAAGTAGTTTCACACAAGAAGATTTTTAAAGTTTTTACTATATACATATCGGGAAAAGTGACCACGCCCTCTGGCGGCCATGTGTTTTGACGAATCAATATAATTTGAACAATCTTTTTAGAGGGTGAAATTATTTCAAAATCAAACCATCGGTTTAGGAGGAATATCAGTTGAAGGCTTTTATATTTTTAGCTCTGGTGGCCATGTTTTTTGACAAATCAATATAATTTGATAATCTTGGTAGAGGGTGACATAAGGACCATTTTTAGTGAAATTATTTCAAAATCCCACCATCGGTTTAGGAGATGTCGTTTGAAGATTTTTCTCTTCTTTTTTTAGCTCTGGTGGCCCCTGTATGCAACCAAGCGGAATCATTGGAATAACTTTGGTAGAGGACTATCCAAAGAACAACCATGCAAAGTTTCATCAAAATCCATTCAGACGTTAAGGAGGAGATGTCTTTTAAACAGAATTGTTGACGACGGACGGAAGCACGAACGCACGACGGACGACGAACACAGCGTGATCACAATAGCTCACCCTGAGCATTGCTCAGGTGAGCTAAAAATAATGGGATAATGAATTCTCTGCAAACGTTTTGGATAAAGGCCGCCACTTTGAAATTTGTCTTTTCTTGAGCTTAAGGAAATACCATAAATTACACAAAATTTATAAAAAAAAAACGGCACGGTAAAAGTTTTTAAAAATTTGCAACACAGTGCGAAGCACGGTCAACTGTAAAAATATATCAAGCAAATGCCATTTTTTAAACATTACTTTTAGGGGTCTTATACCTTAATGAATTGCAAAATCTTAAACAAAGATCATTGAATGGCTCTGTTTTCTCAAAAGTTGTATTTGTACTTATTGATGGGATAATATTGGAAATATCAAAAGTCAGGGTTTGTCGCAAGTTGTTTGAACAACAGGTTGAAGAGGTTGTTGACTATTTCCAGTTGTTGGTTGACTCGCGTCTACAAACTGACCAAAAACATCAAAATACAGATAAACCAATTCTAACAATAGAAGTTATACAAAGAATAGAATTGTGTTGCATTATTTTGTGATAACTGATAATGACGATTCATGTTTCAAAATAATAACAAAATAATAACGCAAAGCTTCCAGGAATGATAGAAGGTACTTAACAGATTTGAAAATAATATCAATATAGCAGTCAATTGTGTGTCATTGTTGTATATCTCTTAGTTGCGTTTCTAAAGTATTTCTGTGAGCTAAAAGCACACATTTTACGTTTACAAAAAAAAAAAAAAAAAAAAAAAAAACAAAAAAAAAACGCAAGGAGATATTATGCACAAAGACAGCTGCAATTAAACAATCCTATTCGATTTTTATACCTCCGAAGGGGGCGATTTATGCGCTGACACCGGTGTCCGTCTATCTGTCATGAACATCTTGAAGGATTTCGAAGAAGATTGAGACAAATGTTCACCATATCGCGACAACCTGTAAAACGCATGTTTTGGATGGCTCGCTTCAAGGTCAAGGTCACACTTAGGGGTCAAATGCCATATGACTATGTTTCCTGCCCGCTCTGTAACTGTTGAACTGCTTGAAGGATTTTAAAGAAAATTGGCTCAAATGTTCACCACATCAAGACGACGTGCAGAGCGGATGGGTCGATTTATGGCCAAGGTTGCACTTAGAGGTCAAATTGTATCTTCGGGCATTTTTTTGCGGTGCTCTTATTATCTATGTTTTGACAGATCACAAAAATGTCACTTTAAAAACGACAAATCGCTGACAAATAAAACGAAGAAATAGGTTTTCGATCATTTTTTAATCTTGAAGAAATAAAGGCTCAATAATGTTTTCTGTCTTGGCTCAAGATGGGCAAACATTAAAATGGCCCAAGATGGTATTTGAAACTGGAATTATGGACTGCTTTTTCGTGCCACCATGGGCTGTTTCTGGGTTCAATGTTGGATCTGTATGTGCTTGAAACCCGGATTTAAATTAATCCAGTCTGGGATTAAATGTGCATCCAATGTTGGCTTTTTCTGGGATTTAAGGGGAAAACATAGAAAGCATGTATTCGGTTGAAGAAAAGAAACTAGATCACTGTACCATTTCTGGGTATTTATAATAATTTGAACATGTTTATTACACTTTGAATGTTTCTACAGTAATTTTATAAGAAAGAGTTGGATGGAATGGATGCTCTTATTCAAAAGCATTACAATTTCAACAAAAGTATTTGAAAGAACATAGTAAAATTTGCGATCAAATGCTCGTAATGATAGTAGTTCTCAATTATTTATGTATTAAATTATTAGTTTGACTTTCCCAAAGAGCTGTTGAACTATTGTCATTTATATATTTGTCCAGTTTTCGTAGTCTCCGTCAGGACCACTGGAATCATCATCTACATTACCGAGTATTCGTCTATATCCTCCAACAGGACCACTGGAATCATCATCTACATTACCGAGTATTCGTCTATATCCTCCAACCTTCTATGTCAACAGTTACTAGTTTTGTGGCAGTTATAGAAGATTGTGCAGGTGAGGTGAGCCACAGACCAACTATAGCGGGATGTTACACATGTCCGTTCTGATGCACGACCTCAAAGGATTTTCTTAAAGACAATACTGGCGCTCTGGGATTGTCGTTGGTACTAGCCTAACAGAGTTTGATCCATGCTCCATCCAAAACTGAAAGCATCATAAAAATGAAGAGTCTTCGTCCTGACCACTCCTCCATATATGCATGTCTGTATATGTGCTCTTTTGACATTCTTATAGAACGATTCCATTGCATGTGGCAATGATTGTAGTTTGGGCATGTTTTGAGCAGTTTTTCTCCATTTTTTTTCAAGTGCCATATAGCTTGGGGATAGTATTGCACCCAGACAGGTAAGAGCTTGAATTTAATAATTGAATGTGTCTTACATGTTACTACAATATCCACTTTTTCCACTAAGCTTCAGTTTCCTCCATCAGTAGAGAGTATGACAAATCCTTGCATAAAAGTGATCCAACGAAACAAATCAGACTGGGCCATCACATTTCGCTGTCACATTACAGATTTCTCTTGGCTAGTCCTTAAATCTACTCTATCTGCAACTGAGGATCTCTGAGGAGCCTGTGAATGTCAACTTGTGACTGAAAAATAAAGCTAACCTCATGGCCTTGTCTCAGTAATGCTCAAAAATCATGTCAATCAGTTGAACCTTGTAAATCATAAACTGAATACCATGAAACCATTACTGGCACAATATACGGTCCTGACAGACACAGACAACCGCGAGCAGAATCTAAATACTTATAGAGTGAGCTTGTACCCATTAACCAGTGTTTTGTTTTTGTTGAGTTTAACGTCGCACCGACACAATTATTGGTCATATGTTGACTTTCCAGCTTTGATGGTAGAGAAAGACCCAAGGTGCCCCTCTTTGCATTATTTCATCACAAGTGGGCACATGGGTAGAACCACCGACCTTCCATAAGCCAGCTTGATGGCTTCCTCACACGAAAAATTCAACGCCCCGAGTGAGGCTCGAACCCACATCGGTGAGGGGCAAGTGATTTGAAGTCAGCGACCTTAACCACTCGGCCGCGTTGGCCGAGTGGGCAATAGTGAAAACTGCCGCAATGTGTAATGTAAATTTAGTTATTGTGCCCTAACTATTAGCTGCCATGCCCTGTATGTCTGGATACGATAAAGTCTCCAAGCTGTGTGGCATTTGAAAGGCAATCGTTGCTAAACAGTTGGCATGAGGGTGCAATCTACACAAACGTGGAGATTTAAATGCAGATATTAACACTCAACTTTAATTTAATAAAATGCAAATTATATCGTTTCCAATTCACAAGGCTCAAACCACACTGAATTCCACAAAAAATAAACATCGCCCTTCACATTTATTATAATCTTATATGCTGAATAGGATAAACAAATATATGGTACGGTACTATAGATATTATCAACGAAAATATGAATAGGCGTACTATGTGAATTTAAGACAATATTTAGTATATGAATTGGATAACAATTTAACAATAAAGAGAGTAACGCCAGTTACAGTAAAATGATAGTGTGATTAATGCCTATCCGTTCGGGATCGAAAGGTGTCCCAAATACAAATATCCGTTTACTTAACGGTAAACCACTTTTTCATCATGTCGTTTTGCAGGCTCTAAAAGTTTCCTCTTTGAATGAAATACGAGTATGGATATCAACAGACAGTGATCACTATGCTGAGCTAGCTCCACCAGGTGTTAAAGTGCACAAGCGTTCAAAGGAAACGGCTACAGACAAATCACCGACGGAAGACGTGGTTATGGAGTTTGTCAAAACTCGTCCAGATATTGCTACAGTCGTTATTCTGCAAGCAACTTCATCGACAACTATGTCTCAAGATATAGAAGAAGCGCTGCGACTCAGTGCGTCTGGTAAAGGTTGCGTCAGTGTGCAGCCAGCGCATGTTTATTTATATCACGAAAATAAGCCGCTACGGACAAAGAGAACGCCCAGACAAGACACTGAGACATTTGCTGAAGATGGCAGTATTTATGTCATTCATGTAGCCGATTTTCTCAAAACAAAATTAAGACCAAAAATGCCGTGTCATACTATGGTAATACAGCACCCAGTGTGTGATATTGATACAGAAGAAGATTTTCAACGCGCATCGGCACTAGTTGCTCTCCTGCATACTGCTTTTATTGATATTGATGAAACCTATGTTCGATTAAAATCCAATAACCGCACCGAACAATGGAGTACTCAAACTTTGTGTGGGTCCAAAAACCAACTGAAATCATTTATTTTGGACCAGATAAAACAAATGTTTGAAAGCGAGATCATAAACACCGGTGGAAATATAATCGAAGAAGAAAATTATCTTGCTTTGGAAGCATCAGAAAAAATTCCTTTCTTGAAAGGCACCATCTTTCCCAAGTTCGTGCGACTGTGCTGTCATGGAATTGGCAAGTAAAAATAACATATAGCATAACAGGTACTTGCTTTACTCGTTGGTATTTGCGTTGTCACCGGATTATATATTAATGGAAATATTGTAAAAAAAATGCATAAATACGTTTGCTACTTACTTGAAATGAAAGTTTCAACAAATTTTGAAGTTTCGGATGCCTTCAAGTAAGTGAGAAGTCTTACAGAAATAAAAAAGGCATTGCCATTGGACGACGTGTTTGTCAGCGGCTTTATTCATAAAGTACTGCATCAAAATTTTGAAAGAGCATGGTATCAAATCAGTTTAGTCATATTTTAGCCAGATATATATCAAAAATATATTAATAAGAAATATGTAGTATTTTTTTATATAAAAAGGCTATGGCATAATTTGTTATCTGAAGCTGATTATACATGTTGCAAAAAGCGTAATCCAGTGATCATATGTAACTGTATCTAAGATTTGACTAAAGTAGGTAAAAATGACTTTGCCACGAGAATTTAAACATAAACACGAACTGACATTATTACAATGCACATCACATTACCCATTTCAAGACGACGCGAGACCCAGTTTGATGTCATTCGTACCCATCTACAAACATTTGCAACTATTAAGATAGTTTTTATGTCATAACGAGGGAATGCTGTTGCTGTTGTACTGGGATGCTTAGCGGTAGGAAAATACAAGTGAAAGATTCTTACCACGTTGCGTCATTAAGGATGAGCAAATTATCAATACCTTTTCGAGATAATCGTGAAAAAATCGCATCGATTCGGAAGTGGGATCTAGGTTAAAGTTTTCATTTTGACCTTGGATAAATGGCAAAACCTTGAAAACCTCTGGTCACAAAAGATGGTTTATTATTACACCTGAACATTTTGTGGTAAAAGTGAATTTTAAAACATCTGATGAATGTACGCAGTTGACACAGGTAAAATCTTAGCAATCAAAGCATTTATTGCTGACTTATTATTTTCTACTGATTGACATAGTTTTTGAAAAAAAGATTGTATTGTCACATAATACGAACGAATAGTTGAAATATTTTCAGCATATACGCTAGTGGTTTATTACTTGTTTAGATTAAATATCTACGAAATATGTTTTCATACGTAATAAGCTGTGGTCAGATTTGTGAAAGAATTCGAAAAGCTTGAACTAAGTTCCTTGACGGGCTCTGTTTTCACAAAGCGAATTGATTAGATAATATTGGAAATATTTGAAATCCGGGCTTTTTGTATGCTGTTTGAGGAACCACTTGCAGAGGTACTTGAACATTCCGAGGTAGTGGTCGGCTCAAGTAAACACACTGAACTGAATAACAAAGACTAGTATATTTTTTAAAGACTAGTAGAAGTTATACAAACAATAAAATTGTGTTGTGTTTTTTTGCGTGATTATAAATAACGACCACTAATTTTTCAAAAGTGATACCCAAAATAAATCGCCAGCAATGGTAGAAGGTATTTAATAAATTTGAAACAAAATCGTTAAAGAATTCAGTTGTGTGTCAATGTTGTATATCTCTTTGTGTTGCGTTTTAAACGTATTTCGGTATATTAAAAACAGACAAGTATTTTACGTTTTACAAAAAAAAAAAAAAAAATAAATAAAATAAAAACATTTCCGAGTGTTCTATCCAGCTGATAAATAAGAAATATCAAGGAATTTGTATTCGGAATACATCAATGCTATTTAAGAATAAAGTTTACTCTATATCAGAATTATCAACATAGCGTTGACATATTAAGGACTCTGCTATTCTGTATACATAGTAATACATTTATAGAATCAGTTATGATAATTATACCCCATCCCCTTTTGAAGAAGCAGGAGTAATTGCTTTGCATCTGTCGGTTGCGTCGGTCAGTGTGTCGGTCGGTTGGTCCGTCCATCTGACGGTTAAGCGAAAGATTTCCGCACAATAACTAGAGAACCACTCACCTAAAACATTAAAACTTAAGAGCATGATATGGCTTAAAAAGTAGATGACCTTATAGTTTTTTGGGTCAGTAGGTCAAAGGTCAAAACCATAGGGGCTGACCCTTGAAAACGGTATTCACCGAAGAAATTGAGAACCACTTGATCCAGGACCTTCAAACAAAGAGTCAGGAATTGCCTGAACTTATAATCGAATTCCTTGATGTTTGGTCTTTTAGGATTATGGAGTTCATTCAATAGATGTGTAATACAGTTCCGCTTAAGCCGGTGCTAGGGGGCGTGAGAGGTGTTGCACATTTCATTACCTCTCAGGAACAGACTCAATCAAACCGAGTCTGCTATTATACTGCTTGGTAGCATTCTATGATTCCAAAGGATCATTTTACAGATTTTATAACTACACATACAGAATAAGTATTGAAATAGTTCTAGATAATAATTTTAGAGTTATTGCAGTGTTACATATCACATATACTAGTTAAACTTGCTTTTTGTAATATGATATAACGATTGTAAATCTGTTTTGATTTTCAGCGGGTATGATCTGTATGTTTACATGTTCTTTTATCTATTGTCATAACATGAAAATTCAATAAAAGTTAATAATTGTAATGATAATGTGTGTAGAATTGCCAATTATCATTTATGTCCTTATTTAGTTTTAATTGCTGCGAAAATTGCCATGGCCATCAATGTGCAGTTCAAAAAAGAAATGCAGTGGCTGAAAGCTGGGTATTTGGCATCAATGTGAAATGAGCAGTTAGCAGTTACAGCAGTTCATACAAAATACAACAATGATCATGGATGATAAAATAAATCAATAACCCCAATGATAATATTGATCATTTAATTTAGATCTAGGCAAGGGAGGTATATTAGAAGGAATTTCCCTATCATCTAATTGCCTCCCCTGATATTATAGGGAATACCAGTTCCTCAAGTAGCATATAATATGATAATTGTGGTCTAGGTACAACATTTATACAAAAGTCGTAGATGGATATTTTTCAGGCATTAATATTCAAGAATTAATATATTATGATAGCTCAACTACGGAGAGCGGAAAGGATAAAAAATGTACACCAAGGCAATAGCATGGGTGTCCGGGCATATGTGTCAACCAACTGAGTAAAGGAACATTTAAGTCGGCCCTGAACGGATCTTCGCGATTTTCATAGTCCAGTCCCGTAACTGTAAAAGAACCAGGGCTGCACCGGGTGGGTGTTATAGAGAGGGTGCTGGCCACCACGCCAAAACTTCTGTTTCTTCGTGAATGACCTGAACTGATATGCTCTATGTTTTTCTTTGTCATTTCCTGTACACTACTGTCAGTAGGGGAAACTTGCCGTTCGATAAATCAATTTATGCTTTTTCCTGCTTCCCGAACGGGAAACCTGTTACTAAATATAGTAACTTGTTTCTCGTTTGGGAAGCAAAATCATCATGTTTGACTCGTTTCTTTCAAAAGGGCCGAAACATAAGAGTATAACTGAATTACGCCAAGTTAAACTTAGAACTTAGATTATCTAGATTTCTATCGTTCAATATTTTTTAATGTCCTAATAAAATTTTCATTCAACTTATATATTTCTGAATTCAAAGCTTCCCCAACAGAACACATAACTTCCCAACTGGAAAACACAGATATATACTTACATTGCATTGCATTTAAGACTGTCAGTCAACTAAATTATCCTTCCTCCCAGTATGCATATCTGATCAATAAAATCTGTAAAAAGATCCTTTGGACGAAAAGAATGCAACCAAGAAGAATAATAGCATACTCGGTTTGATTGAGTCTGTTCATGAGATGTAATGAAATATGCAACACCTTTCACGCCCCCTAGCACCGGCTTAAGCTGAACTCTATTACACGTATGTTGAATGGGCTCCCTGATCCCAAAGGACCAGAAAATATAACAACACTGAATCCAGGTACGGAGAGACTTTTTACAGCCGCCACACGGCACTTAAAGCTTGCTGTTGTGATAGTTAATAAAATCTGTAAAAAGATCCTTTGGATGCAAAGAATGCAACTAAGAAGAATAATAGCAGACCCGGTTTGATGCAGTCTGTTAAAAGCAATAAGTTTTAAACAAAACTGAAAGAAATATCATGTTTATGTGAAACATGCTTACTGAGAAGCTTAAAATAAATTTAAAACGATGTAAGGGCACTATTAATTGTATTTTCTAATAACTCCACTTAAATCACTTTGATTGGAGCATACGTATATTTTATGATAAAATACAGAATTTTGACGGGACATTGATAATTGATAATTCTTACCAAATTTAATCATATATGATAAAAATCTGTTCACTTGATTTTGGGCCAGTATTATTTTCATCATGAGCGGGCACCTGGGTAGAACCACCGACCTTCCGTAAGCCAGCTGGATGGCTTCCTCACATGAAGAACACTCTGCCACGGAGGCCCCCGTTTATTTCAAGCTTCATGTTTTGATTAATGGATACATTTTAGCAATCGTCATAGTAGACATCTGGTTGTTCCAGACTAAGGATCATGACCAATAAAATGAGTATGTGATATTGGTAATCAAGCGTAACAATCTCAGTTAATAAAAAGCTGTATTACAGATATAAGGCAGTTCATGTAATAACAAGTTCATATAAAAAATATTTTATTACAGATATCAACGAAAACGTGTGGATTTAAATGCTTGTAGCGAAAGAAGAAGACAATATTTAGTGTATGAAACAAACAATAAAGAGGGTGTACGCCATAATAACATTATATTGATAGTATCATTCACGCCTATCCGTTCGGGATCGAGAAGTGTCCCAAATAAAAATATCCGTATGCTAAACGGTAAACCCCTTTTTCATCATGTCGTTTTGCAGGCTCTAAAAGTTTCCTCTTGTAATGAAGTATGGATATCAACAGACAGTGATCATTATGCAGAGCTAGCTCCACCAGGTGTTAAAGTGCACAAGCGTTCAAAAGAAACGTCTACAGACAAATCAGTGACAGCAGACGTGGTACTGGAATTTCTAAAAAACTTGTCCAGATATTGATATAGTCGTTCTTCTACAAGTGACCTCACGCAAGATATAGAAGAAGCGCTGCGACTCAGTGCGTCTTCTAAAGGTTGCGTCAGTGTACAGCCAGCAAATGTTTATTTATATGAAGAAACCAAAAAAATACATTGAGGACAAAGAAAACGCTTAGACAAGACACCGACATTTGCTGAAGATAGCAGTATTTATGTCATTCAGGTGGCCGATTTTCTCGAAACAAAATCAATACCTACAGTGCCGTGCCATAATATGGTGATACAGCACCCGGTGTGTGATATTGATACAGAAGATTTTCGACGCGCATCAGAACTGGTTACCGCAAAAAATGTAAAATGTTTGGGATTATGGTTACCCCGAGCCTTGTTAAAATGTTGATGAGTTTTTTATTAGACCTTTCCAAAAATGCACAGGTACTTCCTAAATATATTTAAATAATACAAAAGGTTTGAAGATTTTAACAAGTGATAGTCATAAAGTATTGCACGCCAGCTTAATTCGTGTTACATCAGATAAAAGTTTTACTGAGTGACTAACGCTTTTGGCGGAGTTTCTATACAGTTGAAATACTTTAAGATCTGGCCATTGTTGTTTTTACGCTTGACTTATTTTTTTCGAAACAATTGTTATAAATCTCCTAGAGTGCCCCATTTTCATACCAACACATCATGTATATATATGGAAAGAAGGAAATTGAGTAAACATAGAATTGAGACAATTGTTTGTGTAGTATGACCACCTAAATGTCGTCTATGCGTGCAACGATTAGAAATGCTTGTTTTCCTTCAAGAGAAAATACGACTTCAAATTTCCATACACTGCCCCTGATAAGAAGAATAAGTTAATGTTTTCAATTGACATTCCAAACGACCCTTATCAAGAAAACAAGAGTTGTTATAACCTATCTTCATTCGGTAAAACAACTAAAGTCATGAACAGAAGATAAAACTTATTAATCTTTCAAGCAATAGATCCATTTATCAGAGCCTCCTGACAGGAAAAACAAGTAAATTGTCGGTGGATTGTCACGCAGCCCGTAACAACCGACAACTTATACATGTATACCTGAAAACATAGTGTTTCGCAGGCTCGGAATACTATCGTTCGTTTGTATGGGTATTATACTTACTGACAGCCAGTGCATTTGATTTATGGAGGAAGATTAACAGTTCTGGGGAGAATAAGATAAGCCCTCTACAGACGGTAAGTTTTTGTTGTACAACACCAATTAAATTCAAGATGTACAGCCAAATATTACCGTGTGTACGATGCTATTCCTTGATTTTGTAAATCTTAAGTCTTGACTTACAGATTAGGACATGTTCTATTTCGTAAGTTTTGCCTTACGTACCACCCACGTTGACAAGCAACAAATTGGTAAATAATTAGTTGATAAGAGGCAAGTGAATGAAATTCCAGAAACAATTGCCCAAAAAATAAACACAAATCTAAATATAAAATGGCTTCTAATGCATAATAGAAAAAGGATGACACTGAAAAGTTAAATGATTTGAGCCGCGCCATGAGAAAACCAACATAGTGCGTTTCCGAGTCTGGTCCATGCTGTTCCCTAACGGTTTCTCTAATTGTAATAGAGTTTGAAAGCAAACATCATTGATCATGACCAGACTGCACGGATGCAGATGCTGGTCTTCATCCATGTTGGTCGTAAAGCCACTATGTTGGTTTTCTCATGGCGTGACTCATTTGTGTCATACGTAATCAAATTTATGGAACATAAAAGGGTGAATATTATTTTTATTATTAATAGTTACATTTTTTTCAGTACCTGATGCACTATGTTAACTAGGTAAATCTCTGTGATTTTTATGGAAATGGAATACTGTCTGTATGTGAAAAATGTACACTTTCAAAATTGTACATCTTTGAGATAATTAGTGTTGTACAACAAAAACCTACCGTCTGTAGAGGGCTATAGCAATTTTTGTTGAAAATGGGACAGTAGTCATTCAAAAAAATGTGGCACTGGAAATTCAACTATACGTCGCACGCAAATTTTTGCTCACTCGTTTATTCCGTCAGCTTCTTCTTTGTGGAACGATTTAGAATCCGATATAAGAAATTTAGCCACAATCAATGTTTTTAAATCAAAACTTAAAAAACTAAAATACAAATCTCCTTTTGTATCCACATACTTTTGTATTGGCGAAAATGTGTACTCGGTTTTCCATGCTCAAATGCGTAACAAATGCAGTTAATTTAAATGCTGATTTACATAGAAATCATTTGAGAGACAATGCTGCATGTAATTGCGGTCAAACTGTTGAAGATTCTGAACATTTTCTTTTTAAGTTAACGCCAGACGTATTTTTCATCCACTGAATACGCGTACTCTTTTATTTGGAGATGAAAATTATATTGAAGAAGAAAATTCACTAATATTTCTAGAAGTACAAACATTTATCAAACATACAAATCGTTTTCGATAAGATATCTGATTGCTGCTAAATTATTAGCTTAACGCAATTTTTTTCATGACAATACAATGTAATCAATAATATAAATTTTCCTTCAAATATACCTTCAGGGACGGACCGAATTACTAATGTTAGATGAACTTGTGGCCCAACCCTTTTACCTTTCCTAAAATGTTTTGTGTATGTTATGTATATGTACATTGTATATATTGTCTTAAAAATGGAAGAAATAAAATATGTTTAAATCAAAATCCAACTACAAAAATTGTATACCCGTTTTATGAGATAGAATAATTTTACCATGAAATAAAGGTTTGTAAAGAGCCGTGTATGACATCATGCTCCGGTAATGTTCTCACTTTAATAAAAATGTAAGGTAGGTTATCAGATTCAAATACCAACTTAAGATTGTTGTTCAGCAGTCCCGAATACATTAACGCCCAAATCTTAAATTCCTCAATAATATGTCTCCAAAAGTTATATGCACTATGTCATGTCACGTATCATTAAATAAATGATGTGTAATGCACCTGAAAACGTTAAAAATCTTGAAATCAAAGAAAAGCCGCCCAGATGATTCAGCAACTGTGTGTGCTTTGAAAGTACCAATAAAGAATAAAGAAAGGCACATTCATCATTATAAACCACATAATTTGACTTTAAGAGAGTACATATTTTGTTTGATGTTTTTAGATAATATTTCATATTTTTGGTTTATTGTTTTGTGTATATTATGTCTCCTATATCGCATGACTGGCTATGTTCACATGGCATAAAAACTGATTTGCTCTTAAAGGTAATCAATGTGCGTCTTCCACTAAAATTGTTTGGTTTTTGTGGGCGGCGTAGCCGAAGGCTTAGCCACGCCCACAGATTTACCATACCATTGTGGGCGGCGTAGCCGAAGGCTTAGCCACGCCCACAGATTTACCATACCACAAATTTGAGATCGAAAATTCCTTATCCTAAACCGAACAGCATCTATAGACGCAGTTACCTACGCATGAAGTAGTTCCATGACCTCCGTAAATTAGAAATAGAACTTTTAGAAATAGCTTTTGAAATACAATTTTATAAATATTACATGCGTTTAACTTATTTTAAAACATATCTGTCTTAATCTAAGATTGTAAAGATTGTAACAAAAACAAAGTGTATGAAGATGAGCACACTTATATCACTTCGGCAGTTATCGGACGATGTCGGTGTTTTCCGGAATTTTCATTCATGAACTTCAAAAGTTAAAATGTTAGGAAAGGGCTATAACCCAAAGCATTACAATGTAAGTCTATGGGAAAACTGTTAGTTCCCTTTGACCTAAAGGGCACCCTGAATTGCTATATTGCCATGCCATGTGGGTGACTGTAAACAGAGAAATACACGATGAATGTGTTTTATTTGCATGATAGTGCCTGGTTTAAAACTTTTAAAACATAAAACGTGTCTTCACATTGATTTTTCATGAAAATTTATCATAAAAATGGGATTACTACTGGTACTGGTGTGACGGAGAGGTACTTTTCTGCCTCAGAAAGCTATATTGCAGCGTAGATGCTGTTCTATGCATATTCATGATTTCGACTGAATTTCAAGCTTATATATGCACAATTGTGAATACAGTAAGCAATAACTGGAACCAGATAGCTCTGTGTAAATCGGAAATCCGAGAAATGAATATTATTTGGCAAAAAGAATAAAAATAGCGTTCTTCTTTTATAAAAAAGTATAAGCCCAGTGAATGTCTGTAATGATACAGCTGGACCTTGATCTTGATCTTTCTCATACATATTGTGTTAATTTGTATAAAATTTAGACAAATCTGTATTTGAAACAGTCGCTGGTGTCAATTTTACTTTATTTTCTGTACTATTTTCGATAAATGAAAAAAGTATCTCTTTCAAAGGTTTATTTGAACGGTAAATAGGGGGCTTTATAGTTAAAATAACTGCTGATTTATTGAAATATTGTCACGTAATTGCGTTAGCACATCGCTAATTATGTGAGAAATGCGGAATGAACGATACTTCACACTAAAGGGAAACAATTTATCAATCGCGATTGACAATAGAGGATAATACGAATCTGAATTACCTCCCTTTAATAGCAAAATACTTATTTTTTGCCTATTTTTATGGTGTCCCGTTTATTTTGAGTGACTTAAATGACATTTTTCGTTAGATAGTGTTAACACATTGACAAAAATGCATGGTACTTCCCCTGTAATGCATTTTTTCTTTTACAGAAACTGAAAAAGGCATTAAAAATAGTGTTCATTTGAGAATTTTCTTACTTTTATCCTTAATCTTCGGGATTACATGAAGATTTTGTCAGTCTGGTAAAACGTAAATATCTAACGGTGACATTACACTTTTAACAAGTTCTGCACGTCATATTTTCTAATACAGGCTGTAGAATGTAGCATCAGCAGTCAAATTCCTACAATTTCTGGACGTCAGGTGCTTATTTTGACTGTACCCCGGGTTCCGTTTAATGTATATATAGATTTCAATTTATTAATTTTCTTGACTGTACCACTTATTGCTCACTCTTGCATCCTAAAGTTGTCTGATAGGCGCATAAGGTGCAAAATCTATGAAAACACACGATTTTGGTGGTGGGTGGGGTAAGAAAATAAAGAAATAGACCCAACGTCGACATAAATATCTGCGTATTCATAAAATATACACGCAAGCAATTAGACGGGACATATATTAGTACGCATTCCTCATTTGAACCATCTGTGTAAAATAATAGGAGTACGGTGACTGAAATATCATGGATTTCTTGATTCAAGTGAAATATTATCTCTATCTCAGAATGCAGGCAGGTCCCGCCACCAAAATTTCGTCAGCGATTTTCAGCATATGGGAATCCGAGTAAAAAGGTAATCATATCTCGATCAGTTCGTAAATGTTTATTTTATCATTCTGAGCAATACTTTGTTCATATAAAAAGAAAAAAATATCTCTTTAGGTCAAAGGGAAATAACTAACAGGGCCTTTGATTGGTTGAAAAAGTATATGGTATTCCGAGACAAATATTTAAGATGTAAAATGGTCTCTCATTGGTGAAATATCTGTTGAATATGTTTGAAAACTGTTTTATTTCTTAAATTGAAGTTCTAAGCCATGATTAATGGAGGAAAAAATATTTGAAGGTGTATTTTGTTTGAAAATTTGGCTTGTTTTAATGATATAGGGGCCTCCGTGGCCGAGTGGTTAGAGTCGTTGACTTCAAACCATTTGCCCCTCATCGATATGGGTTCGAAACCTCATTTGGGGCGTAGAATTCTTCATGTGAGGAAGCCATCCAGCTGGCTTACGGAAGGTCGGTGGTTCTACCCAGGTGCCCGCTCGTGATGAAATTGTGCACGGAGGGGCACCTGGGGTCTTCCTCCACCATTAAAGCTGGAAAGTCGCCATATGACCTAAAATTGTGTCAGTGCGACGTTAAACCCAACAAAATAAATAAATGATATAGTATTTTCATGAAATGTAAACAAAAATTAACTGCCGGACTGGGGGTTACTGACTTGCGGGTGAAAAAAGTGCACAAAAATGATGGTCAGCATGTATATTTCTAGCTGTTTTCTTTTAGGTCTTGAATAGTTCTTTCACCCTGGGTAGGTGGCATCAAAAGTTTAAATGTTAGGAAAGGGCTATAACCCAAAACATTAGGGTAAAATGTAAGTCTATGGAAAACTGTTAGTTCCCTTTGACCATATGTACAAAGCTGTTACTGCATTGGTTATAGCCCTTTGGCATTTATTCGCCATTTGTAAGCGTCAGTGTTAAATAGATAAGGTAGCAGATGCCGGTTTTTTTCTAGTATTTCGGACTTCCGAGCGATGTGGCCCAGTCAGACGGCTTCTGATATCTTACGAGATGCAGACCTGAAAATAAAAGGCCAGTAACTACAGGCCAATATCTCTCACCTGCATAGCTTCCAAATTATTGGAACACATTCTATTCTCCAACATCATGCTGTTTCCTCAACCTTCTTAATGTATGCAGATGACTCAAAACTTCTAAATGTTTATGATGAAAGTGACACTATACAGAGTGATTTGAATGTACTAAGTAAATGGTCAGAAACTTGGCTTCTGAAATTTAATGAACAAAAATGCAAAACAATACATTTTGATTTAAATAACCCAAGGAAGTCATACTTTTTAAATAATGTTGAAATATCTTCTTCTGAAAAAGAATCTGATCTAGGGGTTATGATAACTGAAGACTGTAAACCAAGTGAACAATGTGCAAAAGTTGCCAAGCAAGCATTAAGACGATTAGGTTTACTTAGACGGATTTTCAAACATATTGATGTGAACAGCTTTAAGGTCATTTATCCAACATATGTCAGACCATTAATGGAATATGCTGTACAATCATGGAATCCCTACTTTGTGAAAGATATTGAATGTCTTGAGAGAGTACAGAAATATGCAACAGGGTTAGTGCCCGAGTTGGCGGATTTAAATTATGAAAAACGTTTAGATCTTTTGAATATGTACAGTTTGAAACAAAGGTGTTTAAGAGGTGACTTGATTGAAACACACAAGTTTTTGACTGGTAAATACAATTCTTATCCTGACAAGTTTTTCAAGTTATCAGATATTTCATCTACCAGAGGACATTCACTCAAGCTTTATAAGCCAACTCTTAAGAAAGGACTCCTTCGGAAATTTTTTTTCTCCATCAGAATAGTAAATGCATGGAATGGATTGCCGGAAAGAGTCGTAAGTGCTCAGACAGTTGAAACATTCAAAAAGAGATTAGACCACCACTGGAATGTAACTAAGAGACATGGGACACAAGAGGCATTGCCTAAACCTTAAACTCCCGTCAAAACTGTAAATGTAAATCATGACATATTTTGACACTAATGACCTCCTAAACCAGTACCAGCATGGCTTCAGATCTAAGCATAGCTGTGAATCAGAACTGATCAGCTTTACACAAGAAGTTTACGACAACCTTGAGCAAGGTCAACAAACAGATGTAATAGTAATGGATTTTAGCAAAGCATTCGACAAGGTTGATCACAATAAACTGATATTTAAACTTAATGAGCTGGGTGTCCACCCTCTGGTATCACAGTGGATAGGGCCGAATCCAAAGAGTAGTTGTAGACGGCTGCACTTCTGACACCCTGCCTGTCCTGTCCGGTGTCCCTCAGGGATCTGTCCTAGGGCCCTGTCTCTTCCTGGCTTACATTAATGACCTACCAGATTCTATTAGAAGTAAGGCAAGACTGTTTGCAGATGATACCATAGTATACCTTACAGTCAAGTCCTCATCTGATGTTCAAACACTACAAAAAGACTTGTACGCCCTTGAAAAGTGGGAACGGAACTCAGGTCAATGGAATTTAATCCAGACAAGTGTGAAGTGCTGAGAATTACTTGCAAACGAAACCCTGTCATGTTTCCTTACACCCTGCATGACAAGGAACTGAAATCTACCGATACCGCTAAATACTTGGGTGTTACACTAACTAAAGACTTAAACTGGTCTGAACATATTAATACTATTTCCTCTAAAGCAAACAACTCTCTTAAATTCAACAAAAGAAATGTTCAGACAACAAACAAAAAGGTCAAAGAGAAAGCCTATAACACCTATGTTCGTCCACAACTCGAGTATTGCTCATCCATCTGGCACCCCTGGCAAAAGTCCCTCTCATACAAAGTCGAAAAAGTGCAAAGATCAGCTGCGGTTTATCTTTAACGACTATAATTATACATGCAGTGTAACCCAGATAATTAACACCCTAAACTGGCAAACTTTAGAACAACGGCGCATACAATCTTCTCTCATCTATTTTTACAAAATCCGAACGAATTATGTATGCGTTGACCATAACCATCGAACTCCGACCAGAAACCTTAACTACCTAATTCCACAGTCCCGTACTCAATGCCACATGAACTCCTTCTTCCCCCGTACAATCAGACTATGGAATGGCCTTCCTCACTATGTACAGTCCAGCCCCAGCCTCAACATATTTGCTGAGCGGCTGGCTACTGTACATCTGCAGTAACTTCCTTCACTATGTTTTTAACTTAGCACCTGTAGTAATTTTTATTCTTTGCACCTAATGAGTTTTCTCATTTTTTAACACTGCCCAGACAGGCGCCTTCCAGTCATAATCGCTAATGATTGTTGGAAGTATCATGTAGATGTAGATGTAAAAAGATACCTGTTTACATCTTACTTGAAGAAGAAATAAAATACATAGTAAACTTCATACAAAGCATAGATTTTTAAATCCACAAGCCACCTGAAAGATAATTTCAGCCCGCGAAAATACATGACATTTCAGCCCAAATTAGCCATATCTCTAACTGGCCTTAAAATGTTAGGGGAAATGATAGAGCCAAATGGCTACTTGCATTCTGCACTCAGTTTCAAGTATTACTTGCAGAGCTGCACAAATATACCTGTCAACCGATTACTTTTTTCACTATTTTCAACTGTGTGAGGCCTATATGACATTTGACAGTTCACGAGAAGCTGAATGACTTGTTGTCATAAAGTAGACTGTCTGTAAAATATTTTTAAAACCTTATATATTATCTTGTCAGTGATATGAGTGATTAAATTTAAATTTGACATAAATCAAACTGTTTGAGTGAATACTTTTTAACCCTACAAATTGCTCGTGTCAGTTTAAAAAAAAGCTGGTGTCTTTAATTACATTGTGTTGCTTGTTTGATACTTAATTGCTGAATGAGTGATTTGCGTCGAATCCAACAATTAGCGGGTGGAAAATCTCGGTTTTCATATATTCTGTTACAGATTTATTTAATAAGAAAAGTATCTATTAAAATTTAAATATGTTAAAAAGCGGTATATTTGCTTTTCGATATAATCAAAAACAACACTGCTGAAGTATCTATTAAAATTTAAATATGTTAAAAAGCGGTATATTTTGCTTTTCGATATAATCAAAAACAACACTGCGCATCCGTGACAGAAAAGGGAAGTAATAATAATAATATTACTTTTAAGTTTAAAAATTATGCGGCAGAAAAAAAATCCTAAAAATTAATTAATAAATTAATAGATTATACATAATAACTTAGTAAATATCTAACAGAATATATGACATCTGAAATGATCATAAGATATGGATAATGACAAAAACAGCAAAATATTTAAAAACATTTGGAAATAATTTCAGGTTTAGCGTCAAATACTTATTTGAGCCGCGTCATGTCAAAACCAACCTAGTGGCTTTGCGACCAGTACAGATACATGGATCTGTACTGGTCGCAAAGCCACTAGGTAGTTTTTCACATGGCGCGGCTATTTTATTGATTTATGAGTAATTCAGCGTACTTATTTACAAGGCATATTTTCTTACAGACTTGAGTCTGCTATGCAGTCAAAAAAGAAAACTGCCCTTAACAATGTCGCAAAGTCTGAAAGGAAACTGCTACAAAGTTACAACATAGCTTTTAGACAGACTGATGTTAAGTACCCATCAAGCAGCGAGGATCAAACCTCGACTGACATTCTTAGAATGTTTCATCCATCAAAAGTAGGGAACAGTGTCCCGATTAAAACCATAGGTGACGGCAATTGTCTTTATAGAGCAGTGTCTCTATGTTTAAATGGCTCAGAAGATCAACACGCATTGTTAAGATTGTTGTCTGCTTTAGAGTTGATAGAAAACAAAAGTTACTACACTTCCAATGAATTCTTGCCAGACAACAGAATAGTCAAACATGAATTTTCAAAACTCCTACATGATGTGATAGTGGTAAATAGTTTTTCTGGCATAGACCAAATATTTGTTTTAAGTGCAGTGCTAAATCAAACCATTAAATCATATTATCCACCCTAAAACTTCTCTGATTACACATCGGAACCACTGACTTGTCGGGTGATAGGTAGAGGCTGTAGAGATATGGCACCAGATTTGTGCATCATGTGGACACAGATGACAATGCCAACGTCACAGTTAGTACCAAACCACTTTGTACCGCTCGTGCCAAGTTCAAAAATAAGAACTGTTGAAAATGATGGAAGTACATGCTCGCTCAACATTAATGACGTTAATCTTTCTGAAGTTCCAATAGACGCTAGCATTATTCATGCCAATTGTAACGAATCAGAAACAGTTGAAAGGTCGTTTGATAATGTACCTCTTGACAGTTGTGATGATACAGCTGAAACTGGTACAGATACAAATAACCGTTCAACTGATTCTGCTTCGGAGGCAGACACAGAAGATCAATGTAATAATATTTTCACTGGGAAACTTGACTCGGCATTTATGGAAACACAAAAGCTGTCCATCTTTTGACAAATGTATCGGGTGAGGGGTTGGGCAAAATTCCAGGGGGCGCTAAAGAAAACTCTTATCTTTTAGTAAACAACACAAAAAATTTTGACAAGCGCTCCCGTAGCAAAAAAAGCAGTTTCTCGGACGATTGTGGCGTCTGGAACACTGAAAGTGGTACTTCTCCCAAGACAATTTATCTTTTAGGCAGTAATGGTGACCTGTCCGTCATTTACAAAAAAAGATAACGTCTTCTGTAGGTTAACACGCGTCCAGCGGAAAAGGGAATATGTACCTATGAATCCTCAACCTGACATATCTCAGGTTGTAGCGGTTCATAGGTATTATACTTCCTTGAAGTTGGACCCAAATTATAAGAAAAAGGTCCCCTGGTTGGGAGAGGGGGGCTTACAAAGTTAGTTAGCTTTAATTGAGTATGTAGGTAAATTTCCGGGTCTTGGTTCCCATGGTAATTCGAGACAGCAAACCGAGTACCTACGGACACCTGACTACGTAATGGATGAAGTCACGGATTTACTATCAAATAACAAACCCAAACAGGTCTTTGATAAAATGAAAAGTAAGCATGACGTATCTACTCGCCCCACTGGTCTTCAACAAATCCGTGACAAAAAAAAAAAAAAAAGAATATGACAAAGACTAACGGGCAACATTCATCTTCACGTAAGAATGTTGCAGACCATATACTGAACTTAGAAAACATGGTGTCAAATAATCATTCCTATGTGAGGTCAATCATCCGCAATAATGGTAAGACACCATGTATCATTCTTTACACTGATGAGCAAATGACGGACTTACAAAACATCTGTTGTCAAGGTCATACAGTCCTAGGGGTGGACAAAACTTTCAATTTATGTGACATGCACGTCACGGCACCTGTTATAAGCAATTTAGTGTTAACAGACAACGGACGGACGATCATCCCATATTCATTGGTCCAATTTATCTGCATGATAACAGTGACTTTGAGTCGTACTGCCACTTTTTTATCATTTGAAAATGAAACTCTGCAGCTCCCCCTTGGACAAATTAGTCATTGGCAGTGACGACGAACGCGCTCTTGTAAAAGCAGTTACAACAGCATTCCCTGAGGCTACCCATGTGCTTTGTACGCGACATCTGCGTCAAAACGCAAAACAAAAACTGACTGACGATGCTGTGACGTTACGGGATCGGACAGAAATTCTGGAAATGATATTTGGTGACGGTGGAATCTTAGACAGTGATGATAGTATCTGCTTTGAAGAAAAGTGTGATCGGTTAGAACGTCACTGTTTGGAAAAATCACAAAACTTTGTACGCTATTTCCAAGACAGACTTAGACCGCAGCTCAAAACGAAGGTCAATGACCCCTCGGTAAATGACAAAATTGACAGTCATTGGACGAACAATAATTGTGAATCCATGAACCATGTCCTTAAACAGGCCATTGACTGGAAGTCTCAACCATTGACAGACCTAGTCGACATTCTACATACCCTTGTTAAAGGTCAACTGGAGGACTTGCGCGGTGCCCTTATTGGGTCCGGCGAGTTCCGCTTGTCCCAAACCCATGCCCAGTTTCAGGTCACTAAAACTGAGTATGTCCAAATGACGACTCAGCAAAGACAGAAACTTTTCAATCGATTTAGGCGCCATCATATCCAAAAACAAGGTTACATGACATCGACAAATGGACAGTCTACCATTGTTGCTCCTCGCACACATGGTTACAGTTATTAGAAATAATTATGATTCTGTAATTTGGTTAAAGTTGGATAAAGTGTTTTTTCATACCGTAAATGATGTATATTTATGCGGTGTTTATATGTGGCCGGAAGAATCACCTGTATATAATATAACTAATGTAGATTTATTTGATATTATTCAAAATGATATATATGAGTATGAAAATAAAGGTACAATTTATTTAATGGGAGACTGGAATAGCCGTGTAGGCGTTAGAGATGATTTTATAGTGTATGATAGAAATATTGATCAGATTGACAATGATAATTATATTCCTGATGTACCCTTACCCAGGGCCTCATTTGATAAAACATGTAATAGTTTCGGTGTAAAACTTCTTGATCTTTGCAAATCTTCGTGCTTTCGAATAGTTAACGGTCGGCTAAGTCATGATTTTGGTAACGGTTCATATACATTCGCTTCAAGGCAAGGGGCGTCTGTTATAGATTATGTACTGGCAAAGGAATGTGATTTTGTTTATATCAATAGTTTTACGGTGCATGATTTCAATGAATGGAGTGACCACTGTCCTATATCTGTATCATTAAAGTGTAATCTAATGTTAGATGAAAATAATGATAGTAGTTACATAAAATATAAATGGTCTGATACGTTAAAAAATGACTTTAGATCTGGTTTAATTGGTAAATTACCGAGTTTCAATCGCTTAACAGAAAATATATGTCTGAATGACAGAAGCTCTATTAATAATGTTGTTTGTGCGTTCACTAATATTGTACGCGAGATAGCAGATCCGTTATTTAAACGTCATATATCAAATAATGAGTTGCCACATTTTATTGATAATCCAGTAAACGATAAAGAATGGTTTGATGATGAGTGTTTGCAAGCAAAGCAGCGGTATTTGGAGGCACAGCGCATATTTAAAAGGTGTAAATCAAATGATAGTAGACACAATTTTTGTGCACTTAAGTCTGAATATAAAAAACTTGTAAAGAAGAAACGTAGATTATTCGAGGTAATACAGTTGTCAAAAATGGAAAAACTTAAATTCTCGAAGCCAAAAGAATTTTGGAAATATTTTAAAACAAAAACGAACCGTTCCGATAATGGAATTACACTCCAGTCGTTTTTTAAACATTTCTCAGAATTAAGTAATGATGTTTCAAAGGTGAGAATCCTGAAGCTGAAAATTTTGTAGCAAATCATGATTTTAATGAAAATATTGATGCTAATGATGATAACTTATTAAATGTTCCTATCTCAGTGGAAGAAATTCTTGAAGCTGTGAAAACTCTCAAAAGAGACAAATCTTGTGGTAATGATTTTTTACTCAATGAATATTTTATGGAATCAATGGATATATTATCTTCGCATATATGCGATATTTTTAATGGAATTTTAAGTAGTGGATTTTTCCCAGAAAATGGACAGAGGGTGTAATAGTTCCTTTACATAAGAAGGGGGATAAAGGAAACGTTAAAAATTACAGGGGGATAACTCTAGTAAGTTGTATGTCTAAACTCTTCACATCTGTCTTAAATAAACGAATTGTGGATTTTTGTGATCAAAATAATACTATTTCTGATGCACAGTTTGGATTCAGGAAAGGTCGGTCTACAGTTGATGCTCTTTTTATACTTTTGAATCTAGTACAAAAATATCTGAATGAGAATAAAAGACTATACTGTGTTTTTGTGGATCTAAAAATGGCGTATGACTGTATTTATAGAAATGCACTGTGGCTTAAAGTATATAAGCTTGGTATTGATGGTAAAATATTGAGAATAATAAAAGATATGTATGAAAAGGTTAAATCATGTGTTCGATCATGTAATACATACTCTGACTTTTTTGAATACGCAGTAGGATTACGACAAGGGGAGGTAATATCACCAGTGCTTTTTTCTTTGTTTGTTGAAGATTTAGAATTATTTATCCAAAATGACATAAACTCGGGTCTTTCTTTTGATGATATTATACTTATTTTACTGTTATTTGCTGACGACATGGTTATTCTTGGCAAGTCTCCTGAAGAAATAAATACAAGTCTAGAATTGCTGTGTACTTATTGTAAAACTTGGTGTCTAGAGGTTAATGCACATAAAACTAAAGCTATGGTGTTTCGGAAACGAGGTGGTCTGCTTGAAAATGAAGTTTTTACATATAACGGAAACCGATTAGAAGTAGTTAATGATTTTAACTATCTCGGTACAGTTTTTAATTATACTGGTAGTTTTGCATTAAATCAACAGCAGTTGGCCGGTAAAGCCTTAAAAGCATTAAATGTTTTAGTAATAAATTGTAGAAAATTTAAAATGAAACCTAAAATACTGTGCCAGTTATTTGATTCCTTTGTTGGATCCATACTAAGTTATTCAACTGAGATATGGGGCTTTGGTAAATCGAAAGAAATCGAAAGAATACACCTAAAATTTTTAAAGAAAATTCTTAACGTCAAAATGAGTACATCAAATGCAGCAGTATATGGAGAATTAGGGCGATACCCACTATACATATCAAGATATCTACGTATATTAAAATACTGGTTTAAAGTACTTAAAACAGATAATATAATTTTGAAAACTGTTTATAATATGTCATATGAAGATTGTCTAAATGGAAAGAAAAATTGGGTGTCAAGTGTTAAAAAGTTGTTATGTGATTATGGATTTAACTTTGTATTTGAAAATCCATCGCTTGTGACTAAAACTTTATTTTTAGACAATTTTAAACAAAGATTGATCGATTGTTTTCTACAAGAATGGTGCAATAGTAAGTCTTCTAGCTCTGTACTTCGTTTATATGATCATTTTAAGGACACGTTTGGTTATGAAAACTATCTTGATCAACTACCTTCTGATCTTAGGAATTGTCTTGTTCGTCTACGAGTGTCATCGCATTCATTAAGAATTCAAACAGGCAGATATGGAGCAAATAGAATACCTAGAAATGAACGTCTTTGTATGTACTGCAATTTAAATGATATAGACGATGAACTACATTTTCTTTGTAAATGTCCATGCTTTGATGATCTCAGACGCATTTATATTAAACGATATTTTTATAATAGACCAAGTATGTATAAGCTTATTGAATTGTTTAAGTGCAGTGATAGAAATACTCTTGTCAAGCTAAGTAAATTCATTAAACTTTCTTTCAATCGTAGAAATTTGTTAATTCAAAGGTAATATATTATTGCAGTAACCAGTTCATCCTCTAAATATTAATATTGTGTGTGTTATTTGTTTGTTTTTTTTTTGTTTTTTTATCTATTCAAGTCGTGACCAATTGTATGTATTTGTTTATATACTGTATGTATATGTTATTTAACGATGTACATGTTGTACAAGTTAATAAAGATTCTGTTCTGTTCTGTTCTGGTAAAAAACCAGGTCAACAAAAACGAAAAATTAACACCTGTACTGTGACTGTGAAAAGAACAAAAAGGGATAATTAGCAATGTACATATTATTTAATAACTACTGATTAGGCTCTAGTGTGAATTACGATATCACTCTGGTGATCATCAGGCTACGGTATAGCCCTCACTACGGCTGAAATCAAAAATTCAGCAGAATGATTCTCGAGTGAGTATAACGATATCACTCTTGTGATCATCAGGCTACAGTATGGCCCTCACTCGAGCTCATTTCCAGCTACTTCATTGCTAGTTATTCTTTCTGTCGGATTTGAGTCCGAATTGCCAATACATAATTTGTGTACATTTTGTATATACAATGTAATATATTTAAGTAGTAATAAGGAAATGTGCTTTACACATCTATTTTAAGTCTCAATCTTATCAAGCTTATATTTAATCAAGAAGAAGGAGGCTCGAGTGTGGCCCTCACTCGAGCTGTGATATGAAAAACATTATGTGTACATGTACAAAATACACCAATGCTGATGCAAATGCTATAGATCTACCATGAAAACGGATTAAAAATGAAATAAAACCAAGCAACTCTATGAAATGGATAATGAAATGTCATTCTATTTACATAATAAATTAATAACTTTAATAACTTATCATTTTGAATAGTTAAATTAAGTCTGCCTCATATTCGATGTCTGTAATTTGTTTTGTGTACATAATTTAAGACAAATGTATTGTTTATATTGTGTGACTATTATATTTCTGACACATGTGGTTGTTTTTATTCTGTGTATAATCATTATAATCATTATAATGTGTTCTTTTATATGTATGTTTTATGTATTAACTTTATTAACTTTGTATATAGAAATTGTGATCCGGAATTACTGACACTTAAGAAAAAGAATAAAACTAATATAACATGTTATTTTTTATTCCTCTATATGTATAATTTTATATAATAAGCATAAAACGCTATATTATAAACATCTTTTAAAAGACGTGAGTAAGCAATATAAAACTACTTTAAGGAAAGCAAATAATACGTTTAATGCTTCAAGAATTGAGAAACTGAGGAAATTAAAAACTAAAGATCCCAAACAGTACTGGAACATAATAAACACGCAAACAAAACAGGTAGAACAAAGTGCTTCTTTAGCTGACTTTTATGATTTTTTCAGAAATATTAATGAAAATTTAAGTAATGAACATGTCCCAGGAAGTAGCACCACCACCACCAACAATTACAACAATGATAATATAATAATATAATAATAATAATAATGATAATAATAATGATGGTGATAATAATAATAATAATAATAATAATTATAATAATAATAATATCAATAATAACAATAATAACAATGATAATAATAATAACAATAATCATACTGATGAAATTAATTGTCCCATAACAGAATACGAAATTACGCAAGCAGTGAAAAGTTTGAAGAATAATAAATCTCCAGGAAATGATGATATCATTAACGAACAGATAAAATATTCACTGCAATATATATTGCCTATTTATATGAAACTTTTCAATATTGTCTTTGATACAGGGATAATCCCAGAAAATTGGACTGTCGGAATAATTAAGCCAATCTATAAAAATAAAGGTGACCCAAAACAACCAGAGAATTATCGACCCATTTCTTTGTTAAGCTGTTTTGGTAAACTATTTACATGTATTTTGAACAATCGTCTAAACAAATATGCTGAAAAAACAAATCTGATAAATGAAACACAAGCGGGTTTTCGAAAACATTTTTCTACTGTTGATAATATTTTTATCCTTAAAAGCCTTATAGATATTGTACATTCTGAAAAGAAAAAATTATATTGTTGTTTTATTGACTTCAAACAAGCTTTTGATTCAGTCTGGCGTGTCGGTCTCTGGCAAAAACTTAGAAACGAAAGTATCAATGGTAAATGTTTTCAAGTAATCTACAGTTTATACAATAATATAAAGTCAAAAGTTTCAACTTCAGAAGGATCAACACCATATTTTGATTGTTTAGTTGGTGTACGCCAGGGCGAGAACCTTTCCCCCTTTTTATTCTCTATATTTTTAAACGATCTGGAACAATTTTTGAATGATAGAAATGTATCTGGTGTCTCTAAGGATTATATAAAAGAGGGTACACGTAAATTCCTGAAACTTTTTATTCTACTTTATGCTGACGACACTGTATTATTTAGTGATAACCATAACGACTTGCAACATGCTTTAAATAATTTTAAGGAATACTGTGACCATTGGAAACTCCAAATTAACACCAGTAAAACAAAAGTTCTGATATTTAATAAAGGGAGACAGTATCACAATGCTAATTTTAAAATCGGTGACACAGAATTAGAAACAGTAACTGAATATAAGTATCTTGGATTATTCTTCACAAAAAATGGCAGTTTCAATAAAACAAAACAATATATAGCAGATCAAGCTACAAAAGCAATGTTTTCTTTGCTAAGAAAAATAAAATCCCTTTCTCTCCCTTATGATATGCAAATAGAGCTATTTGAAAAAACAGTAAAACCAGTACTTCTATATGGAAGTGAAATATGGGGGTATGGAAATATAGATATATTAGAAAAAGTACAACTTAAGTTTTATAAGTATATATTTAATTTAAAGAAATCGACCCCATCGTACTTGATATACGGAGAACTAGAGATTACCCCACTTTCAATTAACATTAAAAACAGAATTATTGCATACTGGGCAAGACTCATTGAAAATATTGAGAGCGACAGAACTACTAAATTAGCAGCAAAAATTTACAATCTTATATACGAACTACACACACAAAATAGTATTAAGTCACAATGGCTAGACAATGTTAAACACAACTTATGTAGTCTTGGGTTTTCGGGAATATGGTACAGTCAGAGCTTTATCAATAGTAAATGGCTTATTAGGGCGACTTTTCAAAAACTGAAAGATACGTTTATTCAAAACTGGTTTTCACAAATAAATAATACTTCAGCAACCAACATTTACAAATATTATAAAACAAGTTTCTCTCGTAGCCCATATATTAGTAAACTATCACCTTACTTCAGTAAAACTTTGGTCAGATTTATAACTAGAAATCATCGTTTACCAATAGAAACTGGTCGGTGGAGAAATATACCACAAAACGAAAGAAAATGTAGAAATTGTCACGAAATAGGAGATGAGTACCATTATCTTTTAATTTGTCCATTGTTTAATATTGATCGAGATAAATATATTGATAGACATATAAGAACAAGACCTAATATGATAAAGTTTATTGACTTGTTTACGACAGATAACCATATCAAACTGAAAAAACTTAGTATAATGTGTGACAAGATAATGAAATATCTAATTAATTTTCAAACATACCTGTGACCAATTGACTTCACACATATATATATCTCATCAGTTAAGTATATATTATTTAGCGCTTTTTAAAAATATACATGTAGAAAATAACTGACTACATCAGCAGTCTAGCCTGACTTTCGATTGTACAGTTAGACTGCTTTCACAGTTGGTCAAGTTATTTCAGACTATTCTCTTGTATTTAACTTTCTTGCTCGTCTAAAGCTTTCGTCTCTTCATTTTTAGGCAGCTAGGAGTTCAATACATATTTATAATAAAGCATATTTATAATACAGTAAACATTTAAATAATAATAATAATGATACGCACAACAACAATAATAATAAGAAGAAACACATACGGATTCTTTCTTAGAGAAACAATTATTTTTCATAGAGCAAAGAAGATATTTTACTGTAAAGTATATTATTGTGTATACATATAAGAAATCAATCATTGTATATAGCCCTATATATGAACAATTTGTAGCCGTTTTCCTTTTTGTCATGTGATATATTACTGAATGTATGTATTATAGAAATGTATATGCTGATGCTGCCCACATAAAGTGGGATTCATGCTTATTTGTAAATAAACTTGAATAAACTATTTTCCGATAAGACCACCGTGATGATTGGATTAACGCCTATTAATTATCGCTAATATACAATCGCTGTGATTAAATTAGCACCTCGTTAACTATAGATGTACAATACACGATGTGACAAGTGCTTTCCGGTAACCTTGAATTTGCTTTTCGGTACACAAATACATATAATATTGAACGTAAACAAATGTAAACATGTCATATCATAAAATAGTTAAAGAAAAAACTGTTTAGTAATTCTGGATCATCGTATTTTTAATGTTTTTATATGTAAGTCTTGTCTTCAATTTGTGATCATAAAAGTTCAACAACTACGATGAATTTTACAGACCGTCATCTGCTTTACGTTTGTATGTATATTATAATATATGTCGTATGTGCTTGTACATGTTTGTATGTTATTTTGACAGTTGTCACAAAAATAAATATGAAAATTGTTTTCAGATATGCTTTGATTCTCTTTATCTGTTTAACAAGTTTATTTATTTTAACACAGTTTTCTCAAAACCAGAAAGCACCATTGAAATAAATATGATCAAATGAACGTAATTATGAGACTTAATTTGACCAAATATTTATCAGTTTTTATTACTTTTTCAATCATTACAAGTTAAACAGATTCAACGCTATGATTAAAGATTGCTTTCCGGTCGTGTTGATATATTCACGAAGTGAATGGACATGTGCGTCGGACATTTAGTTTTCATGTAGACATTGATAAATTCGCTTATAATCAATTAATATAATAAAACTTTAAATAATTATCTGAATTTCTGCTGCTCTTATACATTCGAATTTCCTTCAAATATTATTAATCTCTCATAATTTAACAGGATCGCAGAACCGGAAAGCACTCGCGAAATGTCAATTATCATACTATCCTGATACAAACAAGTTAATTGGTCAACATTTCATCAAATTATATCTTTTTTTCAATAATAAATCGATTTAAACCATTGAAAACTCGCCCAGAACATCCCTTATATGTTTTTTATAAGAAATTTGAGTGCTTTCCGGTATTTCGGTGCTATCCGGTGCTTTCCGGTCATTTTATTTACCCAATGCTGATAGTGGTATATACGCATTTCAAGCAGTTATATGAAAATATTGCCATCAAGCTTACATTCGCATCTGCCAGAATTTCTGCAACATACCATTCTTAAACTTGTTAATCACAAACTCACATCAGCAAATATTTCAAACATCAAAACAGCCTTCACTTCAAGGTTTTATCTCAAATGACAGATTTTGAATCTGTGGCTGGAAACTACCAACTGCTACCTAAGTTGTACTTGCGAAAGTAGTTATTTTAGACCTCAAAAGGTTTGTTAATTTGATTTATTACATGACTGTATTCTATTGTTTCTCTGATTGGGTGAAAACGGTTCGAAAAGTAATGAGTACATATCATATCAACTTACCTTGGGTTATAAATAGTACGAAAATAAAAATAGATCGAAGTAGGTGCTTGGAAAGGAAGTGTCTAGCCGTCCGGTAACCGGACGCCTAGCCTGCGTTCTAGTCGTCCGGTTACCGGACGGCTAGCAAATCCTCGGGATTTTCTAGTTGTCCGGTAATTGATTTCCTAATGAATAAGACATGATATTATATAGTTTTAATGTTATTTACTTGAGATATCGATACTTATCTGTAAACAAAAGTTTGTGTAAATACATACAATAAACAGTTACGATAAATAACTGCATTATCACACTGGCCATAGCTTTCGCAGAAGCGGTGGTTCCAACGCAGCGGCGGTGGAGGATTCGTCGCAGAAGCGGTGGAGAAATATGGCCGACTGACTATATTTACGCTCTCATCGGTGCATTTTCTAACGAGTATTTCACGTTTGACTGAAAACAACCAGTGAGACAGGAGCCCACATGTGTATTCTTCCAGCCACAAGCACTTGTTCAGTGCAATTCTTTGTCATTAATGTAACCACTTCTGTACAGTTTGACGAGGGACTGCCGTTTTTGTAGAATTTCTATTAGAAATGGTAAAATCTTGTACAAAACGACCTCTGACAACGTTTGCATCAAAATGTAAGTCTGACACTGTCAAGCAAAAACTTTTTCTCCGTAATCGGAGATTTTTCATTGCAAGCATACAAAATAATCAACCAAAAATCATCCCAACGCAATGTGCGGTGGATACATTTGCAACGCATTACGGTGGATCTTGTTTCTTTAATGTTCGCTATTGACTTTAAATTGGAGTAAACAGCATTTTCCAAGAATTTTGGTAGGGCCATGAAATCTCTTTGACATTAGATAGCGACAGAAACTGTAAAGAAAAAATATGACATTGATTTGCACATCCGTAAATACATAATGTCAAGTGACAATATTAATTTTCTGATTTGATCACATGTGACTTTTGCATCGTATGATAAACTAACTTGACTAAAGTACAATACTATTACTAATAGGTAGCATACCTTAACAAAATGCCATTGAGCAGCTGTGTTACTGTAGTTAGGACTTTTTACAAGTAGGCAAATCACCTCTTCTTCAACAATATCCTTTTATTTTTAGACGTTTACCACAGACTCTTAGTGACAAGATGAGATTATTTGATTGCCCTTTGTCCGTCGTCCGTCCACAATTTCTTTTGAACACGATAGAGACCTCATTTTCAACAGATTTTAATCCCCGAAAGAGCCTAAATGTTCACCTTATGAACATGATAGCAGTGATATTTTACTTTCGACTTTAACTACATTTACACACAAATTAAGTCACAATAAGATCTCGGTTCCTATTAAAAAAGCCCGATTCCATCATATGTTCAAGAGATACAATCTGACTAAAGTAATTGATCTTGTAAACGAAGATCTGAGAACGACCCATTCACATTCGTCTTCTGTATATTTTGGATTTCCAATATTGCTTTTTATTTTCGCAAATCTGTTTTTATTTGAACCAATCAGACGACTTGTTCGAATGTCAAAGAGTAAGAAAAATTTACAGTTAGTCCAAGGTTCGAACCCAGGACCCCTCGCTAACAGAGCAACTGCCCTACTGACTTAGCTAACTGGCTATCTGACCTCTTACGACATAAGAATTGTAAATATAAACAAGAGCACCGCCTTGCGGGTGCTGACGCTCATCTGATTTTTTTTTTATAATAGAAATATTGTCCTACCCATGATTTTGTAAGTCTAAAAAGGGCCATCACTCTTGCAAAAAGCAGGATAGAGTTATGTTTCTTGATGTACAGTGTCTACTTATGATGGTGAAAAACTGTTGCAAGTTTTAAAGCAATAGCTTTGATAGTTTATGAGAAAAGTTGACTTAAACATAATATTCAACCAAGAAAATGATTTTTCTAAGTCCAAAAGGGGCAATAATTATTGCAAAAAGCAGGATGGAGTTATGTTGCTTGCTGTACAGGGTCAGCTTATGATGGTGAACAAGAGTTGCAAGTTTCAAAGCAATAGCTTTGATAGTTTAAGAGAAAAAGTTGACCTAAACATAAAACTTAACCAAGAAATCTGATATTTTCTAAGTCCAAAAGGGGCCATAAATCTTGCAAAAAGCAGGATGGAGTTATGTTTCTTGCTGTACAGGGTCAGCTTATGATGGTGAACACGTGTTGCAAGTTTTAAAGGAATAGCTTTGATAGTTTAGGATAAAAGCTGACCTAAACATAAAACTTAACCAAGAAAACTGATTTTCTAAGTCCAAAAGGGGCAATAATTCTTGCAAAAAGCAAGATGGAGTTATGTTTCTTGATGTACAGGGTCAGCTTATGATGGTGAACAAGTATTCCAAGTTTCAAAGCAAAAGCTTTGATAGTTTAGGAGAAAAGTTGACCTAAACATAAAACTTAACCAAGAAATCTGATATTTTCTAAGTACAAAAGGGACCATAAATCTTGCAAAAAGCAAGATGGAGTTATGTTTCTTGCTATACAGGGTCAGCTTATGATGGTGAGCAAGTATTCTAAGTTTCAAAGCAATAGCTTTGATAGTTTAGGAGAAAAGCTGACCTTAACATAAAACTTAACCAGGCAACGCCGACGCCGACGCCGACGCCGACGCCGACAACCGCTCAAGTGATGACAATAACTCATCATTTTTTTTCAAAAAATCAGATGAGCTAAAAACCAAGGCTTTTTAAGCGTGCAGAATGTTGTAAGGCTAGCGGAAGGGTCGTCATAACGAGGTTATCAATAGCTCGTGTTCAGATCCTAAGCGTAGCGTAATAGGATATGTATTGTGCTATTTTTTAACCTGTCAAATGTGCATACATTACACGCTCTATGCATTCGATATTATAATATTCGGCCCACCTTCGGTGCTATCCGTATGTTTTACAGAAAGAAATTTTGGTTAGGTGTCCACATTTCATCATTAGTATTGTAAGTGAAACACGTACTGGTCGTTCTTTCTTTCCGTATACTGTACGGAATGTACCGAGTATGAACCGAAGATTAAAATATTCTGTGCACCTCCCATGTAATCAATATGCATTTGACAGTTCAATAAAATAGTACAATACTTTAGTCAGATTGCAAGAGATACTACCCCTGAAAGGGGCAAATTTTCTGTTCTGGCCCTCTCAGCCATATAAGGTTTCATTTATGCTTGGATTTGATACAAACTTGCATATGTGTGCCCAATCACATGATCGCGCTATGTCATTTAAATTTGAGCCCCAAAGTGAAAGTGGAAACGTAAACAAAAATTATAAATCAGGGCGTAAGTTTATTATTCAATATATTGTGTTAATATCATGTACATCGTCCGAAACCTATTTGAAAGTGCTAGCCCCGTTACTACAATCGTCCCGCCAAAACTTTCTCGTTTTTATTCCTGTTCAACCACTTTCGGCAGTATGCACTCAATGTGCAAGTCAATTGAACAGGAATAGCATTAAAACGAAAAGCTTTTGGTGGGGAACTCGCGGGGATAGCACTTTCAAATAGGTTTCGAATCATATGCACGATATAAACTCAATATATAGATTAAAAAATACGCCCTGATTTTCAATTTTTGTTTACCTTTCTACTTTCACTTTCGAGCTCAAAATAACGTAGCGCGATCACGTGATTAGATACACTGTGCATGGAATTTTTATCTTAATAATCTCTAGGTCAAGTTCGAAACTTTGTTATGTGGGGTCAAAAATTAGGTCACCAGGTCAAATCAAAAGAAAAGCCTGTTAACGCCATACGCCACATCCATGGTCTTATTTTTAGTAATCTTTATCTTGATGATTGAAAGATAAACGAAGAAACGGAGTACAAATCACTAACAACGGATAAGCAGAAAGAAATGTTACAAAAAATGAAAGACAAAAACTTCATTTTCCTCTGAAAACTGTCACAGGGCCAATAAAATATATTAAGAGACCTTTAACTCCTTGTTCTAGTGCCAAGAGGACGACAAGGAATCAACTCATTTGAGTTATTCTCATTATAACAACTGAAGAGAAACTACAGCTTGGAATATACTTAAATATGCTAAAACATGATTAAAAAAAACCCTAAAAAAATGACAAATGGTTGCAGCATGCGCAGTGTGTTGGAGAATACTCCCCCGCCCCCACCCCAATGCGAACCTGACTTCGATATTATATGGCCAAAACAAACAAAGGGACAGCAGAAACCCTGTCAGTTTGTATATTAGATAAGTTGGTCTGTTCTATGATGTAAAAGTCGCATGTGGTAAGCATTTAATCAAACAATCGATATTGTCAATTGATATTTTATATATAATAAGGGAATGGAAGAAAACCTTCATGCTTTAATATTAATAATCATAATTTCGTGTGTGCATTCAACAGAACGGAAGTGAAAATCAATAGTATATTATTATTAAACATTAAGTTTCTGTTGCTGTCCTGATGTCAAAGTGATTTCATGGACCTACCCATATCAAAATCCCAGGAAATGCTGTTTACTTAAGTTAAAAGTCCATAACAAACATTAAAGAAACAAGATCCACCGTAATGCGTTGCAATTGTATCCACCGCACACTGCGTTGGAATCATTTTTGGTCGATTTTTTCATATGTTTGTAATGACAATTCACCTATTACAAAGAAATTGTTTTTGCTTGATAGGGCCGTACTTACGATTTGCTGCAAACGTGCTCAGGGGTCGTTTTGTACAAGATTTTACCATTTTTAATGGGAATTCTACAAAAACGGCAGTCCCTCGTCAAACTGTACAGAAGTGTTTACATTAATGACAAAGAATTGAACTGAACAAGTGTTTCTGGTTGGAAGAGTACACATGTGGGCTCCTGTCTCACTGGTTGTTTTCAGTCAAACGTGAAAAGGTCATTAGAAAACGTACCGATGACAGCATAAATGTAGTCAGTCGGCCATATTTCTCCACCGCTTCTGCGACGAATCCTCCACAGCCGCTGCGTTGGAACCACCGCTTCTGCGAAAGCTATGGCCAGTGTGATTATTCAGCTGATAAAATGGAAGTTTGCCGATCTCAATAATGGCGAAATCGACGTGACGTCACTTATTAAAATTTGTTCATCTTGAGGCTTTAATGGGATCGGAATTTTTAAAGTTTAATAACTTTTTCACTGGATTTTCAAAATTAAAACAGTTTTGAAGAACTTTCAATTTTCATATTTTAGTATTCAAATATTTTTTAATGAATTACAGTTTTAAATGACATCTAATTTCAAAAGCGGCAGCGTGATGTTCAAAACTTTAAGAAAAACAGTAGTTCAGCGTTCATAATTAATCCATTTTAATTTGAAATAATCATAGTCAAAATTAATGAATGCATTGCCCTTTTTTAAGCTTTCCATTCTTCAAAAAAAAAATAAAGTTTAGGCCGTTAGAAAAAAAACAATAGCATATGGACGTTCGGCGATCAATTTTTTATCATTTCTAAAAATAGAATATCAACGGATTTGTAAACAAACACGATCTCTTGCGTTTAATTGACTTAAAAATCAGATAAGTATTGATATTTTAAGTAAATAACATTTAAAACTATATAAAATCATTACTTATTCATTAAGGACTATGCTATTTCGACAATGCAAAATTCGTATGTAAAACTGAGATTGTCGTAACAACGCGAGAAATGCACGGGGATCAAAAAGAAACTAATAATTATAAGAAAATGTATCTCCGAATAAATTATAAAGTATCAATGACACTCAAAAACATGTCCCAACAGTGCACTAGAAGAAAATGCATAGAAATTTTCGGGGTAAGTATTTGGTACCGTAAGTCTCTCATATATATACAATATATATATTCTTCAATCAAGGATATGTCAGTGTAAATGAGCTGAGCGTTAGTTTTCTAAGAAAACGCCGTTAAACTATGTTACACGAATCACACGTTCACCGCTCTTTTACAAAACTGTGTCCGCCATGTTTTCTTCAGTGAACGAAATAAAAGGAGTATTTTACCTTAGATTTCCTTATTGTAGAGTACGATTGACTTTCTAATCTAAATAAAACATCACTTTTTTATAACATCCCACTGTCCGATCTTTCTGATCACTTAACGATCACTCACAATTACAAATAAAACCAACGTGTCATCAAAATTATCACTTTACACGGCTTCATGGACATCACGGCCTACTAACATTAAATTTGTAATCATGCGCCAACCAAACAAATGATGAAAGATCGGTACTTTTTCAAAGACATGTTTTATTTCCTGTAATTTTCTGATATTCTAACCTTCAAACAACCGAATTGTATGCACAGAAATAACGAAACATTTATGCAATATAGCTTTTAGTATAAATTTAAGATCTATCTTTGTCCAGCCCAACAACAGACATGTATATGTCACAAACCCGGTCTGTCCTCGAAATCAGTGTCAAAGGTTACTAGAACATAAATACAATAAATAAACAACCGCTTACTATGTTCTTGTAAGTCCTGTAAGATGAAACGGCTCGTGTTTATACATTCATATATATTCCGTATCGGGAACATTGACAATCACAAGTCGATCCTTACCACAAACTTGAAAACAGTTACTTTTATGCCTTTGTTTACATTTCAAAAGTAACTATTCACATATACGTTCAAGAACGTAAATTTCATGCTTTCAGACCCACATCGTGTGTAAACTTCTGTATTTAAAAGTATGGTGTATTCGGCAAACCATTTGTAATTTCCGACGTGGTAAATGTCATTGTCAGTTATGTTTACGAAATTTAATTGAATATTTATGTTTTATACTTGCAAAAGAAAAACTTGATGGTCATGGTCGCTGGCTTCGAATTCCTCGCCCATCACCGACGTGGGATGAAAAACCCACTTGAGGTATGAAACTTTTCACGTAAGGAAGCCATCCAACTGAGGTTAGTGTCTCGATCTAGGTACTAGTCTGAGCCTCAAAAAATGTCTGGAGGGACCCCTGGAGCCTTTCACCACCAACAAAACCTGGGAAAAGTTCATTGTGTCGTTTCGGTGTTACTCACAATCAAACAAAATAAACATTGTTCCCGTTTTTGTTTGTTTGTTTTATATAAATGAATATGCAAAAAGGGTTTCAGTGTAACGTCAAAATATAATATTACAATTATATATCAACAGTGAACGCCACATGCATTATTTGTTCACGAGGGGTTATGCTTTAATCTTACAGGTAAAACAAATATATTCCTATTGTATAAAGGGTAAAGGTAAATATATATATGTATATGTGTGTGTACTCGTGGAATTAAATGTTAAGTGTAAAAAGTATATATTCACAGTTCAAATCATCCATGCTAAATAATACGTACGATATGTTTGCTTTCTCACTGTTTTACATGTTCGAAATGATTTATTCGATTTTTATCACAGAGTTCTAGTTTATTTTTCACCTTAAATTAAAGCAAACGTGTTCAATATAATTTTAAACAAACTCTGAAGTTTAGTAGGTTGTAGCATTCTCTAGGTCAATGGTATTTTTATTACCTTCTGTAGTCAGTCATTATCTATTGTGAAAAAAACTATTTTTAACCAAAGTGGAAAAATTCAGGTACTTGAAAATGCAGCTTTCTAAAGTTAGAATTCTCGATGTCATTTGTCAGACATACCTTGTAAATAAATAATATTATTACAAAATTAATACTGCTATTTCTTTTGTTGCACTTTGCGGACTTATGATAAAGTTATTTATGTGCATCTGTTCACAACGAAGCACTGACCCTGAGGACTATGTATGGGAAAATATAAGAGTGAACTAAGTGTTGACTGAAAAAGGGCAATATTTATTTTTCCGAACAATACCTTAACAAATATATATTTTCACATATCTGGGCGAAAAAATACCGCTTAACAAATATATATTTTCACATATCTGGGCGAAAAATACCGCCATTGCAAAACAATACATTAAAAAATATATATATATTTTCACATGTCTGGGCAGAAAATACCGCCGAAAAATACCTTAACAAATTTATATTTTCACATATCTGGGCGAAACATACCGTCCTTAACAAATAGATATGTTCTCATATCTGAATGGAGTTACAATCCAATACCATAACAAATATATATTTTCACATATTAGGGCGGATATAACCGCCGAAAGCATATCAAGAAATGTAGATGAATTTGCATATTAAGAGAAATCTTTCAAAATTAGAAAATTGTCACTTGAAAGAGGAGGCGGAATGGCATGTGGTGGTAAGATAAAACCAGAAATTAGCCAAAATAAAATTAAAGAAAGAAGCGTGCTATTCACTCTTGAATGCTGACGAAGAAGGAAGATGCCGTTTCACGATTGGTTCAACGGTATAAAAGGAATTCATTGATTGGCTTTTTACCGTAGTATATAAATAACATATTTCAGAATAGGACCGATTTGCTCCAAATGTACAACAATGACATAAATAATTTTATCTACCTATAAAATTCATATATATATGAGCAGTACAATTCCTGTAAATGAGCACTACGTAAGCGCTCAGGCCCCTCTCGCACCCCATACCTATAGTTCGGACTTCTTTAATGTATAAAGGCATGTGCACAAAAATGACAAATTTTGCCAACACCTGGTAAATTGTAATGTGTTTTTTTTAGAAAAGTAATAAACGGAAATAGAAAAATAGCTCTCAGCTCATTTACACGGATAGTTTAGCTTTATTATGTATGTTATAGTTTTTCGCAGTTATGCACGATGACATAGAATACTTACCCCGAAAATTGTGACACGAACATACTGATAACTTTTCCCACTTTACTTTTTAAATTAAAGTAAGAGTTCAGCACTTCATGGTTTTGATGTATTGTCACATTGGAATAACGTTTGTTTTACAGTAACTTCGAAATTAATCAGAAATGATATCATGTACCCCACCCACCTAATTCATAATTTCAAAATAGCATAGGCCTTAATGGTGAGTTGTCGACGCCTGTATTGATGAAATACAGTGTGCCCCGGGGATCAGTACTTGGTTCAAAGAACTATATCATGTACAATAAAGCCTTGGGTGCCATATGCAGACGCCATTTCTACGCCGATCAACTATACCTGTCCTTTAAGTCGATAGAAGCTGTGGCAAGAAGTGAGGCTGTGTGCCGCATTAAGATCTGTTTGACTGAAATTGTCTCGTGGATGCATTGCAACATGTTGAAGCTCAATGCTGATAAAACGGTGGTAATGTTATTCACATCAAAGCATTACTCCAAGTACATTAATGACGTCTCGGTGAAGATCGATTACTCTGTGATAAAATCCACAAAATGTGTTAGGAATCCTGGTGAAGTATTTGACAACATTATGGATATGGAACAGCAAGTCAACTCTGTGTGCCGGGCTGGATACACAACTACGCAGAATAGATCACACCAGACGGTATTTTACCAGTGATGCCACAAAGACCCTAGTTACCTCACGGTTAGACTACTGCCTTGTTAAGTGGTATTCCAAACAGCACACTTAACAAGTTGCAACATGTCCAGAACACAGCAGCTCATGTCCTCACTAAGACGCCCCGTCGCAATCATATAACACCGGTTCTGAAGGAGCTCCATTGGTTGCCAGTAAATTACATGGTGCAGTACAAGGCTCTGGCCAACACCTTTAAGGCATTACACAATCAGTCTCCTACATATATAAGGGATATGATAGAAGTGTATAAACCCGTCAGAAGCGGTTTTGCCAAAATCTAAAACCATGATGTATGGCAATCGCAGCTTTTCATTTACTGCTTCAAAGCTTTGGAACTCCCTTCCCGTCAAGATCAGGGAAACTCACACGCGAGCTGCTTTCAAAAGTCCGCTAAAACCCTTAGAAAATGGGATATTTATTTTTAAAAGGTAAATTGCTCCATGAATAATGATAAATTTACATTAGGAAAAGCCACATTCCTAGAACAAAGCCACCATCCATCCTCTAAAACCGCAACATCATGACTATCACAACAGCAGTCTTTAAGTATGGCGGCTGCGTACTTGGATACGGTGTTGTTATATTTTCTGGTCCTTTTAAATCATAGAAGCTATTAAATTTTCACTGTTTAAACCTTGGGGGTCTTGTATATTTCATTACCTTTCATAAACACGAAAACCACAGGCGCTTGAAGCTCTGTCAATAAATACATATATATGCATTATCACATCCCGCCAACTTAATATACTATGAGATCTAAGCTGCATATATATTTTACTTATTAAGCTTCAAACACCTGAGTCCAAACCGAGTCTGCTAGTATTTTTCTTGCTGGTTACATGGGTTTTGACCAAGCTATACTTCGCTTTTTTGTGATTTTAGTGTTTTGCCATGTTTTGAGGGTCGTGAGGTGGAAAGCATCTTTTTATGCAACTGTTGTGGAAGTTTCAAGGTTTCAAGTTAGTTGTTCTGATATTGTTAAAGTTGTGAGCAATTAGCTATTTGCATATTTTTCTGGACTTGAATTACAGTTGCTGTAAAAACAAATGCCTGCTCCTAAATTTATTTCTATATCTCGAAAATAAAATTTGACAATTAATATTGAGTCCGTTTGATTTGAAAAGATCAATATCCGACACTTATGTTCTGATACTCATGAAAGGCAAATTACTTTTTTTGTAGCAAGCAACTGTTAAAAATGTAAATATAAGAATTGCGTGTTATTTCTTTAGGCGGATATAACCTATGCTTGAACCACATTTAGTCAAAACCATAAATCGCTAAAGTCCCAATGAGGTTATTACATATCTAAAAGCATAAATCTTAAGTGACTACATCGTATTAAATTTTACCGCCGTGCTGACTTTCATTTACACCTTGAAGTTTTTATTGAATATCACCACAGGCGTAACTTTATTCGCATTATGTTAACTTTAGATTTTACAACTGATATGCGATATCCTCCGCCAAACGCTGTAAAATACTTTGTTACACCCAATACACGTAAAAATGAAGAACATTTAGTTATTCATTGGGGTACAATAATAGGACATGATATGACGTGTTTCATTGAGGAATGGGTATATTCAAAATATTGAATTGCTGTTCGTGAAATGAGCTTCGGAATGCTTTTTAAAAACTTTTTATGATTATGCAAACCACACAAAACGAAATGGGTAAAAAACTAAAACCACAATAAGCGCTATAATTTACTATTGTTGCAATTTCAATATTGAAACAAATCATTATTCCTTATAACCCACAGCGGCAAGTAAAATGGTCCAGACTAACACCTGACACGAGTTGACGACACATGAGAGAGTAACACGCAAAAGAAATCACATTAATAAAAAAGAAGAGAGGTATAAGCACTGGGTGCTGAGGAACACCAGCTGAAACATATTTTATCAGAGAAAGAAGATCCAATAAATACTCTTTTGATTACGTTCTTTAAGATGGTTTTTATCCACAGCAAAAGATTACCATCAACTTAATTTTGCTTAAGTTAAAATATCTGTATAGAGATTCCGTCTGATCAAGGGAAACAACTTGGAACATTATTGGAAAAACATCGTCCGCAATTGTCGTTACTTTTATTCAAAGAGAATAAGGCAATGGTACGGGTTTCCATGGTGTTCCGTTTGGACCATTGATATTTTTATTACTGAATCCCATAACTCGAAAGTGGAAATAACGAAACTGCGATGATGAAAGTCGAAAACACTATGTTGAAAACTCGAAACTACGATGGTGAAAGTCGAAATCACGAAACCACGAAACCACGATGATGAAAACGCGATATCGATTTTTTACCATCGTGATTTCTTGTTTTCATAATCGTGCTTTCCACTTTCGACTTTCGTCATCGTAGGTTAAAGTTTCAACGTCGTTGTTCCGACTTTCATCATCGTGGTTTCGCTATCGAAAGTCGAAGATCGAAAACACGATGATGAAAGTGGAAAGCACGATGATAAAAGTCGAAAGAACGATGGTGAAAGTCTGAACTATGATGAACAAAGTGGAAAGTCGAAAGTTCGATGGTGAAAATCGAAATTACGATGATGAAAACACGAAACCACGATGGTGAAAATGCGAAATGATATCGCGTATTCATTATCGTTCTTTCGTGATTTCGTCTTTCACCATCGTAGTATTGTGTTTTCGCCATCGTGATTTCGACTTTCACCTTTCATCATCGTTTTGTGAATTCGACTTTCGAGATATGGGGTTCGGGAATAGAAATCTCAATGGTCCAAGCGGAAAACTGTACACTAGAATGAAAACGAAATCAAATAAAAGAAAACAAAGTAAAGAAAATTAATTAATATGTTTTTCCAAATGCTTCTCTTTTAAATTTTAAATGACAGTCTTGCTTGTACTAGTTTATTTTGTATGTATAGGTAGAAACAAAGTACCCACCCATGCTTGAGGTAATGCTCAATCGGAGTCCTCCTTACAGATTTCATCAGTGACAGCACCCGCTCAGAACAAATCTTATAGGGGGACGTAAATCTTGTTCTTAATATCAAACATATCACCTTACAATCTTCCACTTTATGATATTTTTGAAAGTTTTTCTTACGTACGTTAAAATTTGAGATAGGGGACTCTTACATGTGATACAGAGTCTTGTAATTTCGAACGTCAGTACAGTTTATTTTAATACCAGTCCATGCGACAAGACATACAGAACATTACTTCCAAGTATGACCTTCAATTTTAGCTAGGGGTCTGAGTTGTGCACGAAACATGTTTTCATTTTACCAAGTCTTGTTTACACCCGTCCATGCATGACATTAACTCTTTCACCTCTGGAGGTGACCTTGACCTTACACTTAGGAGTCTGAGTATTGCACGCGGCAGTTCGTCTTTTTACAATGGATGTGTATACCAACTTCCTCCAAGTATGGTAAACTTATTGACGGACGGAATGACAGACTGGCCGACACAGCGAAAACAACTGTATAAAAATCTCGAGGCGCTGTCTCCTCAGTTCAAAGACATTGAATTGAGGGCATGTTTGTTTTACTGAGGGAACTTTCAAAACAGTTCTGAGTTGTTGCAAAAATGAAAACAAAATTGCTGAAATTTTCTGGAAGAAATAACTGTAACTGTAACTGTTGTGCAAGTTTGTTTATTTTACTTGTTGTCATTTGTACATAAAATTAAGTTTCATGCAAAAGCTTTGTAATAGTGATTTTGTTATTTCTTGTATAGTAAATTAAGTAAGCTTTTCACCAAAACTCGATTTAAATAAAACAAAATGAGCCGCACCATGAGAAAACCAACATAATGCATTTGCGACCAGCATGGATCCAGACCAGCCTGCGCTACCGCGCAGTCTGGTCAGGATCCATGCAGTTCGCTTTAAAAGCCTATTGCAATTAGAGAAACCGTTAGCGAACAACACGGATCCTGACCAGACTGCGCGGATCCGCAGGCTGTTCTGGATCTATGCTGGTCGCAAATGCACTTTGTTGGTTTTCTCATGACGCGGCTCAAATTAAGAGAATATTAGTCTAAAGTCATCTGAGATTCATTGTACGAGTTCGGACTGCTTTGTTGTAAATAATTGTCATTTATAAAAAAAATGGTATTTGCAGTAGTTTGTTTAAACACGAATTATCACAAATTAAAGAATACATCAGGTAATGATTTCCTTTGTACGATTTAATCTAACTACTATGGTGTGAATTTGCAATAGAATATAAGTAAAAAAGGACTCTATACCTAAGGTGGAAACACTTAATGTATTTATTTGTAAACGTTCCTTCTTCTTTAAAATGTTCCTTAACAATGTTACCGATCCATGATTTCTAATCAAATACTATATACATCCGAGTCAGAAGACTATATCAATTGTAAATAAAAAGTAATTTTAAAACAAACGGGTATTTAGTTCTGGTTGAATTATAACATATTGTCAAATAACATGGTGAAGTCCTTATACTTTGACGAATAGATTAGATATTCTAGAGGTAATTGAGGTCTGTCATTATGTCTCTAATATTCTAGAGGTAATCGAGGTCAGTCATAATAGCTCTAATATTCTACAAACCGTTAATATCAAACATACACAGTTGTTGGTAATCTGCTAATGTAATTGTATCACTTCCAAATCAGAATCTGAAGAAAAAATTCTGTTACGTACATCTTTGTTCCATAAGAAATATGTCTGTTTCAAATATGAATCTGATGTAATACTTTATAGAAACACAACTATCATATACACAGGATTTGGTTATGTAATCAAGTCTCCTTTAGATCACAAGGTAGAGTAAAACTTTATACAACATAATGGGGATGCAAAGATAATAGGTAAATGTCATTTTGACACTTATCAGCGAAGGTCAAAGTAGTAACTATTTCATGTATACGGGCGCGGGTGTTCGAGAAGAAAATCGAGTAATGCAAGTAATTAAGGCTGTTTCAAGTAGTCTAAAGTGATATATTACAAAAATGAATTCCTATGTACACAGGCGTTCCTTATATAACATGATTGTGGCAACGTTAAATGTCGCAACGCCGCTAAATGTCGCAACAACCGTTATGAAATGTCGCAAGGTTGACGTTAAATGTCGCAACCACCGCTAAATGTCGCAAAATCGTCTGCCGCTAAATGTCGCACCTTTAACGTTAAAAGTCACAAAAATTTGCTCACCGTTATATGTCGCAACACCAACGCTAAATGTCGCACTTCCTATTTGACACTATGGTTATCAATTCCTTGTGTATATTTACTTTTTTGAGGGAAGAAAAATTAACAGGTTTATGTAATACAAATAATTATCTTAATGGTAAGTGTTGTTATGTATAACAACAAGAGGGCCTTATGTGTGGGTAGGCGGAAAAGTAGGATAATGAGGGGAATGAGACTAAACCAAACAATTTTAAGAGATTAAATGTAAAATAATATCAAAATTCCCGCTTTACCTGAAAGAATGTACAGAGGGCCACATAGGATCTTTCTCTGCCATTGAAGCTTGATAGTTACCTTATGACTCTAAATGTAAACCTCCAAACAAAGAAATAGAACCCATGGCTGATTAATAGAAAATCTTCGTTTTCTACAGCTGGTACAACACACAGTCTTCGTGTCGCGTAGTTGAACATCCAGTTGTATAACAGGCCTGGATTGTTGCCCGAGCCGATTACCCCACCCCAAACCCCACCCTTGTTGGCTTACTAGTGACTTATACTCATCAAAGTTGCACCCAGCTATTTTGGAAACTCATATTTTCTCAAAATGTAGACCCAGAACGCCCCAGAGGCGAACATTTTATACTTATATTTCAAATTTCCCCAGGGGGAAGAACCATTGACCCTTTAAAATGGTGGGGAGTACCCCTCCAGTACCTTAAAATTAAGAAAAAAAAATGCACCAGAGACAACCATTTTATACCTGTTTTTCAAACTTTCCCGGGGAGGGACCCTGAGCCCTCGAAAATGACAGGGATAACCCCTCCCATACACCGAAATTTTGAACAAAAAATGCAATTAAAGTCCAGCATTCCATACTTGTATTTCAAAATTGTCAATGGGAAAAGACCCTAACCACCTAAAAAAAGGGGAGTGCCCCTTTACTTATAGACAAAAATGCACCACAGGCCAACATTTCATACCTGTATATAAAAAACTCCCACAAATACGGACAGTGGTACCCCGTACCTACCGCACGTCGCCGGTGACGCTTTTGTTTTAAACTGGTGCCCCCCACCCCCCACACCAGCCCCCCATCAACAATTTCTTGCCCCCGGCCTGTTGTTAACGAAATTCAAGTCGACTAAAGACATGCGATACAACGCGCGACAATACGGAGCGCGAGCTTAATGTCTCATGAGCTAAACAGGACTCCAGAGAATTACATAGTTCTGTCCTGAAATAAATCTAGTACTGTGGCGAGTACCACGTTAGTGCTCAAACCTTTAGATATGATATATATAACGTATGTATGATGCGGAACCACTGAAAAGCAAACGTGCAGATTAGAATGAAAGGTCAATTCAGCCCTTCCCAAATCAAGCATGCATTATCCAGTCTTATCTCTAAGTTTTAAAGACTGTTTAACTTACCTTATTTTGCTGTGCGACATTTAGCGTTGGTGTTGCGACATATAACGATGGGCAAATGTTTGCGACATTTAACGTTAAAGGTGCTACATTTAGCGGCAGACGATTTTGCGACATTTAGCGGTGGTTGCGACATTTAACGTCAACCTTGCGACATTTAACGGTGATTGCGACATTTAGCGGCGTTGCGACATTTAACGTTGTCACAACGTATATTCAACATTGTTACTTACGTGTGCGCAATTTAAGTGAGTCGTTACGCAAAAATAGCTCTTTATTTTAAAATAATAATAACTAGAATGTGTCTGTAGGACACAGGGTGTGCCCCCCACTGGTACATTTGTCACAAATAAGGGGCAATAATTCAAATGTTTGCAGTCTTAATGGGGTATAGCCTCAACAAACATTTTATGAAAAGGATTCATTATTCTAGGTCCTATACTTTTTGAGCTACGAGCATCAAAACAAAAAATCCACTATTTTGGCTATTTCAAGAGCCACAACTCTGTAATAAGAGCTAAGATTCTCAAGAAGAATGCCAAGTGTGCAAGGTCACATGATGATAAAGACTCCAGCAAGGTTTCCTGAATTTACATCTAACACTTTTTGAGCTAGGCACATAATTAGGTGAAAAAGTGCATTTTTTTACTATTTCAGGGGCCATAACTTTAAAAATAGGAGGTGGAGCCAGCCAAAAAATTAGAGGTGTGCAAGTTTATATCATGAGAAAGACTTATGCAAGTTTTCAACCATTTATATTAAATACTTTTGAGCTAGGAGCGTCACAAGGTGAAAATGTGCATTTTTTACTATTTCAGGGGCCATAACTCTCAAAATAGGGGGCGGAGCCAAACGAAAAATAGGGGGTGCGCAAGTTCATATCATGATTAAGACTCATGCAAGGTTTCATGAATCTATATCAAATACTTTTCGAGCTAGACGTGTCACAAGGTGAAAAAGTGCATTTTTGACTATTTCAGGGGCCATAACTCTGAAAATAGGGGGCGGCGTCAGATTAAAAGTAGGAGGTGCGCAAGTTCATATCATGATTAAGACTCATGCAAGGTTTCATGAATCTATATCAAATAATTTTTGAGCTAGGCATATCACAAGGTGAAAATGTGCATTTTTGACTATTTCAGGGGCCATAACTCTGAAAATAGGGGGCGGAGCCAAATAAAAAATAGGAGGTGCGCAAGTTCATATCATGATTAAGACTCATGCAAGGTTTTATGGATCTATATCAAATATTTTTGTGCCAGGCGTGTCACAAGGTGAAAATGTGCATTTTTGACTATTTCAGGGACCATAACTCTGAAAGAAGGGGGGCGGAGCAAGACGAAAAATAGGAGGTGCGCAAGTTCATATCATGATAAAGACTCATGCAAGGTTTCATCAATTTATATCAAATACTTTTCGAGCTAGGCGCGTCACGAACTTCGGACAGACGGACGGACGCACGCACGGACGCACGGATGCACGGACATTTATTTATTTATTTTGTTGGGTTTAACGTCGCACCGACACAATTTTAGGTCATATGGCGTCTTTCCAGCTTTAATGGTGGAGGAAGACCCCAGGTGCCCCTCCGTGCACAATTTCATCACGAGCGGGCACCTGGGTAGAACCACCGACCTTCCGTAAGCCAGCTGGATGGCTTCCTCACGTGAAGAATTCTACGCCTCAAATGAGGTTTCGAACCCACATTGATGAGGAGCAAATGGTTTGATGTCAACGACTGGATGCACGGACAAGACCAAATCTATATGCCCCCACCACTCATGGGGGCACAATAATAATATAAAAAACAGTTGTATAATTATAAGTATAATACCTATCTAATATCAGAATTTCTGGAGAAAATCATATTACAACAACTTGTGTTTAGGTGAGCATGCAAGTTACCATCCTAAAAGCTAAATGAAATGACGTAAATATAGTGGCCGATGTGATATATTTTAATCAATTTACCTCGGCAACGAAACTGCTGGAGACGTAAAGATTTCGAATTGAATATAAGATAACTGTATGTTTGCTACAAAGATGCTGTGAAGTGACGCTTAAATGACGGTCAAAAAGTAGATGCACAGACAATTGCAACAACAAAAGTGGACAGCAGGCAATGGAACCCGTCGCTGGAGATTAAAAGTTTGATAATGACAGCCATACCCCCTGTCACCTTTTCCATTTTGAACGAGGCGATTAAGTAACTATTCATGATAAAATAATGAGTTTTGCGCTCTACAGTTCTTTTATGTCAATAGTCAATATATTCCAGTTTCATTAAATTCATTTCAGTAGTACGGATAAAAAAGAAATGATTGTTCCTTAGGCTATTTGTAGTCTATTACCATGCCAGTTGTTACCAAATTCTTTAAGCTTCATTAATGTTTGATGTAATGTAATGTACAAAATGTATTCTAAAAAAACTATAAAAGAATAAATAAATAAATAACAAAAAATGGACAGTAGAGGAGATATAAAGCATCATTTCTTTTTCAGATTGGGTCAGGGTTCTTATGCTTCTGATGCTACTGCTGTGTAAATGTATCAAGTGTAATAAGATTTAGAAAGTTCTCGGTGAAAGAGGCGATAAACTAAGTTGTCCTCCGTTCGGAAGCTCCCAGTGGTGTTTTGCCACTGACCGTTCCAATGCGGTGCCCTACTGTTTTGTTCCTTCTACATGAATGTGTGTGTGTGTGTGTGTGTGCGCGCGTGCGTGCGTGCGTGCGTGCGTGCGTGTGTGTGTGTGTGTGTGTTTGTTACTTCTTTGTTATTAATGCGTTCTTTTGTTTTAGTAGATATGCTCAGTAACTGTGTGCCTGTATACATTTGCACATACACATATTTCCATGTGCAGTGCAGTATGGGCGGCTGCGCTCTTTGCGTGTGGCTGTTCCTGTTGGACTTTTGTCCTTGTTGTTTTTTTCTTTAAATTATTGTCCATTCATGTTCTCACAAGAAAGGAGATACATCACTCATTACACAATTATGAGTTAAAGATCTTACATCCTGTAATTTCTGTTGTTACAATCTACCATTATGTGAACGCCTCTTGCTGCTGTGTGACAGAACATGCATGCTGTCAGCTTATTTTCCTGTAGAGGGGTACAACCCTCTCGAAAATTGGGGGGGGGGGGGGGGGGGGGTAGTACTGTTTGCCCTGGGTGGTGGCCCATAAGCCGGCGAGTTGGGTTTATCAATGTTTAAGTGTCCCATAGAAACCGGGAAAGGTAATGCTTATTTGCTTATTATGTACAGACGTTTTGCGGTTATATTTGCACGATAAGATCAACCAGTTCTGCTGTAACATGCCCTGTTGAGGTTCATGAACAGATCTGCGTTAGCTAGATAAATATCGAGATAATTATCTTGTTCTATAGTTAATCCGAAACTTTACTGGAAAATCATAAATCATAAAGTTCAGACAGCAGGCAGAAACAAGTGCAAGTTAAATAACATTTTTTTAGTTTTACAGCAATTTTAATACAAATAATTTTGAAAACGAAACTGATTGTCCGTTCATTATTGAAATCAATGACATTTTAACAGAAGAGACTAATTTGGCAATTACTAAAGCTGAAATATCAAAAGGTATTAAATCACTTAAAAACAGCAAAGCTCCAGGTATTGACAATATTGTTAATGAACAGATTAAAGCATCATCTAATATTATGCTTTCATTATATTACAAATTGTTACTTTTATTTAAATTTGTTTTTGATGCTCAAGTAATTCCAGATTCTTGGAGTATTTTTATAGTTAAATCAATATACAGAAACAAAAGTGACCCTTACCTATCTGCAAATTATAGACCTATATCATTCCTAAGTATTTTTGGAAAACTATCCACATGTATCCTGAACAACAGGTCAAATCTATATGCTGAAAATGTACGGCTTACAAAGTCACCACATGCAGGTTTAAGAAAATATCACTCAACTTGGTATAATCTATTTATACATAAGAGATTGTATAGCCTGGTAAACAGAAATTGTATTGTTGTTTTGGAGATTTTTTGCAGGCATTTGACTCTGGTTGTGGTATACATTGCATAAATTGCAACAGGAATAGATAAATGGAAAACGTTTTAATGTCGTACATAACTTACATACATTGTAGTAATATTAAATCGAAGGTTGAAATTGACGAACAACACTATGAAAAGGGAGCTTATTCTGTTAAAGCGAAACCAAGAGTTATGGAATCTATGCAGTTCTATTGTAGTTATGAAAACGAGGAAATGTGTAATTTTCCTTCAGTTGTAATTTGTAACTAATGAGATATTAACTTGGTATATAAAAAGGGCCAAAATTTATTCAAAATTATATAATCTACGTTATACTCTTTGAACTCTGACGATAAATCTGTGTTTGAAGTTTCCGTCAGTTTCGACTTGTACTTAATGAGACACAAGTTTACTAACAGAATGTGGAAACTGGTTAGTTTCTTGGTATGATAATGGACAATGCATGCCTTGTTATCTGCAGTCAATGAGATACTTACTCGCTCTCAAAAGCAAACAGAATGTAGAAAGAGCAATGGAATTTATGTTTGTCTTATGATATGATAATTGGCAAGGAATACTTATACCCTGCCAGTCACGAACAAATATACTTGAAAACGATGTCTAAAATCATAAAAGACACAGTTTCATCACAAAAAACAGCAAGGGTGATGGAGCCTTTGCCATTCCCTTGATCATTGATTGGTATATGAATAAACACAAGTTTGCATGTAATCTTAAAATGTTGTCTGCATCCGACGCTGACGTCGAGAATATAGCAATATCTCCCCAGGCTTCGTGACGGCGAGCTAAAAATTACCAACATTTGTTACATTTCACACAATACTTCCGCAAGAACGACGGGAATATTTTGATTATACACGAAGAATGTGAAAGCCTGGTGTGCATTGTATTAAAATATTGTAATGGATTTTGACATCAAGCTGCCGAAGTAGTGTCTCAAGCTGTTATCACATCACCTCTATGGTCGCAGTTTATATTAAAGATAAAAAAATAGAACAATTAATTAATAATATTGTGCCCTTTTTCACTTGAGCTACCACTGAAGGAAAAACGAGCCTTCACTCAAAGGCTTATTTGAAAAAGCTGTGTTTGTAAAAAATAAAATTTTATAATTCAGTCAGCGTTCATTCCTGATATTGTAATGTTGACATGTTATTTAGGTACAAATAGCTTTATGTAGACTGTGCGTCATTGACTCTCCTGGTTCTCAAACAACGTTGCAATACACCACATTTCCCAGACCACACTTAGTTTTACACAAAATCATCCGTATTATCATATGGAGTCCAAGTTTAACATCATTGTCTGGTCTTTGGGATTTGACTCTGAATTTCTTTGAAAAAGGCAGAATTGTTAAAAATTAATTATTTCACTAAATTGTTGAAACGAGAAGTTTTCATAATGTTTTAGTAATTCTCTAATATTTTATTCTTTGTATAACAGAAAACAATTTGACCAGTCAGTAGTCCTGACAAACATACTATCCTGTTAAGTCCAGATATATATACTATCCTCTTAAATCTGGATATACATACTATCCTCTTAATCCAAAGTCCAGGCATAATATCCTCTTAAAGGCCTAGATTCACTACTATGTAAGTGCCCCCCCCCCCCACAATCCAATATACAACTCCCATCTTATCTGCTGCTTATCAGCGATTATGTAATAGCAACTGATTAGAGGGCAATTAGCACAGCAGGGACCCCAACTAGACCATGAAGATATGTGCAGTGGAGTTGAAAGAAATTAATTTTTCTTCAGTAAATGTGGAATGACAATTATAATAATTATTATTTTGATATTATGTAGATGATAATAACTGTTACTTTAATGTTATAATAATGATATTAATAATAATAGAAAATCATAAAATTTTATTATTATTATCATTATATTATCACTGGTATATTATTATCATTAATTATTATTATATTACATATAGGATGATAAAAGATACAGTAATAATATTGAAAATAATAATGATAATAAAACACAAGTATAGCGAAAACTTCCTGAGTTCTTTGAATATAAAATTATTGTGTTCCATCTATACTCAATTTTCATTTTCAGTATGTTGCCAAAAGGGACTTTTTTCATGCTTTGCTTTGTAACTTTGAAATTCACATTCTGTTTTCAATTTAGACAAATGTTATTTACAGTATTCTGTAAGCTTTAGATGAGTGAAAGTCACATTTTTCAGAAATATCACAATTCTCCAGACAGAATTTGAAATAATAAAAACTTGCATGTTTCTTTATGTAAGTTTCTCATTATTTCATTATTGTGAAAATAAGTTTCTGATTATTTTATTATTGTGTTTGATCAACAAATATTTTTTACATAGAAATGCCAAAAAAAAAACTAGACTAAATAAGTATAACTCTAAAAGTTATCAATTATTCATTAATTCAAAATAAATTACACCGTTTCCCCTTCTCACTAATAGATACACTTGTAAGGTAGACTGACTCTCCAATAAACAATGACCCTTGTTTATTGGAGCCATACTGTGATGGTCATTAGCCCCCAACTGTGCTGGTGAAGACAGAAATCCCTTGACCCACTGCCAAAATCTAGGCCTTTAAAGTAAAATTTTGGGCAATATTAATAAGTCAGTGAATTAATAATGTAGCATGATGTTCCAGAATCACTCCTGAGAAAGAAAACTTTCTTTTTTAGGTTTCAGACGTGATATTCATCATTGATCCCTGTAAGCTGCAAGGTCTCATATTTGTGACGGACTGGATGAAAATCATAATTTAAATCAAAGGCCTGAATGGCCTGAGTCGGCTAATGATTGATGTACTGACAGTATAGTCTACCAGTTTCAGATTGTTTTTAGTTTTTTTCTTAAAATTTCATAACACAGCTCGATATTTACCCAAAATATTATATCCGGATACGATTACACTTTTCTCCAGTTTGAACAATATATTTTACAAATTGTGATGATACGAAGACATTTAGCAGCAATTGGCAGTATCTGACACTGAAGTTTACGGTTAAATTACCTCTTATTTAAATCTTTTCATAAAACAGTTGTTTCGTTTCGCCAAACTTTCGATTTCAAAAACTACAAGAAAATACAATTTAATGTTTCGCCGATTTGTTTATTTCTCGAAAAATAAGAATTAAAATCATTTTTAATATCAGTAGTAACTAAACAAACCAGTAAGAGCTTCTTCTTCCGATAATTTATCCGTTCACTGACTGCAAATTTCAACCCACGCAAAGTTTATAGAAATCATACGATGCGTGTTTACGTTCAGTGTGGGAGAATTAAGGCTGATCGGCTATGTTACCTAACGCATCCAGACGATTCAGATTTTGTTTTTAAAAAAGCATTGTGTGCGTTTCTGTAATTTTATATACGTTATTATACGCTTAGAAATTATTAGACATGCGTATTTGCATTATTTCTATACGTAATTTACGCTAATACGCATCTTATCTGGAGCCCTGCTGGAACTATTTTTTGTCTTTCGCTGGATGTTACCCAAGCTTTGTAAGCCTGCGCAATTCTTAAAATGCACATTTATGCTTAACGAGTTACATTCGAGAATTGCACAATTACAAGTCATAAATATGACAGATTACATCGTATATTGGTCATTGCAAAGGGAATTGACACAACTTAACTTCATTCATGCAGTGAACTGTTTGAAGTTTGAGAAATCTAATGGAACTACATCCCTTCACTGTGTTATTTGGTCCATTTAGAGAATCGTTGGATAGCAAGGACTCGTCAAAAGGCTTTCAGCCTTTAGCCGACTCAAAAATCGGAGGTCTTTTAAAAATAAACAAAATAGAGAATCTAGCTCACCTAATTAGGTTTCTCCATTTTTTCACTTTTCTCGTTCTATTTTGTAGCCTGCCATTAGTTCTGAAAGCCAGATAGCTTAAACTGTGGTGTCAAAAGTGATTCAGTCACGCCAAATTTAATTAAATCAACAGCTCTTACCTAAATTCTGATTCGTGTGAGATTTAATGAGGGGTGTCATAATTTAAAGCTTAATGGTACATTATGCGTAAATACTGGAGAAGGGATTTTTTCTTCCTCGAAACGTATCAGGATTACAATAAAAGATCTGTATCTGCATTTACAACACAAAGGGATTTTTTTATATGTTACAATCGTTTTAAATGTCATACGACATCTAGAGCTGCTGTGTTACACGTAGAGATAAAATGATATATAATAACAGCATGCTAGCTTCTTTTTTACGAAAAGCCAGGACGTATAAATAAATTGATGACTTCATGCATACTTTTATTTTATAATTATACAAGAAGTACATCGGTACGAAGTCACAGACAGTATTGTTTCGCACGCTTTTAACATTCAATGAATGTGCACATTGTATCCTTTATATAGTATCTCATATTGTACAAATAGCTACAAAGATTATCCTTGAGGGAATATTATTTAGAAAATTCTGCATTTATGCCTTTGATTCTCAGGGCAGGTCACACTGCAAATAATATTGATTGAATCTTAACTGAATGATAATTCTTTTGTTTTGTTCACTCTCGCATTGCTATGCATGTTTAGTATGTTCTGTTCTATTTACGAAAATACTGATCTCTGCTTTGTAGTAAATTGTCAATTATTTAAAACTGTGAACGATAATTTGCATCCATATTTTTTGTTAATTGTTAGACTGTCACAATTTGACGCTAAAGCTTCCAAACCACCCCCAGTACGAAATCTGTGTCGTACAGGAAATTACGTTCGATCGACATTGACTCATTTCGAGAAGACATACGAAGAAAGATTTCTTTAACACACAATGCACTCCATCTGATACCGATATCGATGAATTTGTGGAGGAATATTCAAATCAGCTAATTCTATAGTAGACAAACACGCCCCTTTAACTACCAAGACTATTGTGTTAAGACCTTCATTTCCTTGGTATACCGAGCAACTCCACAAAGCAAAACATCAGATACGAAAATTAGAACGGAAATGGCGTGAAAGTAAGCTCACAATCGATCACCAAATTTACCGAATACAGTGTGCTGAAGTGAATAAGATGCTAAAACAAGCTCGTGTTGAATACTATACAGGCAAAATTGACTCATGTGGGAGTGATCATAAGAGTTTATCAAAGATTACCAAAAATCTTCTTGGCGATACAAATGAGGTGATTTTACCATCACATTCATCTCCACAGCATCTCGCACAAGATTTCAGTGACTTCTTTACTGGAAAGATCGAAACAATCAGAAACGATATAGCATCGCAAACACAATCTGTATCTGATTTAGATGGCATAGAAACTGAATACACAGGTGTCAGTTATGTAGAGTTTACTCAAACCTCAGAAGACGAAGTGAAAACAATTATCAAAAAGTCAGCGAACAAATCATGTGAACTAGATCCTATCCCAACATGGTTATTAAAAGAATGTCTTGGCGAACTAACACCAGTGATAACAAAAATTATGAATGCATCTGTAGATGCTGCGTATGTGCCCAAAGCGTTAAAACATTCACGAATAAGACCTCTTCTAAAAAAGCCAAGCCTAGATTCTAATGTCCTAAAAAACTATAGACCTGTGTCAAACTTGCCGTTTCTGTCTAAAATCTTAGAAAAAGTGGTAGATGTTCGAATTGAAAATCATCTGAGGAACAATGAACTCCATGAAGTTAATCAATCTGCTTATAAAAAATTCCACTCAACCGAAACCGCCCTTTTAAAAGTCCAAAATGACATTCTTCAGTCGTTGGATAAGAACAATGTGACTATTCTTGTGATGCTTGATCTCTCTGCAGCATTTGACACTATTGACCACGGGACGTTGATTCATCGCCTTGAACGTCAATTTGGTGTTACAGGCAAGCCACTCGCATGGATGATATCATACGTTAGTGACCGCTACCAGACCGTATGCATAGATGGCGAGCTATCACAACCAGTGCTAATGAAGTACAGTGTACCCCAAGGGTCTGTCCTGGGGCCAAAGAACTACACAATGTATACAAAACCAGTCGGAGCTATCTGCAGAAAACACGGACTGAACAATCATTTCTATGCGGACGATTCGCAGTTATATCAATCCTTCAAACCAATAAACAAAATGGCTACTGAAGAGACCATTCATCGCGTTGAAAGTTGTTTAAAGGATATAGTAAGTTGGATGAATACTAACATGTTGAAACTCAATGCTGAAAAAACAGAATTAATCATATTTTCATCTGAACACAAGACACAATTTGTTTCAAACATATCTGTGAAAGTGGACGGCTCTGAAATCAAACAATCAGGCAGTTTCAGGAACCTCGGTGCTTTCCTGGATTCGAACATGAGGATGGAGCAACATGTGAATAGTGTGTGTAGAAATTCCTATGCACAGTTGCGGCAAATTAGTCACATCAGACAATATATAACCGCAAACGCAACCAAATCTCTAATCAACTCTCTTGTTACATCACGTTCGGATTATTGCAACTCTCATCTATATGGAATTCCAAAACAGTCAATGAACAAACTGCAATATGTTCAAAACACGGCAGCTAGAATCGTAACCAAAACATCCAGATACGACCATATAACGCCTGTTCTGCGTGAACTCCATTGGCTTCCTGTGCAATGTAGGGTAGAATACAAAATTATAACACATACATATAAGGCACTCAAAGATCGTCACAGCTATGTAGCGAACATGCTAGAGTTAAACACCATCAAGAAATCTGAGATCGCGAATAATGCATTTAAAACTAGTGGTTGCCCAAATGTCGAACATACGATAATGGTGACGGTGCTTTTCAGACAGCTGCTGCGAGGTTATGGAATGCCCTCCCATCTGGCATAAGAGAGCGCAAGACCGTGCAAAGTTTCAAAAAAGCGCTAAAGACGCATTATTTCATACAATTCTTTGGGAACTAACATCTCACTGATTACCTGATTTATAATGTAGGTACTTTGCCGGCCAATTAATTACTTTAATTAAGAACTCCAGTGTGACAGGATAATGTTGGCGGTGTTTTTTCTGTGGGATGTATCATGGATGTTCTCCGGACCGTTTAGGTGGGGATTGACCCAATCATCCGGGACGGTTTGCATGCTGTGATGCATTTCGCAGACATCATACCGTTTAATTCTGTCTGTTCAAAATGTAAGATATCTTCTGTTCTATTCTGCTGTGACCTGTATCTTTGATAGGTCAGTTAATGTTTTATGATATTGTATTTTTGTTTCATGTTTTGATCTGCCTACCTTCCAATTTAAAATGCTTTGTATCTTATTACCGTAATGTAATTTTAAGTTCTTCTATAATAGTTCAATTGCCATTTTTTATTGAACATTATATAAATGTTTTTATGTAAAGCACTTTTGAACGTATTTTTACGAGGAGTGTTCGATATGAATTGCTTATTGTCCTCTAGCTCGATATCCTCGTGGGGCACGATAAAAACCAATACCTACCTGTATAGGTTATTCAATACCTACACAACGGGGTATAAATGTACATGTTAGACTAAATGTAAGACATAAAATTTGCCATTTGAATACACGCAATCATTGACCACTGTAGTAAAAATGGTTGGTAGAAGCGTCGACAAGAAAGATGAAATACGGGCTTACATCAAAGCTCGCTCAAAACTTGGTTGTTCTTTGAAGCAGCTGATGACTGAACTTTCTACTGCTTATGGACCTTCTTGTGTGTCTTATGACACAGTTCGGCGGTGGAAAAACAAATTTGAGTCTGGTGTAGAGTCCATCGAAAATGCACCGAAATCAGGTAGGCCAAAATCTGCATCTCGTATAGAAATCGTTTCCAAATCATTGAAAGAGATGCCAGATTTACAGTTCGAGATATTGCACGAAAGGTAGGCATATCACTATCAACGGTTCACCTTATTTTGAAGAAGCATTTGAAAGTCAGAAAGATTTCTGCTATATGGGTGCCACATCTGTTGACTGATGAGCAAAAGAGGCAACGGGTTAAAGTGGCAAAAAAGCTGCTTCAAATGTTTCCAAAATATGACAAAAAGCAGTTTGCCAATGTCGTCACAGGTGATGAAACCTGGGTCCATTATTTTGAGCCCATCAGAAAGGTAAGCAATAAGATCTGGGCCACTAAACACAGCAAACGCCCAATAATTGCCAAACGTTCTTTGAGTGCAAAAAAAGGTTTTGTATGCAATCTTCTTCTCTGGTGAAGGAGTCGCAATAAAAGTGCCGGTGAAAAAGGGCAAAAGCATCACCGGAAAGTACTACAAAGACGCAGTACTGAAGAAACTGAAAAAGTATTATCAGAAACGACGCCCTGCCACTGGTTTTAAACATGTCCATCTTCTACATGACAATGCCCCACTTCATACCTCCGCAATAGTTACGGCGTTTTTGAAGAAAGAAAAAGTAACTGTTTTGCCTTACCCCCCGTATTCCCTAGACCTTGCCCCATGTGATTTCTTTTTGTTTCCGAAATTGAAATCATTCCTTGCTGGGCGGAAATACCAGTCCCGACAGGCACTTGGATCTGCCATTCATCAGTACCTTATTACTGTGCCCAAATCAGCGTACCGTGACGCCTTCAAGAAGTGGATACATCGGCTAAAACTTTGCATTTCTAGCCACGGGGAGTACTTCGAGGGCATGAAATGAGCCCTTTTGGGCTAACTTGAAATTTGAAGTCTCCAGATAGAAATAAGCAATTCATTTCGAACATCCTTCGTATATGAAAAGAGTGCTATATAAATGTGGTATATAATAATAATAATAATTGACTGCTACCATATACCACAAATTTAAAGCATTCATTCCAGTCATAAGTCATAAATCACTATGGAAACCAATCGGTATGTGGTATATTAATGAAAATCAGTTTTGACCAGTTCCTAATGACTATCACTAATTAATAGATTGATTTCCTGTTTGTTTTATCCCTCTGATGTACGTCTTCGGGGCCTTCTGGTAATTTCCTGTCTTATCCGTTTGATGTATGCCTTCAGGGTCTTATGATATTTGGAAGATGCACATTATTGTTAATTGCGTGTCAGTTGACAAAGGGATTAATAGAGCTACTACATAAAATAACATTAATTAATACACATGCCCGAGCATATAGTTCATTTGAAATTTTAAAATCAATTCACCAAACTATTTTTTGACTGAAATTAAGGACATTTCTTCAAAAAAAAAAATGACTGCAATAAGATTACATAGAATAAAGTATAAGTTTTCAACTTTATTTAAATGACTTTCATACTTAATGTACTTCGACATTATAGCATTTTACATAAAACTAAATAAAATATATCGCACAAAGTACATTTCAGAAAATGGCATCAATATAATTATTTCAGAGCATTTAAAAATTTAGAAAGTTGAATAAAAAAACTGTTATGTTCTCAGATATTTAGTTTAGTTTAATATTTTATATATGCAAACTGAAAAAATGTTTAATAAGCTTGGAAACTTGTTTTAATTATAACTTATCCGTAGCGCCGAAGAGCTGACAATACATAATGTGTCACTTTTTCCAGACCGTTTTAAAATGCCACATAAACGATTATTACAAAAACCTTACTTTTTTGAAAAATATATCTTCTTCTCTTCTTCCAATACTGTACATGGCCCACTCTGGAGCATTGTCGTACAAGTGCAACTTTACAAGGTGGATGTGAGGCGCAAAACAAGTGCAGGTTAAAAAAAATGGTAAATTCGCAGGAGTACGTATTTACAGTGGATTACAGACAATGCCCGCCTTGAAAGCCTCTATGGTAGTGGCTCCTGTCAGGTGAGATGGCAGAGTGTTCCATAACCGTATACTGGATGGAAAGAAGGAGTGCCGGTATGAATCTGTTCTGCAGAAGGGGACCATGAATCTTGTGGTGGTAGCCCTATTGATGGCAGCTGAAATGTGGTAGTGGGAGGCAGGGTCTATGTCCACAAGGCCGTACACAATACGGTATACCATAAAGGCCTTTGCGTACCGTCAACGCTGCAGCAATGTCTGGCAACCTAGTTGGTTGATCATGTTGCTGGTGCTGCTGGTAGTGTGGTAATCCCCAGTTACAAAGCGCGCAGCTCTTCGCTGCACAGCTTCAAGTGACTGAATACACATCTGAGTGTGGGGATCCCAGGATGGGGCAGCATATTCCAGTATGGGCCGGACCAGGGACAAATAACATCTATCCTTGATGTTACTTGGGCAGCTTTGTAAGTTGCGGCGTAGAAAAGCTAAGCTGTTGTTTGCTTTCTTGACCACTGTCTCAACATGTGGTTTCCAGGAAAGGTCCTCAGAAAGGGTTACCCCCAAGTATCTCCCAGTCCTTGCAACCGCTAGTGTGTGACCGCGAATCGTGTAGTCTGCGCACAGTGGGTTTCTCTTGCGAGAGAACCTGATGACTTCACATTTGCTGGGATTGAAAGACATTTGCCAGTCCTCTTCCCATTTTTGGAGTCGGTCAAGGTCCTTCTGTAAGGTCAAGGAATCCTGCGAAGTTTTAATCTTTCTGTACAGTAGACTGTCATCAGCAAAGAGTCTAGTGATGGAGGAAACTGTTGCTGGCATGTCGTTAATGTACAACAGAAAAAGGAGAGGACCGATCATGGACCCCTAAGGGACACCGGAGGTAACAGGTGCAGATGCGGATGACTGGTTCTCAACAACCACTTGTTGGCTCCTGTCTGACAGAAAACTTTGTATCCACTGGAGAACGTTACCCCGGATGCCATAGTGATGTAGTTTGTACAGTAACCGCCCATGGGGTACTTTGTCAAATGCCTTGCTAAAATCGAGCAGGATGGCGTCTATCTGCTCCCCGTCATCTAGGGCTGCAGATTGTACCATATCCAAAGGACTGTAGATAATAAAAAAGTAACTCTTGATATGTTTTATTTGAAAATAAAAACATCACAACCCACACCGCTAGTTAATTCGCTACGAATTGCCGGGTCCTGCTTTCACCTCCAAGGTGATTTGCATAATCGATTGCTCCGGATGTGACGTCATGCCGACCTGATCAATTGAAATCGGCATGTTCCTATCGCATGCTAGGTAAAAATGGCAGCGTAAGAATTTAATGTATCGAAAAGAGAAATTGAAAGAAGCGTAAAGTAGTAAATTCAGCGGGTTGTATTTAACGAACTGTAGTTTTCTTATATAAAAGTTAACAAAGTAGCGATCTACTTTTTTATGGGAATATATAACGGTTTTTCGTCATTTTCTAGCATATCTGATTTTCAGAAAATCTGATATGCTAGAAAATGTCGAAAAACCGTTATGAAGTAAGTGGATTTTATATGAAACAAAGAACAGCTGGATTTAGTGGTGTTCAGCCTAGAAACGGAAGCAATTTGGAGTTACCTCTCTTACACGGAAGTAGAATTCAAAGTTGCCACTAAAAATAAAAACAAACCAAAACATGTTGTTTATTCATAATTTACCAAGTAATCGGTTGCTTTAATTATGGATAGCAGCTTAGATTTGCAATACGATCGCCTTCTTGGTGAAGGTTCCTATGGGAAAGTGTTCTTGGTCAAACAGCAAGACGGACAGCAGGTATAAATCTGATACAGTCTACAGACCAGGGCCAAATTATACCGTTTTAGATATTTGTTAATTTATAAATGATATTCTCGATATCGACATTATAGGATAAATCCCATTTTCCTGTATTAACCACCAATAAATGCCCGTTCCCGGTTTTACGGTGAGGGGGGTATCGGCCATTACGCCATATGATTACGCTATATGGCGGTAGTCCAGTAACGTCCGGAGTCCCACAGGGCCCCCTTCTATTCTTACTCTACATTAATGACCTGCCTGAAAATCTGATTTCACAGGTTCGTTTATTCGCCGATGACACTGCTGTCTATTTAGCTGTAAATAGCTCTGCCCAAGAAAACATCCTCAGCAAGACTTAAATAGGTTACAGCTATGGGAAAGTAAGTGGGACATGGAGTTCAACCCCTCAAAATGCACTGTTATGAACATAACAAGGTCAAAAAACCCTTTTAAATCAAAGTACACACTCCATGGCCAAGTCTTGGAAACAGTTCCTGATGCAAAGTACCTTGGGGGTCACTATATCCTCAGATCTAAATTGGAATAAACACATCAATTTAGTCACGTCCAAAGCTACCCGAACACTAAACTTCATCAAACGAAATATCCCATGCAAGAACCCAAAAGTTCGAGATGTAGCTTATAAAGCCCTAGTCAGGCCACAGCTAGAATATGCTAGCTGTGTTTGGAACCCTTACACCCACTGTCCCAACAAAACATCCACCAGATCGAAATGATTCAGCGGAGGGCAGCGCGATGGGTTAATCATGACTACTCCCCTTACAGCAGTGTCACAAACATGCTATGTCAGCTGAGATGGCGTACCCTTGAAGATAGGAGATCTGATTCACGACTCCTTATGTTCTACAAGATAGTGAATGGTTTGGTTGCTGTGCCACTCCCCCCTATGTCAGCCCCCCATCCCGTCTAACAAGACATATGCATCCTCACTCCTATACTCAGATCCTCACTCACTGTAATTACTATAAGTACTCTTTCTTTCCAGCCACCATAGTGCTTTGGAATTCCCTTCCAGTACAGCTTGTGCAAGCCCCCACCCTGAATCAGTTTAAGCAGGGTGTGACCAAACTTGTACACAATGCTTAACATGATAGACCTGTTTTTAAACTGCTTTTATCTGTAAATCCTTCTTGTTTTTAACACTATCAACTGTATTCATACTGCAATACACACCGTGTATTACTTTTATCCTCCTGTCCAATCTACTTTTAACTTCTTGTACAGGCGCGCAGCTGCACATAATACTCGCAGAGAGGAGCGCTGTGCACAGTATAAATAGATAGATAGATAGATAGATAGATAGATAGTGTTTAGATTATCCTTTTTTGAAGTTTTAAACAAAGGAAATGAATAAAAGAGTATCACAGGTTATCATTAAACATTGTTGTAATTAAGATGTAGCAAAAATATCCTCAAAGTTTACTTTATTTTTGAAATTTTATCTTTTATTCTATACTGTCGCTTCCGTGGCTTGATTGACTATATCAACATTAAGGATAAATCCCGTTTTCCGGTATTTCCGTAAATAGGGTCAGGGGGGCTGGCGAGATTAACCGATATAAAGACCGTGTACAATATCAGCGATTATTTTTGCTAGACGATAAGGATTTAGGAAAGTTCTTACTTTCTCACAATGGAAATACTATTCTACGACCTCACTCCTCAGCAACATTTTTTTTTCAAAAATAATCTGTTTACCTTGAAAAATGCGAATAATTTCACACCTTCGGTATCGAGCCACGGAAGCGGCAGTGTAGAATAAAAGATAAAATTTCAAAAATAAAGTAAACTTTGAGAATATTTTTGCTACATCTTAATTACATCAATGCTTAATGATAATCTGCAATGCTTTTTTTATTCATTTTCTTTGTTTAAAACTTGAAAAAAGGATAATCTAAACACTTATTAACGACATGTAGCGTAATGGTCGATACCCCCCTCACCGTAAAACTGGGAACGGGCGTTTATTAGCAGTCAGGGGTGTAACTGTTTCAAGTTATGTAACTTATTTCAGTTATTTTTGCAAGCATTTTATAACCTGTATTAGTTATAAAAGTATAGTTAACTCAGGTAAGTTATTCAAAAAAAGTTGTTTTGCTGTTCTCACAAAGTGACCTTTACTGTGTAATTAGTAGCAAACTGTGGCAAATCAAATTCTCTTTTAGTGTGATCATGACCTGATAAAGATAAAAGGATGTTAAGAGTTTTATAGCTTTAAAACTTCTGTGTAAAACTTTATCAGCCTTGCGTAAACAAATTTATTGCATAGCTGGAAAGATAAAAGTTCAAGGGTTCAGGAAATAATTGCATTAGTCTCATTCATAATGAGGAATTGGCACAGGAGGGCTTTGTAATATTTTATGATAACTGAAACAAGTTATGAAAGTATAAGCAGTAACTCAAATGGGTTATAAACTGCGATAACTTTAAACAGTTACACCCCTGACTGACTAGTGGTTAATACCGGAAAACGGGATTTTATCTATAATGTTGATATCGAGAATACCGAAGGTGTGAAATTATTCGCAAACTTCAAGGTAAGCAGATTATTTTTGCAAAAAAAAATAGTTGCCGAGGTCGTAGAATAGTAATTCCATTGTGAGAAAGTAAGAATTTTCCTAAATCCTTATCTTCTGGCAAAAATAATCGCTAATATTGTACAAGGTCTTTATATTGGTTAATCTCGCCAGCCCCCTTGACCCTATTTATGGAAATACCGGAAAACGGGATTTATGCATAATGTCGATATGGTCAATATAAATTATATTAAAGATGGCATTACAAGTACAATTTGTATGTTCGCAAAGTGTTTGTAGACCACCCCTCAGGTGAATTTTAATTTTTGGAAATTTATAGAGTAGGTGCATGTATTATCGTCAGTCTACAGTTATCGACAGTTCTTTAGATCTTAATTGATTTTTAAATGAAAATAACGTTGCGGAAACCCTATAATATCACAATGTACCAGAAATATGTTTTATGTGTTTGTTTCGTTGTTTTTAAAAGCTGTGTGCCATATTTTTGACTGATCAGGGACAATTTCGTTAGGCACTGTTTGTTATTGTTTCTAAAACTAGAAGCGCTTACGTCACGCAGTAAGAGCACTGGTGTCCTAAATCTTGTTACTTGTAATTTTCGCTGTAGTTTTGGCTGGTTATTTATCATGTTTCTGTTAATTTGACCTTATGACGTATATTTGTAGGTTGCATACCACTAAATATTAAATGCATCCATTGCGGGTGTCATACTGGGGGGGGTGTTGATAACTATCTCCAAATTTCAGTGATGTCTACAGTTATCGACGTGGTCCCTAATAATATTTTATAAATGTTACAAAGTGAATATTTGAGTCGTCAAACCTCTTTTCTTATTTAAATTGAGTATAGGAAAATGGTTAATCTATAGCATCTGAATGCTACAAACCATTTTATCCCAGATTTTAGATGTCATTTCAAAATAACAAGAGGTTGAAATATTCTCCCTCAAAAATGAGGGCAGCCATTGAAATATTGCAAGATGGTTTCGCTGCTTAAGTGCCTTTGCTGTGGCCAAGTCGTAATCGTATGCTGTGCCCTGCACAACTTTACTAGTAAAATAGCAGGTCGGGTACCAGAAGAGCCGACACGACTGGGACCACCATCATTTTTGACACCCGCATAGGAAAAACTGCTGTTCCGTTACGCAGACTTAATGGCGAAAACGGTACATAGACAAATTCATCTAAATGAATGAAAGCTATATTTTCTTTTGCAAGTTTTGAAGGAAATGAAAATGTCATGATTGGTAATTTTCCAATCTAAGACGCCTGACCTATCTATTATTATTCACTTATGGAAAAATATCATTTAGACTCTTCACTGATAGTATTTCTGCTTAATACTCTCGGCGATCCGATAACATTTATTTCAGTGTCATTAATTGAATCAATTAAACAATTAGTGTTCGATTAATTTGTATATGTTGTTGTCGTAACCATCTTATTTGAAATAGAGGCTAGGTGGCATGTCGTCTGCACCTTTTTTTTTTATTAAGTGAATAAGACCTTTAGTATATTTATTTATAAAACACTGCATAAAATATTTAGAAAATCAAATGGTCATATATAGCTGTCGATAACTATATCCAGATGTAGATAGCTATGTCAACAGAGGAGATAGAATTTTTGATTATCGTAACATGATTTGTAATAATATCAACAATGGGAGTGCCTGGAGAAATATGTTAGGCACACAGTAATTATAGACATAATGTCAAATTTTTTTTTTAAATGAAGTTTGATATTTTCTACAAAACAGAATGAGGACAAGCAGTGTACATGTGATGCACATTTGTAAGAGAAACTTTATTATTCCAAACAGAACAGCATCTCTTGAAAGACACTTCTACTTATTCTGAACAGTTCGGTATACGTTTTATGAAAAACAAAGGGCTTAAGGCCTATATGGCCTAAAAAACAAAACAAAATTTCACAAGAGGGGCAGTTTCAAAACACTTTACATTTTGTTTTGTTTTTGGTTTAACATCATTTTTCAACAGTATTTCAGTCATGTAATGGCAGGCAGTTAGCCTAACCAGAGTTCCAGGATTCTGTACCAGTACAAACCTGTTCTCTGGAAGTAACTGCCAACTTCCCCACATGAATTATCAGAGGTAGAGGACGAATGATTTCAGACACAATGTCTTTTATCAAATCGTCATGGAGAACATAAGCTCCGCCCGGTGATCGAACTCGCAACCCCTCGATCTGTAGACCAACGCTCACCCTACTCAGTGCTGAGCTAAGCAGGCATGCTTCAAAACACTTTACATGAACCTTAATATCATAAATGATGAAAATAAATGCACAGCATTATACTCTAACTCCATATTATAGGTGCATCCATATTATGCGCCGGCAGAAAGTCCTGAGTGACTGCCAAGTCGGACATAGGAATTCCACACCACTGTCACATTTTGTTTTGAAGAAAATATCTAAATTCTTTTTCTAAAATATTTTAACATTATATGTATACTGGTACTTTTTTTGTGCCTGATTTATTTTTCCAGGCCACAACACATTTTCAGTCTCAGCTGAGTTTGATAATGAAACTTTATTAGTCATTTATATCTAAATAGCATGTTTAAAACTGAATTTTAAATTAATAAGTATTTTCAAGTAGCTATTCGGTATTGATGGTCAGTCTCAGTTGAAATTGAACCTAGAAGTTTTAGTAAAATTGATATTAAAATTTCAAACTCAGCTGAGACTGAAAACTGTTTTGTGAACAAGGGGCCTGCATACTCCCAGTGTTGAAAATGCAACAAAACATGTACATTTCAAATTGTTGCAAAACTGAAAAAAAAATTATGAAAGTGAAAGTAGAACTGTCAAAATGACAAAATACTGCTATGTTTTACTTTAAGAAAATGTATAACTTAAAAACATTTTCTTACTTAAAAGGTGTACCATGATAGATACAATGTATGTTATACACACTACCAAAGTTAAGAAAAAATACTTTTGAAAAAAAAAGAGTTTGATATTTTCTTAGATAGAAAGTTGACTGTCTAAGTACATGTAATATTAGATTTAGACAAAATATAAAAAGGTACTGGTACGGATGATAAACTCGAACAGAAAATGAGTTTTTTTACCTGTAACTTTTTTATTTCTTTTTTATTTCTGCAATCTGTAAGCAATGGTCAGTATCAAAATAAAGCTTAACATTTGCTGAAAACTTTACATAATTCCAATTTATATTTAGTTAGCAAACTCAAACGAAGTGAGGCCCTGAAAGAGGTTTGTAAAATGGGGACTGTACGAAGGTTGACTGATGATAAATTCATCCACTTTGTCATTTACAAAATTTCCTTCGTAGTATTATATTGAAACTTTCCCCAAAAGGCTGCAATAGTCATTTCTGATCAAGTAATGAAAAGGAACCCAATGTCAGGCCTTCATGTGGCGACAGTGAGCATGCGGAAAAAACACCCTCTTCCCCAGTAATTTTGTATAAATATTTTTTATACAGATAAATGTAAGTCATTTATTTATACAGAATATTTACCAATTTTGTTTTTATTTACACCAGTTGGTATTGTAAGTGAAAACTACTTGATGGTGTGTTCAATTTTATAAATAACCGATTGCAGTCGAGTATTTCCAAGGTGGTCAACTTTATCATCTGTCCATGTTTACGTGTTTATCATCAGTACCAGTAAGCACTTTGGGAATATATATACATATATATATATATATATTATATTCCCAAAGAAGCGTACCTTTTTATAGTGTTTCCTGCTTCCTCTGAACAATTCAGTATATTTATTATAAATAGTAATTGTCTATGAGGTACAAATTCAAATTTTCAGAAATAAAATTCACCTGAGAGGTGCTCTCCAAAACTCTTTTGATGAACCTTAATTTCTAATATCACTCGTTTTTAATTTTCCAAAACAATTGAAACACAACAAAGTCTACTTTACAAGTATATTTTCAGAATAAGTGAAAATTATATTTATATCACTTTCATTAATTTAAACAAAATCCAAACTTCAGTGTTTCTAATTATGATTGCAGTACATTAGATTGATATGCAGTGCAGCTCTGCATTGACCAACCCTGGTATTAACTTTCACTGTTATTTAATTTAAAAACAAATTTCATTACAAATGTACTATAATCAAAATGTCACGCATCTCATTTGTATGTTTATTACTTTCCATATAAATATGGTACATTTGTCTGTGGCAGTTTATCTGTTGTACTGAACAATGTCTTGTTGCAGGAATCTAAAAAGTAATACAAAGTTTGAAATGTAGATAGATCTTCATTTTTGTAACATTCATCTTAGTTTAAATAGTGGCAGTCATTTTAGTGTTAATTGTCTTTAATAAAATAGGTAACAAAAACAAGGAAACTTTGGGAATTTAGTGTTTAAGAATACAAGTTTGTCAATTTATTTTACAGATGTAGAGAATACGCAGTTAGCAACAATACAAGAACCATGACTTTCAAAGCATTGTGAAAAATTCTTGCCTTGTTTGTAGCAGATTTTATATCAGGCATGAACTTAAGAATGGGGGTCAGGGACAGAATGATGCTGTGCTTATGTGAAAAGCATCTGTACAGGTCACTTTCTTGTCTATTTTTAGTTTGCTGTCAAAGAGATTGATTTGGCAAAATGTGACGAAAGTGGACGTGATCAGGCTCACGGCGAGGCTAATCTTCTATCACGTATCAAACAAGACAATATTCTGATCTATGTAGAGTCTGTGATCTGTGACGAATGCCTTTACATTGTGACAGAATATTGTGAAGGTGGGGATTTAGAGGACTACCTGCAAGTTGTCTCCAAAAAAGGGGCCAGTATCCCAGAATCCCTTGTCTCTGACTGGATCTTGCAGCTTGGTGGAGCTCTTAAGGTTTGTATTTTCAATAAACACTAGCTTATAGAAAATGAATGAATAATTGAAAAAGATTTTGATATCTAAGATAATTTATGGTATGCCTTAGGTTTTATCATTTAGTAAATTAATACCTGTCATAGTTTATTTGAAACTAAATCATTCATGTTTAGTTTTCCTGTCATTTCAGTTTCACACATGTCTGCCTTTATGTTTTTTCACTTTGAAAATGTCATTCCTTATTTACAGTGTCATTGAATATTTTTATGCCCCGAAGGGAGGCATATTAGTTTTCAACTGTCCGTCCGTTCGTCACAATGTTAACTTTTTGCATGAAGGCAACATTAACTTTTTGCATGAAGGCACTTCACTCGCGAACCACTGCACCCAGGACCTTCAGACTTCACATGCTAATAGTAGTTATTGAGTACACAACCCCTATTGACGTTGGGGTCACCAGGTCAAAGGTCAAGGCGCTGCGGGGGAATTTGTCACCATTAGTGACAACTCTTTGTTTTAAATTGGTTATTTATGAAGTGAAAACATCTGCTGCATGTATATACATGTAGCACATGGAGCCTGGCAGTATTTAAGGTGATAAAACTGTTTTTTGTGTTCAGTCTTTTTTTGTGTTCAGTCTTAGAATGCAGTCTTGCCATTGGTCAGTTTAAAAATTAACCTTTACCCTGCTAAATTTCTGGTCCATCATCAGTTTGGGCAGTACCATTTAATATTTGAAGGGATGTTCAATGAAATTTTACTGACTGAATAGGGAACAGTGCAGACCATGATCAAGTGCAGGCTGATCTTGGTCTGCACTGGCCACTTACAGACAGCAGGCTAAAGGTTAAGGTCATAATACACTAATCAGGGTTTTTGAGACTGGTCTCTGGTTTTATTTTACTTCAAACCCATGTTAACCCAGTAGAAAGAACAGAAGCCATCCACAGTTGAAATGTTCTTGATGACAATTTGAGTAAAGACAGTTAGTAATTTTCCCATCACCTCTTGTTCATATGGGGGAATGCTGTTTGTAACCAGTAGAAAACAAGATAGTGCTGTCCTGGTAAGTAATGTCCCGGTAAGAAATGGGAGAATGATGTGTAAGGTAACTTGACCATGGAAGCTATAAAGAATATATTGTGTTAAGTGAGGCTACACCCAACAAAGCCATAGCAACTGTAATCTGTGTACACAACTTGACGAAATATGACCATCTTAACTGGCAGGGTACTAGATTTTCCGTTTCTTGAGCTCCGCACAACCAAAAGGTTAAGTGCATGGTCTGTTATCCATTTCTTGTCATCCACAATATTACTGAAACAAAATTATAATTCAGATGTACACCACACTTGATCTGTAGATCAGGTGAGCATCTTAGAGTCATGTCCCTCCTATATAGTGTCCAGTATTTAGCTTGACTATACCAAGTATATGGAGAGCTATACTCACTCTGGCGTAGGCGTTTTTCCGCATCCCCACCTTGGTTATAGTATTTTAGCTCACCTGAGCTTTTATGACCGCTCAATGTCCGTCATCCGTAGTGCGTCATCAGTCGTGCATCGTCCGTCTGTCAACAATTTCTAAAAAAATCTTCTTGAAAACCACTAGGAAGAATTACACCAAACTTTACAGGAATGATCCTTGGGTGGTCCCCTTCCAAAATTGTTCAGAGAATTGAATTCCATGCAGATGGCTTACAGAGGCTGTAAACCATTTTGAAATGTCCAACAAGCTTCTAGTTTAATAACCGTTCTTGAAAACAAAAATGTGTGCAGAAAAACTTTGAAAATCTTCTTGTCCAAAACCGCAAGGCCTAGAGCCTTGATATTTGGCATGTGACATCATCTAATGGTTCTCTATGAAACTTGTTCAAATTCTGCCCCTGGGGTGAAAAGAGGCCCCGCCCCGGGGGTCCCAAATTTTGCATAAACTTATATAGGAAAAAAACTTTAAACTCTAAAACCACAAGACCTAGGCCTTTGATATTTAGTATGTAGCATTGTCTTGTGGTCCTCTACCAAAATTGTTCAAATTATTACCCTGGGGTGAAAAGAGGCCCTGCCCTTGGGGGGTCTCAAGTTTTACATAGACTTATATAGGAAATTTAAAAAAAAAATCTTCTTGTCTGAAACTGCAAGGCCTAGGCTTTTGATATTTGGTATGTTGCATTGCCTTGTGGTCGTCCACCAAAATTGTTCAAATTATTACCCTGGGGTGAAAAGAGGCCCTGCCCTGAGGGTCTTAAGTTTTACATAAACTTTATATAGGAAAAATGTTTAAAAATCTTAATGCTTGAATTTCTTTACTGCAAGGCATAGGCTTTTGATATTTGGTATGTTGCCTTGCCTAGTGTTCCTCTACCAAAATTATTCAAATTATGCCAATGTGATGAAAAGAGGCCCTGCCCCGGGGGGGTCCCAAGTTTCAACATGAATGTGACCTACTGACCTACTTCCTTTAATTTTAGCATCAGTTTGCAATTTGAAACATGTGGACCCTTATTACTCAGGTGAGCGATCCAGAGTCATCATGACCGTCTTGTTTACACTTTCTCTTTTACCTCCTTATCTCTGTAATTATTTGATGGATTTTATTCAAACTGAAAGTAGTTGTTCCACATCATCTCAGACATCATATTACACAAGGCCCATAACTCTGGTACCAGTATTTAATGAATTATACCCACTTTTACTTAGAATTTAAGGTTAAAGTTTTGGCTTTCACTATATCCCAGTTATTACTAAATGGATTTGATTCAAACTTAAAATAGTTCAACATCATCACCCACATCATATGACACAAAGGCCATAACTCTTGCACCAATATTTTATGAATTACTCCCCCTTTTTACTTAGAATTTCAGGTTAAAGTTTTGATACACTTTCACTTTATCTCAGTTATAACTAAATAGATTTGATTCAAACTTAAAATAGTTGTTCACCTTTATCATGCACATCATGCAACACAAGGTGCATAACTCTGGCACCATTTTTTCATGAATTATGCCGCCTTTTACTTAGAATTTAAGGTTAATTTTGATGCAAATGCATTTGATTCAAACTTGAATTAGTTTTTCCACATCATCACCCACATCACATGACCTAAGGTGCATAACTCTTGCAGCAATATTTTATGAATTATGCCCCCTTTTTGATACACTTTATCTGTACCTCTCTTATTACTTAATATTTTTGACACAGACTCGAGCTATTGTGCAATATCTTCATCCACCATTGGGGTCATTAAACACTCCAATGACAGCTCCAGTTTCCTCAGTTGTGCCCAGTTTCACTATCCAGCGTCGAAATAGATGTAGTTGAGCGTGCTGTCTCCTGTGAAGCTCTTGTTGATTGATTTCAGTGAAATCACAATTGTTTTTTTCAAAATTGAGCTCCATGTTTTATAGATCACTGCATCATGTGTGCATGATATTTAGACACAGTTTTTCACATGTATGTTTATATATTGCATGTTACTTACAGTATTTGCATGATCAGAAGATTCTGCACAGGGATATGAAGACAAAAAACATTTTCCTGAAGGAAGATTTGGCTGTAAAGCTAGGAGATCTGGGGATTGCAAAGTATGTGTTTTGTAGAGAAATTAGTGCTTTATATTTAATCATTTATTTTGTAATTTCTTTTTATGCATGAAATAAGCTATGGTTTATTTTATAATATCTTTTTAATAATGTTAGTTACTGGATGTAGAAAGATCCAAATATGGAAAGATTATTACTACAGGTCCTTCTTTCTTGTATGGAACAGAGACCCTAGCTTAATTATTTTTTTGAAATATTAGTGCAGTTAATGCCTATAAAATAATACTTCTGAAATTGGTATTTAAAAACTAGCAGTTGGTTCACTAATATCTTAATTAAGTGATTTACCTTGTGTTTTGATAAAGGGAGTGTTTTGACTGAAATATTAATAAAAAAGATCGGGAATTATAATTGAGCCACGCCATGGGAAAACCAACATAGTGGCTTTGCGACCAGCATGGATCCAGACCAGCCTGCGCATCTGCGCAGTCTGATCAGGATCCATGCTGTTTACTTTCAAAGCCTATAGCAATTAGAGAAACCATTAGCGAACAGCATGGATCCTGACCAGACTGCGTGGATGCGCAGGCTGGTCTGGATTCATGCTGGTCGCAAAACCACTGTGTTGGTTTTCTCATGGCGCGGCTCATATTTTCTGTTATACATTGATTTAGGATTAGGAAGCATCTGTTAAAGAAGAAAAATACAGAAACACAGAAAAAGTAAAAAAAAATTTTAAAAGGTTACAATAAATCCCAATCTACATCGTCTTACAAAAACATGTTTCTAAAAACAGATATAATTTTTTTTTTATTATTATAATTGAGCATGGAGTTATAGCCCCATTGTATGTCTATCATGTGCATGGGAGATGTCTAAATATAAGTATGTTCTTTTAATGAATGCAATTTGTTATGTTTTATTCATTTATTCAGTAACAGGTATTTTTTTCAAATCAACAGTGAAACCTTTATTAACCTTTTAATTTTAGCCCTTGGTGGCTAGTGATTCTGCTTTTGCAACCAGTGCAGACCAAAATCAGCCTGCACATCCGTACAGGCTTATCATGGTCTGCACTGTTCGCTGTTCAGTCAGTAAATTTAAGTAAACACCCCTTCAAGTAATAAATGGTATTGCCCAAATTGGACGATTGACCAGTCCATTTTAGAAATTCAGCAGGGTGAAGGTAAAGCTGCCAGCCAAGGGTGTGACATAGTCTGACTGCTTAAGACAGGAAGCTGCTTAAGTCACGTTAAAATTAGAACAAAAAGTCAATTTGGGAAGCTAACTGTTCAGTTTGCTTAAGGCATACATATGTGGTTGTTTAATACAGATGGCTGGTAAAGAAGGTTCATTATAAAACTGCTGTTCTTGTCACTTTTCGGGGATGTTTTAACAGGAGAGAAAACATGTGTTAACAGAGAGATTCTCACACTCAAGTGCTGTTAAAACACCTTTTATATAATAATTTTTATGTGTGTTCCATGAAAAAGCGTAAACATATTTCATGGAAATTGCTGAAAATGATGGATAATGCATTCATTTTTTTTAGATTTTTACAGATTTTGTGCTAGAATAGCGTTAGCGCATGTTCATTTTGTGTTATAACATTTTCAGAATCACTTGGATACGTTGGTACCCTCGCCCTGCCGGGATACGGCAGCCAAAAATCCCTTGGTATTCTGCAGATGTTATAACACAAAAAAACATGCGTTATCCCTACATTTGTATGTTTTTTTTACACCAGTAAATTCTAATCTTGAAGAGAACATTTGTGTTGTGCATCATTGTAAAGAACACTATGCTGTTAATCAAAGTTTTTTCAGGGGAGTGGGGATGCACATAGAGTATCCCTTGTTCATACAATTCAAATTTTTGTTATTCAGTCTCAAAAAGTATTGAACCCAGAGTCATCAGACCTGGACATAGGATTGTCATTCAGCATGTGGTATTTTAATTTGGAGTAAAATGCCTAAAGTTTGTGTTGCATGTATCTCAAAAAGTATTTGACCTTATAGTACAAACAAACATCATATGAATGTTATTTAGCTTGTGAAGTTACTAGTGCACCAATCCTGGGGTTCTGTTTGAGATTTCACATGGCCAGACCAGAGTATGGCCTGTGACATAGTCAAAAATATACATTGAAAGGGCATAAAAGTTTGTGTTGCCTGTATCTTAAAAAGTATTTGACTCAGAGTCATAAAACCTAAAAGGGTTGTTATAAAGCATGACATGCTTCACTTTGTGAAGTTGTGCACCTGGAGTTCAATTTAAGATTTCACTGAGCCAGACGGCAGTTATGGTCCTTGACTACACAGTAAGTCATTAGAAGTTTGTGTTGCATATATCTTAAACAAGAAGTATCTCTAAAAAAGATACACAGCCGCATAAGTCAATGCACACTTTAAGCTACGAAACGTGCACTTTTACATACGATCGGGTATTTATAAAGCAAAACAAAATGTAGATTTTAATGTAAAATTTTCATGTTTTTTATGTAGAACATATTTTACAGAACACATATTTTACATAATAATTATATAAATCATAATCTAGGATACTTTGACAAAAAATTAAGACTAAAAAGGCGGGGCCGAAAAGTGGGGGACGAAATGACCATTTTTGAAATCGTCAAGGGATACAAAATGACCTAAATGGAGAGGAGTTGACTGGGGGACAAGTTGACTAGGTGACGAGTTGATTGTAAATCATTTATTTGAGAGCACTCCGTATCAGAGTGGCAGAGTTGGCAGGTTTGTAGTCGAACTCTGCCGCAGTTTCACTACTGAGGGGATTCAGGTTTATGATGTAAGCTATTTCCACAGGAGTCTTGCAACGGATTATACTGTCTAACAATACAGCTCAGAGCACCTGCACACCCCTTAAGAAAATATCATCTATTCCATTTGAAAACCTGTGGAATTTTTCATCCACCAATTAAAATGTACAGTTTTAATCAGACCTTCACCCCAGATATTTACAGGAAGTAATGATGAAATCAAAACCGGCCAAATATTTGACTTTGAGTCATGAAACCATGTAGAAATATTACTCAGCATATAAATTTCTGCACTTGAGTTTTGTTTTAGATTTCACCCTACAAAACCATAGTTATGGACTTTAACTTTGTCAAAAATATGTGTTACAGGCATAAAAGTTTGTGTCACATGTATCTCAAAAAGTATTTGACCTGGAGTCTGAAAGCATTAGAGGGTTGTTATTTAGCATGTGGTGGTGCACCTGGTGTTGTTTGGGATTGCACTTAGCCACACTTATGGCCCTTGACTTAGTTAAAAATACACCTGAAGTGCTTCAGAGTTTATTGTCCCCCACATTTTTTGACGAAAAAAAGGGGGACATAGAAATAGGCTGTGTCCTTCTGTCCATCCGTCCTTCTGTCCGTCAGTCCATCCATCACACTTTGTGTCCGGTCCATAACTCTGCCATCCATGTAGGGATTTTGAAATAACTTGGTTTAAATGTTCCCCATAATAAGACGACATGCCATGTCTAAGACCCATACCCCTAACTCCAAGGTCACACTTTGAGGTCATTGGTTGACAGTGTCTGTTTTGTGTCCGGTCCATTATAAACTCTGCCATTCATCAAGGGATTTTGAAATTACTTGGCACAAATGTTCTCAATAAGAGGACAACATGTCATGGTTCTCAATAAGAGGACAACATGTCATAGTTCTCAATAAGAGGACAACATGTCATAGTTCTCAATAAGAGGACAACATGTCATAGTTCTCAATAAGAGGACAACATGTCATGGTTCTCAATAAGAGGACAACATGTCATAGTTCTCAATAAGAGGACAACATGTCATGGTTCTCAATAAGAGGACAACATGTCATAGTTCTCAATAAGAGGACAACATGTCATGGTTCTCAATAAGAGGACAACATGTCATGGTTCTCAATAAGAGGACAACATGTCATAGTTCTCAATAAGAGGACAACATGTCATAGTTCTCAATAAGAGGACAACATGTCATAGTTCTCAATAAGAGGACAACATGTCATAGTTCTCAATAAGAGGACAACATGTCATAGTTCTCAATAAGAGGACAACATGTCATGCACAAGACCCAGACCCCAAGCTCTAAGGTGAAGATCACACTTAGAGGTTAAAGGTTAACATGGTCTTTTTCTTGTCCGGTCAATAACTCTACTATTCATCGAGGGATTTTAAAATTACTAGGCACAAATGTTCCCTAAAATTAGTTGCTGTATCATGTGCAGGACCCAGACCTCTAGCTCGAAGGTCATGGTCACCTTTGGAGATACAACTTTTTTTGTAGACTTTTTTATGCATTGGTGTATATTCAAATAACTTGGCATAATTATATTCACCATTACAAGACATTGTGTCATATGCAAAGGTCAAGGTCATAGGCACCCAAGTTAACTTTCTTTTTTTTTGTTCATTAGATTAGCTCCCTTTTATATGATAACATATAATACATGTGTTTTTATATCAGTTTCCCCACTATTTTAAAGGTGACATTATATTTTAAGTAAGATTTTTGAGATTGATAGCTATAATAAAAAGCTGTTATCAATTGTAGACTTGTAGAATGCAAGCCCAGATTCAGGTTATAAGTTAGTGGTAAATTCTTCTGTGAAAACCCTTTTTTTGCCACAAAATCAAAAGGGAAGACAACATTGTTAAGATATTGTTAAGGAATTTGTGAACAAACATTATCATTTTCATGAAGCCAGAAGCTGTAATTCAACCTCTTGGTATTTATTGGGTCATTATATTTTATACCTGAATGAAAAAGTGACATGTATGTAATTGTAAATTATTTGGTAGTAAAAACATAGGTACAGGTGTCTGAATTTCACCTATTACTAGAATCATAAATCTGACATTAAAGAGCTATAAAATCTATAGGTTTTTATATTTTATAGCCACCTTTTCTTACATGAATTTTACATGTGTCTTAACAGCTGTTGTTCCTAAAGAGCGTTATAAATCAAAATTACTGCACTTTCCCTTCAATTTGAAGGTCTTTGCCAGTGAAAATAACTTTAACAATGAAAAAGTTTCAAAAATGTAAATGTTTCACATAAGAAATTTAGGGTCTCTAAATGTGCCAATAGTTGAGCATACATGTATTCACACATTGGATTATAATTCAGCCTTACGGTAGTTGACCCATAAATAACACTCAGCAAATTTTGCCCAATTTGGTATTCTCGTCTTGTTATTGCAGTATTCTTCAGCTTATATAGCTCATTCAAGCAGTGATTTTCGTACCAAAAGTAGAATGCTGAAATCACACACTGAGATAAGGGTTTTCTTGACAACCGGAAAATACTGAAATCAAGTATGAAGAATACGTACTGTGGTAATCAAACAAAAAATAATGATTGTCATAAAGGGGCATCTACATTAAAACCTGGTTAACAGTTGCAGTAGTTTATTAATGTCCTTCCTATATGCAGTAACAACTAACAAGAATCATTCCGACTATGCCCACCCTGCCATCAGTAAACAACTCAAAATTTTATGTTTTAACATGACGAAAAATGTATTTGTAGCTGCAGTCAAAATATATTGAGCTAACTTATATAATACTCTGATTATGAATTATTAGGGGGCTTGAATTCAAGGAAAACACATTTTGGAACTGTTCATTGTATGCATTGAAAGGTTGGTTTTTTTCTGCAGATTTTTGTCTATTTTTCTTTTTTTTTTTTTTACAGGACTTTTGAAATTGTGAAAAATACATACATGGCACCTAAAAATAAGTCAGTAAACTATGTGGAAGTCACTCAGCAGTGAGTTGATATAAAGTTATGAAAAAACTAGCTGCTTCTTATTAGTTCACCTAAACTGTTGTCTATCGTTTTTCGTCTTGCATCAACATTTTTACTTAAACATCTTCTCCTCTGAAACTACTGCCAGTACTGGTCAGATTTACATCAAACTTTGTCAGTAGCATCCTAGCATAGACCTCTATCAAGTTCGTTCAAATGGTGCTGGAGGTAAAAACAGAAATACCTCCAATGAACCGCTTGATGGATCTTCATCAAACTTGGTCTGTACTGCCATTGTAAGGTCCTCTCCCAAATCTGTTCAAATGGTTCTGCTTGGTGCCTTTAGGGGACACCAGAACTAAAAAATAGAAAAAAAATAACTTTGTTCTAATGGTAATTAATTGGTTGTCACAGCAAAATATAGAAAAAAACTGTAAATAAATTTTATTTTACTGAACTTTGTAAAGGATGTTCACCAAACTTGGTCAAAAGCAAGGTCAGGTGATCAGGTCCTCTTCAGGTGAGTGTCTTGGGCCCATTGCAATAGGCCTTTTATACTTATACACTTTAAGGTAATTTATTACACTGTTATATACAATACAGTGATCTGTTTGGGTGAATTCAATGAGTTTCCAAGTTTATGTATAGTTCAGTATAGAATATACTCAGTATCCAATATGAAAATATATTGGACAGTCACAAGGTACAAATACAAATTGCTGATTGGAAGAGAAAAATATGTAAAGAATGATAATTGAATAACAGGCTAAGTAAAACAAGATTTATGATTTACAAGTGGGGGCATGCCCCTTCCACAAATATTAATACTTGAAGTTAGATTTTGTGTGTTAATCTCTTTTTCTGCTCCTGTGTTATGAAATATGTCTATTCTGTGTGTTTCAGAGTGTTGGATTTGAATCAGAGTAAAGCTGACACATTTATAGGAACGCCGTCATACATGAGCCCAGAATTGTTCTCTGGACAGTCCTATAATCATAAGGTAATGTGTCTTGTCATGAGGTTTTTGCAGTATTCATTTGGGATAAACTCATACAATCATGCCACATGAGGCATATAGAGAACCAGTGTTTTTTCCAACCAACTTGGGAATGGGGCGGGGGCCTTTACAATTGGGAAAAATGCGTCGGAAAATGCCTAATTTAAGAATTGTTAAAACTAATATCTTCTGTTAAAATGTCACATTTAAATGAGAAAATGGCTACAATTTATCATTATGCATTAATTTAGCAAACTGTCTGTGTTTCAAATTGTTTATAGTTTTAGTCTTATTTGAAAAAGTTGGAAATAAAGAAAATATAATTAACTTTGGGTGTTTTAGCCTTGAAATTGGGAAAAAAACATACTATTTTCCTTTAGGATTAGGGCCCTATTTCGGCCCCAAACTGGCTAGAAAAAAAACCACTGAAAACTGTTACTCAGCTGTTTTATAATGTTAAGACTTTCACTACCAATGAAAACAACCTCTAAGAATTGATCAGGGCCTCCATGGCCAAGTGGTTATGGTTGCTGACTTGAATCTCTTACCCCATGCTGCTGTGTGATCATGGTTTTGGATGTAGAATTAAGGAAAAGAATGGTGGTTCTACTACCAGCATGTGCCTGAATAATGCTAATAGAGGACTCCGGTCTTCTTCCACTACTATCATTAATATTCAGCATGCGAAGTTGTGCACCTGGATTTTTGTTGGTCAGACCAGAGCTATGGCCCTTTATTAAGTCAGAAATATGCATAATCTTAGTGCTGATAGGTTTCTGTTGCATGTATCTCAAAAGCGTCCATTCTTGCATATAAGACACACTCGCTTATAAAATGCACCCCGACATTGGACACACAATCTGGGGTCTTTTGAACTGACACTTGTTTTAGACGCGGTAATATTTTGACATCAACAATGTCAAAAATTTGTAGAAATGCATTATTTTCTCATACATTGTATGTTTTTTAAAATGAAATGGCAGACAGTCTTCGATTTTATTGTTATAAAATGCAGACTTCTTTCGTAAAATGTTAAAACAGACTTAGTTTTTACTTAAAGTGTTATTTTCAACAATAAAACACATTTAAATGATTTAGAAACGTTGAATTTAGGTATATATAATGTCCGAATATTTTTTACATTATTTCACGATATTACTCAACAAAATAGAACAAATTATTTTAAAAGACAGTTTTCTAGTGTAGATATTTTTTACCAGAATTCCCATCTTGGAAGATATTATTTTATGAATTTTTGAGCAATGTTATTTTTCAAAAGGCTATTGATTTTTTTGAAGCTTTTTGACACACATGGCTTCCCAAAGCAGGGTCATCTTATTTGAGGATGACACTGTGGCATGTGCGATTTCCATGTTTGTAGTTGTAGATAGGATAAGTTCCTTCAAAAGTTTGGAGAGAGCACAAAAGTTAGCATCCAATTGCTTTAGATGAGGACAGCAAAGAAATAAAATGTAATTCTAATATTGAAACATTTGATACTAATAAATTATTTTTTAGACTGATATCTGGGGATTGGGATGCTGTGCCTATGAAATGATGACATTAAAACGAGCATTTCAAGGGAAAGCATTGTGGACTCTAATACGAGAAATAAAGAATGGGCGAGTGCTTCATCTGCCAGACACATACAGTTTAGAGATTCGCACACTTATACAGGAGATGATGTCACAGAAACCAGAAGACAGGCCAAGTGCCAAGGAAATTGTGCAGAATGATTTATTGTCGTATCATATGGTAATTGTTGTAAAGTTCTTGTTAATTATGTCTCCTGCATATAGTGGGGAGAGACATATTGATTTAATGCTGTCTGTCTGTTCATCTGTCACAAAGTTTGTCCATGCAACTCCTCCGACACCACTGGGCAGATTTACACCAAACTTCACAGAAGTGAACATTGCCAAGCCTAATTGTGCATATTATCAGCATTTTCTAGTTTGATGATTTTCAGCAGAGTTATGGCCCATGATTTTTCATATTTTACCTTGTCCCGGAAACTGCTCTGATACCACTAGGAGAAATAACATGAAACTTCAAAAAAGTGAACATTGCCAAGCTTTTTTTTTGCATACCTTCAGCATGTTTCAGTTTGATGTTTTGCAACAGAATTATTGATTCATCAAATTTTATGATGTTTTAGCCACTTCTCTTATATTAATTTGAAAGGCCCCTGATTTATCATATTTTACAGTGTTTACACTTCTTGCTATTTACAATTAGGCTGAATTTCACCAAACCTCATGAGTGGTTGGTGTGAAGCATTGTTGTTCATATCGTCATGATCTGATTAAAATTGAGCCATACCATGAGAAAACCAACATAGTGGCTTTGCGACCAGCATGGATCCAGACCAGCCTGCGCATCCGCGCAGTCTGGTCAGGATCCATGCTGTTCGCTAACAGTTTCTCTAATTGTAATAGGCTTTGAAAGCGAACAGCATGGATCCTGACCAGACTGCGCGGATGCGATGGTTGGTCTGGATCCATGATGGTCGCAAAGTCACTATGTTGGTTTTCTCATGGTGCGGCTCAGATGACTTTCAGCAGAGTCTTGACCCTTGATTTGTCAAATTTTTGATCTGTGCTACTTCTGCTATATATCACTGGTTGGAATATCACCAAACTTCACAGGAGTTACCGCTGCTAGTTGTGTATATCGTTGGAATGTTATGATTCAGTGATTTTCTCTGGAGTTATGGCCCTTACTCTGTGGCATTTTATGGTTTTAGCTCACCAGTCAGGTAGTGACAGGGTGAGCTTTTGTGATCGCCCCTTCGTCCGTCGTCTGTTGTCCGTCGGCATCCGTCGTCTTTCACAATTTCTTGTGAACACAGTAGAGACCACATTTTGCAATTGATTTTAATCAAACTTGCACACAACTTGTATTGGCATAATATCCCGGATCCTTTCGAAAACTGGCCAGATTCCTTCATAAGTTCCAGAGTTATGGCCCCTTAAAGGGCCAAAATTTGCTATTTTGGCTTGTGAACATGATAGAGACCACATTTGAGTCGGCATTCGTCGTCTTTCACAATTTCTTGTGAACACAGTAGAGACCACATTTTGCAATTGATTTTAATCAAACTTGCACACAACTTGTATTGGCATAATATCTCGGTTCCTTTCGAAAACTGGCCAGATCACATCATGGGTTCCAGAGTTATGGCCCCTTAAAGGGCCAAAATTTCCTATATTGGCTTCCGAAGTCATAGAGAGACTTCATTGTGCCCCCCATGAGTGGTGGGGGCATATAGATCTGGTCTTGTCCGTGTGTGCGTCAGTGCGTCCATCCGAAGTTGGTGATGCACCTAGCTCAAAAAGTATTTGATATAGATTCATGAAACCTTGCATGAGTCATGATATGAACTTGTGCACCTCCTATTTTTCATCTTGGTCCGCCTCCGATTTCCAGAGTTATCGCCCCTGAAATAGCCAAAAATGCTCAGTTTCACCTTGTGATGCGCCTAGCTCAAAAAGTATTTAATATAAATTTATTAAACCTTGCATAAGTCTTTATCATGATATAAACTTGCATACTTCTTATTTTTCATCTAGGTCCTCCCCCTACTTCCAAAGTTATGGCCCCTGAAATAGTCAAAAATGCACATTTTCACCTCAAAAAAGTATTACATATAAATTGATTAAACTTGCATGAGTCTTTATCATGATATGAACTTGTGCACCTCCTATTTTTTTGTCTGCCTCTGCCCCATATTTGCAGAGTTATGGCCCCTGAAATAGTTAAAAATGCACATATTCACCTTGTGACACACCTAGTTCAAAAAGTATATGATACAAATGGTTGAAAACTTGCTTGAGTCTTTATCATGATATAAACATGCACACCTCTTATTTTTTGGCTGGCTCCACCCCCCATTTTTAAAGTTATGGCCCCTGAAATAGTCAAAAATGTACATTTTCACCTAATTATGTGCCTAGCTCAAAAAGTATTTGATGTAAATTAATGAAACCTTGCTTGAGTCTTCATCATGATGTGTCCTTGCAAACTTGGCATTCTTCTTGAGAATCTTAGTGCTATTACAGAGTTATGGCCTTTGAAATAGCCAAAATAAAGGATTTTTTGTTTGTGATGCTCATAGCTCATAGCTCAAAAAGTATATGGCCTAGAATAATGAATCCTTTTCATAAAATGTTTGTTGAGACTATACCCGCTTAAGAATTCAAAATTTAGAATTATTGCCCCTTATTTGTGACAAATGTACCAGTGGGGGCGCACCCTGTGTCCTACAGACACATTCTAGTTTATGGTTTGATTTGATACAAACTTGCAAGATATCTTTAGCAACAATAGATCTTGGATTCCATGATAAATCCTTCAGATCCAGTCATAGGTTCCGGAGTGATGGCCCCTAATTGACCCCTGAAAAAGCCAGAATTTGTTAATTTTTACCTTGTGAAAAACTGGTTTTTCTAGGGTCAAAAACTAGGTCACCAGGTCAAATCATAGAAAAACTGTGAACACTGTAGAGGTCACATTTTTAGTCTGGTTGTCATGAAACTTGGTCATGATGTTTGCCTTGATGATTTCTTGCATGGGTTCGCAACTGTGGTCAAAAACTAGGTCACCCTTTCAAATCAAAGGAAAACCTTGTGAACACACTAAAAGCCACATTTTGAGTCTAATTGTCAAGGGAAATTGTTAGAATGGTTGTCTTGATGATATCTCCATCGAGTTCCAAACTGGATCATCAGGGTTCAAAAACTAGGTCACCCTCTCAAATCAAAGAAAAAGCTTGTGAACACGCTAGAGGTCACATTTAAAGTCCAATAGTTGTGAAAACATGTCATTATGTTTTCATTGATAATTTCTCGGTCAAGTTCAAAACTGGGTCATCTAGGGTCAAAAACTAGGTCACCCAAATAAATCAAAGAAAAACCTTGTGTACACTATATAAGCCACAATTTAAGTGTAATTATCATGAGAACTTGTTAGAATGTTTGTCTTGATAATATATCTCCGTCAGTTTCGAAAATGGGTTTTCTGGGGTCAAAAACTAGGTCACCCAGACAAATCAATTAAAACATTGTGAATACTCTAGAGGCCACATTTTAAGTTCAGTCATCATGAAACTTGGTCATAATGTTTGCCTTGATGATTTCTTGGTTGAGTTTGAAACTGGGTCATTACTCTCCACTTTAACTAGGAAGCAGTTATCTTTGTTGGCCATGACTCTCAGGTGAGTGGTGTAGGGCCACTTTTGCCCTCTTATTTAATGGAAAATAGTGGGAGAGACATTATGTTTTTCTTGAAAAACAACCGTTAGTTTTTCTCTCATATTTTATTCTTCACCCTAGAATCATTGAACTAGTGACATAAACATATTTTATTGAAAGTAGACATTTGATTTAAACAGTTCATACAGAGAATATTTGTTTGATTTTTTGTTGATACAGACTACAGAATTAATTTCTTTATAATCATGAATGCTAAGTGCCAGGGTCAGTGTAGAAATTGTTGTGGAGACAAAATTACATGTTCACAAAGTACAAGATCTCTTTGATGAAAAACAAGCTGAGTAATAAACAGAAAATATATTATTCTGAGTGACCTAGATTACATTTCACTGATAAAACTACGCATTTTATCAGTGTGCATGAATTTATTTGTTTTATTGTACCTTTTCAAAGATTAAGAAATATAGATAATAAAATTTGATGTAGAAAACTCATTTACTTTTTTTCTGTTGTAGGGTACTGCACATGATGTGATAAAAACCTTACCACGTCCGCACGAGCAGGTTGAAAAGAAACGGCGGACTCGCTCTTCACGTGCAATAGGTGGCTCAGGGTCAGGGTCATTAAAACAGGTGCTTCTACAAATGAACCAATCGCAAGAGGAAAAGTTTAAAAATACTATTGAAAATGTGTGCGAAAAAATTAACACATTAAGACTATCCGAAAAGGGTACAATGAATGACGAAGCATTTGATACTTTTGTTTATAAAGGTGATAGTGATAGTGAGGAAGAATTAGAAGCTGCCGGTACAATACTCGATAAAAGTTTGTTAAAACAGTATACAGAACAGCTAGATACGTTTGTGTTCAAGGGAGAGGGGATTCTAGATTCAGACAGTGATTATTCTACTGGAGGGTCGGTCAAAAATAAAAGTTCAAAAGACCATATAGAAGACGATGAGGATGATGTTAGTCGGACTTTATTGAAACAGTATTCTCAAACGTTAGAAGAAGATGGTGAGGTGGAGGCGGAGGTGGAAAAGGTTTCTGAGGGTGAGGGTAATGGACAGGTGGAGGATGAGGATTCAGGTTGGGGGCGTTCAAAGTCCCCAGCGACTAGTACAAATTTTGAAGAAACCTTTGTCAGTAAATATCAGTATAAAGGGCTTAAAGATACACTTGCTATAAGACCTGACAAGAGATGGTCTAAGTATCAAAGCGATTCGAGAGATGTGTTTTCTCCTAACCGCATTGTAGAGGAGAAAAGTTCAAAGAAAAATGTTCAAAAATATGAAAGTGATACTGTCAGAAAATCTCCGGGTATACCAAAAGGAATTTCGTTGTCGGCATCAATGTCGAGTACTGACTCATTAAGTGCATCTAGGCAGAAAGTAGCAGACCCTAGATTGAATAGAACTCTTAGTTTAGAAAATAAATCTTCAAAGTCAAAAACAGGAAAAATGAGAACTTGTGACAGAATTGAACAGTCTGCTAAAAGTACTGCAGTAAAACAAAAATCTCCAAAAACAGCTTTTGTAGATATTGAACCCATTTTGTCTGATGATTATGTTGATGAACCGGATGTTAATGTTAAAGATGTTGTTGCACATTTACGTGAAAATATAACACCATATACCTCCGTGGACTTACATTCTGAGACAATCCGGTCACATGGTTCTGATGATATGATGCATAGCCAGGTAGGTTGATCTGAGATTTATTTATTAGGGTCATTGATATGAGAAATTTGCAGTTTCATTGTCTTTTATCTTTATATCCCTGGAAGGAAGCATTTAGTAATCACAATGTCTGGCTGGGAAAACAACTTAACAGTTGAACATATTATTTGCCATTGGGATTAGAACCAAACTGATCTGAAAAAAAAGAAAAAAACCCACTGCACAGACATTGGCACTCGGGGTTATTCTTCAAAGAAACGAGAATTATACAAGACATATGTCAGCTAACAGACAAAACCGCTGTCGAGTAAAGGATAAAGATATAGATAGGGGCTAGTAGTCGAGTAAAGGATAGAGATATAGGTAGGGGCTAGTAGTCGAGTAAAGGATAGAGATATAGGAAGGGGCTAGTAGTCGAGTAAAGGATAGAGATATAGGAAGGGGCTAGTAGTCGAGTAAAGGATAGAGATATAGGTAGGGGCTAGTAGTCGAGTAAAGGATAGAGATATAGGAAGGGGCTAGTAGTCGAGTAAAGGATAGAGATATAGGTAGGGGCTAGTAGTCAAGTAAAGGATAGAGATATAGGTAGGGGCTAGTAGTCGAGTAAAGGATAGAGATATAGGTAGGGGCTAGTAGTCGAGTAAAGGATAGAGATATAGGTAGGGGCTAGTAGTCGAGTAAAGGGTAGAGATATAGGTAGGGGCTAGTAGTCGAGTAAAGGGTAGAGATATAGGTAGGGGCTAGTAGTCGAGTAAAGGATAGAGATATAGTTAGGGGCTAGTAGTCAAGTAAAGGATAGAGATATAGGTAGGGGCTAGTAGTCGAGTAAAGGGTAGAGATATAGGTAGGGGCTAGTAGTCGAGTAAAGGATTGAGATATAGGTAGGGGCTAGTAGTCGAGTAAAGGGTAGAGATATAGGTAGGGGCTAGTAGTCGAGTAAAGGATTGAGATATAGGTAGGGGCTAGTAGTCGAGTAAAGGATAGAGATATAGGAAGGGGCTAGTAGTCGAGTAAAGGATAGAGATATAGGAAGGGGCTAGTAGTCGAGTAAAGGATTGAGATATAGGTAGGGGCTAGTAGTCGAGTAAAGGATTGAGATATAGGTAGGGGCTAGTAGTCGAGTAAAGGGTAGAGATATAGGTAGGGGCTAGTAGTCGAGTAAAGGATTGAGATATAGGTAGGGGCTAGTAGTCGAGTAAAGGGTAGAGATATAGGTAAGGGCTAGTAGTCGAGTAAAGGACTTAGATATAGGAAGGGGCTAGTAGTCGAGTAAAGGGTAGAGATATAGGTAAGGGCTAGTAGTTAGAGTAAAGGATAGAGATATAGATAGGGGCTAGTAGTCGAGTAAAGGGTAGAGATATAGGTAGGGGCTAGTAGTCGAGTAAAGGACTGAGATATAGGAAGGGGCTAGTAGTCGAGTAAAGGATAGAGATATAGGTAGGGGCTAGTAGTCGAGTAAAGGATAGAGATTTAGGTAGGGGCTAGTAGTCGAGTAAAGGATAGAGATATAGGTAGGGGCTAGTAGGTAGATACATGTTGAGGACTTAGTATCACCGCCAAGCAAAAATTACATATAAAACATACTGATTCAGTTATGTAACACCTTCTTTTCAAGGAAAAGATACTTAATTGTGTATTGTGTCATACGTAAATGACTCCCTGTTTTTGTGTAAGTTTAAAGGTTGCAATTTGTCTCTTGGTTAGTTTAAATCTTGTTTTACAGGAACTTTCTCCAAGTAAAGGAAAGAAGAAAAAAGCCAATTATCTTAAGAAACAATCAGAAGGTAAGTCATTTATAGGTAAACAACTTTTTTATCAATAAATATTTGTATGTGTACAGGTTTAGTGTTTTTCTCAACAATTTTTCAGTCATATAAGTGATGGTGTCTACATGTAGCAGTGAGCGCAATGCCCACCTTTATAGTGCTGCCTTACTGGAATATCATGCCGTACACATGCACACACTCTAAATCCTAAATGCAAAGCGAAGAAGTTACTAGAACCATCTCTTACATATTTGATATGACACAGTCAGGGAGCGAAACCTGCAACTTCCAGCACTCAAAGTGGATATTACGAAATATATGCAAGTTGGACTTTTGGAGCGAAATGTTTATACAAGAAGGAAGAAGCGCATATTTCTAGATGCATAGCTAATAATCTTAATATTACATAATATCATTGACATTTGCCCTTATGATGAATAGAACACTACATGAGCCGTGCCATGAGAAAACCAACATAGTGGGTTTGCGACCAGCATGGATCCAGACCAGCCTGCGCATCCACGCAGTCTGGTCAGGATCCATGCTGCGCGGATGCGCAGGCTGGTCTGGATCCATGCTGGTCGCAAAGCCACTATGTTGGTTTTCTCATGGCGCGGCTCACATGCCTTTGTTCTTTAGACAAAGATAAATTGATTACTTCTATAATTGGCATGACAAATGATCTCTTGAAATTTCTGAATATTTGTCTTTCAAAAATGTAAGATTTCATTCCCACTTGAGTAAAGCATGCCACAGATTTTTTAAAACAAAAATTGTTTTTAATTTTATGACCTATTTTGTATTGTAAGTGGCTATAATCCTATGTCACTGCACATATAAGGACATAAAATGAATTTAAAAACAGATAGCAAAGTTTCGTATCAGTTACAAGTATAGGGGATGAAAATCCCCGAGACGGTAACGTCCGTATATAGTTATTTGTCTTTGTTGTCTGCATATACTGAGGCAATGTTTTTGATGTTTTCCGGTTCCAGTTTATGTACACGCCGCAGACTGGTTGTCTGCATGAACATCCGAGCACCCCGAATCAGTCACAGAAATGCGTAAACCGCGTCAACATGCATCTTTTACTTCTTTTTTGTAATGAAAACTGTACATGCAACTGAAAAACACTTTTAAAACAGCAAGGAAGTGTAAAGGTCGTCAAGTTTCTGCGAGAAGTGCAAACAAACAAAAAAATTCTTAAAGCCAGTGCGAGAACGCAATGAATGACGTCACCGTCATGGCTTCCCATAAATTTTACAAGATATGATATATGATGACACTAAATGTAAACTTAAGAGCGAGGTTTTACTTTCTTTTGAGTGTTAAATATTTCTTTGTAAGTTGATATATAAAAGATAAATCCACATGCTAGGCGGTGCCTTAATTCATATTAGTTCTAAATAGGTAATCAAGTAGCACTTTAGGGCTAGTCGGATAATATCCTAATTTTTTCCCAGTTTAAAGTGGCATTTTCATGGTTCCTGTTTTTGTTTCATTGTGGACCTATACTTGACATTTTGGTAACATTTTCAAGTAGATTTTTTGCATTTATAGACATTTAAACAAACCTTATTACACTTGTATTCATACCCACATTTTAGCTCTCAGTTTGGAAGATATTCCATAGTGTTGACCTGTCGGATGAAAAATCTTTCTTGGAAGATACATGACCCCTACTTTTCGTCATGTTTTTATATGCCCGTTTGAAAAACGGGACGTATTATGGGAACGTCCCTGGAGGGCGGGCGGGCGAGCGGGCGGCGTCCACAGACTTTGTCCGGAGCATATCTTCTACATGCATGAAGGGATTTTGATGAGACTTGGCACAGTTGTTCACCATCATGAGACGGAGTGTCATGCGCAAAAACCAGGTCCCTAGGTCTAAGGTCAAGGTTACACTTAGGGGTCAAAGGTCAAATTCAGGAATGACTTTGTCCGGAGCATATCTTCTTCATGCATGGAGGGATTTTGATGAAAGTTGGCACAATTGTTCATCATCATGAGACAGAGTGTCATGCGCAAGAACCAGGTCCCTAGGTCTAAGGTCAAGGTCACTCTTAGAGGTCAAAGGATACAAGAAAGAAAATTTTGTCCGGAGCATATCTTCTTCATGCATGGAGGGATTTTGTTATAACTTGGCACAAATGTTCACCACCATGAGGCGGAGTGTCATGCACAAGAACCAGGTCCCTAGGTCTAAGGTCAAGGTCACTCTTAGAGGTCAAAGGATACAAGAATGAAAACCTTGTCCGGAGCGATTTCTTCTTCATGCATAGAGGGATTTTGATACAACATGCATGCTACATCCAATTATGAGGTGTATTTTGACCAATCTCTACCTGGTAAAGATTTTTGTGTGGACTTACAATTTTTTTTTGGACTTTTTTTTTTTTTTTTTTTTTTTTTTTTTAATATTATCTTCCCTTAGTTGTTACTATAAATAACTTATATTGTAACTTTTTTATAATTGACCGTAGGGAAAAAACAAGACCACTTTTCTGTGGTACAACATAGATGCTACTTTCAAATTTTAGGTGTATTTTAAGGTATCTCTACCTGGTAAGGAGTTTTTTTTGGACTTAGAAAAACAAATGACTTACAATGATTACTAAACAACCACACAATTAAAATTTCATTTGCAAATACAGGTGCTAGAGTAAAGAAATTTGCTGTGACGGGCGTATATTGTGACATTCTGGCACTCTTGTTTAAATTTTTTTTTGTATTTTTTAGGCCATTTAAGAACATAAGATTTGAAAATGACCCAGGCTATGTGTTACTGCTTTCAAAAATTGTTAATTTATAGCTAATTTATTTGCTATTGTCTACTCATCATTTGGGTAAAGGGAGGGCACCCTTAGCATTGTTAAAAATTGATAGTGGGTAAGATTCAATTCCCTTAAGGACTATGATCTGCAGATTGTCCCAAAACTGTATAGCTTTATAATACGCTTTCTAAATATACTGAAATAGATAAAATCGATTGAAATTTGTTGTGAATAAAAATTTATTAATAGGGTTATCATAACAGACACTTTTTATTATGTACCGCTGCATATTTCTAGTTTGTTTTTTTTAGTTTTTTTTTATTTCTAGTTTTATTTTAGTCAAAATTAACTGTAATTTTTGGCAAATAAGACTTGTTCTTAACGGTGAAGTTCTTGACGCCTGAAAGGTCGAGAAGCCATCTTTATTATCCTCTGACAAAAGTGGATTGATACAGATTTGGCATTGTCAGTATGGCTGTTTGTCTGTCCATGCATGCATGTGTGTCTGTCCGGCTTATTATTAAAAAGTATTTTAGCTAGAATAACCAAACGATACATAATTGTTTATTATCACATTACCTTCAGTTAGTATTATCCTCATTGAGCTACAAAAATAGAGTTTGTCCCCTTGATTTGGTAAAAAGTAGGGATTTTTGACAGTATGTAGAGAAGCTATTGATAGATATTCATAAGACATTACACAAATGTAGATCACTACAGGGCTTTTGTGCACATGCAATTTTTGTCAGGTTCTCTTCAGTAAATGCAGAGGTATTGCCTTTTAATTGTTATATCTTTCAAAATATAATTCCCTCATTTGCAAACAACCTATTTGCATGGGAAATTTGCTTGACAACGTCATATTTGTTGTCACAATTTATTTTACTAATGCAAGTAATCCCACCATTTGTTTATTTTTCCATATGATATGGGAGTTGAATACAAGGTTTTATATTTGTTTTTATATCAGGCAGAAATTATAAGTTACTATAATATAATAGACAAATCCAGCAACTTTAAGACTGGTTTTTTATTTCTTTCAGCAAAGAGACAGACACAGGATACTGTACCAACACAGGTATCTCATTTCACTGTGAAATTGTTTATATTAGTTGCAGGACTACTTTTGGTGGATTTTTATGCCCCCGGCATCTACTGATGCGGGAGGCATATAGTGATTGTTCTGTCCGTCCTTCCGTTCGTCCATCCGTCTTTTCGTCCATCTGTGCGAGGTTAACCAAATGGAACCGTTTCATCAGGCATCAATACCCCTTACTAGAATGACTTGATACTAATGCAGATGTAACCTGTGACCATTCCTCATCTTCAAACATCACCTGACCTCAGTTTCACCTTGACCTTGACCTTGTTTTGGGCTTGGGTTGCTTTGTATGGGCCATCTCTTGGTTAACCAGATGGGACCGTTTCGTCTAGCATCAATACCCCTTACTAGAATGACTTGATACTAATGCAGATGTAACCTATGACCATTCCTCATCTTCAAACATCACCTGACCTCAGTTTGACCTTGACCTCGTTTTGGACTTAGGTTGCTTTGTATGGGCCATCTCTTGTTTAACCAAATGGGACCGTTTTTTCTAGCATCAATACCCCTTACTAGAATGACTTGATACTAATGCAGATGTAACCTGTGACCATTCCTCATCTTCAAACATCACCTGACCTCAGTTTGACCTTGAACTTGACCTCATTTTGGACTTAGGTTGCTTTGTATCGACAAGGATGCCACCGGGGGCATCAAGCGTTTATTGAACGCAGCTTCTTGTTTGTGATTGTGTCAATACCAGATTAATTCCTAATGAACTTGTAAAATTTCCATTGATTTTAATTTCAAAAATTGAAATCCAAAAAAGTCATATCCTAATGAAATAACCATTTTGATAAAAAACCATGAAATTTCGTGTCCATGAAATTAAAGGATTTCGCAGTATATCTTGAAAATTAATAAAACCATGACTCACTTAGTTAATACTTTAAAAGATCCTTGAAATAGCAATAGGGGTAGAATGACATCGAGGGGAGGGGTGCGGTCATGACTGTTTGTTATAATAAGGCTGTTATTATTATTATTGTCATTATTAATATTGTTATGAAAACTATTATTATTATTATGTACAATGCCATTGAATATATCATTGTATAAAAATAGGCATTTAATCAAATTATTCAGTTTCAGTTTCAGAAATTACAGATTAAGTTGTTATTTTCAATATTATTTTAGATCCACTTGTTTTGAAAAAGGAAATGACAGATTGATTTGGTATAATTAATCAAATTAAATGTTGAAGAGCTGAAGGAGTGTGCCATTGTTACAGTTGTCATTAACTATGAAATATTATACAATTATTTACTCTTGAGCCATTGGATATGATGTGATATTCGGTGGAAGAGGGCTATCGCCTCGGTCAGTATTACCCTCTTCCAGTGAATATCACATCATAATCAATGGCTCAAGAGTCAATAACTGTTTTATTATATGGGTTCAGGTTTATGAATAAGTAACAAATTTTTGTTGCAACATAGCAACTGTTTGAAAGTAACAATAAATAATTTCCATTCTATTTGTAGAAAGTCATGTTTAATGGGGAAAACCCACTAACCATTAAACATGAAATATATTTTGAAAGATGATGAGTGGTTTCAGCCAATGAAATTTGGGTTATTTTTAGAACATATAATAACAAGATTTATGTCCATGCAGTCATGCAATAACAGATTCATTTGTAAAGAACTAGAAATGATACAGTAGAACAGTTAATACAAACTATAATTACTGATTTATATGTTTGGAATCAAGTTATTATAGATTTAGTTGAGGTATAATCTATGAAATTAAAAATTTACCAGTCTTGAACCAAGTTATTATAAAAACATGCAAATATTTGGTTGGTATCATCAAGGATGAAGATAGTAATTAAAATGATATACTATGAAATCATTAATTTCGTCGGCACAAAATTTTGTGGTTTTGGCCAAAACAGCTGTTTCGTGGGGATGTAAATTCGTGGATTTTCAGTATTTCAAGAAAAAAAAAAATCATAATTTCTACAGTGATTATATCATTTTGATCTTACATATGAAACCTACACGTGTCAAACAACGCTACCATGGTTAGCGAATTTGCAATCTACGCTGCGGAGATTAGCGAGTGATCATGTGCCAATTAACGACTGCGTTATCTTTAATTATACGACCCCTAATTTGCAAAATGTAATGAAACTCTGAAATATTCAATATGAAAAGTCGGCGCCAATTAAAAAGTGTCAAAACTAGACTTTCATCTGATTTTTTTTTTTGCAAAATGAATGCGCGTCTGCATCTAAAATTACAAGCTGTTGAACTTACGCTGTGGTATTTCTTGCCGAGAAACGTGTAATGTGAATAGGGTAATAATGTATCGGACGCAAATCTAGTTATTAATTTATAATATTTAATAGTCCCAAAGTAATAGTAGTTTACTACGTGTCAGTAAAACTAAAGGCTTGTGTAAAACATTGCAGAGCGGGCCTGAAAAAAAATCAAATAACAGCTGCAGAATAGTGCGGTTGGCACGTAACGCTACGTCAAACTTGTTAATTTTTACTAGCTACTTTTACTTTGACAAGCATGTTGTAAACAAACCACGGGTAAATGTCTGAATGAAAGTCGGTTTTGTTCCGACGCATACCTATGTTTATCGTAGATGGAGCTTCCATAAACTACACAAAAGCTGCAGGTCAGTACTGCCGCATGCACACAACTATGAATTAGATCGAATGGCTATGGTGTCTTTTTTGTTGCGTACAACTACTGTAAACCTAGAAATGTTCGCGGATACAATATTTCGCGTTTTTCAAAACATGAACATTTTCGCGGATACTAATCTCCGCGGAATCACATCCATCGCGGATCCCGCGAATATGAAGTCGCAAGTGAACATATTTAGTATAATAAGGTAAGTATCACTGCATAGTTGCATTTATACTATTCTCGAAAACATTCAGTTTTATTGTACCCATCAATTATAAATGCACCCTAATCATTTTCATTCATATCAATGGTTATTCACACCTCCAATTATTGACAGTCAGTAAATTGCTGTTACATGTGTTATTACACTGTCATTTGTTTGCCATTTAAATAGGCGATTAATCCACACTTAGCAGAAATAGACACAATATTTTACTTACAAATAATATATCGTATTGGCTGCCGACTGCAAATTGCATGTATATGTCGTTCGATAGATGCATATCGTTTTTGTTTTTATCTCCTGTTTGCCTTACGGATTGATATTGAAAATGCTGTTGCTTCATAAATAAGTAAATTGTTAATCAGTTGAAATAATGTGGATTTGTGCACTCATGTTATACAATTATGGTACTAGAATATGAATTATAAATATCCAGGTATGTGTAAGCACAGAACCATTTTAAAGCGATCTATATAAGCTGAAGCTAGAATCTTTCACGTTTTTGTTAGAACAGAGTTTTTCGCGGCTATTTAATTTCACGGAAATATACTACCCGCGAAAGGCACTAATTTAAAAAGCGTGAAAACAATTCTAGGTTTACAGTAACATTATCGTGGGCACAATTTGTTCATTGGGACTTAATTTCGTGGTTGAGCTGAACCACGAAATCCACGAAAATTAGTCCCCCATGAATAATAATGATTTCAGAGTATGTCAGATAGTGATTTTTAAAAAAAGAAAATTGTTTCTCGTTCAGAAGCGTATTATTACGCAACTTCGGCTGTGCCCTCATAATATAATTCCTGTGCATCGTAACTTCAAACAATGACTTTACTCAGTGACAAATCACTGTTTGAGATATAGCATTTTTAGTTCGACTTTTTGAAGAACAGTCCTTTTAAACATAAAAACTTCTGGTTAAAGTTTTGCAAGTTCTCCAAAACTAATGCAGATACTGGATTGAAACTCTATAGATATTTTAACATTTAGAGTAATATTCCTACTTCTGGGACAATTTGAATAGTTGAGGATTGGCTGTCTTACAGACAGCTCTTGTGTAAATAAACTTGAACATTTTGTTTATAGGAGAATGGTAGTGGAGATAAGAATGTTCAGTTGTTCACTCGAGCACAGTCGGCGAGGTTCAGCAAATCTAACAGTGCAGAAGACGAAGAATCTGTGTATGTGTTAACAGATCTTGAAATGAGCCGTGCCATGGGAAAACCAACATAGTGGGTGTGCGACCAGCATGGATCCAGACCAGCCTGCGCATCCGCGCAGTCTGGTCAGGATCCATGCTGTTCGCTAACAGTTTCTCCAATTCCAATAGGCTTTAAAAGCGAACAGCATGGAGCCTGACCAGACTGCACGGATGCGCAGGCTGGTCTGGATCCATGCTGGTCGCACACCCACTATGTTGGCTTTCCCATGGCACGGCTCAAATCTTCTTTTATTCTTTATTTCACTTCCTCTTTGTTTTTCCCACATGTTTTAGAAAACACATGCTTTTTTGTTATTGGTTTTTGTCACTGAAGTATAGAACCTTTTGTTGTGTAGCATAATACATGTAGTTAGTTTTGTATATTCCCCCTTCTATGAATATGTATATTTCACTTATGTAGTTGTCTTTCTTCTTTTTAAACTGTGAATATTTTCTTTAACATTAACATACAACAACCCCATTCCTTTTTAAACAAACTTCACCACCAAAAATATTATGCAGTGTTGGCTAGGAACCAGAAGTCAGACAGGACTTTTTAGCTTGACTATTTGAAGAACAGTTCGAGCTATTCTACTCACCCTGGCAATGGCATTGGTGTCACACCCCATGGTTAAAGTTTGCATGCAACTATGTATAGCTATCATATAAAGGCTTATAGCTTTGAAACTTATTTTTTCTTTTTCTAGGTCTATTATCAACCTCACTGGGTCAGGTCCCATAACTCTGAATCCTGGCTAAAGTTTTGCATGCAAGTAATTACCTCCAGAACTAATGCAGATATTGAATTGAAACTTCACATGTGTTTACTGGGTTAAAAAGGCACAGTAATACTAAATAGGTAATCAAGCAGCACTTCTGGACAAGTCGGATAATGGCAGACAGAAGACAATCCTCATTTTACAGGTGTTCATACCCACATTTTAGCTGTCAGTTTGGAAGATATTCCATAGTGTTGACCTGTCAGACAAAAAAATCTCTTTTAGAAGATATATGGCCCCTACTTTTCTTCGTGTTTTTTTGGCAGTTTGTAGGTTATTTAAGAACATAAGGCTAGTAGTTCTTTTTAAAATGGGCCTGGCTATGTGTTACAACTCTCAGAAGATTGTTAATTTTATATAAAACATGCAGATTTATTTACTACTGTACAGCCTAAAACTAGGTGATGGCATCAAGTCCCAGAACTTTGACATGCATTTTGTCCAAATTATTCCCCCATTTTGGACTTAGAAAATCCCGGTTAAAGTTTTGCATGCAAGTACATATAGCTATTATTTAAAGGCATTATTTTTTCTTTTTCTAGGTCAATAACAAACCTTACTGGATCAAGTCCCATAACTCTGACATGTATTTTGGGCAAATTATGCCCCCTTTTGGACTTAGAAAATCCTGGTTAAAGATTTACATGCAAGTTCCTATTTCCAAAACTAATGCAGAAACCGGATTGAAACTCTGTAGATATTTTAACATTTAGGGTAATATTCCTGCTTCTTGGACAACATTGACTATCTTACGGACAGCTCTTGTTCATTGGAATCATTGCAGTTCATTGCAGTTCTTGATTTAGATCATTCTGATATTTGCTTTTTCATATGTAGAAGGAAACTTCAAACAGTTTTTCATAAATCATTTTTGTGCCCTTGTCTGTCCGTCTGTGCTTTGGTCTGTCTGCCCCTCTGTCTGTCTGAATTTGTGTGATGCATATCTCAATAAATATTTGACCCAGAATCACAGGATTGTTATTCAGCATTGGAAGTTGTGCACCAGTCCTTGTGTTTTAATTGGGATCTCCAACAGCCATACCAGAGTTATGGCCCTTGTCTTAGTCAAAAATATGTAAAAAAGAGCCTAAATTTGTGTCACATGTATCTCAAAAAGTATTTCACCCAGGATTAAGAAACATTACAGGAATATTATTCAGCATGTGAAGTTGTGCACCTGGGGTTTTGTTAGAGGTATCACTCAGTCAGACCAGAGTTATTGCCCTTGGCATACTAAAAATGTGCATAAAAGGGCATAAAAGTTTGTGTCACACATATGTCACACATATCTCAAAATGTATTTAAACAGCTCATGAATATAATTCAGCATGTGAAGTTGTGCGCCTGGAATTTTGTTCTGGACCTGTCAGTCAGACGAAAGTTATAGCCCTTGATTGTCAAAAATAAGCAGAGAGGTCATACAAGTTTGTGTCACACGTATCTCAAAAATTATTTGACTTAAAACACTAGGGGATTTATGGGCGGCAGTTACTGCCAAAATTAGTATATATACAATCGATTCATTATCAAGTCAGTCAGTGCAGTGCATTTCAACACCGTCCTGTCTAAAACTCGATCTTGTCCAATAAATTTTAGTCAACGCATTTTATTTTGAAACCATTAATACAAAACTTCATGCTTCTCATTGAAACATGAAACATGCATTGAAAAACTTGTTGCGATGCACTGTAATATGAAATCACTCGACTAAACATGATACCATGCAGTTCAATGTGAAACCGTTTTAACCAACATGAGAACATGCAGTGTGAAATGAAATGATTTATTACACTTGATGCTGTCTAAAACATATTGACACCGCTTTGTGTAATTCGGAGTGGCAAATAAAAACCTGATGCCATGCAGTTTGATGTGAAGACGTTTAACGCAACATGAGTTGCAGTGTAATATGAAACGATTCATTAAGACTTGGCACCGTCTAATGCTTACTGAAATCGTTTTGTGTAATTTGGTGCTGCATATAAAAATTTGATGCCAAGCAGCCCAGTGTGAAGCCTTTTTAATGAAACATTGTAAAATGAAATGGTTCATTACATCTAACGCATCTTGAAACCATTTTATGTGATTTGGAGTGGCATATAAAAAATTGATGCCATGCACAATGTTAGTACATGCAAGTCGGCAAAAGGTTGAAAATATGATTTCTATTGTAAATGTAGTAAAACAGGTTGGGTATATACAGGGTATATTACCTTGATCGGTGGTGTCTTACCAGGGGGTCATACCCTGATCGAGATAATACTATATTTCTATTTACGAGCAAAACCTAGTTCACAACCATACCAACTACATCCACATAGATAAGTATTACATTACAAATGCATTGAATCATACCGCGGATGCATAAAATTACAGTCAACGGATAATACCAAAACGTCACCAATATTCCACCAGTCCTTGGTTTCACAGACAATGGATCGATTGGCAGATCAGTTAGAACCAGCCACATTGTGCAAGTGGACGATTCCTCATGAACATGGATTTAATTATAAAGTCAGTCAATCAATCGCTGATTGACTAGAACAAGCCACACTGACACAGTGCAAGTGGCTGATTCCTCATGAACATGGAAATATACAGTAAACCAACCTACTGACACGATAACAAGTACGTCCACTTTATAACATGATTGAAAATATTAATAATGATATATTAGCAAGTGGAAAATGGCATTGGGCTACCCAGAATCTGTGTCCCAAAGTGAAAGCCACAAGCTGCAACTCACTTGCTGAAAATTAAGACTAATGCTTAACTACAGGTACTTGAATCTCTATCAATAAATGTATGCATTATCATATCCCACCCACTTAATATACCATGAAATGGCAGATCTCTTCAAGAGATATTACCTGCATATATACATTTTTATTGATTGAGCTTCAAACACCTGTGGCTAGCTACCTGTGGCTAAATAACCCATCAACCAAACCACACACACTTGCCTGCTCAAGTAAAAATTATCACAGGTCTAGATAATAACATCATAAGATTTAGAGAAATTACACACTGCATTTAACTAATCTCATGAATTAAAGATACTTAATTAAATATTCATTATTCACACAGTTTGTCAGGTTCATATACTTGAGGCACCTGTATAGCTTGAACTAACAGTGTAAATTTCCAGCAGATTATGTCACGGTATAGGACTTGAATATTAAAATGGGGAGAAAATGTGTAGGCGGCTGGGTAGCTCAGTCGGTAGAGCATCGGAACAGTATTCCGAGGCCCAAGGTTCGAGTCCTGGTCTGGCTGCACATTTTTCTCACCCTGTGACATTTGGCGCCCATATAGTCCAAACCAACACTTCAGTGACATACAATACAAGCACCATTTGGACCAACAGACCATATTTGTCTATCACATAAACTTGACCCACAGGTCATATATCAATCTACTAGTCTTGGTCAATAGTTTGTATAGTTTAAGCACATAATCTGGACCAAGGTATGGTTCATACTTCAAGCACATAATATTGACCAACAGTTCATATATTTCAAGCATCTAGTGTGGACCTGTTGTTTGTATATTTCAAACAACTAGACTGGACCAACAGTGCATAAATTTCAGCATATTTAGACATTTTAGCCCAACATCATCAGATGGTGGGCTATTCAAATCACTCTGCGTCCGTGGTCCGTCCATCCGTCATTCCGTCCGTCCGTTAACAATTTCTCGTTTTCGCATATCCTCAGAAACTACTTGGGGGATTTTGACCAAACTTTGTCAGAATGATGTATTGGTACCCTAGTTGTGTCCCCCTGAAAATCAGACTGGTTCAACAATTATTGAGTGAGTTATGGCCCTTTGTTTATTTTTATAATTTATATAGATTTATATAGGGAAATTTTTTGAAAATCTTCTTGTCCAAAACCACAGAGCCTAGGGCTTTGATATTTGGTATGAAGCATCATCTAGTGGTCCTCTACCAAGTTGATTCAAATTATATCCCTGGGGTCAAATATGGCCCCGCCCCGGGGTCACATGTTTTATATAGACTTATATAGGGAAAAACTTTGAAAAACCTCTTGTCCAAAACCACAGGGCCTAGGGCTTTGATATTTTACATGTGACATCATCTAGTGGTCCTCTACTAAGATTGTTCAAATTATCCCCCTAGGGTCAAATATGGCCCCGCCCTGGGGGTCACATGGTTTATATAGACTTATATAGGGAAAAACTTTGAAAATCTTCTTGTCCAAACCACAAAGCCTAGGGCTTTGATATTTGTTATGTAGCATCATCTAGTGGTTCTCTACCAAGTTTGTTCAAATTATCCCCCTAGGGTCAAATATCGCCCCGCCCCCGGGGGTCACATGGTTTATATAGACTTATATAGGGAAAAGCTTTTAAAATCTTCTTGTCTTTACCCTACAACATACAGATTTGGACCACATGTATAGTTTTGAGCGGCAAGATAAACATTAAGATGAGTTGACCTTGATTTTGACCTAGTGACCTACTTTCACATTTCTGTAGCTACAGCCTTCAAATTTGGACCACATGCATAGTTTTGTGCACCGGAAAAAACTTTGACCTTGACATTGACCTAGTGACCTACTTTCACATTTTTGAAGGTACAGGCTTCAAATTTGGACCACATGCATAGTTCAGTGTTCCGAAATAAAATTTGACCTTGATTTTGACCTAGTGACCTACTTTCACATTTCTCAAGCTACAGCCTTCAAATTTGGACCACTTGCATAGTTTTGTGTACCAAAATAAACTTTGACCTTAAGATTGACCTAGTGACCTACTTTCACATTTCTGTAGCTACAGGCTTCAAATTTAGACCACATGCATAGGATTGTGTACTGAAACAAACTTTGACCTTAAGATTGACCTAGTGACCTACTTTCACATTTCTGTAGCTACAGTCTTAAAATTTAGACCACATGCATAGGATTGTGTACCGAAACAAACTTTGACCCTGACATTGACCTAGTGACCTACTTTCACATATTTTGATGCTACAGGCTTCAAATTTGGACCACATGCATAGATTTGTGTTCTGAAGTGAAATTTGACCTTGACTTTGACCTAGTGACCTACTTTCACATTTCGCAAGCTACAGCCTTCAAATTTGGACCACTTGCATAGTTTTGTATACTGAAATGAACTTTGACCTTAAGATTGACCTAGTGGCCTACTTTCAAATTTCTCAAACTACAGCCTTCAAACTTGATGCACATGCATAGTTTTGTGTACAAAGAACTTTGTCCTTGAATTTGATCTTAAGTGACCTACTTTCACATTTCTCAAGCTACAGCTTTCAAATTTGGACCACATGCATGGACCACATGCACAGTGTTGTGTACGGAAATGAAATTTGACCTTGAGCTAGTCAGTAAGTCTTGAAATTTGGAACACTCAAAAATGGTACATTGGTGGGCGCCAAGATCACTCTGTGATCTCTTGTATTGTTGACAGGAGCTTTCAGACAGCAGCTGTGAGGTTATGGAATGCCCTACCATCTGGCATAAGAGACTGCAAGACCTTGCAAAGTTTCAAAAAAGCGCCAAAGTTGCATTATTTCATACAACTCTTTTGGAACTAATCTCACTAATGACCTGGTAGAATAATGTACTGTAGGTACCAATGGCCAGCCAATCATTGAAAACACTAGTGTGACAGAATAATATAAACAGCGTTTTTTCTGTGGGATGTATCATAGATGTTCTCCAGACCGTTTTATGGGGATTGACCCAATCATTCGGGACGGTTTGCATGCTTTGATGCATTTCACAGGCATCATGCTGGTTAATTCTGTCTTTTCAAATTATAGGATATCTTCTGTTCTATTCTGTTTTAAAGTGAAACTTTGATAGATCAATTAATTTTTTACGCTATTGTATTTTGTTTCATGTTTTGATCTGCTTACCTTTAATTTAAAAAGCTATGTATCTTATTACCGTAATGTAATTAAATTCATTCTATAATAGTTCAATTACCATTTTCTTATTGAACATTATATAGATGCTTTTATGTAAAACACTTTTGAACATATTTTTATATGAAAAGAGTGCTATATGAATGTGGTATATAATAATAATGTTAACTGGATTGTCTGAATGTTATATACATGTACATACAACAATATGGACCACTTGAACAGTTGAACACACATCTCAAAACTGACTTTCAGTGAAGAAATCTTCCCACCAGTAACAAGGTTACAAGGTAATTTCAAAATACAGGGTAAACACAACAATTTACACTATTTGTGCATCTTTGCACATTTTCTCCCTATACAATATACAAATGCAATGTATCATATTTTCAACACCCACGTTCCTCTGACAATAAGCTGCTGTCTGGGGGTATTCTTCACCATTAGTGATAGATCTTGTTACTCCATAATCAAAAATAATAAGTCTTCTATTGCATGACAAAAGCTTGTTATAACACTGCAATGTAATTATTTTTCTTTTAATATGTCCAAGTTAAGAAAGGACTAACCTGAATAATTAAACGCAATTTTCTCTCTTCTGTTTTAATTAGTAGATAATTACTTAATATATAACTTCATAATTATACCTTTATGTAAGGAAAGTCACGTAAATATAATTACTTTCATAGCATGTTAAATATACGTTACTAGTAAATTTGTGCACATAATTACTTAAATCACGTAATATTCCATGTTGCTAAACAAAATATCGGCAAATGCAGGAAACCATCAGGACAAAATTGATGTTTACATGTCTTAATGATAATGTCTAACAGCCTGCAGTGGCCGTTATCAAAATGTAAAACTTATTCACTTTAAGACATCTGAAAAAAGAAATCCAAGAATTTCATTCTTAATATGTTTTAGTTCTAGCAGACAAGGCAGCTAACAATGTTATCATCATTTGACGCCTACATTATATAAATGTTTTACGATACAAACTGAATGGTAATAAAGCTTATACACTGAGTACTTTTTTTGAACAACATTTGATCACTAATCACATCACTGAAGTTTCCAATTTGAAAGTTCGTATAGATAGCCAGCAAATTAAACTTCCTACAATGTATTGGATTCCAAAATTACATAAACAACCTTATTAAGCTAGTTTTATCGGTAATCAAACTCGTGTCATCACAAGTATTTTCAAGTTATTAACATCATGACTTACTGCTGTAAAAGCCCGCATGAAAAGATATTGTGACAAAGTATACGAAAACTCTGGTAAAATCTTTTTTTGGTCGGTAAAAAATTCTGGCGAAATCAAGGATAAGTTTAGAATTAACATTCAGTCAGTACATACGATTTTTTCTACTTTATATACGACTTTACCACATAACTTAATAAATAAAAAACTAACTGCCCTAATTCAAGAGACTTTTGCCAGGGAAAATACTACTTTTCTAGCTTGCAATTTTGATGAAGCACTTATTACTAGTTGCATTGTAAAAATTATACTTTGTAAACCTGCGACAAAGTTTGTAAAGCCCTTTCCTTTTTAGCTCACCTGAGCAATGCTCAGATGAGTTTTTCTGATCGCTCGATGTCCGGTGTCCGTCGTCCGTCGTCTGGCGTCCGTCGTCTGTCGTCCGTCGTCTGTCAACATTTAGCTTGTGTATACGATAGAGGCTGTATTTTTCAATTAATCTTCATGAATATTGGTCAGAATGATAACCTTGATGAAATCTAGGCCGAGTTCGAAAATGGGTCATCTCGGGTCAAAAACTAGGTCACTAGGTCAAATCAAAGAAAAACCTTGTGTATGCGATAGAGGCTGTATTTTTCATTTAATCTTCATGAATATTGGTCAGAATGATAACCTTGATGAAATCTAGGCCGAGTTCGAAAATGGGTCATCTCGGGTCAAAAACTAGGTCACTAGGTCAAATCAAAGAAAAACCTTGTGTATGCGATAGAGGCGGTATTTTTCAATTAATCTTCATGAATATTGGTCAGAATGATAACCTTGATGAAATATAAGCCGAGTTCGAAAATGGGTCATTTCGGGTCAAAAACTAGGTCAAATCAAAGAAAAACCTTGTGTATGCGATAGAGGCTGTACTTTTCAATTGATCTTCATGAATATTAGTCAGAATGATAACCTTGATGAATTCTAGGCAGAGTTCGAAAATGGGTCATCTCGGGTCAAAAACTAGGTCACTAGGTCAAATCAAAGAAAAACCTTGTGTATGCGATAGAGGCTGTATTTTTCAATTGATCTTCATGAATTTTGGTCAGAATGATTGCCTTGATGAAATCTAGGATGAGTTCGAAAATGGGTCATCTCAGGTCAAAAACTAGGTCACTAGGTCAAATCAAAGAAAAACCTTGTGTATGCGATAGAGGCTGTATTTTTCAATTGATCTTCATGAATTTTGGTCAGAATGATTACCTTGATGAAATTTAGACCAAGTTCGAAAATGGGTCATCTCGGGTCAAAAACTAGGTCACTAGGTCAAATCTAAGAAAAACCTTGTGTATGCAATAGAGGTGGTATTTTTCAACTGATCTTCATGAAATTTAGCCAGAATGATTACCTTGATGAAATCTAGGTCGATTTTGAATATGGGTTATCTGAGGTCAAAAACTAGGTCACTAGGTCAAATTAAAGAAAAATCTTGTGTATGCGATAGAGGATGTATTTTTCAATTGATTTTTATGAAATTTGGTCAGGTTGATTGCCTTAATGAAATCTAGGTTGAATTTGAATATGGGTCATCTGAGGTCAAAAACTAGGTCACTTGGTCAAATCAAAGAAAAAACTTCCGTATGTGATAGAGGCTGTATTTTTCAGTTGATCTTCATGAATATTGGTCAGAATGATTGCCTTGATAAAATCTAGGTCGAGTTTGAACATGGGTCATCTAGGGTCAAAAACTAGGTCATATCTAAGAAAATGCTTGTTTTATCGCAAGAGACCAATTTTTTGGTCCAATCTTAATGAAAATTGGTCAGAATATTTGTTTTCATGAAATCACTAGGTCAAACATGTTTTACACTGTTATGGAGTGTTTCTTAGGTGAGCGACCTAGGGCCATCTTGGCCCTCTTGTTATTGAAAAATATTTACCGGGTATGCAACCTTTATTAAGTAATATTAAAAAAAAACAAAAAACGTGTATATATAGTCTGGGGCACAACTGTTTGATACAACTTCTGTATTTCATCGGAAATTGGTGTTTCAGATACCACCAATTGGCTATTTTAGTGCTGCTAATACAAGTACACGCTAATAAGTTGAAACTAATCAATTTAAGGCGTTTGCGCTAAAATTTAGCTGTGCTAATATAAGTACACTTACAGTACTTACAGTATGTTCCTGGCAACAACAATAAACCTTCAGTATTTCCTGAGTTTTAAAAAGTTTCAGTATCTCTAGAAAAGTGCTAATATCTACATTTTTAATATAGCTAATATTTTTTGTATACCTATTTATCACCTGAGAACAATTTTGTCTACTTTGCTATTGTTAAAAAGAATTTGAATTTTAACAACCAACATCAAGATAATCTCACTATATTGTTGATTCTTTATATCTTAAAACATTGTTAAAGTAAGTAAAAAAGTTATCCAACTTTTGTATTTTCCTATTGTTCTTATATTACACGGGTATATACTCCGATCGAGGCAATGTGCCCCGATTGGGAGATGGAATTATCAGATTATTTTGCTAAAACAATTTTACAATAGCTTGAGCGATTTATATGTCATGTGATCCAGATGATCTTATTATAATGTAATGATAAATCTATATAAATACATGTACATACTACTCCTGCATGATAATATAAACGACAGCATGTTTATATTATTGTTTTTGTTATGATTGTCATGCATCGTTGAACTCAAAAAGGTTGTCTATGATAGAAGTTAAGTGCATACAGCATCAATGTTATACAAAAATATTTTCTGTATTGAAACGTTCTAATGATGAAAAATCATAATTATCAAACAATAATAAACATGTTTAGAATATCGTTTGTGTTATCTTGCGGGATTTACATATCAGACAAAGTAGCAAATAAATAAACTTATAGTTACTTCAAAGGTGTTCAAAAACTGCAATAAAATGACATCGGTGTCATATCCTGATGATCCTGTATTATGAAAGGATGTGTTTGAACAAACATTGCAAGCCTATAATTATCACAATGTTTACCAAATATGCACAGATGTTTCATGCAATTCAAATGTCGTATATTTATAGATGTGTAGGAAGTCAGGCATTGTTTAGTACCCAGCCATTTTTAGCAGTAATGTTTTTCCTATTTTTAGCTCACCTGTCACAAAGTGACAAGGTGAGCTTTTGTGATCGCGCGGTGTCCATCGTCCGTACGTGCGTCCGTAAACTTTTGCTTGTGACCACTCTAGAGGTCACATTTTTCATGGGATCTTTATGAAAGTTGGCCAGAATGTTCATCTTGATGATATCTAGGTCAAGTTCGAAACTGGGTCACATGCCATCAAAAACTAGGTCAGTAGGTCTAAAAATAGAAAAACCTTGTGACCTCTCTAGAGGCCATATATTTCACAAGATCTTCATGAAAATTGGTCAGAATGTTTATCTTGATGATATCTAGGTCAAGTTTGAAACTGGGTCACGTGCCTTCAAAAACTAGGTCAGTAGGTCTAAAAATAGAAAAACCTTGTGACCTCTCTAGATGCCATATATTTCATGAGATCTTCATGAAAATTGGTCAGAACGTTCACCTTGATGATATCTAGGTCAAGTTCAAAACTGGGTCACATGCCTTCAAAAACTAGGTCAGTAGGTCAAATAATAGAAAAACCTTTCGACCTCTCTAAAGGCCATATTTATGTCTCCCCCAGGAGACATATTGTTTTTGCCCTGTCCGTCCGTACGTCACACTTCATTTCCGAGCAATAACTGGAGAACCATTTGACCTAGAACCTTCAAACTTCATAGGGTTGTAGGGCTGCTGGAGTAGACGGCCCCTATTGTTTTTGGGGTCACTCAGTCAAAGGTCAAGGTCACAGGGACCTGAACATTGAAAACCATTTCCAATCAATAACTAGAGAACCACTTGACCCAGAATGTTGAAACTTCATAGGATGATTGGCCATGAAGAGTAGATGACCCCTTTTGATTTTGGGGTCACTCCGTCAAAGGTCAAGGTCACAGGGGCCTGAACATTGAAAACCATTTCCGATCAATAACTAGAGAACCACTTGACCCAGAATGTTGAAACTTCATAGGATGATTGGTCATGAAGAGTAGATGACCCCTATTGATTTTGGGGTCACTCCATCAAAGGTCAAGGTCACAGGACCCTGAACATGGAAAACTATTTCCGATCAATAACTAGAGAACCACGTGACCCAGAATGTTGAAACTTAATAGGATGATTGGTCATGCAGAGTAGATGACCCCTAACGATTTTAGGGTCACTCCATTAAAGGTCAAGGTCACAGGGGCCTGAACATTGAAAACCATTTCCGGTCAGTAACTTGAGAACCACTTGACCCAGAATGTTGAAACTTAATAGGGTGATTGATCATGCAGAGTAGATGACCCCTAACGATTTTAGGGTCACTCTGTGAAAGGTCAAGGTCACAGGGGCCTGAACATTGAAAACCATTTCCAATCAATAACTTGAGAACCACTTGACCCAGAATGATGAAACTTCATAGGATGATTGTTCATGCAGAGTAGATGACCCCTAACGATTTTAGAGTCACTCTGTTAAAGGTCAAGGCCACAGGGGCCTGAACATGGAAAACCATTTCCGATCAATAACTTGAGAACCTCTCGACCCAGAATGTTGAAACTTCATAGGATGATTGTTCATGCAGAGTAAATGACCCCTATTGTTTTTGGGGTCACTCCGTTAAAGGTCAAGGTCACAGAGGCCTTAACATTGATAACAAGTTCTGATCAATAACTAGAGAACCACTTGACCCAGAATGTTGAAACTTCATAGGATGATTGAACACGCAGAGTAGATGACCCCTATTGATTTTGGGGTCAGTCTATTAAAGGTCAAGGTCACAGGAGCCTGTTCATGTAAAATCATTTTTTGGAAATAACTTGAGAACCACTTGACCTACAATGTTGAAACTTCATAGGATGATTGAACACGCAGAGTAGATGACCCCTATTGATTTTGAGGTCACTTGATCAAAGGTCAAGGTCACAGGAGCCTGAACAGTGACTTGAGAACCACTAGGCCAAGAGTGTTGAAATTTAGCGGGATGACTGGACATGCCAAGTAGATGATCCCTATTGCAGTCAACCATCAGTGTCTCTTTGACTTTCGCTCCTGACCCCTATTGACTTCTTGCCTATAGGACTTTGCATTGGGGGAGACAGGCGCTTTTTTACAAAAGCATTTTCTAGTTTTCATGGGATCTGTATGAAAGTTGGTCTGAATGTTCATCTTGATGATATCTAAGTCAGGTTCGAAAGTGGGTCACGTGCGGTCAAAAACTAGGTCAGTAGGTCTAAAAATAGAAAAACTTTGTGACCTCTCTAGAGGCCATATATTTCTTGAGATCTTCATGAAAATTGGTCAGAATGTTCATCTTGATGATATCTAGGTCAAGTTCGAAAGTGGGTCACGTGCCGTCAAAAACTAGGTCAGTAGGTCAAATAATAGAAAAACCTTGTGACCTCTCTAAAGGCCATATTTTTCATGGGATCTGTATGAAAATTAGTCTGAATGTTCATCTTGATGATATCTAGGTCGAGTTCAAAAGTGGGTCACGTACCTTCAAAAAACTAGGTCAGTAGGTCAAATAATAGAAAAACCTTGTGATCTCTCTAAAGGCCATATTTTTCATGGGATCTGTAAGAAAATTGGTCTGAATGTTCATCTTGATGATATCTAGGTCAAGATCAAAACTGGGTCAACTGCGATCAAAAACTAGGTCAGTAGGTCTAAAAATAGAAAAACCTTGTGACCTCTCTTGAGGCCATACTTGTGAATGGATCTTCATGAAAATTGGTCAGAATGTTCACCTTGATGATATCTAGGTCAGTTTTGAAACTGGGTCACGTGCCTTAAAAAACTAGGTCAGTAGGTCAAATAATAAAAAAACCGTGTGACCTCTCTAGAGGCCATACTTTTCATGGGATCTGTATGAAAGTTGGTCTGAATGTTCATCTTGATGATATCTAGGTCAAATTTGAAACTGGGTCAACTGCGGTCAAAAACTAGGTCAGTAGGTCTAAAAATAGAAAAACCTTTTGACCTCTCTAGAGGCCATATTTTTCAATGGATCTTCATGAAAATTGATCTGATGTTCACCTTGATGATATCTAGGTCAGTTTCGAAACTGGGTCACGTGCGGTCAAAAACTAGGCCAGTAGGTATAAAAATAGAAAAACCTTGTGACCTCTCTAGAGGCCATATTTTTCATGAGATCTTCATGAAAATTAGTGAGAATGTTCACCTTGATGATATCTAGATAAAGTTCAAAACAGGGTCACGTACCTTCGAAAATTAGGTCAATAGGTCAAATAATAGAAAAACCTTGTGACTTCTCTAGAGACCATATTTTTCAATGGATCTTCATGAAAATTGGTCAGAATTTTTATCTTGATAATACCTAGGTCATGTTCAAAACTAGGTCACTATGTCAAACAAGAGGACCATGATGGTCCTGAATCGCTCACCTATCCCCACATGACCCAGTGTTGAACTGAGTATGACGTCGTTATTTCTATTATTTGACATAGTGACCTAGTTTTTGAGCACATGTGACCTAGATATCATCAAGATAAAAAATTCTGACCAATTTTCATGAAGATCCATTGAAAAATATGGCCTCTAGAGAGGTCACAAGGTTTTTCTATTATTTGACCTAATGACCTAGTTTTTGAAGGCATGTAACCCACTTTTAAACTTGACCTAGATATCATCAAGGTCAACATTCTCACCAATTTTCAAGAAGATTTTGTGAAAAATATGGCCTCTAGAGAGGTCACAAGGTTTTCTATTTTTCGACCTACTGACCTATTTTTTGACCGCACGTGACCCAGTTACGAACCTGACCTAGATATCATCAAGCTGAACATTCTCACCAATTTTCATGAAGATCCATTGAGAAATATGGCCTCTAGAGAGGTCACAAGGTTTTTCTATTTTAGACCTACTGACCTAGTTTTTGACCCCACGTGACCCAGTTTCAAACTTGACCTAGATATCATCAAGGTGAACATTCTGACCAATATTCATGAAGATCTCATGAAAAATATGGCCTTTAGAGAGGTCACAAGGTTTTTCTATTTTTAGATCTACTGACCTAGTTTTTAACCCCACGTGATCCAGTTTCAAACTTGACTTAGATATCATCAAGGTAAACATTCTGACTAATTTTTCATGAAGATCCATTGAAAAATATGGCCTCTAGAGAGGTCACAACGTTTTTCTTTTTTTAGACCTACTGACCTAGTTTTTGACCGCACGTGACCCAGTTTCGAACTTTACCTAGATATCATCAAGGTGAACATTCTGACCAATTTTCATGAAGATCCATTGAGAAATATGGCCTCTAGAGAGGTCACAAGGTTTTTCTATTTTTAGACCTACTGACCTAGTTTTTGACCCCACATGACCCAGTTTCGAACTTGACCTAGATATCATCAAGGTGAACATTCTGACCAATACTCATGAAGATCTCATGAAAAATATGGCCTCTAGAGAGGTCACAAGGTTTTTCTATTTTTAGATCTACTGACCTAGTTTTTAACCCCACGTGACCCAGTTTCGAAATTGACCTAGATATCATCAAGGTGAACATTCTGACCAATTTTCATGAAGATCCATTGAGAAATATGGCCTCTAGAGAGGTCACAAGGTTTTTCTATTTTTAGACCTAATGACCTAGTTTTTGACCCCACGTGACCCAGTTTCGAACTTGACCTAGATATCATCAAGGTGAACATTCTGACCAATATTCATGAAGATCTCATGAAAAATATGGCCTCTAGAGAAGTCACAGGTTTTTCTGTTTTTAGACCTACTGACCTAGTTTTTGACCCCACGTGACCCAGTTTCGAATTTGACCTAGATATCATCAAGGTGAACATTCTGACCAATTTTCATGAAGATCCATTGAAAATTATGGCCTTTAGAGAGGTCACAAGGTTTTTCTATTTTTAGACCTACTGACCTAGTTTTTGATGGCACGTGACCCAGTTTCGAACTTGACCTAGAATTTACCAAGATGAACATTCTGACCCATTTTCATAAAGATCCCATGAAAAATGTGACCTCTAGAGATGTCACATGGAAAAGTTTACGGACGCACGCACGCACGGACGACGGACGCCGCGCGATCACAAAAGCTCACCTTGTCACTTTGTGACAGGTGAGCTAATAATAGAAAAAACGACGTCATACTCAAAACTGGGTCATGTGGGAAGAGGTGAGCGATTCAGGACCATCATGGTCCTCTTGTTATGTATTTGTTACAGTTGTACTTAAAACAAATGTTTTACAAGCCTGAAACCTGAGCCTGGGCTATTTAAAATAAAGGAGCACGTTGGTAAATCAGTTATCATTCTCTGAATAGGTCTGTATTTTGTTTGTACGCTGGCTTGGTTCACATATTCCCTCACAGGTCTATAACCACCATGCAGACCTATTCCTCGAACAATTATAAACTTTAACTTAATCACCACTTTGTTTTATACAAAATGGCTACAATATGCATTAGATGGCATCAAGTTGCAGTGCGTCATTCTGTTTTGCACCGTTGTTGTGTCGGACGGGCATCAAGATTTTATACATGTTACAGGAAGCATTTTCAAGATGCATTAGACGGTGTCAGGATGTGATAAATCATTTCATTTTACACTGCACAAACTCATGTTGCATCGATCGTCTTCACATTGGGCTGCATGGCACCATAACTTGTTGGACAGTTTTTCATTTTAAGGCATCACATTAAGATTCTGGGTCACTAGGTCAGACATGTTTACATGTTATGGTGTGTTACTCAGGTGAGCCATTTAGGACCATCTTGGCCCTCTTGTTGATATAACGTTTCATGTTTAAATGGATAGAAGTTTTGTATTAAATGGTATCTAAATACAATGCACTGAATGACAAGTTATTGAACAGGATGGAATTTTAGACTAGATGGTGTAAAATGCACTGCACCGATTGGCTTGTTAATGAATGGGTTGACTGTTTACTAATTTTGGCAGTATTAATCATCATATTTTATGTTTTGTTTATAAAATGAATTACTTTTAATTCTACACTATTGGTTTCTGTAATTGCAGGATATTTAAAATTTCCCCTCAATGTACTATTACATGTATATCTTTTGAACTTATCAAGTATTTGTATAAGAAAAAATCTGACTTCTGCTTCTTTTGTAGGTGTTTTGACTGTTAAGTTGCCTTTAATATTTATTTTTGAAAAAAAGTTAGAAAAAGGTGAAAACTACATAGTTACATACAACTATGTTTACCTCAAAATTGTAGCCAAACTTAAAATACTTGTGCATCCACTGGTTTACAACACATGGAAAAATACTTCTTTTTATAACCTATTTAAGCCCCTTAGAAAACACACAATCTATGTCTTAATGTTGTTCCTACCAAATGATTTCAAATGGGAAATATTAAATTTAAATTCTGTCTGACTACTGGTTCGTAGCCTTTGTGCACCTTTCCATGCTATTACAGGCATGTCTGAAGTTTTTAGAGACATAAATTGGAATGGTATTGTCTCTTTTTATACCCCCACAAACAAAGTTTGGGGAGTATACAGGAGTGAGCTTGTCGGTTGGTCTGTCAGTCCGTTGGTTTTCATGGTTTCCGGACAATAACTCATGAAAGGCTTGACAGATTTAAGTAATTTTTAGAACACACATGTAACATCATAAAATACAGGTCAAGTTCGACTTTGAGATCAGTAGGTCAAAGGTCAAGGACACAGTGACCCTGAAAAGTTAAACAGTTTCCAGATGATTACTTGAGAACACTTTGGCCTAGGATCATAAATTTTCTTAAACAGGTGTAACATCATAAAATACAGGTCAGATTTGACTTTCAGGTCAGTAGGTCAAAGGTCAAGGTCACAAGGACCCGGAACAGTTAAACAGTTTCCAGATGATTACTTGAGAATGCTTGGGCCAGGGATCATGAAAGTTGATAGGGATGTTGGTCATGCCAAGCAAATGACCCCTATTGATTTTGAGGTCAGTAGGTCAAAGGTCACTTTGACCTGGAAGAGTTAAACCATTTCCGGATGATAACTTGAAAACTCTTGGGCCTAGGATCATGAAATTTGATAGGGAGGTTGGTCATGAACAGCAGATGACCTCTATTGATTTTGAGACCAGTAGGTCAAAGGTCAGGGTCACAATTGACACAGAACAGTAGAACCTTTTTTTTGCAGGGTTGACAGATTTAAATTATTTTTTATACAAAGGTGTAACGTCATCAAATAATTATAGGACTTTGACATTGGCTTACTTCTGTGACATGGCAGTATTGTGGGGGTATAATTCATCACTCCTGTGACAGCTCTAGTTCAACCATCTCTAGATGTAGTTATTTAGTTGTTTTGAAAGTTTATGCAAAATCCCCTCTTCATAGTAAAAAAAACAGACATAAATGAATACAGGTTCCATAAAGTTGTCTAGTCTAAAATGTAAAGAGAACAGTATGTGTCTTTCCAGTTCTGTTTAATTTTTAGTTCAAGTATGTATTTACAGTCGAGTTCAGTTCAAGTGTGTGCAAAGTCTCTGTAATTTCTGCTTTTTTTGCTTAGTACAGTTATTTCTGGAATTGTGTTTAAGTTTTTTGCTGGTCTTTTCTTTCCTTCTGGACCTTTGGATTAAAAGATTTTATAAATTACAATTAACCCTCAATAAATAAAAAAAAATGAAGATAGGTATAACAAGATTATAGTGCAGGATATTCAGTTGCTTCTTTAACAGTCAGTAAATGACAAAAATTGAGCGACATAGAGCTCCTCAAATATGTTCTCCCATTACCTCTGGTAATTGCCTTTTTGGGCCAAAATTGGCAGAAAATCATCAAAAAGGTTACAAAACGAAAATATTTAAAATTTTATAGTCCTCCTTCAGAGATATGTAAGTAAGAAATTGTTTACTTTTCCTGATGAAGAATTTAAATCCTTTTTCTACGCCCGTCTATGAAAGAGCAGGGCGTATTATGTGAACACCTGCGGCGGGTGGGTGGTCCACGTCCAAAAGCATGTCCGCTCTCTAAGTCGAACAGTTTTCATCCGATCTTCACCAGACTTGGTGACAATGTTTGTTGGCATAATATCTCGGCAAGTTCAATAACCAGCCAAATTGTCCCAGGCACTCTTGGATTATGGCCCTTGAATTACTCGAAATGGGTGAATTTAGCTTGTCCACCCACTAAGTTGAACAGTTTTCATCTGATCTTCATCAGACTTGGTGACAATGTTTGTGCGCATAATATCTCAGCCAAGTTCGATAACCATCCAAATCGCCTGAGGCACTCTTGGATTATAGCTCTTGAATTACTCTAATTCTTTTTATGATACGTAACTGAATATTTAGATGTGCGTATTTTGTGACAGTCTGGCACTCTTGTTTATAATAATTTGCAGATTTTCAGCTGAAATTGTCATACCAGGGATATTTCTGCAATTTTCATGTTGAAGATTTAAACTAACATACTGTAGCCAATTTTGTTCTCTTCTTGAATCACATGTACCCCTTTTATGTCACTTGTAATATAAATAAACAATAATACAATTTCACTGTAATAATATAATAAAAATATCTGTCATATAGAATATGCTAGCCTTTGTGATAACATGTAAAAAAACCTCTTCAAATATAATTATCTTCCCTGCGCTATATGACCTGTTTGTGCAGATTTGCCACAAGATCCAACACACTCATTTAAATTTATATCTGAAGGATGCTTCAACCTCATTTCCCTGACTTTTATGTCACTAACAGAAAAATTAGAAAAGAACTAAAAATAGATTTTTTTACAAGTTATCACGTGTGTATATTTTTCTAACTGTCACTACAGTAACTGTATATAGTTCCTGCATGCTTATTTTTGTTTTGTATAGTGTGATATCTGGTCAGAATGGTAAACACTCGATCCAGGATATTATCAGTAAGTTGATCAACACCCTCATTTATAAATATATATCAATATTTTACCACAGACACTTGGGGTTCGGACCTCCACACAACCCATTCTCCTCTGCCCCTGGTTAAGTTTAGCCAATATATTTTAGCATTTTACCATGTATTGAGAATAGGTGACGATCATAAAACGAATTTTGTAACATTTCAGCGTGTTTTTAAAAAATGTATTTTTACCATCAATGCTCTCAATACTGCAAGATATGAAACATCGCACGAACAATGGGAACACTTGCTTGCACTGGACCCTCGCTTTGTGTAGCGCATGTCATAAACCGGGTACCAAAATTGATACTCTTACGGCTGTGTTAAACCAGATCATCACTTCTTTATGTAAACAAACCTCGTGTAACACGTGCTGAAGCGATAATCTGGTATAATGTAGTCGAAACGGTATCAATTTTGGTACCCTGCAACGATATGCGCAGTTCAAAGCAGGGGTCAATTCGCAAGGAAGTGTTCCATAGAATTTAGATTGATTGATTTATCCCTAGTGAAAATGAACATCTGGAATACCACTGGAACGTCAACTGGAATTCCATCTCAGTTCCACTGGTATTTTTCAACGGAATAGTGTTGGTATTCCACTGGAATAGCAATTATTTTCCAGTGGAATTCATTTGGGATACCAGTGGAATCCCACCAAAATACCATTGAAAAATACCAGTGGAATTCCACCAGAATACCAGTGGTATACCATGAAGGTTCCAGTTGAATTCCGTCAAGTTTCCAGTGGAATTCCACTTAAAATACCAGGGGTATACCATCAAGATTCCAGTTGAATTCAATCAAGTTTCCAGTGGAATTCCATTTGAAATACTAGCGGTATACCATCAAGATTCCAGTAGAATTCCATCAGGTTTCCAGTGGAATTCCACTTAAGATACTAGTGGTATACCATCAAGACTCCAGTAGAATTCCATCAAGTTTCCAGTGGAATTCCATCTGAATACAAGCAGAATATCATCTCAATACCAGTGAAATGCTGATGACCCCCACCCCTAAAGGCAGTGGAAATCCTTTTTGTTCTAATTAAATTACATCCACAACTCTCACCTGGAAGAATTCTAATGGAAAATAAATGGTATTTCAATGGTAAGTCAATGAAAAAAAATGGTACTTTAATGATATCTAATGAAAATCAATGGTAAATCAATGAATATAAATGGTACTAATGATATCTAATGAAATTCATTGGTAAAAAATGCACTGCATGGACAGCATTTTTCCCACTGCAACTGGCGGGCATTCAAGGGACACTGGACAGATGACGATTCTGACAGATGGCCCTGTCTGTCAGTGGATATTCATTTATCATGTGACTTAAATCCTTGCGTTAGGTAAATATATATCTTGCAAATGCTTTTAATTGGATGTTGGTGTCATCATCATGTGTAAAATAGGAGATGTGCAAGTTTACATCATGATAAAGACTCATGCTAGTTTTTACCAATTTATATCAAATACATTATAGCCAGGTGAGTCACTAGGTGAAAGTGTGCATTTTGTCACTATTTTAGTGGCCATAGCTCTAGAAATAGGCGATGGCCATGAAACGTAGGAGGTGCCCGGAAGTTCATACCATGTTATAGACTCGTGCAAGGTTTCATTAATCTATATGAAATTCTTTTTGAGGTAGGTGCATCATCACAAGATGAAAATGTGCATTTTTCACTATTTCAGGGGCCATAACTCTGGACTTTGGGAGAGGGGTGCATTGCCAGCTGGAAAATAGAAATAGGAGGTGCACAAGGTCATATCATAATAATTTAGACTCATCAATTTATACCAACTACTTTTTGAGCTTGGTGAAAATGTGCTTTTTTGACTATTTCAGGGGCCATAACTCTAGAAATAGTGAGCAGAGACAGACGAAAAATAGGAGGTGCACACGTTCATATCATGTTAAAGACTTATGGGATATTTCATCAATTTTTATGCCCCCGAAGGGAGGCATATAGTTTTTGAACCGTCTGTCTGTCTGTCGGTCTGTCAGTCTGTCAATCTGTCAGTCTGTCGGTCTGTCCGCAATTTTCGTGTCCGGTCCATATCTTTGTCATCGATGGATGGATTTTCAAATAACTTGGCATGAATGTGTAACACAGTAAGACGACGTGCAGTGCGCAAGACCCAGGTTCGTAGCTCAAAGGTCAAGGTCACACTTAGACATTAAAGGATAGTGCATTGATGGGCGTGTCCGGTCCATATCTTTGTCATCGATGGATGGATTTTCAAATAACTTGGCATAAATGTGTACCACAGTAAGACAACGTGCAGTGCGCAAGACCCAGGTCCGTAGCTCAAAGGTCAAGGTCACACTTAGACGTTAAAGGATAGTGCATTGATGGGCGTGTCCGGTCCATATCTTTGTCATCGATGGATGGATTTTCAAATAACTTGGCATGAATGTGTACCACAGTAAGACCACGTGCAGTGGGCAAGACCCAGGTCCGTAGCTCAAAGGTCAAGGTCACACTTAGACGTTAAAGATCATTTTTCATGATAGTGCATTGATGGGCATGTCCGGTCCATATCTTTGTCATTCATGCATGGATTTTAAAATAACTATGCATGAATGTGTGACACAGTAAGACGATGTGTCGCGCACAAGACCCAGCTCCGTAGGTCAAAGGTCCTAAACTCTAACATCGGCCATAACTATTCATTCAAAGTGCCATCGGGGGCATGTGTCATCCTACGGAGACAGCTCTTGTTATTAAATACTTTTTGAGCTAGGCGTGTCACATTTTTTTTTCCTACACACATATACACAAACTGATGGACGTACAGATGCATGGACGACACTAGACTAAAATTATATGCCCCCACCACTCATAGTGGGGGCACAAAAACACATATTTTGACAAAGTAAGAAGCATGGAAATCAAGAACTGATCAAAATATTTACATGTATAAGAATAAAAGTCATGAAAACCAATGACAAAAATATGACTACATCTGACTAGAATTATATGAATAAAAGAAACAGAAAAAATATCACATTTTATAATTGATTTAAACTTCTTTTGTTTTCAACATATATAAGGCACTTACTGTAGCTGATACCATGCTATTCACATAAATCTGGTCCAGAATTTCAAACTATATAAAAACCATCATTTTTCCGCCAAAACTGGTGCTATTTTATTCACAAATCATGAAATTCAGTTAAGTGGAATTCCACTTGTACTGGTATTCCAAATTCAAATTCCAGTGGAATTCCACCTGTACTGGTATTTCAAATTCAAATTCCAGTGGAGTTCCACCTCTACTGGTATTTCAAATTCCAGTTCCAGTGGTATAGTGGGTAATTTCACTGGTATTCCAGTAACATAGCAGATTCCAGTGGAATTTATGTAGCATTCCACTGGAATTCCATTGATTTTTTCACTAGGGATATTATTTATTGATTTCTCGTCGGAATACAAATGACAGTTGTCGGGACCGGTGTCATTTGACAGAATGGTAACAGATCTGACGATTGATACCAGTGATTCATTGGTAGGGTTTCATTTAAAAGTTTAACTGGCTATTGTTTCCCTAGTGTTTGTGCGATGTTTCAAATCTTGTAATATTGAGAGCATTGATGGTAAAAATACATTTTTTAAAAACACGCTGAAATGTTACAAAATGCGTTTTATGATCATCACCTATGCTCAATACATGGTAAAATGCTAAAATATATTGGCTAAACTTAACCAGGGGCGGAGGAGAATGGGTTGTGTAGAGGTCCGAACCCCAAGTGTCTGTGTATTTTACAGGTATTCTAATTGCTGTATGCTGTAGATATACTGTAAAACCCCAATATAAATGCACCCCCACCCCCTCTCCTTTCAACTCCAGGGCATTGCATGTACAGCATTTTAAGATTTTATTTTCTAAGTGAATAGATAGAGTATAAATTCAACTTCTAATGAATAAATTGTAAAAGTCATTAAATACTGGTAGTTACAGTAATTGTAATTTATACAAAAATAGAAGAAGGCATTTATATGGTGGTATACAGTACCTATAAATATAGTTAAGGAGTGATTTGCACTATGAACAGGCTCAGTCAAACCCAATCTGATTACAGTACTTGATCTTCTAAACGAAGATGTGAGAATGACCCATTCACCTTCGTCTTCTATATATTTTGGATTTCCGATACTGCTATTTTTATTTTCGCAAATCCATTTTTATTTGAATCATTTCAACAAGCATTTGGCTGAAACGTCAAAATAGCGTAGAATGTCACAGGGTGAGAAAAATGTGCATTTAGTCCGGAGCTCGAACCCGGGACCCCTCGCTTATAGGGCGAGTGCTCTACCGACTGAGCTAACTGGCTGCCTTACACATTTTCTCCCCTTACGTGACCCAAGTCCGTACCGTGACATATGATACCTCTCAAAACACGACGGCGCAGTCATGATGTGGCCGTCATAATAAACATGAAAAACCCTGGAGGCTAAATATAGATTTTTTAAACTTCCACTTTCACATACAAAATGTTGTAAGTAAGGCTCTGATTGGCTAGCGGAAGGGTCATCAGAAGGACACTATCAATAGCACGTCTTCAGATCCAATGTGCGTAGCGTTAATTGGAGATGTACTTTAGTCAGATTGAGTCAAACCGAGTCTACTATTACTTTTACATGGTTGCATTCTATGCTTCCTAGTGATCTTTTGTCAGATTTTATTAACCTTTTCAATGCAAAATGTTTGTTGTAGTGTTAATTGAGACCTAATTATTGACTGTTTAAAGTAGTCTTGTTTTGCTTTTATTGAATTGAATTTGAAACATTGCAAACAAAAATCAAGTTCAGTTCTTTGCATTACTGCACCAACATGATTATATAACTGAAAACTTTGTTGTGAGTTTAATCGCAATTTAAGGTCATGGAAAATGTGTATCTGCCGGATTTAAAGGGGGCATACACAGGCCCAGTTTTTAGCTCCACTATTCGGAGAATAGGGGTGCTATTCTACTCGCCCAGGCGTCGGCATGAGCTTTCTTGATTAAAGTTTTTCGGCAACCTTTGTTTTTCTTTGTTACTATTGCATATTTCTTACTGTAACTTCACATTAACATTGTCCAGCATACAAACAAAGTATGTGCAGGGGCTGGGCTCATTATACCCAAGTTCAAGGTCATCAAGGTGTTATACTTAGGTTATTTTTAAGGTTAAAGTTTTTCGGCAACCTTTGTTTTTCTTTCATATCTTTGTTACTATTGCTTATATCTTACTGTAACTTCACATAAACGTTGTCCAGCATACAAACAAAGTATGTGCAGGGGCTGGGCCCATTATACATAAGGACAACTGGTTACCAAGGTGTTATACTTAGGTTATTTTTAAGGTTTTTCTGTCATATCTTTGTTACTATTGCTTACATCTTACTGTAACTTCACATAAACATTGTTCAGCGTACAAACAAAGTATGTGCAGGGGCTGGGCCCATTATACCCAAGGTCAAGGTCACCAAGTTGTTATACTTGGAATTATTTTCATGTTTAATTTTTTCGAAAGCTTCATTTGTGACCGCTAAATGTCCATCGTGTGTCATGTGTCCGTCAACATTTTCTAAAAAAATCATCTTCTTGAAAACCACTGGGCAGAATTACACCAAACTTCACAGGAATGGTCTTTGGATGGTCCCCTTTCAAAATCATTAAAAAAATTCAATTCCATGCAGAACTCTGGTTGCCATGGCAACCGAAAGGAAAAACTTTAAAAATCTTCTTGTCCAAATCAGCTAGACGTAGAACCTTGATATTTGGCTTGTGACATCTTATAGTCCTCTATCAAGATTGTTCAAATTGTGCCCCTTGGGTGAAAAGAGGCCCCGCCCCGGGGGTCACAAATTTTACATTAACTTATATAGGAAAAAACTTTAAAAATCTTCTCGTCTAAAACAACAAGACCTAGACCTTTGATATTTGGTATGTAGCATTGCCTTTACTATTACTTTGGGGTGAAAAGAGGCCCGGCCTTGGGGTCCTCAAGTTTTACATAGACTTATATAGGAAAAAACCTTAAAAATCTTCTTGTCTGAAACTACAAGACAAGTAAGGCTCGAGATCTGATTGGCTAGGGGAAGTGTCATCAGGAGGACGCTATCAATAGCACGTCTTCAGATTAAAAATCTTCTTGTCTGAAACTACAAGACCTGAGCCTTTGATATTTTGTGTGTAGCATTGCCTTGTGGTCCTCTATGAAGATTGTTCAGATTGTGCCCTGGGATGAAAAGAGACCCCGCATCGGGTGTCCCAAGTTTTACATAGACTTACATAGGAGAAAACTTTAAAAATCTTCTTGTCTGAAACTGCAAGGCCTAGGCTTTTGATATTTGGTGTGTTGCATTGCCTTGTGGTCCTCTACCAAAATTAATCAAACTATTACCCTGGGGTGAAAAGAGGCCCTGCCCCGGGGATCCCAAGTTTAACATAGACTTATATAGGGAAAAAATAAAAACCTTCTTGTCTGAAAGTTCAAGGCCTAGGCCTTTGATATTTGGTATGCATCATTGCCTAGTAGACCTTTAACAGGATTGTTCAAATTATTCCCCTGGGGTGAAAAGAGGCCCCACCCTGGTGGCCACTTGTTATATGAGTTAAATAGGAAAAAATACTTCAAAAATTATCAGATTATATTTCCTAGACTGTTTAAGTATATTTACCTGATGTACCTAAGTGATTACGTGTTACCTTACTGTGACCTTGACCTACTGACCTACTTTCTTTTTTTTTGAAAAACAGCCTTGAAATTTGGATGACATGTACAATTTTGCATACCAATCTTAAAACTGACTTTCAGTGACCATGAATGTGACCTACTGACCTACTTTCTAATATTTTAGCATCAGTTTGCCATTTGAAACATGTGGCTCATATTACTCAGGTGAGCGATTTAGGGTCATCATGACCCTCTTGTAGACATATCTTTGGTACTTTAAAAGATAGACTTGAAATTAAAGATATTTCATCATAATCATCATCTGCCTGTGTGGTTACAATCCCCATAACTCTAATTGTATTTTTGACAGAATTATGCCCCTTTCATACTTAAAGTTGTTTTTTTGCAATCTTTGTTTTCTGGTAATAACGTATAGGTCTCTTACTGAGACATAAATTCTTTTTATTGTCAAATTGCCGAATAGTTGAGCGCGCTGTCTTACGGACAGGCTTTCTTGATTTTCCTATTTAGATAGTAATTATGTCTCCCACACTACTGTGGTAGAAGACATTGATTTACTCCTATCTGTGTGTCTGTCTGTCTGTCACAAATCTTGTCCGCTCTCTAAGTTGAACAGTTCTGATCCGATCTTCACCAAACTTGAACAAAATGTGTTTGCCGATAAGTCCTCAGCCAAGTTTGATGACTAGCCAAATCGGCCCAGGCACTTCGGAATTATGGCCCTTGAATTACTGAAAACACAGATGCCAGTGATACAGGGTTTGGTGCATGGTTGACTCAGATACATAATGGAGAAGAAATGCTAATCTAGATGATTAGGCAGTTGTGGGACACTTTTCTCAAAAATTTCTGTTTTCATTCTGTTATATAATATGGAGATATTTTGAGGAATTTACTTATTCAGGTGTGTTTTATCGCTAAATTACTAATTCACCTTAGTTAGAAGTTACACTTATAGATATCTGAACTGTTTTACTCATACCAGTACCAAAGACTTAATTTAGTACATAAAACATTACATACAGTGTCGTAGACAGCAAAAATCTCATGGACTTGTCATGTCTCTATGTCTTTATATTTCAGACTGTATTCAGAAAGGTTGTAGTGATACATTAAGGAATGAACAGATTTTGGTTGTACAACAGTAAGTTACATAATTTCTTAATTATTCCCCCACTGTCTGTCGGTTCACAAATCTGGATCTTCAATTACTCAGAAAGTATTTAAGCTCAGGTTCATAAAGCTTGGTATGTGAATAGAGGGCAATACTGTGAAATCATTAATATTCGTGGGGGACTAATTTTTGTGGATTTCGCGGTTGAGTCAAGCCACGAAATTTAATTCCAACAAACAAGTAAAATTCCCATTCATTTTATGTTCAAAAGTTGAAATCCACTAATTCATATCCCCATGAAATTGCCGTTTTGACCAAAACCATGAAAATTCATGCCCACGAAATTAAATGATTTTACAGTATGTGGATTATGCACATACATTAATTATGCTTTTAAGTCAAAGGTCAAGGTCACAATTGAAGGTCAAGTAACAACTTTTATATGTATAGATGGATTATCTTAGTGCTACCACAAACATTCCCCATGATGAGACAATTTGTCAACGCATGATCTATACTTGTCGGTTAAAGGTCAAGGTCACTGTTTAAGGTCAAGTAAAAATTTGTTTCCTCTCCATAACTTTAATATGTATTGAAGGTTTTAGTGCTCAAAGGTGAGCTTTAGTGATCGCCCTGTGTCCGTCGTCTGTCCGTCCGTCCGTCGTCGTCAACAATTTGACTGTTAACACTCTAGAGGTCACATTTTTGGCTCAATCTTGATGAAACTTGGTCAGAATGTTACCCTCAATAAAATCTTGGACGAGTTCGATATTGGGTCATCAGGGGTCAAAAACTAGGACACCAGGTCAAATCAAAGGAAAAGCATGTAAACACTCTAGAGGTCACAATTTTGCCCAATCTTAATGAAACTTGGTCAGAATGTTACCCTCAATAAAATCTTGGATGAGTTCGATATTGGGTCATCTGGGGTCAAAAAGTAGGTCACTAGGTCAAATCAAAGGAAAAGCTTGTTAACATTCTAGAGGTCACATTTTTGGCCCATTCTTAATGAAACTTGGTCAGAATGTTACCCTTAATAAAATCTTGGACGAGTTTGATATTGGGTCATCTTGGATCAGAAACTAGGTCACCAGGTCAAATCAAAGGAAAAACTTGTTAACACTCTAGAGGTCATAATTTTGGCCCAATCCTAATGAAACTTGATCAGAATGTTATCCTTAATAAAATCTTGGCCGAGTTCGATATTCGGTCATCTGGGGTTAAAAACTAGGTCACCAGGTCAAATCAAAGGAAAAGCTTGTTAACACTGTAGAGGCCGCATTTATGACTGTATCTTCATGAAACTTGGTCAGAATGTTAATATTGATGATCTTAAGGTCCGTTTCTATGTTGTAATAAACAAGAGGGCCATGAAGACCCTGTATCGCTCACCTGACCTATTGACCTTGAGATCATCAAGATTAACATTCTGACCAAGTTTCATTAAGATATGGTCATAAATGTGACCTCTAAAGTGTTAATGTGTACATGACCCAGATTCATGTAGGATCAGAAACTAGGTCACCAGGTCAAATCAAAGGGAAAGCTAATTTACACTGTATAGGCCACATTTATGACCATACCTTTATGAAACTTGGTCAAAATGTTAATCCTGATAATCTATAGCTCAAGTTCAAATCTAGGTTAGGTGGGGTCAAAAACTAGGTCACCAGGTCAAATCAAAGGAAAAGCTTGTTAACACTCTAGAGGCCATATTTATGACTGTATTTTCATGAAACTTGGTCAGAATGTTAAACTTGATAATCTATAGGACAAATTTGAATCTGGGTTAGGTGAGGTCAAAAACTAGGTCACTAGGTCATATCAAAGGAAAAGCTTGTTAACACTCTAGAGGCCACATTTATGACTGTATCTTCATGAAACTTAGTCAGAATGTTAAACTTGATGATCTTTAGATCAAGTTCGAATCTGGGTTATGTCAGATCAGAAACTAGGTCACGGGGTCAAATCGAAGGAATAGCTAGTTAACACTTTAGAGGTCACATTTATGACCGTATCTTAATGAAACTTGGTCAGAATGTTAATCTTGATGATCTCAAGGTCAATAGGTCAGGTGAGCGATACAGGGCCTTTATGGCCGTCTTGTTTATTACAACACAGAAATGTCGACCATGATTAGACTGTCGTGCACATGACCCATGGCTGTTGGTCAAAGGTCAAGGTCACTATTGAAGGTCAAGTAATATTGTTTCTGCTCCATAACTTTTATGTGCATTGATGGAATGTCTTAATATTGCTTACAAATGTTCCCCTTGATTTGACAATGTGTTGTGTACATGATCTATGCATGTAGGTCAAGGTCACTATTGAAATTTAAGTAATAATAGTGTTTGTTTCTTAGCTCCTAAATGCCTTGAAGCATTTTTAGTCCTAACACTGTTGCCAAAAACCACAAGGGATGAACACTAACATAATTTTCCATGGGTAGGGGACTTCTGTATTGCCACTACAATACTCGTTCACTTGTTCTGTTTATCTTAGCTTGAAACACCTTGCCTCTAGATCTATGTCTTTTACCTTTTACTTGAAAATATAGAGAAATCTCTTTTGACTTGGGGTATAAAAGTAAGAAAAATGAAAAATGTTCTTTTCAGTGTGGTTCATTTATTTCAGTTTATTTCATAACATCCTGACATAGCAAGATACTCTGCTTAAAATATGAGCTGGTAAGACAATGTAGTAAGAAGAAAAGTTTACAAAACAAGTTTGGCTGTTTGGTTATCATGTTTGTATTGAGCTTGATTTTTCGAAGGGCAATTTAAAGCTGTTGTAATATTTTCAGTGAATTGACTTCTGGAGTTGGCTATGACAATCTTAGAAAGGTGCTAGATATTATGAGCATGATCAGAGACGAGCAAGAAATGCAGGTATTATTTCTAAATTCAAATTGATTTGGGTCTGTCTGAATGTATTAGCATAATTGATGTTATCCCCAAAATTTTTTATAGCCTGTGAAATGGAATCACCTATAGTAGATGGTCAAGCGGCCTCCAGGCGGGCAGCAACCACTTATGTTGTCTGCTCTCTAACTTAAGCGATTCTTATCCTGATGCTCACAAAACTTGGTCAATATGTTTATGGACATAATAACTCTGCCAAGGGTTATACCTAGCTGGATTGTTCCACAGACTCCGGAGGTAAGGCCCTTGAAATACTCATGTTGAAAGTTGGCAGTGTCCACAATATAACTGGAGTAGTTTTTATCCAGTATTCACCAAACTTAGTCATAATGTTTATGGGTATAATATCTCGGCAAAGTTCGATAACCAGCTGAATTCTCGATGTCTCTGGAGTTGCGGCCCTTGAATTACTCAAAATTGCTAAAATTGACAGTGTCCGCTTGCAGACTTGAGCAGTTCTTATCCAGTGTTCAACAAACTAGGTCCTGAAGTTTATCAGCATAATATCTCAGCCAAGGTTGATAACCAGCTGGATCATACATGAACATCAGGAATAGTGGCCCTTGAATTACTCAAAATTGAAAAAACTGACAGTATCCACAGGCTAACTTGAACAGTTCAGGCATAATTTAGGGCCATAACTCAGGAATGACTGAGAGTATCCAGCTGGTTATCAATTTCATCATGTAATCATCCCCATTGAGTTCCAAGCTTATGAGTATGATGTACAGTTGAAGCTTCCTTAGTCGCCACCTGTGTTTACAGCCACTTGCCTTATGCATCCAGTCAGCTTACTTCCAAAATCAACATTTTGTTCTAATTTTAACTTGGCTTAAGCAGCCAGATTGTGTTGCTTCCTTTGCTGGCTGCTTAATACAGGCCTGGCTGTATACCATGACATATGATAATCAAGGAAAAATACATGTTCTAAAGAAATATGATTGGCTAAATATTTAACTTCAGGAAAGGTGTGTACCATTGTTAAGCCCCGAAGGTGGGCATTTTAAAATTGCACTGTCCGTCTGTCTGTGTAAATTCTTGTCCGGGCTGTAACTCTGCCATCCGTAAAGGGATTTTGAAATAATTTGGCATAGATGTTCAACATAATGAGACAATATGTCATGTACAAGACCCAGACCCCTAGCTCCAAGGTCAAGGTCACACTTAGAGGTCAAAGCTTAAAACAGGGTCTGTTTTGTAACTGCCATCCATGAAGGGATTTTGAAATTACTTGGCATAAATGTTCACCATAATGAGACGACATGTCATGCACAAGATCCAGACCCTAGCTCCAAGAACAAGGTCACACTTAGAGGTTGAAGGTTGACAGGGTCTATTTTGTGTCCGGTTCATAACTCTGCCATAACTCTGTGTAAATTTTTGTCCGGGCTGTAACTCTGCTATTCGTCAAGGGATTTTGAAATTACTTGGCATAGATGTTCCCCGTAATGAGACAACCTGTCTTGATCCAGACCCATAGCTATAAGGTAAGGTCACACTTAGATCGAGGGTTCAACGCAATAAGGGCGTATCTACATATAATTATTATATGTAGATACGCCCTTATTGCGTTGAACCCTCGAGATGTCAGAGGTTAACATGGTCTGTTTCTTGTCCGGTCCATAACTGCCATTGATGAAGGGATTTTAGAATTACTTGGCATAAATGCTCAGGGCAATTTGTCATTAATAGTGACAGCTTTGTTTTAATCAATATATGCCTGCCATTGATAGAGAAGGGATGACCATGTTTTTAAGCATTATTTTTAGCTCATCTGATTTTTTGAAAAAAAATGATGAGTTATTGTCATCACTTGAGCGGTGTCGGCGTCGGCATTGCCTGGTTAAGTTTTATGTTTAGGTCAACTTTTCTCCTAAACTATCAAAGCTATTGCTTTGAAACTTGCAACACTTGTTCACCATCATAAGCTGACCCTGTACAGCAAGAAACATAACTCCATCCTGCTTTTTGCAAGATTTATTGCCCCTTTTGGACCAAGAAAATATCAGATTTCTTGGTTAAGTTTTATGTTTAGGTCAACTTTTTCTCTTAAACTATCAAAGCTATTGCTTTGAAACTTGCAACACTTGTTCACCATCATAAGCTGACCCTGTACAGCAAGAAACATAACTCCATCCTGCTTTTTGCAATAATTATTGCCCCTTTTGGACTTACAAAATCATTTTTCTTGGTTAAGTTTTATGTTTAGGTCAGCTTTTCTCCTAAACTATCAAAGCTATTGCTTTAAAACTTGCAACTCTTGTTCACCATCATAAGCTGACCATGTACAGCAAGAAACATAACTCCATCCTGCTTTTTGCAAGATTTATTGCCCCTTTTGGACCAAGAAAATATCAGATTTCTTGGTTAAGTTTTATGTTTAGGTCAACTTTTTCTCTTAAACTATCAAAGCTATTGCTTTGAAACTTGCAGTACTTGTTCACCATCATAAGCTGACCCTGTACAGCAAGAAATATAACTCCGTCCTGCTTTTTGCAATAATTATTGCCCCTTTTGGACTTAGAAAATCAGTTTTCTTGGCTGAGTATTATGTTTAAGTCAGCTTTTCTCATAAACTGTCAAAGCTATTGCTTTAAAACTTGCAACAGTTTTTCACTATCATAAGCCGACACTGTACATCAAGAAACATAATTCTATCCTGCTTTTTGCAAGAATGGTGGCCCTTTTTAGACTTAGAAAATCATGGGTAGGACAATATTTCTATTATACAAAAAAGATCAGATGAGCGTCAGCACCCGCAAAGCGGTGCTTTTGTTTAAACTTTTTTTTAAGATGGTTAGGGGAGGGTCATTGATTGACAATACAGTTGGTTTACTGTCATATTTGTTGTAAATAGGTGCTGTCATCATGTTCATGTAGGTTTAAATTTTGGCACCAGCTAAAATAATGTTATTTGATCTACTGTGATTTGTTTTTCAGATGCACATCACCCATGTTCTTGGGCCTAAACTGTATGAAGATTATAAACATCATCTGACAGTATTACGCCTTCTAGAAGGTCAAGGTTAAGCAGCATCTGGTAGTCATAATTTCTCGGGTTATGTGTAAATCATTACCTTTCAGTCAAATATTGTCATGGTCACTGCCAAATGTCTAAATGCATTTATTAGGGAATAGCAATAAAACTTCTTAGGTCTTAGTTTATAAAATAGAGTTTTGAAACCAGTCTCAAAATTGCAGCATCTGATTGGTTGTGTTAATTAACAATCTCGAGATTGGCCAATGGCAAGGCTGCATTTTTAGACTGGTCTCAATGCTCACTTCGATTGTAGTTGGAGCTGTGCAATCTGTATAGTGGCCAGTTCTCTGTATAAAACATGTCACAATAAAAGAAATGCTTGTGTCATTCATTTCAACTTTTCAGTATCATACTGAAATTATGTTTTTGAAAAAGGCAATAATAATACAGATTTAAAGACTTTCAATTCTCCCCTTTTACAAAGTATCAAAAAATGAAATATGCAGATGAAGGCTTTTTTTTTTTTACATGAGTCCTTATAAATTACCAATTCATAGTTTGTGCTTTATGAATGGTCTATATTCAACACTTGCCTGCTGGTATATTGTCAAAAATTGGAAAATAATCAATATGTGAAAAATTATTCCTGATAAAATGCAATAAAACACATGTATTGAATGGCCTCTGGGCAGTAGTCAAAACTATTTTCCCTTGGTCCCTTCACAACTCTAGCAATATTTCTTGCTATTGACCAGAAAGTCATTCAGTATATATACTGAAAAAGGAGTATGATAATTAACTTTAATATACCATAATATCTTTTGTTGTGACTGTCGGTAGTGTGTAGAGTCATAAGTTGTCATAAAGTGTTGGACAAGCAAAATCTGTGATTAGTAGAATTGTAGTTAGTGCATTTTTATGAAGGATTTTAATAGAAGAGTTTCATTTCTACCTTCTTGAAGAGGGACATACGAATCATATCATTAGAAAGATTTCAACACTTGTATGTGATAGTCCATTAGTCCCGAAACATAACGATATAAGCATCTACTGAAAATTTCCATACGTGTATCCAGTCATTTACTACACAATATTGTACATGGTTTTGAATGGTGGAATAAGGTTTAACCTTTAGCCTGCTTGTGGTAAGTGATTCTGCCTTTGCGACCAGTGCAGACCAAGATCAGCCGGCTGATCATGGTCTGCACAATTCGCTATTTGGTCAGTAAATTTTCAGTGAACACCCCTTCGAATAATAAATGGTATTGCCCAAATTGAATGATGGATCCATCCAAGTGTTAAATCTGAACAGCTATAGTAAATTGTTCAAACATGTGAAGTTAACATGAAGGTGCTTTTTTCTAGAAAGTGGACATACTGGTGCTTTGATGGTTTTGCACTTAAGACATTTGTCCAGCTTCAGAAAAGATCGTTTGTGTAGCATAGTTTAGCGTTCAGATATACAATGTAACTTAATTAAAGACTTGTAGAATTTTTAACTTATCTCAGTGTTGGCATGTCTGATTTTTAAAACAAATCTCTTAGTTGTTGTTGTCACTTGACCATCAATGTCAGTGTCGGCATTGGTTAAGAATTTTGTTAAGGTTCATGTTTTTTTGAAAACCATAAGTCGCGAAACTTTACAGAAAGGGAAAATTGTATTAGTGTGTTGATCCAAGTATTTGTATCATGTCGAGCTGGTTATGTTAAATTTCTATCTCTCACATCAGAATTGTCCTTTTGACTCCGATGACAGGAAAATCAACACTACCAATTAGATTTGATACAGACACCCAGATCAACATACGTAAATTTCCGTTTTATTACCTACCTGTACATTTTCTACCCCGAAGAAAAGTATGCACATTTCATAAATAACATGTTTTTATTGACAAAAGCAGTCCTATACAAAAGTCGTCAGTTGTGTATGGATACATCATGCAGATCAGCATACAATTAAGAAATAAGGTATCTTTGTGGTGTATGTGTTTCCATTTAAAATACAACTGTATCAAACAAGTTCTACAACATTTCATTTCAACATTGTCAAACCAAATAATGACTTTTTTTAGAAAATAATGTTAATTAATCTTTAGCCTGCCGGTGGCAAGTGATTTTGCCTTTGTGACCAGTGCAGACCAAGATCAGCCTGCACATCTGTGCATGCTGATCGTGGTCTGCACTGTTTGCTATTCAGTCAGGAAGTTTTCAGTGAACACCCCTTTGAATAATAAGTGGTACTGCCCAAATTGAACGATGGACCAGTCCATTTTAGACATTTAGCAGGGTAAAGGTTAATAGCATAATGGAAAACCTGTAAATGAAACCAGGACAAAACATGATTGTCGAACAAACCAACTAGGGAGATACTTGTTCAGAGGACACCTGATGGATTATAAAAGTAGTTTCAGATTGTTAAAGCCTTATTTTGAACAGAAAATGTATAGGTAGGCAATAAATTTGTTTATTATCATTTGATGAGTAAACAGCGAAGAACCATAACTTACCTATTGCATTTTGCCAGAAATGTGACTATTTTTAACATAGAAAATTTGTATTTGTTACTTAAATGTTGTCTTTAGGTCACCACTTTTCTTGAATACTGTAAGATTGGTAGCCGTAAATTTTTATGTTAATTTTCCTGAGCTTAAGCTTTGAATCTTTGTACATAAGATTAAAGTACATTTGCCAAGAAGAAAAACTTGTAAATAATGGCCCTTTTTGTACTTTGTATTTCTTAGTTATTATGTTTTGTCCAGGTTTTTTGTTGTTGAGTAAGAAGGTCAAGAACTGTAACTCTTGTTTTACATATTGCTTTCTAACATCTGTAACAGATACAGGTGATGTTAATGTTTGATTTGTTTAACATTTGTGGCTGATTTCAAACACATTTAATCAAGTTTGAAACTGGAAGAGGCAGACTGCATTACACACACAATAAGAGTTAATAATTTAATACAGATATTATCATTTAAGCAATTTGTCTGCTGTATAGCTTTTTTCTCAAATGTATAAAAAATTGAGAGAAAAAACTTTTAATTTTGTTAATAATTGTAAATATTTATGTAATGTATTTTGTATAGAAAGAAAAAAATGTTTATTTTTGTATAAACAAAATTGGTGCAGTAGATTAAATAGCAAGGGCAACTGAAACAAACAGAATTTGACAGCATTTACAAAAATGTTAACAAAATGGCATTGTTGGAAAATAATCTTTCAGAACCGGAAACCAGAATTTCAAAATGAACTTCTGATTTTTGCTTAAACTAATTTTTCTGATGGTAAAGATCAAAACTGAATCAATGTGATTGTTTGTTGTTATTTATTGTCTTGAAGCATATTTTAAATTAAAATCAGGAACAGTATTTTTACCAGATTTAACATAGACATGTAATTTTGGATGTTGTAAAAACATTAGCCTGACATTTATTATGATTTTCAGATGATCATGGAAAGAAACTATTTTATTTTTGTAGCAAAATTATGTAAAACTGTAAATTATTATCATATTATACCAGATTTATATAACGTTCAGACACGTTTAAAGGCGCTGTACCTAGCTCAAAGGCAGCCACGCTGAGGGTGCCAAATTCATTCTCTGCTAGTACAGACACAGAGGGATAGAGTGAGACAAAACCCCTAGAACAGAGAGAGAGAGAAATCCTTTTTAGATATAGGCCTGTCCGGTTAACTTAGCCTAGCTCTTTGCAAATAGACAGTCTGATTCTTTAACATGCCTGCTGTATAGCACTGATACATGTGAAGCCATCTTACCTGGAAAGAACCAGTACTGACCTCTTAGTTAGGTGGGAGACACTCGAGCATCTCAGAAATTTTATATAATGGTGCCTGGACTGGGATTCGAACCTGGGACTTCTAGATTGACAGTCAAGCATGTCAAGTATGTTACCAAGAGACCACGACGGGCCACCTCATTTCCCCACAAATAAAAAATAATTCCCCATGAATAAAAAATTAGTTCACCAAAAATAAAAAATTAGTTCACCAAAAATAAAAAATTAGTTCCACACAAATAAGAAAATAGTTCCCCACAAAAAGTAATGATTTCACAGTAGTTTAATAAGTTCTTGTATTTTAAATTACCACTGGAAGGTTCTCCAATACAGTGTTTCAGTTGGCATTGTTATGATGTTAGTCTCTTACAGGCTTCATTTGTTATGCAGTATTATTTATTAAAATGGCATGTTCTGAAGATGTAATGAATATTTGATTCACATGTTCTTTGACAAACAAAATTCAAATTTTCTTTAAAATTATCTGCTGAAGATCATATTGACATTTTACACCATTCTGAAGAGGTTGGAAAAATTTACCACTCAGAATAACGTGATGAATTTGTGCTCTCGTTTGAAGATTTCATTTTTGTTAGTCTCTACGCTAATTTAAACTATATTATGACTCTTAAGAACAAGTAAATGCCTCTCCAAATTTTGTTTTGATGAGACATGTATTACACAGGTCCCATAACTCCACTTTCTTTTAGCTCCACTACGGTATACGAAATATATGGAGAGTATCCTACTTGACCAAGCATCGGCCTCCTTGCACATCCACATCTTGGAAAAAGTGATGATGCACTCTCATTTTATCTATGCTATTACTTGAAGGATTTGCTTCAAACTTAAAGTATTTATTTCTCATCATCACCAACATCATATGACTCAGGGGTGATAAATATATCATACATTATGCCCCCTTTTTACTTGTATAATTTCAGGTTTAAATTTTGGTGCACTTTCACTCTGCCTCTGTTTTATCCAAACGGATTGTATTCAGATTTAAAATATTTGTTCCTCATCATCACCCACATCATAGACAGATGGGCCATCACTCTTGCACCAATATTTAATAAATTATGCCCCCTCTTTTACTTAAAATTTCAGGTTACTTTTATGCACTTTCTCTATTTCCGTTATTACATAATGGATTTGATTCAAACTTAAAATAGTTCTAAATCATTGTCCTATTAAATAAGGGCAATAATTATTTAAAAACTTAAGTTTAGTTTATACAAATTTGTTTTAGCTGTGCTGAAAGCTTCAAGCTGATTTGAACTACTCTGGAGTCTGCTTCCGGGAAAAAAATCAGTACTGGTACCATATGTGAGGTGTGGTCTTGACCCACCCCCCAATCCAACCTGCCTGCTTAGCTCAATAGAGAGAGCGCCATTCTGCGGATCACGGGGTCATGAGTTAGATCCTCGGGCGGGCCGTATATTCTCCGTGATGATTTGATATAAGACATTGTGTGTGCAATCATTCGTCCTCCACCTCTGATTCATGCAGGGAAGTTGGTAGTTACTTGCGGAGAACAGGTTTGTACTAGTACAGAATCCAGGAACACTGGTTAGGTTAACTGCCCGCCGTTACATAACTGAAATACTGTTGAAAAACAACGTTAAACCCAAAACAAACAAACACCCCCACCCACCCCCCTTAGTTGAGCAGCCAACTGAAAAACTAAGTTACAGTATCAACAGTTTAATGGTAGCTAGTCAACTATGGCTGAGTGGTTAGAAACTAGGAAATTGCTTTATTTATTTATTTTGTTGGGTTTAATGTGGCACTGACACAACTATAGGTATATTAGTTAATATGGTGACTTTCCTGCTTTGATGATGGAGAAAGACCCCTCCGGGGAAATTGCTATAATACCGATAATTGATGTGATAACCTGACCAAACAAACATTCTGCATTCTTGATTATGTGGTTCTTTATTGGAAAACTATTTTACATATATTATTTAGAACAATTTCAATATTACTTGCTCTGGAACAAATGACTTGCAAGTTCAGTTAAATACATTTTAATTATTTTTACAATACATGAATAGTTACCAGTAAATCATTTTCATAGGACACTAGGGATTGCTTACCTTACAGAAAACTAGCTACTTCATACGGAATTGATTATGCTTTAAAATGGCAAAATACATGTTGATGAAGATTTTGGTCTTAAATTATAATATTTTTTGAACTGAATGACTTTTTAGCGGCATCTGAACATGTTGTTGTAAGTATATCTGAATAGAGTAAAAATTTATCACCGTTCTACAGGCAGTTTGTCTGCCATTTTTTAATATTGTTAAATCAGAAATGTTTGAGAGTGGTTAATATTTTTGTTAATCTATTTTTGTTATTTTGCCAAAAAAAAAAAAAAAAATCCAGGTGAAATGCAGACTTCTATTAAGGTATGACCCATGTATTTGTGTAACTCCTTTTGAAGAGTATTCAATTCCTCTAATAAACCCACTTTGACTTAAATTTTGAGATGTGGAACCAAAATTTGTAGTCCTGTTTGGCGCCATATAACCTATACTGTGTTGGTGCGCCGTAAAACCCAAATAAATAAATAAATAAATAAATGACTTAAATTTTTCAGGGGGCATAGTTTCAAGCCCCACATTATTTCCCCTGATATTCCTTTTTTTGTAGCTCACCTGTCACATAGTGACAGGGTGAGCTTTTGTGATCACCCTTCGTGAGGCATCCATCCATCCATCCGTCCTTTCCTTGTGAAAACGATAGAGACCACATTTTGTATTTGATTTTAATCAAACTTGCACTCAGCTTGTATGGGCATAATATCCCGGTTCCTTACAAAAACTGCCCAGATCCCATCATGGGTTCCAGAGTTATGGCCCCTTAAAGGGCCACAATTTGCTATTTTTGGCTTGTGCAGTCATATAGAGACTTCATTTATGATTTAATTTGATACAAACTTGCAAAATATCTTCAACAATAATAAATTTTGGATTCCATGATGAATCTGTCAGATCCAGTCATAGGTTCTGGAGTTATTTTATATCTGATTACCTCCTCTGATTTTAATCGAAATGAATTTGTATCAGTAAGTACTTATAGGACTCATTTCAGTGAAGATACATATTGACTGAATTTATGACAAATTACCTCCCTTTATCTTTTTATGTAAATGAATTATCACTTTTAAGCCAAGCTTCTTTTGAGATTGGTTTGAAACATTATTTATGTCTTCCTTGGTAAGGAATTTCTACTTTATCTTACTTTTCTAATATATTGCTGTAAAGGCTTGTACTCTGTATCTTCTACATGCATATATACCAATGCATGATTACCTCCCCTGATTTTAATAAAAATGGATTTATCTCGGTAAGTATTTATAGGACTTATTTGAAATTTCATTATCATCATTAGTTGGACTGAGACAATCAGGGTAGGTAACTATGGACGGATTTTATGTCAAATTACCTCCCTTTGTTTCAAATTAAAATGGGTGTATCTCAGTAACCAATGTAGGTACTGATTTGAAATGTCATTTATGCCATCAGATTGACTCTGACAATCAGGGTAGATAACTTTTGACTTAATTTATGACAAATTACCTCTCTTTATTTTATGTTAATGAATATACCTCAGCAGCATCTAATGCGATTGGTTTTAAATGTTATTTAAGTCTTCCAGGGTAAGGAATAGTCATGCTAGTACAAAAATGCAGCATTTGGGCCAAGGACCCGCAAACTTGGTATGGAGATTGGCTATGACTAGTATGTGACCCATAGGTCAAAAGGGACTGTTACAAGAAAATATTTATCCTGATGATATTTAAAGTGTATGCCTATGTGATCAATGTCAAAACATTTCTTATCATTAAGAGCAATGGTATTCAGGTGAGCGATATAGGGCCATCATGGCCCTCTTGTCTAGCAAGTTTTTACTTTTTTTAAGACTTATTATTGATTTATTGTACGAAATTGAAATTTTCCTCTGAAACAGAAGGGGGCAGAGTTAGACATCCTTAAAAAGACATGCAGTAAAAGTTCTCTGTTTTGCCTTTACTCTTCAGATTACATATTGTGGAAGAAATGTAGGTAGGTTTTACTTCTGCCTAAAGGTTATTTTTGAATGAAGTGAGCGAAATTTAAAGCAGTCCCTCAGGACTCAACCTAATTTTTTCAATGTTGGAGTTAGAATTCTGTCTCATTAAATCCTTTTACTTGAGGCATCCTAGAAAAAAATCATATTCACAGTTTTATTTTGTGTTTTATAATTGTTTACCAATAGTTTCACGTTTCATTTGTCAAAATTAATGTTATAATGAATTCTCTGAAAACGTTTTGGACAGTGGCCATCGCTTTGAAATTTGTCTCTACTTGAGCTTGAGGAAATATCATGAATTATACAAATTAAACAATGGCAGGGTAAAAGTTGTTTAAATTTTGCATACAAGTCTCTCACTTGATACATTATATTGCTGTAACATTGTTTTGAACATTTGAAATATTCACCATTAGGTGGGTCATACCTTAATTAAAGGGATAAATTCAGAGCATTATGTGAAGGTTTAACCATGCATATTTGGACTGTTTTGAAATTTTGCAAATTGTGGGTTCTCCATGGCTGAGTGGTTAAATTAACTGACTTTAAGATCACTTGCCATTACTGCTATTGGTCTGAAACCTCACTCACATAGCATAATTTTGGTCAGGTGATATTTCAGTACTGTACTTATACATATATTTATTCCTGGATATAGATCTGAATACTGTTATGTGTATTTGTATAAATTTGTTGTGTAATATCATTATGCAGTTTGTGTAAACACCGACGTGGTAACTGTAATAATTATTAGGGTTATTAAGTTCTTAGTATAAATCATGATAGGTTAGTAGAATTTTATACATAGAGGATATTACATGAATGGCTTTTCATATAGTGAATTTATTAAAGGTCCATTACTAAGGGAAAGTGAGTTGGCAATTTTTTTCATAGCCAGTGCATAGACTTCTGCAAGACACTAAATAATGAAGATTGGCAGGTCAAAATTTACAGAAGGTCTTTGGAACTCAAAGAAATGTATGTGTATTATGTTGAAATTTCAATGAATCGACAGAATGACCCCCCCCCCAGGTCTTTTTAACTTTCTTCATACTTCATAGAAAAATAATTGTACATATACTGCGATTTATTTCGAATTTTTACATACCAACTTTCATTTTCCAATAAAATGAAATAGTTTCTGTGCTTTTTAAAAGAAATTAAAATGTTCACTTTCCTTAGTATTGGACCTTTAAATCAGTTGAATGAAATAATCAAATATGAGGCTCTGCAGAGCATTTTTATCATATTAGATTTTAATTCAACAAGATTAATAAATTCAGTGTGGAAAGACATAAATGTAATACTGTTTTTATCACATGTTAGCTTTTTTGATGTAACATTAAACTTTTTTATGTATCGGAAACCAAGTCAGTTTGATAGTGTCTTTTATACATAAATTAATGTTAACATCACAATTATATTACACTAGTGTAATACAAAGGTCTTTTAATGCCGTAGACGTCAAACATGTGATATATACATTTATAATGTTAATGTAACTAGCAAAACTTGTAACAGTGTTATATTTTTACTCATTAAGAAGAAATAAAAATGACTATTTAAAACTATTACTGTGTTAATATTCAACTTTCTTACTAACACTTGAACAAGATTTAGAAATATTTTTTATGACTCCTTGGTAATAACAGGTAATTGAAGGAATGTTATTTTACCTCTGTTAGACAAGTTAATGTTTGAGGGGCCTCTGGGCCGAGTGGTTAATGTCACTGACTAGAATCACTTGCTCCTCACCAATATTTCTTCGAGCCTCCCTCAGGGCATTGAATTCTTCATATGAGGAAGCCATCCAACCGGCTGACGGAAAGTCGGTGGTTCTAGATAAGTGAATGCCTGTGATGAAATAATGCACGGGGGGTACCTAGGGCTTTTCTACACCAATAAAGGTGGAAAGTCACCATATGACTTGTAACTGTGTTGGTGGGATGTTAAGTTTCTAATTATACTTCCTAATTCAGATCATGGTAAATTATCAATGACGTTCATATTTATATGAAAATAGGACTACAGTGGCACAATTTTAGGCCGAATATGAATTGTCAGGCCTGAGTCACCTTCATAGGATTAGACTTTAAGTTTCCCCCTAAAGTATCTGTTTGTATCTGTCTGTCCATAGAATTGATAAAACATATTTATTAGTTATTCTATCTGGCCTTCTATGTGTCAAACCGTTCAACAATATTGGTCATTTGTAAAAAATTGATATGGCTTCGTCGTATATCTAGTATACACTTTCCAGCCCTAACTTGAAGAAGTCCAGGGTCTGAACAGTGGCTACGTGTTGTGGACACTGATACCAGAGTCGGTTGCCATATGGGAAGAAAGAATTTCTTTACTGCACTTGATAGTTGAAACAGTTAAATGTAGAAAAAAACAACAACAACATTTAATGACTTCTTCTTGTGAACTGCTTGATTTTGCCCACCATATATGCAAAGAAGCATCCTAACATGTACTGTTCCCTTTTGAATGATTATTGTTAAGAAATAAGCAAACATTTTGAACTGACCTATTCATCAAATGGCGCAAAGACCTAATTATTAACCGTGTTAAAGTAGTGTGTTGCTATATTTCTATACAGCTATAAATGGGTCAGCCTCTTGATAACACTCTGCCTGGTGAAGTGGCTGATACTTCTCTGATAGAATAAATAACCTTTGAAAATTTCTGCTGTGACTGGTTGAAAAAAGTATGATAAACACTTAGTCTAAGTTAATTGAATATTTAAAGTTATGCCATAACATCTGCCTGAAGTTGAAAACAATAAAATTAGATTATAATAATTCATTTTAGCTCGGTTGTGATGAAAGCGTGAAGCTTATTTGAACCATTCTCAAGTCCGCTTCCGGTAAAAACCAGTAATAGTGTCATATGAGAAGGGTTGGTCGTCGTGACTACAATAAGGCTCGAAACCAACGATCCTTTGGTTGAGCGGCTGATACCTAAACCACGAGACCACCGCTCCATTTTGATTGAATCTATATATTTAACAACTTTTCTGACTTCATGCCAAATGTTTTGTTTTCGTCACAGATTTGAATAAGATATGACACAATGCTCCATGGCTACATTATTTAAATAAAGGAAGTGTCTAGGGGTACGGATCCGTACCTCTAGACAAGCCTGTTAGGGGTTTTCTAGGGGTACGGACCTCCTTTTTCTAGAGATTTAGGGTTATTTACATCTTAAATTTTGTTGAAAATGAAATAACAAATAAAACTTAACTAGTGTTTACTTAAAACTTGGATTTAAATGGTGTACAGATACCAGCCATTACCAACTTTTAGTAACATCTCTAAACCGATAAAGCGGGGCAGATCTACCTATCATAAAAATCAATAAAACCAGTAATCCAATATCATCGCTACCGGACGGATTCGTTAATTTCCGTACTAATTGTTGTTGTTGTAGTAACACGGGGGCAAAAATCGATAATTAACAGCTTTGGTCATTATCTGATGCATTTACAGGCGGGCGGTTTTCTATATGATATATCTGAATGAAGTTTTAATAATTATTAAAGTGAAAATCATTATAATTATTATAATACTTTATTAATTGTCAAATAAAAGTAATATTTAAGAATATGAATATGTTATCTGAAATATTTAGAAATCGTTACATTTTATACATCGAACACAGATTTATTTTCTTTTTAATGCATGAAACATCATGCTAACATATATCTATTGACAGAAAAGAAATATTTACGCACAAGAAACTGTCTCTAAATAAAATAAATATTCATGAATATGAATATGTTATCTAAAATATTTAGAAAGCGTATATACTTCCTCTATACGCGCTTTCTTTCACATATTATGAACATTAGAGTATGAGCTTTTGTTTCTAAAATATTTTCAAAATTCTAAATCACTAACGCTTTTCGATTTTTATCGTAAAGGGTAGTAAAACAGCAAGTTCTCATGTATTTCCGTAACAAAAAGTTTGTCAGTAATTAAGTTTTGAAGCCTTCATAAGAAATATAGCTTTTTTTTCAAGATATCTAAAAAGTATTTTTGTTGTCGAACGATTTGGAGACCAGTCGCTTTAAAGAAAAAGAAGTATAGAAATAAGACTTATACTTTTAAAAGGAAATACTTAACCCTTACCATGCTGGACACGATTTGTTCTTCCTTTGCGATCGGTGCAGATCATGATTAGTCTGCACGGATGTGCAGACTGATCATCATCTGCACTGTCTGCCATTCAGCCAGTAACTTTTTAGTATGCACCCTTTTCACAGTACTGTCCAAATTGAAAGATTGACAAGTTTATTATTGTAATTTAGCATGGTAAGGATTAAGCTTCTTATATCGTGCCTAAATAGAAATATCATATTTGCGTGACTTGAATAGGTACTGCTGACAAATACTACTACCATAGTATACTTTAACTATAAATATATCGTTACAGGAAAAAATCAACATTAAATAACAATAACTTAATCAATATCTCAATTTTAGAATAGCAGACTTACTAAACTATAATTTTAGAATAAATAAGTTTTTTCGTGAAATTTGGGCCAAGATCTTTACTCAGTAAATATTTACGGAACAACGACGTGAATTCTAAATTTGTACTGTCATACGATTCATGAAATAAGTGTAAAAATCGTAAAAACAAAGTTCCTGAAAGAAAGGGAAAAGACTATATAAAGACAGAAGAAAGTGAAATAAATATATTAAAACGCAAAAACCATAAAACCATAAAAATACCTATCACTTGTAGTAAGTGGGGTAACATATTTTTTATGACCCGGCTTGAAACAACACTGAACGGATACTGTTTACCCCTAGGCAATATTGTAATACACAATAAAAGTCAAAGGGTAATTTTAAGATATTTGTTACAATTAAATTATTTTATGCTTGATGTGATTGTGTGCAATCTTGGGACTAAAACAAATAATAGATATCGCATGATTTAAGAATGTACCAAAACATGCATTAATTTAAGAATACGTCTATACAAAGAAGTATAAAATACATTATAGCTCTTTGATCTATAATACATACAAAGTAGATTCGGAAAGAAGCAGAATTATCAGTTCATCAAGGCTATCTTTCAAATTAAAGTTTGGTCATATTATGAATAATAGAAAATGATTTTTTTGTTTCAAAATTATTAAAAAAATCCCATATGTAGAAAAAAAGTTGACCGCGTTGGAGATCGGACCCTGACCGCCGCGGCAATAAAAAAGTCACCAGCGGCAAAAAATAATATAGGTACTATAGGTATCTGGAAATTAATTATCGCTATATTTCTTAAGAATGCTTTGAAACTCAATTACTGACAGACTATATTTTACGGAAACACATGAGAATTAGTTGCTTTAAGTATCTTTTTTTTTTTTGCGGTGAAAATTAAAAGCATTTGTATATTTTATAAATGCGAATTGAACACTTAATCCTCCATAGCGTTATTTTAAACGACAGCAGATCTAGGTTTCGGAGTTTCTGAGTTCAACAATTAATTTGTTTTAATTTGTCTTATTACAATCTCAGTTTTTTGTTGTTGTTTTTTTTTGTCAATGTGAAGCTGCCTACAATTTATAGGCTTTGAGCTATAACAACTTGAACCGACAAAGTCAGGCTAGCAGACGACAATATTTTCCGTAACAGCTTCCGAGTACTTACGGATAACGGCGGAAAAAGCCGGATTTTTAAAGAAATGTTCACTGTACACACTAAAATGCAAAAAGGACCAAACAAACCATTATCAAATTTAAAACAAATTACACATAACGAAAATTGAATAATTTTTCTACATTTTTAGGGGTATCGAATTTTTGATTATTTGCGGAAAATATCTCATTTTATCTGTTATATTTGAAAAAGTCAAATTTTTTAACCCGTTTCCTACAGAGTCTATATGAACTGAGGTGGGTCTATCTAAAGTAAAAAAGGACCAACCAAATATTAAAATATTTTTTAAAATAAATATTCATAATATCCGGAATAAATTAAACTTTAATTTGTGGGGTATCGAATTTTTGATTTCCAAATAGAACTTTTTCTATTTAAGTTTAAGTGATTTTTTCCTTCTTTGTTTATATAGGCAAATTTATCGATTTTCCGATAGATCGATGTTACTAAAAGTTGGTAATGGTTCACCCGATTGTTTATCTTCTCTTCAAATGATAATTTTACACACTTCATTTTTTATTTAGATCTAGTTCATGTAGTTGGAATCGAACATTCGTCATGTAAATTTCGTATCAAGTGTCTGACGTCACTAATGAAGTTATATTATATGAACGACAAATACCACAGTGTATAGACTCTCTGTACGCCCGACCGGAAGTCGCCAAAAACTAGGCGTTCAGAAATCAAAACACAAATTTTTGCTGTCGCGGATGGCTTGGATTTTCGTTGTTTATTTCGTTAATATCGCATAAAGTAAGTGTATTTTTTATCTACATATTGTTTAAGAGCTACTGTTTACGTATATACCAAACACGCCTATTAAAACTCTTAATATACTTCATTTCAAGTCAAATCACGTGTGGGTATTTGTTCGATTTTGTAATAAAACTATCAATTCTTTGAAATACATGTATATTGAGCTTTTGCAAAGAATTGAAACCTTTGCTACTTCGTAGATAAATATCTTACGCATCAATAAATACTAGCATGGCTCTATGGTAACGAATGCGTTTTCAGGAAAATGTGTTTTTCTGAGACATATATGCCGATTACACTGTCCCACTAGTCGATACATTACTGGCCCACTAATCGCTATTTCTAAAATCCGGACTGAACACTTAGTCGAAAAACTGAACGCCTATTCAAAACTTCTTTTCATTCATATATTTCCATAATTTGACTTTGTTTTATGACAACTGACAGTTAAAAAGTAATAGTTATAATTTCTTTCGTTTTCGTAACAGTCACTGACATGTTTAATGTTATAACTGCAGTTTCGAATCCACTTTTCGTAAAGGTTAGTGTTTATTAGTAAATAATTATCAAATTAATTAGTCTAGCACGGCTCAGTCGCAGTAAATGCGTACTAATAAACTCTAACCTGCATTGTGTTTGAAATTATTTTTTTGTAATAATGATTAGATTCTTTACACTAACGCATCATTCATATAATCGTTAAGTGGCTCAACTCAGTGCTTGATCCATTTCCGGCATCTCAGAGACTTGTTTGGACTTTATGACGTGGACTTTATCATAATTCACAGAAGAAACAGCTGCCGTCGGCGCGGCTATTTGTAATTTCTGTTTATTTTAATATCCGGCTCCAAATAACCGCTGATATCAGTCAAAATCAAGCAGATCGAAGCTAGTATCCAATTCTTTTTCGTTTGCATTAAAAATTATTTCAGTAATCGCTACAGAACAAGCGGAAAATGACCTGGCTCCTATATAGAGCGGATATAATTTGACCAACATGTTATGGGACTTGCTGCTATCAACTAGTTTTATAACCCCAAAGGCACTTGTGAAATTTCAATTCAATAACTGTATTAGTTTTGGAGATAGTAACTTGCATGTAAAATTTTAACCAGAATTTTCTAAGTCCTAAAGGGGGCATAATTTGCCCAAAATACACGCCAGAGTTATGGGACTTGACCCAGTGAGGTTGGTAATTGATCTAGAAAAAGAAAAAAATAAGTTTCAAAGCTATATGCCTTGAAATGATAGCTGTATGTACTTGCATGCAAAAACTTAACCAAGGTGTGACGCCGACGCCAGGGTGAGTAGAATAGCTGACTATTCTTCGAATAGTCGAGCTGAAAAGGCTTTGTTTGCACAATGTTTATGTGAAGTTACAGTAAGGTATAAAGCAAAAGTTAAAAAAAGATGTGACAAAAAAAAAGGCTGCCAAAAAAAACTTAACTTTAACCAAAGCCGGGGCTAGTAGAAAAGCCCCGCTATTCCCGAATAATCGAGCTAAAATACAAAGAAAAAAGCAAAAACAGTGTCCTGTCAAGCTGAGCGGAATAAATACATATTTTTCTCGTATGTTAACGGAAACTCGTATACAGATTCTATTTCCTGTCCAAGACAAGGACATCGTTGGTGAAACAGACTAGTAAATACTGTTTCACTGTCACAAGTAAAATACAATACAAAACTTATATTTATAAATTCAGTAAGTACAGTGTATAGAGCATACAAGCCCAAACACTTCGTCATTTCGTTATTGAATAGGCGTACAGTGTTTTGGCGAATAGTGGGACAGTTTTTCTATAAAGATTTGCGACTAGGCGTTCAGTGTATAATTCATATGCATGTTGAATTTAACAATATTTAAACTATTCAGGATTGTAAATTCATATTTGTAGGTATAAACTCGTTTGCATGAATTTATAATTTAACATTCAGAAGCGGTTCTGACACGTATTTCACTCGCAGTTCCTAAATAATGGGCATTTTAGCCTGAATACATCGTCTTTTGCTTCGACCTTCTAGGTTTTGAATGAAAATACGTTTTATTTTCATGTGTTAATGTCTGTTAAACGGCAGTTTGTTGTAGAGACATTTATCATACATTGAAAAATATATACAACAAGAATATTTATTTCAAATAGCCACAGAAAAACATAAAAATACTCACTACCGACAGCTTGCAAAAATTTGAAAAACGAAAGTGAACGCCTAGTTATTGGCGACTTCCGTTTGGGCGTACAGAGAGTCTATACACTGTGAATACATAAACGTCGATTGTTTCGATTTTCAGTCAAACGAACAAAATGCTCCAAGGGAAGCGTTCGTCCGGGGGATGTTTGTCATGCGACTCGTTCCGAAAAGGCCGGTTCGTGAGCCGCGAGCTAGTTAAATGAATGGTTTCCGACTTTTATCCACCTGGCGCCTAGCATATAGTGGTAGGAGTTGGGAGGTAATTGGTACGCACAATAAAGGTGTCTCATAAGCCAAATTGGCTGGCCCTTTCAATAGGGGTGACACTATAATAAACAAGACCTTTACCAGTATATCATTTCGTAAGTAGAAATGAATATGCAACAAACAAATCATTAGCTCTGTATCGAAAAATATGCTTGAGTTCCCTAGCGGATTAATATCGTACTGCTTTAAAGCCTTGTAATATCTCCTATCCAGAATCACTGTATATATCGTGTTATAAATCTGAGAATCTACTGTATAAAACTTGCAGAATAGTATCCTATGTCCAGTAGCAGGCGACTTCTAGTCCTTAACGGGCGTACATTATTTAATCCCGATGATGGCTTTACTTGCAACATAAACAGGTGCTCGTATAGTCTTGGTGCCCGAATGGGACCTCCCATTAAAAAAAGGAAGTTAAAAACCACTGCCACCAACGTTACTAGAATATCCTGCCACACAAAGTAAACGGTTACTGAATAAACCAAAAAATAAAATAAAATAAATAAATAAATAATAAAATAACTAAATAAAAAAGACATTACCTATTATTTTTGACCTCTAAGTGTGACCTTGACTCTTGACACAGGGGCCTAGGACTTACACACGACACATCAATGCATTTTGGGGAACATTTGTGCCAAGTGACTAATAAATCCCTTGAATGATAGAGTTGTGGACTGGACATGAACTTGATGCTCTAAACCTGTGACCTGTAAGTGTAACCAGGACCTTGGAGCTAGGGGTCTAGGTTTTGCATGTGACACATCAAATCATTATGGGGAGCATTTGTGCAAAGTAATTTTAAAATCCCTTGATAAATAGCAGAGCTTTGGCCCGGAAAAGAAACGGACCATGTTAACTTTTGACCTGTAAGAGTGACCTTGATCTTGATAAGTGGCATAGCTATGGGTCGTACAAGAAACAGACCCTGTTAACATTGACCTCTAAGTGTGACCTTGACCTTGAAGCTTGTGGTTTTGGTCTTGTGCATAACACGTCGTCTCATTATTGGAAACATTTGTGTCAACTAATTTCACCATCCCTTGACGCATGGCAGAGTTATGGACTGGACACAAAACACACCATGTTAAGCTTTGATCTCTAAGTGCGACCTTGACATTGAAGCAAGGGTCTGGGTCTTGCACAAGACATGTCGTCTCATTATGGGGCGCATTTGTACCAAGCTATTTGAAATCCCTTCATAGATGGCAAAGTTAAGGACCGGACACTAAGTCTGATGGACGGATGGAAGGTCGCAGGCAATTTGTATGTCCCCCTTTCTTCTTCGAAAAAAAAGCGGGGACAACAATATACTGATTAAGGACCCGTTCTCTTTAGACACCAAAGCCTCTACAAGTTTACTCCCTTTTAAGTGTATGTTTTGCCGCAGAAACAAACTAGTTTTTGACTGCCTTTCTACTTTCATTCAATTAAAGTAGTGTCTATTAATATTACAAGTTAAATAAAAAATTTAAAAATAACCTCTGTTTTGAAAAGTTTTCAATATGACATGCTCATATATTTCGACTACCAACCCTTTAATTCAAACAATCCCGGCAGTGAAAGGAAGGAAGGTTTTTGGTTTCTCAGATGGTTCAGTTTCAACAGAAGGAACTAATGCTGAAACACGACAAGTGTTCGGTATGAAGGGTTTTCCGCTATTCAAAGGTTCTGGTTTTCCAAATAGTTTTTTAAATTACTGTTTACCTACTATTCTGAAGGGGGCAATTGAAACTCGAGCGGTAATGGTTAACTGCAGAAAAAGGTAACTGTAAAATGCCTCTGTCACATGCTATGAACGCATTAAAATTTAACAAAGTCATTTCAAGAAAGTTAAATACTAGAAATAGTACGCTAGATGTTTTCTCAGTTTATTTGTGCATATATTTAGTGATTAAAATTCAGACAAATATATGTATAAATTGTTAAAAAATCGAAGCCTCATTCACCCTCTCCCAGAAAGAGCAATTCGCCAAAACAACTAGAATACGTTTCTGCTACAAACGAAGCCTCACTCATCCTCTCCCAGAAAGTGCAATTCGTCAAAACAACTAGACTACGTTTCTGCTACAAACGAAGCCTCACTCATCCTCTCCCAGAAAGTGCAATTCGTCAAAACAACTAGACTACGTTTCTACTACAAACGAAGCCTCACTCATCCTCTCCCAGAAAGTGCAATTCGTCATAACAACTAGACTACGTTTCTACTACAAACGAAGCCTCACTCATCCTCTCCCAGAAAGTGCAATTCGTCAAAACAACTAGACTACGTTTCTGCTACAAACGAAGCCTCACCCACCCTCTCCCAGAAAGTGCAATTCGTCAAAACAACTACACTACGTAACTACTAAGTTTCTGCTACAAACGAAGCCTCATTCACCCTCTCCCAGGAAGTGCAATTTGTCATAACAACTAGACTACGTTTCTGCTACAAACAAAGCCTCATTCACCCCCTCTCAGGAAGTGCAATTCGTCAAAACAATTACACCACGTAACTACTAAGTTTCTTCTACAAACGAAGCCTCATTCACCCTCTCCCAGAAACTGCAATTGGTCAAAACAACTAGACTACGTTTCTGCTACAAACAAAGCCTCATTCACCCTCTCCCAGAAACTGCAATTCGTCAAAACAACTACACCACGTAACTACTAAGTTTCTGCTACAAACGAAGCCTCATTCACCCTCTCCCAGAAACTGCAATTCGTCAAAACAACTAGACTACGTTTCTGCTACAAACAAAGCCTCATTCACCCTCTCCCAGAAACTGAAATTCGTCAAAACAACTACACCACGTAACTACTAAGTTTCTGCTACAAACGAAGCCTCATTCATCCTCTTTCAGATAGAGAAATTCGTCAAAACAACTACACTAAAAAAAGAAAAATGAATAAAAAACAACAACTATACTACGTTTCTGCTACAAACGAAGCCTCATTCTCCCTCTCCCAGAAAGTGCAATTTGTCATAACAACTACACCACGTAACTACTAAGTTTCTGCTACAAACGAAGCCTCATTCACCCTCTCCCAGAAACTGCAATTCGTCAAAACAACTAGACTACGTTTCTGCTACAAACAAAGCCTCATTCACCCTCTCCCAGAAACTGCAATTCGTCAAAACAACTACACCACGTAACTACTAAGTTTCTGCTACAAACGAAGCCTCATTCACCCTCTCCCAGAAACTGCAATTCGTCAAAACAACTAGACTACGTTTCTGCTACAAACAAAGCCTCATTCACCCTCTCCCAGAAACTGCAATTCGTCAAAACAACTACACCACGTAACTACTAAGTTTCTGCTACAAACGAAGCCTCATTCATCCTCTTTCAGAAAGTGAAATTCGTCAAAACAACTACACTAAAAAAAAAATGAATAAAAAAAAAAAAAAAAAAAAAACAACAACTACACTACGTTTCTGCTACAAACGAAGCCTCATTCTCCCTCTCCCAGAAAGTGCAATTTGTCATAACAACTAGACTACGTTTCTGCTGCAAACGAAGGCTCAATCCACCCTCTCCCAGAAAGTGCAATTCATCAAAACAACTAGACTACGTTTCTGCTACAAACGAAGCCTCATTCACCCTCTTCCAGAAAGTGCAAGTCATCAAAACAACAAGATTAATATTATCCTTACAATATGTAAAACGAAAAACATTCATAATGTTCGGATACAATACACACCCCTACAATCCAGACAAGACAACTTAAACCGAATCCAGCCAGTGACTCAAACAAATCGTAAAAATATTCTTACACATCATTTAAATCCGCCACTCACTGAAACCAAATCTACAATTCACGTACTCAGTCACTCCGTAGAATCGCTTAAGTCACCAATCGATCGATCGATCGCTCGCTCACTCACTCACTCACTCACTCACTCACTCACTCACTCAATCAATCAATCGATCCAGCGATCAATCAAAAAGCAAGTCAGTTTGTCATTCAACCGAGCAATCAAACAAACAATCAACAGTTATATAACAGGCAAATCCTTGTAACAAACAGCTCCAACACTGAAATGATAGAAATTTTGACAAGGAATATCAGCATAAAGGTAGTTGAATTCTTTGCCTGTGAAGATACAGTTTTCATTGGCTCCTCCGTTGGGCTCGCCTGGTGCCCACTTATTGGCCTCGTCACATTCTTCTCCGACAAGATTATGGTTCAGGAGAAATCCAACCATTTCGTCATACGTAAAATTCTCGTATTGCATTGTATTATTGACACTATTGCTGTTTAGACACTTCATGAAATCAAACTGTTTAGCCAAGTAAGGTTTTGTCTCAGTAGTTAACAACAGCAAATCGTTTCCACCATACCGCTCAATCATAGGTTTTACATGGTTGCTATGTATATAAGTCCTGTGATAATTCTTCTCCGAGCAAATAGCATTAGCTTCGCCTGTAAAAATAAAGTTAACTTATACTGAGCAAAGTGTCTGGCCAACTAGGGCTTTCTTTTAATAAATACGTAATTATTGCAACATTTTGATAAGTGATCATAAATATTTTAAAGTGCCAATACCGTTAAACAAATTATTAACGAGCAGCTCGTAGTAATGTTTAAAAATAGCATTTGCTTGGTATATCATTAAAGTTGACTATGTTTCGCACTGTGTTGCAAATTTTAAACAACTTTTGCCGTGCTGTTTTTGTAAATTTTGTATAATTTATCGTATTTCCCTAAGCTCAAGTAGAGATAAATTTCAATGTGATGGCCACTATCTAAAACGTTTGCAGAGAATTCATTACAGCATTAATTTTGATAAAAGAAACATCAAACTATTATTAAACAAATATAAAACACAAAATAAAACCGTAAATATCATTTTTTTCTAGGGTGCCTCAAGTAAACAGATTTAATGAGACAGAATTCTAACTCATACATTGAAAAATTAAGGTCGAATCCTGTGGGTCTGGTTTGAATTTGCTCACTTCATTCAAAAATAACCTTGGGGCAGAAGTAAAATGTACCTGCATTTCTTCCACAATATGTAAACTAAAAAATGAAGGCAAAATAGAGAACTTTTACCACATGTAACTCAGTATTTTTAAACATGTCTAACTCTATCCGTCCTGATTCAGAGGTAAATTCACTCTGAACAGCAAGAAATCGCTTATGAAATGAAAAATTTCCACTTTTGTACAATAAATCCATAATAAGTCTTGAAAGGAATAAAAACTTACGAGAAAATATGGAGAGAAAAAATGGTCCCAGTGGGGCCTGAGCCTACGCCCCACTGAAAATTGTAGTCAAAGTAGTTGAATACTCTTCAAAAAGGAGGTACTCTATTATGGGTCCAATACCACAGGCTGATCACTACCAAATAGAATGTAAGCCTCCGCAGGTCTATCACAAGTAGTCCAAATATAAATAGTACTAATCTTTTTTCCTTTCCTAGTGCATTTTCTCGGCAGCAACGTGCTTAGTTTTACCCTGCCGCGTTTCAGTATGTATCACGTTGCATTCTATTGAAATCGGCATGTTCCTATCGCATGCTAGATAAAAATGGCGGCGTAAGAATTTAATGTCACGAAAAGAGAAGTGAAAAGTAGTAAATTCAGCGGGTTGTATTTAACGAACTGTAGTTTTCTTATATAAAAGTTAACACCCTCTTTTCTTTTTGTTTTTCTAAAGTAGCGATCTAGTTCTTTATGGGAATATAAGTCTCTGAAAAACATGCTAGAAAATGTCGAAAAACCGTTATGAAGTGAGTGGATTTTATATGAAATAAAGAACAGCTGGATTTAGTGGTGTTCAGCCTTAATATCATACCTGAATGTGCACAGTTAGAGCCATAAGGAGAAGTTAACATAAATAATGGATTCAATAATATTTTCTACTGCGCTAATCAATATTGAAACGTTTGGCAACGTTTGAAAAATAGATTAAGTTTGGCAGCCGCAATATGAGGCTTTAAAGAAAATAGTCCAAACTGTCACAATGTAATCAAAGTTTTCAGTTGAACGTGACTATTATATATACTAAATTTACAGTTTACAACGAAAGTCAACATTTAATTGAGAAATATTGGCCATAATTTGACATGCAAATACGGCGTTTTTATCGAGTCAACGAGTTTCTAATTTCATCTGAGAAATGTTTGCATATTTTCATCTACACACACTTTTTAATATTGGCTAAACTCGCGGAACTCAAAATGCTCGACATGAGCAAAAAGAAAGGCAATGTTATTCTCATGTTAAATCCATCTGCTATATGATTTCTTAAATCATTTGAAGAAGTGAAAGAATTTTCAAGATTGATTTAAGAATGAGAAACCAACATAGTGCATTGGCGACCAGCATGGATCCAGAACAGCCTGCGCATCTGGTCAGGATCCCTGCTGTTCGCTAACGGTTTCTCTAATAACAATAAGCTTTGAAAGCAAACAGCATGCTGGTCGCAAATGCACTATGCTGGTTTTCTCATGACGCGGCACAAATGTTTCTTTAATGACCCAGTACTAAACATGATCACCAAAGCTATAAACAGAAAAATTTGTAGAAAACATCTCATCAATCCTTAGGCCGATTTTGAAATTATTTGTTTTGTATTTGTTCTACGACAAAAATTTGCAGTTTTTAATTAATTATAGGGCAATAATTCTGGATTTTTTTTGTAGATTCTGACTTAATTAGCTTAGTATATACTTATACAAACATCCTATACATAATACAAACGTGAACATTTAATATCATCTAGTTTTTCATGAAACAGCAATGAGCGAAAACAAACATTTACATGAACTTAAAATTACCATTACAATTACAAAGGTACGACAGATTATGGACAAAATTGTTAAGCAGGTAGGTTAACTTGTTACCAGGGTAAATTCAGATTAGTTGAGCCGCAGTCATATTTTGTATTTCGTGTAATTTAATGTTTTAACTGCTACAATCTCAATTTCGTTCATCTCTGTCCATCAGGTACAATTTTTATCCCGGTTTGAAATATATGACCCTCCAATGGTTTTTTACAATGAAAGTCTTAAAGGAGGAAAAATACGGATATTTAACACTTTTCAGTGTATTTCGGTTTCATTGTTATCCATAGAAGTCTGCATAATTGACAATTTTACTATTATGCGCGTTAGCTTTCTAATATAAGCTTAAAATGTATATGTAGTGAGGCTCGTGTTTCCATGGTAACGCATTTTCTCTCATTTTTAAACAACTATGTTTGAAAACGGGGTTTTCCACGGTTTCGGTGCTATTCTGTTAATGACCAAGATGGATTATTTGGGTAATATTATTGGCAAAATACCAAGCACTTTACATGGTTACCTATTTTTCTTAACTCTTGAAGTAGCCATGGCATCAGAGATGTTCAAAATAGCTTATATCTTACTTTTTATCGTAATTTCTTATAATTTTTTTTAATAAAATTATCTTTCTTGTTAATTTAGCTTTTAAACATCTTATTTCTAACGTAAGTAATATTTTCGTGTTATTTGCATATATTTAAACAAATTTCACAGCTTAAACTTCTTACAGCAGAACAAATCATCTGACATTCTTTTATGGAAAAATCGTTCTGCATGCTGCTATTATTCTCATGGATATTGTTAAAATGCAAATAAAAAGCCGAAGCTATGTTCCTTAAATAGACCGGTGTCAAGGCTTTTGAATTTTACATTTAGATATATAGGTCACGGGCTTCGTTTTCATGTTAACACCAATTTAATTCAAGAAACCACCATTTTCTACTGAAATTTGAGCAATTTTAGAGCTTAGTTTTAGTATATAAATAACAAACTATCAACGGAAACTGAAAAAATAGGTATTAGAAATCCAACTGCCATATTTATATTTCACCTAGCTATATTTCCTATAACATCAGTTTCAGTCATCCATTTCCATTCCTTCCGAATAACATTTCAATATAACTACTTTAAAAAAAAGCACGATAACTGTCACGTAACGTCATGACGTCATATTTAGACAACTATGTTAGAAGCGTTTCTGCGGCAATTTATTCATTGTTTCTGCAATATTAAAACCATTAAGCATCAGATCGGAGACAGGTTCATGATTTTTTTTTCAGAAGAATGTATATACAAACACGCTTAATTTGTCGTAAACGTCGTCGTAAATCGTCACGCTAGCTTCCAGTTGGACATGCGCACATACAAATATTAAAGTAACCTACCTCCGTAAAAGACTTTGCTTTTGTCACCATTGTTGCAAAACATACTTGTGTTAACACAAATATTTGCTTTAAATATGAATTCAAGTTTATATACTGAGAAGTTTTATACTGAGACAAAGTTATCCGTAAAGAAGATCATGTTTTAATATACCCAAATCATGTACAATAGTTCCAGCCGTACTTGATTTAGTCTATATAACATTTCGTCTTTGATTCTGTATAATGATTAATATAATCTTCGTACAAAGACATTTTTGAGTATAATCTTACATTCTTCATCATTATAAACTGAAATCATATTGACGATGTGTGCTATGCCCCAAAATCATACATTTATCTAATAATTTTAGGTATCATTACTTACTTCTAGAGTTTACCAATCCGGTGTAAAATGTACATCCATGCCACCAGGGCCAAAGTTCAGTTCCATTGTCACAACACTGTACCCGGTTTGGAGACCATGCACCATTTTTACACGTGCTTGTAAATATTGATCCATATCCCTGAAAGTCTTCCCCGCACATAAATTGAACATGTGTCCCTTCTGTCAAATTAGTTTTAATAGGTAATAATGCACCATTGTAAACTGTCTTTGGTTTCTGGCAGGTTCTTATGCAACTAAAATTGGTTGTCGACCACTTGGCGCCGACCGTACATGTGATGATAGGTGCACCAAAGCCTATGTAACCAGACTGGCATCTATATCTGTCTACAGACCCAATCCTTTGCTTATCTGACAGTAAATTAGCATTTGTAATGTTTGAAGGTGGTGAGCATATTGTTTTAAGGCAATTAAATTCTTCTGGACGTCTCTCGGACGTTACACATTTTTCTGTTTCTCCACATGTGTTCTTGTTACAGGGTCGTAAATCAGAAGCCGTCCAGTCAGTTTTCTTCAAATACATGCACGAAGGAACACTGTCGTCCAGGGTACTAAAGTCAACGTGACCCTTCAGGATGCAATGGCCCATTCTCCTCCGGAACATCACGGTTTTACATCGTGAATGCCTATCGCACTCGTCTATGCAGTCTTGTAAAGATCCACCGAAAGTCTGTAAAAATTTATTTGATTGGTCACAATTTTTATTTAAAAAGTTTAACACAACAGCCGTCTTTACTAGAGCCACAATAACTGACAAGAAGATAAAATACCATGTAGCCTCCATAGCCAAATCTTTTATCGCATGCCTTACAGGAGCTCTAATGCAATAATAACAATTAAACGTTGCAGCTATATACAATTATTTTCTCAATAATTCAGGGATAACTGTTATAAAATTTTCATAAAGCTAGACAATGACTGGCAAAATGTTTGTTTTCTGTCATTGTCGTCTCATTGAGTACCTTTTCAGCTCACTGATGGTTGCTATTGGTGAGCTATCAGCATTGTTGATTGTCCGACATCCGTCCACAGTTTCTCTTAAGAACGTATCTTAATTTCAATAGGTTCTTCCTTTTAAATTCTTTTAATCTTTTCATAACAGTGAAATTGAGTGTTCTCCGTGATCCAAAAGGGCAGGCTAATATAACAACACTGAGACCAAGTACGGACACTACCGACACTAAAGACTGCTCTTTTTTTAGTTAACAAAATTTGTTGAAGGCTGTGACGGTGCGCCTGTGAAATATTACAGGCTCCGGTATATACCGGATTCAAGCAATTTGAACGAAAAATATCTTAAATGTATATATTTTGTAACCATGGTGAAACTAACCGTAACCTTTAGTCAGTATATTATGCATATTATACACTAAATGCGTGCGGACATGCAAAAAAAAAAAAAAAAAAAAAAAAAATGCGTAATTTTGCCGTGCGCTTTCCGGGCATGCGCATAACGGCTGCATCAGATCTGTAATGAGATAACATTGATAGTTGAAAAGCTTTTGCTGAAGCACAGAACCCAACCAAGCAACATATAGCAGACTCAATTTAATGATTCTGTTCCTGTGAGGAAATGACTTATTCAACGCCCCTCACATCATCTAGCAACAGACCCAAGGCGTAAAACTGAATGTTCGCCGTGACCCCAAAGGACTGGACAATTTTACGGTAGTTAATAAAATCTGTGAAAAGATTATTTCAAAGCATATAACGAGAGGGGGTGGGGGTGGGGGAGGGGGTTCTATATTGACTACATTGAATATCTGTCCAAAAACCTTTGGCTCAATCTAAATATGTCCCTTTGGCGACCCGTTACATTATTCCCTCAACATATATTTATTCATAAAAAATGACTAGCAGGGACCTGAGCAAGATTTCTCTCTGTAGCTGTGTACAAAATTTAAAAAACAGTCTTCCCACAAATGGTTTGATCGACATACAAGTGTTCCTGGAGACCTTGAATATTTCGTCAAGCCAGGTATGTTTGATAGAAATGGCCACTTGGTTCTTTCATGGATTCCTCACCATCAAAAACATATTCTCTGCTAGTACCTTGAAAAATTCCGATATAATTCAGAAATAAAAGACGAACGCCATAGATTTATTGTTTTCATTGACTCATGATTATTTATGGAGAAATTGCCGCAAACAAGGGGTATTCGTAGAAGGCATTATATAGTGTTTCGTTTAAAATCTTCATAAGTGGATAGGAACAGAATAATGTGACTGAAAAATTGTTGAAAAAGATGTTAAATCCGAGTGAACACGCACGCACGCACTTTTCCCCAAGGTCAGCCATATTATTACACGAAAAGTGATTCCTTTCTAGATAAGGTCACTTATATACGCACGCACTAACACAAAATGAACACATACATGTACTAGTTACACATGACACAGGGATCAGAGATGCAAAATATTAGCCAATGCAAAGCGCACAGTCGCAAAGACTGCACTCAACATGAGTATGTGTAACTGTGTATACAAGTATACAGTAACTGGGTACACGTATTGATTAACACAAACGAATGAAATAATGACACAGAGGTAACAGAAAAAGACACAAATATACATAAGGAAGTTGCAGTAGGGTACCGCATTGGAACCGCCAGGCTCATAACACCACTCGGGAATTCCAGCTAGTTTACTGGCATCAAACCTCAATTTTGAAACCCAGCAAGGCAGTGTAAATAAAATTACCCCGCAATACCACTTAGTCTCTCACTCACGCAACAGTTAACAGAGGAACACGGGTATAGTCAGGGAAACCGTTCCTTAGATGACGTCGTTTTTGTTCCGCCTGGTGAACAGAATGGCTGGGAAGCTGATTTATAAGTAAAATGCAACAGAATATATGCAATTTGCAATATCATCTTGTTTACAAATGGAAAGTAAATATAATGTAAATATAAGAAATGAAACTATTTTTCGATGTTCATGCAAAATGAACGACAGAATACGATTGGCAAATTAAACATGAATTAAAAATGAATTTGTCATTCCTATTCTATCGTTCATTTCACATGAACACCGAAAAAGAATGTTTCATTTCCTAACTGATAAAAATTGTAAATTCCATCTGAATAAACATCACTGCACATCAGTAATTAAATATCTTTAGAAACTTTATGAATATTTTACAAAACGGAACATTTTCAAAAGTAACAGTTGTGAATATATTTGCCGGTATAAGCATGAACAAAAAAGTTTGTCAAATGGTCGTCTGCTTAAAGGATCTGTCAAACTTTACTGTATAGTACAGAATTCCGAAAGGGCCATCACATTTGAATGTGTTGATTTGAAACGCGATACTCGACAGTACGATTATAAAAACGCGAAATCGCGATACTCTCATGAATTTATAACGCGATAAATGTCCTATATTTACATTCGCCTTATTCCATGTATTCTTTTCCATTGGAAATGATGACGTTCATTTCGTATGAACAGCAAAAGGAAAGGCGCGAAATTTACGTCATCGCTGCTAAGTGATAACCGACCGCTGTTTTGACGAAGTCCGTGTATAGTCAGGGTGAACGTTCCTTGGATGACGTCGCAGTTGTTCCGTCTGGTGAATAAGATGGCCGGGAAGCTGATTTAAATGTTAAATGCCACAAAATAGGAGCAATTTATAAAATTATCCTGTTTACAAATGGAAAGTAAATATAATGTAAATATAAGTAATGAAACTTTTTTTTTAGTTGTTCATGTGAAATGAACGACAGAATATGATCGGCAAATAAAACATGAATCGCTAGCGCGATTCATGGATTTGCCGATCTTATTCATTTGCTCATTTCGCATGAACACCGAAAAAACATTTCATTTCTTAAATATTTACAGTCAAGGAGAACGTTCCTTAGTTGATGTCGCCGTTGTTCCGTCTGGTGCACAGAATGGCCGGGAAGCTGATTTTATGTTAAATGCCACAAAATATAGGCCTATGCAATTAACAATATTATCTTGTTTACAAATGGAAAGGGCCGCCTCGGTAGCCTAGTGGTAGAGCGTCCGCTTTAAGTGCGGGAGGTCGTGGGTTCAATCCCCGGCCGCGTCATACCAAAGATGTAAAAAATGGTACAAGTAGCTTCCTCGCTTGGCGCTCAGCATTAAAAGGACAGTGCTAGGACTGGTCAGCCCTGTGTCAGTATAATGTGACTGGGTAGGGTATCATGCTACGTGTCTACGGCGTGATATTCCAGTGATACAGCACTATAAAGTTGGGCATTGTGCTCACTGCTACAAGTAGACACCGTCGTTTATATGACTGAAAAATTGTTGAATAAGACGTTAAACCCGAACACACACACGCACACACACACACACACACACACACACACACACACACACACATGGAAAGGAAATATAATCATTTAATCCTTAAATGAATTGAATCTACCGGCATTTTAGAAAAATATTCTAGTTAAAATGCAAATAAAAGCACGGTTGTGCCTGAATCTTACATAGATATAAGAAAAGATTTTTTTGGAGGTGTGTGTGCGGGGTGGGGGGGCGGGGGATAAGTTTAAAAATATAATGGCAAAACTTTAACATTTAAAAACTGGATAAAATCAAACATTTTATTTGTAAACGGTTTGATAAGCAGTAACGGCTTCTTGGATACAAAAGCTGTTTAATAAAAATTTTCCAAGCGAGGAAATTCGGTTCAAATGGAAAATAGTAAGAAAGTCCTTTGTGTTGTGTTTGTAATGTAATAAAAACATATGAACATATTTTTTGTAACCTGTCCTACAGTTACTGAATGCTCGGATTTCTTTTTATCGAATTGTTTAAGCAAGATTGACATATCAAAAAATCTTAGATCTTTAAACACAATTGTTTTAGGATACAAAATAGTCTATCCTGAATACTTTTATCCCAACACAATTTTGTCAAGTTTTGGATATTGTATTTATATTAAAGCATACTTTATAAGTGATAGCAGATCATCACAATCATATCTTATAAAATTGTTTAAGTCAGATGTATCTACACCCTGTTCAATACCTAGGTAAATCGATAGCTTTTATAAAAAAAAAATTGTATCAACCTTTAGTTGAAAAATGAAGTGTAATCTTATTTTGAATTATTGTTTTTGTCTTGCCACATGAGTGTTTATTTGTTCATTTTTATACATGCTTGTGTAACATGTCATGCTGTTTTGTTATATAAATAAACGGTTATCCACATGATTAATCAAAAAAGATAACGCGATACTACGATAACAAAACGCGATAATACGATAGTACGATGATGATAATGCGATGATAGTACGATATACTACCGTGTTTTCACTATCGTAATATTGTGATATCGCGTTTTCGTTATGGTAGTTTCGTGATATCGCACTGTTGCGTTATCACCATCGTACTGTCGCATTATCATCATTGCAATGTTGCGTTACCAGCATTCTCATGTGGCCATTGTTTTTCTTCAAATGCCCTTCAGTTTACCCACTAATGTTAATGTCCACTAGTGAATGTTGTGTAGTTGAAAGAATTTTTATTTTAGAAATATATTTTTGCTTCAATTTGTCCCTGTGAACCTTCTCAATAACATTATAATATGAGCCGTGCCATGAGAAAACCAACACAGTGGCTTTGCGACCAGCATGGATCCAGACCAGCCTGCGCATCCGCGAAGTCTGGTCAGGATCCATGCTAACAGTTTCTCCAATTCCAATAGGCTTTAAAAGCGAACAGCACGGAGCCTGACCAGACTGCGCGGATACGCAGGCTGGTCTGAATCCATGCTGGTCGCAAAGCCACTATGTTGGTTTTCTCATGGCACGGCTCATATATGCATGAACTTTTATATTTCCATTTTACTATTCATGAGATTTTGTCATTTTTATACTTTGTATGAAGCAATGCAAGTAAATTCAGTGAATTGCAATGTGTAAGTTATGCTCATAGTCACTTTTTTTTCATTTACAGCATTACATTCTGTTGAATTTTGATGTGTTTTTTTTATCATGATGTTTTGTTGTTGATTTTTTAGTTATTTTGTGTAATACCCTAATTGTTTAATAGAATATGTCCTAAGTTAATCACCAATAATCTTTTATGAACTGAAAACTAATTTTAAATGAATTTAACATTGATTTTCAATATGTGTCCCCTTTGCCCATGTAAAATAACGAAATTTGGTTGGACAATTACTGACATTCCTTGGTTTATAAACATGTAAAATCTGAGAAAAAAAGGTCTTATAACTATTTGTTAACAATATTTCATTCAGCAATAACTTTTTTTCTGGTAAAATTTATATATATGTTAAATTTGTGCAGAATTGGTGATTTAAAAAGCAGCGCACACAAATATGTTATTAAATAAGTTTCAAACCATACACATACACCTATTACTTATATATGTAGAATTCTTTTTCCCAATATAATAAAAATGAATATCACATGCATTTGAGTGTGTTAGCATAAATGCTAGTGAAACCTTGATAAATTATGTCAACCACCTCGGGGCACCATTAATAAGTCAGCTGGATGAATGAGTAAGGTCTTGAGCACAACACAGCGATGAAAGTTGTAACAGTAATCATTTACATTCGTTTTTCTTTTACAGTTCACAGGTTGTTAAATTCGTTAAATATTGCAAGCGGCAATTTAATTCAATTGCGACACGTTTCTAGATATATGCGTACGCAAATATTTAAGTAAATGTAACATTGTATGCCGGGACTCTGTTACTTTGTGTTTCCAGGTTAGCGATGCATATCAATGTGATTACAACACACAAGAGATTACTCAATCACAAAATGAAGGCACTCCTTACTGAATAAATGTTTAAAAAGGTAATGTTGATGACACCACTAGTTTTATGATTTTTAAAACTGCATGTAAGATGCCGCAGCGATATTGTATGATGTTTTCAAAACTAAAGTGTTTAATATTGTATAAACTGAAGTGCCGTGGCAAATGTTGTTTTTTAAGTTTTCAGAAAGTAGCTGTAGTCGCAAATGTTGTTTTAAATTTTCAGAAAGTAGCTATCGTCGCAAATGTTGTTTTAAATTTTCAAAAAGTAGCTGTCTAGATAATGCTGTTTTATATCAGTTTCAGATCTAAGATGTCTAGATGGTGCAGTTTTATGTTCTTGGAACTAATATTTCGAGATGACGCTTTCATTTATTTTGAAAACTATCATTTCTAGATGTTCTAATACTTCGAGATCATGTAGTTTTAAGTTTTGATGTCTTCTTTAGATTTTATTCAATATGTAGAGCATCACCATATGACACAATTTCGCATACCAGAGGTTTACCATGGTTCCACTGTTGAACTGTACGGAGTTTCTCATGTATGTTTTCTTAATCCCCGACATGTTGAACTATACAAAATGCATGAAAAGTGACTGAATGGATAAAGCATGTGAATACAACTGTTTATATACGATGAGGTGGTCTCAGAAATTGACAGGAAGAGAATGATTGATGATAAAGGATAAACGAGTGGGCATTACTAATAGAAGAGACTACGAAAAAAATAGCGGGTAAAACACGCAGTATACTATCTTTCTACTGGTTGGGAACCATTTTCCGGACACATTTTCATATTTTGGCTCCATTATTCCATAACAAAAATATTTGACATAAATAAGGCCACACTGCACAAACTTCAGCTCCTTCCGCATCCGATGTTGTAATCAGCATCGCGTTGTGAAGTAAAACATGGGTTATATGGGGCCCTAAATTGGGTCACTAAAAGAAGTTATTTTCCCCGTAAGGTAAACCAGTATCCGGACAAATATTTTGACGGTAGTTTGCTGTTAATTTGATATCGAAATAAGTAATTAAACTATTTTTACACATTTCTTTATCATTCATCTCTTCAAAAATGGACATGAAACATAACCCGACGTTCAATAGCAGCTACGAAAGCAAACCGAAGTTGACAATAAAAATCTCGAATTTCGTCTAACGCGAATTCTTGATAATTCCAAAAGATATAGAATAAAATTAGTGCAAAAACGACAGCCCTGCATTTTATGTAACTATTACCGTGAAATTATAAGTAGCACATGTTATCAGCAGACAATCAATATGAAGTTTAATTATTTCTTCCCCACTTGAAACCTCGGCAAGTGTGAACAACTGCGCATGCTCAATGCTATCTTCATGCCCCGTTAAGACGGAAAGTTGTTTTGTAAACACAGGTGAGTTATCATCATAAAAACTAAATAAAACAGCTTTGTAATATAGTGGTTTGTTGTAGACATGAAAAACAAACACCTGAATGATCTAGATGAAACAGTAACAGGAATAACATTTCATTTATTGGCAAATCGGCATTACAAATGCCTTTGACCATTTACAAAATCTATTACAAATATGGTCAAGACATATTGACATAAAATATAGAAACAATTATAACATACAAATAAAGCTGAACATATCATCCAAAAAGATAACATAGTAAACAAAACTAAGAAGCGGTTAGAACTTCAAGGGTTTGTTTCCGTAATTTAAAAGCTTCGCTTACATATTTAGCATTTTTAATCACTCTTTTCTTATTAGTAGATGACATAATATTAATGAATTTCTGTACAGACGGCCAGGCTGTATTTATAGAATATTTCTGTCTAATGTTTGAGTACTTGTTACAACAAAGTAGGAAGTGATATTCGGACTCAACAAAATGACTTGAGCACATTTTACAGACACGCTGTTGTCTATCAATACCAGTATAACGATCAACCTCAATCTCCAGGCTATGCGATGCAGTTCTAAAACTGGTGTATTGCCTTCTCAATAAATTGCTTTGCAATATATCGAAATATTTCTCATAACAGAATTCTACTTTAAGTTTTCTATAATATTCCAATTTTGATATATTTTGAATCGACGCTTTCCAGTTTTGTATATACTGATCGCGTAACCGTTGCTTAAACATATTATAATAGTTACAATTTGAATCAAAATTCAAAAAGACATCATTAAAGCCTAAATTATCTAACAAAGATTTAATTTTATGAGACCATGAATTTACATTTCGGCTATTGCATTGTTCAACAAATAGTCTATACATAGGCATATCTTGGTTTTTCATGATTTTTATCCAATATTTTAATGCTCTCTCTTTCATGATAACAGACAATGGAAAACGACCAAGTTCTCCAAAAACAGCCAAGTTTGGGGTTTGATTACGCACACCTAAGACATAATAAAAAATCGTAAATGAATTTTATCTATTTCTTTAAAATCGTATATTCCCCAAATATCAGACTCATACAATAGAATAGGTGCAACCATTGTATCAAAAAGTGATGATTTCGTTCTAACATCTAGATTAATCCTGCTAAATAGAGACAGCAAATTGCTATATTCCCTTAAGGCTTGATCAGAGAGAGTCTTTACTGCGTTTTTCATATTACCAGTGTATGTAAAGTTTACACCTAGATAGCAAAAATTATTGACAATTTCTAATTTCTCACCATTAACAAACCATTCAAATGCATGATTTTGTTTTCGTTTTTCAAAAATGCAGACTTTAGTCTTTTTAACATTTATCTTAAGGCCCCATTTAATGGAATAATGATAAATACAATCTAGCTGTGCTTGTAGACTATCAGCACTTGTTGTGAATAAAACGATGTCATCCGCAAAGATTAACATATACATAGACAACTGATTTAAATCATTCTCTTTTAGGTTGTTGAAATCTATACAATTTCTAATATCGTTTAAAAACAGGATAAACAGTAGAGGCGAGAGTGGTTCCCCTTGTTTTAAGCCAATAGTGACGTCAAAAAAGTCGGACATTTTCATATTAGAAGTTAATTTAACACATGACTTAACACTTGCGTATATAGACTTTAACGTTGTAATGACTTTACAATTAATACCTGAATTACAAAGTTTTACCCATAAAGCTTCACGAGTTACAGTATCAAACGCCTTTTCATAATCTATAAAGGCACAAAATAATTTAGATTTATTATACAAAGCATTTTGAATAATTGTATGTAATAAAAATATAGTCACTTGTGCTACGATTATCTCTAAATCCAAACTGAACATCGTTAAAAACATCATTGGCTTCGCACCATTTATTAATTCTATTTCTTAGAGTTAGTGAAAATATTTTTGCTAATATGTTAACAAGAGTTATTCCCCTGTAATTATTTGGGTTCGACTCATCCCCCTTTTTAAAGATAGGTATAATCACACCTTTACACCATGATTCAGGGTATCTTCCCGAGTCGTATATTTTGTTAAAGATAGAAACCAAATAAGGAGTAATAAAATTATTCAAGTCAATGAAAAAATCAGCAACATTTTTATCATAATCACAACTCTTATGTCTATTTAAACTACGAATTACTTTGGACACTTCCTCAGCTGTAAATGGACAATCGAGTTCATCTATACGTAAGTTCTCTGCACGACCAATATTCTCGTTATCCGACATAAAATCATCTTGCAAAGGGTTGGATAACGTTTTAAAATACTCGGCAAACTCATCTAAGCTAATATTAACAGAATCTGGCATGATTTTATTCTTGTACTTTTTAATATATTTCCAGAACTTGCGTGGGTTTCTTTTGCTTAAATCAGCTAGTTTGCTTTTTTCCGTGTAATAAAATTCTCTTTTTGCCTTTCTTTAAATACTGGTAAAAGCACTCCTGCTAGAGAGGAACTTCTATCTGTTTTCTTCATATGGATTTATTTTAAATGCTCTTTCATCATTACAAAAAGACTTTTTAGCCTGTTTACATCTATCATCAAACCATGGGGACTTCTTAAGTATCTTTTTATGGGGACGCACAGTAAATGTTTTGCCATGTAATTGGTAGGAAATATCAAAAATTATAGTTTTCAGATTATTTATACAGGTGTCTAAGTCCGAATCGTCAGACTCTAGCTTGTTTAAAATTTCATCAAAAATATGTTTATTCTCGTTAAGTACATCATTTAATACCATAGGATCATTATCTTCCCAAATAATTTTATCATATGTCAAAACATCATTCTGATAAAAAACATATCCTCACAATTTAAGCTAAACTCACTCGGACAGTGATCCGAAACTTCAGTTAAATCACATACTTTCATATTTGAGATACTGGCAAAACTATTGTAGCTTGTAATTAGATAATCCACCACGCTTGCGGCCTTCTTATTACGGGACGTATTATAACATGTAAAATTAACAACGAAATAAAGCGGATATACGTGTCCGGAAAATGGTTCCCAACCAGTACCCTGTAATAATTTGTAGAATGACGCGTCACAAAAATGCCGTTTAGATAGGTCATTGTTGTCTGACTAACCGATCGAATAATTTGTTTATGAGGAGGAATGTGTGAGTGTATGTTTTACATTAAATATGTGAGTGAGTGACGTTTGGTCTTTTTCAGAGATTTAATTCGGTATTTGGTCTTCTGGACGGTATGAATGTTGTGTCCGTATATTACTCGGTGATATTTCTTTACCTATTTTCTGGAAAGTCTCTAGAGTGTATCATTTTCTTTGAAATGAAATACACAATTCAGAAGGAAACCCGCAAAGAGAAAACAGACATTTAAATTCCTTGAACTGCATGATATTATTGATAGTTTTATTCTTTTACTCGACACTGAACATACTTGCTACAAGAAATGCAAACGTTCTATAAGAAAATTTTAAGCCTGTGCTATAGTACATTTTTATCTGATTTGTTAATAACATGTATGTAAATATATTTGTATACTGATGGGCATAATGCCTTTGTATGAAATAAAATATATCTATCTGTATGATAAAAATTGTTTGTGTTATCCAGTGAACAGATTCAGACACTGTTGTATTGGGTTTTACAGTTGTTGAGGTTTAGATTGTCCTTCATTTTCAATTTCAAATAAATACAGGGATGGTATGAATGTAATTCAAAATATATATGACAGGGTGGAAGTAATGCATCATGTATCATATTATGTAGCAAATAAATCCATTTTGTAATAATTGAGATGTAGCAAAAGTTAATCACAACTTTTACCAGAAATTTTAAGTAAGAAGGTGACATGAGTCATAAACAATGGTGCCAGAGTAATGGACCCTGTGTCATATGATTATTTTGATGATACGGAACATCCATTTCAAGTCTGGGATATTATGAAAAACATTCAAATTAAACTGTAATTCTAAGAAGATATTAATTATGAAATATTTGTGCCAGGATTATGGACTTTGTGCCATATGATGAAGACCATAATGTGTAACAATGATTTTAAGTTTGAATAAATCCTTGAAATATCAACAAAGACATAGTGATTGTGCATCATTTAGAATTTTCTGAAGATCACAAACCTTGTCTACTATGAGTATACTGTGTAAGAAATTCAGTTAAATACATTAGTGTTCTGCCAATGTGACAGCATTACATGAAATAAAGTATCTTGAACTCAATCCTTCCTTTCACCGGCAACCAATGTAGGTCATACGTACAATTCTTGTTTAGAACTGTCAAATTTCCTTCTGTTCAGACAAGTTTTGCGCACATGTTTTGAATACGTTGCATCTTACGCACCCTACGTTAGCTACAAAAGTCAGCAATTTTTTTCGGTCAATTCATTGGACTCTCCTTGAGGCAGTGGGTTTTAGGATTTGGTGCCAGTTAGTTCAGATACTAATCCATACTGAGTCTTGGAATCACCTTTAGCGTTCTCTATCTTTTCATTGAATGTGTTTCTCTTTTGACGTTTGATTTGAAAATTGTATTCGTTTCTTACCGCTTTATACGACTCAAACTGATCTGTTTTACCGTAACGCCTCCATGTACGCTCGGACTTTTAGATGTTGGAAATTTTTATTGAACCAAGGTTTGGATGTTTTTTGAATTATAGTTTTCTCTTTTATGGGAGCGTGTCTATTCAGGAAATCATCTATTTCCGATTCAAACTCAATCACAAACTTGTTGATATTCTGTGAATCAACGTTTATTGCACTTAGGTCGCTGGAAAATTCTGATTCATTTCAAGTTATGAAGTTGCTAAATGATACGCTATTACTAGAATTAGTCTCATTTAAACATCTAAGAGCACCTTAGCTACAAAGTGATCAGATAAAAATGGTCCATGCTCAAATTTTACTACTTGAACATCATTGAGTGACTCAGTTATGACTAAATCCAAGCTATGTCCTCCTCTTTGAGTACTGAAATCAACATGTTGTTCTAGCATCCTTGCTACCAAGGAGTCCTTGATGTTTGTAATAGAACTGTTGTCATCGTTAATATTCAAATTAAAATCACCCATCATAAGTAAATTGTCATAATGTGGTTTATCTTTGTAAAATGTTTTCTGTGAAATCGAAGAATTCAACAACGAACTGGTTACCAGTCGATAGAGACGGGGTTCTATACACATCCACTACGTGTATGGTCAAATTTTTGAAAAAAAGTGTTTTCTAAATATGATAATAATGTATGACAGCGTACATGTTGTTCAAAACATTTCGAAATTTCAATAAATTCAAATTATGCAATTATAAGAATTTATTTGTATTTTACAAAATTTATAAACGTTTAATTCATAAACACGTACGGTTGACACACAGCACGAAAACTAATGATTATGCTTATATATTACGGTTACTAAGAAGAGTATTTTTTCTGTTCTGTGAATAAGCTTGTGTTTTAGATAACGATTTCAATCAGTATCAATAAATTTTTCTCACTGAGCATATTTTTTCTAAAACATTTTAGAAAGTGGGATGTGTCACAAAATAGAAAAATAACTTTATCCATTCATATATTCATGAAAAATATGTATGCTACTGTTAACATAGATATACAATTTGAAAACTGTACTGTCTACATTTTTAAAGAATTGGCATAACAGATAAAGCGTTTGTCGGTCCTGTCAATAGAAATTAAAGAACATTTTGTTTGCGAGTTCGCGATGTGAAGGCTAGAATCTTAAAACGAAAAAAAAAAAAAAAAAAAAAATCACGAAATGAATGCAAAATCTATTATTTAATCATGTTTATTATCTATTTTGTTGGGTTTAACGTCGCAACTACACAATTCACAATGTTTGGTCATATGGCGACTTCCCGGCTTTGGTTAAAGAGGCAGTCCCAGATCAATGTGCTATTTTTAGATAACAGACCTTAGATCTATTATAGATTACACTCTGCCAATTAGTTTCTTCTTTATTTTATATTAAACGGTGAAATTTAAGACCTCATTTTCAGTACTTTAGAGCATTTTACTGATATGAAAACCATATACGGTCATTGAGTATGACATGCCTCCTTATCAAAAATAGAAAAAAATATTGGCATGCTATGTTACATGTAAGAAAAATAATCTGTTCTGACAAACATCACCCTCTGAAAATGCTCCCATGAAAATAGCTGTTTACTGTTTACCAATTACGGGTATGTAGACATTTTCTCAAAAAATTCACAATGAAAATGGTCTAGATATTTTTAATACAATAAGCAATAAAACTAAGTCAAAAGTATATCTGCCGCATCCTCATATGATTCATTATACATGTACCAGATTTTATCAACAGTATGGCAAAACAATTTGGATTTCTTCTCATGTAATACTGAGTAGTCACATCCTGTTTGGTATAATCAGTCCTACATGCTGCAGGTAAGCCGTTGAAACGTTTCTCCGTATCCACAGGACAAGTTCAGTCTTTCAGGTGTCACTCCGGTATTGAAGTACTTCCGGGTCGTTGTATCCTAGGAAGTAGTTCTTTGAAATTTTGAAGTTCCCAATTTAACGCCATCCCTACTTTGACATGTTAAATTCCAAATGTATTTATTAATACTGTACATTTTTTTTTTTTGTCATTTCTGATGTCTTTAACAGTTGTTTTATGTGTGTTGTTCAGGACTACATTTCTGTGCGGAAGGATTAAAAAACTACACCAGACTGGCGGCCATGACAGATGTCAGTGGGAAATTTAAAAATGGACTAGATACTTTGATGTGTAGCAAAAAAGTTCATTGTTGATGGTGGTGTTTTTCTGTGATATATTGACCGGGATAGTATTACTCTTCAGAAATACAGAGCTGTCGATGCTGCAATTTTGTTGTGAAATTTACAATCCATGTCCAAAAGTGCTCGTTTTACTATACAGCAAAGAAGGAGAAATTGTACTGGGCCGACACCTTCAGAAAGCTGTATTTCAGGAACACAACAATAAACCCTAACCTAAATCAACAATAAATTTGTCTTAAAAAAGGGAATATTTGTAAATGATAAAAGACGTGCTAATTCGCTAGCGTTCAAATCAGTTTGCACAAAATTCATGAATGCAACATTTAAAAATATCGTTTCACCTGCATAACCATAGCAAAACAACTGCTCCGCCCAAAGCTATGATTCACAATGTGACGAATTCGTATGTGTGCAAATTGGGGTTCAACAAATGTGTATATAATTTGATTAATTAATTTCATTGTTGTGTTTGTAACTGAGCTGAAGCAGTCATATTGACCGAAGACCAAAATTATTCACAACTGACACAGTGTCATTATTAATTTAATTGAATCATATAAATTTTGTCAAAATGTAATTAACTACTTAATATATTAACACGTATCACTTTTATTTGAAATACAAATTAGAAACAGATATCATTTTTCATGATTGCATAATTTTCACAGAGCAGCATTTCTTGTCGTCTGCTACTAAGTTTAAAATTTATTTACGTTGCAAAGTAGCTGATAAATCTTTTCTTCAGTATCAGTGAGAGTTCGCTCTGTACTATAAAGTTTGCTTAGTACACAAAATACTGATATTTTAACAATGACTTCGCAAAAAGCATTGGATCAAAAATGGTCGAATTTTCAGCCAATCAAAGACTTCAGATCACATAATGGCAGAGTGTATTAAACATGGCCGAGTAATTTTAAAATGGCCGAGTTTCGTTCAGGAATAGGCAAGATGTCATTCATTTTATTCGGCATTTGAATCATATGACGTGTAATATTGTATGTATTTTTTTTTGTGAAAATATATTCCCCCTTTTGCCCTATCCCTGTTTACTGAAATAATTCTACTATAAAGCAAAACGAAAAGAAGCTAAACATATATGGAACAGTTTCGAGGGTAAAATAGAAAAAGTGGAAACTTCACAGGTCGCTCAACACGACAAAAACGAAAATGACGCAGGCTCGGTTTGATAGAGCCTGTTCATGGACGGTGGTGGAAATGCATGCTACCGTCCACGCCCTCTAGCCCCGGGTTGAGCAAAACTCAACATTTACACATGCTAAAGTACAAAAAGCAATTTAGAGACATCCGCAGATGTATTCAAACGGCGGTGCAGATGGAACCTTCAATGATACACGGGTTGTGGCGTGTAATTCCATGAAAAGCGGCGTTTGGTCATGGAAAATTACACCATATTCTATATAAAAGGAATTTTTCAACAGAGATTAAACAAAATATTTCGGCAAAAATACATTGTAATGTAGAGTTATTGCACTTGCCCCAGCGTCGGCGTTAGTTAAAGTTTTTTTGATAAAGTCAAATAGCCCTGTAAATATTAGAGCTATCGACTTAAAACTCAAAAATAGGTATTTACTATCACAGTTTACACCAGAAGAAACTTTTTTTTGGTTTATATTTTCTTTTTTATTAAAGTCCAGTATAACTGTTAACGTCGAAGCTTTTGACTTGAAACAGCTATTAACTATCAGTCTACACAAGTAGAAACAATCCCTATAACTCTTATTGAATTTCTACAGATTTATGTCCCTTTTCAACTTAGAATTTTTTGGCTAAAGTTTTTGATAGTCAAATATCTCAGTTACCATCATTTTTTTTACTTATAACTTGAAATAGTAGTTTTAACTATCAAAGTCTACAACAGGAGATACAATCGCCATGACTTAGATTTGAATTTTGACACAGTTATGTCCCTTCTTCCTTAGATTTTTTTTTTGTTAAAATTTTATATAACAACCAATATCTCTACTACTATCAAAGTTATTGACTTGAAAATTGAAATAGTTATTTACTATCAAAGGCTACACCATCAGGAACACGCTCCATAACTCTAATTAGAATGTTGACAGAGTTATGCCCCTTTTACTGGCAAAGCTCTTGTTCAGGGTCAGGCACTGAGAAAAGTCGAGCGTGCTGTTGAGCTGTCTTACGGACAGCACTTTTCTATTTATCAGTTTTTTTTAGTCAGGTTTTAGATGCATTAATAAATTAATGTGTCATGATTAGCAAACATAGCTTATTTTTTAGTAATAATGTTTCTAAAATATAATGCTATATATGTAGAACATTTTATAGTCTCTTGTAATTCTAATTAGAATGACAACATAAATTATTTAATAGATTGAACTTTTGTGAATATGTACATATTATGTAAATGTGGATGAGACTTTAATAAACTGAGCCGTGCCATGGAAAAACCAACATAGTGGCTTTGCGACCAGCATGGATCCAGACCAGCCTGCGCATCCGCGCAGTCTGGTCAGGATCCATGCTGTTCGCTAACGGTTTCTCTAATTGCTATAGGCTTTGAAAGCGAACAGCATGGATCCTGACCAGACTGCACGGATGCGCAGGCTGGTCTGGATCCATGCTGGTCGCAAAGCCACTATGTTGGTTTTCTCATGGCACGGCTCAACTAATAAACTTTACTAGAAGATCTATTTACATTCGCTTTATTCTTTTCACATGAAAATTATGACGTTCATTTCGAATGAACAGCAAAAAAGCAATGCGCGAAAATTACTTCAACGCTGCTTGGTAATGGCTGTGACTAAATACGAGTTGGTGCGCCCGTGATATATTACAGACTCCGGTATATACCGGATTAACTAAATTTGAACAAAAATACCTTAAATGTATATATTTTGTAACCATGGTGATTCTAACCCTAACCTTTAGTCAGTATATTATGCACATTATACACTAAATGCGTGCGGACATGCAAAAAAATGAGTATTTTTGCCGTGCGTTCCATTTGATAATAATTCCGCGCATGCGCTGAACGGCTGCACCAACTCTGCAATGAGAAACATTCCTTGGTAATAACGGGTCGCTATTTTGACGACGTCCGCGTATATTCAGGGAGAACGTTCCTAAGATGACGTCACAGTTGTTCCGTCTGGTGAACAGAATGCTTGAGAAGCTGATTAAAATGTTAAAAGCAACAGAATATAATATAATCTTGTTTACAAACGAAAAGGAAATGTAATATAAATATAAGAAATGGAACTTTTTGTTTCGGTGTTCATGCAAAATGAACGACAGAATAGGATCGGCAATTCAACCTGAATCATTTCTTAAATAATACGACCATTCTCTATTATATTTAGCAGTCTCCCCATTTTCGAATAAAACCAGACTTTAATGAATGATAATTGCATGTCCAATAAAAAGATCTACAATTATATCTCATTCGACTACATAAATATCACGAAGCATCAGATACAGAAATAAAGGAGACTGGATGTCTTTCAGTGTGTTTTATTTTCATTTCTCTCGTCGCTAATATTACCGAGGAGAAGAATAGATAGACTTTTAAGAAAGAGTAACCATAGGATTAATATAATCTTATTTTTTTAAACTGACCAAAATATAAAAATTGAGCCGCGCCATGAGAAAATCAACATAGTGGCTTTGCGACCAGCATTGATCCAGACCAGCCTGCGCATCCACGCAGTCTGGTCAGGATCCATGTTGTTCGCTTTCAAAGCCTATTACAATTAGAGAAACTGTTAGCGAACAGCATGGATACTGACCAGACTGCGCGGATGCGAAGGCTGGTCTGGATCCATGCTGGTCGTAAAGCCACTATGTTGGTTTTCTCATGGCGCAGCTCAATATTATATTTGGTTTCAGGGGATGTTGAATGGGCAACTAATCTGTGTCCAGAAATTTATATTAGAAGCGGACTTTTGAAATATGTTAACTTTATTCTAGCCATCACTTTTCGCCGAAGCTAAAGAGTTCTCATCAATCCTCAAAATAAATTATTAACACTGAATAATTTTGACCATCGATTCATTACTTATGTTTTTATTTATGATATTGGGAGTATTTTATTTTTAAAAATGAAACTTATCAAGAGGTTGAGAAAAAAAAACTCAGCATAAAAATTCAATTTCTTTAATTAAAAAGAAACAGCAGAGCCAGTTACGTCGACGGGTGTATTGCGACCAGAATCAATTTTCCAAAGGTAAGTCTTACATATTTTTTATGATAATAATTTCGATCATCGTATTGACTTTTGAGTGATAAGGCTCTATGAACATTTTAACATAATCAAAAACTTCTTTCATAATATTTTTTTTTTCTATCAGTCTCCGTCATAAAACGATGATACGAGTTCGGTTTGCATTTTCTGTAAAATATAATTATTATTATTTTTTACATATTTTGAAAGTTCACAAGCTAGGAAATATCAGGTTATAAGGCAGGAATGTGTTCGAAAAAATTACTTCTTTACAACGGTATCTTATAAATCCTTGTCTATGTCTGAAAAATGAATAATTGAGCCGCACCATGAGAAAACCAACATACTGGTTGGAGTCGTAAATTCGGCCAGGTCGTAAATATTCGGCCACTCACTTAAAACTTTTTTTCGAGCCTGGTGCTCGAGAACGCATCTGTGTCATCACAAGCACTTGCGTTAGCAACAAAGTCGGTAAAAAGCAACAAGTTGAGGTGAGTAGAAAAAAAGTTGTCCTTCCCAAAAGTTGTGTACTCTAAATAGCAAATATTTTGTCTCGCGGGTCGCGTGACGTCATCGCAAACGCTCGTTTATGCTGAGGCCCGGCAACAGTTAATTCAAATCTAAACTTTATAACACGAAAAGAAAGTGCGCTAACTAGCATAAAATGTGTTTAAAACAAAATAAATGAACATAACGCCCCTCAACGTCATTGAATTTCCATGTCTACGTTGTTTTTCACGTTGACGTCATTTCCTTTTGAATTACCCATTTCAGGGCCGTAATAGGTTAATGCTTTGCCACGGAACACGATATATAAAAAGATGTAATAACAGCACATGAGCGCTAGAATCTCTTTACTCTCCTGTTAAAACATCCCCAGAAAGTGACAAGAACAGCAGTTTTATGCTAGAATGTGTGATAAAAAGTGACGTAAAATTAAATGTCCCTTCTCAGCTTCCTTACAATAACTATTATAACAAAAGACTAAACACTTTTGTGCATGGTGCGAGAATGATTTATTCAGGTCAAGAGTCAGATTCTACAATAACAAATAATTTCAACAATATAATTGCCATTTAATGTCCTCTTGATACAACATAACTATCTTGTTCTTCAAAATAAAACATTTTGTAAGGGAACATTAGAATTTTTACCGTGCCTCTTTCATGTTTGTAAGAATACTGTTTTAAAAGAAAGTCGGGAAACTGCGAGCCGGCTGCCCAACCCCTAACTCCTATTTATATATCTTTTTAACCCTCATCTTTCAATTATCTATTTAAATTTGGAGGGGGAGGGGGGAGGTAGTGATATCCAAATGCTGCAAACAGAAAGGTGTCTCCACCCCCCGACTTTCTTGGTTCATAATTTTCTTTTGTCTGGATTAAAATGAAAAAACATTTTTGCTAAATGTCAAAACAAATATTCAGTTAAGTACACAGATTAACTACAAACTGCTGAATTGCGTGAATGAAATACTTTCATATGCATAGGCTGCATCTATTACATTTTATGCCCACTTATATGCACTATGCCTCTACATGAAGTTCATTTCCTACAAATATAAATATAGTACACGCTTAACAACAATAATATAACAACTTCGATTTTTTGAAAAGTTGAAGGTGACTCCAGAAAAATCTCGCTAGAACTGAATACCCCCCTTATTACTTCTATTTATATAGCATAAAGCCACGCCTTTGGCTATACCAAAACTTGTTCTACATGTTTTGTAATGCAGCTATGACAGGACAACAGTTATCCACTATACGGTGTAACGCGGATAACTGTAAAGTCCCTTCTCAGCTTCCTTACAATAACTATTATAACAAAAGACTAAACACTTTTGTGCATGGTGCGAGAATGATTTATGACAATACAAAGTATAGAGAATCTTTTCAAAAAATCCAGATAAATCACGTTTCTACTCAATTATAGATTTAAAGATTTTGTAATAAACAGCCTCTTTTCTAAAGAATCGTCAACATAGCCATCTTTGGCTTGGTCCGTTTTCCAACGACCGTGACGCTTTAAACATCTGTCATTCAACCCCGGGTGTGTTTGCGGCTGCTGTTGCTCCACTAGCCCTTAAAGTATGTGTTCCTAACTTAAGATCAGGAGCGACAACTCTAAGCTTCTTGACTATACATTCTTTTGCTCGTGTATAACTCAATTTCTTGTTTTTCTTTATAAGTGATGCTTTGCCTTTTGATCTAAAGGCGGGTTTAAACAAAAAATCCTCTGTATTATTTTCTAAACCCGAGATAAGCATGTACCTTTTTAAAAGTGAATACGGACAAGCTACTGATGAACCTTTTGAAATTAAGACTTCCTTTCCTTGTCTATATATATCCGTTTTACTTTTTCTTATTTTTAAGACTAAGTGATCTGTTTTGAATTCTATATCATTGCAGTGTAAATTACTGATTTCATTAAACCTTAAAAACCCTGAATAACCTAACATTATCATACCAAGATCTCTTACATCTACAACATCTGAACTTTCAGCAAAAATTTTACATAAAGTTTGTAACATTTCGCTGCTAACTATATCCTTCTTGTTAACTGGCTTTGAAGCAATTCGTTTTGCAGTGTCATGTAAAGTTTTCACTAGTTTACTTTCTGTAGGGTCATTACAGTCATTTAAATTGTGCGCCCACTTTATACCATATAATGCTGCTGTAACTACATTGTCTGATTTTCCCGTGTCAAGTAGGTGAGTCAGATACATCGCTACACATATAGATTCGGCTGGCATGGAAATAAAGTCGTTTTCCTGACAATAACGCTGGAACTGATTGTATGAGTTTTTATATTTTGTAACTGTACTGTCCGCTCTAGATTGCAGTAAATAACTTGACATCTTGCTAAGAGTAGAATCGTGAGCGTCTGAAGAAATCCCAGCATCCTCGCACTTCCGCTTAAGAACGTTCTTTAAGCCAACACCTGTTGAAAATAATACTGTATGAATGATTACAGTCTATATCTTTTACATGTAAACTAGATGTTATTTGGTTACTTCACATAAATTTACTTTTTCCTTATACATCAATATTTAAGGCAATCATATCAAATGCTAATGGAGAACGTGAAAACAATCCGTGGTTTTCATTCCCCATTTTTACAACATGTGACCTGCTCAGGTTTATATATTGTTTAATAAAACATTTAAAATTTCCTCTGTTGTCTATCAATAATGGCCAATATGGCGCACTTGTCCATTTTGGTAGTATATATGTGCATTTAGCTTTCTCTTCGAGAGTTTTTACTAAACATTTCATAACCAATCTTGGTGGCGGAACTATCCAGTTTATGTCATGTGACCAGTTCTGCGATAAAGCATCAACTGCTTCTGTGCCTGGTACCCACCATCTCGAATTGAATCTCTTGCATTTATTATTCAGGTTAGAAGCAAACCTATCTATGGTGTATCTTCCCCATTTTAGGTCAAAAGTGTGGAAAATATCATCACATATTTCCCAACCATCACTATCTGTACACCGACTTAAAAAATCAGCTCTAGTATTGCTTTCTCGGGGAATCCATTCTTGATTTACTTTTATATTTTCTCTTTGACAAATATTATTGAAATCAATTGAAATTGATTGAATGTTTGCTTTTCTACTACCATTTAACAAAACTGATTTTACATTTTTGTTGTCTGAATATACCGTAACATGTGAATTTTTCAAGGTACTTGCAAATGTTCTCATTGATCTATATACAGCTTCAGACTCTCTCCACGTAGAACTTTTATTTTGTTCTTCAAGCGACCAATCTCCTATTATCTCCCTACATGGAAATTTTAAACATTTTTTGTTAATCGAATCTACCTTCTTTACTGTGTGTGCTTCCGGACAACTATTTTTCTTTACTATGTCCGCTTCCGGGAACATGCGTATTATTTTTCTATCCACTTCCGGTGGAACACAGACTTTCTCTTCCGGGAAAGCTAATATTTCCTTGATTGTAACATTTTCACTGTTACACTTACCTTCTAATTCCACTTCAGGGAAACTATTTTTCCTTACTGAGTCCACTTCCGGGGACATACGTATCATTTCTCTCTCCACTTCCGGTGGGACACATACTTTCTCTTCCGGGAAAGCTAATGTTTTCTTGATTGTAACATTTACACTGTTACACTTACCTTCCGATTCCGCTTCCGGGAAACATGTATTGTCATTAACAAAACAGGCATATGAACTAAGGTTATCTTGTTCTAGAAAACTTCCGTACCCCGTGGCACTCGCATCCACGTATAATACGAAATCACTCTTAGGGAAATACTTTAAATCTTTCCCTTTTTCATTAAGTGATCGTGCTTTCTCTTTCCAATACAGCAGTTCTCCTACTGCTTGTTCTGATACCCTTACCGGTGCATTCCAGCTAGCTCTTGCGTTTATACACTTAAACAACTCTCTTGTATATAATCTCACTTTATTACCGATTACACTTTGCATAGAGATTATTTGGCCTGCTACTGAAGCTAAAAATCTGACAGGTACTATTCCGCATTTATCCAATCGTATTTGCAAAACAAGTGATTTTATCTTTATTTCTAAAATCCTTATTCGTTCTTCCGTTATGAATAACAAATTTTTATTCATATCAATTACATGACCTAGCCATACGACATTCCGTGTCGGTTGCCATTGACATTTTTCGTCTGCGAAAAGAAAACCAAATGACTTTATTGTGTTTGAACACATCTGCTTGACCTAACTGCGGTCTCATAATCTCTATTTCCACCTATACCGTCATCTAAAAACATTACAACTCGGTGACCTTTTTCACGTAATACTGTTACAACTACTTTCAAAAGCTTCGTAAATATATGGCCTGCTGTTCGAATTCCAAATGGCAAGGAATTGAATACATAAAATGTGTTTTCGAATGAAAATCCTAAATATGTTCTATGTTCTTCAAAAATATCAATATGATGGTATGCACCTTTTAGATCATATGTAAATAAGAAAGAACTATTTTCAAAAATGTCTTTAGCCACATTAACATCTTCAAACTTGACTTTAAACAAGTGCAAATGCGGATTAATATGTCTGCAATCTAGAACCAACCTTGGTTTTCCAGATTTACCATATGCTACAGTTAGAGGATTTACTACATGTGGAAGATTTTCTGTTTTTGATATGACACCTTTCTGTAATAAACTCTTAATTTCTGTACGAACAAATTCTGGATTCTCTCTAGCCGATTTATTATTCTTTAACACGACGCTGCTAGGTATTTCTTTAAAAGGTAGTCTGTAACCTTCTTTTACAATATTTTTGATAAAAAGACTGCTAGTTGCGCTTTCCCATTCGGTAAAACATTCTTTCAGCCTACCTACTGGTGATTTTACCTGTTTTTGATCTCTTTCATTTCCGGAATTCTGAAAGTCTTCTGACTTATTATCAAACTTATTTTTCGAAAGATTCTCACCTTTTGTTTCTTGCTCTAAACCTTTGGTGACACCTGAAAAGTTTTCCGAACTTTGCTTACAAATCTTATTGCAAAAATAAGTACTTATCTTATTGTTAGTATTGGTCATTGGGCATTCTTGTGATCCCTTCCAATGACCTGGTTTTCCGCAAGCAAAACATAACCCTGGCAAACGTCTTGAATTTTGCTGACTTTGGTTTTGCTGTCGTGGGCTTTGATCAATTCTGCTAGGCTCGATCCTACGATAAGGTGCTGTCCTAAACTGGGATCGTCTCTTAACCTTTTCCGCTCTAGCTTTACGGTTGGCCCGTGCCTCTGCTTTGTATATACGCTTTTCGTCGTCCGAATCACTGGCTACAGGGTTTGACTCATATTCATTTACGAGTTTCCATCCTAGCTCGGACGAATCGGCCAATCTTATCAGCTTTTGTCTGTGTGTTATCATGGTCTTCGCTACAAAATAAAACATTTTATGAACTTTTATCATTTTGTCCAATTTTTGTTTATTGTCTAATAAAAACCACCATGATGTTTAGGTTAGAAATTAATCCAGATGTTGCTTTATTTATTTATTTATTTTATAGATGAGAAAAAAAAAATATATATATATAAGTTTTATTTTCCCTCTCCGGGCTCGAACTCTAGAACTCTAGTTTACTAAGCCAATACACTTACCACTACGGTACGTTGCTCTCTGATTTATAAGATATGTATATCTATACATATTCGATAAATTTCTGCAAATTTCAGTGCAAATGCACCAAATTGTCCTTGATAGTATTTAATATTCTCGACATCGTGCTAACACAAATTTCATGTACAAGATAAAAGAAGCAAAACTTTCAAATGTAAACGTTCTACTATATGAATAAAACAATTACCTTCCGCGATTTTTGAGCGTGCCTCTTGCAAATTGTTGGATTCAGATGCTTCATCTAACTTTAATGAAATACTTTCATTAATTTTAAATTGTTCCTCATTGCTTTTTCTCTTAAATTTTTGTCCAACTGACGACTTCACAATACCAGATATTTTATTTAACTGAGAACTGTTAGAATTTTCACTTATCTTATTGAACATGGATTCCATCTCCGACAACATATCTGTTTTATGCATCGTAAATGCCTGCTGAACTTTATCCTGTATCATATTCTCCATTCTTTCGTCCATGTTGAAAAGTAGAAGGTGACTCCAGAAAAATCTCGCTAGAACTGAATACCCCCCTTATTACTTCTATTTATATAGCATAAAGCCACGCCTTTGGCTATACCAAAACTTGTTCTACATGTTTTGTAATGCAGCTATGACAGGACAACAGTTATCCACTATACGGTGTAACGCGGATAACTGTAAATACGTCATGCTGCTATAAGAAGGATGACAGGTGCTTTTTAAATTTCTGATGGCAAATATTTCCCACGAGGAATGCAATTGAAAATTGATTGCAGTTTGTTGAAAAAAAGAAAAGAGAACGATTTTGGCTGTAGCAATGATTTATTTACAAGACAATGTTGAAAATATAACCAACTTTATGTTTAAAAAGTGGCCGAATATTTACGACCTCTAGAAGGTAAAATGTGGAGGCTAAACCCGTCGGTTATTTCAAGCAGTATTTTAATGTTTACCATACTGTAAACGGCCGTTAATGATAACAATCAATGTTGCTTGTATTAGAGCACATATGGTAGAAATTTTGTACAAATCGATTGTATAAAGAAAGAAATATTTATAAGAAACCGCAAAAGTGGCCGAATTTACGACTCGAACCAGTAGTGCGTTTGCGACCAGTATGGATCCAGACTAGCATCCGCGCAGTCTGGTTAGGATCCATGCTGTTCGCTTTCAAAGCCTGTTGGAATTAGAGAAACTGTTAGCGAACAGCATGGATCCTGACCAGACTGAGCGGCTGGTCTGGCACTATATTGGATTTCTCATGGCGCGGCTCAATTGCATCTCCATATAAAACAATCCATTTTGCTTCATAAATTTATGAAACATCCTAGGTATACAAAATCAAGGAATAATTTTCATCTATGAATAAGATTTAGTAAATATTTCACGTGATTTGCAATTAATAAATTATTTTAACATAATTAATGTCTTCCTATGTATACAAAATTAACAGAAAATTACTAACATTTAATAAATACTTTTGTGCCCCCCCATGAGTGGTGGGGGCATATAGATTTGCTCTTGTCCGTGCATCCGCCCGTCCGTCCGTGCGTCCGTCCGAAGTTCGTGACGCGCCTAGCTCAAAAAGTATTTGATATAAATTGATGAAACTTTGCATGAGTCTTTATCATGATATGAACTTGCGCACCTCCTATTTTTCATCTGGCTCCACCCCCTATTTTTAGAGTTATGGCCCCTGAAATATTCAAAAGTGCACATTTTCACCTTGTGACACGCCAAGCTCAAAAAGTATTTGATATAAATTCATGAAACCTTGCATGAGTCTTAATCATGATATGAACTTGCGCACCTCCTATTTTTCATCTGGGCCTGCCCCCTATTTCCAGAGAAATAGTAAAAAATGCAAATTTTCACCCTGTGACGCGCCTAGCTCAGAAAGTATTTAATATAAATTGATTAAACCTTGCATGAGTCTTTATCATCATATGAACTTGCGCACCTCCTATTTTTCATCTGGATCTGCCCCCTATATAGAGAGGTATGGCCCCTGAAACAGTAAAAAATGCACATTTTCACCTTGTGACACGCCTTACTCAAAAAGTATTACATATAAATTGATTAAACCTTGCATGAGTCCTTATCATGATATGAACTTGTGCACCTCCTTTTTTTTATCTGCCTCCACCCCCTATTTTCAGAGTTATGGCCCCTGAAATAGTAAAAAATGCACATTTTCACCTTGTGACGCACCTAGCTCCTAAAGTATATGATATAAATGGATGAAAACGTACATGAGTCTTTATCATGATATGAATTTGCACACCTCTATTTATTTGCTGGCTTCTCCCCCTATTTTAAAGTTATAGCCCCTGAAATAGTAAAAAAAGCACATTTTCACCTAATTATGTGCCTAACTCAAAAAGTATTTAGTGTAAATTCATGAAACCTTGCTTGAGTCTTTATCATAATGCGACCTTGCACACTTGGCATTCTTCTTGATAATCTTAGTGTTTATTACAGAGTTATGGCCCTTGAAATAGCCAAAATAGTGGATTTTTTGTTTGTGATGCTCATAGCTCAAAAAGTATATGGTATAGAATAATGAATCCTTTTCATAATTTTCTTTTGAGCCTATACCCAATTAAGAATGCAAACATTTGAATTATTTCTCCTTATTTGTGACAAATGTACCAGTGTCAGGGTTCAACGCAATAAGGGCGTATCTACATATAATAACTATATGTAGATACGCCCTTATTGCGTTGAACCCTCGAGTGGGGGGCACACCCTGTGTCCTACAGACACATTCTAGTTACAAAATGTATTTGATATAAAATGCAAATAAACAAATTAACCCATTTGATAATGTATTTTCAAAACCGAAAAGTATAATTGCAAACGTAATTAAATATATATATATTTCTTTTTAAAGTTTACTTATAATATCATTGAAGCATTAATTTTAGAATTTAAAACTTTGATTATTGTAAGTAGATACGACTTGTTATGACTTTGATAGAACTATCATTAGTTTCTTGTCAGGCAAATATTTTTATTTGCTACTGCTTAAAAGGAAATGAATGTTTCACAATAAGTTAATTTTATATGACTCACGCCTTTCATAACGCTGAAAGAATTTTTGAAATCGGACCGCTATTGAAAAAGATTTTGCGGTTTGAAATTTAAGAAAATGGCTGATCATGAAGGCAGCCATTTTAATGTGTTTATGACGTCATTAACACACTGCTGAATTCTGTATTTAGCAAAAAATTTAACTTCATATGTTTCTCGAGTGTAGGACGGTAATTTCTTTCATCAATGGGGTGGGGATCGCATTGGACTTTCCTAAACAACAAAGATTGCGACACTACTCGAAAAAGTTAGTTTTTCCTAAATGTTGTGATTTCTAAAACATGCTGGAGAAAGTCACATAAACATGCTAACATAGCAGTGTTTGTCGATAAGCAACCGCTGTTGTAGTTTTCCAGGAATGTTGGTCACAGGATTCGAATCGAGGGAAAATCTAAATAAAGTCGTATGGCAAGGTTCAGTGCATTTTGCTTAAATAGCATTTTTCTCGAAATATTCACGAATATTATACACTTTTAACATAACATATTGGTTTATGTTTTAAATATACGCCTCAAGATATCTATCTGGTGCTTAAATTACATTCAAATTCATTATAAACTCAATTTTAATTTTCAGGGTAAGGTTCAGTGCATTACAAATACATCGTTGTAGGATTTCATAATTTATCATTTCAGGAGGTAACCGGTTGAATATTATTAGTGTCCGAAACAGCAGAGAGACTAAAGGTATTAATTTTTCTTTCATTTTGATACCAGTTACAATTTTACAAATTGCATAGTCTTATAATCTACGTTATATGCTAATAATTCATTTGAAATTTATAAGAAAAACCTTGAAATGATATATATTTACTTCGGAAAAATGGACACAAAATAGCTTGACCATATCCTGACACAATTTTTAACCAAGACAATATATGACCACAAAAATATTCCGGTGTTTGCTTACTTTGTTCTTATTTTGTTGCAGAATTCAACGCCCCGAGTGAGGCTTGAACCCACATCGATGAGGGGCAAGTGATTTGAAGTCAGCGACCTTAACCACTCGGCCCCTTGCTAACTTTGAAATAAGCAGTATGTTCACTATATAAAATGAAACGAAAACTGCTACACATTCGGCTGCTATCAAAGAATTATTTAAGCAAGAGATTTTTATCACAATGTGACGTGCTGATGTTGGCATATGGATATTTAGAAAACCGTCATCATCAAGTTGGGCTTTCTCGAGTTTTAAACATATTCCCAGAGAATGTACCATAAAATAGACACTCTATAGTCATCTTGTAAAACAAACTATGCTATGAAAGTACTAATGGCATTTTTATAAACTCAAACAAAACTTTTACGCTTTTTACACTTTTATAAACATAAATCATACTGAGTGGAACTCTGTGAAATACGTTTGCTAAATGATGAAGATGCAGAATGTCCGGGGATATTCATCTGACACAGGTACAAAACAACTTTTCATTATACAACTACTCATATGAAAAACAAGATTCAACAACTCGAATGTTATATGACCTTATCCATTACCCATATACTAGAAGTGCTTCGAAACATTTTTGGTAGAGCAACAGATGTTGGTGCCAAAAATCATGGGTTCGCTTACTGACAGCGTCATGCCAAAGTTTGCGTAATCGTACCAATAGCTTCTTAGCTTGGCACTCAGTACTAATCTACTCTCAAATCCCTGTGACGATGGATATCACTAGAAGCAAGGAGTGAATACATGTAATGGATACATTTAGGTCCTAAAGGTCCTAAAAGTTTCAACAGCATCTTAAAGTAAATTAGTGTAAACTAGCCGTGCTTGTTGTCATTGAAATAGGTATAGAAGTCGTTTTTCATACATGTTTGGCGGCATAGTGTATGAGGGTTGTCCCAGATAATAGCTGACTTTTTTATTATTTCGAAAATAAGCGACGCACCAAATAACTATTTCAACTAATGTTAATTCAATGTATACCCGACAGGACTATGGTGTTTAAATTAAAAATCTTCATAGCATTTGAGTTTTCTTTAAATAATGGACGGCTGCCAGTGCTAGTTTTCCTCCTACAAATAGAAGCGGCTTCCTTTTAAATTCACGTAACTAGCCTAACATACATCCCGCAGGATTAAAATTTTTATCGTCGTTAATTTCAGAATTACGTCCCTATTTTAACGTAAGAGACATTAAAGGCTTGTAACGCAACATCATTACGCGTAACATGTTTGCACGGACCTGGCTCTGAGCTTGTACCGTTTAGGATTACGTATTGACGCTGGTTGTCGGGGAAGCTCATAATTCATTTCAGGGTTTCACCACGTGCGGACAAGCGATATATAAACTGTTTACATTAATTGTCCTTAATTCACAAAAGTTTACTATGTTTGGGCGTAGAATTAATCTAATTATGCACCTGTTTATCTCATGACATGTCACTTCATTCTCGGTGCAAATCTAGTTTGGATGTATTAAGTTCTTTAGCATGAGATAATTCACGGAGAGGTTATACTGACCAAATGATTGAGAAACACTTGCAACTCAAAAATGTTACAAATTTTCTGTGTATCTACAAAAGCTAATTTAGATATTTTTTGCGCCTCACCGACACAAAAGGCAAAACTAATTTAAATAAAAATCACATAAGATTGGCCTTTTCTCAGAAAACATTATTATTGTAATATATGGCTCTTAGACACATACTGTATCCTACTTACACTTGTTCTCTGAATGGATAATACAGCTTCGAAATCTAGGCCGAGTTTGAATATGGGTCATGTGGGATCAAAAACTAGTTCATTAGGTCAAATCAAAGGAAAATATTGTGTATGGAATAGAGGCTTTTATTTTCAATTGATCTTCATGAATTTTAATCAGAATGACTGCCTTGGTAAAATCTAGACAAAGTTTGAATATGGTTTATGTGGGGTCAAAATCTAGGTCACTAGGTTAAATCAAAGAAAACATTGTATAGCAATTGAGACTGCATTTTACATCGGATCTTCATGAAATTCCATCAGAATGTTTGTTAAGATAAACTCTACGTCAAGTTTGAATATGGGTCTTCTAGTGTTAAGAACTAGGTCACCTAGTCAAGTTAAAGAAAAACCTTTAGCAAGCAATAGGGGCTGTAATTTTCACTGGATATTCATAAAATTTGATCAGAATGATAGCCTTGATGAAATCTAGGTTAGATTGGAATATGGATCATCTAGAGGAGAAAACTAGGCTACTAGGACAAATAAAATAAAACGTTGTGTAAGCCATAAAGGCTGTATTTTTCAATTGAATTTCATGAAATGATTGCCTTGATCAGATCTAGGTAAGCTTAGAATATGGGTCATCTCGGGCCGAAAACTAGGTCACTAGGTCAAATCAAACAAAAACATTGAGTAAGCAACAGGGACTGCATTTTACACCCGACCTTTTCATGAAATTTGATCAGAATGTTTGTCTGGATGCAATCTAGGTAAAGTTCGAATATTGGTTATGTTGGGTCAGAAACTAGGTCACCTGCTCAAATCAACAATAACCTTTTGACGCAATAGGGGCTCTAATTTAGAATGGATATAATGAAATTTAATCAGAATGGCTGCCTTGATGAAACCTAGGTCATGTTTGAATATTGGTAATATGTGGTGAAAAACTAATTGGCAAGGTCAAATCAAAGAAAAGCATTGTGTATGCAAAAGGAACTGCATTTTACACTGGATCTTCATGAAATTTTATCACATTGTTTCTCTTAATAATTACTAGGTCAGGTTTGAATCTTGGTTAAATTGTTCAAAAACATCCAGTCAGATCAAAGGAAAGGCTTGATGACACTTTAGAGGCCACATTTATGACTACATCTTCATGAAATTGGGTCAAAGTGTTTATGTTGATGTTTAAAGTCTTGGATGATTTCGAATGTGGGTCGAGTGGGCCAAAACTAGGTCACTAGGTCAAATGAAAGGAAAAGCTTGTATACAAACTAGAGGTCACTTTTTCATTCTTCCTGAAACTTTGCTAGAATGTTTGTTTTTACAGAATCTTAAACACGCACGAATCTGGGTCATGTGGGTCAAAAGCTAGTAACTAGGTCAAATCAAAATTTCTGGTCCAATCTTAAAGAAAATTGGTCAGAATATTTGTTTCAATAAAATCACTAGGTCAAACATGGTTACACTGTTATGGCGTGTTTCTCAGGTGAGCGACCTAGGGCCATCTTGGCCATCTTGGCCATCTTGGCAATCTTTTATTAAATATTAATGGAAAGTGAGATAGATATCAGTGTTTAGTTTATGGTAAAGCCTCTACGAATATGTATAAAACTCAATAAGGCCCAAATAGATAATGATCACTTTCTAAATTATCATCTGTCAACAACAGCACGATCACATAAAGTTGGTGAATTCTATATTATGCTATAGACATCTCTGAATCCATCCCTCAAAAATAGCTTCAATAAAACCTTCATGCCATGTTATACTGTGAACATATTACTGAAAAGAAGCTGTATGCACATTAATAATTATATCATTTCAGGCTTTTCCATGAAATGTAATGACATTTTTTTCATATAAGGTAAATTAGTCAACTATTCCACTGGTAAATCTGTAACTTCTATCTAGATGCAAGACAATTGAATATTTTTATTTTTTTCCGCTGTTTCTTACACTTATAATATTCAATCTGTTACCCCCTGAAATGAAAAATTATGAACCCCTACAGTGATGTGTTTGTAATGCACTGAACCTTACCCATTCATTTTATAGGGCACAGAACCTTACCATGAAAATTGAAATTGAGTTCTGTGGAAATTTAGAGTTTTTTGGCACCTGACGGATATCTTTCGGCGTATAAATAAAACAGACACCTATATGTTATGATAAAAGTGTATATATTCGTGAACAGTTTGCTTATCAACAAGAATGTTTCAAAAATGTGAAGCATGATCATATCTTAGTGACTTTCTCAAGCATGTTTTAAAAAGCACAACATTTAGGAAAAACTCACCTTTTTCGTGTAGTGCCGCCATCTTTGTTGTTTAGGTAAGGTTCATTGCGATCTCTCCATGTTACATTAAAGCTGTAAAAAGTAGAAAACCCCACTTTTTCAGACTTAAGTAAATACAGTTCAAATATGTATTTAAAAGTAAATGAACCCGCCATTTTGGTTTTTGTTGCCATAAAAAATAAAAGGCTGCTATTTTGTTAAAATGTTTAAATACTCATAACTTTCTCATTTTTAAGCCGATTTAAAACATTCTTTTACTTCTTTAAATGATTTAAGAAATCCTTATAGAAACTTACATAAGAACATCATTGCTATTCCCTTTGAATAATGATCATTGCAGTTTATATTTAAAGGACAAGGAAAGCCTTACAACAAGTTACTTTCATGTGAAAGCAATACTTAAGTCTTTCATAACGCTGAAAGAATTCTAAAAATCGGACCACTATTCGAAAAGATATGGCACTTTGAATTTCAAGAAAATTGCTGATCATGGAGGCTGCCATTTTGTGTGTTTATGACGTCATTTACATACTACTGAATTCTTTATTTAGTAAATAACCTTTTAAATAGATTAATTTCATGTTTCTTCAGTGTAAAATGTAAGACATGGTAATTTTTTTCATCATAGCTGGAAAAAAATAGAGAAATCATTTTACAGAAATAAGTAAATCCAATTGAAACATGTGTCATCAGCCATTTTGTTTTTTGTTGCCTTGGTGTTTCATTAAAATGAACAATGTAGAAAACATTCAATTCGCAAAAATATCATCAAAATTGTGATTTTCTCACAGCTTGCTATTATAAAACTTGTTTGATTTCAAATTTTTCAAATCATTTTAGCAAAAACACGCAATCCCCCTTTTTTATTCGCCAAATCGTCTTAGTACATTCGGAAGTGTTGAAAAATCAGGGTTTAAGCACAGTCTTTATTGATGAACAAAAATTGACCCGAACGTGCAAAACTCCTAATATGGTAATTTCCTGATCAATCAAAAACGTTTTTGATACCTTTTGCTATGTAAACTTTGTCTGTTCATAAAAAAGAATTACATAGGCAAATCATGATCATGATGTTATCAGATATTTCATATCATCTATATTCCTAGTGTTGCCATATTTTTCATTTTTGCTCGACTAGTTATACTGTGTTGGTTTTTAAATGTGTTTGTGTCATGTTTTTGTTTGTTTATATGTAAACAGACAATATGTTGAAACCTGTTTCTTCTTAACTTTTTTCAAATAATTGAACGTAATGGTCGTTCATTATAATATATTTAAATCATAATGCTTGCCTGCTCTGCGATGTCATTTTATGATGGCGATGAAGCATTCCGTCTGGCAGTCACTCAAAACAAGATTTCATACAAAGCTTGTAAGTAATTAATATTGAACCTGCGCTGTGGACTCTTTTCACGGTGTTCCAAGACTACCGTGGAGTTCGACAACATTCTGTCTACAAGTTGCAGAGAAAACATCTTGTTTACGCTGACGTAAAAATTGAAAAAATATCTTCTTTTCTTACACAGGAATTGCTAAGAATTATGAATATATTGTTGAAATACAGTTAAGATGAAATAATAAATTAATTCCACTTTATTTTTTTTTAGGTATGTTAAAAGTCAATTGCACAATCTACAGCCAGCAACAAAGGCATTGCTACAATCGACCAGCAACAACATATCTTTTCAGAATGTAAAATAGAAAGTATTCTTGTTTTGTAACAGAGAAGCAAAATGAACTTTAAGCTTTAAACCAACAAACATCAATGTATGTTTCAAAGTGGATACGCAAAAGAGAATCAGAAAACAACATACGTTTTGAAATAAGGATGAATATAAGACTATAATCCAACATCAACAAACTTTTCAAAATGAAAAATCAAAAAGTACTTTATACTGGAGAATTCCTCAGTCTTACAGCAAGAATAATTTATGTGATTTTTAGCATAATTTTAATCATTGCTGTTACCAGAACCCGTAAACTTCCTACAACAGCAAAATGTTTCAATACAGGTTTAATCCTTTTTAATTTTTTCACAAATACCTGTTACATAGTGTTGTCATTCTGTAATAACGGATCAGTTTTGTTCGCAATATTCCTGAAATGTTTGGTTGTTTTCACATTTCTGTCACAAACTACCGTCATGATGATGGCCGTTGATCGACTTATTGCTTTCAATTGGCCAAACAAATACCTACGATTATTGGAGAAGAAGCAGCCATGGAAATTTATAGCAGCAACCTGGATAACAATCTCCATTTTAATTAACTCTGACATCCCTTTTCTCTGTTTCCATAACTCTCAAACAAATACGGGCATATGTTCTGTGGTAATGTTAACGAAGCTTGGAGTTTTCGTTATTCTAAACGCTGTTATACCCTGCGTGTGCTATGTAATGATATTTAAAATAATCAGAAAACAGTCTATACGAATCTCTGTATATACAACATCTTTGTTCCGTTATTACAAATCTACTTCAATTGTCCTCCTCAATATTGTAAATAGCTTAGTCACATCTGTATTGTATGTATTCGTAGTTATTGTCATTCAGGATGAGAGGCTGTCAGTATTTTACAGCGGCATTATATATTTAGCCAGCGGACTGGTTGATGCTTGCTCATATATCCTGTGGTTTCAAGAATGTCGTTTAGAATTTTTGAAAATATTTGCCAGATGTTTTCCCTGTTTAAGACAAAGAATTGAGGTCATGAGAATTGAGGTCTTGGATATTGTGACAATTAAGGACAACATACAGTCCACATCAGAACAGCAATCAGATCACGATGGGGAATAAGGAATAACTATCATTTGAAAACAGGGAAATGGGAACACCACGTGATTAACAACACATTGGAAAGAGAAAAAATCATATTGGAAAACATAGGTCATGTAGAAAAATATCCGTTCGAAAACTTACATGTTGGAAACAGAGAATAGTGTTTCGTAAACATACAGAACAAAGAACAGAAAAAAAAACAAAAACATATGTTAGGAAACATAGAGAAGAGAGAATAACCAAAAGGAATGGAAAAAGAGAGCAAAGAACAAAGCATGTTGGAAAATGTAGGAACCCGGGAACAATACGCGTCCGAAAACATAAGACATAGTGAAGAGCACGCGCTTGAAAACTTATGAAACAGGAAACAAGACAATTAGATAACACGATAAACATGCACAATGGAAGAAACACCCGTCGGAAAAATGCATGAATGAAAAAGGGAACATAGGTTACAAAACATAGCGAGCAGAGAACAGTAGGGGTTAGAACACACTTGGATTGCAAAAGTAATCAAAGGAACTATTATGCTACGTCTTTTAAAGAAATGAGCATGAGAAAAACTGAAAGCATCGTGTTGCCGATTTTAAGTTTGCTGCTTTGCTTTGACTCAAATACAAACAAGATCATGTATGTCGTCACATAAAATGTGGCAGCTGTTACTTTTATTAGAAAAAAAACCCACATAACAATAATTCGTTTGATCATCGAGCAAAGTGAATTCTGGATGCAACTATGAAGAAACTTACGCCAGTCAACTTAATGTGAGACAGTCTTGTCCATCAGAAAGCTAACACGAAATAAAATTACAGCTTTCTACAAACAACTGTGATTTCTTCGAGTAGTTTTTTTAAATGATTTACTTTTTATTTTTAAAGAGATCATGTACAGTTAGTGGTAAAGTGATATCAAAATAATATATTGTTAGATTCAGATTCAAAATGACCTGCTAATGATGTATATTCATATTTAAAAACCTAAGGATTTCGAGTTAATGATGTGAATATATCTACAAACAATGTATGGTATAACATTCCGTTTTCAAAATTACGCAGCTGTGCAAGGTCAGGAAAACACTAAACATCTAAAACTGACACAAGATATTTTAACTGTGAAACCCTAGCCAGAACAACACGGTTGTTTTAAAAACGGAACAACACCTTTCTTACAGAAAAGCAAAACACATTTAATGAGTAAATGAATATCCGTAGTCGAGAACACAAAACAGCAACAGTTTACAGCTTTAAACAGACAATATTAAACGTGTAAAATCCGTGTCTGGACTCTGTTTAATACTACATGTAATGAAAATGATGATACTTATTTCTGTTGTTTGGACAAAAAAATGTGCATTAAAACCTTTAATGTATTAACTTCTTTGCCAACCTGTTCAAGGCGATTTGAAAGGCAACATTGTACCACATCACTGTAGACGCGACAAATTTAACATTCTGAAATTGAAAAAAAATCCATCTTTAAGAAATGCATTTTTGATAACGTAATTTGTAAAATGAAACGTATATTAATGTATAATGTCTATTATATAAATGTTCAATAAATGAAAAATATAAGATACAGTGAATATAAAAATACAGGTACCGGTTGGCTGACCTAAAGGTTGGTTGGCCTACAGTTGTCGCCAAAAACGCCGGCTAATTTTAATCGCTTTAAATGTGGCACTTAAAACCATGTCCTCAAATAGGTCAATGTATCTGGATTATGAAATTTGCCGTTGCATAATGTTTGCTAGCCTGTGTTCAGACCGTATGTTTTGTTCATAGGAGATAGCTCCTGAGGCTATTCAAATTTTGTATTAGTACTGGGAAGGGCCAGCCCGCTAATGTTGTTAAAACTTGTGGCCCAACCCTTTTGCTTTTATATGTAATCTGTATATCCATGCATTTATAATATTCTTACATTTAGTTCGTTTTTTTTTGTATGCTTGTCTTGTAAATTTGTATTGTATTTGTATGGAAAGCAATAAAATAAGATTAAACAAATTTTGTATTATTATGTCCCTTTTCTTCTCAAAACATACGAGATAATCAGAGCCAAGACTGATGAAGTCAGAATGTAAAAAAGAAGTATTTTTTCGAAAACAAAAAATAAAATAAAAAAGATTAACTAGTCGGTAGCCAGACTAAACGGGTTTACGTGTTTGAAGCCTTTCCTGGGTCATTAAAACACGGTTGTGATGTAATCCGTTGTTAGTTTCGTTTTGATACCGCTCTATACACACGATTATTTTACTATACCTGTCAACTGTCCATTCTTAATATAATGGATAATTTAAGAATGGACAGGCACAGGTTAATAATGGACAGGTATAGTAACAACCTTGTATGTTGATAGGTATGAGTACATCAACCTATGAAATTCGTTTTTATGCCCCCGAAGGGAGGTATATTAGTTTTCAACTGTCCGTCAGTTCATCACAACGTTAACTTTTTGCATGAAGACAACGTTAACTTTTTGCATGAAGGAACTTTACTCGCGAACCACTGCACCCAGGACCTTCAAACTTCCAATGCTGATAGTACTTATTGAGTACACAACCCCTACTAACTTTGGGGTCACCAGGTCAAAGGTCAAGGTCACCAGGTCAAAGGTCAATGCGCTGCGGGGGCATTTGTCACCATTAGTGACAGCTCTTGATTTTTTATGCCCCCGAAGGAAGGCATATTAGTTTTCAACTGTCCGTCCGTTCGTTCGTTAGCTCGTTCGTTCGACACAACGTTAACTTTTTGCATGAAGGCACTTTACTCGCGAACCACTGCACCCAGGACCTTCAAACTTCACATGCTGATAGTACTTATTGTGTACACGACCCCTACTGGCTTTGGGGTCACCAGGTTAAAGGTCAAGGCGCTGCTGGGGCATTTGTCCCCATTAGAGACAGCTCTTGTTTTCTTATGCCCCCGAAGGAAGGCATATTAGTTTTCAACTGTCCGTCCGTTCGTTCATTAGTTCGTTAGTTCGTTCGTTCGTCACAACGTTAACTTTTTGCATGAAGGCACTTTACTCGCGAACCACTGCACCCAGGACCTTCAAACTTCACATGCTGATAGTACTTATTAAGTACAGGACTCCTACTGACTTTGGGCTCACCAGGTCAAAGGTCAAGGTCACCAGGTCAAAGGTCAAAGCGCTGCGGGGGCATTTGTCACCATTAGTGACAGCTCTTGTTTTTTTTCTTCAGAATTTGTAGCTGGAATAAAAAAACCCTGAAGGGGAACTTATGATTTTAACCCAATGTGCCAAAAGTAATTACCGAATGTTAATTTAAATAATTAACCGTTAAACAGTAGTAAAGTCCTCTTAAATACTCCTGAATTGCAATAGAAAAGTATCGCAGATATGCAACCTGGTATTACATTTTTCACCGAAATAGATGAAAATAGGCAGCTGTGTGAAGTTGGCTAAACAAACGACATACGACATACGACATTCGAAAATATTGAGTGTCTCCATTGCGCGACATACGACATTCGAAAATGTTGAAGTCGTCCATTGCGCGACATACGGCATTCGAAAATTTTGAATGTCGTCCGTTGCGCGACATACGACATTCGAAAATTTTGAATGTCGTCCAGAGCGCGACATACGACATTCGAACTTTGGCAAAAAAGTTGAATGTCGTTCAGTGCGCGACATACGACATACTACATTCGAACTTTGAAGAAAAAATGTGAATGTCGTTCACTGCGCGACATACGACATACGACATTTGAACTTTGAAGAAAAAATTTGAATGTCGTTCACTGCGCGACATACGACATACGACATTCGAACTTTGAGGAAAAAATTTGAATGTCGTTCACTGCGCGACATACGACATTCGAAAATTGACCAAAAAATTTGAATGTCGTTCACTGCGCGACACACGACATACGACATTCGAAAATTGACCAAAAAATTTGAATTTCGTTCATTGCGCGACATACGACATTCGAAAATTTTGAATGTCGTCCGTTGCGCGACATACGACATTCGAAAATTTTGAATGTCGTCCAGAGCGCGACATACGACATTCGAACTTTGGCAAAATTTTTGAATGTCGTTCAGTGCGCGACATACGACATTCGAAAATTGACCAAAATATTTGAATGTCGTTCACTGCGCGACATACGACATACGACATTCGAACTTGCAGGAAAAAATTTGAATGTCGTTCCCTGCGCGACATACGACATACGACATTCGAACTTTGACCAAAAAATTTGAATGTCGCTCAGTGCGCGACATACGACATACGACATTCGAGCTTGGACCAAATAATTTGAATGTCGCTTAGTGCACAACATACGACATACGACATTCGAACTTTGACCAAAAAATTTGAATGTCGTTCAGTGTGCGACATACGACATTCTGTATACTTGTTTGACAACATTCTCTCATCACTTATTATTACTTGGTCGAATACAAAGCATTTGAGCCACGACAATGTGGTTTACGCCCTTACGAAGCTATCAAGCTGGCCTACGGAAGGTTGGTGTTGATACCTACGTGCCCGCCTATGATGAAATAATGCTCAGACTGGGGACAACCGGGTTCTTTCCTCACCATTTAAGCTTTGAAAGTAAAAATGTGTGGATGTGACGTTCAACCCTCAAAACCGTGATCTCCTTTTTTAGTATTTACTTCAGGAATTTCTTCAAAAACATTAAAAACATAATGCATTATTTTTTAGATTGACTTGTTTTTCAGTTTAAAAAAAAATATGTAGTTGCATATCATTCTTCACGACCCTTTCTATTCATTTCTGTTAAAGAATAATTATGCATATACCATCAGTATACAAATCTGTTATTTTATTTCCCGGATATCAGCTGGATTGAAGGTGCTAGGTTGAGTAACTATCGGTTCATTTTGCGCTTTATTAGTGGTTAGATCTTAGGGAAGTCGTAGTAATTGATTGATATAAAGTTCAAACTTAGAATTGGTGTTTTCGTTGTTTAATGGAGCGAATACAAAGATCCATTTTGCGGAGCCTACCTTTGATAAAACTTTGAATTGATAATTGAATTCAAATAAGATTATAAAAAATAATTTCAGTTAATGGTATCTAGTTACACTTAAAGACTTTAAGAATGCCCCAGTCAATGCATTTGAGAAATAAGCTTAGAACATTTTCTTGATGCATATATTTATGAAATATGCATAATAAAAATGTGAAAGGGAACAGTAAACTTGAAAATTCCACAAACTTTCGTTGGTAAATGTTCGAGAGAAGTAAAAAAGAGAAATGTCAGGAAGGTGTAAAACGGATGCACTGTTTATACTTAGCACGTAATCTAGCATTTATAGCATTGTCGATCCGGTAGACGTAAAAAAGTACAATCCGTTTTCAGAAACTAAATTTTGTGGAGAAATGACCAAAAATGCACACTTATATTTTTTATGAAATACTGCATCCCCAACTTTGAGCGTAAAATATACGAGAACCGCAACTCTTGTCGGTATTGATTTTTTTCCTTGTGCGCCGTTGTAGTTGTTTCCTTTTACACTAAAATATCGATAAACCTGCTAGTCGATAACCTATCTTCCAGTTAGTCAAACCCCTGTTGGGGACCTAGACTTGACGCGCGTCAACCGACAAGAAATTAGTAAGAAAAGAAAAAAAAAAGATGTTAAACGATTGGAGGAAGCGGATAACTGTATATATGATTTTTTTTAAACAGCGAATCTTGGTTAAATAGAGATATTGAAGTATGCAAATTAAAGTAGAATATATAACACATCTTTAAGCTACTGTAATTAATAGTATTTTAATAGAGAAAAATGTGGACTTTGCTAGATACCGACATTGTACCATGAATTAAACAATTATATATTATTAAACAACAAGAAAAATGTACAAAATATTCTGCCGTAATGCACAATGAGTTTCTAATAAAACTGCATAGATTTTACAGTAAAAATACTTGTTCAGCATGACCGAATCAAATGCGTATGTAATGTGTATTTTCTGTCATGTATATGCTGGGTTAAGTTATAAGTTTTGTTGAATGTATGGGCCGAAAATATGAAAATAAAAATGCCACCTTTTAGTGATAAAGCATAAACCCACACACCCACACACCCACACTTTTTTTTTAATTTATCGCCTTGCAAATTTCAATTTTGACAATTACTCCATATTGATTGTAAGTGTTTTTACGCGTGGTGTTTATGGGCCTTTGCGAATACACCGGATGGAGACGAGATAAAGACCCCAGGATATGATAATTACACAAAAATACGTCTGTAATTAAAATCATCAAGATTTGCTAGAGACTATAATGTACATTTGTTAAAAAAACATTTTATAATAGTCTAAAACACATATTATCTTACATTTTACAATTAATCTAAAATATCTATTTGCTATTAAAATTATTGTATTACAAAAAAACTTCAATGGTTCACAATATTCGCAGTAAGATCATACAACGTTTGTCAAGCATATGGGTAGAGAAGTGTCTCTCACGCTAATCCAATATACAACCCCCGTGTTATCTGCTGCTTATCAGCGATTATGTAATAATCGCTAATTGATGGGAAATTATGCACAACAGGGGTCCCTATTAGACCATGAAGATTTGTGGAGTAGGAATTAATTTTCCTTCATTGGATGTAGAATAATAATAATAGTAATAATAATAATAATTATTATTATTATTATAATATAGTTATAATAATAAAACACAGATATAGTGAAAACTAAAAAATGTCTTTGTATTAAGAAAAAGATATCTGCCAATATCATGATAATGAAAAAGGTCATATACTGGTGAAAGTGATTATTGTATTTAATAAATATATACTTGTGTTTTTTTTTTCTTTTTCATTTTTGTAATTGAAATAATAAATTGCATAAAGTATGCCTTTTTCCATCTTCTACTTTATAACACTGAAATGCACACAGAGGTAAATTAATCACATTATCATCACAATTAAAATCTCCATCATTCCTTTTGTAATTTATACTTTTACATTCATGCAGTGAACGTAAAGAAGCCATGTGTGTATGTAACTTTTAGGCCCATATGTGTGTGAATCAAATACAAAATTTTCGCGAAATGTTTCAATTAACGAGGTATGTTGACTTCTACTATAAGATCATCAAAAATTATACCGGCACACAGTTTGTGTACAGCAATTACATAGAATGAATTCTAATTGCCTTTTTAATTTTATGCGGACTGTTAAGACCAATTTTCCAATTATAGATGTGACTTAAAGTTTGCCAATTCAAAAAAGTTTTACCTTTAATCATAATATCAAACAGAATATATAACTGGCACTTGTGACGGATAAATAAATAAATAAATAAATAAATAAATGAAAATGAATGAATGAATGAATGAATGAATGAATGAATGAACGAACGAACGAACGAAACGCTCGAACGGATATGCAACACATTGATACACCTTGCCGTATACCGTCAAGTAAATGTATGTGAAAAACGTGCTCAAGATTGCGATTACTTCATTTTTAATTTAAAATGGAAGCAATTTGTCATTCTTCAATTTTAAAATAAAAATACCCAGACAATGTTCAGAAAATGAAGAATACTTCACGAGGTTATAAAATAATGTCATTTTGATAGAAAATAATTTTATAGCCTTTTAAAACCTGACATATACGATATTTTCCACATTTTTATATAGAAATACATGAAAACCATAGTCATCAATTTCAATCAAAAACGGAAGCAATAAGTTTTTGTACCACATCAATAAAAAATACATTGAAATAAAGCACAAAAAATGAAGATTACTTCAAGAGGCTATAAAATTTCGTTAAATAACGATAAAAATACGTTTTTAATGTTTGAAATATATTTTCCTATAGGCACAAGTGTTCAGGTGAACAATTTAGGCCCTATCTGCATAAATGTGTTTTCACAACTTTATCTGTGAACTTATTCAGTCAATTTTTTTTCAACATAGTTTTAAGAATACAGATAAATAACTGTCTTACATTGTTGAAACACAATGTGATGGAAATTTTAACTAAATACACCGATTTATATACATATTACTACATTCATTCAATAAAATGCTATGACATTAAACACATTGAAGTGGCCTAACAAATGCCACTGTGAATTTGTTAGTAGATACTTGTAATTCTGACTTTTTTTCATGCAAATCATGTATAATTACCATCATGGAAACATAAAAGAATACAGTTATTTTGTGGTGCCTCTTTAAACAATATATGCTTCTCCCAGGCTTTCGACAGCGAACATAAATAGTAACAGCTTCAAACAGATAATATTAAACGGATGAACATCCGTGTCTGACCTCTGTTTAATATTATGTATGATGAAAATGATGACGATTATTTTTGTTGTTTGTATAAAAGTGGTCAACAAATTAATCATATAGAATACAAAAAATGCGGGTACCGGTTGGCTAGCCTAAAGCTTGGTTGGTCTAAACTTGTTGTCATCACTAGATATGAACTTGAGAGTGAATCCAATAAGCTTGAAGTTACAATCGAGTTAGAATAAATACGTGTAAACATACTAAACTAAAACTAAACTAAACTAAACTAAACTTTGCTTTCACAAATATTACAGTTAAAACAGACGAGCCAGGTGTTAGGAACAAGAAGCATTCCTAACCTTACGATTAGCGTTAAGTATTCGGCGACCAGCCGTTCGTAATTTATTGATAACTTGAAATGTTCGTTATTCTTGAATCGTTAATGAGACTGTAGTCACGAAACGATGACTTCAGAGTATTCACTAGATATTTGCCGTGAGCAGCTTCTGATATTTTGTTTTTTTTTCAGCTCGACTATTTGAAGAATAAGTAGAGCAATCCTACTCACCACAGTCGGCGTCACACTTTGGTTATCTTTTCCGTACCAGTCCACATTTTGACAAAACCTTTTGAGATAAAGCTTTTAAAATTTCAACACTCGTGTACTATCACATTGTCCAGCTTTGGGCAAGAGTACATAACTCCATCAAGGATTTTGGTTGAATTATGATCCCATTTTACTTACAAATTGTTATAAAAGGTGAAAATATCAATTTTATTTCACTGATAAATCTCTGTATATCACAGAAGAGCATAAAATAAAGGGGCGTAACGCTAAGATCACCTATTATTTGAACTTGCTTTAGCAAGCTTATTCTGCAAATTTCTATAGATTTAAAACTTGTCTTCTGTGATATATTCACAGTTACAAATTTGATCATCACGTAAATGGTTGTAAAATAAGCCTGAATTAAGATTGCTACATTTTTTAAGTATTCTTGCATGATGGACCTGAGAAAATCTGTCACCAGAAAGTAATCTCGTTAAACCTGTTACTATACGAGCCGCGTCATACTGGATTTTGTCATGTTATTCTTTTCATAAACAGTACAGTTATCCTAGACAAAAGATGCATAATCAGTTATTGGTTGAAGGTAAGAAATGTGTTCAATGTTTTCCTTTTAAGTTTGAATTAACATTCTCATTGTTCCTAAAACTATTAACGTTAATTAAGTTAGATTAGAAATATGTTTGTGCCAGGAGCCATCTTTACTAAATACTAAATGTAACCATAAGATCACCATAAGTTTAACGAGCGTTCTCAAAATAAAATGTAGACAAATTCAGAATTTGTTTCGCAAGTTAAAGAAATAATACATCGGGTTTGACCGGATTTAATGTATGGAACCATCTAGAAGTAATCATTCGTAATGAACCTCAAGAGACAGTTTATTTTCTGTAAAACAGACAATATCATGATCGTAAAATTTGTTTAAAAATGTATTCAAAATATATTCCTTATGCTTCGGATGTTCTTGTGAAAGACAGATAATCATTCGTCAGTAGTGATCGGTCCCGGATTTTCCTCGATATCGTAAGAAAAATATCAATAATATTCTAGCAATTAATAAGAAATATGAAATAAACATCACGTCAACAAATACCAAATATCCTACAGCTGTGTCTCCGTGTTGCACATTGCACAGAGTGACTGATAGAGAAAAATGGTAACTAACGACATTATGATACAAAAACTTCATAAAAGTATAATAATATGTGTTCGTATGAAATGTCCAATTGTTGATCTGTAGGATATTAAATCATTCACCTATATGGATATATTATAACAATTGTACTTCGATAGACCGAATAATAGACCAAAAAATGGAAAGAAATATTATGGAAACATGAGTCACAGACACAAAGGTGTGGAAAGGCGAACAAAATACTCAAATAAATGAAAAAAGTAACATCACAACACTATTTTAATTTGAACTACGGAAAAAATTCAAAGGGGCTATTTTCTGGTCCAGGAATACTTTTCAATGATGCATTGATTTTATGACAGAACTTAAACTGAATATTTTCATACATATATGTGATTAATACTACTACCAAAGAAATGTATTTTTACTGCTGTAGCTTAAACGCTGGCAAATATCCCACAATATTAATATAATAGCTAGAAGACATAATATATATTTACATGATCAAGAATTACACTAATAGATAACAGACCTAATTCAGACGTGTAGACATGTCAGCAGACACAGGAAACATGACAAAACTTTAGCATAATCAGACACCTGACTAGTAGGAATACAGACACATTCAGACGCACAGTTATATGTAGACGGACAGTTGTGCGGACGGAGATTAATACATTAATAATGCAAGATAGTCATGCAACACATAAAAATGCCACAATTTATGATTAAAGATCAGTAACTCTTACACAAAAGTAAAATTGTTATCGTAGGAATCATTTGCCTTGTACAAACAGAAGGTAATGAAGTGAAAAAGATATCGATAACAGTACTTGGTATTGTAATTTTTACATTGACAAAGCCAACATTAATATTATAGCTGAAAGACATTACAAATATTTACATGATCGATAGTAATAAAGACAGACGTAAGTATGCAGACGGACATACATGCAATAATACATAGCGTTTTATAACATTATTTCAGCGAACTTTTGAAAAATTAGAATGAAATATATTTGGTTTTTACAGTTAAAATTTCAAAAGTGTTTTTTTTTCAATGGTAGGAAACTATAAAGTATGTATAAGATAGGCAAATTTAGTCAAACACTGAAGAAAAAGAAAGGAAGAAAGTTTGCCTGTCCCACAAGTATGATTAAAATATTTTTCACTCAGGAACACCATGTCCTACATTTTCACTCGTGACTGGGCTACCTCCTGAATATGCTGCATGTTGTGCCCTTTAGTGAAGGTTATTTTCCTAATTTATACATATGAGCCGCGCCATGAGAAAACCAACATAGTGGGTTTGCGACCAGCATGGATTCAGACCAGCCTGCGCATCCGCGCAGTCTGGTCAGGCTCCATGCTGTTCGCTTTTAAAGCCTATTGGAATTGGAGAAACTGTTAGCGAACAGCATGGAGCCTGACCAGACTGCGCGGATGCGCAGGCTGGGCTGGATCCATGCTGGTCGTAAACCCACTATGTTGGTTTTCTCATGGCGCGGCTCATATAATAATAAGCCACAATTGAAATAAAAGTTTTCAAGATAGCGTTTCATATTATCTAGAAAAAATAAATTAAAAGAAAAAGAACAAAAAATATCGAATTTCACCAGTTTTTTACAGGTTATTCTTAATAAATCTCTTAGATGCACGGTGACCCCCAACTCTTTTTCTTTCCAATATGAAGCAATTTTGTGTGTCAATAAAGTTGCAAAATGTTTAGAAAATCTAAGCGCCGGATTTTTTTTTATAGATCTTGGGACGTTTTTTTTTCTATTGAAAATAAAGTGGGTGGGGTAATTAAGTCAACATGTAAAAATGAAAGAGATTTATTAGCGACATTTATGCTTACATAGTACTGACATAACCTGATTTTCATATTACCTGTAAGACCTGAAATCCCTAAAACATTAAGTGGGATATTATATGTTATATAACGTGCCACCAGTTATTCAGTTTTACAATATTTCTGAAATGCTTGAACAGTAGGTGAAAGAAATGTCCTATAAAATTTAAACGAGTTCGGTGACCTATTCTATTGTATATCTTGGAAACTAATGTACTTCAAGACCACAGAGTATGAAAAAAATCTTAACATTAGAAGAAATTTGCTCCTACATCCTTTAGCTATGCATCTAAGTCATGTTAATGTCGAACCCCTCACTGGAGGTTTGACGGTAGTCAACTTTAATCCAGCAAGCTGCCCGTCTCTGGACACCCTCTCTCTGGTCTATATAATATTTTTTCTTAGCTCTTTCTTTCACTCTCTAGTCCGTTTCCTGGAAAAACCAGTACTAGTGTCAAATGAAAAGACGTGGTCTTGACCCCAGTGGGGCACGAACCTGTGATCACCGGGTTGAGCAGCTGATATCTTAATCACTGAAGTACCGCTCCCCTTATGACCTTATGATAGCAACGTAATGATGTAAATGAATCTTCGCATACTGACTGCGTCGTTGATAATTTTTTATAAAAGGATGCACCCCGCATGTATCTCTACCTAGAGTAATTCTGAAACTGGTGACATTACATCTCTAAAAATGCATTGTTGACAGCGAAATTTTCCAAAACGATTATTGTATTTAATATCATTGTGACGGATCAGTAGATAGGGGTCATTAAAATTACAAAATGCAGCGTGTTGGCATTACTCTAACTGAATACGTAAAAAGAAGGTACGAACTCTGCAAAGTTGTTGCCATTCCTTAAAATAACGATGAAAAAGAGCAATAGTTTCATGAGTCTTTCGCTTAGATAATGAGAGAACTTTTGCGGCTTTTAAGTATTTATATCTAAAGGTAATGCGGAATAAAGAGAAAAATAGATGATGTGGTAACTGACGTCACTGGGAAAACAGCTGGGCGCAAGGTTACTTATAACGACCATTTTCAAATTGAATTTGGGAAGTTAGATTTTTGATAGATATATTTCCGTTTCAATTCATAATTTGATACTTGTATACATAAATTGTACCCTAAAATTGATCATACTTATGTAGAAAATAGTGATATCTTGAATTAAATCAATGTTAACCATGGAAACGAACACCGTGACTTATTTCCAGCCTTTTATCTGTATTCCAACAGTTTCAATGAGAATGAAATTTGCAAGCAAAATGATCTTTCAAAGTGTTTGATGTTTTAATAATAACAAAAAAGGGAAATTGCACTTTAGCCGTCACTAAAACCAATTATCATATATAGTTGATTAAAAATGTGAGAAAATGCAATTCAATGGAAACACGAGCCCCGCTACGTATATTTTAATTTTTATATTAGAGCAAGTACTCGTTGTAAAATACTATGATCGAATTTGGACCAATCAGAAACAAGTTCTATCAATAGAACGCGCAAATTAATAAAATTATCAACTACTCAAACTTCTACATATAACAGTGAAACAGAAATATACTGAAAAGTGTTAAATATCTGCATTTTCCTTTTTCTTTCAATATATAGTAACTTTGGAGGGTCACGTGCTTCAAACCTGGATAAAAAACTGTACGTGAAGGATAGAGATAAACGAACTTGAGATTGTAGCAGCTTACTTATTAAATTACACGAAACAATTTATTTGAATCTACCCTGGTGACAGGGTATTCTACCTCCTAGAGTTGACCGTTGTAAGTAGTTTCATCATAGTTGCAGGCAGAATTAACTTGATTCGTTGATCAAACGAAATTGTTGTTTTGTGTTTTCCTTCTAAAGATAATAACTGTTATTTTACGCGAAGACATACATCATCATGTATAAATAGCTGAGTCAAATCAAGAAACACATTTTAAATAGGCAACACAATGCTTACATTTATATTCATGTTTGTTGCTTCGATAGTCGTAACATACCTAAGGCTTGCCGTATGTTGTTCCTTGTATTGCTTTATTGATCATTTAATAGGAGCCAATATGCAGCCATGTCTGTTGTCATACCTTTTTGTATGTTTCGTAATGGGAGTTTTTCTATTCTTCTGTTGTGTTCTAACCCATAATAGGGAATGAATTACCACAGTTCCTATGTTCTAAACTCTGTTCCCTTCTTCAGTCATGTATTTCTTTCGACATGTGTTTCTTCCATTGTGTATATTTTCTAACATGTGTTACATTCTGTTTTCAGTGTTTCTCAATGTGTACTAGTATTTTTTCCTGTTCCCATGTTTTCAAATGCATGTTGTTCCCTGTTTCCTACAGTTTCGAATGTGCTTTGTTCTTTGATCCCTTTCTCCACCCCTGTTGGTTGTTCTCTGTTCTGTATGTTTTCTAACATGTGTTCTTGTTTTCCGTGTTTTTTGTTCTGTTTGCTTATGAAACTGAATTCTCTGTTTTCAACACGTAATTTTTCGGACGGGTATTTTTTTTTGCATGACCTATGTTTTCCAATATGTGTTGTTCTCTGTCCGATGTGTTATTAAATGCGTGATTTTCAACTTCCCTGTTTTTAAATGATGGTTATTTCTTTTTTTCCATCGTGATCTGATCGGTGTTCTGATATTCTTGGTCTTTAACAGGGACACTATATATTTTCAAAAGTTCTAAACGACATTCTTGAAACCATAGGACATATGAACAAGTATCGACTAGTAGATTGTTAAATGAATATTGCCGTTGTAATCTCATCCTGAATGACAATAACTACGAATATATACAATATAGATGTGACTTACATATTAACAAAATAAAGGAGGACAACTGAAGTAGATTTGTAACAACGGAAGAAAGATTTTGTAGATACAAAGATTCGTGTAGAATGTTTTCTGATTATTCTAAATATCATTACAGAGCACACGCACGTTATAACAACGTTTAGAATAACGAAAGTAACTTTTAGTTCCAAGTTTTATATACACCGCCACAGAACACACTTGAGATTTATGGAAAAGAGAAAATGAATGTCAAAATTAATTAAAATGGAGATAGCTATCCAGATAGTTACTATAATTTTCCATGGCTGCTTTTTCTCCAATAGTCGTAGGTACCTGGAAAGCAATAAGTCGATCAATGGCCATCATCATGACGGTAGTTTGTGACAGAAATACGTAAACAACCAAGCACAGAAATATTGCGAACAAAATTGATCCGTTATTACAGAATGGTAACACTATGTAACAGGTATTTGTGAAAAAATTGAAAGGGATTAAACCTGTATTGAAACATTTTGCTGTCGAAGAAAGTTTATAGTCCCTGGTAACAGCAATGATTAAAATTATGATAAAAAGTACAGACATTATTCTTGTTGTAAGAATGACGAATTCTCCAGTATAAAGTTAAGTTTCATTTCACTTCTCTATTTCAAAGCCAGAATAATTTCTATTCTACATTCTGAAAAGATATGTTGTTGCCCTATTGTTTAAATTGGTTGACTGTAGTAATGCGTTTGTTGCTGAATGTAGATTGTGCAATTGATTTTTAACAAACCTAAAAGATGATAAGGTGGAATTAAGTTACTATTTTATGTTAATTGTATTGCAACAATAAATTCTTAATTAATTCTTCGCAATTATCTGTGAAAATATTGAATTTTCTTTTTCAATTTTTACGTTAGCATCGATAAAGTTCTGCATATCAGAAGGTTTCTCTGCAACTTAAGACAGAACGTTGTCAAACTCCACGGTAGTCTTACCTTGAAACGAGCTGACAGGGCAGCTTCAACGTCAAAAACAGTGCCACATTAAACTTATAAAATGGTGGAGGTTTTGCATGTAATCTTGTTTTTCGAGTAACTACCAGACGGAATGCTTTCAATTCCACACAATGCATCGCCATCATCGCCATCCTAAAATGAGATCGCAGAGCAGGCAACCATTATTATTAAAGCAAATTATAATGAACACTATATTCAATTATCTGAAACTTAAAAAGAGTATGTTTGGCAATACCAAGTTTCAACATATTCTCAGTTTACATATATACAAACAAAAACATGAGACAAACAAATTTTTAATGTTATATATGAATTATTTTCCCCTGAGGCAAATTATTGTTCACTGACTTAGTTTTAAGATAGCATGTAAATTTTAGTCCAGAATATTCTATTATGTTTTGTAATAATATTTTGTAATAATATTGATAAACAGTTATTTTTAAAAGGATTGTCATTGATTTTTTTTCCAGAATGTTCTTTTTACAGGAAAATTCCACGATAAATAAATAGTGAGATGTTTTAGGATTGGGGCAGAACTTAGAATATAGATATAAATGAAAACTTTATTTGAAGGGTTTATTTGAATTTTGGATTTAAAGAAAGGAATTATAATTTTTGGATATATATTAAAGTTACTTTTGAACTGTTGTGAAATCTTGTGGAATTTATTCTGACAGAATTTATATTTGACTTGGACAGAATTTGGACTACATATAAGAATGGATTTTACGGTTGTTTGACATTTTTGAAAGTATTTGAATTGATACTTAAATTCATAGCTCCACCTAAATTATGTAACTTAAGACTTATGCTGAGCAGGTCAATATATGATACGTTTACCTGTCTGAAAGTACTGTTGACCTAGGACACAGTCTTTCAGGAATGCCAACAAAATTGCATTTGAAAATTTGAATAAATATGAAAAGACAGGTATATAGTAAAAATAAGCAGCTCCTGCGTGCCTTCTAGCCATAATAGCACAACTAGTTTTCATAGCAATCGTCGTTTAGATAGTTCTCTCGGGCAATTATGACACTAGGTGTACCATTATGGCATATTTGTTGCTGTTATTTTACAGGTCTTGACCTTACCTGACACACGTGTTCTAGCACCGTGTATTCTTTTGAAATGAGAAAACGATGAGTAATCGATAGTGTTATGCAACTTTTGCTATTGCATGTCTGAAGATAATAGATAACATGAAAATAGGTTATTGCTCTGTTGGGACTGTTTCTTGAAATGTTTGGTTTTCCTAGAAAAATGGTCATTAATCGTAAACTCAAAAAACCAACACCTTTTTGCAAAACCTAAGAAAAACAGGTCGCATTCTAAACGCATTTTATACCAAATGCGTACAAGAAGAAAACGAAAAGCTAATTGCAGTGTCATGTTATTTCTCTTTTAAGAAATTCAAACTAAAGGCATCTGTTTTGTTTCCCTGATTCATTGTTATCAGGGAATCACATGAAATAAATAATAAGATGAAACTTCATTATCAGACATTAAAATCTGACTTAATAAAGGCTTTTATACAGATTTTCTTTATTTCTCTTGAAAATGATTGCTTCGCGTTTTGTGTGTGTTTGTGTATTTGGATTGTAATTTGATGTGTAAGTCCTAGAATTACGTTACATAGAATTAAATCTCTCAATTTAATTTGAACAACATCAGGCGTATCCGCCAAAGAAGAAAATATAGTTTTATATTGTAACATCACGCAATATAAAGTTTCATCTTTTAAACCTGTTGCTTTCCAGATAGTTTTCTTCAAGTAGTAATAGGGTGAATAAACTTTGAATAAGGCAGTCACTTGATTGTATAGAAAGCAGTTAACCTAATAAGTGTACCTTGATTATGTAACAGAGGCGATTTTAACTTAAAAATAGTCAATTGCTCTTACTCTGATGTGGCTTTAAAGATATATAGTTACCGTCTTCCCTCCCTATCCACAACATATACTTATGTTATATTTATTACTTTGTATGTATATTGAAGATATGCAGATGGATCTTGTGTGATTTATTGCATAATAAAGATTCTTCTTCTTCTTCTTTATGAAATCATTCTGATATAAATACAGATCTTTTACAGCTATACTACAAGATGACAGGCGGATAATTTAAGCCCTTCCTGTATGGCATACCATTTGGGTTAAAAGTAAAGAGAAACACCAAGAAGTTATAAAACTGCACATGCAGCTATAAGTGTATACCTGCAGGTACAAAAATATACCTGTAAGTGTAAAACAAAAATGTTACCTGCAGGTGTAAATTTGTACCTGCACGTAAAAATATGTACCTGCAGGTGTAAATTATACTGCAGGTACACTTTTATACCTGCAGGTACAAATCAGAAATGTACCTGCATTTATAAACGTATACCCGCAGGTACAAATCAGAATTGTACGTGGAGGTATAATTTAACCTGCAGGTATAAATATTTTTGTACGTGCAGGTATAAAATTATACCTGCATTGCACGTATTTTTGAAAATTCATACCTACAGGTATAAGGTTGTACTTGCAGGCATAAAATTGTACATGCAGGTATAAAATTGTACGAGCAGGTACAATTTTATACTTGTACGTACACTTTTATACCTGCACGTACATTTCAAATTTGTATCTGCAGGTATCTGTTTGCACCTGAAGGTATAAAATATACCTGCACGTATAAAATTATACCTGCAGGTACAATTTAAATACTCCTTGTTTTATCTATTTACTTTTGACACAAATGGTACGCCATACTCCTGAGTTTATGTGTTTTTTACAACTTCATCTGCAAAATATTTCGATCAATATCTCTTCATTATAGTGTTGCAATATAGAGAAATAACCATACTATACACTGTATAAACAAAATAATGCACAAAAACATGCTCTTAACTTAACTAAGCACATGAAGCTGTGTGTATTCTATACTTTGATAATTCAATAAAACGTGTAGAAATTAAACACATTGGCCTGATATATGCCATTGTTAATTTGTAACATGATTTCTCAATGTTTTGACGCAAATTAAGCATAACCATCATCATGGAAACCAGAAAACAAATACAGTTATTCTGTGTTGGGTGCTTAACCGCTTTGCTTTTTTCGGAAACCGAAACTATAAATTATACGTTATAAAGGTATAATTATTGTTTTTTCTTAGGTCGACGATGTTAATGTCATATTTATGCAAAAAAGAGAATCCAAGGTGCCCCTCTTGACATTTCTTAAAGCAAGAGCTTGCATCTGGTAGGAACTACTAGATTGTCAAAAATATTGTAAATGAAATTGTAGGAACACATTAATTAAGGAAGAGACCCTTATCGTTCATCTGTAGCACAAGACCAGACCAGAAAGAAAATACCACTGTGCACTGTTATACTCTACCCCTAGGCATACTATAAGAAAATAATTTATGCTTTCGTCAACCTTACAGAAATATCTGTATCTAAAGTAGTTCCGGCCTAGATGACAAAACCATTCTGATTGGCTGGTGTAGAAATGTATGTCAGTCGTTGTTTAACTACACGTGTACGCTAGAATGTTTATAATATTATGCAGCATAAATGTACAATGTGAATTAAGTATCCAGTAAAAATATGTACCGCTGTATGATTTTAAATTCAAAATCATTTCTAAGTTGATTTTAATTCTTCATTTCAAGTCCTATCGTATATTTTTGAATATTTCACATGCTGTTTTATTGTTGTTTACATTTCGCCTTACATGTACACACGGCAAGAAGTTCATTAGGGAAGTTCATCCAACTTTTTTTCTGCAACGTTGACGAAAGCATAAATTATCTCTGCGATATAAAATATTGAGACAACGTGACTGGTGCACGATGGAAAATAGATTACCAATTGTTCATTATGCATGTACCCATTTACCTAAATGCGCGTTTAAGGTGAGAAATGCGCGGTTGAAACTGGTTAGTAGATTTTCCGTCCATGGCCATGGTTCTTATGGTATACCTAAGGGTAGGGTGTAACACGTTTAGTGGCATTTTCTTTCTGGTCTGGTGCCAGTGTCCTGTAGTACAGCTGTATTATACTTGTATCAACATTATTTTCCTGAAATATATTTATTTGAGGAAAAGAAGGTCACTATGTTTAGACGGATCTCAAATACCATATCAAAGTGAAGATAATTGACTATTTATAATAATGTCCCAACAGAAAAATAACATAACCAATTTCAACGTACATGAATGTCAACGAGTTCTCTGTTATCTTCAGGCATGCAATAACGAGAGCCTCATTTTCCCAAAGATAACTTGTCGTCGTTACAAAAGAGTAAACGGTGCTAGAACACGTGAGTCCGACAAGATCGAGTATTTTTTAATCTTAACTGATTAACTGTTATGTACATTCGTAATCACCCATCGGTTTGGTTCTCAGTCTGGTTGATAAACGACTTTTGGATCACGGAGTACATTCAATGTATATGTGTAATAGAGTTCCGCTTAAGCCAATGTTAGGGGACGTGAGAGGTGTTGCACATTCCTTTACCTCTCATGAACAGACTCAGTCAAACCGAGTCTGCTATTATTTTGCTTGGTTGTAATCTGTTTCCAAAAGATCTTCGTATTGAATTTATTAAATATCACAACTGCAATATTTAAGTGCCGTTCGGCGTTCGTAACATGTCTCCCTGTACTTGGACTCAGTGTTGTTATATTCTGATACTTTGGGATCATGGAGTACATTCAATATGTAGGTATTAGAATTCCGCTTTAGACGGTCCTGGTATGCGTTATAGGTGTTGCATATTTATGACCTCTCATGAACGGACTAAATCAAACCAAGTCTGCTATTATTTTCTTGCTTGCATTCTTTGCTTCCAAGGGATCTTTTTATTGAATTTATTTGTTTTGCCGCCTTGACATAATGCCACGCTAAGTGAAATAATTACACGAGGGCGTTAGTCTGAAGGCCATACTGCATTTTCATTAACAATGACTTCCTTATTTAACACCCTTTTACCCGCCATCATGGCGTTGCTTCTTCAGAACACGTGGACGTTCCAGTTATCCGAGACCATTACGATTATGGTATGTTAGACATACTGTGCTATTATAGATCGATCCGCTAACGGCGACTTTAATGACCGTTTTCAACGGACGGATTTTATGTTACTATTTATAGTATGTTTTACAGTAATGCGAATAAATGAAATTTTCAAAAAAATAAATCTCCGAAATTCATGTGTCCCTAGGAGGTAAATAGGTTAATAAGTAAAATAAAATAAAAGAATATTTACTATGTGGTTTTACGAAATGGAATCTGCTGCTGTTTGACAACCTTAAGAATAAAATCAATAACTCTCAATGAGACGCTGATGGACTAATGTGTTTTACTTATTAATAGAGTCTTGAACTGTTGACCTGGTCACTTTTTTTCCTTTAACGCAAAGGTAGCCTAATGACGTATGTATTTCAAAACATTCCACAGGGAAACTTTCAATTAATTGATATAATTGTTCCCCACTTCCTTTATTTTCAATGAAATTATGACTTATTTCAACTTGCATCCAATAACGCTAATGTACCTTCAGATCAGTAAGTGCAATAATTCCGTATGATGTCTTTGATTTTGAATTTGACCGACGTTTATCATCCAGGTTTCCTAGTACAGATACGAGAGTGTAAACAACGCAAAAATGACTTCATTTAAAAATGCCAAATAAACTAGTTTAGGAATCAAGCACAAAAAGTTCGACAGAAATAGTCAAATCCAAAGAATGCAGCCACAGCTGCTGAGTACATGCACACATATACACAAAAGAGTGCAATAATAATAACTAAGAAGTAACAAAAATGCACAGACACACTTGAAAGAATACCGTCCTGGATTTGTCAGCGGCATAAACTAGTTTACTGGCGGCAAACCCTACACTTTAATGTCCGTCAGGTGTTCCTATTATACTATTCAGCGTAAATGAAATTACAACCTTTCTACACGTACCAGTAAAACAGGAACAGATCGTAAAGCACAACATGCTCATTTATAGATAGGTCAGTAAGAACCCATAAACAGTAAGGTTATGTACTCAATGGCTTGTTTTGCGTAAGTCATAGTACAAAGAGAAAGAACACTTTTAAGGACATATCCTAGATTTTATTTCTATGTACTAGTATAGAATTACTTTGAATTTTACATAAATCTATTTCAATATGCAATCAGTAATGTATGTCACCATGCAAGGCTTTTATGTTATGAACAGATAAGTGAATGACAAATTTGAATGTTTTTTTTTTTTCATTGAAAATTTACAGCCAAGAACCAAAGCAAGCTATGAATGAATTTCAAGACAAATTCTTTAAACTTTCATTTGAGTACATAAAATATTATGTGATTCATTTTTTACTGACTCAAACTGATATAATTTACTGAAAAATTACCAAATTTACATCAGATATTTTTAGTAGCTAAAGTAATTGTAAGCTCAGAAAGAAACCATCAAACTATTGGTATCCATACTTCTCTGTTTGTCGTTCAGATTATTATTACTATTATTTTACGATGGCCCGTGATGTATTGCCTTCGCATCTGAATCTAAGCAATGTTTACATTCATCGACACAGCACTATTGGGGATAAGTTATTTCTTAAATAATACACTAAAATTGGTATGCATTGGAAATTTAGAACCAAGAAAGAAGCAAACTATAAATAATGTTCATGACGAATTCGGTAAATTTTCATTTCAGTACATAGAATATTACAAATTGACGCAAAGATATATATATTATTTAACAAGAGGACCATGATGGCCCTATATCGCTCATCACAGTTGATCCGGCCTACTGACCTAGTTTTTGACCCCACATCAGCCAGTTTCAAATTTAATCTAGAGATCATAGAGACAAACATTCTGACCAAGTTTCATTAAAATTGAGTCACAACTGTTGCCTTTAGAGTGTTCACAAAGTTTTCTTTTGACTTGACCATGTAACCTAGTTTTTGACCCCAAATGATCCAGATTAAAACTTGACCTAGAGATCATCAAGACAAATATTCTGACAAAGTTTCATAAGATTAAGTCGCAACTGTGGCCTATAGAGTGTCCAAATGTTTTCCTTTGATCTGGCCTACTGACCTAGTTTTTGACCCCGCATGACCCAGTTTCATAATTGACCTAGAGATCTTCAAGGCAAATTCTGAAAGTTTCATAGATATTGGGTCACAAGTGTGACCTTTAGAGTGTTCACAAGCTTTTTCTTTGATCTAGCCTACTGACCTAGTTTTTGACTCCACATAATTCAAATTCAAACATGGCCTAGAAATCATCAAGGAAAACATTCTGACTACATTTCATAAAGATTGAGTCATAACTGTGTCCTCTAGAGTGCTCACAAGCCTTTCTTTGATCTGGCCTACTGACCTAATTTTTGACTCCACATGACCTAGATTTAAATTTGACCTAGAGATCATCAAGACAAACACTCTGACTAAATTTCATGAAGATTGAATCACGACTGTGTCCTCTAGAGTGTTCACAAGATTTTCCTTTGATTTGACCCTGTGATCTAGTTTTTGACCCCACATGACTCAGATTCAAATTTGACCTATAGATTATCAAGACAAACATTCTGACTAATTCTCATTAGTTTCAAACTTAAATTGTGGTCTCTGGAGTGGTGACAAGCTTTTCCTTTGATCTGGCCTATAGACCTAGTTTTTGACTCCACATGACCCAGTTTCGAACTTGACCTAGAAATTATCAAGACTAACATTCTGACTAAAGATTGGGTTATAAATGTGGCTTCTAGAGTGTTAACAAGGCAAATGTTGACGGACGACGCACGACGTACTCCGGACTATGGCCGGTCAAAATAGCTCACCTTGAGCACTTTGTGCTCTGGTGATCTAAAAAGTCCGAAATTTACATGAAGTATGTTTTTAATTTAATTTCAACTTTTGAAAAATAGTCTCGGATATAATTACAAAAACTAAACATTTTTCATCATATTTTGTTTTTCAGCAGAAAACTTTTATCTTGTTTAGGCCTCACCAAATTGAAAAGTTGTTCATCGTTTTATTTTTCTGAAAAAGAAATGGAGGTGGAGAGCCAAAAAATAATTTAATATATTTCTTTTTTTGTTTGTTTGCTTTTGAGAGAATCAGGAGCGAGCGAAGTAATATATTTGTCTTGTTATGGCATTCGATTAACCCTTAAAATGTGATGTACAGCCCTTTTACATTAAACATAATTCACCAGGGATTGAGCAAACCTGGATATATCTTGGTTCGAGTACGTTTTGACCTGCAGACGCACAACAAAGCTAACTCGTGAAAAAGGTAACAACAGCTACAGTGTAATCAAACAATGTATTCGTTTGAAAATGCTGTTTGAAATATTTGAGCATGCATAGTTAAACCATAATATGATGATGTGGACATGCAGATATATACTGCATGACAATTGTCAGCCCATTTAGTTCGCATTTTCAAAGCTATTGAATTAAGAAAATCTGTTAGCGAACAGCATGGATCCTGACCAGACTGCGCGGATGCGCAGGCTGGTCTGGATCCATGCTGGTCGCACACCCACTATGTTGGTTTTCCCATGGCACGGCTCATGTAATATTCAACAATGCATAAGCTTAAACCATAATCATGACATAGATATGTGACTTGAATATTTACTGCTATGAAAATGTAGCATATTTAGCTCGAGTTTTCAAAGTTTTTAATAAAGTCAAATATCTCTGTTAATGCTAAAGCTTTTGACTTGGATTTTTAAGTAATTATTAACTATCAAAGTCTACACCTGGAGAAATAAACTCCATAACTCTGATTTGAATTGTGACAGAGATATGCCCCTTTATAACTTTATGTGGTCTCTGGAGAAAGAAAGAAATTTGTGGTTAACTGCATAAGGGCAAATAACTTTAGAAAAGTACAAAACTAAATCAATTTGACAAATATGTCATGAGATTTAGTCTATAATTGGGTTAAATATAAATTAAATCCAAATTTCTTTTTAAAACATGAACAATTACTTCATATAATTTATGTAAACATAAAATTAACAAGTTAAAGTGTATTTTCATTACTATGCATTAGCTTTAAAATAATATATACTGTATACATTTATAGATAAACATAAGATAAATGTGTACTACCACTAAAAACTGGCTGTTGTTTTTTCAATCAGCTGTTACTGCATAACATTTAATAAATTGGTCATGCACTAATTCTGTCCATATCTTAAAACGTGCAAAAATGACATACCCTAATAATAAATTGTAAAAATTGAAACAGTAAATATTGATGTATATATTTGTAAATTTAAAAACATTCTGTACGTGGAAAAAGTTTCAAGGAAATGTTTTTAACTTTAACAAATATATGAAATAAATTTGTATTGTATTGTCTTATAAAAAGACTCTTATGACCTACCATAGTTCTCGAAGATAAGACAAACCCTTTGATATCAAGTTATTTCTAAAATGCATAGACCTAGAACAGTAACTTGAAAATTATAATGTTAAACCTTGAACTCTCAGCTTCATACATTAGTCATTCGATAACTTGATTACTTTCAGAATAAAACACATTGCACTGCCGGATATTCAAGAGGAGTGGTTGCAATTTAAACAAATAGGAAATTATCCGACAATTAGAATAAATTTGAATACAAAAACTTCAATCATTCATTTTCGAAAGACATAAAGCTCTTATTTAGTTTTAATGAGGCACATGTAGTTCTGTCATATATTTCATTTGGCAGGGAGAACATTTTCAATTATAAATGATTTTAAATTTAACTTCTTAAATGTGCACGGCATATTGCTAATATTATTTTTGTCAGTCGAGAACTTGCTTTCAATCACGGCGTAGACATCTTTCTCCTACACTGTGCTGTAACTTTGGAACATGGCGCGAGCAAAAAGTGCGGTCTACTTTATCTTTCCACTACAGTGTCTAATTGTCGCCGGTCTGCTTTGCAATGTGTGGCTCTGACTGCGTTTACTGCGCACAAAGCTTCCAGAGTGTCTTAGCATTTAATATGTGTCCTTGTTGTCCACTAGTTTTAATTTATCTACATTTTTATGCCTCCGAAGGGAGGCATATTAGTTTTCAACTGTCCGTCCGTTCGTTCCTTAGTTAGTTAGTTCGTTAGTTCGTAAGTCACAACGTTAACTTTTTGCATCAATGCACTCTACTCGCGAACCATTGCACCCAGGACCTTCAAACTTCACATGCTGGTAGTACTTATTGAGTACACCACCCCTACTGATTTTGGGGTTACCAGGTCAAAGGTCAAGGCCACAGGGGCCAACGTTAACTTTTTGCATGAAGGCACTTTACTTGCGAACCACTGCACCCAGGACCTTCAAACTTCACATGCTAATAGTACTTATTGATTACACCACCCCTACTGACATTGGAGTCACCAGGTCAAAAGTCAAGGTCACAGGGGCCAACGTTAACTTTTTGCATGAAGGCACTTTACTCGCGAACCACTGCATTCAGGACCTTCAAACTTCATATGCTGATAGTACTTATTGAGTACACCACCCCTACTGACATTGGGATCACCAGATCAAAGGTCAAGGTCACAGGGGCTAATGTTAACTTTTTGCATGAAGGCATTTTACTCGCGAACCACTGCATTCAGGATCTTCAAACTTCTCATGCTGATAGTACTTATTAAGTACACCATCCCTACTGACTTTGGGGTCACCAGATCAAAAGTCAAGGTCACAGGGGCCAACGTTAACTTTTTGCATGAAGGCACTTTACTCGCGAACCACTGCAACCAGGACCTTCAAACTTCACATGCTGATAGTACTTATTGAGTATACCACTCCTGTTGACTTTGGGGTCACCAAGTCAAAGGTCAAAGTCATAGGGGCCAACGTTAATTTTTTGCATGAAGGCACTTTTCTTGCGAACAACTTCACCCAGGACCTTCAAACTTTACATGCTGATAGTACTTTATAAGTACACCAACCCTACTGACTTTGGGGTTACCAGGTCAAAGGTCAAGGTCACAGGGGCCAACGTTAACTTTTTGCATGAAGGCACTTTACATGCAAACCACTTCATTCAGGTCCTTCAAACTTCACAAACTGATAGTACTTATTGAGTACACCACCCCTACTGACTTTTGGGTCACCAGCTCAAAGGTCAAGGTGCTACGGGGGCATTTGCCACCATTAGTGACAGCCCTTGTATGTGTTTATGTATACACATACATGTACATACATATGCTGCCGTGGGATTTTCTTCTGTGTTGCCGCGTCTTAGGAAATTGGCCATCTCTTTTGGGTCCTCGTCCTTGTTGTTAATGTGAGCAATACATTATGAATGTGAAAGAGCTGTCTTTCAGTACTTTGTTAATATCAATTAGTCACAGAACAAGCAATAAAATTAAATTACAAATTACATGTTTTCCGAGCAAAACCAAAAGAAACCAGAAACAGTCCTTAAACATATGTCGATACTGCAGTAAACCATTTGAATATTCCAGTTTATCTGCATTGATACAATTCTCAAACGTTGCACTACACCACTATTTCTCCGTTGCAAAGTAATAAACAGTACCAGAACGAACGCATCTCGTAGGGTAACTCGCCATTTTGGTTCACATTTTGTGCTGTAAAAATAAAATCATTACATCTTTTCAATGATGACTGAATTATTTCGAAAATTAATCTAAATTCATAATGACTCAATAGTATTGTAATTACAACAGGCATTTTAGTATAATGTCAATTTATTCAAAACAGCCGATTATGCTGTCCAAACCTCATGCAAATAAATTACTATTCATTCATGAAGGTAGCAAAATTTTCAGATTTTAATTTGTCAAGCAACAGGAGTAAAGGAAGTGAAAGGAGTAAGAACAGGCATGAAAAATTCGAATTCTTTTTACATCTATATTAATAATTGAGCCGTGCCATGAGAAAACCAACACAGTGGCTTTGCGACCAACATGGATCCAGACCAGCCTGCGCATCCGCGCAGTCTGGTCAGGCTCCATGCTGTTCGCTTTTAAAGCCTATTAGAATTGGAGAAACTGTTAGCGAACAGCATGGATCCTGACCAGACTGCGCGGATGCGCAGGCTGGTCTGGATCCATGCTGGTCGCCTACCCACTATGTTGGTTTTCTCATGGCACGGCTCAATTATTGATTTTCAAGAAAGCTCTGGTAAATGTAGATATCAGTCATCGCATATTAAGTTACTTACCTTTGATGCATTTTTTGTCAAAAACAAGAATTGGTCAACAGGGGAGTATCATGCAAACGCTAGTAGATTAGTCTCCAGGTACGATATTCAGTATAAAGGTCTTCAAATGCGCATGTTCAGTGCAAACTCTTGTAGATATTAGTTTTCAAGAAAGCTTTCTCAAGACTCTATCGTCATTGTGTGGGTACCCGTTGAGTTTATAGAAATACGCAGACTCTTTCACTTTGCTATTTCATATATAATTATTCATAAATTGCAAGCCAGGGATCTTACGTCGCTTTGTGTATAATTGAAGGTTCCCTGTACACAGCTATATGAGCATCAACATATCTGTGCATGTCTCTAAATAATGTTTCGGTACTTGTATCATGTACAAATGTTGAACTCTGCTTAGTCCTGGGTTGGAGGGCGAAGACGTTAGCATGTATTACCAATACCGTCCTTGAACAGTGTCAATCAAACAATTTTTGTCATGTTGAGCTAACTGTGAAGTTTCCATTTTTAGCAGTTAAGATGAGGGCATAAAACATAGGTATATACATGAAGGTAACCTACTTCAGAATTTACCACGACCATGAGAAGAAAAGGCAGAACTATTGCACTCATCGGCGCCCGGATGGGGTTATATGTTTGTATGTAAGCTGGTATTCCAGTAATCACTCGAGGGAATGGATTGAAACTTCATACATTTGTTCACTGTGATAATCTAATACGCCCTGTGCATGTTCCCGACTTTTATTTTGCTTTTTTACAAAGTAATGCCCAAGTTTTAACTGAGCACTTCACTTTCTTATTTACTGTGTTAAAGTTACATTGCTTGCATAGGTTACATTTCTGTTTTGCACATTTGCAAAGTAATTTCCATTTATTAACTTAGCATTTTTTTTTCGGTCTATCAATTGCATGTAAGCTGACATCTAAAAACAATTCTCACATTTATTTACTGTAATGATACGACATAAGTCTCTTCTAGCTTTTTTTAATGACAAATGAGCCGTGCCATGGGAAAACCAACATAGAGGGTATGCGACCAGCATGGATCCAGACCAGCCTGCGCATCTGCGCAGTCTGGTCAGGATCCATGCTGTTCGCTAATAGTTTCTCTAATTCCAATAGGCTTTAAAAGCGAACAGCATGGAGCCTGACCAGACTGCGCGGATGCGCAGGCTGGTCTGGATCCATGCTGGTCGCAAAGCCACTATGTTGGTTTTCTCATGGCACGGCTCAAATGTCTTAACAGTTGTGTGTGTTATCTGTTCTTTTATATAGAGTCATATAAGGGGAAGATCTATAACTCTAAATTGTTTGTATCCATTTAGGTATTGACGAGGAATGCTATCATCCGACAGCACCTGCTACATTTTCTGATAATGTCATTTTGTCAACTAGTCATAAGATTGTTTGTATACAAAGTTGAATAATTGAAATTATAGGTATAATAACGCCAATCTTGCATTTAATAATACTATATGTTATATAATTTAGACCGAGACCAGTGGAAAGATATCACTTCTAGTTCACTTGCAGAACTAAATTTTTACATACTTGCACCTTTAAGATAACTTTTCATAAGATTATGTTTTGGGTGATGAATTAACGGCTAAGCATGTATGAGCAGATAGAGAGAAATGTTTGCTTGAATCTTCGTGTGATATACCGCCAAAAGTTTAGTATTTACGAAACGATTCCGACATATGAACTATTTAGAACTAAGAAATATTTCTTTTGATTCGTATTTGGGCTTACAAAAATTCAAAACTTAGCAATTGCTACGGACATTTATTTCTACAACAATGTAAAGTAATGCAACAGTATTGGAATAAATTGTTCCATACCTTTATGCGTAAATCATAACAAGAGATTATTTCAACATAAGTACCCGAATAAATCCATATTTTGTTTAGAATTCTAGTCACATCTATTGTGTGTTCGGAGTGGAAGTGAATTTCTCATAATTTTTCATTAAATGATAATCTATATGTTTTATGTCGTCTTTTGATATGAAAATTGAACAGATGTGTTGTGTTTTGTAATTGTATGTACTACTTGTAAAGGTAAATGCGTATGGATGAGACACCTGTAAACTAATTAACAATTTGTGACGCAGTTCTATCGATCTTGAAAGACACCTTAAAAAGTTACCTACAAATTCAAACTTTGCGATTCCTTCTGAATAATATGCATGAATATTTGTCGATCAAATTAACAGATGCATTTTAAAAATCTATTCGTTGTTAATACGAGAGTGCTAGTAGGATGTCAGGTAAACTAATCATCCTCTTTTTTTATGAAATTTACTTGTTCATATACTTTTCCTGATTTAAGATTAAAGCTGCGAGGGAGTGAATGATGCACATTTTTTATAACGTCATTTCAGATCGAATGACGCCTCACTACTTGAAGCCAATTTATTGCACAAAACAAAAAACACATCATTTTCCCTTCTTGAATATGTCAATCATACTGTTTAAACCCTTTAAAGTTCATTTTAGCCATTAATGTGTCAACAATACGAATACCTACAGATAAATGGAAATGAAAGATATTGCTAAAATGTACCTCAGAAACCTCACCAAGCCTACATACATCTCTTCGATTAAAACACAGAAATAAGAAATCACTTTAAAATTTTGGATTTGAGCAGCATTTAAAGATATTGTTATTTGTAAAAATTACTTTACCATGCTGGATTTTACAGATACCATGGAAGAAACTATCCACTCTCAGCCGTTTTTAATTTTTATAATCTTCCCCATTTCGGTCCTTATGTAAAATAAGATTTTTATTGTGGCGATCAGGGACTGGATTAGAAACATTTAATCTTATTGTCTAACGTGTTTCCTTTGGTATATTCTTATATCCATGATAAAATAACACTTTTCACGACAGTAAGAGGACATACCATAGTTAAAAAATAAAAACGTGCAGATAAACACATTTGGAAGTACTGAAACACTGTGTTAGAATAAATAACTCATATTAATAGAAGATTCGGTGCAAAGTAATAGGAAAAATAAACTTGAGCCGTGCCATGAGAAAACCAACATAGTGGTAATGCGACCAGCATGGATCCAGACCAGCCTGCGCATCCGCGCAGTCTGGTCAGGCTCCATGCTGTTCGCTTTTAAAGCCTATTGGAATTGGAGAAACTATTAGCGAACAGCATGGATCCTGACCAGACTGCGCGGATGCGCAGGCTGGTCTGGATCCATGCTGGTCGCAAACCCATTATGTTGATTTTCTCATGGCACGGCTCACTTTAATATTTCTCTAGGACAGTTTACGTTTATATCTTATTAGCAAAAAGAAATATTGCTGCATTGTCACAATGCTTTAAGCGGTAAAATCCTTCACCTAGACAACTTGCCATGATCAAATTTCCACTAGGTCGTGGCAATATTGAAACTGTATATGGTAAAAATATAAAACATCATATACATGTATTTACTGAAATAGGTATTGACCTGACAACAAATAAGATGCGAAAAAACACTATTCTATATCAATATGGAAGTCGCAGTCCGACAAACGAATACTTTGAGAACTGATAATTTATCTGCAGTTTCACTATTCACTATTTCTCAATGCTTACAATTTCAGAGAATTTTTTTTTACATTTTCGTCAACGTTATAGATTTTTCTTGCATGATTTCCCCTAGTGGACACAGGAATCAGACGAGAACAGATTTTCAGACTTGCTGATGTGAAATCGTTTCAATAACACATGTATACATAAATGTGTAAACATGAATGTGAATTGTTTGAGATAAAGTTAACAAAACAAAAGCGAACAACTGTATGATTTCACATACAGAATCGACAACTTTTGCTGTATAACTGTATATGCACACGGCCAACAAATAAACTTAAAAGTAGTGTAGGAATTGGTCGGTCGTTTCCGGTCATGTCCGGAAAAAGATAACGCGGACTTTTTGTGTAACGAGTAAGTTCAGGAAAAATGACTATCAAAACATCATTGCTCAATATCAATATTTGTCAATATGCAGAACACGCATTTGTCTTACTCTGCATGGGTGATTGAAATGGGCTAGCATTTTTCTGTTCATCGCCACTAATTGTATATATATACTGGCTGGAATGAAATGTACACAATACATATTCTAATGATATATATTTTTTTGTCTGGTACAATATCTCATGTCTGCTGTTCAGGATTTCTCACAGTTGAATACTACGTTTTTGTCTTTGAATGTATGGAACTATTTGGGACAGGTGGAAGACTCCGTGATATTTCTTGTATCCCACTGGGACTGGTCGGTTTTAATACCTGTCTTCTGGCCTCCTATGTCGGGCCATTAAAGGTGTTTCTCTTGTTGCGAAGGCATTGCGCAAATCTGTAGGGTTTCTTAACATATGTTTTAAAAGAAAATTCGTTTGGGTTTTCATATCTGCTTTTCGTTACCTTTATGTATGTAAGGGGTTAACATGGAAGGAATAAGTTTTATTTACATTGCCTTTGTAGCTTTGAAGCATGATAGGGATAAAAGTTAGGTTTGAGCGAACCATGAACCGAAATAAAATGAGCCGTACCATGAGAAAACCAACATAGTGGGTTTGCGCCCAGCATGGATCCAGACCAGCCTGCGCATCCGCCCTATGCTGTTCGCTTTTAAAGCCTATTGGAATTGGAGAAACTGTTAGCGAACAGCATGGATCCTGACCAGACTGCGCGGATGCGCAGGCTGGTCTGGATCCATGCTGGTCGCAAAGCCACTATGTTGGTTTTCTCATGGCACGGCTCAAATTGTAAATCAGACTTTATTACAAATGCCATTTTATGTCTTTAATATAAAAGTATGTTCTAATTTGATGGACGTTTAAGGATTGTTTCCATTGTAACATATAGATTTTTTCTGTGTAACATTTAGGAAGAAACATTAAAGTACAATGAAGTAATGAAATATAAAAACTCAGGACGTTCATTTTCAAAGGATTTAAAACCCTAGTTTAATTTGATTGCAATGTGAAAAAAAAATACTTTCATCACATTATTTTGATAATACGATTCGCTGATTACATTTTGAGAGGGAACTATGTTCAATAAAGATGATTTTAGTGGTTAATTTGTTTCATGAGAACGACATTGTGCTAATTAACACTGTTACAACTTTCTCCCATTCGATCTAAAATTGGATAAATGATTAAGTTATTATGAAAATCAATGAACCGCTGTTTTATAGTACTTATTAAAATTTAACTGGGCATCGTAAACGCTTATTTGCAATGTACGCGCGTCTAAACGCACAAACATAGCGATCAAATCTTAAACCACAACACATGAAGTCATGGTCAAAAAATAAGACATCGGGAAGACAGATATATCTATGAAATCTGCAAAATAATGCTTAAGAAACTTATACTAAATAAGATTTTCCTTGGCTTTAACTAACCGTGAACATGTGACTTTTGAACAAATATTATAACAGAAAGTGCAAAGAGGAATTAAAAGAGTTAAATATGTTTTTATCGGTTTTCGAAGCATTCCATCCAGAAATAGGGAAATTGTATATTCAAAAAGGTACTTTTTTAATTTTTAAAACGCGAGGGTAGTAATATACAAGTAATGAAAACTACAGAACAATGCAAGAAGCTAACCTTCACGATGTCGTTAAAGGCATCGACCTGGAGAGCGTACGCCAACTGGTGGATATCATTACTGATGGAAACACATGAATACTAGTTGATTTTACTAAAAATCCATTCAAAACTGAAAAGCAATTGTAGCTGGGAACCGGAGAATAACTGCCTTAATTATAAAATAGGGTTATTATAATAATAGCTTGATATGGGAAACTGTATTGGGCTTGTGTGAATTTTGTTAGATCGGATTATACGAGGGGCGCAAGCGCTGAGTGTGATCCAGCCTGGCAGAATGCACGAGAGCCAAATACAAAATCCAAGATCTAGCTACTGTTATAATGAGCCTTTTATTATATACCTCTACCTTTTTGTTTGTAGGGATAATACACGTTTTTTTGTGTATTAACGTCTGCAGAAGCCCGCGGGATTGTTTGTGACCGAGACCGAAGGTCGAGGTCACAAACATATCCCAAGGGCTTCTGCAGGCGTTAATACACAAAACAAACGTGTATTGTCGCTATTCTTGCATAAAAAAACATTACACGACGACTAAATGCATTGTTTTCATATGTGTTGACTTGACGATTCCGGTACATTTTTTATTTACCATTCTTAATGTTCTTGGAAACGGTAAACATGTTTTAAATATCCATAACCGGGGCGCACATAACAACAACACTATTAAAAGCGTGATTTGAAGGTTTTTGAGCATCTTATTTTATTTTTAGTTATTACAAACGTTACATTACACATAATTTTGCATATAACTTAAAAATTTGATAAACAGGAACACAATTATTTTAAGAATAACAACTTTACTTTCGAATTATTTTGAGTACGAACAAACAGAGTACGGATGAGTACGAAACTAGTGACTAGCTTTCGAGGTTTTTTATATGAATTCTGCGAAAAATCAGGTAAAAACAAACCGACTGATAGTAACAAAAGTCATTAATATAATACCTAAAAACGGGCAATAGCACAAGTTACACGCGATACTTATTTATTCACAGTTATTTACAATAACTGAACAGACGCTTTGTACAGGGAGTAAACTCTAAGAGAAGCTAGTGCGTACATTGATGGGGGCGGTACGTTTGGGGTTGGAAACCGATACAGCTAAACATACTATGGATTACATTGTATCTATAATGCTACAAGAAGACGTTATTATGGTAGAAACAAAATGCAGATGCCAAATATCAGTCTGCGCAGAAATACATACATACGTCCCTGGCAAAGCATTTCAAAAATAAAAATCATGTATTAACAGCACGTGAATTGCCTTGTTTGCACACGATTTTTCTCCCGTTTATACATGGGCGGATCCAGTGAAAAAAGTAGTTTTTATGCAAGAATGTTGTTTTGTTTTCGAACAAAATCTGTGTCAGGTCATGCACATTAAACGAAAGTAGTCCGGCAACATGCAATACAAAAGATACAGTACGGATGTTTTCTGCCTGTTCGTATTTACTTGTTAAATATAAACCGTATTTTTAGGTATATATCATTAAACTATATATTCAACGGCCGTTATCTAGGAATTCCTCGTAGTGTATTGGTCAAGACTGTATGAAAGCCCGGCTTCAATTCCCGACATTTTGTCTTGATTTCGCGTTTTTAAAATAGTTGAAAAACGAAAACCAGTAATATGATGTTCAAAATATTACCAAATTTCAATTTTAAAGAAAGATCATTTTAAACAAAATTCTGAAATTCAGACCTTCTAATTACAGCCTAATTGGCACCGACTGTACGTAATTTATACCTTTCGTCCTGATCTACTATTTCAGTGTCGCATTTTAGTTGGTAAAATTACGTCTCCAGCTTTTCAGAAAGTGACAGCGATTAGTAACCAAGCAATTTGCATTTGTGTGCCTCAGTACTTGTTCATAGTTTATGTATATTAATACTGGCGTCACCAGGGAAACATAGGGCGGATATCCAGAGCAAGTGCAATTTTTACAATTACTCGTATTAAAAGGCATTGTTGATAAAAAGTGCATTTTATGACTTGCTGAAATTATAACAAAACACGTTTCAATCAATCCGAGTTTAGTAGGCTAGTAGTTTGCTTCGTTGCATTTCATTCTGCCAAAGGATTTTCGTATACATTTTTGATAATCGTCACCTATGCTCAATACCTATTAAAATGCTAAAAGATATTGACTAAAAATGACAGGGGTGAAGAAAAGAGTTTCTGTGTTCCTTATCCAAGTGTCTATGATGAAAAGTAGTAAAACAGTTCACCTTGCCACTCTAATAGCACATTACAAAGAAATACTTAAAAATGAAACATTATGTTGAAAGGCAAGTATGAGTGGATCTTTATTGAAGTGCATTTTTATTTTTATACAACTAAGGGTATATATTGTTTAGTGTACATAAAATACTGTTCTAACTGAATACAAAAGTAGTTATCATTATCATACGCTAAAGAATACATTATTTGCATGATACAGTCCTCTCGGTTATTCCGAAGCAATGTTTGGAAAATACATGTTCCGCTAACGATTCAACGTGTTCACGCTCTTCATTATAGGTCAATAAGTAGACCATTATTTTGCAAATAACATGTCATAATTTGATTTGTGACATATCGATTATTTTGCCGCCCAATACTTACATTGTCCCGACATCAAATTACCATAACGTATCGTACATTCAGTCAACAGAATTAACTGGCAAGGATGTTATCTGTTTTAAAATTTTCAATCTTTGACCTTTTATACCAGTTTTGTTTTATGATTACCGAGTTGTTGAATACGAGGGCAGAAAACATAACACGAATTTTATTTAAGAATTAATGAACACTTACATATGTTAGTCAATAAAGCTTCTTGTATTTAATATATGGATTTTGTTTTAGATTATTAGAAACTTATGAAGTAAGTCGTTTTCATTTTTCACGTTTATGGTGAAATCTTCTGAGCCACTTGCAAAAATAATTATAGGAATTTACTAGGTATGCACTTTATTCCCTCGAAATACTAGTATGCTTTTGTACAAGCCAGTAAACAGCTTAACAGTCGTATGGAAGAAACAACTACATTTTAGCCCTTGGCACAATACTAGATAGCCATACAAATGCCACTCGGTGAGAATATATGATGAAACTAATATTGTGTAAACTTTTCTGAATATCTTTTGAATTACAAGGGCTAACATATATTTGTATAAAAGTTAAGGTTCGTTAATTGTGTCTGTTTCGTCTTTTAAGCATGATCAATTCTTTTGTAGATGCATATATTAAAGCTTACTATAGTGACTGTGGTTTATGTAGCACATTTCGTTGTGTCGTCTTGGCACGCGCAATACCATGCCATAGCAAAAATTTAAAGCTTTGTCGTTTTTGGCACGCGGCCAACCCGACAAAACGAAATTACCAAACCGAAATAATTTGTTTCGCGATGGCGTGCGCGCCATTAACAAAAATGTGATTTAGACTTTGTAGTGTACCGATATAGGCCTGTCAAGACAAAATGGAATGTTTAGTTGCCTCGCGTTGGCGCGCACACCAGAACGACCTAACGAAATGTGCCTCATGGCGACATAATGAAATATTCTATTTTGTCTTGGCGCGGGCGCCTACACGCCGATCGCGTTCTGTGTTTCGTTATGTTGCATTGTTAGTTTAGTTTTGTGATGTTGGTGTTTTCAAAGTTTTGTTGTGATGCGATGGCATGCGCGCCAGGACGAGCAACGAAATGCGCTTCATAATCCGCGCACGCCAACGTGACATAAACAAAATGTCCTAAATCAGCCACCATAACGTACATACACAATTATTATAAATAGAGCAAAATAGGAATATAATGCGAATTTCGTAGTATACAGGAGAGGCACTTTCAACAATGTGTTTTTGTTATTTTTTATTTTTCTTCTGACCCTGTCACCGTAATTTTCAAACACCATAACGCATTTGTATTCAAAAAACATTTCATAGCCAATATACCCGCTGGTACGTATTTTACCAAATGACTTAGCTAAAAGTGTTGAATCGAAATAACCTAGACAGCAAATCATTTTTCCTCCGTGAAAACGTCAATCAAACGCTTCAGAGAAACATTGTAAGTGTTTTTAACTTCGTTTTAGGCATTAATGTTTCTTCCGTGCGAGTACCTAGGAATAAATGGAAATGTAAAACATCTTTATGTTCATATGAAAGTCTGTTGTCTCAACAACATGACCTAGAATCCCAGTTATTTTGCAAAAAAAATATCTTTCGATATAAAGTTTCGCAGGCGTCATCTTCTTAAAACATCACGCAGCTGTCTATCATACCAAGCCAAAAGAAAAACGTTTCATTTTTTCGGCGAACGCCGTCTAAGAAGGATTCTCGTTACCTATGCCACGTGACTTCAGTTTGCAAATCAAACTACTTGATAACGCATTGTAGATAATTTATCAAAATGGAAGATGTATGCAACACTCTGCCTGATTGGACGAGAGTGTGAATTTCTTTCACTCTGTTGATTGTGCTACGCTGAGTGAAATGTAGACAAAGCGTTTATCCTAAACGACGCTGTTCACAGTTTTAAAGCTAACTTTGGCTCAGTATATTTAGCAAGAATATTGATATATCTCAAAATGATAAGTAAGTTTAATAAATATGATAAAAACCTGTTCAATTACCAACATATATCAAATTAAAGAAGGAGCTGAATACGGTCTGCGTATCACATGAATAAGGGTGTGATAAGAGTCCTTATGTAGAGAAGTGCTTTTTAAAAGATTTTCCTTGTTACAATTGTCGTCTGTATATGAAAAGGTTTCTTGCTTTTGTGACTTATTCAGATTGCATATTAAAATGAGTACTTGTTTGCTTTGATATATTTGTTATAAATTATTTAACTGATTTATTATATATGAATATTTTTCTTTAGTATGGTATGCAAATATTGAACTCAATTGAAATCTGTTTTATTATGTATATGATATATAATGACTGAATCTCATTACACTGAAATGAAGGTACGCTGCATACAGTTTATCTATGTGATATGACTACGGTCAAACTTTGCTTATGAAACAGAAATATTGAAATAATTACAATTGTATGTTTTGCTTGACCTTCACTTTTTTATAGGTGTGACGTCATTGTCCAAAGATTCATGAATAGCGAATATGCGTTTGTTAAAGCGGGATCAGTTGGCCTATTTTAGAAATAAATAAAAATGATAAATAAAAAATGCTTTAATCGATTTTTCTCATGTATTCTAATCAAACTTGATTTGTAGCATCTTTATTAGGCCCGCAGCCAACTTTGTTCAGCTAGGACATTTGACCCCTTTTAGGGGCTGCTAGAGCTAAAACTAGAAATGCCTTTATACAGCGTCTCATGAACAGCTTGGTGGATCTTTGTCATACTTGGTCTGGAGCATCATTATAAGGTCCTTTTCCAAATTTATTTATATAGGAACTTGGGCCCTATTAGGGACCACTATAGCTAAAAGTAGATATGCCTTTCTTCGCTTTAACCACTAAAATGTAATGGATTTTTATCAAACTCGATGTGTAACAATATCGTAAGGTCTCCTGCTATTTTGTTACAAATGGGGATAGGGACCAATTTAGCTAAAAATATAAACACGTTTAATGACCTCTTCTCATGAACCACTTCATGAATCTTCATCAAACTACTGCTGTACTTATTCGTCTAAGGATAAACGAAACAAAATTGCAGCCCTACGAAACCTTTACGAAAAATTAAAAGAGAACCATTTAAATTGTTAAAGTGCGGTGTTTAGTTTTGCAATTTGAAAAATGTTAGATGAAAGATGAAAGTTAGATGAAAAATTCATAAACTTCTTTCCTTATTACAATTCGCCGACCATCATTTTAAAAGATATTTCTTGTATAATTCTATGAGAGTTCGCAGAACCGGTGACACCTGACAACAATGTAGATATTTTAACGGAAATTGATACTTGCTTTCGATATGGAATAGAGAAAGTCTAATCACCTATATGTAAGTGCAAAATAAAGTATGATTGTTCTCCTTACTCAATTTATTGTTCAGTATATATAATGTTATCCTTTCAGTATGACTGTCTGATAATTTATTTACGAGTGGATGTGCAAGTTTGCTCTGGAAAAAAATCTTTCAGCACTTCTCCGATGAATATTTCAACGTCAACACAATTTTACCATATGCCTGTTATAATGCATGACCGGCATGTCTGTAAAAGAATAATTATTGATACGTTTCATGGCACTTAACACTTTTTGCATGTATTATGCCGAGTTGATGTCACTGTCATTAGTACTCAGGGAATGCTAGTCGAGTATGCATTCAGTTTGGATCGAGCTGTTGTAAAGTAAGACAGTGATGTTTGTTCCGAAAAAGTAAATTTATGCATATGGATGATTCCTTCTAGATAGTGTTTTTTCTCAGAGAGTGCTAAAACGTGTTATAGGTCTGTAGTTGGAAACTAACTTTGTTTTTAAAGACAGAAAATACATGGGTTAGTTTCTGCCAGACTGAGTATTGATACATTTGCTATACAAATGCTGACAGACTGGTATTGCAAAAACTGAGATTTCCTAAATAATCCTTTGGCGACGTTACACGGCTCTGCAGCTTAACTTATACTGAGTTATTTGAATATTTCTGTTTGTTTCTTCAGTGTCTTGTTAATATTCACTAGTTCTATTTTAGGACTGAAAGAAATTACAGAACAGATTTGCTATATCATTTCAGCTGTGACTAATATGCCATCATCATTTAGTGTTTGTATTGGTGTGTTTATTTATGGTAATGTAAATTGGTTTAGCACTTCCAGTAGCCGTTTTATAAGGATTTCATTTCATAATTTGTCTGATATTTTTTGTGAAAGTTGTGCTTTTGCATTTTGTAACATTTATGTAGAATGAGTAGTTGAGTATTTAGGCACTGACTTCGATTGATTGAATATAATTAACCTTATAAACCCATTTTTCGACATCATTTATACATTTTACCGATTGAGTTTACGCATTAAAGAAATGGCATCACTTTCTTGAGTTCTTACAAACATACCTGTTTTATAGATCGAGGCAATATACCGATACTAAACTTTTAAGAAAGCTGTTTAGACAAATTATTTCCTACCAAGTGTCTCTTTACCTTCAAACAAAACTATAGTTGCTTACATCGTTTCTCCTACGCATAGGTAAGAGTGCAAATATCTTGTCTGCGTCAATATATAACTCAGGTCTGAAATATTTTTAAGTAATAAGCTTTTCCTTTATGAACTACATTAATTCACCATGCGGAATAATAATGAAAGCAGAAATGAAAACAGGTGTCGAATTTCGTAGAACCTCTTTCAGCGTCTCGCATTCCTTATTTGTAATAATAATATTGTTTCCAGGGAAATTTATTTTCTTAGAGCAACTGCAGAGTCGACTAAATTGGCAAACGATTGAAATGCTTGTATATGAAAATAGCAAGATAAATAGAATATGAGGTTATTTCATGAAAATACGAAGTGTGATACCCGTCCGCATAGCTCATTAGGGAGAGAGCATATCTACAAATCGCGGGGTCGTGAGTTCGATCTTCGGGCGAGGCGTATGTTCTCTGTGAAAATTTGTTAAAGGACATCGTGTCTGAAATCATTCGTCCTCCACCTCTTATTCATGTGGTGAAGTTGGCTGTTACTTGCAGAGAACAGTTTTGTACTGGTACAGAATCCAGGAACACTTGTAAGATTAACTGCCCACCGTTACACAAATGAAATAATGTTAGCCCCAAACAAACAAACAAACAAAGTCTGTTTTACTAATTTGATATGCCGTCAAATATTAAGTCACCCTATAATCTTTTCAGTTGTCACCAGGAATGCCGATGAAGTCCTTATAAGTGAATGATGACGTCATGAAATTTAATAACGCAGCGAAAACTTTAAATTTCACAATTTCTCGACCGATTTTCATTGGGATTCCTGTGCTCGCCCACTACACTATTTTGGTAAGGTATATTATTTCTAACTTAATCCACAATAAACGTTCTAAGTGAGTGGGTGAGTAAGATTTTACAGCGAATCGACGCAAAACGGGCATATACCGCCGAGAAAAAGTTATATTGGAGATGTACGTTGAAAACCATTCCCAAAAAGATTTTCGTAAATACATAATATTATATATAATGTTAAATATACCTGTTGTAAACATAATATAGCAGTAAATGTGAATAAAATTTCATGTTCAAACTTTATGATAGGGGCCTGTCTGTTTTAAAAAGGATAGAATTTTATTGATTGAAACTGTTTAAAAAAAACTCTATTAAAATTCGATTAACCACCTCTAAATGTATGCTAATACTACAGTACTTCATTTTTGTAAATGCTTAGTACAACAAACATCTTATTTTGAGCTCTGATTTATTTTCAGAACTGAAAAGATGTTTATATGCTGTTATGGATCTCTGAGCTGAAACGAATCCCGTACTGAAACCTAACCAGGAATCGTGCCAGAAGTCTGTCACACTATAATTTCATCAAATAAAATGCAATGGAATCACCTTTTACTTTAAAATATTATTAATCCAAGTTTCAAATTGGTACCCTTGTTTGCAATATTTTGTCCGCCATTGCAGTTGTCACCTGATCAGGGTACTCTTCATTTTGAAAACCAATAGACGGTATTGAATCGTTATTTATTGACCTAAACCTACTTAGGTATGTTTCTTTATGAATTTTATTGAAAATGGTTATGTTTATGATTAAATTAAAATCATAAATAGGTAAAATTTTGATCTTGATTTTCAAAAATAACCACGTGCTCTGAGCGGTTGCATGACGTCATCAGTTTCTCACGAGAGACAGTGCAAGATGTTGCGGTCTGATACTGGTTAGTTAACCAAATGGGGTTCCGCGATAACTTAATGGACGCGACCATCACAAAATAAAAACAGCGTCTGATTCAGTTAAGTAATGGTAGCCAGAACTATATCTGACATAATTGGACAGGCAGGTTGTTGCTGAATGTTCTCGTCAGTCCCACTGTGCGACAGTATGCCACTGATTCTCTTGCGATCCTCTTCAGATGGCCTTATGTATGAAGCTAGACTTTGAACATTTCTGTGACCAGTGAAAGACATTATATCAGTGCTAGACACACCAGCTGAATGGAGATTTGAAGTAATTGTGGCGCGTATGCAGTGATTTGTGTATCTCTGACTAAGACTGGCTTCAGAGGAGACTCCTGGCATCAAATTCGGAAAGCTTATTAATGCCGATAGGAACTTTTTAATACCAGACATTGCTGTCCGAACGCACTTTTGACAACGGTCTTTGGAAGAAACTGTCACTCTCTGGATTCAACTTTGATAGATACTTTTCAAAACGTTTTACCGGACAATATTCATTTTTTTGTTTCATACATTCTGGGTTGTTTATTTTTCTCCCTACTGTCCAGGCCATGGTGATTCTAATCACATTCATTGAATGACATTTTTACATACCTTGACCCATTTGAATCTGTACAAACTTCAAAAGACCGTTTCTTTAGACTGTATAGTCCTTCCCGTCCGCGTCGTCCGAACTGACTCATTATATCAAATTGCACCATTTATTTGTAAAGTTTGTGGCGTTTCATCAGAAAAGACGCCACTCTGATATAGCTTGTTTTTGTCTGCCTCTATATTGGGATCTTTGTGCTTACTTATGACTTTGCCTTCTCTTTTTAGGGTTTTAATCAGTCTCGTTAATACCTGATTCGATGACATGAATTCACGGTCGCGCATTAGAGATACCTTCCTCGAAAAAGGCGGACTTGTGATGTGGCGGTTGATCCCAGCCCGTATCCAACAAGTGCAGATTTCGAATAATCTTCACCACTCATTCTGCGGAGGGCTGTGTAGACAGACTCAAGCAGTGAATCAATTTCTTCCAGAGGCCACATCTCAAATTCATTGCTCGTATACTAGTTTTCCAGCATCTATTCTACAAAACAAAAAAAAGTAAAAAACATAACCGCCAGGGGTGGGTCTTATTTTCCCTATATAGCTATATTGTAAATTTCAAAAATCTTCTTCTTAAAAACCACTAGGTAGATTTGCACCAAATTTAATAGAAATAATCCTTGGGTGACCGTCTTTCAAAACTGCCCAAAGAATTAAAATCCATTCAGAACTGTGATTGCCATGACAACCGAAAGGAAATCCTTTCAAAACCTTCCTAGAAACTGTTAGCCAGATATCAAAAATATTTTGTAGAAATGATCTCTAGGTAGCTTCCTACCAAAATTGCTTAAGCCGTTTTATTTCTTAAAAAATATTATTAAAAAAAACATGGCCACCAGGGCGCGGGGCTTACTTTCCCTATATGACTATAAGACATAGGGCTTAGCTTTTTGGTATGTGGCATTGTCTAATGGACTTTTAACAATATTGTTCAAGCTATGATCCCAGGATCAATATTAGTCTCGCCCCGCGGTCCCTTGAATTTACGTAAGAGCAAGAAACCGAGAGGCACATAGCTTAGATATTTTATATGTGGCATCGTCTAGTGGTCCTTTACGGAGATTGTTCAAATCATGACACAGGGTCCATTTAAAGCCACACTCCATGGTCACTTACTTTTTATATAAGTTCTATAGGAAAAATTACTTCAAAAATTATCTGTTCATATTTCCTAGACTGTTTAATTATAACTACCTGATGACCCCAAGTAATTAGGGTTCACTTGACTGTGACATTGACCTACTGACAAACTTTCTTGTTTTTTTTAAGACACAGCCTTGAAATTTGAATGACATATACAGTTTTGCACAATGATTTTAAAACTGACTTTCAGTGACCATGAATGTGACCTACTGACCTACTTTCTTGATATTTTAGCGTCAGTTTGACATTTGAAATATGTAGCTAATATTACTCAGGTGAGCGATCCAGGGTCATCATGACCCTCTTGTTATGTAAGATAACTAGATTATCACCACCATCTCTGATAAGCATATTTAATTTTATGAAATATGTTTGACATTAGTTCCCGGAAAACGATATATCCATAGATAATTAATTTGTTATATTCAATTAACGACAGACAGAGGCATGGGAATAATAACCTGAAAACTATATGCTAAACTGGATAAGTTATGGCAATAGTGTGTGTTTTTAAGATACCACTGGGAGGAATTATTCCAGCAGTAATACCTATCAGATAGTCCGATGACGACAACAGACAAGTTCTATTTATTCAAATGGGTTGCAATATGCTCAATAATAAGATTCTGTTGACTCCTTATTTGCCACAGGCCTGTACAAAAACGTACTTTGTAACAAAATGTCTTATATTTCAGCTGTGGTTGCACAAAGTTTTGTCTATACAACCACTACGAAACAATAATAGTCAATGGTGTATTTCATCACAGACATATGTAAATTAAGACAGAAAACATTGCATTAAACTATATTATATAATATAACTATATAATAGGCGTCGTATTTATGTTTATAAGTTTTCACATTAAAGTCAAATACGATTTTTTTTTCAAAGAACAATATTGCCTGGAAGCAATATTTCTATGATACATTTTCAACATTTTTTGAATTCGTATTGAAAATATTCCTATCATTCTGTAATATTTCATAGTTGTAAATTATACAACTGAATTGTTACTATTTATAGATAATACATAGACATAACACAATGGCGTCATCGGGGGCCAATTTGCTTATATTTTTTTAACATTAGAAATCTACTCCTTAAATTTATTCTTTTCAAAGAAGAATGTATCTGTTTATTGTGTCTTTTAATTTGGAAGCGGATACATTGACGTCGCTTTAATCGAAAAAAAAAGAGTACCAATTACATTACTTCAATTTCTGTTTAAATAGAGGATAATTGTTGGTTTCGGTGTAATATCACGTTATAATTTCACCGAGTGGGCACCAAAAGTGATATTTTCACGAGTGGCGCAGCCACGAGTGAAAATAACAACTTTTGGTGTTCACGAGTGAAATTACAGTGATATTACATCGATACCAACAATTTTTCTGTTTATTTTATGTCTAAAACTCTACTTTTGTTGTGTTTATTTCAATAAAATGTCGAAATTTGCGGGAAATTTTATCAGGAAACATCGCAAAGATGACGTCATTTTAACGACGTCATCGTCATATTGTTTCCGGCTTTCAGTACGCTCGGTAAACTTTTTGACGTTAATCCGGGTATCAGATTTGATAATTTTCACTGAGTGGCCAGTGAGTTTATCAGGATATAATTCACCGTTATATTTCGATAAACCACCGAAAAACATAAAATAAATTACTTCAATTTCTGTTTAAAGCAGTTTAATTATCACTTTAGTTGAAAATACAAACTGGGCACCCACTATTTCTATTTAGTCATATTATAACAAAAAGTATCTATACAATAATTCATGCGCGCAATATAGCCTTTTATGTAATATGTGTAACAACTCTTTTTGCATTTCAGAATAGATAAGTACAGGAAGCGATATATGGTATCATAAATATTCTTGCTGGATTTAGAGTTACATCGACACAATAAAGGTCGTATGGCAATTCAGCTAAACAATGTTTCATGCATGGGAGGGTCACAGAAGTACAGCCATTTGAAAATACAGAAAACGATACAAAAATACCATTTGAATTATTGTTAAGCATACAGTCGCTGACGACATTATGTACATGTACGGACGTATTGCTAGATATTCAAAACATTCTGTTACACACTGAGAGATTATCACTTAAAATATACTTTACGAATATCATTATTTCTGTGTATTCTAAATCATTCTAAATTACTGGAATCGTTTTGAAATATTTCAAGAAGAAAGAAATATATAGACTATTGTTTAGAAGAGTACCTCCTAAACGATATTTAAACTTATTTATTTTAAAACATTGAATATCTGTGATACAGATTGCTTACTTTTTTGGAACATTTTCATGAATTAAACGAGCTTTCTGACGGAGATTGTGGTAAAAATGCTACTGACAAAAGAGGTAGTATGTATACGCAACCGAAATGACGATTCATATCCTTGTCACATTTCAACAGGTTAGAAAGAGACTCGAATCAATTACAGGAAGGATATAGATAGATATAGAATAATGCAAAATGCTTTATAAATGAAAGGTAACTTGACAATATAATCATGAGATCGTTAAAACATACGTCAAAGCTGACAGTATAGTTATTTAGAGTGTTTGTCATGTAATATTAAATTTTTATTTTGAGTCAAAGCACATAATTGACTAATATAAAATGCTATTTTGCTAATGTAAAATTAGTGAGAAAGGACGAAAACTTCAAAAAAAAAAAGATGAAGGCAAACTCAAACTCAGTTAAACATTTGAAGGCATGTTGCTGCAAATATGTATTTATTGAATATAAAAGTTACCTGTCTGCCCAACCACCATTAACTACTAAATGTTTCGAACAGAAGTGCAAAATTCCAAAATGCTGAGACAAAATGAATGCATTTAGAAATAGCTTTGTTCATGCTATATGCTAAAGATATCATGATGTAATATCTTCCCAGATATAATCTTTCGAGCATTTATATCCGCAGAAACTAGTTTGATACCAAGACCTTTAGGACTTCTATAGATGTTAACGCACGAAATAAAGTGCTACGCCGCTTTCTTGGCATACAATTAGAATATAATATATGACAAGACCCTATTCAGCCATTTGATCTGGTGACCTCATCTAAAACATCAGCCACCTTTTCCGTAGATTTCTCAATCGTGTCTTTTTTTTTTAATTTTCAGATCTACATGTGCTATATATATATATATATATATATATATATATATATATATATATATATATATATACACGAAGATACAGATTAAAATGACCAATAACTTATACATGTATAGTGCAATGATGCCATGAAATTTATGATCTTTTGAAGCATATAGAACACAAGGTTATTGCGGACTCGGTAAAATGTTAAATTATGCTTTTACTATACCAACCTCACTGCCCCTAGCACATGATAAGGTGGAATTTTATTATAGATATGCATTGAATGTAATCTTTGATTCCAAATGAGAAAACAGTATAACAGTACCGAGTTCCGTACTGGAATAATGTTAGACTTTTGCTGTAAAAGTTATTCGATATACAAGAAAACCCAAGTTAAATAAAGGCAAAATATCGGGTTGAATGAAGCGGGACAAAAACCCTCATTCCATATGTTTGAGTTCTTAATAAAAGTTTGTGAAAGATCCTTTAAAAGTACGTAGCGCAATCAAGCAAAATAATAAAAGTAAAGCAGACTCGGTTTGTTTGACCCTGTTCAAGAGTAGCATGAAGTGTGCCACACTTCTCACGGCCCATAGCAACGACTTAAGTGGAATTCTGTAACAGTAAAAATGAAAGTTTTCCATGGTTCCAAAGGACAATAAAATATGTCTATAATAAGTTCAAGTACGGGTTGACTTTTTACAGCCACCACACGACATTTAAAGACCTCTCTTGCAATGGTTAAAATCTATGAAAAAATCCGTTAGGAGCAAAGAACGCAAAGGAAGTTAACATTCAATGTTTTAAAACAAAAATGTTTCTCCTGACATTTTCTTGTTTTAGTAAACCCGTGTATTTGCAGCAGGAAAGCTTTTCTTTAAGTGCATGTTTGCTTTGCTTTCTTGATAATTCATCGCCGAGAAGATTTTTTTAATATATAATAGTTTTACTGCATGCATTTAATTCAAAGACTTTAAGGCCATCGCTACTATGTATTTCCTCAAAACTATCTACCTGAAAGATGCAATATTCACTTTTTAATAATTACGATAATATTTCCGCAGGGTTTCGTGCTACGTTGAACTTCCTAGTTAATGTTTCGGTTGGGCTTAACGTTGTGTGTATTATATTTCATCAATGGCGTTCTCGGTTTATTCGATCTTTTTCGGCGAATGCCGTATTAAGAACGAATTCGTGACCATGCCACGTGATTCCAGTTTGCAATTCAGACTACTCGATAACGCATTATAGATAATTTATCAAAATCAACGATTTATGCAACACTCTGCCTGATTAAACGTGAGTGTCTATTTGTTTCACTCTGCTGATTGTGCTACGCTGGGTGAAATGTAGACAAAGCATTTATGCTAAATGACGCTGTTCACAGTTTTAAAGCTAAGTTTCGCTCAGTATATTTAGCAAGAATATTGATATATCTAAAAAATGATAAGTAAGTTTAATAAATATGATGAAAACCTGTTCAAATACCAACATATTTCAATTTACAGAAAGAGCTGAATACGGTCTTTGTAGAGAAGTGCCTTCCAGACCGCTGCTGTAATTATTTGTCGTACAATAAACGAAACAAAATTGCACATCTAGGAAACCTTCGTGAACATTTTAAAGAGAACCATTTAAATTGTTGTTAAGGGTGGTGTTTGGTTTTGCTATTTGCAAAATGTAATATAGATGATAGAATAACACGATTTGTAAATCTCATATACTTCTTGTCTTACTACAATTAGCCGACAATCTTTTTTAAAGATTGTTCTTGTTTTTCACTCTCCTGACTGTGCAACGCTAAGTGAAATGTCAGACAAGGAGTGTTTAATGACGCTGTTTACAGTTTTAAAGCTACGTTTCGCTCATTATATTTAGCAAGAATATTGATATATCTAAAATGATATTATTAAGTAAGTTTAATAGCGGAGCTACCGGCGCCGCTTAGCGGCGCCGACAGCGTCGCATTACGGTTAAACGTGTGAAAAAGAAAATGAATAAAACTGTGTATAGAATTATTATCGAGTTGAAAATTCGTGGTACTTTTTTGGAATCGGTGTTGTTCGGGCTTCTTCCAGTACACAATGCTCATAGTAATTAATCAGTAAGACGTCAGTAGACGCTTGCTGTTTACGGTTGACAAAAGCGTTTCGCTTTCTACGTTGAATAAAAATGTAAATGAGCGTCTGATAATAAGAATTTAGTGCTAAATACATTTTCTACGAAGAAAAAAAGATAAAATACAATATTTTCAATAGGAAACGATTTTCGTCACGCTGCCATAACTGAAATTTATTATGTATATTTATATATGTGATGATGACGTCATACTTCTACACTGGTGCAGTGGGTACCGAGTTCGCGTTGAAAACCAAAGGTTGGGAGTTCGATCCTCAGCGGAAGCGTTTTTTTGTAAATTACTTTTTTATTTCAGTTTTTTTTTTTTTTTTTTTTTTTTTTTTTTTTATGAGTTTGAAAGCATTGTAAAAATAAAGTCATTCATGTGAAATTTAACAAGTGTTTTGTTAGTGATGTCAGGTTCCAATGTACTGTCTGTAGATAAAACTTATTTTTAAAAAGGTTTTGGGAACAAAATATACAGGCATAGAACTGTGAAAAGCACATAATGCTCTTCTCCCCGTTCACATATATTTCATCCACAAGCTAAAAAATCACTGACCAGAGTTTATTACTAGGAAAAAAACTATTGGCTATGAATTATCAATAAACATCAAAAAGGCTCCTACTACCATTCCTATAGATGTTTTTACACAAGTTATTGGTTACTATGCTAATCCGCGGATGTTTTGATTTTAACGCGCATGCGCTGTTTACGTGTGGCAAAAGAACTCTCAACGATAAGAAAACCTACATAAAATTATCATTATAATACGAATTGTTTTGCCATTATAAAGATCATTTCAGTCAAGTAATTTATTATAAAGTATACTTTGATTAAAGACATGTATGTTGATTAATCATATCTTAACTGAAAAAATCTGCTTTATTCTTATTTTCGTCAGAAAAGAACAAGCATTTCCAGACTTTCACACATCATACAAATATAAAACTTGTTCATTACATTTAAAAATTCAATATTTTTCATTATATCTATTTTTCCTACAACTTCAAATAGTTGTTATATTTTTTTTCTCCGCCTTAAATGACATCTGCATGCTTTGGGGTCGCGGCGTCATTTCACTGAAGTTGCTGTTTTAAGTGATATACCGGAAATCATTGCGTAACTATTATGGAATTGACAGGATAAAACATATGTCACCTGGGTAATCAAGACCGTAAAGAAAATCTCCATATAAGTGACATGGAGAGTGTCCCCTAATTAGAGCGGATCATAAAAGTTACTGAAGCAAATAAGATGGCTTTGATGTAATATACATTGATGCCTTCGGTCATCAATGCCATTAAAAGAACGCACTCAGGTTAATATATCACGTGGCGGGGCGGGGCTGTTTTTTGAATAATAAAAAATAAACATTTCACGTGATATCTAGTATTTCAAAATCTATAAGAATATACTTTGGACCTTTAATGGTAATTTCCTTTTAAAACGATGAAAGTGTAGTTACAAAAACTCTAAATTCGTAAGATATTAATCAAATCAAGGACTATAACTACACACTGAAGGAAAATACCTGATATAATCTCTATTTTTTATTTCTTATGTTTACATGCTGGATGATTTTCAGATCGAAAACGTATGGCGCAAGAAGTCATTATCCGTGATTTAAAAGAATAATTATGATAAACTTGAATTCCGCAAAGAATAGAACAGATAAAGAATGTAAGTGTAGAACACACCTCCCCGCTACCCGCCCTCTCTCTGTTAAATCTGACCGCTGCATTCACCATTCGAACCACTTTGATAATGTCAAATAAAAAACTTTCAAATTCGAATAAACAAATAAAATAAAAAATAACAATTTTAAGATGATGATGATTATTTGTTTTTTTTTGAATACTGAATGAATTGATTCCCGTTTGAGTATAATTGGATACAAAACCAAAGGCTGAACATTTCATTTTCAACTTCCACTGTTAATTATATTTCAAGTATCATGTAAGCTAATTGCGACACGTGGTAAGTTATGGGAGATCACGTTAGGAAATAAAACAAAATCGTTGTTATTACTTTATAAATTCATGGAAAATATCATTTTTTCATTTTTCTTAACCTAAATTTGTCGAGATCAAAATTGCCGAATGAATAGTCCATTAATCCAAAATCATCAATGATAATGCAAATTAGTTAAAGCTGTGGGTTTGCAAAGATCTACATATATTTTCCTTTGTTTTTCGGTGGATATTTACTATAAAATAAACTCGCTATTGATCGAATAGATCAAAATACAATAATTCCCGTTGCTAAGCAAATAGCTCTGTGTTAAAAGGTCTATTCTATAACAGTAGTGCTAAAAGATTAACCATAAAAATGTCATAGACTGTTAACTTAGCAGTTCAGTAAATAAAACAGGAGTTTTCGAGAATTTCGGCAAACAGTGTTTTTTTCTGGGTAAATTTCTCATCACTAACTTTTAAAGATGGTTAGACTTTTGGGTTTTAAACAAGTTTTGTAAATGTAAATGATTTTCATTACCCCATACCAGACGTCTGTCTACTCTTAGCAGTATATGTGCCTTAAAGTTGGACACATTCTTCCTTCTAAAAAGAACCATAACTTTCTTTAGTTCGTATATAGCATATTTGTAGAGTTTTCGCATGTCAAGATTTAATCTTAATGCATTGTAAGACATTCATTCAATCATGAATTATCATCAAACATTCTTAAAATTTTGATAGATCTTAAAGAATATAAACTTCTTAAAACGGATCCATAATTCCAGATAATTCCAGCACCACTCCTTTAATTTTCAAGGGGCACTTGTGATTTTTCAAGGGAGCTCTGCCTTCTAGGTAGCACCTAAGTTCATATTAAATCTAACAGAAACCTTTTCAAACACCAATATGTATCAATTTACAGGGAGAGCTGAATACGGTCTGCGTATCACATGAATAGTGTGGTTAGCCGATCGATTAATGTCTTCTAGGTAGAGAAGTGACTTCAAGACCACTGCTGTAATTATTCGACATATATAAAAAAAAACGAAACAATATTGCACCGTTACGAGACCTTTGTGAAAAATTAAAAGAGAACCATTTATATTGTTCAAGTATTGTGTTTAGTTTTGCTATTTTCAAAATGTTAGATAGATGATAGAATAACACAAATGATATGAAAACCTCATAAACTTCTTGTCTTAATACAATTCGCCGACCATCTTTTTTAAAGATATTTCTTGTTAATTACTTTAAATGGTTTATTGGTCAATGTTATCAAATGATTGCAACGTGTGTGTGTGTAATTACGTTTTCCTTGAAATAGAAGTTCCCATCCATTTTGTTACTTAGTTGACAATCATGAAACGGCTATACATAAATCTATATTATTATTACTTTTCACATTAAACAGGACGAATACCAAACTTATAGGTATATAAGTGGCTCAATTGTCTACTTTTGATAGATCATACTTTGTGCACATATTATTATCTACATACGAATTCCTAATGTTCTGAGCAAATGATGATAAAGTGACGGGAAAAATGACGTCAACACTATATTTCAGAAATAAATGTTACTTCATAGTACTAAAATTGAGTTATGTCGTAAATAATTTTTGTCAAAGGTAATTACTTATTCATGTCTGCAACTGCGCCAGTTTAATTTACCGAGGCATCTTTGGCATTGACATATGCTTCTCCTTGCATTGTAATGTTATTGTAAAATGTTTCACAAAATGTTACCAACGTTTACAGCCAAATAGTCCATCATTTTGTCATATTTTTTATCTTGAGATCTAGTTAATTTAATTAGCAGTATAATCCTAAATAATGTGTATTATAGCTATAAATCTTGCATTAATAAGTCATTTACAGTCTGTTACCTAATAAACCAGGCAGTCTTGTTTTGCTTTTGCAATAAAGAGTGTGATATGACATTACATTCTTGATAATGAAGTTTGATTGATCAGTTCTTTAGAGATCGCAGTGAGATCGCCTTGATACGTTTTTGTTTACAGATTTTATTTCCTTTTTTACTTGTCATCGTAAGCTACTAAATTGCAGACTTAACAAGCTTTAACGCCGCGATCCTAATGGTGATGTCAACAAGAAATATGGGAGGAATGAGCCAAGTTGAGGATTAGTCGAAATTGAAACGGACAAATGAATCTACAGTTCACGTTAAATTGTTTTCCTTCGTTTGTAGTAACTTGAAAGTTTGAATTTGTGAAGATAAGTTTTGAAAATACTAGTTAATAGATTGTGTGCTTCGAAGGTATATGTTTCTTCGGCCGCAGGCTGGTACTGATATCACCTAAGTTTAATTCCTGTAAGTATCTGGGGTGAAGGTAATTTAACAGCTCATTAAAGCTGTACATTTTGATTGGTGGAATAGATGATATTTTCTTGAGGGGTGTGCAGATACTCTGAGCGTTATTGTTAGACAGTATAATCCGTTGCAAGACTCCTGTGGAAATAGCTTACGTCATAAATCTGAATTCCCTAGGTAGTGAAACTTCGACAGAATTCGACTGTAAACTTGCCAACTCTGCCACTCTGATACAGAGTGATCTCCCGTAAACGATATAAGTGGCAAATCAGGTATTTTTCTCAAAGTGCCAGTAGACAGAGCAGAATTTCAAATTCTATTTCTAATCACGTATAACGACATTTGGGCACAAAACAGACTGATTTTTTTATTTATTTTATTTTTGACCAACTTTTTGCACATGTGATGATAATTTCGCTAAATCTGGTGCAGATCAGATCCCGTATTTATATGATTTAGACATGAAATCACGATAGATTTTCTTGACTTTAACGCGAATTTCTTGACTTTAACATACTTGTAAATGGAACTGCGCTGGTTGTCTTTAATGAAGGTTTTCTGAGAAATAAATGCAAAAATTGCCGAAATTTAAATAAAATAGTTCCACTTAGGTTATATTGCAGTAATTCGGTCAAAAATGTGCTTCCGTCGTGTAGTCGAAATAAGTCCCTAATAAATAAATCCTAATGTTTCCATTTTTCGCGCATTTGCGCGTAAATCGGGGACCAAATTGGCATTATTTCACTCGTGGAATGAATTTTACATAAAATAGGACACTTTTCATGCAAATATTCGCGTTTTTCCGAGTTGTTTACTTGAAAACGAAAGTAGGGTGTTTATTCTGCGGACCGCTGTCTGAAATGCGGCAATATACACATACTACATACTTGTATGGCTATTTTGTGGAAAATAGGTCTACGACGGAGTGAAAATCTAGAAACTGTAACAAAATTGTTCTGAAGTAGCTGAATTTTATATGAAACAAAGAACAATTTCTTTTATTGGTATATAGCCTTTACAGTCAACTCGTCCCCATTTTGGTCATTTCGTATCCCTTGACGATTTCAAAAAAAAAAAAAAAATAGCCATTTTATCCCCACTTTTCGGCCCCTCCTTTTAGTCTTAATTTTTGTCGAAGTTTCCTCGATAATGATTACTTAAATTATTATGTGTTCTGTAAAAATGTTCTATATTAAAAATACGAAAATTTTACTTTAAAAACTACATTTTGTTTTGCTTTATAAATACCCGATCGTATGTAAAAGTTCAGTGCAAGCACGTTTCGTTGCTTAAAGTGTGCATTGACTAATGCGGCTGTGTATCTTTTTTAAAGATACTGTTTGTTCTAAGTGATTTCTATTTAAACTACATTTGTCCTACATTGACAAGCGTTTGAAATAATACATAAATATTTAACTAGTAACTGTTAACGAATGACATTGACGAACGTAATAGATATGTCGTATATAAAACAAACTTCGACTTTATTATATGTTTATTTTAGTCACATAAACCCTGGCGTGCATTAAAGTTAAGTTCTTCTTAAATACCCATTCAGTTATTCTGCTTTCTAACTAATATTTTTTTTTTTGTAAAAGCACTTGGCTAAATTTCCAAAACGTTTCAAACTCAGTCGTTTGACAAATACGAATTCAAGAAGGTATGTTATAAATATATTGCTAAAACTGCTAAATTTGAAACACTTACCGATATACTTAATATCAGCAGATTTATTACATACGCTGTGTTGTAAATGAAGTATAACACAGTAAACCGAAATAATCAAATGCGAAAAAGTTATGCAATAACAATATGGAGATAGCACGCACAACTTGTCGTATTTCTTCATAGTATAGTGGTTTTGTTCACTTTTTAACTGTCACAGATGTATAATTTCACGGCCAGTACACGCTAACATTTTACCAGGAATTTACAGAAGATCGCAATAATATGCACTTGTGACAATTTAAAAAACGTTACAAGTACTACTTGTTATCTGTCTTGTAGGGCGAACATGAATACAATGGCTAAATACTAGTAATTGATATAATTTCATTCTCATAGAAAATATGCCAGTGTATTATTCTTTAAACAAGCTTTGGGTTAAGAGCCAGTTAATGCATATACACTGTATGTCATCGTCTTCCGGGTAATACAATTTGCCTGATAGCTAATAAAAGTATAATTCTGTTTATACATATCTTTCATCTGCATTATAAGCCAAGTTAATGTTAGTTTTGCACGCAATCTACGTTTTCTATCATACAAATTTAACTCTTATTAAAACGATCCCGTACAAATGATATATAATCGGAATTCTTAGCAATTGAAATATCTACTGCTTTTATTTCTTTCCTTATTTTTATTTTAACAAACAGAGATTATACATGAACATTCGTGATGATGTGTTCCAGTCGGGGATTAACGGAATGCACTAATTCATTGTTAACTTAACCATCTTAAAAATGCATTAAATGAAAAAATAGCCAGACGATGACTTTTTTTAGAAAAAAATATCAAAAAACAAATTAGTTATTTTTTCTTCCGGTAACACCTTACATTAAATTTTAATGTGCGACCTTTGATATCAACTAATATGCCCAACCTAAAAATACCAATAGTTGTTTTAATCAAAGACAGCAAATTTAAAAGTACATTTTTGTATGTTTATCCACAACAAACGATGGTTTACATAGGTATCCTGTTTCTACACTCCTAAGCTGACATTTTCTTTGTATTTTGAACTAGTCTACTTATTACCCTGCGTTTGGTCTGATAACTTACATAAACTTTGTGTTGTCATGCTAGCTAAAAATATAAACATCATTCTCCTATACTAATCATAGCCTAGTTATATAACCTAATAACCGTTGAAAAAAAGTGTTCATGATTAATATGGGACACTGCGCATGATTACAAAAGTAGAAAAAATGTGAACCACTTATTGAAACTGATCTTTCTACTTTTGTAACAGCGAAATCATGCGCAGTGTTCTCTGATGGCGACAGTTTTGTTTCAGATATACTGTACTAAGCCTCTGTTCTCACCTCCTTGACGTTTGCATTTTATAATATATGAAGAACATGGATCAAATGAAATTAGACATTGATTACTATAATAGATCTTTGATAATTATTGTAAAAATATTGGAATCTTACAACTGTCTTTAATTGTTCTTTTTAAAGGTATTATTATCATTCTTTGCCAAGCTATCTTCAGAAATGTGTCTTAATGTTCAACCATTTAATACCAGTTATTGAAGGAACTCTAATCTTATTGTAGCTAAAGTCCTACCGGGATATTTTAGACTTGTTGTGATTTAATTTGTTTATAATTGTTCTTGTTATCCCCCGCCGATGAAATCGGGAGTGGGTATTGAAATGGCGTTGTCCGTGCGTGCGTGCGTGCGTGCCTCCGTCCGCAGCCATTTCTAAGTAACTAGTAACCTTGATTTAATGAAAATTCCACGTCCGGGGCCATATCTAGGAAGTGGTTGGGAATATTTAAATAAAACTTCATAAACATATTTACCACTATGAGGTTATGCGGCCCGTCAAGTTTCAGTCAGATTGCTCAAGTAACACCAGAGTTATGGCCCTTAGAAGTTTCTTGTATTAACTATATAGGGTACTATAAATATGGCAATTTCTGCTTCATAACTTGTGATATGTTTGACCTAGAACTATGAAACTTAAAATAAATTTAGATCACCATAATGAGGTTAAGCACACACAATTTCGTCCAGATCTCTTTACTAACTTTAGAGTTATTGCCCTTTAATTGTTTAAAAATCCACAGATTTGTACATAACAAACCAACCAATTGGTAGAATTTCATTAAACTTCTTTCATTCTTTTTCATGAACATTTATTATAAACATTGTTTACCCACACCTAGTCATCACCTTTCCTTGGTCACACCCCTCCCCCTGCCAACCCTCCTCCCTAAAAATAATTTTTTTCATTCCTTTTTTTTTCAAACCTTCCATGAATATTTATCAACATGCAAAGTTGTACCGTTCCTCACTATTCCACCCAGTCATCACCACCCGATCGCATCCCCACACCATTTTTTCATTTATTTTTATTTTTTAATTTTTTCCATTTAATTCATCAATATTATCACAGTGAATTGTACCTCACGTCACCCCGCTGCCCCCCCCCCCAAAAAAAAGCATTCATTTTCTGTTAAATTGATTTTGACTAATGAAATTATTTGCTTCTTAGTAACATCCTTAACTTTTTGCCGGATATATTTTTTTGCCATTTCTCACCACAAACCCTTTCGGCGGGGGATACCAATTCGTCGAATTTGCTTGTTTAATATTCAATCCAGCACACCCTTTTTTCTTGTTAGATGCTCTCTATGCTCTCTTTTTTTAGCCAGTGCTTTAGCAACTGGCTATAGCTCTAAATCAACTACCAAGTTTCAACCTCACGTCGTTATTTCTATTTGACCGCATCACACAAGTATTCTGGACCTGTAAAAATAGTCCCATATTTACTTTTTATAATCTTGGTATTGTGAGTGTGTGAGCATTTGAGGACTACTGTTTTTAACAAAAAAAAAAGCAACAACGGATGCAAGAATAATTATGAACTTTATATTCACATTCGAAATATTCGGAATCACTTGGCTCTAGGGTTAGGATTTAGGGTTTAGGGTTAGGGTTGAAATTGGCCCCACCCTGGGGCAAACTTAGTTTTACATAGAGTTGTATAGGGAAAACCTTTAAAAATATTCTTGTCTTGAACCACAATGCACAGAGCTTAGATATTTGGCATGTAGCATTGTCTAGTAAAGTTCTGACCAAGTTCTGTCAATCATTAATCAACACGCAATTTAAGTATTATTTGCTGTTATAATACTTTGATAGTAGCAAAAAGATTAGAATTTTACAACTGTCTTGAGATGTTCTTGTAATGGAATAATTATTGTTCTGTGCCGCACCATGAGAAAACCAACATAGTGCGTTTGCGACCAGCATGGATCCAGACCAGCCTGCACATCCGCGCAATCTGATCAGGATCCATGCTGTTCGCTAACGGTTTCTCTAATTGCAATAGGCTTTAAAAGCGAACAGCATGGATCCTGACCAGATTGCGCGGATCCATGCAGGTCGCAAACGCACTATGTTGGTTTTCTCATGGTGCGGGCCAGTAATTTATATCTTGAAGAGCTTATGTTCATCTGGCTGGCTAGTCTTGAAAATGTATGCGACAAGTATTCAAGCATAATCATACATCACATCGTATCTGTTATTAATAGGTTTTCAGACTTTTTGAAGCAACCAAATTGTACCTTGTTGCCTAAAGCTTAGTAAACGCGTTTTTTTTAATGTAAAGGCACACTTTTTTTAAAGCGCATACTGATCGTAAGGCCGCTTTACTTCTACATCTTAAAGGCTACCATATCATAAATTGCTGGCATACTGCTTGATTATAATATTTAAAAGAAATTAAAAAAAAACAAACAACAAAAAAAAAAAAAAAACAACTCCTTATCGCCACGCGAGTCTGTAAGTTTTTTCTTTTAATCTTTCAGAACAAAAAAGAGAGATAAAGACTTAACTTTCCTTCAAGCATATAACTGATACATGCATATTTTAATGCGCAATTTATTGCTTTACAATATTGACCATTTCCTTGTTTTAGCAAAATTGTGAAATTTCAGAACTTAAACCCGTCTCTTGATTCATGCCTGCGTTTTTTGCTAATACAATATCAAGAACTCGTTCTTATTGTAAGAACGGTTTTTAAATTGGAGATTAAACATATAGTTTAAGTATTTATTTCCAGGGACGATTGTATGATCATCGCTATCACGAGAAAAAAATTAATAATCTGGGGCTCAATATCTGCCTTTAACATCTGCTTTTTAACTTTGAACTCATTCAACAATCTTTATATAAAGGAACTATTCCTTCAAATAATTTAGGTTTGCAGCTAATGTTAGTGCATTCATAGAATATATACATAGATCAGATATTAGACAAAATGATTTTGAAAATTTTGGTTGACTCTAATTGAGAGTTTTGGAATATAGACTTTTTCAGAAGTGTATACTTCAAGTACGCTGAAAGCAGAATATTGATTTATCCATTCTTTAGAATTGATGTTAAGACCAACTACGTCATTCAGTCAATTAGATGCCAATCTAAACCCCATTTATTTAATCTCAGTTCAGCAATCCCATTATGCAATTATATCATTTCAATAGATTCGTATTCGTACTTTAATGTCATATAAGACCTATGTATTGAATGGAGCAATTTGTCTGCTATTTAAGGTAGAATGCGCCTCAATTTTTTTTTGCTGAATTTCGTCCTGAATATTTATTTATACTGTACAAAATTCAGGATATGTGCGATTGATTTCAGGTTTTATGTTGTCGCCATATTGTTTGAGTTTTTTGCTATTGCATCAGAAACATGGCCCGTGACGTCACTTTTCGTGCAACGCCAAGTTCCGAGTGCTCTCGCCATTTTTCCTTTACTGTGCTCTGAATGTCATATTAATGAAAATATAAAATAATTGTCACTTTGCATGCAGAGAATGCTACTATGTGGTACAAACTTAAGCAATTAAGCGAAATAACAATGACGCTTAAGACGTCAGAACGGAAAAACTCACATCAAGTTTTGCTACAAATTTTACCTTAAAATCCAATTATTCAAAAATCGACTCTATCAAAAAAAAAAAAAAAAAAAAAAAAAAACCCGTATAACTTTGGTATGTTGTTTTACAGTATTTGCACGACTAGCAGACACATAGATACATAGGGGTCACCGACTTTTATAATTCAATATTTGACGAAACGGTGATAATTAACTATCCTTGATACATTATATATAAGACATACTTTTATTTTTAAATACTAGTAACTATCGCAGCAAAAAAGTGACATGGAAGAAACATGGCTTTAACATCATAATACTGTTTACCAGTAATGACAATCTGAATTTTCCGTCCGATAACTGATTCTGCGATTTCGGCATTCTCCGGTTTTTACGAAATAGATATAGCATAGACAGTATACGTAATCGTGCGGAAATTGCCGAGCGTCATTACAGGTCATATAGCATAGACAGTATACGCAATCGTACGGAAATTGCCGAGCGTCATTACGGGTCATATAGCATAGACAGTATACGTAATCGTACGGAAATTGCCGAGCGTCATTACAGGTCATATAGCATAGACAGTATACGTAATCGTACGGAAATTGCCGAGCGTCATTACGGGTCATATAGCATAGACAGTATACGTAATCGTACGGAAATTGCCGAGCGTCATTACGGGACATATAGCATAGACAGTATACGTAATCGTGCGGAAATTGCCGAGCGTCATTACAGGTCATATAGCATAGACAGTATACGTAATCGTGCGGAAATTGCCGAGCGTCATTACGGGTCATATAGCATAGACAGTATACGTTATCGTACGAAAATTGCCGAGCGTCATTACGGGTCATATAGCATAGACAGTATACGTAATCGTACGGAAATTGCCGAGCGTTATTACAGGTCATATAGCATAGACAGTATACGTAATCGTACGGAAATTGCCGAGCGTCATTACAGGTCAACTCCTTCAGTCACTGTACTCTCTTGCGTCTAGAATCGAGCAAGCGGTCTTATATATAGTTGTAGGTGCCAATTGAAAAAGATATTTCTTTTTTGCTAAATTACTGCTGCTTTTGATCAAGCTGCTATAATATTTCAATATACCATATGTTCGTTACATTTGCTGAACTGTTTAGTGTACAAATCATTTGGTGATTTTAAGGACGGTCAATTTTATTATTCTGTTTACAAAAAAATTGATGTTTATTTCACCGGGCAATGTCTGAACGTTTTAGATTATTGCTTTTGAGAAATTTTGCCACACAGTTTCTATTTAATCTGCAGAATCTACATTATCATTCATTTAATTTGATGGAAACTGCGGGAGGTGTTTAAATATACAAGGTATCGACGCACTTGTGATAAAGAAAAAAAAGGGGCATATTAACTCAGATAAAAATAATTAAACTTGATAGTCCCGACAATATGTGCACCAAGGTGGTGTGTACCAATTTGTCATTTGAATTGGAGGTGTTTAGTACATTCAGGAATGCATTTTTAAAATAAAAGCAGCACACAACTACCATGTCTACCGTTCAAGGTCTAGCCAGGGTTGCATTCAGTGCAGTGCACTGAGGGTTTTTATTCACAATATCATACTGTAACTGTAATATCAGACCAGCATACACATTTATATATACACAAAATCTTACTTTCATAAAAAGCTCCATTTTCTCTTTAGAAATCAATGGCTGACGTTGTATAAAACAATTTTGAGAAGTACGTAAATATAAATTGATTCTCATAGCTTGTTTAAAAAATGTCACATTATGATCACAATACAAATATCTACCTCTAAATTGTGGATGGAAATGTAAGTCTTGTTCTTGGTTATTATAGTATACCTGATCATATTGTTTCTTTGGATCATTTTACATCTTTATGTGAAATAAGTACAGTACAATTAAAAAATATAAATATGAAGAAATTAACATTAGAATTGTTATGGAATTTTGACCAATCTAAATTTGATTATTTCAAAAATTACTCATATTTCTACACTTCTTCAGTTAATGAAGTTTTAATAATTACAGAAGTGCTATAAGTTAACAAGTATGTCTGTAGGTCTAACATTTATTGTCGTTCAACGTGCATTTGTTAACATTTTAGTGCGTGACCATCTGCTTCTTTCAGAACTTTGTCCGTTAATACGTTTAGCTTTGCAGAGATATCCCTCCATCTCACAGACAAGTTTGGCTTACTTAGAGAACATTGTTTTTTTCCAGATAATATTATTTTTATCTGAACTGTTGGTCGTCATAATGATACATCCCTTATATATAAGTGCATGTTTTCATTCATCTGAATCAAACACAAGATTGTTTTTTGTTTGGGGTTTACCGCCTTTTTTTTTTTCAACAGTATGTTATGTAACGACGAGCAGTTAACATAATTAGTGTTTCTGGACTCTGTACCAGCAAAAACTTGTGTGCAAGTATACACGATTATTAACGAGTGCTTACCAGCTGATTCATCCAGACTTTCGGAAATCATACATATCTTTGTTTTCCTAGAAAATACTGCTTTTTCAATTGCGCATGAATAAATGTCCTAAACAACAAGTACACCAAGCTTATTTTAACAGTGACTCATTCAGATCAATTGACTATCTAAGAAACAGTGTTTTATCTCCACTGATACACGGCGCATATGTTCTCTACCATATGAAATGCATTTGAGCCGCACCATAAGAAAACCAACATAGTGCATTTGCGACCAGCATGGATCCAGACCAGCCTTCGCTTCCGCGCAGTCTGGTCAGCAAGATATATACTCGTATAGTCATTTTCAATGGGATTCCATTCATCAAAAAGTGGCACAATAAGAGTTTAAAGACACGCACTAAAATGCCGATATTTTGACGACAGAATGTACCTTAATACTGGATTATATTCAATGACGAAAATGCCATGATACTTTCTGCTGTCCACAAAGGTTTGGTGAACAAATCTACATCCTATGGTTTTCAAAACATTGTAAATGATTTTGTTATGCAACATTGGATTGTCACTTATTCTACTTTTTATTGTACAATGAATAAAAGCTTCGACCCTTGTCTGGAGCACTTAAAATAATATACAGCACATATTAGGGAAAATATTTTATCGATTATTTTCCAGCCGTTACTTTAAGAAGGCAGAAAGCTTTCTATTAATGATTGATTATGATAACTTAATATCTTTAAACGTTTCTAAAGATACATCAAAATATATATGACTTAATGGCCTACAAGATTAAAGAGGCAGGCAATAATTAAGACAATTGTTTAACATCCGGTTCCTTCATATTCTGTATAAACCTGCGACAACTATCGTCTCGGCTCCATTCTCCACAAATGCGTAAGCTTCAGAGATACTGCCTTAAATTCGATTAACTGCCAGGGAAAGTGTGCTAATGACAACTTTCCGAAAAAATAAAGCCTGCTTAAGTTTCCTTTCCTGCATCAACAGCATCAATTATAACAGTGTGTTTATTTCGTCTGTCAATATTTGAACGAGTGAACTGATGATTCTGCGAGACATTATATTCAAAAAATGTGTGACGATTATATGGCGGCGATACCAGCCAGCATTTATCAACTTACTGCTGAGCGATAACATATCATTCTGAATACTGTTCAGAGTGATGTGGTATTTGTTGCGTTCTGTTGAAAATGAACTTCTTTTCTAAATGCATGCACCTTTAAACACGTTAGAATCCTATATGTATGCACCTTTAAACACGTTAGAAATTATTATATTATGTTAATTACTAGAGAAATCAATTGTTTACCACAGAGAGTCAGAAGTTGGAATCAGGATAGAATGTGGTTGCAAAAATGTTATTAAAGAAAAAATGTAACCGAGGATGAACTTAGAAATTGTCTTCACAAGTTGTTTTGAAGACAAGAGTACTGCCCTTCAACATAAACAGGTGTCTCAATAGTTTGGTCAAACAGTGTGATTATTATTGCCATATGAATATAGCCTGAACATTTTTTACAAAAATATGGCACACACCGAAATGACTTAAGTGTGTTGAGGGATACCACATATTATATGATTATGAAATAAACCCACAGAAAGAGGAACCACCTGCGACCATGTAATCCCTCTTCTCGTGAACCCCGATACAAACAGACTGTAGATCTGTGTCTGTATGCTGCTCTTTTATTTGCCCAGTGTAGTAAGGAGGGGTCAATTATCCAGATTACTGAAACATATTAACTGAAAAAGTCAAAACGCTTATATCGAAGGTATGACCAGGATGGCTTTCGATCTTGTCTGATGATGCCATGCAGCACTTTTTTGGTGTCTAGATATATTGCTGCGCCTATACGGAATTCGTAAGGTCATCTGTTAGAAGGCAGTTCTGAGTACATCATGTATTTTTTAAATATATTTGCTATTGTTGACAGCGTAATTAAAAGAAGGTAAACGCTGATTAGTTTTTGATTGCATAAAGCGTAACTGGATGGACAGTTTACGTTTCAATATGTAAATTTGATGTCTACAGACCTAAATTGATGACTGTAATTTTATGGAGATGGAGATAGAAACGCTAATTCACTTACACGAAAAAGACAGAAAGTACTACTAGAAATAAAGCCTTATAGAGTAGTTTTAAGACATCGCTAGTATCTCAATGGCTGTAGGAACCGGCTATGTGATTTCTTTTGAAGTTGTCCATTATCTTTTTGAAATAAATTGAATTTTTAGGGTCACTCAAGTTCTACATATAATATACGTATGTATGAACATACCTTTTACATAAAAATCTTTTTCGAATAACCATGCAATATAGAGTGAGAAAACCCACTCCCGTACCGGCCATAAATGCACGATAGCATATAAGCTACGAAATACTATAAATGTGCACAGAGCATTCTGAGTTATTATTGTATTACCCGATAATGCTTTCGAAGCCAATGCATTAGCTAACTGCCAAATTGGTCTAGCAGAAATAAATTCATCTTGGCTGGAGTATTGGTATACTGTCTGTCTCCCAGCAAACACTGAAATTGGAGCCCTGAACTGTAATTAGATATTTCAGGAATATGTCTGCAATTAATTAATATGTTAAAATTCAAACATTGAGACATAAATTTTCTTACTTGAATCATTACCGTTTACGATTGTTTCGTCATTTGATTTAAAATATGGCAAACAGGCAAATTGTCATATCTGAACAAATTTTTCTTACACTGTTAGTCCACAGAAGTACAAAGTCTGCCGTTAAAGTACATTGCGCAGCCAATACCTGAGCTATCGGTAAATAGTAATTGGGAGTTTATCAGCCAAGTTGTATCGTGGATAACCGGGATACCATTGTAATTTGGACAAAAATGTAAACCAAAATCTTAGATCCTCTTTCACCTCAGAAGCTTCCCATTAATGATGATGCTTTTCAGGAACCAAGCCAACTGTGAACAAAGTCATTGAGCAATTTTGAAAATGGCGTGCATACTAGGGTTGACTTTGCGAGAAGAAAAGTGAGCTCTTGGTCCAAAATAATGTAAAGAAATATGATCGGATAATTCATTTAGAATTTCTTTTACAATATCTTCCTCTGGATAACTGTACAGGTCCTTATTCAGTGAAGCAAGCTTTAGATGTGAGTGACCTAATGGTGTTTTTTAACTGATCTCTTGATGAGGTACTGGTCTTTTACGAAAAGCATTGATCTTGGATGTGAATTGCCGCTATTTGTGCAAGCATGCTTACATCTACAATTCTTGGCATACGGGCATTAGCACAAAATGTACTTTGTGAATGGCCCATGACATGTATCTGTTCTATTAACTGGTTGTGGTAAACTTAGTAAACTACTAAAAAAAACGTATTTGTAGGCATAGTCATTATTGTAATCCACAAATCGCTACTTAATACAAACCGTTTTTGCAACTGATTTTTTTGTCTCAGCATATGTACTCCACGCCTGAAAAAACTGCGAATAGTGGTCATGTAAGAAGCCCAGAGCAAGTCTGTGGGTGTTCAATAAGATATATATCCATGAAGACAAGGAGTCCATCAGACCATTGTTCTATATTTCTAACATTTTCTGCACCATCAAGGTAACCTTCACTAGATAAAACAAGTATTGCATCATTATCTGAATTAAACCCGAAAACTTTAATGACATTAATTGATGTCCTTCCCTTACCAAATATTTGTGGTATTTGAGTACTCACATAATCATGGTAAAATTGGAATAATAGTATGCGATACAAGAAAATTTGAATCTTGGAATTGACTTTCAGGAACAAGTCCGGAGGAAGTGATCTGAGTCCCTATATTTCCAGCCCCTTGATACTTTACTCAAATGCGTTTACATATGACTCGCTATGTTCTAGTAGGAGGTTAACATCTTCATAACCACTATTTTGTCTGTTTTGTCTGTCTGGATTTCTGCCGATGCAAATTGCGAGACCAGTAGTTTTGGTGGAGAGTTGCCCCTGCTGTGGGCAGCATTTTGGAAGGCTTCCTGCAACTGGCTTCTTTGCTGGTGGTCTGTCTTGCTGTCTCCTTGGTGTCACATAGATAACTATTCCGCACGTGTACATTCCCTCGCTCGTCTTACCATTTGCATGATTACAATAAACACGATTATGAAATGACATTTCAGACTTGCAGACACTAAAACAAACCAAACAAATGTTCATTCGAGACTTAAAATTATTAAACGAAAATTCGACCAAATCACGCGGCAGCAATACGACAACTAAATCTATTTGAAAGATTTTACCTTTCCTCTACAAAGTCTGTTGCAAATTTAATGGGCAGAACTACTTTTGAATTTCCATGAAGATCACGGGAATTGCTAATCGGGTCTTCCAAATTTTTGCGACGAATACTACTCAGAGTGAAATGAGATCAGTATAAGCAGACGGTCATCACTGCAGATGGTTACACAAAATTAAACGCTTTTATTTCAGAAAATAAACAAATGATCTTAATCATATAATTTATATTATGCAAATGATATTGCTATGATATATGGTATGAAATGTACGCTGATTTTTAATATCAACGAAAATGTATCAACAATGTAAATAATGTTTCTATAATCATATTTTCGGTTGCTATACGTTTTTTAAATAAAGAAAAAAGATGATATTCATTGGATGGATGTCCTTTACAGGAAAAAGTCACGCTTTTGTAAAGAAAATGAATAAACAGAATATATTTTCTGGTAATAACATAAAATGTTTGCTTTTTCCATACGGAACCTTCTTTCACAACTTTTACTTCATCGGTTTCAAGTCTGTTTTCATATAATTACAGTTCTCGGAACGAATATTAATTTTTGCACTGAAACATGATGTTTTAAGGGATAACCAGGCTGATTTAAAACGGAAAAACCAAATATGATTTATCACAGTAATTCATCTGATGTCAAAAGCAGAAGAGAGCTAATAAAAGATATATCATGGGGTCGAATATTTTTGTGTCTGATAGTTTGTAATGTCCATACTTTCTGAAAAGGCTTATATTATGCCTTAAAATATCAAAAAGGTTTTTGTTAGACCTTAAGATATCAAGAAGGCTTTTGTTAGACCTTAAGATATCAAGAAGGCTTTTGTTAGACCTTAAGATATCAAAAAGGCTTTTGTTAGACCTTAAGATATCAAGAGGGCTTTTGTTAGACCCGAAGATCAAGAAGACTTTTGTTAGACCTTAAGATATCAAGAAGGCTTTTGTTAGACTTTAAGATATCTAAAAGGCTTTTGTTAGACCTTAAGGTATCAAGATCGTTTATCACTTAATGTGGTGTCCTACTTGATAATTCAAACCTGCTGAATGGCTAGCCGGTCCATAGAAACAAGACCGAGGGCAAATAGTTTTGAATAATAATCGACAATCCATTCAATAATTCTTTATGTATACGACACCAGAAATTAATTATCTTATTTCTTGATCAAGTTTTGATTTTAGATAAACAAAATATAGGCCTGTCTTAGGGCCGGGGGTTGTGTTAAATTGATTAATATTAGTATGATTTATGAAACGTTTAACAAATGTCACTATAATAAAATACTTACTTTACTGCTTACCCTTACCTTACGTTACCTTACCTTACCTTATATGGAGCTGGACAGCTACAATTAAATGTATAATATATAATTAGCATAGACTATATCCTGGTATATCTTAAGTATTGTAAAAGAGAAAAATCGCATTATTGAAAGCAGTGTATTCTGTTTAGAAACGATCTACAAAAACATGTAAAAACTGAACTGGATCTATTAAGAGAAATATTCAACTCACTTTTTTACTTTTTTTATTCTCAGCAATAATGTATTTTATTTTGGTTTAACTTATAGAACTGTTAAAATGAATTATTTGTACAAGAGCTGCGATGACGTCTCTTTTTTATGCTAGTGATTTGATTTACATACAATTTTCTGTTCATATTTGGAACCTGAAAATACAGTAAAAATGAATAGCATTTTTAGTTACAAATATTTTGAATGTTTAAACAGCAATAAATCAAACGTGAAAAAACAGGGTAATTCAATATCCCAAAACATAAAACATAAAACAAGTTTTTAAATGTCAAGCGTACTTCTATGCAACCAGACCTATTGGTGGTGACTTTTCTTTTTTTACAATGATACATAACGATGTTTGTACTTTAACTTTAAGAGCCTCTTTTGCCGAGCGGTTCAGGTCGCTGACTTCCAATCATTTGCCCCTCACCGATGTGGGTTCGAGCCTCGATCGGGGTGTTGAATACTTAATGTGAGGCAGCCGTACATCTGACTTACGGAAGGTCGGCGGTTCTACCCAGGTGCCTGTCCGTGATAAAGTAATGCGCGGAGGGGCACCTTGGATCTTCCCCGAACGTTAAAAGGTGGAAAGTTACCATATGACCTATAAATATATCGGTGTGACGTTGAGCCTACAAAAAGTACTTTCTTTTAAGCTCACCTGAGCAATGCTCAGGTGAGTTTTTCTGATCACTCGATGTCCGACGTCCGTCGTCAGTCGTCTGTCTGTCGTCTGTCTGTCAACATTTAGCTTGTGTATGTGATAGAGGCTGTATTTTTCAACTGATCTTCATGAAATTTGGTCAGAATTATTACCTTGATGAAATCTAGGCCGAGTTCGAAAATGGGTCATCTGAGGTCCAAAACTAGGTCACTAGGTCAAATCAAATAAAAACATTGTGTATGCGATAGAGGCTGTATTTTTCAATTAATCTTCATGATTTTGGTCAGAATGATTACCTTGATGAAATCTAGGCCGAGTTCGAAAATGGGTTATCTGGGGTCAAAAACTAGTTCACCAGGTCAAATCAAAGAAAAACATTGTGTATGCGATAGAGGCTGTATTTATCAATTAATCTTCATGAATTTTGGTCAGAATGATTGTCTTGATGAAATCTAGGTCAAATTTAAATATGGGTTATCTGGGGTCAAAAGTAGGTCATTAGGTCAAATCAAAGAAAAACATTGTGTATGCAATAGAGGCTATATTTTTCAATTGATATTCATGAAATTTAGTCAGAATAATTGCCTTGATGATATCTAGGATAAGTTTGAATATAAGTCATCTTGGATCAAAAATTAGGTCAGTAGGTCAAATCAAAGAAAAACCTTGTGTTTGCGATAGAGGCAGTATTTCTCAATTGATCCTTATGAAATTTGGTCAGAATGATTGCCTTGATGAAATCTAGATTGAGTTTGATTATTGGTCATCTGGGATCAAAAAGTAGGTCACTAGGTCAAATCAAAGAAAAACCTTGTGTATGCAATAGAGGATGTATTTTACAATTGATCTTCATGAAATTTGGTCAGAATGATTGCCTTGATGAAATCTAGGTGAAGTTTGAATATGGGTCATCTGGGGTCAAAAAGTAGGTCACTAGGTTAAATAAAAGAAAAACCCTGTGTATGCGATAGAGGCTGTTTTTTATTTTCAATTGATCTTCCTGAAAGTAAGTCAGAATGATTGCCTTGATGAAATCTAGGTATAGTTTGAATATGAGTCATCTGTAGTCAAAAAGTAGGTCACTAGGTTAAATCAAAGAAAAACCTTGTGTATGCGATAGAGGCTGTATTTTTCAATTGATCTTCATGAAATTTGGTCAGAATGATAGCCTTGATGAAATCTATGTCAAGTTCGAATATGGGTCATCTGGGGTCAAAAACTAGGTCACTAGGTCAAATCAAAGAAAATATTTGTTTTTGCTCCAATTTTAATGATAATTGGTCAGAATATTTTTTCCATGAAATCACTAGGTCAAACATGCTTACACTGTTATGGTGTATTATGGTGTGTTTCTCAGGTGAGCGACCTAGGGCCATCTTGGCCCTCTTGTTTTCTTTAGTCAGACTACCGGTGTACTTTAGAGATATAACAGAAGTACACCTATGTCCTCTTGCATTTATGTTCTGTTGTTTAAAGCGACTAACCCACACACTGTAATTTGTGATTTTTAAAAAACATATCACCGAAAGGCAAAATGCCGCCACTGTTTCATATATTTACCTGAAACTTAATGGATGATCAGTTTCTAGTTTCCAGAATTACGGGAACATTCGAGTTTTCGCAATTTTTCTAACGCACTTTTATAAACCGTTGCAACGATTTACTTTTGTAAACACTGATGAATATATATAGAACGATACTATGCCCCAACGATAACTTGATATTTACAAACATGACTATAAATAGATTAAAATGGAACATAAGGAATTCAACATTTTTCTAACATGTTACAATCTTAATATTTCTAGCTTTTGTACCAATTACAAATTAGCTCAGTGGTAAAGCATACAGTCCATGTTCAACAGATCTTTTGCCGTGCGGGTTCATAACTCAGCATCGACATTAAATTTTTATTTCACTTTCGCATTAACATTTAGATTCTTTCACGAACTCTGTGACAACACAACAGAAGAGTATCTTAAGCCGATATGACAGATCAGAAAAGTTTAGCATTATATCAGACATGATATTGATTATATGCATGCATTTAAGCCATACAAATAATAAACATACTGTTGTGTTATATAAAGACATTTTGTTTTATTCGTTTTCGTTTTTGTTCCCTCATTTTGTTTCTTTCTTTGATGGTTTGTGTTTGCATGTATGTCTTTATATAGGTATCGCATAGTATTATGGCGTTTTAAAATGTAAACAAACAAAACATTAAGGTGGTAGGGTAGCAGTTTCGAATTATGGCCCCAGTCGATTTTTTTATATATTTAGGGTAGGTTTGTATTAATATTAATGCTTTAATTATTGAAAGTTTATTCTACAAGAAATCAATGTGTACTTACTTGTAGCTTTAAATAGCAGATGCGAAAATTTTGCTACACCTAGATCCATAAATTATGTGAGTCATTATTTCTGGAGGCAGATTTAAACGAATCTAGTGTTTTCTGCAGCAAAACGGACAGTAAGTGTCTTTGACCTGCCTTTTCTCCTAAAACTTGGTAGTTGACAAACACTTTGCTTAGCATGGCTTTACAACTTAAGTGTAATTGTATGAAAGTACACAAACGAGTGTATGGCATGTGTTGGAAGTAAGGAAAATATGCTCAGATTTTCTTGATTTTAAGAGTACTTAAGGGCAGACTTTCATGTCTCTCCTTTTAAAGTTGACCACATGGGTCAGAATTACTGGTTTCATTTTGAAGCTTACCTTAGTGCAATATCACAATGTAAAGCAGAAGTACTGTTCTTTTTGTACTTGTAACCTATAAACAAAAACAGTTGAGAATTGTGGATTTGCTTAAAATCTAGCCTACAAACGCTCCCCTGCCACATAACATAAAATTAAGTCTATACACTACGTTTACGATGCAGTCAGTGATTCCTCGTTGGCCGAGTAGTTAAGGTATTTGTATTATACTTTTTCGACGGGAATTCGATTCCCAGACCAGACCCGTAAAAATTTGTTTTTAAAACTGTATTTAATTTCTTTTTCTTTAATACGATTCAACGAAGATAAAACGATGGCATATTTTTTCTCAACTAGCATAAAGGGATTTGTTATAGTACATGTGATTAGATATAAGATAAATTGTACATAGAAAATGTGACGATCTAGACCAGATTTTATTGTACTCCAATAAAATATTCAATTATTCAGTTACGTTTTTATTGAAAGAACTTTGCATAAAAGAGGACAGATGTAAGAGTGAAATTAGTTGAAACCCATTTTCTTTCTGAAGATGATGAGAGATTAAGCAGTTATAGATAAAATGATGAAAACTGTAAATTTATTTCACCAATGGACAGATTCAATAACGCGAACAGGTCAGTGTTCAAACGGAGAACAGACACTTACAAGCATATGAACCAAGTTAAAAAGTTCTGATATCATCCCCAAGTCTGCAGACGAAGTACAAAATTTGATATTCACAAAAAGAAGGACCTATCCTATTCATATAATCAAGACATTGCTAGAAACTCTTACTGTGATGAAACAGCATTTGTGTTTAATTATGCATTTTTGCAATCATTAATGAGAGCTAATTAAAAATAGAATTAGTTTTAACTACATGTTACTTTAGCTACACATAATGTTTTAGCAATAAAATAATATAATATCTAGTTGATAACTATGTCATTTGGAATGTAGATAAAAATTTCTACAAATGTCCCTTTCATTTCAATGTTTTAAGCTTAGTTTGCACTAAAGGGGGTAAAGAGGCTTGGTACATTTCACTACCTCTTATAAATTGCCAAATTGATTCATCTCTGTTAGTGCTATGCCTGATGTTTTTTGTGTGTTTTAAACGGTTGTTCCGATATATTTTATTAAAAATCACAACAGCAATTACTAAGTGCTCTATCATGTTGTGGCTGTACATAATTTCCATGTATTTGAACCCTTTTTATATAATATAACATTGTCTTGGTTGCAAGCGCCTTTGAACGTGAAATTGATCATGAAAAAGGCGCTATATAAATCTGGTATAATAATAATAATAATAATAATAATAATAATAATAATAATAATAATTCAAACAGAGCTTGTTCTCAGACAGGTTTAAATTACGTACACAAGTCTAAACAGTACCAGTTGGTTTTTGCAGGACAAAATCGTTATAAAATACTCCCGTGTTACTAAATTGACAGTTATTACCATGGAAGCGATTCGTGCTATAAGTACAAGATAAGTTAGCAACATTTACATATTCTTCTAATGACCTAACCTTGAGTTCATTTTACTGACGCACTATATATCTTTATTTTGCTCAAGGGAAATCAAGAAATTATTTCGTACTTCATACTGATATAAAGTAGCTTTCTTATTTCTTTCATTCGTTTTATAGCGTGGAGGACAGTTTCATCCGTAACATGAGTGATCACTTTATGTACAAAACGTTTTATGATAACTCGCTGACGCAGATATCTAATATGTAAATAAAACAGATTAATTGTATAAAATTGTATACTATTGTTTTACTAAACTGGTACTAAATTGTTATCCTTTAAGTTGATACTTCCCTTGCTGTGCAATTAGACCTTAAAAACACAAAGAGTAAAACAATTTTGCCTTTCTAACAGAAAATAAAGATGGCATGACGTGTTTTTAGCTCTTGGAAACGTATTATGCCAAAGCGGATATGGGCCTCTCCAAACTTAAGAGCAAAGGTCCAAAAGGAATACACACGCAACTTCGTTAAAGCAAAACAATAACAGATATTTTCACAAAAATACTGTAAATGGGAAAGTATTGGTGATGTTTTATTTTTTGTTAATTTTGTCGAATTCATCTTAGACGCGAATTCAAGAAAATCGTGAATATTTAGCATCAATTTCTATCATTTTCTATAATCGGGCGAAATTATATTGTGTTTTTATTTTCGAAATTTCTCGATTTCACATTAGCTTTTAAATTATTATAAATTTGATTTTACAAAAAAGATTTGGGCCAAAGGAATTTTACGGAAATCACCAAAAATGTCCGGCCATTTTTACAGTTGTCTGCTCTCGAATTTATGACCTTGAAAAATTGTCAGTTGGATGTGAAATCGCGAAGTTTACATCTCGAGAAATTGCCTAATTTTGCAGTACAAAGACAAGTTCAACAATATTTGACAACGATGAGAAAATAGAGAAAAAACCCCATAACATATGAAAAGCATCATATAGCGACAAGTAGCATAAACACCATAGTAGAGTTAAAACCAATGAAATATGCAAACATTCTCAGTTTTAATAGCAATAACAATGCAGGAAAAATTATTTAACGACATTGAAAAAATCAATTCTACATACAAAGTGTAATTAATGCAGTTGTTTCCGTGTATCTTAATTTAGACTTTGTCCTTTATATTATTTTTAATTTTGTCCGTTAGTCCGGCCATTATAACGGTAATGAAATCATAGTAAGTTTTAGTTTAGAATTGTCTTCAACTGGCTTTATCCCTAAAAAAAACAACGACAAGTAGCCGATAACCATTCATGTGTGCGTTATTGTTTCTGTTCTACTTCTTTACTATTAATGTTGTCAAGCTGTCATGCATTCCTTTACAAAGAATTTCCTTGCCGGCTGATTTATAACCTGTTCATCAGGAAGACGTTTTCCATTGCCAACTCTTTGTGAGTTCAAGACAAGAACGCTTTCTCATAAATACAGCCAAAACTCTTCGATGTCAAGTTCTTAAATGACAATTTGATGGATATAATATACACAAATGGTGTGCTGAAAAAAGATCTTTTATAATAAGAAAACGATCTGGGTTTTTTGTCTCTGAATTTTATGCATGTTTATATAACATTTGTACGATCATGTGCAAATTAAAAAAATCGAGAAGCACGTTATTTTTCAAAAATTGCATTTTACATAAATTCAGAAAATACAGACATCATTCGTTGATGATTCCGAAAAGAATGTTTTTACAGGTTTTACTATTTTGACATTGGGCAAATAAAAAAAGTGTTTCCTTTAAACCTTTTTTATCAATACTAAAAGCACAATTTAGGGAATGATCTAACTAAGAACATGAATGATCGCACAAATGGTTTTTATCAAGAAATAGGGAAGCTATTACCATTTTTCTACTTTGCTGTTGTCAGTCCAACAAAGATAATGACGTCGAATTTTCTGTTCTAATTAACATTAGTCTTTATAAATATTTATCAGTGGCATCAGCCATGGATATTATCGACAAGTAAAAGTTTTGTAATAGATATTAAGTATAATTTTCTTCAGCGTTTTCATGAAATTACAACAACTCAGTAACGAAAAGGAATCTTTTTATCCGTTACTCCATTTAGTAAGGTAGCTTGATGCAGCCAGTCTAATCACTGCATTAACATATGTAATGATAAAAATAATGTATTTTCAGTTGACGGAAGTTGGTCTTTAATACCGATTGGTAAAAATCTCTGACTTCATATCACCAGTGACGGTTCGACACCTTGCTTTGGGTGTAGAATCATTTTTGTGTACAAAACTATCTTTTTAAAAACTCAGTTTCCAACTTGCCTTTGGCAGGGCAGGTCAGTAGATCTAGTTCTGCCCGCTAATGAAATAAAAAACAAACAAAAAAGACCAACAAACAATACCTTAAGGGGCACTTAAGCGTCTCTCAGTCAACAAACGCTAGAAAAGCTACCATAATATGGCATAAATAGTCTCGGCGTGATCATAAACCAACATAATTTACAACTGACATGATGCCCAATTCCACCATATTCTGCAGACGTTTTTACTAGAATTGGGTATGTGTAACACTATAATACTGTCAGTGTTATCATCCAGTGAGGCCGAGTGTACTGTTACGAATTTATACGTTCAATGTCTATTTATTTCTCCCAAAGAAAGCGCTTCTATTTCTGAGCTTAATATAGTTTAATGGCTTTTTGTGTAAGTGTCATACATTATTCACAATGTTCCTTGTAATTGTGTATAAATCGTGTCAGGAAATGCAATAAAAGTTTTAAGGTAAATAAACAATATGTCATGTTGTTTTAGAATCAGCATCCTTGCATCGTAAGTTGGGGTCTTTCCCCGGTACTTGGATACTATTTTAAGTGAAATTAAGACAACGATTGATGAGTACCCTTCTTGTCAAAAGTGCGACTCAGTGTCAAATGAAAGCAAGGTTTCTTTATAGGAAGTCAAGCACACCACCCTGTCTTTTAAACTGGCTGAATTTCCTTCTGAGGCAATGCCGCTTTGGGAGAAAAACAGTTTAATTAAATTCTACATTTGATTCAAAAGTGCAGACCGTCCTTAAACCGGCGAAAAACTGCTGGTATTAACGTAGTGTCTTGTCAGTATTGTTTTTTAAAGCTGCTATAAAGCTCCGGTATAAGATTTATGATTCAAAAAGCATACTCATTCCGTCAGAGAAATAAATTAATATTTATAATGAGCGTTACGTATTAGAGTTACGACTAAAAGTCACTTAAATCAAAGATATATATGCTGTCGAACTCGATATTTCTTCGACATATTTAGATACACTGCAAATACCTGTTAATGTTACAAGTGCTTCTTTTAACTAAGAAGTGTACAAATTTCGTTATGCGGATAAAGCTGGTATTCCAATAATAATTGCGGTCTACATGTCCTTCATTTTTTCTATTCTTTAGTAAATATGTGTACAACCAATGAAGATAGACAATCAGTTCTTAACATTTTTATTACTGGAAACTCTTAGAGGCATTCTTATGTGTATATGTGCTAATACATGTATGTTTGAATATAGATTTATGTTATTGTAAGTATGTGCTATCGGATATATCTTTGTTAGCAGAGATGTGATATAATATAAATTTAATGAGTTAAAATATTTAATATTTGTTCAATGGATTGCTAATCATCGTTCCTCATTCATTGTTTGATAAAATTACAGAACGATTATCTCATCTAAAGGACACATTAATTGATAAACCGTTCACCTATTCAATCAGTTATTAATATATTATCTATCCTTTTCTCTAAAGATTGGAGGGCCTCCCACTCATCGTTTGCCTGGTTCAAATCAAGACCCTGACATCATTTTTATTTGTATAATATTATTGCTTTTCATATAGTTTAATGAATTCTGTGTAGAAATTACTCTTGGCAAAAAACAATAATTTTCAAGACATACAGGTGCATTTCATTAATGTTGTATGTATGCATTTATGCAATAACTTTGCCAAAGAATGTATATGCAGTAACAATATGCATTTGGAGCTTGTTCCAATGTAATAGAAATTGGTTAAAATCATGTAATAGAGTATCAAAAGACATACAAGGTAAAACAATATCGATAAATAAATCTGCCAGAATGTTTGAAAGGAACTGTTACTCTCAACTATTGAGAATTCCAAAGCCTCTTAAATAAAAATACAGAAATAGATTCATCAGTATACTTCTACAAATGTCAATTGAACATCTCGTTGCATAATTTGCATGTCACTTGACAAATATAAAATTATGTAGATTCTATAGAAGAAAATGTTTAAGTAAGCTGCAAAAGGAGGCTATTATTTCCAATCCTGGAAATATTTTTCCATATAACTCAAAATTTTTATTAATTTCGAGTAATCTTGCATATAAATATTTTGAGTTGTATGGAAAAATATTAGTAAACTTTATCCCGTTGCCAACATTTTTTATGTCACAACAGAAAAATTGAATTTCCGTCGCGTGTATTAGTGTTACGAAATTCAATTTTTCTTTTGTAACATAAAAAATGTTGGCAACGGGATAAAGCATTCTCTTTGCAGTCATAGTTGCTGCTCGTAACTAGATGTCAATCGCCCATAGCAAAGCGAAAATGCAGGGTTATGTATTAAATACTTCTATCAAGTTTCTTCACTGTGTTTATCATAAGTTTATAATAAGTTGCAAATGGATAAGAAACAATGGAATATTTCACAGATGTTATGAAACTGATATTGTACAAATGTGTATATTTATTTAAGCCCTTGTTTTAATATTATAGTATAAATATGTTTAAAATGGTCGGAGCAAAGCAAACTATACAAATTTATGGACTTTGATCAAAATGTCACTTCCTGTAGTTTGCTAGTAAATAGTTCAGCAGGCAATTATACGTACAATACCAGGGTAAGCGGTGACACAAAATGCAAATCAAAAACAGAGACACTGATATTTTTAAGAAAATAGCTTCAAGTTTGTTATTATATACATATACGTATAATCACATAGTTTTTAGCTCGACTATTCGAAGAATAGTCTAGCTATTCTACTCACCCTGGCGTCGGCGACGGCGTCGGCGTCACACCTTGGTTAAGTTTTTGCATGCAAGTAGCAAGTACATACAGCCATCAATTAAAGGCATATAGCTTTGAAACTTATTTTATCTTTTTCTAGGTCAATTACCAACCTCTCTGGGTCAAGTCCCATAACTCTGACATGTATTTTGAGCAAATTATGCCCCCTTTTGGACTTAGAAAATTTTGGTTAAAGTTTTACATGCAAGTTATTATCTCCAAAACTAATGCAGATATTGAATTGAAACTTCACATGTGTCTTCGGGGTTATAAAACTAGTTGATAGCAGGAAGTCCCATAACTCTGACTTTCATTTTGGCCAAATTATGCCCCCTTTTGGACTTAGAAAATTCTGGTTAAAGTTTTGCGTGCAAGTACATACAGCTATTTCTAAAAGGCATATAGATTTGAAACTTATTTTTTCTTTTTCTAGATCAATTACAAACCTAACTGGGTCAAGACTCATTACTCTGACATGTATTTTGAGCAAATTATGCCCCCTTTTAGACTTAGAAAATTTTGGTTAAAGTTTTACATGCAAGTTACTATCTCCAAAACTAATGCAGATATTGATTTGAAACTTCACATGTGTCTTCGGGTTATAAATCAGTTGATAGCAGCAAGTCCCATAACTCTGACCTTCATTTTGGCCAAATTATGCCCCTTTTGGACTTAGAAATTCTGGTTAAAGTTTTGCGTGCAAGTTACATACAGTATTTCTAAAAGGCATATAGATTTTAAACTTATTTTTTCTTTTCTAGATCAATTACCAACCTCACTGGGTCAAGTTCCATAACTCTGACATGTTTTTTGAGCAAATTATGCCCCCTTTTAGACTTGAAAATTTGGTTAAAGTTTTACATGCAAGTTATTATCTCCAAAACTAATGCAGATATTGATTTGAAACTTCACATGTGTCCCTTCAGGGTTATAAAACCAGTTGATAGCAGCAAGTCCCATAACTGTGACCTCATTTTGGCCAAATTATTCCCCTTTTGGACTAACCAAATTCCTTGGTTAAAGTTTTGCGTGCAAGTTCATACAGCTATTACTAAAAGGCATAATAGATTTTAAACTTATTTTTTTTTCTCTAGATCAATTACAACCTCACTGGTTAAGTTCCATAATCTGCATGTATTTTGGGTAATTATGGCCCCTTTTGGACTTTGAAATTCTGGTTTAAATTTTTCAACTGCAAGTATCTATCTCCAAAACTAATGCAGATATTGAATTGAAACTTCACATGCGCCTTCGGGGTTATGAAACTAGTTGATAGCAGCAAGTCCCATAACTGATATGCATTTTGGTCAAATTATTCCCCCTTTTGAACTTAAAACTCTTTTGATATTTAACCTTTTTGGGTAATATTTTCCTGCTTCTGGGACAATATTTTGAATAGTCGAGCTTGGCTGTCTTACGGACAGCTCTTGTTATTATTGTAACGGAAAGGATACATAAGATTCTTTTAGTGCTACTTTAATAGCCAGATAAAGATTATAAATAATAGTTAGTTTACTCTTAATGACACACATAACAACATTATTTATATATGATAACGATTGACTTTTGTATATGTTTATACTGCCACAGTGTAAACTATATCATACGGTATGTTTTAATTGTAGGACTGTGGCCCTTCATGTTTGTAGTTTTGGCTTTTGCAGTCATATAGAGACTTCATTTATGGTTTGATTTGATACAAACTTGCAAAATATCTTTAACAACAATTATTTAATAACTCTTGGATTCCATGATGAATCTGTCAGATCCATTCATAGGTTCTGGAGTTACGGCCCCTGAATTACCCCTGAAAGACCCAAAATTTGTTAACTTTTGTACCTTGTGAACACGATAGAAGTGACATTTTATATTTGATTTTAACCACACTTACACACAACTTAAGCCACAATCCAATCAGATCTCGGTTCCTTTCGAAAACCGGCTAGATTCCATCATGAGTTCTAGAGTTACTGCACCTGAAAGGGGCAAAATTTACTATTTTGGCCCTTCAGCTATATAGAGGTTTTAGTTATATTTTGATTTGACACAAACTTGCACAGAATAATTATCTTGATGATCTCTATGCCTGGATCGAAACTGGGTCATGTTGAATCAAAAACTAGGTCATCAGGTCAAATTAAAGGAAAAGCTTGTTAACAACCTAGAGGCCACATTTATAACCCTATCTTCATAAAACTTGGTCAGAATGTTTATATGGGGTCAAAAACTAGGTCACCCGTTCAAATCAAAGGAAAAGCTTGTTAACTCTATTGAGGCCACATGTAAGACCCTATCTTCATGAAACTTGGTCAGAATGTTTATCTTGATTTTTCCTAGGCCAAGTTTGTTTGAAACTGGGTTATATGGAGTCAAAAACAAGATCACCCGGTCAAATCAAAGGAAAAGCTTGTTAACACTCTTGTTCATTTGATGTGCATGAAACTTGGTCAGAATGTTTGTCTGCATGAAATATCGGATGAATTTTTAGGTCACCAGGTCAAATCAAAGAATAAGCTTGTTTACATCATAGGAGCACATTTGATTCTATCTTCATAAAACTTAGAATATTTGTTATCATGAAGGCTTGGATAATCTCAAATCTGGGTCACGTGGGGTCAAAATCTAAATCACTAGGTCAAATTAAATGAAAGCTTGTATACACTCTGGAGGCCACGTTTTCGTTCCAATCTTTCCGAAACTTTGTTAGAATGTTTGTTTATATAAAATTTTGGATAAGTTCGAATCTGGGTCATGTGGGATAAAAAATATGTCACTAGGTCAAATCAAAGAAAATGCTTGTTTACATTCAAGAGGCCACATGTTTGATCCAATCTTTATGAAAATTGGTCAGGATATTTGTCTTCATGAAATCAGTAAGCGAAACATGTTTACACTGTTATGGTGTCTTTCTCCGGTGAGCGACATAGGGCCATCTTGGCCCTCTTGTTTCAAATTTTAAGATGCAACCTGTGGTTGTTTGAGAGTACTGTGCTCTAATATGGTCACAAGAACAAACAGCCAGTTTTAAATCTTATTTTATTACATGATTGTCTTCAATATTACAAGCTTTTGTATATAACACTCTAGAAATATTAAAAAAAAATTTAAAAGATGGAGCCGTAATGACAATCTGCAATGTACGTATTTGCCTTACGTAAGTTCGGCATTCTCAAGTTTCTACGCAGTCATTTGCATATTGAGAAAGAATACCGTATTGCCCAATGAGATTACGCTGTTATCAAGCATGCCGTTTAAGCTCTCCAATGTATACTAAAACAATTGCTATTCACCAAAACGAGTTATCAGCCAGCAATTATCAACATAACTCATTTATGCATCAGACATGTGTCATTCTGACGCAAGGGGTTAAACCGTTTTGTTTTATTTGATCTCTAGTATTGTGCCTACCAATTGTACTATTTTAAAAGCGTAAGAAAGTTTGCTGGCTAGAAAGCAAATTAAGTAATAAATTTCATACTGTACTGGTAATTATGGTAATAGTTACAACAAAAATACATACATTGATTTCGCGTTTACCCCCAAAACGGGTACAAAGTTTGTAATTGTTTCTTCGTACAAATGTGATATGTTTTATTATTATTTAACAATAAAATATGGACACGATATTAGGTAAATTATATAAATCACATGGAACAGATCTAGCTTATACCAAACTAAACTGAGCCATTTTCCAAACAAGTTCCTGTCAAAACGTCTGACATTTTTAGTGGGGTGAAGATTTAGAGAAAATTCTGCGAAACATGGGATTGTTTTAAAGGATGACACTTATATTAGGCATACATTTGATAGTTTGCATTATTTGTGCAATTACAACACGAACTCGAATACTAGGAAAATGATTGATCAAGACATATGTTTACAAATTTTTGTCTCTTTACCTGCAACATGCAAGGCAATGACATGAAAAACAGTATATATCACAGCTCGAAATGAAATGACTCGCAACATCGTTAGAGAAAATAAATAAGTTCCCATTATAGCTGATAAAATCAAGGCAGCACGATATCAGTAAAATAAATCACACTTAGCTACACACAAACTTTTCTGTTTTACTAGATGAAACGGGGATGTTTCCATAACATCAGGGTTTAATCAATAATTCTAAAATAATTTGATAAGAAGGTGCATAACTGCCTTAATTTGTATCGTGTTCTAGCACGTTTTCAAAAGTTAAATAATAATATGATCATGATTTCATACTGACCTAGCTATTTGTCCTCGGGCAGTCGTATTTGCCCGCGACCTTTGGCCTTGGGCTAATACGACAACCCTCGGACAAATAAAAAGGCCATCATGAAATCACTAGATTAATAATTAACGATCATTGGCTCGTTCTTATGATTACATTGGTAAACATATAATGCTATTGCGGCGTAATCAAGATTTTACCTTTCAAAGGATTTTATTTTATTTTTAGCTTTGATATTTGTTTGCAAAAGTTTAGAATAAGATGTCTGATTTACATTTAAGAGCCTCAGGTGTGTTTCGATAACAAAAGAAAATATTTCATCATGTAAAACACGATTTTAAGATATATACTTCGTATATAATTTCCTAAGACTCTGATATTTGATTAAGCTCTTGTTCAAACCATTGTCTGAACTCTAAACGGGTAGACTAATTTTCGTAGTCTTCAGTTATCAATATATATCAAAATATTTCTTAAAATGATAAACCTTCTTACAACCTACGTTACAAATATCACAGGTGATTCCTAATTGACAGATGAAAATAACAACACAGTTTCACCGTATTGAGGTCACTTGTTGTTGATGGAATTCGTGCAGAATGGTAATATTATGCGTTATGTCTTCCGAAAATGAAATCAGAATAAGTCATTCATGTCGGCGCATATTCTGGCAAACACGAAAACTAATAATAATAATAATAATACGACATTTGTAATTATTTTCAAATTTCTTAGTAATTTCTTGTCAAGTTTATACGTTAATAGGCACGTTTATTTACAATCAACATTTACAATTAAAATAATAAAATTGGCAGAAAGAACAATTCTTAGAAAGTTATTGAATATTCTAAGCTTTTGCATGACAATCCATTTCACTCTGAAACAGCCAGATTCTTTCTTGCTGAACCGAGCTTTGTGGGCAGTTTAACTAAAAGTTTTGTCTGAAAATCGAAAACTCTTGTACAGGTGCTATTACACGAACCTAACTTTTGATCAAACGTTGTCACTGTTTCCTATGATAAGGCAATTACCCCTCTAATTCTAAATAAGGAAATTAACAGCCAACATTTTCATTGTGAACACAATTCATTTTAATGTGAAGATGCGAGTTTTTATACCTTTACACATGCAATAACTGCATGTGCAACGGATCAATGCGAAGGGTCAGCATTATGTGTGAAAGGCATATGATATTGTTTGATCATACAATTAACCCTTATCTGGACACGACTGATTTGCCTTTGCGACCAGAGTAGATCATGATCAGCCTGCACATCCGTGCAGTCAGATCAAGATCTGAACTGTTCGCCATTCAGTCAGTATCTTTTGGTAAGCACGTCTTTTAACAATTACTGGTAGTGTCCAAATTGAAAGATGGACAAGTTCATTATAGAAATTTAGTAGGGTAAGGGTAAGAGTTTTGATTTTGGTTTAGCGTTGTTTTTCAACAGTATTTCATTAACAATTACTTTATAAGGATATGTATGAAAAAATATCTATCTTTTACAATTACAAAAATATTTCCTCCATTTCATATTGATATATCACAAGAAGTTTATCTGTACAGATGGTCGTTAGTTGATTGTCGATGACGGCGATAGAGATTGTAGCAAATATATTTATACGAGAAATAGCGGCGGAACTTTTCATTACTCGCACTGTATAAAAGAAAATTTACAGCAAAATTTGTATAATAGACAATTTGAAAAATCTGCTGAGCATTCACTAACACAATGTCTTGATTTTCGTACAAATTGTTAATCATGATGTAAAATCTAATTCCATGACTTGGAACGTTTGTTATTAACAATACTATAGACACAAGCGTGAATGTACGAGTTATCCTCATCTGTGCCTTCGAGATAGTGTTTGTCCTTATCACATTGGTCCTCCGTTGCCGTTGTTGTACATGTCGCAAATGAAAGCGTTTTAGAGATATGATCACCACTGTGTTCAAAAGAAAAATGATGGCAAAAGGTATGACAAATGTTAGAGCTGTATCAACATAGATTAGAATAGATAACACGTGCAACATAGACGACTTTTCTTGAACGGAACAATGGTCACCGTGTACTTCCGCCGTTACGAAGAAATGACTGTTGAATAGAAGGCTGAAGGTGGTCACAGCTAAAGTGGCCATGTTAGCTCGGCGTTTCGTACAAAGCTCCGGCACTCTTAAAGAATGGCAAACAACAAGGTACCTGAAATTAAAAACAGTAAAAAGTATTTATATGCAAGTTTATTCAAAGCAATATCTTTTTACAAACAATTTAGGATAAATATATCCACGACATTAGTACAAAACACAATATTTGTGTATCTGATTTGATCTCGCCTCCTACAAGATTCTTGCATTTCTATTGGTCAACAGACGTCACGTGGAGACAGGATATATTCCATATCCTGCTAGTGCATTACAGATATGAATTTTGATTAAAAACAAAATGGCTGCCGCATCGCTAGGGTAATTAAAACAAGTCAGATTATAAGCCCAAGCTATAGATATCATTTCTGAGATAAAAAAAATAGTGTTTTCTTGCCGCGCTCATTTTTCCTATCTAATTTAGGTTCGTGAAGTTAGTGGAAATTATATAGAAGAACAGTAACTCTGTAAGGCACGGCCTTGATTGACAGGTTGAAATGTTGTTTTAGTTAAATCATCGAAAAGCAAAGGAATTAACACATTTGTGAGACAACAGTTTGTTCTAGGATCATTTAATCTACCTGCAAGATAAAGGAATTAACAGGAAACGGGACTAATGCCGAAGTTTTAAGACATTTCTGACAACGTGTAATCTGATGATTTTTCGAAAGGATGGAACGTAAAAGTTTTTCAAAACCAGTTCATAACCTGTATAAATGAGCTTCTGTGTTTTGTGATATTCTGTCAAAATACAGTTCATTTTGCATTTTATGGCTGGTGTTAATCAACTATAAATCAAAGCATGAAAACCAGAGAAGATTTCAGGATTCCGGTCTGCGCTGTACAGTAACTGTAAGTAGCTTTATTAATATAAAAATTGTGTCAATCAGTACAGCGAGGATGTAAAAGGTAGTCGGCACTTCGCTCTCGCCTGATATGGATTTCCTTGACAACTATAAATCAAAGCATGAAAACCAGAGAAGATTTCAGGATTCCAGTCTGCGCTGTACAGTAACTGTAAGTAGCTTTATTAATATAAAAATTGTGTCAATCAGTACAGCGAGGATGTAAAAGGTAGTCGGCACTTCGCTCTCGCCTCATATGGATTTCCTTGACAGCGTATATCTCGTATCCTGTCACCAACAAGCAGTGTAACTAATAATACTGGGCTTTAAGCTTGGCAGAAGTTTTGAGATGCCATGCGGCGGCTGTAAAATAATTCCCCGTACTTGTACTCAGGTCTTGTTATATTTTCATATAGCGCATTCCATATATATGCATGAGATGCATAATAGAATTCCGCCATATTTATAAAATATTTCCGCTGTAACAAATAAGAGGGAGCGTTCAAGGTTCTGCACATGTCATTTCCTCTCATGAGCAGGTATTATGACACAAACAGACACAAACAGAATTACTATCCAAGACGTTTATAATACGGTATGTGTCAAGTAATTTCATGTAATCTGTATTTAGAAAATTACTTGTTGGCATTAGTACTGATACGGAATCAATATTAAGTGTTTAATGGAATTAAATGGTCTAAAATCAAACGATAGCTGTATGTTGTCTTTGTAACTTTTAACAATCATAGTGATAACTCAACATATCACAACAAAATCGTTTTTCTGCTAGAAGCTACTAGAATCAACCAAAGGAAACTTAAATTAGAATTTATTGACTTTATTGCAACTAAAAAATCAGACAAACACAAAAGAGGTCCTCCTTTTGGCTTAAAGATATCCAATGGCTATCTTTCAATAAAATATTTTATTCTTAGACATTTAATTCAAATGTAGGAAGACCTCACCAAATATATTAAACTTTACTAAATATATAAATTAATTGTGTAAGTTGAGCTACATTCATAATAAAATGAGCCGTGCCATTAGAAAACCAACATAGTGGCTTTGCGACCAGCATGGATCCAGACCAGTCTCCGCATCCGCGCAGTCTGGTCAGGATCCATGCTGTTCACATTCAGAGCCTGTTGCAATTAGAGAAACACCTTGGAGTCAGAACTTATGATAAAGACACAAACAATTTATTTCTAACTGAAGCTGTCCATGAATTGTCTAGAAGGTGGATTTTGATGGTTTCGCTGCATATAATTAACTTAGGAAATATGTGGCCTACTTTATATGATATAAAAATTACTTCATTCATTATTCGTCAACAGGTATTTTGTTTGTTTGCTTGTTTTGGGTTTAACGCCGTTTTACAACAGTATTTCTGTTATGTAACGGCGGGCAGTTAACCTAACCAGTGTTCCCGAATTCTGTACAGTTCAAGCCTGTTCTCCGCAAGTACCTACCAACTCCCCCACATGAATCAGAGGTGGAGGACAAATGATTACAGACACAATGCCTTTTATCAAATCGTCACGAAGAACATACGGACTCCCACTTCTGGGATCGAACTCGCCACCCCGCGATCCGTAAATCTGCACTCTCTCCCTATTGAGCTAAGCGGGCGGGTCAACAGGTATTTAACCTTTACACAAGGAGTTATATTTAAAACAGAAGGTTGTCAGCGAAATGTGATACTCGACATACTAATATCGTCTCAGTATATTATATTTTATTTACATAATTTGGTTTAATCGCCATACTAACGCTAGATCAGTATATCATACAATATTTCCATAATTTAGCTTAATCGCCATTCTAATACCGGGCCAACTATGCTTGTCAGTAAGAAAGAGCAACCGCAACTGTAATAACATATGGATCTTTTTTAACCTGAGACAGAGAGAGAGAGAGAGAGAGAGATATATATATATATATATATATAAAAGACATGACTTGATATATGCAGATAAACATTAACATTAACAAATATCCATCCTATGAACCCAGTACTCAGAAACAGTATTATTATACCTGTATTATATTCATATTTAAATTGCAACGCATTTTATTATCACATTTGTTTTCTTTCTTCAGTTTGTAAATTTACCAATAAATCAGATGACCCCGATTACAATTTAATAAGAAAAAAAGGTTGTTTTTTTTTTTCATTCACCAATGTTCAGAAATATTCCAACTTATCTCCAGACCTGGATATAGTCGAATTTAATCGACTCGTTTCCTTTTCGTAGTATAAATATTGGCCTCTCACAGTGTGTTAAAACTTTTCTTGCTTATATCTTATGTCTTAATTTAGAGCGATAATGAAGACAAGTTACAGAAACCAGTACATATAGTTGTCCTACGTCACGAAAATGTAATGTTCATTAGGAAGATGTTATAAATATTAGATAAGAGAAACTTTGACGCATATTTACTCTTTTCGTATTGAAAGAAAACAATTCAATGAAAATTTCCATTTCTATATATTCTCTATATTCCGTTAGTGTCAAACCCCTCACGGGGACGTAAATATTTTGGAGCGTCAAACCACAAAGAATATTATTAGACTGAAATGTAAAAAGATTGGTTCAAAGTAAAACTATAAAAGCAGCTCTCAGGCAGTTTAAGGTGAGACATAATAAATACAAAAAAATGGCTTCATCGAAATGCTCAGGGGTTGGGAGGAGGACAACAGTATGAGGAAGATAATTCTAGTGATACACTATTCTGGGGAAGAAATTATACTTTAAGTAATCTGTAGTTGTTGTGAATATTTTGACGGAGTGGAAGTGACGTATTGGGCGAGTGAGAGGAACTAAGAAGCCTTCTTTGGAGATGGCAACTAATTCATGGTGGACTTTGTACATAAGAGAAAGTCTTGTACAATACATCGGAGATCAAGGCGACGAAGTTTGAGGGATTGTAACATGTCTTTGACATTGGAGGTTAGACAGGAGTCGGCCTTAATCCAAAGGGCTGCCCGTCTCTGGACAACCTCTATCTGGTATATGAGGGTTTGAATATATGGATACCACAATTCAGACCCATATTCTAGCTGTGGTCTAACAATTGTCTGGTAAGCCATGGACTTAATAGGTTCAGATTTGACCTTGATGTTTGTGCGCAGAAACCCTAATGTTTGATTTGTTTTCTTTATTAACCTATTTAAATGGGCATCCCATGAAAGATTATTTGATATATCCAGGCCAAGGTATTTTGCCGAGGTGACTAATTCGAGTAGGACTCCATGGGAGTAGTATTGGGTGGGAATAGAATGTTTCCCACTTGTGACGTGGATAGTTTGACATTTGTAGGAGTTGAATTCCATATCTCACTCCAACTCTTCTAACAATTTGAGGTCGTTTTAGAGGATTGATGACAGTGTGAGGTTAACTGCTGTATCATCTGCAAAGAGGCGGACTTTGGAGTTAATATTTTGTGGGAGGTCATTAATATAAGCTGAAACGAGCTGGGGACCAAGGACGGACCCCTGGGGAACACCAGATGGGACTGAAATGACATCGCAACTGGTGTCATTCTGGACTACTGATTGAATTCGGTTATCAAGGAAACTTTTAACTTTCTCTTTGCTAACCATATCGAAAACCTTACTGAAATCTAGTAGTATGAGATCTATAGACAGCGTTAACCAGGGCATTTACTAACATGTCGAGTGACACATGATTTTTTTTCACGAAAGAATACAATGTGTTCCAGTACTTTCCACAGAACACACAGAAATAAGCCTGTAGGTGGCAGGGTTTGACCTTTCACCTTTTTTTGTAGACAGGGACAACATTAGCTGACTTCCAATGGGATGGTAGGGATCCTTCATCAAGGGATTTACGGAATAAAACCTTTAGGATTGGGGACAAGTTCTTTAGATAACGATTTAAGTACGATGGAGTTTGATTAATTGAGGATTTTCTTTCCCATATGAGCTAACATTAATATCTGGCATGTTAGGGATGAACTTGCCATTTTGATTTACAGACGTGTCTTGCAGTTTCATTTTTACAGGGAGAAGCAAGTCTCAGGGGAGATTTGGGATTTCCTAAACGTAATAGAAGATATCAAAGGTAATAGAAGATAAATACAATATAATAGTGTTTCATGAATGTTTAATAAACGTAATTATACTGCTTACCTGTTCCCGATATTGAAATAAGCAGTTGCAATTTTTTGTTAAGATTGTTCTGCACATTTGAAACAGAAATTGTTAAATGTAAAACCTTTTTGAACCACGTCTGTCAAAGCTTCTTTTGTATCCGAAGGAGTCGTGAGCATGATTTTTTGTTGGACTGATTTGAAAATGTCACTTTTTAACACACAATTCACGGGATATAATGGATTCCCAACAAACATTTATGCTACCCATATAACGGCTACAAGGCTTTATTCTATGTTGTGTTTTTTTTCGAGTAAATGTCGTTAGGCCGTCACATCTGGTTTAACGTGTGGAACTACCTTTTTTTATTTCATATTATATATTATATCATATTAATGTTAGAGATATATTTTCTATACAAGTCTAATGCTTCCATGTGGGATTACATGCATTAATAAAAATGTAATACAGTAGAAAGGTGTGTCCGTCTTTCGTATTTAAACTTCATCATCTGAATGGAATTCACCCGGGTTCACTTTCAACATAACATTTACAGTGGGAAAACGCTCTGTAACAATCGATCGTTGCAAACGCTCTCAGCATGAACGATTGATTACTTTTTTCAAGAATCTACAGCATACTTTATTGTTTACTTCAGTCTCATTCATATACAGTATATAGTACAAATATGTTTAAAAATTCATATCACTGGCACTGAGTTAAATTAAAGCAAACAACGGTCTTTAAAATTAAAGCCAGACATGTAGCAGAATTCAAATGGATTAAAAATTTACAGTCACCGTTTCCATTGGGCTTAAATGATAATATTTATCAGGAAGGTAATATCTCTAAAAACCCTGATATCGATATTGTTTCTATTTTAAATATTAGGAAACGTAAATCTAGGTATCATGGAATTAGACGAAATGGTAATGTTAAGCACAAATCTAAAGTCAATATATCTGTTGCAGACCTCGATTTAATTCTTTCAAACTCTGGTAGACATTCAATGCTTTCTCGTCTCACATCTTTATCTGTTCAGTCTCTTAAAAAGCCAGACGAGGAAGCGGACCAGTATGTTATTCAAACAGATCCGTTTTACACTGTATCATATCTTATTCAAAGTTACACACAACACGTTCTCCGTCCACATATTGACACCCAATCTGACCATGAGAGACATTTTCTTAAAATTTATTTCATGAATAAAGGTATTGACTTCATCGATGTACCCAGTATATTTCGGGATAAACGTGTCATTGATTCTGTGCCTAAATATTTCAGAAACTCCGAAGTTCCTATTATCTGTTATAAATATAAAACACCTGTAAGAAATGTTATATTCAATTATAATAAAATTGTTTCCGACTTAGATGTTCAAACAAATACCCCTTCTTACTGCGAATGTAAAAACTCAAGATGTTGCTACTCAGATGCCGGTCATGTCATCACTGGTAATTTTGATATTATTAAAGACAAACGTATTCGTAATTTATTCTTTAAAGGACCTAAATATAGAATTTCTTCAACCATTGATTTTGATGCTTGTCGTGGTCAGATTGCGGAATCCATCGAAACTTTTTGGTGCCGTCGTGAGAATGCTGATCCCAATGTTTTAACGTCTTGGAAACGAAATATTTTTAACATTGTTGATTCTCGAATTAAATTTTATCAAACTAATGAACACCTACTTCCACCAAAACCTGAGTATATTTTAAGACATTTGAAAAAGGAAATCCAAGAATTTCATTCTAAGTGTGTCTTAGTTCCAGCATACAAGGCGGTCAACAATATTATCATCATTTGACGCCTACATCATATTAATGTTTTACAAAACGAACTAAATAGCACTAAAACTTATACATTGAGTCCTTCTGTTGAAAATAATTTGGTCACTGATCACATCACTGAAGTTTCTAATTTAAAAGTTCGTATAGACGATCAACAAATTAAACTACCAACCATGTACTGGATTCCTAAATTGCATAAACAACCATATAAAGCCCGCTTCATCGCTAATTCAAGCTCTTGTACAACTACAAATATTTCAATACTATTAACATCATGTCTAACTGCTGTGAAAGCCCACGTGGAAAAATACTGCGATAAAGTATACGAAAACTCTGATAAACATTTATTTTGGTCGATTAAAAATTCTGGCGAAATCCTGGATACATTTAAAATTGATAATTACAAAGTATCTACAGTCAGTACATACGATTTTTCTACTTTGTATACCACTTTACCACATAACTTAATAAATGACAAACTAACTGCCCTAATACAAAAGACTTTTGCCAGAGAGAATGCTACATTTCTCGCTTGCAGTTTTGATAAAGCTTTTTTTACTAGCAATATTATTAAACATTATACATTGTGGACCTGTGACGAAGTTTGTAAAGCTCTTTCCTTTTTATTGAACAACATTTACATTTGGGAATGCCGTTTTTAGACAAGTAGTTGGTATTCCCATGAGAACAAATTGTGCACCCCTTGTCGCAGATTTGTTTTTATATTGTTATGAAAGAGACTTTATGTTGAGCTTTTCTCCAGATACGCAGGCAGATATTATAACTGCGTTTAATAATACATCACGTTATCTGGATGATATTCTTAATATGGATAATCGGTTTTTTTGGTCAATTGGTGAGCTTCAGTTAATTAAAACTAACAATTCGGATACTGATGCTTCGTTTTTAGATTTACATCTCTCTATTTATGACAATATTATACATACCAAAATTTATGACAAGAGGGATGATTTTAACTTTAGTAATGTAAATTTTCCCCATTTGGATGGGGATATACCTCAGGCTACATCTTATGGGGTATATATTTCTCAATTAATTCGGTTTGCCAGAGCGTGTAGTCATGTCAAGCATTTCAATGAACGTAATCTATATATTACAAGTAAACTTCTTCAGCAAGGCTACCGTTATTACAAATTGCGTAAATATTTTGCTAAATTTTACTATCGTAATTCTGATTTAGATTTACAAACTTCGTAAGATCTTGGGTCATGGTAATTTTCCAAATGTATTTGGTAAAATTATAAAACGTTTTATTAAAAGAGGTTACGACCCAACTGTTTTGAGACATACAGCATGTTTAGTGTTCAACCCGTTTGCAGTTGGACACTACGCTTCCCTCTTTGATTGTGTCTGACGGAAGAGGGGGAGGACTCTATGATAAACAGTTTTTAAATCCTACCAGGACTGAACTGTTTTGATATCTGTCTTCTGGCCTGTTTCGTCGGACCCTTAAGTGTGTTTCTCTTGTTGCTCTGTCTTCTGAAAAGGCATTGAGTGCATATGTTTTTGGTTCTAAAGGTTTGCTTTTTATATTTTTATACACGAGCATTTTTGTGTTTTACATGCCATGCCTTTTTGTTTCCATTACGTGTGTTCGAGATTCACCTGGAGGGGATTACTTTTATTTACACTGTCCCATGTCTTTGGAACATGGTGGGGGTAAGAGTGAGGTTGAGTGCGCACCATAAACCGGTTTAAGCTCCCCAGTGGTGTTTTTGCCACTGACCGTTCCAAGGCGGTACCCACTCTGTTCCTTTGTTTGTTCGTTTTGTCCTCTTGTGTAGGCTTTGTGTGTGTGCGCGTGTATGTGTGTGTGTTCCTTTGTTTGTTCGTTTTGTCCTTGTGTTTTGGCTTTGTTTGTGTGCACGTGTATGTGTATGTGTGTGTGTTTGTGGTGTGCACGTCTGCGTGCTGTAGGTTTCGTTTTGGGGAGGCTGCGATTTTGGTACGTGGCATTCCCTGTTTGATATTTGTATTTGTTTGTTTTTTTACATGAAGAGAAAAGCACTGCTCAATTTACTCGTGTAACACTTTACATCAGATTAAAGCGGAACTAGTCTTCAACATTTACCTGTAATACATAAAACGATTATGACATCCTAATATCATGAAACAGTTGACTAACATTATTTACATAGATATAATGGCCGTACTTATATCATATCATGTAATGTAATACCTAGGTTTATAATTTTTTATTTTGGTATTTCTTTCGGATAATTAAGATTTTAACTGTACATTTCAAAAGTGAGACAAAACTTGTCAACTCTACAGTAGCTTCAGGGTGTAAAACATCCGTTAATATCCAAGTTTAATTACCAGGTGGACAGAAAGTGAAATAATGTGTCTGCTGTGTTTTCCTGTATAACCCTTTATAAACTCAATATACTCTGTGATCGGGGAGAGCTGCCCAGATGGTGACGGGCTAAGGGACTTGTTCCCGCTCTCATGAGCTGAAACTTAATAAGCTTTGTTAAGAGCTAGGCTGAAGTACTAAGAAATTGTGTTTACAGAACTGTTTTAAAAGTCTCATTGAACTTTGATTATATCTGTGAAATTAGACTGAACATTTATACGTAACTGTGCATCACTCTCTTAAGAAATAAATGTTAGAACTGTCGTAATGTTCTGTGTTTCAAGACAAGCTTCAGGTACAACGTGCTACGTTACAAGCATTGTTATGGCGCCGCAGACCAGGATGCCGAATTCTACAATGAGTTGTCGGGAGATCAATGTGCAAATACTACCACTATACAATGACACGCTGAGAATGATGTGATGCCGCTAACAGTAAGACCTTTATTTTCATACATAGTTCTTACAAAATACAAACTTTTTCGGTTTTAAAAACAAGAAATTAAACTTATTCATCATTTGGAGTTTGAGATGAAATTAAACAAAAATGTACTTGGTAAATTTTATATTCAGTTGAGATTCATAAGGAATCATGACGAACTTGTATTATGATACGATTGTTGAGCTATAAAAATTCGCAAAAATTCGCAAGAAACGCAAGGAAACCTCAAATGTTTATTTTTGTGTATATAAAGATCCTATTTTTTGTTGTTTATGCATATTTCATTCTGTAAAATAATCATTTTATTGATACCCAATGGTGCATTCTTATATTGTAATTGTTAAGGAAAAGCTATGGAAGCTTAAATTCCTTGAAACCATTTTTATAGTATCAAATGGTGTATCCTCTATAATGTGTCCATTTTCGATATGGATACTAATATTTAAAGTTATAGAGATGTTGTGCTTTCGCACAAGTTGAGTGTTTAAGTATACGTTAAATTTTATTGACTATTAGATCATTTCATTAAATGTATATATTATATTCATCGGAGTACAGTTATAATGATTTAAGTGCTTAAAATTAATTAAGCTGAATTGATATATTTGTTTTGTAGCCTCAACAAGGCATGCTTGTCAACCGCGTCTAGAGAAGACGATGTGTTGTGATATAAAATAAAAAATCCCTTCAGGTGCGGAGTTGGTTAATTATGTTGTAGAACATATTAATTTGTAAAATTGATATAAATAGGCACAGGGATTTGTTGTGAATGTTAAAATCGCCACTATACTAGGTTCAGTATGTAGACTGTTTTATTGAAAATAACAGTTTGTGGTCATTCATGGGTATAAATATTCAGCTGTTCGTAAAGTAAAAGAGATGTTGTACTCCATCATTGTTATGCATGTAGAAGCATAACTGATTATTGTCATTAATTTGTGTAAATATTGATTTCAGTATGCAGTTATAGGACAAGGCGTAGCTGGAAAATCAATTTTGATTTGGAACTTTCAGGCTTGTTGTCTTGTCAGCATGATGTCCCATTAAGAATCAGGTAATGTGAATTAATGGCACTGACCAATTTGATAAGCTTTGAATCTGTTCTAATGGTGGTTTGAGAATTTTAGAACATGTTCAATGATTGTAAAACTTTAGTCAATGTTAAAATTTGTGTCTCACAACAAGAATGAATGTGATAACCCAATAGTTGTTTTATTTTGAGAAGTGTTTTATTAAAAATCTTTATTGAAACTGTTTTACATAATGAAATTATGAATAAACAATGTAATCATTTTATACTGTAACTTGTGATAAAATATAATATACATTGTAAATGGCAATATTTCATAATACTATAATATGAATGCAACTTTGAATCACAAGACCTAAAGCTTGAAATTTATAATTCAGGGGCGTAGTTAGGCTAAAATGGAATTGTAGGCCACTGTCCAAGGAGGGTATGGCATGCTTCCACATAAATTTTTCATATTATAGATGTAAAATGGTGCTTTTTGGTTTATATCTGGACTTTTATGTTTTTCATTTTCAAAATGAAGTGTAGACCCGGGGGAGCTATTGTACAATTTAGAAAGTACACCAGTGTCAAAGGCGTAGCTGGGCCATAATGGAAGTATGAATCACTGTTCTAAGGGGGATGTGGCGATGTTACCCCTGAAAAAATACATTCTAGATAAGACATGATGTGTTTTGGTTAAGTTCATAATTCAGGGGCGTTGCTAGGCTAAAATGGAAGTGTATGCCACTGTCCTGTGAGTTCTGGGGCATGCTCCCACGTAAAAATTGCACAAATTAGATGCAAAATGGTGTATTTTTGCAAAATTCATAATTCTGGGGTTTAACTAGGCCAAAATGGAAGTGTAAGCCACTGTCCTATAGGGTTCGGGAAAAATTGGACATCATAGAGGCAAAGCGGTGCATTTTTTTTGTTTGTGTGTAACTGGACCTTTAAACTTTTTCATAAAGTGTAGACCCAGAGGAACTACTGTACCTTATAGAAAGTACACCAGTGTCAAGTGCGTAGCAGGGCCAAAATGGAAGTGTCAGCCACTGTTCTAGGGTGTTTGGTTGGGGAGGGGGGCAGTCATGCTACCCCGGAAAATTTTTACATTCTAAATGCAAAATATGGTGCTATCTGACGAAATTCCTAATTAATGGGCGTACCTAGGCCAAAATGGAAGTGTAAGACACTGTCCTAGGAGGGTTTGGGAGCATGCTCCCTGTAGAATTCTTACACTATAGATACAAAGTGGTGCATTTTTGGTGTATATCATGACGTTAAATTTTTTCCTAATGAAGTGTTGGTCGGGGGCAACTACTGTACCTCAGAGAAAGTAAACCTGTGTCAGTGTAGCATGGCCAAAATGGAAATGTAAGCCATTGTTCTAGGGTTTAAGGGGCATGCCCCCCTGGAAAAATTTTACATTCTTAGTTAATTTCTAAATGTAAAATGGTGCATCTTGGCGCATTTTGTAACCTTTCCGTTGTTTAAATCGTCAATGCTGCAGACTAAAACCCTGGAAAGAGAATGCATGGCCAGTGTATAATAGTGATATAGTTTCGCACTGCCTCTTTTCAAAATTAAATATGCTAATGTACACATATATATTTCCCCTTTATTTCTATAAAACTGCATGCACATTTAGTGAAAAAATAACATAAGTACTTTAATATTCAATTTATATTTTAACATTATGTACAATATTTAAAGGTCTTTTGAATTTACTAATACAGAATATTACTTTTTGTTGACTCTACCTGACAAAAATTCATAATACCTATGCTCCGTACCTTTAGACAAGCCTGTAAGGGGTTTTCTAAGGGTAGGAACCTCTGTTTTTTAGAGATTAAGGATTATTTACATTTCAAATTTTTTTGAAAATGAAATAACAAATAAGACTTCATCAGTATTCACCTTAAACTTTAATGGTTTACAGATAACAATATGCACCCTATCTTTCAAAACGTAAATAACCGAGAAACACCAAGTAAATCACCAAATAAGTCACGAGGATTAGAACTGGCAGAAAAAAATATAAAGACTAAACAAAATAATGTTAAATATGTTGTGAAAAAACTATTTTTAATGATAATTAACCCGTATGGTATTTATGTTTCCCACACATTTGGTAGCCGTTACGAGATACAAGGGACGGTTTCACAAACAGTTTCTTTTACTTATTGACGGTTAATGGATTATTAAACAATCAGTTCCTTGTCTATTATTATTATCTCTTCCTAAATAACAAATAAATAGGTGCATATTATTATGCCTATTAGCTCGACTATTCGAGGAATAAATAGACCTATCCTACTAACCTCAGCGTCGGCGTCGGCGTTGGCGTCGGTGTCACATCTTGGTTAAGTTGTTCAAAACAGTCCCTATTTTGACAAAGTCTTTTGAGATAAAGCTTTGAAACTTTCAACACTTGTTTACCATCACCATGTCCAGATATAGGCACGAGTACATAGCTCCATCAAGGACTTTGGCTGAATTATGGCCCCTTTTGACTTGAAATTCTTGATTAAGTTTTTCGTACCAGTTCATGATTTTGTGTAACGTGTTTGACATATGGCTTTGAAACTTTTATCACCTGTTAATCATAGCAACCTCTATCTGTAGACAAGAGTACATAACTCTGACAAATATTTTGGCTGAATTTTGGCCCTTTTTTGACTTGGAAATTGGTTCAGTTTTTGTACAAGTCCATGTTTTGTCAAAATTATTTGACACGTGGCTTTGAAAGTTTGAACACTTATTTAAACATTGAACATTTGCTTATCATCATGATTTTTTCATCTGTACGCAAGAGTACATAAATCTGACAACTATTTTGGCTGTATTATGGCCCTTTTTGAACTTGGAAATCGGTTCAGTTTTACGGACAAGTCAGCGTTTTGTCAAAACTATTCGACACGTGGCTTTGAAAGTTTGAACACTTATTTAATATCATCATGATTTCAATCTGTAGGCAAGAGTACATAACTCTGTCAACTATTTTGGCTGAGTTATGGCATTTTTTGGACTTGCAAATCAGTTTATTTGTTTTATAATAGTCCATATTTTGCCTAAACTGTTTGTCATATGGCTTTGAAACTGTGACCGCTTGTTTACCATCATAGTCTACATAATTATGTAGGCAAGACTTCATAACTAGGACAAGGACTTTAGCCCAGTTTAGCCCTTTTTTGACATTAATCTGTTATCAACAGTTTATAATCAGCATGGAACAGTGTATTAATTTGGAGTTCCTTTGTTATTTAGCTTTTGAAAGAGAAGGTAAAAAATCAGGTGAATGCTGGTATCTGTAAACCATTTACATCCAAGTTTTAATTGAACACTGGTTAATTCTTATTTGTAATTTCATTTTCAACAAAATCTATGTAAGCAACCCCGAATCTCTAAAAAGAAATGGAGGTCCGTACCCCTAGAAAACCCAAAACAGGATTGTGTAGAGGTATGGATCCGTACCCTTAGACACTTCCTTTTATGTGTTCTAATGTTAAATCAGTTTGTTAACTGTGCACACTTATAACAAAAATGACTTGTTTAAGTAATTACAGTTACATATTTCCGTTTTTCGTAATTTCAGAGCTTAAAAATGATTGATTTAGTATCTGAGTTACTTGAATCTATATAAAAAGTTTTAAGCTACAAGTACCTTTCTGTATGACTGTCTACTTCAAATTTTTTATTTTACATGTTAAATATATTTTAATTCACAAGTTTTTGTTTCATTTTTTTAATGACTTTACTGATGCTTGAACAGAGTTGTTTCAAATTCATGAACTATGCCATTTTATACTGTATGGTATCACAATGTTGTGGATTTACATGTTTTACACATTCCTTCTTATCTTATTATTTCACACATTGTCCAGATTTGACCACTGTTGTAATTTATAGCCCCACTGCTGAGTTTAAATGTCCATTTTATTGACTTGGGGGCTAATATTAATTACATGCATCATTTTAGCAATCTAGGAGAAATTCCCTCTCTACCCTTGTCCTATAACTGTATGTGTTTTGTTTGCTTGCAATTTTTTTTATTCTATGTAAGGTGTCATACGGTATAATATTTGACGTTTTGCTAGCGTTTCTTTTCTTGTGTGAGATACTGATTTTGTCCGTTGTCTATTTTAGACTATAGACTTTAAAAAATTGAAACAAGCTTGTACTTAATATTAAGAACTATGAAGATTAAAAAGGCTTGATAGCTTATGATCACATGTTCATATGAATATTCCGGTGAAGGATTAAAAAAATAAAGGCAGTTCTAACACAATATTCGTTAACAGTGACTTTCTACGAAATAACAAGAACTTGGCAATTCAGATTAAACAGTGATAAATAAATGTAACATTCACATTAAAATATGACAGAAAAGGAGAGACATTTCACTGAATCTTTACTACGAAGTTATGTTTTTGCGACTCAGATTAAAACGTAATATATATATCATGCACAGTACCATAAATATTAAAACCAATGCATATTATTGAATAACAAGCTGAAACATAAGAAAGTTAGCATGATATTAAATCGCAGATCTTTAGAAATTTTTAGTACATAGAGGAATGAAACCACGACTATCGAGTTGGATATGGTACGATGAAGTTTTGGTGATTCAACGATCATGATAACATCTCCTTGAAGGATACCTTTTGACAAAACAACGAACGATGGGAGTGGACTTGTTTAAGAAGCTACGGATTGAGAACCACTGTCTGCTGATTCCATGGTCGTTTAACATCAAACTATGGTCGAATCTATGGTTATATGCAGTAGATGTCATTTCCACCAGCCAACTGGGAACACCAATGGAAAATTTCTCATTGCATTTGTTTAACTTTATTTCTTTTATCACTTATTTTTTTAAACAAGTTGTTATATCTTATCAACTGATTTTTTTTCATCCTAGACTAGTACATTGCTTATGATTAAGAAATCACATATTCTTAATATAATATTCAAGAATGTTTATTTTAATAGTAAGGAAACTAAAAATATGTTATCGTGCAGAAAAATGTGTTAACGTACAAACTAATGAACTTTCGTATATCTGAGTTTCATGCAATGTTAAACACAATTGTGCTTTCTAATTTCGGAATGTGATGTATTTGTACCTATTGATTCAGAATATCCGTGAAAACGCAGACATTGAATGGAATCCCTACGCAAACTGGAGCATTCTAAATATGGAGAATGAAAATGACTTTCATTACGTACAAATGTGTGATTGTGAATAGGACTGTATCAAATAATGATTGCTACGTACACATATGAAATGATGTTTTCTGCGTAACTTTTATGATGAATTCTGTGTTCAAGTTATATATTCTTTGTATGTTTAAGCTATGTTAATCTATCATATGTTTTAATTTCTAAAACCTAAACAAGTAGGGATTCCTGTTTTTTTTATTTCATTGATGTATGCAAGGGAACGAACAATTAAAGGAACATCTCCTGTCTCCTTGTTTGGCGTGCCCTGTTATATTGACACATCATTTTTTTCCCCAATATGCAACATAATAGCTAGTCCATATTAGTTGGATCTTTTAGACTTCTATAATTTTACTGTTTATTTAGATCATTCAGACATTTCAACCTTTTTTATTGTTTTATTTTCGTGAAGAAATGAAGGAATGTGTAATGTAATACCTAGGTTTATAGTTTTCTATTTTGGTATTTCTTTCAAATAATTAAGATTTTAACTGTACATTTCAAAAGTCAGACAAAACGTTTTAACTCTACGGTAGCTTCAGGGTGTAAAACATCCGTTAATATCCAAGTTTAACTACCAGGTGGACAGGAAGTGAAATAATGTGTCTGCTGTGTTTTCCTGTATAACCCTTTATAAACTCAATATACTCTGTGATCGGGGAGAGCTGCCCAGATGGTGACGGGCTAAGGGACTTGTTCCCGCTCTCATGAGCTGAAACTTAATAAGCTTTGTTAAGAGCTAGGCTGAAGTACTAAGAAATTGTGTTTACAGAACTGTTATAAAAGTCTCATTGAACTTTGATTATATCTGTGAAATTAGACTGAACATTTATAAGTAACTGTGCATCACTCTCTTAAGAAATAAATGTTAGAACTGTCGTAATGTGTTGTGTTTCAAGACAAGCTTCAGGTACAACGTGCTACGTTATAATCAGGATTTGGCAATTATACGTACCAAAACTTGGTGCCAGAAAAAAAATATAATAAATATAATTTCTTTAGAAGATGCTTAGAAGGTATGTACGTCTGCGTGCTATGGGTTTCGTTTTGGAGAGGCTGCGTTTTTGATACGTGGCATTCCGTGTTTGATATTTGTCTTTGTTTTTTTACAAGCTTTCTGGATCAGCATATTTCTAAAATGTTGGCATACAGCTGGTAAATCATGTTTCTTAAGAGATTGTTGCCGCTAGTCATGTTGTGATGATAACCAAAAGAGAAAACCTGACAATTTAAGGTTATCACAAACGAGCAACCGCTGCTTATTTATGGTTGCTTTTAGTCATTATGTGATAAGCACAAATTTTAAATGAAAACCATGACAGTGCAAGATGGTCACGTAATGGCACGAAGCTACCGCCGATTTATGTCTTAAATATTATATGTATATGATAAAAAATAGGTTAATGGGGTTATTGATAAGAAAGCTAGAGAGTTTGTAAAATGAAAATCTATCATTGATGAAATAGTTATTGAAAAATAGTTTGTGAGAATTGAAGAGAGCATTCATGTAAATGAAACCATAGTAATATAGTTACCTTTATGTTACTTTGTACACTTAAGAAAGCTTGTTTTACTCGATGTTGATATATTTCTTGTCCTTAGATATCATGGAATTCATTCAATATATATGACTGTGTAATGGAACTCCACATAAATCGGTGCTGGGGTGTGTTTGTGTGTGTGTTGGGAGGGGGGAGGAGGGGTGTTGCACTGTTTGGATAACTTCTCGAACGGCAATGAAAATATATTGAACAAAATTTTGATGCCGATGTTTAACAATTCTCAATTACATAACATTGTAATAAGGAAAAGCATAATATTATATAGAACAACTTGCATTAAGAGGACACCCGAGGAAAGGTCGAAATTTGGTCTTTTAACACAAAAGATCTCTTAATAAATCACAAGTTGTTTTTTACAACATAAACAGTAACTAAAAATGTGGTCTCTTAACGCAAGTGGTCTCTTAATAGACGTGGTATCTCGAACAAGTTTGATTGTACCCCTATTTACGTTTAGTTTTGGTTCAGCATCATTGTTTTTCTGCAACTGATAACATGCGAATAAGCACATCCACCGGCCATATTTATCATCAATTAATGCCTCTTTATAGTTAAATATTTCATAGAATTCTGAAGAACAAATATTTCCGTCCTTAAATTTGAATAACAGCTTTGTATTTATCCCCCGCCGAAGGCGGAGAGATATAGTTTTGGCGTTGTCCGTCCGTCCGTCCGTCCGTCCGGAGTCATATCTAGGGAGTTGTTTGGAATATTTAAATAAAACTTCATATACATATTTACCATTATAAGGTTATGCGGCCCGTCAAGTTTTAGTCACATTGCCTAAGTATCACCAGAGTTATGGCCCTTAGAAGTTTCTAGTGTTAACTATATAGGGTACTATAAATATGGCAATTTCTGCTTCATAATTTGTGATGTATTTGACCTAAAACTATGAAACTTAAATTGAATTGTATGGCTATTGTTCGATTGTCATCAAGTTAGGTGTGTGAGTCTAATACATTTCACGGCAATTTCGAATTGATCTGCTTTTTAGTCTCTTCTTCTTTTAGTCATAAATTTGTTGCTTGCGTAAACATTTGGAAATGTGTACTAGTTGAAAAAGAAATGAAACAGTGAGTTTAAACAGGAAACCGAATGTCAGTTGAATATTGTTCGGTACATGTATGATGAAGTGCCAAAATCTCGTAATGTTTGCCATACTACACGCAACATTTTTATATACTAGAGCTTATCCCGTGTTAACAAGAGATGAGACTAAAAGCTTACCTTATGCCAGATATCACGCATAAGCTCACGATCCTAAGACTGAGCTATTGCGACCACTTACCGTCACACGTGCGTCCGTTTGTAGCTGTCTTTAATCGACATCTCCTTGTTAAACACTTTGCCAATGTCAACCAAACTTTACAACTTACTTTGTTGGGGTAGTCTTCTTTCAAACTTGTTAAAATTTCAATTATATGCAGAACTCTGGATGTCATGGCAACTTGAACAATAAAATTTTAAAAATTTAAGACACTGCTAGCTTGATCTAAAGTAATTTCAGACGGTTGTTGCTTTGGTGATCCTGTACCAAGACTGATCAAATTATTTCGAATCGTAAAGAAAATGGCCGCCACAGCGAGTGAAAGCTGCCATAAACATTTCAAAATGACTATTGTGCTTCCTACATTTCATGATTTAATTATCTTTTACATACTTCATGGGAACGCATTCATGGATTGAACCAACAACAAACTTTACGAAGTTTTTATTTAATAAAAATATTTTCACCGGTGGATAAAAAACAATTTGTAAAACGTTCAGAAGATAAAAGCATTGTCGTCATTATAACATGTTTATAAGCCGTGAATATTAACCAGTTATATGTGTCTTAATTGAACTCATCAATGTACCTTCTGCGCCTTATTGCATCATTTATATAAATCCAAGTCTTTGCTTTTTATCAGCTTTTGTACTTAAATGGCAACTGAGAAACTTTATACGAAGACCAATTTTCTGGGATTAAAATTTCTTCAGCTCACGATATATTTACGTGAGAAAAAGTAATGAAACTAGGTGAACACTTGTCATTATTGATGCAACTAATTAACAAGACATTTGTTCAAAATACATCTAGATTTTCTTTTATGATCAAAGTTACATGTAACACGCAACGAGAGAAGCAATTAGCGGTTGAACGATATAAGTATCAAGTCAAAATATAATATGTTTTTTTTTTGTCAAATAAAACAGACGGCTTGTTTACCTTATATCGTACCCTACATTGTGTATTCAAATCAGTAGTATCCTAGGTACACAATACAGACATAAAGTAGTTTTTGTAGTAAAGACAAGACCGCCCATTCAGATGCAATGTGAATTTTACTGTAGTAGGAAACAGAGTCATACGTTCCACATTCGGACGAAGCAATAATGACCTTTGACCTTTTTTGGAGCCAACATAAACATTTACTAGTTTAGTAAACCCATCAAAGTAAAAATAACATAACTCCGCATATATATCATACGCGATACACATCTTTATACAAGGCAAACAAAGGCAACTGAACACAACTTTGCCAAAAATGTTTTTTTTTTCCAATGCACAAAAGGACATATAACAGCAAAAACATTTTGCTATTTTTTCAGCTAAAAGGATCAACAGCTGATGTTTAAATAAAGAAACATTCAGACATATGTATGGGTACAGACACTGCCACAATCTAATCAGACAATTCTTATACCAGCCAATATGAAAGCCGACTGCGATATGTAACACCTACTGATAATTTTGAACGACACGTCCACGGTTGATTTGACGTATTTATACGTATTTAGAAAACTGGAAACTCTATTGCCTTTACTTTGACGATTGCAGTACCGTTCATGAAAGGAATATGTGTATACCACTTAATAGAGCACTATTGCATGAAAATAAATACAAACCACTGGCTCTAGATCTGTCTTTTAGTACAATATTTCATATGATTTGTTCGATTTGTAAACATCTGAAAACCAAACTAAATATTTGAGGCGGGGCATTTAAATTATATGTTGCTCATCCGTATTCTGTCAAAGGAACAATTACACACGTATCTTTGCAAACTATGATTCAAATGTACAAAGACGGTAGATGTGAAACCTCAAACGAAGCTGTTACAACTAGGTGATCACATTCAAGCTTTATCACTTTGTCAAAATTGCACATAACACTTAATATAAAAAACACTCTTTTTTTTTTTGCCAACCCAGTTAACACAAAAAACGGTCAAGTCATAAAGGAAAATACTACTAGTATCATTTCCTAGTGAACGATAAAATTGTCAGGTACATTTCATAGATGTAATATGGCAATAACTAACACTTCCTCATTTCATATCCATTGTTTTCTCGTTAAAGGCAAACCCTATATTTTAACAGGGGACCATACGCCGCTTTTCATAGAATTACACACTAGCGTATCATTGAAGGTTCTATGTGCACCGCCGTATGAACACATCTGCGGATGTCTCTAACTTTTTTTTGTACTTGTAACATGTGTAAATGTTGAATTCTGCTCAATCTGTGGTTAGAGGGCGTGGACGATACCAAGCATTTTCCACTACCGTCCACGAACGGCTCTATCAAACCGAGCCTGCAACATTTTCATTTTTGTCGTGTAGAGCGACCTGTGGAGTTTCCACTTTTTCTGTTTTGTAATTTCATTTCTTTTCTTCTCATTTTCAGAAGAGATTAAGCGGGTAATCATCTTAAATCGGTTTTCTGTTCCAGAGGCACATTACGCGAAATTAGATAAATAGTATTTCCTTACTGCATTTTCGCGTCCTTCTATTTTTTAAAACATTGTATTCACAATTAGTTTCATATACGTATCTTTTTGTTTTTGTAATATTTGATTGAAATAAGCTCATTAACTTATCTGTTAAGTCATCTGCAGAGTTATTAGATTTTCAGTTTGATTTGAGATCGGCATGTAGGCATTATAATTAAGACCCCATGAAAACTGTTGATTTAAATCTTCATTGAAGCTGCTGTCCACAGAAAAAATTAAATTTCATGATTACAGAAAAAATTGTTCTACTTGTACGTGGTCAAATAATTTTGTTTTCAGCACTAAAACAGTAGAAATTGTTAAAACCAGCATACTTCCAGACATTTCAATAGGAAATTCCATGAAACTACTTACTTTCGTCCACAGACTTAATCAATTATGAAAATAGTACAGTTTTCCTCCTTTGTCTACACAGTTTCTGAAAAAGGTACACGTGACCTTTGACTATATTCGAGTATGCAAATACACCCTATGAAATGCCGGTGTACGCTATGTATCCTTCCTGCGGCCGTAACGTAATAAAACGTATCAGCGTGTGATGGCCCCTTCACGCTTCTGTAGAATTAACTTTTTTTTACACGAAATTCATTTTGAAAATATTTCTGAAATATCTAGGTCTGCAGCTCTCAAATATGGAAATATCTGACATTCGAGACATATACTGACGCTTTTAGACAACATCAAAAAGGACATTTTGAACGATTTGACAAGTTCCAAAAATCTCTAGATACCTTTGCTCTGTTACGTACCACCGTGGAATTTGTGTTATTCCGAGTGCAAATATTTGTTCGTAGATGAAAAGCTGACATGTCGTGCTAAAGCCTAAGTATTTTCAAATCGTTAGGAAGTGCTGAAAATTTACTCCCCATTAGCCAAAAAAAAAAAAAATAAATAAATAAATAAACAAAACAAGACAAAAAGTCTGCGCACATACATTTAGATCGGGTGACCCCTGTGCTTGATTCCTAACTATAGACCAAGGCAAATTCGACTTTCGTTTTAAAGTTCAGCTTGCTTATTTTCATTTTCTTTTCTTCCAGAAAAAGCTGAAGGTCGTCTGACGTCATGTTTTGTGGTGTACGTATGCCTGGCGAGACTGAATAAAAATGTGCCGGTGTAATGAAATATTTCGACCCCCATAAAATAACGACTCCCCGGTCATTATTCTATAAAAAATGTGACTCCTTTCCTGTAAAATATTGACTCCCCTTATAAAAAACTGACTCCCTTTGAAAACTCTATAGAATAACGACCCCCCGGTCATTATTCTATAGAAAAACTGACCCCTCCAAGTAAAATACTGACTCCCTAAAGATGACTCCCTTCGAATCTCATAGAATAACGACCCCGGTTATTATTCTATAGAAAAAGTGACTCCTTCCATGTAAAATACTCACTGCCGAAATTACTACATTCGAACTCTCATACAATATCGATTCCCGGACATTATTCTATTTAAAAAAGTTACTCTTTCCGTGTAAAACACCGGCTCCTGAAAAGACTTTCGACGATAATATCTATTAAAAAGTGATCCCCACCAAACCTAACGGAAAATTTTACTAGATCTACAACTCTTATACCCTCCATTGCCAATGGTTAACATTTTGATTGTTTTACTACTACTGGTGCCGCTACTTCTATTGCTTTTACTACATGTACTTCTTCTTCTTCTTCTACTACTACTACTACTACTTCTACTACTACTACTACAACTGCTACTACTGATACTATTATACCTGCTTCCACTAATACGTCTTGTACATCTACCTCTTCTTCTCCTGCTGCTGTTTTGCTGTCACATATTCCTCTGCTGCTGCTGCTGCTGCAACTGCCACTTCCACTGCCACTACTACTACTACTACTACTACTTTCTATTGTTGCCGCTACCGTACTTTACTGCCACTGCTAAGTATTGCAACTTCTATTAATACTAAGTTCTATGCTAGCAGTTTCTTGTGCAGTTTTCTTCTGAAAAATTACTTCATACCGAAGTTTGCAGGGATTATTGACACTGGTGTGTTTTGTGAACGTATTGTGAATTGTTATTTTCCTGAAAAAAAATGTATACACCAAGATACAGCGTCTAGAAATAGAATCCCTTTTCCCGTTGCGGAATGCTCTGATTTCTGTGTCAAGTGATGGTATCTTGGGCTAATGGTCAAAAGGAAAGACGGACGGACGGACAAGGGCAAATCTATATGCCCCCCTCCCCCGAGTGGGGGCATAAAATGCAGCAATTTGGCCTTAGATACATGAGTTATCACTAAATTTGACCAAATGACCGGGGGTCGTTTTTTATGGGAGTTGAACAGACAACTTATTGGTACTGTAGAACGGCATAACAACTCACAATAATATCAAGTAGTATATGTTTGTCTTAAAATATATCATTCATTTGTATTACTACCATTTAGCTTTGGAAAAATGAGTATACAATAGAGACTCCTTTATATTAAAATTGCAGGGTAAAATATAACAGCTAAGTATACTTTATTAAATTGTTCATACATAGAAAACTTGAAATATTTGGACTTGCTGGATTTTTGAAACAATCCGTCTTTATTATTTTTCCGTTACAGCTTCTTTTTGATGAGGGTCTACTTTGCAAATGCCTGGCTTTGAGGCTATGTTTGTGGTGCTCTGTGCTTCCGAAAAATCTACCCTTACCTATTATCTTTTGTATTTTGATATAGGAAATACATATTTTCATTCATTTTTCGCCAGTATGCTCTATTGCTCACAATACCCAGTTGGTTTGTTCTGCCATTACATAGCGTGTCTTACAGACACTACATTTATCTAAAATTTCACCAAATTTTAAAATGTGATGATGTCGTTTTCTTTGACAGTAAATGTCGTGGTTCAAGTCTAGGCGGCATTTTCAATTCCCAAATTTAATCATGAAAAACAGAATTCAACTAATTCGTTTGGAAATAATTCAGTAGTTTTATACAGCGACAAATCTAAACATTAAATCCCTATAAATATCTATATAGTTTCGCAGTAGGATCTGACGGCATTTTTGAAAGCTTTCACCATAGGTTTATTGGATAATTGATGCCTTGCACATTTCCATTTCACAAAGAACTCTTTTCCTTCAGATAAAAAAAGTTGTCACGGAGTGCTGTAATTAAATACGTTTTCGAAATTATAGAAGCCAGAGATATTTATCGGACAATCTTTTCATTATTTCTCCCGTGTCTCAACTGATTCGCTGCTTCTGTGTTTAGATAGTAGCTGCGTAACATGCAGAGTAATTGTCATTCATTGAAATTACTTCACTTCACGATAACTTTACGTGTCCAAATGCTATTACAAATGTGTGACCGCTGTAATCGTAATAACACGACTTCCGTTCAAAATTTCGTTATGTTATCAAAGCTTCATTATAACGGACAAAGTTAAACTTATTTTACTCCGTTGTTTTTCAATCATCTTTTTAAAACAGCAATTGCATGTCAAGGAAGATTATTCTCATGTTTGTTTTTTTTCTGGTTCGATCTAATCAGCTAGTAGTAATGTTCACCTGGGATCGGTCAATGTTTGTTAGCTGAAAACAGTCTTTAACTTTCGTGTTCCGCGGTAAACAAGAAATCATCAGGTACTGGATTACGTACGCCTAATATTGATAATAAAAAAGAGTGATTTTCCCATGTGTGTCCTTCCTCTGATATTGTTTTGAAGTCAGTTTATTTTTAACTGTCAATGTTTGCTCAGTTACATCATAAAAGGCACGTCATTTATTATGGTTAGTTTGTATTTATGGACAGATCTCCTCCGCCGCTTTTCTTTTAAATTCTATGTACAATGTATCTATTTATCAAGTTTACAATACAATATGTCATAAAATGTACATAGATCCATCATTATATTCAGATCATACTAACAACTTAAAACCTATTCTTTCCGCTACAAATTAAATGTGTTCTAGATATATTTGCAGACTGATATAGTCACACCTTAATAAACTGTCAAACTTGCTCGAATGACCACGTCGTCTAAGAAATTACGTTCATTTAGATACAATTTTTCAGTTTCTTAATGTCTAGTAAAAGAATAAATTACTATAGTATGTTGTATAAAAAGACCATTTTTATAAAGAAATCCCTTTTGCTCTTCCCTTTGGTTGTCTTATAATACAAGTTGTACTGTAGTTACTATTAATGTACATTTATCTTGTCGTAGAAGGATACAGTGTATTTGTGGAAATATATGTCTTTAAATATATTTTAATACCAGCATGAGATATGATGATGAAAACAAACAATATCTTACGAAGCTAAGTAATAGCGTGGAGCAATTGCTCCTTTTCGTTTGAAAAGAAACATTGAATATAGATTTGGTCCATTTTGGTATTTTTGTCAAGTTAAACTTTGATGGTTGTAAGAGCAGCATAGTGGCGGTATGTCGCATACCAAAGGTTAACAGCTCAAACAGAGATAAAACACATATGGACAATAAAAGGAAGGGTTACATTGTTTTAGCATCGGTTTCAGTGAAGGTCTTAATGCTTTACAAATAAAGTTGATGTTAATAATATTTATTTGGTTGAGGGTCACTCCGGGAACTTTGTTGCAAAATTATTTCAAAATAAGAAAAATGATTTGAAAGGATATTCCTTTTAATGCCGTCGTTCATATGACTGAAAAATAGTTGAGAAAGACGTTAAACCCGAACACACACACCTTTTAAAGGTCCATGTTCAACACAAAGAAACATTGTTGTTCAATAATTTCAAATCGGACTTAAGGCTTAGGGGAAGGCTAAGTTTGAGTAGATGAATCAGAATATCTTTTTTTCAAGGATTTTACATTTTTATACATGAAGTGTCATAGCCCTATATTTATTTACAAAATTGTATAGAAACAATATCTAACAGGAAGATATTTAAAGTTCCCACTATGGGTTTAAGTGAACTCGTCGTCTGGTTTCCGTGGTTTTCAACAAACCGTATTTATCTGGACAGTCCTTGCAGTACCAATAAAAGTTTTACAATTGGACCAGACGTTTATGACATGAAATCCTACTATAAGAAGGAAAAGTGATCATGCCCAAGCAGTCATACCTTTGACAAAACGGAGTAATTTGAATAATATTTATAGGGGATCACCATAGGAATATTTCTTCGAAATTATTTTGAAATTTTCTGAAAAAAAGTTCTCATTCAATTGCAAGAGTTCTGCAACGGTTTGTTTTTGAAAACTTCGAAAGAGGATCGCACATTAAATATTCCTGCAAAGTTTTATCAAATTTCAATTCATGATTGCAGAGGCGGTGTTGTTTGCACAGACGACGGGCGATAAGTGATAACCTTAGTTCACCTCAACTATGTTACTCTCTGCTGAGACAAACGAAACAGTATGTTATCATAAAATGAGAAATTTTGCAAGCATTGCAATACACCAAAAACACAAGCTTTATTTTCAAAACAAGATTTCAAATAATTCGTGTCGTTACTTCCTTGTTATATCAAAGAAACCATTTGACTTGGGTCTTTGGTAATCATCATCTTTTGTATTCAGAAAAAAATGAGGAACTTCAAATGGAGTCCATTTACTCGCATTGTTATTGCTTCCTTGAACGTAAGAAATCGTGTTTCAAAGTTATTATAACGAGGTCACTTAACAATGCATGTATTCAAAATACTTTCAGATTCTCTTACATGACCCAAATTACTTATTACAAGCAGAAAAGATCTATCTCGGCCTTTTTTAAAACATAATTATATATAAAAAAGCAGTCGACTTATAACTATTAATTCAACAAGTTCCGCCGTCTGATAGTACATAAACATACACCAAACACATTCTCGCGAGGTAGATAGTAATACTTTGAACGGCAAATGAACTCAACCTTGCATAAAATTTGGTGGTGTCTCCGGAAAGTTGCAATATATACAACCATGTTGTAGTGATATGACTTAAAAGCAAGTCAAATAACAATAACAGTGACAAAATGGAATTAAAACAAGCATTCTCTCAAATAAACAAAACGTTTTCCTAAATTAATCAGCACCATCAATTCAGCTATGTAAATTAGATTGTTGTCCTGAATAAATTTGAACGAGATACATTTTCGATATTTTGGGTGTCGTCTAATGTCAGAGCTATTTTACGAGGGTTCTCGTATGCTTATCTATTAATTAAAAACATTGTATGTTGTATCATCTTTTGAAATTTCTCCTTCCGGAAGCATCGTGCATGTAAATAGCTGGAACCTTACTTGTCACAGCACGGGAAATACCACTATGTATTTTTCAATATTCAACCATATATGAGCCGTGCCATGGGAAAACCAACATAGTGGGTGTGCGACCAGCATGGATCCAGACCAGCCTGCGCATCCGCGCAGTCTGGTCAGGATCCATGCTGTTCGCTAACAGTTTCTCCAATTCCAAGAGGCTTTAAAAGCGAACAGCATGGAGCCTGACCAGACTGCGCGGATGCGCAGGCTGGTCTGGATCCATGCTGGTCGCACACCCACTATGTTGGTTTTCCCATGGCACGGCTCATATAGGTTTTACGAATTGCTTCTCCGGTACGATTCTTGTGATAGTCTAGAGATACTTGTATGTTTATCATGTCTTGTTATCTCATTTCATTTACGTCCATTTTAGTATTTGTTGTGTAAAGGTCTGAATAAATTAATATTCCGATTAAATGTAGATCACATATAACCTTCATTTAAAATATGGAAATAGATATAAAATATCTGTTTAACATTTTAACATATATAGACTCCTCTCTTAAGCCTAAAACTTCTGTTAAGCCTAAAATGTATTCTCTACAACAGTGTTTTTTTTTTGAAAGAAATAAAAACGTCTTTCACTTCTTCTGTTCCCAGATAGGATAAAATCCTATTAACGTTAATTTCCAATTTGGGTACTTGTTACTTCGTTTTTCTCTGGGTTATTGTATTGTATAACTTCTAAAAGTAAGAGTACTGGGTCTTTCGAAACAAGTTTAAGTCAATATCCAGACGTAGCTCTGAGTGTTACTCTACATATCTTATCTTCAAACACTCAGCAGTTTGCGATTTTTTATGCATCAATTTCATGTCTTGAGTTTGCAGCCAGCAATAAGCTTCGTTTAACTGGATTTAAAGGCCAAAACAAAATTTACTGTTTGACCAGAGTTGCAGCTGATGATTTTTATTGATATTTAAAATGTTCTTGAGCACCATCTCAAGGAATCAACACTGCAAACAATACTGTGACGGGGTATTTCAGTCTCAGTTGAAATAAGCTAAATTTAAACCATGAATTACTAAATGGACATCGTCATTATGTTTTATGAAAAATCAAACGATTAAATTAACGGAACAGCTTTGACAGCAACTTTGAATTTTTACTTACGTTAAATAGACAAACATATTTATCAGGTATTTTGTATAGGATACAGCCAACCAAGACTGCACTGCCATTAGTAAAATTGATTTACTGACACATTATATGTAAAAGTTACCTTTTAGATATGAACTCAACATTTTTACGCATACATGTATTTAGAAGAATTTTGAATATATAACACAACATATAGAGTTACAACAACATAAAGAAATATGATCAAAACAGCGAGTTTTGTCAAATTTAAGTAAATGTTAACTTCCGATTTCCCTTATTTCAAAGATAATAAGAATTTAAAGCAGTACCCACCCACCTAATGTTTTCTCAAAAGTCGAAGATTAAATGTTCAGCCTTAAAAAGCTATTAAGTAATTGTTTTGTTCTAATTTTCATGAATCGCTTTTAGATAGTTTATCTCCAGTGTCGAATGAAACATAAAGAGATGTTGTTCGTGCCCAACTAAAGCTAATATTTTGTTTATACTAGAGAACGTCTGCTTTGCATAAACAGATATTTCCGTAAATGAAATTCCAAAAGTCTTGGTTGATATGCAAATTTGGTAATTTGTAAACACATTATGTGTGCCATAAAATCGGAATTACTTGCTTCGGCACAATTTTTGGTATGGTTAAGCTGTTTACATCAGGTAGGATATAAATTTCTCTATTTCAATTAATTTGTTTGAAAACAAGAGATGTTTATTCTTTTGTTTGGAAAATGGCCAATATATTATACATGTACTTCGGGAAGCACATCCGGGGCTAGAAATAGTTTACCCGACCAACAAAGTTATCTTTCAGTGACTTTGGTAACATTGCTTTTAGTAACTTTTTTACATGTTGTATTGCCTTTCAGAATGAAAACAAATAAGAATAAAAATCAAATCATTACATAACTGAGATGCTCTGTCATTATATTTTCTTCGGGAAGCAATTATGTATGCCTAATGGAATTTGAATCTTTATGAACAATCTCTACAACAATTCCGTTTCTGTAGAAAAGCTCTTCATAATACAAAATGTAAATAACATCTTGTAAATTCATAAACATTATTGGGTCGGTTATTTGCTACGAAACTGAAATAAAACACACATTGATCAACCATTCTATTGTGACTCAATGTTATCAAAGTCGTAAATCATTGACATGATAAATCATGTTGGATAAGTTCTACCCAACTGAAGCACATAAACTCACAATGTTTTTTTTTTTAAAAGCAGGCCATTAAATGCACGGGAGTTACATGTACACAGGTCTTGCTTCATAATCAACATAAATCTTAACTTAAATAAAAAGTATGTTATTTCAAAATTGCAAACAGGCGCAAGCTGTAACTTTTAAATGCTAAATTGCGTATTATATTAAAGTTATCTTATTAGTCTGAACGCACTTAGTTAATAAATTATAAAATAAAAGGCCTTCAATGGGTTATTATGTAATTACTGAATGGAAACTATTAAATAAAACATGCCTTATTTCTTTCTGTGCGATCAGTTAAACACTCAAATGAGAATGTGCCATAGAAATGAGGTTTACAAATGTAGCAAGCGTGGCTGCTAATGAATATTTAACGATTAGTTTGCTGATAAAAAGTTTAGTTTGCATGACACAAAAACACAAAGATATAAAGAACAAAGATTAATTAAACGTATTGAGATAATCATGAGATTAAATTGTTTTTCCTTTTGTCCATGCATGTGTAAACACTTCCGAATAACGCACTCATTGATAAATAAACCTACTTCCGCACGGAATGTTTATATTTTTATGAAGAATATTTATTTTTCCTACAGTACAACCACAATACAACGCTGAAATATGCGCAGAAATGTTTGTCGAGCTCAGCTAAAATCAAATTGTTTCAATTAATATGTTTGTTTTAGTTTGACACCATTTTCAGCAGTTTTTCAGTTATTTAACGACAGGCAGTTAAATTAACCAGTGTTCCTGGATTCTGTACCAGTACAAATCTGTTCACCGCAAGTAATTGCCAACTTCCCCACATGAATCAGAGGTGGAGGACGAATGATATCAGACACAATGTCTCTTATCAAGTTGTCAAGGAGAACGTACGCCTCGCCCGGGATTCGAGCTCACGACCCCGTTATCCATAGATCTGCGCTCTCCCTACGGGCTATGTTTCAATTAACAGATAATTCTTCTACAAAACGGTATATACAGAGAATTTTTCTGCCTAATTCAGATCATAATAAATAACATTTCCATGTTTTTTTTTCCGGCAAATTTTGACTCATGAGAAATCCTCTAGATATGTGAAGTATCGGCGGAGAAAAGAAATTGAGAACAACTGGTATTAAGGTGTTTTAGTGTCAAACCTGAGTAATGCCAAATTGAATGTGAATGAATACAGACTAGCACACATTAAAATTTAATGTATTTATAAACAGTCACTAATTTCAAAAGACTGTTCGAAATGGACGTTAGTCAGTATTGTAGTCAGATAAAGGTCGACGTAAAATATCTTAATTCATATCTTATTTCATTTATCTTGAAACTTCTTAAACTGCAAGAAATTAAGAAACAAATAATTGTGTCGAAATCATAATCACAATAAAGCATGCAATATCATTCATTTCATGACATATTTTATGGCGTTGTTGAAGGCTTCTTAATTTTCTTTTTTATGAAAGGTAATCGTTAGACATCCACATGGCTACAAACAGACTAAACAATCTTGGTATATCCGTGGTGAGTAATGTTCTTGTGTAATAACTAGAGGATATTACTTGAATGTTTTTTTTCATACTGATTATATTAAACGAACTGAATAAAATGATAAAAATGTGAGGCCCTGCCGAGCATTTTATCAATTTCATTCAACTCGTTTAATAATATTCTTTTAATCACATGTTAGCTTTTTCTGCTGAAACATCGCATATTCTTCTTTCTTTACTTATTTCAGACCATGTGAATTGAACCAACTTCTCCTATACTTAAAACGACTTCTACGTCAAAGCTTTATTACACATTAAAATTGACTCGACTTTTTCCGTACACGTTTCCGAAGGATAATTAGATGATGTCATTAAACCAGCAATACGTGGTAGAAACTAATGGACTCAATTCCAAAATTATGATGACTTTGTATGGAGCTGATTTTGTTTTACAAAAGGAAAGGCATTGCAAAAATGTATAAGAGTTATGATAGTCAAAGTAATCCGAAACATTAAATAAACGTGAATCAATCTATATGCCTGTAATCCATCTAAGTCCTAAAAAAATAGACGATTGACCAATTAATTCGCAATTAATTACCAATAAATGTTGCTTCCTCGATTTGTAATATGAAAACTGAAAACTGAAACTGAAACTGAAACTGCTTTATTTGATTAAACGTCTAATTTTGCACATAGTATATTCACTGGCGTTGTACATTAAATTAAAAAAAGAAAAATTATGATAAAATATATACATAATGGTATCAAACAATGAAACACGACATATTTGACAAAATTACTGCACAGCGCAAATTACAACATTGCGTAAAAAACATACATCGATCACACTACATAGTAGAGTGTACTCAGCGTCTCTACCATATTCTGTCCACTAACAGAGAAATAATCAGAACCATGATTCAAAGCTTTTGAAAAACAGTGTTTTGAGCTTTTTCTTAAAAGTGTCTACCGAATCAGAATTTCTCACCTCTACTGGTAGTTTGCCCCATAGTTTCGGCCCTACAGTTTGAAAACTTCTATCGCCAAATGTTTTACGTTTGTTAAATGGTACTTCGTAACAACCTGTAACAGAGTCTGAATACCTTAAACTACGTTTTGGTGCTTGTTCCGATAATAATTCAGTGAAGTAAGATGGAGCTTGGCCGATTGAACAATTAAACATGACAGTAATAATCTTAAATTCAATTCTAGCTTTGATAGGAAGCCAATGTAGTCGGAACAAAGCTTGTTTTGAAGTGTCGTACTTGCTGAGTCTTAAAACGAGTTTGGCACACATGTTTTGTATTCTTTGCATTTTCTGAATTTCACAGTGAGGAATACCATACAATATTGCATTGCAATAATCTATATGTGAAATGACTAGTGATAATACCAGAATTTCAGTAGCCTCTTTAGTAAGGTATTTTCTGATATTTTTGATTCTAAGATAATTAACCATTGCGGTCTGACATTTTCGCTTGACATGATCCTTAAAACTAAGATTTTCATCTAAGAATGCCCCTATGTACCTTATACAATGTACTGATTTGATTTTGTCACCAGCAAAATATGATCTTCGTTGTGTTGTTTTCTCTAGCTTTCTTAAAATAATACCTTTGTCGATAATTGCCAGATGTTGTATCGTTATCATATAACTGGAACAGTTTTATGTACGGCAGTTCAGTACGTTTGATAAACTCTAACGTATGGTACTTCATAGAGTAGAATCTAAAAAGGAGGAATACTGTAACAACATCTTTGAAATTTGCAAATTATATTCCTATCCGTATTTTTCGAATTTAGACAAATTCCCTGCAAACAGGAAAAGCCAAATAACGTTTTGAAGCTCGTTTATTCTATAAAAAATGCAGATTAATTTTAAAGCGGCATGCCTCCAGATCGTTCGACAACAAAAAAAAATATTTTTTTTTTCAGATATCTTGAAATAAATGCTATATTTCTTAAGAAGGCTTTTGTCACGCTTTTACTCCAGGTAAACTGTCTCGATTATAAATATCTATATTTTGAAGCCATTATTCACTACTTCAGCTATTGTGCTATTGGTTACGACGACGGAAAAATGTATTTATTGCCGCGGCGGTCCGGGGTTCGATTCCCGACGCGGTCATCTTTTTTTCTTGATTTGGAACTTTTAAAATATTTTAGAAACAAATATTCATATTCTAATGTTAATAATATGACCAAACTTCAATTTGAAAGACAGATTATTTTTTAGCCAAATCTGGAGGCATGCTTCTTTAAAATTAGATAAAAATAAAATTTCAAAAATAACTTTTTATTGCTTATATTGTTCCTATATTTATTATATTTGTCGCTTTGTCAAGTTCCGGGACACATTTCAACTTTAATGTCGTAAAATGACTGAATGTACATATATTTCCTGTGTAGGGTTTGATTTTAAAGTATACAAGTCAGATATATGAGCCGTGTCATGAGAAAATCAACATAGTGGCTTTGCGACCAGCATGGATCCAGACCAGCCTGGCAGTACTTCAATGGTTTCAGGTTTTGTAAAAAATGATTCAGTGTGAAACATAGGCGCCAAAATGAAAATTAAAAAACAAAATGAATATGGTTTTTGAGGGTCAGACATGAATGGCTTCAATGATAATGATATGCAACACAGAATCATTGATGTTTTCATCTGACTGTAACCAACAAAAATGTCTATGTCGTTATTTACTTAAAAAGATTCGATTAAGTAATTTTATCACATGCGCATGGAAATGCATATATTTAAATTCACCTGAGTTGTAAATAATATTTATAGGTCTATACTTTGATAAAGATGCCAAAAAATATTGTCTATAAAAGCAGGCTAGTTCGAAAATTAGATCAGCTTTCCGTAAGGTTTCTTGAGCACATGCACTGATATGTCAGTGTACTTCAGTTTTGAAACTTCTTTAAATGCGAAAAAATATAGTTGTCTTGAAGGATTAATTTTAGTGGAGTTCGTTGTTGCGACAATCCACGAAAATTAATTCAAACGAATTGACACATCTTCCATTCATTTTATTTTTAAAATTTGAAAAGCACAAATAATACGAAAAGAATTGTTCGTTTAAAATAAAGAAATATAGTGTAATACTATTGTTACAAATGTTGAAACGGTTCAGTTATTAATAGCAAAATATAGATATATATATTTACTATTGTTTGTTCGCAGTATTCAAAGATATGCATGTGCATTGAATCACGTTAAAATATATTTCGTTCAGTTAAATGAATTAATTGTTTAACTGGCGGTTCGTTTGCCTCGTTCGTTTGGGCCGCGAAAGATCTGCCAGAATAAGAAGAGCTCTTTCGAGATGTTCGATTGTGCGTCTTAGGTTTTTAGAAGATCTTCTGTGTCTTCCAACCGATAGTCGGAAGAGGTAGCAGAGATGTTAATCACGTGATCAAAACAAGGCAGCAATTCGACATATAAAACTTACAAACTGAGTAATAAACTAGAACAAATAAAATGTTTAGGATTACTTTTTCAAACAGCATGTTAACAATAAAAGTTTCTGAAAAAAATACATTTAAAAAAAATGATATATGTTTTCACTTCCGGCAGACGTCCGTTCGATTGGGATTTTCTTCCAAGCTTTTCTAAAGCTTCTCGGAAGCTATTCTCTTGGGCCCAAACGAACGGGGCAGTTGACAAACAATCTTGTCAGGTGAGGTTCTCGCAAAAATGGTAAGATGCCAATTTGGCAGCTTTCACCAGGGCCAAGTTCGGTTTTGGAACCAAAAACTTTAGTGTACAATTATTGCAATGGTAGCTTTTGAACATTTTTAAATGAAGTTCAGTAACTAGGTAATGTTTGAGTCTACAGTCCTCGGATTAGCGGAGGTTGGTCATATGCTGAAGATGACTTATTGATTTTGAGCTCAAGAAAGCTAAGGCCTAGGAGCTCTAAACTTAATACGAAGGTTGGCCATCACCAACAGAATGATGACCCATAATAGGTCACAGTGATCTGCAACAGGCAAACAGTTTTTCGTATATAGCACAACCTATCATATAACCAGAGACATAAATAACAATTGTCATCTATGTCCCTATAACTTTAAAAGAAGCAACACTGGATCTCTCCTAAGTATTTTTTTAAATAAGCCTACTTGTCTATAAAATAGGCCGATTATCAGAGATACGTTGGTTCTTGCTCAGTGACCATTTAGACTTTTATGGCACTGCTAAGATGATGGTTCAGGGTGCTACCCATGCATCTCCTTACAATGTATATACCAAGCTTTACAATTCAGTTCTCTAGTATGTCACTGGCAGTGAGGCATAAACCCATCTCCTGTATAACGGCAATCAAGACAGAAGTTTGTTTTCTTGAGCTCCTAACCTGGAAGAGTCTCTGTCGGTTCGGTCGCCATGCGCCAATAGAAGACGTTCCCGGCTACGCACAAACATATCATCACGAATTATCAAGCACTAAGCAAATATATTTCAACGCAGTAATCTGGTTCAATTACTTATATCCAGTCTATATTTATAGGTTATGTAAGGTGTGTGTATGCTGTTCCAGAGGATATAGTGTAGGATTTGCATCTACTAGTATGAGTTTTATTATTAATGGCCTACCTTGTTCATCATAATCATCATTGTTATTATTATTATTATTATTATTATTATTACTTGTATCAGATATTAAAGGAAGGACAGACTGTCCGACATAAATATATATGAACACACAACTACTTTCTTCGTTTGTATTATGTTGTTACTGTCGGGTCAAAATGATAAAAACACTCGAGAATCCTAAACGATGTAATTGTAGCCATTTTATGATCTCCACCAATTTTTTAAAAGCCACAAAAGTATGCCTTCATTTATGTAATTCTGAACGAGTAAATGTCATAACAAAACACAAAAACAGAACACACAGCGGTATTCTGCCAAACGGATATTAAGAATACATGTATTAGTAGTAGTTATTATATGTGCACATTCTTAGCAAGAATGTCATATCAAGTATGTCCTTCCTGAGTCGCGAAAAAGGGGATTGCTAGGAAATGCCTGTTGATAGTGATATTTTGTGATTATATGACTCATACAGAAATGCGGTACGCGTTCTCTTGGCATTTACCGCTGTAAAACATCACGTCAGTTTTAAATACAATACTTCTTGATGAAAGAAAACTTAGAATTTACTCCATTTTAAGACTTCCGGTTTATATGCTAATTTGGGGGCAAAGTGAACCTTCTCAGTCATGTATATCAGTTGCAGACTTCGGTTTGCCTGCAAACAAGCTTTCTTTGTGTAACATAGAATATTCACTAATTTTCACAAAATAATAGTTTTTAGGTAAAATGTATTTTCAAGGTTTGAGTCCAAGGTCCATTTAATATTAATGCCATAATACATTTGAGCCGTGCCATGGGAAAACCAACATAGTGGGTTTGCGACCAGCATGGATCCAGACCAGCCTGCTCATCCGCGCAGTCTGGTCAGGCTCCATGCTGTTCGCTTTTAAAGCCTATTGGAATTGGTGAAACTGTTAGCGAACAGCATGGATCCTGACCAGTCTGCGCGGATGCGCAGGCTGGTCTGGATCCATGCTGGTCGCATACCCACTATGTTGGTTTTCCCATGGCACGGCTCATTTTATAAATAGCCTTTTATAACATATAAAATACTACTAACGCAACATTTTTCATTTTTGAACAAGATATTTATTTTAAAAGGTTTTCTTACATAATGTCTAACATGTAGGTACTTCCTTTGTTATATACGATTCGAGTAAAAAATCAGTTGTCACCAGGTATGAAAAACGGGCATATCATGCTTGTTTCAGGTATAAAATTTTAGTCAGTGGTTTTTTATAGCCAGTAAGAACTCACAAAATGGCTAGAATTTCTGTTCAAAATAGGGTCCCTTGGGAGCAACATGTCATTTTTGTTTGTACGTTCTAACTCTTATTAAATTTATTTATTACTATAGTGGGTTTTCGGGGAATCTAAACTATTAAACTAAAAACGCTTATAAAATGATATGTTTCCTTGACTTAGAAATAGCTGGCTAGCTTCACATTATCTATCAATGAAAATCCCAACAGCTTTAAATTGAATTACGACTGAACACACCTAAGCTTTTACAAAAGGAAGCCGACCCCTTTGACATTAACTGCAGTTTACGGTCACGCATCAATATCAAAGAAAGAGAAGTGTTTTGACGATTTGTCCCCCAGGGGTATATCAGCCTAGTACTTTTTGATTATGCAAATATCGTGTGTTTGGTAAATTGCTAATGCATTAAAGTGTATTATTTTAAAAATGCGCAACCTTTATTGTACTTCAGTCGCATGAGAGCATTCTTAAGGATTGTTTATACTTTATTACAAACATAATTGTGCTTTCAAGAAAAATACATTTTCTGTCACCAGAGATTTCATTTATATCTTTGAATACACGTACTCGTACATTAGACTACGAGTACAGAGTACTTGAGTTTTCACCACCCTAGTTGATTAACTTCTGTTGAATTGAGTAGTGCTCTGCAAATGACACCGAGATATATGTATTGTCATACAGATTTTTGATGACCTGATAGTTTTCGTAAATAAACCTTGTCAGATAGCTTGATACGCGTACATTTAAAACGGTACAAAACCATGAAGACACTCGCCCTGTAAATAGTACATACCCGTTGAAACTCACCTTATTAATAACGGGTACTGGTCATTGTCCTTTACTTGCTGAATAAGCTTGTTTGTTACGATCTTAAAGATCTTCGGTTAAAGTTATATTAGTTATTAGTATTCTGGCCTGTGGGACGAGAGTAGCAGTGTTAACAGAGGGCAATATTCAGAAAAAATAACGTTGTCATGTTATGTTGGTGACCGATCATACATCTCATTGTTTCATTTTCGTCTTAAATTAGAAAAAATAATGCATTAGATATGTTGCCATTTTTTTTCAAAGCCGCCGAAATATGATACCAATTGGGAATTGCAAGCGCAGTCTAGTAAAGGGATACGTGATTTAAGTAGACAAACCAAACCTCCAGCGACACTACTAATTAAGTCTCGAATATTTATGACAATGGCGGAAATAGAGGGGCGGACCTGGCGTTTGCCCCTCTCCACTTGCCCCCACCTCCACACCCCACTTTCTCTTCCGAATATCATAAATATTTGATAGCTAGCTTTATTCGAAACATTTTCAATTGCAATTGTTGATGCGACAGTCAAAAATAAGATTATTGTCTTTTTTTTTGCTTTTGAAATTTACAGTCTAAACCACAAACTTAACTAGTCACATATACATAAGAACGCACCATATGAAAAACATCCGGCGTCATATGCAATCTATAGGAAAATCCAGATCTAAGCCCTGGTGTCCTTCCACGATCACAGACACTTTCATGGGATTCAAGTAATGATTTTAAAAGAGATCAGTACGTATATCTGTGACAAATTTAAGTGGATTGATTTTGATTAAATTATTATTTTTGGAGCTGTTATGATGTTGTTCGATGGTCTTTGTTGCATCTGGCCAAATTGTAGTCCAGGGCAGGGTCGTAGCTGGTCCAAACCCCGAGTAGATCTATCTGTGTTTACGAGTAAAATCTGATGTACTTGAGTGTAAGATTACTCTCTTTAAATTTCATATTCAAAGTTTGTCATTTTATAGTTGGTTAAAAAAACTCATTCAGAGCTTATATTGTATTTTTTATGGCCTGTCGACTGAAATAAAAATTATTCTATCTTGTTATGCTATAAACTTCAGTATTTTTTATTTAACTAAAGTGGAACAGGCTAAGCCCCCTTCACATTGAAAGAGTTTGTTCTGATCGATAGGGATTGTTGACGTTGTTTTAAAAGCAAAAAATCTTCGAAATTCTTGAAAGGACTGCATAGATAAGCAAAACAGCAAATAGTTTAAATATATATATTTAATATAACGCAAACGTTTGATAAAAAGAGGAAATATATCAGTTTCAATTTTGTCTGCTGGAAATCGATCTGCTTGGACATGGAAAATTCCACAGTAGAAGTGGAGACGAAGAAAGAAGTTAGTTATGAAGATGGTGCATAAATTCAAAACAATATTCCAGAGACTTCTAAGCTGAAAAAAATCGAAATGTTATTGAGCCAGATAATGAAAGAAAGGAATCAAACAAGGGAAGCGAACAACAGTTTTAATACAAGTAAGATTGAAAAGTTACGGAAGTTAAGATATCCTGACCCCAACCGATATTGCCAGATTAAAAATGGAAGAAACGCTAAACAAGATAACACAGCTCCCTTTCACGAATTTTATAATTATTTCAAAAATTTGAATGAAAATATATCTATTGTTTTAGATAAAGGTGTTATTCTAGGAACCTTGGCCATAGGACATATAAAACCAATATATAAGAACAAGGGAAATTACCTGAAAATTATCGCCCATTTTCATAAGAAATATTCAACCGTTGATAACACATTTAATCTAAAGGTCTATTTGAAATTGTACAGTCAAACAGGAGAAACAACTGTTTTGTTGTTTCGTTGATTTCAAACTTCAGCTTTTGATTCTGTGTGGAGGTTTGGACAAAAATTGAGATAAGAGAACATAAATGGGAAATGGTTTGATGTTATACAAAGTCCTATATATATATATATATATATATATATATATATATATATATATATATATATATATATATATATATATATAAATAGAAAATATTAAAAGTTACTCCTAGACAAGTATATAATAAATAAAAAAGAAAAACATCCAATGGGTTTCCTCTATCTGTATTTCTGTCCACCTACCGGTTTCATATCATAATCATCAGGGCAGACATAAAAAACTCATTTTATGTCTGCCCTGATGATTATGATATGAAACCGGTAGGTGGACAGAAATACAGATAGAGGAAGCCCATTGGATGTTTTTCTTTTTTATTTATTATATATATATATATCTTTATCTATTTCTATTTCTGTTCTGCCGAAAGAATGACATATGGTTTAAAATTGAACAATCACAATGTCGGTTTAAAAAAATGTATAAAACTTGGTATTAACATTCATTACTAAATAATTCTTGCATACAAATGGGACTCTGAATTACCAAACTTAAAAAATCTATAACAAGATCCTTTAGAAGCACAGAATGCAACCAAGCAAAATAATAGCAGGCTCGGTTTGATTGAGCCTGTTGACAATAGTTAACGAAATGTGTAACACCTCTCACGCCCCCTAGCACTGGCTTATGCCTTATGCTTATTACATAGATATTGAATGGACTCCATGATAATAAAGGACCAGATAATATAAGAACACTGAATATGCCATAGATATTCCACACTCGTAAATTCAGTTTTCATAATTAATGTATTCTTTGCTGCAAACTGACAACTCTCAGTGAAATTTAATTGATTGAATTATTACTTTGCCAGAGAGTGGAAAGTTTTGTTGCTGTAGATTTATTTCCTTCAATTTCTGAGATATGTTTAGTTAAAGATTAAGGTACAGAACTCGTAATAATAGTAGGAAATTGCGGTTGGATTATGTATTCTCTATATCCGATTTCGGCATTATCCGGTATGAACAGTAAGTTCAAATAACTCAGAAAAGCCATACAAGTCATCCCACGGAAATTACCGTTTGCAATTACGGTCCACAATCTTCGTCAAAAATAAGATTATTAATCGAACTATTTTTTTAGTCATTACTTTCTTATTTCTCGGATGAAGAAATACTATTTGATCGAACCGAAACACCTGTCTGCACAGGTAACCACGACCCCGGAAATCAAAATGTATTCATTCTGTAAAAGACTTAAGATAAGAGGTTACATAAGATATGTATAAAGTTAACATACAGTATATCTTCATTGAATCATTTGATTACTGGAAGAAAGAAGAGCAAGTCTAATAAGCGTTTCATGTAACGGGTCAAAAATTTTAATGGGTCATTTTAATACCTGGTACATTTGGTTTTAAATATATTTATGATAAGAAATGTTAGTTTTCGAAAATAAAGATGCAAGATTTTTTAATAAATTCAAAATCAAATTATTATAAGTAATATTATAAGTAATATGGCCTCTCCAGTAAGTTTATCTTACAAGTGCCATGTAAAATCAATAATGTGCTGCATATTATGCAAACATATGTATATATGTAGTTTAGATACACTATCTCTTTGGTTTGTACCTATAAAATACTAAAGACATACACACAACTTTAGCACCATTACATCCTTTCAGGTGATCTAAATTAAGCGGTTCATATTACGAAAATGTAATGTATGTGTCAGACATCTAATAAATGATAAAACTTTTAAGATGATGGTTATAGTTAACAAGTACAAAATTTATAATGTTACTTTGTAGCAATGATATTCTTAAAGTGCTAAAGTGTAATAGTCTGTTAAGTTATAAAATGCTGAAATCATTGTATTAATGCAGATACCACTAAGGTATTAGAATCTGAATACAATCCTATTTTGTCTGCCAAATGTTGAATCTGGCTTTTAAGAAAAGCCAAACACTAAAGTGTTGACAGAGATCATATACATGTACTTTTTTGTTGGTTGTCTGTTTGTTTGGTTGTCATAAACCTGTAACATTACATGTATTGGAACATAGTCTTTCTAAGATAATATTTTACTTAAGGTAACCTGTTACATATTTTAATGTACTCATGTAATAGTGTACATAAAACTGTTTATATAATGCATAAACTTGAGCATTTGTGTTTTGTTTGAGTTTGCGAATTTTCCAATCTACTTTTTACATGCATCGCTTTGCTATGTTAGTATATATGCACTGTTTGCCCGAATGTAGTTTTTTTTTTATTCTTAAGTGATTATAGAATTGTAACAATGTTGTACTGGATAGATTATGGATAACTTGAAGATTTACTTTTATACTTGTCATGCTTTGAATAACAGATGTTTTGTCTCTGTTCAAGGATATATTAAAAGCCGACATATTATGTTTACAGGAAACACATTTTATTCAAGAGCATGAAAAGGGTGATCTGACTGGGAAGTGGTGGTGGTGGTGTGTGTGTGTGGGGGGGGGGGGGGGGGGGGGGTACTTTAGCAATGGAAGATCTAATCTAATTCAAAGGGTGTTGCCATACTGTTTAGAAAAGGTCTAGATATTAAAATTTTGAATATAAAATCAGACAGTAATGGGAGCTATTTATTTAAAGACTTTTTATACAATGATATTGAATTTGTTTTGACTAATATTTATGCTCCTTTTGACACAAAGGATAGTTATATTATGTGTATTGATTACAATTTAGTTTTAAACCCTACCTAAGACTACGAAAACTATAAATCAATAAACCATCATAAAAAAGCAAGAAATGTACTGATAATCGAATATTTTTATAGGAATCTAATAGATGCATTTAGGGAAATACATGGGGATGTTAGAAAGTGTACTTGGCGAAGTGTTTATCCCATTACAGCAAGACAGGTTTGACTTTTTCTATTATCAAATAATTTGCATAGATATATAAGAAATTGTGATACTGATATCAGTTATAAATCAGACCACTCTATTACATTTAAGACCTGAATTTTTTAACATCTACTCAGGGAAAGGGACTATTGAAATTCAAAAACTCATTACTAAATGATTCTGAATTTTCAGAAGTCATTAATAAAAAAATAGATGAAATAATGCTACAGTATTATGTTCCACTATATGACTTCGACAAGTTGTTGTTAATGGATAATTCAAAGATACATTTTGTTATCAATGATCAGTTGTTTCTAGAAACATCATTGATGGAAATACGTGGAAAACCCATTTCATATTCAAGTTATAAGGTAAAGGTGAGAAAGAATTATGATGAAAAACTTTCAGCAGAAATTTCAAGCCTGGAGTCAAATTTGACTGAAGAAAAAAAAACTGTTACAGTTACAGAATGAACTTTTTCAGAATTAAGCATTAAAAACTCCGGGTCATTTGTTTTTGTTTTTGTTTGTTTTGGGTTTGTCAGGATACGAGTTATATGACCCAGGGAAGTGCCTAGGCCTGTAGTATCTTGAACAATAAAATGGGTCCAATTGCTAAGGTGACTATGTCTTAGGCTAGCTGACAAACGAGATAGAATGTCCTTTGTTAAAACGCATAGCTGGTGAGACAAAATATCTCGTATATAAAATTTTTCTCTGGCTACCTTGCCTAAATGATTCGTGTACCAATAATTCGTAAATGATTTCAAATAGGAGCTAAATAATTTCAGGGATCAGGCAAGTCACTAAATGTTTCAAACTAACAATCTTCAATTAATGACAATCAGCTCAAACTCCTACAGGCTGGAGATGCTATACTTGACTGGTTTTTTTGTTGAATCAACACTATACGAATCCTATCGCATATATAGATGCTCAGCCTATGTCCTCTTACTTGAAGCCGTTACTCAAAAACATTGCCCTGACTCCTGGATTCTCAGCGCCTATATATGCTATCACATGTAGCATTCAACTACCATATAGGTATAGCCCCGATACCTTGGCTGTACTTTGCTAATAACGATGAACCCGTCTGTAAGCTGGAACTCTGCTACTATCTCAGTAGATTACCAAACTATGTCTCTGTCTCAGCTTTCCGATGCTCAACCTATGTTTGCTATCGTCTATATCATTCAACTACCGTTAAGGTAGTTGACTCCTATGAGTAAACTCCTATGCGCTGGACATATAGCTCAAAACCTTGTTGAAATTCTGCAACTCTTCTTTAGTCTATGAACTTCAAACGTCTTCTTTTTGATAAGTAATCCGCTCTGACAATGTAGTTGCAATAACTTCCTTATTCAGGTACTAGGATAAATTATTAGTTGAATCTTCGATGTGTTTACATCAATTGCTGGATACAGAATGAATTCTGTCATCCATCTACCTAATCATACCTTAGCAGAAGCGAGCTTTGACTGGTGCTATTTAAAGAACTTGTTTCTGATTGGTCCAAATTAGTACATAGTATTTTACAACGGGTACTTGCTTTAACAAATAGTTGGTTCCCTTTAACTATTGAATATAATATGTGATGCTGGGATCAGGTTAACACTGTAATCAACCAAAATCGTCCACAAATGAGCCAAATCCTATTATTAGCAGCAATTCAACAACAGTTATAGCAATGAAAGCATGAAAAGGGAGTCAAGCACTATCTCTACTTATGTGTTTCGTTATCAATATATCAAATATACAAATTATTCTGACAGGGTTTAACGCCGTTTTTCAACAGTATTTCAATTATGTAACGGCGGATAGTTAACCTAACCCGTGTTCCTAGATTCTGTATCAGTACAAACCTGTTCTTCGCAAGTAACTGCCAACTTCCCCACATGAAAACACCGGGTCAATTGCAAATTGGTTAGAAAATGGAGAAAAAGTAACAAATTTTTTTTGTAATTTGGAAACACAACACATTTCTAGTAAAAATATACAATCAGATGGAAATGCTTCAAGAAACTCAAAACTCATTGTATAGTGAAAAACATGTAATCCAAGACTTTGATCTTGAAACGGATTTGCACATCTGTAATGTTATTAGATTAAAAACTGAAAAGAGTAATAATTTAGAAGGTTTTTTTAACTTATAAAGAGATAACTTATACTTTAAGACGTATGAAAAATGCTAAAAGCCTGGTTGTCACAGTTTTTCTGTTAACTTTTTCAAAATGTTTTAGAACAGAATTGGATACTTTGTCGTAAGAGCATTAAACTATGCCTTTGTTATAAACTCCTTTTCTAGAAATATGAAACTGGAACAATTATATGCATACCTAAAGATAATCAGCCAAAACAGTTTCTCAAGAACTGGAGGCCAAAAACACTGTTAAATGTAGAATACAAATAAGCTTCAGGTAGCAAATAGATTGAAAAATGTGCTAAGTGTTCTAGTTTCTAATGATCAAACTAGATTTGTTAGATAGGAATAGATATATTGGTGAAAACATCGCTTAGTTCGTGATATTATGAAGTATTGTGAAGACAATAATATTCCTGGATTATTGATGCTTATTGATTTGTAAAAGCCCTTGACAATTTATCCTTCATTTCCATTGAGAAAACATTGTCATCCTTTAAATTTGGTGAAATGTTTTTAAGATGGATCAAACTGTTTGTATTCAATAATGAGGTTTGTCAAACTTTTACTCAGTTAAAAGAGGCATATATGTTTATCCTTTGTGCTGAAAATGTAAGTATTAAAATAATTATATATTACATGGAAATGTATTTCATTAAAATATTTTTCATTAAAATATAAAATTTGATATGATATGAGATATATTGATGAGATTATATAGTCATAATAGGAAAAGGCATACGCTATCAGTCAATTGGTGAGATGTTATTTGTTGTCGCGGTTTTAGAATCAACATTGGTAATAAATAATGATCTCTAAATTTACAGTTCTGTAATGTATGATGTACAGTGAAACATGTACGAATAAATGCCACTATTGTGAAACCTGCTTATAAAGGTTTAGCCGTAAGTTATGCAAGTGTCCCTGTTTTAGAGTTCGGCATTGGAATTTGATTTATCAAAATTTTAAAATATTTTGTTTGATGTCCGTATCATATCACTAGGCAAAAACAATGTAACATTACTTTTTAAGTCAGCATATTATTTAAACTCGATTATTGCATAATATAAAATTTGATCAAAAGAACTACCGGATATTTATAATTTTGTAGAAGAGTTACAGATGTTGATAAATCAAGTCAAATTGATTGAAGTACTTTATATAATCTTCAGAAAAGGCAATTAGGCAATGCACTTTTGTAATTGTTATTTACATATGTTTGTTCCATCAGAAAAAATTTGTGGCACATACCTGTATGCCTTGTTGCTAAACGATTCAACTATTAAACTATATTAAAACAAAGTTAATGCCTGTTTGAGCGGTTTTATCTGCCAACAAATGTTGTCATAAGATACTGACGATGTTCCAACATGGAACAGATAATACAATGTAGCATCTGCCGTCAAGCTATACATCGTAATGTTGTTAAAGTTTTGTTAGTAAACCAAGCCATAGACCAAATATCCAGTAGATATTAATGTCATTCAATGTTTATGGGTTATTCCGAAACAAAATATAAACTTATTCTGAGAAAGACAGTTAACATCAATTCTTTGCAAGGACACCTCAAAGCATAAATAGTATGTAAAAGCATTCATGCACACTGGTGGCTGTTGACTTACAGCTTTGATTAGTAGGCTAAGTTCTAAAATAGAAAAAGTGGAAACTCCACAGGTCGCTCAACACAACATAAACGAAAATGTTGCAGGCTCGGTTTGATTAAGCCTGTTCGTGGACGGTAGTGGAAATGCATGCTACCGTCCACGCCGTCTAGCCCCGGGTTGAGCAGAACTCAACATTTACACATGCTAAAAGTACAAAAACAATTTTAGAGACATCTGCAGATGTGTTCATACGGCGGTGCACAAGGAACCTTCAATGCTACACTAGTGTGTAATTACATGAAAAGCGGCGTTTGGTACCCAGTTAAAATAATGTGTCTGCCCTAAACGAGAAAACAATGGGCAGAACTAAACAAACTGGAATTTAGAAAGGGGACCTGAGGTAAACCTTATCTAAACAATTTAGATTTTCCGGTATCGACAACATACACAAAATATTATTGACGATGCAACAATTGTACTGTCTGTAAATATTAGTAAAGTTATGGTATTCTATATATATCAATCATCAAATGATAGTAAACTATCAACATTATGAAGCATTCAAACAAAATGTACGTGGTACGTGTAATATAATTTTGTTTAAAAGTATATGTAGAGAAATTGGCCGCAAGCCCATGACACTATCACGGTAAGTCACACATGATAAAAAATATGTTATTTCACTGTTTATTCTGAGAGTAACTACCTGAAGTTACCCTGTATCAGTTGGTTCAACATAGAATTACGCAACAGAATAAAACTGTGTCCAGATAATCACAATGTTACACAAATGGTTAAGATTTGTAATCAATATATATCTCAAGTACATGCTATAATTTTCAACTGCTTACGCAGAGATCCAGTTTGGAGTAACCGGTCTTTCTCAGTAATTGACTACTGACTAGTTCAGGAGTTTTATGTAATGTACAATCACACATTTAGCGCCTTCCGCATGTACTAGAATTAAAAAACGCGCTTCAAGGTTAACTTTCCGAAACGAGTCATTTTATTTGTAAAAGGTTGAGTTATATCATTATTTGATACATCTTTGTCTGTGAACACTTGCACGAACAGGGCTTTTTGATTAGCTTAAACGTGTGCAATATGACGTGCAAAGAATGTAATCATTTAATATGACTTGCATTGAAATCCTCAAGTAAAGCAGGGGGAATTACCACCTTTTCATTATTTTTCCAGTCTTAATTGAATGACTTACTTTCAAGTTTATTTATGATGCTGCAACAAATTATACAATATCTGAGTAAAAATGTTATATACAGCAATACTTCAACGAATGAATATATGACACAGAGGAATAGATGGAAAATATTTGAAAAATTACAGAAATGCTCCAAAAAAGTGAAACAGAATCAAGAACTAAAGATGTTAACTTATGAACATGTGATGAGAATTTGACTAGCGGTTCGTTAATTTTCTGTAATAAACGTAGTCCGGTATAAACTGAAGACGTACCTGTCGATCATAATGAGGACAACGTACCAGACGGACAAGAAACTGCAGACGCTTGTAATGTAAATCATCAACTGACACCATACTGGGCTTCTGCTTATTATGAAACCAAACTTCCCATTTCCTAGCCAACTGAAGAACAACGAAAGCAAGAAACACGAGTCCGAAACGCTCAGTGCCGCAATGTAAGCGCTTGATGAGTTATTTCTGAAACTCTTGAATACAAACACTCGAAACGAGAAAATATTTCCAACAATTCCGAAAATGCAAATAACTGGAACTCCGTATGCGAATAAAAGTTGTGTGAAACGGTTGAAAGTTTGAAACTGTGATTCGGTTGTGAAGTTTGAAGATATATTCATTATCAAATTAATATTCCTACATCCAGGTGAAGGTACAATCACTATCAAACGAAGCAGTAATACCCAAATCTTCAGGTTCAATCATACTTCTTCCAATCCAATACTTAACCAATAGAAATACAAATTTCTGTTTAAAACATGTAACGTATTAAATCTATAACTGCTAAGATCGTTTCTATTAAACATCAGTCAGCCTCAAGCTCTTTTCAATAAACACTACACTGTCATCATCTCGCTCTATATATACCGCCACACTTTTATCCAATATTATAGTATAAGCAAATGACGAGTTTCAAAGGTGTTGCCATAGTACGTTTGTCAACATTGAATATTTTCTTTGTCTTAATAATTATACACCATAATTTTAGCATCTCTTTACAGTACGCGTTACTTCAAATACATAACACATACACTAAAAGGGAAAACACAAACACTTCCACAAAGTATTGCAAACACGCAGAGAAGAAACAGCCAAAAATGGAAATCGCATTATTATAGCATCGAATATACTAGAAGCTTTTAACAAGACATTAAATGTAGGAAGCTACGATACCTATGAAATATGTACTTCAATATAATTTACATATATCAAAGAATCTTATAATATTCGCGTTTGTTTTACGATATGAACACTACCAAAATCACAGATTCTTGCTTGTCTAGCATGGTAAATGTTTCTTTGTTGTTGGCTAGAAAAAATACTACGTAAAAGTAATCCAAAAGACCCGTAAACTTTTGAAAATCTATAAATTTTGATTACATAATTATGAGTTATCCGCCTACGAAATTGCCTGCTAATTCTTGCCCAACTGATATCTAAGCCTCATTGATAAATAGTTGAACACCATATTAATTTATCAAAATACAGAGCGATTAAAAGTAATATTTCTGTTGTTTTTATGCAGGTATCGTTTGTTTAATATGTTATGTCCGTTTCTTTTTATAAGTTTTCAGTGTTTTGAACCCTCCTTTAGTTTAAACGAGTTTTAATAGTGGCATAGTTATGGGTATATAAAGTTCTCCTTGTTCCTTATCTTCATCTACAGAACAGATCCTAGGTATCTTGTTGTATTGCGTATATCTTTTATCTCAATTTCTTAATTTTCAGAAAAGATACTGTTCTATCATACTATATACTCTAACAATGTCACAATATAATGGTAATATTACAATTAACTTTGATAAATCACAACTAAAATACCATATCGTCTTGTTTCGTCTTTTTACAATGTTGCCATTTCTATTTTATCTTCAAGTTTGATCGTTCTGTTATTAAGAATGATTGATTATTTTATGCTATACACTTGCGAAATAATTTTTTCTCTTGGTGAAATTGTGGTTTAGTTAATGGCAAAAGCATAAATTTCATTAACAATTTCTATTTTGAAGACATATTAATCATGAACAGCATTACCTTTATTAGAATTGTAGTCGACCAGCCCCGTTCATCCTGTCTCGGCAGAGATAACTAGAAGCAGTATCAATAGGAATAATCAGTTGCCACTATGTAGCTAACATTGTGTTTAAACCAACGAAACACTGCGCACCTCAATTTCTTGAAATGCTAGTCACTGCTTTCCCAACGCCATGTAGTTAATGAGCTATTATTCAAAAAGAATGAAACAACTATACTAAAGTAACATCAGAAAGGCTCAAGTTAAAACTTGAAAAGCAAGTTGAGTACAACCAGCAATGCCTGATACCTTCGACAAATGTTGTGGCGTATTACTGTATGTATATATTCTTCTGTAAGCGGCTGAAGTTTTACTCATAAACTTGTATGATTTATTACACTATTAAGGTTGTTCTGCACGTTCGGGTCGAATTGTTTTCTGTAGAATTTGATTAAAATCTGATTTTTCAAAACTTCATAATATACTTAGCAAATTCAGGAAATAAAAAGATAGGGTCGTGTGCTTAATTTTTTTGCGAGACTGATTTGAAAAAATTAGACCTCGTGCACGCATTTTTCCTATGTCTATGGGAAAATCACAACTTTCATAACATTTTCGCGAATAGAATTTTTTAACGAAACTTCTCACAGTCGCAAATAAACATATGGCCTATAATATGGCGAAATAAAATGTATAGGTCCTTGTGCTAATTTTTGAGATATTTGATCATTATTAAAGTAAACCGTACATTTCACGCTAATTTTATGACATTATTTTGAATAATGTGTCAGATGTTTAATATAATCATATTTTAACTTTTTAAAGCTAGTAAGAGTATCATTGTCATAAATGTTTATAAACCGTGGAGAACTACATTAAGGTGCATTTTTTGTCTTTATAAGATTCTGATTTCACGGAAACAGCTTCGGAAATTGAAACCATTGAACACACAGTAAATGCGTGAAATTACAAAGTACAAATTTATCTTACTATAGTGAAAATAAAATAAAGTTCCTTTTAAAAGGAAAGGCAGTTTTGCAAACATTGCGTAAAAGCACCCGTATCATCCACTTATCCTATTTATAGTCCAAATGAGGATTTTTCTTTATCACTATTTAAATCCGACAAAATCGGAAGTAGTCGACTTTTCTGTCTTTTTCGCAAATATGACTAAGTGGTGAAAACATACACAGAATCAGTCTAAAACCAGATACCCCTTTTCGGTCAAAACGTAAGCGCAGAAACTGGCGGCAAATGTTCCTCTGAGATGCCCATTTGGCAGATTATATTATTTCAGGAGTGTGCAGTCAGAAATGAAACGATCTTCGTTTTTAATAAAATCTTAATAGAGCTTTATGTATAATTGATTTACATTTTGTTATCATATTATTGTTCGTGAAACACACTCGAATTAATAATAGACTGACTGTCATAAAACCCGTTGGACCGAAGTATGTAGGTGTAACCAATCGGTAGACTCCTTACATCCTGCCGCTTGGATATATTCGGCTTCCTGGCTTCTTGTAGTAAACACTATATAAGTCAAAAACAAAATTTCTTAAACTTAAATATTTCATCAGGATGTATATAATTAACTGCCATATTTCTTAGGGTGTGTTCAGAAAATCTCAATATTTCCTCAGTAAGTATATTGTAGCTCCAATTATTTCTTTAAAGTTTTAAATTTCATTAAAATATATATGGTTGGTAGGTAGGTATGGTAAATATTTGTATTGTATAATAGGATTATTATAACAGTAGCTCGATCAGGGATGCTGTATTCGGCTGTATTCGGCTCGAGTGGATTTTGCAAGATCGAATCTCACTAGGCGCGCAAGACCTTTCAAAATCTACGAGAGCCGAATACAAAATCCCAGATCTTGCTGCTGTTACAATGACACTTTTATTATATACCTCTACCTTTTTGTTTGTTGTTTCTTAATTGAACAAAACCTTCAATGTTTATCGATATTAAAATGGAAAAAAGAGAAGTTTTTTTTATGTGTGCTATTTATAGAACTGTGTCAGGTCATGCATAATAATGAAAGTTGTCCGGCAACATACAATACGGAATGAACAATACGACATTTTAAAGGTACAATGCGGATTTTTGTTCTAACTTCATAATTCATTGTACAATACAAACCGCTCTTTTATTGAATTTACATCGGTAAATGATAAACATAGAGATTCTGATAAACGCTGAATCATGTTACCTATTTAGTTAGAATCTTGTAACAATGACACGACAAAATATAATAACAATAAATCTTAATATTTCATCACTGAGTATGCAATAAATATTAATGTAAGTAGGACTGGGTGAAAGAAAATGTACCTATATCATATAGCGCTTGGCATGAACACAATTTTTCAACCCGCTTATCACTTTAAAATTAATAAATTTTTAGACTACTCGCAACAAAATAAACTTAATATGTGATAGTTTTTTATTCTATTGGCAAACTATTTGAGTATTTACCAGAAACAACAGTCTGCATATTTTTAATTTTACAGACATTTTATCGTTAAAACATTATCCAAACCTATCCAAATCTTCAAAAGTTAAATTTTATTAAACGCCCTGGTCGTTCAGTTCAAATTCCCCTTAGGAGATTTGGCCAGTGATCGCTTCAAGGCGGTGCAAATCTGTATACTTTGTTGTTTGTTTCGCGGAGGTTGATTTTGGTAAACCCTTATTTTGGTCGGTTAAATATTCTGGCGAAATCCTGGATAAGTTTAAAATTAATATTGCAAAGTATTTTCAGTCAGTACATACGATTTTTCTGCTCTGTACACCACATCAAATGTTTGAGGTCGCGGGAGTGTAATTAAGCCATTACATAAAAGTGATAATACACTTGTGTAATAAAGCTTTGCGGTCGACGTCGTTTACAATATAGGAGACGTTGGTCAAATTGACATTTTTATAATACAAAAATGTAGTTAAAGAAAGTAGAATTTTTTGATGTTTCGACACCATATACTATATGTAATAAAAGGAATATCACATTTGTGATTTTCCACTCGTTGAATAAAATTGATGAAATTCTCGGCAATGCCTCGCATTTTGATATTTTATTCAATTTATTTAATTCAATATGAAAATACACTCAATATGACATGTGATATCCTCTATTTTGCCCTAATTCAAATGACTTATCAAACATTATACAATGTTGACCTGTGTCGAAGTTCGTAAAGCCATTTTTTTTATTGAACAACTTTTACCTCAGGTTGGTTTGGGAATGCAGTTTTCAGACTGGTATTTGGTATTCCCTTGGGAACAAATTGTGCACTCCTCGCCGCAGATTTGTTTTTATATTGTAAAGTTTGAGGCGTTATTGAGTTTTTCTCTAGATACGCAGTCAGACTTTATCACTGCATTTAATAATACATCACGCTATCTGCATGCTATTCTTGATATGGATAATTCGTTTTTCGTTGTTTTTCTTTTTTTTGTCTATTGGCGGATACTATTTATCCCCTTCAGATAAATAAAACTAACAATTCTGATACTGCTCCTTTATTTTTAGATTAACATCTCTTTTTATTCATAACAATATTATACATACCAACATTCATGACAAGAGGGGTGATTTTAATTTTAATATTGTAAATTTTCCCCATTTAGATGGAAGTATACCTCAGGCCACATCTTACGAGGTATACATTTCTCAATCAATTCGGTTTGCCAAAGTGTGTTGTCATGTTCAGGATTTCAATGAACGTAATCAATATATTACAAATAAACTCCTTCAACAAGGCTACCGTTATTACAATTTCCGTAAAATGTTTGCTATATTTTATTATCGTAATTCTGATCTAGTTTTAAAATTCAGTAGTAATTTAAAGACACTTCTGCGAGAAGGTATTTTAAAACCCGATTTTTATGGGGATGTAGTTTACAAACTTCGTCAGATTTCTGGTCATGGTACTTTTCCAACTGTATTTGGTAAAATTATAAAACATGGAGACATAAACAGTGCTAACGACACTAAGTCACGCAGGCTGTAATCATTTATCTTTGAGCCGATGAGATTGCTAATGTCAATAAAGCTAAATATATCACTTAATGTCATTCTGGTATGCAGTTAGAAAATGATGTCAGGTAATAGCTGATTTGTTGTTTATAAGTAAAAGTACGCATACTCTTTTTGAGGGGAAAGTCAAATATCTTTCGAACGCGATAAACAACGTTCTATTTTAACATTATTCTATGTCTACAAATGCAATTGTCTCAACTTTTTGCTCTGTTTTTGCCTTCGCGGTGTGCCATTGACAGTTGTTTCAAGAACTTGTTGCTCTATTAATTAGTCTATCTATTGCAGGTGTTTATTAGTACTGAAACAGCAGTAAAATATCAGGTCAAATATGTTTCTGTTCTTATTTTTCAGACATAAAGAGATATATGCGTTTGCATTCCTGCCGTCGTCTCATTAAACACAACAGGGAATTAACATAGGAGGAAGTGGTTAATAAACGTTAAGTGTGTCTTATCTTTTACCAAAAGTTCAAAGAGTACATGTTATAAAAGTTGTAGGCTAGCTGTAGATAAGGCTTAAGTATTGCAAATGTAATTGATGTTGACTTCTCCGTTATCATTTCATAGAGATTCATAAAGGCCCGAGATCCGTCAGTGGTTTACATGTTCGATTTAAGCTCTTTTGCTTGATGAGGTATTTGTTCATACCCCGCAGGTTATAAATGCTCATCTGAGTATCATTGCTTTAATTAATGAAAGAGGCAATGGAACTGACTGTCACCTGAAATAAGGGCTAACCCACGGCGAAAAGCAGACACATAAGATATGTACTTGAAATTCTACATTGGTCTAGGCAGCCGTCTGTATAACAAAGTATTTATTGCAGAACATACTGTCGCCAGTATAACGTAACGTACTCAGACTTTACTGCCGAATAATTCAACTACTTTCACTGCAAGCTAAAAAGTCCGCAAGCTAAAATAATCAAAATACACTTAACGCCGACGTAAGTAACGAAATAACAAACACGTTGTTTAAAATTCATTTCATAATCATATTATAAATATAATTTCAATTACATACAACAGTTAAATTCTCGAACAAAATTGTTTCAAAGCAAAGATACATTTATATCTTATACCAGTCAAATTAGTCAAAATATATACAAAAGTTTTCAAGAAATATATGGGGTTCAAATTACAATCTGCACATGAGCTTCAAATTACAATCTGAACATGAGCTACAAATTACAAACTGCACATGAGCTTCAAATTACAATTTGAACATGATCTACAAATTACAATCTGCACATGATCTTCAAATTACAATCTGAACATGAGCTACAAATTACAATCTGCACATGAGCTTCAAATTACAATCTGAACATGAGCTACAAATTACAAACTGCACATGAACTTCAAATTACAATCTGAACATGAGCTACAAATTACAATCTGCACATGAGCTTCAACTTACAATCTGAACATGAGCTACAAATTACAAACTGCACATGAGCTTCAAATTACAATCTGAACATGAGCTACAAATTACAATCTGCACATGAGCTTCAACTTACAATCTGAACATGAGCTACAAATTACAATCTGCACATGAGCTTCAAATTACAATCTGAACAAGAGCTTCAAATTACAATCTAAACATGAGCTTCAAATTACAATCTGAAAATGTGGTTCAAATGCTGTATCGCTTTATAAAATTGTTGAATAAATGAATAAGTAGTAACATGTAAGATGTCATAATACTAAAACACGTAAAGGGTCGGGGAAACTCCCCTTTAAGATGTAACGTATTGTAATAGGGATATTATGGATTATATGGAATGCTTCCAAAGTTCAATATATAATTTATAATCAACTACGGTCCGGATTATCATTGAAACCTCGCATTAAGATCTCTTTCGGCTGAGGGCCATTTACTCCAAAGGTCACTTTACTCAAGGTCACTGGTATCAAACACGATAATAGTGTAGTCAACGTTTTATTCCATCGGATATTTCTATTATGTAAGATATTTACTTGTCCAGGCACAGTTTTAAAGAAGAAAAACATTTTGGCGACTTATTCTCAGATTTGTAACTATGTCTCTACGGCAATCTCATATACAGAGTAATCTTTCATCGTGTGTTCCACTTCAGTGACCCTGATGTGTCCAAATTAAGCAATTTAGTAGCTTCACAAATCTTTTTCAAATAGTGGTACAATTATGAACTATTGTAAGCGTTCTGATTTGACGATATATACTTTTAAATGTTCTAATATACACGATATACATAATTCTTATTACAAAATTTAATAAGTTTTGAGTTTTGAAATTAAATAGTTTGTCTTTCCGCCACGCATAGAAGGGCATAGAATATCGCCTCATGGAATACGTTTTTTCAATGTATTTTATGAAGTCAAAATGCCTTTGTGTACTATTTATTTATCATATCATATATTATGAAATTGCTTTGCTTTAAAAATAAAAGCAACCATTTTAATATCCGAAATAATCTAGAAGAGCGTACTAGGCTGATATTTATATATGCACTCATTTTCAAAGATATATAACCAAATAAATACTTATAACTCTAGAAGAATGGATTTGTTCCATACTCAGTGAATGTAGAGGTACAAATGTATCAACAAATAATTAAAGTGATTAAAGAAGAAGTTTTAACAACAGATATATCAATGAGCCATTTTCACGCTCCTTAACCGCGGCCATATTGCGCGCTATATTGAATTGGAATACAACACGCTATACCATTCTAAAGAACGCTAACTATTTAATCGAAATTAGTTTAGACCTTGAGCTGAAGGGGAATTTTCAACACTAGGCGTAAAAAAAATTGTTTGTTTTCGGTATCCCGACCTACCCTAAATTTTTGGCCCGACCCCAAATGTTTTTATGGCCTTGGAGAATAATTGTTTCAACTTTTTGACAAAATGTTGCCAAACCGCACTTTTTTATGCTTTAATCATGGTCAGTGATGTTAGAAATCAACTTCCTGATGCTCTAAAGGCATAACCCCCTTATTTGTATTCATTTTTTGACACAAAAATAATTTCCGAAAAGTCTCCCTTAATAAAAAGAAATTCCAAAAAATTTTTGAGCATGTTACCGGAAACAAAGATTTTTTTAGGCCCTATGATTTTCTTAAACCTTGTGGTAGTTGGCATTCACAGACAAAAGTTTGCAAGTTTCTGATGGGGCTTTAACGAGTTACGGAGATTTAAAATACGTTACCATGCAAATTTTCATTTAAATGACTATTTATGCTGATATAAACATGCCAATTGTTCAATTAATCATAATAAATAAGACATTTACACATGTTTATGCATTTAAAATTGAAATTATCATTTCTACATATCATTTTAGGTGAACAAATGTTATGTATTATCCGTAACTTACGTTACTCTGTTTGAAATTACTAGAACATTAAAAAAAATAATCAACATATATGATGTTTTTTAAGTCATAAAACAATACTAATGGCCGATACACAGTTCAGTCATTAATATAATTATAATACAACTACCTCCAGAGTAAACTGATTCAAAATGACACGTATAATACGTTACCTTTCCAAAATATGACCATTTTTGTTTTTAAAGTATTTAAAATTTTAGTATTACACATATGGTTAGGATTTTTATATATTGGACTATAAATTAACATCAACAGACATAAACAACATTATCAAGTAAATGTATGTAGATTTTATAATTTATTAGGCAATATTATTTAAATATATTGAAATATATAGCTCTTTGCATGTACCAGTATGACTGCGTATCATAATTATCATGAATATAAATAAATAACGTGAACACCACAATGTGAAGCAATATATGCCCGAAGGTATGACCTTTTACCCCTAAGTGTGACCTTGACCTTTAAGTGAAAATGGTATTCACTTTACCAGGATCGACACTCCTATTATGGGCGGAAGAAGTTTCTAACGCTAACAGGCAGATGGCCTTGGATTTCAGTTGATAATGATAAATACAACTGCATTCAATGGAGTCTGGTCGAGATGCGATACTCTTCGTCAACGATTGGTCCTCCTGGCCATGTGTGTCGATCCTCCTCGCTGATTGGCTGCTCCACCTGTGACCTCTGACAGTGACCTTGGTAACCTTTAACTGCATTCCCACTAAACTCCCCCGACCCTGTTCTATAAAGTGAGTCACAAGGGTGACAAGTGTGTGTGAAGGAGGCCTGGGAGGCCACAAATGGATTCCTTGCAGAATCAGGCATAACAGGGATACCCTGCTCGACGATTAACATGGAGGTTTCACCAATAACGATTATACATCTAATGCGAAGGAGACCACAAGGACTTCTTAAAACAGACTAGATTTCCCCGTGGAAGGTTAATTACTATATAGAAGCAGTTATTCCATACATATCTTATAATAACAAAAATGAATGTCATGGGATACCCTGACCTAAGTTCATAAACTTCTGGGATGCCTAGAAAAACATACCAAATTATTAAGGCCCTGGGATATCCAAGGCAAAGACCATAATACTGACGCTAAAGCATACCAGGGGATACACATACTGACATCAGTTCATAAACTCCGGGGCTGCCCGGAGAACCATACCAAATTATTACGGTGCTGGGATACCCAGGGATGGGACTATCATACTCGTACTAATGACCTAAATTTCTAAAACACAGCCAGGATACCTCGCAAAACATACAAACTGTGAAACCTGGGTTTTCCGGAAAGCTTGGCGGAGAGATGGACGTAGTTTCAGCATCTATCACAAGGATAAACCTGTGATGCCCAGGAAGTGGGAAGACCCCAGACAGCTGGACGCAGTTTCTACGTCTATTGCCGGACTGGGCTTTGCCTCTGCTGACCCGTATCTGAAAGAGGATCCAAAGTAAGTGATCCATGACCCGGAGTCCCTTTCCGCAGACCTCTAGCCCAAGGATCTCTATTGCTTAAACCAGACTGGTCCCGCTACAGGTCCCGAAATTCCAATTCCCATCTGGAAGGGACTCATGCTTCAACCCAAGTTCAAAGGATGTTGTGGTTAAATAAAGGCTGCACAAGCATACCTACCGTCAATTCTAGAGACTGCAATCTCACAATGGAGATAAATCTATCTTGCCGCCACGTAACCAAATACACTCGTCAAGTTACTGAGTAAGGGTTAGCCAGACCAATAAGTGAGAGTCTGGCACAACGTGCCCCTACTGGTCTATCCATCAAAACAGAAGACCTGAACACATCCCAAAGACCCTGCACAAAACCCCTCCCAGTCGATGTTTCCAGAACTATGTAAAGCCAAAGTGACAGGAGCAAGGCACATACTGTAACTGTGGTCATAACCCAACCCTTTTCCCCTGGAATGTGCACAGAAAGGGTAGAGTAAACTACCAAACTCTGAATAAAGGGATGAGTAAAACTGAGGTAAAGGACACAGATCCCCAAACAAGGACACTACAGTTTGCGACGCAGGACAAGAATCGCTCAACATATATTTGTTTCATAGTTGCTGCCATGGAGAAGGACTTGACGGACATGCACTTAGGTTAAATGCGGAAAGATGGAACCCTGGTAGAGAAGGTGATACCGAATACAATGACACAGTTTCTAGTGGCGGCAACCACCAGGCCTGTATGTCCTCATGACCTAGACAAAACAAAGATAAATTAACTCTTGGTTCTCAACATAATTAAAAGGCAATTCCCCAGTGTGATTGAAGGGCAATACCCCAGCAGGCTCTTGATGTTGAAATGGGTTGCTAGTATGAGGTCTACAAACCTTTGGAAGGAAGTGGCCTCCGAAATTCACACAGGTGGCTTGACTTTTAGTAACAATATTCCCAAATATTCTTAGTTTGTCTCCGACCTTAGGTTCCCTAGAAACCAGTTGAGGTACGAATGACTGGATGTTAAATTGGGCCTCGGTCTGGCTTAACTTGTCAAGGAGTTTAGTGGAAGACAATGGTTATGGCCTTCACCCATAATGTTTGAGGTCCCATATTTGCCATCAAAAGAGTTATTTTTGTAAGAACTTGCCTTCAGACTGGGCAAATTTAATGTACCATTTTACACTTTACTTTTAACTACCAGAGTTACATCAATTTCACTTACAGGATATCTTATTGTGAGGCAGTTCCTATAATTGTCTTCTTGAACTACCATCAATATATACAGACCAGTTTTAAAGAAAGTCACAGTATTCCAGTCATGACCATTATTGGATACAGGCTCCATAGAAGCTACACATTATATCTACTTAAGGATACAGTCAAGATTGACAACACGTTGGATGAAGTCTTTGTTAATGAATGAATCTACTGCACATTTTAAATACATGTGTTTTAAGTAAAAATGCAAAGCTATGTTAAAATATATTTTGATTGGTTTGTAAATATGCTATTTTTAAATGCTAAAGTACATTTAACGTAACAGAACACAAGAGATATAGTTTGTGTGTTCGGTAACGTAAATTTCAATTTAGTTTGATATATAAATACATGTGTTTTAAGTTAAACCTACAGTTTGAAATGCAAAACTATACTGTTAAAAACAGAATTGAATTGTAATTTTGTTATTTTCAAATGATAAAGTATGTTTTAAAGAAACTGAAGACACGAACCATAATTTGTATGTTTGGTAACGTAAAATGTAACGTAGAATTTAATGTAACATATCTTACAAGTTAGAGGCTTGTTGATAAATAAATAAATAGTTGTATATGTAACTAAAGAGTGTTAATGTAAAATTGATATGAACATTTTTAAGAAAAAAATTTATTAATTATGTATGATTGAAAAATAGCTCATTTTGGAAGAATGACGTTACATTTTAAGAATCACTAAAAATCAGCTTTCTCTTAACATATACTGGCAATCTATAAATCTTGTTTTTTGTTGAACATTGAACTTTTTAATGGTAATTTTATTGTTTGATTACCTGGTCATTTAAATTTGCAGTAAAAACTTTATGCCAAAAATGTTTGTTCTTTTAGGGTAACGTATCTTTTTCCAATATTTTTCTTCTTTAACATTACATTTTAAATTGCAGGTTCTAGTATACACCTTGAAATAAATTATGCAAACTTGAAATGATTTACTAACATAATGGTACAATTTGTCTTTAAAAAATGATAAAAAATTATAGGTTTTGAGGGTAACGTATTTTAAAGCGTGGTTACGGAGAAAAGCACCGCTCGCCAGCTGGAATTTTTATGCCAAAATGTTTGCCGGATATTGGGATTTCAAAAAAAAATATAGTCCACAAAATTCCCCCTATGGGGGAGCAAACCCCTTTCTGGCTCATGGTCTAATAGGTTTGGACTCAAATAAGTTTTCCAGTCATTCTTTTAGACGTGGTTTTACAACGCTTGCACATCGGTTAGACATCCCTCATACACATATTCAAATTCTTTGCGATTGGAGATCGGATGCTTATTAAGCGTACATAGAACTTCGCCAAGGATATTGAGAGCATTTGGCATACCAAAGTTATCGCTTTCCCTGGTATTAATATAGCTCGTCTCTTAGCGAAGATTCAGAATACACCTTCTTTAGTGTCCAAACCTATCATTATTATTCATGTGGGTACCAATGACATTAGTTCAAGAAACCCCAATGAAGAGTATTCTGTAGATGAACTTATAAGCTTTTATAATAATCTTATTACATTAGTATCTTATTAGACACATTAATCCTCATACGCACATTGTTTTTTCATCTATTTTGCCACGTCCATGTGATTACGACCATACTAAGGATAGAGTTAAACATGTTAATGAGCTTTTAGAAACCAAGTGTAAGGACAGACATTGTCAGTTTATTCATTCTTTTAGGCCTTTTTTCAAATATGGTAGGCCGGTACGCTCTCTATTTGCAGTTAGGGACAAGGATCTTCATCTTAATCTAGAAGGTACTCTTCAGGTACGCAGGTTTTTCATAAACACAGTGTCCCATTTAATCGAGGGTAAATTTGAAGTGAAAATGATGTCTTCGAAATGGAACGATTAAAGTATTAAAGAATTTTGCTTCTAAACCAACTCCTAGCACAAAATGATATACTGCTGTTTCTTTTTCATAGTTCTCAAATTTTAAAAATCATACCAGATGGGTTTTAAAGATATATAGACATCTAGTGTATTAATATTTCATTTGTAGATGCTGATTATCTTAGCATTGCCTTAATAATTGAATTTGGCTGATATGTAATTTTATCTTAGTAGTTAGTAATTATTTTCATACAGCTGGTAACAACATTTTGGATTGGATTGGACTGTTTGTCTCCCAGTGTCCTGAAGGAAGAACTTTATTTCTTTAGACCTCTTCGCTTGTAATGACAGTATCTTTATGTCATTCTAGTGACTTTCTCCTTTTGAAGAAGGTAACATTATTTCTTTAAAAGGTTTAAAGATATGTGGTATTGGTATAATTCACGTTACCCTTATCTTGTTAAGGTTCCATTTTGATATTGCTGCATCGATAATTGATCATAACTTATATGTTGAATGATGTTTTTAATATGCTAACAGTATTGTTGATATAATTAAGATCAGTTCATTACAGCTATTTCACAGTATTGCAGTCATGTAAATGTTGTTCATCTTATATGCTTTGTGCCTTATTGCTTTGCATCATTTTATTTGTTTGTCTAGTTCGTGTGTACTATACTAATAAGTATCTCATTATTTTGCTTTAATTTTGTTAGGCGGGTTTTGGCGGGATTTGATCAACGTAAGCTCTTTGGCTGATTTATATTTTTAGATTACATATGATTCACATTGTATTTACAATCAGATGGGTTTGTTATTTAGTAATGACTAGTTGAAAATTACTGAATCGTATAGAACATTGATAATCGTGTCATGCAATCAGATCAATAAAATAAATGTTATCATTTAATTCATTCTTTGTTATTGGTTCTAAGAAACTGGTTATGAGATAATAATTTGTGTATGTTGGAATGATAATGATAAATCTAGCAGAAGTAATATAACAGGGTAATTACAAAGTGTTGAAAAGGAAAATACATGGACTAGCAAAACATCAAATATATAAACGTTGCATAAACTATCATGCTTGTAGATGTTATTTTACCATTCTGAATATCAGCGCTTGTTTGTCAAATGTATGGGGTAACCGGTATAACATTACCCCTACTTTCAAGAATTGATTAACGTCATGTGATGAAGCCATGAATAATTCTACGGAATACAATGGAACAGATACGGTTTTTTTCACATCAGCCCTTTGTCGCAAATATTCACTTTTCTATTGAGTGTTTTGACACTCTTCTTAAATTCCGTCGTAGTAGCGGGTCTACAAACACAAAGCGAAAGGATATCCGGAGTTCTGTACAACCAACTGATGAGCCTCTGCATAAGTGATTTTAGATCAGGCGTAGTTTCCGCCTTTCACAGCTTGACATTGATACCCTATGTCAACCAGTCGACTACAGCGTGTATCGGTATTCTTATCTCGTACAACGCGGTACAGTACGCTGTACTCTTGAATTTAAGTTTCATTTCGTATAGAAGATGGAGACTTCTTAAAAATTGTTCTAAAGGAGGCTTTTCGAAATTTGGGACGTACCAAAGAACTACCATTGGTGCCTGGTGCGTTAGTGTCGTGTGCAGTTTGCCAAGCATAGCCTCGTTTTCGATGAAAGCGTCAATGAAGGGATGTCCTAACCCAACACTTTTTGTAAATGGACTATTTTTATATACTTTTCCGCTTTATTTCATAACGCTTCTTGCTACTGATCTCTTCTACATTCACATGATTTTTATGATGTATTCATACCATCGGCGATGCCAAAATGAACTGGACAAATAGACAACAAATATACAAATAAAAGAGATAAGAAGGGAAATATTATGTACACTAAAAGCACCCGGTGTTTCTAAATTTTTACACCTAGTTTCTCTCGCAATAGAACTTTCGCACGTAATAGAAAACATCAAGCATACGAAAAAGGAAAATATAACTCAAGAAGAGTTGAGTATAGAATACGACGATAAATGGCTGTTGGCACAGACGTCTGCTGAAATGTCTGAAGAGCTACACACTTGTGTCAAAAAGGGGTTAGATAAGAAAAAGAACATTTGCGGGACAGAGGTTGATGGTGGTGAGCCGCTAACTTCAATTGATGAAACGAAAGTGAAAAATCTTGACACGTATGCAAATCAAATATCAGCAAAACTTTCGAAAAAGAGAATACCTCTCCGTTACTTTCATCTGAAACAGACGTATATTCGAATGAAACAGCAACGTCAGATTCGGCTGTTAGGCGTCAACTCGAATCATATATTTCGGACAAAGCTTATTCAAAGGCATCTTCTGTCGGAATGGAAGAGACAAAAAATAAGGCGCAGTTTTACGTAACTATTGAAATGGAAGATGTTCAAGTGTATGTAACAACAGAATCAGACGAAGAGAAACGAAGATCTCCTGGAAAGTTAGATGAACATATAATTTCTCCTGCAAAAGCAGAAGTGCCTAATACATACTCCAACAAAGTCAGATGTATCTAGAAGTTTGATAAGAGAAAGCGAAAGTGAATTATGCGAAAATTCTTCTTTGTACAATAAAATAAGTGACATGCGAAAAGGATACAGGGAAGACGAAATTCAGTCAAAAATGAACACGTTAGTGTTAAAGAAAACAAGCTCTGTAAAATCAGAAGACATCCCAGAAAAAGTCACTGATAATGAAACAAGGCAGAACACCTTGAAATTCAATGAAGTGGAAACAGCCTGAACCTGAAAGACAGATTTTTCTTGTATACACCGACAAAAAAAGGGAACGACAGAAACGAAGAACGTTCCAGCTAAACATCGTCGACGTATGAAGTCATCAGCTCAAACCAATGCCGTCTTAACAATACTCTTGACAACTCTGGTCGCTAACGTGGTAACTGTATTACATTCTGTAATTTTCTTTACGTCAAAGAAATGTTATGAAGGAAATGAATTTGTGTGTACATACCATGTTATAGCTTTAACTCTTTGTTGAATCCATTTCTTTACAGCGTAACTGTAAAGCCGATACGTGTTGCTGTAAGAGGGAACTTCATCAGACTGGTAGCATGTATAACACGAATCTTAAGGGAATGACGTAATTAGTTCACTTCCGTGTCTAAGGCTGTTGTAAACGCTGGCCCAACCCTCTCTTTCATGACTGTTTGACATAAACAGATAAATGTACACTGAAGAGAAAAAGAAACGCCTCATTCATACTCATTGCACAATATTTTGTTAACCATGATTCAAAATTAAAAAAGAACAATTCTATTCGCATATCTGATGATTTAAAAGAATTGATGATCAATCTGATGGCTAATTAGACATTATTTCATGTTCGCAGTATGCTTCAAATATTTAATTGCAACAGAGTGGTCAGAGGAATTCCACTGACACAATTAGTAGCGCGCGTGGCCACCTCTATTGGCAACCACAGCAGCAAGACGTCGCCCATGGACCCGCACCCAGTTATGTAGCAGATACCGTGGGACTCTTGCCCACTCTGGTGGAGCACTGCTATCAGTTCATGGACGTTGGCAGGCTGCGGTTGGCGTAGACGAATTACTTTTTCAATTTTCTGAGCATAGTTCTACATAAAATTATAACGTGGCTACATGATTCATTACAATATATGTAATTGAATTGGGAGAATCAGAGAAAAAATATCAAGAATTTAGGGAGAAAGAAAATACACATCATGCCTGGAGAATCTGCTTTAAATTAATTTGCAAAATAGTACTTTGAAACCTCACAGTTCTTAGTGGCATTATTCATATGGAAGTTTAGAAAGGTGTATTTTTTTATTAACCATATCTTCTTGAAAATGTGTGTCCTGTCAATATTGACACAATAACGTTTTTTTTTCAATTTTCAGAGCATAATTCCACATAAAAATTGTATCTTTACTACTTCAGTTTAATAATCTAGTCTGGTTGAAAACCTGTTTTAGGAAATATACGTTTTCGATTTGTTTGTCAGTCTGTCTTTCTTTTGGTGACCATCCAAAAAGTGTTTTAAACTAAATAATACAAGTACTGTATATTTGACAGTTTGTAACACTCTGTATCTGTATAAATGGTATATTTACGTTCCTAAAGTAGAAGTCTTTAGTATTTGTTTTACAGAAAACTTTCCAATATGTTTTCAGTGTAAATATGCGCCGTGCCATGAGAAAACCAACATAGTGGGTATGCGACCAGCATGGATCCAGACCAGCCTGCGCATCCGCGCAGTCTGGTCTGGCTCCATGCTGTTCGCTTTTAAAGCCTATTGGAATTGGAGAAACTGTTAGCGAACAGCATGGATCCTGACCAGACTGCGCGGATGCGCAGGCTGGTCTGGATCCATGCTGGTCGCATACCCACTATGTTGGTTTTCCCATGGCGCGGCTCATATGCTATTGCGTTTAACATGTACCTTTGATGAGAAGTAACCTTAGTGGTAGAAAGTGAAATTCAAATAATGTTACTCTCATGCATTGTCAATAACATTTTCATGACTGAATGGATTTTCAAATTACTTGGAACAGTCATTTAATGTTACTATTAGATGTGTCAAATGCTAGATTCAAACGTTAGTCAGTTCGAAGGTCAAGTTCACAATTGGTACATTAGTAGTCAAAAGTTAAACATTTATTTTCTTTTCCTGTCTGTAACTTTTTATAAATGTATTGAAGCCTACATAACGTGGCACACGTATTTATCATAACAAGATGACGTGTAACATTTATATCTCGGACGGCTAGTTCAAAGATCAGTGTCAAATACAGAAGCTCCTGTTAAACTGGGTTTATGAAACCGACTTACTACGTTATAAAAAGCGTACTTATTCCAATCGGGATTATGTTGATATATAATAGATACCTTCTAAGGCCCAATGCCTAATATAAAACTTGGTATACATCATCAACATGAAGGGGACGTAATCATTGAATCGGAACTTTTATTCCAAATTATTTTACCTAGGGTTTTGCCCTTTTTTGACTTCGAAAACATATTGTGAACTCCACCCAACTGAAATATCAACAACATGAAGTTGAAATGTGCATATTATTTAGACTTTTGTGGTCGATTATTGTGTCTAGAGGTTTCCTTTTTTTCTATTCCTAACATTGTAAGATAAGTCGCTAAATGCTATCATACCGTTTGTCAATTTCAAAATCAAATCAATCATGTATCAAGTTGATTATAACTCTTTTTACCAATGAAGATGTAATTTTTTTGAAAAAGCATATTTAATTATCATAAGTGTTTATGCATACAATTTTAGATTTAAAGTATATGTTTGATATTCAGAATTCAAGATAAAGTATAATGATATAATCTTGGTTTATTAAATGAAGGTACATTAAAGGGCATTGAAATCCTGACAATCAGTTAATTTTATATGAAAGCTAGCCTGGCTCCCTGGCTGCATTGTTATTTTTTTTTACATACATTCAGAAAACATTTTATTAGAAAATTTTAAGACTCTAAAATAGCAAAATTTTATCTGATGGCTGAACCCTATGTTTGGAGTCAGGGGCAATAAAAAATATCAATGTAGAAACAACCTTCTGGAGTTACTTCCCTCTTAATGAAGAAAACTGATATATGTAAATAAGAACAAACATAGGGACGGGAGCCAGTCTATATGAAAGCCATCTCAAGCCTTTCATAACGCTGAAAGAATTTTTAACATGCGACCACTATTAAAAAAGATATGGCAGTTTGAAATTTGACATTTTAAGAAAAATATCATCTGAATCTCACCGGTTTTTACCTTATCTTGATAACTGTCAGTAGGATCTTGTCCTGCTTCAAGCATTGATTTAATTTTGTGGCGAAAATAATGCTCGAACACATTTATCAAAGTAGACATTAGTTTGAGTACGTAAGAAGTTATTAGTCGCAGTAGTTGGCGCATTCCATGTGTATTAGCTGAAAGGTGTCTCTCTTGGGTATTTTAGCAACATCGAGAGCTCGTAAGTGAAATGTGATATTTATCCTAATATTCTCAAGTTTTAGTCCGCCGTTAATTTAATGTATCTAACTGATTATCCGTATATATTGCGTTTGCTGAGATGAATATCAAAGTAAATACTAGACTTTATATTTCTAAACAGAAACGTTTTGTGCCAATTTCATTAACCTACTTTCCCTGAATATAAATTATATGCAATATCGTACGGTTTTGGATCTCTCTGAATTCGATCAAACCGATTTCAAACTGAACTGTCAGCTACTGCTGACTATAATTATACACAATGGTGTTCTATGTTAAAATAAAAGTGCTATTATATTTTCTGGTCTTTTAGGATCATGGAGTACAACTTAAACCGGTTCTAGGGGGCGAGGGGTACATATCTCTTTACTTCTCATGAATAGGCTCAATCAAACCGAATCTACTACTATGGTTACCTTCTATGCTTCCAAAGGACGTTTGCACAGATGTTATTATCTTCCTTTACCTGACAATAACGATGTTTTTTTTTTAAACTTGAAAAACTTTTTAATACGTCTATTTTCGAAATATATTTAGTCTAGTCAAGTTTTTTTAACTTTAATAATTTGCTCTTGATCTGTTTAAACATGAAACTGAAGCCTTAAGAGACTGTTATAATTTCTTTGTAACAACGTAATTGATATAGCATGTCTAACAATGCCGATGTTATCACAGCATTCAAATATAGCCAAAACAAAATCCAAGTTGTATCAAAACCTATCGTCTGGTAAGGAAATTAATTCCAATCCTCAATTCCCTTGAAGTTGAATAATTAATGATTAATTGATTAATTCTGCAAACAAGTGTTTGTTCTCAAACATGTCATTTTACTAACACGGGTAACAATTACAGCAAGTATAAAGTAAAGGAGTTTATTTTCTTGTTTCATCGTAGAGAACGACAGATTTGAATCTTCCCAAATCAAAATGTCAGAAATGAAATTTTGGTGTAAAATGTCACGCAAGCGTAGCATTTATATTGCATTTATTTTTAATGGTTTTACGTTAATTGTACCGAGTGACATCAAAGGTATTTTATGTGAATGTTTGTTTTTATGCAGTTAAGTGCAGTCTATAACGTTTACTGAAGTAATTGAAAGTAATGTACAACTGAACATTTTTAAATACATATAATGGTAATTAAATACATGGTACATGTAAATTAATATTTCTACAGATTCTTTAATAATAATTGAACCTTTAAATCCTGGTACTTCTTTTTCTGGCTTAGGACATTCACATTGATAACTTACTTTAAAGTCTTATTTCTTGTTTTCAAATCATGAGTTAATTATATATAATATTTTCTATAATCTTTAAGAACAGAAGGTACATTAAATTTTCTAAGAGGATGATATACATAAAACAAGAAAGTAAAGATTCTACAATGAACCAATAGTTATAATATTAAGCAAATAGTCGTAATACAATATTGAAACCTTTACCTGACTAATATTTAAAGGCTGACATTGTAACAAGATATGGCTATTGAAATTACTGCATACATGTTGTTGCAAAGTTTAAAATGAAGATTTATATCTTTTAAAAAGACTACAATAAGTATAACAATTTAATTATGCAATTTCAAAGTGAAATTCTTTGACTGCTCTTCAGCTAAAGTATTTATATAATTATTACAACTTACAAAGCATTATTTATATTCAGTTGAAAAAACTGTAATACGAAGTTACATGATTCCTAAATACAAAAAGTAATGTAAGTTAACTGCATTTGGAGTGGAATGTAATTTAATCAATTACTTAATTACTTCGCAAAATATATGTAACGTAATCAAAACTTGCGATGTAACTTGCAATGTTATATGTTATTAATTTTCCACATAACTGACCGAATGTCGGAATTATTATTTTGAAATGCTTTCTGCTTTCTTCATTTATAGCCTAAAGTCGATTAACATATTGAAAGTACTGTCAACAAAACAGACCAAGACGTCAAGGAGTATTTACAGTGTCTTAAAAATGGACTTTTCACTTTATAGTTGAGCCGCACCATGAGAAAACCAACACAGTGCGTTTGCGACCAGCTAACAATTTCTCTAATTGCAATAGGCTTTGAAAACGAACAGCATGGATCCTGACCAGACTGATGGTCGCAAACGCACTATGTTGGTTTTCTCATAGTGCGGCTCATTTAAATTGAAAAGTCCATAATAAAGACACTGTAAATAATCCTTGAAGTAGTGCAATAATCAGTTGACATGTCCACAGTAATAATAAAGTTTTGTTAGTCCCGCTGGTAACCGTAAACTTTATCAAATCTTAAAAAGACTTAAGCATGTCGATTAGACAGAGTTTATGGTATTGATTGTTACAAATTGATCTTCTCTAGAGTGGTTTAAAAAAACCCATTCTTCATTTTCTATCATTTGAATATCTCTAGAAAATAGAGGATATCGCATTTGTGTCTTTTCATATTGAAATTATTTAATGAATGTTATGAAATAATAAAATGCGAATCTCTGTCGAACATTTGGTCATTTTTATGGTGCGCACCCAACCTAACCCCCACCATTTTCCAAAATCACCGGACAGTGTAAATAAAAGTAATCCCCGCCAGGTGAATCTCTAACACACGCAATGGAAACAAATGGCATGACATGTAAAACACAAAAATTGCTTCTGTATAATTATATAAAAAGGAACCCTTACGAACCAAAAACGTATGTACTCAATGCCTTTGCAGAAGACAGAGCATCAAAAGAAACACCCTTAAGGGCCCGACGAAACAGGCCAGAAGACAGAAATCAATACAGTTCACACTAATGTTATACTAAAATTATGTAATGGTTTTATTTCACTCTCACGACGTCAAATATGTGATAAATAGTTTTGATGTTCATACAATTACGTAACTGACTCTTATAAAACTCTAAACGACTCGAAAAACAAAAAAAAAAAAACAACAAACAAACAAAAAGAGAAAACAACAACAAAAAAACTTCTTAATGTTCGTGAACAAGAAACCACAAATACTGTAACTCTAAATCAGGGCAACATGAAAATGTTTGTGAGTTTTAGTCGAAAACAATCGAATAAATGCGCTTTAAGTCGAACTTATAATTTTAACCTTTAGCTTGCTGGCGGCAAGTAATTTTGCATTTGCGGCCAGTTCAGACCAAAATCAGCCTGCCCATCCGTGCAGGCTGATCATGGTATGAACTGTTCGCTATTCAGTCAGTAAATTTTCAGTGAACACCCCTTCAAATAATGAATGGTACTGTCCAAATTGGAAGATGGACCAGCCCATTTTAGAAACTAGCAGGGTAAAGGTCAAAACAATAGGCAAATAATCGCACTCGAAGATAAGAGCATTATATTTCCCTTTAAATCTAACGTAGATTTCTGAAAATCAAAAGAATAACACTGCACTTAAGTCTAACTTTTAACTTTTTAAACAAGTAAACAATTTTATATTGAAAGTTTAACTCGGCAACAAAAGAACGTAAAATCATATCAGGTAACTAATAGTCGACACTATTTTCATTTCATGAAGCACTTAATGCTCTCTTCATATAACAGAACGTTTACAACTACTGGGGATATTTTTTATAGTCCAAATTAAACTCCCGGCTGAACTTTTTATTCTTCTATAGCTGACATATGTTTAAAATCTTATTACTCATATTACGGGTAAATTAATCGTTGTAAAAAAGATACTAAAGCCACTGGTATTAAAACAAGTTTGCACCAGACATCTGCTGTCGTAACAAACCAAAGCATAGTATATCTATGCTTACCATCTCTTGTGGATTTTAAAAAGTAGAACATTTGTCTTCAAAAAACACTTATACATTCTTCTCTGATTGCAGATCGTTATGATAAAATGAAAATTGATTTCTCTCTTAATTAACCTTATTGAATGAAATAATGAAGATAACTTAACTTGTTCCAGTATGTATTAGTTTATACGATAAGATTAAAAGTTTGGGAAATCAAACAACACCAAAAACAAGAGGGCCAAGATGGCCCTAGGTCGCTCACCTGAGAAACACACCATAACACACCATAACAGTGTTGTAAACATGTTTGACCTAGTGATTTCATGGAAATAAATATTCTGACCAATTATCATTAAAATTGGAGCAAAAATCTTGAGTATAAATAAATATTTTCTTTGATTCGACCTGTGACCTAATTTTTGACCCCAGAGCACGAGACCCATATTCTAACTTGACCTAGATTTCATCAAGACTATCATTCTGACCAAATTTCATGAAGATCAATTGAAAAATACAGCCGCTATCGCATACACAAGGTTTTTCTTTGATTTGACCTAGTGACCTACTTTTTGATCCAAAATGATCCATTTTCAAACTCGGCCTAGATTTCATTAAGGTTATCATTTTGGACTTTATTTCAGGAAGATCAATTGAAAAATACAGCCTCTATCGCATATACAAGCTTTTCCTTCGATTTGACCTAGTGACCTACTTTTTGACCCCAGAGGACCCATATTCGAACTTGACCTAGATTTCATCAAGGTAATCATTCTGACCAAAATTCATCAAGATTAATTGAAAAATACAGCCTCTATCGCATACACAAGGTTTTTCTTTGATTTGACCTAGTGACCTAGTTTTTGATTTCAGATGACCCGTTTTCATACTCGATCTAGATGTCATCAAGGTTATCATTTTGACCAAAATTCATAAAGATTAATGGAAAAATATAGCCTCTATCGCATACACAAGGTTTTCCTTTGATTTGACCTAGTGACCTAGTTTTTGAATCCAGATGATTCATTTTCGAACGCAGCCTAAATTTCATCAAGGTAATTATTCTGACGAAAATTCATAAAGATTAATTGAAAAATACAGCCTTTATCGCATACACAAGGTTTTTCTTTGATTTGACCTAGTGACCTAGTTTTTGATCCCAGATGACCCATTTTTGAACTCGGCCTAGATGTCATCAAAATAATCATTCTGACCAAAATTCATGAAGATTAATGGAAAAATACAGCCTCTTTTGCATACACAAGGTTTTTCTTTGATTTGACCTAGTGACCTAGTTTTTGACCTCAGATGACCCATTTTCAAACTTGGCCTAGATGTCATCAAGTAAATCATTCTGATCAAATTTCATAAAGATCAGTTGGAAAAAACAGTCTCTATCGCATACACAAGGTTTTTCTTTGATTTGACCTAGTGACCTAGTTTTTAACCCCAGATGACCCATTTTCGAATGCAACCTAGATTTCATCAAGATTATCATTCTGACCAAAATTCATGAAGATTAATTGAAAAATACAGCCTCTATCGCATACACAAGGTTTTTCTTTGATTTGACCTAGTGACCTAGTTTTTGATCCCAGATGACCCACTTTCAAACTCGGCCTAGATTTCATCAAGATAATCATTCTGACCAATTTTCATGAAGATCAGTTGAAAAATACAGCCTCTATCGCATACACAAGCTAAATGTTGACAGACAGACGACAGACGACAGACAGACGACAGACGACGGACGACGGACGCCGGACATTGAGCGATCAGAAAATAGGGAAAATGTATCCATTTTTCAGAGATGATTCTATCGCCCGTTGAATATAAGTACTGGTATTGGCGCTACTGAAGTGTCAAAGACTACTGACAACAGATTTCAGATAATTATACCTCGCAGAACCATGGATTTTCTGTTATTAACCTTTAGCCTGCTGGCAGGAAGTGATTCTGCCTTTGCGACCAGTGCAGACCAAGATCAGCCTTCACATCCGTGCAGTCTGATCATGGTATGCACTGTTTGCTATTCAGTCAGTACATTTTCAGTAAACACCCAGGTACCGCCCATATTGAATGATAGAGACCAGTCCATTATAGGTATTTAGCAAGTTAAAGGTTAAATATTGAGGAATGAAATAATACACTATTATTATTGATACAGTTCTGGAAACTTAAACACACTTATCTTTGTGTTAACATGTCATTACAATGAAACGCGTTAAACGGTTATAAACATAACTTGGAGCAACCAGTCTGAGTTCTAAACTTAACATTGTTGAAAATAGCACTATATGTCATTATTGTTTGCATAAATGTCGTTTTGAAGTAGCTTATAATTACACATGTGTATGTGTCACAATAATCCTATTGTTAAAATAGATGTTACAAAAAATGACCCATAATTCGTACATTCAAAGTAATAGCACTTTTTTAAGCGTTGAGAAAACTTATGTGAAAGTAACTTTTCTATCATTGTTTTGATGCCTGCATATACGTTTAAGGCGTTAACAGCCTCCATTTTTACTTTTAGTTGTTAACGAAATGATCGTTTTTATATTAATATTTACAGGCAAAATGTTTACAAAATCAGTATCTTCAGATTTAGAGGTTCATTTCTGTTTGTTCTCTCTTTCTCTAAAGGCTTATAATTGACAAGTGAATATTGAAACAATTTTAAAACCCTAATTTAGAGATTCTCAAGGACAATGCTGTGAATATGACCGTCGAGAATGGCTGTACCAACTAATCACGAATAAGTGTCAGTAGGATCATACCATATCAAAATTGTCTTCACTCTGAGGTAAGATATTTTTTTTTAGTATAAGTACATTTTATATAATCTAAATGACACTGTAATTGAGCGGATTTTTAATTGTTTAATCCAAATATGAAGTCTGTCAAGGTAAATGGTACACATAGAAAGTTATAGTAAATGCTTTGTTGTAGTGAGGCCCGTCTCGTGTTTCCTTCTGATAATGTTTATTGGATTTTAAAAAGAATCTAGTGATAACAAACAATTTACGGAAAACCTAAAGGAACGAGTTTTACTATTGAGGTGCAATGAAAACCATTAACAAATTATAAAGTCTGAGTTGGAAATATAAGTATATATTCCTTTGTATGGGAAAGATATCCGAGCTTTTTTTGTCAACAGATATCGTGTTTGTAAGTGTTAAAAGTAAACCTGGGTAATAAAGACATAACACGTCTTTTATTGTATATAGTATCATTTAAGCATAAAATTATAATGTGAGTTTCCTTCAATTTTGTCTCGTAGATAAGCAAGATATAATGGATATTTATAGATTGACATAAATTCATATCCTTTATATTGTCACGAGTCAATGAAAATAACGTACCATATTTCCCCTTCGTAAGAAAGAATTTTGATTTATCTATTTCTTGATGTACATATTTGTATCGGTTTAGTTTGAATCAGTTGATAATATTCAGTTCTGGCTGAGATCCTGTGCCTAAACGTAATTCGTTAGACAGAAAAACAAACTCTTCAAACTAGATTGTATATGTTCTTTTAATGCAAACGAATGCTTTCTTTTTATAGTATGTCGTGTTACTGTCAGATTTGTATTAATCATTCAGAGGAAAGTCCTATTGTTCATCATTTGAGCCGCACCATGACAAAACCCAAAATAGTGCATTTGCGACCAGCATGGATCCAGACCATCCTGCGCATCCGCGCAGTCTGGTCAGGATCCATGCTGTTCGCTAACGGTTTCTCTAATTGCATAGGCTTTGAAAGCGAACAGCATGGATCCTGACCAGACTGCACTATGTTGGTTTTCTCATGGTGCGGCTCATTTATATTCTTTTTCATACGCGTAAAAGTTAGAATTCTAGTATATTCTAACATAAATGTAAAACTGAATATAGTGCATGTAATAGATTTACACTTTAGAGAAGAAAGGTGGAATGTTTGTTCTGTTCGGTTAATAGTAATATCGACACCATGCAGGTCATACGGCGACTTCTACAACTTTTTAGGTGAAGGAAGACCCCAGAAGCCCATTTGTGCATTGCAGGTACAAGCATGTACTTCTAAGGCTCCTTAAAAGTAGGATGAAATATAGTCTTAGCTATCTGACAGAAAGCATAACCCAGACGGGCAAGACAAAACGTTTGAAAAGAAAATAACAGTCTGACATATGACAAGTAAACACTTGGCTAAAGCAATATATTTGCATATACATCGTTATCAGTTTAGTCTTGATTTCTATGATACACGTTTAGCATGTTCCTAATTTGGTATGCCGAGGTAAGTTTATTGTCATAACTTTTGTAAAAACTGTTGATAACACCTCAAACACCATCTACGGTACTTTGGTAATCGCTTTCAAGCTATCAACTTGGTGTTTGAGTCAAACTGTTGTCATGTTTAAATAATTACTTGAAAGATGGGGCGGTTCAGACATAGCGTATTGCCCAATTGTCGAAATTCATTTCTTCTAAAATTTCAAGTATTTATCATACCAATGTACACTGTTTTAGTCATTGTTTATTTATGACACTGAACATGTCAAACATATAAAATGCTTTGGTTAAAAAACAAACCTATAAGTTACACCAATGACTATATCAAGTTTTGCTTGTTCTATACATACTAATTCAATTTACTTAATATTTGGTTCAACACATATACGTTTATGAACCATCTACGAAAAAAACTTTATTGAATAGAAATATAGAAGATATTTGTTTGTCTTATGTAAATATGGAACATATCTCAATAAAAAAATGAGATTTTTTTTTTATTTCGAGAGCGTGTAGCGCGAGGGAAATGTAAAAATTGTTTCAGGTCGAGGTGAGATATATTCTGTATTCACTTAATATAAATATTTTCTTATCATAACGGTAGTTTAAGTTCATACTTTGAACGCAATTTCATTCTTAGTGTGAGAAACATAGGTGTGTCAGCCAAAAAACCGTCAGTCGTCTTGTTAAAAATGCACAACACATGTTCTACTTTTTTTTCGTTTTCAGCCAAATGTAATAAACTTCTCATTAAGTAACGTAATTTTAATTGAGAATCATACCACAAACAATTTTTATCCGGCATTACGCAAAAAAAACCATCATAACGTACAATTAGATCTGCACACAGGCCCCACGGTACGAAAAAAACAACAACAAAAAGCAGCAATAACATCTTGGTAAAATTAACTTGACGAAGAGTAGAATCGGCATTTGCATTAGCGATATTTTATACCTTATTTGTATTGCCTTAATGATGAAACCATTAGCAAATGAGATTGTCGTGCCTGATAATCAACTTCATTTCAGGCAAAGAACATTTCTCAATTTTCGCATTTCGAACATATATATGCGGTCACATTTCAAACAAGATATTTTTAATGCAAAAATCAACTACAGAAAAAGAAACTGTTCTTTTCACGTATTGTCAATTAGATGTTTCAAGCACATTTAGTCCTCACAACGAAAGAAAAAAACGTAGTACACCGGATAGTATACCATCTTATAGCGTCACAGTATTCATGATGGAACTTCTTAAAAGTGGATTCACAAACATGATTTTACATGTTCGGTTGGTGGGTGTATGATATATCTACTTCTATCAGCGGATGTTCGGAAACAAATATATAGCCGTGCGTCGAATATTGTTATAGTTAACCAAAGAAACACATGCATTAGTGTTTGAATAAATTCCTTCTATATATGAATTAAAACTGAGTCTGCAACATGAACTATGCAGACCTTTCTGCTTAGATTAATTTGAAAACAAATATTTTACTGATTAAAAAGCGCTAATACGAAGGAGTGTTAAAAAAGTAATGCAATTGTACTTTACCAGTATTTTGCAAACTACGCTTATGTCGTTTAGAATTATGTATATTTTTTTACCAAATGAATTGTCGTCTCCTCGTAAGCAACTATTCAATACTTCTGGAAAACATGGGTATTTTGACCCCTTTTCTGGCGGTATATATAAAGTTAAGTAGGCATTCAGAAAATAAAGTAACGTTCAAAAGTTGCGTTAGAATTTTGTATCTTTAAACTCAACTTCCTATAGAAACGTCTTTATGAAAATGATTTGATGCGTGTTACATTATTTCCAGCATTGCAAGTATACGTGCTTTAACCGTATTTTTACTTCTTGAAAACTTCAGTATTGCAAGTGTACGTGTTTAAACCTCTTTCACTACTTGCAAACTTCAATATTGCCGGTGTACGTGTTTTAACCTTATTATTCACTAATTGCAAACTCCAATATTGCCAGTGTACGTGTTTTAACCTCATTTTTTACTACTTGCAAACTCCAATATTGCCAGTATACGTGTTTTAACCTTATTTTACACTACTTGCAAACTTCAGTATTAACAGACCTCCTCAGTCTTTAGCCTGCTAAAATGGACTGGGCCATCTTTCAATTTGGGCAGTACCACTCATTATTCAAAGGGGTGTTCACTGAAAATTTACTGACTGAATAGCGAACAGTGCAGACCACGATGTGCTGGCTGATCTTGGTCTGCACTGGTCACTTGCCACCAGCTGACTTAAGGTTAAAATCGAAAATAATCATTAGCTTTGAATTGTGTAATTGTGACTGTTTTTTCGTTCTCGTTCCATTTCGTCCTATGAAAACTTCTGTTCGGATTTTTAAATCTTTCTATACTAAGTTTAAAGTAAAGATCAACTTTGAGTGGGCTACTTATTCATAAACATACAAAACGCTTCAAAAATAATAAAAAGCAAGAAGGTCCTGATGACCCTAAATTGCTCACCTGTTAAATTTGGCATTTGAACCATCAAGATAAACATTCTGACCAGGTGTTTTGAAGATATGGTTATAAATGTGGCCTCTACAGTGTTAACAAACTTTTCCTTTAATTTGAGTGGGTGACCTAGTTTTTGACCCCAAATTACCCAGTTTCGAACTTGGCCTGGGAATCATCAAGATAATCATTCTGACCTAAGTTTCATGAAGATGTGGCCTCAAGAGTGTTAATAAGTCTTTCCTTTGATTTGACTGGGTGGCCTAGTTTTTACCCAAGATAACCAAGTTTTAAACTTGGCATAGGAATCACCAAGATAACCATTCTGACCAAGTTTCATGAAGATAGGTTTATAAATGTGGCCTCTAGGGTGTTAACAAGCTTTTCCTTTGATTTAACCTGGTGCTTAGTTTTTGACCCCGCGTGATCCACTTTCGAACTTGGCATAAAGATCATCAATTTAAACATTCTGTGTAATTGTATCAAATCAAAGCATAAATGAAATAGAAAATATTGCCCCTTTTAGAGGCAGAAACTCTAGAACCAATGCTGGAATCTAGCCGGTTTTCGAAAGGAACCAAGGTCTTATTCTAACTTAAGTTGTGTGTACGTGTGGTTAAAATCAAATGAAAAATGTCACTTCTATCGTGTTAACAAGGTAACAATTAACATATTTTGGCTCCTTCAGGGGTCAGTAAGGGGCCATAACTCCGAAACCTATGACTGGATCTGACGGATTCATCATGGAATCTAAGATCAATTGTTGTTAAAGATATTTTGCAAGTTTGTATGAAATCTATCAATTCAAACCATAAATGAAGTCTCTATAAGTTTGCAAACGCCAAAATAGCAAAGTTAGGCTCTTTAAAGAGCCATAACTCTAGAGCTCTTGATGGGATCTGGCCAGGTTTGGAAAATAATTGAGATATTATGCCAATACAAGTTGTGTGCAAGTTTGATTAAAATAAATTGCAAAATGTGGTCTCTATCGCGTTCAAAAGTCAAAATAGCAAATTTTAGCCCTTTAAGGGGCCATAACTCTGGAACCCATGATTAGATCTGCCAGGTTTCAAAAGGAACTGAGATATTACAAGTTATGTACAAGTTTAATTAAAATCAATTACAAAATGTGGTCTCTATCGTGTTCCCAAGAAATTGTGAATGGACGGACGACGGACGATCACAAAAGCTCACCTTGTCACTACGTGACAGGTGAGCTTAAAAGGGATAAAAGTCATTCAACAATGATGATATAATTACAATTTTGGTCGTTACATTTCGTGATCAGTAACATATATAATATATATATCGTCCAAAACAAAGCGTATTGGGGCTTTATGATGAGGTTATGTGATCTAAACTCCCCAGTGGTGCTTTTATCACAGACTGTTATAGGGTGGTGCTCCACTATGTTGATTTTATTTTATTCAGTTTGTCCTCTAATGTTAACGTTGTCTGCGAAATTCTATGTGCGTGTGTGCTTGTGTATGTATTAGTCATACACAATCCTGTGAACGTTCTGGAACGTGACTTTCCCTGTTAGATATTCATCTTCGTTCTTTTCCGCCAAATCTACCTTTGTATTGCCAGGGGATATGACGTTTACCTGATATGTACGTAATAAAATATACGTACATTTATAGTTTTTTTAGGTAAATTTTACCTATCATTTGACTACGAAGAATTTTGTACTAAATATAACTAAAACGACAACCGTTACAAATGTGATAAAATATTTTATGTGATTGAAAAGATGAACGAAATTGGTTGCATTTCTTTTCGAACATCCCGCGTATAAGATATGCATTTTAAATTTAATTTAATTTAAATTGAATTGAGGGACCTAATAATTTCGAGAAATGTAATTTGCATGGAACACGTCACCACATTCAGCAATCAGCACAAATTTATGAGAATTTCACATGGAAAATACGCTGACGAAAACAGAACAATGTTCTGCAAAGGAACAGTCTCCACATTAGTTTTCGGTCACAATTGCAGTTTATTAGTTTTCATCGAAAAAGAAAAGACAAAGTGAATATCGTATTGTAAATTTTATTTGTGTTTTAGGCTGTCACGCCAACTCAATATTATAACGGTGAAAGAAATAGCGACAGAACTTTGAATACATGCGCGAAACAGTGATAATTCAATCCACCGTTTTAAGGTTTATACCATGATTTCTCTTTAACTTTGATATCATATATACTTCTGAAGATCACCTGAACTTCGTTCTAGATTTTAACATATCACGATATACTTTTAAATTATTGTCAAGAAACGATTCGACGGGAGTATTTTCTCTGATAAATGACATCAAAAAGTTTCAAGTTTGACTTAATTTGTTTATTGATTATTTTAATGTAATAAAACATATTGATATCATTATTTAGTTTTTCAAAAAGCAACAATTCCAGGTAAACGTTTTAGTACAATCTCAAAATTGTTAGGAAAATAAGGAGTTTTTTTCCCCGATTTTTAAGATGGGGAAAAATTGTCATGAAATCAACGTTGTGAAATATATTTTTAAGACATCCGAAAAAACATTTCCAATGCTAAAACCTAAAAACTGTGTAGATTACATTTGGTCGTTGCACAATGACAACAATTAACTAAAAGAAAACTGTTACTGATTATGCGGATAAGACAGTAGTCCCTTGAATATTGTAAGTCCATTTCACTTTTCAATATTTTCAGATATTTGTGATGGTATTTAGGAGATAATTCTTTTAACCCCTATATACATGTACAAATCGACGGTTCATATAGGCACAACTAGCTCTAAAAATAGTACTATAAGATTTGTATTACTGCTAGACCTTTGGGCATAATGCAGTATACATTATGTCTTTGAACACAGATTTGCTTGATCATGTGCGAAAAGCTTTTGTGTGTGGATGATCGAGCATTAGTTAACCCTTACCCTGATAAATTTATGTAACGAACTTGTCCACTTTTCAATTTGAACAGTACCATTAACTGTTAAAATGGGTGCTTATTAAAAATATACTGACTGAATGGCGAACAGTGAAGATCTACCGTGCAGTCTGATCATAATCTACACTGGACGCAAAGGCAGAATCAGTCATGTCCGGCATGATATGTAGGTAATAATCTTGCATGATTTCCTTCTAATGCGCCATGGTCTATGAGAGATTTAAAAAAATCAGCTTAGATGAATAGTCATGTGCCTACGAAGAACTTATTTGTATGAACAATTTATTCATTTAATAAAATTATCCTTGATTAAATATTGTTAAAAACTAAAATTATACGACACTGTTGATAAGACAGGTTGAATCCCTTCAAACGAGCTTGCATGCCGTCTGGAGCAATGTAATGTAATAAATAAATAAAACATCAATAACGGATGTATTAATGGAATACCGGAAACTTGCTGGTAGCAAAACGAAAGCTCAACTGTGTTTATAATTCAAATAGATACTGCTACAAATGCAAGTAAAACTTAAATATTAAGATTAAATGCAAATTACATGCATAACAATGAAAGGCAGAAGACATGTATACCTTGTGTGTCATAAAATATGAAGTGACGCAGATAAACATATTTGCTGACAATGTTTCGTAAATGTGGGGTTTCATTTACGCGCCATTTCAAATAATAAACTTGTAACAAAAACCTAGGCATAAAAACAAGTTAGGGTTACCTCTCATGACCGAACTCAGTTAAACCGAGTCTATTCCTATTTTGCTTGGTTGCATTCTGTGCTTTCAAAGTATTGCCTACATATTTTATTAAGTATCACAACAGCAATTTTAAATGCTGTGCGGAGGTCTTTAAAAGCCTCCCCGTTGTTGGATTCAGTAGAATTCCGCTTAAGCCAGTGTTGGAGGGTTGGGGTGAGGGGTGTTGCTACTTTCTTTACCTCTCATGAACAGATTCAGTTAAATTGAGGCTGCTATTACTTTGCTTGAATGCATTCTATTCCTCGAAAGCATCATCTTATAAATTTTATTAGTTTTAGCAATCTTGCGGCCGTAAAATATTTCCTCGTACTTGGATTTAGTAGAGTTTTGTTTACCTCTCATAAACGGACTCGGTTACACCGAGTCTTCTATTACTTTGCTTGGTTGCATTCTATGCTTTCAAGATTGTCTTACAAATTTTATAGTATTCCTTAGGTAACGAAGATAATATATAATATTCAGATTTGTCACAAAACCCACAAAATCAAACCTATCTTCTCCGAAATTATTAGACTCACAAAGGAATGTGCCCTTGGTGGCCCTCTGCAAACATTTTCCTTTTTATTTGCAGGTCAGCTTTCAAAGGTATTTGGTAATGATATTCCTTATCAAACTGGTTTGAGGTGTGAAACTTATGACCCACTTGTTTAAAGTTTGATTCGCGATGTTACAGTTTTAAATTTATCATATAATAAAATAAAATAAAAAGAAAATAAATTCAGGTTACTCAGTTTAAATGAATCGTTCACATTGTGTGCTATAGAAACAAATTTACCATTTTAAATAACGTATATATTACGGTTTTCACTTTCTGCGTCATTAATCAATATGACGTGCACACATTATGCAGGGAGCCTCCGTGGCCAAGTGATCAATGTCACTGGTTTACAATCGCCTTCAATTCATCGATGTGGGTTCAAAACCTCGCTTGGCAGGAAGAGGCTTTTCATGTGTGCGAGGAAGCCATCTTACTGGCGTAGTAATTGTCGTCGTTTCTGTCCATTTGCTGGTCCTTGTCTGAACTCATGCATAAAGGGCCACATGGGATTTTCATTTACTCTAAAAAGCTGGAATGTCGCCTAATAGCCTATAGTTGTAATTGCATGGTGTTAAATCCAACAGAAACAACAACAAAAATATTATATCAAAAATATCATCCTAACTGTGAAATAGAATCTTTACAATGGTAGTAGTATATTTAAACATTTTCAATGAACAGAAATGTCATTGCGAACATCAAAAAAGTATCACCAGACGATGTTTTATATTATGTTGAAACCATAAACTGGAAAATGTACCTTAATTTTGCTGTCATTTTATGACGTCTCCGGCATAATGATTTAAGCATGATTTGATTGATAACTTCCTGTTATGCATCATAATGAATGCCGTTGGGAACTTGGCAATCATCATTAAAAGATGATGAATAACATTCTATTTGAAACCTACAATATCCTGTATAGAAGACAGCGATTTTGCAAAATCAATCATGTGTAGCGCAGACTTAAATATGTCTTTATTTTAACTTCCGTTTTAGATTATTACAGCTTAAGTTTACCCAGTAGGCATTTGACGTCGGTTAGACGTCGTATAGACGTCGGACCCCGACGTCGGATTAACGTTGGATTTTGGTTGGATTTGCAAACCGTTTAGACGTCGGATCCCGACCATTTTCCAACCAAACTCTAACCACTTTCCAACCAAAATCTGACCAAATTTTCAACAAAATTTGCAATCAAACAAGTAATCAACACATGTATTTTATCATCTTTATTTCACATGATAGCGACATAAGTCTAATATCATAAATTCAAAAAAGGTAATCCAGTAATTGAAACTTTCAAGTTTAGTCATGTCTGCATGATTCTTCAACTCCGCTAAAATTCCCATCTGAAATGTATAAAATTTGACAGTTTCATCATTTCATAAAATTTGAAAACTTATACAAGTATGCTAGAGCTATTACTAAAGAACATAATTGCTACGTACAAAACAAACATGTTTTATTTTAAATTCAATAAGAAATCTATATAACCTCATAAAATGTAATGAAGTTTTATGTTAAACGCAATTGATTTTTAAAGTAATAAACATAATGCATCACACTAAAAAGAATAACTATTAAACTAAGTACAATTTTCAAAAATCTGCTACTCACGTTGCGGATCCCTTTGTGTAAAGTATTTATAAACTTGCTCTATCTTATCCCACAAAATATCAAATTACCGGAAGACTTGTGTAAACCGATGAAGGCTTATCTCGCAAAGGCATTTCTAATAAACAACATGTGAAGAAGAAGATCCTTAGGTGAATTTAGAATAATTTATACATGTGTATAGAATGCAATTTTTTCCTGAACAGTTTTAAATTGGTAAAAAAGAAATCCGTTTCCGAAAAAAGACAATCTCATGCGATTTTGTAACATAATTAATGATAATGTTTGATGTGCGAATGACCTATTATTTATAAGCGCATGTTCAGACATAACTATCTTTAAACTATACTTGCAAAATTACCCCAGTTAATTTCATAAATGAAAACATTTAAACAGACTTTCTAACCAACCTAATTCCAACGTCTCCTAGACGTCTAAGTCTGACGTCTATTAGACGTCGTGGTTATGACGTTGGTTAGACATTTGATTCAGGTCGCCGACGTCGCGACCAAAATCCAACGTCTAACCAACGTCGGTACGACGTCAGGTGTTGTCAAAATACGAGTTCATGAGCTAAAATATGTACGATTACTCAATCTGAATCAATGATGGATGTCATTTTCAAACTTATACAAATTCATAGCTTTTAATTTTGCATCTGTATTTGATAAAATTATAAAATATTATTTTAAAAGTTTGACCCGTCTATTATGAGACATCCAAAGTAATTTGTTGTGTTCAGTCTTTTAAAAAGTTTATAGTTAGTCGCTAGCTGTCCTCTCTGATTGTACTTAATGGAATACGCGGACGACTCTATGTGATGTAGTTTTAGGTAGTTTTTAAATCCACTTGGACGTAGCTTCTTTAAAATATTGTATTTTGTAATGCATCGGTTTTGAATTTGATAGCTCCTGATTTTAGATTATTCAGTAGTTACATTGTCTTCGCAAATTGCACTGGCACAGTATCCCGATGGTATATTAATAAGTTAACGCATCTGTATAACTTGAAAATAAACATATAGAACAAGTCTGCAAATCAATACCCTAACGCATTGTACAAAAATATACCTTTTGCGAATTAAATGTTATGTAGTAAGGACTTTTCATCTGCAAACAAACCAATTTATAATTAAAAAAAAAACAAATATATCAATGAAAAAAACCCAACTGTTTCATGTTATTTTAAAAATATTAAGATATAAGACAATAGAGTAGTACCGTCAAGTTTGCTTGCAGATCATTAAACATTCTTGAGAAGTCCATATTCATTTTACTGCTGTGTTAGGCATTATATATTTAGTCAACATTAGTATATGTCATGGAAGCAATTGAGTTTAAGACACTTTATGCGCTATAACATTGTATTAGTTGTGTTTTAAGAAGTACATAAATCAAAGGCCTGAAGGGCCTGAGTCGGCTAATGATTGATGTACTGACAGTATAGTCTACCAGTTTCAGTTTGTTTTTAGTTTTTTTCTTAAAATTTCATAAAACAGCTCGATATTTACCCAAAATATTATATCCGGATACGATTACACTTTTCTCCAGTTTCAACAATATATTTTACAAATTGTGATGATACGGAGACATTTAGCAGCAATTGGCAGTATCTGACATTGAAGTTTACGGTTAAATTTCCTCTTATTTAAATCTTTTCATAAAAAAGTTGTTTCGTTTCGTGAAAGCAGCCAAACATAGACGATCTACTTTCGATTTCAAAAACTACAAGAAAATAGAATTTAATGTTTCGCCGATTTGTTTATTTCTCGAAAAATAAGAATTAAAATCATTTTTGATATCAGTAGTAACTAAACAAACCAGTAAGAGCTTCTTCTTCCGATAATTTATCCGTTTACTGTCAGACTGCAAAATTCAACCCACGCAAAGTTTATAGAAATCATACGATGCGTGTATACGTTCAATGTGGGAGAATTAAGGCTGATCGGCTATGTTATCTAACGCATCCAGACGATTCAGATTTTGTTTTTAAAAAAGCATTGTATGCGTTTCTGTAATTTTATATACGTTTTTATACGCTTAGAAATCATTAGACATGCGTAATTTACGCTAATACGCATCTTATCTGGAGCCCTGTGGAACTATTTTTTGTCTTTCGCTGGATGTTACGCAAGCTTTGTAAGCCTGCGCAATTCTTAAAATGCACATTTATGCTTAATGAGTTACATTCGAGTATTGCACAATTACAAGTCATAAATATGACAGATTACATCGTATATTGGTCATAGCAAAGGGAATTGACTTTTAATTTCATTCATGCAGTGAACTGTTTGAAATTTGAGAAATCTAATGGAACTACATCTCTTGAACAGCAAGGACTCGTCAAAAGGCTTTCAGCCTTTAGCCGACTCAAAAATAAAGCGGCGTGTCATCCAGAAAAGCATAGTTGTTAACAATATACAAACTATGAAAAGTATAAACTTAAGTTATCAAAGTTAAATGTAGATTACAAAGTTCATAAGAACATTTCAGTATATCTTCTATTTTCCTTAAATTTGGAGATAAAAGGCACTGGCCTCTAGCTCGTACGAGAATAACAGGAAATAATGCTATATTTCTTAAGGTAGCTTTGAAACTTAATTACTGACAGACAATATGTTACTGAATCACATGAGAATTAGTTGTTTTTCCTAAATGTTTCAATGAAAATCGAAAAGCGTTTGTAATGCTTAACTCGAGGTAAACTGCTTTATTTATATATATCTGTTTAAAGAGAATTCCTATAGTTTTTTCCTTTCATAGAATTTTTTTTTAATTCACATATATGATAGGAAAATTTGTGCTGAAAACAATGAACTAATAAAAACAATAGGTCACCCAGCTTGTTTTTGTGAAAAAAATGTTTTGAACACACCCACTGTTGCTGAAACTGCTAGCGATTTTTCAACATTTTCATAATTTTCTGCTTTTTTTATAAATACCAACCAAAATATACATCAAGACAGCACAATAAGGTTTGTTTCTTTTTACAGATTTTATTATATACTTATTTGATATCATAATCATACTTGTAATACTCTATCCTTACAATGATGGGTACAAATGAAAAAAAATATTGTTTCATATTTACTTTTGTGAACTTTTTTCAGTGAAAAATACCCATAGTGAAGAATATTTTTTCTGAACAGAAAAGCGAAAAATACCCATAGTGAAGAATATTTTGTCTAAACAGAAAGCGAAAGCTTAGCCTGTTGTACTAATTGTCATTCAAATTACATAACGTTTATATAAAATACAACAAAATATCAGTTAGTATTAGCAGAGTTTAGAATACAAGTGACAATATGAATTTCAAATCTAAGTGTAAATCAAGTAAAAAAGAAAGAAATGAATTTGAAACAAGAGAACACAATAGAGAAAAGTGAAAACTTCACAGGTCGCTCAACACGACAAAAAACGAAACTGTTGCAGGCTCGACTTGATTGAGCCTGTTCATGGACGGTAGTGGAAATGCATGCTACCGTCCACGCCCTCTAGCCCCGGGTTGAGCAGATTTCAACATTTACACATGCTAAAAGTACAAAAAGCAATTTAGAGACATCCGCAGATGTATTCAAACGGCGGTGAACATGGAACCTTCAATGATACACGTGTTGAGGAGTGTAACAAACCATCTAATGTAAAATTCTAAAATATCTAAACACCATTACATTCTTAATCTGACGGTATGACAAGAGAAAAATATTCATTCAAAATCGAACTTAGAATTCTGAGAATAAAATATATTTTAAAACTTATACTGCAACAAGAGAACGAAAACCAACAGAATCGTCGAATTTACTTGAATCTCGAAAGTAACGTCAAGAAATGTTCTAAAAAATATTAACCAGCAAACACAAGAAAAATCATCACAGCTCTGTTACAAATTACTCAATTTCATCATTTCCAATGAAGAAACAGGCAAATTATGTAGCTTTTTAATAATATATGCTTGTTGAAAGGTATTTCTAAGTAAATAGTATACAGTATTATTCAAAACTATATGAGGTTCTTTTATCAGTTTTTCAAGCTTTCTAGAAAAAACATGTTATTACTTATATTTACGATGTATTTCAAGTACAGAAATGCCATGAATTTCTAAAACCTATACACAGAAGTACGCTCTCAAAAGGAATTAGCTGAATAATTTAATTAATTTTCCATATTCTGACATTCTTAATAAACCTCGTTATCCTTTTTTTGTACCTTAAGTTCCAGATGAACTACTGTTCGTTAAATTAATAAATAAGGTAGGGAGGGGTAACATTAATTTTGCCAATGAAGACATATGCATCAAAGTTTTTTAATTAGTGAATATTCTTAGATTTCTGTGAACTTTGTTTAAACCCAAGTTTTTCCATTTAGGTTGATCTTAAAGGGGCGTCTGTCGAGACGATGTCATACTTTATCTCTTTCAGAACAGATAACAACATGTATAGAAATCGTCTTTTTCACTGGAGTCGGACATGTATTAACAGGAGTATAACGTGTATTAACAAGGCAATTAACTTTCTGTTATTATGTGATTTTGTTTTATTTTTGCAGTGTTAGGGCCGAATATTTATTCTTACGTCGGTCGCTGTTTATACAGATTGCATTGATTCTCATGTCGCTTATACACTTGGTATTTGATATTGATGAGTGCAACAATCCACATTACTCCCCAATCGTCTGGCCGATCCCCCATGTACTTTTTTCGAATAGTGCACATAAACCACACATAACTTCATCCCCTTACTCGACCCCAACATACCCCAACCTCACCCCTAATACCTAAAAGTCACTTTTACACTTTCTTTGCCTTAGTGTTTGAGCGCATGAACAAGGACTTTAGGTCAGACGTCAGGGTCACCACCCAGAAATGTTAAAGATTGTGCTACAATATCACTTAAGTAGATATACTGAGTACATCTAGAAAGCAATATTTGGTCTACAGTCAGTAATTTTAACCTGGTAATTGGCAAGACAATTGCATTTACTTTAAAAAAAAAATTTGTTTTGATTTTGGTTTTGGATGATGGTCAGGTTTCTCCACGATTTTACAATACTACTACACAAAATACAAATATACATGTACAAGAAAAGTATAAAAAATCGAAGGCGAAAACGTTGCGTTTCTAGTTATACTGAGCATCTTTTATAAATGTTACTGATAAAGAACAGACATCACATTTGCATTGGGTTCCCAACGCTTAAATTGTCGGTTTACATTATTTTACAGAACATGCATTAGTATGCTTTCTGTACTACCAAGAAAAACCCGTTTTACATTCAATTGTTACGCACTTACAAAATGCAATATTAAAAATTGGAAACCAAAAATCTTGATTCGCCCTTTTTAAATTGATTGCCAAGTTGAACGTTTTACGTACATTGATAAAATCCGATGCGTGTTTAAAAATAACTGGTGTTTTAAAGGGCTTGTAAATGAAAACCACTATCAAGTCCCTTTTAAATTGACTATAAATGTCTAAAGTATGAATATTATTTCATAACAAAGTAGAATCGCGGATGTAGTTTAAAATGTAATTAAATGCGTATTCCTGGCCTCCTTGGCCAAGTGATTTAGCTTCCTGCTTTTGAAACACTTGTTCCTTGCCGATCTGGGTTCTAAACCTTACATGTTTTGCAGAGGAAGCCATTCAACTAGGTTACGGAACTTCGATGGTTCTACTTAGGTAACCTCCATGCTTAACACAATAATCAGAGCGCTACCTAGGGTACACGTCCACCTCAGAAATCTGGAATATGCCACAGCATTACCATAATCGTACCGATGGGACTCTTTACCAACGGATGCGTATTCATGAATTATAGGATACGTATATAAATTCACCGAAGAAAGTCAGATCCATCAGTTTACTTTAAAGTATTCAGAAAAAAGGTGTAGACACTATAATGATGCCAAGATATTTATACTGCTCGTTAAATATAAATAGCTGTGCCGTCAATTCACAAATGTCTTATGCAGAGCACAGACAAACGAAAACTACTTCCTTATGAGCCATTCGTTCTGCCCGAAGAAATAACAACCCGTTATTACTTGCATTGATACAAGAAAGGAAACTTCAGCAGACTGTATGAGCTAATGCATGTAATTGGTGCTCTAGAAGTGATATTTAATCGATTTTAAAAGTGTTAACAATTGTAATTAGATCAATGACAAGGGAGAATTGTAGACTGACTAAGAGCAAGGAAATAAAACAAAAATCTGCTCACGAGAAGAAAAAGGTTAAGAAATATATTGTAATTCCATGTTAAACCCATGTGTAGTTTTGAACCACGACTGGAAGCCCGCCTGCAAGTCACAAGGAGTGAAAATCATCTCCGGTGAGGAATGCACTGGTTTCTTTTTTGTTTGAAACAAAGGTAGGCTTTCTTTTAAGAGGATGTTCTCTCTACAGAATCAGCTTTTACATAATTTTTCCAGTCGTGTTGAAGTTGATCTATTTTGTATCAATCTTTAGAGAAAATCCGATTGCTTGTATCTATCAGCTTTTGTTCCAATTCAAATACATGGACATATTATCGTTTTATAAAGCGAATTTCTCGAGAAATGTTAAGTAAAAGTAAATGGTGTATAGCGCGCATTTGCTCTTAATGCGGGTAAAAGACGGCAGAAAGTACAATATGCTTAAGCATTCATAAGCTAAACAAAGACTTTCTTTCGCCAGAATATATTAATCAGAGGGAATGTACAAGCAAGCCGTTTGTGTTTATTCACATGGAAATAATAGTCTTATATGTGACGAGTAAACGTCTGGTTGCTCCGACAAAACAATATGGTATCGATTTCAATGGTTTTACGATTTCTTTTGTTAACTGTCAAATTGAAGAAGTATTTAAACAATAAAAACAACCATATCAAGGACAGCAATCAGTTTAATTTATATCAGATTACACCCAAGTTGTAGCATGGCTCATTGAAATGGTACGGAAATATGTTAGATCTTCTGGAAGCACAGAACAGAAGGCATACTTCAAAAACATGTGTAATACAGATTTGGAACAGTACTATAGTTATTTTGATCCAATTAACGAACTTCATTCTTTTATGACAAAAATATAGGCACAAACTAACGGAAAATGCATTAAAAGGATTGCACCTCATGATAATAATTAGGCTAGTTACTTTGTGGATATATTTGATAGGATGGTAAAAGCTATGATATATTATTTACTGATTATTGTAGAAACAGTTGATTTGACAAACACTCAAAATGTATTTGACTCGCGCCATGAGAAAACCAACATAGTGGTTTTGCGACCAGCATGGATCCAGACCAGCCTGCACATCCGCGCAGTCTGGTTAGGATCCATGCTGTTCGCTTTCTAAGCCTATAGCAATAAACCGTTAGCGAACAGCATGGATCCTGCCCAGACTGCGCGGATGCGCAGGCTGGTCTGGATCTATGCTGGTCGCAAAGCCACTATGTTGGTTTTCTCATGGCGCGGCTCATTTTTAATCTACTGGACGATTCAGAAGGGGACCAGGCTGGCTAAATTTGATATTACTTTGGCCAGTTACAGAACACTTTATGGATATATTTAATTCTTTCTGTAGTAATGACAGTCGTATAAGAAGACAGTGAAGTTAGTCACCACAGAAGGAAATGTAACCGCCACTTACTTTCTTCATTGTCCGTTTTTCTTTTGATAGTCTATGGTAAAACAATATGTTCGTATAATGAAGTAAGCGATGTCAGATTTAAATGTCTTATTTACATTCACATCAAACTTGCGTAAACATTTATCAGATAAAATCTTTTAGTTAGTAGCTAGGCCTTTTTAATAACTGATTTTTCTGGTTAACCTTAGAAGACGGATCCAGAATATGTTTTAAATAATTTAACCACTTGCAAGCCTACTTCAAGATGAACTTATAACACTGTCTTGCTTTTTAAAATTCATTTCCCATTAGAACTGCTAAGTCCTCCATATAGCATAAATAAGGGTACCTCTTTACTGAGAGTAATCATACAAAAAAGTCAAATAAAGTTTCCAATGTCTAACGCCCATTTAAAACTTTGCTGAAAAGCTATAAATTATAAATATAGGTGAGTCAATATGGCATATAAGCTTATATGATATACGTAACGCGCTTTAATTTTATTCACTGAGGTACTTAATGTTTTAGCTCGTTTAAAATCTACTCTAGGATGTACCCGAAGATTTACACAGAACAATTTAATGTCTATTATAATCTTCAATTTCTATTGTATCACCTCTTTTTGTAATATGATAGTTTCGAAATCTTTGTTTGTTTCCCTTTTCTTCTTTTGCATTTGATTAGATCGCAGACAATCAAATCCTGTTTGTTAACATTTGCATTGTAGTATCTATCGATGGCAAATAAGATTATAAAAATGAAATCTAGAAACAATTAATTATCAAGAAGCTCTCATAGAGGTTTACTGAAGATTTTAGCAAATCAAACTTAATTATCCAGAACGCAATTATTGTTTGTTAACTCTTTAAGTACGCTTGCTATTACCAATGATAGTCGGATATAGCCTAGTGCATGTCTGACAATTGAAAATTAAACATAAGAAAACAATTTGGTCATTTAGTTCATGTTGAGTTTTTTTTTTCTTTCAGCTATTATGATTCAAATAATGTCTAATTAAAGTTTTGGTAACGACAAGTTCGCGTACGTATATCTATACTGCCATATTTGCAAAAATAATCGCTAGGCCAAATAAAACCGCTTCATCCATCGAAACAAAGTTCTCTGTCAGAAAGAATATAATACGTATTTAAAATATTGTGTCAACAATAGTAGGAATATGTATTAGTATGTACATTTCATATATGGAAATTGGAATTTATCTATACTTCTGTCATTACATTACTGGTACGTAAATTGTTTAACCATCACAAATTGATGAACCATTTGAGGTTTAGACACTATCAGCCAGACAAACTAGTGATACAAGCTAAAAATACAATTATCAAGAAGCTCTCATGTGAATACTGAATTAGAGTTTTTTAGAAGGCAATGGCTAGCGTCCTGATACTCTATGAGTTAACGAACGTTTGAAAGGTAATAGATGGACATGTGGACAGATGGTATGTCTGGCGATTCACAATAAAACATCTGTGTTAGATCAAAATTACTTATATAATGACATGAGGTATTTTCATTGAATCATTTAGGACTCTGATGATGTCTGATTAAACTTTGAGTAAGGTCATTACCACGTATTTGATACTGCCACCCATTCTGCAGAAATAAACGCTACCATAAATAAAAACGCTTCAATCTTATCAGAAAGTATACAATGCGTATTTAGTAATAAAACAATCTCAAGTCAACAATATAATTGGTGATAAGTAGGATCATATAATAGTATCTATATTTAATTCATGAATCAGAATTTATGTACATTTCATTGTTAACAAGAAATATCTTTAAAAATGATGGTCGGCGAATTGTAATAAGGAAAGAAGTTTATGAATTTTTAATCTAACATTCAGCTTTCATCTAACATTTTTCAAATTACAAAACTAAACAACGCATTTTAACAATTTAAATGGTTCTCTTTTAATTTTTCGCAAAGGTTTCGTAGGGTTGCAATTTTGTTTCGTTTATCGTTAGACGAATAATTACAGCAGTAGTTTGATGAAGATTTATGAAGCGGTTCATGAGAAAAGGTCATTAAACGTGTTTATATTTTTAGCTAATATGGTCCCTATCCCCATTTGTAACAAAATACAGGAGACCTTATGATATTGTTACACATCGAGTTTGATAAAAATCCATTACATTTTAGTTGTTAATGCAAAGAAAGGCATATCTACTTTTAGCTATAGTGGTCCCTAATAGGGCCCAAGTTCCTATATAAATAAAGAGGACCTTATAATGATGCTCCAGACCAAGTATGACAAAGATCCACCAAGCTGTTCATGAGACGCTGTATAAAAGCATTTCTAATTTTAGCTCTAACTGCCCCTAAAAGGGGTCAAATGTCCCAGCTGAAAAAAGTTGGCTGCGGGCCTAATAAAGATGCTACAAATCAAGTTTGATTAGAATACATGAGAAAAAATCAATTAAAGGATTTTTTTATTTATTATTTTTATTTATTTCTAAAATAGGCCAACTGATCCCGCTTTAACAAATGCATATTCGCTATTCATGAATCTTTGGACAATGACGTCACACCTATAAAAAAGTGAAGGTCAAGCAAAACATACAATTGTAATTATTTCAATATTTCTGTTTCATAAGCAAAGTTTGACCGTAGTCATATCACATAGATAAACTATATGCAACGTACCTTCATTTCAGTGTAATGAGATTCAGTCATTTTATAGCATATATATAATAAAACAGATTTCAACTGAGTTCAATATTTGCATACCATACTAAAGAAAAATATTCATATATAATAAATCAGTTAAATAATTTATAATAAATATATCAAAGCAAACAAGTACTCACTTTAATATGCAATCTGAATAAGTCACAAAAGCAAGAAACCTTTTCATATACAGACGACAATTGTAACAAGGAAAATCTTTTAAAAAGCACTTCTCTACATAAAAGACTCTTATCACACTCTTATTCATGTGATACACAGACCGTATTCAGCTCTTTCTTTAATTTGATATATGTTGGTATTTGAACAGGTTTTTATCATATTTATTAAACTTACTTATCGTTTTGAGATATACCAATATTCTTGCTAAATATACTGAGCCAAAGTTAGCTTTAAAACTGTGAACAGCGTCGTTTAGGATAAACGCTTTGTCTACAATCACTCAGCGTAGCACAATCAACAGAGTGAAAGAAATTGACACTCTCGGTCAATCAGGCAGAGTGTTACATAAATCTTCCATTTTGATAAATTATCTATAATGACTTATCGAGTAGTTTGATTTGCAAACTGAAGTCACGTGGCATAGGTAACGAAAACGAATTTAGACGGCGTCGCCGAAAAAGCATTTAACAAAGTGTAGAACTCAGATGTTGACAATCAGTTGAGGTGATTAGCATATTCTGGTGTTGTCATTGAGTTGCACACACACTGAATGTCTGATGGATCCGACGTAAACTGTTTATAATGCCTATGTGGATATTCCGTTTGAGGCAACGACCAGGCTATCGAAACATAACGAGACCAGAGATACAATCAAGTATAAAGAAGCCCGCATAAACTATATATAAAGATTTTATAAAATTAAACATTATTATCAACAATGCGATGACAAACTTCCCGATAGAGTTAATCATCAGAAAGCTTTACAGTTTGTTAAACAGTAGTCCGACAATTAAATAAAGATTTTTCTGATTAATCAAAAATACGTTTTACAGGATTTAACCACTTGAAATTTAAAGCAGCATATAAAAGATGAGAAATGAGAATAATGAAACGTAAAGACACTAGATCTACTGTGCTTTCGTAGTAAGTCAGTATAGGATGCAAACGTAAATAATATACATAATGTATTTGGTTTCCCTACTTTGACTAAGTTATGATTACGCTGAAATTCATACATTATTTTTATAAAGAAACATGTTTTACTTTAAGTGATTTTAATGGAACATCATATTAAAATGGTGGATACTTTATATGATTTGTCGATTCTTTATTCCTATATACGAAAATAAAGAAATGATAGCATGAAGCATGAAATAACCCTTTTTTACGTGTGCAGATCTGATCCAAGCTGAGTACATCGATCTGAGAAATTTATTATATCAAGTGAATAGAACATGGTTTTATTGTCGAGAAAGATGTAACAAGGATTTTGTATTTACCTCATAATATACCTGTCATGAACGTCTGAGCCACGCGAATATAATAATTTAAACAAAAAGCAATTCGCATAAATACTATGTTTTATTGACAGCAAATACTGAAAATTCGCCAAAAGGTTGGAAGAATTAAATTTCATCCCAAAAACAAATGTCTGGTTTCCCGTACCTTGCGCAAATTCAATTATCTGCTCAAAATGTAAAAGTTTATGGAATTTCAGACTTTCTTTAAGAACAAAACAAGTTTACCTACGTTTCAACCTATCCCTTGATCAATACAGTTGGTGTTATTAGGACTGCATCATTTGGTAGCGAAACAATTTTTATCATGTTTCCTGCTATGTAATGCTTTTATGTTTCTCGGTAAGAATTGAGAATCAATAAATCCTCTTAAGTAGTGGTCATTTTTAACAAATTTATAACTTTAATTCATCTGAAGGAATCCATAAAGCAAAATTATGTTTCTTTTGCAATGATATTATACGCACTTCAATGTGATCATGATTTAGCTGACATGGTGGTATGATAAAATGATGTTGCAAATCGTTATGTAGTTAAATCTTGAGACAGAGCTGTATATTTCAATTGGTACAATATCATACTGGGGTAATTTAGTCATTGCTACCGTGTTTCTGCTACAATTTGCCTTAACAAGTACCTTTTTAGCAAACAAAATACATCCGACATTTGTGTTCTACATCTGTGTGTCACGTCCATTGGCGTGTTCTTCCTATTCTTTACTTTGGCATTATTTCTCACATTTTTACGGCGAACCTGGTACGACCTGGTATAACTAGATGCTTAGTGCATGTCTGGCAATTAAAAATAAAACAACAGGTTTGCTCCAGAGATTGGACGATGTATATTTCTTTGAACCATTTTGATTCTGATAATATTTGACTAAAACTTTGGTTAGCCTAAGCACGAATTTTTATACTTCCATCCGTTTCGCAGAAATGGTTGCTAGGCTAAACGAGCGCTTAATCAAAACATAGATAGAAGGTAAATGAAACGTGTTCAGTAAAACAAAAATATCAAGTCAACGAAAGTAAAAGTAAGTGTTTCAGGTTTAGACACTATCGACCAGACCCCGGGGTGTATAGTAACGGGATATTACGAGAAAGGAGATACAAACGTCAAGAAGTTCTTTGAATTTATTTAATAAAAATAATCAAGAAGGCGACGGCTAGTTGTCTTATAAAGTAAATAAACTTCCTTGTTTGAAAGATAATAGTCGGACAAGGCTTGAAATATGTCCTGATGATTGACAATCAAACTTTTGTGTTGGATTATGGTTATATATATATATATATATATATATATATATATATATATATATATATATATATATATATATATATATATATATATATATATATAATGGCCTGAATTATATTCATTGAATCATTAGGATTCGTACAATGTCTGATTAAACTTTTAGTTCCGCGTATTTTGACATACCAGCCTTTTTGCATGAATAATCACAGCTATAAATAAAGACGTTCAAATGTCATTGAGACAGAATTCTCTATCAAACAGTAAAAGTATACACATATCGATAGTAAAATGATGGTAAGTAGGATTATATAATAAGTATTACATGTAGTATCTATATTTGATACATAAAAATGGAATTGATGTATATTCCCTTACTCTAAATATAACATTTGCTATACTATAGCTGTCAGTTGAGGTAATTGACCTGATCTCCCGATGTAGTCATTAAGCTGCTCTAACACTGATTGTCTTCTTGATCTCACGTAAATTGTTTATAAATCTCATGTTGATATACCGTTTGAGGTTTAGACATCATGGACCAGACAGATGTGGGTTAATTAGCTTAACGTTACGAGACCAGAGATACAATTAAGTATCAAGAAACACTCAAACTCTCAAATAACATATCTCACGATTATATCGAATCAAATCTAATTGAGCCGTGCCATGAGAAAACCAACTTACATACAACGCCATGCACAAAGAATCTCCCAAGTACATTGTCGATATGCTGGACATGTACAAGCCTCGTAGAGACTTTAGGCCGGCAAATGGCCCGGTGTCTTTGGTTGTACCGAGGAGTCGAACAGTAAAGTATTGTGACAGAAGTTTCAAGCATGCAGCTCCAAAGCTTTGGAATGCCCTCCCAGCAAGCATCAGAGATTCAAGCTCACTGTCCGCATTTAAAAAATCTTTGAAAACGCATCTCTTTCACACATGTTATATAAAATAACAAAATCTGAAATACTGTTGAAAATGACGTTAAACCCAAAGCATGTTTGTTTCGTGTTGAGAAAGGGATTGCTCTCGTAATGTAATTTAACGTTGAACATAATTAATTTAATTTTATGGATGATCTTGTTTTAATTACTATTCCTTTTAATCTTTTACCGGTATGTTTACATGTATTTATATGTATGTATGTATTCTTTGTTTTTGTAAAGCACTTTTGAACGCACATATTTTGTATGAAAAGAGTACTATATAAGTGTGGTATAATAATAATAACAATAATAATAACAAAAAACACTCTAAACCGAAAACCCCGCAAACCGAACGTTATCTCACCTAAGACGAAAATAAATTTGGATGAAACTGTAAAATTCTGAGGCCGAGTGGATTAGAAGGATTTCACCGTATATTCCATTACTCCTAGATACCATTTTCTAAAGTCTGGCCGTCAGACAAGGTAATTAGCTTGATCTCCTGGTGAGGTCATTAAGCTGCTCACCACTTACTGTCTCGTGGATAATATTAGCGTATTTGATGGCATGTAAATTGTTTATAAATATTATATAGATACACTGTCTGCGGTTTAAACACAAACGACCTAACATACGCGGGTAAACTGTTTAAATGTTAAGACAACAAGACACTTTTGTTGTTTTGAGAAAAGTTGTTGTTATATCTCTATCGTCTGTAGGTTGTTGCAAGTAAAGCCTATCTATATCTATAGTTTTCTGCTCACTTTTATAATATTTATTTCAGTACTAAATACTTTTCAAATCAAAGAGGTAAGAAAAGACAATAAGGCAATTTTTCATAAATAAAGATGTGTGACGTATATAAACAATCGTGGACAGCAGGCGTTATGACCTGATTCTTCAGCTGTAATGAATCACAACTACTATAGTCCGTTTTATTTGACCTGGCGGGGCGGAGTTAATCTCTAGCTTATGCGAATAATGGTAATCTCAAAAAACGAGCAAAATAGGTTGAGCAATATAACTGTTAATTCCATAATCTCCGGTAACCAATGACTAACATTCAACGCTACATTGGTTACATGTACTACATACCCTGCACAATAATGTAATCGCGAAACCACGCCCCGCCAGGTCAAATAAAATGCACTGTAGTGTATTTCAAAATATAATCTTCTAAAGGTTTAAGAAAGTATTAAATCATTACTAGTATCTATTTTGTTAAAACATCACGACGAAACTGTTAAAATGTATCAAATATATCCATATTGAAGCTACCCCCAACTATTGCAAGTAACACAGTGACCTAATCTAAATATAGTTTCAAAGTAATTCTTATATCCTTATATCTAGTTTGAAATACAATGTAGTTATTTTAACTTAATAGCGTCAACGGCTGTTTTGTCTGACTGATCTTAAAGGAATTTAATATTTGTAATACAATATATAAAATGTTGCAAGGGGAAGAAATTAGTCTATGCAGTTTGTATTATACCGAGCATACTGGTAAAGTACTATTTGCCAAAATGTGTTTAAAGCTTAGGTTAAGCAAAACGAAAATGGCACAGATCGCCTACATTTAATATAATTTACTTTTAAAGTGGTATCGCATGTATACAGAGGACAGAAACTTATTTTTGATAATAATTACCACAACTTTAAATTCCCTTTAGATGACCCTTTGAACATCTATTGATATCGACAGCTGGATATTTAAATATATGTTCTTTACTGAATAAGGCTAAATTTCGAAACACTTAAAATGCAAAAATGCATCGCTGTCAACAACGGTTTTTAAGCTACAATTCAATGTTGTGATTACCGTGTCGAGCTTGATGCAGTATAAAATATCTAATAAACTAAAAGACAATTACAGCCTATCTAAGAACCCCTCCTCGAACCCCCACCCCCGTCCAACTCCCCAAAGAAAAAAAAAGATATGTTCAATACTAACAAGTGTACTTATGATCTGAACGTCTACATTTTTTCCGTAAAGCATGTCCGCCACACAGACAACTATAGTAATTCTGTTTTCATCTGAACAAATACCTTCCTGTATCCGACCCGAGATATATATACACATTTCGTCATTGCCGTCGTTATATAGCTCCGAATAACAGATTAATGGTTTAAAGGTGGTTGGTCTGTTACATTGAGTTAAATTTCTATTAGAAATGAACGTTTTATTATTTTTATGATTTTTTTTGTCATTACTCCCATTAACATGAAAGTATTCAAAAAGCGGACTACTGCATTTGATTTTAATATCATTTCTAGTTTTACGTTTGCATTTTATAGAAATGAGATATTTCAATAATCTTAACCCAAAAGTATATTTTGAAATACTGCGCAGCTTCCTATTCTACCCTTGTTGCGCAACCAAAATAAGTAAACGGAGATGATATTAAGTTTACAAACTTGCATTTCTAATAAATTTCGGCTAAATATGTATTTGTTAATATTAGGTTATTTAACATTGTTCTGTACAATACGGAGATATATTTGGACGAGTACCCAGCTGAGAAAACCATATTGGACGAGCCGCTAAGAGAGTTTAATATGGTTTTCTCAGCTGGGTACGAGTCCAAATATATCTCGTATTGTACAGTACAATGTTAAATAACCTTTTTATTCTATATCTATTTTATCTTTCTATAATAATAGTTTAAATTAAAAATGTTTCACTGAATATTGTATTCCTGCCTTTTCTAGTTTTTTCCAGCTTGGTATGAGTGCAAATATATATTATACAGAACAATGTTAGACCTTAAAAACCATTTTATTCTATATTTATTTCACTTCATACGTAATATACGTAATTCATTGAATGTTGTTTTTTCAGCGTATCATCATTAAAAAAGTATATGGTGCAACCTTCCTACAACAGCCATTTGGCGGTTTGGGTGGTAATAATACTTGGCTGAGATATTATGCCCACAAACATTGTCAGCAAGTTTGGTGAAGATCGGATGAAAACTGTTCGACTTAAAAGAGCAGACAAGGCTAAATTCCCCGTTTTTCGAGTAATTCAAGGACTATAATCAAAGAATGCCTGGCACAATTTGGCTGGTTATCGAAATTGGCCGAGATGTATACAATGCCCACAAACATTGTCAGCAAGTTTGGTGAGGATGCGACGAAAACTGAATTATAGAGCAGACATGTTTTAGATGCTGATCGCCTGTCCGTTGCCATTCATAATCTTCTCCATTTTGTTTCTTAACCGTTAAATAAAAACTGCTCAGGTAGCTACGCAGACAGTCAGGGCTGATACCAATTTCTAGGTTTCGTCCGGAACGGCTTCTTTAAGCGACTTTTCAAATATTCCAACATCTGATGATCCTTTTTACTGTATTTTTAAGTTTTTGATTATCAACGAACGTTTTAATATCTAAATCAGATAGCATTGTTATCCCTCGAATCGTTTTTGTGTGTTGTAAACAAAAAAACTCAAATTAAATCCAGATTTCAAGACGCATAATCAAACTCGCTACTTCATTCGAGTTACATTAGGAACATTTTCACGCGTTCCGGGCTTTATCGTATGCTTAACATGGGACTGTTGAACCGTCCAAATACAGAAAATACAGAATTTTTTGTACGCGCGTTGCGTCCAAATAAAGAAAATACAGGATTGTTGTACGCACATGCATCCAAATACCGTAATATATTGTACGGTCACGTGTTGCAAATGAACGTTCGCGATTGGATAGATAAAATAGGTATAGAATAATACAATAATTCTCATATTCACATCTTTCCTTAGGCAAAGTCTGTTTGCTAAAAATCCAGGATAGGGAAAACCAATTTTAAAAATACTTCCAGCGAAATTCAACATGTTTTACACATTCATTGAACACAAGGAAGAGTAAATGATCATTTATCAAAATTATCACAGCGATTAAAAATACAAAAAACACAATTAGAACTAAAGTCGGTTAATAACTGGTTGCGGAAAGAGAATTACATGCCCATCTGAAAGTATATAAGCTATTTCGATAATTTATTGTCACGTTAATGGTTCTTTCATTAAAGTTACATAGCTTATTTACAATTTCATGTACTAATACTCTTCATCAACTGATGACATCTTTGCATGACTTAACTCTATTAAAACAATGTTTACAATTTCATGTACTAATACTCTTCATCAACTGATGACATCTTTGCATGACTTTACTCTATTAAAACAATGTTGACGCTGTCATAAATCATGTAACACAATGAAAACGACATAGAATCATGAGTATTCCTCATTTATACAACACTAAAATAACGTTTTACAACTGCAGTTTTTTTATTTCCTGCTTTCTGTTGGGGAATTTAACTACAAACGACTCCACACGATTAATGCTATTTCTTTCAAGTAAATACACCAATGAGAGGTTTAAAGCATTATACGATGTTGGTACGAAACGCACATTTTGCTATTTTAATGCATTCAATATAGTGATACTGAGTAACGTGACAAAAGTAAACAAAAAAAATTAAGCTGATATACTAGAGTATTTTTACAAAAATACTGCTAAAATATAACGATTTAAAGCGCGTACATTTTATTGATATATGCTGATACAATACGAGTAAAAGTGTATAAATTATATTTTCAATAAAAAATTAGACGTCTAGGATCCTTTAGGTTTTACATATTAGTATACATAACAATCTTCTAACGCAACAATTGATGGTTTGTCAATGACTTAGAAATTTCTCTCTGTGAGCGTTTGATATACAGTTAAAACTCGATATCTCGAATTCGTTTATCTAAAATATTCCGGCTATCTAGAAGACATTGTAAGTCCCGACCCGAAAACATATGAACAAAATATCATTTTAAAGTCGAATTTCGTTCATCTCGAAGCTGAGCGCTAGATTCCGTTGAATTCGAGATATCGTGTTTCAGCTGTACAATCATCGACAGGAAAATAAGTAATCAGTAACATGTCAAAATGTCAAAGAAATATAACTAGGGAATCATACGACTTGATTCTATTTAATGAAATAATGAATGTCTCAGTAAAGCCAGTATGAGAAAGGAATGGCAATATAATGACGTGCCTCGGTTATTGCAATTTTAGCGTATCGTTTGTTATTATTATTATTATTATACCAGATTTATATAGCGTTCTTTTCATGATCAATTTCACGTTCAAAGGCGCTTTACATAGTTCAGATGCAGCCACACAGGGCGCATAATTCATCCTCTACTAGTACAGACACAGAGCGATCTGACCAGAGGGACAGAGTGAGACAAAGCCCCCGCGACAGAGAGATAAGAAATCAGATACAGGCTTGTCCGGCTAACTTAGCCTAGCTCGTTGCGAATAAACAGCCTAGTTCTTTAACGTGCCCAGTGTATAGCATTGATACACGCAAGGATTGTTGATGAAAATATAAGGTTGGCATCTGTGTTTCCTTTCCCATATTTTAATTGCTAATTAAGTCTACATGTTAAGTAAATATGAAGTAAAGCACGTTACATTTTTATTTTCATTTGATGATTTAACGTTTCTATTAACTATACATAACACATTAGCACTTCAAACAAATATCATCAAATTAATATGCATTTTTTTTCAAATTGTTAAAAGAAACATTTTACATTAAAAGATTTTTTTTGACAATATAAACAGGCGTGTGTACTAAACGACAAAAAAAAAGTGTTATACAGGAAGAGAAAACAGTTATGGACATGTTTTAATTGTATATACAAACGTTATATCTATTATACAAATTTTATTCAAAAGCCTAAAAGCGGATCGTTTTGACTACATAAAAGACATAGGTCTCATGTCAGTATTTGTTGATACATGCGTGTATAAGTTCAAACAATGTATGGAAAATATCTCGAATGTTAACATAATTATCTATACTAGAGATGTGATAAACATATCATCACAAGACCAATGAAATACACCATCTGAAAATTGTTTCTTATAGAAATTGCAATCGACATTGCATCAACTAAAGCAAATTCTAAATATATAATTAGTTATCTATACCCGGATATGGAATGAATTATATGAGGTATTTACACCGAATTATGAAATATGAATGGGAAAGATTTCAAGCAGAAACAAAAACATCAATTAGAACAAGAATTCCATTATGCATCAGTCTCACATATTGAACGTATTTTAAATTGAAAAAAAGTATCATAAAAGTGTATGATAACTAAAGGTGCTTTTGAGAAAACCGCTTGTCTCCCACATCTGCCTAATGATCTAAAGAATAAATCTGTCTTTTTATATTGTTTAAGGCCTATTTGTATTCATATGTCGGAGTAACCTGTCTGCAATGCTGTGTTGTTCTACAATACAGTCCGGCGCTAGCGGAGTGGAGTAACTGTCTACAATGCTGCGCCGGTAGTCGTTGGTTATTATGTTCAAAGGCCATAATTCCGAAATGGAAGTGTCTTGTCTGATTTGGCTAGTTATTTAGCGATAACGTATGGTTAAACATATTTTGTTCAAGTTTGTTGAAGATAGGATGAGAATTGTTCGATTTATAGTGCGGACAAGCTTTGTGACAGATACACAGACACAAAAGAGGAGTAAATCAGTATGTCTCCCAAACACCACTGTGTGGTGTGAGACATATAATAAGAAGTACGTTGCAGACATAAACATATCTGATGAGAGAGATGCAGCGCATACAGTCATTGACTAAGCTTTTCCGTTCATTTAGACGCATCAGCTCATGTTGGACATATGTTTAAACAGTTTTAAATCATAGAATGATGCGTTATCGGCGCAAGTATTGAAATTGGTGCGCGGAAAATCAATTATACAAAACGATTTAGTGAATCACATAATGAAAAGATTTATCGAAAAAACATCTAAACCCAGATGTGTACATTTTTATAAAGTAACTTAACACAAAATATTTGTAAAGCCGCTACGTTCCCTCTATTCAAAATGTCTCTTGCAGAGTATGAACTAGTGGACAATTTTAGATTAAAAGATGACAAGACTACATCATAAAGCAACTATAGGAAAGACTTTATCAAATAATGAAACAATAATGACTTCTGGTACAATATACAAACATTTCAAATATTCTTACCTAGTGATATTATATATTACACACGCATGCATGCATATTTATTATTTAATATAAATTTGCACAGCATTTTTAAGGCTGGGTAATTCACAAACAATCTAGAGCATTTCAACGAGGAAGAAACATGTTTTGATATTCAACATTTTGAACCAAACGCACCAGAACAACAATATCGCGAACCTCATTAAAACCCAATGAAGTGCTTTACAGTTCTCTAATATCTACTTGCTCCCTAGCTTAAAATGCCCAGAAAAGAAGTTTTGATAACCTCTTTAGTTCCTTTAATAATTATTCAGCATTTCATTTAGTATTGGTAATTTACAGAGGCATAGTTTGAAATATTGTTTTCAATTATTGTAACATGTTGGAGATTCTGACAGAAAATGAAATGCGTTTTCTGTAATAATTACGGTACACATACCCCTTCTTCTGTAAGCATTCCGTAGTGCCTACGTTTATATAAAAGGAATGTTAATTGTGTCAAAGATTTCTCTGAACTTGTTTGTATTTATAACACTTGTTGGCTCAATCTTTGCTTTTAAATAATGTACCAAGACATAAATATTTTAATACCATTGATGTTTATAGAAAATATGATTTTAATAAATATGAAATTATTTTCATTTGCAGTAAGGGCTAAGAATAGGCTGGACATTCATTTTTCTTTAATAAAACTCTTAACGTGAAATGCACAAATTCTCCCCGTGTGCATTTCATCATCAGCACCATTTAATTATAGAATATATATCTGTTTGTAAATTATTTTCATCAAGATTTATCATTTTAGTCAATAATCAATTCTCCATAAGTTTATTTGATACCTACCAAGTGCTCCGTGTAAACTGTTAACTTTTTAGTGTTTCTATCTATGGGTACGAGTATTTTTCATAAACATTTGCAATTGACTTATTCTATATGTTTCTGCTATGTCACATCAAAACTTAAACAAAAACGACGATCTTATCAACATTCACCTTTTAATTTCCAACTCACATACAATAAAAGACATGAAAGATTAATATTAAAAAAGTTAAAAATACGCGAAAATCTTTAGTGTGAGATGCCGGTGTCAGTTCATAAGTAACTTTAACAAAATATCTTTGTTTCGTCTTTTTTTGGCAATAAGTGTCTTTATTCAGTTTAAACATAATCGATAAAGATCATTGAGCGTATATTGCAAGCTTCGTTAGGACTGCATCGTCTGCGAACAGCAGAGCAAGTAAATTTATCCCATTGATTGCAAAGAAGCCTTAAATATTATTATTTATAATATTTCGTAGATCATTGAAGAAATGAAAAACAACTTTGGTCCTCGTGTTTGCATAAATATTAGATTGTATATGTGGTCACCTTTTTTGACAAAACTAAACATATTGAAATTAAGTGCTTGCAGTTTCTACAGATAGTTTTGCATATAGATGGCTCAACGCGAAACTTGTCTAAATGTATATAGAAATAGAAGCAGATAGACTAGTTTCGCGTTGAACTCTCGATATTGTATATAATCTCTGCATTTCTATTTTCATAGTTGGTACTCGATTTATATTTTCTAAATGTTTCATTAAATATTGTTTGAACAAATTTATTTCTAGCCGCTTTAACTATTAATCAAGCGTTACAGCAGTCGTTTATTAACCATTGCTACTAAGCTTCATGACTATTATAACATCAATCATAATTTTGCATATAAAGCTAAATATAATAGATGAGTAAAACGAGAGGTAATAACGCAAGAAATAAACTGTTAAAAAACACAATAAACTGATGTTGCAAAAACTCCTTAATTTCCTTTTGGATTGAATCTATGATTTTCAATAATTCCAGAAAATAATTTGAGTAACAATTAAAACGTTTTCAAATTTTCTTATTTTTATATAATCTGAAGATATTACCCTTATCCGGACAGACAGACAATATTTTCATTAATATAATTTTTATACTTAAACTTTAGAACCCGCCCGCTTAGCTCAGTAGGTAGAGCGTCGGTCTACGGATCGCGGGGTCGCGAGTTCGATCCTCGGGCGGGGCGTGTGTTCTCCGTGACTATTTGATAAACGACATTGTGTCTGAAATCATTAGTCCTCCACCTCTGATTCATGTGGGGAAGTTGGCAGTTACTTGCGGAGAACAGGTTTGTACTGGTACAGAATCCAGGAACACTGGTTAGGTTAACTGCCCGCCGTTACATAACTGAAATACTGTTGAAAAACGGCGTTAAACCCAAAACAAACAAACAAACAAATAAACTTTAGAAAATTTGACATGAAACCGAACATCAAAATTTGACACAATTCAAAATCTGAATAAGTTTGCAATTCTTGTTTTGATATATTAAAGCATTCTCGATAAAGTAATAGAGTATCAACCTTACATTGATATGCATTAACTGATAAAAGTTTTAATGATGTCAAATAGCAATAAAACATTATTTCATGTTCGTTTGTTTCAACAGATATCTAGAGTCGCAAAAATAATGTCAGGTAGAAGATTTCAAACGTTCACAATAACATACATAAAACTTTACACAGAAGTAACAATAATGCAGGTATACAAAGCTAAGTATTACGTACTGACAAATTTACAAGAGGTCATTTATGTAAAACTATTTTCCTTTGCACACTGTTTATGTTAAGTAAAGAAATAGTCATCTTAATGTATCCAGACTTTTTCATTATTTTCATGAACGTCAACGTATTAGAATTGTTGTTCTTCCGGAATAATACTGTCGTTGACATACAACATGCAGTTTAGTAACTGTTCATTGCTCTTTACAATAGTATGCGTGCACCGGAAACCAAGCATCAATATCATTTGGAATGGCTGCCAGCTCACCAACAAGGTCATCATACCACAGTGGCCCCTGTCCGTCTGGAGTTACAACCGCTGTGTAATGAGATCCTCTGTACATTGTTACGCCAGCCAAACAGTACAAATGTCTTTGCCCTGATGCAGCTCGTAATTCAACAGACGATCCTATGAGAATTAGTCCAAAGGTTATTCTGTTGTGAAGGCAATGCTCATACACACGAACAACAAGAATTGGAGGGTAATGGCCAATTACCCGCTTTACTGTACGTGTACATTCGCAATGGTCATCAGATCTGCATAATTAAAAAGAAATACATTTATTTTGTTTGAATAAAATCAAATGCCTTCTAATAGAATATATAGTAGTAGCTGATAGCTACTGACATGCTGCAAAGTATTTGGTGTTGTTTTCTGGTTTTGTGTTTCGGCGACGCCGTCTAAATTCGTTTTCGTTACCTATGCCACGTGACTTGAGTTTGCAAATCAAACTACTTGATAACGCATTATAGATAATTTATCAAAATGGATGATTTATGCAACACTCTGCCTGATTGGACGAGAGTGTCAATTTCTTTCACTCTGTTGATTGTGCTACGCTGAGTGAAAGGTAGACCAAGCGTTTATCCTAAACGACGCTGTTCACAGTTTTAAAGCTAACTTTGGCTCAGTATATTTAGCAAGAATATTAATATATCTCAAAATGATAAGTCAGTTTAATAAATATGATAAAAACCCGTTCAAATACCAACATATATCAAATTAAAGAAAGAGCTGAATACGGTCTGCGTATCACACGAATAAGGGTGTGATAAGAGTCTTTTATGTAGAGAAGTGCTTTTTAAAAGATTTTCCTTGTTACAATTGTCGTCTGTATATGAAAAGGTTTCTTGCTATTGTGACTTATTCAGATTGCATATTAAAATGAGTACTTGTTTGCTTTGATATATTTGTTATAGATTATTTAACTGATTTATTATACTAGTATATGAATATTTTTCTTTAGTATGGTATGCAAATATTGAACTCAGTTGAAATCTGTTTCATTATATATATGCTATATAATGACTGAATCTCAATACACAGAAATGAAGGTACGCTGCATACAGTTTATCTATGTGGTATGACTACGGTCAAACTTTGCTTATGAAACAGAAATATTGAAATAATTACAATTGTATGTTTTGCTTCACCTTCACTTTTTTATAGGTGTGACGTCATTGTCCAAAGATTCACGAATAGCGAATATGCATTTGTTAAAGCGGGATCAGTTGGCCTATTTTAGAAATAAATAAAAATAATAAATAAAAAAATCCTTTAATTGATTTTTTCTCATGTATTCTAATCAAACTTGATTTGTAGCATCTTTATTAGGCCCGCAGCCAACTTTGTTCAGCTGGGATAACCCCTTTTAGGGGCTGCTAGAGCTAAAACTAGAAATACCTTTATACAGCGTCTCATGAACAGCCTGGTGGATCTTTCTCATACTTGGTCTGGAGCATCGTTATAAGGTCCTCTTCCAAATTTATTTATATAGGAACTTTGGTCCTATTAGGGACCACTATAGCTAAAAGTAGATATGCCTTTCTTCGCATTAACCACTAAAATGTAATGGATTTTTATCAAACTCGATGTGTAACAATATCGTAAGGTCTCTATCTATTTTGTTACAAATGGGGATAGGGACCAATTTAGCTAAAAATATAAACACGTTTAATGACCTCTTCTCATGAACCGTTTCATGAATCTTCATCAAACTACTGCTGTTATAATTCGTCTAAGGATAAACGAAACAAAATTGCAACCCTAAGAAACATTTGCGAAAAATTAAAAGGGAACCATTTAAATTGTTAAAGTGCGGTGTTTAGTTTTGCAATTTGAAAAATGTTTGATGAAAGATGAATGTTAGATGAAAAATTCATAAACTTCTTTCCTTATTACCCTTCGCCGACCATCATTTTTAAAGATATTTCTTGTTAGTTATATCCAGTATATGAAGTACATAACAATATTAATTAATTGAAAATATTTAAAACCTATAGTTTTGGATTTAACATAAATATCAGCAGGTACAATTTTTATAATGTTGATATTTGTAGTAATTTACATACAATAATATAGTATCATAATTACAGGAAAATAGTTGCGCTGACAGAATTAACGTATGTAGCTGTCAGGTATTTATAAAGGACTTAAAGTTAAATGTTTCCTTAAATTTGTTCAAATTGTCTCTTCAAAAACATGAAGTATAGAAATATCATACTCGCTGTTTGAATTATTTTCTTGTCCTTGGTTTTCACAAGGCTCAAACATTGTCGGCACAATTTTGTTTATTATCATTGATTTTGTAAATAACTCGCTCAAAATCTTCTGCTGATTTGGAGTTAGTAAAATGTGGTCTTGTTTTGAGCTAGTAATGGGTTTGGTTGAAAGTTATAATAATAATAATAATAATAATAATAATTCATACTTATACTGTGTTGACTGACTGCTTAATACGTGTAATTATATTGCCTGGAGGTTTTTAAAAATGTTTTTTTTTCTCGTCTGTGTTATCATTATAGAATTATTTAAGCATATGCATAAATTTGATAATCATACTTTGCCTTAGAAATCATATGAATATAAAAGCAAACGTGTTATATTATAAAATATTTACACTGAAAAGTACAAACTTAGCCACAGTTCATATGTGTATATTTACCAAATGAATATTCCACTTCTCCCTCTTGACTCCCTCATACACGAGACACAACCTGCATTATTGCAAACCGACATTGTTTTGGATTTCCATTGATTATTCAGGTAAGAGACGATGTAATCCGTTTCATCTCCAAACAAATTTACTACTTTTTCTATTGGTTTTCCTGTAAAGTTTATCCAAATGAGTTTAGCTTCTTCAAATTTTTCTTCGGTCATTAGAGAAAATACAGTCTTGATTGTAGCAGATAAGGAACTGTTGTCTTCTTCCAGTAAATATCTGAATTTCGACTTTGTTGTGTACTTTTGATGTAGAATTGTTAACGTATTGTCAATTGTGCACGTGTTAGACAAAATTATATTTCCGTATGTTCCACCCCATTTCATGACTTTCTGATTATTTGTTGAGACTGTTTCCGAATGTTTTCGTTCTTTTGGTGTTTTATGGTAAATATTTCTTTTCTTCTTTGGTTTCCAGACTTCTTCTTGAGTATTTAGGTAAATGTCGGATCCGTTACTCTTTGATACCTTTGCCTTAGCAGATTTTGTTTCCCTAGCTCCCTTGAAAACAAGTTCTCTCAATCTAGCCTCTATTGCCTCTCTTATTTCAATAACAAATGTGTATAGTCTGGCATGTTTTGGTTGTTTTATATCTGTTTTTAAGTATTTGAACCAGTTTTCCACTGGACTGTTCGTGTCCCTGCTAATGTAATAATCAGGACTTTCATTTAATGTGGACACGGAGCAAAGTGAAAGCATAATCCCACTCCACAATGGTAAAATAGGCATAAACTTGTCCAGCAAGCACTGTAATGCCTCTGGACAATAAAACTTATTACTTTCATCCAGATTTTCATCTTCACTTTGGCTAGAACTCATACTTGTAGCAATTACGTCGAATATTTCCGAAAACGGAGAGGCTTGTCTTATCGTCTTTTCTTCAACATTTTCAATACAGCTGTATTCTTCATCAAAGTCTTCTTCTTCATTATCTTCCTCCAAATTTAGTGTGGATACAAATTTTTCCTTTATAGATTTCAATGCATTTTTCACTTGTAATGACAGTGACATACTTCTCAGAATGATAGCTATATTTTTAATTTTACTTTAAATTCATTTAATGATGTGCTACTTTGAAGTGTTGCAAATGCCTGCATAATAAAATGTCTAACTTTTGACTTCATCTTTGGCTTGTATTTTGTTATTTGTCTGCTGAAATCCTTTATCATATGAGCTGCACAAAGATGGTGTACAGTGAAGTTTTGGGGGGCTGTTCTTGACTTTTTATCATTTTCATGCTCTCTATAAGATACATTTTTAGGCTTATATTATTGAATGTGTGTAAACATGCCTGAATAAGTGCAATGCTATAATAAGTTTCCACTTTCTTCACATTCAGTACCTTACCTCTTTGGTTAACCGCACGTTTTGTAGTTGATAAAAAAGTTCAATTCGTGGAATCGTTTGCTGTGTAGTAATCATATCTGATAAGGATACAGATGGAAGGTCTGGATCAGGTTTATCAACAACTGAGTATAGGTATGGACGTTTTTGACCTACTATTTTTGAAATTATTGAACCTGTTGCATCCATACACAAATGAACCGTGCCATGAGAAAACCAACATAGTGGGTTTGCGACCAGCATGGATCCAGACCAGCCTGCGCATCCGCGCAGTCTGGTCAGGATCCATGCTGTTCGCTAACAGTTTCTCCAATTCCAATAGGCTTTAAAAGCGAACAGCATGGAGCCTGACCAGACTGCGCGGATGCGCAGGCTGGTCTGGATCCATGCTGGTCGCAAACCCACTATGTTGGTTTTCTCATGGCACGGCTCAAATTTAAATTGTTTTCAGCAGAAAGATTTTCAGCATATCGATTTATCTGTCTGAGAATAAGATAACACAGAATGGATATATATAAGTTCAGCTAGGATGTTACTATGCAACTGTTTTTTTCCTGTACGATTTCTGAAACTATCTTCCGTAAAACTGTTTGATTAGGGACAGACGTGTAATTCCCCTTGTCCAGTTCGTCACTGTTTTCTGACAATAGATTATGATTAAAGACTTTTGCAACCGATTTCTTTTTTATTTCCATCCCGATATCGTGTCGTTTCTGTCCCGTAATATTACTTCTGTTTACATCGTCTCCACAATGCGTAAGTAAGCCACTGATCTTGTAATAGACAGTTATATCCGTTTGTTTATCTGATGGTTCATTCTCGATTGAAAACACATATTTACCACGGCAATTCCCACCCCCCCTGTTTTTACATGATGTGTTTTCATTTTCAGGAAACATCCAGGATGAAATTTGCTGTCATGCTCCTACAACAAGACATGATTAAGTATACAGTTAATATGTATGAACTTGGCAATTTGAACATGAATATTTTGAAGTTAGAATTCAGCTTCAAAGTTAGGCTAGCTCCCGTATCAACCATATTCATATTTCCACTCATAGTTCGTAAAATGGTGTACAAAATAACATATTATTATAAAATTTGTAACAGTTTCATAATAAATGTTACGCATGTTGACAAACAAATCGATAATAGAGTGAAAATGATCTAAAACATGTATTCTTTTTATCAAGGAGACAGTTTACCTTCTAACCAGGGGAAATCAATGTTAGCTGAACCGTAGCAAATTATTGTTGTTCGTGTACGTTGTTTTAGGTGATATAAATCAAGTCCATTTATCTTTGTCAGGTCAGGTTCAAATTTTATTCATGTTGGAATTACATATTGAAGGTTTTCAATGATTTTACATGTATGTAAATGAACAACACGGAATACTAGTATAAGGTTATTATTAGCAAAACAAACAGTTTTCATGGTACCTTAATTATCTTAACGTTTAAAGTAACCACGGCAACAAAGATGTTTAAACTATCTTATACATTGCTACTTTATAGCAGAAACAGCCTAAATAAAATTATCTTTCTAATTTAATGTCGCTTCAGAACATTTCATTTCTAAAGTTGGTAATATTTTCGTGTTATTAGTATTTATTTATATAATAAACAAAATTCAACACTTGAAAGACTTGAAACACTTACAGCAGTGCTCCTTGACTGACATTTTAATGGAAAATCATTGTGCTTGCAATTATAATTTTCACAGATAAGTGTTGAAATACAGATAAAAAGCTGCGTTGCTTAGATAGATCAGTGTCAACGCCTTTGAATCCTGCATTTAGATACGTTTATTTCAAATATTGCATGAGGTCTAGAAATATGAGTTTCTAATATCCATTTCAAGATTGTCCCAGAGATAAGAATGGAATAAAAGATAAATTATTTATCTTTATTATATATCAAGCAATATGTTAACTATTATTCAGAGTGAAAGACTTATCAGAAATAAGAAGGCAAATAATGGCTATTAAAAATTGTTGAATATACAAAGTGTTCAGAATTACGTACTTTCAAGATGAAAGCTATTTATTTTAAGAAGTAACTGACACGTAACGTCATTTCAATTTCAAGCCAACAATGTTTTGTAGCGTTTCTGTGGTTATTCAATATTTCAGTATTACTTAACCATTGGGCATCTGATTAGAGACATGTTAATCAAGTTTTTCAAGGAGAATAAAGATACACATTAAGGTTTTTTTGTAAATTATGGAACGCCGGGACTGTCTGATGTGATCAACTGTAGTTTTATTATGTTAACAAACAGTATTAACTTGTCTAAGCTGTGTAAACGTTGTTAGTTTGCTGTACCGTCTTGCCTATTGACCATATTATCTTGTCAAACGGACATGCCATTATGATTACGTACAGTATTATCTTGTTTAAAGCTGTGTTATTTTGTCAGTTTGCTATTCTGTCTTGTCTATTTGAGTTTTGTGCATTTTCTGTACTGTCTTGTCTACTGACCATATTATCTTGTAAAATAGACATTCCATTATGCTATTTTACAGTATTAACATGTTTGAAGCTGTGTTATTTACTTCTTTTCTACCGACGACTAGTATATTATCTTGTCAATTTGACGTACCATTATGTTAACATACAGTGTTAACTTGTTCGATACTACATTAACTTGTTCAACGCAATGTTATTGTTGTTGACACATTATGGTGACGTCATCAGTCCGTGTCGATAGAGTGCGAAATGGACTACATTTCACGAAATGTACTTTTATGAAATCTGTATTTTCTTAAATACATATGAAAGATAAGAGTTAAATCTACATGCCAGTTATGTTCTATAATATTGTTTTCCAAATTATTACGGAAATCTTATTATTCATTAAGCCCGCATCTTACATAATGGACATTTTCTTGCAAGAAGTTTTACGAAATGGACTTTTAGCTTTTAATTGTGCCATTAATTTCACAGATATCTGTAATTTCTTAAACTACATGTTGAGGGTCATTTTAAGGATATATTTATCCTATTTATAACCGAAATGCTACTCTTTATTCAGACCGCGTCCTACGAATGGACATTTTTTAAAGAAACTACCAATATAATTTAAATTAAACACTCAATTTAGTAAATACATGTCCGTATCGTAGAAGTTTGACATAAAAATCTCCATTGTGAAGGACGCGGTGCAATATTTTTGTTATGAATTAGACATGTTTATGTAACCATTATTTAGCATTTCCACTTATTAACATGATCGGTAGAGAAGACAGTATTAACAACTGGACATAATAGCACAGCTTTTAACAAGTTAACACTTCTGTAAACATAATGACATGTCCTTTTGCGAAGATAACATGATCAGTAGAGAAGACAGTATAGCAAACAAACAAAATAACACAACTTTAAACAAGTTAATACTGCAAGTTAACATAATGGTATGTCCGTTTGACACTATAATATGTTCAGTAGACGAGACAGTATATTAAACGGACAAAATTACACAGCTTTTAACAGGTTAACACTTATGTTTACATAATGACATGTTCTTTGACAATATACTATTGTCAGTTGACAAGACAGAATAGCAAATGGACAAAATAGCACATCTTTTAACAAGTTAATACTGTAAGTTTACAAAATGTCCTTTTGACAAGATAACATGGTCAGTAAACAAGACAGTATACCAAACGGGGAAAAAACAACAACACAGCGTTAAACATGTTAACACTTTTGTAAACATAATGACATGTCCTTTTGACAAGATAATGTGATCAGTAGAGAAAACAGTATAATAAACGGTCATATTATAATAGCACAGCTTTAAACAAGTTAATAATATATGTAAACATAATTGCATGTCCGTTTGCGAGGTAATATGGTTAGTTGACAAGACAGTAGAGCGAACAAACAGCTTTAAACAAGTTAAAACTGTATGATAAAATAATAAAACAACAATTGATCACATCAGACAGTCTCGGCGTTCCATTGTAAATGTTGTCGCGTATCATGTTAACTTCCTGTTTTACATGGGCACATCTAAATACTAAGGTTAACTACCTTCTTAACAATCTTATCTCTACGAAGTGTAAGAAGATAATTATAAAACGCACATAATTATTGCAGATCATAATCAGTCCAATAAATATTCAATACGTAATTTATAATAATCTAAAAATGATTTGAACACGAAAGAAAACACGCCAATATTACTTTACATATCTACATGTTCATTCAATACATTTTGAAAATCATTATACGTTTATAACAATACATATTTAATAACGTTTCCAAATTATATAAAAAAAATAACCTTTCCCATCATATAGATGCACTTATTAATTGGCTTAATATTGGAACGGTTTAAAGACACATGTAGTTGTCAATTTACAAACTTGCGAAAACTATTTTGTTGAACGAAAATGACTCTGCAAATTAAGATACAGCAGTGTCCTTCTTTATCGTTAATGAACATTTGATAAGTATGTGATATGTTACCTTTGAAGTACAATTGATATTTCCAGCAATGTATTATAATTTACGGTATAAACTCATCCTATTTAAAAAAGAATTGAATACTGTCTGCCTTATAGCCTTTTGTTAAATAGGAGACAAATCAGCTTACTGTTTACACAAAATATGTCAGCTCATCTTCCCTGCATTCGTCTTAAAGACCTTCCGTTGGAATATGTTGTAGTTATGGGCATTATTGTTGACCAGGTATCATAAGTCAAAGTGTCAGAACGGACTTCCATATTTGCAGATTTTAAGGTATCATCAGAGGCATTTGAGTCATTTGATGAGTCTGTGTCGTCTTTGCATGGTATCTGTAATGACGGGGAGTCTTTTGAATCATGAAGATGAACCTCTGACCACTGCTTTACTGTTTGTTTCCTTTTCAGGGGCTTATATTTACGTTTTAGTTTTGATTTGAGCATGCATCCATCTTTACTTTTGTTTGTTGTTAAATCTGACTTCCTCTCTATTTCTACATCAGATTCCTTATCAGCAGTTGGAAGTCCTTCATTTTTCTTTACGTTCTTATTTGCTTTGATAGGTTTTCGTTTATGGGTATGTTTTGGTTTTATTGTTTTGGTATATGCGCCTTTAAGGTTTGGTGATACTTTGTTCCTTTCTGTATCAGAGCAGCCATCAGTCAGTACTTCACTAATATTGTTCTTTTTGCTTTGCTTTAAGACTGTATGCTCTTTTTCTACACCATACGTGATATTTTTGTTCTCTTCGTTCATTGATTTTTGTAACATTTCAATATCATCTTTCAATATTTCACAGTCGTCAACTGACAAATGTTTATGCTTGCGTTTTTTCTTCTTATATTTTCTGGGTTGATTTTCATGCCTTTCTTGCGACTCACAGCCTTCGCTGCTATTTTCTTCTGAAAGAATATCTTTGACATCTTTGTTCTCAACTTTCGAAATCGTTTCACTTGTTTTCTGAGCCTTCCTTTCATATTTGTTGGTGTTATTTATATGCTTATCATCTGGTATAAATTTTTCACTGCCTTTGCCCGTGAACTTGTTTGTTGTAATACCTAGCTTACATTTAGCTTGTATTATAGAATCTTCATCGTTGGTTGTATACTCTTTTTTTTTTATTTTTAGTCAGAGGTGTCTTATACATCCTTTAAGCACATCTATTTCATTATTTGTATCTTCCAAGTTTTCAACAATTGACGTTCTCGACTGTCCCTTACTTTTATTTCGTTTCTTGACCGGATGACCATAGGAATTCTTTGACACAACTATACCTGTGACTAGGTCTGGTGATGCATCGTATCTTTCTATCTTGTCTCAATCAAGTTTGTCGACAGATGTTGAAAAACTAAGTGTGTCTTTGTTTTCGTTTAATAATTTGCTGTCAGTATGAGGTTCCGATATTAATCTATCTTTCTCTTTGTTTATTTCTTGTTCTAAAAGTGCCATATTTTCTGCATCTGACTTGTTTATCTCAGTTGGATGTTGTGTTCTCTTATTCTTTTTCTTTTTTCTGTGAGAAGGATTTCATTGCTCATGTGACGCACAGTCTTCTCTACGTATGATTTTTTTTTGTCAAAGCCCGAATGTCGTATGCCCAATGTCTTTTTTGCACGACATTCAACATTTTTCGAATGTCGTATGTCGTGCACTGAACGACATTCAAATTTTTTGTCAAAGTTCGAATGTCGTATGTGCAATGTCGTTTTTTGCACGACATTCAACATTTTTCGAATGTCGTATGTCGCAAACTGAACGACATTCAATTTTTTTTGTCAAAGCTAGAATGTCGGTTTTCCAATGTCGTTTTTTGCACGACATTCAATCTCAAATCGTTTGAGCTGAAGACAGGATCTTTACGACTTTTAAATCCTTCGTCGTTGACTTGTTTGTCATTATGTTTTACAATCTGTGGACTTTCTTTTAATTTTTTTGTAATGAAGACATATGATTTTGTACACATTTTTATTAACAAAAAGAAATTTAAAAGAACTAACAATGTCAAGTATGTTTCCGAAAATCCTCTCCAATTTTTACAAATTTTCAACCCCTATTCTCTTTTCACATTTTTGTGTTAATTTATGATCAAAGAACTTCGATCATAGAACTTTCATGAAAATTAGGTTTTCGAAACACATCACATTTAGTCTTAACTCTCTTACATCTTTTCAAAAAGGTCAAGAAATTTGAAAAAAAAAATTTTTTGACCATATTTTTGGATAAGTGCGCCTATTTCTGTCGCAATTTCTGTGATAAAAAGTGCCAGCCTATTTTTTGCCCCTAGAATAGCGGATAATATGCATAATGCAATTTTTTTTGTCAAAGCTAGAATGTCGGTTTTCCAATGTCGTTTTTTGCACGACATTCAATCTTTTTCGAATGTCGGATGTCGTGCACTGAACGACATTCAAATTTTTTTGTCAAAGTTCGAATGCCGTATGTCCAATGTCGTTTTTTCTCGACATTCAACTTTTTTCGAATGCCGTATGTCGTATGTCGCACACTGAACGACATTCAAATTTTTGCACGACATTGAACATTTTTCAAATGTCGTATGTCGTGCACTGAACGACATTCAAATTTTTTTGTCAAAGTTCGGATGTCGTATGTCCAATGTCGTTTTCTCACAACATTCAACTTTTTCGAATGTCGTATGTCATATGTCGCGCACTGAACGACATCAAACTTTTTGTCAACGTTCGAATGTCGTATGTCCAGTGTCGTTTTCTCCACGACATTCAACTTTTTTCGAATGTCGTCTGTCGTATGTCGCACACTGAACGACATTCAAATTTTTTTTGTCAAAGTTCGAATGCCGAATGTCTAATGTCGTTTTTTGTACGATATTCAACTTTTTTCGAATGTCGTATGTCGTATGTCGTGCACTGAGCGACATTCAAATTTTTTTGTCAAAGTTCGAATGTCGTATGTCCAATGTCGTTTTTTGCACGACATTTAACTTTTTCGAGTGAAGTATGTCGTGCACTGAATGACATTCAATTTTTTTTTGTCAAAGTTTGAATGTTGTATGTCACGCAATGGACGATATTCAAAATGTTCGATGTCGTATGTCGTATGTCGCACACTGAACGACATTCAATTTTTTTTTTGTCACAGTTCAAATGACGTATGTGCAATATCGTTTTTTTGCACGACATTGAACTTCTTTCAAATTTCGTATGTCGTATTTCGCACACTGAAGGACATTCAATTTTTTTTGTCAAAGCTTGAATGTCGTATGTCCAAAGTCGTTTTTTCACGACATTCAACTTTTTTTCGAATGTCGTATGTCGTATGTCGCACACTGAACGACATCAAATTTTTTGTCAAAGTTGGAATGTCGTATGTCCAGTGTCGTTTTCTGCACGAAATTCAACTTTTTTCGAACGTCGTATGTCGTACACTGAACGACATTCAAATTTTTTTGTCAAAGTTCGAATGTCATATGTCCAATGTCGTTTTCTGCACGATATTCAACTTTTATCGAATGCCGTATGTCGTATGTCGTGCACTGAACGACATTCAAATTTTTTTTGTCAACGTTCGAACGTCGTATGTCCAATGTCGTTTTTTCACAACATTCAACTTTTTTCGAATGTCGTTCTCGACGAGTCGGTATTACGGCAGGATTTTTGTTTTAAAACAACACAAAGACCGAAGCCAAGAAATCCCATTGAAACTTTTTTACCTTGCTTTCTGTGCGAGCAATTGCAGTTGGATAGATAGAAAATAAAAGTTAAGAGTAGATTGCCCAGGAACAGAACCCTAAACACACCACAGAGCCATGCATCGCAAAGTAGGCTCGCAACAAAAGAAACTGTAACGGAAAAATAAAGCAGACGGGTTGCTTTGAAAATCCAACAAGTGCGTTTTAATTATACATTGTATGCAAAATACAAAAGAAAATGGGTAAGATAAAAGAGTGGGGTACTGGAGAAAGTGGAAAAAGCAAGGACGAATATCCAAAACCGCAGCCCCCCTACACCGCAAATCACAGCAGCGCAAACGACAAACACACACAAGCAAATCGTTTGAGCTGAAGACAGAATCTTTACGACTTTTAAATCCTTCGTCGTTGACTTGTTTGTCAATATGTTTTACAATCTGTGGACTTTCTTTTAATTTTTTTGTAATGAAGACATATGATTTTGTACACATTTTTATTAACAAAAAGAAATTTAAAAGAACTAACAATGTCAAGTATGTTTCCGAAAATCCTCTCCAATTTTTACAAATTTTCAACCCCTATTCTCTTTTCACATTTTTGTGTTAATTTATGATCAAAGAACTTCGATCATAGAACTTTCATGAAAATTAGGTTTTCGAAACACATCACATTTAGTCTTAACTCGCTTACATCTTACATCAAAAAGGTCAAGAAATTTGAAAAAAAAAATTTTTTTGACCATATTTTTGGATAAGTGCGCCTATTTCTGTCGCAATTTCTGTGATAAAAAGTGCCAGCCTATTTTTTTTGTCCCTAAAATAGCGGATAATATGCATAATGCATCAGTTTGGCTCTTATTCATGACGGAATGTATCACATTTCAGAATCATAGTAAGAGTTAATTCAAACAGTTGAAACTTTCACCAAAAGTACCGTAAAAGGACCATAGGGCCTACATTTAGCTCAGTAAATACGTAAGGGGTGGCTTTAATGAAATGACTATATTTCTGTAAAATCTTGACTTTTCACGATGAAACTTTGTTATATGTTTGGTATTACATTATTCAAAATAAAGCTGAAAAAGTTATGAAATGTAATAAATATATTTCCGATAGGAATAACGTCAGTAATTCGATCGAAAATGTGTTTCCATGTTGTAGTTGAAAGAAGACCAAAGAAAATGGGTCATAATTTTCCCCATTTTTGCGCAAATTCGTGTAGATTTGACGTGATCCGACCAAAGAAGATCTACAGAATGAATTAATCTGACTGAAACTGACCTAAAATTACAGACATCCAGTACATTAACACCAACAGATTTAAAATAAACAGGAAGAAAAAATTGACCTCCAGACCAATATGACAGAAAATCGATATCGGGGAAAACAGCAGCTTATAAAGTAAAGGCGACGTATTGCGATGACGGCGTTAATTGCCTCTGGATATTGTCAACTAGATGACTGGCCTGTCAATTCAACGTCAGATAATTAAAATAGAGTTCTTTTCCTAACAAATTAACAGACCTTAATTGGCTGGTGTGAATACAACAAAATTGAATAATATGATATGAATTCATATGCATTTTACGTTCGTAACACTTTTTTTCAAGTAACAAAATTAATACATGTATAAACTTAACAAATAAATTCTAGATTTTTCAATGTATATATACAGCTCTCTGTTTGTATGAACTATACTATACATGCCGTTAGCAAATGTATTACACCCCGGGATAAAATCCTCTCTTTGATTTTGTTAAAATTATGTCAATAATTATATACAAAGAACTGAACAAAACAGCTGACCCGTCTTTTGCTATTTAGCCAATATCTAAATAAATATTGAATATCCTTTTTTAATTAATTCTAATATGCTTGTCTCTGTTAAAACACTCTTACGCTAGAATGACGTCACGTTAACGTGCGGTGACGTAAAAAGTTTTTGTTGCGATGAAGAAAGAGCGCTACTATATTTTATCTACTGTTTTAGATTAGGAGCACATTAGAATCGAAATAATTTATAGCAAAAGAGTGTTTTAACACTATTTATACACTCGGGCGGTAATACGCCGTACAAATAATTTCACTCGGGCTGCGCCCTCGTGCAATAATACGCCCGACGTATAACCGCCCATGGTGCAAATAGTGTTAAAGCACTCTTTTGCCATAAATTAATTTATTTCTTAAACATAACATGGATCAATGTTGTTACTAACATTTCAAGATTTCAAAAGCATAGAATCACGCCAAGATATAATTTTATCCATTTTACCGCCATATCGTCTATTTTTAAAAGTCCCAAAAAATACATATTTTATAAAAGTTGTGTTTTAAGAATATGTTTGATTAATTTGTTAATTTATTTCTTAAACATAACATGGATCAATGTTGTTACTAACATTTCAAGATTTCAAAAGCATGGAATCACGCCAAGATATAATTTTATCCATTTTACCGCCATATCGTCTATTTTTAAAAGTCCCAAAAATACATATTTTATAAAAGTTGTGTTTTAAGAATATGTTTGATTACAATCTATACATCTATAAATCAGTTCGCCTTGGTCAAACTGGTTTAATATACTTTTTTTTCAAATTTATTGGAAATCAGCTTAGTATACTGTATTCACTTTGCCATATGCAAACACGCACTAATGGCAAAACAGACATATGTAAACATGTAAGTTAGTAAATATTCTTTCAGATGGCAAAATAACAAATGTTGCGAAAAAGATTGCATTGACCTTTAGCCTGTCGGCGGCGAGTGATTTTGATTTGCGACCGGTGAAGACTAAGATCATGATCTGCACTGTTCGCTATTCAGTCAGTAAATTTTCAGAGAACACCTCTTTGAATAATAAGTGGTGATGCTCAAATTGAATGATGGACGAGTCCATTTTAGAAATTAAGCAGTGTTAAGGTTAAATGATCTCAATAATCACTCGTATTTGATAGGCATTAACAACCTGATCAACCTTAACCTTGTGTATTTCTGTATCGTTTTAACAATCGCTATTTAGGGTACCGGTCCAATAAAAGGAATACGCTCGATGCACAAACATTTTATTCTTTCATAATCCAATTTCAGCAAGTAACTGCCAAGTTTTCCACAGGAATCAGAGGTTTCAGTACGAAATGACCTCTTACCCTATGTCTTTAATCAAATCATCACTGAGAACGTACGCCCGTGTACGAACTCCCGACCCATGATCTATACATATACGCTCTTGCTATTGAGATAAGCGGGTAAAAATATGAAAAGAAATGAATAGTCTTAAACATTATCTCCCCAATTTCGGAGTCCTGAACCACACATCAAACAGACATGGTCGTTGTCTTTAATAATTGTCTCAATAACTTTTATGTTATCATAACTTTATGATTATTGATTCCGCTCAATGTTACTATATAACATTCTACCTAAAACGTCGTGGAGATATTACTAATGCCAGTATCTTTCCTGAACAGCCTAAATCAGACCTTGGGTGTCTTATCATCATGTATAGCTATTTAACAGGCCAAAAAAAATTATGACTGATTTTATTAACTTCAGCCGTGTATGATTACTTCTACTGCTATGAAAAACTAATAGCTATGATGTGTACTTTTAAAATTTCGGTATAAGATTATTTATATTTGGCACTTATACAGTTTATTTAAATCCAAGAATATGGTCTTTTCGGGATGACTTAATGTTTCGTAAAAATTGTAATGTATGTACATGGCTTCATTCTCCAGAAGTTTTACGTATATAAGTTTAACAAAATGAAAAGTATTTCAGCACTGACCGGGAATAGAACCTGGAACCTCTAAAGCGGACTCCCCACCGTGTCGCAATAAAAGCTAGCTCAATAGCAAGGAAATATAAGTAAATACCCGATAGCCTGTTGGAGTACGCACACCATTTTCATTTTAGAATAGGATTTTGAACTTCAGTGTGACTGTACAATGTGTCAATTCACATTCACTCGCTCGTGTGTTTTTAACGTTGAGTGCCAATGTAACAACCTGAAAAATTATTTTAGCTCAAACCGGTACTCGAACCCGGGACCACTCAAATCGGACACTTCACCATGTCGTTATATAAACCAGTTCTAATAATTTAGCCATCAATCTTACCACACGCATATGATTCAATATATTCTCAAACAGCTATTAGTCTAACAAGTAAATGTACATACAAGTGGCTTCTGTACAAAAGAAGCCAACGAGAGGTCAGCTGCTTTGCACAATGTGCGAGTCTAAGCTTCTCAGGGGCAGATCACTACAAAATCAAATGTAGCTGATCTAGTAGTCCAAGTATAAATAGTAAAAGTGCTAATCTTTCTCCCTTTCCGCGTATTGTAATTAAAAAACAAGCACGTTATTTACCCATAAGTTACTTTTTAGGTTGAGTGGTCACACATATATCCATAACAATTTCTGGTCTGTATAACTTCTTGCCGCAGGAGATCTTTCGACTTGTGTATCACTTAGCATTCTATTGATTTCGGCATGTTCCTATCGCAATGCTAGGTAAAATGGCGGCGTAAGAATTTAATGTCTCGAAAAGAGATATTGAAAGAAGCGAAAGGGAGTAAATTCAGCGGGTTGCTTTTAATGAACTGTAGTTTTCTTACATAAAAGTTAACACCCCGTTGTCTTTTTGTTCTTCTAAAGTAGCGATATAATTCCTTATGGGAATATGATTCTCCGAAAATCTGATATGCTAGAAAATGTCGAAAAAACTGTTATAAAGTAGGTGGATTTTATATAAAATAAAGAACAGCCGGATTTAGTGGTGTTCAGCCTCACACAGTTGAATTTGTACCAAAGAAAAATTGTCACTATTGCCGTGGACGAAATATTTTTTATTTTCATTTTTCAAAGCTCTTAAATACCTATGGAGTGGTATCAAAACGTTTTCATTTGCATTTGTGCATATGGAGAATATGTGTTAATATCATTTCAGGTCATTATGTGCGTAATTATTTCAGTTCTTTTTAGTAGGCAAAATTTTAACAATGGTTCATAATTGAATTCTAATTCTATACGCATCCAGGCATTTTAGATTGTGCTACTGTTATTTATGCTAAAAAGATACTGTCGTAATACTGGTTGTTTTCATCGTAAGCACAGCGGAGAGGATTGATGACCTCTCCAATAATAGATCATTTACTGACCTTCTAATGAAATTAGGTTTTGCGGTAAAGGAGCGAACCGAAATGAAAGCAATAACTTAGTTTATACTAATTTATTTTAGCTTGATTGTGATAAAAGCTTCAAGCTTGCTTGAACCGCTCTCTAGTCCTCTTCTTAGAATTATCAGTACTGGTGTCATATGAGGAGGCGAGATCATGACCCAAATGGGGCTCGAACCAAATCTCCCGGGTTGAGTGGACGACACCTTAACCACTAGACCACCGCTCCTCTTACTTAATTCATTAGAACATCAGTAAAGTGTTTGTAGTTTATTTATAGTTAACAAGTGGGACTGTATTTAATCATTTGCACCCTCCATAATAACATGCTAACTAATTGATATTTATATTTATTGGGTGTGAGGGGCCTCCGCGGTCGGCTGGTTAAGTGCGCTGACTTCGAATCATTTGCCCCTCACCAATGTGGGTTCGAGTATCACAAGTGCGTTGAATTCTTCTTTCAGGAAAAGTCATCCAGATGGTTTACGGAATGTCGGTGGTTCTACCCATGTGTCCGCTCGTGATGAAATAATTCACGGAGGGGCATCTGGGGTCGTCCCCCATAATCAACAGCTGGAAAGTCACCATGCCGTATGACCTATTATCGTGTCGGTGTGACGATATCCCGCCCTCTCCCCCACCCCTTCAACAAAAAATCTTTCCGGATCCACTTAATGTGAACTGGATGAGTCAAAAATATGAAAATCTCTGGATGCTGACTGGGTGTTTAGACTTAGAAGTCGAAAATGTTATTAAATGCGAAAAAAAATGCGAAAAAAATCAGTATACGAAAAACTGGAGAGACAGATGTTTATAACAGGAAACGATGTTAATACACGTGCGGATGCGCAGGCTGGTCTGGATCCATGCTGGTCGCAAATACAGTATGTTGGTTTTCTCATGGTGCGGCTCAAATTATGTTTTGTCAATTGTTTTGGTGGGTAGTTTCTACAATGGCATACGGTCGCATAATTCAGAAAGACAACAAGCTAATAATTTGACGCATAAATGTCACCCTGATAACAATAGAAATAATTTTGTGTGTCCACGCATTAAATAAAATAGAAGGATAGAATCCTGGCTCAGTTGGATACCAAGCAACGTATACTTCCATTTATCTCCATTATTGGAAATTGCATGTATGTAAGTTACTGACTACGAAATTCACCGGGATAGTAATTTGTCGTGTTCTAGTGTTGTCGTGTGGCGACCCCGCCAGCACAACAGAACAACGATATGACAGAATGCAAATTTATCAAATTTGTCGTACTAGCGAGGTGCAAACACGACAATACGACAAAAAAATATTTATAGTGCTGTTGCACTGTCGTTCTGGTAGGTGCGCCAACACGACAGCATGACATGGTAGAAACGAGGTACCATAAATTTTGGCGATATTCTGAGCACAAATTTAGAAAATGCCAGACAATGAGAGTGCACATACAATGCAAGTCCCCTAGGTAGTTATCTACATCTGATACCGGCGTTAATGCATGATTTATGATTTTCGAACATAGAATAAGAGCTCTATGTGAATTATGTAATAGTACATTAAAGTACATTATTGCATATAATTACGAAAGACCCGTGGTGACATTTCAACTTCATTATTTCATGACTTCTGCTTCCTGATTTCACGATTTCCACTTCATGAATTCACGAACTCACGATTTCTGCTTCCTGATTTCACGATTTCCACTTCATGAATTCACGATTCCACGATTTCCACTTCATGAATTCAAGATTTCACGAACTCACTATTTCATGAAATCACGATTTCTTGATTTCACGATTTCGTGATTTCACGATTTCTTGATTATCACGATTTCCACTTCATGAATTCACGATTTCATGATTTCTGCTTCCTGAATTCACGATTTCCACTTCATGAATTCGATTTTCGATTTCACTTCATGAATTCACGATTTCACGAATTTCTGAACTTCACGAATTCACGATTTACACATGGTGAAATCGTGAATTCATGAAGGAAATTCGTGAAATCGTGAATTCGTGAAGTGGAAATCGTGAATCAAGAAAAATCGTGAATCGTGAATTGATGAAGTGGAAATCGTGAATTCATGAAGTGGAAATCGTGAATTCAGGAAGCAGAAATCGTGAATTCATGAAGTGGAAATCGTGAAATCAAGAAATCGTGAAATCATGAAATCGTGAAATCGTGAATTCATGAAGTGGAAATCGTGAATTCATGAAGTGGAAATCGTGAATTCAGGAAGCAGAAATCGTGAAATCGTGAATTCATGAAGTGGAAATCGTGAAATCAAGAAATCGTGAAATCATGAAATCATGAAATCGTTAAATCAAGAAATCGTGAAGTTTTTTCGTGAATTCGTGAATTAGTGAAATCGCGAATTCATGAAGTGGAAATCGTGAAATCGTGAATTCATGAAGTGGAAATCGTGAAATCAGGAAGCAGAAATCGTGAATTCGTGAATTCATGAAGTGGAAATCATGAAATCATGAAGCAGAAATCGTGAAATTATGAAGTTGAAATGTCACCACGGGTCTTTCGTATATAATTACTACTATACTGTCTTAACGGGACATGCACGTAAGCTATGAAAATAAATCTTCCTGAAAAACGAGAGATAAGTTTGAAAAACTTAAATACGAGGTATTTGCCTTACTTCCTTAATGGATTTTAAAACAAAAGTTAAGAAGATTGTCTACTTTATAAAAGTGAATAAAAGAGTGTCGATGGCACATGGTAATTTCGCCCACTATCAAAAACTATCAAAGTCACTATCAAAAATATTTTCACTAAGAAAATTATTTCTATCAAAAAAATTGCGACATGTTCAAATGCGACTGGCCATCTTCAGTAAGGATTTTGAGGATTATTCTTCTTCGGACCTAATGTTCAAATATTCACTTTACTTAACTGAAAAAAATACAATTTCAAAGAAGACAAAGATAAAATATTAAATCAATGCAAAATACGGTTTGTGTTTTCTAATCTTTGGCTTTAAATCTCATTTTTGTGTTTCAAATGTGTCTAATTGACTTTAGAATAGCTTTGAATATCAAAACTAATTTTGAAAAATCTTCCCTAAAGAAAAGACGAACTGTTTCGCACGTTTGAAGTGGAATTATAATTAAGTGGAATGTTACAAAGATGTATCATAATGCACTAGCTAGTTTTGATTTAAAATCAATGTTTGGTAGCAGATAACAGGCAAGTGAAGTATCTACGTTTTTATTTATGGGTGATAACTTTTCCAAATTACCTCAGTTAAAAATGAGAGGAAAATTAATGAAATGTCAAAGTAATACATTTCTCTTCCAGTGATATCATTATTAATAATGCACACTCAGACTATAATTTAATCTGAAAGGTGGAGCAATTTATTGGTAATAGTGTTTCCATTTAATATAATCCCCTGTGCTATTACGGTCGCTGTCCTTAAATTAAACGTTCTCGTGTTTTTGTTTTCTAGGATCGTAGTGTGTGGGCGGGAAGTTGATGTTTAAGAAATAATATATCTCATATAGTGATTTGCGCATGCATAAAATCATTTTTGTTGAAATGCGTATTATTATATCACTTGGGCTGTGCCCTCGTCATATAATTATTTTTATTCAACGACAAATCACTAAATGAGCTGCATTATAGACGGCTTCAATACACGTCGTTCATAGAAAAAAAACACGAGAACATTATGCAGTCTTCGTCAGTGTTTTCTTAATAGTTTTAGGTTCCTTAATGACTAGAAGGTATACTTAACTAAACGATTCGTTCACATTTCTGTTTTTGTACAAATCTTGAAAATTATTATTCCAAAGTAGTGGATAATTTTGAGAGGCTCCAAATAACCATGCTACATGAGATAACACGATCTCGGTATCATCCGTTCTATCAAACTCAACTATGATCTAACACAGCATTATATTAGAATAATTTATATTATGAAGCAGTTTTTAGGTAATTAAATACTTATATAACCATCATAATACATGGGCACTGCAGATTTAAAAATGAAGCTTGAATTTTCTGTGATTTAAAGAGATTTTGTTAATGTTTTGCTAAAGGCTTCTTTGACTTGACATTATCCTTAATAGCTTCATGTAACAACTGCAGCTTCTTATAGATACCGCAAGGACCGCGAGGAACATCGCAATTTCCTTGATGAATATTAAATTGAATATAATCATACTCATGTCCTAAGATTGCCTAAGTAATATCTCTGACACAGACCCAAAGGCAACAACTAAGTTCAACTACCTTGCGAAATATATTTCTTTCAATCGAAACGAGACGCTACAGTACATTTGATGGATATAAATAAGTTGAAAGTCAAAGGAACGATCTTTTAATAGTGAAATATATTTTTATAAATTTTTAGCTAAGCGACAACAAAACAGGATTTTTTAAGATATTAAAACATTATTGCTATATTTCTTAGGAAGGCTTTTAAACTTAGTTACAGACAAATTATATATGTATATTATGGAAGCGTGCAAGAGTTGGTTGTTTTTACTATTTTAAACTGCTTTACCCAAAAAGCTTGATTTGACAATTTAAGATATCTTGGAAATAAAACTCATGGTCTAACGTTCATAATATGACCAAACTTCAATTTTAATGAAATATATTTTAGCAAAATCCGTTCAGTTTAAAATAATGAAATCTGTAAAAAGATTAATTTAGAATTTAATCTGTAAAATACTAATTTAGATAAAAAAAATCTGAAACGTGACGCCTATGAATGTTGAAATCTTTGTACAAGTCAATTTGCCCGATGAAAAAGTGCAATTATTTCGTTTTTAGCTCACCTGTCACAAAATGACAAGGTAAGCTTTTGTAATCGCGCGGTGTCCGTCGTCCGTGCGTGCGTAACTTTTTGATTGTGACCACTCTAGAGGTCACATTTTTCACGGGATCTTTATGAAAGTTGGTCAGAATGTTTATCTTGATGATATGTAGGTCAGCTTCGAAACTGGGTTAACTCAGGTCAAAAACTAGGTCAGTAAGTCTAAAAATAGAAAAAACTTTTGACCTCTCTAGACGCCGTATTTTCAATAGATCTTCATGAAAATTAGTCAAAATATTTACCTTGATGATATCTAGGTCAAGTTCGAAACTGGGCCACGTGCGGTCAAAAACTAGGTCAGTAGGTCTAAAAATAGAAAAACCTTGTGACCTCTCTAGAGGCCATATTTTTCAAGAAATCTTCGTGAAAATTAGTGAGAATGTTCACCTTGATGATATCTAGGTCAAGTTCAGGACCATCAATGTACTCTTGTTTATTAAAGGCCTAGATTTTGGCAGTGGGCCAAGGGATTTCTGTCTTCACCTGCACAGTTGGGGGCTAATGATCGTCACAGTATGGTTCCAATAAACAAGGGTCATTGTTTATTGGAGAGTCAGTCTACCTTACAAGTGTATCAATTAGTGAGAAGTGGAAATAATGTAATTTATTTTAAATTAATGAATAATTGATAACTTTTAAAGTTATACTAGTTTTTTTTTGTATTTCTATGTGAAGAAAAATATTTGTTAATCAAACACAATTATAAAATAATCAGAAACTTATTTCCACAATAATGGAATAATGAGAAACTTAATACTTAAAGAAATATGCAAGTTTTTAAGTTTTCAAATTCTGTCTGGAGAACTGTGATATTTCAGAAAATGTGACTTTCACTCATCTAAAGCTTGCAGAATACTGTAAATAACATTTGTCTAAGACTGAAAACAGAATGTGCACTTCAAAGTTACAAAGCAAAGCATGAAAAAGTCACTTTTGGCAACAAACTGAAAATGAAAATTGAGTATAGATGGAACACAATAATTTTATATTCAAATAATGTTGATTACATGAATACAAGAAAATCAGTTTCCAATTGGAAAAATTGTTTGTCAGCACAAAGAACTCATGAAGTTTTCACTATACTTGTGTTTTATTATCATTATTATTTTCAATATTATTACTGTATATTTTATTATCCTATATATAATATAATAATAATAATAATAATAATTATTATTATTATTATTATCATCATTATTATAACATTAAAGTAATAGTTATTATATCATATAATATCAAAATAATAACTTTTATTATTATCATTCCACATTCACTGAAGAAAAATTAATTTCTTTCAACTCCACTGCACACATCTTCATGGTCTAGTTGGGGTCCCTGCTGTGCTAATTGCCCTCTAATCAGTTACTGTTACATAATCGCTGATAAGCAGCAGATAAGATGGGAGTTGTATATTGGATTTGGGGGGGGGGGGGGACACTTATATAGTAGTGAATTTAGGCCTTTAAGTGAAGTGTAATATGTAATAAGAGATTGTAGGAAAAGTGAGGACTATTGATATATCTCATTTCCCCTAAAGTTGGCTTGAAAGTAGATGATAATTTTGCAAAAATAGTTAACGTGTAGGCGAGGACAACATAAATTGCATAGCATAAATGTTGCGAAGTTATTATAAAGCCGCTATATGCCTTGACAATTAATAATGCTTATAGTTAAAGCGTCTTGTTTACATTTGTTTCGATAAATATAGGATGTTCTTTGGAAGCATTGAATGCAACCAAGCAAAATGATAGAAGAGTCTGTTCAAAAGAGGAAATGAAAAGTGCACCCCCACGCACCCTAGCAACGGATTCTATTACAAATATATTAAACCAAAAGTGAATGGTACATTTTACACTAACGTTATCAAAAAAGAACTGCTTTAGGTTGCACTGCAGGTACTTAAACTTCTAAGTTGATTATATTGACGTAATATTTACGTACTGGTACCATTATAACAGAGATGCTATATATTTGAACACTAGAATTACCAGACCGAACATTCCCTGTTTAAAAAAACACATATTTTGTTGATGGCAGTAAGAAATTAGCAGACATACGGGTCATATATTTGGACTATATCGACATTTTATCGGATGAAGGGAACGAAAGTTGTCAAGATTCAATTATTTATCACGATCCATGGGAATGGACAGGACGACTCTTGATTTGTATTCTGTGTTCTTTGTTGTGTACAAAACATCATGACAAAACAAAATATGTAAACCTCATTCTTTGAAGCCCATATCAGGCTCCCCTGAAAACATTGATATAAAACAGTAGCCTGTTATACTCTTTTTATGAAGCGCATTTCACGCAACCTTCAAATCAAGTGGATGAGACCAATATGGTCGACTGGTAAGGTGAGCGAAACTGCTAAAGTTTTTTATTATTGTTGTTGTTCTGGTTCCTGCTGTTCCGGTTCCTGTCGTAAGCCAAGATTTTCTGACATATACGAATCGACTCAGTCTGACTCCAGTCTTGAGGAAAAAGGCACTGAAAGACGCTCGAAGCTGAGATACTCATAGGCTAATAAGTTATTTAACTGGAACTTATAAATATTATTATTCTTATTATTATTATAATACCTAACTTATATAGCACTCTTTTCATACAAAATATGTACGTTCAAAAGTGCTTTACAAAAACACAAAGAACACATACATACACATACATACATGAAAATATACCGGTAAAAGATTAAAATGAATAATAATTAAAACAATATCATCCATAAATTATGTTCAACGTTAAATTACATTACGAGACCAATCCCTTTCTCAACACGAAACAAACCTTTCATGGTTTTCGGTTTAACGCCATTTTCAACAGTATTCAAGGTTTTGTTATTTATTTATAACATATGTGAAAGAGATGCTTTTTCAAATATTTTTTTAAATGCGGACAGTGAGCTTGAATCTCTGATGCTAGTTGGGAGGGCATTCCAAAGCTTTGGAGCTGCATGCTTGAAACTTCTGTCACCATACTTTACTGTTCGACTCCTCGGTACAACCAAAGACACCGGGTCATTTGCCGACCTTAAGTCTCTACGAGGCTTGTACATGTCCAGCATATCGACAATGTACTTAGGAGATTCATTGTGCATGGCTTTGTATGTAAGTGTCAAGATTTTGAACTCAATGCGGTGCTGAACCGGAAGCCAATGCAACTCCTTCAAGACCGGCGTGTTCGTATCTTGGAGTCCTGGTTATGATGCGGGCCGCTGTGTTTTGTACACACTGAAGTTTTTGCAGTGAGTCTTTGGAAATTCCATACAGCAGCGAGTTAGAGTAGTCTGCTTTCGATGTAACCAGAGAGTTCACAAGAGACTTGGTAGCATCAGCTGTGATGTACTGCCAGATGTGGCCAATTTGCCGAAGTTGTGCATAACTAGTTCTACAGAGAGTGTTAACATGCTGTGTCATGACCATGTTTGAATCCATTCTACTACCGAGATTCTTCACACAAATTGATGGTTTAATCTGAGAGGGTCCTACTTTCACGCAGATATCTTTGGGTATTTTTGTGTGATTTCTGTGAAAAATGTTAAATAGAACACAATGTGGGTAAGTCACAATATAACCATTTTTACAAATGAAAAAAGAAAATATAATGTAGATATAAGAAATGAATTTTTTTTTCGGAGTTCATGCGAAATGAATGAAAGCTTAGGATCGGCAAATTAAACATGGATTCGCCGATCCTATTCTGTCGTTCATTTTGCATGCGCACAGAAAAATTCATTTCTTAAATAACTCGAAACTAAGCGATGAATTCCACTTGAAAATAGATCAATACCTGTTCTGTACCCTCACTTCCATATAGCGAATCATCTCAATCGCGCATTTCTCGCTTGCACATTTATATTTTCATCAACATAAAAAAGGAAACTTGGAAAAACTTCCCCTATGTAGTTCCGGTCCAGATAACACAATTACTTTGATTGGCTGATCTAGAAATATATGTCAATCTACATTTAACTACATGTGTACGCTAGACTGTGTATATGCAACACCAATGTGCAATGCTAATTAAATAAACAATACAAACGTGTACCACTGTATGATTTCAAATTCATAATCCTTTCTTAAATGATTTTCATTCATCACTTCGAGTTTTGAATATTTCGCATTCTGTTTTTTCTTCTTTTTTTACATTTCGCCTAACATGACACAGGGCTGTGTTGTCTAGATCGGAAGTTCATAAGGGAAGTTCAACCAAGTTTTATCTGTCACGTTGGCGAAAGAAAACAATATGCGAAGTGCCTCTGTGATATGAAATATTGAGACAATGTGACTGGTACACGATGGAAGATAAATTATTTCTTGTTCTTATTCATAGTACCCATTTACCGAACGGCGTGTTTTAGGTAATAAATGTGAAACTGAAATGGGTAAGTACATTTTCCCATAGATACCGTATAGTATACCTAGTGGTAGAGTATAACATATACACTGTATTGTATTTATTTTCTTCTCTAGTGTCAATATACATGTACATCTTAAATTCAAGCCGTTAGTGGTGAGTCAGATAATCGTTTTAATTTCTAGCCGTAATAGATGTTAAGAAAAGTAATTTGAGCCATGCCATGGGAAAACCAACATAGTGGGTATGCGACCAGCATGGATCCAGACCAGCCTGCGCATCCGCGCAGTCTGGTCAGGATCCTTGCTGTTCGCTAACAGTTTCTCCAATTCCAATAGGCTTTAAAAGCGAACAGCATGGAGCCTGACCAGACTGCGCGGATGCGCAGGCTGGTCTGGATCCATGCTGGTCGCATACCCACTATGTTGGTTTTCTCATGGCACGGCTCATTTAATAAAAGTATTGATCTAGAAATGTTACATTGATTCCTTGAACGTACACAACTGTATGGACGGATCACATTGTCAGCAGTTTCTTAGCTTTTACTAGCGACTGCACATCTAGTTTGATGTTGTCTTAGCTCATATTGACAAGACTTTAACTCAATATTATGTAATATGCCAACATTTTTTACTTTTCGTCATTTATTTTGAAGTAGTTCAGATGTGCTTTATCCCGTTTTCACGATTCGATTTATGTGATTCATTTTAGTTTACGCTATGCAACTTTTGTACTATTAGTTTTCTTAATATCTATTACGTCTGTAATAAGATAATAAGTTTTGCAGTTTTGGTTTTCCCTTGAATGCGTTTTTCTTATTTTTAATAAAAGAAATTACCAAACTGTTATCTATGTCCCGAAAGGTTACTAAACGTATACGGTTTTATTAATCGATTTTTTTACAATAGTCGGTACTTGTTAGCCGTTAATCGTGTTTACAATGTCTCTAAATGCAGGTTTTGTTTTAAAAAATAAAATGGCGATGTATTAACTTTACGGACCTTATCACGACGATTCTTTATCAATGTGCATTAGGGTCCATGTTGATTTAGCAGATGCATTTACAATGTATCCTGAATAGATCTGAACTTTGTCATGAAAATTTAATCTTAGTCATGCAGTTAACAAGACATGTGTTGATCGTTAACAAAAAGCATTGAATAAAAAGAAAATGTATTTGTTTTTCATGCGATATCGAAATATTTCGTAACTGACAAGGGAGACAGTTCTAAGAATTATCACTTTTCGCCTTCGTTAATATGAATTATCTCTCTTTTCGATGACGATATACTTCAATACCACACTGTAAACAAAACAAAAACATCCTCTATTTCTTTCTAACTATCTAGTTCACTAGAACGTTCAACGATATACTTGTTTATGCCTCTATTGTTTGAATGTGATATTGTATTCCTAAATGTAATATTGTAATCAAGATATTAGTCTAAAAAAATACACGAAATGGTCTTTTCTTAATATTGATTTTAAATAAATTGACAACATAGAGGTGAAAAGTAAAACTTGAAGTAAAAAGTAAGACTTAAAGTTTAGAAGTCTTTTACATATATTAATTACTACAATATTTTATAAACACGTTATATTGTGCAAGAATTATTTTTACACAAGAACAGAAATTCGCATAAAACTTACTCAACAAATTCACATGTCAAATCTCTTAATAATTTCAGGTTTCATCGTTGCTACACAATGAGTTCGATTAGAACTGAACCGATTCTACTTTAGTTCCTTTTCAAATTTATTGTTAATACGGCTTAATAATGTCCGACTTCTATAAGAAATACTCGAACGCCATTTTGTTGGATCTTTTTGGCTTGGGGTTACCATATATATGAATTCGGTTATTTTGCATCCCCGAATGTAGATTATTTGTAATATGAGAGGCTGGGAAACATATTTCAATCAAAGAGGAAAATATTAAAGCTCCATCGATTGGTCAACGCTTCCTTTGCAGTTCAATGGATTTGGGTTTTCCGTTGAGAAATATAAGATCTACAATATAGCATCGTGGGTGTCCTAAATATAGAACGCTGCTCGGTCTCCAGTAAAACTGTGCGTCGTTTTAGCAAAACGAAAAAGAGCAACCAGCTTATTTCCACTTGACGTTTCATGTTGCTGTTACACTAATAATTAAACGTTTATTGCTTCCTGATTGTGTTCGCTGACTTGTGATATCAAAACAGGCGGCAGTATAAATAAACGAGTTTTGTCTCTGAGTAAAAGAATTATAAATGAAAAAGAGGTTTCCAATACGAAGCAAGCAACTAGACCTACTTATGAGTGTTACATGGTACTTCTTTAATATGACAAGCATTTAAAATAAAAAATTACAGTTAATGTTTTTATCTGTCAAATGTTTGTTACTACATTTTGCTTAAAAGGAACTTTGATATAGCAAAACAACTGTTGTCTTTTGCACTATGAATATGACTTGATATTCACCAGAATAAGACAATACTGACCAAAGCGAAGAAGTAATGTAATCTGCCAAATGGGTATCTCGGATGAAATTTTGCAACAAATTTCTTATATTTTAGCTAACCAAATTAAGTAAGTAAAGAGGTAGTGTGCATTAGCAAACAAAGATCTACAGCCTCAGCAAACACATATCAAAAATTGTATTTTCAGGATACCGTATACATGTACTACATTTTTTAAGCACCGGGCACTTACTTGCTTGAAACAACTGCCTTCAATGGACCCTATGACCTTAACTAGCCAAGCCCTTCCTTTTTAGACGGAAATTTATTTATCATTTAACACGAATATTCAGTCAAGGTTGTACATGACTACTTTTAACCAGCTGTCACGTATTTATAGATGTTTACCTGTGTTAGAGATACTACATTAAGATAAAGGATGGTCAAGCTGCAGTTAGTATAAAACAACCATCAAAATAAATATAAGATAAGGAAATAAAGAGACAGACAAAATGTCCATATATTTTAATTAACTACGTGCAGAGAGTGTGGAAACATTTGGATTAATAAAATCTGGAAAGTAGATCCTTCGGAAGCACCGAGAACAAGGCAAACAGTGAAAATTGCAGACTCGTTTTGATTAAGTCTGTTCATGAGCAGTAATGGAAAATGCAACACTGCCCACGCCCCTAGCACCGGCTTAAGCAGTATTCAATCTTCAAATCTATATGAGTTGAAATCAATGATCCCAAAGGACCAGAAAATATAACAACACTGAGATGAAGTCACATTTCATGTCATAAAACACAGTTAATTGCTTCAGGTGTGTTCCTGCATGGGCTGTTGTTGACAAAAGAACTATTTCAGTCCTTATTTTTGCAATATCATACAGGTTTTAGTCACGCAATCAAGTGTTTATTTTGCTTTAATCGCGAAATAAATGATTTCTCCAGTGTTGTAATATGCTGACCCTATGTACGTATGTTTCAGAATTAAAGAGAATGCGCCGAAGTTCTTATTATAAGGTTCCGTTTTGACTGCTTGTCCTATATCCTATTCATTTTGATAATTTAATACCCCTGAGACTTTTATCCCTGCAATCCTTCAAACAAGCCTACTAACGTCCCGTTTTGATGAACCACGAGTTCACATGTGTCACAATGTGTTTTGCTTTTTCTTTGCAGCCAACAATTTCATTTTGCCTTAAGTTATACAGTTTTAAGGAAGACTTTTGAAAAGAACATATACATGTGGGAAACTTAAAAAAAAGAAAGAATAGGTAAATAACTCATAATTTTTCTAGGGGTAACGTTATAAAGTAACGAGAGAAAAAACGGATGACCCCAAAGTTTCACTCAACCGACAGACAGATAATATGTTCTTGACATTGTTAGAAATATTCTCGTTTGAGTTTTAGAGTATGCAATGTAGCCTTTCGCTTTAACACCAACGGCGACGTTATTTTAACGTTTTTATTTCCCCAAAATGAAAACTATTCAAAATGTATAATATATATATATATATATATATATATATATATATATATATAAAAGAAAAACATCCAATGGGTTTCCTCTATCTGTATATAAAACGTTTTTTTATATGTCTGCCCTATGATTATGATATGAAACCGGTAGGTGGACAGAAATACAGATAGAGGAAACCCATTGGATGTTTTTCTTTTTTATTTATTATATACTTGTCCAGGAGTAACTTTTAATATTTTCTATTATATATATATATATATATATATATATATATATATATATATATATATATATATATATAAATGATTGTAATGGTCAATAAAGGCAATGAGATCTGACAGATTACGGATAAATATTTATAATTATTGATATTATAGATAACCAGAACATCAAACCTATCAAACTGGTATTCAATCGAACATGTGAGCTTTATATCAGACAAAATGTTAGAAAGGAAACATTACGCTTTAACTTGTGGCATATTCTACCTTACCACATTTAAGCTCTGCTATTGTGATTGCTGATTAGATCTTTAATGATATCCTTTAGAACCATAGCATGCAGCAAAGTAAAATGAAGGCAAACTCGGTGCCAAAGGGCATTAGGGGTGTTGCACCATTTATCACCTGTCAATAGAACCGATACTGTTCTTACTTTGTTCTATGCTTCCAACGATCTTCATATGAGCCGTGCCATGCCAACATAATGGGCATCCGCGCAGTCTGGTCAGGATCCATGCTGTTCGCTTTTAAAGCCTACTGCAGTTAGAGAAACTGTTAGCGAACAACATGGATCCTGACCAGACTGCGCGGATGCGCAGGCTGGTCTGGATCCATGCGGGTCGCAAACCCATTATGTTGATTTTCTCATGGCGCGGCTCATATTATAGATTCGCGAACATCAAGTGAATTATTATACAGACAAAATATTACAACGAAACAGTCCAAGTAAGGTGCAACTTTTGCCAGCTGTCAAGAGGCATTTAAAAACTGTTGTGGTAGTTAGATAATATGTTACTTGGATTTTGATATCCCCCTAGCTTCAGAGGACTTCTATTATTACTTCACTTCGCAAGGACTTCGTATTAAAACCTAATTACCATGGAAGTAGTATATAACAAACTTTAAGGAAGGACACAAATGTAACAGATACATGGTTTTAATTGACCGTCGTATCTGCCTGTATTTTTATCTTAAGATGATAAAATTGATACATGTTTGATTAAGAGGATAAAATTGATACATGTTTGATAATAAACAATTATTATATGATGATAAGGAAAACGTCCGAATTTATGGACGTGACGGAGGTGGCATTCACTGTGGCCGTTGGCCAGGTCAATAAACTAGGACATTTTCCCATATGATCACACACTGTGTCCTAATTGCATGACGACATTAAAAACAGCATGGTTACTGTCTAATAGAAAAGATGCTAGACTATATTTACAGACAGTCAACACACCTATACTAATCACCTGTCTAGAAATTTTCTCAGAGGAAATTGCGGTTGATATGTCGATATTTTGTTTACAGGAATATCACTTTCGATGGATGTCAATGTAACCAGTAAGCTGCCAAAGAAATAAGTGCAATATACAAATAATAAAATAATAGTTCATATACAATGATCAGTTGTGCTGCTTTGTTTAGTCTGCCTTATGATTTTCAAATGCAAAATAATTAGAACTGCAGATATACCTTATAGAGGATATTACATCAATGTCTTTTCATATTGAATATTAAACAAGTTGAATAGAATAATAATATGCGAGGCTCTATCGAGCATTTTATCAATTTTTGTTCAACGAGTTTAATAAATTCAGTGTGGAAAGTCACAAATGTGATATTCTTTTTATCACATGTTAGCTTTTCCTGCTGAAGCATCAAAACTTCAACAGTCTTCAACTATTATAAACAAGTCAATTTGACCAACGTCTCCTATACTTTAAACGATGTCGACGTCAAAGCTTTATTCTAACATGACTCGATTTTATTTGCAGTTAAACAAAGAAGGAAATCAAGCTCTGTATATTCTGCGATAATGATGTATGAACAATATTGTACTATATATATAATACGTTATAACAAAACGATTAAAATTTGCATATATGAAAACCTACAGTTGTTTTCATATCCTTTCGGCTACCATAGCAGACTAATACGTACCATAAAAACGGGGGTCGCTATTACCGCTATCATACACCGACTGACTACCGCAGACGCCTAAAACGTACCATCAAAACGAGGGTCCACATTACCGATATCGTACAGCGTAGGACTACCGGAATTTTTTAATTTTTCTTTGTATCTGGGGGGAATTTGAATGCTTTTTATTTATTGCAGAATTTGATATGAAGTGTAAACTTCCATTTATGTTATTAACAAAACGGTATAAAATCAGTTAAACTAATAAGTTAAATCATTCATATGACATACTAAAAAATATTACGCAACAAATTACAGGTCTCCATAAAATTTAAAAACAAAACCAAACGTCTCGTGCGCAATAATGTTCTAAAATCATTGTTATCGCAATTTGTTGATAAGAAAATCCTTTTCAGACAATTAAGGGATCATTACTCTCCAAAAATACCCATTAGTTTTGATGGTTGTTCGTCGCGGTAATTACCGAACTCAGTTTTTTAAACTTAATTAATTACTCATTTCTACGCTACGGTATTTAAAGCTATTTTACTACGTCTGCATTATGCGGCTCCGGCATTCTAGAAGTCTGAAAACCACGGGTCTGCCACTGATGCATTTTGTAGACTTTTCACCAGTTACTTCCACTGTGGCACTACGGTAGTTCTAAACTTTTTTTCCATGAAATACAAAATTTCACTGTGGTAATCAGAAATAGTGTACATTTATACACTACGGCAGTAATATTTTAAATTGTTATTGCACATGGAACATACATATATACACTGTGGTAATTCTCTACAGAACGCTTCATCGTTTTTACGCCGCAACGGTTATACATATGCACACATCGCTTCTTCCATTTGCATACTAGACGTGTGTAAATTTATCCACTATGGAAGTATTGTACTTTTCAAATTTAAAACTCAAACTTTAGGTTAGGATGCATTTAAATTATCCCAAAGTACACAATGGTAATTTTGACTTTGAGCTCCATGCATTATGCATTATAATGCATGGATACTCTGGAATGCTTTATAAATGGTACAGTATTCAGTATTCCATCTGTGCCTTTGTTTACTCATAATATTAATTTATAGTCCGGGTCCGTAATGTAGGAGATGCATTCGTGCACTTGTAATCTCTGAATCCTCTCGCTGACGGAGGGTCGCAGGTTCGAGTTCTGCTACCGACTAGGATTTTTTATGTGAGAAAGTAGGCAGTTGCTTACGGACTTTGGCGTCTAGTACTGGTCTTTCCCAGGAACGATGGTTAGTTGAACTGGCTGCCTGATATAACTGGAATAATGTTGAAAATGGCCATAAATTCAAACAAAAACAGACCCTAAAATGACCTGTTTCCAAAACCGTACATGAATGTGCTTCCGGTGAAATGAGATCTTATAATTCTTCATTATATGATTAAACAATTGATACCTTAATTGCGAGTTTAAAGAAAAGTATCAACGGAATACAGCTCGCAACTGGGATACGCTCTAATTTAGATATAATGCTATTAATAAATTCAGTTATTTTAAAATCTGTTTGAAAGTCAGTAAGGCATAACAAACTAAGAAAAAGACACTTTTAGCTACTATTATAAGTTTTACCACGTAGTGTCATTCGACATTTTTGAGTTTTGTGTTGGCACTTGCATCGTTCACACCACAAAAACAGATTATGAATATGAATAAATTTAAATGAACCTTAATAACGTATAGTTGACGCGTTTACATGGTCCGATCCGCTGACATAACTGGTAGGTGACTAAAAGTAAAATGCAACAAAAACATTTTTATAACAGAAAATAATAAGATAAAACAATAAAATTAACAACTGAATGAAAACACTACAGTACAGGAAATCTCCTATGAACGGGTATGAGTAAGAAGAATCATATATCAAATGCTACACAACCTGAACAACGTCTTTTGGACTAAATTTCATGATAGACAGTCTACTTATAGTCCGATCCGGAGAAACGGGTAGGAGACTAAAAGTAAAACATTAAAAGCAAGCAAAAACATTTGACAGAAAATAAAAAATATATATATTTAAACGAAAGCAAGTTGTAAAAGCTATAACAGATGAGGATCATTCATTACTTACAAATCATCGCAAAAGGTAACATAGAGTATATGTAATGTTACACAAAAAGTTCACTAAAAGTCATGAAATAATTCCTGTTTTTTGTTGAATTTGTACTGTAGTCCGTTTAAACTACACTTTTGTCAACAACTTACGACAATAACCGTTAATCTATATATATATATATATATATGTATTTTTTTAATAGCCGTCTAAAGGCAAGGGGGAGGTGGGGTAGGGTAATTAGCATTTTTAATGACGCATAGAATGATAAAATGTCCAAAATTCACTGTGATAAACATGTCATCGGTAGAACTGTTTAATCAGTTAGTTATGTGTCTATATTTAATATGCCCGGTTGTATGATTATCATTTCTATACCATGTTACAATGTATCAAAATTCACAAGAAGTCAAACTTTATGAAACATGTTTTTCTTGAATTTCAAAACTTTAACTCTAAGCACCTTTTCCCTTGAGACAGCTCATATTAGAAAAGTATATTGCATTCGAAAATTAATTATCAAAAGATGAACCAATCAAACTTTCTCATTCGTACTAAAAACATAACGTACATATACACACGACACATAGTAAAAATGTGTACACCATGTAATGTTGTCACTAATCTTAGACACTGACTGTTTCTTTCTCCAGTTTGTGCTTAATGTCCGCTAGTCAGACAGTCATTTCTTCTTTGTCGATTTCCAAGATAATTTTGTTTGCATTTAACGGGGTGTTTCTATTTTAATATGTACCTTCCTGGGTAATTTTTTGCAACCGTTATGCAGCTAAATTGAAGGAAGGGATTTCTTATTAAAATGTAATAATAATGAGCAATAATAAAACGTTTCAAATTATAACATTTAGTGATTTGCAATGTTTATATATACTAAAGTCGATTTTCTGGAGTTTCCAATTTTGCTCTTGTTGCCATAAGTTTTACGGACGTTTTCGGACTGGAGGTCTGTATGGACTTGTCCTTTATTTAGCCAATCCCAGTTCTGGACGCATGATACGAAAGAAAGCATTCCCTGAAAGTATTATTTAAAAATTCACGGGGATTAACCCTGAAAATAGATGACAAATATTTTTATGCAAGCAAGACATTTTGATTTTCAACTACAATTATTGGACAACTTCTCTGGAACTGGCTTTTGTACTTATGGGCTGGATTTCTCGAAACATTTTATCCTGTACTAAGAAGATTAACCTGTTAAGAGCAGTCGAATATATAATGAAATAACAGACTTTTCCTCTTCTGACATGCTTAAATATTTCGAGAAATTTGACCCAGAGCGATAATTTGAGTACATTTTTGGATTTGAGCGACTTGTTGACTCAGACCCAATTTATATACATGGAGTAAAAGAAAGTACGTTCACGTAACATAGCAATGACTCAGTAATACCATGAGATCTTTAAAACTACTCATTAGATCAATATAACTTTTTAATAAGAAGAGTATTGTTATACCTGTGTAAATTGTCTTTACACTGCTTACAACCAAATGATGATGTTTGTGTTCGGAGACCACCGGCGGTCTTTAGTTTCTTCATATTGCAAAACTGACAAGCATTTGTTCGCCCTGACATTGAGATAATTTCATGTGAGTCTGCAAACTCTCGTTCAATCGTATCAACTACCCGCGTTTGTTTGGGTTTCCTAATTCCTGAACGGTAACCTTCCATACCTAGCTACCATGTTTCCATCTTTGATTTGACGTGTCATATGCTGTCCTTTGTTCATTGTACTAACCGAAACCATGAATTATAATGTATTACATGTATTACATTATTCCTGCCGAAACATCCTTCTGTCGGACTAATTTCTGTGGTTTCAAATCATATGGCAAGAATTTTCGCCCTTATTAAAAGACCCACAAAGATGGGTGGAGCTGGCAAGGAACGCCTGTGCGAAAGGGATGTGTCTAGAAGCACTATACGGTTCAACCAGATGTTCAACAACCTTCCTCGTTAGTTCTACTTCTTTTTTTCCCTCTAATATAAACTTTAAACTTCCAAAGATATGCAGAAACTGCATCTGCTAAAACGAATATTTTAAAGCCTCTCTTTAATACATACTATTAACTAAATGTTTATCTATTTATCTTTTTAAACTGCATCACTCCTCTTTACGAGTATTACGTGCAGCTGCGCGCCTGTACAAGAATTTTAAAGTAGAATGGAGAGGAGAATAAAAGTAATACACGATGTGTATTGAAGGCATGAATACAGTTGATAGTGTTAAAAACAAGAAGGATTTACAGATAAAGAAGTTTAAAGAAACAGGTCTATCATGTTAAGCATTGTGTGCAAGTTTGGTTACACCCTGCCTAAACTGGTTCAGGGTTGGGGCTTGCATAAGTTGTACTGGAAGGGAATTCAAAAGCACTATGGTGCCTGGAAAAAAGAGTACTTATAGTAATTACAGGGAGTGAGGATCTAGGTATAGGAGTGGGGATGCATATGTCTTGTTAGACGGGATTGGGGAGGGGGAGGGGCTCACATAGGGAGGAAGTGGTACAGCAACCAAACCACTCTGCAAATAATTACCACAGTAGACGTTTGCAGGAAGAACGAATTTCAATGTAGTACTGCAGTGTAGTTTTACTCGTCCTGTTACTAAGAACTATAGTAGACTTTTGTGAGAAACTTGAATTTTAAGGCAGTGCCATAGTGTAGTTATACGTATTCAATGAAATTAAGTGCACTTCCAAAGTGCTGAGAAAGTTACCCTGCGAAAGGATTATACTAGTAATCAAAACTTATCCTGTAGGCATTATTTATTCCCCCGATTACCACAGTAGTATAATGCAGGGCATGCGAAACCAAAGAGAGTGCCGCAGCGTATTAATACATATTCACACAAAATAGCATGTACTGCCACAGTGATGCAGTGGCCGTTTAAATATGTCACTTTTAATAAATAACATTAACTGTTTGTTTTATCTGCATATAAATACCATAGTAGACTATTGCAGGAAACAAGAAGCTATAAGTTGTGCCACAGTGTAGTTATACCAATAACCACACAATGGACATAATTACCATAGTGTAGCAACCGTTTTACATAAAAATTACCGCAGCATAAAAATGTAGTATATTTTTGTTAATTCCTTCTATTTTCAATTGCGAAAAAATACAATTTTTACCCAAATACTGCATTATGCGCTATGGAAATGAGCACCCCCATTTTTCTGGTACGTATAAGTCGTCTGCGGTAGCCCGCCTGCAAAACAGTAGCGGTAATGGAGAACCCCAAAAATATAGTCTGCATTTGGCGTCTCAGGTAGTGCGTCGGTGTACGATAGCGGTAGTCGAAAGGATATGGAATTTTTTCGGCCGATTATAAAAAAAAGTTATCATATAAGTTATTTATAGTGACAACAAAGGGAAATTAATCCTTAAAAAAATTCTATATAATATAAGTCCACAAGAAACTCTTTACCAGGTAGCAATAGGTCAAAATACACCTAAAAATTGAATGTAACATGCATGTTGTAAAACAGAAAAGCGGTCTCGATTTTTCCCTACGGCCAGTAATAAAAATGTTACAATATAACCTATTTATAGCAAAACAAAGGGAGGTAATTCTAAAAACAAGGCTGCCTCATGGTGGCGAACATTTGTGCTAAACTACATCAAAATCCCTCCATGCATGAGGAAGAAATGCTCCAGACAAAGTCATTTTTGAAATTGACCTTTGATCTCCAAGTGTGACCTTGACCTTTATACTAGTGTTTTGGGAGTTGCGCATGACACGTCGTCTCATCATTGTAATACCTTGATGCATGACAGAGTTATGGACTGGACAGGAAAAAAACCTATTGACCTTTGACCTCCAATTTAGATCTTGACCTTTGAGCTAGGGGTCCGGGTTTTGTGCACGACACGTCGCCTCATCATGAGAAACATTTGTGCCAAGTAATATTAAAATCCCTTCATGAATGGCAGAGTTATAGACCGGACAGGAAAAAAGCCCTGTTGAACTTTGACCCCAATTGTGACCTTGATCTATGAGCCAGGGGTCCATGATTTGCGCATGACACGTCGTCTTATCATGGAGAACATTTGTGCCAAGTAATATTAAAATCCCTTAATAAATGACAGAGTTATGGACCGGACACGAAACAGACTCTGTTCATGCCATGTTAACATTTGACAGTCAATGGTGACCTTGACATTTGAGCTAGGGGTCTGAAAGTTATGCATGACACATTGTCTGATTATGAGATACATTTGTGCCAAGTAATATTAAAATCCCTTCATGGATGGCAGGGTTGTGGACCGGACAGGAAAAAAGCCGTGTTGACATTTGACCTCCAATTGTGACCTTGACCTTTAAGCTAGGGGTCCGGGTTTTGCGCATGACAGGTCGTCTTATCATGGAGAACATTTGTGCCAAGTAATATTGAAATCCCTTCATGGATGACAGAGTTATAGACCGGACACGAAATTGCGGACGCACGGACGGACAGACGCACGGACGGAATGACGGACGGAATACGCATTCCTATAGTCCCCGAAAGTGGTTTTCAACCAGTAAGGGACTAATAATTGTAGAATAGGGTGGATCTGCTTATACTAAGCCTCTAATATCAAGTTTATGAAGATTTATCCGGTCTGAACCGTGTTGATTAGTATTGCAGACGATATGAATGATACATAACAATCAATAAAGTAAAACTAATTACTCCTGTATAAGCATATTTGCTCCTAAAATTGACATCAAAAGATGATCGTGTAACTGTGCTAATTTTTGTCAAGTAAATCAGTTATTCAACGTTACTTCTAACATGGCTCGATTTCATATCCAGTTAAACAAAGAAGGAAATCAAGCTCTGTATACTCTGCGATAAACAACGGTTGACGCCAGGACCGGTAAGAGAGCATTATGACGTCAATTATGACGTCAAATTGCCGCATGACGTCCGATACATTACTCCTCGGGTAAATGAAGTTAAAGAAAAAAGAGTAAAACAGTATGAAAGGGTGGCATTGTTAAGGGCTAAAATGCGCTACACTGAAGTAATCAGTTAACGTCTAGGTCCATATTTTTGGGGGAAAATCGACAACACAAAATGAGAGAAAGAAAACGTTGTCCTATATTTAAAATTAACGATTAGTAAAACAAACATGTTTATTTCTCTATAAAACGATTGTCAATACTGATACTTTAAATTCCGGAAAAGGCCATCAGAAAAGGACCATACTTTGGGACTGTTGAACGACCTTACACACTCACCATTTTCAAGGAACTATGACATGTTTTTGGTTTTGATGCATTTGCAATTTTTACGCAGTATTTGAATTTCAATGATCTATGTTTAACATATTTGTACGCAGTGGTTTATTTTTATTTCTTTGCAAATGCCATTTATTTTTGAAGTGGGGATAACTTTTTGAGACTATGTCTAGTCTCTTTTTGTTCGGGACAGTTACAGTATTGTTAAACATGTATTGGACAGGTTGATTGTTAGTAAAAATGTTGTTCGTTTACCAAATTGAAGTCTTTTTGTTGTTTGGTGATATTCTTCTAAACTCTTTGTGAAGACAAAATAGCCATACGATTTAACATTTTGTAGAAGATCAAAGAATTGCTTGAGGTAAAAGAATTACACGAATAATGTTTCAGAATTTAATACAGTTAAACAAAGTATAGAAACATTTAAGAATATCTCTGTTTACATCTTAAAGACTATATCTGAGGCTGCCAAAGTTCAGATATTCCGAAAGTTTTGATTCTGAAGTCCGTTTTTGAGAAAAGATCCTTTATAAGATTGACAGTAGTTTACTTTTGTGTGGCTTTTTGTGGCTTAAAGATAAATATCTAATATGTAGATATGGGATTAATTTATCACAAATATTAACCAAAACAACATTGATAATGTGAACCATTTATTTCACTTTTAGACATATCAAAACATTTGAAAGACCTTTACCTCATGAAGAGAAGTTTTAAGATTTCACTCTTTGGAAGAATTATCTTCTATCTACAAGAGATATTATGTTTAAGAGGAGGAAGATAAATAACAGCAAAACGTTTAAAAGTGGCCGAACCTGTCAACAGAGGAAAAGATAAAGAATCGTCAAATAGGCTCAGTCCCACTGAATTTTAGTAGGGATTATAGGTTATCTGTACTTTGCTTAAAATCCCATCCCATAAATTTCCCGCGCAAAACATATTATGTCATATTCTTAGACACATAACTTAGATTAGGGTCTTTTAGTCTGACAAAATTTCAAAATATTGTTTCTAGATGTCAAACGAATTCTGATACATCAGGTTAATGTAACCACAAATAGCTGTTTTACTATAAAAACTGAAAATGTATCATTAATTCCACATGCGTGTGTTGTTTCACATTTTAAGAATAAAAAAATCTTAAAATAAACATACTTTGGATGTAGCTTTTGATACTAACTATATATAAGTTACTGTAATGAAGTATATGAGAGGGAAATAATAATTTGTAGGCAATACATTTCTTTATACGAGTTATTATACAGTATATGTAAGCAATGAAACTAAAAATGTAAACTTCATGTAGGCGCAACCTATTATAGTTATGTTTAGTTAACTGTATCAAAGTGCAAGTTCTAAAAAAAAGTTATTTACGCTTGGGTTAAATATATGAATATATAAACACTTTTTATCTACATATCATGGCAAGATGGTCTATATAAAAATATCGTGTGGAACTGGGATGGAATATTTCGTAATAAATCAACTGCAAGATATTGATTACAATAATTCAATAAGAGAAGAAAATCTGTCAAACTATACACTTGATGTTGTACAAATGACATGCAATGCAAATGAAATCATTTCTTGCAGTAAGGTCGTGAATACTGATAATATACGAGGGCTGTTCAAAACAAATAAGCAGAGGAACTGATGCCGTAACTTCAAAACTAGCAAAGCCGTTTTAAATTTGTATCGTTATACGATTATGAACGCAGTGTCTCTGTTACACATGCACCAAGCATGTATTATGTTTGTACTGTTGTCATTTGTTAAAAGTAAGGGGTATGCATTGCGGCCCATGTCAACGACATCTTCATAACCTCAATTTTGTTTACAATGCTTTTTTCGTAATTAATTTGTGTATGTTTTTCACCTCTGTGAAATATTGTATAATTTGAAGAGTAAGAATATGGATTTTCATTAGGATACAGATCTCAGTTAAGTTAACGTAAAATTACATATAACTGAAGCATTTACATAGTATTAATTTCTATAGAAGTCATAAAACAATCTATGTATAAGTGCAGCAGTATGCCTTTTCAAGTAATTAAATTAGAAGTAATGGTTTCTTCCGATATATTTTAATATAGGTCAGCCAAAAATCATGCTTCTGTAGTGATTCAAAAGTTGGTGTCGGTGCTTCCACAAGATTTTGTTCAGATTTCTAGATGTTCATGTGACGTCATTTTTATGTCAGACCACGTATGATTGCCCCCGACTAAATATTATTTATTTTTAAACTAGATAGACCAATTGACGTTAAATTGTAAGGAAACATCACTTAAATAGAGAATTACAGGCTACTGTCTTTTGTCAATGTTATCTGGTCGAGGCTGATATGGGATGGATGGGGTGTGGAAACCGAACCCCATTCCGCCCATATCTGCCGAACTTGATAATATTGATATCAAAAGACAGTAGTCTTTAATTCTACTTATCATGTAACTGGGAAAATACTAAATTTAGCGGTCTGGAGCAATTTTACCCGGCGTGAATTTCAGTTGTAGGACGTGAGCGTGTAAATCGATAATGGTGATTCGACCAAAACGATCCTACGCAAGGATGTAGTTCTACAAGGAAGCTGATAAAAGAGAAATTAAAACATTTGGATTGAGCTGATCCAATAAGTTGCTATTTTTTTATTTCTTAAAATAACCAAAAATGCCAATTCAGTAAACATTTATAGTTTATTGCGGAAGGATTCACGTCGATTTACCATGTGTTGCCGAAGCATCAAGTGATCCGATAAAACTGGAAAAACGTCTGTAAATAGAAAAATAACAACAGTAACGACCTGATTCATGGCAATATTCATGGCAATGGTAGGTCATATATATTGAAAGCATGTATGTGAACAGTTGCACCATTTAACATGAAATTCATAGGACCAGGCATTGCGGACAGGGTGGGGTGTTCAACATGTGTATTAGGAACGTTTTGCTGAACTGTCGTGGAGGGCAAAGCCATTGGAGAGGGAGATAAAACACCGTGGATGGTGAAATTCAGCCAGAGTGTGATTATGAATGCGTGTAGAGGTCTGCCGTCCCAGGAGTTCTTTGTCATACAGTACGTTTATTTCCTCATCTGATGTTTGCTGCGCTTCATTTTTTCTTTGTTTCCATTGCCTTCTTTTTAAGCCGTTTGGTTTAAACAATAATTTATTCAACAAACAGCATGCGATTACAATACATTTTACCGTTTGAATTTGGACTGAACAGATGCAAACAAAATATTTATTCTTTTATAGTTCTGATGTTTAAAAAAAAGCACTGATTCATTTAAGTTTCATTGGACACATATAGAAAAAGCCCCATGCAATTAATTTTGATTTCATACTGTTTTTACCGGGATGCGACGTGCAGAAATACAGTTACAAACTTCCTCAAACTTTGACAACAAAAGCATGAAATGTCTGTCTCCAAAAAAAAAGGAGTTAATTATAAACGAAGAGAATACAGATTCTATGATTAATGGAAGTAAAAATCTTTAAAAACGTGTTGTTTTCAAAAATAATTAGTGCATCGGTTATAAAAAATTGTTTTTCTTACTGTCATGGTTTCTCTGAGAAGAGGAAAGCCTTGCTTTGACACTTTTCCGGTTGTGTACGGATAATAATTTTCTTGGAGAGCTCTGTCAAATGTTGACATGTACTGTCTCAATGAGGACGGTTGATAATCATCTCCGTCTTCCTTCCTGATAGCCAGGATGAACATCGAAAGAATTTCATCTAGCTCAGACATTAAAATTTCGTGAATCTTCCTCACTTTCATTTGTTAGTTTCAAGTATCCGTTAAGACGCCTCATGTTTCCCTCAACTATTCTCATTGTGTTTTTGTTTTATTCTTTAGTGTTAAACTCTTTAACAGATTCTAAATTGACACAAACAAAACGTTGAACATCATATGTCTCAAGAGCTTGTGTATCCATTTCTTCTTCCTCAGAAATTTCTTTCTACATGAGGGGCAGCAGTGAAAACTTCATCCTTATTTTTCTCAAACATTTTCATTGTGCTAGTGGCATATTCAGAAATTTGGGGATCAGTCATTTAAGTTACTATAGTGTTGCCATCACAAACTTCTTCAAATGATTCATCAAAAATAGCCGGGTCAAACGAAACTTCTTCTTTAAACACTTCTACATCAATTTCTGTTACAATTTATAGTTGAATACCTAGCAGGTCATCTCATTGTAGATTAAAGTCGCTGTCAGATATTTTTACCAGTTGTTTTAGTTTTTGCTTAATCAATAAGATTTTTTCTTGAATAGTTTACTGTATTTTATGGTCTTGTTCTTTATTTGTTTTTTTTTTTTTTGCAGACAATAGATGATTTAGTTTTTTTATGTTGATATAAGCATTTATTTGTTACTGTTTTAAAGAAATTGGTATTGGAAAACATATCTGATTAAACCTATAACAAAAAAATACATTTTCAGTAATTCAGTTTTTCACTAATCTTGCAAGAACTTATTTGATTAAATTGTTCATATTATTCAATGATATAAGCAGCTTCAGCCAAAAAGTAGTACGTCAATGTAGGAGGAGGAGCTAGATTATGATAGCAGGTCATTTTCAGGCAAGTGATATCAGGCACTTTGCATAGTAGTTGCATGATAAATTTACGGTGATGCGGTGATTTTCTATTGAAAACATATGTAACTTTATTTGCAATTATTTAGACAGATAGATTTTATTTGGTAAAAGTGTACACAAATCAAGCATAAAACATGACAATAAAACAAATGCGTGATATAAAATAACAATATGGTGGCAAGCAGACTAATTACAATCATACATATATTCTGAACCATGAAATGCACACCAATACCAGGGATAACACAAAAAAGAAACAAAGTTCCCCTTATTTCCAGTTGCGATCCCTATTTGACTATTTAACAGTAAAGAAGTCAAAAGTCAAAAAGCCGACCAACTGGACCACTAGCGACTTGCTTTGCTTTTTAAATAACATATATTTCTGTACTGTATTGTCTTTCTATATTAATAATTGCAGTTGCTAGCGGGCATGTAACTGTACAACGGTACGAGTTGTATCAAATTACGCATAACAGGAACACATTTGTAGAGCCAGTCTATGTATTTCTTGAAAAAGCCTCGTATATGTGATGTTGTGATGTTTTAATCATTGAACTTAATTAAGGCTTTATTCAAGAACAATTCAATTCAGGGATTTCTATTCGATTACATTCTAAAATGCATGCGATTGCGATAATTTCATTCAGCAGATTTGTCCATATTACACTTCGAAATAATCTCACTGTGTGCCTTGGTTAGTTTGTAATCAAGCCTTCTGTCAGTTATGTAAGAATGAAAATTAATGTTTTTTCACATTGTTGAGACATATAGACTCGAGATCGCAGTATAAATAGGATTTGAGAGAGAAGTCTGCTTGTAATATTTTAAACTTCAGACAAGATTCAGTGACAACGTTAGAATCTGTATGGTTTCCGCTCAGTCTTAAAAGCAGATCAATTATCATGATAATTAGCAAAACCATTTGTCCCCTAACGAGAGCAATACATCAAATCGGATTTGGGAGAGACGTCTGTTTGAAATATTTTTAAGTTCAGACAAGATTCAGTGATAAGGTCAGAATCTGTAGGGTTTCCACTCAGTCTTACCGGTTCTATTTTGTGGATCTTATATGAAGTGTTGTCAAAGGAAGTTATACAATATTTATGCGTTATGATTTATTTTGCATAATAGTTAAAAGAGTTTCGTTATGATTTATTTTGCATGATAGTTAAAAGAGTTTACTGCAATTTTGTCGGCAAAACACGTATTTCTTAACATGCAACCTCAAAGACATGAAATTGTTCCAACTGTTTAAGGTAGAGTAACTGCTATGTTTCTTGCCTTCAACACTATCTCCCTTTGATACCTATTAGTATTCCGAGTTCACTGAAATCTCTTCAGTATCTACAGATAGGCGCAGAAAATACAGTAAAGAGAGGATAATAATTTGAAAAAGTTTCAAAATAGTCCATGTATTGGCAATGCCATTCAGTAATATCTATCTACTCTTAAGTTATCCAAAAATGCCTTATCCACTGGTTATGAAGAATATATTCCAAGAAGACTTTAATTGTTCAGTATATGATTGTGTACATTTATCATATACGCATTATAAATACGAGTATCAAAATGGTCATTTTCAGTGCTGCACGAAGCGTTACTCTCGAATGCGGATTTGTTTTATTCGGACATCAGTTACTGAGAAAGTCATAGCACCGTTAAAGTGTATATAACTTAATAAAGATTTCCAATTATAAAGGTTGAGCTTATTTTCACACTGCAAAATGCTTACGAAGATGAAGTTAACATAACTAAAAACGTTGATACTGCTTTGTCACACGTAGAGCACCGGATCTCAGCCTGACTGGCATACTTTTGGAAGACTCTCATATTCCTGATTAACTAGATGTTGTTTAAAATTCATTTTGTCTTAGAACGTTTTTACCAACAGATTTTAAAATTCACCTACTATCGACGAGAAAAAAAAACAATTGATAATGGTCTTAATGATTAGACACTGAATTTCAGAAAAGTTGTACAATTTCAGAAAATGGGTTGTTACTAGTTCATATTGACCCTAGCACTGGCTTAGGTGGAACTCAGAACCATTCATAAGTCTTCACGATCTCAAATGACCAGAAAAAATAACACTGAATCCAAGTACGGGAAGACATAATAAGGCCGTCACAGACACTTAAACTACTGTTGTTACTACAGTAATTTTTAAACGTTTTAAAGAAGTAGTTACACTGTTGCCTTAGCAACATCAAAGAATAAATACTATCAGTCTAAAATTAGTGAGGCAGAAGGTGGTGTAAAGAAACTGTACGGGGTAACATCCTGTCTGCTCGGTCGCACGAAGGACAGCCCACTACCACCGCACACCAATGATGTTACTCTTGCCAATTACTTTTTGTTGTTCTTTGCTTATAAAATTACCACCAATCTGAGAAATAACTTAGATAATATAACCCCTGAAACATACGAGTGTCGCTGATAGATCGTTTGCTGTTGTTGGACCAAAATGGTGGAACGATCTTCCTAGTGACCTTAAACATATGAAAAATGAACAATCTTTCAGAAAAGAACTGAAAACTTACCTCTTTAGAATGTTTTATGGTTGAACTATTGAAATGTGTTTATGTTATAGAATGGAATTTGTAAATAACCCTTGACTGTGTAAAGGGCAAAAGAATATTTTTGAAACAGTTTTTGCGCTGTACAAATGTATTTGTATGTATTTATTTGTATTTACTCTACTGTTTCAACACCCCTTGAAAAACGATAATAACAGCACTTCTTTTATTAGAATGAATGAACATAAATGAGAATCAACATGTTTACGTAGTCATATTTGATATATGTCAATCATGATTCTTTTATTTTCTTCAGTGAATACAATTCATGTATTCCACATTGTATTGAAATCCCTTCAGTAGATTTACTAACTATTGAACGAAAGAAGAGAATAAGTATTCCTGTAATGTATATTTGAATCTGAAACATATTTATCAAATATTTATAACTTTGATGATATTGACTTTCAATGGAATGTTGGAAACTGTTGGAAATGTCTGTTTACTCAAATAAAGGCAAATCTAAAATGTGCTGTCTTCTGGTTATTTCCATATATCTTCCTGTATGCTCTTAATACGCTGAGAAACTGTTTCTAGACCTATAATAAGATACTTTGTGAGCATTAATGGTGAGTTTATTTCCTTTCTGTTATCAATGGCATGCTGCGTAAAAGGCTGTTGAGATTTTACCGTTTGTTCTATAACTGTATTACAAATTTGATTTGAATTCCTGAAAAAATGAAGTACGGCTGGTAACATGCTAAGTAAGGGGCTGCAGGGATTTTACACGTTGTCCTATAACTGGATTATAGGTATCCTGTTGTGCGCAGCATTGGCAATGAACTCCAGAAAACTAAAGTTCCTTATCTCGATTTTATAGAAATCGTGATTTAGAATTATATTACATCTTGCAGATAAAGTTGTGATTACATCTTTTTTAAATTATACCCCCAATAATAAAACACTGTGTCGTTTAGTCATTTATCTTTAATGTCAAAGCTACTCACCCATAGTTTGGGTGAAATTTTCAACATTTTCATTTCCACCAAGTTTGACATGAAATGTATTTATGACACTAAAAAATGATAAAGTGGGTGAAAATAAAGTTAGATTTTGGTAAAAATGCAAGAAGAATGTAAGTTTTCTGCATTATTTCAAAAGCGTTTCAACGGTTTACTACCTTCTGTACAATAGTTTTGGTTATTTATAGGAATATCTTTCAACACTAGTCACTTTCAGAGTACTCACTTTAGATGGATTTTTGAGAGAAATTATTTTTCGCCTAGAATGTGTGGGCTAGTCCCTTTAAAATGTGTTCTATATTTTACTACCTAATTCCCAAATACTAAAATCGGAATCAGTCGGAACCCTGTACATGTAACAAAATAAATGTAAATAAACCTTCACAAGACTTAAGACTTTCGCTTCTCAGACACGCAGATGTTTATGTTAGGTTATAAACCGAAAAAGTACGTTTCGATGAAACAATGCAGTATCAGTCAGTATTTAACTATTACGTTCCTTTAAACAAATTGCCACACATGAGAACTGATGAATAATTGTGTAACTGGTCTCAAGTACTTTGCATAAAACTTAGAAAGCAACTGCCGTGTAAGTTCGAAATACTACTTATAAGTATTGATTCATGCTAATCGTCAAATTATTATTTGTATCCCTTAAGCAAGTGAATGTAACTGCTAACTACTTCAAAACACATATTGTTCATTCTGTCTGATTTGAAATAAGCATTTGGCGTTTCGCTATTGTTGTTTGACAATTACCGTTCGAAAGTCAACACTTGTCATTTAGCATTCGGCAAATAGCATTTGGCACTATTTGTCAGTTAGCATTTGGCAATTAGGCTGGCGCACATGCCTTTCCTACATTATTTAATGATGCTAACTTTTGCACCTTAAACGCAAATTTATCTATTTCCTTTCCAACTTCTTTCACTGTTTCTAGCTATGTTGTTATTTTTTCAATTCGAGATGTGATATATCGAATCCTGATTCGTTTACTCAGAAGGATGGCATTTTAAAGCATTTATGGCTTTAAAACCAATCATTTTGAGTCTCATTTGCGTTTTATAATTTTAACTGCAAGCTGCAATTATTATACAGTTTGCATTTTGCTTTGCGATTCTAATTGCAAACTAAACTTTCATTTTTCTATTCAAAATACATATCGAACCGCGATTAAATTTCACAGAAAACTGATATTTTAGGCCATTTCAGGCTTGACAAATAAATTTTCTGTCTCAGTTGTGCTTTGTAATCAGGACTTCAAACTGTAAAGCATTTTGCATTTCGTGATTTAAATAGCAAACTTAATTCAATTTAAGACATGTACCGAACCACGACTCTGTTCTCAGAAAGTACTTTATCACATTTCTAGTTTTAAGTTTTCTATTCAACGCTGTAGACACTTTACCAAAGAAATACCTTTTCTAGTACCTGACATTGTAAACCTTTGCCAAAGAAAACAAGCCTTTTGCGTACCTAATATTGTTAACACTATATAGATTGAAAATCTTTGTCTTTATAATATGAGCCGTGCCATGGGAAAACCAACATAGTGGCTTTGCAACCAGCATGGATCCTGACCAGCCTGCGCATCCGCGCAGTCTGGTCAGGATCCATGCTGTTCGCTTCAAGACATGCAATTACGACTTGCAACAGCTATAGGCATTCTGACAGAAACCGTTAGCAACAGCATGGATCCTGACCAGACTGCGCGGATGCGCAGGCTGGTCTGGATCCATGCTGGTCGCAAAGCCACTATGTTGGTTTTCTCATGGCACGGCTCATATTCATTTCAGTGATTTACCGCCTAACTACTATAATTTTTAGCAGAAGTCTTGTCGCAAGTCTCGAGCAGCCATTGTCAAAAAAATTTCCATTTGACATAAAAATCACAAGAAGGAAAACGCTTCCTTTATTAACTGCATAATTATTTTAAACCTTTACTTTTTTGACGTCAGACATTGTATAAAATTGGTTTATCTTATAGTTGACACTAGTACTGTATCATCGTCCTGGTTCGCCGTCTAGTAATTTCTGTGTATATACAGAATATTGTTTCTTAATTGAACTTTTCAATTAAAATCAATTTTAATGTAATTTTCCCACTGTTATTGCCTAATGGTAAATAGAGAATCAGGTACTTATCATACTTGATATAGAATATGATGTTAATTTAGAACAGACACATTGGCGATGATTAGTTACTTATTCTCCAAAAATTGTCAGTAAATGTTTCCAAATCAATCGACCAGTTAACGAGTGTTTACATTGTTTCTTACGTACATTCCGATTTAAAATGACATTTTACTCATTAATAAGGTGTTTATATTTTAAGAATTATAGAGTTTTTTTGTTGGGTTTTACGTCACACTGACACACTTATAGGTCGTATGGCGACTTTCCAGCTTTTCGTGGTAGAGGAAGATCCCATGCACCTTCCAGACATTATTTTATCACGGACGGGCATATGGATAGAACCACCGAGCCGGATGGCTTTTCTATGCCGAAAGTGATGCTTGAATCCACAAGTTATTTTAAGTCAGCGATCTTTACCATTCGGACTTGAAGACCCCAGAATTATTAAGTGTATATATAAGATATATAATCATATGCGCCCGGGACTGCCTGCTAAATCTATCAATTTACATATTCGTTTGAAATGAGCATGTTTACAACTTTTTTCGAAAATGTCAATTTTAGTCGTATCCTTAGAGACACATATTTTTAAAAAACAATGCATCGATAGATTCGGAATAAAAATGGCTTTTCCCATTACGTTACATATACAAAAACATACTCAATGTATCTCTCTGTATGTGTAAGCGACACTTATTTCTTCATACCGAAGCATGTGTATACATATTGGCTTATCTGGCACGTATTTCCCAAGCCTGTCATTGGCATGTGTTGTTTTCAAGTAAACTGTCAGTATGAATGAAAATCATCTTAGCAAAATGTCTTTTAAGTGTTATAAAAAATTCTTCTGTCAGATATTATATAATATATTTACCAGATTTATATAATGAACACGTTCAAAGGCTTGAAATGATATAAGTTGAAAGTTTCGTTTGCTTTTTTTATTTATGATGTATAGGCAGTTCCTTATACCCTAGTCGCATATACGGCGCGGATAGCTACGTCTAGCCACGGATAGAAACGTAGTAATCCGTATCGATCCGTACCTAAAAGTAGTAATCCGTATCAATTCGTACCAATCCGTACGGCTCAGGTACGGATCAATACGGATTACTACGTTTCTATCCGTAGATAGACGTAGCTATCCGCGCTGTATGTGTGACTGGGGTATTATACACTACAGTCTACTACAATCTATTCAATTATTCAAATTGAACATGAATATTTCATGATATTCGCAGAAAGTTCATTCAATTTGTATTATTCATTGTGATGTTTTGTGGTATTTTACCCATTACAATAACCAACCGTATTAACAGCTACAATCCATTAGCCAAGAAATTCCAAATTAACCACCTCAAAGGAAATTGATGATAACTTTTATGCAAGTATAACCATTACATCCGGTACACTTTCCGAAATTACTTTTCAGTACAGTTTCTTTCTTTCTAACAAAACGTACTTTAAATGAGTATCGTATTGGATTGTATCCCGGCCGCATTGAACTAAACGTGTGACTTGAATTCAATATTAAAAGTAAAGAGTTAACATCCACTTTCTACTCTAAATTGTTAAAATGAACCTGATAATTTAGCTTGTCGTGTGTATGTGTCAATTTTAGATTACTGCAAAAGATAGTTTTATTTGTAAAATGAGAGAAATCTATCAGTTATTCCGGAAAACAATTTAGTTTTTGTATTAAATGCAGAATTTACTTACCGTTGCATAAACACACAGGAATTACCTTTGAAAAAGGTGGTGGCCACAATTGGAAGCATGGATGTTTTTGCAATACATATATACAAAGACACATATTTTTAAAAAATAACAAAGAAAATGAAAATGAAAGTTCTACATTGCCTTCTTTCCATGCAAGTTTTAAGTTATTGCTTATTTATGAAAATTTATGATATTTCAAAGTTTTTGTTGCCATAGAAACCACAGTTTTGATGAAATATTTCTAACAATATATCCAGTTTGAATTACAATTTCTTCACTTCTATCCCAGTTTATACCTTATAAGCAATATTCTCCCCTGTTTGATGAGTTAACCTGATATTCGAACAAGAGTTCTATATTTACAGTGTTGAACGGATTCAAATTATGTCTTGTAAACAAACAATAAGATTTTCTTTGTTTCTGTGTGGGAGGGGTGGGGGAGAGAGATATAAACATTGTATGTCAGGTTTTTTTTTTATAAACACACTTATCCCTTCATTTCGCCTGTAAGCACTAATATATCCATTTATCCAATCAATACCCTGGTTACAAAAGTTGTTTTCGGAATAGGATTGGTTTACAAACTGCGGTCAAAAAACATATCCCCATCCTTTCTTTATTAAGCTGCAGATTCAACGCAAAAGAGTATTAACATGAAAACTTATACAAATGAAACCTTATTGAAGACTTAATTAATTCTAAGATGTATGCTTATTTTAGAAGGCACTTGTTTGTCTAAGTGATATCCGACGGCCATGTTGTATGGATGCATTAGGTAACACCTTGTGTGTCAACTTAGCTACACGAGGACGCTTTTAATCATGAATTGAGCTGCACCATGAGAAAACCAACATAGTGACTTTGCATCCGCGCAGTCTGGTCAGGATCCATGCTGTTCGCTAACAGTTTCTCTAATTGCAATAGGCTTTGAATGTGAACAGCATGGATCCTGACCAGACTGCGCGGATGCGCAGGCTGGTCTGGATCCATGCTGGTCGCAAAGCCACTATGTTGGTTTTCTCATGGCGCGGCTCAGTTGATCTCACACTATTAAAGAGGTCTTAGAATTGAAAAACATGAAGAGAAAATTAACTTAAAGTTCATAGTTGTTGCCCATGTGATACTTCTGGCCAATGATTAACTTTTCCCAAAATGTATTCCTCTAAATAATACTTGTTAAAACAGCGCATGGATTATTACACAACCATTAAAATGCATGGAATAAAATTTCATTGGGATGGAACATGTTTGCCGACTTATAAAGAAGGGCTTGTGAAGATCGCGGTAAAAACTGATTTTACCGAAATTCGAACCCGCATGTCCTGGTTAGAGTGAGACTTTCTAGACTACACACCTGAGTCTCCCGTCTCACTTTCATAATTTGTAGCCGTAAGTATTATCTATACCTGTGTTTCTGTGCAGTCCTGAAACTGATCAGTGCCAAGGTTGCTTTCTGAGACAAGTCTTTAAGTTTAGTTTCATAAGCTTTCTTCCATCTTTTGAATAAACATGTAATAATTGTATTACACTATGCTTTGATATGTTTATTCCAACAAGTGTGTTTTATCATTCCAAATCTTGTGTGTATTCTTTGTAAATTCTCAGTTAGCCTATAAATGTCGTAACATTTTGTTTTACATTTGTTTTATATGCATGTAATTTTACTTCAATGGTTGGCCTCAAAATTGAAAACTTCCAAATTTTATTGATACGTCATCGCCGGACCTCAAAATTCCAAAGGAATATTTTAAATCGTACTGTTTGTGTACATTGAAATGTTGATTAAGTTCATTGTATAATATGTTGAAATGACTGTGTTTTGCTGAGATATGTTTCTATTGTATAATTGTATTGTCAGTATAATCGTATTAGCATTTACACAGTAAATTAGCAGGATACAAACAGAACTATAGATAGAAATTACCTATTTACTACCCTCTTTGAATTCTTTATTAATCACCTGCCTTGACGTATAAGCAGAACTTAAAATAACAATTCATTATTAACAACTCTCTTTGTATCAGTATTAATCACGCTCTTTGAATATGATTACCATTTATACAACAGTGAGCTGTCGTTTATTCTTTTTAGCACATTCTGTACCAATTTCCTCTCTTTCAAAATATAAAAAGGTAAGACATAATAGCCTTACTTAGCAGTTTGATTCATTGAATCCCACACAATTTTGTATTATTTATGAGAATCCTTATTTCAACGCACGAATTGTAACTTGTAAGTCGTTACATTTTTACATACAGTATATAGTAAACATATCTTCAACCAACAAGGTTCGAAATAGGGTAATAATTATAAACCTGCCCCACAAAGATTCAAACCGGATAAATCCCGCTCTAAACAGATAAACGTTGCTAGCTGTGTACTCTATAGTATAAAATTATTATAAATAATGACCTGGAAAGTAAATGAATTTCAAAGCCCTATAAAATGTTTTACATGAAGAAATAATAACACCCATAAGCTGTTAAAGAGCTTGTATTTTTTTCAGACAATTGGGCCAACAAGTTTTAGATATTAATTTACTTTCGAAATTGTTTAGTTTTCAGTGGCAATTTTGTCCTAATACATTGTACATAGAAGTTCCGAAGTAGAGGATTTCTGGCTAATTATAAAATAAAATAGAAATTCATTTCCGGATAATGTACTTGTTAATTTTGGAATAGTTTCCTCCGGCTTTCAGGTGTTTTGTTAACAAATGTTACAGATCTTTCAAAAACATTACAGCAATTCCAGTCTTAGGTTTAGCAGTATATCACAAAACAACAGAAATTATGTGTAAACGAACAACATCTTGTCAAACAACTTATCTGTCCAATACATGTTTTACTGTTCTGTCCTATAGAATTGGATACTTAAACTATTCTAAGGAGTTGTTCCTCTTTAAAAAAGAATGCCATTTGTAAAAAAATAAATGTAAACAATTGTCAAAAACGATTTTTTACCTAGTTATATAAAGTTTAAACACGTGTATATTGTTGCAAATCCATCAAAACGAAGACATGTAACAGCTAAATGTTGAGTTTTCAAAGCGCTGAACTGTCCAGAAGTGTGGCCCCTTCATGCAGTCCATTTCCAGAATTCAATACATATATGAGTAAATTGACAATGGTTTTGTAGAATAATTTACATGTTTTATATGCTGGTTAATTTTCATGTAAAACAATGCCTTCTGTTTAAGAGTTGGTGATGTTCAAACTTGTTTCTCCGAAACATGGACCTAACCCTTACATAAAATGATTTATGACAACGGGAACACTTTCCTATATAGTCCAAAATCAATTTTAGATTACTTTTATTTTCAAATTGGATCCAAGTTTGTCACCCAATAATTAGAAAGTAAAACATGTTTCTTGTAATTTACGAAACAGTAATGACTTAGCTTTGAAAACAAGTTGTCATTTTGATCTGTTTTTAGAAACGTATGGACTTTATTAAGTAATTTGTATGAGTATTCGTGGCATTCTTGCAATAAATGACACTTGATTTATTTTGAAAAGGTACAGGGTAGATGGTAGTTTTATATCGGACACTTTGTTCAATGGAAGTTTTTCTACTGTTAGATTTCAAAGAAAGTAACAACACAGATATGAATGAATACGGTCATTTAATAATAAATGACTATAAACACTTCGTTACAATAGCTAAGTTAGCCATCCTAATTACTGGTAATTCCTACAGTTTTGTCGTGCCGCCATAAAGGTATTTATTTGAAAATAAATAATGTTTTAAAACAGCTAGAATGCGGCTCGCTTAGCTTTTGTTACGAGAGGACAGGGATGGAGCCCAAAGTGATATACCCTATGAACGTTTATAGTACTACCTCGATATTAAAGAAGTGTTCACATAGTCCCGATGCAAATTTTGTCATCACTCATTATCATCACCAAAGAAGCAATATAAATCATTTTGCCTAAAATGAATATAAACTTTAAATGTATCCAGTCACTGAAATATATCCAGTGTTAAGATATTCTAATGGCATTCGTTTTAAAAACGCAAGCTTCTAAAGTGCTCAACTGGCTCACTCGTTAACCAAACGTTTCCGTAACAGTTGAGCTCGTTTCTGCAATTAGGAAGAAGCGTCCACTTGCGATAGATTGTCAGCGTTTAAGTCGTTTGGCTGACCGAACTACAACTTAATGGATAATGATCAAAAATTGTATTTCTTAAACTACTATGGTATACATAAAAAGGAAATAAAAAGAAGATCCATGTAAGTTATTCTTGCAAATCTTAACAATGAGTTGGCATAACAAATGTAATCCCGAATCTACCATACTATTTAAAGCTGATTGCTATGAATTTAATTTCGATTGTAAAATTATTATATATTGCAATTTACTTTATATGAACTAAGGCATAGCCTCAAAGCGAGCTCAAAGATATCAGATTTAACTTTTAAAAATATATTACAAATGAAGTATTCACTACACAAAAGATATTGAAAAATTGGTGATAACCTATTCACTGTGAAAACAAAAGTTTACATCTAATGTCATCATGCCTGTTACAGGAAATATCATACTTTGCAAAATTTACGAGAAGCCGGTGTCATGGTGACGTCATTTCCTATTTGCCGCGTTCTTGTACTGGCTTTAGGCTTATTAATGAGAATATTTTCCAATTTCTGTCCAATGTTTTATCTTTTAAAAGAAAATAAACATTTTCTCAACTACATGGAAACCTGCCTTGCATGATTTTTGAGTGATGAATAATTTTCAGCAATCGAATAAAATTCTGTATTCACTGCGGAGAAAACTACTTCCTGTCCACTAGGTGGGTGGCGACCTGTTAGCTTCTGGTGCGAAAGTTTTTAAATCCACCACCAGTGGAAGTATACTATCGTTACCGTAAAGCTCGATGCTCTTCGAGCTCGCTATTAACTTTCTTACTACGTTTCAAACCATAACATTCAACACTTTCAAATAAAAAATATGAAAACGTTAATGCTTCAAGATGAAAACGACAGTTACACAATTGTAACACAAGAGCTTTTCAGGTAAAAGTCCTTTCATATGACTGCAGTGTAGGGAAATACATTAGGATGTGTCAAAAATGGTGTTTCACTAGACAAACTTAAATATCATTTTACACCCAAAAAAGCCATTTGGATGAATTGAAAACATAGATTTTGTTTGGCAATATTTTTGTAAATGTGTAAGTAATTCTTGAAAAAGAAAACGTATTGTGATGTCATAATCATTAAAAAGTAAAACAGAAACTATTAAATTGGCAAAAAGTATGTTGCTGTGAACGAGCTGTTCAAAAGAGTGGTTAAAATATTTTTTAACGTAAGTTCAATGACAGCTGTCTCTTTTTAACAGATCGCTTGCCTTTAGAATTGAAGAAGAAGAATTCTACCAGATGAGACACAGCTTTTTGCATCATATGACAAGTGGCGCCGCATCAAGTGATATCGTCAATACCCTCTAACATCTCTAAAGCTTCTGTCTTTAATTTGGAGACATATGGCGAAATTAACTAATATTAGTTGTGTTATTTATCTTTCAATGCGAAAACAACGAAACCGGAGTTTCAGTGCTCATGAACAGACTCAGTCAAACCGAATCTACAATTTTCACTGTTTGCCTTGTTCTCGGTGCTTCCGAGGGATCTACTTTTCAGACTTTATTTACTTCATAACAGCGGGTGTTAAGTGCTGTGTGGCGGCCGTAAAAAGTCGCCCCGACTTCATCTAAGTGCTGTTATATTTTCTGGTCCTTCGTAGTCCTTGATTTCAACTCATTTAGATTAGAAGATTGAATACTGCTTAAGCCGGTGCTAGGGCGGCGTGGGCAGTGTTGCATTTTCCATTACTGCTCATGAACAGACTCAATCAAACCGAGTCTGCAATTTTAACTGTTTGCCTTGTTTGTTCTCGGTGCTTCCGAGGGATCTACTTTTCAGCTTTTATTAATATCGTACAGTTCAAAATCTAACAAAACTATCATAATGAGCAGGCACTTTTACATTATCATCGATTACATTTCGAACATGTCGTTAACTTTTATATGAACCCTAACAATAAAATAAGATATAGAGGATATTACAAGTTCAATGTTGAAAGTCACAAATGCTATATTCGTGTTTTCAGGTTAGCTTTTCTTCTTTCTTTACCTATTTCAGACTAAGTCAATTCGACCAACGACTCCTATTCTTAAAACGGGAAACGTAAAGACATTTTTTTTGCATTAGAGTTAATGCTAATTTAAGCAGTGACAACCTTTCACTCCCGCGATGTCAAACATGTGATAAAGGGAAGTTTCGGGTTAACGTTCTATATACCTGACTTGTACTGAAAGATATTGAATATATCTGAAAGGCAGTGTTTCCTACATTAAGTAATTGTAATCACCTGAGGAAGCCATATATGTAAAAGTCTTTGTTTGATAAAAAGAGAAAACACATCCTATTGACAAGAGCCAGATTATTAGTTTTGAGAAACAAATTGTTCGTGATTCAGAAATTACGTAGGACGAGAGACAATCACTACTGGATGCACATGCCATTAAAAGGGTCATGAAATTGCCCTTAATTTTTTCAAACGTTTTAACAGAGTTTTAACAGGTCACCATTAAAATTCACCCATTACTTCTTACTATTTAATGGGATTTTCCTGACCATAGTTTTAATGCCATACATTAAAAAGCCATGAAATAAGTATATTAAAACCCTGGTAAAACATACCTTGTTGAAATGACTTTGATGGCCATGAAAAGCTGCTAAAAATGAACCATTAAAATAAGTTAACAGGCTTCTTAAAACTCCATGAAAAATTTTAATTGGCATGAAATGAATGTGCCATTAAAAAAGTACCCCTTAATACCACATTAATTAGTAAGAACTAATGGGGCCGTTAATTGTTTAAATACTCTGTTAATGGCCGTTAATTATTAAAAAAATTGATTAATGGTCTCATTAAATATGTCAAATTCAATTTTAATGAGTTTGTAATATTTTAATGGTATATCAAATTAAGGGCCATGAAAACTTGCCATCAGAATTAGACATCTTAAGATAATCAACTTCATATTTATATTTGCCGTATTGATTTAAACTATGTATTACTACACATGTAATAGTATCTATACATATGTACTGTTTTGTAAAATGCTAGAAGAATATTTGTTTCTTCTTTTCTCCCTCATTATTTTGTAATGTAAACACATGTAACAGCCTCATACAAACATTTGTCTTATTGTATCCTTATTCTGTCATATGTTCATATGAAATGAGAAAATAAATGGATATTGTATTGTATTGTGTTGTACCGAGAAGGGTTAACAGGTACCGGTTTAATAGATCAAGTGACCATGTGGGTAGTTTTAACTATTCAACATTATAATATTGACAAACATTCTGACCAAGTTTTTATTGGTACAGACATTATGCATCAGGTGTATTCAAAAAGCAACTGTTGATGACAATGTCAGCGCACAATTGGCAATCACAATTTAGCTCTACTTCAGTACTTTGTGCTCAGGTGCATGCACTTAAACAGCTAAGAGCAAATGTTTGAGGGATTGCATCACAAGTAGCTTCCCCCCTCCCCAATCAAGCGTACCACACTCTTTGATTAATTGGAAGGAAGAAGCGATTGATCTGCCCATGCCCAAAATGAATTTAAATCAGACTGTACATCTTCACAATCATGTGTACTGTTCACTTCTCTACAAACCTTAGTGTCTACTCAAGGATTGGAAAATTTGAAAATCTAAACTGGTCTGAACACATTTTATAATGTAAATTCCTTACCCCACCCATTTTCTTATACAAATGCTGATTATTTGGACAGGAAAAACAAAAAACAGAAAAAGTGGCATGCATCAATACGTATTTACCCTTACCAAAATAATGTAGATTGATGTTATCAAATAAATCAATATATTTTCATCCGACTTTCATTGAAATAAATCCGGTTTTTTGTAGGAACACAATTTGGCAAACATTTGAAAAAAATGGCGTAACTGCATCAAGGGGAAATAACTTTAATGCAACTAAATATAACATCATGATATAATTTAGACGATGTGTGCGTAGTATGTATTTATTGTGATTAAAGTCCATTTTAGAACAATATGGGACGGGAATTATAAGCATTCAATGGGAGTGCAAGCCAAAAACCCAAAAAAGAAAGAAAATATACGAATCACATTTTACAGAATGTAGGATTTAATGGGCATCACATTGCTGATAAGGGCCATTAAGTTTACTCTTAAATGAAATCGTACAGAGACTGAACATTTAATGGGCATTAAATCAAATTTAAGGGCCATGAATAATCCTATTAAATTCAAAATATACAGAATTTCACTATTTTTTCAAAGCCATTAACTAGAGATGGTACCTACCCAAATAAATCAAATGGGGACAACTTTGAATTGATCAATAAACTGAAGCCAACATTAAACATTGATCAAAAGTGGAAGAAAAATCAGATAGGTCCTTTTTCAAACAACTTATCAGGCAGACAAAATATGACCTACATTTGTTTAAATCCCTTTGTATTCAATATACAATACGCACGCGTTTCTCATGACTTACACTGACAGTTATTTTATAAGTTGTAGTGAGGCCCTGTTAGAAAGTTTAGTAATGCATGAAGATTATATAGAAGAATGCATACATTCCTTTGAAGAAAATTAACGACATTAAGAAACGTTATTAAGTTTTGATCTTTTAGCCAAAGTTGTTTATTTATTGTTCTCAATGGTGATACATTGGTTTACACAACATTTATATATCAAAACATAAAATGTATATATAATAGCCGCCGGTTTCTTTTTGCCACGCCGGTATTTGGCAAATTCAGCCCATATTTATACGTGCTTTACAAAAATGAAAAGTGCCTTAAATTGTTACATTAACCCACCTATTTTAAAGTTAGTATGTTTTGATATGATATCATTACTATTTTTTTGTAAATCAGTACGAGAAAATTACATTTGCCATGGCAAAAGCGGTTTTGCTATGGCAAATCGGTCTTTTGCCATGGCAAAATGTCTTGCCATGGCAAAATAATTTTGCCATGGCAAGAAAATTCGTGATTTTGCCATGGCAAAATTGCCATGGCATTTTTTTTTCATTTTTCTTAAAAAGTTATTTTAACTATTTCCAAACGAATGTATTGGTAGAAATATGTTGTTTCATATCGATAACTCAGTTTTTTTTATTTTGCCATGGCAAAAACTGGCCATGGCAACTTTGCCATGGCAAGATTCTGCCATGGCAATTTTGCCATGGCAAGGTTCTGCCATGGCAATTTTGCCATGGCAAGTTTCTGCCATGGCAACTTTGCCATGGCAATATTCTGCCATGGCAAGTTTGCCATGGCAAGATTCTGCCATGGCAACTTTGCCATGGCAAGATTTTACCATGGTGAGTTAATTTATTTTTTCAAATATTTTAAAGGAAGTTTGATAATTTTAGTGATTATGAAATACAATACTGGCAGGAAAAGAGAAGATTTTAGATTTCTTGTGTTGGCACATTTAAATCAGCAAGCACAGAATCTTGCTACATAGATTGTTTCACCATTACTGGGATAAATGCTGGTTGATTTTCAGCGGCAAGAAGGAGTTTTTTACATCCTTGTTTTAATGAATGAAAATGTATGAAATATATTTCTAATATTACATAACGGTCATCGTGTGCCATATATTTTTTCTATTTAGAAAAAATACAAATATTACAGAACATATCTATTCATCAAATAAGTAAGTTTCTTTCGTTTATGAAATACGATATTAGTTATCATCATAGTATCTTGATCTTTGATGTTATATATGACTCGAGAATTTTAGCAGGCTTGGATAATCTAAGCCGCGCAAAAATAGAAAAAAAAATATCCGAACAAAACTGTTTAGCGCTTTAAAGTTTTTTATATACTTGATCTGCATTGAGGTACTTAAGCATTCAAGACATCATACAGCGATTTTAATGACGAATAGACAAAATGTGTATCAGATTTTCCCTTGCACATAGGTTTGTGCAACATATGCTATGTTACAAAAATAAGCATTTTGCAAAACCCGTAGACAGTCACACACCAGCGGAACCGGTTATAGGTTCGATGCCCGGTCGCGTCATACCAAAGACGTAAAAATGGTGTTAGAAGCTTCCTCAGTTGGCGCTCAAGACGGTAGTCTTAGGACTTGTCAGTCCGGTGTCAGTATAATGTTACTGGGTGAGTTAACATATCACGTTTTTACGGAGTGATATTCTAGTGAGGCAGCACTATGAAATTGGGCGTTGTGCACTGTGCTACATTTTTGTTTAATTTTTCATAAAAAGGTGATTTAACTATGTCCAAACTAATGCATTGATAGAAATATATTGTTTCATATGGATAACTCAGTTGTTTATTTTAATTTGCCTTGGCAATTAAGTTATTTTTAAAGGAAGTTCGATAATTTTAGTGATTATGAAATACAATACAAGAGGAACAGAGAAGATTTTATATTTCCTATGTTGGCACATTTAAATCGACAAGCACAGAATCTTGCTACAAAGATTATCTCGCCATTGTTGGGAAAAATGCTAATGTTAATTTTCAGTGGCAAGGAGTAGTTTTTTACTTCCTTGTTTTAATGAATAAAAATTGATGAAATGTAATTGTAATATTATATAACGGTGATCATATGACATATATTTTTCTGTTTAGAACAATACATATATTTCTCGAATTACACATATAAAAAGTAAGTTTCTTTCGTTTAATATGAAATACGATAGTAGTTACTATCACAGTATCTTAATCTTTGATGTTATATATGACTCGAGAATTTTAGCAGACTTGGATAATCTTAGCCGCGCAAAAAATAGAAAAAAATATCCGAACAAAAATGTTTAGCGCTTTAAAGTTTTTTTTATATATTCTTGATCTGCATTGAGGTACTTACGCATTCTAGACATAATTGTGAATACAGCGATTTTTAATGACGAATAGGAAGAATGTGTATCAGATTTTCCCTTGTACATAGGTTTGTGCAACATATGCTATGTTACAAAAATGAGCATTTTGCAAAACCCGTAGAAAGTCACACACCAGCGAAACCGGTTATAGGTTCGATGCCCGGTCGCGTCATACCAAAGACGCACAAATGGTACTAGAAGCTTCCTCTCTTGGCGCTCAAGACGGTAGTCCTAGGACTTGTCAGCCCGGTGTCAGTATAATGTTACTGGGTGGGGTATCATATCACATTTTAAGGCGTAATAGTTAGGCAGCACTAAAGTTGGGCATTGTGCTCACTGCTACAGGTAGACACCGTAGTTTATATAACTGTAAATCTTTTGAAAAAGACGTTAAACCTGAACACACACTTAATTCAGAGATACGCACCGGTGCCAGATAGCTAGCATTTATTGGGAATCAAAACATGTCAGGCAGGCGAATTTTAAGATCTTGAATCCCGTTGTCGTGTGTCGCATTGAATGTCGTGTGTCGTGGTTAATGTTGTGTGTCGTTGTACATTGTCGTGTGTCGCCTTCAATAAAATTACTTCGACATGCGACAATTCCGCTACATTTGCGCTATATAATGTCGAGTGTCGTTGTTCATTGTCGTGTGTCGCGACACTCAATTTTTACTGCAACATTTTTTGCCAAACCCTAGCGCGACAATGAGACATTCAAATGTTAAAACGTCGTGTGTCGTTGTACATTGTTGTCCTTCGCGTTGCAATTTCGTGTGTCGTTTCGTGTGTCGCGTTGATTGCAGTGTGTCGCCCTTTGATGTGGCATTAACCGTATTCCGTAATACAGCGATAGAACTTACATCATATTGCATGTGCAGGTAGCTGTGTGGTCAAAATCTTTACCTGCCTTATGGATTCGAGACTTACGTCTTACCGTATTATTTATATAATATCCTCCATATATATATATATATATATATATATATGAAGATTACACATATAATACAATTTCAGACAATATTGAATATATCCAAGTAAACGCATATAAACACATTAGCAAAATAACTGACCTCTGGCTACTAAATTCTACGTATGTACATATACATAATTGCAACTTTTAAACAAGCATTAAATCTTGCTTTTTTTCAAACGTTATCTGTAAACTTAATAGACAGGAAAATTCTCACATTTCCGATCAACTTTATACTTAATTTATTGAGTTAAATACGCTTGTAATCAAGTCAACCGTTGTAGACAATGTCGATTAAAAAGCGTCTTTACTGTCTTAAATAAAAAGAAAAATTACTGGTCACCAGCTTTCCCAGAAAATAAATACTACAAGAGAAATCGTTAAAATTTGTGAAATATGTTACATAAAATAATGTAAGGGTAAAAGCAGTATTGATAACATCACATTACAGTTTTTAAAATGTATTTGAGTTGACTTCGAACCCGAGATAACATGCGTGGAAGTCTGACACTTTACCACTTCATCGGTTAACTAACTATACTAGTATCTATTTTAGTAATACAGGTACAAATATTGCGTCTGAGTACATGTCAGATCCAAATAATAGCAGTGTGTCACTTAAAGGATGAAAAGTTCTGGTTTCGTGAAATAGGTCGATTCTTTGTTCTCTAAATTTCATACACTGAAAGAAATAATGTTCAGCATTCTCGATGAGATACCCACAGTCACAACTGGGATTATCTCTTAAATGATTCCTGTATAAATCGTTATTCAGATTACTGCATCGGTTTCTTAACCTATACAATAATTACTTTGGCGTTGCATAAATTTATCATAAATTCTAATCGTTTTCAGTGAGAATAGCTTTGACTTGTAATTTCTACCAGTACCTAACATTTGATAAACCTCAACTTATCGCAAACGAATACAGTTACTCCTGCCCTTGTCTAGCTTCTGGGAAACAGATCCTTGATGAAAAATAGCAATATCAACATCATATATAACATTAAACTAGCTATTTTTTTTCTATTTTAGTTTCAGTCATACTTTGGTCTTTTCTTCATTCAAACTTTTGTAATACATGTTATAATTGTTTATTTCGTAAAAGTAATTAATTTTTTGCAATAGTTAATTTTCGAGGGAAGGGCCGTTTACTAATGTTGGCAGAACTTGTGGTCCGACCCTATTGCTATAATTCAATCGATTGTTAATATCCATATGTTGATGTAATGATATAAATACATGTATTATAAGCAATAAAATATGTTTAAACTAAACAAATATTGCGTAAACCAACGAAAACGCCGGCAAAATAATGGCTAAGATCAATGACTGCGAGGTGAATACTTACGCACTATAGCTATACTTACGATTGACCCGATATATCATGCCACTCCCCTACTTATAAAGTTGTCTATTTCAGCCAATCAGGTTCAAAAGACAAAAAGTAAGTCACACCTCTAGGCATGTCATAACAGGTGTAATTAACCCGTTACATTCGGCAGAAATCAACGGAAATAAGTTTGTGTATAGTCTATGGTCGTATCCAGCAAGTTTATTTATTTAAAATGTAGTTACGCAATCAATTATTTATGGATAATCGTAAATGAAATGAAATGTGATTTAACTTGTCAACTATCATATTAATTATTTGTATGCTTACGAAATTTTATGGTATTCTGTTGGTGAAAATTTTTTGACCTGAACATAAGAAAATAATTATCCTCTAATGTATAAATTGTTTACCCGAGTGTTTTAATGTTCTTTCTGTTTTGTATCATAGCCATCCATATATGGAAGTTTTAGGCATTCCACATTGCCATATACAGCAGTTCAGTAAGTACTTAAAATCCTTGCTTTACAAATGTGTAAAGCCCAGGTAAAATAAACCAATGCTAGAGCAGAAAATCAATAAAATACACCTTGCTGTCTTCTGTTCCAGACGCTCTGGCATACTTTCCTATCTAACAGTGCGGAAACTAGCGTGCGGGTATTAAATACCTGCACACTTTTAGTTACCACACCCTGTACTCAACAGTATAGGAATTATTTGCACCAAATTTGTCAAGAAAAAACACCGAGCTATGATACAATATCTTTTACCACTCTGCAATTAACGTATTAATACAATACACAGAATGGCAACAAGAGATAATCTCGCGTTTACAATGCGCATGCCAAGCGCCTCAGGTAAAAAATACCCCGTCGCGATCACAGCGTTACTGTTGTCACTTTTAAGCGGATAATTAGTGAGAAAGGAGCTTAGGGATTTATGCAGGTTTGTTTTCTCGAAATACGATTTCTGTACATGCACTTAAATTTTGCGGGACATTTACCAGACAATTTTTGATGTTATGTAGAGAATATGACCATTTAGAAAATAGACCATTTTTGCTTTCCAAGTCTTTCATACTTAAAATTTTGTCTGTAACATAGTTTCGGACGGACTGTTCCTCGAATATTGTCGCGCATAAAAGCGAGGTTATGATCGTTAAGTTAGTCAGTTATTTTTTTTTTCAGTTTCAGGATTGCTTAACATAAAATGATTATTACACTCTTCCAAATACATATAAACCAACGTTAGATTGTTTGAGTATTTGACTTGCGCATATTTTAATAATATATTGTACTAAAATAAAGACAAAACCTGAAGTAAAATGTGAAAACTACTTCTGCTGACTTGAAGTAAACGCTTTCTGAATGTTAGTAGTCAAAACTATTTGCACTCTGCTCTGTGGACCTCGGGTAATAGTTTTGACTGTTAGCCGACATGCCATTCAATAAGGTAGTGGCTAGGGATCCGGTAACCAGACCTCTAGACCCTGAGTCTAGATTTCTGGTTACTTGGCCTTCAGACAACCCGTACATGGCAGGCTAGAGGTCCAGTAATCCTTATAGATACTGAGACTTGTCTTGTATTACAAAGAGCAGACTATATTAACGGGAGATGATTTAAAAAGTTTGTTTCACCCCGTCTGGGGGTACCATGTAAGGCTTAACGGCCCTAGAGCGGTCAGTAGAGATAATATAATCTCAGGGGAAACGTGTATAAACATATTAAAATCCTAAACTTCGTTCAAAAGAGATGGCGTCAATAATCAGGGCGGTTGAGCTTGTATATGCACCCCGTCTGGGGGTACCACGTAAGGCTTAACGACACCGGTGCGGTCAATACAAGGGATATATCCTCAGGGTGAAAGGAGCTATCTATTAAAGTTGCTACGGTCGGGCCACAACTATGAATAGCAAGAAATAATTTTAGAAACAACGTAGTAACAGGAGCCCACTGTTTATGGAGCATATCAGTGGATAGAAGCCCGAAAAAGTTCTTAATACATGTATTATAATTTCTATTATATTAATTTAAATTTTAATTAGTTAAAATGTATATATATACATATGTTATTTTTACTGTTCTATATATTATAATCAAAAGGCAAAATACTTTCTTACCAAGCAGTATCTTTTAAATTATTCTGATTTTAAACATATACGTAATTTTAAGCCATAATTAGGCTAATTTTAGACAATGATTTTAAAACTAAGAGACATATCCTTGCAACCACTTTACATTTCGGCAAGGATGGTCACCACTTTTTACTAAATTAGTTTTAAATATATTTCTATAGCCTAATTTTATTAAAACTTTAGGCAAAAAATAAAAATCAGAAATATGTCTTTGTGTTTTCGTCTTTCGGCAAAGGCCGACTCTGATTTTATCAAATTTTAGCTAGCTTTAACATTTTTAACCAACTTTTAGTCAATATTAACTTTTTTATACAAATTTTATAATACAATGTAACTGTAATAAAATCATGATAACAGAAACAACAAAATATCAAAATACATGTAAACCTATTAAATTAAAGTAAAGTAATGGCCAGCAATATATATATATAGTAGGGACCTATGGTGGCATAAGCAAGACCTAGTCCGAGAAAATATGTACTAGAAAGACGCCACCATAGGAAAATCCAGTAGTAATAATGACCAGTAAACGGATCGACGGAAACAGACAACGGTAATCAAACAACAGGTAAACAGGTAAACAAATTATCCAACAATGAGAAATAACAAAACAAGTTAAATTGGTAACACAAAAATTCATTGTCATCAAATATAATTACAATGTTTTAAGGTAGTGGTTGTAATTACTACATGTTAAGGTAGCTGACAGGTAATGACTCTATGTAATGTATTTTAAGCAACTCTCAATTTAAACATTCTCTGGAGGGAACTAGCACGATCATTTACTTTCCTTGAAAAACAAATAAATGCTGAAAAAGCATATGGAGATTACTCTATTTGATGATTTTCGTTACAGGTCAACTACCCTAAACAAACTAAAAGATGTTTTATTTATTGTTGAAAACAAAGTAATCGGATAATTTCAGATATCAACATTAATTTAAAACTTATACTGTTTACACAACTTGAAAAAAGGTTTTTGTTGGGGCCTCTCATTTACAAATATATCAACAATTATCACCTGAATTGAGTGCATTCATGAGTGGAAAATATTGATGGTAAAATGGTGTAGGGGTTTGTTTACAATATAAAATCTTTAATAACTTCTTTAAGGTACATTTTTGGTGTGGTTTTGGTAAGCTTATAATAAAGAGCATGTCATTCTCTTTCACTCATAATTTTTTCAAGCGGTTTAGACTCTTGGCTAGTCTTGGAATTTGACTTTATTAAAAGACAAAAGGAAGTTCAGTATAGGCTCTTTCAAAATGTTGAAAGTAGAGTAAACATACCTTATACTCTATTGAATTTATTTAGCTGTGGGAGCTTTTGATACAGACTATAATTGGGGGAGTCCTAAAATCTTTGAAAAACGGTCAATACAAGAGTTGTCCATTTTGCTTCAGATATTTTGAGAAAGTCATTTTTTAGATATCAAATATTTCTATTTTTGACATGGAGAAGAGGAAAACCATAAATATATTTAGAAAATTGGTGCACTTAGCTACCATTTCACTCTGGAAAAAACCTATAAAGATGAATTTGAATTTTTTAGGTACCATCTCTACATTAACTTATTTAGCTACCAAACTAAATTTCTAATGGCATGATTCATGGTCAAAAATGGGTGTTTTAATGGTATTTTAACATGTAACCCATTAATATTGTGAAACCTGTTAAATAAAGTGATGCAAGAATTAATGGGGTTAATTAACGGTTTTTCCTATTTTAATGGGTATTTTACAGGGTTTTAAATCATGTTTAATGGTATGTGCATCCAGTAGTGAGTTTGAGTTTGGGGTTGCTGAACTATGTGGGAAATTTCGTTGTATTTATTGATACATAAAAACATACTTTCTCTAAAACAGATGATAGCTCATGTCATTCTTTAAACTGGAAAAAAGACGCGCCATAGAATAATTGTAATCTTTTGTATTTCTATGATGGTAATTATACATAGTTTGCATGAAAAAAAACATGCGAAATACTAGTATCTAGTTATCAACTGACTGTGAAATATATTAGGCCAAGACAATTTGTTTCATGTCTAAATATCTTATTGAATTAATGTAGAAGTATGCTCAGCTTCTGGAGCATGTAGTTGAGTTTCCACCACATTTTCTTCCTACAGAGTGAGACACTTAATTATATATGTTTTCAAAACAATACTGAAAAGCAATTGACTGAATAAGTTTGTAAATGAAGTTGTGAAAACATATTAATTCAGCAAAGGCTTAAATTGTCTACCTGTCATCTTGTAGTATACATGTAGCTGTATTATAGCAGTATTATCAGAATGATTTTAACGAAGTTCATGGGGGAGGGAAAAGTAAGTCAGTAGATTGTTATGGGCCTTTAAAACTTTTGATTTCATCTGGATAGGTTTGATTTAGATGAAACGGATTGGCACTGTTCTAAATGAAGTCGATATGTAATAATTGTTACAATTTTGTTTGCAAGATGCCTAAAGTGAAAGAATTTTACTATACAACTGCTACATCTTGTTGTAATTTAGTAAAACTTTTATTTTTGTCAGAAATTTAATGTTTGTTTGAAAATAGATAATAGTAAAGAAAGTCAACTGACATGTGAACAAGGTTTTTGAGTTACGGTAAAAATATAACAGAACAAATCATATTAAGCCCGCCCGCTTAGCTGTATAGGGAGAGCGCAGGTCTACTGATTGTGAGTTCGATCCCCAGGCATAGCGTATGTTTGTAAAAGAAATTGTTTCTGAAATCATTCGTCCTCCACAATTGATTCATGTAGGGAATTTTGGAACTTACTTGCGAAGAACAGGTTTGTACTGGTACAGACTCCAGTGACATTGGTTAGATTAACTGACCGCCGTTATATAATCGAAATACTGTAGAAAAACGGCATTAAACCAAAAACAAACAAACAAGCAATTGCTTTTCATTCTAATCATTAGTATCGTTAAGTTTTATTCTAATGGTACAGTGCTCATTTAATCTATTAGTGATTATGAATTTCCTACTTAATATTTTTTCCCAATATAAATTCATGATAGTAAAAAAGGTTTTATAGTCAGATTGTGATATAATTTTACCGGTTTTATTGTTTCCCTACTGACCAACCAACATGATTCTTTCATAACTTGCTATATTTATTGTCAGTATAAACGACGCGCTGTTGCTGTTCTGACATTCATTTGTTGCAAATATTTCATAAACATTATAACAATTCCCAGTCTTACAGGATGTTATTTCAAATTTACATCATTTAAAACACGTTTTAAGTCTATGACATATCATACACATAACTAATCCAAGTCCTAGTCTATGAAGCAGCTGATGATTTTTTTTTGTTTGTTTTGTTTTAACGATAAATACATCTAAGAATGATTCACGAACGGTTCTGTTAACGGCTAAAATCAAGCATTGTGTCATCCTGGCAGAAGTTTAAGTCCTAAGTTTACATATATAATTTTCCAGTGACAAGAAAACCATTTTCTTTTAGAAAAAATCAAAACGCATAGAAATGAAATGGTTTTAAAACATTTTTAGGATATTTTAATGAAGTTTGTGATAATGCTCAGATTGAATCTAAACCGTCCTAATAATTCACTTTAAAGTAAAAATTATTCCGAGTGGTTAACAAAAACCAAACGCTGTATCTTTGCTTTGTAAGCGAATGAATTTTCTCGAAGCTGTATAAAATGTCATTCAAAGGAAATAACGGCTGTTCAGATTGCACCTTCAATTTATGGTGCTTGTGCAAAGTGTTTTGTAGTAAATGACAAAAATATATAGGGTAATGAATGTTGATAATGACATTTTCTCATTACTATGAAGGTTGGAAGATATTTAGCTGGAACTGCAAGTATTAAAATGATAATAACCCCCTATTTATTTCAAACAATAATAACATTAAACAGGAAAATTGAATGAAAGGAAAATCCATTTAATGGTATATTTGCTATTTGTTTTACTATTTGTTCGACTGTTATTGTTAAATTTAGATTATTGCATGACTGAAATTGACTTTAAGGTAATTGCCTTTCCTTAACATTACGAACAAAGTCGTTCCATCTCACATAAATATTATGATTATTGATGTAAACAACAGTGAAAAGATGTTCAAGTTAATGTGCTGTGTTAGAATGCACTGTGTCATATGCGGCAGTAAGCCATACATACGGCTAACTGTCGCAGTGTATATGGCTCAGTGTAGCAATGTAGCTTAGTGCTTAGGTAGGAGTAACGCAGTACCATATTGTATGGCTAAGTGTAGCAGTTGTTTTGATATTTCCATAGATGTGTTAACTAATTAACGGTGCTTTGACAGTAGTTATGTTACGAAAATCATAGCTGTTGAGTTGTCTTTTCAAAGAAAGAAAAATAATTCCAGTAACTGGTAATTTTAACAAAATATAACTTTAGTATAAAATTATAAAACAATAATAAAGTATATATCACCGATCTTTTTTTCTTTTATATCATTTGCCTCACTTTTGTATTTCAGACTTACTGACGCAATAAGACATACGAAATGTTTTACTGGAAATTTTCATATGACTTGCTACAAGGGATATTTTCATTACTCACTTGCACAGCTTCGATTATGCTGGCAAATGAATTGAGCTTACTGTTAAAAATGTTTTACAAGGCTAAGATTTAGAACAATAAAATGTACGTTAACAAGAAGCTAGTTTTGCCTACTGGAGTAACACTTTAATTTCGTATGTAAAGGTTGATGGATTACACTTTTAGTTTTAGTTGTTTACCGTGGGAAAGCGATGGAAGTCCACACATGGGATGTACGCAAAACAAATTTCCAATCGAAACTACGACAGGAATCATATTTAACTCTCCAGCATCAAATCCAGGCGAGATTGCTGAAAACAGTACCAATTTAAGTAAATTACCCAACACTGAACACTGTAGTCGGAATATCAGTCGCCATAAACGCTGTTCGACACAAAACAAATTTATTTGACTAGTAAGCATTAACATGTGAGCGACTGAATTAAATAAATGGGTTGATGTATTAATATAAATCTAACAATAGGACAGCATAATTTGGTTTTTCAGTAATATTGATAAGTTATTAAAATATATATTTTCCAAATGTGTGTAAAATTTCAAAAGTGTTTGACTGAGTAATGAAAAAGGCTATTGGCAAAAACGAAGTGTTGTATTCAATCAGAGTTGTTATATTTCAATCTCTTCAGGTCGTTCAGTACGATATTTATGTTGTGTTAATGTACTGTTTAATTTTTCAGCTTGAACATTTCGGCTTAGGTGTTTCCAGTACTCCCACTTTATTATCTTTAAGTACTGTTAAATCACCCCTTGGATATGGTGCCTGCTTTTTAATTTTGTCTCTTGGCAGTTTCCATGATATGCAGGCTTCATAACCTCAGATCTCTTCTCTAAATTTAAGTTTGTTTAGTCTTGACTATTGTATTGTTGTACGCCGCTTTTCATGGTATTTCACTCTGTTTATCATTGAAGGTTCCATGTACACCGCCGTATGAATACATCTGCGGATGAATCTCAATTGTTTTTTGTACTTGTAACATGTATAAATGTTGAGTTTTGCTCAACTCGGGGCTGGATAGTGTGGACGGTAGCTTGCATTTCCACTACCGTCTATGAAACCGAACCTGCGACATTTTCATTTATTTCGTATTGTGCGACCTGTAGTTTTCTGCTTTTTCTATTTTAGAAGATTTGTTTAATGTATAGTTACGGGTTGAACACCTTACAGGCCAGGGTTCACTGAGACTGTCAGTGAACTAAAAATATACATCTGTATGTAATACAGTGTATATGAAATACTCAAGTTCGATTATTGATGTCCAATTTTCAAAGTATGATACTTATGGTCCTTTTTAGCCCTTGCAATTGTCCCCCGCCATCTCCGTAAATTCATCGAAAGCGGGTACATACACCTTTCAAATATACTAATCTACGCACTTTGCATAAAAATGCATTCTGGTAAAGAAACTGTGTATTATATACTTAAGTTTGATAACTAGATCACCCGCGGTTGGCATAGGGCTGTGTCCAAAAGTATTCACCAAACCTGATCAGAATGGCATAACATATCGGCCAATTTAAATAACCAGATAGATCTGCCTATACACTGGAGTTTTAATTGCCAAGTTTGGCCAAATTAGCACTCTACGTTCTATAACTTGGAACACATCTCTAAAATTCTTATGCTGTCTTCACCAAATTTGGTCAGAATGTATATAGACAGTATTTACGCTAAGTTCATTAACCAACCTGACTGCCTAAGTCACTTTGTAGTTCTGACCCTTTTTTTGCCCTTTCAGTACCATTCTTTTGACGGGCGTATAGTGTGACATTTAACATTCTTGTTTATTATTTATTTTGACAAAAATAAAAATTATGAAGATCTAAATATTTGATCTTTGAATCTTTTGTATTACTCTGACAATTCCTATGTAACTCACATGCACGCCGAATAATTAAGATTTCTACTAACATCAGTTTTTTTCCAAATATGGTCAAAATCCATCAATAGAGAACAATTTCAGAATCACATTTGTACTTGTACATACTCGAGTACCATTTTTTTTTCAGTACTAGAATGTACTCAGTACTCAGCCAAATTACAATCACACGTACTCACACATTCCAGTAAAAATGCAAAAAATGTCCAGTGCATACGAGTATTTTTAAATACCAATGAGTAACTTTCAAACGTAAAAATATCTTGCTATGTTAGAAAATATAACCGGTATAATTAAGTAACTACCGGAATATGGTTAGGTGTCTTTGATAAACAGATTCAAAAGAACTTTTAAAAAGGTCTATCCATACACAATAGATGATTTCACACGTACATTATTGACACCTTGCAAATTCGGCGAGTTCTTTAGGTCAGATATCGGCTCTACGAAGCAGGACGGTGCCAGTTTACCCTTTCTGCACTTCATAAATAATATCGACAACATAAACACAAATTTAGACGAATTTGTACCTAAAAGAATTGAAACCGTTTTCTTTAGTATGCCGTCGTTCATGTAGTATTTGCCTAATCCCTAGGAACGATACAATTCTTGTTAACCGATATCGAAAATTATTAGCCCCACTCCAACTCTGACCGTAAACCTTCAGACCATTGAAGATAATAATTTTTGAGAATCAGATCCTATTTGTATAATTATTTATTATCGTTTTGTTAAACTAAACTTATTTTCGTTAAAAATTAAAAAAAAACCCTACTGTTTAAAAGATGTAACCTTGTACCGGAACGACACTGTAATAAATACTGTACAAAAAAAGAAACTTCCGATTATTATACATATTTTTTAATATTATAAAAAGAAATCAATATGTCAAATGGTCTACCTATGTTCGGGCGAATGATTATGTATCAAGTAAAAGCAACTATAACTGGATTATACGCAATGCACAAAAAAGAAAACGTTGAACTCGATTTCCTCGTAAATGCACGGACAAGTATAATCCGTGTTTCTTTTTGATATGCCTAGAATTCCACCAACTTTACGTGAACGTGCCATTGGCATGCTTAATGCTAATATGGCGACGGATGAGGTTGCTAGGGTTGTTGGTAGTTCTATTTGTGCTATTCGAAACCTTTGGCAACATTTTCAAGCAACAGGGCGTGTTACGGCACCTGGGCAAAACCGCTATATCATGCTATATCATGAACACCCACCTTCGCTACGCAGTCGTTTCCGAACTGCCACGCCCGCTGCTGCTAACACCCCTGGTACACATAACAACCGAATATTTGACCAAACTGTACGCATTAGTCTGAGGGTGGCCTACATGGACGTCGTTATTACGTTGGCTGTGTTATGACGCGACGTCACCGCGTAAATCGTGTTAATTGGGAATGTACACACCATCGCTGGGTAAGGCAACAATGGAATAGCGTTCTCTTCTCCGACGAGTCGGGATTTTCCATTCATCGAAGTGATGGTAGGGTTCGAGTATACCGTAGAAGAAATGAACGATATGCCGACTTCTGTGTACTTGAAAGAGATCGTTTTGGGTGTGGATGTTCTGTCTTGGTCTTGGCATACATTGCGCATGGTTATCGCACACTCGGCGTGATCGATGGGGATTTTAAGCCCAACGCTACAGAGATGAGGGACGTCATCCCACTGTTTCAAAATAATGCCAATATTACACTACTGGATGTACATACCATTAAACATGGTTTAAAACCCTGTAAAATACCCATTAAAATAGGAAAAACCGTTAATTAACCCCATTAATTCTTGCATCACTTTATTTAACAGGTTTAACAATATTAAAGGGTTACATGTTAAAATACCATTAAAACACCCATTTTTGACCATGAATCATACCATTTAAAATTTAGTTTGGTAGCTAAATAAGTTAATTGCTTCGAAAAAATAGTGAAATTCTGTATATTTTGAATTTAATAGGATTTTTCATGGCCCTTGAATTTGATTTAATGCCCATTAAATGTTCAGGTTCTGTACGATTTCATTTAAGAGTAAACTTAATGGCCCTTAACAGCAATGTGATGCCCATTAAATCCTACATTCTGTAAAATGTGATTCGTATATTTTCTTTTTTTTTTTTGGGGGGGGGGGGGAGGAGGGGTTGGTTGGCTTGCACTCCCATATTGTTCTAAAATGGACTTTAATCACAATAAATACATACTACGCACACATCGTCTATATTATATCATGATGTTATATTTAGTTGCATTAAAGTTATTTCCCCTTGATGCAGTTACGCCATTTCTTTCAAATGTTTGCCAAATTGTGTTCCTATAAAAAATCGGATTTATTTCAATGAAAGTCGGATGAAAACATATTGATTTATTTGATAACATCAATCTACATTATATTGGTAAGGGTAAATACGTATTGATGCATGCCACTTTTCTGTTTTTTGTTTTTCCTGTCCAAATAATCAGCATTTTTGTAAGAAAATGGGTGGGGTAAGGAATTTACATTATAAAATGTGTTCAGACCAGTTTAGATTTTCAAATTTTCCAATCCTTGAGTAGAAACTAAGGTTTGTAGAGAAGTGAACAGTACACATGATTGTGAAGATGTACAGTCTGATTTAAATTCATTTTGGGCATAGGCAGATCAATCGCTTCTTCCTTCCAATGAATCAAAGAGTGTGGTACGCATGATTGGGGAGGGGGGAAGCTACTTGTGATGCAATCCCCAAACATTTGCTCTTAGCTGTTTAAGTGCATGCACCTGAGCACAAAGTACTGAAGTAGAGCTAAATTGGGATTGCCAATTGTGCGCTGACATTGTCACCAACAGTTGCTTTTTGAATACACCTGATGCCTAATGTCTGTACCAATAAAAACTTGGTCAGAATGTTTGTCAATATTATAATGTTGAATAGTTAAAACTACCCACATGGTCACTTGATCTATTAAACCGGTACCTGTAAACCCTTCTCGGTACAACACAATACAATACAATATCCATTTATTTTCTCATTTCATATGAACATATGACAGAATAAGGATACAATAAGACAAATGTTTGTATGAGGCTGTTACATGTGTTTACATTACAAAATAATGAGAGAAAAAAGAAGAAACAAATATTCTTCTAGCATTTTACAAAACAGTACATATGTATAGATACTATTACATGTGTAGTAATACGTAGTTTAAATCAATACGGCAAATATAAATATGAAGTTGATTATCTTAAGATGTCTAATTCTGATGGCAAATTTTCATGGCCCTTAATTTGATATACCATTAAAATATTACGAACCCATTAAAATTGAATCTGCCATATTTAATGAAACCATTAATCAATTTTTTGATAATTAACGGCCATTAACAGAGTATTTAAACAATTAATGACCCCATTAGTTCTTACTAATTAATGTGGTATTAAGGGGTACTTTTTAATGGCACATTAATTCCATGCCAGTTAAAAATTTTCATGGAGTTTTAAGGAGCCTGTTAACTTATTTTAATGGTTCATTTTAAGCAGCTTTTCATGGCCATCAAAGTCATTTTAACAAGGTATATATTACCAGGGTTTTAATATACTTATTTCATGGCTTTTTCATGTATGGCATTAAAACTATCCCATTAAATAGTAAGAAGTAATGGGTGAATTTTAATGGTGACCTGTTAAAACTCTGTTAAAAGCGTTTGAAAAAATTAAGGCCAATTTCATGACCCTTTTAATGACATGTGCATCCAGCAGTGTTACTGTGTTTCAACAGGATAATGCCACGAGCCATACAACTAGAGATACTGTGAATTTCCTCAAGACGAATAACATTGCATTTATCAATGCCTGACCCGCCAAAAGCCCAGATCTGAATCCCATCGAACACATGTGGGATAATTTGGACCAGCGTGTTAGACGTCGCCCTATTCCACCATCAAACGTCAATGAACTAAACAAGCCTTAATTCAGGAGTGGAACAACATTCCACAGGCTGAAATAAACACATTTTCGGTTTCATGCACCAACGATGCCAGGCAGTCCTCGATGCTCAAGGGAGGCATACCCGGTATTAATGTGTGATTTTGGTGTACGACCCCTACCACATTTAATCAGTCATTTAATCCGTTTTTAGTAAACGTAGAGCAATAAAATTTTCCACAAAATTTCACATTGAAATACTCTTGCAATACAGATAAAAATAATTTAACCCCTTTTTCATATTTACGTATATTTGCACTTAAACACAGCGGAAGTTACTTATTTTGTTCAGTATACGTTAACATTTTTCCATACAGGCCAAGTTGTGTCTTCAAATACATGGGTGGACGAAAAGCATGTTGTTGTTGTAGTTGCCTACCATAAATGAACAGTGCACTTGTTTCCTTCTTGCTGGTCTTTGTTCACAGGGTGGTCTTTAACACGTTTGACTGCAGTACTTGCAAATTGGAATTTGTTTGCGAATAATTTCAATCAAATGCCTTTTCCATATAATAGAAGCAGATCCGGATCTCTTATTTTACTAGCTTTTCCCGATTTCATAACTTATTGTTAATCTCCGCCAGAAAAATATACCATTGCAAGTGACCCCGATCATACCCCCAACCACCCAGATTCATAGCAGCCTGTGAAAAAAAGTCAAATCATTGTCGTTAACCTTTTGTTACACGCAACATACCTAGCTGTAAAAGGAAAGTAATAGCATACTGCCGCATGTCCTCGATAGTTTCTAGAAAGTGCAGCATTGAACTACAAAAACATCGTATGGTGTACTGCAGCTGTCATTTTCCAAATATCGACATAAGCGCGGCGATAAGCCTTATTACTAGATTGAAAAAATGTCCCTATCACCGCAGGCTGTAATTCGGATGTCCCTATCACCGCAGGCTGTAATTCGGATGTCCCTATCACCGCAGGCTGTAATTCGGGAAGACTATAGACTTTAGAGTATTGTATAAGCTTATCTTCTCGTATATTGAAATGAAATGCAAGTAAATTTGTAGATAACTTTATCTGACGTTGAACTAGATCTAGCTTGCAGATACCTTTTGTACAGCCAGTGCAATCACAAATACTCGAAGAAGTTCCATTAAGCATGCACTGATATGGAACGAAAATAAATTTAGTAAGTGAAAGACAGCTTCGATTTCTATGTATTATATCTCAATTTCATCAATAAACAAGCCATTTCCGGGAACGATGATATCTCACGTCAGTCTTTGATTTTCCTTCGTCAGATTTGACTTTGTGTAAAAATGTAATAAACTCAGCAAATGAAACAACGACAACTCCAACTAAAACCCTACGTCAAGTCAGAAAATTTCGCCTGTAACGGTATAAAATATCAAAGTTCAAAATTTGCCATCTTACAATGTCGATTGGGCCTCCGTCGTGGCCGAGTGGTTCAGGTCGCTGACTTCCCAGATTACTTGCCCCTCACCACTGTGGGTTCGAGCCTTACTCGGAGCGTTGAATTCTTCATGTGAGAAGCCATTCAGCTGGCTTACGAAAGGTCGGTGGTTCTACCCAGGTGCCCGCCCGTGATGAAATAATGGACGGAGGGACACCTTTGGGGTTTTCCTCCATCAATACAGCTAGAAAGTCGCCATATGACCTGTATTTGTGTCGGTGCGAAGTCAAAACCAACAAAAAAAGCATTGTCGAATGTATCAGTAAGTCATTTGACTCCTACAATTGTCCCCATTGTCCATCCTTAGTGGTGAAATTTGTCATCTGCTCAATTCGATATTTTTCCTTATATAACTAAAATCTTGGGCATAGAAGATTAAGTTTCAGCCATTATATGAACATATATACTTAAATAACTGGCACGTGTATGGAAACTCTAGCCAAGTTCCAGACGAGAAAGAAACCACACGTGCTGTGATTTCATACAGAAGAAACTGTTTGTCGGCTTTACCAGTGCAGTTTTCCTTAATCTAGTAATTAATAAGTTGTTTATATTCAATGTACATAATTAAATGTATTCCTGAGCAGGAACAACCCAAGACTACAGATACAGTCTTCGGAATTTGTATTTCCGAGCAAGTAAATATCCTGTTTGTCGAATTGATAGAAACCAGTACAGTAGCGGAGAGGTATGGAGACTTAAAAATACAAAGGGCTCTACATTACATGACGTCTACTCTATTTAAAAATGCCTATGTGAACTTTCTTGAAGTTTTTATCACTTCTAACTGCAGCTAATTCTTGGGAAAAGAAAACATTTAAATATTTTTCCATCGACCAGAACTTGTTAATAAATCTCCACTATCTTATGTATTTGAATTACTGACCAATAATTTATTTTCCACATATTAACTTTGTTTTCAATATTGCGACGACTACAATACAAATTCAGACATTGTAAGGACATTCTCGATAGAAATGGAATGTTATAGATTTGAAATAATTATTTACATGAAGACGAACAAATGTACTTCTGTGCACACATTTTAATTTATCAGTTATCTGTTTTATTTCTAAATTAATAAGTTTCTCAGCGCTGCTCTCGTCAAAAAATAACTCTGAAGATGAAATAGGTTTACGTTCTATGTTATTAAATAACATTTAAGATAATATTTATAAGAAACAGAATTCCATGCTTAAATTTTTTCTGTGTTTCTCTATTGATTTCAACAGTTATTGATTATTTTACTTTTTCTAAAATAGTTAGGCAGTGTTGTTTTTTTTTTTATTTTGTTTGGTTTTGTTTATTTTTGGCGGAGGGGTTCCTTGCGAAAATGTTTGGTAAGAGATATTGGTTGAGACTTTTAATTTTCATGTCAAATATTTACACTATTCCCTGACGAAGAAGTGCAATAAATGACATGAAGTACTGAAGGAAATTTTCAGCCATGTCTGACCAAGCGACATACATTGCTTTAAATGGATACATATATAAAACCAAAGTAGGCCCTCAACAAAAAGAAGCTGTAGTGGGAAAAGTTCTATATCACTCTTAAAAGTTACCACATGAACAATGTCCGATTAGTTGCTTCGTAGGAAATTTTTCAAACATGTCTTGTGTGTTGTAAAACCGCTTAATTTCTTAGGCGAAAAGTATCGTGTTTTTTTTCCCAAAAATACTAGATAAAACGTATAAGAATTTTCTGTATTCGTTGGGTTTAAATTTTGAGGATTAACAAAAGCACGAAAACTACAAAATTAATTCCTCACGAAAATTAATTATTGTACATTATATCAATTTATGAAATAGTCAGGAGAGTAACAGTTATGGACACTTACGTATTGAAGAAATTGATATAGTTTAATATACTGATTTACTTTAGCTTGACTGTGATGAAGACTTGAAGCTTACTTGAACCACTTTCTAGCGTGCTTCCGGACAGCAATTACTAGTTCCTGATAAGGTGTGGTAGTGACCTAAGTGTGACTCGACCAAACGACACGCGGGTTAACTGGCCGGAAACTTAACCACTGAACCACCGCTCTATTATATTTTTTTCCTTCGTCATTACAGCTGCAATAAAGTACATTTCACTCAAGAACCTGTATTTAAGGATGACTACCCGTAATAGGCCTCAATTTCACCAAAAGCGTACATACAACTTGATAATGTAAGCTTTGAAAATGTCAAACGAAAGAAATAAGGTGCATATTGACAAGTTATATAGTGACAGAAGTTCTCAAAAATTTCCTCCCCTGATAATTTTGGGTTTTCATGAATTATCTCCCCTGAAAACTAGAAAAATTAATTTTCTCGTTTTCCCTACGGTGACTTTTCGATTTCTTTTTTATATTTGTATCAGAATCATATAATGCAGCTTTCTACCGCAAAATTTTCTCGAAACTCAAGCTCAGATTCCCATAATCAAAGAAATCAAATATTTCCCATAGGCATCAATGTTAACTTCAATACCGATTATCTCCCCTAAAAATGATAAAATTCGAAAAATCTCTCGGTGAAACGTTTTTAATTTTGACTGTCTTTAAAGTGACCAAATTGCATTTAGATATTACCATCCAGTTACAAGATACGAAATATGGCTATTACACCATGTAATCCTTAATAACATACTTCACAATCAGTGATTGCAATAATTGCTGTTGAGATAGTATCAGAAAAAATTCAGATTTATCTGAATCCGGCACATATTTCTAACATTTATTAGCATCTTGAGATGATGGGTTAGCAACGTTATGATATTTGCCCAATACAAATCTGATTAAGTTTTGCAAATTTAGAACTGGCAGAAAGATATATCATCACATAACTTGTTCTGTTTCTAATAAAAGCCAGAAACTCATAACAAATGATATATACGTTTTAGAATTATGTCACGTTTCTCAGTGTAGTTTACTACATACGCGTAAAAAGGAATGAAAATAAGAACATAAATTAAAGACTTACCCTAAGCCATCTTTACAGAAGGGAAACAATCTGTTTATAGAGTGAAATTGTTGAGAGAACGCCGTTTCTCAATCTTAATCCTACCCATGTTAAACAGTCAATGGAAAAAGTAAACTATCTATGTTGCCTGCTGTACAGGATAACACAATCATGCATCTAACAGTCCTGAAATTGTTTTCTTTGACTTTTTTATATTTCTTCATTTCTTCCCATACTTTGACGCATATATATAATATAGGTAGCAGAGTATGTTCTCTTCCAGCAATAGCTTTTTCAACATATTTACCTTTTAAAATTTTGTGGGATTTAACTTAAAAAAATCGTCTGTTTCTTGACAAATTTCACCACAAAAAAAATATCACTCTTTTCCCAGGGCACTGGGGTCACGACCATGACTTCTCATATGTCACCAGTACTGGTTTTTCCAGGAAGTGGACTCGAGAGTAGTTAAAATAAGCTTGAAACTTTTATCACAATCGAGCTAAAATGAATTAGTATAAACTAAACTAGGGACAAAAAGTGCATGGTTTGCATGAGATTTATTATCTGAAGAAATTTTCGTTTGTACGGGCCCTCCGTAAGGATTTTAATTTACCCAACATACAAAACTTTTTCGCCTATATAAGAATAAAGTTCGGCAACAAATAGAGGTTTTAAGATCGGTCGTAGAAATCTAGCGGTGTGCCGTTACCATGGAAATGGCTACAGAAACTGATAATCGCGGAAACTAAAAAACTTTCTTTTGTCATATTTCAAAAAGCAATGGTATTAGAAACTTGATTTTTTCAAATTTTGATTAAGTTATGAATTCCTATTGTTTGCAGTGATTATATTCTAAATATCTTATTAAAGTTCTTAATTGTCGTCAGCAGGTGAAATTTTAGTTATTAGTACGTGCATTCAGTTGTGAACCAACAAGGTGCCTCTTTTAATCAGAAAATGTTTTCTGGACTTAATTACAACTATGGCTGATTTTTTGCTTGAAAATGTTGTATAATACGCATGCAATTAAAATTCTAAAAATTTTGATACGTCAGTTTAACACCATTTCATATATTAACGGATTGCAATTGCATGCCATATACGTTATTCATTCGCTTCCTTTTTCAATACACATGGACAATGAAGTTAGGGAAAAACTCGTTGAATCTCGGCTTGGAATATTTAACATATATAATGTGAAAAAAAATGATCATCAAATTAATTGTTGGAAAACATGTGAATAAATCATGTTGATTTTTGTGACATTGTTACCTGTCAGTATTGTATAGATACGCTTAACATATAATGCATGCATTATTGTTCTTATTTTTGCTGATAGTTTTACTATTACTGTAACGAATTCAAGTATTTTAGATCTCATACTTCTATCACTTTAATGATTAATCATATAACCGGACTTCTCTCCATAATTTAGCGGTACAATAATGGCAGTAAACTAGGCCTAGAGTAAAGACTTCCAGTGTTTGAAGTACGGTTCTACCAAGGTGATGCTAATTTACATGCTTATATGGAAGCCTGGTGCGCCATGTTATTTGTCAATTGCTAAATATCAGATAACAATGCTAGATGCCAAACACCTTATGCAAAATGTTTTGAAAACGAAATGACATTTATTAAGTACCATGGAAGGCTGGAAAGCCAGTGTGCCATGCTAATTGCCAAATGCTAAATGACAACCAGTTATTGCAAAATGCTATTTGCTATATGCCTAATGTCAAATATTGCCTATGAAATGGTACATTTATAATTGTCAAACAATAAATGATAATTGTTAATTGCAAATACGAAACAATAAGTGCCAAATGCGTATTGCTAAGTACTTATTCAGATAAACAGCTGAATATATTAGTGTATAAATGCATTCTCTAAATAGTCATTGGCCTTTGTAACATAACTTTGTCTCTATTAAAAATATTTCTTAATATTTTAGAGTGAAAAGTTTCGATCATGTTATCTCATAATCCTACGAACATGGCATTGCTTCAAATCAGGCTGATATAACTTCATATGTTTTCACGTGATTAAAAGTAACAGTCATTAGTGTAAGGGATACAAATTATTAACTCACAAAGTTAAAGCATTTGACGAGTATTATTTGTCATTTGGCAATAATTATAGGCATTTAGCACAAAGGATATGGCATATGGCATTTGATATGTATTGAAAGCCAGTGCGCCATGAATGTAGCCAAATGTTAAATGACAATTATTTAATGCAAAATGCCAATAACTTAATGCTAAACACCAAATACTTAATGCTAAATGCCAATCACTTAATGCAAAATGCCAAATACACATGTACTTTATATAAAATGTAACATACCAAATGCGATATGCCTATGGAAGGTCAATGCGCAATGGTAACAGCAAAAATGTTAATGTAAAATGAAAAATGCTATTTAGGAACTGCTTAACTTCAAATATTGGCTTTCGAACGGCAATTGTCAATGATAGATGTTTTTTGATAAAACAACAAATGTCAAAATGCTCATTGCTAAGTTTCCATTGAAATAAAGTGCTGAATATATCAATTATATAATCATTGCCCTTCGTTACATAACTTTTTTCTCTGATACATATCTTAGTCTATTATATGATAAACATTTTACAGCAAAATGTTTCGGTTCCATGTCCCTGTAACATCTGCAACGTTATTGCTTTAAATTAGACAGGCAGCACATTTTTACCTAAGTAAGTAAAAGTTACATTCATTAGTTAAAGCGATACAGATCAAAAAGATTGATAATTTGAGAATTACCATTTATCATTTGACAAAAAGAATTTGTTTGTATCTTCTTCTCGTTCGCAACTACATTGTCCGACCAGTAGCCTTGACGAAACTTCTGGTTTGCCGCAGATCCTCAATGCCCCCATACAGTTTCTGGTGCATTGAGGTATCTATCGGCCAAGTCGCAGCTCGCTCATGGTCATGCCTTTTTACATCTCCGAAGTATATGTTCCGCAGTCTGATCTTCCTCACCACATGAACAAGTTGGCGATGGTGCCAGTCATGTGAGCATTGAGCTTGATGTGCCTCGAGCGAAGCCGCCTGACCAACATCACTTGTTCAAGGAGATGAAAAGCATCTTTCACTATCCTTGGTCTCGTTAGTGCCTTGATGATGGTGACTTTCTTCTTGTAACTCACAGGTTTTGTTGGTTGTTCTGACTGAGCTTCTAGCTTAGCCAGTTGGTCTGCCTCTTCATTGCCTGCAAGTCCACAATGGATGTAATCCACTGAAGTGCTACTTTGCAGGTTATACTCAGGCTCTGCATTCTCCTAGCTAGTGCGGAGCTTTATTGTTGATCAGAACTTCCATAACAGATAGTGCATATGTGAAGACGACTGAGGAGCTTGCTTCTGCCGAGTTGAGACGGCCTTCATGAATGCTTTAGTCTCTGCCTTGTAATTGCTGCACTGTTTTCATGTGGCTGCATGTAGAGTTTTTATGACATTTAGCGTTTTGTATACGGCATTTAGTATTTTGTATGTAGCATTTAGCATTAAGTATGTGACATTAACATTAAGCTATTGACATTTAGCATTAACAACTTCTTATTTAGCATTTGGCAGTTAGCATAGCGCATCGGTCCCCACTAACTGCGCAGGGGCAATGAGCCCCAGTGTTACGAAAAGAGAACTTCGCCAAACATGTAAGATGATGTTAGATGATCTGTTTTTGCAATTCAAAATGTAGTTCCATGTTGTTGATGAGATCTTGTATATGAGTCAGATAAGGATGTGACAGTTATAGCTTTGGCTTAGCTGTATTGCTTATTGTATTGAGAAAAGATCTAGATCACTTTCACTGTGAATTTCCATGTCTACTGGTTATCGCTAAATGACAAATTTCTTGGGAGTATTTTCAGATGGTGATGTTTTTCAGAAAGATAATGTTTCTTTAATATATGTAACCTAACATCTCAATATATATATTTTTCATTTTTTATGAGAAAACATGTTATATTTAATGGCTATATATGTGTTTTTAATCATTGAAACCCTTTAAAGCACTGAAAATGAGGTCTCAAGATTTAATTGTTTATATGAAACAAATGAAGAATGTAACCTTGTACCATTTCGGTATTTTCCCTATAAGCAAATTGATTCTAATATAGTGTGCATGTTGATAAGTACCAGAACAGTCGTACAAAGTTGCAATTAAGAATAAATCCTAGCACTGAGACGTCAAGGATTTATTCAAGTTGCTCAATTTGAGTAAGTGGTAGTGCGTGGGGTGGTGGGAGCAGGGGTTTGGCCATCCGCAGTTATTCATTAACGCTTGAAATTCGTCCTTACACATAGTCCTATACTTACGTTCTGTTTGCTTTTTAAAACGAGATTATGGTATATGTATGTTTTTCAATGTATGGAATGTAAGTCATAATAGTAAAACGATCATTTGGATTTCATTTTGTTTTTCAATTTGTCAATGAACTGTAAGGTGTTTTGTATGTAAAATAACTAGAAATATGCGACTTATTGAAGCAACGGAGCCGGAATGAAAATATTTAAAGATAACATTGCAAACTGTCACTTTAACATATATATTCTTTCTTCGTAACCGCATGCAGAGGATGTATATTGCTACTACAAATGTGCATGAAAGAAATACTGTCATACTCTTTCAAAAACATCATATTTTCCTTTTATTTTTCCATCCGGTCTATATACAAAATATATAGTACTTGATAACATACCGATAGTGTTGATATCTCCGGAAAGTGTATTGCATAATACGAGGTTTCAACAGAGTAACAATAACTGACCCACCCCGAAAATAAGAAATACGCAAAACATTATTGTTTTTTCGCAAATTTCATCGTACATTCTTTCTACATGTACATTAGCATCACTTTGGTAGAACCGCTCTACACACACTGGAAGCCTTTACTCTATGCCTAGTTTACTCCCATAATGGTTCCGCTGAATTATGGAGAGAAGTCCGGTAATATGATTACTAGTAGTTATTAAAGAAATAGTTTGTTTGTTTGTTTTGGATTTAACGCCGTTTTTCAACAGTATTTCAGTCATATAACGGCGGGCAGTTAACCTAACCAGTGTTCCTGGATTCTGTACCAGTACAAACCTGTTCTCCGCAAGTAACTGCCAACTTCCCCACATGAATTATCAGAGGTGGAGGACTAATGATTTCAGACACAATGTCGTTTATCAAATAGTCACGGAGAACATACGCCCCGCCCGAGGATCGAACTCGCGACCCCGCGATCCGTAGACCAACGCTCTTACCTACTGAGCTAAGCGGGCGGGCCACTATTAAAGAAATAGAAGTATCAAATTTTAAATACTTGATTTCGTAACAGCAATAGTAAAAATATCAACGAAAAAGGGAACAATTTTATGCTTGCATTATAATATGTTAAGCGTATCTGTACAATACTGACGGCTAACAAAAGGCAATGTCACAAAAACAATTTATCCACATGTTTTTACAACAATTAATTAAATAAACTTTGTTGTTTTTCATATAATAGCTATTAAATATTCCAAGCCTATATTTAATGCATTATTAATTAACTTCATTGTCCATATGTATTGAGAAAGGAAGCGAATTAATAACCTATATGGAATGCAATCCGCTGCATTAATATATAAAATGCTGTTAAACTGACGTATCAAAATTTTTAGAATTTTAATTGCATGTGTATTATACAACATTTTCAAGCCAAAAATCAGCAATAGTTGTAATTAAGTCCAGAAAACATTTTCTGATTAAAAAATGACACCTTGTTGGTTTACAACTGAATGCACTTGCTTATTACTAAAATTGCACGTGCTGACGACAATTAAGAAATTAAATAAGATATTTAGAATATAATCACTGCAAACAATAGGTATTTATAACTTAATGAAAATTTGAAAAAATCAAGTTTCTAATACTACTACCTTTTGAAATATGACAAAAGAAAGTTTTTTGAGTTTCCGCGATTACCAGCTTCTGTAGCCGTTTCCGTGGTTACGGCACACCGCTAGATTTCTACGACCGATGTTAAAAGTCAGTTCTTACTTTACTTAATTGTTTTATCATAGTAAAAAAGTTTTGTATGATGGGTAAATTAAGTATGGCATATATTTTGAAAGATTCCTCGTATATATACTATGTACATAATCACCTTGTATCAATGTTTTCCAAATATTTTGCCCAGGATCATTTATTTCGAGCTGAAATAAACTTTTTTCAGAAAAGGATATTTTAAATATGTTTTCAGACTTTGTACTTTAATGCAGTTAGCTATCCATATATCTAGATATGATAGTGCTTACCTGAAATTTGTATTTTTAGCCCCAATGCCTACATAAATTTGCCATATAATCATTGGCTTTGTTTAGTTCAGTTTCGAGGTCAGCGATGTTTTCGTACTTTGATAATGGAACGGTCTGTTTTTACAAGTCTGTATCGTCAGATAAAATTTAAGTGGGATACTGATTAAGTTCAGCAACACAAAGTATCGCCTCGATAGCATTGATTATACAAATAATACATGTAAACAAAAGCATTGTATTGTTTGTATTTGGGGCTTTTGGTATGATATCCGGTAGTAGACTCGTTTCATTGCTTTTTTATTATATGATAAATTTTCATCTTTGACATAGCGTTGTGTGCATTAATTTTTAATGAGCGAGACAGATAAAATGATATGATGTTATGATCTTAGCTATTAAAAACAAATAACGTAAACAAATAATATGACGACCAATACTAATCAATTTTTGGTCTAGATATTACTTTTAAAGTTTGAAGTAGCGTTGTATGTGTCTTTCAATGTGACAACAGGACAACATATACTGTGGTTTTCATCATAATTTGCAACAGCATCTCTGTGTTTTTTCATATCACGCTGGTTTTTAGTTAAGGTTTACAATTTCGTGAGATATGGATTCACCGTATCAGAAACTGTTCTGCTACTTGGGGGCGCTGGCCTACTTTGGCGAGTGGGTGAGGTCGTGACTTCAATTCCCTTGCCCTTCACCGATGTGGGTTCGAGCCTCACTCGTGCCGTTGAATTCTTCATGCGAGGAAACCATCCAGTTGGCTTACGAAAGGACAATGGTTCTACTTATAATTGTGTAGGTGTGACGCTAGACCCAGCAAAAACAAAACAAATCTCCTGCTTTTTTGTCACTGACCGTCCCAACGCTGTGTTACTTTATTTGTTCTTGTTGTGCTCACTGTCTAAATGTATTTCGAAAGCCGGGTAAGGAATCCTTAATTCTTACTTCTTATTCTTATATTTACATGTGATTCAAAAAGAAAATCAACGGAATAACCATTTCATGTATTTTTCAGAGCATGTCTTGAATATGATTAGAATCTACGTACTGTATATGTATTCCTACTGCTAATTATGCAAAAATGTGACCGGCTAACTTCAATAGATATGGACCATTCACCGTCATCAAGCCTGGCCACTTCCATGTTATCTGCCAGTATCATAGCCATAAATATTGGTTTGACCGATCTGGGGAACAAATCAAAACTGTTTTGAACACAATTTATCAAAGTTTGAATGAGGCATTTTGCCTGTAAGGAATATCGAAAGGTTATACTCATGTATGAAGCTATACGCAAAAATTCTGCAAAACCATTGAAATAGAAATAGATGCTGCAAAAGAGTGAAATGTACAAAGGAATCGTCTGTTAACTGTGTTGTTTTGTGTTGTTGTGTTTTTTCGCGCATGTGCAGTTTCCACAGACATTATCGATTGTCACTGACAGTTAAGCTAAGCGTAGGTATTTTCGACTTACGCTTATGGTTAGAGAGATCAGTGCATAATAAATGAGCCGTGCCATGGGAAAACCAACATAGTGGCTTTGCGACCAGCATGGACCCAGACCAGCCTGCGCATCCGCGCAGTCTGGTCAGGATCCATGCTGTTCGCTAACAGTTTCTCTAATTGCAATAGGCTTTGAAAGCGAACAGCATGGATCCTGACCAGACCACGCGGATGCGCAGGCTAGTCTGGATCCATGCTGGTCGCAAACCCACTATGTTGGTTTTGTCATGGCACGGCTCAAATATCGTCCTGACTCATCCAACATTCATTTCGAATTTAGATTCGATCGTAAGCCAGTTTCCAAAGAATATATACTGCTTAAAGTTGTTGAAAGCAGTCCAATCACATTGTATTTCTATTCAGACTTTTGACAAGGGCTTTAATTCGTGAAATCTCAAATTATTGACTGTCAAAAGAGTTGTCTACTGTCTCAGACATTTTAGCTTTTCGTTATTTTTATATCAGATATTACTTTTTTATAAGTAGTTGAAGACAAAAGCATATACATTTAATTATTTGTTGAAGTAAGATGATCCTTTGTCACAGAAATAAATATGAAAAGCGAACATTGAATTATTAATTTACTATATCAACTTCATATACTTCTGAAAGGCATTTCTTACTTTTGAACAAAATGTTCACCGATTTAGTTCTTATAACGACGAATTGTACATGTTCAAGTTATATCAGTAAATTACTGTTCTGTTCTGTTCTATTCTGTTCTGATAAACCTCACACGTGTTTCCACCAATATATTATTCAACTGTGACAGTTACATAAAGACAAAACAACAAACCAAACGTCAAAAGTGACGATATTTAATGGATTTCTACAACATTTACCCGTACGACACGCGATAATGTAATAAGTTATTAAAGTTATGTTGTTATTGCAAAATAGTTATCAGGTAACAAAACACATTATCTAACTATTGTCGTCATGAATGGAAATTGTGTGTAAACATTCGGTTATTTTAGGAACAGTCCTATTATGAAAAGAATATCGAACTGGATTTCCTTACGCATGTTTATTCTAAAGGTATACGACCAGGCCTGAAATTAGCGACCCAGTGGCCAGGCGGCCAGGCATATTCGTGTATTCATTGTAAAATAATGATTTAGAATATGCAATAAATATAAAGAAAACTGAGCATACAAACGTTAAAACTCAATAAAGCAAAAAAATGCTTAACTTTGAAAATTTGCAATGCAACCTATGACAGATGACTTTACAAGAAAATTAAGAAACTGTCAAGTCTTATGGCTAATATATATGCTCAATGAAGTACATAGAAATATGATTACTCTGAAAATCTCCAATCCAGCGGCCTGGCGGCATAGCTGCCTAGTAGCCTATTTGTTGTAAACATGATTCAGAAAGTACGATTTAAATAAAGAAAACTGTGCATATAAACGTTAAAACTCAATAATGGACAAATAAAAAAGAGTGTTTTTTAACTATGATTATGTGCAACGCAGCCTATGAAAGTACCCTTACTATAAAGAAAGTAAGAAATGATCATGCTTTTAGTTAATTTATTCTTAAAGAAATAAATAAGGCAACACCAAATTGATTACTTGGTCAACGGATTTCCCGCTCCATTTTTTTTCCAAAATCAAAAACAAATATTTGTTTTTGAAAATCAGCTTCCGCCCGCTTCAGTTTTTGCAGACCGATTTCAAAATTTCAGAGCGGGCGTTTTTCACTGTTTAGGGGCCTTATTATCATGTGAAGTGACAGTAATTCCTAAAATTTAATACTTTTGATCATAATTGTCCATTAAAACACCAGAATAACATGTTTGAGGCTCTGTGTTGCCCCAGTTTGCAAAACTGACAGCCGACATGACAGTTAGATTGTGTAAATAAATCCTTGCAAGATCATTAGAAAGAGTTTCTGCAAAACATTTTTTTTCTCAAGACGAACATCAATTTCTCATCAATTAAAAAACAGTGTCATTTAATAATGGTTGGTGATTAAAACAACGTTTTGCTGCAATCCTTAAAATTATACACATATATCAGCAGTAATTTGGTAGTACTTAAATGATTAACAGGCGGTATAATTCAGTTTGGACTTCACATACAGTGTTACATCATAAATAATGTATTGTTGAAATAACTTTGATTTTAAGGACTGGAACATTGCTTCTATCAGCTATGAAAAATGAACACAATTTTCTTGCGGATAAGGGGTACGAACATGGAACTTTATTCGGGCAAAGGAATCCTAAAGAGCTTACAAACTCACAATCCAAGAAAACATGCATTAATGGCTTACTTTTTTATTTTTCAAGTAGAGTTTAAAAACAAGAATATTATATATAACTGTTTTATGTAATATAGATCCTTTTTCAGATTTGTTTAATGGGTACCATCAGATCTATTTATCAAAAAGAAACTGAAGACGACAATGCATTTATTGTTAAGACTTGCATCATCAAAAGTAAGTCTTTCCTTTATAATTTGCCAAAGTTAAATGTGAAATCAAAGAACAACAGAAAGTGCAAAATTTGTCATTGAATTTACAAGTGAGTTTGGCCATGAGTGGATGGTGGATTTCCTGGTATCTTGTAAAATTGCATTGAAAGTTGACAGACACTATGATATATAGGTCATGAGTATACCTAATGTACTGGTGAGGTGATTGCAGAATTTTCCATATATAAAATGATTTCTGTTATACACTACATGAGAGTAACAGCTTTCTTATTCTTATGTAGCGATATAGAATCTAAGGCAAAACCCTTTATGTGGCCAGGGTACTGGCTTGCCTACTACTAGTAGGATAAAACTTAGCAAACACATTAGTTCTATACGCTAGAAATACGGTCAAATTGCAAGATTTTCTTGTATCCGCCTGTTGTCCCTCCACTTTGTTTAAATGTCTAAATGTTTGTAATGTATTTTGGGGACAGTTTGTAATTAAACCTTCAACAGTTAAAGATCTTTGGTTCTTTTATGTATTTTCAAGCCATTTTGATATGTTTTTGCAGTGCTTGTTGACTTTTGTGACAAGGTTTTTTTTATTTTTTTCTTCAAATCGCTCCTCGCCCGCTCCAAAAGTAGGTGAAATCCAAAAACAAATATTTTTATTTTTATTTCGCTCGCTCGCTCCTAAATTTTTTGAAAAAATTCCGATGACCAAGAAATTAATTTGGTGTGGCCTAAAAAGACAGTTTTATTTACTCTGAAAATTTCAAATCTAAGGGTTTGGCAGCCGAATGATAAAGTTGATGTCCTATAAGTACATCAAAAATCTTTTATATATAGTAGTTTTCTTGAAGTTATATATACTAAGAAATACACATAGTTTACTACAGTACACTTTAAGAATATCAGTACATCAATTCATGATTGAGCAATATGTTTATTTTGGTATAGACATACGATTTTTACTTTTTTAGTATTGTAAAAATGTTGTTGAAAATGGGTATCATTCTGGTATATCATCTATAAATAGATAAACGTTTTTATGAATCTCAAAATATACAAAAGGTGTGTTGTCTTCAAAAATGAAACTGTGATTAAAATCATTGTAGTATGTTTAATATACACAAATGCTTTCAGGCTATGAATGTCTGCTTTTGAGAAAGTTATATATTTTATTACTTTCAAAGTTATTGGTTTTATACAGAAAGTTACAAATTCTTTATCTGAAGAATATATGCACATGCATGTTTCGTATAGAGAAAAAATTAAGACCGAAACAATTTCACTGTCTGAATATTGAAATACAGTCAAACCTGTGTTAAAGACCACCTCTGAAGAGAGACCACCTGGCTCTAAAGACCACATGTTTTGTTCCCATTTTAACAGTTTATTTAGGGGCCCACTGCAATTACAATTTGTAACGTAAATATAGCTATAAATAAAAATTACTAAATTACAGTCGAAACTCGATATCTCGAAATCCAAAGGATCGAGCGTTTTATTTCGAGGGGTTTTTTTTGTTTTGTTTTTGCTGGGTGTAACGTCGCACCGACATATATGTCATATGGCGACTTTCCGGCTTTGATGGTGGAGGAAGACCCATATGCCCCTCCGTGTATGATTTCATCACGGGCGGGCACCTGGATGGAACCACCGACCTTCCGTAAGCCACCTGGATGGCTTCCACACATGAAGAATTCAACGCCCTGAATGAGGCTCAAACCCACATATGTGTGTGGCAAGTGATTAAAGCGACAGCGACCTTAAATTCATATACTGCCTGAATGAATTAAAGACTATTTTTTAACTTTTATGGCAAATAGTAGAAGATGTGTGCATTTATTGGGGTAGGTGAGCATTAATACTGGAATATACATGTATAGTGTGAAAACATACACTGGGGTGCCTGACATAGTGTCATCATGTCCTGGGAATATGCGCACGTTCTGTTAATAATCATCATAGTTCTGTAAGTTTGGGTCGAGTTCCTAGAAAACTGTACGTGTTATCCAGAAAAAAAGCATTCGACACGAACGGGCGGATTGACATGGCAGCAACTACATGCCTCTCCCTCGCCTCAGAAATTTTTCTGGCAGTATTAAAATGGAGTATAATGATGATATCCTATAGTTCTTATATTCTGGTTTAAAAGCCTAAAAGATATTGGCATAAGATGCCCTCTCAACCTATTATACATATATATGGATATTATATTTTGATACCGCATCCCGAGAAATGCAATTAAACTAGAGCTAAAAACAGTAATAACAACAATAAGATTTTTGTTTACATATATATTTGCTCTCATGCTCGTTTTCGTGTTGAGTTTCAACAACACATACTGAACAGAAGTCTTCACTCTGACATTCCTCGGGCTTTAAAGAGTTTGTTGATGATTCTATATACAATTCAGCGTAACAACAGTGCTTGGCATTTCTCTCTAAATTAGTACTTACTATGTGTTTACACGACAGTATGTCTTTTGTTTCTGAAATAATTATTGTAAATCTGAATTCTGAACGTTTTGGCCGATATGCAAATTAGATACGTATGTAAACACATGGTACCAGACATAACAAAGGGTATTACTTCTTTTGGCAAAAACTATAGGATGATTTTGGTTAAACCTTTTGTTAGCACATACATTTTATACCTTTGCCATTTTTTCATGTACTTTGAGCCTTGGATTGTTCTTTGAAAACACATTTATAAAAATTCCAATGGTTTCGGTCACGTATAATTCTATAGTCTACATGTATTTCTCTTTTGTTCGTTCATGCAAAACTAATAAATTATCAGAAGTAATAAATACAGTTTCTCTCAACTTGAATTTATTTGTTTAAACAATGAAGGTGGTGTTAAAAATTGTTGTTTTAGTAGTATTCCATTTCTGTTCAACAAATAGTAATATCAGATACAGTCTAAATCTTACATAAAGTATCGGAAACAGAAACAATAAACAAAGAATACACAAATGAAATTCGGATATAATTAAAACAGCAAACTTTAAGGTCAAAATAAAGAAACACATTTTTCGTTTGACTTTCTTTCTATGATGAATATAGCACATATTTCATCGAATGAAAAACGATTTCATATGATGTTTGTGTATTCTGTCAGCAATCTCTTTTACGTTTTATTACAACTTCCTTAGTAACCCCCGATATAACATATGTGTTTGTCTGTCCTTATGGCGTCAAGGATAAGTCACTTAGTTGATATTTGTCGCCTACTAATCAATCTTGCCTGACGCAGTTTTTTACACTTGCATAACATTCAATACCATTTTAAGACACTGTGTTGCACTTTTCTGATGTACAGTTTGTGGAGTGTTAAGAGATATTCTCTAGATTTTCAAGAGTTGCATTTAGATTTCAACTAGAGACTTATCCGCTTTAGCTTAAGTAACAAATTATAGGGTTTGCTCATTAACAATACAATAAACATATCTGACTTAAATTTTGTAAGGTTAATATTCAACAATTAAATGGCAATAATTGAAAAAATGTTCAGGTTCATAAATGCTTTGACATGTAATTTATATGAGTTTTTTCTAAGAAACAAATTGACTGAATTGACTGAATACATGAGCTTACTGGACTGCTTTCGCGAAAGTGAGATACTGTGTGCGTTTGTTTGTACATTACCTGTTCTTTCGTAGTGCTTTGGAGGAACTTGTGTCATGTTACTTTTAAAGTAATAATCATTGAGTACTCCTTTCAGGCTATGTCTTAGTTTTTCATTTAATGTCTTATCAACAAAATTAAAGAGAGATAAAAAAAAATGATTGCAAATCTGTATTTGTCTTGATGTTAACCCTTACCCTGCTAAATTTTTATAATGACTTGTCCATCTTTCAATTTGGGCAGTACTATTAACTGGCAGTATCAAGGTGTGCTTACCAAAAGGATACTGACTGAATGGCGAACAGTGCAGATCTTGATCAGACTGCACAGATTTGCAGGCTGATCATGATCTACACTGGTCGCAAAAGCGGAATCAATCGTGTCCAGCATGATAAGGGTTAAGCCCATAAATTTCTAACAATTCTTCTTGAAGAAGACGAATAGCCATTGCACTAACCCATTCGTCGATGTCTTGAACCACAATGCACAGAGCTTAGATATTTTGCATTTAGCGTTTTCTAGTGGACCGCTACCAAAATTGTTCAAATCATGACCGGTCTATGCACAATGAAATCTTGATTCTTCGGATGTATCGGTTGGCATATCACTCAATAAGCACTGACTGTCAGTCCTTTCAGGGCTTTGATTTAACAATCAACTGTTATCGCATGACATTATTTTTTGTTTAATTCAATTATGAATGTATCTCTTTATGCAAATTTAATTCATATATTTAGTAAAGTTATATATAAATTTGATGAGGGTTTAATAGGGAGTCGACCCGACCGATTTTTCGACGAAAATCGGGATCGATCCCTCTACGGTAACATGCGATATACCGAATGAGATATATACTATCTAATTAAAAATTGTGTACTTCCGGCACGTACACAGAGCGTCTGACTTCGGATTTTTTGAAAGAATACGCTTTTTCCTTGTGCCTAATAAGCGTCCACATAACTTGTCCGAACCGCAACGTCTTGCACATCAGTACAAATATGGATATATGGTGTATATATACACGTATTGTGCCTTTGTAAATAAAAGCACCTAGTGAGCACAGTTCATATAAATAAACATACCTCTCCGGAGGGTGCGCATATCAAAGAGGCGGAAATTACCTGTAATACAATACAATACAATACAATACAATATGGTCAGTGTTGTGTTTATTCCAAAATCTACCTTTAAATTGATAGGGAATCGATCCTACGCGTAGCGACGAAAGTCGGGATCGATCCCTCTACATATACCGAATGAGATATTTACTATCGAATTAAAAATGTGTCTTTCCGTGGTAATTAATCGGTTCTTTTCAAATGTTATGGGATGAATTGAAGTCGGGTCGATTCCCGACTGAGGCAGTGCCTTTTTTCATAATTGAGCCGTGCCATGGGAAAACCAACATAGTGGGTGTGCGACCAGCATGGATCCAGACCAGCCTGCGCATCCGCGCAGTCTGGTCAGGCTCCATGCTGTTCGCTTTTAAAGCCTATTGGAATTGGAGAAACTGTTAGCGAACAGCATGGATCCTGACCAGACTGCGCGGATGCGCAGGCTGGTCTGGATCCATGCTGGTCGCACACCCACTATGTTGGTTTTCTCATGGCACGGCTCATATTATATTTGAAATAAATACCTAAAGATAAGATATTTTAGTGAAAGATGACCATTTGATATCTTTAACGGCAGCCATTCCAGAGCATCAGTTCGTCATAAACCAGTGCAGCTACAAAGACATCTGACCACAGGGACAGAGTGAGACACAACCTCCAGAACAGGAAGAGATACAGACATGTCCGGCTTCAACGTGTTTAGAGCTTCGATACACGCAAAGTCTTCTTCCTGGGAAGAACAAAGACTGGCCCCTTTGCTTTATATGTCATATGATGAATTTCCCGCTTTCTGAGGTGGATGAAGACACCAGTTGTCCCTACGAGTATTATTTCAGACACCACCAGGCCTTTTCTGGTGGATGGCTCCTCACATGATGTTGAATGTAGCTAGGCAAAAATTCCGTGACTGGATCTAGCTACAGAAACTAAAATGTTTGTATTTTATCTTGATGCAAAATAACGGGCAATATCAACAGGTATAACAAATTTTGATTATTAAGGTCAGTAACGAAATAGAATTTTGGACTTCTCAAAACGACGCAATATTGTTTTGAGAACAACTACTTAAGACATATCTATGCAACGACTTTTATTAGGTACGTGAGACCGCATCGAGATATATTTGCATTTATCACGGAATCGCTCAAGGTAACGGAAACTGACTCACGCAAATGCGTATGTGCGTAATCTTAGATTTCTTCACTTTAATCAAGGCATATTGCAAATGGAAAAGAAACTTATCGAATCAGATCGTTAAAGAAACGGTTAACTATTTTTTCTCTTTTGCGGCGTTAGGGCCGGTATAAATTTAACCCAGGCCTAATGTTTGCTTGTTGGGTATAAATATCCGACATACAACCGAACTTCGGATAAAACTTCGTTTGGTAGCAAATTATAAGTCGGGTAAAAACATAAGGTAAGTCATAGTATTACCTTTTTATGATATAATGTTAGGAATTGTTAAGAGCTATTTGAATTCAGGTGGGCAATTTAAATCAAGAAAATAAAATTCAAAAGGTAGCATAAACATTATTCAATGTTACTGTATTTATAAATATAAATGTATTAGATTTGTCTCCTAAATATAAAAGGCCCGGCTCAAAGTCCTAATAAAGTAAAATTTATAAGACAGTAACCTTATATTCTCTATATATTTTGTCATTTCGTTTTAAACAACAAAATCTAAAACTGAATATTTTGTGCTTCTATACAAAATACACGTTCTTTCTAAAATATTCTTTATTCTGAACAAATTGCATTAACATCACTATAACAAATAATATAACATAATTAGATACAGCACGGCTTACAAACGGTATATGCTACATAGTCAGACACTTACTAAAGATCCTATCGTACTGGCCCTGGTTCCAGTTTCAAGATAAATATGTCTTTTTTGCATGTCTAAGCTAATGTAAGCCCGGTCTGTCTATCCCTGACTTAGTCTCGAAGCGAAAGGTTTATGTGCATTAAAGAAGTTTTGTCCTATAATTTAACACAACAGAACGTATATTTATTAGTCTTAAGCATATTACAGCTTATCGACATATAGGTAAACAATTACATACTGAATGGCATAATTTGCATTTAATGATAAAATGGAGTTCGTCCTCAATGTCATTGAGGTCACAGAGGACACATTTTCTTTATTCTCTTGGCACTGCCTCGTTGCTAGATCTGGATTTCTCGATCAGTAAGTCGAGTGATCCAAATTTTCGATATCTCCCGTGTACTTTAAATTATTAAATACAAGTAAATATTCAGGGATTTCAAATGTCTGCTTGATTTCTTTGTACAAATAAAGAGATGGATATAAATTCATACTAACTCGCCATTCCGATATATACATGTCTTTTATCCTCTGTTTAAGAATAGGTATAAATAATTTAACATTTACCATACAACAGAATATTTAAGGTATACATTTGTATGTTGTAAATTCTAATTAATGTACTTTAAGGCTTGGAAGTTCCTGTTTGTAAGTAATATAAGTTTTCAACCAAAAGGACATAACGACTATTGTTTTACATAGTGATATTATTTTCTGTATAATTTACCTTACTTTTGACAGTAAAAAATACGTTTTCTCGAAGCATCCGATCTAGAATATTTTTATTGGTGCGGTGATGCGTCCATTTATCTATTCGTCCATCGTTTAGTCTGTCAAAATTGTGCGCACTTCATATGTTTTACTTCCATCTGAATTTTTTTAAATGACTCCCCGAAAACATTCATTTAAGAAAGATGTTGTGCATTTATATAGATTCATGGTCAAACCTGTATTGTGAAACTAATTGCCAAACAGACAATACTATGTGTCCCTCAGTAGCTTAAACCCCCATTATATAAGTTTTATGTTAATTTGCAGAAGTATTCTCCATAAATAAACAACATGCAAAACACAACCTTCGTTCAAAACAAGAATGAAGCTTTAAGCAATGCTGGTACAAGTCTTATGTTACAACTGCTAAATTAGTACAAAGATTGTTTTATGTGTCTGGAATTTTAGATAAAGCAGAGTTAGGGAGTAAATTTGATTAGCGGTAATATATCAGTCTAGTTTTTTTCTTGTTTTTGGTCCATAAAGTCTCTCATGGTTAGCAATATATTATTTCTTTAAGCTTCAAAGTATAAAACAACTGACTAAAATGAGCTTTATGATTCTTCTGTGAACTGATAAAATCAATGCTTAAATACAATATATAGCAAGCATTGTACCATTTATTTCTTTGGTATTTCGACACTTTTGTTTTTCGTTGTTTACGTATTGCAAGCAAGGTTGGCACTATCATTAGTTATCATTAAATTTGTTATGTTATCTCCCTGATCGATAGTCTAAAGTTTATACTATCTCTTTCATCTGAAACAAACCACACTTTCTGCTACATAACACAAATAGTGTAAATAATAAGTTGCTTCTTCATTTTTTTTTGTAATTATTTTCTTTTATCAATGCATTTACTATTTATCAATGATATGTTTCGGAAGTTTTATAGTCCGTTATTTCAATCGTATTTATATAGCTTACACCGACATATTCCATCACTAGTCTACTGTCTCTTTATTTTAACTAATTACTCGTGTTTTTTGTTTTCATTAAATACAAAAGGTCAGTTTTATAATAAATATCTTGTGCATATACACCTGTCCAGTTTTAAAAAAAAATATATTCATCAACTTAATAGATTTGGAATATATACGTTTCCCCTAAGTAGACAAAGTAATTTCTGAACAAAGTCAAAGTAGTCTTTGTCTGGACTACTGTTTTACACCTTAAATACTTAAAAGACAGTTAGACGAGTAGGCATTATATAATGATGATATATGCAATGGGTTTCTACTCCTGTTTTCTAAAACCATTTAATCACCACCTTAAGAATGATATGTTGTTTAGTCAATACTGACTTATGGTTTTGATGTATCGAAAGATTGAACATAGCCAGACAACATGTCAGTAGGTGTACACATTATTTTCATTGTTTATAATTACGTTTCAAGGCTGTCTGAGAAAATATAGCACATACGTAAACGCATGGTTTTATTTGAAGCTTTTAAGGTTATAGGTGTTTATGTCAAAAAAACAAAGAAAAATATCAAACAGGGAATGCCACGCACCAAAAGCGCAGCCTCCTCAAAACGAACCCCCCAGCACGCAAGTCTTTTTTTAAGGCTGTGACTAAAAATAGATTTGGTGCGCCTGTGATATATTACAGACTCCGGTATATACCGGATTAACTAAATTTAAACGAAAGATATCTTAAATGTATAAATTTTGTAACCATGGTGATACTAACCCTAACCTTAAGTCAGTATATTATGCATACTATACACTAAATGCATGCGGACATGCAAAACAATGCGTAATTTTGCCGTGTACTCCAATTGAAAATCATTCCGGGCATGCGCAGAACGGCTGCACCAGATCTGTAATGAGAAACATCGCTTTTTTAATTCCTCGAAAAATGGAATAAAAAGGAGATATCATAATTACTTAACAAGGCAATTAGCAATCCATGCAGAAAATATTGGACACTTATGAACTAAACACATGGCTTATGGATTGTTTATTTACAATGTTAATTTCAGTCTATGTGTTGTCAGGTTAAATACACTTAACCCTATAAATTGACATATTATAAGAAACGCATATACATGTATGCCAGTAAAAATATCTATATCAAATCGTTACAGAATCCTGAGGAATAAATTGTCCTCAAATCAAAGTGAAATTCAAAGTGATACAGTTGTGACTGCTCAAAATGACTGTTGTTAAAAAAAACTTACTAAATCCACAATATATTAGATGATGTTATAGCAGGCATAATGGAAAACTGTAGTACATTTCAGAACTTAATGTCCAATTTAAGATGAAATACTGTCAAAAATGTCTCATGCATCTTCAGCCATCTTAAATAAGAAAAATCACCTTAGGTGTCGATGAGGCTTTTAATCTAACAGATCAAACAAACTCACGTTTAATACTGCCATGTGTGACCCTTATTCTGTGTTCAGTATCTGAGACACTTATGTATGTACACTGCTTTTAATTAGTATATTATATTTACAATGTGCAACGAAAAATGAAACGATTCAGCATTCTTAGGGTGATATCTATAATGAGTATCATTTCCAGTTTCCTAAATGTAAAAGTTTAAAGACTCATCCACGACGGAGTACCCCTTGGTGACTTAATAGTAGAGCGTCCGCTTCAAGAGCGGGAGGCCGTGGGTTCGATCTCTGGCCGCGTCATACCAAACACGTAAAGAATGGTACTAGTAGCGTCCTTGCTAGGCGCTCAGCATTAAGAGGATAGTACTAGGACTTGTCAGCCCGGTGTCAGTATAATATGACTGGGTGGGGTATCATGCGTGATATTCCAGAGAGGCAACACTGTAAAGTTGGGCATTGTGCTCACTGCTACAAGTAGACACCGTCGTTTATATGAAATACATGTTTAAAAAAACGTAAAACCCGAACACACACATCCACGACGGTTTCACATGTCATTCGTTCATTAAAACATGTGTAGTATTACATTATGTAGCTGTCATAGAATTGAAGCAAGATTTTTTTTCTGCAAATTCAGATTGTGTTAACATTAAACATCTACCTCTTTAGATAGTTACTTTTTTCAGCTAAATGTTTAAATTAATTAATTTGTGAAAATAAGAGACTACGTTATTATCAGCATGGGAAAAATGAAACTCATGCTTCTATAGAATATTCATCCGTGCTTTTTTCCACTTTCCCCTACACCCCACTTTTTATATACCCTTTATCCATGTTTTGTATTTTGTATATGATTAAAATGTACTTGTTGTTGGATTTTTGAAAAACCCGACCTTTTTATTTTTCCGTCCCAGTTATTTTTTGTTGCGAGCCTGGCTCTCTGACTATGTTTGTGGTGCTCTGTACTTCCGGGAAATATACCCTTAGCTTTTATTTTTTATATTCTTTTATGACGTTCGTACTACTAATTGAATTATCATAAAACGACCTTAATACAGTTTTAGAGTAACTCTATAAGTACCAGGAATAGAGCACGTGTGTTCTCGATAAGATATAACGCGTCTTGAATAATAATCACAGTTACGTGTTTATTTATTAAGATTTAAAACGTGAAATACTAGTAAAGTTTTAGACTTTTCTGGTCCTTGGGGAACATGGAGCTCATTTAGTTTTACTATAACAGTATTCTGCTTAAGCCGGTGTAATGAAGTATTTCGACCCCCATAGAATAACGACCCCCCGGTCATTATTCTATAGAAAATGTGACTCCTTTCCTGTAAAATATTGACTCCCCTTATAAAAAACTGAATCCCTTTGAAAACTCTATAGAATAACGACCCCCACCCCCCGGTCATTATTCTATAGAATAACTGGCCACTCCAAGTAAAATACTGACTCCCTAAAGATGACTCCCTTCGAATCTCATAGAATAACGACCCGGTTATTATTCTATAGAAAAAGTAACACCTTCCATGTAAAATACTCACTGCGGAAATTACTACATTCGAACTCTCATACAATATCGATTCCCGGACATTATTCTATTTAAAAAAGTTACTCTTTCCGTGTAAAACACCGGCTCCTAAAAAGACTTTTGAAGATAATATCTATTAAAAAGTGATCCCCAGCAAACCTAACGGACAATTTTACTAGATCTACAACTCTAATACCCTCCATTGCCAATAGTTAACATTTTGATTGTACTACTACTACTCGCGCCGCTACTTCTATTGCTATTACTACATGTACTTCTTCTTCTTCTACTACTACTACTACTACTTCTTCTTCTACTACTACAACTGCTACTACTGATACTACTATACCTGCTTCCACTAATACGTCTTGTACATCTACCTCTTCTTTTCTTGCTGCTGTTGTTGCTGTCACTTATTCCTCTGCTGCTGCTGCTGCTGCTGCTACTGCAACTGCCACTACCACTGCCACTACTACTACTACTACTACTACTTTCTATTGTTGCCGCTACCGTACTTTACTGCCACTGCTAAGTATTGCAACTTCTATTAATACTAAGTTCTATGCTAGCAGGTTTTTTGTGCAGTTTTCTTCTGAAGAATTACTTCATACCGACGTTTGCAGGGATTATTGACACTGTTGTGTTTTGTGAACGTATTGTGAATTGTTATTTTCCTGAATAAAAATGTATACACCAAGATACAGCGTCTAGAAATAGAATCCCTTTTCCCGTTGCGGAATGCTCTGATTTCTGTGTCAAGTGATGGTATCTGGGGCTAATGGTCAAACGGAAGGACGGACTGACGGACGGACAAGGGCAAATCTATATGCCCCCCTCCCCCGAGTGGGGGCATAAAATGCAGTAATTAGGCCTTAGATACATGGTCGTTTTTTTATGGGAGTCAATATTCTTCGTGAGGTTCAGTTTACTTCACGTGGGGGAGTCATAGTACTATGATCTGGAGGTCATAATACTATGACCGGGGGGTCACTTTTTCTATAGAATAATGACCGGGGGGTCATTATTCTATGGCGGTCGAAATACTTCATTACAACGGCGCTGGGGATGGGGAGTGTAAGGGGTGTTGCACATTTAATTACCTCCCACGAACAGATTCATTCAAACATAGTTTGCTTTTATTTAGTTTGGTTGCGTTCGAAGCTTCTAAAGGATCTTTTAAATGCCATAAAAGTAGCATTTACAAGAAGTTTCGTTGAATTGTGACACAAATCAAATCACATTATTTAAAAAACGTTTAAGGATTGAAATATAATAAGGTTTTGTTTCAAGTTTAATTGATGTTTTAGGAATATGTAATTCCAAAGATTCGGATAAGTTCTTTTCAATTACTTAGAAAATGCTGAAGCTACTAAAATCTTAAAGCAGCAGAAAATTTAGTGTATTTGCAAATTCTGTAGTTTCTGACTTAGATACTGCCTTTTTACTTATACTGTCAACTTTACACGTTATAGCACTGATCTAAAGTATACGGGTAAGCAAATTGTTTTCTCTGTAGTCTCTCATACATTGTTAATATTTTTTCAGAAGCAGTATGTGTGCGTGCGTGCGTGTGTGTATGTTAAAACAGATATTACAAAAAGTAAATATAGTCAGCATTTTGAGAAGACTGTTAGTGTCAGATTTGCCTTTTTAATTGTGCCTGTTGACCCAGAAGGCTATTGCCTCTCATTTTTTACAAACTTTATGATATAAATGACTTAATGATAAGTTAAGCTTTATGAAAAAAATATACCCCCACATGTAGTTTGGGAGGCATATTGATTTAGTGGTGTCCGTCTGTCTGTCCGCCTGTCTCTATGTCACAAATTTCAAGAAAATCTTCAAACGCAACTGGATGGACTTACACCAAACTTCACGCGAGAGATCATTGCCAAGCCTAGTTGTGCTTATTGTCGGCATTTTCGGGTTTGATGATTTTCTGTGGAGGTACGGTCCTTGATTCGTCAAATTTTATGATGTTGTAGACACTTTTCTTATATTAATGGGCATTTTTCAATCAAACATTACAGGAGTTATCAGTGCCAAGCTTAATTGTGCATAGAGTTAGCATTTTTCGACTCGATGATTTTTAGCTGAGTTATGATCCTAGCTTCCTCAAACTTAATGATATTTTGGCCAATTCTCTTATACTTTTGGGCGGATTTCCACCAAATTTTAGTTATACTTTACCTTGTCCGGGTAATTGCTCCAATACAATCAGGAGGAAATAAACCAAACATTTTAAAATAATCATTGCCAAGCCTAGTTGTGCATATCATGGATATATTCTGGTTCGGTGTTTTTCAGCAGAGTTATGGCCCTTGATGTTTCATCAACTTCTCTTATATAATAGTGGGGAATTTCTACCTTACCTTACAGGAGTGATCAGCGCCAAGTCTTATTATGCATATTATTGGTGTGTTATGGGTAAGTGATTTTCAGGAGAGTGATGCCCCTTTATGTGTCAAATGTTATGATATTTTGGCCACTTCTTTCACATAATTAACTAATATTGGCAGATATCCACCAAGCCTTACAGGAGTTATCAGTGCCAAGCTTTTTGCTATACATGTCATTAGCAGGTTCTGATTTAGTGGTTTTCAGCAGAGTTATGACCTTTGATTTGTCATATGTTAACGTGTTTACACTACCTGCTGTGTACACATTGGGTTGAACTGTACCAAACCTCGCGAGTAATTTGTGTGAAGCGGAGTTGTGCATATTATCTTCATTCTTGTTAAATGATTTTTAGCGGCGTCATGACCCTTGATTTGTCAAATTCTTTGACAAGTGCTACTTCTCCTATACTACTGTTTTGAATTCTACCAATCTTCACAGGAGGCACCACTGCCAAGCCTAACTATGTATGTCTATGGAGGATTATGGGCAAGTAATTTTCAATGGTTTTATGGCCCATAATTTGTGGCATTTTGCAATTTCTTCGTGGTAAGTGGTGGGATACATATGCTTTTCGTGAAAAACGTTGCAATTACAGTATCTTACACACTTCATACTGTCCTTTCTGCATTGTTCGTTTTAATGAAGCTATATTTATATAACATTTCCTACATTCATACAATTTACAATGTTTCTTACAAATGAATTATAATCTCTGAAGAAAGTGAAATATTGGTATTTCCCGTAAATCACATAAACACATTCTTTGATCTATGTCTGTACCACTTTATAAAAACTATTGGCTGTAAGACAATACGAAAAATAGGCACGATATATAGATAATACATACAATATGTCTCTAACCCTGTCGTGTGAAAACCGCTTAATTACCGGCTGGTGAAAGAGAAATGTTCTTTAATTAAATCTGAGTTATGCCTTGGAGATATCAAAGATTGAATATAACCAGACAAGATGTCGTTAGGTATACACTTAATTCTCATTTTCAAGAACATAGTTGAACGAAAGCATCGTAAACAAGATGTATGTTTTTGCACAGACGCATTGTTTCAGAAATAATGTTTTCAAACAGTCATTTTGTCGTTGAATAAAATCATTGTTGGAGTTCAGATGCGAAGGAATTTTATCAGGAAGGCAAAGCCCGAATAACAAAATAATACGCATCTGAACGCCGAAATCACTATGAAAATCGGTTAAGCTGTTAGATTTAACTTTTACGCTACGTTACTGAATTATATGACGTCAACTTTCGCTTATAATAACGTCATAAGGACTGTCGTCGACGTGCTTTGTCGGGAAATTGAAAAGAATTGAGTGTCATTTAACATTCACGGCATTTCAAAGTAAAAAAAAATCACACTTTATACTTTCATTAAATAACACGCTATTTTGCTGTATAAAATGGAATGAGATCTCTGGTATAACGGCCTAGAAACATGTACATATCTTTGTTATAAATTATGTATAATTATAATGGTGTTTAAAAAAGACTGAATAAAACTATATTCTACTAGCAAACATAATTAACGTAATATTATAAACATGATTTCTATCAAAGAAATTTATATTATCATTACATTAATCGTGTTGTCACTTTTATTATCATTGTTATCATTATTATTATTTTATCAGTTATAATAATTACTTACTCGTTATCATTATTATTGTTATAAATATAATAAATATAATCAGCATTATATTGGTTATTACTTACTAAACTCGTTATTACCATAAGTTGTAATAGTAGTAGTAGTAGTAGTAGTAGCAGTAGTGTCATTGATGTCAATGATGTAATTTTAATTATAAATATTAAAAATTATCATCATCATTATATTTTTTTCTATTCCTTACTATAGCTTTTATTAGATCTATAATCATTACCATGGTTATTAATGTTGTTGTCTTCTAGTATTTTAATTCTTATTTCAATTCGTCTTTGGTATAATATCCGTACTTTGACTCAGCTATATTTTCTGGTAATTTGGGATTATGAGTCCGTTCCAGCTTTATGTTTAAGAGAGTTCAGCTTAAGTGGGGGCTTCGGGGTATATGTGGTGTTGCGCGTTTAATTACCTCCCATTAATAGATTCAAGTCGATGATGGGCTGCACTGTATGAAACAAAAACAAGGATGAATATCAAATAGGTAAAGCCACGTTCCTCAATCGCAGTCTCCCCAAAATGCAACACACACACACACAACCACTCAAACACACATAATCAGAGAGAGAGAGAGAGAGAGGGAGAGAGGGAGAGAGAGAGAGTGTGTGAGCAAATACACGAGAACAAAACGAACATACACATGTACACAGTCAGGCACCGACTTGGAACGGTCAATGGTTAAACCACCCCACCACTGGTGACCTTCTGCCGGTTTATAATGCGCATGCATCTACAATATTCCAAAGTCACACAACAGTTTAAACAAAAGATATCCCCGCCGGGCGAATTTCTAACACATGTAATGCAACAGACAGCATGGTCTCTTAAACACAAAAAATGCTCTTGTAAATTTAAATAAAAAGCAAATCTTAAGAACAAAAGAAAAATGCATGTAGTCATTGTCCGTTCAGAAGACAAAACATTAGGCGAAACACCCTTAAGGGCACGGCGGAACAGGGTGAAGACAGATATTAAAACAGCTCAGCCCCGGTGGTATTGACAAACAATCTATTATGCAGTCCTCCGCCCGTTCAAAAATCAAAAATGAAAACGTAGTGGCCAACTGTTAAAGGGTGTGGTTATCTAAAAACAGTTGGGTCATAACTCATAACTGCTTTTAACAAAACGTTTATAATTTTACAATATACTCTTTTAGGAGATTACCATAAAGCTCTGTACTTTAACTCAATATTGTTTCATTTTCTGTTCATTTGGGATCATCCAGTTCACTTAATCTTTATTTGTGATTGGAGTCCGCTTAGACCGGTGCTAGGAGGCGCGAATTGTATCGACGTTTGATAATATCTCATTAACAGGATACAATCAAGCCAACTTTATTTCTCATATCTTTATTTTCAGAGCTCCAAGAAGGAGATTTATGAGTAAATATTTTCATTAAAATACTACGGTACTAAGTATGAAGTACAGTAAATTTTTATTTGCAAAACATTCTATCGCAAGAATTATCAGTACGCAGAATTAACTTTCGAATGATTATTCATTTAATGATTTACTGCATTAAGGTAATTCTATGCATTTCGGTTTACCACTGAGCTAACTCCGGTAATCTCATAACGGTATGACCTAGATTTTAGACAAGACTTTAAGAAAAGGATGAAAAAAGCTGATTTTAGCAGGAAATCAAGTGTCAAGAACTCGATCTTAATTAGTGATATAACAAAGAAACATTCTCATTAACGCTGGATGATTCTATTATTTACTCAATGATGTAAGCGCAGATGTCAAGACATTCGGAGTGACTAGTCTTTTATATGTGAAGATTAATTTCTAAATAAAGCAATGTCTTATGTGATGGGAAACATTTGCCCTTTATTAGAGATTTGATTGGGTTAAAGTTTAATGGAAATCTGCAAAAGACAGACACAAGTATTTGTAAGTTAGAATGACAATTATTAGTTCCACATACATTCCTTGGGTCAAACTGTAAACTAATTTAAGAAATTCGTTAGAAAATATTCGCGCTAGTGAAAATATTGGTTGCTTTTTTCTTCTTTTTTAAAAGAGAAAACGAATTTTCTGTTGGAAACGAACTGTGATTTCACAATCAGAAAACTTACGTACAGTGCACATTTTAGCAGTTACGGAATATAACTTCTTTTATATCACACTATGTTATTGCTTACAAATTCAAATGAGCCGTGCCATTGGAATCCGCGCAGTCTGGTCAGGATCCATGCTGTTCGCTAATAGCTTCTCTAATAGCAATAGGCTTTGAAAGCGAACAGCATGGATCCTGACCAGACTGCGCGGATGCGCAGGCTGGTCTGGATCCATACTGGTCGCAAAGCCACTATGTTGGTTTTCTCAAGGCACGGCTCAAATATAATTGCTGCACAGGTTTCCATTTTGAATTACTTCTGTAATTTATTATGTTATATTTCAAGGTATTTGTATTTGTTCACCATCATTTTACTAAATGTCAACATAAGACTAATACGAAAACAGAACAGCCTTTAGAAACTGTAACAACAGTTTCATGTGCTTTTAGCCGAAATCGGTACATATTTAGGGGGGTGGGGAATGAAAGTCCATTAAAGGAATAAATACATGATTGTTACTTGTCCGTAACTTGACAAATATTGGCCATTTAGAGCCACCTTGAACAATATCAACTTGATAATTTTATGGCAGATACTGAAAATGGCTTGGTTTTAAACCTTGTAATACGTATAGTTTACAATTTTACAAAACGAAAATGTTTTCAACATAACGTCGTAAATCAACATCGAAATTTTGCCAAATGGCCATACTAGAAATTTCGAGGGATACAAACGCTCGTCTTGAATATTTTAGAGACATTTTAAGAATCAATTTACCTTTTCAGATTTCGTACTAGTCTGCTGAATAATAGCCGTGTTATTGTTTTAAATACATGGTTACTATTACGTGGGCTACCATTTTCTGAAAAGTAATAAAGTTGGTACCAGTATTAATTCAGGAACTTCAAACGCAGAATTATATAGTTACAATAACATTGACGATATTTTGCTTAAGGTTATAACTGATTTTGCTTTCAAAGAAAATGTTGAAATAGTAATGATTATTGTTCTTATTACGTATTTGTATAACTTAGGTTAAATAATGCTCCTATTATCAATGTGGCCTTCGGACAAAAGCAATGATTTTAAAGGCACCAAAGAATGTAACAAAAAATAAAGACATAGCCGACAAATATATACATGAATATTTTAGGTACTTCACACCGTAATATAAGTAATTAAAATTGCATTACCCATTCAAGTAAATATGTTTCGTTGTAATTAAAGCTGAAAATGATATACTTTATCATTCTGTGATTAAGCTCACGTACACCAAACATATTTCTGTGGACGTTAAACATAAATATCTCTGTTTTTGTTAAAGAACAGCTTCTCTACTCGAAATAGAAAACTAATAATGGAATCCTCCTTGAAACTCTTGTGTAACAAATGTTATTCGGCTCCACACGCAGAAAGAACAGATGTCACAAACAAAGACAAAGTACCAATCTGCCATAAAATCATTTGTTAATGACTCCACAAAAGAAATGAACTAAACAGAACGGTATAGAACCATTTTTAGCTCATCTGATTTTTTGAAAAAAAATGATTAGTTATTGTCATCACTTGAGCGGTTGTCGGCGTCGATGTCGGCGTCGGCGTCGGCGTCGGCGTTGCCTGGTTAAGTTTTATGTTTAGGTCAGCTTTTCTCCTAAACTATCAAAGCTATTGCTTTGAAACTTGGAATACTTGTTCACCATCATAAGCTGACCCTGTATAGCAAGAAACATAACTCCATCTTGCTTTTTGCAAGATTTATGGCCCCTTTTGTACTTAGAAAATATCAGATTTCTTGGTTAAGTTTTATGTTTAGATCAACTTTTCTCCTAAACTATCAAAGCTTTTGCTTTGAAACTTGGAATACTTGTTCACAATCATAAGCAGACCCTGTACATCAAGAAACATAACTCCATCTTGCTTTTTGCAAGAATTATTGCCCTTTTTGGACTTAGAAAATCAGTTTTCTTGGTTAAGTTTTATGTTAAGTTCAGCTTTTATCCTAAACTATCAAAGCTATTCCTTTAAAACTTGCAACACTTGTTCACCATCATAAGCTGACCCTGTACAGCAAGAAACATAACTCCATCCTGCTTTTTGCAAGATTTATGGCCCCTTTTGGACTTAGAAAATATCAGATTTCTTGGTTAAGTTTTATGTTCAGGTCAACTTTTTCTCTTAAACTATCAAAGCTATTGCTTTAAAACTTGCAACTCTTGTTCACCATCATAAGCTGACCCTGTACAGCAAGCAACATAAGTCCATCCTGCTTTTTGCAATAATTATTGCCCCTTTTGGACTTAGAAAAATCATTTTCTTGGTTGAATATTATGTTTAAGTCAACTTTTCTCATAAAATATCAAAGCTATTGCTTTAAAACTTGCAACAGTTTTTCACCATCATAAGTGGACACTGTACATCAAGAAACATAACTCTATCCTTCTTTTTGCAAGAGTGATGGCCCTTTTTAGACTTAGAAAATCATGGGTAGGACAATATTTCTATTATACAAAAAAAATCAGATGAGCGTCAGCACCCGCAAGGCGGTGCTCTTGTTTAACATGCAATTTGATGCATTTTACAATAGAACCTTGGATATATAACATTATGTGGATCAAACTTTAACTCTTAAATGGTTCTAGACTAGCAATGTTGTTATGCAATAGTAATAATGTTATTGTGAAAAGCAATGAAACATACAGAAGAAAGAAAAACTTATTGGACTACTTACTAATCAAGTAAATGGTATAAAATAGGCACATTATTCTGTATACTTATATCACCAAATCAGAAATGTACAATTGATTTGTCATAGTCCTCTTGCGTCTTGCATATTTGCAATACATAAATATTAATAGGATTCAAGGAGTTGAATGTGTTAGTTTAACTTCAATATGTGAAGGACAATGATGAGTGTCAATGTGAATCTTACAATATATTGTTGTTCTTTGACAAATTATTAAGTATAGAGTAGATCACAGATCATTTGTATTTGTAGACAAGAGTCATCGAGTTAAATCAGTTGTATATTTTGCTTAGACTAACAACTGAATTGGTCTATCTGATTAAGACCAAGGAAAGCACAGACAGACATAATATGAAAAAGCAGAATCTTCAAGAAGTTTCATATATTAGGTTTAATTTGCTGAGTAAATTTTGTACAGTCAATAAATTATGTACAGTCAAACCTGTCTATAAAAACCACCCTTGAGAGAGCAAAAATGTGGTCTTTATTGGGAAGTGCTCTGTTAAAATACACTGTAAATGTTAAAATGGGAAATAAAACATGTGGTCTTTAGAGCCAGGTAATCTCTGTTCAGAGGTCGTCTTTAACACAGGTTTGACTGTATGTTACTGTTGAATACCATCAATACGAAACATGATGCTGAATTGTTTTCTCTCAGGTGTTTATCACATTGTACATTTATTTTACCATCAAGAAATTAAATTATATGTTTAATCTGTGAAATATGTGTTTTACGACGGTGAACGCAGTTACTATTTGTGAGCTGTAACGTTAAAGAATAATAAAGCTGAAAATTTTGTCTTTGTTAAAATATTATCTATTAGTCAGTTTCAGGAAAATATCATCACACTAGTATTGATTTTGACGAAAGAAGAGATATCGCTATTCGTATGAAAGTACACGATGTAAAACACCTTCGTCTTATAAATTAACCTAAAGCCTGATGGTGGCAAGTGATTCTGCCTTTGCGACATCGGCCGTAAAGGCTGATCATGGTCTGCACTGTTCGCTATTCAGTCAGTAAATTTTAAATTAACAAGCCTTCGAGTAATAAATGGTATTGCCGGAATTGAATGATTAACTAGTCCATTTTGGAATTTAGTAGGTTAAAAATTAATTGAGTATATCGCTACAAGTAAAGGACCTTTTAATTGTTACTTTTTATTTAGATCTAAACTGTATTCAAGTTTAGGACGTTCTGAATTCCTACAATTCCGACGTGTATTGAATATATACGTACCCACAAATAGAATAGAAAATTTAAGTCTATAAACTATAACTATTACTCTCTTGAATTCCTTTGAATAAGATTTTACTCATGATCTGCATATATTTTTACTTCTAAAAACGATTAAACAATATTAAATACAAACGGCATGTTGAAGGTTCCGTTTACAAGTCCCGATTTATAGAACAGTCATATTTCCAAATGACAATAGAACTATATTGATATTTAATTACGTGTACGGGTATATTTTTACTCTTATATTTCCATAAGCATCTGTGATGATTAAATGAAATTTCATCTGAAATCTGCTGAACATGTTTCAAAACCATTAAGATTAAAGAATTGTTCTTTAAGTTTGAAACAAGACCCTTATTAGTACATGTACGCATAAAGATTTGGTATACGTGCGACTCCACGATCCTGACGAACTAAGTATTAACATTGTGTCCGTGACTCACTTACTTAGAAAATGTTATGGAAATGACATCTGGTTATTTTGAATTTTATTAAGGTTTAGCTTAGAAAACTTTCTCTGTTAGTCTAAAATTCGTGAATTGGGGTTTGGTTGCAATGTGCGGTTTTCTTACTATGATTACTGAATTATAATAATGGCAAAGTGCATTGTGAATTGTTATTTTACATAAACACGTGTTCAACGAGGTCCTGAAACAACAATTCATCATATAAAACACTAATAACATTTTAATTTTACAAAACAATTATTCTACTGTAGATGATGTGATATAAGCGGCACCAGGTTGTGTTATAATTTATGATTAATGTTTGATAGAAAATGAAATATTCTAAAAATAAAATGCTTTACCACACAACCCTCATTTGAAATGTCTAAAATACTACAGTTCTCGTACAATCATTTAAAAAAACAATAACGTAACTACACGTATAAACGTAAAACTTGTGTCGTTTTTTTCTGTACATCATAATCATTAATTTAAGAGTAAAGACAGAGATCACATTAGTTGAAAGTCCAACGATAGTAACATATTAACATTTATCTCACTTACCTTTAGGGAAAAGCAGGTAAAATGCGTTAACAGTTACAAATGTAGAGGTCATGGTTAACAAAAACAGTTGTTAACCATAAAACTTAAATATTTCTTTAACATAATGTCAAATACTTGATAGAAAATCGAGTTGTTTCCTGTTTACCATGTTGAACTCAACTCACATAATTTTGGAAGCGTCATGAATGTTATATTAAGTATTTCACCTACAAAATTGTTCATTTGTTTGCAAGACATAGTATCAAATCATCGGAGCGAAAATGCTAATTTTCATTTATAGTTGTTTTCTCGAAAACAAAAATATCAAAATGTAATTACTGATTACGTGTAGATTCAAGTACTAGAAAATGCAAACGGCAATAAAACGGACAAGAACATTAAGAGTTCAAAATTGTTTAAACACAAAATCATACTCTGAAAGATAGTGCAGGGAAAAGTGTGAGTTGAAACTGTTTAAAAGCATCAGATTTATACAAAATGAGGAAGCTCCGACTATTTAACCTTTAGCCTGCTGGCGGCAAGTGCGTATGCCTTTGCGACCAGTGCAGACCAAGATCCGTGCAGGCTGATCATGGTCCGCACTGTTCGCTATTCAGTCAGTTAATTTTCAGTGACTTTGGCGTCACCAGGTCAAAGGTCAAGGTCACCAGGTCAAAGGTCAAGGCGCTGCGGGGGGGGGGGGGGGCGGGGCATTTGTCACCATTAGTGACAGCTCTTGTTTTTAATTATATTTTCTGGGTTCAGAGTCACACTGACACAAAGTAGATCACACATGGCAACTTTTGCAGTTTTTGATCACGCCCAAAGTTCCAACGTGCCCCTCCGGGCATTGTTCAAGACTTTAGCGGGCACCGACCTTCCCTATGCCAGCTGGATGACTTATTCACATGAAGAATTATATACCCAAATTGAGATGTCGAGCCCACTTCGGAAGGGGGCAGGTAGTTTGAAGTAAGCGACCTTATCTATTCGCCCCTAATGTGTTTATTAATTGTTTACACATAATAAGGGTCTCAACGTGTTTTTGTACAACATGATGTATAGCTACCCATTCGTGAAGCTCGTATTTGGGTAGCTGTATTCGAAAGTACAGACACTTGGACATCTGTTACATATCTTGAATATCAGTGAAAGTCATAGCTAAAGTGACCAGGATATCAAACTATAACAGACTGAGATGATATTCATGTTGAAAATTACATCTTAGATGATATTGACGCAGTCTGTCCGGAATACGTTCTGTGCCTCTCAAATGCTTAACCAAAATCAAAAGTTAAGTTATTAAATACACTGAAAATAGCCACATCGAATAAAGAAGGGTAGTTTTTCAGTTTTTGGTGGTCATCATGGCGACCATCTTAGATTTTCTCGGGCTTCATCATGATGCGACACCATCACCCTCGGTTTTCCTATACCTTAGATGTTTCTCTAATCATTTCTAGAGGAAGTTCTCTGGAACTCTCGTGCACACAAACACCCCCCCCCCCCCCCCCCCCCCCCCCCCCAGGGACTGGACTACAAGGAAAAGTGGTTGCAAAGTATACCACAACACCTATTTTGGATGAAAACTGACACATGAATTCGAGGTTTCGGAAATAGTGGAAGAAATGTCAATTTGGCGAAATTTTCGAAGTGAAATAATTTTGTCAAAACAAATGTTACTGCTTTGTCTGGTATGATAACTTGTCTTATGATGCTTAAATATTTTTTTGTAAGTTTCAACATGATATATGTGTAATATTATGTTTCAGAGAAAGAAATGGGACGGGACTGGACGGGACGGGGCAATTCTGTCAAAACATGCCAGGGTTATGGGACCTGGTTTGTGCATTCGTCTTACAATCATAAATCATACCGTAAGATCAATATGATATATGTATGAGTTCCAGATATAGGACGCGACGAGACAAGTCACTTCTATATAGCTTCCTTCCCCACCCCCATCAAAGTTCGGTAGGGTATAAATATAACGAAAAACATTTGATGCATAGAATTAAAGTCGCCGTAAAAACATTGAATTTGCCTTAACAAGGTAGTAACAAATTGACTAAAACTGCTTATGATTGATAGGTGCCCAATACATTATTAAGTTGCCCAATGCAATTTTATAATTGCTATATAAATTCATTTTCTATATTTATGCATCTACACACTAGTTTCAATGTATGCATGCTCAGTATCAAAAACACATAATTAATTCCTGTCCAATTGCTGTAACAATGTTTCTAAAAAATTAAAATAACATACATTGTTAAAGTATGTGTTCCAGACATAAACGTGAACGGTCGGGTGTATTTAGAACGGGTCGTATGGTCGGGGTTGTCATGTGGCGCGTTTTCGGGTTATTTAAAGCACTAATTCCAATGTGATCAATTATTAAATGCATACATATATCTCAAATTAACGAAAATTCGGCAAAGAAATCGAAAACAATCGTACATGGTTCTTTCAGTTTTCTTTAATATATACTTTACACTATCATTCTTCGTTTTTTTCTTTCGTTTGATTACGTATATTGGGAATTACCAGTTTACCTGTTATTTACACTATGCTTTAACTCTGGGACATGATAGGATTCAGAGTGGAGTTTTGCGCGCAATAACCCGATATTAGCTACCCAGTAATTTAAAAGCTTTTGCCACTGACCGTTCCAAGACGGAGTTTCTCTTTGTTCCTTTACCTTCGTTTATGTATATTTTGTGTGAATATCTATCGCCTATAAATCAACAAATATACTGTTGTAGAGTTTTGTTTGCAGGAGTTTGCGTTATTCAAACGAGACTATTCCTGTTCGATCTTTGTCCATTCTTTGTGCATGATACGATATTTGGAAAACAAGCATAATCGCTCTAAATCAACAGAGTTAATTTGTCATGATTCCAATGGAGTTAGTTTGACATGGTTCCAGTAGTTTGACATGATTCCAGTAGCGTTAGTTTGACATGATTCCAGTAGCGTTATTTTGACATGATTCCAGTAGCATTGGTTTTACATGATTCCAGTAGCGTTAGTTTGTCATGATTCTAATGGCGTTTGTCATATAATAATGACCTCTCCACATCCGTTTCAGAAACAAAATTGTGGCGACCAACAAAATTTACAGAAGTTCCTATTTAAATAAGAAAAAGTTATCGATTCTGAATCATATAAGTTTGAATACATTGAACAGGTTTGAATTAACCAGTGCTGTTTCGCAACTGCTCGTTCTAAGGCGGTTTCAACATTGTCCCTGTATTTGTTCGTTCTGACCCCGTTGTTTATTTTTCGGCGACGCCGTCTAAATTCGTTTTGGCGTTTTCCTATGCCACGTGACTTCAGTTTGCCAATCAAACTACTTGATAACGCATTATAGATAATTTATCAAAACGGAAGATTTATGCAACACTCTGCCTGACTGGACGAGAGTGTCAATTTCTTTCACTCTGTTGACTGTGCTACGCTGAGTGAAATGTAGACAAAGCGTTTATCCTAAACGACGCTGCTCACAGTTTTAAAGCCAACTTTGGCTCAGTATATTTAGCAAGAATATTGATATATCTCAAAATAATAAGTAAGTTTAATAAATATGATAAAAACCTGTTCAAATACCAACATATATCAAATTAAAGAAAGAGCTGAATACGGTCTGCGTATCACATGAATAAGGGTGTGATAAGAGTCTTTTATGTAGAGAAGTACTTTTTAAGGAGGTAGGTTACCTTGTTACAAGGGTAAATTCAAATTAGTTGAACCGCAGCATTTTTTTGTATTTCGTGTAATATGAAGTTTTAACTGCTACAATTTCAATTTCGTTTGTCTCTGTCTCTTCAAGTTCAGTTTTTATCCAGGTTTGAAGAACATGACCCTCCAAAGGTATTTCATATTGAAAGAAGAAGGAAAATACTGATATTTAACACTTTTCAGTGTATTTTAGTTTCATTGATATCCGTAAAAGTCTGCATAATTGATAATTTAACTAGTATGCACGTTGGCTTTCTAATATAAGCTTAAAATGTATATGTCGCGGGGCTCGAGTTTCCATGGTAACGCATTTTCTCTCATTTTTAAACAACTTTGTATAAAAATACGGGTTTTCGACGGCTTCAGTGCCATTGTGTAAATGACCAACATGGAATATTTGGGTAATATTATCAGCAAAATACCAAGCACTTTACATGGTACCCTATTTTTCTCAAAGTTTAAAGTAACCATGGCAACAGAGATGTTTAAAATAGCTTATGTCTTGCTTTTTGTAGTAATTTCTTATAAAAAAATATTGAATAAGATTATCTTTCTAGTTAATGTAGCTTTAAAACATATTATTTCTAACGTAAGTTATATTTTCGTGTTATTTGCATTTATTCAAAGAAATTTCACAGCTTAGAATACTTACAGCAGTACCCTTCGTCTGGCATTTTTCATGGAAAAATCGTTCAGCATGCTGTTTTTAGTCTCATGGATATTGTTGAAATGAAAATAAAAAGCCGAAGCTGTGTTTCTTAAATAGACCAGTGTCAACGCTATTGAATTTCACATTTAGATATATAGGTCACGGGCTTCGTTTTCATGGTAACATCAATTTAATTCAAGAAACCACAATTTTCTACTGAAATTTGAACAATTTTAGATCTTAATTTAAGTACATAAGTAACAAATTATCAACGGAACCTGAAAAATAGGTATTACAAATCAAACTGCTAGATTTTTTATTTGAAAATGACCGTAACAAGTAACCTTTCACCCAACTATATTCCAAATAACTTGGTTACCATCGTCCATTTTCTTACATTCCTCATAACATTTCAATATAACTACACAAAAGAAGCAAAATATTGATTATTATTCAGAGCAATAGACTCATAAAAATATTTCAGCAAATAATGGTTATTTGAAAATAGTTGAAATAAAGTAAATGCACAGAATTACGTACTTTCAAGATAAAAGCTATTAATTTAGCGCGGTAACTGACACGTAACGTCATGACGTCAATGACGTCATTTAAAAGCAACATTGTTTTGAAGCGTTTCTGCGGCAATTTATTCATTATTTCTGCATTATTAAGCCATAAAGCATCAGATCGAAGACAGGTTCATGATTTGTTTTCAGAAGAATGAATATACAAACACATTTAGTTTGTCGTAAACGTCGTCGTAAATCGTCACGTAAGCTTCCGGTTGGACATGCGCACATACAAATATGAAGGTAACCTACCTCCTTAAAAGATTTTCCTTGTTACAATTGTCGTCTGTATATGAAAAGGTTTCTTGCTTTTGTGACTTATTCAGTTTGCATATTAAAATGAGTACTTGTTTGCTTTGATATATTTGTTACAAATTATTTAACTGATTTGTTATATATGAATAATTTTTTTTAGTATTGTATGCAAGTATTGAAATCAGTTGAAATCTGTTTCATTATATATATGCTATATAATGACTGAATCTCATTTTACACTGAAATGAAGGTACGTTGCATACAGTTTATCTATGTGATATAACTACGGTCAAACTTTGCTTATGCGGTCAAAATTTGCTTATGAAACAGAAATATTGAAATAATAACAATTGTATGTTTTGCTTGACCTTCACTTTTTATTTTAGAAATAAATAAAAATAATAAATAAAAAAATCCTTTATTTTTTTTCTCATGTATTCTAATCAAACTTGATTTGTAGCATCTTTATTAGGCCCGCAGCCAACTTTGTTCAGCTGGGACATTTGACCCCTTTTAGGGGCTGCTAGAGCTAAAACTAGAAATGCCTTTATACAGCGTCTCATGAACAGCTTGGTGGATCTTTGTTATACTTGGTCTGGAGCATCATTATATGGTCCTCTTCCAAATTTATTTATATAGGAACTTGGGCCCTATTAGGGACCACTATAGCTAAAAGTAGATATGCCTTTCTTCGCATTAACCACTAATTTATGTGAAGCAGACAGTCATCTTTATATATGAGCGCACATAAAAACAAAAAGATTTATTTTACTTCTCCATAAATGGAAAAATATGTATGGATTGCTTCTAGAAATTCGTAAACTGCCTATCAAGGAAATGCGCCGTGTATAATCGGTGCAACTGATTACGTTTTCAAGTTAGGAAGGAAGAAAATTTTAGAAGTATGTAATGGTAAAAGTCGGGATTAGAGAACATATGAACAGACAGAAGAATAGAAAGAATAAAATATTGAACTTGACCACATATTACTATTGGATCAAAAATAAAATGAAAGGAAACTTCTACAATTCACAATGTATATTCAGAAAACTGTAGTCGAATTTATAGAACTGTAAACTATTGGGCAATGACTTATTTTGTAATTTGTTGACAATTCTAATATGGATATTAGCTATTTCTTGTCGGAACAAAGAATAAGGGATCAATATGTAAAGGAATGGCAAATGACCGACCATAAATGCTACACCTTAACTCAAATGTTATGCAAATTTCGAGGACATATTTAACTTTGACAGTTATTTGCGTAGTATCAACTGTTTAAGAAATTTATACTAGATTTAGTTGTGTTAGAAATCAATAAAGAACAAACGGGCAGTAGCAAAAACGTGAAACTGGCAGTAGCAGTAGAAGTAGTAGCAGTAACAAAATAAGAAAATCCGACATTGGCAGTAGCAGAAGCAAAGTAAGAAAATCCGACATCGGTAGTAGCAGTAGCAGTAGCAAAATAAGAAAATCCGACATTGGCAGTAGCAGTAGCAAAATGAAAAAAAATCCGACATTGGCAGTAGTAGTAGCAAAATAAGAAAATCCGACATTAGCAGTAGCAGTAGCAAAATAAGAAAATCCGACATTGGCAGTAGCTGTAGCAAAATAAGAAAATCCGACATTGGCAGTAGCAGTAGCAAAATAAGAAAATCCGACATTGGCCGTAGCAGTAGCAAAATAAGAAAATTCGACATTGGCAGTAGCAGTAGCAAAATAAGAAAATCCGAAATTGGCCGTTGCAGTAGCAAAATAAGAAAATCCGACATTGGCAGTAGCAGTAGCAAAATAAGAAATTCCGACATTGGCAGTAGCTGTAGCAAAATAAGAAAATCCGACATTGGCAGTAGCAGTAGCAGTAGCAAAATAAGAAAATCCGACATTGGTCGTAGCGGTAGCAGTAGCAGTAACAAAATAAGAAAATCCGACATAAGCAGTAGCAGTAACAAAATAAGAAAATTCGACATAAGCAGTAGCAGTAGCAAAATAAGAAAATCCGACATTGGTAGTAGCAGTAGCAGCAGCAAAATAAGAAAATCCGACATAGGCAGTAGCAGTAGCAAAATAAGAAAATCCGACATTGGCAGTAGCAGTAGCAAAATAAGAAAATCCGACATTGGTAGTAGCAGTAGCAAAGTAAGAAAATCTGACATTAGCAGTAGCAGTAGCAAAATAAGAAAATCCGACATTGGCAGTAGCAGTAGCAGTAGCAAAATAAGAAAATCCTAAATTAGCAGTAGAAGTAAAAAAACCTGACCTGTCACTATTTTGCCTAGTTACGTTACATGCTTCTAAAGTACCTCCTTACATATTTTAAAGCGGCTTTAACCTTTACCATGCTAGACACTATCGATTCTGCCGTTGCGGCCAGTGTAGATCATGATCAGCCGGCACATCCGTGATCCGTGATCTATGACCGCCACTTTTCCCTATTCAGCCAGTATCTTTTTGGTAAGCACCCCTTTTAACAGTTAATGGTACTGTCCAAACTGGAAAGTGGACAAGTTCATAATAGAAATTTAGCAAGGTGAGGGTTAAAGTTAAGATTAATCATAAGATGTATCCAGATTTCGAGACTTTACTTCAAATATTAAATCAAAAATCATATAGAGATTACGATTCGTTTTAATTTGTAAAAAAAGAAAAAACATGATTAAGCAGTCGTGTTATGCCACTGAAAAATCGTGGCATTTTATTTAAGATAAAATAAGACACCGTTTTCAAGTGTAAAAAAGACACCGCATATAGATAGATGTTTGTGACCTTTAAATATCCTTGTTCACCATGTGAAATTGATATAAAACTGAAGTATGTGCAGCACACAATACATTATCAATATTGGAATACTAATGAGCAAACTGGTATATTTCATCAACATTATTCTCTTCTGCCTTTTGTTAAAGAGACATCACTGTTTTAACTATAGAAATTCGTATAATGCTTAACTGAAAAAAAAACAAAGGCAAAGTGTCAAAATATATTGCGCATATATTTAATTTTTATCATTTTGATGAGACATGCCATAAATACGAAGAAACAAGATCCTAGTCTTGAAGAGTTTTATTTATATTGATTGAAAATACCTTTTACAATTTGCGTTTTTCTTTTCTGAGTGACCTGACATCTGACTTTGATTCAATGCTGATTATATCTTGTTTTTAATAACGGTGTGAGACTTATCATTTTATTTCGTCACAAATATCTAAATGCAGTTTCCAGTTGATTAGCCGTAAACTTTGTTTGCACTTAACTGGTCCTGCCGAAAAGTTGGAATAAAAGATATATTTACCATAGTGTTCCCTGATAATACTATACTGCAAGCTTAATATCTAAAGTTTTTGTGTGTTTAGACGGGTATATACCACACTTGGAATTCTTGCAAATCCACGAATCGCGATAGCGCTAACGATTATTGTATAATTTGCAAGACGTCCAAATGCGAATTGTACTCGTTTGACGTATTCATTATATTTACAAACTATTTGAGCTTGCTACAAACATGAGTTTTCTTACAGAATGCATCAGACAGTCAATATTTCTGTCAGGCTATCAGTCTGTCAAATATCTAAACTATAAAGCAAAAGTACGCGCCTTTCCTTAGATAAGTGTTGTTCTACATTTACATTTACAACATTCTTAGATCCAGAAAAATATCACATAGTGGTAACGAGTTGTTGTTGTCTTGGGGCTACGGCTCAAATCCATTAAATTGTATTCAGTTAATTCGAGTTCCCATATATTACAGTTCAGTGTAGTGAAACTTTACGGTCAAAAAAAAATAGTTTAACTATAATTTGATATGCAATGTTCATGTGCAATTTTCGGGAAAATGCCACGCTTGATATTAATGCAACCATTTTGTTTATACGAAATTCTAACACGATCCGATTCATTTTCCTTTTAAAAAGGAAGGCAGAAAACAGAGAATTATTATACATTATTATTCAACTATACAATATTACACACTGTATTAGACCAATTGCAAACATCATATGAAACAGACAGAGCTAATACAAAACATAACTGAGCCAATATGAGAAAAACAGGGCCAATACGAGAAAAACAGGGCCAATACGGAATTCAAGCATTTTGATTGGTTCAAAAGGGAGGGCCAATACGGAGAAATCACTTCCGTTAGATTTTTAAATGACGCCATTTTGTTTTACATCAGAGTTATAGATAACATTTTTTCTTTCACATTTTGACAAAAAAAACATTTAACATGTTCATGTAATAACAAAGTATAACTGAGCGGGGTGCACGTCTTCATAGATTACAATGATACTTTCGCTTATTCGGTATTGTGTAAAATGCAAGTGTTTCCTGTCAGAAATTCTGGCAGTTGTCAAGGAAAATAATGAGAAAACAAGGAAACTCAGATTAATTAAAAGGATGAGACTTATCTTTAACAGACATTTTGATAGTGTGGACTATTTGTGCAATGATAAATAGCGATTGAAATGCGGGAAAATGGATGAATAAATTGGCGAACAAGAGTGTCAGTTGTGAACTGCAAACAATTTCGCATAAGAATTAAACGAGGTATGGGAGTGTATAATGTGTGCTTGGTTGGTTGTATTATCTTGATCAACACATATGTGTACAATTTTGTGTCTCGTTGCCTGCAGCCTAAAAGGAAATGATATTAAAGCAGTTTTGTCACAGTTCACATGATAACATAACTCACTACTGTAAAGAAAATAAATAGGAATTCAAAAAATAAGGTAAGTTCTAGTTACTCTTGATTATGTCACATCAAAAATATCTCTCAAAATTATTCTCAAGTACCCACATACAACTCATTCTGTTTTACCGGCTAAAATGATTATGATTTCTAAAATAAGTCTAAACAACTTGTCAAGTTTTTTTACCCTGAACGCGCATAACTGCCATAAGGTAACTCGCTCACTAGTGAGTTCTTGTACTGTTACCGCCAACAGTCGAAAGTTGAATAATAATATTATCATTAATCAAGCGATTTCATATTGGCCTAGTTATTTGTCCTCGGGCAGTCGTATTGGCCCTCGGCCTACGGCCTCGGGCCAATACGACAACCCTTGGACAAATAACAAGGCCAATATGAAATTGCTTGATTAATAACATTATATTATTTTATGTTTTTCGGTTGTTTATCGAAATATAACGGTGAATTATATCCTGATAAACTCACTGGCCACTCAGTGAAAATTATCTAATCTGATACCCGGATTAACGTCAAAAAGTTTACCGAGCGTACTGAAAGCCGGAAACAATATGACGATGACGTCGTTAAAATGACGTCATCTTTGCGATGCTTCCTCATAAAATTTCCCGCAAGTTTCGACATTTTATTGAAATAAACACAACAAAAGTAGAGTTTTAGATATAAAATAAACAGAAAAATTGTTGGTATCGATGTAATATCACGGTAATTTCACTCGTGAACACCAAAAGTTATTTTCACTCGTGGCTGCGCCACTCGTGAAAATATCACTTTTGGTGCCCACTCGGTGAAATTATAACGTGATATTACACCGAAACCAACAATTATCCTCTATATAAATCATTGTTCTGACGTCACAATTATTACGCCATGGCGTCAAACCGCATAGCGGCGCGTTGGAAAAGAAACCGATTGAAAACGGGCAGATATTTAATGAATGTAGTCAAGGATGTACTTAAAAATCTTTGGTAACGTTTAGAATCGAAATAATATATCTCATTTAGTGATTTGCTCTTGAATAAATCATTGTTTGTCGTTCAGATACGTATTATTTTATCACTCGGGCTGCGCCCCCGATATATAATTCCTTCGCATCTGAACTCCAAACAATGATTTATTCAACGACAAATCACTGAATGGGATATATTATTTCTTAGATAAACGTCGTTTGTCTTTGTCATAACTTCAGCTGTCTGTCTCAAGTACGGACAGTCTAATCAAATAAGAGAATAAGAACATTTCACAAAAGTAACTGCTGTTTGAAGGAGAGAAAAAAAAACATTCTTAATTGAGTGCTTGATAATTCCGTTATTGATGATAGGATTTAAGCGAATATCATTGATTTCTGTTTCTGGCTTCATCTACAGTAATTAATGTATTGCTTTTAATTTCCTAAACAAATATCCGGATAAATCCTAGTATTTTTCATACGTCTTTGGCGAGAAGATATCTGACCTTTCTCGGATCTCTAATTGGTTGGCAGTTTATATTTATACGTACAACTCAGTCAGTATGTAGAGGCAATATCTTATATATTATAAATAAGTTTCATCCAGTTCGGGTATATAATATAACTTTACATTGGTTAGACAATCAGGCTTTTTCTTACTGAACAGCCACTAACCTTTGTTTCTGTAATAACAGGCATTTGTGTAATTTTGCAATATAAATTATTGCATTGCGTGCAAAATATCATTATGGACATCTTTTCTTTAGTTTACAGGCCCCTTACTTTAAAACAATATTTTTCAAAAACAGTGAGAAAGATATACTGCTGTATACATCATTATATCATTCTTATCTATAAGAGTAAATAAACCTGTTTTTACCAAACCACTCGCCAGAACGTGTAGGGACTGTCAATTATTACAGCCGAATATAGGCTGTTTCCCCTAGCCCAAAATAGCTATATTTTCTCCTAAAATTGTTTTCCATTATAGAATGTCATTTTCCCGTTGGAATTTAAAGAAAATGTTATAGTACGCATAGTGAATAATTTTACGAAAGTTTGCGTTTATACATATTTTGAAACCACAATTACCGCCATGTTGTTTCAAATTTACAATTCGAGCAGCTGTTATGGGCTGCGAATTATGTCAAACTAACTATATTTACTTCCCATCAGGTGCTATGTTATAAGGGCTCTTCAAACAGTTCGTGCAAAAAGGTACTGTGCCCGTTATCGTGAAAATCCGTTTTGGGGTTTTGTCCGGATACGAGTTATATGACCCTGGGAAGTGTCTACGCCTTTTAGTATCTTGAGCAATGAAATGGGTCTCATCACTAAGGTAACTATGTCTCAGACTAGGTGAAAGACTATGTATATTATGTCCTATGTTAGACCTGGTGAGAGCATATATCTCATACATAATTTTTTCTCTGGCTACCTCGCCTACGAGGGACGTTCAATATGTAATGTTACTCTGTATGTAGTTCCGTAACCGCTTGTTATTTTTAGATGCGGGTTTCGGCACATTATAGAGCAATTTATTGGGAACACAATGCTATATACATTATAAAAATCGGTAGATTCAAAATTAAAATATAATAATTTGAGTGAGGTGTACTCGGGTATACTGGACACTTTTATGTTCAAAATATTGAAATTGTAATATGCAATTCCTTGATTCTGCTATTCAACAACTAGAACTATAGTTCAATTTTCAGTTTAAACAGAGAAAACAAATCATGATCTTCACAAAAATATATGAAAACTAAAACAAAAATGTTTATAACAGTTTTAAATTGAGTGTGTATAGTTTTACTCGAAAAATGATAAGGTGAGTACAATAAGCCTCTGCAATTTTGTCAGGCGCGATAATCATCGTTTAAAAAAATCTTGTATTTTAAGTTGATACTAGTATCTTAATTCTCGATTGCGAAACTAGTTCTTACAACTTAGATTAATCGCTCTTAACACTCATTCTAGATGGAATCAACCTCGAGTTTAGATTGTTTAGTTGTGTTGTAAAATTAAAAATGCAATAAATAGTTTAAAACAAACGCAAACTCATCACAAATTGCTGTACCTCGTACAAAAATGATAAAATTTTGTGATTTTACAAGTTATTCTATTTTTCTGAGATTATTGATATCCAGGACAAACCTAAATTATAATTATTGTCTAGTATACCTGAGTACACCACACTCAAATAATTATATTTTTACTTTGAGCCGATTTTTATAATTTATATAGCATTGTGTTCCCAATAAATTGCTCTATAATGTGCCGAAAACCGCATCTAAAAATAACTAGCGGTTACGGAACTACATATGGAGTAACATTACATATTGAACGCCCCCCGTAGATGATTCGTGTACCAATGGTTCGTAAATGATTTCAATCATGCGCTACATAATTTCAGGGGTCGGGCAAATCACTCAATGTTTCAAACTAACAACCTTCAACTAATGATTATCAGCTCAAACTCCAATAGGCTGGAGACGATATACTTGACTGGTTCTTTTGTTGTCGTTCCCATGAATCAATAACATACGAGTCCTTTTAATTGAAGCTGAAACTCAATATGATTGCCCTGACTCCTGGATACTCAGCGCCTATATGCTATAGCATATACCATAAACTACCATATACTATATAGGTATGACCCCAATGCCTTGGCTGTACTTCGCCAATAACGTTGAACCTCGTCTGTAAGCTGGAACTCTCCTACTGTCTCAAAAGATTTGTCTCTGTCTCAGCTTTTCGATGCTCGGCCTGTAGAGTATTTTCTATCGTCTATCTCGTAAAGGTTCAACTTGTATGCGCTGGACCTAAAGCTCGAAACCTAGTTCCAATACTGCAACTCTTCTTTAGTCTCAAAAGTCTTCTTATATATAATTTATCTGCCCTAACAGTGTAGCTGCAATAGCTCACTTATCAAGGTACTGGTGAATCCTCGATGTGTTTACATCATCCGTTGGATACAGAATGACCTCACAGTCATCCTTTTACCTATTAATACCCAAGCAGAAGTGCGCTTTGACTGGTGCTATTGATAGAACTTGTTTCTGATTGGTCCAAATTCGAACATAGTATTTTACAACGAGTACTTGCTCTAACAAATAGCTGGCTCCCTTTTACTGAATAGATATGCAGGACACCTTTCTAAATCTGTGATGTCATCAAAACATTTGTGAATTGTATTGTTTCCTCACGGTTACATCATTGTGTAATGTGTTGTAAAATTATTTTCCTTACAAAGTGGACAAATAACAACATGTCCAGTATAAGACAGGCAGCATTACCACTAGATCAAATTGTCCCTGTGTTCAAGCAGCACTGTTGGCTCACCGTGAGATACAGAGTTTACAAAACTTGAACCCGCACCTACACGGAACTACTTAACAATTCTTCAATCTGTATAGTATACAGGCCGGTTAGTAACCTACGACTGAAATGCATCGCAACACTTAACTTAGTGATGCCAAATACTCGAACCATGACAAAGAGTTACTACAGAATTCTGTCCCACTCAGAATAAAAATGCCAATCTAAAATTATGTAAAAACATACTTTTCACACTGATCGATTTATTTTCTTGTCGTTTAATATTTTATAATTTTAAATGAATCTTTTTACTTTTCAATATCAAACATTATAACGTAAAATTAAGCTGCCTGGAAGCAAACTCAGTAAGAGCCAAACATCGCAGAGTAGGCTAACCAGAAATGGGAACTGTAGTAGAAACATAAACTAGACGGGTTGCTCCAAATAACCATCTACAAGTATATTTTGATTATAGGAAAGATTTAAAAAAGAAAATGGGGTAAAAGGGGGAAGAAGGTGAAAAGGTAAGTGAAAACGGGAGTTTGTGTGGGGATGGAAGAAAGGGACAAAAAGTAGGATAGAATCAGAGTGAGGAGGTACTGAAGGGAATTAAAACCAGCAACATACAAGTTAATAGACATAACATCATAAAGCAATTCAAAAATAGGGGCACCGTGAGTAAACTAAAGTATATAAATGAATCTGGAGGTTGATAACAATATAAAGATTCTAAACAATTACAAGTGACAGGAGTATTAAGCTCTATGTCTATATTTGAGTTCTAGTGCGATACATGGATTTGCAAGGAGTCCCAGTGTGGTTTATACAGGTATAAACGCACAAAAATAGCATTCAATTGTTAAATTAATTCACTTTCTGTCCCTTAGTAGTAAACGTTTTGATAGACTCTTTTAACATTATTAATTAATTTGGTAAGAAGTTCCTTCTGAAGCATGTGACCAAGCAAATAGATGTAGACTCTGATTGTTCATAGTTTTTAATGATTAACATAGTGAACAGCTTTTCTAGGTATTCTATAGATTAATGTTTTATAAATTAGTGTTGTCTTGAATTCACTGAATCATTTAAGTTTCGCATTAGTGTTACTGTTACTAACAGAAAAAAGTGTTGTTGTTTCTTTTTCAGACATACATCTAGATTCCTTTCACTAAAGACAATCATTCAGTCATTATGCCGTCACTACTTTTTATTATTATTATTATTGTTATTATTATTATTATTATTATTCCACATTCACCGAAGGAAAATCAATTTCTTTCAACTCCACTGCACATATCTTATGGTCTAGTTGGGGCCCTTGCCGTGTTGATTGCCCTCTAATCAGCTACTGTTACATAATCGCTGATAAGCAACAGATAAGATGGGAGTTGTTTATTGAATTTGGGGGAGACACTTATATAGTAGTGGATCTAGGCCTTTAACTGATAGAAGTTATTGTAAATTTTAAATAATAGTTCTAATCAAATAAAATTTATAACACTGTTTTTATCCAAAGCGATATCAAATATTCAAAAACCGTCTATATTTCACACTTACTTTATTTTATTGACGTTTCTTTCCCCTAACAAAACTTGATAAACTTTTCTAATCAATTAAAACTTATCTTTGTCTTATACCTTAGGAATTGACCTTCTGTTATATAAAGGTTGCTGCAATACAAGAAGTACATTTTCATCACTCAGTCACTTGCAATATTACGAATACTCAAGGAAGAGAGAAAAAATGAATCAAGTCAATACCCTTTAGTTACGTCACTGAATTAAGCTTAGTAGCTGGCGGTGACATAACGAAATAGATGTAATTGAGACAGCTTTTCATTAGAGATACAACAGTCTGGCCTTACTCTATTATTTATAAGTGGATGATGCGGATATGAAGGCAACCTGTAAGGGGATTTCGAGACTTTATTTCCTACAAATATGGTAAGCTAAGTGTTCCCGTTAATTTGAGAAAACGATTAGTCCAAGCTTTCCACATACGATTTAATAAAATGAGCCGCGCCATGAGAAAACCAACATATTGGCTTTGCGACCAGCATGGATCCAGACCAGCCTGCGCATCCGCGCAGTCTGGTCAGGATCCATGCTGTTCGCTAACGGTTTCTCTAAATTTGCAGTAGAATATGAAAGCGAACAGCATGGATCCTGCCCAGACTGCGCGGATGCGCAGACTGGTCTGGATCCATGCTGGTCGCAAAGCCACTATGTTGGTTTCTCATGGGGAGGCTCAAATATTCCTTCTAAGGCGCTTTTTGTGATCACGACAGAAAATCAAATAAGTCAAATAGTGACTGCCTCTCCGTTCTTACACTTTAGCATACTAGTATATCAAAGATATACATTCCTACGTGACATAGATTAGTTGTGTTCTGTCAGAGTAGATACTGTAAATAATGAGCAGTTTTAATTGTTTTATAATATATTGCTCTATTTTATATGTCTTACCATATTTTTGTTATTGTTATTATTGTTACACATAACTGACATGTTCTTAGTTATGAGACTGATATTGAGTTAACAAAGTTACTTTGTGACATATTATCAATGGCGAGTTATATATTATATATACATCAACAGGACACTACATAGTTTAGATATTTAAAAAAAAACAAAAAAACATAGCAGTCTTTAGTATATGACACAAGCATTTCTCCGTATTATGTTGAAGTGATTTATGGTCTTATTGATAACGTGAAAGTATTGATTACGCCGATACGAGATCACGGTGCTATTTTAGCGCTTTCATTACAAAGAGCTCAGATTTCACACACGTCAGGTCCCAGAAATATCAAAGCAAACAAAATGGTGTCAGGCGAAAGTGTACCTGAACTATCAGTAAATGTATACGATATAAATCTCATATATGACTGATAAATAACTCATTTATTTTTCATCAAGATTTCGAATTTTCAAAACGAAAAAGCAACTGTCTTTAATTACAAGAATACTTTCTTCTTGTTTTTATTTTTGTTTTGTTCGGTTTAGAGTCATCGACAATTTAGATGACATGGCGACTGTTCTATCTTTTGATTGTGGCGGTAGACCCAAGGTGCCACTACAGGCAATGTTTCAGGAATAGGTTTGTACCTTCGCAAAGCAAAAAAAAAAGACCATTCGTAAGCCTTCTTTCTGGCTTTCTCACGTGAATTATACTTTATTACTTTCAGGGATTCGAACCCATACCGATAAAGAGACCTTAACCACTGTGCCAAAGGACCCCTTACGTATTCTGGACCTCTGTATAAAGTATAAAGTGTTTTATTCTGTAGTGAAAACTATAATACGAGTAACATTTCCTTACAATAAGTATATGAAATCTATAGCTCAGTCTTTCTTTAGTAAAATCAGTTTAAGTACGATCGTCTGAATAATTCTTCATTCAATGACCCTGTTTAGTTCCTTGTACACTACAATCAGACATCGTTGCATTAGGACTGTCTAGAATCATACCGCCTGCGGAGATGAACACTAGTCTTTTGCTACATGTATAATGATTAATAAAGGTCTGATTTTGACTTTGATAAACAATGTTTACTGATTTCACGTTTTTATTTACAATAGAAAAAACCTAAGGGACAACGTTAGAATCATTAAACCAGATTTGGTGCGAATTTTTACTTAAGTTCATGAACTATCATTGTTAAGCCAATCGCACGTGCCTTTATCTTGTACATCGTGTTCCTTATAAGAACAGAATCCGGCTGCGATATGCTTCTTGCTATTTGGCGACATCGAAACAAATCCAAGACCGGATAGTGAAGTCGATCACTGCTTCTCAATCCTTCATCAAAATATTCGGAGTATTAGGAATAAATTTGAGTACATCAAAGATAATTTTCTAGACTTCGACATTCTCACATTTACGGAAACTCATCTCTCGCCAGAGATTTCAGATGTAGGTTTAATGCTTGAGGAGTTTGACAAGGTATTCCGCAAAGATGTTTCATCTCATTCTGGAGGTATCCTTACCTACTGTCATTCAAGTCTAAAACCAAAGCGAGTATTCGAACTGGAACATATTTTACCAGAATCTTTAAATATTCAAATACATGATAGAACAAAGTCCTTCCTTATTCTGTACAATATATCGAGCACCAAACCTTAAAGTTGAATTCTGGGATAGACTAAATGTATTTATCGAACAGGCATCTGAAATCACAAGTAGCATTATTCTGGTGGGGGACATTAATGAAGACCAACTTAATGTATCAAAGCATAAATTCCGTGATATTCTTCCTTTGAATAGCATGAATAATTTTTTTATAACAGAGCCTACCCGTGTAACAAATAACTCAAGTACGTCGTTAGACCCGAAAGCCATTTCCAGCGATACTCGGGCGTTTATTACACACAACGCGACATAAGTGATCATTATGGAACCTTTGCTTATATTAAAAGCGATTTTATATCTTCTACCTCTTATAAACGGAGAGTATGGAATTACAAACAAGCTGACTTTCAAACATTGAATAATTTGGTATTGTCGACTGACTGGTCTTTTTTATATACTGGATCAACTGATGATGCAACTCACCTATTTCACCAAAAATATTTAGAATTAGTTGAACCCTGTGTAGTTACAATACGGCCTAACGATAAACCATGGTACAACTCTGAAATTTGCCTTACCTCAAGACAACGCGACCGTCTAAAACGAACCGCATTAAGATCTGGTAAAAATTCTGACTGGTTAAAGTTCAAAACAATACGAAATAAAGTTAATAATATGATAAAGTACTCAAAGGAAATACTCTTTAACAATTAAGAATTCTCGATGAATGAAATCAGTTCTTCTAATCCTCGGCAATACTGGAAATTGGTAAGAATGCTAGTAAAAGAAAACTCGAGCAATATTGACTATATTCCGCCACTTTTAAATGACAATAATGATTATACTAGCTCCGACGAAGACAAAGCAAACCTTCTTAATAACTATTTCGTCTCTATTTCAACGCTTGCTGACTCACAAACTGGTCTTCCAGAATTCAGTCTTAAAACCAATAGCATCCTCAACAACATTGTAATAACAGAACAAGATATAACGTACATTTTATCGAATTTAGCTATTAATAACTATAAGGCTAGCGGCCCTGATGAAATAAGCCACCAAATGTTAAGAAAGACGTCAAAGTCAGTAAGTTTTCCCAATCTTTAAAAAGGGCGAAAAATCTTCACCTTTTAACTGTAGACCAATTTCCCTAATAAGCTGCTTAGGTAAAGTAATGGAAAGAATCATGTTCAAGAATTTATATAATCATCTCCATTCCAACAACCTTATATACAAACATCAGTCTGGCTTCCTACATGGATATTCCACAGTCTACCAACTTATTGATATTTATAATCAAATATGTAAATCCATTGACGAAAAACAACCGACATGTGACATATCTAAGGCATTTGATAGAGTTTGGCATAAGGGGTTAATATTCAAACTTAGACAGTATGGTATCTCGGGCAATATTCTCAGCTGGATTGATAACTACTTAAAAGACCGTTCTCAAAAAGTATTCGTCAGACAATCATTTACCGATACAAAATATGTGAATGCTAGGGTTCCTCAAGGATCAGTGCTTGGTCCCTAACTTTTTTTAGTTTACGTTAATGATATTGCTGAGTCACTTATAAGTACTACTCGTCTATTTGCCGACGACAGCTCCCTTGCAGTTTCTACCAACAACATTCCTGTCATGGAAGAAATGTTAAATTCTGATCTCGAAAAAAATTCTTTTTGGGCAAAGCAATGGCTGATCAAATTTAACCCAGCTAAAACTGAAGTGATGTTCTTCGGGCTATCTAATTCCATGAAACCATCCCTTATTTTTGAAAAAAAACCGCTTAGTTTTGTCGACCATCATAAACATTTAGGAATTACGTTCAGCCAAGCTGGCTAATGGCATGACCATATCAATAATATTTTGGCATCAACATCGAAAGTGCTCGGATCTATGCGTCAATTAAAATACAAACTGAAACGCGTTACACTTAATCAAATTTACTTAAAGCTTACTTAAGACCTCTTATTGAATACGCATCATTTGTTTGGGACAGTTGCACGAAATATGAAAAAGAACTCTGTGGACAAAATTCAATATGAAGCTGCCAGAATAGTGACAGGTCTCACGCGTTCCGTATCAATAGAACGTCTTACAAATGAAATAGGTTGGGTCTCCTTGTCAGGCCGTAGAAAAATATAAAAACTGAATCTGATTTACAAATATAAGAATGGTCTCTTGCCAGAATACCTTAGGGAACTTTTTCCCAACTCTGTTGAAGATTCGAAAGATAAGAAACAATTCTGACTTCGTCACGCTATCAAGACGTACTGAAATGTACTCTAAATCTGTCGTCCCGTCATCACTGAATCTATGGAACGAACTCGATAATAGTATCCGTGAATCACCGACGCTTGCTTCTTTCAAATCCCAGTTAAAAATATGTTCAAACCACCAAACGTACCTAAATACTTTTTATACGGAGAAAGATTATATTCAGTTCATCACGCACGCATGAGAAATAGGTGCAGCAACTTAAATTTTTACCTTTTTACAAACCATCTCAGAGATGATCCTATTTGCGCATGTGGAGATTGCATTGAAGATACAGAACACTTCATTTTCAAATGTACCCGGTTTCGAAATGCAAGGCTACAACTCTTTCAAAGTACTCCTCTTTCCATTCATTAAGCCCACGCAAACTTCTTTTTGGTGCGGATACTTTGACTGATTTACAAAATGAAATGATCTTTAATGACGTACGGGTATACTTAGAAAATACAGGACGATTCCATTAACGAGTATAATTATAGCGCTTCCTGGTCACAGAATACATGTAGTATCTAGTTCAACAGGGGGTCGAGCATCCGGGGGTGGGGTGGGGGGGGGCGATCGATCGCGTTGGTGGCATTGTAACAGAAGTACAACCATAGTTTTTGTATAATAATTTGTTCCCTTTTATGTTTCCACTTTTTCTTTTCTTTTTGTTTGTGTAATTGAAACAGTTTTCTATGTGTTTTTCCTCGTTTCTTTAAATTATAAAAACCGCCATTAGTTTAATCTACAATTATTTGACGCAATGGGAAGGGCTGCTTATAATGCTTATAATGTTGGTATAAGTTAAAGTCCAACCCATTTGCTTTTTTCATACTTTTGTATCAGATATATGATTAAACTAAACTAAACTGCTTTTAGCTGCTTTCTTTTCGTGTTTTTTGTCTGCATTTTACGTTTTACGTTTTGTATGTTTTTCTGACGTGCATATTCAAAATACAGTTAAGTTCAGATTAGACCGGTGCAAAGGGGGTGGGGGAAGGATATTCCACAAATCATAGAATCATAAACATGTTCTGCTGTTATGTTGCTTGGTTGCACTATATGCTTCCAAATGATTTTCGTATAAATTTAATCGTTTAGATGAAACTGAAAACTTGTTTTACGTAAACGGTTCTTTAACTATACGCCAACTAAATGCAATTGCCAAGAGGTAAAATGTAAACCGCATAAAGCAAATATTAAGAATCAAGAAGCAAAAAGGGAATTGCACGGAAAAAATAAAACATATACCGCCTAGATTTCGTGAAATGTGACCGTGTCGTCTGATTAAACTTAATACGTCAAACAAATCAACGCAAGGCCATGTAAATAACTCTATGTTTTCAACTCAAGGCTGTGTAAACGTCACAACGTTTCCAAGGCCGTGTAGATAACACAATGTCTTTAACTCAAGGGCGTGTAAAATACATTGTGTCTTCAGCAATTGTTCACTGATAACATGTTAGTCACTGACGTTAAGAAAATTCATATTTTAAGTTATTACTTGCTCAAAACATGCAATTGTCAGGGACTTGCATAAACTTTTTATAAAAGTGATTCTGTTGTCCGTCAGATTACAAATGTCTTATAAAGGCATCACATTAATTCAAATTAATATCTTTACCTTAAAATATTTTAATATCCAGTTTCAACAAGTAACGTAGCAGAAGGTTACTCTGTTTTGCGTTCTTTGCTCTGGATTCCTGCTCCTACCGGTATGCCGAGACGTTCAGACAATTAAGACAGAGGTTATAAGACCCTGATTTAAGTATGATATCTTATGTACTATGTCTTAAGTGTGATTAATATTAAGTGTGATGACATAAGGTAAAAACGCAGTTCAGACAACTTTTTAACTACATTTCCCATAAACAAACGTATTTGACATTTCATGATATCTGTGGGCGGCTACTCAGACAAACTGCATACCAATAAAAAACATACATTTGTATATGGTTAAGCACGATTTTTATGTATACATATAACTTCAAAATAATAAATGCAGTACAAATGTATTGACAGATCATCTATATAATAGATCTTAGATTAAGATTTTAGCTAAAATTGGTGTAAACACCAAAGCTACGGGTTTCCAAGACCAAGCCTGCTTTTTAAAATGTCTCCTGGGTATAAAGCATATGGTAGCAAACTAAATTTCAAAATTGATGACATTTTACAGAAAACATATCCGCCACAAAACAACTGTACAAATAGTCTGTAAAAGCAGGTAGACAAAATTAATTAAAACACCCATAAGCACAGGTGCGCACTCAACATGGACAAGGACATTCTATCAATAGTCAGTAGCCGTGGTGAAATTTTACAGCTTTGATTCGTCGCTTGTCATTTATGTGGCATAGAAACAAACCAATGCAAAATTCATTGTATATACGAAAGGGACCTCTGTAGACCATAAAATGATTATATACTGGACTTTTGAATGAAGTCGCTTGTAGCTTTCAAAGCACTCCGAGGATTCAGCAAAACTAGAATGCATGGCTTTCAAAACTTTTGTAAATTTCTTTAAAGTAAAATTTTGATATTGGTTGAGATTTTGAGTAAAATGGTTCTTGTCACTTGACTTTTGCTTATTGAAGAATGCTTCAGACTTTTATATATCAACAGTGTCATACATTCAGGAGAAGAATTGCCCGGTTATTTTATATGATGAAATTATTGTGTCACCTATACAACGTGTGCCAAATAATTCCGATCTAAAGTAAAATAAGTTTAAACTGTTTAGGCTTCTGTGTTTATTGGTGATAAAGCTCGTGCAAAAATATTCTAATTATAAGAATATAAGATTTTTATAACTCAGCAAAACATTACATCTTTTTCTGATAAATATGGGGTCTTTCTGCTGACATAATCTGTTGTGAGCCATTTCCTGAAAATATAATCTCAAATTTATCACTTCACTAGAGAAGCATTGTGCGGGGATACGATATCTGTCTAGAATATTTCTCTAATAACTGTAAAAATATCTTTTAATAACTGCGATAACAAGACCTACACCAAGACGCAGACATAAGCCCCATTTAGAATGATAAAACCCGAGACGATTCCATTGTTTATTAGACAGTGAAAGCAGAAATTAAGACGAACAGTAAGGTGATTTTGGTGCTTGACTTTCGACACAATTACGCTACTAGTATACGTTTTTCTGTAATTCTCTGGGACGTCACAGGGATAATAATAGCAAAATGTGGCACACTAACGAGACATCGAACAGGCATATTTAGTCATTAACAGTTTTCAATGGAAAGTGTAGGTGAAAAGTTAATTAATATTTCGAATGAAACAATGTCACATTAAGGTGATTTTGCACGTTCGGATAATGTTTTTGGCTATGTAGGTTTTGATTAAATTCCGAGTTTTTTAAACTTCAGGACATACTTGAAAAGTCACCAAGTAAACAAAGATAGAGTTATGTGTTTGATTTTTTACTAGATTGATTCGAAAAGTTTGGACTTCGCACAAGGTCCCATAATAGGTGTCAATGGTAAAATCACAATTTTGATAACAATTTCGCTAATAGAATATTTTCTGCAATGTAGATTTTGATGAAACTTCTCACAGTCGTAAATAAACATACGGTGTTGTGAGATAAAATAAGTATGTCGGTGAGCTTGATTTTGAAATATTTGTCCTTGGTTAAAGAGATCCGCACATCTGATTTTTGAATTATTAATGTTAGGGGAACTATCAGTCGTTAATATAACAGAAATTTTAATGAAAAGGTGTTTTAATATCATGTTTTATATTTAAAAATGATAATGTACTCACGGGTTGCCTTTAAATCAAACGTGCTGAACTACCTTAATATTTCCAAGATAACAAGTTCATTGCCACTAAGGAACAGATTGTTCTAAGATCGAACTTCAGATCTTGTGTTAATCCAAGTTTTCCAATTCGCAATATGTGCTATATGTACATATTACTGACGTTTTGTGTTTTGTATTTACTTTTTGACGTCTATACTTGTTTTACATGCTTATATTCAAATATGGTATCCTCTTTAAAGTGGCATTATGTGCATCTTACTGCACATAGTGTTTTTGGTGAATGTTTTATAAAAGCAATTTTCGGTTGCTGTGCATTTAAATGTGTTAAATTAATGATAATGCCACATAAGTATTTGAAGTTGATGCTTTAGAAATAAAGAAATCGGACTAATAAAATAATAGTTCTTTTTTCAATCTTCTACGCAGTGATCTCCCTTACCTATAGATAGAGATTTCTGAAGTTGAAGGGAAGCAACTCCTGCATGCAGTTTGACTTTTCTTAAAAAGACTGCCCCAGTCAAAATAAGAAAATTCATATATTCCATTATTTCGTACTGGTAACAAGAAGAGTTAGGTAAAGGTAGAAGGTATATTAGGTTAAAAGCCATGATATCCTCCACCCTTTTTACACACACATCTATTTCAGCTGCATTTTTACTTGAAAAAATGCACATAATTTCACTTTAAATACCGTTTTTTTATGTTGAGGGCCATATGATTAATGGGCTTAAAGCCAAGTATGATATCTATCCTCCTTAAATACCTTGTTTTGTATTTACTTTTTGAAAAGCATAAATAATTATACTTGACAGGCTTATAGCCAAACATGGAATCCTCTTCTTTAAATTCTGTCAATATCTTTATCATTTTAATTTAGATGTTATTCATAGCAAGGTCGTGTGTGTCACATAACCCTATTTTTGTAGCAGAATAATAACGTAATAAAGGAAGCAGCTGCTTCAGAATCGTACATCTTTGCTCGCCACTAATTGTCACCTACAATTTATTGGTCTGTATGAATGCTACTTTGAAACATTGCTCAATAAATAACTAGATATTGTTTTCGAAGAAGGCGGGTGTCCTCAAATCGCTTCATCTAAAATAAATGAAAGGTGAAGTGCTATGTTATGAAGTAGTGATTTTTACATGTAGTAATGTTTTATAACCTTTCAACACCTGTAACGTAATAAAACGTATTAGCGTCTGATGGCCCTTTCACCTATGTCAAAGGTCAAACGTACACTTGGGGTCAAATGTCATCTCAGATCTTTGTCAAATTGCTCTGGACAAACATTTTACTATTTGTCAGAAATGTTTCTCAGTGACACAAAATGTCGCGCGTACGACCAGGTCCCTGTCACTAAGGTCAGGGTCACACTTAGGTGTCAATTGTCGTGTCAGAGTTTGTCCTGGATATGGCTGATATGCATGCAGCGATTTTTTTCTTTTTAGTTTGGCCAGAAAATTTTGCCTGAATAAAACGAGTGTTCTATGTAAGATACAAGCTTAATTTTGAATTGTCAGAAGCATACACTTGTCAGAAATATTTGTGTCAATGATTTGAAGCATTACGAACGATGTATACTCTGTAAAGTTATATGATTTAGTAATATTACTCCACACTTTCTCATCCGCATAGAAAGAAACATTAATCTTTCCGTGCTATTGTTTTTGCAGTGCATTCAACCTTTGATGTTCGGATCACGTTAATGACGAGTGTCAATTCAACAATATGCATGATATTATGATGTATAAAGGAAATGCATATCAAATTGGAAGGCATTGACAACAAATACTAATCTATTCAAATAAGAATCTAACTGAAATTAAGAAAACTGTAGAAGTTAGACGCGAGAATCTTACAGCTGCGGAAATCCTTGCATTAACTGTTAAAAGCAATGCAATTTTGTTAAATGATGTTTTTGATTGACTTCATGATATTGGTAAGACTTCTACTAAACATCGTGAATATTTCATCAAATATGTTTTTCGATATTGTCACATCTTGATGTAACTTTTATGTTGCCGTAGTATATCTGTGGGCACTCTGACCACCAAAAGTAATTTGGATAAAATGATCTTTTGAAAGGAATGTTTTTAAATGGCAAATGCTTCGACAGACTGTTCATTGATTTAATGTCGTGAACATGTTGATGAAAGCGTTTATGAAAGCAAGTTTGAAAAAGCACATTTCGCATCCAAGTATCAAACAAGATCTTCCCCTATCAATGCGGCCATTTTTTCACTTCCTGTTCATAGGAATGGCAAAACTAGCTAACTTTTTCGGACCGTCAGTAAATTTCTTTTTTATTCAATTTTATTTTGGACCATCTGTAAAAGCTATTTCAATTGAAGTTGTAATCGCTTAACCATTTGAAGGTAAACCATACTTCAAGCATGGGAGAAATGAAGACGGCATCATAAAAAGTCATCTCAGGAACTTATCGGTATGTATCAATTGTATGGTATCAAGATTTGATGTGCTTACAAAAGCAAAACTGGTCCAGAGTGCGAGGTCAACAACACTTGCTGAACCTCATACTTCATAATTCATTTTTTATTCTAACATGATAGACAATCCGAAAATACATGGAACAATAAGAAGTCAGTGAGAAACAACCAACTCTTCTTGGCTGATTAAATTATCTAGACAAACTCTGCATACATCCGGATATGTTTCCCAAAATGTAGCCTACTTCTAATTTCTTTTCTGAATAGACCAATAAGACAGATCTGATACAACGACAACGAAATACGAGTCGTAGATACTGAAGAACTGCGATTACTCATTTATTGTTTAAGCTGATACATGTATCAGCTTGACCTTCCTGGATTTCACCATAATTATAGCAAGACAATCTGTTTTATTACATGTAAATTCCTTGTCAGAGCTTACGATTTTTTATCCGGCGTTTTATATAAGATTAAGAAGAGAAAAGTTTAACGTGGCCTCATTGGGATAAACCATGATTGATATGATTACCAGTACAGAATTGTAACTGGAACTAAGTGAGGAAAATAAAATTACATAGACAGTCCCGATGACATATTCAAATCGAAATGCTAAAATTTTTATAGATATAGATGTCCCAAAAGTTCTTCATCATCGGATATTGATAAGTGTATTCCACCTCATATTTAGGACCAATATTGCTTTTGTAGGCATATTACATACCGACTCAGATGATCTTGTTATTTTTCTTGATTAAATGAATATGCTGTTAATGAGGATCGAAAGAGCAGTTTAAATATTTAAAAATCGTATGCACTCTATCCTATTTGCACATTTTGCCATATCAAACTTTGTCATGAAGCTCTCGCCCTTAATCACGATGCTGGACTGTTTTCAACGTATCAAAGGATCAAGTATTTACAAGAAAGTGTTATTCTTCTACATCGTTGCAACTAAAGTAAAATTCATATCCACTGACGAAATATTGACGTACTTGTTCGTATATTTCACGTTCAGGGCTGTCATCTTTTCTTTTCAAATTTCTGTTTTATTAACGACTGATAGTTTCTTCTTTTTAATGTTATAAATGACATCATTAAGAGAACCAATGACACTTGGCAATTCAGCAATTTAAGAATAAATCATATTATGTTTTTGATGCTTATATCATATCAAAGGGAGAAAATCATTACTAACTTTGGTTGAAATCACGCCTTAGTATTCTCCTTATGCAAGCTGATGTTCTTGCTTTTAAAAAAATATCGGTATATTACCATAAAGGAACGGGCAGTGCACACCACTTAAAATTGTTGTTTCCAGATAAACATTTGACACCTTTTTGAACCATAGTATTATGCACGTATCCGCTATATGTAAACAATCAGTTTTTTATTGCGCGGATTCGTAAAAATGATGATTAGTTTATGGTGCTTTGGGCGACCTGTGGTTTTCCTCTTTTTTATCAAGTTTAATTGGGTCTTTTCACGAGAGTAAATGAAACTTGAAACACGCTACTTATAATTAGCGGAACTCTACGTTTGTTTATGTTTGTAGTACAGAGACTCCAAAGTGTCTACAAGTTTGGCTTTCAACGGCCCGTTTATCATGCTACTGTTCTAAGTGATCTATGGCTATGACATAATTTTGTGCAGTATTCGCGTTCACGTCAATGACAAGAAAAACGGTACCTTATTCTTATTATAGACAGTTATGAAGTTAATAAGGTAAAATCAAAATAAATAACCCATTTATGACAGGAATCTTGATTTAGATAGTTATCTTCTTTCTGTACCTGTAATCTATGTCGACACACTTGCATAGAACATATATCGCGACATACTACCGATAGCTTAGAAAGAGTCTCTTTTTTGACTAATTGTGATAGATTAGCTGGTTCACAGTTTGTCGATTCTTCAAGCACTGGAAGCAAGTGAAACAAAGTCAATGGTACTCGAAAGATTAGGGCCTTTTTGAGATTTTTTTCAAACAAATATTCTATCGTAATGCCAACCCGAAAAAAACACAAATACAGAGTACAATGATTGTTCAAGTTGCTCATATGACTTCTTGTGTGGCTAAGTAAATCACTTTCGTAGGCTTTCTGTTAACCAAAGTTAAGAAAATTTCAAGCGACTTTTTGTACATGTCTTATTTTATAACACCATCTCCTTAAACGGAATCTTTGTAAAATATACATGTAGAAATAAATGCTGGCAATATTATGAACAAAATGTCCAAAGTATGGCTTCCTACCGATGATTCTCAGTATTTTAACAACATTCGGAAGAGGTAACACGTATTAATCAGTTTTTTTTTAAAGATTTTAATGAGAATGAAATAGAAAAGTGTATCGATGAGCTTAATTACACATTCTTAACGTTAGACAAATTATCCACTAACGTTCTTATCATATTTAAAAGAAATACTACCATGTTAACACAAAATTGGTCAATCTTTCTTGACAATAATATATATTTCATCAGAATGGCATCAAGCAATTGTCAGACCTTTATTAGAGAAAGTTGGACATGAGTTATAGGCCAGTCTGTAACATATACTTTCTAAAATGGTTGAGAGAGCTGGTCTCTTCGGACTTAAGGGGACGCATACTTTGAAATTAGAAAAAAGTGGGTGGGGTATTATAAAATTTACCTGCAAAAAAGTACAAGGTTTTGGTAAATGAAATGAATACTGTTTCAACTGTTATAAGTACACAAAGGATTGCTCACTAAAATAAAATGAGAAAAACTGAAACAAGAAAGTTATTGTTGAATTACATAAGACTTCTTGTGTACATTCAAAGTCAACAATTAAGACTTTTTGGTGCGAAAATAATAGTGCTTCACTTTGTCCAAACATTTATCAATGTCCTACAGATTCTAATTTAAAGAAAGAATGTGAAATAAGTTCACTGTATTGCTTTTCATTTCGCATATGTGAGCTAAAACACATTATTTAGTTTGTTTACAAAGTAGTGCATAAGAAAAGATACGGTGGTCAAGGAATGCCACATTCCAAAACTAAAAGAGTATATTCCCCTTAATACATTAAACATTTATCGTTACAGAAGTCTAATGGCTTACAATAAAGGCCTAAAAATGTTGACATTATTAATTTTTAACTTGGTATTCATGAACTACAATGCACTTAAATATCAAAACACATTCAACAAACTTTTGATAATGTATTGTCTTAAAAATCCATAAAATAAGGTATGAAATTTGGTTGAGAGGTCCAATCAATGTGTATATGTGCAAAAGTAACATTCTTATCCTGTTCACAAAACTTACTAATACATAGCAGGAATGTTAATGATCAAAACTGGACGAATATACAGTTATCCTCACTTTAATGTCATTTATAATTTGTTCTTGAATTCTCCACCATACTTTTCATAACTCTGTTTGCACGAGTTGCACGAGAATGCTGTCATTCACGTAAAAAAACGGGTCAAATAAGTTGTAAATGCAATATCATCTAAACGTAATTAATGGATTATGCAGTTCAAGATAAACTTTATCTCATAACGTAACGAACATGTATAATAGAGAGTTTGAGATTTCAACCTTCGCCTTCCCCTTCAACGTCTCTCATATATATATGGGGTAAAACGTCACCGATATGCGTGTATTTCATTTATATCAGACGTTGCTACTAAAGTTTTCCATGTAATATCAAGTAAGCCTAAGACTTCGCTTTATTACTATGTGAAATAAATTGCTTAGTTTCAGGAATTCTGCTTATTAAGTTATTCGATTATCCATATGTATAATTGGACTAAATTTGATGCGAAACACTATCAATAAGTATAAGAATAATGAAGTTTTGTTTGGCTAATGATTTTAACTAAATACATTGAATTGAACCTGGAAGTATGAAGTTATCAACTGATTTTGAGAAACTGTGAGATTTTGTTCAAGCTTTAACTTCTACGGCATATTTGTGTCCTCAGGCGGTATTTATTATACCAGATGGGCCTTTTTGTCGTTAGTGAAGTTTTGAACGTCCGAAGATGTGATATCACGAAAGTCAAAACTTCAGTCTTTTTACATCTACTCTATCCACATACTCTGTATCAAAGACTGAAATCTGGATGGAGGCACATGGCATGACAGTCATTTTACTTGAAAAATGAATGATAACACGCGATTATCATTTGGTGGAATATTTTATTTTAACTTCCAAATAAAATCAATCCGTTTCTGTCGGTCACTTAATAAGACAATTGCGTTTTAAATATAAACATAAAATGGTACTAGTAAGACGGAGAAGTTTCCTGTTAGCCGTATGGGATAACTCCATACTTTACATGCACGGACCCAGAGCCTGGCAGAGGGGCATTGTGGGTCAATCCCCCTTTGATTCTTACATTTTACAAAGAAAGTCGGTCTTGAAACTCGGTGTGACTACCCCCCACCCCCACCCCCCATGAATGGGTGACCCCTCTTTAAAGTTGGTGTCCCTCTAATCAAAATTCCTTTATCTGCTGCACATGCTTTACTTATGAAATAATAGTATATTCAAACAAATACGTGTATACGCCCACATGTTATTTTGTGCGACAATTTTCGTCTCCACCTAGCAGTTCTTGACTGTTTCGCCAGACACATGGTGACTTGGCACGATTATTTTGAGCTGTCTGAGAGTTTGGCATTATACAGAGTCAAACTGAGTGTCATGATGCCAAACCGTATGATATCACGAGAGTATCTTACATTTGTTTCAAATCGCTTGTTAAATGTATTCATAAATTGTGTATATTGGCTCATGTTATCAACATATCTTTTAAAATGTTAGATACAGTCTACAAGTAGAACGCGTCTTTGAAAGAATTCGATGTACAAAGTACCAATTCAAAGTAAAAAAACTTTAAGAAAAACTATGAAATACTAGTCAACAGCTTTTGTGTTTACTTTATCTCATATATTTAACTTAACTTCAAAGTATATCGAGAAATGCATTTGTCGTATTTGGTGTCTCATGTTTTTGTTTAAAAGTATTAACTGTAATATCTTTCAAGAACACCATCAACAATAGAATACGTTGATATGAATATCATTTTTATTTCCTCTCATGTATAATTTACAATCGTGCATTGTATACTGACATCATTTTATATAAAATGATTTTTTTTGTAATCGCACTAATATCCATGCGATGATTAAGTTAACTGAAATGTTTTCATTTAATTTTCATTTTTAAAACCTCTTGTAAAAGTCCTGCACTTTAGGACAATTGATATCAAAATGCACGAGAAAAACGACCATAATTACAGATAAATTGAATGGGCGGATTAAGAGAAGTAAGGTTCATTCTAAAGTTTGAAATCTCCTAGAATTTTAATCGAACTTCAACTTCATACGTTAACTTCGCAAGAGACGTTGAAGGGGAAGGCGAAGGTTGAAATCTCAAACTCTCTAATGTTGTAACAACAACTTTACTTACACTGATTTAAGTAGCAGTCGGTTTATAAGTGACTTTATTGATTCATTTTGTGTTTTGTTATTGTTGTCAAAAAGTATAACGGAAGTGCCTCACAACTGAAGCGGAAACCAGTTTGATGCGCAAAGTAGTCCACTGTAAGTAATATTTTTTGACAAATGTCCACAGAAATTAATAATTTTCTAATATTAAAGACGAATATCTGAATAGGATTCATCATTTGATAAGAAATTATAATCATCGACATGGTTTTTTTTTTAAATCGTACACGTGCTTACACCTAAGTTGTCTCCCGTTGTTTATTAGAGTTACCTTTCGTCCGTCGCAGTAATACAATTGCAGTGAATCGCCGAGAAGTCGTGGGAAAATTAAAAACCATGTAAACAAACTAAAATTAACCACCTTTTCAAGATGAATTTCAAGTGATCGACATTATGCATTTAACCCGCCTGACCTGTGTAGCATCTTAGATATCTGTTCTAAGGTATACAATGTGTAGAATGTCATGTTATGCCCTTGCAATGCTAATCCCACTCTGATTTTTTTGTTTACATTTTTTATCAATGAGAAATATGGCGTCCATCCCGAGATGAACTGACGTGGCGTTAAATTTTTACATGTTTAAGCAAACCTGGTGTGTTAGAAAGAAAATCTCATCCCTTCAACATTATTTGGAACACTGTTATTGTAAAAAACCTGTTTTTTCCTTATACAAAAGCTTAATATTTTGTGTTGAATGTACTTTCACAAAGACCTCTGTTTTCCTATTACATTCATAGTACCACATCCTTATCCACAAAATACTGAATATTACAGGTGTCCATCAGTATTATATCAGTTTAGGAATATGTTTTTTATTTTCCCACCATCGATTTCTTGAATATGCACCCCTTCCGCATTGCTGTATGAACTGTGAATGTAGCAATATGCGTCCCCTTAATGTGTATGTCAATAATAAATGAATAATCGCCTTCCCAAGAACCTAACCTCCGCTTATAGGCATTTTCATTTTTGCAAACTGGTGTAATTTTCTGGTCCTTTGAGATCATGAGTCCACTGAATGTTCACGGGTAATAGAGCTCCGATTAAGACGGTGTTAGGGCTGCTATTATTTTGCTTGGTTGCATTCTATCGGGTGCTTCCAAAGGGTTTTCTTTCATATTTTATTTATTGTAGCCTTTGACGCAGTAAACCGTAATATACTGCCTGATGTACTTCAAAGCCAGTATGGTGTCTGTGTTGGTCGACTCCTACCTTAATCAGACCTGTCCGGTTAGTGTAAATTGTAGTGAGTGATATGTGTTCCCCCAAGTCAGCCGTTTGGGGCCTTGGTCCTATCTTACTTTCGTAAGTGCACTAATCGATGTTTGTCCGCCATACATCTCTGCCCATGAGAGTGCGGTTTATTATAGTACTATTAATTTTCGACTGACATCAGTCAACCTTTGGTAAACGAATTATGTGTGATCGAAGAACTTACAAAAACATGCAGTATTTTTTACAGCTGGATAGATGAGTACAAACTTAAAATGATCATCTCAGAAACTTGTTTATTGTGCTGCACATAAGAGAGAAACTGAATAAATATTTTATGTATTTGGCTTTGTTTTTGTTGTTGTTGTTGTTGTTGTTGTTGTTGTATTTAACGTCTCATCGACACAATTATATGTCACACGTCAACTTTTCAGCATTCAGTGGTGGCGGAATACTCCAGCTGCCATTCCGAGCAATATTTCAGGTATGTGTTCAATGAAATGCAAGTAAGAAATGTCTGGACATAATTATCATGGACTTCGCATATGTTTATAAAATTAGTGCGGTTAACGGCAATTGCAAATTTCTAGCTATACATGGTTGACGACTTTTGTTTCTAAGATGCAGTATAGAGAATGATTGATACTTTTTGATAAGCTCTTCAAATATTATAGTGTTTGAGAGTTTGCTTAGTATTAGCGCACGCATCCGTCTGTCAACACCTTTGGCAGGTACAGAGATCACAGACATTTTGTAAATGGAATTGGGCAAAAACATTGAGTTCACAATTATTTTGGAAACTTAATGATTAAAGTTTCGATAAAACCGACTTGAATTGCTTATTTGCAAAGTAATCTTGTAAACAGGTAATAACGAATAGGAAGTCTCTATGGCCACGTGTCTAAGGTCGCTGACTTCGAATTACTTGCCCCTCACTGATATGGCTTCGACACCTCGCTTGAAGTGTACAATTATTAGTTGATTCTATAATTATACCCTCTATGTAGAGGAGTAACCCTACAAATTTTCCGCCAGTCTGACCATCGCGGTTCATTCTTCTAAAGTCCTTTAGAGAGTAAGGACACATCTTGTCCAAGCTTAAGACATACATTTTCATAGATCTTTGCGTCTAGCAATTCGTCCATTCATCGGATACACATTATATGCTTATGACAGTGGCGCTGGTAAGACATATATTTGTTTAGCTTATAATATTTATTTATTTTATTACCTGAAATCAAGAACCAAAAGAAAAACGTGCTATATTCTCAGTTTTAATTCAATATACCAGATATGTGAATATATTTCAGTACAACTAAAATAAAGGACTAAAAACGTTTGTATCTTATGTCTTAAATATGGGAATATTATGGCCACTAAATGTAACCAGCTAAACAACCAATCCAGCTAAACTGTAGGGAATAAATTCGCCGACCAAAAGAAGACCAGGCGTGTTCGTTACAATCTAACTGGGTAACCAGCCAAATTTAATTATTTACTCAAAAACTTATATCGTGGCACAACTTCCATCAATGCTACGTTCCACTACGACGGACAAAATGACGGACGAGGGGTATCCTCCATTACCCAACGGGTAACCATCGCAATAATGAAAATTATCAAACGTGTCACTAAACCAGGCACATCACTGTAGTGACCAGCATCCATACCATGACACAACTTCAGTCAATGCTACGGTCCACTACGACGGACGAAATGACAGAGGAGCGGTATTATTATTATTATACCAGATTTATATAGCGCCCTTTTCACGATCAATTTCACGTTCAAAGGCGCTTTACATAGTTCAAATGCAGCCACACAGGGCGCATAATCCATCCTCTACTAGTACAGACACAGAGCGATCTGACCAGAGGGACAGAGTGAGATAAAGCCCCCACGACAGAGAGATCAGAAATCAGATACAGGCTTGTCCGGCTAACTTAGCCTAGCTCGTTGCGAATAGACAGCCTGCTTCTTTAACGTGCCCAGTGTATAGCACTGATACACGCAAGGATTGCCTGGGTTCCTGACCAGTACACATGAGAGAGCTGGTCTCTTCAGACTTAATGTGTATGTCAATAATAAATGAATAATCGCCTTCACAAGAACCTATCCTCTAGTTGGGTGGGAAACACTGAAAATCGTTTCTGAAAATTCCCGAGTAGCTGCCGAGGATCGAACCCCCGACCTCAGGATTGGAAGGCCAGTGTGCAAACTACTGAGCTATCCGTCCATCTTCCATTACTTTACGGGTAACCATAACAATAATGAAAAATATCAAACGTGTCACTAAACCAGATACAGCACTGTAGTGACCAGCATCAGCAGACATGACACACGAGTGGTATCCTCCATTGTTCTACGGGTAACCATAGTAACAATGAAAATCTAGCCGGGTAACCAGCTAGAGTCGCAAAGCAAAGCAAGGCAAAGTACTGTAGTGATTAGCACCAGCAAGGCTATGTATCACTTGAGAAAGGCTATATAGAGCTAGGCAAAGCAAACGCAACGCTATAAAGATATTACCATAGTACTCAGGCAATACCTTTTGTACACCACTACTCAACGCCATGCAAGTTAACTACAAAAAGACCAAACCAAAAGTGGAATGCAATGCTCTGGCACAAGTCCCACGATTCACGCTGGTAACTCGCGTGAGCCGGAAACCAGAACCAGAGTTAAATACAGTTTGAACAAAGAACATACTAAACAGTTAATGAAACTGCCAGTATAGAAAAATGCTAAAGTATGATACGCCTAGTCAACTTCCGATCGGCAGAATTTTTCCCCGCCACAATAAATTTCTTTAAATTTATCCCCCGAAAATTCTGAAGAGACACGCTTATAAATACATTTGTATTCCAAGAAATATAAAAGAAGACCTGCTTCACATTATTTTGTAACGATTAAGTCTTGTACTTGTAATGATCATTCAGGTTTCTCTGAAAGGTTTCTCTTAAAAGTCTTATTAGAATTCAAGACCAAGTTTAAGCGAACTCCGTCGGAACGATTATATTGAGCTTCATTTTCATAACCAGTACAAGTACTACTGTTCCGTTTTGGTAATTTAATAAAGGCGAACTTTTATTCTATTTATAGCGAGAGAAACAAATAATTTAACAACATGTTGATTATTTGATGAAAAAAAAAACAACAAATATTGTAAATGAAAATTGCATTGGTCTCACTGAAACGGGCGTGTTGCTGTCCGCTCACTTAACCCGAAAAACTTAACCCGAAAGGCCAAAATAAGATAAAGTAAATAAAGGTAGAAGTCCTGCTTCGTAACTATCATAACAAACGCGGGCTAGATTTCTACCAAGATATGCATAGTTAAAACACATTGCCTGTGCGTAATATATGACACTGTCAATTTGAAAGTAAATTCTAGTATATCTCATATTTTTCATGCAAATCATGTATAATTACCATCATGTAAATACGAAAGAATACAGTTATTTTGTGGCGCCTCTTTAAACGATGTCCCAAAAGTTGTTTTTTTTATATTTATTTTTTTTTTTTACCAGATACAGGTTGACTTTGTATTAGCGCTGTCCAAACAGTTGAGCTTGATTATGTGCACTTAAGCTCTGACTGAGGACCTTGACATTTAAAACCTACAATTAGGCCAGGTGCAACTTCCGGCATTAAAATCGTTACAGGAGTACATAATTAGATGTATTTGATAAGAGTTCTCGAAATTGGCGTACGTTGCATGTAAAGCCACAATAAATCATTTTTGATTTTTGACGAGGATAACGGTGAAGTAGTTTGACGTAAGCGAAATTGTTTGTCGTATTCCCGCTAGTTCAAAGAATCTTGTCTTAACGCGGCTTCCTTAACAAATTGTGTCAATTCATATGCTTGCCTTGATTTGACAGATAGACTGACGCATAAATTAAAAATGCATTTGTCCCTTTTTCAAAGACAATACTTTTTTTATACTTTTAAGAATGTTTGGATCTGTCTGTCTGGGCTTAAAAATGACACGTTACTGTATTCAGTCAACTCTACTTCCCCTTGGAATATTAAAGCAAAATTTACTCAAGAACCATTGCAAATTAGTTTTAAAAGAAGCTGGTACGTGTACTGCAATATTGTCGTCGGCTTTCCATATGGACGACACGCTAATATTGTCGAAAATGCTAGCAGAGCATGCATTGTTTGACAATGAAGTATTTTGTAGATTTACAGCACTATGCCTGTTTGAAACATCCCTAACGTGGATATGTCCTAATGTGCATGTATTTCTGTTGAGCACAGAATTACTAAAAAGGTTGGCCACACACCAAACCGTAATCACTACTAACATGGTTATCTACATTTACATAAAGTAGAACTTGCTTAAAATTACACCTGCCTGTGTTATTCTGAAGCATGTGTTCGTTTACGTAACCGTCTATCTTATCCACCATTCGTTTCTTGCCCCTGTCACCATTTCTCCGGTCATTGACATTTCCGGGAGTTTACGTCTCGCATCCACGGCGGCCTCGTGTTTGGAATTTCTGTTGGATTGGTGCCTCACATGATCGACAAGATCTTTGCTTGCGTCTTTAGCGGATTCCCGTTTGGCATTTCTGACGAACTGGCGTTAAACGTTGTCGGCAGTCTCCAGTCTCGCCTCTTCCGCAGGTTCCTGTCTCACGTTTCTAACATGTTGGCGCCTAACAATTCCAACGGGTTCGTATTTCGGCTCTTTGTCACGTTTTCGCTTCGCATTTCTCATAGCGTGGCGCCTCACATTGCCGGCAGGATCCTACCTAGCAATGCGTCTACCTCTGCCATGTGGCATCGTCCTAAAATATGCTGCTATCCGGCAATAATTGTAACTTGTTAAGAAAATTCTATCTGGTGTAAAATTTTATCAGACATTGTTTTGTAGCTAGTAGAGGTTTAACTGAGAATATTGCACGAGATTCCCGTGTTATATATTTCTGTATTTTGGGTTTGGTTCCCGAACCATCTAGTTTATATTTATGCTACTCTTATAATAGATCTGTAACCGAAAACCGGTTTTGTTTCACGAAAACTGCAATAAACATACATGTTTAGGTATAGATACGAGATGGCAGACTGGCGATTGCGTGAAAGGTATAAGTAATTATTTTAAGGATAAAATGATTAATAATATTGTTTTATCTCTTTATTGTACCATCATTAAAAAGAAAGAAATCCACGAGGTGTTAAAATATGACTTGTGCAAGGCTTTACAAATATCAGATAACAGAATAACGCAATAAAGGATATTCAAACAGTTTTCAGTTTAGTTTGTAGAGCATTGTTCTTTATGTTTATTCCAATACGTTGAGGTCTATACTTGACCTGCTAGAAGAATTTCTGAAATAATTGCCCATTTAGAATTCAACATTGAAACTTGATCTTCATCTTCTTCTAATTACTACACTCCTTCATAACTTTGAAGTTTTTATATATAGTTGCTGAATAAAAATATATGATGTGTTTACATATATCAAGTTTGTACACGCGCCAAAACAATAAAACCTTCCAAATTTTACATTATTAAAACTAGGTACACTGGTAGCTGTTTAAAGATTGATGGCAGAGATTAGAACAGACACAGTGACAAGAGCTTTGAAGGAGTCAACTGTGGCTGCTATGTGTGCGACAGTGGGCAACATGTTCCACTGACCTACTGTTCTAGGGAAAAATGAATATTTATAGAATCTTTGGATGTGCCAATGTGTCTGAAGCTGTACATGTGTTACCATATCCATGCCTTGTTCTTGAATCAGCTGGTATTAATAAACTCTTTTCCGGATATATAGCTACTACATGGTGGACAATTTTAAAGAACATTAATTATCAGACGAGCTCTAGTTCTTCTTATCTCTAATGATGGTCAATTTAAATTTGTTAACATATCAGAAACTGTGCTTGTATTATAACTGCGATTAGTGACAAATCTAGCAGCCCTTTTCTGAACTTTTTCAATTTGATCTATATGGATTTTAGTACGTGGGTCCCAAAAAGTACCCCTGTAGACTTGACGTGTAGTCTATGTCAGAGGCATGTCAGAGGCTCATAATTTTTTTTTTATATATGTACATATCTTCTTCTTCTTCTTCTTCCAATATTGTACAGACACCTACTGGCGTATCCTCGCACAAGCGCGTGGCGCTGAAAGAAACGTCTGTACAGTGTGGTTTTAAAAGTTTCTATATACAGTGCAGATAAAAACGTCCATATGGTTATAATTGGTTATTTCCTTTGTTTTGCATTTTATTGATTGAAATATGCAGGGTTTTTTTTTCAGAATATACACAAAATTATTGTAGTTGATAATATACTAACTGTAACTGCTCAGTCATGTTGAGTAATATCCTGACCAATTAAATTATAACTCTTACAGCAAAGCAATTCAAAAAAAACTCTCACTCCTTTGTCTGGTACTTTCTTGTGCTGTTACTAGGGTAAATACTTTTTGAAATTTGTCATTTAAGATGGATATATGTGAACCTATTTACAGTATGTTAGTTCTTGCACTTTCTTCAAACATAACCGTTTTTCTTTTTATCTAGTACTAAGAAAAATAGACGTACGGTACGGTGCGGGAATACAGAAAAAAGCTCTTTGAGAAGGCAGGTAACTCAAATTCATTCGACAGCCTCGGTCTGGTCCATTGCGCGAACAGTCGAAATGGACAAAACAAGGAATAAAATAGAGTCTGTGCTTGCTCAGTTCTGTTCTGTAACAGGTAAAATATATCCTTCCTTTTGTACACAATCTTATCACAATGTTCTAAACCCATTTTGAAACGATTCGTCGAAATGATATACGGGAAGAAAACGTATTCAAACATTCTTCGGATAATTTCATTTTCGGATGTTCTCTTCCATTATCTTCATAATTTTGTTTAAGCCCAAGGGCATTACGTCTCTGAGGTGATTAAATATCATATAAAGGTGTATGTACATAGTCCAGCTTTAAGACGCACCAGCTCAATTCTTTGCATATATGTCAGTTTTCCACGGACATAATAAATTTGAAAGCTTCTGTTATTTTACTCTTTTCAAAGAAGGCAGTGGCTAGCGAACCGGAATCGGTTCCCTAGACAGCAAACTTTTTCGTCCGGAACCGGTTCTGTAGCCAAAGTACCGTGTATAGGCTAGGGAACCGGAATTTTATTTCTATGCATAAAACTGGCGAAATTTTCTTCGTTTCTTTTGGTAAGGCTAAAAAAAAAAATATGTGTGGTTCAGGTAACCCGACCGACCCAATTTTTTCATCGCCGACCCTAACACTTTTTTATAGTTTTTTTGTGGTTTTTAACCTGGTACGAAAAATATTGAGTACGAAAATATACGAATCAATGCAAGCGTCTTATCGATTACGATTTCAACATGGAAGCGGCTAGTGTTCTCACCGTGACAGTGGAAAAATGTATTCACGGCGACTAGAAACGCATTATGAAGGCAATGCTTCACTTGTCCCTCGTCGGAGATGTATTTATGGAAATTCATAATCAGACAACTCGAAAACTGGCCATGTAGTAGCCTATGTATAACAGAATGCCACTTAGAATTGCATATATTGTTGAGATGCTTTCCATGTGCATATCTCACAGAATTGTGACCAACTATGTCTGTACCAACTGGCGTCGAAGGGGAAAAAAAAAAAAAAAAAAAAAAAAAAAGCCTACCTACCTACCCTATTTTTTTTACCAATTTTACCTGAACCACACATATTTTTTTTTAGCCTAAGTATCATGTGCATGTTCTTATCTTAATAAGTTAATTAATGTTACTATTTCAGCAGGCTATGCCCTTTTATTTATTTGTGTTTACTGTGTCTCCAGAAGTGTACTCGCCGAATACTGTCCGCCATATCAAGTCAAGTGAAATGATAGAATAAACTAGTACGAATGAATGCGAAATCGTCGACACTGGAGCCGAAATAAACTTGAAATTTAAACTTAAAAGGTGTAAGACAATAAAAGAAATGATTAAAACAAATTAAGTAATTTCTGTTACTGGTACTGATGATAAACCCGGACAGATGATAAAGTTGACCACCTTGGAAATATTTGATTGCAATCGGTTATTTATAAAATTGAATACACTATCTAATAGTTTCCATTTACAACATTAACTGGTGTAAATAAAAACAAAATTGGTAAATATTCTGTATAAATAAATGACTTACATTTATCTGTATAAAAAATATTTATCCAAAATTACGGGGGAAGAGGGTGTTTTTTGCGCATGCTCACTGTCGCCACATGAAGGCCTGACATTGGGTCACTTTTCATTACTTGATCAGGAATGATTGTTGCAGCTTTTTGGGGAAAGTTTCAATATAATACTACGAAGAAAATTTTGTAAATGACAAAGTGTTCGAATTTATCATCAGTCAGCCTGCTTACAGTCCCCATTTTACTAACCCCTTTCAGGGCCTCACTTCGTGTGAGTTTGCTAACTAAATATAAATTTGAATTATGTAAAGTTTTCAGCAAATGTTAAGCTTTATTTTGATACCAACCATTGATTACAAATTGCAGAAATAAAAAAGTTACAGGTTAAAAACCTCATTTTCTGTTCGGGTTTATCATTAGTACCAGTAATTAGTATTGATTACATATCTTTGAACGTGAAATGCCGATACAAACAAGTATTTAAAGTGATTAAAGAATCTGTATGAATTTTTAAGGGCAATTAAATTAATTTGTTCATCTATAAACATGTAATGACGCAAATACAAACCAATATTATTGTATATTTAAATAATTTAAATATAGTACAAGTTTAAAGCAACATTTAATAACATTTAAAAACTGAAGTAGTTTTCACGCATTCACATACTAGTTTATAATTATCATTCCAATACGGCAGACACGTTATATATGCGGTGAGTACACTTTTGGAGACAGTAAACGCAGAAAAAAAATGCAAGTGCATGGTAAAATTAATTAAGATAATAATATGCATGACACTTACCAAGAAACAAAGTGGATTTCTGACACTTACCAAGAAACAAAGTGGCAGCATTATGCATAGAAATAAAAGTCCGGTTCCCTAGCCTATGCACGGTATTTTGCTTAGAGAACCGGTTCCGTACGAATAAGTTCGCAGTCTAGGGAACCGATTCCGGTTCTCTAGCCACTGCCTTCAAAGAATGTGTCTAGCAAGGGTATTACCGGTGTATTTTGACTTTGATCATACACATAACTACACGGAAAGCAAACCTGCCTTACTTACAGGGATCAGATTTAACTTTTTTTCCCACTAGCAAATTGCTAGTGCCATTTATTTCCACTAGCAAAATAATTGGTTCCACTGGCAGTTATTTAAAAGCTGTTTCAGTGCTGAATTTATTAAGTTGTTTTGTTGTTGTTTGGTTTCATGTAAAAGTTCATGGCCCAACATGCCAGGGACTTCCTTGTTTTGAAAGTATGAATATTATATGAACCAATGTAGAATCTACTCAACGATTCTTTGGACTTTTGGCTGGACGTTGAAGTTTTAAGTTTTTCTCAGGTCACTGCCTCTAATGTTGCTAGCATTTTCGGTCTCTGCGGGCCTTTTTGCACCAAGAAACATGTTATTTTCCACTCCATTTCCGCAGAACTTTGCAAATTAGGCCAAAAAAAAAATATGTATGTTTCCTGTGACATGCCAGAAAAAAATAGGGTAGGTAGGTCGATTTTTTTTTTTTTTTCTTTTTTTTTTTTTTTTAGAATACACATCTTTACAGTAGTGGAATTCCCTTGTCTTTGCTTTTGCCTGTTGTCTTACCAATACATATAATTATGTCTTTACTAGATGGCAGATGCTATACACTTTAAATACACTGCTTTTTATATACCCTTTGGCTTTTAGTCAAATTTTTAAATACATGCCGTCAGAATATTTCAACAGATGCACCTTTGGGATTCCATTGGTTCAAGCCTAGCTTAAACTCATGATTTTTTATGTCAAGGCAGGGGTGTAATTTTTTTTCCACACCACCTGCCCTGCAGGACTACTAACCACTAAAATCTGCTTGCCATTAGTGAACAGTCACTTGCCCTTATAATTGACGTGTTTAATATTGTCACTTTTATGAAAGGAGTATTATACAATAAGTAAATTTCAAATGTAACACTCAGTAGACAAATACTATTCTCTTGTACCCTACATTTCCTTTTTAAGGTGGCATATTTGTTCTTCTTAAACTTCTTTTTTACAGCAGACATTTTTATTTTTCTTTCCTGTATTTTTGTCAGCAGCACCAGCCAGTTGCTCTCCAAAATAACTGCAACGATAGTAATAATAATTAAAGTCTATCCCCTCCCGTATTTTCCTAAACTATTAGGACAGCATAAAATATTTAGTTACCGTATTTTCCCGAATTAAGGCCCCCCCTCTAATTAACGCCCCCCACCCATTTTGGAGGGGAAAAAAAGTTAACAAGAACGGGGAAAAATCACCTACCTCATTTTTATAAGTCCACATAATAAGTAATTTACAGTACTGAAGTCCAATGTATTAAAAATTAAACACACTTTTAAACAGTCCATGTACCGTAAGTCCAAAACATTTGTACTAAGTACGGTACGTAACAGAAAATTAAACGGTAAATACATTTTTGATTTGTTTTTACACCACTCGCGCACACGCTTCCTGCCGACTTTAAACATACTTGCAGCAATGTGTTTACGATATACCCTTTTCTTCGGCAGTTTTAAGAACTTTTAATTTAAAAGCAGGCACAGCAGCGTGTCAAACCATTGACATTGTGTATTGCGCTATTAGCTACCCGCATGTACTATGGAAAATGTTATTGGAGTACACAGCTGTTTGGGTCATGACGTAATGTGTAGTGTCGCGAGCGTGTCAAAAAGCCAGACATGGAATACACGAGGTACCGTATTTAAATGCATAAAAGACACACTGCATTAAATTGGATGCCAAATAATTACGTTTTAGGGGGATTAAACAACACAGAAACACTTTACAGCTAGTTTGAACGATGTTTTTAAGTTTTGTAAACATTTTCATTTTTTATTTTTTTACCTCAAATAAACGCCCCCTCTTTGGAAAATGTAATGCCCCCGGGGGCGTTAATACGGGAAAATACGGTATTTTCATTTTCTCAAGACTTATTTCCCGAAAATAATTATTTTGAAAAGTGTCCCCAAAATATGGACATAATCATCATCCACACACCCTTTGTGAAAGCGGAAAAAAAAACAATTATCTGAAATTAATCAGTTTATAAGCTAAGTAACTGGCCTTGTTTTCATCATTAATTAACACCGTCCAAAGAGCTAATAGAAGTGTGTCGGTATCATGGCATCTGAAGAGAAGATCAAAGCGGTATAGTTGCCCGAGATTGTCATGGCATTAAGTCATGTTTTTGCGCCATGTGAAACATCACTGTTTGATCGTACCGCCTCGCTTCTTTAAATTGTTGAGAAGAAATCAATAAAAAAGTTTCTTCTTTATTTTTTTTTAAAAGCGAATGTACAACATCACGAATGACCTCTGTGACCTGTTTGCCCTCGAAGAATTTACATTATTGTTAGAGAAGAATATCTTACAAAGTGTCGTGTCAAAAATAATACTTGTACTAAAAGATTCATGTAAAACTTAATTAAAAACCGCAACAACATCATACTGCGTTATTCTAAAGCCACATTTCTATTTACATTCACGAGGTCACGTAACCTATTCTGCTGCGCTAACAGAAATCTGTTTGCGAAAAATCGTTTTACTCCATGTATTTAAATTGCTGCCGCTTTTTCATTATTTAAGATTTTTTAATTCTGTTTTTATACTTTCTGTTCAAAAGTCTGAATTTTATGACCATATTATGTAGCATTTATTTACTTTAAGAAAGAAATAAGTAATTAAGATCGCGCTGTTTGAAATGTTACAAGTGATTACTTGAAAATTCGGCCGTTTTTATAGAATTTTGCCTACATTTTTGTCAATGTCTTATTAAAATTATTATAGAATTTAAACTGTATTACTTCTTAAGCGGTGTTGAAAATTTGAAGCGATTATATTAAAAAATGAATGCACCACGCGCGTTTTTTGTGTTCGTGTTGATAAACAAAAGTAACGGCGAGATTAGATATTACGATAGGTCGCACGTGCTCGTGGAATGGAAAATTACCGGCATGACGTTTTGTTATCCTTATGATTCGCGGGTTAATTCCAGTCAATCCAGGTATTTTTTCGTGATATAATTTCTGAATTTGGTAAAGTTACGACGTTAAAACCACTCGCCCGATCGGTCGAGTATACAGCGAAGTCCACTCGTCCAAAGAGCTATAAAAATAAATATTCTTTGACTCGTCCTATCCAGAATTTTCACAGTTCAATGTACGATGGAGGTGAATATAGAACTGTCAGATCCTTCACAAGAAACTGCCTGTCGGCGGGTGGACTTGTTCAAAAAGCCCGGTGAATGTACATCGATCCGATGTTCCTAAATGAGAGCATATAATTTTTTTCGTACCCGCAAATTTTCGTCCGAAAAAAAGTTTAGGGTCGGGGGCTAAAATTAGGGTCGGTCGGGTCACCGGAAACATACATATTTTTTTTTTACGCCTTACAGACCAAAAAGAAAACAAATATTGCATAGACGCTTACTTATAGATATCCGAAAATTACTTGTGTATAAAACGACAAGCGTCTACAAGCAGTCACGTGATTATCAGTAAATTAACTGCCCTAAAGGAGTTTTTAATGGGAAAAGGACAGTTTGAGCAAATTCCCCAATTTTCGAACTTGATCACGAAAATATTCCAGTGCCATGATTTTCTACTCGCATTTTTTTATTCTTACTCGAATTTCTCGAGTTGGCGACCGCTCAATTCGATCCCTGTTTTAATTCTGTTTTACTTGTTTATCATCAATCCGTTTCATTATTTCAGTCAATCTGACTAAAGTATCGTCAGAGGTCCTAACTGCACCCCTGTCCTAACTCCGCCATCTTTTTTGTTTTGCTTGTAGTCTCAAGAGATTTTAGCGCGCAGCCAGTAATTTTTTTTTCCCTTTTGGGAAAAGGTCCGGTACCGGATAAATTGGGGAAAATAGCAGTGTTTTTACTCAGATTGGGAATTTTTATAGTTAATTAATAACATCATTTAGAATGCTTTTTCCTTTAATTCCATGTAAATAGCATCAAACAAACTGTTTAAATGGTTAAATAATGGTGAATGTCAATGTAACCAAGTTTTATTTCTGCAATCATCAAAATGCAAACTTAATTTGGTCATTTGGGGAATTTTTGGATGATAATTGGGAAAAAAGATTGCATTTTTCAATTGGGAAAAGGTCCTTTTAGGGGTACTTTATAAAGAAGGAAAAAAATCGCTTGCGCGAGAGAGTGACAGCGGGCATTTTTTACTATGTCATAGTACATAATCTCAGATATATTTTCCAGCAAAAATGCGATATAAACAGGCAAATATTGCAACTTCTACAGTTTTTATGTGTTTTTCCTTAATGCAAAATAACTCCCTGCAAATATCCCCCTTTTAAATACAAAATACAAAAATTTTAAGTATTTCAAGACTGTTTTAATTTTGAAAATCCAATGAAAAAGTTGTTAAGGACATATGCTAGAATTCAGGGGGTGATTTTTCCCAATAATAGAATTTCTTCAAACTTTGGATATTTAAGGACAATCATCTAAGAAACAAAAGTATGCAATAAAAATCATAGGTCAACAGTATCGAAGAAGAGTTATCTGCACTTCTGCAAAAATGCTGTTTTCAAGGGCAGATAACTCTTTTTCAATACCGGTGACCTTTATTCGTGTAAATTTATACATCATATTGACACAACAAATACTACACCATTCAATAACACATGTTATAACACAGTTTAGATATCACAGACATATTTTGGTGACTAGTGCACTATTGTGACATGTATAAAACACAGGATAACCTGTAAATGCCTTACGGCTTATTTCCAACAACGTCCTTTATAAAAATTACCATTTGTGCAGTATTACTGCACAAGTATGTTGTCAACACTTGACATGCATATATTACACAAACAATGTTATCACAATAAAAATCATATATCACATAAAATCTACATGTACATTTGACTATAATATAATTTAAAAAAAGATGTAACTGGAATCCTCAGCCAACTTCATATTTAAAATCAGATGGGTTTTTTTTAACTTCCTTTTAAAAATCATATTTACTCTTTGTATTATGAATACTTCGTGGTAATTGGTTCCAGTCTAAAATACTATTATAGTAAAAAGTTGAAGTTGTAAAACCATAAATATGAAGTTGGCAACACATGCACTGTTGTTGTCTGCATGGTACTGTGTTCTCTAGATACTTTTACTCATTCTGAAGCCCCAACTTTTACTGCCCTGGTAGTAAATTTTGTAGGAGGAGCCTATCAAATAACGCTACTCTAGGCTGGCTGTCAGCTAAAAATAGCTCCCTTTCAATGATTCACTAGCAAATGTAAACAATGGGCAGTTGAAGAAGAAATATGAACTTACATGTTTTGATGGTTACAAATTAATATTAACCATATTTTGTCCATCCATATTAGAATCAATCTTATGAAAAATTCAGTGTTGATACTAGCATTCCTGATATTTAATCTTAATGTAAACTGACCAGTGAAACATCAAAATCAAACATTCATTTAGCTTTTCTGTCATTGCTGACACTGGCCCATTAATTGAGATAATCTAGTAAACTATTCAAGTCAAGGATTTTGAACAATACACACAAATTAGCAAATGTTGCTGTGAATGATAAGCTGTTTGAAATAATTTATCATTGTATGTCTTTAGTTTAGTTCTCTACATCTTCATTTGTGGCTCAATCTTTATGAACTTTGGTGAGAATGTTTGTCTTGATGATCTCTAGGTCAAGTTCAAATCTGGGTCATTTGGGGTCAAAAACTAGGTCACATGGTCAAATCAAAGGAAAAGTTTGTGGACACTCTAAAGGCAACAGTTGTGACTCAATCTTTATGAAACTTGGTCAGAATGTTTGTCTTGATGATCTCTAGATTAAATTCGAAACTGGCTCATGTGGGGTCAAAAACTAGGTCAGTAGGCCAGATCAACTCTGGTTAGCGATATAGGACCATCATGGCCCTCTTGTTTTCATGATGCAGCTCGCTCTTGGATGATATCATGGATAAATAAGTTCCATTTTATCAGGCAAGGTACTGAACAGTAAAATATTAGCTATGATCAGTGATTCATTTTGCCGTGCGTCCTGCGTCAAAGACGCATATTTTTCACCGGGGACGCATTAATTTGAAATGTCTGCAGCCGCGGGACGCAAACAATTTCACTGACATAATGTGTACCTTTGTTTACTTCCTCTAATGGTTTAAAAAGTAGAACGGATGTCGTGGATAATTTTCATGCGTCAAAACTACCTTATCACCGTTCGATTTGTAAAGCATATTCTGATTAGACAATAGTGATTTTTTTAACCAATCGGTGACGGTCATTTATTTTATGTTTGGGAGTATTGTTTCCAAAGTACCCGGATATTTCGGCCAAAATATTTCAACAATCTGACGATGCCGTTGAAAAAACAGCAGAAGTTAGATCCCAAACAGCAAAAACTTTCCGTTTTTTTTTTTGGTCTAACTTTGAGTGAATCGTCGGGTACTGAAGAAGTGAGCATTTCAATAGAAAATGAAGCAGCGGCTGCGAGCACGTCGGAAAATCAAGATAAGAAAAAAAGAAAATTTGTTTCTAAATGGCTCACTCTTAATTCGTGGTTATACTATGACGAAAGTGAAGATTATATGTACTGCACAATCTGTACTGACAACATAAAAATAAACATTATGAACAAAGCTGCAAAGAACAGAAACTTTCAAAATACAACTTTTAACAGTTTTTTTTTTCTCCTCATCCTGTTTAGTTCAGTTCTGGTGCAGATATATAGGATGTAAAACCTATTAAATCAATTAATCAGTCAACCAATATACAATGTAAAGGATGTGAAAAAGCAAACAATTCAAATTTGGGACTTGCTGTTTCATGATATATAATTTTTATATTGAGTCCCTTTTTGACTCATTACTCACTGGCTGGGACTCATTGTTTCAAAATATTCGAGTCCCATGGACTTGTATCTTCAGATTTCAAAATGAATCACTGTATGATAGCTCAGTTAGGCTGTTAAACCTCTAGGAAGTTACAAACATAGCATCTTAGCTGAAATTGTGATGTATTTGAAAACTGTTTATTAAAATCAACACTCAGCTTGCAGGTGCATTGATTTTTCTTTTGAGACAAAATTTGACTGAAAAATCTTACTTATGATATTAGAACATAAAATGTTGTTTAGGAAAAATATCACATTTTCTGATAAATCAGTGTAAGCCAGACATGTTATGTTGTAGGAGCTGATGTAGCTGTGGGTAGACAGTTGTTAGAAGCATGTGGAGGTAACCTGGAATTGGCCATTAACATGCATATGGAAGGTGGCGGTGCTACAGCCACATCAGATACAGAGTAAGTCTCAATTTTTTTTTCAAGATACTGTAAAATCATTAAATTTCATGGGCATGGAATTCTGTGATTTTGGCCTAACAGCAATGATCATAATATGAATGAGAATTTTACATGTTTGTTGGGATTTCAGGGCTTGACTTGAACTCTGTAGAGCCTTTGCACATAGAGGAACTTCAACTGTTCTATTCAGGGCTCAGCTTTAACACTGCAGGGCACTTGCCCAAAGAGCAAGTTCAATTATATTTTTACTTGCCCATATGCAATTTTTGGTTGCCAAGATGTAACCTGGTAATGTGATTTTGTAATGCAGTATAGCAACAAAAACAGTAGTACATGAATTTTCACTTGTTTCACTTGCCTGACAGGCCACTGAGTATGATTTTTTACCTGCCCGCAATCCACTGCAGTCCTTATGGTCGAGCCCTGCTGTTTCTTGCATGAACCCAATTTTTGGTTGCCAAAAAATGTAACATGGTGATTTGATGAGACATTGTAATACAGTTTAGCAACAATAAAGAGCAGTACATGATTTTCAGAGAAGTATCATTTGGGATCTTTCATATATTTCACATATTTTTTGTAAACTGTTTGACATAATATATGGTATTGAAACTTTTATCACTTGTTTACTATAACAGTCTCTAACTGTAGGCAAGAGTACATAACTCTGTCAGGTACTTTGGTTGAATTCTGGCCCTTTTTGGACTTGTAAAGTGGTTCAGTTTTCGTACACGTCCACATTTTTATGATTTTATCATAACTATTTGAAATGTGGCTTTTAACCTTTGAACACTTGTTCATCATCATGATCTCCATCTGTAGTGGAGGGTATGTAAATATGTCAGAGATATTTACCATAATTATTTAGTACTTCTGCAAGATCACTACAATATCATTACACATTGCCATATAGTGCAAGACTTGTCCAGTTCCACAAATACAGGTACATTGTTTGTCTTATCTATTTTCCTTTTTTTGTCTGAAAATCTCTGGTAATATTTTGACCCCATACTTACATCAATGCTTCGAATAGTCGAGCGCACTGTCAACAGACAGCTCTTGTTGTTTGAAATAATGTATGAGCATGTTAATTTCAAGGATAACAATTAGTAAAGGTAAATACCATTGTACGCATTGGTTGCTGAGCCATAGAAATAAAAGAAGTATGTAGTATAGCACATGTTGAGGAGTTAAAGTATTATTCTTTGCCAATTAATTTGAATTAAATAATTTGAAACAAAATTCTTGAAGAATAATCATTGTAATAAAGGATGTTGTTTATACTACAGCGATGAAGTGAGAGCACCTATTCCACAGATACAAGAAACCTTGGTGGATGATACCCCTTCATATGGTAAGAACTAATGAAAATTTAGGGTAATGTCTCCAAAATATGTCTGTAGGGTAGGTGAGGTAGGAACATTGTAGGTCTATTTTGTGTTTCAAAATTTAAAGTGTTGCTGTTAATGATTATAAAACAGAGATGGTATAGACAAATTATATGTCTATTGTGTTTAAAACTCTCCTTTGTTGGTAACTCTTTTTTTTTCTACAAGACTCAGAAGAAAGTTGAGGGTAAGAAGTTCTAGGGAAATGTTAACACTTTCAACTTTATTAACCCTGTTTGGTGCAGCTTAGCCATATTAGTTCTAGATTTGGAATTTTTGAACACTTTCCTATGGGTTTGGGTAGTAATCAGGATTGCAAAGCACATTAAGTAGCAACCACAGCTGATAAAGAAATCAATGGCTTATCAGCTGGAATTCTGGTGATTTCTAGGGGTTAGTGTACTTTTTTCCCCATAAAATCTTTTTTTGTCATGCTACAAAAACATAAAAACTACCATTTAAAAGGTGATAAAATTATCTTTCTAACAGTATAAAACATTCATAAATCTGATTTACAGTCATTCCAGATGCCCCAGTAATTAGTTAATCTGACCACTGTTTATTGACAGTTTGTTGTTAATTGCTTTATTACTCGCCGCGGGCAATAGGAGAGATCGCCGTGACGTCACGCGTTAACATCTGTTTATCTGGTGGTTGGCAAAACAAATGATTTTAACACCGTTTGCGTACTGAATCAGAATTTTTAATTTTTAATAACTTTTTTGCTCATTTATGGATTTTCAAAATTCAAAAAGATTTGAAATACTAACAATCTTCATATTTTTGTATCCAAATATCTTTTTTCAATGAATAACCGTTTTAAATGACATATAATTTTAAAAGCGGCGTAGTGATTTTCACAACCTTTAGAAAAACAGTGTAAGTTAAGCGTTCATAATTAATCCATTTTATTTCGAAATAACAATTAAAAGTAATCAATAAATTGCTTGTTTTATAACCTTTCCATTGATCAAAAAATTATTTATGTAATTTGTGTTTTAAGAAAGTTTAGACCGTTAGAAAAACATCACTGTTTACAAAAAACATGGACGGTCGGCTTCTGCCCACCCGATCACTGTCTTATCAGTTCTAAAAATAGAATTTGTATACAAACACGATCTCTCCTATATGTACTCCTTTCAAATGCAAACGCGGGTCGCGTAGTGCTCATTAATATTCATATGACTTGTATCAGAAGACAGCCGATTGGACGACCTACACGTAGGTGTGTCTTAAATTTGCATACGACCCCCCAAACCGGAGAAATCGTTCCGTAAAGTTGACGTGAAAAATACGCCCAAATATACCATATTCGCTGAATTAACATTTATTTTTAATAGATACAAACCCTAACAATTAATTTGATACCAAAATCATGTTTCGGAACCTATTACAAGTATGCCGCATTTTCATTTAAAATTCAAACTCCCCGCTTCCATTTTTTTTTCACTCGGCGGTCCGCCATGTTGGAAAATTGATCAATTAGGTCAATGCGGTAAATCGATTGATTCGGCTCGAAAATCATGTAAAAAGACCTATTTCCACCGGTTTTTATTTGGAAAATATGTATGTCTGTAAAAAATATTAATATTTGACTGAAACTACGAAGCAGAAGTAATATTTATTGAGAAAATTCAATGTCGAAACAACGCTGACGAACAGCTGACCGGAATTTCACTTTCGTTATGAATTATTTTCTTATTTAAGGAAAAGAGTCACGAATTGCCCCCAGAAGTGAATGTTCCAAAATATTGTTTTTATTTCCAATTAAAGTCTGTTAATAATTGTTATTACTTACGCAATTTCAATGCATAAAAGGACGATTTTTCATACGCGTTTCGTACTCAACCTGTTCGTACCTAACGGGTACGAAAAAATGAAAATATCAATTCAATAGTATTGTTCATACATGGCACGTGTCTAATGCTTATTATGTATTATTTTTGTTTAGGAAATCATCTGAAAAGTATATGTATAATAATTTAAAATGTATAGTCATATACTGATACAGTATACACTATGTATTTCAGAATTACATCTGGAGTCATGACCGGTCTAAGCCAATTTGCCAGTCCGCTGGAATATCTGATACATTAAATTTCTTAATTAAAATGATAGATTTAGTTTTTATATGCTTTATTTTAGAATCCTAGTCCTATACATTATGTCTTGTATGTCTTATGAAAAAAACAGTGAGAATATGGTAACATACTTGAACTTGGACAGTGTTGGAGTCGAGCTATAACAATTAGAAAAAAAAAAATCGTAACCATGTCTCATTGTAAGTGAAATATAAAGGCAACTATACACCTTATGCCAAAACAGACACCAGAAATGTATTCTACAGGAAAAATACCATAAGTATGCCAAATTTCAGCTACTTATCATTTAAAATGAGTGGAACACCAAACATTAATGTAAACATAGGAGTTTTAACGGTCCGCCACTGCGAATCAGTTCCTTATTATTTATATAGAGGAAAAATTCCAGAAAAAATGACATTTTAAGAAATTTCAAATCTTCATAACTTTTTTATTTTTTAAGATATTTCAAAAATTTAAAAAGTTCTTTGTTTGATTATTTAAGCAGAATATGAATATGTTATTAAAACACTGGTTAAGCTACTTTGAAAAATCAGCTGTGGTTGCTACATTAAGGCAAATGGCCTTGGACCACATGATGTAAATTGCTTGAGTCAGTCCTGGTACTCTAGTGAATGGATTTTCATTGTAAGTTGTAAATTATAAATCTATGAAAATAATGCAAATAAACTGTTTAAGTTATTTGTTATTTTCTTACAATTGTCAATGATAAAACTTTGTCCATAATTAGTGTTAAATAGGTTTTATCTTGATTGTTTTCAGGAACATTTCGAGGGAGGAAGAGAAAAACAAGATCAGTGTTTGATGGATTCAGAGATTTTCAGGAAGAAGCACGTAAGGTTTAAAGCGTACTATCATTTTTAAAATGCATGTTCAGATTTTAGGGTAAAAATTTCAGTCAGCTTGAGAGTTTGATTCTTTCCGAAGAAGAACAAAGTGTAAATGGCATACAGTCTTTTGAAACTTAACCTTCAGCCTGCTAAATTTCTAAAATGGACTGGTCCATCATTCAATTTGGGCATTTAATATTTGAAGGGTTGTTCACTGAAAATTTACTGACTCGCAAAGGCAGAATGACTTGCCGCTAGCAGGCTAACGGTTAGGCAGAAACAAATACTTCAGACAGTTTACTCAGCTTGAATCAAAGTTTTACCCTTGACAAGAACACTATAATCCATGACATTGTATATAAGTTCATCCCACAGCCCATATTAACACAGTAGAATTTTGAACAGAATTTTTTCATCATTATCTCTTTGAGAATGCCATCAACTTCGATGGTATTTGGAAAATGTCATCAGAAGTTGTCTTAATTGGGAAAAATCGATATTCAGATGTACTGTTAACAGTCTTCAGTGGCAGAGATTTCCAGAACTCTACAAAAATCTGTTAAGATTTTATGTTGCCCTGTCATTTCATTTATTGACTTAATTTATTCTAACCAACATCTTGTTTTGCATTGTGTTCAAGACTGGAAAATATAACAAATGAATATATATAACAGATTTATACCAGAAGTCAGACACTACCAGTTTCGTGATAGTAAATCAGAAATGCAGATCTACATGAGGAAAAGAAGAAACACAGATCATGGACTTACCCAGCTCATTTTAGCAATGTAGTGTTATGGCGCTTGAATTCTGGAGTCAGAGAATCCACACACCTTTATTTCACTGCAGTACTAGGCACAGCTTTTTAGCTCACCTGAGCACAAAGTGCTCAGGGTGAGGTAATGTGATCGCTCACCGTCCGGCGTCCGTCCGTCCGTCGTCCGTCCACACTTTCCTTTAAACGACATCTCCTCCTAAACCAACAGGCCAATTTTGATGAAACTTCACAGGGATGTTCCTTGGATGGCCCCCTTTCAAAATTGTTCAAAGAATTGAATTCCATGCAGAACACTGGTTGCCATGGCAACCGAAAGGAAAAACTTTAAAAATCTTCTTCTCAAAAACCAGAAGCCCTAGAGCTTAGATATTTGGTGTGAAGCATTGCCTAGTGGACCTCTACCAATTTTGTTCAAATCATGACCCGGGGTCAAAATTGACCCCGCCCCAGGGTCACTTGATTTTACATAAGAAAATCTTCAAAAATCTTCTTCTCAAAAACCAGAAGCCTTAGAGCTTAGATATTTGACATGTAGCATTGCCTAGTGGACCTCTACTAAAATTGTTCAAATCATGACCCCGGGGTCAAAATTGACCCCGCCCCAGGGGTCACTTGATTTTACATAGGAAAATCTTCAAAAAATTTCTAACAATAAACCAGAAGGCCTAGAGCTTAGATATTTCACATGTAGCATTGCCTAGTGGACCTCTACAAAATTTGTTCAAATCATGGCCCCCGGGGTCAAAATTGACCCCGTCCCAGGGGTCACTTGATTTTACATAGGAAAATATTAAAAAAATCTTCTTCTCAAAAACCAGAAGCCCTAGAGCTTAGATATTTGACATGTAGCATTGCCTAGTGGACCTCTACTAAAGTTGTTCAAATTATGACCCGGGGGTCAAAATTGACCCCGCCCTAGGGGTCACTTGACTTTACATAGGAAAATCTTCAAAAGTTTTCTAAAAATAAACCAGAAGGCCTAGAGCTTAGATATTTCACATGTAGCATTACCTAGTGGACCTCTACAAAATTTGTTCATATCATGACCCCCTGGGTCAAAATTGACCCCGCCCCAGGGGTCACTTGATTTTACATAGGAAAATCTTCAAAAATTTTCTAAAAATAAACTAGAAGGCCTAGAGACTAGATATTTGACATGTAGCATTGCCTAGTGGACCTCTACAAAATTTGTTCAAACCTTGTCCCCCGGGGTCAAAATTGACTCCACCCTAGGGGTCACTTGATTTTACATAGGAAAACCTTTAAAAAAAATTATAAAAATAAACCAGAAGGCCTAGATCTTAGATATTTGACATGTAGCATTGCCTAGTAGACTTTTACAAAGTTTATTCAAATCATGACCCCTGGGGTCAAATTGACCCTGCCCCATGGGGTTACTTGATTGTACATAGAAAAATCTTCAGAATTTTCTAAAAATAAACCAGAAGAGCTTAGATATTTGACATGTAGCATTGCCTAGTGGACCTCTACAAAAAGTTTTCAAATCTTGTTTTTAAAGTTACTTAAAAGAAAATTTCAACTATATTTTCTCATAATTCTTTTGATTGATTTCTGTTATGATCTTTTGACCTTGAAGACTTGTCCTTAAGTGCAATGATAACAGGTGAGCGATATAGGGCCATCATGGCCCTCTTGTTTTTTTATAACCTGTAATGGGTGGGCACAAAGTATTCAGACAGTCTGTCTGTCTGTTTCCGATTGAAGAAAGCTTAGTCCTACATGCTTTAAACTTCGTAAGGTTGATTGCTTATGGTAATTTGAGGATCCGTATTGTTTTGGGGTCAGTAGATCAAAGGTCAAGTTCACAGTGACCTTGAGACTGAAAATGTTTTCCGATTGTTAACTGAAAAACGCTTTGGCCTACAGGCATCAGTGTTAACAGAATGATTGCCTGTGGTAAGTATAGGACCCCTAATGTTTTTGGCATCAGTAGATCAAAGATCATGGTCACAGTGACCATGAAACTGAAATCTATGACTAAAGAACTCTTCAGCACACAAACTTCCAACTTGGTTGGCAGATGACCCCTATCGATTTTGAGATTGGTTGTTCAAAGGTCATGGGCAAGTTCATGGTGAGCTTGACCTGGAAATTGGTTTCCATCTTAAACTGAAGTATGCTAGTATTTTTTGTCAAAGCCTGTGTGGCTGTCAACCATTGGTTTCCTATTGATATGTAAAGAATGCTTTGGACAACTGGTATCAAACATCTTAGGATGATTGACTGTAGTCAGTAGATAACACCTATTGTTTTTGCAGTCAGTTGCTCAAAAGACAAAGGTCATAGTGATCTTGGCAGGCGGTCATAGGGAGCATGCGTGTTTTACAAACACATCTTGATTGAAGATCTGACAATATACATCATACATCAAGATTTTTTTCGTTTGTTATTCACCTATGTTTTTTTATCAAGAATTTCTCAGATACTTGTTATAAAGAAAAGGAATAGAACAAAACCACAAATAAATACACAATGCTCTTTTGCAGCTGCAGTGAAAGGAAGAAGCAGAAGAAGTATTCAATGTTTCCAAATAATTTTTGTTTGTTTGTTTTTGTTGAGTTCTAAATCACCAATACAGTTAATTTCATGTTGCGACTGCAGCTTTTTAGCCCACCATCATCAGATGGTGGGCTATTCAAATCATTCTGCGTCCGTGGTCCATCGTCCGTCCGTCCGTCCGTTAACAATTTCTCATTATCGCATCTCCTCAGAAACTACCAGGGGGATTTTGACCAAACTTTGTCAGAATGATGTATTGGTACCCTAGTGGTGTCCCCCTGAAAATCAGACTGGTTCAACAATTTTTTAGTGAGTTATGGCCCTTTGTTTATTTCTATAATTTACATAGATTTATATAGGGAAAAACTTTGAAAATCTCCTTGTCCAAAACCACAGAGCCTTGGGCTTTGATATTTGGTATGAAGCATCATCTAGTGGTCCTCTACCAAGATGATTCAAATTATTTCCCTGGGGTCTAATATGGCCCTGCCCCGGGGGTCACATGGTTTATATAGACTTATATAGGGAAAAACTTTTAAAAACCTCTTGTTCAAAACCACGTGGCCTAGGGCTTTGGCATTTGTAATGTAGCATCATCTGGTGGTTCTCTACCAAGTTTGTTCAAATTATCCCCCTAGGGTCAAATATGGCCCCGCCCTGGGGGTCACATGGTTTATATAGACTTATATAGGGAAAAGCTTTTAAAATCTTCTTGTCAATAACCTACAACATTCAAATTTGGACCACATGTATGGTTTTGAGTGGCAAGATGAACCTTGACATGAGTTGACCTTGATTTTGACCTAGTGACCTACTTTCACATTTCTGTAGCTACAGCCTTCAAATTTGGACCACATGCATAGTTTCGTGTTCCAAAATGAAATTTGAGCCCGCCCGCTTAGCTCAGTAGGTAAGAGCGTTGGTTTACGGACCGCGGGGTCGCGAGTTCGATCCTCGGGCGGGGCGTATGTTCTCCGTGACTATTTGATAAACGACATTGTGTCTGAAATCATTAGTCCTCCACCTCTGATAATTCATGTGGGGAAGTTGGCAGTTACTTGCGGAGAACAGGTTTGTACTGGTACAGAATCCAGGAACACTGGTTAGGTTAACTGCCCGCCGTTACATGACTGAAATACTGTTGAAAAACGGCGTTAAACCCAAAACAAAAAAAAAACAAACAAACAAACAAAAAATGAAATTTGACCTTGATTTTGACCTAGTGACCTACTTTCACATTTCTCAAGCTACAGCCTTCAAATTTGGACACATGCATAGTTTTGTGTACCGAAACAAACTTTGACCTTTACATTGACCTAGTGACCTACTTTCACATTTTTGAAGGTACAGGCTTCAAATTTGGACCACATGCATAGTTCTGTGTTCCGAAATAAAATTTGACCTTGATTTTGACCTAGTGACCTACTTTCACATTTCTCGAGCTACAGCCTTCAGATTTGGACCACTTGCATAGTTTTGTGTACCGAAATGAACTTTGACCTTAAGATTGACCTAGTGACCTACTTTCACATTTCTGTAGCTACAGGCTTCAAATTTAGACCACATGCATAGGATTGTGTACGGAAACAAACTTTGACAGTGACATTGACCTGGTGACCTACTTTCACATTTTTGAAGGTACAGGCTTTAAATTTGGACCACATGCATAGATTTGTGTTCTGAAGTGTAATTATGTCTCCCCCAGGAGACATATTGTTTTTGCACTGTCTGTCCGTCCGTACGTCACACTTCATTTCCGAGCAATAACTGGAGAACCATTTGACCTAGAACCTTCAAACTTCATAGGGTTGTAGGGCTGCTGGAGTAGACGACCCCTATTGTTTTTGGGGTCACTCAGTCAAAGGTCAAGGTCACAGGGGCCTGAACATTGAAAACCATTTTCGATCAATAACTAGAGAACCACTTGACCCAGAATGTTGAAACTTCATAGGATGATTGGTCATGAAGAGTAGATGACCCCTATTGATTTTGGGGTCACTCTGTGAAAGGTCAAGGTCACAGGGGCCTGAACATTGAAAACCATTTCCGATCAATAACTAGAGAACCACTTGACCCAGAATGTTGAAACTTCATAGGATGATTGATCATGAAGAGTAGATGACCCCTATTGATTTTGGGGTCACTCTGTGAAAGGTCAAGGTCACAGGGGCCTGAACATTGAAAACCATTTCCGATCAATAACTAGAGAACCACTTGACCCAGAATGTTGAAACTTCACAGGATGATTGGTCATGAAGAGTATATGACCCCTATTGATTTTGGGTCACTCTGTCAAAGGTCAAGGTCACAGGGGCCTGAACATTGAAAACCATTTCCGATCAATAACTAGAGAACCACTTGACCCAGAATGTTTAAACTTCATAGGATGATTGGTCATGAAGAGTAGATGACCCCTATTGATTTTGGGGTCACTCTGTCAAAGGTCAAGGTCACAGGGGCCTGAACATTGAAAACCATTTCCGATCAATAACTAGAGAACCACTTGACCCAGAATGTTGAAACTTCATAGGATGATTGGTCATGCAAAGTAGATGACCCCTATTGATTTTGGGGTCACTCCATTAAAGGTCAAGGTCACAGGGGCCTGAACATTGAAAACCATTTCCGGTCAGTAACTTGAGAACCACTTGACCCAGAATGTTGAAACTTAATAGGATGATTGGTCATGCAGAGTAGATGACCCCTAACGATTTTAGGGTTACTCTGTTAAAGGTCAAGGCCACAGGGGCCTGAACGTGGAAAACCATTTCCAATCAATAGCTTGAGAACCTCTCGACCCAGAATGTTGAAACTTCATAGGATGATTGTTCATGCAGAGTAAATGACCCCTATTGTTTTTGGGGTCACTCCGTTAAAGGTCAAGGTCACAGGGGCCTGAACATTGATAACCAGTTCCGATGAATAGCTTGAGAACCACTTGACCCAGAATGTTGAAACTTCATAGGATGATTGAACATGCAGAGTAGATGACCCCTATTGATTTTGGGGTCAGTCTATTAAAGGTCAAGGTCACAGTGGCCTGTTCATGTAAAATCATTTTTTGGAAATAACTTGAGAACCACTTGACCTACAATGTTGAAACTTAATAGGATGATTGGACATGCAGAGTAGATGACCCCTATTGATTTTGAGGTCACTTAATCAAAGGTCAAGGTCACAAGAGCCTGAACAGTGACTTGAGAACCACTAGGCCAAGAGTGTTGAAATTTAGCGGGATGACTGGACATGCCAAGTAGATGAGCCCTATTGCAGCCAACCATCAGTGTCTCTTTGACTTTCGCTCCTGACCCCTATTGACTTCTTGCCTATAGGACTTTGCATTGGGGGAGACATGCTCTTTTTTACAAAAGCATTTTCTAGTTTGACCTTGATTTTGACCTAGTGACCTACTTTCACATTTCTCAAGCTACAGCCTTCAAATTTGGACCACTTGCATAGTTTTGTGTACCGAAATAAACTTTGACCTTAAGATTGACCTAGTGACATACTTTCAAATTTCTCAAACTACAGCCTTCAAGCTTGATGCACATGCATAGTTTTGTGTACAAAGAACTTTGTCCTTGAAATTGATCTAGTGACCTACTTTCACATTTCTCAAGCTACAGCTTTCGAATTTGGACCACATGCACAGTGTTGTGTACGGAAATGAAATTTGACCTTGAGCTAGTCAATAAATCTTGAAATTTGGAACACTCAAAAATGGCACATTGGTGGGGCGCCAAGATCACTCTGTGATCTCTTGTAGTGATGGAGGAAGACACTGTGGATGAACACATGAGTAGAACTTTGATCTGTAAACGGCCTTGGGGCATCCTTGTATGAAAGGGTTCTACATCTTTTGAGGGGTTTCACACCTACAACCAAGGGGGGCAAGAGATCAGTGACTTTAATCACTGGGCCGTGGAGGCACTTTATTTTACAAATTTTGATGTTTTAACTTGTTTTTATTGTTGATCTTTTGACAATCAAGTCTTAAAAAATGTTCTAAATAGTATCATTTGGTTACAAGCTTGCTTTTTATACGCCTTTGAAACGGGATGTTTTATCAGATCACTGACGGCTGCTGGGTCGCATCCACAAAAGTTGTATGCTGTCTAACTTGAGCAGTTCTTATCCAGTATTCAGCAAACTTGGTCACAATATTTATGGGCATAATTAGTCAGCAAATTTTTGATAAAGATTCAGATTGTCTTATTTGCAGTGCAGTAATGTTTCTTGAATTACTCAAAACTGCAAGAATTGACAGTGTCACTCTCTGACTTGACCAATCTTGTATCTCTGACATGTTTGGTAACCAGATACATAGTTTCAGTCACTCTTGAGTTATTGCCCTTGAATTACTGAAAATTGCTACATGTTATTTTGACTATCCAATTACCATCCCGTCTCAGTCACTTTGGAATTACGGTCCTTCAGAAGAAGGACTATCCTGAATACAGTCTAATATTTAATATGTCAGTCAACATAATTAGCTTTTTTTAATTTGCAAGAAAATCCTTTTTATATATTTCATACAATATTTAAGGCATAGTGAGTTAAGATTATTTGAAGGTTCACTCACAAAAGAATTTTTTTTAGATTACCTTGGTTAGAAGTAATTCAGGGTAAGTCATTGGGATAAATTGGGATCTGTCCATCAGTATATACTGTAAAATCATTTAATTTCATGGGCATGAAATTTCGTGGTTTGGATCAAAACAGCAATTTCGTGGGGATATGAATTCGTGGATTTCAACTTTTGATCATAAAATGAATGGGAATTTTACTTGTTTCTTGGGATTAAATTTGGTGGATTGACTCTACCACGAAATCCACGAAAATTAGTCCCCCACAAATAATAATGATTTCACAGTATGCCAATAATTACTTCAGATTAATTTTCAGGATTTTTTGGATGAAAAAAACTGAAATTGTTTTAAAATAAGTTTTAATGTGCAGTTACAAACATGTTGAAGTAATTTCACACCCTTCATTCTTCATTATACATATGAGCCGTGCCATGGGAAAACCAACATAGTGGGTATGCGACCAGCATGGATCCAGACCAGCCTGCGCATCCGCGCAGTCTGGTCAGGCTCCATGCTGTTCGCTTTTGAAGTCTATTGGAATTGGAGAAACTGTTAGCGAACAGCATGGATCCTGACCAGACTGCGCGGATGCGCAGGCTGGTCTGGATCCTTGCTGGTCGCAAAGCCACTATGTTGGTTTTCTCATGGCGCAGCTCATATTATAATATTATAATGGTATTGTTCTGAGAAATGAGGTTGTAGTCTTAAGTTACAAAATCATTTCAGTTAAATTTTATTATTTTTGTTAAATTCTTGGCACATGGGTCAAGAAAGAAGTAATCAATAAATAACAGAATGAAATATATACATGGTGGTTTTCAGATAACAAAAAAAACACACTGTTTTACCATTTCATAACCTGTTTAATCAGCAGGGAAAGTTGCATTGCTATGCAGTTGGATCATTGCCTGCTTATCTGATCTTTTTCAGGCCAACAGGAAGAAGAACTGATGGCAGGTGCCTCGGGATCTCGTTCTTCGAGAAAAACTAAAACACTTCAAGATCTCTTCAGACCTCCAATTGATATGACCTACAAAGGAAATCTGGCTAACGTAAATATATTGTTAGCTCACCTGAGCAATGCTCATGGCGAGCTATTGTGATCACACTGTGTCCAACATGCATTCGTCGTCAACAATTATGTTTAAAAGACAACAATTATGTTTAAAAGACATCTCCTCCAAAACCACTGAATTGATTTGGATGGTCCTCTACCAAAGTTGTTCAGACGGTTCTGCCTGGTTGCACATATAGTCTTGAATAAGGCTGCTCACCATGAAATCACTAAATAAAGCTGGGGTCTCCATTGTCGAGCGGTCTAGGTTGCCGACTTCGAATCACCTGCCTCTCACAGACGTGGATTTGAACCTCACTAAGGGTGTTGATTTCTCAGCTGGCATAGTGTGCCTGTCCTTGATGAAATAATGCTTTGAGGGGCACCTGGGGTCTTCATCCACCATCAAAGCTGGAAAGTCGCCTTATTATCTTTAATTATGTAGATGTAAGCTTAAAAGCACACAAAGCCCATCAAAAATTATCCATAAGACAGTTTAACTTGTTTTAAATTAAATATCAAAATGACACAAAAAGTAGAGTTGTGTGTAGTTACAGAAAAAATGTACTTCGTTACAGGCAAGAGAAACTGGTAAAACTCAGGGTAAATGGCTGATGGTGAATATTCAGAATGTACAAGAATTCCCATGTCAAGCACTCAACAGAGATGTATGGAGTAATGCGGCTGTGAAAGCGCTTATCAAGGATAATTTTATTTTTTGGCAGGTAAGATGAAAGTGCGTAAGGAAAACTGTCCCTAGGACAATAGTTTAGGTGGACTTTGCTCATTAAAAAAAGAAGAAGACAGACTCACTTGACTTTGCTGCAACCTTATAAGCCATTTCAGGTAAACTACTGTCTGAGCCTGAGTGGAAACCAAGTCTGAACAAATGTCTTTTATTTGTTTTGGAATTGAAGATGGTTTTCACATGCTGACTATAGATCCAAATCTAGAAGAATATTTGTAAATCAGTCAACATACATGACCTTTTCTTCACCTTTTGGGATTGAATTTGGTAACCCAATTTGTACATGATTTTCTTTAGTTTCCGTGTTACTTTTTGGTGTGGTTTTGACATATATGTGAAATAGTCCATTGATCATATAACTTTTAATTTTTAGCTCACCTGAGCACAAAGTTTGCTCAGGATGAGCTATTGTGATTGCTCACCATCCGGCATCCGTCCGTCTGGCGACCGTCCACACTTTCCTTTAAACAACATCTCCTAAACCACCACGCCAATTTTGATGAAACTTCACAGGGATGTTCCTTGGATGGTCTTTAAAAATTGTTCAAAGAATTGAATTCCATCAGTGTTCATTCCAGGCCGCGCCATGGGGCCATAGGCGCGTATTTTACTGTATTGGCGCATAAAAGTTTGCCCTATAGCGCCCGTCGGGCGCACACTTTTTTAGAAAACAGTCTGTTTACATATGAGCCGACTTCCAGAAGTTGTGAATCGAATACGACTCTTCCGATTGACGTAACCGCATTTTCATTGGTCGATGTAAATAGTAGCCAGCTCCAGTCGCCTAACAACATACAGCTTTCAATGTTGCTATGCAATGTGCGGACACAAAAAAAAAACAGTCGCGATTCGAGAAAAAAGAAATCCAATTTTACGTTTTTCTCTAACGTAATAAAAAAAGCAGACGATGGAGAACAAATTTCCAAGAAAGAATAGACATGTTCGAGACCGCTAGACCACTCAATAGCCTACCGCTTAGCCAAAATCAGCGAAAACATTAATCCGTAGTAAATCCGCATTCATGGCTGTCGAACTTTCCGTGGTTAAGTTTCGGTAAACGGCAAAATATTATGACTTGTTTCGTTTTGTCGTGTTGAGCGACCTGTGAAGTGTCCATTTTCTCTTTGTAATTATGTTTTACGAACTGCGGAAATAATACTTGACTCCATGTAAGAAAAGTGTTAAAAATACAGCCTTTCTTTCATGTAAATCAGTTTTTCTTTCATGCCCTATTTTTTACAAATGGCCCCAATTTTTTGCCATCATGGGGCCCTTTGACCCCACTTAAAAAAATCCTGGAATGAACACTGTTCCATACAGAATTCTGGTTGCCATGGAAACTGAAAGGAAAAACTTTAAAAAATCTTATCCAAAACCACAGGTCATAGGGCTTTTGTATTTGGTTTGTAGCATCATCTAGTGGTCCTCTACCAAGGTTGTTCAAATTATTCCCCTACGGTTAAATATGACCCGGCCCTGGGGGTCACATGGTTTATATAGACGTATATAGGAAAAAAACTCTGAACATCTTTTTGTCCAAAACCACAGGGCCTAGGGCTTTGATATTTTATATATAGCATCATCTAGTGGTCCTTTACCAAGATTATTCAAATTATTCCCCAGGGATCTGGAGGGCACATGGTTTAAAAAGACTTGTACATGGAAAAACCTTTTAAAACATTTCTGTCTTAAACCATAAGGCCCAGAGCTTAGATATTTAGTATGTGTTATGCTCTAGTGGTTTTCTACCAAGATTTTTCAAATCATGACCGGGGGTTGGGGGGGGGGGGGACTTTGCTCAGAATAGGCCACGCCCGGATGGTCTCTTTTTAGCTCGACTATTCGAAGAATAGGGGAGCTGTCCTACTCGCCCCGGCGTTAGCGCGAGCGTCACACAAATAATAAAGTTTGCGTACCACCCCAAATATTTTCAAAGTCCATTGAGATATTGCTTTCATATTTTGCATACTTGTTTACCATCATGACCCCAGTCTGTAAAAAGTAGGAGGCAACTCTATCAAGCATTTTGACTGAATTATGGCCCCTTTTTGACTTAGAATAAATGTTAAAGTTTGCATACCACCCCAAACATTTTCAAAGTCCATTGAGGTATTGCTTTCATATTTTGCATACTTGTTTACCATCATGACCCCAGTCTGTAAAAAGGAGGAGGCAACTCTATCAAGCATTTGACTGAATTATGGCCTCACTTTAATTTAAAGTTTGCATACCACCCCAATATTTTCAAGTCCATTGAGTATTGCTTTCATATTTGCATACTTGTTTACCATCATGACCCCATCTGTAAAAAGGAGGGGCAACTCTATCAAGCATTTTGACTGATTATGGCTTCCTTTTCGACTTAGAATAGCTTATGTAATGTAAAGTTTATCATTGCTTATAATTATACTATCAAGCACTGAATAGTCAGCGGGCTGTCCACTGACAGCACTTCTTTTGTTCTTGAAGCAGTAGCAAAGAAATTTGGACCACAAGTATTTTGTTTGATACAGATTTCAATATTCATCTTGAATTGTCCTAGTCATGACCTACCAACCTACTTTGTCTTTGAAGGTACAGCATAGAAATTTGGACCACGTTTATAACTTTTAATACTGATTTCAATACTAATCTTTAATATTTTTAACCCTGAACTACTGACCTACTTTCTTCTTATTGAAGCTACAGCAAAGAAATTTGGGCCACCAGTTTAAATTGTTAAAACAGATTTCAATAGTTATCTTGAATAATCTTTACCATAACCTACTCGCCTAGTTTTTGTTAGTGAAGCTTATGCAAAGAAATTTGTTTAAGCAAGCAACTAAACTCAGGTGAGCGATATAGATATAGGGCCATCATGGCCCTCTTGTTTTATTAGCCAGAGGTTATATAATAGGTGATTTGTCTTTAATACACTCTTCAATAAATGGTGAAACATGGCTAGCTAGTGATGCTGGATGAAATTGCCAACATTATCTTCAACAGGATAAATTCTTTACAGTCACACTTTCCTTGTCCAGAGCACAGTTCTGAAAGTAGTACAAAGAGATTTGAAGTACAGAGAGATATTAATTAAAACAGAAAAACATTATCTTACCTAAACCTATTGCAAAATTATCCCAACTGTGAACTAAAGAGATTTAGTTTATACTAGTTTGTTTTAGCTTGTTTGTGATGAAAGCTTCAAGCTTATTGGAACCACTCTCGAGTCTGCTTTCTGGAGAAACCAGTACTGGTGTCATATGAGAAGACATGGTTGTGACCCCAGTGGGGCTCGAACCCACAACCCCTGGATTGAGCGGCTGACACCTTATCCACTAGACCACCGCTCCCCTTAAAGAGATTTGAAGTGTAGAGAGATATTAATTAAAACAGAAAACCATTATCTCACCTAAACCCATTGCAAAATTATGCCAGCTGTGAACTGTTCAAAAGTTTATAGGGTAGTAGTCTAAAGATTAATTTTGTATCTAGAAATATTGCACTACTTATAATGTGCGCAATATTATTCTGCAAAAAGATGAGTGTATAACTTGATGCTAACTTGAACTAATATATCTTTTCATTGCATGTGCATCTACACTTACCATTATTATTTATATGATATCAATTTGTTCCTTATCCGAAGTAAAATTGAAAATGTCACTGTAAATGAAAATTTTGATTTAACAGCATCCGTAAAAATGATGTTACAACCCCACAACCCCGACCCCCACCCCACCCCATTTGTGCTTCATTATGGAAAATAACATCTAAGGTCCTATCAATTTTTAGCTCGACTTTTTGAAGAAAAAGTAGAGCTATTGCACTCGCTCCGGCATCGGCACATCATTGGTTTAAGTTTTTGATAAAGTCAAATATCTCTGTTACTGTCAAAGCTATTGACTTGGAACTTAAAATACTTATTTATTATCAACTTCTACACCAGGAGAAACAATTCCCATAACTCTGATATGGATTTTGACAGAATTATGCCACTTTTTAACTTAGAATGTTTGGTTAAAGTTTTTGATAAAGTCAAATATCACTTACCATCAAAGCTTTTGACTTGAAACTTAAAATAGTTATTAACTATCAAAGTCTACAGCAGGGGAAACTATGCCCATAACTCTAATTTGAATTTTGACAGAGTTATGTCCCTTTTTAACTTAGAATTTTTTTGTTAAAGTTTTATAAAGTTTTTACTGGCAAAGCTCTAATTCAGAGTTGAGCACTGAGAAAAGACGAGCGTGTTACAGACAGCTCTTGTTTAAATACATGAAGATTTAAAATATGTAAACTATTTAATATGTACAATTATACAAGCTGCTTTTTATGGTTAATAAAAAGTTTTCAGTGTAGATGGTCAGCAGTGAGAGGTTCATCAGTTACAAATCCATCTCCTCCCCCTCACTAAATATTATCACTTACTGGAGCACTACTGTCTACCATTCAGTCATACAACGAATGGGCTTGTGAGTTTAAATACTGACTCCATAAAAATTGAAAATAAATTGTAAGTATTATTAAGTTAAAATTGTGAAATGTTTTGTTTACACATAATACATTTTCATCAATGAATATTATGCAGATACCAAACAAAAGTTTTCACTATCTCAGTCAAGTGTATTAGGTTAAAAAGCTGAATTTGGCAACCATACTCGAAATTCAAGCAACTGATTGGTTGTTTCAAAGCATTTTGAATTTGACAAATGGAAACATCACAGTCTGAACTAGTATGAAAGTGCAGTTTTATAACGTTGCAAGCAGGTTTTCCTTTAGTTGACTTATGTCTCTGTTTTAGGTTTACCATGACAGTGAAGAAGGACAGAAGTACAGACAGTTTTACAAAGTTGACAGCTGGCCATATATTGCTATACTGGATCCGCAGACAGGGGAGAACATGATTGTTTGGAATAAGATAGAGCCGCTGACATTTTGTGATCTAGGTACAGTATCATGTAACATGTAGCTAATAAATATTATATAGTTTTTATACCCCAATCTCTGAAAGAGCGAGGCATATTATGTGAACACCCGTGGCGGTGGCGGAGGGCGGGTGGTCGGCATCCAAAGCTTGTCCGCTCTCTAAGTCGAACAGTTTTCATCTGATCTTCACCAAACTTGCTGACAATGTTTGTAGACATAATATCTCGGCCAAGTTCAATAACCACCCAAATCGCCCCAGGCACTCTTGGATTATGGTCCTTGAATTACTCTTAAAAACTACAATTTAGTCTTGTCCGCTCTCTTAAGTCGAACAGTTTTCATCCGATCTTCACCAAACTTGCTTACAATGTTTGTGGTCATCATATCTCGGCCAAGTTCGATAACCACCCACTCAGGCACTCTTGGATTATGGCCCTTGAATTTCTTGAAAAAACTGCGAATTTAGCCTTGTCCGCCCTCTAAGTCGAACAGTTTTCATCCGATCTTCACCAAACTTACTGAAATGTTTGTGGGCATGATATCTTGACCAAGGTCGATAACCACCCAAATTGCCCCAGGCACTGTTGGGTTATGGCCCTTGAATTAGGCCAAATTCAATGACAGGCGTATTTTGTGACAGTTCTGAATGTCTTGAATAGAGAGTCTTCTGTAATTAACGTTCATTACTGATTAGGGGCTTTTGTGACCAAGTGGTACAGGCAGCTGACTTTGTATTATTTGCTGCTGTTAACATATATACTCTGAAATCATTTATTATTTTTTGTTGGCAACTTGGCACAGAAGTTTGTGATTTGGGCCAAAACTACTATTTTATGGGGATATCAGTTCATGGACTTTGGCCTTTGAACATAAAGTAATAGGAATCAAATTTCACAAATTGAACTAAATCACAAAATCTACAAAAATCTATCCACCATGAAAACAGTGTTTTGATGTTTAGACAAAATATGGGACTTGTGTGACAGAGTGATACAGATGGCTGACTCCAAATCAATTGATCCTCACAGTCACTGCCAAGGATGTGAACCCCATTGGGTTGTAGAATTATTTCTGAATGTGAGGAAGCTATACACTCAGATGGTATGGAAGGTAGATGCCTGTCAATTCCTAAAATAATGTTTGAAGGTGTGTTGAAGTCTAGCTCTGCTGCAATAGCTGGAAATTTGCTACGTAATAATCATATATGACCTGAATCATGTTTGACTTGAACCCAACAAAAAACATTTACTTAAAGGTGATGGACCTTGAATGATAATTGGCAGTTATGTTCCCCATCACACTGGTGTAGGAGACATAGATTTACTCCTGTCTGTGTGTCTGTCTGTCTGTCACAAATCTTGTCCGCACTCTACGTCGAACAGTTCCCATCCAATCTTTACCAAACTTATTATTCTTCTTTTTCGGTAACAAGACTAGATAACCTAGTCAAAATTAATTTGCCATTTTATGTTATTATTTCAGTTGCAGAATTTTTGACACAACATCCATCAATGAACAGTTTGTCTCCTGCTCTTTCAGCAGCCAAACGGGTAAGAAGGGTGGGTACCATAAGATTCTGTTTCTTTGCTTGATCAATTATTATACCTCATACATATTATTTAAAAAATGATATATATCTCATTTAGTGATTTGTCATTTGATAACTTTATTGTTTGGAGATCAGATGCGAAAGAATTATAATTACCACGAGGGCACAGCAGCGATTTTATTCAAGAGCAAATCTTTGAGATATATTATTTCAATTTTAGCATGTTTTCAAGGATTATTATCTACATCTTTCAAAAATACTTGCCGGTTTTGTGTAGTTTTCTTTCCAGTGCTGCTATGACGTAATAATTGTAACATACAAACTGTGTGTGTGCTGCTTAATACCACAGTTTCAGTCTTCTTTGTTTAAGGGGAAAAAAACTAGGACATGTAAGACTTTATGTTTTCATACATTGATTTATGTATCGAGGATACTAAGAGTGACTTTTTGTATTGGATTATTTAACTTGTTAAATAAGCACTAGGCTCTGCAGAGTATTTTATCAGTTTTGTTTAACAACTTCAAGAAACATAACTCCACCCTGCCTTTTGCAAGAATTATGGCCCCTTTTGGACTTAGAAAATATTATCAAAACACAATATTTCTCTTATACAGAGACAAAAAAATCAGATGAGCGTCTGCACCCGCAAGGTGATACTAATGTTATCACATGTTAGCTTTCCCTATTGAAACATCAAAATTTCTTTTTGTAGCTCACCTGTCACAAAGTGACAAGGTGAGCTTTTGTGATCGCGCGGTGTCCGTCGTCCGTCCGTGCGTCCGTAAACGTTTGCTTGTGACCACTCTAGAGGTCACATTTTTCATGGGATCTTTATGAAAGTTGGTCAGAATGTTCATCTTGATGGTATGTAGGTCAAGTTCGAAACTGGGTCACGTGCCATCAAAAACTAGGTCAGTAGGTCTAAAAATAGAAAAACCATGTGACCTCTCTAGAGGCCATATATTCCACAAGTTCTTCATGAAAATTAGTCAGAATGTTCACCTTGATGATATCTAGGTCAAGTTCGAAACTAAACTAAAATGTAAAATCTTAGATAATCTGCAGGAAATTACGATATTAGGCAAATCTTAATCTCAGAAACTGAGAACTAATGAATATCAGCCCTGATGACTTTCTGTATAAATTGGTGCCTAAGTGTATGTACAGAAATTCTGTGCTGGTCTGACATCAGTTGTTTACTTTGATTTTACTTCAACTTGATACCTTAGGTTGTAAAATTAGTCAATATATTGCTTGTGAAAAGTCTTACATTTGTCACTCTGGCATCTTTACAGTCAATTAATTTAAACTATACTGTTAGCTGTAATAATTACAATTTTACAGTTGGCAGTAATAAAAACAGTTCCACTGTTAGCAGTAATAAAAACAATTTTACTCTTTAATTGCAGTAAATAATAAAAAAAATCACTGTTAGCAGTAATAATAACAATTGTGCTGTTACCAGTAATAATAACAATTTCACTGTTAGCAGAAGTAATAACAATTTCACTGTTAGCAACAATTTCACTGTTTGCACTAATAATCATAGTTTCACTGGTAGCTGTAAAAATAAAAATTTCAGCACTTCACATTATTATATTTTTATACAATAGGAAGATAGTGTGATTGATGCCTCAGAGGATGACCAGTTACAAGCAGCAATTACAGCTTCACTGACACAAGTATCGAAAGAAAAAACAGCTAAAAATATTGAATTTAACAGTGATAGTGACTTAGATGGGAGTGATCTTGAAACATTCACTGACTCGGAAGACGAATCACAGCCAAGCCCAGTGAAAACAAGGAGGCGTTCTAATTCAGGATCTAAAACTATATCTCAGGGAAACAATTCTCCAACTCGGAAACATTCCCCTAAACGGAAGACTAGTAATGACAGATCTCATAAAGACCAAAATGAAAGCTCTCCAGCTAGGAGGAGCGTAAGGTGTAATTCCCCTTTGGCTGGTTCTAGTGCTAGTGTTGAGACACAGAGACCTACAAGAAAATGTTCACCTCAAAGAACTAGAAAAAGCTCACCTGGTGGTGAAAACATGTCATCTCCAAGAAAGACTTCTCCATTGCGTAGAAAATTATCACCAACAAAAACATGTTCACCACAAAAATCAGAAAGCATTCATAATGACGTTCATCCCGCAGTTTTGGAAAAAATTCGTCAAAATTCCGAATCTGAAGACAGCCAAATGAATGACGGTACTGCTGTTAAAGAAAGTATAAGTGAATGTAGTGAAACTGAAGAGAGTGATAAATCTATAGACAGTGTAACTGATAGCAGGGACTATAAATCATTCCTGGGACCAGAAACAGGTAAGATATGTATTGGTTATTTTTCATAGTTACTAGTATATATTTCTTATAGGCAAGGAAAGCATTTTTATTGAGAAAGTGCTTGTTACACTTTTTTTTTTTTTTTTTTTTTTTTTTTTTTTTTTTCAGAAAATTTTTCTTTTTGCTTTCATCTTGACAAAAAGCGTATTGATGATATGTCACTCTTTTTGATAGTCTTACAGTTATTAAATTACACAGTGTAGTCTCGGACAAAGAACAGCATCAGCTGGTTTTGTCAGGACAGAAAATGTCAGCTATTTAAACGCTATTTTCTGATCTTAGCAGATTCTACATGTAAAACGTTTATTTTTGTTGATATTCATGTTGATCTTACAGTTGTAGAATAATACAACATATCAACAAAAGTATCAACAGCTAGGAGTGCAGATTCATACAATATACCTGATATTCCTTGTTAACGCTCTTCCCCTAATAAACACTCCCCCCATATTATATAAAAAAATAATAGATAAAAAGATTTAGATCAGAAGTGAATACAAGCACTATGGTTATGCTGTAATTGTTATTACTTCATTCATTTTAACTTGGATTTATAGTTTGTATTTACTAAACAATTGTTGAAAAAAGGGCCTTCAAACGACATGGCCCAGGGGGTTCCTATGAGGGAATATACGGTATGTGAGTTATGTATGTAAGTGACATGAAAAATATTCCACCTACAGTATTTCTTAGTTATCTTAGATTCTAACTGAAATGTCTGTTTTCAGGGATGGTTCTGTAATATGGTCAGTAGCAAATATAGTAAATACTATATAATAAATGTGGAAGAGATAATTACCGACAGTGTAGTTGATTTTGTGTGGCAGTCTAAACAAGAAAAATTACATGTATTTGAGCATAACGAGGTGAATTTAAATGTGAAATGATTGGTGCACGACTCTTGTTAGATATGTTTTAAAATATATATTACCAGTAAAGTCAGCATCTGTTTCTCTATAATTATGTTTTAACCTTTGTTTTCAGATGAAAAGACTACATTAATGCTTCGATTACCAGATGGCCAGAGGGAAAAACTATGTATATCATTTTCATCCAAATTAATGGTACGTACAAAGTTACTCAAACCGTAAAAAAAAAAAACAGGAGAAGTATTTGAATTTTGAAGAAAGAACGTCTGCTGAAATTTCACTTTAAACTCCTTGATAAACAGTAATTTCTTTGTGGAAAAAAATGGTGTTAGAAAATATGTATATACATACAGAGATTTCATTAAGGACAGTGTGGGAAGTGAGGGATTCCCCCACTGCTGTAGTGGTCTAAATCCTGGTATTCCCCCACAGTTGTAGTGGTCTCAAGCCAGGGATTCCCCTGCTGCTGTTTTGGTCTAAAGCCTGGGATTCCCTCACTGCTGTAGTGGTCTCAAGCCCAGGATTCCCCCCAACTGTTTTAATGGTACAAAACCTGGGATTCCCCTACTGCTGTAGTGGTCTAAAACCCCAGCTACTTCTCCTGTAGCAAACAAAAGTTGCAAGTGGGAGGACTGCGCCTCCCTTTACTTTGCAACTTCCACCTTTTAAGTAATTTATGTCAACCCTTGTATATGAAATGAAAATTAATTCAGGAAAAATGTGATATTAGGTCACTTATAGATCTTAGTATGCCCTGGTAGCGGTCTTGTGTAAATAGCATTTTTTGGGCCAAATTGTTTTTAACTCCTTATATTTACCCATTTACTTGAGCTTAAAAAAAAACTAAACAAGTAGTCTTTGAATAAAAAAACTATTTAAATGGTACATTCTCTGAAGTCTTGTATGAAACTTTTAAGTTATAACACTGCATTTGTTTTGTTAGTGAAGAAATTAATTTTGTGTAGCTAAGGTATGAGTGTTGTTTGAAATTGTGGTAGAATTTATAACATCCTTGTTTGAACATGTACACATTTCAAGCAGGCCTCGATCTTGACGGTAGCCCGGTAGCCCAAGGCTACCAGTTTTTCAGACGGACTACCGAATTTCCCAAGCTGGGTAGTCCGTCGGGCTACTAAGTTTTCAAACATGTTAATAATAAAAGCGTGAAATTTCACCGATTTATCTGATGTTTCCTTTTTAAATGACAACGATATTTTTGGTCCGCATAACACCGGTCGGTCATTTTTCCGAAATTTAAATCCCTTGATGTTCACAATAATTACAAAAAGAACTTCATGAATCTGAAATGAACATCCTAATAACTAGCTTTCGTATATTTGCAATATATAAAGTAACTTTACAAAATTCAGAAATTACATCCCTAAAAATTACCTGGATTGACTGGAATTTACCCGCTAATCGTAAAGATATCAAAACGCCATGCCAGTAATTTTCCATTCCAGGAGCACGTGCGACCTATCGTGTCGCCGTTACTTAAATGTTTATCGACACATACACAAAAAAACGCTTGTAGTGCATTCATTTTTTAATATAATCGCTTTAAATTTTCAGCACCGCTTTAGAAGTAATACAGTTTGAATTCTATAACGATTTTAATAAGATGTCGACAGAAATGTAGGCAAAATTCTATAAAAATGATCGAAGTTTCATACAATTATTTGTAAAATTTCAAACAGCGCGATCTTAATTATTTATTTATTTCTAAAAGTAAATAAATAATACATACTATGTTCTTAAAATTCAGACTTTTGACAAGAAAGTACAATAAACAGAATTAAAAAATCATGAATAATGAAAAGCGGCAGCAATTTAAATACATCGAGTAAAACGCTTTGATCTCCACTTCAGATGTCATGATACCGACACACTTCTTTTAGCTCTTTGAGGGGGTTTTAATTGATGATGAGAACAAGGCCAATTACTTGTTTATCAACAGAATAATTACCGATAATTGTTACTGTTTTTATTTTTCGCTTTAAACATGGGTGGGTTGATGATGGTTATTGTGTCCTCGTCGCCCCGGACTGTGATAATAGGCTACATTTACTTGATGCAAAAAAAAAATACCGACCTACCGACCCTACTTTTTTTGGCCATGCCACCAGAAACACATTATTTGGGGGGTGGGGGGGGGGGGGCTAACCAGGCTGATACATTATTGCAGTGAAATTTGAACAACTACACTATATTTTAAAGGCCCTGGCTGAAAAAGTAAGTTTTAGAAGGGTTCTGCAAATTTAAACCCCACGCCTGGCATATAACTAGATACTGATATAGGTCTTACTTTTTTCTGTCTGATAGTTACTTGGATATTGCAACATGGTTATCCACTTACGTTGGCTTAGCCTGACCATGGATAGTGTGCCTACCATTTAAATAACTGAATGTTGAATCAAGCATAAACTAAAATACATCATATTTATAAACAAAATGATTTCGGGCAATTAAAAATGTTTTCGGGCAAGTGGTTTTCTTAACTTACTTGCCCGAAAGGACAAGTGCTGAAAAAAAATTAAGGCGAAGACTGTAATATATTTTTTTCTTTTCCAAAACGGGACTACCAGAAACCTGGTCTGGCTACTTGATTTTACAAGTTGGTAGCCCTGCTGGCTACCAGCAAAAGTAGGTTAAGATCGAGGCCTGTCAAGAGATTTTTTTTTAAATATCTGCTAGAGTACCATAGTTATAGGTAGTTATGGAACATGAAGGTGGTTAGATTTATACTGAAATTTATAAGATGGTTCAGTATGAAATTTATAATACTGTTTGCTATCTTAGTCAGACCTTTATTCTGAGCTATCATTAATTAGCTTGTAATTAGGGTCACACAGACTTTGAAATGTCCTTGAACTTCAACTAAATGCTTGTCCTTGAAAAATCCTTAAATATAACGAATACCCTTAAAAACCATGGAAAAATACTTCGACATTGAAAAATATTGCTTGACTTCTATCCCAAAACACCTTGAAAAAATGTTCTGTGAGCAACTTGCTTTGTGAAAAGAAGATACTTAAAAAAGAAAAAATGAATAAACATTGAAAGAAAGTATGGAATTTGGTCACTTATTGATAATATGGCCACATTTTATCGTAATTTATGGAGTGCACTTTCTGTTATAACGTCTTTCAGTAGTAGTTGGTAAAAGTTGTTCAGACAAAGATTTAGTTTTGAGAAAAATAGTACTTAAAAAGTCCTTGAAAAGTATTTGAATTTTGTATCAGATGTTAGTTGTAATTGTATTCAACTTACGAATTTTCTTTTCAGGCTCTAGTTTTATTTGTTGGTTCGAAAGGTTTCTCCAATGAGCGTTTTGAACTGATAGCCCAGTTTCCTCGCCGACAGCTTTCTCAGCTAGATTACGATGCCACTCTCAGGGACATCGGCCTTCATGCTCAAGAGACAATCTTCGTACAAGCAAGATCATAAATTTACAAGACGGCTGATTTTAAATATTTATTGAATTGACTGTTTTTGAAAATTATATTTATTTATCTAGCATGCTCAAACCAAATTTTACATCAGGAATAGCTTTCTCTGATTTACATAGTTAGCAGGTTTGTTGGTATTTTATATCCAGCTGAGAGACATTATTGGAGTTGTTGTTTGAATTGAGGTACAAACACGTTCACATGCATTAAATCCACCAAATATTTGAAAAAGTTTGCTTTATTTACTGAAAGTAACAAATTAAAAGCTAATTAACTGGGTGCCCTAGGGATATATTTCATGAATAAGTACCAGTACCTTAAACTTCATTACGTTATGGGTCATAAATGACAATCTTCAATTTCTGTGTGTTCACATTTGAGCCGCGCCATAAGAAAACAAACATTGTGCATTTGTGACCAGCATGGATCAAGACCAGCCTGCACATTCGCACAGTCTGGTCGGGATCCATGCTGTTCGCTTTCAAAGCCTATTGCAATTAGAGAAACCGTTAGCGAACAGCATGGATCCTGACCAGACTGCGCGGATGCGCAGGCTGGTCTGGATCCATGCTGGTTGCAAATGCATTAAGTTGGTTTTCTCATGGTGCGGCTCGTATGCTTTTTTTAGCATCCCTATACTTTTAATTTGAATTGTTCAAGATGCCGCTTTCAATAACAACTGAAAAATGCTAAAATTTTATACCAAGATTAATGGAAAGTAACAAGTGTGATTGTTTGCCCACTACCTTAAATGACATGTTACCAGTTCTTGTTATGTGTTTCATGGCAAGCAGTGCATCACCGCCCTTTATACATGACTATGTTGTAGATACATAGTATATCTTTGTGATTGTTAAGATTTTAAGCAAGTCATAATTGTAGGTGGTCATTGTATTCCATCTGTCTCTTTTTGTTTACATATCTGTAGAAAATACCTCTTTTTTATTTTGAAATTATTTTTGAATTCCTATGACTTATTCTTGCAATTAGTTTGAAAAAGAATGCATGATTTTTGTCAAATATTTTTATTATCAAAGGTAGTACTTCCAAGAGGCCCCACCCATAGGGTCCCAACTTTACATAGACTTACAATGTATATAGAAAAGATCGTTAAAAATATTTTCGTCTGAAAGTTCAAGGCCTAGGCCTTTGAGAATTTGAATGAAGCATTGTGTAGCGGACCTCTAACAAGTTTTTTTAAATTATGCCCCTGGGGTGAAAAGAGGCCCCGTCCCGGGGGTCACTTGTTATATGAGTTATATAGGAAAAAATACTTAAAAACTTATCAGATCATATTTCCTAGACTGTTTAATTATAATTATCTGATGACCCCAAATGATTAGGGGTCACCTAACTGTGACCTTGACCTATTGACCTACTTTCTTGTTTTTTAAGATACAGTCTTGAAATTTTGATGACATGTACAGTTTTGCACACCGATCTTAAAACTGACTTTCAGTGACTTACTGACCAACTTTCTTAATATTTTAGCATCAGTTTGACATTTGAAACATGTTACACAACTGGGAAAAGATTTCAATGCTTACTTACATTTGACTTTCTTACCTGATTTCTTACACTTGTCAATGTAGCTCACATTACTCAGGTGAGCGATCCAGGGTCATCATGACCCTCTTGTACTAATTTTTACATTGAAAACTGAAAAAGGTTTGTAACCCTTTACTTGAAGGAAACTGCTTTTAAGTTAATTATAAATATCTATATATAACGATTGTGAAATACATATTGCTGCGTGGTGTTTTGGAAAAGACAACTGGAAAGTTTTTATCGTCACCTCAGCTCCGATTCAGATCCTGACTTAAGCATCTTGTTTTTCTTGATTTGGCATTTTTGAGGTAGTTTAGAAACAAAAACTCATATTCTTGTATTCATAATATGACCAAACTTCAATTTTAAAGAAAGGTTATTTTTAGTCAAAATCTAGAGGTCAGTGCCTTTAGGGATAGACAAGAGAAAAAATCTAACTTGACTGCCTGAGTAAGGCAGATATTTTGTCAACTTAAGGAACAGGGTAGATGAAAAAAAATCAGCTAGCACTCGGTTTTCCATTCCACGTTGTCCCTCGGGATTGGGATTAGTCTTACACAGGCATTCTTGCTCAACATACTGTAAAAAATATACATGTGTACTTAACTAAAAATAGAAAAAAGTTGAACTTTCATGGATGCATGTGTCTTGACATTTACTCAAATTGGGTCAGTATCAGATTTTCTGTACCAATTGGAAGAATTCTTAAGTACACTTCATGAGGTAATTGTTTATAGATATGGGGGGAGTGATGCAATATATTATATATGAGCTGCACCATGAAAAAACCAACATAGTGCATTTGTGACCAGCACGGATCCAGACCAGCCTGCACATCCGTGTAGTCTGGTCAGGATCCCTGCTGTTCACTAAGGGGCTTTGCAAGCGAACAGCATGGATACTGACCAGAATACGTGGCTGCGCAGGCTGGTCTGGATGCAATGCACCATGTTGGTTTTACATAAAGGTAGGGAAATGTATGTAATACTTCGATAAAGTCTTGGAAATATATATGCAATACCAGTACTAACTAAACCTTGCATTTTTGACTGTTTTGTGTTGATAACTTAATGAATAAAGAATGAACATTTTTATTTCGATTTTTGTCTTTCAGTTGAATAAATTTGATTGCGAAATATTTTCAGTAGCAAAAATAAGTGTCACCAGCTTGTACAGGCTAGTTGAATTGTTCCACAGCACATACCTTTAGGGGCGGCTGAGTATGACAATTAAGAGCTTAAATAAACTCCTGTCCTCATGAAAGTGGTGATCTTCATCAAACTTATGGGCTATATGTAATGCTGCTCTGGGCTGTGTTTGTGACTGTGCTTCGGAAATCCCTTACCTATTATCATTTTGATCTGTAGTCATAATAAGGTCTCCAGTTTTGTCAATTTGTGATCGACGTTTTTATGGACTTTAAATGAATAAATGAATGACATTTTATGCGATTTGTTGTCTTATCAGTAAAAATTAAATTGCTGAAATATCTTTCTCAGTAGCAATAGTAGAGTCCCAAGCTTGTGAGGCTTGTTGAAATGGTTCCACTGCACTACTTCTAGGGGCGGCTAGAGCTTGACATAGAAATAAGGCTTTAAATAAACATCCTGTCCTCATGAACAGCTGGATGGATCTTCAGCAAACTTACTGGGCCTGCTATGTAAATGCGTGGCTCTGGAGCTGTGTTTTTGGTGCTCTGTGCTTCCGAGAAATCTACTCTTACCTATTATCTTTTGATCTGTAGCATCATAATAAGGTCTTCTCCAAGTTTTGTTCAAATGTGCTGACATCCGACGTCTTTTAGGAGCCACTAGAGCTAAAAATAGAAATACAATGTACCTTTAAACAGCTTCTTGATAGATCTTCATAAAACCTGGTCTGTATCGTCATTGTAAAGTTCTCTCAATCTTTTTAATCCCCCGCTATGAGTGATGGTGGGTTATAGGAATGGTCTCCGTCCTTCCATCTGTCTGTCCGTAACATTTCGTGCCCGCTCTGTATCTCCTAAACCCCTTGAATGATTTTCATGAAACTTTGGTCAAATGATCACCTCATCAAGACGATGTGCAGAACCCAGGAGTCAGCCATGTCGGCTCAAGATCAAGGTCACAACTCTAGGTCAAATGTTTGAGCCTTCCATTTAATGTCCGCTCTGTTTCTCCTAAATCCCTTGGAGGAAAATCGTGAAACTTTGGTCAAATGATCATCTCATCAAGACGATGTGCAGAACCCATGAGTCAGCCATGTTGGCTCAAGGTCAAGGTCACAACTCTAGGTCAAATGTTTGAGCCTTCAATTTTGTGTTCGCTCTATATCTCCTAAACCCATTGAAGGATAATTATGAAACTTTGGTCAAATGATCACCTAATCAAGACGATGTGCAGAACTTATGAGTCAGCCATGTTGGCTCAAGGTCAAGGTCAAAGGTTTAGGCCTTCCATTTTGTGTGTGCTCTGTATCTCTTAAACCCTTTGAAGGATTTTTATGAAACATGGGTCAAATAATCACCTCATCAAGAGGATGTGCAAAACTCATCAGTCAGCCATGTTAGCTCAAGGCCAAGGTCACAACACTTGAGCCTTCCATTCTGTGTCCGCTCTGTATCTCCTAAATGGCCCTTAAAGGAATTTCAAGAAACTTTGGTGAAATGATCACCTTATCAAGACGATGTGCAAAACTTATGAGTCAGCTATGTCGGTTTAAGGTCACAAGTCAAGGTCAAAGGTTTGGGCCTTCCATTTTGTGTCCGCTCTATCTCCTAAGCCCCTTGAAGGATTTTCATGAAACTTGGGTCAAATAATCACCTCATCATGACGATGTGCAAAACTCATAAGTTAGCCATATTAGCTTAAGGCCAAGGTCACAACTCTTGAGTCAAAGGTTTGAGCCTTCCATTTTGTGTGCGCTCTGTATCTCTTAAACCCCTTGAAGGATTTTTATGAAACTTGGGTCAATTAATCACCTCATCAATACAATGAGCAGAAAACACGAGTCAGCCTTGTTGGCTCAAGGTCAAGGTCACAACTCAAGGTCAAATGTTTGAGCCTTCAATATATGTCTGTTCTGTATCTTCTTAACCAATATGACTTGGCTGTAATATTCCATTTATCAAGACGATGTGCAGAATTCAAAATTCACCCCTGCCAGCTTAAGATCAAGGTCACAACTTGATTGTTTAATGGTACCACCCAATACCATAAACCCTTTCACTATCCATAACAATGGCAGAGGATATAGCTGTCTTTCAGACTGCCTTGTATGAAGCGGAAGGCTTCGTCCCTTGTAAAGGCCTCTAGAGATAAAAGTAGAAATACCCTTAAACGCATTCGTCTCGTGAATGCCTCGATTAATCTTTGTCAGTAGCATCCTTGTAAGGTCCTCTCAATTTTGTTCATACCGTCTTAGCGGCCTCTGGAGCTAGAAGTAGTAAAAAGAAAACATTCAAACAACTTTAAATGAATCTATTTATGGATCTGCACCAATATTTAAACAAACACAGTCTTCTCATGAACAGCTAGAAGGATCTTCATCAAACTTGATCTGTAGCATCATTATAAGGTCCCCTCAAAGTTTTGTTATAATGCTAGCACTTGACCCCTTTTAGCGGCCGCTAGGGCTAAAAAAATGCCTTCAAACAACTTACGAACCACTAGTTTTCATTAAACTTTAAATGAAACATCATTTTAAGGTCCCCTTTTTAATTCTGTTCAAACTGACCTTCGAACTTCTTTTCAGCTGTATGGACCTTCATCAAACTTAATTTTATCATTATGGCCTCTCAATTTTTTTCCAAGTGAGAGCACTTGTAAGGTCTCTCCCAATTTTGTTTAAATTGGGGCACTAGACCCCTTTTAGCAAGGGCAAACAACTCATGAACCGCGTGATCGATTTACATAAAACTTTCATGTGCTTTCTTTAGCATCTTTATATGGTTCCCTCTCAAATTTGTTCAAATGGGACGCTTGCCCCATTTTAGGGTCCACTATAGAGCTAAAACTAGAAGTACGTTTAAAGGACATCTTCTTATGATCAGTTTGACAGATCTTTGTCAAATTGTACTTAGCATCATTATAAGGCCCTCTCTTCTTTTTGTTCAAATGGGGACGCTAAGCCCCTTTTTGTTGGTGGCTGTGTTGGGGGGGGGGGGGGAATGGCAGTAGAGCTAAAATAGAAAAAGCTTCAAAGAACATGAAGCGGTAGAAGGACCATTATCAAACTGTGTCCGTTAAATTATTCTTAAGTCCTCTGTGTAATGTCTTCAAACGGGGACAATTTACCCCCTGAAGGGGACACTAGAGCTTAAAATAGAAATTTCTTTCAATGATGTATCCCCTGGGACTGCTTGCCAGAGCTTTGCTTCGCTTGGTCCTTCGCTTCCTTGTATGGACCTCCAGCAAAATTGTTCAGATGGGGGCAGTTGACCAGTTTTAAGTTTTTATACTAAACACAGTTGTTACTATTCATGATTCATTGTGTCGTACATAAATACAAGGTCAAATAGTCAAGGTAGACCGTTTGGAATCCGATCAATAACTAGAGAATGCTTGATCTCCAAAAAATTAATGTTCAAACTTCTTGGGATGATTGCATATGGTCAGTAGATGACCCTTATTGTTTTAAGGGGCAGTAGGTCGAAGGTCAAGGTAACAGTGACCTTGAGATTGAAAACGATTTCCGCTAAATAGCTAATTGGCTGTCATTTTTCAATGGATTGTTGCCTGTTGTCGATTGAAGACCCGTGATGTTTATTAGGTCGTTTGGTCAAAGGTCACGGTTACAACAAACCACTTACAGGCCATCATGTGAGGCAACTGTAAAACATATTATCCCGCCACCGCTATCCTATCATCCTGATATCAGTATCAGACCTGTTGATAATTGCTTGCCATAATAAATCGCAAAGATGGGGATAGCAGGATGGTAGGACAGTCGAGTAGTATCATGTTAGGATGATAGAACAGCGATTGTAGGAAAATATGATAGCGATGGTAGGATGTCAGGATGGTTTGAGTGAGAGTATTGAGGACTGTAGTAATATCTTCCTACAATCGCGCTGTGATAATCTGGCGATGGTAGGATATAAACAAAACATGATTGACAGTACAGACGAGCTGAAAGGGGTCAATGTTTAACAGAAACTCCTGTAGAAAACAAATTTAATTGCACATATTAACAATAACAATGTTTACATACGATAAAATTGCACTGCTATAAAAGGAATTCAGTTTGTGGTACTGTGTAGTTCTGTCTAATGAAGAATTAACTGGGCTAGAATAATAACACTGGCTTCTGACTTATATTTGAAATATTAATATTTTCATTTAACATCACATTCTACTAAACATATTTGAAAATCACAACCGTAAATAATTATTATAACAGAAAGAGTCGTAAAACATTTTTTTCAAAACTGCCAGCCAGCATAGTCTGAAGTTTGCCGTACTTTGGTTAATTTCATAATGAAACATTTCCCATGCTTAGTAGTTGGTGAATAAACACAATTTTAAAGAATTGTCAGGAATGAATATGTAAAACTATTCTCAAAATCACCGTTGCCGTAACAGGGTTTGTTGTATACTTAAATCTGTTTGATTGTCAAAATATACATTGGCTTAGGCGCAAACTCCACCGGACACCGCACCCCACTCCCCCCCCCATCACCACCAGCTGCTACGCCTATGATATAGAGTTTGGTATATTTGCATACAGGCTGGTATACTAGTATTTGTATACAGAATTTAACTTATAATATACATTTGAGCAAATCGCCATTGTCAGACCAAATTTTTTGAATTTCTTCTTTCTAAATAATTTAATTAAAAAACAATTCAACAAGACGTGTTACAACGGTGCAATAATAGTTATGAATAACAATTCCTGTAACATCATTTATATTCGTAGGAGCCTAATTTTCATGGACTTCGCAGTTGAATCAATTCACAAAATTAAATCCCAGCGAATCAGTATATTTCCCATTCATTTTATTTTCATAGTTTAAAATCCACAAATTATATTTCCACAAAATAGACCTTTCAGCCAAAATCCAGCGAATCATATATTTCATTACATATTTATATAAAAGCAGAATTTAAATTTTTCATAATTTTAGAACAATATGAACAAAAGTATATTATATTTAATATTTATTCATCAGTTCTGAAATACCATACATTGTCCATTATACATGTAAATGTTAAAGCATTGACATTTGAAAGCTTAAATAACAAGGAAACTGTACCGCTTTTAAAGCTTGATCTATGCCGAAAATACTTTCATTAATGAAAATATCAGATATGACTATCTTAGAATACAATATTAGTATAAAAACTAAACGTGTTGCATCTGTATGCTTGAAAAAGTAAATAAAACTTTCACAACCACAGATAAACTTTCTCATCATAATCAACCGTGCCATCATTAAATTTTGCTCGGGAAAAGATTCGTCGAACCTTGGATTAATTAGTCATTTGATATGAAATTTTGAGTCCAATATACCGGGTAAGTATCATTGTTGGTGTAAGGTTAAAATGTCTTTACATTAATGACATTTTGGGTGAACAAGTATATGAAAAATACAAAATAGTGCGATACAATAAAGTTTACCACGAGAAAAAAGCTCATGAAAGAAAAAGCGGCACACTTTTATCTCTTTAAGGGGTCTACTATAACTTTAATCCTTAGTTTCGAAAGAAAAAAGTGCAATTTCCATGGATTTCCTATCTTAAAATCTTCTGTGTAGTTGAATATCTAAAAATAGTGATAATGCCAATTATCAGCTCTGATTGATAATATAAGTTTGATCTTTCAGCGACCAGTAGTTACACTTCAATATTTGTGTCCAGCATTTTTTGGATAATTATTACGCCAAATCTAATGTGACGTCATATAAATTCATCTGACGTGATGTCACATAGTGATATTTCATGAGGGTGTCAGTTAGATCTACGTCTTGTAATCTGAAGAGTATATGTGGTGTGCTTTGTCAAAGAAAGACATAAAATGGTAACAAAGAAGTTTTACATAAAGCTCAGTTCATTTTAGTGCGGAAAAGAGAGTGCAAAATAGAACAAAATCTTAAAACCACAAGGCACTAGATCTACGACACGCACATAAAGAAAAAACGGTAAAAAAAAGATTATAGATATACGTTTGTAGACTATTGTAGTAGTCCTAGAAAAATTGACTACAAAAGATGGAAACGAGCCTCAAGGAATCTGCATTGATGTGTACAAAAAAAAAAAATCAACGTGTCATTTATGTATCAATGTAGATCTACAAAAATTAGCTTTAAAGTACAATAAATTTTATTTTCTATTCAAACAAGAAAAGATATATAAAACTACTCATTAGTATGAATGTCATGTATGATGTACCATTGACGAAAACAGCAATAATGATAAAAATATGTTCTCCGAGATACTAAACTATTTGTTTATATTAAAAAAGTAAAACATCAAAATACAGTGTTGGTTTTATTATGTACCTGACAATTCATTCTGTCGTCTGCTAGATCTCGCGTAACCCATTGCTTAAAGCGGGAAGGAAATCCACAGCTATAAACAGAATTTATGAATTTTTTTTTTCTGGTGGTTGGGAGTAACTTTCCCTAATAAAGTACAAAAAATGCCGATGTTTTTTTTCTCATTAATTTCTAGTAAATTAATGTTTTACAAAAACTGTATGATTAATTAAGGCTTGACCGTTAAAAAGGATATGAATTCAGAATGCATGTTGATACCATTTTCTGATACATATCTGAGGTAAACATTGGACGGACTCTAACAATATATATATAATATTAAAATATAAAATTTGCAAACTGGAATAGAATTTATCTACATAACATATTGCGTAATTTACATCCATTTATAAACAAAAGTATAATTATACAAATTAAACAAGCATCACAGCGTACGGGCTCTTCAGGGCCCTACCATTTATAGAGAAAAAAAATTCAGTCCTGCTGAAGTCGAATCCGCGCACATATATGTATCTTAAGTGCTAGCTGAAGGTTACTTTAACGTGATAACGTTGGATCAATTTTTACATAAAGTCATGTTCTGCAAGTTCGCTGGAATCAAATGAATGTTTGTTTTTTCAAACATCGAGATCACTTCATTCTTATTGGCGGTGTGCTCTTGCACGCCTCTTTTTAATTGTGTGTCTTTTTTTTCAACTAAAAATTGCTATATTCACACAAAAACACTTGAATTGACCTACTGACTAAATTTTAATCTGCAGTAAATCAACATCCGGAGAATACACATGTATGTACTACACAGCCTGCCAATGGTAGAACTCTGAAAACCCCAAATTATTACAGTATGAATCGAAATTAACACAGTCATAAAATCACAACATCAAGTAAAACTTATATGCCTGGACTAGATTTAATAAAAACAGTAAATATATCATGAAATAATGTAGCTATAACAACAATTTTTTCATCATCTAAAATGCAAGGTCAAAAGAAAACATAATAATTATACAACTTTATCACAGACATTATTTAATATTCTCTTGAAACAAACAAAAACACCGGTTATACCAGTCGCCTTTCTTAATATTTCTAAAGGCAGTTTTATATATACCATAGGTGCTTATCATGCAAAACCAAAAGAAACTTAATATAATTAAACTCGGAGGAAAAGATGTATACAATGTGCGTAAACTCGGAGGAAAAGATGTATACACTGTGTGTAAACTCGGAGGAAAAAATGTATACTCGGAAGAGAAGATGTATACACTGTGTGTAAACTCAGAGGAAAAGATGTATGCAATTTGTGTAAGCGGTACAGCTGCTTTCATTCGCTCTCTTAAACTGCTCAAGTTGTAAATCCATTACGAGCTTTTTCTCTACCATCAAAATTGAGTGCTCTCTCAAAAATAAAATATATATTTTGCCCTGATTTTTTCTGAAATACGAATGTTACTGTAACACAAACACAACGGAAGTCAAACATCCAGTTTAGTTTTCCTATACATGAGATAAGATGGGGTCATCCACTGGAGCCATAGTCACAATATCTCCTCCTCTTGGGCTGCTCCTCCTTCGAGCATGTCCTGCTTGATCTGCTTCTCCTGGAAGTCGTCTCGTTTCGTCTGCTTGACGTACATTAGTTGTTCTCCTTTCTGAAGAGCGGCCTTGGTTGTTTCCTCCTGGTTCCGTTCCTAGTACCTCGATCTTGTTCTTTGAATTCCTGTGAGCACAAATAAGATGAGAAATTAAAGTTTCAATCAATCAATCAGACTTGACCATTCCGTTCTGAACAATTCATTTCAAATGGAGAGTGGAAATGTAGGTAATACAATGAAACCCACTGGCAGGAACATTCTGAATAACGCTATAGTGTTAAAATTTATTTCATAAATTCAGTGAGTGTATGATATTATTGAGTGCAGTATTTCGCATTTATCCCACCGTGTATTTGTTGAAGCCTTATTTAGATTACAAAATTCAGGGGAAAAAAATAACTCTTACATTTTTACAAGCAAGATGACGATAACGATAATCAAGACTAGCAGAAGTATCGAACCCACAGTTGCCACAGCAATAACCCATCCTGGGGTACCACGCTTTTTGTTATCCTAAAATTCAAAACAAATGTCTGTCATAATAAAACACATATAATATCAGTCTCCAATTTGCCATGACCTGGATGAGGCATGTGGATATTTCTTTTCAGAAATAAATTTCACTAAGTTGCTTTTTGGTTAACCGCACGTAGTAGAAACAAATGTCAGAGAGACAGGTCAACAAAGCATAGCAAGAAATACGATTTCAAAGACAAATTGTTATTTTCAAGGTGACTAATGTTTAGAGTTTTAAACTTACTATGTATAATTTTAACTGAAAATGAAATGTGTTTTACTCACTGTCCCGGGAGTTGAACCATCATCGACCACTTGTATAGATTCGATAGTGATACTCAATGTCACTCCTAAGGCCGACTGTACCTGTGTCGTGAAGGTAGTGACTATCACGGTTTGTCTGTAATCACAGAATATATTTGAGGTTAGCTAAATGAATGCTGGACAGTTTTTCTTCAAGTTTTTAGGCCTACAAACTCGTACAATTTTTCAATTCCTAATGGACTCCCTCCATTTCCCCCAAAAATCTAAAATTATCTTGTCACTAAAATTATATTTTCGTAAACGAAAGTAGTATCTTATTTTAAGTGGTTAGCTAAATGAATGCTGGACAGGTTTTTCTTCAAGTTTTTAGGCCTACAAACGATTACCTGCCAAACTTGTACAATTTTTCAATTCCTAATGGACTCCCTCCATTTCCCCCAAAAATCTAAAATTATCTTGTCACTCAAATTATATTTTCGTAAATGAAAGTAGTATCTTATTTTAAGTTCTCCAGTCAAAAATAAGGAGTTAAAATTTTAGACAGTCACATGATTTGTTTTTTATAAAATAAAAACATGCTATTTAATGAGCATTTGGCTTTTTCGCTTGAAATGCGGATTGGCATGAATGTTACGCGATGTATACTTATACAACAATGTTTTTTTTCTAAACAAAACATTTGAGCGAGCCATTTCCTAATATGAACTAGGACAGTTATATTTCCTTAACTAAATGCCGTTTAACAGATGCCATTTAAATCAAGCTGGCAAATGATGAAATGCAAGTTTTTATCATGTAAGTTAATTATATCACCACATGTATATACTTACTGAGCATTAATCAACTGCAAAAGTGTGGTCTGTCCCATCAGGCTTTGCGTACTCGTGAGCGTAATAGCTCTTTTCCGACGGCTCACTGTCCCTGATGCGCATAACTCATTCTCTGAATGGTACCTGATGACAAAGACTATTCTTACATTGCCGTCGTTATTGACCGTCGGATAACCATCACTGATGATTACGTCGTCGGAAGTGATAAACAACTTTGAAGTTGTTGAACTGAAACAGATTAGATTAAATAGTAAAGAAAGGATTACTACCATTTTAAAGCCAATTTTCATTTTTGAGAAAGCATTTTTTACCTGAATTATTTTTGAAAAAGGCAAAACTTACTTAGCTACCTTTTTGGAAAAGCATCATAATTATATATTGTAACATTCAATCTTTCAATCTTTCCTTTAAGTTCAGGCTCAGGGTTTCTAAAATAATGTTGTGCACATGTGTGGGCATATTTACAAGACGTTGGCTATAGTAAGTCGGTTGCGAATGACACAGATAATAACTTGACATAGACATATTCAAGTTACGATATCTACAATATACAGTGCAATATGTCAATTAGCAACCAGGCAGAGATAAAAATCACAAATTACCTGTATGTTAAGGTATTTCCACAACAGTATCTTGCAGTGGCCTCATTCTGATTACAGTAGGAATTTACGGCAGCTGCTACACTCGACCTGAACTGGGCTTTCGCTGATTCGAACTGAAATACAGCAACATAAATACAATGTTTATTTAGTTTTTATAAAATGCCATTGACTGCTTTTATAAATAGCCCGTCCATAGTTTGCGCTATATGACCGGCCTATATTCATCATATGTGTTCTGGGCAAATAAGTCAAACATTTAACAAACAGCGCGCTCGACTTTTAGAAGATACACATTGTAGGCGAAAAATATTTTCTCTAAAAGTTCATACAAGAGGACAATGATGGCCCTATATCGCTCACCTGTTATCATTGCACTTGAGGACAAGAAGGTTCTCAGAAAAAATATCTAAGTCCAAAGGACAGGAACAACAAAGGGAAGAAATTTAACCAAAAAGAAAAAAAAATCATACAAGGTATAGATATGTTAAAATACAACTAATAATTGGAGGTACCATCCATGTTGTACCACAGAAAACTGGTCTCGTGTTTTCCCTATGGCCAATAATAAAAAAGTTACTAAAAATAAGCTATTTATAGTAACATAAAAGGGAAGTAATTAAAAAAAAAATATTGTAAGTGGACAAAAGAAGGATCTACCAAATAAATCTGTTGACATAAATGAAATTTCAGATCAGTATCTTCATTAGTTATGGAGATATAACAATTTAAATTTGAAACAAGGAACGCGGCAATGCCACGAAACCAGGTTTTCAACACTTTTCATAAGAATAAACAAGAGTGCCAGAATGTCACAATATACGCCCGTCACAGTAAATTTCTTTACTCTAGCACCTGTATTTGCAGATGTAATTTTAATTTTGTGATTGTTTAGTAATCATTGTAATTCTTTTGTTTTTCTAAGTCCACAAAAAAACTCCTTACCAGGTAGAGATACCTTAAAATACACCTAAAATTAGAAAGTAACAACTATGTAGTACCACAGAAAAGTGGTATTGGTTTTTCCCTACAGTCAATTATAAAAAAGTTACAATATAAGTTATTTATAGTAACAACTAAGGGAAGTTAATCTAAAAAATAAAAAAAAAAATAAAAAAAAATACAAAAAAAAAATTGTAAGTCCACACAGAAATCCTTACCAAGTAGAGACTGGTCAAAATACACCTCAAAATTGGATGTAACATGCATGTTGTACTACAGAAAAGTGGTCTCGATTTTTCCCTACGTCTAGTAATGAAAAAGTTACAATATAAGCTATTTATAGTAACAACAAAGGGAAGTAATTCTAAAGAAGGGAACTGCGCAAGACACTTCGTCTCATGATGGTGTATAATTGTGCCGAGTTACATCAAAATCCCTCTATGCATGAAGAAGATATGCTCCGGACACAGTTTTCATTCTTGTATCCTTTGACCTCTAAGTGTGACCTTGACCTTAGACCTAGGGACCTGGTTCTTGCGCACGACACTCCGTCTCATGATGGTGAACAATTGTGCCAACTTTCATCAAAATCCCTCCATGCATGTAGAAGATATGCTAACCCTAACCCTAATCTAACCCTAACCCTATTTTTAGTAACAATGACCTTGACCTTGATCCCAGAAGCCCCAAAATCAATCCCAGCCTTTGTCTTGATATAAGCTACATACATACCAAGTTTTATTCAAATATCTTTACCGAAACAAAAGTTATTGACCGGAAACCCTTTTTCTATTTTAAGTAACAGTGACCTTGATCTTGACCCCAGAAACCCCAAAATCAATCCCAGCCTTTGTCTTGATATAAGCTATATACATACCAAGTTTTATTCAAATATCTTTACCGAAACAAAAGTTATTGACCGGAAACACCAGTTTGACGCCGCCGCCCGCCCGCCCAACCGACATCTACCCCAATCTAATAACTCAGGTTTTCAATAAAGGGAGGTAATTTGACATAAAATCAGTCTATAGTTATCTACCCTGATTGTCTCAGTCCATCTAATAACAATAATGAAATTTCAAATAAGTCCTGTAAGTACTTACTGATATAAATCCATTTTGATTACAATCAGGGGAGGTAATCAGATATAAAATAACTCTGGAACCTATGATTGGATCTGATTTGTCATGGAATCCAAGATTTATTGTTGTTGAAGATAATTTGGAAGTTTGTATCAAATAAAACCATAAATGAAGTCTCTATATGGCTGCAAAAGCCAAAATAGCCAATTTTGGACCTTTAAGGGGCCATAACTCTGGAACCCATGACAGAATCTGGCCAGTTGAAGAAAGGAAGCAAGATCTTGTGGTGATACAAGTTGTGTGCAAGTTTGGTTAAAATCAAATCATAAATGAAGCTGCTATTGTGCAGACAAGGTCAAAATAGCTAATTTTGGCCCTTTCAGGGGCCATAACTCTGGAACCCATTATGGGATCTGGCCGATTCAAGAAAGGAACCTAGATCTTATGGTGACACAAGTTTTGTGCAAGTTTGATTAAATTCAAATCATAAATGAAGCTGCTATTGTGCAGACAAGGTCAAAATAGCTAATTCTGGCCCTTTCAGGGGCTATCACTCTGGAACCCATAAAGGAATCTCGCCAGTTCAAGAAAGGAACCGAGATCTTATGGTGATACAAGTTGTGTGCAAGTTTGGTTAAAATAAAATCATAAATGAAGCTGCTATTGTGCAGACAAGGTCAAAATAGCTAATATTGGCCCTTTCAGGGGCCATAACTCTGGAACCCATAATGGAATCTGGCCAGTTCAAGAACGGATCCAAGATCTTATGCTGATACAAGTTGTGTGCCAGTTTGGTAAAAACCAAATCATAAATAAAGCTGCTATTGTGCAGACAAGGTCAAAATAGCTAATTTTGGCCCTTTCAGGGGCCATAACTCTGGAACACATAATGGGATCTGGCCAGTTGAAGAAAGGAACCGTGATCTTATGGTGATACAAGTTGTGTGCAAGTTTGGTTAAAATAAAATCATAAATGAAACCACTATCGTGCAGACAAGAAATTGTTGACGGGCGGACGCACGGACAGACGGACGGACCCACGCACGGACAGACGATGGACAAAGGGTGATCACAAAAGCTCACCTTGTCACTATGTGACAGGTGAGCTAAAAAAGCAGGTACTCTGAAATTGACCATTGGTAAAACTTATTGACATAAGATTTTTGCAAGATATTCTTATAAATAACTAAACATATTGTGCAGAAGGTAGTAAACCGTTTCAATGCTTTTGAAATAATGCAGAACATTTACAGTCTTCTTGCATTTTTACCAAATCCGAGTAACTTTTATTTTCACCCACTATCATTTTTCAGTGTCATAATATACATTCTATGCCAAACTTTGTGGAAATGAAGATGTTGAAAAATTTCACCTTAACTGTGGCATGTGTGGGCAAGTAGCTTTAATACTAGCTTAAATACAAAAACTTTCATATAATTTTCTAAGTTGAAAAAGGAGCGAAAATGTTAGCTAGAGTTATGTACTTGCCACGTGAGGACGTGAAGACATCTTATGATGCCAAATGTTTGAAGTTAGAAAGCATTTGGTATGGTAGTTTTTGAGAAACCTGCTTATATGCAAAACTTTTAGAAAAATTTTGGCGTTAACAAGGGGCAAAATAAAAACTAGAGTTTTTTAACTTGCCAAGTAATGTCATCTCATGATACCAAAGACATGTGTGAAGTTAGAAAGCATTTGGCCTTATCGTGTTTGTGAAACCTGCTTACCTGCAAAACTTTAACCTGAAATTCTAAGTTAAAACATAATATTGACAAAATAAAAGCTAGAGTTATGTAACTTGTCCTGGGAGGTCAACTCATGGTGCCAAAGAAATATGTGGAATTTTAAATCACTTGGTCTGGTAGTTTCTGAGAAACCTGCTCACATGCAAAAACTTAAACCTGAACTTTTGTGATAAGAACGCTGACGCGGACGAAATAGTGATTGCAAAAACTCTACTATTTGAATAAATTAAAAAAGTCGAGCTAAAAAGTAAATTTCAAAATTAGTTTCTGATGTCATGTAATAAGACATAATATTGAATGCCTTCAGACCTCAGGCAATAGTTTTTAATTCTGACCAACAAGTCATTCAAGAAGTGTATATTTTAACACAAGCTCTGTTACACTGCAAAGAGATACCGTTTTCTAAACCGAAGTATGTTGAAAAGGTGCATACGTTTTGTTAAGGAAAATGGAAAGTAAGGAAATATAAAACAATATTTTAATAAATAACTCAGACCAGTTTACTGAATAACACAGATTATTTCTTGTTATTACACTATGTATTTTTGACACATGGTTTACATGTGTTTTGCCTTTTTGGCACGCCTGGGCATGTGGCGTTTACTTGTTGATGGTGGATCAATTAACCAGGCTGTCCGTGTCTCAATTCTTCACTTAATCATACTGGATAGAATATGTACTAGTATACTAAGGAACAGCAAGTCAGTGTCAGTCATGTCATTTTACCCGTAGACTTAACATGAAAAGCCACGTCTTATTATGTACATTGTATACATATTATAACGACAGACATAATAAATTTACCATAATATTTCACGATTGCTGAAACCGATGTACCAGTAAAATAGCACAGACATACTGACCGGTAACATCAGGAATTGGAACATACTTAAACAGCAGTGAATTGTTTTTCATCTGCAAATGAATAAAGTAAATCTAACAAGTACAGACTATTATGGTTGCAATGTTAAATTACTGTTACTATACCGATGTAGATGATTTAGGCAGATATAGGCTAAAGATAGTTCTTAACCCATTACCTGCGTTACTGTAATTCCAGAGAATGTCAGATCAATGCCATGTTCCTGTTCTTGTGTGGACACTGTAAAACAATATATGAAAAATCATCAGCACAGCAACGACACATCTGAGCATGCCAAATGCATGGTCTTCATTGCATTATAGTATCGACATGCATTGGTTATGACACTTGTTTGAAATGTTGGCAACATACACGAACAAAGAAGATGGACGTACCTTGGTAACATATCTGACTAAATATATACAGATCTATGTATAAGCTCGGGAGACTTATTCAGTTATAAAAATGGAAAAAATAAGTTTTAATGATGTTTCCATATTCATTATGATAATTACTAAATATGTTTATGTGGATTTCGCCAAAGTGGCGGTAAGTTTCATTGTTCATACAATTTTCAAGTTATGATTAGTTTTAGACGTGATGCCATAGCCCTACCCATTATTTTAAATTTATCAGATTGAATGCCTACCTTCACAAGCATCCCGAGTACAAACTGTAGATTCTGTTAGGTCCCCTGTGCACGGCGCACCGTTACCTTGTACCGTTGGGTTGGTGCAGTCTCTGGCACGAGTCTTAACACCAGTGCCGCACGTGACTGAACAGTCGGACCACTGAGCCCATAATGACAGTCCACCATCACGATCTGTCAAAAATGAATAAGCTACTGTATATAATGTGTTTTCGCATGGGGATTTAGTATAATATTCAAATATATTGCTCTTTAGATTACATCAAGGATTTATGGGAAACTTTTCCTAGTTTATTTAAAAAGTAGATGTGTGTCCATAGGACACTGGTGTCCCCCTATCCCCTTCCTGCCACTGAACATGGTTTCAAGACTCTAGGTGAATTATTTTTAAGGTAACTGCAACATAAACTTATAAGCAGTTCATGTGTATTTTTAACTAAGTCAAGATTTATAACTCTGGTCTGGCTAAGTGAAATCCTATGCAGAACACAAGGTGCGCAACTTCACATGCTATATAAAATCATCTAATGTTTGATGACTCTAAATCAAATACTTTTTGTCAATCTTGTATGCTCTTTATGCATATTTTCACAATCAAGGGCTATAACTGATCTAACTGATAGAAATCCAGAACAAAATCCCAGTAGCACAACTTCACATCCTTAAAAACAATATTCCTATGATGTTTCATGACTCTTAGGTCAAATACATTATGAAATATATGTGCAACACAAACTTTTATGCCCTTTCAAGCATATTTTTGGACTAAGTCAAGGGCCATAACTATGGTCTGACTGAGTAAAATCTCTAACAACATTCAAGGTGCACAACTTCACATGATCAATAATATTATTCATGTAATGTCTTTTATAATCCAAAGTCAAAGATGCAACACAATTATTTAGGTCCTTTGTATGCATTTTTTTACTAAGTCAAGGGTCATAATTCTGGTTTGACTTAGTGAAATCATAACTAAAACACAAGATGTACAACTTTACATGATAAATGTCAATCCTGTGAGGTTTGGTGACTCTGGGTCAAATACTTTCTGAGATATGCACAACCTAAATTCGGACGGACTGATAAGGGCAACTCTGTCCCCACCCCCACAAAAATAGGAGTGACATACAAACAAGCCGTTTTGTCTATATAATAGTAATCCCTACTGTCTGATCCACCATTTTTATAACAATATTTTTCCTTGATTTCTCTTTAATACAAGATAATACCACTGATATTAAATATCCTTTAAAGAACTCAGGAACATTTGTAAGTTTCATAATACAATGTCTATTGATTAATTTTGGATTTATCTTCACAAAATGATTTAAATTTCAGCCATTTTGGACACCATTTTTTTTTAAATTTAAATTTTGATTTTTTTTGTGGATTGATTGTCATAAAAAAATTGGGATATTTTAGTAAGTATAATAGCAACATGTACATGTGAATATTTTTTTATATTTCTAAAAGGAATATTTTACGAAATTGTGGAAATGCCCACTTGGGCCAGAGATACTTTTGGCCTTAAAATGTACATATTTTACATATTTTTAAACTCAAAAAGATCATACTGTCACCTTCAGGAGAGTGTGTGTTCGGGTTTAACGTCTTTTTCAACATTTTTTCAGTCATATAAACGACAGTGTCTACTTGTAGCAGTGAGCACAAAGCCAAACTTTATGGTGCTGCCTCACTGGAATATCACGCCGTAGACACGTGGCATGATACCCCACCCAGTCACATTATACTGACACCGGGCTGACCAGTCCTAGCACTATCCTCTTAATGCTGAGCGCCAAGCGAGTACTATTTTTTACAACTTGGTACCTTCAGGAGACGTTCAGAATGGTGTACAGTTTACATCTGCGTCCTTCAAAACACATGTTACATTTTACATTTTGTGCTATAAAATTAAGTAATACACACCATTACAGACATTATTCGTGCCAAGGGTGTAGCCATCCTGACAAGCGCATGTATACCCTCCTACTGTATTAGTACACACACCCCTAGTACTGTCACACGGAGACTGGGTTGAACATTCATTTACATCTGCAATATTGATGAAAAAGAAATATGGTAAGGTAACATCATTTTTATTATAGTGGCAAGTGCATTCATATATTTCAATAACAACAATAAACACGAATACAAAATAGCAATGGGACAATAAGTCATCAATAATAAAAAATGTACATAAATACATATGCCAAATATGCATTCTATGTACACATAAAAACAAACTAATTAGTGTTTAATACTGGTCTATCAAATGGCAGGACAGAACGGAACAAACAGATCGTATACTCTAGTTCTGAATATTGCTCCTCAACCAAGAAGCAATGCCAGGTCATAATCATAAACAACATAAACAAAATGTAAATAGCTAAAGAAATACCTTGAACAACAGTTTTAAAGTCGGGCCTCTAATTCACACATTTTCGGTGGCTTTTATTTAAAAGTTTGCTTGATTTAATAAAAAAACTCAAATGTTTCTACTGATTCAAAAATTCAACAGTAGCTTTAGCTCCTGAAAATTGAACATATTTTTTGTTGCATAAAAGTAGGAATATTCTCTTATACCTTTGATAGAATTTAATGTGTTAAGACTTACCAAGACATGTTTTTCCATCAGTATTTAAAGTATATCCGCCATTGCATGTGCATGTATCAGTTCCGGTGATGCGGGCGCAACTGTGAGCACATGTGGCTGCGAAAGTGGAATCACAATCTACTTCAGCTTTGAAAAAAATACATAAAACACAGTATTATGCTATTTCAGAACAAAGATAACCATTATGCCATATGATATTTACCTCCTTCCACTGTCCCCAATGCATAGTTATTTTAATTAACTGAATTTACTAGATATTTAGAGCAAATAAATTTATATAATTTACATGGAGCGGAATTCATATAAATTTTAAGTAGCTTGTTTTCCAATCCATTCGATTAAAAATTTCTTTGTTTGTACTATTTTGATTGATGTATGTCTTTTTATCAAACTTTGTTAATTTGAATATAGTACTCATGTTTATATATACAATTTGTGGAAATAAATACAGTTTAAACTAATTTACTAGATAAGAATAAATGTCAACATTTTTTACCACATCCAAGGTAAACAGAATAGGTAAAACTTAAATTTTGTCAAAAGCAAACTTCTGAAATCTGTATCATACTTCTTCTGGACCTGGCTTAATATACTTCAGTAAACGATAAAAGATGAAATGAACTTCTACTTGTATTCAACAGTTTTAACAATATGACGTACCAATGCATGCTTTTTGATCTGCTGCGAGCGTGAAACCTTCCTGACAGGAACAAGTAAAGCCCCCGATAGTGTTCGTACACGTGTCCTCACATCCGTCTGTTCCTGCTGTACATTCATTTATATCTAAAACATAAAACACGAGGTCATTTTAAAAGACAGATAAATTGTAAAACTGATAGAATACGTTTTAAGATTTCGTCTTTTAATCATGTAGCAGTGTATGTAAAAAAATCAAGGTTCATTGATCAGTACAAACTCAAGTTAATATATTATGAGTATGGTATAAAGAACATCTACATTCCATCTTTCAGTTGCTTTACAACCACCAGAGAATATTTCCCTAACGATGACAAAATTATGTTACAGGCTATGAGAATGTTTTGTTTTTTTATTACAGAATACTGCCTGGAGAGCGCTGAATCACATCTTAATTTCAAAACTTACTGATGAATAAAACGCTTTTCAACACCCTTTTTTTAAAGTACTGCATTTAGTGATGTTAAGTCGTAACTTGCTACACATGTATGTATACATGCATTCAGTTGTGTTCAACCGTAATATCTGTATTCGTAAATACATGTATTTAGTGGTGTTCAACCATAACAGTATGCATTAAGTGGTGTTCAGCCATAACAGAATACATGTATACTGAAACGTACCGTTACAGCTTTTCTGGTCAGAGGCCAGTGTATAACCACTAGCACATGAGCAAGTGAAACTTCCGTCAGTATTAGTGCATGTACCAACGCAGTCGTGCGTACCCAGTAAACATTCGTCAATTTCTGAAAATGTATTTGAAAACATTATTGGTATTATTAAATCTGCTTAAAATGCTTTAAGCTTTACTCTGGATGATAGACAAGAAACAGCATTTTTTCTATATTGTAAATGTATTTCTTGTTCAATAAAAAAGTGCATAAATATTTAAAGCCATACAGAAATTAACAAATTATTTTCCTACCAGAAGGCATACCAGCTGTAAATGGGGGAACAACTGTATTAAAAACAGAGTTGTCTCATCCTCTTTCTTTTAGAAAAAAGAATTGAAAATCTAAACAATTGTAGAAGCAATTCCATTCTGAATGTGATTTATGATAAAAGAAAGATACAGTAACATCTTACTTACCTGTGCAAGTAATACCGTTTCCTTGGTAACCTTCATTACAGGCGCATGTGTAGCCACCATCTTTATTTGTGCACGTGGCAAAAGTCGCGTGACATGCTGCTGCTCCATTCGTGCATTCATTCACATCTACAAACATTGAACTTTACATATGAGATATGTAGCAATACATATTATATATATATATATAACTGAATTAAACCACATATATATGTAAATGTAAATGACGAAATTTCAGTTTGTGTGTTAAACCATTTGAGTATTTATCGTGCCTCCTACAAATTCCCAGCATTTTCACTGGTCTACAGACGTTCATGCATATATTCCACAATGGGTAAGTCGGATGGTCATCCAATGTGACTGTTAGTAATATCCAAATCAGCAATACAGAAGAACAAGCTAATCTGCAAGATAAAACCATTACACAGGCTTTTGTTGACAGAATACGGGATTCACACCCAGGCGGGAGCGAACATGGATTTCAGCGGCAGTGTATACCCGATATCCCTGTCCCCAACAGGTCATGTAACTACATCAGGTTCATGTTGGGATACCTAGTGTAACTGTGAATGTTATCAACGCTTTGCCAGATGTCAAAGTTACATTAAGTACTATACGTATAAGTGGAAAAGTTCGCGACGTAGAAATGTTCGCAATTTTCATGAAAATATCTGTCAGCATAAATTTCTGTGCCCACCAAGACGCGTCAGTATAGTCAAGTAAAGACTAAAGCTATCACAGAAGGTGATGAATGTACCCCCCGCATGCACTGACACAGTACATTGCAATTTGAGGTACACAAGACTGCATAATTATGTGGACTGTAAGTATAAAGACTCAATGTATATAGTATAGTAACAAAAAACAAAGTCCCATAACTCTGCAGAATATTTATCTAAAAGAATGTAACATGCACCATGCACAAGTAGGGTTGGTACTGACCACTTGTATGAAGATTTATTAAATTGTGTGCAAGGGTTCGGGAGATTAGGTGCGCACAAGATTGCATATGCAGACTGTATGTATATAGTATATTAACAAAAAACAAAGTCCCATAACTGTACACATTTTTTTCTGAAAGAACCTAATATGCACCATGCACAACTAGGGTTACTACTGATCACTTGTGTTAAGTTTCATTAAATTGTGTCAAGGGGATGAGGAGAGTTGGTGTGCACAAGATTGTGTCTATCTATATAGTATAGTAACAAAAAATGAAGTCCCGTAACTCTGCAAATTTTTTTCTGAAAGAACCTAACGTGCATCATGCAAACTGTTGTTACTGATCACTTTTGTGAAGTTTCAATAAACTGTGTCACGGGGATGAGGAGAGTTGGTGCGCACAAGATTGCATATGCAGACTGTATGATTATAGTAAAGTAACAAAAATAAAATCCCGTAACTCTGCAACTTTTTTTTCTGAAAGAACCTAATATGCACCATGCACAACTACTGTTGTTACTGAACACTTGTGTGAAGTTTCATTAAACTGTCAAGGGGATAAGGAGAGTTGGTGTGCACAAGATTGTGTCTATGTATATAGTATAGTAACAAAAATCAAAGTCCCATAACTCTGCAAAAAAAATTCTGAAAGAACCTAACATGCATCATGCACAACTACTGTTGTTACTGATCACTTTTGTGAAGTTTCATTAAATTGTGTCAAGGGGATGAGGAGAGTTGGTGCGCAAAAGATTGTGTCTATGGACAGACAGACAGACAGACAGACAACCTGAAACCAGTATACCCCCCCCACTTACAACTTTGTTGCCGGGGGGTACAATAAACAAACTTAGCTCTGGCACTTCAGTTTTCAGTGATTCGCGAATATTTCCCCTCGCGAAACGTCTGGACTCAAACATGTAGGCATTCAGGACCAGGTATTTCAAATGCAGCACTGCCATCGGTCAATATTAAGACAACGCCCTAAAACAGCCAACCACATGGTAGAGTTTTAGACAAGTCTCCAAATTGATGTTTATGCACTAGGACTCTGGTAGCTTATATATAAAAAGTTGATGACAAAAAAGAACGTCTCACAGGGTTAGCAGTATAATCATCTGGTGCACACTTCACCATATTTTTTGTAGTTAGACTGGTGAAATACATACCTTCGCATGTTCCTTGGTTTAGTGTAAAACCAGTCAAACATGGACAGTCATATCCAGGGTCGCTATTAACACATTTACTGTTAGCTATGCTGTTACATACGTTGTTTAGACATTCATCAATATCTGAAGTAACCAAAAAACACATTTGAGCCGCGCCATGAGAAAACCAACATAGTGACTTTGCGACCAGCATGGATCCAGACCAGCCTGATCCATGCTGTTCGCTAACGGTTTCTCTAATTGCAATAGGCTTTGAAAGCGAACAGCATGGATCTTGACCAGACTGTGCAGGCTGGTCTGGATCCATGCTGGTCGCAAAGCCACTATGTTGGTTTTCTCATGGTGCGGCTCATTTTTATTCATTATGCGGTCACCTACATTTCTTTGGACATTTAAAACATTTTCTTAAACTAAACTTTGATACACATGTACAGTTAGAAAAACACCAAGTGAGTTGTATAAACATTCGCAACATCTGAAAAGAGCAAAACTGCAAATTCAGTTTTAGCTGTAGTATGCTGTAGCTGATGCGTGTCTTCTTTAATCCATCCAAAAGACATATGAGCCATGCCATGGGAAAACCAACATAGTGGGTATGCGACCAGCATGGATCCAGACCAGCCTGCGCATCCGCGCAGTCTGGTCAGGATCCATGCTGTTCGCTAATAGTTTCTCCAATTCCAATAGGCTTTAAAAGCGAACAGCATGGAGCCTGACCAGACTGCGCAGATGCGCAGGCTGGTCTGGATCCAAGCTGGTCGCATACCCACTATGTTGATTTTCTCATGGCATGGCTCATATTTACCTTCAGCCATAATGTCACATATCCTGTTAAGCCATTCACCATCTACTGCCGGATTCATATTTTATTGACTGGCTCGCTGGTCAACAGTTAAAACTATTGCCAAATATCTTAAGAGACAAGCCATTAAATAAGTGTTTTATTACATGTAATTAGAAATATATTTCTATATTTTTTTTCAAAAGCTGACTTAAGCCCAACAAAGTATGACACTAAATGACCAGTCATATAGCACAAACTTTGGACCGGCAATTTGGAAGGAGTCATGTAATAAGTATAAAAAACCGTTTCCTTGGTGTTCTGAATTTTTCAGGATATTAAGCCTTAGTTCACAATTTAAAAGTCAGCTTTCAGTATTAGATGAAGCATAATCATTTGCTCATAAAGGTAGATTTTGCGACTAAAATGGGTATATACATTGAACAATCTTACCTTTATGTATATTAAATATGAATTAAATGCTATTTTGTGCGTTTAGACGGGTATAAACATCAATGGGACTTCTTAAGAAGTCCTCGTATGGTTTCATATACCCGTCTTTATCCACAAAAACATCATTCAGTTCCAGTTACATTTACATTTCACAGAAACTTTCCACAAGTAAAAGGTTTGCTATTCATGATCAAGTATCAGAAAATCAATGTCAGAATATAGATCTTTAAACATCTAAATAGAACAGCCAAATGTTTTAAATTTTGTTCTCTAATTTGGAAAGATTTCTTTGAACCACACCATTTTATTATAAATGTATTTTGTTATCAACGATGTCAGACCATATGTGCAATCACGCAGAAATGGCCTTTTTCTTTCTCATAATATTTATGCCATCTCGGGGTGCTAAACATGATGAACACTTACCCACTCTTCCGCCCTCTGCCCCAACTAGTACACACGTGTATAATCTTTTTCCATTGTAACTTTATATCCCGATGAAGACACTAATTGTACAACACAGGTAACTAATTCTATGTCCAAACAAGGGCCATAACTGAGCTAAAGTCCTTGTCCTAGGTAAGTAAACTATGAAGGTAAACAAGTGGTCAAAGTTTCAAAGCCATATGACTAACAGGTAAGACAAAATACAGACTAGTATGAAAAAGTTAACTGATTTCCAAGTCCAAAAAGGGCCATAATTTAGCCAAAATAGTTGACAGAGTTATGTACCCTTGCCTACAGATGGGAATCATGATGATAAACAAGTGTTAAAAGTTTCAAAGCCACATGTCAAATAGCTTTGAAAAAACGTTGACTTGTATGAAAACTGAACCAATATCCATGTCCAAAAAGGGCCATAATCCAGCCAAAAAAGTTGACAGAGTTAGTACTCTTGCCTACAGATGGAAATCAAGATGATAAACAAGTGTTCAAAGTTTCAAAGCAATATGTCAAATAGTTTTGATAAAACATGGACTTGTACGAAAACTGAACCAGTTTCCAAGTCAAAAAAAGGGCCATAATTCAGCCAAAATAGTTGACAGAGTTATGTACTCTTGCCTACAAATATAAATCATGATGATAAACAGTTGTTCAAACTTTCAAAGCCACATGTCAAGTAGTTTTGACAAAACATGGACTTGTACCAAAATTGTACCAATTACCAAGTCCAAAAAGGGCCATAATTCAGCCAAAATAGTTGACAGAGTTATGTACTCTTGCCTACAGATAGAGACTGTTATAATAAACAAGTGATAAAAGTTTCAAAGCCATATGTCAAACACTTTCCACAAAATTAGAACTGGTACAAAAAAAAACTTAACCGAGATTTCTCAGTTAAAAGGGGCCATAATTCAGCCAAAATCCTTGATGGAGTTATGTACTGTTGCCTAAAACTCGACATGGTGATGGTAAATAAGTGTCGAAAGTTTCAAAGCTTTATCTCAAAAGACTTTGTCAAAAAGTGGACTGGTACGAAAAATATAACCAAGGTGTGACGCCGATGCCGCGGTGAGTAGGATAGCTCTACTTATTCTTCGAATAGTCGAGCTAAAAACAGTTATACAAGTGCGTCCTAGTTGCGGTTAGGGTGGGGGAGGTCAAGTGTTCAACAACATAGGTGTCTGTGATATATACTAGATACTTTAGTCTGTACCTAACGATTGTACAGGAAATTAGTATGGATGAAAGGTTTTACTTACCTACGCACTTCTTAGGTTCAAGCTGGCGGTAGAATTGACTCTTACACACACATTCATAGTTTCCATTTGTATTCTGGCATATAACATTATCCGCTGATGGACATAATGTACTCCCTGAGCTCTCACATTCGTTTATATCTACAAACAAACAAAAAATAACTATATTTGTAAACATCAATTTACATTAATATGTATAAATATACAAGAGAGCCAAGATGGCCCTAGGTCGCTCACCTGAAAAACACACAAAAAAACAGTGTAAACATGTTTGACCTAGTGATTTCATGGAAACAAATATTCTGGCCAATTTTCATAAAGATTGGACCAAAAATGTGTCTCTTGAGCTTAAACAAGTATTTTCTTAGATATAACCTAGTGACCTAGTTTTTGACCCCAGATGACCCATATTCATACCTTACCTAGATTTTATCAAGGCAATCATTCTGACCACATTTCATGAAGATCAATTGAAAAATAAAGCCTCTATCGCATACACAAAGTTTTGATTTGATCTAGAGACCTATTTTTTGACCTCAGATGATTCATATTCAAACTCTACCAAGATTTCATCGAGGCAATCATTCTGACATAATTTCATGAAGATCAATTGAAAAATACAGTTTCTATCGCATGCAGAACGTTTTTATTTGATTTGACCTAGTGACCTACTTTTTGACCCTAGATGATCCATATTCAAACTTGACCTAGATTTCATCAAGGCAATCATTCTACCTACATTTTATGAAAATCAATTGAAAAATACAGTCTCTATCGCATATACAAGATTTTTCTATGATTTGACCTAGTTTTTAACCCCAGATGACCTATTTTTGAACTTGACCTAGATTTTATCAAGGTTATTATTCTGACATATTTCATGACGATCAGTTGAAAAATAAGCCTCTATCGCATACACAAGGTTTTTCTTTGATTTGACCTAGTGACCTAGTTTTTGAACCGAGTTGACCCATTTTCGAACTTGGCCTAGATTTTATTAAGGTTATCATTCTGACAAAATTTCATGAAGATCAGTTAAAAAATACAGCCTCTATTGCATACACAAGCTAAATGTTGACAGACAGACAGACGACAGACAGACAGACGCCAGACATCGAGCAATCACAAAAACTAATAAAAGATAAATAATAACCACACAATGCATGGTATTACACAACGTGTGCTGGATGTGCATAATCTATACAACTAGTGTTTCTAGATTTTATTTGTAAATATGGAAACTTTCACACACTTGGTTAACCTTTTCTGACGAATTTAAGAATGTAATAACGACAAAAATGAGTTTTGAGAAAATATGCGCATATCACGCTCTTGAATTCTTCAGTATTTCGATGCTGGTTAGAGGAAAGGGGTATTTCAGTACATGTCAATTATTTTAAGTTTGATTCTAATTTGAACAAGAGGGCCATGAAGGCCCTGTATCGCTCACCTGACCTATTGACCTAAAGATCATTAAGATTAACATTCTGACCAAGTTTCATTAAGATATGGTCATAAATGTGGCCTCTAAAGTGTTAACTAGCTATTCCTTTGATTTGACCCCGTGACCTGGTTTTTGACCCGACATGACCCAGATTCGAACTTGACCTAAAGATCATCAAGTTTAACATTTTGACTATGTTTCATGAAGATACAGTCATAAATGTGGCCTCTACAGTGTTAACAAGGTTTTCCTTTGATATGACCTAGTGACCTAGTTTTTGACCCCACCTAAACCAGATTTAAACTTGACCTAAACATCATCAAGATTAACATTCTAACCAAGTTTCATTAAGATAGGGTCATAAATGTGGCCTGTAAAGTGTTAACTAGCTTTTCCTTTGATTTGACCCCGTGACCTAGTTTTTGATCCGACATGACCCAGATTCAAACCTATCCTAAAGATCATCAAGTTTAACACTCTGACTAAGTTTCATGAAGATACAGTCATAAATATGGCCTCTAGAGTGTTAACAAGCTTTTCCTTTGATTTGACCTAGTGACCTAGTTTTTGACTCCACCTGACCCAGATTTAAACTTGACCTAAAGATCATCAAGATTAACATTCTCACCAAGTTTCATTAAGATATGGTCATAAATGTGGCCTCTACAGTGTAAACTAGCATTTCCTTTGATTTGACCTGGTGACCTAGTTTTTGATCCTACATGACCAGATTCGAACTGATCCTAAAGATCATCAATATTAACATTCTGACCAAGTTTCATGAAGATACAGTCATAAATGTGGCCTCTACAGTGTTAACAAGCTTTTCCTTTGATTTGACCTGATGACCTAGTTTTTAACCCAAGATGACCCAATATCAAACTCGTCCAAGACTTTATTGAGGATAACACTCTGATCAAGTTTCATTAAGATTGGGCCAAAATTGTGACCTCTAGAGTGTGAACAAGCTTTTCCTTTGATTTGACCTGGTGACCTAGTTTCTGATCCCAGATGACCCAATATCAAACTCGTCCAAGATTTTATTGAGGGTAACATCCTGACCAAGTTTCATTAAGATTGGGCCAAAAATGTGACCTCTAGAGTGTTAACAAGCTTTTCCTTTGATTTGACCTGGTGACCTAGTTTTTGACCCCAGGTGACCCAAAATCGAACTCGTCCAAGATTTTATTGAGGGTAACATTCTGACCAGGTTTCATTAAGATTGGGCCAAAAATGTGACCTCTAGAGTGTTAACAGTCAAATTGTTGACGACGGACGGACGGACGGACGACGACGGAAAACAGACACAGGGCGATCACTACAGCTCACCTTTGAGCACTTCGTGCTCAGCTGAGCTAAAAATTCATGCCCATTTTCGTTAAAACATGACAATATTGACATCGAGATATTATACAGGCGCCAAGAAAGAGTGCTGCCATATTAATTTTAATGTAATATTTTATATAAAAGACATTTCAGGATACTTAATTTACACAACCTGTATTGATTAATAGTCAAGCAGAAAAATTCACTAGACATCTACGCACTTGCAGGATGTGCTACTTTCCATAATTTAACATGTGCACAGTGTTTTTACACGGTTATGCCTTGACATCACGTTGGCATACTATATTTGGCGCCATATATGCACCTTGAAATAGTGCTTCCCTATTTCATCTACTTGTTTACATGTGAGTCACTATGTTTCAACATATCTCAGAAATGTGGTTATATGCCGCATGTGTAATTCATCTGACTACACGTTCATGAAATTATTCTGAAGGCATTCCACCTCTTTGTGATGTATTGACATATTAAAACATGGTTCTAGAATACATTTCTTCTTCAGTCAAATCCATTACATAATAACAGATATACATGTAGAGTGAAACTGTTTCTAAACCTTAATTGAAATTCTAAGTACAAAGGGGCATAATTCATGAAATATTGGTGCCAGAGGTCAGTGGTCTTTTTATCGTATGATGTTTGTGATGATGTGGAACAACTATTTTAGGTCTTAAGCAAAACTGTCTAGACAAAGTAGAAGTGCATCAAAACGCCCATGCCGACAATGCCAACACAAGGTGAGTAGGATAGTTCTCCACACACTTCCTATAATTAAGCTTTGGCTCTCAAATTTGTAGGTTATGTGTTAATTTCTTTGCCAATTTGGCCACTTTCCTTTGTTCAAGAAACTGATTAAAATGTGATTTTACAAGTATTCAACTAACAAGGGGTAAGAGTTCTTAAATACTTTTGTATTTGAATACAACTGTCTTACCACTGCAAGTTATGTTGTCAGAGTTCAGTTGGAATCCTTTTGCACATGAACATGTGTCTATGCCGTCAATTCGGTTGCAGACATATTCACAGTTGTTACCAGAGTCACACTTGTAAATAGCTGCAAAATAACAGAAAAACTACGAGGGTGGCATAAAATTTGTTATAAGCATATGCTATTCGAGTAAAGCATATAATGTCAAGAAAAGCTTTCTCTTGTCTTGCCGAGCATAAGGCTGACAACCCGAGTAATATTTACAACAAAGTCAGAGGTTCTCAGACTTTACGATTTTCCCTGAAAAGCTGAACATCTATCAAGAAATCATGTCGCGATATTATTTTTAATTTATTTTGATATAAAGTATAAATCGAAGAAGGCAGGTCTTTTTGATCTGTGCGAACAGTGAAATTTATTGCAGGCTGTAGTAACGTTTTATATTCCTTGTAGATTAAAATGAATTCAATATCTTGAAAGCTTAACAGTTTGGGTCTTTATCTGATGTTGGGCTTTTATTTAATGCTTGACAGTATAACAAAAAATCACTTACATTGACACGTTCTGCCATCAGCTTTCAGAGTAAAATCTGCGGGACAGTCACATGTGTAACCACCGGCTACATTCGTGCAGTGTGAGTTATCGTAGCAGTCATTCGTTTCAGATGACAAACATTCATTTATATCTAAAATCAGCAAACAACCATTTATATATAAAATGAACAAACACTCACTTATATCTGAAAAAAAAAAAAAAACACTTATCTATATCTAAAACAACAAACAAACAATTCTTTTTTCATTAGGTTTAACGTCACACCAACACAATTTAGGTTACCCATTGAATATAGGAACTATTAAAACAATTCATACCGTCACAAGCTTTTTTATCTGCATTCAGAACATATCCATTTCCGCAGAAACAAGTATAGCTGCCTTTAGAGTTTGCACATCCTTGCTCGCACCCCCCTCTGTCTGCTTCATTGCATTCATTTAGATCTATATTTCATGAAAAAAAGTTATAATTCCTTTAGTACAAAGCAACAGTATGGCATAATAGCACCACAAAACGTATATTTTCTAAGGTTACCTGTTGATAATCAATCAAAATAGTCCAAAGTCAAAACCTGCATCTCCATATTAATTATGTGTATATAATAGGATTATTTTAACAGTACATTGATCTGCAATGTTGGATTTGGCTTGAGTGGTTTTTACTAAGCTTGGATCCGGCAAGGTGCTTACACCAAGTGTGATATCCAGTCTGGTAAAATCCACGAGAGCAGAATGCATCATTGCAGATCAAGATACTATTTTAACGACCTTTTATTACATACATATACCTAGTTTTAGTGTTATATCAGCCAAAATTAACTATAATTTAAGATAAATAAGATTGAAAACTCGTTTGTAACAGTGAACTTTCCATCATTAAGTTATTTCTTATTGAATATTTTCTGTATCTGATGGGTTTTGTCTTCCTTAGGAAAATACATGATGTATTCGAGGCAGAAAAGTTGTAGGTATATAAGAAATAGATATACAAGATAGAAAAGCCAGTCATATGTCATATAACAGAATATACGAGCTATATCAAGGTTCATATGAAAACGAAGAAAATGTTAACTTTTACTGAAAATCAGGTAAAAATAATCTATCTAAATAATTGTTAAGCCAGTTGTTATTGCATTTATAAGTATTGTTTAAACAAGAGGGTCAAGATGGCCCTAGGTTGCTCACCTGAGAAACACACCATAACAGTGTAAACATGTTTGACATAGTGATTTCATGGAAACAAATATTCTGACCAATTTTCATTAACACTGGACCGAAAATGTGGTCTCTTAAGTGTACACAAGTATTTTCTTCGATTTGACCTAGTGACCTAGTTTTTGAGCCAAGATGACCTACATTCGAACTTGACCTAGATTTGATCAAGGCAATCATTCTGACTAAATTTCATCAACCTCAATTGAAAAATACAGCCTCTATCCATATAAAACGTTTTTTCTTTTATTTGTCCTAGTGACCTAGTTTTTGACCCAAGATGACCCATATTCAAAATTTCATCAAGGCTATCATTCTGACCAATTTTCATGAAGATCAATTGAAAAATACAGCCTCTATTGCTTACAAAAGGAATCTCTTTGATTTGACCTAGTGACCTAGTTTTTGACCACAGATAACATATATTCTAACTTGACCTAGATTTCATCAAGGCAATCATTCTGACTAAATTTTATGAATATCCAGTGTAAAATGCAGCCCCTATTGTCTACACAAAGTTTTTCTTTAATTTGACCTGGTGACCTAGTTTTTGACCCTAGATGACCCATATTCAAAATCCAACTAGATTTCATCCAGTCAAACATTCTGATCAAATTTCATGAAGATCCAGTGTAAAATGCAGCCCCTATTGCATACACAAGGTTTTTCTTTGATCTGACCTAGTGATCTAGTTTTTGACCCCAGATGACCCATATTCGAACCTGACCTAGATGTCATCAAGATAATCATTCTGACCAAAATTCATGAAGATCAATTGAAAAATACAGCCTCTATCGCATACACAATGTTTTTCTTTGATATAACCTAGTGGCCTTGTTTTTGACCTCAGATGACCCATTTTCAAATCTGGCCTAGATTTTTTTGAGGTTATCATTTTGACAAAATTTCATGAAGATCAGTTGGAGAATACAGCCGCTATCGCATACACAATGTTTTTCTTTGATTTGACCTAGTGACCTAGTATTTGACCCCAGATGACCCATTTTCGAACTTTGCCTAGATTTCATCAAGGTAAACATTCTGGCAAAATTTCATGAAGATCAGTTGAAAAATACAGTTGAAAAATACAGCCTCCATCGCATACAAAAGCTAAATGTTGACAGACAGACAGACGCCGGGCATCGAACGATCACAATAACTCACCTGAGCAGGTAAGCTAACAAGAGGACCATGATGGTCCTGAATCGCTCACCTCTTCCAACATGACCCAGTTTTGAGTATGACGTCGTTTTTTCTATTATCTGACATAGTGACCTAGTTTTTGAGCTCATGTGACCCACTTTTGAACTTGACCTAGATATTATCAAAATTCTGACCAATTTTCATGAAAATCCATTTAAAAATATGGTCTCTAGAGAGGTCACAAGGTTTTTCTATTATTTGACCCATTGACCTAGTTTTCGAAGGTACGTGATCCTGTTTTGAACTTTACCTAGATATCATCAAGGTGAACATTCTAACTAATTTTCATGAAGATCTCATGAAAATATGGCCTCTAGAGAGGTCACAAGGTTTTTCTATTTTTATACCTACTGGCCTAGTTTTTGACCGCACGTGACCCAGTTTCAAAACTGACCTAGATATCATCAAGATGAACATTCAGATCAATTTTCATGAAGATCCATTGAAAAATATGGCCTCTAGAGAGGTCAAAAGATTTTAATAATTTTAGACCTACTGACATAGTTTTTGATGGCAGTTGACCCAGTTTCAAACATGACCTAGATATCATCAAGATGAACATTCAGACCAATTTTCATACAGATCCCATGAAAAGTATGGCCTCTAGAGAGGTCACAAGGTATTTTTATTATTTGACCTACTGACCTAGTTTTTTAAGGCACGTGACCCAGTTTCAAACTTGACCTAGATATCATCAAGGTGAACATTCTGACCAATTTTTATGGAGATCCATTCACAAGTATGGCCTCTAGAGAGGTCACAAAGTTTTTCTATTTTTAGACCTACTGACCTAGTTTTTGACCGCACATGACCCTGTTCCGAACTTGCACTAGATATCATCAAGATGAACATTCTGACCAACTTTCATACAGATCCCATGAAAAATATGGCCTTTAGAGAGGTCAGAAGGTTTTTCTATTATTTGACCTACTGACCTTGTTTTTGAGGACACGTGACCCACTTTCAAACTTGACCTAGATATCATCAAGATGAACATTCAGACCAACTTTCATACAGATCCCATGAAAAATATGGTCTCTAGAGAGGTCACAAGGTTTTTCTATTATTTGACCTACTGACCTAATTTTTGAAGGCATGTGACCCACTTTCGAACTTGACCTTGATATCATCAAGGTGAACATTCTGACCAATTTTCATGGAGATCTCATGAAATATTTGGCCTCTAGAGAGGTCAAAAAGTTTTTCTATTTTTAGACCTACTGACCTAGTTTTTGACCGCATGTGACCCAGTTTCGAACTTGACCTAGATATCATCAAGATGAACATTCAGACCAACTTTCATACAGATCCCATGAAAAATATGGCCTTTAGAGAGGTCACAAGGTTTTTCTATTATTTGACCTACTGACCTAGATTTTGACGGCACGTGACCCAGTTTCGAATCTGATCTAGATATCATCAAGGTGAACATTCTGACCAATTTTCATGAAGATCTTGTGAAATATATGGCCTCTAGAGAGGTCACAAGGTTTTTCTATTTTTAGACCTACTGACCTAGTTTTTGACCGCACGTGACCCAGTTTCGAACTTGACTTAGATATCATCAAGGTGAATATTCAGACCAACTTTCATACAGATCCCATGAAAAATATGGCCTTTAGAGAGGTCACAAGGTTTTTCTATTATTTGACCTACTGACCTAGATTTTGACGGCACGTGACCCAGTTTCAAACTTGACCTAGATATCATCAAGGTGAACATTCTGACCAATTTTCATGAAGATCTTGTGAAATATATGGCCTCTAGAGAGGTCACAAGGTTTTTCTATTTTTAGACCTACTGACCTAGTTTTTGATGGCACGTGACCTAGTTTCAAACTTGACCTAGACATTATCAAGGTGAACGTTCTGACCAATTTTCATGAAGATCTTGTGAAATATATGGCCTCTAGAGAGTTCACAAGGTTTTTCTATTTTTAGACCTACTGAGCTAGTTTTTGACGGCACGTGACCCACTTTCGAACTTGACCTAGATATCATCAAGGTGAACGTTCTGACCAATTTTCATGAAGATCTTTTGAAATATATGGCCTCTAGAGAGGTCACAAGGTTTTTCTATTTTTAGTCCTACTGACCTACTTTTTGACGGCACTTGACCCAGTTTTGAACTTGACCTAGATATCATCAAGATGAACATTCTGACCAACTTTCATTAAGATCCCATGAAAAATGTGACCTCTAGAGTGGTCACAAGCAAAAAATTACGGACGGACGCACGCATGGACGGACGCACGGACGGATGACGGACACCGCGTGATCACAAAAGCTCACCTTGTCACTTTGTGACAGGTGAGCTAAAAATAAAAAAGACATAACATTACCCGAGCATAAGAATCCATCACCCGTGTAACCAGTTATACAAGTGCACGTGTAACCTCCCGGTGTATCCGTGCATTGACCTTCTTCTGAGTCGCAGTCATTTGTTGCCGCATCGGCGCACTCATCAATGTCTGTGTAAGTAAAGAAATAATAAAAACCATCATTATCATCATCGCAATCAAATAGTAATACAAAACTTATTACAGTAGTACTAATAAGGAAAATGAAGATAATAATAATAATCGTAAAATTCATAATAACAACATCAGCATCAACAACAATTATTATTATCAATATTGATAATAATAATAATTTTAATAATAATGATTATAAACAAGAGGGCCATGAAAGCCCTGTATCGCTCACCTGACCTAGGAATCATCAAGATTAACATTCTGACCAAATTTCATTAAGATATGGTCATAAATGTGGCCTCTACAGTGTTAAATAGCTTTTTCTTTGATTTGACCTGGTGACCTAGTTTTTGACCCTACATGACCCAGATTCAAATTGGACCTTGAGATCATTAAGATTAAAATTCTGACCAAGTTTCATGAAGATACAGTCATAAATGTGGCCTCTACAGTGTTAACAAGCTTTTCCTTTGATTTGACCTGGTGATCTAGTCTTTGACCCCAGAATTCGTCCAAGATTTTATTGAGGTTAACATTCTGACCAAGTTTCATTAAGATTGGGCCAAAATTGTGACTTCTATAGAGTGTTAACTAGCTTTTCCTTTGATTTGACCTGGTGACCTAGTTTTTGATCCCATAAGTCCCAGATTCGAACTTTATCTAAAGATCATCAAGATTAACATTCTGACAAAGTTTCATGAAGATACAGTCATAAATGTGGCCTCTAGAGTGTTTACAAGCTTTTCTTTTGACTTGACCTAGTGACCTAGTTTTTGACCCAATCTGACCCAGATTTGAACTTGGCCTATATATCATCAAGATTAACCTTCTGACCTAGTTTCATTAAGATAAGATCATAAATGTGGCCTCTACAGTGTTAACTAGCTTTTCCTTTGATTTGACCTGGTGACCTAGTTTTTGACCCTACATGGCCCAGATTCAAACTGGACCTTGAGATCATCAAGATTAACATTCTGAACAAATTTCATGAAGATACAGTCATAAATGTGGCCTCTGGAGTGTTAACAAGCTTTTCCTTTGATTTGACCTGGTGACCTAGTTTTTGACCCCAGATGACCCAATATCGAACTCATCCAAGATTTTATTGAGGGTAACATTCTGACCAAGTTTCATTAAGATTGGGCAAAAATTGTGACCTCTAGAGTGTTAACAAGCTTTTCCTTTGATTTGACCTGGTGACCTAGTTTCTGACCCCAGATGACCCAGTATGGAACTCGTCCAAGATTTTATCAAGGGTAACATTCTGACCAAGTTTCATGAAGATTGGCCAAAATTGTGAGCTCTAGAGTGTTAACAAGCTTTTCCTTCGATTTGACCTGGTGACCTAATTTCTGACCCCAGATGACCCAGTATCGAACTCGTCCAAGATTTTATCGAGGGTAACATTCTGACCAAGTTTCATGAAGATTGGCCAAATTTGTGACCTCTAGAGTGTTAACAAGCTTTTCCTTTGATTTGACCTGGTGACCTAATTTTTGACCCCAGATGACCCAATATCGAACTTGACCCCTTTTGTCTTCTTCACATTTTCTTTAATTATGAGTATAATGAAGAAAATAAGATTTCAAAACTTTACACCGGTGTAACAGCCCAGTTTTTCCCCCAGTCAGTTCTTTCCCCGAAGTTCTTTCCCCGAGGAAAAAACTGACTAGTCAATTCTTTCCCCCGGGGAAGAAACTAACTGGGAAAAAACTGACCGTTACACAGGAAACAAAGAATATTTTTTTAAGGCCTAAGTACAATTAATTATATGTTAGTACATAAAGGGCCATAATGCATGTCAGATTTATTATTTTTGACCTACATACTTAACCGACAATGATTAACAAGTATGCAAAGTTTCAGAGCTATTGCTCTTACAGTATTCAGAAAAGCAGACTTAAACCAAAAAAGATTAACCAAGAAATTCAATTTTTTTAATTACAAAAAGAGCGAAGTCTAAAATATGCATGTGAGAGTAACTGTTATTGTTCCTTGTCTATTTACTTATATGATAATGATAAACAGGAACGCAAAGTAGTTTTAAAGCTATAGCTTTTACTTTACAATTTTCAAGATAAAGTGGACAAGTATAAATTTCTAACCCTAGTCGACGACCAAGCCACTACAACACCTCAATTTTTTTTTCTTCAAAAAATCAGACAAGTTAGAAGTTACAAGTGAAAGCAAAGTGATTCAGTAAGTTAACAACAGTATTTCTTCAAGAAAATCCTCTTGCACTTTATAATAATATATGTAGAAACCCCAACTCCCCACCCCAAAAAAGTGTTCATCTCACAGCAGGACCTAGGTGTAAAATGTCTGACATCTTGATGTTCATCTGGGGCATGTCCCTTTAAAGTATCTGTTCAATATAATATACATGCACAAAGAATATAAGTACTGGGCATGGAATGCACGTAGAAACTGCTTAATATGCTTTGTTCCAGTTATTAAAGTGAATTAATAACGTTATAGATTTTTACTTTACTTACTGTCACATCCAAATCCGCTTGAAGAAATGGTGTAGCCACTAGGGCAGGAACATATATAACTTCCTGGATTGTTAACACATGTAGCTGGTGACTCGCAGTTATTGGTCGAACTAGATGCACATTCATTAATATCTGAGAAGTACAAATATATTAAGTGTTGTTCACATACTTCGTATGAAAGAAAAGTGAAAAAAAAAACAATACATCATAATCAGCACAAAGAAACTAGATCTATGTCATAGCAATATTAATCTATTATGTATAATTTCTATTAATTATTCTAAAACGATCCGATTCATTTTCCCATTAAACAAAGAAGGCTGAAAACAGTGAATTATTATACAACAATTCACTGTTCTGATGTCACAATAATTATGCCATAGCGTCAAACGGCACTGCGGCATGCTGGAAAAAAATGGTTGAAAACGGGCAAATATTTAATGGATGTACTTTAAGGTCCTTGGTAACGTGTTAGAATTAAAATAATAGATCTCATTTAGTGATTTGCTCTTGAATAAAATCATTGTTTGTCGTTCAGATGCATATTATTATATCACTTGGGCTGCGCCCTCATGATATAGTTCCTTAGCATCTGAACTCTAAACAATGATTCATTCAGCGACAAATCACTAAATGAGATATATTATTTCTTAAATATCTTATTCCTTTATGCAATATTCTATACATTTTTAGTGTGAGTATATAGTCCAAAGTTCATTACTTCAAGCATAAAAAACCAATTTGGGTGTCACAGTTTGCTTTACACTAGATAATGAATACTGTGATGCTGGATTTAATCGCATATATTGTAGGGATGACACACGTGTATTGTCACTATTCTTGCATAAAAAACATGACATGATGACTAAATTTATTGTTTTCATTTGTGATGACCTGTCGATTCTGGTACAACTTCTATTTACCATTCTGTTGTTCTTGGAAACAGTAAACGTTTTAAATATCCATAACTAGGGCCCGAAAATCAACAACACTACCAAAAGCTAACATGTATTGAATGTTTTTGAATTATTATGTTATTTCTAGTTATTACAAACATGACATTACCTATAATTTTGTATTTTGGTAAACGGGGACACAATTTTAAGAATAATAATTTTACAATCAAACTATTTTGAGTACGAACATATTTAGAGTATGAAGGAGTAAGAATGTAGTGACATGCTTAAATTCAAGATTTATATGAATTCTGCAAGAAATAGATAAAAACATACCGACTGAAACTTACCAGAATCATTCATATGATTCTTAAAATAAACAATCACACAAGTTACAAGCAATTCTTATTGACAATAACCGAACCGCGCTGACTTCGTAAAAGGGAGTAAAATCTGGGAGAAGCGAGTGAGTACGTTGTTGGGGGCAGTGCATTTTGGGGTTGTTAACCGATACAGCAGAAAATACTATGGATTACATTGTATCTTTTATGCTAGAAGAAGAGACTATTATGAAGAAACAAGACACAGACCTATGTCAGTCTGCACAAAAATACATATATACTTCCCTGGCAAAGCATTTCAAAAATAGAATAAATGTATTAACAGCACGTGAACTGCCTTGTTTGCACACTGTTTTCCCCAAATTAATACATAGTGGGATCCAGTAAAAAAAGTAGTTTTAATTTTGCAAGAATGTTGAGTAACGTTTTGAAACACCACAACGTTATATTACATTAATCTTGTATTCATTTGACTTCATGTATTACTTTTGCCTCATATATTTGAAACGTAATGTAACTTTATTTTGAGACCTGTATTTAGAATGTATCTTACTGCATAACACATCCCGTATATAAAATTAAATGATTTAAAACATAAGAAAACTCATTGAACCATAACGATACCTTCACATATATATGAAGAGCCAGTTATGAACTGAAATCCTGCAATACATGTGCACGTGTAGCTGCCGGCAGTGTTCGTACAAGTGGCTGATTCACAAGCATCCGTCCCGGCCTGACACTCGTCTACGTCTGCGGAACAAAGGAACCATTCAATAAACTAATAAGAATAAATGACAGTAACACATTACAGCATTAAAGAGAGTGTCTGGTAAATTGTTTTCTGCAAAGACATCTTCATTAGGGAGCCCATGCAGGCTAAAGCAAATACTAGAAAGTCTTTTCTTTGTAATGTGCCCATATATTTTCTTTAACTTAAAGGTCCAATATTCACAGACAAGCTGGTTGCTAATATAGGATTTTATTTGTCAAAGAAATTGACACTCATACATTTGGATAAACTATAAAATAATTTACACACTAAAGCATACTACCCTGTGTACACTGTAGATAGGACGAAGAAGTCATCGTGCAATAAAAGACTAATAACAATGTTTTAATCTCCTACTATCATCTCACTCTAGTTCTGGCCAGAAAAGAGTTTAAGACTGTGTAGTGATCATAGTAAATCTGACACTATTTCAATAAATTATTCCGAAAACTGAAAAAGTGTACAAAGGTTTCACATACCGACACAATTACTGCTGGAATCAAGGGCGTAGCCACTTTTACAAGCACATATAACCTGGCCATCAGCCACGGCGCATGTTGCTACAGTAAAGTCACCGCCATTACACGTTGCTGCCTGTGTACTATTACATGTTGTGTCCGCTAAAAAGAAAATATATAAACTACATCCTTATGCACCTCAGTCTTTCTTAGCTCACATTATCAAAATAGTGGCAACTTTGATTACATATGTAAAAGTCATTCATTTTGTCTGTAGAGACCACCTTTTGGAAATGGAAAAAAGTGGTCTATGTTGACAGGTGGTCTCTAAACACAGGTAATTTCACACTATCTGTAGTTAATCAGGAAAAGAAAACAATGGCATTTGAAAGCAGGTAGCCTTAACCCAGAGATGGTCTTTAAAACAGGGTTGACCGTATTATAAACTGCGCTTACAGGTACACTGGCAAAATGTGTTGTATGCGTACGATAATGATTTCGAGATAATCTCAAATGTGATTGATCTATAAGGTTACACATGTGTTATGCCTCTCGGAAATTATAAATAATCTTGTTGACTTAAACTTTGCCAAAATTGTTAGGGACATGAATAATGGCTCATAACTTGTGAGGATATAGCCATCTCCTTTGACAGGTCATTGCATACTTACGATTACAAACCCCTCCCGCTGCCGCTGTGAAGCCGCTACGACACGTGCATGTGTATGTATTTATGCCATCTTCACATAACTGCGAACATTCAGTCTGAAGGGCGCAATCATCTATGTCTGTAATGAAAACAAAGGCATTTTATAATCACACAATATTATAAAAAGATAATCTATAAAACCGTATACGATTTGTTAACATATATTTCGTGCACCGGTGAATTGATGTTATTATTTATATATTTATTATCGGCGGGTATACACCTTTAAAGGTGTTTTTCATAGTTCAGCGATTTTCTTTTTGATTGGTGTGTAATGTGTAAACAGTTTTGGCGGGTATTTTGCACAGAATTATGATTTGACAATCATTCGAGTGTCGCGCATTACAGCCGTCGAGTTGCTAAATTTCCGAAAATATAATAAAATTATATTTTCGTTTTCCTAAACATCCGTAAATATTATTCCTTTTTATTTATATTGGTTTAAACGTGCTCATAGTTTCGAAGATTACATTTGATTCATGATTCAGTCACGTTCGTTACCATTTCATATTCTAGACATTATCCATTTTATGCATAAATGTCATGTACTTATATATTTTCAGAAAATTCCTTAGATCCTACAAGCGAATTTCGAAATACTTATTATAAAATTACCAGGATTATGAACTTTCTATATCGAAGGCATGCTGGATTAGTTATTCTTAATTTGTGCATTATTTTACAGATTATTTAATCTTATCGTTCTTTACATGCTAATTTTACTGTTTGCTTTCTAATTTTGAGAACGTATTGAACACTATTTTATAACTAAATTTGAATTCAAAATTAGGGAATCGTCGGACAGGCGCACTTACTCGCTGCAGTTCCAAAGCATGGGAGTAAGGAATCCTCTTAAAGGATATGGCATTTTTCTGATGTCGCACGTCCCCCTCCGAAGACGGAGTAGGGTTGCGTGCCCCGCTTTCTGCAGTCCGGCTTTGGTTTCTAAAACATCTTTCGCTTCAGATAATAACGACAGTTTAAGGATGAAATCAAAAATTGATAAATAACTAGATTCATTCAGAGTTTGGCTGCATTTAAGATTAAAAAGATTTGATTCAGGTGTTTTTGGTATATGACTATTCATATTAATGTAATAATATTATTGTATGTTCAGAATCTGAGATTGTTAGGGCAGGGTTAACTAATAAAGACGGCTCCTGGGCGACCTCAGGCCTAAATATATACAGCTGTTTATATATAAAAGGTGTATGCTTGGAGGTTATAAATAATTTATGCTCATTTGATTGAAGCGAAGAGCATAACAAAGAGATATGAAGATATTCAAACATTTCTTCTAGAAGATTTAATAGTAAAACGTGTTACCACTTACTATCGCACGTGTCTGTAATAGTGTTATACCGATACCCTGTATCGCATATACACTCATAGGAACCAGGATTGTTATTACACTGACTGTGTGCTGGACACGGATTAGCTGTGCATTCATCATCATCTGAAACCAGATATATAGGTATTTATTCACGTCAAAATATCATAACATAGATACTGCAAATAATTAAAGATACATCTGTGCTAAAACCTGGAGTAGTGGTATGAAACATTGTCACAATTCAAATATCACAGGTTTTTGGTTAAAAGAATAAGAACTAATCATATACTCTTACCACAATAGTCAAGAAGGGTGATAAAAATTCACCATTGAAAAAATTATAACATTATATGAATTAACATTGATTGAATACTTTCAGTCTACATCATGTTAAAATATATTCACATTACCTTGGCACTGGCCAGTTTTACCCGTGCCAGAGTACCCCGTCATACATGCGCATGTGAAACCTCCATTAGTATTTGAGCACGTGGCGACACTGTCACAATCATCATTTCCTCGAGCACATTCATCAACATCTAAAATGGAAATAAGAAATATTTATAGGTTATTAGCTTTGTATCCGAAAATATGCACAAGCTCTTCAGCGGAAATATTGCGCCACTTTAGGAGCACAATATCCTTTCGCTGAAGAACGAGTGCATATTTCCCGATGCAAAGATAATAACCTTTTTATTACATACGCATCTACACTATTCCTTATAATAATATAGTATAGATATAATGTAAATATCATAAACATATTCAACAGCCTGAATAGAACTGACAATACTGAACTAATTAGAAAAAAAATAGTGCAACAACACACACTGAATTACGTCACGCACCCGATATGAAATTCAGGCGTCAGTGTATGGAACAATATTGACGTTTCTGGTACCAGTGTAACTTAACGGGGAATAGAAACGAGTATGTAATAAACAAATCTATGTAAATAGTCAAATTGAAAACAACATCACATCAGTTCACTCGTTGTTCAGATATAATGTATTTTTGCTATATATAGAAGTTGCGTTTACTATTTTAACCAGGCTTTCAATTAAAAAAAATAAAGAGAGAGAGACAGAGAGTCAAGGTTTTCAGAATGGGGTATATCATTGTTTCCGGTGGGTGTTAAGGCAGCGCCAAACAAATTGTTTCCGCTCAGAAATTTTAGTTTGGAGAGATCTATTGTCATCCAACTTGGTGTAGAAATAGCTGTAGACAGCTTTAATTGAGGGAAAAGGTTGATCAATCAGATCAATGTCACTGTTACTTAAATTATCAAAAATGGTTTCCACTCAAACCGGTTTGCCCGGCTCAATAACTTTAGTAAAGAATGAGATATAATGAAACATTGTGTGTAGACGTAAGACAAAATGAGCTACTGTATTTGGGGTCACTTGGGTCAAGGTCACTAAAACAAAAATAGAAAAAATGTTTCTGTTTAATATTTTTAGTTAGAAATGAGGGGTAGAGGTGAAACTTGGTTTGTATATCGCTTTTATCGAGACAAAGGAGTTGTAGCTAAGTAGACACTGTAACTGACAGTGGAAAAATAGTTTCCACTCAATACATTTAGTTTCAGTGCATGTGTTATCACCATACTTTGTATGTGTATAGCTTTTATCAAGATGTATTCGGGGTCACTTGAATCAATGTCAAGGTCACTGTTACTAACATGAAAACAATTTCCACTAAATATCTTATATATATATATCGTTTAGTTAGATCTATTGTGCCAAACTTGATGTCTAAATAGTTTTTATTGAGACAAACTTGATGTCTAAATAGTTTTTATTGAGACAAAGTTAGCCCTCAGAATTGTGATATACATTACAACTGTGCAGTTGCTAGCATAAAGAAAATATGTATTCATGTTAAATGGTCAAATGTCAACCTATGAAAACTTAGTTTTTCGTGACATTGCCCTGCATGTCTTGTTAACTGTTTGCCTAATAATAATACACGATCTATTATCCAGTCCCACCCAGCAAGACCCCACCTCCTCAACAAACACGCACACCCAATAATTAAAGAATAATCAAATTGACGTTGGTGTTTTTTTGTTTCTTTGTTTTGGGTTTAACGCCGTTTTTCAACAGTATTTCAGTCATGTAACGGCGGGCAGTTAACCTAACCAGTGTTCCTGGATTCTGTACCAGTACAAACCTGTTCTCCGCAAGTAACTGCCAACTTCCCCACATGAATCAGAGGTGGAGGACTAATGATTTCAGGCACAATGTCGTTTATCAAATAGTCACGGAGAACATACGCCCCGCCCGAGGATCGAACTCACGACCCCGCGATCCGTAGACCGACGCTCTACCTACTGAGCTAAGCGGGCGGGCTGACGATGGTGTTTAATCGCCATTTGTTCATACACATCTTTGTGACAAAATGTCTTATTTTACAATGAGGAATACATTTGTATTTGATTAATGATATATTTAATAAAAGGTATCCATTTTCTTAAATTGAAGTAAATTTAATATTTATATACCCTGGCAGGTTGTCCGGCAAACCTCTGTCTTTTTCCAATGATTATCATTATATTACTATACACTTACCAATGCAAGAGGACAAATCGTCACCAAGAAGAAAACCGTCAGTACATGAGCAACTATATCCGCCGACTTCATTCGAACACAACTGACTACATATGCTTGGGTCGTCTAAACATTCATTGACATCTAAAATATAAGTTGGATATTATCAGATCAGTTAAATTATGTTTTCACATGACAAATTCATTTATTGACAAACACATATACTTAAACATTCCATAATAGTTTCTAAATGTCCATGTAATTCATGTGCATTCCAATCGTTAATCTCTGATATAACATGTGATGTGATATGACGTGGGTGTGGATGGTGGTGGTGATGTGACATCATATCATATCAAAAATCATATCAAAAATCATATCATATTAAAAAATCATATCATATCATATCATATATTTTATTTCACCAAATCATAGACCCATATGTTACATTATCTACGTACTGTAGAAAATATTCTTTTCCCGAATATTGCGATTTTTCCCTATAGACACCCATTATGAAATGGGTGTGAGGTCCAATTTATTAAAATTAGTCCACACAGCCCTAAGTAATGTACTGTATCCTGAAAGTCTGAAATTTTAATGCTAAAAACTTCTTCTAAGATCTGCTTCCATATCAATAAATTTCTAACGGCAAGGTCAAGGTCAATATTTAGGAAAAAAGTCAAACAAGTGAAGACTGAAAGAGATGTTTTAAATGGAAGTTGAACAGAATAATATAGAACCCGTATATTACTAACAAAACGTCCCAAAACGTCTGCATAAAGGGGCCACGTTTGTGGACCGTTCAGTGACTTTAATACTCAACTGTTTAAATGCATACTGTACCTACGTTGCCCCTACGTTTTAAAAAAACATGATGTATTCAACAATGTCTCTGTGGCAGACTGTGCTTAAAACTCACAATACTAGATCTAGGTTCAACGTAGTTCTCATCAATTGTTTATTTTTTATTTCCTTACAAATGGCATTCATTTTCAAAGGGGGACAACTTATTCTATCTTCTATCTTCCATAACCGTCGAACACCTTGCGGGGACGTAGACGTTTTGCGCGTCAAAATCATAAAGAGAAAGAATATAGTGATAAAAATTTAGAGTGGAAGAAACTAAAAAAATGACTTTGGTGAAATAAAAGGTTAAAACTTGAGTTAGCAGGATAACTAGGGCGAGACTTCAAGGCTGCAAACTGCGGCACTGAACTGCTCTAGGGTAGGGAGGTGGGGGGGGGGGGGGGGGTTGGTTGCAATGGTACACCGTTCTCGGAAAATAAGAAAACTTGTAATAGTCAGTGGTTGCAGTAATTAACCTATAACTTAGGGAATGGCCATAGCGGACACATCAAGTCATTGGGGTAAGGTAATCTACGATTGGGATAGCAACCAGATCATGATGAATCTTATAGAAGAGTGATAACCTAGAATCTATACGCCTTAAATCCAGTCGACGAAGGTTTAGGGAGTGTAGCATATCTGTTACACTAGAAGTACGGCCGTAGTCAGTCTTGATCCAACGGGCGGCTCTCCTTTGTACACTTTCAATTTGGTCTAACTGGGTTTGGGTGTGGGGCAACCATACCTCGGAGGCATATGGGGTCGGACTAGAGTCTGGTAAGCAATGGTCTTAATGGGTTGGGATTTGATCTTAATGTTTCTTCGTAAGAACCCTAGGGTTTGGTTAGCTTTTTTGTTTTTTTTGTGATTGTCCCATGATAGGTCATTTGAAATATCCACGCCTAGGTATTTAGCGGAGCTGACCGATTCAAGTTGGACTCCATGTAGGTAATACATGGTAGGGATAGGATGTTTCCTTCTAGTGGCGTGGACCACTTGACACTTGGAGGGGTTGAACTCCATATCCCACTCCAACTCCCACTTTTCTAGAAGTTTTAGGTCATTTTGGAGAGTGACAGATTGGTCTGCAGATGACAATGTTAGATATATTGCCGTGTCATCTGCAAACAGACGGACTTTGGAACTGATGTTTTGTGAGAGGTCATTTATGTAAGCTAAGAAGAGCAGGGGACCAAGTACAGACCCCTGCGGGACACCTGATGATACTGGGATGGCATCAGCCTGAGGTAGTGCCATTTAGGACTACTGATTGGATCCTATTATCTAAGAAGCCTTGTTTAACCCATGTTAGTGTGTTACCTCTGACTCCATATTCATGCATCTTTAGTAGGACTTTCTCATGGCTAACCTTGTCGAAAGCCTTACTAAAATCTAGAAGTATAAGATCTACTTGTTTCTTATTGTAGACTGAGGTGACCAGATCATTTACTAACATAACTAACTGAGTAACGCATGACCATTTTCCCTAAATCCATGCTGTAGGTCATACAGAATACCATGGTTGGTGAAGTGCTTAACAATTGATGAGGAAACAATGTGTTCAAGAACTTTGCATAGGACACATGTTAATGAAATTGGCCTATAATTTACTGGATTTGACCTATCACCTTTTTTTAAAATGGGGGCAACATATGAAGATTTCCACTGGGATGGAAGTGAATCTTCCTCCAGGGATTTCTGGAATATGACCTCAAGGATGGGAGATAGTTCTACAGAGAGTGTTTTAAGTATTATAGGCTTGATTTTGTCAGGACCACTGGCCTTATAGGGGTTCAGGTTGCTGAGAAGTTTCTCAATACCATTTGTACCTATCCTAATATCTGGCATAATAGGGACTGAATTTCCATCTGGGGTTAGTTTCATTTTACTGAGCGAGGCGAGGTTTAGTGGTCATTTGGGGCTAAAAACAGACTGAAACTGTTTGTTCAGTACTGTTGCCTTAGCTTGATCATCCAGATGGAGTTTATTTTCATACTTAAGGGGAGGGATAGAGGAAGATTCCTGTCTCGAGTGTTTAATGAGCGAGTACAGTTTCTTAGTATTTGGTTTATTTGGGAGTGAGGCATCAGTGTTATTCAGGTTTAGGATGTGCTCAAGATACTAGCTATAAGCCTCTTTGACCTTTTTTCCGCACTAGATGCTTTAAGTCTAGAAATTTCTTTCGATCAGAAGATGAGCTAGTTTTCTTAACCTTTTTAAAGGCTCTGTTCCTCCTTCTGATTAGTTTCTTAATGTCCTGATTAACTCATGGAAGGTGATCTCTTATAGTTGACTGCTTGGAAGGAATCCATTTTTCTGTAAGGTTGTTTAGGGTTTTTGAGAAATTTTCCCATAACTCTTCTGTGTTTAGTGCGGAGTATTTGCCTTCATTGGTCATAACCTGGTGGTAGTCAATTAATGACTGTTTTATTTCCTGCCAGTTAGCTTTTTTATACAAGGGAATTGTTCCAGGCTTCTGGTAACATGTCCTTGCGAATGTATTGACTTTTGTTTCTACTATATTATGATCACTGATGCCCGGTATGATGTTGACCTGATTTACTAGAGTTGGGTTGGTAGTAAGGAATAAGTCTAGAATGTTATTTCCTCTAGTTGGTAAGTTGACCATTTGGGTTAGGTTTGAATCATTAAATGTTTCAATAACCTGACGGTAGAAGGTGGGGTGCTTACATTCAGGGGATAGGCTGCTGGTGTCCCAGTCCATTTTTGGGAGGTTAAGATCCCCAGCCACCCAGACATTTGAAAACTTTTTATTGACCTTTTCGAGGGACTTAGTGAATTCTACGAAACTGTTAATGTCTAATTCTTGTGGCTTGTAATAAGCACCAATAACTAGGGACTTATTACCAACCAGGTCTAACTTTACCCAAAGGTCCTCATACTCGGACTGAAGTTCGGGCATTTCTTGGGCTGTTATACTGTTTCTAATTGCAATGAAAACCCCTCCGCCTGCCTGCTTGATTCGGTCGCGACGGAAGATAGAGTAACCTAGGTCTGAGTCAAATACCTCACTAGTGCGATGCTTAGGTTTAAGCCAGGACTCGGTACCTATCACAATATCGGGCTTTGTGGAATTTTCTAAATTATTAAATTTAAGTTTTTTGTCTACAACTGACCTACAATTACTTGGACTTTAAGTGACCTTATATTATTTTTCTTACCTTTTTGGGGCTTTGCCTTTGTTTGTTGGGTAGGGAGGTGACGCTTCGGAGTGGATGTGTGGGCCATCGAGAAAGACATATCACTCACGTTTGAGTTACCAAGGTTGGCAAAGGGATTCGAAGTTTCGAATGAGTCCAGACTGGGGACAGAACCATTTGAGACATTTATATTCTCACAAAGTGAGCACTTCCAGACTGCTACCCCAGCTGATGAGTCTCCGAGGATGTCGTAAAGGAAGTCGGAAACGTTTTGGCAATCTGCATGGTACCATACCATACACATGTCACACTGGAGGCCTTTGCAACTCCAGGTGACAGGCAGTTGACAGTTACCACAGGGGAAAACGGTTGAGTTACCTTCCAAGTAAGCTTCAGCTTGAATGGGCCCTAAATTGCTCTGATTAATGTACGGTAAAATCTATTGAACTGGAAGATTGTTGGTAAAGATGTTGTTGATCGTTTAGGTTCTAAACCTTAACAAAACTTTTACTAGTCATGCAAAAAATAATTATCAATAAACTTGCAAGTAAAAACTTAGCTCTAATTAACATTACCTTAAAGGTATCGGTAATAGGAGAGAGGATGTCGATATTAGGCAAATTGTAAATTTACTACATTTATTAAAATGATTCTTATTGGTCAATGTGCAAAGATAATGAAGTTGCACATCAATATTTTAACCAATGGAATCCGGTTTTAAAAACAGATAAATTTCAACTTCAAATTAGATTGCTCTATCATCAACTATATTCATTCGTGCTTAAGGTGTCGATAATAGGGGAAGTTACTCTACTACTGATATCATGTTTTGCGAGCGAAGCAAGATCAAATATATATGTATGCCCGCCAGAATTTAGAGAATACATGCACCTGGTGCGCCCCTATATACTGGGTCCGCCCTTGTGCCTGGTCGAAAATGAGTCTTGTCAAAATCTAGATATTTCAAGTTTTAGAATCAATTACAGATTAGCTCAGACTATTTATGTTCAACAGATCTTTGACTTGTGGGTTCGAAATTTAGCGAGGACAATTAATTCTCTTTCTTTTTCGGCGTGCCGTATTTAGCACGATTTTATGACCTCGTATGACCTTATGCCGCCTGAATAATGTACCAGTCGGATTGCTTGGTAAGGTATTCTCGGTATTTTCAGCCATAATGAGAAATTTTGTTAGAGTGGCGCTGACTGGAGGAAAGGCCGAAAATGCTTCATTTTGAATCATGTGTGACACTGAGTGAAATGACAACGCGTTCGTCATCTATAACCTCTATAAGTACAACACCATCGGGTTGTATGCGTACCACTTGAACAGGTGTGCGTAACCAAATATTCATCTGCTCATCCGGACATATTTCTGTTTTGTTAAGTTTTCTTGTTAAGTTATTTCTGTTTTGTTAAATTTCCTTTCCTTAAGTTCTGTTTTTACAAAAAGGTTATTTGTTTTATACAGTCATTAACTCTAACCCTGCATTACAGCAACAATTTCTAACCAGTGCAAATCATTACTAACCTGCAACAAGATGTCCGATACTGTTAAATTTTAGACTCTAAATTTTAAGTTCAATCTTTCCGGTGAAAACAGTACTGTACATACTAGTATTCTGAATGACAGACAAATCTGATAATAAGCTGAAGTAGGGTGATGGTTCATGTTGCTTCCAACAATTCCAGAAATAAAGTATAGAACGTATTGAAATACTATTTCAATATTGTTTGCTTACTGTTACCATCTTTTAAGCACCAAAGACTCAAAGTGAGCTTTTGTGATTGTTTGGTGTCCGTTGTGTGTCCCTCCACAATTTCTAAACACAGTCTTCTTTAGAACTACTGTCCTCATTTATACAAGACATTGCCAAAAGATTTAAAATACAGGTTATAACGTGTGCTTCAGTTACATCACGCTGACCATCTTTTTTTAAAGATATTTCTTGTTGCATAAAAATTTAGATTCCTTCGTCTTCTCTATGACAAAACGGCGAAATATTAGCTGAAGGTTTAGTACCATATCAAAGATGAAATTAGTTAAATGCATGTACTAAAGCAAATAATATTATGTTATATAGACATATATAACAAATATTAATAAGCAAATATAAACAATAAAAGAACTGAGCTACTACTTTTTGCCGTATACTTACTGCATGGGCAGTTAGAATGAAGCAATTACTGACATTACTTGTCTGTTGTCAAGTAATGGAAAATTTATCATGAAATGAACGCGTCCTCGCGTTTGCACGGGAATCACGTTATCATTGGGTATTAAGGACGTATGCTAGAATTTGGTGCGAAAACTTTCCTAATAACAGAATTTCTTCAAACTTTGGATATTGACGGACAATCATCTAAGAAACAAAAAAGTGCAATGAAAATCATAGGTCACCGGTAACAAAAAAGAGTTATCTGGCCTTGAAAACGGCATTTCCCCCAAAAATGACGTTTTCAAGGGCAGATAACTCTTTTTCGAATCCGGTGACCTATGATTTTTATTGCATTTTTTTGTTTCTTAGATGATTGTCCTTCAATATCCAAAGTTTAAAGAAATTCTGTTATTGGGAAAATTTTCGCCCATCTCATATACAGGGAATTCTAGCGTACGCCTTTAACTAGTATCTAATTAGCATTTCCATGAAAATTATATGCCCAGAACAAAAACTGTATTTGTACGAATAAAAACGGGCATAACAAACGCACCATGACATTCCTGACCAGTTCCATTCAAGCCTATAGGACAGGCGTCACACTCAAATCCTGCCGGCTTACTTGATATAAGATTTGATGGTACATCTGTACAAACCACTCCTAAAACAACAAAAAATTCGAAATAAAAAACATCGAAATGTAAAAACATTTCTCTAACACTGATCAAAGTTCGTGTACTAGACAACCATGTACAAGCTGAATTTTGTCTGAAATCACAGTATTATTCCTTTTTGATTCACTACTTCAGCTGACATTTTGCAAGCACCATTATATTTTTTGGCAAGATCCTTCCGCGATCAACAATTTCAACAAGTTTGACAAGACGGTGTCTTGTACGAAGTTTAAATCGTCTGAAAGATAGTTGCATGCAAAACTGTTTCCGAATTTTTATGCCGAGAAAGGGCCATAATTTGTTTTTAATTCAGCAAAGCGTTATCTAACTTGATAATTTCAGTTTGACGTCTGTGAATCATGTAGCAGTTTCTAGATACAGTTTGACAGCTGCATGCAAAACGTTTACCGAATTCTCTAAGTTGAAAAATTAAGTTTAATTAAGGATTGTGTTCCTTGATTACTTCACTCGGAAGCCTTGTGTGAAATTTCAATCCAATAATGCCATGGTCAATAAAATTTAAACGTGCACGCAAAACTTTAACCAATGCGTGACGGCGGCGCTGACGCCGATTCTCAGATGAGTAGAACAACTTCAGTAGTTACCATTATTTGAATAGTCAAGCCACAAATATAAACTTTAATATCGAATAACTCCAACTAAATTAAATTAGATCTAGAGTTAATCTTATTTTGACTAAGCATGTATACCTGGATAACATGGGTTATCAGTACACCCATCTATGTCATTTTCACAAAATGCGCCGTCCCAACCGGCTGTACACTGACAAGGGACAGTGTAGAAAATGTTCCCTGACGTCTGGCTAAAATCACACACACCTGAATTCTGAAATATAACAAAGAGAAGGTAGTAAGTCAGAATAATAATCTGAGATTAAAGTGTGCAAAACTCCCCTGAGTTGTGGATATGGAAGGATATGGAAGTTGCAATTTGTCTACAGATGAGGTTCTACCGAGTTTTTTGCGTAATATTATTTCGAACCAAAGACGAGATTTTTCTTTTCTTGCATTTCTTTCATACCGTATGGCAGATTCTGATGTTTTCTCTTGTGCTTGAAGATGGCTCTCTTATTGTAAATGACATCATAACTAATAACATTTATGGAGTAAACTATATTCGTGCAGTACTTTTTTGTTGTAAGATAAAAATGAAAAAAAAAGTCCTCTTTGTTCCTCCATATAGTATATATTTCTCCATTATAAAACGTTAATTTACGAAGAAAAAAAACACTATAAAATAATAATAATAAATTAAATAAATTAAAAATAAAAAAAGTTCGAGGTAACGCTACGGGATCATAAAACAAAACCAGAACTCTTGTATGATGTGTTTCCTATTTTCGAACGTAAATTTCCTGCGATTTGTTTGAAAAGCTACAGTGAGAAAATAGCAAAGAAAAGATAGTCATTCCTTTGATTATAGTGGTATTACTGTTTTTTGATAGTGTAGGGAAAAAAGATTCTACTGCTTGTTTTATTTGCAGGTAAGATTATCCGGCTCTCGGGTGCTGACTGTTTAGGTGGTTACTCGGCAAAGCCTCGCCACCGCCTACACAATTAACTTTCGAACTAGATTATTATAATTTATTTGAAGATCCATTTTCTCATCTTTCTGGTTATTTTAATATTTTATGGGGTAAATATCATGTGTGGCGCATATTATCCAATGACCTGTTTCAGTCCATGGGATAAATAATTAAGTATTATTGTTTTCTTCAAACTGAAAACAATGGAATGTCTTCCCTTCTCTCAAGAGTCATGAAAAAAACAATCAAGCGGATGTGTAATCGTACTCCAGTGCGTTGCTAATAGCAGCTCATATTTTATTCATTAATATGTGCCCTATAAATGTTTACAACACCCATAAATCCGAATCTAGCATGTAGCGAGTACAGAATCTTTCAACAATACGTGCTTAATAGTGGCCTATTGCAAAACAAACCTTAGAAAATTTTACCTGACAAGCACAGTACTGAATCCTTGGTTCCCATATTGTCTGTACTGTTCCATCTGAAGCCGATATCATCACCGAGAATGGCGTCGTATCTGGAACGTTATTGAAGGAAACAAGTCCGCTTGTTGCGTCAACGCTGAGGCCTGCGGCGGAACCGGTAACCACGGAGTATGTTACCGAATCTCCATTTTGATCGTCTGCTGCCAAAGTTATTAGGGAGTTGTACGTCTGACCGGCAATCAGTTGTACAGGGTTGTTACCATTTGTTATCACAGGAGGAAAATTTGCTGAAAAACATACAAAAAATAAATGACGATACAACCGCATATTATTTGAATATTTCTGCTGTCTAGTATCATTTTAACTTTATGTTTAATACGGGCTTAAGTTTTCTAAAATCCGAAATGGTGTAAAATCTGACAGATTATACATTTCAGAATGTATAGTATGATAGTGTTTGCACTAAGACATGTCAAAATACGAGAGAAACTTACCTAAGGCCTTTTGTTCATCTGCAACTTCTTTCACTTTATTTAATATTTGTGAAGCTAGACTTGCATCTTTAGTAACAGCAAAATCGAAATAACACTCCTTCCTTTCTGATGGATTCGAGTCTGCCTCGCCACCGTTACAGAGATCCAGAGCATTTGCGAGATCCGTCGAATTCGGAAACATGACATTTAAGTCTGCATTGAAAAAGGTTGGGGTAAAGGTCAAGTCGTTCATAGAGGCAAACGTTTCTCCGCTTTGATATGTAAACAGACTATCAGCTTCAGACACACGCCCTGAAATAAAATGCAGCATTTTCAATTAAGGTCTAACTGTCAGACGAATGCGTCGGGATTATACGGTATAACCGTGCAGTTCGCTACCCATAAATCTTCTCCAGCTTTCCTAGTTTTCTTCTTTCTCAGACTAAAATGTTAAATAGACATTTTGTGACATGTTTATTGTATTACGTTAATGGTGGTGCTACATACATTTTTCTGTGTTTTCCTTTCTTATTTACTAAATCAATTACTTTGAAGCGTTCTTTGCTTGCAGTAACTTTCAATAGATCACAACCGCCAAAATGGGATCACTCTATACAGGTGCTTATTTTAATTAAATGCATTCAGATTTATTGCTAGACTAGCCACTAGACTGATAATAATATATTTCTACATTTTTCCTTTTTTGACGAATTTAATTTTATAGAGACAAAAGCCAGTCTATTTTAGAGATTTTCACAGAGGAATGATGTTGAAATTATCATGATATTGGACATAGAATATAGACTGGCTCAGTTCACTACATTTAATCATAAAAATGTAAAAAAAAGATATATCATAGTCTAGGAGCTAGTCTAATTTATTGCCGTTCGTTAAGGACATATGTCCTTGAAAAAGATGCTTACACTGGTTTCCAAACTGATTATAAACTTGTTCCTCTGTGAGAGTTGTTGGATTACCGGCACTGGAACCATCGGGAAGTAAAAAATCATCGGTAATGTCTCCGTTGAAGTTACCCATCAGACCTAAAAACATCATGCACTGAAGTAATTATGTCTATGTTAAACGAACATAGAAAGGTATGTATACAGGCAGGCAGGTAGGCACGCACGCACGCAGATAGATAGGCAGGCAAGTCGAAAGTAGATCTATAGGCATGTAGGTAGGTAGACAGACAAGTAGATAGGTAGGCAGGCATATTGAACGCCGAAGCTGTCTTATGTTAGATGAATACGAAGTATCGTCTTTATTTAGAGTAGTATCTTCTCAAAATTTTGTATTGTCTTGTTAATTACTGTGTTATCATGCTGAATTGGAATGCTGTCTTCTCAAAGTAACATGCTATCATGTCCAGTGTATATACTATCTTGTCAGAGTGACAATTTAATCTTATTAAACAACCAGCCTATTTTTCCCAAAGTAACATGTTATCATGTCCAATGTATATACTATCTTGTCAGAGTGACAATTTAAAATCTTGTTAAACAACCATCCTATTTTCCCAAAGTAACATGCTATCATGTCCAATGTATATACTATCTTGTCAGAGTGGCTATCATGTCCAATGTATATACTATCTTGTCAGAGTGACTATTTAATCTTATTAAACAACAAGCCTATTTTCCCAAAGTTACATGCTATCATGTCCAATGTATACACTATCTTGTCAGAGTGACTACTTAATCTTATTAAACAATCATCCTACTTTCCCAAAGTAACAATCTATCATGTCCAATGTATATACTATCTTGTCAGAGTGACAATTTAATCTTATTAAACAACCATCCTGTTTTCCCAAAGTAACATGTTATCAAGTCCAGTATATGCAATAGACGTGACTGAACTTGACAAAATAGTCCTTCACTCTGACAAGAAAGTACGTTACTTTGAGATAAAAGGATCGTCGTTTAACAAAATAGTACGCCAGTCTGACAAGATAATATATACACAGGACATGATAGCATGTTCCTTAAAGAACATAAGATGGTCGTTTAACAAAATAATACGCCACTCTGACAAGATACTATATACACATGGCATGAAAGCATGCTCCTTAAAGAAAATTTGATGGTTATTTAACAATGAAGTACGCCAGTCTGACAAGATGACAACCCAAATTTAACAAAATAATATAAACACAGGACATGATAGCATGTTCCTTAAAAAATTACTACCTTTTTTCAGGATAACTTCAGCACTATCAGCTGACAAAAATGAAAATACAAGAAAGCATGTTCCTAAAGGAAAATATGATGGTCGTTTAACAAAATAGTACGCCAGTCTGACAAGATAATATATACACAGGACATAACAGCATGTTTCTAAAAGAAAATTTGATGGTCGTTTAACAAAATAGTACGTCAGTCTGACAAGATAATATATACACAGGACATAACAGCATGTTTCTAAAAGAAAATTTGTTGGTCGTTTAACAAAATAGTACGTCAGTCTGACAAAATAATATATACACAGGACATAACAGCATGTTTCTAAAAGAAAATTTGTTGGTCGTTTAACAAAATAGTACGTCAGTCTGAAAAATAATATATACAAAGGATATGATCGTATGCTCCTTTAAGAAAATAGGATGGTCGTTTAACAAAATAATACGCCATTCTGACAAGATACTATATACAAAGGGCATGAAAGCATGCTCCTTAAAGAAAATTTGATGGTTGTTTTAACAAAGAAGTACGCCAGTCTGACAAAATGACAACCCAAATTTGACAAAATAATATAAACACAGGACATGATAGCATGTTCCTTAAAAATTTACTACCTTTTTTCAGGATAACTTCAGCACTATCAGCTGACAAAAATGAAATTCGTGTGTGTGTCAATGATATATCATGCACGCTCGGATACTCGCAATGACATGAATACAAATATTTATATATCAATATTGGTCGTGATGTATAATATACCCAGGCTATATGTTGTTATTTTCTCTTGTAGGTAAATTACTCGTAAATGTATAATATAATTGTTAATTCCGTAGCGTACACCGGAAATGATTAGGATAACTCAATCTCTGACTTAAACCAAAGAAGTATAAAATACAAAGAAGTATAAAATGCACAGAATGGCAACTGGCTGTGATCTCACATGATATCGAGTCAGAGCGTGAATCGTCGTTATCTTAGTAAAAACAAACATCGGCGAGCATGGAGTTACAATTTGCACCTTTAAAACTACATAAACTACATTTAAAATACATGATAGCTTCGAAAAAAACATTAGTTTAATATGAAATAGTCTTAAGACACAAAGTACACGTTTCTTACCATCAAAAGAAGCGTGGTCATACGGTGATAATTAATCTACCGATGAATAATTGCTTTCGCATACAAAATGACGCGTGGAGAACGTGTCACTTCCGGTAAACGAGATCTCATTCAGTTGTCACGTTTTTTTTGGCGGGATTTGTTCTAAATGTCTTTCAAGTTGCCGATCTATTTATTTTTATTGCTCTTTGGTTTTTATTTTTATAGCTCTTTGCTTAAACATAATAAAATTTCACTGTGTATCCGAATTTCAATGCAGTTTAGAGATGCATAAGTCACGATCCTTTCTTAATCATTGCCCTTATTTAAGAATTCAATCAGATTTTGGAACCATTTAATGTGTACCTTTAACTTGTCCGTTCCACCCTTCTGCCCCCAGTCCCAGTGTTACACCTAGAAGGTTGTTTCCTGGTTGTATGTTAATAAGTATGCCAGCGAAGAAGATGATCCTATAAACTTTGTTGTTGCTTGCGTCGGTTGTTTCTTTCAGTACATACTCGGTGGGAACTGTTGGGTAAGACGTACTCCATGTTGTTAACGTTCCGTCTATATAAACATCTGAAATATATTTTACATTTATTAACATATAAGAAACTTATCAGATATTCCGGAGATAACAAATGCTATTATTACATGTTATATTTGCCAACGTTTCGGTACATGCTTACCGACTGGTTAATAACACTTACTCACCGCTGTTTATACCAAGTAACGATATTCTGCGATTCAACTGTGATCGCGAAAGCGAGCACCATTTCTTTTTTCCGCTATTACGCCTTACAAGTTGAGAATTTACTGTAAAATACTTGTTATTCGCGATAATTTCAATTACGCGAATTTTCGCTAGTTTCATCTCTTCCCCTCGAAAGCAGCTTTCGCGAAATATCTACAACTTCATTTCAGTATTAACATACATTATATCTTAATGGATTTCGGGTTTCAGTTTCCGCAGCGTGCGGGTTTGAATATCCGCAGTGTGGCGAAATAAAACATTTTGTGAAAAAGCGCAAATTGGCGCGAATTCAAAGTGAATAACAGCATGTTTGTTGTCGGTATGAAATAAAAGAAGACCTACCGACATCGTCTCCCGCACTGTTTTGTCTTATCTCCACGGTATCTGATACAGGAGACTTCTGCTTGGCTGCTACGGATGTAATAACCGTAGCGTCACTAGGGGACCCATCCACCTCTAGCCTTTGGGCCCGAATTTGCAAATCGAACTGCAAATTGGAGTCACTTCTTTGGACTAGAGTGTATTCGCCATGGCCATTGAAAGTATAACTGTGCCCGTCTAATGTCTGTATATGGGGATCACCGTTGCCACCGCCTGTTGAAAATAAAATTATTTTTTCTTCTAAAAATAGGAAATGAAATCAAGTACCCAGTTAGATCTATTACCAATGCATTTTATAACTGGACTTTTTGAAAACTGATTGTATAAAAGTTCGAAGGGGCTTTCTAGGATGGGGTCAGCCGGTATAAAATTATCATGGCTTGGTTAATAAAGTTTGTAAGATATAAATTGTGCATGTAAATAAAATTATGCAATATTCTGATCTGATTTAAGGACATTTTTTCTTTGTTTACATGGAGTAAGAAAACTATTTTGTGTTAAATCAGGGAATTCGTGACAAATATTCTGACAGTGTATATGGCAAGAATTGACGATTCAATTTTGAAACATATTCACGATTTTTTTCTATAAGAAAAGGGTAAAACATGAGATTTTTTTTTGGCAAAATTGCGCACAATACATCGACATTTCATTGCTATTTTTTATTTTGATTTTATTACCTTAAAGTAGAAGGCAACATTGTTTTAATGTTCTTTCTGCTCGACAGATCTTCAAAATTCGTACTAGGGAATAAAGGAAGGAGTTTTCAAAATTTTCTTTAAAAAAAAACCAAAAAAACAAAAACAAGAAAGTTGATATAAGGTTAACGTCTACATTTAGCGACTGAAACTCCAGTCGAATGAATGAATCATTTAAAATTATATATTAAGTGATTGCATGAATAGAAGTAATAGAAATGTTGGTTTGAGAGGAGAACTTTCCTCTACATTGACAAAAATATTTTCATCGAAGTATTTTAAACTCGTTTGAGATGAAAATTGCGGTACAAAAAAAAAAGATTTTGAAGCTATTAAATGAATTCAGAGAACAGCAACAAAATCGGGTAAGGGAAATACGAGGTTTGCCAAAAGAAAATCGTTTACGAACTCTAAATCTACTCTGTTTGGCTTACAGATGTTTACGAACTCTAAATCTACTCTGTTTGGCGTACAGATGTTTACGAACTTTAAATCTACTCTGTTTGGCTAACAGATGTTTACGAACTCTAAATCGACTCTGTTTGGCTACAGATGTTTACGAACTCTAAATCGACTCTGTTTGGCTACAGATGTTTACGAACTCTAAATCTACTCTGTTTGGCTTACAGATGTTTACGAACTCTAAATCTACTCTGTTTGGCTACAGATGTTTACGAGCGGACCTTATATAAGGATGATTTTACACAAGTTTTACAACTAAGTAATACAAACCAAAAGAGGTCACACATTTAAAATAAATAAGAATCAGCGCAAGAAAGACATAAGGTAAAACGTTTTCAGCTAGAAAGTAGTTCATTCTTGCATGTCAGACAGGAATTTCTGGCCCGTATTTTTACCGGTGCTAGAAAATCTCGTTTTACACTCCGGGTGTAAGATGACTCGCATGCTGCAATTTATGAATGAATGCGTAAATTCTTACGCTACTATAAATAAAAAATAGTGCTCAAAAGAAAAGCATTCCTTTTACTTCATTTTTCCTATTGATTAAAGAATATGGCATGCATTAAAAAGAATTAAGCTATCACTAGTTGAAGGTGCGGATGAAACTATCTGGCTCGGCAGAACCTCGTTATCGCCTAAACAATTACCTTCGAGCCAGATATATCCATAATAGAGTTAAACAATTTTGTTTGTCTAGGGAAACATGCAGGTCAGTTTCCGAAAATGGTATAAGTGATTTCCTACCTATCTTAGAGTAGTTTTAACAAAATATACCTGATGCCCCAGCTTGGAAGAGATCACTGGTACATGAAGGCCGTGTCGCAAGATATAAACTGCAGACTTCAGTTGAAGTTAGTTCAGGTCCCTGTATGCAGCATGCTTCGTATGATGTTTGTTCGGTCGCATCATTTTTATCTAATCTGAAATTTAATTATTCTGCATGTCACCCACTTACTCTGAACATTTGTCTTTCCACTTTCCACGGTCAGAGTAATCATGAAAATATGAATGTTAAAAGTATAATCAGTTATAAAATTCCGTCGGGTTAAATTCATTTTGGGAGCTTTGCAGTTATTTTACTGCTTATCACATCCTTAAAGACCCGTCACAGAACTATTGTATTCGATGGTTATTATACATGATTTGCATAAAATGAGAAAGTAAAAGAAGGGCCTAAAGTTTCCCCTTTAATAGGTTGTGGTGTTAAACGACATTTTCAATTATTTCGATGAATGTAAATAGATTTTGTTGTAGAATAATTGCATTATACTTCTTCACTATAAATTGTAACAAATTAACGTTCCAATAACAGATTTGCTGAAGTAACATATTGACAGTCTGTGTATAAGCAGTGACTCAACGTATAGATCTATGTTAACAAATGGTTAAAGACCATATCCCTTTAAAGTGACCAATGTCCCAGATGGGCCAGTATGGACAGAAGGCACACCACAGCCGTATATTAACATCTTAAGGTAGTGGAGACCCGTAACAATCGGAAATTCCCATAAGAATGGAAAGCCAGGTGCTCGTATGAACTACTTTAATAATTATTTCCGGAGATTCCACGAATATGTTATCGTAATTGCCATTACGGGTACAAAACTCGGATGTCGGTTACACTTCTGAATTATATATTGTATATTAACTATATACTTGTATGGAATCTGCTTCTACACTTTTGAAAAATAAAATGTGTTATGTATTACCTGTAGAGATTTTTGCCATTATGTAGAACATGGTTCGACGGATCTATAAATGTCCCATCTGGCGAATAACCGCACACCTTGCCCATAGTTTGTGACCCGTGTTCTGGGATAAAATAATAGCTGAATTCTTCGCCATTAACTGTTTGCGTAGTTCTTATCGTATTTGGATTATACAATGTACTTTGTGGCATCTGGGAAAGGGTCCCCGGACATTTTTTGTACGATGTTGTACTAATATTGGATTTGGCACCAAGCCAAGACTGACATGTCGTCACAGGATGGTCTGCTGCAGAATACAACGCAAACACAAATGTTCCTCTTTTAGCATATGATGGCACATTTGAATCACTTGCGTATGTGGTTTGTCCGGCTGTTTGTCGTCTGCTTATTAGTGTAACTGGCGCGGCTTCAAAGTTGTTGTACATTTGGTAAACTTCATCTATCTTTTCAATCAAGTTTTTCGAGCCTTGGTTTGTAATTGAAAGCTGAGAAAAGTCATATCTGTAAATGTCATTATTCATACTACACTGAAAACCGACCTTAACCGGGAAGTTTACTAAAGCAGGCGAACTCAGAGGTACATCAAACTTCATTTGGCCGTCTTGGTAAATGAACACTGTATATGTTGTCTTGTAGTCAGACAGTATCAAAGCCTGGAATATCACTGTCTGAAAAACAAACAATTTCGACTTAAAGGGTACCTAGTGATGTAAAATAAGAATGCTAGTTAATGGAGTTCTTGGTGTCGTAAATTTTACCAACTTTTTTTTTTCTCATTTATTTCATTGAAATCAACAAATTCACGTTAGACGTGGAGCCAAAACTACAAAATCCGATGCTAACACAATTAAATCAAATTCACAGTTTTGGAAATGATGAAATCAAATAGCCGCACGAGTGATGAAATGTGAAAAATAAAAAGTTTAAAAAAACAACAACACAAACCGATGTTAAAATGTAACTGGTAACTTATAATTCTACGTTCTTGCAGCACGGTTATCAATAATTGCAAAAAAACATATCATATTTTGTTCCTACTTAAAACGAAATTCTAGTTACCAAAACGTTCTAAATAATGAAAAGAAACACGAGTAACAACTTGAACTTTAACAGTTGTCAACACAAACAGTAAGCAAAATATATAGAGGCCGCAAACAAGACATTTAGTAATGATACATTAAGCGAAACTACTACTATAGTAAATGACCTACCAGCTGGTCCGAAGTACTTGTTTTCTTCATTTTGTTCCAAGTAGCAACGAAGGCCATGGCAGGGCTAAAATCATTCGGAAGGTAATTTTGTATCTTTTCCTTCACTGTCTGGACGGAGGAACTGTCAGTGTGTAATTTTGTGAAGAGACCAGAATCCTGTGAAGAAGAAACAACCAAAACGTTTCTGTCTTATTTTGTCTCCTATTAATCATGTACTAATGTCCTAAGACGACCCGATTTTTTCTTAATAATCAAAGAAGACTGACATTGTGTGTTACTGTGCAACAAAACCATTGTTGGTACGTCACAATTTCTGTTTGTTGTTCAGATGCGTAATAATACATCACGAGGGCGCAGTCAGATTGATACAACTCCAAACAATATTTTTACTCAACAGCAATTTACTGTTTTTTGATATATCAAAGAATGTTTTCACAACGACCAAGTTATGAATCGTTGATATGTCGCGCTGTCTCTCGGCATGCATGCCTCGGATATAATTAAAGACTAACATACTAATACAACAGTATAAGCAGACCTATGGTGCACCATCTATTTCAGAAAAGAAAACGAAAGAATACTTACAGTCGCGCCTGATGTCTCCAGGTTTGCATGGTACGGGGAAAATAGGCACGCCTCTTGTTCTGTGTTTAGGCTGTAGTCGTTGCTAGGTGTTGGCGGGTTAGAAAAACCTTTTCGTATTCCCGCACTGGTGCTCCGTATTCGAGATAGAACAACCGCTCCGGATGTCGTCGCCTGGATGAACAAATTTGTAACAGGTCAGATAGTGTGATAAAAGAAGAAGTATTACCGTATATCCAACTTATGCGGTTACAAATTTTGGTAACTTTTCTGTTATAATACATGCAAGTATTGTTACATGTGTATTTTTAAAGTAAAATCTGGTGAACACCAAATACCTGTATGCGGGGGTTGTGGCAATAATATCTAGACTTCTTTTAAAACATAGTTACTACTGTTACATTTACAATTTTGTATATAATGGGCTTAGTGCAAAACTTTTATAACTGTATATAAATAAGAACAAGATACAATAGTTTTGCGCTAAGCCCTCGTATTATGCTTTTATGACTTCCATAATTTGAGACGTGTTTGTCGAAGAAATATTACAGAACGGTTATTCTGATATGTGTATTTTTGTATTATATAAATGTTTGATTACAGATTGACTGTATGCTTGTGTAAATAAATGAATGTTTATGACATTTAATTGATGGCCATACTGGAAATAAGTTGTATGTTATTTGTATTTGTACGCTTATTATGTAACCATCAGAAAATAAAGTTGTTATCTTATCTTATAAAGGGACAGAGTTGACATTCCTTCATTCCGTGCCATAAAAGAATTTTTTTAGGACAAATTTAGGACATGGCGCTAAATATCACGTCGACGTGACGTTAACATAATATCGTTGTAACGATTAATTAAAGCATTGTTAGTCCTATTAGAATGTGGGTTCAAAACACCGCTAAGTATGTAAATTTCTTTCATAGAAAGCCACGGAATGTCGGTGGTTCTACAAAGGTACCCGTCCTTGGTTAAAAAAAAAACAAGAGGGGGCACATTGGGTCTTATCAATTATCATGAAAGGCTGGAAATACGTCATATTACCTATAATTGTGTCGATGTTATATTGAGAAACAACAAATTAAATAACTTGAATAAAATGAAATATATTTGAAACGCGATATCTCGAACTCGTTTATCTCCAAATTCAGGCTATTTAAAACATACTTTAAAAACACGTTCACAAAATATCAATTTAAGTCGAACTTCGGTTATCTCAAAGTAAAACGCTGGATCCCCTTGAAATTTGAGATACCGAGTTTCAACTGTACTACTTACATAGATAGAGCTGGCATACACATTTCCAATACGAATAGAAACTGGCAACACATAGTAGTCAGTGAACAAAGCGTTTGCCTGGGCTCTATCGTTGTTTGAAAACGGAATCAATCTGTCCTCTGAAAAGAAAATTAAAAACATTTTGATATTATGCTATTAATTAAAAAAGCTTAACTAAAAATCTAATTAGCAACCAGTGGTTTACATTTCTGTTCTTTATTATGTAGAGGTTATAGATCGTTATTTTTTGTGGTTGTTTTTGTGGTTGTTGTTTTTTTTTTTTTGTGTTTTTTTTTACCTTCTAATGAAATTCAATTTTGTGGTAACAGAGCACAGCGAAGTGAAAACAAAAATGTTAGCAATCCCAAATTTTCCTAATGAATTATCTACTTAAAAGATTCCCTGAATAGGTACTGCCTAACTAATAAGTGTGTCAAAAGTTCGAAACCGGCTAAACCATAAGTCAGTGCGTGCGTGCGTGTTTATGTGTGTATGTGTGTATGTGTTTGGGTTTAACTTCTTTTTTCACCTTTTTTTCAGTCATATAAATAATGGTGTACTTCTAGCAGTGAGCGCAATGCCCAACTTTATAGTGCTGCCTCACTGGAATACCACGCCGTAGACACGTGACATGATACCCCACCCAGTCACAAATAAAGAGACAGTACTTTGTAATATTAAAGCAGTAAGGTTCCTGATGACTGCATTGTCCACTTATGCATGTAAACATTACATGCATTAAAAACCACACAAGGAAACAAGAAATGTCTGTAAAAAGATATTCAGCGTCGGTGGGGAATTAATGTATTGAAAGTGTTGGATTGCAGTATAGATAAAGCAGCTACTTAGTATTCTTTCATACTGTGCATGCTTTCTCGCAATGTCCTCTTCAACCATGTGCAGTTTAAATAAATCACTATAACGGTCAGTCTGTCGCGCGTTGTTTACAAAAAAAAAATGCAATACCTCTTGACAAATGTAAACGCTTTACAAGAGTTCGAATATTCCTGTGCAATTTTAAATTAATACGACATTTCTGACACTTTTCGATAGATATACAAGCAAATAGACGGCATTTTGTGATCAAAGGCATATCAAACACTTGCATTTATTACTTATAGTTTTGTCAAGCGGTGGAAATCAATCCGCAAGTACATTACAGAATTTACGGATAGCCGAGCTCACAACGACCGTCAACTACACTATACATAACTACTTACACGAATTTGAAATTCCAAGATTCATCTCCTAAAAACCTATGATCAATCCGGTATTAAAACTCCAATATTACTTGTGTCTACAGTAATCTGTTGTGCTTCTCCAAAAAAATTTGTCAAGGGAGACAATATCTACTGTATCTACGTATATTCTGTTTGAATGTAAGGAAACTTTTTTGTGAAACAGTATATTTAATTCAGCCAGTTAAAAGATTGCACGTATTCATTCTTTCCAATCCTACTGTTTTTACTGGTTTAAGAATTACAAATTTACAACTTTTGTTGGATCTTTGAGTAGGTCAAAAGTTGGCTTAGACAGTTACACCAAAAACAAAACCTGCGCAGTTTTGAGAGTTTATCTGTCAACGTCGGTCTCAGTCGAAAAGGGTGTACCTGTAAGATATTAACTTTTCGGAAGACACACACACAAAACAAGAGCACCGCCTTGCGGGTGTTGACGCTCATCTGATTTTTTTATATAATAGAAATATTGTCCTACCCATGATTTTCTAAGTCTAAAAAGGGCCATCACTCTTGCAAAAAGCAGGATAGAGTTATGTTTCTTGATGTACAGTGTCCACTTATGATGGTGAAAAACTGTTGCAAGTTTTAAAGCAATAGCTTTGACAGTTTATGAGAAAAGTTGACTTAAACATAATATTCAACCAAGAAAATGATTTTCCTAAGTCCAAAAGGGGCAATAATTATTGCAAAAAGCAGGATGGAGTTATGTTGCTTGCTGTACAGGGTCAGCTTATGATGGTGAACAAGTGTTGCAAGTTTTAAAGCAATAGCTTTGATAGTTTAAGAGAAAAAGTTGACCTAAACATAAAACTTAACCAAGAAATCTGATATTTTCTAAGTCCAAAAGGGGCCATAAATCTTGCAAAAAGCAGGATGGAGTTATGTTTCTTGCTGTACAGGGTCAGCTTATGATGGTGAACAAGTGTTGCAAGTTTTAAAGGAATAGCTTTGATAGTTTAGGATAAAAGCTGACCTAAACATAAAACTTAACCAAGAAAACTGATTTTCTAAGTCCAAAAGGGGCAATAATTCTTGCAAAAAGCAAGATGGAGTTATGTTTCTTGATGTACAGGGTCTGCTTATGATGGTAAACAAGTATTCCAAGTTTCAAAGCAAAAGCTTTGATAGTTTAGGAGAAAAGTTGACCTAAACATAAAACTTAACCAAGAAATCTGATATTTTCTAAGTACAAAAGGGGCCATAAATCTTGCAAAAAGCAAGATGGAGTTATGTTTCTTGCTATACAGGGTCAGCTGATGATGGTGAACAAGTATTCCAAGTTTCAAAGCAATAGCTTTGATAGTTTAGGAGAAAAGCTGACCTAAACATAAAACTTAACCAGGCAACGCCGACGCAGACGCCGACGCCGACGCCGACGCCGACGCCGACAACCGCTCAAGTGATGACAATAACTCATCATTTTTTTTCAAAAAATCAGATGAGCTAAAAACCAACGAAAATTCAAAAAAACAGCGTATCTGCAAATAGAAGTATACAGTCACTGTAAAAAAAATCAGCGTCGCAAGGATACGGAAGAGGAAAGTCGGGATATCAAAATTTCAAGTTAAGTATCTCGAAAGTCATGTCATTTGGAGGGCAAAATGCAGGTATGTACTATCTTCATGTTTTCTATGCAACACAATGGTCAGGGGAGACAACTTATATGTTGCTTACCTAAACACTTGTTGTTGGCGGCGTTCATCACGTAGCCCGTATTACACACGCAGGTGGATTCCACACATTCAGCATTAGTGGGACATGTGCCACATGCATCTAAATAAAGAAATATACACATAATATAGAACTAATAAAGAAAGAACAACTTGGTGGATAAAACTATATACGGTTCTTTAAAAAATTAGAAAAGTCGGAAATAACGCCACAAAAACTCTAAATGAGTGATGTTTATGATGTTTATTGTTTATTGTAAAATTCTGTTTTCATTGGTCAGTACTGTTCAGTTGCTCCGTTTGAAAGAGAGCTGTGGTTTAGTGCTTAAGATGGGTGCCACTCAACTCGTGGGTCGTGGGTTCGAGCCCCACTTGGGTCACGACCGACCATGACTCTCATATGAAACCAGTACTGGCTTTTCCAGGAAGCAGACTCCAGAGTGGTTCCAATAAGCTTTAAGGTAGAGGTATAGGTATATATATCAGTATTTTAGTTATCGTGTATAGTTTTCCACAGGTGTAGTATCAAATGTTAATCGCCGCACAATGCCATAAGAAATGATTTCAAACGGCATATTCCTAATACCCAACATATCAAAATCAAAAAAATTGATAGATCTACTTTGTATCAAAATAAGGCATTATATTAAAAAGGTTAAGGAGCTAGGAATAACCCTAGAAACAACCCTAGAAACAACCCTAGGAATAACCCTAGGAACAACCCTAGGAATAACCCTAGGAACAACCGATTTCCTTGAAGCCTCAGATTTCTTTTCTCTAAATAAGAACAGTCTGTATTTTAAGAATGATTGAAAGTAGGGAGAATTTTGCAGATACAGTTTCAATTTTATTTCTATTTTTATTTTATTTATATTGAAATATTAATTACTTTTTAACTTTTCCTCGATAGCCAATATTGAGGTTATTAAATTGCAATAGATGATCATGGATAATTTTTAAAAAATAATTTATTACCAGCAGTGGTGGTCGTTTCTGCAGTCGTGGTTGTTGTTGCCGTGGTTGTAGATGTTGTTGGCGTGGTCGTGGTTGTTGTCGGCGTGGTCGTGGTCGTTGTTGGGGTGGTTGTTGTTGTTGGAGTGGTTGTGGTTGTTGTTGGCGTGGTCGTGGTTGTTGTTGGCGTAGTGGTGGTTGTTGTTGGAGTGGTTGCGGTAGTAGTTGGCGTAGTGGTGGTTGTTGTTGGCGTGGTCGTAGTTGTTGTGGGCGTAGTGGTGGTTGTTGTTGACGTGGTCGTGGTTGAAGTTGGCGTGGTCGTGGTTGTTGTTGGCGTGGTCGTGGTTGTTGTTGGTGTTGTCGTAGTTGTAGTTGGCGTGGTCGTGGTTGTTGTTGGTGTTGTGGTGGTTGTAGTTGGCGTGGTCGTGGTTGTTGTTGGCGCGGTCGTGGTTGTTGTTGGTGTTGTCGTAGTTGTAGTTGGCGTGGTCGTGGTTGTAGTTGGCGTAGTCGTGGTTGTTGTTGGCGTAGTGGTTGTTGTTGTTGGCGTAGTCGTGGTTGTTGTTGGCGTAGTGGTGGTTGTTGTTGACGTGGTCGTGGTTGTAGTTGGTGTGGTCGTGGTTGTAGTTGGCGTGGTTGTGGTGGTTGTTGGAGTGGTTGTGGTTGTAGTTGGCGTAGTGGTGGTTGTTGTTGGCGTAATCGTAGTTGTTGTGGGCGTAGTCGTGGTTGTTGTTGACATGGTCGTGGTTGTAGTTGGTGTGGTTGTGGCGGTTGTTGGAGTGGTTGTGGTTGTAGTTGGCGTAGTCGTGGTTGTTGTTGGCGTGGTTGTGGTTGTAGTTGTAGTTGGCGTAGACGTGGTTGTTGTTGGAGTGGTTGTGGTTGTAGTTGGCGTAGTCATGGTTGTTGTTGGCGTAGTGGTTGTTGTTGTTGGCGTAGTCGTGGTTGTTGTTGGCGTAGTGGTGATTGTTGTTGACGTGGTCTTGGTTGTAGTTGGTGTGGTCGTGGTTGTAGTTGGCGTGGTTGTGGTGGTTGTTGGAGTGGTTGTGGTTGTAGTTGGCGTAGTGGTGGTTGTTGTTGGCGTAATCGTAGTTGTTGTGGGCGTAGTCGTGGTTGTTGTTGACATGGTCGTGGTTGTAGTTGGTGTGGTTGTGGCGGTTGTTGGAGTGGTTGTGGTTGTAGTTGGCGTAGTCGTGGTTGTTGTTGGCGTGGTTGTGGTTGTAGTTGTAATTGGCGTAGTCGTGGTTGTTGTTGGAGTGGTTGTGGTTGTAGTTGGCGTAGCCGTGGTTGTTGTTGGAGTGGTTGTGGTTGTAGTTGGCGTAGTCGTGGTTGTTGTTGGCGTGGTTGTGGTTGTAGTTGTAGTTGGCGTAGTCGTGGTTGTTGTTGGCGTAGTAGTGGTTGTTGTTGGCGTAGTGGTGGTGGTTGTTGGCGTAGTGGTGGCTGTTGTTGACGTGGTTGTGGTTGTAGTTGTTGTTGGCATGGTCGTGGTGGTTGTTGGCGTGGTCGTGGTGGTTGTTGGAGTGGTTGTGGTTGTTGTTGGAGTGGTTGTGGTTGTTGTTGGCGTGGTCGTGGTTGTTGTTGGCGTGGTCTCGGTTGTTGTTGGCGTAGTGGTGGTTGTTGTTGGCGTTGTGGTGGTTGTTGGCGTAGTCGTTGTTGTTGTTGGCGTAGTGGTAGTTGTTGTGGGCGTAGTGGTGGTTGTTGTGGGCGTAGTGGTGGTGGTTGTTGGCGTAGTAGTGGTTGTTGTTGGCGTGGTCGTGGTGGTTGTTGGCGTAGTGGGGGGCTGTTGTTGACGTGGTTGTGGTTGTAGTTTTTGTTGGCATGGTCGTGGTGGTTGTTGGCGTGGCGTGGTTGGTTGTTGGAGTGGTTGTGGTTGTTGTTGGAGTGGTTGTGGTTGTTGTTGGCATGGTCGTGGTTGTTGTTGGCGTGGTCTCGGTTGTTGTTGGCGTAGTGTGGGTTGTTGTTGGCGTTGTGGTGGTTGTTGGCGTAGTCGTTGTGTTGTTGGCGTAGTGGTAGTTGTTGTGGGCGTAGTGGTGGTTGTTGTGGGCGAAGTGGTGGTGGTTGTTGGCGTAGTAGTGGTTGTTGTTGGCGTGGTCGTGGTGGTTGTTGGCGTAGTGGTGGTTGTTGTTGGCGTCGTGGTGGTGGTTGTTGGCGTAGTGGTGGTTGTTGTTGGCGTTGTGGTTGTTGTTGTTGGCGTAGTCGTAGTTGTTGTGGGCGTGGTCGTAGTGGTTGTTGGCGTAGTGGCGGTTGTTGTGGGCGTAGTGGTGGTTGTTGTTGGCGTGGTCGTAGTGGTTGTTGGCGTAGTCGTAGTGGTTGTTGGCGTAGTGGTGGTTGTTGTTGGCGTGGTCGTAGTGGTTGTTGGCGTGGTCGTAGTGGTTGTTGGCGTCGTAGTGGTTGTTGGCGTGGTCGTAGTGGTTGTTGGCGTCGTAGTGGTTGTTGGCGTAGTCGTAGTTGTTGTTGGCGTAGTGGTGGTTGTTGTTGGCGTGGTCGTAGTTGTTGTTGGCGTAGTTGTGGTTGTTGTTGGCGTAGTCGTAGTGGTTGTTGGCGTGGTCGTAGTTGTTGTTGGCGTAGTGGTGGTTGTTGTTGGCGTGGTCGTAGTGGTTGTTGGCGTGGTCGTAGTTGTTGTAGGCGTAGTTGTGGTTGTTGTTGGTGTAGTGGTTGTTGTTGTGGGCGTGGTCGTAGTGGTTGTTGGCGTGGTCGTAGTGGTTGTTGGCGTAGTGGTGGTTGTTGTTGGCGTAGTCGTAGTGGTTGTTGGCGTAGTGGTTGTTGTTGCTGGCGTAGTGGTTGTAGTTGTTGGTGTTTCAGTAGTCGTAGTAACTATTAATAGAAAAAATGATCACATGTACTTGAGGTAGAGAAACAGGGTTGCAACATTCAAATTCTATGGGCTATGTTAGTACCTACCATAAATAAAGTGATTTTTTTCGGGAATGTTATGAAATATGCTCGTTGCTATAATAAACATATAATTCTAATATAAAATATTAATGGTTGAAAATGCGTAATAGGACTTTTTTACTTGCACATATTAAATCCAGTAAAATCTGTATAATGTCGTTAATTGATATTTCTATGTATGCTAAGTGGCCACAATGAAATAATGCATTTTGAGTGTGAAATATGCATTTTTATCGATATATTATTTTCATGAAAATACTTCTAAAAATCATTTTCGGACTATAAGTAAACGGCCTATGGTAGATAAAAGTAGCCCACGTTGATAATAAAAAAGATGCCATTTTTCCATCAACGGATTGAGCCCGGCTTGGCAATGAAAACGCTCGGACACGCCAGGAACCTCACTCTTTCTACCTATATCGTGTATTATGTCGTTTTCACCGCCAAGTCGGGCTCTATCCTATTGGTTGAAAAATGGAGTGAGAACTGCCTGCCGCCGTGTCATTTTTTATACCATCGCCCAATATTGAATATTTTAAAGAAGCGTGTTAATCGAAAGTTGAGGGTTATTTGGTGACTACATATGTTAAGAATTTTAGTTAGGCTAAATAGCAAATATCGGATCACGCATGGGTTGTCAATACGACGGCTATAGTTTCTGTGTAGGGATCATGTGACGATGACCATGATAGCGCATGAGTTACGTTGTACGTTAACGCGAGAATGATTCATCTCTTCACTCGAGAGTAGGGTAGAAAACTTCCATTCTGGTCACAGGCCTTCTTTGAAGTCTTATGAGCCAATTTAAATGCTCAATGATTTAAGAACAATCCTTGCAAAGCAGAGGAAAAATTCTACAATGAAGTGTTAGGGTAGTAAGGTAAATATGACATTACACGAGAAGGCAGGTGCTTTCCATTTTAATTTTCTTAATTGTAATTCCTTATTCAGAAACATTTAATGAAAATAGTCTTATCGATATCAGCTCTTATTGTTGATGTCATAATTGTAAAGCAATGCTGCAATGGGCAATCGAAATGCCTCAATGAATTTAGTAAAACAACATCGAGTCTGAACTCCGTCGAAAAGAAATAAATAAAAAGCAGTAGCTAACAATTTAGATATGACAAAATAAGTAAAATAATTTTTCAATGCACTAGGAAATTTAATGACAAATTCTAAGTTTATACTATTGAGAATGTTTCCATTTTATAAAAACAAATGAAAATTGGGACATAGAAATTAGAAATTGGGAAACAGAATTTTGGCGGACCCAATTTACGTCTTGATAGTTGCCTTTGATGTGAATCGTTCCAGTTACTTCTTTGGTCTGTAAAACATATACTGGGGCATTAAAATTTGCTTAGAGGCGAGGAAATTTATAGCATCTATATCAAATCACCCCACAAAAAAAGGTTTTGAGTAAATGAGCTGTCATAGCCGATTTTGTGACCGATTTTGTTTGATTCTTTTTCTAAATGTACTAAGTAAACGTAAAACCATGCTATATATCCACGTAAATGGATCGACATGTTTAAAGGTGTCGTATTGTCGTATTAAAGGCATACATACATTAAATAGGAAAATGGTAGTGATTCCAATGGTACTCAGTTTTTCAGGTTTTTTTTTTTTTTTTTGCTCTTCAGGGCTATTTCCTTATTTTCTTTGTACTTTTTTGCTGAAAGCACATGACAGATCTATGCTTGACATGTAGGTAGCATTTTCATAATGAAATAAAATCATGTCAGAATTTTTCATATTTTTTATAGATACTTATATCCACTATCACTAAAGTTTAGGGTATCATTTTTAGCTTATTTTGTACTTTGTGTGTTTGACTTAAACTATTTTTCTTGCATTAAACATGATCCTCACTTTTCTTTCTATTGTTTTTTTTATTCAGCATTGACAATATTCTTTAAGAAAATGTAAGTTACAGACATTTAAAATGGGTCATGGGGTGCGATGCAGTCATTGAAAATCATGTCAGATTTATATAGAATAAAGAACAGCTAGTGTGTTGAAACCGAAACAGTTATTGCATGACGATGCGGTATATATCCAAGTTTATGGACTTGACTAAGGTTCGAGGGGAATATCATCTTTGTCAGGTCGATAGAACTGGATATTCACAGATATTATTATACAATAAGTGTTTTTTGTTTGTTTTGTGACTAAACTTGAAAAAAAAACCCAGTGTGGTTAAGGCTGATCACTATCAAACCAAATGTTAAAAATAGTTAAGATACAAATAGTCCTAATCTTTCTTCATTTCCTCGTGTCCCTTTTCAATAGCCTTGTATTTTCTTTTACTCTAATGCGTGTCAGTACGTGTGTGTAACATTCTATCGAGATCGGCATGTTCCTATGTAAAATTGGCGACGTAAGAATTTTTTAATGAAAGAAGCGAAATTCAGCGGGAAGGGCTAAGTGCTAGAAAATGTCGGAAAACATTTTTAAGTAAGTCGCTTTTATATGAAATAAAGAACAGCCAGATTTAGTGATGTTGTCACATTAGAAAACTAGTTTACCGCCACACAATTTTATTGAAATGTAACGAAGCTGTTAATTGGATTACGCGTTTATTGAAACAACATACGATTGGCTAAATTTTGACGGAAGCGCGTGAGGGTGGTTATTTGTGAAAAAGAATATCACTTTTTGTTGTGAATTTTACTTTCCATGGACCTCCAACTGAACAGTTATCAACCAATGAGATAAGCGGAATTAACGAGCTGATACATTCACTTGTTAAAACTATAGAAACTGCGAAGTAACAAGTATGCGTTTCTTTCCACGTGGTCACGAAATACTACTGCTCACGAGATAGTATCTCGTTCCCATGAGATACTTAAATCATGGCCACGAAATTGTATCTTGTTTCTACCAGTTAGTTATCCCACGAGTTAGGTTCTTGCGGTCACGAGATAAAAAAGCACCATCCTGAAGCTTCCGTATAAAACAGTTATAAGCTATTCATTCTAAGCAAAGCAGGGGATTTCAACATCAAAAGCAATAAACAATATGAATAACAATTAACAAGTTATCATTACTTCCAGGCTGACACACTGTTGACATTCATGTTTAAAAAAAACACTGAAATATAAAGACAGTTCGGAAGATAGATTGAAAAGGTATATCTAATTACCAGTTTGGGATGTAGTTGACGTTGATGTAGTAGTTGTGGTTGTTGTTGGAGTAGTCGTTATTGTAGGCGTGGTCGTGGTTGTTGTTGGAGTAGTTGAGGTTGTTGTTGGTGTTGTCGTGGTTGTAGTAGGCGTTGTCGTTGTTCTTGTATGCGTGGTCGTGGTTGTTGTTGGTGATGTCGTAGTTGTAGTTGGCGTGGTTATGGTTGTAGTTGGCGTGGTCGTGGTTGTTGTTGGAGTAGTTGTGGTTGTTGTAGGCGTGGTCGTGCTTGTTTGTGGTGTTGTCGTGGTTGTTGGTGGTGTTGTCGTAGTTGTAGTTGGCATGGTCGTGGTTGTTGTTGGCGTAGTCGCGGTTGTTGTTGTAGTAGTAGTTGTTGATGGTGTTGTCGTAGTTGTAGTTGGTGTGGTCGTGGTTGTTGGTGTCGTGGTTGTTGGTGTTGTCGTAGTTGTAGTTGGCGTGGTCGTGGTTGTTGTTGGTGTTGTCGTGGTTGTAGTTGGCGTGGTCGTGGTTGTTGTTGGCGCGGTCGTGGTTGTTGTTGGTGTTGTCGTAGTTGTAGTTGGCGTGGTCGTGGTTGTTGTTGGTGTTGTGGTGGTTGTTGTTGGCGTAGTCGTGGTTGTTGTGGGTGTGGTCGTAGTTGTTGTTGTCGCGGTCGTGGTTGTTGTGGGTGTGGTCGTGGTTGTTGTTGGCGCGGTCGTGGTTGTTGTTGGTGTTGTCGTAGTTGTAGTTGGCGTGGTCGTGGTTGTTGTTGGTGTTGTGGTGGTTGTTGTTGGCGTAGTCGTGGTTGTTGTGGGTGTGGTCGTAGTTGTTGTGGGTGTGGTCGTGGTTGTTGTGGGTGTGGTCGTGGTTGTTGTTGGCGCGGTCGTGGTTGTTGTTGGTGTTGTCGTAGTTGTAGTTGGCGTGGTCGTGGTTGTTGTTGGTGTTGTGGTGGTTGTAGTTGGCGTGGTCGTGGTTGTTGTTGGTGTTGTGGTGGTTGTAGTTGGCGTAGTCGTGGTTGTTGTTGGTGTTGTCGTGGTTGTAGTTGGCGTGGTCGTGGTTGTAGTTGGTGTGGTCGTGGTTGTTGTTGGTGTTGTGGTGGTTGTAGTTGGTGTTGTGGTGGTTGTAGCTGGTGTGGTCGTGGTTGTAGTTGACGTGGTCGTGGTTGTTGTTGGTGTTGTCGTAGTTGTAGTTGGCGTGGTCGTGGTTGTTGTTGGTGTCGTAGTTGTAGTTGGCGTGGTCGTGGTTGTTGTTGGTGTTGTGGTAGTTGTAGTTGGCGTGGTCGTGGTTGTTGTTGGTGTTGTGGTGGTTGTAGTTGGCGTGGTCGTGGTTGTAGTTGGCGTGGTTGTTGTTGGTGTTGTGGTGGTTGTAGTTGGTGTGGTCGTAGTTGTAGTTGGCGTGGTCGTGGTTGTTGTTGGTGTCGTAGTTGTAGTTGGCGTGGTCGTGGTTGTTGTTGGTGTTGTGGTGGTTGTAGTTGGCGTGGTCGTGGTTGTTGTTGGTGTTGTGGTGGTTGTAGTTGGCGTGGTTGTAGTTGGTGTTGTGGTGGTTGTAGTTGGCGTGGTCGTGGTTGTTGTTGGTGTTCTGGTGGTTGTAGTTGGCGTGGTCGTGGTTGTTGTTGGTGTTGTTGTGGTTGTAGTTGGCGTGGTCGTGGTTGTAGTTGGCATGGTTGTTGTTGGTGTTGTGGTGGTTGTAGTTGTGTTGTCGTAGTTGTAGTTTGGGGTGGTCGTGGTTGTTGTTGTGTTGTCGTAGTTTAGTTTTTCATGGTCGTGGTTGTTGTTGGTGTTGTGGTAGTTGTAGTTGGCGTGGTCGTGGTTGTTGTTGGTGTTGTGGTGGTTGTAGTTGGTGTTGTCGTAGTTGTAGTTGGCGTGGTCGTGGTTGTTGTTGGTGTTGTGGTGGTTGTGGTTGGCGTGGTCGTGGTTGTTGTTGGCGCGGTCGTGGTTGTTGTTGGTGTTGTCGTAGTTGTAGTTGGCGTGGTCGTGGTTGTTGTTGGTGTTGTGGTGGTTGTAGTTGGTGTGGTCGTGGTTGTAGTTGGCGTGGTCGTGGTTGTTGTTGGCGCGGTCGTGGTTGTTGTTGGTGTTGCCGTAGTTGTAGTTGGCGTGGTCGTGGTTGTTGTTGGTGTTGTGGTGGTTGTAGTTGGCGTGGTCGTGGTTGTTGTTGGCGCGGTCGTGGTTGTTGTTGGTGTTGTCGTAGTTGTAGTTGGCGTGGTCGTGGTTGTTGTTGGTGTTGTGGTGGTTGTAGTTGGCGTGGTCGTGGTTGTAGTTGGCGTGGTCGTGGTTGTTGTTGGCGCGGTCGTGGTTGTTGTTGGTGTTGTCGTAGTTGTAGTTGGCGTGGTCGTGGTTGTTGTTGGTGTTTGGTGGTTGTAATTGGCGTGGTCGTGGTTGTTGTTGGCGCGGTCGTGGTTGTTGTTGGTGTTGGGCGTAGTTGTTGTTTGGCGTGGTCGTGGTTGTTTGTTGGTGTTGTGGTGGTTGTAGTTGGGGTGGTCGTGGTTGTTGTTTTGGCGCGGTCGTGTTGTTGTTGGTGTTGTCGTAGTTGTAGTTGGCGTGGTCGTGGTTGCTGTTGGTGTTGTGGTGGTTGTAGATGGCGTGGTCGTGGTTGTTGTTGGCGCGGTCGTGGTTGTTGTTGGTGTTGTCGTGGTTGTTGTTGGCGTGGTCGTGGTTGTTGTTGGTGTTGTGGTGGTTGTAATTGGCGTGGTCGTGGTTGCTGTTGGTGTTGTGGTGGTTGTAATTGGCGTGGTCGTGGTTGTTGTTGGCGCGGTCGTGGTTGTTGTTGGTGTTGTCGTAGTTGTTGTTGGCGTGGGTCGTGGTTGTTGTTGGTGTTGTGGTGGTTGTAGTTGGCGTGGTCGTGGTTGTTGTTGGCGCGGTCGTGGTTGTTGTTGGTGTTGTCGTAGTTGTAGTTGGCGTGGTCGTGGTTGCTGTTGGTGTTGTGGTGGTTGTAGATGGCGTGGTCGTGGTTGTTGTTGGCACGGTCGTAGTTGTAGTTGGCGTGGCCGTGGTTGTTGTTGGTGTTGTCGTGGTTGTAGATGGCGTGGTCGTGGTTGTTGTTGGTGTTGTTGTGGTTGTAGTTGGCGTTGTAGTAGTAGTAGTTGGTGTTGTCGTTGTTGCTGTAAGCGTGGTTGTAGTTGGAGCAGTCGTGGTTGTAGTTGACGTAGTCGTGGTTGTGGCTTCTGGCGTTGTAGTTGCTAGATTAACAAGAGGATAACAACTTGTTTTGCATATTGATATTATATTATAAATTCAAAGCCTTATAAACCATTTATGTTTTCATATGTTATCCCGAAAAAGTTAAGGATCCTGTATACTCCTAAAACACATACACCACAAAATAAAACTGATAATGTACTAGTATACAAATATTGATATGCCTAAATACAAAACAACACAAAATCACCGTGACATTGAGTCTCGTTTCATTTCCCGGTTACTTGTTTTAAATATGTCGAGTAATTTGATGACTGGCCCAGGCGAAAATTTATCAAGTATCGTTGCCAACTAGGCTTTCAGGCATTTCCGACCAGAAATATTTCCTCTGAACAGCAGCAGACACAGACAAAGTTCAGCTGCTCCCAATAACGCATGATTCTTTTTATTTTAAAGACCATTTCTCGCCTCATTGCACACAATTTCTGTTAGGGGGCAGGGGAGTGCAGATTTGCGAATTCCACATTGACGTGGGTACCAGTGTTGAAATATCCATAGAAAAACTCGTTTTGCTTATTTTTCTTTGAAACTACTATGGACTATTGCAGATACTATAGACTACATAAAGACGACTCTCCGGTCCTATGCACCTGTCGCTTTCCATGCCAGATGTAGTGAAAATTGGCCAAATCACCCAAATTTTATAGACCAAAATTAGCCTAACCGGGCCTCACTTTGAACTCTGCCATTCATCCATTTTGTATTTTTAAATCCAATTTCGTAGCATATATGTATAGTGCGAACATAGATGCATACCCAGGGGGTGTGGGAATGTGTCTCCCAACCACCACTTTATTTCCCTAATTTTCACTTGAAAAAATGTGGAATGGATGACAGCCGAGCTTTCTGGCCGACTTTTTGTTCTGATGTTTATGTTTTAGCCTCAACCGGAAGTACGGAGCTAAGAATTTTAAAACACCCGCCATGTAGAATCATTAACCGTTCCTCATTCCCCAGATATATTAAAGAATAATAATGATAAATAACCAGTAAGATAGATATGCCTTTATATCTACCCTGTCCTGTTTATACAGAAAATCGACCGGGGCCAAACTACGAAACCGCTCCCCTGCCACCTTAAGTTTTTAAGATGTTTAAATAAAATAAAATGTAACCTGTCCTGAATCCTAAGACACTTATAGTGATATCAATGAACAAAAAGTGTTGCCGTACCTTGCAAGATAGCCGGTGAATAAGCCAACAAAAGTGCCCACCCCTCCACGCAAAAAATCAGCCAAAATTTGCATTCTGAATCAAAGGAACCCGAAAAACTATTTACTGCCTTTAAGTTAATTTCACACGATATTTACATTTTAAAGCCTTTCAAATGTTAAAACCATGTACTTTTAACATAATTTTGGTATACAAATGAGATTACCGTACTTATCTATCGGGACCCTTTAAAGGCCACCCATCCATACATTTGGGGCCCTCCAGCCATATGGTTAATGAGCATGTTGTAGATTGACAGTCGAGGTTGTGGTTTGGCTTGTTTGCTGAAACAAGAGGATACTTGTTGCATATGAATAGATAAATTCAAGCCTATAAACATTTTTTTCATATGTTATGCCGAATTAAATGATACGGATCCTGTATACTCCTAAGAACAACAACAATAAACTGATAATGTACTGTATACAAATATGATTGCCTATACAACACTACAATACCTGAATTGGATCTCGTTCATGTCCGTAATTGTTTTAAATATTCGAGTAATTTGATACTGCAGGAAAATTTATCAATATCGTTCCACAAGCTTTCAGCATTCCGCCAGTAATATGTTTTGAAAAGCAGACAAACAAGTTCAGCTGCTCATTACGCATGATTTTTTTATTTAAAGCATTTCGCCTCATTGCACACAATTTCTGTTGTGGCAGGGGAGTGCAGATTTGCGAATTCCACATTGACGTGTGGGTACCAGTGTTGAAATATCCATAGAAATCTCGTTTTTGCTTATTTTTCTTTGAAACTACTATGGACTATTGCAGATACTATAGACTACATAAAGACGACTCTCCGGTCCTATGCACCTGTCGCTTTCCATGCCAGATGTAGTGAAAATTGGCCAAATCACCCAATTTTATAGACCAAAATTAGCCTAACCGGCCTCACTTTGAACTCTGCCATTCATCCATTTGTATTTTTAAATCCAATTTCGTAGCATATATGTATAGTGCGAACATAGATGCATACCCAGGTGGTGTGGAATGTGTCTCCCAACCACCACTTTATTTCCCTAATTTTCACTTGAAAAAATGTGGATGGATGACAGCCGAGCGTCTGGCCGACTTTTTGTTCTGATGTTTATGTTTTAGCCTCAACCGGAAGTACGGAGCTAAGAATTTTAAAACACCCGCCATGTAGAATCATTAACCGTTCCTCATTCCCCAGATATATTAAAGAATTAATAATGATAAATAACCAGTAAGATAGATATGCCTTTATATCTACCCTGTCCTGTTTATACAGAAAATCGACCGGGGCCAAACTACGAAACCGCTCCCCTGCCACCTTAAGTTTTTAAGATGTTTAAATAAAATAAAATGTAACCTGTCCTGAATCCTAAGACACTTATAGTGATATCAACTGAACAAAAAGTGTTGCCGTACCTTGCAAGATAGCCGGTGAATAAGCCAACAAAAGTGCCCACCCCTCCACGCAAAAATCAGCCAAAATTTGCATTCTGAATCAAAGGAACCCCGAAAAACTATTTACTGCCTTTAAAGTTAATTTCACACGATATTTACATTTTAAAGCCTTTCAAATGTTAAAACCATGTACTTTTAACATAATTTTGGTATACAAATGCAGATTACCGTACTTATCCTATCGGGACACCCCTTAAAGGCCACCCATCCATCATTTGGGGCCACCCCAGCCATTATATAGCTTAATGGCATTGCTAGATATAGACACAGGTGTTGCTTTTAAACAAAATGGCATGAATAGTCATTATCTAGGCACTAATTTCTTCTTTTGGCCGTTTTATGATACGAATCCTACTGGCTGGGGATCCTTAGCTTCATTATTATATGGCCACCTACTGCCATTTTGGGACTCGCTAGGCCGAATTTAATACTCAGAAATGAATAAAAACCACTATAGGTTACAGTTCATTCCGTAATGGGTTTAAATACATGCAAAAAGTCAATATTTGAGTGGTTTGAAAATTTGCCTATTTTCCTTAAGGTGGCAGGGGAGTGCAGATTTGCGAATTCCACATTGACGTGTGGGTACCAGTGTTGAAATATCCATAGAAATCTCGTTTTTGCTTATTTTTCTTTGAAACTACTATGGACTATTGCAGATACTATAGACTACATAAAGACGACTCTCCGGTCCTATGCACCTGTCGCTTTCCATGCCAGATGTAGTGAAAATTGGCCAAATCACCCAAATTTTATAGACCAAAATTAGCCTAACCGGGCCTCACTTTGAACTCTGCCATTCATCCATTTTGTTTTTTAAATCCAATTTCGTAGCATATATGTATAGTGCGAACATAGATGCATACCCAGGTGGTGTGGAATGTGTCTCCCAACCACCACTTTATTTCCCTAATTTTCACTTGAAAAAATGTGGATGGATGACAGCCGAGCGTCTGGCCGACTTTTTGTTCTGATGTTTATGTTTTAGCCTCAACCGGAAGTACGGAGCTAGAATTTTAAAACACCCGCCATGTAGAATCATTAACCGTTCCTCATTCCCCAGATATATTAAAGAATTAATAATGATAAATAACCAGTAAGATAGATATGCCTTTATATCTACCCTGTCCTGTTTATACAGAAAATCGACCGGGGCCAAACTACGAAACCGCTCCCCTGCCACCTTATGTGCTTACGAGGTTTAAAACATAAAAATGAAACCTGTCCTGATCCTAAACACTAATATGATATCAACTGAACAAAAAGTGTTGCCGTACTGCAAATAGCGGTCAAAGTATAGCAACAAAAGTGCCCACACACTTCTACGCAAAATCGCCAGAATTTGATTACGGTGAGATCAAAGGTAATCCAACAATATTATCTTTAAGTTATTCACAGAATAATTAAAGACTTTCAAACATGTTTAAAACATCACTTTTACATAATTGGTTAACAAAGCAGATTACCGTACTTATCTATCGGGAACCCTTAAAGGCCACCCACCATCATTGGGGCACCCCAGCCATTATATAGCTAATGGCATTGCTAGATATGACACAGGTGTTGCTTTTAAACAAATGGCATGAATAGTATTATTAGGCACTAATTCTTCTTTGGCCGTTTTATGATACGAATCCTACTGGCTGGGATCCTTAGCTTCATTATTATATGGCCACTACTGCCATTTTGGGATCGCTAGCCGATTTTAATACTCAGAAATGAATAAAAACCACTATAGGTTACAGTTCATTCCGTAATGGGTTTAAATACATGCAAAAGTCAATATTTGAGTGGTTTGAAAATTTGCCTATTTTCCTTAAGGTGGCAGGGGAGTGCAGATTTGCGAATTCCACATTGACGTGTGGGTACCAGTGTTGAAATATCCATAGAAATCTCGTTTTTGCTTATTTTTCTTTGAAACTACTATGGACTATTGCAGATACTATAGACTACATAAAGACGACTCTCCGGTCTATGCACCTGTCGCTTTCCATGCCAGATGTAGTGAAAAATGGCCAAATCACCCAAATTTTATAGACCAAAATTAGCCTAACCGGGCCTCACTTTGAACTCTGCCATTCATCCATTTTGTTTTTTTAAATCCAATTTCGTAGCATATATGTATAGTGCGAACATAGATGCATACCCAGGTGGTGTGGAATGTGTCTCCCAACCACCACTTTATTTCCCTAATTTTCACTTGAAAAAATGTGGATGGATGACAGCCGAGCGTCTGGCCGACTTTTTGTTCTGATGTTTATGTTTTAGCCTCAACCGGAAGTACGGAGCTAGGAATTTTAAAACACCCGCCATGTAGAATCATTAACCGTTCCTCATTCCCCAGATATATTAAAGAATTAATAATGATAAATAACCAGTAAGATAGATATGCCTTTATATCTACCCTGTCCTGTTTATACAGAAAATCGACCGGGGCCAAACTACGAAACCGCTCCCCTGCCACCTTATCGGGCGCAGCGAGCAGTTGACGAGAAGCATTAAAAACTGAAATGGGTTTTCTCTAATTCTACATAAACAGAAACTAACCGGATAGCTGGCTATGCAACAATGCAAAGACGAAATACAAAGCATATAAAAAGAAACTGCTACACATTAAGGTTATGCAATTTGAGGGATTATAATTACGGGGAGATCGAATATGTATAATTCAGGGCAAATTATTTTATTTCGAAAAATAGATCGAGAACGTCAAACATCTTTTATAACTACCACCGTTTTCAAAGTTAGAAAAACGAACGCATAAAAATATTTAGAAAGAAAAACACAACATATTCGATAGATTATATATCTAATAAACAGGTATACACAGCTCTTTCTTTTGACGTTTTAAGGTGAATCGTTAAAACTTTAGTGATCAAAAAATGATTTTGAATTTCGTACTATGTGAAAGTAGGATTGGATCATTATATTTCTTCTTGTATTATAGCTCACGTCTATAAAGTATCACTGTAAAGTACGAACAGTGTATCGAAAGGAATAAATCTTTTGCGAAGCAGCATAATTTTATCACACTGCGCCTTTACCAAAATTCTGGGGAAAAGGGACTAAACAACGATGGTTTTTCACCGTACCTGAGACACTTTTGACACGACTGCACATAATCAGCAATAACTCAGTATTTGGGTTTTCAGGAATATTTAGTCTGCGTGCTTCTTTGTATTAGATTGTAATTTCCGGACAGAAAAGGATAACTGTGTTGAATTTAAGACGCATGTTTCTTTTTTTTTTTTGCTTTGATATGACGACATGTTTAATATTTTATTCTATGTGAAAGAAACTGCTCGATTTTTCACTCCAACTGTGAACGAGTAGCTATGAAACAAATGACACATTTCAAATTTGTTTAAATATAATATGGTAGTTCTCTAGTAATTTAACTCTCACAAAATACTAGACTAGCCACTAGACTGTTAACAAAAATATTCTTTTAACTACTTTTATTTAATTTTGCTTTCAACACATTTCTGAGATGAACAAATACGTAAAAAACTATTTCTTGTATTTTTTTCTATACACATATCTCACGCAATACTAGACTAACCACTGGACGGATAAAAAAGATTATATATATATATTATATATCCTACTCAAATGTGCTCATTTGATTGGTCGAAATGAGTGCAAGCGCGGATCCGCAAAAAGCGATATTGACCTGCAAAGTGATGATGACTCTGTGGTATCACTTCTTCTTATATGTATGAAATATGGGCCAGTCAAAAGAATGCATTTGAGTTGGGCATATAATATAACAATTATAGACTTATGATTCGGTCAATATGTGTTTTTACGGACCTGTGGAAATGATATTGACCGAGGACGCAAGTCAATAACTGTATAATATTCTTTTAATTTTGCCTTCAACTCATTTCTGAAATTCTGGGAAAAGGGACTAAACAACGATGGTTTTTCACCGTACCTGAGACACTTTTGACACGACTGCACATAATCAGCAATAACTCAGTATTTGGGTTTTCAGGAATATTTAGTCTGCGTGCTTCTTTGTATTAGATTGTATACTTTCCGGACAGAAAAGGATAACTGTGTTGAATTTAAGACGCATGTTTCTTTTTTTTTTTTTTTGCTTTGATATGACGACATGTTTAATATTTTATTCTATGTGAAAGAAACTGCTCGATTTTTCACTCCAACTGTGAACGAGTAGCTATAAAACAAATGACACATTTCAAATTTGTTTAAATATAATATGGTAGTTCTCTAGTAATTTAACTCTCACAAAATACTAGACTAGTCACTAGACTGTTAACAAAAACATTCTTTTAAATGTTTTTATTCAATTTTGCTTTCAACACATTTCTGAGATGAACAAATACGTAAAAAAAATATTTCTTGTATTTTTTTCTATACACATATCTCACGCAATACTAGACTAACCACTGGACGGATAAAAAATATTATATATATATATATTATATACCCTTCTCAAATGCGCTCATTTGATTGGTCGAAATGAGTGCAAGCGCGGATCCGCAAAAAGCGATATTGACCTGCAAAGTGATGATGACTCTGTGGTATCACTTCTTCTTATATGTATGAAATATGGGCCAGTCAAAAGAATGCATTTGAGTTGGGCATATAATATAACAATTATAGACTTATGATTCGGTCAATATGTGTTTTTACGGACCTGTGAAAATGATATTGACCGAGGACGCAAGTCAATAACTGTATAATATTCTTTTAATTTTGCCTTCAACTCATTTCTGAGATACATATATCTGTTTTAAAGATTTTTTTATGGGAATGGTGATGCTAGACTACATTCATCAAAGTTGAAATGAAAGTATAACAAAGCCATGTAATACATTTCATGTATTCTAGAAGCTAGTCTAGTCTTACACACAGTTTAAGCAAACCTGGTGTTGTTGTTGTTGTTGTTGATGATGATGATGACGTCACACCTGACACAATTGTCAGCATAACAATGGCAAACAGACATATTCTTTCTCGGGCCTGAAAAATAGACAGACTTACAATTATAAACAAGCGTACATTGTAAGAAGTAAAAAAATCTTCACAATTTTTCAAACAAGAAATTCATGGGCTTTAGGGAACAATCTTTATAAAAAAAATTCTAGACACTTTGCGACTTATTTTCGCATTAACCTTCCATGATATGTCTTTATTCGTTCATGAAATGAACGAGAGGGAACCGTCAGTGATGTTATTGTAATGTATGGTCAAAGCAACATGCAGCCACCATAACGCTGAAAATATTTTGAAATTGAGAAGAAATTTTGAAACAGATAAGGAAGGCAGTTGGAAATTTAAGAAAATGACTAGTCATTCATGGTCTATACTGTTCGCTATTCAGTCAGTATTTTTTCAGTGATCAACCCTTCGAATAATAAATGGTACTGTCCAAAAAGAATGATGGACCAATCCATTTTAGAAATTTAGCAGGGTAAGGGTTAAATAAATCACTTGCTAAAGTATCACGAACTTGAAATGTAAAGCATGGCAATTTCTTCCATTCAAGAGGACAACAAGAAAAAGTAAATGTTCATTAAAGAATCAAAAGCTTTTTTGAGCGTTTATTCGGGTATAAACCGCGTTGGGACTTCTTGCCAATCCAGGAATCACGCTAAAATAGCATTCAGTTCTTACATTTATATTTCTACGGTAGCTTGCTACAGAATTAAGTGGTTTGCTTTCCATGAGCATCAGAAAATCATCAAAATAAATGTCGATTTTTTTTTCAACATCTTAATACAACAGCCAAATAGGCCTGCACACGTTCAATCCGATGAAAATACAATTCATGGATTTTTTTTTTAAATGTCGTTATAAAATCCAAGGAAAAATCATAAAGTCTTGTCGATTCAGTTTTGATTTTTACCGTTAAAAAATTAGGTCAAACTATAATTTAATGTTCTTTTTGAAATTTTGGTGTCAAATTTTGAAAATAAAATTTCGAACGACGCCATTTTGTGAACGTTTACATTCCATTCACTTTTGGTATGGAAGGAAAAAAACGCAGTCTTGATTGTATATCTTAAAATAAATTATCTCCGCCATTTTGTTTTTGGTTGCCAGGATACAAAACGGCTGCCATATTTATAAAATATTGAAATGTTTTCAACTTATTCCTTTTTAGCCGATTTTGGAAATAAAACTTTGACTGAAGACGCCCTAGCAGACATAATGAAAATTATAACGACATTGCCTTCCCTGGCAATATCTGCCTTTTTAGAGACCTATAAAATAACCAGGGGCGCTGTTAACAGTGTTCCAATATAAAAAAAAATATCTATTTTTTTGCCTAACATTGCTATATACTTGAAAAAAAATTGTAGTGATGCTCTTGTTGCAATAACTGACTTTTGTCTTGTAAAAAAATGTATGTTTATTTTATAATTATCCATATTACATATGTATTTCCCATTTTCTTTAATTATTTGTTAATGGCAAAAGGCAAGAAAATTGTCGATTGGCTATAAATAACCTTGTAGCTTGAAACATATCAAACAATTATAACTCATCTTTCACCTGATTGTACAAAAATGTATATACATTTTGTATAAACCCAAATAGTACTGCTCCCGCACGATAATTTAAACGACAGCATGTTTATATGATCGTTTGATTGTTATGGTTCTCATACATTGTTAACTCAAAAAGGTTGTCAATGATAGAATTTCAGTGCATACTGTAATGTTATACAAAAATAATTTCTGTACTGAAACGTTTTAATGAAGAAAAATCATGCGGGATTTATACATAGGCCTATATTTTGTACGAACAATAACATTTTACAAGGAATATGATACAAAATTAAAAATAAGATGTTGGAGTTTTCAGTGATCGTAGTATAATGTTCTGGAAAAAATCATCACCTGATTTGTATAATAGCAGGAATAATGTTTACAGTACAGATCTGTTTATGTCCCTGGTAATAGTCAAAGGAAAACCTTCGCGTGATATCGTTTGCTATATTTCATTTTGATTGTGTTATCTATTATTTAGATACCAAACGGACAGTGCGCGTAGAACATCTAATTAATCTGGGACTGTTTACTTCCGCGTTGTCTAGGTAACTCGGCTATATCTTCTATAGGCCATTAATTATATGGTTTAATTGGCGCGACTAGTTAAATCAATGTCAGAGAGCAATGGTCATGTTAACATGTGAACATATATCCGCGATTCATGACCATAAAAATAAATGTTTTGATGTTAACCCGATTCTCTACCCTTTGTATAAGTGCGTGTCAGAGACTCGCAAATGTCTTAATTTTGAAATGAAAATATTTTCATACTGATACTGACTGTGAATTTAATGTATTTCCGCTGAAACTTATTATCGTAAATTAATTTTTAACAATTATACCTGTGCCTTTTCCGTTTTCGTAAAATTGACATCGCGCATTGATATTGCATGACCGTTCATATATACTATGTGATCCGATAAATTGCATGCACAAATTACTTCAGAGGCGCGCATAATGTATATATTAAATTCATTTAGATCATTAGAAATTAATTTAATCTGTTTCTCAAGAACATCTACATCTACATCTACGGGGATACTCCCAACAATCAATTTCTGATCATAACTGGGAGGTCGGTAAGAACTGGTAAGGTTACGCAAGTTCACGATGTACAGCATCAGCATAAAATACTGTCTAACTATTTACAACGCTATTGGTTGCACTGATGTTTTATCGGATGTTTTGATTTTAATGCGCATACGCTCTTTATGCGTGGCAAAAAAGTAAACCTACATAAAATCATCATTATATTACCAATAGTTTTGCCACAATAAAGAAGATTTTGATAATGCAATTTATTCTATACCTATTCTATCTGTCCAATCGCGAACGTTCATTTGCAACACGTGACCGTACATATATTACGGTATTTGGACGCACGCGCGTACAAAACATCCTGTATTTTCTGTATTTGGACGGTTCAACAGTCCCATGTTAAACATACGATAAAACCCGAAACGCGTGAAAATGTTCCGAATGTAAATCGGATGAAGTAGGCGCTCTATGTACAGAGTTTGATTATGCGTCTTGAAATCTGGATTTAATTTGAGTTTTTTTTTTACAACACACATAACCTTATATTATTGTACAGATCTAGCGAATGTCTTGATTAAAGACAGATATGTTATTAATCATATCTTACCTGAGAAGTCGGATTTATTCTTATCTTTGTCAGAAAAGAACAAGCATTCCCCAGTCTAGATCCACTCACAAAACAAATATAAAACTTGTTCTTTTAAAATATCATGTTTACTTCCAGTTAATCTGTCAAAAGATTTTTTTTCTTCAGATAGCTATTGTATATTAATAATATCTGTCGGACTCATATCTGTCATGTGTTTACGAATCGGACAGAAAAAAAACCGTCCCGAGAGCACCTGCGCATTGGGCGGTAACGAGGCTTGCCGATTATATTCTTAGGTTACAGGGTACACTTCGAATTTTGGCCCCCGTCAATGTTTGTTATGATTAGAACGTGATTTTGGATGCCTGTTAATAAAGGTGAGAGATAATGATTGTTAATTCTTTAGAAAATTTAAACAGCTGATACATGTAAAATTCTGATGCAAGTTGTAAAACTAACTGCTGCTAAATTTGTATGAATCGGTGAGTCACATTGGCGCGGGAAATTCAAATCACGGAAGGGTTCCGTGCTTGTTAATTGATACTCAGAAAGTTTTTCGCTATTTTTTTGAAAAATCGAGCTGGATGGGCCCCCATTCCGTTTATATCCTGAAGTTCAGTAGGGACTATTAAATTGAGAAATGCAATAAAATTGGGCATTGTTCCTGCAGCGGGATCATTGCAGGCTGTTCAAAAAGTGCAAAATTGATGATTTTGGCATGGGTTTTAAATGGATTGTGCAAAACTTTCGTTTTGACAACTTTCTGTATTCGTTTATGAGAGTCCTGATCTTGCCATTAATTAAAAGCACAAAACATGCACGCAATTTATAAAATGGCCACCCTGATTCTGCTCATTAGGGAAGTGCAATATCGCGACTCTCTACATGTAAGCCTGGCCGTGCCCAAAATTTTCGAATCTAGGTGTACCCTGCTACCTTAATATAATCAAAAATGTACCATGCGCAGAAATCATTAACATTCAATTAATAGAATAATTATTATAAACTTGAAATTTCACAAAAAAAGATGATGGTCTAAAAACAGATAAAGAATGTGAGTGTAGAACTCCCATCCCCGCTACCCACCCACTCTATAAAATTTGACCGCTGCGGTCACCACCCCCATCACTTTGATATTGTTCAACATATTTTTTTAATTTAAAAAAAAATCAATAGAAATAAAATAATAACAATTTTAAGATGATAATTATCTATTTGAATACGGAATTAATTCAATAATTGATCCCTATTTGAGTGTACGGTTATTCGATATAAAATCAAATGAGGTATTGTGTCCGTCTTTGTTAAATTTTGGGACAATGGGGGACTGCATAGATGTGCGTGTGGGTGTAGGGCAAGGTATATCAGTTGAAATAAATCTGAAACCCGTCGAAAATCTTTAGGTTTTGAGTTTTTAAAATCCATACTTCAACTTCTCTTAATTTAACTTTTAATTTTTAAGTTCGACATTTAATGATATTATCATGTAAGCTAATTGCGACAGGTTGTAAGCTCTGTCAGATCATGTTAAGAAATGTCCATACATACACAAGCTTTTTAAATTGATGGAAAAATGTCAATTTCTCATTTTTCTTTAACCTAAATTTGTTGAGATGGCTGAAAAATAGTTTATTTATCTGTTCATTATGAATCCCTAATCATCAGTTTTAAGACGCATTAGTTGAAGTATCTCATTTTGAGCAAGTTAGTTGCGGATGTGCAAAGATTTACCTATAATTTCTTTTGTCCTGCAGTGGTAATTTATTATAATACAGGTTCATATTGATCGAATAGTTTGAAATGTGATATAACTTTAACGTAGTTTATATTGTGCGGTCATCTTTTTGCCCTAAGTAGAATGCGGATGCGCAAAATTTTACTTCCGTTGCTTAAGATCTCACCAAGTGTGAATCCATCTATATAACGACCACCGTTAGGACTGGTGAAAAAATGGTCACTGCTTGCAAGAGGTTTTTATTCATAGGTGAACTAAACTACAAATAACGAAATAGGAATTTATATATAAAATTCAATTTCCGTTAAGATATCTCGAAAAAGAAGGTCAAATATTGGTATCTTAACACAAATGCTCTCTTAAGACAACACAAGTTGTTCTTTAACAAGAAAACAAGAAACTCTCCTGTTTGAGTTTTGTTAAAAGTATTTACGTTTACCTTTGTATAAACGTACATATTTTATCATACACTTTTGATGAAATATAGCACGAATAACACAATTAAGTTTCATTAATTGCGTGGAAATTCGGCTTTATTTCATGTGTTTTCAGTTTGAATATTAGAGTGAAATAAAACGGTTAACTTCGCAGAGAAATATTAGATATAAAACATATTTTGCAGTGGTATGGAACAACAGAATGAAAAAAAATCTGGTTAAAGCCACTGAAACATGAAAATTAAAGGATTTTTTTTTGTTTGTCATTACATAATTATTAAATTTTTGACATCGTGAAAGTGAAAAAGCCATTACACAAATTTGATAGTACACTAGTCCAATTGACTTGGTCTGTAATAGGTAAAGAAAGAAGATTTTTTTTTGTTTTAGCAGAAAAAGCTTACATGTGATAAAAAGAATATTGCATTTGTGTCTTTCTATATTGAATTTATTAAACCAGCTGAATAAAATAATGAAATGCGAGGTTCTGCCGAAAAGACACTCACGTAGTATCCATTATATAATAAGATTATTGACGTACACAAAAAAAAAATAATAATAACCTTTATTTTCAAGTTTTCATTGGTATTTTATGAAGGTTAAGAGAAAAAACAAGAAATATCTTAAAAAAAGATCGTCGGCGAAATGTAGTAAGGCAAGAAGTTTATGAAGTTTTCTATCCTCTATCTAACATTTTGCAAATAGCAAAACTAAACACCACACTTAAAAATCTTTAAATGGTTCCTTTTAATTTTTCACAAAAGTTCGTAGGTATGCAATTTTATTTCGTTTATTCTACGACAAATACTCTACCTAGAATACTTTAATCAATCGGTTACTATAGAAGGCTATCGGCTGCCTAGAAGACTTTAATCGATCGGCTACCTAGAAGACTTTAATCGATCGGCTACCTAGAAGACTAGTCACAACCATAATCATGTGATAGGCAGACTGCATTCAGGTCTTTCTGTAAATTGATATATGTTGGTACTTAAATAGGTTTTTATTATATGATAAACACTTTTTATGACATTTCACTCAGCATTGTACTATCAAGAGAGTGAAGAAATAGAAACTCTCGTCCAATCAGGCAGAGTGTTGCATAACTCTTTCATTTTGATAAATTATCAATAATGTGTTATCAAGTAGTCTGATTTGCAAACTTAAGTCACGTGGCACGGGCCAGTCCAGGTCACAAATTCGTTCGTCGAAAAATCGACTCATATCGAAAAAAATTGCCGGATATTTAAATCACAGGTACTTAATTGAAGCTCTATCAATAAATATATGCATTATCATATCCCACCCACTTAATATACTTTTCAAGAGATCTAACCTGCATATATACATTTTATTGATTAAGCTGCAAACACCTGTGCTTAAATGGAAAAAAATGGAGAAATTTGTTCAGCCCAAATTGCATTAGTTACGACTAATACCTACGTAAGTTAAGAAAAACTTCTCTGAATAATTAATAGCATGATTTTACGATAAAATGCCATAAAAGAAAACCCGTATCGTTCTATTAAATTATGCAAGCGTAATTCCCTTTACAACCAGAAGAAGCATGTTTTACTAGTTAATTGTCTTATCACAATAAAGTGATTTCAAGATTAATTTAGACCAAAAAAAAAAAAAGAAGAAGACAATTGTATTCAAGATAGCGGAAACAAGTTACTGCATGTGCGCATGTGAAAAAAGAACAAAACGAATGGAAGCCTTGTCTTAATCAAAGTACTGAGTACACTACTGATAGAAGGTGATTTATGTTAGTACGTGTATGAAAAGAATCCATTCCAAAAATGGCACAAGCGCTAACAGCGCTTTGGCAGTTAGAAACTCAAACCATATAGATTTGATTCGGTGAAAGAGTAAACCAAATTTTCCAGTCTGTAACGATAATGTTGTCAGAGGTGGTAAATTATTCCGCATTGAACTACAATGTACAGCGGATAGATGTGAAATAGCTGTTATGCGCAGTGACAGAGAGAAGGGAATCACCTTCCAAAAATCAATAACTAATAAATTAGAACATTTTGTTTATACTTTATGCATGAACGCCGAAATATCAATATAGTCCTATAAGGAATATTGACAAGATATCCAAAATCTTCAGTTCTTCTGCTCTCAGCATGTTATCTATTTTCAGGCAATTAATACAATTGACAATGTCATGCACATTTCAAGAAAAAAGACCTTTTGCAGATTTTCTCCTTAGATAAGGATAACCTTGTATCACATGTCCAGGATTTTTTTTTTCAAAATACATATTCCACATGCATATGTAATATCCGGATTTGAGCCGCACCATGAGAAAACCAACATAGTGCAATTGCGTCCAGCATGGATCCAGACCAGCCTGCGCATCCATGCAGTCTGGTCAGGATCCATGCAGTTCGCTTTCAAAGCCTATTGCAATTAGAGAAACCGTTAGCGAACAGCATGGATCCTGACAAGACTGCGCGGATGTGCAGGCTGGTCTGGATCCATGCTGGTCGCAAATGCACTATGTTGGTATTCTCATTGTGCGGCTCAGTTTTGATTTGTTTACTGACTGCTTACCTTGTTCTTTGAGACATTTAACGAAAAGAATGTTCTACATCTTGCAGAGATGGTAATTTTTTTGTAAAGTTTTTCTTGTTTTGTGAGGCGTTAGATTTTAAGCATTTTATTTCATAAAAGGTGAATTGTTACTTGAAAAATGATTGGTGGATTTTTTTTACTTATAAGCTTTTATGTTCTAGCAATAAAACATAAAATCATTTATCATGACCAACATTAAAAATTTAGGAAAACTGGAAGATTTATCTGTTGAGTTCATTTCCATTGTCCTATGTACCACAGTTATCTTATTGTAGAAAAGATAAAACTTGTGTCTGTTAGATCAAATTACTTATATGCCATAGCAGTATTTTTGTGAACTTGTATACATTTATTTAATTTGGTAAGAAATGCATTGTTCTAGCTTTTGGCAACAAAGACACATTTGAAATTAACCTTTAGTCTGCTGGCGGCGAGTTATTCTGTCCTTGCGATCACTGCATACACATCCGTGCAGGCTAATTATGGTCTGCACTTTTCGCCATTCATTCAGTATCATTTTGGTGAGCACCCCTTTTATGATTAAATTATCACCTTTGAGATGCAGTAGAAAATGGAAGAATAGAAGATGTAAAATATGTATGGTGTGGGGAATTCCTTTTTTTTATGAAACCGGTACAGCTGGTTCCAGGCAAAAATACATCGAGTGCCTGCCATAATTATTGCATCAAGCATTTGGAATATCGAGCTCTTGACTTCCAATGTTCGACTTACCATTTCGAGCTTTTTACTTATCATTTCGTGCATGCAACATATTTTAGAGAGTCACGGCTTAAGCTATCATAACTAAAATTATGTCGCACTCAAGACAATATGTGTACTCCTAGAATTATACGTCAAAGTAAAAAGTCAAGTGATTGAGGTAATACGTCAGTTGTTTGGATAATAAGTCATAAGTCGAACGTTCAAGATGGTCCGATATCATAAAGATAAACTCGTTTATTACATACTTGTTTCAGTTTCCCGTTAAGTTACAATGGTACCGGAAACGTCAATATTTTTCCATACACTGAGTTACCTTACGGCAGTTAAACACGTTGAAGAAATAATTTGTTTTAAGCATTATCAGTTTAGTCAGTAAAACAGAATGGGGTGTACGTAGGTATGTGTGAATAATTTTGAAGAGTGTGAAGCTGGCGACATTCGACATTGGACATTGGAGAAACAACATTGGACATTTAAAACGTGAATTTGGCTGCGAGAAGTTAAACACTCGACATTGGACATTCACAACAAAGACGATATTGAACATTCAAACCCAAAACTACATTGGACATTCAAACAGAAAACAACACTGGACATTCGAAACAGGAACGACATTGGTCATTTGAAACAAGAAGACATAGGGCATTCGAAACAAGAATCGAATGTCCAAGGTCGTTCCTGTTTTGAATGTCCAATTTTGTTCTTGATTCGAATGTTCAATTTTGTTCTGCATTCGAAAGTCCAATGTCGTTCTGGATTCGAATGTCCTATGTCGTTCTTGATTCGAATGTCCAATGTCATTCTTTAGTCGAATGTCCAATATCGTTCTGTGTTTGAATGTTCAATGTCCATCTTGTTTCGAATGTCCAACGTCGTTCCTGTTTTGAATGTCCAATGTCGTTCTGGGTTAGAATGTTCAATGTTTTTTTTCGAATGTCCAGTGTCGAATGTTTAACTTCTCGCCAACTTCACGCTTTAAATATCCAATGTCCGTTCTCTTATCAAATGTCCAATGTCCAATGTCGAACTTCTCCGTGTGTAATATTGTAAAGTTGAATAATAATATATGTTAATACAAATAAAGGACATATCGTTCACTTTAAACCCAAACATGTGCTAAGGTTATATTTACAGTTTACATGTGGGTAAAATGATAAGCTCAATAAAAAGTCACACTATTAACCCTTAGCCTGCTGGCGGCAAGTGATTCTGCCTTTGCGACCAGTGCAGATCAAGATCAGTCTGCACATCTGTGCAGTCTGTTCATGATATGCACATTTCACTATTCAGTCAGTATCTTTTTAGTAAGCACCCCTTTTAACAGTTAATGGTACTGTCCAAATTGAAAGATGGACAATTTCATTATAGAAATTTAGCGGGGTAAGGGTTAATGACAATATGATTATTCGAGTTTGTGTTGGCCCTCTTGAATTCAACAAATCAAAATGACCGAATGTCGTATTGGTCAGGTGTCTCATATTGGCCTTGATTTTCTTATACAGACTCAGCTGAGCTTGGTAATGGATAAACCTGTTTCATATGGTATGCACAAACAAACTCGTCTTACACACAGGAATGTAAGACGATCCATTATAGAGCCACGTTACCGCCTGAACAGTGATTCTCGAGTCCGATACATGTATTTCTATCCACACCTTCAACCAGTGAAATATTCTTATAACATTGGGAAATCCCTTATAAATCTTTATATCAAGCGAGTAGGAGATTGGCCCGCGAGGGCCGCAGTCCCAGTGTTTCGGAAACTTTGCTAGACTATTGACCGGCAAACCAATTCACAAAGTGTATATTATTGCCTATATAACAGATGTTTACTCTCATTGCGTTAAGGTGATGACACACATATCAAGTGTAAAATTAATCATATTTCATTGAGCTATATTATTACTGTAACCATGGTAGCCACAACATCGGTCAATATAACAGAATTTATATAGATTAAGCCAATGTGAATTCCATTGGTTCGTATAACATGTACTACATCATCTAAGTGATATTTTGTCATCGGAAACATTAACATTTGTTAGCATTGAGGTATCAAAAGTACTAGTTCATTGACTTTCGGAGAAAATAGCTTAAATGTACGACTGAAAAGTCGTTATAGTATTGTGTATTGTCGAAAAAGGTCTTATATTCAGTTTTTCTTTCTATAAAATGTCTTCACGAGAAAATCTCAAACTAGCTCTATATATTAATATCAAGCTGAAATGATATTGTTGTTAGGTAACAGGGCAAACCCAAATTATTCTCTCGTCTACTCTAATATTTTCACGGGAAAAAAATAGGGTTTTAGATTAAATTGTTAATCTAGATCTATATAAAGAGATAAACTAAAATGAAAATTAAGTATAAGAGATACATGCATTGGTAGACATAGGGAGAAGGAAGTCTTGAATGATAAAAACCCTCATACTTAGCAAAACCATAGCCCAGAGTACAGGAAAAAGAAGGGAAAGGAAAACACTTCCGTTCCTACCGACCTTATTTTTGTCTTGCCACATTGTATTTTGGTCTAATAACTTATCCAGACTGCGGCCTCCAGAACATGACCAATCAAACACACTATACCGACCCGTATGATTCTGCATCCTTAAGACTCGTAAACTTGTTAAAGAGAAATGAGCCGCACCATGAGAAAACCAACATAGTGGCTTTGCGACCAGCATGGATCAAGACCAGCCTGCGCATGCGCGCAGTCTAGTCAGGATCCATGTTGTTCGCTAACAGCTTCTCTAATTGCAATATTCTTTGAAAGCGAACAGTATGGATCCTGACCAGACTGCGCAGATGTATTGGCTGGTCTGGATCCATGCTGGTCGCAAACACAGACACTTGGGGTTCGGACCCCCACATACCCCCATTCTCCTCCGCCCCTGGTTAAGTTTAGCCAATATTTTTTAGCATTTTACCATGTATTGAACATAGGTGACGATCATAAAACGCATTTTGTAACATTTCAGCGTGTTTTAAAAAAAATGTATTTTACCATCAATGCTCTCAATATTACAAGATTTGAAACATCGCACGAACACTAGGGAAACAATAGCCAGTTAAACTTTTAAATGAACCCCTACCAATGAATCACTGGTATCAATCGTCAGATCTGTTACCATTCTGTCAAATGAAACCAGTCCCGACAACTGTCATTTGTATTCCGACGAGAAATTAATAAATAATATAAATCAATCAATCTAAATTCTATGGAACATTTCCTTGCGAATTGATCCCTGCTTTGAACTGCGCATATCGTTGCCGGGTACAAAAATTGATACCGTTTCGACTACATTATACCGGATTATCGCTACAGCGCGTGTTACACGAGGTTTGTTTATATAACGAAGTGATGATCTTGTTTAACAAAGCCGTAAGAGTATCAATTTTGGAACCCGGTTTAAGACATGCGCTACACAAAGCGGGGGTCCAGCGCAAGCAAGTGTTCCCATTGTTCGTGCGATGTTTCATATCTTGTAATATTGAGAGCATTGATGGTAAAAATACATTTTTTAAAAACACGCTGAAATGTTACAACATGCGTTTTATGATCGTCACCTATGCTCAATACATGGTAAAATGCTAAAATATATTGGCTAAACTTAACCAGGGGCGGAGGAGAATGGGGTGTGTGGAGGTCCGAACCCCAAGTGTCTGTGGTCGCAAAGCCACTATGTTGGTTTTCTCATGATGCGGCTCAAATACAAAATCATAAATTGATGAAAACAAAGAATACAAAACAACCCAAACTGAAGTCAGATCTATTCAATCAATACATTAATCTACGGTGTCAAACAGTGCGAACTATATTTTAAAATAGAGTTTTAATGTTTTATATTGGAACACTTTTTCCCTGAAAGAAAAAATAGGCGTGTTAAATTCGTTAGTTTTTTTCTCATTTTACGTCAGTTTTGCATAGATATTCCACTAAAAGTAACTGTAGAAAAAACAATTGTTTTGTACAGATGAATGTGCATTATAAAAGATGTGACTCTACCATTTATATGTCAATCGCATATTTAACTTCACGAAGTGGCAAGATCATAAGGTACTATAATTCTAAAAGCTAACTGCCGGGAAACCTAAACTTGTGTTTACACAATCCTTGAATTGTTTTACTAGGGGGCATGATAAAGCATTATTGTTCGTCTTTTTTTTCCAGAAAGAAGTTGCCCATCCTGAAAATGCGACAAACCGAAACAAATCAATGCCCAGCACAGATTTGAGCGTGCAATATAAATTTACTTTATAACGACAGAACATTATCTATTGCTTTTTTTATTCTAGTGAGATTGCCCCAAGAATCACGCCGTTCGATACGTTCGTCAATAACGCTAACCAAATGTCAAGATCACCGGGCCGATACACAGAAACAGGACGAGATAATTAAGTGTCATTATTATTTCTGTTTAATGTCCTAAGAAAATCTTATAGTATCACGTTCAGTATTAATTCCACAGTGTCTTACCAACCGTTTCCATAATAGTTCCAAATTTGTAGAAGTCACGCACACTTACAAAGAACATTTTGTTCTTAAGTTTGGATTATTTTGTTCACAAAGAGATAAAACATTTAAATCTGGATTCGTACTCATGCTTTGAAGTTGTTATTTCTTTGCAAGCACTACCATGCTTCCTTGAACGAAGTTGCGAAATGCTACTGTATCCATTCAATGCGTTTTAAGAGTGAATTTTAAACTAAGTTTTATTTTGTTTTTTTTTTTTTTTTTTTTTTTTTTGTTGGATTTTACGTCGCACCGACACATGATAGGTCATATGGCGACTTTCCAGCTTTAATGGTGGAGGAAGACCCCAGGTGCCCCACCGTGCATTATTTCATCACGAGCGGAAATAATGCACGGAGGGGCACCTGGAGTCTTCTTCCACCATTAAAGCTGGAAAGTCGCCATATGACCTATCATGTGTCGATGCGACGTTAAATCCAACAAAAAAAAAAAAAAAAAAAAAAAAAAAAAACAAAAAAACGTTTTGCCGGTCACATGGTAATAACATACGCTCAAGACGTTTTATAATTCTTATTTATATTTCATTTCGGCAAAAACAACAGAAGCAACCAAGGAAGAACAGATAAAAATACCAAGTGGGGACATACGACTAGACATTGTCTGTGAAAGCCCACGGTTTGGGTTATTAACCTTTAGCCTGCTAGTGGCAAGTGACTGCTTTTGCGACCAGTGCCTGCACGTCCGCGCAGGCTGAAAATGGTATGCACTGTTCGCTATTCGGTCAATAAATTTTCACTGAACACCCCTTTGAATAATAAATGGTACTGCCCAAATTGAATGATGGACCACTCCATTTTAGAAATTTAGCAGGCTAAATGTCAAAACAGACCCTATTGCAACACTGATACTGATAACCCGCCGTTCTAGAGGTCGATGGCTATTGGTATAAGGTAAAGATTTCTCACGTGCAGTGACGTGGTAGATTTTGGAGAAGCTGTGTCCTTGCTAAATATCAGAAACATCAGAAATATGTAATATATTCAAAAAATGGTAGAGAACATTGTAGAAATAAGTTTTTCTTCAATATAATATTATATAACCCAGAAGAAGAATAACCCATTTAAATAAGAACCTTTGGAAGCAAGTCATATAATGTCTGTCTGTTTGTATCTCACATCTTGTGACGTAGGTTAATGTCGGAGAAACATATATATGATGCAAATGCATGAAAAAAAAAACAACTGCATAAGGTACATACTGAATCTCTTTCTTAAATATGAAAATGTTTAGGTATCTAAGTGTGCACTTAAAAGCATTAATTCCGGCCCGTCTGGACGGGTCAGTATTACAATAAGATCTTTGTTTAAAACAAAGAACAAATGCAAATGCAATAGTAAGCTTAGAAACAGCTTTTGCAATATATTAACCCAAAGTCACTCTTGTCAAAGTCTAAATGAAAGTTGTATCTTTTATTTCGTATCTGCTCGGTGGTATAGTTACAATTCTTTCAGTTTCAGTAATGTAGAACATTAGCATAATCGACTAGATTTTTACAAAACCCTAATTAGTCTATTCCGTGATTCACCAACTTTTAAGGTCAGAATCCCACATTTTCAACAGGGTTTTGTAACATTTTACACGGTTTGTTATCTATAACACAGATAATATAACTTAATGCTAGATTACGGATCCTTAGTTATATTTGCCAATGTTTTACATAATAACGAACAGGGCATCACCTTAACAAGTAAAATATCACCGCAAAGGTATCGTTCTTTCGGGTTCAAGAATTTTCGAGGATATGAAATTCTAATAAGAATGAACAAAAGGAATTGATGACAGTGTGACTATTGCTAACAGTCGGATGTGTACATCAAAATTAGCGTTCCGAAAGCACGGGTTCTAATTAGCGCCAAACATGGACTTTAAAAAAAACAGGCTATGCCAGGTCGTTTGGTTTTCTGTGCATTCGGGTCGCTATGACATTTGCAAATAAATTATGTGTAACTATAACTTCCTTCTAAAAATAATGGATTTTCTAGTTTGTTATTACACTGATGTACCAGGAAACTTTATCAAAATAAGCATAACTGTAGATTGCGCATCCTTGACCAGTCTTATAAAAACATTTTTTTAACAAAATAATGTAACAAGAAATGGAAAAAATGCATTTTAACATTTTTATAGCTTGATTACAGAACAACTGGGAACAAAACAGACCTTTTCACCTGCTAAAGCTGTAAGAGTGATAAACACGGATATGTTAAAAGTTAGACTAGCTCCTAGACTATGATATATCTTTTTACAATTTTATGATTGAATGTAGTGAACTGAGCCAGTCTATATCCTGTGTCCAACATCAGTCCTGTGTAAAAATCTCAAAAATAGACTGGCTTTTGTCTCTATGAAATTGAATTTGTCAAAAAGGGAAAAATATAGAAATATAGTTATTATCAGTCTAGTGGCTAGTCTAGTTAAAAGTGTGTAGCAGTTGAGGGCCAAAATGTAAATTTTTCACAGATAAACAGCATTTTAGTATTGACATTTTTAGTCAGTAATTGTACATTAATTATAGGTTATTGGATTTATATCGAGAAATATACACACGTTCTGCAGTGGAAAAAATAAAACAAAGAACTTATAAACGCGACAACACATGTGAAATTGACACCATAAATTCCGTTGATGTTAAATTGCGTTGAATTACAATGTAGGGATAACGCCCTACGGGCTCGGGCACCAACCAATCCCTCGGGATTCTGCAGACGTTATAACACGAAATGAACATGCGCTAACTCTATTCTAGCATAAAACGCGGAAAAATACTAATAAATGAATACATCCTACCTCAACGTCATTAAATTTCCATGAAATGCGCGGGAATATGTGAGTTATTTTTACGTTGACGTCATTTTGTTTTGAATTATCCGTTTTGGGGCCGAATGACGTTTACGCTTTGCCACAGAACTAGCATATATAAAAGGTGTTATAACAGCACGTGAGCGCGAGAATCTCTCTGTTAACACACGATTTCTCTCCTGTTAAAACACCCCCGAAATGTAACATTCTAGCATAAAACTGCTGTTATTGTCACTTTTCGGGGGTATTTTAACAGGAGAGAAAACGTGTGTTAACAAAGAGATTCTCGCGCTCGCGTGTTGTTATAACACCTTTTGATATATGCGCGTTCCGTGGCAAAGCGTAAACGCCATTCAGCCCCAAAACGGATAATTCAAAACGAAATTACGTCAACGTAAATTCTAGCATAAAACTGCTGTTCTTGTCACTTTTCGGGGGTGTTTTAACAGGAGAGAAAACGTGTGTTAACAGAGAGATTCTCGCGCTCGCGTGCTGTTATAACACCTTTTTATATATGCGCGTTCTATGGCAAAGCGTAAACGTCATTCGGCACCGAAACGGATAATTCAAAACGAAATGACGTCAACGTAAAAACAACTTAGACATTCCCGCGCATTTGGTGGAAAATTAATGAGAGAAATTGTTGAGAGACATTTTATCCATTTATCAGAAGTTTCTACGCGTTTTATGCTAGAATAGCGTTAGCGCATGTTCATTTCGTGTTATAACATTTGCAGAATCCCTCGGGAAAAAAACAACACAGACATTCCCGCGCATTTCGTGAAAATTAAATGTCGTTGAGTGACAATGTATTCATTTATCAGTTTTTTACGCGTTTTATGCTAGAATAGCGTTAGCGCATGTTGATTTCGTGTTAAAACATCTGCAGAATCCCTCGGGATACGTTGGTACCCTCGCCCTAACGGGATCGGGCACCAACCAATCCCTCGGGAGTCTGCAGATGTTATAACACGAAAAAACATGCGTTACCCCTACAATAACAGCAGTTTTATGCTGGAATGGAACTTGACGTTCAAATACAGGGTGCATGACGTAATTTATGGCGTGAATTTCACATTTGTTTTCGCGTTTATAATTTATTGTGATGTTTTTGGAAATGGTATACATTTCGTACAAATGAATATGCATGCTATTTATTATGAAAATATTTTCTAATTAATCTATGAAAAAGAAAGCTTGAAGAGGGATTAATGTAATTTTGTAATAGTTTTGATATAAAATTCTGTGTATTTATATGTCGTTGAACAGAAAATAAAATACATTTAAAAATGATTACAGAAAATAAATGAGCCGCACCATGAGAAAACCAACATAGTTCGTTTGTGACCAGCATGGATCCAGACCAGCCTGCGCATCCGCGCAGTCTGGTCAGGATTCATACTGTTCGCTTTCAAAGCCTATTGCAGTTAGAGAAACTGTTAGCGAACAGCATGGATCCTGACCAGACTGCGCGGATGCGCAGGCTGGTCTGGATCCATGCTGGTCGTAAACGCACTATGTTGGTTTTCTCATGGTGCGGCTCAAATTAGGACGGAAAGGTGTCCGTTGATGTGTCCAAATGGAATGTTTTAGTATGTTTAGACTTATAGAATTTGTAGACCCATACGACATAAGCGTAGGAGCAAAAGAGAGAGAGGAGAGAGAGAGAGAGAGAGTGAGAGAGGAGAGAGAGAGAGGGGGGGGGGCGGGGGGGGGAGCGGGGTGGTAGGGAGGAAACCGCCAGACTAAAAAGTTAGCTGAAACAATGTGTTATGTTTAAATAGCTATAATATAAAACCATACATACTGACCAAGCACATAATTTGAATTTTATGTCTATAATTCCACGAAAACATAATCATATATAATTATACATTTAAATAAACAAGAATATTGAGTATGGACAGAACAATAAAATATTCTGAGACAAATACTTCACTTGGTGGGAGACGGTATACTTTTTCGCATTCCCGTTTATAAAGTTACTGTCATTGCGATGGACAATGCATTTCTTTGTACAATTTAAATTTCGCAAAAAAAAATATGTTTCCGATTAAAACATCAATTACAAATTGTTTTTGTATGTTAATTATATTGATAACGTTTTAAGAAAAGAATAGTTTTTTTGGAACTCACCATTTTCAATCCCGTGTTTTTCGTTTTGTATTGTCTTCCAAAAATATCTCACTTTATTTACAGGAAACTGTTCTTGATAATATTCCAAATGAATCGTCACAAAGTCACACTTATATATTTTTCCATGTTTAACAAGGTACAGCTGTGCTGTAAAACATTTGAATATATGCGGTAATTCTTTATAGAAACAATATGAGTTGTTTATTTTTTGTCAAGTGAATAATTGAAATACAAATTTTATGAAACTTAAAATGCATAAAAGTATATTATTTCCAATGATATGTGTCAATATTTTTCGCTTTCCCCTTCTTGAAAAATAGAAATGTTACAAATACGTATAAAGTAATCTGATTTTTTCTGTTTTTTGATACATGAATCATCAAAGTTGCGCTATAAATGATAATTTGCGTTTTTATTTACAAATCAATGCAGTCCCTGCGTCTTTTACCTTGCGATAAACGTTTTGTATTCTGATGCGAATAAGTCTATAATAAATAATTGATCAGCAAGTTCTCAGTGCTACATTTGACACTCTGCTTTTGTATTGGGTACATTTAATGCTTGTATACTATTGTAGCCATGGTAATGTTGGTACTCGTAACTAACCGTAATTGCGTCGGTTCTCGTTACTAACTATTGGATGTTCAAAAATTAAGTTTATAAAATAGCTGATGAAACATGGCAGCTAGTGCCAACTAAAACTGGAGAAGACAGTTCTTTACCTTTTTTACTTTCAAACAAGTGCTAAGCATTTTGTCTTAAAAATACAATAATGCTGTTACTTTTTTTTCAATTAGGACGAATTTTAATGCACATAATAAAACTTGCTAGAAATTGTGAAAAGAAAAAACAAAGCAAAAACTAAAAAAATAAAATTATGATAAAATTGAGCCAGTGCGCAGGCTGATCTGGATCCATGCTGGTCGCAAATGCACTATGTTGGTTTTCTCATTGTGCAGCTCTAATAGAAAATGGAATATCAGAATGCTATAAAACACGCTGCTTCAGTCTAAACTGTATGCCATGTTGTTTTGCTTTGATCAAACAGTTAGGCAGAACGATGGTCAAGACGTTTTGGCTCTGCCGCAGCAACCCTGGAGTCACTGGTTCAAAAATCACTTGGGTCATGCCTGTGTAGCTCCTGACATGATAGCGGTAGATGGTTTTCCACAAGAAGCTGAAATGAAATAGATTAAACTTGCAGAAAATGGCCCTACTGCAGCATCCCCAGACCTTTATCCTTCTCGCCATTGTAAAACATTTCGATATAAAGTTAAGATTAGTTTGAATAAATGTGTCTTTTGTTAATTAGAAGCGGAAACAATTGGTTGCGATCATTTGGACATAATGGCATTTTAGTGATCGCCAATCAATCAAACGATGCTGTTGCACGCGTGTTAAGATATATTCAAATGCATTTACTGGCATTTTAAATAATAAATGATCATTAACAACGTGCAGATTATGACAAAGTAAAGCAGAACAAAATAGATTTTTTTGATAAAACGGCTCATTTATTTAATTATTTCTGACATACAAACAAGCAAAATTCTAAACATGATGATTAAAAATTCTTCACGCAGGGTATATAGCAAATCGGAAATGTGTAAAATGAAAGTAATTGAGCCGCGCCATGAGAAAACCAACATAGTTTGCGGCCAGCATGGATCCAGGCCAGCCTGCGCATCCGCGCAGTCTGGTCTGCATGGATGCACAGGCTGGTCTGGATCCATGCTGTTCGCTAATGGTTTCTCTAATTGCAATAGGCTTTGAAAGCGAACAGCATGGATCCTGACCAGACTGTGCGGATGCGCAGGCTGGTCTTGATCCATGCTGGTCGCAAACACACTATGTTGGTTTTCTCATGGCGCGGCTCAAATGGTACTAAAAAGAAAAACCAACATGTTATTAACACGACCAGATATAAATTGTGTTTGTATGCAACTGAAAATCGCTGTTAATAAGTCACAGCTATTTCTTCATTGCGCCAAACATTAAAGCGGTGCAAATGACAAATAAAAAAAATCAGACAGTGATTTTCTCTTCAATAAAAAACATTTAACGCTTGCCCAGATGCATGTAATTATTTTATCACCCGGACGGAGACCAAGGATATATATCTTATTCAACGACAAATCACGGTTTAGGTTACATTATTTCTTAATTTTATAGATGTTTTTTTTTTCAAGATTTACAAGTATAAGTTACGTATCGTCAAAAAGACGTTACAGTGTTAAATGTGATCAGCTACGTCCCTTGATGGTGAGACACGTGTTCTTCTGCTCATGTAAAATCTTGAGCTATTTTTATTAAATTTTGGATTATATGGCTTGAAAGTGGACTAAATTTTTTGTCATTTTGGACAATGTATAAAAGGTCTCATCTGTCAAGTGCAAACCACTCCAAAAAGAATATTGGAACTAAAAAAAGGGAGAAAATTGAAACGGTTGGCTAGTTCGCCATTGCAAGAAACCAACGATTCAAACATGACTTATGGAATTTCTATGAACACTTCATCTAACATAAACACTCATGTAAGTGAACATTTACCAAACTTTAGCCTGTAACATAGCAAAATTGAATTGTATCATTGAAAAGTTTTGTAACTATCTCCACTTTTTTTTGGTTCCATTGAGACCCTGACAACATCTGATAATACTGTGTAAATTGTAACTATTTTCACTTACTAAATTTCATTGTGCCTCTGATAACATTTATTGATAACTGAATATAATTCTTTTCGTTTGTTTACCAATATTTCATATGTGGTTGCATACAATGTTTAATGCCGAAATAAACGTATTGCATTGTATTGTATTGTACTGTAAATACATATTAAATTTTCTTAATGAAAGCAGAATTCTAAGCTATACACATCATGAAATAATTACTATAAAATTTTGGTCCACTGTTCGGGAAAAGGAATCTATATGACAGATTAGGAGTGCCTTTAGAAGTGCCTCAGAAACATATGTTTGAGTTTAGATTATATTTCAGAATGAACTCAGTAGATCTAATATAAATACAAACAAAATAATATCAAAGACATATCAAATAGAGACATTCGTGAGTTCAGACGCTTCGTCAGGGTGACGTCACACTGGAAATCATCGCCATTCAAGAAAGATCACTAATAATTCAGGATTTATTTCTGGGCGTTAATAGTCTCTTTCATAACATAATATAAGCATTTTATATACAAATGTGTATAATGATTCAAGTTAGATTCAAATATCTGTTCTGATCTTTTTTGTATCACGGATTTATATAGCGCTTTTCAAATTACATACTCTTGCTTTCTAACGGCTTGTTCGGCTGTTGGATCTTGCAGACATGGTTCATGGCATATCTTCTTGAAGAGGACTTTAGCAGCTATTTGAAGCATTAAACATGTGTAAATTCCCGAAATCATACTAAGTGTCATCGCTTCCGAAAACACTTCAATATGGCTTCGAGTGTACTTCTTGAACGACCCTCTCTCAGACATTGTATCGATCACTGCTTGTTGATGATACAAAATAATTAGCTTCTACTTATTGGTTCTGTTTAATTGGCAATCCGTATATCGATATTATATACCTTGTAAATACATATTTCCATATACATTATGCATACTTATTTGTTAATGTGTAGTTACATTATTGCAACATATGTTCACGATATATATAACCAGTCTACCAAGTGACGTCATGCCATATCTCTTTATTATAGGTCTACCAGGAAAGTAGCAATGGGAATTGAATTATTTCTTTGTATTTTTTTTTTATAACAATTTAGTTTTATACAGCACACATAGAAATAAACTGCATTTTTCAAACAATGACATATTTTCTAATATTTCGTTTTCTTTCCCTTTTCGTTTCTTTTCTTCAGTCTTGAAATTTAAATTTTCATATTCTTAAAGTTGAAATTTTGTCGAACCCGTCATTAACGAATAATAATTGATTTGTTTTTTCAGTTGCAAATACTCTCTAACCGGGTTTTCCAATCTGAATATTATCAATAAATCACCAGTGACAGATTATAATAATCTGTAATATTATTTCTCCTTTAATAAACACAAGAGTCAGTGCCCTTGTTATCGAAATGCACAGCTTAGTTATATACTGAGTCTTGTTAGAGCACAGATTGATACGGAAGTTTAGCGCAGTTCACTCTACACAGACATGTATCCCCTAGGTTATTGAACAGTGCCTAAAACTGCTTCGCCAAAGAAAAGAAAATGGGGAAAAACAAAGGTACTGTCGTCAAAATAATGAATAAAACAAAGAAACGCCAAAGGACGGACGTTCCTATAGATGTACAATATCACAATTGATTAATTGAATAATTGATAAACGATCTCCTTTGCGGTACGACCGGGGAGGTAAAATTGTTCACGGGTCAACATCTAGATTTAAAGGTGGTCATTTGGATTTTGGTTATGAAATGGAATTGTTAGAATCTTTTAAAATAAATGATTAGGAATTATTTATTTACACTGCGCTGAGTGTGTTTATTTTTCTTTCTTAGATATTTTTCTACGAAGATAGATGAACATAATTTGCGTAATGAATTATAATGATATATTAAGTATAATTATCTTTACATGCCAATGATGAGCATTATAATTTTTTAACAGCAACTGAAAAACAAGTTTAAAAATAAAATTCCATTCCCACCCTTGTCACATTAATTAAGTAACAGGAGAGGATAGAAGAGGAGGATTTTTTCATGTTCAATTTATTAGATTCATAAAATGTGAGGCTCTGTCGAACATTTTATCAATTTTATTCCACGAGTTCAATAAATTCAGTGTGGAAAGACACAAATGTAATATTCTTATTATCAAATGAAAAACTTTTCCTACTGAAACATCAAAATTTTTTCTTTCTATACCTGTTATACACCATGTTTATTTGACCAATGCCTCCTGTACTTAAAACTGAAACTACGCCAACGGCAAAGCGTTATTACACTAGGGTATCTCAGCAAAATTATTTAAGGTCTGTGAAATTATTTAATGAGTTTATTTCACGCCCACGACATCAAACGTGTGATAAAGTTATTTTTAGTTCTAAAGTTTCAAGCAGTTTAAAAACTTGGCAAGCTTTCCGATTTTTTTTTTGTAATAAGAAAAAAGAAATACACATTTTCCCCCAGTGATTTTACCGTAAACGAAAGTTGTTAAGCATATTATAAAAGATAACCGAATACCAGGCACTGGAAATTTCTGAGATGCTCTTGAGTGTCTCCCACTTAACTAAGGGGCCAGTACTGGTTCTTCACAGGAAAGACGGCTTCGTGTGTATCGGTGCTTTACACGGGCACATTAAAGAACACAAAGAGCTAGGCTAAGCTAAGCCGGACAGGCCTGTATCTAAAAGAGATTTCTCTTTCTCTCTCTGTTCCGGGAGCTTTGTCTCTCTCTGTCCCTCTGGTTAGATCGCTAGATGTGAATTTGACGTCCTGAGTGGCTGCCTTTGCGTTATATAAAGCGCTTTTGGGCATGTTTATTATGAAAAGGGCGCTATATAAATCTGGTATATTAATAATAGTATATGAAATGTGATAGGGGTTATAAAATGTTACTTAAATGTGATTAGCCACCTTTAAGCATAGTAAAAGAAAAATGTTCTTTGCTAGTAAATTTAAATTTCAACATTGATACAACAGATAAAACAAAAATGCATGTGAAGTGTTAGCAAGAAAATCGATGGGTTTCAAACAAAAAGTTTTTATTTACAGTGGAAAGTTTAAAAGATTTATATTTTACAGACACAACTACAAAATGTCAACATAGCAGCTAACATGTTATTGTTGTATGTGGTTTATAACAAATTAAGTTCACTTCCGTTGAAGTCAAGTATTAGCAAACTAACGTCCTAAATAGAGGATATTTGTTTGTCTCAGTGTAAGACTGAAATATCTTTCACGAACACCAGATGCAATATTTTCATCAATGGCATAGCCACGATGTTCATGAGTGAAAGCTATTTTGATCTTACATGTAAAACAAACAAATTTTCTTTTTTATTTCATGTTTTGACTAAGTTTACCCATTTTATAGTTTCTTACTAGTGAAAAATATATATATCTATAGTATACAAATTATATTAAAGCCTTTTGCGTGACATTAATACATTACGTTATTGGTTCAAGGCATTATAATACAATTGCGGAACTGTGTTAAATTTGGCTTTTGATGTATCAAAATGAGAAAAATGTCTAAATGAGTGCGGTTTTCTCAATTGGTTATAGACGTTGATCAAAACATCTTGTCATCTAATATGATATGGTTCACTTTAATACAGTTTTCTACTTCATTCGTGATTTTGAAACCGGAACTGAGCTACAACAACAGTAGCGAATCTACAACAGAAATAACGTCAATACAGATGAATGATGATAATTTGACATTCAATGAAATATGGGAAATTCTTAATAAATTCTACATTTAATGCAATATCGCAATAATCAGCTGTTTAGCCAATACATCAGAAATGGAGGATTTATCCCGTCCTACTTTCTCTGTTTATATTTTAATGTATTAATATCCAAGATTTATACAATATGCGCCTATGTTAGCACAACATTGCGAAACGCTTATTTTGCAAAAAATACGAACGTAGGAATAAATTTTCATTGCAAAAAAAGCCTGCGTGCTACATGCATAATAAATTTTCACATAAATTTTCTGTATTAGGGTACCCCAGTCACGTTCTCAAGTCTCATTAAATAGTTATTATTCTTCCGGCACTGACATATTTCTAAGTGTTAAATTTGATGTTTTGCTTCTTTACACCTTTAATAGCGAATAAATTATATCTTTTTGACATTTTCTAAAACGTTCATCCGCCTTAAGTACGTCCTTTGGATAATGGGGATTCAATAAAAGGCTTTATTTGGTGAGAAAGTTCGATTACTTTTTCATAAACGGCATACAAAAAATTTATCCGACCTCTTGATATTTTCGTTTATTTACAACGGTGATTTATTTACAGAGCTGACAGGTTTGCTATTTACGAAACCATTGGTCTCATAAAGGTTCCCCAATGTTTCTTTTCATGTTCTACTTGTCTATAGATATAAGGCAATTAAATCTTTTGTAGGCATATTTGCTTGGAGATCTACGAGGATAAAGGGGCTTATGCTTTATCTAGTGTTCGTGATTGATAGATTTCATCAACTTGCTCGTTTTTATTAAGTATTTATTCAGATAAATGGAAATGTATTTGGTTCAAGTCCTTCAGTGGCCACTTTAGATTATAAAAGCCTCTTATAGGTCAAAACTTTCTAAAATCGAGTTACTGCAAAGTTACATAAAGATTCAAATATTTTTGAGACCCGCTCGGTCTGCTCTAATTGTTTTTCTATGATCGAAATTAATGTTGAGTACGAAGAGCCCGATGTCGCGTCACCAAAGACGTGAATAATGGCACAAATGAGCCGCGCCATGATAAAACCAACATTGTATATTTGCGGCCAGTATGGATCCAGACCAGCCTGCGCGGATCAGGATCCATGCTGTTCGCTTTCAAAGCCTATTGATGCGCAGTCTGGTCTGGATCCATTCTGGTCGCAAACGCACTATGTTGGTTTTCCAGCTCAAATGACTTGCTTGGCGATAAAGTTGGGTTCTCTGCATAACAAAATTAATGAGATGTCTCGAGCCATTAATAAAAGCTGTAGAACTTGTTTCACAATTGATTTAAATTAATCAGTAGAAACTCAATGACTGTTACAGTAGGCAAAGATTCGATTTACAGTCAATTTGAAGGAGTTTCTGTTTTGTGTTTCATCAGGACATTTTCATTGTCTTTGTTTTTGGAATTCTCTTGAAAAAAACTTGACTTACATAAAAAAGTTAACAAGTTCTTTTTTGATTTTCATTTTTTTTTTGTTCCAGCAAGGAATCTGACTTGGCGATGTGCAAAATATAAAATGTACCATAAAGGAACAGTGACTAAAAAATCGTTTTTAGCTCATCTGATTTTTTGAAAAAATATGATGAGTTATTGTCATCACTTGAGCGGTTGTCGGCGTCGGCGTCGGCGTCGGCGTTGCCTGGTTAAGTTTTATGTTTAGGTCAGCTTTTCTCCTAAACTGTCAAAGCTATTGCTTTGAAACTTGGAATACTTGTTCACCATCATAAGCTGACCCTGTATAGCAAGAAACATAACTCCATCTTGATTTTTGCAAGATTTATGGCCCCTTTTGTACTTAGAAAATATCAGATTTCTTGGTTAAGTTTTATGTTTAGGTCAACTTTTCTCCTAAACTATCAAAGCTATTGCTTTGAAACTTGGAATACTTGTTCACCATCATAAGCAGACCCTGTACATCAAGAAACATAACTCCATCTTGCTTTTTGCAAGAATTATTGCCCCTTTTGGACTTAGAAAATCAGTTTTCTTGGTAAAGTTTTATGTTTAGGTCAGCTTTTCTCCTAAACTGTCAAAGCTATTGCTTTAAAACTTGCAACACTTGTTCACCATCATAAGTTGACCCTGTACAGCAAGAAACATAACTCCATCCTGCTTTTTGCAAGATTTATGGCCCCTTTTGGACTTAGAAAATATCAGATTTCTTGGTTAAGTTTTATGTTTAGGTCAACTTTTTCTCTTAAACTATCAAAGCTATTGCTTTGAAACTTGCAACGCTTGTTCACCATCATAAGCTGACCCTGTACAGCAAGCAACATAACTCCATCCTGCTTTTTGCAATAATTATTGCCCCTTTTGGACTTAGAAAATCATTTTCTTGGTTGAGTATTATGTTTAAGTCAACTTTTCTCATAAACTATCAAAGCTATTGCTTTAAAACTTGCAACAGTTTTTCACCATCATAAGTGGACACTGAACATCAAGAAACATAACTCTATCCTGCTTTTTGCAAGAATGATGGCCCTTTTTAGACTTAGAAAATCATGGGTAGGACAATATTTCTATTACACAAAAAAAATCAGATGAGCGTCAGCACCCGCAAGGCGGTGCTCTTGTTTTTTGTTTGTTTTTGTTTTTCAGATAATATTTTAGATGACTTTTTTGTCAATGAATAGGTTCTTTAATGGTTAATTTAAAAAGGTATTTTATACAAATATAGCTATAATTGTTATAGTATATTGAGTAAATTAGAAGATCAGTTAGTCAGTTAAATTCATTAGATATTTTTCAATACCATGTCAGTTGCCTACTATAGAACATTTCTTAAGAGTATAAATATATAAGATTAATTTTGTTTTGAAATAAGTAACAGTTATTCAATAAAGTATTGGTTATGTCTTACGCTGTATCGTTTACATTTGCGAATCAATATGCTTAGATTTCACAAGTTACGCCGACAATTTGAATGTTTGGCCTTACATTTATATCGTTGTTTGAATAGTCGAGGTTATCCAGCCAGGTGAAATGAAAAAATAAAACTAAATAAATAGACTTTTAATGGTTCATCTACATTCCAATTCAATTTCTAATTTCTGTTTGTAAGCAGATGGTTTGGCAAAGTATGATAGAATGACTGTTATAAACCTTACATAATCTTAAGAAATATACGGGGATGTTTTCATTAAACATTTCCTTGCTAAATGTGTACTGTTTTTAATCGGTTGATGAAAGAAGAAGAAGCAGAAAAGACGAAGAAGAATAGTTATTTAATAAATTATTTAAGGACTCGAGACATTATGGTTGATTAAAGAGACAAAAAAGAAATCGCTTATCGGTTGGAATATTGCCACATAGAACATAAGTAGCAATAAATGAGGTCACGAAAACATGTGACAAATCGTGACTTTGAAAAAATAAATTCTTCTTGTCCAGTGGTAGAAAAAATCAGGAAAATCAATTTGAAATAAAGCTGATATTTCAAGTTGGCAATCTTACTAAAACAATATATAGACACAGTGCATGGAAGAAAGTTTACACATACGTACATGTATTTATTATGTATACATATCAGTAAAGATAAAATATGAGATATTTATGATATTCAGAAAGATGTTTTTGTCAGTTATTTAGCTATAATTTCTCTTTTACAGGCCATTTTTAATAACCTTCTTGTAATACCTTTATCATGTCTCCTTTTGGTAACAATTTAAAGGGAGTAAAAAAATCCGTTGATAATAATTTCTGCATTTTTGATTGATATACTACCTCCACATATGGTATACACATACACATTTTCAGTCAGAAATATATTACGAATTAAGGCCTGTGTGAGCCATTTTGTTCGCAGGGTCGATGATATATAAGACGCGTTGTTTGATTGGGTTTGACACCGTTTTTCAACACTGTTTCTGTTATATAAAATTACGGTTCAGCAGCGGCTACTTAACCATGACTACATATACCTAGGTCCTGCACCAAAACTGACTTGTTCTCCAAAAGTAACTAACAACTTTCCACATATGAATCAAAGGCTACTGACTGTTGTTTTTTTATCCAGAAAGTCTGACACCCTGTGAAAATGTGTACACAAACAAGCACTTTTTTCATATCTTTTTGACACATATTAACTTATCTTTAAAAATATTCTGAATCAGTTACATAAGGGTTGTTTAACGTCAACAAAATGTAATAACCACTACACATTTAAGCATGCCAGAACATTCGGATCTCAAGCAAATGGTTTTGACAATTGACCGGCAAGCATGCCAGAACATTCGGATCTCAAGCAAATGGTTTTGACAATTGACCGGCAAGCTATTCAATAAGTATTTGATTACATCATACAGGGCATCAGAAATAAATTTACATAATTTTGTTCCCCCAAGTTTTGACATTTAGTGTTGAACTATAGACCGGTCAGTAGCAGAAACTATGGACCGGTGTTATACAAGGAGTCGTGGAATAATTATTTCTTAATCATTTGATTAAATAGTTTCAACGTTCAACTAGTTTTGCCAGTGACCATGCTTACACGCAAAACACAGGTCAGTGATCGGCAGTAGTTAATAAGGTGATTAATAATGAAACGGACTAATTATTCTCCGAGAATAAAATCCTTTAAACAGCATTAAACAAAGGAGTTTTATTGAAGTAAATTGTTTCTTTTTCTTTGATCATGACGCTCACGACTGCATACACTGTGTCTTAAATGAAAGGATGTAAAGAATAGACATAACACGAATTCCCTCATTAAAAGCTATAATCAGTTTAATTTTCACGCAGTTCCTGTTGCACAAAGTCCTGTCTGTCATGCTAATGAACAATGGTAATAAAACAAATGTAAAATAAAAACAATTTATTTTAGAACTTTTAAGATAGCATAAGTTTTAAATTCACCCGCAAAAATGATTGTTACATTAACAATTACTGTTAGCCTATTAAATTACAAGAAACAGTAACTTATCTAACATACACTGCGGCTAATATTTAGACTGGCTCCCTTCTCTATGTTTGTTCTTATTTTCTTCATTAAGAGGGAAGTAACTCCAGCAGGTTGTTTCTACATTGACATTTTATTGCCCCTGGCTCCAAACATAGTTTCAGCCTCAGATAAAATTGTGCTATTTTAGAGGCTTAACATTTTCTTATAAAATGTTTCCAGTATTTATATAAAAAAATAACAAAGCAGCCAGGGAGCCAGGCTAATTAATATTGCATAAATTCAATTTTGCAACTTTAAATTCTACGATCTTTGAACAAAATCAGCTTGTTTCTAGTTCATTTTACATAATCGATAATACATGAATTAATAAGCAGTTATAATCATTAAGTCATTAATCTGCAAAATCAGCTGGAACAAGGTTTATGAATGTGATTTTTGGCTACTGTTTGATTGCCCCCTTACAGTCACCTGTTCTTAAATTACAATAATTCGGCTAATAAGATAACCGCAATGTAGTGTAAAGCCATATAATGTATGTATTTCAAATTGTCGCGACTACAAAAAATAAAGGATTGGATTATTTGTCGTTTTGTTAAGACATTTTAATAGGTAGATGTGTCTTTCAATTGAATTTGTAAGGGGTTTATATTGAAGTTTTGTGATTTATGTCAAATTTTGATACGTTGTTGACCCTGTGTTATGATATAAGATATCAGGGGGACTAATTTACGTTTAAACGTAACTATTACAGCAAAGTACTTATGCATCACTTTATTCATATTTGTGTTAAATTAAATACTTTGGAGATGGATTTAAAATCTTTAAAAATGTAATCTAGTCTTGTGAGGCTTTGTTTATAAATTAGAATAAAGGGATATATAATATGTAATTGATACAAAATGGTATATAAAAAGACTAAAATAAAGGTCCTGTTAGGACCAGAACGAGAGAAATTTATACAGCCATACACTGTAGAGCATTCGGCGGATAAAGAAAATATTTCGGCTGCGATCACTATACGAAAATCGCTTGAAAATCGAAAAGATGTGTTTGAAAAAATTGGTGAAACACATGTTTATAAAAGGACCAGACCGTTTAAGGCATTTAAGGGTAGACCTGCGTTAGAAAGATACCCTTCAAATTTGGAATTATCAGGACATAAAGTCGAGAATGATGAAGACAAATTGAAAGCTAAATCGGGAAGAGAAGTAGATTCGGCAAAAACACAGCTGACAGTAGAATCTTTAAAGTTTGATGATATGGATAAAGCTGCCTTGAATAAGACATCTGCTAGAAGTCGGGACAGTTTGTCGGCCGCGGAAGGCACCTACTCGCCAAGCATGCCAAAGTCAAGGCATGGTCGAGCGTATTCTAGTGCAAGCACTGTGATATCTAAGAACGTTTTATCTGACTTTGGACTTCGCACAAGTCGTACTGATACATTCTCTGGGCACCAACGGCGCAGAGGAGCAAGTGCTGATTTGGAACATCAGTTAGGTGAAAGCGCAGAGAGACATATACGCACTTGCCAAATAGCTGGCAATCTGAAGAGAAGTAGCAGAGCCCAACAGAGCATCCAAGGACTAAAGAACTTTGTGTCCCCTTCACATACGTCTATGGCTTTCCAACGTAGCGAGAGACTTCATAAAAGCGCGCCTGTGGCTGAAAAATCTTTCCTTAGATCTGATTCAAATGTTGAAAAAGCAAATGTGGTACCTTATATGATTCAAATACGTAAAACTGTTGGATCTGTGTCCAGACTGAAATCTATAGGAGCTGATTTTCATCGTCACCCTTTGCCGGGAATAAATGGAAGGACTCTTATAGTTGGTACTGGAATTGGATTATCGTAAAAAGTAAAAGGGATTTTTAGATTCTATAAGTACCGCATTTATTGATGACTGTGCTTCATTGCATTTATCTGATATTTTTATCGCGAAAACTACATACATGTATGTATGTAGCAAATGTTGCATTTTTGATGACTCTCTCCAGTATAATTGCTTACCAACGGAGGATATACCAAAGTTGTCTTATATGCTGTTATACATAATATCTTTAAATCTCTTTCTATATTTTTCCTGGTTGGGTAACATTTTGTTCAACTCGTTTTTATCAACTAAATTGTTAATAATTTTGCAAACATTGAACTTGTACAGGTAAACAATGGCCATTATATGTATTTTGCATTTATATAGAAAAATGAATCCATGTCTAGTGTCTCATACGGTAATATTTTTCACAATGAAAACTATCACATGCACTCTTTTTATTTTTGTTCAAGATATTAAACTTAACCTTGATATTTAAGTCATTCATGATAATTATGCAACGGCAAGAATTTCAAAATAAATGTATGTACTTGAAAGGAGAAATATTTTTTGCAACATTAAGAACAAATAATCTGCTGAGATTATTCTCCGACTTAAATAAAACGGCATTCGATATCCCTGAGATAATGTATTAGGTGCGACGGTGTCTTAAATGGAGTTAGTAAAGCGTTAATGCCCTTTCGCATTTTTATTTATTTTTACAAAACATTACAGTTCGCAAGTGTACCTCAGTTTTCATTCCTCATCAATCATTTATGCTTTTAATTATTCAAAACATGATCGAATGTGACAGTTTTGATCACTTTTAAGCACACGCTTTCTGAAACGTATTTTGCATTTATTATAAATATTAAATATTTGCATTAAATATTAATTGAACTGCGATACATGGCTAAGTTATACTTCTGCTACTTTAAAACTTCATTTCATACATGTAGTGCAAATATTAATGACTGTAATGAATTATTACAAAAGAACCGCATTTAAATGTCACTAAATTTACCGGAGCGCCTTAACAATATATATCTTTTAGCGTTATTGTGTCATCGAGTTTCAAAGGCGAACCCATCCCATCTCACAGTCACCGCCCCACCCCACTCCCACCAAAAAGAGAGAGAAAAAAAAACCGCAAAAGGCAAGTTTAAACCTAATGTTTTCGCATTTTGCATATTTCACGAAAACACTAAATTCAGTATCAAGTTATCGCACGCAAACGTCGCATTTTTTATTTTATTCATCAAGGCTACGCGAATCTTCAAAATTCAAAACAAAATAACAAAACATTGCTCTCATAAGATCCCACCGGGTCAGCATAAAATTATAATTCGCTTGCTTTTACGCAGAAACATGACATTTACCGATATTTCCGCATAGCTCAAAAAATATTTGATCGACGGTATAAAAAGACGGGAAGTGTCTGTTTGCACTTTTGTCTTACGTTCAAAACTCAAATTCATTTTTTGCGCGACAATGATATTTTTTTTTTGTATATATGATTTGAAGTGAATATCTGAGATACTGTATATTCCATGCATAGCCTTGTATCGCATTTTTTTTTCATATTTTATTTCTCGAGATTACCAGTTGACATTTTTTTAAACATTTTCTGTCGTCAAAAACTTTCAGTCTCTTATTATGGTTCTATAAAGAGAATAATTCAGTTTTCCGGTTTACATGTTTACATGATTACATGTTTACCTAAATCACGTTTTTTTTTGTGTAGGACACAAACTGTTTGAATGCACAAATTCGTCACAAGTCAATTTTGAAATAAAGAACTGCATTGTACTGTTTTAATTTGCTGAATTTCTGCAACTCGCCACTCAGTCCAGCCAGGCCGTTTCCATTGCACGACATTGACATGCGAGTTAAAGATTAACACAGCATAAATTCCTCAGTATTTAATAGCTACACAGGTATTATGTGATATTTTGAATATATAAATAAAGTATCAAATGCATCAATTGGTTGTATTGTAACACTGTTGTATTTGTACTTTTGACTTATACTTACAACTTTTAATGTACTTTTCTCTAATTATAACCGCCATTTTAGTTTGGGGCAATGGATATTGTATAATGTTTATGCCTTGAATCTTGAAATCTTGAATTCAGACGGACAGCTGTATACAGGCGAAGAAAGGTACCTGTAGTATATGGGTAGTGAATAGGTCACGGGGAAGGACTATATATCACACGACTTAAATGAATTGTTCTATAAACTGTCACATGATTTCACGTCAATTCGAAAGAGAACATATCTTTTTCAAATAAGTCTGCAAGGCTTCATTTCGGCTTTATGTGGTGAAGTTTTAAGTTGTTTGCAGAAAATGCAAGAAATCCACAAGCATAAAGTGGGCAGAATGGCTGTAAAATTGCGTTAAACCCATATCAAAGATTACGTGTTATGCACGCGTTTCTTTAATCCTCGATTACACTAATCTTAATCGGGTATTTTCCCTTTTGATATGGTAAAAGACACAATTACATGTGACAGGTTTACCTCATGTCCTCACAAAGAATTAAAATTGCCATTTTGTTATTAACATTATATATTTTGATTACGTGCAGATATTGAATAGCAGATAATAAATCTAACATAGTGGTATATAATTGTTCGCAACATGTATTTTCATTGGGAACAGATTACATCTTAGCTAATAAATGCAATAAGGCTTTTGTTATTTTGTCAGTTAAAGTATGGTAAAATATAAAGATATCATCTAGATAGGCATTTGAAGCACCTACTGTTGAAATAATGCTTCATCATTGACCACAAGAAAAAAAGCCAACTGGGTTAGTTAAACTTTGATATCGAATTACAAAGTTTTTAAATAATATATCAATGTAAAGTTACTTATTGAATAAGTTATTTGCAATATAATACACTAGCGGAGCCAGGGGGCGTACCCGCTCTTCTGGCTGAAAAATATAAAATATGCATTTTTGTCTTGCTCGCTACGCTTGCATAGATAGTTTATCTTTTGTCTTGGGTGAAAAATATGCATTTTTTTTCTCGCTACGCTCGCACATTAAATATCCGACATAGTTTGCACGAGCTCCTATAACCATTTTTTACCATTTCTATGTTAAATAGCCCTTGGTAACCCCTCCCCATAAAAATCCTCAGAAATCGGGCTAAGAAATTCCGACAAACTTACGCAAAAATAAGTCTGACAAGTCATAAAACATGGACTATAATTAGCATGTTATTTGTGTTGATTTTGTCACAAAACCTGTCCTTTTTCAATACCAAATAAAGTACCTCAGAATGCACCAGATGAATCCATTGTTTTCAAAATGTTCCGGGGGAGCATGCCCCCGGACCCCCTAGTTGCTCTACTACAAACATTTTACACCCCACCCCAACACCAAATCCTGTATCCGCCCCTGTAAGCGCATACTGGATTGAATAGCAAAAATGGCAGCCATCACGTACCGAAAGGGCCAACTAGCGTAAGTGTTTTCAACAGTTAAGTTTTTCATTAGCTGTAGATAACTCTTTTACTAAGGAATGATTTTTAAAAGGCCCTGCTCGATTTTCGGTACTGAACATGTTCAAGGACTATGCCCGAACAGCTATCAATATTATGAACTTGACTTTAGAAAATTCAAGATGGCCTACCAGTAGCAATTCTACCGCGTCGTGTATATAATCAGACTGAAGCAATGCAATAATTAACAAATAATATATAGCAGAACCACGTTTTAACCTATCGGAATAGCACGATGTTCAAAGTAATCATTTCATGAATTATACACGCGGCGTGTTACCGATTCATATTGTTGAGTATGTTAAACAGTGGTTCTGCTTTAGTTTTTTTCGATTCTAATATGTCTTTTAACAAGTAGGTTAGAGAGGTGAATCCCTATTTCATGGCATATGTATGGAGGTTGACGTCACACCAACGCGTAATTGTGTTTTAACAGTGTTAAAATACGGGAAATAACGCGTCCCGCGGATTAACGTAAGAGTGCATTGACATCTAATGAGTTATTTTTCGCGCTTAATAACCTATACAGTGTGTGTGAACTAAGTGTAACACCATTTTGTTAAATTATTTTGATTCCGAAACGTGTTTTGTTTAAAATAGTAGTTCAAATGTTTTAGCAGCACTCTCTCTCGGCGCCGGTATGTCGCCAAATAACACGTCAATGTGACGTCAGGCTACCGAGTTTTAACTGAAATGCGCTTGCATTTTTTTTATATTAGAATGAAAAATCATTCCAGTACATACTAAGTGTGCGTCAAACAGATTACTTCCTTCCGTACGGTGGAGCTTGAAGCACGTCAGTTGTTCCACTTGTCCACCTTACCGGCACAAGTAAAATATGTTCTTGACACTGGTCACGTGGCGTCAGTTGTATCCGGTCCGTCCTACACCTTCAATCAAGAAGAGCCAATCTCTATATTTTTGTACAACATGAGAATAATACGATATGAAATAAAAATGCCCCTATTCAAATAACTCCTCCACGATTATAATACAGCAAAGGAGTAGTAAGCTCCCTTCGTTTACCAATTTTATATAGAAAGAAAGCAATAGTATTGCTTTAATTTTTTTGTTGTCATGTAATATTTTTATCAATATTGTATCCATAAATATATAGGAGATACTATAAAATTTCTGTATTAGTAGTTTGGTGGTTGAATACAAGAAAGAAATATTAAAAAGGCTAAGCATAATATTATAGGGGCATGATAACAGATTTTGGTCAAAAGAGAATGTGTGACGTTGAGTTAAAATGACCCTTATCGAATGCAAAAAAGTACCATTGTCTGTATCTGAAAAAAGCAGTCACATACGACAATTATGTGCTACGAATAGTATCTGATAATCTCTCCCGGTATGGCGTTTTTCGCCAAACTAAGCAGAAAATAGCCCAAAATTGAAATATTTGAAATTAAAAAAAGATCGACTCCTCCAATCAAAAAATAATTTCCTATTCCTGTCCTCTGAATATTGAATAAAAGAAATTTTCCAGGAGTGGTCGAGAATTCTAATATCATTATATTTCTCCCATCTTTTAAGCTTTTTTCTGTTAAAAATGCCAAAGCTGTATTTCAGCGATACTTATTGGACGAATAAATTGTAAGCACAAGTCACACGTACCTCCTTTTCGAAATTAAGACAAATTAGCAGTAACTGCAAATAAAAAAGTTTTAAGTGGTGTAATATAGTATGAACTTTACTGTTTATTAAAATACTGACCTAGACTGGAATAATCAACATATTTTTACATTATGTATATGTTTTCTTTTCGTTTTTACAACTTTTGCTTTTATGGTGATCATCTGGGAGTTTGCCCCTTTAATATATTAATCGAACCACGCTGTGAGCCTTCCGCACGTGCTGTCATTATCTGATTTATGAGACTTATGTAAAGGTTTTAAGTAAAAATACTTTAACATTAATAATAGCTAAACGGATCCCGTAAAACAGGTACGAATTTCAATAAATATACACATATACTTTGTTTTATAGAATCGGGATATGAAAGATCAATATTTGGCAATTATATAGTTGTGTTGTAAGGAAATGTTTTCCTTTAATTTCAACTTGATTAATGATGAATTATTAATCATTCAAAAAGAATTTAAATAAATCAAATAGCATTCGATTTATTTTAATACTTACTCATGTCATTTGCAGCCGTAAGCTATATATACATGTATAAGGCGTGGTAACGGAAAGTCAAGCCATAGAAATATATGGTGTTCCTTTAGAGCCATGGTTGTTGCGTCACATCGTAGTTTGGTAGGGACCATAGTGCGATAACAGGATGCGAAGACGCAAAGATACAATGCAATGGCGCGATAATACGATGCGAAGATGCAATATTAACATAGCACTTCTGCTTTTTGCATCTTACTATCGAGCTATCGCGCTCCTTCGACCTAGGAAATACGAGTTTTATAGTAGTATCACTTCGCATCGTGTTTTCACGATTACATATCGTGCCATCGCCCCTTCGACTTAACGGCGATAAAGCAAAAGTATGATAGTGCGATGTTAATATCGCACTATCGCATCATGATATCGCGATGCAAAAATGAAATATAGATCGCGTTTTGGTATCGTATAATCGCGCAATTGCATCATATCTTCGCGTCTTCGCAATGTGCTATCGAGCAAACGCTCTTAATTAATATATAGCTCGAAGGGGTGAAACGATGGCCCTAACAGAACACCGTGGGAACATGAAGTATACGAATTCATACGCCCAAATTACTTAGATTAAAATGTTTGACCTCATGTTTCCTATAAAGAATTGTCTACAGCACGAGAGCCATGATCGCACTGAGTGAGTCATCTGACGTTAATATTGCATATATGACGGCCCGGCCTTAACTACAGCAAATGGGAACACTTATAGCAAACCTGCGAGAGGTCAACGATGCTTCTGTCAAAAGTTTGTAAAGATCCACCGAACGGTTCTTGAGAAGAAATTATTAGTATTTAAACTAAGCCGCTGACGATTGATAATGATGGTGATGATGATGATAATGATGCTGATGCTGATGCTGCTGCTGCTGATGATGATTATCATCATCATCGGTTACATCATCACCATCATCATCTGTTTCTTCTTCTACTTCTTCCGTTTCCCTTCTTCTTCTTCATTTTCTTCTTCTTCATCATTATCGTCATCGTCATCATCATCATCATCGTCGTCGTTGACACTTTCATCATCATCCATTTTTCCTGATATTAAGAAAACTGAACACACACATATATATATATATATATATATATAATACTTTAAATAACAGGTATATTAAACGATTGTTGTAACAGCTGAAAACGCCGTTTTTTTTTTTTTGCAAATAACATTGCTGACCTAAAACACAATCTATTTACACCGTATTCAATAACTCTTTTTCATGCAGAAATGTGTAAATATCTGTAGACAATGATGTTATTTTTTACCAATTACTGATCACATGAAATCATAAGTTACCTACTATTTACATAAATAAATTATTAATTACCCTAAATTTATGAATATAATCTTGACACTGTCTTAGTTCAGCGACGTTGATATGTGACAACAATATTTATTATGATTGACTTATGACTGATCAAAAACAAATCGTCACTCAATAGCAATATACCGTAGTATTTCTTGTGCGAGCACCTATTGGAAAGTTGTTACCGTTATAAAAGTTTAAACACAGACGTTTGATTTACAACAAAGTTTTCGTGAAACCCGTTTTACCTAATTATAAGATTTAATATGGTATCTGAAGTAGAAAATTGTACATCGCAGAACATTATTCTTCTTTCTGTTTAGAAATAAATTCCACAACTTGCATGCGATGTACCAAACAAACTATTTTACTGGGATTAATGAATTGCAGATGACGCATATGTAATAGTTTGCACACGTGGATTTTTTTTTTTGCCAATTCAGGTTATATTTCCTTTTGTGTTTTCTTTGATTTATTGAGTATGTTTTTCGAATGTTTCTCATTGCAGAGTTGGTGCAGCCGTTCTGCGCATGCGCGGAATTATTATCAAATGGAACGCACGGCAAAAATACTCATTTTTTTGCATGTCCGCACGCATTTAGTGTATAATGTGCATAATATACTGACTAAAGGTTAGGGTTAGAATCACCATGGTTACAAAATATATACATTTAAGGTATTTTTGCTCAAATTTAGTTAATCTGGTAATACCGGTCTGTAATATATCACGGGCGCACCAACTCTGTATTTAGTCACAGCCATGTTTTTCACATACCCGTGGAAGGTTTTCTCTCACTGTAACGAATGCGAGAGCATGATCTTTTGGGATTTTTCTTAAACTGACAATAGAGTTACTTTTATTATCGTAAGCTACATGTTCAGTTTAAAAACCAAAGCTTTGATGAAAAGACCGTGTTTCTTAGAAAAAGCAGTTATGTCGACATAAAGGGACCTTATCATAATAATCCAAGATTTTCAGGCCATTATTCTCTCAGCATTTTCTCTCTCTCTATTTTTACTGAGCTTGAAGGAGTCATTGACTGTTTACAGATACATTAGCGGGCTTGAAATTTCTAATCAGCTTAAAGGGCAGATTCACCTAGTTTTGTCTTGTTATTATTGAACACATACTTCCATTTGTTGTTGACTGTAAATCAGTGGTAAACCCAGCTGGAATTCTTTATTACCTCCATATATTAATAGAACACATGGCTGTATATATTATAATATTTTATTAATTATTTGTGTAAAACAATACGTAAAATATGTAAAAAAACGATGTCTACAGCATTACTAATGCGGTAAAGTTTGACAAGGATTCTAACTCTAAAGTCATTTTCTATAGTCTTCTGCATTGAAAACCTTTTCATTTTTTTTAGCTTTTGGCATATGGGCAAATCTATCTGCTGTTTAAAGACATTGAGATCTGCTGGAGGTATGCTGTTATAAGTTTTCGCTTAAATCGAGTATAACTGAAGTAGTAGAACTACTATCGGAATATAATCAAACCTGTACTAAACAGCAAGTCAAGGAAGCGACACGATCTGCCTGATTAAGGCAGGTGATTGCTTAACACAAGTTAACATTAAATCAAATTGCCCGTCTGTGGAAATTAGCTGTCTGGCTGTTTAAGGCAAATGGTTGCTTTATACAAGTGACCTCTAAGGTAGGATTAGCTGTATTAAAAAAAATAAAATCCAAGTAGCCTGTCTCCAACAGATAATGAAACGGATGTATTGAATAAAAATGCACATATTAAGCTTTATACATGATACACTTATTATAATAATTACATCTAATTCATATACAAAAATGTACGTCATTTATAATTATGAGACAATGTGATTGATTTTGCATTAAAGCTACACCCACAAAACAGTCTACATGTCCACACCGTCTAACATTCTTAGTGTTACATAGGATAACGCTCATAATGGATGGTTGGATTTGCAGAAATTGTTTCTTATCATGCCTGATCCTTATAGTTTCAGGTAAAGTAATTTCTATTTTGTTTTAAAGTTGAAGATACCGAATGCAATATTTTATAAATTGAGCCGTGCCATGGGAAAACCAACATAGTGGGTTTGCGACCAGCATGGATCCAGACCAGCCTGCGCATCCGCACAGTCTGGTCAGGATCCATGCTGTTCGCTTTCAAAGTCTATAGTAATTAGAGAAACTGTTAGCGAACAGCATGGATCCTGACCAGACTGCGCGGATGCGCAGGCTGGTCTGGATCCATGCTGGTCGCAAACCCACTATGTTGGTTTTCCCATGGCACGGCTCAATTAAAGACGTGGAAGCTTTAAAACTCTCGCGGAAAAGGTTCCGTCTTATAGGAATAACCGATATCTAACAAGAAAAATTATTTAAGTAACTGTTTATGGAACTTTCATTAGAATTATTTTATTGATCATTGTCAACGGCAGATAAATCTTGAGATATATCTGCATTTAACTTTTACCCTGCTATTTTTTTAAATGGACTGGTCCATCTTTCAATTTGGACAGTACTATTTATTATTTAAAGGGGTGTTTACTGAAAATTTACTGACTGAATAGCGAACAGTGTCTGCACTGGTCATGGTCTGCACTGGTCGCAAAGGCAGAATCACTTGCCGGCAGCGGGCTAAATGTTAAGGAAACGTATATATTGCATTTTAGATGTATTTTGATAATAGTTTTTTAATTTTTTTTTACAGAATTTCAAATCATCGAATCGTCAAGACTTGGACATTATAGGTGAGTATTTTTGTTGTCTCAATTTTCAAACAATTAGCATACCGTAATATTTTCACAACATTATTCTATGGTGGCTGATTTCTGCCAATGTCAATCTTTCGTTCTGGTGCCCCCACCAGAACGAAAGAATGGGGCGCTAGAACGAAAGACATTTTCCTATTTTGGCGTTGTTTCGTTCCCTCGTTCTGGCGTCCCCGCCAAAACGAAATAACGAAGAATGCAACGCGACTGAAGGAAAAATGTGAAAAGATCGTTCTGGCGTTCTGGCGTGTTCCAGTAGACCATAGTTTTCAAAATTCTTGTATATCTTTATGTATGTTTGTTTTATTATACTGGTAATTGGCTATGTTGTAAGGATCCTAAAATCATATAAGGACGATGCTTCCAACGTTTATTTTCTTGATAAAATATTAATCTCTTAGATTCTTGATTATACGATTTTGAAAACTCCTTACGTTCAGATGCTCATGGCACTTTGGCTCACCACCACCGACAAGTAGATCCGACATTACCACATCTACATACGGTACAAACCAGCCTGCGTGTAGCTCTGTTGACAACTCCAGAATTACAGAGTATGTCAACAATTGCTCCAGTCAAAATTATGTTCCTTTACTGGCCTGCAGGGAAGACGGAACATGGAATTGCCGTGCGTATCTATGATCTTGTATTATATTATGTCCTATAACAAATAAATGTTTGATTTCTTGAGAACAAAGTTTGCGTCATATCATCCGCTCTCTGTGACAACACCATACGAGCATGTCATATCAGCTGTTGGTAAATGTTACAATTTCGCTGAAACTGTATAGGTAGAATCTTACCGTAAAATGTCTCAAGCAAGATTGTGCTAGAAGTTGCAGATATATTCTGGTGCTACTTTTGTTGTAGTGGAGAAGGTTCACTTTTGCCCAAAAGTGGCCTAAAACTGAAGGTCTTTAAAGTTCTCTTTTTTTTTCATCAAGACCTACTGTTTCATTAGACTGCATGACACAGTTTGCAATTTATTCATTACTTAAGAAAATACCTGAAGTAAACAAATATACTTTAGGATCACTGGTATGGGAAACCACCAGCTTTTAAAAGTTTTTAAACAGATCTGAAGGTTTCAATATTGGCACAAAATAAACTGCACCTATGGTAAGATTATTTTTGTGGTCATTGGTTAATTTCTAAAACATACCTTATGAACAAAGTATAGCAAAAATTCCTAGTTTCTCAACCTTTGCAATACGATCTGCAATTTCGACAATATTTAGAGACATGTTTTGAAGAAGATAATAGTTCTGTTTAAAAAAGGACTTTTATTTCAGTGCAAAAGATACACATCCATGTACAGACTTTTCAGTTATAACGGTATATGTAGTGTAAGTGAACCTTGCCCAGTGACACTGCCTTTACTACAACGTTGTAAGATTTACTGCTGTCGTTGGATAAAAAGTTGCGTTCCCATACTGTCATGGACAATGCATTTACCGAGCCGCAGTATCCGACAAAACACGTTGATTTAATCGTCACTGTGAATTTGTGGAATATCTATTCTTATGTGTCTTGCATGCTCATATTCATTGCAAAAATAGCAGTTGAAAACGCATTGAACAACTCCAACATGAGCTCGGGCACCAACCAATCCCTCGGGGTCCTGCAGATGTTATCACACGAAAAAACATGCGTTAACCCTACATTTCTTTTGAGTGTATGCAGTCACAGAACTATTTTAAACGGATCATAAAAAGAGTTTTACATCACGTCATATTTTGTATGAACAGACGTCTGAGTTGGGTAAAATGCTTTTCTGTTTGCTTACGTAAGAACTACAAAATGTAATTAGTGTTGTTTTTTTTTGCAGAGTCTTTCATTGCAATGTGTAAAACCCTGATACACACGGATACCATATTACCGAACAACAAACATGGGCCTGCATCCTCGCCAGAGACACATAAACAAGACTCGGGACCTTCTCTGCCTGATCTACAAAAAGGTAATACGTTTAACTACCAACTTATTTCTTTATTAGAACATGTCTGGCCAATCAAACTTGTTCCGATAATTTTTTGTGTTGCGTTGTTTCTTTTCTGTTAAAAAGTGACACATTAACCTGTAATTACACGACGGTCAATACTTGGTGAACTCAGTAGTCTCTTGCCATTTTAGCAAGGTTTTTCAGATTTGAAACCTGGTTAATAGACGCGATCGGAGAGGGGCTGGGGTTGAGGGTGGGATGGGAGTGTGGGGAGGCGTCTTGTTTTTATTTCTGTTTAATAGCTTAAAATTGGTATGGGACATTTAAACGAAACTTGTCCTGTAGGTAGCTTATATCAAGATCAAGGTTGAGATTGCATTTTGGGTCAGGGGAGTTCAGGTCAAGGTCACTCCTGCTAAAACTAAAGAAAAACATAGTACATTTAGTTTTGATTGACGTATTGAAATTAAGCTTTTGTTAATAGATGTATGTCCATAGCAAATAAACTAAAGTAAATATGTTGCTTTTTCAAGAGACTCCTATGGCAAAAATATTTGCAGAAATTTAAGTAAGACTGGTTTATATAAGTTTTATATACGCTCTGTTACATTTGGTAGCCTTTGATATTGTATTGTATATCTTTAGACGCGGACCTTTATATAGAACTAAATTTTCATTCTGATTACATTTCTTGCTCGTAGGTACTGAACCAAGTGCTGATGCTGATGCGAAGATGTTCAACCCAGATGAGAATTATTTCACCATGAAAGAAATGGCGATTGCCGTGCTTGTATCGTTTATCACCGGAGCTACCATGTTAGCCATTGTCATATGTGTCGTCTGGCGCTGCAGACATAGTCACTTGTAAGTGTTAATACGCCGGACATTAGCTCATATAGCAGAGTCCGAAACTTGATAATGCAAATGTTTACATTGTACATAATTCCCTTAATATGACGACAATCTATGCCTCGTTTTCAAATAAAAATAATTCATAAAGTTGCGTAGATACAAACATCTCAAGGAGAAAAATTCTTGGATTCAACAGACGTTAATTAAATGCAGTTGTCTCCCTTTAAGCGGGTGGTGCGATGGATCTATTACTTCGGAAGGATGAAACATATTTCTATCCACATTAGTAAGTAATACAATATATGAGCCGTGCCATGGGAAAACCATCATAGTGGCTTTGCGACCAGCATGGATCCAGACCAGCCTGCGCATCCGCGCAGTCTGGTCAGGATCCATGCTGTTCGCTAACGGTTTCTCTAATTGCAGTAGGCTTTAAAAGCGGACAGCATGGATCCTGACCAGACTGCGCGGATGCGCAGGCTGGTCTGGATCCATGCTGGTCTCAAACCCACTATGTTGGTTTTCTCATGACACGGCTCATATGCTTTACATTTATTTATTTACATGTTTCAGGAGTTCTGAGCAAGCGATGGAAGCTGCTCATCAGAGTGCCAAAAGGCTTGCTGCTCTACATGCAATCACACATATTGCTCATGTAAGTGTGATGCTTCGTTAGTACCCTGCTTTCTCTCTAATATTGACCGTGCGTTATGATATCATTAACGCGCATGTCAGACTTAATTGATCTTTTCCTGGAAAAACTTATGTTAAATCTGGTTGATTAATTGTGTTATATATCATTGGATTTTCTTGTAATGCATACTGGAATCCAAACAAAGTTTAATAAAATTAATAATGTCATAATCCGCTAAATGGATTCAAAACTGCTGTCTACATGTACAATAAATACATTTTTGACTGTACTTACGACTTCGGGATTACAAAATAACATTTCGTTTTAATGACATGAAAATGTATTATATCATTGAAAGGACTCTGTACCATACAACTTTTTTCTTTAGATTAATAAAGTATTACATTTTGTAATAACTTTTATGTTTTACCTGTCTGTATTACAGTCAATCATTTGCATGTCATTCTTTTTTAAGCGTTAGACCTGGTGGCCTTTAGTGAACAAATTCTTTTAAACCAGATCAGTAATAACTAATTTCTTAGAATAAGTCCCTGTCAAGGTCATCTATATTCTGTTAAAGGCAAAATGTTTCTCAAACAGTTATTTCAAATATAACATATATTTATTTGTAATATAATACTTTTTTCTGATGAATTATAGGCCATCGGTGGCGGTCAAGAAACTTTGCAATCCTGTCATTTTGCAAACCCTCAATATGGACAAATTATAGCATCCAGGGATATTCTTGGCGATGCATTAATGGAACATGACCGAGTATATGAAGAGATTTTCACAAGGCGAAAGTCAAGCTGCAAAGGTCAAGAATGCATTTATGCAAATGTTGATAAAACGAAGAAGAAAACTCCAACTATGAGGAAAAATAGGTCTTCAGGCGACCTAAGAACCATAGACGAAAGCGCGGAAGAATCTGATTTCGGTTATGAGGCTGACAACAACGCGACACCGCAAGTACCAAGAAGAAAAATAAACAACTGGGGAAATATGATAAATAATAACAAAAGAAGTCCTGCACTGAATGCACGCCGACTTAATGACAATGCTGTGAATGATGATTTACTGTGGAAATCATACATGAACGATGTGAGCAACAATTCTGGTAAAGAACAAGTAGGACCTGCAAATAGTCAAGCTGGAGTTAATGCTGAAGATGAAATAAGCAAGGACGAAGTGAGCAAATGTGACTCCGGTTACATTGAGGAGATCAGTGAAACTGGACACGAGACAGTCAAGGTTGGCGACGACAAAGGTGCCGATATAAAAGATTGGGATGACACAGGTGCCGGAAAAAGAAAACAATCATTGCGTTTGTAACAGTTTCAGTATCTTCTGATTTACTGGTATCATCTTAAATAATAGATATTAATTCATTGATAAGCATAGTGACTGATTTGTATATAATTTATTTATCTTTTTTTCCAAACTGTCTGGTAAAGGTATTTAGAAGAAGATGTGTATAGTCTTATTTTTCTTACCGGTTGCAAACTGTAGATAAATCCTATGTAAAACATAATAGTATTGTATTGAGGGCTCTAATGATTCTATGTATGCATGAGAAAATCAATGTTGGCGATCATAAAAAGCTCCGATGAAGAAAATGTAGGCCGGAAAAATGAGATACTACAAACGTGCGGAACATTAGATCTACAGAATTTTCATCGTAGCCAAAACGTGCTAAATTAATACAATAAAAATTCATTACGCTGACAGCTTTTTATTCATGCCTTTAACTCTAGTAGAAAACTCGTAGATATTGAAATAAACTCTCTACAGGTTTAACATCTACGGGATCTATTTTCTATTTCCTCCGGGATGTTTTGGATTATTATTATTATACCAGATTTATATAGCGCCCTTTTCATGATAAACATTACAGCAACTGCAGCCACAGAGGGCGCGAAATCATCCTCTACTAGTACAGACACAGAGCGATCTGACCAGAGGGACAGAGTGAGATAAAGCCCCCAGAACAGACAGAGAGAACTTTTCAGATACAGACTTAGCCTAGCTCTTTTCGAATAGACAGTCTGGTTCTTTAACGTGCCCGGTGTATAGCACCGAATACACGCGAAGCCGTCTTTCCTGGGAAGAACCAGTACAGGCCTCTAGTTAGGTGGGAGACACTCAAGAGCATCTCAGAAATTTCCAGTGCCTGGATCGGGATTCGAACCCCGGACCTCTGGATTGACAGTCAAGCGTGTTACCACTAGACCACCGGCCCACCTTTGCGAAACATTTCTGTATTATGTACAAAGAAAGGCACAGTTTACAGTTGAAACTAAACGTGGTTTTTAAGTATGGACCCATAATGATACCCGGTAACTTTCGTATGGTTACGTATTCTTGTTAGGAAATTCGGCATTTTTCAGATGAACAATGTAGTCTAACGCGCACGTGACTTCCCGTAAAAACCGGAGAATGCCGAAGTCACATAAGGAGAAAACGTAATTTCCCGATTGATATTGCAGATCCACTGCATTAAGACTTACTTATTTATTTAAAGGGTTTCAGTCTGTTTCACGTTTTCATGTAGGTACACAAGCTTTTGCCAGCTCTAAAGTTGACTGATCCATATAGTACAGCTTATATATGTCAGACACACTATAGTCAAATGATCACCACCACCACTGCTTCAGTTACTATTTCCGCTGCTACTGCTACTGCTACTGCTACTGATAGTGCTACAGATGCTGCTGCTGATGATGATAATGATGATTGCCGCCACGATACTCATAATAAAAATGCTTCGTCCTTTCACGTCCATATAATTTATAATCGAATAAATAAGTGACTCGCTGTCATTTCGCTTATATTAATTACTCTTTGTTTTCCAGTTATCAAAGCCTACAATTCATTGCCACGAGAGACAAAGGTCAATAACCTGAAGTCATTGTCATTACTTAAGATATACATTTTAATTGTCGTTTATATATTTCTGTTTTAATTTAGCAACAGGTGCTGATCTTTTGTGACACATTAAAAATAGAAATTTTGAGAAAAAAGCGTTTATTTTTGTATTAACAACATAGCTACTCACCGTAGTACGGTGGTATGTTTAGGACATGCAAATATTTTTTTAGAATAAATGATATCGTGCGCACGACATCTTATCTCGAGCACACGATATCTTATCTCGAGCGTTTGACATCTTATCTCGTACGCACGACATCTTATCTCGATCGCTCGACTTCTTTTCTCGTGCGAACGACATCTTATCTCGAGCACACGACATCTTATCTGGTGCGGACGACATCTCTTCTCGTGCGCACGACATCTTATCTCGAGCGCATGACATCTTAGCTCGAAAGCTCGACATCTTATCTCGAGTGCTCTACATCTTATCTCGAGCGCACGACATCTTATATCGAGTGCACGACATCTTATCTCATAGATCGACATTTTATCTCGAGCGCACGACATCTTATCTCATGCGCACGACATCTTATCTCGAGCGCTCGACATCTTATCTCGTCCACAGGACATCTTATCTCGTGCGCACGACATCCTATCTCGAGCGCTCGACATCTTATCTCGTGCGCACGACATCTTATTTCGAGCGCTCGACATCTTATATATATAGATATAAAGGCCCTTTGTGGGTTTTCATATCATCAGTATGACAGCCAGCGTTTCTGACAATGTGCTCTTTGATGCTATCAGTCAAACTGCGATTAGTAGCTACTCTAACATGCAGTAAGCAACATTAATTATGTTCTCCTAATGTTGAATATTGGATGACCAATTATGTGTACTCCTCTCCCAAATGATATGATAACCTTGTACTTGTGGGAAGTTTAAATAACATTTAAATAGGCGGGACCGTAATTATCTATTTGTCCGTATAATTTTACTAATGGCCTAAATTCACACAAAAGGTCCTACTATATATAGATAAGATGTGAGCGCCGTGCGCTCGAGATAAGATGTCCTGTGAACGAGATAAGATGTCAAGCGCTCGAGATTAGATGTCGAGCGCTCGAGATAAGATGTCGTACGAACGAGATAAGATGTCGAGCGCACGAGATAATATGTCGTTTGCTCGAGATAAAATATCGTGCGCACGAGAAAAGATGTCGAGCGATCGAGATAAGATGTCGAGCGCTCCAGATTAGATGTCGTGCACACGAGATAAGATGTCGTGCGCTTGAGATAAGATGTCGTGTGATCGAGATAAGATGTCGTGCGCTCGAGATAAGATGTTGTGCACACAAGATAAGATGTCGAGCGCTTGAGATAAGATGTCGAGCACATGAGATAAGATGTCGTGCGCACGAATTAAAGCGCTATGCGCTCGAGCTAAGATGTCGTGCGCTCGAGATAATATGTCGTGCGCACGAGATAATTTAATCATAAAAAAGTAAATGCATGTCCTAAAGATACCACTATAGTAATAACATGGATGGCCTTCCCTCCAGATTGAACGCGCAATCTGATGTCATTCACAAAAAGCATGAGCAAAATGGCATCATTCGAAAAATTCTTTAAAAGTTGTACATCAAAATACCAAAAAGAACATCTTAAACGATTTTTTTTCTGACGGTAATGATCAAAATTGAATAGGCTCGACTGTGCGATTTTTCACTGGATGTAACGATATTTAAAATTAAATTATTTAAAATTGTATCTTTATCGAAGGCTAATTACAGGAGAACGTGGGTGGGTTTTCTTCGCTGTTCTATATTAGATTTTAAAAAAATATCTATTTTGATTTTCAGATACTCATGGAAACTACTCTAAAATGTAAATATAAGTATGTTTCCATTATCGGTTTAGTTTAAATATATTTTATTGCTCATTCAATATTTACAAGGATATATAACAATTTTACAAACACAAACAAATAAGCAAATGGGTCGGGCCACAAGTTCTTACATAATAGGCTCGTCTGTGCGATTTACCTGTTCAAACCGTGTTATAACATCTTCAGTATCGCCCTACCGCGATCGGGCACCAGCCAATCCCTTGGGATTCTGCAGAACACGAAAAAAAACATGCGTTATCCCTACATTAATATTGAGATAATTGTATCAGTCATTAGACAAACGCTAAATACAATAGGGTTATTATAACAGTAGATTGATCTGGGATGCAGTATTCGGCTCGAGAGGATTTTGCCAGATCGGATCTCACGAGGCGCGCAAGCGCCGCGTGTGATCCGACCTTGCAAAATCCATGAGAGCCGAATACAAAGTCCCAGATCTAGCTACTGTTATAATGACCCTTTTATTATATACCTTTACCATTTTGATTCTTGTTTTGTTCTTGAACGAAATCTTCAATGTTTATCGATATTAAATGGAACTTAGTGAAGTTTTTATGTGAGCTATTTATAGAAATGTGTCTGGTCATGCATAATTATGAAAATAGTCCGGCAGCATACAATGTGGAAGGTACAATACGGAATGTTAAAGGTACAATACGGAATTTTTGTCTGTCTGTTCATATTTAATTGTGAAATACAAGCCGATTTTTTACAGAATTTATATAGGTATATAATAAAAGTAAATATCAGTAAGCGCCTAGTCAACTTTGATCGTTGCAATCTTTCATAATATATCACTAAACGGGAAGTATGAAAAATAATAACGCATGCGCAGAAAACCAAAATAGCGCTTCTGCGCCTATCTTATTAAATTACTGGTAATATTACATACGCAGAAAACTGCAATTGATATAATATTCCAGTTAAGCAAGCGAAGACTTTACACTGATCATTTATGTGAAGTTTGATATTTTACAGTTATTGAATATTGCTTGCCGGTCAGTAATTAGAACTATTGTCCGAATTCCGAAGGACCGAAGGCTATTAGTTTTGACTATTGAATAAAAAGCCATTCAACAAGTGCTTCATTACGTGGGGTAAGATATTAATTTATTTTTATTTCCAAATTTTTGACTTATCAGTTGAAAATAGAACGGTGATATAGCACAATCTATAAACCGGCGATTTGTATAAGGGGTCATGTAATAACAAGTTTTATAAATACGATCGCAACACTTTTATTCGTCAAATTAAGCTCAATACACGTCAATACGCCTAAATAGGAATTCATGCTGAATTTACTATATGGCTCATCAATTGACGTAATAGTATTTCTTAATAAGAAATTTATATAATATTAAAAGTTAATCCACAAATACAACTTTCAAGCAAGGGATGATTGAATCCGTACACGCTGTGTTTATTTAACTTTATTGCTTTTAAAGGATGTAATATTTAAATGCATCTTTCGCTGTAACGAAATTTATTCATATTGATTTCAGATATGATTATATTGATAGGCTAAATTTAGAAATGAATTATGAAATGGAAAAATATAGAGTACACTTTAAGGCTGTCGATACCGCTATGCAGAAAGAAGGGTTACATATTTTAACTTTCCCAAAATAGTATTTTTGACGCCAGCGGGGGTAAAGGCGTTCAAACAAAGAAAAAGCATACGCATTTAAAACAAATCATTAGCTTTGACTGTCACAATTAAGATAATGCACCTTTAATGGCGATCGGTAATTTCTGTACAATTTACGTATTTTTGTGAAGAGTTTCGGCATTCTTTGGACGAGAAAAAAGGTCAAGGTCATACGCGCACCTGGCTTTACGTTCATACCGGAGACAATACGTAATTGAACGAAAATTTCCAACTTCATAAAATTCTTCTGCAAAGTTTTACGTAATGTCATGTCACTGACACTGAATATCATAAACTTATACTGTGAAAAATGATTTCAATATCAGTATGTATGAATTTGTTTGATTTCAACTGACTTTATTAATTTAGTCTTATTTAACTTTTAGAACGTTTTGCTGTAAAACAGATGAGCTTAATTAACTACCAGGAATCAGTTAACATTCGTTGTTGATTAATTCTGATGAAATTCAAATAATCTATAATTATGGTCTTAAAACTTTGGACATACGGCATTTGGCTGACACTGGACATGGCGTCAATGACTCTAAGACTAATCTGACATGCACATAAAGCAAACCTGTCAACCGAACAGTAACATAACACGAATTCTGTTTAGGATTTTTTATTTGCTCATTATAGAAAACTTTCGGTGATGATCACGCCATAATCCATTTTATCCACGATCCGTTAACGCCGTGATTACTGAAAATTTTCACTAGTTTTTTTTAAAACATTTAGTACTTAATTTTCGTCAACCAAACAGTTTCAAGGGGACGGACAACCTTAAGCTTGCAAACATTGTGCTGTGCATTTGTTATATCTTGATATTCGTCAGGAAAGAAAATATGAAAGTTTGTGTTTGTATCGCATTTTTCGCTATTTGTTTACAAAGTTCCACAGGTTCGCGGTCGTTGCGTGTGAGGATTAGTGGAGACAAAACAGCCAGGAAAATATCATTCATTAATAAAACCAGATTTCGTGCGCATGGGAAGGCAAGTGTTTTTTTTTTTTTAATTTTTAATAACTATTCTCAACATGACTTACATTTTTATAACTGTTTGTCATGCGAAACGGCTAACCTTGGGTTAAGACCAAGAAACATTCGTTTACCAAACCATTGTAGTTTAGTATCCCTAGAACAGACGTTCGTTACGAAGGGTGCGTAATTCTTATACTGTCTTTACGAAACAATGTTTTACATAAAAAAAGATTGATATAAGTTTGAGACCAGGGTGCCTTGTTGTATCCAAGTTCTGAGGAATAAGATACGAATTCAGCAAAAGGATAGAAACCGTTAATTTAATTAAGTATGGAGTAACTGAAAAGCTCTATTTAGTTTGCCTGTCATTTATAAGTCTTGACTCATTCTGCATTACTGTAATTATATACAGTGGACATAGGCATTTCGAGAATATACTATAGTACTGTTATAATTAACACACAAGGGAACATGAACAACATGTATCCATCAAGGTATAAATACATTAGCTTCTTAAACAATTTTGTTCCACACCAATCTTTAAAATGATTTATTCTTCTAAGCCGAAAGTTATATTACATTAACGTAACCAGTCCCACCCCTTTAAATATCATTATTCCAACACCCTCTCTCAAATTGGATCCACCGAAACCAGTAACAAAATAATTAGTGTCAATTATCATATTGTTATAGATCTTTGCAATATCTGACCAGTTTTAACAGTAAAAAGTCATTTTATTAAAGGCCAAAACTTTATGGATAAAACATTTCGTCATTTTTCAAATTTGCTAGATTAGTAAAAACTAAAAATAATCTAAACACGTAACAAAATTATAATTTCTAAGAATGTTCGAATTTTCTTTGCAAAACAGTATAAGATGAAATAAACACAGTAATTAACTGAAAGCTGACCTGCGCGCTATCATTGTATTACACTTAATTATTACGCCGTTAAAATATTAACATTGTGGGGATAACGCATTTTTTCCGTGTTATAACATCTGCAGAATTACATTGTATGAGGGATTGGTTGGTGCCCGTGAAGATGTTATAACACGAAATAAACATGCGCTAACGCTATTCTAGCATAAAAAGCCTACAAAAAACAAACAAACTGATAAATGAAGACATTGTCACTTAACGAATGTCTGAGTTGTATATTTACGTTGACGCCATTTCCTAAATAGAATTATCCGTTTTTGTGCCGTAATAAGTTTAGGTTTTGCCACGGATTGAGCATATATAAAAAGGTGTTTTAACAGCACGTGGGCACGAGAATCACCCTGTTAACTCATTAAAACGCCCCCGAAAAGTGACAAGAAACGCAGTTTTATTATAGAATATGCCGTTAAACATGTTGTCTATACATTTTAGTTGTTAACAGTAGCGGAAAACAAACGTTTATGATGTTTACATGTCGCTAGTATACAGCCGGTTAAACCTCGTAAATAAGATTTATAATTACAGTAGAGAGTACGGAAACTGGTTGCTGAAATACGCGAGAAAAACGCATGGACCGTGTATAACATGGAATGACAGCAGCCAGCCATAAGCCAGGTACTAAATCATCCGCCCTTATAACATTTGTTAAAAACATTATTGACTGGTAATATCATTCCGTTGGCACATGAGTTAGCGTCCAACCATATTAGTGGGAAAAGGTCGCGACTTATTTAAAGATTTCTCATGGCAATTGGCAAGGTGAGATAATGTTTCAAATGCACATAGTTAGTTAGTGCATTGCCTCCCTCTAGTTTGGTAAAAACACCCGCTTGGGATGATATTTCATCACATGCAATGATTCCAAACGCTTCTGTTGTGGATTCTGGCGTATAATCACTGTTTTGCAAGTTTCTGAGAAATGGTAGATCTATGTAAAATAATTTTGCCAAATTTTTTAAAGTTAACACAGGCGCGAAGTACAGGCACATTATAAAAGAGAATGGGCTACTTACTTTAAGGAAGTAAAAGATAATCATATGTCTTTATTAATTAATGTCTATAGAATTAATATTCGGAATTAGAATCACTGTTTGGGATTCTAACACCAAGTCCTGTGATATTTATTGCTCTCATTGCGTGACTAAAAGGCCCCTTCAGTTCGTAAATACATTAAAGCATCGCTGAAAATCAGTTTTACGAATGGTAATCAAAATATTTTTGAAAAGTGAATCTTTTTCCGATCAATGTTACATCACGCTTTGTAGTCGGTAATATAAGCAAATCTGAATCCAGCGAAAGAACAATTTCCCCAGCGATGGCTACAAAGGGAAACATTTGCCTGTAATAACTACTGTATATATAACCTGTTTAATTTAAAGCTTTCTTTTCCGTCTTTTGTTATTATACCTGGCCTAGTGCCATACCTGAAATGCACTTAGGTGTGTCGAAGGGCCACTCAAATTATGATTTTACACAAATGTAAATTTATCTTTAACAACTAATTGGGTCTCCAATGAGAGCCATTCCGTAATTGCTGGGTCCCTTTCCACTTATTGGGTATTTTCTGCCATTTATTGGGTCCTTTTAAACAATACATAGACCCATAAACATGTATATAAGATACCTGTCTGTTCTAAAATAGAGTTTTCACTGCAATAAATGGTGCTGCAGATAACAATCATCATGTGAGGTGAATGCTCGTTAAAATTTAGAATTTTCGAACGTCCGCCGAACCAAAAGATGTACAACCCATATCGACAATCACTGGAAACATGGCGACAGAAAGAAATTGATGATCTGTTCTTAGTATCGATGGAATCTGTGGTGCTATATAGCCAATACGCGGCTGAAAATATGAATGAAACAGCAGCACACAGGCTACCCTTCGCATACCGGAAAGGACCTGTAAGGCTAGAAGATACAATGTGGCTGTCAGACATGCGTATCATAGAAGTGATGTAACCCTTACATTATAACAATGGCTATTTGCTTAACGAATTTAACTTTTAATGTTGACCTGGAGGCATGTCCCCTAAATTAGCATGAATATTTACGGAACGAGCTGAACAGCAAAGACTATCTATGACAATGCACATGAAGGCAAGAAACCGTATGTCCGATTTATGCTTTTTTTTAAAAATATACCGACTAGCCAGGAATCAAAACGGTCACAATTTTATGCGTGGGTTTCAATTTTGCCACTTTTAAACAGAAGTTACTTGTACGAATTTCGCTATTTTTAAAGCCTATTGCAATTAGAGAAACCGTAAGCGAACAGCATGGATCCTGTAGAATGTTGGGCAGCTTTTTTTTTTTTTATACTAGACTGTTAATGAATGTTTATCAGTTAGCAAATGACAAAGCGTATAATAGAGAACTAATTAAGGTACACGATGCAGTTTAATACATGTAATTCAATTGTTACTATCATTGCAAATGCAGTTTCAACCTACTGTCAATTTGTATAATGAGTTAAAACATTAATCTTTGTTGTTTTTCTAGACTTGTTCTGATTAATCTCTTGCATTCCAGGTTCGGCTCAAAGACTTGAAACAGCCGATAAATGACAGATCATTTAAGCCTTTGCCCTTTCCAGTTGATTACAGTCTGTATGACCGTAATGGAGATGCACGGATTGATATAAAAGAACTTGTACGTGTAACTGGTACGGCTGAGAACGTTCAGGCAGCGTTTAGTGCGTCAGATTTAAATGGTACACTTATTAGATTTTTTACAAAATTTCTGATCTGTTATGTAAGATATGGTGGTATATTTCTGCCAAATAAATATCTCATTCCCTTCATTATGTAGACAATTTTCTCTAATTTCCAGTAATTATCTGGCAAGTAGAAAGGTTTCGTAATGTCCAGATAATTACCGATAAGTATCTTAGCAGAACAGACCTGCCTATAAGAGACTACACATATTTACATAAGTAAGAGGACATTACGGAAGTTTTCCACATTGCCAATTAACTAAGATTACTTTGATTACGATAATGTGAGTCAAAATATGTTTCAGTGTTTACTAAAATATATAGATAACGTTAGTGAGTATGTAGTTAGCACTCCTGTGCCTGATTTAATCCAAATAAAAATAATTAATGGTCACTATAACTAAACATTAATGGTTTTAGTATATTGAAATGCATCGGTTATATACTGCTTCATCTAGCGAAATGCATTTGGGCTGTAAGCACATACTCGTCATACAAATAAATATTTCATACACAAAAACTGTGAAAAATATCTTATACCCATAGTTTTGTTAGATCTCTGAAACAGAATAATTGTCAACTAAATGCAGCTGACGGAATATCAATCGTTCTAACGTCGCACTACAACGCACGCTTTCAATGGATTACGTCTGATAAGATGCACGTTTCTCATATAGCTAGCAACATATGTAAACAAACGTTGTCAGTCTAGCGTTATAGCGACGCATTGACACACGGTTCATTATATAGTGTTATCGTTATCTGCGAACATAATATAGAAGCAGTATAAATATTCATGATATGAACAAAATAAAAGTGCGATGACATCGAGCGCCTATGATTTACGAAATATTTTGATAAAAAAATAAATATTGTGTTTTCAGGTGATGGATTTGTGACAGAGGAAGAATATAAACTTAAACCTTGGGGTTACAATCCTGGAGACGTTATTGTAAATAATGAAGAAGAACTGTGATATTGGGAATTAAACGTAATAATGTCATCGCACATAAACAAATTATCAGAAATAATTCTATTATTTACAGCGTATTTTAGTCCAAACTGGATTATATAAAGTAAAGATTTATTAATGTCAATATTGTTAGGATGGATCGAGGGCCAAACGCTAAATAAGAAAAGCAATAAAAGTTTACTATATTTATTTTCACACTCAACCTGGTGTAAAAATATGTCAATATTTATCTATATAACAACAATATTTAACTGTAACCATTCATTGAATAATACCTGTATCTTATGAGTATTCATGCTCAATATATCTTCTTTATCTTTCTATTTATCTTTATCTTTATCTATCTTTACCATTCAGATCAATATCCAGTCTCCAACTGATGGCCATTTAAAATTCGGCCTATTTATATGAATGTTTTTGTTTACATTGTGATGTCATCTAGAATCAGGTTTTCCCGTAAAAACTGGGTCGCCCTCTAGAATTCTGGGAAACAAAATGGCGGACATTCACAACGTTGTTGCAGGAGCAACTTTATATAATTAATACAAGATAATACATAAATGATTGAAATAGTAATTATGGATATTACTTAATAAGGTACATTTCTTAATGTTATTACCAATAATGGTTACTACATATTTTCCGAGAAGTATTATTTTTGATTGAAAGAGCATTGCATAAAGTAGGTGGGGAACAGCACATCATTACCCCCACCTTTCAAGAATTGTCCCAATTCTTCAAGAAAAAATTACAGGTAAGAAATTTTACTTTTTAACATATTTTACATAAAATATAAAATCTACTTTTCATTTAAGAATATTTAAACAATGTCAATCTTAATAGCAATAAATTTACTTAAATGAAACAGTCTTTTGTAACTATAACAATACAGTAATTCATATAATAATAATGTTTTTCTTTTTTTTCTTGCACTACTTAAGTGTCAATGTATTTTCCTGCAATATTTGCACTAATTAAAGTGTCCATAATTGCGAAGTGTAATAATTGTGAAGTGTATAAATACACAATGTACTTGTACCAATATTAAAATAGTAAATGTTTAAGATATCCTATTAGTAAATGTTAATGTTATGTTAATCCTTTAGTCATCTTGATCTCCAACAATCTGTTTTCTGTATTAGTTATCACATCAGTTTTCCTTTAACATCTGTTTTCTATTTTATATTTCTTGATAATTGTTATAATTTCATATTCATATCCATCATTTTCTAGAAATTCTTTGTCAATCTTTTCACATACTAGTTTTCTCTTTCTGTTTCTTCTATTTTCTTTCATTTCCTGGACTTTCTCTATGTCTATCCTCTCTTCATCCTCTTTTATTTCGATTTCTCTATACGAGTTCTTAAGTATTTTATCTTTATCAGTTTTCTTATGTTCATCTGTCTTCCTTTTCATATCTTCTTTCTGTTTTTCCTCCTTTTTCTTACTGTCTTTGTCTTTCTCATTCTTATCCTTCTTTTCACACTCTTTTAGTTTTTCATCCTTTTTCTTACTTTCTTTGTCTTTCTCATTCTTATTCTTGTTTTCCCCCTCTTTCTGTTTTTCCTCCTTTTTCTTACTTTCTTTTTCATTTTTGTCCTTTTTCTCTCCTTCTCTCCTAATTTCTTCCTGATTTTTCTGTCTCTCTCTCTCCTCTTTTTCCTTCCTTTCATTTTCCTCATTCTTTGATTTCTGATTTTCCTTTTCCTTTCTAATTTTCTTGTCATTTATTTGTTTCTCCTCGGCTTCCTTCTTTTTCTGTAACTCCTCTTTTTCCTTCTTCTCTTTCTCCTGTCTCGCCTTCTCTTCTTTTTCCTCATGCGCCTTTCTTTCTTTTTCCTTTCTATCTTTCTCCTCTTTTTCCTTTTTTTCTTTTTCCTCTTTTTCCTTCTTTTCTTTTTCCTTCCTTTCTTTCTCTAGCTTATCTTTTCTTTCTTTTTCCTCTCTCTCCTTCTTTTCTTTCTCTTTCCTTTCTTTTTCCTCTTTTTCCTTCTTTTCTTTTTCTTTCCTTTCTTCTTCCTCTCTTTCCTTCTTTTCTTTTTCTTTCCTTTCTTTTTCCTCATTTACCTTCTTTTCTTTCTCTTTCCTGTCTTTTTCCTCCTTTTCCTTCCTTTCTTTTTCTTCCTTCTGTTTCCTTTCATTATCTTCTTTATCTTTCAATTGTCTTTCAACCTCCTTTTGTTTTTCCCTCTCCAACCTTTCTTTTTCAATTCGTTCCTTCTTTTCTTGATCAATTTTTCTTTTCTGTTCATCTTTCTTCTTTTCATATTCATCTAACTCGTACATTTTCACTTCTTTTAAATAACTTTCTTCCTGGAAACTCTCAAACTCATCATCACTTAACTCTAACTCTTTCTCTAACTCCATTTCTTCCTCACTACTTTCTTCACTGTCACTACTATCACTGCTGCTGCTACTACTTTCACTCAACGTCCTAGTTCTTTCTTTTCTCCTCTCTGGTAGTATTGGTCTTGTTCCCTTCCTTGCTGTTATCTTGTCATTCAAATTTATACACCACTTCTTTTCTGCCCGTTCTAAAAATTTCTCCAACTCTCTCTCTGCTCTGTTGCCCTTATCACCAGTCATTTGATTAAACATATAAAAATCAGTTTTCTTCGCTCTGCATTGATGCGGGTTATCATTTCTCCTAAATATCTTCTTACATAATGTGCATTTAAAACTAATCCCAGAATGCTGCTCTTTCAGATGGGCCATACAAGGCTTTCTGGCGGGGAAGTACAGATCTTCGCACACGCCGCATTGAAACTGCAAATAGACAAAAGGATACCCTTTTTAATGTAAAGCAACATTCATTTTTTTTTTTTTTTTTTTTTAATTTATTTATTTAATAATTTATTTATCATTTTTCTACCAAAATTCAATTTTGCATATATACCATATATATATGACCATATCAATACTAAAGCAAAATATACAATATTTCTGTGTACCAATTTTAACATATCAGACTGGATTTTTCTTAAAACCAACTAGGTCTAATTTTCCCAGTATAATCTTTCAGTTTATCATGATGAACAATCTTTGGCTTTGAGTTAGCTTTTATTTGAATCCGGTATAGTACATCATTTACTTTGGTAATTATCTTACATGGACCAACCCAAGGTTTCTGAAACTTAGGACTTAAACCTCGTTTTCGTGTTGGACAGTAATACCAAACTGCGTCACCCTCTTTGTAACTTTTGAAACTCAACTTCACATCATAATTTGATTTCATACTGTTTCGAGCAATTTCCATATTTTTCCTAGCCAACTCATGTACTTGTTGTAACCTGTTTTCTAATTTTGAGACATAACTGGATTTGTTTTGATCAATTTCTTTATCATCTGTTTCAGGAGTACCAAAAATCAAGTCAACTGGTAACCTCAGTTCTCTTCCAATATGTAACATGGCTGGTGTGAACCCTGTTGATGCTTGAACCGAAGATCGGTATGCAAGCATAACCAAATCAACATGTTCATCCCAGTCTTTCTGATTTGCTGCGACATATGGGGTGAGCATTTGAATTATAGTGGAGTTATGTTTTTCTATAAAACCGTTCCCTTGCGGATGAAAACTGGAAGAACGCGTCTTTTCTATACCCAATAATTTACACATTTCTAGAAACAGTTTTGACTCAAATGTTTTCCCTTGGTCTGTATGACAAATCAATGGGCAGCCCCATTTACTTATGTACTGATCAACTAATACAGTTGCCACTGTTGTAGCTTCTAAATTTGGCAAACTGTAACATTCTGTCCATTTAGTAAACAAATCCCCTACCACCATCATGTATCTATTTCCTTTGTTAGTTTTTGTAAATGGACCCATAAAATCTATAGCAATTCTCTCATTTGGGGCTCCTACATTATAAGTTTTTAATGGCGCTTTGGATTTTCTGAGTGAACCTCTACGACTATTACATACATCACATGTACAAATCCACACTTCAACATCTCGTCTCAGAGCAAACCAAAAGAACCTCTCTCTTATTTTTGCTAGAGTTTTCCTTAACCCTAAATGTGCACCACTTTTACCATCATGTAATAACTGCAATACCAGATCCCTGTGAGACTTTGGGACAACTAATAATAACTTACATGAGTTACCATCATCACTTTCCCATTTTCTGTACAACACATTGTTTTTGATAACTAAAGAATCTAACCTTGCCCAGTAATATTTAAACTCTGTATCAAATTTAGAAATCTCCTGCCAGTCAGGCTTGACACCATTCAAAACTATATCTTTAATTCGTCCAAGATTGAGATCATTATTCTGAATTTCTGCAACGTTAACATCCTCGCCCAGTAAATTGCTACCTACTGAACTACTTGAGGTTGTGCTATCGTTAGAACTCGTGCTAGGTGTATTCTCAGTACCATTATCATTGCTTGGATTTGAGGAATTTACAGAACTTATCAAAACATTATCTTTTATCCCTGTATGACAAGAACTTGTACTGTGTGCATTCACAGAACTTATCAAAACATTATCTTTACAATCTGTTTGACAAGATATCTTTTCTGTTTGTGCATAACTATGTTTCACCTCAACCTTTTTAACCATACCGAGACTTGTATTTTTGTCACAGTCTAAATTACAGCCATCAATACCCGGTTTGATTATCTTTAAACTCTTTGTTTCAGTACCAATATCATAATTCCAGTAATGTTTGTATGTTTGAAATGTAGCCAATTCTGAGAAAAATCTGCTCAATAAATCAGAGTTCCACCATATCACCAAAAATATTCCTACTATCATACCAGTATTTACTACACCAAACAACTGTAGTAACTGTATCAACATACAAAGAAGAGTAACAAATGAGCAATTACTATCATCAGTTTTATAGAAGTTGTCTCCCTTAGACTGTACCTCAGTGACATTAGATACAGACATGCTGTTAATCTCTTTTGACTCAACTGTGCTACAGTATTTACAATTTTCATCATAACATGGCCTCCTAGATAAAGCATCTGCATTTGAATGCAATCTACCAGAACGATGTTCAATTGTAAAATCATATGTGCCTAGAAAACTAAGCCACCTAGCTAATTGTCCTTCTACATTTTTAAAAGATAGCAACCATTTCAGACTGGAATGATCAGATCGAATGACTATTTTTCGACCATAAATGTAGTGGTGAAAATGTTTTATTGAGTTGATTACTGCTAACAGTTCTCGTCTGGTAACACAATACCGCCGTTCTGTTTTTGTGAAGCATTTGCTAAAATAGCCAATGACCTGTTCCTTACCATTTACAACTTTTGATAATACACCGCCCTGGCCCACCAAAGAAGCGTCCGCATCCAGAATAAAGTCATCATTTTCCGAAGGAAATGTTAATATAGGGGCATTAGTTAATGCTGTTTTTACCATTTGAAAAGCATTCTCACATTCCTCTGTCCAAACAAACTTTCTACCATTTTCTGCTAACTCATGAATGGGTTTTGCAATAGTAGCAAACTGATAAACATAGTTCCTGTAGTAACTTGCAAGAGAAATAAAACTCCTGGCTTCCTTAGCATTCCTAGGGGTTGGCCAATTCTTTATTGATTCAATCTTTCTTGGGTCAGTACCCACACCATTTTCACTTATTGTGTGACCTAGAAAAGTGACCTCTTTTTGAAACAAAACACACTTTTTAGGATTAAGTTTCAAATTGGCAGTAGTTAACCTCTGAAATACAAGTTCTAGATTTTTCAGTTGTTCTGAGAAAGTTTTAGAGTGACAAATGATATCGTCAAGATAAATTATCACTATGCTCCACAAAAGACCAGAGAAGACTGACTGCATAAGGCGGGTAAATGTTGCAGGGGCATTACAAAGACCAAAAGCAAGACGTTTCCATTGCCATTGCTCACCACCTGGAATTGAAAATGCTGTTTTGTGCCTATCTTTCTCATCAATATCCAATTGCCAGTAACCCGATTTCATGTCTAGACAAGACCACCACTTGGAACCTGACAATGCTTCTATGCTGTCATCTATTCTGGGTAAAGCTTGGGAATCGCGAACCGTGGCATTGTTCAAACCGCGAAAATCACAGCAAAACCTGATAGATTTGTCGGCTTTAGAAATCATTACAATGGGACTATTCCATGGGCTTTGAGGACATTTTTCAATAATACCATCACTCTCCATTTTCTTAATTTCTTCCTCCGCAGCCTTACGCTTTGCTAAAGGAATGCGATATGGGTACTTTTTAACAGGTTTTTCATTACCAGTATCAATTGTATGTGTAACAACTGTGGAATGACCAATATCACTGGAACCTTTACTAAACACATTTTGATGCTTAATCAAGAATGATTTTAGCTCCTCCTTTTGAGTAGAATCAAGATTTTTAGAAGATTTTTCAAATAAATCTGTTAAATGTTCAGGCAATTTATCATTTTTCTGTACATTTTCTGAATGAACATGACCAACAGACTGTGATTCAACTACTTCAACTGGTTCTAATATACCTGTTGTGGTATCTTTGTAAATCTTGACTGGTTTGTTTGAAAAATTGGCCAATCTAATTGGAACTTGGCCCACTTTTGGGTCAACTAACACCTTTGCAACCAAAATACCTGTTTTCTCAACAAAATCACAAGAACCTTCAACTAAACAAGTTCTAGACTTGTCTACATTATCAAGAATTTTTGCTTGTACCATAACCTCAGAATTTGGTTCAATTACAATATTCTCAGAAACAGCAATTCTGCAGCAATTTGACCTAGATTCATTTTTGAGATAACAAGGAATTTTGTCACCTTTTACCATCATACAATTTTTGCTAATTATCAAATCACAACTGTGTGCCCGCATAAAATCTATTCCAAGGATAGCCTCTTGTACTATATCTGATATCAACATCTCATGTTGAAGTATATGACCACCCAAACAAATTTCCATTATTGCTTTTCCTAGAAAAGGTTTACTTTCTCCAGTTACTGTACATAGCATTGTTGTAACAGGCAAAATTTCTGGCTTTGTAACATTTTCCCATTCATCCAAGATTTTGCTACTTATTATAGAAACATTAGCACCAGAATCACACAAACAAGAAACAAGATTTTTATTTATCATTGCATCACAAAAATATCCATTCTGTTTGCCTAAACTATCGACTTGAATGGTTTCGGACCTTACATTCTGTTTGGTCTGGGTGCGGCCCTCCAGCCCGACCTTTGTCCGTTTCCCGAAAATCTATTACCTTGGAAGTTCTTGTCATTATCATAATTGAAATTTCTGTTCTGGCCTCTGTTATTGTTAAATCTATTCTGTGTTTGATAAGACCTATTATTATTGAACCTTTTCCTATAATTTTGACCCCCTCCTGGCCTAAATTGCCCTGACTGATGATTTTGTGCAGGTAAATCCCTATTATCTTGTCTAGTATTATATGACCTATAAGATTGATCATTCTGTTGTTTTGTAACCCTTGTCTGTGAATCTAATTGCTCTACTCTCTCTGTTAACCTGTCTATTTTTCCTAGAATATTTTCTAACTCTGGTTTTTGTGTAGACTGGTTTTTCCCAATGTAAGCATTTACCGGTTCATTATGTACCCTCTGTTTATCAGCCAACTTATGTGTCTCTAACCTGACTGCAATTGTTTCGGCTTCAGAAATAAATTTTGGACAACATTCTCTAAGACGTAACCTTATATCAGAATCTTCAAGACTATCAATGAAAGCATCTAGTGCCAAAATTTCTATTAGCTCAGAATTTGCATCTGGATATGCCTGTCGAGTCAGCTTTTTAACGCGCTGAGCTAGCTCTGGAATAGACTCAGATTTTCCCCTTGATAAAGATTTTAATTGTGACCTAAAAATTTCAGCCTTATTTCTAGTACCAAATCTTGCCCTCAGGACCTCAACTAGACTATCATAATCCCTTTTCTGAAATTCTGACATTTCACTCAAAAGTGACCTAGCATTTCCTGTCAGACTGCCTGCTAAATATAGAGATTTTGCTGAATAGTTCCAGTTATTTATCTCTGAAACTATGTTGAACTGTGTCAAATATTCTGAAATATCTGTGGACCCATCATACACCTGGGGTTTCATTTTAAGATTATTTACATTATTCACAGAATAACTGGATTGTACATTTTGATTAGTGTTTACATTTCTGTATGTTGGTAGTTCAGGCATAGAATAATTTTGTCTTGGCCTTAAATCAGTATTCATACCATTTGAATCAATATCTCTGAAGTTAAAATTAACTTCTGGGTCTGGGTGTGTCCTTTCAGAAATCTTACCATGTACCCTATGCAAATCTGACTCAATTGATTCCATTCTATCCTGCATTTGATCATGTAACTGTTTTAAAGTACTAGTCATGGAGCTCATTTCTTTTGTCATAGCACTTAATTTATTCTCAAGCAATGAGTTATTCTGAGAAATATCTCTGATAGGAGTACTTGTTCTATCCCCACTTAGCATACTATCATTTTCCATGTTTGTTTCTGAATTTACAGTGTTTTCCATTTTTAAATCAATAATACACTGCAATAATACACAATCAGGTATTTGTAATCAATTCTGCTAATCTGTGTATTCTTTTTCTATTTTCAGGTTTCCACACAAGGCTGAGTGCAATTAGATCAATGTACCTTTGCAATAATTTGTTCAAATATTAAATAAAATATTGCAAAATCTTATTTTTATATCAATTTTCTATTATTCCTGTGAAAATTTTCTTTATTCTTGCTCAACAAGACTTTCCTGAAAATTTCACAACAATTTCCCTTTTTAATAAATCTTTTCTTATTTAAAAAAAATAATTTATCCCACTTCTGACACCAAAATGTTAGGATGGATCGAGGGCCAAACGCTAAATAAGAAAAGCAATAAAAGTTTACTATATTTATTTTCACACTCAACCTGGTGTAAAAATATGTCAATATTTATCTATATAACAACAATATTTAACTGTAACCATTCATTGAATAATACCTGTATCTTATGAGTATTCATGCTCAATATATCTTCTTTATCTTTCTATTTATCTTTATCTTTATCTATCTTTACCATTCAGATCAATATCCAGTCTCCAACTGATGGCCATTTAAAATTCGGCCTATTTATATGAATGTTTTTGTTTACATTGTGATGTCATCTAGAATCAGGTTTTCCCGTAAAAACTGGGTCGCCCTCTAGAATTCTGGGAAACAAAATGGCGGACATTCACAACGTTGTTGCAGGAGCAACTTTATATAATTAATACAAGATAATACATAAATGATTGAAATAGTAATTATGGATATTACTTAATAAGGTACATTTCTTAATGTTATTACCAATAATGGTTACTACATATTTTCCGAGAAGTATTATTTTTGATTGAAAGAGCATTGCATAAAGTAGGTGGGGAACAGCACATCAATATATTAAGTTAGATCTATATGCTCAAGGGTAGTTCCTACGCCTTTAGTATATTGAACAATGGAATTGACCCCATTATGTCTGAGACTAGCTAACAATCTAAATTCAAATTTTTTAGCTGGTGAAACCTATCAATGTTATACAACTTTTAGTTAGCCTCTTAGCCTTAGTGGCTCATATACCAATTATTTTCAACTGTGAGCTCTATACTTACAGAGATCACTCAAAATTTTAACATATCAACAGAAGTAATAAATGAAGTTCATCCAAATCTCCTATAGGCTAGAACTATTTTAAGATTTCTGTCAGACAATGTTTATGAACCAACAGCATGAGAGTCATATTGTAGAGATGTTCAGCCTATGTCTTCTTAATTAAAGCTGCAACTCGTGTATTTGCTTTCTTAGTTCTTATACATACCATCATTTGTAGGATGCTATCATTTGTAGCATTCAACTACCATACAGAAATATCCGTACTTTGTCAATAACGTCTGTATTAGACTAGCCACTAGACTGATAATAATATATTTCTACATTTTTCATTTTTTTTAATTTCATAGAGACAAAAGCCAGTCTATTTTAGAGATTTTCACAGAGGACTGATGTTGAAATTATCATGATATTGGACATAGAATATAGACTGGCTCAGTTCACTACATTTAATCATAAAAAATGTTAAAAAAGATATATCACAGTCTAGGAGCTAGTCTACGTCTGTATGTAAGCTGGATCTATCCTACTACAAAAATTGTTGAAATTTCTTATCCTTGTCTCATCTCATCTTCTGGATGATGATCTCATAATTATGCTCTCGTTTATAGCGTTTGACTGCCATAAAAGTTAAAGTATTAGATCACTAATAGAGAACCTCCTTTTTGAAGATGAAATGGTGGCCTCTGGTGCATTTCTGGGTCTAAATTTTGAGAAAAAATTATTCCTTTGCCAAAAAATTAGGGTTCATTTTTGATGAGTATAGGTCACTTCTCAGCCAACTGGGGGGGGGGGGGGGGGGGGGGGGGGCACGGGCCCCTCGGCCGGGCCCCCGGGCATGATATCAGAACAATAAATATGTGTAAGTATTAATGGTGGATTAATGGAATCTAGTTCACAAAAAACATAAATATCTAAAAGCCAAACTTTCTTCTCAGTAAAAGCATCTAAATCACTAACAAGCTTCTATTGTATAACCATCGTGCACACTTCATTTTAACCTCATTCCCTAGACTAATTTGTGATAAATTAATTTTGTCTCTTGCAGTTATTAGTCTAGTTCTTCTTCTGCAGATAATTACAAAGTTTATTAGCCAGGCACTCACACAATTTAAATCTACATTATAAGCTGCCTTAATTGCGTTTATCTTTAGGCGTTTTGTTGTTGTCTATCACGTAAAACCTCAAGGGCGGTTAGAATGTATAAAACAGCTTAGACTTTCGAAAAGTACTGCAGTTATGTAGTGAACCGACCACGTGAATTCTGGGTGGATTTTATGGATGTTCGTTACACCGATATGAACAGCTTAATCATTGGCTGAATGGTAATAGAACTCCAGCACAAACAGATTCTTTGGAAGAGAGGGAGCCTGAATACAGATCGAAATTCGGCAGAATTAGCAGGTTAAATATTTTAATGAAACCTGAACGTAGCCATTAACATAGGGATTTTCTAACGGTTTTCATGTCCCTTTCGCATCTTTTAAATTTCAAATTGGTTGCAGTGGGTCGTTGTATTTTACCGGTGTACTGCCATATTGTTTTGCCCTGTTCGTCCATCCGTCCGTCCGTCCGTCACACTTCATTTCCGATCAATAACTGGAGAACCATTTGACCTAGAACCTTCAAACTTTAGAAGGTGATAGGACTTACAGAGTAGATGACCCTTACTGTTTTAACGATCACTCGATCAAAGGCGAAGGTCACAGGGGCCTGAACATGGAAAACCATTTTTCGATCAATAACTTAAGAACTACTTGACCCAAAATGTTAAAACCTCAAACGATGATTAGACATGCAGAGTATATGACCCCTATTGATTTTAGGATCACTCAATCAAAGGTCAAGGTGACAGGAGCCAGAACATGGAAAACCGTTCCCGATTAATATCTAGAGAACCATAAACCATTTGATCCAGAACCTTCAAACTTTCGATCAACAAAGTAAGAACCACTTGACCTAGAATAGTGAAACTTCACGGGATGATTGGTAATGCCAAGTAGATGATCCCTATTGCATTTTAGCCACTTTTAAAGCAAACCAGCACTGTCTCTTTGACTTTTACTTCACAGTGAGACATGGGTAACTCTTGTCAGATAGCAAAGATATATTTGTGTTGTGTAGGTCAATACCTAGTGCGAATGTTACTTGTTTGTTGATATTACGTTATATTTCATATAGAGAGGAAAACGTTATATATGCCTTTTAGAACTGATTAAAACACGGATCTATTGTATTCCTAATCAAATCCGGAAAGTAGATCCCTCGGAAGAACCGAGAACAAGGCAAATAGTGAAAATTGCAGACTCGGTTTGATTGAGTCTGTTCATGGGCAGTAATGGAAAAAGCAACAGTGCCCACGCCCCCTAGCACCGGCTTAAGCAGTATTCAATCTTCAAATCTAAATGAGTTGAAATCAATGATCCCGAAGGACCAGAAAATTACACTAAGACTTATTTCATTAATATTATAGCGTGTGAACCTTACGAAACTTTTCTTTTGAACTTTTTTATTTCTCACTAGGCATGGCCTATCACTCGTAATTCCTGCTCCACTTCTTTATCAGCATAAGTTGTTTTAAAGCTTTATGTCTGTGAATCCCACACCAACAGCAACCCTAATGTACACACTAGTCATAACTTGCTTCGCAATCCAAGAATAATATCACCCTCAGAAACCTGCTGAGTGGAATACAATAAACTTAGCATAATTACTGATACAGACTGTATTAGCTGCAACAGCAACGTCTGACCAGTAGGCTATATTAGATCAAATGTACTCTATAAGATTTTTTTTCTGTGGGACTATCATTTCTGCTATGCCATTGTAGCTAAGACATAAATCTATTACTCCTTGTTAAAAATACGATGTATTCTATCAAAGCGTGTCGGTGACGGAACGGACACGATTTCAAAGTAAAAATGTTTGTCTCATACACAATGAAGCCATATTTTGATTGTGGAAGAAGACCACAGGTGCCCCTTCGTGCATTGTTTCAGGTGTTTGCGGGCACGTGGTTAGAACCACCAACCTCTCATACTAACCTATTACCCGAATTCTGTCAATTTTATTGTACCCCATGGATACCGATATTTTGACGTTTAACAACTATTGATAATTACTGCAGATGGCTAGCAATTATAACTTATAGGTTGAATGATTAACATATTAAGTAGTATAATGAGTTGATTTTCTAATCTTGTAAATTTTGTAGGTAATCCCTTAGCACTACAAATCATAGTTGAAGATTACAATAATAACATCAAGCCTGTCAGGTTCTATTCCTTAACCTATACCACACTGTTACTTTTTTTCGGAATAACAAACACACGTTGAGTCGTTTTAAGGTATTCAGTGTTGCTATATTTTCTGGTCCTTTGGGATCATGGAGTCCATTCAACATATGTGTATTAGAGTTCCGCTTAAGCCGGTGCTTGGGGGGGGGGGGGGCGTGAGAGGTGTTGCACATTTCATTATCTCTCATGAACAGACTCAATCAAACCGAGTCTGCTATTATTCTTCTTGGTAGCATTTTTTGCTTCCAAAGGAAGTTTTTACAGATTTTATTATCTTTTCAACATACATGTATCTTTTTATACAGTGTAAACATTTATTCGCACTTAAAGTACCATCGCAGATATTTACAGCCGTAAAAATAACACTTTGTGCTGCATTTCCGTAAATATCTTATAAATTAAGACATAGCAGCACTTGTTTAAAATTTAGTACCAAAGAAGCAAGTCCTTCTGGAAAGAATACTGGGATGAGTATTTTATAAGTGTCTTGGGAACAACTATTGAGTTGTCATGTTTGGCCTTGGTACAAAAGAGACTGAGATCGGGAAAGTAGCTTGTCTTGAAATAGCTATTTTATCACCCAATCATATTCTGGAAATGTCCAATTACTGGAATTCATAAAAAGACTACTTAAGATGTTTCAAGGAGTATCTTGGCTTTGATTTTAACGTGATTTCAGTTGGCTGCGCATCAGTTAGTGTGTTGAAGGCAGAAACCATGCTCCTCCTCTAATAAGGATTTATACAGTTTGCAGAAAAAAGAAAAAGTGACGAATTGCCTTATACAATATATAGTGTATATATTACTGACCAAAAAAGAGAGAAACATATATACTAAGTTCTCTAAAAATTCACTTACTAAGCAATATGCCTAAAAACAAAAATTCTACAGTTCTCCAAACTTAGGCGAAACATCAGTCGTATCACTGACCATCCAAGTTTCGTTACGCATTGCTCAATAATACCTTCTTTTGGGACAGAACTTACAATTTTGACTGTTAGAATTTTGTTCAGGACATAGCTTTAGGGCAACCTGGAGAAACACCAGTTATATTATATTTTATGGTCGATCTCATTTATTTGATGCAAGTCCTATATGATTTGTCTGTTCTGGGTTAAACGCCACTTTTTCAATTGTATTTCAGTTATGTAACGGCGGGCAGTTAACCTTAGCAGTTTTCCTGGTTTCTGTACCAGTGCAAAGCTGTTCTCCGCAAGTAACTGCCAAATTCCTTACATGAATCAGAGGTGAAGGACTAATGATTTCAGACACAATGTCTTTTATAAAATCATCACGGAGAACACACGCCCCGCCCATGGATCGAACTCACAACCACGTGATCCGTATGTTTGTGCTCTCCCTTTTGAGCTAAACCGGCGGGCTTTATCTGAATAACTTCATAAACCTACAAAATGCTATGGTTATACTTTTATATTACTTTTCTGTCCTTCATTTGCATAACAAGGGTTTTGCTCGTTTTCCTCTGACCATTTATGTTCAACCAATATTTCTTTTCTTTTTCTTTCGTTTGGTTATGGACAAACTTTTAAAACGAGGATTGTCTTGCAAGAAATGAAAGGCTAGAAATGCTGATAAAAAGATGTTACTTATTATTCTTATACAGAAAACAATAGCGGTACCAGGAAGTACTTCTAATATTTAATGTAATTTCCACACTTCGTGAAAATTGTTTTACCGTCACCCGAAACGCCCGACACCTTTCCCCCAACTCCCAGAGGGATAAAACTGATATCATTATTTTATTTCAGTTTAACACTGAAGAGCAATTTTACGGCAAGGTTGAGATTTGTCTGGAAAGTAGGATTGCCATTGATTTTGGATATAAAGTTCGGCTGTCTATTTCTGTTCCACCGACTTAAAATAAAATTTATATATCATTTCAGATGTGAATGACGAAAAAAAATAAATGACATTTATCACGTATTTTCAGTTATTTATTGCAATACAAGAATTGAAACGGAAACCAAGACCACCTGATGCTAAAAAAGTTGGTTAATTATATGCCTTTAATGCGTTCTTAATGCATGGGGCGACTTTTTAAACACATAATTCCTATAATACCCTTTAATTAACAAAAACCTTAATAACTGACATATGTGCATTAACGTTTTAAGGCTGCCTAACTACAGAAATCTTGATATTTCTTAGAACGTAGCTGGTGCATACTGCCGCTTCTTTTCGGTCCAATACAGTTGAATGGCTGCAGACGATATCGGACAATTCGACTTAATCGACAGGCAAAAACCTGAAAAGTAATGGAAAGGCAAATGCAATGACAAACATAAGAACATGTTTCGAAGTAAGATACGGATGCAGTATTGTTGTTATTGTTTCATTGTTTTTGCAATAAGTATGCATGTTATAGTGATAGTCTATATCAATATTGTTACAAAATGGGTAGAAAATCATATTTAACAAATGAATATAATAGAGGCTGTTGGAAATAAGCAAAAGAAAAAAGTTAGTTTTATAAAAATTATTCTAAATCCGATTATTTTATCTAAGTAATCAAAACAAAACATTGATACCAATATTCTTTTATATTTTCGTTATGTTGGGTATGATGTAAGACACATTTACAGTAAAAAGAACAACATGTTGTCCAATTAGAAAAAAGTTATGATAAAATTGTGCAACTTTTGTTGCATTTTAGTATATTATACGAAATTGTTTGTATCAGTTATGTAATATTGTATGTACAGAAATAAAAATATGTCAATAAAATTTATTTGTCATAAAATTTAATTCATAGTTTGTTTTAATTTCTGGATCTCATATTTGGATACAAATTTCAATTAGTCATTCATTTATCCTTTCTACACCTTAAAACATAGGCATGGTGACATACACTTCTGATTACTGAAATTGAAAGATTAAATATTAAAGTAGATATAATATAATATGTTAAAATAAAAAAAAATCCTGTCTGCAGAAAAAAAATCTAAGAAATGTCTTGAAGCTGTTTATGGTTACAATATCAAGAATATATGAACTTCAGTTACAAGTACTAAATAATAAAGGCACTTTGTAAATTTCGAGAGAAAAAGAACGTTGATAGTACTGTGTAGTCATGGATGCAAATGAAAATATATAGAACTTTCATCACATTATGTTCAAGCTTTGTTGGTGTTAATATTACCGACTTATTCACATTTTTTGGTAACAAGAGCTGTCACAAGAGACAGCGCGCTCGATTATTTCGATTCTGGATAGTGAAATGAGGAAAATGGAGAAGTTACTGGGTTGCTTATTAGCTGCAATGCGGATGAAGTTATTGAACAATAGTTTAAAACTGTTTCAAATGTATTTAAAATAGTAGTAAAAGAGAGAGGTAAAGTGTATCAAAACAAAGGTACATAATTCATGCTAGAGTTATGCCGAATGGATCATATCATGTGAATAATATTTTGGAATAAATGTGACATTCACCGTTGACTTACAAACCCCAAAATCATAGCTGTCTTCTACTGCATTAAACAAAGTCATGCTACCAAGTATGAAAGGTTTTGGTCGAATGATTCTCAAGTTACCGTGTAGAAACTGTTTTCAAGGTTCATGTCCATATGACTTTGACCCTTGACCTATTGACCCTTAAACAATTTGGGTTTTCTTCTTCATAACCCAATCATGCTATCAAGTTTGGAAGTTCTGAATCGAGTGGTTCTCAGGTTACCGTTTTCAAGTTTCTGGCCCCTGTTACCTTGATGTTTGACTTACTGACCCTCAATACTACAGTGTTCAGCTATTTTATAAGTCAAATAATGCTGTAAGCTTTGAAAGTTCTTGATGAAGAGGATATCAAGTTATTGTGCAGGAACGGTTCTGTGACCTTTCATCTACTGATCCTACAAATAAAATTAGTCATCTACTTAAATTTATGAGCCCAATCATGCTACCAAGTTTGAATGTTCTTTGTTTTCAATGTCAAGGCTCCTATGACCCTTGGCCTACTAGCACAAAGACAGCAAGGTTCATTAACTTTAAAAGCCAATTTATGCTACCAAGTTTGAATGTTCTAGGCCAACTAGTTCTTACGTTATAGATCGGAAACCGTTCGCTCTACAGACGGACTGACCGACCAACATACCGACGGACTGATGCGACCGACAGATGCATGCATTATAAACCAATTTCTTTGTAGGGGGTTGTAATAACAGAGACATGATCAAAATTAACCTTAAACCTAAACTCCGAAGTAAATAAGGGGCATAATTCATGAAAAATTGGTTTCAGAGTTATCGACCTTGTGTCATACGATATGCAACTAACTCAAGTTGAATCAAATCCATTTCCTTATAACAGAGATAGAGTGAAGGGTGTACCAAATTTAACCTGGCGTTCTAAGGAAAAAGAAATAATTAATTACATATTGTTGCGACAGTATTGGTCCTTGTGCCATATGAAGAGGGGGATTAGGGTGGCTCGAAAGCTCTACAGAGCGTATGTTGGTTGTTTCACAAAGTTACGGTATTCTGGACGTGTAAAAATAATCCCATATTTATTGTTTATAATCTTGGTATGTTAGCTACTTAGGACTAATGTTTTTGAACAACAAGAAGAAGCAGCAACGGATTCTAGCATAGTTATAAACTTTATATTCACATTCGAAATATTCGGAATCACTCCGCTCTACGGTTAGAGTTAAGGTTTAGGGTTAGGTTTGAAATTGGCCCCATCCTAGGACAAACGTAGTTTTACATATAATTGCATAGGGAAAACCTTTAAAACTCTTCTTGTCTTCAACCACAATACACACAGCTTAGATATATGGCAAGTAGCATTGTCTAGTGGACCTCTACAAGCATTGTTCAAGTAAAGACCGATCTATGTACAGTGAAATGTTGATTATTCAGGTGTATCGGTTGAAATATCATTCTAAAAGCTGTGGCTAACAGGGCTTTGATTTCATTAAGTCATATAGGACAAACTAGTTCCACTCCCCGTTTGCCATGGAAACATAATATTTTTAAAGAATTTAATAAACGGACATCCAAGAATCATTTCTTTGAAATTATTTTCCAAAAAAGCCAGCAGTTTCATGAGAGATTTTCAAAGTCTTCCATACATGTAATAATATTTAGAAAACGAGCCCTGATCCTAGCGTTCATTTTTAATGAGAAAAATATTTGATGGAATTCAGTAGAGGGTCATCAAATGTATATTTCTATGAAATTATTTCAAAATCAAGAAGCAATGCCGGTGGTGATGTATGTACCACAGGGAAGGTGGATCGGTTCTAAGCAAACTGATCAATAAATTGCTCTAGTATATCATGCAGTCATGTTATGTCTTCTCTCCTTTTGAACATTATTTTAATACTGTCATGCTTTTTTAAACTTCATTTTTTCCTGACTGATCTCTCTTTTAATTTGCCACGAAAGTAGACGCTCATAAACACACTAACAGAAAAAATGTTATGTACATGTTATTTAAAATTTTGAAGTTCTATATGCATATTAATGTCAGGCTGTCACATCTTGCATCGTGTCGTCATGCTAAAGTATCATGCAAAGTTTTACATATACTAATTTATTTTAAATCGATTGCGAAGCGGGGTTTACAGCTCATATCAATTACTCTCGACACCTCTTCCTGATGGAATCCATCGCCGCCAAGAGGACATGAGATAAGAGAAGCCAGTTTCCCTTTGTAAGCTGAGCGACAAGCAAGGAAGCTTCTGGTACCATTTTTCACGTCTTTAGTATGACGTGGCCGGGAAAAGAACCAACGACCTTCCTCGAAGCGGAGGCTCCACCACTAGGTTATCTAGGCGGGTAGCATTACGCTATCGTAATATCGACAGTATGGAATACCGTACTCTTTTTGCATCTCACATTGGCCGCAGGTGGTTCTGATTTTGTTTGAGATGTGTACTTTATGCAGAATCATGTTTCCGCAGGAACTAAAACATAAGGAAATTAATGAAAACGCCAATATATTAGAAAAAAATATGACAGGAAAAACGAACAATTGACGTGAAAATCGGGTGCACCAGGTGGCGCTTTAAAGTTCACATACGTCAAATCGAAAAAAATAAATTCTGGAAATATAGAGTCTGTTTCACAACTGAGCCAGATTTCATACTTTTCCGTCAAACTTCTGCATAATATAAGATGTGGATCGACCATTAGTACCTAATCATTTGAATGATGAACCGTGGTAAATTAGTCGATAAATCACAATAAGGTCTTGATTGCTTTCATTCTTATATGCTCATTGGAACATTTTGATTTTATTCGGTGTCATGCCAACGTTATAAACAGAACCTCCTACCCCCCTCCCCTCCCCCCACACACACAACTATGTAGATGTAAGCGATGACAGAATCTGCATTCAAGTGAAAGATGGTACAAAGAACAAAAAGAAAGAAACAATGATTACTTAGATGAAAGGTTATCAAGTACGTGTATCTAACTTGCATGACGGTTTTAAAATATAAATAACATTTGCTTTTTGTCGAGCCCGCTTGCAGTGAACTCGATATAGTCGCCACTTTCGGTGTATGCGTGCGTGCGTCCATGCGTGCGTGCGTCCGTCCGATTTTGTCCGGACCATAACTTTGACATGCATAGACCAATCTTGTTTATATTTGGCTTGAATGTTTACCTCAATGAGAAGGCGTGTCATGCGCAAACCCCATGTTCCTATCTCAAAGGTCAAGGTCACAGTTGGAGGTCAAAGGTCAAATTGAAGTTTGTCCGGAGCATTTCTTCTTCATGCATTGTGGGATTTTGATGTAACTTGGCATGAATATTCACCATTATGAGACGGAGTGTCATGCGCAAGAACCAGGTCCCTAGGTCCAAGTCAAGGTCACACTTGACAGCTGGCGGGCTCGACATCTCGGCATACCTGTTAAAAAATATTTCGAAATTAACGAAATTACTTGAGGCATAATCATAAATTGAGATAAACTACTGTAACGAAAATAGAAAATTTGCGTTGACCTTTCTCCTCAAACATATTACATAACATCATGTCATCTGCTAGTCCAAATGATAGGACGTCTCTGGACAGCGTGATAACTTTTGACTGTCGTTGTCTCCGTCACGTCCAAACTTATTCTGCTTATTTCTGTTAGGAAATCCCCAATGAAATCCGTTGGGAACGTTTTCTGGTATATGTACAAAGTATTTGTAATGATTACATCTCTGACAATGAAATTATGTAGACTTTGAAGCATAAACTTGCCTCGCTGACATTTTATGAATGTATATGTTAAGTTTTGTTTCTGCTATTTAGTGTCATCGGCAGTCTGCTGTTTACTGAAACCGGTGTCCGGGCAAATATCTCCTCGCACCTCTCACATGTTTTCGAAGATTTAAGTCTCTTATTTAAAACATTAATTAAATTCAACCCATTTTAAGTTTCTACATGAATATCAATGTTTCGTTAATTAAAGCAAGTATGTCCGACCAGTATATTATGATTTTTTTTAATGTCTTAGTTTTCCTAACAGTAAAATGCAGATATGGGTAAGGCTTAGAGGGATGACAACTAGAGAATATCAGATCATAAAAATGATAAAATAAGTCATCCCAATAAGCCAAATGAGTAAGGCTTGTCATCTACTTTCCGGAGACAATGTTCACATTATAAATCGATCATGTCCACTCACGGAAAATGTGACGGAATGTGATATTTTCATAAAATACATGACGAAAAGTGTATAGATGGTAACATTATCAAACTTTACAAAGGATTATTTTTGGAAAGGGTATAACGTGTGAACTTTGACATTTTTGGTCGAGACATTATCTACGTCCAAGATATGTCGGTCTCATGTAGAGGATTAATGTTCTCGATCTTCCTGAATGATCTGGTAAGAGCCCATTAAAATTCATCTTTCTGTATAATCGGATTTCCAATATTGTTATTTTTATTTCCATTAATCTATTTTTATTTAAACCAATAAGAAGACTCTTTTCAACAAGCGTTTGGCTAAAAGGCTCTGGAGTTGATTTTGGCTAAAATATTGTTCTTTAGAATAAAAGTTTCATTATATTATAAACATAAGTACATGAGATTTTGTTTCTAACCTTTAATCTCTAAACAATGTGAAATCAAGAAAAAATCATGCCTATGTCGGGAATCGAACCCGACCACCACGGCAAAAATATTTTCCCTCCTTTTTGACCAATACACCACAGAGAAGCACGTGCTTATCGATGGTTTAATATAAAGCTTTATAATTAAGGCAGTTTACCTCCGGTGCCCCTTACATACGCTTTTCAATTTGAATAAAAAAACTAATACTCCAGTGTTTCTACAAGATAAACCCGTACGTGACAGTCTCATATCGAAAACTGGAATCCCAGATTAAATACAGATTTTTTGAAGCAATGCTCTGATTGGTCAACATATTCTTCAGATCCAATGTGTAACGTTGGAGATGATTTTAATCAGATTGAGAGGATTTCTGACGAGCTTGGAGGCGGATTTGTTAGCAAAGTGTCACGGATATTTCAGTACGAAGTCTGTGTTATTGGCCGTAATCGAAAACAAAAGTAGGAGTGACTATCCTTGAACAGATTAGGCAAATTACAAAATAAATCTAATGTCATTTTTTTTAATGCTACAGCTTATATGACGACCAATGATTTGTGTCACGGAAGTGTGACAGCTATAAGTGGTCATTGTTTGTTTCAAAATATGTGTAATTTGAAAATTCTTCTGTGGTACAAGATCACGGTGGTACATCGTACAGCGGATACAGCTAGTTTAATGGCGTGTTTTGAAAATCTGCATTACCACTGGTAAGATTTAACATTATTTTAACACATTCAGGATAAAAAATATGTAAACAGCGACTTTTATCAAAAGTGGAATGAATTCTATGCCCGAAAATACATCCATATAGCTTGTAACGTGCGCATGGAAGTTTATAGATAGACTGATGTTCCGTTTGCTCACAGCCGAACCTTTATTTTTTGTGCATATTTTAGTGAAGTAGAAAGGTAATAGCCGATTCATCGAAATTCTGAATCGGCAATTCTCTCTTATTTTCTATTTAATATTCATATGAAAAGTTCTGGATATCTGGCTATAACAGTTTTTTTTTGTATTACCCAAATGAATTTTGACACGAGTGTACGGAGTATAGACATTTGTAGTACGGGGTATAGACCGTTTTCAAAAATATCCTGTACGGTGTATAGACGAAGAAAATTGTGATGTACTGAAGGTTTCATTCAATATGCTTACTTAAAGTTATCTTTTCAAAATGTCAACAATGATGTACAAATGTGGAGCCAAAACATGGAGCTTAAAAATATTTTCAGTTGTTTCTTTTATGTTTGCTTAAGGCTTAAAGTCATGGGATTCTTCTAAGAAATTGAATGTTAAACAAGATGCATTGTTACTGTTTTCACAAAAATATGTTACATAAACTATTTTTCGTTGGTTATGGTTTAACTTATAATAAGGTTAGATTTGAACAAGAATTATTTAAGTTATCTTCTTGAAAATTTTTTTGCAAGATTTAAATAGAATAAATTGGATTCTTTCCAGCAAATGCAACCTAACAGCTGTTTATTTTATGTAGAAATTAATGAATTGGAATATTGTGTACAAAATAAAGTTGTTAGGAATTTCAACCAGAATTTAGAAGTAATAAAAAAATACTGACTCAAGGGTCATAACTCTTCTGCAAAAACAAACTTCAAGTGGGTATCTTCACATGCTGATTAACATTCATGTGAAGTATATATGCACAATCTGAAGAGCCGTAATTCTGCTATACATGAATGGACAACAAAGGCACATAATTAAATGTTAATATGTCTATACAGTGCAAATCAAGGACAATTGTAAATGCATAACTGAAAAAATAATCATAATGAATGCAGCAGAAAGGATATGAATTTAAATACATAAGAACTGTAGATACTTTTATCAGAAATACCCCAAAATGTTTGCAGCATGCATGTTTTGACAAATCATTGTATAATGTTTCACAATTGTATGCAGAGATACTAACATGGTTATTAATGAAAAAAAAAAAAAAAAAGCATGTTATTTATACATAAGAAATGAAATGAGGTTTCATAAAAATAATGTCTGATTATATAGGTACGTAGTATATGATACCATTTTTTTCAACTTCCAGTAAGACACCTAATAGACAAAAAAAAAACAACAACATTCCCATCCGTTATAGATATGTACTTCTAATCTATACTCCGTACAGATTAAAGCTATCCCCTAACAGTATACAGGCGAGAGGAACTATACACTGTACAGTCAATGCATGTGATTGATGATGAATTTCTCTGCAAGTAGAACACGAAAAGCTCCATTATTTGACATGGATTCATTTAAGGTTACAATGAACAAATTGTACGATTCACATTTTTGATAACAGATGCAGTTACATTTCTAAACGAAAGAAACTTCGCAGGTGTGCTCAAATCAGCGGTGAGCATCAGAATTTTACACAGTTAATTCATTTTTAAGTCATTTTGGCCATGGCAATGTGCTTTAAATGTTCCACATGCATTGTCTATACACCCTAGCTGTTTACAGAAATTTGAATCTAAACGGCCTTTATGAAAAAAGCATAAAATATGGATTCAAAATTTCATTACCTCGATCTTCTTGTTTATTTTGGCTCACTGGACCAGTTATATCCGCTGTACGATGTATCACCGTGCAGATGTACGCATCTGTTACTGATTGCGTTTCATTCGCCAACATACAAGTTCTAGTATTCAGCTTCGTTGGCGACAGTTCATACTTCGCCAATATTTTTATCGTTATCTTAACACATTTTTTTACTCCTATGATTTTTGAATTCATGTGGTGCATGTTCCAACGCTACTTTTCGGAAAACGTTTTACTTCTATACAGTCGTAGTTAACAGATTCTGTCTCTGTTCAAAATCGTTGGTACTTAAACGGTTATTATTCTAGAAGCTTTCGCAACTGAATTTAAAAGAGAAACAAGGGTGCCATAGCCACAAAATACGTCGAGAGCTTGTTAAGTTGTCATTCTTGTATCTGACCTTTGACCTTTATGTGTGATCTTTACCTTAGACGTTGTGACCTGGTTCTTGCGCATGACACTCCATCTTATGATAGTGAGCATTTGTGCCAAGTTGCATCAAAATCCATTCATGCATGAAGAAGGAATGCTCCGAAAAGTCATTCTTGAATTTGACCTTTGACCTTTAAATGTGACCTTGATCTTAGATCTAGGGACATGGCTTTTGCGCATGACGCTGTGTCCCATAATGATGAACATTTGTGCTAAGTTACATCAAAATCCCTCTATGCATAAAGAAGAAATGCTCTAGACAAAATCCGAAATTTGACCTTTGACCTCAAAGTGTGACCTTGACCTTAGACCTAGGGACCTTGTTTTTTGCTTATGACACTCTGTCTTATGATGGTGAACATTTGTGCCAAGTTACATTGAAATCCCTTCATGCATAAAAGAAGAAATGTTCCGGACAAAATTTGTTGACGAAGCCCTCCCGCCTGCCAGGGGCGTTCTCATAACACGTCCCGTCTTTTAGCTAAAAGGGAAAATCCAACATACCAAATTCTCCTTAGAGCGGACGCAGTGATACAGTGGTAACACTGTTTGACTACGAAACCAGGGGTTGTGAGTTCGAGTCCCGCTCCTCCAACTAAAAATTACTAACATTGGGATAAGAGTCCCGTATATGGGTGCTTTACACTTGGCACGCTTAAGAACCAAGGAAGCTCTTACAGTCGTCAGGAGGAGTTGCCCATATGGGTTACCGCTGGCGTCTGTAAACAAGCACAAACACACGCACGCACACACACACACACACATACATACACACGCACGCTCAAAATTCTCCTCCTCATGAGTAATAATCATAAAGTAAACGTTATCTCTTTGAATCAAATACATTATTACTTTTGCTTTCGCCGTTGTTACATTTGTTGCTGTTTTGTTACATTTGTTCATGCTAAAACACGTTTTTTTTCCATCTTTTGCCGATTAGTTATGTAAAAGTTGCTAAATTGAGGCTTCTTTAACGATAGGAATAAGGGAAGACATGTTCACGTACTAATTTATCTATTATCAATTCAGTATTATGAAGCAAACAAATTCACTCTTTCGGGAGTGTTAGTTCATTTCGGGATTAACGACACAGACTGCCGAACAATACATTCAAAACCAAATAAAATCAAAAGCTTGACAACATATGCACTTTTGATATGATTTTGCAGGATTCTATAAACCTCTCAACAAAACTATATCGTCCTGAAATCCTTGACACTTTGCCTACTAATCCGTTACCGAGGTGCGTTAGAAACCATCTCTTTGTGTGACCGACATCCATAAACGTTTGAAATACAAACATGTCTTTCTATAGAAAGATTCTGATATGCGTAAGTATTAACAATACATGAACTCGTTAATAGCCCCCTACCGGTGGAACACCGGATGGAACTGCAAGAATGGTCTCTGTCCGTCCGTCTGTCCACCCGCAAAACTGGATCCTGCGATAACTCAACAAGACTGCCATGAACTCGTTAATAGTCCCCTACCGGTGGAACACCGGATGGAACTACAAGAATGGTCTCCGTCCGTCCGTCTGTCCGCCCGCAAAACTGGATCCTGCGATAACTCAACAAGACTGCCAGCCTGTCACAAAATACGCCAGTCATCAAACTTGGCCTAATTCAAGGGGCATAATGCAAGAGTGCCTTGGGTGATCTGGATGATTATCGTACTTGGCCGAGATATTGTGCCCACAAATATTTTCAGCAAGTTTGGTGAAGATCGAATGAAAACTGTTTGACTTATAGTGCCGACAAGGCTAAATTCGCAGTGTTTTGAGTAATTCAAGGGCCATAATCCAAGAGTGCCTGGGGCGATTTGACTGGTTATCGAACTTGGCCTAATTCAAGAGGCATAATGTAAGACTGCAATGGGCGATTTGGCTGGTTATCTTACTTGGCCGAGATATTATGCCCGCAAACATTTTCAGCAAGTTTGGTGAAGATCGGATGAAAACTGTCGACTTAGAGAGCGGACAAGTCTAAATTTGCAGAGTGCCTAAGTCGATTTGGCTGGTTATCAAACTTGGCCGATATATTATGCCCACAAACATTGTCAGCAAGTTTGGTGAAGATCGGATGAAAATTGATTGATTTACAGAGCTGACAAGACTAAATTCGCTGTTTTTCGAGTAATTCAATGACCGTATTCCAAAAGTGTCTGGGACGATTTGGCTGGTTATCAAACTTAGTTGAGATATTATACTCACAAATATTGTCAGCAAGTTTAGTGACGATCCAATAAAAATAATTTGACTTAGAGAGCGGACATGCTTTGGACGCCGATCACCCGCCCGCCCGCCACGGGTGTTAACATAATATGCCCCGCTCTTTCAGAGACGGCCGTAAAAAAGTATTCAAGGTAAGATCATAAAACTTGGTATGTGTATAGGGGGCAACATATAGATTATGTAGGTATATGACGTATGCTTGAAGGTCAAGGGTCAAGATTACTATTGAAGATCAAGTAAAAATAAATAAAATGCTCCATAACCGTTATATGCATTGATGGATTATCTTAGTGCTACACACAAACGTTCCCCATGATTAGACTATTCACCGGGGCCGCCGTTGCCGAGTGGTTAAGGTCGCTGACTTCAAATCACTTGCTCCTCACCGATGTGTCGGGGCGTTGAATTCTTCGTGTGGGGAAGCCATCCATCCGGCTTTCTTAATGTCGGTGGTTCTACCAAGGTTTCCGATCTTGATGAAATAACACACGGAGGGACAGTTGGGGTCTTCCTCCACCATCAAAGCTGTAATGTCGCCATATGACCTATGACTGTGTCGGTGCGACGTTAAACCCAACAAAATAAACAAACAAAAAACAACACAAAAAAACCCAACAAATAGACTATTTGTCGCGCACACGACCTATGGTTGTCATCAAAGGTAAAGGCCACTATTGAAGGTAAAATAAAATTGATTTTTTTTACCATAAGAGGAATTCTATATTGCCACTGCAATACTCGGTCACTTATTGAAAATATTTGATTCTGCCTACTGGGGGTAAAATGTTATACCTTTAGGAAGACTCGGGAATCCGATGCGTATAGCTCTTGCACCCTCCGTCCGTCCAAATGTTCAAGCATGCCTTCAGTAATGCCTGTGGGGCATCTGGGTCTTCCTCCATTATAAAAAAAAAACTGGATAAGGTGACATATAATGTACATTGCATCACTGGTACTCCAAACTCTATAAACATACTCAACATTTATAAAAATCTCTTCAGCTTATTTTTAAGCACTGCCTCGTGTACAAGACTTCGTGAAAAAAACAACATTTAACTAATAGATTTGTACATATCTCATTGTTTAAACGAAATGGAATTGTTGCCCTAAGGAGTGTTCTGCTGTCAGTATTTGCCAATCGCATTCAAATAATACATATTATATTTGGAAATTGAGGTATAAAGCTATTACTATTGTAAAACAAATGTTATTTTGCAAAACAGGTAACACTAATGATCATTATTGTATTCTCATACTGTCATTGTACATACATCATGGTTAATTACACAATTTTCCCTCTACTAGTTTCAGGAGTAAAATGTTTTTGCCTCTTTTGCGGTAAATTGTCTGGATACACTGCTTCATTCATTTAGCAAACAGCCTTAATTGCGTCTGCAGAATTGATTTATTGTTTAAACTTACGTGACATTCTGCAGTCTGTGATTTAAAAGAAGATTCGAATCTTGATGATAGTTTTTTTGAAATCCAAGCAATTTTAGATAGATACAGCGTACGCCGCTTAATAGTCTTGTTTGTTTGTTGACAGGATTTCATTAGATTTTTACAGTATTTCAATTATGCAAAGGCGGTCAGGTAAACAAGATTTTTTTTCTGGTATTTTTACCAGTACTAGCTTCTTTCCAAGGGAATGACAAGTTCACGCTACACTTTCTTGACTGGATTTTAAACAGGACCTGTTCTTTGTTTTGAACTACTTGACAAAGATCCTTTTTAAAAAGGTAGTTAGTACATAGTTCCCCTGATTCAGTTGGTGGAAATTAAAAAAAAAAACAAGAAAAAACAACAAAAAAAAAACAACAAAACGTTACGTTAGACTACCAAAAGCGAAATTCAGACGATGTAGTTTAATGATAGACTATCTAGTATGTAAAAGAAACCGGTCTGGAATTAATGGTTTCTGTAAATTTTGAAATTGATTTATCACCTTTGCTTACTTCGTAATGCTGCAAGATTATCAACCTTGTGCTTAAGCTTTTCTTGTTAATTGTTGAACGGTTTATAATTCTATGAAGCTTTGCATACTAATGTTATTTGTTCAATAGTAACATTAATTTTGTTCAGATGAAGCAAACAAACATGTGAAGGAAATCATGAAATAATACGTATGTCACGCGCTACATGTCTTGTGAAAACAATATGCCACGCATTATTGTTATTTACCTCAAACGCACGACATATTATCGCGAGGTTTGAGACCTGAGAGTAAGACTTCTTTTTTTTTCAATTGCGCTCGCTAAACATAACATATCTTTTGTTCGAGATACATTAATTTGAGAAAATACCTTCACTTTCTTCTCGCTCATCGTTTTTTTTTTTATTTGATTGAATAAACCATTTCTGTAGAATTTAGATATATTTGTGAGATGCTCTAGTTCGTTGTTATGACGAAACCATCTCCACATTGAATATAAAGTCTGAAAAGTAGATCCCTCGGAAGCACCGAGAACAAGGCAAACTGTGAAAATTGTAGACTCGGTTTGATTGAGTCTGTTCATGGGCAGGTATGGAAAATGCAACACTGCCCACGCCCCCTAGCACCGGCTTGAAAAATCATGAAAAAGCTTTCTTTTTTTTGTAAAAGCAAGACAGCGGCCCGATTATTATGCTAAAACAAATAAAATAATTGAGATTGAAAGATATATGAGGTACATAATTATTTTAATATGCCATCGACCAGTTACGCTAAAAGGAAACAACTTTGCAAATGCTCGCACAGAAACAAGATGAAAGGCTTCCATTGGATTCGGAATATTCATTTTCGATGTTTCTAACCATAAAATATCTTATCGTAATACCGCCCGTAGAGACAGGCCGGAATAAGAACAATATAACCGTAATTGCATATTTAGATAAATCATAGGAAGGTAAGTTATCTATTGATTATCAATATTTCTTCAATGTTCATAAATATATTGCATACAACGTGTAATACTATATGCACATTACCAATTTATGAAAAGTTATGACAATATAACATCACAAACATAATATCAACTTTTTGCAATTTCATAAGTTTAAATCTGAAGATTACTTAAATTACCTGAATATTTCATTTCATTTTTTAGTTTTTGTTTAGTGCTGCTTTTCAACAGTGAAAATTTAATTAAGCCCATCAATATCTCAGTATAACGCATGTTTTTCTGAAACTTAAAAACAGAATGTTTTTTGTCTCACGTAAATTACTGCATAGATAAACTTCACAATCACACAAAATAAATATTCCATTAAAAAAACATTTTCCATGAAAGGCAGCCCCAATTTGTAACCCTTTTATCAGTGTATGGATGTTAGCACGGATTTATACATGATTAATATATACAGAATATATATACATACAAACAAAATAATTAAGAAATTGATATTAGTATAATTAAACTGGTAGATGCATTAATTCAAAACGAAAAAGGAACATTGAATGTGTAATGACTGTTCCAGATGATTTCTTGGTTGACAAAAGTAAAGAAAGAACGTTAGAATTAATACTATATTGATAACAATGATTCAAATTTCTTCCTACATATTTTTAAATACAGCAAAATACAGTGGTAACGTATTTTAAAGCGCCGTTATGGAAAAAATCTCATTGCTTATAATAATGATAATATAATAATAATAAAATCTTTATTTAATGAAGGTAACATACAAAGTGTACATAACATGAAAATGAAACGTAAACTTATTTTCAGTATGGCCTTCAGTTAACAACAACAACAATACACTTTCACAAAATCATATTTAAAAAAAAAAAAAACATATATATATATATATATATATATATATATATATATATATATATATATATATATATATATATATATATATATATATATTTGATCAATGTATTAAATACGATTAGAAGCTTCCCATTCATCCATCTGACAGACACTCGCATAATTATAAGACTATTAAAGAGAAAAAACGAACAACAGCAAAACAAAACAAGAATAAAATAACTGACATCATGATATGTAAAAACTGTAATAATATAATTATTTTAAGCACTGGACTGTAAGATGAACAAATGTCGTTTGATATTATTTTTGAATGTTTGTAATGTATTTGATTCCTTAATTTCAGCAGGTAATTTATTCCAAATATTAACACTGAAGTACGAGAATGAATCTTTAAGATAATTTGTACGAGGTGTTATACGCAAAACAAGATCTTTGTGAGCTGTTGATCGTAGATTATGCAATTTATTATTTGAGACACTTAATATTTCAGTCATATAGATCGGTACCATGTTATGCACAGATTTGTAAACCATCACAGCTGTGTGATATTTTACCCTGTTGCTAAATTTAAGCCATTTTAGATCATTAAAAAGTTCTAATGTAGGTGAACTTATCGGTCTGTTAAGTGTAATCTTGGCCGCTCTTTTTTGTATTACTTGCACTTTATTTATGTAACATTTTGTATCTTTTCCCCAAATAGTACAACAATAATCGAGAATGGGAAGGATATATGCATTATAGTACATCAATTTTGCTTCTTCGCTAAGATAAAAGATGATATTTTTCAGAAGTGCAATTTTTGCATTCAATTTTTACATACATTGTCTATCTGAGCATGCCAATTTAGTGTATTATCTAGATAATTACCTAACATTTTTGCACTGTAACATTTTCTAGCTCTATGTCATTTACTTTTAATTTTAGAGCATTACATTTCTTTACTTTCATCGAAGAACCGATTATCATACATTTTGTTTTCTTTGGGTGTAAAGACATGTTATTTAGAATACACCATTCATTGACGTAGTCGAGGTTTTGTTGTAAAGTGTTTTGAATTTCATCTAACTGATAACCGGAGTTATGCAGTGTAGAGTCATCAGCATATAAGTCTATATTAAGTTCATGATGTATCATTGATATGTCATTGATATATATCAAAAACAATAAAGGTCCTAGAATAGATCCTTGAGGAACGCCCGATTTGACGGTAAGTATGTCTGATTGTAAGTTACCCAGCTGGACTAACTGTTTCCTTTTTGATAGATAAGACTTAAAAAGACTTAGTGTATTTCCAGAAAAATGGTATAATTTCAATTTGTAGAGTAATATTTCATGGTCGACAAGATCAAACGCCTTTCTTAAATCAAGAAAAATTGTTCCAATTATTTTTCCACTATCAATATCTTTAATCCAAGCATCAATTAATCTAATTAATGCTGTATTGCAAGAATGATTTTTCCTGAATCCAGACTGTTTGTCGTGTATTATACTTGTATTTTGAAAAAATAATTGAAGATGTGTGGCTATGTGGCGCTCATATATTTTGGAAATGGTAGGTAGAATTGAGATTGGGCGATAATTTTCTGCTTAAGAAGTATGGAACTATACTATTTGATAACCAAATATTCCTCTACTCTTTTCTGAGATAATAATGATACAATTAAACAAGATTATTGGAATGGTAACGTAACATGTGTAAAGTATGTTACAAACAGATTCCTCCTTCAAATAAGTATTTAAACTATATTTTCATATGATATAGCTCTAATAACACAAGTTTATTGATCACAGTTTAGTTCATCATGTTAAGTTTTAGCTATATCTTGTTCCAGAGATGTCTGTTTTAGCATAGATTAATTTTATGCCAATTAGCTAAAATACCTAATGTAGAAAAAGTTATTTACCTTCAGAGTAGCAAAATACTATTCTAGAAAACACTGAGAGACATTAAGACCAGATCAAAACTGTCCGATCTATATTTTCTAAATAATTGATGTAATAAAACAAGGTTATTGAAATGGTAACGCAACATGTGTAAAGTATGTTACATATTGATTCCTCCTTCAAAAAGGTATTTAAACTACATTTCCAAACAATATAGCTCACATAATTGTTATTTTATTGAACACAATTATATAATTTTATTAAATTTTAGTGGTATCTTGTTTCCTGAGACGTTTGTTGTGGTAGTGGTTAATTTTATGCAAATTAGCTAAACATACCTATTTTGGAGTAAAAAACTACCATCAGTGTCATAAAATGCTATTTAAGAAAACACTGAAAGACTTTCAGAACAGATCAAAACTGTTTGTCTAATAAACTTTTGTCATTTTGTAATACTCTCCTTTATATTCATGAATATGCAAATTAGTTAATTAACGTATAACATAAAAATGCTGCTATTTTAAGGCCGATGTCTTAGCTCCATTTTGATACCATTTTTATTGTTTTATCACCAAAACTGACCAAGATATGACTGATTATCATTTATATGGTTGTCATTTCCAAAAATGAACGGTTGCCATGGAAACAGTGAAATCATATATAGTTCAAAAAAGATTTTTCATGGGAACATTTTTATTTTGAAAGAGTCAGTACTGCCGAACAATTTGGTCCCTATGAAAAAATTCTAGGGTGGGGGGGGGGGGGGGGAGGGGGTGCATGGTAGACCTTATTGGCCCCCCACATATGACGCTGGAAATTCATAACTTGGCCTGTAATACATCGGTGTGATTTTAAAATAAAAACAAGAAAACAATAAGTACTGTTACTAATTTATAACTTGCAACCATATCCTTACCTCTCCCCACGATTATAAATCATTGAACTCCGCAATTTACTTACGTAAGATGATAACAATATAATTTTGAAGTATAGAACACAATCAACCAAGCAAGCAAGTAATAGGAAAATTGGTTGATTGAATTTGTTCATGAGAGTTAATGAGTGCAATGGACTCCAGAACTCCGAATGATCAGAAAATATTACAACCTTGAGGTCCAAGCAGATGGTTAATGTTTTGATTTTGCAGTCATACGCTCTAAAAGATTGAAGTTGCAGCATTGAATGAAACGAAGTAAAGGCACCTCTTTTGTACAGAAGTATTGAACTGATTTCAACAGATTATAAGTTGCCGAATAGCCTGGGAAAAGTAAAACAATTATTGAGCTCTTACCACCCCAAGAGTCAACGATACTTAAAACGAGAAAACAAATGATACCCTTACTAATAGAATAATAAGAAATTGCTCAAAATGTTTACAATAATCATCAAATACAAAGAACACACTGGAAGTATAGGTTATATTGATCAACTTCAAGTGTAATGGTTTCCTGTTATTTTATGTAAAATAAATGTGTTACATCGAACACATCTTCATTTCTCAGTTATGAAATATATGTCAAACTATCACGGGATAAAGCGAACAGCAAATAATCAGGAATGTGTAGAAAAACATCAATCAAATTTCTCATGACTGTATGCATATTAATGCTCCATACGGAATCAGCCAATGGTGGCTATAAAATGCCGCGAAAAAATGGCAATGTTACGTGTGATTAATCACGCATGTGGTGTTATGCATCTCAGCATACTGTCCTATTTCCAAAGTTAAGTTATATTGTCGTTGACATTTTTATTTCGCTTGTAAGTTTAATATTGCTTCAGAATTGTTGCTTATAATAGATATGAGCCGTGCCATGGGAAAACCAACATAGTGGCTTTGCGACCAGCATGGATCAAGACCAGCCTGCGCATCCGCGCAGTCTGGTCTGGATCCATGCTGTTCGCTAACAGTTATTCTAATTACAATAGGCTTTGAAAGCGAAGAGCATGGATCCTGACCAGACTGCGCGGATGCGTAGGCTGGTCTGCATCCATGCTGGTCGCAAATCCACTATGTTGGTTTTCTCATGGCACGGCTCAATTATGTTCTTCTCGTAGACTTTTTTACCTTTTGCAATGAGTAATGTATAATGTCTAGGTAGAAAAATGTATTTAAAAGCGGAAGAAAGCGATTTTTATCAAATTGCAAAAAGAAAATTACTGTTAAATATGATTAGATCTACATAGAGGAGACTGAGGAATATATAAATGATCATGTCATATCGAAGCTAAATGTCACGCATATTAGTACACATGTAGCAACAGGACTAATTTAAGGCATACTTAGTTAATGTGTTACATAAATCAATTCGTTATACATGTTTCTAAGCAATTTGTTCGATATAACGTTATCTGAAACTCTGAATGTACATGACTGTAACGAACATATTTTGTTGGTCTCGAGGAGTCGTTATAGACAGAGTTAACTGTATTTTACAATACAATGAAATAAAAGTTACGGGTTTGGAATAGAAACATAGTTTAATACTTACATTATATTATATCATTAAAGTTTACGACACAAAAAGATTAAATAAATTTACAATACAAAATTGAATTTTTTCTACTTGAAGCAATTAACAGATATGATATAGAAATAAGACAGAAATATAAATTGTGGTGTCAAAAATAAATATCAAAATATACAACATTAGAAAAAATATATACATTACAGTATATAATATAAAGTTATTTAAAACAAATACGGAAATGGAATAGCACACATATCAATGAGGAAGAATAAAACATCAATGTTAAAATATCAAGTAACAATAGGTTATTCAGATTGAAGACAGATGTAAACACATCAAATATTGCTTCATTCGACATGCCGTAGATCAAATGGGCACAAATAATTTCCTCTTAAAACATTTTTCCAAGCAAAATTATACATGATGCATAAGTACATTCTAGAGGCCAGAAATAATCTCTGACTGACCTAGTTGTATCTAGAGTATTACAAGAAATGCCAAACGAGTCTTTATCAATTTTCTGTAATATTCTGACATTATAAACGGCATTACCGACTGATGGAAACAAAATCAGTTCTCTGTAATTGTAGCTGTTCTTTATTATCTTCAACCCACGTGCTTAGAGATTAAAGACAGCATTTCCAAATGTCATTAGTTTCAGCGGATGTGGAGTTTTCTCTTGTTACTGGTTTCTGTCAGAATAATTTGTATATTTGATATACTGCTAACGTAACAAATAAGCACAGGTAGTGTTTGACTCCTTTTCATTCTATCATTGCTATAATTATAGTTAAACTGTTGTAAATAGTAGCTTGGATCTTGGTCATTTATGGCTGGTTTGGGTTAATTAAAGTGATAGCTGGATTCCAGCATCACACATTATGTTATATACAATAGTAAAAAGGAAGAACAAGTACTAGTTGTAAAATACTATGTACGAATTTGGACAAATCACTGGCAGAAACAAGTTCTATAAAAATCTATCAAAGCGCACTCCTTCTAGGGTATTTATATGCATTATGTGCAACATAAACCTGGTTTATTTTGTTAAGTCCCCCTGCATAGTCTTATTTGAGAAAAAACTGCCTAGGTCACTATGCATGACTTCGTATGTAGAAATGGTAAAATATTAATATGTGTTCTTAAAGTAAATCTTAGGTATGTAAAATTGCAGTATATTTATTTGTGAGATATTTTACAGTTTGGTAAGTAAACTTTGAAACGGAAGCTACTTCCAAATTATTTCAAATGTCTATGTGTGTCTATTTTATCTGTAAAAATAAATTCAGTTGTTTAAATGTACTGTATTTATGTTGTTGTATGTCTTGGCCATATTCATCTCTTAAAATTGCCAAATTGGTCAAAGGTATAACATGGCGATTTGCCAAATAGGACATTGAAAAACTGTTAATAATGTTTAAATCAGTTAAGTCATTAAATTTCTTTGATGATTTGTTGGTCGTATACTGTACAATTATTGAAATGCGTTAAAAAATCTGAAAAGTAGATCCCTCTGAAGCACCGAGAACATGGCAAACAGTGAAAATTGCAGACTCGGTTTGATTGAGTCTGTTCATGAGCAGTAATGGAAAATGCAACACTGCCCACGCTCCCTAGTACCGGCTTAAGCAGTATTCAATTTTAAATCTAAATAGTTTAAATCAATGATCCCGAAGAACCAGAAAATATAACAACACTGAGAAGAAGCCGGGGCGATTTTTTACGGCTGCCACACAGCTCTTTACACCCGCTGTTGAGAAGTAAATAAACTCTGAAAAGTAGATCCCTCGGAAAAACCGAGAACAAGGCAAACAGTGAAAATTTCAGATTCGGTTTGATTGAGTCTGTTCATGAGCAGTAATGGAAAATGCAACACTGCCCACGCCTCCTAGCACCGGCTTAAGCAAATGTAAATGAGTTGAAATCGCGCTTTTTAATGGATTTATTTCTTTCTTGTGTAATATTGTGATAATAAGTGTATGAAATTGCTTAAACTGAAGCTTTTGACAAAAATCTTTCATCGTTTTGGACATAAAACGTCCACAAATACTTTCCTTTATAACTTTATTGCGCTCGAGAACAAACTGTCTGTATGATTTTTTTAATTCAGTGATGCTCCTAAAGTTTCTGAAAGAAACTTACAACATTCTCACTCGGTTCATGGGACAAATCAATAATCCCACATAAATTGGTGTGCAATGTATTATTGTGATCCCCACAGTGATTCCCATAGAAGATAAAGTACGTACTATACATATGATGTCATTTGCTGAAGTCACACACCTTCTAGAACACATAATTTACACAGACGCAAATGACGGCCTGTCAGTTCATTTCTTAACCAATCCAAGTCCTTTTCCATCCCAGTTTATGACTGCATAGAATTTAATAAAGTTTTATTTAAAAAATGACACGCATTACTAGATTCCTTTTCACAACTTACAATACAGCTTATTTCAGCTAACATTTTATGCATAAACATTTCATATAGTTATTTCACATGAACCGCCTGGGTGATGCAATCACTACTAGTATTGATGCATTGTGGTAACACAAAAGTTTTCTGATTCGTGGTCCTAGGTCTAGTCATTTTATTGATGTGTTAATGTAGAATTTAAAAATATATCTTCAAAATACAAAAAACAACTAAAATGTGGTACAAGGGAGGCTTAGATGTTTCGTTTCCATACTATTGCATGCGCACTATGTAACTTAAACGTGCACGCATGCAAAAGTATAAAAGCAACAATGTAATCTCTCTGCAACCGCGAAATGTCATTTTGTTTTCCACTTTTTTTTAACTCTAAATTAGGATTAAATCATCATCAAGCGTCAATTCACATTTTTGAGAATGAAAACGGATAAGGCAACTTTATTAGCTAGTGTTATACATAAAAGAAGTCATCGTCTTCCCGCTGTTAGACTTAATTAGTATAAAAAGAGAATACTATTTACAGAATTGTTAAATACAATGCTGAAGTTGTGTTCTAGAAGCTAATTATTTATTACTATTCATTGTATTCTGCAACAACATAAAATGTTTTATGAAGAAAACGTTGTTTATATCATTATTTGGAACCATTATTTTATAGGAAACAATTACTAGTAACAAGGTATGTTAATTAAAAAGATAATTGTGAGCGAAATATCTATGGGCAGTATAGAAGTGGGTATCTTACACTAATTGAGATTTTGTCTAGTCATATTGCAGATATAAAAATTACCCTTTTTGAACTTTTGCGTTAATCGAAAAAATCTATATGTGAAAATGTTTTTGCTTGGAAAAGGTCGGTTTCTAAATGCAATTATTGGAATGTTTTCAAGTAAGAGACGGAAAGTAAAGACATGTAATATTTGGTTGTTATTGTTTTATTTATTCATGCAAGATGTATTCATGTTATGATGAGTCTATATACAGGTACTTAGGTACTGTTGTATATTGCATACGTGTAGGGAACTATAACAGTAAAGATTATCAGAGCCGAAAATATTTTTAAAATATTTTGATCTAGAAAAGCGTTGTTCTTCAAAATGAGGCTAAATCCAAATAACGAATGTAAATATTCCAGAAAAAGCATGGATAATTATAACTTATAAACTTATAAACACAGGCTGATTTTTTGTCTTGGACTTTCATACCTCGTAGGCGAATGCGCGTGATAATATTTTATAAGTTACTTCGAGCAAGCAGAAAATATTATCTGCAATTGCTATTGTGTTTTAGAATATTTACAATGTATATTTTGCCCCGTATAACAAATACGTCGTCTGTACACGAGACTCAAGACTTTACTGACGACTAACCATATCGAAGCATAATTATGTAATAAAGTGTTATTTTCTTGAATGTATTTTTAACCCTAGCAAAACACATGTGTGCTTACATGAATAATGGATAATTTCGCAACAAGTTGAAGAAATCGCAATTCCAAAGTATGTGCTGTTTGTATTGTATAGTTCAATAGTATATTTGATCAAAACATAAAGAAAGAAAAAGGTATGAAAATTTATTTTCGATTTATGTAATAAATCACTTATTGAATGGTTTGCTGGTCAATAGTAAACACTAATGGCCCTCGGCCCTTCAGTTGGCAAGACCTTCAGTATGTGTATTGTATGAATGTTTTTAAAACTCTTCTCAAAAAGTTTAGGTTGAACAGTATGTAGAGTTACAAATGAGAAGAGGTGACAGAAGGTGACCGAGTAGTGTTCAAACATAAAATATTTACCTATTTTCAACCTCGACAGAAACAGAATACAAGGACATAAATCATCTTCCGCAAATTATCCTTGTCGTAGAAGAACTGATAATTAAAATTCACACAGAAGAAAACACGGCAAGGAAAAGTGTCAGAGCATTTACTCATATTAAACGCTCCCTTTTTCTCACTGCGTAGTTTATGAACTATATTTTCTTTAACCTTTACCCTGCTAAATTTCTTCAATGGATTGGTCTATCATTAAATTTGGGCAATACCATTTATTATTTGAAGGGGTGTTTGCTGAAAATTTACTAACCGAATAGCGAACAGTGCAGACCATGATCAGCCTGCACGGATCTGCACTGTTCGCAAAGGCAGAACTATTCGTCGTAACCAGGCTAAAGATTTAATTATGATTAAAATATAACTAAGAAGTGCATGACCGCATTTGTATCTATTTGTTAGCCAAACAAACACGGCACAATGTTAACAATGGGACACGTATGATGGAGTATATATGTAATAAAACTAGTCTCATATATTTCTGTGATAAAACATTTTAGATCTTTTGACAAACTACGTTTTTCTTTCTTGATTGCATGTGTGAAAATATTTTTTAAGAGAAAGAGTTGCTGAAAACAGAGGACGTAACTTATACGCACGTCTATGATATAAGTAATTATGGTAGAAAATAGTGACTGCCCATTTTTCTGTCAGTCTATCTGTACGTCACAAAGTCCTAGCAACACCTCTGACACCACAGAGCGGATTTTCACCAAACGTAAAAAAGTGAGCATTGCCAGGCCCGGTTTAGTTTCTGTCGGACATGTTCCGGTTAGATAATATTAGTGGAGTTATAGCTCATGATTCGTCGAATTATAGTGATTTTCAGTTGCGTTTTAACCCTTGATTTGTCGTATTTTACATTGTCCGCAGAATTGCCCTGATACACCCGGAGTATTTAAACCAAATTTCAGTTATGGCCCTTGATTGGTCGTATTTTACAGTGTTTAAACCATTGGGCTGAATTTTACCCAGCCTAAGGAGTTATCAGTGTGGACTGTTATAGTTCAGTGATTTGAACTGGAGTTATGGCCCTTAAAGTGTGGAATTTTAACATGTATGCATGATAAGTGATGGAAGACACACGTTCTTCGTGAAAAAGATCTCTAATATTCTAGATTGACTCGTATTTCTATGAATGCGTTTGGTTCGATATAGATGTCGATAGATGGGGATGGTCAGACTTGGGAAGAATATTATGCTGATACATCGTTTGGTTTACATTAATATGATAGTATATAAACATAGTGGACACCTACATGTATATAACAACATCATTCTAACATACCTCACCCGAGAAGACCCGGCCTAATGCAAGTCAGTTTGCAGCTTTGGATTTAGCGCCATTTTTCAACAGTATTTGTGTCTGAAATCACCCGTCCTCCACCTTTGATTCATGTGGAGAAGTTGGCAGCTATATGCGGAGAAATGTACTGGTACAGAATGCAGGAATACAGGTAAGGTAAACTACCTACCGTTACATAACTGAAATACTGAAAAAAGGCGTTTAACCCAAAATAAACAATGCTGCAAACTGATTGCATTAGGCCGGGTCTTCTTTTGTTAACTAGTCCTCCATCATGAATGCCGGAACTTCACAATATTTATAGGTTATTAGCTTTGTATCGGGAAATATGCACGAGTTCTTCAGCGAAAATATTGCGCGACTTTAGGAGCGCAATATTCTTCCCCTGAAGAACGAGTGCATATTTCCCGATGCAAAGATAATAACCTTTTTATTACATACTCAGCTACACGTATAAATATAATGTAAGTACCATAAATTTGTTCAATAGCCTGAATAGGATTGACAATACTGAACTAAATAGACGAAAATAGTGCAACAACACACACTGAATTACGTCACGCAACCGATATGAAATTCAGGCGTCAGTATATGGAGAAATATTGACGTATCAGGTACCAGTGTAACTTAACGGGGAATAGAAACGAGTATAAGGCCAATTATTACATCAGTGTGACTTTAAACCTGAAACAAGACAATGAAAAAAAAGTCTCGTTACCAATTCTCACCCCATATCATTGCCTGTCCCCACCAGTTTCAGACTGTACTTCGCAAGTTTCGATGATATAAGTTATAAGATGATCCTGTTGTGTCATACAATGAAAGCAAATTTTATTTTGGACTGGTCAGTACCATTTATCATTTGAAGGGGTGTTCACTGAAAATTTACTGACTCAATAGCGAAAAGTGTAGACGATGATCAGACTGCACGGTATTGCAGGCTGATCTTGGTCTGCACTGGTCGCAAAGGCAGAAGCGCTTGCAGCAGGCTAAAAGTTAACAGTGGACTAGAAAATAAAACAATGAATCGAAGCAGATGATGAGACTTGATAGCCGTCAGACTGCAGGTAAAGACTACAGTTGCGATGATTGATAAACCATTGGATACATGAAGGACATATCCAGGCAAATAATAGTAGTGTCGGTTCTGCTTGGGCTTTGCATGAGAGGAAATGAAATATGGAACAACACTGACGCACCCTCACATCATATAAAGTGTACCTCTTTATACAGAAATATTGAATTGACTCCATGATTCAAAAGCGCCAAAAATATAGCAATGACATAATTCGCAGAATAGCACAAGGAATGATATCCGGACTTTCTGTCATGTTATCAATGTCTCATACCACAGTAACGATCAGCTGTATTTAAAAAAGAAGATGACGCATTAAGCAACACTTAGTTACAAAGTAATCAAAAGACGCTCGAAACATACAATAAACTTAACTTACAACGAAAACACTTATAAGAAATTTCCGACTATAAGGAACAAGTTAAAATGTCCAGAAAGTTTCCCGTTCTTTATTCCGTGAAAAATAAACTGATTACATCGAATACGCAGCGAATTATCAGATAACAAGAGCTGTCTCCATAGGATGACACATGCCCCCGATGGCACTTTGAATGAATAGTTATGGCCGATGTTAGAGTTTAGGACCTTTGACCTACGGAGCTGGGTCTTGCGCGCAACACGTCGTCTTACTGTTTCACACATTCATACGTAGTTATTTTAAAATCCATGCATGAATGACAATGATATGGACCGGACACGCCCATCAATGCACTATCATAAAAAAATGACCTTTAATGTCTAAGTGTGACCTTGACCTTTGAGCTACGGACCTGGGTCTTGCGTGCGACATGTCGTCTTACTGTGGTATACATTCATGCCAAGTTATTTGAAAATCCATCCATTGATGACAAAGATATGGACCGGACACGCCCATCAATGCACTATCCTTTAACGTCTAAGTGTGACCTTGACCTTTAAGCTACGGACCTGGGTCTTGCGCGCGACACGTCGTCTTACTGTGGTACACATTCATGCCAAGTTAGTTGAAAATCCATCCATCGATGACAAAGATATGGACCGGACACGCCCATCAATGCACTATCCTTTAACGTCTAAGTGTGACCTTGACCTTTGAGCTAAGGACCTGGGTCTTGCGCGCGACACGTCGTCTTACTGTGGTACACATTTATGCCAAGTTATTTGAAAATCCATCCATCGATGACAAAGATATGGACCGGACACGCCTATCAATGCACTATCCTTTAATGTCTAAGTGTGACCTTGACCTTTGAGCTACGGGCCTGGGTCTTGCGCGCGACACGTCGTCTTACTGTGGTACACATTCATGCCAAGTTATTTGAAAATCCATCCATCGATGACAAAGATATGGACTGGACACGAAAATTGCGGACAGACTGACAGACCGACAGACAGACTGACAGACCGACAGACCGACAGACGGTTCAAAAACTATATGCCTCCCTTCGGGGGCATAAAAATAATATTTTCAAGCCCTAATTTTTAAAAATATATAAAACTTATACCGAGTAAAGCGAACATCAAACAATTTTTATAAGGGGTTTACGTAACAGTCGCGTTTTCAAATGTATTCTTATTAATTTTCAATATATTTTGGAGCAAACTGTGTTTAGTGAAAAACACTTTTAAATAAAGGAATACCACGTGAAAATAATGCAGCTGTGCTTAACTTAGCTTTCGGTGTTATACATCTCATAAAAATGCCCCGTTTCCAAAATTAAGTCTTAAAGACATTGATAGTTAAAATCAGTCAGCAAAACAGTTTACGATTTTAATATTTCACCTGTAAGTTCATTATTAATGCTTATAACGGATGTATTTTCGCAATGAGTAAAGTAAATCGTCTAGGTATGAAAGCACTCTTAATAACATTTAAAAACAGGCTGCTGTTGACTATAATCAGTTCTTCACCTAGGAGATTGCCAGATTTTAAATGATAAAATTGTCAATCAAGTGAAGTACTCGAATTACTTCAAGTACACATCCAGCACCAAAAGTAAAAGGCAAGGGTAGATTTCCCGGAAGAATAGAGTACCCAGTACATGCAACGCAAAGTAGGACCCAAGAAAACTGATTTCAAGGCACGATCAAACAGTTCGGTATATAGATACAGTCACTTTTTATAAGGACTTTGTTACTCTGAATATATATATACCATAGAAGTGGGCAGATATATGTTTGTTTGATCTATGATTCATTCCGTAAAAACCGTAAATATGGGCAGATGGTACCCGTATATATGGACAGTCTAACGGTACTGAAAACAATGAAAACAAAAGAATCTGTCCACAAATACGGGGTCGACGATTTATATATATATATATATATAAGATATGCCGGAAACAAGTAGTCGCTGTAAACAGAGATAACTGCATTGCGTAACAAAATGAAACAAACATATCACGGGCCTCCGTGTCCGGGTGGTTAAAGTCAATGACTTCTAATAACTTGCCCCTGACCGATGTGTGTTCGAGCTTACTTGGGGCGTTGAATTCTTCATGTGAAGAAACCATCCATCTGGTTTTCGATACTAAAGGTCGGTGGTTCTATCCAGCTCCCCGCCCGTGATGAAGTAATGCAGGAAGGAGTACCTGGGGTCTTCCTCCACCACTAAAGCTGGAGCCTCGCCATATGTAATAAGATGTAAGTATACAGAAAGAAACAGAAATAGAAAATGCTATTGTCAAGTATCTAAATATACAAAAAAATGAAAAATACAGTTTGCCGCGCCTGTAACATAATAAAACTATTAGGGTCTGATGGCCCGTTCACGCTTCCGTAGAATCAACAATTATTACACTAATTTTCTTTTTATTTTGAAACTATTTCTGAAATGTCTAGGTCTGCATATTATTAGACGGGGTGACCATGCGCATACAATTAGACGGAATGACCCCTGTGCGTAACCCCTCACTATAGACCAATGCAAATACGACTTTCGTTTTCATGTTTAGCCTATTTACTCTCATTTTCTTTACTTCCAGTAAAGCTGAAGGTCGTCTGATGTCAATTCTGCGTTATCAAAAACATATGTATACCTGGCGAGATTTTAAAAAAATGTGCCCGTCGTCCTAAGGATATAATATAAAGTTACTAAATGCTAATATGATACTGTACGAAAATGAAAATAACAAAAATATTGAGATGATAGTGGGCAATATAGAACCTAAATGTTTCATTATAAAGTATGCACAGGTAAAACAATAGGGTTATTGTAATAGTAGCTCATTCTGGGATGCTATATTCGGCTCGAGTAGATTTTGCTAGATCGCATCTCATGCGGCGCGAAAGCGCCAAGTGTGAGCCGTCCTTGCAAAATCCACGAGAGCAGAATACAAAATCCCAGATCGAGCTACTATTGTAATGATCCTTTATATATATTTATAGAACTGTGTCAAGTTATGCATATTCAATGAAAGTAGTCAGGCAGCGTACAATACAAAAGGTACAATACAGATTTCATTTCTACCTGTTTATATTTATTTGTGAAATATAAGTATCATTTTTGATAGAATTTATCTAGCTCGGCATGCCAAAGCTGATTTGGGATCACGTAAATTCCTCCAAAATTGTTCAAAGCAAATTGTTTAGTGATCAATAACTGCTTTCTACACACTGACCTACATTCATTAAACCACAATATGAAACATTATCAGTCTTCTCTCTTTTGCTAGATTATGGCATTACAGCATTGTCGACCGACGGAAATAATATTAGTAATTGTAGCTTCTCTTTATTAGCCTCAACCCACGTGCTTTGAGATTACAGATAGAATTCCATATGTCATAAGTTACAGCGGATGTGGAGTTTTCACTCATTTTTGGTTTCAACAAAAATATGTTTATGGCTATTAAGCTTTTGAATCGTTGATAGATTCCGACGAAGTCTAGATATAGTAAATATTCTCGCAAAGTGTCCTTTTGAGAAAACTGTTAACAGTAAATAAAGCGAACTATTAAAAATTGCACTTCATTAACCCTTAGCCTGCTAAATTTCTAAAATGGACTGGTCCATCATTCAATATGGGCAATACCATTTATTATTCGAAGGGATTTTCACTGAAAATTTACTGACTGAATAGCGAACAGTGCAGACCATGATCAGACTGCACGGATGTGCAGGCTGATCTTGGTCTGCACTGGTCGCAAAGGCAGAATCACTTGCCGCCAGCAGGCTAAAGGTTAAAAAAGAATAAAATATCTATTCTATTTCTGAGAAAGCTGTAACAAATAGTCGACATTGAATTTCTTTGTACGCCTTTATTTTAAGCTTTATTGCCAGATATTGCATTAAGGGAAAAGAAGGATGTTAAGTCAAGATATCACATTTTTTAAAAAAAAATTCACATTTTATTGTTTGTACTAATTTTAGAATTTTGTCCGCTTTTTATTGTTAATTAAAATAACATGGAATAATTTAACTTAAGTATTCACAGCTATTAATACGCTAGGAAGTACAAAGAGTCAAGGCTGCTCATACATCCAGCGCAAAAGTAATGTAATGGAGAGTTAATAGATTATAAGCTTATATGACAATGGTGGTATTATTTGAAACCTTATATTACATTATTTCAGTAAGAGACACATTTCATCTTCTGCAGATGGTGAGCAAGAACGCCATATCCACATGGTCAATACTATTTTAGCACACACCCAATATGATATTAAAATTGCATTCCATTATAATTTTATTTAATATTCCCTAAAAATACAGAAATATTTGAACAAACGCCACCACACAGGTAATGTTTTAACACATTTAATGCCACTTTGATTTTGAAATTAAACTGCTTTTTTTTATCCTGAAAATTAATTGAATGACATACTACAGGTAAAATATATGTTTTGATTGCATATTTACCGTCATCACCGTCGTCTGCGAACAGGAAAGAGTTCTAAATACTAATAAAAATTATCTTTTGTTCAATTTTAACACCTCAAATACTTCAAATTACTCACGAAATGCAAACATACATATTTCTACAAAAATGTTAACTAAATACGACGGTGTAAAGTCGCTAATATGATAATATGTCTTAAATTGCATGGCGAATCCAATGCCTGCTAGACGCCCGTACACAGGTAAAGCAGACAAGACAAGACAAGACAAGACAATTTTATTGCAACTCATTTAGGCTTAAAAGCCCATCATGACATAAATGTTACATAATACAAGACATACAGCAAACAGTGGTGTACATCACGATATAAAAGTTATTATAAAGAGTTATATGACATGTAGACGAACGACAGAAAAGAAAAAGTCACAACCATAAAACACACAAACAAAACAAAAGCGGAGAAGGCCATCTTTGACAAGTTTACAAGAGTTGTACAACTTGTCATAGAACTATTTAAATCAACAAACAGAAGCATAATTAATGCTTAGATAAGTAGTTTCAAAACAGACGCAATTAACCAAATAGACACTATATACATGGGCCGTTTAACAATACATTTAAATACAACATATATAGAACAATCAGCTCAATCACAGCCTTGTCGAAACGAAATACAAGACCTGAAAAAACACACACATTTAACTCAACCATAATATAAAACATAATAATATAGAGTATTACAGAGTAGACTGTCTAAGTTTAAATGCATTAAATATAAATATTCCTAAATTTTGTATTATTTTCTTATTTTCGGAGTTCAAAAGTTCTATAAATTTAAACATATTTGGTCTAATCCAGTATTTTCTTGGTATATATTGTTTTCTTAAATCATTATACAAATCACATTCTATTATAAAATGGTATTCATCTTCTAATTTTTGACAAATAATACATTTCCTTTCATCTAATGGAGTGCTAACTGGTCTTACCCATCTTCCAGCTTCTACTTGTAATTTATGAGAAGATACCCTTAAACGTGTAACAGATATACAAAATTTATTAACATTAAAATATTCAAGATACGGCTGAAATCTAAAAATTGAAATTCTCTTATACAATAAAGCTCTAGAAGAATTATTTATTCTTGAATTCCAATTTTGTATAAATTGATCATGATTTAATCTTTGTTTAACCATATATAAAAACATATCGACATTACCTACACCTTGATATATCCAAGCATCTACAAAACCCAGCGAACAAAGTAAATCTTTAAGAAAAGAGCACCAGTTACGTCTACCATGATTTTCAAAGTCGTTTTTCAACAATGTGTATGTAATAAAAACATATTTATTATGACCAAGTTGTAATATTTTTAACCAATATTTTACTATATTATACATGTGAATTGTTCTGTAAGATACTCGACCCAATTCACCATATATGAAGTCATTCTGAGTTACCTTTTTAACTCCTAAAAGTTTCTTGCAAAATTGCATGTGCACCCTCTCGACGGATAAATCATTTACAAAACCCCAAACTTCGCTGCAATAGTTTAAAATAGGTGACACAAGCTTATCAAATAATTCCAATTTATGTTTTGGTGATATATAAGTAAACTTATACAAATATTTATTTAATTTGAATATTGCTTTTTGTGCTTGGCCTGCTAAAGTATTTTGGGCTGAACTCAGTGACCCTCCACAAGTAAATACTATACCTAAGTAACAAAATTTATTGACAATTTCAATCCTAAAACCATCATATAGAAATTCTATGTTTCTTGGAATACTACCTCCTTTTTTAAAAATCATTACTTTTGTTTTTGTAACATTCACTTTAAGTTTCCAAAGCATGCAATAAGTATGTAGCAGATTAATATTATTTTGTAATTCTTCAGCAGAATTTGCAAATATAACTATATCGTCTGCATACAACAATAAAAATACTTTAAACATATTAACATCTATTCCAGCTGCATCACTATTGATAAATACATCTTCCAAATCATTGATAAATATTGTGAATAAAAAGGGAGATAAACACTCCCCCTGTCTGACCCCTAACATACAAGAGTACTCTTCGCTTAAGGTATTACAATATTTAACTCTAGACTTAACTGATTCATAAATTGATTTTACAATATCTAAAATGTTACCTCGCAGTCCTAATTTTATTAATTTATACCATAGATTATCTCTTACCACATAATCAAAAGCCTTCGTGTAATCAACAAATAAAGTATACAGTTGCTTCCCTTGATTCAAAAAATGCGATATTAAACCATTTAATACAAATACATTGTCAGTAGTACTCATTTTTGACCTGAACCCCGCTTGGGCCTCAACATATACATTGTAATTCTCAGCCCATGATTTTAGCCTATTATTTATTATACGGGTGAATAGTTTACCTATACTGCTTAATAAAGTAATGCCACGATAATTTTCAACATTATTTATGCTTCCTTTTTTGTGTAACGGAATAACGTAACCTTCTGACCATCGCTCAGGAAAATAACCTATTTCAAATATTTTATTGAACAAAGAAAACAGAACAGGCACTATAGTATGTTTACCGTTTATAAAAAATTCATTAAGAAGTAGATCAGGACCGGCAGATCTGTTATTTTTCAATTCTTTAATCGCAGTATTTATCTCATCTATGCTTATTTGACAATTTAATTCTTGAAACATTATTTTAAATTCTTCGTGTTCATAACGGTTAACAAAATTCAAAATGTCTTCATCCGGAATGAAAAATCTGTCTTGCGGGTTATTTACCGCTTTAAAATACAGTTCAAAAGTAGATAAGGGAATATTTGATTGTTTAATACCACTCGATTCCTTTAACATATTCCAGTATAGACGAGCATTTTTATATCTGGCTTTCAATAGCTCACTAGTTTTTTCTCTATCAAAATTATATCTACATTTTCTTAACAAAGATTTATAATCAGATCTTGCATTCACCATATATATTCTGTTTGCATCATTTGGGCAATTCCTGTATTTATTCAGGCACTTATAAAATATTTGCTGCTTTTCATAACATTCCTCGTCATACCATGGCTGATTGAAATCACAGTTATGTACGCTAGACTCATTATCTATTTTTATTTTCTTCATAAAAGGGGAGGCAACATTACTAAAAATAATTTCTAATTTCTGTACACAATTATCAATGTCACAACTTGAACTACTTAACAAAATATCATTAGATAATATGTTGAAGGATTCTGTATTCTCATCATTCGACAATAATTCAATGTACTGATCTTTTAACTCAGATTTCCATACATATTTATAACTTGGACACATAAATTCATGTTGCGTATCGCTATTTCTGCATTCATCCTCTTCCATTCTTTTGAATAAAAAAGTGACATTCAAGAGGCAGTGATCCGAAACTATATTTGGGCAGTCGACCGAAAAATTTTGTATATTCTCAAACATACTAGATTTACATAACAAATAGTCAACAACGCTACAACCTCTGTTATTAACAAAAGTATATTTCCCCAGATTTACATCATCACCTTTTCGGCCATTTATAATTCTATAACCGGTTTGTTTGCAAAAATCAAGCAATAATCTTCCATTATTGTTAACATGTCCATGGACCTGTAAGAATCGTTTTAAAGTAAAATCTGCGGTATAATCATCTGGTAAAATATCATTATTACCAACATTTAATGTATCATCTGCTACAAAATCTGGAAGTGTAGAAGTGCGGGCATTGAAATCGCCAAAAAGTGAATAGTAACAATTATCGTTTGAAATATTTTCAACATGTATTACCGAGTCAATCAACCGGTCAAATGTATTATCCTCTACAACAGTCTGTCTACTACTATTATCTGGGATAACATAACAAAGTCCAATGAAAACATCTCTATCCAACGATAACTTATTTCCTGAAATCTTAACCCAAATAATGTCATCATGAGAAATAAATATCAATGTATCATCTGACACTAAATTATTTTTAACGTATATAATTACACCACCTGAATTACGTGTCGCAGTGCTTTTAATATCAGATCTGTGCAAAACAAAATGTTCAAAACCATCAACCTGTAAATTTGAATAGACATCTGTCCATGTTTCAGTAAATAATATAATATCATTTCTTTTAAAAACATCTTTTAAAAACACTGAATTCAGTTTATTTGTTCGTTTGCTTTGCAGACCTTTAATGTTCATGTAAGCACAACGAATAAGGACCTCCCCCGCACTGTACTATCTATCATCTCGACTACTATCCTGGTTTTCCCTGTTTCTATTTATAGAAGCTGGGGAAAACCTGTTTCTGTTCAAAGATACACTTCGCCTATACGGACTATATGATTGTTTACGCCTAGTGCGATTCCTTGCACGTGAAACATGTGTAGCCTTAGTGCTTTCACTGTCAACAATTTTCGGGATTGTTTCATCGTTTGTTGATTGTGGAGATTTCTGTGCACTTAAATATGTTTTTGGGATACATTCCTGTGTTTGATCTAGGGTCGTGGATGAATCTCTCATTAAAGTAAGTGTTTCTCCAAATGTTGTTGACCTAGAAAAATCACCCTGTTCACTCTGTGATCCTATGTTTGCTGTTACACTATGACAAGGTAAAATATCTTGTCTACATTCTATTTCTTGTGGCACACTTTGACTGGGGGGCATAATCTGTTCACTATTATTGCATATCATGGGCGGAGGTATTAATTCTGGATTGTCATTCACTGAACTGGTCAACGTGTTGGTTACGGATGACTGAATGTTTGAACCATTTATTTCACCTGTATTCAGCAGATTAGTGAATGTAAGCTGTTGATCTGACTGTTCTGATTGGGCTGGTGCGTAGCCGGTATGGAAAAAACCTGGCGGGGGCCTGACTTGTCTCACACTTTGAGCAAGTTCAATATTATTTTGCGACTGCATGTTATTTGTTGGAAACACGTACTCCTTTTGCTGTATGGATTCAGGTACATATTGCCGAGCTTGACTGTTGCCACTATGTTCACTTATGAGTTCAACGTGAGAGTGTCTGTCATAGTTCACATAATGGTTCCACTGAGGAAATTCATCGTGAATGATTCTACCATCTGCAATTATTTTAGCCGGGTACACTATTGACACCTTCGATTTTTGGTTTCTTGATCGATACTCCTTAAATATTGGCCAAAGACGATATCTTGCAGCCTGGATTTCCTTTGGGAGATCATAGTCAATAGAATAGCCAGGAAAGTCTTTTAACATGTATACTCTGCTCATGATATACTCTACATCACCATAGTCTCTAAAGTTAACAATAATGGGTCTCTTATTAAAATTCTTACCCATTCTTTTTGCTCCCAGTCGGTGTGCTCTGGCTATGTAAATATCCCGTGTGTCTATATCCAGTTTCGATTCCAAAAATTCACTGATCACAGTAAAGCACCGTTCATTTCTACCTTCAACTATGCCTCTGAATATCAAGTTATTCCTCCTGGAGCGCGCCTCCAAATCTATGGACTTGTACGCCAGCGCGCGAGTGAACTCCGTATGTGCGTTTGTAACTTTTACAACCTGTCCAATTTTGTGATTCATATTGCTCAACGAATTTTGAAATTTCGCTAAATTTGTGCTACATGTCACTTGCTCGGTTCTTAGAAACCTCATTTCATCAAATAAATGAGTTAGTTTATCGTCTATAGAACTCGCAATGAAATCTTGTCGAGTAAATCCAGCATTTGTAATTCCCTCCATTTCCCGCGCACTCAGACAATGGAAACGATTTTGCACAGGTATTTCAAAGTCAGTCGCTACATCCATAATTCACTTAAAAGTCCCAAATTTTCGTACATTTGTAAGCAAAGTACTCCTAAATACTTCCCCGACATAAAAGTCTAACCTATCCTTCAATATTTACTCAATAAATAAATATAATCTGAGAGCGATTTTTCAGATGTCACCACTGTCCGCCATCTTGTTTAGTAGATATAACATATAACTAACTCTATATATTATCGAAGCTAAGAATAGAATAACAATAACAAGCTTCACATTTGAAAGGCTATGCTTGGGTACAAATATTCCTAGTATAGCGCATTCTCAGTCCGAAAAGAAAAGAGAGTGTAATCCGACGTAATACATCATGACATTTTTATTTGCACCGGACCAGTAAGAAAATGCCACAGTACTTCTTATACCCTAACCCTAGGTATTGTCGTAGCCCTACACTTTGTCAGTTTACGGAGGTAACTACTGCCGACGATCATCAGCTCGATTATGGGAGGAACATGTTCCATTCCACTATTTACTTACATCAAGCATACCGGAACTGACGTACGTGGGCGCGAGAAGTTGTCAAACCCCACTCTTTCACCAGCTTTCCTTCAGTAAACATCAAAACTTCTACTTCTACCGACTTTAGTCGACTACGAACAGGTAAGTCGTATTTAATACAACTTTATGATTGTTAATTACAAGTAGCTAGCAACAGCTACTTTACTGGCGCTGCTACGCGGCCTGTAGCGGTCATTTTGCCAGGAATGGAAATATCCATTCAAAAGGATATGTGCATATATGGCGGCCATCGATTTGAGGTGAATGTCACCTTGTAGTTGAAAAATTTGGTTAGAAATATTTTTTCAATTAATTACTATGATAGGTTCTTATGTATTTCAATTATATTTTAGCTGTGGGGCTCGGATGTTTTCAGATATAAATTCTACTTTTGAGAGCTTTCATTTTCCAATTTCAAGAAACCGGAAACCGGAAATACTTTTTCAGCCATATTGATTTTTTGAATTTTATCAGGTTTGTTTCACACATCTCGAGTTTTCTAAGGGGGAGATGGCATATAGATTTAATCTATTGATGTAAATCGACAACGGTGTTGCTGTTAAAAAATTTCATTGCTTATATATGTGGTTATAATTTTTTATTTTTGACCGGAACTCAAACAGTGGTAAATGTTTTTAAATAAAACTCCCGACAGGCTTAGGAGTTATAATAGATCCCTGAAGGAGCCCTGGGCACTGGTGAGATCTTGGTGTTAAATTTTTGTATTTTTACCACAGGATTTGCAATGGGCATACTTGTTACAGTATTCACCAGTCTCGCTAGATAAATATTTTATGTCTCTTACGTGGAACTTATGTGTGAAATATTCTTTGTTCATTCTTGGTATTTTTACTTGATTAATATGGGCTGTAATTCATTCCGGAATTCAACTTGAATAGTTATTGGTTAGATATGCCGGGTAAATAATCTCGAAACATTTCGGCCTAAAATAGTTGTTTAATACATATTAACCAATTTTTTCAAAAAGAACACTTTGAATAAAAATTGTTCAATCTATGAATTTATAAATTCACTGGGCACATTTTACTGCCAATACTTTTTTATTTATAGGCGCTGATACTGTTCAACACTCAGCAAAGGCCAGCTGTACGATTTACCTGTGTAGCAAGGCTCAAGCCGCACATATCAAGGGTAGAGAAGACAACTTGAAACCAAGTAGGTTGCGACCTTAGATATTACTCCTTCAAATTTTGGGGAGAATATTTGGTCATAGTTTGTCTCTGAATCCCCCTGGCAAAGGGATTCAGCCCAATTATCGGTGATAAAACCGAACAGAAGTGAAATTCCAGATTATTGGTTTTCATGCTTTACATGAAAATACTGATATCACTGGATATATTCACATATAAGACCACGTGTTTAATCCAGCTATACTGGATATTGTATATCTATTAAGAGTCTTCAGGATATATTTAACAACGAAACCTGCTCTTTCTAATCTTAAGGTTTAGGAGCTATTTTTGTTAAAACTTATGTCTGATCAACCGAAACTTAACATACACAGAGCTACAAGATCAGATTTATTGAGAATACCATTTATTGGAAACAAAATAGCCAATAAAATTTTGACTTATAGGCGAAAATACACTATTGAACCTGATTATTTAAAAAAGATAGCACCAAGGGTAGATAGTTCTCTATTTGATTTCTCAACTGACCCTATTGAAATTATGGCGGAAAATGTTGAACCTACACTCCCAAAAATTGCTGAAGAAGAGGAATTAATAAGCTTTCAGGAAGATGTAGATAATGTCATAAATCCCAACCAAACTGAACCTTTAGATATTAATGCGCAGGATCCTGTTGAAATTCCTGTAAGTAAGCCCTCAGAGCTAAATGAACCCAGTTCCACGCAAACTGAAGATCAATCAGGGCAAATAGATAATACTCAAGAACAAAAGGAAGACCAAACACGTGGCACATTAGAGGTCCCAATGGGTCGCCCTGACGCGGATGACGAAACCCGTGAACCACGGGCGAATCAATCCAGACGTCATGGGGGATACGGAAGGGACCAGCCTAATGTAATAGGTAGTTACCAGGAGAAATTCCAGGGGAGTAAATTTAGCCAAAGGAAAATTGGTAAACAAGATAATCGCCAATTAGGGGCCCGTCCAAAGCTAACTGGGAATCAATATAATTTTGGCAAAAGATACTCTCATGAAGATACACCAACTAGAGAGTTTAATAGAAATCAGTTTGAAAGGGAATCTTTAAATAGACAAAATGATGGGCAATTCTGGGACAAGAATCAAAAATATTTCCCCCAAAACCAGAAATTGAAACAAGAAACTTCCGGAAATATTTATCAAAGGCAACAACTCCCTAGATTTCCAGGAAATTATGATACCCCACATGTGTATATGGACACACCCCTAGTTGACCCATATAGACCAGAATACCCGAGTACTCCTATGGGTAATCCTTCAATGCAATCTGAGGATTATTCGAATCAAAGATATAGTACTCCGTACACCCCATATAATCAAATGTCTAGAAACTTTGAAAATTATGGTGGGGATGGGTCATATACCAATTTTCCATACAATCCAAATAATAGAATTCCAACCCATTGGGAATCTATTAGGGCTAACACTCCAGCAAATACGGGAAATTCTAACTGGGCAAATAACTACATGGATAGTTTTCCCTCAAACGTTGGAAACTATCCTGATGATAGCAACAGATCTAAGTCCTCTAGATATCCAGCTCAAACCGCGGATCTAGGTGACAATGTTACTGTAGACAGACAGGGTCAAAGACCTTACAATCAAGCCAAAGATTGGAAAATTCCAAAATCTATTTGTTATGATGGTACCGGGGACTGGCGGGCTTTCTATACAAAATTCTCGTCATTTTCCGAAGAAATGCAGTGGTCTGGCAGGGAAAGAAAACGTGCCTTATGTTGGGTCTTAGAAAGTAAAGCCAGTGAATTCTATTATCATGTCACTAGTAGAAACCCGGAGATCGAATTTTTCGATCTCATCAAAAAGTTTGAAAAACGATTCGACTTCAGAGATCTACCCGAGACATTGATACTGACCTTTCACAATACCAAGCAAATCCTTAAACACCTGTATTTGTGTAGACCGTGTGATCCTAGGCTCTGTCCAGTCCAAACCTATTTCCCCAAGTCCAACTGTTGCTGGATTATTTAGAATTCCAACCAGATCGCTAAGTAGTTTCTGGGAGAATTCTCGTACTTTCCTCGGATGGAGACCAATGGATATCTTGAGTCTAGAATCCGAGGGAAAGAGGGTTGGGTAGCTATCTGGATCACAAAAATTGGCGACCATTCCCAGTAACCTCACAGGAACCAGAGGACTCACCACCTGCCGAAACTCCAAGATCTGAGTAAGGAGATCATCAGGTGATAGCTTGTGTGATTTCTTGAGTACTCTGCTCCCGTACGGTCTAAATGAAAATGACAATCTATAGCATCCACTTCATTGGATCGCATGGTAGAATTGTCGCAAGGATTGGCTGTTACCTGAGATTGTGAAGAATTGGCTTCCGTTTCATTGTACTGCAACCTCGGCTTTTTGGGGGGATTGGGGGTAACTGTAATTTGTAATGAGTTATGATCCCCTGTGGCAACTTCTTTGAACCCTTGCGGTTCTCCTAATGTAGGGGTCCTGACATTTTTGGGTACTTCCAAGTGTAATTGGGCCCCAGTTTCATCACAGAAGGTTGCAAATTCTTCCCTTTTTTCGAGAGAGAGATATTTGCAAGTCGTTACTATGACCCTCCAGTGAATGAGACAAGCCAACGAATTAATAGGTGACAGAGTGAACACATTGGGGGCTTGCCAACCTTGATTAAAACAAAGAAGTTGCATTGCTCTTTGACTGTTATCTGACACAGAGCAGTTATAAGGTAGAGCAGAGTTGACGTTATGGAAATCAACTAACTCTTCAAGACCAGCCTTTGGTCCCAATAGTAACCTAGACAATAACTGGAGACATTCCACCCGTGCTTGATGGAATGCTGGATCATTGGCCTGGGTTTCAGTTTCTTGATCAATGAATAAAACTGAAAGGTGGAATCGATTGGCGTGCCAGCGGAGGCGTCTTGAATGCTTTCCGCACAGTGGACATACACTCCAACCTTGGGTTTTGGGTTTAGTACGGGTTATAGGATTTTCATTTTGAATAACGATTTTGAAATCCTGATGGGTTACAGGAGTTGGTTTTGACCTTTCTCCTATGGGCAGATTATGACCATCATGACCAACAGGAGTTGTACTTGACCTATAGGAACTATTCCAGATAGTTTTGGTTGCTATATATTTAGTACAATTAACAGGAATATTTGCCTTGACCGTACTACCTGAAGTTTCCAGGATTTCTGGTCGAGGCTCTTCAGCAACATAGTCAGGTAATGCGACTTGAAGATTAGCTTGAACCGTACTACCGGAGTTTTCCAGGATTTCCGGTTGAGCTTCTTCAGGTAAAGGATCAGGTAGTGTGATCTGGAGAGGTTTCTGAACTGTACTACCGGAATTTTCCAGGATTTCCAGTTGAGGGTCCTCAGAAGCCTTCATTGGACACTCTCCTTTGTCAACACTCTCCTGGTTTTCAGAATTAGTTTGACCTGTTCATGGAAAAACTTCACTACTCATGACCAAAACTCTATTTGTGAATGTACCCTAAATTGGTCAGAACCTTCAAGAGACATAAGTTGGCCTGACAAGAATTGGCCAAACTTACCTGATGTAGATAATATGTCTGATTCTACAATGGATGCTAACACTTATTCTGAAAATAGGCCCGACAAGAATTGGCCGAGTTCAGTATTAAGTAACGCAGAATAGATAGATCACGACATTCTGACTATACAAAAACTGTTTCTTGTGAAAATGAAGATAACTTGTTGCATTCCCATTTAGATATTGTGGGAACCCCTGGACCAGTCATTTTGCTATGTCCTAGTTCCCACAATCCTTCCATAACCAAGGTTTGTAGGAGTGTAACAACCATATGGGGACATCAGAACCAAGAAATAGTTCAAAAACAAGCGGATGACCAAAATTTGTCAATTTTGCGAAACTGGCTTACAGATGGTACTATCCCTTCCGAAGGAACTATATTTTTGGCTAATTCCAAAACTAAGAAATATTGGAACAATAGAGAAAGATTTTTTCTAAAAGATAATGTTATTTGGTTTAGAAACAAACATGATGAAATACTTTTACTTGTTCCCGAAAATTTGAAAACATCTATTTTAGAATTGAGTCATGATATTCCATCATCAGGTCATCAAGGAAGAGATAGAGTCCTAGCTAAAGTCAAATGTAAATATTATTGGTCAGGAATGAAAAATGATATTGAACAGTACATTTCTTCTTGTGCCATCTGTAAGCAAAGTAAAAAGGGAAGTAAGATATCACGGGCTCCCATGACAAAATTTCATGCTGGGTCACCAATGGAGCGAGTACATCTTGATTTTTTAGGCCCACTCCCAAAAACGAAAAACGGGAATGAATACATTCTCATGATGGTCGATCAGTTCACTAAGTGGATAGAGTGTGTCCCACTGCCTTCACAAACAGCAGAGGTGACTGCTCATGCTGCTGTGAACCAATTTTTTACCAGATTCGGCTATCCATTCGAAATTTATACGGATCAGGGGCGGAATTTCGAGAGTCAACTTTTCACAAAAATTTGTGAAATGCTCCATATACATAAAGCTCGTACAACTCCCTATAGACCCTCTTCTAATGGTCAAGCAGAACGTACAAATTTAACCTTGATGAACGCTATCCGCTGTTATATTGGGAATAACCAGACTCAGTGGGATAAGTACTTGGCACAAATAGCCAGTGCAATAAGATCAAGTGTTAACAGGTCAACGGGCTTCACTCCAAACAAATTAATGTTAGGGAGGGAGGTAAATCATCCTGTAAACATCATGTTTCCCACACCATCTAAAACTGCTGATGTTGGAGAGTATGTCTCTGAACTAGAACATGCAATCTCCAAAGCACATGAGGTAGCTCGCAAAACTCTCAATACAAGTCAAGAAAGAATGAAAAGGGACTATGATTTACGTTTGCATCACAGATCATACAATCCAGGAGACCTTGTTTACATCCTTGATTCAGCCTCTATAAAGGGTAAGTGCAAAAAGTTACAACCCCCTTGGAAAGGTCCAGGTATTATAGTGGCTAAATTAAATTCGTACCTGTACAGAATCAAATTACGAAATGCAATCTGTGTTGCTAACCATGATAAGTTAGCCCCTTGTAATGTCAGGAAGCTACCGGTCTGGTTAGAGAAATATAAAGATAATTTCCCATTATTGGTAAAGTCCATACCAACTGAGTCACGGGGGAAAACTAGTACCTTGTATTGTCTTTGTAGACGGCCTTACACAGGTGAATTTATGATTCAATGTGATTATTGTACCGAATGGTATCATGGCGCCTGTGTGAACGTCTCCTCAGACGATGCTATAAGAATCGATAAATACTCATGCCCGCTATGTTCACGGAGTTAATATGGACCTGTGGATAATCATTATTATTTCAGACTGATTATGGCATCGTTAACCCCCAATTGGGACCTGATTAACAGCACCATCGCTAAAATGGATGCCGCTACTCAAGAAGGTCGCTTACTACACCCGTACCAAATGTTCAAAGACTTGTCTTGTTTATATGGGTTGGGGGAAGATGATTTTAAACGTATTGTTATCCAACAGGCCCAAATAGCCAAGAACATGAATCAACCGCACAGAAACTGGCTTAAAGAGGCTAGAAAAAATGCTAGCTGCTTTTTTGCGGTACAGTGGGTCAATGATGTATTCCCCCCTTTTATTTCTCGTAAGAGACCTGCTAAAAGGAAGGCGGTCTCTCTTAACAATGCTGTACCAGTTAATCCGTCCAGTTCAGCCACTGTGGATTCTATTTTGAGGATTGAACCTGATTTAATACAGGATTCAGCTCTACCGAATCCATTAACACCAGTTCGTGCTGAAACTGTAACTTATACAGGTCAAACTAATTCTGAAAACCAGGAGAGTGTTGACAAAGGAGAGTGTCCAATGAAGGCTTCTGAGGACCCTCAACTGGAAATCCTGGAAAATTCCGGTAGTACAGTTCAGAAACCTCTCCAGATCACACTACCTGATCCTTTACCTGAAGAAGCTCAACCGGAAATCCTGGAAAACTCCGGTAGTACGGTTCAAGCTAATCTTCAAGTCGCATTACCTGACTATGTTGCTGAAGAGCCTCGACCAGAAATCCTGGAAACTTCAGGTAGTACGGTCAAGGCAAATATTCCTGTTAATTGTACTAAATTATAGCAACCAAAACTATCTGGAATAGTTCCTATAGGTCAAGTACAACTCCTGTTGGTCATGATGGTCATAATCTGCCCATAGGAGAAAGGTCAAAACCAACTCCTGTAACCCATCAGGATTTCAAAATCGTTATTCAAAATGAAAATCCTATAACCCGTACTAAACCCAAAACCCAAGGTTGGAGTGTATGTCCACTGTGCGGAAAGCATTCAAGACGCCTCCGCTGGCACGCCAATCGATTCCACCTTTCAGTTTTATTCATTGATCAAGAAACTGAAACCCATGCCAATGATCCAGCATTCCATCAAGCACGGGTGGAATGTCTCCAGTTATTGTCTAGGTTACTATTGGGACCAAAGGCTGGTCTTGAAGAGTTAGTTGATTTCCATAACGTCAACTCTGCTCTACCTTATAACTGCTCTGTGTCAGATAACAGTCAAAGAGCAATGCAACTTCTTTGTTTTAATCAAGGTTGGCAAGCCCCCAATGTGTTCACTCTGTCACCTATTAATTCGTTGGCTTGTCTCATTCACTGGAGGGTCATAGTAACGACTTGCAAATATCTCTCTCTCGAAAAAAGGGAAGAATTTGCAACCTTCTGTGATGAAACTGGGGCCCAATTACACTTGGAAGTACCCAAAAATGTCAGGACCCCTACATTAGGAGAACCGCAAGGGTTCAAAGAAGTTGCCACAGGGGATCATAACTCATTACAAATTACAGTTACCCCCAATCCCCCCAAAAAGCCGAGGTTGCAGTACAATGAAACGGAAGCCAATTCTTCACAATCTCAGGTAACAGCCAATCCTTGCGACAATTCTACCATGCGATCCAATGAAGTGGATGCTATAGATTGTCATTTTCATTTAGACCGTACGGGGAGCAGAGTACTCAAGAAATCACACAAGCTATCACCTGATGATCTCCTTACTCAGATCTTGGAGTTTCGGCAGGTGGTGAGTCCTCTGGTTCCTGTGAGGTTACTGGGAATGGTCGCCAATTTTTGTGATCCAGATAGCTACCCAACCCTCTTTCCCTCGGATTCTAGACTCAAGATATCCATTGGTCTCCATCCGAGGAAAGTACGAGAATTCTCCCAGAAACTACTTAGCGATCTGGTTGGAATTCTAAATAATCCAGCAACAGTTGGACTTGGGGAAATAGGTTTGGACTGGACAGAGCCTAGGATCACACGGTCTACACAAATACAGGTGTTTAAGGATTTGCTTCGGGTTTCTGACACAAACAGGGTGCTTATTCTCCACCTAAGGGGAGAAACCCCTGCTGACTTTTCCGTGTTCCACACCGGACTGGAAATCGTTAGTTCCATTTGTCGGAAATCCCAGCCTATCCACCTCCATTGTTTCAGTGGAGATTTATCCGTAGTCGCATCTTGGGCGACGTCTTTTCCAAATTGCTATTATGGATTCAATGCCAATGTGGCCCATTTCGGACCTCAGCAGGTAGCGGCGCTCCGGGCGATTTCGTTAGACCGAATTCTCTTGGAAACCGATGCCCCTTATTCGCCTCCTGTAAAGGGGATCTCCAAGAGTGTGCAAATAATCAACACTCCTGCATTCGTAGGAGATGTTGCAAAGTTGGTTTCCGAAGTCCGTGGGGTCTCCTTGGATCGCTTGCTACAGGCTTCGGTAAAGAATGCCAAGGATTTATACAAATTCTAAAGAAATAAGTTTCAGTTTGACCTGAGTAGATATTCTTTTTTTTTTGTATTATTTTTGTACATTTGTTCCCAGGTTCACTATAATTTTTACCCGTGAAACCTGGTTTCCGTTTGAACTGAGTAGATATTAATTTTTGTGGTATTTTTGTAGGTTCACTATAATTTTTAGTATCTTTATAATGATTTCATTTCACAATTTTGATCAGTCGAAATTCCAGATAATCCTGGAAAAATGGCCTGATTTCATTTCCCTAGTAACTGGACGGATAACTAAATTGTAAATATGTACGTTGGTGTATAATAATTTTATAGGTTTTATTAAATTTGGGGACGTATTTTAAATAATATGGGTTTTTTATATAAATGAGTTTTAAAATTATATTTTCCTTTGGTCAATATCAATAATCTTGGATGCGCATCCTGGTTATCACACACACACACACCAAACTTGGTAATTTGGGTTACCTTATTAATTCTAAATGGTGATGACCGGTTCCATAAAATGGGGAGGAGTGTCGTAGCCCTACACTTTGTCAGTTTACGGAGGTAACTACTGCCGACGATCATCAGCTCGATTATGGGAGGAACATGTTCCATTCCACTATTTACTTACATCAAGCATACCGGAACTGACGTACGTGGGCGCGAGAAGTTGTCAAACCCCACTCTTTCACCAGCTTTCCTTCAGTAAACATCAAAACTTCTACTTCTACCGACTTTAGTCGACTACGAACAGGTAAGTCGTATTTAATACAACTTTATGATTGTTAATTACAAGTAGCTAGCAACAGCTACTTTAGTATACTGCAAGAACCATGATCATGAACGGCAAAAAGTACAAACGCATTTCAATCGCGCATTTCATACCTAAAATGCCCAATTCGGTAAATTAATAGTATGCATATTGAAAAAAGTGGCAATTTATCTTCTATCGTGTACCAGTCACATTGTCTAAAATCGACCGTTATTTGGCAAGTTCATGACAGAAACTATACAGTATTTCGGACAAATATAAATTAAGATAAGACAAGTGAATGTATAGACTTACAAAGTCTGTTGAGATCAAATACTCTGTAATAATATTAATTTCTTCATACTGACATTAAATTATTTTCTCAGAAAAACATTTTCTCTCTAGGCTCATCTAGAGGCAAGAGATATTGTAAATTCTTTTAGATAGTGGTATCAGAGAGGATTGATTTTATGGCCAGGTGCTTTACATTCAATGACTCTAACGACTGATGCCAGTCTAGTGAATGTACAGTGCAAAGAAAGTGAGTGACGTTATTTACTCGGATTTAATACTTTATGAAACTACTAATTAAAAGATGTTAAGGATCAGACATTATAATTTATCGACTTTAAATGATCGTATAAGATAAATTGATATTAATACTGTAAAGATTTTGCAAGTTTATAAAACTGACTGACTGTCATATGCATTTTGCAATAATCAAAGGGAGACGAATTCCCAGTTCAACTAGTTTTATCTTTTAAATTCAGATGAAATAGTTTAATCCAGGAGAAATCAAAGCCTCGAGACGCCTGGTTATTGCGGGTTTTGGCAGATTTATTTTCTGTATAATGGCATCTGTTGTGTACCTCAATGCCTTTCATTTACAGCTACGATAAAGCAGAGAGCATCTGTATTTACATTTTGTCTATTAAAATTTTTGTGTCACCTGTACAAATGTAACTTTATAAAACAAGTAGTACCAGTAAAACCGATGGATGCTCCCAGAAATAATGCATTATTACATGGTGGAATTCACTGACGCCATAGTTTACTCATGTTGAGTAATCAAATGCCAGTAACTCATCTGAACGAAGCGTGAAGAATGTGCATCTCTTATTGGGAGTGAAGTTTCAAGGCATTCAAGCCATTGGTTACTGTGGAATACTCCGGACAAGAAATTGTACTAAAGTATACTTGATCTGACGGTTACACTCTATTGGTAACAAAGCAAATGCCAATCTATAAATATACATGTATGAGAAACGAATACAAATGTGCCTCATATCTAAGATGAACTCTGCCTGACCTTACATTAACTTATCTAAATTGTCAGCTAGAAATCAGTGATGTAACCATGGGCTGGAATACCTTATCATTGATAGATCTTATATAATTTAAATGTTCAGTGTGAATTGATGCAGGTTGAATTCATCCGCATTGTTCATGAATGGAGCTATTTTTAGAAGCATGTGAACATCCTTTTGATGTGATTAGGAATAAAACAAGATTCAGCTTACCAAAAGGTTCCTTCTAGCACATATAAAATATTCTTTTTAAGGGATATTGTTTTAGCATAATGTTGCAAAAGTTTAATAATGCAACGAGGAAAATATGTTTTGTCATTTTTGTGCAAACTTAATTAGATCTATTTAAGAATTAATCTAAGTATTAACAGTTTTATCATATCCCAAAGCTGTTTTTTAATATGAGCAAGTGCAGTACATATTATGCTATTGGAAGCATTTTGTCTTGCAGTCTGTATTTCATTTCCGGATATTTTCATCACGCGACTACACCAGCGAGTACCCGCACACTTAACACAAAGAAATTTCGTACATGTATGCGTTTACGATTCGAAAAGCAAATCAGGAAGTAAAAAAGTACGCAAAAGAAATGACTTGCAAATTTGAAACGATAGAGGCTAAAGGAATCACGTGACCATGGACAATTTTTTTTTTACGTATTTTTTTTTTTTGGCGGGAGTCTATTTTTAGATGATGCATATTCATTTCATTAATCTCGATTCTTTACTGTGATATATTCAATCGAGGAGTTACATGATTTAAACTTTATTATTGTGTCTTCTTGTTCTGTTATTTTACGTAGCTGGATTGCACTATTTAAAGACTGGAATAAAGATTGATTATGCGTAAACACATATTGGGCTAGAGGCTAGATCTGTAATGAATATGCATGAGTCCAAGATGGCGGCGCCATACGGGAAATCGGATTCCTTTGACGATACCCTTGTATCCATTACATGCTCAGTCAAGTGTGACATGTTCACCATAAGTGTTCCTTCTCTTGAGAAGGAACAATAAAGATGCTATATGATTGTCAGAAATACTCTTGTATCTTTGGTAGCGGGGTAAACCCGCAACCAAAAAAGAATAATAATAACTGCTATTTTGCAGAACAAAATCTACAAGAGTGTCATGATGACCCTATATCGCCCACCTGTTAAACGTGTCTTGTAATCATCAAGATAAACATTCTGACCAAGTTTAATGGAGATAGGGTCATAAACATGACCTCAACGGTGTTAACAAGCTTTTCCTTTGATTTGAGCAGGTGGCCTAGTTTCTGACCCCAAATGACCCAGTTCCGAACTTGGCCTAGGAATCATCAAGATAAATATTCTTACCAAGTGTCATGAAGATAGGATCATAAATGTGGCATCTAAGGTTTTTTTAACAACCTTTTCCTTTGATTTCCTTTGATTTGAGTGGGTGACCCAGTTTTTAAACCTACATATCAAAGATTCGAACTTGGCCTAGGAATCATCAAGATAAACATTAAGATATGGTCATAAAGCCTCAAGAGTGTAAAAAAGCTTTTCCTTTCATTTGACCAGGTGACCTAGTTTTTGACCCCATATGGCAAAATTTTAAACTTGGCCTTAAGATCATCAAGATAAATATTCTGACCAAGTTACATGAAGATAGAGAGTCATAAATGTGGCCTCTAGGGTGTTAACAAGCTATTTCTTGAATTGACCTGGTAACCTAGTTTTTGACCCTACAGGACTCAGTTTCGAACTTGGCCTTGGGATCATCAAGATAAATATTCTGTGCAAGTTTGTGTCAATTTCAAATCAAACCCCTGTATGGCTGAAAGGACTGAAATAGAAAGTTTTGTCTCTTTCAGGGGCAGTAACTCTAGAACCCATGACGGAATTCAGCCGGTGTCCAAAACAACCGAGATCTAATTGTGACTTAAGTTGTCTGTAAGTGTGGTTAAAGTCAAATGTAAAATGTCACGTCTATCATGTTCACAAGGTAAATCAAAGCCTTGAGATGTCTGGTGGTTGCGGGTTTTGCTAGAGTTATTTTCATTTTAAATACCAATCTATAAATATACATGTATAAGAAACAAATACTAATATGCCTCATATCTAAGATAAACTCTGTCTGACCTTACATGGACAGCTGGAAGTCAGTGATGTAACCATGGGCTGGAATACCTAATCATTGACAGATCGTATATAATCTAAATGGCCACTGTGAATGGATAGAGGATGAATAAGAACTGCTTGATCATTGATAATTCATCCGCATTGTTCATGAATGGGACTACTTTGTGTAGCACATGAACATCCTTTGCATGTGATTTGGAATCAAATAAAGATGCTACATGATTGTCAGATATACACTTAACTTTGGTAGCGGGATAAACCCGCAACCAAAAATTAATAAATTTTGGCTCTTTCAGGGGTCAGGTGAGGGGGGGGGGGAGTAACTCCAGAACCTATGATTGGATCTGACGGATTCATCATGGAGTCCAAAATCTATCGTTGTTACAGATATTTTGTAAGTTTGTATCAAATCAAACCATAAATGAAGTCTTTTTATGGCTGCAAAAGCCACAATTGCAAATTTTGGCTCTTTAAAGGGTCATAACCCTAAAACCCATGATGGGATCTAGCCAGTTTTCGAAGATATCCTAGATATTATGTCAATACAAGTTGTGTACAAGTTTGATAAAAATCTTTTGCATAATGTGGTCTCTGTTCACAAGAAATTGTGGACGGACGGACGCTGACGACTCACGAAGGGAGGTCACAAAAGCTCACCTTGTAAGTACGTGACAGGTGAGCTAACAATATTTGCATATGGCTAAAATTATGAAACCCTATTATATTGATTTACGCATTCCATCCAAGTATAGTATACATGCCTAAGCATATATTGTTCGGGCTACCAGACAAGACAAAATATTGGTAGCCTATTGAGCTATCAGAATATTTGCAGATTTCTGAAACCCTGGTCTCAATATTTCATGTCACACAGAGACACTACGCGTACTTTATGCCTACGTCAAAGTTACATAAAAAACTTGGATGTTCCCGTTAATGAACATGGTTTTTATAATTTACCTAGTGGTAGGATTTAACATACAGAGTGTTTTTTTTCTAGTCTGCTATCAGTGGGCAGAAACAAACATTGCTATGACTGATAAATGAATTAAAAATATAATAACGGGGCAAAACAAATTGGGACCTTTATTTTTTTGAGACAATACATACACACAATAAGAAGACTGCATAACAATTATGAATAAAATCTACATAGGACTGAGGTTTGTGTGTATTTATATAAATGTGGAAATACATTATGAGATTTTCGAAGTGAGAAAGATAAAAGAAAAGAAATGAAGAAAAATGAAAAGACATCAACGTTCACCCCAAGGCACTTGATGTGTCCGCAATAAGATATTTTGAAATCTTGTAGGCCCTGTTAGTTAAAAAAGAATCTCTATGTGCGTTTTAAAGAAGACATGCCACTGGCACCAGATCAGAAAGAAAATGCCTCCGTACGTGTTATACCCTACCCCTAGGTATTCTATAAGAACCATGGTCATGAACGGGAAAGTGCACTAACCCGTTTCAATCGTACATTTCTCAACTTAAACGTGCAGTTCGGTGAATGGGTACCTAGTATATTGAACAAGCGATAATTTATCTTCCATCGTGCACCAGTCACATTGTCTCAATCATATTGCTGAGGTTATCAACATATTTTATGCTTTTGTCAACGTTACAGAAAAAAAACTTGCTTGAACTTCCCTAATGAACATCCGGTCTAGAGGTCACGGCAGTGCGCACATGTTTGGCGAAACGTAAACAAACAAAAACAGATTTTTAAAAAATTCACAATTTTACACTAAAACACGAAATGATGAATGAAACTCATTTTGTATATGATCTTTAATTTGAAATCATACATTGGTCTGCATCTGTTCTGTATATTTTATTCGTTTTGCACATTTTGCTGCATTTTCACATTTTAGCGAACACGTGTAGTAAAATGACGATTGACATACATTTTTACAACAGCCAATCAAAATGGTTTTGTAATCTAGAACGGAACTTCACCAGGGAAGTTCAAGCAAGTTTTTTGTGTATAGTTGAAATTACTATAAACTACGCGTTGTTTTTCTAAGATACGATGTATTGAAAAAATGTGACCAGTACACAATGGAAGATAAATTACCACTTGTTTGATATCCATAGTACACATTTACCCCACTGCGTGTTTTAGGTATGAAATGCGCGATTGAAACGGGTTAGTATATTTTTCCCGTTCACGACCATGGTTCATATAGAATACCTAGGGGTAGGGTATAACACGTACGGAGGCATTTTCTTTCTAATCTGGTGCCAGTGAGACATGCTAGGAAAATCTGGTTCACTATTTCAGTCTCTCCAAATATGCAATGTAGGCTATTTAAAACTGTTTTTGTGAATAGATCATATTTTCAGGAAATTTATTCAAGAGGAAGGCGGTGATGAAGGATTTGTCCTCATGCTCCCATTTCAAAACTGTGGAGGTACATGATGATAGTACACATCAAGCTCACGCTTTAATTTATTTAGAGTAGATGAATTCTTTTTATATACTCCAGAAGTACGTTCCAGTCACTGATGACGGAAAGAAAAAAACAATTATATCGGCGTACGTTGTACATTATCAACTTATTCGCTGTTTGTTGTGCCAAAAACCTTATTCTTTTATAAGTAAGAATTCTGTTTAGGTCATGCTGCACTCTTGCAAAAAGGTAGTTCAATACGTTTGAAAAACGCGAGGCCATCAAGCGTAACGTCATATTTCCAGATAACAAAGAGTAAAACCTGGACTCGGCAGATAGAAAGGAAAACCCTTCTGCATATCAATTAAATTCCATCTGATACTATCTATGAAAACAGCAATATTACTTTCTTTGTAGAGATATGATAGGGTTGCGATAACTGTAGCTCGATCTGGGATGCTGTAATCGGCTCGAGTGGATTTTGCCAGATCGGATCTCACGAGGCCCTTTTGTTTGTTTATTTGTAATCGAACGAAATCTTAAATGTTTGTTGATGTTAAAAATGAAATGAATGATGTTTTTGTGCGCGCTGTTTATATAACTGTGTCAGCTCATGCATATTAATGAAAGTTGACCGGCAACATACAATACGGAGGTACAATACGGAATTTTTGGAAGGTATAATACGGGATTTTTTTCAGCATGTTCATATTTCCTTGAAATACAAGCAGTAGTTGACAAAATTTATATAGGTATATAGGTTTATAATAATAGATAATAGCAAAAGGATTGGCACGTGAAACAATTTCAGACAATGCCTTTCAATCCGCTTTAGCCCGCGGAACTCTTCTATCATGGGCAAATATCTGAAAAATTAGCACATGGACAAAAACATTTTTTGGACCATATTATAGTAGAAAATATGTTGATTTACAACTGTTTCATTAATTTAAATGTACATTAAAGACAAATTTTTATTCGCGAAACCTTCTTGGAAATTGTAATTTTCTAATAAATTCCTACATTGGAAATTTACATGAAGTCCACTTTTTTAAAGCAGTCTTAGCAAAAACAACAACAACAACAACAACACCAAACAAACACACGACCCTTATCTTTTCATTTGCTGCATCTTGTAATTATATTCTACTGTTTTGAAAAAAAATTGGGTTTGATCAAAATTCCACATTCTGGAAAAGTAAATATCCGAACTTATGAGATACGGTATCACAGTATTCTTACTGTAGAATAACTGATAACTAAATCACACGGGATTATTTTTTCCTACTGACGATGAGGTTAATTAAGTGAAAGCTGAGAAAATTCTCTTTCAGTGGAACAAAGGGTTTGCGTAGAGTATATGGCCTAATTTTTCTTAATAACATTTTCTTTCTCTTAGGACATTAAGCATTTATTCTCGTTCTTTCTACAGATATTATTATTACTATAGTTAGAATGAAATGTATTGTAACTTAACTTTAAGGCAAAAGATTCGGAATGTTACAGTCAGTCTTTTATGTAATAATGGTGTTCAGAGTAAAGAAAGTAAATCAAATTGTGCCATGCCATTCTTCTGCATTTTTACAGACATCAGCAGTAAATATATCTCAATATCCATCATTAGGTATAAAGAAAAAGTCATTTTTATTGTCAATTAACAAATTTGTGTTGCACTTGTGACATTTTAGTACTAGTTCTCTTTAAACGCACTTCATGTTTGTCATATAATGGATGCAGACAATTCATAGTGCAGGTTAGAATGCCTTGTAATGGAAATTTTGTAAAAGCAATCAATTTTGTGTGTTTAAACGAAGGCTCTATGTAATAATGAAAATGAATTAATGTCGCATTTAAAATATATCATCTGTTTTTGCTGCACTGGGGACATATTTGACCATATTTTAGCTGTTATTTTTATCAAAGTATGGCATTTAAACACTGCATTAGTATTTAGACAATTAGGATGCATTCTCTGGTTTTCAAGTAAATGTTTAAGGGGCTGCAGTGTATTATTGATCTGAGGTGAAAGCGAAGAATCAACTCAATCAGAGAAAAATCTGTACGATAAGACAACGTCATCCCTTTTATGGTCGTGTGAGGAAATATTTACTTTCTAATCTCGCAAGATACCACAATAATTAGTTTTATGCGCTGAATTTATTTTAAAGGTGGTTAATCAGGTTTTGATCAAGTAATGGGTTTGGTCGAAAGTTTAACAACTGATCATTTACACTTATTTGTGTTCACTGTGTTAGATTTTCACTGCCAGAGTTATATATGTTTTTTTTATTTGATTTTCCTGTCTTGGTTGCCCAACCATGGTAGAATTATTTTAGCATATTTATAAAGTTATTTTGCCTATGAAGTCATATGAATAAAAGAGCTATTGCACTATATTTGTCAACTATTTATATTGTCAAATATGAACTTTGCCGAAATGCATTAGAAATGCAAGTTTGAATAAATATTATTACCTCCCTTTACCTATCTTGGTTGCGCAACAAGGATAGAGTCGAAGTTACTATGAATTCCGAAGCTACACACTGTTTTAAAACTTGCCTTTCGGTTCAGATTGTTAAAATAGTTCAGTATCTATCAAATGCAAGTGCAAATTAGAAATTATAGTTTAGTAAAAAGCAGCAGTCCTCTTAATATTACTTTCATATTAAAGGGGAGTAATTACAAAATTTCATATTAAAGGGGAGTAATTACAAAATTTCATAAAAAAGAAGAAACCATACATTTCTACTAGAGATCTAACTCTATGAAATTGGTCCTTTTGTTTCTTAAGTAAATCTCTAACAGAATATACTGAAAATGAAAATTGTCATAAAATGTAACTCAGTTGTGACTGAGCATCTTAAAGGTATCCGATCCACAAAAAGATAACATTTCGATGCCTGGTGACCCCATGTTTTTTTGTTATCATTTGAAAGAGTTGTGGTAGCTGGTGTAGCCGCGTAATTGCGGACAGGTTTTTGAACACTAATTTTTCACTTGACATGGCCATTCAGGTATAAATTATAGCTGGTTTTTGTTTAAATTTCATTGCGGATGTTTGTTTTTGACATTTTAGTAGAAAAAATGGAAGAGAATGTTGTATTTGGTGAAGTGAAATTTTAGTACGAGTAGCACTTCCAGGCCACAGCAGTGTGATTTTGATGTAATTTACAGTAAGCAAATGTGAGAAGAGAAATCACTCTTAGAAGAAACATGACCCCTACTTTTCTCTTCATTTTATATCAGTTTTATCATAACTCTTTGAAATGTGGTAAAGATTTGTTCTCTAAAATGGGTCTAGCTATGTTTAGTAGCTCTTTTAAAAATGTCAGTTTTATATAGAATATATAGGGAAAACTATTTACTGGTGTGTGGCCTTATGAAATATAAACACCGGTATGGTTCAATATAGTAAACGGGGAATGCTTGTGTTATCATTAGTCTTAAGTTTTGAATAATTATAATATTGTTAAATCACATTATTCGTGGCAGTTGAAATACAGACGTTTCATCTTTGCATCGCGCTTCAGACATATTACAACGAGGATAAGTTATAAATTGTTAATAAAAAGTTAATAAATGAATTCACAACAAAAGTTTTAAGCACTGCACTGATTTGGAACAATTTAGACAGAGTACTATTTCTCAAGTAATACAATCGGATTTGCAGATCAAGAAAATGAAAGGTATTGATCTGAGCGCTTCTTAGATACAAAAATATATTCGTAATCGAGTTAGCGGAATATTTAATGTCCCATTTGACCAGAGTTTTGGAGTACAAAGTGCCGTTATATGCGTACTTTCTTTTTCATTGCCATTGGAAGTCTTAGAAGAAGTGAGCCAGCTATAAATTATTCATATACCAAGGCAAAGTAAAGTAACTGAATGTTAAAAGTAATTCTGAAGATATAAATCGTGAGATCTCGGTTAACTTGAAAGAAAGGACTGTTTAGCTGCCAGCTTAACTGCTTTAAGGGACACATTTAAGCGAATAGGCTAGTAGATTAATTGACTATGTACTACGATGTAAACTGTGTCTACATTAATTCTTCATTTTCATGATGCAAGAAACCGCAAAATGTGGAATTTAATCTGCAGAATCTATCGTTAATATTCGATTGATAGATATCTAACTTGAATGAATAATTCATGATCTCTCAAAATAGAGAGAAGATGAACAAACATGAAAACCGTAATTTGTAAATTATTTGATTTCAAAATATATTGTAGACAGGTGTTTTGCATTTTAGAATACCTATTTCAAATAGATTTAAATCAGTTTATTAGTTAGTATAAGGGAGAGAAAGGATATGTAAGAAATAAATTGGACAAAATACTTAGAACAACAAGCTTTCAATTCTGTAGAATTGGGTATAATAAAGAATATGTATATTAACATACTGAAAATATAAAAATCAAGCAATAACTAAGGTTGTTTGTTTCCACTGTTTCTGTGTAGTTAGTTCCATCAATAACAAACATCTGCACTTTTGGAATCTGTGGTGGCTTATATTTACTGTTACATATTATATGCAGATGCTGTAGTGATCGACTCTCTTGAAGTCTTGATGTACAACATGCGTGTTACATATCTGTTTATTTTTCGACTAAAACGTTTCGAGACAGAATTTAATATTTTAACCTTTTTTTGCAAATATTTGTTTAGGCAAATAAGTTGACAAATAAATGAAATTGAAAAGAAAGCACTAGAGGGGCCACAGCGGCCGAGTAGTTGAGGTTACTGACTTCAAATCACTTGCCCGTCAACGTTGTGGGTTCGAGGCTTATTTTGGGCGTGATCTCTTTAACTGCTGAGTTGGATTACGGAATGTTGGTGGTTCTACACAGGAGCCCGCCCGTGGTGAAATAATAGTCCGTAGGGGCATCTGGGTCTTTATCCACTTTGAAAAGCTAGAAGGTCGCCATATGAACTATAATTGTGTCATTGTACATGTGAAGTTAAACCCAATAAAATAAAAATAAAGAAAAGATACAAATGAAATTTCAAAAGGGTAAAAACATTGGATTAATCTTTTGAGACTACTATTTCTGTGCAGATTTTGTATTTCTTAGATGATCCTTTTGTATTCTGAAACTAAAACAATGAATTGTTTATTGCAATAAAATATTACAAACAGGAACAAATGGTATAAGTGGTACCAAACTTTCAGCAGCGATTACTCACCTACCGCTACATCTATCGCTTCAGTCACAAATATCACGTGACCATGAAATTCACATGACCGTTGAAAAAAGGAAATTCTTTTTTTCCGATTTTAATTTTTTGATTTTATCACTCATATTTGCCGTAAGTATATTATAAATACTCAAAACAATTTCAGTAACTAAAATCTAATATCAAATAATGATACCCCCAACAATTGATCGAAATCTTGGTAAAAATATTTGAAATATTTATGATAGAAGAGGTTTCTATACTGTAGGGGGAGACAAGTGTGTAAGTGACTAATTTCGGCTCTGTATTCGGATATGTTTTGTACATTCGGAGCCACTGATTTCCATTCAAATCAATCATTTGCTCATCAAATATAATCTTGAACAAATAGATTGTGATAATATTTCAAAACAATATCAACTAGTATGTTGCTAGATTATAAATAAGGTATGTTATGTATTGCGTCACCAGACATTGACCCGATCCATTCAAAAGAGGCATAAAATTATTAAACAAATTTATAGGACCGGCCACGCCGGTCTTGAAGGAGTTGCATTGGCTTCCGGTTCAGTACCTAATTGAGTTCAAAATCTTGACACTTACATACAAAGCCATGCACAATGAATATCCAAAGTACATTGTCGATATGCTGGACATGTACAAGCCTCGTAGAGACTAAGGTAAGGTCGGCATATGGCCCGGTGTCTTTGGTTGTACCGGGGAGTCGAACAGTAAATTGAAGTATGGTGACAGAAGTTTCAAGCATGCACCTCCAAAGCTTTGGAATGTCCTTCCAGCAAGTATCAGAGATTCAAGCTCACTGTCCACTTTTAAAAAATCTTTGAAAACGCATCTCTTTCACACGTGTTATATAAAGTAACAAAATCTGAAATACTGTTAAAAATGGCGTTAAACCCAAAACAAACAAACGCGTTGAGAAAGGGATTCCTCGCGTAATGTAATTTAACGTTGAACATAATTTATGGATAATCTTGTTTTGATAACTATTCCTTTTAATCTTTTACCAATATATTTACATGTATGTTGAAATACTGTTGAAAAACGGCGTTAAACCCAAAACAAACAAACAAACTTTAAATGTATATGTATGTATGTATTTGTTCTTTATGTTTTTGTAAAGCACTTTTGAACGCACATATTTTGTATGAAAAGAGTGCTATATGTGTGTGTGTGTGTGTTTGGGTTTAACGTCTTTCCCAACTGTTTTCCAGTCATAATAAGTGTGGTATAATAATAATAATAATAATAATAATATAATACTGTTACTTTGTTCATCAATTATTGCACGAATTTATCAGAGGTAATTGGTTCAAATATAATCAAATTATCAAACTCTAAAACTTACGATAGATCTATATGCTTTCAAATATAAAAATAAAGTTAAAAAGATAATGAAAATCGATTTCGGATACCAGTAAGTGCTCTTTAAAACGTTAAATAATCCAACACGGACATGGACATCCACCAAACTTTTATTAAAAATAATTTAACACACGGTTTTAACTAAATTATATAAAGAAATTATTACTGTTTTGTAATCTCCCATCGAGAGAAGTTTAATTTTGGAATTTTAATCTCATAGAAGTGTCATTCAAAATATATGTTCCAAACTGATTCCATAGCAGTTACTAATTTACTGTTTGATCAAATATAGTTTCCCTTCTTTTAGTCATTTAAAAGAGATGCCCATGTTTCAGAATAAAATGTTGTAATATCTGAGTCCTAGTTAAAACACTTTAATACTGCATGTTTAATGCCGTTTCATGTGCTATATTAATGTATTCTAATTTCTTAAAAAAACTGAAATTTATCAAGATAGAGCTATATGGTTAGAGCAGCTGACTTTAAATCACTTGCTTTTAACCACTGTTCGTTTGAAACTGCTCATTGGCTGTAGAATTGTTTCATGAGAGGAAGTCATCCAAGGTCGATGGTTCTACCAAGATGCAAGCTAATGCCTGAAATAAAGCATAGGGCTGCACCCGCGGCCTTCCTCCACAATAAGGGAAATGGAATAACCTGTAATTATGTGGGTTTAGCAAAACATAGCAAAAATAAAAAAATTACAATAGGAAATTCTGTAATCATGAAAAAATCTAGCAAACTCTGAAAGAATGATGTTGTGATTTCAATAGCACATTCATTTTTTGCTGAAAGAATATCGTCAGCTATAATTTTTTTCTGGAAATAAGGCGATATAAAGGGCTTGCTCATCTGAAGACAGTTACATTAGCAAGATGCGCTTTCGTTTGGAGAACCATCATTGTAGTTTATGTAAGTATGAAAAGCATTTTGATTTTATTGAAAAAAATAATGATTATTTGAGAAATTTATTTGTGTTATCAGCACACTCACTAGCTATTGAAACTAGAAGATATATGAAGGCAGTGATAGAATTTTAATTAAAATGAAGTGGAGTCAGAATATGATTTCTGATGACTTGTCAAAATATATACTGATATCTGTAATGTTCGTAACTGAATTATGTCACGTGATGCTCGAATCTTAATTTGTGTTATTGTACGACATGTTCAAGTAAAAAGAAAACTATTTTGAATATTTGTGCAACTTTCAGAGGTATGCATTGTGAGATAGCAATATTATCAATGTGTTTGAAACTGTTTTAGAATATAAAATAAATTTGGTGTATATTTTAAATGTATTAGTATACAGAAACAGAAGACATAGTACCTATAAATTTCATACCATGTATGTACATATGAGTATTGTTAAAATGTCTGTTTTCCTCTTTATTAGCCAGAGGCAAGATATATATTATAAAATTTACTTGAATATTGCTGTAGTTTTTTTCTTAACGTTGGATATTGTATTTTACGGTGCCCGTAAAGTGACATGTGAAACATTTTTATATTTCGCGAAAACGAAATAAAATTTCATTTTTACGAAATTCTTTTCGTTTTTACGAAATACATTTCGATTTTACCAAACAACATTTCGTTTTTACGAAATAAGATTTCGTTTAAACTAAATAATATTTCGTTTTCACGAAATAAGATTTCGTAAAAACGAATTGTTATTAAATAAGATTTCGTTTTTACGAAATCTTATTTCGTATAAACGAATTATTATTTCGTAAACACGAAATAAAAAATAAGGTTTCACATGTCACATTACGAGCACCGTAGTATTTAACTATTGACATTTAGCCGATTCCTTGACCGAAGTATGTCCTTTCTGCAATAAAAACTGTATGTTCCATGATTTGAGACACCTTCAATATCAATACAGCTCCTACAAACATATTGCATCTGGTATCTGGTTCTTGCAAAATTATGAAATAATTTTATTATAAAACAGGTGGAACAACAATCTAGATATATATGTTCGTTCATCGGTTGTTGTGACGACTTTTCATAAGGCTACAAGGTCCAACCAGTTGCTTTTATAAACGCTATTCATGCCGCCATATGAAATACATGCATTTTACTGGGTATTGTACGTTGAATACATGCATGCTGCTAACAGTCGCTATTAGCGGATGATTCGGTCAATGCAAGTCTGTAAAAGAATTCCACACCAGGTAAATTAAGACAATGTAAATGAAAGAAAAATCTGAACGTATATTTAAGATATGATTGACGGTTTAAGAGTACGTTAGTTGTTTTTATAGAGTTCAAATATAAATCTATAAGATCCTTTAGAAGCGGGTAAAACAACCAAGTAAATAATAGCATAGTCTGTTTATGGTGGCATATTTCTGCCACGAGATAGCTAGGTAGCTATCGCGATACTTCAAAAAAGTATCTTGATAAAGCGGAGTTTTCTGAAAAGATTTTCTCAATAGTGGAAGGTTTCATGGAAATATTATTGCGATAATTTATATTATTTTCTCGATACCTTTTGTGTTAGTGCCCACAACTGCAATTTATTAGCTAGGTAAGTTTTCTGGATACGTTTAGAAGTTATCTTGATATTTCGAACTTTTCTGAAAAGTTTTTCGCAATAGCCTAAAGTTTCCTGGAAATAAAAAGCATATCGAGAAAAAAATAATGTATTGCGATAATCTTTCCAGAAAAATGCACAACTTTGCTAGAAAGTTTGAAATATTATCGTGATTGTTCCCGAGCATCTCGTGGCAGTTCCAAGCATTAACGCGAAATTTTGCGCTAAACAGTTTCAGGAAATAAATAAAAATATCTAGAAAATATTATTTATTGCTGAAATGTTTTCAGAAAAAAATGCACACATTTCCTGGAAACTTTACAAATTATCGTGATAGCTACCTAGCTATCTCGTGGCAGAAATATGCCACCATATCTGTTAATGAATGGAATTCCTTTATACAGCTATGAAATGGGCTCCAATATCCAAAATAAATATTATATACTTCATACCCTTAATTCTAAGCTGTCTTTATTTTATTTCGTTTAAAAATGATAATAATGCACATAATTATTTAGTATTCACTGCAAATAAAGAATGTTAAAATGGTGAATAATTATTTAGAAAAAAAAAGAGTTACTGCATTGAGAAAAGAACGACCCAGGCTTTAGAAATAATAATAATCATTTATTTGATGTTGAATGCAACAAGAGTATTTTATACTTTAGCCTTTTTTTACGGAAGCTTATCAGGGCCTCCACTTATCTAAAAGTTTCGCGTCAAGTCAACTTGTGTCTTTTCGTTTTGAACAAAAACATCTGATGAAGGCGTGATAATTAATACATTATACGTAAATGTTTTTAATCATTACGCATACTTTTTTATCGAATTGCGTGAAATATTTGTCAATGCGATTAACTTCTACACGTCTAACTAGATCTTTCAGCGAAGTCGTCAAGACACATAACAAGAAGATAAATGTATTTGGTAGTTCAACATAATTTACTCGACTTGTTACATCTTTTTCTCGAGAACTTTTACTTTAAGCGATATAATTATGCATGTCACGTGATATTTAAACAAGTCAGGTTCAAAAATTGCCTATATTGGTCTTGTCTGCACAGTGATGGTTTCATTATGTCTACGCCAGAAATATTCTAGGGAGACATATTGTTTTCCCCGAGTTGTCTGTCTGTCCGTCTGTCTGTCCCAACGTGCCAACATGTAAATTTGGGGTTAGCGTTTCTGTTGAATTTGGCATTCTGAGGTTGTGGTCATTCTGGGGTTAAATTGGTATTGTGGGGTTAAAAATTAGTATTGTGGGGTTAAAAGGATCAAAGGAAGATAATAGGTAATATAAGGGATTACCCCACAAATCCTGTAAGTTCGTCCGTCTGTCCTTCACAAATCGTGTCCGGGCTGTATTGTTTAAACCCCTTAAAGGATTTTCAAACTACTTGGCACAAATAGTCACTGTAACAAATCATGGAGGCTGGGGGTGACATGTGTTTTTGTTACAAAAACCCTTCTTGTTTGTGAGTTGATTTAACTAAACTTGCACATAACTTTTACCACCAAAAGATCTTGGTTCCTTTCTTGAACCAGGCATATCCCATGATTGACTCGAGAGTTATATCCCCTAAAAGGGCAAAACTTGTCTAAATTGTGGTCTTGTCTGCACAGAATTATTGTTTCATTTTTCAGCTATATTTCAATATGAACATGTGAAATTTCATAATAACACAACAACACTCCACCCTCTTCCACCCCATCCCCACATCACAACCCCCTCCCCAACTGAGGTGACCTGCCCCCCCCCCCCCCTTAAAAATCTATTGTTCAGCTATATTTTCAATATAAACATGTGGAAATGTGAAATTTCAAAAGAACAGTTCCCCGCATCCCGACACCCTGCACCCCCTCCACCAGGGTGACATCCCTCCCCGAGTTATTCTTTTTATTTTCCAGCTCTATTCAGTATGAACATGTGAAATTTCAAAAGAGCACTTCCACACGCACCCGTCCCCTCCCTCCTCCCTCCCATTCAGTTATATATGATTGTCCTTTTTAGCTCGACTAAATATATCAAACACTATCAAAGCTTTGATACTAGCTAGATCAATGTAATTTTGTATGTGAATAGAGGGCAATATTGAAATTATGAACAACACTTTGTTAAAATTCATGTTGCTATGGCAACAGAAATAGTCAAAATATAGTTTTCCCATATGGATCCTTTGATGACTAAAAATTATAGTGGCTAGGTTAATGTAATTTGGTATGTTAATACATGGAAATATGGAGATTACTTTAGGTTTACTCTCCATCTGTCTGTCTGTCTGTCCATCCGTCTCACAATGTTTATCTCGAAAATCACGATGTATATTTTTTTTTCAATTAAATATTTGTCGAAAATAGAAAAACATCGAGCATATTGAGAAAAGTTAAGTCGAAAAGTGAAAAACATCGAGCATATCGAGAAAAGTGAAGTCGAAAAGGGAAAAACATCGAGCATATCGCGAAAGGTTAAGTTGCATTACCTCTATACTTTTAATCTTTGTAAATAAATTTTATTGACATGTGTAAAACATCTTATCTAGGCGAGTAAAGACAAGTCGACTTAGCACAAAACATCTCACCAACTGTAGGCCCTAATAAGCTTCCGTATTTTTTAGATAAAGTCAAGTTTTTTTGCGCAACGGAATCGGAAGTTACTCTTAACGATCAATGAAATGCAACATTTTTTTCTTCTTATCTTAGCTCATACTAGGTGCAAATTTATACGTAATCGAATTAACTGAATATTTATTGTACCATTCTTTGTGTACTTACTATTTTCATTGCTAATGAGAGTCTTTGAAACAGTGGGACCGCTCTAAATTATTCATTTGCCAACGCAAAGAAAGATAATAGGATGTTAAAGCAATTCTGAAGATATAATTCTTTAGATCTTAGTAAACCTGAAAGTAAAAGGGATGTAATAACCAGTTAAAAAACCTCTAAGACTCACAATTAAGTGATAAAGTAATCTTAATTGACAGTCTACGTCCTTGCGATGTTAATTGTTGTTTTTTTTTTGCATTTCTTCAGTTATTTCACTATGCAGAAATCCCAATAAACTGCGAACATTAACAATGTGTTTCTGAGTCAGATAATCAGAGAGGCTAAGAAAATCATCAATTTTGAATGAAATGTTTTGATACAGCCGTACGCACTGACATGGCGAAGAAAATAAAAAATAAAGAATTTGAATGTTGTTCATTCATACTTCTGTATGTTTGTTTAAGTCTAAATAAAACGTCAACGAAACGTCTTGCGGGCGTTTAAAATAACCATTATAAATATGGAAAAATAATACAACTGCTGTTTCCGTAGGAACACCTTTTGATTAATTTTGAAAAATTGAAATAAATTATACAACAATAAACATTATGTTAAAAATTTATACTTTCCCTAAAACGTAACTAACTTAATGAAACTTAAAAACTCGGTATCTCGACTTTCAGGGCATCGAGCGTTATACTTCGAGATAACCAGTATTCGACTTAAAATGGTGTTTTGTGAAATGAGCCGTGTCATGAGAAAACCAACATAGTGGGTTTGCGACCAGCATGGATCCAGACCAGCCTGCGCATCCGCGCAGTCTGGTCAGGATCCATGCTGTTCGCTTTAAAAGCCTATTGGAATTAGAGAAACTGTTAGCGAACAGCATGGATCCTGACCAGTCTGCGCGGATGCGCAGGCTGGTCTGGATCCATGCCGGTCGCAAACCCACTATGTTGGATTTCCCATGGCACGGCTCAAATATGTTTTCGGGACGGGACTTGAAAATATCTTTGAGATAGCCGGAATTTTGTGATAAGCGAGCTCGAGATATCAATTTGTTCGTTTCCGGTACCATTGTAACTTAACGGGGAATAGAAACGAGTATGAAATAAGGTGACTTATTATGTCTGCAAACGAAATATGGGTGTTCACTTATCATCAGATATAGCAATTTGAGTGGATTAACAATAACATCTTTGTCTGATTATAATACGATCAAAACATAAATCGGTTAGAAATGATATATTTCTAAATCCTGGTGTATCATTAGTTACACTGCTTGTTGGTGACAGGATACGGGATATACGCTGTCGAGGAAATCCATATCAGGGGAGAGCGAAATCCATATCTTCCTCGAACCTGATATGGATATATCCCGTATTCTGTCACCATGCAACAAGCAGTGTAACGATTTTATCTTGCCGACTACCCTTTACCTCCATGCTACAATCGAAACATTTTGTAAATCAATAAATATACTGTACTTACAGTGCAGACTGGAATCCTGCAATCATTTGTTTGGTCATCATGTTTTGTTTATAGTTAATTAACACCAGTCATAAAATGCAAAATGACCTGTATTTTGACTGAATCACAAAACACAAAAGGTCATTTATACAGGTTATGAACTGGTTTAGATCATTGCTTTCATTCCGTTTCCTGTTAAATCCTTTATCTTGCACGTAGATTAAATGATCCTACAACAAACTGCTGTGTAACAAATATGTTAATTCCTTTATTTTACGATGATTTAACTTAAAACAATATTTCGACGGCCGTGTCTCCCATACAGAGTTATTGTTCCTTTTACGGCTAATTTTTCTCCAACTTCACGAGCCTAAACTAAGTAGGAGAATGAAAACGGCAAGAAAACGCTAAATTTACTCTCGGAAACTACAGCTGGAGCTAATTATTATCATTATTATACCAGATTTATATAGCGCCCTTTTCATGATAAACACGTTCAAAGGCGCTTTATATATACTGCAGCCACACAGGGCGTGAAATCATCCTCTACTAGTACAGACACAGAGCGATCTGACCAGAGGGACAGAGTGAGATAAAGCCCCCAGAACAGACAGAGAGAACTTTTCAGATACAGACATGTCCGGCTAACTTAGCCTAGCTCTTTTCGAATAGACAGTCTGGTTCTTTAACGTGCCCGGTGTATAGCACCGATACACGCGAATTAATAATTAATAATCTGACTCGATTCAATTACGCCAGCGATGCGGCAGCCATTTTGTTTTAATCAAAATTCATATCTGAAATATACTTGCAGGATATGGAATATATCCTGTCTCCACGTGACATCTATTGACCAATAGAAATGCAAGAAACTTGTAGGATGCGATATAATGTTTTGTATTTGTATTGTGCTATCAAAATGACCTCATTTTAGTCTTTATTGTAAAACGTTTATAATAATTTTTTTTGAGGTTTTAAACATTCATCCTCTCAGCATTTATGACGTATGTCATACGTTAGAATTTATATACTATGAAAAGATTTTAAATTAAATACAGTTGTGACTCATTTATACTTAAACATATTTCTTCCTTCAAACTTGTTTTTTGTTGTTATTTATGTCATGATAGGCATATTTCGATGTAAATTGGACATATAACTCATCATCAAAAATAATAAATAATTGTAATCTAATAGATTATTTGTCTGTAGAATTATAACTACATATCGCAAGTTATATCTATATGTTTCATGAAGTATTGCAAGTTCAAATTATCATATGTGTAGTTTACCCTATTAACTGCAATACTGTACACTAGTAGTATATACTTTGTATTTCAATGCAGATTTACTACATCCTTTTGCTCGTATCTGCAGGCTACGATTATTTATCATCTTAAAGGATATTATACGTGCTTTTTAAATACTGTAATGTAACTCTTAATTGTATTTCTTTAAACTCAGTTCGTGCCGTTTCAAATCATAGAAGATTATATGATTAATGACAATGTTTGCTTCATTAATAGTACAGTAATGCCAGTTTCGAGCCAGTGCAAATGTTAGATTACAATGCAGTTCTTTAGTTCATCCTCTCTATTTAAGATATTAACGAACATACTTTGTTTCTCTATGCAATAATCAATAACATTTATATGTATTTTTTATGTTTTTGTATGCGAGTGTAACTATGTGTACGCTTGTGTATATATATGTGTGTGTGTGTGTGTGCGCGCGCGCGCGCGTGCGTGCGTACGTGCGCGTGTTATTTGAATGTGTCACGTTGTATTTGTTAATACATCTGTTTGTAACAAGATACTTCATGTATACGTTATAAGAAATAAACTTTGAACCTTGAATCTAAAATAAATCAATTGAGCAGTGATAGTTTCAATAAAGTTACCCTAAAAAAAACGTCTCAAAATGATATCAGCTTGGTGCTGATCCCTATGTCGGAAATAGTGTCATCTGAAAGATTAAAAAAATTGTAGCCAAACTCCCACTCGTCAAGAGTTCTTATGCTGACATGGGACGCTCTTCCGCAAGTCTTTAGTACACATTAGCAGGTTACCAGATTTGTGCCGAGAAATATACACGAATTCCACAGGGGAGATCCTATGCGACTTTAGGGTCGTAATATTAATTTTCCGAAGAACGAGTGCATATTTCCCGCTGCAAAGCAAAGCTAATATATGTAATGTTTTTGCTGCATATTTAGTTAGCTTTTAATTTTTTTTATTCGCTTAATGGAGAAAAACTGATAATAATCGACGATAAGGCACGGTTTTAACTCCAGGACATCTATCCGTGCTGTCATACACCTGAAATGAAATTAACAATTTAATTCGAAAAAATACAGAAGATATTTTAGTGCAACTTATCAGGCTTGAAAAATGAGTGTACAATAACATGAACTGAATCATTTCCACACGTGTTACGGTTCAATGAATTTACGTCCGTTTTTAGTGTTGTAATGTTTGACTTGAAAACAGAGATAACAAAAAATATATTGTAGAATTAAAAAGTGTTAAGGGGACGCATACTTTGAAATTAGAAAAAAGTGGGTGGGGTATGATAAAATTTACCTGCAAAAAAAGTACAAGGTTTTGGTACATGAAATGGATACTGTTTCAACTGTTATAAGTACACAAAGGATTGCTCACTAAAATAAAAATGAGAAAACTGAAACAAGAAAGTTATTGTTGAATTACATAAGACTTCTTGTGTACATTCAAAGTCAACAATTAAGACTTTTTGGTGCGAAAATAATAGTGCTTCACCTTGTCCAAACATTTATCAATGTCCTACAGATTCTAATTTAAAGAAAGAATGTGAAATATGGTCACTGTCTTGCTTTTCATTTCGCATATGTAAGCTAAAACACATTATTTAGTTTGTTTACAAAGTAGTGCATAAGAAAAGATACGGTGGTCAAGGAATGCCACATTCCAAAACTAAAAGAGTATAAATCTGTGTTGAAATTTTACTCTTTATTTCACTTAAATGGCAATGCATGCATTTCTAGTGTTTTCAAACTGACTGCGTATAGACATCCTGTATATTTTAACTTTTAGGGGTTTAAAATGAATTGGACAGTTATCTTGCTGTTTTTATTTATTATATATATATATATATATTTTTTATTATTATTATTTATTTATTTATTATTATTATTATTTTGTATATCTTGCTGCACTTAGTATTGTGTTTTGCTCTCTGGTTATGTATGATGTTGACACCTTGCCCTTTTTGCGGGAAACGACGTCACGTCTTACACAGGATATGACGTGACGTTGTCTTAGTGACAGGACGTCAACATTATTCATTTCCTGTGATATAAATGTTACATGGATATTACTTAGTCAGAAAAATATTTCCATATTCTTGAAAAAGGACAAGTGTCCGAAAATTCGAAATAAAGAGTAAAATTTCAACACAGATTTGTACTATACTTCCCTTCGGAAGATTTACAGACATATTGTAAAAGAGTATATTCCCCTTAATACATTAAACATTTATCGTTACAGAAGTCTAGTGGCTTACAATAAGGGCCTAGAAATGTTGCCATTATTAATTTTTAACTTGGTATTCATGAACTACAATGCACTTAAATATCAAAACACATTCAACAAACTTTTGAAAATGTATTGTCTTAAAAATCCCTAAAATAAGGTATGAAATTTGGTTGAAAGGTCCAATCAATGTTTATATGTGCAAAAGTAACATTCTAATCTTGTTCACAAAAGTTACTAATACACAGCAGGCATGTCAATGATCAAAACTGGACGAATATACAGTTATCCTCACTTTAATGTCATTTATAATTTGTCCTTGAATTCTCCACCATACTTTTCATAATTCTGTTTGCACGAGTTGCACGAGAATGCTGTCATTCACGTAAAAAAATGGGGTCAAATTAGTTGTAAATGCAATATCATCTAAACGTAATTAATGGATTATGCAGTTCAAGATAAACTTTATCTAATAACGTAACGAACATGTATAATGTTGTAACAACAATTTTACTTACACTGATTTAAGTAGCAGGCGGTTTATAAGTGACTATTGATTCATTTTATGTTTTGTTATTGTTGTCAAAAAGTATAACGGAAGTGCCTCACAACTGAAGCGGAAACCAGTTTGATGCGCAAAGTAGTCCAATGTAAGTAATATTTTTTGACAAATGTCCACAGAAATTAATAATTTTCTAATATTAAAGACGAATATCTGAATAGGATTCATTATTTGATAAGAAATTATAATCATCGACATGTTTTTTTAAAAATCGTACACGTGCTGACACCTAAGTTGTCTCCCGTTGTTTATTAGAGTTACCTTTCCTCCGGCGCAGTAATACATTTGCAGTGAATCGCCGAGAAGTCGTGGGAAAATTAAAAAGCATGTAAATAAACTAAAATTAACCACCTTTTCAAGATGAATTTCAAGTGATCGCCATTATGCATTTAACCCGCCTGACCTGTGTAGCATCTTAGATATCTGTTCTAAGGTATTCATTGTGTAGAATGTCATGTTATGCCCTTGCAATGCTAATCCCACTCTGATTTTTTTTGTTTACATTTTTATCAATGAGAAATATGGCGTCCATCCCGAGCTGAAATGACATGGCGTTAAATTTTTACATGTTTAAGCAAACCTGGTGTGTTAGAAAGAAAATCTCATCCCTTCAACATTATTTGGAACACTGTTATTGTAAAAAACCTGTTTTTTCCTTATACAAAAGCTTAATATTTTGTGTTGAATGTACTTTCACAAAGACCTCTGTTTTCCTATTACATTCATAGTACCACATCCTTACCCACAAATACTGAATATTACAGGTGTCCATCAGTATTATATCAGTTTAGGAATATGTTTTTCTATTTTCCCACCATCGATTTCTTCAATTTGCACCCCTTCCGCATTTCTGTATGAACTGTGAATGTAGCAATATGCGTCCCCTTAAGTTTATATTAATAAGGAATTCCCGGGCTAATTCGATAGATTTGATAACAACATGTTAATAAAACTTTATTCATTTGAAACACTGCATTCATTACTTGAAAAATAAAGGACAACAAAAGCGCGTGCTCATTTATTTACATAGGGTGAGAAAGGGTGTTCCTCCTGTCTTATATTGGAGATGCTTGTGGTAGGTTTATTTCTTTGTTGACCCACTTAGGGTTAACGTCACTGTAAGCGTGTGTTATCAAAAAACAAATAGGACTTCTTGGAATAAACAGTGGTGAATACAATGCTAGCAGACATAATTTTCTTGATAAAGATTTTTGCCTTGTACCGTAAAGCGCAAACAAACAAGGTGATTTTCTATTGCGTGTTCAGTATAAATTTTCATTTTACAGCATATTGGTTTTCATAATGTCCCTGTATCAGATATCGCATGAATATATTTTTATGCTCAGTAGTATCAAACAGCTAGATGAGAATAAAACATTCGAATCTTCTTGGATTTTTACCTGTAATTAGAATGTTTCTACAATAATTATGTATCGAAACTGAAATGTAAACATCACTGTTTGTCAAAATAAGGTAATTATGTTTAAATTCATAAACAAAATGTATTTTTATACGAAATCACATCACACGCACTTTCCTCACATTCAGAAATGTCAGATGTAAGGAAAAGAAAAACTTTAATAGAGAAACAATCTGCTCTAGAAGGAGCATGATAATCACAACATCATATGAGCCGTGCCACGAGAAAACCAACATAGTGTGTTTGCGACCAGCATGGATCCAGGACAGCCTGCGCATCCGCTTTCAAAGCCTATTGCAGTTAGAGAAACTGTTAGCGAAAAGCATGGATCCTGACCAGACTGCGCGGGTGCGCAGGCTGGTCTGGATCCATGCTGGTCGCAAAGCCACTATGTTGGTTTTCTCATGGCACGGTTCATATTGTTGTAGTTTTAAAGATTTAGATGTGACTAAATTACTGAGAAATATATTATATATATATAAATTCAAAAATACGACAAAACTCAATACAGAAATAAAAAAATCCAATAGAAAATTGTATTAATTTATTGAGAAGATAAAATAAATCAGTGCAAAATATATGTGCAGAGCACTTCATAACGTCTAAAGGTAGTTCCACATGTTCGAAACAAAAATAGTTCTATAATGTAGAATTTAATTAATTAAGACCTATTTTTCAAAGAATTAAAACATGGGTTCGTTGGCTTGCTTTTGGTTTTTCGCAATGGGCTTCTATTGGAGAATTGCAATTTTGATGACGTTTGTGCGTTTAAATGAAGCTATACCACTTTAATGAAGCTGTTCAGAGTTGTAGACTGACCTATTTTTAATCACATGGCCAAATAAAAAGCTTAGGTCTAGGTTACAAAATAATTTGCCTTCAGTGTATTATGAGAGGGCACTCGTGTATAAAACAAACAATTTTGTTTTGACTCGGATAAAATAAACCAAAACCCATGCTTGAGGTGAATTCAAATGCCCGAAGTCTACCTTAAATATACTACATTTCCAAGCAAGACAATTTGAAGTCAATTAAAATACTTACACAATGAATGGTTTGGGTCCAACAATTACAATGAACATGGTAATGGCTAAATGTCTTACCGCTAAAAGGTCGATTCACTCAGGCTTTAAAAAGCCGTCACCGTACCATTCCATATTGGGGTAAACTAAGAGCGTGGCTGTTTACATTACATGATAAACGGATTGAACAATCGTCACATCCTTCGAACTCTTTACCCAGTTTACGCTGCCTACTGTACGAGCACTTGAAATTGTATAGACCGGATAAACCTCTGTTGATCATGAAAACGTGAAAATTATATAGGAGGCAGATATCGAGCTGATAAATGCATAGTTGTAGGCTAAGCTTCCTGCGCCAAATTTATCAAGGAACAAAATCGCATTCAATGATTTAATAATTGAGGCAATTTAGCTTTAGATGTGAGACATACTTAAATCAAAAGTGTGCACATATTAAGCTGTGAGACTGCTCTACATTATTGCCAATGCAAAGAATGGTAATTGAATGTGAAAGCAATTTGGAAGTTGTATAGTATTTTAAATAGTAATATTGAAATAGTATTTTAGGCAAAGTATTTTGCGGTTAAGCAATATTAAGTGACACTCTACCTCCTATAGATTTAAACATTTTACGTTATTTATTAGTTTCATAATTGTAAGAACCCAAGTTAATTGTGAAAAGAATAAACAAATGAAAGTAATAAGTCTTACCATATTTCATTCTCGTCAGTTGACCAGAAAAAATGTCGAAATTTCAATTTAAATAATGGTTGATACGGTGTAAAAAGATTTAAATGTATATGTTGAGCTGTTGCTTTGTGTATGCCATTCTATACCAGCATGGCATGATGCGTGGCAGACCTACGTATCTTTTGAGTCATGCTTTCGTTATGATCTTTCTAGAATTAAAATATGATATTAAAACATCTGACACGTTAAATAATTCAAAATAATGTCCAAAAATTAGCTTGAAATGTGCGTTTCACTTTAATCATGGTTAAATATCTCAAAATTTAGCACACGGAACAATACATTTAATTTCACTACATTATAAGTCATATGTATATTTACAATTGTGAGAAGTTTCATTGAAATTTATATTGTAGAAAAATTTCTATTCGCGAAAATGTTATGAAAGTTATGATTTTCCCATAGACTCCCATTATGAAAATGTGCTCGAGGTCCAAATTTTTCAAATAAGTCTAGCAAAAAATCAAACACACGATCCTGTCTTTCATATTTGCTGATTTTTTAAGCATATTCTGAAGTTTTGAAAAATCAGAGTTTAATCAAATTCTTCATCGTAGAAGAAAATTTCAGTCCGAACGTGCAGATCTACCTTAAAGCTCGTCTCAAGAGTTAGACATTAGAGAAATATTAGAAAAATCCCGAAAGGGCTGATTCCACTCTGGTGTATATCTTAACACTCGTCAGTTTCTGAAGAACTGTATCAAATATTTAAAGTAATGATCTCTCAAACACATGTAAGTGGCAATGTATAAATCGATACTGTGATCTGCTGATGAGGATGTGCGGATTTATTTCTTAGAAAGACAGCGACATTGCCAGAAAACCAATAGAGTAGCACCTGGAACATGTATATGTGCCATCTCTTTGAAAACTTTTATTGACATTTACTTAATTTACACTATACGTTTTTCAGTCGAATATTAATATTATCAGAAAAACTGTATGTTGTTAGAACTTTAGATAATTTATCAAGTTTCATACGCTATTATAATCTTGGCATAACACTACATTTGGAATTTATCAAATGCTTCATGTAAATTGCTTAATAACATGATAGCGAAAGGTAATGGACGAAAACCAGATTAAATGAACTGTGCAGCAGGAGAAAATTTCAGTTGCTTGACAGGCAAGATTGTCGCTAACATTTCATATTGTCTTCAGGAAAAAGGAAGTGAAAACAGCGTTTTAAAAACAGAGACTATTATTCTAGTGGACGTAAGTTTTGTTTATTAATATTAATCATATAAAAGTAAGATTAGCTCTGATTGAATAGCAAAATAATACAAAAATATCAAAATTTTCAGGGGTGTTCTTTATGGGAATTTTATGCATAGTAAATTAATCTTAGTGATATAATAGTGTGTATGAATTTGGTACATGTGCTGCAATAATCACTCCCTTTTGTTTTATATATATTTTCAGGAGATTGCAACATATCAAAATTATTTTATACTATAATACATTCATGTAGTCATACTCTAAAAATATTTATGAATATCAACTGAATTAAACTTTCTGAACGAAAGCAAATATTATTAAATTCAGCTCGTATCGTCTGTTAACTATGTCAACTAAATTACGACAACAATGATATGCATGTGCTCTCTTTGCGTTTCGATAATGTCGTAAAATGTAACAAGAAATATATTATAAAATATACATACAATTCTTAAAAACTGAAAGAATTATAATTTGCAGTGACAAAACTAAATAAATGATAAAACAAAATGTATATCATATAGCATACACATTACCGGCACTATACAGATATGTAATTGACAAATAGTTGTTACATTTGTTTTTCAAGTTTATAAAGGATGCTTGATTTTCTATGTGAAACAAAATAAAGATTCTATGGCCAAGGATAGTAAAAATAAACGTCATGAAAAACAACAGTTTTATTTTGTAAACACAGTATCCTCTAGAAAGCTTCCCCAATTCTTTTGCATTTTGTAGAACATTAGGCTCGCACGGGCGTTAAATTTGATCTCGGACTGCACTGGTCGCAAAGGCAGAATCACTTGCCTGCAGCAGGCTTATGGGTAAGTAAATCAGCACCCTAGGAACACGTGTGTCCTTTTAGCGAGTAAAAACATAGAAACAATGAATGAAGTATTGTCTTGCAATACCAAGATACCTACTGGAAGGTGACTATAATTATCTCCACTGCAGCAGAACCTAATGAATATCTGTCAGTGATACAGTATTGTACTATATATACAATATGTTCTAGGTTAAATTTGCATACATAAAAATCTACAATAGTATTTAATCGAAAAGTATACCTTTTGAATTATAAAAGCTACCAGAAAATATAGTATCTTGTTAGAATAATTGTTGTCTCGTACGTGTTGTATTAACCCGTAGCCTGCTGGCGGCAAGTGATTCTGCCTTTGCGACCAGTGCAGACCAAGATCAGCCTGCACCCCTTTTAACAGTTAATGGTACTGTCCAAATTAAAAGATGGACCAGTTCATTATAGAAATATAGCAGGGTAAGGGTTAAGAATGTGTAAGAACAACACTAGCTGCAGGATTAAAAACAAAAGATTTTCTGTTGCTCCTCAAAATACACGCACATTAAAATGAATTGAATGAAATAATTAAACAGTGAAGATATTTACGTAGATTATAATGTTTATAACATTAACGTTAAGTAAATGCGTAACCCTGTACTTTTACCCCGATTGATTAAGGTTACTATACAAAAACGTGTTTAACAAGTATTAAGCTGAAAGTCAAAACCTTCAGAAACTGGATTCAATAAAACTTTCATGACCAAGTATAACATAAAATGCCACTTCATTTGCATTATATATGTTTTCATCAATTCCTGCACGAACTACTCCGATACTTTATACGGATTGACATGGAATGGATTAGTAGTGCTGTCTTTCTACCAAGAATAATTGAGTTTTCCTTGGAAACAACGGACCGCGAGTTAGATCCTTTGCTCCTCCAGATTTTATCATCATAACTATATCTGAAAAATGATTTGAATAAAAAAAGAAAAACGGGACGAGAGAGGGAGATTGGGAGGGGGATGGGGGCGAATGGGGAGGGTAAGTTTATTTTACAGGATATCCTGTTTCAGCTTATTTCTAAGTTACAGCAGTTCTTATATACACTTTGTTTTGTAATTGAAAGATTATCATGAAGTACCCATAGCCTAAGTTCAAACTTTATTTAATTGCAGTCGGAGGGTTTCACATTGCTACAGCGAGCCATCGCTTAACATTTGCAGCGGTAAATACGGCGCGCATTTTAACATACAAAGCCAGTTTCAGTTGTACAACCTCGACATCGCTAACAAGCTTTGGCACTTTTCAAACTTGACCTTTTCCAGTTTTCACGTTGCTAGCATTATTGATGATTTCACTGTGATATTGTATTACATAGTACATAGCTATCGGCCCAGCGTGAAAAGTTTCCGTAAACCTAAAACAACGAAACAATATTTCTCATAAGGAACTAAAAGCAGCCAGACGACAAAAACTGCTACATTTCTGAAATTTTGCGCTCAGAACTGCTCAATAAACTCCATGCAACGTTTCAGCAGTACATACTCATTGCAAAAGGAAGCCACAGCAACTCGAATTTTCAGTGGTCTAAAATGTACGTCTAAGATTCAGACATACAGTCGCAGACGACAATACGGATAAAGCGTTCTCTACGTGAATACGAAAAATAGACTAAAGAACAGAAACAATTAGAAATATCCACTTTTAGGACCACTTTGGATCCGACTCATTTTTGTTTAAAAAAATCATGTTAATTACATAACATTGCACATATAATTCCAAATTAACTTAGAATAACCGGATAGAATTTCGGCAATTGATTAGCGCAATTTTCTAAAAGGAGATGACTACTCATATGTTTGATTTTGATTCAGTTTGGAATGAAACAAGTATTGTCCATGTATGTTAACCATATCTAACAATCACTGCTGTATCTTTGCAACTGTTGGAAATGTTGACTTATATAAAAAAAATAATGAGTGCAAAGTTTTCACTTTCGTACATTATGAGAATATATGCCGTAAAGAACATCCGTACGAATGAGGTATCTGCAATTTTCGAAGTACTCTTGTTGCGAAAGAGTTCAAATTAGTTGAAATAAATCGGGTACTGACAAAGAATCTATCGCATCTGTTTTATTACATTTTCCTTTCGTAATATTTCTTTTTCTAATAGCAAATCAAATGCGTGCATTTATTTCGAATCCAGTAAAGCCGCATGCCAAAAAAGTGAAAATAGTGCTAGTAAGCCTATATTACCCCCCCCCCCCGTGCTAGGGGTCTGTTTTATGTACACATTTTTATTTTGGATTCAAGCTTTTTGCCTGTCGACAACCTCATCTTAAAGACTTTAATCTCATTTTCTGTGTCAAATATTATCACTAAAGCGCAAAATTGTCAAGCAATTTTCTTAAACGTTTGACTAAGTTTTGTCCTAGTCTTCAAGTTTATACAAAACAGTACGAGTGTCTTTACTTGAATACCGTATGACGTACATTACTTAGAGGTTAATATACGGCTTGGTTGTGCCTTCATGCCATAATCGCACACTTAGTGTCATAATTGCCCTGTTATGGCTAGAAGGCACACAACAGCTGATATTGACCTTTATATTATATACCTTCGCTTTATATTTATCTTGAGTTTTCATTTTACATACTTTCCACAAATTAATAAGCATCATTTGTATTGCTTTTTACATCAACAATACCATCATTATTTGACAGTCGATCTGAAAATGATTTACTAGTACAGTGTAACTTCCGAAAACCGAACGACCTCCAGACCAGCCTAAAAGTTCGGTTTTTGGAAGTTTCCGGAATTCAGAAGTTTGAAAGTTTGTAGGCAAAGTGGACGTGGTGCACAAGAGTTATGTTTTCTTACACGTAGGATGAAGGAGATTATTATCCGTTTTAATTTTACAATTTCACATAAAGAAATTAATTGATTATTATTAATAATTGATTAATAAATGATAAATTACAAACATTAAGGATAATAAATACATAACATATTACACGCAAAGATTTTCCACTTACATTTTCCCATCTTTGGAGTCTTGAGTTCGTCAACATTAAATTTTAATCAATGTTGATAACGCATAGTTTAATCGATGTAACTTTATCATTTAAAACACCTATCTTTCTTTCGTTCAAACATCAAGAAAGTTTTTAACACATATAGTGTAGGCTATAAGCCAGATGATTGTGCACTTTTTAGAAGAGTTTTAAATTTGTATGATTCTTGCGTATTGTATCATAATATTACAATTTCGATGTAGAACCCATCGCTGCTAAACTATTTTACAAAATTTAGACCGATTTTTAGAAAACTTTACCAGTGGAGATTTTTATTGTACTTTTCATAACTTTTTTATTTTTTACTCAATTCTAAAAATATCTTGTACAAATATTTGTCTTTTAAAGGGAATTCCTATAGTTTTTTTATGCGCATCTTTCTGCGCAGCCGACACTTTCTATGGAAAACTGAACTGAAGTCAACATTTGTTGAAACATGTTACAGACAATCTTAAATATGAGGAATTTTTAATGAAATAACATTTTTGGTAAGTTATATCAGTAATCAAATGTTGATACTGGCTTATGTTGTATTGACAAGTATCATGCCTGACAGGTATCTTGCTATTTTGTGGTTGTGTTTTCACATCGCATTTTAGTACAAAGACAGTGTTGTTCATATAATGTAAGATAATTGACTTAGTACTGATAAGACAATATCATCTTTTAGATTATTTAGTATTCAATGATAGAAGGAATTAAGAATTTTTAAAACTTTTTTTTAAACTTTTAGCAGACATACATGTAATCAATTTAGCCAGGTTCGCGCCATTTACGTCCGAACAGGTGTTGTATTCTAGCTGTCTCAACATAAAATTTAGCTTGGTGACCCATACATTTTAGCCATTTTTATGCTCACAATACAATTATCTATACACAAGAAGAAAAAGAAAAAATTCTATGAAAGAGTTTTTTCAAAATTTAAAAAAAATATTCTTCTCTATGGGTATTTTTCATTGAAAAAAGTTCACAAAAGTAAATATGAAACAATATTTTTTTTTCATTTGTACACATTACTGTAAGGATAGAGTATTACAAATATGACTATGATATCAAATAAGTATATAATAAAATCTGTAAAAAGAAAAAAAACGTATTGTGCTGCCTGGATGTATATTTTGGTTGGTATTTATAAAAAAGCAGAAAATTATGAAGATGTTGAAAAATCGCTGGCAGTTTCAGCAACAGTGGGTGTGTTCAAAACAATTTTTCACAAAAACAAGCCTGGTGACCTATTGTTTTTATTTGTTCATTGTTTTCAGCACAAATTTTCCTATCATATATGTGAATTTAAAAAAATTATATGAAAGGAAAAAAACTATAGGAATTCTCTTTAAATGCCGACGCGACACATATATTTGTTTGGTGTTTGGTGCAAAATTATCGGAGCGTGTCGAACTTTATTGATTTAAGCAATTGTGTATGTAAAACATGTATACATTGACTTAATTTGTAAAATAATCATGTAAAGATTAAGGTTGGAGCCGTGCCAACTAGAATTAATACAAAAATGGATAAAATGTCAACGTACGCATAAGCAGATTGATCTGAAACTTTTTTAGTTGACAATTTCATTGCAATTTTTTTTCATACAATGTTCAGAAGCTTATGACAAAAACAACTGGAACGTGACAAATAGTATTTATTGCAATATGAACGTATACATTTGTAAATATTGACAAATACTATAAACAAATCATGCAGATAGCCAATAAGCCGTTCATATGAAATAAGGCAAAGTGTTCGAAATGCGCAGATTCTTGAGAAAGTGTTCATAGTAGCGGAGACATTCAGTACTTTGTAACCTATAAAGACAAAATTAAACCGTTGCCATTTCTTACAGGTACGAAGATAGTTATTAGCTAGATATGTCCCTGAAGAGCCGTGACATTTTTTTCCAATTTCATTCTAGAATATTTCTGTAAAAATGTTATCATTTTTCAATCTAGCTGGAAACTTTGATAAATATAATTGATAAGTAAGTTTGAGCAACCGGATGTCGTTACACCATTATCATTATTATTGTACCACATACATGTAGCGCCATTTCCATTATCAAAGACGCTTTACGTAGCACAAACGAAGCCTATGGTCCGAGAGCTCACGGACTTTTATTGCAACAACTGAGGCCAAAAGAAGTTTATACATTTTAGGAAACACTATTTCATATCCTCCATGAAAACCCATTTCTTAAGTGTCAAAGCCGTGCCTATCTATATTTTGTTCACTTATGTTTGTGACAGGGGAGGTAAAACTCACTTGTAAAAATTTAGGGGGTAGGGAAAAGTTTACGTCTACCAGTTTTTTCACTGTTTAATTACAGTAACTATCTTATTGTCAGTAAATATATATTTGTCAACCAATGTCAGCAAAAAGAAATTCATCAAAAAGAAATGAAGGGCAAACTTGATATTTAAGGTCAAAGGTGAAATTAATGTACAAATCACAAAAACTGGCATATTTGAAATTTATTTTTATTCTTAAAAATTAGTTTGTTATCATAAGTCACTCAGTTTTACTTATGTAATGTGTATATATCAGTCAAAGTCAGAAATTCAAATCTTATTGCAAAACGTAAAGGTCAACCCTGATAATTGAAGGTCAAAGTTCATTTTCATACAAAAATGTGAAAAATGTTACCTTTACTTTTTTAATCTGTTTTATATGTATTCACATTATTAGTGACTGAAGTAAATTTGTTTTAATGTGTGCATGTCAGGCAAAGTCAGCGATGCAGATGTAACCCCAAAACTGCAAAGGGTAAAGCTTATATCAAAGGTCAAATTTGTGTGAAAAATTGTATGAATAGCTTCCTGTTCGAAATATAAATGCTATTTCTAATCATTAAAAATAATTGCTCGTGATTCATTTTAATGTATATATGTCCTACAATGTCAGTAATAAAGATGCCGTCTGAAGTCAGACAAGTTTAAATGTGATATTAAGGGTCAGAAGTCATTTTCATGTTAAATAATGAAAAAAAAAGCTCTTTAACTTTTCTTCTTGTTAATGAAATTTTGTCGATATTAATCAACGATATCAGTTCATTTTAATGTATAAAATGTAGGCGATGTATGGTATGCACATATTATTTCAAAACATTCAAGGTCAATCGTAATTTCAAAGGTCAAAGGTCAAAAAAGTGAGTAAAATGTTGTAATAATATCACCTGTTTGTAATAATTTTTATTGTTTAACAGTATTTGTTTTATCATTTTAGTAACTGATCGCTGTTCAGTTTACTGTATATATGTCAGACAATGTCAAGGAAGAGAAAATAAGTCAAGGTCGAACCTGGTTTTAAAGGTCAGGGGTCATTTTTGGGTAAAAAATAAGATTATAGAATACTCACTTATTACTTTATTAAAAAATAATAGCGCTTTTTAGAATTTTCAGTTAGCAATTTATTTTAATGTATACATGTCAAGCAAGGTCAGGAATGTAGGTCTTATTGAAATAAGGCCAAGCCAAACCTATTATCAAAGGTCAAAGGTCAAATATGCGTGAAAATTAGCCAAAAACAGTATTTTTGCAATGATTTTTCATTATTTTTGAGGGTATTTCAAAACTATTAACTAGCTATTATTCATTTCAAAGTATATATAACAGATGATATCATTCTTAATATTGAAAAATTAGTCAAGGTCAAATCTGACATTAAAGGTCAAAGGAGAGGGCCTTAAAACTCGCCATTATGGAAAAAGCTTGCTGGAACAAGGTCTGAGGATAATCCCGGGGCAATGAAAACAACACCAATAAAACAAGAGCTGTCCGTAAGACAGCCAAGCTGGACTATTCGAAATATTGTCCCAGAAGCAGAATATTGCCCAGAAAGGTTAAATATCAAAAGAGTTTTAAGTTCAAAAGAGGACATGATTTGACCAAAATGCATATCAGAGTTATGGGACTTGCTGCTATCAACTAGTTTTATAACCCCGAAGGCACATGTGAAGTTTCAATTCAATATCTGCATTAGTTTTGGAGATAGTAACTTGCATGTAAAACTTAAACCAGAATTTTCTAAGTCCAAAAGGGGGCATAATTTGCCCAAAAACATGTCAAAACATGTCAGAGTTATGGGACTTGACCCAGTGAGGTTGGTAATTGATCTGGAAAAAGAAAAAATAAGTTTCAAATCTATATGCCTTTTAGTAATAGCTGTATGTACTTGCACGCAAACCTTTAACCAGGATTTTCTAAGTCCAAAAGGGGGCATAATTTGACCGAAATGGAGGTCAGAGTTATGGGACTTGCTGCTATCAACTAGTTTTATAACCCCGAAGACACATGTGAAGTTTCAATTCAATATCTGCATTAGTTTTGGAGACTTGCATTTTAAAGTCTAAAAGGGGTCATAATTTGCTCATAATACATGTCAGAGTTATGGAACTTGACCCAGTGAGGTTGGTAATTGAACTAGAAAAAGAAAAAATAAGTTTCAAAGCTATATGCCTTTAAATGATAGCTGTATGTACTTGCATGCAAACACATAACCAAGATGTGACGCCAACGCCGACGCCAGGGTCAGTAGGATAGCTAGACTATTCTTCGAATAGTCGAGCTAATAAATGGAAAAGACAGCCAACCCTGAGCCATAAGAGACAAGACGAGAGTAGAAAGCTTTTGTGCATGCAGAAAAGGCAAACTTATTTTAAGAGACTACCATCCCACCCACTCCACTCAAAACTCGAAGCCAGAACCAAGAACAGACTGAAAAGACAAAGTCTTAACCACATCGTCAAAGAACTGCAAAGAGGGAAAGCAGCAGCACTGGACACAGAGGCAGAGCCGCTCGAGCCCAATGCATGGGTTCCCAGACAATGTGCGCCCAAGATCAGATTGGAGGTGCCAGGAGTAGAAGAAAAGGGAAAGCAACATCAGGCTTACCAACAATCTCTTACGCTAGACAATAATCAATAACCGCTATCCAGATCAGTGGAAAAGGCAGTTTAGAAAGCTGGGAGTGGTGCTTACATCAAATGTTCAAAAAGCTCCTCCGTCATACTCTCTCATCCAGTCGGCAAGAGATGCTCCAACAACAGATCCAAATGCAAGCCCTCACATCGGTGACACTCGAGCTGTATGAGCGAGGAGAAAAGGGACAATATATTCCCAACAGACCCCAAGTCAGCTCTTCAGGCTCTCTCAGCTGGTCCACTAGACAACTTAATGAGACATATGTTGAAAAACATCAATCTCCTGCCTGAGAGCAACAATGTAGCATTTCGATGGATTCCTGCACATGTGGGCATAGCTGGAAATGAAGCTGCGCACAAACTTGCAAAGACAGCAACCAGACAAATACAGCCCCAACCTTCAACTTCATACAGAGAAGCTCAGACTCTGTGGAAGAACAGCTTTGCGACAGACTGGAAGAACATAAATAGAGGTTACCTGCCAAATCAGGACTGTCGACACAAGCTAAACAGCCAATCAACTGTCTTCCGTCTGCGCACTGGAGACTGTGGCCTGAGAAAACATATGAAGAAGTTGGTAGTTGCAGAGAAAGCTAAATGTCAGTGCGGATCAGAGGAACAAACACCGTTTCACATTCTGCAGAGCTGTTCCTATCTGGAAAAAGCACGCCGGAAAGTTTGGCCGACAGACCAAGTCGTGGAGAGATGCCAGCGACCTGCAGAATACGGTGCAGTTCATTGACGCATCTAATCATAAGATATAAAACGGCAATAAGAAGCCGAAAAGCAGTAAGGTAGTAAGTAAAGGCTAACATTAAAATGAATTAACATCAAGTTATAACAAGTTACGTTTGAACAAAGAAATAAAATAACAGTGCTATCTTTTGAATTTATTACCCGAAAATGAACTTTAAACTTTAACATCAGGGCTGATCTAGACTCATGTCTTATGATATCTTCATTGTTGACATTGACCAATATATATATACATGTATGAAACTCCAAGGAATAACCATAAGATATTAATAATGACAAAATACCTTTAAACAATGAAAATTGAAAATTATTGCAAAAATGCCTTTTTGCAATCTTTTTTGCGAAATTTCACCCTTTACCTTTGATATATAAGCTTTACTAATCACTGATTTTGAAATTAGATCTGCATTCCTGACATTGATTTACAAATAAACATAAGACAAAATTATTTTCAATGAACAAAATGACAAGATAATTTGTATCGAAGGAGAAATTCAAATTGCTGTATTTTGAATTTTTACATGGAAATTACCTTTGACCTTCAATGTCAGGTTTGACCTTTACATATATATATTCTATTATTATTTCAATAGTAATATTGTCAGTTGTATATACTTAAAAATGAATACTGACCAGTTTTACTTGTAGTGACAAAAATAACCTACACAATTAAGAAAAGTCATTGCAAAATTCTAGTTTTTTTGCGAATTCTTACACAAATTTGACCTTTGACCTTTTGATTATAGGTTTGCCTTTGACTTATAAGAATAAGACCTACATTCCTGACCTTGCTTGACATGTATACATCAAAGTAAATTGCTAACAGTGAATTATAACAACACGCTATTTTTGATCGAAGTAATGAGTAAGTGTGGTAAATTTTGTGACTTTTTATACAAAAGTGACCACTGACCTCCAAAACCAGGTTCGACGTTGACTTGTTTTCTCTTCCTTGACATTGTCTGACATATATACAGTAAAATGAACAACAATCAGTCACTAAAATGACAAATAAATTACTTTTAAACAATAAAAATTATTACAAACAGGTGATATTATTGCATCATTTTACTCACAATTTTTGACCTTTGACCTTTGATATTATGGTTAACCTTGAATGTTTTTAAATTATATGTGCATACTATACATCGCCTAACATTTATACATTAAAATGAACTGATACCGTTGACTAATATCGACGAAATATTATCAACAAGAAGAAAAGTTAAAGAGCCATTTTTTCATTATTTTACATGAAAATGACATCTGACCCTTAATATCACATTTAAACTTGTCTGACTTCAGACGACATCTTTATTACTGACATTGTAGGACATATATACATTCAAATGAATCACAAGCAATTATTAATAATGATTAGAAATAGCATTTATATTTCAAACAGGAAGCTATTCATGCAATTTTTCACACAAATTTGACCTTTGACCATTGATATAAGCTTTACCCTTTGCAGTTTTGGGGTTACATCTGCACTGCTGACATGCACACATTAAAACAAATTAACTTCAGTCACTAATAATGTGAATACATATAAAACAGATTAAAAAAGTAAAGGTAACATTTTTCATATTTTTGTATGAAAATGAACTTTGACCTTCAATTATCAGGGTTGACCTTGACGTTTTGCAATAAGATTTGAATTTCTGACTTTGACTGATATATACACATTACATTAGTAAAACTGAGTGACTTATGATAACAAACTAATTTTTAAGAATAAAAATAAATTTCAAATATGCCAATTTTTGTGATTTGTACATAAATTTCACCTTTGACCTTAATTATCATCTTTTCCCTACATTCCTTTTTGATGAATTCTTTTTTTGCTGTCATTGGTTGACATATATACATTTACTGACAATAAGATAGTTACTGTAATTAAACAGTAAAAAAAGCTGGTAGTCGTTAACTTTACCCTACCCCCTAAATTTCAACAAGTGAGTTTTACCTCCCTTATCACAAACATAAGTAAACAAGATATAGATAGGCACGGCTTTGACACTTAAGAAATGGGTTTTCATGGAGGATATGAAATATTGTTTCCAAAAATGTATAAACTTCTTTTGGCCTCAATTGTTGCAATAAAAGTCCGTGAGCTCTCGGACCACTAGCAAGGCGCGAAATTAATCATCTGTGCTCTCTACTACAAACACAGAGCGATCTGACCAGCGGGACAGAGTGAGAAAAAGCCGATAAAGCCCCTAGAAGGGGCTTTAATAGATCAGTTAATGTTTTTTTTTTTACGACATTGTATTTTGCTTCATGTTTAGATCTGCTTAGATCAAATTTAAAATGCTATGTATCTTATTATCGTAATGTAATTTTAAATTGTTTTCTATATAATAGTTCAATTACCATTTGTATTGAACATTATATAGATGTTGTATATGTAAAGCACTTTTGAACGTATTTTTATATGAAAAGAGTGCTATATAAATATGATATATAATAATGGTAATAATAATAATAATAACGAAGGGAGAGAGAGAGAAATCCCTTTTAGATAAAGCTTGTCCGGTTAAATTAGCTTAGTTCTTTGCGAATAGACAATCTGGTTCTTTAAACGTGTTCGATGTATAGCTACGATACACACAAATCCGTCTTTCCTTGGAGAAACCAGTACAGTCCTCTTACCGGACGTATTCTCTTCACTGTATAAAAAAAAGAAACACTTTCTCCACGACAGTTTTAGAATCCATCAAATGTATGAAAGTCGAGTAACGACTCGAGCTGTATGTTAAATACGAAATTAACTGTATCTTTATATCGAGTTCTGTGTATCTGTATCAGTTTGTTTTGTCAAGTTGTGCGCATACCAAAATAACACACACTTTTAAAATTTTGTTATGATGTTTGAGGTGTGTGCCAGGATGACACAAAGAAACGTATTGCCTAAACCACGCGCACACCAATGCAACATCACGAAACACCCTAAAAGCCACCATAGATAAATCAATGACATCATTTACATCTGACCACATACTGAAATTATCACGTATATCGCAGAATAATTGAAGACGAGTTTCAGATGTTATCATCGGCAAAAGGAAATTGTTTAAGGGGGAATGGTACTTTGTCAAAATTTAAGACTTGCTAATAGTCGTATATACCAAAATAAACTTGAAGATATTTCAAATTTGTATCATCATCTTTTAGAGCGATAAACATGCGTATGACGTTACCGTGACGTCGCAAACATGACCCGTTTTCGCGCTTTGTACGTCCGTTAATGGTAGCACTAAAATGGTATAAAACTCGATACTACAAACGTATTGTTGGCGTCAATGCATTAGATTATATATCAAACGACAGAATAAAGCAATTTCTTAGTGATCATTAACATGAAAAGGTATTTTCTATCCGAATTTTCGAAGGAGGTTCGAAAACAGACATTTGGTTGTTTAAGAAAATTCAGGAAAAAATCGCTTCTGATCCATTTTGCAAAAAAATGGCCCGTGGAATTTTTGCCAATGTTTTGTTATGTAAAAATTCATTATGTTGCTAATGGCTCATTCTCGCATACCAGAGGTCTACCGTGGTTCCCCGGATGAACCTCTGGCACATTTCGCCGATATTTGTGGTTTGGTTACATTACAGGTAAAACGTTTCAGCCAATCAGCGTCGTTTCGCGACAAAATGTAGCGAACCAATCAAAATCGTCCGTGAAAAGCGTGACCGCGTCCTTTCATATCGATGCCGAATTACGAGGAATATTATCATTTCTTCAGGTAAATTTCTTAACATCGAATAACAGAAATAAATCTTTATTAATCGCAATCATGGAATATCGCCTTTATCTATCGTTAGCAACTACCTTGCTTACATATTGTTTGAAATTTCTATTCGGCGTGCCAAATAGTGACGAACATTGATTGGCTGAAACTTCTCCCGGTAGTAATTACGAGTGCGCATGCTCACCAAATAAACGACAGAAATAAGTCAGAGGTTCGTCTCGGGATTTTGACGAACATCTGATGGATGAGAATGCTAATGGCTGTGCCAAAATAGAAAAAAGTTCACCGAAGCGTTTTTCTAGTACAACCGTTTGAATTAGAGCATTGTGACGCAATAAACAACGTCGCTTAAGACATGACGTAAGCACGTGAATATTTACATTATTAGCCTTATTTTTACACCAGTGGCTGCAAAGATGGTGCTCTCCATACATATGTGGAACTATACTTTCTAGCGCCTGTATTAATTCAGCTTCTCCTTTTTCTTCAAGATTTATTGGAACTCACTTTGCACTGGAAAACAAGCTTGCAATGGAAATTATTTTCTATTGTTAATTGTTCTTTAAAAAAAATATTCAGGACAATTAAAATGTAGAGTAAAAATATGTTTGTACATCAGTCCAGAATTGCTTGCCTCTTTATGCAATTGAGCACGAATATCGGGCTCCATAGCTTTTACAGAATTGCTCCATTTTTTTGGCATCTGTGAAGTTGACCATATTTAATTGTTTTCGTGTAAACTTTGATAAGTTTTCACACAGTTATTGTTACTTTCAAACATTACATATGTTGCAACAATATTTGTTACTTATTTATAAACTTGAACCTAATAATAAAACAGTTATTTACTGTTAAGCCATCGGATATGATGTGATATTCAACGGAGGACAATATTGACCTCTTCCAGTGAATACCATAGCATATCCAATGGCTCAAGGGTCAATAATAATATAATTTTCAAAACGAAATTAACATAAATAATTGACAAAAAAATCAATAAAAATATTGCTCTTTTTCACTCTAACTATTAGAAAATTATTAAACTTATATAGCAGTCATAGATAATTATCACTCACACGGGTGTGTTAAATTTACATATATATTATTTTTGTATGTGTATTTATTTTATGTAATAAGTTGCTTTGAAACAAACATAATATTTTGATGGTAAATTTATATTTATAGATAGATTTATTGATAATATTTCTTTAGTACTAATATTTACGAGATTATCGCATTTTTGTTTTCATGCAAAAATATAGCCAAGGGAGACAAACAGATACTGATTAAGTACGGCTGTTATATACATTCTTATTACAGAAACACAACCTAAATTATAGATTTGTACCAGCATCGTGTTGACTTGTCAGGAAATTATCAGTAGCGCGGTACGGTGACCTCGGAAAAGGGCGCATAACATGCGAGATTGTCGGCTTATATGGAAATTCCAAATGAATCCATATTATTGTTTGTTTTGATTGATAGAATCCTGTTTTACGGCCCTTTCAGTATTTCAGTTATGTCAAGCAGGTAGACAAGCTTACTGCCGCTCATTGGCTGTTTTTTTATTAAAAATATAAGCATTCTTAATTTATTAAGACCTATTATACAGCCATTCCATTCAAACTTATTCTTTCTAAAATACGTGTAAAATAAAAGCTCAGTACATAATCCAGGATCGGGAACGGATTTAGCATCTTTTTGAGTGATCGTTCTCTAGTGTATACTGCTAGTTTCTATTCGGACCAACATTGCAAACTTTAATATATTTTTTATTGAATTTTAGGAAAGACAATATTGTGAAACAAGCCGCGACGGCATATGGACGAACATTCATCATTCTATATCGTTATGTCGTCATGTAAACGGAAGGAGCATATCCGTGATGGCATGTTTAAAATTCATAATTTAGTCGTTTCTATTCAGGCTTTTTCCCCGTCCTGTGCAACAAATAACAAATAACAGAAATATTTAAATGAAATGAGCCGCGCCCTGTGAAAACCAACATACGGTGGCTTTGCAGTCTGGTCAGGATCCATGCTGTTCGCTAACGGTTTCCTAAATTGCAATAGGCTTTAAAAGCGAACAACATAGATCCTGACAAGACTGCGCAAGCTGGTCTGGATCAAAGGTAGTCGCAAAGCCACTATGTTGGTTTTTTCATGGCGCGGCTCAAATAACATATGTTAAAACAGGTAGAACGGTATCCATTTATGTAAATGTTTTGACGTGTAATCTTTGCAAACAGTACACGGCGTAATCTTAAAATTCATACGTAACATTCGAATTTTAAAATTCCATTGTACTGCTTGCAAAAGAAAAATAACGTATATATATAAACTGTCAACTTTTAGGACTGCCTACGTGGTCTGATTCACTGAGATATCTCACTGATGGAGGACGGTAAGTTCGAGCCCCGCTACCGAACATGGCTCTTTATGTGAGAACACTTGGTAGTTTGAGTCGGAGGTTAGGGGTTTAGTACTGGTCGTTCCCTGGAACAATGTTTAAGGAAACTACCCGCCATACTGTTGAAACGAGCGTAAAAACTTGATTCAGAAAATTAATCAACCTTTTTAACAGTCTTATTACCGTTTCTATAAATCTGCCTTTAATTGTATCATTAATACAATTTAAACGAAATTCACATTCGGATAGAACTGTGCGGAAATGTTTGTATTTTAATTATCCCATGCTTACCTAATGCAGCTGCAACGTTTATTAAATAGGGGTTCCGTAAAATGCCGTAGCATTTTAGATTTTACATTTTAAAATGTAGTACACTATATAGACGATACATAGTTTCGGAAAATAGGTTTTTTCCAGTCAAGTCTTTGTTTTGAGTTTAACGCCATTTTTTCAACAGTTTTTCAGTCATATAACGGCGGGCTGTTAACCTAACCAGTTTTCCTGGATTCTGTACCAGTACAAACCTGTTCTCCCCAAGTAACTGCCAACTTCCCCACATGAATCAGAGGTGGAGGACTAATGATATCAGACACAGTGTCGTTTATCAAATAGTCACGGAGAACATACGCCCCGTCCGAGGAACGAACTAGCGACCCCGAGATCCGTAGACCAACGCTCTTACCTACTGAGCTAAGCGGGCGGGCTTCAGTAAAGTTTTTTTCCGCATATTTTGCAACCATTGTCAAATACATTACCAAAATATGCATAATCGACGATTCTTCTATTTTGCTTTTCTCCGTTTTATTATCACTCCCGACACTCCCTTTCTTCAAAAACTTAACTTTTTTAGCCTTCTAAACTGTCCGTATTTATCGCGACTTATTTTAGAGAGCAGCTGAGTTTGAAAAAGGTGCATGAAGTGGCTATTGAAATGAACATCAAGAACTTCTAGTAATTTAAAAGATACGCACTTTTCTACGAAAATATTTTGGAATACTGCATGTTATGAAATGTGTAATATTTTTACGATTAGATTGAAATATTTAATTCATGTCTCATAACTGCTTGTTTATAGGTTTCCAGGTAGAATTATGACAAGCCATTTAAAATAAACACATGCAACGTTACATAACGATTACATGTCTTTTAACGACGCTGCAGTAGTCAAGTTCAAACGGTTCTACTACAAAAACGCTTCGGTGAACTTTTTTCTATTTTGGCATAGATATTAACAACATAATGAATTTTTACATATAAAAATTTGGCAAAAATTCCACGGGCCAATTTTTTGCAAAATGGATCAGAATCGATTTTCTTCCTGAATTTTCTTAAACAACCAAATGTCTGTTTTCGAACCTCCTTCGAAAATTCAGATAGAAAATACCTGTTCATGTTAATAATCACTAAGAAATTGCTTTATTCTGTCGTTTGATATATAATCTAATGCATTGACGCCAACAATACGCTTGTAGTATCGAGTTTTATACTATTTTAGTGCTACCATTAACGGACGTAAAAAGCGCGAAAACGGGTCATGTTTGCGACGTCATGGTAACGTCATACGCATGTTTATTGCTCTAAAAGATGATGATATCAATTTGAAATATCTTCAAGTTTATTTTGGTATATAAGACAATCAGCAAATCTTAAATTTTGACAAAGTACCATTCCCCCTTAACGGGCTGAACAGAAAACGACAAGTTTTATATAAAAAAGTATACATCAGTTGACAATTACGCGGCAATGTTTTTGGCATGTTCAGTGCCGTAACTACGTTGAGGCACACCGAGGCAGATTCCTCGGTGTTTTCTTTTTTTAAGCAAGGTGTTTTTTTCTTCGTTTTTTTTCACTTTTGATATATCTATAAAAGTTCTGTTTTCGCTCTAAACAAAACAGATACATTTGATAAAAATATCTTACCTGATTTGTCTATATACTCAGGTATTTTTGTAAATGGTTTATTCACAGCCTCTTCCTAGATGAAAATATTTCTTTGTCGATTTTAGGATTTCTGTGTACTGAAAACACATTTAGATGTAACCCATCAAGAAATGCCCGGGTCATATATACATATTGATGGAAATGATATCTCGACTTGACTTACGAAAGAGACATTGAGTGTTGGTTCTTGTGCGGTTGTAGAGTCAACGGTAACTCCTAAACATAGTCACACATTTCCCTCCAATCATTTCTCATATAAGCATTCAATTTTGTATTTTTGCTTGTGAATCACACAAAGTTTTACTAACAATTTCATAATCTGGCTTTAAAAACGTACCATTTTCTTGTGGAACTTAAGAACTTCTGAGCGCACTACCTGTTCTCCGATTTACCAGTTTAGTATGGTAAACCTGTCAACCTGAGTTGCTCAAATTCATTTTTCTGAAATGACTTTTAAATGCATAGTTTTGCCTCATTGAATTTTCCACATTTCTCTAAGAGGGTCCCGAACCCCATTTCTACTTTTACTCAAATTACACAGACGAGTAGTCGTATGCGTACACTTTAATCTGATTTGTTAAGGTTTTTTTTTGTCAGAGATGGTGTAAATGTCCCATTTATCTTCTATCAATTTAAAATTTCGCGAGAGGACCCTGGACCCCGTCTCTATTTCCTACTCTAGTTATGCAGCCGGGAAATGTGTACATTTCAACCTGATTCTCTCAAATTCTTTATCAGAGATGTCTTAAAATGCACCATTTAGTCTTTTACAATATCAAAATACTCTTGGGGAGGACCCTTGAAATCCCATCTTTACTTGTATACCAATTATGCAGGCGACTGGTGCAAACTTTTTAACCTTTTTTCCTGATATTTTTTTTCGAAGGTTGTTTAAAATGCACAGCTTTGACCCCGAACACAACCTTCTACGTGAACTCCAATTATGTAAGCAAGTAGTGTGACATTTTGCTCAGATTTTTGTCTGAAATCGCTTGAAACTAACACAGTAGTATTGTATAGTGTCAAAACTTTTCAAGACCTCAACTTAGCTCCAATATTTCAGACGAGTTGTGTGAACATTTCTAAAATGTTTTGTCGAGTTTTTTTATCTGAAATAACTAAACATACACCATTTTGTCTTGCAGAATTACAAACAAAATCTCAGGATGGGCCCCTGTAACCCTGCATTAACATATGCTACAACTCCACGTGATTTCTATGGTTGAAGAAAAGAAAATGTTCAAATTAACTGATGACTTGTAAAATCGTAGTTTGTACCTTAAAAACAAAGAAAAATATCAAACAGGGAATGTCACGCACCAAAAACGCAGCCTCCCCAAAACGAAACCAGACGCAGACGCGCGCACCACACACACATACACACACACACGCACACATTCCCAAAGCCAACACATAAGGACAAACGAACAACACACACGCACACAAAGCCAACACATAAGACGAAACGAACAAACAAAGGAACACAGTGGGGCACCGCCTTGGAACGGTCAGTGGCAAAAACACCACTGGGGAGCTTAAACCGGTTTATGGTGCACCTAACCTCACTCTTACCCCCACCATGTTCCAAAGACATGGGACAGTGTAAATATAAGTAATCCCCTCCAGGTGAATCTCTTACACACGTAATGGAAACAAAAAGGCATGGCATGTAAAACACAAAAATGCTCGTGTATAAATATATAAAAAACAAACCTTAAGAACCAAAAACGTATGTACTCAATGCCTTTTCAGAAGACAGAGCAACAAGAGAAACACCCTTAAGGGCCCGACGAAACAGGTCAGAAGACAAATATCAAAACAGTTCAGTCCTGGTAGGATTTAAAAACTGCTCATCATAGAGTCCTCCCCCTCTTCCGTCAGACGCAATCAAAGAGGAAAGCGTAGTGTCCAACTGTAAACGGGTTGAACACTAAACATGCGGTATGTCTCAAAACAGTTGGGTCGTAACCTCTTTTAATAAAACGTTTGATAATCTTTCCAAATGCATTTGGAAAATTACCGTGACCCAAGATCTTACGAAATTTGTAAACCACATCCCCATAAAAAACTGGTTTAGAAATACCTTCTCGCAGAAGTGTCTTTAAATTACTATTGAATTTTAAAACTAAATCAGAATTACGATAATAAAATTTTGCAAAATATTTACGCAATTTGTAATAACGGTAGCCTTGCTGAAGAAGTTTACCTGTAATATATTGATTACGTTCATTGAAATGTTTGACATGACTACACGCTCTGGCAAACCGAATTAATTGAGAAATATATACCCCATAAGATGTAGCCTGAGGTACATCCCCATCCAAATGGGGAAAATTTACAATACTAAAATTAAAATCATCCCTCTTGTCGTAAATTTTGGTATGTATAATATTGTCATAAATAGAGAGATGTAAATCTAAAAATGAAGCGTCAGTATCCGTATTGTTAGTTTTAATTAACGGAAGCTCCCTAGGATAAATAGTACCCACCAATTGACCAAAAAAAAAAAACGGATTATCCATATTAAGAATATCATCTAGATAGCGTGATGTATTATTAAATGCCGTTATAATATCTGCCTACGTATCTGGAGAGAGGCTCAACATAAAGTCTCTTTCATAACAATACAAAAACAAATCTGCGACAAGGGGTGCACAATTTGTTCCCATGGGAATACCAACAACTTGTCTAAAAACTGCATTCCCAAACCTGATGTAAATGTTGTTCAATAAAAAGGAAAGGGCTTTACAAACTTCGTCACAGGTCCACATTGTATAATGTTTAATAATATTGTTAGTAAAAAAAGCTTTATCAAAATTGCAAGCAATAAATGTAGCATTCTCTCTGGCAAAAGTCTTTTGAATTAGGGCAGTTAATTTGTCATTTATTAAGTTATGTGGTAAAGTGGTATACAAAGTAGAAAAATCGTATGTACTGACTGTAGATACCTTGTAATTATTAATTTTCAACTTATCCAGGATTTCACCAGAATTTTTAATCGACCAAAATAAGAGTTTACCAGAGTTTCGTATACTTTATCGCAGTATCTTTCCACGTGGGCTTTCACAGCAGTTAGACATGATGTTAATAGTTTTGAAATATTTGTAGTTGTACAAGAGCTTGAATTAGCGACGAAGCGAGCTTTATATGGCTGTTTATGCAATTTAGGAATCCAATACATGGTCGGTAGTTTAATTTGTTGATCGTCTATACGAACTTTTAAATTAGAGACTTCAGTGATGTGATCAGTAATCAACTTATTTTCAACAGAAGGACTCAATGTATAAGTGTTAGTACTATTTAGTTCGTTTTGTAAAACATTAATATAATGTAGGCGTCAAAGGATGATAATATTGTTGGCCGCCTTGTCTGCTGGAACTAAGACATACTTAGAATGAAATTCTTGGATTTCCTTTTTCAAATGTCTTAAAGTAAACTTGGGTTTTGGTGGAAGTAGGTGTTCATTAGTTTGATAAAATTTTATTCGAGAATCAACAATGTTAAAAATATTTCGTTTCCAAGACGTTAATGCATTGGGATCAGCGTTCTCACGACGACACCATTTAACACAGAAGGTTTCGATGGATTCTGCAATCTGACCACGACAAGCATATAGCCTAAGCCCATATATGAAACACTATAGCGTAGTCACACCCGTATTTGTATAGTTGCTAACAACAAATTCAGTTACAAGGTTTACTACAACTTATATTCTTACTTCATGTTTACTCATATAAAATCAAAACAGAAAAAGGATAACGAATCTTAGAACACAAATTTTTATAGCACATAGACTGTTTCTTGGTGTCTCACAATTAGATCTCGTCCAAAGGACTTACAGTAAAACATCTTTGATTGACATTTAAGTTATAATTTTTATCTACTTTGGTGGCATGGCAGATATTACACATCACGTACTAGCTAGAATATTGACTAGATAGACATCATATATACCACGTCTGAAATAACATATTACTAAAGTTACGAATTATGAATTTAAACGCACGTGATAAAGCATGAAAAATACAAGGATACTGTTAATAAGGAACGTGATGTAGCACACATGTAACATCTGTTGTTTACAACATTGCAAAAAGAATTCGTGACCCGGCAAATTGCCGGTTACATGTTTAACTTTAAGACAAAATTGAAATGCAATATACATGTAATACATGTACATTGAATGGACATTAAAAGTAAATAAAATCAATTACAAAACAATAATTCATACACACATTATAATACAAATATGTAACTATGTTACAACTCTTTTTTCGAAAGAATTCTGCCTCCGTGTTTTTTCAGGGCTGGTCACGGCACTGATGTTTTGATCATGTCTATTTTACAAAAGATAAGGGTAAAGGTCTTGCTTATTATCGTGTCACCCCTTTTAAAAGGGCTAGCCAATTTGGTTTATGAGACACATTTATTGTGCGTACCAATTGCCTCCCAAGTCCTAGCACTTTGCGAAGGGCTAGGCGGATAGAAGTCGGTAACCGTTCATCCTACTTGCTCGTGGCTCAGGAACCGGCCTTTTCGGAACCAGTCCCATGACAAAACATCCCCCTTCGACCTTCTGATCCCGAGGAGAACGCCTTAACTACTGTGCCACGGTCACCGGTAAGTGTCGATATAAAGAACATGAAAATGTGAATAAATACAAGGGCTAATTCCCCCTTCCCCCTTACCCGCTCCCTCCCACCCCTTATCACCCGAAGACTCGTTTTGTAGATTCCCAGTGACAATCGTTTTCATATTAAGCTCAATATATGCATGTATGAAGACAAGGTTTTGACATGTTCATTTATAACAAAACATTTTATACCTTGCGTTGCAAGTACTAAAAGGTTATTTTTGTTTATGACATCTTCTGACCTTGATCTAAAGGTTTAAACTTGTTCTTGACCCTGAGAACAAATTGTTGGATACTTCTGAAGGCAAGAACACTGAAATAACGGTGCTGAAGGCAAGAATCGGATATGTGTCGGACATTGACAGCCAAAGACAGTGTATAGAGACGGACAGTCAGACAGATTGAAATATTGAAAACAGCTCGTAGAACACGAAATGCCCCCCCCCCCCCCTTCACCCCTTGATGCATTCAGTCACTGTACAAAGAACAGAACCTATTGCGTCATTGTGCACTGAACGTTTGACGTACTGACATCAAATCAAAATAAAGGGTCATTTAGCAGTCATAAATGACCTCTAGAATCAAATCTGATTTTAGACCAAAGCATTCTCTTTTATTTGACAAAATATTTTAACTGTTCTTGGTCAATGTTTTACCTTTGATCTACTAATCTCAAAATCAACAGGGGTCATCTTCTGGTCATGATCAACCACCCTATCAAGTTTCGTTAATTTCGTGATTCTAATCCTAAGCGTTCTCAAGTATCATTCGGAAACGCTTAAACTGTTCCGGATCGCTGTGAACTTGACATTTGACCTACTGGTCTCAAAATAAATAGGAGTCATCTATTGGTCATGATCATCCACCCGATAAAGTTTCGTGATTCTAGGCCTAAGGGTTCTCAAATCATCGTCCAGAAACTGTTCGACTGTTCTGGATCCCTGTGATCTTGACCTACTGATCTCAAAATCGACAGAGATCATCTGCTGGTCGTGCCAAATCTCCTTATCAACTTTCAAAATCCTATGCCAAAACATCCTTGAGATGTCATCTGGAAACGGTATACCTGTTCTACGTCAATTTGACCTTGACCTTTGACCTACTGACCTCAGTATCAGTAGTGGTCATCTGCTGGTCATGATCAACCTTTCTTCTAAGTTTCGTGGTTCAAAGTCTAAGCGTTTCCAAGTTATTGTCCAGAAACTGTTTAAATGTTCCGGGTCACTGTGACTTTAACCATTGACAGAGTGACCTAAAAATCGATAGAGAACATTTGCTGGTCATGACCAACCTTCTTATCGACTTTCATAATCCTATGCACAAGAATTTTTGAGTTTTCATCTGGAAACTGTAGACCTGTTCTTCGTCAATGTGACCTTGCCCTTTGACCTACTGACCTCAAAATCTATAAATGACGTCTGCTAGTCATGATCGACCTTTCTTTTAAGTTTCGTGATTCTAGAACCAAGCGTTTCTAAATTATCATCAAGAAAACTGTTTAATTATTCCCGGTCACTGTGACCTTGACCTTTGATCTACTGACCTCAAAATCAATAAAAAATAAATTTGCTGGTTATGACCAACTTCAGTATTAAATTTCATGATCCTAGGTTTAAGCGTTCTTGAGTTATCATCCGGAAACCGATTGTTCAATATATTATAAAACCGACAGACAGACGGACCGACTTCTAAAAAACAATATACTCCTCCTTCTTAGAAAGGGGGCATAAAAATAGGGCTTCACAACTAATTAACATGTCATTTACTACTTACAACATCGTTTTCTGAAAGATAGCTAAACAAAACTATTAAAAAATCAAACTTTAAATGTACCATTATAAGTGTTGTCCAATTTTACTATAATTTTACAAATTCAAGAGCCGTAACTCTCATATATGCATATCAGTTTCAACCTTTAGCCCCAAGACTGATTAATAATTTCCTCTGACATACATTTCGCATAAGATGTTGGGAATTTGTATTTCATAAAAAAAGTATATGGTGGGTATTGTATATCAATACCTTTTATAAATGATTTCAAGGGGCATAACCCTTATTATTTACCATAAAAGGCTTGGTAGAGGTAGGTTCTACATCTAAAGTGTTCCGTTATAGATAGTAGTATTGTATTAGATAAAGATCAAAACTCTTCTAAAAAGTGCACAATTCGGCAATATTTTCAGTCTTATAGCCTACACTAATAAGATATTTAATTCATAAATTGAATACAAATGAAAATAATCGCGAATTACTTCCTTACTTTTGCATCAAATGATCATTGTGATTACATAGCGTGTCAAAATAAATGCGCGCCGCTAATAGATAAACAAAAGAACATGTTGACAGCGTTTTTGGATTTTCAGATTTAATCTAGCAAATATTTTGCTGTTCGGTTTTCGGAAGTCAATTTTAGTGTTAAAATATAAACGGTGCTTCAAAAATTGTCCGGTTTTCAGAATTCGGGAGTTCCGGTTTTCAGAAGTTAAAAATATATAGAAATAAACAGAAAAAAACGGGACCTCGAGTTTCATGCGGTTTTCAAAGGTTTACGGTTTTCAGAAGGTCCGGTTTTCGAAAGTTACACTGTAGTACCCTTTCACCGACATAATGCCGTTGCCTCATGACGTCATCGTCAGAACGTGCTGACGTTCCGGTTACCCGGGGCCATTATGATTATAGGCCTAACTAAACTAAAGGAACCAGCGTGGGAGCCATCTGGTCTAGTCGCGTAATGGCTGCCAGGTATTTGAACACTTGGTTTTCACTTGGCCTGGCAACAGAGGTCTAAATTGAAGCTAGTTTCTGCTTAAATTTCATTGTGGATATATTTTTGACATTTTGGTAGGAAAAATGGGAGAGCTGGTTGTATTTGGTGAATTGAAGCTCAATTTTAGTATGAGTAGTACTTCCAGGTCACAGCAGTGTGATTTTGATGTCAGTTTACAGTAAGCAAAATGTGACCAGAGAAATCTCTATTAGAAGATACATGACCCCTACTTATCTCTTCATTTTATATCAGTTTTATCATAACTCTTTAAAATGAGGTAAGGATTTGTTCTCTGAAATGGGTCTAGCTATGTTTGGTAGCTCTTTATAAAAGGTCAGTTTTATATAGAATATACAGGGAAAACTAAGGCTTTCTGTTACTATTTATAGTAAGGTATATAATAAATATTGATATTAAACAATATCCTTGTAAATTACTATGTTCGTTGATCCTTTTAGAAGTCAGTCTGTCTACGTGAACACAGGATTACTATGGTTGGTTTAAAATATTCTTCTTGGTTCCATCAAAACAATCAATACGTTGTTCACTGAAGAGTTTGTCGAGCAAATAATTTTAGAAAGTAGATTATACAGACAAATATCATTTATTTGATATATTGTGTTTTCATCAGTTTAATATAAACTGTAATTGACTACAATTGCAATTGGTCCCAAAAATTTAGATTAATAGCCATAATCATGTGTTTTAACTGGTCTTTTTGTCAGTATTTACAAGGAGACATTATCTTTTTGGCCTACTCCAGCACCCCGAGAAAATTTGTTTTACTTCCCTGTCGTTTCTACTTGCCTCGGTGTAGCTTAACAGTGCATACGAACGTTTCAAATATTTTAAGTTACTTTCTCTCGTCAATTTTTTCAGTGTTATTTTGAAATGAATATTCAGGTTTCAAATAACTATTAAATATTTCATTTGTCATGCCTTACATAAATGTTTGGTCCACCAAATAACGTGATACGGTTTTTCGATAATTCCAGTTTTATTTTGTAAGACCCAGATAGGAGTTATATCCATTATCTATGTCTCAAGATGTCGTAGCGTGCTCTTTTTAAATTCTGAAGATATTGTTGATTATGTTTGTTTGGCCACACGTATAATTTTCCGTATCAAATTCTGACCCATTAAAATTTCGAAAAATTAGTTTTTTTTCTCAAATTAATCAAGGTGTTGCAGGGTAATGCTGCTTTGCTCCATAACCTCAGATCTCCTCTCTAAATTTAATTTTGTTTAGTTCTGCCCATTGTTTTCTCGTTAAGGGCAACACCATTATTTTAACTGGGGACGCTACACCGTTTTTCATGGAACTGCGCTCCGTGTATCATTAAAGATACCATGTGCATCGCCGTATGAAAACATCTGCAGGTGTCTCTAAATTATATTCCAGTTTATAGGCAAGATTAGGCAAGCCGCTTGACAAAAAATCCACTCTCTACGTCCGTTTTGTAGGATTTAGGAGAAAAGCATCTCAGCGTCCCACACAATAGAAGTCATATTCATTACACCATTAAAAAGGAAAGAGTAGCAACTAACTGTAGAGGTGTTAGTCAGCAAATATGCACTGTAGTTTACGATTTTTCATTGTATCCACTTTTAAATATTTTTTTCTGACAGAGTTTAAAGATCTTTTTATGGTGGCATATTTCTGCCAACCACATATCCACTTATTTATCTCGAAATGTTTCGTAGAAATGTCACGTATTCAGTTGTTATCTGGCAAGTGACAAAACTGCGTGTTATCCACAGGACAGAAATGCCTGTTAGTGCCCACTACTGCCATCCATATATTCATTTACGTTAACTACTAGGTATCTAGTCAGTTATGGTTAAAGATAAACACTGTGCGGTTCTCATCTACTGATGTTATAAAATGAAACAAACGTGCGCTAAAGCTATTGTAGCCTAAAACGTGTAAAAATAAATATACTGTCCATTAAATTCAGTGCGGAATGCCAGAATGAACTAAAATGACTTCTTACACTTATATAAAAATTAATCAACCCCATAATAGGCCCACTTCACAAGCTATAGACGTCTTTTCCTGACGTATTCAATCGGCAGTATTGCTGCTAATCGTTTTGTAAAATACTGAACAAAGTGATATATTAGGAAGTCTTACTATAAATCAGAATATTAACAAATACTTTTTTGCAAAACATTCAGCTTCTGAAATTTCTTTCAAAATTAATGCACTTTCACTGCTTATAAATACACACTGATTTAGTCTTTAATGAATAATTATGGTCTTCTTTTATTATTTGTGATGAATACTTACACCCGATGGTTTTTTCTACAAATATGAAGGACAAAATATACGTTTTTCTAAATCATTCAGCTTTTTTTATTTCCTTTAAATGCTTTTGAACACTGTCTGCCGTACTGATTTAGTCCTCACCAGATAGCTTTAGTTTTAATGAGATTAATTGTGAAAGGAAGCACCACAAACATGCACCACAAATGTACCTCGCAGTCAGTATAGACCAGTAAGATTACAATATATGGAGTGGAGATGCAAAAATATCACCCTATCTGTTACACCCTTAAGTCCGCTATGTATAAAAGCAGGCATCACAAAATTGCTGGACAGACTGCCTTACAACTTTTGTCCGACCCACAAAAAAAATCGAAAAATGGGTAACTCAGTCTAACGAATCTTGCCAAGAAACTGCTCAGAGCTGAGCAGTAACACCTCAGCATGAATACAGTTATAATTACTCTACAGGCCCTTTGATCTAATATCCCATGACCAGCTAGCTGGCGGTCAGCAGTCTCAGTGATACAGTGGTACTGATAAGAATAACAGGCACGCTCTAGAGCTAAACAGTGATAAAGTAGGCCTATGGGCATAATTTATACATCAGTATAGCAACAAATGAAACACACATTTTATCTCATGGTTCTTTATTTTTGAAGATTTCTTTTGTGCTGGATACATAATAAATGATTTTGGAATTTGAAACTTAAAATCTATATTATCGTTTTAAATTTTATTTTAATTCCATTTTTAGCCAATGTTAATTATAGGGAAAAAAACAACATTGCTAACAATCAGAAACCCTAAATAATTTTTGGTTTACATAGTATAGTCTCTGTAAAAAAAAATATATATATATTGATATCAAATACATTTGAATAGGCCTAATAATAGGAAGTGTGTACATGTCTTGTAATGTCTTATAATGTCACAAGGAAAATCTTATGTTAGAGTAAAGAAAAAAGAAAATGAATTGGGTCTTCTAGAGTCTTCTGGTCAAAATTAAATCTGTCACACTTATCTCAAACATTTTTATGCTTCTACATTTATAAAAGCGGGTTTTTATGTGCTTAAGAACAAAAAAGAAGAAATAAGTAAAAATAATATAAAAAAATAATTAAGTCAACCAGAAACACATTTATTTCTTTATCAATAGTTTGAAACTTCAAAATCTGTGATCACAATTTCATAAAATATTTAGTTGAATACTTGTTAGCTTTGAAAATGATTTGAAACAGAAGGTTAATTTGAAGGATTCAAAAAAGCATGTATTTTTTTATACAGCAGTATGCAAAACTACCCAAACAAGCTTATGTACACAATGTAAATGTAAATCAATAAGCATGGCATCAAACATGTATACAAATTTGTATGATATAAACATGCAATATCTTAGTTATATACACAACCTTGTAGGCCATTTCTACAAGGCGGGGGCGGAGGCGTGGGCGGAGGTGGTTTTCCTAATATCATAATATCATGGGCTTTTTGGAGGACACAAATATGAGTCTGGAAGTATGGGTACAAAACTAAAATACGATTTAGTATACCACTGTTTTTAAAGCTGCGTGCTTTCAGAAGTTGGAGAAAGAATAAATATCATCAAAATGTCTTAAATTGTTTTATTTATGAAGGATTAATCAGTGTAAACTGTTTCTTGTAAAATTTCATTAAAAGTATTGTAGTTTCAAGGTGTTACCCTGCAAAGTATACATTTGTTAGCTATTTTTCTAGAAATGCTACCTAGATTTTTCACTTATTTTGTTGATTAAAGCTTTTTGTTTTTCATTCTTGTTTTAAAAATGTTGACTTTAAGTAAATGAATATTTTGACAAAGATCTGAGGATGAGCAGCTTTGAAGGCACAGATAAGATTTATAAGCAATTTAGGTTTAGATGCTGAGCATACATGTACATCTCATCAACACTAAAATTTGGGTTGGGTTTGGATGAGGGAGGGCAAACTACACTACCCCAACCCTGGTCGAATGCTCCCGTCTCGTATGTTCAATAACTGGTATATTTACATTTACAATATCCTTGATATGCATCTGTACATTTAATGTAATGTTTGTGTTACAGACACTTCCGTAATCAATTTTCCTGGTATTTAATAGACTTAGGCGTTGATGTCAAGGGTCGCTTTCTTCTCAGACCTTTTTGTGGGGTGCACTCATGCTGTCTTTTTTTATGCTTTTTAGCCATGTTTGGAAGTTCGCTGATGTTGTCAAAATGTGCTTCTGGACCAAAGTCATAAAGAACATCACCATTTTCATTCTTCTTTAAACAAGATGTTTCTAGGAAGTTCGGCATTTGACTCTCGTGATTTCCAGCTGTGTCCATATATGCAATACACAACTGTGTCAGTTCACACAAATTTTCAATTGCTGACTTTGGTGGTAGCCATTTTCTTGGATCTGCAGTCTTTTGATCATCTTGTTTGTTGATGGTAACACATCTTACTTCATCATATGATAGGTCTTTTGCAGCATATTTTCTTGGACAAAACAGATCTTTCACAAATTCTGTATAGCATTCCTGGTCTAACATGGGTTTAAAGTCAATGATCCTGATCAGGAACTGTCTGTAATGTTGATTATTTAGCATCTTGGACAATATTGTTTTGTGCGAAATCTGATAAAATTTAGGTATAAAGTCATTGCCACCGATACAAATCATGATAGGTATTTTAAGTCCTATTTCGGAATCACTGTAGGCACTTTCAAATAGTTCTAACATAGACGTGATATTATATATGTCGTACTTTGATGATGGTTTTTGAAGTACAACATACACTTGGTATTTGAATTGTCCATTTTCAAATCGAGGCACAAACTTGCAGACAGTATACATGTGTAGATACACAGCATCTATATCTCCAGATGTCACCAGACATACCACTGATTTGCCTTCTTCGATGCTTTCACTATAGTACTGTAGCCAGTCAGTCACTGCCATCTCAGCTTCTCCTTTCCTTTGCTGAATGTTACTCATTAGTGAAATTTGTTTCTCCGTTTCTGTAAAATGACACTGAATTGGAGTTGAATACATTGCCTCTTTGTTGATATATAACTCACTGTCAACAACAAGTGTGATGGGTTTGTCAATGTTGACTTTGGTGATATTCTCCGCCAGAAAGGTACTGATTGCTTTTTTTCCTATTTCAGTTTTAGTGATTGCTTCCTTGTTGAGCACAATGTCACTTATGAGATGCTGTCCAGATTTCAGATGACTAACATCAGTCTTTTTATCAGTTCTCCTTTGTTGATGGGTACCCGCCTTGAAATCATCTGGAGTAAACATGTATTTTTCTTCGCATATCACAATCGTTGAACATGAATCACTCTTTCTTATTAAGCCCTTTAATGTGCTTTCCACCTTTAGCAAGTACTCCTTTCCAGTTTTTAAGTTTCCCAGTTTAAATTTTTGTCCAGCATATTCAATTGTACACAGCTGCATTGAAGAAAGTGTATTTTGTGGAATATTTGACTGATTAAGCATAATATACTGATCTGTTGTTTTTTTTATTTCCTGAACACTTGTCTTTTGAATACATGACTGTACTAAATCATTTAAAGCATTTCTGATGCTCAGTGCCTTCATGACCTTTGGTTTACTGCAGTCAGGCTTGACTAGAGATTGACAACAGTTGTTTTCGGACGAAAGACAATCAATTTGTTGTGTCTTTTTGGCAACAAGTCTTTGTCTTTGCTCTTCTTTCACATCTTGACTGGATTTGAGCTGCGTTATCTTAGACTTCAATGTCCGTTTAATTGTTATTCCTTTACTTCTCTTTGCTCTTGAAATCAAATCAGCATTGCCCTTAACAGTATCTGTTTTTGGAACATCTGATTCGGTAAGACCAAATAGATGCTGTTGGTAAACAAACCGATACAGCAGGTATTTTCCAACATCTTGACTACATTTGTCCAAAATTGTTGAGGGAAGAACAGTTGCAGTTTTGGCATACACGTTCATTGGAACACAGTCATCGGAAGTACGCAGGGCATTTCTTCTTAATATCAATGTAGCAGTAGGGACAATGTGTGCTATGTCAACGTCTGTCAGTTCAAAACCCATTGTATCTGCATCTTTTACTGATGTTTCTTTTTCATCCTTTTCTGTGCTTAATGAATCGATCAGTGACATCCTGCAGGTAATACTTGATACATTTGACCCAGAACGAAATCCTTTTAATACATCTAGATGATCCATTTCCCTCTTTGTGTCACATGCAAAATTTTTTTTGCTACTTTTGAAAGGTGTGGTGTACAAAGTTTGTTTCATACATTGATGGAAGAAGCCTGCTTGATGATGGTGGTATAGAAGTTGAACACAGTATGGCGCATAAGAACTTGCATTGTTGACAAATGAAAATGGCAAAGATGACTTCACAGCTGCTAATAATAACGCATAGCCACCAGGACCTCCAAGTCGCTCGGACAAAGCAACAGCAACAACTTCATCACAATGGTTCATCATGTCTCTATGCAATGCAAATGTTGCATTTTGATTTGAACCATAACTGAGAAAATCTTCAAACTGTGTAGACCATTTCTCAGCAACTTGTTTCGAATCATTCGTTTCCACATCAACTATAAACTCTTCTACTTGTTCTATAGCTAAATACTGAGTAAATGCTATTAAAAATGCCAAATGCAGTGCCAAAGCCAATCGTTTGATATACCTAGTTGCCACGTCTATATGTTGTATCGAGATTAGTTTTGTCAAATCATCTTGATTGTCATCTTTCATATATTTGATCAACTGTAAGATACCTGCATCCTTATATGAACTCAACAATATGGTGATTTTCGATTTTCTAAGATGTAGGAGTGGAAATTCGGGTAAAAACACTTCATACTTTGAATTGAGTTGTATCAATTTCAAGAGACACTGCCCTATTTTCTGATCAGGCCCACATAAAATTCGATTTGCCCGTTTCTCTTTATCAACACCGTAACCTAACTTCGTGTAAATATCATCTAACACTTCTCTTATTTTTGCAATATCGTCATCTCTTCCAATTTCGGGCGGGGGATGTCTACACAATAACTTTGGCACAATAAATTTAAAAAATCCAAAGTCTCCAAGTAGCTTCTGAACTGCAATCTCACTGTCATTTTCAGTTTCGGTTTCATCAAGGAAAGACATCTGCTCCATGGATTTTTCCAAACAAGAAATCGAGAATTCCTCTGCATTCTCTTCCAAAACATCTTTGTAGTATTCCAGGTCATCATCAATGTTTTCAGTAAGAGACTGAATTGCTTCAGCTAAGTCGAAGTCATCGTGTAAATCATCTGTTGAAGTACACTGAAAATATATACAGAAACAAATAATGCATACCGATATGATACACACAAATGTAATGAATAGTTTAACACATCTCGCAACATTTCTTATATAAACATCATAGAAAACCACAGATATATTACAGTCTAACCTTCATTAACAGTCACCTGTATATAACGTTACCCTGCATGCATCGGTTTCCTTTATTTAAGATTTAACATCCGTGATACATTATTTTAGCTACTTTAATGTTATAAAATTCATGTTTCTTTACTTTAAATATGGGCCGTTGTTTGAATGCGAGTACTCATATTACGCACTCATGCTTCCATAGTTGGAATTATATTATCCATTGATAGCATAGAAATATATTGATTAGTTTTTAAGTAGAAGATGAAGACCTTATGTGAAAAAGTCATCACAGTCTTGCAGCCCGCAACATTTTCATTTTGTCGTGTTGAGTGACCTGTGACATTTTTAACTTATCTCTATTTGATTATTATAGTCTGTAAGTCATTCTGTCAGTAATTCAGTATATAGTCAACTCACTGTATCGGAACTTTCTTCCGTTTCTTCTGCCAACAAGACGTCAAAATTTTGTTCAAATACATCCGACTGCTCCGTCCCAACATGCTCCAGGGCATCATCTACAATAAACAAATAACTGTATATTTTAATGTACTTTATAAGGCCTAGATATACTTTGGATTAACAATTACAAGTAGCCTTTATTTTACCAAGAAAGATCATTCTCACGAATGAAAATGGTTTTTATTTAGTCAAATCATACTCCTAACATCACTTGATATCACCGTGACCCCTACTTTTGAATAATAAAATACCAAATATAATGCATTTCATCAGTTTTCGACAGCTTTTTTTTGCCGCACAATTTTGCTAGATTGAGATAAGCTGCTAATTTCTTAGGTACAGTATAATTTTGCTCAAGATTAATTGCCAAACTAGAAATCTCTTAGAAAACTGTAAACTTCACGAATATGGGGCACCATTTTACTTTTTATATATCACCTATTCCATAACGTGATATCACCTATTCCAACAGTACAAGTAATATCACTTATTCGAACAGGTGATATCACAATACAGTATTAAACATTTTAAAAAATGGCGCCCCATATAATACTGTTTTTTATATATATCACCTGTCAAATGTTTCCAAAGTCGTGTACAACCCCATGTCATCAGCTTTTGAAACTGTGAAAGTGCCGTCTCCTCTCTTTCAGTGGGTTGAAGTAGAACTCGTTCAACATCTTCCTTTCTAAGTGTAATTGACTTCTTGCATAAACAGTCAATTACTCCTTCGCAATCCGGCTGATGCCATTCTCTCGTTATTTCAGAATCTAGGGGTAATCCTTGTAATGTTATAGGTAATGTGCATATTTGTTTAGATCTGTGTTCACCTGGGTTAGGGTCACCGGTGTACTGCAATTTCACCAGGTTATCAAGCATGAGAATAACATGACAGTCCTGCAAACTAAGCAACCTCTGGCATTCCCCAGCTTCAGATGTGTAAGATACATTCTGTTTCCTCAGATATGTGTTGTAATAAAATTTTTCTGCATTGGCATTTTTTTCAATTTATTTTCTGCTGTTTTTAATGTAACAGTAGCTCCACTAGCTGATGTTACATCGAACACGGAGTTTAAGCTTTTATATTCTATGAGTAAGTCTTTTGAAGCTTTTTCTTGAAATATTCCCAAGAATAAAACATTGTGTAGCTTAAACAGCAAATCAAGTGTAGTATATAGTTTTTTCAATTTTTCTGAGTAATATTGCGTTGCATCACTACTTCTTTTTGATCCACGTTTGTTGAGAAATGACTCTAAAATAATTTGTAATTCAGCAGGGGTTTCAAACAACCATTCCTCTTCCACATTGAAATTTTGCAGAGAAAGGGGCCTAATATTTGTCGACTGTGTACACGTTCCACAGTCTATATAATCAAATTGTTCATTTGCTACAAATTCAACATCAATATTTTTTTCCGTTTCCCATGAATACAAAAAGTTTTTAAAGTTGTGTAGTAAAATGTCATCTCTCAACTGAAACCTGGCAAAACAACCCTCTTCTTCAATAAAATACGACTGAAGATTATGTTCCAGAACAAAATAAATACATTTTATATCACAATCATGCCTTCTTCTGATAAAATATACCGCTCTTTCACAAAATGTATTATATATTTCAAAATTTTGAGTTTTTTCTAAACTTACTGCGATATGTATAAAGTTATTTTGTTGCGACTTTGGGTCATCAAAGCACACAACTGACACATCAGTCTCACCTGTGTACTGCTCATATATATTTTTCAACTGAATTTCAATTACAAATGGTTTATGCTTTTTACTGGTAAAAATATCTACAGTATTAATTAACTCAGCTGTTTTTATTCTTAACTGTTTTTCTTTTATATGATCAGGGATGATTCTTTGCAATGCCTCCTGGCATTCTTTAAAGGATAATAATGACTGAAATCTTCTAAATTTCTGTGTCAACAAATGTTCATAGTCACTGTCATGGAAATCTGATAAACAATATTTGCAGAAATTTTTTTCAAACCAACATATTTTTCCCCACTCTTTAACAGAAAAATGTTGTTTGTGTTCACAAATTAAAGTTTCAATTTCATTTTCCTGAGAAGTATTAATTTCAAGCAGTTCTAAACTTTCATGGAATTTTGTTTTTGATATCAATTTATACAGTTCTAAAGTTGATGACACTGTTGATAATACACTGTTGTCCTGCCATGTGCATTTGGTAGCTACTTCAGCTATTTCTTTACATGCAGATGAAGTATCACAGTACTGAAAACAGTATCTTAAAACACCAAAATCAGGTACTAATTCCTTTCCATTTGAATTTTTTAATCCATAAGACTTTAGTGTTCTTCGTAAATTTGATCTTCTTAAACCTTGATTTTCTTTTTTGAGATGAACATAAAATTCCTCTAGGTCGATGAAATAATGATCTTGTTCTTTTATGATATGAAATGTTTTGCTAAGTTTCATAATCCATCAGTACCTAGAAGAAAAAATAACAGTATTTAAGATTGTTATAGGATAAAGATGCAGACACTGAACACAATACAAATAATATTTATGCTTATGCTTTAAAATTAATGTGCTTCTTTCTTCAAAATTATATTCTAAAATGCATGATCTCTTTTCAATACAGATTTATATAAAAAAAATATGCCTGATCAATTTTCAGATAAAATAATAAATTGCACTTACCTATATATACAGAAGTTTTCTTCAATATAAACCATTCTATATCCAATAAAAAATATTTATTTAAGTCTTGATCCAGAAAATACACAGAAACAGTTAATGTTGTTCGAATACAATTACATTTACCCAGATGTTCAGTGTTATATCAGCTTCAGTGTTGGGTCATAATTCACTGTGGTCAGTTAGCTTGTCAGAGTTAATGGGATAACATGCTGGGCAGCAAACCACAGATATTATTTGGATCTGGCCAAGATTCGTTAGACTGAACTGATGAAAATCAAAACTGTTTTAATGTTGATACAGATTTTTCTAAAATAAATTAAGCTGAAGGGAAAGAACAGAAAATATTTTTTAAACAGTTTGATTGTTTAAATATTTCACTTGATAAAAAGGAAATGATAGTAGGAATTTTACGTCGTCAGGTTTAGGCTGAAAAAAATATGACCTTTCCAAATTTTGACAGAATAGTTCAGAAACTGTTAAAATTAAAAAGCCCTTCAATGACATGAAGATTCTTTAATGTAAAGAGATCAAACATAAATATCTATTACACTTCCCATCATTTTGAGAACAATTGTTACAAAACGTCTAACCGTTAATCGGCAATTTGGGTAGAAATATTTACTGGGTATCAAGAAAACTTTCAAAATATCCACTTATTTATGTGAATATGCGGGTGGCAATTGTGGGCACTAATAGGCAGTTTTGTCCTGTTAACATAATTATCTGGATAGCAAGCAATTCTGCCACTTGCAGATAATAACTGGATATGTGAAATTTTAGAGAAAACTGTCTACATAAATAAGTGGATATGTAGTTGGCAGAAATATGCCACCATAATCTTTGATTAAAATGATCGCTGTGTTTAATTTTAGTAGTTTACGAAGAACTTCCCCGTGGTATAGGAGCATGTAAGACCAAGTTACCAAGTAAAAAAAAGAGTTTCAAGGTTTGTAAATTGACACTTGACATTTGGACTCTGGTTATTTTTGAATCATGGAGTACATTCACTTTCATTAAATAGAATTCCACATAGTCATCTGCTAGGGGCGTAATGGGTGTTGCACAATTAGTTGTGTCTCATGAACAGAATGAATCAAGCCGAGTCTGCTATTACTTTGCTTTGTTTCGTTCTATGCTTCCAAAGGATCTTATATGCTAAGGGACTTGAGAGGTGTTATTTTTCATCTCTCATGAACAGACTTAATCAAACCGAGTCTGTAATTATTTTGCTTGTTTGCATTCATAGGATCGTCTTATAAGTAGATTTTATTTTGTTATAAGTTTGGGACAATCTGTAGTTTGTGATAGCGGTAGACATGTAACAACGTTGGTGAAACATAATAATGTAAGCTATAAGCCGGAAGATTGTGCACTTTGTAGAAGAGTTTTTGTTTTCTATGATTCCTGCGTAAAAAAATCTTTGAAAACGCATCTCTTTCACACATGTTATATAAAATAACAAAATCTGAAATACTGTTGAAAATGGCGTTAAACCCAAAACAAACAAACAAAAATAACAAAATCATGACATGTTGTTTGTTTCGTGTTGAGAAAGGGATTGCTCTCCTTTAATAGTGTATGTAATGTAATTTAACGTTGAGCATAATTTATGGATGATCTTGTTTTAATTACTATTCCTTTTAATCTTTTACCAATGTATTTACATGTATATATATGTATGTATGTGTTCATTATGTCTTTGTAAAGCACTTTTGAACGCACATATTTTGTATGAAAAGAGTGCTGTATAAATGTGGTATAATAATAATAATAATGATAATAATAATAATAATATAATAATTATTATATCATAATATTACAATTTTGATGTAGAACCCATTGCTGCATGAAGTATTTAACAAAATATAGGCAATTTTCGATGAAACTTTACCTGTGGAGATTTTCATTGTACTTGTCATAACTTTTTTTTTATTTTTTTTTGTGAAAATGTGAATAAATGCAAGGGCCATAATAACGCCCCTCTAATCACCTGACAACTCGTTTTTGTAGATTCTCATTGACAATTGTGTTTAAATTTAGCTCAATATATGCATGTATGGAGACAACATGTGGAGTCATGCTTTGAGGCGGACAGACAGAATATGTTTTCAAATTAGGCATATACAATTGGCGTTAAAACAATATGAATCAAAGTAAAGTAATACCATGCGAACTGAACAAAGGATACCGCATTCTTTATATAAAAAGTAATAATTGGTTAAATACTTGTGAAAAGGAATAAGAATGTCAAAATGCAGTTCTTCTCAGATGACATTGACCTTTATTCTGTTGACAAAAAGAAAGACTAACATTGTGTTCATCTTATGTTTATTAACTATCACAACAAAAACATTCAAGTGCCATGCGGCGTCCGTGAACAGTCTCCCCATATTTTATTCAGTGTTATATTTTCTGGTCCTTTGCGATCATGGAGTCCGTTCAATATCTGTGTAACGGCATATATTTTAATTCGGTGCTAGGGGGCGTGAGGGGTGTTAGGCAATCCTTTGCCTCTCGTGAACAGACTTGGTCAATCTATATTTGTTGCTATTTTGCTTTGTTGCCTTCTATACTTCCAAGAAATCTTCTTAAGATTCCATATGAGTCATGCCATGGGAAAATCAACATAGTGGCTTTGCGACCAGCATGGATCCAGACCAGCCTGCGCATCCGCGCAGTCTGGTCAGGATCCATGCCGTTCGCTAACAGTTTCTCTAATAGCAATAGGCTTTGAAAGCGAACAGCATGGATCCTGACCAGACTGCGCGGATGCGCAGGCTGGTCTGGATCCATGCTGCTTGCAAACCCACTATGTTGGTTTTCTCATGGCATGGCTCATATATATTTACGATAGTTCAGATCGCAGTCTAGGAAACATTATTTAAATCTGCAACTACATTTTTATATACCAACGCAAAGAACGAATATAAAATGGTATAAAGATGTGGAAGATATCAGTCTTGAAATCGTAGTCAATATAAAAGCGAAGGCGGTTCAGTATCCTGTATATAAAATGGCTTTTAGGCATACAAGTAAATGATAAAGTAAAAATAATTGGCATATATATGTCTTCAAAGAATATTGACTTACCTTTTTATATGCAATCGTTTGTTTAATGATAAAAGTATTCGGTTACGTTTGAGGCTGGCTGTGTTAACTGAAAAGGAATTTGGACAGTATTTTTCAATCTTTATAAAGAAAAATAATTAAAGCACAACTACCAAAACCAACTACGGAGCCAGACACACGGTTCATTTGACAACTTGTTATATCCCACAAACGAAGTTTGGGGGTGTATATAGGAGTGAGCTTGTCGGTCGGTCTGATGGTTTTCATGGTCTCCGGACAATAACTCATGAAAGGCTTGACAGATTTGAACAAAATTTGGTTCACAAGTGTAATAATAAAATACAGGTCAAGTTCGACTTTGGCTACAAACCACTTATTTTTGACGTAGTTATAGCCTATTTTCAACTTAACACTCTTGGTTTCCAGAAAATAACTCCTCAAAGGCTTGACAGACTTAAATAAATTTTCGTACACAAGTGTAAAATCATAAAATACAGGTCAAGTTTTGCCTACAAACCACCATTTATTTACAGGTCGCTCAACACGACAAAAACGAAAATGTTGCAGGCTCGGTCCGAATGAGCCTGTTCATGGACGGTAGCGGAAATGCATGTTACCGTCTAAGCCATCTAGCCCAACTCAACATTTACACATGCTACAAGTACAAAAACAATTTTGAGGCATCCGCAGATGTGTTCATACGGCGGTGCCTTCAATGATACATTAGCGTGTAATTCCATGAAAAGTTGCGTATAGTCCCCAGTTAAAATAATGGGTTTGCACTAAACGAGAAAACAATGGACTGAATTATAACAAACTGGAATTTAGAAAGGGGATCTAAGGTTATGGAGCCTGCATATCAAAGGAACTGCCAAAAGACAAAATTAAAAAGCAGGCACCATATCCAAGGAGTAATTATACAATACTTATGCTATGAAAGCAGGAATATTGGAACCACCCAGGTCGAGATGTTCAAGCTGAGAAACTGAACAGTGCCAATAACACGGCATAAAGTAACAGCGACGTACATGTAATAAAGGTCATATAACGACCTGGGTAGATCAACATATCTCTGTGCTTCGTAAAAGAACTGCATATCCCTTGGGAAGTTCCAAACCAACAGAGTTTTGAGGCAGCAACCTTAACCACTCGGTCACGGTGAATTATCTGGCAGAAACACATTACATATTTGTAAGAACTGATTGCTGTCTCACTTCACACAAGATACTGCACTTTGCGAATACTGTTATGAATTACTCTTGCTAAACATTAAACAGAAATAAAGAAAACCAATAATTATAAAAAAGTCTTATAAAAAAAAAACAAAAAACAAAAAAAAAACAACAACAAAGAATTGAAAATAAATGGGCATGTTTTATAACCTAAATCTGTTCACTTCAAACAGGTAAAAGCTATTGGCTAACAGCTGACTGTGTATTCACAGGGGGCAAAAATGGACATTGGGTGCTGAGCTCAAGTGCCTGTGACAAAAATTGTTGAAGCAGTGGTAAATGGATTCTTTTTCAGGTATAACATGACATCAAATGAAATAATACATCGTAATTAAGCATCACATTTTATTTAAGGTATCCGATCCACAATTAGGTAAATTTCGATGCCTGTTGACCTAATATTTAATGGTATCTTTTGAAAGAGTTGCGTCTGCTGAACAAGAATTAGTAAATAAGATGACCATAAATAATATAGAAGAATCACTACAGTAATGTTTTTGACTGCGAAATGATAAATCTTATATTGTTATATCTGAATTTCTGTTGAAGTATCATTAAATTAAAAATTATAGAACATATTTTTGTCATGTAATTTATATTTTCTTTTTCAGTAGACAATACACTTTTAAATGATACCAAAGTTATTTGAGCTTACCAGGCATCAATATTTGATATATTAATATAATAGTACTATTATATAGAATAGAATAGTACTATTATATGCTGCTTAGATGTTAAACAATCACATTGATATAAAATAAAGATTCCTTGTTTGGTCTTATGTCATATAATAAGATCAAGTATATGAGAATAGGTCTTATATTGGCATATTTCGAAAAATGTCTACTTCAGTTAATATATCGCCATGGCTTGACCTTGTGGCAAACTTTTCGATTTTCGAACAAGGTCAAGTTGAAATGGATAGTTTTCAATATATTGTTTTTTTGTTTTGTTATCACTTAAGTAAATGTAAACGTATCGTTGTTTGTAATCATCTATATATCCTTAATGTTATTTACACACACTCGTATATGTACTTCTAAAATACAAGAACGTGTAATAGTAAATACTGTCTTATGGACCACGTGACTACATATTAGGTAAAGTAGGAAAATATGCAGTAATGTACAGAATTATACGGAAACTCCATGGCCGAGTGGTTAAAGACCCACTACAACCTCACAGTGTATAGACTCTCTGTACGCCCAAACGGAAGTCGCCAATAACTAGGCGTTCACTTTCGTTTTTCAAATTTTTGGAAGCTGTCGGTAGTGAGTATTTTTATGTTTTTCTTTGGCTTTTTGAAATAAATATTCTTGTTGTATATATTTTTCAATGTATGATAAATGTCTCTGCAACAAACTGCCGTTAAATAGACATTAACACATGAAATTAAAACGTATTTTCACCCAAAACCCAGCAGGTCAAAGCAAAAGACGATACATTCAGGCTAAAAATGCCCATTATTTAGGAACTGCGAGTGAAATACATGTCAGAACCGCTTCCGAATGTTAAATTATAAATCCATGCAAGTGAGTTTATACCTACAAATATGAATTTACAATCCTGAATAGTTTAAATATTGTTTAATTCAACATGCATCTGAATTATGCACTGACCCTCTAGTCGCAAAACTTTCTATAAAACTGTCCCACTATTCGCCAAAACACTGTACGCCTATTCAATAAAGAAATGACAACGTGTTTCGGCTTGTAGGCTCTATACACTGTACTTATTGAATTTATAAATATAAGTTTTGTTTTGTATTTTACTTGCGACAGTGAAACAGTATTTATTGGTCTGTTTCACCAACGATGTCCTTGTCTTGGACAAGAAATATAATCTGTGTACGTGTTTCCGTTAACATACGAGAAAAATATATATTTATTCCGCTCAGCTTGACAGGACACTGTTTTTTTTCCTTTGTATTTTCAGCTCGACTATTCGGGGAATAGCGGTGCTATTCTACTCGCCCCGGTTTCGGTTAAAGTTAAGTTTTTCGGCAACCGTTTTTCTGTCACATCTTTTTCTTGTTTTACTTTTGCTTATACCTTTCTGTAACTTCACATAAACATTGTGCAAACAAAGCCTTTTTATGCAGGGACTTCCCATTATACCCAAGGTGAATGTCACTCTGTGTTGTTCTTGATTTTTTTTTTTTTTTGAGTTTAAGCTCCGCCAACTGACAAACGCGCTGTCTATATGAAAACTTTGTACAATCAAAGTGTCTAAAACGAGTCCGCTCATATATCTTTCAAGACGGTGGTTAGTTATACGTGTAGAATAACTGATGTAAACGTTAGGAGCCAGGTCATTTTCATTTTGATTTGTAGCGATTACTGCAATAATTATTAATGCAAAAAAACAAAACAAAAAAACTGGATATTAGCTCCAATCTGCTTGATTTTGACTGATATCAACTGTGACTTGGAGCCGGATGTTAAAATAAACAGAAATTACCAATAACCGCGCCGACGGCAGCTGTTTCTTCTGTGAATGATGATAAAGTTCCCGAGGTAAAGTTCGAACAAGTCTCTGAGATGCCGGAAATGGATCAAACACTGAGTTGTGCCACGTAACGATTATATGAATGATGCGTTAGTGATTTATGTGTAAAGAATCTAATCATTTTTACAAAAAATAATTTCAAACACTATGCAGGTTAGAGTTTATTAGTACGCATTTACCAAATTGAATTAGTCGCGCGGCAGTGCCGCGCTAGACTAAATTGATTTGATAATTACTTACTAATAAACACTAACCTTTACGAAAAGTGGATTCGAAACTGCAGTAATAACATATAAAATGGTCCGTGACTGTTACGAAAACGAAAGATAATATAACTATTACTTTTTAACTGTTGGTTATCATAACACAAAGTCAAATTATTGAAATACATGAATGAAAAGAAGTTCTGAATAGGCGTACAGTTTTTCGACTAAGCGTTCAGTCCGGATTTTAGAAATTGCGATTAGTGGGCCAGTAATGTATCGACTAGTGGGACAGTGTAATCGGCATATATGTCTCAGAAAAACACATTTTCCTACAAACGCATTCGTTACCATAGAGCCATGCTAGTATTTATCGATGCGTAAGATATTTATCTACGAAGTAGCAAAGGTTTTAATTATTTGCAAAAGCTCAAGATATATGCATTTCAAAGAATTGATAGTTTTATTACAAAATCGAACAAATACCCACACGTAATTTGACTTGAAATGAAGTATATTAAGAGTTTTAATAGGCGTGTTTGGTATCTACGTAAACAGTAGCTCTTAAACAATACGTTGATTAAAAGTACACTTACTTTATACGATATTAACGAAATAAACAATGAAAATCCAAGCCATCCGCGACAGCAAAACTTTGTGTTTTGATTTCTGAACGCCTAGTTTTTGGCGACTTCCGGTTGGGCGTAGAGAGAGTCTATACACTGTGAACCTAGTAAACTACTATTTCCTCCCCAATGAACTTCGTGAAAAATCATATTGATAATTTAAGCTAGCAGTAAATAAACGTAGATTATTTAAAGATCTCCGCCGGATAGTCTCACAGTTTTCTAAACCCTGTAATCTGATACTATTCTTAACTTGTCTGTAAAGTAGAACAGGGAACAGTGCAGGTATCGTGACTTTACTATATATTCTTGGTTTAACGGGCGGATAATAGACACATGACGAGAAAATTCATTATTTTTTATAACAGAGAGCTGCAGCGGGATTTGTACATCTTTTATTAGAAACCGTAAATTATTAAGTGCTAGTTTATATATTTTATGGATTCATCTAAAGAATGTTTAATGTTGCATTCTTTTCAAGTAAGAATATGTCCTTTGACCCATTGACTAATCGGCTCGCAGTAATAAACTTCTTTAAAATACTTTGAGGTTGCAATTTAAACTGATAACGGACACATTTCTAAGTAAGACACATTAACCGATTTTGTGAAAAAGCTAGAAAACAAATAGTTTTTCATCTGGAAGATTGGAATATATATATATATATATATATATATATATATATATATATATATAATACGTTAAAGATAAAAAGCGCATATTAACATATCGCAGAAGCTTCATCTGACAAGGCGTTTAGAAACTAATGTCATTGCATTTTCCCTTATTCGTATTCCATGTAAAGTCTAATAATATGGAAAAATTAGACTATATATTACATAATTGTTAATATTTATAACTTTGACATAAAACATTATAGCGAAACGGTGTTCTCCAATGTCGTTTACCCTTATCATGCAGGACAAGATTGATTCTGCCTTTGTGACCAGTGTAGTCTGATCATGATCTGCACTGTTCGCCATTCAGTCAGTATCTTTGTAACAGTTTATGGTACTGTCAAAATTGAACGATGTACAAGTTCATTATAGAAATTTAGCAGCGTAAGGGTTAAACTGTGTACGTCTCTGCTCGAGAAGTCAAATTTCATTGACTGCTTCGAATTGGAATCTAGTTTTGTGACAGCTTTGTAGATTCCTTTCAACCTTAAAAAGGTTTAATGTTATCCATTAATGTCACTTGTGATCAGCTGATACTGGCTTCTTCTCAGAGTTCCTTGATAACCGCATGAGGCGGGATAATGCCACCAAAGCGACACCATTAAGAAAATTTTGAGACTGGCCATATAACATATGAAAAGCTAGAATATAAGCATATTGCTAACACCATTCCCTCAAAATATCCACCCTTAAAATAAATTCACTCAATCCGGGCTTTCCTTGACCTGATAGCTGCAGAGTAGTCTACACCTGATATAGTATGCAAACACTGGTACATAAGCGCTACTAAGGATGCTTCTGGAACAATAACGACGCAAAGCTAGCATTTTATTTCGGCAATGGGAAGAGATATAATCAGTAATTTAGGCCGGGTAAATATAGAGTGTGTGGCAATTGCTTCTCCTTCTGGTCATGCAAATGCTGCTGTACAATATTGCTCTTGTGTGCAGATGCATTGTCATAAATAAGGCATATGCCCCGAAAACCAATTTGTTGGCGACGTTTAACGTTATGTTTTCTAAACGATTTAAAACACTTGTCCCTGTAAAACTTTCAAGTAAAAGATCTGCCGGGTGCACTGGGTATTTGCACAACAGGTCCTTTGGAATTGAAGAAAATTGTGTAAAGCACCCATTTGTAACTTTGAGGTCTCTTTGAAGCTAGCAGAAGGGCAGAATAACTCCAGCAGAATAGCTCCAGAAAAATAGCAGAAGAACTCCAGAAAAAAAAAAAAAGAAAGAAAAGAAAAAGCAGAATAGCAGAATAACAGTAGTTTTAGGATAATTTTAATTGTCATGCAGATGCGAGATAAAATGGAAAAAAAATTGTTATTCTGCTGGAGATATTCTGCTATTCAGCTGGAGTTATTCTGCTATTCTGCTGGAGTTATTCTGCTATTCTGCTTTTCTGTTGGAGTAATTTATCATTTATCTTATTCTGCTGTTCTGCAGCTCAGTGCACATGCTGGAAGGACAAAGTCATTTAGATAGTTTAGACTTCACGAAAATCGATTGGATTGATTCCCTAATTGATAATGACAAGAAAAATCCCAATCTCACTTACCAAAATGCCAGAAGCGTTTCAGCTTCCACGTCAAGATTCCTGTAGTAAAAATTAACCAATGGAGAATTATAACCAAATAAAAGAGTTAACACAATAACAATTCGAAGCAGAAAAATACATTATAAACGGAGGAAAATGATAAAAGATTCTTGTTTTATACTTAAAGTTTAACGATTTACAACTAAAACATAGCGTAAAATTGATACGTGTACTAAAATAGCTGAAAAAGATTATGACAAGTTAGTTCTGACTGACCATGTTCAAGTCAAAGGCTTACTGACCGAGTGTTTAAGGTCGCTGACCTCGAATCACTAGTCCCTCACTACTATGGGTTCGATATATGTATATATATTTAGCTTCGAAGTCACCTCACATTTTATCCACTTTGGCAAGTGCGAAAGGAATGACGATCTCTTATTAGGGGATGATTAGGTTTGCAATTTGCAGTAATAAACAAATATATATGTTCAGAAGAAGGAATATGTACTAATGAGTTTATGAACACTGATTTGGTCTTTCTTTGGCAGTACGACGGGTTCTAAAGGGACTACAAATGTATATAACACGTTTTGTATCTAAACGCAAGAACAAAGAAATCGCGTCAAAACAACTTCCTAAAATGCAGTTATATAATAAGATGTTCCTGCTTAAAGCTGTGCAAATTCGTTTAAGTTCACTAGTCAGCCGCCTAATGTAATGATATTTTTCACTTAGTAGATTGCACATTTGCTTAGTAAAACTTGTCTAATGTAATTCTCATCAGATTTCAATCAGAAGAAGAATGAAGTAAATTATGCTGTAGATTTTCAGACCTATACATACGACATTTATTTTTGAAAACATTTCAGTACTGATAGAGTAGCATCCGTTTATTTTGATTTAGATGTTTCTGATATTTATAGAAAGTGATACCAGCTGAAATCACAATGCAGTTGTGATGTAAACCTTCCGTAAGGCATTTGATCATGTCGTAATATGTCCTAACATAAATCTTATTTGAAACTATCTTCTTTTTTTGAGCAGCTAACTTGAAAAAAAGAAGAAAAAAAAGAAGAAAAAGAAACAAAGACAAATATCAAACAGGGAATTCCATGTACCAAAAATACAGCCTCCCGAAAACGAAACCACAGCATGCAAACGTGCTCACCACACACACGCGCACGCACGCACACACACACACACACACTCGCACACAAATCCAACACATGAGGACAAAACGAACAAACAAAGAAACACAGTGGGGCACCGCCTTGGAACGGTCAATGGCAAAAACACCACTGGGAAGCTGAAACTGGTTTATGGTGCGCACCCAACCTCACTCTTACCCCCATCATATTTCAAAGACACGGGACAGTGTAAACAAGTGAATGAAGTATTGCCATGCAATACAAAGTCCCCTACTGGAAGGCACCTAATTTTCTCTACTGCAGTATAACATAATGAACTGATATCTGTCAATGATGTATAAACAATATTGTACTATATATACAATATGTTATAACAAAACACTTGGATTAAAATTTATATATATAAAAACCTACAGTTGTTTTCATATTGAATTTTTTTGGCTGATTATAAAAATGTTATCATGTAAGTTATTTATAGTAACAACAAAGGGAAATTAATCTTTAAAAAAAAAAAAAAAATCTATATAATATAAGTCCACAAGAAACTCTTAACCAGGTAGAGATAGGTCAAAATACACCTAAAAATTGGATGTAACATGCATGCTGTACCACAGAAAAGTGGTCTCGATTTTTCTCTACCACCAGTAATAAAAAAGTTACAATAAAATCTATTTATAGTAACAACAAAGGGACGTTATTCTAAAAACAAGGGTGCCTCATGGTGGTGAACATTTGGTCCAAGTTACATCAAAATCCCTCCATGCATGAAGAAGAAATGTTCCGTACAAAGTCATTCTTGAATTTGAACTTTGACCTCTAAATATGACCTTGACCTTAGACCTAGGGACCTGGTTCTTGCGCATGACATGTTGTCTCATCCAGGGGAATATTTGTGCAACTGACATCTAAATCCTGCTTTGCATGACAAAGTTATAGCCCGGACAGGAAAAAAATCCTCTTGACCTTTGATCTCAAGTGTGACCTTGACCTTAAGCTTGGGTACTGGGTGTTGCGCATGACACATCGTCTCATCATGGGAAACATTTATGCCAAGTAATATTGTAATCCCTTGATGGATGACAGAGTTCTGGATCGGACAGGGAAAAAACCTTATTGACCTTTGACCTCCAATTGTGACCTTGACCTTTGAGCTAAGTGTCTGGGCTTTGCGCATGACATGTTGTCTCATCATGGGGAACATTTGTGCCAAGTAATATTAAAATCCCTTCATGGATGGCAGAGTTATGGATGGGACAGGAAAAAATCTCTGTTGACCTTTAAAACCCAATTGTGACCTTGACCTTTGAGCTAGGGGTCTGGGATTTGCGCTTGACACGTCGTCTCATCATGGGAAACACTTGTGCTAAGTGATATTAAAATTCCTTAATGAATGTCAGAGTTATGGACCGGACACGAAACAGACCCTGTTCATGCTATGTTAACATTTGACTGCTCAGTGTGACCTTGACCTTTGAGCTAGGGGTTTGAAAGTTGTGCACGACACATCGTCTTATTATGAGGTACATTTGTGTCAAGTAATATTAAAATCCCTTCATAGATGGGAGAGTTATGGACCGGACAGGAAAAAAGCCTTGTTGACCTTTGACCTCCAATTGTGACCTTGACCTTTAAGCTAGGGGTCCAGGTTTTGCGCATGACACGTCGTCTCCTCATGGGGAACATTTGTGCCAAGTAATATTAAAATCTCTTCATGGATGGGAGAGTTATGGACCGGACAGGAAAAAAGCCATGTTGACCTTGGACCTGACCTTTGAGCTAGGGGTCCGGGATTTGCGCATGACACATCATCTCATCATGGGGAACATTTGTGCCAAGTAATACTAAAATCCCTTCAAGGATGGGAGAGTTGTGGAACGGACAGGAAAAAAGCCCTGTTGACATTTGACCTCCAATTGTGACCTTGACCTTTGAGCTAGGGGTCCGGGTTTTGCGCATGACACGTCGTCTCATCATGGGGAACATTTGTGCCAAGTAATATTAAAATCCCTTCATGAATGACAGAGTTATGGACCGGACACGAAATTGCGGACGGACGGACGGACGGACAGACGGACGGACGGAATGACGGAAAAGTGCATTCCTATAGTCCCCGAAACTGGTTTTCAACCAGTAGGGGACTAATAAAAGTAATCCCCTCCAGGTGATTACTTGAATGACGCAGAAAATCAAATAATACTCATTGAAGTGCAAAAAAAGTGATTAAAGAATATAGGTCGATAGTAACCAACGTAAAAAACAAAGAAAAATATCAAACAGGGAATGCCACGCACCAAAAACGTAGCCTCCTCAAAACGAAACCCCCAGCACGCAGACGCGTGCACCACACACACATACACACACACACACAACCAAAGCCAACACATAAGGACAAAACGAACAACACACACGCACACAAAGCCAACACATAAGACGAAACGAACAAATTAAGGAACACAGTGGGGCACCGCCTTGGAACGGTCAGTGGCAAAAACACCACTGTTATTTGTTTCCTAGTTCCCTTGTTTCATTCTCCTTAATAACGACAACACGCTATGGAGGTCGAGTGGTTGAGGTAGGTCGGTCGTATTTCGGTTTATAACCAGAGCAGCACAAAGTAACATTTCCCCTCTTTCACCAATAGTTAAAGCAATCGTTTTTTTTTTGTTCTTTTATCTATCTTTCACTTGAAGGTAGATTACGTCATCTGTTTAATCTACGTAATGTTCATAATTTCAACGACGTAGGGAGGACTGTTTATAATGTTAGTATAACTTAAAAGTCCAATGCATTTGCTGGTTTTTATGTCGATATATGATTAGTTATCTTGAATGTTTTGTATATGTATTGAAATGAAACTTTGCAATAAAATATGATTAAACTAACCTAAAATTGCTTAACTCACACGTGCAGTTTTGAATCTATCATTTTGTCCGTATCAGTGTTGTTGACAAATTTTACTAATGTGAAAAAAATGTGACAGATTGTTTTTAGCATTTTGATATACAAGTAATGGCAAGACATAGTATGAATTGGAGATAAACGTCGAACTTAAAACATACTATAATTGTTTCAGTTGTACAGCCTAACACAACTACTTGATGTGCGAACGTTTATACTAGACTCGAGCCAAGTTATTACACTCCATAGATAAATGAATAAATAGGTGTGTTACGGCCAGTCTAAAAAATATTCATGAGACTTATGCTTGCTAGTTATCAGATTTGTGTGGTAGTTCAAAGTATCAAATTGTTAATAATTTTGATGGATTTTTTTTATTCGTCCAATAGCTGATCAACAAAAGTTTCTATATGGTGTTATATAGACATAGTACTAGAGATCGATCGATGACATAAATAATAATCCTTTGCATTTACACCTGTATACTGTAAATTACACCTGTATACTATAATGTTATTAATCAATCAATTTCATATTGGCCTTGTTATTTGTCCAATACGACTGCCCGAGGACAAATAACTAGGCCAATATGAAATCGCTTGATTAATGATAATATTATTATTCAACTTCCGACTGTTGGCGGTAACACCATAATAACTCTGTGAGTTACCTTATGGCAGCTATGCACATTCAGGTGAAAAATCTTGACAAGTTGTTTAGACTTATTTCAGAAATCATAATCATTTTAGCCAGTAAAACAGAATGAGTTTTATGTAGGTACTTGAGAATAATTTTTAGAGATATTTTTGATGCAACATAATCAAGGGTAAAATTCTAGAACTTACCTTTTTTTGGAATTCCTATTTATTTTCTGTAGTATCTTATCATTTGAACTGTGATAAAAACTGCTTTAAAAGTCATTTCCTGTTAGGATGTAGGCAACGAGACACAAAATTGTACACATATGTGTTGATCAAGATAATACAACCAACCAAGCACGCATTATACAATCCCGTGCCTCGTTTTATTCTTATCCGAATTTGTTTGTAGTTTTATACAACTGACACTCGTGTTCGCCAATTTATTTTCATCCACTTTCCAGCATGTGAATCGCTGTTTATCATTGCACAATAGTCCAAACTATCAAAATGTCTGTTAAAGATAAGCCTCATCCTTTTAATTAATCTGAGTTTCGCATATTTTCTTATTATTTTCCTTGAAAATTGCCAGAAGTTCTGAACACTTGTTTGTACACTATACCGAATAAGCGAAAGTATCGTTGTAATCTGTAAAGACGTAAATCGACATTGTACGTCCGCTCAGTCATACTTGGTTAATACATGAACATGTTAGATGATTTTTGTTGTTGTCAAAATTGTGAAAAAAGTTATAATCTATAACTCAAATGTAAAACAAAATGGCGTCATTTAAAAATCTAACGGAAGTGGTTTCTCCGTATTGGCCCTCTCTTTTGAACCAGTCAAAATGCTTGAATTTCGTATTGGCCCTGTTTTTCTCGTATTGGCCCTGTTTTTCTCATAACGGCTCAGTTATGTTTTGTATTAGCTCTGTCCATTTCATATGATGTTCGCAATTAGTCTAATACAGTGTATAATATTGTAAAGTTGAATAATAATGTAAATTAAAAGGCAGAATGCAGTAACTGTATGGTTAAAAACTTAGTGATAAGTCATTTCATTGTAATGTCCATTTTCATGGTAAATACTGAAGAGTTTTTTCTTGTTTTTATATATGATGTGTGATATGGTACAAATAACATTATATCTAAAGTTCAGCTTAAATAGTGGATCTGAATTTATTTTTATGAGTCTTAAAAGGTTTTCTGATATCATGCAATATGCATGTATTTGACAATTATTTTTTGCACTGACATAAGTTTTTCCTGCAATAACCTAGTTATAATTGGGGAGTAAACCTTTATCAATGGCTAGATATAGGTAGGACTATCTGCAAGATGGAAATTAAATGAGAAGTTTCAGAAAATCATCAATAACATGCTTGAAACAGATCAAGACTTGAGTATTTTATTATGTCTTAAATTGTATATATATATATAACCAATCAACGTTAATTTTTAATTGTTTTTCATAATTTAAAATATAGATACTATCTCTATGTTATAGTATCAATGCAATTTCACTTCCATTCGGGGCCCGTTTAGTTTTCTTGAGATGTTTAGATTAAAACAGGGGACATACAAATAACCTCCTGTAATCGTTTATAATGAAAAACTCATTTAACGGCAATGACTTTCCTTACGTGGTTATTAGCTCTCCTGCGTGGTAATTAGCACTCCTAACCCTTGCACATATAGGTAACGTCGAGCTAATAATCACTTCATACCCGCCATTGCCGTTTATCAAGTGTATATATTAAGCAAAAAATGCAGTCATTCTGGACTGACTGTAAAAAGTCCAAAATTGTATTTTAGATAAGAATAAATGAGCGCTCCTATATAAAATCCAAACGTTTAAGATTTTCGACAAGTTTGGATCCGGATGCACATTTATACTTTTCGTTTACTCCAACATCCATACTGCTCGTTGATCAGTTTCATCATCTGAATGCTACTCATAAACGAGCAATATGGATCTGATCTGGATACATGCTGGCCTTAAAGCCCTAACCTTGTTTTTTGTTTTCTGTGGCGCGCATATATATGAGAAAATTTTGACAGGTCGAGATTTCAGTACGTTACTGGTACATGATGGATACCCCTTAACATGCTTAAATGTCTCATATTTTATTCATATCGTTTGATATAAGATCTCTGACTGTAAATTTAATTTCACTATATCAGTAAGTTAATAAAATTAGTATTATTTATTATAATTAAATATGACTGATTGTCCTTTTTGAAACCAAACAGTTCTGAAACAACTCAGGCTTGCTGAAGTGCATACTTGTGTGTTTCCCTAATTAAGGACACATTGTATTCTTGGTTATGTTAAGTTTAATGGCTAGATTATCAAGGAATGAGACAAACCTGTGTTATAAGTTCTTTATTGTTTTTGATCTGATACGTCATTCAATTCGGTACACTTTTTAACAGAAGCAATGCTCAGATTGGTCTTCTGAGTATTTGGTGACGAGATATAATCATCTTATGTAGACACTCCCCGACAAATAGTTCGTATTTGTCTCAAAATGGAAAACCCCTATCTAGAAAAAAGTAATATACTTTATGACAACGCCGTATTACCAGTCTTTAATTTCACGACTCATATAAGGTACTTAAATAATCAGACTAAAGTTTGTCAAAGAATGACGCACGCTTCTATAATAGATCTAGCTAATCAAGTGTCAGTTCGCAGTTTTTTTAATAATAGGAAAAGACAAATATGCAATTTTTACATTGGTGTATGCGAGTACGTGTTACTTTTTATACGCACGAAGGGACGTATTATGTTATGACGCTGGTGTCCGTCTATCCGTCCGTCCGTCCGTCCGTCCGTCAGTCTGTCCGTTAGCAATTTCGTGTCCGCTCTTTAACCCCTTGAAGGATTTCAAGGAAACTTGACACAAATGTTCACCACACCGAGACGACGTGCAGAGCGCATGTTTTGGATGTCTCGCTTCAAGGTCAAGGTCACACTTAGGAGTCAAATGTTATATCAGTTTGTTTCGTGTCCACTCTGTTTCTCTTGAACCCCTTGAAGGATTTCAAAGAAACTTGACAAAAATGTTCACCACACCAAGACAACTTGCAGACCGCATGTTCCGGACAACTCGCTTCAAGGTCAAGGTCACACTTAGGGGTCAAAAGTCATATCAGTTTGTTTCGTGTCCGCTCTGTAACTCTTTAACTGCTGGAAGGATTTCAAAGAAACTTGGCAGAAATGTTCACCACACTGAGACAATGTGCAGAGCGCATGTTCCGGATGACTTTCTTCAAGATCAAGGTCACACTTAAGGGTCAAAGGTCATGTATGACTTTGCTCTGTATATATTGCTTTGCATTGCAGTGCTCTTTTTTTATTTGGCAGATCTCTTTTTTGTTCACTTACAATATTTTTTGTGTGAATTACTTCCCTTTCATATCACTATAAATAGCTTATTTTGAAACTTTTTAATTATTTGCCGTAGGGAAAAACCGAGACCACTTTTCTGTGGTACAACATGGATGGTACCTCTAATTTTTAGGTGTATTTTTACATACCTGTGCCCGATAAGGATTTCTTGTGGACTTTGAATATTTTTTTGTGGACTTAGATTTGTTTTTTTGAAGTTTTCCTTTTGTTGTTCCACTCCTTTGGGCTACAACAGTCAAGTTCTTTAAATTTTGCTCCCTTCCTATGATGTAATAATATATTACCCCGCTTGGCGGAGCTCTTGTTATAAACTATTTTGGTAATATCCTCAGTTTGCTATCAGTTTTAATTACTAGTTAAACGTATGTAAACATTTATTGTTTTGAAAAAGTGATAAAACAGAACTGTCAGAGAGCTTATTGCTAAACACGGACAAATAGAAGAGAATGTATTGTTTTATCCGTCCTTAACGTTTGTTTAATGCGATCCATTTATACCCTAGATAGTTGTCTTGACTTATATAAGTTTATCCTGTCACTTGCAGTATTTTCGACCCGATATCAGGGTGCCGTATATCTTTTTTGATATACCGTCAGTGACACGTGACCAGTGTTATACGGTCAGTTGATCATGTGACCTTATGATCGATATTGTTGTCATAAGAATTTTTGCATTGAAACCATCACCATTGTGTTGGAAATGTCCGAACTAAGAAAATGAGTTGTTAAATAATGAGTTTTTATTCAAAAACGAAGAAGTTATTGCGATTTTTATTGTAACCACATTACTGTGTCGGTGATTACGTCATTATATAAGTGACGTCATTAAAACGGTTGTCTCACACTTATTTATGTAAAATAAATTGCCAAATATCGGAAAATGAAGTAATGACAAGATAAATAGAATAATAGGTTAGTGCCTAAGATGGAGAAAGTTTATCTGGCGAGGTGGAGGAGGTTATCGGGTGAGTCCCTGTAAAGATATAGACAGTGTTGGAAGATAGATAGAATATGTACGTGAGGCCTCCGCGCACGAGTAGTTAAGATGACTTCAAATCACTTGCCTCTCACCGATGTGGGTTGGAGCCTCACTTGAGGCGTAGAATTTTTGATATAAGGAAGTCATCTAACTGGCTGACGGAACGTCGTTGGTTCCACCTATAGCTAGATGCCTGCGCGTGATGAAATAATACCCACAGACAAAAAGAAAAAGGAAAAACGCCTTGACCTATAATTGTGTCAATGTGACGTATAACCAATCCGAAATATGTACTGCGTTTTACATTCCGTACTACTGTACATAGGAAACCGTATGATATGTTTGAAAATCATTGTTTCAATTGTATGATCTTTTTTTCTTTATTGTGGGATATAATGCGATATAACACTCTTTCACACACGAGATACAAAATCATATTCACCCAAGCGACAAATATAGTGCCAAATGCAATAAAGCACAAGTGGTACACCTAGCTGTTGGTTGGATTCAGTGTTGTTATATTTTCTGGTCCTTTGGGATCATGGAGTCCAAGCAATGTTCATTGGTAATAGAGTTCTGCTTAAGCCAGTGCTGGGGAGGGGGTGCGTGAGGGGTATTGCACTTGCCATTACCTCTCATGAACAGACTCAATCAAACCGAGTCTGCAAGAAAGAACAAGTACAAACCGCTTTAATGCTTAAAGCAAATAAAAATTTATTAAGTATTAAATGCAGTCTTTATCCGTTATGTGCAATGCCAATTTCTGAATTAGGCTTTATGATCTTTAACTTCTGTATAGTCTGCCAATATTTTGAGAAAATGTGACTTCTGATGGCATTTTTTGTTAATGCTCGGATATTAGTATAAAAGTGTTTCTTAGGATCGAACATGAAATTTAAAAGGGGCTGTCGCCTTCTAGGGTTCATAATTACAGTACAATGGGGTCAAAGGTCAAATAAGTGCATTTACAAATAAACTATGCCGCTATGCATTGTTTTATTTTCATATACCATCTAAATTGTTTTTAATATTGTGTCTCAACGCCCTTTAGTATTTTGTAAATAAAACTGATGAAAATATATAAAAATATATATATAATATATATATTATAGAATAATATATATCTGGGAAAAGTGGCATACGATGGCAAAGCGTGTTTTACTTGACATGATTGTTAATCTTTATATGTGGATGAACCAGAGAAATGTTTTTTGGAACTGTCGTATCAAAGGGTTATTTCAATGTAATTTCAAGGTCACAGACATGTCAAGGTCAAAACTGAACTTTTAAAAATGACTGCTATGTTATTAAAGGTAGCAAAATAGCGCGTATATTAATAATATACTTAACAATTTTTCTAACTCCACACTTGTTTTATTCCTTTCATCGCCAAATTTTGACAGATTTGAATGAATGTTTTACACAATATTAATGATTATTTTATTATAATATAACATAAAAACGATCATAGCCTGATGTAAATTCATTTAACTGTAAGGGTAACAATAAGGTAACCCTTAAATTAAAAGTCACATAATTAGTAAATTCCAAATCACAGTAGTACACTTTGATTCTATTAGTTCAATGAAATTCAAATTACTATATTCTGATTGTTCAGCTCTGTTTAGTTGTAATGGAACATCCATCTATATTTTAATATGAACATGTTAATTTTTTATCAGGTTTGTGACGTCATTAATGACACCACATTAATGACAAAATTGATTAATCCCAGAGATGGTAGTACATACCGCATACAGACCAGCACCAAGTTGTTTTCATTCTGTGACATTTACTTGGAAGAGGTGGGGGTACTTTATTTGAACGAGTGTACGCATAATTGATATCGCCTATTTGATTGAACTGGTCATTAAATAATGTGTCCAATTTTCATTCAAGTCTGTCAAAATCTGGCAGAGATAAAACAAAAGTCAGGTGTTGAGTTAGAAAAATTGTTGAGCAAATGATTACAAAATGACACTGCAAATGCATTTCTTGCATTTCAGGCAACAATAAAATTTGAATTTAATCTTTGAACTGACAATAAAAATAATATTTACATAATGTACACCTTTTGAGAAACGTGTGCGAAAGAGAAAATATGATAGGTTTTGAGGAAGAGGACTATATGAACAGCGGAAAATGAATTACATATAAATGTATAAAATTCTCATGTAAGTAGTTAAAATCACTTTACTGTCATGTATACAAACAAGTATTTAAGCTCAATCAGTAGGGCGTATATCTAAGGATCGCGGGATCGTGAGTTGGCAGTTACTTGTGGGGAAAAGGCTTAGTTACTACTTTCAGCGACTCCAGAACACTGATTAGGTTAATTGATCGCCGTTAAATGACTGAAATACTGTTGAAAGTAACATATATAATATTATATGGAATCTTTCTCCAGCCCCTAAAGAAATGATTTCAAATTTGGTGATGATTCATTGCATGATATATATTTATGTTAATTTGTCCACGCGGTGATGGTTAAATATGACCATTTTAGAAGAACAACTGAAATACTGGTCACAACATAGGTGTACACAGTACATGTACCGTATTAAACTAAACGGAACAGATCTGTAGGATTTCAACTAGTTGATATATACACTATTCCCTTGATTTGCTGTAATATAGTTCTATTTTTTTACTATCGGTCAGGCATTTATCATCACATTTTGGTTTAAACAATACTTTATTCATATATATTTACAACATGAAACGTTACATAGTTACAGCATGAAGGATTGAGTAGAAAGCCAAGCTTATTTGAAACTCTCTCCTTACGTATTTTGGTATTTTATTTCGGTAACATGTTAACTTCACAATAAACAGTATTGTATGTAGACCGGTTAGACATAAAATGAAGGAAAATAAATATACGTGTATTCATTTAGTATTTAAAGCAAATGTAAAGACAAAAAACATATCTATGAGATCGTACAGGAAAGAAAGGACAGAAAAGCAAGAAAAGATAGGTTGTAGTGGTCACTTTAGAGCACTTGGTTATGTTTGACGGACTTGTATCATACTCATAAAGGGTCTGAATTAAGAAATTAGATAATTTGGAGTCGTGTTATGTTTTGAATCTGTTTGTTTGCTGTATATATTTTTGTACGTGTAGAAAGATAGAATTATTTTGTGTGTTTGTGATTGATGAATTACCATATAGCAAAGTATGTAGTGTTATGTTGGAAATTAGTTGGACGCTGTTGAATAATTCCGCGCGCTCTCTTGTGTAAATAGGACAGTTGAAGAAATAGTGGTATGTATTTTCAGCCTCGCCACATGTACATAGTGGGCTATTAACGATGTTCTCGGAAAAGAGGTCTTCATTTATGGAACTACAATGTGTTCTGAGTCTGCAATGGAGAATTTGGTATTTGCGGTCTCCAACATAGTAATGGTCGGGGGCTTTATGTCCTCCAAAAAAGAGTCTCCTTTTAAAGATGGCTAGTGTGGGAGAGTTTCGCAGATCTAGTGGTAATTGATTCCATTCGGTTATGGTTGATGGCAGGAAAGAGTTAGCATATAGTTGTGTATGACACTGAAAGTTTCTGATATCATCACATTTTATGTATTTGCAATAAAGTAGCACATTTCAAGAACTAGATTTTCTCTCACCGAAGCTCTTAATGCGATATTTGCATCATTTTATTCTGAAAATTCAGCAGGCTATTTCTATTTAGATTCTTTTATCGTTGGCTTTGCTTCTATACTCTTACTTCCTGCTCAAAACAAAAGTTGAAAACGAATCAGATCGTAACAATTTACAGATCTGACACTTGGTTTCATACAGGATGTCATTGATAACATTGTAAAAACAAAGCTTGTGTCTTGACACTGAATCATTAGTCATTCAGATGTTTTACAAATACAATTGTAAAAATAAAGGTATAAAAACATCAGAAGGTTGATAAAGAATCTTTTATAATAGTAACATTGAGGCTCATTCAGTGAAATATTGAAGTTATACCCTCCGATATTTTCATGATTACTGACAGATGATGGTTTCAGCTAATCAAAATTATGAAGTATGATGGTTCGATAGTTACCAAGAGATATACAATGCGTAACAATAACTTCCTGCAGGATGAGAAGAGCATGAAAATGATTATTTGAAATTCAAAACGATGGGTTTATAAAAAAAAAAAACAACAAATAATGCCGATTGAATATGTCGGGCTAAGACGTATAGCTTATGAAGTTTTATGGGGTTTATTGGGTTTTTTATATAAGGGTAAGAAGTTATTTCTATATAAGGGTAGTTCATTCTAGCATTCCGCACTGAGTCTAATTGACAATATATTTTTTTAAACGTTTAAGGCTACAATAGCGTAAGCTCACATTTGTTTATTTTATAACATCAGTAGATTTCTTTGTGATACCTTGGTAAGTTTGCTCTACTCGGTTCTATCACCAACCAGTCACTCGGAAATCTAAAGGTGTTTTGCTCCTATATTCACAGTCATAAAGACAATACTAATAACATTTGATATACTATAAAATTCACTGACAATTATCAAGCCTTTTTGAAGTTATGACATCTATAGAACCAACATAAACAAATAGTTTCAAAATTGTAGATATCGGAAACACACCAAGACCGGTTACCAGTTCTTATAATAGCCTAATGTTAATGTGCAAAGAAATACTTTTTTTACCTGATTCAAAAATATGAAAAGTACCATTTTCACGCTAATGGAATGAAAAAAAAAATCTAAGAAATTAAACACACAAAAACCCATAACATTTGCGGTTATCTAATATTTATATTTACACTTTGATACATAGGTAGTATTTCTAAACGCCCACACATTCATGAAAGTGCTACAGCACAAGCGTAAACCACTGGTCCAGGAATAGAGTTTTGATTGACAGCATAGATCATTCTAGATAATGCTTGCGAGAATTTGCACATCTCACAAACAGACTGAATCAAACCGAGTTTGCTGTTTTTACGTCCTCCGAAGGAAACTTTAGATCTGTTAGTACAGTCAAAATATGTTTGCTAGAGATCGACGGGACAAGCAAAATGTGTTCGAGGTATCAGTCGTACAAGCAAACGTGAAATATACATTATATAGATCTGACGCTCAGTTTGAGCCAAAAGTAGTAATTGGATAATCCGAATTCGAGCAAACGAGGTTTGACTGTACTAGTCGACTTTATCAAATATTTCTACCTGTACTGTTTACAAAGACAATCATACAGGTAACCAACCAGCCCTTATGGAAATTATTAGCCTGAAAACGGAAGTTTTAGAAACACGACAAAAACAACTTCCATAAATGAACAAAATATCAGAACGTACGAAAAGTTAAGCTTATTCTATAGAAATAACCTTAGTCGTTTTGAATTTTGCCAGTCTCAAATGCAATTAATCTATTTGAAGTAATTTATTTTAATTCTCAGATTCATAATAATCACCAAAAAATTACAAGTTTGTATTAGAATGTAGCAAAAATGGCGAAGATCTGAAGTTGATAACAAAAATGCACTTACTGAACTTTGACCTTGTGCTGTGACCTTACTATGACCCTTAGAAGGCGACAGCCCCCCTGAAAAGTTTCCAATGTTTATAAAGTTAACAATGAATATGGCTGTCGGGCATTAACAAAAAATGCCATCAAAGGCAATTTTGAGGCCTCTTTTTTGGATATATTGGCAGACTAGTAACTATTTGTACACAATCGCTCCTCTACAATAACGTGACTACGTATCTGATCTAAAAAATAGTGCTAATTTGAATATGTCCTTGACCATTGTGTTCCTCATTTATACTGAGGTTGTCATATGTTAGCAATTTCGGTTTTAATGATGCCCGCTAAAATGTTTTGTAACCTTAGATCTGAGGTAGTCACCTTTTAGGTTGTTCCTGCTGAAAATATTCCTTTCTTGTCAGTATGTGTCTTTAGATATATAATCTATTGAATTGCAAGAATAATACCTTATTCATTATTTACTTGCGTCAAATGTATTTATTGTCTGGTTACAGAAGTATGAAGTGGAGACTTTAGCAATAAACGTTACTGTGAAATAGGCAATAAAATGATTTACTGACAAGTATGCATTTAAAAATTGCTATGTTATTTTTGCATAGTTCGTCATCAAGCAAATACTTTAATTCTAGTGATAATCTTTAAACCAGGAAAATTGAGAGTTAGCTCTATTATTCTTCAAATATGTTTTGAAAAAACATATCGTTTGTTTCCTTAGCACAAGTGTCAGAATATGTTTCTTAGAAAGTTCAAAACTGTGCCAGTTTGATGCAAACGTTTAATATTAAGCTAAAGCACATTCCTGTAGGGGTTTAATATAAAGGGGCTGTGCTCTGTGAAGTTGCTTTTTCCTTGCGGATATTTTCTTTGAGTTTAGATAGTGAGTCCATAAAAAATAATGGCCGTCATGATATAAGCGGGATTTCCATACTTTCTCTGCATTGGATCATATCTTTCTTGCTTGAAGTCTTTAGATATTCGAGACTCAGTGCTAGCAGTTAAAAAGGATGTATTATTTTATTTTAAATTATCTTGAAGTTTCTATTGACAGATTTACAATGCTATTGGTTGCCCTGATGTTTTACCGGATATGCATACTCTCTTTACATGCGATGTAACTCATTACAGACTTGGAGCGGTCTTCTGCGCATGCCCGAAAGTGATTATCAATTGTAGCGCACGGCAAAAATATGCATATTTTTGCATGTCCGCATGCATTTAGTGTACAATATGCATAAAGTACTGACTAAAGGTTAGGGTTAGTATCACCATGGTTACAAAATATATACATTTAAGATATTTTCGTTCTAATTTAGTTAATCCGGTATGTACCGGAGTCTGTAATTTATACCGGCGCTCCAAGTCTGCATTGAGTCACAGTCCTTTACGTGTGGCAAAAAGACCTTTAAACGAAATGATTTCGTTTAAACGAAATAGTTATTTCGTTAAAACGAAATGATTTCGTTCGTTTAAACGAAACGAAATCAAAAAAGTCTCACATTACCTAAGTGGAAAAAAAGTGCGTAACATGTCACTTTAGGGGCACCGTAGGTTAAAGATAGATATGTTATTTATAATATCTTACCTGAGAGGCCGGCTTTATTCCCAAGTCTAGATCCACTCACAAAACAAATATAAAACTCGTTCCTTATATTTGAAAATGTGATATTTTTCATTTTGTCTGTCAAAAGAGGGTTTTCTTCAAACTTCAAATAGCTGTTGTATATATATATTTTTTTTCGAACTTGAATAACATCTATTTCATATTCTCATAGGACGCGGTTCTTTGTCACTGAAATTGCTGTTTTAAGTTATAATATACGAAAATTATTACGTAACTATCATGCAACTAATATGATGAAATATAGGTTATCTTGGTGATCAAGACCAGATAAATGTTACTGAAGCACATAAGATGTCTTTGATGTGACTTACTTTAATGCCCTTCTGTCATCAATGCCATCATTAGTACGCACTCGGATTATTATATCACGTGGCGGAGTTAGTTTGTAAATAAAAAATCATATTACACAAAATCTAAAATTTTGAATAAAATATTCAGAATATCCTTTGGAACTTTGACAGACATTTTCTTTTAAAACGATATTATAGATATAAAAATCTAAATTCGTAAGATCTGGATCAAGTCAAGTAATTACAATTGGAATTTTTTTTGCTTGTATATCTCTAATGGTTATATTCTCGTATTTTTAATATAATCGAAAATGTAATCAACTTGAATTCCTCCAAAAATAGATCATAGTCTAACCACAGATAAAGAATATGAGTTTAAACACCCCTCCCCGCTACCAATTTAACCGCTGCGATCATTACTCCATCACTTAAATATTGTTAAATATAAACTTTAAAATTAAAAGAATCAAAAGAAATAAGCAAGAGGCTTGTATCGCTCACCTGAGTAATTGGGCATTCAGCCTCCAAAGCGTTAACAGGCTTTTCCCTTGATTTGACCCGGTGACGTAGTTTTTGACCCACATGATTCAGATTGGTACATGGCGTAGAGATCATCAAGATGAACATTGTGGCCAACTTTCGTGAAGATGGGATCTTCAGTGTGGCCTCTATAGTGTTAACAGGCTTTTCATATGATTTGAGCACGTAACCTAGTTTTTGACCCCAAATAACCCAGATTTGAGCTTGATTTAGGGATCATCAGGATAAACATTCTGACCATGTTTCTCTAGAGTGTTACCAAGCTTAACAATTTCTTAAAAGGGGTAACATATTTTTTGACTCCACATAACCCAGTTTCACAGTATCCTAAGAATCATCAGGATAAACATTTCGACCAAGTTTCATGAAGATAGAACCATAAATGTGCCTCGAGAGTGTCAACACGCTTTTCCTTTGACATAGCCTAATGACCTATTTTTAGTTTCTCACATAACCCAGTTTTGAACTTGGCCTGGAGATCATTAAGATGAACATTCTGACCAACTTTCATGATGATGGGTTCATAAATGTGGCCTAAAGTATGTTAACAAACTTTTCCTTAGATTTGATCAGGCGACTAGTTCTAACACCACATAATCAAGATATGTACTTGACCTAAAGGTCATCAAATAAATATGCTGACCAAGTCTGATGAAGATGGGATCATAAATGTTGCCTTTAGAATGTTTACAAGCTTTTCCTTTGATTTGACCGAAGTTTTTAACCCCACATAACCCAGATTCAAACTTGATCTAGAAGTCATCCAGACAAAGATTCTTACAAATTCTCATGAACCTCAAACTTAAAATGTGGACTCTATGGTGTAAGCAAGATTTCCATTTGATCGAGCTTAGTGACCTAGTTTATAACCCCACATAATCATTTTTCAGACTTGGCATAAAAATCATCAAGATAAACATTTTCCCAAGTTTCATTAGAATATGGCCATAAATGTACCCTCTAAAACGTTAACAAATTTTTCCTTTGATTTGACCGGACGACCTAGTTTTCGACCCCACGCGACCTATATTTAATTTTTACCTAGACGACATCAAGACAAACAATTTTTCTCTGGCCTACTGACTTAGGTTTTTGACTCCACATGACCCAGTTTCAAACTTGACCCAGAGATCACAATGACAAACATTCTGATTAAGTTTTTTAAAAAAAAGATTGGGTCACAACTGTGGTCTCTAGAGTGTTTACAGGGAAAATGTTGATGAACGAATCACGACGCACGATGCACCACGACGAACACCGGACAATGACTGCACATTAAAGCTAAGAAAACATTTTTAAGATGATAATTATCTATTTGAGCAGCCTTAGTAGAAGGTCACACAAGAACCATTTGTGTAAAATTATTTTAAAAGCGGACCAGCAGTGCTTTAAAGTTTCCACCATATAAATATAGGGAAAGTGACCATGCCCTCTGGTGGCCATGTTTTTAAATGATTCAGAATAATTTGAACAATCCTCATAGAGGGTCATACAAGGGCAACTTTTGAGAAATTATTTCAAAATAGGATAAGCGGTTTAGGAGAAGATATTGTTTGAAAAATTTTTTATTTCTAGCTCTTACTGCCCCTATGCGCAACAAAGCGAAACTTTTTAAACCACTTTCTTAGAATACCATCCAAAGAATATCCAGACAAAGTTCCATCAAAATTCAATCAGTGGTTTTGGAGAAGATGTCGTTTAAAGAATTTTTGACGATGGACGGATGTTTGTTTGAAAAAAAAATTCTACAAACATGTATCAGTTAAAAATATTCAAATATACCAAAGTATCTCTAACCTGGTTTCTCGTTCTTTGCACAAATTATGTGTTCTGATGAACGTTTAAATATTTATGGAAAACGCTTGAAGATCAAAACATGTTTTGAGCCGTGCCATGAGAAAACCAACATAGTGGCTTTGCGACCAGCATGGGTCAAGACCAGCCTGCGCATCCGCGCAGTCTGGTCAGGATCCATGCTGTTCGCTAACAGTTTCTCTAATTCCAATAGGCTTTGAAAGCGAACAGCATGGATCCTGACCAGACTGCGCGGATGCTCAGGCTGGTCTGGATCCATGCTGGTCGCAAAGCCACTATGTTGTTTTTCTCATGGCACGGCTCTTTTATCTACTTAACATGATATTATTTATTGCTCGGTGCACTTGCGTCTATATTACGACCGCATAAGTCGCATGCTTTCTACTGTTTAACCTTTTTATGATTCTTGGTTGGAATTAAGATAAAATCGTGGTTATGTTTAGATGATTTATCATTTTAACTCGTCTGAAGGATCAAAATCATGTTTATTTGCAAAGATAATACACGCTGTTCAATGTGCTTCATTCTGCTCACATTATGGTATGAGAAAACCAACATTGTGCTTTTGCACTGGATCCATGCTGGTCGCAAATGCACTATGTTGGTTTTCTCATGGCTTTTGATGTGTTAAAAGTCATTTTCAGCAGCATACATGCAATGTAACCTGAGATCGTTAACCTATATAGTGTTCAATAATTATAATTGTGAGCATTCAGTGTTACAGTTTCCAGCAGTATCGGCACATGATGATTGCACGGGAGGAATAAGACAGATGTACTTGCTTTGCTGGAACTTATTTGTTTCTTCTATCCTAGATGATGGTTTTCGTACTTTCCCCATTAAATCATAATTTTAAACGTTTACGTTTCCTAATTAAAGATATATACAGAATAACCTCTGATTTCTGATCCAAATCACATAGTTCTCAAAACACCAAAAAATCACTGTAATTATCAATACACAGATTGGTCTTTTTGTTTTGCAAAATGACAACTTTCTTAAAGTTATCTTTTCAAAGTGTTTTCTTTAAAAAATACTTATCATTACAAATTTAAAATAGAAGTGTTCCACCAAAACAGATATGTTTTGATAATTCAAGCATCAAGGTTTCGATAACTACTATATCAGTAATTCAGAGTGATTAAGAATTACCGCTATCACCAAAACGATTGTTCTTATAAAATAAGGCACGCCCGTGTAACATAATAAGAAAATCTATCTTTAGTTTGCAAATGGTGGTAACCTGCCATGATATGTTATGTCAGTCAGAATATGACAATGATGCCTATTCAGTTCAATAAATAGTTCGTCTAGTTGGCCTACTTCTTTGACTAAGTATTTCCTCACTAATTTTGCACATTAGAATTATGATCTGAAACAGTATGCTCTATGCAAGTTCCGTAACTATAATGAAATTCAGTAAAAAAATATCAGATAGAAGACGAAAGGGTCAGTTGCTATTAATCTGTTATTCTGCTTAACCCTTATCCTGCTAAGTTTGTCCATCTTTTAATTTGAACAGTGCCGTTTACTGTTAAAATGGGCGAGTACCTAAAAGATACTGACTGAAAGGCGGACAGTACAAATCATGACCAGACTGCACGTTTGTGCAGGCTGATCATGATCAACACTGGTCATAAAGGTAGAATCAATCGTGTCCAGCATGATCATATTTGCATACTACTAGTACAATGTTGATATTAAATGTAAATGAAAACAAAATGTAAGAGAGCATTGATAATAGACAGAACTACATATTTTAGTTGATGATAAGAGAAGAAATATTGAAAACGACTGCTAAGCTTTTAACAGCGTGACTATCAGGTTTCCCAGCAAATCGTTTTATGTCATATTTAAAAGGGCTAATATTTGCAAGATATCCACTTTCCATTAAAATTGTAACCAGAAAGTATGTACAGTTGATTATAATAATTAAACGACATAAATAAGGGATTGAATTCAAGTTGAAACTAGTTTGCCGTTTTATACAATAGTAGGTAAATTTTGAGTGGTTAATGGAAAATGTGGTAAGTAAATACGTTTTAATCATTCTAGAATTTTCTGATACAATACAGATGTTTTTGCTTCTACTCGAAAGAAAACATCCTTTCTTTATACAATGTTCAATTTAAAGATTAGATAGGACCAAAATAAATGAAATTGACTGTGTGATGTTTAAAATGTTAAACTATTTACTTTTTCATCCGAAGTTTCTGTTTTCCACATTTCGTTCCCATGGTTACTGTAAGCAATTTTCTTGTTCTGTAACGTCATATGAAAATAGTGCTAATTGGTAAATGTTTCTTCATTTGCACATTGTTTCTAATGCAGCTAAATATATCAATGTAAGCACTGAAGTGGTTCAGTCACACTCAGAACGGAACTATAGAAACAGTTAGTCCAAGAGCCTTTAGATTAAAATTGAATACAAAGTATAATATTTAACGAATAATGAAGAGTTTACATTAAGTTTGTAGATGAAAACGATCTTGAATTTAACGTCATGGACCAGGTCAACTTTGCTAGGTAAACAGGAAACATAGCAAGTAAAATTGTTTCAATGAAAATAATTGCACAACTACCGATAAGATTAAAGTCTGCATTATTGTGACAGTCATAATCGAGGAGTTGTTTATAAATAAATCCAAATATTAATATATAATTATTTTCATGATGAAGTGTGATGTATTTTTAAGAGAAATACTTCATGATGCTTTTCTCAGTATTACACTACAAGGTGGACGGAGAACGTCTAGTCTTGCACCTTGCCTATTCGTACAATTTAAATTAAGCCACTGGTGCTCTGAGGTAAGATCGGTTGTTGACCGACCACATTGGTGTATTGAATATGCTTTAATTGTATGTTTTATGTATACAACTAGGTATTTCTTGATAAGTGATAGACTTTTACCACCATTGCTAGAAATGTCTTTGCTAGTAGCACCATTGCCAGAAGTGTCTTTGCTAGTAGCACTATTGCCAGAAATGTCTTTGCTAGTAGCACCATTGCTAAAAGTGTCTTTGCTAGAAGCACTATTGCCAGAAGTGTCTTTGCTAGTAGCACCATTGCCAGAAGTGTCTTTGCTAGTATCACCATTGCTAGAAGTGTCTTTGCTAGTAGCACTATTGCTAGAAATGTCTTTGCTAGTAGCATCATTGCTGGAAATGTCTTTGCTAGTAGCACTATTGCCAGAAGTGTCTTTGCTAGTAGCACCATTGCCAGAAGTGTCTTTGCTAGTATCACCATTGCTAGAAGTGTCTTTGCTAGTAGCACTATTGCTAGAAATGTCTTTGCTAGTAGATCTAGCATCATTGCTGGAAACGTCTTTGTAGCACTATTGCCAGAAGTGTCTTTGCTAGTAGCATCATTGCTAGAAGTGTCTTTGCCAGTAGCACTATTGCTAGAAATGTCTTTGCTAGTAGCACCATTGCTAGAAATGTCTTTGCTAGTAGCATCATTGCTAGAAGTGTCTTTGCCAGTAGCACTATTGCCAGAAGTGTCTTTGCTAGTAGCACCATTGCTATAAAGTTTCTTTGCTAGTAGCACCATAGCTAGAAGTGTCTTTGCTAGTACCACCATCGCTAGAAGTGTCTTTGCTAGTAGCACCATTGTTAGTAGCATCATTGCTGGAAGTGTCTTTGCTAGTAGCACTATTGCTAGAAGTGTCTTTGCTAGTAGCACCATTGCTAGAAGTGTCTTTGCTAGTAGCATCATTGCTAGAAGTGTCTTTGCTAGTAGCACTATTGCTAGAAGTGTCTTTGCTAGTAGCACCATTGCTAGAAGTGTCTTTGCTAGTAGCACCATTGCTAGAAGTGTCTTTGCTAGTAGCATCATTGCTAGAAGTGACTTTGCTAGTAGCACTATTGCTAGAAGTGTCTTTGCTAGTAGCACTATTGCCAGAAGTGTCTTTGCTAGTAGCACCATTGCTAGAAGTGTCTTTGCTAGTAGCACCATCGCTAGAAGTGTCTTTGCTAGTAGCACCATTACTAGAAGTGTCTTTGCTAGTAAGACCATTGCTAAAAGTGTCTTTGCTAGTAGCATCATTGCTAGAAGTGTCTTTGCTAGTATCACTATTGCTAGAAGTGTCTTTGCTAGTATCATTATTACCAGAATTTTTTTTGCCTCTAGCATCATTGCTAGAAGTGTCTTTTTGGTAGACTCAGCTTGTAGTATCAGTCTAGTAGCATAATTGTTAGGAGTATTATTGCTTTATGTAGCACTGTTTGCAACATCATTGCTAGCTCTAATTTTGTTGATAAATTGTTTGGCGTTACACAGATGTCTGTCACTTTATTTCATAGTTTCACCTTATAAATTCAATATAACTTGTACATTATGAAACGTGAAATTAATTAATAAAATGTCTTCCATGTATTGTACTGATTCACATTCATAGAGATTCTCAGTATCATAAATGCGATTCAGAAGAAGTGCTTATTCGATAAAATGGCAATAATATTGAACTTCCTGCAATTTCAAAATGTTATAAATGATCTAATTCTAGAAATAAAACAAAGTTATGTGGCTTATAATATTTCAATCATTGACGAGAAAACCGAATACTAGTATCTAACTTATTTTACTCACATTTTCATTTTTCAGTGTCACATATACATATTAAACAATTTAACGTGTTCATTTCAACCAATTTTGGCATAAAATATGTTTACGTTATAACATCGTTTAATGGTTCAAAATCCTAGCTATCCACTGCCAATATCGTACGAGAAGAGAATGATAAAAACGAATTTAAAATGAGCTCTTTTCCGGTTAAAAGCGTACTACTTTCTGCACTAATAGTAATTTAATACACATGTTAATTAAACGTCGGATCTTGGATCTGCTTAACCCTTATCTTGCTAAATTTCTCTAGTGATCTTTCACATCTTTCAATTTTAAACAGTACCATTAACCGTTAAAAGAGGTGCATACCAAAAAGATACTAGCTGAATGGCGAACAGTGCAGGTAATATCTGATCAGACTGCACGGATATGCAGACTGATCACGACCTGCATTGGTCGCAAAGGCAAAATCAAACGTGCCCCGTAGGATAAGGGTTAAATGTTGTCTTTTAGTAACTCTAAAGTATGAAGGAGTCCGGTTTGTTTAATTCTGTTAACTGTTTTCTTGTTTAGGGTGAGCCTATTATTTTAAGGGGTCATACGTCGCTTTACATGTAATTGCGCTCTGTGTATCACTAAGGTTTCATGTATCTCTCCATTTGAACACATCTGATGATCCCTGTAAATTGTTTTTTGATGCTAGAAACATGTGCAAATGTTGAGTTCTGCTGTACCCTGGGGTAGAGGGCGTGGACAGTAGAAAGCATTTCCATGTTTCTATCGTCTATGAACAAGCTCAATCAAGCAGAACCTGCAACATTGTCATTTTTGTTGCGTTAGGCCGACCTGTAGAGTTTCCGCATTTTCTATTTTCCTTAACACACGTCTGGTAAACTGCAGAGCTACCTCTTCAAGAGGAATATGGGAAACTGCCCTGTCGCAACTTCCGAGGTAGTGCACGTCGCGATGGAAGAACATCAACAAAGGTGAGTGTCATCATATTTTTTGCATTTTTACAAGCAGTGCATGTATCGAATATCAAAAATCGGGGAATGGTAGGCGACGTAGATATGAGTTAACTTTACAGAGAACTTTAAGTTTGCTAATTCATTCTTAATTTGTGGTCGTGGTGATGTTTACCAACAAGCTGATTTAGCAGTGAATTTGGCCATTTCGTCATGAAAGCACTTTCATTGTCAAATATTTGCATTTTAACTAATACCAAAAAGCAAATCTAGAATAGAATAGCTGGAAAATATACAATGCATTTGGAAATAAAATATGTACCGAATATGGTTCGGGAGTAAAATTATTCTCTTTTTATTGTGAGAGATAGCTCTGTCGTGAAGGAGATAGTCATGTCGCTAAGGAGATAGCTCTGTGTTGCATTAACAGATACAATTCAATTATACCATTTTTATATTTATACATCATCTATATAATACATATTGAATATTGTCTTATATTTATTTTGCTTGTTTTTTTTTTATCTAATGCCGTTTTAACAAGTACTTCAGGATTTAGCACCAGTACTAACTTGTTCTCAGCAACTAACTAATCAAGTCCTCCTACAGACACATTGAACAATAGTCAGGGGGTTCAAACTCAAAGCTCATGATCAATAGATCTGCACATTCACTATTGATCTAAGCGAGCGGGTTATATTTTCTTACAATCGGCATGTGCTTCTTTTTCTTTAAAAAAAGATAAATTCAGTTAGAGAAAAATTGATGCGTGAAATTATCTTGAAAAGCAAGGGTTGCCTGTAACTTTAGTGGGTGGAAGCGGCTCTGATACTTGTTTACACTACCTATTACACTATATTATATTCAGATATGATTTTACAAGGCTTGTAAAATCATTTCTGAATATAATGATACAATAATTGCTTTTCGTTGAGGACACGACCATTTTGTTTGAACGTACCGGTAAATTAAATATACTTTGTACAAATATAAGAGTCGCTGTGACTTTATCATCGTACAAGCACGTTCAAATGCACTAATGAATCTAAAATCTGAAAGTTGTAAACAGTCATGCTGATTTACGAGTTAGATAAACTTTATAGGACAACTTAACATGGAGGCTTATCATAATGCATTTAGTGTTTTTACAATGTACGCATTTAATTAGCAACCTCAATTAAACATACAATTACTGACATAATTACTACAGTGATCGAATTCTAAATTTAAGAACTTTCTTTATAATTGAAATTCTAATATTCTAGGCTATTTTCATTTCTATTAATTTACCTTTTATGTGAACCGATCAGACGCCTTTGTCGAAAGGGTCGTTACTTCAGATTTAAATTCGCTAGCATAAAATTGCGTGCAAACGGCAAAAAGGCAGTTTCGCGCGGGCTTTTATTCATAAATCGCCAGCATCGCATTTGTCTCTATTATGTACCGCATGTCAATAAAAATGGCCGAGTGGTTAAGGTCGCTGACTTCAAATCACTTGCCTCTCATTGATGTGGGTTCGAGCCTCACTCGGGGCGTTGAATTCTTCATGTGAGGAAGCCATCCAGCTGGCTTACGGAAGGTCGGTCGTTCTACCCAGGTGCCCGCTCGTGATGAAATCATGCACGGAGGGGTACCTGGGGTCTTCCTCCACCATTAAAAAGCTGGAGAGTCGCCATATGACCTGTCATGTGTCGGTGCGACGTTAAATCCAACAACAAAATAATTGACACTATGGTTTGGTGAAGTGTTAAAGAGTATGAAAAGTCGCTTGTCCAACCACTCTTAAGCAAACAATGGCAGGTGCAAATAATCACGAATAGACAGATCCAAAACTGTCAACCATTAATGTTTACAAAAAAAAAAAAAACAGACTGTCCAATCTGGACTGCCAAATGCGACTGACCTAGTTTACACAACAGACATGTGCGTTTTGTTTGTGATACCGCATATGAGCATGTGGTATGAATAGAACAGCAATGGGGTGGAGTGTGTGTGTGTGTGGGGGGGGGGGGGGATTATGTGTACGTTACTAACCGATTAGGAGGCGTTCATGAATTGAAAATACCCGCGCTCGTGCGAATCGTGTTTCCGCACGACCGCGAGTATTTTTAATTTATGAACACCGATCTAAGAGGAAAGTGACTGACTTACAAAATGTAATATTAATTTGTTACTTTTTATTAGCTCACCAGAGCACAAAGTGCTCAAGGTGAGCTATTGTGATCGGTCATTGTCCGGCGTCCGCCGTCGTGCGTCGTCCGTCCGTCAACATTTGCCTTGTAACCCAGTCTTTATGAAACTTGGTCAGAATGTTAGTCTTGATGATCTCTAGGTCAGTTTTTAAACTGGAATATGTTGGGTCAAAAAGTAGGTCAGTAGGACAGATCAAAGGATAAGCTTGTGAGCAGTCTAGAGGCAATCAATCTAAATTTTATGAATATCCAGTGTAACATGCAGACCCTACTGCGTACACAAGGTTTTCCTTTCAAATGACCAGGTGACCTAGTTTTTTTATCCAAGATGATCCATATTTCAATTTTATCTAGATTTCATCAAGACAAATATTTTGATCAAATTCATGAAGATCCGGTATAAAATGCACTTCCGATTGCAAACAATTTTTTTTTTAAATTTTTCCTAGTGGCTTAGTTTTTTATCCAAGATAACCCATATTAAAAGTTGACCTCATGAAAAACCTTTATCAAAACAATTCTTGTAAAATTCAATCATATGTAACTCAATTGGAACAATAACTTTATATTATTTCAATAAGGACAATACTAAGTAAATATTAAAACGTTTAAACTATGAACACAGAGCTGTGTACATGCAACACAGAGCTATCTCCTTAGCGACATGACTATCTCCTTCACGACAGAGCTATCTCTCACAATAAAAAGGTGAATAATTTTACCCCTGAACAATTCTCAGTACATATTTTATTTCCAAATGCATTGCATATTTTACAGCTATCTCACGCCTACTCGGTTTGCTTCTTAATATTAGTTAAAATGCAAATATTTGACAATGAAAGTGCCTTCATAACGAAATGGCCAAATTTACTGCTAAATCAGCTTGTTGGTAAACATTACCACGACCATAAATTAAGAAGGAATTAGCAAACTTTAAGTTCTCTGTAAAGTTAAATCATATCTACGTCGCCTACCATTCCCCGATTTTTGATATTCGATACACTGCTTGTAAAAATGCAAAAAATATGATGACACTCACCTTTGTTGATGTTCATTTATCGCGACATGCACTACCTCGGAAGTTGCGACAGGGCAGTTTACCAGATACCTCTTAAAGAGGTAGCTCTGTAGTTTACCAGGCGTGTTAACAGGAAGGTTTCTGTTCAGATATAGTCATTGTATAATACAGCCCTAGCAAAAAAGAAAGGTGCGTTTGTACACGCACATAAATATCTGTATTAAGCAGAAGGTCTTTAAGTAACCCTATCCTTTATTGTTTGTAATTTTAGGGTAATTGTGAAACAGTTTCTTCGACGTATGGCAGCTCATTCTTAATAACATTCACCGTCAGGGTATGGGGTAAGAGAGACCTGTTTCACAATATGAAATGATTAGCACACAGCAAGGGAGCGTCTTGTTCCTGTTACGTATGACGCGGACAGGGAGCGAACCGACTGTTTGCACCTGAAGCATGCGTAGTATCGCCGGATCGGTATAACAGTAGATAAAAGTAAATTTCTGTAGTTGACTATTTATCGGTATAATGCTGTACAAAAGCATCCTCTTGCAAAATATTTCCTAATAAATAGTTCAACTGGGTACCATGTAAACGAGGGTTTTCCGTACTGAAGTTTTTTTCCTTGTGCAAACTCAGACGCGTATGACAATTTTACGGACGGAATCTAAGAGTAGCCGTAGGCTTCACAGTATAGATTCTCATTATCTCTATATTATCAACTTGTACTGTTATTAGCTTCTACTGATTCTTTGCGATGTCGTCGATGTCGTTTGTAATAAAGGTTTGCAATGATTCTTTTTCTCAATGAATGCATGCTGCTTGCACTTTTGTTGTGCACTTCATATTGTGTATTAATGAGATTATCATTAGACGCTGCTCAAAATAACGCGATAACAGCCGTAAAAGTGCATTACAAATCACCTTGGAGTATGTTAATCATAACATTCAAAATTTCTGGCTAAGAATACGTTAATTTCGGAAAAATATAAGTAGATTAGATTGGTTTGGGTAAGTATGGGCTAAATGGCTGAGTGGCAATGATCGCTGACTTCAAATCACGTGTCCCTCACCCATGTGGGTTCTAAACCTCGTTTGGGGTGTAGATTTCTTTCCGTGATTCCGTGACAAAGTGTTTATAGAAAATGAACACGACCTGGCAGTAATAATTATCAATCATATATTATACATGTATAAAAATTTACACTATTTTATCAAAGTGAGCCATACTGTTATAAAATCTAATTATAAGGTCTTCAAACACAACAAAAAAATAATACAATTGAGCCGCACCATGAGAAAACCAACATAGTGCGTTTGCGACCAGCATGGATCCAGACCAGCCTACGCATCCGCGCAGTCTGTTCAGGATCCATGCAAATCGCTAAAGGTTTCTCTAACTGCAATAAAATTTGAAAGCGAACAGCATGGACCCTGATCCGCGCAGGCTGGTCTTGATCCCTGTTGGTCGCAAACGCACTATGTTGGTTTTGTCATGGTGCGGCTCAATTAGTGACTGTGTTCGTTATAAGTGACAGTCAATCTTTTGCAACGTTATGATATTTCCATTTTTTCAAATAGAATGAGAACCAGTTTTGCGTCTTCTCGGGGAACAGAGAGAGAATATGTAAATGCAATATTTCCATTTTGATAAATTTTATCATTTAAACCTAAGAGAAGGGTATTTGTAGACATTAAATTCATTCAATTTTTAGAAACATGTACATGTTTATCCTAAAACCTGTTATTTCAAGTAGACCGTATTACAGTTAAAATGAGGACACATATATACATATTAGAATGGCACTTAGAGACTAAATGGAATTTAACGTCTTCAGTAATAGATGTTTTGATGTATTTTCTTAGAATAAGTGATTTAATATGCGAAAATGATATTTTTAAAACGTTGTCGTAAAGTCCAGTGGTTTTCATAGTTCTTCTAAAATTATATATGACTACCAGTCCCCACATGATAACTAGTGTTTACTGTATACGTAAGGTATCACACAACTAGCACTTATATCAATATTTGTAATTTTTTGTCATTCTACTCGTAAGGCCACGTACGGCAAAACTCTTGACCTCTACGAATAGGTGGTGAAATTAAAGCTAGGCCCTTCTGAAAATCACTAGATAGTAAATGTCAAAAATGCTACATACCGTATGTTATATGCTACATACCTGATGCTAAATGTCAAATACTAAGTGTCAAAAAGCTAATGCTAGTTTCCAAATAACTATTGCTCATCGTAAAATTCTTTAACTTGGAGTTAATGATCTGCATCCCATTAACTAATTAATGTAACTTTAAATTATTTGAAAACATATTTTGTTCTACCAGTCTGATTTGAAGTAATAACATATTCTACTGGTCATGGGAATAGGGCAACAAAATGTTTAAATGTTTTAAAAACGTTTCTAACAGGGACAAAGTTATAAAATGAAGGCCACTGATGTATTCAGCGTTTTTATTGAAAAAGCAATAAGCATTTGTCATATATTGTTCTGCATTGCGTAATTAATAAAAATATTCATCATTGAATAATTACTGTTTTGCAATAACTAGCATGGCGCATCGGCCTTCCATACATACCTAAGGCTATGAAATTTACTTTGTTACACGGTCTGAACGTATAAATTGTCTGTATCTTAACGTATAAAGTTGAACCTCCCCTTGGAATGCAACATTTAAAACAAATAACCATGATTAATGTAACAATACAAAACTGATGCTATTATAAATACAGTCGTCAACGGTCATTTAAACGCTACGACCCAATGTATCATGGCGCCAGAAATAACGCGACCAATTAAGCGGTTATTTTACCCGCTTCCGGTTATCGGACTAGATTCTGAACCATGCACTTTTTTTTGTTAATAATAAGATATATAATAAAAGATCTTGAACATTACAAACATGTAAATATAAATGCAGATATAAAATCAAATAAATGCAACGGAAAAATACACTTACAGACTTATATTATGACAGGTTCGTCTGTACTTTTATATCACGATATGACTTATTGAAAAAAAAAAGTTTTCGTTTTGCTTTTGAAAAAGTACAGACCTTTATATTTAACGTGATCTTCCGATTAACTTAAACATTGAATATAAATTAACTCTATGCCCGATGATAATTTCATTTTTTGTTTCATTTATTACAGAGAAAATGAAGAAGAGGACAAATTATCGCCATGGATGTGCATGATAATGAACAGTGAATTGGTTTTCATGACAACGGTGTCTAGTGTACGTCATTCATTCCGTTTTTGTTAAGAAGATGACTGATGGTTATATTGCCTTATATTTCCACATTCATTCATTCCCTACAGCGATAGCACATTAGCTGCATTATCTACCTTGAAAGATGGAGAACTTAGTCGTTTCCGAAATATACAATGCTACGCCATCCTACACGGAAAATATATCTGAAATGCAAAACATTGGCAAATACGAACGAGTGAAGGATATTCTACTGACGTACATAGTTCCTCTGATTATTATCACAGGGTTAATTGGGAATACAATTTGTTTTATAGTATTCGTTGCTTCATCTTTGAAACGGATCTCAACAAGCGTGTATTTGGCGGCACTTGCTTTTTCAGATACCGGATTCCTTGTTTGCCTTGGAATAGGATGGCTAGAATCCCTCGGAATAAGATTATTTCACAAGGAAGGTATTTGTCAAATTACTGTCTATTCGTCGTTTGTATTCAGTTTTACCTCGATCTGGTTTGTGAATGCCTTTACGCTAGAAATGTACATAGCGGTGTTTCATCCACAGAAAAGTTCGAAACTCTGCCTTCCTAGAAGTGCAAGAAAATTTGTTGGCGCCTTATCAGTTGTCGGGGGCTTGATGTATATTCACGCTTTCGTTATTGCCAAGGTTGTTAAATATCCCGGGACCAATACAGAAGTGTGTCTTGTTATGCCTAAGGATGAGAAGACAGCTATGATCCTGTCCGTAATTGATACAGTTCTTACACTTGTTGTGCCTTTTACCATGATTTTATTCATGATTACGCGTCTCTTCGTCCACATATCAAAGTTCTACAAGGTGGAATTGGAGAGCTCTGTCAATTCGACTGCAGGTGAGACAAACAGTGGGCAGTCGGAGAACCAACAAAACAGAAGTGAAAGTGCCACACATCCTACTATTAGACAAGCCACTGAAGCACAGACAAAACTTACACGGATGCTTGTTGTCACGGTTGTAGTGTTTTTAGTATTGAACCTGCCAAGTCATGCGATAAAAGTTCAATTTCTTTTCCGATCAATGCTTTCAGAGAATGTGCAATTTACGGAGACGGAAGGATTCATACAGGTTATATTCCAGATTTTGTATTACGCGAACTTTTCAGTGAACTTCTTGCTGTACAGCGCATGCGGACGGAGCTTCCGAAGCGCAATGCTTCGATTGTCACTGAACTTGCGATACGGCTCGTGTCGAAAGATATTTGACTGTAATCGTAAAATTAAGAAGTTAGGTGGTCTAAACAAAATGGCAACTAGCGATATATCACACAATGAGATGGAAGACGTTCAACAACATTCCCGGCTAGTTGATATACATCTGAACGAAATTCGCTTCTCACAGCTTCCGTCCATAGGGAGTGAATTTGTTTGCCAGTCACCGCCATGTTTACTGGCGTTTGAATCAGAGCAGTTGCTAGAAGAAGGACCGGGAAAATGAAATGAATCAAAAATACGTTTTCATTGACTAATATAAATGAACTATGACTAATATATAGGAATAAGCGATAACGAATGGTACACAATATTACGCGCCAACTTCACAGACCTTATTAGTGGTTACATTCTGTATCGATTGCACAAAGAGTGTGACAAATTGCACTATTATGTATTGCTACGGATAACATACGTGCTGATCACATACATAAATTACCAAAGCCTCTTAGATATTTACATAAAAGTCAATCGGTATAAATGTACAGAATCTAGATACTCTGAAACGTTTTGAAAAGGCGCGGTTTTTGAGTTCTAACAAAATGTATTGGAAGTATTCTAAATATAATGTTTTAATAACAATGTGCTTTTAAACCTATCCTGTAAAACTTTCTACATTTAGTGTTAAGAACACTCATGTGTGAAAATAAGTATGACTTAATGTGAAAAACTGAAAATCATGTTTTTTTTTATTTGTGATAAATTCTTTGCGATTTGTGAGGTAAAATAATGGAAATCTGACGGGCTGAAGAAAAACAACACTTTTTCTTTCACAGATACAGATTTTTTAAATTGCGATAAAAAGGTTGATTTGTCATACATTACGAAAGATTAGGATCCTTCTTGTAAAATATTTTAAAATAGTGCAATTTTGACTCATTCTAAAACAGACAACAAAACATACTTAAGGAGAGTTCTTATATGACTTAAATACAAAGTTGATAAGCATGAATACAGGTTGCGTTGCAAAAACCTACTTCAAAGGCGTCAACAATTACAAAAAAAATCAACCTGTTTAAAGGGTTCTGATGATCTTTCCCGCATATCAGGTGAAATCCAGAGAGTTAACAAATTCAGCGTCATTTTGTGATTTTCAGTCTCCTGAAGAATACTTAAACGTGAAAATGAGTTTTTCTTCGTACATCTTACACAAGCAAGAGTGACTTACTGTGCTAGGCCATCAAACAAAACTTGAATGAAACCTATGATTCAAATTTTAACTATGTTGTGTGCGTTTTCAAAGCGTTTCAGTGTACTTCTTTGCATAAATTGTCTTGCTATAATTACAACACAGTCATTGATTTCGAAATATTTTTGTTTAAGTCTATGTTGTACAGCTTTAATTTTTGTTGTTAAAATATCCTTGTTTCTGAACTGAAAAGGGGTTCTGAGAGGCCTCCATGGCGGAGTGATTAAGATCGCCAACTTTGAATCACGTGTCTCTCACCGATTCGAGTCCGAAGCCTCGCTACACACGAGGAGGCCATCCAGCAGGAAAGTCGGTGGCTCTGTCATGGTGCTCGCCAAGGCCTGTAATAATACCTGGTGGGTCATTACCTTGGATCTTTCTCTACCATCAAAAGCTGGAAAAGTCGCCGATTGGCCTCAATTGTGTTGGTATGACTCTGAATCTGACAAAACATGTTTACATAAATTTTTGAGCGTGAAACAGTTTTCAAGAATAGGAATTTAGAAAAATCTGGGGCGATTTATGTTGAACCTTTACCTAACCTGAGAGAGACGTGCTCGTAGTGTGCTATTGGGGTTAGTCACTGTTAGTTTGGCGTTTGCCCAAACTTATTTTCAAATGACATCTCCTTTGAAACTGTTTGGTGGAAGTATATAATTTTTTTTTTGCTTGGATGTTTCTTGGGTAGTTCTTTTCCAGTCACTCAGCACAATCCATTCCATGCATAATTCTGGTTCGATGGTAACCGAAAATAAAGACTTCTCCTAAGAAACCGCAAGGTAGAGAGCTTCGATACTGTGTATTTAGTATTGTGTCAAAAGTGTTTGCCATTTTTTCAGGTCATGCCGTTTGGGTCAAACTTAGCCCGCCACGTGGTTCACTTGTTTTACATAGGCTAATATAGGAACAATTTTCGATTATTAGAAATGGTCTTTTCTAAAATCTTAATGACCTAACCGTAGATATTTGGCATGAAGTATTGTGTAGCAGACTACCAAGTTTGTTTAAATCATGCCCCTGGGATTTAACTTTTCCCGCCCGTGGAAGTCACCAGTGTTACATAAATTATATAAGAACAATCATGAAGATGAGCGACATAGGGCCTCTTGATTATATTATTTGGTTGTATGTAAATAAACCGAAGCTGTCTTATACACAATGTTTAAAAATGTCGCATTAATTTGTTTACTTATATATAGCTTTAATCTGTCAGATTTATTCAATAATACTGAGCATTGGTCTCTCACTCTTTGCTGAAAATGTCAGTATGGTTATAAACATAATCAGATTCTCAGGTTCTAGCTTTTATATTTTTGTGTCCCCACTATTTTTGGCCGCGGGGGGGGGGGGGGGGGGGGGGAGGTCCGAATTTGTGTCGTGCATATCGCAAAAAGTGTTTGGCCTAGACTCGTCAAACCTCACAGGATTGTTATTCAGCATGCAAAGTTTAGTATCTGGTGTTATAATTTGGATCTTACACGGCCCTTGACCTAGTCAAAAATATGCATGATAGGGAGTTAGATTTTGTTTCACACGTGAAACGTATTAGACCTACGATTATAAAATATTGGAGGAATTTCATTCTGTTTTTTTTTATCTCACCAGAGCACGAATTGCTAAAGGTGAACTATTGTGACCGATCATTGTCCGTCGTCGTCCGTCGTGCGTCGTCCGTCGTGCGTCAACAGTTGCCTTGTTAACACTCTAGGGGCCACATTTGTGAACCAATCTTTATGAAACTTGGCCAGAATGTTTATCTTGATGATCTCTAGGATAAGTTTGAAACTGAGTCATGTGGAGTCAAAAACTAGGTCAGTAGCAGTGGGCCAGATCAAAGGAAAATCTTGCTAACACTCTAGAGTTCACGGTTTAAGTTGGAAACTCATGAGAATTGAGTGTTTGACTTGATAACCTCTAGGTCAAGTTCGAATCTGGGTCATGTGGGGTCAAAAACTAGGTCACCCGGTCAAATCAAAGGAAAAGCTTGTTAACACTCTAGAGGCCACAGTTGTAACCCAATCTTTATGAAACGTAGTCAGAATGTTTGTATAGATAATCTCTATGTCTAGTTTGAAAGTGGGTTATGTGAGGTCAAAAACTAGGTCAGTAGGCCAGATCAAAGGAAAATCTTGTTAACACTGTAGAGTCCACAGTTTAAGTTTGAAACTCATGAGAATTGGTCAGCATATTTGTCTTGATGATCTCTAGGTACAGTTGGAATCTGGGTTACGTGGGGTCAAAACTAGGTCACCCGGTCAAATCAAAGGAAAAGCTTGTTAACACTCTAGAGGCCACAATTGTAATTAAATCTTTATGAAACTTGGTCAGAATGTTTATATAGGTGAATACTAGGTCAGGTATGAAACTGGGTTATGTGAGGTCAAAAACTAGGTCAGTAGGCCAGATCAAAGGAAAATCTTTTTAACATTCTAGAGTCCACAGTTTAAGTGTGAAACTCATGAGAATTTATCAGAATGTTTGTCTTGATGACCTCTAGGCCAGGTTTGAATCTGGGTTATGTGGTGTTAAAAACTAGGTCACCCGGTCAAATCAAAGGAAAAACGTGTTAACACTCTAGAGGCCACAATTGTAAACCAATTTTTATGAAACTTAGTCAGAATGTTTGTATAGATGATCTCTATGTCAAGTTTGAAACTGAGTCATTTCGGGTCAGAAACTATGTCAGTAGACTAGATCAAAGGAAAATCTTGTTAACACTCAAGATTCCACAGTTTAAGTTTGAAACTCATGAGAATTAGTCAGAATGTTTGTCTTGATGACCTCTAGGTCAAGTTTGAATCTAGGTCATGTGGAGTCAAAAACTAGGTCACAAGGTCAAATCAAAGGAAATTTGTTTAACACTCTAGAATCCGCAGTTTAAGTTTGAAACTCATGATAATTGGTCAGAATGTTTGTATAGATGATCTCTAGGTCAAATGTGAAACTAGGTCATGTGGGGTCAAAAACTAGGCCAGATCAAAGGAAATTTCTTAACACTCAAGGGTCCACAGTTTAAATTTGAAACTCATGAGAATTTGTCTGCTTGTTTGTCTTGATGACCTCTAGGTTAAGTTCGAATCTGGGTGATGTGGGGTGATGTGGGGTCAGATACTAGGTCATCCGGTCAAATCAAAGAAAAAACTTATTAACAATCTAGAGGCCACAGTTGTGACCCAATCTTTATGAAACTTGGTCAGAATGTTTGTCTTGATGATCTCTAAGCCAAGTTTGAAACTGTGTCATGTGAGGTCAAAAACTAGGTCAGTAGGCCAGATCAACTCTGTTGAGCGATATAGGGCCATCATGGCCCTCTTGTTTTCTGAAATTTCACACTCAGACTAAGGTTACGGCCTTTGACCTAGTCAAAATATGCTTTAATGGGCATAAATATGTGACACAAGTATCTAAAAATGTATTTGTTATAGAGTCACGGAACATTATAGGAATATTATTCACCATGTAAATATTTGCATCTGGGGTTTTGTTTGGGATTTATGTCGGTCGGACAAGAGTTATGGCCCTTAGTTTTGTCATAAAATGCATAAAGGGCATACAAGTTTGCATCATATGTTTCTCAAAAGTATTTGATTTCGAGGCATAGAGGATTATTATGTAGCATGTGAAGTTGTGCAGCTAGTGTTCTGTTCGGTATATTACGCAGTCAGACCAGACTTGTAGCCTTTGACAGTAAAAATACACATAAATTACTTAAGAATTTGTGTTGCATATATCTTTTCTGCTTGTCACCGATATAGTGGTATAAAATAAGTTTTGCATCGTACGGAAGCAAAATGTGAACGTCTAGTTGAACGACCTATTTTTAGTCAGACCTTAATTAAACGTTAATGATACAACTAACTAGTTACAATATAAAGTTGAATATTCACTGCCTTACGAACAAATAAAGAGTTTTAGATACAGTTGACATTACAGATTTTTAATTCAAGATTCAGTATTAGACCTAGTGCTTAAAATACGGCCACAATTTGGTTTGAAATCGGTTTAACTTTAACAGAAAAATGTCTTTATGAAGAAACAGTTGCCAACTTCCTTTAATCTGGTTAAGATTTCAGTGAATGGAGTTGTTTCTTGATTTAATGGTAGCCATTCTATTTATTTCAGAAATCAAATGGCCATTGTATTACAAAAACGTAAAGAATTTAAGAATATATTGTTGTTGAAATTTTGTCATTTTATGACACTTGTTGATTTTATTTAAATATGATTGTTATGTTTAAGAGGTATATTATTCCATATTTTTGTTACAACGTTTGACATATTTAAGCCAAATATTTATGTAACTTTGTATGTAAGAAAGGTGATATTTACCTGTGATATTTTAAAGTTGTAACATGGGTTAAATAGGTTCTCTTCGAAAACGAAGCAGTGCAACAGAAACTGTTACTGCAATTGAAAAGCAAAACATAAAATATAAAAAAAGAAAAAAACCCATCTCAAAAGCAAATCATATTTCAACACATTTTGAAAGAAGTGTCTTCTATGTAAGACGTTCAATAATAAAAGTAAACATAGTAGTAGCGGTCCTCACATGTGACACTGATATGTCAGTTTGGACACTGATAATCTAAGCAGTCAGTGCAAACATTGCGAAACACCAAATTTAGATTAAATCTAATAAACCAATATTGAAAGCCATCCCCAGTCGATAATTAAATACTAACAATGTTTTATCATAAGGATCGTTTAATGTCATTTCGTATTGTTTGGTTATATGTCTATTTATTGCAGTTTTTCAAGATTTGTAACAGTTTGTATTTTGGTATGGTTTCTGTAAAGCACTTTTGTATTCACGCGCATATGAACATGAATAGAAGGCTAAAAAATATGGTGTAATTCATTTTTTTTCTTAAATATAGATCTTAGATTTAACAAATGATAAACAAGGACCAACAATTTCATAATTTCTAAGATTACCTCTACTGAACCGTCGGTTCAAAGTAAACTATTAGAACAGGTGCACTGTCTAGCGTACATCAACATTCGTCCACAATTACCTCTGAATCTACTATTGAAAATTCTACAAATTATTGTCATCCTAGCTAGGGGAACATTTTTTTAACATGCACCCTATACTTTCCTGATCAAAAGATCATTTTTATTTATTAGAAATATAAAATGTGTCAAATATTACAGAATAAAGATCCATGAAGAAGAACTGTTATTTTTTATTTTGATAAGTAACACCGCATGTTACATCTACTATCGACATAAGATCATTCTTGTGAAATAAAAACAAGGATAAATATCCAACAGGGAAAACCACGTTCCGAAAACGTAGCTCCCCAAATCGAAACACACGACAGCAAAACGAACAAATAAAGGAACACAGTGGAACGGTGCGCATCTAACCTCACTCTTAACCCGGCAATGTTCCAAAGACACGGGCAGTGTCAAGCAATATTAATCAATAACAAAATAGCCATAGTGGCCCTTAGACGCCTACCTGACCTTACTGTCCATTAGGAAGACGTTTCCCATTTACCAGATTGCAGTCGTTTACTTTTGAAACACCTCAAAACACATGTTTACCCTCTGTGTTTTCGGTAGCTTACCAAGCATGTAGCAAATACTCGGTTATGCTTAAATTAAATTTTTGATGTTCGTCGCTAAATTTGTGTTTAGCTCCACTATTCTGAGAATAGGGGTGCTATTCTATTCGCCCCCAGCGTCGGCGTCGGCGTCGGCGTCGGCGTCGGCGTGAGCTTTCGTGGTTAAAGTTTTTCGGCACCCTTTGCTTTTCATTATTACAATTGTCAAGTTCACCAAGGGTTAAAGTTTTTCGGCAACCCTTTTTGTCTGTCATATCTTTGTTACTATTGCTTGTATCTTACTGTAAGTTCACATAAACATTGTCCAGCATACAAGTAACGTATGTGCAGGGACTGGGCCCATTATACCCAAGGTGAATGTCACTAAGTTGTTATACTTAGGTCTTTTTTAAGGTTAAAGGTTTTTTTGGCAACCTTTGTTTTTCTGTCTTATCTTTGTTACTATTGCTTATACCTTACTGTAAGTTCACATAAACATTGTCCAGCATACAAACAAAGTATGTGCAGGGGATGGGTCCATTATACCCAAGGTCAAGGTCACCAAGTTGTTATACTTAGGTTATTTTTAAGGTTAAACATTTTTGGCAACCTTTGTTTTTCTGTCATATCTTTGTTACTATTGCTTATACCTTACTGTAAGTTTACATAAACATTGTCCAGCATACAAACAAAGTATGTGCAGGGGCTGGGTCCATTATACCCAAGGTCAAGGTCACCAAATTGTTATACTTAGGTTATTTTTAAGTTTAAACGTTTTTGGCAACCTTTGTTTTTCTATCATATCTTTGTTACTATTGCTTATTCCTTACTGTAAGTTCAAATAAACATTGTCCAGCATACAAACAAAGTATGTGCAGGGGCTTTGCCCATTATACCCAAAGTCAAGGTCACCAAGTTGTTATACTTGGAATTATTTTCATGTTAATTTTTTTCGAAAGCTTCGTTTATAGACATATCGTTTCTACTTTAAAATATAATGACTTGATATTAAAAAAAATTCTTTATACTCATCATCTCCATGTGTGCTTACAATCCCCATAACTCTACTTGTATGTTGACAGAATTATGCCCCTTTCATACTTAAAGTTTTTTGACAATCTTCGCCTTCTGGATAAAACTTTAGTACAATATAAGATAATGACTTGAAACTCAAAATGTATCTTTATTATCATCATTTGCTATAATAATAAATAAAAAAATGTAAAAAATAAATAGAAATATAACTTGAGTTTAGCATTCTTTATACTTTATGTGGACTGTTTTTCTGATATAATTTAATTCCAACAAAATAAAGAATGTCAGTACCCTTTCCATACTTGACCTGTAACCTCTCTGAATAGTAGGGTCTTTTTCGGCGACGCCGTCTAAATTCATTTTCGTTACCTATGCCACGTTTCTTCAGTTTGCAAATCAAACTACTTGATAACGCATTATAGATAATTTATCAAAATGGAAGATTTATGCAACACTCTGCCTGATTGGACGAGAGTGTCAATTTCTTTCACTCTGTTGATTGTGCTACGCTGAGTGAAATGTAGACAAAGCGTTTATCCTAAACGACGCTGTTCACAGTTTTAAAGCTAACTTTGGCTCAGTATATTTAGCAAGAATATTGATATATCTCAAAATGATAAGTAAGTTTAATAAATATGATAAAAACCTGTTCAATACCAGCATATATCAAATTAAAGAAAGAGCTGAATACGGTCTGCGTATCACATGAGTAAGGGTGTGATAAGAGTCTTTTATGTAGAGAAGTGCTTTTTAAAAGATTTTCCTTGTTACAATTGTCGTCTGTATATGAAAAGGTTTCTTGCTTTTGTGACTTATTCAGGTTGCATATTAAAATGACTACTTGTTTGCTTTGATATATTTGTTATAAATTATCTAACTAATTTATTATATATGAATATTTTTCTTTAGTATGGTATGCAAATATTGAACTCGGTTGAAATCTGTTTTATTATATATGTGCTATATAATGACTGAATCTCGTTACACTGAAATGAAGGTACGCTGCATACAGTTTATCTATGTGATATGACTATGGTCAAACTTTGCTTATGAAACAGAAATATTGAAATAATTACAAATGTATGTTTTGCTTGACCTTCACTTTTTTATAGGTGTGACGTCACTGTCCAAAGATTCATGAATAGCGAATATGCTATTTGTTATAGCGGGATCAGTTGGCCTATTTTAGAAATAAATAAAAATAATAAATAAAAAAATCCTTTGATTTTTTCTCATGTATTCTAATCAAACTTGATTTGTTGCATCTTTATTAGGCCCGCAGCCAACTTTGTTCAGCTGGGACATTTGACCCCTTTTAGGGGCTGCTAGAGCTAAAACTAGAGTTGCCTTTATACAGCGTCTCATGAACAGCTTGGTGGATCTTTGTCATACTTGGTCTGGAGCATCATTATAAGGTCCTCTTCCAAATTTATTTATATAGGAACTTGGGCCCTATTAGGGACCACTATAGCTAAAAGTAGATATGCCTTTCTTCGCATTAACCACTAAAATGTAATGGATTTTTATCAAACTCGATGTGTAACAATATCGTAAGGTCTCCTGCTATTTCGTTACAAATGGGGATAGGGACCAATTTAGCTAAAATATAAACACGTTTAATGACCTCTTCTCATGAACCGCTTCATGAATCTTCATCAAACTACTGCTCTAATTATTCGTCTAAGGATAAACGAAACAAAATTGCAACCCTACGAAACCTTTGCGAAAAATTAAGAGAACCATTTAAATTGTTAAAGTGCGGTGTTTAGTTTTGCAATTTGAAAAATGTTAGATGAAAGATGAATGTTAGATGAAAAATTCATAAACTTCTTTCCTTATTACAATTCGCCGACAATCATTTTTAAAGATATTTCTTGTTATATCTTGGTGTATCTTCCTTTTAAAGTAGAGGTCTCTTAATGAGACATAAATTCATTTTACTGTCAAATCGCCGAATAGTGGAGCGCGCTGTATTACGAACAGCTTTTGTTGTTTCTGTCTGTTAACAGATGTACACAGTATCACAAACGAACGCATTTATAACAAAGAAGTAACAAACATTCACACAAAAATAAACATACGTGAAGAAAGAATACAGTAGGGCACCGCCTTGGAACGGTCAGTGGCAGAACACTGGGGGATTTAAACTACATATTTCTTTCTTGTGCCAAACCTCACTATTAAAGCCCTATTTTATTCCTATATGACAAGACAGTGTAAATAAAATTGTTACCCGCCAGGTGACATTAAACACAGGAACACATCGTAAAAAAACAAAATGTGCTCATGTAATAATAAATAAATAAAATCCCATGGAATCATATGTACTTAATGATTTTGAAGAAGCAAGAGAACGAAGGGAAACGTCATTAAGGGCAAGACAAAACATATATAAGGTGTTATTACATACTCGTTTCTATTCCGCGTTAAGTTACTCTGGTACCGGAAACGTCAATATTTTTCCATACACTGACGCCTGAATTTCATATCGGTTGTGTGACGTAATTCAGTGTGTGTTGTTGCACTATTTTTTCCATTTTGTTCAGTATTGTCAATTCTATTCTGGCTATTGAACATATGTATGTAATAAAAAGGTTATTATCTTTGCATCGGGAAATATGCACTCGTTCTTCAGCGGAAGAATATTGCGCTCCTAAAGTCGCGCAATATTTCCGCTAAAGAACTCGTGCATATTTCCCGATACAAAGCTAATAACCTATAATTATTTTCACAAAAGAATTCTTTCCTTACACGTCGTTTGATGTAAAATATATTTGTGACATCAAACTGTTTTACCATGGCTCAAAGTTTCTATAACTCTAGAATTGTATTATGCGGTTTCTCTTTCAACGAAATGCGTTTCAATTTTCCAAGTTCACTGGATAAAAGTTTCAAATTTCAAAGGCAACTTTTGAAACGAATTCTTAGAAGCAGTAGTCGGTAGATATTATAAATCCTTGTTAGAGATATATACTCTTAATAGCGCATGAAAGTTTCTTTAAATTTCTGTAATCGAACATAAGAAAAATGTTTTGTATCATCAACATAGAAATTTGCAGGGATGCACAGGTGAAATAGTTGATGAAAAAATAATTATATCATTTAGGTTATGGCAGAAACAACATTTATACAGGTTTCTGACATCCAGAAATTTGCTGTTCAATGCCATATTTTAGTGTTTTTTAACGTAGCACATTTTTACCCCTGAAAAGTTAAGTATATTTAAACATGATAATGAAATTCTAGTTTTGATAATTGGTCACATTTTATCGCGACTTCACATATTGTCATAATAGTGACTACCGTGGGTAAAACTCAGTGATTAAAATAGTGTTATTAATAATGGATCGTGTTTTAACGTTATTAATACACGGTAAGAGGTTATACGTTTACGTAATAATTTTACGAGGGCGTAGCCCAACTGAATTATTCTGGCGACATATAACCAATTTTAAGTGTATTAATTTAAAACACGATTTTGCTATACATTGGTGTACATTATTTCGATTCTATTATGTCCTTAATCTGAAACAGTGGATAAAATATAGTAGCGCTCTTTCTTGGTCGCAACAAAAACATTGACGTCATCGCATGTTAACATGACGTCATTTTAGCTAAAGCGTGTTTTAACAGAAACAAGCTTATTTGAAAATCTGTTTAAACATATATGTTTTAAATGGTCATTCCTCCAGATTTAAATCTAATTTTGCAACAGATAAACGTATTTCAATCAGCGATATTCAGGTCTCATTGCAGTTTTATATACACTTCTTATACAGCCTATGAGATAGGGTAGTCAGAGATATTTTTGGAAGGGATTTATTTTAACTATATTTGCTATTATATTAACAGCTCTGTATATGTTTCACGAGATGGTCATTTATCGCAATTATTCTGCCCAGTTTTAATCAAAGCGCTGAAAGCACAGAAAGGTTGAAACCTTTTAATATGCTGTTAACAAAAATACATGTTGTTTCGGTAAGATGTGTGTATGTAGCCTTCAATGTCACAGGAGCTGGTATTAAAGGCATGCCGGATATGCCACTGTGGTCTACTCAAATATAGTCCATATCAATATATAGTGCAATTCTCTTGCCTAGTAAAGGCCATTTTCATGCCAAATATAAGCTTTATTGATGCTTGATTGTAACGAGGAATGTCTGCATATGATTATAAGCTACGTCATATACTTCAAAAAGTGAATCAACCCAATAAGTAGTCATGTGCATCTCTTCAGATCTTTTTCTACACAAAGAGCTAGGTTCAACATGTAATAAAGTAGAAAAATATCTCCCCGATCTGGAATCTGAGCAGACGATATGAAGATTATATTTCAACGAGAACAATAGAGGGTAGATCAAGGTCTGTGCACTCTGAACAATGAGAACAGTGGGTAGGTCAACGCACCCCAGACAGTGGCACAGACGACGGACTCGCTTTCAGTAGCAGATGATGTTTTCCGAGCCATATCTATTTCATAACTTTATTCAACAGTAACTACAAAATCATAGTGTACATTAATGCGCTCCCGGCGCTCCAACACTGCGCTCATCATTTAAGAAAGAAACATCAAACAAAAGGACCATTACAGGCCTACTGCTCACCAGGGTATCAGACGCTATTCTCCAAGTAATCAGATCTCCCAGCAGTTCCAATATGATTTATGTTTGTTTTGTGTCAAGTTTTTTTCCCCCTACAATTGTTAATTGAAGCATATGTCCAAGGATTGTTTAATTGTGTTGATAAATCAGTAAATCGAAAGGATTATCCAGCGTAAGTTAGAAGGATTTGAAAATAATATTGTATAATCAGACCACTACAGGCAATGCACATCGTACAGTACCAGAATGCACTTACTGCAGCCACAGTCGGTCTTTGGGTTACAGTATGTTATAGAGTTTCGCAAACTTAAGAACAAATTTACAGTTGGCAGCAGGCTACATCAAGCAAAAATTGTTCACAACAAATAATATATATTCTTTACGTTATCAATACTACCAAATATTTAATATTTTACATGCTCACCAGTCCATTGTACATATTTGAGTGAATGTTTTCTTGACAAATCGTTATGTATCAAATAAATAAGGCTATTTATTAAGAATAAAAATAGCATTTGAGTCGACTTCCACAAATGAAATTAAACACAATTTTCAGATAAAAAGAATAATGTTTTGACAAATAAGGATCATGGGTCCCTTCTCTTATTCTTAACTAGAAGCTAGAAGATATAATTTTAAGTATTTCTATCTAGCTAGGTTGAAAGTATCAAGTAGAATAGAAAAATCTATTAATTTTTCAAAATTCAGCACGATATCAAGTATACACCAACTTTCAGAATTCTTGGAGCACGGGTTGTATAATTGTACACATTTCTGCGAAATAAACTTCTAGTTTAGCCGTCCCAAGAAATACAATGTGTATAATGGTGTTGCAACCCCACTTCTTTAATTCATGGGCTGTTGCCTTTAAACTCCGCTGCCTTGTTAAAACAGTTTCTAAAAATGACCGACCCTGCTTAAACAACAGTAGAAGTCAATGGGGTCCACCAAACAGAAAACTAGATCTATCTACCCCAAAATCCTGCTGTTTCGACTTCCGCACAGTTTTCAGAAAGAAAAACTATGCACATGAAAATCTTATTACTGTAGAGCTAAATATATAAGTTCCCTTGTACTTTTTTGAATTGGTAGTCTCTAACCTTTATATGAATGTTTCGTTTAATTTTTTTCCCCATTTTACAGTTTTCTTGTGAAGCATGATCTTATACCAATTTGTTAACAAAGTTTCATCAAGAAGTGTTCAGTTTTAAGAAAGATATAGATAGTTTATCAAGGTCACCACCTGTCGATTTACAGGCCCAGATTCAGACCCTGTCGTCATTCTATTGCAATTTTTCGCGAAAATTTAAGTTTTCGGCATAGAATTTTGTTTGGAAGCTGAAGTATGATTCATTCCGTAAGAAATAGAAATAAAGTCTATAAATTTTGATTTTTCTCTGACATTACAGAGATAAAAATGAGCCTTTTTCGTCCAAAATCTCAGATGAAAATGGGCACACCCGTCAAACAAAGAGGCCAAAATTTAAAAAAATATTCTAACTCACGCTTATTTTTGTATGAAAACGTCTTTCTACATCATCTGCGACAGATTTGTGACCATTAACATTACCTGTGGTGGCTTTCGACAAAAGTCACGTTTTAGCTCTTATATAGGTTAGCGTTTTCCCATAGACTTACATTATAACATTATGGCGTGTACGGCCTTCCATAAATCGAAAAATGTATATCCAATGACATATTTTTCAAGAACTATCTTAGTTCCACCAAAATATCGGACGAAAACATATGAATAGTGATACTTTATTTAAGAAATTTTCGTGTGAATGAGATGACCCCCGTTTACATCGTTGTCTTGGCGGGAGAAATTCATTTGATGAATTTTTTTTCAATTCACATAAAATGTAGCAAGTTTTGTCAAAATGTATAATGAAATACTGTATATGCAGTAAAACTATTTCATTTTGAAAAAAAATTACTTCTTGGGTTTGTTTACATGACTGACCAATCAGAACGCACAGACGCTACCTTATTCCCAGGTATACACTTAATTCATTCCCAGGAAGTTCTGTACATTTCTGAATTGGTGGTCTCTGATCTACAGTTAGGCGGGAGACACTCTGGAGCATCTCTGAAATATCACCGCCTGGACCGGGATTCGAACCACGAACCTCTGGATTGACAGTCAAGTGTGTTACCACTGGACCACAGGGCTTAATTCGGTGCTAGGAGGCCTGAGCCTCTCATGAACAGTTTCAGTCAAATTGAGTCTATTAATTTGCGTGGTTGCATTCTATGCACGCTGAATGTAGCTATTATCGCCTGCGCCTTATAGGTATGCCGTACTTTCTTCGATGTCAGAATGTATTTTTAACGTACATAAATTAAACTTGGGGTTGAAACGCATTTATTCAGCTCCAATGTTTATTTATTACTTCGCAACTCGTTTACTTCAATGTTTAGTCAGTATTTTATAACTTGCTTACTCACTGACTTTCAATGTTAATTCAGTCCGTTTTAGTCAGACCAACGGGATCAGATCACTAAATAGTTGATATAATTTTTCTTTTTAAGGGTTATTACGTAAATGTACGTTCAATGGTATTCGTATACATTTCTGCAATATATATATATATATATATATATATATATATATATATAATACATGTATCTAACGACAAAGCAGAGTATCGATAAAGCACGCTTACCCTTATAATATTTAGGATAAGACATTTCGTCAGTCATTCCTTTTTGAATTTGATGTTATGCATTATTAGAAAAGATAAAAGGTAAGGGTAGATTTCCCGGAAGCACAGAGCACCCCAAACACAGCAGTAGAGCCATGCATAGACGTTTCGCGGTGTGTCAAAAAGTTGGTACCAGCTTAGTATACAGTGTACACCGCTACTATAAAGCGTAGACCGCAACCAGATCAAATTGTAAAAAATGTCGGATCGGTAGGAGAATGGAGTGTGCAACATTGCCGACTTAAACGAATCTCTATTTTACAAACACATTGAATAGACCCCTTAATGTAAAAGGACCAAAATAATATAAAACACACACACACGGAATGAAAGTACGGAATGACTTCCTAAGGTCGTTCGTCATAATACACTTTAAAGACGAACAACAACTGAGTGACATGCTTTTTTCCTCCACATGAACTTCATGAAAATCATTCTGATGAGACAGGTTAAATACAAGTATAATACAGCTATACTACAAGGTGACAGGTGGACAATTAGGGCCATTCCTGAGCCTTTCTAGAATTAATGTGTTAAGATGAACTACAAAACGTCTGTTAAGGGGCTCTACCCACTTCAACCTAATGATTCTACTAACATAAACTTCAAATCACTCTGACAAAATAGGTGCAATATAGCTGTATAAGATGACAAGCGGCGGACAATTAAGGCCTTTTCTAAATCAAACGATTTTCTACGAACTTATTTAGTCAATTTCTTTTCATTATAGTTCTAGAATATAGTATAACAACTACCGGTATCTTTCACTGTAGAATTAAAGTGTGGTCTAACTTAACTACAACAAGTATTGTGCATACTGTTACAGAAATCCAATAAAACGTAAAAACAATAAACACATTGTCTTGGCCTAATATGTGTCATTGTCAATTTGTAACTAATCACTTGTCTTTCTCATTTTTATGCAATATATATATTATAATTACCATAATGGAAACTGAAGAAAACAGCTTCTATATGGTGGGTCTTTAAGATTGCGTTATCTTATAAGCACTGAACGCATCCAACCTAAATAATAGCAGACTCGGTTTGACTTAGTCTATTCATGAGGTGTCTTGAATGTGAATCACTTGTCACACAAAACAGCATCGGCTGAAGCGAATTAATTAAATAAACGCAAAAGACGTGACCACTTCGAGAAATATTTTTTGATATGGCGCCTTTACCTTTATTGTTTACCCCTGTGATGTAGACAAATATGGCGTTAAAACACATTTAATCGTTTTAATACTCGAGAGAATTTCAATCACATGCTATATAAGTGCCTTGCAATTACGCGAGTTTGTAACATTTTCTTCCTCTGTCAACATTACATAGAATATTTTGCAAAATCTAATATTAAGACCACTACCCCTCATATTATAGAACAAATAATCTATTATCACAACATGTAATGTAGCCACCTGGCTTGTTTTGTATTTGGTGAGGTCTGTCACTGTCGAAAAACTATGACCAAAGTTGTAATTTGCGCTTTTTTATTAATTATAATTATATACAATTATTGAGCGTTGCAAAAACCTTTAATGCGGCAAACCTGCAGTTCTAGATAACACAAAGAACTATATACTGTGAAATAAAACACAATTACAGGAACTGAATTGGTATTTCATACATATATAATTGGAAAGTAATGGATTTATTCACGGTTTTAGCGTGAGTAAAACTATTTGAAAGTGGGATTTCTATGTAAAAACTTGCACAATGTTGGATTCATGCTGGTCTTTCACATTAATAAGTTCTTTCTCTAAAATGAAGTTCGGAAAGGCCAGACGGTACAACACAATAGTTGTATTCTATTATAAAAATAGATGATTATCTTTTATTTCCAATACCAATGTGTCTCATATCTGCCTGATTGTCTTCTTTGCGGTAACTTACATATTAAACGTACACATCCCCTAACAATGGTATATCTTCTGATTTATGGCAAAGTATTCGAACTTAAGACATAATTTAATTTTTATCAGGTCGAAATTAAAATTAAATATATGCCCTTTACCTACCAATCTTGTTAGCATTAGGCAAGTGAATTATAATATTTTCCCTTTCATGTTTGATGTTCCTGAATACAAATGTTCTATTTTTTCATTTCATGATTTATTTAATAAGACTTTACACAGAGACAGTTTGCTACGGTTCTACTTGAGTGCATACGCAAGCTGTATGAGACGACTGAAAGCAAATCTGGAAGTAGCTATATGACCTTGCCTAATCTCCATTTTGGTATACCTACATTATTTAGAAGATGAAGGTATATTTTATTGGTCTTCGAATTAAAACAACTAAATTGAAACATTTCTTTTTCTTTTTGAAGAATGGTCAAGGACTATCCACATGCAAGCCTTTTTCAATGATACCTGATTGGTCTATTGCATTTGTAGGTTCCTGTTTCTAATTTGTATGAATATTTTGACAAAATTTTGATACTAAAATTCTTTAGTTACAATGAGCGGGGTAATGCAAAACCCCGTCATAAGAAAACATATAATCACTTTTGGTCAATTATGGGCAGGAACCACTGCATGACTTCTCTCAATTTTATAAAGAAAATGTTTTGTTTTGTTTTGTAAAACCAGGACAAATGAACACAAAAAAACAAGGATAAATATCCAACAGGGAATGCCACTCTCCAAACACGCAGCCTCCCCAAATCGCAACTCACAGCACGCAGATGTGCACACACATACGTTCACGCACACACGTACACACACACACGCACGCACGCACGCACACACACACACACACACACAAAGCAAACCGAACAAATAAAGGAACACAGTGAGGCACCGCCTTGGAACGGTCAGTGGCAAAAACACCACTGGGGAGGTTAAACCTGTTTATGATGCACACCTAACTTCACTTTTACCCCAACCATATTCCAAAGTCACAGGACAGTGCTACCAGGAGAACCTCTACGTCTTTATTCAATGTGAAAGCACCTGGCTGACTCAGATGGTTAGGGTCATCATGTAAAATTCATAGAAGTCTTCTCTTGTCCGTTGCGATATAAAATTTTTGATGTGATTCAACTAGTCACTATCACTTTGCTACTTCATGAGATAATCATTTACAATACAAGCAACAGCTGGTTAACATTAACAAAACTCTTAAGGCAGTTATAATAAATATTCGGGCTAAAATCTTGGGTCGGTAAGTGCAGATGCACTTAATTTTAATTTTGGCCTCAAGTCTGTAGAACAAACAAAAAACAACAATAAAAACGTAGTGATTTAGGTTCAAGGCAATAATCTTCTAAGTAGCACCCATTCATTCATTTAGACCGTAAATATGTTGAAAAAGTTGCGAAAGTTACGTCGAGAAATACGATATACAATAGAAGATATTCAGTTCTTAAGAAATAAAATAAAACAAAACCACCTTTTAATATCTTTTAAGACGACGAAGAGTGTATACGCCTGCGGTACAATTTCACGAGTCTGAGTGTTATTAAAGAGGCGTATAAACTCTTCGTGTTTAAGTGCATAAAACCGGTTCTGCTTAAATATGTTAATCTAATATTTCTAAACGTGATACTTGGATGAAAGGGGAAACCGAAGTTTCTTAGAATAGTACCAAAAACGTTCTTCGAAGTGATGTTAACGTACTGTATTAATAATACTATAGACTCCCTTTGAATATTAAGACGGCAAACACGGTCAGAGCCGCACATCTCAAAGAAGGCCAATCACAAAAGAAATGTAGTGGGAAGATATACCAAACGTGTTACTTCAAATACCAATTAACAATAACATTTTAAATACATGAAAATGGGGATGGGCAAACAAGAGAGAGAGGGATCGGGGGGTGGAAAAGAAAGAAAAAAAGGGGCGTAAACAGGGATGCAAAGGAAATAAACACCATTATATACAAAACAATGTACATAACATTTAAAACGAAACTGACAAAAAGGAAGTTGAAAACAGAGGCGCCAACTTGGAGTCGTAATTTATTTGGAGGATGTTAAAACCCGTTTGAGACATGCCAAGCTAAAATTTGCCTTTTTTGCAACATGTTATATCAGGACTTGTCATGTTAAAAATTTGATTGAAATTTTTCGACATCGAAACATTGAATGTTATTAGCCTCATGTTGAACTTCAGATATCATTGAAAAGTTTCATACTGAAACTAATTTATTCAATGTTCAATGATCTTTACCTTATATAAAATTTCTGATCTATCATGTCGTTCTTAAAAGTCCTCCTGTATAAAGCAGACAGGCAATTTTAAGAAGTATTAAATCAAAATATGAGCACAAGCAGACAGATCTTTTTAACGAAGTACTAAATCAAAATATAAGCAGAGAGTATGTTTTTCACCGCCGTGGGTTCGAATGATGCGGATGTCTCTAAATTATATTCTGGTACTTGAAACATGTGTAAATGTTGGGTTTTGCCCAACCCGGGGCTAGAGGGCGTTGACGGTAGATTGTATTCCCACTACCTCCATGAACCGGCTCAATCAAATCGAGCCTTCAACAGTTTCGTTTATGTCGTGTTGGGTGACCTGTTGTTTCCCACTTTTTCTATTTTCGAAATTTCGTTTGGAGTGGAATTATTTCATATTAGAAGGTCATCCAACTGGCGACCACAAAGTAGGTTTGTTCTACCCAAGTGCTCGTCCGTAATATACTTCATTATTTCGAATGGATGTTAGACAAAAGAAACAAAATAAGGAACAATTAAATAAAATGCAATAAATATTTCGAAGAAAAACATCAAAATATTTCAAACAGCGATCTTATTGGAAAATTTAATAGCAGATAAATGGCTCATTCGTTGATATATGTAAATTGTAATTAAGCATTTAATTGACAGCCAAGTTACTTTTAAGTTTTGAAAGCGATTTCAAAGTTAGACTTAATTAATTTACACGTGCGATGAGCTTACTGCTCATTTTTTAGCATTAACAATGCTTTAATTTTAGCCATATTTTACTAAAAATCGTGATTTAAAAAAAAAAATAATATAGAAAGGTTTTTAATATCAACAAGAATTTTCTCCTAAAAATATTACTTGCGGAATAAACGAGACGTAAATAGTATAAATATTACTTGACAGCTTATATAAATCGCCGGTCCGTGTTATTTGCAACAATCATTCACCGGGCCAATAATTAAAAAAATGTGATAATTACTATATAACTATTTGACGCACGAATTTTATAAGGCATTGGCCACTAAATAATATCATGTACATAAATCGTGAAAGGGACATCCCGCCAAAACATATTGTTCTAATTATGCGAGAAATGTTACAAAAGTACAAATACAATATGTTGCAAATAATATCAATATCGAAGGGGCGCTAAATGTTTCGATTTGTGCAGCTCATTAAAAGGTATCAAATTACTTACCAGTCAAAGCTTACGGCTACGGGTGAACTGTGCACACTAGAGTTTTACTTCATTTTTGTAATATTCGACGTTTGAGGGAACGATGTCATAGACATTTACCTTCAATGGAATGCTGTGTTCTTGTATTATGCCTAATCAGATGGTATACCTCCTTAACGATACAAACAAATTCGTGAATTAATACAAATATGAGACAATGTACTTGGACAAGGAATAGTGGCAAAAAGTCAAACAAAGCAAACTTTTGTTTTTAATTTCACATCACAGTTGTATACAGTCATTAACTGATTTTACGGCCACGACTCCTTCTTTATCTAATCACATTAATACCATCCAATATAAATCCTAAGAAACGCTGGAAGGCATGCTGCTCAAACACTGCAATAAATGCTTTGTCATAGAAACGTAGATCAATACGGTCACATGTTTTATGTTGAGAGACAGCGCATTAAACTGTATTTTGTCAACAGAGCTGATGTGTTATCAACTACCAAAGCAACCCTTTAAATTTCACCTGTACATGGACTCAGGGTTGCTTTCTGGCCTATTGCGAGCACGCAGTTCTGGGATGTGAGGCGTGCTTGCACATCTTATTACCTCTCATAAACAAATATAGCCAATCCGAGTCTGCTGTTATGTAGCTTAGTTACAATTCATGTCTTCATACTTCAAGAAACTTCTTACAGATTTCATAATTCGCTACGTATATTTTCAGAGGAACGTCCGCAGACTAGGGAATGACATTTTCAATGTCAGCATGTTCAAAATTATGAAAATACATTCATTTTGGTATTTCCAGCCCTCAATGTAAACAGTGATGTTGTCAGCTCATGTGCTCAGTCAGGATTCTCTAGATATTACATTAATTTTAACAAATATTGACCCTAATACCTTTTCAGGCTTAGTAAGATAAAAAAAGTTGGAGTGGTTAGAACCAATATTTCCTAATTTCCTATATCAATGGAAATTCTCAGGTGGGTCGGCTAGGGAAAGCACAGGTAGGTTCCACTTGTATTTTTCTTTTTTTATTGACCAAACAATAAACATCAGTGAAAGAGAATATTTTCTTGCAAATCAATGTCAAACAATTATTTGAGCCGCGCCATGAGAAAACAAGTACGTTTGCGACCAGCATGGATCCAGACCGGTCAGGATCCATGCTGTTCGCTTTCAAAGCCTATTGCAATTAGAGAAACCGTTAACGAACAACATGGATCCTGACCAGACTGCGCGGATGCGCAGGCTGGTCTGGATCCATGCTGGTCGCAAAACCACTATGTTAGTTTTCTCATGGCGCGGCTCATTTTATAACATGTTTTCATGACCTGTCAATAGGTTGTTTACTCATATTTCCTTTCAAAGCATAAATTTGACAGATATCTCATCCTACATTTAGACCACCACATTTAAACAAAACACTGAGACCCCTTAAAGTCCATACATGCTTTATATCCAAGTCTCCAGCCATGCGATGGTTAACATTGTTTCAAGAAATTGATCTATTCACTCATTCGAATGGCAAAGTTGTACCCGTGCCTTTGAACAGGTATTTCTAATAAGACTAGAATGTGTTACATAACCAACAAAACAACGATTGAGAAAAAACAATTGATTTGCTGTCTTTAGGGGCACAGATCGACTTGTAAAAGCCGGTTTGTTAAATATTTTGCTAAACATTTCACATGGCTTTATTTTTATCCTTTCCAGCTTTTGATAGATCAGAAAGACACCAGGTCCCATCAGCGCACTATTTGATCACGGGTGAGCAAGTTGTTGTGCCCAGACCTTAAGAAAGCCAGCTGAATTGCTTCATCATAAGGAGAATCTAACACCCCGAGCGACACCAGAACCAACATCGGTGAGTGAGTGGCACCTTCACCACTTGGTACCGAGACCCCTATTTTTATGCTTTTAGACGGGTATTAACCACATTGGAGCCTTTTGGAAATCTGTGCATCGCTCTAGCGTTCATTAGATGACATGCAAGAAGTCCCAATGTGGGCCGGTGGTCTAGTGGTAACACGCTTGACTGTCAATCCAGAGGTCCGGGGTTCGAATCCCGGTCCAGGCACTGGAAATTACTGAGATGCTCTTGAGTGTCTCCCATCTAACTAAGAGGCCTGTACTGGTTCTTCCCAGGAAAGACGGCTTCGCGTGTATCGGTGCTATACACCGGGCACGTTAAAGAACCAGACTGTCTATTCAAAAAGAGCTAGGCTAAGTTAGCCGGCCAGGCCTGTATCTAAAAAAAGGATTTCTCTCTATCTGTTCTGGGGACTTTATCTCACTCTGTCCCTCTGGTCAGATCGCTCTGTGTCTGTACTAGTAGAGGATGAATTCCGCGTCCAGTGTGACTGCGTTTGCTATATGTAAAGCGCTTTTGAACGTGTTTATCATACTACTATTATGAAAAGGGCGCTATATAAATCTGGTATAATAATATAATAATAAAATAACCTTAAATCCATATATCATCATTTCTTACAGCGGCTTGCGTTAATTCCATGTAATAGGCTACGGATCCGTACAGTATTACAAAATCTGGACAGGCTAATTTCATGAATACAATACCGCCATTTAATTATAATGTTCAACTAAAAATGCACAGACTCAATAAAATACTTCTAGCATTTGAAGTTTGGTCGAGAAATATCTTAGTGTGCCTTAAAAGAAACTTGATAGACGCTTGATTTTATAAGTCGTTTGAATATCATGATACAGGTGCTTTTGAAGATAATTGATAAAGCCATCCATTATAATTTTGCCTTTAAACTTACTTATTTAGTATAGCATAAGCGCCGATTTACGACGCAAAGCGATCCTGTATTGAGCTATATTGTAATGAAAATATCTTAAAATACCTTTCTTTATAATGAAGCACCCTATTAACGAACATAAATTTGCACTATTTATGTTATAGGCTATACACGTTTCCGCACGAGAATATTGGATAATGTTGCCTGTCTCTAATAATGTCACACTATCAATCCCAGACAAGAATAGCAATGGCATTAAACATCAAAGGACACATTTTATTAAAGACATAAAAAGAATGCACATGTTTAAAAATGAATTGTAGTTCTTTTGTCAAACAGATACTTTAAACAGATATCACAGGAGAAAATGTTATCAAAAATCATTGCATATCTCCAAGAAAGACTAGTATAAATATCTAAATTTTTCAGGTTTAAATTTTACTTTAGATACAGTAACATTTTTATGACTAAACTGTAAAGTTAGAAATTTAGACCAATATTTCTCACATTTTTCAGTGATTTATTCTAATTTTAATAGCTAAAGTACGTTTATGTAAAGTTTGTTTGTTTGTTTGGTTTGGGTTTAACGCCGTTTTTCAACAGTATTTCAGTCATGTTACGGCGGGCAGTTAACCTAACCAGTGTTCCTGGATTCTGTACCAGTACAAACTTGTTCTCCGCAAGTAACTGCCAACTTTCCCACATGAATCAGAGGTGGAGGACTAATGCTTACAGTCACAATGTCGTTTATCAAATAGTCACGAAGAACATACGCCCCGCCCGAGGATCGAACGGGGCGTATGTTCTCCGTGACTATTTGATAAACGAGAAACAAACCGTGTTTAGAATTAAAATTTCGAACATGAATTTGTTGCACATACCTGTGACGCACATATGTTTGATAAAATCTTGCATACAGTTGCAGTATGAATAAAAAGCATACAAAGCGGTTTGTTCACAAGAAATATCTGAAAGGCTGGGTTAAATTTGCAGGTTTAAGGAATGCCCAAATCCAATCAAAATCTTGTCTTTGATGTTTTACGAAAAACAATTGTTAGACTTGCAACAATCCAATACAAAAAAGAAAGAAATACAAATTTATTTCTGTTCTAACAGAATGTTTAAAACATTAGCTTAAACTCAAATTTCTCCTTTATATCAAAAAGTAAGTTAAAATAAAAGATAATAAAGCATTAGAAAACACAGATTTGAAACCCATTCTTCTGTTCTCGATGCTAATCAGTGTTTGCTCTAGTTTAGGAGGGGCTAGTTATTCTATATTTTTGTTCTTTTCTTCCTACAAAAACAACGTACATATGAGCTGAAATACTTTGCATAATTGTGTAATTAGATTATAAACCGGTAGATATGACAAAGAAATAATCAATTTTATTAACAACAAGTACTGCTTATTTCGTTATTTTTATGTAATAGTTTCTTCTTCCAGATAGATCAGCATATCTTGACTCCATAAAAGACACCGCTGACTAGCTAAGTACACCTCTCAAGCAACCTGTACAGTAGAACTTAAGTGACGTTTATCAATTAGTAGCCATGTTTCATTGAGGCTATTTAAGTGAACGTCATGTTTCAAGTAAAAAAAAAATTATTTTTACGGGTATGGAAGAGTTTTATGTCATTAACCGTTCACATGTTAAATGATATTACTTGCTGATAAAGATACATGTAATTGTTCAAAGAATTCAGTTTTTATGACTTGGCTGGAAATAGCTTTCATTTCAGAAATCATTATTCATTGTTAGCATAGTCATTGGCTTAAGGATAGTTTTCTGATAGGTTAAGCAAAACAAGTACAATTGCTCCATTTTTGCACTTGTTTGACCCTTTGCATGCCTGAAATCTGACTATTGTTCAAAGAAGCTATGGGGTTCTATATTCAGTGTACACGTCCCGGATAATGGACTAATAAACAGGGAAATTCAAAGATACAAAATGAATAAATTCATAAACAGGTCTATAAACCTGACGGTTTAATAATATTTTATTGTAGCAAAACCTAATATTACAGAATTGTAGAATTACTCCACTACTGATGCCAAAAGCCCGTAAAATATATACATATACTTATATTTTCAAATGTAACATTGCAAAAAAAACTATGTTGGCAAATTGTAGATTATGATAAGAAATTCACTATATATATAAGCGAATCGTTTGAAATCGTCGGACTCCCATTTATTGTGTTTATACATACAAAAGATAATGTACAAACATTCTCATTTTCTTTTACGTAAATTGAGCTACCATCAAATCAAAACTAAGGTAGATATATATATATATATATACAAAGCACAAAGAGCTAAGCAACTACACAATCTCAAATTTGCTGAACACTGCGCATAAGGGAAAACAACAACACAAAACAAATGGATGTTTGAATATACCCTGTACATGTATGTACATGTGTTGACTTAAGTGTGCTCTTTTATGTATTTTCCTTATAATAAATACCCTTTTTATAATCTGTGAAACTCTTGCAAATCTTGTATATAAGAATAGTGTCAGGGGGACATAAATACAGTTATATTTGTAATCCCTCTCAAAGACATTTTGTGTAAGAGATGTGAATGTAATTAAAATTATTTAGGGCATTGATTTCGATTTTGCTGACAGACAAATTATAATCGGTATGTTAACAGTATTAACATTATTTATCGCGTGTAATTTAGAATATTTTTCGATTGAGAACAGCTTTAACACAAATGTTTCCAAGCTATTTTCTCATATTTCTTAGTTAATAACTTTCTGAATTAAGTGGTATCGAGCCAAGGAAAAGACGTACAAAATAATAATGTCGAATGAATTGTATGAAGTATCGGACTATGCTCTGCTAGATTTATCCACAACTTTGTGTCTATTGTATTGTTTATTCTTTACTCTCTGATGAAGGTTACCGTCTGATACAGCTATAGGTAAAAGAAGACCCCCGGTGCCCCTTCGGACATTATTTCATCCCGAGCGGGCACTAAGGTAAAACCTCCGACCATTTGTAAGCCAGCTGGATGGCTTCCTCACATAAAGAATTTTACGCCCCATGTGAGACTCGAACCAAGATCGGCCAGGGGCAAATGGTTTGAAGCGAGTGACCCTAACCAATCGGCAACGAAGGTCTCTTGTCCATAGAAGGGCGACTCTAATTTTTTAATATTATATAGCATGATAAAGTATTATTTTCTCACTGATAATAAGCAAAGGATCCTTATACTATAGTTATTTTCAGCAGAAACCTCTCGGCAAATTTTACTAAAGATAAACCTCAATGTCAGCCGAAAACCTTTTTAACACATCCTACAATTATGTAGACAAAAATATGTAGATAAAATATTTCTTACACTAACTTCATGAAGTGTGCAGATTGTATCAGTAACGTATCTTGAAGTTTGATCCGCTAAACGAATATTGAATCATCCTGCGTTTGTCTGGTGTTTTGGCATGTGCACTTATTCTTACTTGTTTCATTCTTACAATATGCCCTGCACATAAGCCTGTATATGTGTCATATGAGACCTATGGTTTTTATTATGGAACCTATTAGGGCAACCCATAGGGAATATCGTATCAGTAGTATTTGGACCTTTTCCTGTCCCAGATCTTATACCATACATGGTATTGATGGTATAATTGATTGCTCTCGTCATCACTGTCATCAGCTTCTGCTTCGAGATACGACTGACACCCTGTTCAATCCCCCTTATAACTTGCGCCTCCAAAACACTATATCACAGCTTCCTTCTAATGAGATCCTGTTAAGACAAAAATTAATGCCACTCTGTTTTGACATATGAGCTATATTTGTGCAATATTTGCCCAGATTCAATTCATTCTAGCTCCATATAGGATTGCGTACAAAGGTCATAGAACGCATAAAATACAATAATTTAATATAATATATAAGTAATTTCTTACATTATTTATTATTAAAACAAAAACCTATTTAAGAACTATTAAAAATTCTTGCAGAAATGATATAATAATCTTAAATACAGTAATTGCCAGGCAGTTGCTATCAAATGAAGAAATGTGCAAAATTCAAAGATCAAATGCTACCATGACTTCATAGTGAAGTAGAGTATGCAGACGTAAATTAAGAAACAGTCAACAAGGAGTAGTACTACTATTTACAATAACCAATATATTCCTATTGTACAAAAGTGATTTTTTTTTTTCAGTGGATAAGTGATTTTTTATTGTTCAAAGTGAATTTTCCTCTGAAACAGAAACATACTGAGGTACATGCGGTAAAACGTCTCTATTTTGCCTTTACTCTTTAGGTTACATATTGTGGAAGAAATGTTGGTGGGTTTTACTACTGCCCCAAGGTTATTTTTGAATGAAGTCAGCAAAATTAAAATCAGTCCCACAAGACTCAACCTTAATTTTTCAATGTTTGAGTTAGAATTCTGTCTCATTAAATCCTTTTACTTGAGGCTCCCTAGAAACAAAATGATATTCACAGTTTTATTTTGTGTTTTATAATTGTTTACCAATAGTGTGACGTTTCTTTTATCAAAATAATGGTTTAATAAAATCTCTGAAAACGTTCTGGACAGTGAAAATCACTTTAAAATTTGTCTCTACTTGAGCTTGAGGAAATATCATGAATTATACACAATTTATAAAAGACGGCGCGGTAACAGTATATTCAACATAAGGTAAAACTCTAGTATCATCATTGGCTCGTAGTCTCCCGAACCCCTTTCAACAAAGCCGACGTAGTTATTTACAACCAAACTTAACTGAACTAACATTTGTTCGATAACTACCATCACATATCTCTCTTCTAATGTGGATTTTGTGATGTCACGCCAAGGGCTATTATGTATTCATACAACATTGATATCTTTTTATATTCGACATCTTTTGTCTATAGAAAAAGTTTTTGTTGAAATTTGTGTACTGCTTATGGAATGGAAAATACAGAGGTAGGTAATAAAAGGAAAATTACGCTACTATGTTGCTTTGAGTGTTTTACATTACGTCCTTAGAACTAAAAAAAATAATAATGTCAAAATACAATAGTTGACATATCCTAGAATATACGTAATAGGTTGAAAATGCTTTTTCTTTGATCACGTGATGAATATGGCGGACATACTTTTTAACCTGTGAAAAATACCTGTGAAAATTTTATAAAAAGTGTTAGCTGAGAGTCTTTTTTTAAAAGAAACCTGGATTAGAACTATTCTGTGATATTAAAACATATTTTGGATTAACTAATAGTGGTGTATACTTCATATTATGAGTGCAAACGGATTTTTCTCATTGGCGCGTAAACGGATCTTTGTTCAATGGGTAAGGAAAAACGGACTAAGTCTGAGTCATCTCCTGATTGGGTGAGTGAAAATCCTGATAAACGTTTAGCAATATCAAATATGGCATCTCCAGGGAGTGTACAATCTCTTAAACGGCAGTTTTCTGTCACAGATTCCACCATATCCGGGAAACTTTTATCCTGCATCACAGCAGTTTATCCCACAAGCCGCCTGCAAATATTACAAATGCTCCTCAACAAAGTAGTCAAAACTTTAATCAGATTATTCTGGAAACGAAAAACTTGAGATTATGGATAGGATTACAAAAGTTAGACTCAATAGAGGGCCAAATAAAAGATATGTCACATCAATTAATGCAAACGGATAGAAGAGTGTCATCTTTAGAAAGTCAAGCTCGAGATTCAAATCGAAAAATAACGGAGATGGAGGCTAGTAGGCATTATGACAATCAATCATGTGACGAAATTAAACAAAAACAGGTAGAAATAGACAATTCTTTGAAAGCATACACAATTAATGAAAGATTTTAAAAGCCTTAAAGCGGGAAATGATCGCCTTTCAGAAAACATTGTGGATATATAATCAAGGTCTATGAGGGATAATCTTCTCTTCTTTAATTTTCAAGAGCCAAGTTCCTCTGAAGAGCGGGAGAATGAAGATTGTGTGAAAACTATTCACGAATTCTGTGAAAATTCATTAGGTATCGATGGTGCCAAAACATCCATCAAAATTGACCGTGCAAATCGCGTTGGTGTTTATAACGGTGGAAAAACTAAACCAATAGTTGTAAAATTCTATTATTTTCAGGATAAGTTGGATATTAAGAGAAGTGTAAGGGCCAAAAGTGATACAACAAGCATTAGGGTCAGTGACCAATATCCTAAAGAGATTCAGGATCGGAGAAAATTGCTTATTCCTGATTAATTAAAGCCAAACGAGTGGAAAAAAAATGCAGTCCTAAAGTTTTGATAAACTGATCATTGACGGTAGTTGTTCACACCAGAAATTAAAAATTCTCAGGCTAGGGGGTCGACGAGAAGCGGCTACAGATTTTATCCTGGAATGTTCAAGGGCTAGGAAATAAGCTGAATGATTAGACTTTCTTCAGTTATTAATAAATACGTTTGCTATTTTGCTTGTTTAAAACCTGAAAGGGTTTTCCCTAAAACTTTCTAATGTTAAATTTAATGGTTTTGTTCCTTTTCAGTCCAAGGCGAAAGGCAATCGAAAGCAACCGTTATTATTCTACTATAAAGAAAAAGTATTTCAATAAATTGAATGATCACGAATAACATTTGGTATATATGGGTTAAGTTTAAAAAAAAAGTATTTTGGTACAGTTAATGGTCTGTTTTTGTGCACATGTTATATACCGCCCGAGGACTCTCGGGTTTATAGAAATATTACATCAATTCTTCATGACTATGACTTTTTTGAACAGCTTGACAATGATATACGAAGATACAGCTTTTTAGGTGAGGTATATTTGACAGGTGACCTTAATTCCCGAGTAGGTCAGCGTGCAGACTACATTGAAATATTAATTCTCGCCGTTATGTGTCAATGCCCTTTGATGATCAGGGGCAGCTTGTTGGGCATTCCAGCACGTTTTTCCCCGTGATAAATTTTGTGAATAGCTTTGGAAATAAAACTGTTATTCCCTTTTGCAAGGAAAATAATCTTTGTATTGTTAATTGGTCGTCTTGAACCCGGAAATTTTACTTGTTTTTAATACCAGTCGAAATAGAAACGCTTGCAGTGTAGTGATTATTTGATTTCAAGCAAAAATAATTTTGGATAGTTATTTCCTATAAAGAATTGTGCTGAACTGACTGAATTTTCGTACCATGCCCTATTCAATTTTCTTTAGACTGTGAAAAAATGCCTTTTTACTATACAGATGTTCTTGCTTATGATAAGATAATTTGGGATAGTGCAGATCCCGTTGTGTTGCAAGATGTGTTGTTAGAAAACAACATATTTTGATAATTTGTCTGACCAGTTGTTGTCGGTGGTATTGATATAGTATGTATGTAGATAATTTGTCAAAGTATTTATGATATTTTTTTAAAGATCATGGTAAAAACATTAGTCTGCACGTAAAAAACTAAACTTAAAAGTCTTCAGGGTTTCCGATGATTCATGTAAACGTGCAAAATCGACATTCTTAGTGATAAGATCTTTTCGCCTCAATCCAAATGATGAAAAAAGGGCACAGTTTTTTCTAGTCGCAGGGAATATTGTAAATTAAAACGAAAAGCTAGATTAAGTTTTTTTTTCCAGTGAGAGAAGCAATTATCTGTTATGAGTAAAAAAATCCTCGCAAGTTTGGAAGTATATAAATAAATTTCGAAAAATGAAAAGCAATGTACAGATGGAGTAACCCTGAATGACTTTTTTAGATCATTTTAAGAATATTTCAAATACGCCACATGGGCATTTTACACCAGAGGGATGACGGGGCCCGAAGAACCCCAAAGTACATTACATATTGCTGACTTGATTGTCCGTTTACTGTTGAGGAAATTTCAAAAACTATTAGCTCCCTTCAAAGACTAAGAGCTGTGATTTAAATATAATGTTTCAGATTTCTTTATTGTTTTCGAATTTTTTTATAACACCGTACTAGTTTCTGTATTTAATAGAATTTTTAAAATTGGAGTATACCCTGATCGTGGACTAAAGGTGTAATTATACCTATTCTTTAAAAAAGGAGATATTCAAATACCAGTAATTATCGAGGTATTACACTCGTAAATGTTATGGCAAAAATATTTTCTCTAGCACTTAGGAATAGAATTAACAAATGGTGTGAATCAGAGCAGTTATTTAGTGATTCAATTTGGTTTTAGAGAAAAAACATAGTACCACTGACAGCGTTTTCTATTGCATTCAAATTTTCCAAAATGTTCTTCATTGTAAATCTAAACTATACTGTGCAGAGAATGATTTTAACCAGTTATCTATGTATATGTTGTTATTTGCTGATGATGTTGCATTGTTTACTACTGATCCGAATAGCCTACAAGCTCAGTTAGATATTATCTATACATATTCAGAAAAATGGGGTCTCAAGAACTGAGTCAAGATTAACGTTAAAAAAAAATATGTGTATTTGAAAAAAGAATAAGCCACTATAATTTTAACTGGTTTATCAATGGTGAACAAATTGAAGTTGTAGATCATTTTAAATATTTGGAGTTGATTTTTTGTTACTGGTGTAATGAAAAATGCTGGTTAAAGTGCTCTCAGAACAGGCCCCTTTAAAGGGATATAGTAGCTTATTATCATTATTCACTCGTGTACACATAGATGTGAAAACTAAACTTTTTTTTATTTGATACCATGGTTGTACCAATTTTTTACATACTGTTCTGAGGTGTGGGGCATATATGATTTTAAAGAAATTGACAAGTTGCACATAAGGTTTTGTAAAACATTACTTGGAGTTCGTCCAACAGACCCCAAATTTAGCAGTTTATGGGAACTGGGAGGTTCCCGTTATCAGTTATTTGTAAACAAAGAGTATAAAATACTTTGGGTTTAAAAAATTGCAATCCAAACGCCCCCATGTATAGAATTTTATAGAACGTGTAATAACCCAAAAAACGATAACTGTTGGGCAAATTATCAAACGTTTTTTAGACAGTCTTGGTGTAGTGATATTTTGGGAAAAATTTTGATTATATTGTAAATTATTTGCCAATGTTTAAAAAACGCATTTGCGACCAGTTTATCCAAAACTGACGTGCTTTTGTCCAATCAATGTCCAAGTAAGAATATCATAGTAAATTCAAAACAGTTTTGTTTTGAAAAATATATTGATGTTTTAACAAATGATGGATTAAGAAAAGAATTAAGTTGTTTCAGATTAAGCTCTCACAAGTTGGAAATCGAATTAGGTAGATTCGTAGGTACCGTTAGAAATGAAAGAATATGTAAGATGTGTAATTTAAATTGTATTGAATCAGAATACCATTTTCGCTTTGTTGTCCTCTTTATGTCGATATACGTAGAAAGTATTTTGGAAATGTATCTTGGCCAACGATACAAAAATTTGTAAATATACTTTCTTCTACATACAAAAAATCTATGTATAACACTGCAAAATATATAAAGGATGCGTTTAAGCGTAGAAATGAAACCCTTGAGAGCATAGCTGCTTTTTAAGTTTGTTGTATAAATGTATCGACAAATAAGAACTATGTCTATCACGATAGTCTCTACTCCATGTTATATTGAATATGTATATAAATATGCCTGTATTATGTATGTGTTGGCCATATTCAATTTGTGTTTATGTTAATTGGCCAAAGGCATTAATTTGCTGATTTGCCAATTAAAACTGTATAAAAATATATAATAATTTTGAAGTCTTTAATTAGGCCGTTATATTTATAAACAAAGGTCCACACTCTCCTGATTTAAACTGCATCGTACGATTCTAAAAATAGATGCTTCACCTACTTTCCTCATCAATTATTGAAGTTGATTATATCAATGTGTCTTCCTGCCATATAAGGTACGAATTTCTTCATTCCATTTCGGAATGTATTCCATGTTGCTACGTTGCTATTACTTAGTAGTGAGAGAAGATTAATGCGGAACGTGTTTTATATCGGCAAACTTGTATTTAGAATGCACCACATAGTTACCTGTGACATTTACATAGACCTGGAGGAGTTATTTAATTACATTTTTCAATATTAGAATGTAGGACAACTCAAGCAATAAACAAAATTATTATATAAAAAGATATTTCAATATCTCAGTAAGGAGAGGGCAAAACTATTAACCAAAGCTGTGAAGTCGATTCCAGTGCGAAGCTATGCCATTCGAGTCAATGTTTGCCCTTGCTGTGAAAGCTGTGAGTTAATTGTGAAGACTTTCGGAATAATTAAAAACATTTTTAGCTCATCTGATTTTTGGAAAAAAAATGATGAGTTATTGTTATCACTTGATCGGTGTCGGCGTCGGCGTCGGCGTCGCCTGGTTAAGTTTTATGTTTAGGTCAGCTTTTCTCCTAAACTATCAAAGGTATTGCTTTGAAACTTGGAACATTTGTTTTCCATCAATAGCTGACCCTGTACAGCAGGAAACATAACTCTATCCTGCTTTTTGCACGAATTATGGCCCCTTTTGGACTAAAAAATATCAGATTTCTTGGTTAAGTTTTATGTTTAGGTCAACTTTTCTCCTAAACTATCAAAGCCATTGCTTTTAAACTTGCAACACTTGCTCACCATCATAAGCTGACCCTGTACATCAAGAAATGTAACTCCATCCTGCTTTTTTCAAGAATTATTGCCCCTTTTGGACTTAGAAAAACAAATTTCTTGGTTAAGTTTTATGTTTAGGTCAGCTTTTCTCATAAACTATCAAAGCTATTTCTTTAAAACTTGCAACACTTGTTCACCATCATAAGCTGACCATGTACAGCAAGAAACACAACTCTGTCCTGCTTTTTGAAAGAATTATGGCCCCTTTTGGACTTAGAAAATATCAGATTTATTGGTTAACTTTTATGTTTAGGTCAGTTTTTCTCCTAAACTATTCAAGCTATTGCTTTGAAACTTGCAACAGTTATCCACCATCATAAGCTGACTCTGTACATCAAGAAATATAACTCCATCCTGATTTTTTGCAAGAATTATGGCCCTTTTGGACTTAGAAAATCATGGGTAGGACAATTTTTCTATTATACAAAAAAAATCAGATGAGCGTCAGAACCCGCAAGGCGGTGCTCTTGTTAAGTTAACTGACAGCTGTTCATATAAAAAATTCCCTCTAAGCACTTCTACAAACATTAAGTGACCGACAATAGACTCCCTTTGATGTCAGAAATGCAACAACATTATTTTCAAATAACTCTAAACAGCCAGGACGTTTTATGAAAATCACTTTTGCTGGTATACAATTCAAATTGTGACATTGCACTCAAACCTACAGACCCGTTTCTTCTCATCATTTCCTACCTACATGCCAAATATGAAGGCAATACCTTGAATGGTTAATAAGTTATGCTCCGGACACGAAATATGATGGACAGTTTTGATATTTGAGCTCAATTTGCGATCTTGACCTTTGACCTACAGAGCCGGTTCAAGCGTTCTGCACATTGTCTCATCGCAGTCTACCTATATAAACAGTTTAAAGTCAATACCTTTAACGGTTATGAAGTTATGCTCCGGACACGAATTATGTGGGACGGACGCACGCACCCGCCGTCGTATAATGTTCTTTTTTTCAAAACGGACGTATAAAGATGTAATAGGAAATAAATAAATAAATAGGATTGCAAAGACTATTGAATTGGAATTGATTTATTCTTCAAACATTGCCAGTGATGTTAGAAATAAACTTACTGATGCTCTAAAGGCATAACCCCCGTAATTGTATTCATTTTTGACACAAAAATAGTTTCCGAAAAGTCTCCCTTAATAAAAAAAAATTCCCAAAAAAATTTTTTTCCGACCAACCTACCCTAATTTTTTTGAGCATGTTACCGGAAACAAAGATTTCTTTTTAGGCCTTACTGCAAACTCCAGGTGTTTATTATATCAGTATTGATGTCTTTATAAGCAGCTTTTAAAATCTCAATAAATATAATAAATGCCAATGCAGTATGTTTTAATTTCGAAATGCAGGAAATATTCTATCATTTTAGTCAAATTTATGTGATTTACATACTTCATTTACAAATATTTTTATGAATTCTTTTATGTCTGGAACTAAATCAATCAATTTATATACAAAGGAGTACATTTTCATAATAAAGAAGCCAAATAAAATGCCATTTATCTCAATATTGCTTTGTTAATACCCACCCTGATTTTCACGTAATAATTGTGTGCAACATATGAAAACAATTTAAGATACATACAATGTTAAAAATTCAAATAAAATGCATAAAATTTATACCTATCAGACCGACCTAGCATTTGATTATTTGAGCAAAATTGACATTGGGCAAATTGTGTAGCCAGGATGAAATGCAGATCATCACAGAAGAACAATCCATTTCGAAAGCTTTGAAAAAATATTTGAAATTGTTCAACTAGCCTAGCTCAAAATAACACTGTGTTTCACTAATCGAACAAACTTTTGATATCTTTCTTTTATAGTTCGGTCAGCCTAACAAAGTTTCCAGAAAGAATAAATTAAATATCACTTATCTGTTATAAACTGTTGTTTTAGGCTGTCCAAACAAATGGAATGGCTTGAAGGATTTATAGAAAACAATAATTATGACATCGCTTGGCTAGCCTAACAAATTATCAGAAAAAATAGAATATTCAATTTCCACAGTACAAATTTGCGTTAGGACAGAAAAGGTCGATGACTTCGAATCACTTACTCAAAAACTGTGGGTTCGAAACCTCACATAAAGTGTAGAATTCTTTCGTGTGAGGAAGCATACCAGCTGGCATACGGAAAGTTGGTGGTTGTACTACCCAGGTTGCACGTCTATGGCTGAAAACAAAAACCCGAATGAGCATCTTATAAAAAAATCTCTAGAACAATATAAATATTTTTATAGCAGCGAATTGCCCAGAAGCGTATGCGTGATGCGATATAAAAATAACAAAACGATATTTACAATTATCAGCGTATAAAAGTGCTTTCTAATTATAGGAATGACGTGAAACTGGAAGCATGCTGCTATAGTACATTAGTAAATGTTCAGTCATCAAATATTTCACCGAAATAGAAGTCGAAATGGCCAATCGATGCTCTAGTTAGAGTTGGTCATATCTGTTTGAGCTACAAGGTTTTATTTACAAGAACAACACTATACAATGTAATCCAAACTCTGTTAAAATTGATGTGTTTTATGTATGATATTTCTGTAACTCATGTCGATCTTGTATTGATATTCGCGTTAAATCCCCTGGGAGCGTTAAATCCCCCGGGTATAAAGAGAAGAAAAAAATACAGTACAAAGTAAACAGAGTAATTCAGTGAGTTTTTCACAGCATTTATTTAAAACAAGTACATTGCTCACGTAATTTGTAAAATAATAAGACAGTTCGCTACTGCGTTAATCTATAAAGAAAGTTTGAGAAACAATACAGGAAAATTATGTGTTTCTTGTATTGAACTCATACATCACTCACTTACACAAAACTGACTGAAGATCTTAGGGCTATATTCATAGACAATACTCCAACTGCACTCATTGAGTTCTCCCGAATAAATTGCATAACGGTCACGCCTTTACTCAGGAAACATTCCATTTGTATTCGTAAAAGGGAGTGAAAGTCGAGTCAACTCCCGAGAGTGAGTGAATGTTGAGGGAGGTCCTGGGGACACGAGTGTTTTTCAATGTATCATAATGCAAGTTACAATATTTGATAAATTTGAAGGTAAGATAGCAGTGTCGCAACATTTCAAGCGAAAGTACATATTTATGTAAGGTATTTTGGAAAACATATATCAATATGTTCTTTTTTTAATACATTTTGTTGAGGACGACAAAAACGCAAAAAAATATATATAAATAGACAGTTAATTGATGCAAACGATTAAAAATACGAAATCTAGCCTAACGGGGCTCATCAGTCACTCCCAGAAACACACGTCGTAGTAACAAATATTTACATTTCACAAGCCTAGATATCGGTTAATTCATACTGGAAGGACGTATTATAAAACAAAGGGACGGGCGGTCCAATAAACATACATACAAGCAATAAGATGACAACGTCCGACTACAAAAATAACGATCAGCACTTTTGCAAACATTTGATGTTATTGTCATATAAACCGTTATAATCCGCTAAATCCATTGTGTACAATGAAACCAATACTTGAGTTGCCCTTCCGAAAGTGACGATATGAATATGACATTCGAACTCCCTCAGACTCCCGCAAGGTCTACTCGAGGTTCACTTGAGTGACACTTACCCAAGTTTGTCAAGTGTGAGTTTGAGTGACGACTATGAATATGACCAGGGTTGTAGTAATGCTAATGCTAATGCATTAGTAATGCATTATCTTTTGCAAATAATGCCAAGTAATGATTAATGCCACAATTTTAGCATTAAAAATAATGCTAATTTAATGCCAAAGTTGATAATGCTAATGCTTAGCATTACTTAGGCATTATTTTCTGTATCACTGGAAATCCCTGGTTCAAGTTAACTTGGTGTGAACCAGATCACATCCAGAGATATACCACAAATCTCAAACAGAAGGACATAAAACACAATCCAAATGTTCAGGTATGCACAATATTATGCCTAAATACTGATAAAATTTAAATCATATATGGGCCATCTGGTTATGAAACATTTTTGAACACAATTTTACTTAAAACACTAGCACTATTTGTCTGTAACCAGTGAAATATTCAAAAACATTCACAGTGTATCTAATGCAAATTAATGCATTAAACTATACATTTAAAACCTGGGCTAGCTCAAAAGTGCAAATTTATAATAACCATTAAAGTGTGACATAATAAGTTTTGTTAACCAAAATATCAAACAGAACCATTGTTATCTTTTGATACCTTTTTATCAATTAACAGTATGCCACTGATAGTGATGTTCAAAACCTTAAGGTAACTAGCTTTTACATGTCATGTCAAATAGGCTGTTAGGGAGCCATTAAACAGGTACTTGAGTTTCAACATATGTGTTTTTTTTATAAAGTAATGGTAATGGTAAAAGAAAAATTCAGATATAATACAAGTCATACATGTATTTAACTAAAGATTATCTACTAGTAGGTAAATACTGTAAAGCAGACTAAATGCTCAAATCTTTGAGCAGTTCATGTTCATAAATTACAACAGTGATAAACTATAATACATTAACAATATCAAGCACTGGAGACATAGACAGATACAAAAATACTGAAGAATTTAAATGCTGTGTTTCTTATGGTGATGTTGGATCATTCCAAGTATTTCATACAATTCATATATAATCCCTATTACAAATGATAAATGTAATAAATTCAGATGTTGCTGCTATGAAATAAACAACTAAAATGATTAAATGAAAAACAAACAAATAGTGTAAGTGATTATAACATGTAATGATTCACAAAAGGTAATGCTAATGCTAATGCTAATGCACCCTATGTAATACTTATTTAATGCATTATTTTGACAAAACTGAGTAATGCTAATGCTAATTTAATGCTGATTTTTTCTAAGTAATGCTAATTTAATGCAATACTTTTGCAAGTAATTATTAACAACCCTGAATATGACCCTTATTCTTAGTATTTGTGATGGCTTTTTGTGAGTGCAGTGTGCAGTGTATGTCGTAAATGACGATTTTTTTCCTTTCGATTTGCAAAATTTCAAATTTTTATTTTCAATGTCTGATCTGGCCCATACCAATGGCATCAGATTAAACAACACAAACAGGAAAAAAGAAGCAAGAAAGGAATAAAAGAGCAGAAAAGAAAGCAATTTGTGTTGGACATCACTTTGAAAATTCCTTTCGTTTTCAGTGTGATGAATGCGCCAGAAAGCAGGTTACCTTTTTCGTGTGTAATAATTTTACTTTAAAAATTGATTTGTTATATTGAAGGCATTGTTATTTGCAACATGTATTTCATATGATAGGGGGGTAAAGGCCTTTTATTCCAAACGCAATTCCGGATACTGCTTTGTATAGTTAATTTATGCTAATTTTTAAACCTTTTTTATTGTGTTACTTTTATTGGTACAGTATATAAGTAAGTTTTATACAACTACTTCTGTATAAGCATTTGTTAAGGATAATTGTATGTAACAGTTCGCGTTGTTACTATGTCATTGTTTCTATGTATTAAGTGTGTAACTCATTCTGCAACTCTTCAAAGGTACAAGGTAATCTACACTACACTTATTACACAGTATGTACGTCTGCATCAAACATCCATAAACAGCGTCTTATATTTTTAGTTTTATACTTTGTTTATTTGTTTAAGTTAAGTATTTATGTTTTTAATGTTTGATATGCATAATTATAGTCAAACCTTTTACAAATGTCACCTAACAATAAGGCAAAAAACCTGGCATTTGAACCAAGGTGACTTGCATTTTAAAGTATCCTTGCTCTATTATCTCAATGTAGGTTTTTTACAGACTGACCTTTAGCAATATCAGAATAATGGTATTTCTTGAGAGGTGGATGATTGTACAACATGGACCGTTTGTCTTTCCAAAATACCATTTGATCAGCATAAGACTGTATATAGCGTTAAAGGTGTTTACAGTTGTGAACTGTTTAGTCAATATTCATTGCTGCGTATTCAGAAGCTGTTCTCCTGAGGAGGAGGTGAAGAAAACAACAACAATAAAAATACCCCTAAGTAAATACACCAACGTAATCGTCAACATGTACCACTTGCGTTATAATTTTCTTGTTCCTTTTAAACTGTGAGTTCCACGCCCCTAGGCGGGATAAAATGATGTTTGTTGTGTTTCATTCATTGTACATCTTAGCCCTTCCTCATCATTTAACTGGAAAGTATAAGAATAATGGTTTTGATAACATCTGAGCTAAGTTTGAAACTCAGTCATTTCGGATGAACAACTACGTAAGTCTGAATTTAAGCACAACTTTGTGTATACAATACATTTCATTCCATATACCGAAACTTAGAGGTCAAATTCGCATATGGGTCATGACCAATCAATAATTAGGTCACTAAATACAATAAAAATCCTGCTCATACTACAAAGCCAATGTTTTTCTCCAACATTCATGAAACCCCATCAGACTGTCTGTTTGCCTAGGGTCTATAACAAAGACACAAGTATCGATATATCATCTCCTGTTCTATTAGTACTACGTACACTGCTTTGTTTGGCGCGGAGTTTCCCTTTGCTGCATCCTGCAGCAACTTTCGTGCTTGTATTTTACAGATGTTGACAACTGTTTGGCACTGTCTTATAGGTGCATGGAGTCATCCTGTATGGGAGCTCCCAATACAAATACTGCCGTTTTCGAACCGAAATATTGATTGTTATTAACCCGATGTTGAACAATATAATTTACAGATTCAGATCAAAGAGCTATTGATCCCTGAGAAGCTCAATGACGTGTGCTTTATGTTTTCGTATGTATTAAATACTATTTCATACCGACTTATAAAGAAATATGTACACCACAATGATATAAGTTACGAGGAGTGAATATCTATTCTAGCATAAAACTGCTGTTCTTGTCATTTATCGGGAGTGTTTTAACAGGAGAGAAAACGTGTGTCAACAGAGTGATTCTCGCGCTCGCGTGCTGTTATAACACCTTTTTATATATGCGCGTTCCGTGACAAAGCATAAACGTCATTCGGCCCAAAAACGTATGATTCAAAACGAAATGACGTCAACGTAAAAAATCAAATCAAACATTCCCGCGCATTTCGTGGAAATTTAATGACGTCGAGTGACATTGTATTCATTTATCAGTTTTTATGCGTTTTATGCTAGAATAGCGTTAGCGCATGTTCATTTCGTGTTATAATATCTGCAGAATCCCTCGGGATACGTTGGTACCCTCGCCCTAACGGGCTCGGGAACCAACCAGTCTCTCGGGATTCTGCAGATGTTATAACAGGAAAAAACATGCGTTACCCCTACATAAATGCACATAAGCCTTAACAAAACAAAGCAGCAAACAATGCACAATATATACAGTGCTCGCACTTTTCCCACATATTAAACGTTTAGTGTGTAGGAACTAGTTAGTAGCTGGTAACAAATATGTACTTAGAGTTACCTCTTACAATTGCTAAACATGTTTATTTCATGCTTACTGGTGAAATACTGAAAAATATCAGTGAGATATTTCTCTATATCACTCACAGTGCCGAACTTCTTTTTTTTCAGATAAAATTATCTCCCTTGAAATATATTCTTTAATTAACTCCCCTTGTTGCCTTTAATAATCGCTGGTATCCTATTATAATCCTAACATTCAAGCCATACAGGAGACATATACAGCTAAACAATCCTATAAAGGACAAGCTAGCTATGATAAAATTTGCAAAAGAAGTAATAATGCTCTAGAAATGTTACCTTCAAAGTTGGTTGCTTGGCCTGGCCTTGCCGTTATGTAGCTATATATATGATAGATACGTCTTTCCTCAACTTTTCATCGGTTCCTCACTATCGTATAGTAGATTTTACTGGCGACAGCACATTTTGTTGGTTGTTGTCTTAGTTTATTATCACAAGACATCAACTCAACCTTACGTAATATGCCAGCATTTTCGTCGAAATTATTCCCCACCCAGCCAGTTGTGTTCCAAATTCCATCCTATTGTGAGGCTATTTGTTATGCTATACAGCTCCTAGACCAATATTTCCATTAAATCCATGATGATATTTAATTCTGCAGCTTGATTTTCCAAGAACTTTCGGATATTCCCCAGTTGTTTACGTTTTTCGGGTTATTTTTTAATCTGACCTTCAGCGTTTGTAAACAAAGCAAGCTTCCGGTTATTTAACGAACTGACGGCATTGACCGAAAAGTTTTAAATATGTTTACGTAACTACTGTCTGTTGGCCGCGGATTGTGCTTTTTTTAAACAAAATATTTAAGATTTTTCAGTTAATGAACAAAAGAGGGTTTTACTTGTTCTGAACTTTTATATGTCTTTCGCCAATTCAACCAAATAAAAATGTTTTCAACAGCATGAAAAGAAGTCTGTATGAGAGACTCTTAACTTGCCCACCCCTAATGCACAAATTTAGCCAAAATTTACAAATCGTCGCTACGAGACAAAGAACGTACAATACATCCGTCTTTACCATTTTCTGACATGATTTAACGTATTTTGTCATTAGGAATGATATACTGGCAATTCTGCACCATTTTGCGAAAATAAAATGTCTCCACCCCTTATTTTCTTATTTCATGGGGTCCCCACCGTCCGACCATCCCCATGATTGACGAACTGCCTAGCTGGTGGGCCAAATATGCGCTGTGTGGGTTAATAACAATAAAAATGATGTTTTTACTGTACCAGAACCTTGTTACTGGAGCTAGAATCCAAAAAAATCGTATGCGTGTATATTGACTTTTATGCTTTTATGTGTCCTCACCGTAATATTTTTGAGCTGCTGTGCCGTCAGGTAGCGTTTTAAGTGCCCAGAAAGTTTAGAATATCGAAGAAGAGGTTCTAAACTATTTGAAACCGCACAACTTTAAGAGTTCTTTCAAAATTTAATTTTGGCAGATTTTCCTTAAGGTAGCAAGGTACACTTAGATGCGAAAATGTTGGGCACGGACGGTCTTACATGTAGCGAGTCGCAATGTTGCACTTCCCCTATGAGCAAAATTTGGGTGGCTACTTTATAAATTGCGTGCATGTTTTGTGCTTTTAATTAATGGCAAGATCAGGATTCTCATACAAGAATAAAGAAAGTTATCAAAGCGAAAGGTTTACATCATCCATGAAAAATAGCGTGCCAAAATCATCAATTTTGCACCTTTTGAACAGTCTACAATGATCCCGCTGCAAGATTACTGTCCAATTTTATTGAACGTCAGGACATAAACGGAATGGGGGCCCATCCAGCTCGTTTTTCGGAAAATAACGAAAATATTCCTGAGTATCAATCAACACGCACAGAACCCTTCAGTGAATTGAATTTTTCCGCGAAATGGTGTCTCATTGACCATACAAAGCTACCATCAGTTAGTTTTCCAACTGACATCAGAATTTTACATGTATCGGCTGTATAAATTTTCTAAAGAATTAATAATCATTATCTCTCACCTTAATTTACAGACATCCAAAATCACGATGTTCTCTTTATAACAAATATTGACGGGGGCCAAAATTCGAAAGTGTACCCTGTTACCTTAAAATGCAGTTTTTGTTTTCAAAAACAAAATGGCGTCGTGTTGATTTCACGGACCTAATCACCAATATTCGATATCAATGTGCCTCAGTGTCCATGGTAATTTAGCGGATACATCATATGTAACACGGTAGCCTAAACAAATCCTAATATCATCATGAAGTATTGGTCATATTTGAACATGTAAGCATGTAATAAACAGAAAATTCGTTGGTCTGCACCAATTAGCATAAAATAATTTTGCTAATTTTCCGCCTTCGTGAAAATATTCAATTGTCTCCCTTATCGGTAAAGATTTATTTCGATATCACACTGCAAACAAACAAATATCCTCTATTTACCACACCCCAGAAAGACAAAGCATAATTTTACATCTAGTGATTGTCGCAAATATTAGTTATATCAAAAATCGATTTAAGAAATTATGTCAAATTAAGCCAATGGTCATCAATAACCATTGAAAACAAACGTGAAGAGACCCTATAACTTTTACTCTTATGAACAAATTAATCAACTTTGGTTGCGAAAAACAATGAACAGAACATAACGACCTTTCAATCTGCACGAACACGTTGATTACCTCTGTATCTAAGCTGCAATTACGTAGCTTATATTGAAAATATACAAGTACCATTACTTAATATTCCTTACAGTGTGTAATCTTAAGACCTCTTCTAATTTGACATTATTATCATCTGCGCATAACAATGAGGCTTCCATATATAAGTACATAATTTTCGAGTTTATTTTCTACATTCTACATGCATTCAAAGAAGTTTTTATATATAATACTTAAACAAACTCGAAATACTCGTGGAAATCGGGGAAGAAATGGAACGATTATGCGCATATAAAATAGTGACAGTCATAAACACTGGCTACTTTCTGTTAAGGGGAAATGGGACAGTTGCCTATATGTATATAGGGCAAAAAAATTCTATGGGCAGAATTTCTTTAAACTTTGTGTACTGACTGAGAAACAAGTTTAAAACAGAAATATGTATCAAAATTCATAGCTACCCAGGCTTGATCTTGAATTATCTGCCACTGAAAGTAGATTTTTTTCAGTATTTTCCGCCTTTCAAGGGCAGATAATTCATGACCAAGGCTGGGTTCCTATTGTTTGTTTTATTTCATATTTGTGTTTTTGATTTGATTCTCTGTCAGTAAAAAGATTAAAGAAGAAATTCCTTCTATAAGTAAATTTTTGCCCCATGTCAATATAGAGACTGTTGCAAAGTTCTGTTGCCTTGATTTTGAATTATCTGCCCTTGAAAACTGAATTTTTTAGTCTTTTCTGATTTTCAAGGGCAGATAATTCAAGATCATTTCTGGGTACCTATGATTTTTAATATACATTTCCGTTTTAAACTTGATTCGCAGTCAGTACACAAAGTTTAAAGAAAATCTACCCGTAGGAAAAGTTTTGCCTATATACATATAGGCAACTGTCCCATTTCCTCTTAACACGGCTGAGGCAGTTAAAAGTGAAATACGTGCCTATATCAAAGTGCGTGTTGCGCTTAAAAATAAAATTCAAGTAAAACAATATTTAATTAACTGAATAATATACACGATCACTCTAACGTGACATTTATGACAGTTTGCTGGTTGGTTTGGTAAAGAAATTTAAGTTTGGTTATCATGACCTTGAATGATACTGTCAAATATTCTGAGCTAGTAGGGCGGGGATTTCAGGAAGAACAGTACACACTATTCTGACGTAGCATTTAGGTCCTAGAAGGGTTACTGCTAGGTGGATCCCTCATCTATCGACCTCTTATCAGAAGAAGGCTAGATTACAATGTTCTAGAATTTCGGCGGCAGAAAACTATCTAACATACTAACAGGAGATGAAAAGTAGGTGTAATGAAATTTTACCCGCTTAGAGCAAAGCGTCAAAAAGCGCCAAAAAGTTTTGTATACAATTTTCCTTAATTCTTGTTACCCAGTGGTGCAGATCAGGACTAGTTCTTAATTCAATCAAGAAATTCTCTAAGAAAACGTGTCCGAGTACTGGTATGAAAGGACCAAGGGCAGACTACTTTCAATGCTTTGAGAAATGGATATCGCGTCTACAAAATGCATTTCTGTTATTAAGGAATTCTTTGAGGTGTTATTTAAGTAGATTTTCTCGTTTTTAGGTCCAGTAACAGAACTTTTTTTGAGTACTCTAGTATTCAGTAAATTCATACGCTCTTGATATTTAAGAAATTAAGTAAGCACATCGTTAAAGCTAAAAAACATGATCCATATTTGACATTTAGTATAAGCCCATACAGTTTCTAAGCATTATAGCATATTTTAACTTGTAAATAATATGAGCCGTGCCATGAGAAAACCAACATAGTGGCTTTGCGACCAGCATGGATCCAGACCAGCCTACGCTTCCGCGCAGTCTGGTCAAGCTCCATGCTGTTCGCTTTTAAAGCCTATTGGAAGTTGATAAACTGTTAGCGAACAGCATGGATCCTGACCAGACTGCACGGATGCGCAGGCTGGTCTGGATCCATGCTGGTCGCAAACCCACTATGTTGGTTTTCCCATGGCACGGCTCATATAGCGACTTTCTTTTGGTCTTCATTTTTATCGTATTGTACTGTCTAGAGATATTTCGAACCGAACACTGTAATTTACATTTTTATCGTATTGTACTGTCTAGAGATATCTCGAACCGAACACTGTAATTTACATTTTTATCTGCGTTTAAAGTCTAAGGCCTAAATTTGTCTTGGGGAAGAAGGAAAGTACGTATTACAGTTATAGGCCGTTGCATGCAGAAGACAGTTGGAGGTTTATTTCCTGTTTTATTCCATATTTTATATGTTTTAGATAGATATGGTAGCACAGTAAGCATAATAACTGATTACCTACACCTCCGAAAATGTATGAAAACCGCACTGATATATATATTAATTGTGCTATTTACTAATCTACCAACAATATTTGACAGTGACGTCATTCTGTCAACAAACAATGAATAAACATGGTATATCCCCAACGAATGTATACCTATAATAGATAGATATCAATTGAGATATTCCAAGTAAGGTATGGCCCAGTGGATGTCTTGGCTGCTTGTCACGCTGGCGATGCTAGTTCGAAACTGGTGGTAGGCAAGGTATATTTATATATTTCTTTGTAGCAAAAATATAATATAGTTGAGAAGACCTGTTACATTTGCTTTCCTTTATTTCAATAAAGTATGTTTTTGTCTTATGATATTAAGCTCCCGATATTCATGTTTTAGAAGAGATGTATCTTTCTCGTTATTCTTCAAAGGTTCATTACAATTAAAAAATGTGTTCATAGCCATTTTAGCCATTGTAGCCATTTTATGTGGAGTGAAATGAAAAACGTTTTCTACACAATTTGTTATGTACGCATACTTCGTGCAGCAAGAGAAAATCAAGATAAGTATATAATTGAAAAAATTCACCGTACGGGAAAAAAGTTCCGCTGACCGGGCTCGAACTCGGTACCTTTCGATTACCACGACAGCGCCGTTATCCTCTGGACTATGTATTCATGTAGGCTGTAGGTAAAGAAACATAATGATAATCTAGTACAATATAATGTAAACATTGGAGTGTTAACACAATATGACGTCACTGTCGGGTATCCCTGATCGGATAGTAGATGGGTCACAGTTAAACAATTATTTTGCTTTCAAAAAACAATAAATAATAAATCAAATGCCAAAAGATTAAGTTATTTCCATGAAACAGCGGCAAGCTTTAACACCTTGTAATCGTTTAGGAAACTGTTAGTTAAGGTGTCGCCATCAACATCTTTGATTAAACGGGAGTGTAATATGAAATGAATAAATTCTATCAATTTGTTCATTGACAGTGCCTGAATGATATAGTCACCAACACATTGATGGATAAAGGTCTTTAAATCATAAAACAAAAGTCCTGATTCATCACTGATTAATAGTCCAACACTAAAACAATAGAAAGTACCATGTTCATTGCAGCAACATATCTAAAGATCAATTCGTCAATATTCTTGGCAAAAATAAACTCCACACGGCAAAGAACAATGTGTTATAACCATTTTACAAAATATTTCCTAGTATTAGAGATATTCTAAAATATTTTTTGTCTTTTCATTATTTTTTTAGAGGAATGTATTCATTCATAAAAAATGTAAACAAACTAATACAACTGGCTATAATTTCCAATCGGAACAACGAAACAACCCTAAACTAAGCAATAATAAGGACAAACTTTATGGCTACTGTTTGGCACACTTTTGCTTTTTATCTCTGTACATGTTATTGAACAATCGATGAAATTTACTTAAAATTTTATCAATGAAGTTTCGTTTTCGTGATTTTCGTGGAACGTGTGAGCCTTATAACCATAAATTAATACGCAATCATTTGGATGTCTCGAAAACTATCGTTTATATGACGTCATATCCTAATCCTATAATTTTTAAAAACCATATTTGTTTGTTCAGTGTTCAGCGATGATCAAGTTATGAAGAAAGGTATTGCATAAATGGTTAAAAATTCAATATGTTTTATAAATTGAAAAAACTATCGAAATTAAGGATTACATTGTTGGCGTCAGTTTGTCGGTGTAACTGTTTCCGGGCGTTAGGAGGCTCAATGTGGAAAAAAGCATGCGAAATTATTTTGACTGTTTTCTGCATTTCTTTAGTAAAGGTAAATATATTAGTGGTAATGTTTATGTTTTTATGTGCCTAGCTGCGATATTCTTCTAACATAACTATTTATTTTCATCGATCTCTTGTTGAAAGGTGAGTATTGCCCCTCCCACCCCTGTATGAAATCTAAACAAACGTGTGTACTATAATACTCACACTTTGTGCACGGCTGAACTTGTTTACATTGGTGAAAAAGTATGGTGGCACCATAGGATCACAAACTTTGAGAAGTTGAATAATCATTTGAACAGTCTTCTGCATTGATTAAGTGAATTTAGTACAGTGACATTTTTTTTTATGAAACATATATCTGTTAGTGTAACTCTTAAATACTTTGTAAAGTTATAATGGCAAAACATTGCAAGGAGAAGGCGAAAATATCAGGCGAAAAATTGGGCAGCTATCTCAGGCATTCAGGTCGTACAAAAGAAATAAGAAAAACGAATACATAAACTGAAAAAGAAAGAAGAAAAAAGCAAAATGTATAGTAATGACAATGTTGAGAACTTTCCGAACCTACCATTTAAATCGTAAACAATTGTCGAAAAATGGAAAATACATTACCAATATAACAGTCTGTAGAATTCTGTTATTCATTTTAAAAACTTCTGATATGTGGTCTTAATAATGGTATATTTTGACTTATTTTATTTATTATTATTGATACAGCCAGATAAAGAAAAACATGGAATCCATTGATTAAAGCGACAAAAGAAGTCTAGTGTTAAATAAGTTAACAATGCTGCAACTACCAGTAAATCCGTTGACGATGTTAAAACTTCTCAAGCATTGAGTTTGAAAAGAAAACAGACATTTGTTGGTAAGCGAATTCAGCATGAATGGGTTGTGAATGAGGATACAGGAGAAAAGCAGTGGTACAACGGAACTGTTATCAGAATAGTTAAATGTAATGGATGAATGTTAAAAATGCAACATATATAACATCATTACATGTTATTATGCGCTTTTTTATGACTAAAATCTGCAATTCACAAACAGATATTTGCAGATAAGTTTTGGAAGTATACACGCTGTAATTGATATAATTATTACCAATATTTAATCAATGTTTTTAGGTGAGATACTGGTTCAGAAAAACACATCCAAAAGGAAAAATTATGTTTTAAGCCTGGACTTATAACCCTTCTTCCCTTTATTCACTATGTTAAACTTTGTTGCATTGTATATGACACAATAGATTTTTACCGTATGTAAAATTAGTATAGTGGACAAAACAGAAATCTACAAACACCATTATTAAATATAATTTTATTTTGCTTAAAAGTGTTCAGGAAAAGATGGACCACCAAAGGCTGTGTATGATGTGAAGTATGATAATAAGGAGACTGCGACAGTCACTGAAGTTGACAATTTGATTGCTTACCTGAGTTTTTCGATGGTAACTAGCATATTTAACTTTATTACAAAGTAAAACTTTCATATCTCCATTTATAATATATGCTAACAACATCCTGTTAGTTATAGCTCAGTTAATCTGCTAATTTTGTGGTAAACAAACTATGCACCTAAATATTTGATAGAGTACAATGCTGACATTAGACATGACAAAATTGTGTTTGATACTAATAATGTAGCGGTCACAGTTAAGGTCATACAGCCACTTTGAGCTTGTTTCTGTAAAAGGCTCCACAATGACTTTTCACATATTTTTATACAAGAATGAGCACCTTTTCTAAAGTTACCATCATTCCACACACAAAGGTTGGTTATTCTAGCAGGGCTCAGTCACACTGCATTGAGGGAAAAGTGACTTTTGACTCAGCGTAAACCACTTGGCTAGATGCCTCTTTAATAAATGTAAGAAATTTTATGGAGGGAAAACAGTTGCAGAATTTTGTTTGAAATTCTTGTGTATAAAGCAAGCAACACAATGATTCTATTTTATACAAAGTTTTCCAGTTTTGAAGACAGTTGTTTTACGTAGTTTCTTTCAGCTCACCTGAGCCAAAGGCTCATTGTGAGCTTTTGTGACAGCTCAATGAACGTCGTGCGTCGTCAGTCGTCCGTCGTGTGTCCGTCAACATTTTATATACATTTAAACTGCCCAGTTTTTATGAAACACAAAGACCAATAGTCACAGACCATTAGTGACTGTCAGGTATGCTCTTATAGACACAAACTTTCATTTGCATGTTTGAGACTTTTACTTGCTAATTGAATCAAATCTGGGATTTTTCTCTGAAGTAGTGAAAGAATCACAGGCACGTTGTCATCTAGCACAGTTTTTTTTGCATCTAAGAACTATAACAAGAAAGGCTGCAGTTTTTTATTTGGTTCATACATGATATATTTTCTAGACATAAAACAATCTTTGAAAACAAAAATTATCATTTTCTCACAATTTTAAGTTTTCAAAATTACATTTAACAATTTTAACATATTTTAGGGTTAAATTTTACAGGTGTAAACTTACAACAAAGTTGTGCTTGTCACCAGTATTTATGGCAACATTTTTGTTTATTATTTCACATTGTAAAGTTTACTAAAAATGTTCAATGTTACGTATATTTTCATTGTCATTTAAGGTTTTAAGTTAATATATATCGGGTAATACTTTGTAGGTAAGAAAAATGCTGTTACATTAAAACTGATATCAAATATATTTTTTTTCCTTTGTGTGAAATTTCAAAATATTTTTGGTTTGAAAAATAAAAGGGAAGTAATTACTAAATTTTAACATTTTACTGTTTCCAACCAGAACATGGTTTATCATTGATTTTAATTAACAGAATAGTAAAAAGTCTTATCAAAAGAACTTACATTCTCTATGTAAATACTTTTATCCTGTTTCATTTGACATTATAATTTTTATCTTAGATGTACAATTAGGCCTAATAGGAAACTTTCAGATTAAACATTGTACCGACTGATGTTTTTTATTCTTAAAGCTCATTATGATTTTTTCATCCTTTAAATTTTTAAAAGTCAGAGTGACCAACTTTCCAAACTTAAAGTTGTTAAAGGGACGTAATTTCCCATTAGATATTTTAAATTGATGATTACTTGAAATGATGCAGTTTTCTATTCTGTTCATTTGAAATATCTGTTCACATTTTAAGCAAGGGTAGTTACATTCATTTTTTTTAAATATTATTTTCAGATTTTTTGGCCATGGTGGCACATTATGCCATACCTAAATTCTTACTACTTTCTTGTACACAATGTTTTTGACATTTTTTTTCTATTTTTTAATGGTGTTAGGATAATATAATAAGTGTTTATTGTCTAGTGGCTCACTTTATATTTATTTTCTCTTTCTGATGTTGTTAATTAATGCATGGGCTATGTAAAGATTTATTTATTTTGAGAGAAAACAACATACAATGTTGGATGTTACGCATACAAGATGAAGATGTGAAAAGTAACTTTTTTTTTCATTATGTTATGCTAAATCTGCTCATATGTACAACCGTGTATAGTTTTAGTGAAAGTGAATGACACAGTAACAGAGTTTATCAAACATAAAGGATATATTCGAAAAAATAACCTTTTTGATTTGTCACCACCCCCACCCACTTGATGTTGAAGGCGACACCTTAAACTTCTCAGTATAAATGCAAAGTTTTAAAAATTGTAAATCACTCCGCCGACATGATTATATCTAAGTAGTTTAGTTAATATTGAAATGCTTTGCCACGGACGTATATGTATTTCTGTGCAGACTGACATCTGGCATCTGTGTCTTGTTTCTTCCATAATAACCTCCTCTGTCTGTAGCATAAAAGATACAATCTATCAATAGACTAAGTATATTTTGCTGTATGAGTTACCACCCCCAAATGCACTGCCTCAAACAATGTACTTAGGTACTCGCTTTCCCCCCTGTTTACTCCTTTGTTTGAACTGGGCGTCGATTCATTTCTTGTCGATAGCCGTGAATGTGTTGAATTGCGTGTAACTTGTGCAATTGTCTGTATTAAAGATTTTGGAAAATATCAATCATAATGCATGAATATTGACAGATTCACCAAAGTATTTACGTCCATTTCTTCGTAATATTAGCCGCACCATGAGAAAACCAATATAGTGCATTGCGCATCCGCACAATCTGGTCAAGATTCATGCTGTTCGCTTTCAAAGCCTATTGCAATTAAAGAAACAGCGAACAGCATGGATCCTGACCAGACTGCGCGGATGCGCATGCTGGTCTGGTTCCATGCTGGTCGCAAATGAACTATGTTGGTTTTCTCATGGTAGGGCTCATATGTGTTACACTGAGATTTAATTTCCAATGGAAAAAACTGCATATAGTGGACAAACAGAAAAATGACTATACAAAAGAAAAACTTCATTATTTCCACTTTAAGAGTTCTGACATCATTACAAATACATGAACATTTTAACGGTTTAACTATTCGGAAATGTGACACCTTCCTGTGTCCTTTTCCGGGTCAAAAATGACAATTCTTGAGATACATAATAATTATGTTTTATTTGATGTCCATCATTTAAATTAAACGCAACCCTTTTTGTCAGTGGTTTTATGATATACTGCTAAACCCTAAACATATTAATTTGCGGCACCAAAAGTAGCAATCAAAAGTGCTGCTTCTCTCGCTTAGTATCTACATGTAACTTTCATGTATAAAGACAATTTGAATAGTATAGCTAGCTCATCTAGTCGCTTGTGTTCAATAACAACAGAAATATCACAATAATATTACATTTTATCTGTAAAATGTGCAAATAAAGCCTATAAATAACAATTAACATAGATCCTGAATGTAAACATGCTGCAGAATAGAATAAGCAAGAAACATCATCAGCTAGTTTATATACAGGATTCCGTAATATACAGTTATATAATTGTGAAAGTATAAAAAGATGATCCTTCTTAAACAATATTTCGGTAACATGATCATAAGCAAACATATAATCTCTGTTTTAAAATCAGCGTACACCATCATTTTGGCTAATACTAACAAAAACATACAATATTTCATTATACAAGTGCATTACATGACATAATAGTACAAATTATTAGCAAATGCAGAAAGGGAAAGTACTAAGCATAATTCTTTTTGCAGTATCGTACAGCCATACACATACAAATGTATCTGGCTTTCTTATAAAATCCTAGAGATATGAAGTTGTACATGTTCAGTTAAATGTTGTATCATAACTATGGTGACTGATTTCTGCCATGTCGTGATGGCGTGTTGGCGAAGCGAAAACTTGACAACCACCTGATTTGTCGAGTTTTCTACGAGAAAACACGACGTTTAGAGGGCATCGACACGATAAATTTATCTGTCGAGTTTTCATTTTGGCGTGTATGAATATGTCGTATTTGGCGCCCTTTATTTCGCCCCGCCGATAAGAAAACAGGACATATACCTTATTTGTCGGGTTTTCGTGTTTCGCCCCGCCGACACGAAAACACGACAAATATCTTATAACAATATTTTACTTCAAGCCTTGTCTACTTCTAGTCTGAACATATTTGGAATACAGTCTAGTAAAATCGTGAAAAAAATACTTCAGAGAATAGGAAAAGCACAAAACTTACATAACTACTTAAGGGCAAAACAAAAAATATGAGCATGAGATTTACTCTAAGAAATCCAATATGGCCGAAACATCCAAGATGGCCGCCTTACGTGTATATAATTTTAAGAAATGCCTTATATTATCTAATACTTAGATAAACAGTTATAGTAACCGCTTTAATTAGTTAAAATCACCTGTTTGAATAAATTTAAACATGTTGTGTTATTAAAGCACTATTCTTCCAACAAAAGTGAAAACAAATGTCTCCCCTTGATACAAATTTGCTATTAAGCAGAGGAAAAATCAGGATGCACTTATGTGAGCCAGAATTAAGTAAACAATGGTAGCTGACCTATAAAGAATGTTTAAGATGGCAACAGTCCTATGTAGAACTTTACAACAATTGTAAACTATGTTAAATATAGTGTATCAGAGAATAAATGATATGTGTTTTACTTTTTCATTAGTTTTCGCCACTCAGAATTTTGTTAGTAACTTAGAGAATTGATGAAACTTAGCAAGAATATTTAAATATGCTCGTACGGTAGAGCATGTGACTGTTACATCGTACATATGGTCATTCCCTCCGTCAGACTTTTTTTGGTGTGTGTGTTGGGGGCGGGGGAAGGGGGGTGCGGGTCATTGCCGTTTAATGAGCCTAATCAAATTGACATTTACATGTTCCTGCTATAGTTTGTTTTTGTCAAATTAAAGCACATTGTCATTAAAATAGTTTCATAGTTTGATGTGTGTGTGTATGTGTGTTCGGGTCAACAATTTTTCAGTCATATAAACGATGGTGTCTACATGTAGCAGTGAACACAAGGCCCAACATTATAGTGCTGCCTCACCGGAACATCACGCCGTAGACACGTGACATGATACCCTACCCAGACACATTATACTGACACCAGGCTGACCAGTCCTAGCACTATCCTCTTAATGCTGAGCGCCAAGCGAGTAAGCTACTAGTACCATTTGATACGTCTTTGGTATGACACGGCCAGGGATCGAACTTCATAGTTTCATGTCATTAGCATATAATATATAGTTACTAAATTAGAAGCAGAATCTTCAGATTTACAATGGTGTTCGAAAAATACGAAATAAAGTGCTGTAATATCTATTTCTGGACATTTTTGCTGAAATTAAAACTACCACTTTAACAGTCCAATGTCCGAATGACGGTGCCCTGTCAAACAAAACCAGTACAACTCGTGATTGCCGGTGATTCAAGTTTCTTGTCATTAAATGCATTTCTACACCTTCTTACAAACAAACAAGAGCGCCGCCAAGCGGGGCAATATACGCCCGAAGGGTTACATCAGAGGATGGGAGCAAAATTTAAAGAACTTGACTGTTGAAGCCCAAAGGACAGTAACAAGAAAAAGAAGAAATTCCAAAAAAAAAAAAAATTTCAAAGTCCACAAAAAAATTCTTACCTGGTAAAGTTATGTCAAAATACATCTAAAAATTGGATGTACCATCCATGTTGTACCACAGAAAAGTGGTCTCGGTTATTCCCTACTGCCAATAATAAAAAAAGTTTCAAAATAAGCTATTTATAGTAACACAAAAGGGAAGTAATTCAAAAAAAAATATTGTAAGAGAACAAAAATGGATCTGCCAAATACAAACAAGAGCACTGCAATGCATAGCAATATACACAAAGAAAAGTCATATATGACCTTTGACCCCTAAGTGTGACCTTGACCTTAAAGCAAGTCATCCAAAACATGCGCTCTGCACGTCGTCTCAGTGTGGTGAACATTTGTGCCAGTTTCTTTAAACCTCAAGCGTTCAAGAGTAAGAGCGGACTACGATCATATATGACCTTTCACCCATGTGACCTGACCTTGAAGCAGCATCCGAAACAAGCGCTCTGACTCGCTCGTGTGGTGAACATTTGTACAGTTTCTTAATCCTTTAACAGTAAAGTACAGAGCGACACGAAACCTTTGACCCCTTGTGACCTTGACCTTGAAATGACACATCCAAAACATGCACTCTGTACGTCGTCTCGGTGTGGTGAACATTTGTGTCAAGTTTCTTTGAAATCCTTCAAGGGGTTCAAGAGTTACACAGCGGACACGAAATTGCTAACGGACGGACGGACGGACGGACGGACAGACCGGCACCGGGCCCATAACATATGTATAATAAAAACTGTTCATGTAATATTCCTGTGATATTAATGAATTGGGACACTGAACTGGGATACATCGATCCATATCAAAAGCGAGCTTTAATTTTCAAAATATGACTGAACGTCGTTGTTTTCTGACGTCTGAAAAAGAGATGCTGTCTCTTTCATTATACACGTGCATGTTCTCGATGCCTTTGCAGAAGACAGAGCAACAAGGGAAATACCCTTAAGGGCCAGACGAAACAGGCCAGAAGACAGAAATCAAAATTGCTCAGTCCCGGTCGGATTTAAGAACTACCTATCATAGTCCTCCACCTGTTCCGTCAGACCCAATCAAAGAGGAAAGAGTAGCGTCCAACTGTAAAATTTGTTTGTTTGTTTTGGGTTTAACGCCATTTTTCAACAGTAGTTCAGTTATGTAACGGCAGGCAGTTAACCTAACTAGTATTTCTTGATTTTGTACCAGTAAAAACCTGTTCTCCGCAAGTATCTGCCAAGGCCTGAACACCAACAATGCGGTGTGACTCAAAACAGTTGGGTCATAAGGCGTAAAATAATTGTTTGTTTCCGGTATCCCGACCTATCCTAAATTGTTGGCCCGACACTAAATGTTTTTTATGGCCTTTGAGAATGTTTTCAACTTTTTAACAAAAAGTTGCAAAACTGCATTTTCTATGCTTTAAACATGGTCAGTGATGTTAGACATCAACTTACTGATGCTCTAATGGCATAACCCTCTTATTTGTATTCATTTTTTGACACAAAACTAATTTTCGAAAAGTCTCACTTAATAAAAAAATAATTCCAAAAAAAAAAAAAGTTTTCCGACCTACCTACCCTAATTGTTTTGAGCATGTTACCAGAAACAAAGAATTTTTTTATGCCTAACCTCTTTTAATGAAACGTTTAACAACTTAACTAAATACAATTGGAAAATTGCCATGATCCAAAATCTTACGAAGTTTGTAAACCACATCTTAATAAAAATCGGGCTTTGATATACCTTCTCGCAGAAGTGTCTTTAAATTACTATTATATTTTAAAACCAAATCTGAATTACGATAGTAAAATTTACCAAAGTATTTAGAAAATTTATAATAAAGGTAGCCCTGTTAAAAAAGAAGCTTATTTGTATACTGATTACGTTCATTGAAATCCTCAACATGACTACACCCTCTTGCAAACCGAATTACTTGAGATTTATAAATGTTGCATGGGGTTCATCCACATCCAAATGGGGGAAATTTACAATACTAAAATCAAAATCATCCCTCTTGTCATAAAACTTGGTATGTACAAAATGTAAATAGAGCGATGTAAATATAGAAATGAAGCAGTAGTACAATGTATCCGAATTGTTAGTTTTATTCAACTGGAACTCCCGAGGATAAATACTCTCCACAAATTTAGCAAAAAACGGATTATCCATATTAAGAATATCATTATTAAATGAAGTAATAATATCTGCCTGTGTATCTGGAGAAAGGCCCAACATAAAATCTCTTTCATAACAATATAAAAACAAATCTGCGACAAGGGGTGCACGGGAATACCAATTACTTGTCTGAAATCTGCATCCCCAAACCCGAAGTAAATATTGTTCAATAAAAAAGAAAGATAGGGTTTTCAATGCTCTTCTTTACAACAGAACATGACCAGCATGCTACAACTCTAGATCTTAAACATACATGTAGCAAAAAGGTTGCTTTCAAGTCGGGCACATATGGTGTCAGTATTCTATCCCTTTCCTGAGGGAATGAGGCTGACTAGAGGTGTTTCTGATAAATTGGAATCTTTCTGGTAGTTCTTGCCTCAAGCATCAATCTCACGCCAATAGCTCCTTAACTACATGCGCAAACTACATAAAGGCTGTCGAGGAAGATGTAATGTCAAAAGTGCTGAAATGCTCTACATTGCCTAATGCAAGTTTACTCATATTGTCTTCCATCTCGGGCTAGTGTGTACTGACATGTGTACCTTATTATGCCCCACTTCAAAGAAGGAGGGGTATATTGTTTTTCTGATGTCGATCGGTCGATTAGTCTTTCGGACGGTTGGTCCGTAGACCAATCGGGTTCCGGATGATAACTCTAGAACACTTGAGTCTAGGATCATGAAAGTTGATAGGAAGGTTGACCATAACCAGAAAATGACTTCTATTTGTTTTGAGATCAGTTGGTCAAAGGTCAAGATCACAGCGACCCGGAAGAGTTAAACTGTTTCCGGACGAAACCTTGAGAACCTTGGGCCTAGGATTACGAAACTTAATGGAGAGGTTGATCATGACCAACAAATAATTCCTATTGATTTTGAGATCAGTAGGTCAAAGATCAAGGTCACAGTAACCCGGAACAGTTAAACGGTTTTAAGACGATAACTTGAGAACGCTTTGGTCTAGGATCACGAAACCTAATAGGGAGGTTTGTCATGACCAGCAAATGGCCCCTATTGATTTTGAGTTCAGGAGGTACAAGGTCACAGTGACCCAGAATAGTTAAACCGTTTCCGGACGGTAACTTAAGAACGCTTAAACCTAGGATCACGAAACTTAATAGGAAGGTTGATCATGACCAGCAGATGACCCCTATTGATTTTGAGATAAGTAGGTCAAAGGTCAAGGTCACAGTGACCAAATAATTTCTGTTCCTTGTGCAGTTACTGAATGCATTAAGGGGGCATTTCGTGTTCTACGACCTCTTGTTTCAGATACAAGCTCACTTTGCTGAGTGATATATATCACAGAATAGTTTTTTTCAAGTTTGACCATGAAGGTTAATTCAATATTTTCAGCCATATTCTTCTTTGTTACACAGTTAGTATTGCATAATCAATAATTATTTGATCAATGTATTATACAGATATTGTGACAGTCGGTCCATAGTTGGACGGACATACAGACGGACGAACAGATGTAAAAAACGGGCAAAATAAAATAACTATCATGGATTTAATTTTTCCTTCTATCTTTGTACAAGTTTTCGAGAAACAATCTCCCTTACTTTCAAAGAAATCGCAGGATGACACATTTATTTCATATGTTTGGACTGTTTGTTGCCATAGCAACCACATTTCTAAATGGCATTGGCATTCTCCGAATTGGCATCTTTCCTTGTATCATGATTTATCTGCAGTGCCATTATAACTGTTAACTTCTATCTGTAATATTCTTCAACTGAGGAAGCGGCGTGGCTATAAGCCATACCCTAAGTAAGAGAACATGTCTTAGCTCCCGCCCACATATAGAATACTGTAGGGAAATGTTGAACTTTCTGAAACCGTTCCCTATTTCAGTTAGAGTACGCTTGTCTCGTGATAGTACCAACGCTTAAAAGGGAATGTTAACTAGTAGCCAAATGCGTTGTTCATATTGGCGGACCATGATACAAAACAGAAAGCGTAAGGGCCACTCGAATAATGATGTTATTTCTCGAAGGTTACGCCTTCTCGAAATAATCTAATTATTCTCGTGAACCCTACTCTTTATATTACTTGAATCATGGTTTACCTGCAGTGTAACTGTAAACTTCTGTCTGTAATATTCTTCAACTGAAGAAGAGGCGTGGCTATAAGCCCTACTCTTACTAAGTTAGAGAACATGTCTTAGGTCCCGCCTACAAATAGAATACTGTACGGAAATGTTGAATATCTCAGTTAGAGTACGCTTGTCACGTGATAGTACCAACGCTTAAAATGAAATGTTAACTTGTCAATCAAAATTAATAGCCTAATGCGTTGTTCATATTGGCGGACCATGATACAAAAACAGAAAGCGTACGGGCCACTCGAACAATGAGGTTATTTCTCGAAGACTACACCTTCTCGAAATAATAATAGATTAAATGCGTTTCATGCACTTTTTATGAGGTAACACCGAGATATGTGCTTGAAAGATCAGCGTAACATCAACAACGGGATTTTTGAGTGTCAGACCATTGAATCTTTACGGGATATTGGCATCATAATTCAGTATAGTAGTAGTTTTGCGTTTACCCTATGTTTAAGGTTCCTTCATTTACATAAAACACGATTGCCATATTTTACATGCCATTTAGGATGATGTAATTTATTACCAGTGTTGTGTCAATCTATGGCGTCGTACCTAGGAGGCATATGACGAAAATGAGGTTTTCAAATCTAAACGGCGGTTGATACATTTTGAACAGCCCGCAGAGCTAGAGGATCCCAGCTCTTTTAACGCCACATTTCTTAAAATGACAGTCAATAATTATTACCTTTTTTATCTGAAAACAGGTAGTACTTTCTGTTGATCTTCCGCACCAACACTTACGGTGTTTTTAAGAATTCCTTTTTTATTGTTATAACAAACAGACATACAGCACGTACAAAGCACACGATATTTTAACAGAGCACCTATCTATATTTGTACTGTACGATGGATTTCTTCTCAGTCAGGGAGTCTATGTTTGAAAAGAATTCTATTATAGGAAAGTGGATGCCACACGTGCTTTATGTTATACGTATTGTTGCTGGCAAATGATCAAAACAACTTTAACAAAACACACGGATGGAGGCATATCTAATTTACACGGCATTGTATTTTAGGCATCCTAATCGGGGATAATGTTTGCAAAGTCCAATGTTTGACAGTGTTGCATACTTTAGAATTCAGTTCTAAATCCCCTACTTCGAGTGTTTTCCGGGAACGGATATTAATAATTTACGGAACTTACTCGGCTTGTAGTGTATTTAATCTCAAATACAGTAAAAATTTAAAGTAAAAAATATGTAAAAGACGTCTCAAAATACACTCAGTAAAACTACTGACCATTTCACTTGATGCCCGATTGTTAAGTTTTGTCCATAGTCAAATGAGTCAACAACTGTTCGACTGACAGTTGTCAGTAACCTTGTAAAATAAAGTTTACCATATTAAGGAAATTTAAATCAGGGTGATATAAATGTCTGACAATTCAAGTTAGCTATTTTGATGGAATGCATTTCGATATCAGCTGAGGATTGTCAGCAACGCAGTCAATTTAGTAGTGCTTGCATTTTCCAGTCAGAGTTACTGCATTTAATTCGTCAAATAAAATGTTACTGATATTACCGTTTTTATAATACTAGTTAGTGATACAGCCAATTTCTACTGGATCAATGAATTTCTTTTTAACATATTTAGCGCCTTGATTAACACTTTTATGACTAATCAAAACGTGATACAACATTGATCGAGTACATATCATTATATTCATCTCTCTTCTCTCTCTAATTCAGTCCACGTATTCAAATATTCATACCAAACGAGGCTATAAAATATTAATTTACATTTACTGTGTGCATATAATTATTCCAAAGTTATTCATATATTACAAGAAACTGTAATGATTACAATCAAGGGGGCGTCTAAAACGGCACAATATAAAGCTTTTATCACAATATATAGCTTTTATCTTAGAACAATGTATATTTGGATTATTGCTGACATATACCGATTGCATTCAAATCGTTATGTATATTTCGGATATACTGCTATTCCATCAAAAGATATGTGATTTCTGTGATTTCTTATTCTGTCGTTAGCGTGAAAGATATAGAAAAATATCTAAGATAAATGCATCAAAAGGAACTAATTTTACCTGAATAATAAATAAACAAATACACTGAGACCAGGCAATTATTACTACTGCCAGGGAAACTTAATACTAACGTCAAAAGGTTCCGTGATTTTACAGAAACGCGCCGGAGAATATAAGGATCTTACATGCCTGCCTGGGCAAGACGGGGTTTTCCCTACCCGAGGGACAGTGTGGAATGGAAAACCGAGCGTTACGAGGTTTTTTATCCATGCTGTCCCGAGGGTAGGGAAAATAGCTGTCTTACACAGGCAGACATGTTAGATCATTTTTCTTACCTATCGTGTTCAAAATAGATCGTGGAGACAAATAGATTTGGGTATTTCCTGACATTATTTATAAAGTTTATGACGTCACAATGGTACAAGTACTATGTGACGTCACCGTAGTGCACGCTATTTTAGACAAGGTTTTTCCCTACGGAAAGACAGGAATATCTATCCCCGGCCCGTGCTCGGATAAATGTATACTTTCCCCGCTAGGTAGGCAAGAATATAAGGATCTTACATGCCTGCCTGTGTAAGACGGGGTTTTCCCTACCCGAGGGACAGTGTGGAATGGAAAACCAAGCGTTAGCGAGGTTTTTTATCCATGCTGTCCCGAGGGTAAGGAAAACAGCTGTCTTACACAGGCAGACATGTTAGATCATTTTTCTTGCCTATCATGTTCAAAATAGATCGTTGAGACAAATAGGTTTAGGTATTTCCTGACATTAATTATAAAGTTTATGACGTCACAATGGTGCCAGTACTATGTGACGTCACCGTAGTGCACGCTATTTTAGACAAGGTTTTTCCCTACGGAAAGACAGGAATATCTATCCCCGGCCCGTGCTCGGATAAATGTATACTTTCCCCGCTAGGTAGGCAAGAATAACTGTAATGGCGGTTTCCCTGCCTAGATGTAATTATCTAACAAGGTTAGCTTTCTGTAAAAGGTAGTCAGCGGACCGTTGTTATGCTCAACAGACGGCTTAAACGAGACTGTGAAATACATAATGCGGGTATACCATCGAGAAGTTACACAAATTAGAAGGACATTTCATTTAGAAAGAGTCTCTTTGGGTTTATATATTGCATTATTATTGTAAGAACCTGACGTTCTGAATATTAAATTGTATCTATTGTTTTATTCATGGCGCTAAATGTGACGTTTGGCGTCAATTTGTACGTGACGTCCAGTATACGTCTGACGTCGTTTCCGCCCGTTAGTTTTGTTATAGTTTAAACGTGAGTTAAGGAGCTTGGATGAAATTTACTTTGTTAAAGTAAATTTATTTGAGATACTAAAGTTGGTAAGGTTTTGTATTTTTTATTCAGAAATAATTGTTATCATTAAGTAAATATTGTTATTATTTAAAACGTCCATTTTTGCAGTAAAGAATTGATTTATTATTTTTATTAAATGTAATTTTTGAATGTTTGTAAGAATGCTGTTTTGTATAAATTTCTTGTACGTTTGTTTGAATATCTGTTTTTAAATTTATTGTAGAGAATCGGCATTTACGGCATTTATGGAGATGCACATAATTGTCAGAAAACAAATGATAGAAGCCGCATATCTCGCTTGTGTATGATTAAGAATCCCGAGTCCCTTACAATTCTCAACTGGTATCCTGAAAGATTCTGGATAAAGATACTGGTTCCTGAGAGATCGAAAGATGGAAACTGCGGAGTTTACCTCGGCAAAGAGGTCACGTTCTGCGCACCTTGCACAGCTGACCAAAATTTACAATGAACTTGAGAGACAGATGGTGTCTACAGAAAACGCTGAAAAGGTAAAACACTTATACAAAAATCTATGTGACAGATATGAACAGTTTAAAAACGCTCATTTTCACTGTCTGGAATTATGTGATGAACCCTCTATCATAGAATTGTTGAAGACGAATTATTCTAGTCAGCAGAAAAATCTAACGAATTCAACGAGCATTATTCCGAGTGGCAAAAACAGTCACTACATTCGGGTCAAGATGATAATATATCTACGATTAGCAGAACGAGTACAGCACGGTCATCTCGTGCGCAGTTACTAAATGCAAAGGCTAAAAGACTGATTGCAGAACATAAACTAAGAACACTAAGAGTAAAACAAAAAATAGAACAAGAGCAAAGGGAATTAGAAAATAAGCGGCAATTACTTGAACAAGAGAGCGAATTAGAAGAAGCAAGGATCGAGGAATCTGTCTGGCAGGAAGATATCGAATGTCCTGATAATAATGGTGGTCGGAACTTTCCGGAAGTAGCACGTGACGTATCCGTTAGCGGGCAGGATTCAGCAGAAACGGTAATTTCTCGTGACAAAAGCAATGGTAAGTTGGAAGATTTGACATCCATAAATATAGATACGGCTTTCCACAGGTTGGCATCCACTTTGCAGGAAGGATTTAATCTGCCTAAACCGGAACTGTTGACATTTAACGGAAAGAGTGACAGATTATTGTAAATTCATAAAGAACTTCGAAACAAATGTTGAGGAAAAAATCAGTGACAGTAGGTTAAGATTAAGTTATCTTATACAGTATTGTGTAGGCGAGGGTAAAAGTTGTATTGAGGATTGTGTTTTACTTGATCCAGATGATGGTTACAGGCGTGCAAAGAAAATTTTGCAAACTCGCTATGGTAAGCCTCATGTAATTGCCAGAAGTTATATTGATAGTTTAGTATACGGCCCTCAGGTAAAAGCCTCCGATGTTGATAAACTTTCTCAGTTAGCTTTAGAGATGCAAAAATGTGAAATAACCCTGTCCCAGTTAGGCTTTATTTCTGATGTAAGTAACTCAGAAAATCTCAGGCGCATTGTTAAACGCTTACCTATGCATTTACGTACAAAATGGGTAGAAGTTGCGCACGCTATTACTGAGTCTGGCAGAGAACCCTGCTTTACTGATTCAACAAAGTTTGTAGATGAAAAATCCCGTGTTGCATGTTCAGTGTATGGCCTTGATCTCGTAAAAAACGAGTCCCAGTCAAAGGTTGACAAACTGACCAATTGTAAATCAGATACTCATGTTAAAGGCAGAGTGACCATGTTAACCACTCGAACAGGTAATGAAAAACCAAGGTTCGAACGTAAATGTTATTGTTGTTCAGAGACATGTTCAGATTTGTCATCATGTAAAGTATTTGAGTCTATGAATTTAGGTGAGAGAAGAAAACTTGTTAGCAAGTTTAAATTGTGTTTTAACTGTCTTAAGGGCAAACATTTTTCAAATACTTGTAGAAAACCAAAACAATGTGTTGTACCTGATTGTACCTCTAAGCATCATACATTGTTACACACTTGGGTAAAGCCCGAGTCTGATCACACAGTTACACAGCCATCTGTAAATTGTGCTGCTACGAATGGGTCATTTTTAAAAACATGTCTAGGGATTATACCTATTACTGTAAAAGCTTGGAACGGTAACTCATGCCAGACGTATACGTTGCTTGACGACGGCGCGGATAAGACTCTGTATGATGAACGGTTGTTGCAAAAGCTGAACTATCCTGGGAAACCCGTTACCTTTCAAATATCCACCATAAGTTCCGTTGCCAGTAGTACCGTAGGACAGGAAGTTGACCTGCACGTGAAACCTGTTTCCGGTGGTGATGAAGTAAAACTTAACAAAATATGGTCGGTGAAAAGGCTACCAATTACTACTAGGTCTGCTGCTACTGCGGAAGATACTCGCAAAATACCCTACATATCTGACTTGAAAATTCCACGTGTCGACGTCACTGACGTCATGTTGTTAATAGGCACGGATTCACCAGACGCACACGTTCCCCTTGAAGTTCTCGCCGGAGAAAGTAATCAGCCGTACGCAGTTAGGACGCGGCTTGGTTGGACAGTTCGTGGTCCTGTTCCAGGAAATATTGAAAATAACGGAAAGGGAACAGTGAGCATTCACTATTGTCAATCTAGTGACGTCATGCTGCAACAACAGCTTGAGCGCATGTGGACGTCGGATTTTAATGACGTGCTTCACAATGAGAAAGATTCTTTGTCCCTGGAAGATAAGAAGGCTCTTCTATTATGGAATCAACTCTGACATACGAAAATGGCCACTACAAGATGGGACTACCTGGCGAAATAAAGATGCATACTTACCAAATAACCTGGCACTTGCACATGCGCGTCTTCACCAATTAAAAAAGAAGTTTTCCTGAGACGCAGAACTTCACGAAAAATACGCACTGACAGTAACTGATTATATAGAAAAGGGTTACGCTAAAGAAGTAACATCTACAAAAGATACAAATCGAACTTGGTATTTACCTCATCATCCTGTTACAAACGAGAACAAACCTGGGAAGGTCCGAGTAGTATTTGACTGCGCTGCGAAGTTCAAGGGTATTTCATTGAATAGCCAATTACTTCAAGGTCCTGATTTAATGAACAATCTAGTTGGAGTACTAACCCGTTTCAGACAAGAGAAAATTGCTCTGATTGCTGATATCGAGGCAATGTTTCATCAAGTGCGCGTGTGTGAAAATGACTGCGACGCTCTTCGCTTCCTATGGTGGCCTGGAGGGGACATAACTAAACCTCCGAAGATAAATTGTATGCAAGTCCACTTGTTCGGTGCTACATCCTCCCCAAGCTGTACAGCATATGCACTTAAACGAACAGCCGCTGATAATGCTAATAGTTATGAACCGGAAGTTATATCAACAGTTAACAAAAATTTCTATGTGGACGACTATTTAAAATCCGTATCATCTGAAAAGAAGGCAGTGAAACTTGCGAGAGATTTACAATCATTGATGAGTTTAGGTGGTTTCAGGTTGACTAAATGGCTCAGTAACAGTAGGAAGGTTATAGATTTGATATCTGAGGCAGAGCGTGCCCCATCAGTCGTCAAGCTTGAACCTGGTACCTCTCTCCCTAGCGATCGTGCTTTAGGTGTGATGTGGAATGTTAACGACGATACACTCAGTTTCAAGGTTAAGTTGACAGATAAACCTCTGACGAGACGTGGAATATTATCAGTTGTTAGCTCCATATTCGATCCACTAGGACTTGCATCACCAGTAACATTACAAGCAAAAGCCATCATACAGGAACTCTGCAAAGAGAAACTAGGATGGGATGAAGAAATACCATAGACACACTGCCATGAGTGGAAAGGATGGTTAGCCAGTTTGCCATACTTAGAAAATATTGTTGTCAGTCGATGTTTTCGTCCAAAAGATTTTGGAAATATAAAGAACACCCAGTTGCATATGTTCAGCGATTGTTCGGAGTTAGGCTACGGCGCATGTGCATACCTACGTATGGTGGATGAAGATGATAGAGTGATGTGTTCCTTAGTCCTCGGTAAATCTCGCCTTGCACCAATGAAACAGATTTCTATACCTCGCCTAGAACTGTCTGGAGCTGTAGTCGCATGCCGCATGTATGCAATGTTATCAGAAGACCTCGACATGAAAATCGACCAAGCCGTGTTCTGGGCTGATTCTACAATACTGCTGGGATATATCAATAACGCATCACGACGTTTCAAAACGTTTGTAGGTAACAGACTCAGTGTCATTCATGAAACTTCGTCACCTGACCAATGGCGCCATGTTGATTCCGGTTCGAATCCCGCCGACATTGCGTCTAGAGGTATCGACCCAAGTGATACACAAAGACTACAAACATGGCTTAAGGGTCCTAAATTCCTTCTTCAAGATCCAACTGCTTGGCCTGCCCATAGCCGTGTGCCGGAATTAGCAGATGATGACACGGAAGTAAAGAAGGAAGCTGTAATAAATAGTACAACGACAGATACAGAAATTGACAGAATTATAATGCGTTACTCCGACTTGACCAAACTACAACGAGCATTCGTATGGCTGCAAAGATTTAAAACTTATTGCAGATACCGTTATCTAAAACATGACGTACAAGTACCCACTGGCGATATTACAGTAATAGAAGTACGGAACGCCACACGAGACATATTAAAATGTGCACAGAAAGGACACTTTTCTGAAGAACTCTCAGCACTGAGAATGGATAATCCAGTGAAGAAAGATAGTAGAATCGCATCTTTGAATCCAATATTACATGACGGTCTCATACGAGTACATGGGAGAGTGAACGGAGAAACTCCAGATATCCGGTTTTCTACCAGCAAAATCACGTGACTACGCTAATAGTTATCTACCACAACATCAATGGTCACGTGGGAACTCAGCAGGTGCTTGCAGCTACGCGGGAAAAGTATTGGATACTACATGGCTCCAGTTCGGTAAAAAAGACAATAGGGAATTGTTTTATATGCAGACGACAACACAGTCCACTACTGACACAACAGATGGCACCACTTGTTTCAGAACAAACCACTCCAGACAAACCACCATTTACCTACGTAGGCGTAGATTACTTCGGTCCACTGTTAGTTAAGTCGGGACGCTCACATACGAAGAGATATGGTTGTCTATTTACTTGTTTAGCAACTAGAGCAGTTCACATTGAAATTGCCTATAGTCTGACAACAGATTCATTTATCGCAGCCTTTCAGCGTTTCACCAGCCGACGTGGGATTCCTGAAAAGGTATTCAGCGACAACGGATCGAATCTTGTAAGCGGTGACAGAGAACTAAAACAATCAATACAAGAATGGAACCAGTCAAAAATAGGACAATACACGGTTCAACATGAAATTGAATGGCACTTCAACCCTCCATATGCCAGCCATAGGGGCGGTGCTTGGGAGAGACTGATTCGGTCAACGCGTTCTATTTTAAAGGACATCGCTAGAGAGCAACTACTCACAGAAGAAAAACTGGCGACGTTAATGGCGGAAGCTAAGAGAATAATGAATGATCGACCGATAACACAAGTGAGTAATGATCCAAATGATCCTATGACACTTACACCTAACATGTTACTATTGTTTAAAGCCAATTCAAGCATGCCCAGAGGAAATTTCAAGAAAACTGATACGTACTCTAAACGATGGTGGAGACAAATACAATACTTGTCCGATGTATTCTGGCGAAGATGGATTCGTGAGTACTTACCTAAACTCCAGATATGTCAGAAATGGCATAGAGTGAAAACTGATCTACGTGAAGGCGATGTCGTACTTGTTGCTGATTACAACGTACCAAGAGGGCAGTGGCCGCTAGGCAGAGTTACCAAACTATATATTGGTCGGGATGGGCATGTACGTAGCTGTGTGGTAAGGACTCGTAATTCAGAATCAGTTAAACCTATCACTAGACTATGTCTGTTAGAGAGTTCACAGTAATGTTTACAGTCAATAACTCGGATTACGCTTTACGTATATACTATTAAGTAGGTACTCAGATAATTGTGACTTGTAAAACAATGACATTTTTTGTTTATATCTATTAAACTTTAGGCTTCTACTGTAAGCTGTTTCCACATGTATAAAGACACATGTAACGCTAATTGAATTTTAATTGGCAATAAGGATATGTTTTTGGGGTTTTTTTTATGAATCAGTATATAGACATGTTTTATTTGTAAGAGTTGCTAACAAAAGTACATGTATTTGATGAAATTTAAGTAATTTCATGACGGGGACTGTAAGAACCTGACGTTCTGAATATTAAATTGTATCTATTGTTTTATTCATGGCGCTAAATGTGACGTTTGGCGTCAATTTGTACGTGACGTCCAGTATACGTCTGACGTCGTTTCCGCCCGTTAGTTTTGTTATAGTTTAAACGTGAGTTAAGGAGCTTGGATGAAATTTACTTTGTTAAAGTAAATTTATTTGAGATACTAAAGTTGGTAAGGTTTTGTATTTTTTATCCAGAAATAATTGTTATCATTAAGTAAATATTGTTATTATTTAAAACGTCCATTTTTGCAGTAAAGAATTGATTTATTATTTTTATTAAATGTAATTTTTGAATGTTTGTATGAATGCTGTTTTGTATAAATTTCTTGTAAGTTTGTTTGAATATCTGTTTTTAAATTTATTGTAGAGAATCGGCATTTACGGCACATAATTGTCAGAAAATAAATGATAGAAGCCGCATATCTCGCTTGTGTATGAGTAAGAATCCCGAGTCCCTTACAATTATACCTCACAGAAATGTCCAATGCAAATTTCCCATTCGTTTAACTTGAATAATATATCATATTCCCCAGTTTTTTTTTATATCTCCTGCGCAAAATCGTTATTTTCAATTTCTGCGCATGTGATATGATCCATAATTTCATATCACATGCGCAACAGCGCTATTTTGTTTCTCGCGCATGTGATATTATTTTCTTCATATCTCCCGTTGAGAGATTAATACTTTCGCATTGATTAAAGGACTACTTTCAGACGCGACGCTTATAAAATTTAATACTTTAGAATTAAGTTACCTTTTTTGGTGTTCAGGCATGTGTGAACCCGGTCGATTCTTCTTTTTTTAATGATTTTGTTCTAACTGCAAAACATAATTTTCGAAAACAACTTTTTATCAAATATTGAATCAAAACTATCACCATCAGATTGGAAATAATCTAACTAAGAAAATGAGTGCTCACACTTACATGTTTCGTTTAGAAATAAGAAAGTTATCTCCGTTTTTCGAATGTTACTGCTGTCGATTTCAGCATTGACGCAATATTGAAATATGCGCATATGTCGGCGATATGTAAACGTCTCGACTAAATCTTTTGAAACAAGTCTTATTTCACAGCAAAGTCGCCACAATTTCTGAGTACTCCTTAAATCTCTCTTCGTTATTTGGTTAGTAATTACTTTTTAATGTTAAGTAAATCATATAAATAATTGTGGTGATTTTTCAGTAAATGTTTTGAACTTTAGTTATTGTCGGTATAATAAAATAAATATTGCATTCCTGAAGGGGTGATATGAAAAATGTTTACCCCTCGAAATATGAATATAGACCTCGACGCTCAGGAATGCAATATTTATATAAAAAAGCTGGTTCTCAGCGTGCAAATGCAATTGTAATTTTAGCGATTTTATCGTTTTATCAAAATCGGCTAATTACTGAGAAATAAACTTTTTCGCCTTTAAAATCAAGTAGATCTCGTTTTGTTTTTCCATCTCTAATTGGCCAAAGGTGTTATTTAGTTTAAATCATTTGGTCTTAATGTATTGGATTCTGATAGGTTTATTTCTGTAATTCTATATTTTATATATAGTCATTGGTTAGATGACGCCAAGAAATACTAGTAAGTTTTCTAAATGACTTGTTACACCAAAAAGGCAGTGTTCCTAGTGTTAAATATGAAGTAGTCCAAAATGTAGCTCCATGTAAATGGAATATGGCATTATGAGGCGTATAAGGATGTGGCAGTTTCATTGATGGCTTAGTTTTATTGGTTATTGTATTGAAAAAAAGATCTAGACCACTTTCATTGTGAATTTGCAGGTTTTACATTTATTCACTGAGAAAATGTCTACATACGCATAATTGCTAAACAGCCATGTTGGGTATCTATTTAAGTAGGTCACGTTTGAGTTTGATACTTTTCTGATTGATATATACAGTGAAAAGCTACAACTGAAATACAAGTTTTTATCATAGCATTTTATGTTATCCAGCAAGAGTAAGTTGAAACAAAAAGAGTTAAAAATATCAATATTCACAAGTTTTTAAAGGGCCCCTAACTTTTTTCTCTCCATTTTGAAGCATTTTTGTGTCATTGAAGCAGAAAAATATTTTTAAAATGTTAACTACAGATTTTTTTTCAACATGTAAAAATGAAACGGATTTTTTGTGACATTTATGCTTGCATAATACTGAAGCACCTGAAATAACATTAAGGTGGGATAATATATGTTTGATAAGGTGCCCCTATTTTTTCATTTTTTCTTAATTTTAGAAAAAGAATAAAATGCCCTTTTAAATAAAAACTAAAGTTCTTCAAGCTCAGAGTATGAAAAAAATGTTTAACTGTAGAAAAAAACAAATGATCCTACATACTTAACAAGATTTAGATGTCATAGAACTGAAACTGTTTCAATCAGTTGAAAAGAAAATGCGTTTGAGTTTCAAGATATAAATACAGACATATTATATTAAGGGTTCGGAGTAAAAAAGAAACAATTTGCAGTTAAAAACTTCGGAGACAATTAAAAAGCGGGAATGTTTATATTCTTATCAAAGACGTGTCAGTTTAAGTTTCCTCGTACAAATGCAGTAATATTTCATATTCTTACGGACAAAATAATGAGTTAAAGCATATTGTTCAAATAGACCAGTTTGCATTTCGCATTTCAAACCAGGAAAGATAGATACTGCTGGACATGTAGATCTATACATAGAGCTCTGAATTCGGCTACCCATATCGTGCCTCAGTCAGAGCTCTATTCCCTTCCATTCAAAAATATGCAATATAAGGTTTCAGCTAGTGTATGTTCTATATACGCATTTTGCCAAAAAAATTTTTACTTCGCTAACTGATTGCCACTTTTTCTACATTTCTATGAAGTCGACTCTTTCCGCAATGTTCGGATGATTACTTTTAGTTGTGTTTTCCGTATCAATCGCGCATCCAAATCGATGCGGGACGCCATGTTGAATTTGACAACAAGGTATCATGGGAAATATGCAAATTAGGTAGGTCAATGAAAATGTTAAGTAATTACATAGTCGCGGGATAATTACGGGAAATGAATCAAATTCCACGTCTCACGAGCGGCTCGAAACTAGTTTTGATAGTTGCGAAAAAGTCCTGTTCTGAATAAACAAAAGTTAAAAAGAAATTTATATGAACATTTATAAGGTAAACTGACTCACTGTTAATCTTCCAAAGTTGTGATCCCTCCAAAATTTACAATTCACAAACAGATTTCATTTTAATTGTCTGTCTCCTCGACGACATCATAAGTCGGACTTCGTCGATCATCTCGATGAAATCCAGGCACCGATCGCACCATGCTCTTGAAACGATGATTCATTGAATTCAACATCATTTCCAAAAGCATGGTTCAAAGATAACCTGTAGTTTAGTATCCTTATTGAATTATTTCCAGTACCTTTAGCAATCATTTTCCCAACAGTTTTAATAAATAAATAAATAGAATATGGTTATTCTCTATGTTCGCGTCCTTGTTGATACTGTTTCACTTCTCCGAAACGGGTGACGTATGAGACAAATGACGTAAGAAGGCCGAGAGCTTCATGCAAATTTACATGAGGCGCATTCGGGTATACTGTACTCAGTATACTGAACTTCTACAACAGATTGTCAATTTGTCAGGGCTCTTTCTCCGGACAGTTTATTTGTAACATACTGGTAGACATGTTACGTAGTTGTCTAGAAATATATTACAATTCACTTTTTAATAGAGGAGGCGAGTTCCATTTTGAAGAAGCAGTCCATCTTGATAAAGAAATTGTATTTTATAGTTTGGCCTTTAGAAAAATATTTGTTTCCGGTAACATGCTAAAAATATTAGGGTAGGTAAATCTAGGTCAGATTTTTGTTTGGGATTTTTTTTATTAAGGGAGATTTTTCGGAAATTATTTTTTTGTCAAAAACTAGAGTATCAGCATCAGTAAATTGATTTCTGACATCATTGACCATGTTTAAAGCATAAAAAGTGCATTCTCCAAGGCCATAAAAACATTTAGGGTCGGACCAAAAATTTTTTTATGCGTTATCATGCCTTTACTTAATTTTCGACTCGTAATATTACATATTACACATATGTGCATAGTATAATAAATTATGAGTCAGTAAGGTTTAAAAAATGAAAATATGAAAATTTAGGGACAAGTAAACATCGATGTTTAATTTCTTGTAGATCTAGGACGTTGAATAAATGTCTTGGTTATTAAGAATGAAACTATAAAAAATAATCACTGTACAGCTGAACTTATTTTCATGTTGAACAGAAGTCACTTAAGTCAGTGATATTAACGGTTACTCCCCTCCCCCTCCCCACCCGCACACATATACACGCCCGGACGCTCACTTTCCCTCAAAGTTCTGCGTCTTTGAGGCAAGGAACCTTGCACTATTTTCACACATATATACATTTTTTCTTTAACATGATGTTAGCCAGCCCGCCTAGCTCAATAGGGAGAAGAACGCAGATCTCCGGATCTCGGGATCAGGAGTTCGAGTCCCGGGCGAGGCGTATGTTTTCCGTGACGATCAACATGTCTTGCTCATAGAATGGGGAGAGACATGTAATTCTTAGTACCGTTTATGCTATTGGTAACCTCAAAATTTTGGCGGCAAATCTGTACGTGTCTTCCATGCGACCCCTTCGTTAATGACCGCCTGCTTATTTAATTTTAAATTTATGTGATTTTCCCGTCCTAATTTGAAAATGTTAGTATACAAGTATGACTTTAAGAGAACGGAAATTTCCATAGAGATAGTGCAAGTTTATTCTAATCATATTACATAATATTATACATTATTTGCAATTTCCCGAGGGATTGTTTATGTCCGAGTCCATGAGACATTCTGCAGATGTTAACACACGGAAACATGTTTTAATTTTACTCTTATTCTGGTATTGGATGAAGTATTTAAAAACAATCGGCTTCTCTCAGACGAATATGCTTTAAATTATCGTTCCTGTGTCGTAAACACAATTTACAATTAATTACGCACCAGTCTATAACGAAGACGTCACCGTCGAGGCGCATAGCGCTGACAGCCGGTAGGTATGGAGGGGACCTCTGCCCATATAAGGGGCTTGGGGTTAGGGGGTCTCTCGCCTGGATATTTTTTTAATACAGACTGGTGAGAGTATAGGTCACTTCTCATTCAACGAGGTTGAGGGAGGGGGGAGCACGAGCTGGATCCGGGCCTCAAGTCCGTATCTGACTGTCATTAAGACAAGTGAATGGTGAAACAAATTTTACGTTTTTGATGTAAATTGGTAGGGGTGAGTTATGTCAGTTTCTGTATTTACTTTATAAATATAAATTTATATAATATTTCTAACCGTAGACATCGATTTCGAAGAGTCAATGGTTATGAAGTTTGAGCACACAGCGCTTGCTCCTGCCCTAATGCACCTGTCAATATTTTGCCCGTCCGTGGGGGCGGCGGGCTGACCCAGGGGAATTTGACATTTCAAAAATTTTGTTGACTAAATCCCCACCCCAGAGACAACCGTTTTGTCTAAATCCCACCCTAGAGCCTGGTTGGTACATCAAATGTTTGTCAAATTCCCGTCTGTCGGGAATGGTCTTCTGTCTAAAGTCCCGTGTATGCCCGCCACTCCCCCGGGCGGGCAAAATATTGACAGGTGCATAATATCATGTTACTCAAACTCCTGATGGAAAACAACTTGATGTCAACATCTTCGTAAGGGGAGCGCTGGTCTAGTGGTTAAGGTGTCGGTCGCAGTTCATAGTTTCAAGCCCAACTGAGGTCACGACCGCATCTTCTCATATATGACACTAGTAGACTTGCTTTTTCAGGAAGCGTACTCGAGAGTTGGTCAAATAAACTTGAAGCTTTTATCAAAATCGAGTTCAAATAAATTTGTTTTAACTAACATCTTAGTATATTATGAAAAAAATCAATTACATGCTTCCCTCAGTTGTTTATAAATTTACGGTACTGGTAAGATGCGTATCATAAACAATAAACCCGTTAAGTGCCTCATTTTCTTTACACGCATAATTATGACCCTGGTGATTTATGGTCAATCAAGAATCAAGAGCAGGCACTTTTACCATATCCGGATAGTAACACAACAGATTAAAAAAAACAACATTCATCACTATTTTCTGATTAGATCTATCTTTAGAAATAAAATTAAGGTTTTATGTTCTACAACAGACAGGATTTCCCACCACAATTTCAAAAAACCCGTGGGAAACCGCACGTTTGACCCCAGTGATTTGCATATTTGTGACGTCATTACAATGTAGAGAAATTCCTAAAATGGCGGCCGCTGTTTGAAAACATGACAGAATCACAGCGGCGAAGAAAACGTTTTTCTTGCAAATTAGAAGCATCTACACTGATTCAAATGGTATTCAATATAAAAAAAGGACAATTTATGTTTATTTATTTCTATACAAAATTTTCCGAAATCCTTGCGTGGAGTTGCATTGCACATTCTAAATTCTCCTTCTTATATTGACATTTTTTGACAGGAGTGGCCTATGACGTCAAACGGCAGCATGTCAATACATGCGATCAGCTGTTTAGACGGCATAGAGGCTATGACTACTGGACATGGTGCTCCGTGTTTTCAATTCTAAACAACTTTAGACGTTATCTTTGTCTAAATACATATTACACTGTGCTGTTCCTTCAGAGCACACAATGTCTCTGTAAAATGACTTGAGATTTTGTCATCTTTAATGCTTTTTAGTATAAACTATCACAAGTTTATGTGATTTTTCAAAGACTTATGGACTTGTGAAAATAGGATTTACTTTGCTAGATACTTTTAGGAACCCGCGCACGAGAAATCAATGCTACACTATGCATCCTGTTAAACGCCTTATGGCAATATGATCCAATAATTTCAGGCAGTTACCAATTGATTTAATGTTTATAATCTTTGTCACGGAGTTAAATTGCAAAAATAATATACACAATGGCAATAAGCAAGCAAACGTTAGAGCAAACAAGACTTTCAGGAAATTATCAGATTACTTTTAGTACTTAAATGTCAACATTTATCAAAATATTATTCTTTTTTACAAATGTAAACCTAAATAACATGTCGTTATATGTACTATAAATTAAACAGTTAAGGATAATTGAGGACAGGGAATTTTTAAAGTACAATTTCAACAATATCTAGTAATAGGCCTTTCTAAATCATCTCCGGGGATAAATGCTAGCCTCGGTAGCCTAGTGGTAGAGCGCCCGTTTCTAGAGCGGGAGGTCATGTTTTCGATTCTTGGCCGCGTCATACCAAAGACGTAAGAAATGGTACCAGTAGTTTCCTCGCTTGACATTCATCATTTAGAGGATAATAATAGGACTGGTCAGCCCAGTGTCAGTATAATGTGACTGGGTGGGGTATCATTTCACGTGTCTACGGCGTGATATTCCAGTGAGACAGCACTATAAAGTTGGTCATTGTGCTCACTGCTACAAGTAGACACCGTCGTTTATATGACTGAAAAAGACGTTAAACCCGAATACAGATGCTAGCTCTTACGATGGACGAGGTAATACAGTAGTAGATAAATTTACTATAGAGCTAATTTATATTCTATATAAAATTAACAATTTTTTGAGAGCTGTCACACATAGCCAGGTCCATTTAAAAACAAATACTAACCGCATGTTCATAAATTACCTATAAACCACAAAAACATTAAGAAAAGTAGCGGTCATGTATCTTCTATGAGATACTTTTTGTCGGAGAGGTAAACACCTGCTAGTAAGTGGGTAATACTATGAACACACGTTGGATAAGGTTTGTTTTCATGTCTCTAATTTAAAATATCTTCTTGCAAATGCTACTGAAATGTCAAGTATAGATCCACAATGAAAGAAAAACAGAAACTTGCTTACATAAAATATGAAAATGCCACTTTCACTGGGGAAAAGTTTAGAATTTTTTCTTTCGCCATTATCTGACTAGCCCGGAAGTGATGCTTGATTATCTATTTAGTACTATTGTACCATAAGCATGAAACTACATTATACTGTACATTGAAACTGTATTATAACTGAATATAAATAAAGAACAAGATAGAACGGTTTTGTGCTCAGCCCCATTTTTGTAACGAGTAGATTGCAGTTTGCTTTAACATTTAAACTTCTAATAAATCGTGTAGGTATGCAAAATTCGAAATAAACGGAGATGTAGCTACCATTTACATTGAATTTGTTTTGTTATGTCAAGCCTTGTAAGATTTTAAATCAAAGAAGCCTTCACAATTTGTAACAGATCGGTACCCATACCTATATAAAAATACATTCTTTGCTCGTTTGGGTGAGAAACTTTGAAAGCAATGACGTAAATGTACTTTTTAACGACACGTCATCTATTAATATGATGTCATTAGTGACGTAACAGTCCTGATAGGAAATTTATACGCTGATACTGAAAATATTGACGGATGTTCAATTTCGACTGAACGGAGCTGAAAAAAAATCGGTTAATTCATCCATTCGATAGGTTCTGCTGTCATTTGGGTAAAATGCGACTTTTGGTTTCAGGGTTACCTTACTGAAACCGTTACAGCTAAATGAGTTTACTTCAGATTTCAGTCTTTGTTATGTTTTATTATTAAAAAATAATCATAAAACATTGGGTTCAAATTTCATTCGAAGTGTTAGCAGAGACAGAAACTTAAAAAAGTAGATGCGGAGGTATATGTGTTTTGTATAAAATCTTACATAGTTCAATAGTTTCTGCAGAATATTCAAACAACAAATTTTCCAGTTTATCATCTTATTGGATGTTTACTAAACTTATGTAAATAAGTAGATTCTAATGTAATAGGTAATGTAGAAATCAAAGAAGCATCGATAAAGACTTACACAATTGCATTTTTAAGCCGAAAATTTGAGTAGGCGTAAAGTGTTCCAATTTTTTTTTATAGCTTGAAGATAATTAGAAATAGTAAATGTTAGTCTCAGGGGAAATTAAGGTAGTCACATGAAGCGTGCCTGGTAATCTTAGACATTAAACAACACATGAGAGATGCGACGTCTTTCCATTATGTATCATTATTATTCTACTAAAGAGATTTTAAAATTTAGATAATTACATCTCATGCTCAGCGTTTTTCTATCAAATTATTAAGCATTGTGTTTTAAGTATCTCAGATTACATGTCTGCTGTAATTACTTTGGTAGAAGCTTACTAGTATTGCAACATCTATAGAATTCGGTTACATTTCCTACGCTTATCTTAATCAAACGATGTTAGCAACAATTGATTATTAAGTTTAGAGGCTGGAGGGCATTGACAGTAACATGTGTTTCCACTGCCTTCCGTGAACAGGCTCAATCAAACCGACCCTGCAACATTTTCATTTTTGTCGGATGGGCGACCTGTAGATTTTTCCACGTTTTAATCACAGCAGCGTTGTTTGTGAAATGTTGCAGCCGTTAATGTTATAGTTCTATCTTTTTCAGATCGTTCAGCACGGAATTTATGTTGTGTTAGTAGCACTATTTAGATTTTTAGCTTTAACATTTCGGCCTTGGTAAATACAATACTTCTGCTTCTTTGTTTTGGGTATTGTTAAATAACCATTTAGATATAGTGCAAGATTTTTTATTTTATCTTTTGGCAGATTGTGTGATAAGCAGACACCATAACAGTTACTTTGGATCACCTGACTTAATTCTAGCATGTTTAGTTCTGCCTACTGTTTTCTCAATTAGGGTTAATCCATCATTTCTACTGAGGATCCGCTTTTTATAAGATTTCACCAACGCTGTATCAACACATCTGAACATGTCTCAATTGTATTTTCAAAACTGATACTTTTAACAAACTGGGTCTAGAGGGCGTGGACGGTAGCATGACAAAAATGAAAACATTGCAGGCTCCATTTAATTAAGTCTGTTCATGGACGGTAGTATTCAAGTATATTTTCTTTTTAATGTATTAAACAAAAATACATATCCCATTGTGCTAATCTGCAAAGCAAAGACCATAAATTAAATGGACATGAAACTCTTCGCCAACTATAAACTATAAGTACAATATGGTATATAATGTAAACCAATGAAATTGTAAACAGAAGTGTGCAACAAAAACTGATTTTTTTCTGCCAGAAATTTAAATACGAGATTGTTTATACCTACTTTTTGTGTGTATATAAGAAACATGCAGTAGTTTCTAAGACTGTTTGAATATACAAAGTAAAACAAAATAGTTGTCAATCCCTTGCTTGGAATGCTTTTAATTGAGGCAAAGGATCACATCTTGTATTTTTATTCATTCAAATATTGTAAATGTTTAAAGCACTGTCTTGTAAACAAAACATCGAGAAATAAACTATGTACAACTCGGATCATTACACTTTACGTCGGCTTTTGCATACGCATACACACTGGATAACCGGCTATCCTGACGCCCGCTGGAAATGTAACCCAGCTGGAAATGTTACCCAGCTGTAAATCGGTAGGTAAAGTTTTTCATTTATTTCATACAGCGGCCGTTTTCGACAGTCTTTTTTTCTCGACCATGCCTATTTAACGGCTAATATACTTTTTCAGGAATAACGTAGAACCCGGAAACTTTACACAGGTGTTCCGAAAGGACACATCTGTTAAACCAGATGATAAAAGTTTTCACAGGTTGTTCATAAACAAAGCAATTTGCGCAACACTTTGGATTTTTGCTGGATTTTTTCATACTGAAGAAATTATTAGCGAATATCTCAAAACGTAACGATCGTATTTGGCCCAGAAATTGTAAATGTAAGCCATGGTCATTCCTTGACAAAACTGTCAAGTTGATTTGCAAGAATTGGCTTCGTTTTAATAGAAATAAATGAAAAACTTTACCTACCGACTTAAAGCTGGGTTACATTTCCAGCTGGGTTACATTTCCAGCGGGCGTCAGGATAGCCGGTTATCCAGTGTGCATATGTAAATAGCTGTCATATTAAAATTCACCATATTGAGAATATTTTGTCAAGGTTGGCGAAAATGCCTGACAATGCGAATTGTTTGTCTAATATATGCAAAATATCGGAAAAAGAATACGTTTCAGAAAATTTAAAGTATTTTGAAGCAATAATAACTACTTTGGCAATCGAAGAGAATTGGTGTCCACAGTCGGCAGGTATTGGTGTCAATTTCATAGTGTCCCCGAGAATCAAGTACTCTACGTTTTTTTTTTTTGAAAAGATGGAGAAATTACTGTCATAAACTTAATAGAACTACGATCGTCAGTAGCTGATGGGATTACTTTTGCACGAGTATTCTGTCTGTACAACTTGTTTAAAGCTCAACTGCGTTAAGTATTTTAGAAACCAATTTTTTTTTATTTAATATATATATATATATATAAGTCACTTTACACCAAACACTTTGTCGACCCTAAGATCGATTTTACACCCTAACTATTGCCAAAATAGTTTTACCGATGCAACGAATTTTCCACTTTTTCTTTTTGTCGGCCAGTAAATTACAGTATTTATTTACATTTGTATGACGTTTCGGCAAAGGTTGTACGCATGTATATTGAAAAATAGGTAGACAGCATGTGATTACAGCATTATCGGTTATATTAAAACACATAAAGAAACATCACGCACCCCTCAGTCAGTTTCGTTAATAGAACGTCCTTATACTTACAGGTAAATGGCCCTTGTGTGAAAGGTCATTTTTGATGTAAACAACAGATTTAATAATTTGACATTATAATATCCGCAGTTCATTCCACTTACACGCGGTGATTATAAATACTATCGAGATATGTATTTTGACGTATTTGGGGGAAATATATAAATCTTATTCCGAACCATTATAGTGGCTATAGACTGTCTTTTAATTGGAAATGTTTGCCTTCAGAGAACAGAAGACCACCCTTATGATGCACAAAGGGATAAAATTAATTTTATTTGACTTTGTTTTTTCCATTTTATTGGGTACACATTCAGGATACGGCATTATGTTTAATAATATTTTTTCTTACATAAATCACGAATGTTTGTTCTGTTGGAAATGGATGAAGAAGATTAAATATGAAACTGTAGTTTAACCTTACACAGCGTGCTGCGAAATACTAGTAGCCGAATTTGTGTAGTAACAGATGATCAATTAATTACATTTGAGCCGCACCATGAGAAAACCAACATAGTGCATTTGCGACCAGCGTGGATCCAGACCAGCCTGCGCATCCGCGCAGTCTGGTCATGATCCATGCTGTTCGCTTTCAAAGCCTATTGCAATTAGAGAAACGGATGCACAGGCTGGTCTTGATCCATGCTGGTCGCAAATGCACTATGTTGTTTTTCTCATGGTGTGGCTCATTTATAAAATAGATGTTTTGTTGCAGGCTATTTTATCATGAAATATTTCTAGTCCTATAGATACAGATTTTCATTGGGGTAAAATACCTGTAGTTTAAAAAACAATATGGCATGAAACAATCATCCAATTCATTCACTTAAGCGGAATATACACATAATTATATGTTATTGCAGAAACACATACATTTGCATAAACAGCATAAATAATTTCAGTAAAATCTGTCATTACGTTCACTGGAATATAATAGGGTTATTATAACAGTAGCTGGATCTGGGATGCAGTATTCGGCTCGAGTGGATTTTGCTAGATCGGATCTCACGAGGCGCGCAAGTGTGATCCGACCTTGCAAAATCCACGAGAGCCGAATACAAAGTCCCAGATCCAGCTACTGTTATAATGACCCTTTTATTATATACTTTTACCATTTTGATTCTTGTTTTGTTCTTGAACGAAATCTTCAATGTTTATCGATATTAATTGGAACTTAGTGAAGTTTTTATGTGCGCTATTTATAGAAATATGTCTTGTCATGCATATTAATGAAAATAGTCCGGCAGCATACAATACGGAAGGTACAATACGGAATTCAAAAGGTACAATACGGAATTTTTGTCTGTGTGTTCATTTTTAATTGTAAAATACAAGCCGATTTTTTACAGAACTTATTTAGGTATATAATAAAAGTTTGTATGTAGAGCATTGTTGAGCTTACAGATTTGACTTCTTTACATGTGTTTATAACCATAAATATCACAGTTCAGCATATTATTGTAGTACATAACGAGTGCATGTATATGTAATGCTTTGAGACAGCAAACAAATTGAAAGCTCATATCCTGTTTATAGCTGCAAGGACAATAAATCACAGACACTAAGTAAGGAAATTTTCAAATAATTGTCTACACTTGTTTGACTTTGATAGCCGATATTTCTGATAAGGCCGATCTCTTAACGAGTAAAGCGTGAAAGTGAAACACGCAGTTGTAGGAAAGTGCCAGTCACGTACACTTGCTGTATGGATCACGTTTACATCGATTTTACTTTTACAATTTTGCTTTGAGTCATTTAGACCACCTTTTGTGTAAAAGCCTAGCCCATCGCACACTAGTGTTTACAAGGAACGTTTCTGGCGTTCGGTTCGCAATGCGTTTCGAGATAACTTTTGCACAGCGTGGTTTCCTACGTAGGTACAGCTTACATTCAACACGAAAATGTGGAATAAATTACCTCTGCCGCCACTTCAACGTATGTATTCAACGTCTATTCAGCATATGTAGTGAGGACAATTTCACAACAAAATATTCAAGAAATTGAATAAAAGAAAAGACTGCCCAATTCCCATTCATCTGATATCATGCACATATCATAGAAACACTTTCAATAATATTTCTGTAATAAATACATACATGATACAATGCTTTTCCCTTTGTGAAAATGAAGTATGCACCGATATTTATTCAATTTACGCCGTGAATAATACCTTAAAGTCGTTATAACAAGCATAATTGGTACTAACATGTTGTAAGTCATATAAACGAACCCCTTTCGCAGTAACATTAGAAACATTAACAAAACTGAGACAAATAAAAAAATCACATGTTTCTATGTTATTTCATGTTAACAACATCGCAAATTAAAAATTATTTTAGTTTTCCAAATACAGTAGAACCCAATAATGAGGTCATATAAGGTTCTGAAAAAATGGTCGTAATAGCGAGGTGTTCTTAGTAACAGGTTTTATTTTGCAAAGGATAGGACAATTGAGAACTGTAAAAGAGTGTCTATATTTTCTATACAATATTTAAGTTGATTAAAGAAAATCAGGATTTTATTTCTCTTTTAAAACAAGAAAAGCGAAAAATCACGATATAAACGAAAATGTTACATGCTCGGTTTGATTTAGCCTGTTCGTGGACGGTAGCGCAAATGCAATCTGCCGTCCACGCCCTCTAGCCCCGGGTTGAGCAGAACTCAACATTTACACATGTTATAAGTACCAGAATATAGCAGATGTATTCATACGAAGATGCACATAGCACGTTCATTGATACACAAAGTGCAATTCCATGAAAAACGGTTGAAATAATGACTTTGCCCTCTGAGCAGAACTAAACAAACAGAGATTTAAAGATGCAGTATGAGGTTATTGAGCCTGCATATCAAAGAAACTGCCAAAAGACAAAATTAGAAAGTAGGCACCAACAATACAAAAAGTTTTTAAAGCAGGAATATTGTAACTACCAAAGCTGAAAAATTAAAGTGTACACTAACATAACATAAATGCCGTGCTGAACGATCTGAAGCAGCTCTGATTAAGGTAAGGGGATACTTTTTAGACAATATGTGTGAAATGTCAAAAAAATTGGTCTTATTAGTTAAGTTATGCGCTCATGTGGAGCTGAAACAGGTGTTTTAGCGAATAGCGGGGTGATCTTTGCAAAGGGGCTTGCGAACATTGAAAAGATGAAATTAGTCTGTTCTGGAACAAGTGGTTTTAAAAATTAGATGCGCTTAATTAATTTTAGAGGTGATCTTAATGAGGTGTTCTACCGTATCAACTATGATAATATCTTTGTTCAGTTGTGATGACACAGTTAAGAAATGAAATGTATTTTTTCGGTATTCATGCGAAATGAACGACAGAATAGAATCGGCAAATCGCTAGCGATTCATGTTTAATTTACCGATCGTATTCTGTCGTTCATTTCGCATGAACACCGAAAAAATACATTTCATTTCTCATATAGGGCGAATGTAAATATTTGTTCATAAACATTAGTTTAAATAATCACTATGCTGTTTTGTAGGGTAATTTATATTCTCCTTTTATAAATATTTACATCCGCCCTATTCATTTCCATTGAAACTTTTGACGCTCATTTTATATGAACAGCAAAAGGAAATGCGCGAAAATTACGTCATCGCTGCTTAGTGATAACCGACCGCTGTTTTGACGACGTCCGCGTATAGTTAGGGAGAACGTTCCTTAGATGACGTCGCAGTTGTTCCGTCTGGTGAACAGAATGGCCGGGAAGCTGATTTTAATGCTAAATGCTACAAATTATATACAATTCATAATATTATATAGTTTACAAATGGGAAGGAAATATAATTTAAATATAAGAAATGAAACTATTTTTTTCGGTGTTCATGCGAAATGAACGACAGAATAGGATCGGCAAATCTATGAATCGCGTCATTTCTTAATTTATTACATTTACTTTGTTTGACTGGTCATTCAATTATTATGTAGATTTCGAACGACTGATATAAAAAGCGTATGGTAAAATGTGTGTCCGATATACGCGTATGCTATGTGTTCAATAAAAGCGTATGGTAAAATGTGTGTCCGATATACGTGTATGCTATGTGTCCAATAAAAGCGTATGGTAAAATGTGTCCGATATACGCGTATGGTATGTGTCCGATATAAGCGTATGGTAAAATGTGTCCGATATACGCGTATGGTAAAATGTGTCCAATATAAGCATATGCCATTGGTAACATGTGTCCAAAAATTCAGTTGAGTTGCTTGTTGCACATAAATCTACACGTTGAAAAACTACCAATTACTTTTCATTTTTAATTTGTACGTCTAATTCATATGTGCATTGTAGTAATGCTCATATGACAAACATCAACCGCTTATAAAAATAAAGAATGAAATTTTACATGTACAATGTACTCCTACAAATTTTCCAACTTGCAGAGATTATAATATGACATGATCATTGCTCTTACATATATCATAACATTTTTTTTCAGAATTGTTCATTGTTGTCATCTTTACTTTTTAATCGTTTTTGCAAACTACAGACGTAAAGCGGTCTGAATTCTGTGCAGAATTGCATGTCAGAAAGTGATTATCAATCGGAGCGCACGGCAAAAATACGCAAATTATTGCATGTCCGCACGTATTTAGTGTATAAAATGTACTCTTGCATAAAAACTACTTTTTTACTGGATCTGCCCATGTATTAACGGGAGAAAAATCGTGTGCAAACAAGGCAATTCACGTGCAGTTAATACATGATTTTTATTTTTGAAATGCTTTGTCAGGGATGTAATGTATTTCTGCGCAGATTGACATCTGGTATCTGCGTCTTGATTCTTCCATTATAAACTCTTTTTGTAGTATAAAAGATGCAATCTAATCCATAGTATGTTTTTCTGTATGAGTTACTAAACCCAAACACACTACCCTCAAAAATGTACGTACTCGCTCCACTCTTTGTTCACACCCCGTTTAGAAGTCGGAGTCGATTCTTTTTTTGTTGATAACCGTGAATGTATAAAAATTGCGTGTAACTTGCGCACTTGTTTGTTTTTATGGATCATTTTAATGATTTTTGTACGTATCAGTCGGAATGCTTTTATCTAATTTCGTGAAGAATTTGGATAAAACATTTGAAAGCTTGTCACTACGTTCGTAATCATCCGTACTCTAAATGTTTTCGTACTCAAAATAATTCGAATGTAAAGTTATTACTTTTGAAATTGTGTTCATGTTTACCAAATTTTCAAGTGATATCCGAAAGAAAATGGGTAATTTTAGGTTTGTAATAATGACAGATAAAAAAATCGGTTAAAAACCTTCATTACATGCTACTGGAAGTGTTGTTGATTTCTGGGCCCTGGTTATGGATATCTAAAACATGTTTACCGTTTCCAAGAACAACAGAATGGTAATTAAAAATGTACCGGAATCGTAAAGTCATCACATATGAAAAGAATACATTTAGTCATCGTGTAATGTGTTTATGCAAGAAGAGCGACAATACACGTTTGTTTTGTGTATTAACGTCTGCAGAAGCCCTTGGGATATGTTTGTGACCTCGACCTTCCGTCACGGTCACAAACAATCCCGCGGGCTTCTACAGACGTTAATACACAAATAAACGTGTATTATCCCTACATAATATACTGACTAAAGGTTAAGGTAAGGATTACCATGGTTACAAAAATAAAGATACTTATCATTCAAATCGCTTGAATACGATATATGTCACAGTCCTTTCTAATTGTGGGTTAAGACAGTTGTCATATGTTCAAGATAACACATTGTATATATTACTGGATAACAGGCGCCAATACTTGTTCGGGAAAACATTTCTCTAGTCCGCCGCTGAATTTTGTAATAATGATCCCTCTTCAAATCGTATAATTATAATGGATAAACGGTTTTAGTTTTAAGTAACACAATATGCATATGCACCTGAATTTGATTAAACGTAATTGTATCATAGCTCGGTGTTTTTTCTTAACAAACTTGGTGCAGGTAATTCGTATACACTGAGTACAGGGTGCGGTAAATAAAAGTGTGCAGGTATTTAATACCCGCACGCTAGTTACCGCACTGTTGGATAGGAAAGTATGCCAACGTGTCTGGAACAATAGACAGCGAAGTGTATTTTATTGATTTTCTGCTCTAGCATTGGTTTATTTTACCTGGGCTTTACACATTTGTAAAGCAAGGGTTTTATGTACTCACTGAACTGCTGTATATGGCAATGTGGAACGCCTACAATTACCATATATGGATGGCTATGATACAAAACAGAAAGAACATTAAAACTCTCGGGTAAACGGTTTATACGCCCCCTCGTAAAAATCGTTTACCCTCGAGTTTCAATGCTCTTTCTATTACTTGCCTAATCGTTTTCCAAACTCACTGTGTTATAAACGAGGACATAACGTATCGGTATTTAGTGTCCGTCATTTTATACCAAGATAGAATTTAAACGTGACTGCCTATACGTATTCCTAGATTTTATTGACAAGCTATTGAATTCCTTGTTAAATATGAATCTTGCTTTGGGAGCATCTGAGCCTGCACAGATAAATACCTTCTAATTACTATCGTCTAATATTAATTAATGTATTCCAGAAACTCTGTAAGCTTAAAAGACATGATAAATTTCCCTAAACCTGCAAAATATGTCAGACAGTTTTGTTTAGCATTATGCATACTAAGTCATGTTTGTATTTGAAACCACTCCGTATATACACAACTTTCCGATAATGTGTAAATTACATGAAGTAATATATAAAAAGGGAATGCCGGTGATAATTTATTTAATTATATGTTGTAGCACTGAACTTACATGTTTATTTGACAATTCTTAACATAATTATACAGTTTTGTTTAGCGTTATATAGGTTATACTTGAAATTCAAACCTTTTATCAAGGCAAGTCAAGTTTATTTGCAAATCGGCAGTTATCTGCCTTTATGAATATGGCAAACATACAATTCGTACAATATAAAATAGTTTTAAAGTGTTAACAAAGAAATTGGTAACATCATGTAGTTAACATATCAAGTGTTTTGTAACATCTGTAGCTCTACGGCTAAAAGCAAATTTCAAGAATTTACATAGATTATATACTTGCTTTTTCTTAGAATTTGACATAGCTCGAACAAATCTGTAAACATTTGGAAACGCTGATGGTAGCTTATGAAGAATTCTTAAATCTCTATATACTGGACAACAAAACAGGAAATGAAATTCAGTTTCAAAACTCTGCGAACATAATCATTTATCAATGGTTTAGGTCGAGAAATGAATAAATATGTTTTTTTATCTACTTTTGTCTTTTGACGATATTACCTGTAAACTTATAGAGGTGGCTGAAGTTTACATGATATGTAATATTTGCATGCAATACACGCGCATGATTTGCTTTTTGTATACTTTACACAAGCATTTCCTTTGTTTACATTACACGTATTTTGCCGTAGGTAACCAATGTAAGTTTAAGAGATTTTCCTGGTTGAGATAACTTTTATTTACACTGCCCTATGTCTTTTGATAATGGAGGAATCACGAACGAGAGATTTTGCAAATAATGTAATGGTTTAAATTCCCAACTAGCAGTTTTGCCACGCGCCAATGTGTTCCTGTAACGAAGTTTTTTGCTATTGTTGTCTGTTAAATTTTGTGTTCATTTGACGTTTTTATTCCATTGACGTCAAATGTTTAAGATGGATACGCGCTCAGACCATGGACTGTCATACTGGATATAAATCCAATTTTTATTACATTAATACTCTCTTCTTCATTTAAGCATTTACACGTATAATGCCCCACTGCCTTTGTCGAGAGATATTTTCTAGAAACATATTACTAACGTGTATTGATAAAGACATAAAAAGTGTCGATGGAAAATATTTGTGTTTTTACATTTACCGATTCCTTACGTGAAGTCAAATTGTGCATGACTACATGGGATTCACGGTTATTCTGATACACATATTTTTTTAGAAAACCCTTAGTTCGTGGATGAACTCTCTACTGACGGATGTCGAAACGGGTATTTTAAATGTTATTATATTTTTTGTCCTTTGGGGCCATGGGGTAAATTCATGTTTAACATAATAGAATTCCGATAAAGCCGTAGCTGAGAGGCGTTAGGGGCATTGCACATTTCATTGCTTCTCACAAACAGACTCAATTGGACCGAGTCTGCTATAATGTTGCTTGGTTGTGTTCTATAAATCAAAAGGTTCTTTTCACAGATGTTATACATAACAGCTTTGTAAACACACCGTTAATGTTTGTCATCTTAGCTGAAATGTCTGACTAATCATCACATGAAACAGTAACATGTACATGAACGTATACAAAATTTGTGAGGCCCGCTGTGTAAAAGCAAACGTTAGGCTTTGCGACCAGCAAGGATCCGGAGCAGAGCACATTTAGGTCAGATGTTGTTATTAAAACACGGCTTTGGATTGGTTGAAAAAAGTGTAGGGAAACCCGGAAGAGTCAATGAGACGTAAGCTGATTGGATAAAAAGGTTATGTTTACAATCATAAAATTTGGGTCAAAATCAAACAATACAATGTTTTCTATGAAATTTGGAATATTTTATAAGTGTCTTGCTGACTGCTTGACTTTTCAATTCTCTCTTTATAATAGTAGGTGTCAGTGGGCACTTTGACTCTTCGACTAAGGGGATAGGTTTGTCTCAAGAAAAATTGTAAAAAATGGATCGGATTATAAGATTATTTCACTGGTTGTAGGTGCAGATGGGAATATCCGGCCTCGAGGGTAACTGTTTAGGCGGTAACAAGGCTCCAGCGTAACTGTTTAGGCGGTAACGAGGCTCCAGCCGGCTGGAGCCTTGTTACCGCCTAAACAGTTACCCGAGAGCCGGATATTCCCATTTGCACCTATAACCAGTAACAGAATCTTTTTCCGGCATACCGATTTCAAGAAATAATAATAAAATTAAAATCAATCGAACGGCTTTCTTTTTAGAACTATTTCTTATAGCAGCGTATTTTAACAAAGCGCGGGAAACCGACGTCCGTAAACAGGAAAGACGTCATGACGTTTCAAAGACAAATAGCAATGTTTAGTTCCGGGTTTGTTTCATCAGTTGCAGCGTAACGTTATGAATTTTTGATAAAATAACGTGATTTGAATCGAGAAATATACTATCAGGAACAAAGTGGAACTGTCAAGGTATTGGATTTTATTCCATTTTTAAAATAAAGTATAAATTACTACATAAATCTTCTACATATATGTAGTTTGTAATACGTCATTTACAGCACGAGTGTCATGGATTTTTCCAGCACCGGTAAAAATATCGGAAATCCCCTTCTAGTATGCAAGAAACGCCTATATAAAATTGCTATTTTTATGTGTCTGAAATGCTCTCTTACTGAAAGAATCACTTTTTAATGGTCATCTCTCCATTTTGGGGTATGTGACAGGGTCATTTCTTATAATGGAAGTCCATGGAAAAAACACTGGCAGTGCCTGAACTTTATACTGTTTGTTTATCATCATATCCATACTGTTTTTCACAAGTGTTAGCGATTGTTTACAAATGAAAAGCGAACAGTAAGTACACAGATCAGACTGCACACAAGTCCGTACTAGTTGCAACGTCTTAACGTTGATTTCCGCACACGGCGCTCATTAAACTGAATGTTAGATTCCTAAACAATTTTATAGCATTACATCTTTTATATAAAACAAACACAATTTTCTTTCAATTCCATGCATTTTTGAATGGTTTTAACAAAATTATACTCGTTTTACCCGCGCAAAGTCACGTGTATTCATGACGTCACAATATCTATGTAGAACAATAATTATTGCTAAAATCGAGATTTCTCTTACATTTGAATACGATAGAGTTGGTAAAAGTAATTGTATGCATCTATATCTTTACTGAAGTATATTTTGGAAAGATGTTTTGATTATTTTTAATTCATATCCTTTCGCCTTTGAGTGTATTTTCGTACCAGTGAAAAATAAAAAAAAATGATGTTTTCACTTCTTTGAAACAGTAAAAATATCAATTTTATTTCAGTGATATATCCCAGTTGTTCATAGAAAAGCATAAATAACATAAAAGCTTAAAAGATATATGTCACAGAGCCCATGCTCCCATGTGAACGCATTTTCTCTGGTTCTGAAGCAAGTATGAACGTTTTTTTAATGCAGCTTCTGTACCGTTTATCTCATAAATAAATTAAACATCAGAGTTAGATTAACGAGTTTACTTGTACCAACTTTCAAAACATTTTAAAGTCAGTAAAATATTTGTTTTATTTTCTTTTATTTGAATAAAATATTAAAGCTTGAAGTACTCCTTACATGATTTCTATACAGAAAATTCAAGTTTTCCTCACTAACCATTTGTACGAGTATTACAGTTTGAAAGCTGAAACTGTGTTCGTTTAACAGTTTAGTGGGGTGAGTAAGATATAGAGAATCTGTCATTGGTCTTCGGTTAAGATCAGAAAATCCCAACCCGAGGGCGCACCGCTCAAGTCTTAAACGAGGCTGTGCCGAGTTTAAGGCTTGAGTGGTGCGCCCGAGGGTTTGGATTTCCGATCTTCACCGAACACCAATGATGGATTCCATTTCTTACCACAACAGAAACAATCAAAACAAGCATGAAAATATGAAACTATTTAAAACGTGGGAAATTGACGTCCGTAAGCAAAAGTGACGTCATGACATTTCAGTGACGCACAATAACAAAGTTCCGCTTTAGTTTTATCGTTTGTAGCGTAACGGTACGTTCTTATCATAAAGTAATGAATTTTAAATCGAGGAATACACTATAAGGAACGGAGAGAAAAGATAAAGGTACCTGATTTTTAATTATTTTACATAAATAATATGTATATCAGTGCATGAAGTAGTCCGCCACAGGAGTGTGGGATAACCCATGTGAGCTAAGATTTTCCAGCATTTCTAAAAATAGAGATTTTTCTGTCCGATAAGTGAGAAATAGAGAATCTGTCATTGGTGTTCGGTTAAGATCAGAAAATCCTAACCCGAGGGCGCACCGCTCAAGTCTTAAACGAGGCTGTGCCGAGTTTAAGACTTGAGTGGTGCGCCCGAGGGTTGGGATTTCCGATCTTCACCGAACACCAATGATGGATTCTATTTCTCACTTACCACAACAGAAACAATCAAAACAAACATGAAAATATGAAGCTATTTAAAACGCGGGAAATTGACGTCCGTAAGCAAAAGTGACGTCGTGACATTTCAGTGACGCACAATAACAAAGTTTCGCTTTAGTTTTATCGTTTGTAGCGTAACGGTACGTTCGTATAATAAAGTAATGAATTTTGGATCGAGAAATACACTATAGGGAACGGAGAGAAATGATAAAAGTACCCAATTTTAATTATTTTACATAAATAATATGTATATTCAGTGCATGAAGTAGTCCGTCACAGGAGTGTGGGATAACCCATGTGAGATAAGATTTCCAAGCATTTCTAAAATTAGAGATTTTTCTGTCCGATAAGTGAGAAAACAGTTTCTTGCATACCAGACTGTGATTTCTGGTGATTTTACCGGTGCTGGAAAACTCCATCTTACACCCCGGGTGTGAGATGACTCTCGTGCTGTAAATGACATATAACGATCTGTACATAAGGTTTGTGTAGTAATGATAATGTTTTACGTAAAACGGGATAGAAATCAAATACCTTGATAGTTTTTATTTGTTCCTTATAACATATTTCTCGATTCAAGAAACGTCATTTTACGGAAATAACATAACGTCTCACTAATAGAAAACAGACTTACAAGTTAATTTATAAAACTTGTCAATATGTGTAAAATTGCCTCACTCCACAAACAAGTGTTGCAACTAATAGTAGAATAGGAAAGGTTTTAAACTTTGGTGTAATAGTCTAATCCTTCTTTATTGACATAATATTTAGAAAGGGAGTTCATAGCTGTTCTCATAATTTTTCGCATTTTGGTCTTGTTGAAGGGCACACATGGCCTACTATGTAAAAGTGTCATCCAATAGTAAAAGACGTATGTATAATCTCGCAAACCTTATTTAAAACAGCAGTATGTTAACGAAAAACGCTCTTCTGATAATGTAATAATGATTTTCTGTTTCTTTTTTTTTGTGCTCACCTGTCACATAGTGACAGGGTGAGCTTTTGTGATCGCATGTTGTGCGTTGTCCGTATCTCCGTCCATTCACAATTTTATTGTGAACAAGATAGAAACCACATTTTGCAATGGATTTTGATCAAACTTGCACACAACTTGAATTGGCATAATATCTCGGTTCCTTTTGAAAGCTGGCCAGATTCCTTCATGGGTTCCAGAGTTATGGCCATTAAAGGGCCAAAATTTGCTATTCTGACTTTTACAGCAATATAGAGACTTCGTTTATGGTTTGATTTGATATAAACTTGTAAAATATCTTTAGCAACAATACTCTATGATGACTCCGTCAGATTCAATAATAGGTCCGGAGTTACGGCCCCTGATGGAGCCAAACTGTGCTAATTTTTACCTTGTGAACACGATAGAAGTGACATTTTACATTCGACTTTAACCACACTTACACAACTTAAGTCACAATAAGATCTCAGTTCCATTCGAAAACCGGCTAGATTCCATCATGAGTTCTAGAGTTACTGTCCCTGAAGGGAGCTAAATTTTCTATTTTGGCCCTTTCAGCCATTTAGAGGTTTCATTTATACTTTGATTTGATACAAACTTGCATAGAATGTTTATCTTGATGAACTCTAGGCCACGTTTGAAACTGGATTATGTGGGGTCAATGTTATTGAAAATGAATTTATTTAATTATTAATAAGATCACATTTATGAAACATTTAACTGGGGTATTTTAAAATGTAACATTTTAAAAATATCCTCCTTTTATATAAAATTAAAACTGAATCATGGCTGAAAGTACTTTAATTACAAGTTAGATATATAGAGGATAATTGTTGGTTTTGGTGTAATATCACGTTATAATTTCACCGAGTGGGAACCAAAAGTGATATTTTCACGAGTGGCGCAGCCACGAGTGAAAATAACAACTTTTTGTGTTCACGAGTGAAATTACCGTGATATTACATCGATACCAACACTTTTTCTGTTTATTTTATGTCTAAAACTCTACTTTTGTTGTGTTTATTTCAATAAAATGTCAAAATTTGCGGGAAATTTTATCAGGAAGCATCGCAAAGATGACGTCATTTTAACGACGTCATCGTCATATTGTTTCCGGCTTTCAGTACGCTCGGTAAACTTTTTGACGTTAATCTGGGTATCAGATTTGATAATTTTCACTGAGTGGCCAGTGAGTTTATCAGGATATAATTCACCGTAATATTTCGATAAAGCACTGAAAAACATAAAATAAATATTAATATATCATTTTGATATAAATATAAAAAGTTATAGCCGTCGGAAGTGTCAATGGGTTTTGTAATGCTCAGGAACCTGAAAACTACTGAAAAAATAAGACTCTTGAGGCTACCTTTTGGGAACTAACCAGAGATGTTTTCATCGATTAATCTGAATAATAAATTCTATACGGTCATTTCTACATTCATTGATTTTGCTGGAATGTGTGCATATTGAAAACGAAAACCAGAAATGTGTTTTCAAATTTATTTTACTATAATGATTCGTTTAGCAGTGTATCTCTTCTAAAGTATGTGTTTATTGTATATTATACCGGTTTTATATAGCGCCTTTTTATGACAAAGACGTTCAAAGGCGCTTTAAATAGATACATGTAATTATGTTTATATGCCTTACTATTTAAAAAAGATCTGTAGCAAAATTATATGAAATAAGTGAAATAAATGGAAAACTCTTGATCAAATTACATGTTTTAGGGAAGAAAAGTCACATGTACTGTTTGAACAAACAGCCTTACATTAATATAGTGCTTTCTCTGTCTGACAAACCAGATCAAGCATGGATTGTTTACATATATGATATAGAGGATATTTGTTTGTTTTAGAGTAAGATCGAAATATATTTCATCGAGTGAATACTACAATGCAATATTTTCACGAGTTATGTTCACGAGTGTAAGATATTTCGATCTTACACTGAAACAAACAAATTTTCTATTTATTTTATGAATTTGTAATGGTTTTAACCAAATTATATCCAGTTTGTCCCCGCAACGTCACGTGCATCGCATCATGACGTCATAATATCGTGACGTCAGAATATCTTTGTAGAAAACAGGTAAATAATTCTATCATGTTTCCTGATTACTTTTACATTACTTTTACATTTATTTATAATAGAATGTAAATATTTATGATCCTGTTATTATTTTCATACATTTACACCTTTACTCAAGAATATTTTTCAAGGAATTTTGTATCATTTATAATATGTTCTTTCGCATCCAAGTGTAGTTCCGTAACAGTGAAAAATCAAAATATTTTCACTGTTTGAAACAGTGAAAATATCAATTTTATTTCACTGATAAATTTCAGCATTTCACTGAAGAGCATAAAATAAATTAGTTTATTTTTTAATTTTTAATATCCGAGAACTATTCATGTTAGCCTATTTTATATTCACGACTCAAGGTAGCTCTAAAGACCCATATATCACTTATGCTTACGTCTTCAAAAAGAACTCGTATATATGGCATATACTCGCTTTCATCTTCAGCAGTTCAAGTTCATAGATAAAATAAAAAAAGTGGAAACTCCTCAGGTCGTTCAACACAACAAAAACGAAAATGTTGCAGACTCGGTTTGATTGAGCCTGCTCATGAACAATAGTTAAAATGCATGCTACCGTCCACGCCCTCTAGCCCCGTGTTGAGCAGAACGCAACATTTACACATGCTAAAAGTACAAAAAACAATTTTGAGACATCCGCAGATGTGTTCATACGGCGGTGCACATGGAACCTTCAATGCTACACTAGCGTGTAATTCCATGAAAAGCGGCGTATGGTCCCCAGTTAAAATAACGGGTTTGCCCTAAACGAGAAAACAATCAGCAGAACTAAACAAACTGGAATTTAGAAAGGGGATCTGTGGTTATGGAGCCTGCATATCACAGGAACTGCCAAAAGACAAAATTAAAAAGCAGGCACCATATCCAAGGGGTGATTAAACAATACCCAAAGCTATGAAAGCGGGAGTATTGGAACCACCCAGGCCGAAATGTTCATGCTGAGAAACTAAACAGTACCAGTAACACGACATAAAAGTAAAACGTGCCAGGGACAATTGCTCTTCCGTAATGAACAGAAGAGCTAGTTCCTCTTATTTTGAAGTTAAATGGCTTACCTTATTCGATTTGGAGTTAACTTTTTTCATGAAATTCGAATGTAAAAGGAGTTACTTTTCTAAACAATGGACAGTTTCTTCCATCTTGGTCAATAAAATTGTTAACAGAAATATTTATACAAGAGCTGAAACTTCTGTCATAATAGAATTATTCCATTGAAATAAACAGCTACCAGAATACTCGTATATGGGGATGGCGCTGCGAAATACAAACTTCAACGTTATGTTTAGGTTATGTTTCAATAGGCAGCTAAACGTTAAACACATTTTTTTAAAGGCAATATTGCACTAAAGGCACTTTTTGCATTTATTCATCTTCGTACCTAATAAAATCCTTATATAATGTTAATAATCAAGTGATTTCATGGTGGCCTTGTTATTTGTCCAAGGATTGTCGTATTGGCCCAAGGCCGTAGGCCAATGGCCAATACGACTGCCCGAAGACAAATAACTAGGCCACCATGAAATCGCTTGATTAATGATAGTTTTATTATTCAACTTTTGAACAATGGCGGTAACGCCATAAGAACTTTTGAGTTTACCTGACGGCAGTTATACATGTTTAAGATCAAAACATGTGTTTTAAGCATTATCATTTTAGCCACTAAAACAGAACGGGTTGTAAGCAGGCATGTGTAAATAGTTTTGAGAGATATATGCCTCTATATAATCAGCAATAACTGGAACTTACCATATCTATTTTCTCTAGTGAGTATTTTACCATTTGAGCTGTGATAGAAACTGCTTTAATTGCCATTTCTTTGTAGGCTGCAGGCAACGAGGCACAAAATTGAACACATATTGGTTGATCAAGATAATACAACCAACCAATCACATATTATACACCCCAATGCCTCGTTTTATCTAAAATTGTTTGCAGTTTACAATTGACATTCAAGTTCGCAACCAATATTATTCATCCACTTTCCAGCATGTGGATCGCTATTATTATTGCATAAATAATCCACACTAAATGGCTGTTTAAGATAAGTCTCATCCTTTCAATTAATCTGAGTTTCGCATATTTTCCCAGTATTGTTTCCTTGAAAATTGTCAGAACTTCTGACAGGAACTTGTTTGTACACAATAACGAATAAGCAAAAAGTATCGCTATAATCTACAAAAACGTACATCGACATCGCACGTCCGCTCAGTCTTACTTGGTTATTATAATGAACATGTTAGAAAATATTTTGTCAAAAATGTGAAAACTATTGTAATGTATAATTTTTATGTAAAACAAAATGGCCTCATTTTAAAATCTAACGGAAGTGACTTCACCGTATTGACCCTCTCTTTTGAACCAATCAGAATGCTTTAAGTCCGTATTGGTCCTGTTTTCTTGTATTGACCCTGCTTTTCTCATATTGGCTCAGTTATGCTTTGTATTACCTCTACTTGTTTCATATGATGTGCGCAATTGATCTAATACAATGTGTAATATTGTAAAGTTGAATAATAATGTTGGATAAAAACGGTGTATTATATGCCGCTCTACCTATAACTTACAACCACAAAGACGTACACAGTAACTCGCCTTATCGTCAATATAACGTCTTAAAGCACCTTTGGCGTACATACAAAATGTTAAAAGCTAGAACTTGCATAAACATTCAAAAGATTTATATTCAGTTTTCAGTTCATATGAATACTACATCAATTTAGGTGTTTTGAATGTCAAATATTTATGTCAATTGGTAAAGGATTATGACGTCGATAGTATTACTGTTGCAGGTTAGAGTAATTGTCATTCATTTAACAAAAATATGAAATATCAGTCATATTTGCGCGGGTAATCCCAGCCGTTGAAATGAGTGAAAAGTTCAAGCAAAGGACGCGATCAACTCGACTGCTCTTTTTTAGAGTAAAGGTACTGCAGTACCACATTCTTTCGTTATGGGTTAATTTTTGACCATGTTACGCATTCCTCGAGTTCTAGGTCTCCTTTGACTGGATATAATACAAGTTAACACTCAGGTATATGATATGTTCTCGTAAGTTATGTCCCTTCAAATATACTAGGTATTCTAAAGTAAAGATTTCACTTATATCAAACGTGCAATCAAAATCAATTTTTCTTTCATAATGATATGAAATAATGAATGCGTGGATTGATACGGTTGTTATTTTGATGCATTCCAGTTAGTTTTATCCATGATCCCTGTAGGCGAAAGGAGGAAGGGGAGTTACAATGTTTCAACAATAGAACAAACGCACTTGCGTAAGATCCCTTGTTATATTATAATAATTTGTTTACTTATACAAAACCACTTTTAAGCCAAAATGGATATTTCGTGTTCGTGATTTTCAAATTAAAATATTAAATCAAATGGGACTGTTCTTTCGTTTGGATTTAATTTCGTGTATTGCCATTAAGTTAAAAATGTTATGAAATGTATTCTTGAAATTCTTCTATCTTCTTCGGTGAAAATTAATAGCTGAATTGTAAAGGCAAATTCGGAAAGGCTTTTAAAAGTAAAAATCTAATAATTTGCATTGTATGTAGTGCAATTTTTCTTTCGCATACATAATTTCATGACTCGGTATTGCCAATGATGTGAATTTTAAAACGTAAGTTTAATAGGGTGCGTAGATTAAGCTGGCGGTATATGTTACATATTACTTTAACTGCACAGACTTTACAATTAAGTGGGAGCTCGTAGTTTTGAATCGTAACGCGAGTTAGAATATTCGTATAAAAGAATAGACCCTTTTCACTTTCCGTGGTCACATTCAGAGTTATCTGCACATTGTTATCCAAAACGAGGCACAGACTGCTGGGTGCAGACATTGATATATCATAATAATCGTTCTTCTTAATAAAATATCGTACAAAATTGAACTTTATTCTTAATTTTGTTTTGAAAAGACTTCTTCACACATTTCCTGCCGGTTGGTTCCGTAATGGAAACATGCATTTTCATTATATTTTCCTTATTACGCTGCAAGTGAAAGTTAAAGCCTAAAACTCGCACTGAATTTCTAATACAAACAATAAGTAGATGGGATTCGATAAAATGATTAAAAAGACAGTAACCCCTCTATGATGTAATTTGGTATTATATACATAATGATTCAATTAAATTCTTGTTTTGTGCCTGAATATGATAAAGATCTTGACAGCATGTGAGACAGTCCTTCATGATTGACATCAGGTTAGTTTTCTGATTACTGTGATCAGTTTGCAAGTATTTATTTAAAGCAGGAAAATGTCTCCAGATGTATGCCTCTTTTGAAAGTACTTTCATTTGTAAGTAATTATAATAACTAAAAGTAAAATGTCATTAATTCCGAGGTAAGCCTGTGAATCCTAGCGAATTTGGTGTTTTGTAGATAGAACATTTCACAGCATGTATATAAACAGAATAATATTGGCTGTTAAAAATACAATGTTTAAGATGCATCTGCAAAAAGCAATTGTAAACATACTAACCGAGAATACTAATCCAAATTACAAAACTTTAATAGATTTGAAAAAAAAATCAAGTGAATCTATTAATATATTTGGACACTGTCTAGAAATGAAAATTTTATTGTAGTAATAAATCCCTAACCTATTATCCAGAATATAAATTGACGCATATCACTAAAAGTCGTCAATCTGGTAAAGTGACTCTTTGCATATTGTTTTTCTTGGTTATGTATAGTTACCCATATGCCACTTATAGACGTAGTCTCAGATAACTGCTTGCATTTAGTGCATTTTATCATCTACTAGAATTTATTGATATTATGTCAGAAAAATTTTCCTTTTAGGACATTTCGCATTCGAACTAAGAGTAAAATATCAACCAGACTTTCTAACTTCCTTGAGATTTAGTATTGAAAGTCTAAATCATAATGCGAGTAACGACTAATTTTTAGCAAAACAACACGCATGTATAATAACACCAAATGCCCTCCATAGAATGTTAAGATGCATAAAACATGTATCACTACTAAAATTCTATTTACAACTTTTATTCAATAAATAATCCAATATTTGGACTGTCTAATACAATGTTATATGTTCTTAATTTCTTTTTGCATATATACAATATACATAAAAAAAACTAGTAAAATTTTGATTGTATATTCTATTATTAATCCTTTACATGATGCAGAAATGCTTGCAAATTTTTAAAGATATTTTGATTTGCGAATTTTCTTCAGTCATTTAGAAGTACTGATAAACTATCAAACAACTCGTATTTATTAATCTAACTGTCTACAGATTATACAACCATTTACATAACCAAAATCATCATAGGTGTCATGAGACAAAACTCACACATAGTTGTATTGCGACCTAGTATATCCAATCCAGCTCATTACGGTATTTGTTGGTTCATGGCTCATGCTGTATCGATTTTAAACAGCTAAATTTAGAATTCACAAACTTTAGCGGAACAGCATGGAGCCTACCAACTTGCATGGTGCTGGTACTGATACATGCTAGGCACAAAACCTACTTATTGTGGTTTTTCAATGGACACCTTCATATTATTTTAAAATTTCTCCTTCAACTAAAATTTCTTCTCAAAGGTTCTAAAAACAAAGTTCACAGTGAATTTGTCAAAATTATCTGCATCTAAGTTGTAAAATATAAAATCAAAATACATATTACAACTACAGAGTCATTTCAGCTTACCATTAAAAACTTCATATTATTTTTAAATTTCTTCTAAAACTTCAAATTACTTCTTAAAAGTTTTAAAAACAAAGTTCAACAGTGAACGCAGAATTTATTAAATTTATCTTCTGAACAATTTTAAGAATTACAAAGAATTGTCAAAATGTGGGCTAACCAACAAGGCGTAACAATATTTTACTTGCAACTTGCAACTGTATAAAAGTGAATCGTTACATCGGCTGAAGTGAGGGGATCAGTTGAGAATAAACCCAGCGTCATAGTTTTTCCTTGCTGAATAAAATGAACATGTCGGTTGAAGAGCTACTGGATGCTGGTTATAATCCGAAGTCTTTGCATTCATTTAAAAGTGATATTTCAACTTGATTTTACTTTTAATTCAAATTCCAATCACAGAGTTAAAATCAAAAGCCAGAAACCCGAAACCTGGTTCCAAAAATGAAGGATAACTTAAACAGTAGTAAATTTTGATTTATACAAAATAAATGAAACGGAGCATGAGTATTGAAAATTATAAAAAAGAAACGAAAGCGTTGTTCAAAGTATCTAATAGTAATATTACTAATATACACAATTTTTTTTAACCGCCTCGGTAGCCTAGTGGTAGAGCGTCCGCTTCGAGTGCGGGAGGTCGTGGGTTCGATCCCCGGCCGCGTCATACCAAAGACGTAAAAAATGGTACTAGCAGCTTCCTCGCTTGGCGCTCAGCATTAAGGGGATAGTGTTAGGACTGGTCAGCCCGGTGTCAGTATAATGTGACTGGGTGGGGTATCATGCCATGTGTCTACGGCGTGATATTCCAGTGAGGCAGCACTATAAAGTTGGGCATTGTGCTCACTGCTACAAGTAGACACCGTCGTTTATATGACTGAAAAATTGTTGAAAAAGACGTTAAACCCGAACACACACACACACATACAATTTTTTTAGTAACTGAAAAGGCCGTGACGGGCTGAAAGCATTTAACGTCTTTTCCTCGTAAAATCTTATTAGTGTTTAATCTAAAGAATACTGGGATTAAAAACTTGAATATCAATTACCTATCAACTACCTATTTTGAAAGAATGTCAGAGCACTGTGTTGCACTTATGTAATTTCGATCTATCAACTTTGGTCTAATATTTGTAACCAAATAAAAATTTACATTTAAGATTTCTTTTTGATCGACTTTTAAGGAACTCAAGAACAGGAATGGTAAATTATTTTGTCAAGCAACATCCTATCGCTCCATTTTCAATATCACTTAGTTCTGACCCGGCAGTCTGCGCCTCGTTATGAAACTTCGGGATTTGGCGAGAATTCCCGAGAACGCTAAATTCGCCGAATGGGAAACTGGTCTATTAAGAGCCTTTAAGAATTGACTTTAACTAAGCTCACGTATACCGATTGAACGTTCGAGTCTGAATTATCCTCCTTAATTCCGCCACATCCAACGAAAAAAATTATCATGTGTAGCAATTTCAGCTGCCCAGACATAAAATGGACTCTAATGCATTTTACGTCCAAGACAGGAACATAAAACAATAATACCTCATATTATTTATAACATATAACATATCTTTTATTAGTCTGAAGCATATAACAGCTCATCGACATTTACATACAATATTAATTACCCGTGCATTGCTATAAGACATTTTAACATCAAAGGTCCATTTTATAAATTTCTATAACTGTACCTTCTCTATGCACTCTGCACTTGATAGTCCCCATACTTCGCTTGAGAACGAAAAGGCTGAACTAACAAACGAATCGAAAAGGTTGAACATGATAATAGTTTGTACTTGTATGTTTTTAACTAAAGAATATACCGATCCAATTGCTTTGAGTCCTCTTCCCGCTAATGTCAATGTAACAGTATAAATGAATATAATTTAATACACTTTAAAAGGGAACCCGTGAGGAATGAGAATCGTTCATTAGTGAAATTATCAGTCAAATGCCCCATGCTATGAACATGGTAGATTAATACTCCATGTAGGTTAACTGCAACTCCATCCATCTCTATAAGTATAAATATTGATAAATCTCCCATCTCTTATATTGTACAACTCTGGTCCTTCTTCAAAACAGAGGCTATAAATTAAGGATGTACGAGCGTTGTTTTTTTTTTTTCAGGATATCCGCCATTGTGAAAAATGTTTCTTCGAATATTGCTTTCTAACAAAAGTTTTGCCAAAAATTAATGCTAAATAATTAAAATATGGCTAAAAATGTACCATTTAACCAAATATATTATGCTATTTGCGAAAAAATAATTTCACCCGTATTTTCGATTGCATTTGCCTAAAATTAACGTAAGATTTACAATGGGGTAGGGGTAGGTAATTTCAAATATCTATTAAAATAGATCAGGTTTGGTTTTGATATTTTTCTGACTGATACATATAATGTTAAGCTATAAATAAAATAAAAGTTTTCAAGATAGCATTATATATTATCTAGAAAATATAGATTAAAACAAAAAGAACAAAAAAATTATCAAAATTCACCACCTTTTAACAGTTTTTTCTTAATAAATGTCTAAGATGCATGGTGACCCCAACTTTTTTTCTTTCCATTTTGAAGCATTTTTGTGTGTCTTTAATGCTGCAAAATATTTTGAAAATCTTAACGTCAGAATTTTTTTTTTTTGTAGATCTAAATACGTTTTTTCCATTGAAAATACTGTGGGTGGGGTAATTATGTCAACATGTAAAAATTAAAGAGACTTGTTAGTGACATTTATGCTTATATAATACTGACATCACCATAGTTTCATATTAACCTGAAAGACCTGAAATCCCTATAAGATTAAGTAGGATATTATATGTTTTGTTACTGGTACTGTTTAGTTTCTCAGCATGAACATTTCGGCCTGGGTGGTTCCAATACTCCTGCTTTCATAGCTTTGGGTATTGTTTAATCACCCCTTGGATATGTGCTTTCTAGTTTTGTCTTTTGGCAGTTCCTGTGATATGCAGGCTCCATAACCTCAGATCCCCTTTCTAAATTCCAGTTTGTTTAGTTCTGCTCATTGTTTTCTCGTTTAAGGCAAATCCATTATTTTAACTGGGGACCATACGCCGCTTTTCATGGAATTACACACTAGTGTAGCATTGAAGGTTCCATGTGCACCGCCGTATGAACTCATCTGCGGATGTCTCTAAATTGTTTTTTTTTTGTACTTTTAGCATGTGTAAATGTTGAGTTCTGCTCAACCCGGGGCTAGAGGGCGTGGACGGTAGCATGCATTTCCACTACCGTCCATGAACAGGCTCAATCAAACCGAGCCTGCAACATTTTCATTTCTGTTGTGTTGAGCGACCTGTGGAGTTTTCACTTATTCTATTTTATATAGTACCACTTTTTTTCTAATTTTACAAAATTTCAGAAATGCTTAAGCAGTGGGTGAAGAAAATGCCCTATAAAATTAAAACGAGTTCGGTGACCTATGTTTTTTCTGCTCTTGTTTGTCTTAGAAACTGATGTTCTTCAAGCTCACAGAGTATAAAAAAAATCTTAACGTTAGAAAAAAATCGCTCGTACATCCTTAACATAGGTTTTCAAAGACTGGGAAAAGCAAACATTAACTGCAATGGGTAAAAAAACAACCACGCAAAGCACTGATTGAAGAAGAAGATCCGTCTAAACAAGAATGTCTAGACGCACAATCGAGCAACAAAAATGGAACATCCAGACCAGCAACCCTGAACCATTCTGGAAATATTAAAAAAAAAAAAAACAAGATAATATAGTCATACCACCTCTGAAACAGTAAGGAAACCTAATCACAGACGCAATAGTCATAACCGACATCCGCGTAAAACAAAATTCCGATGTGTATTCACTAGAGATTATAATGATTCCGCCAAACCCAAGGTCAGTGCAAAGAAAAATCTATGTAATATCTAATGCACCCACACTTTAATCTAACAGTTAATTAAGCAATCAGTATTTCTGTTGAGCAAAACTTGTAGAAGGTGTGTATTTTTCATCTTTATTTCGTTACTCTTCAATCGTATGTAAGTACAAAATGTTTTCTAGTTATTGTGATCTGAATTAAAAGAGTTTCTTCATCATTGTTTAACTTCAACTCTTCAACTTTGGTACAAGCATCATCTAAACTGATACAAAAGATTAGTAAGTATTCCGTCATCATATTTTATCATTCCATCGTAACTGCTAAAAAAAATGACAAATAATTACAAGATGTGTTTATTGACCATATCTAATTCATTACATTTCTGACTGATACAAAACGCTCAAGTTTTATACAAAGAAAATACAGAAGTTATCAAAAAAAAAAAATCAAAAACGTTTTTTAAAACATATTTAATGGTATAATCCTACTGATGAATATAATTACTAAAATCATTATCACTGTTTCGAATTGTTATTACTCTGTAGAACCCTTTGCTTCATGGTTCTTTCTTACAGCTAAGCCTTCTGGAGTAAATAAAATTATCTGAATATTATGTTAACCTATATATAAATGCAGTCTATTTCTCGAAGATGAGCATGACTAATAGCTAGATAATATATACAGACGCAAGCCTTTTCTTACAAAAAGATGTGTTACATAACTAATGCCCTTTATGAACAGAATCATTAATATAATGTGGTTTTCCTGAATAGTTTAAAATATTTGGAAACATTTCAAGTAATTACACCAATCATGAAAATAGACAAGAATAAACTTAGTAACAATATCTGGTGCGAAATTAAAACATGTTTAACATTTACATATGATTAGCCTGTTTTCATTACTTTCAAACCATAAAATATGAAGAAAAATGTCATTTCTTTTTTCTAACATCTTACACTATAAGTGTCATTGTACCGTAGAAGAAAGAAAACCTGACCGTGTTTATGTACAAAGACGTATATAAAACAACATTAGAAACGTCTTTTACAAGATGTCGCGTTTAAAAAACAACTTGTGTTTGCTGGGGTATGTGCTCACAAAAAGCACGTACGACGTAACATATTTTACGTAAGTCCTAGGACCGATTACATAATACCTAAGACAAAATAGCCCTAACAGACTTCGTAGACTTCCGTTTACACGTGTGTTAATGAAAACGGGTATCATCATTTATTCACTTGTCTTACATGTACGTTTAAACGAGGGGCGGTAAAAAATTGCAGACTGAATGCGAAGTTTTCTTTCATGCTTTAAAATAATATATTCAAAACCTTGTCAATACCAAATGTTTGGTTATCAGATAGATTTTCCGCCCGTTTTGATGTCATTCAAGCACTATTCTCCTGAAACACTGAAGAAACTTGCTGGTGTCTGTCGAGTTCAGTTCTACCCCAGCCGGCACACTAGTCTGTGCGTCCTAAAATTGGTGTGTTTTGAATAACGTCTTGCTCTTGTTCTTGTACTTGCTGTTTTTTTAACGTGTGTTTCTGTGTATGACGTCAAACTTTCAGATGGACACATCGAGTTTATAACTTCGTTAGAGATATTCATTATATATTTTTTGCTATAAGAAGGTGCAGTTGGATGTCTTTTCCCAAGAGTTCCGTGACGCTCCGCTGAAGTTACTAAAGTAATATATTGCAACGCTTCTTTCAATAAAAATCATGCATAATACATACTCAGATGTTATTAAATACATGTGTAAGTGTTTATTAGCTTACATACACTGTTTTGCTATACAACGACAGTCTAGGACTTTAATGACCCACCCTCGTACATGTGCATTTCAATAGTTTTGTACAAATCTTTGTAACACTTTCAATCAACTTAAGCTTTGACCTGATTTTACAGGAGCACCATGAAATATTTTATAATAAAATATTGAATTATTAAGAACGAAGATGACGACGTTTACATGGTTTACAAGGTTGGTTGATCTGTCATTTCCGAGATTGTAATGCACAGAGTCATGCACGTTCGCAGTAGGTTGATCATGTCCCATTTTACGGTGCGTAAATTTCATATATATTGTTTTGTACCTAGTGTATGCCTTATGCAGTCTAACTACTGTATATCAGGAAGTTAGTCAATCTGACATATATCTCTGATTATGTCAGTTGTCATGCGATATCCTTGCGTTATTGCCATGTGTGACGTTTAATTGAAAGGCACATACATAAACTACTGTTCAAAATTATCATAGTGAATTTAAGAAGAAAACACGAATTAAAGGAAAATACTGCAAAAAAACACGTAACTTGCTTTGAAATGCTAAAATCCACAGTCTGTCGTTCATGTATCTTAGACTGCCATTCGACAATAAAATATGGTGAACAGTTGCTTTTGGGTTGTATTGTGCTTGAAACTAACGTGGTATAAGTGTATGGTCCAAAACATTGTTCCGTATACAAAATTTCGGGGAATTTTCTGATGATGGTTAAGCAAATATTTCTCTGTCATGTTTCTTCTAGGACAATGGATTTTTACAAATAACGCTTTTTTTCAAGTCATGGTTAATGATGTTGTAATGCTTAAGTGGAAATGTAATTTGTTTGTATTTGCTACATTTGCTACCTATATCAAAATTTGATATTTTTATTTGACAAGTTGAGATATCCCTTGAGAAACGATATCAGAACGAACATGTAGCTTTAAGGTATCCGATCCATAAATAAGCAAGTTCTATATTACAGTGCTAAAACAGTATATCAAATATTGATGCCATGTAAGCTCATATGGTTTTGTATCATTTGAAAGTGTATTGTCTATTGAAAAAGATGATATAAATTACCTGACAAAAATATGTTACATAACTTTTATTCTTTTACTTTACAGTTTTCAGTGATTCTTCAACAGTAATCCAGTTATTACAGTGTAAGATTTATCATTGCGGGGTCAAAAACATACATGACTGTAGTGATTCGTGCATATTATTATGGTAAAATGTATCTTACTGCCAATTTCAGAAAAGCTCGCCGAATGGGCGTTTGCATCAAACGCATGTAATAAATGACGTAGCTGTCGTGAGAGGATCACGCGTGTAGTTTGCTCCGCCCAAAAGTGTATTTCTATCGATCACAGAGGATTAAAATGTACAAAAAAAAAGCGATGTAAAGGGTTAGGTACAAAAGTAAAATATTGCGGGAATTTATTTCAAGATAATCCTGCATAATGGGTACATACATGTGCATGACACGTCCGCAGCATATACACATAAAATTATTTAGATTAAAGATTTGAACTGTCTGATGATTGATACTGATGTACTAAACGAAATACAACAAAACTTATTATTTCTTAGTTCGATTCTTTCCAACCAAATCATTCGGAGAAGTAGCAACAAACACTGTGATGTATTGAGTAGGTACAGTCTCGTATTTGTGTATTATACTTTAACAATATTTCTTTACAATGATACCTGTAGCAATGTCACTATATCGTTCAAAAACAAAGTTGTGTGTAAAAAGTTTTCAGTCTGTTGTCAACATTTTCAATGTTCATTCCAAATTTATTACATAATGATAAGCACAGTTCAAAATCGAAATTGTAGAATGACAACTCTCCTTATATAGTCCAACATAAACAATTCATCATTTGTTTTCCTTGTTCTTGTAAACGATCACTTCAATCATTTGTAAATTTAATGACTATTAATAAACTTTGATAATGCAGTGGTTGACCTCTTTACAATCGACACCGTTTACTTTCAAATACAGGTTGCAATATAGCCCCAAGGTAGTTTTATGACGGATATCTTTCAACACCCCTGGGCTTATCAAGGATACATACAATACTCCAACACCACTCATTGAGTACACTCAAATAAATTGCCTAACGGTCACGTCTTTACTTAGGAAAGATTCCATTTGTATTCATAAAGGTGAGTGACAGTCGAGCCAATTCTCAAGAGTGAGTGACTGTTGAGGGAGGTCATGGGGACCCTTGAGTGTTTCCCAAGGTCTCATAATATTAGTTTAGATGATAAATTTTCAATATCGAATTAATTTGAACGTAAGACAACAGTGTCATGTTAAAGCGGAAGTTCATATTTGTGCAAGGTATTTTGGAAAAATATAATATGTTCTTTTTTAAAACATGTTGTTGAGAACGATGAAAACACAAAAAGGCCCAGCAAATCAAAAGACTGTTCGAATATACAATTACGAAACCTAGCCTAACGGTGCTCATCAGTCACACCCAGAAACAAACGACGTAGTAATAAATATTTACATTTCACAAGCTTAGATATCCGTTAATTTATATTGAAATATATACAATCCGTCAAATTAAATGTCATAAAGAATCTATCATTATTAAATCTCATTGTTTAAATGACAACGGAAACATTTACTTATACAAAAAAATATGAGCCGTGACATGGGAAAACCAACATAGTGCGTCTGTAGTCTGGTCAGGATCTATGCTGTTCGCTTTCAACGCCAATTGCAATTAGAGTAACTATTAGCGAACAGTAAGAATCATGAGTAGAGTGCACCGATGCGCAGGTCGATCTGGATTCATGCTGGTCGCAAACGCACTATTTTGGTTTTCTCATGGTGCGGCTCAATTATGTTTTTAACTGATACAGATTTCTTTTCCTACATGGTAAAAAGCTACATATGTTGAGATGTAATCCGACTGTCGGTAAAATACAATGTGATGAGATCACTACCAGTATAATTATGCGTCTATCTGGGTCTGGTGTCTAAATGCTACATGTATTTCGATTTTCGAAAGTTCGACGCCCAGAATTGTAGAAGTTGGACAAGATATGATAGGAAAACTATAGTTATGATTTTAAACTTTCAAAAGCACATGTGACTCTGATTAACTGCATATTGTCAAATGGTGCGGTCGTTAAATTCTAGTATTTGTGATAGGCAATTTAACGGTGAATAAAGTCTATGCAAGATCGCCTTTTACAATTCAAATTCTATCATCACAGTTTTAAATGAAATTAAAGATAAAATACTTTTACCAATATTTTTTCTCAAACGAATCCACTTTTGAGACACGTAAGTTCTGTATATTTACGCGTGATGTGTAAAATATTAAAACAAAGGGTTGTCATCGATTGAAATTTCGTTGGAAAAGTCTTCCATATCAAAAATTATACATTTTTCATAGAAATCCGTCAAATCATTACTGCATACAGTAATCGTGTAGTATGTGATGTCATGAACATTTTAGTCAAACGGAAAAAATAGATGTAAAAATAAGCTGTTAGTCTAAATCGTCGCCCTAAGTCAATGCTGACTTCTGCTTTATTGCAGTAATGTGCCCGTGTGATTTCTAAACTAGGAATTGTAGTATCCATTCATCATGTGACTATCCCCGTAGTCAAGTGGTAAGTCGCTAACTTGAAATCACTGTAATCTCTGATTTGGTCAATTCGGTGGGTGTGGAGGGCATGGGTTCGAGCCTTGCTACCGGTCATATCTCTTTATCTGAGAAATTTGGACGTTTCTTGCAGAGGTTCTTCCCATGTATCACGGCTATATTTCAGTTAATTCAAGCCAATATTTGGTAGAATCTCAAACTCACAGAACTGTTTATTGCCTTTATAGCTTGAGTAACGTATTTAAACAGGGTGTTTATGTTTAAATTAAAGGTCCATTACTAAGGGAAAGTGAGTTGGCAATTTTTTTGATAGCCAGTGCATAGACTTCTGCAAGACACTAAATAATGAAGATTGGCAGGTCAAAATTTACAGAAGATCTTTGGAACTCAAAGAAATGTATGTGTATTATGTTGAAATTTCAATGAATCGACAGAATTACCCCCCAGGTCTTTTAAACTTTCTTCATACTTCATAGAAAAATAATTGTACATATACTGCGATTTATTTCGAATTTCTACATACCAACTTTCATTTTCCAATAAAATGAAATAGTTTCTGTGCTTTTTAAAAGAAATTAAAATGTTCACTTTCCTTAGTATTGGACCTTTAAATATTTTACTTTTCTGACATGAAAAGTGATGCCAATCGGGCTATGATTTACTATTGTAAACTTAGATCTTTGACCAAGTGGTAAAAACACATGTGTAATTTTACATGTATAAACTTTATGCGCTGACTTAATTTGCATTTTGTAGTGAGGCTATAATGAATTAATGATTTTTATCATCGGTGACAGAAAAAATAAGTACTTTTAGATAATGCGACACTAATCGGGACAGTTTTACGTAATCAGCCACAGATTGTAAAAATGTTTGATTTGAAACTGATTCTGAGATACGGCTTAAACTGTAATATCATCAAGTTTTAAAACCATAAATACATTGTAGGACTGACAATTTATGTGTTGTTAAGACAAATTAATGGGAAAAACCCACATAACTTGACTCGCGACTTGGGCGGAGTTAATGTAAATGACGGTTACAAAATTAGCCACTCACGATAAGAAAATCGATATCAGTCAGTGACTACAAGTGTATGATGCAAACACTGAAACGGCGAGCTATTCTGAAATTGGCAGTATTTACTAATTCTTATTCAGCAGACACAACTCTTTCACATGATACCAAAAACATGGCGTCACCAACCTATTTGTGGATCGGATACTTTCAGTTAGATCCGCACTCGTTTGTCGCTCATATATTACACTATAAATGTACTGTACCAAATCAAATGAAAGTAATCCTCCAATGTCATGAGTAGTAAAATGCGTTGCATGCCCTGTATATTTCAATTACTGTCTGAAATCAGCAACTAAATTAGAACTTGCATATATAAAATCTTATGTGATATTAAATTCTTCTAACGAATAACAGAGTTATGGACTGGAAGGGGAAATCCTTATTAACATTCGACCTCAAAGTGTGACCTTGACCTTTGAGTTAGTGGGTCTTGGTATTGTGAATGACTTGTCGCTTGATTATGGGAAACATTTATGCCAAGAATATTGTTATCCATCAATAGAAGGCATAGCTATGGGCCAGACACGAATAAAACCCTATTTTAATAACATGTTATCATTTGGCATCAAGCTTGACCTTGAAATTTAAGCTTATAGCCTTAAAGGTGTCCTTGAAACATTGCCATATCATGGAGAATATTTATGCCAAATAATATTTAAATCCCTTGATGGATGATTGAGTTACATACCGGAAAGGAAAAGAAGCCCTGTTGACTTTGGTCCTAAAAATGTGACCTTAACCTCTGAATTAGTGATCTGGGTATTGTGCACGACGCATCAATTTATTATGCGCAACATTTGTGCCCAATGATATTTAAATCCCTTGATGTAAGACAGAGTTACGGAACAAAACTGAAAGTGCGTTGGGATGGACGGAATGACGGACGGACGGAATGACGAAATAACGGACGGACGCAAAGCGCAATCCTTTAGTCTCCGAAACTGGTGTTCAACCACTAGGGTACTAATGTAGGGATAATACACGTTTTATTGTGTATTAACGTCTGCAGAAGCCCGCGGGATTGTTTGTGACCGAGACCGAAGGTCGAGGTCACAAACATATCCCAAGGGCTTCTGCAGGCGTTAATACACAAAACAAACGTGTATTGTCGCTATTCTTGCATAAAAAACATTACACGACGACTAAATGCATTGTTTTCATATGTGATGACTTGACGATTCCGGTACATTTTTTATTTACCATTCTTGTTGTTCTTGGAAACGGTAAACATGTTTTAAATATCCATAACCGGGGCACACATAACAATTACACTACTAAAAGCGTGATTTGGAGGTTTTTGAGCATCTTATTTTTATTTTTAGTTATTACAAACGTTACATTACACATAATTTTGCATATAACTTAAAAATTTGATAAACAGGAACACAATTATTTTAAGAATAACAACTTTACATTCGAATTATTTTGAGTACGAACAAACAGAGTACGGATGAGTACGAAGCTAGTGACTAGCTTTCGAGGTTTATTATATGAATTCTGAGAACAATCAAGTAAAAACAAACCGACTGATACTAACAAAAGTCATTAATATAATACCTAAAAACGGGCAATAGCACAAGTTACACGCGATACTTATTTATTCACACTTATTTACAATAACTGAACAGACGCTTTGTAAAGGGAGTAAACTCTAAGAGAAGCTAGTGCGTACATTGATGGGGGCAGTACGTTTGGGGTTGGAAACTGATACAGCTAAAAATACTATGAATTACATTGTGTCTATAATGCTACAAGAAGAGGTTATTATGGAAGAAACAAGATGCAGATGCCAAATATCAGTCTGCGCAGAAATACATACATATGTCCCTGGCAAAGCATTTCAAAAATAAAAATCGGGTATAAACAGCACGTGCATTGCCTTGTTTGCACACGATTTTTCTCCGGTTAATACATGGGCGGATCCAGTGAAAAAGTAGTTTTTATGCAAGAATTAATCAAAAACCAGAAAACGCCAGTCCGTGAACGTCGAACTTAGATATAAACTGATAAAGAAACAACACATTCTTACTCCTACGTTATACAGTGTAACTTCCGAAAACCGGACCTTCTGAAAACCGGAAACCTTTGAAAACCGCACGAAACTCAAAGTCCCATTTCTAGCTCACCTGTCACATAGTGACAAGGTGAGCTTTTGTGATCACCCTTCGTCCATCGTCAGTCTGTCCGTCCGTGTGTCTCGTGCGTCCGTGCGTCAACAATTTCTTGTCTGCACGATAGTGGTTTTATTTATGATTTGAGTTCAACCAAACTTGCACACAACTTGTATCACTATATGATCTCAATTCCTTTCTTGAACTGGCCAGATCCCATTACAGGTTCCAGAGTTATGGCCCCTGAAAGGGCCAGAATTAGCTATTTTGACCTTGTCTGCACGATAGCAGCTTCATTTATGACTTTATTTTAACCAAACGTGCACACAACTTGTATCACCATATGATCTTGGTTCCTTTCTTGAACTGGCCAGATTCCATTATGGGTTCCAGAGTTATGGCCCCTGAAAGAGCCAGAATTAGCTATTTTGACCTTGTCTGCACAATAGCAGCTTCATTTATGATTTGAATTTAATCAAACTTGCACAAAACTTGTGTCACCATAAGATCTAGGTTCCTTTCTTGAACCGGCCAGATCCCATAATGGATTCCAGAGTTATGGCCCCTGAAAAGGCCAAAATTAGCTATTTTGACCTTGTCTGCACAATAGCAGCTTCATTTATGATTTGATTTTAACCATACTTGCACAAAACTTATATCACCATAAGATCTTGGTTCCTTTCTTAAACTGGCCAGATTCCTTCATGGGTTCCAGAGTTATGTCCCCTTAAAGGTCCAAAATTGGCTATTTTGGCTTTTGTAGCCATACAGAGACTTCATTTATGGTTTTATTTGATACAAACTTCCAAAATATCTTCAACAACAATAAATCTTGGATTCCATGACAAATCAGATCCATCCGTAGGTTCCAGAGTTATTTTATATCTGATTACCTCTCCTGATTGTAATCAAAATGGATTTATATCTGTAAGTCCTTAGGCCTTATTTGAAATTTCATTATTGTCATTAGTTGGACTGAGTCAATGAGGGTAGATAACTATGGACTGATTTTATGTCAAATTACCTCCCTTTATTTCAAATTAAAATGGGTATATCTCCGTAACTAATGAAGATACTGATCTGAAATTTCATTTTTGTCAACAGATTATTTGGCAGATCCTTCTTTTGTTAACTTACAATCATTTTTTTTTAATTACTTCCCATTAAATTAATGATTTTACGTTACTGTAAATAGCTTGTTTTTAGTAACTTTTTTATTATTGGCCGTAGGGAAAAACCGAGACCACTTTTCTGTGGTACAACATGGATGGTACCTCCAAGTTTTATGTGTATTTTGACATATCTGTACCTTGTAAGAATTTTTTTTTTCTTTTTGGTTTAATTTCTTCCCATTGTTGTTCCTGTCCTTTGAACTTAGATATTTTTTCTGAGGACCTTCTTCTCCTCAAGTGCAATGATAACAGGTGAGCGATATATGGCCATCATGGCCCTCTTGTTTTCTGTTCTTATTTCTATATATTTTTAACTTCTGAAAACCGGAACTCCCGAATTCTGAAAACCGGATTTTTGAAGCACTGTTTATATTTTAACACTAAGATTGAAATGTGTCAACATCTTCTTTTGTTTATCTATTAGCGGCGCGCGTTTATTTTGACACGCTATATATTCACAATGACCATCTGATGCAAAAGTAAGGAAGTAATTAGCGATTATTTTCACTTGTATTCAATTTGTGAAAACATGAAGAATTAAATAGGAAGGACTTATTTTATGCTCTTCGGTGAAATACTGAAATTTATCAGTGAAATAAAATTGATATTTTCACTGTTTCAGACAGTGAAAATATCATTTTTATTTTTCACTGGTACGGAACTACACTCGAATGCGAAAGAATATGAATTATTAATAATAGAAATTTCTTTGCAAGATACACTTTAGGAAAGATATAGATGTATAGAAATACTAACAGGATCATAAATATATACATTCTATCATAATAAAATGTAAAAGAAATCAGAAAACATGAGAAAACGCAATAGAACCATTTACACTTTTTCTACAAAGATATTGTGACATCACGACATTATGACGTCATGGTGCGATGCACTTGACGTTGCGCGGACAAACTGAATATAATTTTGTTAAAACCATTAAAAATACATAAAATAAATAGAAAATTTGTTTGTTTTAGTGTAAGATCGAAATATATTTCACTCGTGAACACCATAATTTATATTTTCACTCGTGGCTGCGCCACTCGTGAAAATATTGCATTATAGTGTTCACTCGGTGAAATATATTTCGATCTTACACTAAAACAAACAAATATCCTCTATTTATAAATCTAACCAAAATGTATGAATGAAAGAAAGATAGGTGTTTTAAATGATTCAGTTACATCGATTAAACTATGCATTATCAACATTAATTAAAATTTAATGTTGACAACTCAGGACTCCAAAGATGGTAAAATGTAAGTGGAAAATGTTTGCATAAATGCTATTACTAAAGTTATGTTGTTTTCTTTTATACTTGTTATTTATGTATTTGTTATCCTTAATGTTTGTAATTGATTAATAATTAATGAATTAATTAATTTCTTTATGTGAAATTGTAAAATTAAAAAAAAAGACAATACTCTCCTTCATCCTACAAGTAGGAAAACGTAACTTTTTGTGCACCATGTCCATTTTGCCTACAGATTTCCAAACTTCTGAATTCCGGAAACTTCCAAAAACCGAACTTTTAGGCTGGTCCGGAGGTCGTTCGGTTTTCGGAAGTTACACTATACATTGTTAATAAAACAATAAGAGAAATAATTTGAAATATGATTTTGACATTCAATATACGTAACAAACCTTTTTGATTTCTAAGATTTTAAGCAACTTTGAAGGTTGAATTATTTCTAAGTTTCATTTAACTGAACGACTAGGTAATAACGAAGTTTATGACCCAAAGTTTATAGACACATGTTTCATGCATTTTATCTATTCGTTGATGACGATGTCAACTGATGCTTCCACGACTATAGGTGGGTTCAATTCATACAAAACCGGGCTATCCCGGTCACGTAAATTGTACTTTGAAATGTGCCGTGATGTTTCAAGCGGGCTATTGTGCATGTCCCGCTGGTGTTACACTAGCGAATCGATGCGCGCGCAACTAGTCCGACTGAAACTAGTGCGAATAGGGCGAAACTGGTGTACCGAGCGAAATCGGGATACACAATCGAGCCCATCCGGTTTTTAAAGTATACACATATAAATGAATACCAAGATAGCCATCGACTCTACTTGACGCAACAAGTGCAGCATCTTTTCATGCATGAACATTTTATATTTAGAACAAAGTTCTCAAGCACAACATCCAAGATAGCTTTCGAAAACAGAAAACTTTCCTATTAAAAATGCGTTTTGTATGAATATTAAGATATGTGTAGGCATTGCAAAAAGGGATCGACAGACTTGCTCTAAATATTCTTAGATCATAAACCTGTGTAGGCATTACACGTACCGGTATGTATTAAACTAAAAATAACAAAGACGTGTAACTCATTTCGTAATATTTTAGAGGTATTCTTTATGTAGAATGAAGCTGTATATATTACATGTAAAAGTTGTCTTTTATGACTTTTCCCTTTTTCAAATATACTGTAATTCAAGAAACAAAAAAGACCATTGATTTAGTTAGATCCCTTTTATAAATGCACGTTTTTTTTTAAATTTCTATGCAAACTTATAATTACGGTAACCTCCTTTTAATATGAAAATACCTTAAAAGTGATGCATTCTTTTTATTTCAATATAATTTCTAGTTTTGCATTTGCACTTGATTTATATTTTAGATATTTTAATAATCTAAACTACAACACAAGTTATAAAACCGTATGTATATCTTCCTAATTCATTAATTTTTAATCTATCTTATTTTTTCAACCACGACAGGCAAAGGGAGATAAAACTAATTTCGTTTGTCTAATAAATTTTGGCTAAATTTCAATGCACATCTTTTACAAAATATAATGAACTTTTTCTTATGGTCTAACCATTTTAAGGCTATAAATTATGTTGAACAATGTTTACTAATGCTAAAATATCACTGTAAAAATACTAGATATTTCACTCTAATATTTCGATAATTCACTGAAAAATATGTTATGAAATTGCCGGGGATCAATTCTCTTGACGCTGTCCTGTAACTTTAGAGAACTTTATGGCTTAATTACAGGATTTGATAAGCAACCTTTATCATTATCTTTGCTTTTGTGTTTGTGTCAAGTAATTGAACATGTCTCCAGACTCAAACGACAACGTTATTGTTTAAACGAAGAAGTATAACTCTCGCGAATGGAGACGACTTAATTTCACTATATTAAGGTAGTTCTCTACAACGTAAAATTTAATTAAACCAAATGTAAAATTGAATTAAACCATGTTTTTTAAACTTCAGAATATAGTAAGAAAATTTAGCAAATAAAAAAGATAGGGCCATCTGGACTTCACACACGTTTTTTAGGATCATTTTACTAAATTTACTCACGGGTTGCCATTAATTAAAAGAACAATTTTCATTTCCTTATACCGAGTCCAGGCTTTATTCTACGTTATCCGAATAAATGACGTTGCGCCATTACTTCCGGTTTATTAAACCAGCAGAACTACCTCAATTTTGAACAATTGTTTATTTTTTGTTGATGAGTAGTTTTCAGAGATTTTGTCTAATGACGTAACAAACAGCGATCTTCTTTCACTGCAAAAACATTGCTGGCAAACCTCAAGATTTATGTCCAGTATTAAAGATTTAGAGGGTATTTTGTCATTGACTGAGTGTAAATAAAAGTTGCATTCAATGTAATTTGTTGAAGGTTAGGCAACATTTATTCAAAACCACACTCGTGGCATCCGTTTATAGACATAAGATATCGAAAAACAAAATATTGATGTATGATTCTGAATAATCCACAGGCAATTTTAATGCACTTTTTAACATTATTAATTCTTGGTGTTAATATGGAGACTATTTTTAATCTGTTAACGCGAAAAATATACTACCTGTCATCAATTTCCCCATTCCTCTCTCGTCAGCATGACATAAATTTTATATCACTCATTTTTGTCATTTAAAAAACGTTTTCCGTGTCTAACCCTTGACACAGTGCTAATGTTTAAAGAGTTGTCAGCGGGCAATAAACCTCGCCGTAGAGGTGGGGGTTGGGGGGGGGGGGGGGGGGGAAGAGAGAGAGAGAGAGCAAGAAAGACATAATAAAGCCCGCCCGCTTAGCTCAGTAGTGTCATGTTTTTTGTTTTTTTTTTGTTTTGTTTTTTTTTCGTTGTTTAAAAATACAGTTTGTAGTAGAATGATCATCTTGTGATGAGCTTACTTTAGAACAATAAGCCGAATAATCAATCTAAGCGTTAGAAACTTCTGTTAAAACCAATATTACAAATTTAAATACATTTTCTTTTGATGGCTTTTCATGCTCATTATCGTGTAAACGGTAATATGATAACGTTTTATTAGATAACATATTTTTTACCATTGAAAAGATGACATTCTATGTCACTCAGAACATTTTTAAAGAAGCAATGCTACTTTGAAAGCAATAAGTAAAGACTTAAAATGCTTTACTTACAATTTCAATAATCCCCGTGTTTTTGTAAAGGTCATTTGATTCTGATTTACTAAGAACTGAGCATAACTGAAAGAAGGCCGAATCGTTTGATAGTTCAATAAATGCACTCTGTATGTAGGATGGACGATCATACATGTATTTGGTATCTAAATACTTAGAACATTATTGTACCTAGAATATGTCGAGGGCTTATTACCCCTCTAAAGTAAAACCTCGTTTATCCATTGTACAATATATGAGCCATGCCATGAGAAAACCAACATAGTGGGTATGCGACCAGCATGGATCCAGACCAGCCTGCTCATCCGCGCAGTCTGGTCAGGCTCCATGCTGTTCGCTTTTAAAGCCTAATAAAATTGGAGAAACTGCTAGCGAACAGCATGGATCCTGACCAGACTGCGCGGATGCGCAGGCTGGTCTGGATCCATGCTGGTCGCATACCCACTATGTTGGTTTTCCCATGGCGCGGCTCATATTTTAATTCTAAAGCATCCAATAATACACATAACCTGACTTGCAGCAGGTTTCTGCCTTTTCGTTACTTTATTCAATCCTCTTTTAACAACAATACTATATTTGAATAAATGATCCTCGTCGTAAATGGCAGAACGTATTCAAAAAGTGCCCGTCATTAGCTGTTACTGTTTCTGTCATTACCTAAAGCAATCTTTCATCATGTAATACCCGATAACTTAGGCTGTGCTTTTAATCACCTAATCTTTATTTGCAACACTGCTCCTGGTAGTTCCTTTTTCCATAACTCTTGTTAAATGCGTTATAGTTTTGTGTAAATTCACAGCGTCATGAATCAACATTACAAATCTTCCTTCTCCGCTCTGACATCGTCTACCACATTCAAAAAAGAAGGTGTTATCATCCATGCTACCAAATCTCCTAATAGATATAAATGACCAGAACACAGGGACATGGCTATCAATGTCTGTCAATGTAAAAGCGTCTTTATTAACACATAAAGTACACCTTCCAGATATATTACATCGTTTCGAAGCCTCCGTCTCTAAAACATCCGCTTTGTATGTACGGACACCTGTAAGAGAACAATGGTTATTCTAGACAACTCAAACACTTCCAAAGTTATTTTTTAAAAACGCATTCAGAGTTATTCTAAAATTACAAATCTATTAACAGTTATTCTAAAATTACAAACGCATTTAAAATAGCAAATTCCTCCATGTTAGTACTCATTTGCGCAAGCTGGAATGCTTTTCTTAGTCATCAAATAAAAGCTCTTTGTTTTTCTTCAGTTTAGATTTAAATTAGAAAATTTACCTTGATCAATCAACGTATATTTCTGTTCTGTTATGTAACGTATTTGTGAATTAACAGGATCAAAACCATCCTTAATTTTTTCATCATTATTTTTCCAGTTTTCTTTCAGATTTATCAGATGATGACCCATTGTAAGACGAAATTTTAGATGTTGTTTTTTACATTTCCGGCAATAGTATTCCATGCAGGTCTGACAATAGAATTTCGCTGTTGATCCCTTTTTTTCAAATCGACATGGGTCGCAAAACGTTTTACCATGCGAAGACATTATACAAATTTATTTAGATTACACGTGCTTTCTGACAGCTGAACAAAGTTATGGTTGTACAACATTTGTTCCTGACGTAAAACAACAACATAACTTATAGTGTTCCGCATTCATGGATCCACTCCTTCTATTTTGTATTAGATTAATTAGCATACTGGCTTAAAGCAAATTTGTATTGTCTTTATAGATGAAAACACAATACGAACGAGGAAGGGATCTCGAGAAACGAGCAACTTAATTATACATTTTGTGCAATTAATTATTCAACTTTGTTTAAAAGGAAGAGTTTTGAGATTTGCGGTGTCATAAACTCCAGTTTGTTTAGTTTTGCCCATTGTTTACTCGTTTAAGGTAAAACCATTACTTTATCTGGGGATCTGATGCACTCTGTGAATCATTAAACGTCCTATGTATGTACACCCCCGTATGAATATATCTGCGGATGTGTCTAAATTGCATTTGATACTTATAACATATGTAAATGATGATTTCTGCTCAACCCGGTGCTAGAGGGCATGGACGGTAGCTTGCATGTCCCCTACCGTCCATGAACAGACTCGATCAAACCAAGCCTGAAACATTTTCGATTGTGTGGTGTTGGGCGACCTGTGGTTTTCAACTTTTTAATTTCATTCTAGTAAGTGGTCATCATTGCGTCTTGTGGTTTTGTCTTTTCTTTATTATTGCTTATGTGAGGTCCTAATGACATTACATGCTTTGACTTGTAAATTTACAAAAACAAATCAAACTGTTACCGCAGCTGCCAGGTTTTCATTATGATGGATATTGTAACACTTGGATCAAACGTTAGTATTATACCTTTCATATAACAACTATTTGTGCGTGTTATCTTAACATACATATCTTGTGTTTCATTTTTAGTCGATGTCAACAGCAGAGAAGCATGCCTCTTTAATTTTTCTTTTTTTGCAATATTGATTTAACTATTGGTTCTATTAGCTAATTAAATTCAATCAATACTTCTTTCATATAAATGCAATTATAAGTGATAAAAACTGCAATTATAAATGATAATATCACTGGAACCACATGCAAATTCGATGACGTAATTTTGTTAATATTAACCACTACTTTATTACAGCTGTCTTTAATCGAGTTGTATTTTGTATTGTCTATGCGGTAAACTTTGGATTACTGCTACACGGACTCGATGCAGTGCGTGCAAAGATTTGAGCCCTATTTTTCAACCACATGCTATTAGCTACTTTTTATTATTACTTTATGGAAAATCGTCATGGTCATGTGGTATTTTAAATCCATTGGGCCTTAATTGGGCAGGGTACGACATCTGCCATTTTTTCAATTCAATTTAAAAGTCATAGGCCCAAGGGATTCAAACCTGCAACCTTATTCAATCAATTCAGAATTATAACCATGTAGTGCCAGCGGCTCCACCTGTTTATGCCATACCACCACGTCCTCCAGCAGCACCCCCTGTAGTGCCGTCATGCCGTACCACCATCTCCAGTTGCTGCACCCCTGTAGTGCCGTCGGCTCCACCTGTTCATGCCGTACCATCATCTCAAGCAGCACTCTCTGTAGTGCCGTCGGCTTCATCTGTTCATGCCGTACCACCATCTCCAGTTGCTGCACCCTCTGTAGTGCCGTCGGCTCCACCTGCTCATACCGTACCACAATCACCAGCAGCATCCTCTGTAGTTCCGGCGGCTCCACCTGTTCATGCCTTACCATCATCTCCAGCAGCACTCTCTGTAGTGCCGTCGGCTCCATCTATTCAAGCCATACCACCATCTCCAGCAGCTGCACTCCCTCTAGTGCCGTCGGCTCCATCTGTTCATGCCGTACCACCACCTCCAGCAGCACCCCCTGTAATACCGTCGGTTCCATCTGTTCATGGCATACCATCACCTCCAGCAGCTGCACTCCCTCTAGTGCCGTCGGCTCCATCTGTTCATGCCGTACCACCGCTTCAAGCAGCACCCCCTGTAGTGCCGTCGGCTCCACCTGTTCATACCGGACTACCATCTCCAGCAGCTCCACCCCCTGTAGTGCCGTCGGCTCAACCTGTTCATGCCGTACCGCAACCTCCAGCAGCACCCCTGTAGTGCCGGCGGCTCCACCTGTTCACCAAGTGGAGGCAGGTAAATGGGTTCCTCATCCAAAACATCCTGATCCTTTACCCCGCAAGCAGCTGTTGAAAGTAGTATAATAATTGGTTGTTTTGAGTCAATCTGACCCCACTTGACCCCTTGTTCCTCTGTTAAAAAATCCAATGCTGGACAATTCAAAAACCACAGGTTTTACTAAGCTTTGTAAATACCTCTGATTTAACTTCCAAAGGTATTAACAAACCAAAAAAAAAAAACATATATTTTATATAAATTTTATATAAAATATATTTCATTAAAAAGTCACAAGAAACTTTAAAACCCATACTGAAAAAACAAGTAACCTCTTAATACAATGTAAACACATCAGCTACCACGTTTAAATCAGGAAGTAGAGACACATATTTATCCACTCGAGAGAACTTCCGCATTGCTAGAACGTTCTATCATAATCGTGACTGTGTTATTGCATCAGATTTATGAACTTAGGTACGCCATTTTGAACAGTTATAACAAAGGATATGTCTTATAAAATTAAATAATTAAAGAAAGGACTTATACAGATATATGATTATTTGAGACTTTTACAAAGATACTATATATCAGAGGATGGATACAACAGCGCGATGTAAGAACAGAATTTGCTATACTGTGACAAATATTCTGGAATTTGGATAAGAACGGACTTATTGAAAAAACAATTGATCAATAAATAAAATCGAATAAAAAGGATACGATTTTAGACTCTAATAACAAGGAATATGTGAATATTATTGAGAAATGAAAAGAAAGTAGGACATTCACCGGCGGTGTAATATTGTATCAGGCGACACACTAGGACTTTCTTTGCTAGTATAAAAACCATACAACAACATAATTGAAGGAATGAAACTTTAAAAACGTTAAACAAATTATTAGGTAGTTACAAACGCAGAACTTTATTTTACAGCTGTTACTGAAGTGTGCTTTAAACACTGGAACTTTAATCAAAAACAGGAAATTAATCGAAGAAATATGTACAGAGTTGAATTGGTAACAAAATCAGCTTTTAACAGTAAGAATCTATGTAAGGATTCCATGTACAATGTTCACATTTATTTATAGTAACGTTTACATTGTAAACGCACGTCACTTCCGTTCAAGTTTCTTTTTAACATTAGTGGAATTTCCATGTACAATGTTCACATTTATTTATAGTAACGTTTACACTGTAAACGCACGTCACTTCCGTATACCATGTTCAATTTTATTTTTAACATTAGTGGAATTTCTATATATCTATACTTTTATTTATAGTAACGTTTACACTGTAAACGCACGTCACTTCCGTTCAATTTTATTTTTAACATTAGTGGAATTTCTATATATCTATACTTTTATTTATAGTAACGTTTACACTGTAAACGCACGTCACTTCCGTTCAAGTTTATTTTTATATATCTATACTTCTATTTATAGTAATGTTTATAGTGTAAACGCACGTCACTTCCGTATACGCTTTTGGGAGTAGTATGGAATATAACGTTTATGGTACATTTTTGTTAGTAGTAAAGAATATTACGTTCTTGATACATTTTAACTCATTTTATTAAAATAATTTATAATTGTTTGTTCATTTACTCTTTGATTGTTAACTTTTAGTATTTTATACAATAAATCATAAATGTTTATACCATCTTGTAACATTTTTATGAAAAATAAACAATAATAACCACAGAGTGTACTTGTTTTGTCTTGATATTGTATGCTGTTATACTTAACCCCAGGTATATATTTAACTACTTCTTTTGGTGGAGGAAGTCCAAATGGATCGAAGTACATATTATTTAAGTAACAAACCCAATGTGTTCCAGGTCCAGCAAAGTCATCTAAATTGATTATTCCACACTCGTCCTTTGCTTTTGATTTTAATAAATTATTTCTACTAAATACGCCCCTAAAGTTTTTAATTTTTAATTGTTTAATCCATTGTTCAATTTCAAAGTTAGAAATTGGTTTGTTTATAATTTTTTTTTTACTATAGGAATTCGTCTGTAAGGTCTTCTCTGAGAATCAATCTGTATACCCTGGCCATGTCCCTTACCACTTAACAAAGATGTAATCAAAGGTATTCCTAGACTAGCAGCCAACATGCCTAAAAAACCGCCATTTTGTTTCTGTTTTTGTGTTAATTTAATCACTCCAGATCCTACTAGTTGCTTTCTTTGATTAGGTGTAAGATATGGTGATATTATATCTCTCTTATCATTAGCTACCGAAATCATACCATTTCCAAGTATTTTACTAACACCAGTACTGGCCAGCCCAGACAAAGCACCAATGCCTAGAGGGGCTAATATTTTTGGAGCTATTTTTGCTGCCATTGGAAGAATTGTTTTTTCCTAACAAACCAGCCAAAGCTCCTAAAAATCCACCATTTTGACCTTGACCAGACATTTGTTTTTTTTGAAATTGTAATTTCTAATCCCTTCTTATTTGCAACAGCTTTTTTCAATTTGATTAATTTGTGTTTGTGTTAAAAGTAAAGGAAAGTTTCCACGTAATTGTTCATGTTTTAATCTAAAAGTATGTGGAATTTTATTATTATAAGCTTAAGCTTGTGCTACATTTTTCATTTGTCCATCTGTAAGATTAACTTTATATTCAATGTAATTTAATGTCATTATATATAATTTATATTTATTTTATTTAAACAATAACAAGTTCATTTCCAATAGTATTTATTTCAACTGTTTCCTTATATAATACAATTGCGTAAACACGAATATTAGCTGTCGGTGGAATATTTAATTTAGCTGTTAATGTAATATGCTTAGGATCTTCTGTAGTTACTTCCTTTTTATACTCCAAGTTAAAATGAACAAATCCAAATAAACTAAAAAAGTTTGATCTATTTAGAAGACTTCCAGTAGTTTTGTTATTTTGTTTATAATAATAATTAATTACATCATCATATATTCTGGATAAAAAACACCATTACCTACTTCAAGACGACAAGAGCTCAAAGTGCAATTTTCATTTGCTGCATTAACTCTAAATGTATCTAATAAATGTGGATTATGTTTTTGTGAATTACTTTTATCAGGTCGTTGTAAATAAACAAATACATGTTGTGGTTTTGTTACACCAGCCGTTATTCTAAAAGTTATATTAGTTTGTTGTGTATCAGTTGATTGCGTCACCATTTCCCGTAGGTATGACCATCTTGCTTTTGTAAATCTTTCAGAAATTAAATTAAGTCCAAATTCATTAAAAACCAAACGTGGAACCCATAGAATTAATTTTGTTACAATTACTCTACCAGCATCAGCAGCATTAGCTCTAAAAATTAATTCATCATCATCCGTCAGTTGCAGTGTTATTTGAATTTGACTTGGAGGTATAATATTAGTTTCTAAACCCTGAAAAAATGAATAATAATTTAATGGAATTTTAGCATTTACCTCTTTACCACCCTGGATTAATACCTTTCTATTAGCAAACCCCGAATTATATTCATCTTCGGTTTTTCTGCTTTCAGCATTATCATTTATATTTAAATAAATATATTCGTTTGTTCCAGTTGTTTGTGCATAATCCTCAGACAATTCAACCAAACTCTTTACATTTACTCTCTTATATAAATTATTACAATCATATACAATTTTTCCATTTTGTTTAACCACTAATTGATCAATTAATGAAGCTGCATTATTAATTAGAGCAATTTGATCTCCACCACCATAATTATTACCATTAGCAAGCTTATTTACTTTAAAACTTACTTCAAAATAAGCATTAAACTAATCAAAATATGAGCTTCTATCATTAATTGTAAAGTGATATCCGTTTTTTTGTTGCTTAACATTATTTCCCAAGACAGATATTAAGGCTGTATCTAATTGAATAGGAGTTAATTCATATCTTTCACAATATTGTTTTGTTCTAAACATGTATATAGTATATATTATTTTATTTTTTATAAATTAATCTGTTAATACGTTTACGTGTCCCAGATCCTGACAATATTCTATTTATTCTCATATGAATATCCTCCTCTTTATCATTATTTTTACTTTTATTCTTTTCTTGTAATTCCTTAGCAATTAAATTACCAACTGCCGAAGCAGGTTTCTTTTTAAATTTTTCAACAATTTTATTAGCAGCCAAATTTCCAACTTCTGTTCCAACCGTTTTTGTTCCACTTTCAAGTGCTGCTTTTCCTGCTGTTTCCAGAGCTCTTTTTCCAGCTGTGCTAATTGAAGATGCAACTCCACCTGAAAACAATTTTGTTAAAGTGTCAAAGATACCTGTTCCGTGTATGATTTCTTTTCCCGTGTGAGCATCAACATAAATAAATATTCCTTTATTTTTGTCATAAACTTTTTTGTACATTATATAAAACTAAAATTTATATTTCTTTTAAAATTAGTGTAAAACTTGTTTCAACCTCATTAAAATTAATTATTCTCCCAAATACATCTGTAATATATATTCTAATTGAATTTATAACATATTTATTAATTTCAGAATATCCAACTCTTTGTGGTTCTTTTGTAAATGGATAAGCTCTTGTTAAATCTGCAGTACTTAAAGCATAGATAATATCACTGAAATTACCATCAACAAGTGAATTATCAATAAGATCACAATGAATGTAAATTGTATCCACAGAGTTAGTTATATTTGGTGTTGTAGTTCCCCATTCAGTTTTGTTTAAAGCTTTTTTCTCAAATCCAAGCAATGTATGAAAATTTGACATTCCTAAATCCAACATAAAATTATCTTTAATTGAAATCAAAATCTTAAAACTACTTAAATCAAATTCCAAACTTATTGGAGCAATGTCTGATTTATCAAATTCATAATCACCATTACTTATTAATGTTTCCCTAATATAATTATTAATATCTGTGTAACTGTAAGAACCATTTGTAAATATGATATCTTTCCAATCCTTACCATTATTATAACGAATTTTTTTATTGTCATATTCATCACTAATATTATGCAAAGAATAGGTCATAGTGTTAATACTGTCCAAACCAACAACATAAGTTTTATTTTTATCTAAAATTAAAGAACGACTAAATCTGATTGTAAAATCACTCGGAGTATTTTTGTTATTATCTTTAACTGTTTTAGAACTTAATACTATTTTTTGTTCCATTTATATATAATTAAAATTTAAATTAAAAAAAAAAATATATAACATTTCATGTTTTTTTGGTAAGAGTGAATTCATTTTTAATAGCTTATCAGTTATGTTATTACCTTCATTTTTTAGTTCTTCGTAATTATTTCCAGCATTAATTGAACCACAAATTAACTCCAAGTCATTAACCAATTCTTCCGGGTTACATGGACAAACGTCATAACCTTGTCCTCTAATTACATTTTTAAACTTCATAGATCTTTTATTGATAGGTAATCCTGATTTTTCTGTTAATTCTTTAAATATTTTTCTAGAATGAATTGAATGTTTTTTATTATTGTTATATCTTTTATGAATCAAATCAATCAAATCATTATCTACTTTAGTGTTTATTACTTCTTTTCCAGTTTTTCTATCTTTAGCAATTAATTTGTTTTTTACCATAAAGTTTATTAAGATCAATAATTAAATTTCCCTATTGACCATTTGGTGAAACTTTATATGGGTTATGATATCTTATTCCTTTTCCCATATATTTTCCAGATTTTAGAATATTTCTAATAGTTTCTCTATATTTTCTTAAATTATTCGACTCAGCTATAATTGCTTCCTTTTGCTTTAAATCAAGATCTGTTTTGTTTTTCTTTCTAGTTATTGCACCGGATTCATTACCCAATTGTTTAATATCCTTTGATGCCTTTTCTATGATATTTTCTACTTCTTCTCTAGTCATTTTTTCATCTGGATCTTTAGATTTGCTGTGAAAAAATTCAAACACTTCTTGTGGTGTATTATATTTTTCACCTAAAAGTTCTAAATCAATGTCTTTATTAAAATCAACTGTAAATTCTTTTGGTCTTGCTCCCAATTCTTCTCATTTTTCAGTTGTATCTTTAGTTGTATCATCAGTTGTTTCAGTTATTCCCATCTTTTCTCTTCCATAATCTTCTAATTCTTTTAATTTATCTCCTGGTATCCATCTAACAGGTTCATCCCCCCAATCTACTGGTATATATTCTTTTTGTCTTTTAGATTTTCAACTTTTCCAGGAGACCTTGTAATTGGTTGCGGTTCTTGGAATAGCTGTGGTAAACCCTGATATGTTTGTATGTCTTTCATTTCATCACCTAATAACGCTAATTGTTGTTTTATTCCAGGTAATGCTTTTAACTGACTTGATAATTTTTCTTTTTGACTTTCTATTCCTTCAGTAATTGGCTTATAAATTTCAGTGTACATATCCCGATTTGTAGCTTTCTTAATTTTTTCTCTCATTATTTCTTCTCTAAGAGCTCTCATCTTTTGCCCGACTAAGTTTTTTCTTATTCTTATTTCATTAAGTTTTGATTGCATTTATATAATAATGTAAGATAATGTAAGATAATGTAAAATAATGTAATATAATGTAAGATAATGTATTATTATATATAAATGGAAATTCCAAATTATGATACAAAAAGTGATAAATCTAATAACTTTAAACAATTTAAGCAATATCCCTTTATGCCAGATTCATGTTTTAGAATGTTAATATGTGGATCTTTTGGATCTGGAAAAAACAAATACATTAATGCATATACTTCGAAAACCTCTTATATATTATGATAAATTATACCTATATGCTAAAAACCTAGAACAATCTAAATATCAAGATTTAATTAACCAATTAAGTCAAATTGCAAAAAAAAATTAAAGTAGATCCAAATGAAATACTTGAATATTCGGCCGATTCCAACCAAATTGAACCTTGTGAGAATCTTGAATCAGAAAAACAAAAAGTAGTAATATTTGATGATTTTGTATGGGAAGATAAAAAGGTTCAAAATGAAATAACAAAATACTTTATTCAAGGATGTCACAAAAACTGTTGTGTTATTTATTTAAGTCAGTCTTACTATAAAACACCAAAAGATATCCGTATTAACTGTTCACATTATATTTTATTTGAAAGTCCAGTTAAACGAGAAAATGATATGATTTGTAATGAACAAAATATTAACCCTAAATCTTTTGCTAATGCAACAAATCAAAAATATGATTTCTTATATATTGACAAACCAAGGAAGTTTTTTAGAAAAAACTTTACTGGTAATATATAATGGGAGTTTTTAATAATATAGAACAAATAAGTGAACCTGACAGTATAAGTAAAGTTAAATTTGATATTGATTTAAGTGATTATGCTACTAAAAACAATTAAAAAAACTTAAAAAGGAAACGGAATCATATCTTCACAGAAATAAGGAACTTGATAACACAATGAACAGAGCATTTGATATGGGAGGTAATGAAATAATCAACCTAGGAGATCCAGATAAACCCAACGATGCAGTTTCAAGACGGTTTATGTATAAAAAAGTTCAAAGTGTAATAGATGACTATAATCTTGAAAACATCAAATCTATAAAACAGACATTAGAAGAAGAAGTAAAGAATATTGAAGATTTAACAAAAGACTTAAAAAACAATTCCTTATTAATAGTTCAATTACAAGGTAAACTCGGAGAAGAAATGAAAGCTATAGTTGATTCTATTAAAGAACTTGAAGAGAAATCTGATTTGACAGATAGTCAGTTGAAAGAAGTATTCCGGGTTAATTTAGAAATTTTACACAATCAACACAAGGAATTAAAAGATAGTATGATTAAACACGAAGAATTAAAAGACAAGATTATTGAAGCTGAGAAAAAGTTACAAAATATGTATCAGTTAGAAATCAAAACAGAAGTAAATAAACTAAATACGGAAATGGTAAAAGGGAATCAAGATTTACTCGATACATTTTCAAATAAACTTGCAGAATATAAATCTGAACTGGAAAAGGCAGCTTCACAAAGAGGTGATGATCATGACACAGCATTAGATAACCTTAAAGAAGAGCTCAATTCTAAAATAGATGACTTTAAAAAACAAATTCGAATTTGGATTAGTACTGTTGACAACCGTCATAATTTAAAATATGCAGACTTAAGTAATATTACAAAAAAATTACAAGAAGATATTAATGAATTTAATGCTAAAGTTGAAAAACATAAAAATGAACTGGACTTTGTAGTTGAAAAATCAGTTAAACAAGGAGAATCAATTACTGCTAATGCTAAAGCAATTAACACAATTAATGATCAGCTAGAAAATTTTAAGAAACAACTTCGGAACTTGATTAGTACTGTTGACACACGCCACAATTTAAAGTACGCGGAATTAAGTACACTTACAGAAATGTTAGAAAAAGATATCAGCGAATTTAATAATAAAGTTGAAAAACATAAGAATGAACTGGACTCTGTAGTTGAAATATCAGCAGCTAAACAAGGAGAATCAATCACTGCTAATACTCAAGAAATTTCTACTAATACCCAAGAAATTACAAAAGTAAAAAATGTTTTTCTAAAACATGAAACACAATTAGCTAAAACAAAGAATACTGTTGACAATTTATCTGCTTCTGAAGTTGCTACAACAAAACGATTTGATGATTTAGCTGAAATAATTCTTAAACTTAAAAGGAAAGATAGAAAAGATAGAGAAGAATTGGAAAAAGAACTAGAGAAAGTAAGACGTGAAGTGTTTCTTTTTGAATATAACAGTGGTTATAATGAAGGAGAATCCATTGTAGTAGCATATTCATACATAAAATTGAAAAAGTATTTTGATCGCCACGGTGTCTGGATATATTCATTATATGATAATATAATTAATAGTGGTGCGGGCTATTTTAGTGCATTTAATTTGGTATCTGGAAATATCGTAGATTATACAGATTTTATAAACACAAACCAAGAATATAAACTAGCTGTACCGGATGTACTATTAAAAAATGTGTCCTCAGTAAAAAAAGCCGGAATTTACATAATAGATATCAGGTTTTTTATAGTGGCGTCCCACCAGTCGACAAAATGCAAAATATCACATTTTCTTTTTAGGTGGTGGCAAGAGGGTTTTACAGGTACATTTCCCGGTGGGAGTGTAAATATAACATCCAAGATCGATGATAGTGGGCCCAAAGCGGGCAGTGTATGTATGTAGCAGAAAAAAATCAAAATTTATTTAACAGAAAGGACAATGTTTGACATTCATCCTTTTGACGATTCATCATCTACAGAAATACCATTTATTCTTATGTCGGATAGTTATGTCAAATTCTACATATTGGAGGAATATATAAATTATAAAGAAAGCAAACTTTTCGAGGAATATATAAATTATAAAGAATCCAACTTTTTGGATTACAACTTTAATTAAAACTTTATTTAATTACTGTGTTTTTATTTAACTGGAATAATTAATATAATGGGAATATTTAATAATATAAATGAAAAAGTAAATAAAATAGAAAAACAAATAATAAGAAAACCTCCATTGTTTCTAACATGTTATACTCAAGATACCGGTAGTGGATTATTTCAATGGAAAACTGTAAATGCTAGTCCTGGTTTAGTTCAAAATGGTTATAATGTAAGAATTAATTTTAATTGCATTTTAATTATTCTTGTTGATGCAATTAAATTAGATAAAGGAGAAGCTAAATTACAACTAAAAAATAAAGAAAACGTAATTCTTCAAAGTTAAAATGTAAAAAATAACAGAAAAAAAATGAATCTATTTCTATTAATTATGCTAATGAATTTAAAATAAATGATGTTATTTATATTAATTTTTTAAACGTTATGAATATTCAGTTAGCAATTTATGGTTCTATAATTTAAGAGTTATGAAAGAATTAATTTAAGAGTTAATTTAAGAATTAATTTGAGAATAAGCTAATGTATCAATACCATTATCAAGAATATATCTTTTATCGTCATAACATGATAAAGATGTTTTATTATAACATAACTGGAAAGATTGTGTTTATAAGAACGAATAACTTTGAAGGTGTGATTACTTTGGGTTGAATTAAACAAAGTATCTTTGTAATTTTTATGAACTATTGTTTTCTTAACAACAAGTTTTTTAATTCCTTTACATTTTTTAACATTTACTTCGTTTTCTAATAAATATGAATACATTTTACTTCTTAATCCAACAAATTCAACAATGGGAATGCCGGCAGCTTCATCTTTAAATTTTCCAATTACCTTTTTATTATTGTCGAAATAAAATTTTGAGTTGTTATCGTAATCACTATTATCAAATAAATCTTTGTCCTTATAAAAATCCTCATATGCATCTTTGGTTTTTATTTCATAACATAATGAATCAGTGTCAGTGAATAGTAATTTACAATTACCCTCGTACTTTTCCTTAATATAATTATAAAGAAAATCATACATTAAATATTTTGATAAATCTAGAATGCACATTCCAACATAACAAGGTCTGTTTAATAACAAACTTTCTTTTATTCTATGAATACCAAACAAATTCTTGTTAAACATCGTTGAACTAACAAATGAAGGTTTGGCTATATATTTTAATAAAAGGTTTTCATCATGGGTTAATTTAATATTAACCCTCTTGCGTAAATTTTCCATCGTCTTACCGAATACAGAGTTGTTCATCAACTTAAAAAAGTCCTTTTCAAATGAATTTTTTGCTTTCGATCTTTTTTGAGTATTAAAATCAATATACTTTTTTAACCAAGGACTTTCGTCAAAAGTTAATATTTTGTGTATTTTTGTTACTTTTAACCCTAATTGTGTATATCGTTCAAGATTTTTATAATGAACTACATAATTTTGTTTTTTTCATTAAAGTTGAAACTAATTTTTTTACATTACTTTTTCCTATTTCAAATTCAGTTTTAATAGTTTTACTATAGTCAGAAAGCCATTGATCTGGTATAATAATTTTTTCAGGAGCCAAAGGATAATCATTATGTACAGTATGTAATTCTTTTGGATATTCAAGATCACATTCAACTATAAAGTTAGTTTTACCTTTTGCAATTAATTTCTTGAATTGTTTTTCGGAAATAAATTTGAAGTTTCCAGAGGGCAAAGGTTGACACATGGCCCAACCGTAAAGGTTATTGGCGTCGAGGTACATAATGTATTTGCTCTCAAGTTTAGGATCATAATCTTTCATGTATTTATTGTTTGCTTTACTGTATCTGTTTGAAATATAACTTATTCCTCCTCTTAGTCCTTTTTCAATAAAAAGATACATATCGATATCAGTTATTAAATCTAACTTAATTCCAGTCATTTTTAACATTCCATCCCAAGCTAAACCAGGGCTACTAAAATAATGACAAGGATCTAATTTGTAGTACTCCAAACATAATTTTCTAAAATTTTCGAATACATCAGCTAAAAGTAATACGTCAGTTTTTAAATATAGATCATGATATTCTCCCATTGTTTTAATTTTAAATTTATTCCAAACATTTTTAGCATGTTCATATTCGTTGTCAGATATGTGTGTTTCATTTAAAATTTAATAAAAATCTTCTTTAGAAGGTAATTTTGTTTCTTTGAATTTTTTAAGTGAACCCATGTTATCCAATGATTGAGACATAAATTGGAATGAATCAATAAAGACCAAGTCGGAAATCATAAATGCCATATATCTTTCCATATTGTTAGGAATAACATTAATTTCTTTTTGAATTTTCCTATTTGTTGCATAATAAAATGACCGTCATAACCTCTTAAATTATGAAAAATAACAGGAACTTTGTGTGTTAGTCTAAAATCAATATTACATTCTGAGTGAGCACTTCCTCTGAATTTTCCTGTTATATGACAGTGGTCGCGAACAGGATTTTCATTTTCCTTATATTCTTTTTCACAAATATGACAAAGTTTTTTGTTTTTTAAATTCACTTTCATCTTTTTTAGACATTCTTAGTTCTTTGTTAAAGTTAACACTAAATATTTCTTTACAATATTCCTCTTCCTCAAGCATTTTTTCAATAAACTTATAAACTGCATTAGGGCCTCTATAAATCTGGGTTGGTTTAGTATATTTATCGTCATAACAACAAACAACTTTATAGCCGTAACCACAATCTATATGATTTTCATATGGTTCAGTAAATGAAGATTCAGTTGATGGTAAAGCAGTTAAAACTTTTTTAGTTATTGATTCAAAATCAGCATAAATTACAAAAGGTACTGCTAAACCTTTATGATAATTTTTAAATTGTACTTTACTTCCCTCTTTTGGCATTTTTACGCCTTGGGTACCATTAATAGCTAAACAATTTGGAATATGTTCATTTAATATTCTTTCTTGGGTAAAGTGTTGCAGGCAAGATCTACAAAAATGTTTCTTGTTTGTATTTTTTGTTTTGTTATTCATTGATCTATTAAAGTCTTTTATCCAAACATAATGTGATATTTCGTTATTATTAATTAATAACATATCACAGTGTTCTTCGTATTGATATTTTGATATGTACAATGGATAAATTCCCGTAGGTTCTTCATAACCAAACATATTAAATGATTTTTCATTTAAAACTTCTATTTTAGGTATTTGATTTAATGTAACAGGAAATTTAATAACAGTATAATCAAGATCATTTATATGTTTTTTATAATTTGAAACTCTTTCAGAATGTTTTGCTACAGGAAATTTATAAGCTAAAAGACACCATCTAAAACATTCGTTATCATCATTCTTTATATTTATTAATCCTTTCATCGGATGCTGTAATGGTTTTGTAACTCTAAATAACTTGAAGCAGCCAATGGACTATACTTATATCTATTTATATAATGAGCATCAACTGACTCTATTCTCCAGCCACTTCCTTCAGAAATCCAATTACCAATACTATTTATTATTTCATCAAAAGCTTGACGTAAAGTTTTTTTTATTTCATTTGTATTAATAATTTCTAAAGCCTTTGATTGAAAATAAGCTGATTTATATATTGTATCAGTTTTATCCATTTTTGCAAAAGTTATTTTTAAAACAACGTTTATTTTTATACCTTTTAAAGTTTTAAGTTCAGATTTAAGTATTTCATAAGAGTCGTTTATAGTTAAATATAATTGATTCTTTGGATCTTGTCTATATGTAATTTTAATTTCAAATTTCTTATAATATTGTTTTGTAGATCTCTCAATTTCCATCTATATATTATATTTAGAAAAAAAATCACTAAGGGAAAAAGGATTAAAAAATAATAAAATAAATAAAGTTTAAGAAGAATTAAAATGTTTAAATTTATATCTTTTTCCACTGGTTTTTGATATTTCACTTTGAACTTGGTTTTTTCCTTTGCAGCACATTGTTATTAACTCTGAATTAATATTAAGGTCTTTGGATGCTGCATAAGTGCTTTTATATGTTTTTTCTTCATTAGTATCATAATTGGTTGCAATAACTTTTTTAGGATTGTTTCGAATATTATTTGGTCTGGGACAATCAAATAATCTTTCAGCATTTTCTTCTTCAGTTAATAGACAACCACAGTCCCATTCAAATAAATTATTTTTTAAAAGATAAGGATCTATAACATTTTGTAATTTATCAATGACGTGATTTTTATATTCATCGCTAACTATTTGATTTAACCAATATTTAATATCATTTCTTCTTTTAAGAACTTTTTATATGAATTTTTGTCTGGATTCATTATTTCTCCTAAAGTGCTAGATAATTTTGGCATAATCATTCTATCTACCTTTCTATTAACCATCTATATATAATATACTTATAGAAAAAAAATCTTTAAAAACGCACTTAAAGAAATTATATTGATTTGAGAAATTTGTTTATATTATCTATATCTTTTGAATAAGATTTTAAAGTCATTTTTTTCTAAATTGTTTTCAACTGTTAAAATTCTAATACTTTCTTGAGACATTCTGTTTAACCATTCTTCGTGTAATTTGTGTACTTTTTCTAAATAATCTAAACCAACTTTATTTTCTTCCGTTCTGTTTCTTTTTTGAAGTCTTTTAAGACATATTTCTGGGTCGGTTTTAACTTAAACAAATCCGTCAATTGGGTTTTTTTCCGTATGGTTTTATAATATAATCAGTTAAGAAAAGATTGTATACTGCCCACTCGGGGTCATTTGTAACACCGTTGTCGTGATGTTGTTTTGTAAAAACGTTACTGTTAGTTAAATAACAACATTCAAGGACAGAAACACCATCAAACTGTTTAGCAGAAGATAACATTTTTATATGACTGTTTAAAGTTGTTAGCTGAAAAGGAAATAAATATTTGGAAGGTTCTTGAGCAGCAAGTTCAAAAAGCTGGAACCTTCGGCTGCACGTGGATCCATAACATTTTGCCATTCGTGAATTGGTTCTGGAATTATATTAAAATTAGGATTATATTCTTTAATAATATCTAAAAACGTACTTTTTCCTGATGCAATATTACCTTCAACTGATATAATTTTTCTCGTTTATATAAAATACTTATAGAAAAAAATCTTTAATAATCTTTAATAACATTTAATACAGTTCTTCTTCTTTTTTACTTTTATATCCGTTAAGTTTAAATTCCTTCATGTGCATTTCAAGAGGTGTTGAATAATTTTTTTCTTTCTGCATTTCTAAAAGTATTGTAAAAATATCCTGAATAACTTTATTTGGATCTTCTTTATTTACTTTTCAGATCCGTGCTTTTGTTATAAGTTGTTTTATTTTGTGATGATGTGTTTTTAAAATAAATTTCTTGTCGTCAAGTTTTAGTCTATTAGTAAATATGGTAATTATTGTTGGAACAGCGTCACCAACTGCTACAAATATAGGAATAGCTTGAACAAGTGCTAATGCAGCTAAGCAACCAAAAATACCTGCTGTAATATATAACCCAGTACTTACTCTCCCACAAAATTTATAACTTTTTCTGTAAGCAGCAGCTAGTTTAGTTAAGTGAATAATTAATTGATCTATTGTTTCTATTCCATTAATAGAAGATTTACTTTTCAGATTTTATTATTACAGTCAGTTCCGTATGAGAAAAACTGTGGAACAAGTAGTTGGGCAGTATTTAACACAGAATGATGGTTTCTCAGCACTAGCATTAATAGTATAGTATAGCGCCTGTGAAAGCACGCCCATGTTATGACTTTAATTTCAGGGTCAATGTCAATGGCACCAGACTGAGTGTACTTACAAACATAAATGTTTAAAATGTGCACAAAATCACCCAGTTTGCAAATACAGGATTTCTGATAACAATAACACTGCTTGTCACAATGTAGGTTCTTTCATACCAAATCGACCATACTACACAGCACAGCAGAGCACGCCAAGGCCCTCGTTTCAACTCCTATAAAAACTGATAGGTTATGGTTTTGGTTGGACGATTACCTTGATCTAGGCGTAGCGACCTACCTTTCAGATGGTTTCCAGAATGTTTTTTTTCTGCGCAAGAAATATTTCATGACAAACTTTTTTGAGAGTTAAGTTTAGACATCTTTTTGGTCTATTTACTGACCCACCTGTTTCTAAGTTGAGAATCAATCCTTGCGGTTTAGAACCAAAAAGTCAGGAGGTTGGCGACTTATCACACACCTTTCATACCCTCCACAACTTAGTATAAATGAATTCATTGATCCAGAATTAACTTTAGTGCAGTAGTCTAAACTCGACAATGTTGTCAAACGTTTTCAGAGTTAAGTAAAGGGGCACTATCAATGAAAAGGGACATCAAGACAGCATTTGATTTACTTCCCGTGCACCCATCAGACTTCCCTCTTTTATAATTTAACATATGAAATCTTCATTCAAAAAACATGCCACAAGGATGTTTTCTGAGCTGTGCAACTTTTGAGAATTTTTCCACTTGTCTACATTGGATAGTATCTAATTATTCAAAATCAATTAATATTGACCATTACTTGGATGATTTATTTTTGCTGCTACGATATATTCTGATTTTTCTGGTTGAGTTAACTCCTTTGGCTTCATTTGCAATGATATCGGAGTTCCTTCAAATGATCATAATACAGTAGGCCAATATACAACTATCATATATCTGGATTTAGAAATAAATTCAGAAAATGGTCTTCTTAGAATACCACCAGAAAAGATTGACACACTATTACAACTTGAAACACTCCGGTGAAGAAAGAAAATTATTTCAAAGCAATTACAGCCATTAGTAAGGCCGCTCAATTTTGTTTGTTAAGCCATTCCTGCTGGTAGAGCTTTACAATGCTATGTCTCAGGCATGTAAACCTCATCACTTCGTAAGTGTATCTGCTTTAATGCGATATGATAAGGAAGCATGGGAAATATTTTTGAAAGAGTTTACCGAGTTAACTGCCTGTTTCTGTAGTGACCTTCACTGGACTAGTTCTGTAGATAACGATCTTTTCACAGACGCAAGCGGTAATACAGAATATGGATATGGAGCCTACTTTCAAGGAAAGTGGTGCTTTTTTAAAATGGCCGTCCGATCTGCCGTGTGAAGTTGTGAGGTCTTAAAAGACATAACTTACTTGGAGCTCATTCCAATCATGCCGGCTCTGTCTGTTTTGGGGTCATCTCTTGCACAAAAAGAAAATTCTTTTTAGAACTGATAACAATGAATTATTCAATATTATTATGATATATAAAATGCCAGGGCTATAAACCTAATACGCCAGGTAGCTCTTTCACGCTTATGTATGGCATTCAGTTTAAGGCTCTACATATTTCAACCACCCGAAATGAAATCATAGATGCCATTTCTCGTTTCAGTGAAATCGTCTTGCCAGACTTCTACCGGTTGGAGCATCATTGGAACCGGAAGAAATCCCATTTTTATTTTTAGAAATCAATCAGAAATTGATAAATTAGCTATGGTGTCAATTTCTGATAACATATATTAAACTAACAATAATGGGCTTTCACTTTTTAGGCATATTACAAAAGAGTTTAACAAGACCCATGAGTGGCTACCTTCTAGAATTTACTGCATACCTCTTCTTGAGAGGTTACATCTCGGCTATACGATTTCAATCAAAGCTAAATGAAGTAGTTGATAGTACCCAACATTTTCTTGTGAGAAAAGTATTAAATGGCTATATGAAGGTCAGTGGAGTGACACATATCCGATTGCCAATTTCTTATTCAATGTTACTTATGCTGTATAAACATTTTAAGTTTGTTTGTACTTCAAGATATGTAACAATACTTTTTTCACGCAGCTTTTTCCTTGGTATATTTTGAATTTTTGCGTATCAGTGAGTTTGTTACATCAAATTGTCGTGAAATAAATATGCTATTCAACTGCCGGACATTATGGTTAGTGACAGTCAAGAGTCTGTAAAGATACAACACTCTACAACAGACCAGTTGAGTCAAAATACTTTATTGGTCACCCCTCAGTCTGAAATTCAAGCAACTTTCCACTCTGTTCTTGTACAGTCTCTTTCACCAATGCTTAAGTGGCGCTATGAACGCAGTCACCATTCTTTGGATGAAAAAAAAAGCTCGGAAACTTACTAACAATTCCATTCCAACTAAAATTATTAATAAAGGAGATACTGTTGTAAAGTATGCTGAACTAGTTGAGGAATTTTCAACCTTGGACTGCACTTGTCCAGTTTGGGCAATGGCACCTTTCTAAATATATTACATGGGGCTTTATATAAATGCTGCCGTTTCTTTTCCTTATACAACTAAGTTGGTCTATGGCTGCATATGTAATTTCCCTCTGCCCTTCCACTTTTGTGGTGGTGGAACTAAGGTAAGTTCAAAGACACATCTATTTTATCTCATTAAGTAGACAATATTTGTACACCAGACTGTCACTAACACTAGGTGATAAGTGTTTTTTTTTTCAAAATTTAACTTAACAAACATTTCATCAAACAGACAGTATCTGATCAACAGACCGTTCTTGTTTCTAGGTGATAAACTTTGTTTTATATAGTGTTTATATGATCGCCTATATATGGTGTTTTTGGAGGCTGCCCGTTGTAAGTGATTTTGGTAAGTGTTGTTTGTCATTTACTTTAAAAAAAAGTAGCCATGGACATAAAACTGCCACTCATGATGGAATAAATCATAGATTAAGATTGATACTATGTTGGCTTTTCTATGTTTGGGTTTCTATAATTGTATCTGTTAAACAAACATATCTAAATTACATTTTAAAAAACTTTCAGGGAATAACTAACATTTTTAGTACTAAAATTTTTTTCTAAAACTGGTTAATTGGCATCAGTTACTTTATTAAAAGTACAGGACACACTGTTGGTCATTGTTACGCATGTGTTACGTACGTATTAATCAAATTGAGCAGTAAAGAAAGATCCGAAAAGTATTGTACTGTCAAACTTTATATAAGGTAATGGTTTGAAAAGTCAAAAGACATTTTTGTGTGCAGATGGTGTGTATTCACTAATTTAAAGACAGATAAAATTTAATCAGGAAATGGCTCAGGCGGACTCGAAAGCAATGTTATCTGTGTGAACATGTGGTCTTTAAAGGCAGTTTAGACTCTACATATCATAGTTGAAAATGCTAAGAGTTGGTTTTTACCTGCAGTTGGTCTTTTTTCTCATCTTAAGATAAATTGAAAATGTTTATTTGAAAATGAAGCCAGTCATCTTATTAGCTAGGCGATCTCCTTAACATTGGTATCAATCACAGGTTTGACTACAATTATAATTTCTGATGATAGATTACTTTCGAGATTTTGCACTTAACTATGACTTTTTTTCTATAACCTTACATCCAGTTTCGCTGAAAATAAACACTATATGTGCTGAAAGTATCGAAAATCTGTGTTTCAGAAGGGAGTTAATCATTAAAAAGTTAGAAACTCATCACTACCTTAGGATAAATCATGTTAAGAAGAGACATTCTTACATTATGTCATTTATCAAGACCTTGATTAAACTGTCATGTTTCATCAACAGATGTTAATCTCGGAATGACAACATCCTGCAAAAACTTTCATTTTACGTTGCTTGAATGGCGTATCTGCTGACAACATTATTCTAGTTGGTAATTTGATAAGTCCTTATTGTGATGTATTGCGTTAATTTTGGTTGCTTATCAAATCTGCTAGTAACCATGTTGACATAATTTATGATAATTTATTTAGCATTTAAAGGCAGAAACGAAAGATTGTTTTGCACGACTATTTCTGAACGTGAGAAGGCTGTTGTACTGGAGCTACGTGAGTATGTTAGTCACGTAAAAATATGGGTAAATATATGCAATCGTAAGCATAAATTGTCTTTTTTAGATGTCACAAATGTTACAGAAATATACTCATAAATTACATGTCAGTCCAGCAATGACTGCCTCTGAAATCATTATAAATATAGGACAATACAATTCCTATCATCTTTAATTCTAAAAAAACTAAAATAGTTGTAAAAGAATGTTCAGTGGTTGACCTATATTAATAACTTTTAACAGGAAAGTTTCCATTGGTACGTTCAATAAGTTTTGACACCACAATATTAAAAAATGTCTATGTTAATTGGTTGTTATGAATGTTTTATGTTGTCAGCAATATTATCTTAGTATCGTAATGTGTTTAAAATACACGTTTTCGATACTATATTTTAGCGATATAAAATATTTTTAAAAATCGAAGTGTTCCTACTGCCACCCTTTAGAACTTGTGATAACACTAACTCTTATCTGGATTTTGAAAAACACAAGTACAGGTTTGTATTTGATGAATCAAACAAATATCATTATTTAGGAATTTAGACCATATTATTATCTTGCATAATAAAGCCGAAATCCGCGACTGATCCGTTGCACGAAACAAAAACATATACTATTGTCAAAAGGCTACAATCCTGAGAAAGCAATTATTACACTGTGATTCAATACGCGTGTTTTATTCTGTCAATGCAAGTTGAAATTCACATCTACCCTGAATTTATACCTGATGTGAAAAACCTCTAAACTCCTTACATGATGTGATTAGACATTTATGGATATTATACCTGCAGTGAAACTTCTACACGATGTCACTGGAAATGGTGATTATATATTATCAGTTACTGGAGATATATGGATATTATACCTGATCTGTAAACTCTACAAATCTATGGATATTATATCCATTCCTGATGTATAACCTCTGCATGATGACGAAGTGACAGAGACCATTTTCGTGTTGTGGTCCGGATACGTTGTGTAAAAAAATGAATGCTTGAAACTATTGAGACGGTTGGGCCTAAAATCTTAGGTAACAGAAATCAGACGAAACGGAAAAGGTCTTCCATCCATCTAGATTCAGCTCAAATTTGCGAAAAAAGTAAACGGTTATGAGACACTTTTGTTACCACCATAATTTTCGTCTGGTCATATGCTTTAAAATATACATCCATCATTTGAAGATAATACGGGACAGATGTGCAATTTGGTCCATTTTGTCCTTAGAATTTACTCGTTTTCGCCACAAAAACAAGGGTAATCAGCAAGCTGAAAATATGCTACGTGTATGAAATACATTCGTTCAACACCTCCCTGACATTTCTCAAAATTGTATACTTTATGATTCTTTTTTTCGCACTAACATCAACGCAAATTAGTGGAATTTTCAAATTGACTTATCACTGTCCCCACTCTATTATACCTGATCTGTAATCTCTGCCAGATGACACTTGAAATCTATGGATATCATTTAATCTTATCTTATCTTTAATCTCTGCACGAACCAACACTAAAAATCTAGTGTATTATACCTTTTCTTTCTTATTCACCTTATTTTGTAACATAATGAAAACATTACATTGTTTCCTCACATGCAGATTTTCTTAATTCAAATACAAGTGCATTCTGGTCGTGAGATTAATTATGTTAATTATTTCATCTGTCTAATTATTAAAATTTATTAACAAATTCATTAGCTAACACGACAATTACATGGATCTTTTCTTCTATTACATCAGTGTTAAGGTGTTTCTTTATTTATTTATTGAATAAAGGGTATTTATTATTAAAACACCATAAAAGTAAAAGAGATTAAACATCAGTGATAGTTTTCTATATCCGGGCGACCAGAAACCGCCGACCCGTATGTAAAACACAGTATAATGAAAATTGTCATAAAACCAGATTTAACAAATGTAAAAGGTTTCAAATTTCAAGCAAATAAGCAAATTAGAAAATGGAACATTACAACGTTTTTTGTTGTTTTGTTTTTTTTATATAAAATAAAGAGCCAATAAGAATCTTTAAAAAACTTTGGACTGATTGTCTTAACGAATCCAAATGTTCAAGAAAATTATAAAAAGAGGTGGTTGGGGAGGTGGAGGTCTAAACGAAAATGAATCACCTCTAACAGATTCCGCAACTAAATAAAGACTGACTACTCAGCTAGCGATTGGTTCATATAACCATGTGACATAAAGGAATGGATCTCATTGGCTCCTTTTTATGATACGATTAACATAAACCCCTTTTTTGATCCATGAGTCATGGTTAAAACATATATGCAGAACAGAATAAGAAACAAGTACATAAAACATTTTATACATATATAAAATATATTTATGTCCTATTGTTTCCCCAAAGGTTATCACTCTGTATAGAAAACTCAACAACAGATATTGAATTGAATAAAGAGTATCTATTATTAAAATACCATAAAAGTAAAAGAGATTAAACATCAGTGATAGTTTTCTATATCCGGACGACCAGAAACCGCCAAACAGCGCCCAGGATGAAACGAAAGAAATCTATGGGGAAACATTACATGACGTTAACTAAATACACAACATAACCTGAAGTTTCATGAATGAAAAAACAGAAAATTAACCATCAATGCGAGTAATATGTATGCTGCTATTACATTATTGCTTAAAACATTTGGTAGAATTTATCTAACCAGTCATACAATCCTAGTTAAATTCATTGATGGAACAAACCAAACACTAGCATATTGTTTAAAAAAAAATAATAATGAAATTAAACAAAACAAAAACATATCAGATGTAATATCTATGTACATATGTGTACATATGTAAATTACTATTAACCAAAATGTAAAATGGGACTAGAATGAAATACTAGAATGGCACATTAATACTGGTAAGAGTAATAACAAACAGTGAACACCACCTTAAACCTAATAAGCAGATGCGGAGGTTATCTGGCCGGCACAACCGGAACAGAAACCATCAACCTTGCACAAGAAATCAATTGATAACATATACACATGATATACATATAGATGGTGAATGTTAGTACAGCTGGTTCAACCAGACTGGTACCCAAAACAATTACCAATTTCAACATAATAACCATATAATAATAGCAACATTGTGGCTGTTACTGTTAACCAGCTGGCTCAACCAGACTGGCACCCAAAAACGCTTACAGATTTCAACAGAATAGCCACATACTAATAGCAACATGGTGGCTGTTAACCAGCTGGCTCAACCAGACTGGCACCCGAAATGCTTACAGATTATAACACATTAAAAACCTAATAATAGCAACATGGTGGATGCTAACCAGCTGTCTCAACAAGACTGGCACCCGAAATGCCTACAGATTACAACCTAATAATAGCAACACGGTGCCTGTTAAACAGCTGGCTCAACCAGACTGTCACCCGAAATGTTTATACATTACACTATAATAATAATAAATGTAAGACAAGCATGTAATACTGTAATTGTCATTTTCAGTCGTCCGATTGCAACAAACTAACACAAGAATGTAAAATAAATGATTCACGAGATCAAAGTTATATATCTGTCCAAGTCCGCAAATATAACAAAACTTGCTGGCTCCACCAGACAAGAATACTGTCACAGGCCATGCTGGCTCCACCAGACATGACAATCGGTACCTCTTAAACTGGCAAAATGTGTCCGAGGTATTTATTTTAAATAAAGCTATTTCTATTTTTAACTAGTACCATGAATTTGGTAAACCAAAGAGGGGAGATATATCCCTCTACCAAACCCCCATACTTCTATGTTAATGAATTTGAAGGCCGAATATATTTCTGATAAGCATTTGATTTCCATTTGCCTAAAAACCTGATCCTAGAATCAGACAGATTACAGTCATACGCATGAGTTGCGCCCCCTATACGAAATGAATGAGGTGTATATAATGCTGAATCTAACCTACATTTCTGAATACATTCACGTAAATCAGATTTAAAAAAAATGTCAGTGACTGGACGGCCACATGGAAACTTAAATAACGTTCCTGTGGTGTGATTGCAACTGTTGATGTATTTATGCAATAATCGCACCGGACATGTGTTCTTATTTTTGTGACGTTTAACCGATACTGTAGCTGACACCCCTTGGGAATGTTTGAAGCTGCCCAAGACTAAAGACGCCTTCATAGGTTTGTGATTGATATACTGGAAACTGACATTCTTCAACAAAATTGTATTGCGGTCCCCCGATTGTGTGACAGTAATTTCCCCTATACGTAACAAAGCAAAGAAAGCTGCTACGAACATAGTCTGGCACAGTAAACGTAATTCGGGGTTGACCATAACCTGGGGCAAAACTTGAACCATCTGCCGTAAGATGTCATAAGAAATTGGTAACCTTTTATCTGTATTTTGAATTTTACGCAAACCAAATAAGATTTTTTTAACCACGAATGCTTTTGTAGGATCTTTCCTATCACAAATATTGTGAATATAGGCTAATGCTGAGACCATGGATGTGATAGACGAACACTTGAATTGCCTGTCATGACAATATGCAATAAATTGACATATTCGGGTTGTTGATATTGGCAACAACCTGTCTGTTGGATAATATGTGTTGTGAAAGCGGTTATAGTGCCGTAAAGCATTCTTATAACTATTAGCTGTTGCAGGTGCTATAGAGGCATCCAGCAGCTTGTGGACAGAACGGTTCAAATTTCTAACAGATGCTCCGGGACTACTGATGGCATGTCGTCCATTGCTGTGGATAAAGCCCGGATCTTGTCTATCTGTAAACGGGAAAGTAAGTCAGGTAAAGTATTGGCCTTACCCGGGATGTGAGCGGCTCTCACAAGAATATTGTTTTTCATGCATGCTAAAACCAGGCGTCTGACTAGAACCATAATGTATTTATCCTTACTAGATTGCTTGTTAATTATGTATACCACAGCTTCATTGTCTGAATGAAGAATAATGCATTTATTCATCAGTTGCGGACCCCAGATTTCCAAGGAAAGAACCATTGGAAACAATTCCTTAAATGTGATCTGGTGATGTACCAGATGGGAAGGCCAGCTTCCAAAAAACCAGTGTGAGCTATAAATAGCCCCATAACCTAAAGCCCCTGCTGCATCTGTAAACAGGTGTAACGTTTTATCTGTCACCCTCTTAAAATCCAACAAAAGCTTTTTACCATTGAAATGTGAAATGAAGAGAAGCCAGGCCTGAATGTCCCGCCTGCTCTCTGCTGTCAGTGAGATGCCATGATGAGGTTTTTTAACATTTTTAGTAAGATCGGACAATCTGCGCATAAAAGACCGCCCTGGCAAGACAACACTACAACAAAAATTAAGTAAACCAAGTAGGGATTGCAGTTCCACTAGTTTGACCTTCCTACGCTTTGTATACTGTTGCAGGAGTCTGCGTAGTTTGTACAATTTATCATTAGGTAATCTGGCTTCCATCTCAACCGAATCTAGCTCTAAACCCATAAAAGTCATGACCTGGGCAGGATACTCCGTTTTCTCGGCTTTAATTGGAATACCCACCTCATCGCAAAATTGTAAGAAAGTTAAAAGAGCCTTTTGACAATCGTCATATGACTTAGCTAAGAGCAGAAAATCATCCAAGATATGAACCATGTGTGGAATCTGCAGTTTAACCTGTGCGATCCATTGAATCGCTGAACTAAAAGTTTCAAAAATGGCACATGAAGATGAGCTACCCATAACCAGGCATACATTGTAATAAAATGCATCCCCGAACTGGAAACCTCACAATTCATGGTCCTCTGGACGAATAGGAACGATTCTGAAAGCATTTGCAATACCGGTTTTGGCCATATAACAACCTTGGCCCAGCTGACGGACCCGTAATGCTGCATCATCGAATGACATGTACTTGACCGTAGCTAATTCTGGTCGAATGAAGTCATTGAAGGAGTTACCTTTTGGGTGACTTAGGTTTTGAATAAATCGATATTGACCAGGAGTTTTCTTTTTGACCAAACCTATTGGACTTAACTGCAAATTGGGAAAAAGTTTTACTTTGAAATGACCTTGGATGCGCGACAATGCTAACTCCGATTCAATATGTTGTTGTATAACTAAAGGGAATTCGTAGCAAGATTTTAGATTTCTGCATTCTACAGGACGTCTAGGACCAATGTAACCAATATCAAATCTCTGTAAAAAACCTTTAACCAAATACTCATAGTGCTGGTGACCAAGCAAGTGAAACTGTAATTTCTCGATTTTAACTGGTGTAACCACTTTATTTTTTGTTTGGCCTAAAAGGGGAAGGGGCTGACTTTGAATTGACCGTTGGTCCTGCAGCTGCGGCCTGCTCTTTACTACTGAAAGAACATGCGCCGGCATGGTGTTGACCCCTGCAGTACCCACAGATGTGAGGATGCCGGCATCCTGCGAAATTGCAGTTGCCCCCTCTACTATTGAACACCCAGCATGTTTTTTTCGAGAAATTTGTTGGGGAAAACCCGTTGCCTAAATTTATTTCTGTGTTGCGAGTTGCGTGGTCCCCCCTGTTGGTAATTCCGAAAGGAACGAAAAGGCTGAGAACCTTGGCAAGAGACCATTCTGTATGTAACCTATCCCAAGGAAACCCCTCCTGTTCCCTCAACAATCGGAACTGCATGTCATACTGCTGCCATGCCAAGCCCGAATCCTGCGTGCGAGATCCCTAACAATCTCTGCATATTTCATCAAAGCAGGAGTCTTCTCGGGATACCTAACTGAATATATTGCGCAAAACCGATAAAAGGCTGTGGTCCACATTTCGATCGAAGTGATTTTTCTAGATTTTTGCTGTGGAACAAAACTAAAATGATTAAAATGATCAACCTGAAGGGTAAATTTGTTGTTTTGACTGAAATATGAATCTTGTAATGGTAATAAGACTGCCAGATCTATGTACTTATTTGCCCAAACACTTTTCTGAATTTTACGTGGAATCTGAGACTGAATAGCTGTTGAAATCGGTTCAACCAATAGAGGCCTATTACCTCCAGAAACAATGTCCCTGACATGGTGGTTAATGGCTTCCCCTACAGACTGCCCAACTTCCTCCTCTGACCCGTCGGATTATTCTGAATCCTCAGTTCCCTCATCACTGTATGGAGGTACATATGGATCAAAGTCATTTTGTTGAGCCTCCACTATGTTTATCTGTTGATGCTGAACATTCTGATGCTCTGGCATACCTAAATGTATCGGACCAGAGTCATTTGACTTGTGAGTCTCCTGATTATTTGTGGTACTAACACTGTTTTTCTTAGTCTTTTTGATCCGTTTGTTTTTTCTTGACTGATCTATTGTAACCTGAGGAACAATTGAATCATGTTGCGTTTCCTTATGCCTATTATATTTAGCTTGAGCATTTTTGTGTCCACTGCGCGTGTTAACTGTATGTGTGGTAACACCGTTAGTAACATTGGAGTTAGTGGTTTTTGTTTCAAACCCTGTTTGCTGTCCAGATTGTTTGGCTTTTGGTGGACAGCATGGACACGATGATGTGGTGGCTACTGCTTTCCGTTTAGCCCTCATCTGAAACAATGAATTTTCTTATTTATAATTGTATGAAAATTTGAATCAATTATAAAATATTCAGCACCTGTGGTTTAAAGTATATGTACTTCACCAATAAACTTACACCAGCGGATTCATGTAATAAGACTGTAATAAGTATCGTAAACTGCATGTTGCCATAAGGCTATATCTTAAGGTAACTCATTAAATGTAACATAATATCGATCTGTTCTGTCGAATAGAAACTGTCCCCACAGACAGCCGAAAGTGGAACGTTTCTCTCAGACATATTCAGTATGAGCTCAACTGCTACCATAATATCTATATACCCGGACAGGCAGCACCATCAGAAATACTGTCGAATAGTTTTGGAAAACTTCAAAACTCTCAAACAGTAAATTGTGAAATTACGTGAACAATTGCACTACCGAGTATGAAAAGCCAACAGGCAATGCCGAATAGTGTGGTAACACTCTCAAGCATGAAATTTGTGCGAACAATTGCACTAGAACCCTATGAGAAAAGCTAACAGACATAAACCTGTGAAAGTTACACTAATAATTCATGGTATGTATGCCACTATGTGTAGGTACGATTAAATGTGTAATCTCTACTGTACATTGTACAAGGATAAATATAGGTGCCATGAATGATGAAAATATACGTATCTTAACAGCCTAGCTGGCTAGCCTTCAACTCCGCAACCACCGCAGCTCGGATGTTGTTGTATAGCTTTTGTTGACCTCTGTACGAAAGATGGACCCCGTCGCTACTTAGAACCTCTGCTAAAGCCTCGTCCGACCAGAAACCTTTGGGTACCCAGTAACGCACTCGCTGGTGGGTACAATCCTTAATCTTTGATTCAAGAAGCACATTTGTTTCGTAAACTCTATCGCTGAACCAAGGAATGTCCACCGCATGACAATTACGTTGACTGTTCAGTTTTCTGAATAATATGGGGAAAACGATGACAGACCGTACCTGCTCAATAAACAACAGAGTGTCCACTAAATCCATAATTGCCGCACTAACCGAATTTGTGGACTTGTCTATTGATGAAAGATCATTTGTGCCGATGATGAGAATGGCCAAATCTGGCTTGAAATCTCGAACCACGTCCAAATTTTGTTTCAATGTATGTACGTGTCCCCCTCCGAAACCAGAATACTGCACTAAAGGATTCGCACGTAATTTCAAATTTGAAGGAAAATCTTCTTGATTAATAACAAAATCCTTTAAACGTTTCACAAAAGAATGTCCAAACAATTGAATTTTTAATGTCCGGTCCGCCATTTTGACACCTCTGACTAAACACGTGATCACTCCAGTAGATCTAAATTTAGCCGCTGGAATGTTGTTGATTGACCTACATTTCGCTCTCCCTGATCACCCTTGTGATCCGATTAGCGTACACAAAGAAAGTTATCCAAGCTCCGGTGGTCGCGACTTAAAACAGGCGTAAATTGTATTTAAAGTTAAGTCAATACATGAAAGCTTCATCACCATTAAATTATCTGCATAAAACTGCCTTTAACCTAATTCAAAAACACTTTTTCTAAACGAAAATGAATCACCTCTAACAGATTCCGCAACAAAATAAAGACTGACTACTCAGCTAGCGATTGGTTCATATAACCATGTGTCATAAAGGAATGGATCTCATTGGCTCCTTTTTACGATACGATTAACATAAACCCCTTCGTTGATCCATGAGTCATGGTTAAAACATATATGCAGAACAGAATAAGAAACAAGTACATAAAACATTTTATACATATATAAAATATATTTATATAACAGTGCGTGACTTTAATAATGAACCTAGCATTATTAAAATCAACATGTTTTTGCAGTTTGAATGTATTACATGTTTGATACAATATTGAAATAGCATTCTGAGAAAGTCAAAATGGAAAACAATAAACGTTTGTAATTGTGTTTGACGGACGGAGGGAGTGGAAATTTGTCTTGCAGCTTTCTTGGTCGTGCCCTTAAAGTTAGGCTCTTGGTGCTCTGACTTCAGATAAGTTGTTGAGTACATTAGTGTAATTATACCTTAGAAGAACCTTAATTTTATGTTTTACTTAATATGATCTGGTATTTTTTCGCTAATGTTAGAGCCTTTTAGTTTAATCATATTTTATTGCTTAAGAAATACGGCAATACAATTCTATACAATACATGCAAATAAATCAGCAAACAAACAAAAGGAAGAATGAACACATGTAGTAATAACGCGAATATCAAAAGCAAACGGGTTGGGCCACAAGTTATACCAGCATTAGCGGACGGCCCTTCCCTATATTCAGACATAAGGTACAAGACTTAAAAGATTTTTGTATTGTCGTCAGGCTGTTTATACGTTATAATAGCAGAAAATGTAAAATAGAAAGTTCTAAAAGTGAAAAGACAAAAATATTGGAATGAATCTAAAAAGGCAAAGGATACATAGCACTGTAAAGTATTCATTCATACTGAATGGTAAAGAAAATAAGTAAATATTGGCTTCAGAAAAAGAAAACATTGTTAACACAAACAACATATTAACCTCAAAAACAAACAAAGGAGATTACCATTTGTACGCTTCCTACAAGGTTGCAGCCACCCCGGATCCCCAACGCGCCCCTCCAGTCCCTATTCTAGCTGTGTTTAGACAGAAATATACCACGTTTAATACTGAAAATTATTTAAATATTCAAGAAAATCTCTTGGTGGTTTTTATGTAATTTTGTACCGCCTTAAATATTAACGCATTCACATCATAACTTTGGTTTTCTATTCCAAAAAGTATTTTAAAAGTACTTAAAGGGTGATAAGTCCGTGTGTTGTTAAAAAGTTCACGTCTTTGTAAAACAAATGATGGGCAGCGGAAAAAGAAATGTTCTGCATCTTCAGACGTATTTCCACAAGAGCGACTGGGATTATCGCGTAAATGATTGCGAAATAAATCTGCATTCAAATTGCTTCATCTATTCCTAATTCTAGCATGGTGGACCTGGAAGACACGGTCTCCTGGAAGATAATACGAAGGGACTTGGGGTGGTTTAAACTTTTCTTTTCGTTTACTTTTGAATGAAGATAAAGTATCAGCGGTCCGTATGTCTATATTAATTCGTTCCACAATTTGATAAATGATGGTATGGTTGATTTAGAATATATTTCGAGCCGACGAGCCACAGTGGCATAATCATCGTTATTTCGCAAATTATAGGTAATAGATTCAAAAACAGTAGGCGGAAATTGTTCTTTCAGATAACTCGGTAAGTCTCCATTTTTGTACTTGTAGACTAAAAGTAGTTTTTGTATTGTTCTCCTATCACTTAATTTGACCCAACCTAGTTCTTTCAAAAGTAATTCAATCGAGACTGATCTGGTAAGTCCAGTAACAGTTCTTGCTGCATCATATTGTATCTTATCTAATACTTGTTTTTCATATAGGGTACAGTTATCCCAAACTATTGATGCATATTCTAGAATTGGTCTTAGGTAAGATATATAAATTTGGTTTAGAGTTTTTCGTTTAAGTTTAAACATTAACATACGCATAGTTCCTAAAACCTTACTCGCTGATTTTGCTTTATCAGAAATATGCTTGTGCCAAGTTCCGTCGTCATTTAGTGTGACTCCTAAGTGTTTATGCGTCTGAACATAAGTTAACTGTGTGTTCTGAAAGTAAAGTGAAGGGAGATTTCTATTATTTTTAGCCAAAGATAAGAGCATAACTGCTGTCTTGGATGGATTAAACTGCACAAGCCATTGTTGTGCCCAAATTGACAAGATTTGAAGATCGTGATTGATGGTAGTTTCTATATAATTAGCGTCATTCGAACTAACAGCCAGCGAACTATCATCTGCAAATAATCTGGTAAAACTAACAAGAGAATCTGCTATGTCATTGACGTATAATAAAAACAACAGAGGACCAAGAACCGACCCTTGAGGCACGCCGGCGTTGATATGTTTTTCACTTGAAAATGTTGAGCCTACAAATACTTTTTGTCGCCTGTTATGTAGATAATCAGAAATCCAGTGTATGATATCTCCGCTAAACCCATACTGTTTTAATTTGAAAATAAGACCCCTATGCCAAACCCTATCGAAAGCTTTACCTATATCGCAGAATACTATACATGTTGATTTTTTGTCATCAAATGCTCTACATATTTGATTATAAATGTCAATTAATTGGTAGACTGTTGAGTGACCAGGTAAAAAGCCAGATTGGTGTTTGTATAAAATATTATTCATATGTAAGTAATTATAAAAGTACTTAAACATCACTCTTTCCATAACTTTCCCAACACAATTAATCAGGGACACAGGCCTGTAATTTGAAGGAACGGATCTATCACCCTTTTTGAAAAGTGGCATTACATCTGCCCCTTTCAAACAACTTGGGTACGTATTTTCATGTATGGATCGGTTAAATAGCATTTTTAGCGGTCTACAGACAGAATTACATGTATATTTCAGCATTCGGTGACTAATTTCATCCGGTCCACTTGCTTTATTAATAACTAAGTTAGATAAAACATCAATTACGTCTTGGTCTGATACATTAATATCGCCAAATGTCTCGTTTGTTTTTAGTGTAAAGTTGGGTAACTCTGAATGAGAATCGTCAATAGTTGATATAGACACGAAGTAATCATTTAGTGCGTTGGCTTTTTCTAAATCCGAAGTCGCATACGAGCCGTTGTTTGATGAGAGTGGTGGTATAACGTCACAATCTGATGAGTTTTCCTTTACTAAAAGCTTTACTAGTTTCCAGTACTGACGAGGATTCGTAGAGTGTACATCATTTATTGTAAATTCAATATTGTTAAAAACGATTTCTTTAGCATGTTTTTTCATGTTGTTAACTTTATTCCTAAGTACTTTGTAATAATTCCAATCAGAGATTTTCTTCGTAGTAAGAGATAAACGTTTTTGCCTATCGCGTTTACGGGAGAGTTTCCTTATTTCTGAATTGTACCACGGTCTATCGTTTGGTCTAATTGTTACAAACCTGTTTGGAATACACGATTTAGCAAGTTCTAAAAATTTATCAGTGAACTCAATTTTTGCGGTATTAATATCATTTGATAATAAAAAGGACCAGTCTGTTTCACGAATTTTCTCATTAAATGCTTCAAAATCTGCTCGTTTGTAGCACCATACTCTGCGCTTGAAAGGACTATTAAGATTCATGTTTACTTTAATGTACGCAAAAGTTCCGAAATGATCGCTAATGTTTCTGTGTGTCTTTAATGTACCAGAGTGATGACATGTAATATTATTCGTTAGAGCTATAGTATCTATTGATGTTTGAGAGGTGTCAGTTACTCTTGTTGGTTCATTAATTACATTTGTCATATTATTCAAGAGCAGTAGTTCTCGAAATTTAGTATAAGTCAAATTCATTTGATCTTCGTTAATATCTCCAACTACAGCTATTTTATTGGAAACTTCATGAGCTTTATCAAGGCAAATGTTAATCCTTTCCCAGAATTCAACGGTGGAATGGGGTGGACGATACAAATTGCAAATTAAAAATGTTTGGGAAGAATCTTTAATTTCAATCCATAAAGATTCCGGAAGAATATTTTCCAGTTCTAAAAGGCGCCTCGACTGGATATGTGAAGCTACGTAAATAAGTAATCCGCCAGAGTTTGCAGTATTATCTTTTCTATACATTTTACCATATCCGTCTAATTTTAAGAAATCATCAGCAATATCAAAAGACAATTTACGCTCTGTAAAACAAAGTATATTAAAGTCTAGATAGTTATCTTTGATATAATCGAGTTTATGCCTGATACTACGTATATTTTGGTGTAGAATTGAAAGACAGTCATGATCTGTCTCAGGTCCTGGGTTTACCTCGATATCGCCACATAGTTTGAGAAGAAACTGTACAATAAAAAAGTAATAGACATTCTCAACTAAAAATACAACTGGAGATATACATGTAGCTTCTCCCTGTTTTGAGTATGTGACATTACATACTATTAAAACGGTATAAAACGCAAATTTGAAGTTAACTATGCTGTGGTACAATTCAGAGATGCCTTCACGACACACAGTCGTTAACAAATAGAACAATTTTTGTACCCAGTATAACATACGTTTTACATAGTTTCTGTCTACGTATATGAAACAGCCCAATGGTTGATAGGTAAGAAACTATATCAATCACCTATACGGGTAAAGTACTACACATATACAGAGTACGATCGACCATTGAACTGTATTCAGAATGAATAAACAAGCATAGGGACTAAGAGACGGACGCGCACCAGGATCCAGGACAACATACACAACAATATAAAAAACGTACCAAAAAATCACGTTTCCTACCATTTGCAGAAAAAAAAAATCTAGAGAGATCTAGTTCCTACTGAGGGACGAAATGCTAAAAATCGCTCAACTAGAGTACCAGGATATTTAAAAAGTGAGGTACAAATAAGTAAAAAGATTATTATATAAACTGACTGAAAGAGCAGTAGAGTTAACAGACAGAAATATGCAGACAGACAGGTAGATAACGAAATCGCACGTACAGACGAACAGAACTGGGAAATGAGTGCAGACGAACAGGTAGACAGACGACCGAAAACGTAAACAGATGGACAAACAGCGACGAACAGGTACACCTGGACAGACGAACGAAATAGATGTGTGCAAACAGACGGACGGCAGCTGAGCATTAACATATGAAGACGGTCGTAGAAAATAAAAATAACTGTTAGCAAGCAGACAGGTGAAAATAAATAGAGTTTGGAAGCTGAGAGACGGTTTTTCAGACGGACTGACTGGTAGACATGTATACAGAAACAAAGTACAAACAGTTGAACGGACAAATTGGCATGTAGAATAACGGACTTATCTATAGTCCTAGCAGACGAAACGGGTATATTATCTTTTGGATGACAACATGATGTAAAAGAGCAAATATATAAACAACTGCAATGTTATTTTACAGTTGAAAACAAACAAACAAATAAAAACAAACAGGCATTCAAGACAAAATAGCAAATCGTATACAATAAACCTAAATTATGTCAAGTAATAATGAAAGTAAACACATACACATACAACAGTTTCAATGATATAAACTATACATAGTTCAAAAAACAATTCACTATTTTACCTTTCCGATAATAAACTGAAAATGGTCAGTAGTAGAACATCCTTTATAATAATAAATTGAATCAACGATGCATATTATAAGATTTGCTTCCCTTGAATTGTGTAATGGACAATGTCTAACCTCATACCCTATTTGCTCACGAAAAGGCGTCAAGTTATCCTGCACGAAAATGCCGGCACCAAAATCTTTCCTGGCCGCATAAACCCTTTGCCTTGCTTTGCAATTGGTGAAGTTAACGATGACTTTACGGTTCACCAATAAATCTGGATTGAATTTACCTTTTCTATGACATTTATCAATATCTGAACTTTTCAGGTCCAGATTATGAAGCTTGGCATGGTCCAGAATTTTACTTTCCACATTTTCATCAGGTGAGCCAGTGTCTCCCGGTATACCTGAAATATCCAAGCACATTCGTCTACCGTATTGTTCAAGCTCATCACGTTTTGCCTTTTCAGTTTTCAGTTCTGTCTCAAGTTCAGTTACGCTAGACTTCAAAGAGTTAATTTCATCTCTGAGGCTTTGAGTTTCCTGTTTCACTATCTGTTGGATATCTTGCCTTATTTCATCAAGTACTTCAGCTCTGAGAGCTGCTTTGAGGTCTCTAACAAGTATAGGTGCAAGTCTAGCACTCAGTTCTGTTATATCCGATTCACTGAATTTTGACATGATTTGAGGAGTTATGGGTGGGGTATTGCCAGGTGCGTAGTCTTTGTCTGATTCAAATGGCTCAAAAATGGTCAGTAGCCTCACTCTCGCTATCGGCTATGTAATCGGAGTTATAAACTGTTGTAGAATTGTCAGTTATTTTGTGTTTTTTGCTGGATGGTTTTTGTCCCGGGGAAGATTTTACTCGCTTACGCCTTCCCATCAATATGGCGGTATGACCCCCTCCACCTGGCTCAGGTAAAAGTCTTTTTTGATTCAGAAAAGGTTTTGGGGAATGGCTATACTTATACAGACATAGGTGACTTTATGACGACTCTATCGGCACATAATCTGGCTGTGAATCCTCTCAAGAACTAGTACAGTTATAAAACGTTTACATTTTCTTTGTTTTGAAAAAATCACAACCATCTTGTTGACGCATGCGCAATAAAATGTTAGAGCCTTTCTCAGCGGGGATTTTATTTACATTGTGTTGTCTAACTTGTTGAAAATATAGAAAGTGCGAGGTTGGAATGCCCAAAACGCATTTAAACCCCCGGTTTCTTTATTTAGGTTACTGAATGTTCCAAGTCGGTGCCCCTATTTTCAACTGGTTTTCTGTCTGTCTTGTATTTAGTGTTACGTATATTGTCTTGTTTGTTGTTAGCGTTTTTTCCTCATTCTCCTCAATCCCCCTATTGCCCCCATCCTTTCCCCTTGCAATTGCGCTCCCTTGTTTTGGCATCCCCTCCCCCTTTACTATGAGTAAGTTTATTTTGACTGCCGGAATTCTAAGGCGGTACACGATTGTTTTTTTTCCTACTTATATGTGTGCGTGTGTGTGCTTTGTCTGAAGCGGTGCCCTACAGTGTTGTTGTATCTTACTTGTCTGTTTATCTATGTTAGTTAGTTGGGTGTGGTTGTGTATGTTTATCTTTGGTACATGAATGTCTGCACTATTGTGGTCTACGTTCAAGGAACGTAGCTTTCTCTTTGTATATTCATCCTTGTTCTACTTTCCCCCTTCAGCCTCCTCCCCACCACCCCTTCTACCCTTTCTACCCCTTATCCCTTCCTCCCCCTCTATCTATACTTTGCATAAAATTTAAATGTACTTGTTGGATTTTTGAAGCAACCCGTCTGTAATATTTTTCCGTTACAGCTTCTTTTTGTTGTGGGCCTACTTTGCAAATGCGTGGCTCTGAGGCTGTGTTTTAGTGCTCTGTGCTTCCGAGAAATCTTCCCTTACCTTTTATCTTTTGAGGTTATCTTAATCGGGCAAATTTTGTCACTCTCGGAATAACGTTAATTTTGTAGATGCATGTATTTAAGTAAGACATGGTAAAATTTAGTAGGAAAACCATCTTTTATATATATATATATATATATATATAAACACTTTACGAAACGAAACAGCATCGATGTAACTAATCTTTTTTCTGTCTCAATGTTTTGAGATGGTGATATGAAAAATGTTCACCTCAAGATATATGAATATCGACTGAGGCGTCAGCGTAAAGTATCGTACAGTTATGCTTCAGACCAAATTTAAGAATTTCATAATAAAAAGTAGTTTAAAAATGTTTCTATTTGATATTGTAGCTGTCCCTCAAAGTAGACAGGCGTTCCCCATTTAAGGAATATAAAGTCTAGACCTTATAATGATGCTACAGACAAAGTTTGTTAAAGTCCCACAAGGTGGTTCATAAGAAACATTCGTTACTTTCTAAGACCTAGTGGCCGCTAATGGGACCAAACTGTAAAGATTGAACAAAGTTTGGATATGCTGATGGCAAAATGCTACTTACCAAGCTTGATGTGGCTAAAATCAGGTAAAGGTGTTACAGTATAACGGACGACCATCGCAGGAACATGCACCTATAATAAGCTGACCTTTAAGCATGTTCAGGTGAGATTTAAAAAGTACCCATTTTGTTTGCATAGCTTATAACATATTGATGCAACGCCTGGAAGTCGCAGTCCTGCTAGAGAATTGAATTTTGTTCTAGGTCTTCTAAAGTTCGCTGAAGTTTTCAATGTAATTACATACTTTAGCAAATCTGTTTAATGATTGTTTTATATATCCCAGATTGAAATATAAGTCACCACCGACCTTAGATTGTTTTATAATAATAATGTCATTATATAAAGATAAAAATATTCTTGTTAAAACAAGTTTCCAATAATATTAGTCTGGATTACCTGCCCCTTAACTGGTACACAGTGGGCCAGGAACACGCCATCAGTGGCGACCTGCGATGGACTGTTAAAGGTAACGGAACTGTTTAGATTTATTAATCATCTGGAAACCAATACTTTCCAAACGAAAATCAATATCATTATATTGATTAAGGGTATTGTTTAAAAGAACATCCCAGTGGATTATCAAGTTAGTGAAGTGAACGGAATTCAAACATAATACAAACATAATCGCCATAACAGGAATTTCGGATAAAAGAATTTCAGGATTGTTAGGCTTGGTTTTCATGAAAATTTAGAGGTTACATATAGCAACGGTCCTGTTCCTGATTTCCTCAAAATTTGAAAATGATGTTTACACTTGGGTGGGTTAAATGTAGGCTGATGATGATTAATGACTTATTTTTGTGTCCTCAAGCCAAAACACTATGGCTCAGCCATCATGGATTGTCACTATGTTTTGCACTCAACAGCGTAAGCAAATAGACCAACTGAGTGAATACAAAATGCTTGTTTTTGTAGAGTTTTAACATCAGATCATCATGATTATAGTCATATTGTAATTTTCCAGGTTTTGATGTACCTCTAGGAATTATTTCAGGCATGGGTGGGAATCTAGGTAAGACCACTGACCTATAAGCCAACTGGAAAGGGCATAAGTTGAGATGTAACTATTTAACTGTATGTTAATAAAGAGATAGACCCTACATTTTTAAAGATAGAAAGACATTAAATGCAGTCTAGAAATTGATTTCTAAGTCCTTTGAATAACCAAAAACGATTTTACAAATGTGAAACTCATGACAGTTGGGTTTATATCAATAACTGAAGTTTTAATATTGACCACAAAGAGTGACAACTCTTGCCTTAGGTAAGTATTTTTAAGAGATATCCATTACTACTTTTCCCTTGCAATTACACACTTGACTGAAAAAAGAAGGTTTTAGACATAATGTCACAATTCTCTTTAACAACAAAGGCAATTAGAATGTATTGATATGTGTTTCATTTACCCTTAAAGAACACTTTCAAATGTTATCAGCTTATTTTTGGTAAAGAAACTTTCATTAAGCTGTATAATAGAATGAAATATCACTTACTATTTTATAGTGAAGATAATACAGTTTTGCTTGTATCAAAATGTCACATTTATATACGGGTGTTGTTCTGACAGGTAGGATGTAGTGGTGCAATTATTTTGATCTGTATAAATTTTCCTACGTACTGGTATCCAGTAGACTTTGAAATTACCTCAATGTTTTTTGGGTTTGTTTTTTTTTTTTTGGCTGTTGTTTTTTTTCAATTCAATTTGCTGAAAAAATGTAGACATTTAGTTTAAAAAAGTAACTATACACGCGCAGACAGGAAAACATCACAGAGTGAATTCAGTAAAAGCGCAATAACAGACCACTCAGTGCAAGACAATCATATAATAGGTTGGGAGGGGGCAACCATAGCGGATAAGGAAGCAGATCACCGAATCAGACAAGTCAATGAGGCAATTAATATTCGGAGAGTGGGCACGGTCATGAACAGGGATGAGGGGGCATACAGGCTGTCCCAAGTCTACGACCCTTTGTTCGTCGTTTCCATGAAAACGGAAATTGACGAACAAGGCCGAAGATAGCCGATTATGATACATTTGAGGATGACAACAGACCGTTGTCGAAACTGTCATTGTAAAAACATATTTTAGTAGTGTAAAAAGGACTTTATTTCAATGGATTACACCTACTAAATGAACAGCTTCAAGGACTTCCATCAATATTTATCATCATGTGAATTTACCCCCACCCCTCCCCCCGTCACCACTCATGTTCCAGATTTCTTACTTGATTGTGCTCTCTTAAAGACTTCTGTTCTTTTAAGTTCAAATGTAATGAAATTATCTGCTTCTTAGTGACATTCTTAACTTTTTGCCGGATATATTTCTTTGCCATTCCTCACCACGAACCCATTTGCCATTCCTCACCACGAACCCATTCGGCGGGGGATACCAATTCATCGAATTTAATTTGCCCGTTTATTTGTGTTTTTGCAGTTTCTGTGACACACTGGCTGTATAACCACACACAGATCCCCTCCCTCAATTCCAGTTTGCTTAGTTCTGTCTTTTGTTTTCTCGTTTAGGGCATAGCTAGACAATACGCCGCTCTTCATGGAATTGTTCAATGTGCTCCGCCGTATGAATACATCTTCGGATGTCCCTCACTTATATTCAGGTACTTATAAACATGTGTAAATGTTGCGTTCTGCTCAAACCGGGGCTAGAGGGCGTGGACCGTAGCTTGCATTTCCATTACTATACATGAACAGGCTCAGACAAACCGAGCCTGCAACATCTTGGTTTATGTCGTGTTGGGCGGTCTGTGGTTTTCCACTTTATTATAAATTTTCTATCTTATACAAGAATAGCGTTCACGCTTGTTTGTTTCTTAAGAGTATGACTTTGATGTTTCATAAATTGTTGTTGTTTGTTTCCGAAGGTCACATTGAAAATGACATTTTGTTTTTCAACATGATTAATGTGTTTACCTTTGTTAAACTGATAAATAAAACTATCTCTACATATGATTAAAAGTGTGGTTATATAATTCACAGAAGCAGACTTGCTCTTTATTATTTGTAAAAAGGCGCATGAATAATTGCTGTAATCATTTTTAAGATAATCTGACTTTGTATTGATGTCGCTTTCTCTGGTGATGATTACTAACCGTTTAAGGGCAAATTATAAATTTAAGTTTATTCCTAAGTCAGATCTCCTTCCTTTGGTGAATAGTGGTTAAATGGTTATTAAAGAATAGCTTATAATTTGTAATACCATGTTGACAAATAATATTTAATAGCTAAAAACTATGCTAATATAGTATAATTCGTACAGATTCGATTCATAACCATATTTATCATATACTTATATGAATTGTGTCAAATATACACTTGTATTTCACAAGTGAATATGAAGAGGCAGAAAAAAATCCGTATTGTACTTTCTGTATTGTATGTTGCTGGACTACTTTTGTTTGTCTATATTCATGACATGAAGTTCAGTAAACAGGGCACACAAAAATCACTTTATTGAGGAATATTTAGTCATCAGTTGCTAAAAAACAATAAACAAAAAGCTTGAGGTGTATAATAAAAGGGTCAGTATAACAGTAGCTTGATCTAGGATATTGTGTTCGGCTCTCGTGGATTTTGCCTGACTGGATCACACTCGGCGCTTATACGCCTCGTGTGTTCCGGTCCGAAAAAATCCACTCGAGCCGAATACAGCATCCCAAATTAAGCTACTGTTATAATAATCCTATTGTACACTTCAAGCTACATTCGACTGATACATAGCTTTTCCAGAAAATGCATGTTACTAGATAGCCAGAGATCAAAGGATTTCGGATGATTGGCGTATATCGGTGGAATAGACCGATCGGGGTCAGACATGATTGATGATACATGAAAATGTATCCAGGTTTTTTATCTTGTCTTGTGAAGATATGCATATTTTTTTAACAGTACGAATTTTGTGTTTCATGTGTAATGGCTTGTAGTAGTGACTGAAAGTTTATGACATGTATCTTATAGAGCACTGACTATATTTGAAAGTAATTAACCACAACGAAACACTCATGTGAGAGGCATTGCTTTAGAATCAATTCTTTATTAAAAAAAAAAAAGACGTTTACAATGTAGTATAATTTGTGAAATTTACTGTTATAACTTCCTATTTTGTACTTCTTAAGCCGGTGCTAGAGGGCGTGGGCAGTGTTGCATTTTCCATTTCTGCTCGTGAACAAACTCAATCAAACCGAGTCTGCAATTTTCACAGTTTGACTTGTTCTCGGTGCTTCCGAGGGATCTTCTTTCCAGATTTTATTAGTATTCTTACGTTTAAGGTACTTATGCACGTTCGGATCGAAATTTTCTCTACAATGTAGAATTTGATTAAACCCTGATTTTTCAAAGCTTCAAAATATACTTAGAAAACTCAGCAAATAAAAAAGATAAGTTCGTGTGCTTGTTCTTTTTTTTCTAGACTGGATTGAAAATTTTGGACCTCACACAATATTTCATAATGGGAGTCTATGGGAAAATCACAACTTTCATAACATTTTCGCGAATAGAAAATATTCTACAATGTAGATATTAATGAAACTTCTCACAGTCATAAATAAACATGGTGAAATAAAATGTATAGGACCGTGTGCTTATTTTTAAGATATTTGACCATGATTGAAGTGAACCGTACATTTCAAGCTAACATTTAAGACAATATTTTGAATTATTTAATGTGTCAGATGTTTCAATACCATATTTTAACTTAGAAAGATAGTAACAGTGCCATTATAATAAATTTACTCACGGTTTGCCATTAATTCATTAAATAATTTCCATTGCGTAATCTAGGCTTTATTATACGTTTGCCGGACGTTACGCCATCACATCTGGTTTATCAAACGTGCACAACTACCTTAATAAGATTGATTCAAACATATTGTTTTCACGAGGGATGTTTTTTTTTTCTCTTGATATTTTTATTTACGGTTTGAGCATTTTACCTAATGTATTTTCATATATTCTTTGAAAAGCAAAACTCTTCTTTTCGTTTTTGTAAAGAATTTGTACAAAACATTTTTCTTTTTGAAGTGTGTGTGTGTGGAAGGGGGTGGTGTAATACAGCTGCTCTTGAAAAAGCATGTTACTTTGTGGTCAGAGGACAAAGGACTCGGAAATCGAATAACTGACGCATGATCAACTTAGAAACTTTTGGAGTAGAATGTCCATGGTGTGATTAGGGAAAAGACATAATTGAGCCGTGCCATGAGAAAACCAACATAGTGGCTTTGCGACCAGCATGGATCCAGACCAGCCTGCGCATCCGCGCAGTCTGGTCAGGATCCATGCAGTTCGCTTTCAAAGTCTATTGCAATTAGAGAAACTGTTAGCGAACAGCATGGATCCTGACCAGGCTGCGCGGATTATGTTGGTTTTCTCATGGCGCGGCTCATATTTCTTGTAGTTGAAAAGAGGCCTTTATACTTTATAGTTTCGACAAAACTATTAGTCCTAGTACACTTAATATTATAAAGAAAATGATATTATGTAACTATTAATTACATCTGACTTACAAGTATTTGTCACAACTTTAAGACTCATCTGCTTTTACAGCGTTACATTAGTCAGAATATATTTAAATATATGAATATGCATTTATTCAAAATATAACGCCCACTGTCAGATCATCAACTTTCTTCTTAGACTGGCAAAATTATAATAACATAAAACGGACTATACCCTGTAGGTTTATTACATAGGTCATCAAATTGTTAGTGCGGATAACAGTAACATCACGAGTCTACGAAGCGCTGGATTAAATATCAAAGCGAAATGAAATGGTTAATGTCCGAGGTATTAGTATATCCAGTTCAAAGTAACATTGCGATGTTCACATCGAAGCGCCGGTTTAGAACTATGTCAAACGTTATGTCCAACAATGGAGAAAACATGATGATTTTTCTTTTCAGCAATACAGCGAACTTGCCCTTTCCGAACCAGTTTTTAATTTCTTATCGTTTTACTTCGTCAAGTTTATATTTAAAATATGAATTTCATCTTAAATGCTGGACAAAAATATGTCACGATCAAAGTAACGTGAAAAGAAATTCGAAACAAAACATTGTTTATAACAGATTTCTGTAACTGATCAGACTGGTACTGTGCGTAATCCGGGTCATACTCGCCTATTCGGAATCACCACAAATGAACTAAAATGGTTTTCTTATTACTATCCACAATAACATAAAACTACCATCTTGAATCGAAAACTGAAATTATTTTATGTTAGGAATAGAAATAATCGCATTTAAGACCAATAAAATGACTTAAACGATAGGCATGACATCCTTCTTTGGCATTATTGAAATATGCTGTTTTAAAACAATCAGGTGGGCGGTCTTGTCCTTCGTGTGAATAAAATAGTTACATGGTATAATAATACCTCCGCCTTTTTCTTTAACAACTGGCCATGGGTAAAAATAATAACATAAGTTAAAATTTTGGACACACTGAATCGGCATTTTTCTGCAATCTTTAAACAACATGCAGCAAAACAGAACAGAACTGAAAATATGTGATTCGGAATAAGCATAATGTATGCCATCTATATTTCCTCTTTAGGCATCTCAATGGTCAAGTTGTTTTTAATGTGGAATATATGACAGGAATGAACGTAAAGTTTCTTTCTTTTTAATCTCCCTTTCGTTTCATTTCGTTAAAAAATTAGAACGCAAGCGCTTCTTGAATCTGACATTTTTATTTACATTCGTCAGAAGAAAAAAAATAGCATTTGGACAATGTTGCAAATATGGATTATGTAAGAATAACTTGAACATTTACCAGCAATGAATTATTAGTTTAATGCATTACATATAAAACCAAAACATAGCTTACGGTTTTTCTTGACGTATGCGCGACGGCTGCTTAAAAGCTTGGAAATGAGTCAATTTGCAGACTGGTTCGGAATAGGCGAGTTCACTGTATTTCAACTTTGTTTTTGCCCTGTCATTTAAAATTTGACTATTTGCAATTAGACCGAATTCACTAAATTTTGTAAAGGATATTGTCTATTTTACGATAAAAAAACAGTGAAACTATCACGACCGACTTCTTTCTTGCGTGACGAATCGAGTACGGTCTAGATTATTAAAAGCAAACCAAATTCAAGCTGACACACTTCAAAGAATGGCAAATGTCTGTTCGATCTAAACAAGAGTATTTCATTGAAGACGTCAATACATTTTCAATTAAAATGAAGAATACCCGGTCTCCAGACATTCGGATGGAAGACAAACGAAAAAAGAATGAAATTCTCTCCAGATGTAAGGCAGGGAAAACAGCTAAAAGAGGTATATTCATATTTCAGATAATGTCATCATCAAAACTCATTTTGACGTGAAATCAATTTATTATGATATGAATGTATCGTACGATATAATTTTCAAAATAACAGATAAAAGCATGAAAAAAGTATAAATACGCCGAATATATTAACAACTTGATTCAATAATTATTGTCGATAACTCCGATATATATTTTTGAAATAATAAAATGGCTATAACAAAGTTACTTTGTGATATAGTCTGGAAAGTTGAACAAAAAATTTCTACTAAATTCATTTTCCCCGTATCTTTCATTTTATTTTAATTAAGTTCGTTATTACCACTTTTTCGTTCTACAACTATATTCTAATTCATAGATTTGTGCGTTTCTGGTTGGCTGCTACAGCACACGTGATCATCTTTCATCTCTCAGTGAAGCCATTACGTATTCATTAGATCTAATTAATATTCATAATTTTACGGTCTTTTTTTTAGTTTCGGGGTCACACACTTTCAGTTTCAATTCGCCGATTTTAATGATGTTTTAGTACATTTTCTGACCATAAATCTTGGAACAAAATAAAAATGAATAATATCATATCTATTATTTGGTTTTATTTACGCCCTTTTAATTTCTATATACATTATATTTACTGCAGCATCTAGCGTTCTGTATAAGTCAGAAGAAGGTAGTCAAGATGAAATTCTTGAGGACATCCATGCCCTATTGGCTCTTCCTTTCGATGACGAACTTGAAATCGAAAGTGAAACTAAAACTGAAAGTGAAACCACTACCAACCCGGTGTCTACTAGCGCCAAAGATGAAAGTGAAAGTGCTAAAATTTTAGAGAATAATACAGTACAAACAGAAAATGTAGCTATTGAAGCTAAAGCTGTAGATGTGACACAGACTGCTGCTCCTCCCAGGTTTAAAACCTTGTCACCAGAAGAATTTGAAAAAATCAAAGAGAACAAATATGCCCACAAGACTAAACAAAATACCAAGTAGGTAATAAATTCATTTCAAGATAAATACGCTGTTACATATAAGTTAAAAATGTATTTTTTATATTTTATCAGTATCTTCCATAAAAACTGAAAAAAAGTTATTTACTTAGCAACTAGAGAGTTTGCACAGTCAGACCAGGGCTCGACATAAACTGTAGTAATTATCTAATTCTGCAGCACTGCTGTTTTTCAAGATGCAGAAATATTCTTGCATACTTAAAATGCCATATTAACAAGTATAATTATAACTGAATTTTAATCCGTTTTTAAAGAATGGAGCATGGAGAGGTATGGGCATAAATTTAATCTGGAAACTGTCCAAAAGGAGCAACTTAACAACTATTTAAACCAATTCCATGCAGAAGCATAAACCAAAAACCAAAATTACACCAGACAGAAAAAGATTGTTCAAGGCATAAACCTAGCTGCAGAATACCACCAAAACACAATGAAAAATGCACGAGCAGCTATTAATAGACATTTCCGTGGCATTAGCAGGTGCATAGATATTGTCCGTGATACTGCTTTTCAGGAGGGACGCAAAACGTAAAGTTAACCTAAAAGCTGAACTTAACATGCCAACTGCCCACAAACTAATCATTCCGTCTAAAGATCTGAATACCATATATATAACCACTTGATTTTACGTGACTTCGATTTACATTTCTTATTGTGTTGTTACTTTAATGGACAAAAAAAAACAACAGATACTTCTATGGAGATGTTGGCAAAACATCAACTAAAACTAAGTACCACTTCTTTAGAGCGGAAATTACGAAAATATCCGGTTTATTTATTAAATTTCTTTACATTTGATATACTTTCAGATAGGGATCTACACTTGTCGTTACGACACATATATCCTCCTTTTTTTTTCAAAAGTCTATAGCGGATGTTAGCAGTTTTACGCTTTCTACACCTATTAGCCTTATTCCAAATCATACAGTTTCATATGCTTTATGTCATGGTCTAAGCAAAATTCCGTTAGCTCACAGATCTCCTCTAAAGAACGTTCTCTCAAGAAATTGTGCTCACTGCTCTTAAAATCTTCATTCAAGATTTTCAAACTGTATGATCTTCCCTCAACACATAGTCTAACAGCAGTGGTTTTAACTAACATATATCCTCTATAAGTTGAATACGCTATAGAATTACGCTTTCTTTAATTAATAGAGGATTACATAATATTTGATCTGCTTTAAAGTTATGGTCTAAGCGATATTGATGTCAATCATTAAAAAACTGTCCATTATGCTATAGCGCAATTAATCTAACTAAACAGAAAATCATAACCTAGAATTTTTTTGTATAATCTTATCGGAAAAACAAGATGGCATATTTTGCATACATAAACAAAAATAATGTTGTAACATATATCCTGTTTAAACCAGCACTCGCCCCGATTATATGCGTAACCTTGTTGTACTTGCTGCACATTTTAGTAGCGATAGTAATAAATGTATCCGCCGCCCCCCCACCCCCATATTACGTCGTAAATTAAAATATGAGCCGTGCCATGAGAAAACCAACATAGTGGGTTTGCGACCAGCATGGATCCAGACCAGCCTGCGCATCCGCGCAGTCTGGTCAGGATCCATGCTGTTCGCTAACAGTTTCTCCAATTCCAATAGGCTTTAAAAGCGAACAGCATGGATCCTGACCAGACTGCGCGGATGCGCAGGCTGGTCTGGATCCATGCTGGTCGCAAACCCATTATGTTGGTTTTCTCATGGCGCGGCTCAAATATATTGTTTCAAAACTTAACAATTAAAAGGTTAATACGACTTTTACTAGTTTATGACATAACTTGACAGTATGGAAACTCTAAAATGCAAATGGAACGTGGTTTAATTGATGCCAAAAAAATCTGTAAAACGATCCTTTGGAAGCAAAGAATGCAACCAAGAAGAATAATAGCAGACTCGGTTTAATTTAGTCTGTTCATGAGAGGTAATGAAATGTGCAACACCTCTCACGCCCCCTAGCACCACCGGCTTAAGCGGAACTCTTATTACACACATGTTGAATGGTCTCCATGATCCCAAAGGACCGGAAGTATAACAACACTGAATCCAAGTACGGGGAGACTTTTTACAGCCACCACATGGCACTTAAAGCTTGCTGTTGTGATAGTTCATAAAATCTGTAAGAAGGTCCTTTGGAAGCAAAGAATGCAACCAAGAAGAATAATAGCAGACCCGGTTTGATTGAATCTGTTGAAGTCATTGAAACCATGTGCAAGAAATCGTTAAGTTATATACATATCCACATCTTAACCCTTAGCCTGCTGGCGGCAAGTGATTCTGCCTTTGCGACCAGTGCAGACCAAGATCAGCCTGCACATCCGTGCAGTCTGATCATGGTCTGCACTGTTCGCTATTCAGTCAGTATATTTTAGGTAATCACCCCTTTTAACAGTTAATTGTACTGTCCAAGTTGAAAGATGGTCAAGTTCATTATAGAAATTTAGCAGGGTAAGGGTTAATCTAAAATTAGACGAAATGTTTTTGCGTTTGATAATTATACACAGGCAGAACACTTATATTCACTGAGAAGATAAAATCTCTAAGTCAGTCAGATAATAGTTCATATGAACTTAGTTATATTTGTACATATATTAAGGCGGAGTTGAGGTATGATTTATGTGCAATTAATTTTATTTACGACAGGAAGAACTCCATTAACTGTGTCAACGTTTTGGCGGTATATGACAAAAGTGACTTATGACAGTTATCTTAAACAAAAACAGTTCCTATTGTGATGTTAAATGTTTTGCAGTGAGTCACTCAAACTGCTTAATTTTCTAAAGGAATGAAACTTTCATAAATTATCAGACTCGCAGATTTTATACAGCGGACTAATAATTGGCATTTACTCATAGTAACATCCTTTGCATTCTGACAAAGAGCTTTCACGGGCTTTTTCTATAGATCGAAATTCTCTCGAAACTTGTAAAATTATTGCTTAAATTTGGACAAAGCTAGCTTTCTTTGCAAATATCAAAGAATCGGTATAAGTTATAATTCACTGGTACTGCCAGTTAGTAAATAATACAATATGTAAGAAGCTCCTTTGGAAACTTAGAATGCAACAAAACAATAGCAGACTCGGTTTGATTGGGTCTATTCATGAAAGGTAATGAAAAGTCAACAACCATGCGTCTCCCCACACTCCCTCACTCACCCCAGCACCGGTTTAAGCGGAACTCTGTTACAGATGTATTGAGTGGACTCCATGTATTGAGTGGACTGAGTGTATTGAGTGGACTCCATGTATTGAGTGGACTCCGTGTATTGAGTGGACTCCATGTCAAAGGACTAGCAAATATAACAACATTGCATCCAAGTACGGGGAGACATTTAAAGATTACTTTTTGTGATAGTTAATAAAATATGTAAGACGATACTCTTAAAAACACGTCAGAGAAATTTAGGCAGTTTTGACCGATTAAAAATGTTGGTAAAATTACATTATATTTTTTCTTTGCACGAAAATTGCCGTTAGCTAACAAAGTCAATACGCCGATAATCCGGAGTATTGTCACAAAACTGTTCCAGTTCACGTAATGTAGTTGGGTAGAGAAGAAGTGTGAACTTACACTGCCTAGCTATAGATACTGCTATTATAGCGAAATTGTAGCCTTGGGTGTGAGAAGTCATTGATTCGAGTCCCGGTCGATCGCTCAAGATAATATGTTGATCGCTCGAGATAAGATGTTGATCGCTCAAGATAATATGTTGATCGCTCGAGATAAGATGTTGATCGCTCAAGATAATATATTGATCGCTCAAGATAATATGTTGATCGCTCAAGATGATATGTTGATCGCTCGAGATAAGATGTCGTGCGCACGAGATAAGATGTTGATCGCTCGAGATAATATGTTGATCGCTCGAGATAAGATGTTGATCGCTCAAGATAAGATGTCGTGCGCACGAGATAAGATGTTGATCGCTCAAGATAATATATTGATCGCTCAAGATGATCTGTTGATCGCTCGAGATAAGATGTTAATCGCTCAAGATAATATGTTGATCGCTCAAGATAATATGTTGATCGCTCGAGATAAGATGTTGATCGCTCAAGATAAGATGTCGTGCGCACGAAATAAGATGTTGATCGCCCGAGATAAGATGTTGATCGCTCGATATAATATGTTGATCGCTCAAGATAACATGTTAATTGCTCGAGATAAGATGTTGATCGCTCAAGATAATTTAATCCTAAAAAAAATAATTGCATGTCCTTAACATACCACCGTAAAAAACTGTATGCAAACAGTTTTAGAGTTATACAGTTTATTTATCAAAGTTCGTTATATTTTATGTATCTCTTTAACATTAAATTCAAGCTTTTAAGCTTTTTTTATGTGAATATTGAAAAGCCTAGTTGGTATTTATATGATTTTAGGTTTTGATCACGATATTTAAAATGGAAAGTAAATGTACATCTCTTATCGAAAAAGTGCATCAGTGACACAGTGGTTAAGCTTGCTACACTTGCCCCTCATCGTTTCGGTTCGAAACCTCTCATTGGGTGTAGATGTTTTACATGTGAGGAAGCCAATCAACCTGACTTAAAGAAGGTAATTGGTTCTATCTAGGAGCAAGCCCGCCCGTTAAGCTCAATAGGGAGAGCCCAGATCTACGGATCGCAGGGTCGTGAGTTTGATATTCAAATACTGTTGAAAAACGGCGTTAAACCAAAAGCTAACAAATCTACCTAAATAATGTCTGGAGCGACACCTGTGGTCTTCTCCAATCGGCAAAAGCTGAACGGTCGTTTAAAATTGTGTCAGTGTGACATTCAAATCAACAACAAAAACCTTTCATAGCAAAATTAATTAGCATAGTTGGGTAAATATAGCTGTCGGAAATTCAGGCGTTTCGACATTTATTACTGGGCAACCTTTAGCGTTTCTGATTGATTCTCCTTTAGGATTAAATATTAAATTGAACAGCTGCGGATGGTACCAGACAACCCGCATTAATCGAACCAAAACATAATGTGAAAATATTTTTAGTTGGTAAAAAATGAAAGAGGTCGATCACTGTCTGGAGGAAAAGCAAATGCAGAAATACCTGTTGACAGAAATATAGAAAATGTAGTAAATGTTTTTTAATGTTTAGTGTTATGCAAATTGTATGCATGTTATAATTGTAGTTTATTTATACTGTTTTACATATGTAGAAAATCATACACAAATATAGGCAAAGAAACTATATTTGTTAAGATATTCTATATAGAAATGAGTTATGTTTTGTACATTGGGACTAAATATGAGTAATTTTATTAACAATCTCAGAGAAAGCATGGACTCTCGTGATATTTATGGTTTCGGATATAAGCTTTCTAAAGAGTTAGAAGGATGTCCATTGAAAAAAAAGGATATGAGCCGTGCCATGAGAAAACCAACATAGTGGTTTGCGACCAGCATGGATCCAGACCAGCCTACGCATCCGCGCAGTCTGGTCAGGATCCATGCTGTTCGCTAACAGTTTCACTAATTGCAATAGGCTTTGAAAGCGAACAGCATGGATCCTGACCAGACTGCGCGGATGCATGCTGGTCGCAAACCCACTATGTTGGTTTTCTCATGGCACGGCACATATGCATTTTTTGTTACATTTTGTATATCTGAGAAAATATGTTCAAACAAAACAGATATAAATAATATCTTTTAGATTTTTGAATGATGCCGACAATATCTCATCGAAAAAATATCACTAGATTTTGCAGTTTCAAAATTTGCCTCGAGGCAAAATATTTTTTTACTTTAATAAGTAAAGGGACCTTGTTAAAAGAATGAAAGTTACATTACAGGAAAGGTATAACTTAAACAAGAAGTAAAAAATTTTGTATTTTTTGCGCTTTTTTTCTCTACTTCTTTTAAAATAACAATTTTATACTTTTCCTGCACTTATTTCATAAACATGATTATAATTTCTGTTGAAAATATTGAATATCTAAGGGATAAATGAGACAAAAAAGTCAGGACGAAATATTTTCATATAATTAAGTCTTTTAGAAGAGCCTTTTGAAGAATAGAATCTCTGTTGATCAAATTTTTAAGCACCTGTCCTACAAGGTGTCCTTAGGTTTGCTGAGGCAATGTTTCCATGGAGATCGAGATCGAGATCGAGACCAATTAATGTATGACTTTTAGTTTTTGCGGTCATTTTGTTGTTTTCTTGGCTCTGCATTCACAGGCTCTCCAACAACTATGATGACTATAACTAGGCCCTTTGATTAAGTTAAACACTGGACACGAAATATCACGTCAGATTTGAAATTTTTTATCTTAACCTTCGACCTACCGAGACGATTAATGCATCCTGGACATTGTTTTATCGCCATATACATTTATGCCAAGTTTAAAACGTATTAGTTATGCTCCGGACAAAGAATATGACAGATAGAAAGAAGGACGCACACGCTTTATTTGGCGCCGTCAAATAATACGTGCTGTTTTCCCAAACTAGCGTAAGAAACGTTTACTTAACTTTTCAGTATTTTGCCATCAATTTGGTTTTTCAAGGATTTGCCGTTCATATTAATTATAATTTATATTGATGAATTTTGATAATTATTAATCATATAAAAGAAGAATTTTTGAGGTACAAATAATACAGAAGCTTCGCTTTTTCTTTCATATCAATTTCCAAGGACTTTTTATCTTACACAGATTTTTCATGAATTGTGAATAACCAGGATATATGTTAATTCGTTATAAACATAAGAAAGCACAGATGTCCATTTTAGAAGTATTGTTTACGCCGTTAATGCTTAATCTGTATTTTTTGTTAATTTTATCATTGTGTTTCAAATGACCTTATACTTATTTTAGGCAAAATGCAGAGTAAAACCTTTTGATTTATCATATTTTGTGAAAATGTAACGCCTTATCAACTTCTAAACAAAAGAAGGCCCTTAGTTTTATCTTAATCTGTTCATACAATATGAAATTTAAGACGTAGTGACACCGGTAGTTTTGGAGTGACAAAAATACAATTTTTTCTAAAACGAAAAGTGTTATGTTTTGACCTTATGACATTTTTTCCCCATAAAAATGCTTAAATATAATTTGTGAGAAACGCATTAACAACAATGTTCTAATGAAAGTACAAGCTGTTGTTACTTGTGTCACGAAAAAATGTACGAGCAACTTCAACACTTCTGCAAAACTTAACACTAATAATATATCAAAATACTTACGAAAAGCCTGCATATGATGGAAATTAAATATCATCTTTGGCAGTGAGTGGAAAACAAAATTGACAAGTCGAGATTATCTGTGAACGAATAAAATGGTTGTGCTGTAATTATTTTCATTTACCGTTTTGACTTTCTTAAAATAGCTTTCGGACATTGAAGTACACCAGGCAAACAAAATTGAATGTTGAGTTTGTCAATGTCTCATGTAAAATTTTCTATAGTTTCAGTTAGCCGTCACCTACTTGAATCATTGACAGTTTTGTACGTTCTGAAACGGATTCGTAATTTTTAAATGTACGTTAAGGATATGTCTAATGAGCTAATACGTTTGTACAAAACTTTAGTAACAGAAAATTCACGAAAATAGAACTGTGTGAGATGAGTCAAACACTAATCTCAAACTTTTGTTGAAATAATTAGTTCACATAACAAGGGTTTTAGGTAAAAATATTTGTGGGAAACCTTATGCATATTTGTTATGTTATCTGTTATCTTTTTATGATACATTGTAACACAAGATTAGGGCACATTGATTTTTCTCATGTATTTCTGTTTGTCCGTATGCATATCGTTCGTCTGTTAATATGATTATTCACTAGGGCTTCTCCAAAGCCCTCCTTAATCACGTTTTGAATACCACTTGTATTTCTTGATTGATTGTTTTTTATTGTTTGAAGTAATGGTCTGTAAGGCGATCAGAATAACAAGTACTGATGGTCGGTTTTCAATTGCATCGTGTAAGAACACAAGCACCCGATCATGTTGTTCACATGGCCTGCAATTAATGGTTGAATGACTGTGATTACAGTATCCATTTTTTTGAATATAGATTGTCCATTTTTCTTTTTAAAAAGTTGTTGCAATAATCAGTACCAAAGATTACCCTAGTGATAACCATATTAACAGAAGAACGATATGTATAGGGTCAGAACTAAAAACAAAGAAAAATATCAAACAGGGAATGCCACGCACCAAAAGCGCAGCCTCCTCAAAACGAACCCCCAGCACGCAAACGCGTGCACCACACACACTCAAAGCTTACACATCAGGACAAAACGAACAACACACACACACACACACACACACACACACACACACACACACAGAGCCAACACATAAGGACAAGACGAACAATAAGCATACACACGCGCGCACACAAAGTCAACACACAAGGACAAAACGAACAAACAAAGGAACATAGTGGGGCACCGCCTTGGAACGGTCAGTGGCAAAAACACCACTGGGGAGCTTAAACCGGTTTATGGTGCGCACCCAACCTCACTCTTACTCCCACCATGTTCCAAAGACATGGGACAGTGTAAATAAAAGTAATCCCCTCCAGGTGAATCTCTAACACACGTAATGGAAACAAAAAGGCATGGCATGTAAAATACAAAAATGCTCGTGTATAAATATATAAAAAGCAAACCTTAAGAACCAAAAACGTATGTACTCAATGCCTTTTCAGAAGACAGAGCAACAAGAGAAACACCCTTAAGGGCCCGACGAAACAGGCCAGAAGACAAATATCAAAACAGTTCAGTCCTGGTAGGATTTAAAAACTGCTCATCATAGAGTCCTCCCCCTCTTCCGTCAGACGCAATCAAAGAGGGAAGCGTAGTGTTCAACTGTAAACGGGTTGAACACTAAACATGCGGTATGTCTCAAAACAGTTGGGTCGTAACCTCTTTTAATAAAACGTTTGATAATCTTTTCAAATACATTTGGAAAATTACCATGACCCAAGATCTTACGAAGTTTGTAAACCACATCCCCATAAAAAACGGGTTTAGAAATACCTTCTCGCAGAAGTGTCTTTAAATTACTATTGAATTTTAAAACTAAATCAGAATTACGATAATAAAATTTAGTAAAATATTTACGCAATTTGTAATAACGGTAGCCTTGCTGAAGAAGTTTACTTGTAATATATTGATTACGTTCATTGAAATGCTTGACATGATTACACGCTCTGGCAAACCGAATTAATTGAGAAATATATACCCCATAAGATGTAGCCTGAGGTACATCCCCATGCAAATGGGGAAAATTTAAAATACTAAAATTAAAATCATCCCTCTTGTCATAAAGTTTGGTATGTATAATATTGTCATAAATAGAGAGATGTAAATCTAAAAGTGAAGCATCAGTATCCGAATTGTTAGTTTTAATTAAACCGTAATTGAAATGTTGTTGGCTGTTTCATTTTAATAGTACTATTTATTTTGTATGGATAGCGATTGAAATATACTATTTCCCCATTGCTTAAATATAAATACCAAACTTGTATAGAACAACGGGTATTTTTTTGCATAGCGATTAGTTTTGGAAATCTGTTCTGTACTTATAATAGCTGAAACATATATAGCATTGTAATTATGCCATGAGAATGACGAGTTAACAGTCACCCGCACTTTTACTATAACAATCTCTAGTTTCTATACTTAAACAATACCAAAAACAGCTAAACATTCGTAAGAAATGCAGGAGAAAACACCACTAAATCCAGCATGAGTCTACTTCAGTTTATAACCCTGTGGCTTGCCTTTTTGTACCTTTCTCTTATTACTTTTCGGGTCTTCTGTTAGTACTAATATTCTATTCGTAATGAACACAATTATACCGGATGCATTTAGATCCTTTAACAAAATGTGATGAATGCTTTTACTGGCTCCTTCTTTCAAGTAGTTTTATTTTTTGTTGAAAACAATTTCAGGTCATGTGACATTATATGGACAATTAAAAGTATTTTTCGAGTTTTTGATACTAGTATATTTTTTTTTCAAGTTTAGATTGTATTTCAGTCAAAGGTTAGTTTCATTTGTATTTTCTTAAGTCATTTCAGGGAAATTTTCACAAACTTCAACGGCAAATTTAAATTTTCCTAAAATGCATGTGCCAATAAACAGTTTTTGATAGGCGAAAAACCTTTTGTCATTCTATTTTCGTAATGAAAACTATGAAACGGACATATTACAAGGTCATTTCACAACTAGAGGATGTTTACAGATTGACAGTAATTTACAGAAAGGAGTGTTTTGCATTAATTACAATGTCTTTTAATATGATACGGACACACAAAAATTAATGTAAGAGGAATAAAGCGGCAAATGTAGATATAATGAGCTCAAAATATGTAAGACACTGCGATCCCTGCCGGTTTAGGGATAAAAGGGTAACGGCACTATATTTCTGTCAAAATTGTATGGAATATTATTGCAAGAGATGCAGGAAACAACACTTAAAGTTTCGGCTTACAATGGGACATTTGATGCTTGAGGAAAAGCATGGAAATTTTGCAACAGTCGATAAATGTATAATACATGATGCTGCTGGTCTAGGCAATAAACTTGATAGATACAGTACAGAAAGTGTGTTCTCAAATTCAGGTAAAAAAACAACAAATGTATTGATTGACTTCCTTTCTTAAACTGTACATTTATTTGCATTTGCGTGATGTTGTCAAACTTGTAAGAAACCTTTACAAACCATTTTATTGAACTCATAACTTTTATAAAGATATCAATTACTTATCATTGTTATTACCGTTTTAGGTGAAAATTTCAATAATTAATTAGTACAGTCGTTTTGAACCTAAAAGCGTAAAAATGCACATTTGACAGTGCAATATGCATCAAAACGCAATATACTAATGTGTAAATAACATTGTATTTTCTGTTGTAAAAATAATTAAATGTTGCTGTTGGCGAAGAACGTTTCAGTGTAACTGCCCCAATGAAATGGAAAGAATATTGTTAAAATCATAAAGAAAAGAATAGTTGAAACTCATTTAGGTAAACACCCGCCCGCTTAGCTTAATAGGTAGAGCGCCGATCTAAAGATCGCGGGGTCGTGAGTTCGATCCCCGGGCGGGCCGTATGTTCTCCGTGACAATTTGATAAAAACCATTATGTCTGAAATCATTCCTCCTCCACCTCTGATTTATGTGGGGAAGTTGGCAGTTACTTGCGGAGAACAGGTTTTTACTAGTACAGAATCCAGGAACACTGGTTAGGTTAACTGCCCGCCGTTACATAACTGAAATACTGTTGAAAAACGACGTTAAACCCAAAACAAACATATATTTAGGTAAAAGAATAAAATGTGTTTTTCTCAATTTTGATTTTGCTTGAATACTGACCATGGAAAGTTTTTAAAGCTTTAATTTGTCTGGTTCATTTCAGAAAGATTAAAGAATTACCGTCTTTCTTTTATTTCTGAATTACAAATATTTTGAAAACTTGTTTTCACAGTTTAAATATCAAAATATGAAGGTATTAAATTTCAGCTGATGTAATATAAACCAAAATTTAAGAAAATGAATATACTTCAATATATCATATAAACGTTGTCCAGTTCACTTATCCTACCTCGAATTTCGTAAAAATTATTGAAAATTTTAAACATTAATTGCAATACTGTTGCATCATTCTCATTTTTGTGTTAGAAAGTATTAGAATGAAATTGTTATACTCATTAAATACAACTGGAAATTCTACTGTTGTTTTAAGTGCAAATTATTGTGTCAAGATGTCATTTTGTATTCGAAACTCGCACGAAAAAAATTAAATAGAGGATATTACATGAGTGTCTTTTCATACTGAATTTATTAAACGAGTTTAATAAATTCAGTGTGGAAAGTCACAAATGTAATATTCTTTTTATCACATGTTAGCCTTTTCTGTCGAAACATAAAAAAATCTACTTTCTTTTACTATAATAAACAAGTCAATTTGACAACGTCTCATATACTATAAATAACGTCGACGTCAAAGCTTTATTACACTAGTGCATTATCATTTTTATTTAATGACTTTATTACATTCCCGCGACTTCAAACATGTGATAAACAGCGTTAAATCATAATATTTTAGCAACCTCTCGGAAAAGTTAGAAAATCTTACAAAAGGTGTTCGTCCGTAGTTGCACATATATATTCATAGATATTACTAATACCTATCTCTATTAAAGATCTAGCATTTCTTACTATAAAACATATTTTTGTTGTTTTTTTAAAATTGTAAAACTATTAACTGTTATCATATAAAAAGAGTTTATTCGCATGTTTAATTCTAAATGTGTAATTTCTGACTTGTGCCATCAGTTATATTAATATTTTGATTCTTATTTTAAGAGAGAAAGAAATATGCTGAAGCCGTTTCCTAAACAAAGTTGTCGTGAATTTAAAAAACAACATAGGCCATTTTTATTATTAGTTTTTAAAACTGATATAGAATAACTTTAGAATGTTGTTTTTGAATGTGTGCGTGTGTGTGCGCGCTGGGGTGTGTGCATATTTTATAACCTGTCATGAACAGACTGAAGCCGAATCTGCCATTATTTTGCTCAGTTGCATTCCACTCTTCCAAAGCATTACACATAGATTTATTAATCATGATGAATACAATTAATCGGTTTTAGCACACGTCTTCATGTTAAAAACATGAACAGAACTATGATGCTGACTTTCATTAGTATACATATACTTGTAACATTTGAAGGTTTTGTTTATTATTGTTTCTTGTCAAACGTGCATGCACATTTTTTGTGACTTTGTTGTAAATATGGAGCAACATATATTGTATAAGAAAATTATTAATGTTCTGTATTCAAGCTCAAACTTTTATTACTATTACATTGAAGACAATTAAATAAGAAATGATATATTTAAATATTTTAAAATAGCTGAATATTTTATTAAATTTGTTATTAAGCTATTTATGTAGGTGGAATTTGTGGACAAAACATTAATTTCTTTTAATTTTTATACAAATATATTCGTACCTTTTTTAACTTAGATGTTATTTTGACTGGACAGGTACAGCCTTTGTGTTTTTTTCCGAATTTGACTTGCATATGTGAGGCAGGCATCATGTCTGAAAATTGTTACAAAATGTTATTCAAATCTTTCATAGGACCACATGTCATATAAATTAACCTCATTCTTATTTCTTTTATTAACTAGGTAAAGAATTAAGAAATGATATATTCTAAACAGTGATTTGTCATTAAATAAAATCATGTTATCACATTTGACGTCACAGGAGTGAAATACCAAACAATTCCTTAAAATTGTTTCTAGCCTAAAACTGCTGTTATTGTCACTTTTCGGGGGTGTTTTAACAGAGAGATTCTCGCGCACACGTGCTGTTATAACACCTTTTTATATATGCGCGTTCCGTGGCAAAGCGTAAATGTATACAGGCCCAAAGACGGATAATTCAAAAGGAAATGACGTCAACGTGAAAAAACAACACGGACATTACCGCGCATTTCACAGAAGTTTAATGACCTTGAGAAAAAATGTATTTACGTATTAGTTTTTACGCGTTTTATGCTAGAATAGCGTTAGCGCATGTTCATTTCGTGCTATAATATCTTCAGAATCCATCGGGATACGTTGGTATCCTCGCCCTACCGGGCTCGGGTACCAACCAATCCCTCGGGATTCTACAGATGTTATAACACGAAAAAAATGCGTTATCCCTACATAATACACTAGTGTACGTCGACGTCATTGAATTAATAAGAGGCCCTGGTCAAATTGACTTGTTTATAATAGTTCAAAAAAGCAGATTATTTGATGTTTCGACAGGAAAAGCTAACATGTTCTAAAAGGAGTATTACATTTGTGACTTTTCACATTGAATTTATTAAACTCGTTAAATAAAAGTGATAAAACGCTCGACAGAGCCTCACATTTTATTATTTTATTAAACTCGTTTAATAAATTCATTATGAAAAGACACTCATGTATGGAGTTTAGATAGATACGAATGAACTATATCACGAGGGCGCAGCGTAAGTGATAACATTATACGCATCTAAAAGTCAATGATTATATTCAAAACCAAATCACTGATTTAGATATATCATTTCTATTTTAATACGTTTTCAAAATCCATCAAGATATCCAGCAAATACTTGCCTGTTTTCTGTTGGTTTCTTTTCCAGCGCGCTGCCATGCCGCTTGACGTTATGAAGTAATATTTGAGACGTCTGTTGTATAATAACAGAGTTTTCAGCCTACTTTATTTAATAGAAAAACAAATTGGGTCGTGTTAGAATTATGAATTAATAATGAATATATGTATTTAAACGTGTCTCAATATCCGTTTAAGGTATGACCAACCTAATGGTGAATATTTCAAATGTTCAAATCAATATTACAACAGTATACTGTATCCAGTGAGAGACTTGTATGCAATATTTAAACAACTTTTACCGTGCCGTTTTTTATCAATTTTGCATAATTCATGCTATTTCCCCAAGAAATAGAATTTCAAAAATATTGCCACTGTCCAAAACGTTTGTGTTATTTAATCAATAATTTTGATAAAAGAAACGTCAAACTATTGGTAAACAATTATAAAACACAAAATAAAACTGTGAATACATTTTTTCTAGGTGCCCTAAGTAAAACGATTTAATGAGACATAATTCTAACTCCAACATTGAAAAAGTAAGGTCAAGTCCTGTGGGACTGTTTTAAAATTTGCTCACTTCATTCAAAAATAATCTTGTGGTAGAAGTAAATTCTACCTACATTTTTTTCCACAATATGTAATCTAAAGAGGTAAGACAAAATGGAGAACTTTTACTGCATGTAACTCAGTATCTTAAAGCTGTCTAACTCTGCCCTCATCTAAGTTAAATTCACTTTGAACAGCAAGAAATCATTTATCAAATGAAAAAATTTTCACGTTTATATAATAAACAATAATAAGTCTTGAAAAAAAGTAAAATCTTTCTAGAAAAAAGGGAATACACCGAAAAAATTGCCCCAGTGGAGCTTGAACATATGCCCCCTGAAAAATGTAAGTCAAAGTAGGTTTATTGTAGGAATTGAATAATCTTCAAAAGGAGGTACATTATTACATGGGTCATTCCTTAAAATGCAAACTGCCGCACCCACCTTCCCTGGACATTTGGTATTAGTACATTAAAAATTCCCAATGCTGGGCGGTGCTCGGACCAAGTCGAAAGTCCGATTTTATAGGATTCAGGTTTTCAGAGTTTTTTAGCACAGAGTTGTTTGATATTTTATATATAATTATATTAGTTCTGAGAATGCAAATGCATTGCAATTAACCCTGTTCCTACTGTTCTTTTTTTATCTTCATGACATCTCTCTGGTATAATTTAACATTTGAAACAAATGAATAAATGATTAGCTGAATCCTTCAACTCAATAATCATATGAGCCGTGTCATGAGAAAACCAACATAGTGGGTTTGCGATCAGCATCTGCGCAGTCTGGTCAGGATCCATGCTGTTCGCTTTTAAAGCCTATTGGAATTTGAGAAACTGTTAGCGAACAGCAAGGATCCTGACCAGACTGCGCGGAAGCGCAGGCTTGTCTGGATCCATGCTGGTCGCAAACCCACTATGTTGGTTTTCTCATGGCGCGGCTCAATTATATTATTTTAAAACATCAAATGAGGTCAAAGTTTAAGACAAACCAAATGTTTTTTATGTAATCATGGAATTATGAAAGACCAGATTTAAATCATAGAACATGTATCATGTGAAGATTTTTCGTTTTATTGATATTATTCAAGACTACTTATCTCTTTTCATATTCCAAAAAGTTAAGAGATGCTTTACAAAGAAAACTTTTGAACAACAACAGACCAAATGTTTTTAAAATTGATCAACTTGTCTTTTATTTTTTCATTTGTGTAGATTGTAAATTAAGTAAACTTACATGCTGCTTAGATAACACTGGCAAACCAAAAATTGTCACCTGTTGAGATCACGTTTCAAGCCAAAGTGTCATTTAATAGATGTCTGACACATCCGGTTTTCAGAGAATATTTTATGTGTTATTAAATGAGACCTTGAGACGTTTACGCATTTTTTTTTACTTTGATGTCGACGTATTTTGGTACTCGATAGCAGTTTTGATTCAGGTGCCGACTTTAAACATGTGACTGCAAACATTTAGTTGCATCTTTCGAATTTTCTTTTCGTGCGTCTTGGGCAAGCTCATGATCAGTTTGAGTAGAAACAACAAAATATTATTAGATTATTTAACATTGTTCTATACAATACGGAGATATATTTGGACGAGTTCCCAGCTGAGAAAACCATATTGGACGGGCCGGTAGGCGAGTCCAATATGGTTTTCCTAGATAAGTACGAGGCCAAATATATCTCGTATTGTAAAGTACAGTGTTAAATAACCTTTTTCCTATATCTATTTTATTTTAGCTTAAATTAAACATGATTCACTGAATAACGTATTTCTGCCTGTTCTGTATTTTCCGGATTTCAAGACGCAAAATCAAACTCTGTACATAGAGCACCTACTTCACCCGATTTACATTCGGAACATTTTCACGCGTTTCGGGCTTTATCGTATGGTTAACATAGGACTGTTGAAACGTCCAAATACGGAAAAATACGCACGTGCGTCTAATATGGTAATATATTGTACGGTCACGTAATGCAAATAAACGTTCACGACTGGATAAATAAAACAGATATAGAATAATATGTTGTTATGCTTGTATTAGATTTGTTATTGGCGGATAAGATGATGTCAGTGATAGGAGTGTAAACAGAGCATTGGCAAATAGCAAAAAGCGGAGCATTGGCAAATAGATTCTGGGAACCAAATGTCCTGCGTGAATTTGACATTGAGAACATTTTTCAATATTCAGTTACTTACAGTCACGCGACACTGCCGAATATGGCTCGACGCAATTCTCACATTCCAGTGGATGACTGCATGTAACATGATCGTATGAATGACAATTTTGTAATGCACTTTGAGAAGATGTACTCTCCTTTACAGCCCCACTAGTTTTGCCCGAATTTAAAACATAATTACAATGAAGAAGATTTGGTACATAAGCAGAGACGCCTGTACGCCGATGGCAAAATTTTATAAATGAAAAAATAATACCAAAAGTAAGAATAATAATGTTTGTGCTGCTTTCTTTGCCTAGTCGTTCGATTTTGATGCGTCTGGCAGTAGTGGCATGTTGTTCAATAAAACACTGCTTACAAATTTAAGCCTCATGATACTTCAGCAAGATCAGTCTGCGAACGACCCTATTGAGAAATTCAGAGCACGGTGTGCAATGTACTTAGATGGACCGTTGAGTAACAAAGCGAACATTCTGCTAATATATAGTAGTTATGTACTCGGACAAGAATTTTACCATCTTGATTATATAACCAGTTGCATTGCAGATTCAAAGATTGCTACTCAACCATCCAACTGGCCCTGGGCCGCCGTATTCTACGAAGTATGTAACACATCAATATTGGCCATTTTCTCGAGACTTTGTGTGATATAGCAGACGAAACTTAAGACAGACAAATATTGGCCGGTAGGCTTTAAAAACTGCCTACCAAAGTATTCTACGTGTTCTGTCAGACACACTATCAAAGAGGAAAGCGTATTGCAACTGTATCTACTTACAATCTTAATATGTCTCGAATATATTTTCCAGCATTACCATAATAGTAATTAGATATGACTTCTTGGCGGATATTGTTTTTCCTGGTTTTAACGTCGGACTGGCTCAATTATAGGTCATATGCCGACTTTTAACGGAAGGTAGTACAAACATACATCAGTTAAATACTTTGAAATTCTAAATGTTAAACATCTTTAAAGGTCTATGGCTTTTGAGAAAAGAAAACGTTTTGCAAAAGAGTCCAAAAACCACCGTACTTTATAATCAATTTTCATATTTTTTGGCTGACAATTACATACTAGCGTAATTTCAGTGACACTTTGTGGCGATTAAGAGATAAAAAAAGAGAACCATCGTTTTTAGCTCATCTGATTTTTTTAAGAAAAAAAATGATGAGTTATTGTCATCACATGATCGGCGTCGACGTCGGCGTTGCCTGGTTAAGTTTTATGTTTAGATCAGCTTTTCTCCTAAACTATCAAAGCTATTGCTTTGAAACTTGCAACACTTGTTTACCATCATAAACTGACCCTGTACAGCAAGAAACATATCTACATCTTGCTTTTTGCAAGACTGATGGCCCCTTTTGTACTTAGAAAATATCAGATTTCTTGGTTAAGTTTTATGTTTAGGTCAACTTTTTTCCTAAACTATCAAAGCTATTGCTTTGAAACTTGCCACACTTGTTCACCATCATCAGCAGCTGACCCTGTATATCAAGACATCAAGAAACACAACTCCATCCTGTTTTTTGCAAGAATTATTTTGGGTAGGACAATATTTCTATTATACAAAAAATCAGATGAGCGTCAGCACCCGCAAGGCGGTGCTCTTGTTTACTACAGTTATACATATTAACATTAACGGCCTCTTCTATAATTTTCCCTTTTCCGTTCAGTTTAAGGTTTGCTAAAACACTCAAAAGCCTTAACACTTGCAAAACACAATACAGCAGTTATCACAACATTTAATAAACAGGTCTGAACTTATTTTAGGAATTATATCACAATAAAACTATTTTTACATCAGAAACTTTATTACATCAAATGTATGCATAAATATTTGTCAATTTCATTCATAAGTTCAGGATATGTACGTCGCAATACAGATATTTTATCATTAGATATAAATATGTGTTGATTTATTACACCATGTAAAGAATAAGTAAGGATAAGTCAAGATATTCTAATACCGTTTTTATATCCTTCAGTGAATGATATTGCATCATGTTAGCATTTATCCCTGATGAAGACTTTGTGAAAGGTAGAAACGTTGTAAATCTTTTGTTTCACTGTACCTTCTTCTTTCATTGTATCTTACACTTCATGTGCACACACTCTTGTGTTGTATGATAGTATAAAACATTACTACAGAATTGGAAGAAAATATGTAAGCGGTCCAGTAGCTCAATAGATTGAACATCTAATGATACTCTGAAGCTCGGGTAGCACGAGAAGGCAGTGTGACAATTCTAAACTTTCGTTTCATTTCAGAAATTTGATATATCAGAAAGTCAATCAGTGCCAATTAACACTGCGACAATTGAGAGGTATATTTTAGGTATGTTTAATGGACAAAGAATAAACTCTCAACGACTTTACAAACTAGTCCATGGTTACATTTTTCTCCCTCTATGAAATTCAGCACCAAAAGTGTGACCATGAGTGCATTACGCTTTGAAATCATTTTTTCTTTATTCACTATTACATAAGAATTTTGAGAAAGAGTTTAAATTTAGCGGGTGAGTGCTTCATGGCACAAAACACTATTCTAAAAAGAGGTGAAAATGTAAAATCTAGCCGGTAGCTCATTTGATGGAACATCTAAGCATTATTTAGAAGCCGTAGGTTTAACTATCGGATTGCTACATATTGTCCTCATGTAATGAAGCTTGGCGCTATGCATGGTGTTTATTTTATGCTTTATCTCATTAGTAATTAATTAGAAATTAAATGACACATTTCGGTATGACGAGGTAGCATTTCGAGGTATTGAACTTCAAACAATGGGAATAAGATATGTAAGCGGTCCAGAAGCACAGTCGTAGGTTCATGGGTTCATTCCTCGGTCTTGCTTCTTATTTTTGCTTGCCTTGTTACAATTATACGTCAAATGTTTATCAACTGAATATATCTTATTTACCTTAAAACGAATTAGAACTCGTTTTAGATGAACGCATTTTTGATATCAACGTGATTATCTCTGTGGTGCAGGAGTTGTCGTTTTTATAGAGTACCTTTAACGAAGACCCTTTGAATTAATTAAATGAAAATTAAACCAGAACATTTATATGAATCTTTCACCGGCTTTAGATGAAACAAATGACTTTCTTTACACCGTTTTGTTTTCATAGTAGCGAGATTAAAAGAAGCGTGGAAATATAAATGAGGAATTTCTGTGTAATATTCTTATTGGCGGGTCAAAAAGACATTTATATTGTAATGTTACATATTTTGTCAGATAATTCGTTATGAAGTTCTATGATCTTAAGCGACAATCATACTCAGACTTACTACTTTGGAGAAATTCTGAAACAAGGAAGTCATGATAAAACTAAGTCGGTCACCTGACATTTACTATTTGCCTTGCGTTTGGTAAACGTTTCTGACTCGGATCTTGACAAGAAGATTTTTTTTGTCCATTTTAGCTCTTGGTTCACACAGGCATTATCATTTTTACAACATAGTCCGGCTTAAGCGGAATTCTATTACATAGATATTGAATGGACTCCATGATCCTTAAGGACCATAAAATATAACAACTCTGAATCCAAGTACGGGGAGACTTTTTACAGCCACCACTTAAAGATTAGTTAATAAAAAGATCCTTTGGAAGCAAAGAAAATAATCAAACTTGGTTTGATTGAGTCTGTTCATGAGGGGTAATGAAATGTGCAACACTTCTCACGACCCCTAGCACCACCGACCTAAGCGGAATTCTATTACATAGATATTGAATGGACTCCAGCCAAGATATGAATCTGCGCTACTATAAATAAACTATGTTATATGTACTTGATGAGGAGTTTCTACATTTTACATAAATACCAAATTGTGAAATATTTTAGGAGAAGATATGCATTGTATATCATTTTAAACATATTAATTTATATTATTTTAAACTCAAGTTTTAATTATTTTCATATGTCTGAAGCAGCATGTTAAATTAATTGTAAAGTTACACATGGTATGTTATCTGTGTGTGTGTTCGGGTTTAACGTCTTTTTCAACAATTCATATAAACGACGGTGTCTACTTGTAGCAGTGAGCACAATGCCCAACTTTATAGTGCTGCCTCACTGGAATATCACGCCGTAGACACATGGCATGATACCCCATCCAGTCACATTATACTGACACCGGGCTGACCAGTCCTAACACTATCCCCTTAATGTTGAGCGCCAAGCGAGGAAGCTGCTAGTACCATTTTTTACGTCTTTGGTATAACGCGGCCGGGGATCGAACCCACGACCTCCCGCACTCGAAGCGGACGCTCTACCACTAGGCTACCGAGGCGGTTGGTATGTTATCTATCATTTTCAGAATTCTACGACTACGACGCAGAAATTTTGGAGACCGATGCCGCTCGGCACTGCCATTTAGAAGGAAAATGCATCGTTCGTGTGGATAGTTGCAGCATTTCACTTACAGAGGTTGCAAATCACATGACACTTTGTTGGCCATATACCTGCATCAGAAAGTATGGCAGTATGGACACTAAAATGTTCTTTTTTGAAAGTGGTAGAAGATGTGGGACAGGAGAAGGGCGATATGTGCTGATGATGCATGACGCTGTAATTTTGCACAAAAACATGACAAATTTCATCAGATGTATTGAAAAGAAGATACAACTTTAAAAATACAAATATACATTATTACAATATTTATCCAAATGACAAACTCTTTCCTCAAAAGGGTTGATTTTTCCAGTTTTCTTGGTTATGTTGGTATTTAGATGTATGTAATATGTTCCCATATTTTTGTTTTCTGTATAATGACCTATAATCGTAATGAGGAGAAGGATTAAGTTTTACAGTAATGTTATTTTCATATATACAAAAGAGATACCGGTAGTAGTTTTTCAAAGGCTCTTCAGTATGCCTGTGAGAAGTTAGTAGTATAATGATCTACATTTATCATTTTAAAGGCACACGCTACAGTTTTTCTGGACGGGTCGATATTTACCCCAACACCGTGCCAATTTGGTTGTGTTACTCATCGATGTAGCTCACTGCAAAGTTGTTGTGGCCCTCTGCGCATGCTCGGAAGTGATTATCTAATGTCGCGTACAGCAAAATTTCGCAAATTATTGTATGTTCGCATGCATTTAATGTACAAAATGTATAATATACTGACTAAAAGGTTAGGGTAAGTATCACAAAGGTTACAAAATATATACATTTAAAGTACTTCTAGTTCAAATTGCTTCAATCCGACATATACTGGAGTCTGTTATTTATACCAGCGCTCAAACTCTGCATTGAATCACAGCTGTTTCTAATCCCGTACCGTACCCGTACCGTACATTCGTAAACTATAGGTTTTGTTAAAAAAAAAAGGCGGAAACTTTTATCGTTCTATGCCATCAAAATGCTTCAGAAACACCTTAAAATCCGCTTATTAAGAAATCTGCCGTTTGATAATTTTATATATATATATATATATATTTCTAAGTCATTTGCTCCAACACTGAAAGAGTATTTCGTACCAACCTGCGTTGTATAAATGCCCGCCACACCCCACCTCGTTGTAATTTGATTTAAGCGAAATCTAATATGGTGACCTATCAATTTTCTTTTTGTTTTAGATTACGTAGACATAACCAAAGGTATGTGCAGAGTTTGATAAAATTCTATTATGTGAAAGTCGATAAAATAGCAGAAGTACCAACTTAAAACTGACAAAAATATGCAATAATAGCCCTTGGGTCTGCTGAACAAGTATTCCTTTCTTTACAAAATCATGTTCTTTTGATTTCTCTGAGCATGTTTCAAATAGATATAATATTGTTTTCCGTTATAAAAATGCTTAGATAATCAAATTTATGCTGATTATTGTACTTTACTGAAATGTATTTTAGGATTACAGAAATTTTGAAAAATGTTTAAAATAGCACCATATCTAGGGGCAAATTAAATTGAAACAAAGCTGGTGACCTAGTATTTTTATTTCATTTTTCAATACATCATAACATGATCTTTTAATACAAAACATTTCATCAAAATCTATTATTGAGAAAAAAATTACGAAACTGTAGCGAGCGTCCTTAAAATAAACTAACTAAATTGTCATGGAGAAATAATGGCTTTTAGTTTTTACATATATTGTTCTAATATAAATAATTTAAGAATAATATCATTTTCAAAGGATTTAATGTTGTTCTTGTGACAAACTATTACTGTGAAGAGAGGGGGTATGTAAAGCTATAATTACTCTTAGATATGTTAATGGTAAATAGTTTTAAAGGATCAGCAGTTAATCTTGTAAGAAATGTCAGTATAATCATTATAATATAATGACATACAGTTGTCTTAAAGCCAATGGTTATGTAATGAGACACGATGAAGAAATGTTATCATTTTCATATAATTTATCTTTGTGAGAAATTATCAATATAATGATTTTCTGTAGTTACAATTTTGAGAAAATATCTTTATTATAATGTATATGTTAATGTGTTTACTTTATGTAGTTTTTCATGATGTATAGTTTTCATTTTGACATTTGACCTACAGTTGTTGTCAAGGTTTGGTTTTCAGTTATTTCAAAGTTGTATAGTCATCCCTGTGACATTTATCATATGACAGACTTAAGGGTTTAGTTAGTGAGTATAATTTAAGTTAACGGATCGTATGGGTTTTTTTTTGTTCTGATGATGATTAATAGTAATCACATTTATAAGTTATCAAATCCAGGATGTCATAATGTAAGAGAAGAAAAAAATGTTGTAAATATTTTTATATATTCAGTTATATATATATATTATATAATATAAAACCATCAATAAGTAGACGGACTCTGCGTAAGGAGTTTGAATGATGTTAAAGGTATAGGTCAGAAAAGATATTTACACTAGTAAGTTTTACGGAAACCGAAATGATATTAAATAAGTGAGGAAAAGAGTTTATAAAGTAATACCGGTATATCAGGAGAATATTAATTCACAAATCACAGTCTATGGAATGTATCTGTAGGATTCTAAAAGGCTTGTACTAAAAAAGAGAATATAAAATCATGGTTATCCCCAAAGGTAGCAAAAAGGCCGATACCGTACGTAGCAATGACAGGACAAGAATATATATGTTGAGTAATCCTACACTTAGTGTGGATTACAAGGAAGCTATGAGCTGGAAGTACGAATTATCTCTTCTGGATAATCTGAACAAAACTTTTTTTCTGAGGGCAGCAGAAGTGTTTGTAAAAGTAAATTACTAGTTTCTGTAAACATTCTGAATTGTATATCAGAACTGTACCGCAGTACCGAAAGAAGGCAGATTTTTTTTAGGCTTTGTGGGATTTAATACACTTAATTTAATACACTTAAATTTTTTACAAACAGAATATTTTCAAATAATAAAGATTGTATGTTTTCGTTCATAATGAAAACAGATCAATGAAACAACTGTTCAAAAATAGTCATTGATAAACAAAAAATAAACTGTCGGTTAAAGAATTATTTAGCTGATACTTGTTTGCTCATCACCTCTAAAGTAAACATTAAGGACAATGTTCACTCTTAAGCCATATATGGCCTACACAAACTGAATAATTTTCAAATTGGTTATAATTGAAAAATTGCAACTCTGTAGTGAATTTGGCTTTTTCGACACAGATGTATCAGTTTATTTTAAAGATGTCGCTGAATATTGCTGAACCAGGATTTTTATTGTCATTATTTTGTTGTGGACGACAGCTGTGACTGTATTGAAAATTTCAGATTTGTTTAAAAATTTAGTTTAAAATGATGGTTTCCCATAGCTGTAATGTTAAAAGGGTTTTCATTTACGTCACATATTTTCTTCGAGTAGGAATAACTTGAATAATATTGCATGCAGTTTGATGGAACAATACTTTTTGATGAAAAAAAACTTGGAATTTAGCTCATTTACAGACTTGCATACTGGACAAAAGTGAACCTTTCCCTTTAACAAAGTTAGATTTATGTACATAACCGGTTGGCATTTTCAATATTTTATCATATTCATTAAGGAGAGCAGACTGAACAACTGGGGAAAACATACATTGGTCTTCAAAGCTTTGGAATGCAAATAATGAGACATCATTAAATAAAAAGAACGACACTCCAGTAGTTCCCCTTTTGGGTATGATTTGAAGATGCGATGAAAAGTTTCAAACTATTTAGCTAACTAGTTTGTACATGCATCTTTCTGACACTATCGCGACATCTTTGTTTTTCGAGTAGTTGTAAACGGCTATTTATAAAATATGTGAGCCGCGCCATGTGAAAACCAACATAGTGGGTTTGCGACCAGCATGGATCCAGACCAGCCTGCGCATCCGCGCAGTCTGGTCAGGATCCATGCTGTTCGCTTTTAAAGCCTATTAGAATTGGAGAAACTGTTAGCGAACAGCATGGATCCTGACCAGACTGGTCGCAAAGCCATTATGTTGGTTTTCTCATGGCATGGCTCATGTTCTAACTGTTTGTTTGGTAAATATATAGGGTATAGGAAAGAAATAATTTATTTTTGTAGTTAATTTAACTTATTCTTTAACTGCATTTCACGAAAACTATACACTTTATACACAAAGGTAAATATACTCATGCATTATGAACAATTGTACATCAATGCAAGGTTTTTGTTTCTAATGAAATGACAGTTCGTGTGTAAAGGGACAAAATCGCGCCACATTATCCACCTTTACAATATTTCGTGCTTAAATTCCATCAACTATTAAAATCATCACTTTACAACTAATTGCAAGAACTGGTCTGTTACACTGATCTGTCTTATCGAATACAGTTAATATGTAGTATCTAACGCGTGGAAGAGTCTATTGCAAGAACGAGCCTAATAGCAGAAACATTTAGTTTATTTTATGTTTAGTTTTATATTTTCCCTTGTATGGTTATCAAGATAATAACTATCCTGATTTCAGAATTTTGTGAAAAAGTTTGTGTTATCAATTTGTGTAGTAAATCACAAAAAAAAAAAAATAAATAAAAAAAACTATACATAATACGTGTTGTTGTTGAAATACCTATCGCATTATAGTAAATCACGAATTAATTAAAGCACGCTCTAATGCACCAACACTTCGAGCATTAACTTAATCCCTTTATAAACAAGAAATGAACAATAAAGTACCCAAAAAGAAAGTGATATTTTTTCTCCCGCACTCCTTTTGTCCGAAAATTCATATATATAAATTATGCAGATGTAGGGAAACTCCTGCTTGACAACACGTTTTTAGAAATCAAGAAATTCCTTACAGACTTGATTTATGGCAAGATAGTAGATAATTTAATATTGTTGTTGTTGCAATTTTCTTCGAGTTTTAATATCATTCTTAAAGTTTGTATTTATCAAGACAGTTTCATTATTTAAAGAAAAAATTCGATTTGAAACTGAACAATGTGTTCATTGTATTTCTGAATTTATTTATTACTAAAGCCGTTCCTTTGCTATATTGTCTTTTGATGTAAATGTGTTTTATGAGCAGCAGTAAACCGTTATCTATAAAAAATGATGTATTCTTGCGTAGAAATTACTTCTTCACTAGATCCGGGCATGTATTAATGAGAGAAAATTATTCCCGTGTTGTTAATGCATGTTTTTTCCACGCTTCTTCATTTTGGGGCTTATGAACATGTGGTATCTATCTCTTGTTGTATTCCATAAAAGTCTCTTATTTGAAGCAATAAAATTTGTTATTAAGGGCAGCGGTGGTCTAGTGGTAAAGGTGTCGGCCGCACAACCCGGGGGTCGTGGGTTCGAGCCCTACTAGGGTCACGACCATGACATCTCAAATGACACCAGTACTGCCCGCCCGCTTAGCTCAATAGGAAGAGCGTCGGTCTACGGATCGCAGGGTCGTGAGTTCGATCCTCGGGCGGGGCGTATGTTCTCCGTGACGATTTGATAAAAGACATTGTGTCTGAAATCATTTGTCCTCCACCTCTGATGTGGGGAAATTGGCAGTTACTTGCGGAGAACAGGTTTGTACTGGTATAGAATCCAGGAACACTGGTTAGGTTAACTGCCCGCCGTTACATGACTGAAATGATGTTGAAAACGGCGTTAAACCCAAAACAAACAAACAAAAAAGTACTGTTTTTTCCAGGAAGCGGACTCGAGAGTGGTTCAATTAAGCTTTAAGCTTGCATCACAATCGAGCTAAAATAAGTTAGTATAAACTAAAATTTGCATTCAAATCTAGAGTATGTTTTGCTACATATGCTGCCAGCCACAACGCACTTCTACTTCCTCCCTTCATACCGACGCCCCTGTTTAATCGCTTCCTGTCCTTTTCACTCTCCTTTAGTTTATAATTCAATCAAAAATGTGTTTCCGAGGTGTAGCCGAATGAAGTACAAAGTAAATAGATCAATATTCTTTCATTTTTGCACAGTTTGAAGGATATAAAAAAGTGGCCTTTAAAACAGAAGGCATTTGATTTTTGCCAGTAGCCGTAAATATATTGAAATACACATAACTTATATCATTGCTTATTTTGAGGAATCAAAGATACTGAAAAATATTAACCTCTATGATTTTCATTTAATTTTCTAATTATTAGATCTAATTCATTATTATTTTTAGGAGCAGGTCAGTTCGATATCGTTCTCACAACTCGTACAAAAGTATCATTAGAATATGAAATCTTGTTCCTGTTCACCGATGTTTAAATTATATTCTAAGTTTCTTTAATGTCATGTTTGTAATAAGAGATATCAAAATAACACATGAAATAAACGTTTTTGTGGTGTCTTTTATTTGTGCGCACCTGTCATGGGTCAGGATGCGAGTTATAAGACCCAGGTGTGTGCCTACGCCTTTAGTATCTTGAACAATGAAATGGGTCTAATCGCTGAGATGACTATGTCTTAGACAAGCTGACAAACGATGTAGAATGTCCTATGTTAAAACGTATACATGGTGAGACCAAATATCTTGTATATAAAATTTTTCTCTGGCTATCTTGCCTAAATGACTAGTGTACCAATGATTCGTAAATTATTTCAATTAGGAGCTAAATAATTTCAGGGATCAGGCAAATCACTCGGTGTTTCAACTAACAATCATCAACTAATGATAAAAGTCCTATAGGCTGGAGATACTCTACTTGACTGGTCCTTTTGTTGAAGTTTCCGTCAGACAATCGTATTTGCATTTTCATTATAGCTTATTGTGCGCATGCGAAAAGTGGCGCTTGCGCATTACACTTGTTTGCGTTGAGCAGTGAACATACATCATTTCTGTTAAACTTTCAGTAACATTTGTTTGTACACAAAAGCAAAAATGTGCTTTAGCGCTTTAAAAGCTGTCACAACTTAACTTACAAGAAAATCTAGACACATAAAAATCATCCTACATGTACATGTTCAAGGATTTTAGGCACGTCGTAAGTAAAGTCGACCTCTTTCTGATTTTAATTCTCCCGAAGTTTTGTCAAACTGAGTTTTACAATAGAAATTGGTAATACTGTCTGTCGTGTAGCTTTCATCAATTATGACAAAAAATTATCATGTCAGCAGTTTTCTTTGCTTTATCAATATGATTTATAATTCTATTGAATTTTATTTATTCATCATAGAGTTATCGTATGAAGTTAAAATAGGCAAAAATTCTCGACATTAATTTGAACAGCAATTATAAGAGTAACAACAACTTTAGATATGTCCTCAGTAACTTAGGAAACACGTCTTAATAAATGTATCTTTAAATAACTCTTGTCAAATTTATTTCTTTGTGACAGTTTTGACAATAAAGGATAAAATAAACGTTTGTGTTTGTTTTATGAAAGTTTAAACTCAAACGCATAATTAAAAAAATTACCTACATTTTGTTCAGGGAACTACTTTTAATAATTACATATGTAATCATGTTTCAAGGTTAAGAATGGTCAGATGAAAAATAACATTTTGGAGAAATATTGCAGTATAAAATGATACAAGGCCATTACAGCAACTCAATAATCCGTATTAACGCGGCAAAATGATACTTAATGAAAATAAATGAGAAACAACAAATTATGTTTTAGACAAGCACACAATTAATAAAATCGAAAAACGTTGCTAACACAGGAAACAAAATCATCACGAGATAGAAGACCGATTTTGTCGGCGCATTGAAGTGCAATTCTTTAAGTGAAGTACAAGATTTGTGATGTGTTTTTTTATCAACCTTAAATAAATTAAAATGAAACCGATCTGGGTTTTTTTTAACAAAATGCGGTTTTTTGTTTATTTATGTTTTTGTTGTTGTTTTTTTCACTGAAAATGACAATCATTTATTGTACTAAATATTCGAACTACATATTTGTCCTAGATAAAACCTGATAAAACAGTCAGCTCAGTTTATGTCTATGTGTCAAATGAAGTACAGCAAGAAATATTTTTAAAAAAGATAAACGGCGCATTTACGTTAAAGACATTAGTTTGGTATATTCAAAAAACACATTGGTAATTATACATTCTTTTCTTGCCCGCCCTGTGCAGGCGTGCTTAAATCTGTGATATTTACTGTTAGGATTTAACCCGGGGGTAATTGAGGCCCACCTCTTCAGTTGTGTCAGTACAATAAAGCCTTGATTTACTAATGCCATTTTAGCAGACGGGCCTCAAATTGTCAACGTTATTAATAAGGGTTTATTGTTGTGTCATTTTATGACAGATCACGAGGTTTGCGTGTTTCGACCTAAACCAAGAAATTTTGTGTTTTTGCTTCTCTGCCTCGCTCTATCGATTCGACAATATAATGTATTAAGATATAATTTAAACATTATTTTCGCGGATCAGTTAAGGCAGAATTCTAACAATAAATGAGCAACACCCACATTTAATCTCCTGTATCAGTCGTAAATGTGTTAATTCAGAACTTTAAAAAAGAAGAAAAAGCTTGCATGGGAACCAAACAATATTTTACATATGAAAATATGAACCTGTAATCCCGGGGACTAATCGGCACAGACATAACATGTGATTTTTTTTAATGGCTTTCCCATGCGTTTTCTTTTCCATAGACGATAAGGCGAGTTTGGTTTCTTTGGTCCAGGGAGACAGGCTTAATTTGCATATTCAGTGAAAACAAACGACGGTGTCGAAAAATCGGATACTGATTAATCATTCTTTGCATACCGTCTACAGTGCAATTTAAGCCGTATAGAAGTTGGACTTTTTATCCCTCCGCCTTAGTTTTGTCGTTGTCCGTCCGTCCGGAGCCATATCTAGGAAGTGGTTGGGAATATTTAATAAAAAACAACTTCATATCCATGTTTACAATTATAGGAAAATGCGGCCCGTCAAGTTTCAGTCAGATTGACCCAGTAACACTAGAGGTATGGCCCTTAGAAGTTTCTAGTGTAAACTATAGTGTAAACTATATAGAGTACTATAAATATGGCAATTTCTGTTTCATAACTTGTTACATATTTGACCTAGAACTATGAAACTTAAATTTAGATCACCATAATGTGGTAATGTACACACAATTTTGTCAAGATTCCTACTAACTTCAGAGTTACTGCCCTTTAATGTTTTAAAAATCCACATATTTGTACATAACAAATAATTTTTCCATGAACATTTATTATCAACATGTGAAGTTGTGTACCAACACCCGGTCACCCCAACAACCTTTGTCACACCCCCCTCCCAACCCCTCCCCATTCCAAAAAAAATATTATTCCTTTTTACAAAAAATATAAAACCTTCCATGAATATTTATCTACATGCAAAATTCAAAAATGTACCCCCCCCCCCCTCGCTTCTTCACCCAGTCATCCCAACCACCCCAGTCATGCATCCCCCAAACATTTTTTTTTCATTGTTTATTTTCCATCCGTATTTATTATGTGAAGTTTTGTACCCTCCCCCCAGCCCAACCCCCATCCCCAGCCCAACCCCTCCCCGCACCCCCCAAAAAATAAATCATTACTTTTTTTTAAATTCAAACCTCTATGAATATTTATCGAAATGTGGAGTTGTAACCACACCCCTAACCCCGCCACCACCCACATTGCATATTTTTTACTTGATTGTGCTCTCTTAAGGACATCTGTTCTTTTAAGTTCAAATGTACATGTTAAACAGCGACACTTGGTGTCAAACTATTTGAATACAATATTTCGTTCTAGTTACTCTTCAAGCTCACATTTCAAATAACTCCACATAATTCTGAAAGCTAAACTTAGTACAATAATCATATTCCTTTCAAAATTGTATCATTAGTCAGGATCAACGTAACATACATTTATAATGTACACTTAAAACATTCGTTTTCTGTTAAATTGATCTTGACTAATGAAATTATTTGCTTTTTAGTAACATCCTTAACATTTTGCCGGATATATCTTTTTGCCATTCCTCACCACAAACCCTTTCGGCGTGGGATACCAATTCCTTGAATTTGCTTTTTTCCTTTGTTTTCCTTTTTAGTTTATTTTTTGTAACAAATTAACTTTAATACCAAAATCACTCACAATTCTCTAGTTGGTAATAAAACTCCCGTTACTTGGTTAAACTTGACATCTACAAGGGAACAAAACAGTATTCGGAAAACACATTATGTTTGGGGATGAAAAAGACTAATCTTGATAAACTGTCACTTAAAGTGATTCTGCAACAAATAGGTTTCAGTCCATCCTCTTGCACAACGCTACGCAATGGGCAATAAAGCCAGTGTAACGGTCAGTTTTTCCCCAGTCAGTTTTTTCCTCGGGGAAGATACTGACTGGTCAGTTCTTCATCCCCCACCCCCCTTGTCAATACCCCCCCCCCCCCCCCCTCCCCATTGCAACTGGTTACTCTTGATCATTCTTATGGGGAGGGAAAACTAACTAGTCAATTCTTTCCCCCACCACCCCACCCCCTTCGTAAATTTTCCTGACTATAGTCAATAATTATTGCCCCCTGTTAGTGAATTGGAACTGGTTATTCTTGGTTATTCTTACCTAGCCTGCTTTTTATTTCTGATAATCGGTTTTCATTTAAATTTCATATAATATAAGAAATATGTTTCATATTTTGTGTAAATTAAAGAAATGTTTTTAAATGAATTTATTTTAATTTCTGTTAATTTTTTTTTAATTGGTTTCTTCTAAGAAAGACCTGTCAGGTGGGGAAGAAATTGACCAGTCAGTTCTTTCCCCCCTAGAACATACTTCACTATCAGGTGGGGGAAGAAATTGACCAGTCAGTTCTTTTCCCCCTAGCCAGTACTTAACCTGTCAGATGGGGGAAGAAATTGACCAGTCAGTTCTTTCCCCACTAGATAGTGCTTAACCTGTCAGATGGGGGAAGAAACTGACCAGTTAGTTTTCCCCCCCCCCCCCCCCCAGCACATACTTCACTATCAGTTAGGTCAGTTCTTTCCCCCCCCCCCCCGCCAGTACTTGACCTGTCGGGTGGGGAAATGAAATTGGCCAGTCAGTTCTTCACCCCCCCCCTACCAGCCAGTACTTGCTCTGTTAGGTGGGGGAAGAAATTGACCAGTCAGTTCTTTCCACACGCCCCCCAGCCAGTTCTTAACCTGTCAGGTGGGGGGGAGAAATTGACCAGTCAGTTCTTTCCCCCTAGCCTGTACTTGTTCTGTTAGCTGGGGGAAGAAATTGACCGTTCAGTTCTTTCCCCCCTAGCCAGTATTTGCTCTGTTAGTTGGGGGAAGAAATTGACTGGTCAGTTCTTTACCCCCTAGCCAGCACTTGACCTGTCATGTGGGAGAAGAAATTGACTGGTCAGTTCTTTCCCCCTCTAGCCAGTACTTGACCTATAAGGTGGGGGAAGAAACTTGCCGGTCAGTTCTTTCCCACCTAACCAGTACTTGACCTGTCAGGTGAGGAAGAAATTGACCAGTCAGTTCTCTCCCTCTAGCCAGTACTTGACCTGTCGGGTGGGGAGAAGAAATTGACCAGTCAGTACTTTTCCCCCTAGCACATACTTCACTATTAGGTGGGGGAAGACTGACCAGTCAGTTCTTCCTCCTCTCCCCCAAGCCAGTTCTTAACCTGTCAGGTGGGGGGAGAAATTGACCAGTCAGTTCTTTCCCCCCTGGCCAGTACTTGTTCTGTTAGCTGGGGGAAGAAATTGACAAGTCAGTTCTTTCCCCCCTAGCCAGTACTTGCTCTGTCAGGTGGGGGAAGAAATTGACCGGTCAGGTCTTCCCCCCCTAGCCAGTACTTGACCTGTCAGGTAGGGGAAGGAACTGGCTAGGGGGGAAAGAACTGACTTGTCAATTTCTTCCCACACCTGACAGGTGAAGTACTGGTTAGAAGGGAAAGAACTCACTGGTCAATTTCTCCCCGCATCTGATAGTCAAGTATATGCTAGGGGGGACTGACCAGTCAATTTATTCTTCCCACCCGAAAGGTCAAGTACTGGCTAGGGGGAAAGAACTGAATGGTCAATTTCTTCCCCAACTGACAGGTCAAGTACTGGCTAGAGGGGAAAGAACAGACTGGTCAATTTCTTCCCCTACCTGATAGGCAAGTACTGGCCAGGGAGGAAAGAACTGACCGGTCAGTTCCTTCCCCCACCAAACAGAGCAAGTACTGGCTAGTGGGGAAAGAACTGACTGGCCAGTTTCTTCCCACACCTGATAGTTAAGTATGTGTTATGGGGGAAAGAACTGACTGGTCAATTTCTTCTCCCCATCCGACAAGTCAAGTACTGGTTAGGGGGAAAGAACTGACTGGTCAATTTCTTCCCCACTTGACAGGTCAAGTACTGGTTAGGTGGGAATGAACTGACCGGCAAGTTTCTTCCACCACCTGATAGGTCAAGTACTGGCTAGGGGGGAAACAACTGACCAGTCAATTTCTTCCCCCACGTGACAGGTCAAGTGCTGGCTAGGGGGGAAAGAACTGACAAGTCAATTTCTTCCCCCAACTAACAGAGCAAGTACTGGCTAGTGGGGAAAGAACTGACTGGTCGATTTCATTTCCCCACCCGACAAATCAAGTACTGGCTAGGGGGGAAAGAACTGACCGGTCAATTTCTTCTCCCCACCCAACAGGTCAGTAAAGTACTGGCTAGCGGGGAAAGAACTGACCGGTCAATTTCTTCCCCCACGTGACAGGTCAAGTACTTGCTAGGGGAAAAGAAAACTGACTAGACATCTGATGATGGGTAACCTCCCACCACACAAGATGCTTGATGATTACATAAGGTATATAAATTTAAATAAGAAAAAAACACGAATATACCTATGCACAACAATATGTTACAACGAATAAATTACATTGGCAGAAAGCTCCAACAACAAAATGAAGAAACGAAATTAAGGTGGAACCTTAGTAATGTTAATGTGCTTGGTAAAATTTCACACATGTAATAAAAAGTCACGAACGTAGGCGTAAAGTGCTAAATTGAAAAACTCATATTAATAATCTTTATTTATGCATACCATAAATAGGACAATAAATTTTATCTGTGATTATCAGGACAATTGTAAGTTCAGCAGAATCCATGCACTCAAATCTGTAAATTCATACACATAAAATTTGTAAATTTACTGTACATATACCACTTTCGTAGACCTGTGTAAGCTATATAGAGGATATTTGTTTGTTTGCAGTGAGATATCGAAATATATCATCACCGATAAGGGAGACAATTGAATATTTTCACGAAGGCGGAGCCTGAGTGAAAATATCAGAATTGTCTCCCTTACCGGTGATGATATATTTCGATATCTCACTGCAAACAAACAAATTTTCTTTTTATTTTATGCTAGTTTGTGAATATCAACGAATTTTCTGTTTATTATGTGCATAAATGTTCATATAAATCCAATATTTCATGATGAAATTCGGATTTATTTAAGCTATCGTGTTACATATGATACATCCGCTAAATTACCATGGACACTTAGGCACATTAATATCGAATATTGGTGATTAGGTTCAATCAACACGACGCCATTTTGTTTTTAAAAACAAAAAGTGCATTTAAATATTTTGTGTAAAAAATACACAGTCCGCGGCTAACCACACCCGTTAACCGGTTCCGAGCAAAACGTCATAACTTATTAAATATAGGTTATTTTTAAACGGGAAGCACATGACATGTTTTTCGTTTATGCTACTTTTTACAGAAATAAAAATCTTTAACATATTTTGCACCAACCGATTCTTGGATAGAGAATACTTACCCCAATGCAGATACCGGCAAAAATATCGGTGAACTGTTTTGTCCGCCACGAACTGTTTTGCTCGGAACCGGTTAACGGGTGTGCTAACAGAGACATTGACAAATGCCGGTAGTTAAGTAGAAGCATATTTAAAACTTTTCGGGTCAATCCGTCAGTTCGTTGAATAACCGGAAGCTTGCTTTGTTTAACAAAACACACGCGTGAAGGTCAGATTAAAAAAAAACACACGAAAAATCTAAACAACTGTGGAATATGCGTAAGTCCTTGGAAAATCAAGCTTAAGAATTAAAAATCATCATGGATTCAATGGAAATAGCTAGGAAATATTGATCTAGGAGCTGCATAGCATAACAAAATGGATGGAAGTTGGAACACAACTGACTGGGCTTGGAGTTGGACGAAAATGCTGGCATATTACGTAAGGTTGAGTTGATGTCTTGTGATAATTAACTAAGACAACAACCAACTAATGTGCTGTCGCCAGTAAAATCTACCACACGATAGTGAACCAATGGAAAAAAGTAGAGGAAACACACATAGATATCTGTAGCTACATGAATGGCAAGGCCTAGCAACCAAGCTGAAAAATGTAATGTTCATTATTTCTTTTGCAAATTTAATTATAGCTAGCCTGTTCTATATAGGATTGTCTCCTGTATAGTTCATGACTCCTGTATGGCTTGAATATTAGTATAATCCAGTAATTTTAAAGGCAGCAAAGGGAGGTAATTAAAGAATATATTTCAAGGGAGATAATTTATCTGGAAAAAAAGAAGTTCGGCACTGTGACTGATATCGATTTATATCTCACTGCTATTTTCCAGTATTTCACCAATAAGCATAAAATAAACAGTGGTATTATCTGAAAACTTGCAATTAAAAAAAATATTTTAAAAAAAAAAACAACTTAAAAATATCCCGCACGCTCTTTAAAAAATATACCTGCCTCTCAAAAAGACAAAATTAAGATGAATAATGAAATAAGAAATTCATTCACCCTGTCCATATTTTTGTTTGAAATTTTTTGTCAGTTTGGAGTGGCCTTATTACTGGTGGATATAACAGTACACTAATTAAACTCAACGTACGCAGCAAAGTTATTTATCATTTGAGTGAAGGTGAAATTTGTACCGAATGTTACTAAGCTGACAATCTTTACAACCGTGTTCCAATCCCTTTTCTAACTTAAAAGATGAAGATCAAGATTGATTTCGTTTCGTTTCGTATATCCCTCTTATTTACAAAAATGACGTATGTTTACGTCACAATTATGTTAAAAAAGACAATGATCTAGAACATGAAACGAAGAGCAATGCAAATTACAAAGACTGTGGGCTCACATAATTTAATTGTTAATCATTTCACGACTATATGACACTAAGTGTGTTGTCTATCATTAATACCGGCTTATATAAATGCACGTTTCATGTGTCAGGATAGTGTCATATAACATGTAACTGTTTTATTGTTTTGTAAAAACATCAGTATATAAAAGTCGTAAATGTTGTCTATTAACTTACCTGATTTAGATCAGTTTGTTTATTATATAAATTGTGAATTATTCATCACATGACAATGGGCTTTATTGTATGAACGATTATCATAAATTTGTGGCAGGCATCCCTTTTACACACGTTTTCATACTGAGTCAGAATAAAATTGTTCCTTATGAAAAACACTCTTTGGAACTATACTTAATTCCGTTCGTTGATCTCGGGAAATGAAAACAATTAAAGCAATAATTTAATACATCTTTGTCACTTTTGTTTATGAGAAACGATACTAAAATCAATCTGAGAAACTGATCTCAATTTATTTGCACTACTAGTAGTTTGCACACTCGACGATATTATTAAGAATGTTACAAAGTGGCAAATATTTCTAACATTTAAACGAATTTTATGTACCAAACAATTTACGAACCTATCTATTGTCGCAATCAATAATTTTCTACCACTCTGAAGGTGAAAAGTGTACTCTCCATTAGAGATGTGAAGCTAATTTGCGTGAAATAAACAAATGCAACAACAATCTTCTCAGGAAATAAGATTGTTTGAACAGAAAAAGATATTTTAAAAAATGTAATCAATAAACTGGTGATTATATGAGCTTTACTGCATGAAATTGTAGTGTAAGTGAAAACAGTCTGTAACATATTATACACATTTTCATGTTCAATGAACATGTTAATATATTATATCAGTTATTAAGAAAATATTGTAGAAACATAATTCCTATAAAGTTAATTAGTATTTTAGCAAATTAAATACAATATACTCCCATGACAATTTTCCGTGACGACACTGTAAAACACGATATCACTGTATTTTATTATGTGTAACAATATGAAATAGAAGAAATTGAAACCACTGTTATTTATACATTTGTTTGTTTAAACTGTAAGGTACGAGTTTTTGAAAAAGAAATCGTAATTTCTTCTGTTTAGGAAAACATCTGAAACTTACATTACGCATTCTTTTCTTCTGTTTTTAATTTGAATTGATATTATTACCAATTAAATTAGACATTATCACGACATTCTCGCAATACTATTGAGATTAAAACATAACTGTTTAAGAAAATAGTAAGAGACTTTAAAACGAGATTAAAACCGGTTGATACAATCATTGAAATTGGTTTTTAATTCAGAAAATGATAGTTGGATGACAGGATTTAAAAATCAACTTGAACATCTTCATTGGTGTATCGTAAACTTAGATGTTGAAAATCGTCTTGAAAACCAACTGCTAAAAAAGCGCGAAATATTTACCAGATTATATGCGCGTAAGGGGAGTCTTAAACTGTATCCATACAGCACTGAGAAGTTATACTGGTTTGTCATTTTTGTAACAGCTTAAAAATACAATATAGCATTCTGTAGCAAAAATGGAGTAAATCATCCGCTGAAAGTACTTGTTCTGCATCCTGAACAAATTCAAGAGTAGATCAAGCATGAATAAAACTGGCAAAGCCACGTTCCAAACAAACGCTGTCTTCTTAAGCTGAAATCAACAGCAATTGGACGCGCACAAGACCGGCACACGCGCACACAAGCACAAATACGAAATTCTCAGGCAAGTAAACATACGAGGAAAAAAAACTAACAAATAAAAGAGCACAGTGGGGCACTGCCTTCGGACGGTAAGTAGGAAAACACCATTTGGAGCTTAAACCGGTTTTGCACATGACCTCTATCTTAATCCCCACCATGTTCCAGAGTCACAGGATAATGTTAAAAAAGGAAATCCCGCCAGTTAATCCCTTACACACGCAATGACAACACAAAGCTTGGCATGTCAAACAAAAATACTCTGGTAAATGCAAATTAAAATCAAATCTTAAGACTCTAAAACGCATGTACATAGTGCCTTTATAGAAAAAAGAGCATCAAGAGGAAAAACATTTAGAGTCCGATGAAGCAGGCCAGAACACAGATATCAAAACAGATCAGTCTTGGTTGGATTTAAGAACTGCCTGTCATTGAGTCCGTTAGCCATAATCAAAGAGGAAAGCGTGGCGTGCAACTATAAAAGGGTTAAACTCTGAAACAAAACCGTTCGGTCGTAACCTCTTTTGATAAAACGTTTCATAACCTAACCAAATGAAATTTGGAAATTGCCATAACCCAAAACCTTACAAAGTTTGTAACAACATTTTTGTAAAAATAGGTTTTGATATACCTTCTCGCAGAAATGTCCCTCAATTTCTGTCTAATTTTGAAACAAAATCTGACTAAGGATAGTAAAATTAAACAAAGTATTTACACAATTTGTAATACAGATAGCCTCGCTGAAGAAGTTTATTTGTAATGTATTGATTACGTTCAATGAAATCCTCAACATGACGTATATTAAGACTTGTCAATGGAGTTAACTAAAATATGGCCACCCAGGTTGTTATTACTGTAGCAAGTTGTAGGGCGAATTTTGAATTTCATCAATTACTTCCTAATATGATATCAGATTATCTTAAATGCAAACCGTAATGTGACATATAAAGTGTAAAGTAATGATAAATGCAAAGATATCTTGAGGAGAATTAATACGAGCAAAATAATGGATTTTTACAAGTCATGCCATTTAAGCAGAAAAGCATTTATCATATGTTTTCGGAATAACATACTAGTATTATGCTGCCAGGGACGCAAATGATTTTGTCTGTTATTTCACATATGACTCTGTTTAAAAATACTCGCTACCCTGCATTTTAAAAACATGAGGCAGCAAATATCAAGCAACACATATGTATTTTTACATCAATATATTAATAATATTGAAAATGACCTTTGGTGCTTAACTGCATCAAATCTATTTCTTTATCTTGGACATTTATCAATATAAAATGTTTGAATCAATGCGTTTAATAATGACCGTTATCTCAGCACTAAATTTCATGGACAAGTTTCATGATGTTGTAACACATCAAAACCCAGCTTACATTATTTCTAAATGTACATAATGCAGTATGAAATACTGCTAATTAGAGGAAATAGTAGCCAAAAATGTAAAAGAGATAACTCTCCTGTGACATAGGACCAGTCTGTGTTTAGTACTAATTAGAATCTCTGTAAAGATATTTCGAAGAAGTGAGTGCTTTAATTGTCTTCACTTTTAAAAACGTTTCACTACTAGACAAGTTACATATTAAATGAAGATTATATATCTCTTTGTTCCAGCAAAATAAGGCAGACATAAAAAAGTTATGCGAAGGTCCACTGGCTTCTGTAAACATATTGAAGTAACACCTTCGCAAATTACGTTGTAACTTAAATGCTTCAAACACGTGTCTAACTGATAGTGCAAGATACTAGCTTATGCAATAAACACATTCAGGTCGTAAAAGATGAATAAAACGTGAGAAACATGACAACCCTACATCAATCACCTGAATATAATTGTTTTTACAAGAAAAACAAAAGTTCAAGAAGAATGTCACAGCACACTAAAGTTTTGAACTGAAATTCAAAACTTGTTAATACTTAAAGTATGTTGTAATATAAGAGTTATGGCCCAGTAGGTGATATAGGTAAAGAGCGGTCAGCTATATACAACTAAGCATTACGTACAATACCAGTATCATACTTGCTATATTGTGATATGACAGGACTGTGTTACATATCATAAAAATTAGATTAAGTTACATATTACAATATATGCTTGTTTTATGTGTTTTTTATAGATAATTTATATATGCCTGAAATAAAATCAATCACTCACTAATTCAGCAGCCCAGTAAATATTCTGACCTTACTACATTTCTAGCTAAACACAGATCACACATGTATTCACATTAAAATGTTCAACATTGATGTTGAAGTAATGTCTTTATTAAATGAAACATTTCCTTAATCAGTAGGTATAAATTCGTGATAAACTTGGTCTATCAGAACCTTACCAATGTTTTATAAAAATCATATCCCGTCTTACTACAATTAAGATTTGTAACAAAACGAAAGTTCCAAGAACTGTAATCTAATAAAACAATTCTTGTATTATGAATTAAGACCACACTAGTGTATCTGGTCCGATCTCGCTCATAACCAAATTTGACTGAGATCGAGCGCGCATAAGTATCATTAAGATTGGTGGCAAAATATATGTGCTACAGTGTAAAAAAGATGGCATTTTATGATAAATCTTTGGTATATATCTTTAGACATGTCACATAATCAAGTTCAGAAATGAACAAATACTGAATTAAGGCATTCCAATAATGATAGACACATAAACCCAGCACTTGTTCGCTCGTTTTAAAAATTCAAACTTGAAGAAAAAACGGATTCTTATAGATGTAAATATTATGTGTGAACGTAATTGAAATAAAATGAAAAATGAAAACAGTAAATTACATTACAGTCATTAATAAAGTCAATGTCATATCTCTGAAGAACGATCATGAGTGGTATATCATAATTTGTACACAGAATGGAAAAGAATGAATAATGATGTTACTAATGTATTATTTGTGACTACATATTATTAAGAAGGCGGGTTATAGCAAGGCTGACGTACGACTTAATATATGAGTATTTTATTAATATCTTTGGATAATGTTTGTAACTTTTGTCAGTATGTATCAGGCTGTCTGAAATAAAGGTCAATTTTAAAAGAAACCGCTACCTAACCAGAATAAGGTTCACAACTTTCGCTTGGCTTCAGGTAAATTAAACCTGGTTGATTTTAATTCCATTGTAACGAACAGGCGTTTTTTTATTTTATTTAAATAACTATGATAGTAACATATTAGCACAATACGTTTTTCTACATTGCCGCCTGTTTTGATACTCTGACTGCAACTGTTGGCGACACCACAATGCAGTGACAACACAGTCTCTTGTTTCTACTGCGTATTTTACGTATACTTAAATTTGTTTTACTATACTTTACTGTTATGTTTTATTATTTCTCCTACCTGTGCAAGGGACTTCTTGTTTGACGTCCGCCCGTCAGTCAGTCAGTCAATTTGTGACACAAAATGCGACATTTTCCATGAGACTTGGTACATGCATAGATGGTTATATGGAAAATGTGTGCGTCCTTTTCTTATTTTGTTGCTATGGCAAATATATGTCTGCTATTATGGTAACAAATAACAAAATATTGTGGCAAAGTGGGATCCTACGATAACTTTCAAAGTGGAATATATTGTTAATAAAGCTTGCCACTTAGACAGATGGAGAAATGGAGCATATTGACTGAGCCATCTTTTCATTGTCATAAAAGTGCTTGTTATAACAAATAGTACAAAAATATGATGGAAAAAGTGGCAACTTTGAGAACTTTTAAAGCAAAATATTACTTTCGTTAAACTTACCACATACATTTATGCCAATACGGAGGATATGCAAGTTTTTTTCATTATGCTGTGGCAAAAAGCGGTTTTGCTATGGCAACAAATAGTCCATGAATATGATTACAATTTCATTAATGTTACTTTAACCCTTTCGCTGCCTACCAGACGGGTATACCCGTCCACTACAATGTCGGCTTATTTGCCTACAAGACGGGTATACCCGTCTTGGGATTTCCCAACATTCCAGTCTATAAACAATGCAAATGACGTCACATGAATTTGTCCCAGAGCAACCAATCATATCAAAAGAATGTTTCCCATCGTTGTTTGCTGCAGTATTTTTAGAATACTGTACATAGGAAAGCCCATAATGACCTTAGTGACTTGTAAATTTCCACATTTTCAAAATGGCGGACGGCGATTCAACTGCTGGGTAAAGTAGAGAAAACAGCTCCAATATTTCCTCTGAAGGTCGAGGATTCGATAAGGAAATTAGGTACTTCATATTGCTTTGTTTTCTAAATATTGGTTTACAAAGAAAGCAGATTTTTCAATTTTTTTAGCTGTTTACAGTGATTCTTCCCAATCTAGCCCCTTCGCTGTCTACATGTAGGACGGGTATACCCGTCCCAGATTTACGTCAGCATATTTCAAAGTAAAACAAGACTTTTTGTAGATTTTTTTTCATTTGTATGCATTTATTATTTTTCTTTCTAAAAATTATAGGTTTTATATACATTTGTGAACAATAAAGCCTCTTAACTATTCTTTCAAATTCAAGGTGATTTCCAGGAAAGTGCCTTGGCAAATAAGTGTACATAACGTTATTGGTTCCTCGGCAGCGAAAGGGTTAATACACTGTAAACATTGTTGTACATATTTATAGAATTGTCATCAACCTGCGGTTGGGACATTTATTACTACGCAATAATCTTTTTTGAGTGTTTTATTTACTACAAATATAATTCTTCTTTATCATAAGATCATGCTAAGATATGTTTGAACAGGAGATTTAAACAAGGCCAAAATGAAACGAACGCCTTTCAATATAAATATTAGTATATTTAGCTTTTTACACGTCTTTTCATTACCGTATAGGATCAGCTGAAGCCCTCGGAATACATTGGTGCCTCAGGATTGTGTAGGAGTTAAACATGAAAAACATGCGTTATGCCTACAAATACAGGAACAGTTTTGAACCAATTACTAATTTGTTGTCGACTGATATGGACGAATTAACGTAAAAACTAGAAAAAGAAAATTATTCTGAACTTTTGTACCAATTACTTATACGTTTATTGAGAATTATTTTAAAATCTAGCAAAAGAAAAATGTTTTGAATACTAAACATTTTCAAATAAAAGGGAATAAATGATTTTTCCTACATGAATCGAAGGAAATGCCAACTTTGTCATTTTTCTTTTTATCGAGGAAGACCCAATGCCGACAACTCCCCCCCCCCACCTCCCACCTCCGGCTCGTGTATTATTTCACCTGGGTAGAACCACCAACCTTCCGTAAGAGAGCTGTATGGCTTCCTCACAGAAAGGTTTCAATTCCCCAAGCGAGGCTCGGACCCATATCGGTGAGGGGCAAGTATTTGAAGTCAGCGAACTTAACCATTGGGCCATGGGTGCTCCCTAACTTTGTCATTTATAGCATTTTATGATACTTAAGTTAAAATATGCATATTGTAAAAATAAAACGTGCCCAAAACCAAATTATTATTAACAGTTCTGATGACTAGTTCTCATTACATAATTACAACAAAGTTTGGTTTTGGAACGGAATCAGTATTTCACCGAGGCACAGTTTTAACCTACATCCAAACTATGTTAAAACAGCTCGGTCATTTAAAGGTAAGGACCGTTTTTCATGTTTCTTGAAGTCTTAGGAACTATTTCTTCTCCTTTGGAAAAATAGCATAAAGTAAAATTGATACACTAACATTATACATACAGCCATGCTTAGTTAAACTTATATAATTTGCATTGTACGTGTTATTATACACAGTTTTCTAGTAAATAATTTTATTTAGAAATTTAAGAGGTCTGCCCTGTTTTACAGACATTCGGGAGACATGAATCCGTGATGTGTTATGACAAACCTTTTTCTCTCAGTTGTTACGCTTTGTCCTAAGAACACATGGGTATCTAATATGAAGGTATTTCTCAACAATGGTTGTAAATGCGATATTCGCCACCTTTTACACTATCACTAATATCTCATGTTATTAACTCTGTCACAAACCTTGCCATATCTTACGGAAAACCCAAGAAGACAGGGTGTATATCCCAAACTTTCACACACAAATATTGAACAAAAATAGCACAAATACGATTACAACCGGTTTGTGTTTAGTTCCAAATTATGTTTCTGCGTCCAAGTACAGCATTTAAGACAAACTTCTATTATTTAACTATGTTTTCGTAAATTTCTACTACTAATGTCAGTTGCAAAAAATAAAAAGCTATTGATAACTTCAATTGTAGTTGCACCAGGTTATCCGAAGTGTATTGTTTTCAAAACCATGTTGTAGTTAGTGTATTATAACTGGCATACTACTATTACTACTACTATTAATAATAATTAATAATAATAATAATAATAATGATGATAATAATGAGAAGAATAAGAAAAAGAAGAAGAATATTGAATCTATACATATCTGATATAAAACAGAGCGTTGCTTTTTTTCGAACGCTTATAGGCTTCAAAATGTATATGTTTGTCACGTATTCATTCATTAGTGTCAATTTAATACTTTTAGTTCTCATAATTTTATATTTCATACATTTTGTTCCACACCGGTGTTAAGAAAAGCCGGTTTGTTAATTAAGATGAATCACACATTTCAATTAATTTGTAACTTCATCGAAAACAGACTATTGATATTCGTAAAAGAAGTGTTAGATAACTGCAGGAAAAGTTATAAGCTGCATGCCGCCGATTTACCTCCCTTCCATAATAAACGAACAGCCCGTCTAAATGAACAAAACAAAAGCACATGTTTTACATTTTCCTCTCTCTTTCATGTATCACCCATTTTTCTTTTAAGTTTCTCATAACCTTGAACGCTGATTACATGCTTTTGTTGTTACACTTAAGAAAAGAAAAAGGGCGATCTTTCAAATCACAAAAGAAATCCAATATCTTAATATCGATGTGAAGAAAGTCATCTAATTATGATTATACGTTGAGTGTCTAAAAGGCATGCTATAAATTTTGCTCAAACAAAAATATTTTGTTGGTTTGTTTCGAAATTGTCGATGGTTTCATGGACCTTTTATTTACGGAAAAATTTCAACGTTAACATTCATGTATGCATTTATTTTTAGTGACATGCCAAATAGAACATATAGTAACTCAATTGTATAAAACTGTATAATAGTTAAATGGTACGTGCGAGGTGAACTTTAACTTTCTTAATAATCGATATGAAACTGTTTCAAATCTATATATATTTAGCATGGTACTGTGCATAGGCCTACGCTTTTAGGCGAAGTTGGCTTTAGATTAGGTCTGATCATTTATTTAAAATCTCAACTATTTACAATTTATAAACATAAACAAAGACATAAATAGCATATAGCATACAAGTAATTAGCTATTGTGTATAGAATAACAATAATTCAATATTTACCAAAGAGTATTTGATATATCACAGTAATAATTAATACACTGTATTTTCAATGCGACTTAGATTATGTTGTAAATGTGTTGTGTTATTATAGGGACGGACCGATTTCTAATGCTGGTAAATCTTTTCTCCAACCCTTTTGTATTATCGTACTATTGCAAAGTTACGGAATGTATTTTAATGTAATGTAGTATTATATGTCTTGATGATGTTGGCGTGTTTTTGTTAATATATGAGCCGTGCCATGAGAAAACCAACATAGTGGGTATGCGACCAGCATGGATCCAGACCAGCCTGCGCATCCGCGCAGTCTGGTCAGGATCCATGCTGTTCGCTAATAGTTTCTCCAATTCCAATAGGCTTTAAAAGCGAACAGCATGGAGCCTGACCAGACTGCTCGGATGCGCAGGCTGGTCTGGATCCATGCTGGTCGCATACCCACTATGTTGGTTTTCCCATGGCACGGCTCATATATGTATCTTGATGTACATTTACTATCATATTGTGTGTGATAATTGCAATATAAAATGATTAAATTAAACCCAAGTGCCATTATAATTATTATTTGAAGTACATTCTAGCAGAATTAACATGAGTGATGTATGTGTAGGGTGTAGGAAAGGACAGAAGTGTATGTATGATCATGAGTGTCTGTTAATCATAATGTGTGTCGCCTAGCTTTGTATGTGTAAGAAAGGGGAGAAGTGTATGTATGATCATGAGTGTCTGTTTATGAATGTGTGTCACCTAGCTATGTATGTGTAGGAAAGGGGAAAAATGTATGTATGATCATGAGTGCCTGTTTATGAATGTGTGTCGCCTAGCTATGTATGTGTAGGAAAGGGGAGAAGTGAATGTATGATCACGAGTGTCTGTTTATGAATGTGTGTCGCCTAGCTATGTATGTGTAGGAAAGGGGAGAAGTGTATGTATGATCATGAGTGTCTGTTTATGAATGTGTGTCGCCTAGCTATGTATGTGTAGGAAAGGGGAGAAGTGTATGTATGATCACGAGTGTCTGTTTATGAATGTGTGTCGCCTAGCTATGCATGTACGCGAGTGCATATGTGTACTTAATCGTGTAAATCAACATTTTATGTGTTAATCAATTCCAGTTCGGATAAAATAATAAACACATTTTCTTAATTAACCTAAACGCAAGTATTTGTCTCTCCTGATTTAAGTAAAACAAATCAGACTGAGCAATTGTCTCTTGTTGGTAATTATGAAAGAATATCTAAACCTAGAAACATTGGCACTACTTATAAGGATAAAAGTTCCTACGTTCAAGTTTATTAAAACAGGTTTTGCAGTACAGCTGGCCATATTACATTTGATAAAATAACGTTCATTTTGTTTTCAGCCGAAACATATATGCTGAAAACTATCGTGCTTCGTAAAACTAAAAATTTAACATTCAGGGGTCTGATTGTACGTTAATTAGACAAAGCATATGCATTATAGCTTTAATTTTAGATAAGAACTATCACAATAAAAACAAACATTTAAAATATTTAGGTGCAAGAAAAAGTGAATGTTTGCATAAACCTATGTACACTTAACAAATATTTTAACGCAATACACAGGTTTTCGCCAAAGTATTTCAAATCACATGTTTTTAATCAACTCTTTTAAAATCTTAAACACACTTAGAAAAATGTAATATAAATGTCTTGTCAAAATGACTCCAATTCAAAATATGCAGTAAAATACGTATAATTACTTTAAAAACTCAACCCATTTTAAAGAGAAACCGAATAAATACGAAATAATATGGTATCTAAACTGATTTCAATGTATTTTTTCTCTAACTGCACTTTTATATAGTTACATGTGAGATAATATTAACGCCGTAGACCCCGTTAAAGATCCACCACAATCTAGGACATATTTTGTTACCCTACAGACATATTTTTTATCCTACATAAATTTATTGAAAATCATTGTTATAACAACAGGTAGGAAAATCAAACCTTTCCTTAAATAATGATTTTCAAGACTTCATCTGCGAACTTATTTAGTCAATCATTTTAAGTATAAAGACAAAGATAAATAACTTAATACATCTTACACCACAGAAATAAAGTGCGGTCTACGGCTAACAATATACATCAGGTATTGTGCATACTGCTATATTAATTATTTTTTAAAGTGGCTAGACATTTAACACAATGTCTTTGTTTAAAATATGCCATTGTCAGCTTGTGACTAAAAACTGGCCCATGAAACTTTTGTTTAATTACCGTCATAGAAACACAAAAGAATACAGTCATTCTGTGGTGGGTCTTAAAGGGCAAAATATTTCGAAAAAGGGTTGGGGTAAAACATCTAAACACTTTTAAAAGGATGCTTAAAATTAATATCGGCTTTTACTTCTTTTGTTTTATCCCAATGTTAGGGATAGGTGTACATGTAGATATTTAAACTAGTAACTGAAAGTGTATTCGAGAAGACTTTATTAAACAAACGTATATTTCGCAAATATATGCTGAAAAAGTTCAATATTTTTCTAGCTTTATCAAAACAAAGGTGTCATTGTACATTGTTTTATAGAGATTGTTCCTATGTAAAATCAAGTTTACTTCTTTAAATACTGAACTACATTATTTATCGACTTAATAAATAGGTTGTGGTCGTTAAATGAGTAAAATAATAAGAACAGATTAATTTTGTTGAAATTTATATGTGTCATTCACAAAATAATTGTCTGAACGAATGCCAAACTATATGAATATATCTGAGTAATGTAACCTTCTCCAAATATATTTACTCTGGGTGATTAGTAAAAAGAAAGAGTTGGGCTAGATTTGTTGAGTGTTTATAAATTATGCCTTGTGATAGAATCTAATATGTTAATTATATTTCTGGCTCAAATATAAATATTGTTCTTAGATAATGTATAACATTCAATATTTCACATCTTTGCATCTGGCATATTTCTGAATTAGATAAAATGTGTTGATGTTTTAGTGAAATGATATTTAAACTGATTTCAGTGTGTGCATATTTTAAGTATTTACATTACTCTTTCATCAAAGTTACGCTGTCAAATATTTGACACAGGATGTGGATCAATTTAGGTGTGCAGTAAATAGTAACTGATGTTAATAGCTCAGTATCAGATAGTTTGAAAAACAATTACATTCTCGTTGAACGATACTCTTGTAGGTGGTCGCTCTGAATCATCTGTGGTCCCTGCTTCTTTTCCTGTTTGTTTTTTCAGTGCCTTTTTCTTCATCCCAACTGCCAACTGGGCATTCTTTTCTTGAATCTTTTTCCTGTTCCTTGCTCGAACCTCCAACCTTTTTTTCATTTCTGGTGTTGTCCGCGAGTAATTTTCGTAATCGAAATGCATTTTCTTCGAAAGCTTTGGCCACAGGTCCCTTCCACCATACAGTGAACTAGCAGACTTAATTCTTGTAAGGCTATCTGCTGGAAATGGCGAAGGACCTCCAGTAATCACGTTGTTATTATGATGTTTCCCAGTAGGAGTGTATGAGTTTTCTTCATTATTTATAGTTAACAATGGTGGTCTTTTATCATGCAGTGGTGCTTTCATCTCTTCCTCGTGAGTTACGTTTGCTAGCTTGACCCGGTTAATAGTGTCCGTTTCTCTGTCAGGAGGTAGTACAGATGTATTAAACATTTTTGCTGGTTCTGCTGGTCCTCTTTTACACATCTTTAATTCAATTGTTTTAGGAGGATCAATCTTTTTAGTCGCTGCACTTGGCGGGACTGGTAACCGGCGTTTAGTCTTTTGAGAGTTGTCCATCTTGTTTGTGTCCGCAGAAATACTTCCTTTACTTCTCTTTTCTCTCTCTAGTTCAATGCGCTCAGCCGCCGTCAGTAGCGCATTTTCAGTAAATAATTCAGTTCCAGGGACCTCTTTGAAAGAAGACGTGCGTGAAACAGATGGGAACTTCTCGCTGTCAGTTCGATGTAGCTGTCCTGCATGTGTTGGTGATTCCTTTCGTGCCGTTCCAGGTCTCACAGAATGCATGTACTTATTACGAATAGTTGCCACTGGGGAACCAGCTCTTGGTTGTGGCGACATTTGTCTTACAATGATAGTCTGATTTTCTTCTTCTTCTCGCTTTACTTTTTCTTCCTCCTTATGTTTCTTAAATTCCTTGAAATCTCTTAAAATAGCCGATGTAGGTCGGGATCTGTCAAATACTGGGACTGGATTTTCGGTCAGTGATACTTTATTGTGTTCTTTTGCTAATTCGACTTTTTCCTTTCGAAGTGACAAGCTCTTCCACGAACTAATTACGTCTGTCGCTTCTTTTTTCACCATTTTTCTCATTTCGACTTCATTTCTACTTCTCAGATACACAGTGGACGGACGATTTGGTGTTTCCGGTAATGCTCGGCGCAACGATACTTTTTGCACCTCCTTCGTTGTACCGGACTTTGTTCTTGGTGTTGTGGGCAATACCCGATGCTTTTCAAATTTTTCCTTTTCTTTCTGTCGCATTAGAATCAAATTCTGACCCATGTCGAAGACAGTCAGATTTGGATTAATATCGGACGACTCGTTGTCGCTTTCCGCGTCTAATCCCGCTGGAGGTGCAGTAAGTGTACTAAGCCTGTCTTCATCGTTTGGTTTATATTTGAATTTCACATGTATGCCCATTGCATCTTCAATACTGGGGAAGGATGTCATGTCCTGCGGTTTGTCGTCTTTGCTTTCGAATTTCAGTTCGGTATAAGATTTTTCTCCAAATATATTAACCCTGGGTGATTTGATTTCATTAGAATTATCATGATGTGCTATTGGTGGAAATTTGAACTTTAGTTCATCTTTGTAGCTCTCGATCTGTCGGAGTGATCCTAATGGTCTTGGGGCATTTAATTTTGCAGAATTCCTTCTCTCTAATTCATATAATTCCGGTTTATCTGACACTGGGCGCGGCTTTTTCTGTTTCTGTGATTTGTAGTGTCGTTTGAAACTTTGCTTTTTGTACACATACTGGTAGGCTAACTGCGCTGTGAAGTCTTCGCGCATGACTTTCAGATCTTTTTCTGTCTTTCCTTTGGTTGACTTTTCTTGCTCTATCATGTGCTTCATTTCCTCAACATGTTTTAGCTGCAAATGATCATTTTTCACTTTAGTATTAATCATTGATGCGTTTGACATCTGCTGTAGGGCATGGTACTGAGACTCGAGACCATGATACCCACGATAAGCCGAAGCGAGCTGACGTTTTGACATTTGCCCATCACGTGTTATGTTTCTGAAATTGAAACAGGCTACAGTTTAGTGGAACTCCACGTAAATAACATTCGTTCTTTACGATTATGTTTGAGAAATAGTTTTACTTACTACGAAAGTGTCCGTTTATGTACAATTTACTTGTGAATTACATTTTTTTTTCTCTATTTCTTATCATGGATAATAAGGATACAGGCAAAAAATATTACATAATAAGTCACCCTTTACTGAGATTCCAACATTCTCAATACATATTGCATATCATTCTCATTGTACTGAAGACAGATACTATCATTTATTCTAATTGAAAGGATCAACGTTTTATCAAATTTCTTTGTATACACATGCAATTTGATTTGTCCCTTACCTTCTTCGGGCCTCCAGTCTCCGATATACGACCTGAATGTCTACCTCCTTCAAAGTGTTCTGCAGGTCCGACATATTTGTTTAAACTGTCTTTATTGTCCTGAGCCCTTATTGCGTTTGCGAGAAATTGCACACCAGTACTTTAATGAAACCATAAATTTCCAATGTTCGTAGAAGGATTAACTGTCTCTACCACGGTCTTTCAAACACCTTTAAAGTCGTGTTCTAAAAAAGACACTACTTATTCTTTCGTATACACGAATTTAAATCTTCATATGACGACAAAAACTACGGATATCAAATTTGTTCCAGCACACAAAGGTTTTTTTTTAATCACAACACAACAAAGAATGTACCATATATCTCTGCTAATTATCAAACATATTAACAGTCAATCGATAGTGGTTTTTACCATCCATCATTTTCCTGTATCTACGTTAGATTGTACATGTATTAATAGCTGTATTAATAAGAGCAAGTAGTCACTATGAACAAAATATTAAATTCGACTAAATGCACAATACAATATTCTAAATATGTGTGTATAATTCCATTTTGCAGTGTCTAACTGCGCAATATCAACTATTTTGAAAGTGACATTTGTTTTTTGAAAAACTATTTCATACAAAAATAAAGTATTGAAATTTAGACTATGGAATGGGAAAAAGGATTGATTTAAGGTCAGTTTAAACTAGCTAATAAGTATATCTTTATTGTTAACTGTTATTGTTAAGTCGGAAAATTAAAATGATTTAGATGTGAAAAGAACAAAGAAGGAATTCTACTCTTTTATTTTTGTACCGTGTGCAAAAGGAAAAAGAAAAGTAAATTATAAATAAGTAGCTATAATTATTCTCACGATATTGACAAACACATTATTTTAAATATTAACATGAAAACAATGTCTCCTTATCGCTGATAAATGAATGTGTACTTTTGTTTGGTAATATATGTATTAAGTAAAGACTGAATATGTACGTTTGTGTCAGTTAAACAAGAAACTTTTTTTTATTTACTGTTGTAAATCGTTCAATAATGACAACAAAAGTGATGAACCTACAAGCATAGTGTTAACTTTTTTCTTCATATCGTCAGATGGCATCTACATGTATCTCGCCTAAATGAAAGTGGGTGAGATAGCTAAATCCTTTTCGCATTATTTCATCATAAATACATAACGAGCTGAAATTTATTATACCTACATACAGGTAGAGTTTTTGTATAATAATAATGGATTTAATGTGTAAATGCCATTGTTTCATTTTACAAATATGGTAAACTATTTCGCCATAAGGTGAAACTGAATGCTTGAAATTGGTGCTAATTCATTAACAAAGTTGAAAAAGTTGTGCTTTTCACCTCAAAAGAAATAAAACAAAAAAGCAATAGATGAACTGTATTGAATTTACACATTATATTATGGGTTTCATGTTTTAATAGCCATAATGACATTGTATGAATCTTTGTGTAAATCGCCGGACCATGATGTGTACTATATGACCCGTCTATATTCGAACAAATAAGTCAGATCATTAAAATGAAACAGATTTTTTATGATGTCATTAATACAACATTTATTGAATGGCTGGCTAGCCAAAATAATTGAAATAATTGCTTACTGGTCCTTCAGACCTTGGGCAACAATTTTGACTATTTAGCGTCTATCCATTCAATATATACATTTCATAGTTCATGGATAATGATAAAGCTAATTAAGCAAAGAAATTAGAAATTAAACGCTTGAAATGATGATACTTAACCCTTGAATTCTAAATTTCAGGTTCGTAGTTTGTAACGGTTATAGGTGTGTTATAGAGGTTTAGCTTATCATTTCCAAATTATATAATGTAGGATTTCTATGAAAAAAATGACAATTTTGACAGACTAGTATGTTTGATTTACCTACGTTACCCACAAAAAATATTTATTCAGCTCATAAAAATCTTTCTGGCATCTTCATCTTTATATTGAAATTACAAATTACAAGCGAAAAGCGGACAGACCATCGCTACCCTTTAATTACAATCGTCAGGAAAATGAAAAAGAAAGTGTAAGTATCAAAGAGCAAATTCATTTTATCCTATTAAATAATGGTAAATAAAATGTTGCATGTTTAATCAAATGAAAACTTTACCTGTAAAAATATGTGTATATGATTTATATATCTTACTTGTCTATAAGTTAGTTAGTTATGTGTGGGTGTATGTGTTTGTCTTTGGTACATGAATGTCTGCGCTACTGTGGTTTACATTGTAGAATAACTGTGATTAAGGAACGTAGCATTCCCTTTGTATATTCATCCTTGTTCTACTTTCTCCTTCACCCCCCCCCCTCCCCCACCCCCTTTCTACCCCTTACCCCTTCCTCCTCCTCTATCTATATTTTGCCTAAAATTAAAATGTACTTGTTAGATTTTTGAAGCAACCCGTCTGTTATATTTTTCCGTTACAGCTTCTTTTTGCTGTGGGTCTACTCTGCAAATGCGTGGCTCTGAGGCTGTGTTTGTGGTGCTCTGTGCTTCCGAGAAATCTATCCTTACCTATTATCTTTTGATATAAATTTTCACAAAAATCAATCTATTTATTGTGTTTCGTGACCTTTTAAAAATTGGATGGGGATCGTATAATGGGTACAGGTGATACATGTATGGTTACTTAAATTCATTTCATAACATTTACAAAAGGTTTTCCTAAACATACACCAAATTTCAGAAATATACCACAAATAAGTTAAGGTATATTGCCCAAAAGTTTGCCAAAAAGGTTTTCATTTTTTAAGTGTAAACACAGTAATTTTATCATCCACTTGCTCGAACTTGGTAATGTTTCCTTTTGAGAAGGATCAACGATTCTGTATGCAAACATATGCAATTGTTATAACTACAAGTACTGCTATGTAGGACAGTGGAGTTGATAGTTACAATATATGTAACAGAAAGTCTGACAGCGTTTTTTGTAGGAAATAGAAATACCGTAGTACGGTACTTATTACACAACGCAAACAATAAAGGATGTGATGTCACATGATTTACAGATTAAGTCTTGAGCAGAGCCAATTGCACGTATTGACTTCAGCTAAATTCTTGCGAGTAAGCTTATCAAAATACAATTTTGCAGCAACGTCAAAATAATGTAATATAATGATTAACAACGTGACATTATGGACACGTAATCACTATACCACTGATATTGGTTCAAATATCAATAAATAAATATACCAGCCTCTGGAATTGTTTAGACTCGATAATTACAATGATAATAATTTTGTAAAATGCTTCATCCTCTGTTGATCTTAATTTTCTCAGGTCGAGACATTTTAATATTGACCTGCTTGTTGTATTTTTTTTTCGAGTTATGGAATCATTGGTATTGTTTGACAGTTTTATTGGTTCAATTTGTGTTCAAAAAGTAATGACAATTGTGCAGGAATACGGTACACAGTACAGACTTTAAATCGGAGCATATTCCGGTAACATAGCAAGCACGATTATGAGTTCGTTCCAAAATTGTCTGACAATAAGCTATCACATGTACTTCGGGCCAGTCGTTGGTTTCTTATGACGTATTTCTCTTTACCAAGAACGCTCTACTCTGTTGATATACATCTGAAATGTATTTTAAAAATTTTCGTATTTTAACATGTACTGATTTGATATAGCATGTATCATTCAAATACTTCCTGTATTGTTTTAACTCAATGCCATGTCTCTTACGGTTGGTTTGCAATGAAAGGATTGGATAAATGTTTGTTTAAGAACGTGAACGATATGTACATGTATAAAACGTGCGTTTCTACAATAAAACCTACATGTAAAAAGACAAGACGTTTATCTTACTCAGGAAGGTATGTTCATTTGCAGCTAAATGAGAGAGGAATACATTTCTTCATGGATTTTGCCAAACATTGGCACACATTCGTTTATGCTCAGTATCTCGAAAAAAATCTTTATAATGATTTCGAATGACTTTCACTTCAACAAAATATACATAATGTTCGCGGGAAGATTTGTTTGTTTGTTTTGGGTTTAACGCCGTTTTTCAACAGTATTTCAGTTATGTAACGGTGGCAGTTAATCTAACCAGTGTTCCTGGATTCTGTACCAGTACAAACCTGTTCTCCGCAAGTAACTGCCAAATTCCCAACATGAATCAGAGGTGGAGACGAATGATTTCAGACACAATGTCTTTTATCAAATCGTCACGGAGAATATACGCCTCGCCCAGGGCTCGAACTCACGACCCCGAGATCCATAGATCTGAGCTCTCCCTAATGAGCTAATGAGCTCAGAAATCATTTAACTTAAGTAAATATCGACCAACAATCAGCAGCGCGAAATCATCAGTATCAAGATAGGAGAAAAAAATGAATCTGCATTGATGATGTTCAAAATAAAAAAAAAACCTATCTTAACCCTTATCATGCTGGACACGATTGATTCTGCCTTTGCGACAAGTGTAGAACATGATCAGCCAGTATCTATTTAGAGATATTTTAAACCCTAAAATCATATTTGAAAATATGAATGATTTCTTGTTACTGTATGTAGCTGAACAGTAGAATGATTTCTTGTTACTGTATGTAGCTGAACAGTAGTGTATGTTGGGTTTTAAATAGTACGCATCTAAAACAGGGTACAGCTAAGCACAGTATCTAAATTTGTACTAGCACTGAAAAATTGGAGCTTTATTATTTAAAACGTGACTGCTATACATGACATTTAATTGTGAATATATGTTTACAAACCCGGCCTCCGTGGCCGAGAGGTTAATGTCGCTGACTTTGAATCACATGCCCCTCTCCGATGTGGGTTCGAGCATCACCTGGGACATAGAATTCTTCATGTGAGGAAGCCATCCAGCTGGCTGACAGAAGGTCGGTTGTTCTAACAAGGTGTAACAAGGTGCCTGCCTGTGATAAAGTAATGCTCGGAGGGGCACCTGAGGTCTTCCTCCACCATGAAAAGCTGGAAAGCCGCCCTATAACCTGTAACTGTGTCGATGTGATGTTAAAGTCAACAAAATCTTTCTACGAACACTATCTATTTAGTCAAGTTAATTTCATTTGATGAGGATTTTCTACATATAAAATTAGTACCTAAAATCAATAATTTCAATTAAAGATGGGCATTAAATATCTTTAAACGAATGAAATTAAAACAGAAAATTCCATTCCGATTCAAAAATCAAACACAGCGTAAAATTAATCCAATTTTAATTACGAGTTTTGATAAAGTTCACATAAATTGCTCGGTCAAATTAAATTTCAGTTGTGAACAGCTACAAAATCGAACCTCAAGTCTTGGTCTATTATCACCGATAAAGGTAGACCAATGTTGTTACGACATCATTGCGGATATTTGGGAATTTCTACTCTTGTTTTCTCTTCCTTTATTTTTAAACGGCTTAAGAGAATTAAGCCTAACTAAGCTGTGTCTGGTATTGGAACCTTCCTGGTTAGGAGTTAGACGGTCTATTTCTACATCTACACGTCTTATGAAACAAAAATATAGGAAAAAGCAGTGTCGTCTAGAATCTGCACACTTCGTCTGCATATTGAAAAATATACATCTTATAGTTATAATGCATTTATTTATATGTGCCCTGGTGGATTGTACGTAAAGTGAAATGTGTCTACTTTCAAAGTGAAATTCCAATCAATTCAGATTAATTTCTGCTAAATTTGATAATTATATAAGAAATAAAGTTCAAATCAAATTAAGGAAATAAGCATATATATTTCCCATTAGATCTATCAAATATACATCAAAGATAATTGTGAGAATGAAATTGATTTAAGAGGATATTTATTTTATCAATTTATATTGTAAATATAGGAATATGTGCCCTTAATTATATTATTGGATTTTGCAGATATAATCGGATTTTTCTTTTTTGTTATAATTGTTTTCATTTTCTACATTTATTGCCATTTGTGCACTTTTGTCTAACACATAATATTCTGTCATTGCTACTCTTTCTGTACATACATCGCACCTATAACATTTCATTGGAACGTGTAGAATTTCATGAGTGAGAAGGTATTTTTAGCAAATCGTATTTATGTTTGAAGTTACTACTTACCAAATTCCCGCTTAGCTCAAAAGGGAAAGCTCAGCTCTATGGAACACGGGGTCGTGGGTTCTGATTCGTTTGGAGAAGTTGGCAGTTGCTAGTACACTGGTTAGGCTAACTGCCCGACGTAACGTCGGTAAATGGCGTTGAACGCAAAACACAGAAAATTAAAAATAGATCTTTAGATCAATATATATCCTTATAAGCTGACACTGACAGGGCATTCTATGACGTTTTGTAATTTTATGCTATTAGATTTCTATCTTATCATACATGACTTTGATTTTTTTATATGATGCGATAAACTTAATGTTAACTTTGATATAAACATAATATATGCCGTTCTGTGAGGAAAGTAGCCATTTGGAGAGCACTACAGGAAGAGCAAAGCCTTAATGCATGCAAACTACAAAACAAGCATAATATTACTGTATTGAACATGCAGTTGTAAAAAAAAATATATCCCGCTTCGAGTGCGGGAGGTCGTGGGTACGCTCCCTAACCGCGTCATACCAAAGGCGTGAAAAATGGTACAAGTAGCTTCCTCGCTTAGCGTTATATAATATTCTATAAAGTTGGGCATAGTGCCCACTGCTACAAATAGACGACTGAAAAATGCGAACACTCACACTTATATCCATAAGAATGTTCATGCTAATATCTTAAGCATTTACTCTACGTATCAAATATGATATTTAAGAAATAATTCAAAGAAGTATGGTATCAACAAACTGTCGTTGCAAGCTTATGTGTCTATTTTATTGAATTATATTGTATTCAGACTAGTTCTTAAATAAAACAATATTCTAATTAGCAAAATATTTACACTTGGGAGCACAATTTGCAAATGTAGAAATGTAAGTTTTCTTCATGAGAACCAAAATACACACTCAAATTAAATGTGTATGGTGTATTTTTCAGCGCCTAGTTACTGGTACAAATCTCATTTTGCTTCTACGCAAATAGTGCGCATATTTTGGTTTGTCGTGAAACAAACAATAAAAACATACCATTTGCACATTTATTGGACATATATCTTGGGAATTGTTTCAAATGTAACAGATGAAAAAGAATGGTACCTTAGTAAGGAAACAAGTGAATATTGAAAAAAAAATGTTTAAAACTAAAACTAAATATGTTTCACGTTCTTGTTTGAGTTGCCTTTAGCAAGCTACTTCAAATCAAAACACTGTAACAGTGCATTTTATATATTGACGCTAGAAATTCGTTCAAACATTGACAAAGTAAAATCTAGCTAAACAATAGACAACAAAGACTAAGCAAATGTAGAATGAAATACTGTCGGTTCCGCTTTGAAACCACAAAGGAGAGTGTACGGTACACCAAACGTTTCATAACGGAAACAGACTACACTCTCCAGTAGTCATTGTATGAATGTATTTATGGTTCAATAAATATACACACAAATATATACACAAGGTGAAAAATAAAATAGAGACACGAGAACGAACAAACAAGAAATGAAACACAGTGCAACATCGCCTTTGAGCTGTCAGTGGCAAAAACACCACTGTGAGTTCAAATTATATTTAAATCGAACAGTGAAAAAAAAGTCATCTCCGTATTGTTTTTCTTTTCCTTCGCATGTAATGGTAATAAAATTCACGATTTATAGACCACAGAAACGCTCGTCTAAACGTATGTAAACGCAAAACTAAAGAACCATACGTTGGGGAACATAAAACATTTAGAAGAGTCGGGTTATAACTTTGTTTAATGATTAACTAAAAAGTAGACAAATTACCATATACCTGCTCGTTGCAAAGTTCACTTTGTGTATGCGAAACTATTCAAGGCTCTTTTTTTTCTTAAGTAAAAGACATACGCTTAAAATAAAAATTTAAGATAAGGGATGTTGATTGTTTTTCTAACGTTGCCATAGTTATTTACATTATGGATAAGCAAACATCTGAGTAAGAACTAGCCATAGATTATTTTGATCAAGTGGTGTGCATATAAACAAGTTAGTTAGTCTAAGAGCACGGATTCCTGTGTGACACGAATCACGGTAATTATAGAGCTCTAGTTAATTCAATGTGCTCTTTGCATCGAGATTTCATGTATTTTACATTTACATTTCACATTCTTGGCCACTGTTCCGGTTGTTGGCGTTAAAGTGATCGCAAATGGTAAGAAAGGTTTTACTCAATTTACTTTAGAGTCTATCGACTATCTATGGATACATGTTGTCAAGAAGAACGCGCACAGGGATTACAATTACATAATGCTGACTGCCTAGATTTATTTATGGTCCAAAAAAAAAGAAAAGAAAAATATCAAACAGGGAATGCCACGCACCAAAAACGTAGCCTCCAAACGAAACCCCCAGCACGCAGACGCGTGCACCACACACACACACACACACACACATACACACACACACCCCAAAGCCAACACATAAGGGCAAAACGAACAATACACACGCACACAAAGCCAACACATAAGACGAAACTAACAAACAAAGGAACACAGTGGGGCACCGCCTTGGAACGGTCAGTGGCAAAAACACCACTGGGGAGCTTAAACCGGTTTATGGTGCACCTTACCTCACTCTTACCCCCACCATGTTCCAAAGACATGGGACAGTGTAAATAAAAGTAATCCCCTCCAGGTGAATCTCTTACACACGTAATGGAAACAAAAAGGCATGGCATGTAAAACACAAAAATGCTCGTGTATAAATATAAAAAAAAAACCTTAGGAAACAAAAACGTATGTACTCAATGCCTTTTCAGAAGACAGAGTAACAAGAGAAACACCCTTACGGGCCCGACGAAACAGGCCAGAAGACAAATATCAAAACAGTTCAGTCCTGGTAGGATTTAAAAACTGCTTATCATAGAGTCCTCCCCCTCTTCCGTCAGACGCAATCAAAGAGGGAAGCGTAGTGTCCAACTGTAAACGGGTTGAACACTAAACATGCGGTATGTCTCAAAACAGTTGGGTCGTAACCTCTTTTAATAAAACGTTTGATAATCTTTCCAAATACATTTGGAAAATTACCGTGACCCAAGATCTTACGAAGTTTGTAAACCACATCCCCATAAAAAACGGGTTTAGAAATACCTTCTCGCAGAAGTGTCTTTAAATTACTATTGAATTTTAAAACTAAATCAGAATTACGAAAATAAAATTTAGCAAAATATTTACGCAATTTGTAATAACGGTAGCCTTGCTGAAGAAGTTTACCTGTAATATATTGATTACGTTCATTGAAATGCTTGACATGACTACACGCTCTGGCAAACCGAATTAATTGAGAAATATATACCCCATAAGATGTAGCCTGAAGTACAGCCCCATGTCGCTGACAATATCGATTAGTATAAAAACAAGCATCATGCTACCGTGATCTCTTCATAGAAAACCACTTTCAATTTCGGTGAAGAGTTTATTGTGTGTTTTGCTGCAAGGGTAAATTAACAACTCTTTGTATATGTCATTGCCAATCTATTCAAATAGATTAATAAAATCTATAAGAAATTCCTTTGAAAACAGACTGCAACCAAGCAAAGTAGTAGCTGACTAAATTTGATGGAATCTGTTTATTAGAGGTAATGAACTGTGAAACATCCCTCACGCCCCATAGCACCGGCTTATGCGGAACTGAATGAAAAATGAAAGGACTCCAAAGGCTCTGGTTTATTTCTTTTGTTATTTGTTTGGCATGCGCTCTCGTAATTTCTACAGAGAGGTGGTTTCAATTTTCGCCATTATTCTGCACGCCAAATTAAAGAGAAAATTCAACCAACATCTAAGCAACATTCTTGCTGAAAATGAATCAAGATTAATAAAGTTTCATTCCTTTAATCTGCTATTTAACCCTAAGAAATTATAATGGTCCTCGTCATTCGGGGTCGGTCACGTTTTATTTCGTGAAGATCTATCGCGAAACGTCGCTGATTACCTGAAACCTTTTACCTGTAATATAACCAAACTAAAGATATCGACGAAAGATGACAGAGGTCCAACGAGGGAACCATTGTAAACCTCTAGTATGCGAGAATGTCCCAAGAGGGAATTTAACACCTAATTGTCAAGAAGTCCAACTCTAGTCCCATCAATACTATAAAAAAAAAATCAGCAAAGCAAATTCTAAAACATTACTTTTTAAAGCAAAAAATGCATATTCGGTTCTCATTATACCTGAATATTGCACCATTTATCATTAATTTGTTTTCAACAATGACAGCTATATGATCATTAACATTAACTATAACCATTTTGCCAAATTGCAGGGATATTATATTCGCAAAAAAGTTACTACAGCAGTGTTATATGATTTGTCCTGGAACTTAACAAACATCGGAATGAAATCAAGCATCTCAGATACTTGCATGCTCTTCTACATGGTATGCAAAAACGTGCGGCTGGGTATATTATAAAACCATTTATACATCAAACACGATTCTGTTCTTTTCAAATATCCGCTCTTAGGAAATGTAGGAAGGCAAAAACAATTGTGTAAATACTGACGTCTCCATTTTTCATTCAGTGGTAAACACGCAAGTATTTGTCATTCATCTTGTATTTTATGTTCTGCTTAAAATTAACATGTAACAGAATGAACTGTTGTTACTCTGCCTAGAACAGGAAAAGATATTTACGTTGTATTTTTCTGGTCATGTAAATTATTTCCTAATTTTAGGAACTCGGTTTTATAATCTGCACATGATGTCGTCATCATAAAACTCAGTTTTATTTGATAAGCTGACCTGCTAGTATTACATTATTTGTCACTGAAGCAGTGGTTGTGGGTCATGCTGTCTGTAAATTAAGGTTGATCGAAACCCAACATTTGTCTGACTCTATCCAGATGGAAAAGGTAAACTTAAACTTCGCTTAATCCAGCGTAATGCAGACTGTTTTGTTGTTTTGTTTTGTTTTTAATTTTTGCTGACACACCGCTTAAACCATATCGTATCGCATGTCAAATTGTTAACATTATACTCTTACTATATTATTATGTTTTGTTTTAAATACTATCATCCGTTTCCAGCATCACAATTGCTTGTTCTTCTTATGAACACAATTTAAAAAAGCTATTTAATTCAAGCAATCTTCTCAGGAAATCTATGTCATGTAAAACAGGTGCATTGAAAGTTCCTGATATGTTTCTTGTGTTTTGACTCGTATGATAAGATAAGAACAATTCCAAAATGTCTTCGGTCATTTGTTTAAATTTACCAAACGATCAATAAAAAATAGGCTTTATTGCGTCTGTTCATGAGAGACAACACCCCTCACGCCACCAAGTACTTGCCTACACTGAACCATAAAAAGGACTGTGAGAATTGTATGGCCGCCACATGGCACTGTATGGCCGTCACATGGCACTTTAAGACCGCTGTTGAGATACCTAATAAAATGTATAAAAAGATACTTTGGATGCATAGAATGCAAACTATAGCTACCTAAAATATAAGCAATGTGTCAACTGAATACATTTTCTCATGGTATCATTTGAAAGAGCTGAATCTACTGAACAAGAAAATAAGATGACCATAATAATATGCACGAATCACTACAGCCATGTCTTGTGACTGCGAAATGATAAATAGTACACTGTTATAACCGGAATTCTGTTGAAGTATCATTGAAAACTATAAAGTAAAAAAAAAACACAATCTGTAACATATTTTTGCCATGAAATTTATACATGTATTTTCTTTATAGTAGACAATACACTTTCAAATAATACCAAAATTATATGAGTTTACCAGGCATCAATATCTGATATATTTTAATAGCGCTGTTATAACTTGTTTATTTGTGGACCGGATACTTTAAACAAAACAATGTAAAGCTCTTTGGCAATATCAAACGACAAGCAGCATCAAACACTAATCCTATCATTCATTGCTTTACAACAACGGCAGTTATATTACCATCAATTAACAGCTCTTTGCCAGATTATTATGACATTTTACACACTAAAATATCTCTTACGCTAAGTTTAATTAATTCTAATATGAAGGGGACGAAACAAATTAAAAATCAAGTAAATCAGATTTCCAAGGTTTTATGTTCATTTACGCTCATAAGAATGTTCACAGAATATATTTTCTAATATACGTGAAAAATGCAGACATGAAAGATCCGCAACACTCTCCTATTCTAGCAAAAAAATGCTGTCTTTTTGTGCGTTCCGTGCCAAAGCGTAAACGTATAACGGCCACAGAAAGGATATTCCAAATGGAAATGACGTCAACGTAAAAAAAAAACAAAAAAAAAAACTCAGATATTCCTGCGCATTTCATGGAAATTTAGTGACGTTGAGGGATAATGTGTTCATAATCAATTTCAAACATAGAAGTTGTAATAGGAAACTTAAAAGTTACAATCTGAAAACTAGAATTTTAAAGGGTACCAGTGATATTGGTATACAGTTACAAAGAAATTATAACAAAGAAGGAACCAGAAATACAGGTTTCCTTTTAACGACAGGAGAGCGCTTCAGTTTAGACTACTTCGGGCTATCTCAGATAATATCTGAAATCTACCCCCCAACCCCTTATGGAAGACACATTTTTGTTTAAAGGGGATATTTTCCTGCAGTTGTCGAGGGGGTCTGTCTCAGGGGGGTGGGGGTCAGGAAATAGTTTGTCCAAGGGGGCCTTTTAGGGAAAAATTCTTCCATAGATTGTCTTGGGGTGCCTGTCCAGTGGGGTCATTTATAACAGAAGGTCCAGGGTCCCTGGGATTTCAGGAAAAATGCCTTCCATAGATTGTCCAGCGGATGTCTGTCCAGACAATAAGTCATGCGGGGTGTTTTCGGGGAAAATGTCTTCCATTAATTATCAAGGATGTGCCTGTCCAGGGGGGGGGGGGGGGGGGGGTCTTTTCCGACGGTTTGTCCATGGGAGTCTTTTGAGACAGCTTGTCCAGAGGGTGGTTTCAGGAAAACACCTTTCATAGGTTGTGCAGGGAGTGCCCATCCAGGGAGATCTTTCGCGACGGCTTGTCCAGAGGGGTCTTTTGAGACTAGACGGCTTGTCCAGGTGGTGTATTTCAGGAAGAATGCCTTCCATAGGTTGTCCAAGCGGATGCCCGTCCATATGGGGCCTTTGGAGACGGCTTATTCAGGTGGGGGAGTCTTTTTCGTGAAATATCTCTTCCATATAGGTTGTCCAGGGGGTGCCTGTTAAAGGGGTCTTTTCAGATTGGGGTGTTTTTCAAGAAAAAAATGCCTATCTCCGCGAGTAATACATTGCTTCAGTTATGAGTATTCCGTCTCTTGTGTCAGACTATTTCTTTACTTTATAAGATACATGTTGTGAGAACACGAATCACATATGATATTTTTGAAGCATACCCAATTCATAAACTAATGCAGTGAACTGAAACCTTAATAAAATTTATCTAAAGTAGGGTCTACTTATCTTTGTAAATAATTTGTCATGTTAATACCTGTTAATACATACTTTTCCATAAACAATCGCCTAAGATATTATACACAAAATGAAGTAGTTTCTACTTTTATGAACATATTTCTTTCGATTTTACACAAATAGTCATAATTATAAGATCCTTATTTTTATTCTTTCCAGTGATTTATAGCTCTTTTAAGACAATATAATATTATATTAATATAACCTTTAAGTGCATATGATTTTCCTGCAAATACATCTGAAAAAAAGTGGAAGCGCAAATTAAACATACAATCGAACTCATAAGTATTTATTTACTATATACATTTTTGTTAGTAAACGATTTATACATTTATCTATCGTTGAGAGAGTAAAATTATAGATTTTAACAAGAATTATTAAGACATGCGGAAAGTTACTTGATTAAAGATCATGATAAATATGTATGTAGAACAATCAAATGTACAAGACACAAAAGGCAAATAAACACATTTAAAAGATTACTAAAACGGTAGCATTGGTTTAATTATAATCGGAATTTTCTAAATACATGTGCCAGGGCCCTATAACTGTCACTTTTATCGGATTCGTGTCTTTTGGATAGGTTTTGTGTACACAGAATAATAGCTTTTCTTTATTATTCTAACTTAAGGCACAATTTAAATATTAATCTTAATAAAACGGCAATGGCCTACCTAGAAAATGAGATCTAATGCAACGGTTACAAAATGTGAAAATCGTGTACCTTAAAAACTATCGATATGCTCGATTTCAAATGGAAAACAGCAAATATAGTGTTTCGAAGTAACAAACCCTTAAACTTACTAGATCTAATATATAAATTATTTCTATTGGTTCAGAAATAAAACTTGCAGAACGGATAAGTGGAATGAGGATATATCCGAAACAAAATGTACAAGAAAAATCTAAAAGCTCGAGGTGGTCTCATTCAGTCTTTCGAATTTGTTAACAAGTCTTTTTACACACGAAGATATCATACTGACAACTATATCAAGGATCACATTTTGCCATCATTCTTTCGTAATTTTTTTTTCTTGTAAATATTTGCTCGTATGTAAATACCTACTGGTCCGTCACTTTTGTCACTTTGGCTAGTCTAGAAAGCACGTGATATTATTATTATTATTACACCAGATTTGTTGAGCGCCCTTTTCATATGTAATATACGTTCAAAGGCGCTTTACAATTAAACATGTGACACATCGCAGATATGTAGGAAAATAACAAAACATGACATATGCAATCACAAAACTGAAACTGAACAATTTGATTAAACGCCTTTTTTTATAAATGATATTTTCAATGGCGTTGTACACAATAATAAAAAATAATAGTTATTACAACAATATCATAAATGAACACTGATAATATTTACAGTCTTATTGTAACAAACAGCCATGACCGCACCCCCACCCCTGAGGTCGTTTTACCCCTATTGCCAATACCAGTGCTTTAAATATCTGGTACGCCCAGACGGGCTGCATATAGTGGTTCAACCTCCCGGTAAATGGTGCCATCATGTACTGTTTTAGATAGAAATATCACACATTTCAAGTGAAACTCAAGTCTTGCGAAAAACACACACATAGAACGTCATAACCCTTAAAATGTGACATGATGAAATAAAAGATGGATTGTCAATTTAGTTAATTACATGATGAATTGTACAGTTAAGAGACCTTCGTCAGCGACGAATGACTTGCTGTAATTCTCTATTACAAAATTAACAATGGCATATTTATTATGAGTAGAAACAGTCACAGTTGGTATCTATGTGTTGTAGAAAATTTTGAAAAGGTGTGTTTTGAGAGCTCTTTTGAACGAATTAAGTGATGAATCTTTTCTGAGATTGTCAGGGAGAGAGTTCCATAGTTTAGCGGCGGCAACCCTGAAACTTCTATCCCCGTAGGTAACCAGTCGACTTTTTTGTGGCACAAGGGTTGTTGCTGCATTTGCTGACCTCAGATTTCTAGTTGGCATGTGCACCTCCAGTAAGTCTCTCATATACACCGGCGACTGTCCATGCAAGGCCTTGTATGTTTGAATGAGAATTTTGTATTTGATTCTATCTTGTATTTGTAGCCAATGAAGATCTTTAAGGATTGGTGTTATATGTTCAAAACGGGTTGTTTTCGTAATAAGACGTGCAGCTGTGTGTTGGACATTTTGCAGTTTGCTCGTTGTTGATTTTGGCACGCCGTACAAGAGAGCATTGCAGTAATCTAATCGTGAGGTCACAAGCGAGTTTATCAGGGTTTTTGTGGCTTCAGTTGTCAAATATGGTGATATCCGGAGTGGAAAACATTATACAAGTACTATTTTGAAAACTTTCCAAACGAAATGAAACGTTCAGTCAATCTTTGGATTACTGCATTATTTATTTATTTAGCCAATCCTATCCATTGCTTTGAACGGACATAAGAAAGCCAGACAGTAACACCTAATTACAGATAAACTTTTTGCACATTAAGAAGTCTGCAAATGTGCGACTAGGTGCGTGTGTCACGGAAATTAGTGTTGCAAAATTCAAGGCTTTAAGTCTGTTATATATCTGTAGAAGTGATATAGGTTTTAAAAAGACACAAAAGTGCAGTTAGATATATATTCTTGTATTACTTCACGATATACATTTTGTATAACTACAGGTCATACTAAATGCTTTACTAAAGAAACAAATGCAATGAAGTCTGCCAATACATACAAAGAAATAATTTAACTCAAATATGAGAAAGTTTAAGAGTCCACTGGACGATAAAATCTGAAGCTTCTTGTATTCTTTTGGCATCTGATAAAGGAATTTAAACATAGCGACCACCACAATATTGTTAGGACTGTAAGAATAAACAGAGTAAATTGTAAATAATCAAGAATTTTGGAAAATAGAAGCGTGTATCGCCGCAAAACATCGATTAAACACTGACTAGGAGTGTGATGAGTGTTGTACATTTCATTGCCTTGTAATAGCAAAAACAAATAATTGTTTAAAATACATTTACAGAACGATTCCTGTGAATTCACTTATAATAAAACTACCTGTATATTCTGAATCAAAATGCACTCGCGAATCGCACTGAGCAAGACGCAAACTATGTTTCGTAATTAGATTATAATGTCTCATAGTTAGACAGCTTTGCTGAAACGAAGTAACATTTTGCAAAGATTAAACGACTTGGAACCAGTATATTCTATATCATTAACTAAAAGCAGCTTTATTCCAGTTAAGCTCAGATCCAGTATTTAAATATTTCGTTTTCATCCGTATTAGTTAGTTAGACAGAAAAGTATAGGACAAAAAGAGTGTTTAATAATTCTTATCACAGAAGGTTGAATTGCATTAATGGTAACTTCGATTTACTTAATTGTCTTGTTGATACTAGACAAACGTTTATATGTTAAAGATAAAGACCATATAGCCCAATTGTAACCATCTAAACGAAATAGTTTTACATTGCTATTAAGAACAAGCAGCAAAATAAAAAAAAACGGTCCCCATATTAGATCGAAATCTGTAAAAGTACTTTCCGTTCACATATACGTTCGGAAACGTACATGACATACTTCCCTCCGACTTTTATTTTTTAATTGTTTTATCAAGGGTTTAACTATAGTAACTATTTTAAACTGAAAGTGGTTGTATGCTTCTACTGCATTCTACAAAATCATTTTTTTTTTCGCAATATTATAGTAGTCAATATAAAAACTTCAAAACTTTTTACAGAGTACACTTTTAATGAGAGGTGTTGCATTTTCCATTTATCAGTGAACGGTCCCTTACATATAAATTTCAATTTCATTCAGGTTAGATAGTAACGTTTTGTACCAAGTGCAGTAAGCAATGACTTAGTCTTCCTCACAGAGAATTTCACCTGACATACAGAACAAATATTCAAAGAGCAATTTTGCATTGGAGAATTTATATTTAATGCACAACAATGGAAACATAAGAGGAACAAAATTACAATAAATATTATATGTGCTTAAAATCAGAAAACCCATAATTTGCAATACGCCTTTCTAACTATCTCAAAAGATGTTGACCATCTCTAATATATCGTTATCTAATGTAGTTGATCATATTTCTCATATCACTTTAAAGTAGCGATGTGCGATATGAACAGTTTTGAAGTTCTGACATCGTCGAATTCTATACCGTTTTATCAGATGGGGGTTATGAAAGAGTCTCAAATGACTGTAATTACTTCTGCTACCGTTTTCATTTGAAATTTATATTTCCCTTTCTTTAATTCGCATATGTCCCAACTCCCAACTTTGAATTACTGACGGGTTTCAGCAATAGAACAAATTGTGCACATAGAAATTTCAGAGCGATTCATCAACTGCTTTGATAAAGCATAATGATAATTCTAAACACAGAATACTGACACTGTGTGTTATTAAGCAACACGTGCATTGTTTGTGCGTCACAATTTTGACGTCAAATCGTCAAATATCATAAACATCATGGCGACGCGCTGGAAGAGAAAACCACACAAAACAAGCAATAGAAGAACCATTTCCGTTTACTTCCAGAGCTGACAATCTTGACCTTAAAATTCATTTCTAAATTTCGTAATTACTCTGTTTGTTTAGCCTAATACAGAATAGTTTCACAATATGAAAACAAGTGTACTGAACAGCAGAAGAAACTATCCAGATGTATAACTGGTATATTTTGAAATAAAAAAAATAATTTTTCAAATTTGAATTGTTTCTTCGTACTAAAATTACACTTGAAGATCTTCACGTAATAATTCTTTTAAAATCAATCAACCGTGAAGTCAGTACTCCCACAATAGCCGTTTGAAAGGCTATATCTTCTGCGCGTCAGTTGCATTGTAACTTCCCAATTGGTCACTCGTGCTAGGACAACCAACAATATTTTTCAAACCTTATGTTGTTTTTCGAGTTAGCCAATTATCAATATTTCCAATGACAATAAAATTCACAAAGAAAATTGTTAATTGCAGGCGCACGCGAATTTCGTGCAAAATGGCTATTGTGGGACTACTGACTTCACAGTTGATTGATTTCTTAAAAAAATACACGTGAAGTTCGCCAAGTGTAATGTGATATGAAAAACACAAGTGATTTATAAATTAAAGTTTTTAAATAAAAAATACCCCAGTTATAAAACTGGATAGTTTATTGTGCTGTTCAGTATATATAGCATATTTAAATACTTTACACAGCTTTTATTGTGTCTTTCACGCAAGGACCTTTGTATGGACATTAGGTAAATTAATGTTACACCAGTCGGTCTGTTACTTTTTGTTATTCCATGTTCTGTTTCCATCTAGTTGTTTCTTTTAACACATTCTCAAAAGCAGAACAATCGCGTGCCTTATTACTTGGTGACTTTGATCTCGATAGCAAGAAGGGCATATGTTTGGCAACAGTTGTCACGAGTGTACTTTTAATTGAAATCTGCACGAAAACCTTAGTGATGCACGTTGTAACTTTATTTCCCGGAAATGCAAATGCATTTTATGCCCTCTGTAATGATCCGCATGATTTTTTTTTCTGGTTCAAAAATTTATTTACCAGGAGTATCGTTTTTTTTTTCTAAACATCACTGGTAATAATTTGTATGCTCCTTTAACTCATTTTTTTCAATTGATTTAAAACCTATTAGAAGTCGAATGTTTAATGGAAAAATGTTATTAACTTTTTTGAATACCTGACAATGCGTCTCTCTTTTACAGACAGATACAAAGAGCGGCGCATACTTAAAAGTGGTATTTCCTTCATGGGGATACATGATTGGTCATTTTGTCACATGAATTGATTGCTATAGAGAGGCAATGATATTCGTATTATGATTTCTTAGTCATTTAAAGAAGTGAAAGAATTTTCAAAATCGGCTTAAAGATGAGAAAGTTATGAGCATTTAAATATTTGATCAAAATGGCGGCCACTTTGTTTCCATGGCAACAAAAAACAAAAAGGCGAAATAATTAAATTTTTTATGCATATTTGAACTGTATTTACTTATTTCTGTTAGATAACTTCTCTATTTTTTCCAGCTATAATGAAAAGAATTATCTTTTTTTCATCTTACACTAAAAACAAATATATAATTAATCTAGTTAAAAGGTTATTTGCTTAATAAAGAATTCAGCAGTGTGTAAATGCCGTCATAAGCACACTGAAATGCCTGCCTCTATGGTAAGCCATTTTCTTAAATCTCAAACTGCTACATCTTTTTCCATAGTGGCCAGATTTTAAAACTTCTTTCAGCGTTTTGAAAAGGCTGGATAATGACTTTCGTCTAAAATTAATTTATTGTTAAGCATTCTTTTCCCTTTAATTAAAACGCGCTACACTGCAGATATCTGGTGACATTTTACAAAGTCTTAAGGACAGTTATTGATTACTTCAGCCAGATCTGAGACTAACTGTAGTCATGGCTTTAAGTGCAGAGAAAACAGAACAGAAACAACAAAACAATGTGTGAAAATGAACTAATTAATGAATATGTTAATAATTTCCCTAAAGCGGAATAAATTTAAAAGAGATTGAATACAGCAAAGTGCCTGTGCCATTTTTTTAAAGGCCAAACAGAAATGTTATTGAGCACAATATGATTGAAGCATTAAGGACTTGCTAATTGTAACTGAGGTAATTTCTGATAGTTGCACAAATTCATTAAACAATAAGCGCGAGAGAAAAATCAGCCAGAAACCTTTATAAAGGAAAAAGGTATCAGAGCTGTTCTAGTACCTTGGAGGGTACATGATGCATCACTGTCTTAATCTAGCCTTAGTTTTAGCATGTAATCATAGGAAATACAGAATAATATAATAGCACATTTACTAATCCTACCTGTCAACACTTTTTCATAAATATGATATTTTGATACAAGCAAAACTGTAGTATCGTCACTATGATATATTTAGTGTATTATCAGCATGTAAAAAGTTAATTGTTACCATAAATAAGCTGACAAAACATTTGTAGCATAAAATTAATATTGATAAAGTACGGTTTCGGTATAAATTATTTCGTTTCAAATATGCCCTTAATCTAAAACAGTAGACAAAATATAGTAGAGCTCTTTCTTGGTCGCACCAAAAACATTGAGGTCACCGCACGTTAACGTGACGTCATGTGTTTTAACAGAGACAAGCATATTAGAATGGTAAATTAAAACATATGACTATATCATAATTGTTTTTGTTGCAAAAATATTATGATATTGGGTTTAAAACCCTAAGCATATTAGAATGGTAAATAAAAACATATGACTAAATCATAATTGTTTTTGTTGCAAAAATATTATGATATTGGGTTTAAAACCCTTTTCATTTTCCACTCATTTATGTAATTGCAAGGAAAGAAAACTTATGATGTCACTTCTTGTAAGTACTTGTCTAAGGCAAGAATTGTCATTCTTTTTGGTCGCAGCTTTAAATTAAATATTAAAACTTTAATCATTGATATCAACACATTTCATTTGTAAATTCATTTTTTGGTTAATTGAAGGACTCAGAAATCAATTTCAAGACTTAATTTAATGTATTTTATCTCTGAAAAAATTAAGTACTATCTCTATAATGTGTACATGTAGTTCTTCAAATTTTTGTGATTTTAGTAATAATAAGAGTTTATTTTGATATCAGTAAATATCTAATGTACGTTTTATTGTCAGCCTATATTATATTTTATAAATATAATTTTATTTAGCACACGTTTTTACATAATGTCCTTTCTATTTTCTAATAATTTCTTTTTTTAAGATATCATGTCAAGGGTAAAAGCACAACCTTACAGCATAAATTACATGTATATAGATAAGTAAGACTTCGGAGCAATTTATCTTTTACGATATATTGAATTATGAATATATAATACAGTTTTGTCAGAGCTGTAGGAGAATTACATTGTAATATAGGGAAATACATCTGACTCCAAGGATTTATTGATTCAAACCTAGTTGGAGCTGTCACTTGGCGTTTTGGAGCTCTTACCAAAGCAATCAAATTGATTAGACCGATTATGCTTTTTACGTCTGTGTCACTTTGCTTTTTTGTGTTTTCATACGATACAAAACATTTTCTGATAACCCAGTATCTAAGTCTCCTGTTTCTTCATATCACTATGGTCTACATATCAATACAGACAGACAAAACGGCATTTTCAGTTCTAGATAAAAGATAGTGATTTTGAATTGTGCTTAAGTTATAATATATTATAAACAAAGAAAATAGACCTCAGGATAGATGAACTTGTTTTAAATTAAGTAGAGAAAGAGTTCTTGATGGGAAAACGCATAATTATAGCAGCTTTGTTAAACCTTTTCCAAGCTAAATTTCTGTAATGAACTTGTCCATCTTTCAATTTGGACAGTACCGTTAACTGATAAAAGATACCGACAGAATGGTGAACTGTGCAGATCATGATCTGACCGCACGGATATGCAAGCTGATCATGATCTACACAGTTTGCAAAGGCAGAATCAATCCTGTCCAGCATGATAAGGATTAAATTTACGACAAATAGTAGACTTATGTCTATTTATGTGATCAACATTTATAGCCGTTCGTTGCGCTCAAGAAACCAAGATGCACTTGTTTTACACAACTGGAAAAGGGCACGGATATAATAGTTTTGAACTCTTTTGACGATATGCTACTAATATGTTTAAGTTGCTCCATGCCCGGTTAACTCCTCGACTCACTTGCCTAATATGCCCTATGGATTCAAACTACGCATGGAATGAAAGCTTGTTACATGTTAGCATGATGTCCAGCTTGCTTTTATAAGGTCAGTGGTGCTACCCACGAAGCCGTCCTTTTGAAAAAATGTCCTTAGGTGAAACGTTGCTGCATAACTTAAATTCACAAAACACGGAATTTCTGTATTTGCATTGTCTCATTTTCACAGCTGAAGCTTCATATTTTTAAATTACCTTTCATCTCTTATCATTCAGTCCTTTTTCTCCACCCAACTATTCTGTAATATTTAAGGCATCTCATCGCTAGTGAGGATATTCTTAGATATATCTCTTCATGTTAGTCTTTGGTATAATATATTTATTATTTAGGTTAAGTTTTTGTCACCAGTGTTCTCCAGTCAATTCGTAGGTGTTTGCAAAGGATCTGTTATATGTTATATGACATTATTGAAAATGGTGTGCATCATTCGAAACAGTTCTTATTTTGATGAAATCGGTATGCTTTTGTATGAACCAATTGTCAAAATAGCAGGCATTGGCATGGATCTCATTTATTATTAAGTTTCTATGACTACAACAATACATGATTAGTCCAACTCCGAGACAAATTGGCATACGATCAGCAAAATACGTCATTATAACGTCATATAGTAAACCGCTCTTTACTTACTGCCCCCTGTATAATAGATATACTGATATTATCTTCATCACACAATATCAGACCTGTACTATAATTGTTAAAGGAAGTTCAATTAGTCAAAGGTGTTGTTCTAATTTTGAAAAAAAAATAGACAAGAAACCAAAGGGCTGTTAAACCTTACTTTTCTGTCAAAGTTATTCGTTTTTGGTTTTCTTCATACTTACTTAGACCAGCTTTTATTTAATGAATTTACCCACTAACGTATGTTATAAGGATTTTTGCTCGACAAATTCTTAACGAGAATTTTATGCATCTTGTTGTTGTTAATGTACACTTTGGAGCCATTTCTTTTATTGAGCATATTTGTTTGCTATCTTAGAAAAGATAGATATGTCGCGGATTTTGTGAAGATAGACGGGTTATTTCTACGGGGGGAATATTTCTGCGTTTCTGCGGTCTCTCGGTAAAATCGCAAAAATATTTCCAGCAGAATATTCATCCAACAAAAATTTTAAAACGCAAAAAAAATATCTGCATTGTTTTCATCAACGTTGTTTCACGATATGTTACCCACGGTAATCCGAAGTTTACAATGGCATGGTCTAATTATTTGAAATTACCATCGTCATCTAACAATTACCGATAATGATATAATTAGGTGTGATGGTCAATCAGAGTCCTAACTGTTAATCCCTTAGAAACATTTCTTTTTTTTTTTTTTTTTTTTTTTTTTATTTTTTTTTTTTTTGTGAATGTAATAAACTGAGTGAATTTCACTTGAGTTGTTCTTATCAATTCCTTATGAACATCTTCCTAACTATACCTGAGTAACCTTTATACATGTGTAACCGTTATACCGATATACCGTAGTTTGCACTTCTTTGTTGTTGGACTTATATTTGTTCAATTCACATATTATATCCTTCAATGCATTCATTAAAAGCAAAGTTACTTAACAGCAGTTACTGGTAATTTAGTTTATTGTTTTCATACGTTCTCATTCTCACGACGTCCGATCATGCGGGGAAATAGCTCCTCCTTGGTATAAAAAACGCAGAAATTTCTCTTCCTTTTATGTGAACACGCAGAAATTAAACACGCAGAAATTACTGTCACAATTTTTTGGACCAAAACGCAGAATTTTTTGACCGCAGAAATAACCCGCTATACGGTATTTAGTCGTTGAGGTTGTATTTCTTGTATTGATGCAACCGCTAAATCAAACAACATTAGTCCCGTTTGAGTATTGACTTTTTCTCCACACCCACTTTCGCTGTACGTCTGATATTAGAGAACAGAAAATAACAGGTTTTAGATAGTTGAAGTAATACCGTTGATAAACGGTGCACTAACCTATTATAGAATTAATATTTTATGATAAATTACACACAGACACTTTGGATTGATAAGACAGACTTGTGACTATAAATCTTGTTGTCTCTTTATTAATTAGCACATGCATTTCAATAGCAAATAAACTTTCATTATAAATCTATATAAAAATGTAACGTTATTTGAAGACACCACACAGCATTAAATTAAACATGATATAAGTATCTATATATATTCTTGACAAAATGAATTTGCTGTTTTAACTGAACATGTGCTAGGACATGACGTAAGAGTAGAAGCCCCAAAAGTATTCTGAAAAGCAAACAAACCAACTCAGTCAGAACCACACACCGCAAAGCAGGCCATCCAAATACTGACACTGCATAAGATCTATATTACAAACTGATTGCTTTAATTAGCAGCAAGAAATATTTCCATTAAAATGAGATGAATATCAGTGACGGCGGAGAGGGTTACATCTTCACCTTACAAGGCAACAGATAAAGCATATAAAATGTGAGAGAAATAGTGTCAATATTTTGGTATAGTCTGCAACCTTTATGAAGGAAATTGGGTGCGTACACGAGTTAAAGCTAGCCATTCTCATATTTGCTCTAAATTAAACTTGTTTAGACGAGACAGTGGAAATAGAATTATTCCGTCTATTCGGCATTAGAAATGCGAAAAGGAAACTGATAATTAAGTTTTGAATGATAATAATGATACGCTTTGTTTAAGAACAAAAACATTAACGATATTGTAGTACGTTAAAACTTCACTTCAAGTGAACTGTTCTTCTGGGCAGCTCATCCATCAGTTAAATCCTATTTCGTTGTAAACTATTCCGCCCAACAGTTCATGATCGGACACATTTCTTCAAAACATTATGAGGGATTTAATGATAAGATTAAGCACTCCTTATACTACATACTTTTATCGCACTACATAAATTTTATACTGCCAGCATATTTGTTTATACCGATATCGTTGATTAGACGTAAGGACGTAAATTATCTTGATTTCGTTTTCGCAAAATTGTTTTCTGATGTTTAAGCGTTATCGTGTTGTTTTAGCTTAAGATGAAAGAGAGAATGTGATTTATGTTTTCTATTAAATGGAAACACCAATTACTTAATTAATTTACCTAAGGTGGCATAGCTCTCTTTAAACTAGACCTTGCCAGCAAACTAATTATATCTTACTACAATGATGTGCCACAATCTTACCCGGAGTAACCTTCGTTGATGTTTTTGTAATCTTTATTGTTCTTAATAACTACATGATACGTTTAGCACCTAGACGTCTTTCAGCAGTTTAAATGCCTTCAGAGGGACAAGAAGAATATGACCGTCTTTGCTTTACTATTGTTGTTGTTGTTGAGTTTAACGTCGCACCACACATTTATAGGTTATACGGCAACTTTCCAGCTTTGGTAGTGGAGGAAGACCACAGGTGCTCTTCTGTGCATTATTTCATCATGTGCGGGTACCTGGGTAGAACAACCGACCTTCCACAAGCAAGCATGATGTCTTCCTCACATAAAGAATTCAACACCCCGAGTGAGGCTTGAACCCACATTAGTGAAGGGCAAGTAATTTGAAGTCAGTGACCTTAACCACTCGGCCACGGAGGCCCCGACTTTACTAGTCTAGATTTAATGTGTGGTGTGCTGTAACTGAAAGGCTGCAACACATTACCACTACTTTCAAGTTTTGAACATTGTTGTTATCAATGTGCTAGAAATCACTGACCTCAGATCACTAACTCTTTGGGAGAGACAATATTGATAACCCAAGCATGTGTATTAGCTATTTAAACATAATTACTGGTACTGATGATAAACTCGAACAGAAAATGAGGTTTTTTACCTGTAACTTTTTTATTTTCGACAAAAATGTATGATAATGATCATTATTTAATTTGTAGAATAAAAGTGACCCAGTGTCAGGCGCATGTTGGGGACTGTGAACTGCGCAAAAAATCATCCCTTCCCCAGTATTTCATGGTAAATATTTTTTAAACAGACAAATGAAAGTCATTTATTTATACAGAATATTCACCAATTTTGTTTTTGTTTACACCAGTTGGTGTTGTAAGTGATTGCTATTAGACCGCATGTTCAATTATATAAAAAATATATTATATAAAAAAAACAATTGCAACTGAATAATTTGAAGGTGGTCGACTTTATCACCTATTCGAGTTTATCATCAGTACCAGTAGAGTTTATCTAATTAGATACTTCCTTTTTCAAAAGCTTTAAAGTTATTTGTTGCGTGATTTCGAGTATCTTTACTATTTTCATTAATAGATAATTGCAAAAATTTAAAATAACTTGGATGGTGCCAGAAATACTTCCTAATATACTGTTTTCTTAAATCTACAAACTCCTGATATTCAATGACAAAATAATACTCATCCTCTAATATGTGACAGTTAGTACAAATTCTATTTTCATAGGGTATATAATTTGGACGACTCCATCTACCAGTCTCAACAGCAAATCTATGCGATGACAACCTCAGTAATGTTAATGTTATTCTGAACTTCCTTATATTTATAACTGTTAAGTAATTACTGAAACTGAACTCAAATATATTCTTGTAAAATAGTGCTCGACTGGATTCATTTATAGATGTGTTCAAACCCTGTATGTAAATGTCCCTGCGACGCTGTTTTAAAATATTAAGAAAGACCGTTGTGTCTCCTACACTCTGAGCAAGTCAAACATGATAGAATCCTAATTTTGATAACAAAAACTTCACCTTCGAGACCCAGTTTATTTTTTGAGGATTTAGACTGCGTCGGTGTGACTCAGACGTAATGACATTGATCACGTTCAGGAGGGAGGCAGTAAACAGTTTTCAGCTGTTAGTGTCGAATTGGCCAGGGTGGTCAAATTCACAAATTTACAAATAAGAGGCAATTTACGGATTGAACTTAAAAATAATAATTGCTGGAATTTAAGTTTCAGTGGCAATAAATTTTATATCGAGTTTCAGGCCCCGTGTTCACAAAACGTTTTCAGTTTCGGCTGAATTTGATAATGAAACTTTATTTGTCATTTATTTCTAAATAACATGTTTTAGAGTAAATTTTGGTAAATTTTAACTTAAGAACTATTTTCAGGTTGCTATTCAGTATTGATGGTCAGTCTCACTTCGTATTTAACCTTAAGTTCTAGTAAAATTGATATTAAAATTTCAGACTCAAACTCAGCTGAGACCGAAAAATGTTTTGTGAACACGGGGCCGGGTATTGAATGAAAACTAGTTGAGTAGCATTGCTCTTGAAATTATGACATACTGACTTGAAGATGCGAATACATGCCTTCGTAGAGCTAGTTTAAAGTAGAACTGTCATTTATTTAGAGATTCTATATTTATATAGTCAGACAGAATTTCTTTAACCTTTGTGTAAAGACTGAGAATCACATTTAAAACGGATATTTATGTTAAAAATCATTGGAATGAAATATCTTCCCTTGAAAATAGATATTTTTCAGTAATTTCCGACTTTCAAGGGCAGACAATTCATGACTAAGGCTGGGTACCTATGATTTGCTTTATTTTATACATCTGCTTTTGATTTGATTTTCTGTCAGTAAACACAGTTTAAAGAAGAAATTCTGTCCGTAAGAATATGGATACTGTGGCAAATGTCCTTGACTATGAACATGACAAAATGATACCTCAAAGTCCTGGTATTTCCCATGGACCGAATTTCTTTAAACTTTGTATAATACTGTATGCAAATGATGACTAAAACAGAAATATAAATTAAAATGCACAGTTTCCTTGCCTTAATCTTGAATTATCTGCCCTTGAAAATTGGATTTTTAGTACTTTTAGTATTTTCTGATTTTCAAGGGCAGAAAATTCAAGATTAAGCACGGTACCTATGATTTTTAATACATATTTCCATTTTAAACCTGATTTCCAGTCAGTACACAAAGTTTAAAGAAATTCTGTCTGTAAGATGTGTCTTTAAGCAGGGGCCTAAGGAAAATTGGAATAGTGAGAAAACGGTCTGGATGGCACATATATTTCAGCTTAGTTTCAGCTTTTACAGTGCTACCGGAGTACGAAGCCGAGCAGCAGTTAGTGCTATCATTCGTAGGGAATTTTCTGCAGTGAGTTGAAAATTGGCAAATTTATCTATTTTTTCGTCATCATTTCGCTACCGACTGAGCACAAAATTCATGTCTTGTAAACAGAAAACTAGATATTAGACATGTATTGTAGATGGTTTGTAATGATACACATGCAGTCATGTTAATATTGCAATATTTATATTTCAGCTGTGTGATTACAGGCTTTGAAAGTCAAGTAGGCGACTGAATCCTCAGTCACAGTTCTTTACTGCAACAACGAAGGCTGCTGTTATCAGCTTAACCAAACTTGTTGACAGTTTTATATTTTACTTGGCATTATGTAACAAAATAATACTCTCAGGGATAAATTGTTACATATGCCGAAAGATCTGGCTATGATGTCTACAATATTTCTGTGTGATGCAGAGTTTCAGTCAAAGAAGTTTCACATAGGATAAGTTCTAAAAGTCAGTAACACTTCAAGTCTATATTATTATATAACGATGGCACAATGGTTTTAAATGGTTTTTGTTGTTGTTGTTTGTTGTTGTTGTTGTTGTTTTTTTTTTTGTTTTTTTTTTGGGGGGGGGGGGGGGGGGGGGGGTGCGGGGGTGACAAATGTTCAAACCAAGCAAAACTGCTCGTGTTTTCTTTGTCATTTATTGTGCGTGTATCATTGTACTAATGTATTTGCCTACAGTGCCACGCACTAATAATGTTGATAAACACATGCCTTGAATCGATTATCTACAAAAAAATTAAACTAATGATGAGAACGTATTGAACGCATAGAGGAAGATACTATTTCCTTATTTTATTGCGTTTTAAATTAAACCGATTATTAGTCAACTAGAAGGTAATCTACAAACGGCATTGTATCAATAAATAGCTCATTAGCTTGATACGATACATAATATGTTACACAAATGTTACACATCATTAACTTACTTTCCAATAATTTTCATTCCAGTCCGTGGTTACATAACTAAAAATGTATTAGATAAAACAGCATTGGGCGTATCTGATTGAAATAAGATCTATTCAATTAGTATATGTATACGTAGGAACAAATTGTTCCTATCTTTGCAATAGTTCATTAGTTTAATTCGAACGTTATTGAAGTAGAATGACGTGATGAGATACATGAAACCCGAAGGAAGAGCAGTTAAAAATCCGTGTTACAGGATAGGTTGCTGTCTGTAATGCTTGTTCTGTTTTCAGTATTCTTCTAATATCTATTTTCCGTAATTTGGTATGAAGTTTCAAAATTTCTTAATTCAATGCCAAAATACTACAGATTGATAAAAACAGTTTGTGATCATTTCAATATGATTAATTGTACTTTTAATTCGTGACAAATTTTAGTCGTGGGGTTAGTTTTTTCGACTTCCAATTCTTTGCCCCTGAAGGTTTAAACTTAACCCAGTTTATAGGATTCTTTTCTGCGAGGAAGATGTCCAGCTTTCGTAAGGAATTATGTAAGTAAAAGTAGTCTCTGTGATAACAGTCGAACCTTTTTCTTTTACGTTCCCTTAAGTTTTATAGTAGTAAAAGTTCGTTCATCTTTTCACAAAAGTTACCTTACAGCCATCTTCTTCATTTCAGGTATGCTATCCTGAAAAGATATGAGAAGTTTCAGGGCAAGGTGGTGGCAGATGTCGGTACTGCAAATTGTATTTCATCTGTCTTCTGTGTCCAAGCAAGTGCTAGGAAAGGTATAAATAATCTTTAAATCTTTAAATAAACGATCAGCATCGGTCTTTGATATGTTATGTTAACAATATTTGTACCTATTTTCTGCTACCGTCATTTCGAAAAACAAATTGTTGTTTCTGCCTCTGTATATCATTTGCAACGTTCTATGGCGTTCTTTTTCATATCAGCCCATTTTACTCAGTAGTGGGGGGGGGGGGGGAGGGGGAGCAGATCTCCGGATTGCGGGGTCGTGATTTCGATCCCCAGGCGAAGCGTATGTTCTCCGTGACGATTTGACAAAAGACATTATGTCTGAAATCAATCGTCCTCCACCTCTGAATCATGTGGAGAAGTTGGCAGTTACTTGCGGAGAACGGGTTTCTACTGGTACAGAAACCAGAAACACTGGTTTGGTTAGCTGCCCGCCGTTACATAACTGAAATACTGTTGAAAAACGGTGTTAAACCCAAAACAAACGAAGAGCCAACCAAACAAAACTATTTCATGTCCAGTAACTTTACCCTTTTATAAGCTATCTTTCACTTGTGTTGTTATTCTTAGAATTGGTAATGATTCTTTCATAATTAATCTATGTCTGCTTTTTCACGGTCTACTACATCTCAAACATCTGTCTAGCTTTTAGACGCATTCTGCATTATATATAATTTATCTTTTTATTACAGATTAGGAAGTAATTTCGCTAGCTGTATAAAATGTAAAACAAACAATTACATTCGTGCAATATAATATTTAGAGATAAAAAAGAAACAGCAGTTATAGCTTGTCAAGATTTTTTATCGCCTGTCTTAGTCTTTTGATACTGAATATAAGACAAACCCGTTCATAGCACACTGAGAGCAGTATCTACAAGTCCGATTTAGATTGTTGTGTTCGTGTCTCAGCAATATCTGATTATAGTTAGATCTGTCCACAACTCACCGTTCCTATCAGAAAATTTGCAAGTACAATCACCGTGTTTTCAGCGGTAAAGAGTAAACATATAAAATGTACTAGAACATCTAATTTGACATTTCCGTCACGCAGTGTCAGCAGACCTTCAGTTGTATATCTTATAATGTGTGCTTGGTACTACTACAGTATGACTGATAAATGCACTTGGATCATATAGAAAGCTGGGTTTTATTTGAGGAGGCAAGAAGTGAACACTAAATAATAATACGATTTCGGCTGGTTCTACGGTAAATAGCTCATTCAATGGTATGCAAATAGTTCTAGAATTTGTACCTGTAATCTGGCTTGAATCAGTTTGCTTGATCATTCAATACGGTATGAAACTGTAGGTGTCCAGCTGGCCACAGAGAGATGCGAGTACGACGGTCTGTATAGTTTTAATTATGTTTAATAATGTGATGTGATAACCTATGCTTAAAGTTCTCAATTAGACAAATGCAAGTCCAGTTATGACTACCAATGTGGATAAAGGAAGAGAATTTCTAACGTGTGTAACTGCCTCTCTGACTGACTTTATTAAAAGTATATGTAATAAGGACAATAAAATTATGGATCAATTATGGGCATTTACTTTTTATTTTGGGAGGAGCCCACCTAGCTTGGACATGTATTTTATGAACAGAGTTTTTTTTTTTCAAATTAAATGATAGAAAAGCAGTAAAGATGGTACATACCCAAGAGGATTTAAACGGAACAAATCAGAACTGACCAATTAACAACTAACAAGAAACCTAAATCAAAAGTGAAAGAAAACTAAATTATAGTAAATAGGCCGTTATCCCAACAACAGCAGACAAAATATGAGCTAGATTTGTTTAAAATTCTTCATCGAAAAAGAACATGCACACTTTTCTTATGACTTACACTTTACAGTCATTTTATAAGTCGTCCCGTGCCCCTGTCCCGAAAGAAAGTTTATTTGCATCAAAATTAAAAATGCATCAATTGCATTTGCATTGAAAAAATAAAAAGAATTGTTACTGCAAACATGTCAATTTTTAACTACAGGTACTGGCACCAGACAAGAAAGAAAAAGTCACAGTACGTGTTATACCTTACGCCTAGGTATTCTATAAGAAACACCATGTTCATGTACGGGAAAATATACTAACCCATTTTAATCGCGTATTTCGCACCTAAAACGCACAGTTCGATAAATGCATCGGTACTATTAGATTGGCATCAGTCGTTAGAGTCCTTTGAAATAAACATCTCTGACATAAAATCCTCTTAAATACAACTTTCAGAAAAATATTACAATATCTCTTATCTCTGACTCTGAGCCTACAGAGAAAATGGTTTTCTGAGAAAATATCAGTGTCAGTATGAAGAAAGAATAAACCTTATTGCAATTTACTTGATCTCAACAGACTAAATGTAAGTATAGGGTACTATGCATATTGAACAAGTGGTTACATGGCCTTTATATTTCTTATCGCAGAGACACTCTGCTTATTTTATGCTTTCATCAGCGTTACATAAACTTAATGTGTAAACCATATCTGATGATAGCGGCACATGCTTGTCATTTATTGTGTTCTTTAGTTTGATATGAATAATACAACTGATATTTCGGTATAAAGTATAAACGTAACATAAATTCACAGCCAACAGTTCAAACTGGGAAGAAATTTTATTTCTTTTCCTTTTCTTTATTTTTCGTCTATGTTCTGTTCATACATTTTTTTTTCTTTATTAGATAGATTAATGCGTGTAAAATATCATTCGTTCGATGTCTTGTATTGTAAGACATGTTGTGTAAGCTGATTATACATGTTAATTCATCTGTTTTAAACTGCCTTTTAGTACTCGTAAACCTTTATTCATATAATTAATTGTTCACTCAGAACAGCTGCTCCCAAACAATAGCTAAATAGGTCCAGTTGTTTATAGTTTTTACGGGCATGGTATTGATAATGTGCTCGATTTTGCCTTGAAAATGCAAGGTGTCATATTGTAGGTTTTATTAATTAGTTCACTTTAGATCTGAGGTGCCAGAAAATACAGCAGAATCATTATTTTTGAGTTGTCAGAAACTGCGAGTTGTGCGCAACTCAGACAACTAATATTCCATGTTTTATTTCTTCGTTGATGCTGCAGTTGTAACATTATTCATTTATTTAAAAAAAAAATGGTTAAATCCGGCTGTACAGAACTCTTGCACCAGACCAGAAATTAATTAAATGCCATTATACATACTGTATAATATGATGGAAGTGCTCATGTACGGAAAGAGTACTCCCTTTCAAGCAACTGCTTTCTGATCCTATTTTACTTTGTGAAATTCTGTGGGTTTAAACTTTTTTTTTTAAAAAAAAATCGTCTGTTTGTTGACAAATTTCACCAAAAAAATTGTTACACTTTTCCCTAGGGTATCTAATGGTTTGATCTTCACATAATTGTCTTTAAAAAGTGCCGACCATTAAGTAATTATGCATGAGTTTTTCGTGCCTAGAGGTAAAAATTGCAGGTTAAGCCTACAATTAAGTTTAAGCGGAGGTGTCTCCATTTTCTCTAAATATTTTACCCAGGAGCACAAATATTATTTTAGAAAATGATAATCATTTTCAGACTGTGTACTTTGATGCAGTTAGCTACACACATATGTAAAATAGACAGTGCCTACTTGCAGTTTGTATTTTAAGTTCCAGTGCCTACTTTACCTATGTCTGTTTTGTGCGTATGATGCATACGTCTACATATATAATGGTATTGGATTCAAATCTGAGAGTGCCTGGTTCTTGGAGAGTGACTCTTCCTATTGGGAAAAGGTTTGAAATTTCTATCAAATCCTCATGTATATATTATCCAGCGCTTATTTTTAAGCCTAATTTAGCACATTTTAGGTAAATATAAATTTAAAAAAACAATATAGTAATAAAGTACACTAATTTGGCATGAATAATACTACTTCTTGCTTATTAAGTGGTTAAAAAAGTTTTAAACTCAATTGTGGTGGGTGAAAATAGCGAATATGAATATTCTCTAAGTATTTGTGTTTTGGCGGCCATCTTGGCGGCCATCTTGATTGAACCAAAGGAATAGCAGTTCCAGAAAATAGAGACCCTGACAAACGTTTTGGTATATAAAACTTTCTGTCGCAACACGTAGACCAGTTCGGTGCTCTAAACCTCTACATATTTGCAGCACTATTAAAAACAAACAGAAGTTTTCGTTTTGGACCCTCAAATCCTATGCAGACAAAGATGACCAATGGCAACTAACAACATGACATTAATATTTGTGATTTTTGACAAGATGATCGTATGCCTAAGGAGTCTAATTGTCACACCAGGCCCCGTGTTCACAAAACATTTTCAGTCTCAGCTGAGTTTGATAATGAAACTTTATTTGTCATTTATATCTAAATAGCCTGTTTAAAACTAAATTTTAAGTTAATAACTATTTTCAAATGACCTTTCATTATTGATGGGCAGTTTCAATTGGAATTAAGTCTTGAAGTTTTAGTAAAACTAATAATAAAATTTCAATCTCAAACTCAGCTGAGATCGAAAAATGTTTTGTGAACACGGGGCCAGTATATCAAGCTATTATACCGCTCATTCATCTGCCTGTTATGAGTACAAAAATAGTGATGAATGTCCTTTATCGACAATCTCATTACAAATTACACAACATGATTTCTTTATTGTAAAGTTTTCTTACGTGCTTTATTTTGCTTGAAACACTCAACATTATTTGCACTACTCGTCGTAACGTCTTATTTAGATATAAGTATAAAAATATCCCTACCAGAAAACGCGTTGCTTGTCTCCTATTAGGTCATTATAACCTACAATATAATCAAAGCCTTGAAATGTCTGATGGTTGCGGGTTGTTGGTAAATTTATTTTCTGTTTTAATGCCAGTCTATGAATATACATGAATGAGAAACAAATACAAATTTAATGTGTCTCATATTTAAGATGAACTCTGCCTGACCCAGCTTGTGATGGGCTGGAATGTCTTATCATTGATAGATCTTATATAATCTAAATGGTCATTGCTGGTAGATAAAGGTTGAATAAGAACTGCTTGTTCATTGATAATTCATCCGCATTGTTCATGAATGGGACTATTTTGTGTAGCACACGAACATCCTTTAGATGTGATTTGGAATCAAATAAAGATGCTGTGATTGTCAGAAATACACTTTAACTTTGGTAGCGGGATAAATCCGCAACCAAAAACTATGTAATATTGCACGAAGAAAGACTATGCAATACTAGTATTTCTTTCGATCATTTTCGGTTTATTTCTACACGACGAATATCTATGGCTTACTTTCTCTAGACTGTTAAAGAATAGTTCGTCAATTTTCAGTGACAGAAACTATTTAGGTAATAGGCTGGTGAAGATAATGGTCAGTGTGTTGATTAATATTTGGCCTTTGATGAAATGCTTACTGACAGTAATTGCTAGAGACGTTCAATTCATAGAGCTATATCAGGCATTGTGTTAACTCACGTTTGTCTTTCATTCGGTAACTTTTTTTCAGTCAACACTAGTAATAAGGCAAACTTTTATCGGTTCATTGATTTGAATAATTTTATTTCAGGATATATATTAGATCACACGCATATTTAACTTATATAATCTCAAATACTTTTAAAGAGAGCAAATACTTCTGTCTGGTTAGTATTTACATGCTTAAACATACCCCAGGGGTGTATCCGACATTCGTCGTAAACATGCACCACCACATTGTATGGATGACAACGTTCTTTTTGCCTTGTTCTGTTGTGCTTATAAGTCTTTACTTTACTTATTTACTAAAACGTTGTACATCTTTTTAACATATCTGCATATGCATTCTCACTTTCTGGTTTTCAAAACTCTTCCCGTTCTGATTAAGTCGATTTATACATAATTGTTGCATGACACGAATAAGGATTACATGTATTAGAAAGACATCAGTCACAAATCACATATTTTTCATAAGATGAAAACTAACTTACAGTTCTTCGGGATTCTTAAAGGAAAATACAACCATTTCATACTTTTCTTATATTTCACGGTTATGTCTATTACACGAGATATTTCCCAGTTGGTATTAAAAGTTATATACTTATTTTTCGACGTGCAGTGTTGTGTTGTGCTGTAGTGTTGTTCAGACCCTGAAATTATCATCTGTTTATTGCAAATGTATTATTGGAAGCAACTGTAAAGCTACCACAATTACATACAATAAGATTACTTGAATATGCACATAACCTTTCTGATACCTCGTCAGTGCTGTCAGTTCCATCATAAGAACCTGCATAAGGTCCTTTTTTTAAATCAATCTGGCAAAAAAATCTCAAGTACACGACCGTATCTTTTATATTTACCAAATTAATCAAATTATATATTGTAGAAAAAATTCTCATCCAAACATGCAGAACTACCTTTATAAGGGCATACCACTTATTCCATGAAGTAACTAATAGCACGAGAAATCTTAAATGAGCTACATAATTGCAAAGAAGAAAGATTTTTTTTTTCTCAAACACGTATGCATCTCTAGCCTTAGATGTTTGTTACCTTTAGTATGTTGAACACAGATATTTGCATTGAGAACAGAACATTCCCGAACACGAAAGGTTTCCAGTTTTTTTTTCTTTTTTTAATTTTTTTTTAGGGGGGATATATATCTTTTGTTCGAGAGCAGCCTTCTAGCAATCAATAACTGATACTATATATATATAATCAGACTGGCTGTCCGAGCAAATTAGGTTGCCTACCAATCTGTGGCTTGTGACGATAGTTAACAAAAGTTTTCCAAACTCAATAAAGCATTCGATCAACAACTGGTGACTACTGAATTATTTATTTTCGAATCAATCCTATCCATTACCGTGGACTGGTTTTCTTAAAAAAAGAGGAAAGTGAAACCTAAGTACAGATTACATTTTGAGCATGAAGCAGGCTGAAATCGTGCATCAAACAGCATGTGTTACCGAATTAGTCTTGCCCTATTCAAGACTTTAGTCGTTGAAATATCATTGTCTATGAAATTCAAACAGGTCAAAATACCTTCCGTGAATGTTCAAGATAAAGTGCAATTAAATGAATGCTTCTTAAATTTTACTTGATGAGATTGCCGGTAAAAGTCTTATCAGGAAAATTTAGTAGTGCTTAGTATATTGATTAACTCTAAAGTTCTTTTTTTGTGCAAATTTTCTTATTTTTTTCAGCTTCACATATTTTACAAACTGTTTATTACCGTGGCGGTGTTATAGTAACAGGAATATTTTCCCCGAAAATGAATGTTAAAAATAAACCAAAAAAGCTCCAATAACCGTTTCTATATGCTTTGAAATGTTCGTAAAATATTTCGTAAAATGCAGAGTTGTTGGTTATATAGAAATATTTATAGGTTATTAGCTTTGTATCGGAAAAGGAGCGCAATATTCTTCCGCTGAAGAACGAGTGCATATTTCCCGATGCAAAGATAATAACCTTTTTATTACATACGCATCTACCCGTATAAATTATAATGTAAATATCATAAATTTGTTCAATAGCCTGAATATGACTGACAATACTGAACTAAATAGAAGAAATAGTGCAACAACCCACACTGAATTACGTCACGCACCCGATATGAAATTCAGGCGTCAGTGTATGGAAAAATGTTGACGTTTCCGGTACCAGTGAAACTTAACGGGGAATAGAAACGAGTATGTAATAATATGTTTAATGTGTGTATTGTTTTACATTTTATACAAATTTGAAATTAACGATAATATTAAGAGTAAAGTATCACGTTTTGAAACAATGCATATTTACAGACATACTATGACAAAGATTCTGCAGAAAAAACATGTTCATAGAACCGTACCTCCTCCCCCAACCACCACCCCCTTCCCCCATCCCACTCTCCCACCCCCACTCACTTTCAAATCCCAACAACAGTGTATGTTTGGATGTGTACATCCAGAAAAAAGTAGACAAAAGTATCTAAACGAATCTGTATTCCAAACGTGATGATCAGTTCTCATACATCTTAATCCAGAATAGTTTATCATATTTCCAATATCATTAAGCGACAGGAGCAGTTTATAGCATTATGTCGACGCCTTACACATTAGCGTTTCATCAGGGGATGATTATTGCTTACAATTATATAACACAGTGTCCCCATGGCTATAATTATTTTACCACTGTTCTCATTTAAAACTCATTTTTCCTTTTCTCGCCTGATTTATTTACAACTGATTAAATAACTAGCAATTGTCTCTGTTTGAAATTTCTTTCGATTTTCTGCATGCATATAGACAGAAATAAACTAAACAAAAACAACTATTCACCATTTGTTATTTTTCCAAGGTCTTGAAAATAAGTTTAAGTATTCTTTAATATGACCTATGCTCACAGCAGTATGTTTTTGATACAGTTTTAAAATGTCAACAAATTCAAGCTATGCCGTCACAGAATGACTTCAGCCCAATTTTACAAAATTTAAAAAACACACTGAAATGTTTAACATTTACAAAATAGAAAATTAATGATATGAGGAAGGAAAATGACATGAACAATATAACATTGATCTCGTACCTTTTAATAAAAATGAGCCGTGCCATGGGAAAACCAACATAGTGGGTATGCGACCAGCATGGATCCAGACCAGCCTGCGCATCCGCGCAGTCTGGTCAGGATCCATGCTGTTCGCTTTTAAAGCCTATTGGAATTGGAGAAACTGTTAGCGAACAGCATGGATCCTGACCAGACTGCGCGGATGCGCAGGCTGGTCTGGATCCATGCTGGTCGCATACCCACTATGTTGGTTTTCCCATGGCACGGCTCAAATAGCATATAGCATTTAAAAGTTTACGAGATATTAGACCGTTTTTCTGGTGAAAATCAAAACCTCAATGGTATTCACTCGTTTCTATAAACACAACGTATGTGTGTCTTTTTGTTACTTTCTTTTTATTTAAAAAAAGGTGGTAATTAATTGGAAACAAAGAAAATAAATTATGTCTTTGTGTGTTTTATTTTTTTAATTTTGAGATATTGATCGACATGCATGGTTAATTTTAGTGTATTCGCTTCGAGCCATATTTTGGGTCCCGTGCGATTGGAAAAAGGATTAATGACGACATATATCAATTTGTTCCATAATGTCTGAAGTTCATTCTAAGCCATGTCGCCAGTCTGACTTCTGCGACCGGACCAAGTTATGACGTCATCAAAATGGCGGCCAATTTTAGAAAAATAAATGTATCATCATCTTTGGTTGCTTGCTTTTGATTCTAAAAGTGAGTTTTTTGTAGATTATATCATAAACATACATAATTATCTCGCATTATAATATATGGAATCAACGGAATGTCAATTTTATAATATTAAAGATATATAATGCCAAAATTTCCTATTTGAATATATGAACAATTACCGCATATTATCTATGGAATAATAAAACAAACATGTATGTGAGTATGACAGGTAGTGTGTAAGGTTTAAAAACTTCATACTCATATATGTGTAAGCAAAAACAGTATAAATATATATTACGCAACTTAAAACGTGGAAGTTTGTTTTGAACAAATGATTTTGTTATATAGACATGTAATTGTGCAGCATACATAGATAGTTTACATGTTTAGCCAAGTTAAAGATTTTTGATGAAGATTTTCTAGATCTAATATATAGATATCATAATGATTCACAGAACAGGAGAATTACAAGGCTAACTCCATTTTAATTCGACGTTTCGACAACTTATTTTGTCTTCATCAGGAAGTCAACAAATATGATATGAAATAAACAACGTCATGAATATATGACGTCATAAAAGATGACGTTACGTTACATAATGATAATAATGATGAAATATTTACGTAAAAGGGACTTAAACTCACAACCCTTCAAAAATAATGTATATTAATATGCTGTAATATTATTCTAATGTGAAATATTTCACGAATATTTCTGAATGAGTGAACTCTTTTCTTTCGACTTAACTCTTGTCTTTCTATTTAACACAAATAAACATAAACATAAAGATGTTTGATGAGGATTTTCTAGATTTGAATCAATATGAAATAATGAAACATTTACGTAAAAGTACATCTTTAAAGGAACTTGTAATAAAACAAATGCTTTGATGAAGTTGTTTCTATGCTGTATAGTAGTTAAATGCAAATCAAATGTAGAAACCCGTTGATATATAAATATAATAATCTTTTCTGACTGAAAATAATATCAATAAATAATTAATAAAAACTTAAAACCAAATACACAATCACCTCGCCGGGATTTGAACTCAGATCCTTCGAAACATTGTTTATTTATATATTGTAATATTGTTCTACATGTGGACTATTTCACGAATACTTCTGAATGAGTGAACTTCTTTCTCTCGAGTGAAATCATGTCTTTCTGTGTAACACAAATGGACACAACTATAGAATAAAACAGAATAATAAGTAGAGATATATCTGATTTCAATTTCACATTTGAGCCGCACCATGAGAAAACCAACATAGTGCGTTTGCGACCAACATGGATCCAGACCAGCCAGCGCAACGGCGCAGTCTGGATAGGATCCATGCTGTTCACTTTCAAAACCTATTGCAATTAAAGAAACCGTTAGCGAACAGCATGGATTCTGACCAGACTGCTGTTCGCAAATGCACAATGTTGGTTTTCTCATGGTGCGACTCAGTTATCAGTAACTTTCTACATTCGTTGCTATTGTTGTAATAGTCACATATCCGCTCTATTGACCCATTTAAATTGATGTGTAGCGAAACACTTCTGTGGGTGAAAAATTACAAACGGCAATCAAAAAGTCTTACATCTTAAAGGGAATTCCTATAGTTTTTTATGCGCATCTTTCTGCGCAGCCGACACTATCTATGGAAAATTGAAGTGAAGTCAACATTTGTTGAAACATGTGACAGACAATCTTAAATATGAGGAATCTTGAATAAAATAATATTTTTTAATAAGTTTTATCAGTAATCAAATGTTGATACTGGTTAATGTTGTTTTGATATGTATCATACCTGACATGTATTATGCAACTTGTCATTTCTGGCTGTGTTTTGACAGCGCATTTTAGTACAAAGACAGTATTGTTCATATAATGTTAGACAATTAACTTTGTACAATATCACCTTTTAGATTATTTAGTATTGAATTATAGAAAGAATTAAGATTTGTTTTTTAACTTTTTTTTTAACTTCTAGCAGATATACATGTAATCAATTTGGTCAGGTTCGCGCCATTTTTCGTCCGAACAGGTGTTGTATTCAAGCGGTCTTAACATAAAATTTAGCCTGGTGACCCATACGTTTTTGCCATTTTTATGTTCACAATACAATTATCTTTACACAAGAAAAACAAGAAAAAAATCTATGAATTATTTTTTCTTTCAAAATTAAAAAAAAATATTCTTCACTATGGGTATTTTTCATTGAAAAGGGTTCGCAAAAGTGAATATAAAACAAGATTTATTTTTCATTTGTACCCAGTTTTGTAATGATATAGTATTACAAATATGACTATGATATCAAATAAGTATATAATAAAATCTGTAAAAAGAATAAAACTTATTGTGCTGTCTTGATGCATATTTTGGTTGGTATTTATAAAAAAAAGCAGAAAATTATGAAAATGTTGAAAAATCTCAGGCAGTTTCAGCAACAGTGGGTGTGTTCAAAACAATTTTTCACAAAAACAAGCCTGCTGACCCATTGTTTTTATTTGTTCATTGTTTTCAGCACAAATTTTCCTATCATAATATGTGAATCGGAAAAAAAATCTATGAAAGGAAAAAAGCTATAGGAATTAAATATTTCAAATATGTCTAAATTCGGCAATAAACACAAAATATGCCAATGCAAATAATATCCTCTTCCGCAATATTCTTTTGGGGAAAATATACTCATCATTTACATTTACAGGATCAGTAACAGCTGCTGCTGATTATCGAGATCTTCTTGTGTAACCTATTTCTTTGCACGTTTTCTACGTTGGTTGATTCTGGGTCCTTCCGCGGAATTTGAACATGTCATGGACGGTCGCGTTCTCTTTGTACGCAAACATCCACAATTCTACTGCAGCTATAAGTGGTCATAGCTAAAATCTAATAGCATTTTACAGGACCTGGTGTAGTCGATGTATTCAACATTAAGAAGCACAGAGCTAAAAGACTTCTTACAAAGATAACATATTTAAGTAGACTACCTAATTAGGGTGTCTATATTCCAAGAAACTTTGTGAATGGTCGCCATACGCTCTTTGCCGTTGATAAATTTATTTCAAGAAAAAACAATTGTGATAGCAAACACTCTGTCACAGAAGTGTTATGAAAGTTCTCCCAAAATGTTTTAAACTGTTGTTTGACTGCCTTTGACCATTGAGGGAAGTATCCCAGAACTTACAAGAGTTTAATCAGAATGCTAGACAATGGCAAATGTTTCATCACCCAGCCGTGATACCCATCATGAAAAAAAATTTCTTTTGGCAAATTGCTTGCCACAGACTGGGCTAAAATAGCTGACATTTTCTAAAATGATGGTAAAATGGGAACTATGGACCATGGAAAGTTTATTGCTTAAATACTCCATTATTGTTCAATGTAGTTTTGAGATGCTATGGAAACTATTAATCCTAACTTTTGAAAGGTTTCTATCAAAATAAAAATATATCTTCCGGGACCGAAACATCAGAAGAAAGGTAGGGCTTATTTGCAGGAATGCTAATCATTGACTTAATTTAGCGCGGATATTTGAAATCATTGTGCAGTTCAATGCGATACGAATGCTGAGCCAGCAAGTTGGAATAGGTAATGCTCATGTGTAGCAGAGAATGAGGTTTGTTCAATTACAGACTACATAAATATCGAGACTTGCAGGTTTATATCACTTGCACACATAAAAAGCTACAACTCTAATTGACATATGATGATATTCGTATATTTTAATTGTATTACAAATGTATTTAACAAGAAAATAATCTGTTAAAATAAAGTGGGTGGGGTAAGATATATTTTGATTATTTCACATCATTTTTTGTTTATATACTTCAATATTGTTATTACATTACATTACAAGTATTCAAGGATGGAAAATCAAAGATAATACATTTATAGTATTAAATATTGATGTTTAACTTAAGTAAATTTTAAGACACGCAAAGTTACATTTACAAATTTGGCCGCCATTTTAATGACGTCATAGATCGGTCCAGTCGCGAAACTCGGACTGGCGACATGCTTTTTGTGACCTGCAGACATTGGCTAACAGTTTGGTATATGTCGCCATTAATCTTTTTTCCGATCGCACGGGATTCCCGTTCTGCAAGTATACTGGCAAAGTAGCAAGTTGAGGGTATGCTGTATTCTTCCATATATGAATAGATTATTTGTCTTGATACAACATAAAGATAGATAATTCACCAAATATATATATAAATAATATACAAAGACAGCACCTCGTTACCACCAAAACAGCTACCCTAGAAAATGTAGAACCGGATATTTCCATCTGCATCTATAACCAATGAAATATTATTATAATGGTGTTCATTAAGTGTCAGTCTGGATAAACAACCGAATTAAAAAAAAACTGCAAAAACAAACAAACTTGACATAATTGTAAGTAATTAAATAATTATGAAGCAGGTCTGGTTCCAATATTGTTCCAATCCTTTAAGAACAATTACATTGTTTCTGAGTCGTGATGCATATTACTCATGTAATATCCTCTGTATATCTCTGTAATATTTTAATAATTCACTGAAAAGACATGTAATAAAAAAAGTATTATTAACATCGAAGCACACCTGTTATCACTCACTGACTGAAAACAATAAATTAAATGCAGTAGACAAACGGTTGTGGCTTCCAGTGATACAACGAACAACACCACGAAGTAATTTTAAACAGAATCTGACAGTAGTAGAACCAGTATATATGTTTTCTGAATATGTTTGAAGAGTATTCTGTAAAAAAAATGAAGTTGGGCTCAGTGTTGTTATATTTTCTAGTCCTTTTGGATCATTTATTATTATAACATTCCGCTTAAGCCGGCGCTAGGGGGCCAAGAGGGGTGTTACACATTTCATTACCATTCTTCAACAGACTCAGTCAAACCGAGTTTACTAATATGTTGCTTGAATGCGTTCTATATGCTTCCAAATGATCTTTTCACATATTCTATTACATAGTGTTGTGCGTTCAGACGCAGCTTTGGGATTTCTTTTATTTCCATGAATCGCATTATGTTTGCTTTTTTATGTAAAAGATCATGCTGTTTACAGGTAAAATAGATTTTGCGTCATGTCTTTTATGTATATTAAAAAGTGACTGGTATTTCGTTTGACAATGTGTGTAAATAAGCTTCAGTCGAATGCTATGTAGTACAGCTTAAAGGTAATTATGGTCAAATAAAATGTAGTAAGTAAGGCAAATTGTAAAAAATAACTAGATTTTGGTTTGGTTTGTTTTGGGTTTAACGCCGTTTTTCAACACTATTTCAGTCATGTAACGGCGGGCAGTTAACCTAACCAGTGTTCCTGGATTTTGTACCAGTACAAACCTGTTCTCTGCAAGTAACTGTCAACTTCCCCACATGAATCAGAGATGGAAGACTTATGATATCAGACACAATGTCGTTCATCAAATAGTCACGAAGAACATACGCCCCGCCCGAGGATCGAACTCGCGACCCCGAGATCCGTAGACCAACGCTCTTACCTATTGAGCTAAGCCGGCGGGCAAATAATAAATAGATAAAACCATTTAGGGAACTACATTATCTTATTGAATCATCCAATATGAATAAGTGAATAACTTAATAAAGGTGAACCATAAACCTACATTTTATCTACTGACATATCACTGTAGGAATGATAAATATGTACATCAATATCAACCAAATATCAACCATAAATAATAAATGAGCCGTGCCATGGGAAAACCAACATAGTGGGTTTGCGACCAGCATGGATCCAGACCAGCCTACGCATCCGCGCAGTCTGGTCAGGATCAATGCTGTTCGCTAACAGTTTCTCTAATTGCTATAGGCTTTGAAAGCGAACAGCATGGATCCTGACCAGACTGCGCGGATGCGCAGGCTGGTCTGGATCCATGCTGGTCGCAAACCCGCTATGTTGATTTTCTCATGGCGCGGCTCAAATGTGTTTAATTGCCATGTTTTCAAAAATGACAAGGATTCATGTAGGAAAGTTATTGGTAACTTTCTGGGAACAAGTAATAAAATAAATAGAATAATGAGGTGCAGGTTCTGGTGCATGTTGGGTTAATGTTTGCTATTATATAGCTAATTATCTTAAGCAAATGAACATAAGACATGCGGGCCCTCTTTTTCTATTTAAATTCAGAATGTATGCCTTCCTTCTCTGCATATTATTTCTTGGTATTCAGGAAATGTTCCTCTCTGGTGTTATTTATATATAATAAATGCTTTCACTGCTAGAAACGTTTGAAAAAGGAATTACTTTATATCAATGATTACTAACAGCTGTATTAATAAAAAAATATCTCACGTCAGTCATTGTTTCAAGAAATTATGTGATAAATATGATAATCAGGCCGAGTAGAAAATATAAAAAATATAAAATAAAACTTGATAGTATTATTGTCAGAACAAATATGCATTTAACGGCATCCAAAAACATGATAGAAAAAAAAAACAAAGGTCATGTGATAAATGCTGATATAACGAACATTACGCTTATTACATTTGATAGATTTAACTATTTCAACTTGAAAATGACCGTTGATATAATAGTAGAACCGTTCTTATTACAATTATATTACTCTACTAGTAGCAACCATATATTGTTATGATCTCTATGGAACGATTATTTGTCAGGAGTTACGCAGACATCTGATTACCTTAGGAGATGCTAATTAGCGCTGTAAGAATAAACCCACATATGTGAACTGATACGTACGGTTGCGGATAGGTTGCGTTTGCGCGGCCTCTATATTCTTCCAGACACTAAGTCTTGCCAATACGCAATACCGGTTATATACATCACATACAATTATAAACTTAACAATTACTTGCTATTGAAAGGTCGATGTTGTTCTCCAGAAGAACGAACCACCTTAAACAATGTATTAACGGGCACTGTTGCTTTATGATCAAAATTGTCCCAACTGAAAAAGCTGAGTTTCAAGTTTTTTTACTCACCAACAAACTGTTTTCTTTCATTCTATCTGCTGAATCCAGCGAGCACCAGGGCAGAACCTTCCGTAAGCTTCCTGTAGGCGGGGAGGGGGGAGGGACTTCCCCACATGAAGAATTCAACGCCCCAAGCCGGACTTAAATCAACACAAGTTCAAAGTCAGCGGCACTCGGCCACGGAAGCCCCCGGTATATAATCTGGCATTTTGTTCAAAAGTTGAGATGAAGGATAGCAGTCAACACATGCGGCGAAGTCTGCTTGTTATTGCTAAAATATGTTATGTGTTGCCATGTCCAGACGTGAAATTTCTACAAATAATACGTTCTGAGATTAATCACCAATTAAAGTGTATGCTGTATATCTTTAGACTAAATTTTTTTTTCTCGATATGCAATGCACAAACATTATAGATAAATGCATGGTTTGAATTTTTATACTATGTGTTGTATTATGCAATAATGTTTTCATACAGATTTGTAATATTTGATTAAAATATTAAGTTTCACAACCGTTCGTCACAATAACAGCCTTAAACTCTTAATAGTCCTCCCATACTCGTACACACTTTATATTATTTTGTCCTTTAGGATCATGGAGTCCTTTTATTGCACATTTGTAGAAAAGTTCTGCTAAAGTCAGTGCGAGGCTGCTTAAAAGGTGCTGCATATTTCATTACCTTTCCTTACTCAATTAAAAATGTATGATTTTATCTAAATGTTTACATGGCTGTGTTCTTTAGACATGGTTTCATTTGTCTTAGTAGTGACAGGCACATTTCTTTTGTTCAATCCGATGTTTAAACACCACAGCAACATATTTATTAATTGTAAGTTGGTTAAAAGATTTAAATAATATTTAAACGAATTATAATGGGCTAATGTCTGTTGTCTTTGATGAATTCTTTGGCGCATTGTATTTTTTATGTGACTAACTAATTCTGTAAACTTACGTCGACGACATTTTTAAATCATCAACTTTTTATCATTATCCTTTATCTACTATTGCCTTCTGTTTACATTGTAAGTGACTCTAATTTGAAGCATTAATGAATTGACAAATATTTAGTTATTCAGACATGAATAAGGATCTCATTAGCAAATCGTCATGCTTATTCACTTTTGCACATTGATTCTAATCACATCAGGATACCTGACAATTCTACTATTTATGTGGTTATATTGGCAACACGACATATGCTTTACTGTTAAGGAAACTACGACACGATTTAATACATATGTAGTGCACGCGTACGGTCTGGTACGGCCTACGGGGCGATAGCCTGGACCAGGAACACAGCAAGAGTGATTTCCCTTGGCGCGGGCAGCACGAAAAGATGTTGCTGGTGTTGTTAGACAATATTATTTGGCTATTGTCCCAATTAGCATAAAGTACAGACTGATACCACCTGGTAAGTTTCCCACAGTTACAATATTGGTGGCAGCGGTTCATTTAGAGCCCATATTTCGCCGACCAATAAGTCGCTACCAACCTTTTGATTTTTAGGCTTGGCCATCTTGCCAGTCTAAAAGCGGTTGTGACTTGTGTTGGATGAGGGACCAGGTGAGGCGTAATTGAATTAAGTGTATTACGTTATTGGTCTAAAACACTTATTTAAGTGTTATAGGTTGAATAATTGAAAAATTATTCGACATTTCCAAATAGCTTGTTGGGACTTACACCATCGGAAATCCCTATAATTGGCATTGTAGTATACCTTGGTTGAAGTTTAAGGATCCTTAAAAGATTTTTTTTATCATTCTGGAATTGAAATAATTAAAATTATTTCTAATTTTGTTGTTGTTATTTTGATTTTATCAAAGATGTCGCAACAATATGGGTGGACGGATAGCTCAGTGGTTTGCACACTGGCCTTCCAATCCTGAGGTCGGGGGTTCGATCCCCGGCAGCTACTCGGGAATTTTCAGAAACGCTTTTCAGTGTTTCCCACCCAACTAGAGGTGTACTGGTTAGGAACCCAGACAATCCTTGCGTGAATCAGTGCTATACACTGGGCACGTTAAAGAACCAGGCTGTCTATTCGCAACGAGCTAGGCTAAGTTAGCCGGACAAGGTTGTATCTGATTTCTGATCTCTCTGTCGTGGGGGCTTTGTCTCAATCTGTCCCTCTGGTCAGATCGCTCTGTGACTGTACTAGTAGAGGATGAATTATGCGCCCCGTGTGGCTGCATTTGAACTATGTATAGCGCCTTTGAACGTGAAATTGATCATGAAAAGGGCGCTATATAAATCTGGTATAATAATAATAATAACAAAAACAAAAGAGTCCAGAAGGTAAGTCAGTTACATCTGGTATTAGTGCACAAGTGGTTTCAATTAATTTTGCTACCCTTGAGCAATTGAGAATGATACCTGGAATTAATACAAAAATTGCCAGTGCAATTTGTCGGTGCGTGAGGCGACGGGGAACATAACCCCGGAAGTCTTATCCGTATTGTGTCGTAAGAAATTTACAGAGTCTGAGCTGGGTCGAATTGATTTTACCCAGAATAAACTATGGCCACTTCAAGACAATGATAAGGAGCCTGAGGCTAGAAAAGAGCCCAGTGCTTGGTCACAAATTAAGACCGAGAATGCATGCTGTATCTTCTGGTATGCACAGGCCATTATTGAAAACTCCAGCTGAATTCCTTGGGACACCAGCATCGGGCAGGAATAAGGTATCGTTACCAGAAACGAAACTGAATTTCACCCTTAGTGAAGGTAGCACTCCTTTTGGTGATTATGGTAATGCCAATGCAAGTAGGCCATCGTCAGATGGGGGAGTGGGAGCCAACTATAGTCAGCTGGCAAAGAAATTAAGTTCTTTGCAAAAGCGTTTGACATTTGATGGTAAGGGCAGCTGGGAAGCTTTTGATTTAAAGTTTTCCAGATATGCTGAGACATGCGGATGGTCAGATGCTGAGAAATTTGAGGGCTTGTGCTGGTGTCTTACTGGCAAAGCTATGGACTATTATGTACTGATACATGATAGTGGTGAGGTGAACTCTTACCAGGGTTTACATAGTAAGCTTGAAGCGCGGTTTGGTGAGCACGAATTTCCAGCTGCGGCTCAATTGCAATTTCAACAGGCTTACCAAGAAGAGGGCGAGTCGTTAGATGATTTTGCAGACCGGCTTTTGACACTTGCGGCAAGAGCGTTCAGGGGCTTGCCAGATTCGTTTGTGACTAATCAAGTCGTAAGTCGTTTCTGTCAGGGCCTGTTAGATAAGGATGCAAGCAATCATGTGTTTATGCTTGATCCTACGAATATCCAACAGGCCAAGCAGGTAGTCCGTAAATATGAACAGGCACTCATGGCTATATTTGGTATGTCAAAGCACCAACTTAAGTTGTTCGAAGAGAAGGAATGGTGCGAAGAAGAAGAACATGTTTTTGCAGTGGGAAAAATAGCCGGTAGCACACAAGGGGCACCGGATAATAGGACTGTCATGGAGGCACTTAAGCAATTAGAGCTTAAATTTGAAGAAGTCATGACAGTCAGATCCAGTAGAGGTGGATCTGGTGAACTACCACAGAAGCTTTATAAAAGCAGATTCTGTTTTATGCTTTGACAGGCAAACTTTGGTTTGTGTGGCGGGGAGAGTGGGTCAGAGCTTTTGAAGTTTTGATAAGAGGCTCTGATACAACCGCCTGGGTTAGCCTTGCCGATGGGGATGGATGGGTTTATGCTTTACACCAATGCATCGGATAAATAGATCAGTACATGGGTACCATAGTTCCAGGTCGGCAAGGAGAAGGTCATTGCATATGGTAGTTATGTTTTTATTTGGTAGATTGTATTGTACGGAATGATCACTCAAGTTTAAGGTGATTCATGGGGTTCCAAAAGCCTCAAGGTCAACTGGTGAGACGGTGGCCGGAGGAGCTGTCTCGGTTGAATATTGTGCTGCAGCACGGGGTAGGTCGTGAGCATGATAAAGCTAAGGCAATGTCTTGAATGCCGGTTGGAGGCATTGCAATGAGTATCATGCTGGGACACGACTGGAGCAGTTACCTTGTGGCAGGTGTAATTACTCTTAAGAAGACAACGAAAGTTGGGGTCCTTTAACCATGTAGACGACGCAGTGCCGTTGGTCATAGGGGACACCGAAGCTTACATCATAGAGCATTTGAGGGACCTAGCACCAACAAGGGCATGGGTACGACTGTCTATTGTATCTTGATGTAGACGACGCAGTGCCGTTGGTAAAGGGGTTACGTGGAGTTTACATCACAGAGCATCCGGGGAACCTGAGACCAACAAGGGCATGGGTACAACTGTCTACGGGTATCACGATGGAACCAAAGATTACACCGAGGGTAAGAGTGGCAAGCCAGTCCTTGCAATAGTAGTCTCAGATGCGGGACGACCCTTCTGAGAAAAGTAGCCTACCAGATGCTGGTATTGATTTAGACTACTCTGAGGGAGTAAGCTCCTTTGTGGTAGTTAGGTTTAAAGATGCTGTTGTAAACATGAACATGGTGGCCACAAGGAGGGTTGAGACTGAGACTATTTAGAGCCTCGGTACTACAGTCACGTCTGGACAGTTGGGATCAGTGCCTACTGTAGGACAACCAAGTTCACAGGCTAAGGTCCTACCCCCGGAAAGGACAAACTAAAAAGACTTGCCGTGCCTAAGGGTGCGACAGGTACCTCTGACTCTACAAAAGGTCTGGGGTCTAGCCTTCAGAATTCCATCTCGGTACCGGATCAAGGAGTTCTGAGGGATAAAACTGGACTGTGTATGTGGTGGTTCTCAGTGCAGTGTTGAAACAGGATTAGAGATTGCTGTTTGTTTTTGATTGGTAACGAGGTAGGACAGATCAGGCATGGTCCGATCTGTTTCGTGCCAGTCAAGCGGCTGAGTCAAATCGGTGAAACAAGGAACAACTTCTTCTGTTAGATTGTGTTTTATGTTAGTGTGACTTAAGGTCAAGATGGCATTCATCTTGGTATGCTGAAAAGTCTGAAGGAGGAAGTTATTGAAATCAGTCATAGCCTTCCTTCTTTGGGACATCGGACTCTGAAAAAGATTAGTCCGGGGCAGCCTCGTCCAAGAGACCCTAGACGAGGAAAGTATGGCCTCAAACAGTTTTACTAGGAAAGGGCAGGCACCGCAAGGCCCTGTCACAGAGGAGACTTGAGCTCTGCTTGGACTAGCAGTAAGGTTACCTAGGCCCCCTCTGTTAGGCAAAGCTCAGGTAGAGGCAACTGTGTGAGGTAAGGGTCAGCCACCTGTTTGACTAAAGATTGTTTTATGGTAAGTGTTGGGTTGCTGACCATTCTTAGAGTATGGAGAGTTCTTATGATAGCACTGACTATCTTTGGAAGAACTGAGACTGTTTAAGCCATAGGGGCTGATCCCGGTGCACTATGGATGCGGAGATCCATGGTCACCGGTAGCGGTGGTATTGTGGCTGAAGTGACACTAAACTAGTACTGGTTAAACCCAGGAACATCTCATATTTATGAGCAAGAGACCATGGTATACTTCCATGGTCTAAGACACCATGGTCTACTTCCATGGTGTAGGGACTACCTCCTTTCAATAGGACGGGGAGGAGTGTAGTGCTCGCGTACGGTCTGGTACAGCCTACGGGGCGATAGCCTGGACCAGGAACACAGCAAGAGTGATTTCCCTTGGCGCGGGCAGCACGAAAAGATGTTGCTGGTGTTGTAAGACAATATTATTTGGCTATTGTCCCAATTAGCATGAAGTACAGACTGATTCCACCTGGTAAGTTTCCCATAGTTACAATACATATAAATATACAAGAGATAACTTGTGAAGAAAAAGACATGCTTAAATTTACTAGCCTAAACTGTACCGTTAGTCGAATAGAAAACGTTCAAAAAGCTCATTAGTTGAATACGTTACACAATATTTAACCTGTCTTCACCCATCGATTACCTACTTCACAGCGTTCCTTTCCAAACCGTGCCAAACATAACTGGCAATTTATAATATAAAACATCTATGGGCGTATCTGATTGAAACAAGATAAATATATTTAATCAGTAGAATTAATCTGTTCTATATCTGCAATATTTTATTAGCATATCAATCAAGTCGAGTGCCTATCGAAGAAGAATTATGTGATAACGTGCAATAGCACGGCGAAAATAACTGCAAAATCGTGTCTGCCATGCTGCGTAAAATGCGAGTGCTGCCCATCTCTGTACCTTTTGTTTAACGACTTTATTCTCATATCATTTTCCATAAAATTATGGATCTTCATCATTTTTTTCTGCAGTAAAGATGAATTTATTATATGTAACAACATTATTCTTTTTTATTCACTGCGAGAGGGATACAAATATTACAGACAACCTTAGATTGCCAGGTATTTTGAAAATAGTTGTTCCAGGAATGTTAAACCGGCACATGTTTTAGTATGAAGATTTTAAGAATATGTCATATAATTTGTTTTACATCCCTGGAAGGCTTCTGGTGCCGAATGGTTTAATGTTTACTATTTTGAATCACTAGCCACTACCTGTTGCTGACCCAAACTAAACTCATGCGAAGAAGATATCGGAATGATCTTCCATCTCTGGAATAAGATTCTGTGGACCATTTTAAGTATGTCTTCTAACGTTTATCTAGCAAATCAATAAAATGAAAATTCAATTGTCAATGTATTATTCGAATAATAAGTTTATATATTTTAAAATCTGATTAACTCGGGTCACGAAATAAAAAAAAACGAAAGAAGAAAGAGAATAGAGCGAATATTGCACGAATTGCAATGGTTCTTTGTCACCGCACTACTGTGCTATTATATCTTTTAACTTTGGTATCATTATTAATGTTCATTTTGCGTTCAGTCGAGACGATTTCACCAAATGCATGGTTGGAAAGACCGACTGGAGGCAGACAATTACATAGATCTTATTATCTGCTGTTGGTAAACCGTTAAAACGTTTCAGCCTTTCAGAAAGCTGTATTTCAGGAACGATGTTCGGCCTTAAATCTCCAATAAATGTCTCTTTAGATAAAACAATTAGAAATATTTGTAAATTAAAAATGCATTTAAATTCACCATTGTCCAAGTCGGTTTACACAAACTCACGAATATGACGTAAATAGATATTGTTTTCCCTAAAACAAACTCTCCGCCCCATTAGATTTCTGAAAGTTTTGATTTCAGTTATGACCATGGCGTGCAGTTAATCTAACCAGTGTTGCTGGATTCTGTGCGACCCCACGATAAGTAGATCTATGCTCCCCCTATTCTAAGCGGGCTGGCTACATCCGGTTAATAACAAGAGCAGAATATATTAATATAATCCGGGTTGCGTTTACGTGACCCGACAATAGTTAATTAGAATTCTGTCTGTAATTTCCTTTTCCTACAAGATAGTTTTTTTCAGGAGTCCAAGTATATTCCTAGAATATATAATTAATCATTCCCATTACGCGATGTTAGCAGACGTTCAGTCGTACGTTGGAAATAAATTATCTGTGGACGGATACTCGGTTACGTATAAAAAGAAGCAATACTAAAGGAACTAAAGATTAAACTATGATACGTTTGATGATTCTATAATATATGCCTATCTACTTTAACTCGGAATGTTTTGATTGCACATTCATTATGTTATGTGACTGTAAACATCTAGTTGGCCAGATACCAAAGGTGCTAAGCTTTACGCCGATTAGGATACGTTAATCAGTCTGTACGACAGTTTCAGCTTTTATGTTTTATAAGCTGTTGTCTTGTCCTATAGTTATATTGGCCGTATTAATTTTGCACTGTTTTGTACTACTCAACACCGCAGAATAAATATTTAGAGAAAATATTCATCAACCTGGTGTACTAATGTGTGAAAGGGAAGGAAATTTCTTGGGCGTCAATGTTTTCATCAGTTAGGTTCCTTTCTAATTAACGCACTTTTATTTTTACTTGATTATTTGTTTTGAGGGCGCTGAAATTAGGCAAAATCAAGTTATTGCCTCTGATCAGATTTGTATTTCATAAATGTTCCTGTCTTAGATGTTTGTTTATTTGCTACAAAATTTCAGTTAGTAAGTTACTTTACCTTTAAGCAATGTTTCGTTACCAAAATAAATATTTTATTTAGTAAAAGCAGCAGAAGCCAGTAACATTGTGGATAAAATCGGGTAATTTGAATGCAAAATGTCAAACAGGATTGTTTCTATAAACAACATAATACATTTATATTGGTAATGATTGATATTGAAGTACTGTGACTAGCTTTGACATACAAAATAATAGCATACCTAACGGATAACTGCTTCATGTTATAGTTTTGCATAGTTGCTTAATTAAAGTTTAATTCTCCTGCATGAAAAGTTATATTTTAGTTTTAATCATTGCGCTTCTTAACACATTTCACGAATTAATTTTCTAACTGAATTTGCTTTCAGAACAGCAAGATTAGTTAAATGTAATCGTTTCTCTATATGGTTTGATCATTTGGCCTTGATAGTTACTCACTTTTTAGTTCAATTTACATAAGTAGCAAAATGTAATCTGCTATTCTATACTTTTGCATGTGCGCTATTCTTTGAAATGGTCTGTAGCAAGTCATGTTGTTGTCTGGCTTAACTGTATGTCAGCTGTCATACTCTTTTCATATTTGTGGTTACTTGACATCTTAACAAATATATTGCCGTATTATATGCTTTCAGACAATGGTATTTCCCAAACATGATTGAACTTACAGTTATTGAATGGATGATGAGTTTTATTTCAGATATCATATTTATTTGAAACCTTTAGGAAGAAATGATGTTAATACAGGTATGATGTCTTTCGTTCCACTAGGTCATGATTAGAAAAAAAAGCAAAAAACTATTGCGCATATCCAACGTATCCAACGAACTGCAAAAAAAGCAGCATTTAAAAGGATATAGTGATGTATAACCGATTAATTACTTTATCAGCAAACCAAAGTTGAAAAAATGAACTGGAGAAACAAAGACGCGCACTTACCCTTAAATCAAAGCAGTTGATAGGAAGTAACATTAAGACTAAGACAAAAATCTTGGCGTATTAAATATTCAAAAATGTGACTGTGCAACTGAGACCCACAGAAAAACGTAACTTGTTAGATAAGGCGGTATTTCTCACGTTTTGTTTTTTTTCAATATACTGAGTAACTCGGGTCCCGATTTTTTGTTCAGTTACTTGGAAGTAATACAGCTAATTTCTTTTTCCTGTTAGTGTTTTGACAGAGTTTTTTATGGATTAATGCAAACACCATGTATAAGTGAAATGTTTATGTAATTTGTTAAGGACACTCATGCTGAAACATGTTTTGCTGAAAGTAACGTTTAAAAAAAACCATAAAACATATTATGATATTAATTATGATAGTTTTTGAAGCTTGTATTCGTAATTACTTTAGTTTAAAAGTCAACAAAATATATGTTTATGTATGTATTTCGCGCAAATCGAGATACATTGCTTTTGTAGTTACAATTCCATGTTTGCAATAAACCACAAAATTGGTTTATTTCTATATATTTTAAATACATGTATGCAATAATTGTACAAACACAAGTTTGTTTTATTGAGAAAGAACTGTTTTGCATTTATACATTTATTCCTTGTTTGTATATATTTTCATTATGGTGTCATGATTTGTAACATATAAGTAAATACTATGTTTGCACTTTCGTAGGTTGATATGGTATAAGATGTCTTTTCTAAGCTGACAAACATGTAAATAATTTTACATCCCTAAAAGTTAATGCGACTAAATAGGCCCATTTGTCGACGCTGCAAGTTTGGTTTTGCGGCCAATCTTCACGATTGCTGGGTGGCATCTTTTTATTGTTGTTTTTGTTGCTGCAAAGTTATGAATATAGTCTTTAACACAATCCTTTTTAGAATGTTAATGAATTTGGGTTTTGTAACAATTTTGTTCAGGATAGGTAAGTACGGGCATTCCCAGTTAACAACACATAACACTTTCAAGTCAAAGTCAATCTAATATTTTTCAATTCTGGCATCAAAAGTGGTTCACTATTTGTGCAGAAGTGGTCAGTAGTTGGGAACCGGTTCTTTCTTACAAGAATTTTAGAAACCATTTTAAGATTTTTTGTTCTAAGTGGCATGCCACAGAAAGACAACAATTAAATGAGCCGCACCATGAGAAAACCATCATAGTGCATTCGCGACCAGCATTGGTCCAAAGCCTATTGCAATTAGAGAAACCGTTAGCGAACAGCATGAATCCTGACCAGACTGCGCGGATGTGCAGGCTGGTCTGGATCCATGCTGGTCGCAAATGCACTATGTTGGTTTTCTCATGGTGCGGCTCATTAATGTAAGTTTGTTGCGTCTCTTTAAGTGTCGTGTAAATCTCAATATATCATTCGATGGCACTCGGGAAATGTACACTCACTGAGTTGTAGATGAAATAAATGCGTAAACAGCATGCTGTACAGAGATGTGTTATGTCTTCAGAACATATTTCTATTAAGTTGCTCAAAATTATGTAATAAATGTACTGATCTGCTTTCAAATTTGCTTTTGATGATGATTCAAATGATTCTTTTCTAACAGAAATAATTTTGTCCTTTTAGCACTCGATTTTACAAAGAATTGGCATGCCTCCGGTAATAACTTGAGTTCAATGATATAAAACTGGAATATTTTGTCTCAGATTACTTCCTTTGTAATGTATTTTATTGCTTACAAGATTAAGAAAGAATCATTTTCTTTTAGTATTCATGCTTTTAATTTCCCTATCAACAGTGTAAGATAAAAGTACAATACAACCTGCACTAAGAGACCACACTAACGAAGGGCAGTGGGTGCCCCTTTAACTGGTCTCTTAATACAACATAATTTGTTCTTTAGCAACACAAACAAGAACTGAAAAAGTTGTCTTTTAACGCAAGTAGTCTCTGAATAGGCGTGGTCTTTCGAACAAGTTTGATTGCACAAAAATGCATTTGTTTGTTTTCTCTTTATCTGCAAATGAATTGTTTGCATATCTATCATGCATATACATACTCTGCTATAGGGTACGGAATCCAGGTTTGTTCATATCCAATCTTCACCATAAATGTACGGTTGTAGGGTAGTAGAATGGTATGATGGAAGGAGAGTAGCAAGACGAATAACACGAGCACCGGTACCTGTTCTATACGAAATTGCACAAATATGAAAAATTTGGAGTTATCTAATGTAGCCATTTTTGAACGAATTACTGACTATATTCCTGAATTCACACATAAATATCTCGTCTGACATTATAACAACCTGATTTTTTATTACTGTGCCTTGTTTTACACTTCATATCGTTTGTATTATCAGTTATGAAAAACTACTCGGACGTGGTATTTATTTTTGAGTAAGTTGATACTGAATTGCAAGATGGCGCCTGATCATCGAAAGTCTTCTTTAGTTGATATTTTCATGAATTCGGAAGTTACGAATATTGCTGTATCGTTACGTATGGGTTGCAGGAAGTTAATTATCCGGTGTCAAGATTAGACTCTTTAAGATTAATGTTTGAAACCTTTTTAGCTCAGGGGCACCATAAGAGCCATTTAAATTAAGATATTATGAAATTAATGTGTACATCAATATTCATTTCTTCATAAATTGCAAGTTGACAGACAAGCCGAACGATTTATTTTAACAAGCTTGTCTCTAGTGGGTTTGACATTTGTCATATTAAAGATGACATACGGAAGAATGATTGGTTATTAGCGGTACGCGTTCCAATCAAATGCATTATGGCCGCAGACAACTATTACCAAACGTCAAATGATAGAAACATTGACCTGTGTGCGGCAATATGTGTCATCCGTGTAATTCAATGAAATATATGGTTTTGTCAAACGTTATGCTCATTATTTGTAAAAGTAAGCTTTAACAGAATATCTACATACATACTAACCGAGCGACCTTTATAATTTCCAAAATGTTAGACAGTCAACTGTTTACAGTTTTGAGGACAAAGCTTGAGACCTTTGGATGACTTTAAAGTTTCAAATTATGTACGAACATTTATAAAAAATATATTTTTATGAGTCCGTTTCTCCTTGTAAATTTAACGTTTGTCTTTGGATTTGAAGAATGATCAAGAAGTCACAAGGTATTTGCAAGATACGAAGGCTATTAGCTTATTTAAGTGTAAGATCGAGATATATTTTATGAAGTGATCACTACGTCGCTTCGAGTGAAAATGTATGCTATGATGTTATCGAGTTCAAAGTTATTTTAAACCTACAACAAACTATATCTGTTGATTTACATGTTTGTCAATGAACTAGATAATGTCCATTTTATAGTTTTTTCTTACCAGTGCAAGTACGTTTGATGAAAAAGAGCTGATAAATTCGATGTTTCACTGTCAAAAATATAAGTCAAATAAACGTTACATAGTTCTCTTTTATTTCGAAATAAGATAAAGACCTGATGTCTCAAAATATCATACGATTTAGGCATAATTTTGCTTGTAATGGATAGGAATTTCACAGTAACCAGACGATATAGGAATTTAGAGGAAGCAGATGTGTATAAATCATATGCTTTTAATATGTATGCATATTATGAAAATGCAAATTCTGTAATGAATGTTGAACTATGACATTTTCTTTTCTAGAAAATGAATTAACATATTATGCAAGATCAATGACTTGCATGATAGGGCTAGTTTCTATTTAGTACATTCTAGCTCTGACGCAACATGTTTTTTCGTACACGATTATTTCGAGAAAAATCAAGAGCTGTCCGTAAGACAGCCAATGCTCGACTGTTCCAATTGTTGTCCCAGAAGCAGGAATATTACCTTAAATGTTAAAATATCTTCAGTTTGGTATATGCATTAGTTTTGCAGATAGTAATTTGCATGTAAAACTTTAACCAGAAGTTTTAAGTTCAAGAGGGAACATAATTTGGCCAAAATGCATGTTCGGGTTATGGGACTTGATGCTATCAACTAGTTTTATAACCCTAAAGACACATGTGAAGTTTCAATTCAATATCTGCATTAGTTTTTGAGATAGTAACTTGCATGCAAAACTTTAACCAGGCTTTTCTAAGTCCAAAAGGGGGCATAATGTGGCCAATATACATGTCAGAGTTGTGGGACTTGAGCCAGTGAGGTTGGTAATTGAAATAGAAAAAGAAAAAATAATTTTTCAAAGCTATGATAGCCATTATTATGTACTTGCATGCAAAACTGTAACGCCAGGGTGAATAGAAAAGTTAGACTATTCTTCAAATCGTCAAGCTAACACCCGTAAACGAAAAGAATAATAGATATTTCCATGTTTGCCTGTAATAAAAAATTGTGACCTTTTGGGTGTAAAATTACTAAATCTCATGTTAGCTTGATTAAATGTGTAATGAATAAATGTGTAATGTGACTTAGCATTGTGTTCTGTTGTATTTATTAATGTGTATTTAAAGGTAGACGGCCCATAATGACAATCGTATATATATATATATATATACTTGACAATGAAAAGACTCGGCACAAGATGGAAGTCTATAAATCAAATAAATAAAATAAATAAAAAACAAACAAGTTTCGCCTATCGGCCTATCGGCTCATCAGTGTTACATGGCGTTACATTGTATGTACACTGATGAGCCGATAGGCGAAACTAGTTTGTATTTTTATAATTAAATACTGTTGGAAAGGCATGTGAAGTCATTTTATATATTCGTATACTATTTCGGTATCATTCGGCTATAACGAAGGTTGCTTTACATAGATAACGGAGAAAACAGAAGACACATATGGAAAATAAGTATTAATGGAAAATGCCGAGTGTCATTAAAATGATTATGGGTCCACTTCCTTAAATGCAGTTATACTTCACGAGTACTTGTGTTGAAATAAAATCTGAAAAATAAGATTCTCACATAATCAAGTGAGACGTTCGATTCTTTGGTTCACGATATAATGCTTGCACTACGTTAATGAATCATATAAACAGTTAGGGAATTTAAATCCATCATGAGCAATAGCATAGCTGTAATTCGAAAAACATATAAATTACCAAAATATGTCTTTTTGTACAACCCAATTTCTAACATACCCAATTCATCATCTATTCTCTTAAGTCTCACACGTTAAATGTGTGTTTCCTCATCAAAGTTATACTCAAATACAAAACAAAAGTTTTTGATATCTTATAATGTGATCTCGTTAAAAGCCAGTCAAACATGTCCATGATAGATGTAATAGAGGCAAATAAATTCTTTCTTGTTGAACATGACTGATTTACCGAACTTTTTGCCAAAATGAAAAAAAAACATCTGACAAGGAAACCAACAAAAACACCATTTTATGAGAAATTACTTAAGAATAGCATTCCTCGGAAACATTGAGCACAGCAATGGCATTCTTTGGAACTAGCTTTCAGTGTTAGTATGTACAAACTATATACAAACTCTGACTACGTAGCAAATGATACATCCTGTAAACCCTTTTCAATATTGATATTAAAGAAATAATGTTATTTGTTTCTAAAAACACATTTATTTATTATTGATGGTTGTCAAATGTCAGTCAATCAGCCGAAATATCATTTCGATACATTTGTCTCTTTCACATTTCAGTTTTCGATCGCAGTAACATCAGAGTGATAGCATCATAGAAGTTTAATGTCAATACAATTTGGATAATGGGACTTAAATGAATCAATTTTCTTTTATGGAAATAGAGTAATAGCGTGATTATTTTAATAACTACTCAGTAGCATTTTATGCTATTTCAATACATCATATTTATGTATTGCATTGCCTTATTTGTTGGGAATCTTTGACTCTCACCGACGTGCAACATAAATTGGTAAATACAAAGTATATGGATTCTTTTAGGAAACTATATATACTAGACATTTCTATGAATTTCAGAAATTTTTAGTCAAAAGGTTTCTCTACTATTAGACCTAGAGCTTAAAAATGCCATTGTCTCATGTTTTCACGAATAAAAGTGGATGCAAGACAATATTAGCAGTTTAGCGAAGAATATTGCTTATGTGAGAAGATTTGAAGAATAATCTGTTTGATCATTTTCTGTAGTTACCTGGCTGTATTTATCGGACCTTTGCATACACCGATTCCTTCTTTAAGATCCCAAACAAAAGCTGTGTTGAAATGTGTCAGTAACGTTCTTGGCATTATAATGCATTATACTGAGCAAAGGTATACACCGATTACAGTGATCGATTGTCTGTAAGTCAGCCTTCATTTGTAGCGCTAGTCTTGATCATGCTGGTATCAGTATCTGCTGGTATCAGTATCTACTCATGGCAGATATCACACCTTACGAATCGTTGTTGTTCCATACCAGCTGTGAAAGGCATTGAATAATTGTAAAAGTGTTTGCCATTTATCTCCTAAAACTGTGTTGGAGCCAAGACAGAAACATGCCTCCAAGATAATCGAGCCGAAGTGATTGCAAATGAAGTGATAGGAAGCATGATGTTTCATTCAGTATTGGCTTGTTGATATTTTAGACATCATGAGAACACCGAACAATAAGGATGGTGTTTGTCAGGGCGATATTTACCTATTTTGTTCTTATTTCTTGACGCAGAAACGGAACTTGGAATACCCACGAAATATTCAAACAATTGTATTCGTGAAAATCCACCCGTGACGAAAAAACGATTGATTATGATATAGATAAAGCAAAAACACATAATTATATACATCGTAAATCAAATACAGTGTCTGATTCAAACCTGTTCAAATGCATTTTCATTTGTTCCTAAATCGGTTGAATTAACATTTATGGCACTGATACAGGTGGAGAACGGACATAAATTGACTCAAGACCTTACCTTGTAAAGACGGTAAATGTTGAGCTAGAAATAATTGTTTACAGTTAGGCCCTAGATCTTAAATACGGTACAGATATCCAAAGGATATGCGTACAATAAGGGTCATCATTATATATAATTATATCTAGACGACAAAGAAACACAGTATAATTAATATGTAAACAGTCCATTCTGTAGTTTAAAGCATTGTCTTATATATAACTTTACCAACCTTATAGCTTGATAATAAATATTTTGAAAACTTTAATATTTTAGTATGGATTGAAAAAATATTTAGTAAATATTTAAGCTTTTTAATCTGACTTACTCAAATTTCTCACTGTATAAAAAGTTCCAGTACTGTCTAATACAATCGGGGTTTACTTTAGTATTCTTTTCGTACATCAGCATACCCTATGATTTCATCTTCTTTAGGAAAACTAATGGTAAGTTAAGGTCCCTTTAAAAGATGTTATTCATTCTCTTATAACCACAGGAAAAATCTAAACGTAATCAAAACCCAATGTCAGAAAACCACAGGGATAGGCCTAAATTAGCTTGCATATTTTTACTCTATTTATATTATCTATAATCACAATCATTTTGGAAATCGTTTCTCTTGTTTATTTTTAAGTTTTAAGGCATTTTTTTCGGAGTATTCTATGTGCAATACATGTATATGTTATTTTGAAGAGATATTGGATGGATCATAGAAATAGCATTTTATAATGCTAAAATCAACTTTCTAAGTTTTACAGTTACCCTTGCGTAATGACATGACTACAATAATACTTTTCAGAAATATTATTATATTCATTGAAGTTATCAGTTGTAATTAAGCTTTTTGCCAGAGCAAATGAAAACAAAAAAATGTTAACTGAATATGTTTTACAAATGAGCATAAAAATCAGCATTTCAAAATGTCCAATGGGTCTGTTTTTAAACTGAAGATATCATTATTAATGAGACATCATAGCGTTGTAAATATACCAATACATAATTTCACCAGTTAAAGTTGAAATTGACATACAATGCATTTTTATAGAACGCCAAGCCATAAATCTCTGCTACATAAGATTCAAGATTTATTTACATTCTGCACAAGTCCCACAATATTGGGAAACATCAGCATAGCATACAACATAACATCATGATAAAAGACCACGTGTAACAACAGAAAACGGCTACTTAATTGTAGTTAATTAACAAGTTACTGTGTAGCTTTTGTGTTTTATACATAATTAATATAATCATTTGAACAATATCTATATTTACAAGAGAAAAAGAGAAGGAGGGATATGACAGGAGGTCCAAAGGGACTGATACGCTCACCTGTTTGACCTAATTTATAACATACAATTTATATGTACTACAAAAGAAAGTATGTATGTCAGACAAAGGCGATCACAACAATTTCAACACATTAGTGTATATGCCGTGTGTGAGAGTGTTGCAGAGCTTAAGTATAGTGTTTTCAAATATTGTGCCATTAGTAAATTTGTTCTAAAATAATCCATGATTTCCTCACAAAATAAGCCTGGCTTTTTAAGTGAAATTACATTTATGCTTGACACTAAATTGATAAAGGCCTTTGAACATACTTGGTCGTATTCGTATTTGTCTCTCTATGTATTTAACTCTGTAGTTTTCAAATATTGGACACAAAAACAAGTAGTGATACTCCCCTCCTAATTCTCTGCAATTTGTACATACACGTTCGTTAACGGGTAAATTTTGCCATCGACCTGTTTCAATAGGAAGTCTATGGTTTCTCGTTAGAAAAGATATTAATTTTTTACACCGATTTAAGGGCAACTTGTCAATTGATAAAGTACGTTTAAAATAGGTCTTTATATATTTGTAAATATTTGTGCTAGACGTTTGGTTTATTTCAGCCTGCCAGGTCTGAATATAAAATATCTTTTAACTTTTGATATGTTGCTGTCTTAAGCCATCTGCTATTATCAAAACTTTCACTATACCACACCCCTGAAAAACCTGCCTCACAAAGATATTGGTTAGTGTTTTCAAGCCATTGGCACATTATTTTACGTTCTTATTGTAGCTCTAATAGTAATGTGCAAACTTTAGAAGCGAGTTTAGTGTTATCGCTGCTATTAATATTATCGATAATTCTGGTCTAATAAGTAATAACTCTGTTATGTATATTAATTTTTAGCGGAAGCACTCCAGTCTCACCATTAATCATATAAGATGGTGTGGACTTTTTGAAGTTAAAGATGTATTTGTAGTACTTGAGTTGCACCTTTTCGAGAACATCCATGTTACCATATCCCCGAACTTCGCTTCCGTAGAGTAAAAAAAGGTTTAATGTTTTGTTTTTTAAACAATTCTATTTGCAAGTCAAATGGCAAGGCAAGTGATTTCACATTTTTCAACAATGCAAACATGGCTTTATTAGCTTGTTCAGCAATACGGATTTTTGACTTGTAAAAAGAACCACTTTTACTAAAAAGTAAACCTAGGTATTTGTAGTTATCAACCGTTTCTAAGGCATTTGTACCTATAGTAAATGTTGCCTTGGTCAGCCTTTACTAAAGACCATAGTTTTAGTTTTGGTAGTATTTATGTTCAATTTCCATTCATCACAATATATTTTAGATTTATCTAGAGCTATTTGCAGGTCAGTCTCACTGTCGCTAAAGATAACTGTACCGTCTGCGTATAAGAGTATAAAGAGTTTCAAATATAAATGAGTTTCTTCAATTGATGTATTTAAATTTATTCCATTTACACCACTTGCGTTCAAATGCTGTTCATGATCGTTCAAATATATTGAGAATAGGAAAGGCGACAGATCACCCTGACGTACTCCAATGAGACAATCGAAAAAAGAGGAAGATCCCTCTAAAGTTAAGAGTTTAGATTTTATATTTTGATACAGTTAACAAATAAATAAAATCTGAAAAGTAGATCCCTCGGAAGCACCGAAAACAAGGCAAACAGTGAAAATTGCAGACTCGGTTTGATTGAGTCTGTTCATGAGCAGCAATGGAAAATGCAACACTGCCCACGCCCCCTAGCACCGGCTTAAGCAGTATTTAATTTTCAAATCTAAATGAGTTGAAATCAATGATCCCGAAGGACCAGAAAATATAACAACACTGAGATGAAGTCGGGGCGACTTTTTACGGCCGCCACACAGCACTTAACACCCGCTGTTGTGAAGTAAATAAAATCTGAAAAGTAGATCCCTCGGAAGCACCGAAAACAAGGCAAACAGTGAAAATTGCAGACTCGATTTGATTGAGTCTGTTCATTAGCAGTAATGGAAAATGCAACACTGCCCACGCCCCCTAGCACCGGCTTAAGCAGTATTCAATTTTCAAATCTAAATGAGTTGAAGTCAATGATCCCGAAGGACCAGAAGTCATTCTGCACGAAAGTAACACTTTTATATGTCGTTAAAGTTAGAGAAGTTCAGAAATTATTATTTGTAATCCCCAAAACTGCAACACGTCGATAATCTACCAATTTAATTAAGCTTTCCCGCTTAGCTCAGTAGGTAAGAGCGTTGGTCTACAGATCGCGGGGTCGCGAGTTCGATCCTCGGGCGGGGCGTATGTTCTCCGTGACTATTTGATAAACGACATTGTGTCTGAAATCATTAGTCCTCCACCTCTGATTCATGTGGGGAACTTGGCAGTTACTTGCGGAGAACAGGTTTGTACTGGTACAGAATCCAGGAACACCGGTTAGGTTAACTGCCCGCCGTTACATGACTGAAATACTGTTGAAAAACGGCGTTAAACCCAAAACAAACAAACAAACAAATAATTAAGCTTTAGTGTATTATTGTGAAAATATTTGTTTTGCGTTGCATGTTTGTCTGCGTGATGAAAACCTTTGTTCCGTTTTACCTTGTGTGAACACAGTGCAGAGAAAATTCTTCTTGAAAAACGTTCTGAATTAACGAAAAAGTGAAAATGTGAATGCAACCTTTTGATAACTGAATTTCTGGTGCAGTATTATATCTTACAATAGAGAAAGAGATGGAGCAAGCACATGTAATCAAATACTTCAAATTAAAGCCGTGAAATAGAATGATGTTTAATGATGGTTAGAACGTTGCAGCTGGTTGGTTGGACAGTATATTTAAGGCGACATTTCATGGTTAAAATAAATTATTAGATAATAGCAATCCATCGTATGTCCGTAGACGGACTTGCTTGAAATATGTTGAAGCATTTTATATTATTGAAAACATGTTATTATTGATTAAACAATCTGTGTTTTTGATCGCATCGAAAAAAAACTGGGAATACCATGTTAAGATTTAAAAAAGGCTGATTCATGTGGGGAAGTTGGCAGTTACTTGCGGAAAAACAGATTTGTACTGGTACAGAATCCAGGAACACTGGTTAGGTTAACTGCCCGCCGTTACATGACTGAAATACTGTTGAAAAACGGCGTAAAACCCAAAACAAACAAACAAAAATGGCGTTTTGTGAAGGTTTGCTGGTACTGACAGTAATATTATCGAGTATAATTGATCTTTCATATAAGACTGATACAAATAATTAGAACCTTCAATTTGGTTTAGTTGCCGGGTTTTTTTGGGGGCATTTTTTGTTGTTGTTTTTTGTAATCGAGGTGTTTTTTTCAAACTGGAACTAATTTGTTTATGAACTAGACGTACATGTCTTATAAATACCTAGGTATTTATCTATTATTTTGAAACTAATTGACCCTTTTATAAAATTCTTGTTTTACTGACTGTGTTAGGTGATAAATAACCGGACTTGTTTATAGTCTTTCATATTTTCCAGTAAGAAATTTCAGCGCTACTGTAAAATGTCACTTTAATGAATTAATAACAATGGCACATTATTTAGAGATATAATGCACATTCTTTGAAGAGAGAAATACATTAAATAAAGTCAAGAGATTGATAACTTGGTCCTTCGGATAACCAAAAATAAATGAAGTGTTGATATTTGTTTTATAGCTGTGTTTGCAAAACATGACAAAGGCAAGTAGTTACAAGCATAGATATTACTTTACTGCCCTTGCATTTACTTGCACTTAAAAAACTGGTCAATGAAAACAGTTTTAGACACAAAATCAGAATTGCTTTACACGAAAGACAGTTAAGAAACATTTGTATGTGTATGATTTTGGTGAAAAATAACTTGTAACAATCCGACAATAAAATGAACTACCACTGAGTATTTTATATAATAGTGAATATACTACATTTTTGCTTGTATCAAAATGTCACGTTTATGAAAAGGTGTTATAACACATGGTAGTAGGATTAGTATAAGTGGAATTATATTAATCTATATTATCTATACCAACATTATCAAAGCAATGACCTTCGAATCTGAACTTTAGAGACGGTAAATATACTTTTGTCTTCTATTTGATTTTTTATAAAGACGGACAACCAAGAAAGGAAAATAAAAAACGATGTGTATGTGGCAAAAAGATTATGGTCATGGAGAAATTGTTCTGTAATTATAAGAAATTACTCTCCACTGATTAAACTCTAGAGCGTAAGGAATTTACATAATCCCCTAATCAATTTCCTGACGCATTTAAGCGCAATTGCAAGATATGGGAAATTAGATTAATGGTATGAGAAATGGTCGACGCTTTGTAGAGCAGTCAGCCGTGTTGCAAATTGAAATTAATCTCAATTAAATCAGAATTAAAGAATAACTTGAACACTTGCAAAACGTTATTCTGTATTTGTCCAACTTAATCAAATTATAGTTTCTTTATTTGATCTGTTTTCTCTGTCATTGATTATAAATTCTTTATGGCAAAACTTGCGTGATTATTTGTCTTAAAACGTACACATTCCCTCATGCAGCTGAATTGCAAACTGCTTCCTTCATTTATTGCACGCTTGGCAGCCAATGTTTAGATCTGGAGAACTTGCTGTTTTTCTAGGGGAAAAACAAGAAGTTTCAGCAAGGACATAAATCTATATGTATAACGAAGTGTTTTTGACTTTTGACAATAGAATTAACACCATTAAGAACGGAATTTTCGTAGAGGATATTACATGAGTGTATTTTCATCCTGAATTTATTAAACGAGTTGAATAAAATAATACAATGCGAGGCCCTGTCGAGCATTTTATCAATTTTATTCCACGACTTTAATAAATTCAGTGTGGAAAGACATAAAAAGGTAGTATCCTTTTTATCACAGGCAAGTTTTTCCTGTTGAAAAATCAAAAACCTGTTATAGACCAAGTAAATTCGACCAACGTTTCCTATAAATAAACGACGTCAAAGTAAAAGCTTTATTACAAATTTATGTAATGGCTTTATTTCACTACCACGACGTCAAACATGTGATAAACTTCTTTAAACGACAGTAAATATGTAAGATTTCGTTTTCAAGTGTAGTGTGTCTGTAACATGCGTAATTAAGCACAATATTGCTTAATTTCAAGGTTTCAATAGTACGTTTGTATCGCATGACAGTTCTTTTAGCCAGTCAGTTAGATTAGATTTCTATGAAAGTAAAGAACCAACATGTGTCTTTAATCTTTCTGGAGCGCATCAAATAATGGACAGATATTGTAATTGAATAGCCTCTAAAATTGCAGAGCCAGGCTTCTCTGTGTTTTGCTTCTGTCGAACTATTTGAATTTGTATAAAATGTCCCCCCCCCCCCCAACCACACACACACACACACCATTCAAATTCACCAGTAAAATTTTCTAGAACTTTGTTGAATGATGATATATGTACGTTGAATTAGTTCTATCGTCATTATAATATTGCATTTTATGCATTGCCTTTAGAGTTAAATTTTTAAACGCAAAATGCTTGTTCTGCAATATTTCCGTTCAGTCTCATTTCACAGAAATGTAAAGAATTATTTTCGGTAAGTATGCACGTATCTTTGTATTGCGTTCATATTAACCCTTTGCGACCAGTGCAGACCATGATCAGACTGCACGGATGTTCGCTATTCAGTCAGTAAATTTTCAGTGAACACCCCTTTGAATGATAAGTGGTATGGCCCAAATTAAATGATTCACATGTCCATCTTAGAAATTTAGCAAGCTAAGAGTTAAGTGAAAGAGAATAATGATCAACACGTAAAGGTATTTCTTGTACAAGTTAAACTTATATGTGTATATAAAAGGTAATTGGACCTCGGGCATCGAGCCGTGAATGCACTGTAAGCATATGAGAATACTTCGGCAAATGTCTAGGAGAACGAGAAAGTCACGGCTCAATGTTCGAAATTTAACAAATATAAATAAAATAAGTGGCTCGCCATTACATTATACAATGGCTCCGAAAGGTAGTTCTGCACGTTTTATAAACCGGAAGTAATGGCATAACGTCATCTGTCCGGAAAACTTAGAATAAAGTCTGGATTTCGATGTAAGGAAATGAAAATAATTTCATGAACTAATGGCAACAGGTGAGTAGATCTCTTCAAACATGGGCAAATGTCCCAAAAACAATCACATGAGCCTATACTCTTTATTTCAATATATCATAGGTCTTATGTTTATTTACAAGTTTTGAGAAGTTTAATTAAAATCTACATTATAGAAAAAATTCTGTTAGCGAAAATGTTATCAAAATTGTGATTTTCCTATAGACTCCCATTATGAAAATTTGTGTGATGTCAAAACTTTCCAAATCCGTCTGGCAAAAAAATCGAGCACAGTCCCCTATCTTTTTTATTTGCCAAATATTATAAGTATATTCTGAAGTTTTTAAAAAATAGTGTTTAAAGGTGCCAAATAAAGACAAATAAAAAATTATAAATCTTACAAAAAGACTACACATTTTGAAATATACTACTAAACATTACGACAGCCGTGCAATATTCCCTTGAAGTCAAAACATGTGCAGAGAAACGAATGATTTTTCTTTTATTTTCTAAGACTGACATGGGTGGTCATTTTGTGCCACTTTCGTGTTTATCGCTTTTCCATAATCGGTCAGAAATTCTTCGAGATCACGTGATTTCGAATTAATGAAGCAATATGTACATAAATCAGTGTTTTAGTTAAATTTAATCACATTTTGTTTCTACAATGTAATACAGTCATTCATGTATATTCTTAAAACTATGTTGAAAAGAGATTGACTGAATAAGTTTGCAGAAGAAGCTGTGAAAACTCATTTATTCGGGAAGGGCCTAAATTGTCCACCTGAAAACTAGTAGTATAGCTGTATATTGCCTGTATTATAAGAATGATTTTCATGTAGTTTTTGTGTGTGAAATTAAAAGCCATTAGTTTCGAACCCATACGGCAAAAGATTTAACCAGTTACAAAAATGTTGAATTCCCTTTGCTATGTTTGTATACATAACGTTATCGTTGGGGCATATTTATATATTTTGCATCTATTTATAAATTATAGCCTCGTTTCGGAATATTCTTCAGAAAAAAATCCGAAGATGCGCGACGGGTTCGGAAGGCAGTCGGAAAACATACTTTCGGTTTGAAATAATCAAAAGCTTTTTGTTTATTTGTTGGTTATTCTTGAACATTTGCATGATTATTTGGTCAGATCCGATGCAGTGGGTCATATGTTCAGTAAATATGAAGTCTCAGCTATAAACTCTGGTTTTCATATGATACTCGTTCGGGCGTTAGTAGTGGACCTTTAATGAATTCTACATTGTAGAAAATAAAAAGATCTGAAGTGCAAAACTATCTTAAGCTAACAAACAATAAGTAAGATATATGGAAGATAAATACTGTGCAAACTTTTATTTTTTTCTAATTCGATATTAGCGAGCATTTTAGTTCTAAAGAAAGAGTTGAGGTTGGAAACCAATGGAATATATAGATACTGAACAAAACAGCTAACATGCAAGTTGTTATTATTATTTCACACAAGTTTTCGTAATGGGAGTCTATGGGAAAATCATAGTTTTCGTAACATTTTCGCGAATAGAAGTTTTTCTACAATGTCGATTTTAATGAAACTTCTTACAGTCGTAAATAGACATACGGCTTAAAATATGGTGAAATAAAATGTATATGTCCGTGTGCTTGTTTTTGAGATATTTGCCCATGATTAAAGGGATCTGCACATTTCAAGCTGGTTTTAAGCAATTAGTTTGAATTATTTAATGTGTAAGATGTTTTAATATCATATCTTTAACTTTAGAAAGATAGTTACGTTGCCATTAGAATAAATTTACTCACAGGTTGCCATTAATTTATAAAATGATTTTCATTTCCGTACGTCGCAAACGTGCAAAACTATCTTAATAATTATATGTAATCGTTATGTGTATTTTGTGACTTTTAAAAATGGCATGTGATATTAAAGTGAATAAGTTATATTTTTTGTGTGATTTGATATCTTTGAAATTCTGAAAAAGCATTAATATAAATATCATGATTTTGTTCAATGACCTGAATTAATTAATTAATCCCGATATGAATTCAGACGTCCATGCGGACTGACGTTTCCGGTTCCACTATAACTAAACGTAGAGTAAATGCGATACCTATTGTCTATGGTCTCTAAAATGTTTCCTTTTTCCTAATTTCAACCCGTGTCTTTACAGATAAGACTAGCTCATTAAGTGAAAATGAACAAAATATTGCGTCTTTGACTGAACAAGATTCATTGTATGTGAACATAAAAAGAAACTCAATTATCTTTTTATATCTACCAAGCTCAGGAAACACGCTAGAGGAATCCACGTTTTACCATATTGCCAGGCAATAGAAATAATCATATTGCATTTTGACTAATTGCCTGAGCTGTTGCTTCTGTTGATACCTGTTTAACCCTTCGTTACATATCCGCTTGGATCAATCATATTTCAGAAGAATTGAAATTCCATAGCATTTTTATCAAATGCCAAAACATTACCGTCAGATGTATTACTAACGTTTCGTTGTACTCTTTCGCAAAGAAATCAAACCAACTTATTCTGTTTTTTTTTTCTTTAAAGTTTTCAGTCTTTCCTTCATTTTCCAGTATCATTTCTGTCATATTTTCTGTCGTTTAATTAACTGTGGTCAATATTTATAAGAATAACTTGTATTGATATAGTTTCTACGTGAAGCAAATATAACGTCATTAAAGATGTTCAATCGTATTTAAGCAACATTTTATGGCATTTTTCATTTGTCCCTGTCAGAAATGTATGTCAAATCGAGTTTTATACAATTTTGCAATTTCCTTCCCCCTTTTACAGGAAAATATTTCTAAAACTGAGCATTTCTTTTTGTTAATAGACATTGGGATATGAACCAAAAGAAAAGTTTTAATAGTGTGTGCAGCTTCTGAATTTCTTTATTTTCAATTTATCTTAGTTGCGCAACCAAGGGAGGTAATGCTTTTTTTTTCAAAGTTTTATTTCCTTAAATCTTCAGTGAAACAATTGTTACTGCAAATCTGTTACAGCTATAATACAATTGTTGTTACATTTATAATACTGCTTTGACAAAAGTATGTTTATACTAATGGTTAAGTATCTCTACCTCGACAGAAAAATCAACCTCCAGTGAAAACCTAACTTGTATAAAGTATTAAGTGCACATATATAAGCGTTAATTGTCAAACTGGTGTTAAAGCTTTGAAATAATTTACTGAGCAAAGACTGATTTATCACCTTTAAAATTACAACACTAAAGCGCCGTTGTAAACCCTATACGTGGTGATGAATGTTATGCATTTGCAGACTGCATAACGTGTAAACAAATCGATCTGTAATTAGGTATAACTGTCTGGATTTCTTAAACCAGTGACATTTTAATGGATTGAATTGACTTCTGAATGAATAATTCATTCAAGTACACAGACATCAGTTGTTGATTGAATGCATGATTCAGTTTGGAAAAAATTCAAAACAGAACTTCTGTTTCATAGGTTCCTAACTGATATCACATTCTTCCTATATCATGCTGAACAGCAATTCATATTTCACGGTGAGCTTACTTCAATATTTCTACAAACAACAGCCATAGCAATAAAAAATAAGAACAGATATATTTGGACCATGAATGAAACCAAAACAGTAAAACCTGTTTCAGTATCAAACTCAAAAGAATTTCATTTTCTCCCATTAAAAATATTTAAAATATTTACATATCAGTTATATTTTCGAAACAGTTATTGTTTCCTGTATATTATGTTGCTGTCAATAAGTCAAATTAAATGTTCTTTGATTTTAGAGAGCTACAAATAATTCAAGTACAGAAACTCCTACTAGCTTAAAGAGTCGTTTATGGATTTTGTTGGGTTTTTGTATATATTGCACTGATCAAAACAGCTTACCTGCATCATTTTCACTGGAAATAAGACTTATTCTTTTTCGTTCCTCCGCCAAAAACTAGACCGACTTTTGTCATAACATTTGAACTATTGTAAGACTGAACGTTTAAAATAAGATCATCACGATATTTATTAAAAACAATGAGAATATATCTGCTAATCAAAATATGACTAAATATATGAAAGGATAAAGTCCTTCCTTGTTTATTATTTCTTGTTACAGGAATGATCAAATGATTCTTACGGAGAATGAAGACCCAAGATACCCCGTTTGGCATTATGCCGGGCATGAGCGGGCACATAGATCGGACCATCGATCTTCCTTGCCTCCTTACATTAAAGGTTCATTACTAAGGGAAAGTGAGTTGGCAATTTTTTTCATAGCCAGTGCATAGACTTCTGCAAGACACTAAATAATGAAGATTGGCAGGTCAAAATTTACAGAAGGTCTTTGGAACTCAAAGAAATGTATGTGTATTATGTTGAAATTTCAATGAATCGACAGAATGACCCCCCAGGTCTTTTTAACTTTCTTCATACTTCATAGAAAAATAATTGTACATATACTGCGATTTATTTCGAATTACTACATACCAACTTTCATTTTCCAATAAAATGAAATAGTTTCTGTGCTTTTTAAAAGAAATTAAAATGTTCACTTTCCTTAGTATTGGACCTTTAAAGAACTCTACTGTCACTGATGCATTCCTTTACCGCATGGCGAAAGAAGACCAGGTATGAATTCCATTTTTAAAGCAACCACATACCAACAGTAAAACTGTTACAGTTAGCTGAAGGGAAAACCTAGTATAAGTCAGGAAAATATCAAAGCCAAACCTGAACTACTTTAATAGATATTTGAAATTACCTACCCCTATCCCATTGTAAATCTTACGTCAATTTTAGGCAAATGCCAGCCAAAAATAATGGTGAAATTTTTTTCGCAAAAAGTAGAATATATTTGGTTAAATGATACATTATTAGCCATATTTTAATTATTCAGCATTAATTTTTGGCAAAACTTTTGTTAGAAACCAATATTCGAAGAAACATTTTTCAAAATGGCTGATATCCTGAAAAAAAAACCGCTCGTACATCCTTAAGAAGATTGTTTAAAATCGTATGCATATTTAACAAAGTGGTAATAAATTTACTCTCGTTAAATAAACTTTCTGTTCAACCTGACGGTGTTCAACGTGGCGCTGGGTTGAAAATTGCTTTTTTCGTCTTTCCATTCTTTATTATAAATGGTTCCATTAAAATTGTCTTTAATTAATGTAATTACTGCTACTGTTTGAAAACACACTTCCTAATTAAGGTAAATTAAGTCTTCGATTTTTCGTCTTAAGCCATGCTTAAGCCATCAAACGCACTCGGTTATCAGAATGGTCATCAATAATATCAACCTGTTCTTGTCAAAATTCTTGAACAACTATTGTTTTCTCGTCCAAAAAATCAGAAAGCTAAAGGAAAATAAAAAAGGTCGTTAATCCTGTTCAGTGCACAAATTTGGCAATGTTCCAATGTTCAGGATGTTGATGCCTCTTTTTTCTGTTTATTGTCGGTAGTTATTAGGTATATAAAGCATCTATTTTTAATGTTATATTTCACATTGGAAATAGAGAGATAACGGAAATTTTTGTACACATTTTCAAATGTTTTTCAAATGTGTAACGGTTTTGTTCAATAGGAAAGTCACTCATATTTTCACGGATAAGTTTGACTGACGCCTTACTCAACTATTTTTAGCTCACCAGAGCCAAAGGCTCAGGGTGAGCTATTGTGATCGCTCACCGTCCGGCGTCCGTCCGTCAGTCCGTCCGTCCACACTTTCCTTTAAACAACATCTCCTAAACCATCAAGCCAATTTTGATGAAATTTCACAGGGATGTTCCTTAGATGGTCTTCTTTAAAAATTGCTCAAAAAATTGAATTCCTTATAGAACTCTGATTGCCATGGCAACCGAAAGGAAAAACTTTAAAAATATTCTTGTCCAAAAGCACAGGTCATAGGGCTTTTATATTTGGTAGGTAGCATCAACTAGTGGTCCTCTACCAAGGTTGTTCAAATTATTCCCCGAATGTCAAATATGACCCGCCCTGGGGGTCACATGGTTTACATAGACTTATATAGGGAAAACTTTGAAAATGTTCATGTCAAAAACCACAAGGCGTAGAGCCTCAATATTTGGCCTGTGACATCATCTAATGGTCCTCTATAAAGATTGTTCAAACTATGCCCCTGGGGTGAAAAGAGGCCCCGTCCCGGGGGTCCCAAGTTTACATAGACTTATATAGGAAAATTTTTTAAAAATCTTCTTGTCTTAAACCACAAGACCTAGGCCTTTGATATTTGGTTTGTAGCATTGCCATTTGGTTCCCTACCAAAATTGTTCAAATTATGCCCCTGGGGTGAAAAATGGCCCCGTCCCGGGGCTCTCAAATTTTACATAGAGTTAAATTATAGAAAAAAAATTTAAATTCTTCTTGTCTGAAACCGCAAGACCTAAGCCTTTGATGTTTGGTATGTAGCATTGCCTTATAGTTCTCTACAAATATTGTTCAAATTATGCCCCTGGGATGAAAACAGGCCCCGCCCCGGGGGTCTCAAGTTTTACATAGACTTATATAGGAATAAACGTCTTGTCTGAAACAGCAAGGCCTAGGTTTTTTATTTTTGGTATGTTGTATTGCCTAGTGGTCCTTTACCAAGATTGTTCAAATTATGCCTCTGCGGTAAAAAGAGGCCCTACCCTGGGGGTCCCAAGTTTTACATAAACTTACAAAAAACTTTTAAAAATCTTCTTGACTGAAAGTTCACGGCCTAGGCTTTTGATATTCATTATGTAGCATTGCCTAGTAGCTTTCTAACAAGATGTTTCAAATTATGTCTCTGGGGTGAAAATATGAGTTATATAGGAAAAAATACTTCAAAAACCTACTGACGTACTTTCTTGTTTTTTAAGATACAGCTTTGAAATTTGGATGACATGTATAGTTTTGCATGCCGATGTTTATACAGACTTTCAGAGACCATCAATGTGACCTACTTCCTTGTTTTTTAAGCTACAGCAAAAGGATTTGGACCACCTGTAATATTTTTTTTACAGATTTCAAAAGTAATCTTACATAATCTTTACCTTGACCCACTCTCCTGATTTTCTTGTTTTTAAAGCTTTAGCTAAGATATTTGTTCACGCAAACAACTCTACTCAGGTGAGCGAAATAGGGCCATCACGGCCGTCTTGTTTTTTGATAATTGTGCCATTTATATTTCTTGGCAACATTGCAATTATTGTATTTTGATATCATGAAATTGTTTTATGGAAATAGACTTAATTTAGAATAAGTTCCAACTCAGCTAGAAACTAGAAAACATATTAAACATACATAATGCACGTGGTTTTCTTACACATCACAAGAAGTGATTTTGTAATAGAAAATATTAAGTAGCCAGAAGTTATTCAAAGTTGCAGAGAATCTCTACGTACAAGGGAAACAGGTAAGTGTAGATTCTTTGGAAGCACTGATCACAGCAAGCGCAACCAGAGACAGACATTGCAAACTAGGGCAACCACATGTAGACATTATAGAGGTAGGATACAGCGGACGGTTTGTTCCAAATATTCATCAACAAATACTGTATAATTAAATGAAATATACTTAAAATTTTGTTAAGGTAAGGGAGGAGTAAGTAAAAAAGTGGATGCATAAAAATTATATTTATGTGGTTGCCCTAGATTTTAATGTCTGTCTCTGGTTGTGCTTGCTGTGACCCAAGATTTCAAGACGCAAAATCTTGTGTGCGAAAAAAATGAACAGGCGTTTATCACCAAACATGTACTGTATTCAACAATGTTTGCACTGTATAAACACCGTATATGTTGCTGCAATGACATCTTCGTCTTCTCTTGCTTTGCCTTGTCTTGTCTTGTCAATTCCTGTCCTGTCCTGTCCTGAACTGTCCTGTCCATTCCTGTATAATATTGTCCTGTATTGTATTGTATCGTATTCGTATCGTATCGTATCGTATTGATACATAAGAAATATATTTTTCAAAAATTAAGACATTGATTAAATAAATACCAGTATACAGTATATGCAATGATAAAGCGACATAGATATCTTATTAAAAGTAGCTTTCCTTTGATACGTATCATTCTTTATTTAATAACATTAAAATTTTATTACATCGTGGATCATTTTAAAACATAAAGTTTGACGGTTTGAAATTAAGAGAAACCGAAGACCATGGGGCAGCCATTTTGTTTTTTGACGTTATTCCAAATGTTTGCAATATTCGTTTATTAAAGCTCTACGCTTATGTTGAATTAGCTCAATACAATACTTGATATCAACTTGAATTCGTAAAATAAAATTGCATGTTAATGAAAAATAAATTGTATCCGTCATTTTCCAAATAATTTGTAAACGATATAACAAACTTGAATAATGCCGCCATTGTCTGGAAACCGTTTGGTTTAAACAATATTTTATTCAACAAATAGCACGTGATTACAATATATGTTACAAAAGCAAGGGATCGAGTAGTAAGCTAATAAGCTTTTGTAGAAACTCTTTCCCGAGAAACCGTTTGCAAACATTCTGTATAGATGGGCGCATTAATGTTCTTTTATGTTTCAGTAAATATTCAAATAATCATGTATTTGGTTAGGTGTCTGGATACTACTTACATCTAAATTTGATAGGTAACTGATTATTGCTATTCATAAGCTATTTGAAAGACTACATATAAAAATGTTTTAGCTTACAAATACAGTATTCGATTTCTGTAGTTTATGATATGATATGGATTTTGTATGGCTGTAATATTACATTACTGCCAAAGAGTTAAACTGTGAACAAGTGTGTTTTCAGTTGTAATAACAGTCACTCAATAAAGCACATTTTTACAATGACTATTCCAACAAAGCTATAGTAACTTTAATTGTGAGGATCACATCTGAAGATACATAGAAAATCAGGTTATTTTCAGAACGATAATAAATTTGCTACCTTCAGCTTCATGGTCATAACTAGAAAGGAAGAAAAGGTCAGCAATCGATTGATGTCTTTTGCAATTTTCAGTAGGCAAAACCACTGTTCTGCTTTTTTTCAGCACATCACATTACCCTGCTAAATCTCTATAATGAACTTTTCCATCTTTCAATCTGGACAGTACCATTAACTGTTAAAAGGGGTGCATACCAAAAAGATACTGACTGAATGGCGAACAGTGCAGACCATGATCAGACTGCACGGATGTGCAGGCAGATCTTGGTCTGCACTGGCCGCAAAGGCAGAATTATTTGCAGGCTAAGGGTTAAACATGTTTTCAAATGTTATATTGTTATGAATAAGCATATGTCTACTTCAGGAATGCATGTGGGCCTACGCTCCATTTGTATTTTCCATTCAGTATCAGAATGATGTTAATGCAATGTCCAGTGACAGGACAATATTGGAATAACAGGGTGTTGTAGATAATGTCCAGTTAGATAATTAATGTTTGGACTTTGACAAACGAATTGTTGACAGTAATAACAAGGAGTAGTATATTTTCAAAGATTTGTCTTGACTCCATACACTGCAGTTCTGAATGCCAATTTCTGCTTCCTTAAAGGTCGCTATAATCTTATTTGTCTTACATTGGGTAAGATCATTGCCTTAAGTCTAATCCTTTTATCAGTTCAGTGTCTTTAGATGTTTCCACAAAGCGGAAATTTACAATTGCTGAAGATATTTTTAAAAACAAACCAGCATTTATATAATTTAGCGTTTGGAACATTAGGAGCATGCATTTTTGTGTCGTTCAAAGATATTAGAAAATCAGAGAAATGGTTCGTGAACATTCTAATGAGCAAAATATACATATTAACCACTTGCTAAATTGATTTCATATTATTTAGTATGTTTTATCATTGATGTTTCTTTAAAGGCAGACAAACGATGTACCTTCTTCTCTCTTATTACACATAGCGTTGGTAATTGAAAACATTGGTTATTAATCCTTTATAATAATAATGATAATAATAATAATAACAACTTTATTTATAGAAAGTAGCACATGAAGATATAGATCAGTACAACGTACAAATAATACATCTTAATTTTAAATATTTTATTTTATTTATGTCTCATTCATTTACAAACGTAGAAAATAACATATAACATAAACCAATTGTAAATTACCGTTCTAACAACAAGAGACAATATACATATTCAAATTTAAAACACACATTACAACTTACAAATGTGGCCTTCTGAACAACACCAACAACCAAATATAATTTACACTATCACATAACCTAATTAATAGCACATTCATTCTTGGACAAATACCCCTTAAAATAGATAATGCCTTTAAATGTCCATGTATACAATTTCCATTTAGGCAATCAGTTAGTGACATAATATATACATGCATAATCATAATGGTATAGTTATAATTCAGCTGATATAAACAAAGAGATTCTTTAAGCAATCAACTGTAAGCTTTAATGTTATTAATCAAGCGATTTTATATTGGCCTTGTTATTTGTCCAAGGGTTGTCGTATTGGCCCAAGGCCTTAGACCAATACGACTACCCGAAGACAAATAACTAGGCCAATATGAAATTGCTTGATTAATGATAATTTTATTATTCATCTTTTGAACATTGGCGGTAACACCATAAGAACTTTTGAGTTAATTACCTTACAGCAGTTATACATGTTGAAGATCAAAAATTGTATTTTAAGCATTATCATTTTAGCCAGTTGTAAGTAGGTATGTGAGAATAATTTTGAGAGATATATGCCTCGACATAATCAGCAATAACTGGAACTTATGTATTTATTTTCTCTATTGAGACTCTTACCATTTGAGCTGCGATAGAAACTGCTTTAATTGCCTTTTCTTTGTAAGCTGTAGGCAAAGAGACACAAAATTGCACACATATATGCTGATCAAGATAATACAACCAACCAATCACATATTATACACCCTCATGCCTTGTTTTATTCTTATCCGAACTTATTTGCAGTTAACAACTGACATTCGAGTTCGCAACCAATATTATTCCTCCACTTCCCAGCATGTTAATCGCTGTTACGATTGCACAAATTATCTAAATGCCTGTTTAAGATAAGTCTCATCCTTTCAATTATTCTGAGTTTCGCATATTTTCTCAATATATCTTTGAAAATTGTCAGAACTTCTGACAGGAACTTGTTTTGTACACAATAACGAATAAGCCGAAAGTTATTATAATCTACAAAAACGTACATCGACATCGTACGTACATCGACATCGTACATCCGCTCAGTCTTACTTGGTTATTACATAAACATGTTAGATAATATTTTTGTCAAAAATGTGAAAACTATTGTAATGTATATTTTTTTATGAAAAACAGAATGGAGTCATTTAAAAATCTAACGGAAGTGACTTCTCCGTATTGGCCCTCTCTTTTGAACCAATCAGAATGCTTGAATTCCGTATTGACCCTGTTTTTTCATATTGGCCCTGCTTTTCTCATATTGGCTCAGTTATTGGCTCAGTTATGCTTTGTATTAGCTCTACCTGTTTCATATGATGTTCGCAATTGATCTAATACAATGTGTAATATTGTAAAGTTGAATAATACAAAAATTATTTTCAAAAGATGTCAGAGAACATGTGGAGCGAATTTCATTTGGTATTGAATTCCAAACATTTGCACCATTGTGACAAAAGTTGTTTTTTTTTTACCATAATCTGTACGATGTTTAGGTATAACTATGAGCAGCAGATCTTAGATCTTTAAACAGTGTATTCATGTGTATCGAAAATAAAAGATTTTAATGTGTATCCTATTTAAACTTTTTAAATCGAAGATGGAAGTACATTTTAATAACATATATTTACAGGTCAGTCAATTATAGTTTTACATTTTCCTTTTTATGACTGTATATTTCGTTGTTGTTGTTTTCTATTTGTCTTTAAATGAAATGTATTTTAGCTTCTTAATTTTATTTCTTCACTATGTCTCTTTTTCGTTTTTGAATTTCTACTGCTTCTACATTTTTGTCAAATTTCACTTTGATCTTTATTAATTGTAGTTTATGTCCCTATTATGATAGCATGATACCATTTCACTTATATGTGCAAGTGTGTTTCTTTAAGATGAATAGCTGATGGATACCGACCTTATTTCACCTATGACGGGGACAATTAAAGGTCCTACCTGGTTGTGTCTCGAACATAAGAACGAAGCACATTTAAAAATGCTTATAAATCTGTCTTACTTTAAGTACTAGTAAGTCTGGCAGCATTTAAAATGATATGAAAGACATGAAATAATGAAAAAAGTATAAAAAGGTTCATTAACTGTTAACGTACATACAAGAAATATTAAAACACCATATGTTATAGTTGGAAGAATTTGATCTAGTATGTTTATTAATAATATGTGCATAATAAATATATTCTCGCATACCAGAGGTTTTATTACGGTTCCCTAGTTGTATAAATAAATAAATAAATACGGTTATCAATTGACAAGCGCTCGTGAAACTCGTGTTTTGGGTTTTAATTAATTAATTAATTTATTTATTTATTTATAGAATTCAAAAGTAGGTGGGGAATATCAGATATCCGTAAAAAGTCGTGAAATCGCTTCAGGGAGGATTCCAGTTATAAAAGCTTTAGTTAATTTTACCTTACATTCAGATAGAGTAAAACGTTGACGTGATGATGTCAGACAAAGTGTCCCATATCGCAGTCTGCGACTCTGTAAAACTGAAATAACTGAATGGTGATGGATCGATGGCATGAGTTATGTTTTAGATATACCTACTTCTGAAAAAAAAATAAAAGTCGATCACAAATTTAAAAAGAAAGGAAAGTAATTTTGAAGAAATTGTGGTTTGTTAGTTAGTAATCTACTTCAAGATATAATAACATTTTACTTTTACAATTTTGTATGACATTGAACAGGTTGAGGTTCACGTGTACAGGTTACAGTAGTCACGTTTTAAGTATCTCAGCACATCGGATTATATCAATAATTATCAATGAATATATGAAAATCAATTTAATTTAAACTTAAATATCTGCCAGCAGAAATCGGGCATTAAATATGATATATTGAAAATAGATAAATAAGCTGTTTTGTGAGTTGTAAGGTAAATATTTAGAGAAACGGCGCTGAACTCCTCAGGCCAGGATCCAGAAATATTTCATTGGGGCGGGTTGAGGGGGGCACCAGCTTAGAATGAAGGTGTCACCGGCGAGGCGCATAGCGCCGAGAGGGGGGATGTACGGGAGGGGTCCCTCTACTCATGTTAGGGGGGTCATGGGAAGGGGGTCTCCATCTGGAAATTTAAAACAGGTATGAAATGGTGGCCTCTGGTGCATTTTGGACTAAATTTTGAGGCACGGGGAACCCTCTCATTTTATGGGGGACAGCGAGCTCCCCACTAGGCCTCAGGTGCATTTTTGGATCTAAATTTTGAGAAAATATTATTTCTTTGCCAATATAATTGGGTGACTTTAGGCCACTTCTTCCAGCTGGCGGGGGTGGGGTAATCGGACCCCCTCGGGCCGGCGCCGGATCCGGACCTGCTCCTAAACAATAAGTCTTTAAGCCTTTGGATCGAAACCATCTTGCTTTTGAAGTTTTTAGGTAAGTTGACATTATCTTGTATTTCAAAGCACGATAATACTTTTATGAATAACTGTGCTCATGAGTGCAACACCTCTCGAGCTCCAAGTAATAGATTAGACTAAACTAACTGATACAGAAGCACTGACTGGACCAGAAAATATAACAACACGCAGTGAAAGTACATGGTTTGGGGGGAAGGGGGGGGGGGGTAGAGGGAGGGGATGGAGGGAACTTTTCACGACTTAAAAAGTGTTAAGAAAATCTATCAGAATATCTTGTGGGAGCATATCTGTGATCACATCTACGATTTGTACTGACTGGAATTCGGATGTGAGTTTCAAATAGAAAAACTAGCGAATTAATTCCTAAAATCCATGTTCAAAGAATGGCGTGATTAAGCTGTGTTAGTCATCACTTTTGCATGTTAAGCCTTACTGAAATCGCCATGTGCAACAATATACCTCTTTATTTCTCCCATTCCTGCAACTGATTATCGTAATTATTGTAATTTATTTTACTAATTAAAGATATACGCAGACAATGTCTCTGTTTTTTTCATCAAGTGTTACCTTCATTAAACTTGATTATTGTAATTAGTTTGAACGCTATTACAGTTGAATGCGAAAAAACAAAGAAATGAAGATAATTTTAGTTTACAAACTACCATATGGTTCTGGACGAAACACCTACGTTTGTATTTCTTTCAGTCCTGAATATTTCTCTTTTAAAAAAAAAGCCTAATATTTCAAAGTACATTCTTTTAAAATATAAAACTATAGCCTGTCCCACCTAATTTTGGACCTCAACTTTGGACTGATATGAAGAAATGGAACGGGATCAAAGAACATAAAACATGTTTTTGTGAATTAAAAAAAGTCACCCTCGAGAATTTCAAGGATTTTTGCAACAATCGTCTGGTTTTCCTGTACGACTAAATGTCAGTTTCTCTATGGGAATTTGCTGTTGTTTATAGCAGTTAATGTTACCTCTTGGTGTATTTTACTCAGAAAATAAGTATGTAAAGGGGTATCTACAGCAAAGACGTTCAGGTTGTTGACTTCGAATCGTTTGTCTCTCCACTTTTTGGGTTCGGATCCTCGTCTGAACCTTATGTGAGAAGCCTCTTAGCTTTTGGAAGATCTGTGGTTTTACATCGATGCCCATCATTGCCTACAATATCACCTTGACGTATTCCCGGAATCTTCCTCCAACATAAAAGAATGTTATCACATGAATAAACTGTCTGCAACTGTATGGTTGCATTCTATGCTTCCAAAATATCTTCTTGCATATTTTATCATTTACCACAACAGCAATCTTTAAGTGTCGTGTGGCGTCCGTAAAAAGTCCCACAAAACTATTTTTCTTTCAATATTAACTTTGTTTTTGCGAGAGAAAGATTTTGTCATTTGAAAACACCGAAACTAAAAGACCATCTGTCTATTTTGCAAAAGAATGATTTTTAAATGTAGATACATAGTTTCACACTTATTCGTATAAGATATTTCCCTGAAACAGACAGAGGTACTTTTACTTTTAAAAAGATACACTGAATAAGAAACTAAGTCTTTATAGAAGAATGTCCTTTAGATAAATATATAAAGCATAGAATTATGTTTGAAACGTTCTCCATATGAAAATATATTTTATGTTTTCATGTTTCTTCTTTTTGTAAAATTCAGTTCCGGTACAGAGCTTTTCAGGATGTGTTTGGTTTTGCTAAACCAAAAAATTCTGTCTTTCCTATTCTAGGATTGTTTAGTTTAGTTTTGATTTTGTGGGTAGGGTTAGAGTCACATCAACATAACTGAGTTCAAATGGCAACATTTCCGGCTATTTTATTGTTGAGAAAGGCTCCAGGTGCACTCCGAGCATTATTTCGTCACGGGCAGGCACCTATGTAGAACCACAGACTTCCCATTGATGTAATTGTACCCTATAATTTTCTTTATTGCCGTTTGACACGTGAGAAAAGTTCCAAATATATTCATATATTCATATGTTACACAACTTTGTTTTGTCTTTCTATTACACCTTTTTTCTCTCTGATGCTGTTAAACAATTAAATTGTTATTTTAAACAGACCATTTTGGAAGAGCACCGACAGGTGTCAAAACACTATTTTATCATTCCATGATGCCATAGAGCTACCATATTAAACATGTGCAAGAGAAACAATTCATATCAGAATCAATATTATAATTTTCACACTTAGCAAAGAATCTTATTGATACTCAGCATTCACTTGTACATCAAGCTTTGTTGAAAATACCATTGTATGAAAGCAAAATATTAATGGAAATCTATTTTATGATAATTGATGAAATACTCTGTTCTGCCCATTAAATTTACTACACTTACACTATTAAATTAACTTTGATTTCATTAGTTAGCATAAAATTCGTGACTATGGACTATAACTCATCTCGAACTGAAACGGTTTTCCTACTTTACCATAATCAATGTCCGACACATTCTTCGGCATTACAGATTCAGTTTTCTCTTCAAACAAATAAATAATATAGTATTTATATTAGTTGATATCTTTGGCACCAAAAATGCATTATTGGATATTTTGTTTTTCGGCGACGACGTCTAAATTCGTTTTCGTTACCTATGCCACGTGACTTCAGTTTGCAAATCAAACTACTTGATAACGCATTAAAGATTATTTATCAAAATAGAAGATTTATGCAACACTCTGCCTGATTGGACGAGAGTGTCAATTTCTTTCACTCTGTTGATTGTGCTACGCTGGGTGAAATGTAGACAAAGCGTTTATCCTAAACGACGCTGTTCACAGTTTTAAAGTTAACTTTGGCTCAGTATATTTAGCAAGAATATTGATATATCTCAAAATGATAAGTAAGTTTAATAAACATCATAAAAACCTGTTCAAATACCAACATATATCAAATTAAAGAAAGAGCTGAATACGGTCTGCGTATCACATGAATAAGGGTGTGATAAGAGTCTTTTATGTAGAGAAGTGCTTTTTAAAAGATTTTCCTTGTTACAATTGTCGTCTGTATATGAAAAGGTTTCTTGCTTTTGTGACTTATTCAGATTGCATATTAAAATGAGTACTTTATTGCTTTGATAAATTTGTTATAAATTATTTAACTGATTTATTATATATGAATATTTTTCTTTAGTATGGTATGCAAATATTGAACTCAGTTGAAATCTGTTTTATTATATATATGCTATATAATGACTGAATCTCATTACTCTGAAATGAAGGTACGCTGCATACAGTTTATCTATGTGATATGACTACGGTCAAACTTTGCTTATGAAACAGAAATATTGAAATAATTACAATTGTATGTTTTGCTTGACCTTCACTTTTTTATAGGTGTGACGTCATTGTCAAAAGATTCATGAATAGCGAATATGCATTTGTTAAAGCGGGATCAGTTGGCCTATTTTAGAAATAAATAAAAATAAATAATAAAAAAATCCTTTAATTGATTTTTTTCTCATGTATTCTAATCAAACTTGATTTGTAGCATCTTTATTAGGCCCGCAGCCAACTTTGTTCAGCTAGGACATTTAACCCCTTTTAGGGGCTGCTAGAGCTAAAATGCCTTTATACAGCGTCTCATGAACAGCTTGGTGGATCTTTGTCATACTTGGTCTGGAGCATCATTATAAGGTCCTCTTCCAAATTTATTTATATAGGAACTTTGGCCCTATTAGGGACCACTATAGCTAAAAGTAGATATGCCTTTCTTCGCATTAACCACTAAAATGTAATGGATTTTTATCAAACTCGGTGTGTAACAATATCGTAAGGTCTCCTGCTATTTTGTTACAAATGGGGATAGGGACCAATTTAGCTAAAAATATAAACACGTTTAATGACCTCTTCTCATGAAACGCTTCATGAATCTTCATCAAACTACTGCTGTAATTATTCGTCTAAGGATAAACGAAACAAAATTGTAACCCTACCGTAACCTTTGCGAAAAATTAAAAGTGAACCATTTAAATTGTTAAAGTGCAGTGTTTAGTTTTGCATTTTGAAAAATGTTAGATGAAAGATGAATGTTAGATGAAAAATTCATAAACTTCTTTCCTTATTACTATCATTTTTAAAGATATTTCTTGTTACTATTTAGATTAACTTTTTTCGACGGATAATGGGCTCATGTCCTTCATTTTCAAGCGATTTTTTTGTTTGTTTTGGAATCATTCGTTTCGGGAACATGCATCATAATGCATAAAAATTATATAAATGAACGCAAAAATATATTTTAGTTGCAAGACAACACGGCTTATTACAGAAACAAAATTTGAAAAAGCACGAAAATCAAGAAAGGATTAAACTTATTTATCTACAATGTAAATGCAAAAGAAAGTAAGTGATGGAAACTTATAGAACACAGATTTAATCTATCTTACTCACGGTGATGATGAATTAAGATGAAATTATGCGCTTAATCAAGCTAAAATCTGTTTAAGCAAATATAATTTAAAAACAAAAAGCTTGAATCCCTCACAGAACTGATATCCATTAGCTAACTGATAGTATATAAATGTAAGTGCAGGGTAAATTAATTAAAACAAGAAGTTCTGTATGCGAAAACTAGTAACGGAGCTATGGTAGATAAATACCTACATATTTAAAATCGCATAAGACTGATAACCTATTTAACTTTGCAGAACATTGATGTCATGAATACGGCATTATATGAGACAGAGATATCAATCACTACTAAAGCATAACTTACAGAAATATAAGAAATTATCTCAAATTTTCAGAAAACTTGGTGATGAAAAGTCCGGAATTGTGTGAAACGAATGAATGATGTAGTTGGGTTTTTTATTCAAGAAGCCCAAAGAAATCCAAGAATCACAATAAAGTATATTTTAGCTACTGAGTTATGGGCAACATTTGCTCTATCTGTTATTTTGTCTTTTTCTACAGTTGTTTGAGTTTGTTTCCCTATGCAACTTATACTAACATGACAAATGAAAAGGCAAACTGCTTAACTGACTTGAAATATAAAGAAACTTATGTTAACATATCCGAGGCAGGTACTTTCTCAAAATAACTTATAATCCAGAACTATTATTCGAATGTTAACTTTTCCATAAATGTAATCTCGTCCAGATATAACGTGTACAACTGTGTGCAAAAACAAACAATAGCGGGTAATAATCGTGGAAAACATTTCTTTTTACACGTCCATAACCATTGAAATAGTTTTAGCAGTAATCGGGACCTCATGATATGACAATAGTTATAACAAGAAATATCTTTAAAAATGATGGTCGGCGAATTGTAATAAGGAAAGAAGTTTATGAATTTTTCATCTAACATTCATCTTTCATCTAACATTTTTCAAATTGCAAAACTGAACACCACATTTTAACAATTTAAATGGTTCTCTTTTAATTTTTCGCAAAGGTTTCGTAGGGTTGCAATTTTGTTTCGTTTACTCTTAGACGAATAATTACAGCAGTAGATTGATGAAGATTCATGAAGCGGTTCATGAGAAGAGGTCATTAAACGTGTTTATATTTTTAGCTAAATTGGTCTCTATCCCCATTTGTAACAAAATAGCAGGAGACCTTACGATATTGTTACACATCGAGTTTGATAAAAATCCATTACATTTTAGTGGTTAATGCGAAGAAAGGCATATCTACTTTTAGCTATAGTGGTCCCTAATAGGGCCCAAGTTCCTATATAAATCAATTTGGAAGAGAACCTTATAATGATGCTCCAGACCAAGTATGACAAAGATCCACCAAGCTGTTCATGAGACGCTGTATAAAGGCATTTCTAGTTTTAGCTCTAGCAGCCCCTAAAAGGGGTTAAATGTCCCAGCTGAACGAAGTTGGCTGCGGGCCTAATAAAGATGCTACAAATCAAGTTTGATTAGAATACATGAGAAAAAATCAAAGTATTTTTTTATTTATTATTTTTATTTATTTCTAAAATAGGCCAACTGATCCCGCTTACCAATAAAAATGTGAAGGTCAAGCAAAACATACAATTGTAATTATTTCAATATTTCTGTTTCATAAGCAAAGTTTGACCGTAGTCATATCACAGAGATAAACTGTATGCAACATACCTTCATTTCAGTGTAAAGAGATTCAGTCATTATATAGCATATATATAATAAAACAGATTTCAACTGAGTTCAATATTTGCATACCATACTAAAGAAAAATATTCATATATAATAAATCAGTTAAATAATTTATAACAAATATATCAAAGCAAACAAGTACTCATTTTAATATGCAATCTGAATAAGTCAAAAAAGCAAGAAACCTTTCCATATACAGACGACAATTGTAACAAAGAAAATCTTTTAAAAAAGCACTTCTCTACATAAAAGACTCTTATCACACCCTTATTCATGTGATACGCAGACCGTATTCAGCTCTTTCTTTAATTTGATATATGTTGGTATTTGAACAGGTTTTTATCATATTTATTAAACTTACTTATCATTTTGAGATATATCAATATTCTTGCTAAATATACTGAGCCAAAGTTAGCTTTAAAACTGTGAACAGTGTCGTTTAGGATAAACGCTTTGTCTACATTTCACTTAGCGTAGCACAATCAACAGAGTGAAAGAAATTGACACTCTCGTTCAATCAGGCAGAGTGTTGCATAAATCTTCCATTTTGATAAATTATCTATAATGCGTTATCAAGTAGTTTGATTTGCAAACTGAAGTCACGTGGAATAGGTAACGAAAACGAATTTAGACGTCGTCGCCGAAAAAACACGTCCAGATTTAGCACCTACAGAAAGTCGTTTCTTTAAAATGAAACTATGCCACATACGAAACATCATTTAGAACTGTCACTTAGGGTGATATATACTCTTATCAGTTATATGTTGTGAGGCTCAGAATATGTGGCAGCTTTCTGACACTGAACAACATCCACTATATGTTTACAAGAGTACAATCATGTTTATTGACCAAAGCGTACAATAAGCAACGAGCCGAACAAAGAAACAGGAGTGGATAATATAGCTTGATTTAAGATAGGTACATGATTTGCTCTAGAAATAAACAAATTTTGAATCCAAGCCTAACTGTATCCCAGCACCAGATACAAACGCAGTTTGCGTATTTATAAATGAGATATGTACTATAGGGGCGTCCAAAGTATAATCATTATGCGTTTTATTCTTTTAGTTTTCTTCTTTTTTGCCAATAATCGTGTTTCCGTGCTCTGATCATTATAATTGCCACTGTATTCACCATGAGAAGGCACACTTTCTGATATACAATTGAACATCTGCTGACATAGCGTGACGGAAATGCTCAATTACTCATTCCTGTAATATATTTACGTTTCATCCATTGAAACACGCACAGACATTTTACTGGTAAATATCTGGTAGGGAAAATAAATTGCTTACAAAATCAAATATTGTTGGGACACGAAAACAACAATCTGAATCAGATTTACATTGTCTGCTCTTTGTATTTTATCAACAAAGTGGCTTTAAATGAGTATCAATGTTTCGAGTTCAGACAAGTTAAAAGATGCACTCACTCAATTGTGAAGTTTAAAAGTTTAAAGCAAGAAACATATTCCCAACCCCTCTACTGCTGTTTTTTTTTGTTTTGTTTTTGGTGTTTTTTGTTGTTGTTGTTGTTGTTGTTGTTTTTCAGCGTAATTTAAGATGACATAGCATGGATAGAACTGAGTTCCATTTTACAATTTCATACGTATTAAAATCTTCTTAAAGATACACATTGCGCATTTTTCACTTAAATAGTTTATTTTAGATATTAACTTTAAATGTTGAAAATCCTCAACAAATGACCTCCAACAGCGTCGCATTACGGTTAGACCTGTGAAAAAGAAAACAGACATCGTATATACTGACGAGTCTTTGATGGGATCAGTGTTTTTCGGGTTTCTTCCAGTAGACAATGTGCATAGTCAAGGTAAATACAGGCCTAGATCTAAAAAAAAAAAGAATTTCTCTTTTCTTGGGGGCTTTATCTCACTCTATCCCTCTGGTCAGATCGCTCTGTGTCCGTACTAGTAGAGAATGAATTTCGCGCCTTGTTTGACTGCGTTTGCGCTATGTAAAGTGCCTTTGAACGTGTTTATCATGAAAAAGGCGCTATATAAGTCTGGTATAATAATAATAGTACTTAATGGAGCCATTTTCGGATGATTAAAGCATCCCGCTTATTATTCTGAACATTGAATAACATAGTAAATCAGTGTTTGATAAAAAACAACTCAGCGCCAAATATATTTATTATATAGAAAAAATGGTAATTAAAAAATGCTAAAAACGCTGCCGTAACTGAAATTATTAAGTAAGTGAAGATGAGATGCGCACACCTCAACGGCTTTCTTAATGGTTAGTGCATTGATCCGCTTTACGTTCAAGACGTCGAGAGGTTCGATTCCCGCTTTTCTTTTTTATTTCACCAGTCTTATTTTCTATTCTATTTATCGTTCATTTTGCAAATATTGTAACAAAAGTCATCCATGTGTAAATTTAACCACTTTTTTGATGTCAGGTTACAATGTTCTGCCTGTAAATAACTTAGAAATACAAGTTTTGGTGTCCAAACTGAGAAGCGTTGAAAAACACATATTGCTCTTTTCTCTAAAGAACATAAAATATTTACATTCAGTCTTCCTTTCCAACATTCACACGAAAATGGACAAAATGTCTTAGGCTAATGACCTAATGAGTTTCTGTTATGTTTGTCAAATTCTCAGTACAGTATGATTCAATATGATTAACAGAAGTTATTTAATTATGTTACGTGTTTCTCACCTCATCTTGCTGCTGTAGCAGATCTACACCGTACTTACTTTTGTTTAGAATATTTGCCAAATTTACAAATGTCTGCCGAGATTTAATTTTAACGCAGTCAAAGATTTATAACAAACTTATTTTGCTTTCAGAAATTATGGAATATCATTCATACAAATAACAGAACATAAACTGTCTGAAACGGCCCGTAATACCAGATATTTGCAACCATTGCAATAACACCATTTCGTTAAATATTTATGGGGATTTTTCTAGGGAGCTCTGCCTTTTGGGTAGTACCTAATTTCATATTTTATCTTTATGTAATTTCCTAAAACAAAGCAGGCTGTGCTGGTGATATTACTTTTTCAAACTTGAGGAAACGGTATAGTTTATTGCATGCACGCGTAGCGCCCTTGAACACAAGATGAAATGTTATTTGTCAAATGTTTGACGTCGCAGGAGTGTAATAAAGCCAAATTACATAAAATTGATAATACACTAGTGTAATAAAGCTTTGACGTCGACGTCGTTTATAGTATAGGAGACCTCGGTCAAATTGACTTGTTTATAATAGTAAAAGAAAGTAGAATGTTTCGACAGGAAAAGCTAACATGTAATAAAAAGAATATTACATTTGTGACTTTCCACATTGAATTTATCAAACTCGTTGAATAAAATTGATAAAATGCTCGGCAGAGCCTCGCATTTTATTATTTTATTCAACTCCTTTAATAAATTCAATATGAAAAGACACTCATGTAATATCCTTTATATAGTTCTTTCTTATGAAAAGAAAATTCCAGTCCTAAGAAAACAAACAATATTGTCAAAGAAGTTTCGTAGTGAGTTTAACCAGAGTTCAAGGATACACTGATTAATAGTCAAATACTCCATATTACTATCAGGAAAATAACTGGAAATAGGTTAATCTACAACTTTAGAAAATTTTATTAAATCTACATTGTAGACTATACGCGAAAATATCATCATATTTACGATTTTCCCATAGAAGCCCATTGTAAAAATTGACCGGAGGACCAATATTTTCAAATCTTTCTAACAAAAACCAAGCATACGACCCTATCTGTTTTTGTTTTCCGGACTTTCTAAGTATATTCTTAAGTTCCGAAAATTCAGGGTTTAATCAAATTCTTCATTGTAGAAAACATTTTGACCCGAACGGACAGAACTACATTAAAACCTTTTTTTTTTAAAGAAAGAGAAAGGCCAAAATAAGTGGCATGTTTAATTGACTTTAGGAAAAACACATCGATAAAGACTTTTACAGCGTAATTGTAAACAATTACATGTACATGTGCGCTTTTTTGAGAGAGCTTTAAAACGGAAAAAGACAACAATGATGCATCTATTACTATACAGTATATAATTAAATGCTGCTCAATTGAACACTTTCTGTGCATTTCTCAGCACCGGCTTCGACACAGAACATTGAAAAAATACCGGTTCCGGTACCAAAATACTTTATCACCTTACCCCGAATCATTTGATAATTCTGGTCAGACACTGCTATTAATTTTTCCATAGGCTTACATTGTAAGAAATGACTCTGTAGGACACCCTCAAAACTTTTGTTGGCACATGAGGTGCCATTTACCCTGTCAAATAGCCTTCCAGACACCAAAAAATAACATTTTTACATGGGCATGTGGGATCCATTTTTTTCTATTTCCATTCAAAGACAACCACCCTCAACTGTGCATGGAATTTAGTGGTGAATTCCAACAAGTACTTACTTCACTAAATTGCTAATTTCAGACTTAAATATATAGCCAGGCAGCTATAAAATACTTCAAAATGCACAGAAAACATAACATTTTCATGATTCAAAGCAACACATTTTTAACCAATCAGCTGAAGTCTCATTGAATGCTACGGGTTTACCTACACATTTTTCAACCAATCCGAAGCTGGCAAATAATAACAACATTTGACCTCTCATCCAAAATCCATACCTCTTGTCCCCTTTTATCAAAAGTGTGTCACAGTGTCTTAAATCAGCTATATTGAAAATATGGAGTAAAACTACATTTTGTTATTTAAATGATCACCATGGAGTCAATAAAGAGGCAATATACATGAAACTCCTCCTGCATTGAATGAATATAGTCCCCTTCAACCAAATACTACTTACATACACTTTTAAACATAAATGCTACTGCAAAGAGCTGTTTTCATACCCCACCCATCACAAAAACAGTGTTTTTCTGCATTATCAACACATTTCTCATCCTAGGGGATTACTGAAAGTGACTTAAACATTCAAAATACAATAAATAAACACTAGCTGATATTAACATAATGATTACACACTACTGACACTGTCATAAGAGCATTTTGCACCTTACATGTCTTTCAAACAGACCTCTGCGGCATATTCTTTTCATCAGTTTTTGGCCACTATGCCAGAGATATAAGCATTTTTCCCATTGAGATACAAAAATTATATAAAAATGATGCAAATGTAAGCAAAAGGAGGCATAATCTTGCCAGGTATATCAATTTTGCTGTTGAAAATTGCTGTACTCCCAAATAAATGACAGTCAACCACCTCTGAAGTGCCATTTTAAGGTTATTTTCACACATATTTTGACCATGGAAATATTCAAAGACAACCACCCTCAACTGTGCATGGAATTTAGTGGTGAATTCCAACAAGTACTTACTTCACTAAATTGCTAATTTCAGAGTTAAATATATAACCAGGCAGCTATAAAATACTTCAAAATGCACAGAAAACATTACATTTCCAGATTTTAAGAATATTTTCATGATTCAAAGCAACAGATTTTTAACCAATCAGCTGAAGTCTCATTGAACACATTTTTCAACCAATCCGAAACCGGCAAATAATAACAACATTTGACCTTCTTCAAGATTGCGTGCCTGGAAATACAGAAGAAAGTGTTATAACATGGTTACCTGATATTTTTTTAACATTCCAATTGATAGTTTGTAATTTCATGTAACAAGACAGTGGACGTTATTGATGAATGTAAGGTAGATCTAGCAAACATCCTGGCAAAATTCGAAAAAAGTATGACTGCTGATTTCCCAAAAAGATGTAAATAAAACAGAATAAGACAGTTGAAGCATGTACACATTTCGTAATGATTTCTTACGATTTCGCGTTTCATTCCGCGATCCGAACTCATCAAATTCCAAAACGTTCACATTCATTAACAATTTTATACAAAAGAAAGAAGGTTACTCGTACATCTATTTACTTTGCTTTTAAGTCTTACGAACTAAGTTTACATTAGAAGGAAAACCTACGATGCATCACTCAACACGAACCAGCTTTCAACTTGGATACAATAAGGTGGCAATAAACAGTTCTTTTGAGCTCCCAAAACAAGCCGTGACGCCCCGAATAACCAAACCAGTCTGTAACTGTAATCAAGCACACCTGAAAAAGAAAACATACATTTTTGGATTCACAACTTGACTTCATTCAAAACACAGTCAAACAAATTTTCATCTGTCATCTTAGGTATAACTAAGCCTGGACCTCTGTTGAAAATGGTCGCGAAATCTAGTGACAAAAACACAAATTAGCCAAACTTCAAAAATCCATAGGAACTTCCCTGCAAATGATAGGATCATTTAGTTTACTGCTCTAGAATTCCAAGAGACACCAAAATCTGAAAATGTATTCAAAAGTATGTGCCATCCGTACCATTTTTGAGCTATTTACAATCTCCTGAGGCACCTGTCAAATGAGCGTCTGTTTTCCTGACTAGCTGAAAAAAGACATAGTTTCACATTCACCGCCATTTCTCAGAAGGCACTCGCCATACATCATTGACTGGCTGAACAATTAATTTTCAATGTCCTCTGATTCTAATAATTTACAGAAAACGTTCATTCATTATTATTTACATGACCAATAATCTATCCACTTTGCTAACTTACCTTATATTTCTGATTTTGACCTTGCCAATTCGAATGTAGGGCTAGAAACTGTTTGCTGCTTCCTGAGGGAGCTTCTCCAAACAAGCTTGATAGGTTGAGTTGCGTGCTAGCAGAGAGCGGCACAGGATTAGAAGTCGGTTACTACAGAGGCAACTAAACGAAAAATGTATTAAGTTATTTTGCGAACATTACTAACTTCTTTTCATTTGTTTCGTACAATTTTAGAACTGAACTATGTGCGAGTTTAAGACATTTCATAAAACATAAGATGGTCGTTTGGAACAGAAGAAAGAAATGATCTGATATCTTATCTGCCAAATCACGTGATGAAGGTATTAGAAGAAAGCTGATAAACATACAAAATCATAGGCTTGAGCGGCAATCTACAGTTGGCAGTTATTCCGATCTGACAAACAGTTGTCACTCTGAATTCCTTACGTGTACCTTATCACGTCATTTTCTTCAACAGATGCTCAACTTGATTGATAAACTTGAGAATTATGTAAAGATAGAAGAAATTAATTTCCTCCGTTTACATATAGTGATTAAAACGATAGACGCACAAATGCTGTTTTATCTGATAGTTCACCAGGTTATGTCTGGCACATGTTAGAATGAAAAGATGTGAATCGGAAAATACGTTCATGATGTGTTACGGAATGTAACTAGTATATAAAATACCAAAATATAGTGAAATAATTCTAAATGTGGAAAATGTTTCATTTTTTTCTAACCCGACTAGTAATTAAAATATATTGTTACGATTTTGCCTTTTCGAACAATTTTGCTTGTAATTTACGGCAGACATAATTTATGACTTCATTAAAAGTCGGCAAATGTCTTTTCCTTGCCAAACCTGTTACAAGATATAGCACCTATAACAACCTAAACCTGTGGTGTACTATTTTGATCGAAAAAATGCTTTGCGTGCATGCACATTTGAAAATATATGTGCACGTAAAAGAAATAGCGTGCACGCATAAATATATAAACGTCCACGTGTATATATTCATACGTGCCCGCATAAACATGTAGGTGCACGCTTATATGGATGTGCGCGTGTATATATACGTGCACTTGTAATTACAAGTGCACTTATACATATATTTTACGTATATTTTGAAATATGCGCACTTTCGAACTAAATGGTACACTATATAAACCTGCCTCAGTTTTCTGGTTACTGACTAATCAGTTGTAATGAACCTAATTAAAATATGTCGATGTATGTTACGTGCTATATGGTGTAGTAATTTTCTCGAAACGTATTGTGACTTTTTAGTTTATTTTTATAACTACATGAATCTGAATTTCTATCCATTACACACAAAACATCTGTATTAAATACCTAAACATAAAATTTTTACATTGACCGCTGATACCTTCTAGATAGAACTTCTGACTCCTTTTATACCATTTTTGTATGTAAAATTCTTAGGATATCCTGGTGAAGTATCATCAACCATTAAACGCAGTACGTCTCTAATTATAATTATTATGACTACATCATGTTCATAAATGTCAAAAGTAGCATATTACAAACATTTGAATCAAATATACGTTTTAATCTAAAAAAACTGCAGCATATACATAAATGTCAGAAGTAGCATATTACATATATTTGAATCAAATATTTATTTTAATTTGAAAACATGTAAAGGCGCTATCATTTTAAGCGCTATTATTTTCCAAAGACATTTGAAATGTGATAGTATTCTAAATAGAAATGTTGGAACTTGTCAATTTTATCCGATCCGAGAATGGTCTATTTTGTTAAATTAAATGGTTTACATAAAAATGATAAATCAATATGATATAATAACTAACAAATAAATGAATAGATTATTTGTTGTTGTTTTTTATCAAAACATACGATGATCTTGTTATCACGGACATGTGTAATTGTTGTTTATTTTGTTCTTCTTTATACAAATATCAAGCGAAACAGAGATATTCTTCCGCTCAAACTTAATATTGTAAACCACTGAGCTCAATATGAATGAATACTGTGCGTAATTTTGATTAACCTACAAATCTGTATTTGCCATACCACTGTTGAGTTTGGTAAGGTAGCTGAATTCTGTCAACTTCTCGAAAGAAAGAAAATTCAACAGACTTTTCGCTTGGTTTCCTTCAGTCGTGTCGTCAGACGAAACTGTGTCACGTGGCGTGTTTTCGTTTGGCGCCTCTTTCGACGTGTTGTCGCGCAAGTCAAAGCAACATAAAGTTATCATATTTTCTGGGCGAAAGCTTCTGTAGAACGTGCCAAGTATCATAGAATAAATGATTACACTAAACGACAACATCTTTGCACGGTACTGCAATATATCCGGTGATCACTTAGCTATATTTACATAGTATAGTGATATAGGCTCTTGGTATTATGGTATTAACTGCTAATTACTCAAAAAACCCAAAGCCAACACATAAGGACAAAACGAACAACACACACGCACACAAAGCCAACACATAAGACGAAACGAACAAACAAAGGAACACAGTGGGGCACCGCCTTGGAACGGTCAGTGGCAAAAACACCACTGGGGAGCTTAAACCGGTTTATGGTGCACCTAACCTCACTCTTACCCCCACCATGTTCCAAAGACATGGGACAGTGTAAATAAAAGTAATCCCCTCCAGGTGAATCTCTTACACACGTAATGGAAACAAAAAGGCATGGCATGTAAAACACAAAAATGCTCGTGTATAAATATATAAAAAACAAACCTTAAGAACCAAAAACGTATGTACTCAATGCCTTTTCAGAAGACAGAGCAACAAGAGAAACACCCTTAAGGGCCCGACGAAACAGGCCAGAAGACAAATATCAAAACAGTTCAGTCCTGGTAGGATTTAAAAAACTGCTCATCATAGAGTCCTCCCCCTCTTCCGTCAGACGCAATCAAAGAGGGAAGCGTAGTGTCCAACTGTAAACGGGTTGAACACTAAACATGCGGTATGTCTCAAAACAGTTGGGTCGTAACCTCTTTTAATAAAACGTTTGATAATCTTTCGAAATACATTTGGAAAATTACCGTGACCCAAGATCTTACGAAGTTTGTAAACCACATCCCCATAAAAACGGGTTTAGAAATACCTTCTCGCAGAAGTGTCTTTAAATTACTATTGAATTTTAAAACTAAATCAGAATTACGATAATAAAATTTAGCAAAATATTTACGCAGTTTGTAATAACGGTAGCCTTGCTGAAGAAGTTTACCTGTAATATATTGATTACGTTCATTGAAATGCTTGACATGACTACACGCTCTGGCAAACCGAATAAATTGAGAAATATATACCCCATAAGATGTAGCCTGAGGTACATCTCCATCCGAATTGGGAAAATTTACAATACTAAAATTAAAATCATCCCTCTTGTCATAAATTTTGGTATGTATAAAATTGTCATAAATAGAGAGATGTAAATCTAAAAATGAAGCATCAGTATCCGAATTGTTAGTTTTAATTAACTGAAGCTCCCTAGGATAAATAGTACCCACCAATTGACCAAAAAACGGATTATCCATATTAAGAATATCATCTAGATAGCGTGATGTATTATTAAATGCCGTTATAATATCTGCCTGCGTATCTGGAGAGAGGCTCAACATAAAGTCTCTTTCATAACAATATAAAAACAAATCTGCGACAAGGGGTGCACAATTGGTTCCCATGGGAATACCAACAACTTGTCTAAAAACTGCATTCCCAAACCTGATGTAAATGTTGTTCAATAAAAAGGAAAGGGCTTTACAAACTTCGTCACAGGTCCACATTGTATAATGTTTAATAATATTGTTTGTAAAAAAAGCTTTATCAAAATTGCAAGCAAAAAATGTAGCATTCCCTCTGGCAAAAGTCTTTTGAATTAGGGCAGTTAATTTGTCATTTATTAAGTTATGTGGTAAAGTGGTATACAAAGTAGAAAAATCGTATGTACTGACTGTAGATACCTTGTAATTATTAATTTTCAACTTATCCAGGATTTCACCAGAATTTTTAATCGACCAAAATAAGTGTTTACCAGAGTTTTCGTATACTTTATCGCAGTATCTTTCCACGTGGGCTTTCACAGCAGTTAGACATGATGTATATAGTTTTGAAATATTTGTAGTTGTACAAGAGGTTGAATTAGCGATGAAGCGAGCTTTATATGGCTGTTTATGCAATTTAGGAATCCAATACATGGTCGGTAGTTTAATTTGTTGATCGTCTATACGAACTTTTAAATTAGAAACTTCAGTGATGTGATCAGTAATCAACTTATATTCAACAGAAGGACTCAATGTATAAGTGTTAGTGCTATTTAGTTCGTTTTGTAAAACATTAATATAATGTAGGCGTCAAATGATGATAATATTGTTGGCCGCCTTGTCTGCTGGAACTAAGACATACTTAGAATGAAATTCTTGGATTTCCTTTTTCAAATGTCTTAAAGTAAACTTGGGTTTTGGTGGAAGTAGGTGTTCATTAGTTTGATAAAATTTTATTCGAGAATCAACAATGTTAAAAATATTTCGTTTCCAAGACGTTAATGCATTGGGATCAGCGTTCTCACGACGACACCATTTAACACAGAAGGTTTCGATGGATTCTGCAATCTGACCACGACAAGCATTAAAATCAATAGTTGAAGAAATTCTATATTTAGGTCCTTTAAAGAAAAAATTACGAATACGCTTGTCCTTAACAATATCAAAATTACCAGTGATGACATGACCTGCATCTGAATAGCAAAATTTTGAGTTTTTACATTCGCAGTAAGGAGTATTTGTTTGAACATCTAAGTCGGAAACAATTTAATTGTAATTGAAAATAACATTTCTTACAGTTGTTTTATATTTATAACAGATAATAGGAACTTCGGAGTTTCTGAAATATTTAGGCACAAAATCAATGACACGTTTATCACGAAATATACTAGGTACATCGATGAAGTCAATACCTTTGTTCATGAAATAAATTTTAAGAAAATGTCTCTCATGGTCAGATTGGGTGTCAATATGTGGACGGAGAACATGTTGTGTGTAACTTTGAATAAGATATGATACAGTGTAAAACGGATCTGTTTGAACAAATCGCACAAATGCAAAATCTTGTTTCACTTTTAGGTTGACATTTAAAATAACACACTTTTTAAATAGAGGATAATACATAACGATTTCAAGTAAAAGGTGAAAACATTGTAGATTACAATACACATCATTCACATGATGATAGTTTGCAATTTGCCACAAAGTAAGATTTGTTTATTTAGCGTTAGCTGTATCTATCAGGAAATATATTTCATTTGGCGTTCAATAATACCTAAAGTAATCGTACCCATCTAAATTGAAATTACATCTATTATAGCAATATCAACACCGAAGGCATTCATATTAAATGAAAGCACCAATTACAAGAAAATACAAACGTTGAAGGGGACAACCCCCCACCCCCAACCCCCAACCCCCCAAAGAAAGTAAGAGAACCCAAGGGGAAAAATAAAAATGTCATAATACAATAAAGATGTCGAAGGCAATCGCCGAAATAGTGAGTCAACTTGAAGGGAAAAGCAAACGTCGAAGAAAATAAGACAACATAAGGGGAGGTTATAAACGTCGACGGCTTCGAAAGCAATTATTCAAACAGTAAGACAAAGGGGCGAAAACAAACGTCGAGAGAATTATGTATAGATAAGAAGACAAACCAGTCAATTAGGCAGATATCCTGGTTTTCTTGGAAAACATATAACTTAGAGATGTTTGCATAATGCTATAGTACCTTTAACGCTTATTCGACTATACATCAATTCAGTCATTTACAACGTGTCGGAAACTGAAAAGATAGCTAAAGGAAAACCAGTTTATGATTTACAGTGCAATTTCGTTTGCAGATGTTTACAGTTTGAAATGTTAAAGAAGAAGGTCATAACTTTGATGAAAAGCATTCTCACGAAATTTCATATGCTAAACCTGTTAATCGACTACATACTTTTTATCGATGAATAGCATATACAAACATCAGATTATACAGAGCAAATGCCCTCGTCACTATCCAGACAAGTTGAAATTATGCACAATTACACATACGGTGTACGTTTTGCATTTGAATCCATTTCACCAGACTTTTAATATGATGTCAGTTTTCTTTAACTTCCTGTAGTTTGTTGATTTTACTTTACTGTTTTGATTTCAGCAGACGTTTCACTTCTACTGAAATGCGTTATGTTTTACAGTAGATCTAGTGCATATCTGTCTATTTCATTGCTATTTTTCGTTTTAAACAAATTTAATTCTACAGTTTGGATTAATTTTATTTTGTAGATAATCACATCGAGAATGAAAATAATCACTTTAATTTCAAAGCAGTCAGTGCGTTCAATATTGTGTCAGAGTTTTATCTTCGGAACAGTATACACCTGAAGTGTAAACATATCTTAGAGTTTTTCTCCTGAAAAAAAAAAGCGACATAAAATTAAACATCAAAAGCATAAAATACTTTTCAAACAGATCTTTCTGCACGTGTGAACATCTGATATTTTGGCTTTTGAACAGACAGTTTCATTACTAAAATAAAAAAAAAGGTATTTGGTTCTATCCCTGGCTCCAGTTATACTTGGAACAATAGGCTATATAAGGCCCATAACGAGGTGTTAATTAACGTGATCACTTTTCACAATAACTGAAGTTCGTTTGTCTTTTCGTGTTATTTGAAGTCGCGCAAAAACTATTTAGATCATAGGCGACTTTCAAGCTAACTTTTTCGGTATTCTTTCGGGCTTGTGTGGATATCGCCTGCTTGCAAGTCTGCTGAACAGCGTCCATATGTATTATGAAGAAATTCTACAACGTGAGGTCTGAATTAATAACGGATGGTGGCCCTTTATTCAAGGTCAACGAGCTGAACAATTCGATCGCAAATTACCGTACACAGGACTATTATACACTGATTACAGAGATAGAAGAATAATTAGCGGTGATGTATAGCATTTAAGGGATTAGACACATAATAGTGTACCTCCTAGACTGGTATCAGTCGTTAGAGTCCTTCAAAACAAATACCTCTACCATAAAATCCTCTTTTATAGCACTTTCTTGAAAAATTTACAATATATTTTATCTCTGACTCTAACTCTAACTCTATGAGCCTAGAGAGAACGGTTTTCTGAGAAAATATCAGTGTCAATATGAAGAAAGAAATTAACATTATTACAGATTATTTGGTCTCAACAGACTTTGTAAGCTTTTAAAGAATATTCAATTCCTAGCTTCCTACCATAAACCTACTTTGATTTAAATTTTCAGGTGGGCATAGATTCAAACCTTACTGGGAACAAAAGCTTTTTTTCCTTAGATTTCTTTTTTCTAGTAAGTATTTCTTGCCGTTCAAAGTGATTTACCTCTGAAACTGAAGCGGGCAGAGTTACACGTCTTTAAAAATACACAGTATCATGCGGTAAAAGTTCTCTATTTTGCCTTTACTCTATTGTGGAAGAAATGTAGGTAGGTTTTACTTCTGTCCCAAGGTTATTTTTGAATGAAGTGAGCAAAATTTAAATCAGTCCCACAGGACTCGATCTTAATTTTTCAACGTTGGAGTTAGAATTCTGTCTCATCAAATCATTTTACTTGAGACACCCTAGAAAATAATGAAATTGACAGTTTTATTTTATGTTTTATAGTTGTTTTACAATAGTTTGACGTTTCTTTTATAAAAATTAATGGTATAATAATTCTCTGCAAACTTTTTGGACAGTGGCCATCACTTTGAATTTTTTCTCTACTTGAGCTTGAGGTAATATCATAAATTAGATAAAATGTATAAAAAAAAAACGGCACGGCAAAAGTTGTAAATTGCAACACAGTGCGAAAGGAGATCAATTTAAAAATTATACCAAGCGAATGCCATTTTTTAAACAATATCGTTAGGGGTCTAATACCTTAAGATATTACTGAACGTTATTACAGTGTCACATGCATGCATACAGTACTACATTCGGACCATTTAAAACACAACATGCATCAAACACAATATGACATTTATTCAATAAAAAGATATTAGCATTTAGCCGATTATTTTGATACGTGTGCAAGCTAGAAAAAAAAAACAGACAAAGAATGTGTTTCCAGCTTAAGTTCTGATATCAATAATATTGCATGTAATCATTTTTAAGAATTTCTGGTTTTACGACAATATTTATTCTTATATTTGTTTCTATAGTTGCAGGAAACACATTGACCTCTTTTGTCTTTACTGAACAAACAAAATGAGACTAATGTCTGTAATTATATGCTTGTTTAGACATAATGTCCTCAAACAAACTCATATAAAACATGATACGATGTCATGTAGTTATTATATCATATTCTTTCCTATCCAAGACAAATTGTGTGTAATTTACGTTAGAAAGAATGGTTTTACTACTGATTGTTTTGTGTTGTCAGTTTATTTTTGACACATCAATACAATTATTGCTATGTTTTATCTTTTCACGTTAAATGAAGTCCGGACATTCAGGGTATTTCAGAAACAACGGACATCTATGTATAACCACCGATCTTTGGTAAGCCCGCATTATGGAATACTACTACCAAAGTGAACTTGGCGTGGGCAGTGTTGCATTTTCCATTACTGCTCATGAACAGACTTAATAAAACCGAATCTGCAATTTTCACTGTTTGCCTTGTTCTCGGTGCTTCCGAGGGATCTAGTTTTCACATTTTATTTCGACGAGGCCTCTGACTGACTAATCATACATTTCTGACGTAAATAGATAGATACTTACATATTTGTTGAGTGCATATCCCTTAAATGATAAAGTATGATACATAGAGCATAATCATGCCCTATTTCTTGAAACCAAAGTACTGTAGTATCAAGACAATTTACTGTTATTATGGAGATTAATTTGGAAATAAATACTGTTGAAAATTAGTCAAATTACTCAATTATCGAAAAGGTAGACACAGAATGTCAATAAATAGCTGATAATTTAGTGTTAGTTTTGATTTGTAATCAGATGCGGCGACTCTACGTTATAGCAAATATTAAGAAATACAGAGTACATACCTGAAAGGTACGTAAACTGCTCATGCTTTCAGACAGATTTTTGATTATGTGCAAGACAGTTGTTTCTTGTCCCACCATGTTTATTTATAAATTGCCATTTGTTCTGTAATTTGCATGTTCATCTAAGAAGCAATAGCTGGCAAACATTGTTTAGCGGACATGCTTTATTTTGAACATCAAATTGTGCTACTGTTGTCTTGACAACAGTGTACTAAAACGTAACGATGGTAGAAGTAGGAAATTATAAAAGTATGTATATTTAACATACCCTGAAAAACTTTATTGAAATGTCTTCCATGAGCCTTATTAGTCTTGTTACTACATAATACCATTCTTGAGCACATCCACCTCTTTTGTTACACATTTCATGAACAAGATAAATATTTATTTCAAGTGATCAAGAGAGTGTTATAATTATAATACAATTATAAAATCTAGTGTGCCCTCACATTATTGAAGCAAGGAAAAATAATTGCCGTTTGAAACTATTTATTGTTCATCTTGTATGTTCTTATATTCATCAAAGCAAATACACAGCCTGTTAATTTGAACGCTCAAAACCACCAAAATACATTTAGTATCTCAAAATACACGGGCATATTACAGAATTAATACAGTAAAATTATACTTGTTATATTTTAGTTAAAAGGCATACAGTGTAAAATATGTTGAACAATTAAAATTTAAGTTATACCTCGATGATCGGAATTGTTTCAGTAAACATACGGGGCTTTAGGCAAATTGATTTTAGTTAGTTGTTATTTTGCCAGGAAGATCTAGCAAAAACACAGTTTATCCACCTGTAGAAAATTAATCAGATAATTTGTGCTATCAGTTAATCGAAAACATACATAACAGTCTTTAATTCGAAACTTAAACAGCATGATAACTAATAAATGATGTAGCAGTAACAATTACAATCAACTCACAATAATTCACCGTAAAATAGGTCGTAATGGTACAAATAATCGCAGCTTTACTTTAAGGGAGTTCTGCACTTTCTAAAACGTAGAATTAGATTAAATCCCGATTTTTTCAAAACTTTAGAATATACTTAGAAAATTCGGCAAATAAAAAGGATTGGACAGTGTGCATGAATTTTTGCTAGATTGCTTTGAAAAAATTGGACCTCACACACATTTTCATTATGGGAGTCTACTGGAAAAATCACAATTGGCAAAACATTTTCGCGAATAGAACTTTTTCTACAATATAGATTTGAGAAAAAACTTCAAAACAGTCGTAAATCAATATATGGCCTATAATATGGTGGAACAGCAAACTGCTGAGCACATTCTGCAGAGATGCCCACGTCTGGAAAACCAAAGAAAAAGTGTGTGGCCAAACAGCACCCCAGTGAATACCAAAGTGCACGCCAAGAAGGAGGACCTGAAGAAGACAGCATCCTTCATTGCTGGATCAGGGGTGACAGTGTAGGCGGTGAACGCCAAGAAGAAGAAGAAGAATATGGTGAAATGAACTGTATAGGTCCATGTGCTTGTTTTTGAGATATTTACCCATGATTAAAGTGATGCACACATTTTAGGTTAATTTTAAGACATGGAATTATTTCACGAGTGAGGTGTTTAAATAACATATTTTAACTTAAGAAAAATAGTAACGTTGCCGTTGTACTAAATCAACTCGCGGGTTGCTATTAATTCATAAAAAGATTTTTTCATATACCGAATCCAGACTTTATTCTACGTTTTCCGGATAGATAACGTTACGTCATTACATGCACATAGATATGACGACCATTGATATTCAATCCTATATCCTCTCAAAATGTAAAAAAAAAAATTATACTTCAAATTGCCTGAAATCAATTTAATGAACTATTGCAGAGTGGCCATCCCAGGTGGCTTTCATATACCGTACACACCGATAAAACGTCTCGATTTAGGTAACATTTTGCCTATATTGTTCATATTACTTGACAGATTGTCATAAAATAAAGTGCGTCTCAAACACTTCGTCCTACTGCTTTTCATTTAGTAGCTGTGTAGATAACGTACACACCTTGGCAGTTGGGCGAAGTATTTGAAGAAAGTATTAAGACGCTTTGTGTTGATAATTTTGAAGAAAGTATTAAGACGCTTTGTGTTGATAATTTTCCTTGTTCTTTTTTTCCGTTAAGAATTCGCCGAACAAAACATCATTACAATGTGTAAACGAGTAAATTCTCCAAAATACAACTGGTCAAAGCCATTCTGAAGGAAACCAGAGTAAATAAGTTTATTACAAACATATCAGCTACGTCAGTTTATTTCTATGATATTTGTTTGGCAGGACTAACATGTAGCTGAACTACCAATACACTTTCAAGCCACAGTTATAGACTGCAAGTCTCATATTTACCGGAAGAAAACAGAAAAATAGAATCATTATATTTGATGTATTGAGGAACGTTGGTAATAAACATTTCCAAAATTGATAACCATCAAATGCCGTCAGAGTGATGTACAGAGTAGATATTTAGTATGTCTTGGGTTATATTTATGTCATTACTGGTCAAATGTGTAATCACAGTTGCTGTATTAGGCGTCGGCTCGGTTTACGTCTTTGATGTATCGGAGAATAAACATTTTTTACACGAATTGTGAACTCCACACCAAAATTACAGCAATGGCAGTTCTGTATTTCTCAAGTTTAACACTGTTCAAGTCAATGAAATCTTGGAAACAACTGTCATGAACGATGAACTTTTTGGCTATACTTCAATATTAAATTTTACAACCACGGTTGGTCTGGAGTACTTTTAAAATCTTCTGCATAGAAATGAAGTCCGGCAGAAAATAGACAAAACAACTCTTACAGACATAAGAAATGACACAAAATTTACACAATGTCAATAAATACACTTGAAATATCAAAATACAGAATGCTTCAAACTGTAGAATTCACAATTTCAAAGAACTCCTTCCTAGGATAAAACGGCCCGTAAGTACTTCAATGCAGGGCTGGCACCGTAAGTCAGGGAACGAATAATAAATGAGGTCCTTGCCAGTGCCTTCTGATTTTAAGAAATGGGACATCTTTTCCGAGGAAGAGAGGTCGAAGACACAGCATATTTTGAATACTGAACACACAAATTTGACTCCCCAGGTATGGTAACAGGTGAACTGTAAATCATTCTGTAATGGAACAAGAACAAGACAGCAAGTAGTATGTTTATTACGGTATATTATACCAGAAATGTTTTAAAGTATAATATATACTTGTTATACATCAAGCTAAAAAAGGAAACTGGCCAATCCCAAGCAGATATCTTGCTTACTAGTATGCTTTTAGTTACTTGAGTAGAGAAACATGTATTTGTAACAACCATTTCAGTGAAATTCATATCATTGCTTTCTGATCGAAATAGTGGTCTTGTCATTATATGATCACGTGATCCTAAATATCATAACTAAGTATATACACTTATCTCAACAATAAGAACATCAATGCACCTTAACGTAAGCAATAACTCTGATTTCAAGATAACCTGGAACTCAGTAAGATATCACAAGAAGGTAAAATCAAACATGTCGGATCTCAAATAACGATGATATTGTACATACTAAAATCAAACTTCAACACGAACGAGACAAGATTATGACAAAGTATGTCATTTATCCTTTCTGGTTATAAACATACATCAATAAGCAGCCAGTAGAATGGGTTGTTTAAATTTAAAAGCATAAATGTTTTTCTATTAGAGGTAAGTCATGTAAGTATTACTGATCTATTTCTTTCCCTTTTTAGCTCGACTATTCATAGAATAGTAGAGCTATTGGACTCGCCCATGCGTCGGCGTCCGCGTCGGCATCCGCGTCCCGATTTGGTTAAGTTTTTGTATGTAAGCTGGTATCTCAGCAACCACTTGTGGTAATGGATTGAAACTTCACACATTTATTCACTGTGATAAACTGACTTACATTGCACAGGTTCCATAACTCTGTTTTGCTTTTTTACAAAATTATGCCCCTTTTTTGACTTAGAAATTTTTGGTTAAGGTTTTGTATGTAAGCTGGTATCTCAGTAACCACTTGTGGGAATGGATTGAAACTTCACACACTTATTTACTGTGATAAACTGACTTAAATAGCACAGGTTCCATAACTCTATTTTGCTTTTTTACAAAATTATGCCCCTTTCTCGACTTAAAATTTTTTGGTTAAGGTTTTGTATGTAAGCTGGTATCTCAGTACTCACTAATGGGAATGGGTTGAAACTTCACACACTTGTTCACTGTCATGATCTGACTTGCCCAAAGCAGGTCCCATAACTTTATTTTGCTTTTTTACAAAATTATGCCCCTTTTTCAACATAGAAATTTTTGGTTAAGTTTTTGTATGTAAGCTGGTATCTCAGTATCCACTAATGGGAAAGGATTGAAACTTCACACACTAGTTCACTGTCATGAGCTGATAAGCACTATGCAGGTTCCATAACCCTATTTTACTTTTTTACTAAATTATGCCCCTTTTTCGACTTTCTTATTCATTCAAGCGACAAGGCTGTTAAATAGTCGAGCGTTGCTGTCCTCCGACAGCTCTTGTTTAATCTGTGTGAAATTATGAACTGTGTTTCTTTGGTTTAATATTGCGCCTAGTAACACTTATGTACTCGTTCTTTTATGTCAAGTATGTTTACAGTTGAGACATATTTCAAAGATTTTACTGCTTCATCATGACTGGAAAAAATGGCTACGGCTCCGTTTTCTTCCTTTTTAATTTCCGCTTCGTGGAAATTGTTTGCGGATATAATAAGATCAGTATTTCGGTTCATTGTCAAACACGAGTTTATTTGTTATTCGTGACATTTTTTTTCTCCTCGAAATTATCATGCATTAAAAGCAATCCCGTAATCAGAAATTAGCCTTTTGGTCCTAGTTCTCAAATGATCTTTACTATGCCCCTTGTAATCAATAATAGGACTACATCAACTGCCAAGTATCTCTACTAAGGAAGTGGTTTTGTGTTCTAAGTAACTGTCTGAAATATAGTTAGCCATTACAGATTATACTTTTTTCTTCTTCTTAAACTTTGTAATGCAATTTCATATAACAAAATTTAAAAAATGGCCTTTTACCATTTTAAATGATAGTTTTCCTCATGAACGCAAGTAGTAAGCAAGGAAACAAAAGTAGTTTTTTTGTGGTTCACAGAAAAATTGCATTTCCCGAAAAAAAGAGGTAAATTGAAACAGTTTCTTGTAATGGCTTTAATACATATATTTCTTTGATTGCTGTTATCTAATTGATCCCACTATCTGTAGAAGTCTAAGACAATGGATCTAATTGATCCCAATATCTCTAGAAGTCTATGAAAATAGATCTAATTGATCCCACCATCTGTAGAAGTCTATGAAAATAGATCTAATTGATCCCACTATCTGTAGAAGTCTATGAAAATAGATCTAATTGATCCCACTATCCGTAGAAGTCTATGAAAATAAATCTAATTGATCCCATTATCTCTAAAAGTCTATGATAATAGATCTAATTGATCCCACTATCTCTAGAAGTCCATGATAATAGACCTAATTGATCCCACTGTCTCTAGAAGTCTACAACAGATCTAATTGATTCCACTATCCCTAGAAGTCTATGAAAATAGACCTAACTGATCCCACTAACTCTAGAAGCCTATGACAATAGATCTTATTGTTCCCACTATCTCTAGAAGTCCACGACAATACCAGTCTCTGTCAAGAAAAAACACTTAATTGTCTTTACAGAATCAGACTTTGTGATATCAGGGGAATCGATGAACTTAGAGATTGATTATCACCATACGTTGTCAAATTGTCCGTCTCCATCTTCTTCCCGTGTAAGTTTGTACTACTGTAACATTTTATATCTAAAGAAAAATAAAAATTACATTAATCAGATAATGCATTACCTAACTTTGTTTGTACATCCTCACTCACAGTAGGATAATTCAGCAGACACCTTTCACAAATGGGGTGATATTTTTAATAGTCTAAATAAAACCATTGTAATATCATTCTTATTGGAATCAAAAATAAACATTAAGACATGTTCATTACAAAATACACAGGAATACTAAAAGCTTATACGATTAAAAACTGTATTAGTATGATATGTAAGGAAGTTTTCTCTACCATTCTTATAACCTTTCTATGGCCTGTCGTAAAGAAATGCAACCGATTTTCGCATTTTTATCTTTTAATTAGATAATGGATTGGGGGAAAAATGTAAAGATTGGCGTATTTGTTAATTTCTATTAAAATTTTACCGCAATCAAATAATAAATGTTTTGTTTGTTTGTTTGTTTTGGGTTTATGCCGTTTTCAACAGTATTTCAAATATGTAACGGCGTTCCTGGATTCTGTATAAGTACAAACCTGTTCTCCGCTTCCCCACATGAAACAGAGGCGGAGGATGAATGATTTCAGACACAATGTCTATTATCAAATCGTCACGGAGAACATACGCCCCGCTCGAAGATTGAACCCACGACCCCCGATCCGTAAATCTGCGTTCTCCCTATTGAACTATTGGGCTCAAATGATAAATGACATTGCTACGTAAGTTTGATTAGGGTACTATAATATTCACTATAGCAATAAAGGGTAGTTTGATTTGCCAGCTGAATTTGCGCAGACTTTGTTTGGATGTCTATAATACGTACTTGGGCTCCATGATTTAACAGCCAAATTTAGAACGGTTATGTTATAGAGTTTCTGTATATCTTATAAAGCTTTTACATTTGGTATTAAAGAGATAGTCCATGGTTGATATTGACCCTGAACGTAAGTATCTCGTGATATTGAAATTGAAATCCCGAATAAAAGTTTTGTAGGGAAATCTACTTGGGAATGAAAAAAAAGACCGTCGTAATTTACGAGATTATGCTGATTAAATTTTGTAAGTTGTCCCATTTTCTCGTATTCTCAGGGTTTCTCATATTCTCGTTTTTTGTGTTTTTTTTGTTGTTGTTGTTGTTTTTTTGTTTTGTTTTTTTTTTTGTTATTTTCTATACAGGTATGGGGCAAAACAGGTTCACAGAAAATTTCAAGTGATTTGAACGCAAATGGAGTTAAATACTGGCATTTTATTGATTTTTTTTAAAATGCTTATTTCTTTCTGGTCGGGTAAGCAAAATTGCCATAAAGTATTCATTATGCCTTTAATTGTCATATTTCTTAATCCATTTACTACAGAACAGATCTCTTTATTGCATCATGGTAATTTGAATGTTTTAATTCCACAAGCTGTTTGTGTTGAAGAGTCAAATCTAAATCCACGGGAATACGAGAAATTCTTGGTCAATATCTGAGGTTGGAGGTGATATCAAATACTATATCAAAACAAATAAAAAGGATGATTTCTGGATCATCTCATGGCTCCACCTGAAATAAAAGTATTTTTACTTAAACATTACACCCAAATATTGTTTATGAAATGGTTAAACTATTATTGGGAATAGAGCAACCCCTTAGGCCCCTGAGAATATGAGAAAACAGCATATTAACAATACTGAAATTCAAATTAATGCAGAGTTGATCATTAATGTAATAAACACACAAAATCAACATTTTCAAAAATGAGATTTTTAACAGGAATTTGATTTAAAAAAATGAAATCCTAAACGCGTTGGAATTTGTGAGCGAAACAGTTCTGTCTTTTTTCTAAATTTCTACTTACTTAAAAGTTTATACATACCAGCAAAAAAAAAAAGATGTAAAAAGCTGAGTAAGTGCTATCAAGCGGCCATGGAACAATGATTTAGACAAAATAAACAGGAATTTGAAAAAAATTTGTGCTTAGTTTGCAAGAAAAGAACAAGTCGCATGATTTCTTGAACAACCCTTGTACATTATGTTCTATGGCTACACTTCCAGTGAAGATATATGGATTGCATCCTACTTGGTAATCCGGCTTAAGGTAGTTCTGCACGTTTGGATCAAAATTTTTTCTACAATGTAGAATTTGATTAAACTCCAATTTTTCAAAACTTCAAATATACCTAGAAATTCAGCAAATAAAAAGATAGGGTCGTGTGCTTGATTTTTGCTAGGCTGGTTGAAAAATTTGGACCTCACGCAATATTTCATAATGGGAGTCTATGGGAAAATCATAACTTTCATAACATTTCGCGAATAGAATTTCTACAATGTAGATTTTGATGAATCTTTCACAATTGTAAATAAACACATGGCCTATAATTTGTGAATAAAATGTATAGTCCGTGTGCTTACTTTTGAGATATTTTACCATGATTAAAGGACCGGCATTTCACGTTAATTTTAAGAAATTATTTTGATTATTAACGTGTCATATGTTTTAATATCATATTTTGACTTTAGAAATATAGCAACAGTGCCATTATAACAAATTTACTCACATGTTTCGATTAATTCATAAATTGATTTTCATTTCCGTACGCCGAATTCAGGCTTTATTCTACGATTTCCGGATAAATGACGTTACGCCATCACTTCCGGTTTTTCAAACGTGCAGAACTACCTTAAGTTTCGTTCACAAATGCTGGCTTCTTAATACTATCAAAAAGTCGAGTTCAACTGGTGGTCGCTACACCATGATACGCAGCATGGAATTAGATTTCACTACTGGTATATCTGACTGTAACCAAAGTGAAAGGTTACAACAAGCAAGAGAATGGTGCTTATAAACAGGGTTTCTCAGAGTGCAGGTACAAAACCATGAAATAAAAACGCCAAATACTTTATCAAATGACTGTTATCTTTGAAGATTAATACTTGTCTAAATAATTACTTTCTGTGGAAGAGGTTCTGCGTATATGCCTTATCTTTTTCGGTAGCTAGTGTCATTTGCCAAAGTAACTGGGTAATGAAAACTGCCAGAATTACTCTAACAGCAATTCTCAATGAGAAACAAATAGTTCAGAATTACAAAGCGTATATATAGGTGAGTATTCTTCCATTATAACGCGTTTTTGTTATGTTCTTTGACAGCCAATATATTTAGTGTATTAGTACAAATATATTCTGTCAAATATTCTTACAGAACTGACTATTATATTTATGACATAATTACCAAGTCTGACGTGAGAGGAACTTTTTATCAATTCAACTGTTAATGTAAGTAACCAATGTCATGAAACAAGCAATTCCTTTTTCAATTATTAAGCAGAAACGCAGATATTGTATCATCATCTCCAAAAGAGAATTCTTTCTGAATGCCAAAAAGTAAAATTCGGAGACGATAAGCGTTTGTTGTGAATTTGAACAAAAATTCGTATTCAAAGAGGCCCGTGTTAGTAATGGGGACATGTTTTAGATATTTCGCTGTAGTGGAAAAATACAGTACACATTTAAAGACGGCCAAACAATTTAAAGTTATATTTCAAAACAGTTTTCATCCTTCATAATTCTATAAGAGACTTATTTTAGTTGTAAAACAAGCCATAATTGCATAAAACTAGATCCGTATCAGCATTGACTGTATATTTTGCTGCCTTTTACAAAGTTTTGTTCTTATCCATTTCTTCAATATGAAAATATTCAAAATGCTGCGTACTATTTTTGATATTAAAAAAAAACAAACTCATTTATCTCTTTCATTTGATACCATAAGGCAAATTTCAAACTGCTTGATGCTTTTGTAATTATTCATTTTCAATTGATCTTTGCTGTTCAATAAAAAAGACAATAAGGCAGACAATTATATTTTACATAACATAATTTTATCTTATCAAAAGAGACCAGACGCAAAATCAAAAGCCTTCCGCTCTGTAGATCCTAGACTTGTGAATATTTAAATGGGAATATACATGAGTGACCTGGAGTTTTGATATATATAAAGCAGCGATTAACTGAAAAGGTAAACGTCTACTTTTCTACACTGTTTTTGGTTTGATAGTTTTTTATGCAGACTACAAGGATTCTTGAAGTGTGTTAATTAAGCTCTATGATTCTTTTCTTTCTCTTTTGAATTGTGTTGTATGTTTTTCTTTCAAAAGAACTTTCTACAATAATCTTGCATATAGCGTGCAGACTTTTTTCGCCAACTGCAAAAAAACTAAAATGAGCATTTGTAAATATAGACATTGGTGGTCTGAAAAATATGATGTTTCGTGAAAGATATATCCTTCTATGCCAGTTGATCTAATTTGATGAAAATAATGTACCTATCTTGCATTAATTATAACATTTATTATCTTTAAATGTTGCTCGTACTTCTCAGTCCATTTATTTCCACAAAATATTTGACATAACATGTTAAGTTGCAACTACCAATTCTTTCTTAGACATGCAAACACATGAGTTCTCGCAAACACATTTGTGTTATTTCATTATTAATCCATTAATAACAGTAATGCAGAAAAAACTACAAGTATCATCTCAAAATAAATTGACTACAAACCCTGTCAATGCATTAAATACAGCAGCCAATAGATTCAGTAAATAGTAAGATATCCCAGTATACAAGAAAAGAATCCTTCAGACAAGTGCTAGCGATTCGTTGATGATTTTCTAGAAGTCAAATGAGGTTTATAAATACACAAAAAGATAATATTTACGTTTTTTTACACTTGCTTACTGCAAGAGGCTTCTTTCCAAAGATATGGGGAATTCAGAAAATCATTATAATTTTTCGAATGCTGATCTTTACAATAATATATATTAGACAGAAATAATATCACCGGATGAGAAACGATCATCATTCAAAATGAATCATTCTAAAAAAGAGTAGGCAAGTATAGCTCTGAGACTTTAACTGCCCCGTGCAATTACTGCCCATAACCATATTTCAAACAATTCGCTGACCAAGTGCCATCAGCACCTATTGCCCTAATAGCTTCTGTCACTGAACATTGACGTATTATTCTTCAAAATGATATCTAGAAGACGTAAATCTCATTTATTCTTCTTTCAGACGTAAACTGCTACAAGATGCGTTTTGGTTACTTCAGGAAGGGGACAATAACGCGTCAGCGTTTGGGAGTATGTTAACACCTAAACAAAATATGTCTCGAAAATGATTTTATTATATCCAGAAGTGCAAATGCTGCTGGGTGTTGCGGACAGCTATAAAACTCAGGAGAAAAGCAATACTAGAAAGAAGACATACATTATTGTGTGAATTTAACAGAACTGTCTTTGAATAAGTTTTATCACTGCTTTAGGACCATTTATCTGGGGGTGCTGGGGAGTGCTGGGGAGTGTTTGGGTCAGTTGTTCAAAACTCTAACAAACTGTTAACATAACCGCTCGTTAAATTGTTATATAAGATATCAGTCTTGGTCCGAAACACTTCTATGATGTTTTACTTTCACTGTAAAGATTTTTTTAGTGTTCAAAATACTTAATTCATACATTTGTTTTACTAAGTCTTCTAAAATGTGGAAATATTGCCCTAAAAGTTAATCGACAGTTAGCTTAATCACCTGTAGAGTTTTGAACAACTGGGCCCCGAGTGCTTGATATACTGGTGTGACAATGTGGCTCAAAATACTGAGTATAAGGTACTTATTCCGGTATTTTTACCGGTGCTGGAAAAATCCATCTCTCGTGCTGTAAATGGCGTATTACGAACTACATATATATGTAGAAGATTTCAAATCCTTTTGAAAATGCATGTAGTAATTTACATTTTATTTCATAAAACGGAATAAAAATCATACATTGACAGTTCCTCTTTGTTCCTGATAGTATATTCCTCGATTCAAAAAAAACGTTATTTTATCAAAAATTCAAAACGTTACGCTACAACTAATAAAAAAAAACTGAAACTAAACATTGTCAGTCATGACGTCTTTCCTGTTTACGTACGTTGGTTTCTCGTGCTTTGTTTAAATATGCTGCTATAAGAAATAGTTCTAAAAGGAAACCGTTCGATTGATTTTATCATTGTTATTATTTCTCGAATATGATATGCAAGAAAAGATTCTATCACTGGTAATAGGTGCAGAATGGAATATCCGGCTCTCGGGTAACTTTTAACGCGGTAAATCGGCAGAGCCTCGTTACCGCCTAAACAGTTACCCTAGAGGCCGGAAATTCCCATCTGCATCTACAACCATTAAAAGAATCTTATAATCTTACACCTTACTCAGTGTTCACACTCTTGGACATTTGTAGACTTAACTGTAATCGTGATAACCTTAAAGATATCTAGTGCGAAGTTTCACTAAGATAATTCATTAGTAGATATTTACTTTAAATTTAAAAAAAAAACAACCTTTGATTTAACTTGACTGAATATGTAAACTAACTGTGTTCGCAATTAAATGTCATTTGTTACAGTCCTTTCTTAACCAAACACTTTCTAGCAGTAGCACACAATTATACTGTGCTTAGCAAAACATGTATTAGGCAAACACCACTTAAAACCTTATACACAGTACTGTTTATTCACGAAAGCATGTTAATGTTATGTTGAAGTAATTGTTCATATTTTTAAACATCGCTTTGCATCTAAGGTCTAATACATCTTTAGGATTGTTTAATCAAACAATTCTGACCAATTTCGCTTTTAAAAAAGTTACCTCTAAAAAAGTAGGAAAGAATAAGCATATAAATAAATCATTTAACGGGCTTGATTAATAAAATTCTGAGTTATCCCGATCACGTGATCGGTACACCGAAATGCGCCATGTTGTTACAAATTTCTAGCCGGTGTTCTGAATCAATCAGGCAAAACCGTTGTACTGGGTGAAATCGGGGTATGCAGGCGAGTGCGTTGTACTGGATGAGATCGGGGTACACAGGCGAGTGCGTTGTACCGGGTGAAATCGGGGTAAACAGGCGAGTGCATTGTACTGGGTGAAATCGGGGTACACAGGCGAGTGCATTGTACTGTGTGAAATCGGGGTACACAGGCAAAAGCGTTGTACTGGGTGAAATCAAGGTACACAGGCGAGTGCGTTGTACTGTGTGAAGTACACAGGCAAAAGCGTTGTACTGGGTGAAATCAAGGTACACAGGCGAGTGCGTTGTACTTGGTGAAATCGGTTGTACTGGGTGAAATCGGGGTATACAGGCGAGTGCGTTGTACTAGGTGAAATCGGGGTACACAGGCGAGTGCGTTGTACTGGATGAAATCGGGGTACACAGGGGAGTGCGTTGTACTGGGTGAAATCGGGGTACACAGGCAAAAGCGTTGTACTTGGTGAAATCGGGGTACACAGGCAAAAGCGTTGTACTTGGTGAAATCGGGGTACACAGGCAAAAGCGTTGTACTGGGTGAAATCGGGGTACACTGGCAAAAGCGTTGTACTGGGTGAAATCGGGGTACACAGGCGAGTGCGAAGATTCTTTGGAAGCTAAGAATTCAATAAAACAAGGTAATAGCGGACTCGGTTCGAGAGATATATAAATTAAACCTGATATTATTCAATTTATTGTTTAAAAACTGACAAATTTTAAATAGATGACTTCGTAATTGATCTACCATTGGCTGCTAAGTAATTTACTATTTTCGACTCTGAATTTGACAGTAAACCCTGTTGTTATATAAAAACTGATAAATGAAAGTGTTATGATATGCTATAAAGCAATACAACAATTTGACAGTGAATGAGTACTTTTACAAAAGTCACGAGTAATCTGAGTCAGCTGATCCTTCAATAGCACAAATGAAATAAAATGATTATCACAGTTAACAAATGTATATCTTTGCGGAATTTCTTCATTAAATCACATTGTGACATGTTTTTAAAAAGACATTATATATAATTAATTGCAGACATAAAACAAATTGAATTTTGCATTAATTGTCTATTTCTGTAAGGGTTTGTGAACAGTTGACAGGAAAATAATCCCTTATAAGTCTGTTAGTCTATATTAAAGCTCCAGCTCTTAAAAACTCTGAAAAAAAATTGTTTCTAAGTTAGCAATCTGAAACAAAATAACTGAATTCAAAAGTATTTTAACTCTGTTCCTTGGCGCGTGCTTATCTATGTCGATAATGCTTGGCTCATGCCAAAGTTTTTTTTATTCAGAAAATAACCAACAACTTCCGGAGCAGTTCATCGCAATAATCATATGAGCCGCGCCATGAGAAAACCAACATAGTGGCTTTGCGACCAGCATAGATCCAGACCAGCCTGCGCATCCGCGCAGTCTGGTCAGGATCCATGCTGTTCGCTTTTAAAGCCTATTGCAATTAGAGAAACCGTTAGCGAACAGCATGGATCCTGACCAGACTGCGCGGATGCTAGTCTGGATCTATGCTGGTCGCAAAGCTACTATATTGGTTTTCTCCTGGCGCGGCTCATATAATTGTCGAATAGTATATGAGACTTTAAATAAGTATAAAACAAATTGTGATAAAGCATGTAGTGTATGTATTTATCATATCTTAAACTGCGTGGGAGAATTATTCCTGTACCAAGAAGTGATATCAAGAGATTTATTCTATCAAACATGAACATGGTGCTTAAAACAACTTTAAAACTATTCCCCCGCCCGTAGGTTGCAACGATTTACTCCCTTCTCCACAAAAATGTTGGTTGTATATTATGCGAAAATAGTACATCAATAAGCCTGTATCACTAGTCACTTTCAAAGTACCCACATTTTGATGATTGTTTAGAGAAAAAAAAATGTTTTGCTTAAATTGTGTGAAAGTGTCGCATTAAAGGTTATAATTTCTTTGTTCACAACGTGGCTGTCGCATTTTTATTATGAACATAAAATGTACTAGTTTCTTGTTAAATCCAATTTCACCGTGTCCAACGTATACGTTGCATTTACGGTGGGTACGCTGCATACATGTTATATTGTACGCTCCATTACCGGCATTTCCTGCTGAGTTTGTCAACATCCCGTATAGTGAGGTAAGAAAACCTACTTATTTTCATTAAAGTTCAACGTGTTCAAAGAAGCGATATACTCAGTACGAGCTGCAGATCATTCAAGCTCCCCATGTTAATGTGATTTTGGTCACTAATTCTCTAGTTTCTTCAAACATTCGAGTGAACTGACGTGCTCAGTCGGTTTTGAACTCGGATGTTCACTTTCAGGTTCAATTTCTGTCTCTTAAAATCATTCTGTTGACTTTTCATCGGTTTAACGCGAGAATAGTATCACAAGCTACGAATTGAAATATATATCATGGCGTAAATTCATGTTTTAGGGGAGCTTTATGCCAAAATTAGCGATGTACGCCCCATAAAACGGCGCGTCTACAGAAGTACGCCACATAAAAAGGCCGTTATCTTTATCTAAAATGCAACAGTTACTGTCATTATTGTAAGGAATACCTTAACCCCACCACTGCGAACTGTGATAAATTCCTAGCTAAAAGTCACATTAAAATATTAATTTTAATGTCGAATGTTATCAAATAAAATTTACTAAATATATGAAATAACTGTGTTTGTAGAGTTACATTCACAATTAGATATCATGTATAATAATTTTCAGACAATTGTCCATAAGCATTTACCTGGCACTCAATCTTTGCCAATATTTTCGGGCGTTTACGTTAGCTTACGAAAGAATCGTATCCTGAAAATAACTACATATGTAGAAAACACATTACAAAACACGATGGCGTAGTGGTGTCTCAGTATTACGCAATGTTATTGACATTGATTTTATCCTTATATTATTTCATGTGCATGTAACATATTTTACGAATTTAAAATTGTTTTCATTTGTAGATTTGAGCCGCAACATCAGAAAACAAACATGCAGTGGCTTTGCGACAAGCATGGATACAGACAGTCTGCGCATGCGCGCATTCTGGTCAGGGTCCATGCTATTCGCTTATGGTTTCTCTAATTGCAATAGGCTTTGAAAGCGAACAGCATGGATCCTGACCAGACTGGGCGGATATGCAAGCTGGTCCGGATCCATGCTGAAAGCCAGTATATTGGTTTTCTCATAGCTTGGCTCACTTTTACTTTCCGGAATCACTTGCAACAGGAAATATGTCTTTCTTTCTTAGATACTTTAAAAGAAAAATCGACAATTTCTTCCACGGTTATCTTGGAAACAAGTGTTTTTCATTCAGGAAATGAACAAGAAATGATGATTATTAGTTTGATCAGATAAGTAGGGGAGAACGCTGTTGAATGTGTCACGGGTTGGTTGTGCCACACGTGACTTATATATTTATTGAAGAGCTTAGACGTCATTTGCAAATATCTTTAAAACACCATTTTTTCAAATACTCTTCTTGGAAAGAACAAGCATTGTAAACAAAAGGACAACGAAACTGTGTTTGAAATACCGACAGTGTTCTGACAGTTCGTTATCATGTAGATATATCGACATAAGATATATTATGAAATTCAGCATTTCCCTAAGGTTAAATGTCATGTACTTTCATACTGCTATACCATACTGAAAGGTAAGGGTGTATCCCGCATACTGTCACAACCTACACCAGACGCGGGGCAGGTTGTGAAGTTGCGACCATGTTCACACTAGCAGTATTCGTTTTGTCCGCACTCTACCTGAAAATACGACATTATGTTACTTGAGAAATACATTATCAGTTTTTAATTCGTTTAGGTTCCGACACCGAAGATTACTTTACGAAAATATATGGAATGTTCATGATTCCCAAATAAAAACTTTAACGGGCAATTCTATTCCGTACTGTTTATACAAAACAAGCATGTTTATTTTATCTTTCGAATAATATATATATATAACTGTTATTACATTATGTAATTCCAAAACCGTTTATAATTGTTAAAAAGTGTAAATAAAATGAAAGAATAGATGCGAGTGAAGACATACGTATTCAGTTGCTGTAAATATAACGGCCTTTTTATGTGGCGTACTTCTGTAGACGCGCCGTTTTATGGGGCGTACATCGCTAATTTTGGCATAAAGCTCCCCTAAAACATGAATTTACGCCATTGTATATATTTTTATTTGTAACTTGTTATACTATTCTTGCGTTAAACAGATGAAAAATCAACAGAATGATTTTAAGAGACAGAAAATGAGCCTGAAAGTGAACGTCCGAGTTCAGAACCGACTTCACACGTCAGTTTACTCGAATGTTTGAAGAAACTAGAGAACAACTGATCAAAATCACATTGCCATGGGGAGCTTGAATGGTCTGCAGCTCGTACTGAGTATATCACTTCTTTGAAAACGTTAAAATTCGATGAAAATGAGTCGTTTTTCTTACCGCACCACATAGGATGTTGACAAAATCAACAGGAAATGCCGGTAATGGAACGTACAATATACCATGTATGTAGCGTACTCGCCGTAAATGCAACGTATACGTTGGACACGGTGAATTTCTTGTTGTTGCTTTCTCAATTATTTGTCAACGGACAAAATACTGATATGAAAATTGGTTAACACAGTGGAGAGTTTGATTAAATCCATTGTTTTGATTAAATTTGATAAAATGAAAGACATACATTCAGATGACGTATTACGAACAAACTTATCACTGGTGGCACAAAAATAGTGTGTAAACTGTATGTAACACTATAAGAATTCAATATATTGGCAATATCAGACGCTAAAAATTGTACAAGAGTTTAACGATATTTTCTAGATTTTTTCTATGAATAGATTTGTTTGAACATTTTACATACATTAACTTCAATTTATACTCCACCAACTTCAGCAATCATTAGGGTACGTAAACAACTCAATTTTCAAAGTACGAACAAGATAAGTTCATGGCCAATTTGAGCAATCTACATATGAGCACCAATTTGGTTTAATTTTCTTAAATTTTCATTTCGAATCCGAGCCGCCTCAGCAATTAAAACTGTTCCGCTTTCTTTACCAATATCGTCACCGTGGAATACGCGTTTATAGATATTTATAACTAAGGAAGTTAACCTCCAGTAAAGCGTTATGAACGCTTTTCGACTTTCATTGTGAAAATTAGTGAAAGAACTAATTCCCATGTGTTTCCATAACATAAAGTCAGTCAGTAATTAAGTTTCAAAGCTTTTCTTAAGAAATATAGCATTAATTTCCTGTTATATGTACCTTTATTTTTTGTCGTACGATCTGTTTTCAGTTTTACAGGAGTTTTGTATTATACATAAGTAAACGGAATTTCTGTCACTTAAAGCTATGGAATAGTAGTTTACCTTACCATTGAAAAGAAAAAAGATATCTAAGATCTTAAAACCATTGTCTATCAACTGTATTATCATTTGAATAATGGTTCTCCAAATATACCAGATTCTTTTCAGTCTAAATGTTTTAGTTTATACTAGTATTTAGATTTTTATCATCAATCTGTTCAAATCACAGTTAATTCATTCGCCGCGAGCTACATTTCAGGAGATACTATCTGTAGATAGCTTAACAATAAAACTTAAAGGATAAAAATTCGGATGTAAATTTCAGACAGAATGATTGTGGGTTTAATTAACTGATTAAACATTCAAAACCATGCTCAAAGAATTCCTTAATTCAGCTGCATTAAATCATCAATTTCGCATGGTAATCCTTACTTAGATCGTCTCGAGTCACCATATGCCTCCGTCTTTCTTATCTTCGTAAGCATCACCATCACAAAAAACGTAAGTATCGTTCACTTGCTGATTATCTAATGACGAACTTAAGACGAAAGTGTTCTGTCTCCAAAACAAATGTTACCTTCGTAAACCAAAACTGGCGTAGTTATTCTCAAAATCACCCGATACATGTTTTCGTACTAATAATTTAACGTGGGAAAGGGGCAACAAGCAAAATACTGCACCACTGTAACCAAATGAAATACAATCAACAACAAGAGGGTCATGATGATCCTGGATCGCTCTCTTGAGTAATTTGAGCTACACTGACAAGTGTAAGAGATCAGGTAAGAAATTCAAATGTAAGTAAGCATTGAAATATTTTCACAGTTGTGTGAACATGTTTCAGATGTCAATCTGATGTTAAAATATGAAGAAAGTAGGTCAGTAGGTCATATTTATGGTCACTGAAAACAGTTTTAAGATCAGTATGCAAAACTGTATATGCCATCCAAATTTCAAGGCTGTATCTTAAACAAGAGATCACAGAGTGATCTTGGCGCCCATCATTGAGCCATTTCTGAATGTTCCGAATTTCAAGACTAGCTCAAGGTCAAAACAAGTCAAATTTCATTTCTGTACACAACACTGTGCATGTGGTCCACGCATGTGCTCCAAATTTGAAAGCTGTAGCTTGAGAAATGTGAAAGTAGGTCACTAGATCAATTTCAAGGTCAAAGTTCATTTCGGTGCACACAACTATGTATAAGCTTCAAATTTGAAGGCTGTAGCTTGTGAAATGTGAAAGTAGGTACTAGGTAAAAATCGATGTCAAATTTCAATTCAGAACACAAAACGATGCATGTGGTCCAAATTTGAAGCCTGTACCTTTAAAAATGTGAAAGTAGGTCACTAGGTCAATCTCAAGGTCAAAGTTCATTTCGGTACACAAACTTATGCATGTGGTTCAAATTTGAAGGCTGTAGCTACAGAAATGTGAAAGTAGGTCATTAGGTCAAGATCAATGTCAACTCATGTCAAGGTTCATCTTGCCACTCAAAATTATACATGTGGTCCAAATCTAAATGTTGTAGGTTATGGAAAAGAAGATTTTCGAAGTTTTTCCCTATATAAGTCTATATGAACCACGTGACGCCCGGGGCGGGGCCATATTTGACCCTAGGGGGATAATTTGAACAAACTTGGCAGAGAACTACTAGATGATGTTACAATACAAATATAAAAGCCCTAGGCTTTGTGGTTTGGACAAGAAGATTTTCAAAGTGTTTCACTGTATAAGTCTATGTAAACCATGTGACCCCAAGGGCGGGGCCATATCTGACCCTAGGGGAATAATTTGAACAATCTTAGTAGAGGACTACTAGATGATGTCACATACAAAATATCAAAGCCCTAGGCCCTGTGGTTTTGGACAAGAAGATTTTCAAAGTTTTTCCCTTTATAAGTCTATATAAACCATGTGACCCCCGGGGCGGGGCCATATTTGATCCCAGGGAAATAATTTGAACAATCTTGGTTGAGCACCACTAGATGATGCTTCATACCAAATATCAAAGCCCTAGGCTCTATGGTTTTGGACAAGAAGATTTTCAGAGTTTTTCCCTATATAAATCTAAGTAAATTATGAAAATAAAGAAAGGGCCATAACTCACTAAAAAATTGTTGAACCAGTCTCATTTTCAAGGGGCCACAATTAGGGTACTAATACAAATAACAATGAGACAGTTGGTCAAAAACCCCTTATAGTTTCTGAGGAGATGCGATAACGAGAAATTGTTAACGGAAGGATGGAAGGACGGAGGGACGACGGACCATGGACGCAGAGTGGTTTGAATAGGCCACCATCTGATGATGGTGGGCTCAAAACAATAAAGTAGGTCAGTTGGTCAAGTTCACAGTTAGGTGACCCCTTATCAGTTGGTGTCATCAGGAAATTATTATTTAACAGTCTAGAAAAAATGACCTCTTTTCATCCCAGGGGTATAATTTGAAAAATATTGTTAGAGGTTCACTACACAATGCTACATACCAAATTTCAAAGGCCTAGGCCTTGAACTTTCACACAAAAAGGTTTCTAAAGATTTTTCTATGTACTTTTTTTTGTTTGTTTTGGGTTTAACGCCGTTTTTCAACAGTATTTCAGTCATGTAACGGCGGGCAGTTAACCTAACCAGTGTTCCTGGGTTCTGTACCAGTACAAACCTGTTCTCCGCAAGTAACTGCCAACTTCCCCACATGAATTATCAGAGGTGGAGGACTAAAAATGATTTCAGACACTATGTGTTTAATCAAAATAGTCACGGAGAACATACCAGCCACCAGATCAAACCGCGACCCTGCGATCCGAACCAACGTCTTACTACAGAGCTAGCGCGGTTCTATGTACTTTTACTTGGGACCCCAAGGACAGGGCCTCTTTTCACCTCAGGGGCATAATTTGAACAAGTTTGGTACAGGACCACAAGGCAATGCTACACATCAAATATCAAAAGCCTAGGCCTTGAGGTTTAAGGCAAGAAATTGTTTAAAGTTTTTTCCTATATATATCTATGCAAAACTTGGGACACCCTGGGTGGGGCCTCTTTTCAACTCGGGGACATAATTTGAACGATCTTGGTAGAAGACCACTAGGTAATGCAACATACCAAATATCAAAAGCCTAGGCCTTGCACTTTAAGACAAGAAGAGTTTTTAAAAAAATTCCTATATAAGTCTATGCAAAACTTGGGACATACTGGGTGGGGCCTCTTTTCAACTCGGGGACATAATTTGAACGCAATATACCAAATATCAAAAGCCTAGGCCTTGCACTTTAAGACAAGAAGATTTTTAAAGTGTCTTCTTATATAAGTCTATGTAAAACGTTGGACCCCAAATCAATCACTAGCCACTGAAATAACTGTGGAATTTTCACACTTAATAAGATCTATATTGGTATGGCAGTACTCTTAACAATAGCAGTAAATAAACACTATCTCCTAAAACATTGACTACATATGTAAACTGAATAATATAGTAAATAATAGTTACTAGAAAACTGTTTTGATTCTTGCAATCGTCAATAAGGCCTTAACTGCCTCGTTATCATTACATTGAGTATTCCAGAGCTAAACGAATGTCGGCAAGGTTGCTGCATTCACAAAGTTTGCCGTGACAGATCTATAAAATACACTTATATAAATGAATTCAGTAAAACAACACTGACAGTCTATATATTTAGCTTTCAGTATATTTTATTATCTTGAAAATGTCGCATATAATTTTGCAGCCTAGTATACTTCTATCTAGTAATACAATTTCAATATGATTATTGTAAATCCAGTTAAAAATTATGCTTTCAAAGCATTCAGTTAAAACATTTCGACAAAACAATCGATTTTTTGCCGAGCAGTAAAGCACATCTTTAAATTATCCCTGACGAATTTCACAAGAGTCTGCAAACCGCTGTTACTTTTTAATCACGTGATACAGTCGTTCATAAAGTAACTTTTACAACGTTTTGGGCCATCTCCAACTTGATATGTAACACTGATGTCAAGAAACCTGTAAAAGAAAAAAATATATCTACATGAAAAAGTCTGTTCATAAACGGTAGTAAAGTTCAAACTGATTACTAATTGATAGCAGTGACAGACTGTAATTGTGAATCAAATGTTGTGATAACTGATTAAACAACAAACTCAAAGTAAAACATCCTAACTGGTATGAAGTTGCAGAAAATTTAACTTTAAGCCTAATTGATTATTCTATCACTTAGTTATACAAGAGGGTCATGATGACCCTATATCGCTCACCTGTTAAACTTGGCCTTTGAATCATCAAGATAAACATTCTGACCAAGTTTTATGAAGACAGAGTCATAGATGTGGCCTCACCAGAGTGAACAAGCTTTTCCTTTGATCTGAGTGGTGACCTAGTTTTTGACCCCACATGACCCAGTTTCGAACTTGGCATGGGAATCATATAGAAAAAAACATTCTTACCAAGTTTCATGAAAATAGGGTCATAAACATTGCCCACAGAGTATTAACAAGCTTTTCCTATGACTTGAGCGGGTGACCTAGGTTTTGACCCCGCATGACCCAGTTTAAATCTTGGCCTAGGAATCATCAAGATAAACATTCTGACAAAGTTTCATGAAGATAGGGTCACAAATGCAGCCTTAAGAGTGGTAACAAGCTTTTCCTTTGATTTGACCGGGTGACCTAGGTTTTGACCCGACATGACCCTAGTTTCCATCATCCAGGCCTAGAGATCATCAAGATAAACATTCTGTGCAAGTTTGTATCAAATCAAAACATAAATGAAACCTCTATATGGCTGAAAGGGCCAAAATAGGAACGTTTGCCCCTTTCAGGGTCAGTAACACTAGAACTCTTGATGGAATCTAGCCGGTTTTCAAAAGGAAACAAGATGTAATTGTGACTTTAGTTGTGTGTAAGTTTGGTTAAAATCAAATATAAAATGTCACTTCTATCATGTTCACAAGGTAAAAATTAACAAATTATGGCTCTTTCAGTGGTCAATCAGGGGCCGTAATTCAGGAACCTATGAATGGATCTGACAGATTCATCATGGTATCCAAGAGTTTTTGTTGTTAAAGATATTTTGCAAGTTTGTATTAAATCAAACCATAAATGAAGTCTCTATATGGCTGCAAAAGCCAAAATAGCACATTTTGGCCCTTTAAGGGGTCATAACTCTGGCATCCAGAATGGGATCTTGCCAGTTTTCCAAAGGAACCGAGATATTATGCCAATTCAAGTTGTGTGCAAGTTTAATTAAAATCAATTGCAAAATGTGGTCTCTATCGTGTTTACAAGCCAAAAATAACAAATTTTGGCCCTTTGGAGGGGCCATAACTCTGGAACCCATGAAGGAATTTCGCCAGTTTTCAAAAGAAACCAAGATATTATGCCAGTACAAGTTGTGTGCAAGTTTGATCAAAGTTGATTGCAAAATGTGGTCTCTATCGTGTTCACAAGCCAAAAATAGCAAATTTTGGCCCTTTAAGGGGCCATAACTCTGAAACCCATTATGGGATCTGGCCACTTTTCGAAAGGAACAAAATGCGATCACAAAAGCTCACCCTGTCACTACGTGACAGGTGAGCTAAAAACAAAGTACATCCATTACTAAAACTTTATAGTCACACGTGTGATACGAAAACTGCCGACCATAACTCATAGTCATAGCTTTATAATTAAAAGTTTGACAATAAACTTTTTTGGCCAAATAATTTAACCCATGTCACCTAAATTCTGTCACTAAATAGTCACACACGCTAATTTCACATTTCATTTACTCCTTTATATCACATTAAAAGAGTGAAAACAATAGAGAAGTTCGAACCGTGGAGCACTTGAATGAGGCTTTATGGAGATACATCCTTTTATCACAGTGTCTTGCGTGACATCATATGGTTCATCTATATAGAACAGAGTCTGTGACCAATGTGTCCCTCTGCAATGGTAAAAAATAAAACTTTTCGAGCAAACCTATCATTCTTCTATTTTCTGAAAACATTAATAAAGTTCCCTTTAAGGAGCATGCATGGTTCCATATATACTTCTATAGATCCATAACGTCTATTAATTTAATCTTACTACTAACACTGATAATTTATGTTGATATATTGTATTTGTTTTTCCTAACACGTATACTTGAAATCCGGATCGACTTTGTAAATTCTGAAGGTATATCATATCAATTGTCATTGCTTTAAACGTTCATCTGAATCAGTGTGTATATATCAAAATACATAACTACAATGAAGTACGACAGAAACTTACTCGGAGTAAGGCGATGTAGTTAGTGTAATACTTTCTGGGAATCCAACATCAAACCAGGTCGTAAATCCATGTATGCTGGATTGCCCAAAGCAATGGAATGTGAAATCTGTCTGGAAAGTAAGATGAAACGAAAGTTTTCTCTTGCAAATGAGGATGCATAGAATGCAATCAAGAAAAAATATTAGCAGATTCGGTTTGATTGAGACTGTCCTAGAAATGAAATGTGCTATACCCCTCATGCCCCACTAGCACCGGTTCAGACAGAATTCTACTACAGTTATAACTGTAAAACTGAATGTACTTATTATTCAAAAGACAACACCGATTTAAAGCAAGGGGAGACTTCTTACAGTCGCCAAAACGGCGCTTAAAGACTGATGTTGTAATGGTTTTAAGATAAAACCTGTAAGAAACTTCTTTGGTAGCACAGAACACAACCAACCAAAATAACAGCAGATCGTTCAGCACGACTTTTATGTCGTGTTATTGGTACTGTTTAGTTTATCAGCTTGAACATTTTGGCCTGGCTGGTTCAAATACTCCTGCTTTCATAGCTTTCGGTATTGCATAATCACCCCTTGGATATGGTACCTGCTTTTTAATTTTGTCTTTTAGCAGTTCCTATGATATGCAGGCTCCATACCCTCAGATCCCCTTTCTAAAATCCAGTTTTAGTTCTGCCCATTGTTTTCTCGTTTAAGGCAAACCCATTAATTTAACTAGGGACCATACGCCACTTTTCATGGAATTATACGCTAGTGTAATACTAAAGTGCTCTAGATGTTTTACGTTTCATTTATCCTTCATTCTTTCACTTGGGTTGTTTATTTTCGTTTTGCAATCTTTACTAGCGACAACGCATGAAGCTGGCTGTTGTCTTAGGTATTTCACAAGACAACAACCAAACATTACGTATTGTACCAGTATTTTGATCTATCCTTCACTTTTGAAGCCGTTTTCTAATGACAGAACTTTGTCAAAGTTTGTAAATGTATGCGGTTTTCACGACCGATGTCAGTAATTTCTTATAACTTCATTTTAATTTCCAGATGTTAAATTCCAATAGCAACCTTCATAAAGTAAATCTGCTGAATAATGCAATGAATTTTGATGTATGATAATTTTTTTTTTCTTTTTATCGAGAGCACTTATTGCTTACAAGGTCATCCGCCATCTTGTATCACACGGTGGATAGCTGATAGTTGCTAAGAAGGTGTTTACATCATGAGTCATCGATTTCATGCTAGAAAGAGCAAGTTTTAGGTTTATATTGTAGTCTTCTCCATGCCTCTTAAATATTTTAGGTCTTTTTTGTATTTTTCAGTCCGCTAGAGCCGTTTTCAATTTTCACCACAGTTTACTGTGGAGCGTTCGTGGTGAATTCACCGTTTTATCAGTGTTTTCACCGCTGTGAATTCGCCGTTTTTTTTCAGTGAATTCACCATTTTTCCGGCAGTCTACAGGGCCAGTCACGTCAAGCATTCTACAGGGAACCAGTCAGGTGGAGCTTTCAACAGAGCCAGTCACGTCGAGCAGTCAACAGAAGTCCAGTCACACCCCACAGTCTATAAACGTCCGGTCACGTCAAGCAGTCTACAGGAGTCTGGTCTCAGCAGTCTACAGAGGTGCAGACACGTTAAACAGCACAGTGGTCAAGTCAAGTTGAGCGGTCGATGGTCACAATCACGTCTACCAACTATAATTATATACATATATGCTTAATACCCGATCCTAAGGTTTTGTTTGTTTGTTGGTTAACCCGTTTTCAACAGTATTCATCATGTAACGCGGCAGTTAACCTAACCAGTGTTCCTGATTCTGTACCTACAACTGTTCTCCGCAAGTAACTCCCAACTTCCCCACATGATCAGGGGTGAGGACTAATGATTTCAACACAATTCGTTTATCAAATAGTCACGGAACTACGCCCGCCGGGGATCGAACTCACGACCCGCGACCCGTAGACCGACGCTCTACCTACTGAGCTAAGCGGGCGGGCGATCCTAAGGTTTAATCTGACCCTGTCCAGTGTAGTAAACAACCACACTCAAGGGCTGCAGTCCGGTAGCCCTTACTAGTGCATGTGCTAGGCAGCGACTGACCACTATCATAGCATATAGGCTATATGTAGACACAAAATAATTCAGAAGGCGTAACAATACAGTATCATTGAAGGTTCCATGTGTACCGCCGTATGAATACATCTGCAGATATTTCTAAATTGATTTTTTACTTGTAGCATGTGTAAATGTGGAGTTCTGCTCGGGGCTTGACGGTACTCTGCATTTCCACTACCGTCCACGAACAGGTTCAATCATATGAACCTGCAACATTTTCGTTTTTGTCGTGTTAAGCGACCTGTGGAGTTTCCACTTTTTCTATTTGATTGAGTCTGTTTATGAAAGATAATGAAATGTGCAACACCTCTCACGCACTCATATAACACTTGTTATCATATCGGCATGTTTCATTGATTCCAAAAGATAATGCTAGTGTTCGTTTACGAGAATGTGAATTCATCAATCTAGCAATCATTAAATTTATTATAAATTAAGACTTGCCGTAATCTGACAAATCAAATCCAAGATATGACTTTATTTCAAATGAACAACAATAGTTATCCTTATCTTAGAAACCCAACTAATTTACTGCATTAAGCAGCGCACTCACCTTTATATTGTTAATCTCTGCTGCAGTTACTTTGTTGAGATTCAGATGACAAACTTGTTGAGCATGTGCCTGAACATTTTCCGGGGAAATACTGTTAACATGAACCTGTTCTGGCAAGAAATACAGTAAAAATGATATCTTAACAAAACACATGATTATCAAAAAGACATAATTTGGGAAATATCTTGACAGATTTTCATACAAAGTAAAGGTTTTAGTTTTTGTTGGAATGTACTTGTATTTATCAGTTTAATCTTAAATACCAAACTCCAGAATAATAAAATAATTAAATAAAACTTAATCATGAATCAGAATGTTATTCTAAAGGAAACAGGTCAACGAGCCTTTTTATCGGTTTATCATCTTATAATGCATATTGCTGCATGGGTGCTTTTTTTTTGCTCCAGTGCGTAGACAAACACCTAAGCATATTACAAAATCCCAGCATACCACATATATTATGCTGATTAAGATTACATATTACAAATGCGCAGTATTTTTGATTTATAAGAGTAAACTCATGTTTGTATACTCACTTGATATACATTTGCGTGCATAGGGCTTCATACTTTCCATAGATAATTTATACACAGACCGAACCTCTGACCAGAATTCTAACCTGCATATAAAAAACATAGACCCACTATTCTATTAAAGACCAATTGATACATGTCTTTTTTCACTTTGCTATGTATCTGAAACGTCAGATGCATTAAAATCACACAGTTACTTATGTGAATTTTAATGTGTATGTCATACTACTGGCAACAGTCGTAATTACATGTTATATTCTCTGCTGAGAATAATCGCAGAAAATACTACATGAGAAGGTAACTCAGAGGTGCCCGTATAGTAGCACAGGTACATTTAGTGTTCCCGTCAGCAAGACTTTGCCGCATTTGGTTATTTTCAATATGGTCGTTTAAACAGTTAAGATTCTATCTACAGATACTAGCTTGGAATGGCCGACTAAATACTGGAAACATTTTCAGACTTATGTGACCAGTTTAATAGGTTACCGAACACAAAGAAAAACATTACTTAAATAATGCTATTTTCATTATTCTGAAACTGAATGACCTATTTTTGTCGGATACAATTTTAACATGGTCATATGGCGACCGCCAATGCCGAACATTATGTCAGGCGGGGGTGGGGGGGAGGACAAATGGGTAGAACCACTGACCTTCCATTATCCAGCTGAATGGCTTCCTCACATGGTCATCTTAAGGTTTTCTTACATTTACCTGTTTTCATAATCGTTGTCTGTGAACGGAGCAATATACAAACTGGCTGTAGAAGGAAGCATCACGCCGTCCTATAATACATTAAACAATACAATACTAGACAAGTTCAAACAGTTCTGATTTAGTTTGCCTATTTTATATTTTATCTCTGCAACAAGTACAACTGTTTTTGTTGACAACAGAATAAAAGTAGAATCCGTCGAAGCACCGTGACAAAATGTAATTATATAACGTTAATCAAGTCACCTAAAATTGACACCGTTACTGAAAGATACACGTTAAAATCGATCATAAATTACGGACAACACACAAATAAAAATCAAAGTACATATAAAATGTTAAGGACAACAAGTAAGTGGAAACAGATTTTACTTGGCGTGATCAGTAACTATATAGGTTTAAAATCGTTAATGACTGGCCAAACGCGCAAGCTCTATACATAATGAATTGAACGAGACGGTCTAAATAATAAAAGCGGCATAAATAACTTCGAAAAATTTTGATTAAATATGTACAACTTTTCGTTTTCAAAGCAGCCACAACTAGAACTATCACTGAAGGTAATGAATGTATCCCCCGCATGCACTGACACAGTACATTGCAATTTGACGCACACAAGATTACATAATTATGTGGACTGTATGTATATAGACTTTTTGTAGATATATAGACTTTATGCATATAGTATAGTAACAAAAACAAAATCCCATAACTCTGCAGAACATTTTTCTGAAAGAACCTAACATGCACCATGCACAAGTAAGGTTGGTACTGATCACTTGTGTGAAGTTTCATTAAATTGTGTGCAAAGATTGCATATGCAGACTCTTATGTATATAGCACAGTAACAAAACACAAAATCCCATAACTCTGCAGAATATTGATCTAAAACAACATAACATGAACCATGCACTACTAGGGTGGGCACTGATCACTTGTGTGAAGTTTCATTAATTGTGTGCAAGAGTTCGAGAGATTAGGTGTGCACAAGATTGCATACGCAGACTCTATGTATATAGTACAGTAACAAAACAAAGTCCCATAACTCTGCAGAATCTTTTTCTGAAATATCAACTAGGGTTGGTACTGATCACTTGTGTGGAGTTCCATTAAATTGTGTCAAGAGGATGAGGAGAGTTGGTCCGCACAAGACTGTATCTACGGACAGACAGACGGAAGAGCGACCAGACAGACAACCTGAAACCATATACCCCCATACAACTTCGTTCTGCGGAGGTACAATTGAATGAATACAGTAATGACCTGCATATAATCCATATTGCACTTTATGTATCTATGCTATCAGGTTTAACAAAACAATCTATTTTACTTTTAGAAGTTATAGCATGATCCTCCGTACGAAACTGACGGGTGGGCAGATATACATACGTACGAAAAGAAATATGGACTGATTAAGTACAAGAATGTACATATTCTTCATCCCTATAGATTTATGAAAACTATCATTTGTATTCTTAATCCACTTTTTGTAACTCATTAACGGACAGGCATACGAACGGGCGAACAAAAATAATGTGTATATATACTCTATATTGCCGTCTATCTATGTACATGATTTTTACAGAGCATACAACAATCAAACTGAGCCTGCAACAGTTTCATTACTGTGGTGTTGGGCGACCTGCGAAGTTTCCACTTTTTCTATTTTATTATCAAAGCAGCGTTGTTTGTTGGCGGGCGTCAACTCTCTGGGTACATTCAATCAGAGCTGTTATATCTCGACATTTTCAAATCGTTTAGCACGATATTAATGTATGATGTGTTAGTGGTGCGGATCATTTCCGCTTATGTGGTTTCAATATTCCCGCTTTCATGGCTTCTAGTATTGTTTAGTCACAACCTGCATATGGTGCCTGAATTTTAATTTCGTCTGTTGGTAGTTTCTGCGATATGCAGGCTTCATAACTGTGGATCCCCTCTCTAAATTCAGTTTGTTTAGCTCTGTCCATTGTTTTCTGGGTTCGTGCAAGACCAATATCTAAGCTGGGGACCATACGCCACGTTTCATGGAATTGTACTATGTGTATCATTGAATGTTTCATGTACACCACTGTATGAACACATCTGTGGATGTCTCTGAATTTATTTTTCGTACTTTTAACATGTGCAGTTGTTGAGTTCTGCTCAACCAAGGGCTTTAGGGCGTGGTCGGTAGCAAGCATTTCCACTACCGCCAATGAAAAGGCTCAATCAAACCGAGCCTGAATCATTTTCATTTTTGTCGCACTGCGCAACCTGCGGATTTTCCACCTTTTATATATCATAAATCAGTTATCGCAAGAGAGCCATTTATTTCCATATTTTACTTTTTGCCACGACAAGCATATTTATGACGTAGCCGCAAAATAAACGGACGTTTATTTTTTTCATATTGCTATCTATCTATGTTTTTTATACGAAAAAAATGCCTACAATTAAATGAATGTTTCGAAGAGCACATACCAGATTCTAGCAGACGAAAACAGTGTTCCCTTGAAAACATACCAGACTGTAGACGACGAAACTAATGTCCCTTTGAAGACATCGGATGCATTTGGATACAAGCATTCATTAATAGTTCGAGCTAATATGACATTATGTTTTACATACTCACTTCCGCAAAAATAATGAAATACGTGAGGTGAGTACTTGTACCTTTTTCAGCCATCTGTCACGACATTGTAATACACAAGGCAGCATGGATTCGTAAAATAAACAATATCCCTGAAAAAAGAAAGAAGCATATATTTCAAAAACATATTCGTATTATGTACTAAAATGGTCAAATCTGACTGAATGCTACTGCCCAATTATACATACTGTTTAAAGACAAGACATTGAGCAACCTGTAATGAGCAAAACTGTCAGATATCAGAGGCAGATGTTTTAGTCAATTTCATTCAAAGCATGGGAATATGTTAGCGAGTTGCGAACCAGGTTGAAACTTTCAAACGAAAACAAAAACTCGTAAGTTTAAACATTACTGTTTTCTAAGAGTTCAACAACCGTATTTATACTCACCATCCACTCGCTTACTATAACATCAAGCTTTTCTGGAAAAACCACTGTCTGAAAGGAAAAAATTGACATATATCAGTTAATATTTCAAGCAATCATAAATGTTCAACAAGACTGCCAACATACAGGAAATAAAACAAACTACATATATCACTAAATGTGACTTGTATCCCTGAATACTGTCAGAGGAACAAGACAAATTGTCTTTTCAAGGGCATGCATCGACTGGCAAATACGAAAACGTCACACGCATCTACACTTTATAATAAGCACATTGATGAAGTTTCATTGAAGACCATGAAAAAGTTGTGGAAGTATTTCGAAGCACCTCTTTCCTTGAACCAGAAATGCAGATTTCATATACTGTCTAAATCAAAGGACGTATCATCCCACCCAAGATAAATACACTTTATGGTGATCACACATATGAATTATAAACTATATAACGGGATCCTTTGGAAGCATAGAACATAACAGTTATAGCAGAGTCGGTTTTGAAACTGTGGAAGGGGAATCCTTTACAAACTTCAGGAAGGATGGGAAATGGGTAGTGAATGTCACGTATTATCATTTCATACAATGTTAAATTATAATGCCTTAAAAAAATTATCTTGCCAACTATTTTTAAATAGTGTTTCAGTTACATAATGGGGGACAACAAGCCTAAACAGCATTCCTGGATCTTGTACCAGTACTAAACTGCTCTCCATAGGTAATTGCCAACCTCTCCATATGAATCTTAGGTAGGGAACGAATTATTTCAAACACAATGTCTTTAACCAAATCGTCATGGAGAACATACACACCTTCCGGAAATCGAACTCACGACCCCCACAATCTCAATCCCAACATTATTACTATTGATTGTAACAGTCTTTCCATCACAGATTCTTTACTTCTTCCATTAACATTTTTTTTGTAAACACTCATAAGTAAATGTTAACAAATTTTACGAACAGAAATATAATAGTCGAGAACAAGATTACTCACCACAAATTTATTCGACGAACATAGACATTTGTTAGACAGCAAACAAGCAAGATATATTAAATCTAACCACTAAACCTGGCGGTAAACCAGTATCAAATAATAATGTAATTTACCAAATTAAAGTCTTCATAAATTTTAGTTCGAATAAGAACGTTAAAGTATAACATGATTACCCCCAGAAATGCATGACAGAATAACAAAATTGAGCCGCACCATGAGAAAAGAGACATAATGTTCTGTAGAAACTGAGTACACCATGTTCTGATGTATTTGTAATAGTACTAATTCCTAAAAGGACCATAACCCTAGACGAAAATAACCGGACATGAAAGGTCAGGTGTCAAGCGCATGTCCATTTCATTATGATGAAGTTTCATTTCAATTTGGTGGAAACTGCTGACGGAGTTGGGAACACAGTGTTCTGATGTAGTTGTAATATCTCATAGCCGAAAAACTGAACTCCAGAAAAAAATTACCAGAAATGAAAGTCAATGTAACAACCGCATGTCCACTTCATGATGATGTTGTTTACAAAGGTTTCATTTTCACTGGATGGAAACTGTAGCAGGAGTAAAGTATGTACACAGTGTTCTTATGCAGTTGTCATACTTCTAAGTGCAAAAGAAATTGCCATGAAAATATTTGACATGAAAATCCCGAAACTCTGCGCATTTTCAATTCATGCTGAGGATGTACACCAATGAAATCAGTGAAAAGATCCTTTGGCAGCATAGAACGCAACCAAGCAACATAATAGCAGACTCGGTTTGATAAAAAAGAGGTAATGAAATAAATAACACACCTCACACCCCCTAGCACGAGCTTAAGCGTAATTCTGTATTATTAGAGATGAATGTACTCCATGATCCTAAAGGACGAGAAAATATAACAACACTGAGTCAAAGTACGGAGAGACTTTTTACAGCTGCCACACGGCACTTATAAAATCTGTAAAAAGATCCTTTGGAAGCATAATATGCAACAAAGCAATATAAAAGCACTCTACGTTTTATCGAGTATGTTCATGAGTGGTAATGAAATACGTCCCCTAGCACAAGCTTAAGCGAAATTTTATTATATCAGAAATGAATGTACTCTATGATCTCAAGTTTCATTTCAGTTGGAAGGAAAACAGTAGGAGGAGTTGAGTGCACAATGTTTTCTGGTGTTATTATAAAATTTCGAAGTTCTAAAAAGGGTCATATCCCCAAAAACGATAACCGGACACGGAAGTCTGGAAAATATGCGCAAGTCCTCTTTATGTTGATAAAGTATACCATGCTCCACTTTAACTAAATGGAAACTGTATGAGAATTTAAGTATACAGTGTTCTGATGTAGCTGTAATATTTCGAAGTCCATAAAAAGGCCATAATACAAAAATTATAACCGGACGTGAAAATCCGGAAAATATGCGCATATCAACTTCATAATAATGACGTATACAAAGTGTGACAGCATAATGTTTTCATGTTCAAAGTCAAACAAAAGGGCCATGATCGCCCTGAGTTACGCTACTTGCTTCAACAGTTTTGGTAGATGGTGCAAGGAAAATTTGTGAGAATTTGTTTTGAAATAGTGCCAGTCTTTTCCGACAAGAATATTCTTAAGAAGACAGTCGTGATAAAGTATGCATAGTATTACACAACAGCTAACTGTTGTAGGGCAAACCGACACAGAGAACCTAAAGTAAGTTTATAAAATACAACTGAACATATGGTTCAAATCAAAATTTACCTCTACTGTGTTGTGAACAACATCAATCCTATCTGACATTTTGTTTTCATCTACAATTGCCTGAGTTTGTTCCGCCATATCACTGGCTTCTATTGCATATACTGAAATCAAATTATCTGAACGTAAGCAGTCCATCCGACTTAAACACGAACTCTGTACTTAACAACTGGACAGATAATTAAGTAGATCTATCATTGAGGTGGATAAATACCCAACTAACAAGAGCTGTCTGTAAGACAGCGCGCTCGACTTTTCTCAGTGCTTGACTCTGAATTAGAGCTTTGCCAGTAAAACAAATCCAAGTTAAAAAGGGACATAACTCTGTCAAAATTATAATCAAAGTAAAGGGAATTGTGTCTCCTGGTGGAGACTTTGATAGTAAATAACTATTTATAGTTTCAAGTCAAAAGCTTTAATAGTAACAGTAATATTTGACTTTTAACAAAAAATTCTAAGTTAAAAAGGGGCATATTTCTGTCAAAATTCAAATCAGAGTTATGGAAATTGTTTCTCCTGGTGTAGACTGTGATGGTAAATAAGTATTGTAAGTTTCAAGTCAAAAGCTTTGATAGAAACAGAGATATTCGACTTTATCGAACTCTTTAACCAAAAATATTAAGTTAAAAAGGGGCATAATTCTGCCAAAATTCAAATCAGAGTTATGGGAATTGTGTCTTTTGGTGTAGACTTTGATTGTAAACCACTATTTTGAGTTTCAAGTAAAAAGCTTTAGTAGTAACAGAGATATTTGACTTTATCAATTTTTTTTTTAATTCTAAGTTAAAAAGGGGCATAATTCTGTCAAAATTCAAATAGAGTTATGGGAATTGTTTCTCCTGGTGTAGACTTTAATGGTAAATAAGTATTTTAAGTTTCAAGTCAATAGCTTTGATAGTAACAGAGATATTTGACTTTATCAAAAACTTTAACCAAAATTTCTAGGTTAAAAAGGGGCATGATTCTGTCAAAATTCAAAGCAGAGTTATGGGGATTGTTTCTCCTGGTGTAGACTTTGATAGTAAATAAGTATTTTAAGTTTCAAGTCAATAGCTTTGATAGTAACTGAGATATTTGACTTTATCAAAAACTTTAACCAACGCCGACGCCGACACCGTGGCGAGTGCAATAGCTCTACTTTTTCTTCGAAAAGTCGAGCTAAAAATAAAATCTGAAAAGTAGATCTCTCGGAAGCACCGGGAACAAGGCAAACAGTTTGAAAATTGCAGGCTCGGCTTGAGTCTGTTCAAGAGCAGTAATGGAAAATGCAACACTGCCCACGCCCCCTGGCACCGGCTTAAGCAGTATTCAATATTCAAATCTAAAATGAGTTGAAATCAATGATCCCGAAGGACCAGAAAATATAACAACACTGAGATGAATAGAAAAAGTGGAAACTCCACAGGTCGCTCAACACAACAAAAACGAAAATGTTTCAGGCTCGGTTTGAGCCTGTTCATGGACGGTAGTGGAAATGCATGCTACCGTCCACGCCCTCTAGCCCCGGGTTGAGCAGAACTCAACATTTACACATGTTAAAAGTATAAAGAACAATTTAGAGACATCCGCAGATGTGTTCATACGGCGGTACAAATGGAACCTTCGATGCTACGCTAGTGTGTAATTCCATGAAAAGCGGCGTATGGTCCCCAGTTAAAATAACGGGTTTGCCCTAAACGAGAAAACAATGAGCAGAACTAAACAAACTGGAATTTAGAAAGGGGATCTGAGGTTATGGAGCCTGCATATCACAGGAACTGCCAAAAGACAAAATTAAAAAGCAGGCGCCATATCCAAGGGGTGATTATATAATACCCAAAGCTATAAAAGCGGGAGTATTGGAACCACCCAGGCCGAAATGCTCATGTTCAGAACCTAAACAGTACCAATAACACGACATAAAAGTCGTGCTGAACGATCTGAGAAGATCGAAATATAACAGCCCTGATTGAATGTACGGGGAGACTTTTTACGGCCGCCACACGGCACAAACAACGCTGCTGTGATAATAAATAGAAAAAGTGGAAACTCCACAGGTCGCTCAACACAACAAAAAAGAAAATGTTGCAGGCTCGGTTTGATTGAGCCTGTTCATGGACGGTAGTGGAAAAAGCATTGTTTGAAAATGTTATAATGGTAATATACAAAACTTGATATTTCCTTTAAATATAATAATCCCTATATCTTGCATGTTTAATATGGGAGATTTTGAGTCATACGAAATTCCCTTCAGTGTATTTAAATTCATTTTCTTGAATCATAATCATTGGAGTTAACCAGCGTTGCTTATGACCGTTCCAAAGGTTCTTTTGGGTGTTTTTGTTCTCATTGTCTGTATGTGTTTTTGTGTATATTCTACTAATGTACACAGCCACACTAAACTGCTTCACATACAAACAAACGCAAAAAGATACATGACAGCAATTATGCTAATACCGTTTTTTAATATATCTGCAGAGACAACTGAAAGACAAATTGTATTTGTAACTAAGTATAAGTACATAGAGCCTTTAGTCGTCTGGCAAAACAAACAGGACAAAGATTCAATAGAAACAGACAGGTAAAAAAACACAGCCCTCTCATATTCAAACTTTATTAAAGCATATATATTTTAAAAAGTGTTAAAGGGAAAGGCAATGTTGTTCTGAGGTTAATTCCATCTGCTGGAAATTCTCTAATCATTTAAAGAGTGAAAGAATTTTCAAAATCGGCTTAAAAATGAAAAAGTTATGAGCATTTAAGTATTTGATGAAAATGGCGGCCATTTTGTTTCCATGGCAACAAAACAAAACAAAACGGCGTATTTATTAAATTTCTAGACACATATTTGAATTGTATTTACTTATTTCTGTAAAATAATTTTTCTATTTCTTCCAGCTATAATGAAATAAATTACCATGTTAAACATCTTACACTCAAGAAACATATAAAATTAATCTATTTAAAAGGTTATTTGCTAAATAAAGATCTCAGCAGTGTGTAAATGATGTCATAAACACACAAAATGGCTGCCTCAATGATCAGCAATTTTCTTAAATTTCAAACTGCCATATCTTTTTCAATAATGGTCCGATTTTAACAATTTTTCAGCGTTATGAAAGGCTTGAGAATGGCTTTCATATGAAAGCAACTTATTGTCAGGCTTTCCTTGTCCTTTAAAAAATGACATCACTTAGCTGTAATTATAAGCAGATGCTTCACAGTGCCAATTTGAAAACGATCAAAATGTTTTATATATAACCCATTCTGTACAAAATCAAATGTTTGTAAAGGTAAAGACTGTCGATACCTTTCTTAGCACCGGCTTGGACACAGAACACGGATAAAATACCAGTTCCGGCACCGACATCTGCCACCACCTTGCCCCGAATTTTCTCATAATTCTTCAGGATCGCGTACCTGGAAATGCAGAGAAAACTGTATGTGAAAATCAAAATGAACATCATAAAACCAACATCCGAAAGTTCTATAAAGTAGATAATTGTTTATCTTGCCTCCCACAAGTTTCTTGCATTTCTATTGGTCAATAGACGTCACGTGGAGACAGGATATATTCCATATCCTGCTAGTATATTTCAGATATGAATTTTGATTTTAAAAAAATGGCTGCCACACTGCTGGCGTAATTGAATCAAGTCAAATTATTTATTAGCTCCAGCGATTGTATCAATTCCGAGAGTAAATTTAGTGTTTTCTTGCCGATTTCATTCTACTTAAGTTGAGGCTCATGAAGTTTGACAAAAGTTAGCCGTAAAAGCGGAATAACTCTGTATGGGATACACGGACGTTGAAATCTTGTTTTAAGTTAATTAAATCATCGTAAAACAAACAAGAGCTGTCGGAGGACAGCAACGCTCGACTATTCAACAGCCTTGTCAATTGAATTAATACGAAAGTCGAAAAAGGGGCATAATTTTGTAACAATGGCAAAAAGGGTTATGGAACCTTCACAGTGCTTATCAGCTCATAAAGTGAACAAGTGCGTGAAGTTTCAATCCTTTCCCATTGGTGGATACTGAAATACCAGCTTACATACAAAAACTTAACCAAAAACTGCTAAGTCGAAAAAGGGGCATAATTTTGAAAAAAAAAAATGCAAAGTAGAGTTATGGGACCTACACAGTGCATGTCAGATCATGACAGTGAACAAGTGTGTGAAGTTTCAATCCATTCCCATTAGTGGGTACTGAGATACCAGCTTACATACAAAACCTTAACCAAGAATTTCTAAGTTGAAAAAGGGGCATAATTTTGTAAAAAAGAAAAATAGAGTTATGGAACCTGCGCAATGTAGGTCAGTTTATCACAGTGAATAAGTGTGTGAAGTTTCAATCCATTCCCACAAGTGGTTACTGAGATACCAGCTTACATACAAAACATTAACCAACAATTTCCAAGTCGAAAAGGGGCATAATTTTGTAAAAAAGCAAAATAGAGTTATGGAACCTGAGCAATGTAGGTCAGTTTATCATAGTGAATAAGTGTGTGAAGTTTCAATCCATTCCCACAACTGGTTACTGAGATACCAGCTTACATACAAAACCTTTACCAAGAATTTCTAAGTTGAAAAAGGGGCATAATTTTGTAAAAAAGCAAAAAGAGTTAAGGAACCTTTGCAATGTAGGTCAGTTTATCACAGTGAATACGTGTGTGAAAGTTCAATCCATTCCCACAAGTGGTTACTGAGATATCAGCTTACATACAAAACCTTAACCAAATCGGGACGCCGACGCAGACGCCGACGCCGACGCATGGGTGAGTCTAATAGCTCTACTATTCTTTGAATAGTCGAGCTAAAAAATTGACATATTTGTTACTCAGCAGTTTGTTGTAGGATCATTCAATCTACGCGCAAGATAAATGATTTAACAGGAAACGGGATGAAAGCCGAAGTATCAAGACATTTGTGACATCGTGAAATCTGGTGACATTTTGGAAGGGATGGAGCAAGAAGTTTTTTTAGTGTTTCTGATCTAAACCAGTTCATAACCTGTGTAAATGAGCTTTTGCGTTTTGTGATTTAACCAAAACACATGTCATTGTGCATTTTATGGCTGGTGTAAATCAACTATAAACAAAACATGGTGACCAAACAAATGCTTGTAGGATTCCAGTCTGCACTGTAAGTAGCTTTGTTAATTTAGAAAATGTGTTGATTATAGCATGTAAGTAAAGGGTAGTCGGCAAGATAAAATCGTTACACAACTTGTTGGTGACAGGATACGGGATATACGCTGTCTCGAAAATCGCCTGATATGGATTTCCTCGACAGCGTATATCCCGTATCCTGTCACCAACAAGCAGTGTAACTAATAATATCAGCTTTGTTACAACACAGTCGTCGTTTTTGTTATCATGATAGCAGTAAAGTAGCAAACATTCTGTTAAACAACTGAACGAAATGATGAATCAAATGCTAGGGAAAGTAAAAAGAAACAAGACAATAAATTAGCACAGCGTCACTTCTGTGAAATTTTCGTTATGATCTCATACAAACTTCTTTTTCATCCTGCGGCATTTTTTTATGAAATTGCTTTGAACATATTTCATAAGAATGAAGACCCAAGATAGCCGTCCAAACCTTATTTTAGAGACGGCGTTCACAAAAAGAAATTACGACTGGATAGCTCATGAAAGAACTGTACAATTTTGACTGGGTTCTAAGCGGTGAGAGGCAATTCTGATTTAGCGTCTTTAATACTTCGGTTGCGGAGGCACCTTAAAAGAAGAGTAAAATCAATCTTAACATATTTTATCAATGTGGTGCTATTAAGGCGACTGTATCAAGTATGTTCAAGTTTATCATTCATTGTAAAACTAATTTCAATATACACAATTAATGTACCTAATAACACTAACCTAACTTAGGTTATCTGTAATCTTTTGGCACAGAACAAAGAAAATGTGCAATTTCTGCGTATCTGAAATCTTATCTGCCACATCACGTACAGAACGATATGAGAAGAAAACTGAAAAACAACCAAAAGGTACAAGGTATAACAGCACGTTCTGTACCCCACCAGACACGATTTTGTAGTTATTCTGATATTTTCTAATTACCTATTAATCAGCTGTCACTTCGAATTCTTACGTGTACCTTATCACGTCATTTTTCTTCAACAGACGCTCGACTTGATTTATAAATGCAACGATAAAGATAAAAAAAATATTAATTTCCTACGTTTTACATGATACTGATTGAAAAGGTGTGGTACCAATCAAAGATGCGTAATACCGTTTATCAAAGAAATTGACAGTTATGTTTGGATCGTGTTTTATGTAACATATCCAACTATGTGATATTTTAATTATCCACTTTTTGTAGATTACTCGTCGAAATAAATTGTAAAAGATGGCTTTAAATGTAGATCCTCCATTGTTTTGTTTTGGGTTTCAGTTAAACTTGAACGCCGTTTTTTCAACATTATTTTCAGTTATGTAATGGTGAGCAGTTAACCTAATCAGTGTTTCTGGATTCTGTACCAGTACAAACCTCATGAACCTGTTCTCCGCAAGTAACTGCCAACTTGCCTACTGAAGATCCCCATCGAATGCATTTAACGTTACTTAATACAACTTAACTGTGTATCACAAGTAAATGTCATGCAGTAGCAGTCCACTGTAAAAAAAACTCTCAGCTAAACACGGACTTTTAGTGCGTACTTTTTAAACGTGATGTTTAGTACTGTTAATAAACATACACTTGTTAATTTTAGGTTTACAATTACTACATGTAGTAATCGTTCACATTTCGAGTCCAGTATATCTTTGCGATTTTGCCTAGTAGCAACATTTATATAATATACGTTTATCTCCAGTTTTTCTCTTTTGTGGTGCATACCGAACATAACACATTTCCTTTCCTATTCTAAGTATAATATCGACATCATTCAAAACCGACAGCTGTCTGATCCTTGCTAGATATAACTATATCTGACAGAGACAGATATTCTAAAATATATCTAAAATATCTAATATTTAAAATACAAGGAATCTGATTAAGGAGTTTGACCCTATCAGGAAAATTTTGTGAAATTAAGGCGTATACATGTACTTAGTTCCAGTAATGGAAACACTTCACCCGTTCCTCAGCAACAGTCTTTTCCGTGGCTTAATCTGTCATGGTATGGTACGCGCTATATAATATATTATATATTTTCTTAATCAATTGTGTGCCCCTTTTTTATTTTTACTTCTCGCCAACGGAGTCTGATATTATAACATAAGACTCCAAAAGTCTATGAATAAAAACATGTATATAAAATAAATTCTAACAGACTTGAGTTGTCTTTATGTATAGTTAGAAAACTGGGCTACTGTGTTACAACTGTTGCATCTCCTATGCAATCTTAATGAGGTACCAATAACCAGTATCAAAACCTGTAATGTTCATAACAATTGGAAAAAAAACTTTATTTCTTATCTACGCCTCTACCTGCAACATAATCTTTTTCCGTAGTCTAAACTGAAAGGTTTGGAACCAACCCGTTCAGAGAACTTGCAAGGTTGCTACTTGTGAATGGCTGCTGACTGGTTATAACGTTTAGTTAGTCATTTTAGTAATAAGTCATCCTATCAACCTCTTTTGTAATTAGCCATTTCAGTAATTAGCCATTTATATTGTATTTGTCGCTCATTAAAGAAGCAAGTTCCTCCTGAGAGAATAGAAGTTGTCTAATGACAGCGCGCTAGATTATTTGAAGCCCTTCCACTTAATATTAGGTTACATACAAAAACTTAAGCAAAATTTTCCAAAAGAAAACAGGTAAGGGTAGATTTCTCGGTAGCACAGAGCACTAAAAACACAGCCCCAGAGCCACGCATTTGCATAGTAGGCCTACAACAAAAAGAAGCTGTAATGGAAAAATATTTCAGACGGGTTGTTTCAAACATTTAACAAGTACATATTAATTTATGCTAAATATAGATGGAGGGGAAGGAAATGGTAAGGGGCAAAATTGGGCCGGGGTGGGGACTCCTTTATTCCAAGTCGAAAAAGGGTCATAATTTTGCTTAAATGTAAGAGAGAGTTGTGAGATCATCCCATAATGCCGAAGACGTGTGGAGAATCTAAAAACAAGTAATTCTTGAGAAACATGCTTACGTGCAAAACTGTCGCAAAATTTATATGCTAAAAAGCGGCATGATGTTGACAAAATGAAAGCTAAAGTTATCTAACACCAGGTTATGTCATTATGCCAAAGTCAAGTGTGAAGTTTGAAAGCATTTGGCAAAGAAGTTTCTAAGGAACCTTCTTACATGCAAAACTTTGACCTGAAATTCTAAGTTAAATAGGGGCATAATTTAACAAAAGTAAAGCTAGAGTTATGCAACTTGTCCTGGAAAATCATCTAAGGATCCAAAAGGCGAGAGTGAAGTTTGAAAGCATTTAGCCCAGTATTTGTTGAGAAATCTGCTTGCATGAAAATATTTTTGCGACGCGGACGCCGACGCCAACGAAAGGATGATTACAAAAGCTCTTCTTTAAAAAAAAATACTAGTAGTCGAAATAAATCGTGCAAAGGCATGGTCTTAGACAAAGTTGAGCAAAGTATCAATAAGTGAAAAGTTACACTAACTGATTAAGTACTGAAAACATTTCTCTCATGTCTTTTTGATTAATAATTTATTGGACAATTCAAGAATCTGTCAAGTTAGAGTCATTCGCAGTATTTGTGAAAGGGTACATGAACACAATAAACGGCGGGAAACACGTTTATAAATTTGCAAGGCAGACAGACCATAAAGTTTGATGAAAGGTAAAGCTAAACAATTTACCAAAGACATTATCCAGATAGCATATGTTTACATATTCTCTAAACCTCTTAACTAAAAACATGCTGTTGTATATGTCACAGGACTGTGTTTATAAACATCAGACAGAACAGAACAGAAGAGCTTATCACAAGTCAGACAAAAGGACTATGTGTGAAAAGACAAAACAGGTAATAAAACATTTCTTTTTTGAACGCGTGTAATCAGATGTTTGAAGTGATGTTATTGGGGTTTTTTGCCGTTCCTGGTGTTTGCTAAACTTAAAATGTTCCAAAAAGGCATTTTATTTTATATCTGAAACAGATAAATCAGCTGTCTAAATAGAGAGTATGGCTTTCAATACTGCACATGAACTTACACAGTTATAGCATCACATCAATGGACTGAATAATACTTCATACTACTACTACTATGTTTATCGATATTCAAAAGTTTGACAGATATATGATATTAATATAATTATAGAAAATCTAATTAAATACGAAATTGATAAAGTTACAATCATAGCAGCCATATTATAAACATAATCATGATGACCCACTTTCTTCGCTTGGCCTACGATTGATTGGCAATGCCTGGATACAGCTCCGGAACAATGATTCAGTTTCATCTATATGGAAGGGAATCTCCGCCAGGACATGCATGCTGCTAAATGACATTGCTGTGTTATTTACTTACATAGGCGTTCTGCAACATTGCAACTGCATTTTAGTTTCTTACATTTGCCTTACAAGAAATTCATCTTTAATGCTTCTTAATGCTAAGAAAACAGTCGTTTCATGAATATCGGTTATTCTTGCATGTAATTGACAAGTGCGTTCAACCTTTTTGTTTGCTTACTGCAATATTGAAATGTATACTCATGCTATTACTAACTGTATTCTATGTTTTCTTATGCGTATTTGACGTTATTGCTACTGAATGTAACGAGCTATTAACAACGTTGTGACTTGTGAATATTCCGAAATTTTCATAACTTGATTGTAACTGCTTTTTATACGCCCGTTTGAAAAAACGGGACGTATTATTGGAACGCCCCTGGCGGGCGGGCGGGCGGCGTCCACAGACTTTGTCCGGAGCATATCTTCTACATGCATGAAGGGATTTTGATGAAACTTGGCACAGTTGTTCACCATCATGAGACGGAGTGTCATGCGCAAAAACCAGGTCCCTAGGTCTAAGGTCAAGGTCACACTTAGAGGTCAAAGGTCAAATTCCAGAATGACTTTGTCCGGAGCATATCTTCTTCATGCATGGAGGGATTTTGATGAAAGTTGGCACAATTGTTCATCATCATGAGACGGAGTGTCATGCGCAAGAACCAGGTCCCTAGGTCTAAGGTCAAGGTCACACTTAGAGGTCAAAGGATACAAGAAAGAAAACTTTGTCCGGAGCATATCTTCTTCATGCATGGAGGGATTTTGATATAACTTGGCATAAATGTTCACCACCACGAGGCGGAGTGTCACGCGCAAGAACTAGGTCCCTAGGTCTAAGGTCAAGGTCACACTTAGAGGTCAACGGATACAAGAATGAAAACCTTGTCCGGAACATTTCTTCTTCATGCTTAGAGGGATTTTGATATAACTTTGCACAAAAATGTTCACCACCACGAGGCGGAGTGTCATGCGCAAGAACCAGGTCCCTAGGTCAAAGATCAAGGTCACTTAGAGGCCAAAGGTCAGATAAAAGAATGACTTTGTCCGAAGCATTTCTTCTTCATGCATGGAGGGATTTTGATGTAACTTGGCACAATTATACACCATCATGAGAGGAAGTGTCATGCGCAGTTCCCTTCTTTAGAATTACTTCCCTTTGTTGTTACTATAAATAGCTTATATTGTAACTTTTTCATTACTAGTCGTAGGGAAAAATCGAGACCACTTTTCTGTAGTACAACATGCTTGCTACATCCAATTATGAGGTGTATTTTGACCAATCTCTACCTGGTAAAGATTTTTGTGTGGACTTGCAATTTTTTTTTGGATTTTTTTTTTTTTTTTTTTTTTTTTTTAAGATTATCTTCCCTTAGTTGTTACTATAAATAACTTATATTGTAGCTTTTTTATAATTGACCGTAGGGAAAAAACAAGACCACTTCTCTGTGGTACAACATAGATGTTACTTTCAAATTTTAGGTGTATTTTAATGTATCTCTACCTGGTAAGGAGTTTTTCTGTGGACGATTACTAAACAACCACAAAATTAAAATTCCATTTGCAAATACAGGTGCTAGAGTAAAGAAATTTGCTGTGACGGGCGTATATTGTGACATTCTTGCACTCTTGTTGGATTTAACATTAGTGATGTTTGCAACCACTTGGTTCTTGTTTATATTACACTTTCCCGGCAAAAATAATATACTAAAACACATGGCTTTAATAAATATTTAAACTTGCAGTATAACAAAAATTTAAGCACGGTAGTGAATTACAACATTACAGGGAACCAACAAAAAGCAAACATTTTAGCGCAAATTAGTATACACGGGAGACCACTCTCGACAGCAAATTCACGTGTTCGGTAGTTTCCGTAGGTTAAACGGTGAGAGAGTCTAAACTTACCCGTGTATACTTGTGTTGTTTTCGGTGGAAATTACGTCCCTGGACAGCTGGGAATTATGAGTACTTTTTTAATAAAACACCGTTCATGGTTCACTGATTTTACGGAAACTGCCGGAAATTCTGGTTCCCATCTTTCTACGAATTTCATATTACAAATGTTAAAGTCGCATTTGATTAACTTCGTGCTGCTTACTGCTTTCTTAGCTCTGTTTTCGCCTTGCATAAATTTCAATCATTGCAATACTAAGAATCCATGAATTTAAAGTAGGAACCTACATAGAAATGGTCTACAGCAGGGACCTATATATCAAAAACAAAAAACAACGGGCAACAACGAAATGTTAACATTCATGTGTTAGTATAATGGAGGAACGATTTAATCAATTTCAGAAAGTAAAACGTACAAAACACTTAGAACTTGTTCAAATAAACATTTTAATATGCCACAGAATGGATGCATTTGCCATTTACACGCAAGAATATGCGTTTTACATACATGCAGTGACGACAGATGCAAGGTATATGCCACTAACGGATGGAAGGTAACACAAAGACGCATGGATGTTGCATTTAGTTTAAAACGAATAACACAAGGCAATATGCATTTTGTCATTTAGCAGCATGCATGTCCTGGCGGAAATTCCCTAAAATGCAGTTGCAATGTTGCAGAACGCATATGTAAGTAAATAACATAGCAATGTCATTAAGCAGCATGCATGTCCTGGCGGAAATTCTCTTCCATACATCTAGTACTGAGCTTGTAGCGAAAACGAAGCGCTAATGTGTTACGTATTGCGTATTTGTTTTCATTCAGTCTGGATTCCTTTTATCAGAATTTAAAATTATTTACACTGCTGAATTTCTAAAATGGACTGGTCTATTATTCAATTTGGACAGTACCATTTATTATTCAAAGGGATGTTCCCTGAAAATATTTTGACTGAATAGTGAACAGTGCATACCATGATCAGCCTGCACAGATGATTAACATTAGTTGAAGAAGAAAATAGTCCACTGAGAATGCTGATAATTCCTTTTATTTCAATGCAGTCTGAATATAGAATACATTTTACCTGCATTTTATTTTCTCAATAATCATTATGTCTTATGTAAAATATTTACGTCTAGATATAAAACTGAAATTTTGTAAGACATAAAATATTTTAAGCTATCAGCACGTATTAACCTTTATATCGTGAAATTTGGCTTTCTAACAAAAACGTTTCAAACTAACGTCAGACGATACAATCATGGTTCTGTCAACAACTCAAATTAAACTGGAAACAACAGTCTTCACCTCGATGATTAACGAAATGTTTATCAGTCTTCACTAAACTTTAAACTTACAGTTGCGGTGAATGTGTAATAGGAATGGCGCTTTTTTCACTGGAAATAATGCTCTTTTATGACATGCAATCGGTTTGACTATCATAATAACAAACAACGCAGTCTATATTGACTAAACTTTAGACATACAACTGCGATGAATATGTAATAGGAATGGCGCTTTATTCCAGTGGAATTTAATGCTCTTCTATTACATGAAATTAGTTTGACTGTCATTATAACAAACAAACCAATCTATATTTACTAAACTTTAGACTTACAGTTGCGGTGTGTGTGTAATAGGAATGGCGCCTTTTCACTGGCATTAATGCTCTTTTATGACATGCAATTGGTTTGACTGTTATAATAAGAAAACGCAGTCTATATTCACTAAACTTTAGACTTACAATTGCGATGTAGTAAATATAGATTGAGTTGTTTGTTACAATGACAGTCACACAAATTTCATGTAATAGAAGAGCATTAAATTCAAGCAAAATAAAGCGCTATTCCTATTACATATACATCGCAATTATATGTCTAAAGTTTAGTAATTATAGACTGCGTTGTTTCTGTTATTATGATAGTCAAACCAATCGCATGTCATAAAAGAGCATTAAATTCCAGTAAAACTAGGGCTACTTTTGAGAAAAGCGCATGTCTCCCACAACTGCCTAATCATCTAAACACTAAGTCAGTGTTTTATACTGTTTAGTCACAACAAATATACCTTTGAAGAGTAAAATGGCTGATTTTCAGTAATTCAAGGGCCATAATTCTGAAGTGCCTATGCAAATTTTGCTAGTTATCGAACCTGGGAGAGGAATTGTGGTCATACACATTTTGTTTAAGTTTGGTGAAGATCGGATAAAAAATGTTTGACTTGGAGTGCGGACAAGATGAATGGTTTTTGGTGCATGTTTGAGAATGAAGACTTCAGCATTTTTATGAGTCTAGGTGATTCATTAGTTATTGTCAAGGGCCATAATTCCGAAGTGTCTTAACCGATTTGGCTAGTTATCGAACTTGGCCAAGGTCTTATTTGAAAACACATTTTGTTCGACTTTGGTTAAAATCGGATACGAAATGTTTGACTTAGAGTGCAGACAAGATGAATGATTTTGGTGCATGTTTGAGAATGAAGACTTCAGCATTTTTATATTTATCTAGGTGATTCATAAATTATTGTCAAGGGCCATAATTCCGAAGTGTCTTGGCCGATTTAGCTAGTTATCGAACTTGGCTGAGGTCTTATAGTCAAACACATTTTGTTCAAGTTTAGTGAAGATCGGATGAGAAATATTCGACTTAGAGTGCGGACAAGCTGAATGGTTTTTGGTGCATGTTTGAGAATGAAGACTTCAGCATTTTCATGCATCTAGGTGATTCATAAATTATTGTCAAGGGCCATAATTCCGAAGTGTCTTGGCCGATTTAGCTAGTTATCGAACTTGGCTGAGGTCTTATGGTCAAACACATTTTGTTTAAGTTTGGTGAAAATCGGATGAGAAATGTTCGACTTAGAGTGCGGACAAGCTTTGTGACAGGCACACACACAGACACACTGGAGTAAATCAATATGTCTCCCACACCACTGTGGTGGGAGACATAATAAAGCATCATTTCTATTACACATATATTGCAATTTTAAAATACACAGGCTTTCAAGTGACCTGTGATGAAAACCTAGGAGAAAAGTAGGAGCCTCTGACATAAAAAAGTAGGAGAAAAGTAGGAATCTGATAATAAAAAGTAGGAACTTATTAGAACAAACTCAGGCCCGGATCCAGAAATATCTGATTGGGGAGGCATCAGTTTTAGTACAAAAGCGTAACAGGCAAGGTGCATAGCGCCGAAAGGTTTTGGGGTACTGGAGGGGTATTCCCCTCATTTCAGGGGTGGAGATCAGGGGACTGTTGGACAATTTTGAAATAAAGGTGTGAAACAGTGGAGCTCTGGTGCATTTCTTTTTTTCTTTGGTCTAAAGTTTGAAGTATGGGAGGAGGCATCCAAGACATTTTATGGGGTGGGGGGGGGGGGGGTTCTCCCCCTGGAAAATTCTGAAATACAAGTACGAAATGGTGGGTCTCTGGTGCATTTATTTGTCTAAATTTTTAAGGATGGGAGGAGGTATCCCAATCATTTTAGGGGGGTCAGGGGGCTTTCCCCCTTGGACAATTTTGAAATGCAGGTTGAAACAGTGGGCTCTGGTGCACTTTGAGGTATGGAGAAGGTATTCCAATCATTTTAGTGGGGTCAGGGGCCACGTGGAAAATTTTGAAACACAGGTATGAAATTGCTGGCTCTGGTACATTTTTGGTCTAAATTCTTAAGTACGGGAGGAAGAATCCCAGTTATTTTAAGGGGATCAGGGGGGCCCTTCCCCTGGAAAAATTTGAAATATAGGTATGAAACGGTGGGCTCTGGTGCAATTTTTGGTCTAGATTTTGAGGTATGGGATAAAGTATCCAAGTCATTTTAGGGGAGAGGGGTTAGAGGGCTCTCCCCCTGGAAAATTTTGAAATACAGGTATAAAATGGTGGGCTCTGGTACATTTTTAGTCTTAATTTTGAGGTACTGGGGGGACACTTTCCTCAGTTGGGTGCAACTTTGATGAGTATAGGTCACTTCTCAGCAAACTTGGTGGGCATGGGCACCCTCTATCTAGCCCAGGATCTGTACCTGAATCTTGTACATTTACTCACAATTAGGAAGCAGGACATAAATCACAATATATAAGGTCTGTCTATTTTCATGATACTTTGAGGTGCCCATTGTACATAGCTACTTAACCTCTTATGCTTCAAAATTAAGGTCAGTATTCAACTTACATAACAAACTGTCAGCAGGTTTCTGCATGCATAAGAGGTCACCAGCAGCATGTCAAAAGTCTCTAGAGCATCACAAGTACACTACCAGTCCTTATATTATGTAACAAAATTAGTTATATAAATAGACTTACAATATTAAAATTTTGTTAACATATTTCTTCTTCTTTAGATAAAAAAGTAGGAATAGTAGGAGTTTTTTTCAAAACAAGCAGGAAAAAAGTAGGAACAGACCTAAAAAGTAGGAATAGTAGGAAAAAGTAGGACTACTTGAAAGCCTGAATAAACGCTTCGCGAAACTTCTAGTTACATAATGTTAAAGAAAACGAACGAAGTGATGAATGTACTTTTGCAAAATAGTTTGGCAAGACATGTTGAAATATTGTCTTAACACGTCAGGCAAAAGAGGCAAAATTGGTTGAAGTTCATATAAAAAATCGGGTCAAAAACTCGTTTTATGCTTCCAAATTTATTTACTTTCACAAAAGCAGTTATTAAATGCCGCATGTGATGGCCGCAGAAAGTCGCCTCGTACTTATGTTGGGAGACGTTATATTTCTAGGTCACTGACCCCGTTCAAAACTAGAAAATGCTTTTGTAAAAAAGCGCATGTCTCCCCCAATGCAAAGTCCTATAGGCAAGAAATCAATAGGGGTCAGGAGCGAAAGTCAAAGAGACACTGATGGTTGGCTGCAATAGGGATTATCTACTTGGCATGTCCAGTCATCCCGCTAAATTTCAACACTCTTGGCCTAGTGGTTCTCAAGTCACTGTTCAGGCTTCTGTGACCTTGACCTTTGATCAAGTGACCTCAAAATAAATAGGGGTCATCTACTCTGCATGTCCAATCATCCTATTAAGTTTCAACATTGTAGGTCAAGTGGTTCTCAAGTTTTTTTCCAAAAAATGATTTTACATGAACAGGCCACTGTGACCTTGACCTTTAATAGACTTACCCCAAAATCAACAGGGGTCATCTACTCTCCATGTTCAATCATCCTATGAAGTTTCAACATTCTGGGTCAAGTGGTTCTCAAGTTATTGATCGGAACTGGTTATCAATGTTCAGGCCCCTGTGACCTTGACTTTCAACGGAGTGACCCCAAAAACAATAGGGGTCATTTACTCTGCATGAACAATCATCCTATGAAGTTTCAACATTCTGGGTCGAGAGGTTTTCAAGTTATTGATTGGATCATCTACTCTGCATGTCCAATCATCCTATTAAGTTTCAATATTGTAGGTCAAGTGGTTCTCAAATTATTTCCAAAAAATGATTTTACATGAACAGGCCACTGTGACCTTGACTTTTAACAGACTGACCCCAAAATCAACAGGGGTCATCTACTCTGCATGTTCAATCATCCTATGAAGTTTCAACATTCTGGGTCAAGTGGTTCTCAAGTTATTGATCGGAACTGGTTATCAATGTTCAGGCCCCTGTGACCTTGACCTTTAACGGAGTGACCCCAAAAACAATATGGGTCATTTACTCTGCATGAACAATCATCCTATGAAGCTTTAACATTCTGGGTCGAGAGGTTTTCAAGTTATTGATTGGAAATGGTTTTCCATGTTCTGGCCCCTGTGGCCTTGACCTTTAACAGAGTGACCCTAAAATCAATAGGGGTCATCTACTCTGCATGTCCAATCATCCTATGAAGTTTCATCATTCTGGGTCAAGTGGTTCTCAAGTTACTGACCAGAAATGGTTTTCAATGTTCAGGCCCCTGTGACCTTGACCTTTCACAGAGTGACCCCAAAATCGTTAGGGGTCATCTACTCTGCATGACCAATCATCCTATTAAGTTTCAACATTCTGGGTCAAGTGGTTCCCAAGTTACTGACCGGAAATGGTTTTCAATGGTCAGGCCCCTGTAACCTTGACCTTTAATGGAGTGACCCCAAAATCGATGGGGTCATCTACTTTGCATGTACAATCATCCTATGAAGTTTCAACATTCTGGGTCAAGTGGTTCTCTAGTTATTGAACGGAAATGGTTTTCCATGTTCAGGCCCCTGTGACCTTGACCTTTGATGGAGTGACCCCAAAATCAATTGGGGTCATCTACTCTTTATGACCAATCATCCTATGAAGTTTCAACATTCTGGGTCAAGTGGTTCTCTAGCTATCACTCGGAAATGGTTTTCAATGTTCAGGCCCCTGTGACCTTGACCTTTGACGGAGTGACCCCAAAATCAATAGGGGTCATCTACTCTTCATGACAAATCATCCTATGAAGTTTAAACATTCTGGGTCAAGTGGTTCTCTAGTTATTGATCGGAAATGGTTTTCAATGTTCAGGCCCCTGTGACCTTGACCTTTGACGGAGTGACCCCAAAATCAATAGGGGTCATCTACTCTTCATGGCCAATCATCCTATGAAGTTTCAACATTCTGGGTCAAGTGGTTTTCTAGTTATTGATCGGAAATGGTTTTCAATGTTCAGGCCCCTGTAACCTTGACCTTTGGCGGAGTGACCCCAAAAACAATAGGGGTCGTCTACTCCAGCAGCCCTACAACCCTATGAAGTTTGAAGGTTCTAGGTCAAATGGTTCTCCAGTTATTGCTCGGAAATGAAGTGTGACGTACGGACGGACGGACGGACGGACGGAAGGACGGACGGACGGACAGGGCAAAAACAATATGTCTCCTTGGGGAGACATAAATATATTCAATCAGATCGGATGCGAGGGGTGTTGCATATTTCATTATACCTCTCTCAACAAAAGTGTTGTGTGATTTATTTTTCTTTGTCAGGTTTTATGTTTCCAAAGCATCTCTTCATCTAGATTTCAATAGAAAGAGAGCAAATTGATTTTTGTTTCGCTTAGACTAAGACCTTTCTATACTGCATTCAAGTTTGACAGGCAATCTTTGGTAGGATTTATTCCACTGACAAATACAACGAGGCGTGGTTATTATAAGTATTGTAAATCAGCTTTCATGTTAACAATTAGTTTTACAATCATATAAATATCTTTTTATATCTGTTACACCATATTTATATATAAATTTTACATATATGTTCACTTTCAAAAGTGTCCTAAAGAACGCGTTCCAGACATTATGGAATTAAACAAGAGCTGTCCAAAAGACAGCCAATGTTCGAAATTTCAAATTGTAGTCCCAGAAGCAGGAATATTACCCTAAATGGTAAAATATCTATAGAGTTTCAATCTAGTATCTGCATTAGTTTTTGAGATAGTAACTTGCATGCAAAACTTTAACCAGTAGTTTTAAGTTCAAAAGGGGACATAATTTGGCCAAAATACATGTCAGAGTTATGGGACTTGACCCAGTGATGTTGGTAAATGACTAGAAAAAGAACAAATAAGTTTCAAAGCTATATGCCTTTAAGTAATAGGGATATGTACTTGCATGAAAAACTTTAACCAGGATTTTCAAAGTCCAAAAGGGGGCATCATTTTCCTAAAATACATGTCAGACTTCTGGGACTTGACCAAGTGAGGTTGGAAATTGACCTAGAAAAAGAAAATATAAGTTTCAAAGCTATATGTCTTTAAGTAATAGCTATATGTACTTGCACGCAAAACTTTAACAAGAGCTCGTCGAACACGAAATGTCCCCCTTGATGCATTCAATAATTGCACAGGGAACAGAAATTATATGCTCACTGTAAACAAAAGTTCTACCATTCTTGTTTAATCTGACCTTGACCTTTAACCTATTAACCTAACAAGAGATTACAGAGTGATCTTGGCGCCATCCACTGAGCCATTTTTGAATGTTCCAAATTTCAAGACAAGCTCAAGGTCAAAATCAAGGTCAAATTTCATTTCCGTACAAAACAATGTGTATGTGGTCCAAATTTGAAAGCTGTGGCTTGAGAAATGTGAAAGTAGGTCATTAGATCAATTTCAAGGTCAAATTTCATTTCGGTAGACAGAACTATGCATGTGCTTCAAATTTGGAGGCTGTAGCTTGAGAAATGTGAAAGTAGGTAATAGGTAAAAATCAATGTCAAATTTCAATTCAGAACACAAAAATATGCATGCAGTCCAAATTTGAAGCCTGTAGCTTCAGAAATGTGAAAGGAGGTCACTAGGTCAATCTCAAGGTCAAATTTTATTTCGGAACACAAAGCTATGCAAGTGGTCCAAATTTGAAGCCTGTACCTTCAGAAATGTGAAAGTAGGTCACTAGGTCAACCTCAAGATCACAACCTCAAGATCAAAGTACATTTCAGTACACAAAACTATGCTTGTGGTTCAAATTTGAAGGCTGTAGCTTGAGAAATGTGAAAGTAGGTCACTAGGTCAAAATCAAGGTCAGATTTTATTTTGGAACAAAAAACTATGCATGTGGTCCAAATTTGAAGCCTGTACCTTCAAAAACGTGAAAGTAGGTCACTAGGTCAAGATCAAGGTCAATTCATGCCAAGGTTCATCTTGCCACTCAAAACTATACATGTAGTCCAAATTTGAATGATGTAAGTTATGGACATGAAGATTCTAAGTTTTTTCCTATATAAGTCTATATGAACCATGTGACCCCTGGGGCGGAGCCATATTTGACCCTAGAGGGATAATTTGAACAAACTTGGTAGAGAACCACTAGATGATGCTACATTACAAAATATCAAAGCCTTAGTCTTTGTGGTTTGGACAAGAAGATTTTCAAAGTTTTTCCCTATTTAAGTCTATGTAAACCATGTGAGCCCCAGGGCGGAGCCATATTTGAACCTAGGGGAATAATTTGAACAATCTTAGTAGAGGACCACTAGATGATGTCATATACAAAATATCAAAGCCCTAGGCCCTGTGGTTTTGGACAAGAGGTTTTTAAAGTTTTTTCCTATATAAGTCTATATAAACCATGTGACCCCCGGGGTGGGGCCATATTTGACCCCAGGGAAATAATCTGAACAATGTTGGTAGAAGACCACTAGATTTTGCTACATACGAAATATCAAAGCCCTAGGCCCTATGGTTTTGGACAAGAAGATCAGAAACCATTTAACTGTTCCTGGCCAATGTGACCTTGACCTTTGCCCTAATGACCTCAAAATCAAAAGGGGTCTTCTGCTGGTCATGGCCAACCTAACTATCAATTTTTCTGTTACTAGGCCCAAGCGTTCTTGAGTTATTGCCCGGAAATGATTTTACTGTTCCTGGTCATCGTGACCTTGACTTTTGACATACTGACCTCAAAATCAATAGGGTCATCTACTGGTCATGACCAACCTCCCTATAAACTTTCGTGACCCTAGGCCACAGCGTTTTTGAGTTATCATCCGGAAACCGTTTAACTGTTCAGGGTCACTGTGACCTTGACCTTTAACATACTGACCTCAAAATCAATAGGGGTCATCTGCTGGTCATGACCAACCTCCCTATCAACTTTCATGATCCTAGGCCCAAGTGTTCTTGAGTTATCATCCGGAAACCGTTTTACTATTCAGGGTCACTGTGACCTTGAACTTTGACATACAGATCTCAAAATCAATAGGGGTCATCTGCTGGTGATGACCAACCTCCCTATCAACTTTCATGATCCTAGACCCAAGCGTTCTTGAGTTATCATCCGGAAACGGATTGGTCTACATTCCGACCGACCGACATCTGCAAAACGATATACCCCTCCTTCTTCGAAGGGGAACATAACTAGGCTTTTTTAAGTCCAAAAGGGGGCATAATTTGGCGAAAATGCATGTCAGAGTTATGGGACTTGATGCTATCACCTAGTTTATAACCCCAAAGACACAATGAAGTTTCAATTCATTGAATTAATATCTGCATTAGGTCTGGAGATAGTAACTTGCATGTAAAAGTTTAACCAGGATTTTCTAAGTCCAAAAGGGGGCATAATTTGGCCAAAATACATGTCAGAGTTATGGGAATTGACCCAACGAGGTTGGTAATTGACCTAGAATAAAAATAAGTTTCAAAGCTTATACCTTTAAATGATAGCCATATGTACTTGCATGCAAAACTTTAACAAAAATGTGACGCCGACGCCACAGTAAATAGAATAGCTTGACTTTTCTTCGAATAGTCGAGCTAAAAACTAATAATATAAAAACACATACTAGCGTGAAGCTGCTGTTTTTGTCGATTTCACGGGGCGTTTTTTTTTAACAAGAGACTTAAAGTGTGTTAACGGAGAGATTCTCGCGAACACTGGCTGTTAATACACATTTTTGCATATTCGTGTTCCGTGGCAAAGCGTAGACGTACTACGGTCCCATAACGGACAATTCAAAAGGAAATGATGTCAACGTGATAAAACAACGCTGACATTCTTGTGCATTTCATGGACATTTAATGACACTGAGGCCAACATATTCATTTTCTTAAGCTTATCACACATTTTATGCTAGAATAGCGTCTTGTCTTGTTATAATGGCTGCAGTATTACTCGGGATAAGATGGTATCCCCGCCCTACAGAGATCGTGCATCAACTAATCCCTCGGGTTTCTGCAGATGCTATCTCACTAAAAATGGCGTTATCTCTACAGACAAAAAAGATAAGACAAAGGATTTAGAAATAGAACATAACTCGTAAAACAAGATTACTTGATTAAAAAATTGTCAGTCTATCGGAATCTCTTCTTTCGAATGGACAAAAGTTTTATAGTCCAGGCGCAATCCCGATAAAGTACCGGCACAACAAATGACACAGTGCTCTGAAACATTTTTTTTCTGAAAAAACGTAAACATTGAAGTTACGTTCAAGCAGGAAAATAATCAAAACTGTATTAAATCAACATGTACTTTCTGCACGAAAAGTTTATTTGTTTGTCTTTATTGTATTCAATCGCAGACAGTCGCGTGACAAAGAATACTGATATACCAGTAGCTGGAATTATATACAGTACTGCTCCGTGTCATGATCAGATATTGTATAAAGCAGATTTGATATTTTCCAAGACAAACTGTCTATATTTCGACCGAAGAATCATAAGATACCTATCTTCTCAGTTTTTTTACATAACATAATGAACACGCCAACATTATTCTGAAATATTAGAATACTGAACTATTAGTAGATTATCGTAAGTTATCATATTATCAGGTAAAATAATTAGGAAACCGTTGAAAATTAGTACAATTATTGGGTAGTTTCAAAGGTATAACTAACAAGCTGGTAATTTACAGTTCGTTTTCAGGTAAACATTGTAGGCTGAATATCTCTATAAAGATAAACAATCACTCAGTATAGCTTTCAAAGTCTGGTTCAATTTCACAAACTTGACTGAAGCATAAAGATCAATATTTACATTCGCCCTATTCTTTTCCATTGAAAATTACGACGTTCATTTCGTAAGAACAGCAAAAGGAAAGACGCGAAAGTTACGTCATCGCTGCTTAGTGATAACCTGCCGCTGTTTTTCCGACGTCCGCGTATAATCGGGGAGAACGTTCCTTAGATGACGTCGCAGTTATTCCGTCTGGTGCACATAATGGCCGGGGAGCTGATTTTAATGTTAAATGCCACAGCATAAGTGCGATTTATAATATTATCTTGTTTACAAATGGAAAGGAAATATAATGTAAATATAAGAAATGAAACTAGAATAGGATCGGCAAATTAAACATGAATCGTTATGTTCATGCGAATGAACGACAGAATAGGATCGGCAAATTAAACATGAATCGCTAGCGAGTTTTACAGTAAAGAACTAGGTTGCCCTCCAGCTATCATCTTATCAACGGCAGGCAACTAGCCTTTCATACGGCGGCTGTCTTTCATCTCCGCTTGAAGAATTCTACTCCCCAAGCGCGGTTTCGAACCCACACCGGTTGGGGCAAGTGATGTGAAGTCAGCGACCTTAACCAATCGCCTGCGGAAAACCCTAATGTAAACACTGATCAAATAAATCTCCATGAAGTGTCATCACAGAGAACAAATAAAACGGGAAATCTTGACGATCAGGCCTGCCATGCCAAGAGCGAGATCTAGGCAGAACGAATTTAGACAATTCTAATTATTTTATACGGAAGATCTAGTCAAAATACAGGTGTGTAGTTTGAAGAAAATTAATCTGGATAATTGATGCTATCATTTAATCGAAAACATAAATTACAGCCTCCTCATGCGATAATGAGGTATTACTTTTATTAGAGAGATGTTACGCAGATTAAAATTCGGAAACGTAACTGATTTATTACGATAATAAAACATAGGTAAGAACGTGTTTTACCACTCGTATACGTAGTTATTTTGCAAGTAGGCTTCCTAAAATCTTAATCGAAACCATAAAATTTATAGACGTACATTACGGTATGTATGTTACAGCGAACAATGTGTTTTACAGCAAACACAGGAAAGGTTACATATACTTAGAATTTACTTTATGTACTAACAGTCATCACAGGAACAACAAGCAGACTGATTTACTGAAACCCATTTACCAGTTGTAAGCCATAGGGCTCTGTAGGACCATATTCGTAACAGATCGCATTTGTAACAGGTGTTACAAATGCGATCGCATATGTAACAGGTGATACAAATGATGTCGCATAGGTAACAGAAATCAAGCACATTTGTAACAATTTTTGAGACAAATGTGATCAATGCCAATTTTTGATGTGACATCTAATCACATTTGTAACATGTCATTTTCAATCGATAAAATGAACAAAAAAGTGCTTTTTTACATCTGAAACACATTTGCAACATGTTTTAGCTCACTTGTACGAAGTGACAAAGTAAGCTTTTTTGTTCATCCTTGCACGTCGTCCGACGTCTGGCCGTCCGTCCGTCCGTTCACATTTTTCTTGTGAATACGATAGAGACAACATTTATTGTTAAATAAATAAAATAGAATAAATTTTGATTTTGACCAAACTTGCACAGAACTTGTATATATCTATGATATCTCGGTTCCTTTCAAAAACCAGCCATATCACCTTATTTGTCTTGGAGTTATGGCCCCAGGGATGGCAATAATTACTGATTTTAGCCTTGTTAACGCGACAGAGACCACAATTTTTGTTTATTTTGACTAAACTTGCACACAACTTATATACTATAAGATTTCGGTTCCTTTCAAAAACAACCGTATTGCACCAATTGACTTGGAGTTACGGCCCCTGAATTGGCAAAAAAAAATTGCTGACTTTAGCATTGTGAACATGACATAGATCACATTTATTATTTGATTTTGACCAAACTTGCATTGAAATTAAATATAATTAAGATCTTGTTTTTTTCCTCAAATAGTAGCCACATCACGCTATTTGTCTTAGAGTTACGGCCCCTTAAATGGCAAAAATCGCATATTTGATAACATGTATAGTGTAGTATTACTCATGTGAGCGATAGTGGGCCATGACGATTCTCTTTTTGAATAGAGGGATATTTCAGGTAAGGTTAATATCTTGGTACTGGTTTGTTATCTGGCAATTAAACTTGGCAAGAATACCGTTATAATGACTGGTCTGTTCATAGTAGCATGGTGCTACATGTACATGTCACTTATAAATTTCCCATATCGGTTCGTAAGATTTCATTTTTACTAAATGTATGAATATATGAATATGTATGATTAAAAGGGAAGATGCACACCACATGCAATCCCTGTTCAACTGTTCAACTTTTATAATCAGCATATCGCTGGTTGTTTCGCTTCAACAACAAATAAAATGCACTGAAATCAGGCATTCTCGACTAACATAGAAAGTCTTGTAAAAGCTTGTTTCCGTAGAATACATATATATACATTTATGTATACTTTTAAATATATACATGTATAGTGACTAGCTTAACTATTCGAAGACTGCTCATGGCTATTGTTCTTATCCTGGTGAGTTCGCTGTAAGATTTTCGTTTTCGTTTTGTTTATCTTTGTCGCGTTGCTTTTAAACATCAAAAATTAAAAAAATCTCATACTGACGACAATGGATACATCAAATGAAATATGTCCCATTTAAAACCCTGACGTGAACTTTATTGGATTATATTTACTAAGAGAGCTTTCTTGTCGGGCCTGGTGTCTGCATTCGTATGGCAACACTCTTATTTTGTATCTCTGTAGGAGCGGCACGAGTAACTCCATCGGTGAAGGTAGTGCGGTGGATAGTTTTGCAGGTTACGAAACCGGCGGAGCGGGTTGAATTCCCAGTCATGGACGGACTTTCCAGATAAATTGCGTCTCTCATCCACCCAGTTACGACTTTACGCGTATCGGTGCGTTTTTATGAGCCAGGTTATCATTTCAATTGAAATAAATGGGAAGAATTAACCATTGACTGTAGTGTCGAGGGACACACGTTCGAGACCTGGTGAAAACTACTCGTATCTGTTGCGATTTTCGCCTATCGGTGCGGTTTCAAGCTGGGAAGTTGTCTGTTACTAACATAAAGATACTGTTGAACTGATTTTAATATTATTGACGTTTTTATCATCGTTATCATCATCATCATCATCATCATCATCATCATAATCATCATCATCTTGGACTGGTCCATTGTAGGATCAATGGTAAGATTAACTGCCCTAAACTGTATTACCAAAATACTGTTGAAAATAGGCGCTCCGAATCCAACAAATAAACATAATATTCATCAAAATCATTCTACAGGGTGCCAAACTTTGAGACGTTTGCAGTAATAGGTGTAATATGATCACTACAGATTTTCAATAAGTGGTGGTTATTTGTACCAAAGTATTTGGCAATCTGAATAAAGCGAGTAATGATCCGGACACAAACGTATTTATTACAACAAAATAACAAAACAAATCTTAGTTTAAAGCTGTGACAACATGGATCATGATCGCAACAAACCTTCTATCCATGCTGATCATTTGTACCAAATAATTTGAAAATCTGACTATGCATGGGCAAGTTATACCAAGGACAAGAACCTATATATAATTGCACGAACGCAAAATCTCCGCTATTTCACGGCGGGATTATGGTAAAAGAAGGCCTATTACCTTACAAACGGGCTCAGTGGGGTGAGGTTAATTAAAAACTAAGGTGTATTTTCCTAAAATCTCATAGACATTAGTTTGCAGCATGCACAAGGTCGGGCCCTCCTAATCTTAAGGCTAACGACTCCGTCCATGACAAGTTGTATATAATTTTCCAAGGACATAGAAACTTCCTGTATGTCACCCAACTTGAAACAGCTCTGGATAACGAAATATAGCTACAAATGTATGTCGCCACTGGGTTCAAACCAGTGACCTGAGTATGTGGGTCTACATTTCAGCTAGTCGAGGTTACGGTAGAAGTAGCTGAAGTTGTAATCATATAATAGTGGTAGTGGCAGTGGATGCTGAAATGATAATAAACAAGAGCTGTCGGAGGACAGCAACGCTCGACTATTCAACAGCCTTGTCAATTGAATGAATACAAAAGTTGAAAAGGGTGCATAATTTTGTAAAATGCAAAGTAGAGGTATTGAACCTCTGTACAGCATGTCATATCAAGACAGTGAACAAGTGTGTGAAGTTTCAATCCTTTCCAATTTGTGGATACTGAGATACCAGCTTACATACAAAAACTTAACAAAAAACTGCTAAGTCAAAGGGGCATAATTTTGTAAAAATGCCAAGTAGAGTTATGGGACCTTCACAGTGCATGTTAGATCATGACAGTGAACAAGTGTGTGAAGTTTCAATCCATTCCAATTAGTGGATACTGAGATATCAGATTACATACAAAAATTTAACCAAAAACTGCTAAGTCGAAAAAGGGGCATAATTTTGAAAAAAAAGAGAGTAGAGTTATGGGACTTGCTTAGTGCATGTCAGATCATGATAGTGAACAAGTATGTGAAGTTTCAATCCATTCCCATTAGTAAGTACTGAGATACCAGCTTACATACAAAACCTTAACCAAAAATTTCTAAGTCGAAAAAGGGGCATAATTTTGTAAAAAAGCAAAATAGAGTTATGGAACATGTGCAATGTAGATCAGTTCATCACAGTGAATAAGTGTGTGAAGTTTGAATCCATTCCCACAAGTGGTTACTGAGTTACCAGCTTACATACAAAACCTTAACCAAAAATTTCTAAGTCGAAAAAGGGGCATAATTTTGTAAAAAAGCAAAATAGAGTTATGGAACCTGTGCAATGTAAGTCAGTTTGTCACAGTGAATAAGTGTGTGAAGTTTCAATCCATTCCCACAAGTGGTTACTGAGATACCAGCTTACATACAAAACCTTAACCAAAATCGGGACGCGGACGCGGACGCAGACGCCGACGCCGACGCCGACGCATGGGCGAGTGCAATAGCTCACTATTCTATGAATAGTCGAGCTAAAAATTGAGCCAAGTACCGGGAAAATTGGCATTCGGACATTTTCGTGAATTTCCGGAAAGTCTATATTTAGGCTGACCTGTGCATTTATGCATCTGAATTAGGGTCAGAAAATTTCATATTCAGGTAGTATAAGCCTTCTTTGAAATAAGAGCGACCGGTGTGGGCTATGATCGGACTGTGTGGATGCGCAGGCTGATCTTGACCATCACTGGTTGCAAAGCCTCGAAGATTCCCGAAGGCCCATTTTCTCATAATGACATTATTGACGTCGACGACGACGATGGTGCTTATGGCAGTCATTTAATAATGTTGCGATGACAACCAACTTATTGAACATTTGCAGTATAAAACTCAACATGATACATATGTGCTTCTCATGTCAACCCCCATGTTGGACAAACACATTCGTAACACATTTTACCTGTCACGAATGCGATCGCATACGTATGAAATCTGTTACAAATGTGATCTGTTACGAATGTGGTCCTACAGGGCTCATTCTATATAACAATCTGATTATACCTTATCACCTCTTTCAATGTGTCTCCGACCTCCATTCAACACTACCAAGAAGTAATAACAGAATAACCTGTATTTATACCCGTTACACTGATAGGACATCTTCACATCAAGTGAAGTTTCAAGATAATTGTATGTATCATGTCATGTTTATTTCATTTGTACGGCTCAAATAATTCTATGACATTATTGACGTCGACGACGACGATGGTGCTTATGGCAGTCATTTAATAATGTTGCGATGACAACCAACTTATTGAACATTTGCAGTATAAAACTCAACATAATACATATGTGCTTCTCATGTCAACCCCAATATTGGACAAACACATTCGTAACACATTTTACATGTTACGAATGCGATCGCATACGTGCGAAATCTGTTACAAATGCGATCTGTTACGAATGTGGTCCTACTGGGCTCATTCTATATAACAATCTGATTATACCTTGTTACTGTATCACCTCTTTCAATCTGTCTCCGACCTCCATTCAACACTACCAAGAAGTAATAACAGAATAACCTGTATTTATACCCGTTACACTGATATGAAATCTTCACACCAAATGAAGTTTCAAGATAATTGTACGTATCATGTCATGTTTACTTTATTTGTTTTCATTAACTATAACCGGTATAATGTAATAAACGTAAAAAACAATTGTATCAGTTTTCCTTTCATCATTCATTTGCAGTAAAAACAGCGAATTAATTGTATATAACACTATCTGTTACTAAGGTTTACTTAACTAAACTGTTTTAAAAGCTCTTACAATAAGTTATCATTTGAATAACAACTTTTTGAAAGCCTGTAACTGCATTATATAGTATATACTAGTCAGTGTTAATCGCTTCTTTCTGTAAAGAAAGTAAATAAAACTTCTTTAAGATATAAAACACATCACCCAAAACTGAGTTTTATCCATCTTCTAAACCTACGAGGTGTGACTAAATACAACAAATTATCTAAACACAACATATTATTTTATCAAGAACAGTTGAATAATTGCCAACATATCTATTTTTCAAAGTTGAGATGAAAACAATGGCCAAAAACAATCGGCTCTGTCTCATCAGACTCATGGTTTCAATGATATCATTTTCATAGGGATACACCTGCCAAGTTTGCTACTTGCGTTTTCTTGTTTTTTAAGAGATGTAAAAACTTAAGAAAGGTTTCTACAATAGTTTAGTTTACAATCGGCCTGTTGTTTCATGTTCCTCTCAAAATTATAATTTTATAATAAGGAAGAATATAAAGCTGCACATATTTAGAACGATATTTGAGCCGTGCCATGAGAAAACCAACATAGTGGCTTTGCGACCAGCATGGATCCAGACCAGCCTGCGCATCCGCGCAGTCTGGTCAGGATCCATGCTGTTCGCTTTCAAAGCCTAATGGAATTAGAGAAACTAATAGCGAACAGCATGGATCCTGACCAGACTGCGCGGATGCTGGTCGCAAACCCACTATGTTGGTTTTCCCTTCTACAACCAAATGTATAACTGTATTTCATAAATTATTCCTTACTTGAGGGAACAGTGACACAGATTTTTATATCTCTCTTCTAATTAATGCATGTCCCTATGTATGCAGTGACAATGGATGTGTTACAGGTTTTTGGTAAATCATGCAAATGTCATAAAGACTCCAGAACGATGCAGATGTTTTAAGGATGGTTTACATCGGGGACTTCCAGAATGGTCAAACACTTATCTTCTCTAAGATATTATAACAATCGAATTTGCAGTCTTTAAGTGTCGAGTGGCGGCCGTAAAATATCTCAGTGTTGTTATATTTTCTGATCGTTTTGGGGATCACGGACTACTAGTATTTGGGGCGGTGTAAGGGGTATTTCGCGTTCCGTTACTTCTCATAAACAGACTCCATCAAACTTAGGTCTGCTACTTGTACCCACTCATTTTTTGTACATATGGTGATTGCGTTCATTGGGAAGAATATATGGGGTATACGATATATCCCGACAACACGCGCAAGTTCTTTTCATAGCTATGCGTTCTGTTTGTTCGGGGTAGGTCCCATGAAACTATTCAAAAGTTACCATATAGCAAATTACAGCATTGTGTAAACTTTTAGATGTGCCATAACGCTTGAACCGGCAAAACACACGTTTGTCCTTACAATATGCTCCAGTTCACTTCAGAGTGATATAGGACAAATCTTTAGGTAACAGTATGGCGACGTATCCGGGCGACATATCCGGACAAGGTCTAGGTATGTACTGGACAATAAACGACATTCTCTGTAAACAAGAGATCACAGAGTGATCTTGGCGCCCACCAATGTGCCATTTTTGAGTGTTCCAAATTTCAAGACTTATTGACTTCCTCAAGGTCAAATTTTATTTCCGTACACAACACTGTGCATGTGGTCCAAATTCGAAAGCTGTAGCTTGAGAAATGTGAAAGTAGGTCACAAGGTCAATGTCAAGGTCAAAGTTTGTTTCGGTACACAATCCTATGCATGTGGTCCAACTTTGAAGCCTGTAGCTACAGAAATGTGAAAGTAGGTCACTAGGTCAATCTTAAGGTCAAAGTTCATTTCGGTACACAAAACTATGCAAGTGGTCCAAATTTGAAGGCTGTAGCTTGAGAAATGTAAAAGTAGGTCACTAGGTCAAAATCAAGTTCAAATTCTATTTCGGAATACAAAACTATGCATGTGGTCCAAATTTGAAGCCTGTACCTTCAAAAATGTGAAAGTAAGTCACTAGGTCAATGTAAAGGTCAGAGTTCATTTCGGTACACAAAACTATGCAAGTGGTCCAAATTTGAAGGCTATAGCTTGAGAAATGTAAAACCAGGTCACTAGGTCAAAATCAAGGTCAAATTTTATTTCGGTATACAAAACTATGTATGTGGTCCAACTTTGAAGCCTGTACCTTAAAAATGTGAAAGTAGGTCACTAGGTCAATTTTAAGGTCAAAGTTCATTTCGGTACACAAAACTATGCAAGTGGTCCAAATTTGAAGGCTGTAGCTTGAGAAATGTAAAAGTAGGTCACTAGGTCAAAATCATGGTCAAATTTTATTTCGGAATACAAAACTATGCATGTGGTCCAAATTTGAAGCCTGTACCTTAAAAATGTGAAAGTAGGTCACTAGGTCAATGTGAAGGTCAAAGTTTTTTTCGGTACACAAAACTATGCATGTGGTCCAAATTTGAAGGCTGTAGCTTGAGAAATGTGAAAGTAAGTCACTAGGTCAAAATCAAGGTCAAATTTCATTTTGAAACATGGAACTATGCATATGGTCTAAATTTGACGCCTGTACCTTCAAAAATGTGAAAGTAGGTCACTAGGTCAAAATCAAGGTCAAAGATTTTTCCAGTGCACAAAACTATGCATGTGGTCCAAATTTGAAGGCTGTAGCTACAGAAATGTGAAAGTAGGTCACTAGGTCAAAATCAAGGTCAACTCATGTCAAGGTTCATCTTGCCACTCAAAAATATACATGTGGTCAAAATTTGAAGGCTGTAGCTACAGAAATGTGAAAGTAGGTCACTAGGTCAAAATCAAGGTCAACTCATGTCAAGGTTCATCTTGCCGCTCAAAAATATACATGTGGTCCAAATTTGAAGGCTGTAGCTACAGAAATGTGAAAGTAGGTCACAAGGTCAAAATCAAGGTCAACTCATGTTAAGGTTCATCTTGCCACTCAAAAATATACATGTGGTCCAAATTTGAATGTTGTAGTTATTGACAAGAACATTTTAAAAGCTTTTCCCTATATAAGTCTGTATGAACCATGTGACCCCTGGGGCGGGGCCATTTTTGACCCTAGGGCGAAAATTTTAACAAACTTGGTAGAGAACTTTTAGATGATGCTAAATTACAAGTATCAAAGCCTTAGGCTTTGTGGTTTGGACAAGAAGATTTTCAAAGTTTTTCCTTATGTAAGTCTATGTAAACCATATGACCCCCAGGGCGGGGCCATATTTGACCCTAGGGGTATAATATGAACAATCTTAGTTGAAGACCACTAGATGATGTCACATACAAAATACCAACGCCTTAGGCCCTGTGGTTTTGGACAAGGGGTTATACAATGTTTTTCCCTATATAAGTCATTATAAACTATGTGACCCCCAGGGCGGGGCCATATTTGACCCCAGAGAAATAATTTGAATTATCTTGGTAGAGGACCACTAGATGATGCTTCAAACCAAATATCAAAGCCCTAGGCTCTGTGGTTTTGGATAAGAAGGTTTTCAAAGTTTTTCCCTATATAAATCTATGTAAAATATTGAAATAAACAAAGGGCCATAACTCACTCATAAATTGTTGAACCAGTCTGATTTTCAGGGGGACACAACTAGAGTACCAATACATCATTCTGACAAAGTTTGGTCAAAATCCCCCCAGTAATTTCTGAGGAGATGCGATAACGAGAAATTGTTAACGGACGGACGGACGAACGGACCACGGACGCAGAGTGATTTTAATAGCCCACCATCTGGGCTAAAAACAATAAAGGGTCTTAACTCCAAATTGTCATGATAATACATTCAAGTTCACATCATAATGATTTTTAACTGGAAGAGAAGTTACACGGACAAGGCTTGTATTAGTATTGCACAGTACACAGCATTCTGTAAAATTTCAAAGTATCATTAACTCCTTAACCAGGCAAGATACATACAGGTCCTGACAATATGAAGTTCCATACATAGTGATACTTTTCAGATAATTTTGACCAAAGCCTTGACAAAGAAGCGTAATTTATCCGGACAAAGATGTTTGGACGGACGCATGAACGGACAGAACAGACAATGTGAGAGCTACATCTCCGCGAAAAATGATCGGTGAGCATAATAAAAAGGTGTAAGGATGGACGAAAAATTCTTTTGGTATCCCTACATAACTGAACGGTCTGGAAGAAGACAGATGGGAGGTAAAATCTACAACATCGTCAGTCTTTTGGTGCTTAGTGTCCGTCTGTGAAATATGATTTACACAAGCATCTTTCTGTTCTTTAAGGACAATTTAGGCCATAAAGCAACTGAGCACCTCGGAAGAAATACCTATCTTCTAAAAGACATCTTGACAGATTCCTTACATGTTAGAAGTTTACACCTCATGCGGAGTTCGGACCCATAGACAAACACAAGACCACACAAATTCAACATATTGTACAAATCATTCACCCACCTATATGCGTTTGTTCTCACAGTGTCAGTCAGCATCTCCTCGTGAACACAGATGTCTGCGTAACTCCTGTAATATAATGAAAAAATAATGAGATCATAATAAAAGTCTGCTATTGTTCGTGCATAATTTAAAAAAGCTACTATAACCGTGATGGGGTGCCATCTTCCATTTTAGGATGGCTTTAATCATTGTAAAGCATGCTTGAGCTTACATTCTTAAATTAATGACTGCAGAGAGATCACAATAATAGAAGTCAGTATCAACAGTAAATAATTCAACAATTCTACTACAACTGTGTCGTGCCATCATCCGTATTTCTCTAATTAATGTAAAACATTTCGAGTATAATGACTGCATGCTAATCATAGCAATAAAAGTCTACTTCTGTTCGTACATAATTTAACAAAGCTATTGTAACCATGTCGTTTTTCAACAGAGTAATATTTCTATATTTAATGTAAAGTTTAAAGTAAAGTAAAGTCAGATAGGCGTCACGCACGATGTTATGTAAACTCGTTTTATCTTCAGAGTGTTAACCACTTTTTCATGGTTCTCTACATATTATGCATGTATATCTTTTATTTTACTGAACATGGATCAGTTGTAACTTAACTTTGAAGCTCGTGCATGTATGCATCCATTGTAAATTAAAAGCTCACGAAATGTGTTTTCATTCCATTGATTTTCAGAGCACAGCTGACAAAATTTCAAAATCCTCCGGTTTACGGACGTATAATTTGAATAAAACTCGACCTCGTTCGATTTGCCCAAATGCAATGTATTACAGAAAAATGTCAATGCCGCCATATTTGCAGGAGATACCCATGCAAACTGTTTACTGGGAAAGAAGTTTATGCAATAAGAATACTGTAGGAGTTCATGTTAAATACATTTAAAGAAATAAGAAATTGCATTTTCTTGATAATGCAGATTATTAATTTTAATTTTAGGCCTTTAGTAGTTCCGATTACCAAAAACCTTTGTCGGTGAAAAACAAAATCTTCTTAGACTTATTTTTTTTCCTTTTACCAGATAAAACAGAAAACAGCCACCTGTAGAAACAGACTTATGTTTAAAGCTACTCGCCTCCAGTTTTGGTGAAATTTTTCAACATACTCATTTCCACCAAGTTTAGCACAGAATGTATATTATAACACCGTAAAATGATGAAGTGGGTGAAAATAAAGTTAGAAATTGGTAAAAATGCAAGAATTTAAATTTTCTCCATTATTTCAAAAGCGTTGCAACGGTTCACTGCCTTCTGCACATCATTTTTGGTTATTTATAAGAATATCTTGCAAAAATCTTATGGCAATAAGTTAGTACGACTAGTCACTTTCAGAGTACTCACTTTTTATCGCTTTTTTAGAGAAATTATTTTTCGCCTAAAATATGAGGGTTAGTCCCTTTAACACCGTCGCCGTGTTTCACTTCTCTATCACGGAAAATGTTGGGTATTTTTACATACTGACAGCTATATTTGAAAAGTTCCTTTATTGATGAAAAAATTAAACTCTGCAATGTTAGCACAGAATCATATTTTATTATGTATAATATTGATACGACAGGTTCCTACGGGTCGATGTTTTAGATTGCATACAATTCGTTAGATATGAGTAGATAAATTTTCGCAAATACAGGGCCTACTGGCGGTCAATGAAAACGCATCATGAAGTAATCTTTGGATGCCAACATTGAAATAAAATAAAATAATGTTAACTATTTTATAAGGGACATACAACAAATATGAGCCGCACCATGAGAAAACCAACATAATGCGTTTGCGACCAGCATGGATCCAGACCAGCCTGCGCATCCGCGCAGTCTGGTCAGGATCCATGCTGTTCGCAGTTGGTTTCTGTCATTGCAATAGGCTTTGAAAGCGAACAGCATGGATCCTGACCAGCGCAGTGCGCAGGCTGGTCAGGATCCATGCTGTTCGCAAAGCCACTATGTTGGTTTTATCATGGCACGGCTCATATTTCCTGAAAGGGCAAATGAATTTTATTGCATCTGAGCTAAATTAAAATGTCTGTATGGGGGGTAAAACTGAATATTCACTAAACTCAGTAAGGAGTGTGGTCGAGACCATAAATCCTCTATTGTGGTATCTTTCATTGGCTGTTGTTCATGACGTGACCCACCCGAGCTGGTCCCGTATATGCTCAATACGACTCAGGTCTGGTAAAAACGCTGGCAAGTGCAAAACTTAAATGTTGTTTTGACTTTATTCTGCCTGAATTTAGCCTAGTGTTGTCCGGCTGAAACATGACATCATGGTGACCTCGAAGAGAGAGCACAGCGTACAGTTCAAATACCTCGACAACGTTATCGTCGACCCGTCAGACAGCTTTCAATCATTATAAGGGATGTTTTTCGGCGCAATTATATATTGGCTAACAACATAACACTTCTCTTCCCTCCCCTCCGTGCATTTCTAGACACATACTGGAAAAACACTTTTCCACTGATTTTGCGTCCACCGTAGATGCCGATGACACCATACCTCCCAGTTACGCCACTTCTCTGGTGTTAAAAGGTTATACTTATAGGGACTATCGGCTCAAATGCCGGCATCCTACAGACGTAATGGTAACGACTAATGCGTTGCTCGTTATATCCCCTCGCTTCCTGGCCAGTCTGTGTTGTTGTTTGAAAGCGATCATAGGGATGCGTAAGGACAATCAGGCGGTTTTGTTGACGAGATGTTACTCTCGCGTCCTGAACGCTGCTTTCTTTGTGTCTTCTTCGTGAGTAGGAACAACGCATGCAACGTGAAACAGCGTGACATACCATCCCCCGTGTACCATACTGATGCCTTCAAGACGTTGGGCGTCAATGACCGTCCAATAACATAAATAAAATTGAGTTTTGAGATGTACATTTATCTGGTTCATAATAATCATGATTGTCAGGAAAATAACGATTTGCATGTAAGTCAAGAAACTGGATCATGAGCAGCGGATATTCTTCAAAAATCACCCAGTGTAAAAATGTAAAGCAGTCAGCAAGTTTGTAAATATGTAAAGCAATAAGTAACAAAACGGGAAATAAAACATATTAAGCCTTATATTTTGGTGCATTTGTTTTGAACACGAGAAGAATAATTTGCAAGTGTCTTCTGATTTCAATTATCATCATTTTGTTCAAACATAAAACGTTTTGACGTAACGTTTCGACTGGTCGCAACATCTGTATAACGTCTTGGAGATCAAAACAATACCATCCTATTGCTATTCGTACACAATTTTACAAAGCTGTTGTAAACGCGTTGTACCAGACAGAAACAATAACGATGTCTTAGAATCGATAACCCTATGATTTAGTGAAAAGTCACGGCTCCTGTACCAGGTGTGAATTAGCGAACAGCTGGAGCCAAGTGCACTGTTTATAGACGGTAGTGGTGATACATGTTACCGTTCACGCCCTCGATTTAAGTTACTGACCGTAACAGAGTTTAAATATCTTAGTAACCACAAAAGTAAACTTTCTATGTAAAGTTTGTCTGCTTTTGGGTTAAACGCCGTTTTTCAATGGTATTTCAGTTATGTAACGGCGGGCAGTGTTCCTGGATTCAGAACCATTAAAGACCTGTTCTCCACAAGTTACTGCGAACTTCCCCACATGAATCAGACGTGGAGGACGAATGATTTCAGACACAATGTCTTTTATCAAATCGTCACGGAGAACATACGCCCCGCCGGGGATCGAACTCCGTAGATCTGCACTCTCCCTATTGATCAAAGCGGGCGGGCTTTTCTATGTAAAGATACGTAAAATGTTGAAGGGGAGAATAATTCTGAAACAAAATCATTGACCAGCATTATACAGGAGCAGTACATGTTGGCCATTATACTGATAATTACAAAGAGATGCGTCTAAGATTCAAAACAATTCTAATACTACCCCTAAATACCTTCAGCAAAATGGGTAACTAAAATCAAACTACAGTTGAAACTAGGGACCTCCATAGCCGAGTGACAACTGGGGTCTTCCCGCACCATAAAAGCTGGAAAGTCGCCATATGACCTATAACTGTGTCGGTGCTAAGTTAAACCCAACAAAACAAACAAACACTTGAAACTCGATAACTCGAACTCACTCATCTAAAAATTCCGGTTATCTCGAAGATATTTTCAAGTCCCGTCCCGGAAACACGTGCACAAAATATCATTTTAAATCGGATTCCCTCGAAATAAAACGCTTGATCCCTTTAATTTCGAGATACCAAGTTTCCACTGTATTAAAAACTAAGAAGGGTTACCTTTAACAGCATCATATAAGTATTAGCAAAGGAGTTTTCAAAATGGATATATATGATGCACAAGAATGACAGCTAAATGAAAAGGGATACCATCTATATTACTACAATGTTAGGGACGATAATGTAAAATGCGTCACAAAATGGAACAAGAATGATGTCAACATTGTATGACATACATGTTATAAAAACAACTACAACGCTTAAACGTATGAAACAGGCCACTTAAATATGTTTGACAGAAAGGTATCATACAGTCCAAACAAAATGAGCTCCAAAACAATAATTTGACATGAAAGTACCAGTAACGTGAGCATGTCAACTTTACGTTGCTTTATGTTGTTTACTGGATGAAAACTGCAGGAGGTCTTGCGTAAAACAACAGCTCCGCAAAGCGGGGCAATATACGCCCGAAGGGCTATATCAGAGAAGAATAGGAGCAAAATTTTAACAACTAGACTGTTCAAGCCCAAAGGACAAGAACATCTAAGTCCACAAAAAAATTCTATGTCTGCAAAAAACGTCTTACCCGGTACAGATATGTCAAAATACACCTTAGCAAGAAATATCTTTAAAAATGATGGTCGGCGAATTGTAATAAGGAAAGACGTTTATAAATTTTTTCAAGCAAAACATACAATTGTAATTATTTCAATATTTCTGTTTCATAAACAAAGTTTGACCGTAGTCATATCACATAAAGTTTGACCGTAGTCATATCACATAGATAAACTGTATGCAGCGTACCTTCATTTCAATCTAATGAGATTCAGTCATTATATAGCATATATATAATGAAACAGATTTCAACTGAGTTCAATATTTGCATACCATACTAAAGAAAAGTATTCATATATAATAAATCAGTTAAATAATTTATAACAAATATATCAAAGCAAACAAGTACTCATTTTAATATGCAATCTGAATAAGTCACAAAAGCAAGAAACCTTTTCATATACAGACGACAATTGTAACAAGGAAAATCTTTTAAAAAGCACTTCTCTACATAAAAGACTCTTATCACACCCTTATTCATGTGATACGCAGACCGTATTCAGCTCTTTCTTTAATTTGATATATGTTGGTATTTGAACAGGTTTTTATCATATTTATTAAACTTACTTATCATTTTGAGATATATCAATATTATTGCTCAATATACTGAGCCAAAGTTAGCTTTAAAACTGTGAACAGCGTCGTTTAGGATAAACGCTTTGTCTACATTTCACTCAGCGTAGCACACTCAACAGAGTGAAAGAAATTGACACTCTCGTCCAATCAGGAAGGGTCTTGCATAAATCTTCCAATTGGATAAATTATCTATAATGCGTTATCAAGTGGTTTGATTTGTAAACTGAAGTCACGTGGCATAGGTAACGAAAACGAATTTAGACGGCGTCGCCGAAAAAATGAGGTACCATTCATGCTGTACCGCAGAGAAATGGTCTCGTTTTTTCCCTACGGCCCAAAATAAACAAGAGCTGCGCTCCACTATTCGGCGATTTGACAGTTAAATGAATTTATGTCTCAATAAGAGACCTCTACTTTAAAAAGACCCTACTATTCAGAGGGGTTAAAGGTCAAGAATGGAAGGGGTACTGACATTCTTTATTTTGATGGAATTAAATTATATCAGAAAAAAAACAGTCTAAGAAACTACATGCACATAAAGTATAAAGACTCTGCTAAACTCTCTATATTTCTATTTATTTATTTATTTTTATTTTTTATTTTTTTATTTATTTTATTTATTATTATAGCAAATGATGACAAAGGTAACACCTTGGTGACCTTGACCTTATGTATAATGGGCCCAGCCCCTGTACACACTTTATTTGTATGCTGGATAATGTTTATGTGAAGTTGCAGTGAGATATAAGCAATAGTAACAAAGATATGACAGAAAAACAAAGGTTGCCGAAAAACTTTAACCTTAAAAGTAACCTAAGTATAACACCTTGGTGACCTTGACCTTGGGTACAATGGGCCTAGCCCCTGCACATACTTTGTTTGCATGCTAAACTATGTTAATGTGAAAGGCAGATTTGACCTTGCTGTGACCCTGACCTTTGACCTACCATCCTGGTTCATGCACTCTGCACATCGTCTCATCACCACCTACCTACATATCAAGTTTGAAGTCAATACCGTGAATGGTTAATAAGTTATGCTCCAGACACGAAATATGACAGGCATTTTTGACATTTTAGCTCAGTTTGTGACCTAAGAGCCGGTTCTACTTATGCTGAAAGACAACTATATCATTTACTGAAACCAATTAGCAACATTGTTATTATCTGAAATGTCTATCTCCCATTGCAACATATGAAAAAATGTGACAATGATGTAACATTTTTCCGGTCAATAATGCCAGTTTTACAAAGATTTTCTGCCTTTACAGTGTGCTGACTTTTTAACCTGTAAAACATATACTAGTAATCATTTATAACACCTATAAACGGCAGAGCCTCACATGTATGAATAATACCCTTTCACATTATGTTCAAAAACTTTTAAAGTAATTGTTCAATATCGCACACAACGTCGCTGTTGAGTTATATTTCAAATGTACTGTTCACAAAGCAAACAACCTCTATTTGCGATTGGCCTATTTTGAGTTATGTGGCTCTGGCTGTATTTCATATGCTCATTGCTTCAAGGGACTTTATTTCTTGATCTTCATTCTGTTACTTTAATTAAACCTCAACGAACTTTTCTGAAACACTAGTTAGCATATATGTTCCCTATCCACAGTACATACTGTAGTTATTTGTGTATTATTTCATTTTCTTAAATGCCGCGATGACATTTTGCGTCAGACTCCCTAAGTGAAGTCAGAAACTAGTACTACAGATAAGTGAAGTCAGAAACCAGTACTACAGATAAATAAAGAGTAATTGAAACTATTATTATCATTCAAATCAATTCCTCTGTATACAACAAAATACCAGTTTCCTACTTAAGATAATGTCTTAGTTCTACTTTCTTCACATTGTGTAGACCTTTAAAAGTATACTCTGAAACTGCAGACTTCATCTAACAGTAACTGTGTCATTCTTACCTAATAAAAACTATGTTTTAACCCTTATCATGCTGGACACGATGGATTCTGCATTTGTGACGAGTGTATATCATGATCCACCTGCACATCCGTGCAGTCTCAATCTGATCTGCGCTGCTCGCCATTCAGTCAAGGTTGTTTTGGTAAGAACCCCTTTTAACATTTAATGATACTGTCCAATTTGAGAGCTGGACAAGATTAAATGACCGATTTACTGAGATAATTGGACTACTGGTTTTGTGATATTTCTTCCTGTGAAACAAAACTGAACGTTTACTCTTTTCATATTGCAGCGAAAATGCATTAAAATAAATGCGCGTCCTTATCAAGAATTGAATATTGACAAACGACTGCATAAGCTCAAATTAATTTTTTATGGTCAGTATACAAAAAAAAATCGTTAAGGGCCAAACGAACTCAACTTTCTAGTCAGGAAAAATAGTATTTTGTGGTTCGCTGAAAAATTATATAAAGACATAACTGTTGTGTGATACATGTAGTTACTTGCACAGACACTTCGGGGGGCCAGGAACCAGCTCCCTCATAAAACGCATTTTTTTTACAATTTCAGTGTGCTTTAATAAACATTTTTCAACATCAATGCCCCTAGAATAAGAAGACTTGCAATTGTGAAACTGACAGTGGGAACACTCTCAGTTTACACTCTTATTTACGCTCAATTACTAAAGAAATGACCACTATTTCTGTCCCTTAAAATCAATGTATTGTTCCAGAAAAGTATTTTACTACATGCATGGTAAATGACTAACAGAAGAAATAGCGCACTAAGGGAAGGGCATTTTCTAAATGTCGTCTGAACTTACTGTCCAGTGACTTTTTGTCATCCAGGGCAGAGTTATGTAACTGCACTAATCATCTTACAAAGAATATTACCATGCCTATAATTATTCAAATGACCCATTACCATTGTTCGTACCATGGCTCAAACGTATTAGCATTCATACTAACCCATATAACGATAAGCATATATCAAGCTGAGGGCATCTTTTCAGCAACGTGGTAAAATGTTCTGCAATGCGTAGTTACAATGAAAGAATTGTAAAAAAAAAAAAAAAAGACAAATATCAAACAGGGAATGCCACGTACCAAAAACGCAGCCTCCGCAAACGAAACCTAACTTAAACGTAAACTTTCTTTTAGAAAAGCTTTGAAATCAGAACTATACATAAAAAACACTCGTAATAAGAAAAGTAAAACAGTAGAAACTTAAGTAAATCATAATGAATGTCTTACTGACCATAGTTCTCTGGGTTGTCATACATGTTGCTTCCTGGTAAATATAAACATTTGCTATTCTGGTAGGAAATCTTGCTTATGACAAACTACGTTATAAATACTTTGTACAATGGCAAATTTTATAGTACTAAAAAAAGTCCACCCATTTCCCCAATCACTAGCATGGGGTTTATTCTGATAAAACAAGTTTCACAGAATCTGTCTAGAATGCTACAAAGCAATGGCACAATACTTATATACAGAAATTCAAAATAAGAAACTGAACAGACTGTGAAGTAATATCATAGTTAAAATACTTTAAGTTATGACTGTATATCTTTAAAGAATGATACGTTTTCTGTGTATTTAATCTTGTGCAAGTGCGTATTTACGGCGTCTTAATCACTTATCTGTATCTGTACAACGTAACAGGTAAAGCTATACTGTTTTACATTCTGCTATATCATCAAATTTTGACAAATTTCAGTTCAAAATGGTTCCAAACTACTAATTTTGTTAGATGATGTTTATTTTTCATTTTGCTGTGACAACCAATATAGCGTATATCGAAAGATTCATCCTGCCAAAAATATCTTTAAATTCCCTGTTATTTTCCTACAAGAACTGACACTCGCATTTATCACCTAATTTCTAGCAAACATGTCTGACGTGAGAAGAGTTATCATTACTACAACTGTAAGTAATCAATGTTATAAAGCATTTCCTCTTTCAAATACTTTAAGCAGCGTAGACAGGTATCATATCAGAATCTCCCGGACAGAATTCTTTCTAAATGCCAAGAAATTATATTCAGAGCAGAAAAGCAATAATTCCGAAATTAAACAGGAAAATCACGCTCAGGTTGCCGCTTAACTAACGTTTATTTGTTTTAGAGATTTCGTTGTAATAGTTCAGCTGTATAAAGTAAACAGACAAAATTTTCTTTATATTAATGGTACTTGGCTTCCGCAAGCTACCAAAAACTTTGCCATATAAAAGAAAAGTGAAATATATAAATGCACAGACCCTTTATCCAGCTGTCATTTGCACTACGTGCGCTTTTAACTTATATACGCAATATCTTTAAGGCGATCTACTTTAAAACGTAGTACAAAACTAAGAATGACTGTCATTTTTCAGGCATACGTTGAAGACGCATTCATAATACATTAACAACATTAGTAAAATCTTTAAGTGTTTTTTAGGGATTGTTAATAATTCAATGTTTAACAGGAAAATATTTCATTCACTGAAATAATTAGAAAAATGAATGTTATTAATCATAAATCAGTCTCTCTTTTTTCTTTACAATCTAGCTAGATAGACAAAAAGCTTACTGATAATTACATTTCACATTCTATAATACAGAATCTTAAATAAAAACTGAACTCACGTAAAATAATCTTGGTCATGCTTTTGTCTTTTCTTCTTTTCTTCGTTCTCTCCTTCCTCCGTTTCTCTAATTCTGAAACATGACAGCAAATAAGCAATAACGTCCATCATGAAACAGGCCACGTTCCAGATCCACATAACGTTCATTGTTCTTGTCTCTCTCCGCTAAATACACAATTTTTATAGAATAATATGAAATAGGTCATTTAATATCATTGTTCATCTTAATTAATTGCTTTGTGCATAAAATGTTCACACATAGATTCACAAAATGATAACGTGTATCTGTATGAAAGTCATTCAGTTTAAAATATAACTTTCCATTCGCCTGTGAAAATAACAATTTGCTATATTCAAAATTTTGTATTATTCCAATTTGTCATCGCAATGAACTGCTAGTATTTCCGGCTAAAACTTATAATTAATTTGAACCTTTTAGTAAAATAGTCTCCATCAATTCAATGATATCACTAAAGGTCACACTGTAACAATATATACCGTTCGCTAAGGCAACCGCGTGCATACTCTACGAGTGTTCCACACGCTTAATTTATTGATTTTTTTAATCAACAGAATATTCTTTTTATATTACGCGCAAATACTCATTACTATTATTGCTATCATGTTACGAACATACACATGTTTCCAATACCATATTCTTTGACACTAAGGCACAAGAGTACGTATTTGCTCCAACTACCTTTCGGAACTGCAACTATATTTATATATTGTAAGTGTCTACGGTACCGCACGCTTAATTTATTGATTATATAACTCGTTAGGTCATGGCAGAATTTCTAGTTAGGTTCACTTAAGCCTTATATGAACTTGACAGTTCAGAATGGAACTGGTGATAACTGAAAAAAAATGAGCCGTGCCATGAGAAAACCAACATAGTGGGTATGCGACCAGCAAGGATCCAGACCAGCCTGCGCATCCGCGCAGTCTGGTCAGGATCCATGCTGTTCGCTTTCAAAGCCTATTACAATTAGAGATAACCGTAGCGAATAACATGGATCTGACAACTACGCGATGGCAGGCGTTCTGATCTTGTGTCGCTACCTATGTGGTTTTCTCATGCGCGGTCAAAAATATACATTGTAGGATACCAAAATAAGTATCGTCTGTTCTGATTGTTTTGAACAGAATTATCATTTTGTTCAAAACATGCCAGTGGATATTGCTGAAATCACATACTTTTTTAGAAAACAGGCATTTTTTTAGCCATACTTAGATAATACTGGAATGATTTTAGTGTAATGAGCTAAGGCAAGGACAACAAAAAGATCTTGACCGAATCTTTCAGAGAATGTATGGACATTTTAGTTTTGGTCGACGGCTGTATCCATATTTCTAAATTGTTAAACATTGAAGGTTCCCCATTCGCGTAATGTTAAAAGTGTTTTCATTTATGTGAGATATTTTTCTCGATAATGAATAAATTACAAAAACCATTCAATGCATTTCAGATACTTATTTTCCACCACAATGAAAAAAAATCAAAACTATTTCATGCATGACAGTTATTTTTCTCGATAATGAATAAATTACAAAAACCATTTCATGTACTGTATGTCATTTATTTTCCTCGATAATGAACACGAACTATTTCGTGAAGTTTGAAAACGCTGTAGTACTTGGTGAAAGGAAACTTTGAATTTTCTCCAGTTAGATACTTTCTGAACGTAAAACTCTGTCGACTTACACGCAATAGCCCATGGATTTAAAAAAAAAATAGAAAAAAAACTCTGTTTCTAGCATATATTTCAAGCAACTACATTTTGATCTTGGATTAAGTCTTTTAAATAAATATCCACTTACAGACCAGTCGTAAACACAAATTGATAATACGTATATTTGACAAGAAGTTCCAAGAAGAACCTAAGATATGTTAAAAAAAAAAACTCTTCACCACCAGAAAGTTGTAAACTTAAAATTTCATATTGAATAAGAAAAAATGTTGTATTAAGCCGAAAATAAGTGTCTTTTCCTTATAGATATTAGAAAATGTGCATAAAGTAACACATAATAGCTACATCCAGTCATAAGTTAGCATGTTAACCTTAAACTAATCCTTCATAAGCCGCTCGTTTTAACATAATTTGCAAAAGCTAGTAAGTATCCCCAACTGTTCTAATCAATTTACACTAAATACATTAAAAACACTGAAAAGCGAAAACCAAAAAAAGAGAAACCGATATGGTCTTACGTTTCACGACTATTGGAACAAGCTTAGAAGCTTCTAACGGAAAAGATCATTCATCTTTCTTTAAAAAGACAAAATTAATACCAAAAGCTATCAATTATTTACGTTTTGTTATCTTTAATGAATTAGTAATAGGACAAATTCGGTTTTGTTCCGAAAGACAAAAATGGCGTAGCCTTGAAGCGGTTTCCCACGTCAATGTTACCCATGTTATTTGTTAAACGAAAAGAAATTCAAAATAACGGGAATCAGTTTGGCATTATGTGAGGCAACTAAAACTATTACTGGAATGATTTATGCACCCCCTCCCCAAAAACTGCTTTGTTTGAGTTTATATGTAAAGTTTCTAAAAAATCAAATTAAACAGTCTAGGGAAATGGCTGGTATTAACAAAATAAAAAATATTTGAGGGTAGCAAATTTCAACCTGTGTCATATGAAACGGGTATTTGTATCTATGTGGAATAACTATTTCAAGTTTAAATTTAATCCATTCTGAAGACACCATACTGAGAAAAAATCAATGACACATGATTATGATAATTATCATTACCCGGTATTTATCTACGCATCTAAAACTGGAACAATAAACTAACTGTATGGCTAAAACATGATGATAAGTCACTTCATTTAAATGTAAATTGTTTAAGGTAAGAAATAACAAAGAGTTTTTCAAGTTTTCTATATTATTTGTGATACAGTACACATAACATTTTGTCTAAATTTCAGCTTACATAGTGGATCTGACTTTATCTTATTAGACGTTATAAAAGCTTTTCCAGATGTCATACAATATGCATGTTTTTGACAACTATTGCACATCAAATAAGCTCTTCCCGCAGTAATCCAATTATCAATGGCTTGATACGCAAGACTACCTGCACGGCAACTACATAGAGTTAACCTTTAGCCTGCTGAAAATGATTCTGCTTTTGCGGTCAGTGCAGACAAAGATCAGCCTGCTCATCATGGTCTGCACTGTTCGCTAATTAAGTCAGTAAATTTTAGTGAATACCCCTTCAAAAAATAAATGTTACTGTCCAAATTGAATGACAGACCAGCGCATTTTAAAAATTTAGCAGGCTAAAGGTTAAGTAGTTAGTTTCAGAAACGCTTAAACAGCACGTTGCAAAATGACCCTGTCAAGACTTAAGCAATATACGTCTTAAATGTTATTACAAGCACTTGACGTTAGATTTTCAAGAAAAAATGATGTATTATCTTCGCATTTAGTATTGACAGAGAGTGAAAGTGCAACAAACCTTTAATCAGAAATTCTAAGTAAAATATGGCATGATTCGGAAAATAGTAATGTCAGAGTTATGGAGATCATGTCATATGATTTAGGTGATTACATGTAATAACAGAGATAGAGTAAACGTGGATAGTGAATACGATCTTCAACCTTGAATTCTAAGTAAAAACAAGGGCAAACGCCATGATGCAAGATCTTTCAGAGGATACCGCGCGTTTGATAGTGAATTCGGGAACATCTGAGGAACCAAAGCTATAACTGGAATGATTTATACCTAAATCTGGATGACAATGTTGGGCAATAATTGAAGTTTTAGACAAATTCATTTAGTTATAACGGATCCGGAGAATGAAAGTGCATCAGAACAATAACCCGAATTTCAAAGTATAAAGGGGGCATACTAGTAATTCATTCATTGTTTCAGCCAGAGTAATGCACCTTGTGTCATATGATGCGGATGATGTGTGGATTTTGAACCAAATCAATTTAGAATTAACCGAGATAGTGTGAAAGAGCATATAAAATTAACATGAAATTCAAAGAAAAATGGGCGCCTAATTCTTGAAATATTTGAGCATAAGTTATAAATCTAGTGTCATATCATGTCGGTGATGATTTAAGACAACCAATTAAAAAGGTGCAGCAAAAAATTTAACCTGATATTCTAATTAAAAGTGGACATAATTTGACATAATGGTGTCATAATGGTTATGACTCTTGTTTCATATGATGTGGGTGATGATATGGAACAACTGTTTTGAGGAGATATCCGTGTATTTTTTTTTCAAGAAATAGATCTAGATATCTGATTTATTAATTCTATTTCACTGAATTACTTTATGGAAACAAAACGAAGATTTTTTGCTAAATTGTACACTGTACGTAATGATTATAAGTGACGTCACAAAATCATATGACACATCGTCCAATCAATAATCTTACAATGTAACTCAAATTGTCCTACCTTGTCCGTGGTAAAAATGAGAAACATCAAAAAAGCGGAATGTGACACTCCATAGCGATTTTACACGTTACCCTTACTGGACATACGTTACATTAGCAAAAACATGAAAATTGCGCAACGACATTGTAAAAGTAAGAAACCAAACATTGATTTTGAATTAGCATGTCAGCAAAATGTGAGAAATATCGTTTCTGCGATAATTTAAAAAAAAATCAAAATTTTCGCCATCAAATAAAAACAGAGATAAAGCGAAGGTGCATCAAAACTTTAATAAAGCTGTTGATGGAATCGGGGGCGAGAAACGGACCTTCTGTCATATGTGATGATTAATGTGTGGAATAACTATTACAAGATTTAATTGAATCCATTCAGTAATAACAGAAACAGCTTTCTTCGGTTACCCACGCGTAAAAAATTGAAACCTCCAGACGACTTCAGCAAAACAATATAATATACCACGCTTACCGGGCACCAGACCAAATACAACAGTTTCTCCCTCGGTGGGATAAGAAAAAGTACGATAATCTGTAATATACTTTACCAACACGATAAAATGGATCTCCATTTCTCTCTAAGCGTGAAACAATTAATCAGAGAGCAATAGTTGTAGTGTTAATGTATACATAGATTGGCTGAATACAGGGATCTATTGTTACAAATAATATATAGAGAGCCTATAAAATGACAAATATATATCAGAATAAATTATCATTTTACCCAAATTAAGGACAATAACTCTTAAAATTCTGTAGCCACTGGTTTAAAACAAAGATTTCTTTTTTTTTTTCTTTAAAAAAGCAGCCATAAACAAATTAAGATAATATGGCTCTTGGTACATAAAAATGGCAGTTGCATTTTAGTCAATAACAGGGGTATTACAGAAAAGGACCCGACTGTGTTTCCTAGAAACCATCCCCTAACTGATTCAAACATTCACATCTGATATAAACAAAACTTTATATACTATGACAAAGATGAATTTTAACCAGGCTGGTGACATTGCCCGATTGGGCTTATGACACAAAAAGTAATATTTCTTGACAAATAATGAATATATTTCTTTCAAACTTGGTCCATTTATTAAGCATTACATATAATGCTTATCAAGATAGAAATAACTTTGTTGCCTTCAGTTTAGTTAGAATTACTTCCCTTTTTCAGATTTTTATGATGCATAATTTCTGAAGTCCAAAAATATTATGTTTTAATGCAATGTTTAAAACAGAAAAGGGTTCAATGGCTTTCTAGTGCTCCAAACTTGTGCGCCAATACCTTTATTCTATATATTTAGGGTAAATACTTTGTTTCTAGTTCAGATGTATGAGCAATTTTTTTAGGACTAACATTTCTCTATAATGTTGTAAGTGAAAGAAGAGTAAAATGTTTACATTCGTGTACTGGCGCAATAATTTAGAGCATTAGAAAGCCATTTAACCCTTTTTTGTTTTAAACTTAGCATTAGAACATTGTTTTTTTTTGGACTTCAAAGATTATGCGTCATAAAAATCTGAAAAGGGGAAATAATTCTACCAAAACTGAAGGCAACCAAGTTATTTTTATTCTAATTTGTATCATTTGTTATGCTTCACAAATGGACCAAGTTTGAAAGAAATATCTTCATTATTTTTCAAGAAATATTACTTTTTGTGTCATAAGCCCGATCGGGCAATGTTACCAGCCTGTTAACAGATCAAGAGAAATAACTCTGCTTCGCTCGCGATCGACTAAATCTGAATAAATGTATCTATTTATCTATTCACAGTACACAAAACGTAAAAGAAACATATTCAACATTTTCAAACTTATTATTTCGCTTCGTTCACAATTTAATGACATGCAGATACAAAAATTAAAAGGGAGTACATTTGAACATGCCCTGTACATATATCCAAATTGGGCGGAGTAATTCAAATCAGTTTAGCCCTATTAAACTGATAGTAATAACTTTCTACATTTAACAGTATAATGTGAACAGTTATGCTAAATGAAAAGACTCCATCTAATAAATCTAATACTACCCCAAATTAGATCACTGAATAAAATTTTATCGTGCCTTTTATTTTCCGTGGGCGCAGCCATCTTTGTTATTTACATTCTATTCGTTCCAGAGACAGTTCGCAATCGGCGCATAGAAGCTTGACAATGTCACCGTTTCAACTCATCTCTGGCTTGTCTAAGACTATACTTTTGAAAAGAATGTAGAAGATACATGACATATATTAACTGATTTATTTTAATGCTATCAAAAGCAGAGGTGCGTTAGTATTATATTGCAATCACAGGCACGGGTCCAATGTATATTTTTTTTGTTTAATATATTTTTTTCACACAAATATACTTTATATATGTCAGTCAAAAACGATGACAAAAAATCCGGTCATAGTGTCATTTTCAATGTAAATGACACTATGGCCGGATTTTTTGTCATCGATTTCTTTTTCATTTGACTAACATATATAAAGTATATTTGAGTGAAAAAATTATATTAAAAAAAGATAAACAGATCTATACACTGGACCCGTGCCTGTGATTGCAACTGCGTACCTGGACATATTCTTGATTTTAATCAACGCCCATGTGTGAAACTGACAGAAATAATGTTTATATATATACCGTTTTGGTGAATGTTTCATCTGAGTTGCAACGACAACGACTTGATTTTATTTTAAATCGTTTTTACTAAAAATTCATCAGTTTTTGCAATGTCTTTACGTACTAGATCTATACTGACCATCCATGTTTAGGTCAATGCCCGTAGCTACACTGAGGCACAAGGAGGCCGGTGCCTCCCTGTTTTTCTGCCAAGATTATGAGAAAAAAAAGGATATGTTTTGAGTCACCATCTTAAAAGGCATAACCGAACTGAGGCACTATTATTTCATTTTATTTTGTTAAACTATTTTCTGCCATGTTTTAATATCACGAACAATTACATTATACATGGCCGTAGCGAGAGACTAGATTTTACCGGGGCAAACGAGTATGTGCGTTTCTTCGTGGTTGTTAGGTAAATTTGAATGGTAAAGGCAAAGCCCCGACAGGCATTGATTTGCAAGGCTGTGTCCCACCCTCCTCCATAGGAGGGTTTGTGGGGGCTCCCCAAAAAAATAGGATATATGATATGAAAAACACACTTTGTTGCGCTGTTTTTATATTAAAGAGAAAAATTACCCTTTAACTCCTCGATCTACCCCGGGTACTAATACCGATGTATTGAAGTTGTAATGTGTCTCTCTTGCGATGGAGGTCTCGGATGTAACACAGGACTTACTACAAAGAATGGATATCAGTATAACGCACCAGAGAGGTAGGAGAAAAATGCGTTTTAGCAAATTGTTTGCGGCGTGAAATTAAAATAAAACTTCATTAGGTTGAAAAGAACATTCAAATTCATATCAATTAATGATTACAGCATAAATGGAGTTTCATCAATTGATCACGATACGTACACTTGTTCTACCTATCGTCTGCTTCAACAAGAATTTCGCGCTTAATATTCTTCAAAATAAATGAAAATAAACCGCGCCGTTCTCCATCACCATCAATGATATTTTTATAAAAATGAAATACATATAAACTTTGATGATAAATCATTAAGTTTCAAATGATTTTGCTTTTGGCACCAACAAATTCATCGATTTGTTTTGAATCTTAACCGTACTTTGAAATAAAATTAGGTTTAAAAAAAGATCTATATTGTAGGAAAATAGACATAAAGTAGCTAGAAAACGTAGGTATGTAAACTGTTCTAGTGCCCCTACCTCCCGATCCCGAGGTGCCGTAAATCATTGCTCTGGCTATAAGTGCCCAAGTACGAAATGACGATGGGAGGGATGCGAATTGTAACTCGGGATCCGAATGTTACACGCATGAAAAATGCAATCCTTGTGAATGTTTGGAAATAGCTATTTGGTTGGTTTAACAGGCCTATTTTATTACATATATAGGACATTTATGTTGAACTGTGATAGAAGTATGCAGTATATTCTGCCTTAGCGGCCTCTGACAGGTATTTTAAAGCATTAAGTAGCCAATCAAGAAACTTTCCAAACTGACTATTCTATTGTGCCGAATAAAAATACTAAAACATTGTTTTGATATACTTATAGGCAACACTGGCTGGTACTACAATACTGGTGCTTATTTTTTACTGAATAGGGAAGATCAAAGTTTAAACTAGTATCTACAATGTTTGATATAATTTGTTTGAGGCAGACACTATGGATATATTTAAAGCTGTAAGACTTAAAGTGTATTACATGAGTATACTTTTTCAAGTATGATAAATACATAAATTTTTATTCGTATAAAATACTCACGAGTACAATTTTGAAGCAATGGTAAGGGTAAACGTTTAACAAGAAGTTATCATTAGGTTCAACGCATCTGACCGAACGAGTTATGCTGTTGATCATTTAAATTTTAAATTTGTCGGGAAACTTATTATGCAACGCTTTTTGTAATAAAAGAAGCTAAATACGTCTCCCATTGGTATACGACACTTTTTTTCCTGTTTTGAATTACCATACATTCACAGTATTATGGTTTCTTTCTGTTTATATCATTCGAACGCAGTTATTAGGAGCTTTTTCCCTCATTTTGTTTTACAAATGCAATGACACTGCAACTTATGTCCATATTACCAAGTAATGAGATCCAAGCAATTGAAAGGGCAAAAATAAAAACTTACCTTGTGGTATGTATGGAATCCCGGTGCGACATGTTTCTGCTAATTGCTTTTTGCATTTCATGTGTTGCTGTTTGTGTTTTGCTTTTGCGTTTTGTTTTTCGACGACAGTCCCTGCTGCTGAAATTCAACATCTGCTCGATTTTTATTTTTAGGAACTGCTTTACGTGAACGTTATTGTAAACATAGTATGTAATATTTCTTTTTTATCTCTTTTAGATAAAAAGCACAATCAATCTGACTGACGTACACGATCTTACTAATGTAGCATTTTAAGAGAAGATTTCAGTCAGACTGAAGGACAATAAGCAAAACACACACACATACACACACACACACACACACACACACACACACAAACACACACAAAGAAAGAAAGAAAGAAAACGGAAACGCGAAAGCAAATATCAAAGCGCAAAACACTAGAAGCAAAGAACAAAACACAAGAAGCAAAGAGCAAAACGCAAGAAACAAATAGCAAAACACAAGAAGCAAATAGCAAAATGCAGGAATCAAAGAGCAAAACACAACAAACAAAGAGATAGCCAAACACAAGAAGCAAATAGCAAAACACAAGAAACAAATAGCAAAACACAAGAAGCAAATAGCAAAACGCAAGAAGCAAAGAGCAAAACACAAGAAGCAAATAGCAAAACGCAAGAAACAAAGAGCAAAACACAAGAAGCAAATAGCAAAACGCAAGAAGCAAAGAGCAAAACACAAGAAACAAATAGCAAAACACAAGAAGCAAATAGCAAAATGCAGGAATAAAAGAGCAAAACACAACAAACAAAGAGATAGCCAAACACAAGAAGCAAATAGCAAAACACAAGAAGTAAATAGCAAAGCACAAGGAAAAAATAGCAAAACACAAGAAGCAAATAGCAAAACGCAAAAAAACAAAGAGCAAAATACAAGAAGCAAAGAGCAAAAAAAAAAAATGTCGCACCAAGGTTCCTAAAAAAATCAAGTTACAACATGAATGGTAAACTGTCTCAAAATAGGCCCGGTACTTGCAAGAAAAACAAATACTATCTGGTTTGTAACCAAGTTAGTTGATATTTGATAAGAACTGCTCAAGTTAGAGAGCGGAAAACTTCAGTGAACGCTGTCCGCTACCACAGGTGTTCCAATAAAATAAATACGTCCCGTTTCATGAGCGTTCAAAAAGTAGATAGCGTAAGACATGGAGCACATGATTTCCACAAACTACAAATGAGTTCACGGCCTCAGTTTAAGATCTTACTGATTTAATATCTTTAAAGCCCTTGTAGATGTCTTTATAGATTTTAGTCGATGTGTTCGTTATTGCTTTTAAAAAAGCGAAACTCAATATAGCAAACACATACAGCAAATGACAAAAAGGAAAGCGCAAAATGCAAAAAGCAAATTGAAGAAAGCATGTTGCACCGGGATTCCATAGGTATGAATTTCGCTATTTACATTTAAAAGCTGTTTCACCATTTTTTAATAGTAATTTAGATACCTTTTTTACATTTAGCAACATTTAGATTATGACACAAATGTATCCGATAACATAAAATTATACTGTTATTTTGCTGCACTAAACATTTTTTGACCGGTAACTTGATTCAGTATTATATCTTATGAATCTTTTGAAGATTACTAAAATTTCATTTTATTTTAAGGTTTTGTCACAATTTCAAAACCATATGTAAAACAGTTTACACTAAATATGAACTGGTACGAAAAACTTAATCAAGATTTGTGGGTTAAAAGGTGCCATAATTCAGGCAAAATCCTTGACACTGATACGAAAAACTTAACCAAGGTGTGACGACGACGCCGTTGTAAGTAGGATAGCTCTCCTTATTCTTCGAATACTAGTAGTCGAGCTAAAATGAAGATTTAGGGAGAGATTTTGCACACATTTAATAAAAATATAATCTATTAAACTGTAATAGAGGTATAGAGTAAATCCTGCCTTAGCGATCAACTGTATTAAGAAGCTAATAAACAAACTAATTTCAGCATGACTTAAGCAGTCACCTTTCTTAAAGGCCTAGATTCACTACTATATAAGTGCCCCCCCCCCCCCCCCCCCCCAAATCCAATATACAACTCCCATCTTATCTGCTGCTTATCAGCAATTATGTAATTGCAACTGATTAGAGGGCAATTAGCACAGCAGGGACCCCAACTAGACCATGAAGATGTGTGCAGTGGAGTTGAAAGAAATTAATTTTTCTTCAGTAAATGTGGAATGATAATAATAATAATAATAATTATTTTGATATTATGTAGATGATAATAACTATAACTTTACTGTTATAATAATGATAATAATAATAATAATAGAAATAATCATAATTATTATTATCATTATTATTATCATCATTGTTATTATTATTATATTATCATTGGTATATTATTATCATTATTATAATTATTATATTACATATAGGATGATAAAAGATACAGTAATAATATTGAAAATAATAATGATAATAAAACACAAGTATAGTGAAAACTTCCTGAGTTCTTTGTGCTGACAAACAATATTTTTGATTTGGAAATTGATTTTCTTGTATTCATGTAATCAACATTATTTGAATATAAAATTATTGTGTTCCATCTATACTCAGTTTTCATTTTCAGTATGTTGCCAAAGGTGACTTTTTTCAGGCTTTGTTTTGTAACTTTGAAATTCACATTCTGTTTTCACTTTAGACAAATGTTATTTACAGTATTCTGCAAGCTTTAGATGAGTGAAAGTCACATTTTTCAGAAATATCACAATTCTCCAGACGGAATTTGAAAAAATAAAAACTTGCATATTTCTTTAAGTAAGTTTCTCATTATTTCATTATTGTGAAAATAAGTTTCTGATTATTTTATTATTGTGTTTGATCAACAAATATTTTTTTTTACATAGAAATGCAAAAAAAAACTAGAATAACTTTAAAAGTTATCAATTATTCATTAATTTAAAATAAATTACATCGTTTCCCCTTCTCACTAATAGATACACTTGTAAGGTAGACTGACTCTCCAATAAACAATGACCTTGTTTATTGGAGCCATACTGTGATGGTCATTAGCCCCCAACTGTTCTGGTGAAGACAAAAATCCCTTGGCCCACTGCCAAAATCTAGGCCTTTAAGCAGTCCCGCTGAGTCGCTCCCTTTGATGGTTGCTTAAGATAGGTTTGCTATAGTCCCATTCCACTTTGTTTGATTATAGAGTAAGAACGCTGAAACTCTATTCTTTTGAATGGAAAGTACTTCAATAATGTTTTGATATATGGGCAACACCATCAGCCCTCATCCTTAGCCCTGATACTACAATTAGGGAGCTTATTTGAAAATGAAAGCGGAAGATCAAAAGTTTGAATTTGGTATCTACAATGAATTACTTAATTTGTTTGACACAAATATTATGGATAAATAAAGCTATGAAAACTAAAAGTGAAATACGCGTTTATACTTTTCAAGTACGATAAATTCGTATAAATTAATCGTACAATCTTGAACAATACATTGTATGTAAGGTAGCGATGGTAAGTGTATAAGCGTGTAATTAGACTCAACACCGCTGACCGAAAGAGGTTTAAAATTTTGATTGGAAAATTGTTTCGCTACTCTTCGTGGTATAAAATTAGCTAAAATTGTAATTAGACTCCACACCGCTGACCGAAAGAGGTTTAAATTTTAAATCGAAGAATTTTGATTGGAAAATTGTTTCGCTACTCTTCGTGGTATAAACGTAGCTAAATGCGTTTCCCATTTCTACAAGACGCTGTCTTCCGGCAATCTTTTGAATTTTACATCTTCCATTGAATCATTTCATTTACAGTATGAGACTGCTGTCTGTTTCTATTGGAGTTATCAAGTGCTTTTTATTTCTATTTTATTTCACAAATTCATTGACACTGCAACTTATGCCCATATTACCAAGTAATGAGAATCAAGCAACTAAATAGGCATAAAAACTTACTTTGCGGCATTCATTACGCTTCATACATTTTAAGATAATTTTTTCCACAGTATTGTATATATTGTTTCATTTAGCGTGTTTAGATTACGATGCAAGTGTTACTTAATGAGTAACATTTTTTTGACTGCAAAACTTGATTTAGTATTATATTTGGTAAATCGTTTGAAGATTATAGATATTTCGTTTCTTTACTTGCGTGTCTGAATCATGAAATAATATCTTAATATGTCAACCTGACATCAATTTATTGTTATAGTTGTAACATCATTTGTTGAAAATCACTCAGTGCACAAATTAAACTTCAGTATAGAATGTGAGTTGGTAGTAGGGTGGAAGGTAGCCTTCAGTGCTATACTTGGATTTTTAATTTTAGATACAGTCAAACTTGCTTGAGAGACCACAACACTCAATGACTCAGATAAAAATCCTACCTTGCATTCATCCATATATCTGTATGTCACAGCTTAGTGAAAAGTCATTTCAATGTAATATTAATCTTCGTGAAAAATACTGAAAAGTTTTTTTACAGAATACAAAATACAGAAAGCTTTATTCAGATTTGAGCCATAAGCTCTTTATCCCCACAACATGTACATACTAGTATTAAATCAAGGTTATCAAATATTAAAACATATTTACAATACATTTAAAACATAGTAATCACTATAAGTGTAAAGTAAATGTGTTATAATACAAAAAATAAAACATTTATCAATTATAAGATACAGGTATCATCAGTAGAAGGTATAGATAAATAATATGTACTAGGATATATACAATTTGAAATACTTATTTAATTTTCTAACGTATTTCTTCTTACTTTCAAAGCAAAGCTGATAAACAGGCTAAATTATTAAGTGTCTCTTTGTTTGTACATGACAAAAGTTTAATAAATTTCCACATATTTGGTCGTTCATAGTAATATCTGTCAATATAACGTTTTCTCAACATTTTATAACGCGGACAAACACATTTCGTATGAAACGCATCTTCTATGTCTCTAGAACCACAGACATCACAAGTTCTTTCACTTCTGTCAATCCTGTTTTGACCATAACGTCCAGTTTCAACTTTTAAATAACGTGCAGAGACTCTGAACTTGGTTAACAATGTTCGGTATCTTTTGTCACTAACAATACTGAGATAACTTAGTCTTGTTTCAGATGCTTATATACAATTAGCACCTGGTTACTTTACATAACAACACCAGTTTTCTTTATTATTATACAAACATATCGGTTTTCAACCGTTCATATACAGTGCTTATAATGCAGTTACTAGCTTTAATCACTTTAAACCAGTATTTCAATAGGTTTTGTTCTTTATACACACCTTTGAACACATCATTTCTAAAAAGTCATAATTATACGTACAGCATTTCAAAACTTCATTATAAGGTTTCTTTCAAAAATATATATCACCTAAAATTTACGAACTTATATCAGTTACACTTATTAATTGTTCGTAAGTATGGAATCTTCCCGTTTATACTTTTTTAAATAAATGTGTTACTTTTAAGATTTTAATTAACTAATAAGTATAACTTTATGACAACATTTGATCTTTTAGATCTGATATGTCATATGAACTATTTATCCAAGTGCTAAATTTCAAAAATGTAATATTATTTTAAGAAGATTGACAAAATATAATATTATGTATTAAGTACATTAATTTTGTTTTGCATTCCTGTATTGTATTTGTATATGCATAAACTGTGTTGCTTCTGTCAAATTTTCGTTTAACGTCAGCAATGCTAAAAGGTTTATACATGAACATATATACATTTACTCAACTAAAGATGTAAGAACCAAGCAAACGTGATCATATGCCTTTAAATTAGTGTTTTAGAGTGACAATAATCGCAAATACGTTGGCTATTTCGAAATTCTTATTTTTCTGTAGATCTTTATTAACTATATTAACTAAAATGTACGCGAATATTTTTAACATCATACATTTTTTCCGAAATCGGTATCTTAAAACATGTTTGAAATGCAGAAAAAACGCACGTAATGGCACCCTCGGGCCTGTATAGGAGAAGTAAATAGTTTCAATGCCGATCGCAAAATTCGAAATTTTCGATCACAAAATAACTAAATTCCCGATCGCATAGCGTTGTCTACAACATAGGCATCTAATTCAGACATGATAATTATGAACTTCTATCTCTTACCCTTATCATGCTGGTCACGAGTTTTTCTGCCTCTGCGACCAGTGTAGTTGATGATCAGCCTGCAAAGCCGTGCAGTCTGATAATGATTCACACTGTTCGCCGGTCAGTCAGTATCTTTTTGGTAAGCACCCCTTTTAACAGTAGATGGTACTGTCCAAATTGAAAGATGGACAAGTTCTTTATAAAAATTAAGCAGAGTATGGGTTAAAGAAGAAACTATCTACCTATTTCTTGCTGTTTAAATAGAGATCATTAAGCAGTTTATGTATTTTTGTAATTATATATCTCAGTCAATACACAGTTCAGTAGCAAAAAATAAATAAAAACAAAACAAAAACAAAAAAAACATGACCACGTTGTGCTGTAATTTAACTATTATCATCCTGTGTGCTTTTGTCTTGTATTTCATCATTGCATTGTTTTAGTATACACTTTCAACAATGTAAATTTAGTGTTACATGTAATATTACATCAATTTTACTGCACAGATATATAAAAATTACTGAATTACAAATTCTGCGAAATATCAATTATATTGCCGTTTGTTTTGAATTTGCCTATGACTTTTTTTCCAAAAATGACCATCAACAAAAGTTTCTATCCTGGAATATTGCTAAAAGATATCACATTATTTTATTTTTCACATGTTACTATCTGAAATGTAAAGTTTCAGACATGACACTATGCAAATGTATCAGAAATACTGAATTTCAAAAATACCTCTTCAAAATAATATACCAGAAATATCAAAAATACAGAGCAATTCATCCTCTGCGCTGCATTCGTGTCTTTTGGCGATGTATTAACAACATCATTTCTTAACATCTCTGGTACAGTTTCAGTCCAAAATTTAACTCTGTCTTCAAATAACTTAGATCCAGTGTGTAGTTGTTCTGTTAAGTTCATAAAAGCCATGTCCACATCATCGAAATAAGGCCATTTTTGTTCATGTTCGGTGTCTTCTTCTGTAGAACCAATATTGGGATTTCTGGCAGAAATTAAAAGAAAACAATATAATAATAATTTTGTAACCAACTAACACATGGAAAAAATGGCATTGAAAAGGAGTATGTCTTGACCATGTTTATAACTTATCTAAAATAATGCTTTATATTTACCACTTATGTAGCATTAAGATGAAAATGTCTTATGTTGAATTACTCTGAACAAGTTGCTATTTCAAAACGTATGACTTTTTTCCTAGAAGATACAAATACAAACATATTTTGATATACATGTTTCGAACTGACCTACAAGACATGGTAAAATTTATATGCAAGTTCAACAAATCCTGTGGTCGATTTCGATCTCTATAGAATAGATTTACACATTTCATTTTCAGTCGTCATAAAACAGTGCACATGTATATATTTTCATATGAATAATTAATTTAGCTATGCAAACTACGAGACCCTTTCAAGCCGTTAGTTGTTATATTATGTTGAAGATAAAAATTATATTTACCCTGATTTTGCAAAATTGCTCCAGTACGTCATAATTTGTTTTGACAATCCCATTTCAGCGGACGGTTTTTCGTGTGTGTCTGGATACATTGCTTCCAATCCGAAAACAAAAGGAAGTTCCCCAGCATGATTCGCGCCGTGCAACCATGGTGGACGGGACTGAATCCATGGATACGATGGTTGGTGGGTAAAAATATATTGATACGTGCTTCGATTTAGCTTGTTATTGGCAGCATGGGAAGATAAAGTTTTAATGGTTGGAATGATAAACTGTAAATCGGCATAAACATTTACAGCGCTTCGACCTTGTTCAGCTAGAGAATTACTTGAGACGGTATACTGATCACAAATAGCTCCGGATATTTCATCGCTTTTATCATAGCTGCTGAAGTAGCTTTCATGTACTGCTGGTGCTATAACCTCACAAAGGGCTTCTTTCGGTATTCCTTCAGAGATGTTGAAGCTATATGGACTCTGATATTTCATCATTCTCCAATACATCAGACCGCCTTCTGCATTATTTGTGCCAGCCATTATATCCAAACTTTGGAAGAATTTGTAGGATTCTAACTTAGTGTTCTTGAGAAGGTCGATAGGATCACCAACAATAAGGTCCCCGTCAATGACAGGACCGAGCCTTGATAAGAACGTTTCTGTTTGGTCCCAGCCGTTGATGGCATTGTCTTGCACTCGCAATATTTCTGTCGCAGGTTTCTTTCTCAAGCATTCAACCAGCTGACCAGTAGTGTTTGTTGAGCAATTCAAAAGATTACCAGCTTCATTAGCAACACGTCTTGAATCACTAGCCAGTGCTCTGGGACTATAAACCGTCCCACTTTGTGATATAACACGATGAAAATATCCCCTGTTTGATGAAATTATCGTCTGCAAACCAACGCTGTAGCCACCAGCAGATTCACCAAATATAGTAATTCTATTTTGATCACCTCCAAACTTTGCAGCATTATCGTGCACCCATTCAATGGCTAGTTTCTGGTCCCAGATTCCATAGTTCCCGGGAGCATTAGCATCTTCGGTCGACAAAAAGCCTAACAGACCGAGTCTATAGTTGATAGTTACTACGATCACATCGCCTTGAAGAGCAAGGTATGATCCATCGATAAGTGTTCCCTGACCAGCTGTGAACCCGCCACCATGTATCCAAACCATTACAGCTTTAGGTGCAGTTTTATTTATACCACGAGGCACGTAGATATTCAGATGTAAACAGTCCTCCGATATGTTCAAACTTTCTAAGAACAATGCATCATTTCCAAAAAAATTCTGAATACATGAGGGACCTAATTCGGTTGCATTCAGAACCTTTTCCCGTTTTTTATACCGTAAAGGCTTTTTGAACCTTAATTTTCCAATAGGTGGCTCCGCATATGGAATTCTTTTAAACTGGAGCACATCTTCGTTGTGGTACTGTTTCACAAGCCCGTGAACTGGACCATTGGTGGTATTGACAATTGGTGATTCTGTCGCGTTGATCAAAATTATGATGGATGTAAAATATAGTGTTAGGAAGTTAAGATTCACTCTGAAAGCAAACAGAATGAAAAATATAAAGACATCATGATAAAACTCATTTGTGTTAACATTTCTCTACATGCTATACATTGCTCGATATATAAACCAATGCATGAAACTGGCTTAAAACATATGATTACTAAAGCTACTTTTCATAGAACAGTTAAATTTCGTCTGCCGCAGACGTGGTCTAATATAAATTTTGTTTTTCAGTATCGAAGCAGCGAAAAATGTTAAAATCGGCGTACTTTCAAATATATCCGGAACCACTGCCGCCCACAGCACCAGCAGTTACAAAAGCAGCACAAATAGCCTCGCGCATGTGCGGACATTTGTTTCCGGATGTAAAAAAAACTGTCCTGAGAGCTTTGAAAAAAAAAACAGTACATATACAAAAAAATGTTAACGTTTATGAATGGACATAAAAATGTTAACTTTATGAATGGAACAAAACAAAGAAATATTCGTTATTAAAACTCACTTACATTTTCTCCCTCATCATCTGTTCATATTCTTGACAGTTTGTAAATATAATTTTAGTTCGTTTCAAGATATCAGATCACTTCAAAGTTCCTGTAATTGAATTTTTCAACACTTATTTGCCATCCTGTAATAAGTAGTTTCACTAAACAAGAATGGCGGTACTATTAAAGTTAAGATAATATAAATAAATTTAACAACATATCTTAGAAGAAATGTTTAAATTCCTGTATTCAAAATATAATTTTAAACTGGTACTTAATCCCCATTGAGTGATAAGAATGATATATTTCAGTTACATTCCAAAAAATACGGATACGCTGAAATGCAGCAGCGATATTGTTTGAATGATATTTGATATCACCATGATACGGTCGGCATCAACTACTTGTAGGACTTTAAGTTTAAATCAAAGCGCTCAAAGCACTGATGGTGGCTTATAATCAATGTGTAAAATATGTGTAGGTTACTAACCGAGTATGAGGTGTTCATGAATTGAAAATACCCGCGCTAGTGCGAATCATGTTACAGCACGACCGCGGGTATTTTCAATATATGAACACCGTTCTAGGAGGTAAGTAACTGACTTACACAACGTCATATTAATTTGTAGTTTTAATCAATTTATCTATTAATAAGTCTTTCCTTCCCCCAGTAAGAAAAAAATTATTGTGGGAATTTCTTTAACTTCAGCAGGTAAATGGTAATACGTAAAATGATATTAAAAAGTTTATGAACGTTCTGCATTGAATGTACATGCATTTATGTTAGCCGATTATTTGTTGGGAGATTTTCACTGTTTGATTTAACAGAAAAACAAACAACGCACCAATAAGTCAGACCGAGGAAAAAAAATAGAAAAATGGGTAACTGGCGAAACAAAACCGTTTTAATTTTGGTACATATATTTGCATCGACCCAGCCATATTCTTCTATAAATGAATTTAGCTGAAGTGAGCAGAATCTGCCTTAAAACAATTTGAACGTTTCAATATTTCTATTAATGAGAAAACGTAATGGAGGCAGGATTTTTTCGTTCTCATGTTTATACTGAAAGAAATTGAAATGTTCATATTTTGAGGAAAAAATCATTGAACTGTTAAAATTTAAAAACACTCTAATGAAATCAGAAATGTTTAGACCGAAAGAAATCCTACATCTAAAACCACTGTCAAGAAACTTAAATATTTATGAGATTTTTCTTAATTTTGAGAACATTTGAGACGAAAAGTGTAACCGTTAAAAAATACAAGTTTCCATCTAACAAATATCAATTACTTAAGAATAATGTGAGGACGAAACCATCGCCAATTTTTCACGGGAGATTAAGTTTAAAATTTAGTTAGATCTCAAGATCTTAATTTTAAAGCTGATCAAATCTGTTACCCGACGACTTGCTACAGATTGCCGTTTCAAAAAGGCAAGTATTGATATCATCGTTGCAGGTTCATATATGGCCCATTTTCACGAGCTTGTAAATTGATAAAATTGTGAGACAGTAGTACCACTTACTTAGACAAAGCGAACCTGCAACATTTGTCAGTTTGGGCGTCCTGTGGGTTTCCACTAGCCCGGGAATTCATTGATGTCTGTATATATTTTCATTCTCACTGTACGTATATATCTAAAGAGTGTATTACTGCGTGCTGTATAAAGCTATGATAACGAGGAACTTCTTATGTTCAAGTCATATTATTATGACTAAAGTTCTGTTTTGTTCTGTTCTGTTGATAAGTCGTGTTTTGTCAAACGAAATTATACCTAATACATGTGTTTTTATGCATAATAGATCCCACTACATTTGCGCTAATTAGTGCATTCATCTAATTTCTGATAGAATCAACGCCTAATGTAATCCATCACTGCTGATTATCGATTTTCTATAAATAGCCTAATTAACATTTGGTCATATTTTCGCGTGTTTGAAACGAAAACAAGATAATGATGTCGAAAATTCGGTAACATTCGTAGATCACTAGGGTTGCATTAATATAATATCTTACAATTTGATAGCTATGACGAACATTTAAGTTTATTCTGACATATTTGAAAATTGTTACAATTTGCTGGAAAATCTATGGTAGGTACAAACTTGTGAAATTGTCTATGGACCGGAAATGTTCGGAAACCTTCGTGATGTGTCTTTTCCGTTGAAATTCCGTATTTATTTTAAGCCATCTTTATCATATACATTGTGTCGGTGCGACGTTAAACCCAACAAAATAAAATAAATAAATTATCATATACAGTCTTATACTTCGGGTGTTATACATGTGACGCTGCGGTCAGGAAACAGGTTTCCCCAGGGTAGAAAAAAAATCAGAAATTGTTCTACGTTATAAGCTACGTGACCTCTAGGATAGTGCTATGGTATGATACGATGATAAGGAACAACCAATAGCTAAATATCATCGCTTCAGTTCAGGTGACATGAAGTCATCGTTTATTCACGTGACCATAAATTTGCATATTTGTATTCATACACGTGGTTCTTTTGATTAAAACGTTGACTTCAGTTTATGTTGATTTAAGTTGCCGAATTTACATCAAAAAGGGTATTAAGGCATACCTTGTAGCATTGCATATTCTGCACGTTGTGTAGATAATTGTTTATCTGGAAAGCCTGGAACTATTTTTGGTTGTTAGGATGGTCTTAAGAACTGACAAGATTTCTCAAACTTAGTATACTTTCTGACACTGGTGGCAGCAGCCACCAAACTTCCAGGACTTTTATATAAATGATTAACTAATCTTTCTTAACCACATTAGAGTTACTTTGTATATCTAGTTTTTGACCTGCCATGTTAACAAATACGTACAACTTGTAACTGATGCATGCGTGTTATTTAAACCTACTCGTTGAACTTTAGCGATGAGCATAATTGCATGACATATCTTTACTACCTAGCTATGTCTACATATGTTACACAAAGCACACCCAACACAGCCAGAGAGTCATGCATCGCAAAGTAGGCCCGCAAAAAAGCTTTAGTGGAAAGGTATAGCTTTAGCTTTAGTTTTAGCCTGTTATGCTGGTTGAACTGGTAATGCTAATGTCTTCTTATAATCTTAGTGTCAGTAATGTTTTATGTTGCTTTAAGGTGCTTTAACATGTATGTGATTTCTACTTATTTTGTTAGTGTCAGCTATGTTTTATGTTGCTTTAATGTACTTTATTAATGTGCTTTAATATGTACATTGTATGTGATTTCTTCATATTTTCTTAGTGTCAGCTATGTTTTAAGATAATATAAGATAAATTTTATTTTAAGTTGGGAAGACATATAACAATACAACATAAGCTCTGACTGAGCTTTTTAACCGAATACTGAAAACATGTACAAACAACTAGCAACAAACATATAAGAACTGTAAGTAAAATAATTTCATTAGTACATAGTTTAAAACAAATTACCACATTATAGTCTGCATAATTCATAAATACTAAAATAATATAATACCAGGAGTTTAAATAATTAAAATATAATTGTGTTAAGATTACATACTATCCTTAACTATACCAGTTGCACAAAAGAAATGCTAAGACGGTTTTAAAGAAGCAAGTATCACATGAGAGCTTATTAAATGTGAACTTAGTAACAGCTCCACTACTGGGTAAAGTTAGAGCAAAGAAGTATTTTTTACAAGTCTTTGGTTAGAGGAACCACCAAAATGCGCAATACATAAAGTAAGTGCAAAGAGATCACAGTATAAATATGTCTTAAAACAAAGAAGTATAAAATACATTTATTTTTATAGCTCTTTGCTTAAAACAAAATCAAAATTAGTTCTCAAGCAATCATGTCACAGGGCTCTTACTGACGTTCTCTTTTTGCTCTTTCTGGACACTCTGTACGACATTGGGTCTGAACAAATTGTTGATTTCCCAACACCAGGTGGAAATATCCTCGATATCTTTACAACAAACAGACCAGATCAAACCAATACCTGTAATCAGTGATCATGACATTGTCTTTCTGCAAGCATCTGCCAGAGTACCCAAGTAGAGACAGGTGAAACGCAAGATTTTACTTTGGAAAAACGCGAAGTCTGAAGAACTCCTAACACTAGTTGCCAACTTCTCCACAGACTTCACCACCCGTTACACAGAATACACAGATATTGATAGTCTCTGGGTCACTTTCAGGGATTTCTGTATAAAGGCTATCGAAGATCATGCCCCGTCTAAAACGACGTCCTCGCGATACAGCCATATGTCAACAGAAACATCAAGCGCCTATCCCACCAGAAGAAGGAGGCATACCGTAAGGCAAGACTCACCGATGACACTGAAGATGTTGAACGCTACAAGCTACTAAAGAAGCGATCACAGCGCGAATGTAAGACAGCATACAACACCTACATTCGTGACAGTATCTCCGGCGAAAAGGGTGGTAAAAGGCTGTTCTCCTACATCAAGGGAAAGCGTTGTGACATCTCAGGCGTGTCATCCCTTAAGAGTGATGGTGTTTCCCACAGCGACCCCAAGATCAAGGCATCCATTCTCAACAGTCAGTTCAGCTGTGTCTTTACTGAAGAGGACCACAGTGACCTCCCTAGCATGAAGAGTGACCCTTACCCAGATATGCATATCAGGGCTCAGACGCTCAGACACTATGGTATCACTGGATCACTCCTCGGCTGGATCCATAGCTTCCTTTCTGGCCGTAGCCAACAGGTACTCGTAGAGGGGCACCACTTAGCCTCAGCTCCCGTCACATCAGGCGTCCCCCAAGGTTCTGTCCTGGGACCTCAACTGTTTCTGCTATACATCAATGACCTGCCCGGTGTAGTGTGCTCCACCACACGTCTCTTTGCAGATGACAGCCTCCTATACAGGAAATTCAGGACACCGGACGATGCTACGGCACTACAGAGAGATCTTGATGCTTTACAACAGTGGGAGCGGGACTGGTTGATGACATTTAACCCTGCCAAATGTACACATCACCAAAATCGAAAACCAGACCCAGTACACCATCCATGGGCATATTCTAAAGGTATTCAAGAATGGGAGATATCTGGGTGTCGCCTTAATAAGATGACCTCTCATGGAAGCCCCATGTCGACGAAACAGCCAAGAAGGGAAACAGGAACTTGGCATTCCTGAGAAGGAACCTTTCAAGTTGTCCTGCTGACATCAAAGATCGGTCCTATACAATGACCGTGCGACCAACCCTTGAGTACACCTCTACAGTCTGGGATCCATATACCCAAGTCTCCATCAACCAACTCGAAGCCGTCCAGAGACGCGAAGCTCAGTTTGTCATGGGAGACTACCACACAAAAACCATAGCCGTACGTCTTTAGAAGATGTTATCTAATCTTGGATGGCAGACTCTGCAGCAGAGACGACAGCAGGCCAAGCTCTACATGTTATACCGCATCATATAAGGCCTCTTCGGCATTACTCCTGACACATGTATACGTGCGCCCAGCTACTACCGCCACTCGGGGCAACAGGGTCAGTTCCATCGTGCCATACCACACATATCACCAATATTTGTAAAAAAGCAAATTCAACTTTGGGATTTTTAAAACGGAACCTTAGGAATTGTGCCCAAGACTGTAGGAAACTTGCATATATTTCACTTGTCCGGTCTACACTTGAGTATGGGTCAATTATCTATGTTAAGGATATCAACTCCCTGGAGAAAATTCAACGCCACGCAGCAAGGTTCATTTTAAAAGACTACCACTCCAGAGAAGATGGGTGTGTTACTGACATGTTACAAAGACTCAACCTGGACATCTTGCAGGAAAGAAGACAGCAGGCAAGACTAATTTTTATTTATAAAATCATCAGGGGTATGGTGCCGGCAATCAACAAGACCAGTTATTTAACACCAGCACTTAATAAAAGACGTATACGTCCTAAAATTATAAGTGACAGCATCAGCTCAAACATCGTTGAAAAATTCTGCTTTAACCACTCAAACTGTTTCAAAGTAAATAACGCCAACTCAGAGCAATATATAGACATTTTTTTTATTAAGGCAGTGCAGGACTGGAATAAACTGAAAGACAATACCGCGTGCGCAGAAACAGTAGAGAGCTTTAAAACAGCTCTCACACATCGTTACTGAACGACCCCACTCACCCCGACGCGTTATACCAGAAGTGGTCCTTTTTTTTGTATGCCCTTTTCTCGTTATTCCGAGCCCCTTAACCGGTATTTCAGTGCTGGTCAGTAACAGCTTTAAAGTTTCAAAAGTGTTTTTGCTTTAGTTTGATACTCCAACATCTAAACTTAAAAAATCCCCATGAAGAAAAATTCTAAAGATTGTTGTAAATGAATAATCCAGGCTTTCACATGATGACCCTAACCCTCTGAAACAGCCAGATTCTTTCTCGTTGAACCGAGACTTGCGATCATTTGTACTAGCTCTGAAAAAATAAGGCTTTTTTTGAAAAAGTTCTTTTCTTGAAATTAAGAACAAATACATTATAGTGTTTGCGGACAAAAAAGTTTTAAAATATGTGGTTTCTGTTTTCTGTAAGAAGGTTATATATTACCCCAGTGATTTTAGATAAGCAAATTTTGTGCCAAAATTTTCTGTTGTGTATATTTCTATTTTAATGCAAGTAATATGCCTCTTTCTCGTAATTCCGAGCCTTCTCATTGATCCGAGCCTTTGGAAAACTTGCACTTGCAGCTATTTCCTGTTTCTAAATTTTATGTATGTTGTAAAAAATCATATGACAGATAAACAAAAGTAAAAAGAAAATAGAATTACTTGCATTAAAATAGAAATATACACAACAGAAAATTTTGGTACAAAATTTGCTTATCTAAAATCATTGGGGTAATATATAACCTTCTTACAGAAAGCACTTATTCTAAAACTTTTTTGTCTGCTAACACAATAATATATCTATTCTTAATTTTAACAAAGAACTTTTTCAAAAAAGCCTTAATTTTTCAGAGCAAGTACAAATGATTGCAAGTCTCGGTTTTAACGAGAAAGAATTTGGCTGTTTCAGAGGGTTAGGGTCATCATGTGAAAGCCTAGATTATTCATTTACAAAAATCCTTAGAATTTTTCTTCATGGGGATTTTATAAGTTTAGATGTTGGAGTACCGAACTATAGCAAAAACTCTTTTGAAACTTAAATCTTCTACTGACCAGCACTGAAAACCCGGCTTAGGGGCTCGGAATAACGAGAAAAGGGCATACTATTTTCTCTTTATTTTTGTTTAACTGTCTTATGATTTGCCACAACATACATAAAATTTAGAAACAGGAAATAGCTGCAAGTGCAAATTTTCCAAAGGCTCGGATCAATGAGAAGGCTCGGAATTACGAGAAAGAGGCATATACCCTACAGATACAGATACTGCCGTACCGATTACTTGCGCCACACTTTCAACATACAGTATGTGTTGCTTAAAATATGCTTTAACATTCACAAGTATGCAATTTCTTGCATTGTTTTCCTTATGTTGAGCTTATTTACTTGTGTTTGTCGGAAAATAGCTTTAATGTATAAGTTGTACGTATCCGACGTTAAAATTGTGTTGTGCTCTAACTTTTGCGCGTGTCTGTAAAAACAAGCGTCTGTGTAATTGCGCATGCGCACTTCCGAACTTCCCACTGTCATAATTGTCAAATATGGCGTCAGACGAAGATAAAGACACACTTTATTGCATTTGTAGACAACCCTACAATGAAAATGAGTTTATGATTGAGTGTGACATATGCAAAGATTGGTTCCACGGAAGGTGGGCTTAAAATGGACTTCAAATTTTCTATATTTAAGGCACAATTTATATGTAGGTCATCTTGTTTTCAAAACAAAGCTGCAAACAATAATCGCAGATGCTGTCGTAATTTTTAAATACAGACACAGTCTGCAAGAGGTCTGATAGATTAATACATTTGCTTATTTAAGTACCTGAATACACCATTGATTGATTGTTATTGTCATGCACACTTGTGTCACATGGCTGCTCTGACACTCTGTTTAGACAAGATAATGAAAACAAAGAATTACGAGGATGCATTTTTTAATAAATGTAGTGACAGTAGATTTATTAACACTTTAGCGATGGGAGTGTCCATCTACAGATCTTGAGGCCCAGGGTACGAGTCCCAAGGAACCTTGGTATTTTCTCTTCCAGGGTTTACTTTAAGGAAGTGGCAATTCTTACGGTTCCGTAGGAATAGCCTCTGAGGCTATTCTTACGGCTCTCCCATAAGAATAATGAAAAGTCCACTGATCGGATTGGCAGAAGCCATTTAACGTACATGTTTTTAGTAAACAGTGAGGTTTTTCTAATGTCCTTAACCAGGGGTCCTGAAATATTTTCAGAGTCTACTAGTCCACGGACAAGTTGGGCCCACAAATCCACTTGTCCGTACCAAAGAAGAACTTGTCCGTACTTTTTAGTTTAAAAAGGGAAGGATCAGCATTATCATTACTAAATAAACAAATAATACAAACATACACTTCTGTTGACTTCTATTTTGACTTATATAAAGTTTTTACGTTATGACTCGAACCATCCATTTGAAAATATGTTATAACTAGCAAACTAAGTGCCTAGAACATCCACTTGAAAGTATGTTATGACTAGCAAGTTTAGTGAGTAGAGAATAATTAAGAACACTTGAACACATGCCATTGACAAAAATAGTCTAAGTATGCCTAGAATTTCTACCCCGGTCCCATAACATTCACTGAATACTGCACTGGTCTTTCAGGGGTCCTGAACTAAGCTGTCCGAGTTGTTAAATGTCAGAACAATCGACTCGAAAAATTAAGCCACAAATTTTTGCTACTAAACTTTTTTACATAGCGCCAACCTAGCTAAATCAAAAATGAATGTAGATAACGGGAATCCCCAGACTGGCACTCATTTTCAACTTCACGGTATAATTTTCCAATAATGATCATTCATTGTAGTAAACCAGTCCACATGCCTATAAATGGCTGCATACATTTTGTTTTGATAATTTAAGGGTCATAAATGTTCACAAACAGATTAGATATTGCCTTTAGGCATGCGGAAATCACAGATGACGCCGATTAGTTTCGTTTTCATAAAATGTTTACCACGGAAATTTTACTTGTCCCCGGACAAGCCAGCTTCTAAAAACTGCTTGTCCGGACCGAGGAATCCACGAATCGGACAACTCGGACAGCTTATTTCAGGACCCCTGCCTTAACCATTAAAATTTAAATGCATTTTTGCTGGAAGTCATTAAAGGGATGGCTCACAGGCATGCAAGGATACAGTGCTTTACGGTATAGCGGATTTTAGCGTACAGGAGGGGTTGATAACATTTGTATTTAGACTTGAATTATTGTATGAATTTTCATATCATTCTTTTGCTGGCATGCAAACAGACATTCTGACATACATTTTAAAAATGTCCGCTTGTTGTGTTATTTTTCATATGTCATCAAATGGAAAATGAAGCTAACTGTAATATGTTCATTTTGATGCATTAAAGAAAAAATTTGCTGAAATTACATATAACTAGGTGGAATGCAATTTTCAACAATTGTTCATTTTTATTTCTTAACAAATAGCATTCATCAACTTTATGAGAATATTTAAGTATACATCCAGTCTAACAGAACACTACGGTAGAAAAAGTAATGGACTTGTAGCCTAGATTGTTGGTAAAGATAATGCTTGTTGGTCAAATATTTCTGTGTTTTGATGACATACTCCTAAACCTTAATGGAAGTGTATTTGTTACCTCTAGAATCTGATAGTTATTAGTAGACAACTGGTGTTTTTTCTAAGGGTCAAATTTGACCCATTCCCCTGTCTGAAAAGTATTTTCTTGTATTGACAAAAAAATCTGTTAAGACCAATAAAAAAGAAAGAAAAATAATTTTATTCTTACCAGAAGTCTTAGTTAATAGATTTAACGTGCTTCACACACTAAAAAATTATCTTATACAGGGCTTGACAAATTTAGTGAAACAACTCGTCTTCAGGGATGGAATTTAGCAGTCGAAATTCGAGTAAGAATAAGAAGTGCGAGTAGAAAATCATGGCATTCGAATATTTTCACGATCATTTTCGAAAATCAAGGGATTCGATCAAACTGTCCTTTTCTCTTTAAAAACTCCTTTTGGGTAGTTTATTTACCAATAATCATGTGACTGCTTGAGACGTTTGTCACTTTATACAAATGTAATTATCGTATATCTTAAGTGTCTAGACAATATTTAATTTCATTTTGGTCAGTGATACGCAAAGTTCTGCAGAAATGGAGAGGAAAATAACAAGTTGCTTTGTGCAAAAAAGGCTCGCGGAGACCGAAAATGCTAGCAACACCAGGGGCAGTGACCTGAAAAAACCTAAAACTTCCGAGTCTAATCAAAAGTCCAAAGAATCATGAGTACTTTGGTTTGTATCGTACTTTTGAAACCAGAAAGTCACCGGCCTGTCCGGACCGTGAACTTTTATATGAAACCAAACAACAACAAAACAATTTAATAAATAGCACATAAACAGCTTTAAATGTAGTGGAACCCATCATTTTGCTAGTGGAAAAAAATGGCACTAGCAAAAACTTGCTAGTGGGAAAAGATGTTAAATTCGATCCCTGCATCTTGCTATACGAGCTGCCTAGAATTTTCACTTCAACTTGTCATGCAGTGTCCGACAAATTTATCATTTTGCCAGAATTTTTTTCAGGTAGCCCAGCATTTTTTTTGTAGTTGCCCAGCAATTTAAACCCCGAAAGTTCTTCTTGCTCTATCCGAACCCGACTTACTGAGATGTGAGAATCAAAAGGGTCTGTAACAGTGTTTGGTAAATAAGTTTAAAAACATCAAAATAAACCCATGTGTTTGTTTCAGTTCCCCAGACACATTCATATCGTAATAGTATATATATATATATATATAGAGAGAGAGAGAGTATGAGAAAAATATATGTTCAAACAGTGTCAAAAGATTAATTATAAACCCGAGCGCTTTCAGCTTTTTAAAAAAGCCTTTTTCAGTATTTATATATCGAACTATACAGGCGGTATTTACGCTGTTGCTGTGTTGTTTTGATTTATGCTACCTTTGAAAAGGGCTTTTTCAAAAAGCCGAAAGCGCTCGGGTTTATAATTAAACTTTTGACACTGTTTGAACATATATTTTTATATATCGAACTATACAGGCGGTATTTACGCCGTTGCTGTGTTGTTTTGATTTATGCTACCCTTGAAAAAGGCTTTTTTAAAAAGCCGAAAGCGCTCGGGGTTTATAATTAAACTTTTGACACTGTTTGAACATATATTTTTTCTTATACTCTATAATTTTATCTTTATGTTCTTGTATCCTTCCGGGATCCAGTGTGTTTGAAAGGCATTTCGTTGATGTTTTTTCTTTAATACCAGAAATAAGAGTCTATATATATGTGAATGACAATAACTGTTTATTTTGATGTTGATATTGTCCAGATATTGTTACAGACCCCTATTGTTAAGAATGATGGAAAACAGAAAAAAGGTCAATATTTCATTCTCTTTATTCATAGAAATTTTAACTGGTACATTTGTACCAATTGACTCTTGTTAAATTTAGTGTTATTTCTAGAGCTCCAAAAAAAGCTTTTCTAGATGTTTACAGTTAAGTATTCATTACATTTATGATCATTGCATTAATTGTGAATACTTATTACTGAATAAAGTTGTAAATGATATCTTCTCAAAACCGTTACCAGTGTTTACCAAGGGTTTTTAAATTACTTTATATTTTTGTCAAAGTATTCAAGTCTTTTGCTTAGAAAATGTCACCAAGGATGTCAACTTATTCATATAAATATGAAATTGTGGAGGGCCTTTAAGTTTGAAACCAAGATCATGTTACAACATAATAAAAAGGTCTGTTTCAGGTTACGTTTTACACTAATATTTATCAAAATTCATGTTGTGTTGATTGGGTCTTTCATCAATATTTCATTAACAGAAACATGTTAAAACAGTCTGTAAAAAAGATATATATCCAAAATATACTATTCGGATACTGGTACACTTTCAGAATGTTGTGTGAAAGTGGTTTTCACTCAGATTACTTGACTCACTAATGTAAACCAGAGATAGTTCCTCAAATTTTGATGTTAATTATCATAAAAAATTAAACTGATAGCTTTTTTGAAGGGATTAATATGGAAAATTTGCATACGACATCGAGTGTTATTAGAATCGTGAACGGACATTCTAAACTCATATTTGCCTTCGAAATTCATTAAAAACTGGATTTTCTAGTTAAAATTACGGTAGGACCAGACTGCTTAGTTATATACTTATTATATAGTAAACAATGGTGTAATTTAAAGCTTGCATGAAGAAATTTTATAGGGCACTTTTCACGTGCTCGGTGATCAGCTGGCCGCTTACGGATAAGTCATTAATTGGCGAGTTTTTGTCGTGTTTTTCCTCTTTTTATGGATCAATACCCTTTATCAATAAATATTAACACTTCAATGATTCTTGTTATTTATGCACTCGCTGTGACGTAATTAGTAGATAAAAAAAATCAGCGGGAAGAGTGAGACTGTTTCTGCAGCTACCGTTGATAATGGGCGGGGTTAAATATAAACTAGTTTGAACCAGTTACGACCGGATAATCGTTACACATGGTCAGTTGTTGTTTATTGCAAGCTGAAATCGAGTAACTGACCGGATAATATATTTGTAAATCAATAATGATCGGGCTACTGATGCTTTAGATTTATGGTTGCCCGGCGGGCTTACTTCCGGATTTTTTTGGTAGCCAGACGAAAATTTCTGGTAGCCTGTGGGCTCGGGGCAATTGATTTGTTGGACACTGTCATGTTACAGTCTGTTCTTGCCTTACCTTTTTATACGCCCGTTTAAAAAACGGGATGTATTATGGGAACGCCCCTGGCGGACGGGCGGGCGGCATCCACAGACTTTTTCTGGAGCATATCTTCTACATGCATAGAGGGATTTTGATGAAACTTGGCACAGTTGTTCACCATCATGAGACGGAGTGTCATGCGCAAGAACCAGGTCCCTAGGTCTAAGGTCAAGGTCACACTTAGAGGTCAAAGTCTTCATGCATGGGGGGATTTTGATGAAAGTTGGCACAATTGTTCATCATCATGAGACGGAGTGTCATGCGCAAGAACCAGGTCCCTAGGTCTAAGGTCAAGGTCACACTTAGAGGTCAAAGGATACAAGAAAGAAAACTTTGTCCGGAGCATTTCTTCTTCATGCATGGAGGGATTTTGATATAACTTGGCACAAATGTTTGAACCACCACGAGGCGGAGTGTCATGCGCAAGAACCAGGTCCCTAGGTCTAAGGTCAAGGTCACACTTAGAGGTCAAAGGATACAAGAATGAAAACCTTGTCCGGAGCATTTCTTCTTCATGCATAGAGGGATTTTGATATAACTTGGAACAAATGTTCACCACCACGAGACGGAGTGTCATGCGCAGGAACCAGGTCCCTAGGTCTAAGGTCAAGGTCACACTTAGAGGCCAAAGATCAGATACAAGAATGACTTTGTCCGAGGCATTTCTTCTTCATGCGTGGAGGGATTTTGATGTAACTTGGCACAGTGATTCACCATCATGAGACGAAGTTTCATGGGCAGTTCCCTTCTTTAGAATTACTTCCCTTTGTTGTTACTATAAATAGCTTATATTGTAACTTTTTCATTACTAGTCGTAGCGAAAAATTGAGACCACTTTTCTGAGTACAAGATGCATGCTACATCCAATTTTGAGGTGTATTTTGACCAATCTCTACCTGGTAAAGATTTTTTTATGGACTTCCATTTGTTTTGGATTTTTTTTTTTTTTTTTTTTTTTTTTTAAAGATTAACTTCCCTTAGTTGTTACTATAAATAACTTATATTGTAACATTTTTATAATTGACAGTAGGGAAAAAACAAGACCACTTTTCTGTGGTACAACATAGATATAACTTTCCAATTTTAGGTGTATTTTAAGGTATCTCTGCCTGGTAAGGAGTTTTTTTTGTGGACTTAGAAAAACAAAAGACTTACAATGATTACTAAATAACCACAAAATTAAAACTCCATTTGCAAGTACAGGTGCTAGAGTAAAGAAATTTGCTGTGATGGGTGTATATTGTGACATTCTGGCACTCTGGTTGATTTTTACAAACAGCATTTGTGTTACCGGCTGTCGAACATCTTGCTAATGCAAACACAATGCCATACCAGAACTGAGGGTGAACAAGAGTTAAGAACAAGAAAACAACTTCAATTTTTAATCCCACAAGTGGTTGGGGGTCATAGGAATGGTCTTCGTCTGTCTGTCGGTAACATTTCGTGTCCGCTCTGTATCTCCTAAACCCCTTGAAGGATTTCATCAAACTTGGATCAAATGATCACCCCATCAAGACAATGTGCAGAACCCATGAGTCAGCCATGTAGTCTCAAGGTAAAGGTCACAACGCAAGGTCAAAGGTTCTAGCCTTCAATTTTGTGTCCACTCTGTATCTCTTAAACCCCTGGAAGGATAATCATGAAACTTAGGTCAAATATCATCTCATCAAGACGAGGTGCAGAACTCATGTGTCAGCCATGTTGGGTCAAGGTCGCAACTGGGGGTCAAATGTTTTAGGCTTCCATTTTGTGTCTGTCCTGTATCTCCTAAACCCCTTGAAGGAATTTTAAGAAACTTTGGTCAAATGATCACCTCATCAAGATGATAATTATGCAGAACTTATGAGTCAGCCATGTCGTTTCGATGTCACTACTCAAGGTCAAAGGTTTGAGCCTTCAATTTTGTGTCCACTCTATATCTCCTAAACCCCTTTAAGGATTTTCATGAAACTTGGGCCAAAGGATCACTTCATCAAGACAATGTACAGAACTCATGTGTCAGCCATGTTGGGTCAAGGTCACAACTGAGGATCAAATGTTTTAGCCTTCTATTTTGTGTCTGCCCTGTATCTCCTAAACCCCTTGAAGGAATTTTAAGAAACTTGGGTCAAATGATCACCTCACCAAGATGATATGCAGAGCTTATGAGTCAGCCATGTTGGCTTAAGGTCAAGGTCACAACTCATGGTCAATTGTTTGAGCCTTCTATTTTGTGTTCGCTCTGTATCTCCTAAACGTCTTGAAGAACTTAAATGAAACTTAGGTGAGTTGATCACCTCATCAAGCCAATGTGCAGAACTCATGAGTCAGCCATGTTGGGTCAAGATCACTACTCTAGGTCAAATGTTTGAGCCTTCATCTCTGCTCTGTACCACCTTAACCCCTTGGGAAGGATTTTAATATGACTTGGCTGTAATATTCCTCTTATCAAGACAGTGTGCAGATTTCAAAATTCACCCCTGCCAACTTAAGGTCAAGGTCACAACTCAAATGTTTAATGGTTCCTTCCAGTACAATCAACCTTTCACTATCCATAACAGTGGCGGGGAATATAGCTGCCTTTCAGACTGCCTTGTAGATCTTTTAGCTGTCTGGCTTATGCATGACTCCGTTTTAATTAGATTTAATTATATTTTGGTAAATGTTCCTCTCACCTGGAGCCAAGTTTTATTGGTATTTACCAGTGGACGAGTGGATTTGTCAAGCCGTGTTATATCTTAATATGGTTTCTTAGATCCCCCCTCCCCCCATTCAGACCTCCTTGGTCTCCACCAAGGAATTCTGCCAAACACACCCACAGATCCCTGCAACAACAGACTATTACAAACATGTGTTCTTCTCATTTTTATGCCCCCGGGATCTACTGATGTGGGAGGCATATAGTGATTGTCCTGTCCGTTCGTCCATCCGTACGAGGTTAACCAAATGGGACCGTTTCGTCTAGCATCAATACCCCTATCTAGAATGACTTGATACTAATGCAGATGTAACCTGTGACCATTCCTCATCTTCAGACATCACCTGACCTCAGTTTGACCTTGAACTTGACCTCGTTTTGGACTTGGGTTGCTTTGTATCGACAAGGATGCCACGGGGCATCAGGCATTTATTGAACGCAGCTCCTTGTTTTTTGTTTATTTGAATTGATCTCACCCTCATCATGTTCCTTTCCTATTGCTTTGAGCGATTCGGTGCAGCAATTAGGTACATTGTACTTGGCTTTATATTAAATACCATAGCCTTACCTGCCCACTATTAATAAATTTAAATTATTACACTAACTTTTTATGTTCCATTTTTCATCGAAATTTCTGTGTGACTTGACATATGAAATGTTTTTATATATTTATATATTTCAGCTGTGTTGGTATTCTAGAGCATCAGGCACCAGATATAGAAATCTACCACTGTCCAAATTGCCAGACAGATCATGGACCTTTAGTCTGTAAGTCTGAAGTTACAACATGTATTTTCAATTTTGTATTCTTACTACATTAAAATTTTCCTCAATTCTGATATTCTGGTTTAGTTCAGTCTCATTGTGAAGGAAGTACAAAAGTTTATCTTGATTAGTTTCAACACCTACCCCTCACCACTGTTGGTTCAGAGTCTGTGTTTTGATGTTAGAATGTCATCCAGCTCGCTTACGAAAGGTCAGTAATTCTATCTAGCAAAGTTCCTGAATTGTGGCCAGGGCACTCTTTTGGCCGTTTTTGTGGCCGAATATGGGCCCCATTCCCCTCATAAAATAGTATTTTTTTCCCTTTCTCAGAAGAAAATTCCCCTCGAAAACAAAACAAAAAAGAACTGTCTTTCAAGTGGTTATATTATAGTGCCTCTTAGGAAGGTTACTGCTCAGCTGCAATATAGTTACATTTGTTATAAATGATTGAAAACAGTATTAGTAAGTATACATTTGATAGAAATGATTGAAAAACAGTATTAATAAGTGTGAAAAGTAGTAACATATATAATGACTAAAATTCTCCTTTTCGTCTTAAAACAACGAAAAATTGCCCTTCCTGTGGGTATGGGTACCTGTCCCCAAAAGTTGGGGTCCTGGTGGCTGACATGTCTTATAAAATTTCACTTCCTTGGGTTGATAAAGTACAATGTTTTACTGTCAAGTTATTACATTTGCAAAGTGTCTCTTGAAACTGCACACCCACTTTCAGGGTGAACTTTTTCAGCATGATTTGGTATAGAATGACATTGAAAATTAAAATAAAGTGAGTGGATCAAATTGGTAAGGAGGCATGAAAAATGTTGATTTTCTCCAGTATTTAAAAAGTGTTAAAACAGTTCATTACCATTTCTGTTATTTATAGGGATATCTTTCAAAATTGCTACAAGTTTGTGACTCTGGTTAATTTCACAGTGCCCACATTTTATATTTTTTGAGAGAGAGAAAATGTTCCCTTTAAAACTGAATATTTTGTTTAAAAATATAGAAATTTCACAAGAACCTTATGATCAGTAAGGACGTTTTTCATTTTCAGTAAAACAGAGAAGAAATTGGCACAGACATGACTACTCAGACAGTGGAGCCACAAAGGTGAGCAGTTTACCTAGAAAGTAGACTTCTTGTTACAAACAGCTTTTGATGAATATTAGAAAAGTAATGGTCTCTCATGGCTTAATAACTTTCATTGGTTTGCTGATTTATGGATTAATGTTGAATGACATAAAATGGGAAATCACTATTCTGTCTAGAATGAAATGAACTCATGTTATCTTAATCTTTTGTCGGTTTTTGCATTTTTTTTTTGTCAGTAAAATGTTGCAAGGTGAGACCTAGCAATCTATAGTGCTGTTAGTATTCAAACAAGATAAACATTCTAGAAAATCTTGATATAAGCTCTTTTCTTATTCTAGCATAAAACTGCCGTTTAAATTTTTTCAGGGGTTGTTTTAAAAGAAGAATTAATGTCTCACAAGTTTGCTTTGAGCCTATTAACACAATTTTTTTACACAACAGTAGATAAATGTTTTGTGTCAAATTAGCACATAATTCAAATGACAACAATGTAACCAGACAGTGCTGATGTTCTTGTCTGTGTCAAAAACATTAGAGGCAGTTTATTCAAGTTTTTTTTTTTTTTTTTTGCTTTTTAGCTCACCTGAGCACAAAGTGCTCATAGGCGAGCTTTAGTGATCGCCCTGTGTCCGCCGTCCGTCGTCAATAATTTGACTTGATGTACATAATTACCATAATGTCTTGTGTAATGATTACAATAAAATTAAACTAAATAGGTCAGATGAGCTATACAGGGCCTTCATGGCCCTCTTGTTATGTTTTATGCTAGAATAAGATGAACACGTGTTTCTTATTTGTTAAAACATCAGCAAAATTCCTTGAGATAAGTTGGTACTCTCACCGTACAAAGTCAAGGCATTAGTATTCAGCATAGATTGTAACATGGAACCACATTATTTCTGAGAAACATTGTGAAAAACTGCAGGGACAACAACATTTGATTCTGACTTTCTTACTAGATTTTGTCGGCTATGTTCTACTTGTTTGTATAATGGTTCTATAGAAAATTATGAAATTTTTCCTGTGACTCCATAAGGGCTCGGGGGAAAATCTAGGCATATTGCATCCACTGATCTGTATATTTTAGATAGCAAAATGCTTCCTGATAACTATATATTATTGTTTACAAATTTATCTTTTTCAGGCTGTACAGACTGGGACTGTTGTGTTTATCAAAGAATTAAAAGGAAGGACTTTTCCCTCGTTGGTTCTTTTTTTTGTTACATTATACTGCACATGTATTTAATCACATTTATTAACTACAAAGAAATTCTTGCTGAAATAAAATACTGAAAATGTAGACTTTTAATTTTCAGAAGCTGATATTCATCTTAAAGACCCTTTGATTTCACACAATTTTTATTAACATTTCAACATTATAGCCATTATTGTATTGACAAATTTGAAGTAAATTTACTTGTCCTGATGTTTGTGGAATACAAGAACATCTTGTTTGCAGGGTATCATTTCAGTGTGAAATTTTAGTTTTCAGTTACCAATTAGCAAAAAATTATTTTATTTCAGAGCTGATGAAATACCTTTGTTGCGATTGCCTGGTAGTGCTATTGGCAAGACATATTTTGACAAGCATGGTTTCGATATTCCATTGTTGTTTGAAAGTACAGAAGACCTTGGTATGACATTACCACCTCCCACTTTCACCATTCAGGATGTGGAAGATTATGTGGGTAAGTCAGAGCTTATTTTAGGTACTAAGATTTTTGAATATTGAAAGTTTATATGGCACTGTACTGCAGTTCCTGGACTCCCAAGACAGTATAAATTGAGCCGTGCCATGAGAAAACCAGCATAGTGGCTTTGCTACCAGCATGGTTCAAAACCAGCCTGCACATCCGCGCAGTCTGGTAAGGATCCATGCTGTTCGCTTTCAAAGCCTAATGGAATTAGAGAAACTAATAACAGACAGCATGGATCTTGACCAGACTGCGCAGATGCGCAGGCTGGTCCGGATCCATGCTGGATGCAAACCCACTATGTTGGTTTTCTCATGACACAGCTCAATTCATTTTGAATGCCTTCTCTTGCTTATTTTGCTGACATTCTGTAGGAAGACTCTGTTGTACTATATTTGGTCAGAGACTTTGGTTTTTCATATTGAGTACCATCTTATTTCATTGTAGTTTTGCTGAAGGAAGTTCATACATTGAAAGAAAACATGATTATGAGCATTGTGTTTTAATAGAAGGAGAAATGAGCCATGCCATGAGAAAACCAACATAGTGGGTTTGCGACCAGCATGGATCCAGACCAGCCTGCGCATCCACACAGTCTGGTCAGGATCTATGCTGTTCGCTTTCAAAGCCTATAGCAATTAGAGAAACCGTTAGCGAACAGCATGGATCCTGACCAGACTGCGCAAATGCGCAGGCTGGTCTGGATCCATGCTGGTCGCAAAGCCACTATGTTGGTTTTCCCATGGCGTGGCTCAAATTGTTTTAATGAAGGGAAGATGAAGACATGTACCAGATATACTAGATATTGAAAGTTATGACCTTATCGTAACTCTTAGTGCAAAATGCTAGCTAAGATAATAATTCTGTCATTCAGTGCTGGTAAGGAATCATTCCCCAAATTGGCAAATCTTTGAGAGTTTTGATGAAACTGGTATGGTATTTTGTGTTATTGAAGAGCTTTAAGTTGCGTCTCTGTATGAAACAGGTTCAATGAGAGAGATTGATGTTATAGATGTATCGAGACAAGAGGACTATAAAATGTTGATGAGGGAATGGACAGACTATTACAACAGTCCAAACAGAGATAAAATCTTCAATGTTATCAGTTTAGAGTTCTCAAAAACCAGGTATGACAATAACAGGATTTGAGTTTGAATGAAACAATAAAATGGCTAGAGCTTTCATGTACATACAGGATTTCAAAAATCAAAAATTTCTAACACACTAATTAGCTGGATGCATTTAAGATACGCTTTCAGAACCTAAATCTAAGGTAAGAAATGTGTAGAATACATGTGCAATTCATAAGGAGTTTCTGGCATGTAGGTGTAAATGCAATATGCATGCATCTTGAAACTCAACTTCGGTGTTTTTAGCAGTGGAATGTTAAGGCTTAGAAATACGCCTTGAGAAACAAAAATGAAACAACACCAAATCATTGAAAGAAAGAGTTACTTAACTCGAAAATTGAACAGCATGTAAAACATGTATATTACTTTACGAAACAAGTGTCAGTATACTGATATAAACATTAAATTCCAAAAAAGGACTACCTAAAGGGGCCCCACTTCCGGACAGTCAGACGCCTTTAAAAACACCATTTTCAAAGAACTGTTACACATGTACGTTTTGATGCATTTGCAATAGCGTGCGAGTGGTGAAATTTCATATAACAAGGTGGAAGACAGTTTTCAATAATTGTTTATCTTTTATTTCTTTACAAATGGCATTCATTTTCAAAGGGAGACAACTTTTTCTCAAAGAATACTTAAAATATTTGGAAAAAATGTCTCCCTTTGAAAATGAATACCATTTTGTACTTAAAATATTCGGAAAAAGTTGTGTCCCTTTGAAAATGAATACCATTTCTAAAGAACTAAAGATAAGCAATTGCTGAAAACTGTGTTCCACCTTGTTATGCGAAATTTCACCACTCGCACGCTATTGCAAATGCATCAAACGAACATGTGTAACAGTTCTTTGAAAATGGTGAGTTTTTAAAGGCGTTTGACTGTCCCGAAGTGGGGCCCCTTTAGGCAGTCCTTTTCCGTAATTCAATGTTTCTGTCAGTATACTGACACTTGTTTCGTAAAGTAATATACGTACTTTACATGCTGTTCAATTTTCATGTCAAACAACTCTGTCTTTCTATGATTTGGTGTTGTTTGATTTTTGTTTCTCAAGGCCTAATTCTAAACCTTAATGGATGCTGTATCATATTCTACTTTGACTGTATAATATCCCAAACAGAAATTTAAAGTTGTGATTGTGTTGGGAATCAGTGTGAATATTTCCAACCAGATCATGTTAATACTGTCACACTGTAAAAGTAATCATGTAAACATATTACAGATTTGTTACTATTTACATGCATGTAGAAATAGTTTTATTAGAAAATGACTATCATTAGACTATTTCTAGGTGCCAAGTCATATACAGTAGAATTTTGTTTGCTTAAACTCTATTGACTGTAAAAATCTGTTCGAGTTATCGGCAGTTTTAGCCATTGAACATGTACATTATATAGAGATTCTAACGGGGCCTGATGATGATTTCCAGCAAAAGGTTGTGTTCGAATTATCCAACTTAGGGTGAATTGTAGGTTGTCTGTAGCTTTTTGATTGGTACTATTGATCAGCTTAAAATTGAGGACAGATTATTTTCTTCAACTTTTTTCATCTGTTTTATATATATTTTGATATAAATTGATATTATATTAAGTTGATAATCCCTCACTTGGTAGGTTGTCTGACCTGGTTAACGTACCAAGAGCAGTGAGGGAGGTGAGCTGGGTATCTAATGGAGTCTGGCCAGAGACGCTACCTGATGACTGTACATATACGAAACCTGAGGTACACAAATACTGCCTGATGGGTGTGCGAGATAGCTTTACAGATTTCCATATTGACTTTGGTGGAACTTCTGTTTGGTATCATGTGCTCAGGGTAAGTTTTTAACTTGCATCTGTTTTTGAAGTTTTTCTGTATTTGTGTTTACTTAGATGGAAAATTTCAAAGTGTGGAACCAGATGGTTTTTTATTGAGTCGGCTGACAAGTCCTTGCTATCCAACGATTCTCTAAATGGACCAAATAACACAGTAAAGGGATGTAGTTCCATTAGATTTCTCAAACTTCAAACAGTTCACTGCATGAATGAAGTTAAGTTGTGTCAATTCCCTTTGCTATGACCAATATACGATGTAATATGTCATATTAATGACTTGTAATTGTGCAATTCTCGAATGTAACTCATTAAGCATGAATGTGCATTTTAAGAATTGGGCAGGCTTACAAAGCTTGGGTAACATCCAGCGAAAGACAAAAAATAGTTCCAGCAGGGCTCCAGATAAGATGCGTATTAGCGTAAATTACGTATAGAAATAATGCAAATACGCATGTCTAATAATTTCTAAGCGTATATTAAATTACAGAAACGCACACAATGCTTTTTTAAAAACAAAATCTGAATCGTCTGGATGCGTTAGGTAACATAGCCGATCAGTCTTAATTCTCCCACATTGAACGTAAACATGCATCGTATGATTTCTATAAACTTTGCGTGGGTTGAATTTTGCAGTCAGTAAACAGATAAATTATCGGAAGAAGAAGCTCTTACTGGTTTGTTTAGTTACTACTGATATTAAAAATGATTTTAATTCTTATTTTTCGAGAAATAAACAAATCGGCAAAACATTAAATTGTATTTTCTTGTAGTTTTTGAAATCAAAAGTAGATCGTCTATGTTTGGCGAAACGAAACAACTTTTTTATGAAAAGATTTAAATAGTTTGCCAAACCATTCTTATATATGTCTGGATTGGATCTCTTCTGATGTATTTAAAAAAGAAAATAATGAAAGAAAAACTACCTGTCAGAAAATCAAAGCAGACATTTTACGACTGCAATGTACATGTAGTTTTTATTTATCTATTGTTGACAGGGAGAGAAAGTTTTCTTCTTGATTCGTCCAACAAATGCTAATCTATGCCTGTATGAGACATGGCTTAGTGCATCCAATCAAAGTGAGCTTTTCTTCGGCGATCAGGTTGACAAATGCTATAAATGTGTTGTCAAACAAGGACACACTATCTTCATACCAACTGGATGGATCCATGCTGTCTTTACACCGATAGATTCCCTTGTTTTTGGAGGAAATTTTCTTCATAATTACAACATTCCTTTACAGCTTGAGTAAGTTTTCAGTTAAATAGATATGTTTCGTATACATGTGTTTGTATGGTTAAAGATGGCTATGGCAGTATATTCAGTCATTGAAGCCAAAAATAATAATTTTAAGATAATTACTCTTGAACAGTTGGTGTTGAAGTTAAAGTTAAATACAAGAATACGTACATTCCAATAGACTAGGTGAAATTACCTGAAGTCTGTCACTTAGAGTAGTTACTTTAAGACAAATATTTTAATGTGTATGAATCATACATTTGATATATTTCTATAAAGTTATCTGCATAGTTTAAAATCAGAAATGTTGAAGAGTTAATTTTAGATAAAATTCAGCTTAAAATTAAACAGAATAGGAAATATCAGAAACATAGCTTTACTGATTGTTATACTAACTATTGGGAATATACCTTATGCAGAGGCTTTGATGAATAAAATGATTTTTTTTTATTTTCATTATTTGCATTTAAAACAGTGAATAAGGAAATTACTGGTAGTTATTTCTGTGATAATCACAAAAATATATGTCCGGTGCATACATTAAAGGTGATTGATTTTTCAGTTAATGTGTTTCACTCAGATAATTGATTTTTTATCTCTTTTTACATTTTGATCAGGGTTTATGCAATAGAGAAACGGGTGAAAACGTCAGAGAAGTATCTGTTCCCTTCGTATGAAACAATTAATTGGTATGCGGCAAAGCAGATCCTTGACACAATGAGAGGTAAAATAGTTTGTTGCAAAGTTTGTATATTTTCATGCCCATTTTGGAAAAGGAAGGCATTATATTGTTTTCTCTTGTCCGTCTGTCTGCTTGAACACTGGTTTCTGATCAATTATTGTTATTAGACAACTTAGTTACCGTAACTTGCTTGCATATTGTCAGAATTATGGCCTTTTTAGCTCGACTATTTGAAGAATAAGTAGAACTATCCTGCTCACTACGGCGTTGGCACCACACCTTAGTTAAGTTTATTAAACCAGTCCATATTTTGACAAAGTCTTTTGAGATAAAGCTTTGAAACTTTCAACATACGTGTACCATCACCATGTCCAGTTTTAGGCAAGAGTGCATACCTTCATCAAGGATTTTGGCTGAATTATGGCCCCATTTAACTTAAAAAGCTTGGTTAAGTTTTTCATTTTTAGCATTGTTTATTATAACAGTCCCTATCTGTAGGCTAGAGTACATAACTCTGTCAACTATTTTGGCTGAATTATGGTTCTTGTTGGACTTGGAAATCAGTTAAGTTTTTCATAACAGTCCATTTTTAGCTCACCTGAGCCAAAGGCTCATGGTGAGCTTTTGTGACCGGTCAATGTCCGTTGTGCGGTGTCAGTCGTTCGTCGTGTGTCCGTCAACATTTTCGAAAAAAATCTTCTTGAAAACCACTAGGCAGAATTACACCAAACTTCACAGGAATGAGCCTTGGGTGGTCCCCTTTCAAAATTGTTAAAAGAATTTCATTCCATACAGAACTCTGGTTGCCATGGCAACCGAAAGAAAAAACTTTAAAAATCTTCTTGTCCAAATCCACAGGGCCTAGGGCTTTGATGTCTGGTGCGTAGCATCATCTAGTGGCCCTCTACCAAAATTGTTCAAATTAACCCCCTAGGGTCAAATATGGCCCCACTCCGGGGGTCACATTGTTTATATAGACTTATATAGGGAAAACTTTGAAAATTTTCTTGTACAAAACTACATGGCCTAGGGCTTTGATATTTGGTATGTAGCATCATCTAGTGGTCCTCTACCAAGATTGTTCAAATTATTCCCCTAGGGTCAAATATGGCCCCGCCCCGGGGGTCCCAATTTTTACATAGACCTATATAGGAAAAAAAGTTTAAAAAACTTCTTGTCTGAAACCACAACACTTAGACCTTTGATATTTGGTTTGTAGCATTGTCTTATGGTCCTCAACCAAAATTGTTCAAATTGTACCCATTGGGTGAAAAGAGGCCCTGCCCTGGGGGTCCCAAGTTTTATATAGACTTATATAGGAAAAAGCTTTAAAAATCTTCTTGTCTGAAACCATACGACCTAGGCTTTTGATATTTGGTTTGATGCATTGTCTAGTAGTCCTCTACCAAAATTGTTCAAATTATGCCCCTCGGGTTAAAAGAGGCCCCGTTCTGGGGTCACTTAGTTATTATGCGAGTTATAAAGGAAAAATACTTTAAAAAATCATCTGATCCTATTTCCAAGACTGTTTAATTATAAACTGTGACCTTGACCTACAGACCTACTTTCTTTTTTTTTGAAATACAGCCTTTAAATTTTGATGACATACACAGTTTTGCACACAAATCGTAAAACTGAATTTCATTGACCATGAATGTGACCTACTGACTTTCTTAATATTTTATCATGTGTTTGACATTTGAAACATGTAGCTCATATTACTCAGGTGAGCGATCCAGGGTCATCATGACCCTCTTGTTTGCCTATGGCTTTGAAACTTTGACCATTTGTTTACCATCATAGTCTACATATGTAGGCAAGACTACATAGCTAGGACAAGGACTTTAGCCTAGTTATGATCCTTTTTTGACATAGAAACACTATACACTTAAGTTAAACTATATTATACACTCAATGCATGCGGAAATCAAATAGTTGGGAATTAATGTAGATGGAACTGTAGTGTATTTTAAAGTGGTGTCGATTTAAAGTATCAACTTCCAGTGCGGAGTAAACAACAGAAAGGTCTCTTTCTATGAATGTAAAACGTGAACAAACATACACTTTCTTAAACCAACTAAAATGAACCCCAAAACATAGATAAAGGTATATTTAAAATTCTATTGGATTCGGTACTGTAGCAAGGGTGAAACCAAAGCAAGCCATGGGAGAGAAAAAAAAAAGAAGCACTGGAATGCTGAATATTGAAACTGGATTGAACTGCATACAAATTCATGGGGGTTACACCCAATAATATAAAACTGATTTCTGATTTTTCACATTTACAAATTCTCAGTAGGAGTAAAATTACTCTTAGTAAATTTCAGATTTTACAATTTTACTCATTCACAAAAATTATGATACATAAATACTCACAGGCCCAAAAAATTATCTGGAGCCCTGCCCAGGATTATGTAACATTACAAGAATATTATTCAGCATGTGAACTTGTGCTCTTTTGGTTTTGAAGGCTATATCACTCTGCCAGACTTAGTCAAAAATATGCATAAGAGGGCATAAAAGTTTGTGTCATACATAGAATGTGTTGCAAATATCTTTTGAAAAATTGCCTAGAGTTTTGCAAGACCAGGGTTATGGCCCTTGACTTTAGTCAAAAAATAGAAGTTTGTATCAAATGTATCTCAAAATGTACTTGACCTAGAGTCACAAAATATTAGAAGATTGTTATATGGCATGTGAAGTTGTGCTCCTGGTATTCTCTTTAGGATTTCACTCAGTTAGGCCAATTACAGTCCTTCACTTAGGGAAAAATACACATCAAGTGCTTAAATGTTTGTGTTGCATATATCAAAAGATATTTCACCAGGAGTCATGAAACCATGTACAGTCACAGGAGTGGGGAGCACCTGTGTCCTATTTCCAGACATTTCAGGATAGTTTTAAACACAGCAACAATTAAATTGTCCGAAAAGTAGAGAAAAATGGGTTTAGAAAATACATCCAGTTTAAATGTTGTAAGAACTTTGTCAAGAAGTTTTTGGTATTGACACCACCACCCAGTTGTTTGAAACATTAACCAGCTGTTAAACTAACGGCCTGTTAAATTTTGATTCAAAATATTAGGCATGATGGGACCACTAGTAGGATGTTTTAATTTTAAAATACTGTAAAGATGTTTTAGTGCTCATAATTATTCTTAAATTTATCATAATATGTTTCACTAAGTCTTCTAAAATGTCGAAATGTAACTCTAAAAGTTAATCGACCGTTAGCTTAATGGCCTGTTAAAGTTTCGAACAACTGGGCCCCGGGCTCAGTAAACACATGTTTAGTTCATCTCATGAATGTTAATTATTTCACAGTATTTGATTGCTTACTTTTTAGATTATATTGATGAAGGCAAGAAACCACCAGCATATGTATTTGAAGGTGCAAAAGCACTTGTATTCCATCTAAGATCATGGACGCAGAGAAAAGACGTAAGTTGTTTTTACATGTCTTCTAGAGGTTTATTAGCTCTCTATATATATATCTAATATGCGGTGGACTGTCATAACCAGTTAACATTTCAAATCAATGAAAAAATATGTTGGGCCTTTTCCGAGATAGAAAATTGAAATGGAAATATTGTTAAATGAATAAACATTGGTTGATTTTTATTTGGTGTAATCTTTAAGTAAATTTTAATTATGATACAAAAAAATATTTTGTTGTTAGCATCTAAAGTATAAATTGTTTCAGTTAAATGTATATTGCATAGTTCCAGGCATTTGACTTAAGGGTAGTTGCTTACCTGTATCAAAGAGTAAAATTATTACCTGAAAATCAAATGAAAAATAGAAGTTGACATTTGCATATCTATACCCCTAGTATATGGTGGTAATTATATGTCACTATAATCATCTGTATAAAATATTAAAATAGAAAAAGAGACATTTTAGTGTCAGAGAAATATAATTTAAGATTCTAAAAATTAATTTCTGATATCAAGTTTTAATTGTATGTTAATAAATTTCCTTGGTCGTCAAAATATATTAACCATCAGTATGATACATTAATAATCAGGTCTATCTGCATTACGTGTGCATCCTATCTGTGGCTTGTGGCAGTAATGTAATGGTAGACTGGTCAGATCTGATATTGCTTGGAGCTGTCTCCATGTGAAATACAGCCCGCCCGCTTAGCTCAATAGGTAAGAGCGTTGGGTCTACGGATCTCGAGGTCGTGAGTTCGATCGTCGGGTGGGGCGTATGTTCTCCGTGACTATTTGATAAACGACATTGTGTCTGATATCATTAGTCCTCCACCTCTGATTCATGTGGGGAAGTTGGCAGTTACTTGCAGAGAACAGGTGTGTACTGGTACAGAATCCAGGAACACTGGTTAGGTTAACTGCCCGCCGTTACATGACTGAAATACTGTTGAAAAACGGTGTTAAACCCAAAACAAACAAACAAAAACCATGTGAAATACAGTCTTGATTCTTTGCTACATCTAAAATAATTTAAATATTAATGTAGCTTTTGACATCTCTCTGTTAATTTAGGAAATGCCTTTATGTATATATACTTTACGAATGTCGAAATACTCCTTCCATCTTTGAAATGCTAGATAGTCTTGCTATATTATTGAATTGTTGTTTTTTCTCTTTATGCATACTAGCTCAACCAGACACTAGTGAGTGTTTACTCCTGAAAGCTAATATTTTTCTTGTCTCTAAGACAAAGTTTCCATGTTCTATTCTTTTTGCAATCTTTTCCTAGTCTTTTTACATAAATTTTGTTTGTTTTTGTTCCTTTTCTATTTACCATAAAAGTTAAACATACCGTTTTTGTTAATGGTGAGATCAAGGGTGAAAATGCATGTCTGAATTTATTAATGTTTCTAAGGCAACATTTTTGTCTTAGCTGGAAGAAAAATATTACCAAAGATATTTTAGATGAATTATATACACATATACTCAGCTTTTGGTGATTAAAATACAAATCTTTCTAACATTTGTGTCCGTGTATGTCATATAACGCTTTTAGAAATGTTTGTTTCATCTTTTAGAAATTATTTTGGGATATAAAAGCTTACTGATAGTACACAAGACTCGCAACTGTCCTTTAGGCACTTAGTAGCTAATTGGCTTTACCGGCATTATTAACTGTTGGAGGTTTGCTTATTTAGACAGCAAGAATTTGCTTCCAAGAAATATACCTGAATAGCATTGCTTATTCATTGTGTATTGTAATTATAAGAGAATTGGGCAGGCATTTTTAGCTCATCTGATTTTTGGGGGAAAAAATGAGTTATTGTCATCACTTGATGGGTGTCGGCATCGGCTTTGCCTGGTTAATTTTTATGTTTAGGTCAGCTTTTCTCCTAAACTATCAAAGGTATTGCTTTGAAACTTGGAACACTTGTTCACCATCAATAGCTGACCCTGTACAGCAAGATACATAACTCCATCCTGCTTTTTGCAAGAATTATGGCCCCTTTTGGACTTAGAAAATCAGATTTCTTGGTTAAGTTTTATGTTTAGGTCATCTTTTTCTTTTAAACTATCAAAGCTATTGCTTTGAAACTTGGAACACTTGTTCACCAACAATAGCTGACCCTGTACAGCAAGATACATAACTCCATCCTGCTTCTTGCTAGAATTATGGCCCCTTTTGGACTTTGAAAATCAGATTTCTAGGTTAAGTTTTATGTTTAGGTCAGCTTTTCTCCTAAACTATCAAAGCTATTGCTTTGAAACTTGCAACACTTGTTCACCATCATAAGCCGACCCTGTACAGCAAGGAACATGACTCCATTCTGCTTTTTGCAAGATTTATGGCCCCTTTTGGACTTAGAAAATCAGTTTTCTTGGATAAGTTTTATGTTTAGGTCAGCAGGGACTACCTTAGCCTGGAAAATTAGGGAGAAGTGACTTCTCCCTCCTGGGGAAATAGGGAGAAGTTTTGAAATTTTGGGAGAAGTTTGGCAAACGTGCGACAGGACATTGCTTACATGCATTAAATAACAATAATAATGTTTATTCAGTTCCATTTGTAGTATTATCTTTTTATGACATAAATAAAAATGGTGCAATGTTTCAACAATACAGTACATTTTTGCACTGTTTTACTGAAAAATGTTTGACAACTTGACACAACAAATCTTTCCACATATAACCAGTACTTAATATTTCTTGGATTTCTTCCTTCCTAGAGCAGCTTTTCCGCTTTTGTGAGCATTTTGAGTTTAAAAATTTATATTAGTTCCTTCTGTTTGACAAACTACAGAGTTTAAAAAACTCTCAAACTTACAATGAAATGTTATTTGTATTGATCAGTAGATAAAAGACTTAAAAATTAGGGGCAATATTTTTTTAAACTACGTATTTTGACATAAAAAATCTAAAAATTGGTTAAATATATTACCTCCCTTTAACACATTTCAAATGTACTAAAGACTTGTCTGCTATTTTTATCAAACAACAAATTTAATAGTTTGTCAAGGGCCTTATATTTAACTTATACCTATGTTTTTAATGAAAGAGAAATGAAGATTAAAATGATTAGTAAGCAGATCCCGATTGAAAAATAAACGTCGGGAGTAACGGGTAGTCTACATTGTGATGGCAATAAAAATTTCGAAACGATTTTTATCCGAAACCATGAATTACTGGATAAGACATCTCCTTATAAAGTACCGAGGGTGTACGTTCGGTTGACCCGAGGTTCCGTGTTCTGACCCGCGAGAAAAACTCGAATTTGACCCACACAAAAAAAAGTGTCCCGTGCGTCGGCTCGATCCGCGATATGCGTCTCGGGTTCTGCTTTGTCAATCAAAATCTCGGTGAATTTCTATTTCAATGTTGTTCGCCGCCACAAACGGAAGTATGACAGTAGGCGGAGCGTCGTATGTAAATTAGCACGCGCCGGCTGATACGTAATAATTAGGTTTGCAATTCGGAAGATAATTATCGCTGTTTTTTACTCAATTATTACTCTTTCAATCTTTAATTATCGTTTACTGCAATCATATTAAATGCAAACAATTAGCAGCTTATCCTGCGGCGTCAATCTGAAATCGAGTGATCATCTTTTGTTGTCCTGGACACGTTTCGCCGCGCGTGCCTTCCAGTGACATCCTGTGTATTGCGTATTGTGTTTACAGACTTTACATAACCGAGATGTATCATCTCGGCACACTTTATTGCCGATTATGTTTTCCTTTCATCCAATTTTAGGGCGACTTTAACTTCGCTTTTCTGGGCGGGAAGGGCGAAGTGAAATATTTTAAAGCGAAGTTATCGCTCAACTTCGCCTAAAACGCAGTCCCTGAGTTCAGCTTTTCTCATAAACTATCAAAGCTATTGCTTTAAAACTTGCAACAGTTTTTCACCATCATAAGCGGACGCTGTACTTCAAGAAACATGTTTTATGTTTAGGTCAACTTTTTCTTTTAAACTATCATGTTTAGGTCAGCTTTTCTCATAAACTATCAAAGCTATTGCTTTAAAACTTGCAACAGTTTTTCACCATCATAAGCGGACGCTGTACTTCAAGAAACATGTTTTATGTTTAGGTCAACTTTTTCTTTTAAACTATCAAAGCTTTTGCTTTGAAACTTGCAACACTTGTTCTCCATCATAAGCTGACCCTGTACATCAAGAAACATAACTTCATCCTGCTTTTTGCAAGAATAATTGCCCCTTTTTGACTTAGAAAATCAGTTTTCTTGGATAAGTTTTATGTTTAGGTCAGCTTTTCTCATAAACTATCAAAGCTATTGCTTTAAAACTTGCAACAGTTTTTCACCATCATAAGCGGACGCTGTACTTCAAGAAACATAACTCTATCCTGCTTTTTGCAAGAATAATGGCCCTTTTTAGACTTCGAAAATCATGGGTAGGACAATATTTCTATTATACAAAAAAATCAAATGAGCGTCAGCACACGCAAGGCGGTGCTCTTGTTTTTTGTTGTTTTTTGATGATCTGTTAAGCTTGTAGAACAGTTTCGTGTAGATTTTCTCAAGTGAATGTGTTTGCAAATTCCAAAAACAGCTCAGTTGGGAGAGCAAAAAAACTTTTAATTCTATCCTTAGGCTTGGCAAATGTTTTACCTGAGTTTAATTGAAGACAAAACTATTTAAGGCATTCATCCTTCATTCCTGATTCTTGTCGGGAAGATGTCAGCTCCTCAAGGATGATATGGAATCCAGGAATCCTGATATTTTCCTAATTGAACCCAAAATTTCAAAACAAAATGGATTTAAGGAATAATTTATAGCAAAAGAGTGTTTCAACACTATTTATGCACGATGGGCGGTTATACGTCGGGCGTAATAATATGTCGAGAGCGCAACCCGAGTGAAATTATTTGTACGACGTATTACCGCCCGAGTGTATAAATAGTGTTAAAACACGGTTTTGCTATAAATTATTTTGATTCTAATATGTCCTTAATCTAAAACAGTAGATAAGCTCTTTCTTTGTCGCAACAAAAACTTTGACATCACCGCACGTTAACATGAAGTTAGTCTAGGGGAACAGTGTTTTGACAGAGACAAGCATATTAGAATTGACAGTGTTTCATTTAAAATTGTTATGAAAACATGTCCTCCACTTTGGATTTTTTTCTTACTATGAAAAGCAAAACCTGATCACCTACTTCAGATTCAGAAGAAAAAAATGTTTGAATCAATAAAATGACTAGAAAGGTTTAGTAAACATCTGTTTGGCAGTTTCATAAAAAAAACTCTGCATGACATCATGAACGCAGAACCTTTAGTATTTTTCATATCTCTTTAAATATCATTAATAGTATCAGAATTTTGTTTGTGTATGGTGTTTTGTCTGGTCCTTCCAGTTTGATAGTATATGACTTTTTTCACCTCTGTAACCATGCATGATAGCTGGCAGATTCTGCAGTTGCTTGTATGTGATGCTGTCATATATACCATCATCAACTCACTGACATGTACGCTACAGGGTATGCATGATTCATGGAAACATAAAGGAGCTATATCATTAACATCATAATATGAGCCGTGCCATGAGAAAACCAACATAGTGGCTTTGCGACCAGCATGGATCCAGACCAGTCTGCGCATCCGCGCAGTCTTGTCAGGATCCATGCTGTTCGCTAACAGTTTCTCTAATTGCAATAGGTTTTGAAAGCGAATAGCATGGATCCTGACCAGACTGCGCGGATGCGCAGGCTGGTCTGGATCCTTGCTGGTCACAAAGCCACTTTGTTGATTTTCTCATGGCACGGCTCAATTATTTCATGTCAGGAAGCCAGTTTGATAATGCACCTGGCTTGTGTAAAGCCAGTGTTTCAAGACGGGTTTCCGCACCCTTCCCATCTACAGTCGCAAGAAATAGTGTCTCAGTAGGGTTGGTAAAGACCTTGAAAAGCTGGGATTGATTGTTATCTAAGCACGAAATGGATAAGTGATACATTGTATCATACACAAATTCCATTGATTCATTCTTCATCTTGGCATTTTTTGTTTATCATACTTCTGTATGTTTTTTGTTTAGCACACTGCCTGCCTATAATGGGCTGTTTTCTCACTTGTACTGACCTTACATATTTTTTAATAATTTAAAGTTACTTATCATTCTTGAAGATAAAGATACTTAGAACTTTTGCAAGTTGTTCTAAGTGTTTAAGAGCAGTTTTCTGTTCTGCTCTCAAGAATGAAGTTGCAGACAGTCAGCTGATACCATTTTTAGCTCACCTGAGCCAAAGGCTCATGGTGAGCTTTTGTTGCCACTCAATGTCCGTCTTCCGTCGTGTGTCCTCCGTCCGTCAACATTTTCTAAAAAAATCTTCTTCTTGAAAACCACTGGGCAGAATAACACCAAACTTCACAGGAATGATCTGTGGGTGGCCCCCTTTAAAAATTATTCAAAGAATTGAATTCCATGCAGAAATCTGGTTGCCATGGCAACCAAAAGGAAAACCTTTAAAAATCTTCTTATCCAAAACCACAGGGCCTAGGGCTTTGATATCTGGTATGTAGCATCATCTAGTGGTCCTCTACCAAGATTGTTCAAATTAACCCCCATGGGGTCAAATATGGCCCCGCTGCGGGGGTCACCTTGTTTATATAGACTTATATAGGGAAAACTTTGAAAATCTCCCTGTACAAAACCACACGGCCTAGGGCTTTGATATTTGGTAGGTAGCATCATCTAGTGGTCCTCTACCAAGATTGTTCAAATTATCCCCCTAGGGTCAAATATGGCCCCGAACGGGAGATCCCAAATTTTACATTGACTTATATAGAAAAAAAAAGTTTAAAAATCTTCTTGTCTGAAACCACAAGACATAGACCTTTGATATTTGGTTTGTAGCATTGTCTTATGGTCCTCTACCAAAATTATTCAGATTGTACACCTGAGATGAAAAGAGGCCCTGCCCTGGGGGTCACAAGTTTTACATAGACTTATATAGGAAAAAACTTAAAAATTCTTCTTGTCTGAAACCACAAGACCTAGGCTTTTGATATTTGGCTTGATGCATTGCCTAGTAATCCTCTACCAAAATTATTCAAATTATGCCCCTGGGGTTAAAAGAGGCCCCACCCCAGAGTCACTTAGTTATTATATGAGTTATATAGGAAAAAGTACTTAAGAAATTATCTGATCCTATTTCCAAGACTGTTTAATTATGATTACCTGATGACCCCAAGTAATATGATGTCACTTGACTGTGGCCTTGACCTGCTGACCTACTTTCTTGTTTTTTAAGAAACAGCCTTGAAATTTGGATGACATACACAGTTTTGCACACTGATCGTAAAACTGACTTTCATTGACCATGAATATGACCTACTGACTTTCTTGATAATTTAGCATCAGTTTTAGATTTGAAACATGTAGCTCATATTACTCCGGTGAGCGATCCAGGGTAATCATGACCCTCTTGTTTAAGCAGATGCCTTTTACTTGTAGGAAATGCATTTGTTGATGACTGATTATCCTGTAATGAATGAATATCAACAGGGCAACTTTTTCAGTTATTAACATGTATCAGTTTATCATATTAGCTCTATGTAAAGTTTTAATGTTGTCTCCAAATTTTGCAACACCTTGAAACTTTGGCACTTCCATTATCTCATTACATAGAAATAGTAACTTCAATTTGGATGATTTCTGATTTCACACGAATAGCTGCTTAATTAATTTTTTTTTAAGTAATATTGGTTGACAGTCTGCTACACTCTGAAATTTAGGCTGCCAGTCAGAAACTCATATTTAGTGCAAGCATTTAAAATATTCTGTTAATTGATGTTCTGTCATCTACATTCATCAGATGTACATGTGGATTAATTTTATTGCACAGAAAGTTTGTCCAGAAATTTTTTTCTTATCTTATCCTGTAATAACGCTTTACAGATAGGTACAAGTTTTAGATAAAAAATGTTTTAAAAAGGAAAAGATTACAATTAAAACCATCATTTTATTATTTAGACAATTTTTTTAGGATAACTGATTACTGTTTGAATTTTTCCAATATTTTCAACCTTATATATTTGTCCTTAAATTAAATGATATAGGAACTCTTTTCTTTATTCTGCATTTATCTATTCAGTAAATCATGTATTTGCTACAAATATTTTTTATATAACATGAGATATGATTTATGTTTACTAGTTTATAAAGTCTGCAAAACATGATGTTCCTGAACATATCCAATATGGCCGCTTGCTGAAGGATCTTGGGAAAGATGTGAAAAGTTGTGAAGAATCGATGGTAAAGTTCAGTTTCGTTTATTACATTGTTTTGACTTCAATGATTATTGTGTGAGCCACAATTGGGCCAACTTTGTGTTCTAAAAACTCACTGGCCAAAATTTAACTTAAAAAGTACTTATTGAAGAAGAGTATTGTAATTTTAGCCACTGTGAGTAAAATTTATGAAACCAGATTCAAAATTTTCTTCACACCAGTTAGTCCATTACTTTGCTTCAGCTTCACAGTCATGTTCTAAAGCACTGGAAGATTTTATATAAAACTAGCATCAAATGTTGATATTAAACTAACATAAATTGTTTAACTCATCAAATCATTGTTCAGAATGCACAGCCTAGGTCCATTGTTCCAAGGTCAATGTCACAGTAAATTTAATGATTAAGTCAGAACTGATAGCCTATTTAGTGTCCGCTCCATATTTTCTATACGGCTGCAAGAGTATTTTTAATGCTCACCTTCCACAGAATTACCTCAGAAGGTATTAACTTCCAGTCTTGATGTTGCGACTAAAATATTCCAAAATTAAGATAACTTGTGAAATAATAGTATTTTTACATATTAACATGTGTTAATTTGACAGTTTATCCAGACAGTTTTGTTTTACATAAGATTTTGTTTATATAATATGAGTCGCACCATAAGAAAACCAGCATAGTGGGTTTGTGACCAGCATGAATCCAGACCAGCCTGCGCATCCGCACAGTCTGGTCAGGATCCATGCTGTTCGCATTCAAGGCCTATTGCAATTAGAGAAACAATTAGCAAACAGCATGGATCCTGACCAGACTGCGCAGATGCGCAGGCTGGTCTGGATCCATGCTGGTCGCAAAGCCGCTATGTTGGTTTTCTCATGGCGCGGCTCATATTATGATCTTTCGTTGTGCATAATGACTTGAGTTACAAGGATTATTTCAGCACAAAATAAATGTTGTTGAACTTTATTACTGGTTATGTTATCAAAATGGTATGTACTAGAATAAAGCCTTTGATAAAACATTTTAGAGGTTATATTGTTGTGTTTGCAAAGTTAACAAATTAATGCTGAGTTCCTTTCTGCTAAATTGTACATAGAAATTTGCAACACCAAAGTCCAGAGTGGAGAGGAAAAGAAAGAAAAAGAAAAAAGAAGTAAAGAAGATAGAAGGCTTAGATATTCTTGATATGCACACACAGAACAAGTTGGAGGAAATGGACAGAGAAAGAAAAAATATTTACAATTTTGACGTAATTATATAGAGAATATTTGTTTGTTTCAGTTAAAGATTGAAATATCTTTCACGAGAGAAAATTTAAGATAGCAGTGTTCATGAGTGAAAGATATTTTGATATTGCATGTAAAACAAACAAATTTCCTTTTTTTTTTTTTTTTTTTTTTTCATGTTTTGGCTAAATTTACCTATTTTTAGCTTGACTATACGAAGTATGGAGAGCTGTCCTACTAAACCTAGCATAGGCGTCCTTCAGCGTCCGCAATTTGGTTAAAGTTATAATGCACTTTCACTTTATCTCTGTAATTACTTGATGGATTTATTTCAAACTTAAAATAGTTATTCCTCATCATCACCCACATCATATGGCACAAGGGCCATAACTCTCACACCAATATTTTACTTAGAATTTCAGGTTAAAGTTTTGATGCACTTTCACTCTATCTCAGTTATTACTAAATGGATTTGATTCAAACTTAAAATAGTTGTTCCACCTTATCACCCACATCATATGACACAAGGTCCGTACCTCTGGTACCAATATTTCATGAATTATGCCCCCCTTTTACTTAGAATTTCAGGTTAAAGTGTTCGTGCTTTTTAGCTCGACTATTCGAAGAATAAGTAGAGCTATCCTACTCACCACGGCGTCGGCATCACACCTTGGTTAAGTTTTTCGTACCAGTCCACATTTTGATAAAGTCTTTTGAGATAAAGCTTTGTAACTTTCAACACTTGTTTACCATCATTATGGCCAGTTATAGGCAAGAGCACATAACTCTATCAAGGATTTTGGCTGAATTATGGCCCCTTTTGTCTTAGAAATCATGGTTAAGTTTTTCGTACCAGTTCATATTTTGACAAAGTCTTTTAAGATAAAGCTTTGAAACTGTCAACACTTGTTTACCATCACCATGGCCAGTTATAGGCAAGAGTACATAACTCCATTTGGGATTTTGGCTGAATTATGGCCCCTTTCGACTTAGAAATCTTGGTTAAGTTTTTCGTACCAGTTCATATTTTGACAAAGTCTTTTAAGATAAAGCTTTGAAACTTTCAGCACTTGTTTACCATTGCCATGGCCAGTTATAGGCAAGAGTACATAACTCCATCAGGGATTTTGGCTGAATTATGGCCCTTTTTTGGACTTTGAAATTGGTTCTGTTTTCATACAAGTCCATGTTTTGTCAAAACTATTTGACATATGGCTTTTAAACTTTGAACACTTGTTTATCATTATGATTTCATCTGTAGGCAAGAGTACATAACTATTTTGACTGAATTATGGCCCTTTTTAGCTCATCTGATTTTTTGAAAAAAAAATGAGTTATTGTCACCACTTGAGCGGTTGTCGGCGTCGGCGTTGCCTGGTTAAGTTTTATGTTTAGGTCAGCTTTTCTCCTAAACTATCAAAGCTATTGCTTTGAAACTTGGAATACTTGTTCACCATCATAAGCTGACCCTGTATAGCAAGAAACATAACTCCATCTTGCTTTTTGCAAGATTTATGGCCCCTTTTGTACTTAGAAAATATCAGATTTCTTGGTTAAGTTTTATATTTAGGTCAACTTTTCTACTAAATAAAAGCTATTGCTTTGAAACTTTGAATACTTGTTCACCATCATAAGCAGACCCTGTACATCAAGAAACATGACTCCATCTTGCTTTTTGCAAGAATTATTGCCCCTTTTGGACTTAGAAAATCAGTTTTCTTGGTTAAGTTTTATGTTTAGGTCAGCTTTTATCCTAAACTATCAAAGCTATTGCTTTAAAACTTGCAACACTTGTTCACCATCATAAGCTGACCCTGTACAGCAAGAAACATAACTCCATCCTGCTTTTTGCAAGATTTATTGCCCCTTTTGGACTTAGAAAATATCAGATTTCTTGGTTAAGTTTTATGTTTAGGTCAACTTTTTCTCTTAAACTATCAAAGCTATTGCTTTAAAATTTGCAACTCTTGTTCACCATCATAAGCTGACCCTGTACAGCAAGCAACATAACTCCATCCTGCTTTTTGCACTAATTATTGCCCCTTTTGGACTTAGAAAATCATTTTCTTGGTTGAATATTATGTTTAAGTCAACTTTTCTCATAAACTATCAAAGCTATTGCTTTAAAACTTGCAACAGTTTTTCACCATCATAAGTGGACACTGTACATCAAGAAACATAACTCTATCCTGCTTTTTGCAAGACTGATGGCCCTTTTTAGACTTAGAAAATTATGGGTAGGACAATATTTCTATTACACAAAAAAAATCAGATGAGCGTCAGCACCCGCAAGGCAGTGCTCTTGTTGGACATTGAAATCGGCTTATATATTGCCATTTAGTGCAAGACTTATCGAAATCAAAGTAATACAGGAACATTGTTTGTCTAATCTATTTATTTCTTTTGTCTAAATATCCGTGGAAGTATTTTGACCCCATTCTTCAATCAATTCTTCCAGTAGTCGAGCGCGCTGTCATCAGACAGCTCTTGTTCACTCTTCTCTCAGTTATTACTAAATGAATTGATTCAAACTTAAAATAGTTATTCAACATCATCACTCACATCAAATGACACAAGGGCCATATTTCATGAATTATCCCGCCTTTTTACTTAGAATTTCAGGTTAAAGTTTCGATGCTTTTTCACTCTATCTCAGTTATTACTAAATGGATTTGATTCAAACTTAAAAAGTTGTTCCACCTTATCAACCACATCCTATGACCAAGGGCCATAACTCTTGCACCAATATTTCATAAATTACGCCCCCTTTTACTTAGAATTTCAGTTTAAAATTTTGATGCACTTTCACTCTATCATTACTAAATTGATTTGATTCAAACTTAAAATAGTTATTCAGCATCATCACTCACATCATATGACACAAGGGTCTTTACTCTTGCACCAATATTTCATGAATTATCCCCCTTTTTGCTTAGAATTGTACTTATTTAATGTTCTTTTTCTCTCTTATTACTTAATACTTTTGACAAAGACTCAAGCTTTTGTCCAGTATCTTCATTCTTATTGGAGTCTTTAAACACTCTAAAGACAGCTCCAGCTTCCTCAGATGTGCCGAGTTTCACTATCCAGCATTGAAATAGTCAAACGCGCTGTCTCCTGTGACAGCTCTTGTATAGATTCTTACCAGTGAAAAATATATTTCATATTTTTCACTGTGAAAATACCAGTATATTTCACTCAGATATTTTGATAATTCAGTGAAAAACATGTAATATACCTGTGTTGGTCTAAAAGTGAAAATTGTGCTGTGATATATTCAATCTCGGGAGGATATTTTGCATAGTAATGTTTGTTATTCACCGCTATACTAACTGCTAGATGAAATTTGTTAGTTGGGATTAAAATCTGTATAAACAAGAGATTTCATATAAGTATGCTTATAGAATTTCATCATGCCATTATTTACTGGGTAGAATGCGCACCATTGTGTAACATGCGCACCATTGTGTAACATGCGCATAAATATTTAATGATAATTATTTTCAGAATATACTAACACAAGAAAAATGTAGTAGTAAAATGTGAAGTAATCAAATTTCATTTCAAAAACTTTAAGGTAGTTCACAGTTTAGACGAGATACTAAGATGATAACAATATCTATAGACAGTATTTACGTTAAATTTTATTGACAGGATGATGATGATGATACGTCGCAGAGTTCCAGACTACCTAAGGCTGGTGCTTTCACCGACTCGTCCGAAACTGAATCTCCAGATAAAAGCTTTGCTTCTCGCCATTCTCTCACCCTCAAGGTCTCAAACGGAAAAATTGTAAGGTATGGTTCATGACTCGCTGACCTTTCTTTAACCCTTACCATGCTAAATTTCTATAATGGACTGATCCATCTTCTAATTTGGGCAGTACCATTTATCATTTGAAGGGGTGTTTACTGAAAATTTACTGACTGAATAGCAAACAGTGCAGACCCATGATCAGACTGCACAGATGTGCAGGCTGATCATGGTCTACACTGGTCGCAAAGGCAGAATCAGTCGTGTCAAGCATGGTAAGGGTTAATGAAATGAACTATATCAGTGTTTTGGGGTTTTTTTTAAATTCCATGTTTGTCATCTTCCTGACACTGAAAGAACTGGTAAAGTATTAGAATTTCATTTTAATAAAATCGTACATAATTTAATTCAATATTGTTATGCCCCTGAATATGGACATGTCGTCTTCTATTTGTTTGTTAGTTTGTGCATTGGCCTGAAACACTTCCTGAGATTCAAGTTCAAGGGATTCCAATGAAACCTGACACATGCGTTAAGCCTAATGGGGTTTGTTGCACACAAAAGTCGGGGTAAGGACCATAAACGTAACCAACAGACTAGGGCATTCCACTTTCAGTGCAATCTTCACATTCTTGTAACATCTTGTGTTTGTCTCAAACATGCATAGGTGAAATTCATTATCAGAACTTTGTCATAAAACTTTGTATCTGGTGTCACAGGGGTTTAATTATTTGTAAAGTTCTGGTACGTACAGTGCAACCACTGTATAGCAACAATGCTCAAGAGGACAAGACTGGTCAAGTTGTAAAGAAACTATATGCCTTGTAGTGAGTTATATACTCTTCAAAGATGTCATTCACTGGCACTGGGCCTCTGGCAGAATGTAGAGCTTACAAAATTCCAATGGTTTCAGCTCTTGACTGACTAAAAACACTGGAATATATTTGTCCTTAAAGGGGAAGATGCCTAGAAGAAGTTGATTTTGTATGAAAGCCATCATGAAGCCTTTAATAATTCTGAAATAATTTTCAAAATCAGACCACTGTTGAAACAGATGTAGCAGTTTGAATTTTTAGAAATTGGCTGCTTATGGAGGCAAAAAAAGACTGTTTCGCACAGACTTAAATTTGTGTATTCTCAATTTCAACAGAAAAAAATGAAGTCTCCAACACCGCATCTATGTCATTATCATGTACCAGTACATCGTAACATGGTGTACTTTCAATTACAGCAGTCTTTTTTATGACCCTGTTGAATAAATGATATTGATGTTCCACTGATAATTGTTGTTAATTGACACTATGGTCACTTAATGTTTGAAAATATCAAAGGATCAGTTAAAGTAAATCTTTTTATGAATGACCCTTGTCCAATTACTCAAAAAAGATAAAAGCATGCTGAATAGTAGAAACAAAGTTGATGCCATATTTATAATTTAATCATGTATTCAAATATTCATACTTTTCTCATTTTTAAGCTGATTACGAAAATTTGTTCACTTCCTTAAATGTTGTATGAAGACCTAGCAGGTAGAAAGAACATAGAACACTATTGCCTTTTCCTTATAAATATTGTTTCTAGGGAAACTGACCAGGAGGATAAGTTCAACATTTGGAAATATTAAAGTGTCTTTGTAAAATATCAGGTGAATATTTTTTCGCTAAATGATAACTCTCATAACCAGTTATTTAAATTAGTAATTGTGTTCTTGGTAAAAGATTGATGATGTTTTTTAAAAACGTACGCTAGAATTCTGGGTGAAATTTTTCCCAGTTATAAAATTTCTAAAAGAGTTATCTGCCCTTCATCATTTTCCCCATAAATGCTGTTTTCAAGGGCAGATAACTCCTTTTCAGTACTGGTGATTTATGATTTTTATTGCATATTTTTGTTTCTTAGATGATTATCCTTCAGTATCCAAAGTTTGAAGAAATTCTATTATTAAAAAAAAAATCGTCCATCTCATATACAGGGAATTCTAGCATATGCCTTTAAAGTCGCTTGATTGTATTACTTCAACTTTCAATTACAGTGAACGTAAGGCTAAGAAAGGTGAGTTTCAGCCATTTTTCAGTGGTAGTGACAAAGAGGATAGTGAGGAAGAAAGTCTCGTTGTAGACGAGAACCCCAGCAAGGCACGTAAAAGTAAACAACCTAAACTCAAGCTCAAACTCTCATGTAAGTATACGGAACTTTTACTCAATTTATATAGCAGGTCAATGGATTCACTTTGACCTGTTATTTGTCAAAATATTATGGTGGCTACTCTTGTGCCTTGGCTTCCAATTATGATCTTATATCTAAGGTCAGGTGACCTCTAAGTTTTAATTAAAGAAGCTGTTAACAGATACTAATAAAATGTTTGATTTAATTAGCCAAGTGTGAGCAACAAGTGAAAATAAATATGATGTAGCTTTACTTCAGCACATTACTGTTTAGTTCTCTTATATCATGGCAGTATTGTGTATTAATGTATGCGCGATACTGATTATGCACATATTTACTCTTTGCAAAAACCACAAGCATTTCCTGGCATGAAATTAACCACTGAAACAGGTTAACTGTGATAATATGACAGAAGATATAACAGTTGAAAGTTACCCAACAGTTTTAATCCCTTCCAAGGTAATTAAGGATAATATAGTGCATGTTATTGTCAAACGTTAAATAGATATAATGCCTGGTAGATACATGTATGTGTTTTGAAATGCTTGTTGAGGTAGTTAAATCATATTTTATGTTATGTTATGACACCGGTGTAAGTCCGTCTGTCCAGTAATTTTTGTGTCCGCTCTGTAACTCTTGTACCCCTTGAAGGATTTCAAAGAAACTTGACACAAATGTTCACCAAATCAAAACAACTTGCAGAGCATATGTTTTGGATGGCTCTCTTCAAGGTCAAGGTCACATTTAGGAGTCAAAGGTCATATGACTTTGTTTCATGTCAGCACTGTAAGTCTTGAACTGCTTGACGGATTTTAAAGAAACACATCCAGATGTTGTGCAAAGCACATATTTCGGACGACTCGCTTCAAGGTCAAGGTCATACCTTTGGGCTTGTATTGCTCCGCATTGCAATGCTCTTGTTTAACTTTTGACATGCATTAAACACAGGTCTTACCCCTGAGACCGTAGTGCTTTTTATAGGAAATTTTGCAAAAAATGCTGTAAATTCTGCAGGGCTGTCTGCAGAAAAAGTTATTGAACTGACTGAATGTTTAGATGATAAATTTTGTGAGAGTATATCTTACAGATTTGTGTCAGAATGGTTTCTTGGAAGTGGTAAGTGTAATACTATTTATCTTGCCTCCTACAAGTTTCTTGCATTTCTATTGGTCAATAGATGTCACGTGGAGACAGGATATATTCCATATCCTGCAAGTACATTTCAGATATGCATTTTGATTAAACGCTTGATTACGCCGATTTTAAATAATCGTTGCTTGTGACTCATATCGATTATAGCATGTAAATAAAGGGTAGTTGGCAAGATAAAATCGTTACACAGCTTGTTGGTGACAGGATACGGGATATACGCTGTTTCGAAAATCCATACCAGGCTCGAGCGATATGGATTTCCTCAACAGCGTATATCCCATATCCTGTCACCAACAAGCAGTGTAACTAATAGTATCTACAGAAAGACAAAAATGCAGAGATTGAGAGGCAAATGGAAATAAAATGCTTAATGTTTGATATTTAAAAGGAATTGATATTTACCAAAAATAGAGCTATCATGATTTTTTTTTTAATGTTATTGCAATAAATAAATAACATGTATTTGATTGTTACTTCAGTCCATCATCCACAAACCTCGTCTAGCACATCAGCAGAGACACAGTCTAAGTCACATGATCATCCGCCCAGTCAAGCATCACATTTTTCGCCGAAATCTCCAAACATGCAACTACATCGTCCACAAACTTCTCGTCAAACAATAACTGTGCCTCCAATATCAACATTATTGCCACCAAAATCTGAACCTCCATCATCTCACACTGATCTCAGTTCAAGTGCAAGTTCGCGGACATTTAAATCGGAACCTTCTGCAGTGAAAAGTGAATTGACGTTAAGTGACATTATAAACCAGTCTGCCTTAAGTAATTCACCATCAACTATAGGGAAGGTTGAACCACTTAGTGCCAGTGAAGGTGAATCTAGTCTTGAACAAGAGTTGCGTCGCAATATTCCAACAATAAGAGGTGGACTTAACGGAAGTATTGCAGACATATTGGAAGCAAGCGGGTATGGTACGGAAACAGCATTCACTGTTGATGAAGATGTTGAGTAAGTGTCTAAGGCTTTAATCTGTTCAGATGTAGAATTTTTCTTTTTCCATGTACATCAGATATTTGTGTTATGTTAGGAAAAAAGAAAGTGCATTTAATCTGCAGACTTACTGTAAAATCATTATTTTTCATGGAGGATTAATTTTCACATATTGTGGGTTTGTATCGTTTAGGGAAATTATATCCCAGCAAACATTTGATAAACTTTGAAATCCAAGAATGATGTCCGCATGAGGTATCCAGGGATCGACACTAACTCTTTTTTTCCTAGGGCCCAAAGGACCGCCAGCTTTTAAAATTCAATGTAAATGATCAGATGATAAAGTTTGGAACAAATCTGTTACATGTACGGGTCTCGCTAGTTCCAATTTTTTGGGAGAAGTCACTTCTCCTTCAAGCTGATTTAGGGAGAAGTGGGGAGACTCCATCGATTTTTTATTTCTTCCTCAATGCTATGAAGTGATTCGAACATCATTTCCCATACAGTGATTATTGCTTCATTACAAAATTCAAGCTGGTGCTGTAAATCTAACCCACTGATTTTTGGTGCCACATTGTGTAATACATGAATGCAGGATGAAAAGGGGTTTATTATTAATACCGAGTCACCACTTGTGTGAACAGTTTCTCTTTCGAATAAAACTGAAAGTAAACCGTGTCAAACTTAAAAATACATATTCAAATCAATTCATGCGTCAAAGTCAGTTTTACGAAGTTAATACTTTACACCATGGATACCAAATAATTGTGTCTATAATTCCAATTAATCGCATGGTTAATTAAAAATACTTCATAAAACAACTCGCACATGTTGACAATTAAACGCTTTAAGTTTCAAAGACGTAACCGCGGTGCTAATTGGCCGATTACAATCGCCTCTGGTGAAACTGATAATGTTCCCCCCGCGACAAACAAAGTTGTAAGGGGGGTAATTACTGTTTCAGGTTTGTCTTTGCTGTCATGTCAATCTGTACTGTGTGGTCTGACGCTTCTCGCTTGTGCGTAGATTGGCAATCTTGAGCGCACCATCTGCTCATTATCCCCCTGACAGAATAATGAAACTTCACACAATGAACATACCAACGTTAGTGCATGGGCTGTAGGTTCTTTAACGAAAAAATTGCAAGTTATGGGATTTTTTTTTTTTTGTTTACTATACTATAACAAATTGAACAAATCTCTTTGTGCTAATCTTCAACCTTGCACAATTTAATGAACTTCACACAATGATCAGTACTGACAGTATTTGCATGGGAACTGTTTGTTCATTAAGAAACAAAATTCGTTAAGTTAATGGACATTTGTTTTTTTGTTATATACTATACATAGACACAATCTTGTACGTCACCATTCTCTATCACCCTTGACACAATTTAATGAAATAACATCAAGTGCATGTAACACGTAGTTGTGCAGGGCAGTTAGGTTTTCAGAAAAAAATTTGCAAATTCATTGGACTTTGTTTCATGTTAACATTATATGTACATACAGTCTGCATGCCAATCTAGTGCATGCAATCTACAAACCCTTACGCACAATTTAATGAAACTATCACAAGTGTATCAGTACCAACCCTAGTTTTGCATGGTGATGTTACATTCTTTTGATTTTAAATATTCTGAAAGTTTGGGAATTTTGATTTTGTTCACTGTACTGTATACAAAGTTATGTACATCAGTCACATAATGCAATCTTGTGTCGTCAAATGCAATGACTGTGTCATTGCATGCGGGGTACATTCATCACCTTTGAGTGAGTATCTAGTTTGTATTCTTCACAACTTGTGCGAAAATCTCACAAGTTACCTAAAGTAGGGAGCTTAAAATTAGTTTTATTTGGCTGTGTGTGTAATGTGTATCCACTCATTTTGACATTTGCAAATTTATAAATAGATTATGAGTGTGATCGAAAAAAAAATCGAGCGAATTCAATAATTCGCTTTGAGGTTAGATTTGAGAAGTTTGAAGCTTCAAAGCGACATATTCAGCTCAATTGACTCCCCTCGCAAGAACCTGACAGATAAAATTGATGACCACCTTTAAAATTAAAAAACTCAGCTGTTAACAGATGTCTGTCATCGCTATTAAAAATCTAGAAAAAGTTGATTTTTTGATCTATGTCAAGGTTCCTTTTTATATATATTCACAAGCTATTTGTAAATAGAATCTAAACAAAATTGAAGCAAAACCATAAGTGCTTCATTGCACACTAGGTGTCTCAGTTATAAGTCTTTCATTTCTATTTATACATGTATTTATATATACAGTCGAAACTCGGTATCTCAAACTCGCTTACCTCGAAATTCCGCTTAAGTCGAAGACATTTTCAAGTCCCACCAAATTTCCTTCTTTATATATGTAATTCAACTCCGGTTACGTCAAAATCTGACTTATCGAGACTCCATCGAAAGGGATTTTCAGTCCCGTCAATAAAATTCAAGTGCATTGTAGACTCATTATGTCGAAGTGAGAAAAATATGCGATAAAATAGCATACATTTCATTATGAATGTGGTTGGTTTTTAACACATGTCCATGTTTATTGCTAAACCAGAAAGCCGTGATGCCAACATACCAAAGGTGCTGCGATTAAAGTGAGATGATGTCATACTTATTTGCAAGTGCCATGATGATAATTGTTTGATGTAAACATTAGATTTCTTTAATCAGCGGTCGTTTGTTTTTGTGACGTTATGAAAATTGCTTTTGATTTAAACGAATGAATTAATTAGTTTGAACAGTTCGGATATTTAATAAGGATTTATTAGAGGAAATCGCGATGAGACTGTATAAAACATTAACTTCTTGCTTGAAAGCATCATTTGTTCAAAATGTCAAATCAAAATGCTGTCAAACCTCTGCGAGAAACGTGGTACAAAAAGGAGACTTGACTCAAAAATATTTGAGGTTAGTATCATTTTCATTCTTCAAAAACTGAAAACTTTGATAGCACACAAACTGTACGGAATCGTGTACGCGTAAAGTGTCGACATTGTATACAAGGTATCAAGGAAATAGTTTTTATTTTTCAGTAAATCTTTTCGTAACTTAACCAACTTATTTATCATTTCGTCCATATACGTCCCTCCTCATACCGGTAACAGGAATTTCGGTTATCTCGAAATAAAAAGCACGGTCCTTTGAAATTCGAGATACCGAGTTTCGACTGTATTATAAAAAAGAAAAGAAGACACAAACTTGCAGTTATTCAGCTACATAATGAAAATCCACACCCATAAAATAATAATCTGAAGCACATTTTTATACACTTGAAAATATCTTCAGTAGAATTAGGTCAAATTACATCAGCCACCTCCACTGTCAAACAGGTTAACTTTCATCCTACATCTAAGAGTAATGCAGACAATTAATAATGAAAAAAATGTTGACACTTTCCCTTTGATGCTTAGCTGCCACATTCCTGTGTTTATTTCAGGCTATTCATCAAAATGTGTCTGTTAATTGTGTAACCTAATAGGAGACAATTTTTTTTAAATACTGAAAAAGTAGGATTTATGAAAATCCAAACTAAGTAGCTTTATTACTGATGGGAAAAAATGTTTTAACTGATATTGGATGTGAAATGTACTTTTCTGCAAGAATAGAGTTATTTGCTGAAGTAACAAGATATATTATTGTTTCTCCGGATAATCAGTTAGGTCGTTACCATGCCCAGCTTTTGTGTCATTGGTCAGTCCCATATGATCCCATAACTTTTTGTCTCAAAATGAAAGCCCTGCATCTGGGTATCTTCTGAAAACTAATTTTCTGTTTTTAAATGCAATTATTTTCAGATAATGTTTACATGAGCAAATTTTGTTGATTTTAAATTTACAACCACTGAATATTTAGTGATCCGATGGACCTGCTAGCTTGCAGGATTCACTGGTCCGACCGAAAATACACTGCCCCTGGGTCTTCAGGCCACCGTTAGTGTCGACCCCTTGTATCTGTATTGGCTGAAACCACAAAATGTAAGACCGATGAAAACAAAAGATATCAAAGTATTACAGAGATAGAATATATACCACTATTAGTTTTTACATGCCAACCATTGTCGTTTTCTTTTAGTCTTGTTAGAATTCATTTCGAGAAGCATATTTCCTGTAGTAAAAAAAAATGACTTTATTTTCCAACAATCTGAAGTAAATTTTAATTTAAAGTTCTGCACTTTTGCAACTCTATAAGTCATGGCTTATATGTGTCATTTATGATATAGTAAAGCCTGGGTCCACATACTGAAACTTAAAGTTTTTCAGGAATTAATGGCAAGTCTTGTGTTGAAAACTAACAGATTTAATGTCATTTTATGAATTAAATATATTAATGAAAATATTTGCATGTGAAATTTTTCTGAATAATGTTTGAAGAAAAACACAGGAAAATTTTCAAAGCTGTGGAAGGTTGCTAATAATCTACGTTGTAGAACTTTTTCAGTATGAGAAAATGATATCAAAAATTTGATAGTAACCATTGTGGTAGCATGCTTGAGATCCAATTCTTTCTTAGCATTTCAACAAAAAATTTAGAAATAGCCTATCTTCAATATTAGCTAGTTTTCTCTGAATATATAATGATTCTTTAAAAAAGCAACAGGATTTAACCAAATTCTAAATTGAATAAAGTTTGTCAAAGTCTGCTCTGTATAAGTTTTTGATAGAAAATTGTGAGGTTCAGAAAGGTTTAAAGATTCATTCATTGTTCATGGTTTGACAAATCAACTCGTCCTCTCGTAAGTACGAATAGAAATTGGCTCTGGGCAAGTGAAACTTGCTGTAGTACTTGTCCTGCAGGATGAGTGATTATTTACCAAAAGTATAATAAATCCAATTAAAATGGAGCCTTGAAGAAGCCGGGTAGCAAAAAGATCTAAAACGAAAGTTAATTTTGATGACAGCTACTCGGTATCACATTATGATCACATACGCTTGTAAAGTCTCACCAAGATTCCAGTAAGTGCCATTTTTAACAGATTTTTAAAAAGACACTGTCTATAAAAAATCATTTTCTTGTTGAAATGCAGGACGAGTACAAATTATAGCAGGGCGAGTGAAAATTCTTGGCAGCTCGCGCTGCAGGAGGAATTGCTTTCAAAGAATTTGTCGAGCCCTGTTGTTACTGAAAGAGCAGTTATGAGTTAAAAATGAAACCAGTTGTTTCCAACCATATGCTTGATATAGATTAAATTTAATACATATATTTAATTCAGACGAGCCCCATCGCCAAGTATGAGAGAAGCAATACAGGGTATGTTATCAATGAGTCGTGGTGGCCTCAGTGGGATGCAGTTGTTTTCTCGAGCAGAGAGTCGGCGTCAGGGAATACGATCACGGAGTGCTCTAGCGGAGGAAGATGAGGAGGAAAAACTCTCAAAGTGTTACCAAGACGATGAGTTTGGTTAGAAGTTTATATCATATACATTGTTGTCACTTTGAAATGTGATCTTTGATCAAATATTTCAGTTTTTTCAGATCTTTAGATTTGACATTTTCTGCACTATAGCAATCTTTTAACTTACATATGTATGACATTGGGCTACTTTTTATAGTATAAATAACAGTTACTGTCTCTAAAACATAATTAAATTATAAGGATACCAAATCCGTTGGTGCTGAAGTTATAGAAGACTTCAAGTCCTTTTTTACTGGAAAATATAAAACTGATGCAGAGCAACAGATAAGCTTTCAGAATGAATTGGGTATTATCCCATTATTTTGGTTTTAATTGGGTATTGCCTAAAATCAATAGGGTATTCTAACACATAAAAAAAAAATTATTATTACCCCATGATGTTCACTTTTATTGGGTTTCAATGCATTCTCATTTCGTATGACTCGCCTTTAATCAGCAGCAATGGATACTTGATTTTCCATTCACTCGAAGTTTTTTATTGACACAATCGCCGGAATGTGTAAATTTTTCATAAGAATTTTTGTTTACTGCGCATAACACATCATCCAGTAGTTGGTCCAGTAGATCGCTCACTATTTCGTTTAAAGGTGGATAACTTACGCAGCTAGAAATATTATCATTTAATATACGTATAACATCTTTCTTCCCATCTGAGACCGACAGGAAAAAATTGGTCATTACACTAAACTGCTTTAATTCCTCTAGGTTTTTTTCCTACCCCATTTTAATGCCATTTTGATAACAGACGCTTATTGTGAGCGCATTATCCATACAGATGAAAAAGTAGGATTGCTTTGGCCTGTATCGTTGTTATCGAGTGCTGGAGACTGATACAGCTGACTAATGTAATATTATTTGAACAGAAGACACACGCGGACGAATCATTTAGTATTTCAAAGATATGCACGCATCTGGATGAGAACTAGGTATTTGGGTTTTTAGCTCACCTGTCACAAAGTGACAAGGTGAGCTTTTGTGATCGTGCGGTGTCTGTCGTCCGTCCGTGCGTCCGTCCATAAACTTTTGCTTGTGACCACTCTAGAGGTCACATTTTTCATGGGATCTTTATGAAAATTGGTCAGAATGTTCATCTTGATGATATCTAGGTCAAGTTCGAAACTGGGTCACGTGCCTTCAAAAACTAGGTCAGTAGGTCTAAAAATGGAAAAACCTTGTGACCTCTCTAGAGGCCATATATTTCACAAGATCTTCTTGAAAATTGGTCAGAATGTTCACCTTGATGATATCTAGGTCAAGTTCGAAACTGGGTCACGTGCCGTCAAAAACTAGGTCAGTAGGTCTAAAAATAGAAAAACCTTGTGACCTCTCTACAGGCCATATATTTCACAAGATCTTCATGAAAATTGGTCAGAACGTTCACCTTGATGATATCTAGGTCAAGTTCGAAACTGGGTCACATGCCGTCAAAAACTAGGTCAGTAGGTCAAATAATAGAAAAACTTTGTGACCTCTCCCACATTTTTCGTGGGATCTTTATGAAAGTTGGTCAGAATGTTCATCTTGATGATATCTAGGTCAAGTTCGAAACCGGGTCACATGCCCTCAAAAACTAGGTCAGTAGGTCAAATAATAGAAAAACCTTGTGACCTCTCTAGAGGCCATATATTTCACAAGATCTTCATGAAAATTGGTCAGAACATTCACCTTGATGAGATCTAGGTCAAGTTTGAAACTGGGTCACGTGCCATCAAAAACTAGGTCAGTAGGTCAAATAATAGAAAAACCTTGTGACCTCTCTAGAGGCCATATTTTTCATGGGATCTGTATGAAAGTTGGTCTGAATGTTCATCTTGATGATATCTAGGTCATGTTCGAAACTGGGTCACATGCGGTCAAAAGCTAGGTCAGTAGGTCTAAAAGTAGAAAAACCTTGTGACCTCTCTAGAGGCCATATATTTCATGAGATCTTCATGAAAATTGGTCAGAATGTTCACCTTGATGATATCTAGAGCATTTTCGAAAGTGGGTCACGTGCCCTCAAAAACTAGGTCAGTAGGTCAAATAATAGAAAAACCTTGTGACCTCTCTAGAGGCCATATTTTTCATGGGATCTGTATGAAAGTTGGTCTGAATGTTCATCTTGATGATATCTAGGTCATGTTCGAAACTGGGTCACGTGCGGTCAAAAGCTAGGTCAGTAGGTCTAAAAGTAGAAAAACCTTGTGACCTCTCTAGAGGCCATATATTTCATGAGATCTTCATGAAAATTGGTCAGAATGTTCACCTTGATGATATCTAGATCATTTTCAAAAGTGGGTCACGTGCCCTCAAAAACTAGGTCAGTAGGTCAAATAATAGAAAAACCTTGTGACCTCTCTAGAGGCCATATTTTTCATGGGATCTGTATGAAAGTTGGTCTGAATGTTTATCTTGATGATATGTAGGTAAAGTTCGAAAGTGGGTCACGTGCCATTAAAAACCAAGTCAGTAGGTCAAATAATAGAAAAACCTTGTGACCTCTCTAAAGGCCATATTTTTCATGGGATCTGTATGAAAGTTGGTCTGAATGTTCATCTTGATGATATCTAGGTCAAGTTCGAAACAGGGTCATGTGCGGTCAAAAACTAGGTCAGCAGGTCTAAAAATAGAAAAACCTTGTGACCTCTCTAGAGGCCATACTTGTGAATGGATCTCCATAAAAATTGGTCAGAATGTTCATCTTGATGATATCTAGGTCAAGTTCGAAAGTGGGTCACGTGCCTTCAAAAAGTAGGTCAGTAGGTCAAATAATGAAAAAACGTTGTGACCTCTCTAGAGGCCATATTTTTCATGGGATCTGTATGAAAGTTGGTCTGAATGTTCATCTTGATGATATCTAGGTCAGGTTTGAAACTGGGTCAACTGCGGTCAAAAACTAGGTCAGTAGGTCTAAAATTAGAAAGTCTTTTGACCTCTCTAGAGGCTATATTTTTCAATGGATCTTCATGAAAATTGATCTGAATGTTCACCTTGATGATATCTAGGTCAGTTTCGAAATTGGGTCACGTGTGGTCAAAAACTAGGCCAGTAGGTATAAAAATAGAAAAACCTTGTGACCTCTCTAGAGGCCATATTTTTCATGAGATCTTCATGAAAATTAATGAGAATGTTCACCTTGATATCTAGGTAAAGTTGAAAACAGGGTCACGTACCTTTGGAAACTAGGTCAATAAGTCAAATAATAGAAAAACCTTGTGACCTCTCTAGAGACCATATTTTTCAATGATTCTTCATGAAAATTGGTCAGAATTTTTATCTTGATAATATCTAGGTCAAGTTCAAAACTGGGTCACATGAGCTCAAAAACTAGGTCACTATGTCAAATAATAGAAAAAACGACGTCATACTAAAAACTGGGTCATGTGGGAAGAGGTGAGCGATTCAGGACCATCATGGTCCTCTTGTTTGTTTGAGTTTTGATACGCATTAAAAAGAAATCTGTTGTGTATTTTGCAAATTTTAATTGGGTATTTACGCAAATACGCAGCTTATCTGTTGCTCTGACTGAAGTCTCGTTTCTGAATAATGTAAGAAACGTTACCTGTTATTTGTTTTGGTGACATCCTATTCTATAACTTTTATTTTAGATCACTTTATACTACAAAGACCAAAGCACTATGAATCAAGAGGCCATAAGTTTGATCCTCAGTGCAAGGGCAGTGGTACTGTTTTCCATGATGATCTGGCTGAGGACAGTGCCTGAAATAAGTTGTCCTTTGTTGACTGCAGTAATGTAACTGTAAATTGGCTTGAAAATGTCTTTAAAACAATAAGATAATCAAAGAAACAACTTAGTGCAGTTAAATATTAATTTTACAGTATATCCGACATTGGAGATGGATGAGGAAGAGCAAGATCAGGTTATGAGAGGCCATAGTAAACCCAGCAAGGATCAAACTTGGAACCCTAAAGGTACTGCTTCACTCTTCATTTATTATAAAGATATTATTATTAATTTTACGATGACACGGGTCTAGCTTTGGTTTCCGGATTAGATCATCACATGTTCAAATTTGAATGAGTTTAGAATTTGCCACAACCTTCACAAGCTCAGGCCAAGGCATGAGTACTGGTGGGCCATCTAGGAATCAGACAGTGTCCTTAGCCTAAGTTGTGATTACATTTGAAATATTAAAATTATATTGGCATAATTTTTAGCTCGACTATTCGAAGAATAAGTAGAGCTATCCTACTCACCACAGCGTCGGCGTCGGCATCACACCCTGGTTAAGTTTTTCGTACCAGTCCACATTTTGACAAAGTCTTTTGAGATAAAGCTTTGAAACTTTCAACACTTGTTCACCATCACCATGTCCAGTTATAGGCAAGAGTACATAACTCCATCAAGCATTTTGACTGAATTATGGCCCCTTTTGACTTAGAAATCTAGGTTAAGTTTTTCGTAACAGTTCATATTTTGACAAAGTCTTTTGAGATAAAGCTTTGAAACTTTCAACACTTGTTTACCATCACCATGTCCAGTTGTAGGCAAGAGTACATAACTCCATCAAGCATTTTGGTTGAATTATTGCCCCTTTTTGACTTAGAAATCTTGGTTTTTTCGTACCAGTCTACATTTTGACAAAGTCTTTTGAGATAAAGCTTTGAAACTTTCAACACTTGTTTACCATCACCATGTCCAGTTGTAGGCAAGAGTACATAACTCCATTAAGCATTTTGGCTGAATTATGGCCCCTTCTGACTTAGAAATCTTGGTTAAGTTTTTCGTACCAGTTTATATTTTGTGTAAAGTGTTTGACATATGGCTTTGAAACTTTTATATCTTGTTCAGAATTATAGTCTCTATCAATAGGCAAGAGTACATAACTTTGTCATCTTTTTTGGCTGAATTATGGCCCTTTTTGAACTTGGAAATTGGTTTTGTTTTCGTATATGTCCATGTTTTGTCAAGACTATTTGACATATGGCTTTTAAACTTTAAACACTTGTTTATCATTATGATTTCCATCTGTAGGCAAGAGTACATAACTCTGACAACTAATTTGGCTGAATTATGGCCCTTTTTGAACTTTGAAATTTTTGTCAAAACTATTTGAACTGTGGCTTTGAAACTTTTAACACTAGTTTATCAACATGATTTCCATCTGTAGGCAAGTGTACATAACTCTGTCAACTATTTTGACTGAATTATGACCCTTTTTGGGCTTGGAAATTAGTTAAATTTTTCATACAAGTCCATATTTTGCCTAACATATAACTTAACATATTTGCCATCCTGGTCACACATTGCCATTAAGTGCAAGACTAATCGAAATCCACAAATACAGGAACATTTTTTGTTTAATCCATTTTTAGCTCACCTGTCACAAAGTGACAAGGTGAGCTTTTGTGATCACGCAGCGTCCGTCGTCCGTCCGTCCGTCCGTGCGTTAGTCCATCCGTCCGTAAACTTTTGTTGTGACCACTCTAGAGGTCACATTTTTTGTGGGATCTTTATGAAATTTGGTCAGAATGTTTATCTTGATGATATCTAGGTCAAGTTCGAAACTGGGTTACGTGCCGTCAAAAACTAGGTCAGTAGGTCTAAAAATAGAAAAACCTTGTGACCTCTCTAGAGGCCATACATTTCACAAGATCTTCATGAAATTGGTCAGAATGTTCACCTTGATGATATCTAGGTCAAGTTTGAAACTGGGTCACGTGCCTTCAAAAACTAGGTCAGACGGTCTAAAAATAGGAAAACCTTGTGACCTCTCTAGAGGCTATATATTTTAAAAGATCTTCATGAAAATTGGTCAGAACGTTCACCTTGATGATATCTAGGTCAAGTTCAAAACTGGGTCACATGCCATCAAAAACTAGGTCAGTAGGTCAAATAATAGAAAAACCTTGTGACCTCTTTAAAGGCCATATTTTACATGGGATCTGTATGAAAGTTAGTCTGAATGTTCATCTTGATGATATCTAGGTCAAGTTCGAAACTGGGTCACGTGCGATCAAAAACTAGGTCAGTAGGTCTAAAAATAGAAAAACCTTGTGACCTCTCTAGAGGCCATATATTTCATGAGATCTTCATGAAAATTGGTCAGAATGTTCACTTTGATGATATCTAGGTCAAGTTCCAAAGTGGGTCATGTGCCATCAAAAACTAGGTCAGTAGGTCAAATAATAGAAAAACCTTGTGACCTCTCTAGAGGCCATATTTTTCATGGGATCTGTATGAAAATTGGTCTGAATGTTCATCTTGATGATATCTAGGTCAAGTTCGAAATTGGGTCACGTGCCCTCAAAAACTAGGTCAGTAGGTCAAATAATAGAAAAACCTTGTGACCTCTCTAGAGGCCATATTTTTCATGGGATCTGTATAAAAGTTGGTCTGAATGTTCATCTTGATGATATTTAGGCCAAGTTCGAAACGGTCATGTGCGGTCAAAAACTAGGTCAGTATGTCTAAAAATAGAAAAACCTTGTGACCTCTCTAGAGGCCATACTTGTGAATGGATCTCCATAAAAATTGGTCAGAATGTTCATCTTGATGATATCAAGGTCAAGTTCGAAAGTAGGTCACGTGCCCTCAAAAGTAGGTCAGTAGGTCAAATAATGAAAAAACGTTGTGACCTCTCTAGAGGCCATTTTTTTCATGGGATCTGTATGAAAGTTGGTCTGAATATTTATCTTGATGATATATAGGTCAAGTTTGAAACTGGGTCAACTGCGATCAAAAACTAGGTCAGTAGTTCTTGAAATAGAAAAACTTTGTGACCTCCCTAGAGGCCATACCCTTGAATGGATCTTCATGAAAATTGGTCAGAATGTTCACCTTGATGATATCTAGGTCAAGTTTGAAACTGGGTCATGTGCCTTAAAAAAACTAGGTCAGTAGGTCAAATAATAGAAAAACCTTGTGACCTCTCTAGAGGCCATACTTTTCATGGGATCTGTATGAAAGTTGGTCTGAATGTTCATCTTGATGATATCTAGGTCAAGTTTGAAACTGGGTCAACTGCGGTCAAAAAGTAGGTCAGTAGGTCTAAAATTATTAAAATCTTTTGACCTCTCTAGAGGCCATATTTTTCAATGGATCTTCATGAAAATTGATCTGAATGTTCACCTTGATGATATCTAGGTCAGTTTCTAAACTGGGTCACATGCGTTCAAAAACTAGGCCAGTAGGTATTGAAATAGAAAAACCTTGTGGCCTCTCTACAGGCCATATTTTTCATGAGATCTTCATGAAAATTACTGAGAATGTTCACCTTGACGATATCTAGGTAAAGTTCAAAACAGGGTCACGTACCTTCGAAAACTAGGTCAATAGGTCAAATAATAGAAAAACCTTGTGACCTCTCTAGAGACCATATTTTTCAACGGATCTTCATGAAAATTGGTCAGAATGTTTATCTTGATAATATCTAGGTCAAGTTCAAAACTGGGTCACATGAGCTCAAAAACTAGGTCACAATGTCAAATAATAGAAAAAACGACGTCATACTCAAAACTGGGTCATGTGGGAAGAGGTGAGCGATTCAGGACCATCATGGTCCTCTTGTTTTCTTTTGTCTGAAAATCTATGGAAATATTTTGACCCCATTCTTCAATCACTTCTTCGAATAGTCGAGCGCGCTGTCATCCGACAGCTCTTGTTTACTGACGTGATTGGCAAACGATTTCTGCATTTGAAAAAATTATTACTAATAAGATGTTGTCGTTTTGCAGATCTGATTAATTTCATTTTCCATGCTTTCTAATTGCTCTGTTAACAGCTAGAGTGAATATTTCCGTGCCACTTGGAGAAAGATCTCATAGAGAAGGTGTTACGAAGGAGTCAGTGAAAAATAGTCTGGAACAATCTGCTGCCAAAATTACCTCAGCACCTGTGAGTTCTTTATTAACAGAATAAGTACTGTTAAAGTCATATTCTAAAAATTCAAGAATTATTGACACACTTAATTCTCACTTCTTTGGCATTTTTACTTATTTCAAGAAAATTATTCTTTGTGAAAACACAGATTTTGATACTGTGAAATCATTAATATACATGGGGGACTAATTTTCGTGGCTGAGTCAATCCATGAAATTTAATCCCAACAAACAAGTAAAATTGCCATTCATTTTATGTTCAAAAGTTGAAATCCACAAATTCATATACTGCTGTTTTGACTAAAAACCACGAAATTTCATGCCCATGAAATTAAATGATTTTACAGTAACTGAAGGGAATTTCACAGAATTCCGGTTCACACTAAAATTGTTTTTCTATTTTATGAAATTTTGTGCACATGAAAATATTTGATATAACTGAACCCTGTTACAGTGTTTGAGCACAAATTGAAGCTGAATTACAGAAATTTGGCCACATTTTAATAAAATTATTGTAGCCACTTTCAAAAATCTGTAGCTGATTCTTTGAATTTGTAGCATTTGGCTACATTTGCGATTGGCAGAGGAGGCCCTGAGATCTAATTTCTTACTTACCTGGCAGGGAAAGACACGGTAATCTTCAGAAAAGATTAATTACACATCAACTTATTGTGACATCCTTAACTATGTTGTAAAATCATTAATATTTGCGGGGAGGCTTATTTTCATGTATTCAGTGGTTTAGTTTATCCGAGAATAAAATAAAGGGGTTTTGCCAGTACCTGACAATAAGTTTGAGCCAAGCATGGTGTTTGAATTATCTGAGTTCTAGCAAACAGAGTTTGACTGTATTAAGGACCGTCAGTATTGTTTGATTAGTATCTGTGTTATCTTTCTGTTTTTGTTTTCCAGAAAGTAAAACGTCCATACAAAAAGAAACCTAAGTTAGATTTAGATTCTATTGCCAGTACATCAAGCTCATTTCTCTCACCCACACACTCAGGTATGTATTCTCGAAGCAGTTCTCAACCAGACATAAATGATATAATTCAAATTTTGTTTTGAATACATTTCTGTATCATCTATATTTCTATGTTTTGGTGAATGTTTAACACAAGTATCCATTTACCCGAGGAGGCAGTATTGGAAGGCCTTATTTCAAAAAGAGTACAGATCATTTTATGTAGTAATAAAGAGTTAATAGAAAAGTTGTGATTTCTTTTCTACTGTATGTGTATGTAGTAAAATCCCTAGACTTCATTATAATAGAAGACTACTAAATTTGTCCAGTAAATTTATTGATTTGCAAATTCTATGTAAATCTAAACATGTTAAAACTTAGATTTTATTTTCACAAATATGTAACGGGTATTTAATTTTTAAGGTTAAATTTTGTGAAATAATATGCTGTGAATGCAGACTGATGCTTTTCAACCCTTAGTCTGCCGGCAGCAAGTGATTCTGCTTTTGTGACTAGTGCAGACCAAGATCAGCCTTAAGGCTGATCATGTTCTGCACTGTTTGCAATTCAGTCAGTATCATTTTGGTAAGCACCCCTTTTAACAGTTAATGGAACTGTCCAAATTGATAGATGGACGAGTTCATTATAGAAATTTAGCAGGGTAAGGAGTAAAAAAGGAATGAAATCTTGTGCCTCTAAAAGAATGAAATTGCAAGCTGTCTGTTATCTTTTTGGCTTAGAACCATGTGCCTGGTGCTACTATGGATTATTCCACTACCATCCTGGAATGATGATGTGCATGCCTATGCCTTGAATAATGCCTAGAGAACTACCTAGTCCACTTTCTCTGCTGCTATACCAGTATTTGAGTGGCTGTATGACTAAATATTTTAAACACAACTTTATAAAATCCAACAACAGATATCAGTAAAAAAACTGAACATTTCAGGTTCAGCATTCCGGCCTGGTGTTAAAGTTGGTGGTTCATTGTCAGACAGTGCTAACAAACGTGAGTAACTTGATCCTTACAATAGACATCATAGTGAAACGTTTCATTTCTGTGCTTTCGTTTGACATGCTTATTCACTTCCTTAAAAAGAGATGACTGTAAACTTTATAAGAATGTTCAATGTCTTTATGCTAGAAAGATTCTGAATTGTATAGCTTAGAATGTAGACCACAAGACTTATTTGAGAGTCATGAGTTTGGTCTTTGCAAATGGTTTGACAGTAGATGTTCATATCCCACTTTGATTCATGTACTCGGGAAATTGCTGTTGGAGAACAGTTCAGTACTGGTACTGAATTCAGGAACATTGGGAACAGACTTGTTGAACTGTTAGCCATTACCTGACTGATACACTGTTAAAAGAGACAAAGTTAAGCTAAGGAATGAAAATAATTTTTCTGTCTTTTAAGGTAAAGGAAGAAAATTGTTTTTTCTTTTCTACTTTTAGGAAAGAAACCGAAGAAAGGGGAAGCTACAGCAAAACAGAGACTAGGAAAAATTCTTAAGATACATAAAATGGGCATGCACTGATACCTAATACACAGTATTGCTGATTCATTTATTTATTTACACATCAAACATTTATCATTCTACATCAGTAGAATTATTCAAACTTTGTGCTACAGGAGTGTAACATTTTGCTGTCAAATCCAGTTGATTCTGGATTTATAAAACAATATATACACTGCTGCTGTTGTAAAGCAAGGATGTTGGTGGTTTAGCTATAAATCTGAAGTGCTACGGTTTATCCTGTGAAATGTTCAGCTGAAATCTGAAGATCAAAAGTGTGGAACCATGTTTTATCCAGTTAATCATATATGACGCTTGGGTTTATCCATTATCGAGTCAACTGCATAGCACGTTGGACCTTACTCTCAAGATTGCATAAATGAGAATGAATGTTCAGTGGTTACAAATGACACTTGTACAAGGAATGCTTAATGTATTGAACAAAATAAAACCTATACTTCATGTTTTCATAATTTATATATTTAACTACATTCTGTTCAAATAACATTACCACAAGCATAATCTTGTGTTCAGTTTCACCTACAAACATAATCTTGGGTTCAGTTTCACCTACAAACATAATCTTGGGTTCAGTTTCACCTACAAACATAATCTTGGGTTCAGTTTCACAAATTATATTTTTTTATACAAGGGCATTCTGAAAGGGTTTTTGTTGTAAAGGATCAATTTGTTTGAAAACATTTATATCCTTCTATCTATTTAGTTGTGTGGTTTAACTAGTTTCTGATATTAGCTTGCTTTGTTAAGTATTTCTATTAGGTTGTGTTTCTTTTGTTCACAGATCCCCCATGAAGTACTAACAGTAAGTATTTACCATAGGCACTTATGTATAATGCACATTTTTTTTTACCTCCAGGTCCATCCCTGCATAGTCTACACAGGTATAGTCTTAAAAACGAGTTTGTTTACGATTTTTGCCAGTTCACGATCACACCTTTTGTTATCAGTATGAAGTTCATGCTATTCAAAGATATTGAAAGCAGCTGCTTTCTATTTATTTGTAAAATTTGAATTTAAAAAAAAAAGAAACAAATATTACGATATTTTATTGTTTTTATTTTTAAGTAAAAAAAAATCGCTTGTATAGCAAAACATATTGCGCTCTCCACCACACAGATAAAATTTATTCCATGTAAACTGTACTTTCATTTTCAGTCTACCTCAATATTGGCCAAAAAAATGTTTCCCCACAAATTCGAGCTAAACTGATGGTTGGGGGTGGGATGCGTATTATACCCTTTTGTGCATTAAAAATAGGTATCTACAGTGCTACAAAATGGAAGTTTTACAAAGCTTCTGCCAGTTTGAGATTTGGCAAAAAAAAAATGGGGAAAAAAGAGAGAATAATTTTCCAGCAATAAAAGAAATAGTTAGCTTTCATACTGTTTTTTTTTTTAGTCGGCTAAAGGCTGAAAGCCTTTTGACGAGTCCTTGCTGTTCAGCGATTCTCTAAATGGACCGAATAACACGTGAAGAGATGTAGTTCCATTAGATTTCTCAAACTTCAAACTGTTCACTGCATGAATGAAGTTAAGTTGTGTCAATTCTCTTTGCTATGACCAATATACGATGTAATCTGTCATATTTATGACTTGTAATTGTGCAATACTCGAATGTAACTCATTAAGCATAAATGTGCATTTTAAGAATTGCGCAGGCTTACAAAGCTTGGGTAACATCCAGCGAAAGACAAAAAATAGCTCCACAGGGCTCCAGATAAGATGTGTATTAGCGTAAATTACGTATAGAAATAATGCAAATACGCATGTCTAATAATTTCTAAGCATATAAAAACGTATATAGAATTACAGAAACGCACACAATGCTTTTTTAAAAACAAAATCTGAATCGTCTGGATGTGTTAGGTAACATAGTCGATCAGCCTTAATTCTCCCACATTGAACGTAAACACGCATCGTATGATTTCTATAAACTTTGCGTGGGTTGAATTTTGCAGTCAGTAAACGGATAAATTATCGGAAGAAGAAGCTCTTACTGGTTTGTTTAGTTACTACTGATATTAAAAATGATTTTAATTCATATTTTTCGAGAAATAAACAAATCGGCGAAACATTAAATTGTATATTCTTGTAGTTTTTGAAATCGAAAGTAGATCGTCTATGTTTGGCTGCTTTCACGAAACGAAACAACTTTTTTATGAAAAGATTTAAATAAGAGGTAATTTAACTGTAAACTTCAATGTCAGATACTGCCAATTGCTGCTAAATGTCTTCATATCATCACAATTTGTAAAATATATTGTTGAAACTGGAGAAAAGTGTTATCGTATACGGATATAATATTTTGGGTAAATATCGAGCTGTGTTATGAAATTTTAAGAAAAAAACTAAAAACAAACTGAAACTGGTAGACTATACTGTCAGTACATCAATCATTAGCCGACTCAGGCCCTTCAGGCCTTTGATTTTATGTGTAGTTTTACATGAGAAAGGATTATTATGCTTAGCAAACCAGATTCCTTAGAGTTATATATATGTACACTTGAATGATTACCATTTAGGTATATTATAATAGTCCTTATTACAATATGACTTTTTTCTGTTTTTAAAAGTAAAAAATCTTGCTAAAGCATTTTCTCACAATAGAAAAAAAAAAGACATGAGGTTGAATAAAAACACTTTATCCTGCCATCTGCTAATACACATCATGTCTTGCTTCCTGACCTTCACAGGACTTCTTTAACTGCACAGTTTAACAAATCTAAAATAAAAAAATTTAATGATAAACCTATACCAGTGTTAGATGTGTCACCTGTCAGTTATTAACTATTAAAAAGTTCCTTTTTAATATGGATTCAGAATTAAATAATATATTTCAAATAAGTTGCCATAGTTTTCTGTACACATTAATACTCTTGTCTTTGAGAGAAAATACAAGAAAGCTTCGGATACCTTATACAGTTAAGTTTGCAGGTTCAGAATCTGGTTTCAGTGAGGACGAAAGGAATGTGCCATAGAGAGATTCTTATTTTGTAGAAGACTGGCTGACCTAGGAACAAAATGCTCCAGGGTGAGGTTTTGTGGATCACTTTTGTCTGCCAAAACACAGAAGGCCATATTTCTTGAACAATCTTTATGAAATGTACATGGTCTCAGTGTCTTAGTCAGTGGGCTAGATTCCTGCTGTGGACTTTGAGGGGACTCCGTGGCCAGTTGGTTAAGGTCGCTGACTTCAAATCACTTGCCCCTGATTGATACGGGCTCTAGCTTCACTTGGGGCTTCGAATTTTTCATGTGAGGAAGCCATCCGCTGGCTTACATAAGGTCTGTGGTTCTACCCAGATGCAAGCTCCTGATCAAATAGTGCACGGAGGGGCAGCTGGGGTCCTCCTCCACCATCAAAGCTGGAAAGTTGCCATATGACCTATAATTGTGTTGGTACATTGTTAAACCCAACAAAAGTAAATAGATAAAATAAATATTTAGTCAGATTTTGTAACTTTTCACAATGTTGGCATGTGTGATTCCACATTTCTTGAGCAGTTCTCCAGACAGGCAGAATGTGTAAAGAAGCAATATTGGTAAAGTTATTGCCGTGGTTTTGATGAAGATTGCTATATTTTACCTTTAGTGCTCTTTGAATTCAGGTGAGCACTATAAGGCCATTGTGGCTGTCCTGTTTTAGATTGTTTTTGTAGTATTTGACTGTGCAATGTAACAGGGTTGTTTTACTGCATATATTTGTTTCAAATCATCTACCTTGTTTGCATCACTTTCAGCATTTTATACTGTCTTTTTATCCCTGTAATATATATTTTTGTTATGTTCTTGTTGGAAATCTTAGTATTATATCTTAAATGGGAATGACTTCAAACTGTTGTCAGATTTTTTCAAAATTTTGAAAATACAAGAAAATAATGTAAAAAAAATAGTGATATAGAAATAAGTTTTTATTGTTGATAAAAATGCTTGTTAAGTCTTTAACCTATGTACATGGTGGCCAACCAATATGACTTTTGGATATCGTACACACAAAGAAAACATTTCAATCCAGGTTTGCCTGTATTTTCCTATTACTTTATGGATTTTCATAAAATAAAAGGTTTTGAAGACAGCAAAATGTGTGCTTTCCTCCACACAAAGCATCTGCCGCAGTTCTCAGTACTTTTCTCAAACACTTTGCTCACCTGTTTTTCGTAAACTTTGTTGATAACATACAGAGAAAAGTACTGAGAACTGAAAACACGTTTTATGCAGACAAAATCACTCATTTTCTTGTCTTTGACACTCCTTCTCTTACGAAAATCCGTCAAGTAATAAGAAAACTATAAGCAAACTGTTACTTGAGTCAGGACGTTTTATCCATGCATATGATACTATAAAATCATTTAATTTCGTGGGATTGAAATTTCGTGGTTTTGGTCAAAACGGTAATTTCGTGGGGATAAGAATTTGTGGATTTCAACTTTTGAACGTAAAATGAATGGGAATTTTACTTGTTCATTGGGATTAAATTTCGTGGATCGAGTCAACCACGAAATCCACGAATATTTAATTTAATGATTTCACAGTATCCAAAAGTCACCTGGTAGGCCACCCTGTTTACTGCATAGCCCAAAGGTAAAATTTTCTTGTTCATTAGAAGAAATATGCACATATTGATATCAAATTAAATAATTTGTTTTTGTTCACTAGTAAATGTGAATTAAAACCAATGTTGAATGCAACACAGTATATATTTATTCATAACATCACTTGTGTAGTCTGTGAAACATGTATAGCATTATTCACACAGTATACTTTTAATGCAGAAGAGAAGGAATTACGTAATATTATAGCATATTTTTAAAATGTTAACTTAAATAGCATTGATCTATGGTTTTAGTATTTATTATTTTTTTTTTAAGATTTTAGTGTTGATTTAAGCCATGAATGTTGAGTTAAGATTTTTTAAAAATTTCTTTGGAAGTTAAAAATTGTTTTCTAAGAGATGTAAATCAAGAGGCATACCCATTTAAGATTACAAAATGTTGAAATTTTTTATAAACATTTTTTGAAACGCACATTCTTCATAATGTAAAAATTGCAATATTTTTCTTTTTTGGCAGCTACTTGTAAGTTTTTTCATTGTTTTGTTTTTTCACATCTATCAATAATATGATCAAGTTGAAAAATTTTAAAGTTCATGTTTTATATGTGCCTGAGTCTTCCACACACATTTACTGTAGTATCCTTACATTGAGAAACAGTTCAGCTGATTTTTTTTCAAAATAATTGTGAAATTTTTTATTTCAAATTGAGGAGTCTTACATGCAGACTACAAAATTTGATAATTTTCAAAGTAGAAGCTTCATCAGGGTAACACAGTGAAATCATTTATATATCTGCATGATCTGGCAGGAAAAAAATTGCGGATTTTGTGTCTTCATCGGTCAACAAAATTAAGAAGCATCAATCAAACATGTGTCACTTTCGTTTAATCCTGCAGTATGAAATCCCATCAATTCTTATTCAAACAAAATCCTGTTTTCTCCAAAACCACAAATTTTCATGCTCGCAAAATTAAACCATTTTACTGTATCGTACATTAGAAGCGACTATGGTAGTATTACTTACTGGTACACGGTTTGTTCCTGACAGGACAAAGGATACTCTCTATATAAGAAAACCATACTTGGTAGGAGCTGAGCTCTAGTCCGATATGGAATTTTGGACAGCTTATATTCCAGATACAGTATTTTGCTAAATCTGTCTATTGTTACAGTAATTTGTTTTGTGTTATTGTCTTAAAAGTAACATATTTGTGTCTTACAAAAATATTTTTGTATACAATACACTTAGGTAATTTATGTGAGATTGCCAGAGATTTTTACCAGTCGGAAAAAAAGGATAAATGAATATAATCTAAGCTGCCAAGGTTGAAATGGAAAACTTCAGTTTTCTAAGCTGTGTAAGTTTTTGCATACTGTGAAATCATTTAATTTCGTGGGCATGAAATTTCGTGGTTTTTGTCAAATTGGCAATTTCGTGGGGATGTGAATTCGTGGATTTCCACTTTTGAACATAAAATGAATGGGAATTTTACTTGTTCGTTGGGATTAAATTTCGTGGATTGACTCAACCGCGAAATCCACGAAAATTAGTCCCCCACGAATATTAATGATTTCACAGTACCTATGAATACTAGATTTTTCTCAGTTGTTAACTGTATCTTACAAAAGTTTATAGGTGGAGAATGTATTAGCAGTGTTGCCCTAACTTTACATCATAATTCAGTTCCCGGTATTGTAGTTGACATTGATGCTATAAAAACAACACAGTAGTTAATAGATTTGCATTATTTAAAACAAACTTGATAAGCCATTTATGCTGGGTATTTACTTTACAACGGGAACTTTTTTAGCTCGACTATTCATAGAATAGTAGAGCTATTGGACTCGCCCATGCGTCGGCGTCCGCGTCGGCGTCCGCGTCCCGATTTGGTTAAGTTTTTGTATGTAAACTGGTATCTCAGCAACCACTTGTGGGAATGGATTGAAACTTCACACACTTATTCACTGTGATAAACTGACTTACATTGCACAGGTTCCATAACTCTATTTTGCTTTTTTACAAAATTATGCCCCTTTTTTGACTTAGAAATTTTTGGTTAAGGTTTTGTATGTAAGCTGGTATCTCAGCAACCACTTGTGGGAATGGATTGAAACTTCACACACTTATTCACTGTGATAAACTGACATACATTGCACAGGTTCCATAACTCTATTTTGCTTTTTTACAAAATTATGCCCCTTTTTCGACTTAGACATTTTTGGTTAAGGTTTTGTATGTAAGCTGGTATCTCAGTGCTCACTAATTGGAATGGATTGAAACTTCACACACTTGTTCACTGTCATGATCTGACATACACAAAGCAGGTTCCATAACTCTGTTTTGCTTTTTTACAAAATTATGCCCCTTTTTTCGACTTAGAATTTTTTGGTTAAGGTTTTGTATGTAAGCTGGTATCTCAGTACCCACTAATGGGAATGGATTGAAACTTCACACACCAGTCCACTGTCATGAGCTGATAAGCACTATGCAGGTTCCATAACCCTATTTTGCTTTTTTTAAATTATGCCCCTTTTTCGACTTTCGTATTCATTCAGTCGACAAGGCTGTTGAATAGTCGAGCGTTGCTGTCCTCCGACAGCTCTTGTTTATTACAAAATTGGTGCTTAAATCCAATAGTACACATATAAAGAACATAATTTATTAACAAAGTTAGTGATTAAGAATTTTCTGTTTTAGATAAATTCATAAAACAGTTAATGATTTGCTTTCTTTTGTTCTATATGGATTGAAGAATTTTTGCGTCAATTTTATTTTTACTGTTTCTAAATGCAAGTGTTTTTCTACAGAATGTTGAATATACATGTAGATTGATTTGTAAATTATTTATATTAATATATAAATATATATAATTTAATATATATATATATATATATATATATATTGTAAAATTGTAAATAACTCAAAGAATTGTACATTTGACGCCTAGCTACAGAGATTTAATTTTTTAGAAATAACATATCAGATAGATAATTGTTCAGAAATTTATAATGCAAAAAAGAATATACTTACTGATATTTTTTTCTTCTCAAAGTATGCAGGGACCGGTTGGATATGCCAATATCTGAATCCACCCGAAATATTTTGAATGAGGAAATGAAAACAAACTTTACGCACTTGATCTTCTATAATGCTGAGAGCAGATATAGTTAAAGATGAGAATTTTTAAGGGGCCTTAATTCCGAGTTTACTTTTATTTGATGTAAAAGAAATAAACCAAGATCTCAAAACCTGAAGGCATTTTTAGTATTTACATATAAATAGAAATTGTATTTTTTCTTATTATTTATTTTATGTGACATGGTATTGCGATCTCATTAGCATAACGCAATTGCAGAAATTAACATTGCTTGGTTAAAAACATCCTGCGCTTACTGTTGAGGGTATGTTTCAAAAGGTCAAACTTTGTCATTGTCAGGACATAATTGAGGTACTTTTGTTTGAATATTTGGTCGTGCCCAGCACCCTTTAATGATATTGGTCCTTAAAGTTTCATTTTTGCTGGGTTTTTTTTATAAAATGCAGCTTCTTGACTCACTGCTGATAAGTCTAAATTGAACACAAGTGTATTTATCATACATTCTAGGCAAGAAGTGTTCATTTTTTTATACTCTGTTCCTATATACTGTAGACAGTTCATGTGTTTACCGAGATAGCAATTAGAGATGTATAGTTATGTTTGTCAAAGGCATAGTTTATGGCTGCTTGTAGAATTTCTTTTATTAAGTTAATAGTTTGCTCAGTAGAGAAAATATTATGTTAAGTGTTTATTTTGCAGTATCATTAGGACTTAATCATGGTGAACATTTTGAATGTAATCATTTGACATGCAGAATTCTTTGTGTTGCTGTCTATATACATGTATATATGTATGATGAGAATTCATGGTAAATTTTACAGAAAAATGAATAAAAGCAAAAATATACGTTATGTAATTGTTATGATACTAATAACTTAGTAACTGGTATTCTCAAATCGGTATGCAAAATGCACTGTCTAATGGATTTTATTATGCAAAATGCATTGTCTAATGGATTTTATTCTGCTCTAAAATATTTCAGCAGTAGTGGGGTCCATACAGTTGCAGCTTTGTCCTTCCCCGTCTTTCCTAAAATCTTTGTCCTGGTAAGTTCTACAGTTTTCAAGGGGTTTGGTACAATTATCAGAAATATATAACTATGCAGTGAGCTTGCGCATGTTGTCAGAACATGAATGTACCATGCCCTTTGTAGGAGTTATGGCCCTTGAAGATAAATAAAATGCTGCTTCTACTTCAGACGGGATCTGAAGAAGTAGCGGTCAAGTGTCTCCTCAGACAGATTTTCCCCCGTCACATTTTTTTCACTGCAAAATCGTATCAAAATCACACTGTTGTGATTTAGTATTGCTACTTCTACTTAAATATGGTTTTATATAACCACATACAACCTTCTCTCTCATTTTTTCAACCAAAATACCAAAGATACATCTTCAATGAAATGTTAAAAATTAACATTTGTTAATTTCGTTTAGACCTCTGTGGCCGCACAAATTGAAAAGTTAGTGTTCAATAATCTATGCTTGACCAGATGCCCCGCAGAGTCATCAATTTGAAAGCATATCAAAACCTCCGTAAAAAGTGGAATGGTCATTAACTCGTACAGCCTGAACTAATAAAATACAAAACAAAATCCAGTAAAGTTAGAATAGCTTGCTATAAGTGATGAAATTTCTTGTGAATTTCCATGACTGGAGAAGACTTTTTTCAAGATATTCATTGACAAAGTGTTCTCAAAAACCTGTCCAGGTCAAATTTATTACATATTGTACAGCTTTCAAATAGAGTTGGGTTTTTGTTGTTGTTTTTTTTTGGTATTGCAGGATTTTGCTTTGTTTAATTTCTGACTAAACATTCTTCTCATTACACAATTAACTTTAGAAAAAAAATCTGTCTTAAAAGAAACAAAGAGGGCCATGATGGCCCTAGATTGCTCACCTTGATTTCAGATTCTAAACAGGGGAAGGTATGTGTGTGGATGTATAGGCATGAATGTAAATGCCAAGTTCGGATTGCCATCGTGAAAACCAAATGTAAACTATGTTGATGTTGGTCGGAATAGACACCACAATGACGTAATCAGATTCTGATCTATATTTTGCTATAATTGTATTTTAAATATTTACATATTGTTTAAAACAAGTGAGCTGCTGACAGATCAAATATACAAGAAACTTGCATATTGTTTAAAACAAGTGAGCCGCTGACGGATCAAATATACAAGAAACTCATTTAGAAACATATACTAAGACCAGACTGATAGGGTTTTGATTAAGGCTCTTCCTAAGCAAACTCATTTGGGACCTAAAGCCCAGGAAGAAAAGCATCTTTTTTGTCATGGTTGCAAGTTTGAGTCTGTTGAATCTCCCATTTGTATTATTATGACATTGTCGTGACGTCCTTTTCATTCGATATTACAGCTGTTTACTCGATTGAAGTGTTAAGAAACAGAGGCAAAACCACTTGTAAGCAAAATTCAGGAATAGCAGTTCTCCATCTGGTGTAGCAGTTATGCTATCAATATTGAGATTGTGAGTTAAATTTCTGGACAAGGTGATGTTTTACGACAGTTTCTTTGAAGGGAAGATTTCGATAAATTTGGGAGAGGACCTCATAATGATGCTCACGACAAAGTTTGATGAACATCAATCAAGCGCTTCATGAGAAAAATTCATCTAAAGGGTGGTTGATTTTAGCTCTAAAGGCCCTCTTCACTACACACAAAAAGGGGCCAAGGGCCCCCGTTCAAATTTGGCAGAAAACTTTATAATGATGCTACAGACCAAGTTTGAAGACGATCCATCAAGCAACTCTTGAGAAAAAGTTGTTTAGATATATTTCTTGTATTAGCTCTAGTAGCCCCTAAAAGGGTCAAGTGCTCCAAATTAAAAAAAAAAATTGGGAAAGGATCTTGCAAAGATTCTCCACACCAAGTTTGATGTATTTCTATTTAAAGCTCTAGCAGCTCCTAGAAGGTGCCCAAACGCCCCTATTTCCTCTCCAATGGTTCATGAGAAAAAGTTTTTTAATTATGTTTTTAGCTCATCTGTCACAAAGTGACAAGGTGAGCTTTTGTGATCGCGCGGTGTCCGTCGTCCGTGCGTCCGTCCGTAAACTTTTGCTTGTGACCACTCTAGAGGTCACATTTTTTGTGGGATCTTTATGAAAGTTGGTCTGAATGTTCATCTTGATGATATCTAGGTCAAGTTCGAAACTGGGTCACGTGCCCTCAAAAACTAGTGCCCTCAAAAACTAGGTCAGTAGGTCTAACAAGAGGGCCAAGATGGCCCTAGGTCGCTCACCTAAGAAACACTCCATAACAGTGTAAAACATGTTTGACCTAGTGATTTCATGGAAACAAATATTCTGACCAATTTTCATTAAGATTGGACCAAAAAATTGGTCTCTTGCGATAAAACAAGCATTTTCTTAGATATGACCTAGTTTTTGACCCTAGATGACCCATGTTCAAACTCGACCTAGATTTTATCAAGGCAATCATTCTGACCAAAATTCATGAAGATCAACTGAAAAATACAGCCTCTATCACATACAGAAGTTTTTTCTTTGATTTGACCAAGTGACCTAGTTTTTGACCTCAGATGACCCATATTCAAATTCGACCTAGATTTCATTAAGGCAATCAACCTGACCAAATTTCATAAATATCAACTGAAAAAAAACAGTCTCTATCGCATACACAAGATTTTTCTTTAATTTGACCTAGTGACCTAGTTTTTGACCTCAGATAACCCATATTCAAAACCGACCTAGTTTTCATCAAGGCAATCACTCTGACCAAATTTCATGAAGATCAATTGAAAAATACATCCTCTATTGCATACACAATGTTTTTCTTCGATTTGACCTAGTGACCTAGTTTTTGACCCCAGATGACCCATTTTCAAAATCAGCCTAGATTTTATCAAGGTAATCATTCTGGCTAAATTTCATGAAGATCAGTTGAAAAATACAGCCTCTATTGCATACACAAGGTTTTTCTTTGATTTGACCTAGTGACCTAGTTTTTGACCCCAGATGACCCATTTTCGAACTTGGTCTAAATTTCATCAAGGCAATCATTCTGACCAAAATTCATGAAGATCAATTGAAAAATACAGCCTCTATCGCATACACAAGGTTTTTACGTGATATGACCTAGTGACCTAGTTTTTGACCCTAGATGACCCATTTTCGGACTCGGCCTAGATTTCATCAAGGTAATCATTCTGACCAAAATTCATGAAGATCAATTGAAAAATACCGCCTCTATCGCATACACAAGGTTTTTCTTTGATTTGAACTAGTGACCTAGTTTTTGACCCTAGATGACCCATTTTCGAACTTGGCCTAGATTTCATCAAGGCAATCATTCTGACCAAAATTCATGAAGATCAATTGAAAAATACAGCCTCTATCGCATACACAAGGTTTTTCTTTGATGTGACCTAGTTTTTGACCCGAGATGACCCATTTTCGAACTCGGCCTAGATTTCATCAAGGTTATCATTCTGACCAATATTCATGAAGAAGAATTGAAAAATACAGCCTCTATCACATACACAAGGTTTTTCTTTGATTTGACCTAGTGACCTAGTTTTTGACCCGAGATGACCCATTTTCGAACTCGGCTTAGATTTCATCAAGGTTATCATTCTGACCAATATTCATGAAGATTAATTGAAAAATACAGCCTCTATCGCATACACAAGGTTTTTCTTTGATTTGACCTAGTGACCTAGTTTTTGACCCGAGATAACCCATTTTCGAACTCGGCCTAGATTTCATCAAAGTTATCATTCTGACCAATATTCATGAAGATTAAATGAAAAATACAGCCTCTATCGCATACACAAGGTTTTTCTTTGATTTGACCTAGTGACCTAGTTTTTGACCCGAGATGACCCATTTTCGAACTTGGCCTAGATTTCATCAAGGTTATCATTCTGACCAATATTCATGAAGATTAATTGAAAAATACAGCCTCTATCGCATACACAAGCTAAATGTTGACAGACGACAGACGACGGACGCCGGACATCGAGCGATCAGAAAAACTCACCTGAGCATTGCTCAGGTGAGCTAAAAATAGAAAAACCTTGTGACCTCTCTAGAGGCCATATATTTCATAAGATCTTCATGAAAATTGGTCAGACTGTTCACCTTGATGATATCTAGGTCAAGTTCGAAACTGGGTCACGTGCCGTCAAAAACTAGGTCAGTAGGTCTAAAAATAGAAAAAACCTTGTGACCTCTCTAGAGGCCATATATTTCACAAGATCTTCATGAAAATTGGTCAGAACATTCATCTTGATGATATCTAGGTCAAGTTCGAAACTGGGTCACGTGCCTTCAAAAACTAGGTCAGTAGGTCAAATAATAGAAAAACCTTGTGACCTCTCTAAAGACCATATTTTTCATGGGATCTGTATGAAAGTTGGTCTGAATGTTCATCTTGATGATATCTAGGTCATTTTCGAAACTGGGTCATGTGCCGTCAAAAACTAGGTCAGTAGGTCTAAAAATAGAAAAACCTTGTGACCTCTCTAGAGGCTATATATTTCATGAGATCTTCATGAAAATTGGTCAGAATGTTCACCTTGATGATATCTAGGTCAAGTTCGAAATTGGGTCATGTGCCGTCAAAAACTAGGTCAGTAGGTCAAATAATGAAAAAACGTTGTGACCTCTCTAGAGGCCATATTTTTCATGGGATCTGTATGAAAGTTGGTGTGAATGTTTATCTTGATGATATGTAGGTCAAGTTTGAAACTGGGTCAACTGCGATCAAAAACTAGGTCAGTAGGTCTTGAAATAGGAAAACCTTGTGACCTCTCTAGAGGCCATACCCTTGAATGGATCTTCATGAAAATTGGTCAGAATGTTCATCTTGATGATATCTAGGTCAATTTAGAAACTGGGTCACGTGCCTTAAAAAACTAGGTCAGTAGGTCAAATAATAAAAAAAACCTTATGACCTCTCTAGAGGCCATACTTTTCATGGAATCTGTATGAAAGTTGGTCTGAATGTTCATCTTGATGATATCTAGGTCAAGTTGGAAACTGGATCAACTGCGGTCAGAAACTAGGTCAGTAGGTCTAAAATTAGAAAAATCTTTTGACCTCTCTAAAGGCCATATTTTTCAATGTATCTTCATGAAAATTGATCTGAATGTTCACCTTGATGATATCTAGGTCAGTTTCGAAACTGGGTCACGTGCGGTCAAAAACTAGGTCAGTAGGTCTAAAAATAGAAAAACCTTGTGACCTCTCTAGAGGCCATATTTTTCATGAGATCTTCATGAAAATTAGTGAGAATGTTCACCTTGATGATATCTAGGTAAATTTAAAAAAAAAGGTTCACGTACCTTGGAAAACTAGGTCAATAGGTCAAATAATAGAAAAACCTTGTGACCTGTCTAGAGACCATACTTTTCAATGGATCTTCATGAAAATTAGACAGAATTTTTATCTTGATAATATCTAGGTCAAGTTCAAAACTTGGTCACATGAGCTCAAAAACTAGGTCTATATGTCAAATAGTAGAAAAAACGATGTAATACTCAAAACTGGGTCATGTGGGAAGAGGTGAGCGATTCAGGACCATCATGGTCCTCTTGTTTATGTATTTACGTTTTTAGCTCTGGCAGACACTTTAAAAGAGGAAGAGTGCCCCCATTTGAACCGATTTAGGAGAGGTCCTTTACAATGATGCTGCGTCCAAGTGTGATAAAAGATCAATCTTGACTTTTATGAGAAATTGTTCAATAGTATTTGGATTTTTAGCTCTAGTGGCCCTGAAAGGGGCCAAGTGCTCCCATTTGATCACATTTGCGAGAGGACCTTACAATGATGTTCAAGGCAAAGTTTGACAAAGATCCATATGGCAGTTCATAATTATGTTTTTTAAAGGCATGTCTATTTTTAGCCCTTAAAAAGGGCCAAATGCACCCATATGAATATGTTTGGGATTGCAAGATCCTATAGACAAAGTTTGATGATGATCCATCCAACAGATAATAAGAAGTAGCAGTTTCAAGATTCTTTTATTTTTAACTCTAGTGGACCCTAAAAGAGGCCAATAAACCCCATTTGAATAAATTTGGGAGAGGAATTTACTATGATGCTACACACCAAGTTGAATGAAGATCCATCCAGCGATTTGTAAGAAGTTCCTTAAAGATTGTTCTACTTTTAGCTTTGCAGCCCCTGAAAGCAACCAATCTAATCCATTTGAACAAACTTGACTGCCGTCTATACCAGGATGCTACTGACCAAGTTTGGTGTAATTCTGATGAGTACCGGTAGTTTCAGAGAAGATGTTTAAGTAAAATAGCTGACCCAGGACGACAGATAATCAGATCATCGGCCTGTACTAATAGCTCACCTTGGACAAAATTTCAGGTGAGCTGTAAAAATTGTTATAGTTTTCTTATAAATGAGCTTGCTAAGTTATATTTCACATCACATCAAGGCATGTTTTGGCTATACCATATCTGTGTTATCACTATAAACTCTGTCATGAAACAAATGAGGCCGGAGTACGTTTCAATATTTTATTTACATCAAAACAAAAAGGAAACACAGACATAATATTCTTATATAGCATCTCTATCTTTTGGTGGGTTTCTTTTCTGGTATTTCTTCCCCGACCTGTAAAATAAACAATGTTAATATTGTATTTAACATTAAGAACACAGCACGCTCTTTAACCATTAAAAGAACATTGTCAAATGGGGAAAAAAGACCCTTTATCACTCACTTCAGAGTTTGTTGCAGGTTTCATGACTTGATTTGTGTTCTTACACACTATAGATTGTTTATTAAAGGGTATTCTTGTTTGATTTGAAAACAGCTATGTTAAAACTGTTTATCATAAAGGTTACTGACTTTAAATAACGATTATCTTATCTTTCTGACAAAGCATTGTTCTGAACGAGTGTATATCAAAATCCCCTTGATCAAAATCCCCTCCACTGAAAAATGACTGGGTGTTACAAAATCCCCTTCACACATTTTCAGGGAGAATCATAATCCCCTCTGTGATTAACATTATAGATATATAGATATCAGTGCTCCAAATTATATTATGTGTGCTAAAGGCATTGTATTTACGTACTTTATGCAATAGACTTTTAAGTTGTGTATAGTTGTATTTGAACAATTATACAATGCCTTTAGCACACATAATATAATTTGGAGCACTGACATCTATATATCTATAATGTTAATCACAGAGGGGATTATGATATCCCCTGCAAAAGTATGAAGTGGATTTTGTAACACCCTGTCATTTTTCAGTGTGGGGGATTTTGATCAAGGGGATTTTGATTGTCTCCCGTTCTGAACAGTTCTGACTGAAAATATTTTCTTTAAGGGCAAAATAAACAAGAGGGCCATGAAGGCCCTGTATCGCTCACCTGACCTATTGACCTAAAGATCAAGATTAACATTCAGACCAAGTTTCATTAAAATATGGTCATAAATGTGGCCTCTTAAGTGTTAAATAGCTTTTCCTTTGATTTGATCCAGTGACCTAGTTTTTGACCCCACATGACCCAGATTCGAATCTGACCTGAAGATCATCAAGGTTAACATTCTGACTAAGTTTCATGAAGATACAGTCATAAATGTGGCCTCTAGAGTGTTAAAAAGCTTTTCCTTTGATTTGACCTAGTGACCTAGTTTTTGACCCCACCTGACCCAGATTTGAACTAGACCTATAGATCATCAAGAATAACATTCTGACCAAGTTTCATTAAGATATGGTCATAAATGTGGCCTCTACAGTGTAAACTAGCTTTTCCTTTGATCTGACCCGGTGACCTAGTTTTTAACAAGCTTTTCCTTTGATTTGACCTGGTGACCCAGTTATTGACCCTAGATGACCCAATATCGAACTCGTCCAAGATTTTATTGAGGGTAACATTCTGACCAAGTTTCATTAAGATTGGGCCAAAATTGTGACCTCTAGAGTGTTAACAAGTTTTTCCTTTGATCTGACCTGGTGACCTAGTTTTTGACCCCAGATGACCCAATATCGAACTCATCCAAGATTTTATTGAAGGTAACATTCTGACCAAGTTTCATTAAGATTGGGCCAAAATTGTGACCTCTAGAGTGTTAACAGTCAAATTGTTGACGAAAGACGAGTGACGCAGACGACTTACGGACGGATGCAGGGTGATCACAAAAGCTCACCTTTGAGCACTTTGTGCTCAGGTGAGCTAAACAAAAAAACAACTGTGCTTTGGGTACTTGACCAAAAAAAAAATGTGCAGATACTTCAGTCTTCCATCTCAGAACCATCGTATCCTGATCTGCCCTTTTTTCATCTAAGTTCACTTAGATATTATTTCTGTGAAATCATACCCAGTTCTGATCTCCACCTTTAGAGGAGATGATTTTTTAAACTTTTTCTATATACATGTAGCTATATAGGGAAAACTGGCCCAATTCCTAGTACAGTGTATCTTATGAGAGCCGTACAATTGCCCCCCAGGACACTTGCACCCAAATGAAAAAGTGGACCGCTGGACATTCGCCCCCAGCAAACATCGTGTGTACTATTTCAACTGGGGGCAATGTCCTGAGGTCAATTTTTTCATGGGGGCGGGGTGGGGCAAATATCCTGGGGAGTAAATGTCTACCTACATCCTGTATTTATAGATGGGTTACATAGCCTTTAGCATTTTTTAGAAAGAAAATCAACTAATGATCATTTCTGTGGAATCATATCAAATTCTGAATATTGATTTCTCAGGAAGATATTATAAACTTTTCTGTTTAAGAAGGTGAAAACTGACATGGACTGTGTCAACAGCCATACTATCTGTAATACGACTAGCCATTCTTAGATGAAATGTGGCATCTCTACATAAACATGCAGTCAAACAGTTAAAATAAACTACTACATAAAACAGATACAAGGAATCAGCACTTTTCCGGGACTAATATTAATGTACCCCAAAAATAGTCCCTAATAGTAACAAATTTCATTCTGACAATTTTTTATAAAGATCAAATGGAAAATGTGGTCACTAGAGTATTAACAAGGTTTATCTATGATTTGACACAGACACAGGGTGATGACAATAGTTCACCTTGAGCACTTTGTGCTGAGGTTAGCTAAAATGTTAAAACACTTCAGGAGAGAATCGAAATACAACGCAGTCTCCCTAGAACAAAGGTTGTTGTTCTGGACAGGTTAATTTTATAAGAAGTTGGCTATTGAAAAACAACCTTTCTGCTTGTGTAGAATTTTATCCTAAGCCATGTCATTAAAACAAGTTACACTGTAACAGAATAGTCAAACCTACTTTGGAAGCCACTGATGTTTAGTTGTGAAAGTTATAGCTGACAGTTCTGGTGTAGTTGGACCCGAGGGTCTGTACCGAGTCACATAGTCTCTAACAAGTTCATCCTTCAACACTGTCCCTTCCCCTGCCTTCTTCATGTCATACTCAATAGGCTGTAAAAAAAATCCCACAGTGACAGTTAAGAATAACAAGAGGACCATGATGGTCCTGAATCGCTCACCTATCCCCACATGACCCAGTGTTGAACTGAGTATGACGTCGTTATTTCTATTATTTGACATAGTGACCTAGTTTTTGAGCACATGTGACCTAGATATCATCAAGATAAAAAATTCTGACCAATTTTCATGAAGATCCATTGAAAAATATGACCTCTAGAAAGGTCACAAGGTTTTTCTATCATTTGACCTAACAACCTAATTTTTGAAGGCACGTGACCCACTTTTAAACTTGATCTAGATATCATCAAGGTGAACATTCTCACCAATTTTCATGAAGATCTCGTGAAAAATATGGCCTCTAGAGAGGTCACAAGGTTTTTCTATTTTTCGACCTACTGACCTAGTTTTTGACTGCACATGACCCAGTTACAAACTTGACCTAGATGTCATCAAGCTGAACATTCTCACCAATTTTCATGAAGATCCATTGAGAAATATGGCCTCTAGAGACATCACAAGGTTTTTCTATTTTTAGACCTACTGACCTAGTTTCTGAACGCACGTGACCCAGTTTTGAATTTGACCTAGATATCATCGAGGTGAACATTCTGACCAACTTTCATGAAGATCTCTTGAAAAATATGGCCTCTAAAGAGGTCACAAGGTTTTCCTATTTTTAGATCTACTGACCTAGTTATTGATCGCAAGTGACCAAGTTTCGAACTTGACCTAGATATCATCAAGATGAACATTCTGACCAATTGTCATAAAGATCCCATGAAAAATATGGCCTCTAGAGAGGTCACAAGGTTTTTCTATTTTTAGATCCTCTGACCTAGTTTTTGACCCCACGTGACCCAGTTTCGAACTTGACCTAGATATCATCAAGGTGAACATACTAACCAATTTTCATGAAGATCCATTGAGAAATATGGCCTCTAGAGTGGTCACAAGGTTTTTCTATTTTTAGACCTACTGACCTAGTTTTTGACCCCACGTGACCCAGTTTCGTACTTGACCTAGATATCATCAAGGTGAACATTCTGACCAATATTCATGAAGATCTAATAAAAAATATGGCCTCTAGAGAGGTCACAAGGTTTTTCTATTTTTAGATCTACTGACCTAGTTTTTGACCCCACATGACCCAGTTTCGAACTTGACCTAGATATCATCAAGGTGAACATTCTGAACAATTTTCATGAAGATCCATTGAAAAATATGGCCTCTAGAGAGGTCACAAGGTTTTTCTATTTTTAGACCTACTGACCTAGTTTTTGACCCCACGTGACCCAGTTTCGAACTTGACCTAGATATCATCAAGGTGAACATTCTCACCAATTTTCATGAAGATCTCATGAAAAATATGGCCTCTAAAGAGGTCACAAGGTTTTTCTATTTTTAGACCTACTGACCTAGTTTTTGACCGTACGTGACCCAGTTTCGAACTTGACCTAGATATTATCAAGTTGAACATTCTGACCCATTTTCATAAAGATCCCATGAAAAATGTGACCTCTAGAGTGGTCACAAGCAAAAGTTTACGGACGCACGCACGGACGACGGACGCTGCGCGATCACAAAAGCTCACCTTGTCACTTTGTGACAGGTGAGCTAAAAATTCATACTCTTTATGTGCACTTGAATGGTATGGTGTCAGAACAATACTTTAAGTTTAACAAACATCAACATAGTTGAAATTTTATATCTCAAATTCCAAGTGATTGGGCATTTTACTTCAAGAGATCCGAAATTCGACATATACTAATATTTTGTGAAAGTGTTTTCGGGATGTGACTTCAAAATGTCTTCAAGATAAACAGAATTTTGAGGTAAGTTAGTCTGAGATATCACATTTCAACTGTATGTTATGATTATAATATGAGCCGTGCCATGAGAAAATCAACATAGTGGCTTTGCGACCAGCATGGATCCAGACCAGCCTGCGCATCCGCACAGTCTGGTCAGGATCCATGCTGTTCGCTAAAGGTTTCACTAATTGCAATAGGCTTTGAAAGCGAACAGCATGGATCCTGACCAGACTGCGCGGATGCGCAGGCTGGTCTGGATCCATGCTGGTCGCAAAGCCACTATGTTGATTTTCTCATGGCGCAGCTCATATAATGATGAATAAAATGTTTTAATTTTTTATCTTTGGAACAGGGCATATTTTATTAATGTTAACTAAATAAATACCAGTCCATATCTTAGTATAATACCAATTCATAGGTGTTTACTGTAGATTTGCCAATATTCGTGATGGGTTTCCTTTCCCTGATATTTCCTAGCATTGCAGCTTGTTCATTCAAATGAGTATTTAGGGCTTGACCTTCACCCATAGCCTGCTTAATTTCTATAATGGACCGGTCCATCATTCAATTTGGGTAGTACCACTTACCATGTAAAGAGTTGATCATTGAAAATTTACTGACTGAATAGCGAACAGTGCAGACAATGATCAGACTATACGTATTTGCAAGCTGATCTTGGTCTGCACTGGTCGCAAAGGCCACTTGCCGCCAGCAGACTAAAGGTTAAAGACTGTCCTATTGCCTGAAGCAGGTAAAAGTGAAGTGTGGGCAGGCAAAACAAGAGCTGTAAGAGGACAGCAATGCTCGACTATTCAACAGCCTTGTCAATTGAATGAATAACAAAGTTGAAAAAGGGGCATAATTTTGTAAAAATGCAAAACAGCTTATAGAACCTGTACAGTGCTTATCAGCTCATGACAGTGGACTGGTGTGTGAAGTTTCAATCCATTCCCATTAGAAGGAACTGAGATAACATCTTACATATAAGAATTTAACCAAAAACTGCTAAGTTGAAAAAGGGGCATAATTTTGTAAAAATGCAAAGTAAAGTTATGGGACCTTCACAGTGCATGTTAGATCATGACAGTGAACAAGTGTGTAAAGTTTCAATCCATTCCCGTGGATACTGAGATACCAGCTTACATACAAAAACTTAACCAAAATCTCGTAAGTCGAAAAAGGGGCATAACTTTGTAAAAAAACAAAATAGAGTAATGGAACTTATGCAATGTAAGTCAGTTTATCACAGTGAATAAGTGTGTGAAGTTTCAATCCATTCCCACAAGACATTTTTGTACAAAACCTTAACCAAATCGGGACGCCGACGCACAGTCGAGCTAAAAAATATACTCAGTTGCCAATCAGGCAAGTGAATTATATGAAAGATCCCAAGAACTACCTCTCAGAAAATCATGTACTACTGTTTTTGTTGCTATACTGCATTGCCATATCTCATCACAAAATCATGTTACATTTGGGCAACCAAAATTTGGGGTTTTGGCAATTAAAATAAATTGAAGTTGCCCTGTGGGCAAGTGCTGTACAGAATTAAAGTCAAGTCCTGGTATTCAGTAGCTTGGTCACCAAAAGGGTCATTAATGATAGCTAAAAAAAATTTTAATCTACAATGTTTATTTGACAATCGTCTTTCAAATTTCACTGTAAATACTAGAGCTGCTTTTGAGAAAAGCGCATGTCTCCCTAATCTGCTTAACAATCTGAATAGTAAGTCCGTCTTTATATACTCACAGAAAATATACCTTTGATAGTTCTGCAGCAAGTGTTGGACTAAGGGGCCTGTCAGTAATTCAATGGCCATAATTCCGAAGTGCCTGGACCGATTTGGCTAGTTATTGAACTTGGCTGAGGACTTATTGGCAAACACACTTTGTTTAAGTTTGTTGAAGATCGGATGAGATTTGTGACAGACAGGAGTAAATCAATCTGTTTCCCACCACACAGTGGTGTGGTAAACATAACTAGTATCCATGGCTTGATGTATACCTTTGTATGTTCATATGGATGCTCTGGTTCTGGATGCCAACCAATCAGTGTACTTCCATCAGCTGACATACCAACTCTCGGTAATCTAAAAATATAATATCAACTCTGATAATAAAATTGGCAATTCTGTAAACAAAAGTCAGATAATACATACAAGATTAAGCCTATTTCTGAAGATTGTTAGACCAAATTCGTCAAAGATGAAAGATGTTATTGCCGATCACATCATAAACTTTTTATTCATGTGAACACCATGACTAGTCAACATATCCCTAGGGTCTGAAGTTACCGGTATTAGATACCTTTATGCAGGACTGGATAGTATTTATATCTTAACCTTTCTCCTGCTATATTTCTAAAATGGACTCATCCATCATTCAGTCTGGGTAATACCATTTATTATCCGAAAGGGTTTTCTCTGACTGAAAAGCGAATAGTGCAGACCATGATCAGACTGCATGGATGTGCAGGCTGATCTTGGTCTGCACTGGTCGCAAAGACCGAATCACTTGCCTAGAGCAGGCTAAAGGTTAATCTTAGTGAAAAAACTTAGGTTTGCCGGTTTGTTCTATTGTACTGTTACATTGCATAGTATTAAAGGGACTAACCCACACATTTTAGCCGTAAAATTATTTCTCTCAAAAATCCATAAAAAGTGAGTATTCTGAAAGAAACTAGTGGTACAAACTTGACACAAGATTTTTTCAAGATATTCTTATAAATTACCAAAAATATTGTGCGGAAGGTAGTAAACCATGCTTTTGAAAATAATGCAGAAAATTAACATTCTTCTTGCAGTTTTACCAATATCTTTCATTTTCACCCACTTCATCATTTTTCAGTGTCATATACATTTTAAGCACAAAATATCTCCCCAAACTGTGGGCGAGTAGCTTTAAAGTAAAGACTACTTTTCTTTTCAAATTGAAATCTCAGGAACGACCGTGACAGTTTTTTGCATCAACCTAGTACTCCTAACAAGTTTAAAAACTTATTAAATTTTAAAGGTCCTGAAAGAAATTTATAACAAGAACGACAATATGATCTACCTTATTAACTCAGATCTTCATAATATGGGTAAAATATGTAAGTATTCAGTTTGTACTTATATATATAAACTTAATATACCTCGCACTCTGTTCTGAATCATCTGAACTGCTTTTCGAGTGACAGCTTCTGTTTATAACAGCACCTGAAATAATGGCAACTTTTAGCTAAAAATAGATAATAAAACTGTACACAGGTATGCACATTACCAGCAATTCTAATACGCTTTTCTCTGTTAAAACACTCTCAGGCTAGAATGACGTCACCTTAATGTGCAGTGACGTCAATGTTTTTGTTGCGACCATGAAAGAGCGCTACTATACTTTATCTACTGTTTTAGATTAAGGGCATATTAGAATCGAAGTAATTTATAACAAAATCATGTTTTAACACTATTTATACACTCGGGCAGTAATACATCGTACAAATAATTTCATTCGGGCTGTGTCCTTGTGAAATTATTACGCCCAACGTAGAACCATCCATCATGCATAAATAGTGTTAAAACACTCTTTTGCTATAGTTATTTCTTAAGTAAAGGCATGTAAACAGAGATCAATACAAAAATATAATTTTTCTATTTAAATATCACATATTCTTAACAATTGGGCATGGAAGTGAGAAATTATAAGAAAACTGTTATTTTGGACACCACAGTGGATCTGTTAGGATTATTTTAATTCCAATAGTCTATATATGCTGCAAGACTCCCCCAGATGAGTATAAATGGCAGGACATGCATGCAAATGCAAGCAAAAAGGGGGAATATAATAACATTTGGCACAATGAGCTTAAACAGGAGAATAATCTAATTTAACAACATTTGTGTAATAGTAAACTTCTGTTCATAGAAAGGGGTCCATGTCTTGACTTTGACTCTGTAGAGCACTTGACCATAGGGCAACTTCCAACTATATTCTTACTTGTCCTAACCAAATTTTTGGTTGCCTAAAATGTAACATGAGATTAATTGATGAGAAATTGCAATGCAGTCTAGCAACAAAAAACCAGTAGGATATTTCTTGGGATCTTTCATTTAATTCACTTGTCTGACGGGCAACTCAGTATGATTTTTTGCCTGCCCATCCTCCACTTTTACCTGCCCCAGGCAATCATTAAGGTTGCCCCCTTGGGTTTACATACAAAATAGAATAACCGGTGATGGGTACAGTGACTACGAGTGAGCCTGAGACCTAGATTCCAATCTTAAGACTGTGTGACAGTGTGATAGTGAAAACCATACTTGATAGACCTGTATATTAGTGCTGCTTGTCTGGGACAGAACATGTAGTTTTTCAATAAATTACATTTCTTTAATTAGACAAACAACAGTATCTGTAGAGAAACTCTAAGTCTTGTGAAGAAAAACAAACAGGTTACATAATCGCAGAAATTGTGATGGGTTGTGCCACAATCTTCCGGATCAACTGGTATGTGTCTCCTCCCTGTGTGTATGTTGCACTGAGGCCCAAACGTATCACCTGACAGTATATATGCCAAGTCCAGTGAAACACACACCCATGGACAAGCCTTACAATTTTCATGGATAGACTTATATACAAAATCAAATTAAATGTTTGAGTCATATGCCGTATAGTTTTTCCTATACTTACTTTACATCTTGATTGGTTTCAGTATTATGTCACTCTGTTTGACCAAGCCCATGGGTTGTTTGGTTTCAGTGCCATAATAAAATTGTCATGCCAAGCCTTTTGATTGAAAAAGTGAACTATGCCAGTAATTAACTGGATGTAACTAATGTGCTAATTAGGGCTCAATGATAATCTGCTGAAACAATTAACAGTATTTTTATTTCATTTGATACACATGCCTTGATGTGAAATGACTTTATTTGTAAAATATTTAATAAAATAAAATATGTTATTTGGGATATAATAATATGGATATAGGAAAGATATGGACCTTCACTTTGTCTTTGAGGTAAGAATATTCAAATATAACAAGTCCATATAATTTATTTACACACTGTTTAATTACCTAAATAATTATGACCTAATTGACAATTAAATTGAATAAATTTAACATAATGATCATATATACCAGTAACATATAATATAATATTTTGATCATATCAAAACAAAAACAGTAACCCACTATATATCATATATATGTGGTACATACATGTAAGGTGTCCAAAGTGGTACATAAGGTGCTGGTACATAAAGGGACTGGCACATAAAATGACACATTCCTTTGCATCAGAAATTAAACTAAATTCTCATGTTATTATTACTCATGATGATAGTGTCAGAAAATCTAAACCAATTTGGGCTGAATAAGCCATGGTCCGAGTCAGCCTGTATTTAATATCAGCACATGAGCAATCCCCACCTACCAAGAAGACATGTCATACTAAATGACCATATATGGTTCTCATATCAGTAAAATGCTCTAAAGTAGTGAAAATCAGGTCTGAATATTTCACAGTATATATCAAATAAAGAAGGAAGTGATTTGTAGTGATAGGCTGATTACGGAGTATAGTCGAATGACGGCTAGAATAATTTTCAGGGCGACATTTGACAAAATAATGTTTCTTATGAACAATCATCAGCAGACCTAGCGGTGCCGAATTACCGTTATAGATATGTAAAAAAGGAAACAATTTATTCTTATTCTGTCGTATTCTTACGAGTTGAAAATTCGCGGTATTAGATGGAATCTGTCTTATTCGGGTCTCTTTGTGTAACTTTTTTTTTATGATTCAAGCGTCCCGCTTAAAGTTTCCAATACTGAATAATAATGTGCATTCTAGTAGTGTTTGAAGAACAAAATCATCGCCAGTTTAATTTTTAATGTAGAAAAGCCAGTATTTACAAAAAAATGCCAATGCAAAACGAATCCAGACACACTGGCATAACAAAATTTATTTATATACACAATTTTATGACATGTCATAGCCCCCAGTGGTTTGCATAGTTACAAGCTTTGCATGCGCGAGGTCAAGAGTTCGAATCCCCTCACATGCATTTTTTTGTGCTTTAAGCCCAGTATGTTTGTCACAAATTTTGGAGCAGAAATCATTAAAGTGTATAGTTTACCAATGTTCTGTCTGTAAATTTTGAACAAAACTTTTGAGTTTCAAATTCAAAGGCATGGAAAAGCATGTGTTGCTTATCTCCCTTTCACAGCCCTAGACAGTTAGGAGTTTGGTAAACTTATAGGATTTCGACCAACAGAGTTTATGTTCTTGATAAAATTCTGGTCAAGAACTTCTTAGAATGAATTTGAAATAAGAATTTATCATGTCAATGGTTGTTTGCCATTCTCCCACACAAGAGGTTTACCGTAGCTAATTAGTGGGACAAAATTTGTCCTAAAAGATGTCATTTGACAAAATAAATGACATTTAAAAGAATTGCAATAGTCTGTGTTTAGGCTAACAGGTTTATGTAAGTTCAAAAGTTTAATTGTTGGAAGAATATTAGATATCTACATTGAAAATTTAAATCACTATTTTCTAATATCCAGCCGAAAAGAGACAAATTTCTATTTAAAGATGTTTTTCACAATTATTTCTAGCGGATAGATTTTTCTATAACTTTGCATATTTATAAATTGATGTATCACAAGTTAAAATAAACAAGAGGGTCATGATGACCCTGAATCGCTCACCTGAGTAATATGAGACACATGTTTAAAATGCAAAACTGATGCTAAAATATTAGAAAGTAGGTCAGTAGGTCACATTCATGGTCACTGAAAGTCAGTTTTAAGATCGGTGTGCAAAACTGTACATGTCATCCAAATTTCAAGACTGTATCTTAAAGAAAGGTCAGTAGGTCAAGGTCATGGTCAAGTGACTTCTAATCACTTGGAATCATCAGGTAATTACAATTAAACAATCTAGGAAATATGATCTGATAATTTTTTAAGTATTTATTCCTACATAACTCGTATAACAATTGACCCCCAGAGCAGGGCCTCTTTTCACCCCAGGGGCATAATTTGAACAATCTTGTTAGAGATCCACTAGGCAATGCTACATACCAAGTATCAAAGGCCTAGGCCTTGAACTTTCAGACTAGAAGATTTTTTTTCCCTATATAAGGGATTAAGTCTATGTTAAATTTGTGACCTCCAGGGCAGGGCCTCTTTTCACCCAGGGGCATAATTTGAATAATTTTGGTAGAGGACCACAAGGCAATGCAACATACCAAATATCAAAAGCCTAGGCCTTGCAGTTTAAGGCAAGAAGATTTCTAAAGTTTTTTCCTATATAAGTCTATGTAAAATTTGAGACCACCCGTGGCTGGGCCTCTTTTCACCCCTGAGGCATAATTTTAACAATTTTGGTAAAGACAAAAGGTAATGCAACATACCAAATATCAAAGGCCTAAGTCTTGTGGTTCTAGACAAGAAGATTTTTAAACTTTTTTCCTATATAAGTCTATGTAAAACTTGTGACCCCTGGGGAGGGGCCTCTTTTCATCCCAGGGGCATAATTTTAACAATTTTGATAGAGGACCATAAGATGATGTCACATGCCAAATATCAAGGCACTATGCCTTGCTGTTTTGGACAAGAAGATTTTTGAAGTTTTTCCTTTCGGTTGCCATGGCAACCAGAGTTCTGCATGGAATTCAATTCTTTGAATAATTTTGAAAGGGGGCCACCCAAGGATCATTCCTGTGAAGTTTAGTGTAATTCTGCTCAGTGGTTTTCAAGAAGAAGATTTTTTTAGAAAATGTTGACAGACACACGACGGACGACGGACATAGAGCGGTCACAAAAGCTCACCATGAGCCTTTGGCTCATGTGAGCTAAAAATAACAAGAGCACCGCCTTGCGGGTGCTGACGCTCATCTGATTTTTTTGTATAATAGAAATATTGTCCTACCCATGATTTTCTAAGTGTAAAAAGGGCCATCATTCTTGCAAAAAGCAGGATAGAGTTATGTTTCTTGATGTACAGGGTCCGCTTATGATGGTGAAAAACTGTTGCAAGTTTTAAAGCAACAGCTTTGATAGTTTATGAGACAAGAGGGCCATGATGGCCCTATATCGCTCACCTGAGTAGAGTTGCTTGCTTGAACAAATTTCTTAGCTAAAGCTTTAAGATCTAGGCCTTCTGGTTTATTTTTAGCAAATTTATGAAGATTTCCCTATGTACAATCAAGTAACCCCTGGGACTGGATCAATTTGACCCTGGGGGTCAAGATTTGAACAAATTTTGTAGAGGTCCACTAGGCAATGCTACATGTCAAATATCTAAGCTCTAGGCCTTCTGGTTTATTTTTAGAAAATTTTGAAGATTTTCCTATGTACAATCAAGTAACCCCATGGGACGGGGTCAATTTGATCCCGGGGGTCATGATTTGAACAAATTTTGTAGAAGTCTAATAGGCAATGCTACATATCAAATATCTAAGATTTTCCTATATAAAATCAAGTGACCCCTGGGGCGGGGGTCAATTTTGACCCCGGGGTTCATGATTTGAACAAATTTTGTAGAGGTCCACTAGGCAATGCTACATGTCAAACATCTAAGCTCTAGGCCTTCTGGTTTATTTTTAGAAAATCTTGAAGATTTTTCTATGTACAATCAAGTAACCCCATGGGACGGGGGTCAATTTGACCCCGGGGGTCATGATTTGAATAAATATTGTAGAGGTCCACTAGGCAATGCTACATGTCAAATATCTAAGCTCTAGGCATTCTGGTTTATTTTTAGAAAATTTTGAAGATTTTTCTATGTACAATCAAGTAACCCCATGGGACGGGGTCAGTTTGACCCCGGGGGTCATGATTTGAATTTTTTTTGTAGAAGTCTATTAGGCAATGCTACATGTCAAATATCTAAGATCTAGGCCTACTGGTTTATTTTTAGAAAAATTTTTGAAGATTTTCCTATATAAAATTAAGTGATCTCTGAAGCGGGGTCAATTTTGACCCCGGGGGTCATGATTTGAACAAATGTTGTAGAGGTCCACTAGGCAATGCTACATGTCAAATATCTAAGCTCTAGGCCTTCTGGTTTATTTTTTATTTTTTTTTTGAAGATTTTCCTATAGAAATCTATGTAAAATCAAGTGACCCCTGGGGCGGGGTCAATTTTTATCCCGGGGTCATGATTTGAACAATTTTAGTAGAGGTCCACTAGGCAATGCTACATGTCAAATAACTAAGCTCTAGGGCTTCTGGTTTCTGAGAAGAAGATTTTTTAAGATTTTCCTATGTAAAATCAAGTGACCCCTGGGGCGGGACAATTTTGACCCCGGGGTCATGATTTGAACAAACTTGGTAGAGGTCCACTAGGCAATGCTTCACACCAAATATCTAAAGTTTTTCCTTTCGGTTGCCATGGCAACCAGAGTTCTGCATGGAATTCAATTCTTTGAACAATTTTTAAAGAAGACCATCCAAGGAACATCCTTGTGAAGTTTCATCAAAATTGGCCTGTTGGTTTAGGAGGAGATGTTGTTTAAAGGAAAGTGTGGACGGACGACGGACGGACGGACGGACGCCGGACGGTGAGCAATCACAATACCTCACCCTGAGCACTTTGTGCTCAGGTGAGCTAAAAAGCTGACTTAAACACTAAAGTTGCTAATGAGAAAAGCGCATGTCTCCCACAACTGCCTAATCATCTAAATAACAAGTCAGTTTTTATATACTGTTTACTCACTACAAATATGCCTTGGAAGAGTAAAAAGGCTGATTTTGGGCAATTCAAGGGCCATAATTCTGGAGTGCCTCGGGCGATTTGGCTAGTTAATGAACCTGGTCGAAGAGTTATGGTAAAAAACATTTGGTTTAAGTTTGGTGAAGATCGGGTGAGAAATGTTCGACTTATAGCGTGGACGAGAATAAAAAGGCCAATTTTCGGTAATTCAAGGGCCATAATTCCAAAGTACCTGGGCCGATTTGGCTAGTTATCGAACTTGGCCGCGGACCTATGGTCAAACACATTTTGTTAAAGTTTGGTGATGCTCGGATGAGAAATGTTCGAGTTAGAGCGCAGACAAGAGTAAAAAGGCAAATTTTCGGTAACTCAAGGGCCATAACTCCGAAGTGCCTGGACCAATTTGGCTCATCGAACTTGCCCTACTAGAGCGCATGCACATTCATCAAGTCAAAAGGACTCCTATACTACTCAGACTGCATGCGCATTCCTGGAGCCAAAAGGACCCCTATACTAATGCCAAAAGGACCCCTATACTACTCATGACTACTCACGAGTAGTATAGGGGTCCTTTTGGCTCCAGGAATGCGCCTAAAATCTGAGCATTTTTCGGTAATTCAAAGGCCATAATTCCAAAGTGCCTAGGCCGATTTGGCTAGTTATCGAACATGGCTGAGCACTTATTGGCAGACAAATTTTGTTGAAGTTTGGTGAAGATCAAATGAGAAAAGTTCGACTTAGAGTGTGGACAAGCTTTGTGACAGACACACACACACACACACAGACTGGAGTAAATCAATATGTCTCCCACACCACTGTGTGGTGGGAGACATAATAATACTCAACCAAGAAAACTGATTTTCCAAAAGTCCAAAAGGGCCAATAATTATTGCAAAAAGCAGGATGGAGTTATGTTTCTTGATGTACAGGGTCAGCTTATGATGGTGTACAAGTGGTGCAAGTTTCAAAGCAATAGCTTTGATAGTTTAAGGGGAAAAGTTGACCTAAACATAAAACTTAACCAAGAAATCTGATATTTTCTAAGTCCAAAAGGGGCCATAAATCTTGCAAAAAGCAGGATGGAGTTATGTTTCTTGCTGTACAGAGTCAGCTTATGATGGTGAACAAGTGTTGCAAGTTTTAAAGCAATTATAGCTTTGATAGTTAAGGAGAAAAGCTGACCTAAACATAAAACTTAACCAAGGAAACTGATTTTCTAAGCCCAAAAGGGGCAATAATTCTTGCAAAAAGCGGGATGGAGTTATGTTTCTTGATGTATTGGGTCAGCTTATGATGGTTAACAAGTGTTGCAAGTTTCAAAGCAATAGCTTTGATAGTTTAGAAGAAAAGTTGACCTAAACATAAAGCTTAACCAAGAAATCTGATATTTTCTAAGTACAAAAGAGTTATGTTTCTTGCTGTACAGGGTCAGCTTATGATGGTGAACAAGTGTTGCAAGTTTCAAGGTTGTACTTCCTTCGACTACTTCTCTCATAAAACACCATCACTTTTAAAGGTAAACGGGTGAAACACAATATAGGGAGCATTTAGAATATCACATTGTTATACATGGTTTTCATAAATTTCCTAACCCTTTATTGCAATTTAACATTAAATTTTACACTTTATAACACTAAATATGAAGAAGTTCTGTGCCAAATTTTATTGATCTAGCTCAAATAGCTTTTAAGCAGTGGCAAAAAACGCATCTAAAAATCGTCATTTTTGAAGGGTTATGTTGTTGCACTTAGAATTTTCCGTATTTTTCAAATAAAATAATGATATGATATTATATATTTCCATGTAAATGTGTGTTATCAGCATAAAGACAATTTTTTAAGGATTATTTTGGTGTTTGATTTGTCATAATCGGATGAAAATTGTTGAAGCTGTCGAGAAAAATAAGAAATGGGTAAGATGTTATGCAGTTTTTCACTGAAATTCCTTCCTTTTGTTATAATAAATAATTGCAATGTTAACATTATTTTTTCTTTAATATTTTGGTCCAGAATCATTTCTCTGTTGTAACTAACAGTACTTAAAGAAAAAAAATTAAAATCATGTATTTCTGAAATTTAATTGTATGAATCTTTAAAACTGAAAATCAGGTTTTTATGAAAAGATGTAGAGTCCGTAACCACTTGTATTTTGTAGATTTATAAGGTATTATGAGAGTCTTTATTGATTTTTTCTTATCAAATTTAACTGTTGGCATTAAATTTTTATGCTATTTCCTTTATCGTTAACTACATTTTTGCTGTAGCACCACTAATATGGTTACGGACACTACAAAAACCCTGTAGTGTCCGTAACCTGTCTTTCAATGGTGTAAATAAACATTTTTTAAAATTTTATTTATAGTTATTCTTATGAAAGTAATAACTGATTTCACAAGTTAATTAATTAACTTTATTTTTCATCAACTTGTTGATGTTGCAACCACATTGTAAAACCCTTATTGCGGCATCTTTATACACAGCATCATTTTCTGTTGCTGCAGCATGACATTGAAAGATGTCATAGCAAACATGGAAGCAACAAGAGATAAAGAATCACATTTTTTTTTTCAATATGGAAGGTTCACTGATGACAAATTTAACAAAGTCTATTAATAATTTCACTACAAAAGGTAAATTTTGTCTATTTAATAATGCTACTTGAAACTGTAGTGTCCGTAACCAGAGCTGAAAAAATTAAAATTTGCATCTTTTTACAGAAAAATGAAAAATTATCATTTCAAAGTTTATTATTATTGAGAAAAAAACAATTATATGTATTTGTTGACAAATATTTTCAGATATAAAAATATAGATACAGTTCAAAAGTGCTAAAAATCATGTTTATCATCTAAAAAGGAAGTTTTCAGATTTTGTTGTTCTGTTTTCTTTTTCATTGGTTTTAATTTGTCAAGTTGTATATTTTTGTTTGAAGAATATCAAATTTAAATACTTTTTCCATTCAGATATCATTTTAACATTATACCAAATAATTCATGAGTGGGTTTAATGTTTTTAACATAATCTAATGCAAAACCATTCTTGAGGCATTTTTTGTAGTGTCTGTAACCAATTACTGGTATCTATCAATATTTAGGATTTTTTTGAAAATTAATCACTTTCCCTTTAATCTAAGTCATTTTGTTTCAACAAAGACAGAATTTTTGTTGATTTTTCATTAAGTTTTCATCATTAAAGGCGTATGCTAGAATTCCCTGTATATGAGATGGGTGAAAATTTTCCCAATAACAGAATTTCTTTAAACTTTGGATATTGAAGGACAATCATCTAAGAAACAAAAAAATGCAATAAAAATCATAGGTCACCGGATTCGAAAAAGAGTTATCTGCCCTTGAAAACGTCATTTTCGCATCAAATTCTAGCATACGTCCTTAAGACTAAAATTGAAGATGTCAGATGATTTGAAATATACATGTTCTTTAGCAACAAAGTAATATCCAACAATATGTTTCTTTTTTCAGTATCTATACATTGTACCTTTCCCAGTCCTATTTTTGCCTTGCATTATGTATTTCCATGTGTTTGTCCTACAAAACAGTAAAAATAGTTCAAGTTTATCATAAATTTGAAGCTTTATTATACAAAATGTACCACTTGTAGTGTCCGTGACCAGCAAAAATATGTATTTTATCAGCCTTTAAAAATTACATTTCCGATGCAAGTACCAGCAAACCACTTAAGTTGCTTATACTTCAAGCACTCTACTATGTAGAAAAATACTTTTTTAGCCAAAATTAAGAACTTATTTTTTCACCTCCAGGTGCAACACTACTGTTCCCTATATTGTGTTTCACCCGAAAATACGCACGACTATGATGTCAGTATATACGATATTTTTTTAGCCCAAGTACGCTGCATTTATTATTAGACAATTATGCACTTTCAGTGGCAAATCGTGAAATATGCTTACAGTGGTTATCGCTTGCTGTGCGATTGAGTTGTGCACAAAATATTGCGATTAACTCCTTTAACTGGTTTCTATGATCATAACTAATTGATTAACCTTGGAACAACTGATACGTTGTATTAGACCTTCCTGGATTAACCGTATAACAGAAATATTTTAGTTATAATTAATTCTCCTCATTTTGTACTGTAGAAGACGCATTTCTTCTTTTTAATAAAATATATAAAAAAAATTGCCAAATTGAGTTTTAATTCTGTTGTAGTCTAAGAATCATAACAAACTGATATTACATTCAGAAATTATGAATTATCATTAATGCAAACAATTGACATTGTGTTAATAACTTAAAAGAACACCAAACTTCATAAAAAGAATCTGTAATATCAGGTATTGCCATTAATTTATGATAACACAACTTCTTTTATTCTTATGGGGCACTGTTGGTTTATCAAGAGAACTCTGCGTTTTAGATAGCAACTAAATTCACACTGGTTTCCTATTAATTGTGATGTCCATTTTCTCTTTACAAAGACAAGTTTTAAAAGTTTTTAAGTTTGCTATTAAGTATAAATACTGACATTATTACTGTCACGTCTGACTTGATGTTGCACCCACATAATCTAAATGCACTGATATCATGAGGTTGAATGTGCCGTATGTATTTTAAAACTATTTGTTACGTGTACATGAACTGAAAAGAAACCTTGCATTCCCGGATTCAGAAAATTGTATTAGAGAAACAAATCAACAGCAAAGACATGATCGTTGGGGCCCATAGTGCCAACTGTATATACTAGACTAGTGGCCTTTGGTGCATTTCTGGACTAGATTCTGTGCACCCGATTCTTCCGTCATCAGTCTAGTCTTGACACATTTGAAGAAATGATTTGATCTTGTTCATTTAAACCAAACATTTCAAAACATTTGCCTTTGTTCATAATTGGCTACAGGCTTACTGTCAAAACATGAAATACCAAAAAGAAAAATGAATGTAGAAATTAGATTCTGTATGACTAGGTAGGTTTTTCAGTTGGAAGTGGCTATTCTTAAGGTCCCGTAGGAACAGCCTCGCAGGCTTTTCTTACGGCTCTCACGTAAGAATAGTGAAAAGCCTGCCGGTGGCTATTCCTACGGCTCTCCGTAATTTATCCAAAGTGCAAAATACTTATTTTTAAACCGATATTTGTCAGAAAACGACTGTTGGTTGTACAGACGTAGAAGTAAATACATAGCTTATTAATAGCAGAGTTACCGGCGCCGCTAGAGTCGCATTACGGTTAAACGTGTGAAAAACAGAACAAATAAAACTATGTATAGAACTACTATCGAGTTGAAAATTTGTGGTACTATTTTGGAATCGGTGTTGTTCGGGTTTCTTCCAGCACACAATGCTCATAGTAATTAATCAGTAAGACGTCAGTAGACACTTGTTGTTTACGGTTGACAAAAGCGTTTCGCTTACTGCTTTGAACATTGAATAAAAATGTAAATGAGCGTCTGATAATAAGAATTTAGTGCTAAATACATATTCAACGAAGAAAAAAAGATAAAATACAATATTTTCAATGCGAAACGATTTTCATCACGCTTCCATAACTGAATTTTATTATATATACTTATATTTGTGTTGATGATGTCATACTTCCACATTGGTGCAGTGGTTAGCGAGTTCGCATAGAAAACTAAAGGTTGGGAGTTCGATTCTCACCAGAGGCATTTTTTTTTATTTCATTTTTTTTTTTCATTTATTTATTTATTATGAGTTTTGAAAGCATTGTAAAAAATAAAGTCATTCATGTGAAATTTAACAAGTGTTTTGTTAGTGATGTCAGGTTCCAATGTACTGTCTGTAGATAAAACTTATTTTTAAAAAAGGTTTTGGGATCAAAATATACAGGCATTGAACTGTGAAAAGCACATAATGCTCTTCTCCCCATTCACATATATTTCATCCACAAGCTTAAAAATCACTGACCAGAGTTTATTACTAGGAAAAAAACTATTGCCTATGAATTATCAATAAACATCAAAAAGGTTCTTACTACCATTCCTATTCTATACCAGTACTACTGGTTAATCTTTTAGCACTACTGTAGTGACAAAAGATTAACCATAAAAATGCCAGACTGTTAACTAAGCAGTTCAGTAAATAAAATAGGAGTTTTGGGGAATTTCGGCAAACAGTGATTTTCTCTGGGTAAAATTCTCATCACTAACTTTTAAAGATGGCTCGTCTTTTAGATTTTAAACAAGCTTTGTACATGTTAATTATTAATGATTTTCATTCTCCCATACCAGACGTCTATCATAGCAGTATTTTTGCCTTAAAGTTGGGCACATTCCTCCTTTTAAAAAGAACCGTAACTTCCTTATTTTTTAGTTCCTATATAGCATATTTGTAGAGTTTTCGCATGTCAAGATTTAATCTTGATGCATTCTAAGACATTCATTCAGAAATCATGAATTATCACCAATTCTTAAAATTTTAATAGATCTTAATGAACATAAACTTCCTAAAACGGATCCATAATTCCAGGTAATTCCAGCAGCACTCCTTTAATTTTCAAGGGGCACTGGTGATTTTTCAAGGGAGCTCTGCCTTCTAGGTAGCACCTAAATTCATATTATTGAAACACTAATAAATAGTATTTTCAACTAAACCAGTTAGAGATTGATTGATCTATGTTTCCTGTATATTATACAAATTTTTCACAACAGTATAAATCTCTTACAAATCTAAACATGTTTGTTGCTCTTTAAATTAGTTGACGTTTGTCACACATCAGCTTGACATGTTTGCATCAATTTTGACCAGCCATTTTATTTGTAACACAAAAACCAAGTGTGATTACATTTCATTTCCGAAAGACAGTGGCTAGTGAACAGTCACCGGTGCAGCAGACCTGAGGTCTAGTGTACCGTCATTTTTGTTATATATAAAATATAGCCTTTCTTTGAAGTATAATTATAACATCTTGTCACCAGTAATATGTATGACCATTATTAAAAGAATAAAGTAAGATAAAACTTGATTTACCTTCCAATTTACCGATTTACCTCAGTCTTCACTCTTCGGCAACATTATTTCAGATTCACTATCTCATGATCAGAGCTGCCACCACAAAAGACAAACACGCCAAATCCAATCATTAAATAATTTTAACAAGCAATCCAACAATGCCTACATTTGTAGACCTTCATTCATTGTCTTAATTTAATCTTTATTGCCTTTCACAGTTTTAATCATGGATTTCGTGAGATGCAGCTATTGTAATCAATAATATAACAAATATTAAAATTATAAACAGTTTTCACCGTGCATGTACATTATAAAATATTTGCTTGCAAGATATCAATATTTCCGAATTTACTGTCCCACGACATAATAAATCTGAAATTAAGATCAATTTCAATTTTGATATGTACACTTACATATATATCCAAATACAGACAATAATTATTTTTATTTATTCGACTTAAATTGACAAAAATATATGGTATTCATGAAAATTTTAAAAAAATCAAACAAATTCATTCTGTCATTCGGAAATATCTTAGAAAATGACAACTACTGACGTCGCCGATGAACGAAGATCAGCGCTTGAGATAAAGCCATAAATTAACAAGTAAGTCAAGGTTTATCTTACTTCATTCTTTTCATTTTGTTCTTGCTTATTACTGGTGAAAATATCTTTCAATTAAACTCTGCATAAAGGCTATATTTTATATATATTAAAAATGACGGTGCACTAGACCTCGGGTCTGCTGCACCGGTGACGGTGCACTAGACCACGGGTCTGCTGCACCGGTGACGGTTCACTAGCCACTGCCTTTCCGAAATCGGTTGAAAACATATCAGTTGAATGACTTCAGTACTGCAATGTATTGTAATACAAAACAGCCGTAGGAATAGCCACCGGCGGGCTTTTCACTCCTCTTACGGGAGAGCCGTAAGAATAGCCCGTGAGACTATAATAGTTTCCTACGGGACCGTAAGAATAGCCACTTCCTTTCCAGCTAGGCAGGGCCTAATTTCATATTAAACATTATGAAAATAAATAACATTCAACCGATTATTTTTCTGATACATCGCATCGGTTTGCCAACCGATTCCACGTCACTAGTGATTTGGTAAAATGTAACCTTGACTGGCAGAAATTATTCATCGCGCAAACTAAATACTTCCCAATTTACCACTACATTTCATTCAAAAAGCAGACATCCCAACTCTCCCGATCCGATCGGGTTTCTCCCGATTCTGGTTGTAAAACCCGACCACCCCGATCAGAAGTCTCAATCTCCCGATTAAAAAAAACAACAACAAAACAACATAAACAACAATAAAAAAGCAAAAATTATGAAATAATCCACTTCTTTGCGCCTATCTGATACTGTATCACTGCTGAGTCTGTAAACAACACCTTTCGGAAACACCTTTCGGATATTTTCGCACCTTATTCTACCCCTGCTGATTATTGTTTATTACACGATTCAGCAAAGCCAGGTGTTGATTAATGTGTCACAATTGAAATTAAAATCCAGACATTAGATATCTAATTAAATTCAATCAAATTTAGATTAGAAATTATACTGGCTTTACCTTTTTCTATAACTTTTTGAAATCGAAAGTAGATGGTCGCCGAGTCAACCTGCTAGGTTTTAAAAAACATTTCTCTTAAAATCATTTTGATAAGGGGAAATGTCATGGTAAATTTTAATATCACTTACCATCAAATGCTGTTAAACTGTCTTTGCATCATAACAATTTGTCAAACACATCCTTTTAACTGGAGATTTAGGCAAATCTACGAAAGTGTAACAATACCCGGACATTCAATTTTGGATAACAGGATTTTGATCAGTAAAAGTATTTGAGCGAGGGGTTTTAAATACTGGTTGCCAGGGATGAGAATCAAACAGTAAATTTTCTATTGCTTGAACTTTTATTCTTTTAGCTATATACATTTTGTTTTAACAGTTCTAACAGCTGCACTGTTTGTCATGTAAAATTCACCTGGGGAGTCTTCTTTCCAACAAAAGAAATAAAAGTGCAGGTTTAATTCTCAGTGGTGTTTTGAATTTAGACATACTGCTTAAAGTGCCATAACTATTTAATTTTGCACGGAAGGCTTCGTGTATTATTGTTCCAAAACATTAAAAATGCATGAATAATAAGATATAGACAAGTGAATTTTTAAGACTAGTGATTTTATAAGGGCAAATAAGTTTATATTATCATTAGATTTGTTAAAAGCTTCGTTATCATGAACATAATTACCGCGGTATAAAATCTCCCACTTGAACACCTCAATCTCCCACTTTGGAAAGCAAAAACTCCCATTTGGCATTCAGAAAAAGTTGGGATGTCTGAAAAAGAAGTTTATCTTTTGACAGGCATATTAATACAGACTACTTATTCGTAGATGAAGAAACTTTACTAACATCTATGCGCTACTGATGCTCTAGAATAGCTTTGAGCTGTCCGAAGTACTATTTTCATGGAGGCCGCCATATTTGGTGTTGTTGTTAAGGTCCAAAACCACTAAGATAATTATCTATAGGTCACACACAAGTAAATAGTATTCCCTATATATTCTATATACAACAGACTTTTTTTAAAGAGCTACAAAACATAGCTAGACCCATTTTAGAGAATAAATCCTTACCTCATTTTTAAGAATTATGATCAAACTGATAATATGAAATTAGGTGATACCAAAAAGGCAGAGCCCCCTTAAAAATTAAAGGAGTGGTGTTAAAATTGTCGTTAAGGAAGTTTATGTTCTATTAGATCTATTAAAATTATAAGTATTAATGATAATTCATGATTTCTGAATGCATGTTTTAGACTGCATCAAATTTAAATCTTCATATTCTGTAGGCCCTATATAATTAAAAGAAAGTTTGATATAGATTAAAATCTGCACCAAGATAAAGGGGAAAAAAACGTATTTGAATAATTTCTGTTATTCTTATTAAAACGTACTGCATCCACAATTTTACAAAAATTATTATCATACTGGAAACCAGTCACAAATGATAACTCCTTCAAATTGAAAAGCTTCAAACCTAACAGAATCATTAGGCCAATAGCCAAAGGAATTCTGTCTCTTTGCGTGTGAATGTTTGCCAATACGGACTTAAGTTAAAGTTAATAGAAATTAGAATTTACGTAATCCTGGAAATGACTATTGTAATTCTTTTAAATGTCATTATTGTCGAATTTTGGTTCTTTCTGAAAGGAAGAATGATTGTGTCCAACTTTCAGTCAAAAATACTGCTATTATAGACGCCTGGTAAGGGAAAATTACAATCATTTACATGACTGTACAAAGCTGGTTTAAACCCAAAAGACTAGCAATATTTAAAAGTTAATGATCAGAATTTTACCTAGAGAAAAACAGTGTTTGCCGAAATTCTCGAAAAACCCTGTTTATTTACTGAACTTCTAAGTTAACATTTCTATGGCTTTTTTTATGGTTAATCTTTTAGCACTATAAAATAGGGATGGTAGTAAGAACCTTTTTGATGTTTATTGATAATTCATCGCCAATAGTTTTAGTTTTTTTTGTTAAACTCTGGTCAGTGATTTTAAAGCTAACGGATGAAATATATGCGAACGGGGAGAAGAGCATTATTTGCTTTTCACAGTTTAATGCCTGTATATTTTGATCCTAAAGCTGTTTTTTTTTAAGTTATGTCTACTGACTACTGCACAGGCACTACATTGGAACCTGACATCAAAACTAAACACTTGTTAAATTTCTCATGAATGACTAGTTATACAATATTTTCAAAACTCAATAATAATACAAAAAAAAAACTGAAATAAAAAAAGGAATTGAAAAAAAATCAGGCCCAGGTGAGATTCGAACTCACGATCTCTGGTTTTCAACGCGAACTCGCTAACTACTGCACCACTGTGGAGTTATAACGTAATCATGACAAACATAAGTATATATAATAAAGTTCGGTAATGGCAGCGTGACGAAAGTCGTTTCAAAATGAAAATATTGGAATTTATTTCTTTTTTCTTCGTAGAAAATGTATTTAGTACTAAATTTTTATCATCAAACGCGCATTTATGTCTAACCGTAAGCGGCGCTGTCGGCGCCGCTTCGCGGTGCCGGTAGCTCTGCTATAAAATGAAGAGAAAAGTAGGGGTCATGTAAATTCTAAGAGAGATTTCTCTTGTCACATTTGCTTACTGTAAAATCACACCAAAATCACGCTGCTGTGATCTGGATGTACTACTCTTTTACAAAAACTGAGTTTCACTTCACCGAATACAACCCCCTCTCCCATTTTTCCTACCAAACTTTTAAAAATACATCCACGATGAAATTTAAACAGAAACCAGCTTTTATTTAGACCTCTGTGGCCATGCCAAGTGAAAAATTAGTGTTCGAAAACCTGTCCGTCATTCCTTTACTATAGTAAAGCGATACGCTAAGCTAAGCTAAGAGTTAAAGTTTTTTTTGTTGCATCGTATATATATATTACTGATTTGTTAAATGCCATTTTAATGACGAAGTGTTTTTTATGGAAATTTACAAATATGTTTAGCTGAAACCAAAATGAACAGATGATCGTAGAACAAGTTCGACAATCATCTATCTCAAGCAAGCAGTAAAAATACAAGTACATTTACTTGCAAAATCTCCCCTGAAACTGAAGGATATTTAGGACAAACATATATAGTGGAACCTCTCTAATCAAAACATGCTCGGACCAGAAAAGAAGTTCAGAATAGTAGGATCTACGCATTAGAAAGTTTTCTATTTTTGACAAAAAAATTACACGATGTGTATATCCACCTACTTGTGAATGGATTAAAGGCATTATTCATGTATAAGCATAATTATCTCTGTTTAGTTTTCATGTTAAATTTACATTTAAATATCATTATAAACATTGATATCACCAATACTACATTTGCTACAAGGTAGCTAAAAAGAGAATATTTTACTTTTCCCGTTATTCTAATGCTCCAGTTTAGTACCATTTAAAGGGAATCAAATACTAGTACCTGCTCTTAATGAACAAATTGCACACACATATGTGAGGAAGGTACAGGATAAACAAATTTATAACGATCTTTTACATTGGCAGTACTTATCAGCAATAATTAAAACTGTTAACATACTTTTAAGTGTCATGAATGTTAACGTTCTTCTGAAAAATAATGTTTGCTCTGTATATTGTCTAACTTGGCAACATTCTATGAGTTTCATACATGATATTGTCGAAAAGAAGTGTGGCGGCATTGCCCAGTGTGGTGAGGAAGAGCAGTTTTGTTGTTTTATTGTGTGATATTTAGCTCACCTGAGCACAAAGTGCTCAAGGTGAGGTATTGTGATGTCATGGTCCGACGTCCGTTGTGCGTCGCGCGTCGTCCGTTAAAATTTGCCTTTTGGACACTCTAGAGGCCACAGTTGTGACCCAATCTTCATGAAACTTGGTCAGAATGTTTGTCTTGGTAATCTCTAAGGTCAAGTTCAAAACTTGGTCATGTAAAGTTAAAAACTAGGTCAGTAGGTCAGATCATATGAAAAGGTTGTGAACACTCTAGAGGCCACAATTGTGACTCAATCTTTATGAAGCTTGGTCAAAATGTTTGCCTTGATGATTTCTAGGTCAAATCTGAATCTGGGTAATGTGGGGTCAAAACCTAGGTCACCCAGTCAAATAAAATGAAATGCTTGTGAACACTCTAGAGGCCACAGTTGTCACTCAATCTTTATAAAACTTAGTCAGAATGTTTGTGTTGATAATTGCTAGGTCAGTTTTGAAACTAGGTCATGGGGGTGGGGTCAACAAACTGGGTCACTAGGCCAGATCAAGGTAAAACTTATTTAAAACTATAGAGACCACAATTTAAATTTGAAACTCATGAGAATTTGTTAAGATTTTTGTCTTGATGACCTCTAAGTCAAGTTTAAATCTGGGTTATGTGGGGTCAAAAACTAGGCCACCAGGTCAAATCAAGGGAAAAGCTTGTGAACACTGTAGATGCCACAATTGGGACTCAATCTTTATGAAACTTGGTCAGAATGTTTCGCTTGATGACTTCTAGGGTTAAGTTCGAAACTGGGTCATGTGGGGTCAAAAACTAGGTCATCAGTTCAAATCAAAGGAAAATCTTGATAACACGCCATAGACCATGTTTAGGACTCTATCTTCTTGAAACTTGGTCAAAATGATGTTCTTGACGATCTTTAGCCCAAATTCGAATCTGGATCATCTGGGGTCAAAAACTAGGTCACCTGTTAAAATCAAAGAAAAACCTTGTGCATGCAATAGGGGCTGCATTTTTAATTTGATGTGCACATGTCTGCTTCCTGGAAAAAACCAGTACTTGTGTCATACGAGAAGGGGACCTCCGTGGTCGAGTGGTTAAGGCCGCTGACTTCAAATCACTTACCCCTCACCAATGTAGGTTCGAGCCTCACTCATGTGAGGAGGCCATCCAGCTGGCTTAGGAAAAGTCGTTGGTTCTACCCATGTGTCCGCTCGTGATGAAATAAAGCACAGAGGGGCACCTGGGGTCTTCCTCAACCATCAAAGCTGGAAAGTCGCCATATGACCTATAATTGTGTCGGTGTGACGTTAAACCCAACAACAAATAAACAGATATGAACAATAGGTAACTATACTTTTTCTTTGATGACATTCATTCCGTAAGCTTTTATGTGGCTATTTTTCTTTTACGTGGCTAAAAGAACATTAGAGGGAACAAAAGAGTAGCCACATAAATACCCATATGTGGGAACGTCCGTCTCTTCGTCTGTCACACAGTTTGTTCACGAACTCCTCCGACACCACTGGATTGATTTACACCTAACTTCACAAAAGTGATCAAGCCTAGTTGTACATATCGTCGACATTTTCTGGTTCGATGATTTTCAGCGGAGTTATGGCCCTTGATTCGTCAAATTTTCTAATATTTTTTTTTGCCACGTCTTTTTTTATTGGGAGGATTTCCACCAAACCGTACAGGAGTTATCTATGCCAAGCCTCAGTATGCATATTACCGGCATTTTCCGGTTCGATGATTTGTGGCCCTTGATTCGTTAAATTTTGTGATGTTTTGGCCCTTCTCTTATATTACTGAGCGGATTTCCCTCAAACCTTACACAAGTTATCAGTGACAAGCCTAGTTATACGTATCGACATGTTCAGTGATTTCAGCGGAGTTATGGCTCTTTCACTTGTCGTATCTTACCTTGTCCAGGCAACTTCCCTGATACCTGGAGGAATTACACCAAACTTTATAAAAGTGAGCAGTACAAACCTTGTTGTGAATATCATGGGCATGTTCCGGTCCGGTGTTTTTCAACCGAGATGACCCCTAGATTCATCAAAGTTTATTATGTTTTAGCCACTTCTCTTATATAATTTGGCGGATTTCCACCAAACGTTACAGCAGTGATCAGTGCCAAGTCTTGTTATGCATAATGACGGCATGTTCTGGTTCAATGATTTGTCAAATTGTATGCTATTCCGGCAACTTCTCTTACATTATTGAGCAGATTTTCACCAAATCTTACAGGAGTTACCAGTGCCAAGCCTAGTTGTATATATCATCGGCATGTTTTGGTTCAGTGATTTTCAACAGAGTTATGGCCCTTGATTTGTCTAATGTTTAACTGTGTTTACACTAGTTTCTGCATTCAGTTAGGCTGAATTTCACCAAAATTCACAAGTAATCAGTGTGAAGCGTAAATGTGCATAATTATTATCATCATGTTCTGATTAAATGATTTTCAGCGGAATCTTGTCCCTTGATTTGTCAAATTCTTTGCTCTGTGCTACTTCTCTTTTACCACTGGTTGGAATTCCACAAAACTTCACAGGAGTTACCACTGCCAAGCCAAGTTGTGGACAACGTAGGAATGTTATGGTTCAGTGATTGCCCTTAGAGTTATAGTCCTTAATTTTTGGCATTTTACAATTTCTGCATGGTAAGTAGTGGGAGACATACTTTTTTCGTCTCTAGTCTCTAGTTAAATGATGTTTCTATGAGCAGGGCTACTACTTTCCTATATACTCAACCTCCAGCACTAAAACTATGTTAATAAGAGCAGTTTTGTCACTTTCCTATCTATGTTACTGTCAGCAGTTAAATTGCTTATGGGCATGTTTACCAGTCTCCTATACATGTAACTGACAGAATTCAAATGATGTTACTAAGAGCACTTTACAAGCTTCCTATACATTGCTTCCAGCAGTTTAATGGTTTTTGAGAGCAGTTTAATAGATTTCTATATATGTTACTGCCAGCAGTTAAATGGTATATGGGAGCAACTGACCAGGTTCCTGTTATGAGAGAATTTTACTAGACTTCTGTTATTGCCAGTAGTCAAATGATCTATGAGAGCAGTTTTCCACTTTCGTTACAGCCAGCAGTTAAATGTTTTATCACAGCACTTTAACACTTTCCTATATATTACTGCCAGCAATTTAATAGTCTATAAGAGCGATTTACCGGGTTCTACCGTTAGAAGGCTTAAAGATGTTTCCTGGTATAAACATTATGCTGGTCCCCAAAAGGCCGTCACCCTCTACAACGACCACCTGGTCCCAACCCAAACTCAGGGTCCCATAGGTCATCCTATTTACTGCTGTAATGATTTAAGCCCCCCCCCCCCCCCCACCAGCGCCTAACATCATCCCAGATTCCTCCAAACAAAAGGTTTTTCCCGGAATGGCGGCCTCCCGTAACTGGTGGGGGACAAACCTCTCAAAAACGGCCACCCGGACAGATCTTAAACTCAAGGTCTGGAAGTAGCTTAGACGGACAAACTAAAAAATTGAAAATTTCCAAAAACGGTCTCAGACGAAGTTTAATATCCGCTTACGAGTAAACAAGAGTTTTCCCGGGATAGCCACTTTGCTGGCCCCTATAGACAGTCACCCTCTACAACGGCCACCGGTCCCAACCCAAACTCAGGGCTGCTGTAACGACTTTAGGCCATCTCCGTCCCAGCCCCGCCTCACACCTCACTCCGGGTTCCTTCTTATGGCCCTTCTATTTACTGTTGTAATGATTTCAAGCCAACCTGCCCACCCCTGCCTTATACCTAACCCTGTGTTCCTACCAAACATGAGTTTGACCTGAATGATGTTCACCTGTCCCTTCTCTACAATGACCACTCAGTCGATCCAAAATTCAAGGTTTGGGACGAGGCTTAGTGAAAAAAGTGAGAAATTCCGAAAACGGCCACAGACCAAATTTTACGAACCGCTTACGAGTAAACGAGAGTTTTCCCGGATTATCCACTATGCTTGTCCCCGTAGACCGTAACTCTCTACAACGGCTTACGATCCAAACTCAGACGTAGAGCCCCATATAGGACCCTCCTTTTTACTGCTGTAACGATTCAGGTCATCCCCACCCAACGCCCAACCCCAGTCTCACACCTTGCCCGGTTTTCTCCCAAACAAGAGTTTTCTCGGAGTGGTGGCGTAAAACAACCTTCTCTACAACGGCCACCCGGTCCGATCTAAAACTCAAGGTCTGGGGCTAAGCTTTGGGCGAAAAAACTGAAAAAAAAGTGAAAAGTTCCAAAAACGTATTCAGACCAAGTTTAAGATCCGCTCGCGAGTAAAAGAAGAGTTTTTCCGGGAGTGGCCCTATGCTTGTCTCCAATAGACCGGCACCCTCTACAACGGCCGTCCGGTTCCAAACAAAACTCAGGGTCTCAAAGAGCCCTCCCCTTTTCTACTGTAACAATTTTAGGCCTCCCCATCCCACCCAACCTCACACCTCCCTGTACATTTCTCCCAAAATATAGTTTTCCCGGAATGTTGGCCTCCCGTGTGTGGTGGGGGAACCCTATTTACAACGGCCAACCAGTCCGATCCAAAACTCAAGGTCTATGGCGCAGCTGGGGGGCACCAAAACTGAAAAAAGTAAAACATTTCCAAATCTGCCATAGACCAATTTTTAGACACAAAGAGTTTCCCCGGGATAGCCGCTATGCTTGACCCACATATAACATCACCGTCTAGGACGGCCTTACGGTTCCAATCCAAACTCAAGGCCACATAGGGCCCTCCTATTTGCTACTGTAGGTCATCCCCACCCTAACCCGGTACCATAACTATCCTTGTGGTCCTCCCAAACAAGAGTTTTCCGAAATGGAGACCAAACGTGCCTGGTGGGGGATAACGCTCCATACAACGACAGCCCGGTCCGATCCAAAACTCAAGGTTTTGGGCGTGGCTTGGGGCACCAAAACTGAAAAAAATGTTGTAACGTGTCCATTTATCAGTGACTGCATCGTATTAACAATATATATCAATACGTCCTAATTTTGTCCTTTCTCTCATTTGAAAATGATTTTACCGACGTATCCGAGAAGTAAACATTTCCTTCTTGAAAGTTACTATACCGTGCACGGGTTTCAAGTTTCTGCAATTACTGAAAGACTGATGGGTTTGCTTGTATATTATTTTTTTATGTTCTGCATCAATGGAATCCATTTTGAATATATATCAGCAATTAAACATTCGAGCCATCGAAGTTACGTGTTAAAGGAGCAAAGAGTTTATCCTGTGCGTGTCTAAAATGTTTTAATTAAAAATATTTATTTGAATTAAGATATCTGGTATTGGCTCGAACTTTGATCAAGGAATATGTATTTGAAAATAACATATTAACTGGATAAAGTCAGATGATTGTGTTTCTTCTATATAAATGAAAAACTCGATATCCACTCCTGAACATCCGCTTAATTGATATTGTATATTATAATACCACGCTCTCGCCAGTTTCTGCAGCGAGGCAATGAACACTGTTTATACTTATTTTTCTCATATGGCTATATAGACCTTGCGACGGAATTCGGGTTTTCCTTTTCATGATGGTATAACGGCTGAGAATTTTCGTCAAGATGAAGACACAATTATCGGTGGTTCACTTCGTCGTTTCGCTTCTTTTTGCTAATACAGTAATTGGAACACGGCTTGACGGAAATAATTCGTTGATTAACCTATTGGAATTGCAAATGGATCACTGTTCGACGGTTTCCCTTTGTACCATCAAATCTTCAAACAATGCAAGTTTTGTGTCGTCTGCTGCAACGTGTTGTAAAAGCTGTTTATGTGACAACGGCTGCAAGGAGCTGGGGACATGTTGTCCAGATTTCCGGCTTGCTGATGTGATAAGCGACACACTGTCAAATAGTATTGCAGATTTGTCCAATCGACTGAATAATTTGAACTCTACAATTACTGAGGAGCTATTGGAAAATAGGGATTCACCACGTGACACACAAGGACTTATTGCTTGTGTGGAGGCAAAGGCTATTACGAATGACTTTCGTTTAGAATCTAAACGGTTACCAAATTCTTATTTGATGGTCAACATATGTCCGCTAGATTTTGAAGGTGATTCGGAAATGAAAAGAAAATGTATTGACAATGTTCCGATGGAATATTTCGGAAACAACAAAAACGACCCTGATCTTACTATCCCTGTGACGTCATTTAGAACCAACAAAACATACAAAAATATATATTGTTTCCAGTGTAATGAAGGGCACGTTGGAAGTAAATTTAGCGTCTGGAGAGTGATCATGTTTTGTGCCTCATTGAAGGTCTTCTACAGTCATGATGATCCCTATACCCTGTACCGGCGAATCACGTCGGTAAGTAGATATTACAAATGCAACTTGCTGTATACACCAAGGACAGAGGTTCAGGCCTTAGTTAGTAGATGCGACCCTGTGGATATCTACAAATGCCCGGATGAGTCGGACAAACAGCTAAAACACGTTTGTGGAGCTTTTCACCTGCCAGTTATTTTTACAGAAAACTCAGTTACGTTTAAAAGGTACCGAAATATTGCCTGCTTTCTTTGCAACAAGAAAGAAAAAAATCGGTCGAAGTGTGTAGATACGTATCCTAACCTAGAGGAATATAGCTTGGAGCTAAACTTTCAACTTGACGATCATAACAACATATTGCGATATAATGACTCTGATCTGCACGTCTTGAATGTTACTGTTATAAAAGATGATGGCGGTCCATGCAAGGCAGGATTCATTTTGAATCAAGAATTGGTAATTGTCTTTTTTTTCAATTTACAACTTGTTCTTTCTGTCTAACAAGAAGCATAGAATTTCGAAACGTTCGTTCTATCTACATGAAGAAATCTTTCGACATGAATAAACGAAATATCTTTGCCTAAATATACTGAACAAAACAGCTAACCCGCCGTCTTTTGCTAGTAATTTAAAAGTTACTGAACGTACAATTGAATTTAGTCTACGCTTACAACAATATTTTGTTGATACGTTTTAACAATTTCAACAAAATCAAATGACCCGTGCCATGAGAAAACCAACATAGTGGGTATGCGACCAGCATGGATCCAGACCAGCCTGCGCATCCGCGCAGTCTGGTCAGGATCCATGCTGTTCGCTTTTAAAGCCTATTGGGATTGGAGAAACTGTTAGCGAACAGCATGGATCCTGACCAGACTGCGCGGATGCGCAGGCTGGTCTGGATCCATGCTGGTCGCATACCCACTATGTTGGTTTTATCATGGCACGGCTCAAATTATGTTATCATTTATTCGCTCATTTTACGACTTCAACCCATCTTTGAAAAGTCACAAAAATACACTAAAACGTCTAGAATGTACAAAGTAGCGAAAAAAAAGTGAGGGAAGAAAATGACAACACAAACAGAAAAATCTTCTTTTAAATACGAAACGTACGAGAGGTCCACTTTGGCTACTTTGCTCCTTTTAAAGTTATTTCAGAGACATAGATAACAATTATTATCTATGTCTCTGGTTATATGATAGATTGTGCTATAGACAAAAAACCAAAGCCTTGAAATGTCTGATGGTTGCGGGTTTTTGGTAGATTTAATTTCTGTTTAAATGCTAGTCTATGAATATACATGAATGAGAAACAAATACAAATTTAATGTGACTCATATCTAAGATGAACTCTGCCTGACCCAGCTTGTGATGTAACCATGGGCTGGAATACCTTATCTTTGATAGATCTTATATAATCTAAATGGTCAGTGCCAGTGGATACAGGTTGAATAAGAACTGCTTGTTCATTGAAAATTCATCCACATTTTTCATGAATGGGATTATTTTGTGTAGCACATGAACATCCTTTGGATGTGATTTGGAATCAAATAAAGATGATATGTTTGTCAGAAATACACTTTAACTTTGGTAGCGGGATAAACCCGCAACCAAAAATCAGTTTCCCTGTTGCCGGTCACTGTGGCCTATTAGGTGTCATAGTCACTGTGACGATGACCTAATGACCTCAAAATCAATAAGTCATCTTCAGGTTATGATCAACCTCCGTCAATCTAAGGACTGTAGGCCCAAGCATTTCTTAGTTACTGAATTTCATTTAAAAATGTTCAAAAGCTACCACTGCAATAATTGTACTCTGAACTTGGCCCTGGTGAAAGCTGCCAAATTAGCATCTTACCATTTTTGCGAGAACCTCACCTGACAGGCTTGTTTGTCAGCTGATCCGTTCGTTTGGGCCCAAGAGAAAAGCTTCCGAGAAGCTTTAGAAAAGCTTAGAAGAAAATCCCAAATCGAACGGACGTCTGCCGGAAGTGAAAAAAGATACATCATTCTTTTTTAAATGTTTTTTTTTTTCAGATATTTTTATTGTTAATGTGCTATTTGAAAAAGAAATTCTAAACATTTTATATATTCTAGTTTATTGCTAAGTTTGTAAGGTTTATATGTCGAATTGCCGCCTTGTTTTGATCACGTGATTAACATCTCCGACTATCTGGCGAAGACACAGAAGCTCAGAAGAACTCTTCTTATTCCGGACCCGCCAGTTAAACAATAAATTCATTTAATTGAACGAAATACATTTTAACCTGATTCAATCTATATGCATATTTTTGAGTACTGCGAACAAAGAATAGTAAATATATTTCTATATAATTTTTTTTGTTAATAACTGAACCGTTTCAAACATTTGTAACACTAGTATTACACTATATTTATTTATTTAAAACGAACAATTATTTTCGTCTTAGAGGATTTTCAAAACTTACTTTTGCGGAAGCGCATTGGGTCATTTTAGACTGACTCACTGTAATTTGTGCTAGAAAGTGAAATCTAACGCCGTAAAATTCGTAGATTAGTCTAAATCCTCCTAGTTTGGCAGAGGTCTTGATAGGCCTCTCCAATAATGGCGTTGTCATGCCCTATCGTAAAAGAGCCTTTAATATGTGTGGGAAATTTAAAGGTTTCCTAGTCTACACTTCGTTATTTCTCTAAGTTGTTTATACAGTGTGTATAATACTGTTCTGTACCGCTTTAACCATTGACATCCTCAGCCAGGAACCGCCCGTTGTCAAGTGTTTCGACCCTTTAATCCAGGACACTATCTAGGCGGCGGGTCCGTAGGGTTGATCAGGCACTACGTGTCAGTGGTAGGCTTCCAGCTCTTCTCCTCTCTCTTGAGCCACAGCCAGCTGGATGCCCTTTCAGCAGCGAGACTAAGCCTTCCAATGACATTCTTCCTCTCCTCCTGTGATGCCCATGGCACTTAACATTCTCCACAAGGACTGTGCTGGGAAGCCTCTTGACCCGATTTCAACAGGGAAGAGTCACGTCTTCCAACCTCTCTCTTTGCACTACTCTTGGAGCTCTGTGTACTTTGCCCGCTTACGCTCATAATCCTCTTCACGGCAAATTTCCCAAGGAATTGTCAGCTCTATCATCGGCAGGCGTTTGTCTTTCCTGGATCAGATGACAATGTCTGGTCTCAAGTTGGTCTGTACGATGTCGGGGAAGATCAGTTTTCTTCTGAGGTCAACTGCCATTTCCCACTTGTCTAATTCATCAAGGAGGGATGTTGTTGCTGCTTTCTTCTTTGGTGCAGTCTGGCATTCCTTGACCAATTGTATCATCTGTGGGCTCTGCTTTTTCCTCTTCTTGGTTCTCTCACTTTCCAAGTTGTCTGCGAGTTCTCCAAGTACGCAGTCATGTCTCCGCATGTATCTGCCTTGGGTTAGCAATGTGGAGCAGGCTGAAAGCACATGCTCCATGGTTCCTACCTTGTCGCACAATGGACAAATTGGCTTGTCTTGTAGTCCCCATCGGTGTAAGTTGGAAGGTGATGGTAGCAGGTCATAAACAGATCTTATTAAGAAGCTAAGTCTGACTGGTTCGTAGCGCCAGATTTCTGCCCATGTCAGTTTTCTGTCTGTGGTACACCACTTCGTCCAAGCATCTTGGGCACCCAGGGAAACTGCTCTTGTCCTTCTTTCTTCCTCCGCTGCCAAGTGTACTTCATTCTGTATCATCTGCCTCCTTGTGGTACTGTCTGCTGTGCCCCATCTCTGGCTGTTGATGATACCGAGCCCTTGACGACCAACAGCAGTAGTCCCAACTACATTTTTGTGCTGGAGTCTACTTTCGGCTTGGCTAACTGCCTGGCTTGCAGACCATTTCCGTCCAGTCCGAGTTTCAATTCCTGCTTTTCAGAGTAAGTCATCCTTTGACTCCTTAAGAGTGACCACCACCAGTCTTGTCTTTGCAACCTTGAACTCCACCAATGACGAGAGTGGGAGCTGTAGCTGATTGATTCTGCTGAAGAGACCAATGTTGCTGAAGCTGGGTGGGACCCCTAGCCATCGACATGTATCTTCTGACCTTTCTTTCTAAGTCTTCTTCTGTTGATGTTGCTATTTCGTAAAGCACAAAGGGCCACATCAATCTGGGTAGGAGCCCGTGTTGGAAAAGCCATGCCTTAAACCTCCCAGACAGGCCAGTCTGGTCAATTTGTTTCAACCCTTCCTGTAACTGGTTTTTAATGCGCTGTATGTTGTTGGCATCCTTTAAGCTTGCATCATACTATTTTCCGAGGCACTTGATCGGACTGTCTACAATAGACGGAATGTCCTCTCCTTGAACCTGGAGGTTGAACTTCTTTGTGGTCTGCCAATTTCTAATGACCAGACTTCTTGATTTCTTTGCCTTGAATTTCATTCTTGCCCATGTGTGGACAGTACCCATCTCGCCTGTATATGAGTCTTTGTTAACACCGTCAAGTCGTCCATGAAACTTCTATTTGCTGGTAGGTATACCCCAGTTTTAGGACCTCGGATTCCCTCTTGGCTGCGTTGATGATGAGGTTCATTCCCATTACAAACAAGACGACGGAGATGGTACAGCCTGTGACGATGCCTTTCTCTAGCTTTTGCCAAGATAATTGAAGTACCCATTGATGATTCCTTGTATGTGGTCAGAAATGTAGTATTGTTTCATAGCTTTCTCAATCGGCTGGTGTGTTATAGAACCATAGGCGTTTGTGAGGTCCAGCCAAACCACTGTTAGGTCGCTGTTGTTTAACTTTGCTTCTCTGATTAGTTGGCTTATAGCACTGGTATGTTCAACACAACTGGAAAATTCTGGCACTCCTCCTTTCTGAACTGACATATCAATATACTTATTACTTAGATAATGAGCGTGTTTTAGGATTCCTTAACGTACTGAATTGTTTGAACTGATTCAGTGTGTGGGGTTTTTCTCCTTGGATAAATACTGTTGTTGCCTCCGATCTTTCCCTTTCACGATATTAGCAGTGATCATCTGCGCAATGGGGGCACTTTGTGCTGTATTATATCTTTCATGGATTTGATTTGATAACCCTGTTGGTTGCTCAAAATGAATTAATTGCTTTTTGCGTAATTAATACATGAACAATTTGATATAGTGTACAATTGTGATCGTTTTAATAAGATATCCAATTTAGTTTTGAGACTTTAAAAGATATTGCTGGTTGTGATATGAATAAAATTGCATTTTTGCGTAATTAAATACTATTAATATTTTGATATGTTAATACTGATGGATCGATTTTAGATAGAGATAGTACCTAAACTTTTAGATTATGAGAAACAATTAAAAAGATAATGCTGGTTGCTGATATGTAACATTTAAGACTGAATATAATACTTAACCCTTGATTTGATCATTTTGAAGCATATTATTTAAGATTTTCTGAAACTTCTTATTTAATTTCCGTGTATCTACTCTTGCAGATAGTCCTACGTATAAAGTCATCGATAAATATTTTATCCCCAGTTATACCAGAATTAATGCGGGAAGAAATACAAGATTATTGTGTGACATCAGAAAATGTTTTAAGTGTAATAAAATAAATTCAGATCCGCTGTTTGAACTGAAATTTAGACTAAGTGTTATTTGTACCATATCACACATCATATATAAAAACAAGAAAAAAAACTTCAGTATTTACCATGAAAATTGGCATTACAATGAAATGACTTATCACTATGTTTTAACCATACATTTACGTCAATATTTCTATTAACTTGTGTCATGCAGGTGGACAGGTAAATGCAGTATAGGTCATTGATTGATTTCTAGTTCTGTGTCTACGATTTAGCTGTCCCCCTTAATTTTAAACTATTTGCAAAATACCAAATGGCGGGTTACCACTTTGGTTCAGTACAGGTTAACAGGTTAACAGGTTTCCGGAGATTAAAAAGAGAGATAAAATTGTAGCAATTTTAAACTTAAACATAACGAATCAAACCATTAGTTTACAATATTTTTTAACCAGACTAAAAGGAAAAGGTAGCATAAATCGTATTAAAGTCTTTTGAAATATTTCTTCATGGAAATAAAAGACAATTTTTGTGCTACGTGAAAAGTTACAGTAATGTTCCCAATGGAGTTCGAAGCCACGCCCGATCTTGGGGTAAAGCTTGGTACTCTGTTGAATTCTTTAGTTTAGGTAGAATAGCGTACAGGTTAAAATGCATTCCTCTCATTAGTACACTGCAGCGGTCATTTTGTCCCCTTTGTGCGGGCGTTCTATTACATGGAAGTAGCCTGAACCAGATTAATTGCACTAGTCCTTGCTGAAAAAGTAACACTCTAATATACAAGTATATTCAGAAGAAAAACAAGTGTGACAACCAAATACTCATTATTTACTGAATGTTTGTCTATTTCCAGATTTTAGACTTTAATAATAACATAATAATACATAACCATGTACATTTTAACAGTTAAAGATGAAAATTGAGGTAGTCTCCGTTGACCTAAAAGAGGTCGTGCACGTAATATCCGTGTTGCTTCTAGAGTGTGTGTATGTAAGCGTCCGCTCAGAGAGGCTTGTGAATTCTTATAGAAGACATGTCAGGGATTCTCCGGTTTCCATTAATAGAATGAATACTAACCGTGGCATGAGAATGTGTCGCTACGGTCGCTACTAAAAGGATGAATAAATTGGATTCACTCGAAGTTAGAAATATCTTTCAAAACAGCGACATTATTTTGTTCAGTGAGTCTTGTTGCAAGTTTTTTTTAACTGTTCAGTTGTAACTTAATCTCTGAGTTAAGCCGTGTTGTATATATTTACGACGGCTTAGTCAGCGGCATTAGGCGCATTTGTTGGTCAATAATGATGCTATATAGGATAAAAACATCAGTAGACAGTCCAGGACCCAAAAGTAAATCCAGCACCCATTTACTATATGTAAATTGATATATCCAGCACCCATTTACTATATATATACACATTGAATGTATAGATAGTAAATGGGTGCTGGATTTATTTTTGGTTCCTGGATTTTTTTATCCTATATAGCATCATTATCGACCAAACAAATGCGCCGAATGCCCATAGTGAACATTGGGGCACGTGAAAAGTTTAACCTTCGTTTGGATTTTTCTACTTTGAGCGATGTCAGCAAATCGTTATTCTAAACCTGGGGGTAGGGTGGTTTAAGAAAATACTGAGGTGGAATAATCAGATATAGATGAACATATTTTAACAGAACAGAACAGAACAGAACAGTAATTTATTGATATAACTTGAACATGTACAGTTCATCGTTATAAGAACTAAAATATACTAAACACGCATATCAATGCAAGAGTGAACAAAACAAAAGAATTATCATTCAGTTAAGATTCAATCAATATTATTTGCAGTGTGACCTGCCCTGAGAATCAAAGGCATAAATGCAGAATTTCTAAATAATATTCCCTCAAACGATAATCTTTGTAGCGATTGTGAGATACTATATTAAGGATATAATGTGCACATCCATTGAATGTTAAAAGCGTGCGAAACAATACTGTCTGTCACTTCGTACCGATGTACTTTTTGTATAATTATAAAATAAAAGTATGCATGACTTTTAACGAAAGGTCATTGAAAAATGTTGAGAACAGCCTCTGTCGCATGTAACAAATAAACCTTATTTAAATAATTTTCGCCACCTCGGATTATCTGGGATGAATATACAGGTAGGCACAAAGAAGTGTTGTGACCAGCGCTTGGAATATTTTATCTACACCAAAGTGTTATTCACACTTCATTTTAACATACCTTTGAAATGTTTGTAGAAAAATGCATTTGGTGAAGTGGCATCAGCACAATAATATAATTGTGATAAACATTGTTGTTAAAGAATATTTCTACAGAATCAGGGATGTGCCCAATTATTTTCAAAAATAATTAATTAATTCCAGTTACATTGAGAAAATTGCTAATTAAATTAAATTAAATTACAAGCCATTTTCAACAATTCAGTCATTTGCAAAACAATTTTTATTATTCAACATAATTATTTACAATTCAAAGCTTTTTTTAAAAAAAAAAGTGTATAAAAGCAGCAAATCAAATCATTTACTTAACACATGCATGTTAATATCAGCAAATGTCAGCAAGAAAACATATTTGGAAGGATAAAATGTTTGAGAGCTGATGAATTCATGATGTGCACTATGTAATAGCACGACAGAATGACAAGTTTCAATATCAGTTTTTCTGTACATTCCTAATTATTAGGTTTAGTGACTAAAATGTTCACCCAGTGATCACACTTAACAGAACTGGAAAATATTATTATACATGGTCTACGCTTCAAAAACTATCTAACCTTTTGTCAATAAAATCTAGAAATGTGTTAATAAATTTGTCCAAATTTTTATACCATGCAAGTAAAATCAGAAACTAAGTACATGTAAGATCTTCCGAAAAGCTATGTTCGTGTTGGAGTTGTCAGTTTGCTATAGACATTGTAAAATGTTTAATGCAATAAATTTATTGTTGTTGTTGTTGTTGTTGTTGAATAGGGATTAACACCTCTAACACCTGATTGTTGATACAACAATACCTGTGTCAGCTATTTGCTGTCACTGTGAAAATTTCACAGGCACATTGATCAGTAAAAAAGCCAAGTAATTAGATTTAATTGACTATTACAACCCAAATCTAAGTCAGTAATTTATTAATTTCAATTACTTTAATTTAGTTTGTGCTTAATTATTCATTATTTTCAATAAGATAAAAATTTGTAATTAATTAAAATTAATTAAATTACAATTATAATTAGGCACATCACTGTACAGAATCGACTCTCGAAGAAGATAATGATATCCACTTTTCTGTGACATAAACCTTTGAACTAATGACTCCAAAATCAATGATGTTCATCTTCTGACCACTGTCAATCGACCTATGAAGTTTGACGATTTTCAGCCGAAGGTCAAGGTGACCTTGATCTTTGAGTAGCCATCCTCAAAATAATAGGGACCGTCTGACGGTCACGACCAACCTGCCTACCGAATTTGAGGTTTGAGGTTCCTACGTCAAAGCATTCTAAAATTATCAATTTGAATCCAAGGACAGAGAGATGAACAGTCAAACTACTGTATACCTTCCCGTCCTGCAGGGTTGTACGACACAACTTCAGGGAGACGAACAGTCAAACTTCTGTATACCGTCATGTCCAGCAGGGTTGTACGACACAACTTAAGGCAAATATCAAATTGTATGTACATGCCTGTATTAACCGGTTAAGGCTAGGCTAATACTTTTCAAATATCCTTTCCCCAGCCTTAACGTACTAAAACGTATTAGCGTCTGATGACCCTTTCACGCTTCCGTAGAAACAACATTTTTTACACGAAACTTATTTTGAAAATATTTCTGAAATGTCTAGGTCTGCAGCTTTCAAATACGGTTATATCTTACATCAGAGACATATACTGACACTCTCAGATAACATAAAAAATGTCATTTTGAGCGATTTGATGAAGTTCCAAAATTATCAATGTACCCTTGGTCCGTTACGGACCCCTGTGGGATTTCTGTTTATCCAGAGCTCAAATATGTTTTCATAGATTAAAAGCTGACATGCTGTACTAAAGCCCACGTAATTTCAATTCGTAATAAAATGCTGAAAATTGGCTCCCCAATAGCAAAAAGAAAAAAGAAACAAGAAATATCTTTAAAAAAGATGGTCGGCGAATTGTAATAAGGAAAGAAGTTTATGAATTTTTCATCTAACATTCATCTTTCATCTAACATTTTGCAAAACTAAACACCGCACTTTAACAATTTAAATGATTCTCTTTTAATTTTTCGCAAAGGTTTCGTAGGGTTGCAATTTTGTTTCGTTTATCCTTAGACGAATAATTACAGCAGTAGTTTGATGATGATTCATGAAGCGGTTCATGAGAATAGGTCATTAAACGTGTTTATATTTTTAGCTAAATTGGTCCCTACCCCCATTTGTAACAAAATAGCAAGAAACCTTACGATATTGTAACACATCGAGTTTGATAAAAATCCATTACATTTTAGTGGTTAATGCGAAGAAAGGCATATCTACTTTTAGCTATAGTGGTCCCTAATAGGGCCCAAGTTCCTATATAAATTAATTTGGAAGAGGACCTTATAATGATGCTCCAGACCAAGTATGACAAAGACCCACCAAGCTGTTCATGAGACGCTGTATAAAGGCATTTCTAGTTTTAGCTCTAGCAGCCCCTAAAAGGGGTTAAATGTCCCAGCTGAACAAAATTTGGCTGCGAGCCTAATAAAGATGCTACAAATCAAGATTGATTATAATACATGAGAAAAAATCAATTAAAGGATTTTTTTATTTATTATTTTTATTTATTTCTAAAATAGGCCAACTGATCCCGCTTTAACAAATGCATATTCGCTATTCATGAATCTTTGGACAATGACGTCACACCTATAAAAAAGTGAAGGTCAAGCAAAACATACAATTGTAATTATTTCAATATTTCTGTTTGATAAGCAAAGTTTGACCGTAGTCATATCACATAGATAAACTGTATGCAGCGTACCTTCATTTCAGTGTAATGATATTCAGTCATTATATAGCATATATATAATAAAACAGATTTCAACTGAGTTCAATATTTGCATACCATACTAAAGAAAGAAATTCATATATGATAAATCAGTTAAATAATTTATAACAAATATATCAAAGCAAACAAGTACTCATTTTAATATGCAAATTGAATAAGTCACCAAAGCAAGGAACTTTTTCATATACAGACGACAATTGTAAGGAAAATCTTTTAAAAAGCACTTCTCTACATAAAAGACTCTTATCACACCCTTATTCATGTGATACGCAGACCGTATTCAGCTCTTTCTTTAATTTGATATATGTTGGTATTTGAACAGGTTTTTATCTTATTTATTAAACTTACTTATCATTTTGAGATATATCAATATTCTTGCTAAATATACTGAGCCAAAGTTAGCTTTAAAACTGTGAACAGCGTCGTTTAGGATAAACGCTTTGTCTCTATTTCACTCAGCGTAGCACAATCAACAGAGTGAAAGAAATTGACACTCTCGTCCAATCAGGCAGAGTGCTGCATAAATCTTCCATTTTGATAAATTATCTATAATGCGTTATCAAGTAGTTTGATTTGCTAACTGAAGTCACGTGGCATAGGTAACGAAAACGAATTTAGACGGCGTCGCCGAAAAAAGAAGAAGTCCGCGCGCATACATTTAGACGGGGTGGCCCCTGCGCGTGACCCCTGACTATCTACGAATCAAAATGCGGCTTTCGTTTTCAAGTTCAGCATTTCTACTTTCATTTTATTTACTTCCGGAAATAGCTGAAGGTCGAGTGACGTCATTTTCTGTGTTGTCAAAAACATATATATGCCTGGCGAGATTGCATAAATATGTAATGGTCGTCCTAAGGATATACGCGTCGAGTTTTAGTAAAAATCCGTTAGAATGCATTGTTTAGCGATGATTACTGGTTTAAACCTTCGTGCAGTGTCAAAGAACTATAACTCAAGCTGACCCCATTTTTGAATTATCTCCCGTAAGTGAAAAAAGTTTGTCCGGCGCATAATTAGTCTGGATTACCTGCCCCTTTACTATCGTTATCGGTACGACGGGAACCAGACTAGCGCATAATTTGAAAACTATATAGGGAATTGACTTAATACTTTATAAGGTATAGGACAAATAAAAGTGAAGTAAATCGGATGCATTTAGTTAATGCCAGGTCACAGTATAAATCATGCATTAGAAAGTGATAAAGCTAAAACGTTAAAGACATAAGAATGCGAAACTGTTCTGGAATATGTTAAAAAGGAATGCTGGTATTAAACAGTCAAATTTGCAATTGGATGCTTTTGAACAGTATTTTAAATTTGTCAATAATCCACAAAGTCAGTTCTACACATCCGATGATGATGTTCTGTACTTTACTGAAAGATACGTGCTGGTGTCGCCTTTAACCAATTTATTTAATAACATTGTTGAACAAGGACATTTTTCTAAGCGCTGGTCTTTGTTTGTTATTCCTTTGCATAAAAAGATATTAATAATTACAGAGGTGTCACATTACTCCGCACGTTAGAGAAATTATTTACTCGTATGTTGAATAATAGGTTCTTGAACTGGGCTGAAAAATATTATGTTTATGTTGAAGGGCAAGCTGAACTTAGGCCGGTAATGGGAACTGTTGACAATATTTTTTGTTACATGGTTCAATTACACACATGCTTAACCAGGGAGACAACTGTTTTGCGCATTTATTGATTTTATTAAAGCTTTTAATTATGTTGTTCGGGATAACTTGTGGTTGAAAATGATTAAACTGGGTTAGTGGGTATATAATGACTAATTAATAATGTACATAAAGACAGTTATATACGTGGTAAAATCTTAAACATATTACGTTCTTTGTACACATCTTAGATACTGTAATAGGTTAAATAATGACTACGAATGTACACTAGGCGTACGACAAAGGGAGTTTTTGTCTCCCTGTCTTTTTCCAATGTTTAGAATGATTTGGAGGATAGTTTCATTCAAAATGAATTGAAAGGAATAGGTATTCAAAATATTTTTGATTTTATATGCGGATGATATTTATGTCTCCCCCGGGAGACATATTGTTTTTGCCCTGTCCGTCCGTCCGTCCGTCCGTACGTCACACTTCATTTCCGAGCAATAACTTGAGAACCATTTGACTTAGAACCTTCAAACTTCATAGGGTTGTAGGGCTGCTGGAGTAGACGACCCCTATTGTTTTTGGGGTTACTCCGTAAAAGGTCAAGGTCATAGGGGCCTGAACATTGAAAGCCATTTCTAATCAATAACTAGAGAACCACTTGACCCAGAATATTGAAACTTCATAAGATGATTGGTCATGAAGAGTAGATGACCTCTATTAATTTTGGGGTCACTCCGTCAAAGGTCAAGGTCACAGGGGCCTGAACATTGAAAACCATTTCCGATCAATAACTAGAGAACCACTTGATCCAGAATGTTGAAACTTCATAGGATGATTGCTCATGAAGAGTAGATGAACCCTAGTTATTTTGGGGTCACTCCGTCAAAGGTCAAGGTCACAGGGGCCTGAACATTGAAAACCATTTCCGATCAATAACTAGAGAACCACTTGACCCCGAATGTTGAAACTTCATAGGATGATTAGTTATGAAGAGTAGATGACTCCTTTTGATTTTGGGATCACTCCGTCAAAGGTCAAGGTCACAGGGACCTGAACATTGAAAACCATTTCCAATCAATAACTAGAGAACCACTTGACCCAGAATGTTGAAACTTCATAGGATGATTGGTCATAAAGAGTAATTGACCCCTATTGATTTTGGGGTCACTCCATCAAAGGTCAAGGTCACAGGGGCCCAAACATGGAAAACCATTTCCGATCAATAACTAGAGAACCACTTGACCCAGAATGTTGAAACTTCGTAGGATGATTGTACATGCAAAATAGATGACCCCTATCTATTTTGGGGTCACTCCATTAAAGGTCAAGGTCACAGGGGCCTGAATATTGAAAACCATTTCCGGTCAATAACTTGAGAACCACTTGATCCAGAATGTTGATACTTAATAGGATGATTGGTCATGCAGAGTAGATGACCCCTAACGATTTTGGGGTCACTCTGTGAAAGATCAAGGTCACAGGGGCCCGAACATTGAAAACGATTTCCGGTCAGTAACTTGAGAACCACTTGACCCAGAATGATGAAACTTCATAGGATGATTGGTCATGCAGAGTAGATGACCACTAACAATTTTAGGGTCACTCTGTTAAAGGTCAAGGCCACAGGGGCCTGAACATGGAAAACCATTTCCAATCAATAACTTGAGAACCTCTCGACCCAAAATGTTGAAACTTCATAGGATGATTGTTCATGCAGAGTAAATGACCCCTGTTGTTTTTGGGGTCACTCCGTTAAAGGTCAAGGTCACAGGGACCTGAACATTGATTACCAGTTCCGATCAATAACTTGAGAACCACCTGACCCAGAATGTTGAAACTTCATAGGATGATTGAACATGCAGATTAGATGGCCCCTATTGATTTTGGGGTCAGTCTATTAAAGGTCAAGGTCACAGTGGCCTGTTCATGTAAAATCATTTTTTTTAAATAACTTGAGAACCACTTGACCTACAATGTTGAAACTTAATAGGATGATTGGACATGCAGAGTAGATGACCCATATTTATTTTGAGGTCACTTGATCAAAGGTCAAGGTCACAGGAGCCTGAACAGTGACTTGAGAACCACTAGGCCAAGAGTGTTGAAATTTAGCGGGATGACTGGACATGCCAAGTAGATGCTCCCTATTGTAGCCAACCATCAGTGTCTCTTTGCCTTTCGCTCCTGACCCCTATTGACTTCTTGCCTATAGGACTTTGCATTGGGGGAGACATGCGCTTTTTTACAAAAGCATTTTCTAGTTTTGTTTTATTTGCCAACAGTAGTGAGGAGTTGCAAAAACGTTTAAATAGTTTTGCTAGTTATTGAGACAGATGAAAATTAACAGTTAATACTGCCGAAACAAAAAATACGATATTAAAAAAAGGCGGCAGACTACTAAGTACTTGAATGTTTTATTATAAAGGTAATGAGATTGACATTTTAGATAAATTTACATACTTAGGTACAGTATTCACAACGGGTGGCACATTTACAGAAGCACAAAATACCATTGCAGGGGAGACAATAAAGGATATTTTTGTGCCCCACTATGAGTGGTGGAGGCATATAGATTTGGTCTTGTCCGCGTGTCAGTCCGTGTGTCTGTGCGGACGTCCGTTCGTCCGTCCGAAAAAAGTTTGTGACGCGCCTAGCTCAAAAAGTATTTGATATAAATTGATGAAACCTTGATTGAGTCTTAATCATGATATGTACTTGCGCACCTCCCTTTTTCGTCTGGCTCCGCCCCCCCCCCCCCCCCCCCCCCCCCCCCCCCCCCCCCCCCCCCCCCCCCCCCCATTCTCGGAGTTAAGACCCCTGAAAAAGTCAAGAATGCATTTTCACCGTGTGACACGCCTAGCTCAAAAGGTGTTTGATGTGAGTTAATGAAAACTTGCATGAGTCTTTGTCATGATATGAACTTGGCACCTTCTATTTTTTGTCTTCCCCCCCCCCCCCCCCCGCCCGTATTTTCTGAGTTATGACCCCTGAAAAAGTCAAAAATGCACATTTTCACCTTAAGACGCGCCTAGCTCAAAAAGTATTTCATATATATTGATGAAACCTTGCATGAGTCTTTGTCATGGTATGGAATTGGCACCTCCTATTTTTAGTCCCCTACTGGTTGAAAACCAGTTTCGGGGACTATAGGAATGCACTTTTCCGTCATTCCGTCTGTCTGTCCGTCCGTCCGTCCGTCCGTCCGTCCGCCCGCAATTTCGTGTCCGGTCCATAACTGTGTCATCCATGAAGGGATTTTAATATTACTTGGCACAAATGTTCCCCATGATGAGACGACGTGTCATGCGTGAAACCCGGACCCCTAGCTCAAAGGTCAAGGTCACAATTGGAGGTCAAAGGTCAACAGGGCCTTTTTCCTGTCCGGTCCACAACTCTCCCATCCTTGAAGGGATTTTAGTATTACTTGGCACAAATGTTCCCCATGATGAGATGATGTGTCATGCGCAAATCCCGGACCCCTAGCTCAAAGGTCAAGGTCACAATTGGAGGTCAAAGGTCAACAGGGCTTTTTTCCTGTCCGGTCCATAACTCTCCCATCCATGAAGAGATTTTAATATTACTTGGCACAAATGTTCCCCATGAGGAGACGACGTGTCATGCGTAAAACCTGGACCCCTAGCTTAAAGATCAAGGTCACAATTGGAGTCAAAGGTCAACAAGGCTTTTTTCCTGTCCGTCCATAACTCTCCCATCTATGAAGGGATTTTAATATAACTAGGCACAAAATTACCCATGATAAGACGATGTGTTATGCACAACTGACAGTCCCCTAGCTTAAAGGTCAAGGTTACACTTGGCAGCCAAATATTAACATGGCATGAGCAGGGTCTGTTTCGTGTCCGGTCCATAACTCTGACATTCATTAAGGAATTTTAATATCACTTAGCACAAGTGTTCCCCATGATGAGACTATGTGTCATGCGCAAATCCCAGACCCCTAGCTCAAAGGTCAAGGTCACAATTGGGGGTCAAAGGTCAATAAGGTTTTTTTCCCTGTCCGATCCAGAACTCTGTCATCCATCAAGGGATTACAATATTACTTGGCATAAATGTTCCCATGATGAGACGAACGTGTCATGCGCAACACCCAGTACCCTAGCTTAAAGGTCAAGGTCACACTTAGAGATCAAAGGTCAAGAGGATTTTTTTCCTGTCCGGTCTATAACTTTGTTATGCAAAGCAGGATTTAGATATCAGTTGGCACAAATATTCCCCTGGATGAGACAACATGTCATGCGCAAGAACCAGGTCCCTAGGTCTAAGGTCAAGGTCATACTTAGAGGTCAAAGGTCAAATTCAAGAATGACTTTGTACGGAACATTTCTTCTTCATGCATGGAGGGATTTTGATGTAACTTGGACCAAATGTTCACCACCATGAGACACCCTTGTTTTTAGAATTACGTCCCCTGTTGTTACTATAAATAGATTTTATTGTAACTTTTTTATTACTGGCGGTAGAGAAAAATCGAGACCACTTTTCTGTGGTACAGCATGCATGTTACATCCAATTTTTAGGTGTATTTTGACCTATCTCTACCTGGTAAAGAGTTTCTTGTGGACTTATATTATATAGATTTTTTTTTTTTTTTAAAGATTAATTTCCCTTTGTTGTTACTATAAATAACTTACATGATAACATTTTTATAATCAGCCAAAAAAATTCAATATGAAAACAACTATAGGTTTTTATATATATAAATTTTAATCCAAGTGTTTTGTTATAACATAGTGTATATTTATATAGTACAATATTGTTTATACATCATTGACAGAATCTGATATCAGTTCATTATGTTATACTGCAGTAGAGAAAATTAGGTGCCTTCCAGTAGGGGACTTTGTATTGCATGGCAATACTTCATTCACTTGTTCTCCTGGTTCTGCCTCCAATTTTCTGAGTTATGGCCCCTGAAATAGTCAAAAAGGAATATTTTCACCTTGTGACGTGCCAAGCTCAAAAATGAAACATTACATGAGTCTTGATCATGATAAGAACGTGCGCACCTCGTAAATTTCCGTCTGGCTGTGCCCCTTATTTCCAGAGTTATGGTCGGTCCCTGAAATAGTCAAAGGTTCACCTTGTGTCGCGCCTAGCTAAAAAAATATTTGGTATGAATTGATGAAAACGTGCATGAGTCTTAATCATGATATAAACATGCGCACCTCCTATATTTCGTCTGGCCCCCTCCCATATTTACAAAGTTATGGTCCCTGAAATAGTCAAACATGAACATTTTCACCTAATGACGTGCCTAGCTCAAAAAGTATTTGACGTAAATTCGTAAAACCTAGTATGAGTCTTTATCATGATGTGACCTTGCACTCATGGCATTCTTCTTGAGATTGTAGCACTAATTACAAAGTTACGGCCCTTGAAATAGTCAAAATAGTGGATTTTTTGCTTTTGATGCTCATAACTCAAAAAGTATATGGCCTAGAATAATGAATCCTTTATATAAAACGTGTGTTGAGGCTATACACCCTTAAGATTGCAAACAGTTGAATTACTGTCCGTTATTTGTGAAAAATGTACCAGTGGGGGCACACCATGTGTCCTACAGATACATTCTAGTTAAAATGAATAGATACCTATAAAGATTTGTGAATATATCGCTTTCCCATAGATTAGAGTTATTTGATAAACTTATGTCTATTATGAATTATGGTTGTGAAGTTTGGGGTTTTTTACACGGTAATGCCATAGAAAGAGTACATACGTAGTTTTGTAAACGCACGCATTATAGGCGTGAAAAAAAATTGAAAGGAGACGTAACGTCATACAGCATTACGGTCTTTGGGTAAAAAAGAAAAATGCAAGATTATTTCTTTAAAATACACTTTATTGAAAAAATGAAAAAGGTCTAGAGGTATTGATGTATGGTATATTAATATGTTTTCTGGACGACTTTACCGACACTGATAGCTCAGAAACGAGGTAACGGTAATAGGTGGAACAGACTTTTTTTCTTTTTTTATTACACAAAAAGATTTTATACATGGTGAGCTAGGTAGGCTGTTATTCCGGTCAATACTTTTTTTATAATTTATTTATTTATTTGGGTTTTACGGCGCACCAACACAGTATAGGTTATATGGCGCCAAACAGTACTAAAAAATTTCATTCACATCTCATTTACATCGAAATAAAAACATAAGGTATAGCATCAAAATTTGCATACCTGCTGGAATCACAGAGTTACAGTAAAACAAAGTGTTAAGACCTTATTAATCGGCTCTTACGATCATGCAAGGGTAAGGCAGTGGTTCCAATTCTTTTCATATATAGATCGTCCCAGAACCACATTGGGTCACATTTTTTATAATATCTTAAAATACTGGATAAAGATAATAACACACAAATGAAAGCAACTGTGAAAAAAGTGAATGTTTTATTGAAAAAAGTCTGTGAAGATAAACAAATGTTAAAATATCAGTTAGTACAAAATTGGTCGAGTAAGTTAGAAAACTCAAGTAGGGCTCTATTTTATAGACAAATATCAGGTTTTAGGTTTCAATTATATCTCAACTTCATTAATGTAAAATGGTTTTGTAATAGTGTTACTAAGTTGAGAGTATCATCTCATAGCTGGCAGATGGACTAAACCAAGTAGTACCCCTTTAAACGAAAGAAACTTTTTGCTTGTGATACCTTAGAAGATGAATGGAATGTAAACTCTATGCTAATTTAAAGTAGCGTTTAATACCAACTTACCACTGGAAAGGACAAAAAATGCCGAAATTTATTGAATTGTTAAATACGGATAGCATATGCTTAATAGCACGTTAGTTTGGAAAATTTGTAACTGAACTTAGAAAACAAATATTATATGCTGATCGTAATACTTATTGCATTGGTGATATAAGAAGTGTTTTATATTTATGTTCTACTCATATACATCTTATCATTTTGAATATTATGTAGTAAGTCGTGACTTATTTTGAGGAGAAAAAATACATTCTTTCAGATGTATTTATAATGCTCACTGTATATTGTGCTCATTCTACTTATCTGTATCAGTTATCATTTATGTTTTTGGTCTGTGCCATAATAAGTTAATCCTATATACTTTGTTCTGTGCTAACTCTCTCTGTAACTATCAGTTGCCATCTATGTGACATCCAGATGTTTTGGCCATAATAATATTGATTTTCTAGTATGTGAACGTTTTGAGCTAATGTATACTTTACAGTAAAACAAGTGTACAGTATTTTGTGTTTCATAAATCTCAAGTTAATTCATTTTAAGTAATAACTGAGTCACACCATGAGAAAACCAACAGAGAGCATTTGCGATCAGCATGGATCCAGACCAGCCAGCGCTTCCGCTTAATCTGATCAGGATTCATGTTGTTTGCTTTCAAAGCCTGTTGCAATTAGAGAAACCGTTAGCGAACAGGATGGATCCTGACCAGATTGCGCGAATGCACAGACTGGTCTGAATCCATGCTCAATCTGACTAAAGTACTTGATCTTCTAAACGAAGATCTGAGGATGACCTATTCACATTCAACTTTCTGAATAGTTGGATTTCCGATACTGCTATTTTTATTTTCGCAAATCTGATTTTTTTAACCAGTCAGACGGTTCGTTTCAACAAGCATTTGGCTGAAGCATAAAAAAGCGTTGAATGCCAAAGAATGCGAAAAATGTGCTGTCAGTCCGAGGCTCGAACCCGAATCCCTCGCTTACAGGGCGAGTGCTCTACCGACTGAGCTAACCTTACACCTTACATGACATATGATTCCTCTGAAAACACGAGGGCGCAGTCATGATGTGGTCGTCATAAGAATTGTAAACATGTAAAACCCAGGCTAAATATAGATTTTGTAAACTTCTACTTTCACTTTCAAAATATTGAAAGCAAGGCTCTGATTGGCTAGCTAGTCAGAACTAGGCTATCAATAGCACGTCTTCAGATCCAAAGCGTAGCGTTAATTGGAGATGTAATTGGAGATGTACTTTAGTCAGATTGGATTCATGCTGTTCGCAAATGCACTATGTTGGTTTTCTCATGGTGCGGATCATATGTTGATCTTGTGTTTCGATATATGATTATGTTGCAAATAATTGTTATATTTGTTTCTGAAACAAAGTATTTTCAAAAACATACTTCATACAAAATTCGTCTTAAAATATTACATAATATTGTGGTTTTGTAAAACGCATGGATTTTTATTTTTCGATACTATTACAATGTAATTTATTTTGATAGTTATTGATATCATCACGATTAAGGATATCAAAATGCATTGTATTTTAAACCTTCTCGACACATCAACTTCAATTGAATGTAGATGCTGTACACTGTCTTGTCATATATCATGTATTGCATGTCCTCTTGGGCTATTTGGCCTAATGGAATATCAAACTATGATATCATAGGCACAGTGTCGTAGTACCGTATTACCAGGTTATATGCAAATTTATCGAACAGTAGCAATCCATTGTACTTCGTGTAATTAAATGTTTTAACTTTCTATTCAAGTTCATTTAAATAAGGTTTAAACACATGACCCACTTAAGGTATTTATTGAAAGAAGAAGGAAAATATCTATTTCGGCTTATCCATAGAAGTCTGCGTAATTGATAAAGTTATTAATGTACGCATAAGCTTTCTAATATAAGCTTAAATGTATATGTCGCAAGGCCCATGTCTCCCATCTATTTACTATATAAAATCAACCAACATTATCTATTTTTACATTCCTCCTTATATTTCAATATAAGTACATAAAACCGCACACTATTAAGCATTATTCAAAGTGGAAAACTCACCAAAAATATTCCGGCAAATGATTACAGTTTAAAATAAAATAAAAAAAACAACAACTAAAATTACGTACTTTCAAGATGAAGTCTATTAAGGTAGTTCTGCACGTTTCATAAACTGTAAGTAATGGCGTAACGTCATTTATCCGGATAACGTAGATTAAAGCCTGGACGCGGTATGCGGACATGAATATCGTTTAAAACGGCGGTGTTACTATCTTTCTAAAGACAAAATATGATATTTATACTTCATACATGTACGAAAATATTTTATTTTGTCTTTCAGGACACATGCAGACGTGTTTTGTGTCCAAAACAGTTCTACCCCCTAAATGGATCGTGTATCCCGGAGTTCACGTATATGAAAAATATCTACTTCGAAGTAATGTTAGAGGTCAGACGGGTTCAGAAATTAGACCGAGCCGGCGAAACTGAATTCTATCGGGCGCTTTTTAAAAGTGTTGACCAAATTGCAGATGAATTATTCAAACAATTTACATACGGTCTGTGAAAAATGGCAAGTGACTACGACATTCTTATAGTATCGTTTACTACTTGGCCAGATCAAAGTACGTACGTGGAAATGCTAACATTATTGTCAGATTTTCTAAAGCGGATGGCAACTCTTCAGGTACAAACAAAGTCTCAGACAGTCGAAACAATAACCATGCTAGCTAGAGATACGACTCCTCTGTTTTTCCGTGGACAATTACGCAGACGAGGACAGAGCAGTGAGCCCGTGCCACCAGTTCGTACATATATTGGTCTCGAAAAGTCACTGAAAGCGATGTACATTTCTAGCGCTCATTTCTGTTATAGGATTGAAACAGGTCCATCTGAGGTAAAGACAGACGCACAAGGAATCAACTACATCAACAGTAAATCTGGAATTATAATAAATCTTATTGATATAACCACAACATCAGACGGAAGAATTATTGTTTGTATAGATAATATTTACCAAAATCTGACAGATCTAAGTGCGAGTTACATGTTTGCTGGTGCAGGGACTAGTGCAAGTGGTTACATGCAATTTGTCAATATCAGACAAGAATTCAATTCCCCAACAAGCTTGCCCGGAGAGGTCATGAGAAAATCCAACTCTGATGATGATATGACTATTGTAAATGATACAACAAAGAATGATGCGTCTTGTGCTCCAAAGATTTTGTTTGCGGAAGCGATATACCTTTGTGCATTGGTTGTCGCAATAGTGTGCATATAATTTCATGAAAGTTTGTGAGTAAACGAAATAACTACCCGCGTCATCAATGAAGCACAAGAAATAAAAGATTAAAGGCACATTTGAAATGCCAACATTATGACAATATTAATATCCACTGAAGTGTCATTTATGATCTGGTAGATAAGTTCAGTTGGTATCAGATGGGAACAAGATCGACTGCATACTTTCAACCCGGTATAGTGGCGTACACAGCAAATTCTTTTACCTTAATTCTTATAGCGTGAGCTAATTAGAAATGTACCTGAAATGAGATTCTAGGATAAAATATTGTCACACTATTTGATATTATTTAGGCCTTTATCTTATTCGAGCAAAGTTTGGTTGATCTTAGTAAGTTTCTACAACATATGTATTAATTAGTACAGTATAGGCGCCTACCTAAGTCAAATAAAATTAGGATTTCTAATCAGTTTGTTTTTATTTTTTAACAGCCAATATTTATATTTGTTTGTTTGTTTGTTTGTTTTTGTCATTCAATTTTTTCCTTGGAAACGTATTTAGTGGAAGGGAAGCTGAGATGTATTGTTTGAAAGAACTTACGTCAATAGAGCGTAATTTCAGAAAAGAAAATGGCTTTCGCACCGGAGCTGGTTTTGTGGCACAGGCGTTGAAGTGAATTGCATAGTGGTCCTGTAACATATTATCAGTATTGGAACAAAGACCTGGATCGATGACCTCGACACCTGATATTATTTTGCTGTCGTTCCTGTTTATTACAACATCTTATGTATGACCGCGGGCACGGGTTGTTCCGTTCACATGTTGATGCATACCACATGATTGAAGTACACTTAACAAATAAATACACATGTGATGACCACCAGTAAAACTACTGATAACGTATACTTTCCAATGCCTAGGTAATAGCTCAAAGCCCGATTTTGAAAGACATCTATGCTGGAGTAGGACTATATAACCCGTATACAGGCATTACAATAAATAATCTACGTACTGTACTTTCATATTGATTTGTGGAAATATTATATGGCAAGTCAACAAGACTTTTAGGCTTAGTTGTTTCGAGCATCAAGTGTTTTGACTTCCAGTATTTTGTGCTACAGACATGTTCTTCTATCAAACTCTAAATGCTGAGCAATATTACTTTTCTAAACAAAAAGCCAGCTTAACAAAACATCTAACAAATACAGTAAATCAGCTCCATTCTCAACTACAGTAACAATTTCGTCGTAACAACAGTAGAACACAAATCGCTACTGTTTTATATTACAGCTTAGCAAGTACCATTAAATTGTGTAGCTAAATCATTTAATTAAGAAATAATATATCTCATTTAGTGATTTGTCGCTGAATAAATTATTGTTTGGAGTTCAGATGCGAAGGAATTATATCACGGGGCGCAGAAAGACAGAACTAAAGCGATCTGAAAACATGATACCTCTAAAAATTGATTATTGCCATAATTTTACTAGTATATTTCGAGATGAAAATAATACCATAGAGAATTGAAAATCTTTCATCTTTAGGTAATGTTTTCCCTTATTTACATTGTCAAAAGAAGATATATATATATAAATAAAAAAGAAAACCATCTAATGGGATAGAGGAAACCCATTGGATGTTTTTCTTTTTTATTTATTATATAGTTGTCCGGGAGTAACTTTTAAAATTTCTATCTCATATATATATATATAGCTGACCGTTTCATAATCCCGCTTCTTTTGACTCTGTAAATAAGGGAAAACATTACTTAAAGATGCAAGATTTTCATTTCTCTATTATATATATATATAGCCTAAAGTTTCGTGTTAAAAGACGAATTGACGTCTACATTTACCGCTACTTATTCCGCGCTGTGTGTTTTATTCAAACATTATAACACAGAATTTAGAAGCCTGTGATGTTTAACTAGTGTTTATTATTGAGCACAAGTTTGAAACTAATCAGTGGCAATATAGATTTTCTGAGTCTGGTTTAAGGATAACATGGTGTAAAAGGCCTCAATTTCGCCAACAGCGTACATACAACTTGATAATTTCAGCTTTAAAATGTCAAACGATAGAAATAAGGTCCATATTGATTAGTTATATAGTGACAGAAGTTCTCAAAAATTACCTTTAGATTACCTCCCCTGATAACTTTGGTTTTTCATGAGTTATCTCCCCTGAAAACTAGAAAAAAATATGATTTTCTCCTTTTCCCTAAGGGGAATTTTAGATTTCTTTTTGATATTTGTATCAGAATAATATAATGCAGCTTTCTACCGCAAATTTTCTCAAACTCAAGTTCAGATTCTCATAATCAAAGAAATTATATATTTCCCATAGGCATCAATGTTAACCTCAATACCGATTATCTCACCAAAAATGATTAAATTTGAAAAATCTCTCGGTGAAAAGTTTTTTAATTTTGAATGTCTTTAAAGTGACCAAATTTCATTAAAATATTACCATCCAGTTCAAAGATATGAAATATGGTTATTACACCATGTTATCCTTAAGACATTGAATCCACATTTGTGAAAATAAATCTAGACTAATTAAAGCTAATATTCCAGGAACATAAATATACAACATCACTGCAGATGTTGATTTCATTATAAAGCGCCTGGTTATATCAATTTATTATGATTAAATTGTGAAATGAATGCCAAGACATTTGATATACTACTTTTCAAAATGTCACAAACGATTTTTTTTTTTGAAAAACACATTACTGTTTAAATTATGTTTAGCTGGTTTGCTACTGATTTGATACGGAAAGCTTATATCCACATAAAAAAAGTTAGTTTGTTCAAATATCTGTAAAAGAATGGCATTCTGAAGTGCCATGTAAGCAAGCTTTTATTCTGTGATTGTAGTGCATTTTTGCTACATTAAAGAACACGTATGACTCTCTTATGTTGAGGTCCTAAGAAAGTGAAACTATTTCTAAACAGTTCGGCGAACAAGGCAAATTTATATTATCGTTATTTTATTTCTCATTAATAAATAACACACGAGAGATTTTCTCTGATTGCTAAATCAGCGGTTTCTGTGTTTTCCGTAACGAATATCATTCTGAATACAACCATAAAACTGAGTAAACACTCTTTGAAAATGTAGTAGGACTGGCTTCACATTGCAGTGTTAGAAAATAAAGTAGGATTTAGCTTCACGTTGTAGCGAAAGAGAATAAAGTAGAATGTAGCGTAAGAAAATAAGGTAGGATTGGTTTCACAATGTAGCATAAGAAAATAAAGTAGGATTTAGCTTCACATTGTATGGTTAGAAAATAAAGTAGGATTTAGCTTCACATTGTATGGTGAGAAAAAAGTAGGATTTAGCTTCACGTTGTAACCTAAGAAAATAAAGTAGAATGTAGCGTCAGAAAATAAAGTAGGATTTGTTTCAAATTGTAGTGTAAGAAAACAAAGTAGGATTTAGCTTCACATTGTACCGTTAGAAAATAAAGTAGGATTTAGCTTCACATTGCAGCGTTAAAAAATAAAGTAGGATTTAGCTTCACATTATAGCATAATAAAATAAAGTAGGATTTAGCTTCACATCGCAGCATTAGAAAATAAAGTAGGACTTAGTTTCACGTTGTAGCACAGGAAAATAAAGTAGAATGTAGGACTGGCTTCACATTGTAGCGTAATAAAATAAAGTAGGATTTAGCTTCACATTGTAGCATTAGAAATGAAATTAGGACTGGCTTCGCATTGTAGCGTAATAAAAAATGTAGAATTTAGCTTCACATTGTAGCATTAGAAAGTAAAGTGGGAGTTAGCTTCACATTGTAGCATTTCAAAATAAAGAAAGATTTAGCTTCACATTGTAGTGTTAGAAAATAAAGTAGGATTTGTTTCACATTGTAGCATAATAAAATAAAGAAAGATTTAGCTTCACATTGTAGCGTAATAAAATAAAGTAGGATTTGTTTCACAATGTAGCATAATAAAATAAAGTAGGATTTAGCTTCACATTGCAGCGTTAGAAAATAAAGTAGGATTTAGCTTCACATTATAGCATTACAAAATAATGAAGGATTAAGCTTCACATTGTAGTGTTAAAAATAAAGTAGGATTTAGTTTCACATTGTAGCGTTAGAAAACAAAGTAGGATTTAGCTTCACATGGAAGCATAAGAAAATAAAGTAGAATGTAGCGAAAGAAAGTAAAGTAGGATTTGTTTCACATTGTAGCATATTAAAATAAAGTTGGATTTAGCTTCACATTGCAGTGTTAGAAAATGAAGTAGGATTTAGCTTCACATTGTAGCATTACAAAATAAAAAAGGATTAAGCTTCATATTGCAGCATAATACAATAAAGTAGGATTTAGCTTCACACTGTAGTGTTACAAAACAAAGAAGGATTCAGTTTTACATTGTAGCATTAGAAAATGAAGTAGGATTTAGTTTCACGTTGTAGCGTAAGAAAATAAAGTAGAATGTACATTAGAAAATAAAGTAGAATATAACTTAAGAAAATAAAGTAGGCTTGGTTTCACATTGTAGCGTGATAAAATAAATAAGGATTTAGCTTCACATTGTAGCATAAGAAAATAAAGTAGGATTTAGCTTCACATTGTAGCGTTAGAAAATAAAATAGGATTTATCTTCACATTGTAGCATTACAAAATAAAGACGGATTTAGCTTCACATTGTAGCGTTAGAAAAAAAAAAGAAGGATTTAGCTTCACGTTGTAGCGTTAGGAAATAAAGAACGATTTAGCTTCACATTGTAACTTTAGAAAATAAAGCAAGACTTAGCTTCACGTTGTAGCAGAAGAAAATACAGTAGAATGTAGCATAAGAAAATAAAGTAGGACTGGCTTCAAACTGTAGCGTAATGAAATAAAGTAGGATTTAGCTTCACATTGTAGCATTAGAAAGTAAAGTGGGAGTTAGCTTCACATTGTAGCATAATAAAATAAAGTTGGATTGAGCTTCACACAGTAGCGTTAAAAAATAACGTAGGATTTAGCTTCACGTTGTAGCGTAAGAAAATTAAGTAGAATGTAGCATAAGAAAATAAAGTAGGATTTGTTTCACATGGCAGCATAATGAAATAAAGTAGGATTAAGCTTCACATTGTAGCGTTAGAAAATAAAGAAGGATTTAACTTCACATTGTAGCGTAATAACACAAAGTAGCATTTAGCTTCACATTGTAGCTTTACAAATAAAGGATTTAGTCTCACATTGTAGCGTTAGAAAATAAAGTAGGATTCAGCTTCACGTTGTAGTGTAAGAAAATAAAGTAGAATGTAACATTACCAAATAAAGAAGGATTTAGCTTCACATTGTAGTGTTAGAAAAGAAAATAGGATTTAGCTTCACATTGTAGCGTTACAAAATAAAAAAGGATTTTGCTTCCTATTGTAGCATTAGAAAATAAAGTAGGATTTAGTTTCACGTTTTAGCGTAAGAAAATAAAGTAGAATGTAGCATAAGAATATAAAGCAGAATGTAACGTAATAAGATAAAGTAGGATTTAACTTCACATTGTAGCGTTAGAAAATAAAGTAGAACTGGCTTCACATTGTAGCGTAGAAAAATAAAGTAGGATTTAGCTTCACATTGTAGCGTTAGAAAATAAAGTAGAACTGGCTTCACATTGTAGCGTAGAAAAATAAAGTAGGATTTAGCTTCACATTGTAGCGTTACAAAATAAAGAAGGATTTAGCTTCCTATTGTAGCGTTAGAAAATAAAGCAGGATTTAGTTTCACGTTTTAGCATAAGAAAATAAAGAAGAATGTAGCATAAGAAAATAAAGCAGAATATAACGTAATAAGATAAAGTAGGATTTAGCTTCACATTGTAGCATTAGAAAATAAAGTGCCAGTAGAACTGGCTTCACATTGTAGTGTAATAAAATAAAGTAGTATTTAGCTTCACACTGTACCGTTTTCTATCAATCGAAATTGTATTCATTTTATAGATTTTCATTCTCTTTCGAGAATAACACTTAAGCTGTAACTATTGAATTCGTTGAAATCGTCTTTTTTCAAGTAAGGCAAACACTTGAGCTATGACCATTAAATTCATAGAAATTGTCATTGTTCACGTAAGAATAACACTTAAGCTATTGCCGATGAATTCATTGAAATTGTGTTTTTTCACGTAAGGATAACACTTAACCTAAGACCGTTGAATTCATTGAAATTGTATATATAATATAATATCATATAATATATTGTATTATATTATATATACAATTTCAATGAATGCAACGGTCATAGCTTATAAGAGGTATTCTTTCGTGAAAAAAGACAGTTTAAAAAAATTCAACGGTCATAGCTTAAGCGTTATTCTTACGTGAAAAAAACGTTCCGTTTCGAAATTTTGTTTAATATAAAATTCAGCATATTCCTCATAGAATGCGTATTTTACTTTTTTGATATTTCTGTAACTTTTTTCTCTACAAACCTTCAAACACGACCATTGACGTCCATTTTTGATGAACCATGATTTCACGTCCGTCAGACTGTTTTCTTAAATCGTTCTGTTCAGTCAGTCAACAAGTATCGATTTGCTTGTTTCTCATCATAATTTCATTTAAAAATGTCTTTGAAATGGTGTATAATTTGTGGAGATCATCTTACGTGAAAAATGGCAATTTCTATGAATTTAACGGTCATAGCTCAAGTGCTTTTCATACTTGAAAAAAAAGAGAGACAATTTCAACGAATTCAATGGTTACAGCTTAGGTGTTATTCTCGTTAGAGAATGAAAATTTATAGATGAATACAGTTTCGATTGATACTAAACGGTACAATTTATTTTCTACGCTACAATGTGAAGCTAAATCCTACTTTATTTTCTATGATGAAGCTAAATCCTACTTTTTCTACGCTACAATGTGAAGCTAAATCCTACTTTATTTTCTAACGCTACAATGTGAAGCTAAATCCTACTTTATTTTCTACGCTGAAGCTTAATCCTACTTTTTCTATGCTACAATGTGAAGCTAAATCCTACTTTATTTTCTACGCTACAATGTGAAACTAAATCCTACTTTATTTTCTAACGCTACATGTGAAGCCAAATCCTACTTTATTTTCTTACTGTACAATGTGAAGCCTAGATGAATCCTAATGCTACTTTATTTTCTTGTGCTACAATGTGAAACCAAATCCTACTTTATTTTCTTACGCTACAATCTGAAGCCAAATCCTACTTTATTTTCTTACGCTACAATGTGATGCCAAATCCTACTTTATTTTCTTACTCTACAATGTGAAGCCTAATGTTACTTTATTTTCTTATGCTACAATGTGAAGCCAAATCCTACTTTATTTTCTTAAGCTACAATGTGAATCCTAATGTTACTTTATTTTCTTATGCTACAATGTGAAACAAAATCCTACTTTATTTTCTTACGCTACAATGTGAAGCCTAATCCTACTTTATTTTCTTACGCTACCATGTGAAGCCAAATCCTACTTTATTTTCTTACGCTACAATGTGAAGCCAAATCCTACTTTATTTTCTTACTCTACTATGTGATGCTATATCCTACTTTATTTTCTTATGCTTCAATGTGAAGCCAAATCCTACTTTATTTTCTATGCTACAATGTGAAGCTATATCCTACTTTATTTTCTTATGCTACAATGTGAATCCAACTCGTGCTTTATTTTCTAACGATACAATGTGAAGCCTAATCCTACATTTTTTCTTATGCTACAATGTGAAGCCTAATACTACTTTATTTTCTTACGCTACAATGTGAAGCCAACTCGTGCTTTATTTTCTTACGCTACAATGTGAAGCTTAAACCTAGTTTATTTCTTACGCTACAATGTGAAGCCTAATCCTACTTTATTTTCTTATGCTACAATGTGAAGCTAAATCCTACTTTATTTTCTTACGCTACAATGTGAAGCCAACTAGTGCTTTATTTTATAACGCTACAATGTAAAGCCTAATCCTACTTTTTTCTTATGCTACAACATGAAGCCTAATCCTACTTTTTTTCTTATGCTACAATGTGAAGCTAAATCCTACTTTATTTTCTTATGCTACTATGTGAAGCCAACTCGTGCTTTATTTTATAAAGCTACAATGTGAAGCCTAATCCTACTTTATTTTATTATGCTACAATGTGAAACAAATCCCACTTTATTTTCTTACGCTACATTCTACTTTATTTTATTATGCTACAATGTGAAACAAATCCCACTTTATTTTCTTACGCTACATTCTACTTTATTTTCTTAAGCTTTAACGTGAAGCCAAATCCTACTTTATTTTCTAATGCTTCAATTCAAAGCTAAATCCTACTTTATTTTCTTACACTGCAATGTGAAGCTAAATCCTACTTTATTTTATTATGCTAGAATGTGAAACAAATTCTACTTTATTTTCTTACGCTACATTCTACTTTATTTTCTTATGCTTCAACATGAAGCTAAATCCTACTTTATTTTCTAACGCTACAATGTGAAGCTAAATCCTACTTTATTTTCTTACCCTACAATGTGAAGCTAAATCCTAATTTACTTTCTAATGCTACAATGTGAAGCTAAATCCTACTTTATTTTATCACGCTACTATGTGAAACCAAGCCTACTTTATTACGTTATATTCTACATTATTTTCTAATGTACGTTCAACTTTTTTCCTTACGCTACAACGTGAAACTAAATCCTGCTTCATTTTCTAACAATACAATGTGAAACTAAATCCTTCTTTCTTTTGTAACGCTGCAATGTGAAGCTAAATCCCACAATATTTTATTATGCTGCAATATGAAGCTAAATCCTTTTATATTTTGTAATGCTACAATGTGAAGCTAAATCCTATTTCATTTTCTAACACTACAATGTGAAGCTAAATCCTACTTTATTTTCTAATGCTATAATGTGAAGCTTAGTCCTTCTTTATTTTGTAACGCTAAAATGTGAAGCTAAATCATACTTTATTTTCTAATGCCACAATGTGAAGCTTAATCCTTCGTAAGTTTGTAATGCTACAATGTGAAGCCAACTCATGCTTTATTTCTAACGCTTAAATGTGAAGCCTAATCCAACTTTATTTTCTTATGCTACAATGTGAAGCCAACTCGTGCTTTATTTTCTAACGCTAAAATGTGAAACCTAATCCTACGTTATTTTTTACACTACAATGTGAAGCCTAATCCTACTTTATTTTCTTACGCTACAATGTGAAGCCAACTCGTGCTTTATTTTCTAATGCTACAATGTGAAACCTAATCCTGCTTTATTTTCTTACGCTACAATGTGAAGTCTAATCCTACTTCATTTTCTTACGCTACACTGTGAAGCCAACTCGTGCTTTATTTTCTAGCTACAATGTGAAGCCAAATCCTAACTTATTTTCTAACACTACAAAGTGAAGCTAAATCCTACTTTATTTTCTAATGCTAAAATGTGAAGCCAATCCTACTACATTTTCAACGGGTGTTTACTCAGTTTTATGGTTGTTTTCAGAATGAAATTCGTTATGGAAAACACAGAAACTGCAGATTTAATATCTCGTGTGTTATATATTAATGCGGTTTATAGGAAAGTTTGCGTGACATAGTAATAAACAGAACAATATAAATTTGCCTTTTTAGCCAAACTGTTTATAAATAGTTTCACTTTCTTAGAATCTCAACATAACAGAGCCATACATGTTCTTTAATGTAGCAACAGTACACTACAATCATAGAATAAAGCCTTGTTTACATGACACTTCAGAATGCCATTCTTTTACAGATATTTGAACATACTAACTTTTTAAATGTGGGTATAAACTGTCTATATATCTGTCTATAAATCTGGTATAATAATATATCAAATCGGTAGCAAACAAGTTAAGCATAATTTATTCAGGAATGTGTTCAATTTTTCAAAAAAAAATCGTTTGTGACATTTTGAAAAGTAGTATATCAAATGACTTGGCATTCATTTCACAATTTAATCATAATAAATTGATATAACCAGGCGCATTATAATGAAATCAACATCTGCAGTGGTGTTGTATATTTATGTTCCTGGAATACTAGCTTTAATTAGTCTAGATTTATTTTCACAAATGTGGTTCCAATGTCTTAAACCAAACTCAGAAAATCTATATTGCCACTGATTAGTGTCAAACTTGTGCTCTATAATAAACGCCAGTTAAACATCACAGGAGTGTTGAGACTGCATTCTAAATTCTGTGTTATAATGTTTGAATAAAAACATACATGAAAACAAAATCACATAGCGCGAAATAATATACAGTTATTGACTTATGTTGAGGTCAATATATGTTTTACAGGTCCGTAAAACACATATTGACCAAAACATAAGTCTGTAATTGTTATATTATATGCCCTTCTCAAATGCATTCATTTGACTGGCCCATATTTCATACATATACGAAAAAGTGATATCACAAGAGTCATTATCACTTTTGCAGGTCAATATCGCTTTTTGCGGATCCACGCGTGCAGTCATTTCGACCAATCAAATTAGCGCATTTGAGAAGGGTATATAATATCATGAATTATAAATTATAGTCAATAAGTTAAGAAAGTCACTTTTGAAAATGAGAGATTAGATCGTGGAAGGAGTTACACCTCAAGTTTATTAGATTACATGTATGTTTGAAATTCAGAAAATATTTTAAGTAACTTTTAAGACTTTTTCAAATTAAATAGTATTGCATGGGTGTACAGTTGTTAAATATGTCTCTGCCAAACATTAAATTTGTAAGTGGATAGAAAAATAGCTTTGTATAATATTATGGAACATAATTGCTTAATTCAGACTAAAATGGAGTTCCTGCATTTAAAGTATAAAGGTGTATATCTCAAGTTGCCGAAATAAGCTATTTTATTTCAAGTTCATCTTTCAGGTTATCATCTTGAAGTAAAACCAATTATCAATTCATATTTGTATCGTTTGAATATGATCATTTAATGTACAAACTTAATGGGAGTGCACAGCAAGAAGTGAATTGTGTGCACATTGTGCATGATGATAATTTAAGTAACCTTTGACCCAACTTATATCTCATCATTTTAATCAATTTAATCAAAGAATGACAATTCAATACCATACATTTCTCCTGCTATAAAGGAGCAACATGTTGACATTAACTGTTATTCACAAGTTAACAGAAGACGACATCCTAGCAATGAATAATAATTTCAATTCAGCATCGTACATTTAAACTGTTTAGAAATTATATCCTGGAAGTACTTTACCAGTATCTTATCATTTAATATTATTCATGCTTATTTCACATGAATAAAATTAGTCTTTTAAGTTGTTTTAATGAACAATATATTCATGTTTTCAGACTTAATAATGTGCAAATTACAAGAAACCCTACCTATATAGATGTAAAGGGTATGTCTCAGTACAATTCTGGTAAAAAATATTACGTTACCGTTACGTATGTAACATTATACAATTATCGACTTTTTCATAGGTTGATATCAGGATTTATCAACCCGAAAAGAGTTATATTCACCGAGCCGAAGGCGAGGTGAATATAACTTTTTGAGGGTTGATAAATCTTGATATCAACCTATGAAAAAGTCAATAATTGTTTTATTACCTGAATAAATGAATAGTCAGTCTTGTTATTACAATTGTAACTTTAATAAAGAAATAAGGAATAAATTTAGACCAAATCAGGTTGATATTGGTTTTCCAAGCACCTACTTTGATCTATTTTTATTTTCGTACTATTTATAACCCAAGATAAGTTGATATGATATGTACTCATTACTTTTTGAACGGTTTTCAGCCAATCAGAGAAACAATAGAATACAGTCATGTTATAATTTTAATGGCCATGCCACTCGATTATATTGACTTAAGTAAATACTTTACTGGAAAAGGAATGTCTCATATAAATATATATAAGAGAAATCCTACTTATCAAAAGTGCATATACACGCAACTAACAAGTAACAAATACACAATTGGTAAAGTTTTGAGGTTCTTTTCAAACAAAGTAATGATCTTTATACCTTTTCAATAGTTTAACTAAACGTTTTGTTAAACATGCATATCTGTTATCACGTTTTAGTTCTGTAACTGGCCTCTTGCTAAAATTATTTAAAAAGGAAAAGAAAAGGTAACAAATCGTGTTATGTATGTCACATGGCTAATTATTGCGAAAAACGTTGACATTTTCAATTTAATTTATACAGTAAAATGCATAGTTGTAGGAACATAAGAAAATGTCACAAAGTTTTCGCATTTTTATCATTTTACATCATGATATATTATCTTGAAATGAAATTCAAATTTTAAAGAATTATATTTATAACGTATTTTTAAGGTTTTCATATAAATGGAACACAACTAAATGTAGTAAAAGTAGTTTCAAACTAAGAAACATTTATAAATTTTGATCAGATTATGATTGAAACAATCTGTCTCAGATGAAACGTCGTTAGAATTAAAGTATTGCAAGGGAAATTGTTTTGAAACTATCTTTATCTGAATGATGTAAATTCTACAGGTACCTTATTATGAAAGGTCATTTATCATCAAATAAAGAGTTCTAAAGAAATATAACCACACATTCCTTATATTTTTAATATCAGCTAAATCTTCAAAATTTCAAAATCATGTTAAATGTTTGTTTAGAACATATTTACACATGATAAGATAAAGAAGGTGTTCATGGTGTTATTTCTTTGATGAAAATTAGAACTTTTACATGGGGGTTCAAGATTTGCTGATAAAAATTTTCCCCAATGACGACAAGATGTCATCCGACATTTTATAGATCAATATAACCTAAATGACAGAAAACTGCAATAAAACCTTGTATATACCCTACTGCAAGGTTCGGTTTCTTTTCTCGGTTATTCTACTGGACTATTTGGCTGACCGTTTCATAAACCCGCTTCTTTTGACTATGTAATTTGTAATAAAACATTACTTAAAGATGAAAGATTTTCATTTCTCTATGGTATTATTTTCATCTCGAAATATGCCAGTGAAATTATGGCAATAATCAATATTTAAAGGTATCATGTTTTCAGATCGGATTAGTTCTGTCTTTCCAGTTTACAAGGGGTGAAACCGGAAGGACTTACGGTTTGCGACCCGCCTGTCTGTAAATCTGTCAGTCATACAAAGTGGGATCCTGCGATAACTTTAACCCTTGCCCTGCTAAATTTCTATAATGAACTTGTCCGTCTTTCAACTTGGACAGTGTCATTAACAGGTATATATGCGGCTTGCGCTTTGTTACATCCTTAATTGATAATATTTCACTTCTGTGAGTCATTATGATTATGTCGCAATATACATTACTTCCAAGAATCACTTACGGCTACATATTTTAATAATGTTAATTTTGTCTAATATTGTGTTACTTTCTGTGAGTCACTTGACGTTAACACAGGCACACTTCATGAATTTGTGATGTTTTCCACAATTTGTGATTATACATTTCTTACATCACTTTCTGTTAGTCTTTTGACTTGACCACAGGCACACTTTGTGAATTTATGATATATTTTCCACAATCTCTTACATGTGATTTGTGATTATCTGCGCATATATTATATCACTTTCTGTGAGTCTCTTGACTTTACCACAGGTACACTTTGTAAATTTGTGATATATTTTCCGCAATCACTACTATGTTACTTGCGAATATTTATACATATATCACTTTCTGTGAGTCACTTGACTTTACCACAGGCACACTTTGTAAATTTGTGATATATTTTCCGCAATCACTACTCTGTTACTTGCGAATAATTATACATATATCACTTTCTGTGTGTCTAGACTTGACCACAGGCACACTTTGTGGTTTTGTGATATATTTTCCGCAATCACTACTATGTTACTTGCGAATATTTATACATATATCACTTTCTGTGAGTCTCTTGACTTTGGCACAGGAACACTTTGTGAATTTGTGATATAATAATGATTTGTATAAGACTTTATAAGAGGTAATGCGTAAAAAGGTCTTACATACAAATGTTAATTTGTCTAATACATGTTTTAAACACTCTTGACGAAACAATAAGTTTAATCTTTCCTTTGGAATTCCCTTTGTCAGAAAAAAAACGGCTTTATGTTACATGTAATAGAAGGGTTCTGAAAAACTTATTTATTATGGCGCGTAAAGACTTTGACAACACGGCGCTCTTATTGGGCAGCGAGCACAGCGCTCTCACTGGGTCACTTTATAAGAAAATTTGGTTTAAGACAGTGCTACAAATTAGCAGGATTTTTTAAAAGTAAGACAGATGTCGCCCAATCAAACGACAAACTCAGAAGAGCCGGAAGGCGATAGTAACGGGGAATTGTAGTTCTTCGTCTGCTGTCTAATGCTTTGAACCAGTTGACACATGAATTACTAGTATTTTAAATAGGAACGATGAAGATGTTAACTCTAAAACAGCCTTTGTTAATCATGAGAATAGTGTAACTGGCCATCTAAATGTTGTTAAAGAGATAAAAAAAGAGCTATTTATTAAGCTTGGGTACAGCTATTGGTTATAATCAAGTTCCAATAGAATCTATTAGATAATATATTAACCCTTAGCTTGCTGGCGGCAAGTGATTCTACCTTTGCGGCCAGTGCAGACCAAGATCAGCCTGCACATCCGTGCAGTCTGATCATGGTCTGCACTGTTCGCTATTCAGTCAGTAAATTTTAAGTAAACACCCCTTCAATTGATAAATGGTACTACCCAAATTGGACGATGGACCAGTCCATTATAGAAATTTAGCAGAGTAAGGGTTAAATAATTTCTCCGTTTCATATTTTACAAAAATTTATTCCATGTATGTTTGAATAATTCCGGCCATTTCGGGAAGTGTCATTATTGTCCCTGTACCTAAATCAATTAAAGTAGACACTCGTGATCCATTATCTCATGCTTGCATAGCTACTAGTATTTCATGTGCAATAATTAAATGTACTTTTCACTTTAAACAACATATTGTGTTACTGGCCGGAGAGCAATAATATATCAGATGATGAGCAAAACGGCTTCAGGAATAATAGAAATACTATTTCTCATGTAGCTACATGTAGCTTTAGAGATAATAGGAAAAACCCAAGCAGTTCTCCTATTGTGCTTTTATCGATCTCCAGAAATATACGATTTCATAAGAAGAAATCTTTTGATACATGCAAAAATTCTCACATTTAGATTTTGGAATATGTTCCCATGTATATTTAAAGCTGATTTTATGACATGATTTGGAATTATGTCATGTGAGAACATGAAATTCGATTAAGAAAATGTACATTATGTATAAAATGACAAGTAACCGGTAATATTTCAAATATTTTTATTATTTTCATCATTTTCATACAAACGTATTTCTTTCAATCTATAACACAACAAAAAAACAATAATATGAACAAAACGTGACAATAAAAAAAAGATTGTTGGTGTATGATAACACCATACTTATGCCCTTTTCCATGGCATTTTTTTTTCATCAGTTTGATAAAGGTGAACCATATCATATATTTTCAGCATACTTTTATTAAATGCTATAACATAAAATATGTGAAATGATTCACTAGCAAAAAGGTAATCATTCTGAAAAATATTCTGCTAAATGATAATTACAGTTCATCAATGCATTAATTAAGAAATAATATATCTCATCCAGTGATTTGTCGTTGAATAAATCATTGCTTGGAGTTCAGATGCGAAGGAATTATATCACGAGGGTGTAGCCCGAGTGATATAATAATACGCATCTGAACGACAAGCAATGATTTATTCAAGAGCAAATCACTAAATGAGATATATTATTTCGATTCTAACACGTTATAAAGGATTTTAAAGTACATCCTTGATGACATGCATTAAATATTTGCCCGTTTTCAATCGGTTTCTTTTCCAGCGCGCCGCTATGCCGCTTGACGCCATGACGTAATAATTGTGACGTCAGAACCGTGATTTGTTGTATGATAATTCACTGCTTTCTTCCTTCTTTGTTTAATAGGAAAATGAATCGGATCGTGTTAGAATTAGATATTAATTTGAGTTGTCCCATACTTGAACTCTAAGTGGGTACAATTCTGGTCCTTTGGGATCATGAGGTCCATGCAGTTTTACTGTATAGTAAAGTTCCACTTAAGCCTGTACTAAAGGGCATGGTGATGTTTGTTTGTTTTGGGTTTAATGCCACTTTTTAACAGTATTTCAGTTATGCAACAGATGGCAGCTAACCTAACCAGTGTTCCTGGATTCTATACCAGTAATGCCAACATCCCCACATGAATCAGAGGTGGAGAACGAATGATTTCAGACACAATGTCTTTTAACAAATCGTCACAGAGAACATACGACCAGCTCGGGGATCGAATTAATGACCCCGCGATCCTTAGATCTGCGTTCTTCCTATTGAGCTAAGCGGGTGGGCAGCATGGTGATGTTGAACATTTCATAACCTCTCACTGAACAATCAAGACAAGCCTGCTAGCAGTCTGCCTAGTTGTGTTCTACGCTTCCAAAAAGAACACCTATGCTTATAATGGATAAACCCCCAAAATAAACATTCAGTAAAATGAAACTTTGCTAGCAAAATCTGCACGATCATTTAATTTATAGATTTGACTGATAATATCCTTTGATACAGGCTTTTTTTTTTATAGAGTAGCATGGCAAGATTGTTTTTAATGAAATTAAGAAAGAATATGTACAAAAACAGAATAAAACTAAAACATAATGCCTAGTTATAATCTCTATTGCTAAGTGACTTCTAAAAGGAGACAAATTTGTTTTTTTTTTTTTTTTATAAAAATATAAAACCAATGTTCTAAAATCTTAGAATAACAATTTTAAGATTTCTAAATTAGTAATATTATAACAATTATACCTGATCATATTTGAACAAAACCTTTCAGACAGTTACAATGTTAAAGAGCAACTACAGGTAACTAACCCTTCAAGACAAACATCACTTCCCACTTATTTATGTATTCTCTTTATGCTATTTTGGCATTCCCCAGTTGTTAGAAAAAATAATTTTCTGTTACGACCCCTTTCATGCTGGACACGATTGAGTCTGCCTTTGCGACCAGTGTAGATCATGATTGGCCTGCACGTCTTTGCAGTCTGATCATGATCTGCACTGTTCGTCATTCAGTCAGTAAGCACCCCTTTCATCAGTTAATGGTACTGTCCAAATTGAAAGATGGCCAAGTTCATTATAGAAATTTAGCAGGGTAAGGGTTAAGACCCTGGAGGAATCTGAAATTACATATGGAGGATAAGTAATCACAAGTAAATTGCCAATTGCAATAACAGGTCCACTACCTTCAATCTATAAATATCATAATTATTTTACATATAGAAAACACAAAATGAAGCTCAAGTTACTTTAAAACATATACTGAATGTTGATTATCTTCAAAAGCATAATTACTGACTTGTTTTTAAAGATATGCTATGCTCATTTTTCACTAAAATATTTTATTGTAAGATATTGTTTTACATTTAGAAATATTTGATCAACTTGACTAAATATATCATCTCACTAAACATGTAGAGCTGCAGTCACAATTAAATGTCATAGTAACAGCCATTTGTTGTTGTTGTTTTATAATTCCAGCTTGTTAATTTCACAAAAAAAGTAACTTTGTACATATTTAGCTCTGTGTTAATTCTTATATTGACAATAACAACTAAAAGTTATAACATCTACATTCAAATTCAGATATTTAAAACGGATGTTCACTGAGTTTATGAATGACAATTTGTATGCTTACCACTGCTAACACACTATAATTATACAATGTCAGTCTGAGCATATTTTTTTAATAAAATTTCAATGAAACACCAGAAGTACTAACATATGATTTAAAAAAGATTATATAATAAATGACAAAAGTAAAATTATAACATCCTTGTCATCTTAAAATGTGAAATTTATAATCACAATACATATTACCGGTTTTTAATAAAAATACAAATTAGCAAGCAGTAACAATAGAAATATCAAAGTATAACAATAATTTAATACTGATAAAAAGTGAACAAAATAGCCACAGCTTTTCCCATTATGTAACTCTCCACCTTTGAAAAATTACTTTCACAATGATTTAGAGTATAGATGCAATCTCTAAATTGCACAAACATGGTAATAAAAAAAAGTCTTAAGCAGTTTAGACATTCATGTACTGTAAATACATTTTAGAACTGCAATAAATACTCTTTGTGAAACGCTAATTTTTTTTTTTCATGGACAGACTTTGTTGTTTGTCATCTACACTTCATTTTAGTTTGTGAATCCATTACAGTAAGTTATAGTTACCTCAATCAATGCCGTGAAATAATTTATGTTTGTGTGGGGGAATAATTTTGGTAGATTTCTTGGTTTAATCAATCTAAAACTCTTAATCATAACAGAAAAAATTCCCACTCATGTTCTGTTAAATGTTGAAATCGCTGTTTTATGCCCACAAAATAATTCACAGTATGACATCTAATAAATAGCAAGAATTTCAGTAAGAACCTTAATTAAAAACTTCACTAGCATTAAAAAATAAATGAGTAATAAAAAGAATAAAATATACACCGCAAGTTTTTCAAATACATGAAATTTATAACACCTTCGATATTCAAATCAAAATCTTACAAAAGTAAAAAAAGAGTATGCTTCAATTATGACTCTAACTGCTTTGAAATGCAACCATTTAAATTACAAAATAATATGAGCCGTGCCATGGGAAAACCAACATAGTGGGTATGCGACCAGCATGGATCCAGACCAGCCTGCGCATCCGCGCAGTCTGGTCAGGATCCATGCTGTTCGCTAACAGTTTCTCTAATTCCAATAGGCTTTGAAAGCGAACAGCATGGATCCTGACCAGACTGCGCGGATGCGCAGGCTGGTCTGGATCCTTGCTGGTCGCAAACCTACTATTTGGTTTTCTCATGGCATGGCTCATATTAGTTCTTCTTGCATACTCAAACAAATGCAAATACAAAAGTCATTTTTACGTATGTAAAAATAGACACAAAATGTGAATCGCAACCTTTCCTGACTGTATAATCCTTAAACATTGTAATAAAAATGTCAAAGTAAGAATCACAAACAAAACAACTAGAGAGTACATTTGTACCTATTCAAATCTTTATATACAGATAAAAAATAATCAGAACCTTTTTCCATATATTGCAGCTTTAAATCAAGAGGTAGACTGCCTAGCAATTGGCACAAAATATATTGGGGAAAAAAAAAACAACGACAACAACAAACAATTATCTAAGTATGTCCTATTCCCTTACCACTTTATGTTAAAAACTTTCTATAAATAATAGTACTGAAATCTGAATATTTGTCACAGACATTTTACACCACTATTCAAAGAGATACTAAATTAAAATCAACTTGCAAAAGAACTTGAAAAGTAAAATATGAAAGCTTACACAAATGTACGATTTGAAAATTTCCGCCGAAACAACATATACCCTGAAACTTAAGTCAACAAATATATTTAAAACAAGAGCTGTCACTATTGGTGACAAATGCCCCCGAAGTAGGCCCAAGAATGTCACAGTTGTATACGCAAAAAATCACATATCATTTTGTGACCTTGACCTAGGAGGCCTAGGTCATAAGTGTGACACACCTCAATATGGTTAACATTTGTGCCAAATTATTTTCAAATCCCTTGATAAATGGCAGAGTTATGGACCAGACAAGAAAGAGCTTTGACTTCTAAGTGTGACCTTGACCTTGGAGCTAGGGTTCTGGGTCTTGCATATGACACCTCATCTCATTATAGGGAACATTTATGCCAAGTAATTTCAAAATCCCTTCATCAATGGCAGAGTTATGGACCGGACAAGAAACAGACCATGTTAACCTTTGACCTCTGTGACCTTGACCTTGGAGCTAGTGGTCTGGGTCTTGCTCATGACACGTCGTCTCATTATGAGGAACATTTATGCCAAGTAATTTCAAAATCCCTTAATGGCAGAGTTATGGACCGGACACGAAACATACCCTGTTAACATTTGACTTGAAAGTGTGACCTTGACCTTGGAGCTAGGGGTCTGGGTCTTGCGCATGACACATCGTCTCATTATGGTAAACATTTATGCCAACTTGTTTCAAAATCCCTTCATGGATGGCATTGTTATGGACCAGACACGAAACAGACCATGTTAACCTTTGACCTCTGTGACCTTGACCTTGGAGCTAGGGGTCTGGGTCTTGCACATGACACATCGCCTTATTATGGTGAACATTTATGCCAAGTTATTTCAAAATCCCTTTATGGATGGAAGAGTTACAGCCCGGACGAGAATTTACCGGAAGCACTCACTCACGCACGCACGCACGGACAGTGTAATTTTAATATGCCCACCTTCGGGGGCATAAAAATATTCTATTACAACCTCAACTGACAAGAATTTATTTTGCAATTTTAAAAACATTGATCACTGCATACCACTGAGTCTGGGAAAAAACATTTACAATATTTTTAAACCTGTAAACTATTAATTTCTGTTTCTTTTTGTCTACAGATAATTTGTTCTGCTTTAAATTTGCAAAAAGAAAAAAATTTTAAGCTTCAAGTTTCAGCAATATTGTATCTAAGCTAGTAATAGCTAAATATTGCGAAGGCTTCGTCAAATACAACATCTCACAAAAAACAGTTAAAAGCTGTTTGTGCAGTGTACGAAATTCAGATTTGAATCCACTACCCTGTTCGGGCTACCAGATTGGAAATTTTCCAAGCCCGACACCAATTTCACTAGCCCGAACTTTTATACCTTAAAATACATAATTTTTGCACCACATAATATTTTGTTTTACAGACATCTCTGTCCTCATGTTTGAAGTAATAAAAAGACATACAGTACATGTTTGCCATGTTTTTGAAAAAATTTTAACTCTAAATACTCCAGTCCAGATCAGCATCGTCAGAGTCCAAAAGCATCGGACATGACACTCCTTGCCAAAACAAAATCCAAACCGTTACGCCCCATTTTTAGGATTTGCACTTGCCAATTACTGCAACTCGGACTGTTGACAATTTGCAAGATGTAATAACGAGTGCTGAATACACATTTACAAACACGCTGATAGCATAATTTAAGCTCCGCCTACTGCAGGTACTTGTGAGTTTTTCGCGAGAAGTATGAAAGCTAATCAAATTATCTGTTACGCTAGAGGTGATTGTATTCAGCCAATTATAGCGCTGTGGTTACGTCTCTGACACTGTGTTTGATTGTCAACATGTGAAAGTGCAAAACCAACAATAATTCCAGAAGCGTTTCTCAGTCTGGATGCAGTACTCGTTTAATTAACATGATTTTTAAACAAATTAGGAAAATTCGGTAGCCTGGTCGGGCTTGTACCTGCGGAAAATCGGTAGCCCGAGCTGACATTTAGTAGCCACGGGCTGTCGGACTACCGCGAATTTCGAACACTGTTTGTGTGTCTTTCACCGCTCCAACTCGATTAACTCACCAATCACCATCAGGGACCCATGTAGGTTAGACTGGTCCCCTGCATTCATTAGAATTGTACATGATGAAAACTGCTTTTCTAGTTTGAGCACTAATCTTTCTAAACAGTAGTAAAAATTGGGAGTTAAAATTGCACATGAGAAAAACTGATTTTCTAGTTTGTGCACTGAACCAGACTAAACAGAAGTAAAAATTTTGGAGTTAATACAGATGGACCGTATTTATAAAATTATTATTAAAAACGCTTTTGTTACAATACTATCTTTCCTCTATTAATGAATTAACATCCATGTTTACAGATTAAAATACATTGCACAAGTATGAAAAGTCTACTGGCCAAGTTATATAGTGAACAAAAATAACAACTCTGAGATCTGAACCACTAATCACATGGCTTTGTCTGTATCACATTTTGCTCTAACATATCATCTGGTGTTCTGTAATTTCTGTTTAAATGTGAGAATTGCTTTAGTCATGGCTCCTGGCCTATCTGTTGTCATAGAATGTCCACAGCGGGGAATCAGATCAACCTGAACACAGTTTGGCAGCTCATTTTGTAGCACCTGAACACCAGAAGAATCTATCACCTGAGAAAAAAGAAAAAAAACAACATGGAAGACATGTACAGCATGAAACTGCTGGAAAAAAAATATTCAAGGACATATTTCATGGATATTTCAGGGCTTTTTATCAACTTCGATTACTTTTTAAACCAGTGCAGCCTGATCAACAGCAAATCTGCCATCAATTTTTTTGTAAGGTATGAACTTGTTTCCTATCTGAATATAAAATGCAGGAGTAAGTCAATATTATCTATTATCGAAAGGCTGCTTTTAGCAAGATCTTCCAGAATTCCAAAGTGCTGCTTCTTCATCATATAAAATGTAATGTCTTTTAACTGGGAATTCAAAAAATCAAAACCCCAAGGACAAAAGGAAGCAAGAATCTTATGTCTTCAAAAAAAATATTTAAACACATTTACTTGAGTAACAGTTTGAATGATTTCAACATCTTACAAAAACGAACAATTTAGCTGTTTTTTATGTATACTAGTATTCATTGCTATTACTGAGTGTAAACAAAATGGACAGTGTTTTTTTAAAAGTTTTCATATTATCACTGAAGGCCATATTGTGCATGCGCAGATGTCTTAATATGTTACCTCCATACAATAGCGTGTTAATATTGATTAATTATTATTATTATTATCTCAAGAGTTCAACTTGAATCTGACGCCTGCAAGACATACAAAAAATGCACACCAAAAAACCCTAATCATGTCAATAAAATAAGCACAGATTAACAAATACAGTTGGTTACAACATCTATGACCCTTAAATCTAATGTCCTGCCATTATTTTACTGATCATTGTAAGGAAATACATGTATTTCTACCTGATCTTGTTCACCCCATATAATCTGTGTTGGAGCACTTATTCTGTGAGCACAATCTCTCAGTAAGTTATGGTTATCTGGCTCTGTTAACAAGTTGAACACTGAAAATAACAGAAAAATCTATAAGCTGAACACTGAAACTTATAGCAAAGAGAGATGATCATTAAGGAAAGCATCCTGAAGATTGAAACGGAAATATGTTCATGTGACATAACTTTTAAAGTCTAAGATACACACACATTCTGTAGACAGAAAATACATTGACAGTTAAAGACAAAAACATTAACAATCTTTAATGTCTGCCATTGTAAGACAGGGTTCTCCAAAACACGAGACAGCATGGAATGGAAATCCGAAGTTTAACAAGACTTTTTATCCATGCTGTTCTAAGGGTTATGAAAACACCTGCCTTTAAAACTCAGGCTGACATGAAAGATCTTTTTCTTGCCTACTACCATTATTATGATAAAATCATTTTCGAAAATAAATCAAAACTCACTGATACTGTAAAAGCACATTTCTTTGCTGGATATAACGGATATGAAATGTTATGTTCGCGATGTTTTATATTCGTGATATTGTATAAAATGTAAACCTGCTTGTTTTGGCTTGTTAATAAGTCTGTGTCCGTTAAAGTTACTCATCATAAAGCGTTAACTATACAAATGTAATAACTTGTGTGGTTGCAGTCTGTCCTATTAAACAAACATTGACACCAACATGTTTGCCCCTGGATATAGGTTACATATAAAGCCATTTTTGTAACAGGTATAGAGTCGCCACGGTTTACAGGTAATTCTAATATGCTTGCCTCTGATAAAACACTCTTACGCTAGAATGACGTCACGTTAACGTGCGGTGACGTCAAAGTTTTTGTTGCGACAAGGAAAGAGTGCTTCTATATTTTATCTACTGTTTTAGATTAAGGGCATATTAGAATTGAAATAATTTATAGTAAAACCGTGTTTTAACACTATTTATACACTCGGGCGGTAATACGTTGTACAAATAATTTCACTCGGGCTGTGCCTGCGTGATATTATTATGCCCGACGTATAACTGCCCATCGTGCATAGTGATAAAACACTCTTTTGCTACAAATTATTTCTTAATTAAAGGTGTTAAAACATCTATACAATTGATAGGGATCGATCTTTACAAAGACATTTAAAACATACATGTGTATAGTTAACGCATGATGAGTAGCTTTAATGGACACCATACTTATTAACAAGCCAAAACAAGCAGGTTTACATTTTACATTTTATACAATCTCGCGAATATAATATTTCATATCTGCATATCCTATAGTTATTACGGAAACACAGAACATATCCACGTTATGTTATTATTGTCATTTTCGCTTGATGTGCTGAGGAAGGTTTTTTTAATGATCTGATTTTCTTGATTTGCATTATACCAACTGTTAATACTAACACGAAGATTACTGTTAGCGAGGTGAGGGACCTTGTGAATATAGCGAATATTAAACTCACGCGAAAATTTTCGCTTCTACAGTACAGTATTAATATTATGATAAAATTCAAATGTAGCTTATCTTTCTCCTACTGAAAAGATGTGATCACCTACCCAGATAACCTTGTGTTTTCCTGGAAGGCCGGCAAGAAAAATACCTCAAATAGGCTAAAATGCTTAAGCCTATATGTAAATGATAAACTTCATAAACATGTGGTGACACTGTTTCCACTTATAAAAAAAAGAAAAGTTATATACTCTTAGTTTCACTGGGAATATTAAAAGGCCCTTTTATTGTTAGAATTTGAACATGTAACTGAAAATCTACTTACATCTAGCATAAAATGGGTAATACTTCTTTCTAAACTCTGCTACGCCATGTAGAATCTGAAAAACCAGCCACCATCTCAGTTAAGAATGACAATATATTTCATCTTCACCACAAGAATGAGATATTAAAAGATTGCAATATCACTTTCTATCTAGCAGACAGACATAATTTATTGTAGTGAATTTCAGTTCCATTTCATTAGTATTTTTTATCAAAATGATATGTTAATTTCTACATGCAAAGGAATTTTGTCAAGTTAATATTTTTATAGTGTATAAGCAAGCTTCTATGTTTGAACTTTTAACATAGTTTTCTTGCAAGATGTATCCACATACAATCACATTTTCCCACCATGAAACAGTTACTGGCTTAAATTTCAAACAAGACAACTGAAGATGTCACAGTGATATTTTTTTCAACTTTAAAGTTTACTGGAGGAGGAAAAACCTTCAGGTGCTCCTAAGTCAAGGTCAGACATCTGGGTAGAACCACCATCCTTCCAAACACCTGTTAGAATCCTCTCTGAGTTAAAAGAATAGATTATCTTCTTAGGCCCTAGACAGAATGAGTGAGGGGTAGGGGATTCAAAATTACCATGATAAGCCCTATAATAGCTGCCAAAAAATAGAGAAGAAATGTTTTCTAATATCTGGAGAAAAAAAATTCCACTAGATAAAAAATTCACATTACAACAACATGTTTGTCTGGCATGGTGGAATCTGCAAACACTATGTTGTTCATGTAAATAAGATATACCTGTGTGGGTACCCAACCATTGTGGTATTGTACTGAATTCAACATATGTTGTACTTGAGAGGCTGTTGTTGGAAATAACAATGTACACGCTGTGTGTATTTCCTCGACTTTGTTTTCTAATGCATGGTTAATCTGCTCCCATAACGGGCTCTCTACTGGTGTCTTCACTGCAAAAAATAAACAGCGAGGCACATACAACAAGTATTCATAAACACTATTTTTGTTTATATTAAACTGTTTGCAACTCAAATGTCAAGAAAACTTGATGATTATCTGAAACACTGGAGTTTCTACTCAGATCAGTATAGGTGAAATACGAGAGAGTGCACCGGTCATCGAAGTCGATTCGTGGTCTGCTACCTTAAGACTGAAAATATGTCCTCTAGATCATAAAAAAAAACAATAAAGTAGGTTTACAATAAAATTATCTGACAACCACACTGAATTTACTATACATCTGCTTAGGTAATGATTACTGTCGAACTATCATCCATTACTTGTAGATTTCAGTAACAGCTGTGTAACAATGACTAAAATTCTAAATTGTCCCATGTGGTTCTGGGATGAAAAGAATTGGAACCACTGCCTTACCCTTGCATGATCGTAAGAGGCGACTAATAGGGTCTTAACACTTGGTTTTGCAGTAACTCTGTGATTCCAGCAGGTATGCAAATTTTGATTCCATACCTCATGTTTTTATTTCGATGTAAATGAGATGTGGAACCAAAATTTGTTGTCCTGTTTGGCGCCATTTAACCTATACTGTGTTGGTGCGCCGTAAAACCCAAATAAATAAATAAATAAATAAATAAAATTCTAAATTACTAACACATCACAAAGACAACTTACTAGCAGGACAGATGAGTGTAAGGGAATGTATTTGTTCTGGATACTCGGCAGCGTACAGTCCGGCCAGGGCACCGCCCATTGACATACCAACCAGATGGAAAGGGGTGGCATCAAAGTTCAATTTTCGCAATAACTGAAATATTGTAAGGTATAACAGTAACTAAAGTGCATATAATTATGTAAGTTACATAAATATGTAAAACTCAGATGGCAGAACTGAGTTAATAATTTGAACCCGTGAAATCATTGCTACATATTATCAAATGTATGTACATTTGATTTGTTAAGCAAAATGTAATTCAGCTTCAGTTCTTCTGCAACAATTTAGATGTTGGTAGAACTCTGGAAAAAATTCTTCAAAACTGCCTGACTTAACAGTGATACAATTTCCATTTTAGCCCGCCTGCTTAGCTCAACAGGGTGAGCGCTGATCTACAGATCACTGGGTCGTGTTTGATCCCTGGGCAAGGTTTATATTCTCCGTGACAATTTGATAAAAGACATTGTGTCTGGAAATAATCGTCCTCCACCTCTGGAAATTGGCAGTTACTTGCGAAGAACAGGTTTGTACTGGTAAAGAATCTAGGAACACTGGTTAGATTAACTGCGCGCTGTTACAAAACTGAAAAGTTGAAAAATGGCATTGAACCCAAAACAAACAAATTTCCATTTTACACAACTGTGAAATAAGACATATTATGTGATCATCCGCAAATGGCAAGTGAATGGCATCCATGAAAGTTGTTTGATTTTATCAAACTTGGAACTCGGTCAAGTTCCATAACCAGACAGACTGTCCCAGAAGCTCTGGCAGTTGATTTATTAAAACTTGTGAAGATAAACTGCTCTTTTACTTTAGCAGTTCTTTTCCAAACATCACTTAACTGGATTAAAATGTTTACAGGCATAATATACCTATAGTCTTTGTTGCTCTGGAGTTATGGCCCTTGAATTTGTCAAAACTGACAGTCCGCTTAATCAGAAGAGTCACTTTTAAGTAAAATGTAACTGACTGTGACAGGCAAATATTGTGATACTTTGCCACTTTTGTTCATAAAGAATAATTTTTTAAGGAAAAGTTATAGGAAGATATGTAAAATATAGTATCGGCTAATGCTAGCCTGTTCAGTCAAGTGCAGGTAAAAATGTAAACCTCTGCATGTTCTGTGCTAGAATATATTACATATTGCATGTGTTGTAGTTAATACCTTTCTCATTTTTTGCACAGTCTCTGTATGGGATAAATCTTCATCTTCTGAGGGTGTGTCACTGTCACCATGACCAGGAAGGTCAACTGCAATCACATGGCAGTCATGTGACAGATTCTAAAAATAAACAAGTCTAGAAGGCATAGGCACATATTTATCACTTAATATATCATAGAAACACATTAAATTAACTATCTCTAGAGCTATCTTAGATGTGGATGTTGCCAAAAACTTGTTTGAAACTGTTTTTGCCTTAAATAACTGCTTTCAATACAATACATTTTCTTTTTAGAGATATTAAGGATGTAACTGACTTATATGTAAAAAATGTGAAAAATTAAGATGATTATAACATAATTCAAGAGAGGGCAATATTGTTGTGCTATACATCCCCTCTCATAGTCAATTTGTCATATATCATTGTATCAACATATATTAAAATACCTTTCAATTTACACTGAAATTTCCTCCGGAAGATTTAGTGATTGCATGCATTGTTTATAAAATTTGATACATACAAAAATGGAGACAATTCAAACATTATTCAAGACCAAATCTAAACATTCTCTCACTGTAATATATCATTGTATCAAGTTATATTAAATTTACAGCTATTGTCTTTAATGCAAAAGAAAGGCCAAGTACAACAAGAGGGCCATGATGGCCCTATACTGTTCACCTGAGTACCATTGCTCTTAATGATAAGATCAAGTTTTGACATATAGATCACATAGGCATACACACTAAATATCATCAGGATAAATATTTTCTTGTAACAGTCCCTTTTGACTATGGGTCACGTACTAGTCAGGGCCAATCTCCACACCACGTTTGAGGGTCCTAGGCTCAAATGCTGCATTTTTGTACTAGCATGACTATTCCTTACCCTGGAAGACTTAAATAACATTTAAAACCTATCTCATTAAAAGCTGCTAACGTATATTCATTTACATAAAAAAATAAAGAGAGGTAATTTGTCACAAATTCAGTCAAAATGTATCTAAACTGATTGTCCAAGTCCATGTGATGGCATAAATGAAATTTCAGATCAGTATCTTCATTAGTTACAGAGATATACCCATTTTAATTTGAAACAAAGGGAGGTAATTTGACATAAAATCAGTCTGTAGTCATCTACCCTGATTGTCTGTCAAACTAATGACAATAATGAAATTTCAAATGAGTCCTATAAATACTTACTGAGATAAATCCATTTTTATTAAAATCAGGGGAGGTAATCATGCACTGGTATATGCATGTAGAAGATACAGAGTACAAGCCTTTGCAACAATAAATTAGAAAAGTAAGTAAAAGTAGAAATTTCTTGCCATGGAAGACATAAATAACATTTCAAACCAATCACATTAGAAGCTGCTAGGTATATTTATTTACATAAAAAATAAAGGGAGGCAATTTGTCATAAATTCAGTCAATGTATCTTCACTGATTGTCCAAGGCCATCTGAGGGCATAAATGAAATTTCAGATCAGTATCTTCATTAGTTACAGAGATATACCAATTTGAATTTAAAATAAAGGGAGGTAATTTGAAATAAAATCAGTCCATAGTTATCTACCCTGATTGTCTCAGTCCAACTAACGACAATAATGAAATTTCAAATAAATCCTATAAGTACTTACTGATATAAATCCATTTTGATTAAAATCAGGGGAGGTAATCAGATGTAAAATAACTTCAGAACCTATGAATAATGATTGAATCTGACAGATTCATCATGGAATCCAAGATTTATTGTTGTTGAAGATATTTTGCAAGTTTGTATCAAATCAAACCATAAATGAAGTCTCTATTTGGCTGCAAAAGCCAAAATAGCAAATTTTGAACCTTTAAGGGGCCATAACTCTGGAACCCATGAAGAGATCTGGCCAGTTTTTGCAAAGAACCGAGATATTATGCCAATACAAGTTGTGCGCAAGTTTGAGTAAAGTTGATTACAAAATGTTGTCTCTATCATGTTCACAAGCAAAAAATAGCAAATTTTGGCCCTTTAAGGGGCCATAACTCTGAAACCCATGATGGGATCTGGCCAGTTTTCGAAAAGAACCGAGATATTATGCCAATACAAGTTGTTTGCAAGTTTTATTAAAGTTAAATGCAAAATGTGGTCTCTATCATGTTCACAAACCAAAAATGGCAAATTTTGGACCTTTAAGGGGCCATAACTCTGGAACCCATGATGGGATCTGGCCAGTTTTTGAAGGAAACTTAGATATTATTATATTATTATACTGTGTGCAAGTTTGATTAAAGTTGATTGCAAAATGTGGTCTCTATCGTGTTCACAAGCCAAAAATAGTAAATTTTGGCCCTTTAAGGGGCCATAACTCTGAAACCCATGATGGGATCTGGCCAGTTTTCGAAAGGAACCGAGATATTATGCCAATACAAGTTATTTGCAAGTTTTATTAAAGTTGAATGCAAAATGTGGTCTCTATCATGTTCACAAGCCAAAAATAGTAAATTTTGGCCCTTTAAGGGGCCATAACTCAGGAACCCATGATGGGATCTGGCCAGTTTTCGAAAGGAACTGAGATATTATGCCAATACAAGTTGTTTGCAAGTTTGATTAAAGTTGAATGCAAAATGTGGTCTCTATCTTGTTCACAAACCAAAAATGGCAAATTTTGGCCCTTTAAGGGGCCATAACTCTGGAACCCATGATGGGATCTGGCCAGTTTTTGAAAGGAACTTAGATATTATTATATTGTGTGCAAGTTTGATTAAAGTTGATTGCAAAATGTGGTCTCTATCGTGTTCACAAGCCAAAAATAGTAAATTTTGGCCTTTTAAGGGGCCATAACTCTGGAACCCATGATGGGATCTGGCCAGTTTTCGAAAGGAACCGTGATATTATGTAAATAAAAGTTGTTTGCAAGTTTGATCAAAATTGATTGCAAACTGTGGTCTCTATCTTGTTCACTAGAAATTGTGAATGGACGACAGACGGACGGACGGCGGACAGACGAAGGACGATCACAAAAGCTCACCTTGTCACTATGTGACAGGTGAGCTAAAAATGGTATTTTATACTCTAACACTGTTCAAGACAGATTTAATTATCTGTAATATTCTGACCACATCCCTGTTCCTTCATTTCAAGAGACATCTCGATGAAAAGGGCATTGAGATCAACATTTTCATTTTAAATTTAATTCTATGGGATACATTCTACTTCCTTACTGTGTTCACCCATTAACACCAATTTGTGGCCATAATGTTTTAATGGTACTTAAGTCATTCTTGTAGACAACCAGAGTTAAGAAGTGTTGTATCTGGTGTACTTTCCTGCAAATCAATGTTACGCCAGCAAAAACTATAGTAACACCAGTTGAACATATGGGTGACAATTAAATTTTGTTCTTGTTTTTTCCATAAACAGTCAGCACTGTTTACATATGATATCACAGATTAGATTAAAAATTGTTACCTTCACCAACGGTGCCCACATAAATTTACATGCTGTAAAGCCATGTATGAGGATCATACTGGGTTGGTTCTTTCGTCTTTTGCCTTTCTCTCCGTAACAAATCATCAGACCATCAATCTCCGTGTAGTTCAGTTTCATTCCACTCAATATAACCGAGATTCTACAAATTATTAAAGTTACATGTTCATTTATGAGTAAAACTGATAAATATTACTTATAATGTTTTGTGAATCACCATTTATATGTAACCACTTGGTTTGACTTCAAAGAACAGGCACGTAGGAAGCATTTTCAGATTGGAGGGGGGGCACACATTTTGAAAATCAGCCGACCTATAACAAACCCAGTTCCATTGAAACGTTAGTTTTTTGGGGTTTTTTTGTCTGTTTTTAGTTGTGCATGGTTAACCCATCAAAAAAACAACTACAAAACTGCAGTGCACAGCTAAAATTAACTCGCTGTCAAATGATTGCTTTGATAATTACCTTAATTGGTCAAATTATTGGTGGGGGCCCGGCCCCCACTGGCCCCCCGCTGTTCCCTGATTAGAATGTATATAATAATAAAAAAAGGAATTAAGAGCACATGCTCCATATTTATAAAGAATTAATTATTATGAGTGTAACTAACCACCAATATTGCGCCGTATGCACAAGCTATGGCTTTTTCTCACATTTTTTTCTGTCTTTACAGGGTTTCCTATCAATTTTACGATTTTTTATTTTATTACTTGTGTTATTTTAGCTCACTCCTGACTAAATGGTCTTCATTCCATTAGTTCGTTCAAAAAAATGTTTGTGCATTAAAAGGTAAGAGAACAAGAGGACCATGATGGTCCTGAATCGCTCACCTGTTCCCACATGACCCAGTTTTGAGTATGACGTCGTTTTTTCTATTATTTGACCTACTGACCTAGTTTTTGAGCTCATGTGACCCAGTTTTGAACTTGACCTAGATATTATCAAGATAAAAATTCTGACCAATTTTCATGAAGATCCATTGAAAAATATGGTCTCTAGAGAGGTCACAAGGTTTTTCTATTATTTGATCTACTGACCTAGTTTTCGAAGGTACGTGACCCTGTTTTGAAATTTACCTAGATATCATCAAGATGAACATTCTCACTAATTTTCATGAAGATCTCATGTAAAATATGGTCTCTAGAGAGGTCACAAGGTTTTTCTATTTTTATGCCTACTGGCCTAGTTTTTGACTGCACGTGACCCAGTTTCGAAACTGACCTAGATATCATCAAGGTGAACATTCAGATCAATTTTCATGAAGATCCATTGAAAAATATGGCCTCCAGAGAGGTCAAAAGATTTTTCTAATTTTAAACCTCCTGACCTAGTTTTTGACCACAGCTGAACCAATTTCAAGCTTGGCCTAGATATCATCAAGATGAACATTCAGACCAACTTTCATACAGATCCAATGAAAAATATGGCCTTCTAGAGGTCACAAGGTTTTTTTTATTATTTGACCTACTGACCTAGTTTTTGATGGCACGTGACCCAGTTTCAAACTTGACCTAGATATCAACAAGGTGAACATTCTGACCAATTTTCATGAAGATCCATTCAAGGGTATGGCCTCTAGAGAGGTCACAAGGTTTTTCTATTTTAAGACCTACTGGCCTAGTTTTTGATCGCAGTTGACCCAGTTTCAAATTTGACCTATATATCATCAAGATAAACATTCACACCAACTTTCATGCAGATCCCATGAAAAAAATGGCCTCTAGAGAGGTCACAACGTTTTTTCATTATTTGACCTACTGGATTAATTTTTGAGGGCACATGACCCACTTTCGAACTTGACCTAGATATCATCAAGATGAACATTCTGACCAACTTTTATGGAGATCCATTCACAAGTATGGCCTCTAGAGAGGTCACAAGGTTTTTCTATTTTTAGACCTACTGACCTAGTTTTTGACCGCACATGACCCTGTTTTGAACTTGACCTAGATATCATCAAAATGAACATTCAGACCAACTTCCATACAGATCCCATGAAATATATGGCCTTTAGAGAGGTCACAAGGTTTTTCTATTATTTGACCTACTGACCTAGTTTTTGACCGCAGTTGACCCAGTTTCAAACTTGACCTAGATATCATCAAGATAAACATTCAGACCAACTTTCATACAGGTCCCATGAAAAATATGGCCTCTAGAGAGGTCACAACGTTTTTTCATTATTTGACCTACTGACCTAGTTTTTGATGGCACGTGACCCACTTTCGAACTTGACCTAGATATCATCAAGGTGAACATTCTGACCAATTTTCATGAAGATCTCATGAAATATATGGGCTCTAGAGAGGTCACAAGGTTTTTCTATTTTAAGACCTATGGACCTAGTTTTTGACCGCACGTGACCCAGTTTCGAACTTGACCTAAATATCATCAAGACGAGCATTCACACCAATTTTCATGCAGATCCCATGAAAAATATGGCCTTTAGAGAAGTCACAAGGTTTTTCTATTATTTGACCTACTGACCTAGTTTTTGAAGGCACGTGACCCAGTTTCAAACTTGACCTAGATATCATCAAGGTGAATGTTCTGACTAATTTTCATGAAGATCTTGTGAAATATATGGCCTCTAGAGAGGTCACAAGGTTTTTCTATTTTTAGACCTACTGACCTAGTTTTTGACGGCATGTGACCCAGTTTCGAACTTGACCTAGATATCATCAAGGTGAACATTCTGACCAATTTTCATGAAGATCTTGTAAAATATATGGCCTCTAGAGAGGTCACAAGGTTTTTCTATTTTTAGACCTACTGACCTAGTTTTTGACCGCACATGACCCAGTTTCGAACTTGACCTAGATATCATCAACATGAACATTCTGACCAACTTTCATAAAGATCCCGTGAAAAATGTGACCTCTAGAGTGGTCACAAGCAAAAGTTTACGCACGCACGGACGGACGACGGACGCTGCGTGATCACAAAAGCTCACCTTGTCACTATGTGACAGGTGAGCTAAAAAATCATCAGAATGTGAATGGAAAATCATAAATACAATCTTTTAAGTATTCAGTGATATGCCATCAAATTTGCAATAGCACCACTACAGTAAAGTATGCTGTGTGTAATATCTATATTAGTAGTATTGCAATAGTCCAAACAAGCATCAACAGTTACCTCTAAATTGTTGATGAACAGCTGCAAAACAACCTTGGTGGCTGCCACATTTTTTGTTACGAACAAAAAAATATGTTTACTTGTTAAATCCAATGTTTGATAACTGTTTTCTCATGTATTTGTTTTAGGTTTGACTATATGATTAACATAATAGAAAGTACCTTAAAATGCAGTTTTGATTATCTCCTTTTATGGCTCTGATTTCATAATTTCATGTGTATTAAATATTGAAAGTAGCGTTTTTCTAGCTATTCATTTATATGTAGTCTCTATTTGGACAGTAGCATTGTTTTTAACATGAAATTATGGGACTTTAAATGCTGCGGAACTGTAATGAACACTGGCATTTTTTGTTCATTTTATTTTATGTACCCTATTTTGGCATTTTCCGCATGTTATGAAGAAACAATGAAATTCAATGTTGTCTTTCAGCCAAAGGATGTCAAAACAGCATACAAGAATACGTTTCTGTTTGGAAACTGACAACATTGTCATTTCAACTCCACTACCTTAATTTTCATCATATACTTACTTGAAGTAGAAATGTATGAAGACAACAGGATGAACAAAGTACAGGTACAGACACACGCCAGCCACAGCAGTGAGTAAGTATAACAGTGCCGCCATTCCCAACATTTTACGTTCGACAGTTGCAACTTCTTAACAGCAAGGCAACTTTTGACTTTCTGAGTTAAAAAACAACATTTCACATTTATTATATAACCTCTTTAATTATTATAGAAATTAAATGAACATGAAATGAACATATCAAAATTATCTTTAACTTGTGAACATACCTGACAACTTATGCTGAAGGACCAGAATTACAACACATGATAGGGTTTCAAAAGGTGCGTCATTGCCAGTTATTTGTTGTGCCGTTTTTGGGTCGAAATTCAGCCCTGTTTTCCTGTCCAAACATTTAGTGTACCAGTTGATGATGGTAATGAAAATCATACACACAGTCATGTAGAATTATAGCACTAACTGGCCAGAACTAGTTTAACTAGCAAGTACATTTTGAGAAGTTTTTTGACAATAGCGGACATAAATAAAAGTGAATAACGGATATTTTACTGAACTTTGTGGTTTCTTTCTAACATGTAAAAAAACAACAGTAAAATGAATATTTTACAGAAGTGTTTAATTTTTTCTTTAATGTAGACCTAATCAGTTACTTTTTGCCTGACAGGTGATAAGGAGGCTTATAATAATCTTAACCTTTAGCCTGCTAAATTTCTAAAATGGACTGGTCCATCATTCAGTTTGGGCAATACCATTTATTATTCGAAGGGGTGTTCACTGAAAATTTACTGACAGAATAGCGAACAGTGCAGACCATGATCAGACTGCACGGATGTGCAGGTTGATCTTGGTCTGCACTGGTTGCAAAGGCAGAATCAATTGCAGCCAGCAGGCTAAAGGTTAAAGACTGAAATACAGCATGCTTAAATGAAGGTGATTTGTGGTTTTCTGCCAATACTGATTACTTTGAATTTTCAGAAAATGTGAAAAAAATTAAATTGACCATCCAGACTGTCTGAAATTCTCTAGTCCAACTAATTTGACGCAATCCTAGGAAATATTGGGATATATTTTTTCATATGGGCAATATTATTTCAAGAACTAGAACTAGAACCCTACCACTGCATCCAGGACCTTCAAACTTCACATGCTGATAGTACTTATTAAGTACACGACCACTACTAACTTTGGGGTCACAAGGTCAAAGGTCAAGGTCACAGGGGCCAACATTAACTTTTTGCATGAAGGCACTTTACTCCCGAACCACTAGACCCAGGACCTTCAAACTTCACGTGCTGATAGTACTTATTGAGTACACAACCCCTACTGACTTTGGGGTCACCAGGTCAAAGGTCAAGGTCACAGGGGCCAATGTTAACTTTTTGCATGAAGGCACTTTACTCGCGAACCACTGCACCCAGGACCTTCAAACCTAACAGGCTGATAGTACTTACTGAGTACACGACCCCTACTGACTTTGGGGTCACCAGGTCAAATGTCAAGGTCACTAGGTCAAAAGTCAAGGCACTGCGGGGGCATTTGTCACCATTAGTGACAGCTCTTGTTCATGCCCCATTTTTTAATTTCTGTGTTGCATCTTATAGTTTTAGTTTAGTTTCCCTAGTATAAGCATGCATGTGCTTTTAAAAGCCTATTATTAATAATGTGCTCCTCTCTTAGTTTGTCTTAGTTTAGTTAATTTTATGTAAATATGTACTGAAAGTTGTTGTGTTTTTTATGTTTTAACTTGCTTGCTTATTTTTTCCTCTTCTGGTGTAGCTTTTGTGCATGTGGAGCGGCTGTACCGCTGGCGTAGCCAGTCGAGGTAAAAAGAATATGAATGTGATATAGGGTAGATGACAGATGTGGTTGTGGCGAAGTGTATGACCCCTCCAGGCCTTTTTCCCAAATCTACACCTTTCTTTCGGAAGTTTTTGGGACACTTACTTTGATAGGGTTTTTGTCTTACACTTGCCACAGTACCCATGTCATCTACTTATTTGTAATAAACTGAATTTTACTTTGCTTACCGGTATTTTATATCCCTCTTTTCTGCATGTATAATTAATCTTTATTTGCTTCCAAGGGGAGCAACAAAGTCAGTAATGTATATATACTGTTACAGAGTTACTTCCCTTGCTCTTCTATGACTGTGCTTTTCCTTTACAGTTGATTTTATTTTATTTTGTTATTACTATATCATTTGTTTGTCGAAAATAGCTTTAAGCTAATGTTAATTGTTAAATTCTTAATTCATATCCGACGTTAAATAAAGTTTCTTGTATCTTGTAAATTAAAATATATAATAATATAACTTACATGTATCGAAAGGGGATTCAATTCCTCATTAATCTATGTTAAAATTATCAAATAATATCCAAAATTACGGATTTTCTGGTGATTTAAACCTTTGTATGTACTGTACACGATCAATGTTTAACATGCCATATAAAACCAGTAACTTTACATGACTTGTGTACTGTGATTTAACTTCCTGGACCAATATTTTGGTCCTTCTAAGTTTTGACGTTTAGATTGCCCTTCACAAATATAAAACAATCTGAACGTCGAATTATTTTGACTAGAAATTCTCCTGATAGACTAACTAGATCTTGTTCAACTTTGACTGAAATAGGTTAAAATTAATTTTTTTAACTTGGGGTTTTGAGTTAATAAGTGTCTAGGGGTACGGATCCGTACCTCTAGACAGGCCTGTTAGGGGTTTTCTAGGGGTACGGACCTCCGTTTTTCCAGAGATCAAGGGTCATTTACATTTCAAATTTTGTTGAAAATGAAATAACAAATAACATTTCATCACATTTCACCTTAAACTTGGATCTAAATGCTTTACAGATAACAAGTTCATCGGATTTGTTACATTTTCTTTCGGACCGTAAATAACCGAGGAACACTAAATAAATCACGAGGATTCAAACTGGCAGAAAAAAGGATATAAAACAATCAAACAAAAAAAATATTAAATATGTTGGGAAAAAAACTGTTTTTATTTGATAATTAACCCTTAGTGTAGTTACGTTTTTCACACATCTGGTAGCCGTCACGAGATACATGGGACATTTTCACAAACAGTTTCTTTTACTTAATGTCGCTTAGTTGATTATTAAACAATTGATTATTAAACAATCATTTCCATGATGATTATCATTATACCTTGTTAAATAACAAAATAAATTGGTGCATATAATTATGCCTAATTTATTTATTAATTTTTGTTGTCTATTTTTTTTTGCTGAATTTCAAATAGAATTCATTTAAGGGATATATTTATTCATTAATCAGTCAGGGGTGTAACTGTTTTATGTTACGTAACCTATTTCAGTTACTTTTTCAAGCATTTTATAACCTGTATTAGTTATAAAATATAGTTAACTCGGGTAAGTTATTAAAAAAAAAGTCTTCTTGCTGTTCTCACAAAGTGACCTTTAAAGTAAAACTAGTAGCAAACTGTGGTTAATCAAATTCTCTTTTAGTCTGAGCATGACCTGATAAGCATAATGGGATATTAAAGTGGAATTATGCGCATTTTTTTCAAGTAAAAATGCAGCTGAAATAGATGTGTGTGTAAAAAGGGTGGAGGATAACATGGCTTTTAACCCAATATACCAAACTCTTCTTGTTACCAGTACGAAATAATAATATTCCATATATGAATTTTCTTATTTTGACTAAGGCAGTCTTTTTAAGAAAAGTCAAACTGCATGCAGGAGTTGCTTCCCTTCAACTTCAGAAATCTCTACCTATAGGTAAGGGAGATCACTGCGTAGAATATTGAAAAATGAACTATTATTTTATTAGTCCGATTTCTTTATTTCTAAAGCATCAACTTCAAATACTTATGTGGCATTATCATTAATTTAACACATTTAAATGCACAGCAACCGAAAATTGCTTTTATAAAACATTCACCAAAAACACACTATGTGCACTAAGATGCACATAATGCCACTTTAAGAGTTTTATAGCTTTAAAACGTTTGCGTAAAACTTTATCAGCCTTGCGTAAAAATGTTTACTGCATAGCTGGAAAGATAAAAGGTCAAGGATTCAGGAAATAATTGCATTAGTCTCATTCATAATGAGGAATTGGCACAGGAGGGCTTTGTAATATTTTATGATAACTGAAACAAGTTATGGAAGTTTAAGCAATAACTCAGATGGGTTATAAACTGCGATAACTTGAAACAGTTACACCCCTGACTGTTAATCTAGCTGTTATCAACAGTTTATTTGACAACAAACTAATTGGCACAGAGCAGTGTATTCATTTGGTGTTCCTCAGTTATTTAGGTTTTGAAAGAGAAGGTAAACAATCAGGTGAACGCTGGTACCTGTAAACCAATTAGATCCAAATTTTAAGTGAAGACTGGTTAAGACTTATTTGTTATTTCATTTTCAACAAAATTTAAGATATAAATAACACTAAATCTCTAGAAAAAGGAGGTCCATACCCCTAGAAACCCCCCAACAGGCTTGTCTGGAGGTACGGATCCATACCTCTAGAATCAGATTCTAGAGGTACGGATCAGTACCCCTAGATACTTCCTTTGAGTTAAATTATAATTTCAGCAGATTTCCACCCAATCTGTAAATTATGAATCGAGGATGAAAGTTAAAGGAAGAACATAATTTATTAAAGGGACAGTGCAAATGTGAACAAGAGCTGTCTCCATAGGATGACACATGCCCCCGATGGCACTTTGAATGAATAGTTATGGCCGATGTTAGAGTTTAGGACCTTTGACCTACGGAGCTGGGTCTTGCGTGTGACACGTCGTCTAACTGTGCCACACATTCATGCGTAGTTATTTTAAAATCCATGCATGAATGACAAAGATATGGACCGGACACGCCCATCAATGCACTATCATGAAAAATGACCTTTAACGTCTAAGTGTGACCTTGACCTTTGAGCTACGGACCTGGGTCTTGCGTGCGACATGTCGTCTTACTGTGGTACACATTCATGCCAATTTATTTGAAAATCCATTCATGGATGACAAAGATATGGATCGGACACGCCAATCAATGCACTATCCTTTAACGTCTAAGTGTGACCTTGACCTTTGAGCTACGGACCTGGGTCTTGCGCGCGACATGTCGTCTTACTGTGGTACACATTCATGCCAAGTAATTTGAAAATCCATCCATCAATGACAAAGATATGGACCGGACACGAAAATTGCGGACAGACAGACCGACAGACGGTTCAAAAACTATATGCCTCCCTTCGGGAGCATAAAAATAAGTACTGGCCACTGCAACCTGCCTAAAAAGTAAAAAAATTAAGGCTAAAAACTTTGTTAATGACGTTATCAGGTCGGAGCCATTCCCTGGATTGAGAGACATTCTCTCGATCTAAACATTGTCTCTCGTTCGAAAGACAAAATGTCTTTCGTTCGAAAGACTCAAATTAGCTTAAGCAATGAAAATCATTGAAAGAGTAATTAAAACTCTCTTTTTAGAATGCACAAATTTATTTCAAATATAGAAAATTATCTTTCCTTTATCAAATTTTCAAAATCAAAATTATTTTGGGAATTTTGTTTAAGCAAACTTCTATGACAATGTCTTTCTTGTAAAGTTTACTTGAAATAACAAGTTGTTTCAATGATTAAATAATGCGACTGTAAAGAAATGATTATTTTAATAATGATTTCATGTTTTTTCAACACTTAAGTTAAAAACAGTCTTTCGATCGAGACAGTGTTAAGATCTAGAGACTGTCTCTCAATCCAGGGGAAATCTCCGACCTGGTTATATATCCTCAACTTCTAATTTTGGATAAAACCCTTAAGATCTTCGCTTCACTCTGACCAAAAAAAGTGTTACTTGACCCATTAAAACGATTTCTTTGAGAAAACAACTTACCTTATCTATAATAGAATTTGTAGAATTTGCAGGACCAGAAAACATCAATATTTGAAGTAAACACACAAGTAATCTGTCAAAACATCAGACCATTTGACGTCATACATGTCTACTCGGACGGTTCACAAATAAACGTTTATTTACATCAAATAGACAAGTAATAGGTGTCAAAATAATTTTGTATACCAGTCTATTACATTTTAATCACAAATTAAAATTCTTATGTTTACACCGTTTTAGTTGGCCCTAAACTCTGTATACTCATAATATATCCAATCAAACAAGGCCAGGTGAAACTGGGGTTGTCGTACCTGTGTTATTTTGATTGGTTAATTGAGTAAGCGTGGTCAAACCTGATTGGTTGTTGTTTCAGTATTGGGAATTCCCTCTGTGGATCTGAAGCTGCCGGGTAGAAACTGCTGGCAAAAATAATATAAGAATTTCCATCAAATTCTAGCCAACTCATTACAGAGTTGCAAGGAAAATGAAGAAGACATTACTTTTAATAGGAATATTAGGATTAATCTGCGTTTCTGGTAAGTATGCAATTGCTGTCATAGACGAGAAACGTTGGAACCGGTTTCTGAGTCTTGATTTTCACGAATTTCTGCTTATTTGGTAAGAAGTGATTGTCTATAAGATAGTTTTTTTTTTTTTTGTAGTGTTATACCATCTATGATTTCAAATAGTTTTGTTGAGCAAAAGAAGTATTTCACATGGCAATCACAAATATTATATATGAGCTTAGATTTCAGAGCTGAGATTTCAGAGTCGTGAGTTTGTTGTTCGCATGTACTGTGACGGTTCTTCTGTCACACCCCTCTTTTGCCTGTTATGGACAGGAGTGCATGTCAGGATTTCTGAGGAAAATATTTAAATGCTAAATCAGATAGTGAGAATGTGAATTAAAAGCAGATACAGCCTGTATGTCGCATGTTGATTGTTAAATAAAGTAGAAAAAAAGAGAAAGTTTCCATGCTGACCTAATAGTTTAATTTTGTCTTGGAGGCAGCCTGCATGAAAGAATTTGACAAGGCAGACTAGATCTGACTATGGCATTTGGAAAAAAAAGAGAATTTGAAATAATCAATGCCAGCATGAACCTGGCAGAGACTATTAAGGCGGATCATCCATTCCTAACACAAATTTTGAAGATAGGCCCTAAGGAGGAAGTTGTCTATTCTATAAAACATAATATGCCTAGCATCATTTCTACAATGTTCAAGGGACCTCCGGCCTTTCTACATGAAGTGTGTATCTAAAAGTTAAAGTTGTATAGTTTCTAGAAATATGTAGGACGCAGCACATGCTTGGATTAAACTCCATGTTCCACAGTTCTTTCCATTTTTCTAATTGCTGGAGATCATACTCAAGGATTTTGCAGTCTAAAATGGAGTTGATTATGATATAAACTGTTGTGTCACCAGCAAAGAGTTGCCCCTAAGGTAGCAGAACAAGGAAGGTCATTGATATAGAGCAGAAAAAAAGAGAACCAAGAACGGAGCCATGTGGTACTCCAGATGTAATGGGAACTTCATCAGAGGAGACACCATCGAGGACAACTGACCAAGAAGAAAAGTTTTAACCTAGTTATATTAACCTGGAGGGAGGCACCATGCTCTTTAAGCTTATATATAAAAGTTTTAGATGATTAACCTTGTGAAAAGCTTTAAGTCTAGAAGGATAAGATCAGTTTGTCTGTCCTCACTCAATGATTTTATGAGATTATCAGAGTTCATGGAGTTGAGGTTAACAAGAACATCTGTCCTGGAATCCATGCTGCAAATCACAAAGGATATTAAATCTGGTTAAGTAAGAAGAGAGGTTAGACAAGACAAAATGCTCAAGAAACTTGCATGGAGCACAAGTCTGGGAAATGGGCCTATAATTCAGGCCTGGGATTTTTCAGGACTGGTCCTGATATCTGACTTGTTTGCAGGCATTTCCCAATATAATTCTATTGAAAAGAGTGATTTCAGGCTTTAGGACGGTTTTCAGACTTGTTCAGACTTTTATCGAGAATGCCAGGCCTTATAATTTGCTAGTTCACTTGTATCACCCATCTTAAACAGCTGATGTTAAACTATAAAAACTTAGATAATACAACGTTGGCTTGCAGCATCTGCAGTTACATCGAAAAATTAGTTTAGTTTAATAATATTTTATTGTATTTGTTATTAGGCATATGTACAATAGTATGAACACAAAAGTAACATATACAAATGGATTGGGCCACGAGTTATATCAACATCAGCAAACGGCCCGTTTCGAAAAATTTGCTATGTATATAACACTTCAAATGCGAATGGTGTCGGGTCTTTATATTGTCTTTTATGCAGAGGATTGCTCTCCGGGTCTTAATTACAAAAAGTATTTTATCCATGAGCTTGATTCTGTGTGTCCTGTACAACTGAAACTATTTATTTCAGAGAACTGAAAATTATGATTGAGTCAACAAAAATATGAGACAATTGTTATTACATGTACTAAATTAACTTAGACCTAAGTATTTGTTACAACTAAATAGTGTATGAACTGTTTAGTTTTGCGTAATGTTACGCAGGTAACACTTACGAAAGCAATTACACACACTAGAATCTGGTATTAACAGAAAAACATTTAGGCAGTGTTGCTACAGAGTATAAAATATATGATCATTCTCACATATCTAATTTAGACAAAAACATATTTTCTTGGAAGAAGAATAATTCATAAATTATAGGATCAAATTGTCCTGTTGAAATAATTTTGTTTTATCTGTTTAAGTTATAGAATAAAAATGGTCAGGGTTGGAATATTTAAGTATTATGGGAGGCTTTTTATTTAATTGCAGGGTTAAAAAATTTGTATTGTAGGTTGAAGGAAGTTAACCCTTACCCTGCTAAATTTCTGTAATGAACTTGTCCATCTTCCAATTTGGACAGTGCCATTAACTGTTAAAAGGGTGCTTACCAAAAAGATATTGACTGAATGGCGAACAGTGCAGACCATGAACAGACTGGACAGATGTGCAGGCTAATCATGATCTACACTGGTCGCAAAGCAAGAATCAATCGTGTCCAGCATGATAAGGGTTAAAAGTATTTCACGTTAAACTTATAAACTTGACACCTATTCTTTGTCATATTTTAGGAAGCCTTATGGATAATAAGCCAATAATTATTGACACCTGTTAAAAGATGGCAGACTACCTGTAGGTAATTCATTATGACTTGCAGATCTTATTATGTATAAAAGATCTCTTTATTTTCTTTACTACCAGGGAGGCTGTTAGTTTGTCCTGCTTTACCGTTACAAAACTGAGTTTGTAGACCAGTGACTGGTTGTTTTTTTAGCACAAATTGGAAACTGACCATTGGCAAGTTTGGATTCTTAGACTGGTGTAATACTTTGGAACCATGCTCCAAGTTAACTGCATTCCAGGGCTTTTTAGTAAGAGTGACTTGGTCCCTTATTTAGTACAGGTGTGGTTGGGGGTGGATGGCTGGCAATCTGACTAAAGTACATCTCCTATTACGCTACGCATAGGATCTGAACACGAGCTATTGATAGCCTCGTTCTGACGACTCTTCCGCTAGCCAATCAAAAGCTAACTTACAACATTCTGCAAGCTTAAAAAAGCCTTGGTTTTTGGTATTTACATTTCTTACGTCGTAAGATGTCAGATAGCCGGTTAGCTCAGTCTGTAGGACACTTTCTCTATAAGCGAGGGGTCCCGGGTTTGATCCCTGGACTGACTGCAAATTTTTCTTACTCTTTGACATTCGAACAAGTCGTCTGATTGGTTCAAATAAAAATACATTTATGAAAATAAAAATAGCAATACTGGAAATCCAAAATATACAGAAGACGTATGTGAATGGGCCGTTCTCAGATCTTCGTTTAGAAGATCAAGTACTTAAGTCAGATTGGATGGCTGGGTACTTGGACAAAGGGAATACAATTCTGGATGTAAAGTCCATTTTAGGCTAAAACTGCATGATTTGATGGAAAGTGGCCCTACAAATGGCCCCAACTATGAAGACAAAAAGAGCCCTACAATACATTAATTTTTTTTATCAGTTTGAATAGTGCAACCTTACCTGTCAGTCAGTATTCAGACTTGATGCATGAGTTCCAAGTTGGACCACAAGCTACACTTTGAAGCAGACGAAGTTGCAAGGAATATGATGAAAGTTTATGCTGAAGAAAACATAAAGTGGGAGTAAATTCTACCAAACTGACTAATTTCTACTTTTAATAAAGAAGCCTGCCCGCTTAGCTCAGTAGGTAAGAGCGTTGGTCTACAGATCGTGGGGTCGCGAGTTCGATCTTCTGGCGGCGCGCATGTTCTCCGTGACTATTTGATAAACAACATTGTGTCTGAAATCATTAGTCCTCCACCTCTGATAATTCATGTGGGGAAGTTGGCAGTTACTTGCGGAGACCAGGTTTGTATTGGTACAGAATCCAGGAACACTGGTTAGGTTAACTGCCCGCTGTTACATGACTGAAATACTGTTGAAAAACGGCGTTAAACCCAAAACAAACAAACAAACTTTTAATAAATGCCGAAGAATCTCAAACGAAAAGTATGAAGGAGAGAATATATTATGGTTGCTTTAAACATAATTATTACCAGTGAAACTTGAAAGTTCTAAAATTTTATTGCAGCAAAGCATGCATTAAACCTTTATATTGAGCACAGGCAAAAAAAGTGATAAAGACTTTTCTCATGAATTGATACATGATGGATAAGAATGCACAGAGTCATAATAACATTGGTATGTGTTGTTGGATCAAGATGTGAATGCAATTGCATACGCTGAAGTAGATTCAGATGCCAAAATATATCGTCAGTTGGGAATAATACTTGGGAAGTTCATTCCGCCTTATGCTGAGAAAAATTTTAATGCAAGTTTTGAGAAGTTTCAGGGAAATACATGTATCCTGAAAATGATCGTTTATCATAATTATATGTCTTTGAGTGGCATTGGACGTACATTCTTTTACAAATTTGGTTATTTGATAAGGTTGTTTTTCTACATTCAGAATAAGTGCCATTTTGTTGCAGCCCAGAACAGTTAAGATATATTAAACCCACTGTAAAAAAGTCCATTTTCCTCTATTGCATTTTCTTTACATCAGCACTCGTTTAACATTTTTATGTATCTTTACAGGACTTCTTTACAAAGTTTTTGACTTATATCTTTGCAGTAGCATGTCAGCTTAGCGCAATAGGGAGAGCGCAGATCTAAGGATCGTTGAGTTGTTATCTCAATCCTCGAATGAGGCGAATGTTGTCCTTGCCAGTTTGATAATTTAAAAAGACTGTGTCTGAAATCATTCCTCCTCCACCTCTGATTCATGAGAGGAAGTTGCAGGGTTGGCGAGTAATTATCCGGGAAGGGGAAAACCCATCAGGTTGGGCAATACCCGCAAAAGTGGTAATACTGGGCAATAATCAAAAATAAATTATTCATTCCAAAGTTGGCAGTTACTTGCAGAGAACAGGTTTGTACTGGTACAGAATTCAGGAGCACTGGTTATGTTAACTGCCCACTGTTAGTGTTACATATTAGACTGCAATACTGTGAAAAAATGGGGTTAAACCTAAAACAAAACTGTGTACCTTTGCAACTTCACCAAGGACATTAACATTGGTGGTGTTTTTTTCTTGCCAGTAAACAAGTGTTTATAGTAGAAGATGGCAAACTATTATTGAGTACCCGTGGAAGTATTTCTTTATCTTGGCCTCTTGTTCTCGGCACATTTTCATTACCTCTGTTTCAGAAAATAGTTAAAAAACAAAATTAATGTTAATGTCTGTTAGACAGTTACTTTCTGAAGATGGCTAATAATCTTAGGCGTGCCCAGTGGCATGATTGCTCATTGACAGTTAAGTGCAAACAACACGGAACTTTGTCTATAGCCATTAAATTGATTAATTAAATTCATGAAACAGCTGTTTTGATACATTTATAAGTGTGTCTGATCTAGAGTGTCCATGCATTTCAATACTGGTAAAATTGCCTTGGAAACAATTTTCCAGAAATGGTATGGCAGAACCAGACCAATTTCACTTTAATTTCAGCAGGTTTTTTTTCTCTAAGCCGGATGTAATTTGAGGGCAAATAACTTAATAAGCTATTTTGGCACAAGAGGGGAAATAGCTTAGTATTTGAGCACAAGAGGGGAAATAGCTTAGTCTTTGGGCACATGAGGGGAAATAGGTTAGTATTTGGGCACAAGAGGGGAAATAGCTTAAAATATTTGGGCACATGAGGGGAAATAGCTTAGTATTTGGGCACATGAGGAGAAATAGCTTAGTCTTTGGGCACAAGAGGGGAAATAGCTAAGTCTTTGGGCACAAGAGGGGAAATAGCTTAGTCTTTGGGCACAAGAGGGGAAATAGCTTAGTATTTGGGCACAAGAGGGGAAATAGCTAAGTATTTGGGCACATGAGGGGAAATAGCTTAGTATTTGGGCACAAGAGGGGAAATAGCTAAGTATTTGGGCACATGAGAGAAAATAGCTTAATATTTGGGCACAAGAGGGGAAATAGCTTAGTATTTGGGCACAAGAGGGGAAATAGCTTAATATTTGGGCACATGAGGGGAAATAGCTTAATATTTGGGCACAAGAGGGGAAATAGCTTAGTCTTTAGGCACATGAGGGGAAATAGCTAAGTATTTGGGCACATGAGGGGAAATAGCTTAGTATTTGGGCACAAGAGGGGAAATAGATTCAATTAGTATTTGGGCACATGGTGGGAAATGGCTTAGTATTTGGGCACAAGAGGGGAAATAGCTTAGTATTTGGGCACATGAGGGGAAATAGCTTAGTCTTTGGGCACAAGAGGGGAAATAGATTCAATTAGTATTTGGGCACATGGTGGGAAATGGCTTAGTCTTTGGGCACATGAGGGGAAATAGCTTAGTCTTTGGGCACAAGAGGGGAAATAGCTAAGTATTTGGGCACAAGAGGGGAAATAGCTTAGTATTTGGGCACATGAGGGGAAATAGCTTAGTCTTTGGGCACAAGAGGGGAAATAGCTAAGTATTTGGGCACAAGAGGGTGAAATAGCTTAGTCTTTGGACACAAGAGGGGAAATAGCTAAGTATTTGGACACAAGAGGGAAATAGCTAATGTATTTGGGCACATGAGGGAATAGCTTAGTCTTGTGGGCACATGAGGGAAATAGGTTAGATATTGGGCACAAGATGGGGAAATACTTAGTCTTTGGGCACATGAGGGGAAATAGCTTAGTATTTTGGGCACAAGAGGGAAATAGCTTAGTCTTTGGGTGCATAAGAGGGAAAATAGCTTAGTCTTTGGGCACATGAGGGGAAATAGCTAAGTATTTGGGCACATGAGGGGAAATAGCTTAGTATTTGGGCACAAGAGGGGAAATAGCTTAGTCTTTGGGCACAAGAGGGGAAATAGCTTAGTATTTTGGCACATGAGGGGAAATAGCTTAGTATTTGGATGTAGAGAATTGAGGAAGATGAATCTTGATGTAAAATTGGTTTTAGAGAAAACTGCATGATACGAAAGAAATCTTCAGTGGGGAAGAAGCCAGTGAACCCATGCTGTTCAGCAGGGGGAATAAACCTTTTATCACTAATAATTGAACGTTGTTGTTGGGGGTTTATTATAGGATATTCTAACATTAAATTCTTAAAAAGAACTTAAGATTTCTACGGTATTTCTTCAAGGAGCATTGATTTATAATTCTATTTATATTTTTATATTTTAGCTGTACGGGCAGAAGATGAAGACGCAGCTAAGGTTGCAGATGATATCGGTAAAAGTAGAGATGGCTCAAAAACAGATGATGAAGTTGTACAGAGGTATGTACTCATGAAATTAGATATGATGGTAGCACAAAGCCTTTGCACTTAGTCGAACCTTTTTGCGAAAAGACCTCTTGTTAATAGAGACCGTCAGGGTTTGTCACTTTGAAGACCATACTTCCTTTTCTGTCGACCATCTGCAAATAGGAACTGCTTTTTAACTCTCTTGTATCAGATTTGATTATTCACAATTATATAGTCTGAAGGAGATGGTAAATATATTATGCTTGTTTCAAGTTTGAGTGTACATGGCAACCTTTCAATTGAATTTGTTATTCAGAGGCTGGGGCTCTTAGAGGTTACTTGTTATATTTGGGTCATTCCAGGAAATTAAATTCAAACAAACATTTGATCATTAACCCTTACCCTGCTAAGTTTCTGTAATGAACTTGTCCATCTTTCATTTTGGACAGTACCATTAACTGTTAAAAGGGGTGCTTACCAAAATGATACTGACTGAATGGCAAACAGTGTAGGTCTTGATCAGACTGCACAGATGTGCAGGCTGATTATGATCAGCACTGGTCCCAAAGGCAGAATCGATCGTGTCCAGCATGATAGGGGTTATAACTTAAGTCCATGAATACATATCACGAAAAAGTCAAAGCATTTTGACCAAAACCACGAAATTTTGTGCCCACGAAATGAAAGGATTTTACAGTGTTTGCCATTCCAGGTAGCAGTATGTGACGTTGTTCAGAAACTATTTGTTCACGTCTGTTCAGTTATGTTAAAATATCATTTATGCTAGGTAAAGTTCTTACCTGTTGAAACTATCTCCAGTTCTTTAGAATTCATTGCAACTTTATGTACATTAGCACACTTACAAGTCTTTGTGCCAGTTTTAGTGCACTCTATGTATCTGAATTATCAAGTTTAGAGGAAGGGCATCAGTTAAAATGGTTCGTCTAATTGAAAAGTATTTGCACAATTGAAGAGAAGAAGTTAGATATGTTACTGTCTCCCCTTCCTTTATTTAAGTGCACACAGAATTTCATCTTTCAACCCATCTTGTCTGTACAACATGTATGTGTTAGGTAGTCAATATTTTGTTCATGCAGTTTTGTCAGGTAACTTGTTTAAAGAAGGATTTTGAAATCATGTCTGTAAAAAAGAGTAAAATGAAGAACAGGATCTTTCTTCAAATTTTAACATATTGTACAGGCTACATTTTTCATGTGTAAAAAGTAAAACATTGTTCTTATGACTGCTTTAATACAAATGTATTGTGAAATTAATATGAAAATGCTCTCAAAAATAATACCTCATTCGATGTCTAGCTTTGGCAGTTGTCTTTTCATATTTCTATGGGAACATCGTAATTGATTAATAAGACTGCATTCAACTCTGAATTACTTCCAGGTGTTTCAAAGCAGTGGTTTTCTGTCTGCAATTATCCTGTTTGCATGTGTGTACCAGGAGCATTTATATATGCTGGGCCAGACTAGTAGAGGGAACACAGTTTGCTGCACTGTCCCCCCCCCCCCCCCCCCCAACACACACACACACACACCCATTCTTCATCTACTGGATTTTATTATACCAGTTGCGCAGTATTTTGAAATACCTTCACCTTTAATTGCTTAACAGACCACATTTATAAACGTACATAGTTGCCAAAAAACGGGTGTAAACATAATGTTGTTCACGTAATATTTGTCTTCCCAGTACTTACATGTCTTTTACTCAGAAAACGTAGTTTGCTTTGTAATTGTTATAGAAACCTGGCTGCACTGTGTTTTTCTGCAACGCATATTATTTGCTTGATCAGTCAGATCTGTGTTTTTTTCTTTCTTTGCATTTACAACATTTACTGCTCTCAGTATTTAGGTAAAGATTGTTTGGAGTTCTCTACAGTTCCTATTGTCTGAATTCCTTTCATAATTTAATGGATAAAGAAAAAAAAGCAGTGCGATGTTAGGGATTGGATCACCTGAGACCAGGTTTTTTTTTGTCAGTTTTTATAGCCGTTAATCGGCTATATTCCCAATGCCAAAAAGAATATATTTTTCCCCAAATGAGTGCAAAAATTCCCAGTCTACATTATGGAAAAAAAAATCATCAAAATTGCACAAAAATTTACCAAATTATGGACAGTTTTGTAATGGAAGTATGATAAAGAAGTTGTACAGTGTGAAACAAGTGTATGAGAAAGTGCTTACACACATCCTTACTATATCCTATGGGACTAAATATTTCCCAATTTGGAACATTTACGCATCAAAATTCCCAATTTTGAGGGTATAGGCTATGTTCCCAAATTAGCTAGAAAAAAACCTGCTGAGACTCTTCCATTATTATACCAGATTTATATAGCACTGTTTTCATGCACATGTGCAGGTTCAAAAATTGCTTTCATTGTTTTTTGACATGTGCATTCTTTGGTTCACAAGCTCAAGACTTTAACATCAAGAATGACATACACCATTTTCTTCACCTTTAAAGGTGGCCAATCTTGAGTACCAGTTTCTTTTTCAGTTTCTGTATATTTTGTTTGAGATTTATTTAACCCTTACCCTGCTAAATTTCTACAATAAACTTGTCCATCTTTCAATTTGGACAGTACCATTATTGTTAAAAGGGGTGCTTACCAAACAGATAGTCATACTGACTGAATGGCAAACAGTGCAGACCATGATCAGCCTTGCTCTGCACTGGTCGCAAAGGCAGAATCACTTGTTGCCAGCAGGCTAAGAATTTAAGAACAAAAAACTCTTTAAGTTAAGTCTCTGTTATGAATGTATTTAATTACTCCCTCCACAAATGCACGCACAAAGTTGCATTTTTAGTGTACTTTCGCTTACTATGTCTTTGTCAATTATTGTCATACTATGTTTACCAAGTTTATACGTATGTTAATTTAAGAAAATTCACTGTCAGGAAAGAGAAACCAACTTTAAAAATACCTTTAGTGAATGTCTGACATGGATTAAACAAATAAATCTGCAAAAATTAGGGATGGCAATGAATATTCGAATATTCGTTCATGACGCGAATATTTGAATACTGTTTCACTATTCGAATATTCGAAAAAATAAAATAAAATCATAAGAAATAAATAAAAACCAAATGCAAGAACCAGTATGTTCGTCTGTCTAATTTACCAAAATTCGCTTTCATAGTAAATACGTGCGAAAATGGCTTCCGTCGCTGTCAGACGTGTCACTTTGTATATTAGCGTGCCGATATTGTACATCGCTATGGTGATGACATTGTACCCTGTAGTAAGTACCGCTAATTGCTTACCTTTAGAAATTTTATTAGTCCCCAATTGATGTAAATCCGATACAAATCGCCTTGTTTTCGGTAGGTGCGAACCGCATATAATTAAAAATCATCAGAAAGCACTTGAACTAATGACTCGGATTTCAATCAAAGTTAATTCAAGATGTATTTCAGTAAAGAAAAATGCCGAAAAGTGTTGTAAACAAGTCAAATGTGATGAATATTAATTTTATGTAAAACGGGTTCCTCTCGATAATAAATGCATTTCATATGGAAAAAAATAGTAGAATCTACTCAATATTTAGACAAAGGGTAAAGTTAAGCAAAATATATCTTTTATAAGACTCCCCCAGCCCCACAGTCTTTAATTTTACAACCCGTTTAATCGAAAATATTGTTCATGCTGTTACGTGAATCTTCTGTCAAAATGCAAGCAATGCCGTCTGTCTGTTTAAAGTATTTCACACGTTCATCCGACAAGAAGTCGGCTACATGTAATACGTGTTGAGAGAACCTTACCTACGGGAGGGCTACATCCCTGTAAAAACATACAAAAATAAGTAAAACCTACACAGATTATATGTAAATGGAGGCAAATAACAAATATTTTATATTCAAAAAGATGAACAAGCGATGAGAACGATGAGTCAGTCTTAATTCGTTAATGTCTAAATTACTTCCGGTGTAAACGAATGTAGAATTAATGCAGATTGCTGCTTAGGGTACGATAAATTCATAAGATTTTGAGTTTTTTTTTTTTTTGTTGATCATTTGATGACCGAATATTTGTTCAGAAGGCTGACCGAATATTCGAATACCAAAATTGCTATTCGTTGCCATCCCTAGCAAAAATGATAACACTTTTAAGGTTTTAAACAAATTATCATTCCAGTCAATTTTACTTTTAACCTTAATGATAACATGGTGTAATAGGCCTCAATTTCACCAAAAGTGTACATACAGCTTGATAATTTAAGCTTTAAAAATGTCAAACGATAAAAATAAGGTGCATATTGACAAGGTATATAGTGACAGAAGTTTTCAAAAATTTCCTTTAGATTACCTCCCCTGATAATTTTGGTTTTTCATGAGTTATCTCCCCTGAAAACTAGCAAAATATTATTTTCTCCTTTTCCCTATGGGGAATTTAGATTTATTTTTGATATTTGTATTAGAATCATATAATGCAGCTTTCTACCGCAAAATTTTCTCGAAACTCAAGTTAGATTCTCATAATCAAAGAAATTATATATTTCCCATAGGCATCAGTGTTAACTCCAATACCGATTATCTCCCCAAAAAATGATAAAATTTGAAAAATCTCTTGGAGAAAAGTTTTTAATTTTGAATGTCTTTAAAGTGACCAAATTTCATTTAAATATTACCATCCTGGGCAGTTACAAGATATGAAATATGGCTATTACACCAGGTCCATGTTTACTTTGCCTTTACAACCGGTGCAGGCTGATCTTGATCTGCAGTGTTTGCTATTCAGTCAGTAAATTATCAGTGAACCCTCTTTGAATGATAAGTGGTACTGCCCATACTGAATGATGGACCAGTCCTTATTAGAAATATAGCAGGGTAAAGGTTAAAGCTGCATGTGTTACTTTGATCATAGTTCTTGTTTATCTTGGATGAGTACAGCTGTTCTTCCACTTGACAGCTCTCAACCTTTTCAAATGTTTTCACAGACCTGTACTCTGGTATCAATATTTTGAACATGAAACAGTCATGCTGTTAACACAGTAATAACAAACATTTTATCAGCAGTAACTTGTAAGTGTTTCTCTACATGTCTTGGTTTGTTTTCGTGGGATTATAATTGTTATGGGGGCCTCCATGGCCATGTGGTTAAAGGTCACTGACTTCAAATCACTTGCTTGTCATCGATGTGGGTTTGAGCCTAGCTTGGGGCTTAGTTTTGTTCATGTTAGGAAGCCATCCAGCTGGCTTACGGATATCGGTGGTACTACCAAGGTGAACACTTATGTTAAAATAATGTTTGAAGCAGCACCTTGGATCTTCCTGCACCATGAAAAGTTGAAAGGTCGCCTTATGACCTATAATTGTGTCATTGTGATGTTAAACTCAACAAAACAGAACAAACAAACATAAAATTGTTGTTCCTCTCTCCCGATCCCTGCATTTATTCAAGGACACAGAAATGGGCTGCATCCACCACATTAGGGTATGGCCAATAACTTTGCCATCTATCGAGAGATTTACATCAGTAATCCCTGTAACAACACCATCTGTCAGCGCCCAAAAGAATCGGACCCAAAGCACCAGTCAGAGGTTTTTCTCTATGTCTTCTGTCCGTCCAAAATTCTGCCATCCATGAAGGGATTTTGATATGTTCCCCATAATAAGTTTATATGCCAGACTTGGTTCTGTTGTTAATAGAGAAGGTTTTTTCCAAACAAATTTTTTCCAGCTATTACCAAAAAATTATTGCAAATGGGACTGCAGTTAGTTCAGTACCCAGAAATAAGCTAAATACGTAATTGTTTTAAAGATAAATAGCATTCAGGGGAATAATTTATTGTGCAGCTGCTTGCCTAATGGTTTCACTGCATCTGCCTGTATCAGTATATATCGATACACTTATTATCATTTTCTTCAAAGGATATTATTCAAAATTTCTCTTCAACATACTCGCCTTTGGCAAATTATTACATATTCATAGCGTTAAATGCAGAATCAGGTTACTTCATAAGATAAGAAAGTTCAAATGGAGATGTTTGCCAAAATACAAACTACAGTACATGTAATTATTGTGAAATTAGCAACTAACTTGTTTTTTTAAATGAGCCAGTTTTTCAAGTTACTGGTATATAATCAGGGTTACAAGCACTCATAAAATATATATTTTAATAAGACAAGATTATTCAGTATCAGAGGATATGATCTTTTGCTATCACTTAGACATGAAATAACTTGTATTCTGTTATTTTATATATATTAATTTCATCCTAAATTTACATTGCTTTTCCAAAGGGGCAGTATGCATCCCCTCTAAGATCTGCCAGGTGTGCAGTCTGTGTTAATGATCTAAAGTAAAAACCACATTTGGATATCTTGCTGAAATATAAATTAGAATTCACTTCCTTGGATATATCATAGACATTTTTGAGGAGCATAAAATTATCCCCCTCCCCATCACCAGTGCTGATTTTACTGTCTATCTGAGTGGTTCATGCTTTGCTTTTAATTTGTAATCTCAAAAGTAGTAATATTAGACCACCCAGGGCCCTCTCTACATTTTGGGGTATTGGGGCCGGGGCCCTTGGAGGGGGGAATTTCCAATGTTTTCAAGGGAGGGGGGAATTCATTCTGGAGATATGACATCTGATCATAACCCCTTAAATTAAGGTCAGTTGAGTATTACAGATATCAAACTAATGTGAATATATAAGAAGTATTGTACAGAACATAATCTATTGAAAACAGGCAACTTTCATTTTCTTTTATTAAATCAGTTAGGTGACATCCAATCGAGGTTCACATGTCGTCATTATCGGAAGCACTAGCAGTATCCACTGACATTGTCTCAGCAGCAGCCGGAGCAGGGTTTCCCTTCATCGTATCTACCTGATTGTGCATGTCTGGCCCTGATGAAACAGCGGTGTCCGTGACAGTAGTTCGTTTTTTGAGAGCATGCTGCTTAAAAAGCAAATCTATTTTTGTGCATTTCGCCCCAGTTGCATCCGTGATCTTTCTACTGTATGATGTGCATTATGCAACATTTTTTTCAAAGGGAAGTAACTTTGCATACACGCATCCGGGGAACTGAAAAACGAGCGTATTATACGGATCAGTAAAACCAGGGGTTCCACTAGACCTGAAAACCCAAGAGTCCCGGGACCCTTGGGTCCAAATTTTGAAGGGTCCTTTTTCAAAATACAAGAGTCCTGCCCCAACACATTGATACAATTGACTATATTTTCTTATAAAGTAATACTACGTAATTAATAGCTATACTACAACCAAGAACATGTTACAGCATAATAACAATTTCTGTTTCAGGTCATATAATCTCATATTGTAAATAAATTTTTATCAAAATTCATTTTAATTTGATGAGGTTTTTCTTCAATATTTTTGTTTGTTAGATCTAGCAGAAAAGTGCTAAAACATTGTAAAAATGTATCCAAAAACGTACTATCCGGATACTCAGGGTTTTTTTCCGGCTGTTTTTATAGCCGTTATTCAGCTATATTCCCAATGCCAAAAAGTATGTATTTTTCCCAAAATTAATGCAAAAATTCCCAATCTACATTCTGAAAAAAAATTCATCAAAATTGCACAAAAATTTACCAAGTTATGGACAATTTCGTAACGGAAGTATGTTAAAGATGGTCTACAATGTGAAACAAGTGTACGAGAAAGTGCTTACAAGCCTTACACACATCCTCACTGTATATAATGGGACTAAATATTTCCCAATTTGGAACATTTACGCGTCAAAATTCCCAATTCTGGGGGTATAGGCTATGTTCCCAAATTAGCTAGAAAAAACCCTGATACTGGTACACTTTTGGAATGTCGTCTGAAATGTTGTTTTTTGCCAGTTACTTGGTCCACTAAGGTAAACCAGAGATAGTTCCTCAAATAATGATGCTACTTTTCATTAAAAATTGCATTGAAAGTCAAGTTTTTTTTTAGTGAATTTTGGAAAAATTGCATATGTCATCAGGTGTAATTAGAATCGTGAATGGACATTCTAAACTTATTTTTACTTTCCAAATTCATTTAAAGTTGTGGATTTTCTCGTTGAAGTTAAGGTACAATCATTAAACAATGATCTAATTTAAAGTATGCATGAAGAAATCTAGCAGGACACTTTTCACGTGCTCGGTATTCAGCTGGTCGCTTAATTACGATAATTTTTTTTGACAGTATGCAGGCTCAATACGGGTAACGCTTTATCAATTAATGTTAACACTTCATTGATTCTCATTACCTATGTGCACTCGCCGTGACGTAACTTGCTGATAAAGAAAAATCAGTGTGGCATGTCCACAGGATAAAGGGCGGGAATTTAGCAGAAGATCAAAGGCAGGAGGGCATGACCGCGAGTGTTTATTTTGAATACACGTGTTTATCGTGGACATAGTTTTACTTTAGGAAATGACTGATTATCAAAGGAAAATGTCTCCGGGTCCCGAGTGACGCACAGGCAATTATCATGCCGGGTCTTTTGAAAATCTCCCGGACACGGGCTCCTAAGACTATCGGGTATCGATTTTTTTCTTGATTTTTTTTTTTCTTTCGAGGGGGAATTTTTCTGTACTTGGGGGGGAAAAAACATACTATTTCGAGGGTGGAATGAGGCCGAATTTCGGCCCCAAAAATCGGCAAATGAGGGCCCTGCCACCATGCCATCTTTATGGCTTCTCTGATTTGGTTATAATCTCCAAAGGTTCAATTGATGTTTATGTTCCTTTTGATAGTTTAAAGGGGCCTCCTTGGCCAAATGGTTAAGGTCTTTGACTTGGAATCTCTTGCCCTTCACCGATGTAGGTCCGAGCCTCACTATTCATGTGAAGAAGCTGTCCAGCTGGCTTACAGAAGGTCGGTGGTTATACCCAGGTACCCTACCTATGATGAAATAATGCACGGAGGGGCCACTGGGGACTTTCTCCACCATCAAAGCTGGAAAGTTGTCATATCAGCTATAATTGTGTTGGTGTGATGTTATACCCAACAAAATATGACCACAGTTTTTGTGGCAGAATCACATCACTGTTAGGACTGATGAGTATTATTGTATATACTAGAGAATGAAGTGTGACAGATAAGTGGTGCTGTAAGAATTGTATTGTAACAGTTTCTGGATCCACACATGATATTGCTACATGATATACAAAAACCTACCTGTTATACCTGTACTCTATAGCAAGTGTAATGTAGAAAACGCCATACTGTAGCTGTACTGTATACAAATACAATACAAGGACATACCGGGAGGAAATAATCTTCCATATATCTGTATTATTGTAAACAGACACTTTCAAGTGATTGCCTGGATGCCTATTATTATGAAATTTGAGATTTTGATCTGAGCAGTGTTTCAACTGTGGCACTGATATAAAGCTATGGGTGTTGAGGGGTGGGGGATGGGGTGTGGAGTTCAGAATGTTTGTCAAGTTCAAAACTGGGCCATATTTAGGTCACTTAAGGTGAAGTCATAGAAATAGCTTGTTGGCACATCTTCCCTTATTTACATGACTGATGAAACTTTGTATGAAATCCAGATCAGATTGGACACTGAGAACCCGTTAGTTTTGGTACAGAATCCAGAAACACTGGTTACATTTGCTGTGAGGAGTTACATAACAGAAATACTGTTAAAAAATGGAGTTATCGAAAAGAAAAAAATCAAAAGTTGGTCATAAAAGGTTAATAATGCAACTAGGTCAAATCATAGAAAAGCTTGCCATCACTCCAGAGGTCGCATTTTAGTGTTGAAAATACTTTAGTAAGCTTTTCTTGCACCAGCCATTGTGCAGCTTGCATCAGTTGCTTTAGAACCTAAGATTGGAACATTATGGTAGACAGTGTTTTTGCTCAGCATTTTCTCTTGTTTCTTGGTTGGCAAACTGATGCCAAGTTAACTTTTCGCTGAATGAATGGTATTCTTGTAGGGACAGATAATTGGATTATACCTTGAGAAAAAATACTTAACCTTTAGCTTGAGGTTGGCAAGTGATTCTGCCTTTGTGACCTGCAGTGCTGATCATGGTTTGCACTGTTCACTTTTTAGTCTGTAAATTTTCATTGAACACTCCTTTGATATACAAATGGTACTGCCCAAATTGAATGATGGACCAATCCATTTTAGAAATTTAGCTGGGTAAAGGTTAATGTTATTACCACTTTGAAAAATATCACTTAGATTGACTTATAATTAATGCCTATATATAAGATACCACAATTTCTTAGCCGAATTAAAAGATACATGTACGTCACACTTATAGGCAACCAATCCATATTGATTATCAGCAAATTAGGTATTTTACGGAAGTCACATATTGTCAATGTTTATAGCTTTCCCTTCTCTAAATGATAGTAGGTAACTATATACTTCAAAAACAACATTTCTTCTGTTTTGTTGCTGTTTATTGATGCTAGATCTGAAAATGTATCCATTTTTATGACATTAGTTCATAAATAGCACAGCACAGCTTCTCTATGTGCATATGCTACATCTTTTATAGGATACAGTCTCATTGTGCTGCCAAGTCTTTAGTCTGTTATAGTGGGCAAGGTATAAAGTATTGCTCTATAAAATTTTCAAATGTTTGTAAGCTTCCTGTATCAAAAGAATCCAAACATACTTCCTGCATGTTTCTTGTATACTCTTTCACTTGGCAGGTGATCAGATGACCCAAGTCAGTACTAGAGATATATAGCGCTGTGGACAGTGTCATTGAGAATGTTGGTGGAATATCCTGGTTAATAATAATGTAGTGTGTTTGGAACCTAGGTTTAAAAACTGAGTTTTGAAACCAGTCTCAGCACTGGAGCTTTTGATTGGTTGTTTTGGACCACCTACTTGAAATTGACCAATAGGAAATTAGCATACAGAGACTGGTTCCCAATGCTTAAGTCTGATTTCATATGTAAACTTCCATTAATTCCCAGAGAATTTGCAGTGAAAAGACACATCAACACCTAGATATATTAAAGTGTTTGGAGTTCATAACAAATATATAGGTACCTCTTGTTACCTATAGGATGAATGATAAAGCAGGAATGTACCTAGTATTTGCAGTAGTGAATCTTGTTATGTAAATGTGACAGCTTTGTGGTTAGATCTTCACCACTGATTATACCATATAGGTAACATATACAATGCTTTTAATGATGTACATGTTTCCCAATTAATAAAAAAGCACTTTAAACTCCTGACACGTGGTTAATTGTCTCGGCCTAACTGAACTGACTAATAGAATATTAATAGAAGGGATAATCTTTTTTGTAAGTGGTAATTATGATAGTTTAATGATGTGTGTGGTATAGACAGACTGAAGGAGAGATTTCTCTTATATTTCCCCATAAAAATGAGAAAGGACTAGCTGCAAAGAAAAGGCTCACAGAATTCCTTTGAAGTAGGTAATTGGGTAACCTTAACACATTTTTGTCTTGGGCAGGTGAGTTTGTGATATTTTAGCTGTAACCCAGGAGGTGGACCAGGTAGAGAAACTGGTCTACCTATTAGCTTGATCCCTTGTCTATTCAGATGTGTATAAGATAGATGTTTGATCCCAATGGTCCCAGAGCTGCTGCTTATTCGCCCTATTACAAGGCTGTCAGGCCTACTCCAGAAAAGTTATGCTGTTGGAAAACAGTGCTACAGTAAACAAGACCTGTTTGTTTTGTTAGTTTTTAAGTCACACTGGGGGACTCAGTGGTCGAGTGGTTAAGGTCGCTGACTTCAAATCACTTGCCTCTCACCAATGTGGGTTTAAGTCTTGCTTGGTGCATAGAATTCTGTATGTGAGGAAGCCATCCAGCTGGCTTATGGAAGGGCGTTTTTTTCTACCCAGGTGCCGGCTTATGATGAAATAATCTCTGGAAGTGCAACTTGGGGTCCTCCTCCACCATCAAAAGCTGGAAAATTGTCATAAGACCTACATCGTATAAATATGTCTCTGTGATGTTAAAACCAAACAAAAACAACAAAGTCACACTGACTCATTTCAGGTCATATGGAGACTTTAAAGTGTCTATGTTTTGATGGTGGAGAAAGGCCCCTGGTGCCTGAGTTATACTTCAGGCACAAACAAGCTCCTGAATAGAACCACCAACTGGATGGCTTTCTCACATAAACTAGGTTCAAACTCACAGAGATGATGGGCATGACCTGATTTGAAGTCAGCATCATTAACCATATTGCCACGGACAGGGGTTTACAGACAAACGGAAAGAGATTTTAATGGTGTCCTGTATGATAATTCTGTTTTGGATCTTTATATCGGGGAGTACTTCTATCAAAAAACATAGCAGCAATAAAGTGTAATCAACTATCCTTGTATAACAGGTTGTTGGTTTTGTATCACTCTGAGGTTGATGACTGTATGAGATGATATGAAGTAGATATAGTTACATGAAACTTGTTTGATATGTTGGTTTTAATGTCAAGATCAGCCTAATAGGTTCATCAGCAAAGAAAAGTAGTATAGTAAGTGCTGTAACATGTGTTCTTCATAGAATATTGCGCATGTGATACTATCTGCTTTGATTTGGAAACGTTTAATGGCACATACCTATAGTACATATTTCTTAGGCCATTAGAAATAGATTACTAGATTTTCGTCAAGATTCTACCTTTTATCGGTGTTGGCATTCATATTTGTTTTGATCTTTATTTATGCAATATCGGATCGATATTTAAAATCCAGTATCTGTAAACAAAATGGGCCGCGGCATGAGAAAACCAACATAGTGCATTTGCAAACAGCATTGATCCAGACCAGCTGCACATCCACGTAGTCTGGTCAGGATCCATGCTGTTCTCTAACGGTTTCTTTAATTGCAGTAGGCTTTGAAAGCGAACAGCATGGGTCCTGACTAGCCTGCTCATCCACGTAGTCTGGTCAGGATCCAGCTGTTCACTAACGGTTTCTCTAATTGCAATAGACTTTGAAAGTGAACAGCATGGATCCTGACCAGACTGCGCGGATATGCAGGCTGATCTGGATCCATGTGACCAGGCAAACGCACTGTTTGTTTTCTCATGGTGCGGTACAAAATGTGAAAGCTATTGTTATATTTCAGCTGATTTTCTTTTACATCGAGATATCGACAAAAAATCGCACAAGGACAGATTGTTCTGGAATTTTGACATCTGTTCATCCTGTATCAAAAGATTCTTTAAAAAAATCTTTAAAAAAAAAAATGCAACATATTGGAGAAAAACCAAGCAGTTACATTATAAGTGCCTAGCTTGATCGATTGTTGTGTGATAAGTATGTGACAGTTTTGTCTTGCATGATGTAGGAGGAGAGGTAAAAGTGTATGTAGTTACTATAAAGCCTGCATGCTGGAGGTATCTTGGCAGTTCACATTGACCTTTACTGACTGAAGGTCATTTCTTGGAATCCATCTGATATTTGTCTACTGCGTCATTTCAGTCAAGCTAATTTACAAAGTTCTGTGATGTCATTTTGAAAATATTGCCAGGACTGATTAAATCATAAGCGCTTTTTGATATTAGGTGTTTTTTGTCACAGTTTGGCAGTGACATCAAAAGAGCAAGTTATTCTTTTGTCTGAGTCTAAAGAAGAGGGTATATCTGTCTTGCAGACAACAAGCTAGTACTTTTGCAAAACCCAGAAAAAGCTGTTGCAGTACTGAAAAGCTGTTAAAAATGGCAAAAAAGCAAATTATGCATAACAAAGAAGGGGCCTAAAGATTATGGTCCCCAATTTTTAATCACTTCTCCCTCCCCAGTGTGATTTCAAAACCTTGCTGGGATTTAGAACTCTTCATGTGAGGAAGCCATCCAGCTGGCATACGGAACGTCAGTGATTCTAACCAGCTAGTTCACCAACAGTGTTTAGAGGGACACCTGGGGTCTTCTTATTCATAAAAAAAAAAAAAGCTTGAAAAGTTGCCATTTGACCTACATTGCGGTGATGTTACTCTTAGACCAAACAAAAATTAAACAGAGTATAACCTGTATTATTAAACAACACATCTGAAAAGCAAAGACCTGTACAAAGGCCTATACTTTCCCCCATTTAGTAAAGTTTTTCGTGAATTAACCTCTCCAAAGCAACAACCTCTGTACAAAAGCAACATTTTAACCTTCCCAGTAGTGTTAGCTGTAGGGAGGTTGCAGTGTACTAAATTCATAGCAATATGATGTCTGTATTCACAGGGGATAACTCCTGAGGTTATTCAAATTTTGTATAATTATGCCCCTTTTGTTTTCCAAACAGGAAATTTGCTGAGATAGTAAAAGTGAAAAAGTAGAAAGCAAGAAAAATAGTTCAAAGAAAGATACGAAAAAGGTTTAACTAGTCAGTAGCCAGATTAAGCAATATGGTAATACACCTTTTATCGTTCTTCAGGGAAGAAGAGGCAATCAAGCTTGATGGGCTAAACGTTGCACAGATGAAAGAATTACGAGACAAAGCTGAAAAACATGCATTCCAGGCGGAGGTCGATCGTATGATGAAACTCATCATCAATTCCTTGTACAAAAACAAAGAGGTAATCACATTATTTCATTGGCAGAGAATTCTCGACATTACATCACGTATATAGTTAATGTTTCTTGATACGAAAAAAAAAGAATTAGCAAATTAATTTTTGTAGCATTTTTTAATACAAATTACAGGTGTTTATGTACATTCATATTTGATCTTTTCTTAAATGGCGCAGCATGTTTCTGGATGCATTGTTGGCAATTATTCATTTGTATCGAACATAACGGTATCCCATGCTGGTTTCTATCATCAGTGACAAGATTTTCTATATATGATTAGAACAAGAATTTCTGTGTTTGATCTGAAGATAAACCATGCTTATCATACATTTAAAATAAAAATAGTTAACTGACTAGAAAAAAATTATTTCTTTGCAGATAATGATATATTTAAAATTATTTATTAATTGCTAGGTGTTTGTTATTAAGCCGCGCAACATACAAGCCAAATGTATAATATATACATGTTGTTTTTGATGTAGCAAGATTTTTCACCTCGAGCAGTAAAGAAAAAATGACAGAAGTATAAATTTAGGTACGGATGGTACATTTGGAGTGAGGGGCCTCTGTTGCAGAGTGATTATGGTTGTTGTCTATGAATCACAGCCCCGCGCTGTTGTTGGTTCCAGACTTGCTTATGTTGTTGTGTGGAAGCCATCCAGCTGGCGTGCTGAAGGTTGGTGGTTCCACCCACATGCGCATCCCTGCCGAAAATAATTGTAGGCGGGGCACCCTGGGGTCTTGCTCAACCAGTTCAAGCTGGAAAGGCGCCGTATGACCAGTGGCTTAAACCTGAACAAAAAAGAAAGATGTGTATGTGATGTCAAGGATGTATGGTGAAATTTTGACTTAATATGCTTACTTGCTTTTTTTCTTCTTCAGATTTTCTTGAGAGAACTGATCTCAAATGCTTCAGATGCCCTCGATAAGATCCGATTTATGTCTCTCACCGACAAGAGTGCGTTAGCAGCAACAGATGAACTAAGCATTAAAATTAAGGTGTGTAGATTTATATTACTTTTTATTTACATGTATGTAGGGTTTGTACATGTAGTATGACTGGTTTTGACAGTTACGTAATTACAAACAGAAGCATATCAATACAATCATGTTCTGTTGATTGTACAAATTGTATTAAGTAGTCTTGACATATATCGTGTTTAGTTTCATGTGAAGATGTCAGCAACAGGAGTGTTTATTTTTATGAGAGTGTGCGGCTGAAGATCATTACGATATCTCATTTCTGACCTTTACAGGTTCTGTTGCTGATTATAGGGACTGGACAGAAGATTTTGGCTAGAAATTATCATTCTTTAAAACTTAAATTTGGTCATATTATGAACATTAGAACATGTGTCTTTGTTTTTAAACTATTTTAAATAATGCTAAATCAAGAGAAAGAAAAAAATGTCTGACTCTGGAATTCAACCGTGGTTGCCTCGGCAGTAATTATAAAAACTTTCCTACTGGCTTGTTTTTTTTTTTGTTTTTTTTACAACAAATTTCTTTTCTTTTTAACAACAGGCAGATAAAGACAATCATGTGCTACATGTTACTGACACGGGTATTGGTATGACGAAGAATGACCTTGTCAATAATCTCGGAACTATTGCCAAGTCGGGAACAAGTGAATTTTTGACGAAGCTCGGAGAAAGTCAATCTCAGGTTGAAATGACAGATCTCATTGGACAGTTTGGTGTTGGATTTTATTCCTCATTTTTGGGTAAGCGGCAGAATGTCTCTTGTACGTACTGTCTGTGAAATCATTAAATTTCGTGGGCGTGAAATTTCGTGGTTTTGGTCAAAATGGCAATTTTGAGGGGATATGAGTTTGTAGATTTCAACTTTGGAACATAAAATGAATGGGAATTTTACTTGTTTGTTGGGATTGACTCAACCACAAAATCCAAAAAAATTACTCCCACACGAATAATAATGATTTCACAGTATACAGTTAAAAAAAAAGAAAAAGAAAACAGCAAAAAAGAACAACCCGTCACTCATTGTTGCAAGGGGAAGAGAAGAAAATGGCCATTGAAAACATTAATTGTTCAAGCTATTGGTTCACAAGCGAGCAGTGTTACACTTTTTGCTCAAAGAAGTCGAACTTGCACAGTTTCCTGTAGGGTAAAAGTGGGTCATACTTCTGATTTAAGCTTAGATGCTGCCATACATGTATTAGATTGAAACTTGACACAAGGCTTCCTACTCATCAGACTTGCTGAAATGAGTAAGATAACTCTTTGTTGCATTTAATTCAAGTTACGACTCTTGTTTTACTTACAATCTATCAAGAAGTTGAAGGCATTCTCTTATGGATAGATTGTGGAATTTGAACTGTATGTTGATTTTTCCTCATCAAATCCTAAATAATTTCTGTTCAGTTGGACTTGTCTTCTGTCTAGTTTTAAAAAATGGTATTTTCTGTTATAGTTGCTGATCGTGTAATTGTGACATCTAAACACAACGATGATGAGCAACACATTTGGGAGTCCGACTCCAACGAGTTCAGCGTCAGCAAGGATCCTCGTGGAAATACTCTTGGTCGTGGAACAACAATCAGGTATACTTACCATTTACCCTAGTTGATTTGAGATAGAAGTATTGAAGTACTTTTTTCACTCTAATGCCATACTTGACTGTAAATACGCTTGTTATAGATTTTGCTTAGATATAAGAAATGAATAGAATACTAGCAGTTCCTGCTATATTCTTTATAATTCATGCAGTAATTAAAAAACGTTGTCAGTCTTTATAGTTTGCAAGCTTTCATTATCAGTCAAAAGTTTTGTCGGGCACACCTGCAGAAATATAGGGTGTCCTTTTAAACTTGAGTAAAAAAAATGTAAGTTTCTTCAGTTAGATAGTTTTAGTTAGTTAGCTCAGGAAGATAGTTTTAGATTTGTTCTATTTCATTTCCAGTTTGCATTTGAAGGAGGAGGCCCATGATTTCTTGGAAGAGAGTTCATTGAAGAACCTCGTAACAAAATACAGTCAGTTCATCACATTTAACATCTACTTGTGGGAAAGCACTGTAAGTTGATCTATCCCTCGGGCTAATCTGGAAACAAGAACAACTGCATGTTAGGAAATACTGTGAAATCATTTAATTTCCTGGGTAAAAAATTCTGGGGTTTGGGGCAAGATGGCTATTTTATTGGGATATCAGTTGATGGATTGAGAGTTCGGATTATAAAATGAATGGTAAATTTTACTTGCTTGTCAGGATTTAAAATTTCTTGCATCGATTCAGCCATGAAATCCACGACTCAGTCCCCAATGAAAAATTTAAATGATGTTACAGTATCTAAAGATATCTGTTGATACAATAGCTGAACAATAACTACAAAGCAGGGATATAAATTAGCAGGGGCCCAGTAGCCCAAGGCCCCTAGATTTTGGGCTGGGCCCCTAAATTGTTGGAGAAAATGCCCATATACCTAATGATAAACATTTATTTTGGACAGTCTGGGCCCCTAAATAAAAATAACTAGTTTATATCCCTGCAAAGTACGATTTTAGTTAAGCTAAAATGTATTTTCAAAAAAAAAAAAAAAAAAAAAAAAAACAGCGGGCAAACAATCAAAGTTTTGATATGGTATGATCTCACTAAATAACCTGCACACTGTAGAAACTTTAAGAAATTATTACAGAAATCTACCTACGTTTTGCCACCTGTGCAAAAAAAGTTGATAAATGCATTGAAACACAGAAATCGTTATCCACAATTTTGCTACAAGGTGATGAGTTCAATCTATACGGTTTTGTATGCTTTTTCTCTTATAAAACTGATTTAGAAATGTTTCCCCATGATTTATCAATTGTTTTATCAACAGACAACTGAGGTTGAGGAACCAATAGATGAAGATGAAGAAGAAACAAAGGAAGAAAAGAGTGATGAGGATGAAGATGCAGAGGTGGAGGAAGAAAAGGATGAAGATAAACCAAAGACGAAAAAAGTCTCCAAGACTGTTTGGGATTGGGTCCTTGTCAATGATGTTAAACCTATCTGGACTAGAAAGTAAGTAATAAGACCTTTGAAATTTGAAATTTCAAGCCTTCATATTTCAGGCAATTTGATTAGTTGGGGAAAGTACTGGTTCAGCATTAAACCTATCAGAATGCTCAATTTGAGATGTAAATATTTAGACTCTGGAATTAGAACAGAAGGAAATGTATACAAGTAAAGTTTATTGCTGTTCAAGCCTTTAACACATTGCTTTTAGAAGAAAAAGATTTTCAACATCAACAACATGCATTTTAGAACTCTTTTTTTTTTTTTTGAGAGAGAGAGACGGCCAAGTGTTTAAGGTCACTGACTACAAAACACTTGCCCCTCAGTTCTGTGGGTTCGGGCCCTGCTCATAGGAAGAAGCAGGCCATCTGGCTTGAGGAATGTCGGTGGTTCTACACAGTGTCTGCTAGTTCTTGAAATAAAGCCCATAGGGGCACCTTAGGTCTTCAAACCTGGAAAGATGCCGTATGATCTAAAAAATATTGTTGGGTTTGAATTTAACTAAAAAAAGATTGTTTATAAAGAGATAAAATGGCAAAATAGTCAGCAATATATATGCAGTCAAAGGGCTAAACTGAAAGTAGGCTATGCTTATTTTCAGCTAATGATGAATTTCCCATTTTGCATCGGGTAGGTACTTCACTATACAGTTAAGTCAGTTCAGCGGCCATACATTAAAAACAAAAAAGAAAGGAATAAGTGCAGACACTGTCACAGTGGTAAGGTGGCAGGTAGGAAGCCAAGGGTCACAAGTCTGATCCCATGCTTCTCCAAATGAATATTTTTTCAGATAAGTGTTCCATGTAGGACCGTTAACACTGGCACACGTAAGAAAATTGTGTTGTCTTTTGTATCTTGCATTATCCTCAAACTAGGTGTTAATAGGAATTTTAATTTTTTTCCAGACCATCTGAAGTCGAGGATGATGAGTATAATGACTTCTATAAATCTGTCAGCCACAAATCAGATGAACCCCTAGCCAAAATACACTTCACAGCCGAAGGCGAGGTCACATTTAAATCCATTCTGTTTGTTCCCAAATCTAGTCCAAATGATATGTTCCAGAACTATGGCAAAAAGATGGAAGGAATTAAGGTATGTACCCGATTAAAACTCCTTTAACTGGACAGTTTGTCAGCTCAGTGTAGAAACTAGCTAACTGCTTCTTAATGTCAAATCAGTGCAGTTAACTACTTTTTACATTGAGCTGACAAATTGTTTCATCCAGTTTCTTCAGTCAGAGGAAAAGTATGATATTTGCCTTTCAGAGTTTGGAAGTTTTGTCAACAAAAGCAGGTACAGGTTCTGACTACACTGATTTAAATCCTGTATATGGGTTAAGTGCGAGCCAATAGTAACACAATGATATTCTATAAAAAATAAAAATAGTGGTTAACTATGCATAACCAAAATTGTAAACAACCTTAGAATGTAAAATCTAGTTGGTAGAGCAAGATAGAAATTTAAGTCAGATTTTACCCTTAGCCTGCTAAATTTCTAAAATGGAATGGTCCATCATGCAATTTGGGCAATACCATTTATTCCAAGAGGTGTTCACTGAAAATTTACTGACTGAATAGCAAACAGTGCAGACCATGATCAGACTGCACAGATATGCAGGCTGATCTTGGTCCACACTGATCACATGGGCAGAATCACTCGCCGCCAGCAGGCTAAAGGTTAATCAACAGTCAAACCTCGTTTGCTTGAACTTGACGGGACAGATAAAAATGGTTCAAGTTAATGGTAATTCGACCCATCGAAAAGGAATTTTCCCTGGACATGACGGTGAGTTTGAGCGAAGTGTGGTGTTTGAATTATCTTGAGTTCGAGCGAACAAAGTTCGACTGTATTTTAGTTATCTTATTTCTTACTGAACTAAATTGAACAAGGTGGTGCTCCCCTATTTCGAAAACACTAAATTTTGACAATAAGATTTCAAGGCTTGCTATAAAGTTTCAAGATCTGAACTATGAAAAGACTATGTTGACATAAAAATAATCTTTCTAATCCTATTTCAGATGTATGTAAGAAGAGTTTTCATCACGGAAGATTTCGAAGACATGATGCCAAAATATCTTTCATTCATCACTGGTGTAGTCGACTCGGATGATTTGCCACTGAATGTGTCAAGAGAAACGCTCCAACAACACAAACTTCTAAAGGTCATTAAGAAGAAACTCGTTAGAAAAACATTGGATATGATTAAAAAGATTGAAAAAGATGATTACGATAAATTCTGGAAAGAGTACAGTACTAAGTAAGTAGTTTTTTTTAGCTCGACTATTCATAGAATAGTAGAGCTATTGGACTCGCCCGTGCGTCGGTGTCCACGTCCACGTCCCGATTTTGGTTAAGGTTTTGTATGTAAGCTGGTATCTTAGTAACCACTTGTGGGAATGGATTGAAACTTCACACATTTATTCACTGTGACAAACTGACTTACATTGCACAGGTTCCATAACTCTATTTTGCTTTTTTACAAAATTATGCCCATTTTTCGACTTTGAAATTTTTGGTTAAGGTTTTGTATGTAAGCTGGTATCTCAGTGACCACTTGTGGGAATGGATTGAAACTTCACACACTTATTCACTGTGATAAACTGACCTACATTGCACAGGTTCCATAACTCTATTTTGCTTTTTTACAAAATTATGCCCCTTTTTCGACTTAGAAATATTTGGTTAAGGTTTTGTATGTAAGCTGGTATCTCAGTACTTACTAATGGGAATGTATTGAAACTTCACATACTTGTTCACTGTCATGATCTGACATGCACTAAGCAAGTCCCATAACTCTACTCTCTTTTTTTTTTTCAAAATTATGCCCCTTTTTCGACTTAGCAGTTTTTGGTTAAATTTTTGTATGTAATCTGATATCTCAGTATCCACTAATTGGAATGGATTGAAACTTCACACACTTGTTCACTGTCATGATCTAACGTGCACTGTGAAGGTCCCATAACTCTACTTGGCATTTTTACAAAATATGCCCCTTTGACTTAGCAGTTTTTGGTTAAGTTTTTGTATGTAAGCTGGTATCTCAGTATCCACAAATTGGAAAGGATTGAAACTTCACACACTAAAGTCTTGTTCACTGTCATGATATGACATGCAGTACAGAGGTTCAGTACCTCTACTTTACATTTTACAAAATTATGCCCCTTTTTCAACTTTTGTATTCATTCAATTGACAAGGCTGTTGAATAATCGAGCGTTGCTGTCCTCTGACAGCTTTTGTTCTAATAAAAATATACTGCAAAATAATTTTATTTTGTTGACATGAAAGACCAGGGTTAAGACCATAATGGCTGTTTCATGAGCATTCGAAATGTGGATTTCAACTTTTGAAGATGAAAGTTCGGTAAGGCTTTAAATTCTGTGTTACAACCAGACGAAACAGCTGCCTAAATAGACGTTACATTGTTAGAAAAACTACTTTCAGTTCTGCCCATGAACTTACAAAATTAGATCCATAAAGGGAGGTAATCATAACCAATGGTAGCTCCAGTAGAAATTTCTACTGTGTTAATCAGTATTCAAACCTTTGAGGTATATTAAAGAAAAAAACTACTAAAAATAGGATTTAAGGAGGGATTAATAGATTTACAGTTCATAACTAAACACGTGGCAGCCACATGTTAAACAAAGGCATTATGAGCCTTTAACAATGAATGAAAATTTATATATGAGTCACGCCATGAGAAAACCAACATAGTGGCTTTGCGACCAGCATGGATCCAGACCAGCCTGCGCATCAGCGCAGTCTGGTCAGGATCCATGCTGTCCGCTTTCAAAGCCTATTGCAATTAGAGAAACTGTTAGCCTGACCAGACTGCGCAGATGGGCAGGCTGGTCTGGATCCATGCTGGTCGCAAAGCCACTATGTTGGTTTTCTCATGACACAGCTCATATTTATTTTTTGGGATTTATTATTATGGTATGACTCAACCATAAAGTTAGGTCCGCCATGAATAGTTATGGTTTTACAGTACACCGAAATATAAAAAGAGACTCCTCAAAGTTGTTTGGTTTGTACAGTTAAAACATGAAAGACTTCAAAAGAAGAGACAAGTAATGAAGCAAAATTAAGTTGAGCGCTTCCAAGTCTTTTGATGTTGACGCTTGCATAAGATAATACCTCGAGGTGAAATGAAAAATTACAGTAAGACTGCAGTTAAAGAGACCTAGGAGTAGGGACCATCCTACAAAGACAGAAACTTTCTTTTTCATTGGAGGAAATTCCGCGTAAAGTAACCCTTCCAGAGCAGTAGCCTCTGTACAACAAACACATTCCTGCCTTCCTAGTGGTCTTCAACCTGTAAAGGTTGCACTGTCTGGTGAAAGTGATAAAACCAGCATTATACTTGAATACATATGCATATTTTAATATAAAACTTGCATACATAGTTGTGCTTCAGCTTTAAACTTGCATCAACATTAATATTTTTGCGTAAAATTTGCATACATACTAGTATTTTCATACTGAAGCAGACTGAAGCAGAAAAAAGAAAAAAACCTGCATACTTATTAGTATATCAGCATTCGTACCAATTCATATTTCAACATAAAACTTGCATACATATTAGTATTTTAGTATTAAACTAGTATACATATTAGTATTCTAGCATTAAACTTGCATACATATCTGTATTCCAGCATTTAACTAGCATACATATCTGTATTCCAGCATTTAACTTGCATGTATATTGGTATTTAAACTTGCATAAATATTTGTATTTCAGCATTAAACTTGGAGTGATTGAAGACCACTCAAATAGAACACGTCTGGCCAAATTGTTGAAATTTTACTCCTCAAACTCGGACACTGAACAGACTTCGTTGGTGGACTATATGGAGAGAATGAAGGAAAAACAAGAACATATTTACTTCATGGCCGGAACAAGCAGGCAGGAGGTATGTATGCTAATTGTCTTAACTTTACATTTGAAATTATGAAGGAGTTTACCTTTAAAGAATACATGTATATTTTTCCTTTGGCCTAAAAATTGTTTGTGTACCCAATGCAACCTTGCTAAAGCTCCTGTCTTAAATGTTTTGTTCCAAATCCAAAATAAATTTAGAAAACTCGGCCTTGTTTTATCACTTTAAACCGGATTTCATTAATCCTGTATTACCTTACCATTCAAGTATGTAAAAAATATTACCTGTTTTTATAACACTAGGAATTTTGAATGATATCCTTCCAAAATAGAAAGGTGAAAAAATGTAATTTTAGGAAGCACTAGGTAGATTGAGTAGCCTAGGAAACCTGACAGTCTTCTACATTCTCTAACCCCCCCCCTCCCACACACACACACACACGCACGCACGCACACACCACCACCACCATGCATGCATGGCCATAATGTATCAATATTGAACATTTCAGTGCCATTACTATAAATGATGATGATGAATTTCTGACAGCCAGACTTGTGGTCAAAAGTACTTTCCCCAATAGAGTACAGAATCACCAAAATTTTCAGTAACTTACTAGAAACTAGTTCTTTGTAAGAAATAAAAGAATTGTTGGTCAGCTTTTTTTGGGTTTGGTTGACCTGGCCACAGTTACATAAAAGAAATACTACTGAAATTGGTGTTAGACTGGACAAAACACTTGTGTGAAGACAGATATTTAAACTGGAGCCAAGCACTTCCATACCTGTGCATTAATATTTGAGCCGTGCCATGGGAAAACCAACATAGTGGGTATGCGACCAGCAAGGATCCAGACCAGCCTGCGCATCCGCGCAGTCTGGTCAGGATCCATGCTGTTCGCTTTCAAAGGCTATTACAATTAGAGAAACTGTTAGCGAACAGCATGGATCCTGACCAGACTGCGCGGATGCGCAGGCTGGTCTGGATCCTTGTTGGTCGCATACCCACTATGCTGGTTTTCTCATGGCGCGGCTCATTTAAATGGTGCTCTTATTTCCACCAAATAGAATAATTTTGCCAATATTGAATTAACTTTTGTATCATTAATGTATCCACTTAGGAGATGATGAGGTGATTTAGAGATATGTTAATTGCAGAAACTGAAATATTTATCCGATAATTTTGAAGTGGCCGAGAGTGAAAATATGTTGTACAAGAATATCAGGGATAGAAGCTGATGTGTTGATTACTTCAAAGAAATGATTTGTGTTTAATACATTTAAAGAATTTTTAATTTTTTCTTGGCAGTAAAATGCCCTTGTTGGTTTTCTTGTAAAGAAGTGAAAATGTATATTCATGAAAAATTTTTGATCATTTGAACAGAAAATGTATCAAAAAATGAAAAAAGCCTCTTTATCTTCTTAAATGGCATACAATTTTGAGACTTTAAGATTTTGTAAAAGGTAATGAAATTTAGTTTCCAAATTAAAAACAAGCACAAATTTCTTCACACAGGTTGAGAAGTCACCATTTGTTGAGAGGCTGTTGAAGAAAGGATATGAAGTGTTGTATCTAGTAGAACCAGTTGACGAATACTGTATCCAGTCCCTCCCGGAGTTTGAAGGCAAAAAATTCCAGAACGTTGCCAAGGAAGGCCTTAAGATTGACCAATCAGAGAAGGCAAAAGAATACAAAGAACAATTGGAAAAAGATTTCGAACCTTTGATCAAATGGTTGAAGGACACTGCTCTTGGAGATAAGGTGAAATGCTTGATATTTTTAAAATAATAAAAGCTATTTCTGGATGTACATGTAAATGACAGGTGCTGTTGTTTTGGTCTATTTCATGTATGTTTATGAGGCCTGTTGTGAAATCATCTAGAAATTGCCGACAGATGTAAAAAGCACTAAAATATATGAAATTCAAAAGAATCTCTTGCATCTGTTTCACTTCCAGTATATTTACTTCTATACTGAAGATTTTTATGTATGAAATTGTAAGTAGTTTAAATAACCTGAAAATTGCATGCTTGGTTATCATGCCTGTAGACAGTACTTAAGTTTTTCAGAAATACCGTAGATTAGATATAGTTCACAACACTTCTGTTTCATGATTTAGTAGTCAGCACTCTAAATTACTCTAAGACACGTCAAGTGTTTACGACTTATAATGGGTACATAGTGCTGGTTGGTAAACACGCCTGCTTTAAACTTTCAAATTCCAGTCTGCAAATACTGAAAACAAAAGTATTGTTATTATTACGTGTTTAATAAACAAGTATAAATGTAATATTTATATAAAGAGAATTGACAGCAAAAGTGTTTTGATTTTATACGACAGTCTTTTGACAATTATTGATCATTGGAACACGTGTTTAATGTAATCTTTTTTTTTCTATTTTTAGATTGAGAAGGCAGTTATTTCCGAGAGGTTGTCTGAGTCACCATGTGCATTGGTTGCCAGTCAGTTTGGCTGGTCTGGTAACATGGAGAGAATTATGAAGGCTCAGGCATACGCTAAATCTCAGGACCCGTCTCAACAGTAAGTATCAGTCCAATTCTGCAAAATCATTCATATTCTGTGCGGTGGGGACTAATTTTCGTGGATTTTGCAGTTGCATCAGCATGTTAATTTAACCCTAGACTATAAAATGCTTATATAATTAAATGTTGGCTTGGATAGATCTGTGCACCTGGGGTCTTCCTCCACCATCAAAGCTGGAACGTCGCCATATATGACCAAATTGTGTTGGTGTGACAAACCCAATAAAATAAATAGATGGATAGATCTGTGTATGATATTTAAAAAAAAACAGTGAATATGAATCTGTTAAATTTATTGAGTAATATGTAGAGGATATTTGTTTGTTTTTCATGAATATAGAATATATTTTGGGAAGTGAAATAATTTCTATATTTCCAGGAGTACATATTAAAATGTGAAATTTGTCTCACTTGAGCAAGATGTATTTCATATTAAAAAAAGGTTCTTTATTGATGGAAAACAAGTAAAAAATTAACCAAAAATATGTGATATTTGCAGTGTGAGTGATATGGAGTATATTTCACTAATAAACCCCACAAAAAATACATAAAATGTATATGTTGTAATTGTGCCTTTGGCGTCTGTCAAAATTTTTTTTTTTTTTTTTCCAGATATTATGCATCACAGAAAAAGACTTTAGAAGTTAACCCAAGACATCCTTTAATAAAAGAACTTAAAACAAGAGTAGAGGTAAGGCTGTAAATTATTGGCCAGAGATAGAACTGATCTCCTTGGCGACTGCTGCTTTAAGACATATTGTATACCAGGGCTTTTTCTTGATTGACTTTTTAACTGGTATTGGTCATACTCATAATTGAAAAAAAAACAACACCTCGCTCCCTCCCTCTCTCAAACTTGAAATTTCCGACAATTATTGGACTTTCTAAAAGTGTGACAAATATTGGTCTATTGATACTTGTATAGAAGTGCAAGTTATTATAAAGAAACAAGTTTCTGTAAGATAGAATTATGCAGTTTGTTAGTATTAAGATTTCTGGATTGCCATCTCCTTCCACACCATCCACCAATTTTGACCAAAGTGCAGTAAGAATTCCTAAAGCCAAGGGAATGGGTCATTTTCCCCTAATACTGAAAATAAAAATAACGTGTTGCTTTCGTAGTTTTAACAAAAATGCTGGTTCTAGCACTGTTGTTCTTCCCCATTACGGGTTTTCCTGTAAATATTTCGCGCCCTCAATGCGAAACTAGTCTTATCTGCTTCTATTTCTATATACACTTAGACTAGTTTCGCACTGAGCCCTCGATTTGCAGCTGTTTTGAAATAACAGATCAAAAGCACCTTGCTAAATTTTACTTATGAATACAACTTTTTAATTTTTTCAGGCTAACGCAGATGATACAACAGCTAAAGATCTTGCTGTTGTTATGTTTGAAACAGCTACTTTAAGATCAGGATATTCTGTACCAGATTCGGCAGAATTTGCCAGCAGAATTGAAAGAATGCTTCGAGTAGCTATGGATGTTGATTTAGATGCAAAGGTATTAAAGCATAAAGTATTTTTGTAATGTAAAATCATTAGTTTATTGCATATTTCTTTTTTTTTTTTTTTTTTTTTTTTACATTAATTATAGACTAAAGTTTCTCTTACATACATTTCAAACCAGTACTTGCATTTAAGTGTTGATGGTGTGGGCTCCAACCTACTGCCTGCAGGATAGGTTCTATAATCAAACTCTGTACTGCACAACTGTGCCTTTCTTTTAATGATATTCCGTGGGTCTCTGTGGCAGAGTGGTAACGGTTGCTGACCAGATCATTTGCCCCTCGCCGATTTGGGTTTGATACCTTTGTTGGGGTGTAGAACTTCCCATGTGAGGATGCCATCCAGCTGGCTTGCTCACGGGAGGTCGGTGGTTCTACCCAGTGCCCCTCCTGCCTGAAATAATACCTGTAGAGCCATCTGTGGTCTTCCTCCACTATCAGAAACTGGAGAAGTTGCCATATGACTTACACTGTATCGGTGTGACTTTAAATCCAACAAAAACAAAACAAATTTACTATCATTCGCACTGAAGTGGTTAAAAAACTGGCATGAAATTAAACTGATCCCAGGTTGAGGCAGAGCCAGAATTTGATGATGAACCAGCTGATGAAGATGAAGATACGGAAGAAGTTGCTGCTGATGAGGAAGGTGGTGATGATAAGGCAGATGATTCAGAGGAAAAGGTTAGTGATGTGTGACCATAGCTGTTCTTGGTTTTACAACAAACTTCATAGAACAAACTGTATAAATTTCTCTGTTTAACTTTTTGTGCAGCCTGCATCAATTTATGTTCTGGAAGCCAAATACCATTTTAATACTTAAAAACTATCAAAGGCACTATTAAATACTCAAAAATTTGCCCAAGTGATATTGCTCCGTCATTCCTCTTTTTGACATTTTATTAAAAGTAATTTCCTGTAAACGTTTTTATTTTTAATTCACGAATTTAGAAATGAGACAAATTGAAACTGAATGATCAGGAATTTGAAACTGGAACTTCTTAAAATACAATTACTAAGTACAGACTTTTCACGTCTTTATGATTAGACAAGTGAATGAACTGCTAGGCTGAAGGGTAACATAAAAATGTTACTGAACCAGTATGTTTGTTCTATGTGGTTTGATACAAAATAGCATGTAGATCAAGTTAGATAATAATGCAAATCATCATACCGGTTATATTTTAGTAATAATGTTACTCAGATGTATAATATAGATTTGATCCTTCGCAATTACTATTTTTTTTACTTTTCATGATATTACAGACCAAATTACTATTTTTTTTACTTTTCATGATATTACAGACCAATTATGTAGATGTTTTTGTTATAGCACTGATTTTATATCTTGTCAATTTATTGCATAAAAGTTGTTACAATTTCTGGTTTAGGAGATCCAGGTTGAAATGATGGATGGGGTATTTTGGATACTTTAAAGTAATGCACAAATGTTGAAAAAAGTTGAAATATGTTTCAATTTTCCATACAGTATTTACTGATTTATCAGATTTTACCCTGGATCTCTCAAGTTTAGTTGTGTTTTCTTCAAATGTATGATTAAAATAAAAATTGTGCTATTAACCACAGTTACTCCCCTTGTACCAAAGCTTCTTGCCTGTGTGTGTGTGTTTTAGTTATGCTCAGATAGAGTAACCAGGGCCTTTAATCAAATAAAAACTACAATATTATGAAAGGCCTTGATTTTTTTTCATTTTGGACTAAACTGTTTTTGTTCTTAATTTTGTAATGTTTGTAACAAGGAGATATAGCGATATACATGCAGCTTTAAAGTAAAGTGTCTAACCTTTAGAAAGTCCATAGAGGGACACAGAGTATATATATATGAGAAATTAGTTTGTCCGAGAGGGACACAGCAATATATTTATTAATTATAGGCTATAATTAACCATTCATGGACGGTTATTCATGAAAGAACTGATTGTTCATGTTCCATATTTAAATTCTTTTATATCTCCACCATAAAGGGCTGGATAGTCTCCATATGCCCTGTTGTTGTGTCGGTATTACATTAAACGCTTCCAAAAATTAGTTACTGCAGTAGGTGGAGCACAAGACTTAAGACTTGCGAGGTTCCAAATTTATCATGTTTTTCATGACGATTTGACAGACATCAGACTGTGTCTGAAAGAGTTCATCCTCCTACTTCTTTATCAGTTACTTGCTGAGAACTATCGGAAATGGTGCTTAATCCAGGTACACTAGATGGGTTAATTAACCTCGTTACAAAACAGAGATACTGTTGAAAAACATTTTGAAACCTAATTAAATGAGATAAACAATTTACATTGGTTCATTACTTTTGTTGTAAAACTAGACAAAAAATTTTGAAAATAGGTAAATATTTAGTATCTAAGAAAGAAATGTTTGAGCAAATTTTTGTGCATATTTATTCCCCTTGGTTGCTCTTCTGTGATTTTTAGTCACAAGTTACGAAATGTTGCATGTCCTGAACTTGAGTTCCATCTGTGTGACAGTTTGAATTGTTTTAGCATCGTGAACGTTGAATGAAGCACATCCATTATATTATTTTACCATAGAAAGTATTTTAAAAAAAACAACATTTTTCATTTTCCATTAAAAAATTTTCAAAATGGCATGACATAATGTTTTGGTTTAGACAAATGGCGAAATTCTCAATTGGGTGGTAAACCCAAATTTTTCAGTCATATATGCCAGCAAGCGTTCACATAAAACACATACACACATGTAACATTTTTGTTGGTGAAAATATGCATACACCAGGCAGGAGTTTTTTGCATACAAGGGGAGAGAATTCTTACTAAAGTTGATTAACTTCTCATGAATTCTCTCCCTTTTTCTCATTACAGACAGAAGAAACCCATGACGAGTTGTAACACTGGTTTTGTTTAGAGACACATTTTTATATCATCATTTATGGAAGGTCTTCTATCTGTGCTATTATCTTCGTTTTTCCATGAGAACTTTGTGTCATTTTTCATTAGAACTGCGTCATTTTTCCATGAGAATGGTTGCGTCATGACACCATTTTGTGTACATGTTTAACATGTTTGGGGAAAAAACGCTCTCAGTCACGTTTACACTGATCACAACGAGTATGAGACATAGATGACGGGCATATCTGCAGGCTGTGTAAGACTATGAAAAATCTCCACCAGTTTTAGTCACTCTATGTACTACAACTTTACCTTATTTACAACAGTTGAACTGAGAACATTCAATTTTGCATTCAAAGTTTCCATAGTCATTCTGGGAAATTGAGTAAGATTTTGACCTTAATGAAAGCTTTGTATTCATGTGATACTTGTAAATGTAAAGTTTTTTTGGCATTACTTACATAATTTGTTTGTTATACACGGGTTTAGGAGATTGAAGTCAGTATCTTTTGTTGCAAAAGTTAGCATATGTTAAAGTAAAAATTTCACAAATGACATATTTATGAATTACAGAATTTCGTTTCTTCTGTGAAATTAACTTGATTTTAAAGTTTGGAGATAAAATTGTAAAAAAGGCTACATCAGTGTTCTTCCAGTAAAAATATTGCATATTCATGATAGTGCAAATATTAAAACCATATCCAATTTCAAAATGTAACTGCAGAAAGATGTTGAATATTTCTCAGAAGTTCTGATTTTTATTATTTTTATTCAAGCTTGATCATTCATCAGAAATTGTCCCAAATAAACACCAATTTAACTATGGAATCATGAAAATATTGTCACAAAAGATACTGTACAGTAAATATATAAACTGAAAAAAAAACCACAATTATGTAGTTATAGTAACATGTTCACAATTATATGTATGTAATCATTTGAAGTACGCATAAAAGGCTCATTAAATCAGTATGTGATAGTTGTAAATAGAAATCGTGGTAATTTGAAAAAATGGTAAAATCTCAAAAAAAAAAAATCTAAAACCTAATATTTAAAGTTCAATAATCCGCATACCGCTGTATTTACTTGTACATTAAATGCTTTTTCATTTTCTTTTTTTTTTTTTTTTTTTTTTTTTTCATCAAAGTATTTTTCAAGTTCCCAATACCTTACATGAATCAGTGTCTGCACAGAATGGCATATTTCAAATTCACATCAGATTGTTCCATTTATGTTTAGTTTGGTCAAGTTTTTAAATTATTTTTATGTTGTAAAACCATTGTGCAGTTGTGAAGTAGTTTTTGCCAAACAAAAAATTATATATTTTGTACTTATTTTTTCTCTTCTTTTTTTTATTTTATTTTCTTGGCATAATTGAATTGATTTCTAAAGTATTCTAGAAAAGAGTCACAAAATAATTCTTGACTGCATGCTCAAGACTGACTATCCATTTAACATCAAGAAGTTCCAGAGGTACCCTTCGTGTTAAATCGGGCACAACTATAGAAACAAGCTTGGTTAGGGTGGCCGAGTGGTTACGGTCACTGACTTCAAATCCCTAGCCCCTCACCGATGTGGGTTCAAGCCTCACTCGGGACATTGAATTCTTAAGGGAAGCCATCCAGCTGGCTTACGGATAGTCGGTGGTTCTACCCAGGTGCCTACCTTTGATGAAGTAATGCACGGTGGGGCACCTGGGATCTTCCTCCACCATCAAAGTTGGAAAGTCACCATATTACCTGTTATTGTCGATGCGACGTTAAACCCAACAAAAACAAGCTTGGCTAGGTCAGTTTTTAAGCACAGGACCAAGAATACATGGCGTATGGTCTTATTAATATGACAAATTGGCAGAAGACCCAGTGTCTCAAGTGGTTTTTCCTCCACCTCTGATTGATGAGGGGAATTTGGTTATTTGTTGAGGTCAGGTAGGTGCAGAATCATCGAGAAACACTGATTAGGTGTACTGATCATCATTACATTACCGAAATACAGCATTTAACAAAATCAAACTTACTTAAGAAGGAGAGTTACTTTAAAAAAAATACAATCAAAAGCAAAGGTTGTTGCAACGACTTAGAATTAATTTTTTACCAAAGTCAGACTGAAACATTTATCAAGAGGTTGTTATGCAATCACTCTATTGCAACCATGGCTCTTGAGTGTAAAGTTAGTAAAACTGTAAAAATTTAAATCTCCATTTTAGTCCACAACTTCAAGTTTCCCAGATTCTTTGATTTGGGACATAAATTTTCCGTTGTGTGTTTAAATTATCCTTTGTGGTCTTTAATGTAGTATGTATAGGTGATAAAAATTGAGCCGTGCCATGGGAAAACCGCCATAGTGGCTTTGCGACCAGCATGGATCCTGATCAGACTGCGCTAATGCGCAGGCTGGTCTGGATCCATGCTGGTCACAAAGCCACTATGTTAGTTTTTCTCGTGGCGCGGCACAGATGTATGTGCATGGTAAATTTGTTCATCAGTCAGTATAAGTGAACTTACTCAAATAGTTTACCAAAGACATATATACATTCATGAGCTTACTAAATCGGTTCCTTTAAGGAAAAAAATACTGCAGTTTACTACAAAGGCTAGGATAGAAAAAGTAGAGATTGTGTGCGAAACCAAACAATGTATTTTTGCCATGTATGCACCTCTGTGAATATAGGGGATGGTGTTCATTTACTTATCAGACAAAACCTTTAGTTACTCGGTTAGCTATAGGTCATCTGATATTCACGATATACACCGTTTATGTGTTAAGTTTGCTACACGTTTAATTTATTCATTGTCACCAAACAAAGCAGCTTACACTGTTGTGAACTTTTAAACTCTATTTTTGTACCAAAAAAGTTGCAAATGTTTATTTTGCAAAGAGAAGTAGTGCTATATAAATCGGCATTGTCGGATACCATTCCATTAGAACGATATATTAAGTATTTGTTGTTGACACTATCTCCAACTTCTGTTTCATACAGCATTCATTTTCAAATACTACTGGTTGCATCTTGATTAAAATGTTGACATTTAATGTGTTATGGATGGACATACTTTTTCACATATAAATGTGGTTAAAGTATTTTATTTTTTTTTGTAAAAAGGTGTTTTTACTGGTCTGAGTAAATGATACTTGAATAGAAGTTAGCCTAGTAGTGTTTGAGAAATAATTGACATTGTTCGTTTATGAAATATGATAATAAATTATGTGAAACCAAAGATATATCGTATGTTGTATGTGTGATTTTCTTGTTCAGTCCAGAACTTCTAAACCTCATGAAGGATATTTATGAAACTTGGATGAAATGACCATCTCGTCAAGACTGGGTACAGAAACTATGTTCCAATTCTGCCTACACAAGGTCAAGGCCATAGTCAAAGGTCGTGTGTTTGAGATTGGCTCCATATCTTCTTAACCACTTAAAGGATATTTACGAAACTTGGATGAAATGATCATTACATTAAAATGTTTGTTCCAAGTGGGCCTGCCAGAGGTCAAGGTCATCATTAATAAAAAATAAAATAAAAAACAAGTGTTCACTCCGTAACTTTGTATACCATCCATCCTGTAGTAAAGGTCCTACTTGGTAGGTTGGTCTTTGGCATTGATACATAGTACCTTTTAAAATATTGGAATTTTGAATGCTATATTATAATAGAGTTCCACTATGATGGAGTAGTTTTTAGCCAGGTTTTAAACTGGTTATTAGATTGGTGAATGTCGTTGGGCGAGTGGCGTCGACTTCTGAAGGAACCAGGTCAAGGTCACACTTAGAGGTCAAAGGTCAAATTCAAGAATTACTTTGTCTAGAGAATATCTTCTTCATGCATGGAGGGATTTTGGTGTAACTTGGCACAATTGTTCACCATCATGAGGCGGAGTGTCATGCACAAGAACTAGGTCTAAGGTCAAGGTCACACTTAGAGGTCAAAGGATACAAGAATGAAAAGTTTGTCCAGATCATTTCTTCTTCATGCATGGAGGGATTTCGATGTAACTTGGAACAAATGTTCACCACCATGAGACGGAGTGTCATGCACAAGAAACAGTCCCCAAGTCTAAGGTCAAGGTCACAGAGGTCAAATTCAAGAATGACTGTGTCTGGAGAATATCTTCTTCATGCATGGAGGAATTTTGTAACTTGGCACAGTTGTTCACCACCATAAGACAGAGTGTCATGTGCAAGAACCAGGTCCCTAGGTCTAAGGTCAAGATCACACTTAGAGGTCCAAGGATACAAGAATGAAAAGTTTGTCCGTAGCATTTCTTCATGCATGGAGGGATTTTGATGTAACTTGGCACAGTTGTTCACCACCATAAGACGGAGTGTCATGTGCAAGAACCAGGTCCCTAGGTCTAAGGTCAAGGTCACACTTAGCCAAAGGTTACGTACAAGACTGACTTCTTCATGTATGGAGAGATTTTGATGTAACTTGGCACAACTGTACACCTAATTGTACACCATCACGAGATGGAGTGTCATATGCAAAAACCAGGTCCCTAGTTTAGAATTACTTCCCTTTGTTGTTACTATAAATAGTTTATATTGTAACTTTTTAGCTCACCTGAGCAATGCTCGGGGTGAGCTATTGTGATCACAGCAGTTGTGATAAAAGACATCTCTTCCAAAACCACTGAATGGATTTTTATGAAACTTGGCATGGATGTTCCGCTACCAAAGTTGTTCAAATGGTTGCACATAGAAACAATTATGGCTAGGGCCTTGATGTTTGGCATGTGATATCAGATTTGTAATTTCTACAGTAATTATTCAAGTTATTGCCCTAGGTTCAAAAATGTGTATGAAATGTATATAATATAAGCAAACATAGAAGAAAACTGCCTTGTACACAGGTGAGCGCTTTAGGTTCAATGACCCTCTTGTTTATTACTGGTTGCAGGGAGAAATCGAGACCAATTTTATGTAGTACAACATGCATGTTACATCCAATTTTGATCTGTCTCTGGATTTTTGTGTGATATTTGGGGTCACCGTTCATAAAAGTAGAAAAATGGTTTCCATTCAATATTTTTAGTTTGTACACCTATTGTTAGCAAACTGTGTGTGTAGATTTTTATCAAACACAAAGGTTTGGACTATATTTGGGAGTCTCTCGGCTCAAGGTCACTGTTACAAAAAATAGAAAAATGGTTTCCACTCAATAACCCTAGTTTGGAATGAGATAACTTTATTAACCTGCTGAGCTTGAAAGTTCCTCTATGGCTTAGTGGTCTTGAGCATTGAGCATAAGAAGTGTTTTGTGCTGTGAAACAGATGGATCAGGATTCAGATCCCACTGAGGGCCTAACTTTTTAGCTCACCAGAAGGTGAGCTTTTGTGATCATCTGTGCGTGCGTGTGTCAACAATTTCTTGTCTGCATGATAGTGGTTTCATTTATGATTTTATTTTAACCAAACTTGCACACAACTTGTATCACCGTAAGATCATGGTTCCTTTCTTGAACTGGCCAGATTCCTTTATGGGTTCCAGAGTTACGGCCCCTGAAAGGGTCAAAATTAGCTATTTTGACCTTGTCTGCACAATAGCAACTTTATTTTCGATTTGATTTTTACCAAACTTGCACACATTTTGTATCACCATAAGATCTTGGTTCCTTTCTTGAACTGGCCAGATTCCTTTATGGGTTCAAGAGTAATGGCCCCTGAAAGGGCCAAAATTAGCTATTTTGACCATGTCTGCACAATAGCAGCTTCATTTATGATTTTATTTTAACCAAACTTGCACACAACTTGTATCATCATAAGATCTTGGTTCCTTTTTAGCTCATCTGATTTTTTGAAAAAAAATGATGAGTTATTGTCATCACTTGAGCGGTTGTCGGCGTCGGCGTCGGCGTCGGCGTTGCCTGGTTAAGTTTTATGTTTAGGTCAGCTTTTCTCCTAAACTATCAAAGCTATTGCTTTGAAACTTGGAATACTTGTTCACCATCATAAGCTGACCCTGTATAGCAAGAAACATAACTCCATCTTGCTTTTTGCAAGATTTATGGCCCCTTTTGTACTTAGAAAATATCAGATTTCTTGGTTAAGTTTTATGTTTAGGTCAACTTTTCTCCTAAACTATCAAAGCTTTTGCTTTGAAACTTGGAATACTTGTTCACCATCATAAGCAGACCCTGTACATCAAGAAACATAACTCCATCTTGCTTTTTGCAAGAATTATTGCCCCTTTTGGACTTAGAAAATCAGTTTTCTTGGTTAAGTTTTATGTTTAGGTCAGCTTTTATCCTAAACTATCAAAGCTATTCCTTTAAAACTTGCAACACTCGTTCACCATCATAAGCTGACCCTGTACAGCAAGAAACATAACTCCATCCCGCTTTTTGCAAGATTTATGGCCCCTTTTGGACTTAGAAAATATCAGATTTCTTGGTTAAGTTTTATGTTTAGGTCAACTTTTTCTCTTAAACTATCAAAGCTATTGCTTTAAAACTTGCAACTCCTGTTCACCATCATAAGCTGACCCTGTACAGCAAGCAACATAACTCCATCCTGCTGTTTGCAATAATTATTGCCCCTTTTGGACTTAGAAAAATCATTTTCTTGGTTGAATATTATGTTTAAGTCAACTTTTCTCATAAACTATCAAAGCTATTGCTTTAAAACTTGCAACAGTTTTTCACCATCATAAATGGACACTGTACATCAAGAAACATAACTCTCTCCTGCTTTTTGCAAGAGTGATGGCCCTTTTTAGACTTAGAAAATCATCGGTAGGACAATATTTATATTATAAAAAAAAAATCAGATGAGCGTCAGCACCCGCAAGGCGGTGCTCTTGTTTTAACTGGCAGCCCCATGTGGTTCTGGGACGATCTGTGTATGAAAAGAATTGGAACCACTGCCTTACCCTTGCATGATCGTAAGAGGTGACTAATAGGGTCTTAACATTTGGTTTTGCTGTAACTCTGTGATTCCAGCAGGTATGCAAATTTTGATTCCATACCTCATGTTTTTATTACAATGTAAATGGGATGTGAAACCAAAATTTGTAGTCCTGTTTGGTGCCATATAACCTATACTGTGTTGGTGCGCCGTAAAACCCAAATAAATAAATAAATTCTTTAACTGGCGAGATTCCTTTACGGGTTCCAGAGTGATGGCCCCTGAAAGGGCCAGAATTAGCTATTTTGACCCTGTCTGCACAATAACAGCTTCATTTATAATTTGAATTTAATCAAACTTGCCCAAAACTTGTGTCACCATAAGATCTCTGTTCCTTTCTTGAACCGGCCAGATCCCCTAATGGGTTCCAGAGTTATGGCCCCTGAAAGGGCCAAAATTAGCTATTTTGACCTTGTCTGCACAATAGCAGCTTCATTTATGATTTGATTTTAACCAAACTTGCACACAACTTGTATCACCACAAGATCTTGGTTCTTTTATTGAACTGGCCAGATTCCATCATGGGTTCCAGAGTTATGGCCCTTAAAGGTCCAAAATTGGCTATTTAACCAGGTTTTCGTTCAACAAAAACCTTAGTTATTAGATTGGGGTATGTCGTTGGTCGGGCGGGCGGCGGCGTCAAACTGGTGTTTCCGGTCAATAACTCTTGTTTAGGTAAAGATATTTGAATAAAACTTGGTATGTATGTAGCTTATATCAAGACAAAGGCTGGGATTGATTTTGGGGTTTCTGGGGTCAAGGTCAAGGTCACTGTTACTTAAAATAGAAAAAGCGTTTCCGGTCAATAACTTAACTTAGGAATGAGCTATCATGATGAAACTTGGTGTATAGAAAACTTATATAAAGTTGTAGCTTGGGATTGATTTTGGGGTTTCTGGGATCAAGGTCAAGGTCATTGTTACTAAAAATAGGGTTAGGGTTAGGGGTTAGCGTTAGGGTTGTGCTTTAAAGTGGGATTGATTTTGGGGTTTCTGGGATCAAGGTCAAGGTCATTGTTATTAAAAATAGGGTTAGGGTTAGGGTTGTGCACTGTGATTCAGTATACTTTTTTATTCTTATGAAAAGTGTTGAAAACCTGGTTTCGTGGCATTGCCGCGTTTCTTGTTTGGCTTTTGCAGCCATATAGAGACTTCATTTATGGTTTTATTTGATACAAACTTCCAAAATATCTTCAACAACAAAAAATCTTGTATTCCATGACAAATCAGATCCAATCGTAGGTTCCAGAGTTATTTTATATCTGATTACCTCCCCTGATTGTAATCAGAATGGATTTATATCAGTAAGAACTTATAGGACTTATTTGAAATTTCATTATTGTCATTAGTTGGACTGAGCCAATAAGGGTAGATAACTATGGACTGATTTTATGCCAAATTACCTCCCTTCATTTCAAATTAAAATGGGTATATCTCCGTAACTAATGAAGATACTGATCTGAAATTTCATTTATGTCAACAGATTTGTTTGGCAGATCCTTCTTTTGTTCACTTACAATAAAAAAAATTTTTAATTACTTCCGTGTTACGTTACTTTAAATAACTTATTTTTAGTAACTTTTTATTATTGGCCGTAGGGAAAATCAGAGACCATTTTTCTGTGGTACAACATTGATGGTACCTTCAATTGTTAGGTGTATTTTGACATATCTGTACCTTGTAAGATTTTTTTTCTTTTTGGTTAAATTTCTTCCCTTTGTTGTTCCTGTCCTTTTGACCTAGATATTTTTTCTGAGGACCTTCTTGTCCTCAAGTGCAATGATAACAGGTGAGCGATATAGGGCCATCATGGCCCTCTTGTTTGTATATGTGTGATAAAAAAGTCGTTATAATGCCATTTATCGCATAGTGCGGCAATTTTCCTTTGATCTTTGCAGCATGTTATACATAGTAACACACATTATTACTACAAAACTGTGCTGATATCTTACAAAACTGTTGCGATATATATCAACACAGAAATCTCTATGGAGTTTCATAAGAAAAAAAGTGTTCCGATATATATCAGCACAGTAAAACTGTTCCGATATATATCGGAACACTTTTTCTCTGTTGAGGTCCTATCAAGGGAGTATAATTTTTTCCTTTCAAAGAAAAGATGATTTTAGCTCCAATATACAGTTCACAGAGAAAGAATTGTCACAAACACCTACATTTATAAAGTAAAAGAATAAATAAACTAGAATATTTCAAAAACTTGATAGTTATTGCCAAATTCAGAAATACATGAAATATATGAAATTCTGAGATTTCTCAAATGTTTCTTTTTTTATTTTTTTACAAACAAAACAATAAGTTTTACAATATGTCTGGCCAATGAAATGCAAAGATTTAAAACCAATGCAGAAATTTGTTGGGTACTTTTATCTGGGGAACACATTTTCTAAAACAAAAGTTTTAGTGTTTCAGTCAGCGAGGTGCAGAAAGGGAATCAAAATAGTAAAAGTAATAATAAACAAATTTAAATGAAAATAATATATAAATTTTAATGATAAACTATGCGATAAAACAGTTATAATATGTAGTGCTCGTGTGTTACCAGGCTGTATCAGAGCTAGGGGTACAACTCGTTATTTTTCTCTTCACATATCTGTCTCGGCCTACCGGCCTCGACGGTATGTGCAGAGAAAAATACCCTCGATGTACCCCTAGCTCTAATATATCCTGGTAACACACTCTCACACATACTATAACTAGTACTTAGTCAAGGTCATTGTCATGGTTACTAAAAATAGATTTTTTCACTATGATCATCAAAAAGGGGATTTCAAGTTTATAGTTTTTAGTCAGGATTGACTTACTGTTGCCAAATTTGATGGCTTATATTAAACAAGAGCTGTCGGAGGACAGCAACGCTCAACTATTCAACAGCCTTGTCAATTGAATGAATACAAAAGTCGAAAAGGGGGCATAATTTTGTAATAATTCGAAACAGGGTTATGGAACCTGCACAGTGCTTATCAGCTTATGATAGTGGACAAGTGTATGAAGTTTCAATCAATTCCCATAAGTGGGTACTGAGATTCCAGCTTATAAGAATTTAACCCAAAACTGCTAAGTTGAAAAAGGGGCATAATTTTGTAAAAATGCAAGTAGAGTTATTAAACCTTTGCAATGCATGTCATATGACAGTGAACAAGTGTGTGAATTTTCAATCCTTTCCCATTAGTGGATACTGAGATACCAGCTTACATACTAAAACGTAACCAAAAACTACTAAGTCGAAAAAGGGGCATAATTTTGACAAAATGCAAAGTAGAGTTATGGGTCCTGCACGATGCATGTCAGACCATGACAGCGAACAAGTGTGTGAAGTTTCAATCCATTCCCATTAGTGGATACTGAGATACCAGCTTACATACAAAAACTGCTAAGTGGAAAAAGGGGCATAATTTTGAGAAAAAACAAGAGAGTTATGGGACATCCTTAGTGCATGTCAGATGATGACAGTGAACAAGTGTGTGAAGTTTCAATCCATTCCCATTAGTGGGTACTGAGATACCAGCTTACATACAAAATCTTAACCAAAAATTTCTGAGTCGAAAAAGGGACATAATTTTGTAAAAAAAGAAAGCAAAATAGAGTTATGGAACCTGTGCAGTGTAAGTCAGTTTATCACAATGAATAAGTGTGTGAGGTTTCAATCCATTCCCACTGAGATACCAGCTGACATACAAAAACTTAACCAAATCGGGACGCCGGTGCCGACGCACGGGCAAATCCAATAGCTCTACTATTCTATGAATAGTCGAGCTAAAAATGGCTTTCTATTGTATTTTCAGTCAGTGTTACTAAAAATAGAAAAATGGTTTATACTCTGTATCATTATTTTGGGTACACCTATTGTCAGCAAACTTTGTGTTTAGGTTTATCAAAGAATCATTAATTAAACATGGCAGTGGCACGTCTACTTTTCTTGTATCTTCACTTCTGAATGGCACGATTGAATGCAGTTAGATATGTATAATAACATGACCCTTTTTATCTCACCTGACAAATTCTTGTGAACACGATAGAGACCACATTTTGCAATCGATTTGAATCAAATGTGCACACAACTTTTATGGCCAGATCCCATCATGGGTTCCAGAGTTATGGCCCCTGAATGGCCAAAATTTGCTATTTTGGCTTTTGCAGCCATATAGAGACTTCATTTATGGTTTGATTTGATACAAGCTTGCAAACTATCTTTAACAACAATAGGTTCCGGAGTTACGGCCCCTGAAAGAGCCAAAATTTGTTAATTTTTACCATGTGAACGTGATAGAAGTTACATTTTACGTTCGATTTTAACCACACTTACACACAAAAGTTACAATATGATCTCGGTTCCTTTTAAAAACCAGCTAGATTCCATCATGGGTTCTAGAGTTGCTGCCACTGAAAGGGGCAACATTTTCTATTTTGGCCCTTTCAGCCATATAGAGGTTTCATTTAGGCTTTGATTTGATGCAAATTTGCACAGAATGTTTTTCTTCATAATCTCTAGGCCAAATTCGAAACTGGGTCATGTGGGGTCAAAAACTAGGCCAAATCAAAGGAAAAGCTTGTTAACACACGAGAGGCCACATTTATGACCTTATCTTCATGAAACTTGGTCAGAATGTTAATCTTGATGATTCCTATGCTAAGATTAAAACTGGGTCATATAGGATCAGAAACTAGATCATCCGGTCAAATCAAGGAAAAGCTTGTTAACACTCTTGAGGCCACATTTATGACCATATCTTCATGAAACTTGGTTAGAATGTTTATCTTGATGATTCCTAGGCCAAGTTTGAAACTGGGTCTTGTGGGATCAAAAACTAGATCACTCGCTCAAATCAAAGGAAAAGCTTGTTAACACTCTAGAGGCCATATTTATGTCCCTATCTTCATGGAACATGGAAAGAATGTTTATCTTGATGATTGCTAGGCCAAGTTCGAAACTGGGTCATGTGGGGGTCAAAAACTAGGTCACCACTCAAATTTAAAGAAAAGCTAGGTAACACTAGAGGCCACATTTATGACCCTATCTTCACGAAACTTGGTCTGAATGTTTATCCTGATGATTCCAAGACCAAATTTTACAGGTGAGCGATATAGGGTCATCATGACCCTCTTTTTTAAATAATCTGTTGGCGTGATGCAAAGTTTGAAAACCTGGTTTTCGTGGAATACCCACATTTTTTTGTTAGACATTTATCTGTGGTACATTTTTAGCTTTCCTTTCCTGCTGGGGTGAGGTATTGTGATTACTCACTGTCCTTCCACACTTCTATAAGGCGTAAAAAAAATTGTTTGTTTCCGGTATCCCGACCTACCCTAAATTTTTGGCCCGACCCTAAATGTTTTTATTGCCTTGGAGAATTTTTTTTTCAACTTTTTCACAAAAAGTTGCAAAACTGCACTTTTTCTGCTTTAAACATGGCCAGTGATGTTAGAAATCAACTTACTGATGCTCTAAAGGCATAACCCCCTTATTTGTAATCATTTTTTGACACAAAAATAATTTCCGAAAAGTCTCCCTTAATAAAAAAAATTCCAAAAAAAATATTTTTCCGACCTACCTACCCTAATTTTTTTGAGCATGTTACCGGAAACAAAGAATTTTTGTTTTAGGCCTAATAACGTTTTTTTCAAATGACATCTCTGAAACCTTTTGTTGAAGTTGATGAAATTTAGCCTGGATGTTTTTTAATGGTTTCTTACCAAAGTTGTTCAAACAATTCCTTTCCATGCAAAATTCTAGTTGCCATGGGGAATTAGAAGGAGAAACTTTAACGGTCAAAATTAGTTCCGCATAGCTCTATGTAGTGAATAAAAACATACATTTTCATGAGTTTATGACAACGCCATTATGAGAAAGGTGTTCCGTGTAATAAAAAAGCCGATGTACTGCGAAATTAAAAGCTTGAAATAACCCTGTAAATATACATTAAAGCTTTTGCATTAGTCAAGGTACAAACAACAACAAAAAAAGGAGCGAAATTCTATTACAAGGCCTGTTTAAGACAAATTTTAAGGATGGTAAAACTTCCGACATTTTTAAAACGTTGTAATACACAGCTGTTTTTTGTGGGGTTTTTTTTTCAGAGAGAATTAATGATCAAACACATAATTAGTCAAAGGTTCCACCGACTTAACTGCGAGCACCATTTTTTCATCAGATTTCAATCAAACTCTCAGAATACATTTCGAAGATAACGTAGTATTAAACTAGGATCCGGCATAAACGAACCTGATAAAAACAACTAATAAATACATTTTGTAGATTTTTTTCAAAGAACATTTTTTTTTTTCATTATCTAACATATCTGTTCTTCAATGTAAATACTCGATCAATTTCAGCGTGTCAAAGGTTTTAATACTGTTGAATATACCGGATTGACCAGATTGTTTTATTTAATCTTTTGGTTTTATTACCTCCCTTGATGGCTCTAACTATAACAGTTCATGAGCAATAGTAAAAATAGTGCTTTTCTTACCAAAGTACGCATAACAGCTATTTGAAAAGCTGTGTAATCTGTTTCGAAGATAATTTTTTAAGCATTATGGACCTTTAAGGCATGGCAGGATAAATGCTTGACCAATTTCAAACTGGTATTGAAAAATAAGAACCAAGAACGAATTAAATTTCATAACAAAATGGTTTAATTTTCGCTACATAGAATATCGAGGGTTCAACGCAATAAGGGCGTATCTACATATGATTATTATATGTAGATACGCCCTTATTGCATTGAACCCTCGATATATGAAATTGACACATGTAACTAAAAATTTTTACAAATTTTTACATTTACCTTTTTTTTTTCTTTTTTTTTATATGTGAGAAAATTTCTTAGATATAATAATAAGTGCATCTTTTATCATATTTTTGAACGGACTTTTTCCTTTTTTATTGCTGTAAAAGTAGCTTATACCATATACATCAGAACGAAAACATAGAAACCGTGTGTATCCATACTCTTTTCAGCGATATTTAGATATTTTTCGGCGACGCCGTCTAAATTCGTTTTCGTTACCTATGCCACGTGACTTCTGTTTGCAAATCAAACTACTTGATAACGCATTATAGATAGTTTATCAAAATGGAAGATTTATGTTACACTCTGCCTGATTGGACGAGAGTGTCAATTTCTTTCACTCTGTTGATTGTGCTACGCTGAGTGAAATGTAGACAAAGAGTTTATCCTAAACTACGCTGTTCACAGTTTTAAAGTTAACTTTGGCTCAGTATATTTAGCAAGAATATTGATATATCTCAAAATGATAAGTAAGTTTAATAAATATGATAAAAACCTGTTCAAATACCAACATATATCAAATTAAAGAAAGAGCTGAATACGGTCTGCGTATCACATGAATAAGGGTGTGATACGAGTCTTTTATGTAGAGAAGTGCTTTTTAAAAGATTTTCCTTGCTACAATTGTCGTCTGTATATGAAAAGGTTTCTTGCTTTTGTGACTTATTCAGATTGCATATTAAAATGAGCACTTGTTTGCTTTAATATATTTGTTATAAATTATTTAACTGATTTATTGAATATTTTTCTTTAGTATGGTATGCAAATATTGAACTCAGTTGAAATCTGTTTTATTATATATATGCTATATAATGACTGAATCTCATTACACTGAAATGAAGGTACGCTGCATACAGTTTATCTATGTGATATGACTATGGTCAAACTTTGCTTATGAAATAGAAATATTGAAATAATTACAATTGTATGTTTTGCTTGACCTTCACTTTTTTTATAGGTGTGACGTCATTGTCCAAAGATTCATGAATAGCGAATATGCTATTTGTTAAAGCGGGATCAGTTGGCCTATTTTAGAAATAAATAAAAATAATAACTAAAAAAATCCTTTGATTTTTTCTCATGTATTCTAATCAAACTTGATTTGTAGCATCTTTATGAGGCCTGCAGCCAACTTTGTTCAGCTGGGACATTTGACCCCTTTTAGGGGCTGCTAGAGCTAAAACTAGAAATGCCTTTATACAGCGTCTCATGAACAGCTTGGTGGATCTTTGTCATACTTGGTCTGGAACATCATTATAAGGTCCTCTTCCAAATTTATTTATATAGGAACTTGGGCCCTATTAGGGACCACTATAGCTAAAAGTAGATATGCCTTTCTTCTCATTAATCACTAAAATGTAATGGATTTTTATCAAACTCGATGTGTAACAATATCGTAAGGTCTCCTGCTATTTTGTTACAAATGGGGATAGGGACCAATTCAGCTAAAAATATAAACACGTTTAATGACCTCTTCTCATGAACCGCTTCATGAATCTTCATCAAACTACTGCTGTAATTATTCGTCTAAGGATAAACGAAAAAAATTGCAACCCTACGAAACCTTTGCGAAAAATCAAAAGAGAACCATTTAAATTGTTAAAGTGCGGTGTTTAGTTTTGCAATTTGACAAATGTTAGATGAAAGATGAATGTTAGTTGAAAAATTCATAAACTTCTTTCCTTATTACAATTCGCCGACTATCATTTTTAAAGATATTTCTTGTTTTGATTTGGTTTCATTTTTGCCAGAGGTCATTACTCTACTATCTACTTCAAATGTTTAGATGAGGGTGATACTGCGCCGCCATGACTCTCTTCAATTTATCATGGGAACGCTGAAATTTTACCTCCCCTGACGATAGCTCTTCTTTAAATTAAGGGAATACCACTGCAGAGGTGTCAAAATAACTTAACCAAAGAAACATTTTCTTTATACACTCAAGGAGTTTAGAAACGCCTCGTCCACATAGGGCAATTAATTCATTCTTGCAACATTTATTGAATTATTTTTACGTTCATTAATTAAATCTGATCCGATATAGTGGTTTCTTATGCGGAAATAAGCGTGACAGTTACCGCCTGAGCACGTGTAGCTCGTGCTGTAATTCACGTTATACAAAATCTACAGCGTGCATTAATTAAGAAATAATTTATAGCAAAAGAGTGTTTTAACACTATTTATGCACGATGGGCGGTTATACGTCGGGCGTAATAATTTAAATTATTTGTACGACTTATTACCATTACCGCCCGGGTGTGTAAATGATGTTTAAACACGCTTTTGCTATGAATTATTTCAATTCTAATATGCCTTTAATCTGAAACAGTAGATAAAATATAGTAGCGCTCTTTCTTGGTCGCAACAAAAACTTTGACGTCATTCTAGCATAAGTGTGTTTTAACAGAGACAGGCATATTAGAATAAAAATTAAATGTTATTACATGTTGAAGCCGGTAACAAACTAACAATAACATTTTTATCAAAATTTCCCGACTTTTTTCATTTTAAGAGCTATTCATTAAAATCAGACTTTTATTCTTCTCAGTGAAGTATGCGTTCCTCAAAATCTTTTATTGAAACGCTACAAAGCAAAAATGTCAAACTCCATTCAGCGATACCGGTACCGGAGAGTCGCCAAAATTATACTGGACAAACTGCGGCTCTATGGTTTCGCGTTTGACACCACCATTATGTCCACGTCACTTACATCGGTGTGTTGCAACATAAAATCAATTTATCCTTTTAATGTGTATTGACTTATGTGCTTAAAGTATCAGTCACACTACATCGTATAGCGTTAACCGACGCCAAACGAATAGAAAAATTGCGGCAGAAAGTTATCCGGTGACGAAAGGCATCCCCCACTGCTGCTCGTTGCTCTCGCGATCGGTGTATGGGGCGCATAATACGCACAATGACCGCAAGATTAACGCATATTATAAAGGACGAACAACGTTCAATTAACGGATATCACCGTACTAGTAACGGACTTGTACCGCGTAAAACGTAAGCGCAACGCATGAGAAACTAACAAAACGTTCTGGTCAGTTATCGTCCGTTGAACATACGTTACATCCGTTGCATGTCCGGTAGTAGTCCGGCCGTGAATCAGGTCTACCGGACAAGAACGAATGCGAACCGGAAAAGAACGGATGCGAACCGGTCAAGTACAGAATAGGGAACGCACGAGTAACGAACAAAAGGCATATCAGCGCATTGCTAATTTGCTACTGTACAACTTTGTCCGGTGGTGTACGTTCTAAATTTTGAACATGCTCAAAACCTTCCACCGGATGGAACGAACATCGCCGGACAAGGAGCGCAGGCGCCGCATAAGAAACTGGAAATAAACGCATGCGAACGGACACGAACGGATTGAAAATTTTGTTATACGTCGGACGTCCGTTAACTCTATACGGTGTAGTGTGACTGAGACTTATCCAGCGGCAACAAACGAATCTTTATGTGTACCCGAATATGAGCTTCATAAGCGGTTGTCACCCATCGTTTAGCACAGAATTTTCACAAATATATACATTACGAAAATCTGCTTGGATAAAATAGTCCAAATACATAGATGTGGTGTTTATAAAGTTCTTGAGTGTATCTAGGGTATTATGCTTGACTTCTGAAGATTTACTATTCAAGTCTATTAATCTTTCTTTCTTTTTCCATTTTATTATAGTTTTACCAGCGGCCTCTTGTATTTTATAAATTGCCAAATTGTTACACAATATTCCCCGAAGTTAAGATAGAACAAGTTAATGATGCCCTAGCATTCCGATGTGTGAAAATGTGACGTACCACGTGATCACCTTTTCCGCTCTTTAATTTGAGTAGTTCACCAAATTTGGTCACAGTGTTTATGGGCATTATATCTTGGCCAAGTTTGATAACAGCTGGATCCGCATTTTCTTATTAGCTCACCTGAGCAAGAAGTGCTGTGCTCAAGGTGAGCTTTTGTGATCGCCCTGTGTCCGTCGTCCGTCGTAAACAATTTGACTGTTAACCCTCTAGAGGTCACAATTTTAGCCTAATCTTAATGAAACTTGGTCAGAATGTTACACTTATAAAAATGTTGGACGAGATCGATATTGGGTCAGCTGGGTTCAAAAACTAGGTCACCAGGTCAAATGAAAGGAAAAGCTTGTTAACACTCTAGAGGTCACAATTTTGGCCCAATCTTAATGAAACTTAAGAATGTTACCCTTAATAAAATCTTGGATGAGTTCGATATTGGGTCATCTGGGGTTAAAAACTAGGTCACCAGGTCAAATCAAACGAAAAGTTTGTTAACACTGTATAGATCACAATTTTGGCCCAATCTTAATGAAACTTGGTCAGATAGTTACCCTCAATAAAATCTTGGATGAGTTTGATATTGGGTCATCTGGGGTCAAAAACTAGGTCACCAGGTCAAATCAAAGGAAAAGCTTGTTAACACTCAAGAGGCCACATTTATGATCGTATCTTAATGAAACTTGGTCAGAATATTAATCTTGATGATCTATAGGTCATGTTCAAATCTGGGTCAGGGGGTGTCAAAAACTAGGACACTGGGTCAAATCAAATGAAAAGCTTGTTAACACTTTAGAGGCCACATTTATGACTGTATCTTCATGAAACTTAGTCAGAATGTTAATCTTGATGATCTTTGGGTCAAGTTCAATTCTTGGTCATGTGGGGGTCAAAACTAGGTCACTGGGTTAAATCAAAGGAAAAGCTTGTTAACACTCTAGAGGCCACATTATGACTGTATCTCCATGAAACTTAGTCAGAATGTTAATCTTGATGATCTATGTTAAGTTCGAATCTGAGTCATATGGGGTCAAAAACTAGGTCACCAGGTCGAATCAAAGGAAAAGTTAACACTTTAGAGGCCACATTTATGACCATATTTTAATGAAACTATCTTGATGATCTTTAGGTCAATATGTCAGGTGAGCGATACAGGGCCTTCTTGACCCTCTTGTTTGGAGTTATGACCCTTTGATTAGTAATATTGTAAAAACTATCAGTTTCCGTTCTCTAACTTTATGCAGTGTTCACCAAACTTGGTCACAATGTTCTTGACTATATCTCGGCCAAGGTCGAGCTGGATTCTCCAAAACTGTCTGGGGTTATGGCCCTTGAATTTGTGAAAATTGAAAATCTGCACTCCTAGCTTTAGCAGTTCTTATCAATTGATCATATATGGTCACACTGTTTATGGGCGTAATATCTCGGTCAAATTCGATAACCAGATGCCCCAGTTACTCCTGAGTTACGACCCTTGAATTAAATTGCAAAAAACGACAGTGTCTATTAAATAACTTTACCAGTTATTATCCAATGTTCACTTAACTAAGTCAGAATATTTATGGCATATTATCTTGACCGAGTTCGATAGTCAGCTGGATAATCTTTGTCGCTGAAGTTATGGCCTTTGATGTCAGGGGCGTAGCGTGATCAGTTTAGATGTTACTCAAGGGAAGAGCGTGGGGGAGAGGAATACTCTCCTCTGGCTTGGTCCGGGGAGCCTCCCCCGTGGAAATTTTAGAGCAAACCTAGAGAATGGGTGGCTTCTGGTGACTTTTCTCACCAAAACTATGCTTCCTCAGTTTTGAACAAAATATTCACAAACAGCACGGAATGTATAGAAAGGTCAATATAAGTTTATGAACGATACAAATCGGGGTCGGGGAGAGGGATGGGGGCTGGCATTTTGGAAGGACTTGAACTAGGCTGTTTATTTATTCAGGACGAAATTTATTATTCACAAATTAAGCAAAATGAGCTGTTTTTCCAAACTTATTTGTTGTATACAAAATTTGCATTCACTATACATTTCACTATGGAAAGACAAAAGCGTTAAACGTTGCAGTAATAGTATCAATGACGGCCCTTTCCGCGAGATTGCACGCGTTATCTGACGTCCTTCACCAAAAACTTGAAAAAAATGGCCTCGTTCCAAACATTCTTTCAGAATTGGACGCCAAAACATTCAAAAAGAACATTTAATTATAGCTTTAACTAATTTTTCTACGTTAAAGATTACAACTGAATGATACGACTCTATAAATTATCACTGGAGTTAAACATATTTTAAATAAAGACCAGGAACTGAATTTTTATCGGAAGGCGAAATATAGTTGAACGTGTGCGGGTCTTCTTTACTGCGACTAGAAGATCGATATCTTGACATTTATTTTGATTTTCTGATACTTGAAAGCAAATCATTTATTTTTGTAGCAAGCTGTCGTAAAATTGAATGGTATTTTTGTGCATTTATATGGGCATGAACCACACTGGAAGGCTTCATGCCAAGCAATCGAAAGAATCGTTAGCGCGATTCATGAATTTGCAAGAAGTCCCAGGAAATAGCATTCAGTTCTTAAATAAAGTACACATGTGTGCATACGTGTTACAACGGAATATATGCGAATCACCTTGCAATAAATACTCTTAACTGCCTAGGAACGGATTAGATTGTGACCCCATATTTTTTCATTCATTTGACAGAAAATAAAGTTTTTATGATCAAGTCAGTTTTTTGACAAAGTCTATCGTTTGGGTTTTACATGAGACAAGATTAACCCAAACTTTTTATTCAAAACTAAACGTCATATTTATTTGTCGCTCTGACGTAACTTTAACGTAAATATCGACTTCAACGTTAAAATGATCTCCACAAATTATACACCATTTCAAAGACATTTTTAAATGAAAATGTGATGAGAAACAAGCAAATCGATACTTGCTGACTGAACAGAACGATTAAGAAAACAGTCTGACGGACGTGAAATCATGGCTCCTCAAAAATGGACGTCAATAGTCGTGTTTGAAGGTTTGTAGAGAGAAAAAAGTTACAGACATATCAAAAAAGTAAAATACGCATTCTATGAGGAATATGCTGAATTATATATGAAACAAAATTTCGAAACGGAACCTAACAACTTCAAATTAGGCGCATTCCACCTTAACTACTAATGTCGTCTACACATTTCCTTTATTATCGTTTCGTGATCTTAGATTTTATATTTCAGCCTTAACATCTGTCACAAGACTTTTGTTTACTTGATTTCCAAGGATGTAGAGATACATTTCACGGAAATTGTAAGTTTTGAAAATCAATGTTCATGGCAAGGACAATTGTTATATTAAAATGCAACATGCAACTTGTAAACATGCAACAGATGGCTAAAATAACCTTGGTCTAGAAACCAATATAATGCTTACAACATTTTTCTTTAGCTGCAATATTTACAAGAGAATTTACCGTAAATGCAAGTTCTGAGCATTTATTACATATGTGTATGCTAGGTTTAAAGAAATCGAGGTATTACCGTATTTCAAAGGTATTGAGGTATAGGATGTATAATTATTTCATGCGTTAAATAATTTTGATTGATGTTTTTTTTTTTCCGGCAATAAATTTTTGGGCATAAGAAGAAGGTGACCGGTGTTTAACTTTGTTTCTCTATACCCAGCCCCCCCCCCCCCCTACCCCCACCCCCACAACCCTCTTCCAACGACGGATTGAAGTAGGGTTTAGTAGAGCCGCTTAGCATGGTGACCCGGAAAGTATATTCATAACGCAGAAATTAATGAATTGATAGTTTATATGACTGATGTTGCGTTTTATACTTTGGCAATGCGGATAACAAAGCTAAATGTTAATTTATGAATTTGTTCTTTTTGCTCCCGTTGATTCTCTAATTATGGGATAGATAATTTATTTTTGTTTAAGCGTAGCGAACTAGTAAATAATTAACATATAATCAAGGCCGTCGAGTGGTTTATCGTCTAATTTACCACGGTTCAGAGTTCAGATGCGTAGGAATTGAACCACGAGGGCGTTAGCCCGAGTGTTTATATACTGAAGCATCTGAACCGTGGTAAATTAGACAATAAATCACAACATTTCCTGCTTTGTTTAACAGGAAATCAAATCGAGCCATGTTAGAATACTTGGGAATTCATAGTTGTTACAGATACAGTTGTTTATCCTTCTAAATTTTACTAGTAATCGACAATAATTGCCATTAAGCAAATTGTTCTTATGGTCAATAGCAGCTATAGTATATATGCATCTGAAATCATATGTGTATTTAGAATTTTAAATATATTTAGATTTAAATAAGTATTTACAATAACAAGTGCAAGTGGAGCAAGAAAAAACAAAATTTGGAAATTTTGATAGAAATTTTGATAAAAGAGCAACAGCAGTGTGCCGTCACAAAAAAATTATAACAAAGTCAAGGACCAAGACTACAGCATACTCATATGCTATGACATTGTCCCTGCCTCCATACCTACTCCTGATTAGTTTTTATTGCTACTATGGAGTCTTTAGCCTTTTTTATTTTTAGCTCACCTAGGCACAAAGTGCTCAAGGTGAGCTTTTGTAATCGCCCTGTGTCCGTCTGTTGACTGTTTACACTCTAGTGGTCACAGTTTTGACCCAATCTTAATGACACTTGGTCAGAATGTTACCCTCAATAAAATCTTGGACGAGTTCGATATTGGGTCATCTGGGATCAAAAAACTAGGTCACCAGGTCAGACCAAAGGAAAAGCTTGTTAACACTCTAGAGGTCACAATTTTGGTCCAATCTTAATGAAACTTGGTCAGGATGTTACCCTCAGTTATATCTTGGACGGGTTTGATATTGGGTCATCAAATCAAAGGAAAAGCTTGTTAACATTCTAGAGGCCACATTTATGACTGTATCTTCATGAAACTTAGTCAGAATATTAATCTTGATGATCTTTAGGTCAAGTTCGATTCTGGGTCTGGTGGGGTCAAAACTCGGTCACAGGGTCAAATCAAAGGAAAAGCTAGTTTACACTGTATGCCACATTGATGACCATATCTTAATGAAACTTAGTCAGAATGTTAAGCTGGATTATCTATAGGTCAAGTTAAAATCTGGGTCAGGTGGGATCAAAAACCAGATCACTATGTCAGTTCAAAGGAAAAGCTTGTTAACATTCTAGAGGTCACATTTATGACCATATCTTAATGAAACTTGGTCAGAATGTTAATCTTGATGATCTTTAGGTCAAGCAGGTGAGCGATACAGGGCCTTCATTGCCCTCTTATTTATTTTTCGATCTTAAATGATACTCAGCTGAGTAACCGAGTATGCCACGCTACGCGCATGGATATAGTTTAAATTGTTAGTATTGACCACTAGTTTGTTCAGTAAGTAGAATATTTTAAGCCAAAGTTATTTGCTGTGATGAGCGTAATATTGTGACAGTTTGTCACTTTTGTTCATCAGTGTCTTCACTTGGAAAAAAGTCGCACCCATGATAATAGATCTCTTGTATCACAGCTGTATGTTTTTTTCTGTCGTTATAGTCTCTCATGGATAAATTGTATACCCTGCTTTTATCTGGTCTCTTTGCCGTTATGACTTTACTGCTTTGTGTATGAAAAAAAAAAACATCGTCTCATTTATAATACTCGTTAATTTCGCGCATTCACACAGAAAATCCAGGAACATTGAATTTACAGTATACTTGTGAAATGTTTAAAGGGATTTTTGAATGAATTACTAGCTACCAGAAAATGGGTACAGAGCAAAGAATATAATAAATTTTAATAATAGAACACACGACAAAAACTGTTTTGTCTTGTCTTGACATTAATTTTGCCCTTACCCCATGAAATAAACAAAAACATATAAATATTCCCAGTATAGTACACATATCATTTTGAAATAATAATAATTTAATGTTACGACGGTATGCTAGAGGTGAAATAAGGTTCTTTACCGGACTGAGGTGACCAAACTATTCTTTTTCCGCGAGAAAATCGTGCAAACATGCAAATTATGCGATGCGCGTGTAATTACAAATTATCTTGTTAAATATATATCTAGACTTAGCATAATGTGTAATTATATAATCAGGTTTAACACAATTTAACGTCTTGGAGAAGTTGATGGGAGAACAAATATACAAAAATGAAGGTAAGCATGACAATATTTGTATCTAGTAGGCATCAGTTAATCAGATTTTACTTAACACAAACTATATTTTTGTTAATAACATGTCATCTGAGAAAATTTATTGTCCTTGGTTATCCTTGTGTAATGATTTTTTTTCTATTTCACCTATATGTTTCATTCTTAAGCCCTGTCGGAGCTTGAACCCGGAAATGGCTTTACAATTTTACTGCACACGTGCTTAAGTCAATTTTGGCTTGGGATTTTGCCCCTTTAATCAATCACAATTTAAATTGATTTCGAGTGTCCCTGTGCAAATTTCCTATACAAGCATGAACATATTTTAAACCAGTATTTCTGTACATTTTAACATTTCTCAGAAAAGTAAAACTGGAACCAGTAATCTTCTACCTTGCAGGAAGAATGCACATTTTGCAAACGTAAAATTTTGGGCTGGTTCCATTCCTCTGATAGTGATGGCGATGGAATTCCTGACGATGAAGACAACGACGACGACAATGATGGTACTCCTGATCATCTAGACGATGATGATGATAATGATGGTATAAAAGATGCGGACGAAAAAGATTCTGATAACGATGGGGTACCAGACGATCTAGAAGACGAACCTGATATAGATCACATCGCTCAGAGTTATTTAGAAGATGGCACCCCAAAACATCTGAGGGAATTTTGTCTTAGGAAGCTTAAACTTAGAGAAAAGGATCCAAGGTGTAAACAGTACATGTCTGCTCCTGATATAAACTGGGACGATCTAGATGCCGACCTCGATAACGACGGTATACCAAACCATTTAGACGACGATGATGATAACGATGGAATAAGAGATTCCGACGAGAAAGACAGCGACGGAGATGGTTTTTCCGATGACGAAGATAATGATGATGATAATGATGGGATACCAGACCATTTGGACAATGACGACGATAATGACGGAATTGATGACGATAAAGAAAACGACAGTGATGGGGATGGTGTTCCCGACGAGCAAGATAATGACGATGACAATGACGGCATACCAGACCATTTAGACAGAGACGACGATAATGACGGTGTTGATGATGAAGAAGAAAACGACAGTGATGGTGACGGTATTCCCGATAACCAAGATAATGACGATGATAATGATGGAATACCCGACCATTTAGACAGAGACGACGATAATGACGGTGTTGATGATAATGAAGAAAATGACAGTGATGGAGACGGTATTTCCGATGACCAAGATAATGACGATGATAATGATGGTATACCTGATCACTTAGACAAAGACGATGACAATGACGGTATAGATGATGACCACGAAAAAGACAGTGATGGAGACGGTGTTCCCGACGAGCAAGACAATGACGACGACAACGATGGCATACCCGACCACTTAGACAAAGACGATGACAATGACGGGATTGATGATGACGAAGAAAAAGACAGTGATGGAGACGGTATTCCCGACGAGCAAGATAATGGCGACGACAACGATGGCATACCCGATCACTTAGACAAAGACGATGACAATGATGGTATTGATGATGACCACGAAAAAGACAGCGATGGGGACGGTATTCCCGATGATCAAGATAATGACGATGACAACGATGGTATACCCGACCACTTAGACAAAGACGATGACAATGACGGGATTGATGATGACGACGAAAAGGACAGTGATGGAGACGGTGTTCCCGACGAGCAAGATAATGACGACGACAACGATGGCATACCCGATCACTTAGACAAAGACGATGACAATGACGGGATTGATGATGACAAAGAAAAAGACAGTGATGGAGACGGTATTCCCGATGACCAAGATAATGATGATGACAACGATGGCATACCCGACCACTTAGACAAAGACGATGACAATGATGATATTGATGATGACCACGAAAAGGACAGCGATGGGGACGGTATTCCCAATGATCAAGATAATGATGATGACAACGATGGTATACCCGATCACTTAGACAAAGACGATGACAATGACGGTATTGATGATGACAACGAAAAGGACAGTGACGGAGACGGTATTCCCGATGATCAAGATAATGACGATGACAATGATGGCATACCAGATCATTTAGACAAAGACGGTGATAATGACGGGATCGAAGATGACAAAGAAAAAGACAGTGATGGTGACGGTATTCCTGATGACCAAGATAACGACGACGACAACGATGGCATACCAGATCATTTAGACAAAGATGATGATAATGATGGGATCGATGATGATGAAGAAAAAGACAGTGATGGAGACGGTATTCCCGATGACCAAGATAACGACGATGACAACGATGGCATACCAGATCGTTTAGACAAAGACGATGATAATGATGGTATTGATGATGACGGAGAGAAAGACAGTGATGGTGACGGTATTCCCGATGACCAAGATAATGATGATGACAACGATGGCATACCCGACCACTTAGACAAAGACGATGACAATGACGGGGTAGATGATGACGACGAAAAGGACAGCGATGGGGACGGTATACCCGACGAGCAAGATAATGACGATGACAATGATGGTATACCCGACCACTTAGACAAAGACGATGACAATGACGGGGTAGATGATGATGACGAAAAGGACAGCGATGGGGACGGTATACCCGACGAGCAAGATAATGACGATGACAATGATGGTATACCCGACCACTTAGACAAAGACGATGACAATGATGGGATTGATGATGACGAGGAAAAGGACAGTGATGGAGATGGTATTCCTGATGATCAAGATAATGACGATGACAATGATGGTATACCCGACCACTTAGACAAAGACGATGACAATGACGGGGTAGATGATGACGAAGAAAAGGACAGCGATGGGGACGGTATACCAGACGAGCAAGATAATGACGATGACAATGATGGTATACCCGACCACTTAGACAAAGACGATGACAATGACGGGATTGATGATGACGACGAAAAGGACAGTGACGGAGACGGTATTCCCGATGAGCAAGATAATGACGATGACAACGATGGCATACCCGACCACTTAGACGAAGACGATGACAATGACGGTATTGATGATGACCACGAAAAGGACAGCGATGGGGACGGTATACCCGATGAGCAAGATAATGACGACGACAATGATGGTATACCCGATCACTTAGACAAAGACGATGATAATGATGGGATCGACGATGACGAAGAAAAAGATAGTGATGGGGACGGTATTCCAGATGACCAAGATAACGACGATGACAACGATGGCATACCCGACAACTTAGACAAAGACGATGATAATGCTGGGATTGACGATGACGAAGAAAAAGACAGTGATGGAGATGGTATTCCTGATGATCAAGATATCGACGATGACAACGATGGTATACCCGACCATTTAGACAAAGATGATGATAATGATGGGATAGATGATGACGACGAAAAGGACAGCGATGGGGACGGTATACCCGACGAGCAAGATAATGACGATGACATTGATGGTATACCCGACCACTTAGACAAAGACGATGACAATGACGGGGTAGATGATGATGACGAAAAGGACAGCGATGGGGACGGTATACCCGACGAGCAAGATAATGACGATGACAATGATGGTATACCCGACCACTTAGACAAAGACGATGACAATGATGGGATTGATGATGACGAGGAAAAGGACAGTGATGGGGATGGTATTCCCGATGACCAAGATAACGACGACGATAACGATGGCATACCAGACCATTTGGACAAAGACGATGATAATGACGGTGTTGTTGATGAAGAAGAAAAAGACAGTGACGGTGATGGTGTCCCAGATGATCAAGATAACGACGACGACAATGACGGTATCCCAGATCATTTAGACAATGACGATGATAACGACGGCATCTTTGATTACCTAGAAAAGGATACTGACGGAGACGGTATTCCCGACGACCGAGATACTGATGATGATAATGACGGAATTCCTGATCATTTAGACGACGATGATGACAACGATGGAACACAGGACTCTGAAGAAGCAGATAGTGATGGGGATGGTATAAGTGATGACATAGACGACGACGATGATAATGATGGTGTACCGGATGTTAAAGAGAGTGCATATAAAGTGAGTAAACGACTAACTTCAATTAATTCTATTTTTACAGAAAAAGATATTCTTTTATTTCATGTTTTTCAAGTAAATGTATTGAAGAGTATCAGTGGTATATATCAGGTAATTTGACAGTGAAAAATACAAAAAGAAAATAAAATATAAAGAAAACTGATACGTTTTACATGTGAGAACAAAATATACCGGTATTTGAATTCAGAGCACCGTCAAACAGCAACTTGTGAAAATATTGCATCTGTTGTTCACTCGGTGAAAACGTTTCGATCTTACACTGAAGCTATCAAGTATGATCCTTTGCATTTTCCTTATCTCATCAAACACAATATTTACATACTGAACGGCTTGCCGGTCAATATTTAGTGGTGAACTACAGACCAGTCAATAGTGTGATATAGTTCAACATTAAATTTTGCTGGGCTAAAATCAAAGCTTGAAGAAAAAATATTTATAGGTTATTAGATCTGTATCGAGTAATATGCCAGAGTTCTGAAGCGGAAATATTGCGCGACTTTAGGAGCGCAGTATCATTCCACAAAAGAACGAATTACACTAAATATTTTGTCATGTAGCATTTGGCAATTGCCATAGCGCGCCAGTCGTTCACCGAAACGTTACTTGTGTAAAAAATTATTCAAATTTCGAAGCTGCACTCGTGAATGTTTACCTATCACAAACGAAGGAATAAAAAGGAATAAAACACGTAAAGGAATAACTACACTGGAGGCCGGTGCGCCATGCTAATTACCAAGTCTTAAATGCTAAAGAGTGAAAGCAAGCTGATATTTGCCAAATGCATAAATGTCAAATATTGACTGTCAAATGATAAATGCTAATTGTTAATTGCGAATTGTGAAACAAAAATGCCAAATCCTTTTTGCTATTTGCTTATTCAAATGTTTAGCTGAATAAATCAGTGGATTAATGCATTCTTTAGAATAGTAGTTTGTCCTCGTTACATAACTCATTTCAGAGTTTCGGTCCGGGTAGAACATATCATGGCTTCAAATTGGATTGGTTTTCAAATGATTACAATTTACATTAATTAGTCTAAAATAAGGAAATTGACGGTCAGCATTAATTATTTGGAGATAAGTATAAGCCATTAGACAGTTAGCATTTGGCATTTAGCATAAAGTATATGACATAAAGCATTTGGTACGTAGCATTTAGTATTAACTTATTGGCACTTAGCATTAAATATTTTGTCATGTAGCATTCTGCAATTAGTATGACGCACCGGCCATCCATAACACTGGAGGCCGGGGCGCCATGCTAATTGCCAAATGCTTTGTACCTGAAGAAAACACAGTGACAAAGAGAAGAGAAGATATTTCTAAAATTGCACAATTTATGCACGAATGACAAATTTTGTTTTATGTTCTTTTCAGTGGAGAAAAAGGCCGGACGATGAGTTGTAAACATACACGATCATCTATCTCAGATTTATTCTTCACAATTGAAAGCACTCATTCCAATATATATATTTTTTACTTTGAACCAAAACGTAAGAGATGATATGTAATGTAGACATGAGAGTCACCGATGGCAGTTAGCAACGAAAGGGTCATTTTTTAAATACAGTTTTTAAATTTTTCATTCTATATAATTACATAATTATATTTTTATTGTTCACCATATCATACTTTTAAAAAAGTATGTTTTCCGTGAAAAGATCTTTAATTGGCCGCTTAAAGTGGTAAATCCCAATGTTTTATTTTATTTCAAATTACCTGTATGCACATGCATTGCGTTTGAACAGTTGCTGGGTGTAAATGAATTTATTGAAGTGGTGAATAACGACAATGGTGACATTTGTAAATAATAGAACTTTGAACGGTTAAAGGGGAATTCCCTTATAAAAGTGTGTTGTAATACATGCATCATCATGCAAATAGTCGTAACATGTTTTACTTTTTCTGTACTATAGTAGGAATTGTAACTTATATCTCTGGAAATCATGTAACTTGTTTATTGTAACTTTATATAAAATATTCAGATGTAGTTGCAAGCGTTATGGTAAAGCATTTTACGGTGATTTTAAAATATTGAAATTAAATAGCATTTTTACCTTCTCTCAAGTGGACAGTTTTCAATTTGCTTATATATAAATGCTTAAGAGTTAAGACAGAATATTTTTTCTGTAAACAGTTTTATGATTATTTATGATTTAATCCTATTTTGTATTTATTTCTAAAGCAAACTTAATTAAACATTTCCTTTTTTGTGGTTATACGTGTTTATTAGCACAAGCCTTATTTTTACGTGTTAAAGTTTTTTTCTGAAATTACCTATCTGATTTTTGACACAATTATTTATATAAGCGGAGATTTTTTGTGTATTTGCATTTTATATTTGTTGTTTTCTAGATGAATTAAGTCTATATACATGTAATACTGATTTGCAAAAATGTTTATGGTATTTACATTGTCAAATTTTTTTTATATAAAACGACTAGAGTTAATTAATTATTATGATTAAAATATCTTAAATGAACTTTGTTAAACGAAGTTACCCTTCCATTGTTTTGAAATTAAAATGTAAAATATTACAATGAATGAATAATATGCTGTTATTGCAGAATTTTCCCAAATGTGTTTTATGCTGTCATTCTTTTATAGTTTCCATTATGTTTATCCTTATAATAAAAAATAAGTACAGCGTCAGAAGATTTATATTTTTCAGAAAATGAAATACGTACATGAGAAGATTAGGCCCTACGGACTGTATTAAACAAAGTCTAAACTTTGAAAGGCCTTGTAATACCCAAAATTGCCATATCTTCCCTTTTCACTCATACAAAGTTTCATTATAGTACATGATGCCCATGTATCAATGTCAGAAAAAACCCCACTAAGTATGCATTTCAGAGTTCAAGCGTTGATGAACATATCCCCTTCACATTTTGGCATTTTGTAAATTTTAGAAGGAAACCCATGTAGCATTACCGACTGTTTTGGCTCCCTGAACTGAAATAATTCATCACTTCTAAGACTCGAGCTTAAACGGCCGAGGTGACACACTCTACTAGTATAAGTACATAATGGTTGTTTAACTGGAAATTCTAAACAGAACAGAAAGAATTCCAGTTACAATTCTGAATCAGTTTTTGTAGTTCCATAAAATTTTATTATATGCATTACTTCACGCAAAAACTGTTCGAAGCTTGAGTGAAATAATAAAAAGTGTGCAGAGCACGTTTTCTTTTTTTTGCTCGCCCTGAGTCCATCGTCCGTCGTCCGTCCGTCGTCGGCGTCGTCAACAATTCGACTGTTAACACTCTAGAGGTCACAATTTTGGCCCAGTCTTAATGAAACTTGGTCAGAATGTTACTTGGATGAGTTCGATATTGGGTCATCTGGGTTCAAAAACTAGGTCAACCAGGTCAAATCAAAGGAAAAGCTTGTTAACACTCTAGAGGTCACAATTTTGGCCCAATCATGATGAAACTTGGTCAGAATGTAACCCTCAATAAAATCTTGGACAAATTTGATATTGGGTCATCTGAGGTCAAAAACTAGGTCACCAGGTCAAATCAAAGGAAAAGCTTGTTAACACTTCAGAGGTCACAATTTTGGCCCAATCTTAATGAAACTTGGTCAGAATGTTATCCTCAATAAAATCTTGGACGAGTTTAGTATTGGGTCATCTGGGTTAAAACACTAGGTCACCAGGTCAAATCAAAGGAAAAGCTTGTTAACACTGTAGAGGCCACACTTATGACTGTATCTTCATGAAACCTGGTCAGAATGTTAATCTTCATGATCTCAAAGAATAGTTTGAATCTGGGTCATGTAGGGTCAAAACCTAGGTCACCGGGTCAAATCAAAGGAAAAGCTAGTTAACACTTTAGAGGCCACATTTATGACCATATCTTAATGAAATTTGGTCAGAATGTTAATCTTGATGATTTATAGGTCATGTTCAAATCTTGGTCAGATGGGATCAAAAACTAGGTCACTTGGTCAAATCAAAGGAAAAGCTAGTTAACACTTTAGAGGCCACATTTATGACCATATCTTAATGAAATTTGGTCAGAATGTTAATCTTGATGATTTAAAGGTCTTGTTCAAATCTGGGTTAGATGGGGTCAAAAACTAGGTCACTAGGTCAAATCAAAGGAAAAGCTTGTTAACACTGTAGAGGCCACATTTATGACTGTATCTTCATGAAATTTAGAATGTTAATCTTGATGTTCTTTAGGTCAAGTTCAAATCTGGGTCATATGGGGTCAAAAACTAGGTCACCGGGTCAAATCAAGGAAAAGCTAGTGAACACTTTAGATGCCACATTTATGACCATATCTTAATGAAACTTGGTCAGAATGTTAATCTTGATGACCTATAGTTCATGTTCAAATCTAGGTCAGGTGGGGTAAAAAGCTAGGTCACTAGGTCAAATCAAAGGAAAAGCTTGTTAACACTGTAGAGGCCACATTTATGACTGTATCTTCATGAAACTTGGTCAGAATGTTAATCATAATGATCTTTAAGTCAAGTTTGAATCTGGGTCATGCGGGGTCAAAATCTAGGTCACCGGGTCAAATCAAATGAAAAGCTTGTTAACAGTCTAGAGGCCATATTTATGACTGTATCTTCATGAAACTTAGTCAGAATGTTAATCTTGATGATTTTTAGGTCAAGTTCGAATCTGGGTCATGTGGGTTAAAAAACTAAGTCACCGGGTCAAATCAAAGGAAAAGCTAGTTAACACTTTTAAGGCCATATTTATGCCCATATCTTAATGAAGTTTGGTCAGAATGTTAATCTTGATGATCTTTAGGTCAATAGTTCAGGTGAGCGATACAGGGCCTTCGTGGCCCTCTTGTTGTTTTATAACAGACCTTTTATCTAATGTAAAATATGGTAGAATTTGATTTGCCTTAGATAACTGTTTTACAATATATTTGTTTCTAGTTTCTGCATGAACGTGAGAAAAATAATGATTTTCCAATATTTTTAACTTATTACTTATTATGCAATTACTATATCATGTCACAGGTTTTCTCATGGAACGACCCATATATAGATTAATTAGGAATGGATTGAAACTTCACACACTTGTTCACTATGATGATCCGACTTACATTGTACAGGCTTTTGTTTTGCATTTTTAGCTCACCTGAGCACGAAGTGCTCAAGGTGAGCTTTTGTGATCGCCCTGTCAGGTTTGATTCTGGGTCATGTGGGGTCAAAAACTGGGTCACTGGGTCAAATCAAAGGAAAAGCTAGTTAACACTTTAGAGGCTACATTTATGACCATATCTTAATGAAACTTGGTCAGAATGTTGATCTTAATGATCTTTAGGTCAATAGGTCAGGTGAGCGATACAGGGCCTTCATTGCCCTCTTGTTTATTAATTAACGTTTGCAATCATGTTGTTTTGTTGTTTGTTCATTTAGCAGCAGGCTTTATGGTATATTAAGAATCGAATTCCGTGTGAAGTTCCGACATGCCAATCCGCATATCCATAGTTCACTCGGGGAAAACACTATGCCAATCCTTCATATCCATAGTTCACACGGGAAAAACACTGTGCCAATCCTGCATATCCATAGTTCACTCGGGAAAAACACTATGCCAATCCTGCATGTCCAAAGTTCACTCGGGGAAAACACTATGCCAATCCTGCATATCCATAGTTCACTCGGGAAAAACACTATGCCAATCCTGCATATACATAGTTCACTCGGGGAAAACACTGTGCCTATCCTGCATGTCCATAGTTCACCCGGGGAAAACACTGTGCCAATCCTGCATATCCATAGTTCACCCGGGGAAAACACTATGCCAATCCTGCATGTCCAAAGTTCACTCGGGGAAAACACTATGCCAATCCTGCATATCCATAGTTCACTCGGGGAAAACACTATGCCAATCCTGCATATCCATAGTTCACTCGGGAAAAACACTATGCCAATCCTTCATAGCCAAAGTTCACTCGGGGAAAATACTATGCCAATCCTGCATATCCATAGTTCACTCGGGAAAAACACTATGCCAATCCGGCCTGCATATCCATAGTTCACTAGGGGAAAACACTTTGCCAATCCTTCATATCCATAGTTCACTTGGGGAAAACACTATGCCAATCCTGCATATCCATAGTTCACTCGGGAAAACACTATGCCAGTTCTGCATATCCATAGTTCACTCGGGGAAAACACTATGCCAATTCTGCATATCCATAGTTCACTCGGGGAAAACACTATCGAAATGCAGACGAAAGACATTGTTAAGTAAATTCATGGAGAAAAAAAACGTAAGTATGAATTTCGTTATTATTCTCTTGTTTCCGGAAGGAGAAACTGTGGGACGAATACTAGTATTTGATCTAACATCTTAAACAGAAATTGAAATTTGTGTAAGATACACTACTAATAAGTTTTTTCTCAGTCTGATATTTGCTCGTATATATGCATAAATGGTCAACATTTGCATTACCTTATGAAAACACCATTGTCATGTGGCATACAGATTATGCAATGTTCGATGCACGTTGAAATTAAGCATGACTTGAAATGTAACTCACATAACGCATGTAGACTAACACTTCTTTTTTTATATGCAGTATTTAGTAGAATAAGTAATTTAGTGCAAGTTAAGTGTTGAAACTTGCAAGTATGTGATTGCATCAAGCATGAAACTCTATACATTTTTTTATTAATAATTCTAGATAATTAATAAAACAATGCCCTCGCGTTGTTTACTTCAGATATACCACGGTTCAGAGTTCAGATACGCAGGAATTGAACCACGTTGAACTAACGAGTGGTTAGGTATTCAAGCATGTGATAAATCAGACATCAACCGCAAGAAGGCATTGTTTATTTTCATTCTAGCATGATAATACAACTTATGCTGAACTTTATTCATCCAGGTTGTAATTAATCGGACGTCATGTGGCTGTTTGACGTCTGACACTATAATGTTCTCTCACCGGTCCGTGCGTCAACCGTATTTCATCGCTTGACTTCCTTCTTTGCTTAACCACAAAATGCAACAACAAATCAGATCATGTTAGAATGTTTGACTTAGACACTTTGGAAACATTAAAAAAATACGTTAAATTTAATGCTCATAACATTATTTATTATCATTCCATTTCAGGAAACCTGTACATTTTGTCAACGAAAAATTCTTGGACTCTGGAGCGATTCAAAGGACACCGACGGCGACGGTATTCCAGATCATATCGATAATGATGACGACAAAGATAAAGATGACAGGGGTCAATGCGATGGCGATGATTGTAAAGCTGTAGATAGCGATGGTGATGGAATTCCTGATTACCTAGACGACGACGATGACAATGATGGTATACCAGACTCCCAAGACGATGACTCTGACAATGACGGCATTCCCGACTGGAAACAGAAAGACACGGACGGTGATGGAATCCCCGATTATCTTGATGACGACATTGACGGTGATGGGATTCCTAACGATGAGGATGACGATATCGATGGTGATGGTATTCCAAATGATAAGGACAATGACGCAGACGGAGATGGAATACCAGACGAGCTTGAAAAGGATACCGACGGTGATGGTATTCCTGATTATTTGGATGATGATATTGATGGTGATGGGATTCCGAACGATGAAGACGAGGATGATGATGGTGATGGAATACCTGATAACCTTGAAGATGCCGATGGCGATGGCATTCCAGATGCTGTAGATGATGACGACGATAATAATGGAATACCAGATGAAAAAGAAAAAGACTCCGACGGAGACGGAATTCCCGATTATTTGGACGATGATGATGACAATGATGGAATTCCTGACTATCTTGACGACGACGATGATGGAGATGGTATTCCCGATTACCAGCAGAGAGATACAGATGGTGATGGAATTCCAGATTACCTGGATGACGACATCGATGGTGATGGAATACCAAATGAGCAAGATGACGATATAGATGGTGATGGAATTCCAAACGATCAAGATAATGACGACGACGGCGATGGTATACCTGACAATAAAGAGAAAGATACCGATGGTGATGGCATTCCGGATTACCTTGATGATGATATTGATGGAGATGGGATTCCGAATGATGAGGATGATGACATTGATGGTGACGGAATTCCTAATGATCAAGATGATGATGATGATGGGGATGGCATACCTGACGACAAAGAAAAAGATACGGACGGCGACGGCATACCGGATTATTTAGACGACGATATTGATGGTGACGGGATACCAAATGATCAGGACGACGATGATGATGGCGATGGAATTCCTGACGACAAAGAAAAGGACACCGACGGTGATGGAATACCAGATTATCTTGACGACGACATTGACGGAGATGGTATTCCAAATGATCAAGATGACGATGATGACGGCGACGGAGTTCCCGACGACAAGGAAAAAGACACTGACGGCGACGGAATACCAGATTATCTTGACGATGATATTGATGGAGATGGAATTCCAAATGATAAAGATGACGACGATGATGGTGATGGAATTCCCGACGACAAGGAGAAAGATACTGACGGCGACGGAATACCAGATTACTTGGACGATGATATCGATGGCGATGGCATACCGAATGACCAAGACGACGACGATGACGGCGATGGAATTCCAGACGATAAGGAGAAAGATACCGATGGTGATGGCATTCCAGATTACTTGGACGATGACATTGATGGAGACGGAATACCAAATGATCAGGACGACGACGATGATGGCGACGGAATTCCCGACGACAAAGAGAAAGATACTGATGGCGACGGCATTCCAGATTACTTAGACGATGACATTGATGGAGATGGGATACCAAATGATCAAGATGACGACGATGACGGCGACGGAATTCCAGACGATAAAGAAAAAGATACCGACGGCGATGGAATACCTGATTATTTGGACGATGATATTGATGGGGATGGAATTCCAAATGATCAAGATGATGACGATGACGGCGACGGAATCCCAGATGACAAGGAAAAAGACACAGACGGTGATGGAATACCAGATTATTTAGATGATGACATTGACGGTGATGGTATCCCGAATGACCAGGATGACGATGATGATGGCGATGGAATTCCTGATGACAAGGAAAAAGATACTGATGGTGATGGAATACCAGATTACCTTGACGACGATATTGATGGAGAAGGCATTCCAAATGATCAAGACGACGATGATGATGGCGATGGAATCCCCGATGACAAGGAAAAAGACACCGATGGCGATGGTATTCCAGATTATTTAGATGATGATATCGATGGCGATGGTATTCCCAATGATCAGGATGACGATGATGATGGCGATGGTATTCCTGATAGTTTAGAGAGGGATGAAAATGGTGACGGTATTCCAGACGTTTTACAGAAAGATACAGATGGTGACGGAATTCCCGATTACCTTGACGATGATATTGACGGGGATGGAATTCCGAATGATGAAGACGATGACATTGATGGGGACGGCATACCAAACGATCAAGACGACGATGATAATGGGAATGGTATTCCAGATTCTCTCGAAAAAGATACCGACGGCGACGGAATTCCAGATTACCTTGATGACGATATAGACGGAGACGGAATACCAAATGAACAAGACGATGATATAGATGGTGATGGCATACCAAATGATCAGGACGATGATGAAGATGGTAATGGAATACCGGATTTTCTCGAAAAAGATACAGATGGTGACGGTATACCAGATTATCTTGATGATGACATTGATGGGGACGGAATACCAAACGAAGAGGATGACGATGATGACGGCGATGGTATTCCGAATGACAAAGAAAAGGATACTGATGGTGACGGAATACCTGATTATCTAGATGACGACATTGATGGAGATGGAATCCCAAACGAGCAGGATGATGACGATGATGGCGACGGTATACCGGATGACAAGGAAAAGGACACTGACGGTGATGGCATTCCAGATTATCTTGACGATGATATCGACGGTGACGGTATTCCTAACGATGATGACGGTGACGGCATTAGAGACGAAGATGAAATAGACACCGATGGTGATGGTATACCAGATCACCTCGATGACGATGATGACAATGATGGAATTCCAGACCATTTAGATGAAGATGCAGATGGAAACGGTATACCTGACTATCAAGAAATTGACACTGATGGTGATGGCATTCCAGATTATTTAGATGACGACGACGACAATGATGGCATACCTGACGACCAAGATTCGGATGCAAATGGTAACGGTATTCCAGATTTTATGGAGAAAGATACAGATGGAGACGGTATTCCAGATTATCTAGACGATGACGACGATAATGATGGCATTCCTGATTATCTCGATGACGATGATGATGGAGATGGTATTCCTGATAACGAAGAAGATGCCGATGGCGACGGAATCCCTGATCACCGTGACATTGACGCTGACGGTGACGGTATACCAGACAATTTACCCGACGCGGACGGAGATGGTATTCCGGATTCTATTGATACTGACAACGACAATGATGGTATACCTGACCGCCAAGAATCCTTTAAGACCAAAAACATCAAAACAAAATCGAAGGTTAAGACGGAGGATGACGATGACGACGATGAAGACGACAATGGTGACGGAAAGGGACAGAGTTTATTTGGACGAATAATTGGGAGTTTAAAAGACATGTTTTTATCAGATGACGAGGACGATACAAAGAAGAAAGTTATTAAAAACATTCCAAAGGTTCAACCTAAAAAACAAGTTAATGTAAATATTAATCAGAAAAATAAAATTAAACCTAATAGTCAACGTAATGTAAAAGACAGTACTGATCATGATGAAGAAATTGATTTAATTGATTTGGTAAAATCTTCTATATTTGGTACAAACGATGATGAAGACTCAAATAAAGCCGAAAAGAAAACTAGAAAACCTGGAAAATAAATTATATCACAATTTAGGTATTTTTGAATTACTCCTTTTTCTTGAATAAAAGCCTCAATTTGATATAATTTCGCCTTTCTTCTTTGCTTCAAGAATTCCAAATTATTTACACAGATTTGGTAGGTTTCTCCGAATCTGTCCTATAGAATGTATTTCCAGCAAATGTTTAGACTATTTGATGTAACTTTTAGATTTGTTTTCTTCTGTACTGTGAAGAATGTAACGATATACACGTACTTTTAAACGATATCATAACATACACGTACCTATCTTTGCAAATATGTTTTTATTGTGATACATTTTTATGACTAGTTTTTAAAGCTGTATCATACTGCTCATACGAACCGAATAGATCTGGAAAACTGATAAAAAAAAGGACCGGGGATGCTATTATGTGAAAAAATGACTTCATAACTGATAGATAATGTTTGTATGACTGTTTTTTGTTGTTGTTGTTGTTTCCACATTCTAAATTTCATTTTGTATATAAAAACAGCTTAATAATATTCGATAAACAAACACTTTGTGGTTGTGTGAACAGGATGGTATCAATTTTACATTTTTTTCCCTTTATCAGTTTGAAAAAGAAGTATCTAATTGTTCTTTTATGAGGACTCATGTGACTAGTTGGCACAATTCTAGCTGTATATAAATGCACCATCACAAAACCACATCCTGTAGAGCAAATCGAATTTTATTATTAATTATGGGAGAAATGAACAAACATAAAGTCGAACTTTACTTAACACAAATCTGACTTTTAGTGCAAATGTTTTGATATAAAGTTAGCAATTCTGCTGTATCACTTCTGCTAAATCTATCACAATTTTCAGGCTTTTTACCGGTACCAAGTATCTGTGGCGTTCGTCTTTATTTCATGAAGATTCGGGCATTAGTAAAGTTATGAGCAAACCAGACGTTTTGTTTAGGAACTAACCTTCTGGTCACGTGGGTTCTCCATAGTATGTATACATGTACTTTACAAAGATTTTTTTTTTAAAAAGCAACATTTCATTGTGTATATTAAAGGTTGTGCGACGACTTGTGTGTGTGTTCTTGTTTATGTGTTAATATGTTAAAACTTGAAATTATATATTTTCAATTTTTTTGAACTATTTGTATGATTTCCTTAACAGAATTACATATCATTTTTGTGGCTTTTATGTTTGCTCTAAACACATAGTAAGCAACATATATCTAAATATTACATATACTTATATGCTCTCTAAAAATCTTATTTCCCTTGATCTAGACAGTTACCTTTCACATCGAATAAATGCCAGTTTCAGAGTGTTTTTATATATACAATAAATATGTTAAGTTTGAACAAGCTATTATGTCAAATGTCAAATGTTGGTAGATCTGGGTGCTGTTGTGTGGTTGGTTTGAAAATGTTACTTTTCTCTAATGAAACAAATACCGTCTCTTGGGCCGTTGCAAATGGAATGCGTTCATCAGGAGAAGGTAATGTTGAGCGCGGCCAGTCTATAATGCCTTTTTCTAATGAATATCCAATTATATCCAATGGCCAAAATGTCAATAATTGTATATGAGAATGTAATTTATCATATGTCATCTAAGGTATTACCATGTTCGTGTGAGAGAACGATATTTCTGTTGTGTTTTTAATATCTTAACCTTAGCCTGCTGACGGCAAGTGGGTGCAGGCTGATCATGGTCTGCACTGTTCGCTATTCAGTCAGTAAATTTTCAGTGAACACCCCTTCAAATAATAAATGGTACTGCCCAAATTGAATGATGGACCAGTCCATTTTAGAAATTCAGCGAAGTAAGGGTTAAATAATTTCATTAATTTGACAACTTACGGAAGATAACGACCAAAACTATAAGATTATCGACATTTTTTTTTTCAAAAAATGGCTCATCAGGAGTCACGTTTAGTAAAGATTGTTGGCTATGGTTCTGAACCATCAAGTTATGTATTCAATTCATCTACTTTTAAAAAAAATAGTAATGTATATTTAAATTATTATTATCATCATGTTTCGAAAAAGTATTAGCCTTATACCGATCATGTACGAATTTTGAGATTTTTTTTCTGAATTAACAAACGTAAGGAAAACTCTTTCAGACAGACTGTCCCTTCTATTATGGAGGCTCGTTACTTCATACATATACCCATCACTCAGCACGGGTCATCTTTATTACTCTTTTGTTAAAAATGTCATTATGTTTGACTTTAGACTGCATAACAGAAACATACAAAAGAGAACGAAGAATTGATATATATTACAACTCATTTTATGTGTACGTAGTGGCTGCATTATCTTGTTTGTTAGATTTTGTATCAACATTATTCATATGGTTATATATTGTGATGACTGTGTTGATGGTTGTCCACACTTAGATGCTAAAACTTCATTTCGTTTTGTTTCAGCTATTGTCTATATATCATTATATTCGTTGCATAGTTTGAGTACAGTATACCCTCTGTTAACAGTACATCATTAGAGCAGATAATGAGCCGCGCCATGAGAAAACCAACAAAGTGCTTTGCGATCCAGACCAGTCTGCGCCTATTGCAATTAGAGAAACTGTTAGCGAACAGCATGGATCCTGACCAGACTGCGCGGATGCGCAGGCTGGTCTGTATCCATGCTGGCCGCAAACGCATTATGTTGATTTTCGCATGGCGCGGCTCATAACTCTTTAAATATGCGTCTTTTTTTCACAAAACATAAAATTCTGTATAGCAACAACTTCTGTACAACAAGCACATTGATGTTTGCTCTAAACAGGGTTGACTTTGAATATTTTTGTGAAAGTTGAATTCTTATTGTCTCCATACACTGTTATTTTCCATTTATGTAAAAAACGAACTTCTATATAAAGTATGTTATGGCTTATTTGCGCCCAGTTTCGATACTTCTTGCTATCATTTTATCTTGTTTGATACTGATTTTGGAATAATTTAATTACATGGGAATATACGTTGATTCTTATGAGATTTTATATCACATATTCGCTTATATATACCTGTAAATATGATTTATCTTGCTTAGGCCTAAAAAATGTTTTATTTTCCGGTATCCCGACCTACCTTTATGGCCTTGGAGATTTTTTTTCAACTTTTTAACAAAAAGTTACAAAATTGCACTTTTATGCTTTAAACATGGTCAGTGATGTTAAAAATGAACTTACTGATGCTCTAAAGACGTAACCCCCTTATCTGTATTCATTTTTGACACAAAAATAATTCCGAAAAGTCCCACTTACTAATAAAAATTAAAAAAATAAATAAATAAATCAGTAAAAAAATACCGACCTATCAACCCTAATTTTTTTAGCATGTTACCGGAAACAAACAATTTTTACGCCTTATTTAACAAGATAAGTTTAAGAACATATTATGCAATTGGGGAAAAATGTGTAATTGTGCTTAGGAAAGCGTTAAGCATGTACCTGCGGTTTGATCCACCCTTTTCTGTTTTCCCTCTTGATTTCTCTTTAAATAAGAAAAAAAATGAATATCATTCATATTATATGTCATTTTTAGGAACTCTACATGTGAAAAAAGAGCATTTCATATTTTCAAAATATCTGTATTAGTTTTGAATTTGTTACCAAGAAACGATTTTTTTCGAAATGTAAATTTAGCCATTTTCGGACAACAAACTTTAAAAACGTCAATTTTGGCTTTATCTGTGTATGGATTGTAATAAAACTTTCACGATATCTTAGCATAATAGAAGTAACATTTCCTTGGTAAACTTTTGAGAAAAAAATAATGACAGGGAAAATACATTTTTGTCAATAAAACTGACATTATTAAAGATATATTAAAAATAATAGATGTCCCTACTGCCACCCACAGAGACCTTTAGAATGACATGTAACTTAAATTTACTTCTTGCAAAACAACAACAACAACAAAAACAACAACAACAACAAAAACAACAACAAAAATCACGTAAAAGACTTTGCTACAATTGTGGCGGATCAAACGCTAGTATAATATTAGTAATTACTATAATAAATAAATGGTATTACATAACGATATGATCTTTTTTTTTTTCATGTCGGCATTAGTATTTATCTTTTCCCAAACTAGTCTTGTTTTCATATCCTGTAGGTGAATACATGTTCTAAATGTTTGATTCACATATTTATCATATGATGCCTTCCATTAATTACGTTAATAAACGTACACTGTAACCGACAACCACTACATATTGCGGCCGAAAGCCACTATATTATAGGTCGAAGATTTTTTTTTCATTTCTTCTTTTTTTTTTCCATGTTACTCCATCAAAATGCATTTCTGTTCAAACATAGATGATACCGCTCAAAAGGCTCGTGTAAATGTTTCTGGATAACACACTTTTATGAAATATGTCAATCAAACATTAGTTCACTGGCGTTTTGTTTAATTGTGATGAATTGTTAACACTTAATGTAGATTTATTTTTGTAAAGCGTTACCGATATTAGAGATTTCTTGGGGCGGATCCAGGTTTGCTTAAACATATTTTAATAGAGCGCAAAGTCTTTACATTTCATAATGAATTGAAGTCATTGTGATGATTTTTACCATCGAATTACTTTCAAATACCATTTTATAGTATGCAAGAAGTACAAATGAAATGAGGTTTTGTCTCTCTTGAGCACAAAATTTTCTCATATTTCTTTCGGAATGTTAGTTTAACAGTGGCCGATGTTTCTCAGAAATAACATTAGAATTATGGCATATTGCAGTTTTAACGCATAAGATGTACAATCCTTGGGCATTTATTAAAAAGTACACCAAACGTGTATGTTCACCAGATCACAAACAAGTTCGATAATGGGCAAAGCTTGCTTAAAAACACCAGAACAGTGACCTTGTGTTATCAAATAAGTCATACTTCGCATGTTGAACACGTTAAAGACCTCGTGCATGTATCGTAAATACAGACACGCACATAAACAATTCACAAGATCTCGGACAAGCATGATAAATGTGCAGACTACTCAAATAACACAAAAGTGTTGACCTTTTTTAAAAAGTAAAAACTGCTATATTTCAAATTGTTAACGGACAAATTATAGCCTTGCGTAACTTTATAACAAGTACTCAGGTCAGCGATATAGGAACATTATTCTGTTCTTAAAATAACTTAAAACGAACAAAATATCTTGCTTTTATGTAATCTTGTTTTTTGAAAGTGATAAAAATATATTAAGCTTTCGCTTTCAATTAAATCGAAATACACGAGTACCAATACATAGTTTTGAGTACCATTCGCAAGGAAGTTTTAAATGTGTATATGCCTGGATCCGTGCGTGTACTTTCACTTCCAGGTCCTCTCCTGCAAGGACTTGGACTACACTTTTTACATTGTTTACATCTTGTTTTAGCCGTATGTCTGCTTTCTCAGAGTGTTACACTGGTTTCCAAGTTTCTTATGGAAATAAAACATATAAAATGTTGATACGTTGTTTATTTTTGCAACAGTGTTGGAATTATATTCAGCATATGAAGAATTTACTTTCATTGACTTTAAATGTTTTTATGCTGGGGCCCTAAAGGGTGTATTAAAATTGCTCAAATAATCCTAGACATGATACCTTTAATATCTGGTATATGAGCTAAAACGGAACCCATTGACAAGTCAAACATTTTAAACAAATAATGATTATTCAAATCCGTATTCTACAGCCCTCAACCACCCAGCTTGAGACACACCCGTTGAAGCCTTTTAAACCCATCAGTAAACCACATGCCCCCTGTGAATATTACACTTGAAAGTATTGATAAGTTGCTGTTTGGTCTCTCCCCTAAAAAAGCCGGTGGCCCTGACCAGACCTCACCCCGCATCCTATAGAAGTATGAAATCATAAAGGTATGGACCCACATAACTGGAAACAAGCCACATTTGCTCCAGTGTTTAAGAAAGGTGGTGTACCAATTCCACTCACCTGTATTGCTTCCAAACACATCATTGTCTCCAGCTTGATGAACTATTTTGTTGAGCTTAATATCCCTCAACATGGTTTTAGGTCAAAGCGAAGCGGTTAGAACTAACTGGTCAAACTTACACATGAAGTTTTTGATAATCTTGAAAAAGGTCAACAGACAGATGTAAATGTAATGGATTTCTGAAAAGCCTTTGATAAAGTGTATCACCGCAAGCTCATCCACAAACTCTGTAATTTTGTGTAAATTCAGAAACCTTAAATTGGATCAAGTCATTTTTGCAAAATCGTTCCCATAGAGTAGCGGTTGATGGTCACCTGTCTGATGAACTTCCTGTACTATCGGGTGTTCCACAGGGCTCTGTTATTAGTCATTGCCTTTTCCTTACCTACTTGCCTATATTAATGACTTGCCTGAATCCATCAAAAGTAGAAAATAAATAAATTATCCAAATAAATTCATGTAAGCAATGCAGTAACCAAAACTTTATTTAACTTCCAAAACCTAATTGCTTGCCGATTTAATTACATGTATAACATTACCACAGAAGTGACAGCTGTGTTGGGAAAATAGTTTTTTTAAGTACTTTAGTAAATATTTCTAAAGTTACTTGAATTTTGACATAGAGTTGAAAAAACCGAAAATTGTTTTTCAAACAGTAAAGATTAGGCCACTGCAAAATGTTCGAATATGGCACTATACCGAATCTGGGTCTCTTGCCAGTACACCACTTTACTTTTCATCATCAAGATCCTAAATAAATTTATTGTCCTTAATAAAAATTTACTGATTTTGACTTTGATAGTGACGTTGAAAAGTAACATACTCCTAAAATCTAACTTGATTATAAATTACTCTTTTAAATTTTATTTATAATATTTTTCTTTCCTCTGCCATTAAATGTGGTAATTCGCCATACGTCATAACTTGTGTCGGCATAAGCCAACTTTAATAAAATATTATTATAAATGTTACATCAAGGCATAGGCGTATGATTACAATAAGAATAATTAAAGTAATGCTTTCAAATGGATTAGGCCATGAATTATTTTAAGTGAGGGGTCAGATAAAAACACTATCATTTGATGTAAAAAATGTACAATAGGATAAGTGACACTTGAGAATTTTCATGTTGTCTTCCTTTGAGTATCTAGTAGTGGTAGTTTGGGTATTATGGTGAACACAACCATCTAAAAGTTTCATCTATTTATTTGCTACAGGTAGAATAGGTTATATGCCAGTCTTTCTTTTGGGCTCATTTCCTCTTATAACTGACAAACTACAAACGACATACTCCTCTATAAAAACTACCGATAGAGATATATACAACTTAGAACAGCGCAAGACGATTGTTATGTCATAATAAAGCCCTATTTTGGGCTACAAATTCAAAGCGTGAAGGGAATTATCACCTCGACTTAGGCCTAAAAAGATTGTTTGTTTCCGTTAACATGCTGAAAAAATATGGTGGGTAGGTCGGTAAAAAGAAATTTGAGGGATTTTTTTTATTCTGTGGGACTTTTCGGAAATTATAGTTGTGTCAAAAAAATTAATACAAATAGGGTGGTTATGTCTTTGGAGCATCAGTAAGTTGATTTCTAACACCACAGACCCTGTTTAAAGCATAAAAAATGCAGTTTTGCAACTTTTTGTTAAAAAATTGAAAAAAAAAATATCCACGGCCATTAAAACATTTAGGGTCGAGCCAAAAATTTAGGATAGGTCGGAATACCGGAAACAAACAACCTTTTTTTTAGGCCTTGTGGTCCGCGAAATACTGTTCCAATATACATAACGTGCCCTTACTAAATATGCGCTATGGTGTATACTCTCCTATAGTGAAAAATGACTAGCCTAAAGGAAGCAGCGTGGGAGCCATCTGTCTAGTCGCGTAATGGCGGACAGCTTTTTGAACACTGATTTAAATTAAAGCTTGTTTTTGTTTAAATTTCATCATGAATGTTTTTTTGACATGATGGTATAAAAAATGGGGAAGAAGGTTGTATTTGGTGAAGTGAAAGTCAATTTTAGTATTAGTATAGTACTACCATATCACAGTAGTGCGATTTTGATGTGATCAGTTTACAGTAAGCACATGTGACAAAAGAAATCTCTCTTAGAAGATACATGACCTAGTGCTACTTTTCTCTTCACCTCATGTTAGTTTTATCATAATTCTTCAAAATGAGGTAAGGTTTTGTTCCATATATGTTTAATTGTCACATATGACACATCATATTGAAAGCCTGGAGTCTGTCATATATTACGGGAACATTAAAAGTAAATCAAATGACTGGCATTTAATCGGCGGCAGTAACAAAAGATAGACTGATAGAGTAGAATTGAAATCCTGTTGGAAATAATTGTTATTAACCAAGCGTTAAAACCCTTTCCGGGAAATGTAGATTTTTTCATATGCGATAGGCGTTTCGTTAGTTATGGGTAGTTCTGTAGTAAATATCACAATGGACTTTTTTCACGATCGCCGTCAAGATTTGCGGGAACAAAAAAAAAGCGCAAGATTTACTTTAATTATTGCCCTATAATAAGAGAAAAAAGAGTAAACATCAAGATTATATAAAAGAAAAGGTGAGTACAGATGAGAGGGAAATTTTACCTTACCTATCTGCGAATATTTACCATAAATTTGCGGACGAGTTAACTGGTTCTTCAACGCTGTTCCATGGTTCAGACAAACCTTCAGAAGGTAGCAACAGCCATGTCTCTAGTTTACAAATAAACCTCGAACTTCATGTTCTAAATTTCCTGGTAGAGCTCACAGGTGGCAGTAACGTATCTAGGATACAGTATGGGTCCATGAGCCATATGCAAATAAATTTATTACAATTCTGTTTAGGAAAAAAATGACAAAAAGCCATTTTGAAAAAATATTTGCACCTGTGACAATGCGCCATGAGAAAGGTAAGTAAGAACAGTTTGACAGGTGCATTGCTTCCAGGTCTGTATTTTTTTCAAAAACGGTATTTCCTTATCAATGATTGGCCGTCTTTTGGGCAAAAGAATAATCTTTCAGAAAAACCTTACTTCAAAGTCCAGTTCCAAACCGTTTACACATCACGAGCGAGCAACGGCTTAGTGTGTTTTAGGGGGGAGACTTCGGTGCGGAAAATGTGTGGGATTTATTCGGACAGAAAAAACACTACCGTTTCGTACGCCGTTGCAGGGCTCCAGATAAGCATCGTTTTATCATTGTTTATCGATATAAAGAAATGATTTTCATTAATAATGAATTAAATTCTAAAACCTGTCGTTAAAAAGAGATTTTTAATTTCTATCGTTTCAAAAATCGTTGAAATCGCCGAAAACACCAAGAAACCATCTTCCGATCGTTATGTTTACACTAATATATTTTGTCATGGTGTTTAATTACGATTACACTGCTAATGCAAGTCAGCGATAATGTCTGAACCGTGCCGTTATTAGCATGCAAGAATGATCTCCCCATTTAAGAAATTGTGAATATGGCGTCGGCAGTAAGAAAGCGAGGATGAGCAAAAATAAAAAACTGACAGCGCATTTCCTTTTATGATTAATTTTGTGACAAGAACGAAAAAAAATCTTATGAAGAAATCTGTGTGAAGTGCAAAAGAAAAATGACCTTGATTCGGGAAATGACCACTTGACTAGAGATGCATGTGTTGCATTTCAAAATTCTATTGCTAACGTTCTCCTTGAAGAAACCAAGACACACTTCAGGGCCCACACTGGGCTGAAAAAAGTTGGAGCCACCTTTTTTCTCGGGAACGGTAGGGAGGGTGCTGGAGAGGTTTCCCTTCCCGCAGCGCATTGAAAATTTTTGTTACTTCCCATATTAAGCAAATGGTGATATTCTAGCTATATAGGGGGACTTTTGAATGAAAGTGGGTATACCTCTAAAGCAAGTTTTGTATTTTAAAATGTTGTTGGATGTTTGAAGCAACCTGTCTGAAATATTTGTCCATTACAGCTTCTTTTTGTTGTGGGCCTACTATGTAAATGCATGGCCCAGGGGCTGTGTTTTTGGTGCTCTGTGCTTCCGAGAAATCTACCCTGATACAGGGTTACATTTCAGATCCATTCCTAACTTTTAAAGACATTCAAAAAACTTGGCAAACACCTTTACTAATTACTTACTAAGATCACAGACACGGGTCTAGTGTATTTTTTTTTTTTTTGATTAATATAAAAAAACAACTTTTTTTCACACAAATATGCTTTCTATATGTTAGTCAAATGAAAAAAAATGATGACAAAAATCCGGTCACAGTGTCGTGTATGATATTGTGACCGGATTTTTTGTCATCATTTTTTTTTTTCATTTGACTAACATATAAAAAGTATATTTGTGTGAAAAAAAAAGGATTTTTATATTTAACAAAAAATACACTGGACCCGTCACAGTGTGCCTGTGACTAAGATACTGTCTGACGGTGGCGACAACGTTAAAAAATTCATCAAACCATTCATTATTTTGCCGATTTATTTATTAATTATGTGATCCATGGAAATTAAAGGCATCAATCATTTAATCTGCCGTAATGACAATAAAACAAAAAGATTATTTTAACCCGGTAATCGGTTGCTGATTGATTGCAAATTGCATCTTCTCGCGTGTCAAGATGTTTATTACACATTGTTATATGTAAAGTAAACGCAGACTGGGTAGTACTATCCCGAAACAAGTTAATTTTATAAGGTAAAATTATCAGAACCAGTCAACTGTTTTTTAACATAATTTCTCGGAGGTTACGATTTAGAACGTCTGAAACAGAATGGCGGTCCAAATTACGAACATTTTTTCAATTTCGCCACTCGCGATTTTTCTTCGCCACTTTCATCGCAGATTCGCCAAATGGCTCGAGTGGCGAACGACAGCGTGGGCCCTGCACTTAAGTAATGCCAGATTTTTTTCTATCATGAATGACTCTAGCACTGACTGTTCAGTTACTGACCAAGAAGGTATTTTGTTGCTTTATATTCATCAGGAATCTTTTGAACCAGTTACTACTATTGCCAGTATTGAGAAGCTAGTTAAATCTAGAGTAGAGGGAGTTACAGAGCAGGGGTTTTTTTCGGCCATTCTTATAGCCGTTATTCGGCTATATTCACAATGCCAAAAAGTATGTTTTTTCCCAAAATGTGTGCAAAAATTCCCAGTCTACATTCTGAAAAAATTACCATCAAAATTGCACAAATATTGATCAAATTATGGACAATTTTGTAATAGAAGTATGTTAAAGAGGTTGTACAAAGTGAAACAAGTGTATGAGAAAGTGCTTAAACACATCCTTACTATATCCTATTGAACTAAATATTTCCCAATTTGGAACATTTACACGTCAAAATTCCCAATTTTGGGGGTATAGGCTGTCTCCTAAATTAGCTAGAAAAAACCCTGCAGAGGCTATTATTATTAAGAGGGAAGTACTGAAATGTGGCATTGACACAGATAAACTTTCCAACCAGGAGTCGGGTGCAAAGCTAGTGTGTGTGAATTTAGATGAGGCTGTGGCAAATTTAGGGACAAAGGGTGGTGTTGCCAGAAGTTAATTTGATGCAGTTGACAGTAACGATTTAGTAACTCATAGTGTGACCCTTAAACTGGGCTTGGGAGTTTGAGATGTTGTTAAGGAGGTTGGATATCTGAAGAAATTTGAAGACACTTAAAAAAATTTGCAAATTTTACTCATACTCTCCTAAGGGAAGAGAAGAACATAAAAATCTTGCTTCGGTTCCAGAGGGAGACATTCTCATGCACTTTGAAAGTAAATCTATGAGATGGGTTTCCCCTAAACTTTGTGCTTTGAAAGCTGTTTGTCAAGATCTTAATGTCACTGTAACACATGGAGCAAATCTTACAACTTCAAACATAGCAGTTGAACTTGGACAGGCTAGGGCTATTCTTAAAGACTTGAAACAAGTAAATATTACTTAATTGATAATGTCAGTTATCATAACTATTCAGAGCTTATAAGTCTTAGTTGTATTTTGTCTTGCAAACTCAAAATAAATCTTATTTTATCTTATTTCATATTATCTAGGTGTACAAGTCTTTTCTGGAGAGATGGTCTATATGCAGTTCTGTGGTATAAATTGTTGATCATTTTACTACGAATTTCCGGACTAAGTAGAGAAATCGAGATGTCTGGTAAGAAGTTTATATTTTCATTTCATTAGTAAGTTAGCTAATCATCCTTTTAATACATGCATGATGTTTCTGAGGATTTGTAGAATATACATATGGTTCGCCATTGTTTATCAGAGCTCCAGATAAGATTTTAGGTTAAAGGGTATTTTACCCCCTAGTTTTTTTTTCAAATGGTATTTTACTCCTAGATGTTTTTTCAAAAGGGTATTTTAGAATTCTAAATGGTTTTTCAGAATTCGAAATCATTAAAAAGGGTAATAATAATAACTGTTTGTATTTATAATTTTCTGATATTCATATGCTCCGCTGAAGTGCCTTTGTTGACCAATGCTGTTTTCCTGAATATTTTTGAGCCTTCATTCAACATTTAGTTTACTGCATACATTACATCTTAATTTCAGTTACTGACCACTGCGATATATCTACAGCCAGTGATACTTTGACTGTCAATGTTTTTTTCAGAAAACACCAACATGTATGTGCTTCGGCTTTTTCAACAGTTACCCATTATATATCATAGATCACATGCTTAGCGTTAGGCATTGTCCGAGTCATCTCCTGTCACACACTAATAAACTTGAAGAAGAAAATGGCATTATTTTAAGATATCGTTTGCGTTTGCTTTTTTATGAGACACCATTTTGTTTGTTGTACTCGATTACAAAAAGGATGTGCTTGATTTACGATAAAATTGGATTACACACTTAAATCGAGTAAAATACGTATCCCGTTTTTTCAATGCGTATCAGTACGCGTAGGTTTGATTTTAAATGCGTTTTTTGTAAATTTCAAAACGTATTTACGCAAATACGCATCTTATCTGGAGCTCTGGTTTATTCACATACTTCACTCAACATTTTTAGCTCGACTATTCTAAGAATAAGTAGAGCTATCCTACTCAACACGGCGTCGGCGTCACACCTTGGGTTAAGTTTTTCGTACCAGTCCACATTTTGACAAAGTCTTTTGAGATAAAGCTTTGAAACTTTCAACACTTGTTTACCATCATTATGGCCAGTTATAGGCAAGAGCACATAACTCCATCAAGGATTTTGGCTGAATTATGGCCCCTTTTGACTTAGAAATCATGGTTAAGTTTTTCGTACCAGTTCATATTTTGACAAAGGCTTTGAAACTTTCAACACTTGTTTACCATCACCATGTCCAGTTATAGGCAAGAGCACATAACTCCATCAAGGATTTTGGCTGAATTACGGCCCTTTTTGACTTAGAAATCTGGGTTAATATTTCATACCAGTCCACATCTTGACAAAGTCTTTTGAGATAAAGCTTTGAAACTTTCAACACTTGTTTACCATCACAATGTCCAGTTATAGGCAAGAGCACATAACTCAATCAAGGATTTTGACTGAATTATGGCCCCTTTTGACTTAGAAATCATGGTTAAGTTTTTTGTACCAGTTCATATTTTGACAAAGTCTTTTGAGATAAAGCTTTGAAACTTTCAACACTTGGTCACCATCACCATGTCCAGTTATAGGCAATAGTACATAACTCCATCAAGGATTTTGGCTGAATTATGGCCCTTTTTGACTTAGAAATCTGGGTTAATATTTCGTACCAGTTCATATTTTGACAAAGTCTTTTGAGATAAAGCTTTGAAACTTTCAACATCTGTTTACCATCACCATGTCCAGTTATAGGCAAGAGTACATAACTCCATCAAGGATTTTGGCTGATTTATGGCCCTTTTTGACTGAGAAATCTTGGTTAAGTTTTTCGTACCAGTTCATATTTTTTGTAAAGTGTTTGACATATGGCTTTGAAACTTTTATCACTTGTTTAGTATAATAGTCTCTATCCTCAGGAAAGAGAACATAACTCTGTCATCTATTTTGGCTGAATTATGGCCCATTTTGGACTTTGAAATTGGTTCTGTTTCCATACAAGTCCATGTTTTGTCAAAACTATTTGACATATGGCTTTTAAACTTTGAACACTTGTTTATCATTATGATTTCCATCTGTAGGCAAGAGTACATAACTATTTTGACTGAATTATGGCCCTTTTTGGACTTTGAAATTGGCTCATATATTGCCATTTAGTGCAAGACTTATCGAAATCAAAGTAATACAGGAACATTGTTTGTCTAATCTGTTTATTTCTTTTGTCTGAATATCCGTGGAAATATTTTGACACCATTCTTCAATCAATTCTTCGAAAAGTCGAGCGAGCTGTCATCAGACAGCTCTTGTTATGCCTCCCTTCGAAGGAGGGGTATATTGTTCTGCAGATGTTGGTTGGTCAGTCGGTATGTAGACCAATCCGTTTCCGGATGATAACTCAAGAACACTTGGACCTAGGATCACGAAAGTTGATAGGGAGGTTGTTCATAACCAGCAGATGACCCCTATTGATTTTGAGATCAGTAGGTCAAAGGTCATGGTCAGAGTGACCCGAAACAGTTAAACGGTTTCCGGATGATAACTCAAGAACACTTGGGCTTAGGGTAATGAAAGTTGATAGGGAGGTTGATCATAACCAGCAGATGACCCCTATTGATTTTGAGGTCAGTAGGTCAAAGATCAAGGTCACAATGACCCGAAACAGTTAAACGGTTTCCGTATGATAACTCAAGGACACTTTGGCTTAGGGTAATGAAAGTTGATAGGGAGGTTGATCATAACCAGCAGATGACCACTATTGATTCTGAGGTCAGTAGGTCAAAAGTAAAAGTGACCCGGACCATAACTGTTAAACCGTTTCTGGACGATAACTTGAGAACGCTTGGGCCTAGGATCATGAAATTTGATAGGAAGGTTGATCGTGATCAGCAGATGGCCTCTATTGATTTTTGAGGTCAGTAGGTCAATTTTTAGGTCAAGGTCACATTGACCCTGAACAGTAGAACTTAGTTTTTTGTACAGCGACCAAACAATTTCTGTTCCTTGTGCGATTACTGAATGCATCAAGGGGGGCATTTCGTGTTCTACGAGCTCTTGTAATCATTTAAGGTGTCATTCAGTCTTACTGAAGGTGTTTTTGTATCTCGAAAAATTTACCTTGATTTGTTTTTGTCTGACAGTTTGTCTATCTAGCATCTCAAAATGTATTTGACCTAGATTTATCAAACTTAGGGTTGTTATTAAGCATGTGAAGTTATACACTTTTGGTTTTGTTAAGGATTTCATTCATTGAGACAAGAGTTATGGCCCTTGTCTTAAAAAGTATGCTTTAAAAATTATAAGGCCTAAAAGTTTGTGTTGCATGTGTCTCTAGAGGTGTTTGAACTAAGAGTCATAGAACATAAAAGGAAAATGTTAACGTCCCTCGATTTTGGTAAATGTAGTATTCTCAATGAAAATGTTGCATTGTGCAAGAAATTTGTTCAGGAATGACTTAATCAAACAGATTATCTTGTGTTTCAAGTATTTTAGTTGACATGAGGAGAGTGTTGACAGAAATATGATTTTAAAAAAGTGGGCATCATGATATCATGCAAATTGAGTTATACTGTGCCAAGTTCGGAGTAGTAAGTTGCAGAAATTCGGCACCTTTTATGTGTAAAGGAGCCACCATAATGAGTTCAACCATTCTGTTGATATTAATTGCAGCTTTTATCGAATATAATAAGTACATCTAACTAATTAATGTCATGTGCTTGTTTTAGATGAGTGTGATCTAGAGGAACTGACTGCATTTCTAGAAGCGTCAGATGCTGAGGAAGGCACTGAGGAACAAGCTTGTACCAAAGATGTTGTCGAGGACTTGGCAAAATCTGCTCCAGCTGACAGCATTAAAGGTGAACCTGCTGTGGACAGTAAAAATGGTTAGAAATTGCCTATGCTATTTTGGATATTTGAAATATTGTAGTCATATCTTTCAAAAAGGGTTGTTTATTTGCTCCCAAAATTTGTTTAAGTGTGTTAAAAATATCTTGCATCCAGTCGAAGAATGCAACCTTACCATTGGTCAGTTTAGTGATCATTCTCAGAAACAACCAACCAGATGCTTGCTTTTCTAGACTGGTCTACAAATTGAGTTCCATATTAAACAGAATATGTAGTGTGTATGTGAAAAATGCAGAATCTGTGTATATATGGATGGTTTAATAAAAATCTAAAGAGTAAAATGCTTATTTAAGTTTTACCTAGATTATTGATATACTTACTTCAGATGTAGATGATGAATGTGATCTTGATGAAATAGAAGCTTTTCTGCAAGCCTCTGATGATGATGAAGAAGATTACGATGATGTTAAGAATGATGCATTAGTAACCAAGAAAAACAAACCCATTGAACCTGAGGAAGCTACTTCAAATATTGAAAGCAAAGATGCTGCTGAATATAACCTTACAGATAATGAAATGGAGTTTGAAGGTAACTAATGTGTGATTCGTCCAGTGTCAAGTGATTTAGCAAATGTGCAATAAGAACTCTTTTTATGCCTCCCCCCCCCACCCCTTTAAAGGCAATGGTGGTATATTGTTCATATTATGGGCAGTAGATAATATCTAGAGAATGCTGGGCCAACAGATGCTAAACTTCCTAGGATTATTGCCTGTGATGAATAGATGACAATGTCACATTTTTTTTTGCTTTTGTCCAAAAGAAATTACTGGTACAAATAAAGTAGATTATTTCCCTTAACTTTATGGAGAAGAGGTATGTTTTCATAGCAAGTTTTTTATGTTCTGACCATATTTGATGATGAATGTTCATGTGCATGGCAGCCACACATCTGCGTAAGAGATGTGAGATTCTAGGATGGGGGGGGGGTGGGGGGGGGGAGGTGGGTGAGGGTTCACTGATAAGTGAAAGGCCTGGCTTACACCTTTGGATAAAGGATGACTTACCATAAATGATATAATATCAATTCTAACACGACCCAGTTTGTTTTCCTACTAAACAAAGAAGACTTGAAATTGTGTGCTATTATTCAACAATGCACCATTTGTGTGACACATTTATTAATATGTCATAGCTTCAAACATCATAGCGGCACGCAGGAAAAGAAACACACACAAAATGGGCAAAATTAATATTTGGTGGATGCGGTCAAGGATGTATATAAAAAATCCATGTGTTAGAATCAAATGAATATATCTTGAACAGTGATTGGCTCTTGAATAAAATCGTTTGTTGTTCAGATGTGCGTTTTTATATCACCGACAAACCACTGTTTGGAATACAGTAAAATATCGTTACCTCAATATTCAAGGGGCTGCAAAAATTGCATTGACGTATCCGAAGTTCGACATAATATTATATCGTCTATCTATGACTACATTTTGTATCTGTGTAGGACGTATATATTGTCATTACATCCAATGCTTCTTGTAGAGGGTTTAAAAGGGGAAAGAAATAATATAAAACGTAAATATGATCTTAATTTTATTGACAAATAAAATATCTTAATTCAATGTACGCATATTGTTAATCAAAAATGGCAGATTTTTACTCAGTCAAACAGAAAAAGATTCGTTCAAATTAATTGTTATATTGGAAAACAGCTTGTCCGCTTGCACGCTGTTTTAGACTAATTATTGGGAATTAAATGCAAACTTGCAAACATTTAAATTGGCATAAAGATTAAATAACAAACACACAAATTAACCTGTTTATAATTTATACAGCAACGGACAACAATAGTTGTTTTTCACACCTTACAAATACAATGGATATTTTATGACGAGCTGTGATATCGACGAAAACAGGTGTAAAAACAGTACAGGTAAGTTGACCGGAATGAAAAATCCCATCGAGCTAAACAAAATATTGTGCTAATAGTACCGAATATTGGTAATAATACCATTGAAATGTATAGAGAAAAATCGGGACTGACCAAAACACATCGTGCTAGCCGGAGTATTGAGCTAACCGATATCGAGGTAACGATATTCGACTGTTTATTATTTCTTAAACAACATTCATGAATGAATGTGTAAATTTATAAAAAGTTCTTAAAAGAAAGACTTTTTAGAAGTCCCCTGCTGATGTTTAGAAATACAAGAAATACAGAAATTGGAGAAATGTTAATAGCATAATTGTTTCATCTCTATTGAAAGTGGGGCCTCCATGACCAAGTGGTTAGGGTTTCTGGCTTCAGTTCTCTTGCCCCTCACTGATGGGGGTTGGAAACCTTGGGAAGTAGAATTCTTCCACGTGAGGTTACCATTCAGCTTGCTTATGGAAGAGCAGTGATTCTATCCAGGTGCCCAATTGTGATGAAATTACGCCTGGATGGGTACCACCATCAAAAGCTGGGGAGTTTCCATACTACCTATAGTGTAGGTGTGAAAGTAAACCCAATTAAAAAACTGTTGGTAGTATTATTCACAGATAAATCACGGTGCCAGAGCTTTAGAATAACTGCATTTAAATAACAAAAGTGTATGAAGCCAACAGTTTACGATTTATAGAAGAGTAAAATATAGGTTGTTTCCCTTGATTAAACAGGGTTGAATAGGGTAAATCGCTGTTATATCAGCATAAGTTGGAGACTACAGCTATTCTTTGTCTGCAGTAAAACTTCTTGTTTAATTGTACCCTACTTGTAGATTTTGAGGAAGGGGACTTCAGAGAACTTGAAAGTATGTTGGACTCACAGAATGCAGGAACCATTCAAACAAAATCAGCAAACCGGTCTGCGTCTGCAGATGACATTGAGGCACAGTCTTGGGATGATGAAAATGAAGATGTGTCAGGGGAGGTAAACAGGGGATCTGATGGTGAAAATGATACAGATAAGGAGGAAAGTGACAGTGAGTCCGAACTGAAGGCTCATGAGCTTATTGAAGGTAGGAATGCCTTTTTAGCTCCACTATTCGGAGAATAGGGGGGCTATTCTACTCTGGCGTTGGTGTTGGCGTGACCTTTCTTGGTTAAAGTTTTTCGACAACCTTTGTTTATCTGTCATATCTTTGTTACTATTGCTTATATCTTACTGTAACTTCACATAAACATTGTCCAGTATACAAACAAAGTAAGTGTAGGGGCTGAGCCCATTATACCCAAGGTCAAGGTCACCAAGGTGTTATACTTAGATCATTTTTAAGGTTAAAGTTTTTTGGCAACCTTTGTTTTTCTGTCATCTCTTTGTTACTATTGCTTATATCTTACTGTAACTTCACAAACATTGTCCAGTATACAAACAAAGTATGTGTAGGGGCTGAGCCAATTATACCCAAGGTCAAGGTCACCAAGGTGTTATACTTAGGTTATTTTTAAGGTTAAAGTTTTTCGGCAACCTTTGTTTTTCTGTCATATCTTTGTTACTATTGCTTATATCTTGCTGTAAATCACATAAACTTTGTCCAGTATACAAACAAAGTATGTGTAGGGGCTGAGCCCATTATACCCAAGGTCAAGGTCACCAAGGTGTTATACTTAGGTTATTAGCTCACCTGTCACTATACCTGTCACATAGTGACAATGTGAGCTTTTGTGATCACCCTTCGTCCGTCGTCCATCCGTGCGTCAACAATTTCTTGTCTGCACGATAGTGGTTTCATTTATGATTTTATTTTAACCAAACTTGCACACAACTTGTATCACCATAAGATCACAGTTCCTTTCTTGAACTGGCCAGATCCCATTATGGGTTCCAGAGTTATGGCCCCTGAAAGGGCCAAAATTAGTTATTTTGACCTTGTCTGCACAATAGCAGCTTTATTTATGATTTGATTTTTACCGAACTTGCACAAAACTTGTATCACCATAAGATCTCGGTTCCTTTCTTGAAACAGCCAGATTCCTTTATGGGTTCCAGAGTTATGGCCCCTGAAAGGGTCAGAATTAGCTATTTTGACCTTGTCTGCACAATAGCGGCTTCATTTATGATTTTATTTTAACCAAAGTTGCACACAACTTGTATCACCATAAGATCTTGGTTCCTTTCTTGAACTGGCGAGATTCCATTATGGGTTTCAGAGTGATGGCCCCTGAAAGGGCCAGAATTAGCTATTTTGACCTTGTCTGCACAATAGCAGCTTCATTTATGATTTGAATTTAATCAAACTTGCACAAAACCTGTGTCACCATAAGATCTCGGTTCTTTTCTTGAACCGGCCAGATCCCATAATGGGTTCCAGAGTTATGGCCCCTGAAAGGGCCAAAATTAGCTATTTTGACCTTGTCTGCACAATAGCAGCTTCATTTATGATTTGATTTTAACCAAACTTGCACACAACTTGTATCACCATAAGATCTCGATTCCTTTTTATACGCTCGAAGGGACGTATTATGTTATCGCCTCGGTGTCCGTCTGTCTTTCTGTCTGTTGGTTAGCAATTTCCCTTCCGCTCTGTAACTCTTGAACCCCTTGATGGATTTCAAAGAAACCTGACACAAATGTTCACCTCATTGAAACGACGTGCAGAGCGCATGTTTCGGATGGCTCACATCAAGGTCAAGGTCACACTTAGAGGTCAAAGGTCATATAACTTTGTTTTGTGTGTATATTGCTCTGCATTCGCGTTGCGTTGCAGTGCTCTTGTTTTTATTTGGCAGATCCTTCTTTTGTTCTATTACAATAATTTTTTTTTTAATTACTTCCCTTTTATATTACTATAAATAGCTTATTTAGTAACTCTTTTATTATTGGCCGTAGGGAAAAACCGAGACCACTTTTCTGTGGTACAACACGGATGGTACCTCCAATTTGTAGGTGTATTTTGACATACCTGTACCTTGTAAGAATTTTTTTTTCTTTTTAGCTCACCTGTCACAAAGTGACAAGGTGAGCTTTTGTGATCGCGCGGTGTCCGTCGTCCGTCGTGCGTCCGTGCGTCCGTGCGTCCGTAAACTTTTGCTTGTGACCACTCTAGAGGTCACATTTTTTATGGGATCTTTATGAAAGTTGGTCAGAATGTTCATCTTGATGATATCTAGGTCAAGTTCGAAACTGGGTCACGTGCCATCAAAAACTAGGTCAGTAGGTCTAAAAATAGAAAAACCTTGTGACCTCTCTAGAGGCCATATATTTCACAAGATCTTCATGGAAATTGGTCAGAATGTTCACCTTGATGATATCTAGGTCAAGTTCGAAACTGGGTCACGTGCCTTCAAAAACTAGGTCAGTAGGTCTAAAAATAGAAAAACCTTGTGACCTCTCTAGAGGCCATATTTTTCACAAGATCTTCATGAAAATTGGTCAGAATGTTCACCTTGATGATATCTAGATCAAGTTCGAAACTGGGTCACGTGCCTTTAAAAACTAGGTCAGTAGGTCTAAAAATAGAAAAACCTTGTGACCTCTCTAGAGGCCATATATTTCACAAGATCTTCATGAAAATTGGTCAGAATGTTCACCTTGATGATATCTAGGTCAAGTTCAAAACTGGATCACGTGCCTTCAAAAACTAGGTCAGTAGGTCTAAAAATAGAAAAACCTTGTGACCTCTCTAGAGGCCATATATTTCACAAAATCTTCATGAAAATTGGTCAGAACGTTCACCTTGATGATATCTAGGTCATGTTCGAAACTGGTCACGTGCCGTCAAAAACTAGGTCAGTAGGTCAAATATAGAAAAACCTTGTGACCTCTCTAAAGGCCATATTTTTCATGGGATCTGTATGAAAGTTGGTCTGAATGTTCATCTTGATGATATCTAGGTCAAGTTCGAAACTGGGTCACGTGCAGTCAAAAACTAGGTCAGTAGGTCTAAAAATAGAAAAAACCTTGTGACCTCTCTAGAGGCCATATTTCATGAGATCTTCATGAAAATTGGTCAGAATGTTCACCTTGATGATATCTAGTCAGGTTCGAAAGTGGGTCACATGTCTTGAAAAACTAGGTCAGTAGGTCAAATAACAGAAAAACCTTGTGACCTCTCTAGAGGCCATATTTTTCATGGGATCTGTATGAAAGTTGGTCTGAATGTTCATCTTGATGATATCTAGGTCAAGTTCGAAAGTGGGTCACGTGCCATCAAAAACTAGGTCAGTAGGTCAAATAATAGAAAAACCTTGTGACCTCTCTAAAGGCCATATTTTTCATGGGATCTGTATGAAAGTTGGTCTGAATGTTCATCTTGATGATATCTAGGTCAAGTTTGAAACAGGGTCATGTGCGGTCAAAAACTAGGTCAGTAGGTCTAAAAATAGAAAAACCTTGTGACCTCTCTAGAGGCCATACTTTTGAATGGATCTCCATAAAAATTGGTCAGAATGTTCACCTTGATGATATCTAGGTCAAGTTTGAAACTGGGTCAACTGCGGTCAAAAACTAGGTCAGTAGGTCTAAAATTATTAAAATCTTTTGACCTCTCTAGAGGCCATATTTTTTCAATGGATCTTCATGAAAATTGATCTGAATGTTCACCTTGATGATATCTAGGTCAGTTTCGAAACTGGGTCACGTGCGGTCAAAAGCTAGGCCAGTAGGTATAAAAATAGAAAAACCTTGTGACCTCTCTAGAGGCCATATTTTTCAAGAGATCTTCATGAAATTAGTGAGAATGTTCACCTTGATGATATCTAGGTAAAGTTCAAAACAGGGTCACGTGCTGTCAAAAGCTAGGCCAGTAGGTATAAAAATAGAAAAACCTTGTGACCTCTCTAGAGGCCATATTTTTCATGAGATTTTCATGAAAATTAGTGAGAATGTTCACCTTGATGATATCTAGGTAAAGTTCAAAACAGGGCACGTACCTTCGAAAACTAGATCAATAGGTCAAATATAGAAAAACCTTGTGACCTCTCTAGAGACCATTTTTCAATGGATCTTCATGAAAATTGGTCAGAATTTTTATCTTGATAATATCTAGGTAAAGTTCAAAACTGGGTCACATGAGCTCAAAAACTAGGTTACTATGTCAAATAATAGAAAAAACGACGTCATACTCAAAACTGGGTCATGTGGGAAGAGGTGAGCGATTCAGGACCATCATGGTCCTCTTGTTGGTTAAATTTCTTTCCTTTGTTGTTCCTGTCCTTTGGACTTGTGGCTATATAGAAAACTGATTTCAAAACAATTTTACACAAGACTAGTGTTCCTTGGGTGACCCTTTACTATATCCCTTCAAATAATTTTGATTCAGCGGAAAACATGGCCCCCAAGGGGTTTTGCTTATTTTCCCTATATGCCTATATAGAACTTTGAAAATCTTTTTGTCAGAAACTGCTGGTCCGTTTTCAAAATAATTTTACACAAATGTTTCTTGGGTGACCCTCTACCAAATTCCTTCAAACAATTTTGATGCATTGAAAAAGTGGCCGCCTGGGGGAGGGGCTCATTTTCCCATATGGCTATACAGAAAACTTCTTGTATGAAACTACTGGCCTGATTTGAAAATAATTTTATTTGAAGTAACTTTAAGAAATTTCAACTAATTTTCTCATAATTCTTTTGATTTATCTTGGTTATGATTTTTTGACCTTCTTGTCCTTAAGTGCAATGATAACAGGTGAGCGATATAGGGCCATTATGGCCCTCTTGTTAGAAATTCTAAAAAAGTCTACCACTTTTATTTTAGCTGAGATGGCTGCAATGGCAAAAAGAATGAAAGAATTAAAATCAATGTTGAAACAGTCCAAATCAAGTCCAGGCTCGTGCAAGAAAAAGCCAAAATCCAGTTCTGATTCAGTGGAGAAAAAATCTAAGGCACATTCGGAAAGGAAATCAAAAACCAGTCCCCATTCTGTGAAGAAACATTCTAAAAGCAGCCTAGATTCCAGTAAAAACCAGTCAAAATCTGTTGCAGACTGTGATAAAAACTCGAAAACTGCAGGGACGTCTAGTTTAGACTCTTTAAAGAAACAAATAGATAAACACAAATCATTCTCAGTCGATAAGGGAAAGAAAAGTAGCAGTGATAGACATTTTAGTGACATTGCAAGTGGAACAATAGAAAAGACTAGTCCATCTTCTAAAGTCAAAGACAGAGAGACCGTCAAACAGAAAACAGAATCGAAGCAAAGAAGTAAAATGGAACAAGGTATGTTTTAACCTTTACCCTGCCAAATTTCTAAAATGGACTGGTCTATCATCAATTTGGGCAGTACCACTTCTTATTCAAAGGGGTGTTCACTAATAGTTGACTGAATAGCGAACAGTGCAGACCATGGTCTGAACAGGTCGCAAAGGCAAAGCCAATTGCCACCAGCCGGCTAGTGTATGTTGAATGGGTTAGATCAGATCAAGGTCCTTATAAATCAACATTTACAGTCTGAAATTTATACTTTAAAATGTTGAATTTTCTTTTTATGCCCCCGAAGGTGGGCATATTAAAATCGCACTGTCCGTCCGTGCGTCCATGTAAATTCTTGTCCGAGGAGTAACTCTGCCATCCATGAAGGGATTTTGAAATTACATTAATGTTTACCATAATAAATCGATGTCCAGACCCCTAGCTCCAAGGTCAAGGTCACACTTAGAGGTCAATGGTTAACAGGGTCTGTTTCGTGTCCGGTCCTTAACTCTGCCATCCATGAAGGGATTTTGAAATAACTTGGCATAAATGTTTACCATAATAAGAGGACTTGTCTTGCACAAGACCCATACCCCTAGCTGTAACGTCAAGGTCACACTTAGAAGTCAAAGGTTAAAAGTGTCTGTTTCGTGTCCGGTCCATAACTCTGTAAATGTTCACCATAATGCAGGGGTTTTCATCAGGAAATTTGGAAGAGGCCTTGGCCTTTTAAATTGGGAAATATATGTGCGATAATTGTCCATTTTGGGAAAAATAATCAACTGGAAGTAAACACCAAAGTCGAATTAAATTTATCTCCCCTGAAACACTGGCTAAAATCCAAGCCATGGAACATAACAGATTAGACTTGTAATGTTTCACTGGTTGTTCTTTGTACTGTTAGGCTATAGTGCAACAAAAAATCAATACCAAACAAACGCTTCCTCTGGAAATACTAAAATGTAAACAAAATCTTAACCATCTGTTGGCATGATTTTGGGAAATCTTACCTTGCATTTTGGGAAATATCTCTGCCACAGTTGGGGAAAAATAGTATATTTTTGGATTGGGAAGTGGCCTTATACAGGCCTCTGTTATATAAGGATGAAAAGCCCTGTAATGAGATGATGTGTCATGCGCAAGAACCGGACCCCTAGCTCTATGGTCAAGGTCACACTTAGAGGTTAAAAGTTAACAGGGTCTGTTTCTTGTCCGGGTCGTAACTCTGTCATTGATGAAGGGATTTTAAAATTACTTGGCAAAAATGTACCCTGTATTGAGATGACTGCAGCACAAGACCCGGCCCCTAGTCCAAGGCCCGGGTCCCTTTCTTTTAAAAACCCCAACAAAACAAAACCATTTTTCCTTCAAAGGTGTTTTCTTGTCTGGTATTCCTCCCCTTTTTCAATTTTTTGTTTTGGGAACCCAAAGAAACCATTTAAAAGGGTGTGTCCCCTTTAAACGCCCCCCTAGTAAGGTAAAAAGTATGTATTATTTGCACAAAATTACTTTCTTCACCTTCGGGGGCATTTGCCCCAATAGGAAGTTCTTTTTTTCATCATTTTTGATGTTTTGGGTCTTTGTTTTTTCTATTGGTCTAAAACTTAAAAATTTTGTCGTTATAAATAGGCACAAACAAAGTTTTGAAAATAAATCTGCTAATTTTCGACAACGTGATAAAAACGGCCCGGCAAGCCAAATTATGAAAAATAAAAAATTTTGAAAAAAACTTTTTGGAAAATTGTGTGAAAAAAGCAAGAAATTTTTTTAATCACTTTACAAAAATTAAGGTAGGGCCCAAAGGTTTTTCCCAACCACATTTTAACTGCTGACTTGTTTTGAGATTTTCACAAAGAAATTTATTTTGAGGACTGGCTTTCTAACTTTGTGGGGGTTTTTTGGGAGGGTGTTTTTGAAAACAAAAGCCAAATTATTGTGAAAAAAAGGGCCCTTAAAAAATGGGGTGGGGTTTTAAAAATTGTATTCAACCCAATTCAAAATTATAAAACCCATTTACCTGGAATTTTAGGTAAATACCCGGGGTTAAAAAAAACTTATCTTAGTGGGAAAATCTCGGATTTTTATACGTTTTCGATATACAGTTTTATTTAAACTTCAATTTTGGTTTTCAGTAAAAATTCAGTTGTTTTCCGTGTGTCTTAAGATTTTTTCCCCAAATAAATAAATTTTTTTGAAAACTTCAATAAGATTGTGAAAAAAAGGTTTGTTTTAATAAAAAACAAAAAAACTTTTAAGTCCAGAGTCTTAAAAAATTTGGGTAGAAAACCCAGAATTGTAAAAATTGTCTGGTTTCCCTGAGTCTAATTTGTAAAAAGAAAACTCTTCAAATCCTTTTTTAAAAATAAGATTGCAAAGTTTCTAAATGAAATTTATTTGAATAATTGAAAAAAAAATCAGTTAAAATTGGTTTTCCTTTTTCCCAAATTTCCCCATTTAAATTTACTTTAAATTTTTAAAATAAGTTTCAAATTTTTTTTTATGGGCAAAAACTTTTTTAGTTATATACGGGAAAACTTTGACCCTTAAAACCCAATTTTTATTCTTTCCTTTTTTGAATTGCTTCAATGTTTGTTGATTTTTTAAAAAAATTTTTCAAGGGGCCCACCGAAAACATCAAGTTTTAAAAGAAAGTTGCCCTAACCTTTTCTTTGAATTTCAGGTTATGTTTTAGGAATTTTTGTCTTGGGGTTAAACTTTGGTTTCATTACAACTTAAAAACTTTTTCCCTCTAACAACCTATGACGGGCAAAAATTTGGGTTACGTTCATTAAATTCCTGGTTGTAACAATGTGAAAAAGGGCCCGTTTCAGGGGGCTTTAATTCGGCTTTTTTCAGTTTTAGAAATGAAAAAAAAAAATAAAAAAATTTAAAAAAGGGGTCCTTTCACAGGTCTAGGCAAAAAACGTAAAAGTTCGCCAAAAACCCATAAAATGTTTAAAAATTTTATCTGTGATTTAAAATACATGCAAAAATGTTGATTCAAATTAACTTTAAAAAATTTACAAGGCCATTTTTCACCACCCATTGAAAAGAAAAGGGGGTTTCGACCTCTTGTTTTTTTCAGTTTTTTACTTTACCCTTTCTATAGTAATTGGGTTATAAAAATTTTCCATTTTTTTTTTGCTATTTGAATTGTTTATAAAGCTGGATGTAATGTTTCCCATCTTTCTTAAAAATGCTTCTGTTTGTCATTATGGATGAAAAACCCCTTCTTCCCAAAAGAAAGAAAAAACGTTGCAAACATTTTGTGCACCCCTTCATTTTACAAGAAAGCAAAAACCTGTTGATTAAAGACTTTTTTGGGGTGATTAAAGGTATGACTGGGATGACGGGGCGGGAGGTTTGTAATACGTAATCCTTAATACATGTACTGAAAACCTGTGTTAGGCACCCACCAAAAAGCAATGGCGGTTTCTAAATGCGAAATCTGTTTAAATAACAAAGTTTACAGGTGTATCTATTGCATTTTTCTTTAAAATCAATGTCTTTTAAAAGCAAAAAATTAAACTTTTTTGAGCCCACCTCTTAGTTCGTAGTGAGAGTGCAGTGTAAGATGTGGGTCCGAATTCAATTGCAGGTGGGCTAGTTCTCCATGACTTTTGAAAAAAGATCATATGGTCTAAAGTCATTCGCCCTCCATCTAGATCATGTGGAAAAATTGGCAGTTATTTAAAGAGAACGGGGTTTATCTATCAGAATCCGGGGAATACGGGTTAGGTTAACTGCCCAACATTTCATAACTGAAAAACAGTTGAAAAATTGCAAAAACCCCCGAAAAAAAAAAAGAAAAAAGCAACAGTTTCCTTCAGGTACAAAAACTAGGACCCATCCCATGGGAAAAAAACCCATAGGGGGTTTGCGACCGCATGGATCCAGACCACCGCGCATCCGGCGCTGGTCAGGATCCATGCTGTTGCAAATGGTTTCTCTAATTGCAATAGGTTTTGAAAGCAAACAGATGGTCCTGACCAGACGCGCGTGCACAGGCTGTCTGGATCCGCTGGTCGCAAAAGCACTATGTTGTTTTCCCCTGGCACGCTCAGATTGGACCCGATTTTTGAAAAAAGTCTTGAATGAGCCAGACATAAAAAAAAAATTTCAAAATTGACGGAGAAAAACCAGCAGGAGGTACCCTAGTCTTGAAACTGGTTGGCAAGTTTATCAATTTAAAAAGGGCCCCGAGAAAACCCCGTCGGTACCTATTTGAAACGGGTTCAAGTTTCTTTCATTCAAAATTGCACGAGAAAAAACCATCAGGTTTCTAGTCTTTTGAAACTGGTTGTCAAGTTTCGACTTTTAAAATGGCCCGGGAAAAAACCCATCGGTCCCAGTCTGAAACTGGTTTCAATTTGATCATTCAATTGAGAGAAACAACCGTCTGGTACCTGTCTTAAAAACTGTTCAAGTTCATCAATTTCAAAATTGCACCAAGAAACAACCAGTCAGGTACTCGGGTTGTCAAGTTTCGATCTGTTTCAAAATTATGCTGAGAAACAAGTCAGGTACTTGCCAGGACTGGTTTCAATTTTCCCAACAGCAAATTGTGCTGGAAAAAACCCAATCGGTTCTCCATCCTGAGCCCGTTGTCGAATTTTGATCAGTTTCAAAGTTGTGCTGAGAAACAACTTGTCAGGTACTCTGGTCTTCTGACTGGTTGTCAAGTTTTGATCAGTTCAAAATTGTCTGAGGAAAAACCAGAGGACTCTGGCTTTGACGGGTTTTGTCAACCCTTTTATATTCTAAGACTACCTATTTTTTTTAAGAAGGAAATAAAAAATTAAGAAAGGGAAGGGGAAAAAAATGAAAAAGTTGACATTCCGGCAAAAAAAAACGAAGGCTCATACCCCAAAGCTCGACATTCGGTTCTCAAAAAAACCCAATTGGCAAGGGGGACAGGTAAGTCATATTTCGTTCTTTGGGGGCACTTTTAATTATTTTTTCAGCAATATAGAGTATTCAGACCTCTTAGCCATGTCAAACTTTTGACTTTAGTGCTCAGCATTAAATTTTTTGATATGTCTTCAAGTCTAGTCATAAATCAAATTGTTCAAAATGCGGGATATTTTCTCACAAACCATATGGAAAAAAAAAAAAAGGGAAATAGTTAAAAAAAACAAACACACAGTAATAAAATTAAGTAGAGATAATATTGTCTTGTGTTCTTTGCAGAAAAAAACTCAAAACCTATCAAAATTCACCCTTTCAGCAAGTTTCCAGAAAACCGCACTGACCCAGTAAGGGGGGGCTGTCACGTTTTAAAACAAAGGTAAAAGATGAATACTGCAAGATCTACTATGCAAAGGAGGGGGAGCGAGAATCGGGGACTGACCCTTTCTGGGAATAAATAAGAGGTGTTCAAAAGTAAAAGCAATGTTTAGTTTTTAATTTTTCAAAAACACATTTTTGTATGATGACTAGTTTTTAATGTTTAACGTTGAATAACGAAAAAAATATCTGTTTTACAATTCAAAAGGCCTCCGTGGCTGAAAAGTTAAAGGGGCGAAATGAATCACTTCCCCCCCCCGATTGGGTTGGGCCTCGCTGTGAGGAAACCATCCGCTGGTTATGGAAGGGAGGTGGTTTAAACCAGGTGCCCACCCGTGAGGAAATAAAGTTTTAAGGGGGTCTGGTCTTCTTTGCATTTAACTGAAAGTTGCCATATGATATATTGGTCGGGGTGAATTAAACCTAAAATCAAGGGGAGCGGTGGGGTAAGGTGTCGGCCATCATCCAGGGGGGTGGGTTTGAGCCCTACGGGGGCAGACCATGACCTCATAATTATGACACCAGTATGGTTTTTCCCGGAGCGGACCCGGAGTGGGTTTCCCAAAAAACTTGAAGCTTTCATCACAATCGGCTAAAAAATTTGTATAAACTAAAAATAATAATTAAAAAAAACACAGGGAAATTTGGAACTAAATTTCTTTGTAAGGGGATACAAAAAGACGCAATATTTGCAACAGGAAAAAGGCTTTCTTTTAAATAGCCAAAAAAAAAATAATGACAAATTTATGTAATTACATTTTACATTCTTTTAGTTTCCTTCTTTATTTGTATCACTGTAGACAAATTTCTCTAAGTAACGGTATCTTCCCCCCATTTAAGAAGAAAAAAAAAAAATCCTTTAGGCATTTTTTATGGCTCCATAAAAACTATGGGATTGAACTTGTAAACTCTGGAGGGGGGTCAGGGCAATTAACGACAAACCTTCCCTTTAAGATGATTTTTGGAAAAGGGAGTGTGTTGTTAAAATTTTTACTTAATTTGGGAAAAAAAATTTTTTTTTTTTGGTTTTATTTTCTTCATTTAGCAATTCATTTTTTAAATTTTTATTTTTTAATCAAAAAAACATGAAAATTACCTATATTTTTGTCATTTCTGTAATTAGCCTTTTTGGCTATCCTAAATCTGTCCCTCCCAGGTTTCAACTTTTCCATTTTTAGATTTCCAGCTAGCACAGAATTCAAAAGGCTAGGGGCATTTAAAAAAGAAAAAAAATGCAAAAACTTGATTTTACTTTTTTCTAATCTTTATTGAAAGATTTTTACAAAAGATAACATAAAATGCTAAAGATCACCTTCGTTAAAGTTAAGGCCAGTGAATTAAAAGCCTTAGAGACTGAGTCTTTTTTTTGATTCAGTCTTCCCCTGCTTTTTTCAGCCAGTTTGCATAAATTTCGCATAGCGTAAAGAAAGTCAAAATTAAGTTATTAAAAGCCGGCCTTTTTAGAAAATTTTTTTAATAACTTTTACATTACAAAATTTTGGGGTCTATTGAATTTTTTGGAAAAAACCCGCAAATTTTCTACTATTTTTTCGTTTTGTTGCAAATCAAAACCTCCAAATGGCTGGGGGGTGGGGAAATGCAAAAAATTTTGTCATGTGAAAATTTCCAAAATTTTCGGGAGGATGGATTTTAATGAAAAAAAATTTATGCTTTTTTAGAATTTCTAAATAATAATTTTACCAGCACTACCATCCTTTCCTGATTTGGAAAAGACAAAAATCCTTTCCTTTGGTTTTCTAATTTAATTAATATCTGAAGATTAATGGGTTTCCCTACATTTTTTATGTGATCATTTATTTTCCCCGAAAACCTAGGGTACCAATGGAGTATTTAGGAAAGATGGAAGGGCGTAACCTTTTTAAAAAAAATTAAAATAATTAAAACGGCACATCAGATCTACAGAAGGGAAAAATGGGTCACTCTGGTGTTGTTGTTCTAAGACAGACCTCGGCAGTCGCTGCTGTTGTCTACCACTTAAACAGTTTTGATTTATCCAACATTTTTTAAGTTACTGACTTTGGAAAAATTTTAAAAAGACTGTCTCAGTGTGTAGTGGAAAAGGGCCTATCCAGTGCCAGGTTGTGGGGTCACTCCAGGGTTAAAAAAAGCTTTTTTGCTTTGGGGTCACAATAAAAGGATAGTCTTACTGGGCAGCCCAATGTCATAAAAATTTACTGGGTTTTGGGGGATTTTATAGATGTGATGTTCCGTGAGGTACATTTTAAAGTTGGGGATTTTGTGCGCTACAAGTACCCTGTCATTTATTGATTGAAAAAAGTTGAAAAGATGTTAAAAACAAACAAATACAAAAAAAATGAAAAAGTTGTCGTGAAATGCTTTTAGGACTGGAGGGCTGTTTTCTAACTAAGGTGCTTTGAGAATTTAGAAGTTAAAAAAAAGAGTAACGATATTCCTGACAGTTAGCATTCTGTGTTATTCACTTTGTGGTCAAAAAGAGGGTATCCTGATGCTTTTATATTGAATTTATTTAAAAGATTATAAAATAATAAAATGCGAGGCAAAAAACAAACCAGTTTGACTAGAAAGAACGATGCATACAAATTAAGAGTTCAAATACCATAGAAACCCACTTACCCATGAAAAAAGAAGTGGATTATTCTAGCAACCCTTTTGTCACTTGAAGTAAGTTGCAACCCTTTACGTCTTGCCCCTTTCTGTGATTTGAAATGCAACCCCTAGATTTGAAATTTTGGGATCAGCGGGGTGAGTGGTTAAGGTCGTTGCCCCCCATTACTGGGTTTGAAACCTTGTTTTGTATGTAGAATTCTTCTATGTGAGGAAGCCGTCAAGCTGGCTTACACAGGTTGATGGTTCTACCCAGGTGCCTGCTTGTGCCAGAAATTATGCCCGTATGGGCACCTGGGGTCTTCCTCTACTATTGAAATCTAGAAAGACTCCATATTACATGAAATTGTGTCAGTCTGATCTTGAACCCAATAAAAACATATAACAGGTACCCATTCCAATCAGAAGGTTTATGTTCTTCCTATTGAGGCAATGGAGCGGTCTGAAATACAGTGTGTTTATATCTTTTAGGGTAAAGCTTACTGATCGGGAAATTTGGGATTTCGAAATGTGTAAGACGTCATTTTTTCCCTTTTGGAATTTTATAAAAAACATTTGGGGAATGACCTGGGTGTGGTTATTGGTCTACTGAATCCATCCACATGGGTAAAGCTGAAAATTTTAAACACAAAATTTTGACTTGATTGGGGATAGGTTTAAGGGAACTTAGCTGTTTCAAAATGTTTGTTATGTCATTAAGGCCCGATTAATACACTGAAATTTTATACCTTTCAAGAATTAATGTAAGATATAAAACCCCAAACTACGGTGTCACATTGTATCTTTTATAAAATTGACATCCTTAGTACAGCATAGAAAAAATGACTACCCTTCTTTAAAAACCTAATGTTTTTATACCCTTCCCCTTTTCCTTCTCTCAATTGCAATATAACCCAAAAACAGAAATTAGATCCAAAAACTATTTAACAGAAGGGGGCATTTTTTTAATTTTCGAATGTGCCAGATAAAAGGAAATTTAATTTGGCTCGAGATTTTTTTAAAATTTTTTGAAATGGAAAAAAGTCTTGTTTGGGCAAAAATGTTCAGAAGTTGGTTTAATATAAACATTGTTTTTTTTGCCCCGGGTTGAAAACCCGGGGGGCTATACTGAAAAAAATTAATTCTTGGGGGCCTAATTTTCGTGGTTGAGACAATCTATGAAATTTAATCCAAACGAACAAGTAAAATTCCCATTCATTTTAGGTTCAAAAGTTGAAATCCACATTCATATCCCCACGAAATTTCCGTTTTGACCAAAACCACGAAATTAAATGATTTTACAGTAGTTTTGAACTGTTTGTCATTTTGTCTGTCCTGCTTGTTATTATTATTATTATTATATACCACATTTATATAGCACTCTTTTCATATAAAAATACGTTCAAAAGTGCTTTACATAAAAACATTTATATAATGTTCAATAAAAAATGGGAATTGAACTATTATAGAAGAAATTAAAATTACATTACGGTAATAAGATACCAAGCATTTTAAATTGGAAGGTAGGCAGATCAAAACATGAAACAAAATACAATATCATAAAACATTAACTGACCTATCAAAGACACAGGTCAGAGGAGAATAGAACAGAAGATATCTTACATTTTGAACAGACAGAATTAAACGGTATGATGTTTGCGACATGCATCACAGCATGCAAACCGTCCCGGATGATTGGGCCAATCCCTACCTAAACGGTCCGGAGAACATCCACGATACATCCCACAGAAAAAAACACCGCCAATATTATTCTGTCACACTGGAGTTCTTAATTAAAGTAATTAATTGGCCGGCAAAGTACCTACATTATAAATCAGGTAATCAGTGAGATGTTAGTTGCCAAAGAATTGTATGAAATAATGCGTCTTTAGCGCTTTTTTGAAACTTTGCACGGTCTTGCACTCTCTTATGCCAGTTCAAATAAAACTTGGTATATGGCATCAGCATCAAGTGAATATATTATCAGGACTTCCATGTCTTATTATTACTTTTTCAGTTACACACCTTTTTGTTCCCCTGAAAATATAGGAAGGGTGGGGTTTGGGGAGGCACAGTTGCCCAGCCAGAATTTGTTTCATGCGTATCTCAAAAAGTATTTGACACAGAGTCATCAAACTGTACAGGATTGTCATTCAGCATGTGAAGTTGTGCACCTGGTGTTTTAATTGAGATTTCACTTGGCCACACCAGAGTTATGGCCCTTGACTTCGGCAAAAATATTCATAAAAGGGCCTAAAATTTGTGTTGCATGCATCTCAAAAAGTATTTGACCTAGGATTATGATAGGAATATTATTCAGCATGTGAAATTGTGCACCTGGTGTTCTCAGTGTTGGTGTTGCACTCAACCAGACCACAATTATGGTCCTTGACCAAGTGAAAAATACACATAAAGTGCTTAAAAGTTAGCGTTACATATGCCTTAAAGATATATAACCCAGAGTCATGAAACCATGTAGGAATATTATTCTTCATGTGATTTTTTGCACCTGAGTTTTGTTTTGGATTTCATTCTGCAAGACCACAGTTATGGACCTGGATTAGTCGAAAATATGCATTAAAGGCATAAAAGTTTGTATCACATGTTCATCAAAATGTTTTTACCTAGAGTCATAAGATTTTAAAGGATTGTTATATAACATGTGTTGTGCACCTGGTTTTCTGTTTGTGATTTCACTCAGACCAGAGTTATGGTTCTTGACTAAGTTAAAAATACACATAAAGTGCTTAAAAGTTCATGTCGCAGTTATTTTAAAGAATATTTCACCTAGCGACATGAAACCATGTACAATGACAGAGGGGCACCAGTGTCATAGAAGTTGAAGAGAGGGTGAGGGGGGGTGGGGCACAAGTGTCCAGTTGACACAGGTCTAGTTTGACTTGAGAATATTACACTTATATCTGTATCTTGTGTACACAACTTTTTCATTTTCCATCCATTTAGATGGAACTTGATATACATCATTCACATTTAATGGACATTCACATATTGTTTGGACTTACATCAGGTCAGAGATTATAAGCCCCCATTTTGGATTTTATTCCATCAAGCTCTTCAAAACGCATACATGTATGTCACACAATGTTGACATCTTTTTGATTATGTTACAGAATCAGGCAGAAATTGCCATCACAATAAATCATCCGCAGCAACTTCTCATGATGGGAATCTCAAAAGACCTGGGTCGATGTCGGGGAACAACCAAGGCTGGCCAGCCATGCTCATCTTTTATAAACAAGTAGGTTTCGGGCTTGATAAAATTTTATCATTTAGGCCCAAGTGTTTATTTGTTTGTATAGGAAACCAAAAAGAAAGAATATGTTCTTTGAAAGTTGCCAGAAGTTGAGAAATAACTTGTACAATCAGACAAAGTTTTGTTTGCTTAAAAAAAAAACATGCAGCAGTGTTAAATGTAAATTAGATAAACAAATAGTAACAACAAAAGTAAGGTGGCAAATTACAGCAGAAACCTATAGGAATTTTGGTATTTTTCTGAAAAGTTTTTATGCAGAAGGTGTGGGTTTTTGGCAACATGATAATCAAGCAGTTAATTTATTATGGCATTTGTGTATAAACCTGAGTATAGATTTGTTTTGTAGGCATTGAAGTGTTTGCTCTTCTGTTATAAATATAAGTCAGTGAAGGATCTATGCTATATTTATGTTTGTATAGGAAGCAAGGTGAATTCTGTACCTACCATGTTCAGTCGGCCTACAGGAAATCCAGTTCTAAACGAACAGAACTTCAGGCAAGGTAAGACTTTGAAGTAGATGATTGCTTATATATTCAACTTTAAATATTAAATAGTTTACATAAAGGTTTATATATTTTTGTTCATTAAATGCCTTCATTGAAACACTTAAAATATGTCAATATTTGAATATTATTAATGATGCTGGTTGAAATTTTTTAATACTGTGAAGTCGATTTTGTGGCAATGAAATTTTGTGGATTCAGAAAAAAAAGACTATTTTGTTGGAACATTTATTTTTAATCCGCTACCACAAGTGGTAGGGGTGTTTATAGGAATGGTCTCCTTTCGTCTTCCATCCCTCCGTCTGTCTGTAACATTTTGTGCCCACTCCGTATCTCCTAAAACCCTTGAAAGATTTTCATGATACTTTAGTCAAATGATCACCTCGTCATGATGCGCAGAGCTCGTGTCACCTGTATTAACTCAAAGTCAAGGTCACAACGCAAGGTCAAAGGTTTGAGCCTTCCATTTCGTTTTCGCTCTATATCTCCTAAAACCCTTAAAGGAATTTCATGATATTCGAGTCAAATGTTCACCTCAGCAAGACGATGTGCAGAACTCATGAGTCAGCCAAGTTGGCTCAAGGTCAAGGTCACAACTCAAGGTTAAAGGTTTGAGCCTTCCATTTTGTTTCTGCTCTGTATCTCCTAAACTTCTTGAAGTATTTTCAAATTCATTGATTTCCTCATACATGGACAATAAAATATACTTAACAAAGTCATTGCTTCCACCCAGTACCATCAACCCTTTCACTATCCATAACAGTGGCGCGTGATATAGCTGTCTTTCAGACTGCCTTGTAAAAGATAAAATGTATAAAAAAAATTGCTTATTCATCAGATTTAATTTTGATTAACATAACCAGGACATCTATAAATATAGTCCCTCATGAATATATATAATATCACAGTAAATGACAAGACTAGAAATGCCTACTTTCAGTGGTAAAAACTCAGATAATGTTCATGGTTTGAAGCCACAAAATTTAATCTCAACAAACCTAAAATTACTATTCATTTAATCTTCAACAGTTGTAATCAACAAATTCCTATCCAATGAAACAGCTGTTCCAGTCAAAACCACGAAATTTAACCCTTACCCTGCTAAATTTCTATCATGAACTTTTCCATCTTTCAGTTTGGACAGTACCATTAGCTGTAAAAAGGGGTGGTTAACAAAAAAATATCTGACTGAATGGCGAACAGTGCAGATCTTGATCAGACTGCATGGATGTGCAGGCTGATCATGATCTACACTGGTTGCAAAGGCAGAATCATTTGTGTCCAGCACAATAAGGGTTAATAATTTGACGATAAGAAAATTATCTGCCATTTTATGACCAGATCTTGTTTATATATTGTACTGCTATTTTCAGCACTGGTGTTACTCCAAAAGCATTTTCTCAACAGAAAAATAAGAATGCTGGATCAGGTTGCTTTTTCTATGGAGGAAACACCTATACAACACAAAGGTAACAAACACTACTTGAATGATGGGAATAATACCAGTTGATATCAAGATAAGATAATTTTAGATAAAGAAAATTTAGTTGCTGCTGATCTGTGATATGTGATCAGAGATTCTATTGAAAATTCATCAGAGAACATAAACGGAAGGAATGCAGTATGAATACGTCACCAAAATCCATATTTTGAGGTAGAAACAGAAATGCAAAACTTTAAGTACGAATACTATGTTTAGTCTAAAAGTTCATCCAGCAAGCCTGTTTTATTACGAATTTTAGCAGCAGGCAGGTTTTATTAGGAATTTTGGACAGAAATTGCATGTCAGATAAAAAATATATAGGTCAAGTTTGAAGCCTTAACTTTGTTAATTATACACAAGGTTTTCTAAATCAGATACAGTGGAGGAAAATGAAACATGAAGTAAATATGTATTGATGTTTTTGCCTTGTTAAAATTGAGATTTTATCATGATTTTTGTTTTGTTAGCTCACCTGAGCACAAAGTGCTCAGGGTGAGGTATTGTGATCGCTCACCGTCCGGCGTCCGTCCGTCCGTCCGTCCGTTGTACGTCCGTCCGTTGTACGTCCGTCCACACTTTCCTTTAAACAACATCTCCTCCTAAACCAACAGGCCAATTTTGATGAAACTTCACAGGGATGTTCCTTGGATGGCCCCCTTTCAAAATTGTTCAAAGAATTGAATTCCATGCAGAACACTGGTTGCCATGGCAACCGAAAGGAAAAACTTTAAAAATCTTCTTCTCAAAAACCAGAAGCCCTAGAGCTTAGATATTTGGTGTGAAGCATTGCCTAGTGGACCTCTACCAAGTTTGTTCAAATCATGACCCCGGGGTCAAATTGACCCGCCCAGGGGTCACTTGATTTTACATAAGAAAATCTTAAAAAATCTTCTTCTCAAAAACCAGAAGCCTTAGAGCTTAGATATTTGACCTGTAGCATTGCCTAGTGGACCTCTACTAAAATTGTTCAAATCATGACCCCGGGGTCAAAATTGACCCCGCCCCAGGGGTCACTTGATTTTACATAGGAAAATCTTCAAAAAATTTCTAAAAATAAACCAGAAGGCCTAGAGCTTAGATATTTCACATGTAGCATTGCCTAGTGGACCTCTACAAAATTTGTTCAAATCATGGCCCCCGGGGTCAAAATTGACCCCGCCCCAGGGGTCACTTGATTTTACATAGGAAAATATTTAAAAAATCTTCTTCTCAAAAACCAGAAGCCCTAGAGCTTAGATATTTGACATATAGCATTGCCTATTGGACCTCTACTAAAGTTGTTCAAATTATGACCCGGGGTCAAAATTGACCCCGCCCTAGGGGTCACTTGACTTTACATAGGAAAATCTTCAAAAGTTTTCTAAAAATAAACCAGAAGGCCTAGAGCTTAGATATTTCACATGTAGCATTACCTAGTGGACCTCTACAAAATTTGTTCATATCATGACCCCTGGGTCAAAATTGACCCCGCCCCAGGGGTCACTTGATTTTACATAGGAAAATCTTCAAAAATTTTCTAAAAATAAACTAGAAGGCCTAGAGACTAGATATTTGACATGTAGCATTGCCTAGTGGACCTCTACAAATTTGTTCAAACCTTGTCCCCCGGGGTCAAAATTGACTCCGCCCTAGGGGTCACTTGATTTTACACAGGAAAATCTTAAAAAAAAATTCTAAAAATAAACCAGAAGGCCTAGATCTTAGATATTTGACATGTAGCATTGCCTATTAGACTTTTACAAAGTTTATTCAATCATGACCCCTGGGGTCAAATTGACCATGCCCCATGGGGTTACTTGATTGTACATAGAAAAATCTTCAAAATTTTCTAAAAATAAACCAGAAGAGCTTAGATATTTGACATGTAGCATTGCCTAGTGGACCTCTACAAAAAGTTTTCAAATCTTGTTTTTAAAGTTACTTAAAGAAAATTTCAACTATATTTTCTCATAATTCTTTTGATTGATTTCTATTATGATCTTTTGACCTTGAAGACTTGTCCTTAAGTGCAATGATAACAGGTGAGCGATATAGGGCCATCATGGCCCTCTTGTTACATTAACAGACCGCAAGCAAAGTCATCAAAAGATACAATGACCTTGAAGAAATTACAATCATTTGATGCAAGGAAAGCCCCTGGGAAAATAACAACAATGTCACTGCATGACCTTGAACCTAGTGATGAGAAAAAGATTGATAAATTACGAGAAAAAGACAAAGATCTGTAAGATTTAATCAATTTTACTTAAGGATTTGTCTTTGAATAAGATCATTTATTTGGAGTTCAGATGCAAAGGAATTACATCACCAGGGTGATCTGTAACTCTTTTTCATAAATGTTTGGGATTATCTCCCTTTTGTACTTAATTTTTATGCTTCCCGAAGGGAGGGAGTATATAGTCACCACCTTGTCCATCCATTGATTGTCGCTCTTCTTGTCTGGAGGATAACTTAAAAGCTATTGAAGATACCAAGTTGTAATTTTGTACAATGATAGAGCTCATTGAGAGGGAGTGCTTTGACAAGGAACTATAACTCTAGGTGGTCCCATTTTTGAATTATCTCCTTTTTTGAAAACCGTGTCTGGAGCATAACTCGAATACTATGTAAGATAATGACTTAATACTTTATATATTGATAGAGGTCAGTGAGAGAAAGTGCAGTGACAAGGAACTATAACCATAGGTGGTCCCTTTTTTGAAAACCTTTTAAGGGGCATAACTTGAATACTATGTTAGGTATTGACTTGATACTTCACATAATCATAGAGGTCTGTGAGAGGGAGTGCAGTGTTAAAGAACCACAACTCTTTCAGACCATATTTCTCCTTAACACAACCTCAGTGACTGAAAAGCCCCTTATGCTACAGTAATTTTAGGGAGCATCAATTTGTGTTATAGGTCGCCTTGTTCGTATTCTGCCTGGAAATCACTTTGAAACAGCTGAAATTTAAAGAAACTGCGAATATATAATACTTTGCAGTGAGAGGAAATGCTTAGTGCAAGAATTATAATTCTGTTGTAGATAGTTTTCTGTTGTATTCTCTTTTATATTCAGTTTCCTACATTTTTGCCTGTGTAGAACTTTTGCCACTACTGAAAGGAATTTAATGATATATTTATTAAGGGCAGTGATTGGGAAATACAACTTCAGTAATTACTGATTTATCCCCCTTTTCTAATAAAATATCGACAGTATCCTATTTTAAAGGTGACCTGTTGCGCCCTCACATCCACTACTGGACTTCTGACTAAATACCAGTAACTGTGTCCGGTAATCTAGAGACTAGCCTACTGATATTTACCAGAATATACAAATTGAAAATATGACTTGCTGATTCTGTTTGCAGATTGAAACTCTTGTCTGTTCCTTCAGCTGGATCAATGAACTTTGTGAAACATCTAGTCAAGAAAGATGCAAATCCTACAGGTATATTGTTGTGAAATGAAACACTTTTTTGTTCAGTAAAATCTGTAATGTTCCAGAGGGATTAATTTTAATAAGCTTAATTAGCGTTGTTGTTATTATTGTTTATTTTTGTGCAAGATAAGTCCTCGTGGAAACTGTGACAAAGTTCTCAAGGTGAGCTATTTTATTAACCCCGTGTCATTATGTTCTGTGCATCATCAACATGACCGTTTACACTGTAGAGATCATAGTTTTAGCACAATTTTAATGAAACTTGGTCAGAATGTAATCCTCAATAAAATTTTAGACGAGTTTGTTACTTTGACTGGGTCAAAAGCTAGGTCAATAGGTCAGTTAATAGTTTAAAATAGTTAACATTCTAGAGGCTACATTTTCTATCTAATCTTCCTAAATCTGTTGGAATGTTTGTCTCAGTGAACTCTAGGTCAAGTTTGAAACTGTGTTGCCTAAGGTGTTAAACTAGGTCAAATAGAAAAGGCTTGTTAACACTAGAGGCCACATTTTATACTTTATCATATGTAATTGGATTACATGAGGACAAAAAACTAGGTCACTGGGTGAAATCATAGAAAGACCTTGTTAACACTCTAGAGACATTTTATACATTTCCATAAAATTTTGTCAGAATGTATATCTGTATGAAATATAGTTCAGGTTCAAAGCAGATGTATTGAGGTCAAAAATAAGGTCACTAGTTCAAAGCATTAAAAACCTTAATAGCAGTATAGAGGCCGACTTTTCCATTTGATCACCATAGATGTTTGTCAGAATGCTTGCATCTATGAAATGTAGGTCAGACTTGAAACTGGTTTACCTGAGATCTGATACTAGGTTACTAGGTCAAATCATAGAAAGCCTTGTTAACACGGTAGATATTTCTAAGAGTGGCAAAAAAATGGGTAGTAAGTAACAGATATGACCTTACTAACGAAATGTCATTTTTGGTTCAATAAACAAGGTTACACAATTGTGATTTTATGGTATGGTTGATTAAAGGCCTTTCGATGCAGATTCCAAAAATGAATAGGTTATATATAGGTAACAGTTACAACCTTTTAAACATTTGCACTTAACTATTTAAATTTTAGCCTCCTTGTACCAATTATCGAACGCTACCATCTCTCGATTGATTTCAATATATCATCGAATTACCGCTCTTTGCAAAGGTACTTTACTAATCTATTGGCATTTTCATTGTTTTTTGCCAGTTTTGAGCAAAGTATTGGTAAGCGTTTTAATTAATCTTATTTAAAATATTTTATATTTAATATTTTATTTCAACTTGTATTGTAAAACGCCATTGAATATGTTTTAAATGTAGAAATAGGCGTTTAAGCAAATAAACCAGTTTCAGTTTCAGTGTTTTATAGTATATTTTATTCATATCCTTTTCTAACTGACAAAGTACACCGACCTCATAAAATTTACAAGAAAATCTAATTATTTATGTTTTGATATGTTTCCCGTCTGTCAGATCTAACACATACATGTGTACAAATTTTCTCATTTGATGAGACTATATATAAACTTATGGACTATTTAAATAAATGAATTAAATATTATTGCTGAAATATTTGTCTGATTTGGGTCATGACACCATAAAGGCAGTACTGGTGAAACGTCGAGAATTGGTTCTTTGTAGAATGTGATTATCGATCAAACTTACCTACATGTACATACCTGTATTACGTCATGTAGCAGAAGTGAACACCCCAAAATAGAATACACAGCTTTGAAAAGGGTCAGTCTACCAATCAATGTCAATATCTTATATTTGATTATTTTTTAGCCTATATAATTACCACAAAATAGTGTAAAACTGGGTCGAGAGATGGTACATGGAGGCTAGTGATACAAATCTAAAGCAGTAATCAAAAAACTTCTGATCCTACAGAACTATCTTATACAAATAGTTATGTCTATTTTATATGTAGGTCATTTCTCTTTATTATTTTGCAGTAAATAAAATTGAAGACAGTGAAGTCTTAGCACCATCTGTTTCTGCTAAAGATCTTCTGAAGCAACATTCAAAAACTTTAGTGCAGAAGAAAAAGCAAGTTGAACTATTATCAGGTACTCCTACTCTCGGTAAAGGTTTCAGCTCCGGACAAGATATCTCATTAGATGCTCCTATTAAGAAAGGGAAAGGATGTGCGTCTGCTGAACTTGCCAAGGTATGGATGTTTGTTAGTTTGATGCTTTTATAATGCCATTCTCTTCTTCTTCTGTCCATTATCAAAAGTATTTTGAATATTACGCCTCCACAGACAAAGTTTATGGGAGTCGTCTTGTGGTTGGTCGGTCAGTTTCAGCCTGCCAGTTTAGCCCAATAGGGAGAACACAGATCTGTGGATTGCGGGGCCACGAGTTCGATCCCTGGGTGAGGCACAAATCCATTATGATTTGATGAAAGTGTTTGAACTCAATTCGTGCTCCACTGCTGATTCATATGGAGAAGTAGGCTTTTATTTGCAGAAAATAGGTTTGTACAGGTTCAGAATCCAGGAACACTGGTAAGGTTAACTGGCCCCTGTTATATAACTGAAATACCATTGAAAAACAGCACTAAGCCAAAAACAAACAGACAGTCAGTTAGAAAAAAAAGTTGCGGCATAAACTACTTTCACACTTTAAAGTGTTTCAGATAAAACTTCATACACATCATCACCATGAAAAAACAGTAAGGATTGATTATATACTCTAGTAATAATAGCTCTGGTTAAAAGGTAGTTGGTTCTAGGTAGTGTACCTGGATTCTGTTCCATGTCATAACAGCTTCCTCGCTTCCTTCAAAAGTGTATAGAGAACATCTTCCTCACTCTTGGATCACACTCCTGACTTACAGATTTGTAATCTTACAATCCCCGGAAAAGAATGAGTACTTTCTATTAGTAGCAGATGTTTTAATGCTCCCAGAGTGATTTGGAGATTGTATATTGTTACTGTAAGAGATTATATATAGTTCTTGTTATCAAAGATAATTTCTAATATATATTTGGTAATTATTATCAGCACAAGATAATGCAGGGTCCTCTGTGGCTGAATGGTAAAGGTCACTGACTTCAAATCACTTGCCTCAAACCAGTTCAAGCTTTGCTTTGGGGATTGAACTCTTCATGTGAGGAAGCCATCCTGCTGGCTTATGAAATGGTCAGTGGTTCTACCCAGGTATCAGCCTGTGATGAGATAATGCACAGAGGGACACCTGGGGTCTTCCTCCACCATTAAAAGCTGGAAAGTCACCTCGGCCTAAAATTGTGTCATTGTGATGTTAAACCAAACAAAAAAAAAACAAGATAGTTTGCAATGCTTCATTTGAGTTATGATGCTACTATGTTTATAAGCAGATTTGACTGATTCAAAAAGGCTTCAAGTTAATTTGTTTTTAGTTTGTAGTTTTAAGAAGGAATGTTTGCAAAGAGATAGATATCCTGGAAATTGGTCTAATATATGCCCCCTTTTTGCAAAATACTATGTCTACCGGCTCGGGGTTTATTAGAGATACCTGGTCAATTTAGACTATTTCTTTCTCTAAAAAAAACCACATTTTATCCAACTGCAAAAGATGGAAAAAATGAGCAGTCCAATTCTTTTCTCAGCAACTGGCCATTGCAAAGGTAAAGTCTAAAGGTGGAATAAACAAGGAGGATCCAAATGCTGTCAGGAAGAAAGTGACCTCTCCAGAAGCTAGAGAAAAGATTCGAAAACGAGTAGCAGAAGACATGGGTAGGTTTACATTAACTTTGCAATAATGGCAATATTATAACTAAGCAGAGCTATGAATGACTTAACTGTCCCCTCCCCACACTTCCCACTAAAAGTATTATGTCTTACACATGTAGTGGGGGAGACATTGATTTAGAGGTGTCTGTCTATATGTCACAAAGTTTACCCACGCAACTCCTTTGACACCATTTAATTGGCAGATTTACACCAAACCAAACAGAAAGTGAATATTGCTAAGCCTAGTTGTGAATGTCACCAGCATGTTCCGGCCCATGATTTTTAGTAGTGTTATGGCCCTCAAATTTTCTCATGTTTGGCCAGTTCTCTTATACAACTTCCACCAAACCATACAGGAGCGATCAGTGCCAAGCCTCATTATGCATATTGTCAGCATGTTCTGGTTCAGTGGTTTTCAGTGGAGTTATGGTCCTTGATTAGTCATATACATTTTCCACATATTGGATCTTATACTACGAAGAAGAATTACACCAAACTTTACAAAAGTGATCTTTGCCAAGCCTAATTATGCATGCAGAGGGGTGTTCTAGTTTGATTTTCAGTGGAATTATGGCCCTTTATTTGTCATATTTTATGATGTTTTGGGCCATCTCTTATATTATAGGGCATATTTCCACCAAATCTGAAAGGAGTGATCAGTGCTAAGCCTAATTGTGCATATTTCTGGCATGTTCATGTTCATTGATTTTCAGCAGGTCTTTGAGTGATAATGTTACATGATGTGTACCGTTTGGTTGAAGTTCACCAAACCTCAAGAGTGATCAGTCTGAAGTGTAGTTGTGCATATTATAGGCATGTTCTGGTTTAATGATTTTCAGTGGAGTTGTGGCAAGTTCTATGATGTCTGTGCTACTCTTTCATACCACTGGTTTGAATTCCATCAAACTTTACAGGTGTGATCAGTGCCAAGCCTAGATGTGTATATCATTGGAATGTTATGGTTCAGTGATTTTCACTGGAGTTATGGCCCGCAATTGGATGCGTTTTACAATGTTTGCCTTTAAAGTGGTGGGAGACATGTGTTTTTGTGAAAAACAGTTTCTAGTTGTTTTTTTTACATTCCTCAAATTTCTATCATATGATAATAATAACTTGGTAAACGTTTCCAAATAGTTGTGCATGCTGTCCTTCCGACAGTTCTTGTTAATATTCTGCAGTCTTGTTCGAAACTTTGGTATATTCAGAATTTCATTACATTAACTACTACTTTAGTGGGGTATTGGTGCAAATGTTGTGGTATTGGTGCAAATGTTGTGGTATTGGTGCAAATGAGTCTGCAGAACGTAAAGTCATGAAATAAAAATCGAGTAAATATGTGATATAAGGGCTACAAGATAATTCCCCAGTCTAGGGTTACTGCACCACCACAGAAATTTCGGTCTAAAATGAAAGGGTAGTTGAACACGTAAGATTAGATTGGACATAAATACAGATGAACAGTTGCAAACATGATATGAATGCCATTTCCGACTTTTTAATAGGAAACAGTAAGGTTATTGAAAGACAGTGTAGAAATATTTCAGGCTGGAGTCAAGATATAAAACTGAGTTTGGACACCAGTCTTGAGTTGCTTCTTTTTCATTGGTGAAAGACTGGTTCCCAAATTCAGCCTTCCATCCTATGTTCTTAGTTTTGAAACCAGTTTTGGAATTCAGTCTTTTGATTGGTCAGTTTCAAAACTGTGCTTGGAAACAACTAAGCAGATGCAGGAGTTGCAAGACTGGTCCCCATATTCAGCCGTACAATCTTTGGCCAGAGTTGTGAGACCAGTCTTGGAATTAAGTCTTTTGATTGATCAGTTTCAGCACTGTACTTAGAAACAACCAGTCAGACTAGTACCCAAATTTAGTTTTATAACCTCAGACATGAGAGTCCCTTGACTTTCTGATTCAGTCTGATGAGTTGATTTTCACAATTTAAAAGGTCATAGATGATGTTGTTGCTCCAACTGTAAGATATTCCGTAGGCTTATATACATGTATGTAACTGAATATTCTCTTACAACAGATGAAGATAACAGTGAGGAGCCAGGCAATAATGAGCCACCTAAGAAGAAATCCAAATTGCTCGGAGATTTGGATCTGAACTCACCAGAAGTACAGAAGCTTCTGAAGAAAAAATCCAAACACAAAGGAGCGCTTGCAGAAGTATGATAATTCTAAATTTTAAGTGTATTGTTAAATCATTTGATTATGTGGGCATAGATTTCATGGGCATAATTTGTGGATTTCAACTTTTGAAGATAAAATGAATCCATGTATTAATTTTACATGTTCATTGGGAATATATTCGGGGATTGATGCAACAATCTTCTAAAACTAGTCCCCCACAAAAAATAATGATTTCACAGGATAAAGTTGTTGTAAATTATAATGTGGATGTATTGGTAATATGTTCGATTCAGTGATGCATTCATATACTGTAAAATAATTTAATTTCGTGGGCATGAAATTTCGTGGTTTTGGTCAAAACGGCAATTTAGTGGGGATATGAATTCGTGGATTTCAACTTTTGAACATAAAAATGAATAGGAACTTTACTTGTTCTTTGGGATTAAATTTCGTGGATTGACTCAACCACGAAATCCACGAATATTAGTCCCCCACAAATATTAATGATTTCACAGTAGATTTTTTACTTTTATTGATAAAATCATCAAAAAAAGAAAAGTTTGAAATTAAGGGAAGTATTGAAATCTTCAGTATGGCCTCTATTAACAACTCTTCCAAAGAGTACATGTCTCAGTAAGCAAATTGTCTCCCCTTATTAGACAAAATGTCAATTAATACCCCTTTTATACAATATATGCATTTTAATCTTCACTGTAATGTCAGTCTAGAAAGGCTGCATAATTTCTTTGCTTGGTTCTTGAAATATTAAAATTAGTTACAGTCTTGCATTCATATTGTTAAAAAAATTGTACACCTCTCTATGTACAGGCTGAGGCAGAGCATGAAGATCGGTATTTCTCGGCGCTGGAGAAGAAAGAACAAATGGAGGATAAAATGGGGGCTATTATTGAAGTTCCTGTGAAGTTGTTTGTATGTTTACAGGTGAGAGTTCCTAAATATAAGGATACAAGTATAAGATGACCCCTTTAACCTTTACCCTGCTAAATTTCTAAAATGGGCTGGTCCATCATTATTTTGGTAGTACCACTAATTATTCAAAGGGGTGTTCTTTGAAAATTTACTGACTGAATAGGGAAAAGTGCAGACCAAGATCTTGGTCTGCACTGGTCGCAAAGGCAGAATCACTTGCCGCCAGCAGGCTAAAAGTTAATACATGTAAACAAAGTTTCAGAGTCGCCGTGTCTGTAAACTGTTTGTGGCTCAAGCTCTCTGCACACTTTAAAAGAGACTCCAATAAAATTTTATTCTCATGAAGTGATGCCGCAATACACATGATCACCATGAAGTGTAGGTGAGCAATGAAGGTGAGCTACTGTGATCATCTTGTGTCCATCGTTGTAGTGTGTCGTCCAGGTCACTCTTAGAAGTCACAATTTTGGCCCAGTCTTTTAGTACAATGTTACCTTCAATAAAACCTCGCAGGAGTTTGTTACTGGGTCATCTTGGGTCAAAGGCTATGTTACTAGGTCAATTATTAGGAAAACATTGTTAACACTGTAGAGACCACATTTTCAACCTAATCTTCATAAAACTGTAGGATTGTTTGTCTCTATGAAATCTAGGTAAAATTTGAAACCAGATTACCTTAGGTCAAAAACTAGGTCAGTAGGTCAAATCATAGAAAAACCTTGTTAACACTCTAGAGGCCACATTTTCCATCTGATCTTCATAAAAAAAGGTCAGAATTTCCTTAATATGAAATCTAGGTCAGATTCGAAACTTGGTAACTGGAGGTCTTAAACTAGGTTGGTAGGTCAAATCATAGAAAAACCTTGGTTCCACAGAGGCCACATTTTCTACTTGATTGTCATAAATCTTTGTCAGAACGTTTCTCTTTCTGAAATCTATGTTATGTTGAAAAGAAAAAGGCCTTGGGTAAAAAACTAGGTCACTAGATTAAATCATAGAAAAACCTTGTTAACACTCGGGCCTCATTTTCTACTTTGTGATACTTGGTCAGAATGTGTGCGTGTTTAAAACCTTAGTTAAAGTAAGTTAGTTTCTTAGGTGAAAAACTAGGTCACTAGGTCAAATCATTGAAAACAACTTGGTTAATGATCAGTCTGATTTATATAAAACATGGCCAGAATAGTAGTCTCTGTGAAATCTACTTTAAACAATATCACAGAAATGATTCTTCGGTGACCCTGTACCAAGTTTGTTAAATTGTTCCAGACTGTACTTAGAAAACATGGCCATCAGAGATGTTAGTCACTTATTCATATATGTATACTTACTTCCTATATGCATATTGTGGATACTTAAAAACATCTTATAAGTTCGGGTTGAGATATTGAAATGAAACTTGGCCTGTTGATAGCTTACAGTAATACCAATTTTGGGATTACATTTGGGGTCAGTGGAATTGATGTCAAGGTCACTTTTAAGTAAAAGTGGGGGAAAACAATTTCTGCTCAATAGCTTTTGTTTGGATTGATATATTGAAATCAAACTTGGCATATAAGTAGCTTACAGAAAAACCAAGATTTGGATTGCACATGGGACAGAAGTGTTAAATTTCACTTGCCTACTTGCATTGGCAAGTTAAAAGTCTGGGTAGGAAAAGTGAAACTTCCGATATATGTGTAAGTAGTGATTAAATACTGTACAGTAACCTTTTGTAAAGCTATGATTGTATATTTTCCAGTGCAAGTACAGGTATTTTAGTGTACACGAGAGATGCAAGAAGGAACATCATTCAATCAAAGAAGTGAAAGGCGTTAAAAGATTCTTCAAATGTAAACATTGTAAGAGACGTACAGTGAGCATTGACAGATTGCCAAATAAGCCTTGCAAGTAAGTCGGCTTTAGATTAACAAAATTGTATGGTGGAAAACTTTGTTTGGAACTACATTTGAACCTTCCGTAGCGGCCACCAGTATTGTTTGTTTGTATCTTAGCTTATTTATAGGCACCACCCATATGGGCGTCTCCTCCAGAAGACTATTAGTAATGTGAGTGGGAGGAAAGCGCAAGATACAGAAGATGCTTCAATTCCAGAAGCTTCCCTGGTTCTTTAGCGTGCCAGGTGTAAAGCACCCATACACAGGACTCTTACCGCAATGTTAGTAATTTTTAGTTGGAGGAGTGGTGGCTCGAACTCACGACCTCTGGTTTCATAGACAGTGTTACCACTGGACCACTGTGTCCGCTCTCCACCAGAATTAAGCAGCCACTTGCCATAAGCAGCTAGCTTACTTCCCAAATTGACACTTTATACTTATTATGTCTTCCACACCACTGTTTGTGTCCGTCTGTCACAAATCTTGTCTGCACTCTAAGTCGAACATTTCTCATCCGATCTTCACCAAACTTGAACAAAATGTGTTTGCCAATAAGTCCTCGGCCAAGTTCGATAACTAGCCAAATCGGCCCAGGCACTTCGGAATTATGGCCCTTGAATTACCGAAAATCGCTCAGGTCTTGGGGACATAAAGGACCCATATACTACTAATGTGAATAGTAGTATAAAGGTCCTTTATGTCCCCAAGATTTAATCGTGTCAGATGATTAGGCAGTTGAGATCTTGGTGCATGGTTGACTCATATACTACTATTCAGATGATTAGGCAGTTGTGGGAGACATGCGCTTTTCTCAAAAGCAGCTCTAGTTTCTACCTGACTTAGCAGCCATACTGTGTCACTTCCCAGACTGGCTGCTTGATACAGGTTTGACTGTATTGCTAAAAGACCTTCCTGAAAATATCAAACATAGAAGCAGACTATTCTGATTTTGAAGTACTAGTTCATTGTTTAGGCCGGCAGGGGTGTAAATTTTTTTTTCACACCACTCGCCCTGCAGGACTAGTAGCCAGTAATATCTACTCGCCCTTAGTGAACAGCCACTCGCCCTAATAATTGGCACTTTTAATACTGTCACTTTTATGATAGGAGTATTATGTACAATAGTATTATTTCCCGAAAAATATTTATTTTGAAAAGTGTCTAAAAAATTTGGACACAATAATCATCGTCCATCCACCCGTGTTGAAAGAGAGGGAAAAAAAACGTTAAAGATTATCAGTAATTATTCAGTTGATAAACTAAGTAATTGACCTTGTTTTCATGATCAATTTACACCCCCTCAAAGAGCTAAAAGAAGTGTGTCAGTATCTTGACATCTGAAGTGGAGATCAAAGCGGTATTTTTGCTCGAGATTGTCATGGTATTACGTCATGTTTTCGCGCCATGTGGCACATCACTGTCTGATCGTACGGCATCGGTTCTTAAAATTGCTGAGAAATAGAAATCAGTAAAAAGTTTCTTCTTTAATTTGTTATCAAAAGCGAATGTGCTATATCCCGTATAAAAGGTAAATGTCTCAAACGACAGTTACTATAGTGGATATCCTACCTCTGTGACCTATTTGCCCTCAAGGAATTAACATTATTGTTTGACAAAAAAACCTTTTAAATTGTTGGTCAAAAATACATGTACAAAGATTCATTTAAAACTTATTAAAAACCGCAATGACATCACATTGCTTTATTTTAAAATCGCATTTCTATTTACGTTCACGAGGTCACGTGACCTATTCTGCCGCACTAACAGAAATCGGTTTGCCAAAAATCGTTTTACTCCATGTATTGTAATTGCTGCCGCTTTTTCATTATTTAAGATTTTTTTATTCTGTTTTTTGTTCTTTCTGGTCAAAAGTCTGCATTTTATGCCCAGAGTATTCATCATTTATTTACTTTTAGAAAGAAATAAGTAACTAAGATCGCGCTGTTTGAATTTTTACAAATGATTATATGAAAATTCGACCGTTTTTATAGAATTTTGCCTACATTTCGGTCGATATCTTATTAAGATCATTATAGAATTCAAATAGTATTATTTCTCAAGAGGTGTTGAAAACTTAAAGCGAAAATGTTAAAAAATGAATGCACTACGCACGGTTTTTGTGTACGTGTCGATGTAAATTAGATATTTAATATGATAGGTCGCACGTGCTTGTGGAATGGAACATTACCGGCATGACATTTTGGTATCTTTACGATTCGCGGGTAAATTCCAGTCAATTCAGGTAGCGACTGAACCATCTCAAAGTTTGTTGACGTTTTGGAGTTGTAATTTCTGAATTTTGGTAAAGTAAGGACGTAAAAAACCACTCGCCCGATCGGTCGAGTATACAGCGAGGTCCGCTCGTCCTACTCAGACTTTAACTCGCCAATGCGAGCGGGCGAGTGGAATTTTACACCCCTGCAGGCCAGCAAAATAAATATATGTTTAGTGGCAGAAATTAATTTGAAAATCTCATTTTGCTTCATATTTCTTTACCCAAGAGTATTATTTTCATGAAATTTAAGTCTGGTAACTTCATTCATAAAAGTATGACAGACTATCAAATGTAGAAATTGCGAGTTAGTAGTCCAAGAAATAAAAGCATTACCTAATTTGTGTGTTTATGCGTCTCCCACTTGATAATTTCTAATTTTAACATGTGTTTTCTAGGGACTGTGGTGAATCTAGCTGGGAAAGAGTGTCAATGTTAAAGGTAAGTTGCAGTTGCAAATCTAGAAAATTAATTTCTCTGATTTTGGTAATTTCTGTCCTTTAATTGGGATTCTGTGAATCATTGTTTGATAAATGTGCGGCTAATAATTGTTGTGGGTTCATAGTTGCATTAATAGGCAAATTAAGTACAGAAAACATAATTAAATTCCCCCAAAAGTTTAAATGTGAGGCTAACACTAGGAAATGGTTTGACTTGGCCTAAAAAGTTAGCCCTGCACCAATATTAATGATTTTATAGTAAACTTTCTGGAACAAAGTGTAAACATTTTAAGGATATTAAATTTGTGTCAAGGTCTGCAGTGGGCATATTCAGTGGCTTTAGAAGCACCATTTTAATGTTTAAAAGAGGTCATGCATACTTGTTAAGAGTAAACTTGAAAATAACAATGTTAATGAAGGTTTAAATGTGACAACTCGTATTCAGAAAATTAATGATGTCATAAATGACACCACACATTTGACATAGTGAAAAATACCGATGTTTAACTTCCCATTGTAACCAAATGCATTTCAAAAATGAGTTTGTAATAAATCTAGTTTAATATGTAATAGTAATATTTACCCTGAATGTTTGCATAATCCAGTAATCCTGTTTATTACAGGAAAGAAGTGGGCCAAAACTTGAATCAGAAGAATTGTGCTTACGGGGAAATGAACAGAAATTCATTGGAAGTTTGCAGGGAAAGGCTTCCTTCAGTGGCTGAAATATTTTGAGATCATTGGACTGGTTGTCATAATGAGAAAACTATTACAGGAAGCCCACAATCAGCACTTTTGACTCTAATTCATGAAAGTGTACGATACTAAAATGTTCGTGGAGAAGTTAGTGTCGAAATATGGCATTGGAACAACGCGCTTGGATTAACTGCAATAACATGTAATATAACAGATATGATACAGAATTATATGTGGCCATCAATCTATATGTGTATCTAAGTTATTTATGGTTGCCATTGGTTACCCAGTACTCATATTGCCGACGCCATGAGAAAATTGTTCGGTTTTTGTAGGATAGTGCAAGATACAGAAGACCATCTAAATTTCAGATGCTGTCCTTGTTTTCATTACATACCAACTGTAATGCACCTATACATGTGACTCTTAACCCGAAAGGGGATGTTGGAATTTTTAGTGTTGGAAAGCGGGACTATAACTTGCAGCCCCAGGTGTTTTGTAGTCAGTAATCTTACCATGGGACCACCGAGTCAGCTCAATAAACATTGTCTGGTGTTGTAAAACTGAGTTTGGAAACCAGTCCGAAAACTTGCATCTCTGATTGGTTCATCATGGGTACAATTTTTAAGGCTTGTCTCCAAAATCAGAATTATAATCTAGGATTGATATGTCTTTCAGATGATAGAAATGTATGAAAAGAAAATAATTAAATATTATATTTGTATCAAAGTGGTAGAAGTGACAATAAGATAAATGCATGAATGAGTCAATGTAACTAACTTCTGTCAAACAAATGCTGTAGAGATGGTAAAATTTGCAGTGTTTTACTGTCAGCACATTTTGAATCTGTCATTCGAGATTTCCAGACACTGTTCAGTGAATCCTACTGTCTTCAGTTTAACCAACAAGTGAAATAATTTGTTAAAAAAATAGGCAATTTTGATTTTGTAAATTTGGTAATTTTCGCAAGGGATTTATTTTCATTATATTCTCGAAAATAAAAACTGCCAATAGTGTTACTATTGCAAGTAGCCCTATATTCTCAAAACTTGCGTTCTTAAAAATGTCTGATTTTACAGTTTTCTTACATGTGGGGGGATGAAATTACATGATTGTGACTATTTGCTTGGTGACTTTTATTGTAAAATATGTCTAAATGGAGTATTTATACGTTGTAAAACATGATAAATGATACATAGATTTTTAAGAATGTTCAGCTTGTTTGATTGATTTACTAGGATATTTTTAACAAAAGATGGACATGTATATATCACCATCTTATTTCTTTCTTTAAATTTGTGTTGTGTTATTGAAATTGAATAAATCACATAATTATGTCCTATATCCAGTAAAATGTCTTGATTGGACAGTAATTTAAACCACTAGGTTAAGGTTGCTACACACTCAGATGAGGTCTTGTTCTCTTGACACTTTCAAGGTCAGAGACCACCAATTCTAAAACGTACAGGGAACTTACTGAGAATAAGGTGATCATGTACGTGGGAATACGGTAGCGTTTGTTTGTTCTGATTGGTCAGTAATGTAAACAACCCCAAGAAGTGATTATTTTTTTCAAAATTGAAATTTTTTACTGCATTTACAGTTTATTATTATACATTTTGACAATATTTGTACATTTTATGTGTATTGAAAGAAAGTTTTATCACAAATTTTTCCTGCCATGCCTTTCCCGCCATGCCAACGGTGTAAACGGGGTCATCCCATTCACATGAAAATTAGTCAAATAAAGTATCACTATTCATAATGTTTTTTGTCCAATATTTTGGTGGAACTAAAATAAAAAAGTGGAAAACCACAGGCTGCCCGGCACAACATAAATGAAAATGTTGCAGGCTCAATTTGATTGAGCCTGTTCATGGACGGTAGTGGAAGTGCAAGCTGCCGTCCATGCCCTCTAGCCCCGGGTTGAGCAGAACTGAACATTTACACATGTTATAAGTACCAGAATGTAATTTAGAGACATCTGCAGATGTATTCAAATGGCATTGCACATGGAACCTTCAATGATGCACAGAGTGCAATTCCATGAAAAGCGGCATATGGTCCCCAGATAAAATAATGGCAGTGCCCTTAACGAGAAAACAATGGGCAGAACTATACAAACTGGAATTTAGAGAGGGGGGTCTGTGGTTATGGAGACAGTTCTTAAAAAAAATGTGATTAGATATACATGTTTCGATTTATGGAAGGTCGTACAGGCCATAATGCTATAATGGAAGTCTATGGGAAAGTAATTGGTGTTCTCTAACCTCAACGGTTTGAAAGTGGATGTGATGGGGAGCCACCATACATTTTGTTTATCTCGGTCATACAGACGAGGGAACATATAAATTGTAGGTCAAGTTCTACAGCTGACAAATTTGAACAATTATATCTAGAAAAATGGCCTTTTAATAGCTAAAATTGAAAAAATCATTGGTGTATAGATTTTTTTTTTCTAACAAGAGGCCCAAGTGGGCCTAATTTGCTCTCAGCTAAGGACAACGACCTTCTGAGCAAGTTTGGTGAACATCCATCTAGCAAGTCATTAAGTTTTTTTAAAGGCTTTTCTAATTTTGCCATAACTACCTCTAGTCAGAATCTTTTAGACTAACTAGATTCTACAGACCAAGTTTGATGAAGGTCCATCAGGCAGTTATGAGAAGAAATTGTTTACAGGCTTTTAGCTCGCCTGAACCAAAGTTATAGGCTAAGCTGTTGGTAAAGGTGGATTATCCAACTTCCATCATCCACAATCTATAGAAACAACTTCTCCTCTTAAACTACTGTTCAGAATAACACAAAGCTTTCAATTTTATTCAGATGGTTCCATTTCAGCCTTCTTAGGGGCTGCTAGAGCTAAAAATAGGAAGACCATTCAACGATTTCCTCTTATGAACTGCTTGATGGATCTTCATCAAACTTGATCAAGCAACATTATAAAGTCTTCTCCCAAATTTATTCAGAAGGGGTGAAATTGACCGCATTGAGGGGCTGTTAAGTTTAAAACAGATATACCTTTGAATGATTTCTCATGAGTCGCTAGATGCATCTTCATCAAACTTGGGCTGTAACATCATTATCCTGTCTAAAATTTATAGAAATGGGGGAGCTCAGCACCTTTAAGGGACTGCCAAAGCTAAAGATAGATATACCTTTAAACAACTTCTCATGGACCACTTTGTTGATCTTCATCAAACTTGGTCTGTAGCATCATTATAAGGTCCTCTCCCAATTTTGTTCAAACAGAGGTACTCGGCCTTGGGGTTGCTATGGTTTAAAATTGAAATATCTGTAATAAACTTACTTCCATTAACTTCTTGATGGACCTCATTAGACTTCGTTTGTAGTGTCAATTTAAGGTCCTCTCTCTAATATGTGGAGCCTCTGTGGCTGATTGGTTAAGGTTGCTGACTTCGAATCACTTGCTGCTCACAAATGTGGATTTGAGTCTTGCTCAGGGCATTGAATTCTGCATGTGAGGAAGCCATCCAGCTGGGTTACGAAAAGTCTGGTTTTATCCAGGTGCCTGCTCATGATGAAATAATGCATGGAGGGGCACCTGGGGTCTTCCTTCACCATCAAAGCTGGGAAGTCATATGACATATAATTGTGTCGGTACAACGTTAAACCCAACAAAAACAAAAAGGATATGTTCAAAACTGGGGGCTTTTGAAATACCTCTCGAAAACCTCTCCATGAATCTTCATCAAACTTTGTACCGTGAATATAAGGTCCTCTCCCACATTTGTTCAAATGGGGGCATTCATCAGCTCTTATGAACCACTTGATCTCTGTCAAAATTGGTCAGTAGCATCTTTGTAGAGTCCTCTTTTTTAGCTCTAGTGGCTCCTAAAAGGGGCCAAGCAACCTTATTTTAACAAATTCAAGTGGGATCTTAACAAGATGCTATATACCAAGTTTGATGAAGATCCATTATGCAGTTCATCAGATAGTAGTTTAATTATTTTTGTTCTATTTTTAGCTCACCTGTCACAAAGTGACAAGGTGAGCTTTTGTGATCGCGCGGTGTCCGTCGTCCGTGCGTCCGTAAACTTTTGCTTGTGACCACTCTAGAGGTCACATTTTTCATGGGATCTTTATGAAAGTTGGTCAGAATGTTCGTCTTGATGATATCTAGGTCAAGTTCGAAACTGGGTCACGTGCCATCAAAAACTAGGTCAGTAGGTCTAAAAATAGAAAAACCTTGTGACCTCTCTAGAGGCCATATGTTTCACAAGATCTTCATGAAAGTTGGTCAGAATGTTCATCTTGATGATATCTAGGTCAAGTTCGAAACTCGGTCACTTGCCTTCAAAAACTAGGTCAGTAGATCTAAAAATAGAAAAACCTTGTGACCTCTCTAGAGGCCATATATTTCACAAGATCTTCATGAAAATTGGTCAGAACGTTCACCTTGATGATATGTAGGTCAAGTTCGAAACTGGGTCACCTGCCTTCAAAAACTAGGTCAGTAGGTCAAATAATAGAAAAACCTTGTGACCTCTCTAAAGGCCATATTTTTCATGGGATCTGTATGAAAGTTATTCTGAATGTTCGACTTGATGATATCTAGGTCAAGTTCGAAACTGGGTCATGTGCGGTCAAAAACTAGGTCAGTAGGTCTAAAAATAGAAAAACCTTGTGACCTCTCTAGAGGCCATATGTTTCACAAGATCTTCATGAAAGTTGGTCAGAATGTTCATCTTGATGATATCTAGGTCAAGTTCAAAACTGGGTCAGGTGCCTTCAAAAACTAGGTCAGTAGATCTAAAAATAGAAAAACCTTGTGACCTCTCTAGAGGCCATATATTTCACAAGATCTTCATGAAAATTGGTCAGAACGTTCACCTTGATGATATCTAGGTCAAGTTTGAAACTGAGTCACCTGCCTTCAAAAACTAGGTCAGTAGGTCAAATAATAGAAAAACCTTGTGACCTCTCTAAAGGCCATATTTTTCATGGGATCTATATGAAAGTTATTCTGAATGTTCATCTTGATGATATCTAGGTCAAGTTTGAAACTGGGTCATGTGCGGTCAAAAACTAGGTCAGTAGGTCTAAAAATAGAAAAAAAACTTGTGACCTCTCTAGAGGCCATATATTTCACAAGATCTTCATAAAATTGGTCAGAACGTTCACCTTGATGATATCTAGGTCAAGTTCGAAACTGGGTCACATGCCATCAAAAACTAGGGCAGTAGGTCAAATAATAGAAAAACCTTGTGACCTCTCTAGAGGCCATATTTTTCATGGGATCTGTATTAAATTTATTCTGAATGTTCATCTTGATGATATCTAGGTCAAGTTCGAAACTGGGTCATGTGCGATCAAAAACTAGGTCAGTAGGTCTAAAAATAGAAAAACCTTGTGGCCTCTCAAGAGGCCATATATTTCACGAGATCTTAATGAAAGTTGGTCAGAATGTTCACCTTCATGATATCTAGGTCAAGTTCGAAAGTGGGTCACGTGCTTCAAAATCTAGGTCAGTAGGTCAAATAATAGAAAAACCTTGTGACCTCTCTAGAGGCAATATTTTTCATGGGATCTGTATGAAAGTTTGTCTGAATGTTCATCTTGATGATATCTAGGTCAAGTTTGAAAGTGGGTCACATGCTGTTAAAAACTAGGTCAGTAGGTCAAATAATAGAAAAACCTTGTGACCTCTCTAAAGGCCATATTTTTCATGGGATCTGTATGAAAATTGGTTTGAATATTCATCCTGATGATGTCTAGGTCAAGTTCAGTCCAAAACTAGGTCAGTAGGTCTAAAAATAGAAAAACCTTGTGACCTCTCTAGAGGCCATACTTGTGAATGGATCTCCATAAAAAATGATCAGAATGTTCACCTTGACGATATCTAGGTCAAGTTTGAAACTGGGTCACGTGCCTTAAAAAACTAGGACAGTAGGTCAAATCATAAAAAACCTTTTGACCTATATAGAGGCCAAACTTTTCATGGGATCTGTATGAAAGTTGGTCTGAATGTTCATCTTGATGATATCTAGGTCAAGTTTGAAACTGGGTCAACTGCGGTCAAAAACTAGGTCAGTAGGTCTAAAATTATTAAAATCTTTTGACCTCTCTAGAGGCCATATTTTTCAATGGATCTTCATAAAAATTGATCTGAATGTTCACCTTGATGATATCTAGGTTAGTTTCGAAACTGGGTCACGTGCGGTCAAAAACTAGGCCAGTAGATATAAAAATAGAAAAACCTTGTGACCTCTCTAGAGGCCATATTTTTCATGAGATCTTCATGAAAATTAGTAAGAATGTTCACCTTGATGATATCTAGGTAGAGTTCAAAACAGGGTCATGTACCTTCGAAAACTAGGTCAATAGGTAAAATAATAGAAAAACCTTGTGACCTCTCTGGAGACTATATTTTCCAATGGATCTTCATGAAAATTGGTCAGAATTTTTATCTTGATAATATCTAGGTCAAGTTCAAAACTGGGTCACATGAGCTCAGAAACTAGGTCACTATGTCAAATAATAGAAAAAACGACGTCATACTCAAAACTGGGTCATGTGGGAAGAGGTGAGCGATTCAGGACCATCATGGTCCTTTTGTTTTTTAGCCCTAGCGCCCCCCCCCCCCCCCCCCCCCCAAAAAAAGGGGGGGGGGGGGGGTCAAGCGCCCTTATTTGAACAAGCTTGAGAGAGGACCTTTACAATGACGCTACAACCAAAATGTGAGGAAGATCCAAGCCGTTCACGAGAAGAAGTCTTAAAGTTTTTTTCTATTTTTATCTCTAGCATCCCTATTTGAACAAACTTTGGAAAGGATCTTACAGTGATGCTACAGACCAAGTTTGATGAACATCCATTAAATGTTTCATTAGCAGAACAAACCAAGTTTGATGAACATCCATTATGCAGTTCATCAGAATTATAGTAGTTTTTTTAGCTCACCTGTCACATAGTGACAAGGTGAGCTTTTGTGATCACCCTTCGTCCGTCGTCAGTCCGTCCGTGCGTCAACAATTTCGTGTCTGCACGATAGTGGTTTCATTTATGATTTTATTTTAACCAAACTTGCACACAACTTGTATCACCATGAGATCTTGGTTCCTTATTTGAACTGGCTAGATCCCATTATGGGTTCCAGAGTTATGGCCCCTGAAAGGGCCAAAATTAGCTATTTTGACCTTGTCTGCACAATAGCAGCTTCATTTATGATTTGAATTTAATCAAACTTACACAAAACTTGTGTCACCATAAGATCTCGGTTACTTTCTTGAACCAGCCAGATCCCATTATGGGTTCCAGAGTTATGGTCCCTGAAAGGGCCAAAATTAGCTATTTTGACCTTGTCTGCACAATAGCAGCTTCATTTATGATTTGAATTTAATCAAATTTGCACACAACTTGTGTCACCATAAGATCTCGGTTCCTTTCTTGAATCGGCCAGATCCCATAATGGGTTCCAGAGTTATGGCCACTGAAAGGGCCAAAATTAGCTATTTTGACCTTGTCTGCACAATAGCAGCTTCCTTTATGATTTGATTTTAACCATACTTGCACACAACTTGTATCACCACAAGCTCTTCCTTCCTTTCTTCAACTGGCCAGATTCCTCATGGGTTCCAGAGTTATGACCCCTTAAAGGTCCAAAATTGGTTATTTTGGCTTTTGCAGCCATATAGAGACTTCATTTATGGTTTTATTTGATACAAATTTCCAAAATATCTTCAACAACAATAAATCTTGGATTCCATGACAAATCAGATCCAATCATAGGTTCCAGTTATTTTATATCTGATTACCTCCCCTGATTGTAATCAAAATGGTTTTTAATCATTTATATCAGTAAGTACTTACAGGACTTATTTGAAATTTCAGTATTGTCATTAGTTGGACTGAGACAATCAGGGTAGATAACTATGGACTGATTTTATGTCAAATTACCTCCCTTCATTTCAAATTAAAATTGTTATATCTCCATAACTTATGAAGATACTGATCTGAAATTTCATTTATGTCAACAGATTTATTTGGTAGATCCTTCTTTTGTCCACTTATAATATTTTTTATGCCCCCGAAGGGAGGCATATAGTTTTTGAACCGTCTGTCCGTCTGTCGGTCTGTCAGTCTGTCAATCTGTCGGTCTGTCAGTCTGTCCACAATTTTCGTGTCCAGTCCATATCTTTGTCATCAATGGATGGATTTTCAAATAACTTGGCATGAATGTGTACCACAGTAAGACGACGTGTCGCACGCAAGACCCAGGTCTGTAGCTCAAAGGTCAAGGTCACACTTAGACATTAAAGGATAGTGCATTGATGGGCGTGTCCGGTCCATATCTTTGTCATCGATGGATGGATTTTCAAATAACTTGGCATGAATATGTACCACAGTAAGATGACGTGTCGCGCGCAAGACCCAGGTCCGTAGCTCAAAGGTCAAGGTCACACTTAGACAATAAAGGATAGTGCATTGATGGGCGTGTCCGGTCCATATCTTTGTCATCGAGGATGGATTTTCAAATAACTTGGCATGAATGTGTACCACAGTAGGACGACATGTCGCAGGCAAGACCCAGGTCCGTAGCTTAAAGGTCAAGGTCACACTTAGACATTAAAGGTCATTTTTCATTATAGTGCATTGATGGACGTGTCCGGTCCATATCATTGTCATTCATGCATGGATTTTAAAATAACTACGCATGAATGTGTGACACAGTAAGACAACGTGTCGTACGCAAGACCCAGCTCCGTAGGTCAAAGGTCCTAAACTCTAACATCGGCCATAACTATTCATTCAAAGTGCCATCGGGGGCATGTGTCATCCTATGGAGACAGCTCTTGTTTTTTTATTACTTCCCTTTTACGTTACTATAAATAACTTATTTTTAGTAACTTTTTTATTCTTGGCCGTAGGGAAAACACGAGACCAGTTGTCTGTGGTACAACATGGATGGTACCTCCAATTTTTAGGTGTATTTTAACATATCTATACCTTGTTAGATTTTTTTTTTTTTGGTTAAATTTCTTCCGTTTGTTTTTCCTGTTCTTTGAACTTAGATATTTTTTCTGAGGACCTTCTTGTCCTCAAGTGCAATGATAACAGGTGAGCGATATAGGGCCATCATGTTTTTTTTTTCTGTCCCACAGTGACTGTAAGCTGACTTTGTCTCATTATGGTATACATTGTGTCTCAGTTATTAAAAATTCTTCAAGAGATAAAAACGTACATGGAAGACACAATATATGACTGACAGCCATACAACCTGACCAAACAAGAGCTGTCACAGGAGACAACACACTCGCCTATTTCAATGCTGAATAGTGAAATCGGCCACATCAGAGGAACCTGGAGCTGCCACTGGAGTGTAACTCCAATGATAGAAGACATTTGAAAATAGCTTAAGCCTGTGTCAAATGTATTTAGCAATAACAGAGATAGAGGTAAAATGTATCAAAACATTAAATAAGTATAAAAGGGACATAACTCGTGGAAATTTCTGCAACAGTAATGCACCATGTGTCATATCATGTAGTAACAGTAATGTACCATGTGTCATACGTAGCAATTTTAAGTTTGAATCAAATCTATTGAGTAATAACTGAGATTGAGCAGAAGCACAGCATTCTAAACTTGAACTTCAAAGTAAAAAGGGGGCATAAATCATGAAAAATATTGGTGCCCAAGTTAATTACCATGTGTCGTGATGTGGGTGATAATATGGAACAAACATTTTAAGTTTAAGTCAAACTCATTGAGTACCAACAGAGATAAGGTGAACTAGAAATGTGTCCATGGGACACAGATGCCCCCATTAAATTTTTTCCTAGCTCAGGGGCCATAACTCCTACAATACTGAATTAATCTGGATGCAAAACCCCAGGTGCACAACCGCAAATGCTGACCAACATTCCTTTAAACTTTGGTGACTCTAGGTCAAATACTTCTGGAGCTATGCGCGACACAACATTAAAATGACCAATTTTTAACTAAGTCAGGGGCCATAACTCCTACATGACTGAATGAATCCGGACGCGAAACCCCAGGTGCACAACTGCACATGCTGACCAACATTCCTGTAAACTTTGGGGACTCTAGGTCAAATACTTTTGGAGCTACGTGCGACACATTAAAATGACCAATTTTTAGCTCACCTGTCACAAAGTGACAAGGTGAGCTTTTTTGATCAAGATGAACATTCAGACCAACTTCCATACAGATCCATGAATAATGTGGCCTTTAGAGAGGTCACAAGGTTTTTCTATTACTTGACCTACTGACCTAGTTTTTGATGGCACGTGACCCAGTTTCGAACTTGACCTAGATATCATCAAGGTGAACGTTCTGACCAATTTTCATGAAGATCTTGTGAAATATATGGCCTCTAGAAGGTCACAAGTTTTTTTCTATTTTTAGACCAACTGACCTAGTTTTTGACCGCACGTGACCCAGTTTCGAAACTGGCCTAGATATCATCAAGATGAACATTCAGACCAACTTTCATACAGATCCCATGAAAAATATGGCCTTTAGAGAGGTCACAAGGTTTTTCTATTATTTGACCTACTGACCTAGTTTTTGATGGCACGTGACCCAGTTTCGAACTTGACCTAGATATCATCAAGATGAACATTCAGACCAATTTTCATGAAGACCTTGTGAAATATATGGCCTCTAGAGAGGTCACAAGGTTTTTCTATTTTTAGACCTACTGACCTAGTTTTTGAAAGCACGTGACCCAGTTTCGAACTTGACCTAGATATCATCAAGGTGAACATTCTGACCAATTTTCATGAAGATCCATTGAAAATTATGGCCTCTAGAGAGGTAACAAGGTTTTTCTATTTTTAGACCTACTGACCTAGTTTTTGACGGCATGTGACCCAGTTTCGAACCTGACCTAGAATTTACCAAGATGAACATTCTGACCAATTTTCATAAAGATCCCATGAAAAATGTGACCTCTAGAGATGTCACAAGCAAAAGTTTACGCACGGACGTACGCACGGACGACGTGCGATCACAAAAGCTCACCTTGTCACTTTGTGACAGGTGAGCTAAAAACGTTGTGACCTCTCTAGAGGCTATATTTTTCATGGGATCTGTATGAAAGTTGGTCTGAATGTTTATCTTGATGATATCTAGGTCAAGTTTGAAACTGGGTCAACTGCGATCAAAAACTAGGTCAGTAGGTCTTGAAATAGAAAAACCTTGTGACCTCTCTAGAGGCCATACCCTTGAATGGATCTTCATGAAAATTGGTCAGAATGTTCACCTTGATGATATCTAGGTCAAGTTTGAAACTGGGTCACGTGCCTTAAAAAACTAGGTCAATAGGTCAAATAATAGAAAAACCTTGTGACCTCTCTAGAGACCATATTTTTCAATGGATCTTCATGAAAATTGGTCAGAAATTTTATCTTGATAATATCTAGGTCAAGTTCAAAACTGGGTCACATGAGCTCAAAAACTAGGTCACTATGTCAAATAATAGAAAAAACGACGTCATACTCAAAACTGGATCATGTGGGAAGAGGTGAGCGATTCAGGACCATCATGGTCCTCTTGTTTACTAAATCAGGGGCCATAACTACTACATAACTGAATGAATCCAGACGCAAAACCCCAGGTGCACAACTACACATGCTGACCAACATTCCTGTAAAGTTTTGTGACTCTAGGTCAAATACTTTTGGAGCTAGGCGCGACACAACATTAAAATGACCAATTTTTACAAAGTCAGGGGCCATAACTCCTACACGACTGAATGAATACGGACGCGAAACCCCAGGTGCACAACTACACATGCTGACCAACATTCCTGTAAAGTTTTGTGACTATATCAAATACTTTTGGAGCTACGTGCGACACAACATTCTCGGAAGGACAGACGAACGGAAGACGGATGGAGGAAGGACGGATGGACGGACACGGGCAAATCTATATGCCCCCCCCTAAAAGTGGGGGCATAAAAAGCTTCAAAATCAAACTGAAATTGTATTCAAAAGGGGACATAATTCATGAAATGTGTCCTGTGACAAGGATGCCGTTGTGGAAGAACTATTTTAAGTTTGAACCAAATCCATTTGGTAATAACAGGGTAAAAGTGCATCAAAACTTAGGTAAAAAGGGGGATAATTCATAAAATACTGTTGCCATAGTTATGACCATTGTGTATGTTGTGGAAGATGATTTGGAACATTAGTTTGAATCAAATCCCTTCTGTAAAAACTTGAGAAATAATGAAAATGCATCAAAATTAACCTAAAATTATAAGTAGAAAGGGGGCATAATTCATAAAAAATTGCCAGAGTTATGGACCTTGTGTCATGATGTGGGACAACTAAATAAGTTTGAATCAGATCCTTTCAGTAATAACAGAATTACCAGTAGACTGAATGCACTAAAATTTTAATCTGAAGTGAAAAGGGGATAATTCATATTAGTAAAAGAGTTATGTGCCATATAATATTGGTGATGATTATGAAGCTATTTTAAGTTTGAAGGAATCAAGTAATTACAGATAAAGAGAAAATGCATCAAAACTTTTAACAAAGGCGTGGATGCCGAACCAACGTCGAAATCCGGTCGAGTAGGATAGCTCTCCATATATCCGAGCTAAAAATGAATGTCATCCTTGAATTTGGAAGGGGTTGGGTGTTTTGTACTGGGATAGGGATGAGGCAAATACACAATTCAGGAGTTGGCTGATGACATGGAAAACACAACACAACTAATCAATGCTATTATTTATTTATTTACCAGCTTTTATTAACGTGCTTGAAACTTCATTCTACTACATTATCACAGAAGCTTTACATCATACGCTGTGAAATAATTAATATTCGTGGGGGACAAATTTTTGTGGACTTCGTGGTTGTGTGAATCCTCAAAATTAAATCCTAATGAACCAGTAAAATTTCCATGCATTTTATGTTCAAAGATAAAAACATACAAATTGATATCCGCATGAAATAGCTATTTTGGCCAAAACCACGAAATTCTATGCCCAAGAAATTAAAATTTCACAGTATATGTTTAGAGAAATTCAACCTGTCGCAACACTATTACTCAAATAGACTACATTATTACTCTGATATGCAAAGACGGTCTCTAGTAAACAACAATATTGGCCTAAATTATATACAGAGAAAAACAACACTGAAAAACTCTAGCACTTTTGTATTATACACGGTAAAGGATAAACAAGAGGACCATGATGGTCCTGAATCGCTCACCTCTTCCCACATGACCCAGTTTTGAGTATGACGTCGTTTTATCTATTATTTGACATAGTGACCTAGTTTTTGAGCTCATGTGACCCAGTTTTGAACTTGACCTAGATATTATCAAGGTGAACATTCAGATCAATTTTCATGAAGATCCATTGAAAAATATGGCCTCTAGAGAGGTCAAAAGATTTTAATAATTTTAGACCTACTGACCTAGTTTTTGACCGCAGTTGACCCAGTTTCAAACTTGACCTAGATATCATCAAGATGAACATTCAGACCAACTTTCATACAGATCCCATGAAAAGTATGGCCTCCAGAGAGGTCACAAGGTTTTTTTATTATTTGACCTACTGACCTAGTTTTTTTAGGCACGTGACCCAATTTCGAACTTGACCTAGATATCATCAAGGTGAACATTATGACCAATTTTTATGGAGATCCATTCATAAGGATGGCCTCTAGAGAGGTCACAAGGTTTTTCTATTTTTAGACCTACTGACCTAGTTTTTGACCTCACATGACCCTGTTTCGAACCTGACCTAGGTATCATCAAGATGAACATTCAGACCAACTTTCATACAGATCCCTTGAAAAATATGGCCTTTAGAGAGGTCACAAGGTTTTTCTATTATTTGACCTACTGACCTAGTTTTTGAAGGCACGTGACCCAATTTCGAACTTGACCTAGATATCATCAAGACGAACATTCAGACCAACTTTCATACAGATCCCATGAAAAATATGGCCTCCAGAGAGGTCACAAGATTTTTCTATTATTTGACCTACTGACCTAGTTTTTGAAGGCAAGTGACCCACTTTCAAACATGACCTAGATATCATCAAGGTGAACATTCTGACCAATTTTCATGAAGATCTCATGAAATATATGGCTTCTAGAGGGTCACAAAGTTTTTCTATTTTTAAACCTACTGACCTAGTTTTTGACCGAACGTGACCCAGTTTCGAACTTGACCTAGATATCATCAAGATTAACATTCAGACCAACTTTCATACAGATCCCATGAAAAATGTGGCCTTTAGAGAGGTCACAAGGTTTTTCTATTATTTGATCTACTGACCTAGTTTTTGATGGCACGTGATCCAGTTTCAAACTTGACCTAGATATCATCAAGGTGAACATTCTGACCAATTTTCATGAAGATCTTGTGAAATATATGGCCTCTAGAGAGGTCACAAGGTTTTCCTATTTTTAGACCTACTGACCTAGTTTTTGAAGGCACGTGACCCAGTTTTGAACTTGACCTAGATATCATCAAGATGAACATTCTGACCAACTTTCATAAAGATCCCATGAAAAATGTGACCTCTAGAGTGGTCACAAGCAAAAGTTTAAGGACGCACGCACGCACAAACGAAGGACACCGCGCGATCACAAAAGCACCATATTAATTTTAACTATAGGCAAGGACTAGAACATTTGAATCAATTAACGATCCTTGCCACAGGCATCAGCATTTAGTGAGATGGCTGTAGGCCCAATCTTTCTATAGTTATGGATCAGAAACTGTTTCAAGGTTCAAGGTCTCTGTGGCCTATGGCCTCCTGAACCCAAAATCAATAGGAGTCATCTACTGACCACATTGTAATGCTACAATCCTCGACAATCTTCGGCCCAAATATTAATTGACTGGAAACTTTTTTCAGCCTCGAAGTTACTGCCATCATTAAACCCAAACGTTTAAGGATCAACTACTGACCACAGACAATCTTTGAAGTTTCAATGTCAAAGGTCCAAGAGTTATGGGCTTTGTGCCATATGATGTGGGTGATGATGTTGAATAACTATTTTAAGTTTGAAACATCCATCAAGTAATTACAGAGATAAAGAGAAAGTGCAATAAAACTTTAACCAAGGTGCGGACGCGGAAGGATGCCGGGTCGAGTAGGACAGCTCTCCATACTTCTTATAGTCGAGCTAATAGTCGAGCTAAAAATGTTCAAGGTCCCATAAATCTGTCACCAATCAATCCAAAAACATTCATAATACCGACACTAACATTTGATACTTTCTATTCCTACCATTTTTTACCAAGAAAACAAGAGCTGTCACTAATGGTGACAAATGCCCCCGCAGCACCTTGACCTTTGACCTGGTGACCCCAAAGTCAGTAGGGGTGGTGTACTCAATAAGTACTATCAGCATGTGAAGTTTGAAGGTCCCGGGTGAAGTGGTTCGCATGTAAAGTGCCTTCATGCAAAAAGTTAACGTTGGCCCCTGTGACCTTGACCTTTGACCTGGTGACCCCAAAGTCAGTAGGAGTGGTGTACTCAATAAGTACTATCAGCATGTGAAGTTTGAAGGTCCTGGGTGAAATGGTTCGCGAGTAAAGTGCCTTCATGCAAAAAGTTAATGTTGGCCCCTGTGACTTTGACCTTTGACCTGGTGACCCCAAAGTCAGTAGGAGTGGTGTGCTCAATAAGTACTATCAGCATGTGAAGTTTGAAGGTCCTGGGTGCAGTGGTTCGCGAGTAAAGTGCCTTCATACAAAAAGTTAACGTTGGCCCCTGAGACCTTGACCTTTGACCTGGTGACCGCAAAGTCAGTAGGGGTGGTGTACTCAATAAGTACTATCAGCAAGTGAAGTTTAAAGGTCCTGGGTGCAGTGGTTCACGAGTAAAGTGCCTTCATGCAAAAAGCTAACGTTGGCCCCTTTGACCTGGTGACCCCAAAGTCATTAGGGGTGGTGTACTCAATAAGTACTATCAGCATGTGAAGTTTGAAGGTCCTGGGTGCAGTGGTTCGCGAGTAAAGTGCCTTCATGCAAAAAGTTAACATTGGCCCCTGTGACCTTGACCTTTGACATGGTGACCCCAAAGTCATTATGGGTGGTGTACTCAATAAGTACTATCAGCATGTGAAGTTCGAAGGTCCTGGGTGCAATGGTTCGCAAGTAAAGTGCCTTCATGCAAAAAGTTAACGTTGGCCCCTGTGACCTTGACCTTTGACCTGGTGACCCCAAAGTCAGTAGGAGTGGTGTACTCAATAAGTACTATCAGCATGTGAAGTTTGAAGGTCCTGGGTGCAGTGGTTCGCGAGTAAAGTGCCTTCAAACAAAAAGTTAACGTTGGCCCCTGTGACCTTGACCTTTGACCTGGTGACCGCAAAGTCAGTAGGGGTGGTGTACTCAATAAGTACTATCAGCAAGTGAAGTTTAAAGGTCCTGGGTGCAGTGGTTCACGAGTAAAATGCCTTCATGCAAAAAGCTAACGTTGGCCCCTTTGACCTGGTGACCCCAAAGTCATTAGGGGTGGTGTACTCAATAAGTACTATCAGCATGTGAAGTTTGAAGGTCCTGGGTGCAGTGGTTCGCGAGTAAAGTGCCTTCATGCAAAAAGTTAACGTTGGCCCCTGTGACCTTGACCTTTGACCTGGTGACCCCAAAGTCATTATGGGTGGTGTACTCAATAAGTACTATCAGCATGTGAAGTTCGAAGGTCCTGGGTGCAATGGTTCGCAAGTAAAGTGCCTTCAAGCAAAAAGTTAACGTTGGCCCCTGTGACCTTGACCTTTGACCTGGTGACCCCAAAGTCAGTAGGGGTGGTACACTCAATAAGTACTATCAGCGTGTGAAGTTTGAAGGTCCTGGTTGCAGTGGTTCGCAAGTTAAGTGCCTTCATGCAAAAAATTAACGTTGTGACTAACGAACTAACGGACGGACAGTTGAAAACTAATGCCTCCCTTCGGGGTCATAAAAATATTCAAAGCTATGAGTTGGTGGTCAACTTCCCAACAACTTCCACAACTAGTCCTGATACTGCTTTATAGTTGTACCATCTTTAAACAAAGCACAAAATACTATTGGAGGCTTTATCAATGAAAAAAAAAAACTTAATGCACTGGACTGACAGAAACGTGGACGGAAAATTGTGAAGTAACAAATCAAATTCTTTCAACATTGAGGTTAGAGCTGTGTGGGTGGCTAATACAGTAAAACACTGTTCGCTAGAAGTCTCGAGCCATCCAAACACGAGAAACATAACGAAAATGGGCAGGGATCACTTAACCTGCTTAAATCAGCTTAACAAATGTCGAAAACTCAGATTTTATAAAATTTCAACAACAAGAGGGCTATGATGGCCCTGTATCGCTCACCTGAATACCATTGCTCAAAATGATATGATCAAGTTTTGACATAGAGCACATAGGCATACACATCAGGATAAACATTTTCTTATAACATTCCCTTTTGACCTAGTCAGAGCCAATTTCCATACTAAGTTTGAGGGTCCTAGGCTCAAATGCTGCATTTTTGTACTAACATGACTATTCCTTACCCTGGAAGACTTGAATAACATTTAAAACCAATCTCATTAGATGCTGCTGATATATATTCGTTTACATAAAATAAAGGGAGATAATTTGTCATAAATTTATTCAAAAGTTATCTACCCTGATTGTCAGAGTCCATCTGATGGCACAAATGACATTTCAAATCAGTATCTTCATCGGTTACTGAGATACACCCACTTTAATTTGAAACAATGGGAGGTAATTTGACATAAAATCAGTCAATAGCTATTTACTCCGATTGCCTCAGTCCAACTAAAGACAATAATGAAATTTCAAATGGGTACTATAAATATTTACTTAGATAAATCCATTTTTATTAAAATCAAGGGAGGTAATCATGCATTGGTATATGCATGCAGAAGATACAAAGTACAAGCCTATACAACAATATATTAGTAAAGTATTCATCTCGATAAGTGTTTAATCAAGTGTTATCTAATATGACTATTTCTTACCATGGAAGACATAAATAACGTTTCAAACCAATCTCATTAGAAGCTGCTAAGGTGTATTCATTTAGATAAAAAATAAAGGGAGGTAATTTGTCATAAATTCAGTCAATATGTATCTTCACTCATTGTCCAAGTCCATCTGTTGACATAAATGAAATTTCAGATCAGTATCTTCATTAGTTACGGAGATATACCCATTTTAATTTGAAATAAAGGGAGGTAATTTGACATAAAATTAGTCCATAGTTACCTACCCTGATTGTCTCAGTCCAACTAATGACAATAATGAAATTTCAAATAAGTCCAATAAGTAGTTACCGATATAAATCCATTTTTATTATGATCAGGGGAGATAATCAGATACAAAAAATACCTCTGGAACCTACGATTGGATCTGACAGATTCGTCATGGAATCCAAGATTTCTTTTTGTTGAAGATATTTTGGAAGTTTGTATCAATTCAAACCATAAATGATGTCTCTATATGGCTGCAAAAGCCAAAATAGCACATTCTGGACCTTAAGGGGCCATAACTCTGGAGTAAAATCTGGAAAGTAGATCCCTCCGAAGCACCGAAAACAAGGCAAACAGTGAAAATTGCAGACTCCGTTTGACTGAGTCTGTTCATGAGCAGTAATGGAAAATGCAACACTGCCCAAGCCCCCCTAGGAACCCATAAAGGAATCTGGCCAGTTGAAGAAAGGAACCAAGATCTTGTGGTGATACAAGTTGTGTGCAAGTTTGGTTAAAATCAAATCATAAATGAAGCTGCTATTGTGCAGACAAGGTCAAAATAGCTAATTTTGGCCCTTTCAGGGGCCATAACTGTGGAACCCATTATGGGATCTGGCCAGTTCAAGAAAGGAAACGAGACCTTATGGTGATACAAGTTGTGTGCCAGTTTGATTAAATTCAAATCATAAATGAAGCTGCTATTGTGCAGACAAGGTCAAAATAGCTAATTCTGGCCCTTTCAGGGGCCATCACTCTGGAACTCATAATGGGATCTGGCCAGTTCAAGAAAGGAACCAAGATCTTATGGTGACACAAGTTGTGTGCAAGTTTGGTTAAAATAAAATCATAAATGAAGCTGCTATTGTGCAGACAAGGTCAAAATAGCTAATTCTGGCCCTTTCAGGGGCCATCACTCTGGAACTCATAATGGAATCTGGCCAGTTCAAGAAAGGAACCAAAACCTTATGGTGACACAAGTTGTGTGCAAGTTTGGTTAAAATCAAATCATAAATGAAGCTGCTATTGTGCAGACAAGGTCAAAATAGCTAATTCTGGCCCTTTCAGGGGCCATAACTCTGGAACCCATAATGGAATCTGGCCAGTTCAAGAAAGGAAACGAGACCTAATGGTGATACAAGTTTTGTGCAAGTTTGGTAAAAATAAAATCATAAATGAAACATCTATCGTGCAGACAAGAAATTGTTGACGGACGGACGGACGCATGCACGGACGGACGCACAGACAACGGACGAAGGGTGATCACAAAAGCTCACCTTGTCACTATGTGACAGGTGAGCTAAAAATAGCACAATACCATCCATCTGGAAAAAGACTGCTGCCACAAGACAGGTCCAACTAACGCTATCATTCTCATTATTCTTGAATCAGAATAAGGTCATTTAGAAATATTGAAAATTCAAATTCTTTTGTTTTTGCAAAATATGTGACGGATCAATTCATATTAGAAGTTGGTAGTATTCACTCATTATTATTGACAGAATTGTTTTGGTGTGAACAGTATTAGTTTCAGAATGTAAGTGAAAGCTGGACCAGCTTCATGGGTTATGAAACTGAGAAGATCAGTCTTGAAAGCAGCCTTGCGACCGGTCAATTTCAAGTCTGTGCTAGGAAATGGTCAGTAAGATGCTGGAGTTTATAGACTGGTATTCAGACTTCTTTATAACCTTGGATGGTCAGGGTAGGATTTTGCGACCAGTCTAAAAATTCCAGCATCTGATTGGTTGAAGGCTTGATCCTGAAACTGACCAATGAAAATCGTTGCAACACAAGACTGGTTCTCAGATCAGTTTATATATCCTTGGCACATGTACCAAAAGCATTTGTACTAGAATGTGCATGATATTTCACCTGGTTCAAATTTTGTTTGAAAAATCCTTTCATAAGGATTTGACTTTTCACCAATAAAGAAAAATTCATGCAAATTTGAGACGGACAAAAAATCACTACATCAACTGGAAAAAATTCTTTACTACTGCTTATAAACCAAACTTCCTATAAAAACTCCAAAGTGTCATCGCTATCCTCATCAGAATCTGTTGAGAAATTCAAACTGAACAATAAAGCCGCAAAATCGTCCTCAAGTATTTCCAACAGGCTATCTAAGCGACCTTGTCGCTCTTCGAAAAAGTCCCAGAGAAAAATGTTAGTCTCTAAATCAAGTTCACCATCTGCGTTGTGACGTCTACGGCTTCTATGCCTTCTAAATGAGGGAGGAGGTTTGGAGCCATCAGGCAACAAGTGCAGGTAAAAACAGCTGTCATTAAAAGGGCATTCGCCTCGGCCTTCATCAAAATATTTGCATGGCTTTTGGCTGAAATGAGAAATCTGTCAGTAAAAATTAATTGTTAAACAGTTTAATTCTGTTGACATAAAATTTTAAGCTTTTACCTAAAAAGCTATGCCACAGCGGGTTTCAAATCTTTATTCATTAATAGAAAGGGAATTTTAAGGTTTCTTGGGATTTAGGCGCTTAGCTCAACAGAGAGAGCACAAATCTACGGATTTCGGGGTTGTGAGTTTGATCCTTGGGCCAAGCGTAGGTTCTCTGTGATGGCTGATAAAAGTCATTGTGTCTGCAATCATGCGTCCTCACCTCAGATTCATGTGGGGAAGTTTGGTAGTTACTTGTGGAGAACAGATTTGTACTGGTAAAGAATCCTGGAACACTGGTTAGGCCACTGCCCGCCATAATATAACTGAAATACTTCGAAAAACGGGGTTAAAACCCAAATCAAATCCCATATTAATGATTTTGCAGTATTTCACTTTCTGTAATGTAACAACTGAACATATCAATACATGAGAACAGTTTCCCATTTTGGGGGGGAATGGTGGTAGGGCCATCGTGATGTGACGTAATGACGAAAATAGTGGAAAAATCGCAAAAACAATATTTTTAATAAATACCAGTATGTGACAGTCAAAACGACTAGATGCCCATGGGCAACATGTCGAGCCCACCCGTTGACCCCTAACTTTGACCTTGACCTTTCAGATAGAGTCCATCTCATTGAGTTAAACATTCATGCCAAATATAAACAATGCATATCAAAGTTATGAGCCGGACAAGATCGGACATGACCTTTGACCTCCAACTGTGACCTTGATCTTTGAGATAGGAACCTGGGGTTTGTGCATGACACTCCATCTCACCGAGGTTAACATTCATGCCAAATATAAAAAAGATTCCTCAATGCATGTCAAAGTTATGGATCAGACATGACCTTTGACTTCCAACTGTGACCTTGACCTTTGAGATAGGAACCTGGGGTCTGCCCACTGACACTCCGTCTCACTGAGGTTAACATTCATGCCAAATATAAACAAGATTCCTCAATGCATGTCAAAGTTATGGGCCGGACAAGATCTGACATGACCATTGACCTCCAACTGTGACCTTGACCTTTGAGATAGGAACCTGGGGTTTGGCATGACACTCGGTCTCACTGGAGTTAACATTCATGCCAAATATAACCAAGGTTGCTCCATGCATGTCAAAGTTATGGTCCGGACAAACAAATCCGGATGGACGCACGCACGCTCTGACGCACATACACCGAACAGCCATTTAGCTTCCGCAAGCAGGCTTGACAAAAATGACATTTAAGCATATTGCCTTCTGCTCTACACATGGTTTACATAATTAATTATGTAAATCTACTAAGAGTTTTGACTAGAATATGTAGAGGGAATTTTTGTCAAGAATGGGGGAAAAACATTCTTTTTGGAGAGGAGAATGGGGCTGAAAAATTGCCCAAAAAAACCAAAAACATAAGCTGTTACTATTAGTGACAAATGCCCCCCAAAGCGTGCTCAAGAATGCTACAGTTGTCGGCACAAAGTATGCCAGAATAGCTGTTACTATTAGTGACAAATGACCCCCAAATCGTGCTCAAGAATGCTACAGTTGTCGGCACAAAGTATGCCAGAATAGTTTAGGTAAGAATCATTTTGTGACCTTGACCTTGACCTGAGAGACCCGGGTCATAACTGCGACACACCTCAATATGGTTAACATTTGTGTAATTATTTTCAAATCCCTTGATAAATGGCAGAGTTATGGACCAGACAAGAATCAGACCATGTTAACCTTTGACTTCTAACTGTGACCTTGACCTTGGGGTCTGAACATTAAGCAAGACATGTCATCTCATTATAGGGAACATTTATGCAAAGTAATTTTAAAATCCCTTCATCGATGGCAGAGTTATGGACCGGACAAGAAACAGACCATGTTAACCTTTAACCTCTAAGTGTGACCTTGACCTGAGAGCTAGGGAACTGGATCTTGAACATGACACATCGTCTCATTATTGGAAATATTTATGCCAAGTAATTTTAAAATCCCTTGATGAATGGTAGAGTTATGAACCGGACACAAAACAGACCCTGTTAAGCTTTGACTTCTAAGTGTGACCTTCACCTTGGAGCTAGGGGTCTGGGTCTTGCGCAAGACACATCGTCTCATTATGGTAAACATTTATGCCAAGTTATTTTAAAATCCCTTCATGGAAGGCAGAGTTATGGACCAATCTGACTAAAGTACATCTCCTATTACGCTATGCATAGGATCTGACAACGAGCTATTGATGGCCTCGTTCTGACAACCCTTCCGCTAGCCAATCAAAAGCTACCTTACAGCATTCTGTAAGCTTTATAAAGCCTTGAGTTTCGATATCAACAAGTTTTATGTCGAAAGATTTCAGATAGCCGTTTAGCTCAGTCGGTAGGGCACTTGCGCTGTAAACGAGAGGTCCCAGGTTCGAGCCCTGGATTAATTAAAACTTTTTCTTACTCTTTGACATTCACAAGTTGTCTGATTGGTTCAAACAAAAATAGATTTGCGAAAATAAAAATAGCAATATTGGAAATCCAAAATATACAGAAGACGAATGTGAATGTGTCGTTTTCAGATCTTCGTTTAGAAGATCAAGTACTTCAGTCAGATTGAGTTATGGACTGGACACGAAACAGACCCAGTTAAGCTTTAACCTCTAAGTGTGACCTTGACCTTGGAGCTAGGGGTCTGGGTCTTGCGCAAGAGACATCGTCTCATTATGGTAAACATTTATGCCAAGTTATTTTAAAATCCCTTCATGGAAGGCAGAGTTATGGACTGGACACGAAACAGACCCTGTTGAGCTTTAAACCTCTGTGACCTTGACCTTGGAGCTAGGGGCCTGGTTCTTGCGCATGACACGTCATCTCATTGTGAACATTTATGCAAAGTTATTTTAAAATCCCCTTTTTGGATGGCAGTGTTACAGCCCGGACATGAATTTACATGGACACGTACAGAGCGATTTTAATATGCCCACCTTCGGGGGCATAAAAAGCACTGGAATAACAGTTTCATCTTGCATATATATTACAATCTTTTTAATTTTGTGAATTCTTTTTAAGAATAGATACATGTCTATTCAATGAAGAATTTACATTATAATTTAGACTTGGAATTTTCTGTTTCACTTCTATATCACATATAGTCAAGAAATCCCACTTTGTATCTTGTTACTGTGAAATCATTTAATTTTGTGGTCATGAAATTTCGTAGTTTAGGCCAAAACTGCTATTTCATAGGGATATGAATTCGCTGATTTCATCTTTCAAAGATAAAATGAATGGGAATTTAACTTGATCAATGATATTTGAGCCGCGCCATGAGAAAACCAATATAGTGTGTTTGTGCCCAGCATGGATCCAGACCAGCATGCGCATCCATGCAGTCTGGTCAGGATCCATGCTGTTCGCTTTCAAAGCCTATCGCAATTAGAGAAACTGTTAGTGAACAGCATGGATCCTTACCAGACTGCGCGGATGCGCAGGCTGATCTGGATCCATGCTGGTCGCAAACACACTATGTTGGTTTTCTCATGGTGCAGCTCATTTTATTTCATGCATTGACACACCATAATATCCATAAAAATTAATTCCCCCACAAATATTAATGATTTTACATTATTGTTTTTTTTGAGATGCTGCAGCTTAATATTTACAATAATTGTCTTAAATTAGTGACACTGTTTGCACATATCTGGGAAAAAATCAAACTTAAAAATTATCCAGTTTATAGTACTACAAGAACCGAGATATTACGGAGCAACAGATCAAAACATGTCATTTTATGAAACACTAAATGGCTTGCTGGTAAATATTCAAAACTATTGCCTTAGGTCCAAAGGATCAGGAATGAGAGCTAACAGTATTTTAACCCTTATCATGCTGGACACGATTGATTCTGCCTTTGCGACCAGTGCAGATCATGTGCAGCACATCCGTGCAGTCTGATCATCATGACCTGTTAACTGAAAGATAGACATTTGTCAAATTCATTATCGAAATTTAGCAGGGTAAGGGTTAAACATTGCAATTTTGGTCTCCAAACTCAGTTTATAACCTTGAGCTCAGTAAACGGTAAGTGTGTTATAACCTTGAGCTCAGTAAACGGTAAGTGTGTTATAACCTTGAGCTCAGTAAACGGTAAGTGTGTTATAACCTTGAGCCCAGGAAATGGTAAGTGTGTTATAGCCTTATGTTCAGTAAATGGTATGTGTGTTATAACCTTGTGCTCAGTAAACGGTAAGTGTGTTATAACCTTGAGCTCAGTAAATGGTAAGTGTGTTATAACCTTGAGCTCAGTAAACGGTAAGTGTGTTATAGCCTTGAGCTCAGTAAATGGTAAGTGTGTTATAGCCTTGAGCTCAGTAAACGGTAAGTGTGTTATAACCTTGAGCTCAGTAAACTGTAAGTGTGTTATAGCCTTGAGCTCAGGAAATGGTAAGTGTGTTATAGCCTTGAGCTCAGTAAACGGTGTGTTATAACCTTGAGCTCAGTAAACAGTAAGTGTGTTATAACCTTGAGCTCAGTAAACGGTAAGTGTGTTATAACCTTGAGCTCAGTAAACGGTAAGTGTGTTATAATGTTATAACCTTGAGCTCAGTAAACAATAAGTGTGTTATAACCTTGAGCTCAGTAAACGGTAAGTGTGTTATAACCTTGAGCTCAGTAAATGGTAAGTGTGTTATAACCTTGAGCTCAGTAAACGGTAAGTGTGTTATAACCTTGAGCTCAGTAAACGGTAAGTGTGTTATAAACAATTACAAACCTTAAAGCTGTCTTATATCCCTCAATAAGTTTGATTTTCTCATCTTTGTTTTCCACCCAGTAGGAACTTGGTGTGACAAAGTCCGACTGTGTTCTGCATTCTGGACATGACCTATAAATTACAGAAAACATCTAATAAAACTAACATTTAAACTGTCTTAAGATTACAACTTTGAAGCAGAATTTACAAATAAACAAAACTTCACCTGTAGTCACATAAATGAAACAAATTTTGGATATGACAATTTTCGGATACAACTATTTTAAGCTAACCTCCATACAACAAGAGCTCATAGAACACGAAATGCCCCCCTTGATGCATTCAGTAATTGAACAAGGAACAGAAATTATTTGGTCACTGTACACAAAAGTTCTACTGTTCTGTGTCAATGTGACCTTGAGTTATTATCCGGAAACCGTTAAACTGTTCCGGGTCACTGTGACCTTGACCTTTGACCTACTGATCTCAAAATCAATAGGGGTCGTCTGCTGGTCATGACCAACCTCCCTATCAACTTTCATGATCCTTGGCCCAAGCGTTCTCAAGTTACCATCCAGAAACCGTTCAACTGTTCCGGGCCACTGTGACCTTGACCTTTGACCTACTGATCTCAAAATCAATAGGGGTCATCTGCTGGTTATGATCAATCTCCCTATATGATCCTAGGTCTAAGCAATCTTGAGTTATCATCTGGAAACGGATTGGTCTACATACCCACCAACCGACCTACCGACATCTGCAAAACAATATTATATCCCTCCTTCTTTGAAGGGGGGCATAAAAAGTCCACCTGTGAACATTAGTCAGTTAAGGGACTATCTGTGGCTGGTTAGTGTCCTGGTTTTACTGTATTATCAAGGTATAAACCATACCTGATTGTTTTACTATCAAACTGTTTTGAGGCTCTCCACTTCCGTATACATGCTAAACAGAAGCAGTGTACACAGTCTGACATGATCCCAAATCGTCGTTCTGACTTGGGTTCCTTATCAAGCACTATGTCCATACATATACCGCACTGCTTATCCTTGCTTTGCGCTATTGCGAAAGATAGCTCCATATCTCGCTCGTGTCGCTGTACGCATTCCTGTAATAACAAAGGCCAAGAAGTTATATTTGAATACACAGAAAATATTCCTTGAATACTGTAAAATCATTTAACTTCTCTGGCATAAACTTTCACGGTTTTTGGCTAAAACAGGTATTACATGTGAAGTTTGAAGGTCCTGGGTGCAGTGGTTCACGAGTTAAGTGCCTTCATGCAAAAAGTTAACATTGGCCCCTGTGACCTTGACCTCTGACTTGGTGATCCTAAAGTCAGTAGGGGTGGTGTACTCAATTAGTACTATTAGCATGTGAAGTTTGAAGGTCCTGGGTGCAGTGGTTCGCGAGTAAAGTGCCTTCATGCAAAAAGTTAACTTTGGCCCCTGTGACCTTGACCTTTGACCTGGTAACCCCAAAGTCAGTAGGGGTGGTGTACTCAGTAAGTACTATCAGCACGTGAAGTTTGAAGGTCCTTGGTGCAGTGGTTTGCGAGTAAAGTGCCTTCATGCAAAAAGTTAACGTTGTGACAAACGAACGAACTAACTAACGAACGGACAGTTGAAAACTAATATGCCTCCCTTCGGGGGCATAAAAAGCCCAAATACACCCAAAATAAAGTTCTGATAACAAATATATTCACTAATTTCATTATTTCTATGATAGTTAATTCTTGAAACTCTTTATTGATAAGATAAAAAAAACCTGGATTTCCAAGAAAACCTTAGGAAATATATTCTTATGATTTCTTCTATGGAATGAAATGTTTCTGGTCATTTCAGTGTCACCTTTTTATGTTCCTCATTTTGTTTTTTATCTCCTGGCAACAAGACGGCATGTCCGCATAATTCACAGATATCACCATGCACATATTCACAATCTTCACCGTATGGACACTCTTTATTGGTGGAGAATGGACATAGTAATTGACTAGGATTTTCTGCTGACTCTTCTATCAGCAAGGCATCATTTGTTTCTGTGCCATTTGATGCAGCACTGGCATAGGAAGAAGGAACTGAAACAAATTTCATAAATTTAACATACAAAGGGGTCAATTCATTTCACAAAACTCGGGATGTGCCGGTCATGTGAGCAGCAAAATAAAATTTCTCACCGGTTTTTGATTAAACAAAACCTCAAGCGTATACCTTCAATATGAGCTGCAAATAAACGAGAACAAATTTCTAATTCTTGATTTTCTATTGTGGTCAGTCCCAAATCAGACAGTGACATTTATCTTGTGGTATAAATCTACTTTTACTAGTGATAATCAAAAATTTCTAGATGTCTCTAAATTCAATTGAGAAAATATATGATCTCGCATGACCACTGCACATCGGCATATGTTGGATAGACCGACGTAGTTCCAGGAAGCCAAAGCTTTCCTAGCCTGTTGCCAGTGGCAAAATGGAACATCTCACAAATGTCAACAAGATTGGTCTACAGACCGACCGACAAACCAACATCTGCAAAACAATATACCCCTCCTTGCAAATTTGAAAAAGGCTGGTCAAAAACCTGTGTATTTACAACTTAAGGTATCAAAGTTGAAAATTACAATTTCTTTAGAAGCAAACTGATTTCTTAAACATACTATTATTCTTTGAATACGAAACTATGGAGAGAAAAAAACGCCTTTAAAAGTATATTATGTCATATATACATGTACATTAATAACAGGTCACGACAGCAGAATAAGCGAAAACACTTGCACAAGGTTAATATTTACGTTTTTTTTTTAATTTTCAGCTACCTCGCAGAAAACTGCTCAGCCCTTGGAATTTGAGATACAGTTTTCACTATACATCTAAATCTACTCCAGTCTTTGGCATATGGAAAAATTAACAACTCGGCCATGGGGGCCCATAGCAAAAGTTGTAGTTTACTTACTAGTTGAGCAAACATATGGTTGTCCAGGAACAAATTCTGTGGCATGAACCCAGTCCTCGGGAGGTTTCGGTGTTTTTGGTGTGTTTGCATTGCCGTGAAGCACCTTTTTCAAAGACACCATACCATTGGTTGGTTCAGCATTGTCTTTAAGCGGCGGAAGGCAATGAACTCTTGGTTTTGATTGTTTTGTTTCATTCGTTTGATTTACGTTTTGTTTGACATGATCGTATCTGTAAATAAATAAGGAATTCAATGAAATACAGCTGAGCCGTATGACAAGTAAACCCTGTCATCGAACATATGACTGTCACAAATAAATTATGGGACACAGCATATTTTGACTGAGCATATTTTCATGATACATGATTTATACTCTTTCATTCTTTGATGCTCTTCACATTTCAATCCAATCTGACTAAAGTACATCTCCTATATTACGCTACGCATAGGATCTGAAAACGACCTATTCATTGCCTCGTTCTGACGGCTCTTTCGCTAGCCATTCAGAGCCTAGCTTACAACATCTTGCAAATCTACATGTAGCATTGACTTTTGATATTTACAATTCTTATGTCGTAATGTATCAGATAGCCAGTTAGCTCAGTCGGTAGGCCACTTGCTTTGTAAACGAGAGGTCCCGGGTTCGAGTCCTGGAATAACCGCATCTTCTTCTTATCCTTTGACAATCGAACAAGTCGTCTGATTGGATAACATAAAAATAGCAATAATGGAAATCCAAAATATACAGAAGACGAATGTGAACGGGTCGTTCTCAGATCTTCGTTTAGAAGATCAAGTACTTTAGTCAGATTGATTTCAATCTTAATATCATTTTTTACTATTTTTGCAGCAATCAGTATGAGCGTGCGGCTCATGAGAAAACCAACATAGTGCATTTGCTACCAGCATGGATCCAGACCAGCCTGCGCATCCATGCAGTCTGGTCAGGATCCATGCTCTTCGCTTTCAAAGCCTATTGCAATTAGAGAAAGTGTTGCGCAGATGCCCAGGCTGATCTGGATCCATGCTGGTCGCAAATGCACTATGTTGGTTTTCTCATGGTGCGGCTCAATTTTTCATTCCATTACTGGCATGTATGCACATAAGCAATGTTGTACTATCGGCTTGCACAAATGTTTCTTACCCTTGTTCAATGCAAAAGAAGTTATAGTCAAGGCAACTCCTAACATTTGCAGATATTTTCAAATGAACCTTGATTTTGTCTGCTTCTTTTCAACACTTGGGAAAACATGAGCTGTCATAGGAGACATTGCATTTGACTATTTCGACGCTATCACTGGAGTGTTTAATGACTCAAATGTGGATGGTGATACTGGACATTTAGTTTAAATCTGGGTCAAATGTATTTAGTAATAACAGAGATAGAATGAAAGTGATTCAAAATATTAACTTTAAGTATAAAAGGGACATAATTCATGCAATATTTCTGCCAGAATAATGCCCCATGTGCAATATCATGTTGCTGGTAATGTGGAACAAATGTTTTTAAGTTTGAATCAAATCCAGTTAGTAATAACTGAGATAGAGCAAAAGTGCTTCACACCTTTAATTTGAAATTGGAAGTACATGTAAAAAGGGAGCATCATTCAATATTAGTGCCAAAGTTATGGACATAGTGACAAAATGGCCAGAAGGCACAATAGTTTTTTTTACATGTAAACTGCCATCTAATTCTAACAATTTTTCTGACAAATGGTTCAACATCCTCTCATCTATCAAACACACTTATTTTGTGTATTGTGTAACTACTGGTTCCTAAATGGAGCCTGCTGAATTTCAAAAATGGAATGGTCCATCATTCAAATTGGGCAGTACCATTTATTATTCGAAGGGGTGTCCATTGTGAAAATTTACCTACTGAATAGCGAACAGTGCTGACCATGATCAGCCTGCACGGACTTGGTCTGCACTGGTCACAAAGGCAGAATCACTTGCCGCCAGCAGGCTAAAGGTTAATATAATTTCTGTTGATAATAAAATCTTCAGTCCATAATTAATCAATCACTTTCCTTAATACTTTTCTACTAAATAATTGATTTACTTATACAATTTATTTTAAAAGGATTTTTGTAATGAAATGGCAATAGTTTCAATCGGTGGAATAGAACATGTCAGACAGAAATTAATTCCAGATTTCACATATATATCATTATGACATAGTACAGATTCTTTCTATTTACACATGACTTAAAACTGCTTGCCACCAGTTTGGGTTTTCAACATGTTCATTTCCACCAAGTTTGGCATAGAATGTATATATGACACTGCAAAATCATAAAGTGGATGAAATTAAAAGTTAGATATTGGTAAAAATGCAAGAAGAATGTAATTTTTTTCATAAACAGTTTACTACTTTCTGCACAATATTTTTCATTATTTATAATATCTTGCAAAAAACTAATACCATTAGTCACTTTCAGTGTACTGACTTTTTACGGATTTTTTTTGAGAAATTGTATTTTGCCTTAAATGTGTGGGTTAGTTCCTTTAAGGTGAATCATGTCTGTGACATCCAGTCACTTACCCCTTACTTCTGTGGGTTCGAGCCTAGCTCAGGTGGTCCTGTAAAGAAGGCACCCAGCTTGCTTGCAGAAGGTCAGTGGCTCTACCCAGGTACCCACCTGTGCCTGCAATAATATCCTTAGGGACACTTCTGGTCTTCCTCCATCAGTAAAACTTAAAATTTTAAAGTCTCATAATACCTCAGTTGTGTCTGTGTTCCTTAATCTTTACCCTGCTGAATTTCTAAAATGGGCTGATCTGTCATTTAATTTGGGCAGTACCATTTACTATTCTTAGGGGTGGTCACTGAAAATTTACTGACTGAATAGCAAACAGTTGCAGACCATGATCAGCCTGCACAGACGTGCAGACTGACCTTGGTCTGCACTGGTCGCAAAGGCAGAATCACTTGCCTCCAGCAAGCTAAAGGTTAAAATTCAACAAAACAAAACGTAATTTCTCTCTGACAAAAGTCCACACACTACTATTTACCTGCATCTGTCTGCAAAACTGCAACAGCCTTTTAGATAGTACTTGCACACATTGTCGGTTCTGTCTTGCCGATCATGAGAAAATCTGCAGTTCTCTCCCTTGTTACATGCTCCGTGTACAAAGTACCTGGAATGCAGAGTTACAAGGCACTTAATTTTATACAATTTAAGTTTCAAACAAGAGATCTATGTCAGTATTATGTGATGAATGCCTCAAAGTGGAGTGTCATTGTCTGTGACCTTGACCTTAACATTTTTGGGGGTAAATGTTTGGTCAAATCCATCCATAAAACAACAAATTTTTGGACCGGACACACAATCGTGATGGACATTCAATAAAGGAAGAGAACTCAAAAAGTAAGAGGCAGAATATGGTCTATGTACACTGCACTTATTCTAAAATTAATGTTCTCTATGATTGCATGCAATTTGCATATATTCCTAACAGTAGTTTAGAGTCATGCCCTCAGGCTGTCAACTAGGTTTAGATGAAAATAATGGATTTTTTAGCCTTAAATATCGGAGTTTTTTTTACATATTATTTGTTTACTGAAAATAATGACTATTTTTGTTTTATATAAACCAAATACTAGTATGCCAAAACCACTTCAAAGGCCAACCCGCTGTAGCAACAGCACCCATGTGATTGTCAATATGGACACCTGAAAGTGGGGTACTCCCTCCCGTAAGGGGGTCTTCCCTGGAAAATTTTAAAATAGGTATGACAAAGTGGCCTCTGATGCATTTTTGGGGGGATCAATTAGTACCCAAATTTCATTAATCTGAACACCAGTAGAAACTGAGACAACTTCACTGCAAAGGCCCAAGTCATTCTGTTAAATCTCGAATTTTAAAGTGGGCGGGTGGGTGGGATCTCCCACAGGAACATTCTGAAATACAAGTATGAAATGGTGGCCTCTAGTGCATCATTTTGGTTTTAATTCTGAGTACCCAAATATTATTAACCTGGATACAGGAAAAGACAACTTTTAGGCATACAACAGCCTCACAGCAGATATCATTTTGATAGAACCCTAATGCTGTTCAACCTCTTGGGGTAGTTACGTGAGAGTGATAAACTGTGTAGTGCTAAATACTGATGAGTACAGGTCACTTTGGGTCAACTGATGGGTGGGGAGACAAAAATTATCATCTGATCTTACTTTCAGGATTTTATGTGGACATTTTCTCATCAAAGATGTTCCCACAGATGGCAAAGCACTCTTTTTGAAAGATGGTGATGCCTTGGAACACTGTAAACAGTTATTATTATTATACCAGATTTATATAGCGCCCTTTTCATGATCAATTTCACGTTCAAAGGCGCTTTACTTAGTTCCAATGCAGCCACACAGGGCGCATAATTCATCCTTGACTAGTACAGACACAGAGCGATCTGACCAGAGGGACAGAGTGAGACAAAGCCCCCACGACAGAGAGATCAGAAATCAGATAAGGCTTGTCCGGCTAACTTAGCCTAGCTCGTTGCGAATAGTGCCCAGTGTATAGCACTGATACACGCAAGGATTGCCTGGGTTCCTGACCAGTACACCTCTAGTTGGGTGGGAAACACTGAAAAGCGTTTCTGAAAATTCCAGAGTAGCTGCCGGGGATCGAACCCCCGACCTCAGGATTGGAAGGCCAGTGTGCAAACCACTGAGCTATCCGTCCACCACCAGTTATAGTGTGTAAATTTTTTATACAATAATCTAAAGGCAGTATTACTGCATTTAACTTTTAAGACTTATCATAGCTATATATATACATGTACATTCTGTCAGAAACAAGGCGAGTGGTAACAGGGGTGTGAAATCCTATGTCTGACTCAGGACTTTTTGATGGCGGACTTCAACTTCAACTACAATGTGGGTACTCGACAACATCCACTACGCAGACATCGACGTCAAATGTGCAGATAAGCATCGAATTTTTAGGTTTAAAATGAGAAAAGGGAAGAATAATTTAGAAATGCTGTTGCTTCAAGTTTATGGAGTAATAAAATAATTAAACGTACAAAACAAATGTTTAACCCACCGAGGGCCTCTCGTTTACTGCAGTTTTGGAAAACCATACGATGGGTCTAAATTTTGCATCTCTTTCAGAGTTCTGACTGGTTCTTTGTCCTGGCCTTGCATGATTTTGAACACGGTAACTCGGTGAATAGAAACCAAAAATGTAAACAATTTTTTCAAAACCTTGTTACAACTTTTGTCTGCCACCAAGAACGGGAGTCAACAGTTGAAGGCAAAAAACCAAAATCCAACACCGGCGAGTACAAGTCAGAAAGTTTCATGAGTCCTGAATTTGCTTCTTTCAAGCATTTCTGTTAAATGTTCAACTGCCTCTTGGGCATGACTTAAATTCAGACTTGCATGCAACTTACAAGCAAAAGTGTTGGCAACTCGTTTTTAGTCACAGTTACAGTAATGCGCTGTATTACGTTTGCCTCTGATACTACCTGTAGATTACTGTCTGCAATTATGAATTACTGGCAGATTCATACAGGTTTTAATGTTGAAAATACGGGCGAGTCAATTTCGACTGTGGACAACCTTCTACCGTCAGGTTATTGAAACATTTAATGATTCAAACCTATCCCAAATGGTCAACTTACCAACTAGAGGAAATAATATTCTAGACTTATTCCTTACTACAAACCCAACTCTAGTAAATCAGGTCAACATCATACTGGGCATCAGTGATCTAATATAGTAGAAACAAAAGTTCAATACATCCGCAAGGATATGTTACCAGAAGCTCGAACAATTCCCTTGTATAAAAAGCAAATGGCAGAAAACAGTATTAATTGACTACACCAGGTTATGACCAATGAAGGTAAAATACTCGCACTAAACAAGAAGGAGTTTGAGAAATTTCTCAAATACCTAAACAACTTACAGAAAAATGAATTCTTCCAAAGTCACTATAACAGATCACCTTCATGGGTCATCAGGACATTAAGAAACTAATCAGAAGGAGGAAAAGCTTTTAAAAGGTTAAGAAAACTGCTCATCTTCTGACGAAAGAAATTTCTAGACTTAAAGCATCTAGTGCGGAAAAAGGTCAAAGAGGCTTATAGCCAGTATCTTGAGCACATCCTAAACCTAAATAACACTGATGCCTCACTCCCAAATAAACCAAATACTAAGAAACTGTACTCGCTCATTAAACACTCGAGACAGGAATCTTCCTCTATCCTTCCCCTTAAGTATGAAAATAAACTCCATCTGGATGATCAAGCTAAGGCAACAGTACTGAACAAACAGTTTCAGTCTGTTTTTAGCCCCAAATCACCACTAAACCTCGCCTCGCTCAGTAAAATGAAACTAACCCCAGATGGTAATACAGTCCCTACTATGCCAGATATTAGGATAGGTACAAATGGTATTGAGAAACTTCTCAGCAACCTGAACCCCCATAAGGCCAGTGGTCCTGACAAAATCAAGCCTATAATACTTAAAACACTCTCTGTAGAACTATCTCCCATCCTTGAGGTCATATTCCAGAAATCCCTGGAGGAAGGTTCACTTCCATCCCAATGGAAATCCGCATATGTTGCCCCCATTTTTAAACAAGAGGACCGTGATGGTCCTGAATTGCTCACCTCTTCCCACATGACCCAGTTTTGAGTATGACGTCGTTTTTTCTATTATTTGACATAGTGACCTAGTTTTTGAGCTCATGTGACCCAGTTTTGAACTTGACCTAGATACATGTATCATCAAGATAAAAATTCTGACCAATTTTCATGAAGATCCATTGAAAAATATGGCCTCTAGAGAAGTCACAAGGTTTTTCTATTATTTGACCTTTGACCTAGTTTTCAAAGGTATGTGACCCTGTTTTGAACTTGACCTACTAGATATCATCAAGGTGAACATTCTCACTAATTTTCATGAAGATCTCATGAAAAATATGGCCTCTAGAGAGGTCACAAGGTTTTTCTATTACTGGCCTAGTTTTTGACCACACGTGACCCAGTTTCGAAACTGACCTAGATATCATCAAGGTGAACATTCAGACCAATTTTCATGAAGATCCATTGAAAAATATGGCCTTTAGAGAAGTCAAAAGATTTTTCTAATTTTAGACCTACTGACCTAGTTTTTGACCGCAGTTGACCCAGTTTCAAACTTGACCTATATATCATCAAGATAAACATTCAGACCAACTTTCATACAGATCCCATGAAAAATATGGCCTCTAAAAAGGTCACAAGGTTTTTTCATTATTTGACCTACTGACCTACTTTTTGAAGGCACGCGACCCACTTTCGAACTTGACCTAGATATCATCAAGATGAACAATCTGACCAATTTTTATGAAGATCCATTCACAAGTATGGCCTTTAGAGAGGTCACAAGGTTTTTCTATTTTTAGACCTACTGACCTAGTTTTTGACAGCATGTGACCCAGTTTCGAACTTGACCTAGATATCATCAAGGTAGACATTCAGACCAACTTTCATACAGATCTCATGAAAAATATGGCCTTTAGAAAGGTCACAAGGTTTTTCTATTATTTGACCTACTGACCTAGTTTTTGACGGCACGTGCCCCAGTTTCAACTTGACCTAGATATCATCAAGATGAACATCCTGCCCAAATTTTCATGAAGATCTTGTGAAAAATATGGCCTCTAGAGAGGTCAAAAGGGTTTTTTTCTATTTTTAGACTACTGACCTAGTTTTTGCCCTCACTGACCCAGTTGGGAATTGACCTAGATTTTATCAAGGTGGACTTTTCGACCTTTTTTTCATAAGACCCATGAAATGGGGCCTTTAGAGAGTGGTTTTTCAAAAGCCAAAAGTTTTTGACGGACGGCCCTTTGCACGTTTCACAAAAGCTCACCTGTCACTACTTTGTGACAGGTGAGCTAAAAGGCGATAGGTCAAATCCAGTAAATTATAGCAATTTCATTAAAAATGTGTCCTATGCAAAGTTCTTTAAACACATTGTTTCCTCTCTATTGTTAAGCACTTCACCAACCATGGTATTCTGTTTTGACCTACAGCATGGATTTAGGGAAAAAAAAAGGGCATGCGTTACTCCGTTAGTTATGTTAGTAAATGATCTGGTCACCTCAGTCTACAATAAGAAACAAGTAGATCTTATTTCTTTAGATTTTAGAAGGCTTTCGCAAGGTAGCCATAAGAAAGTCCTACTAAAAATGCATGAATATGGAGTCAGAGGTAACACACTAAGATGGGTCAAAGGCTTCTTAGATAATAGGATCCAATCAGTAGTCCTAAATGGCACTACCTCTGATGCCATCCCAGTATCATCAGGTGTCCCGCAGAGGTCTGTACTTGGTCCCCTGCTCTTCCTAGCTTACATAAATGACGTCCCACAAAACATCAGTTCCAAAGTCCGTCTGTTTGCAGATGACACAGCAATATATCTCACATTGTCATCTGCAGTCCAAGCTGTCACTCTCCAAAATGACCTAAAACTTCTAGAAAAGTGGGAGTTGGAGTGGGATATGGAGTTCAGCCCCTCCAAGTGTCAAGTGATCCACGCCACTAGAAGGAAACATTCATCCGTACCCAGTATTACCTACATGGAGTCCAACTTGAATCGGTCAGCTCAGCTAAATACCTAGGCGTGGATATCTCAAATTACCTATCATGGGACAATCACATAAATAGGTCAACCAAAAAAGCTAACCAAACCCTAGGGTTCTTACAAAGAAACATTAAGGTCAAATCCCAACCCATTAAGACAATTGCTTACCAGACTCTAGTCCGACCCCAGCTTGAATATGCCTCCAAGGTATGGTCCCCCCACACCCAAACCCAGATAGACCAAATTGAAAGCGTCCAAGGGAGAGCCGCCCGTTGGATCAAGACTGACTACGGCCGTACTTCTAGTGTAACAGATATGCTACATTCCCTAAACCTTCGTCGACTGGATTTAAGGCATTTAGATTCTAGGTTATCACTCTTCTATAAGATTCATCATGATCTGGTTGCTATCCCAATCGTACATTACCTTACCCCAATGACCCGGTGTGTCCGCTATGGCCATTCCTTAAGTTATAGGTTAATTACTGCAACCACTGACTATTACAAGTTCTCTTACTTTCTGAGAACTGTGTACCATTGGAACCAACTTCCCCCCCAGTGTCGCCCACCTCCCTACCCTAGAGCAGTTCAATGCCGCAGTTTGCAGCCTTGAACATGTCACGCCCTAGTTATCCTGCTTACTCAAGTTTTAACCTTTTTATTTCACCAAAATTATATTTTTAGTTTCTTCCACTCTAAATTTTTATCACTATATTCTTTCTCTTTATGATTTTGACGCGCAAAACGTCTACGTCCCCGCAAGCAAAGGCACTAGTTTCGGACCTGGGACAAAATATATGACCAGACTGAGTCAAAAATGAAAAATATGTAGTGAAATATGATACCCCTTCAAAAGATACATATGTCTACTGAAGGCCAGAATCTCGGGAATCGAGCCAGCGAGCAATGGGTTCATTTCCCAGGCTGTTTTAAATAAATTCTCGAGACAATAAAACAAACTACCTATCACTATTTCACGTGTACATTCAGCTACAAAATGAGACTGACCTCAAGTCTCTAGCCCTTCCCGTTCATGAAATATATAACAGGAAACGATTGCCTTTCTGCTGAAAGTCCCTGGTAGATAAAAATGCGGCACAACGAATCGGTACGAAATCACGGACTAAAATATGTTTGTCAGCCTAGCACGGGTCAAATTCACTAAAAGGTACTTAAAAATATAACTAAATACATAAACTAGGGCCACTCACAATCGTCAGTAGCATCTCAAACACCCGATATTGGCGATTCAAATTTCTTCACGGTCTTTTAATTGAATGCTACGCCACTGAACGGAATTCCTTAGATATTTTTAAACGCAATTTCTGATTGGCCTATAGCGACACACCTCCAACAGAACCGCAACGTTTCGCACAAAATTACTTGGATATTATCATATCAGTTTCAATGGCGGATATTGCAACTGAAAGACTGACGGAAAAATAAACAAGAGGACCATGATGGTCCTGAATCGCTCACCTCTTCCCACATGACCCAGTTTTGAGTATGACGTCTTTTTTCTATTATTTTAAATAGTGACCTAGTTTTTGAGCTCATGTGACCCAGTTTTGAACTTGACCTAGATATTATCAAGATAAAAATTCTGACCAATTTTCATGAAGATCCATTGAAAAATATGGTCTCTAGAGAGGTCACAAGGTTTTTCTATTATTTGACCTATTGACCTAGTTTTCGAAGATATGTGACCCTGTTTTGAACTTGACCTAGATATCATCAAGGTGAACATTCTCACTAATTTTCATGAATATCTCATGAAAAATATGGCCTCTAGAGAGGTCACAAGGTTTTTCTATTTTTATACCTACTGGCCTAGTTTTTGACCACACGTGACCCAGTTTCGAAACCGACCTAGATATCATCAAGGTGAACATTCAGATCAATTTTAATGAAGATCCATTGAAAAATATGGCCTCTAGAGAGGTCAAAAGATTTTAATAATTTTAGACCTACTGACCAATTTTTTGACCGCAGTAGACCCAGTTTCAAACTTGACCTAGATATCATCAAGATGAACATTCAGACATTCATACAGATCCCATGAAAAGTATGGCCTCTAGAGAGGTCACAAGGTTTTTTTATTATTTGACCTACTGACCTAGTTTTTTAAGGCACCTTACCCAGTTTCAAACTTGACCTAGATATCATCAAGGTGAACATTCTGACCAATTTTTATGGAGATTCATTCACAAGTATGGCCTCTAGAGAGGTCACAAGGTTTTTCTACTTTTAGACCTACTGACCTAGTTTTTGACCGCACATGACCCTGTTTCGAACTTGACCTAGATATCATCAAGATGAACATTCAGACCAATTTTCATACAGATCCCATGAAAAATATGGCCTTTAGAGAGGTCACAAGGTTTTTCTATTATTTGACCTACTGACCTAGTTTTTGATGGAACGTGACCCACTTTCGAAATTGACCTAGATATCATCAAGATGAAAATTCAGACCAATTTTCATACAGATCCCATGAAAAATATGGCCTCTAGAGAGGTCACAAGGTTTTTCTATTATTTGACCTATTGACCTAGTTTTTGAAGGCACGTGACCCACTTTCGAACTTGACCTAGATATCATCAAGGTGAACATTCTGACCAATTTTCATGAAGATCTCATGAAATATATGGCCTCTAGAGAGGTCACAAGGTTTTTCTATTTTTAGACCTACTGACCTTGTTTTTGACCGCACGTGACCCAGTTTCAAACTTGACTTAGATATCATCAAGATAAACATTTAGACCAACTTTCATACAGATCCCATGAAAAATATGGCCTCTAGAGAGGTCACCAGGTTTTTCTATTATTTGACCTACTGACCTAGTTTTTGAAGGCACGTGACCCAGTTTCGAACTTGATCTAGATATCATCAAGGTGAACGTTCTGACCAATTTTCATTAAGATCTTGTGAAATATATGGCCTCTAGAGAGGTCACAAAGTTTTTCTACTTTTAGACCTACTGACCTAGTTTTTGATGGCACGTGACCCAGTTTCGAACTTGACCTAGATATCATCAAGGTGAACATTCTGACCAATTTTCATGAAGATCTTGTGAAATATATGGCCTCTAGAGAGGTCACAAGTGTCGCAGTCCAAAATACCCTGGCTTGTTTACTGGTATGATGCTGCTACTGTGAGTTCGAGACTCGGGGAAGGGATAACGGGTCTGGAAAATACACAAATGTGCGCGTATATAATTTATTTATTGTCAGAGACAAAATCTGTGGCCTTCGCCATTAATATTTCATTCCAAGTGCTAATACATAGAAATAACAAAACCGATGAATGGCAAAATGTAGATAAATGATTCAGCATCAAAAACAATGTTCTAAATTACCTGGAAAATACACAAATGTGCGCGTATATAATTTATTTATTGTCAGAGACAAAATCTGTGGCCTTCGCCATTAATATTTCATTCCAAGTGCGCATGCGTTGTGCAAATTAACCGGGAAATCGAAAATTAGAAGAGAGGCCCATCCATGCGGTTAGTTATTATAGTTAGTGAATTATGAATAAATGATATGGGTAAAGTCTGGACTATTGGATATGATTTATATGAGGTGTATTGACTGAAGAATAATGCCTAAACATAACTAAATACAACAATTAGACTACGCAAGGTGATAACGGACTTAATACAATACTACGACTACGGAGGACAATACGGGACATACAGAACATAAACATATAGAAAACATAAACTACGGTCAGTGTATAATTGACCCTGCAACACAAGGTTTTTCTATCTTTAGACCTACTGACCTAGTTTTTGAAGGCACTTGACCCAGTTTCGAACTTGACCTAGATATCATCAAGATGAACATTCTGACCAACTTTCAAAAAGATCCCATCGAAAATGTGACCTCTAGAGTGGTCACAAGCAAAAGTTTACGGACGGACGACGGACACCGCGCGATCACAAAAGCTCACCTTGTCACTTTGTGACAGGTGAGCTAAAAAGTATATCTCACGAGTATCAGATGCTACTGACGGTGGTGAGTGCCAATAATTTACATATTTAGTAATACTTGTTCTTAATGGCAAGTGAATTTGACCCGTGCTAGGCTGAAAAACATATTTTAGTCCGTGATTTCATACCGTTTCGTTGTGCCATATTTCTATCTACCTGGATTTTGCAGCAGAAAGTCACTCGTTTTCTGGTAGATATTTCATGAACGGAGAGGGCTAGAGACTTGGGGTCGGTCTCATTTTGTAGCTAAATGTACACGTGAAATAGTGATAGATAGTTTGTTTAATTGTCTCGAGAATTTATTTCACAACCGACCGGAAAGTGAACCCATTGCTCGCAGGCTCGAATCTCGAGATTCTGGCCTTCAGTAGAGATATGTATCTTTTGAAGGGGGCTCATATTTAACTGTATATTTTTAACTTTCGACACATTTAGGATGAAAACAAGGATTTTTATCAATCTGGTCATATTTTTTGTCCCAGGTCCGATCCTTGTGCCTGTGCCCGCAAGGGGTTCGACGGTTATGGAAGATAGAAGTAGACGGTATTTGGGAATACCGAAAACTACTCCATTACCGAAAACTACCGAAAACCAGTTTTGATTACCGAAAACTACTTATATTTCTAAAAGTATTATTATTATGATATTAAATTTAATACATACTATTAATATATAATAATATATATTAACAGACGAAATTTTGAATTAATTCGTCCATGTTTAAGTGTTTTATCCGACATTATTGATTACGCTTTGAAAATGAAACATTGAGTTACTTCCCTTTCATATATATACTGTACAAAATCAGTTACACTGATTTGTTTTAGAGTTTCCGTAATATGAATATAAAATTATTAAGTTGATTTTTGAGAAAAATTAATTGTTGTCTTAATAGAAAGTTTGCACTTTTAGTCGAAAGAAAATATCAACGAGTCATTAAAACGGTGAGTTTATTTGTAGAGTGTTTGAAGAAAGAAGTTCAAAGGTAAGTATAAATGTTTTTCATACCTGGTTGAAAATTATTTTTTTGATATATTAACTAATTATTTAATGAGTGTTAATTTTAAATTTAGAGTCTTTTCAGGTTTGCACGTGCATCTTTAATCCATCTGTATGGTGCTAAATACATTCCCGCTCAAGTTCTTTAAGGTGATAACAATGTGTCTTTAATCTGAGCTTTCAAACGACACATTAAAGGTAATTACTTCCACAAGCACGTGCAGAGAAGTCAAGTCACATGATTGGTCATATATATTTTCCGTCACGTACGGACTGGTAATATATGCACATATGTGCCGTACGAAAAGGTATAATTGTATAATAATATAATACACTGCAATATAGTATTTGGCTATAACTTATAGCCTTAAAAGTTTACAAATTCTTTTCATGTCTGCTTCCCGTCCGTCATTTAGCAAATGTCCCCATACCGCATTGCACGTCCGTAAAGATGATAAAAATAATGAAATATAAGAAGGAAAGAAATTCAAAGGTTTATACGTTGTTAAAGTTCCTTGTTTTTTTGTTGTTTTTTTTGACAATATTATTATTTTACGGAACAGTGTCAACGTCATTTTTATTGTTTAAAACAACATTACATTTCAATGTTAAGGTGGAATAGCACTTTGCATTTTTACAACCCGCATATGATTTTAGATCATTTTAAAGAAGACGTTATCACCGGCATGAATTCTGTTTTCTTGGTTACTAGTGAAACATTGTGAATGTCGTTTTTCATCATTTTTTTTCCTAAAAAGTTTCACTGGTAAAAATTACAAAGTGCTATTACACCTTAACGTCGTTGCCTTCAGGCCTATTTTCTTTTTTGCATTTCAGTTATATGTATCATTTTATTTTAAAACATAGTTACCATATTTCGGTCGGTGGCATTATAATGTATGAATAGACGGTCCAACAATGTGATCTATTAAATAAATATGCTATTATGTTTCAGATATTGGAGTCATTCCGTTGTAACTATTAAACATTGTGTATTTGAACAATTATATATTCGATACTCACTCTGAAAGATTTGAAAAAAACTGAATTGACAAGTATGTGCAATGGTTTAGCTTCAGTCGGTCTTTAAGGTGGCCACAGTCAGCATCAAATGCCCCATCCCTGACAAATAAAGTTTATCCCCCTTATAAACTGAAGCCCATTGCACATAAAAGATGTTATGAGACAAGATGTAATTTATAAAGGCCAACATCTTGTGGAATAACATCTAAGTCAAATTTCAATTAAAATGAAATAATACCGCATTTATTTAAATGCCAGCATTTTATTATAAATTATCCGCTTCATGCGATAACCAGTCTTAAAGCACCCATACCGGTTGATCAGTCTTATAAGCGATTGCGACCAGTATGGATCCTGAATCAAATTTCAGTTAAGAAGAAATTTAAATTATTCTAATCTATAATTAAAAAGAAACACGTGTTTATGCCAGCATTTTACTATGAATGTTCTAGCAGATTAGAGATTTACAATTGACGACAATTTGTTGAATTGACAAGTATGTGCAATGGTTTAGCTTTAGTCGGTCTTTAAGGCGGCCACAGTCAGCATCAAATGAGACAAGATGTAATTTATAAAGGCCAACATCTTGTGGAGTAACATCTAAGTCAAATTTCAATTAAAACGAAAGAAAACCGCATTTATTTAAATGCCAGCATTTTATTATAAATTATCCGCTTCATGCGATAACCAGTCTTAAAGCACCCATACCGGTTGATCAGGATACATACTGTTCGCAGAACATCTCATATACCTAATTTATAACGGCTGTGCAGACTGATCATGATCTATACTGGTAGCCATTTTGCATGACGCGGCTCAAATGTTCTAGCAGGTTTAGACGTCATATTTTCAATTAACAATTTACAATTCTACAACATTGACAAGTATGTGCAATGGTTTAGCTTCAGTCGGTCTTTAAGGCGGCCACAGTCGGCGGAATACTCCATTATAATGAGATAGGATGTGCCATTGTCTATACTTATCACAACCAATGTATCATATGTTTTCTTTTTGTCTATTTCAGGCTTTGTTCTGCAATGAACTCAAACAGAAAGAACGCTCTGACGCACCAAGGTCAGTCTGAGGCGAAACTGCTGGAAACATACAGCGTTGAACCATCAAAACGAGATAAAGTTACGTTCGAAACTGACAACGAGTGTGTCAAAATACTTAACATGTATCATTCAGTAATGAACACTGTATATGTTCCAATCAGTACAATAGGAGACGGAAACTGCTTGTACAGCTGTTTCGTCTGTTGTTACAGGCAGTGAAGATAATCATATATTATTGAGACTTATCACTGCTTTAGAACTCATAAACAATAGGTCATTTTATGATACCAAAAAACCTCACAATGATTTCATTAATGATTGCCGAATTGTTACAAGTGAATACGATAAATTAGTCAATGATGCAATTAAGGAAAACACATATAGTGAAATGGCACATATATAAGTGAAAACAAGGTCAGACCAGTTTAAAAAAAAACAAAAAAAAAAAAACATCTTTATATGATAAAACGTGAACATACAGATGTAAAATGTTGTTCTTTTTTATTTCACCAGCCTTCATCAGCCAACACTGTGATTCCGTCTTATTCCCGCCATCTGTCAAGTCGTTGGGCAATATTATATGAAAAATACATGAACATATACAATAGATGTAAAATGTTGTCCTCTTTCATTTCATCAAACTTCTAACATCTTGCAAATTTATCTCCCTCTAATTCCCGCCAATCTGTCAAAAGGAAGGTCAAGGTTTGTGATTATGTACATGTCAATTTAAAATATGCAATCAAATATATGAGATAACGAATTTGATTGATTAAATGTGAGAACAGCTCAAGAAACATGACACAGTATTAATACTTGTGTACCTGACTAATTATTTATTTTTCTACGATACATGATACAATTATTTATTTTATCTACCTATAATAATCCATTAACATCCGCTGTTCTCTAAAACACTGGTCTTTAAAAAATCATATGCAATCATAATTTGATAATGTTTAATAATACAATTATTTATAACATTATTTTCAAATAAAACAAACTTGTGACGACAATGACATTTAATACTATTCGATTATTTTATCAAAGGGAAGTAACTCAGTATACAATTATCACTCATTTTAATAAAATCCAAATTAAACCACTTTAAAATTGTCAAATTTCTTCAAAATTTCGTCTGTTAATATATATTATTATATGTTATCAGAATATATTAACTTAAATTCCAAAACAGTAATACTTTTAGAAATATAAGTAGTTTTCGGTAATCAAAACTGGTTTTCGGTAGTTTTCGGTAATGGAGTAGTTTTCGGTATTCCCAAGTACCCAGAAGTAGATTTTTAAGTGAAAATTGTCAGAATTTCCACACACCTGATTTGAAACAAAAATGTTTTATGATAGCCCTGTGCTCATTATGATTTAAAAGCAGACAGCCGGCAGGAGGTGTGCTAAATCCCTCCCCCACCCATGTCTCTTTTCGATTTGGCACCTTGGTCTTGGACTAAGGTCGTTAGAAATTAGGCCTATTGGACGATGGAATTTTATTTACACTGCTGTAGAATTGTGTGCAATATTCTGGTTACCTGCATAATATTTTTGATTCTACTGCCGGGTAACCTTCAGCCATTTCACGTAAATGCTTCGGTATTTTTTCACATTTTTGGAATTGTGCAATCGTACTTTTGATTTTTAACGCAATAGCTCATCTTTCAAATCACCGGTTATAGGTCATACGACACTAAAATCGATGGTTTGAGACCAGAAATGGCCATCTTTATGCGAAAAGTGCTTACATCTAATAATATCCAGGATAGTGATTTATCACCTAATAATACAACATTAACTTTCCAAGAAAGCTGAGAAAAGTTCTAGCTCTAGTTCAAGTCAGTACTGTAGGCTACTCGCGAACAATTAATTGAGATTATGACTGGAGGGCGCTTGTCAGGGAAACAGTGTTAAAAAGGTAAAGATAAAAGTAGAGTGCAAAGGTGTAGTTTTGAAAGTGTGATGACTTTGAAAATATCGAATTAATTCATAGCCTGTCCATGAAGCTTTAATCGGTTCCCTAGACTGCGAACTTATTCGTCCGGAACCGGTTCTCTAAGCAAAATACCGTGCATAGGCTAGGGAACCGGAATTTTATTTCTATGCATAATGCTGCCGAAATCCACTTTGTTTCTTGGTAAGTGTCATGCATATTATTATATTAAATTAATTAATTTTACTATGCCCTTGCATTTATCTGCGTTTACTGTCTCCAAAAGTGTACTCGCCGCATATATACCGTGTCTGCCGTATTGGAATGATATAAACTACGAATGAATGCGTGAAAACTACTTTGCAGTTTTTAAATGTTATTAACTTTTGCTTTAAACTTGTACTATGTTTAAATTATTTAAATATAAAATAATATTGGTTTGTATTTGCGTCATTACATGTTTATAGATGAACAAATTAATTTAATTGCCCTTAAAACGTCATACAGATTCTTTGATCACTTTAAATACTGGTTTGTAACACCTCGGCATTTCACGTTCAGAGATATGTAAACAATACTAATTAACAGAAATTACTTAATTTGTTTTAATCGTTTCTTTTATTGTCTTATACCTTTTAAGTTTAAATTTCAAGTTTATTTCGACTCCAGTGCCGACGATTTCGCATTCATTCGTACTAGTTTATTTTATCATTCCAATATGGCGGACAGTATGCGGCGAGTACACTTCTGGAGACACAGTAAACACAAATATATAAAAGGGCATAGCTTGCTGAAATTGTAAAATTAATTAACTTATTTAGATAAATACATGCACATGATACTTACCAAAAGAAACAAAGTGAATTTCGACAGTTTTTTTGCATAGAAATAAAATTCCGGTTCCCTAGCCTATGCACGGTATTATGGCTAGAGAACCGGTTCCGGACGAATAAGTTCGCTGTCTAGGGAACCGATTCCGGTTCTCTAGCCACTGCCTTGAATATATTACAACTCGGGCACACATTGAAAAAATTTGTGAGTAATTCTTACAATATGTAGGTTCCTGGCAAACTGGACAGAAAATGGGCCATATATGTAGACAAAGGTTAAAAAATAAAAACAGTAAGTTGTGAGCTAAGGAATGACCGTCACCAGCCTCTGGGTAAAGATACTGAGGCTGGGACTAGACTGAATATGACCAGGGAGACTGTTCCAGTAACGTATAGTTCTAGGGAAGAAAGAGTTCAGGTGATAGTGATACTGAGTTCAAGACTGGAGTATCAGGAAGTTCCAATTTCTAGTGGGTATACGGTGATCATGGTAAAATTGATTTAATGTGGGCTTGGCATTTGTAAAGACTCCAGTTCATTTCAACCTTGCACCCAATGAGCTCGCTGATCTTCCACCAAAGTGCCTTCCAGCTATATCAGCATTGACTGATGGAATGTTGGTCAAAATGTCCTCTAGTCAACACGCGCTTATTTAAGAATTCATTCTTTGAAAGAAAGGACATAAATGAAACCTTTTCAAGGCTTTGCATCCTTTTCTGCTGCCTGATATGACCTGTTATTTGTTGCCCCGTTTATCAAATCTTGAGTGTTTAAAGAAATTATTGATGGAAATATGCATTAACTCTTTAATGTATAACACTGAATGGAAGTCAAGTCAAGTCAAGTCAATATTTATTCATTGTCGGTAGATAAAATAACATTATAAACATAAGCTATGTATAGCTTTTGACCGACATATTCATACATAGAAATCAACATGTTAAATTACACATTTTACATACATAAAATCTATCATAATTGATGTAAATTAAGAGCTGAAAGACAGTACATCTCGAAAGACAAAGGTAATAAGCACTGAAGAGTACTATTTGTTTAAGAGTATGGAAATAAAATTTCTAATTCATTGGTTAAGTAAATAAATAAAATATACTGTATCTATATAATAAATTACTAATCTGAATAATAAATAACTAAACTCAAAATATCTAAGCACATGCACATGCAATGACAGAAATGGATAAAAATCTTAAAATAAAGTACAAGCTGTTTGCAACTAAGAACATAAAGCATACACATCAGAACAGCCTAAAAGCACATAATTATTCAATATAAGAGAACAGATAAACATCGAAAGACTAGAAATTAAGACTCAGACATAGTTAAAAATAATAAATAAAGCAGACTAACACAAGCTAAGGCAATGCAGGTTTACTGGCAAAATGAACATGAGCAGCTCTCTCCGTTCCATGCACCAATCAAATTTTTGAAGTTATTGTAATTGACCTCATCCCTAAGGTGTTGTGGCAATGAGTTCCAGAGTTTAGGTGCATAGGACCGGAAAGAGTTGCTACCATAACTGGTTGTTCTTATCTGAGGAATATTAGCTACATTTGTGAACCTAAAATTGAAAGAGTGAGTTTTAATATTAACCAAGTCATGTAAATAGGTCGGTCCTTGTTTATGAATAATTTTGTGAATTTCTAGTGCCATGGTTCTAATTCTTCTTAATTTTAACGTTGGAAGTTTGGATTTGGTTAGAAGTAAATCATAATCTGATATATAATCATCATAGATGAAGCGCAGCGTTCTTTCCTGGATCTTTTCTAGTTTTTTAGTGTATACTTCACCACAAAAATGCCAAGTAAGGGGGCAATAGTTAAGATTTAATAAAATGAAAGAGTAATAGATATTTAATTTGCCTAGTTTACATAAGTGTTTCCCAATTCTCTTTAAAACATTTAACTGCCTTGAAGCCCTTTTACAGATGTTAGAGATGTGGGTGTCAAATTTTAGTTTGAAGTCAAAAGTTACACCTAAAAGTTTAACATCGTCATCACAGGAAATGGTATTTCCATTTAAGTTAAAAGTTATGTTTTGATCTCTTGCTTTTTTACCAATGGCAATTGCCTGAAATTTATCTGGATTGGCTTTCATATGGTTGTCTGAGAACCATTTTATTAAAGATTGACTATCTGACTCCAAAGAGTTAACAATGTTTTCTATATTTGTGTCACTGCAGGAAAGGGTGTTATCATCAGCATAATTATACAAGTCACACTTATGGACGAAATCAAAAATGTCATTGAAGATAATATTAAAAAGTACCGGACCTAGAATGGAACCTTGAGGAACACCTTTATAAATATGAAAGTACTATTTGAAAGTACTTAGATGTGAACCAAGTTTGACACATTGTTTTCTGTTACTAAGATAGTTTGATAGCAAACCTAGTGCTTCATCCGAGACACCATAACAGCTAAGTTTCATGAGTAACAAAATATACGGATTCAAACATTTCATATCTTTTCCTTTTCGATTTATTAACTCCAACTTGACAAAAAGTTAGAAAGCTACAAAAGATTTAAAACAAACCTCATAAAAGTGGAGCCGCGAAAAGTTTTTAAACCAGTTTGCTTCAAATGAACGCATCTCGCGTGACTTTTTACGAAACAACCTATTTGAAAATTAAAGTCGTTAGGATGGAATTGATAAAATAGATGGTTAAACTGCAGAACTCTTTTAAAACAATTTTAAAACAACCCACATTAAACTTTAGTTAATAAAACGCTTTTGTGAGTCATCTAATTACAGCGAAAGATTTTTCTCGTGGCGTCCATATATTTTTTTGTATAACAGAATTCCGCTCTAATAACCGATGCTAGTGGGAAGTGGGGGAGGGGAGGGGAGGGGGTGGGGGTAGGTGTTGCACATTCCGTTACCTTTCAGGAACAGACTCAATTAAACTAGGTATGTTTTATCGTGCTTGGGTGCATTCATGCTCCTAAAGATTTGAATGAGACTAGATTTGTTTTGATTTGGTTGTCACAAATATTGTATCGAGACAGGCTTTGAAGTTTACTTATAGATTTATTAAACAGGTTTAAATGATCAAATTTTTAATTTATACAATGTAAATGAACTTGATTTCAATAATGTCTATTATTCTTCTCAGTTAAGTCTAGCGGACCTGTTTCTTATACTTGAAACACATCCCGAAAAACCTTGGGGGATTGGGGGAGGGTTAATGCCGTTTTTCGACAGTATTTCAGATATGTAACGGCGGGTAGTTAACCTAACCAGTGTTCCTGGATTCTGTACCAGTATAAACCTGTTCTCCGCAAGTAACTGCCAACTTCTCCACATGAATCAGAAGTGGGGGGAGGGGGGGCGGGGGGACGAATGATTTCAGACACAATGTCTTTTATCAAATCGTCATGGAGAACGTACGTTTCGCCCAGGGCCCGAACTCACAACCCCGAGATCCGTACATCTGCGCTGTCCCTATGCATATTGTGTATCGCCAAATGGACCTAACAATGTCTCTGTTAAGGTAACTGTATCAACTGTATCTAAACTCTTACCTAATCCCAACTACTACACATGTGAACAAATCGCATATATTCGAACTGTGCGCAAAAGTGGTTAATATCATTATTTATTATTTAATATCCTCAACAATGTAAAGATTGCATACCAGTTAGGCATTGATTGGAACGTTAACGCACACATTAAGGATGAACTAGTTTTTTTTTGTTGTTATCGTTCAGTGTTTAATCTTATGCATGATTTCTGCATCCGAATTTTGACAGGTTTTTGATGAATGTATCTACCCACACATTGCAAATATTTGAAGTGTTTTCACGTTACTGTATAGGCGAACTCAAATTCGAACTGCGTAAATTGTTAAATGGTATTTCGGTATCTAGATTTGGATATAGATTGATAGATTTAATTGCAACCATGAAAAAAAAAGTTCAACATCACGACAAGAGTGTTATATTTAGCGTAACTTTTTTCTTTCTCAATATCGGCTGATAATTTTTGTTCTGCTGCTGCTCTCTTGGTTTACCAATAAAACACATGTCATTTGAAATTTGAACAGCAGAGTAAGACGGATGTCCTGTTTTTGTGCTAACAAATATTCCGATATGCCCAAAACATCGAGGTTTAATGGACATACATAGTATTATGTTGGTATGTTTAGAAACGAGCACTCGGTCGTTGCCGTAGAAACTTGCATGCACAATAGATTTGTTGGGTATAACGACGCATCGACACAAATTTAGGTCATATGGGAATTTCCTATCTTTGATGGTGGGGGAAGACCCCAGGTGCCCCTCCGTGCATTATTTCATCACGGGCGGCCATAGAACCACCGACCTTCCGTAAGCCAGCTGAATGGCTTCCTTACATGATATGCACATTGAATAGAGTCTCTATCGCAAATAATTCCCCTGAAGCGATTGTCTAAATCTAAAACATCTAATTAGTATACATGTATATATATTAAATATAAATCATTGGCTAGACTTTTTGTACTAGATAGTGTTCCTTCTCTTGAGACCGGTAAGTCACACTTGACTGAGCAACTGACCTCGAAAGCTGTTGTCATTACAGGCTGGCCAATCAAACTCCGTGACCTTAGAAATAACCTCTGACGTTAGAATTATTCTTTTCTAATTGAGGCGACTTTCTGGCTAAACGCGCCCTGCGTATTACATATTACTGAACCCGAGGATGGAAAAGTGGTTTTGTTGAAATCTTATTTGTCACAAAGGTTAACATACGTCGTTACGTGAAAAAACTCCATTGCGACCCTCTAATTGTGCGCAACAAATTCACGCATCGAATGGTACACTACATGGATTGACCGGGTCAATGTGTATAGCCAGTGTTTTCTTGATTGTCGTATTTATTCAACTGAATAAAAGTAGTATCAATAACATTACATTATGATTTTGAACCCATGGTAACGTACGTAGAAGTCAGACACCGTATCCCTACGCCATTGTGTCACCGGTTAACTGTACATTAGGTTACTTTAGTAATATAGATATTTTCAGGATACAAATATTGCGTAAATTAACGATAACGTCCGAAAATATTGGCGAAGATTAATGAGTGCCAGGTCAATACTTACGAACAATAACAGATTTACTTTGTTGTTGTATCTATCCGACCAGGGATACCTGACAGTGACGTCATATTGTGTTTACATTCCAATGTTTACCTTATATTGTACTAGATTATCATTATGGTTCTTTACCTATAGCCTGCATGAATACGTAGCCCAGAGGATAACGGCGCTGTCATAATAATTGAAAGGTATGAAGTTCGAACCCGGTCAGCGGAAATTTTTTCCCGCACAGTATTTTTTTCATCAATTTTTTTACATTAAAAAACATAAAAAACAAGATTTTTCAAAAGAAAAAAAAAAAAAAAAAAAAAAAAAAAAAAAAGGGAAAGCAAATGTAACAGGTCTTTCCAGCTATAAAAACAACACATAAATAAGACCTTGTCTACCACCCGTTTCGAACTAGCATCGCCTGCGTGACAAGCAGCCAACCATACCTTACTTGGAATATCTCAATTGATAAGGACATATTTTTTTTATCTATTATAAGTACGGATCCGTTGGAGGGGGGTGGGAGGGGGTGCGTGTATACCAAGCTTGTTTTTAGTTTGTTGACAAAATGACGTAACTGTCAAAAATTGTCGGTGGATTAGTAACAACTTATGTTAGCGTAAATACTTTGGAAATAGCCGACTTGACATTTTTAGGCAGTAGAAAACAACATAGATCTAGTTCTTTTTCAAAATTTTAGTGTTTTTTTTTGTATTTTTGTACAGAAATAAACACATCCTTGGTGCAAAATGTAATATCCCCTGGGGCGCTTAAACAGAGGATACGGAATGTCAATAAGTTAGAATGGTCCGATCCTGGGGTTCCACACACTGATGACCAATATTTAAAACAGACATTGCAACCAAAATTTTACAAGATGATCCTTATATATTTATATAGATGTGCCCTAGAAGGAACTTTAGCTATGCTTTAACTTGTAAATATTTATACTTTGTTTAGCTAAATATGCATTTTGTCTTATTTTAAGTCTGTTGCATAGACAGCATGTTAATTGCATGTTTACGTAAACTAAACGTAAACGTAGTAATTGTTCGTATTTTCAAATGTAAAATTCGGATCTATAGTGCATCTTTGAGATATGGTATGTAGCTTGTATCCGCTCGTATCTTTGTATATTCGAAACCCCGCACGAGGTGTCTATTTTTTAATACGTGTAAGCCATCAAGCTGGCTTTGTGAACAATTCATTGCTTTATCCAACAGTTTATAGCTAAAGTTATGTCTAAAGGAAGCACCCGGGACACCTGGGGTCTTCCTAACACTGTTAAAAGCTGAATAGTTCTTTTGAGACACAAACACAAACTTGTAAAATATTGCAAGTTTACTTTAATTGATCATCTTATATTAAACTTTCTAAACATTTCAGGGTTTTATTTCATAAATAAACTTACCTGACATTACAGTGTGGATTTCCTTTTATTGGCCCGCAAATTACTTTCCTTAATCCGGAAAGTAAACTTGACGATATGACGTCACGTTACTTCCGGAATAAGCCACATGTTTCAGTTTTCCTTTTTCGGCGAAACAGTTCGCATCGCATTACTTTCTTGTCAAGTTGAAGTTAAAGTCTTTGGATTTGTGTTACTTTTTGGATTTATTTAAGTGCCTGGAACGTTGTTTGTTCAGGATGGCATCTAATTCTTCGGAAAAAGATGATTTATCCGAAGGAGAACGTGTGTCGAGTGATAATTCAGACTCTCCGTCTTTTACGCCGAGTGACAAACACCGGGGTAGAAAATCTTCGCACAAAGCGAAGAAAAAACAGAAAAGACATTCTAAGTACAAAGAATTGTCGCAGCGTTTTGATAGACTAGAGGCTCTAGTTGAAAAAGCTTTGACTCCGAAAACAGCCGAAGAAATAAATTCTCGAGCACAGGAAAAAAATGATACCGGTGCCGGCGCCATTACCGGAAATGAAGATGTTTTGTCAATTCATGCAAATTCACATGTTGGTGGATTTTCAGACAGTGATAATGAAGATTTGTCAAGTAACACGAAAAAGTGTCTTGCTGAAATATTTGGTGAAGATGCAGTGGTAGGTAAGAAACCTCACAAAGAGGGCTTGGTGTTGGACGAATCACAAATTGAAATTGTACAAAACAGTTTCCGCAAAGAAGAACCAAACTTTCTTACAGCTTTTTCTGAAGAAACATTTGAACAGTTTCCCCTTGATGAGAATTGTGAGTCATTCTTAAAAGTACCGTCTTTAGACTCCTTAGTTGAGTGTTGCCTAACCAAACGTTATGGTAATAAAGCGTCATTTGCTAAGAAGAAAGAAAAAACTCTTTTTAATCAGCCGTGCAAAATGGTAGATAAAATAGGCTATAAAGGCCAACAGGCCGCTAGAATGGGAATGGTCATTAATATGTATGTACAACAAAGCTTAGGAAATTTGTTACAATACATAGAGTCCGAGGACTTTGAAAAATCCCAAGCTGTACAACAAGTCAAGGATATTTATGCCATGTCCGCTAGGCTTCTCGACCAGGTGGGAAGAACAGGGGCCTTTCATCACATAAGTCGTAGGGCGGTAGCTATGACAGATACAGGACTCTACGAACAACACGATAGTCTAGAGTTTTCCAACCTACCTTTAACTGGTGATGGTGTTTTTGGTGTTGAACTTGAAGCCTTGTTGAAGTCTCGCAAGGAGAAGAAAAAGCAAGTTGATGATTTGATCCCTGATGTTCAGAAGAAGGATCTCAAACGCAAGTTCAGTGGTACACAGACTGAATATAACAAACGTCCAGCGTTTGATTCTAGGCAGAATGATTCTAGGCCTGCTACTTTGAGTTCCAGTAGTAATTGGAATAATTTTCGCATACCAAGAATCACAAGAGATTCTAGACAAGACACCAAGGGTTATACAAATAAACCCAGGGGATCATTCCAACAACGACGAGGCAGTGTTGGTAGAGGCCGGTTGGGAAAACCAGCTGAAAAGTGACAAGGTCAGTATAATTGCAAAATTTCCGGAGATACCTGTTGGGGGAAGGTTGAAACATTTTTTACCAGAATGGGAAAAAATAACCTCAGACAAATGGGTTTTGGATCTGATAAAGGAAGGTTACAAAATGGAATTTCTCAAAAAACCTCCTTTCAATGGAATAAGACAGACAAATGTACCTTTAAAAGACCAAATCTTATTAAAAAAAGAAGTAAGTGCTCTTTTAGAGAAAAATGTTATAGAGATAGTAGATCCAAAATTTGCTCAAACAGGTTTTTACAGTACGTTGTTTCTGGTTCCAAAAAAGAACGGAGAACTGCGTCCAGTAGTAAATTGAAACCCCTCAACAAGTATCTTCGGAAACAACATTTCAAAATGGACACTATTGCAAAAGTTCTAAACCTAGTCGAGAAAGGAGATTGGGCATTCACTTTAGATCTGAAAGATGCATATCATCATCTGCTAATTTTCAAAGGGCATCGAAAATATCTCCGTTTCCAATTTCAGGGCATTGTGTATCAGTTTCGAGCCCTTTGTTTCGGCCCAACAAGTGCACCAAGAGTGTTTGTCAAAGTAATCTCAGTTCATTCAAGAAAGATGGGCCTGAGACTGGCCAGTTATTTGGACGATTGGCTTACGCTAAACAAAGAAAAATTGGGTCTGCTTCAAAACAGAGATGTGATGCTCAGTCTACTTTATCGACTAGGTTGGATTGTAAACAAAACAAAATCACAATTGAAATCTTGTCAGATTGTAACATATATAGGGGGGATATTCAACCTTCAGTTAGGACAAGTTTTCCCTACAGCAGACAGAGTAAAATATCTAAAAAATGCTGTCTCACAAATTTTGAAAGGCAATATCAGTGCAAGACAGTACATGATTTTACTGGGAATGATAGCGTCCTGTCTAGAGATAATTCCCAATGCAAGGTTATTCATGAGACCTATCCAACTCCATTTACTTCAAAATTGGAATCCTGTACGTCTGCCTATGACGTTCAAAATAACAGTTACACCACAGCTGATTCCTCACTTGAATTGGTGGTTACAGGATCAGAACATTCTCATGGGCAGATCTTTAATCAAGCCCATTTATCCAATTACCGTGACCACAGATGCAAGTGGAACATGGGTTTGGAGGTCACATGAACAATCTGAATTGTCAAGGTCAATGGACAGCAATGGAGAAGTTACTCCATATCAACTGTCTGGAAATGAAAGCTGTGATTTTGAGTTTACAGCAGTTCCAGTCTCATTTAGCAGGTCAGAATGTACTGATCAGGTCCGACAATACGACGGTTTGTCAATATATCAATCACCAGGGCGGGACCAAATCAGTTCAATTATGTCAGTTAACACTGAATCTCTGGGATTTTGCTTTGAAAAACAATATGAAATTGAAAGCAGTTCATATAATGGGAATAAAGAATGTATTGGCGGATGCTTTGAGTCGCCAAGCTCTGAAGCCAAACGAATGGTCTCTCGACAACAGAGTAGTTGGGAAAATTTTCAATCTTTGGGGTCAACCATTGATAGATCTGTTTGCTACAATGGAGAACAAAAAAAACGCCACTGTTTTGCTCGTGGATTCCACATCCTCAAGCATATGCAGTGGATGCCCTATCAGTTGCTTGGCAGAACATGTTTGTTTATGCGTTTCCGCCAATACAAATGATTCCCAGAGTATTGAACCACTTAATACATTTTCAGTGTACAATGATATTGATTGCACCTCTATGGCCGAGGCAACATTGGTATCCCAAGGTGTTGAATCTCTTGATAGCAAATCCGATAAAACTCCCGAACAGTCAGTCACTACTTACTCAGTGCAAAGGATGAGTGTCCCATCAAAACCCAGAGACACTGCAGTTGACTGCATGGCTGCTATCAACAGAAAACTCTCTGCACAAGGATTTTCTAAAAAATACTAGAGACCTTCTCTCCAAGTCATGGAGAAAAGGAACACAAAAAGATTATAAAAGTAAGTTTAAGCAATTCAATAGCTGGTGTGTTAGACGGGAAATTGATCCGTATTCAACAACTTTGGTAAATTGTGCAGAGTTTTTAACTGATTTGTTTGAGAAAGGTCTGCAATATAGGACTATAAATGGATATAGGTCTATGCTTTCATCAGTTTTAGCACCTGTAGGGAACATACCAGTGGGTCAGCATCCATACATAATACGTCTGTTGAGGGGAGTTTTTAATGAACGCCCTCCAGTAAGAAAACTTGTTCCTGAATGGAATCTTATTTTTATTTTAGATTGTTTGAAAGTTGCGCCTTTTGAACCACTGAAGTATGCACCTTTGAAAATGCTGACTTGGAAAACTTGTTTTTTACTTGCAATTACAACATTTAGAAGATGTAGTGATTTGCAGTCGTTGCAGTTAGGAGAAGGCATGGTAAATGTTCAGCGCCATGGTGTTACATTTTTAAGAACTGGTATGTCAAAAACAGAACGACCAAATCATCAAACAAGAAATATATTTGTACCATATTTTCCAAACAATAAGAAGTTGGATCCTAAACGTTCTCTAGCCTTGTATTTGAAAAGAACTGAATCTTTCAGACGTTCTTCTTCAGAAGATATTGTACAGCTGTTCTTGGCAATAAATAAACCACATCAGCCTGTAACTTCGCAGACTATTTCAAGATGGTTGGTTAGTCTGATAAAGTTATGTTACAGAAAAAAGGGGAAAACAATACAGTCGGTGAAAGGACATTCAACTAGGAGTATAGGTCCTTCATGGGCTCTTTTTAAGGGTGCGTCCTTGCAACAAGTTATGGAGGCTGCAGATTGGTCGAAGGAGACCACTTTTACACGTCATTATTTGAGGAATGTTAATATGAACATGTTTGATCAGTAAAGAACTGATAAATATCTTTTCCGGCGGGCCGCCATTATGGAAATTCTGTGTTTGTACTTTGGGAAGTACCTGTATTATGGTGTACATACTGCTGGGACATGTACAGTTGGTGTTATATACATAGTTTTACATAGAATAATGATTATTATGTTAGATGTATCTTCATAATTATATTGTTTGAAGATCTTCAGGAGATGGATATCCAAGTAGTTTTAAGGTGAGTGGATATCTTCTTCTTGATTTAGAATTCATTTGCCTTGTGAAGGCTTTAAATGTATATATATATATGATTGTGGTATGAGAAGTACTAAATGACTCCCTCCACCTAGGGTACTGCTGTGGAATCTAAATATAATCCACACTGTAATGTCAGGTAAGTTTATTTATGAAATAAAAATGGAAAATTTGTTCTCAAATTGTAGTTTTATGAATAAATAATACTTACCTGACATTACAGGTTACCCACCCACCTACCCCACATGTCATTTAGCTATTCCGGCGAACTGTTTCGCCAAAAAGGAATACTGAAACATGTGGCTTATTCCGGAAGTAACGTGACGTCATATCGTCAAGTTTACTTTCCGGATTAAGGAAAGTAATTTGCGGGCCAATAAAAGGAAATCCACACTGTAATGTCAGGTAAGTATTATTTATTTATAAAACTACAATTTGAGAACAAATTTTCCATTTTTCCTGCATATTTTCCATGGCATTAATACACTTGCTTCACTTGCATTGTTCGAATGTTTCTACTTAAGTTTGCCACCTGGGCATTTTTGTTCTTGTGAGACATTTCTATGCGTAGTTTCTTCTATAGAAAACTTTAACCAAGGCATGAATTTGTACGCACAGGCGTATTGGCGTATGCCCAGGTACACGCCTGAACTGGAAAAAATGAACACACAATAATCATAATCTATAAATATACTCAAGTCAGAACTTTCTTATTCGTCAATATTACAGATAATTAATTCATATACGGTGTGTATTGGAAAAGAAACATGTAATTGTGTAGAGATCTTCGAGGTGTATTGTTTATAAAACGCCTCGCATTACTTTTAATGCACATGTATAAAAATACGAATCTTGATATATATACTTCATGTTTTTCACGAATTTGTTTTAAGACCAACAACAGCAGCAACAACAACGACAGTAATAACAATAACAATAATAATAAACACAACAAAGTCAACATTATGATTATATACAATGGAAAGATACCTGTAGGTTTACGGATACTAGAGATTTTCAGCTTACTTCGACGCGTACTGCGGACCACGGACTACGGACTTATTATAGGGGTTTTCTCAAACTATATATGAGGAAGTTATGCATAACTGAACAGTTGCATATTTAGCATCCGGTTCTAATGCCGTAATACTGTTTTCATTCAAAATATCTGAGGAAAGATAGCTATAAGATTTATCAATATCCGTTTTATTGTATATGAATTACCAATATATTTTGTCTTACAAACTTTTTTAACAGTGTGGGCGCAATTTTAAAAGTTTTCACCCTTTTACTTTTTATATCGCTTTTTGATTAATGTCTTTCGACTACCGTATTAATGAACAAGAAGCTATAGGGTCTGTATCGCAAACTTGTTTTTTTTTTTATTTTTTCATTTGAAGTGCTGCAACTTATTTATATGATTGCTGTCAATTTCGTGAGGTTCTAGCAAGTATTCTATAGCAGTAAAAACGGCTGTTGATTCAACGATCAACATACCCTATAAACCAGAATTTGAACCAATGACCTTCTGGTGAGGAGACAGACAATCTTCCCCTGCGCCACAAGATGTTCACCCGACACATATGCGTAGGGTATCGCAACAACATTTTTGGTATCTAAAATGTATATAGTGTATATTGAGGATGGGGTTTCGTATTGTAGCACGCGCGACGCTGAAATGCTATTGTGCGACGCACAATTTGGAATATGCACGGTACGATGCGTGACATTGTAATACACCGTGGTAAAAAAAATGTCGCGCGTGGTATTATATATTCTTAACTATTTCAAACCCTACAAATTCAGTTTTATACGATACTGAATTCATTCAATATTCCCGGTCACCCTATCATGATATACGTGATGGCTACATTATGAATTTTTAAACCAATATAGACCTTGAGTTTTCATGAGTTTAAATCTTTGTTCAAGTTCCCTGAAGACAAGTATCTACATGTACACATACCATTTTTGCATGTGTTCGACTTAAAAGGCTTTGTCAATAATGATAAAAGGCTAGTCTCGACTTCTAAGCTTGTTGTATCAAATGAGCACACAGAATTGCTCAAATGGCGTCATAGGAGTTGATTAAGTCAAAAATATAATTTTGTTGACAATTCTATGCATTTACTGGCCATAAAACATTTTTGGAATATGATCGGAATTTTGACCTTGGACGCTTCCCAGGCCCTTTCTTCACAAAACAATTTTAGTTCTCAGCTGGATTTTAGATTGAAATGTTGGCAGCTAGTTTTAATGGCACTTAAAGATTAAATTCCAGTTGAGACTGACAATCCATACTGAATAGTCACGTGAAAATAGTCATGAATTTAAATATTAAATTGTAACATGCAATATTGATATCAATGACAATGTTTCATTATCAAACTCGGCTGGGACTCAAAATGTTTTGAAAACAGAAGCCCAGGAATTCAGTCTTTGCGTGATCTCAGTCATCAAGATCGAGCCTGCCTCGATCATTTTTCAAAATCTGATATCAGATTATGTTTATATGAAGATAATATTCTTTTTTTTTAATTTTCAAACATGCTGATACACAACTAATACAGGATGTTGCCGCTAAATTATGGTAATATATCGGATCTCGTTTCGACGAGGATGAAAGATGCATGTACGAGAACTTCCCGTATGTTTTGACAAAGTGTTGAACTAAATCATTTAGGATAGTCCATTAAAACTTCTCATGATTTTATGTAACATTCTACATTTATCAAAAATTAACGAAAAACAATGACTTTTTCCACACAGAAGTCTACGAGAACACGGTATTTATGCCATGCAACAAAAAATAAACGGACGTTTGTTTTATTCAGAATGTATCAATTTTTTTCACAATAATATTTTGTACTGCTTTTTTTTCTTATGTTTTTGCTAGTCTAGGAATCCTATGGACGGACACAAATTAAAACAAAACTGTTTTTTATAGGAATCGCTGTTATCTTCAAATCCATGTTTCAAGTTGCACATTTTAATGCATGAACATATTAAGGTGAAGTATTATCGTTGCACTGTGGGTTCCAAGTTGTTCCGGTCGCGCGGAAGAAATGTCTTAATATCAAAACAAAATGTTAAAGCATACGGGTATTTGAAGAACATTCTTAAGGCAAGTAAAATGTGACAGGGTATTAAGCTGAATCTAGAGGCATCCTACATGTAGACATTAATGTAGCCGACTCGTTTAAATGTGACATGTAAAAGTAATAGAATATGACATCTGAAAATTGCGATTACATGATTGTGTTAAATGTAGCCTGTTCACTATCCATATATTTTCAAAGGTATGTATTGTATTAGCAGATGATTATATCACAATACATAAATTTCTACAATGAAGGCAAAAGTTACTACACATATAGGTAAAAGAAACATATATACCATAGGTATCTTTTTTCTTGCGAACCTTTAAATATTTTGAGAAAACCCCTACTGTAAGTACGCAGTCCGCTGTCCGCGTGGAAGTAAGTTGAAAATCTCTACTAGTATGTATACATGTGTATGTTTTAACTATGTGTGTTTTTGGCCGTACGGGTTCAAATGGTAATATTGTAAAATCTAAATTTTTAAATATATACGTATAATATATTTGTTTTTTTCTCTCTCTGAAATAATATTTCTTTCTTCCAATTTTCTACTGAATATTATTTAGCATTGACAAATTGACAGTGATGTAAGTCAGTGGCATTTAATGCGGTGCACTGCAGTCCTTGGGAATTTGTTGATCTGATATGAAATATATAACTCCAGCTCTTAATAATATCTGTAAGAAGACCCTTTAGACGCATAGAATGCAACCAAGTGGAATTCTATTTCATAGATATTGAATATCCTCCATGATCCCAAAGGAGCAGAAAATATAACAACACTGAATCCAAGTACGGGGAGATTTTTTCCGGCTGCCACACTATACTTAAAGACTGCGGTTGTGATAGTTAATATCTGTAAGAAGACCCTTTGAAGCATAGTATGCAACCAAGCAAATAAATAGCAGACTCGGTTTGACTGAGACTGTTCGTAAGAGGTAATGAAAAGTGCAATCTGACTAAAGTACATCTCCTATTACGCTACGCATAGGATCTGACAACGAGCTATTGATGGCCTCGTTCTGACAACCCTTCCGCTAGCCAATCAAAAGCTACCTTACAGCATTCTGTAAGCTTTATAAAGTCTTGGGTTTTGATATCAACAATTTTTAAGTCGAAAGATTTCAGATAGCCGGTTAGCTCAGTCGGTAGGGCACTTGCTCTGTAAACGAGAGGTCCCAGGTTCGAGCCCTGGATTAACTACAAATTTTTCTTTCTCTTTGACATTCGAACAAGTTGTCTGATTGGTTCAAACAAAAATAGATTTGCGAAAATAAAAATAGCAATATTGGAAATCCAAAATAAGTAGAAGACGAATGTGAATGGGTCGTTTTCAGATCTTCGTTTAGAAGATCAAGTACTTTAGTCAGATTGTGAAAAGTGCAACACTCTCTTACGCCCCGAAGCACTGGTTTAAGCGGAAGTCTATAACATATATACTGAATGGACTCAATGATCCCAAAGGACCAGACAATATGACCCCACTGACTCCTATTACAGGGAGACTTAAAAACAGAAAACCGAATATGTCAAAAGACTTGTAACACAACCTTAATTGTTATACTTAAGGTAAACCGTTTGTATATATCATTGCGAATCTGATACAGGTGGTTATCAAATGGCTGATCTAACATCACGCAAATGCTGCTTAAAAATAAAAGATAACTGCCGGCGCCTGACGGCGATATCCCAAGATACCCAATATGTCAAAAAAGGTCTTCTTTTAAATTTACTTTCTCAATAGAAGGTAACGTATATACAACTTCCGTTAATTCTTATCGAAAAAATAATAAGTTGGTGCTGAAGAGATTTTGAAATGAATATATTTTAAACTGACTTCCTTACAGCGGAAGCAATGGTAATCAAAGCCTGAGAGGACTGGTGGGGTGGGGGTGGGGGCAGGGTTAGCAGACTTTTTTTATGTTTTATGTCAATGGCTGCGTGCCTGAATGTCACTCAGTGTTAGTTTACATAAAGAAGAGAACACAACATTTACCATTCAATTTTTCTGTTAATTCAGTTCAATACTATGTCACTTGTACAAAATTTAATGTAATGAAATCTTTCAGAGGACACATTTTATCTCAAGAGCTAATTGACATTAGAGATAAAGAAAAAACGAAAAAACAGACACAATGATCTAGTTATAATAAATCAAATGCTAAACTTTTCATATAATATTAAAAACAATTAACGGTTAAAACACCAGAAGTGTTTACAGGAGTCCATTAAAGCCGGTGCTGGATTTGGGGGGGGGGGGGGGGGGGGGGGGGGCCGGAGTGGAGGTGCATCTATCATGAACAACTACAGTTAAACCGAGGCTTATGTTGGTTGCGTTCTGTTCTTCTATAGGATCTTTGTAGATTTTATTTATATATGCACGTAGAATCAATCACTCAAACTAAGCCTACTAAATACTTGCTTTTTATTCATGTTTAGCATACTAGTATATACTTGTACACGATATGTTTTCTTAAACTATCATTCATATTGACAGTATTTTTCTATGTAGTGTGTAAGACGTGTTTGTTGACACCACACGAGCTCGTGCAAAATCACATAATTATAAGATGTTTTTCTATCTATTCCCAAATGTTACTGATTCAGTACACATTAAGTATGGAAACGTTACCAAGTTAATCATAAAGCAAAAGGGCCCTGAAGGCCTTGTATCGCTGACCTGACCTAGTTCTTACCTCAGATAACCCTAGAACTTAATTTGGCGTAGATTTCATAAAGACAATGTTTTATCAGGTAGATCATTAACCTTTCAATGATTTGACCAAGTGACATACTTTATGACCTGAGGTATCCCACTTTTTGACTTGTCCTAGATTTCATATAGACAAATATTCTGTTAAAGGTCTATGATGATCCAGTCGAAAAAGTGGCCTTTGCAGTATTAATGGAGTTTTTCTCTGGTTTGAACCAATGTCCTAGTTTTCCCCAATTAATTCAATTACAAATTAGTTCTAGCTGTTAAACTGACAAACATTCAAACCAAGTATCATGAAGATCAGGTAGATAATGTGGCCTTTGTTTGTTAAAAATGTCTTTCTATGATCTGGCATAAATACCTAGTTTTTGACCTAGATAATCAAGTTTCAAACTTTACATAGATTTCATTGAAAGCAACATTCTGACAAAAATTTATGACGATCAAGAAGAAAATGTGATATTTATGACCAAGTCTCACGAAGACCAAGTACAAAATAAGGCCTAGACCTAGTGGCCTTGTTTGAGACATTGAGTAACCAAATTTTGAATTTGACCTAGATTTTATAGACACAAAACATTCTGACAAAGATTTATGCTGATCAAGTTTAAAAGATGGCCTCTAGTGTGTTAAAAATGTCTTTCCATGACTTTAACTTTTGACCTACTTTCTGACCACATCTTACCCATCTTAACTTAGGGTAGATTTCAAAGAGACAAACATTCTGACAAAGTTAAAAGATTAAACAGAAAATGTGGCCTCTAGGATGCTAAGAACGTTTTTCTATGATTTGACATAACGGCCTAGTTTTGACCTCAGGTAATTCAATTTTGTACTTTAAACAAAAACTTTAAACCAAAAATGTGGACTCTAGTATGTTTACAAGGTCTGTCCATGATTTAACCTAGTGACCTTCTTTCTGAACTCAAGTAAAAATATTTTTTTACTTGGTCTTGATTTCATAGAGACAAACATTCTGACAAAGATTTAAGAAGATTAAACAGAACATGTGGCCTCTAGAATGTTAAAAATGTTTTTTCTATGATTTGACATAGTAGCCTTGTTTTTTACCACAGGTAATCTAGTTTTGCATTTAACCTAAATTTATAGGGATAAACATTCTTACAAAGCTGTAAGAAAATCAAACATAAATTGTAACCATTTGAGTGTTAACAAGGTCTTTCAATGTTTTGACCTAGTGACATAGTTTCAAAACTCATGTAACCCATTTTCACTTTAGCTAGATTTCATAGAGACAAACATTCTGATAACTTTATAATAAGATTAAACAGAAAATGTGGCCTCTAGAGTGTTAAGAAGGTTTTTTCTATAATTTGAGCCAGTGACTCAGTTTTGACCTTGGGTAACCTAGTTTTGAGCTTTTCCTAAATTTCATAAAGACAAATTTCTGAAAAAGTTTAAAAAGATGAGGTAGAAAAAGCAGCCTCTAGAATGTTAACAAGGTTTTCCTTTTGATTGACCTAGTGACCTAATTTTTGACCCAAGATAACCCAGGACCAAACTTATCCGAGATTTTATTGAGGGTAACATTCTGACAGTTTCAGTAAGATTAGGCTAAGATTGTGACCTGTTGAGTGTTGTTGACAGACACAGGGTGATCAGAATAGTTCACCTTGAGCACTGTGTGCTGAGGTAAGCTAATGATGATAGACTTTGCACATAACATTTCCTAATAACCAACATTTAGTATATGCATGTAGCTAACAACACAAAGACGTTCTATTACGATTTATTATAAACACTTTATACACAAATGTATACCTCCTCTTATACAATGCTAATCCGTCTTTCCTAACGGTTTGGCTGGCTTATAAAAAAGTTTGTTAATTTAAAGGGACTGGATTCCGGATTTTGGCTAAAATGATCTTTCTTTAAAATTGAAGTTAGGTCATATTATGAACATTAGAACACGAGATTTTGTTTCTAAACTAACTTAAAAAATTCGAAATCAAGAAAAAAACATACCCGAGTCGAACCGGGCCGCCTCGGCAATAAGAACTTTCCTACCTTCTTGAGCAATACACCACTGAGGAATTCGTACTTAACGACTGCTAAATATAAAGCTTTATAATAAAGGCAGTTTACATTCGGTACCCCGTTACAAATGCTTTTCTATTTTGAATGGAAAAACATATTAAAAACAATTAACTCTAATATGTTTCCTTAACATATAATCAGTCGGTAATTAAGTTTCAAAGCCATTTTAAGAAATATAGCAATAATTTCCTGGTATCTAAAATACTTTTTTGTTGTCGTACAATCTGGAGGTAAGTGCCTTTAAAAATATATGAAAGACAATATCACTGGGACTTTCATAAAGAGAATGTGCAGGTAAAAACAAGAATATAATTCTCATTAGGAATGAATGATAACTATAGGAAATACCTTAGTTTTACATGAAGTAATTAGTAAGTCTTGTTAGAAAGCAAACATGTGTTACGAGACTACACTAAATTTAATTTCCGATTATATAAGACTTTTGGTATCAGCCCATTTCAAATGTTCTAATAAGTTCTGTGATAATGAGCATAAACGCTACTAGTGGCATATCAGTCAGTGCGTTATCTTATAGAATATTAATGATCTTCTTCATTATTTTTAGAGTTTTGCATCAAAACCAGTATTAGAGTGTCCCTGGTTGTATTTGGATGATGATGATTCCTTTTCAGACTTGAAGACACAGCAGACACACATTCCAAGCAAGACTTGCAAGGAAACCACAGCAATCAGCAGACCCAACAGTACATTATAGCGCATCTCTGTCATGTAACCACCATCTGAAAAAGAAATGAAAAGCCAAATTTTACGACGTCTTGAAAAACATAAATATACATAATGTCGTATATTTTATTCATACACCCTTCAGTTGTGTTAATATCAGCATCTAATTAATGGGTAAATGACTCTTGTCGAAAAAGAACAGTCCGTACGTATGTAACGATTTATATATATATATCAATATACAACGAGTCTCTTTATATAACTTGTCATAGAAATAAATAAAACCGTGTAAATGCTGTAAAGTGTCTCCTAGTACTTGGACACAATATTCGGGCCTCCGTGGCCGAGTGGTTAAGGTCGCCGACTTCAAATCTCTTGCCCCTCACCGATGTGGGTTCGCGCCTCACTCAGGGCGTTGAATTCTTCATGTGAGGAAGCCATCCAGCTGGCTTACGGAAAGTCGGTGGTTCCACCCAGGTGCCCGCTCGTGATGAAATAATGCATGGAGGGGCACCTAGGGTCTTCCTCCACCATCAAAGCTCGAAAGTGGACATATGACATATAATTGTGGCGGTGCTACGTTACCCCCCCCCCCCCACTACCCCACCCCAAAAAATAAATGGACTCGGTATTGTTACATTTTCTGGTCTTTTGCAATCATGGAGTATACTCAATTTTACTGATATAGAGTTCCGCTTAAGCCGGTGCTATGGATTACCTCTCAAGAACAGACTCAACCAAACCGAGTCTTTCCTTTCGAAAAATCTTCTTTTAAAGTTGGCTAAACCCAGAGACATGTACCTTTAAAGTTAAAACAAAATATTTGTCACACACAAACCGTGCACGCTTTTTTTTTCGAGGATTATAATCATAGAAACATACCCATATCTGTTCCTGTTAGTTCTTGGTTATCCATATCATCCTCTGAAAATAATAGAAATTGTTGATTTAGTAAACGTTCTGAAAAGCTTAGATCTTTGACTTTGGCTTTCTCAATGTTTTCACCAACTAAATGCATAATTTAATGTGTAATTATCGGGTTTAATTGTTGTAATGCTTCAATAACACACGGAAAAAAACGTAATAATGTACGTTATCACGACGATTAGTTTTGCATCTCGTTCTTTAGAGGAAAAATACTGCGCTCATCAAGTCGCGCAATATTACTCTTTTAAGTCGCGCAGAAATCGTGCATATTTTTCGATACAAAGCTACTAACCTGTAATCATGTTTCTGTGCTCATTGACAGTAAGTAAGTTCTTATTTTGGCATATACTTTGACCTTATTGATAATTAAATTACACTCATTAATTATTTGAATTTTGTTATAAATAATCACATATAATATTATGTTCCGTCTTCGTAAAGTGCAAATTTCATGAGGAAGGTCGGCTAGTTTTAGTAAAATTCGCAAAATAAAATGTATTTTTGCCGAAAGTAATGACAATATTAAACAGTGGATTTTGTAAACATTTATATGTAATTTGTTTACAGTTAAGTCATACTGTTTATTTCTGATATTGAAAAGTTGCTACCTTCATCTTGCAATCTGTAGTCACTCGGTGGATATGAATGACATTTTGGGAATCCCGGAGGTGGTGGTTTGACGTCATTGAATGATTCATTAAGCAACATCTGCATGCCGTCCAGATTGTGAAGCTCTATATGACAGTGCATGTTCCACATTCCTGGATTATTTGCTCGTATTCTCACTACAACGTATCCACCTGTTGGGACAATGATTGTATCCTTGCGCGGCGGGCGATCTAATTCTAAACCTGGAACATTCCCATTGAGCCAAGTTTGATTACTCCATGTCGCATCGTTACAGAAAGATTTGGTGCGGTCAGGATCACCCCTGCAATCAACATCAATATTGTCTGCACCAATCTTTCCGGTAGCTTCGTCGTACTGACCGTATCCCATTTTCACCACATAAAACGAATGTCCATGCATATGAATCGGATGGGACCATCCTTTACCAATTCCCATATTCATAAAAACCATCTGCACCGTATCGCCATTTCCGATTTGGAGAGCATGAGTGCATTTACAATGTCTGTCATCGCCGCACTCTGGCGATTTACACGGGGAATACCATTCCTTTGGTTGTGTAAGAGGGTTCACGTCTGGCGTGTCGAATGTTTTTCCATTTACTGAGCCTGGATAAGATGTGATGCCCGGAAATGCAAAGTTAAGAAAATATTCTTTGAATTTGTTTCGCATGTACTCAGGAGCAGGATCATCTGTTGCTTTTGCTCTTAGCTCATCGAAAGTTTTACAAAATATATTTGATTCAGGATAGTAAGTAAAAGGACAGTTCAAAACTAGACACGGACTATTAGATGTACAGTTTTGTCTAGAAGTGGATGGTTCTTCAGAAGATGCCCCAGAATATCTTAAAATAGCTTCTGCAACATGAGGATTTCCCTTTTCTAGAGTAACTCCTCTTACCCAGTAATTACCAACCGCTTGATCTGCTGTTATTTCGAAGTCAAATCTTTCACCGGGATTAATCACAAATGACTCCGCGATAACTGGCTCTAAATCATATCCATCCGATGCGATCACGGTCATTACATGATTATCGACAGATATTCGGAACGGGTACAAAGCTCCAGTACCAATGACTCTGAATCTGTATTTATTTCCCTTAGTCACGTGATAAACAGTAAGTGGCGCTTGATTGTGTTTTCCAGTTTCAGGGTTGTAGTATCTTCCTTTTCCGTTGATGAGGCCTGACTGAACTTTGAATAAACTAAAGAAGCTTCCATCTAGAGACTGTGCTCCACCCCATTTTTTTCTTCCGTCGTAAACGCCGTATAACATTTTCATATGTCCAGTGTCAGAATCCCAGTCATGGTTCCAGTCTTGAATTTCCATGATACGGTCTTCTACCGTTGTTTCGTGTCTATCTTTTATAATGAAAGCACCAGCAACCCCCATTGACCTTTGAGCGCCCATGTGGGAGTGCCACCAAAACGTTCCCCTCGGCTTGGCTTTAAAACGGTACACAAATGTTTGATGCGGCTGTATTGGGCATTGAGTAACGTATGGTACACCATCCATCCACGGTGTATCAGGCTGATGCAATCCATGCCAATGAATTGTTACTGCATGGCTTCGGAGCATGTTTTTCACGTGCACAATGACAGTTTGTCCCTCATATACTACAATACTGGGTCCAGGAAATTTACCATTTACAACAGTGACAAGTCTTGGTTCTTCCCATCCATCTGCTGATATGATGTCATCAGTTGCCATAGGATCCGCAGCCGATGTATTTGTAACATCATATTTGTAGAGGTTGCCATTTTCAGGGAAAACCAGTGTCTTTTTATGCATCATCGTCAGTCTAGAATCTACTTCAAAATGGTATACACATTCCTTCTCGTTCATGTGACATTCCTGGGCTGCTACAGAAAATGTCAAGCAGACGACAATTACCAGAATGACAGGTGTCATGGACATTCTTATTGTACTGAAAGAAAACAAAAGAAAAACGTTTGTAATGTTCCTCAAATTTATCAATACAAAGTTGCGGTTTCAAGATGGCAAAAAACATTGCGATTCAAACTGGTTAAAATGAAGAAGTATTGTGTATGATTCATCTATATTTTAATTGTTTTTGCTTAACAAGACTGTTGCTGTGGTTAATCTGTTCTTTGAAAGAAATCGACGTTTCCGCTCATTGGGTACTAAGATATATTTAGTAGTAAAATAATATCAAAATAATACAATGATAGATTAGTTTAAAGGCATTGACCTCCGGCTTTTGACTAAAATGATCTTTCTTTAAAAGTGAAGTTTGTTCATGTTATGAGTTTTTGTTTCTGAACTATCTTAAAATGCCAAATCAAGAAAAAAAAAAAAAAAAAAAAAAAAAAAAAAAAAAAAAAAGAAAAAGAAATCATGCCCGAGTCGGGAATCGAGGCCGGGCAAGCCTCGGCGATAAAATTCTTTTCTGCGTTCTTGACCAGTATACCACGGAGGAATACGTACTTAACGACTGTTAAATATAAAGCTTTATAATAAAGGCAGTTTACCTCTGCCTCACTTGTTTAAGTTATATATGGTATACCTCATGTACGTACATACGCTCATATATTGTGACCTGAGAGAAGTAAAATTAATTGAATTACAAACTCTTTTCAATTTTGAATGGAAAAAATAGTTTTCAAAGCCGTCTTAAGAAATACATGTATAGCAATATAATTTTCTGATATCTAAAAATGTTCTATTTCTTTGTTGTCGTACGATCTGGAGGTCAGTGCCTTTAAAGACATTGAGGTGCCAGTGTGCGAAACGACTATTGTGTAACTGTAACAGCTATACGTAATTTGCATAAAATTACAAAATTCTCTCAGTAACGTTTTGTAAAGCCACACATGCGGACGAATTTGAAGAGTAAAAAACAGGGTCAGAATTGAGTAAAGTGCCCCTATTTTGGTTATCATGGTACTCATCGTTTATATTTACATAAATCAATCAACAAGAGTAACTCGACTTAAGTGTAACAGTAGCTATTCATGTTAAATAAACCAAAGAATTATAGCTCTTTGGATAAACTTGATCAATCAAACATCCAAAAGTTAATAAAATTTTGTATTCAGTTTTATTCGCTTCTCGCCAAACTTTTATCTCACTAAATGCTATAATGCATGAGAAGAAGCTGAGTTTTATCAAAATTAGAAGTTTTAAACGTGTAATCGTGTTTCATACATATGCGCTCTATTTTTCCTGTCTATAGTTTTGACATTTTTTTTTTCATACACCCTTCTTCTGAAACATTTTTGTACGTATTACCCCAGTTTGAAAATTGTCAGATAACAAATGGCAATGACGATGTATGACTTTACCCTCTATGTGAAGTCTATGTCCAGTTATGAACTTTAATTGTGGTCAAGTAAGTAATATTGTATTATTAACTAGCGCTATCACTTAATCATAATTATATTGAAATGAATTGCACGACATTTATGAGCAATTGTATTTCCGAAATTAATTATGATATATTACATCATTTGATATCATAGACAATGTGTAAAGACAATTAAATGGAAGCGATGTTTTGATGTCATAATTACATCGCTTTGTCAGCCGAAAATTCTTCAAAATACTCTAACAGGCGGCCTGGAATTTATCTGATGTCTACACGACACACATCTGCTTTTTTACGGGACTTTATATAAGGTTATCCTACTTATTTTTCAAAACATTGAAGAAATAATACAGTTATGACAATACATTAGGCAGTTTTGAAATAAATATTATGTATAAATAGATATTCTCCTTTTAGACGATTGACATATAATCCGCTTAACAGTGGCATATAATAGTGACTATAATATTTCAGTATTTCGTTTGACATAACAATCTTATCTTATTAACATATTTTGTATTCAGGTAACATGATACCGTAAATTTGTATTGACTTACTTTTGTAGCTTTTGAAAAGAGCATGTTAAATATATTTCAAGGTTGCAAATCAATGCAAATTTTCTACTTCAAATCGGTCACCATTTAGAACAAGAAACATGATCTGAGTTACTGAATAGTCGCAACAGCCATGTCCACGCTGATTTAGTTTAACCTATAGCTTGCTAGCGGCAAGTGACTCTGCCTTTGCGACCAGCGCAGACCACGATCAGCCTGCACGTACGTGCAGGCTGATCATGGTCTGCACTGTTATAATAATAATAATAATAATAATAATAATAATAATAATAATAAAATGCCAGTAAATTTTCAAGGAACAACCCTTCGAATAATAAATGGTATTGCCCAAATTGAATGATGTACCAGTCCACGGTATACGCAAATGAACAACAGCAGATGCAAGTTTATCTATGGTTACCGAACAGAGCAGAAGCGCTACTTAGGCCTACTATTTGATCCGCCTGATCCGGAACAGGGGTTTTCACAAATTGCGGCATTATTATGATTGGTCCAGATGTAAACTATACATTCTTCCAAAGATCTCCGAGGATGGTAGTAGGATCTTTCAAAATTTTCAAAATATTCTTAAGAATGGCAATGTTATGGCCAAAACTAATCTTTTCCCATTGTAAAAATCGACAAACCAAAAAAAAAAAAAAAAAAAATAAAAAAAAAAAAAATAAACAAAAAAACTTAAAAACTAAAAAAAAACTTCTATAAAAAATTTGCAAGGAAATGCTGTTTTTATGCTGACTAAGATATTCTGAACAAGCCATCAGCAAATGAGTCCAAACTTTATATAACGGTTGTCTAAAATTTAGAATTAATCAAGCTATTTTGATAAAAAAATCTTATTACCCCCCCTAAGAGTTTTTTTAGAATGATATATAATCTCAATCGCGTTTGAGGAAAAAAAGGAAAACCTTGTTGCAAAAAATGTTAATTAAACAGTAGACATTCTAACTGTGTGCATTGTGTAACGGGGTCATTTGTCATTGGTATTCTATATATAAATGTCACATCCCTATATATCATTATACACATATTCATCCATTTTTCCATCTCATCAGTTATCGTCCCCATACAACACTCATTTTTTTCGTTATATAAGTACAGTCCTATACTCCATCATTTCATTCCTATAACTAACATGTAAACTAAAAATAGGTGACGGGCCTCTTTTATTTACCTAGCCGCCAATGTACGTCACGCATGCGCACTGAGAGTAAAGATTTTGAAGTGAGAACTGAAAATCTGTGTCCTACTTTTTTTTATTTATTTGTGCTGTCTGCGTGCCCTTTCAGGTAAATAATTTACATGTTATTGTTCCTTCTCAAGAGAAGGAACACTTATGGTGAACATGTCACACTTGACTGAGCATGAAATGGATACAAGGGTATTGTCAAAGGAATCCGATTTCCCGTAGGGCGCCGCCATCTTGGACTCGTGCATATTCATTACAGATAGCCTCTAGTCCAATATGTGTTTACGCATAATCAATCTTTATTCCAGTCTTTAAATAGTGCAATACAACTACGTAAAATAACAGAACAAGAAGACACAATAATAAAGTTTAAATCATGTAACTCCTCGATTGAATATATCATAGTAAAGAATCGAGATTAATGAAATGAATATGCATCATCTAAAAATAGACTCCTGCCAAAAAAAATGCGTAATAAAATTGTCCCTGGTCACGTGATTCCTTTAGCTTCTAACGTTTCGAATTTGCAAGTCATTTCTTGCGTACTTTTTTACTTCCTGATTTGTTTTTCGAATCGTAAACGCATGTACGAAATTTCTTTGTGTTAAGTGTGCGGGCACTCGCTGGTGTAGTCGCGTGATGAAAATATCCGGAAGTGAAATACAGACTGCAAGACAAATGCTTCCAATAGCATAATATGTACTTAAAAAGAATATTTCATATGTGCTAGAAGGAACCTTTTGGTAAGCTAAATCTTGTGTTATTCAATGTTTATTCTGCAGTCCCTCATTTATCATTTTCCATATTTCGTTTGAATAATGAATTTATGAATTATTGAAATGCGCACTGAATGTAAAGATTTTGAAGTGAGAACTGAAAATCTGTGTCCTCCTACTTTTTTTTATTTATTTGTGCTGTTTGCGTGCCCTTTCAGAGACCTGAAGAGAACACACGTTTATCCGTAAGTGTCCTACTGACCGGGTAACAACTGTACTCGTTTCTATATAAATTTTTAAATAATCATTTGTGTATTTAACTCTGATTATTGCTATTCAAAGTTCATGAATAATGAATATTCTTGAAAAATAAGTTCTTTTTTTTCGGCAAGGCTTTCATATGTAAAATTGCGGTATCAGGGTTATTCAGTATTAATTTATTACGCGAACATAACGAATCTAAACATCTCAGCAATTATTTATTAATTTCGTTTTATTTTGTATGAGCTTGTATGGCGTTTATATTTAAACGACTATTCAGTTCAAGTTAACTATCATACATTTGACTGCCATCTTATACGCTGCTGAAGACTAGAAAAACAGTTACATATTCTGGAATACCTCTGCTAATTCTATTCATTTTGATTTGATCAAAACGAAGTTATATTACATATTATTTACCATCTCTTTAACACGTGCGTGTTAGCACCCTTTTATACTTTCATAGTTTTAAAGAAATCAAAATGTAATATCTGGTTAGCAGTGTTTCCGTAAACTTGTACAGTGATAGCTGTGATATTCCAGCCATCTCATATAACTCCATGTTGGAGTGGCATTGTACTTTTATGCTGTTAACCTTGTTTTATATTACAGTTATAAATGTATCTACAATGATGAGATGTAAATAAAGCTTGCTACTACTATTACTATTAATTCGGTTTTAACATATTCGCAAAAAATCGTTTAAGTGCATACATTAACTTGTAATGGAACATGATGTGAAATCTACTGTGACATTTTACTTTCTTGGTGATTCAAACTTATTATCGTTATAATATTTGAAAATATTTCTTATCAGTTTAACTTAGTAAATATTCTGTTGAATAATGTTTAAGACTAAATATCTACTTTTTTCACCCACTTTATCTTTTTTTATTTGTCATATGTATACATGTATATACATTCTATGCCAAACTTGGTGGGAAAGAACATGTAGAAAAAATTCATCCAAACTGTGGGCGAGTAGCTTTAAAATGTTTTATTTGTATTATTTAAAGACATTTCACGCCCGAATTTCAAATATAAATTTTAAGAAACGACTGTTACTCAATTGCTTTTGATTGTGACTGCAGATCTATATACAAAGTTAGTTTATAAACTTAGCCATGTTAAATATATTTGATCACGATTTTCCTGATTTAAATCAATATCTAGCGATAAAATATTTTAGCGGAAGATGTGCATGGCATATCTTTAAACAGTCTCTTCTGTTACTTTATAACACAATGATTCATGACGAACTTTGAATTCTGTATACCTGACGTGTGGAACAAGTCTCTTAAAGTTTTTTTGAAAATGAAATTAATTTACTTATATTAATGTTTCCTTTAGAAATAGTTTAACTCATTGATCTAATAAAAGAGCCGTGCCATGAGAAAACCAACATAGTGGCTTTGCGACCAGCATGGATCCAGACCAACCTGCACATCCGCGCAGTCTGGTCAGGATCCATATGCTGTTCGTTTTCAAAGCCTATTGCAATGTTGGTTTTCTCATGGCACGGCTCAAAATATTCAGCTTACAAGAGTTGTGCAATATAATTACCACATTCGGAGCCTTAGCATGATGACGGTTATAAATCCTTCATCACATAATGGGTAAAGACGTAAACATTATGAAATTGTAAAATCTTTATATATTTTCTCTATCTTTAAAATATATACAAAAAAAATCTTAATAAAAGTTCAAATGGGTCCCTGTAAAAATACAAGGTAACGTTTGTCTTGCGTTGTTCTTCTACCTGTCATTCCCGCCTGTAAAGTCACATGTATATAAATGATAATAAAATGTGCTGAGGCACACACTTAAACTGTTTTCTCGCGCTCTAAAAACAATGCTTTAAGGATAAATCACTATTAATCCAGTTAAATAACTAAAAGTATTGCATAGTAAATTTATTTTCGTATTTATCTACTATTATGTATATATTACATATACATGTATCCCAGAGTCTGGCTATCTTTATTAGAGGCATGCATGTATTCTGTTTTATAAAATCGTATCTTACAATATTTAAAGAAAAAAAAAAAGACACACTGGATAAATAATGTGATTAAAAAAAATACATATATATATATAATCAATTAAGCGTCTACATCTAGCAAGCTTCCATACTCCTCTACCTTGTCTTTGGTATATGAGAAAACTGCTTATTCCTGTGCTTGAATATCGCATAAATAATAAAGTCATATTGTAAACATACAATTTTACGCTGCTGATTAAGTATTCATTATATTTGTATCTTCATTTTACATAATTGTTTTATTTAATATACAGTCAAACTTGCTCGAGAAACCACATCTGTTAAAAGACCACTGTTTCAGCTCCTTCATTCGAAGAGACCATTAAATTTTGTGTTAAGAGACCACTTTTTTCCCTTCCCTTACGTGATCTGTTAATACAAGTTGTACTGTATATAAAATTAACACTTGGAGGAAAAAGTGGGTAAAAGTTTAAACCCTATAAATAAAATTAACACATACCTATTTTCCCTAATGTTAATTCCGAAATGAAGTTCTTTCTTAAATAACTAATGTAGAGCTCATAAACGCTCGAATGAACATTTACACGGTTAATTAAATAAAGTTTAAACAAGAAGTATCTTTACACGGCCGCATTTGTCAATACGAAACGTGCACGCATTCTGCACTTTTACATACGATCGTGTATTTATAAAAGTAAACCAAAATGTAGTTTTTAAAGTAAACTTTTCATGTATTTATATAGAACATATTTTACAGAACACATATTTTACATCATGATCATATTAATCATAATCTAGGAAATTTTGACAAAAAATAAGACCAAAATGGAGGAGCCGAAAAGTGAGGGAACAAAAGACCAATTTGAAATCGTCGAGGGATACGAAATGATCAAAATGGGGACGAGTTGACTGGGGGACGAGTTGACTAGGGTTGACTGTAAATCGTTTTTTTTTTACGGGAGATCACTCCGTATCAAACTGGCAGAGTTGGCAGGTTTGTAGTTTTAACTCTGGCACAGCTCACTACCGAGTGGATTCAGGTTTATGACGTAAGCTATTTCCACAGGAGTCTTGCAACGGATTATACTGTCTAACAATACATCTCAGAGCACCTGCACACCCCTTAAGAAAATATCATCTATTCCATTCGAAAACCTGTGGAATTTTTCATCCACCAATCAAAATGTACAGTTTTAATCAGCTGTTAAATGACCTTCACCCCAAATATTTATAGGAAGCAAAGGTGAAATCAATACCGGCCTGCGGCCGGAAAAAGCAATAAAGTCCTAGGTCCATTGCTAATTAAACTAAGCTAAATAAAACCCTTTATAAAGAATAGAACAGCGTGAAACTTCCATCAGGTCACTGTAATTTGTCGTTCGGAAAAAGGTAGATAAAGAATTGCAACATAGTATGATTAAAGATGTTTGATATTCCGACATTATTTACCTAGAATGTAATTACCTCTCCTGATTTCTTGTACGCGTAACTCGAACGACTATATTCAACTGAATGACCGGAACACGTACAAAAACAAAAGAAAACAATCCCTACTCCTCAAACAAAAATGACTTGTTTAGCTGTATTAGGCTCGAAAGAAAGATCGCACATATATACATCGAGTCGGAAAATTTCAAAACTTGTAATTGTCTTATTTCAAACATGGACACGTGCTGCAAAAAGTTATGTTCACTAGTTCCCTGATCTGCAAAATTCATATTTGTGACAATAATAAAGCCCAAAAACTTGGCATTAAATCTCATTCCAAAATCGCTGTTATTTTTAAAACATACTAACACAGTATGCAGCTGGTTTTTATACACATTTTACAGACTACACAGCCGTATTTACATAAATACTATCAAAACATACTTGGCTAAGTTCTTATCCGCATTTTTCCCTGTTAAATTCAACAGATACTGTGAATTTTCTACAGCTCCAAATTTGGTGTTACTGCTACTGGTTTGTTAAATAAGCACCTATTGAAATTTTATCTTTTGCTTCGTCTTTAGTAAACAACTCCAGCACCAAAGTTCTGTTAGTGATATGCATGTCTTTGTTATGATTTGGATTTGCGCAATAGTAAAATACAATTTATCTTAAAGAGGTTAATTGCTAATCTTTACGCATGCTAAATAATGTTATAAATGTTGTTACGGAACGTCCTTTATAACTATTTTGTAACGAACTTCTGTTAATCTTTTAAGGTGTTATTCATTGTTCAAATCCTTGCATACAAGTGTTATTCAATAATTCATTGTATCCTTTAACAGCACACACGGTATTTGCCTTGGTTGTTGATAATACGTGATTTCGTGTTAATTGGAGTCATTGTGTTTATTATACGTTAAAGGTAGAGGAATGGCCATAGGCTTTGGCAGATTATATCATTTACTGTCGAAAAGGTATACAGTACAATCAGAATTACCTAATATTGCGCATTTAAATTAAACTTTACTTGGCGTATTTCTATTTATGTAGGAATGAATGTGTTTGCGTTGAATTGCCTATAGAAAACGCTTCATTAAGGTTATAACACACTAAATAGTTGTTGTTCTTTATTCTATATAAAATTGACCTATTTCCAATGACCGCAGCACACATCAGGACCCATTTTAAATGTCTGTAACTTACATTTTCTTGAAGAATATTGTCAATGCTAACTAAAAATCAAAAGAAAAGTGGGGGTCATGTTTGATGCAAGAAAAATAATTTCAAGCAAACACACAAACTGCAAAATCAGCTAAAAAAATGAGACCCCAAATTATACTGGTGGTGTATGATCTAAGTTTCCATGCAACATTTTTTTATGTTGTTATTTCATTATGAAAATGCTACCTACATGTCAAGCATAGATCTGTCATGTGATTTTAGCAAAAAAAAAAAATGCAAAGAAAATAAGGAAAATAGCTCTACAGAGCAAAAAAACTGAGGACTATTTGTATCCGCCATTATGCGACTAACCATTTTTTTTCGCGCCGTTTTTCTATCTAGTGTCTGTATGCCTTAAGCAAGTCTGCTTTAAATTCCTCTTTATGTCTTCGACGTAACACTGTCAAGTTTACTGTAGCCTTTTCTTTTGTTAACTTTATTATTTGGTTTTAGTATACCTAACACTTTCTTGTTCGCGCCTTTCAGTAACTTTATATGGATTTTCAATTAAACTTATTTTCGTTTTAAATCGGCTTTGTGTAATTATGTTACTGGCGTCAGAACATGGTGCACCAAAATTTTGCTCGTACATGGGTTTAAAAGCAATTTTAACGTCTTTTATATGCATGTAATTCTAAGTGCATAATTTGAGGATGAATATGGTGTAATAAACAATTTTGTATGTATGGTATCAAGGGAAAAGTGCCGTTAGCGACCATGATAAACAACGCACAAATCTTATGCCAGGGAATATGACACATAGAATTCTTACTGTCATTTTGTTACTGTGTAACGCTAAGTGTACGCTCTATTATCATGACGGTGGTGTTATTTTCTCTCATTATCACGTGAGGTTTGCCAGGTGCTCGCTGAACGGAATTCCATTTTTTTTATACACCGGGAAACCCTATCAGAAATGGCAGACGAATGCTTTTATTTTAAATTTATTACGAAAACAACGATTTTCAACAGAATGCGATGAATAATACATTGTTATAACATCAAATATGCGACATAAAAGTGAATATAGAAACAGTTTGATTTTTTAAAATTTAAAACCACGACTTGTGGGTTAGTCGATTTAAACATTCAAAGAGAAGATTAATGTATCATTGCAATAAAACGGCTTATTAATTCATACATATATTTCATCTTCAAGTGATCTCCATGGCGTATCGTTAGTTTGCATTAATATGTATTATAAAACAACGTGTCCATGAAACACTCTACTTCATAACATCGCATACATATGAACACTGAACGTATATATAGCTTAACTATAAAGAGAAAATTAGTTTTTGTTTGTTTGGTTTAACACCGTTTTTCAACAGTATTTCAGTTAATGGCGGGCAGTTAACCTAACCAGTGTTCCTGGATTCTGTACCAGTACAAACCTGTTCTCCTGAAGTAACTGCCAACTTCTCCACATGAATCAGAGGAGGAGGATGAATGATTTCAGGCACAATGTCTTCTTTCAAATCGTCACGGAGAATATACGCCCCGCCCGGGGATCGAACTTACGACCCCGCAATCCGTAGACCAACGCTCTCCCTACTGAGCTAAGCGGGCGGGCTGAAACTGAATTACTGGTTTAAAATAAACGGCTGGGATATGAATTCATGGATTTCAACTTCCCTTTCTATCCACTACCCCTTCCTCCCCTTTTTTCTATATTTTGCATAAAATTAATATGAACTTGTTGGATATTCGAAGCAACCCGTCTATAATGTTTGTTTTTTCCGTTACGGTTCCTTTTTGTTGTGGGCCTACTTTGCAAATGTGTGGCTCTGAGGCTGTTTGTGGTGTTCTGTGCTTCCGAGAAATCTACCCTTGCCTATTATCTTTTATAAACAACGAAATTTAGTCCCTCGAGAATATTAATGGTTTCATACATACATACATTCATACATATCTTATAACGATATTTTAAGAAAAAAGAAGGCAAAGTTCAACAGTATATTTACAATGAATAGTTTGATTGGCCTTGTACAGAGACATGCATGGTTTCATTCTGAATTTCATAAGCCTGCGGGGTAATTTGGTTGAGCGAGTTCTTACAAGGTACATTTACGCGTAGGAAGCAGCTGAGTGAAATTATTTTGAAGAGAACAAATTGGTTATTTGTCATACAAATAGCATATTTAAATACAATAATTTTTATTACGTGATCATTTGTCGAGCTACATGAGGAAATTAATACTTATATAAGAGATAACTTACAGCAAAAACCGTGTTTTAACACTATTTATACACTTGGGCGGTTATGCGTCGGGCGTAATACTTTTACGAGGGGGCAACCCTAGTGAAATTATTTCGTACGACGTATAACCGCCCGAGTGTATAAGTAGTGTTAAAACACGTTTTTGCTGTAAATTATTTCGATTCTGATATATCTTTTATTGTAAAACTTAGATAAAGTATTATATAACTGTTTATTGGCGCATGTATGGCGTCAAATGGTACGTCGTCACTCTCCTTTGTTTATACACGCCAGGACCGGATTTTTCGGTGCATACATGACGCTAAAGAACACGCTGACATGACGTCAGTATAATATCGTTGTGACGATTAAAGCATTGCTAGTCATAGTAGAATAACGGGCAACAGTATTCAAAAGAAAAAATACAGACACATATTTGGCTGGATCTGTTCAAAGAGCGTGATAAGTGTTTCATTTTAATATTATTTGGATTTTGGTACAATTATCATTTGTTTCTTGCTCTGTTTCCATTGTGACAAATTTTAGACTTCAGTTACTGTCAAGTAAAGAATATTATAGTATCATTTAATTATATCTTAACATCTAAAGACAGTCTTTCCTGCCTATCCGTTCTTTTGTAATGTCAAAGTAGTCATTAGAATATTGAGTTAAATCTAGAAAATCCACATCAAATACATCCAACTTGACTCAGTATAGACAGTAACTGTTTGTGTATGGCTGTAATTACAGATGTCAAAACAGGCCTTTGTATCATATTTAACTGGCCAATGGCTGCTGAAATAAGTTGAGTTTAGTTACAGAGGCTTTCGGTTTTATTGGCATTACGTAATCATACTTACATCCCGGTCATGGCTATGCACAGTGTGGGGATAACGCATGTTGTGTTGTTTTTTTTTTTCGTGTTTTAACATCTGCAGAATCCCGAGGGATTCTGAAGATGTTATAAAACGAATAACGCTATTCTCGAATAAAATGCGTAAAAATGATAAATAAATACATTGTCACTCAACGTTAGATTTCCACGAAATGCGCTGTTTTTATGCTGACGTTATTTCCTTTTGAATTATCCGTTTTGGGGCCGAATGTCGTTTACGCTTTGCCACGGAACGCACATATCTATAAAAAGGTGTTTTAACAGCACATGATCGCGAGAATGATAATGTGAGGATAGCGTGGATGCACGTAGTTATATTATGATTATAAAATGTGTTCGTTCGTTTGTTCGTTTTGGTTTTAACACCGTTTTTCAACAGTATTTCAGATAGGCAACGGCGGGTAGTTAACCTAACCAGTGTTCATGGATTCTGTACCAGTACAACCCTGTTCTCCGCAAGTAACTGTCAATTTCCACCCATGAATCAGAGGTAGAAGACGAATGATTTCAGACACAATGCCTTTTATCATATCGTCATGGAGAACATATGCCTCTCGCCCGGGGATCAAACTCACGACCACGAGATTCGTAGATCTGTGCTCTCCCTGTTGAGCTAAGCGGGCGGTCTTATATAACTAACAATGCATTACTAGTCTACCGTACCCGTATTATGTGCATATTTCAACAGATTGTTTTTGCCATTCACAATCAATTTAAAGTATCATCCTGAGTAGATTGCTTTATTGGTAAAGGGCGTTCATTGTTTATATAATAAGGCTTTAACCATTTGTAAATTACACTTTGGCTATTGATATTTCAAGATAAAAAAAAATAAGTTTGCTAGTTTGTGAAAAGAATTTCATTTCCGTGTTTGATCAGGTAAATTAATAGTTTCATAACTGATCACTATCAACTGATAATGTGAAAGATATTTGTTTAGTTCTGATCTGTATGAAGTTGTGCGGTGCATTTCCGCCTGGGAAAAGCAATTATTTAAACGAACTTAGTCAAATGCATTTTGTTATCGTTTACGTCGGATAGTTAAATAGTATAATCAGATTCTTTGCATGCTTGGATACACGGTACTATTTACGTTTTTTGCTCCGTACTATTTAGATTGACTAAATTAAAGTTTCTTTTTATTTCATGTGTAAATTCTACTTTTGTTGCGTAATTTATAAAATGTCGAAAATCGCGGGAAAGATCAACAGAAAGCATAACACAAATGATAACGACGTCATCGTCATTATGGTCCCCGGTATTCATAACGCTCGGTATACAATTTGACTTCAATCGCGACGGAGGACCGGAACTAGTTCGGCAAAAACAGTGAAAAAAAAAAAAATAAAAAAGATAATCTATTGTTTCAAAACTGTGGATTATCACTTTTATTTCACTGAGAAAATTCTATAATTCACTGGAAAACATAAAATAATATGTTTTCTTGCATACCAGACGGGGATTTCCGGTATTTTTACCGGTGCTGGAAAAATCCCTGGGGTGTAAGATGACCCTCGTGCTTTAAATGACGTATTACGAACTACATATATGTAGAAGATTTATGTAGTTATTTATATTTTATTTCGAAAAACGGAATAAAAATCCAATACCTTGACAGTTCCTCTTTGTTCCGGATAGTATATTTCTCGATTCAAAACAAGTTATTTTATCAAAAATTCATAACGTTACGCTGGAACTGATAAAACAAAACCGGAACTAAACATTGTTATTTGTCTTTGAAACGTCATGACGTCTTTCCTGTTTACGGACGTTGATTTCCCGCGCTTTGTTTAAATACGCTGCTATAAGAATTAGGTATAAAAAGAAAGCCGTTCGACTGATTTTATTTTCATTATTATATCTTGATATCGGTATGCAAGAAAAAGATTCTGTCATTGGTTATAGGTGCAGATGGGAATATCCGGCTCTCGGGTAACTGTTTAGGCGGTAACACGGTAGGAACCTCGTTACCGCTTAAACAGTTACCCTCGAGGCCGGAAATTCCCATCTGCACCTATAACCAGTGAAAGAATCTTATAAGGTACAGCCAATTTGTTTGCTACTGTGTTTAGAGTCACACCGCAGTTTAGGTCATATGACAAACTTTCAAGCTTTTGATGATGGAGAAAGACTCTCGGGTGCCGTATTGGGCTTTATTTCAAGCATGGGTGGGTATCAGTGAAGAACCATCAACCTTCCGTAAGCTTCCACACATGAAGCTCTTTTACTTCACCGACTCGGTAAAGGGCGAGTGATTGATTCGAAGTCAGCAAGCTTAACCACTTGACCAAGGAGGCCCAAATTCCTTTATTTTAAAATATATTGAGGTAATAAACAGCTGACTTACTACATGTTTAAAGTCTATAAAAGTGCTTTCAAAAAATTATACTTTTAAAAGTTACCCAACCACATGACTTTTTAAAGAACTATATTAACTTACAGTTACTTTCTAGATTTTGAAAAAAAAGTAAAAAATCTGAAGAATTTGTTCTATTCTATTCACAAGCTTAAAGGACAATCTAGTCTTGCTTTAGCTTTGGGAAAACGAATAAATACATGTAGATAAATGACTCGTAATTAAAACCGATTTTAAATGAATTTGTGCAAACCTTCTCAGTTTGTATATCGAACATACAAGTGCTATGCTCTAAGTAACTGCAATTGAACCGCGTCCTCAAAAAATGTAAAAGGACCAATATCATATGATATGTTAATTTTTCATTCGTGGTATATAAATTACCATTCGTTTTCAACATTTTTTATATTTTTTACACTGTCCATCATTTTGTAACATAACATGCATTATTATAACAATAAAATTATAACCAACTAAAAACCTTTATTTGTTTCTTTCTATCCGAATTTAAGAGAAAACGTCTGGATTTATTTAATCTCAGTAAACACTATCTTGTCCAGGTCTTGTTCCTCTGCCTTTTGCATACACGCATGTTTGGTTTAGGAGATTTTCCTTCGATATTTACTTAATCTTTCAGAGTTATTGGTGGCTTTTGGTACAGTTACAGGAGTCACAAGATGGGGATAACTTTATATGGCACTACTATGTTACTTTGGAACGTGGGGATTTAGAATGAAAGTTAGTACACCCAACAACCGGTTTAATTTCCACAATGGTGTTTTTATCACATATTGTTCTAGGGCAGGGCATAACGGTGTCTCGATATTTATTACTTTGGTCTTTATTGTCAGCCTGTTTTACTTTGTCAATGCGTTTTTATTATCTGTACATTGGAACCTAACGACATGCAAATGCTGTTTACAAGTATATTACCAGCGCCTGAAATAGGTGCACCAAAATGCCTTGTTTAGCAACATTGGATCTACTTTTATTTTGATTTTCACAGTTGAAAAACACATATAAAAGCTTCCTTCAGAAGTGATCTTTAAATTAGTAGCAATAACTTATGTATTTTAATCAGTTTCGTAGCATATTTCATTGCTGTTATAGTGAAATGATAACAGAGAGTACATGTTTATATCCATGGCAACAGCAAAGGAAACTTGGACAACTTCTTAATGGATATAGGGAAACATGTTCTGCACTTAATTTCTTTAGCGGAAAATTGTCAATGCCCTTTTACAGCAAGAAAAAGTTCAGTTTCTCACAGTTATCCTAAATACAGTGGTTATTTTGATACAAAAATCTTGAAAAAAAAAATTAATTTCAGATTTTATCACGGTTAGGCAAATTCATAGAAAATCCAAAACCATTTAATATTAACCCTCTTGTTTCGTGGGTTTTTAATAGATTTTATATTTTGAATAATTTGGTATGCGTAGAATAGCTCCACATGTCAACTTGCTTTGCTTGAATAAAAAAAGTTTTCAAGTAGTAAAAATGTATGGGTAAGTAATCATGGAAGACGAAACGTAGATTATCCTCAGGTGAAAAGGCAATGAAAATTAAAACTGAGTCTCAATAGAATAATTTTTCTTTCGCGTTACTGGAAATGAACCAATAAAAATAAACTTTTAAATGGTCTTTTAGCCCTACTATTACAGCATTAATTGTTTTTTTCTGTGAACATTTGATTTTCGGACCAAACTTTTGAAGGGCCCTTGTGTGGTCTCTTAATACAATGTCTACTATACTAATAAGATCTAAACAGCAGACCGAACTGGACCTCTAGCCATCACATTATTCCAAATTATTATTTAAGTACGTGTATCACTTCTCCGAGAACGGTTTTCTCGGGGCTTCTTGCCCAAAATCGCATTGTCGAGACATATCTATATACAGCTTAGTGTTTTTTCTCTGCTTTGTAAAATCGCATCTTACTGTTTCAAACACACACTGGACTCGTGAGGTTTAAATATTACATATATAATCATTATAGTTTCTTTTACTTAACATCTACATCTATACACTATCTTTTTTTTACTATGTTTACACGCTAATATAATTGTATGGAAATGAAATACTGTTGTATGTTTAAACATTAATTTTCTTTATATTAGCATATTTATTAATGTCATATATAAACACACACTTTTTACAATAAGGATTTAGCACACAGTATTCTCATCTTCTGTTTTATGTGCAGTACAAATCGCATACAACCATAAAAATAAATAGGTCTGTTATGAAAATTATAAAGAAATAAAATCAATACATACGTATTTTCCGTAATATAAACTCCAAATGAGGTCCTAACTGAATAATTTTACTTTTATAACATACTAGTAAACGCTCGAATAAGCATTAATTTTAGCTTAAACAATTTTCTTTCGCAAGGTATAAAAGATTTATAAGTTTAAAATCCTGGTTCATCGCTCTACCATTTCTATCACTCAAAAGGAAAGAAGTTTGATGCACTTTATACGGAATAGTAACTTCTTTCAGATCACAGTAATTGCTCGCTTTGTCGAAGCCATGCAGAAAAAGTTACAAGCTTCTTCAAAATATGTGTTCCCGACTATTCATCTTTATCATGCGTTTCATCTTTTATTTCTACTTTAAATGCAAGTGTTACTAATGCGCAAACATGTTTTGTTTATATCTTACATTGATTCCATATTTTGCTTACAATTACCTACAAATGAGTTAATGTCTAAATTTTGAAAAACATTGACATGAAACTAGAAAATTTATTGTTTAAGTCCCCGTTGAGACACAAGTTCGTAACCTCGCTTCAGAAACTTTTTTGATATGAGCCGCGCCATGGGAAAACCAACATAGTGGCTTTGCGACCAGCATGGATCCAGACCAGCCTGCGCATCCGCGCAGTCTGGTCAGGATCCATGCTGTTCGCTAACAGTTTCTCTAATTGCAATAGGCTTTGAAAGCGAACAGCATGGATCCTGACCAGACTGCGCGGATGCTGATCAATGCTGGTCGCAAAGCCACTATGTTGGTTTTCTCATAGCGCGGCTCATATGTCTTTTTTTTTTGCTTTGGAAAACGAATCTTAACCCTTTGCGTGACCACAAATGTTTGGCTATGATGCATATTATTTCATTTTGATGACGGGGATCTGTCAAAACTGAATTGTCCCACTAAAGTGCTGTGGAATAATTATAAAAATGTAGGAAGGAAGTAAAAGTGCACAAGTTTAAACACTCGGTTACTTCAGTATTTTTCTTTAACTTCAGGATTTCTGAATTTAATTAATTTTGTTCTAGGTGCGAACCGGTCATAACTAGAAAGTCTGTTTTCGCGCAGATATTTCACTTTTCTTGCATTGTTTACCACAAAATGTAAATTGATCTCAGTAAAAAGTTGTGTTTTCTCGTTTTTGCGTTTTATATATCTTCACTTTTATAGACAGACAGACAGACAGACTGACACATTTTATTTCGTTCGACTTAGGCTAATAAGCCCAAAGTAGTATAGATCACAACAGTATCGAACAGTACAAACATATACATTTACAAACATTTGCTGGTCTACTTAAAACATTCGTTTATTTGATAGTGTTATAACTCGTTCATATGATTTAATTAATGAAATCTTCCATTTTAGACAAGAGGAGTAAAAAAAACTGTTGGAGTGTTTGGTATTTTCATTAAAACAATCAGCAAACTAACATCTTTAACTGAAAATGAAAAACAGTTTATTTTGTATTTAAGCGTATATTTAGTAGGAATACTTTTCTGTCGATAAATATAAATTTAGTGTGTATCAAAGGTCAAAAGAAGTATAGAAGAACTGAATTTGCCTGTATATAGCGTTGGGTTTTGCTTTTGTAATGTTCGCATGACCTAATTAAACTAAACTGTCACTGTACAAACTTTCAAAAAATCATTCAGTCGTTGATTTAGTTATAAAAGAAATTCAAATTATTTCGGTGTTCAAACACCATCTTAATGTTAAAGTTAATTTACATAGTGTCAATTCAGTTATATAAATCTAACTGTTATAAAACTACATTTGTAGTTATGAAACACGTATTTAGTAGGAATACTTTTCTGTCGATAAATATAAATTTAGTTTGCATCAAAGGTCAAAAGAAGTATAGAAGAACTGAATTTGCCTGTATATAGCGTTGGGTTTTGCTTTTGTAATGTTCGCATGACCTAATTAAACTAAACTGTCACTGTACAAACTTTCAAAAAATCATTCAGTCGTTGATTTAGTTATAAAAGAAATTCAAATTATTTCGGTGTTCAAACACCATCTTAATGTTAAAGTTAATTTACATAGTGTCAATTCAGTTATATAAATCTAACTGTTATAAAACTACATTTGTAGTTATGAAACACGTTTTAATCAAATCAGAATGAATTTTCTTCGTTTTAAATGTACTGTATTTATGTAGGCCTACATAAGTAAATCTTTCAAGGAGGTTCTTGATAATGCCTTAATAGGATTTATCAATTTTTAATAATTAGTCAGTAATACAGTCTGAAATAATAAGTAATCTCTTTATTCTTTTCAATAGTATACAAGACGCATTTCTGTAAACAGACTTTCTCATTTTCGCTTTGAAAATATCAAAAGTACTTCTTTCGCACGCCTTTTCTTTGATAAATACTATCAATGACCAAATCTCGCTTGTTAACGCAGCGTCATAACGCATATCTCCAACAGCAAAACGGTATCTGATAAGACATGTACACAAACATTGCCATTCTGTGACAAATGCCAGCAATGAAAATGCATTTGAACAGTAGATATTATGTTACTATTATGCCCGGAAATGATATTTGTACTGTCAGGATATAAACATCGGTTTTTTTTTTAAATGCCAACCCTATGTTACATATGGACTACTTATCACATATAAAATATATCAAAGAAATGTGATGAAGGATTAATGGAATTCAAACCCGCTTAAATATCCAATTGCAATGAGTGGACTATCACCGAATCAAGCATAGAAAAAGAACTGCGTAGCCAACAGATATTATTAGTTACACTTCTTGTTGGTGACAGGATACGGGATATACGCTGTCGAGGAAATCCATATCAGGCGAGAGTATCCCGTATCCTGTAACCAACAAGCAGTGTAACGATTTTATCTTGCCGACTACCCTTTACTTACATGCTATAATCTAATTTTTTGTAAATTAACAAAACGGCAGCCATTTTTTTAAATCAAAATTCATATCTGAAATGTACGTACTAGCAGGATATGGAATATATCCTGTCTCCACGTGACGTCTATTGACCAACAGAAATGCAAGAAACTTGTAGGAGGCAAGATAGGATATTCTCTTCCGCTAAGTATGCATATTCGCAGTCTGGCTACCGACTAGGTGATCTTTTTATTTCTTTTGACATTATTTCTCTTATATATTCTGACCAATCTTTCGTGGCTCTGATTATCTAGAGAAGACAAGGGAAATAATTATACAAAATTAGAAAAGCCTCAGGAATTATCTCCTGTGAACAAAACACAGAGTCTGAACACAGACTAGCATATTCAAGATTATTTTGTCACGAAGTTCAGAATATATATTAGACTGAAAGTCCAATGCTCTAATGTAAGATAAGCGATGTCTCTGATATTGCTACGTCCCGCAGTAATAAAATACTAGAAATGACTTTTGTGTTAGATTCCAGCACTTTTAAGCGTGATGACTTCCAAATAAAAAATCAGTCTACGCAGGTCTAGTCACAAGTAGCCCAACTATAACGAGTCCTTATCTTTTTTTCTTTTCCTTCTACAGAAACCTTAACACTCCTTTTTCTTTTTCTATAGCAGAGATAGTTCTTGAATATAGAAAATCTGTCAAAGTCTATAAGATGTTGAAATTAACCTATCAGGTAAATGGATTGTACATATAAATAATAGTTAGATTTAGTGGGGTTCTGCCTTTACACTATTGTACACAACGGCTTCTCGTGTTTATTCGGCTTAAGTTATGGCATAACTTACAGGGCATCAATTTCCATAAATAAACAAAAGCTGAAAACATATCACAACAATTCAGGTCTCTTATATTGTTTATATATTTGCTTTGTCGACTTACGAAACTAGAGCATAATCCGGGACAAAATTATGTCTAACTAAGATTGTTTGTTTTCATGCTCTTTCATTATTAGCTATGTAGCTCTAGTAGTGCTTAGCAAACTCACCTTGATAAAATTCATACATTTTTCTTATTTGCATAGCTCCATTTGTTTGATTTAGTAGGGACAAAACTTCGATACAGCTCTTGTTCCTACTGTGCTTAAAATCCGTCATGGTGACTTTGGTATCAGAGATACACATCTTAAATTGATACAATCTTACTTGACTGATATGACAATGAAAGTGGTTGTCGGTAATATAACCCTTCAAATTTGGAGTCCCACAGGGAAACTGCGCTGGTGTTGTCATTTTACCATGTATATTGCTGTCTTGAACAAAGTTGTTCAGAAATACCCATCTGAACTTTATGGATTACGATGTCTGAGTTACAGTTGAAAATGAGTAACATTTTTAACAATCAAAAAGCATATCTGCTTAAATATTTCAAACCTTAACCTACTGTCAACACTTGAAAGGTCGATTCCGTAATTTCACGTTATATTATTGAAACCGTTTTATACGTGACTGCATGAAACTCGTTCTGCTGTTTATATACATACTGATGTGCCATTTTATTCTATTTGATTCGATCAGATAACTGATTTTAGGAATGGAATTATGTTTATTCTTTATCACATTGTATCAGACATGTTTTAATTTTAGGTGACTCTTTACTTTGCTTAAGATTTAGCATTACATTTTGAGAAACAAATTCAAACAACACCAAATCATAGAAAGAAAAGGTTATTTCACATGAAAATTGAACAGCATATAACTTTGAACATGTATATTACTCTACACAACAACTGTCAGTTTACTGATATATACATTGAATTCCAGAAAAGGGCTACATAAAGGGACCATTTTCAAAGAACTGTTACATATCTTCGTTTCGATGCATTTGCAATAATGTCCTCGTGCTGAAATCACATAACTAGGTTGAACATAGTTTTTAGCAATTGTTTATTTTTGTTTCTTTACAAATGGTATCCATTTTTAAAGGGGGACAACTTTTCGAGAATATTTCAAGTATCCAATGTAAGGGACATGTAATGGTCTGGTATATTGTTGGTAAAAATGTTGTTCGTTTATCAAATATTTCTGTGTTTTGAAGATATACTCCTAAACCTTAAATGGCTCAAATTTTGATATTGAGGGTGAAGTACGTATATCTCTAGGAAAATTTGAAAACGGATGGTTTTGTTGATAAGTTTAGAGTTTCGTAGCATGGTGAACCCTCTTTTTTATAAAACATTAATCTCGTTCTGAACATATTCAGACACAGTTTTCAGAAAGAAAAAAATGATTAACTAAAGTTATTATAAAGAAAATAAAAATAAGATAAATTCAACATCTAATATCGAACAGATGCAAGTCTTCTCTCTAGCAAATCAATACTGGTTTAAGTAGACACGTGACATACCACGCGCAGTCACATTATACTGCATCGGGTTTACCAGTCCTAGCGAGGAATTTACTAGTACCATTTTTCACGACTTTTGTATGTCGTGGCCAGGGGCCGAACCAAGGACCCCCTAACTAGAAGCTTGCGATTTTATTATAAGACTCAATGAAACCGAGTATGTGATTATTTTGCTTGATTGTGTTTTATGCTTCGTTTTTCGCGTCTGTTTCAGCATTTTTTTTAGTCATATAAACGACGCTGTCTTCTTGTTGGCGCAATGCCCTACTTTACAGTGTTCACTCACGTGAAATGCACGCCGAAGCCACGTTACATGTTGCCCTATACAGTCAAATTATACTGACACCAGGTTTACCAGTCTTAGCAATATCCTCTTAATGCTGAATGCAAAGCAAGGAGACTACTAGTACCATTGTTCACGTCTTTGGTATGAAGGCGCAATGGAGCGAACCCATGACCTCACGTACTCGAAGCGAGCGCTCTACCACCAGGCTACCGAGACGGTTGATCTGTGAATAGCTATGCTTTGAATTTATTCAGGTAACTCTGAAAGATTAGTTTGTATTTACGTAACAGCCGGCAATATATCAGATAAATTGTGTTGGTATATGTTAAAACCGTATGAAATTAATTTAGTAGCTGAACAAAAGCCTTTATCTAGGAGGTATACTGTTGTGTATCTATCATTACCTGGAAAATATAGTAGAAATTGTTATTGTTAGTTGAATGCGTTAGAACATGTTCCCATTTGAAAAACAAAGATTTGTAAAAGTAGGATTGATTTGTTTTACATTCACAGGCAAACATGTACATCTACAACTATATGAACAAAAAACGTTAAAGAAACCAACACCAGCTGCATTTATTTTGTCGGTATTTATAGTTTATTACTTTATTTAGTTAAGATTATTATCCTTTGGAAGCAAAATACACAACCTAGCAAAACAATCGCAGTCTCGATTGGGTCTGTCCCGTCAATTGCTAAAGATACCTATCAGTGACTAGCTCATCGTGGCCTAAAACATACTTCCTTCTTGACTATTGTTTACGTTTAGACGTTCACAATAAGCGCATGTTTATTGGCTAAATAAAATGAAAAACAAAATCCTGTAACTACATTACAGGCTTAAAAAGGTAATGAAAATTGCCCGTCGGTGCAGAGGTAATTGCAACCTGTGAATGGAAAAGATGACGTTGTGTACTCGATTTATTTTGTTCTGTTTGCTTCTTCTTATCGCAGGCAGTCCATCGGAACAACAAAATGGTAAGTTAGTTTTTTGATTTTATAAAAAACAAATCACTATTACAAAAAATATATTTCCGAACGATACTTATGTGAAGAAAAGTTAAAAAAATAAATGAAAGTAAATATCTTTAAATTTGTATAACATGATTTATGTTATGTTTGTGGGTAAAGTTGTCTTTGATGATAATAACATTTTCGCTTGACATTTTGCTACAATATTATACTTTCTTAGTAATATCACACTTTACTCCCATTGGAAATAATTGAGCCGCACCATGAGAAAACCAACATAGTGCGTTTGCGACCAGCATGGATGCAGACCAGCCTGCGCATCTGTGCAGTCTGGTCACGATCTATGCTGTTCGCTTTCAAAGCCTATTGCAATTGGAGAAACCGTTAGCGAGCAGAATGGATCCTGACCAGACTGCGCGGATGCGCTGACTGGTCTGGATCCCTGCTGGTCGCAAACGCACTCTGTTGGTTTTCTCGTGGTGCGGCTAATATGTTCAATTGACAAAATTCAGCTTTTCAAGCAAAATATTTAATCATCTGATAAAGTAGGCCATTTAAATTGCTTTTCAAATTCGTTTATAAATGTACAAACCGATGAAACAGCTGCAAATGCGGATTTAACCGTCACAGTAACAGGCATTAAAGAAAGGTCCTTTTCGCGTGTCAGTGTGTGTTGCTACTGATCCCCGTTTGTGTCACCGTTCGAAGGTTCATACTGCCATACTGATTTGAAATGGATAAGTGTATGCATAAGGAAAGAGTATATGATATTGTATAAGACAAAGTATCCACAGAAATTCTTTGTTATAAATCTAATTCCAAATTCAACAACGTTTAATTAATATCTTTTACAAGTAGCTTGAAATTATAACATTTCATCAGTTTCAATATGTTATCAAGAAAAAGCATAAATTGTCAGATTTGTGTGTTCCATTTTAAAACTTATAGTTAAATGCTTTCTCGGTCACATACCAAAACCTGTACATTAAGCAGCACGTAAGTGCTAATGTCATTTTTCTTAAACATATTTTATTAAAGCAATAAAAGGAGCATTTACAAAATAACTATTAAAGAATAGTGAAAACAATTATGTTAGCTTACGGTTATCCTCCGCCTTAACAAAGATTTAGTTCATCTGTCGCGGTCTTTGAGTCAAGTCACATTCCAGATATTTTTTTATTGTATAATATTTAGCGAGTATAAACGGGGTCACCCATTGGGGCCTCAAAAAATATATATATATATATTTAGCGAGTAATGTAAAAACAGTAAGGATACACTTTAAATACATTCTCTGTTCTTACGTTTACAATCTTTTGATAATAAGTTGAGCGGAAGAATCTGAGTGTTTTCATCCAAAAGTGGTTTGATCGGACATAAAAAAAGAAATGTAGTGACATACAATATTGATACAAAAACTATTAGAAATGAAATCTATTATGAAAGTATGTAAGTGTGAAAATATGAAGATAACTTCCTCTTTAAACTTTTACAGCTACAAAACATAATTTCACCAAAGTTTCAAACTGCGCATATTATATTATCTATCTAAAGAATCTGTTTGTATTTGTAAGAAAACAGGGAAACGAAAACAATAATATAAAAATTTCAGTTCTTAAAAGAAAAGATTGTATAAGAATAGTTTACAACTAAAGATGCCACAGATAAAACTTGTTTATTTTCCTGATGGCATTGTTAAAATGACGCTCTTTATCTCACGTTTTTGTTTGACACATTCATTATTATAGATATTCGTACAATGTACTTGGGTTTAAATGTATTTGAGTTTACGCACGTGCAAATAAAACCATATTACTTTAAAATTTTACAAAAGAATAAAAAACAAAACATATAACATATGTACATCTGGTTGTAAGTTTATATTACAAGGACAAGTTTATTTTATCTTGACAATGAACCAATAAATTGCATTAAAGGAAATAGAACAAGACAGATTACATGAATCTGAATCGCCTTACCTACCTTAGGCGCAGAAAATACAACCGACTATTACGCCAGGCCGCTGAACATATATGAGCCGCACCATGAGAAAACCAACATAGTGCGTTCGCGACCAGCATGGATCCAGACCAGCCTGCGCATCGCTTTCAAAGCCTATTGCAATTAGAGAAACCGTTAGCGAACAGCATGGATCCGCAGTCTGGTCTGAATCTATGCCGGTCGCAAACCCACTATGTTGGTTTTCTCATGGTGTGGCTCATATACTGTTGTGCAGTGTGATGAAATAATTAAGTTAGCAAGTTGATCTTTTTGTACTGATTGATAAGTACATCTATTTGGATTTATTTCAGTTTGCGAGTTTCAGAAAGAGACAGGGCCTTGTCTAGCATCTGAGCAAAGATACTATTTCGACAAGGATTCGGGACTGTGTAGACGCTTTACGTATAGTGGGTGTGAAGGCAATGGGAATAATTTCGAAACCTATGAAGAGTGCAGAAAAGTTTGCGGATGCATAGCTCCTACAAAAATCGGAAGATGTAGGGCATTGTACCATCGCTATTATTTCAACCAGGAGAAAGGGGAGTGTTTTAAGTTTGCTTACGGTCTATGCGGCGCTAATGAGAACAACTTCAGGACTAAATCAGAATGTTTGGAGACATGTGCATAGAAGATTTTGCGTAAACTTTTACACTAGTTTTTATAAAACATTGATTCATATTACGTTTTAACCTTTCATATTCTTGATCATGATTACAAAGCTTTTAAACGTTTTATAATGAAAATACCATGTGTAGCTATCGGAATGCAAAATATATTTTTCAATAAAATATAAAAGACAAAAAATGCATAAGATATATGAAATTGAAAATAAATGTATTCTACCGTGTATTGTTTATCTTTCGGATTCTTAACACCAGGTGTTCATGACCTATGAATTCAAATCGTTCAGGTTCAGTCCTCGGTAAGGCTTTCATTTGCAGAATGAAATTTAAGAAAGTTGTTTAGAAGTAGAAGATGCAATCAAACAGAATAATAACACACTCAGTTAAATTGAATCTTTTCACTAGAGGCTTTATAATTATTAAATGGGTAGCACCCGTCATGCCCTCTGGTATCGGCTTTAGTGTAATTCTATTTTAAGATATGTCGAATGGACTCAATGATCAAATAATACCAAACAATATAACACCTCTGACTTCAAGTACAGTGAGACATTGTACATCCTCCATAAGGCAATTACTCTGGAGGCAAAGAAACCTCACAGCTGGTAAACGAACGGTCAGTGGTTTTACCTAGGCACTCGTTCGTGCGTAGCGCGGTTCATTTGCAGGAAGTCCCAAAGTGGTTCATACCCGTGTAAATGCAATAAGATAGCAATCAATTCGTATATGGATTCCAAATAAAAATTTATAAAATCCGGAAAAGTATACCAGAGCACGCAAATACTTCATGTCAAGAGATGTTGTGACCAAATGTTCTTTTTTTGTAGACAAGTACCGAGCATTATTTACATTTTGTCTACACGCATAGTTTTAATAGTAACGCAGGATTAAGTGTGAGAGAGCAGATCGATACTATATTTATAATCAGATTTCCATTGGTCTACACGCTATTGACACGGGTCGAAGCCGAAAGCATATATTGATCTGTTCGAAAATCATGATTACTGACGTCATATTAATAGCAAAGTCGTTAATATATTACATAACTTTTAATTAACAAGACCTTCGAGAATAAAGCAATTGTGTTTAGAAATAGCCTTTTCTTTACAGGCGCTTTGTCAATAAAGTAAGCCCATTCAAAGAAAATGTGTTTAAATAATATTTGACAGTCTGCTATTGCCAGTAAAACTATGATAATGATGACCCTACATCGATTTTCAACGTGTTCCATAGAGTCATCTATATAAGGAAAACTAGAACCCCCGGCGTCGGTGTCTTTGCGTTTTTGACAAATTAAAACAGCTTTTAACAATTGTTTTAAAGGGCACGTAATGAACACTGTGAAATGGCTGGAAGTTGGCGATAGATAATAAATCTTGCCATAGCATGAACGTTTTGGTTATTGATATATGTAGAATTTACCCGAGCAGACACAAAAAATGTCTTAAATCGACTGAGGGTTTTGGTATCCGCTTTTAGCAAATCAAATGGAGAAATACAAAATGTAAGAATCCAAAAATTCATTCAGACCGAAACTACACGATTTATGTAAGAAATAAAACAAAAAGTGAGTGTATTTTTTTGTTGAGTTTAACGTAGCACTGACACAGTTATAGGTCATATGGCGACTCTAGCTTTGAAGGTGGAGGAAAATCCCAAGTGTCCCTCCGTGAATTGATCAATCATGGGTGACACCTGGGTAAAACCACCGAACTTCCGTAAGCCGGCGGGATGGCTTCTTAACATGAAGAATTCAACGGCCCGAGTGAGGCTCGAACACACGTCGGTGACGGGCAGGTGATTCTATGTCAGAGGCCTTAATCACTCAGCCATGGAGGCCCCTTGCGTATTCTCCACTGTCCCTTCTATTACATTTCAACTTAGACCGCTGGTAGATAATTAATCTTACTACAACATGGATAACTATTTCGTTATAGATATAATTGATACACTTACTATGGAGAAATTTGATGTTCTTTTGGAAACAGGTCAATTATATTTTGCCATTTTGCATCGAAAGAAGGCATTTGTTTTTCTCGCCTAGATTATCGATAGCTACTCTACATGTCCTTCCCCTGTCAATTTAATCTCTTCCGTTGCTACCATATCCATCACTAGTGATGCAAAAGATTGAACGAATTTTATACAGATTTTAAAGGCAACATAATAACAGAATAATTTGTACTGGTTAAGTGTTGACTGCGTGATATATAAACACAGAAAATAATTGATTCCCTTTACGTTTTTTGTTGTTGCTTTAATTATGGTGAATTGTGGTAACACATGATATGTATACTTAATGGTTAATTTTGACTATTTGTAGTAAAAAACAAAGACAAATATCAAACAGGGAATGCCACGCACCAAAAACGCAGCCTCCCCAAAACGAAACCTACAGCACGCAGATGTGCACACCACACGCACACACACACATACACGCGCACACACACACAAAGCCAATACACCACAAACACACACACACATGCGCACAGTGGGGCACCGCCTTGGAACGGTCAGTGGCAAAAACACCACTGGGGAGCTTAAACCGGTTTATGGTGCGCACCCAACCTCACTCTTACCCCCACCATGTTCCAAAGACACGGGACATTGTAAATAAAAGCAATCCCCTCCAGAAGAATCTCTAACACACGTAATGGAAACAAAAAGGCATGGCATGTAAAACACAAAAATGCTCGTGTATAAATACATGTATATAAAAAGCAAACCTTTAGAACCAAAAACGTATGTCAGAAGACAGAGCAATAAGAGAAACACCCTTAAGGGCCCGACGAACAGGCCAGAAGACAGATATCAAAACAGTTCAGTCCTGGTAGGATTTAAAAACTGCTTATCATAGAGTCCTCCCCCTCTTCCGTCAGACACAATCAAAGAGGAAAGCGTAGTGTCCAACTGTAAACGGGTTGAACACTAAATATGCGGTATGTCTCAAAACAGTTGGGTCGTAACCTCTTTTAATAAAACGTTAAACTTGACTCCAGTATCACATTATTTACATTTACAGTGTTTAAAGGGGGAGCGATGGTCTAGTGGTAAAGGTATCGGCCGCGTAACCTGGATACTGTCTATCCAGGAACATCAACAAAATACCAACTAAGTGAAGTAGTTTCAAACATTGAGTGATTTGCCTCATCCCTGCAATCAGTTGAAAATCATTGGTACGCGAATTATTAAGGCAAAATAGGAAAATGTATAGGTCTAAATCAACGGCATTGCGCTGGTATTAACATTGGACATCGAAAATATGTCAGCTGGACTAACACGTAATCCCCTCAGAGATTGCTGAAGATATGCAAGGCGTAGGCACATCCCTGGATCATACATCCATATCTTGTGTTATGTACATGTCATTCCCTATTAAGGAATATTGGCGACTCATTGTTTACGGAAATCGACTTCCATTTATATTTCGACCTCTTCAGATCGTTAAACACATCATTTAAGTTGTGTTAATGTACTGTTTAATTTTTAAGCTGGAACATGTCGGCTACTCCGGCCGCTTTATTATCTTTGGGTATTGTTAAATCATCCTTTAGATATTGTGCCTGCTTTTTTAAGTTTATCTTTTGGCATTTTCTCTGATATATAGGCCCCATAACCTCAGATCTCTCTTTAAATTCCAGTTTTTTTTTAGTTCTGCCCATTGTGTTTTCATTTATATGTGCTCATAGACATTATCCTCAGTATATGAAAAAGGTGCTCATTTTGTCTTCTTACAATATTGTGAAAGGTTCTGACTAATGGCAACATTTAAAGAACCCAGCCGCAAAATACCACACTCCGCATTGAAATAGAGGAATGTATAAATATATACAAATGTACTCTGGCTGAACACATGTATACATAAACACAAATTCATCTAAAACTTAAAACAAAAGAAGTGCTAGTAATAACAAACAGACACAAACATACATAAAGAAGGAACACATCAGGCCACCGCAATGGAAATGTCGGCGGCAGAACCATAATTTGGGAGTTTTTCGTCATCTTGTCATCGTACAATCGCGTCTTCATCAACGTGCCTTTGCCTCATCACCAGTGGGCCTTGTCAGGATACGAGTTATATGACCAAGGGAAGTGCCTACGCTTTTAGTATTTTGAACAATGAAATGGGTCTAATCGCTAAGGTGACTATGTCTTAGACTAGCTGACAAACGATGTAGAATGTCCTTTGTTAAAACGTATAGCTGGTGAGACCAAATATCTCATATATAAAATTTTCATCCGGCTACCTTGCCTAAATGATTCGTGTACCAATGAATCGTAAATGATTTCAATTATGAGCTAGATAATTTCAGGAATCAGGCAAAAATCACTCAATGTTTCAACTATTATTCTTCAACTAAAAATCAGCAGCTTTAACTCCTATAGGCTGGAGATACTATACTTGACTGTGTCGAAATTCCCATCAGACAATTTCTTATAACAACAACGTACGAGTCCTATCGCATAGTTGCTCAGCCTGTGTTCTCTTAAATTAAAGCTGCAACTCAATGAGATTGCCCTGAATCCTGGATGCTCAGCGCCTATATGCTATCACTTATAGCATTCAACTACACATATAGTTATAACCCTGATGCCTTGGCTGTACTTCGCCAATAACGCTGAACCTCGACTTTAAGCTGGAACTCTCCTATTTCCTCATAGATCACCAAAACCTATGTCTTTGCTTCAGCTTTCCGATGCTCAGCCTAAATTTGCTATCGTCTATAGCATTCAACTACCCTTGAGGTAAAACTCCTATGCGCTGGCCCTATAGCTCGAAACCTTGTTGAAATTCTCTTCTTTAGTCTATGAACAATAACTTCCACATCAAGGTACTGGGATAAACAAGCAAATTCGATGAATTGGAATCCCCCGCCGAAAGGGTCAGAGTTGAGGAACAGCAAAAAAATATATCCAGCAAAAAGTTAAGAATGTTACCAAGAAGCAAATAATTTCATTAGTCAAAATCAAATTAAAAGAAAATGAATGGTTTGTTTGGGTGGGGCTGGGGGGTGGGGGCGGGGGGGGGGCTGGGTGGTGGGGGTGGGGGGGGGGGGGGGGTCCAAGGTAAGGTGGTGACCAGGTGTAGGTACACAACATCACATGTTTATAATAAATGTTCATGGAAAAGAATGAAAGAAGTTTAATGAAATTCTTCCAATTGGCTGGTTTGTTATGTACAGATCTGTGGATTTTTAAACAATTAAAGGGCAATAACTATATGGAAAATTGACCAATCGAAAAAAAACCTTGAAGGGCATCGTCGCAGTATCTTGGTTCATGTCCGTTTCAAGTTTGATGAAATTCTACCTGCTAGTTACTGAGAAATGGCTGCAGACGGACATTTTTCATTAAATCAAGGGCAATAACTCTGACGGAAATTGACCTATCAAAAAAACTTGACGGGCATCAGCACAGTATCTTGGTTCATGTGTATTTCAAATTTGATGAAATTCTACTTGTTAGTTACTGAGAAATAACTGCAGACGGACATTTTTTATTAAATCAAGGGCAATAACTCTGAGGGAAATTGACCAATCAAAACAAAAAAATGACGGGCATCATCGCAGTATGTTGGTTCATGTTTATTTCAAGTTTCATGAAATTCTACCAAGTAGTTACTGAGAAATGGCTGCGGACGGACGGACGGACTGACGGACGGACAACGCCATTTCAATACCCCCCTCCCGATTTCATCGGCGGGGGATAATTATTAGTTGAATCCTCGATGTGTCTTCTTCCATCGCTGGATACCGAATCATCTCACTGTCCTCCATCTACCTATTGACAGCTTTAGCAAAACGACCCTAATAGGACACCATAATGTTAATCCTTTTCTGCAGAGGTATCAACTAGAATTTTTTTTTTTAATAAGGCAATGTTTCTGTGACGATACTTAGTAATCTTGTCTACGATTTTATTAACATAGATCACATATTTTCAGTTGCAGTTCTTTAAAAAGTGCAAAATTTCTACAGATTTAACATTATCTATTGATGAAAAAGACCGTTTAGAAAAAATATTTTGCATTTCAAATTAATGACACTTTCCTGACAAATATTATTTTTGATGACAACATATCAAGTTTGACAAATTTGATAAGTTTATTTATATAATTTCCAGAAGGTTTTGGACCCACGGGGACATCGTTTGTTTGTTTTGGGTTTAACGCCATTTTTCAACAGTATTGCAGTCATGTAACGGCGGGCAGTTAACCTAACCAGTGTTCCTGGATTCTGTGTCAGTACAAACCTGTTCTCCGCAAGTAACTGCCAACTTCCCCACATGAATCAGAGGTGGAGGACTAATGATATCAGACACAGTATCGTTTATCAAATACGCCCCGCCCGAGGATCGAACTCGCGACCCCGAGATCCGTATACCAACGCTCTTACCTACTGAGCTAAGCGGGCGGGCTGGGACATTGTTTGTATAATACAATTATGTAATACATTTGGCGACATAAATAGACACATTTCTGTTTTTATTATCTACATTGTGTAAATGATCCGTTTTAGTAGAAGACTTTGTACAATGACTTGTAATGACTTGTGTTTTGCATTTCAATAAAATGACAAGATAGAGCTCGCAAACGTCAATGTAAATGCATCTTAAAACTTACGAAGGCACTATGAATGATACAAAATCATGATAACTAAATATTGCAATTCGAGTTATCACATATTCAAGTATAACTCGTTCTGAATAACCAATATCAACCGTAACATTAAATTAACCCTCGTTTTATACAAAAATAGAACAGTTATTCATTCGGACTGATGGCCATCATATTTGGCACTTAACTCACCTAATATCAGTTCATTCTTCCTTTGCAAAGAACATAATTATACAATAAATGCAAAAAATCTCTAGCAAATACTAAAACAATAGATAAAATTGAACAAGATAATTTACATTAATATCATTAGGGGGTAAAATGTAAAAAAGAATATGTCATGCATGCCCACTGCATTTAGTTTGCAGGTTATCAGGAAATGTAAAAAAGAATATGTCATGCATGCCCACTGCATTTAGTATACATGTTATCAGGAAATGTGACATAAAAAGAGAAAAGTAATAACGACATTATTGTATAAGGAGATTCAATTAGTTCTTAATTTCTTGATTTAATTACCAAAAGTGAATTACTGAATGAAAAATATCATCGGAGCAGAACATAACGATGATATGCACAGCTACACTTCATACCTTTGGTGTAAAGTTTCATGAAGTTCAAGCACCTGTTCAGAAGTTGCGCTGACAAGGTTTCAAAACAAAAATAGATTGGAATACCAGTTTAAAATAATTTCAATGGATCATTGTGCAAAGTGCAATATTATTTATTCTAACACGACCAGAAAAGTATTAAACAAAAAAAGACTGGAAATTGTGTGCTATTAAGAAACAATTCACTCTTTGTACGTCACAATTATTACGTCATAGCGTCAAACGTCATAGCGGCGAGATGGAAAAGAAACCCACAGAAACAATGTACAGTATATAAAAATCCTTGGTGACATGTTAGACTCGAAATGATAAAACTCAAATTGAATAAAATCATTGTTAGAGTTTAGATACGAAGGGGGCGCATTACAAAATATGTATAAAAGACTAAAATTAAATAAATCAATCTAATTAGAATCTACACCACGCATTTTTTACATATCAAACAATGTTCGTTTTGATAAAGTCAGTACCAAAATGAACGTTTTGGCACATAGGTCTTACGAAAAAGTATAACAATTAAGAGGTATATGCTCTCTACTTATCAATAACTTCAAATATTGCAGTGTTAATCTTTAAAGTTTGAAATTGATGTTAATGGTTTTAAAAATTGTTCAGTATATTTACATACATCTGCGTGAAAATGGTTTCTTATCACACTAGAAACATTTTCCAGAATGGTTAGAAAACAAATATAAAACCAGGAGTTTCAACTGCCCATTGGAAAAATATGTCTTCACGTTTTTTTTGCAGTGTTGTGAAAATTTATATTGGCCGTAATTAGAGACCAATGACCATTTCTAGCGGGTAGCTAACTATACGAAATAAAATGTCCATACTTTATAAAACCCTGAAGACAGAAATAAATAAAATGCCCATACTTTATAAAGCCCTGAAGACAGAAATGGTACAACAAAGGAAATAGTCTTTAAACATTATAAAAACAAAATCTGTAAGGAATGCTCCGATTCTCGATTACGATTTGTGTTAAGTATATAGTTATGAAATTAATGTGGATTGATTAAATTGAAAGAAACACACCATACTATACAAACCTTTGCCCATTCAATGTAGTGGACCAGTATAATTTTTTATCGTTGTCTTGAAATGAGCGGACTTTAAAATGATGTCCTGTACAGATGTCAAAACTTACGAAAGCTTATAAATCATTGGAAATGTTCAAATTTAGTGTAACCTAAATCAGTCTACAGGATTTCTATGGAATATCGCAATGGGAAAAGTTAACAAAGGTTTCAAAATCATATCAGCATTCGGATATCTTATCAGTTTTGTTGTTTACGATGATAAAGCAAAATTCTTGAACCTATTTCTATGCACACGAGCACATGCAAAAAAAAAATGAAAATCTAATCGCCTGTGCTATGAGATTCATCAATCTCCTAGTACAAATGGTTGTTTAACAGAAATGAAGGTAATCACAATTAAATCAACAATTAGAGGATCAGCTCCAAGCAATTTTGAAATTTTTCTTCAGAAGTTCCGTTTGGTAAATCCATAATGCCTTCAGATCAACCCTGCATTTAGCAAACGCTGTTCTGTCAAGTAGTTTCTCCATATCAGCCTGTTATGAAAGATTGCAATCAGTGACAGCGTTATACACGGGAAACTGGAAATATGTGAAAAGAAAACTAAGGAAAAGGTGAAGTTACTGTTTTTCTTTTTACATGAACAATTGTTTAAGAACAGTACATTAATGAAATATTTTCAGCTAACCTCAACACATGAACCTTATGACCGTATTTGTTACACTCGCCTTCTAATATTATACATAGCCAGTTACTGACCATGTAGCTCAGTCGCTCATCTACTAGCCTGACATGTAGACAGCTTTCGACCGAGTAGTTTTAGCCTTAATCTGGCCGTGTTGTTTTGACGCCCGCCTACTAACCAGGTATGCTGCGAGCTACTGGCCATGGTGTTTTTACACTCGCCTATTCACCTGATATGTGGCCAGCTACTAACCAGGCTGTTTTACGCACGCCTACTAACCTGATACATAGCCTACTAACCTGATATATAGTTAACTATTGACCATTTTGTTTCACCACTCGCCTACTGGCCCGATATATAACCAGTTACTGACAATGCTGCTTTTACGCCCGCAAATAAACCTGATAGATAGCCAGCTATTGACCATGTTGTTTTAACACCTGTATACTAATCTAAAGCCTACTAACACTAACTTGATATATTGCTAGTACTTACCATATTGTTTAACGCTCGCCTATTTAAATGATATATAACCAGCTACTACTCATGCTCACCTATGGCCTGATACTGAGCATGTTATATTTACCCTCTCCATATAACCTTATTAAAGTAACGTGTTACTGACGATGTTGGCTTTTGCTCGCCTCCTACCTTATATATAGCCAGCTACTGACCATGTTGCTCTTATGCTAACCTTCTAACTTGATATGTAGCTAGTTAATGACCATATTGTTTTCATGCTCGCCTTCTAGCCCGACTGAAGCAAGCTACTGACCATATCGTTTAACGCTCACCTAAAAGCCTGACATATAGAACCCCTTTAAACCGAAAGGCCTTGTGACCGAGCGTTTTGTCCGGTTAAGAGGGATATCCAGTGTAGAGGGATTCTATCAATGCTATAAACTAAGATATTTCATTGTAACTTTTATCTAAGTTATTTCTATACCTTTATTTCTAACTTAATGCATTTGTGAAAAAGGAAATAAATAAATTATTATTCAAAATGATTTATTTATTTTACATACATAACGGACAATCACAAACGGACAATTCAAGCACTCAATGTTTCTGGTTTATTAAAGACCGGAGACATGTTCCATAGAGATGAGTGAACATTCAGGGTATTTTAAAGACATACACACAAATGGAGTCCAATTACTAGATGACCTGGTTCATCTGTAACTAGGGGCATAAGTTAAAAACTATTTTGGCGTTTGATTATTTACCGATAAACAATGAAGAACAGATAACAATGGACAAACCTGTAAAACACATGCATGTTATCTACTGATCAATAACTAATCTCAGTTAATTTAATTTAGCAAAATTAATTGCTTTTCACACATTTCAGTTGTCAAAATTTCAATGCAAAAAGTCCTTCAAGCGGCTTGGTAACTTGCAACTCTCTCCTTAAATCGGCCACATGCGGTCTAGCAAGATTTTAGCCTCCAATTTTTATACATCAAAAATATCAAGACAAGCTACAAGATACAAATTTTATTTAAAGTCGGTGTTACATATAATATAGACAACATTAGCTATGTATAGCTACTGACCGACACGGAGGGGTATTTTAATATAGTTTTATATCATTATTTGTGTAGAAGTCACCCAGTATCCGGTAAGGAAGGAGTAATCGGTTTTCAGGGATTAAATGTATAAGAGAATATTCGATACCGGACGAAACGTCCGATTTTGAGAAGAATCCGGTTTTTAGGGGGACCGGTTTGGAGGGGTTCTACTCTATCTTGCTGCCGAATTTGTTGAGTTTACGCTGGCCTACTTATCAGATAAGTAACCTTCTGATTTGATATGTAACAAGCTAATGATCTTGAACATTGCTCTTACGGTCACCTACAAACCTAATATATTAGCCAATTGTTGATCATCTTGTTCATACAATCGCTTACTTCTATATAATAATGTTGTTTTTAATTTCGTCTTCTTATCTGATATATACACTACTTACTTTATATGTTATTATATAGCCAGCTGTTGATCATGTTGTTCTTGCGCTGGCGTAAAACCTGATACATAATCATGTTGTTCGTACGTTTGCCTTCTAATCTGATAACTATCCTATTAACCCGATATATGGCAGCTACTGACCAAGTTTTTACTTAAAAAGTAAACTAAAACAATGTACTTTTGAAATACCTTTTGTTCTCAATATCCTGTAGATCTTGTGTACATGTACATCCTCAGATTAAGATACTTACTTTACAATGGTAAGCTTAAATAGTACAATCATGAATCAATCTCAATCACACATTTTTAAACAAAAGCATACTTAATTAGTGATTCACATGTTTTAAACTGAATGTTCATTCAATATGAATGTTGATTCAATGTGTTTTACCATGAATTTGGTGTCATTATCCATGTGCTTCGTTCTTCCAATTACAACGTTGATTTTAGATAGGAGGTCTGTGTCGCCACCAAGCTTCTTACATATATCTCTAGACAAAAGTTAAAAGGGAATGGGTTTTGAAAGAGCTTAAGAAATGGTGTATTTTGGAGAATAAAAACATTTCTTTATGCAAATATTCAAGGATGGTCTGCAGAAAGAAAAAAATATTATTAACAATTAACATATAGTAAATCAAATACTAATAAAAAGCGTTTAATTTCGAACAGATACAAGTCTACATTCTAGCAGATCAAGGTAGATAAAACCGATTAAAATATTTTTGTAAAACTACTTACTTCTGTAATTGATCTGCTTTAGCCAGGTAGTCCTTTTCTTCTTCTGTCATTTTCACTGAAACATGAATGTCTAGATTAAAACTAAGGTTTTCAATTACTTGCCTTTACAATACCAGACGAGTGCGAAGTATTGACAGATCTATTATGATAAAGACTCAGTGGAAAGTGTAATTGTTTTGTGAGTATTATTTCATTGAATACTCAGAACTCTTTTTCCCTGTATTAATTTCTTTGATTCTGCTATAATGCAGTTATTTATTCCGTTGACACGTGAACAAATCTAAAGTTCTTCTTGAATTATTGTTGTTTTGTAAAACTTCATTAATTCAACCCGTAGATACCAAACACTATGGTTTGGGTTTTATAAATGACAGGGTCAGTTTCTTGTTACCATAGTATCAGTGGTGATACTCTTATTTATCATTAATATCTATATCATGGAAACACAAAAGAGCAAAGTTTTGTGAGTGCTGGGTCTTTAAAAGCGAGTCTGCTTTTATTTGTTTGTTTCATTTTATACTTCTAGTGCATCTTCTTTGGTTCATTTGCTGAAGCTGTCCCAACACGTATATTGTATGTTATATATGTGAAAAATCCATGCTGTTTCTTTAAAAAAGGAAGATTTGAGAGATGTCTTTATTTGTGCAGATGTAAACAGACGGTTGGTTTTATCCTTAAATAATTTTTATAATATATAAAGGCCATACTTAGAGATTTTTTTTCTGGCTCATATGTGGTATAATGTTGTATAAAAGTACAAATGTAATACAAAAACGCATTTCTGACTGTTATACTGAAAACATTCACTTTATAGAAAGATAACAAAGGTTTGCATCAGTCAATAGATGTTATATTAAATTCTTTCAAATTCACACGGCAACATAATTTTATTTGATAAATATTGCATATCGGCGCTTGGTGAAAACAATAATGTTTGTAGTTACAAGTCGACTACATTTCACTTGAATCTACGAAGTAAAGATGTACAATGTATGCATAGGAACAGCTCTGTTGTCATTAATAGAAAAATGACTTTTAAAGTCTATAAAACTGATTGCAATTCTAGGGCAAATGAGCTAGTGTTTATTCATACTGCTTTGCGTAAAATAAGCAGTAATTACACTAAGCATTAAATGCTCTGTTTTATGAATATCAAATATGTTTGGGATTCACCAAATGGACTGTTTCTATTCATGGAAAGGCGCTATATGACTTAAACAGTGTTGTTGTAAGCTAAAACAAAACAAAGAAATCAGATCGTGCAAAATAAAACCTTTACCTGGGACATGTACAATACTGCACTCCTCGTTGCCTGAAACACAATAAAAAGGGCTTGAAGGAAAATCTTCATTAGCATATCCTTATTGTACGTTAAATGCGTTAGAAAAGATTATTGAACACATATTTCATATGATCTATGTATACTGCTAAATGTGTTTGGAATATTAAATGCTCTATATGGTCAAACGAATCAATACTATCTACATTTATTTGTTTCTATTTAATTCTACGCCTATGTCCTTATAGTAACTTTGCAGAATCACCTTTTTGTCACCATATAGTAAATGAATATGGTGCTGAAGGAGATGGAAGATAGCTGTAACTGGAGACTAAATGTGTTTCAAAAAATAATTTTAATTAAAGTAGCAATACAGTTTGTATGTATCTCAATGTTTGAATGGAGTTGTGCCTTGCATATTATATAAAATTTGTTTTGTTTGTTCAACTCTCAGATGAATCTTTCTAACACACTTTAACAACATACATTTCAGTGAGTCATTCCATGTCGGAATATGCGATGAATCGCAGAGAACAGTGAAGAAAGAAGAGAAATGTCTATATACAGCAAATCACTCTTATGTGTCTATCCATTAACATGATAATCTATAGATGTTCCATTAACTACAAAATTTCTAAATACTCTATGATTCTCTGATTTCATTTAAACTGCTTGCTTCGTGTTTTTAAACTGTTTTCAGCGTGTTTAACAAATCTTCGAATCTGTGATAGGAAGACATTAACGTCACGTAGAATGTAAATAACAAAAAATGTTAGACTGATTCTATATCTAACGTCACACATATAATGAAAATCTTTTAACCGAAACGTAAAGTGAACAAGCAGTTGTCCTTGGAAGAGTTCTTTGTGTTGGTAATAGTCCAATTTGAGAATCATATTTTTCCTCCAATCACAACACAAATATTCACTTACTATTTGCGAAAATCATCGAGCATGACCGATCTCGTGCAGTTCGGCATTCTGATGATGGCTTCAGCTGAGGTCGAAACCGTCAAATAGTAAGTGAATATTTGTGTTGTGATTAGAGGAAAAATATGACAAATTAAACAAGCAGTTGTATTATTAATTATGTTTAGAAGATAAAAATGCTACGATTATCAGCAAACCTAGGTACAAAAAAGTTGGTATTACTTTGTTCATCGTTAGTGTCATATCCACTAGTGTCATGGGTGGGTTTACTTTGAGACGTAGATGCTCTGCCTGGCCAAGTACTGGCAAATTGGTTAGGAACTCTTCGTCCTTCGGTTTCTTTAATCAGAAAACAAACAAAAAAAATCAATTAAAATGTTGTTAAATGATTTTTGCATCAGTAGTATCTCTTGTCTTGTCGATAAGGAAAATAAGTACTCGTGAAGAAGATATTTTAGTCTGGACGGGTATCTATAATTTCTACCTAATGTCTGAAGTGACGTAAGTATGAAGAGAAATGTTTTCAATTATAAACAACTCCATATACTGAGCTTATAGTTAAACTGTGACTGATGTAAAATTGCTTTATAACTCGAATGTTCTGAGAAAAGGTAGAGCTGCTGGACTCACCCGTGCGTCGGCGTTGGCGTCTTGTTTGAAAGGATTGAAACTTCAAAAACGTATTCATTATGGTAATCTGACTTACAATGCACTGGTCCGATAACTGTATTTTGTATTTTACAAGATTATGCCCCTTTTCGACTTAGCAATTTCTGGTTAAGTTTTGTATGTAAGCTGGTATCTCTGTATCCACCAGTTGGAATGCTATGAAACTTCAAACACTTGTTCACATGTTTCATAACTCTGCTTTGCAGTTTTTAACAAATAATATATTATCCAATTTAGCAATTTAAGCTTTAAGCAAGTATCTCAGTACACACTAATGGAAATAGAATGAAACTTCGCCCACTTGTCTACTGTGATGACCTGACATGCACTGTACAGGTTCCATAACTCTGATTTGCAGCAGTTTTACAAAATGATGTCCCTTTTGCGACTTTTATATTCATTCAATAGATAAGGCTGTTGAATAGTCGAGCGTTGCTGTCCTCCGACAGCTCTTGTAATGCATTTTACCATTTTCTAAAGGTTATAATTCCTATCTTGAACATTTTGCGAATTTTCCTGAACAAAGTTAATTATAAACTGTTAAATTAACAAAAACATTCAAGTCCCTGAATTAAATTTACATGTTACTTACGCAAGTTAAATATGTAAAAATTAAGAATTATCAAAGCGAATATATAGGAGAACCTTTAACATTAGAACCGCTGCACATGAAGTTGAAATTCACCAGTCAGACTGTAGCTATTATTGTCTAAAACAAACGCATTTTGGATTGGGATAATTTAATTTGAAAAGAGAACAGTTGAACGCACCTGGAGGCTCAGTTGTGTGCGTAGTAGGATTATGTTGATGAAGAAAGGTTAGTATCTGTTGAGCACTGGGTCTACGTGTTTTTTCCTTTTCCATCATTGCTGAGATAAGATCCTGCATATGCCTGCAATACGGAATTTTAGAACTCTCCACCTGAAAAAAATATCGGAATTGGCCAGTCCTATGGATTATAAGGGAGATAATCGGAAGCGTTACCCAGGACTCGAGAATTTCATTTGACTGCAACCAAACAACATTAAAAAAATTGCTCAAAAACAAACATGATTAGTAAGTAAACTGCAGTAACTGCCATAATGAAAAAAGTCAAAATGCAACCTCAACTTTTGATAATGCAAACTTGTAAAATTTTAAGATTTTTAATTTAGATAAATACATGTGCAATGCGTTTACGTAGTATAATGCACTTTATTGTTAAGGTTCGTGTAAAGGTTATTAATTTCAATGTTTCATATTTGTTCCTGATTACATAATAAACTTTAGGACCATGCGGGGCGGTTCTGGGTGTAGTCAAGTGTGTTACATTTTTCACTTACTTTTATGATTAGACTCGTTAAAATGGATCTGACATAACTCAGCAAGGTTCATCTGACAGATTTCTTTCATTTCATTGTTCTAAGCAACGCTACTATCACATTATTTTTGTCTCTCGCAACAACATGGTGAATAACTTGTTTTGTTTAATCTTTATTGTCGTTTCCTTCTCTCCTACTTCTATATTAGTTGCCTTTTGGTAAGAGTAATAGCTGAAAGAAGAGCCAAACTTACTTGTTTTTCATTTATTCTCCGCTTTAGACTATCAATCTTCTTTGCTTCATAAGGAACATCTGTCGTGGCCATTTCATAGGCGCAGCAACCTAGACTCCAAATATCCGTCTGCATAGTGTATATTTATAAAAAAAACATTTTAAATGCCCTTGACAATAGAAAGAAGCAAAACAAAAAGTTAATTCATCCTATACTATTTAATACAAAGCGAGAGGAACATATAAGTTTGCTTGTTATACCTTTGTATGCTATCTGAGTACTTTTGGGTTTAGCTGATAGTATGGTATTAAACTTACTCAAGTAGTTCCATACATGCATTCAAGTGGTATTGTATCTGCCGGCAGTACACTGCATTTTAGTAAATATGGATGGGATAAAATTTGGTTTTTACAGTAAATAACAAAGGCTGTCTAATGACATCGCGCTCGACTATCTTAATCCCTTCCACCTAATTCTAGCTTATATACAAAACCCTTTAGTAAGATTTTTGATAAATATGCAGTTTTGTGAAACTTGCCTTGCAAGGTGACTTCATCACGAAAAGACATGGAAAATCTTTAAAAAAATACTTAAGTAATTGCTGAGTAACATGTTACATGTTAAACTGTCACAAAATATTTATGCTAAAAAGACATAATTTTGAAAAAATAAAAGTCATGTAAGTTACGTATCTTGCCATATGAGGTAATCTTTAAATACAAAAGTCATGTGTGCAGTTTTAAAGCATTTTGCCAAGTAGTTTTTGATTACATGCAAAACTTTTACCAATATATTTAAGTTAAAAAGCGGCATACTTTTTAACGAAATAGAAACAAGAGTTATATAACTTGACCAGCAAGGTCACGTAATAATGCAAAAGACATATGTGGAGTTTGAAAGGATTTGGTCCGGTAGGTAATGAACCTTCTAACATGCAAGAATTCTAACTTGAAAAAGGCATAATTTTAACAATTTTGATACTTGACCTGTGGCGTCACCTTATGATGTCGATTATAAGTAAATTTAGAAAGCATAAGACCTAGTAGTTTAAGAGAACCCTGCTTGCATGCATAGCTTTCGCGACGAGAATGCGGACATCGACACCGACGTAAGGGTGGCAACAATAGCTCTACTATTTCAAAAAATTCAAATACTCTAGTTGAAAAGAGAAATGTTGTCAAGGAGCTAGTAAATATGACAATGGATTTGCCTTGCACCTTTACAGATTACACTGCAGTTTTTCTTTCATTAGTCTGTTTTATGAAGCCAGTTAAAGAATATAAGAGATCCGTTAGGAACTGTATAAATATTTGTTTAATTTATAATGACCATAAAACCAACGAAGATAAATATTATAATTTAGCAAGTTAAGAGGATACAGAATTTTAAGATTAATGAATAAAAGAAAAATAAGATAAAATAAAAAAAAATGTTTAAGCAATGTTTATTTGGACAAATAATATATTTACGCTTTGGTCGTACGGTTTTCCGCTGATCATTTCAGGACTCATGAAGTATGGGGATCCTACACCAACAGTTGGTCGGGACATGTCCATCACTCTAAAATATATTTAGAATATTCAGCTTAATAGGGAAAGCGCAGATCTACGGATCTCGGGGTGGCGAATTCGATCCGCGGGTGGGGCGTATGTTCCCCGTGACGATTTGATAAAAGACATTGTGTCTGATATCATTCGTCCTCCACCTCTGATTCATGTGGGTAAGTTGGCAGTTACGGGCGGAGAACAGGTTGTACTGGTACAGAATCCCAGATCAACTGCCCGCCGTTGTATAACTAAAATACTGTTGAAAAATGGCGTTAAACCCAAAACAAACAAACAAATAAACAAAAAAAGAAAACTTGTGTGTTTTTTATATAAGAAAAGTTACTATGCGAAATTAGAGTCATAATAAAGTATGCGGGCAAATAGTTTCAAAATGTCTGTTGCCAACTCACTTTGAATCACTTGCATTGCTTCTCGCAACTGTTTTTTTTTAAACATTTTTTTTTCTAAATTGAAGACAAAAGGTACAAGAGTGCCATGATGACGCTATATCGTGCAAAACGATTTGACAGTTCAAACATGTGTTACAAGAAACATTTCTACCAAATTATTTTGAAAAAAAAATGTCTTGAAGATTTCCCACGTTTTCATAAAGCTAGACCCGACTCAAGCAGCTATCTTTCACAGTTTTAGTAGAGAGTCACCCTAGAACCATTTCTATGTAATTATTTCAAAATCAAAATATTAGTTAAGGAGGAAATAGTGTTGAAGATTTTTCTATTTCTAGCTCTGATGTCCACGTTTTTCATAAATAGTTAAAAGATAGTAACTCCCGTTGTGGATTTTCATCGAAGACACATTTCTGTGAAATAATTTCAAAGTCTTTTGGCGGAGATGTTTCAGCTCGCATGTCCACAATAATTGGGATCACCCAAAAAACGTGTGTAAAATTATTTTAAAACCGGACAAACAGTTTTTTTTTCTGACAAGAAGAATTCAGAAGTTTTAACGAGGTGGTACGAACACACAGAATAGCTGGTATTTTAAATCTGTACAAAACTGAGAAAGTTCCAATGGGTGCACCACATATCAGGGCCCACTTGAAATGACTGTAACTTACTTTTTCTTTGATAGTGTATGTGCTTTACAAAACAAAGTGGGGGTAATACTGATGCAACAAAATATTTTCAATCAAACAAACACACTATATAATCATCTAAAATCTGAGGAACCAAACTGTATTGGTGGTGTATGACAAACTGTGTAATACAATCATTTGATGATGAAAATACTATCTCCAAGAGCACAAAACCTGAGAACTTTGCGAATCCAGCCATTGTGTGACTATCTATTTTTATGACCTTACCTTATTTAGTGTCTGCATAAGGGAACTAACGGTCATATGACGAAACGGAACCGGAGGTTCACATAAAAACATTGCCAAGAAATTATCTCAAAACTCAGCAAGCAGTTTTCGCCCACTTTTTACATATAGGGCTAATTTATCACGTTCCCTTATGACCATCTTTTTGACAAATCAATGGTTTCAGATGTCGTTCTAAGAAAATGTTGACGCATGGCCAGATGACGGACGTTGAGTGATCACAACAGCTTACTTTGAGCACTTCGTGCTCTGTTGAACAACAATATAAGGATACATGTCCACAATAAGAAACGTCAGCCAGTAATTCCATATGAGCCGCGCCTTGAGGAAACCAACCAGTGTGTTTGCGACCAGCATTGGATCCAAACCAGCCTGCGCATCCGCGCAGTCTGGTGAGGATCCACGCTTCGCTTTCAAAGCCTATTGCAATTAGAAAAACCGTTAGCGAACAGCATGGATCCTGACCAGACTGTGCGGATGCGCAGGCTGGTCTGGATCCATGCTGGTCGCAAATGCAATATTGGTTTTTTGGGTTTTTTCTCCATGTGCGGCAAAATCTTCATAAAGATGTCCCCGAATTTTTCCTTCCAAACATGAAAATACATAAGACTGGTCTTAATCAATAATATATAACAATCCAACAGGACCTAGGCCCAGTTAATTAAACATTATAATGAGCGATTGCTTCAGTTTTATTCAGGATTACTTTGTGTTAAACTGTAATGGAGTAAGATGTCACTTCAATATAATGATATCAAAAAGTTATGTATATGCCAGTAAATTTAGCAGTTCATTTTTAGATGTGTTCAAATGCATAATGAATACATGTCATCAAATAAATTAATGCACTTTGTAAGTGTTATTAGTGGTATTATAAATACGGATCAAATGCACTTACTTTGCAACTCCGAAATCGCCAATTTTAACAACAAGTTCGCCATTTTGTTTTTGCAATAGAATATTTGTGGTTTTCACATCACGATGTGCAATGTTTTTGTCATGTAAATACTGAAAGGAAATGACATATTATATCAGGTAGGTATGCTATGTGTAAATAGGACGTAATTTAAACCAGATTAATTATTAATGGCCGGATAAACTGTATTCATTAAAATTCGACAATTCTTTAAACAGTTAAAAAAATAATCAATAAAAAAACTTTTCAACACGATATATGTAATTCAATGACTGCTCTTCCATAATTTTTAAGCTTAAAAAATGAAATAACATTATTCATCCTATCTTCTCATATATCTTTCGTCATCTGCCTTCATTAAAAACTAATATGTCGATGATTAACCATATTTAACTACTTTTGATGTTAATTATATAAATAAAAAAATAGGAAATAAACGGACAAGAGATATACACAGTGAAATGCCAGTGACACTTGAATACGGTTGAAAAGAAATAACCTAGCTTTGTTACTGAGGTTGTGTCGGAACATGCTGACAGAATTTGACAATTTTCCAAATTTTAACCGAGCTGCTTGAAACACGATATTATATTATGATTAATTTTCATTTCGTAATGACAATTAATGAAAAACACGCTCATCAACATGGTCGACCTACATAAAATGATTAGCTGAATACACAAAATACCTTTCAGTAATTGGCTCGTTGTCGCAATAAACATCCATATATACATTTGTTGATGATAATAACAATTAACGTATTGTGGTTTAAAAAATTACATCCTATATCTATGTCTTATATAATAAGATTTGCCATTGGTACAGACGTTATTTTATTCGAAATTGTGACCATGTGTACTAAATTCATCTTGCTGTGTTTGCTCCTAAGCTTTGCAGCCTGTCAGGCGCAGCAGTATCAGTATGGGAATGGAAATGGTAAGTTAGTTTATTTTTTAAAAAACTCGCTATTTTACATTTTATTAGTGTGTTACACCTACTTAGCAGTCAAAATGTTGAGGAATGGACCTTTTAAGCAATTCAGTTTTTGATTATTACATTTACATACAGGTAAATTTATCAGTATTGTTTATATAACCCATCAAATATTTCAGAAAAAGCGGGAAACCTTTCTAGAAAGGTTGATGTGTTTTGAAATATAAACTGTACCTTTTATACCATATACTTTAACTGCTCATGATCTTTTTTGTGTGAGACTAATTATGTCAAGAAATTTATTAATACAATATAACTTGATGTGTGCCCTGTCAGTGTACATGGTTTCATGACTCTTAGTGAAATATCTTTTAATATCTTAAGAACTTTATGTGTATTTGTCATTAAGTCAAGGATCATAACTCGGTCTGATTGAGGGGAACCCCAAACAAAACACCCGGTTAACAACATACATGATATATAACAATATCCTAATATTTTGTGACTCAAGTCAAATCAGTATGAGATACATGGAATACAAACTTTTATGCCCTTAATGCATACTTTTTGAAAAATCAAAGGCCACAACTCTAGGAGTTAAATCCACAACAAAACTCTGACGCACACATTCACAAGCTGAATAATAGTCCTACATGGTTTCATGAATCAAGGTCACTGACATTGCTCAACCACGTTAATATAGCACTCTTTTTATGAACATGTACTCGTTCAGAAGTGTTTTACGGATAAATTCAAAAATACAAACAATTACAAATTCAAAAGAAATAAAAAAATTGCCCTTCTACATTAACAGAAAAAGAATATAAATCAAAGGCCTGAATGGCCTGAGTCGGCTAATGATTGATGTACTGACAGTATAGTCTACCAGTTTCAGTTTGTTTTTAGTTTTTTTCTCAAAGTTTCATAACACAGCTCGATATTTACCCAAAATATTATATCCGGATACCATTACATTTTTCTCCAGTTTGAACAATATATTTTACAAATTGTGATGATACGAAGACATTTAGCAGCAATTGGCAGTATCTGACATTGAAATTTACGGTTAAATTACCTCTTATTTAAATCTTTTCATAAAAAAAGTTATTTCGTTTCGCAGCCAAACATAGACGATATACTTTCGATTTCAAAAACTACAAGAAAATACAATTTAATGTTTCGCCGATTTGTTTATTTCTCGAAAAATAAGAATTAAAATCATTTTTAATATCTGTAGTAACTAAACAAACCAGTAAGAGCTTCTTCTTCCGATAATGTATCCGTTTACTGACTGCAAAATTCATGTGTGTGTGTAGAAACCCACGCAAAGTTTATAAAATATCATACGATGCGTGTATACGTTCAATGTGGGAGAATTAAGGCTGATCGGGATCGGCTATGTTACCTAACGCATCCAGACGATTCAGATTTTGTTTTTAAAAAAGCATTGTGTGCATTTCTGTAATTTAATATACGTTTTTATACGCTTAGAAATTATTAGACATGCGTATTTGCATTATTTCTATACGTAATTTACGCTAATACGTATCTTATCTGGAGCCCTGTGGAACTATTTTTTGTCTTTCGCTGGATGTTACGCAAGCTTTGTAAGCCTGCGCAATTCATAAAATGCACATTTATGCTTAATGAGTTACATTCGAGTATTGCACAATTACAAGTCATAAATATGACAGATTACATCGTATATTGGTCATAGCAAAGGGAATTCACACAACTTAACTTCATTCATGCAGTGAACTGTTTGAAGTTTGAGAAATCTAATGGAACTACATCCCTTCACTGTGTTATTTGGTCCATTTTGACTTAGAGAATCGTTGGATAGCAAGGACTCGTCAAAACGATTTCATCGTTTAGCCGACTCAAAAATAAATATAACCAAACATGGCATATTAAAACCTTAAGTGACGTAATGATGAAATACTATTCTACGCTTTGATATGAAAAGAAAATGAATTGGTCAGTTTGCGAAATGATGAAATGCAATGGGTGACAAATATTTAGGCATTTTGAGAAGGTGCCCATATAAATTAATATTATATTAGGAATATTATATTGGGAATATAAAGCGGATTAATGCGATTTCGAATCAGGGCCCTGTTGTGCAGATGGAAATGTGAGAACAACGGCGAAAATACATACGAGAGTTGTTTTTTTTTTTGCACCACAATTCATGAACTTATCGTTTTGTTGGTTTATTTCAGTTTGTCTGTTGCCAAAAAAGACAGGACCATGTCGCGCAGCGTTTCGAAGATACTACTTCGACAGTAGATCGGGATATTGTAAGCGCTTTATATATGGCGGCTGTAGAGGAAATGGAAACAATTTCAGAACCATGGGAGAGTGTCGAAGAAGATGCGGCTGCAAATACTTTTGCTAATAACCGACAACTGTTCAGCAAAGTTTGATTGCTCTTTTTCGACAAGATGAAAAGAATATGTTCAAAGTTTGTTCACAGCGGAATGCTTTGCTAATTTCAAGACTAAATCGGCATGCATTTACGCATACCCATAGTATAAAGAAATAATTTTCATGGAAAGACTTTTGCTACATTAGAAGCGCCATTATGATTGCTGGAGTATATATATGCTCAGTTTATATTTTGATGCAAATTCGATTCTATGTAATTACGAAGAAATATGTTTATCTGTCTTCTTCGTAATACCGAATGCTCTATGTGTCCTCTGTGTCCATGTGAAAAAGTAATATAAAATGAGATCCTTTGAAAGCACAGAACGCACCTAAGAATGAAACTGACTACGTCTGTTCACGAAAAATAATAAAATGTGCAACATTTCCGTCACCTACTGATGCCAACTTAAACAGAGCTATATTTAAAAAATACATTGAACAGACTCTATGATTCAAGAGGCCCACACATTTAAAACTGGGTCTGTCAGAACACGTGTACACAACTTAGGGCCGCTACATGGTATTAAGTCTGTCTATGAGATACATAAAAAATCGCAAAAGTCCCTCTTGAAGTAAACAAGCCATATCCCTGGTTTGCGGAAGCTCAGTTGTTCTACCAAGGTGTCCGTCCGTGCAATCCAACAAATAAAAGACAATACATACCTTTAGACCATTACATATTTGTTCCAATATATTAATACATTCTCTCTCTTTTAAGCCTTCATTTTCATTTATACGCTTTCGTAGATTTCCCCCATTGCACAACTCCATAACTATATAAAGGTAGTTATCCTAAAATAGATTTTTAAAAAAGAGATAAAAATAGATAAAGTTCTTAAAAGTACAACAAAAACACCACAATTTTGTGTCTAGAAATTTTGTAGTCCAATGCTATGTGCTTTGCGTTTATTATTTGCCTACCAGCATATCTTAGCAATGCATGATATCCGTTTACTAGAAAAGACACTCATTTTTGAGTTTATTACACAGGACAATGAACCTTGATCAGGTCCTACATACGCCGTTACTTTCTTCAAGAATGGTTTGTAAGTGAATTCAAATTTGTATAAACTTTCACAGTCAACGATCGCATGTACAAAAAGTAAAACAGTTCAATAAAGGTATAAAGGCAGTCCGTTCTCCTTCTACCAAGCTGAACGTGTCCATAACTAGAACACCATTGTTCGTTTACAAGTATCTGATTACCACTTAAACCATTTTACCGTAAATAGTATGCGAGTGTTTCTAAAACCATCTCGAATATAGAATTGATATATATGATAGAAATAAAAAAAACCGCAACGGGACAAGTAATGACATGTCAGTGCTCTAATATCTCTTACTCCGGTCACTGATGTTATTTTGTACTGACACCTTTAAAACCAAGGCACAAAATAGAAACCGGAAACACAGACACAAACAACATGCGAATAAATTGTTTTTTGTTTCTTTTTGTCGTTTTATTGTTCTTAAATGTGGCGTTTTTCATTCTTGTGGCACATTTATATGTTGTCAAAGAACAAGTACAAATTTGTTGATTTTTTTTCTTTGCACGTTTTTGTCTTATCAACGAAAACAGACTTCACTTCACTCATAGCAAGGGCACTGAAGACAGCAGCATTAAACTTTACCGTTGTCTAAATTCTTATCTTTCATAGCAACTTAAGCGCAATCAATTTTCTTACCTTACTAAATGACTCCACAAACTGCACGAGATTTTCGTGCCGACATGTTTGAAGAACCTCTGCCTCCCTTTGAACATGTTCTTTGTCCTTCGTACTGCATGGCTTCAAATTTATCTCTTTAATTGCTACCATATTCTTAAACAATGATGCAAAAGATTAAATGACTTTTAAGCACCAGTATTATGTCGAATGAATTCTGCCATTTCGTGTTGTCGTGTCGGCGGGGCGAAAAGACGACGACTCGAAAACACGACAAATACATAATTTGTCGAGTTTTCGTGTTGTCGTGTCGGTGGGGCGAAAACACGAACACACGACAAATCTTACGCGAAAACTCGAAGTTTAAAGGGCGCCGACACGATAGATTTATCTGTCGAGTTTTCGTATTAGCGGGTATAAATTTGTCGTGTCGGCGCCCTTTATTTGACGTGTTTTCGTGTTTTCGCCCCGCCGAAACGATAACATGAAAACACGACAAATACATTATTTGTCGAGTTTTCGTGTTTTCGTGTTGTCGTGTCGGCAAATTCTTTTTAGACATCTCTTATAAAATGTAGAGTTATTCTGAAGCCAGTGGCAAAGGGTTTTAGAAGCATTTTTTCTTTCTTTTCGAACGAACCGCCAATTCAAAATTTATCTATATTCCTTAAAGCTGCATTAGGAGATTTGAGATTATAAAACAGTACAATAATATGTCAGATGTCAGTTATCGTTTTAAGCATACGGAGTGTATGTATTACTGACCCGGTACTAGAAATATTTCATTGGGATGCGGGGAGCGGCAACAGTTAAAAAATGAAGGCGGCATCGGCGGGCCGAGTGGAGTAGGTGGATCAGGGTGTGTCTGCCTTTAAAAGTTTGAAATACATATATAAAATGTTGGCTTCTGCTGCAAATTTTGACGTACAGTTAAACCCCTCCTGACAGTGGAGTCACGGGGTCTTTCCCTTGTCATTTTTGAAATATAGGTAAAAAATGGCGGTCCCTGCTGCATCTTTTTCCAAAATTTGAGATACGTTAGGGGGTCATGCTTAGGGGTCAGAGGGTATCCTCATGGACATTTTTGAAATACAGGAATGAAATGATGGCCTCTGTTGCATTTTTGGGTCTAAATTGTGAAGAAAATATTCCTTTGCCAAAATAGTTGAGTTGGGTGCAACTATGATGAGTACAGGTTACTTTTGGGGTATGGGTTGGGGTTTGGGGATGGCACGGCCATCGGCCCCTGCCCAGGACCCGAGCCTGTACAAATAGAAAAATAATTACGTATTGTATAATGTATTTGTCGAGTTTTCGTGTTTTCGTGTCGGCGGGGCGAAAACTCGACAACACGAAAATATGACAAATACCTAATTTGTCGTGTTTTCTTGTTGTCGCACCGCCGACCCGAAGACACGAAAACTCGACAAATAAAGGGCGCCGACACGAAATATTTATACCCGCCAGGACGAAAACTCGACAGATAAATCTGTCGTGTCGGCGCCCTTTAAACGTCGAGTGATCGCGTAAAATTTGTCGTGTTTTCGTCCCGCCGACACATCAACACAAAAACACGAAAACTCGACAAACTAGGTTTTTGTCGAGTTTTCGTGTTGTCGTGTTTTCGCCACGCCAACACGCCAACACGAAATGGCAGAAATCAGCCACCATAATTTAATGTAGCTAACAGTCGTAAAGTTAAAAAAAAAAGCATACACATAATCACATAGGGTTTGTCTCCTTTCTGGTCTGATGCCAGTGGGTAAAACCGTTGACTAACAAAATATCATATCAGTTAACTTATTGATCACCGTAGATGATTAAAATATTTGTAAAAAATACAGATCTGACGTTCATATTGATATTGTATTTATATGATTGAATAAGTTTGAATTTCATAAATATTGATTAAATTAGCAGTATTAAATATAGGTTTAAACGAATTGATTGATAACATATTCCTGATAATTTTTTCTTCCGCGTCTGAAAATTTAATTATATAGTTTTTCAAACACGCGAATTTCTAATCTGTGAAACATTTTGACAGTTGCCCCGTGTTTAGTTTTCCACTTATTTATACGGACTGTTATTAAATAATTATCGATGAATCATAAAGTTACATCACTGTCTTCTGAGCCTCATTTTGCCGTGAGTTCAGTGTTGTTATATTTTTTGGTCCTTTGGGATCATGGAGTCCATTCAATACTTGTGTAATAGACTTTCGCTGAAGACGATGCTAAGGGGCGGCGAGAGGTGTAACACATTTCATTACCTTTCATGAACAGACCGAGTCTGTTATTTTTCTGCTTGGTTGCATTCTATGCTTCCAAAGGATCTTTTGACAGATTTTATTAGTCAGATATTCGGACTAACTTTGTAGCAACATGTATTGAATTAGCCGATAGTCTGGTTAGCGCAGTAGGTAAACCAGTTAGATTCCTGGCGATAGTCTGGTAAGCGCAGAAGATAAACCAGTAAGATTCCTGGCCTGGTTAGCGCAGTAGGTAAACCAGTAAGATTCCTGATTCAGATTATTTTAATAATCTGTTTTTTTTTTCAATTTACGGTCATTGTTATATACTTTTATTTCCTTTTATGTATTATCTGTAAATATTTCTAATTCATTTCATATTGCAACAGATAATTCTCAAATTTTAGTTCTCTTGCCCTTGTATCTCAGAGGTCTTTCATTGTGACGGTCAGAGTCTTTTAGGCAGACGACATATTTTTTGCGCGATTTTCACTTCAATGGTGCAAAAGGGACGCCTTCAGCGAAGAGTACTCCCAAAGAAATAATTACTTAACCCTTAGACTGATTTTAAAAAATCAAAAAGCGAATGGGGCCCATAGACCGATATCAATATCTATAAATGTAATTATTGAACAACCACATACGAAGGAATAGTCTTCATTTTAAAATACAGTTTATTGTTTATTATTGTTTACGTATAATGAAATTGTGTTTCTCATTTCTATATCTGCACCTTTTATTCACTGTGCCGTCTTACGGTTCATAAAACTGAACGGCGCCTTCGTATATTATTATTATACCACATTTAAACAACACTCTTTTTTCATGTACATGTCTAAAGTGCTTTACAGAATAAATTGCAAACAATACAAAACAAATACGCATTCAACACAAACAAAAAATGCATTCCACATTAACAAAAACATGAATGTAAAACATATAGATAAAACGAGAAAAACATACCTATTTAAAAGTATTTAAGTGACCCTAAAATAAAAGACTGTTCTACGCTGTTTCATGAAAAGAAAAAAATGTGTCGGTCAGTTAACGAAATGTTGTACAAAGAAGTGGATTTTTAGCAGGCTTTTGAAAGCAGCTAGCGTGTGAGCTTCCCTGATCTTAACGGGAAGGAAGTTCCAAAGCTTTGGAGCAGTGAACAAAAAGCTGCGATTGCCATACATCATGGTTCTAGTTTTTGGCATAACCTGTGACAGCGTGTCTTGTGGTCTTAGGTTTCTTGCCGGTTTATACACTTCTATCATATCACTTATTATATATAGGCAGGGGACTGGTTGTTTAGAGCCTTAAAGGTGTGGGTCAGAACCTTGTGCTGCTTCCTGTATTTTACTGGCACCCAATGGAGCTCCTTCAGAATCGGTGTTATAGCATGGAACGTACAATGAAAAAGACACATTCGAGATTTGATCTTGGATTTGACCTTGACCTTTTACTTTCTTATCATCATTCTTTTCGACAGTTTAAATTATGTTCACCCTTTTATAGTTTTAACTTCAATGCTTTGACAGTGGAGATATTGAGAACCATATGAACGTAATAGTAATTATTTTGCTTTTATAGATAATGCCGGCCATCTTGGACACCATCTTGGATTTTCCTTTTGTAATCATTTTGTTTAATTTCTGCTATTAATGTATTACAGCATACTTGTTAGTGTTTCTCCAAATGATAATAGATAACACATCTTTCGAACTGCATTAAAATACAGGCAATAATGTGTACCTAAAAGACGTTAAAATTAATAATTTTCAGGTTTGACCTTGAATTTGGCCTTGACCTTGACCCTTTTTAAGCATTTTTTTTCTTCAGTTTTTATTCATTTTAACCTTTTTATTGATATAATATGAAATATAAGGTGTTTATTATATTTAAAAGGAAAAAAAATATTTTAAGATTAATTTGATCATTTCTGACAAAAATTTGCAGCCATCTTGGACGCCATCTTGGATTTCGCCGCCCGCACTAACTTGAGAAATTTATTTTTGCCAGACTCATAAACTTCAGACATTTGCCAACATTTTGGTATATAACATCCTTTGTTATACTTTTGTGACCACCCATGTCCATTTTTGCCCTGAAAGTCACCCTACTATTAGTGAAGACGCGAGCTGCCGTGTTCTGGACATGTTGCAACTTGTAAGTGTATATTAGTGTATTTGCTTAGAGCCACATTTTGGGTCCCGTGCGATTGGAAAACAAATTAATGTCTACATATACTAATCTGTTCCGTTATGTCTGAAGTTCATTCTAAGCCACGTCGCAAGTCTGAATTCTGCGACTGGATTGGGTTATGACACGGCTACTAAACGCTAGCGCCACCACCGAATTGTGGTGATAAGGAAAAGAGCTATCGACATTTCCGTGGTGCAGCTATCGCCCGTTTCTATCTGTAAACACGTGAGTACAATTTATATTTTATCTTATATTTTTATTGATAGAACTTTTTTCGAAAATCGGAGAATGTAGTTCCGTGTAACAACACTTTTACTACAGGTTGGCTGTTATTTCATTAAAATAGTATGCAAATTGTGGTGTCAGGAGCTTTTCTCCCGAATCTGACAGTGGCATATTTTCATATCGGCAAGTATTCGAACACCATTCCGATGAATAGACACACTATAAGAACATACCTGCGCATGCAAATGGTGTAGAAATGAATTACACGTATTCCCACACATCAATGAATTACGAAAAACACAGTAAAAAATTAAAACACGACTATTTTCGAAAGTGGTGGCGTTATCACTCAAGTGGTGGCGCTATACTGTAGTGGTGGCGCTGTTGTATTATGATTAGTGGCTAATATATTCAATTTTAATATATAAAAATGTCTGTCTGCAAGCCACGGAAATTTCTACAATAATCGATGATATCAACCTATCCCACACTATACTAAAATTACGTTACTCAACAAAATACATAAATAAAATAATCTACATATATATGGATTCAGATTGTACATGTAAGCCCTAATTGATTAATCATATTTAATCGATTGGAATTGAAAATGTACTGTATTCACTTTTCAGAAATAACTGTGAAAGTAAGGTCTTTTGTTTACAATGACGTGCAAACAACGTATAAAAACAAAGGGAAGTAACTTTCAGAATATTAATATAAAAATAAATTCTACACTGTCTTCAAATTATTGCCTGGACACAGATCTTCGTTTGAAATAAAGGTATTGCTACTATTTTTCTTGACCCGAATAAATATTTACTTTGACTACATGTGTCCCAAGGGTCTGTGAGTATTTTGTTCTCTTTTTTTTTTTTTTTGGATAGAGAATGTTTCATAAAGGTAAATACACTATGATCGTATTTTTCTTTCTTTAATAACATAATTATTTGCAGGAAAATGATCGATTAGAAAAATGTTGCGTTTGTTTTGTTCTGGACGCGTCAGCAGTTCGTATTATTGAATGTCGTAACAGCTCCACCACTACTGTATAGCGCCATCACTAGAGTTATAGCGCCACCACTTTTAAAAATCCTGGTATATTTCTTCTAACCCGAGATTCTATTATTCATGGTGTGCGCGTATATAATTATTTATCATTTCTGCACCATTTGCATGCGCAGGTATGTTCTTACAGTGTGTCTATTCATCGGAATGGTGTTCGAATACTGGCCGATATGAAAATGTGCCACAGTCAGATTCCGGAGAAAAGCTCCTGACACCACAATTTGCGTAATATTTTAATGAAATAACAGCCAACCTGTAGTAAAAGTGTTGTTACACGGAACTACATTCTCCGATTTTCGAAAAAAGTTCTATCAATGAAAATATAAGATAAAATATAAATTGTACTCACGTGTTTACAAATAGAAACGGGCGATAGCTGCACCACGGAAATGTCGATAGCTCATTTCCTTATCACCACAATTTGGTGGTGGCGCTAGCGTTTAGTAGCCGTGTATGACGTCATCAAAATGGCGGCCATTTTTCAATGTTAAATCTGTTATCATCTTCAAAATGATTGATCGGAGTTGTTTGTTTTTGATGTTAAAAGCGATGTTTTTATAGTTTATATCGTATACATTCAAAATTATCTCGCCTTATGTTATTTTGAATGAAGAACGTCATTTATACAATACATATATATTGCCCAAATTCCATATTTGAGTATATAAACAATTACCGCATATTATCTATGAAATGATAAAATAAACAATGTTTATGAGTAAGAAAGGTAGTGTGTAAGGTTTAAATACTATATACATGTAATAAAAAATATGTAAATAAAAACAGTATGAATATGTTACGCCACTAAAAATCTGGAAGTTTGTTCGGAACAAATGGTTGTTACTAAATAGACATGTTACTGTGATTGCTGCATACACAGTTAGTTTATACATTTAGCCAAGTTAAAAATGTTTGATGAAGATTTTCTAGATTTAGAGCAATATGCAATGATGAAATATAATTTCGGTTTTGGGTGAGCAAGTATATATTTAAAGGAAAGTGGTATACAACAATTGATGAAGACATTTCCATACTGCATCGTAATTAACTATATATCAAATACATAATAATTGATATCAAGTAATAATAATTTTACCTAACTGAAAACAATAGTAATATATTAAAAAAAACTAACTTAAAATCAAAATCACCGTCACCTCGCCGGGACTTGAACTCCCGACCATTCAAAAAATTGTATATTAATGTACTGTAATATAACTCTACATGTGGGTTATTTTACATATCTTTCTGAATGAGAGTACTCATTTCTTTCTAGTGAAAGCTTGTCTTTCTATTTAACACAGGAAACTATGTTTGATATGTTAAACGTACAGCGGTTTAATGTGTCCTAGCGCTTATACAATAGTATTTTCTTCTATTCGAGAACGCATTTAATACGATGATCACAGACTGCTCAAAAGATAGTGACAGAGCCGCGGAAAGTAAGTACACAATGCGTCGCGCTAAAATCAGATACGAAACGAGTATTGTTGATAAAGCCAAAGAGTCAGATGTGACTGAAAATAAACATACGCCCTTGGTACTAACTATAAATTCAGTTTATCCTTTTAGAAAAAAGGCCTGTTTGTTTTCTGTCAAGAAAGACAATCGCAAATATTACTTGTTCAAAGAGACCAATACTCTGTGGGTGAAAAATTACAAACGACAACAAAAAAGTCTTACAATCTTAATATTTCAAATACGTATAAATTCGGCAATTAACACAAATTGTGCCAATGCAGATAACATCGATATTGTAAAATCTATTGCTAAATAGCTTGACAAATATAAATAACCACAAAGTCTTCAGAAATTGAGTTATTGTCGGTGAAACGAATGCGTAACAAATCACTTTTTATGGACGGAAAGGCTTTCCTCTACAGCTAAATTCTTTAGGAAAAATGATACTCAGCCCTGGTACTGACTGAATTAGTTACAGCTACTGCTGGTAATCAAGATCTTCTTGGGAAGTCCATACCTATCACATTGCACGGTTTCTGCATTGGTTGATGCGGAAAGCGGGAGTGACCTGGACAGTCGCAATCTCAACTCGTCACAGAATTTTATGTACTCGAACCTTACATGTTCTTACACCTTCACAACTCTACTGCAGTTAAGAGTGGTCAAAGCTGATAGCTAATAGCATTTACAAGTTGCAGTCAGTGTATTATACATTCAACATTAAACCTTACAGAACTAAAAGACTTCTTACACGGGGTATATATTTAAGTACATGTATATTACTTTTAGCCCATCAGAATCAGATAGCTAATAATAATATACAGTAACCGTTCTCTACTTAGGAAGTCTATATTTCAAGAAATTTTGTAAATGGCCAACATACGTTCTTTACCGTTGACAAAGTGGTTCCAGGGAGAAGACATTTGTGATAGCAAGAATTCAATTCTGTCATAGAACTGTTATGAATGTAATAAAAAGCTATTGACAACCGTTGACCATCGATAGAATTATCCCAGAACTCTCAAGAGTTAAACCAGAATGCCAGACAATCGCAAATGTTTCATCACCCAGTCGTGATATCAGATATCCATCATGAAAAGATTCCTTTCCGCACATTGCTTGCCACAGACTCGGCTAAAATGGCCGACATGTTCTAAAATGACAGTAACAATAGAAACAATGGACTATGGAAACTTTATTGTTCAAAGACTCTGTTATCGTTCAATTAAGTTTTGAGATCCTGAAAGGTTTCTATCAAATTAAAACTGCAACGAAACATCAGAAGAAAGGTAGGGCCTTATTTGCAGGAATGCTAATCATTACATTTAATTAAGTGCGGATGTTTAAACTCCCTGTGCATTTCAACGCGATACGAATGCTGGGCCAGCAAATTGGTATAGAATAATGTTCATGTGTAGCAGATAATGAGATTACAGGCTATATAAATATCGAAATTGACATGTATACTTCATATTGAGATAGTTTAAAGCACACATAAAGCCACAGCACTATTGGAATTTGATGATATTCGTATATTTCGACTGTATAGCATAAATACGAAACAAACACATTCAATAAGAAAACAATCTGTTCAAATAAAGTTGGTGGGATATCATATAATTTGATTATTTCACATCATTTAATTATTTATATACTTCGATAGTGTTATTACATTGACAACAAATATTCCTGGATGAAAAATCAAAAATAATAATGTTAAATGTTGTTGTGCAACATATGTAAAGTTTAAGATACGAAAAATTATATTTTCAAACTTGGTCGCCATTTTGACGACGGCATAGATCAGTCCAGTCTCGGAACTCGGACTGGTGACATGTCTTTTTGTGACCGTCAGACATTGTCTAACAGTTCGGTTTATGTGGCCATTAATCGGTTTTCCGACTGCACGGGATTCCCATTCTGTATACACTATATGGCATAGAACATGATTTATACGGGTGGTTAAGCGAAATCATCCTGATACCGTTTTTGGAAATTAAGTTCTTTTCGTTAACCTTATCATGCTGGACACGATTGATTCTGTCTTTGCGACCGGTGTAGATCATGATCAGTACTGTCTGATCATGAACTGCACTGTTCGCGATTCTGTCAGTATCTATTAGGTAAGCACCCCTATTAACAGTTAATAGTACTGCCCAAATTGAAAGATGGACAAGCTCATTTGTAGCAGGATAAGGGTTAATGCATGCCATTTCGATAATTCCTATTCATCATTTCACGGCATTACTGGATCAGACTGATTTATATTTCTTTTTGAAGTTGTACATCAGCATATCGTATTAGGGTATCTATTGATAACATTAGTAAGTAAGCCAGGAAATCAATACAGAGCGAACGTTCATATCTATTTTGTATTCGTGTGAGAACGTTTGAATTTCATATACATCAATTCAAAATTTGGCAACGATACTGAATTAACTTTCGATGAATCGACCGATATGTATGGTGATTTTTTCTTCCGCATTTATCGCTTTTGTCATTATAAACGGTATTAAAGGCTGATATATGCCATGAGATCAGGGCAACATACTGTATCTAGTGATCTAGGATTCATACACGCATGTACTGAAAAACGTAATTACCTGGAGCCTGTCCATAAATGGAATAGCTTTGATTAGCAGTTATAACCTCTCAATATTTTTAAACCGAAAGTATGACTAATTCACAACGTTCTTTTCGCATCATTAATTATCTTAAATAAAAATTTCTGCTATTAGGTATCTAACCAATGTTTTATTAGCAAAATTTAATGATTAAAAATTTGATCTATCGAATCTCACATTATATATGTATAATTCTACATTTTCTGATATTAATATCACCACAATAGATATCGAAAACGTACATACGTTAAAATAGAATTTATTTAAATGACTATCAGTTATATAATCATATTTATACATATATGAGCCGTGCCATGAGAAAACCAACATAGTGGGTTTGCGACCAGCATAGATCCAGACCAGCCTGCGCATCCGCGCATTCTGGTCAGGATCCATGCTGTTCGCTTTCAAAGTCTATTGCTATTAGAGAAACTGTTAGCGAACAGCATTGATCCTGACCAGACTGCGCGGATGCGCAGGCTGGTCTGGATCCATGCTGGTCGCAAACCCACTATGTTGGTTTTCCCATGGCACGGCTCATATTTGTTTACCTCAGATCCCTTTGATCCTTCTCTTTGCGCTCGATATATCTTTCCAAAAGTTCCTTTTCCAATTAAGTCCTTCTCATAAAACCAGTAACCTCCTACATGCTGTGTATCCATTTTTTTGCGTTGTGACATGTCTACAAGAGAACCGGAGTTCGTCAGAAGAAGTATTCATTTAATGTATCAATGAGATTAAATACCACAGCCGACGTAAAATCTAAATTTATGAATTTATTTAGTGGTCTATATCCATTCTTTAACAATCTTATTAGTAAACGAATATCCAATTCTTAATTAATCTGTGTAGTTAGAAAACGAAACTCTTTCACCATCTTCTGTGTCTATTTTGATAAAATTGCGATGATTTAATAAAAATAGAAGTAGAAATTCCCAAAGATTATGTTTATGTTATGTACTTGCTTTATCGATAAAATATAGGTAACTTTAAATGCCACTAGGTCACACTATCGAACAAATTGTAATTTTATACGGGTACTACGTATTAAACACTGGGCCACGGAAATAACCGTAGATTAAAGTTTAAGGGAACAAGTTTAACATTGCCATTAGGGTGACAAAGTGTATGTAAATTAAAGTTGTTATTCAATGTATCTCGTTACCCACTTATATCTACCTTTTGCAACATGGAATACTTTAATTTATCAGGTCAATTGTTTATGCTGTATGATCGGTTTATAGACAACACGTGTACTGGGCTAAAAAGTTAAAAAAATAAAATTGCACAAAATTATTTTCTGACATCATGTAAAAACACTGAATCACTTGCCGGGGAACGGTCAAAGCTTTCTGCTCTCGAGCCTTCAAACCCCGGGCAATGCACTGAGCCTTCAAATTCCGGGCTATGCACTGAGCCTTCAAATCTCGGGCAATGCACTGAGCCTTCAAATCCCGGGCAATGCACTGAGCCTTCAAACCCCGGTCAATGCACTGAGCCTTCAAATCCCGGACAATGCACTGAGCCTTCAAATCCCGGGCAATGCACTGAGCCTTCAAACCCCGGGCAATGCACCGACTATTGACCCGGCAAGTTATTCAATAAATGCATGATTTAATTTTGTTGTTGTCCCAGAAATGTTCTTTTTTTCGTATTTCAATCGTCACCCTTTTTTCCATGTTGCTAAGAAACGACGCCAGTTTACTTTGCTTTGCTTTGAAATTAGTATCAAACCTTTCATGACAGTAACAAACAACACTTAAACATAAAAGTATGATTTGGCTAACTTTACATGAAATATCAACACAATATATACACGTTTACTTCAGTTGTTCCTTTTTGCCAGTTCGGAACATTCGCCGGATTGGAATGAAAGACTAAAATGTAACTAATTCAATACTGAAACAAACTACGAACTGAACGGAAATGAAAGTATAAGGAAACTTGCCCGTTTAATTGGGCTGAACAAAACAAACATTTCTAGAAATAAATGAATGGTAAAACGATCTACGCCAATTTTGTCGTTAGTACCGGACATCGCGACCTGACATATAATGTTCATGGGTTTGAATGATAATCAATATACATCTACCTGTAATAATAGAACCTAATCATTGTATGTTTTTTTAATTAGATTATAACACTGATTATTAGGAAATTCAATACAGTATATAATGTAACTAGCTGATTTTGTCTTCCTAGTTGGTGCGTGTAATATGTTTGTGCATGCTTAAGCCATAGAAGCGACCGTTTCTTTCATTCTTTGGATTTTTGTTGACAGTGTCCTCGACCACTGTATAACCAAGACCGGGTACATCAAATTTAAGGTCATGCCAGACAGTGCAGACTCCGGATAAAAAGAAACTTTTATTCAAAGATTATACCATTTCAAAATTGCTGTTAAAGTCGACATGTACCCTTTGAATAAAACTGTAGTTATATACGTTAAATCGCCCAGATTCTATGTATATGATTCTATTGATTAAGACTTCGCCAAATCATTGAGTTGATCTTCGGATTTGCCGCGCCTATATTTAAAAAAACCCCACAAAACTTGCTCCTTTTTGCTCGCTCCTGTTTTGCTTTAAGCAATACTAGTATTCAGTTTAGTGTTGCCTGTTGAACTCATCTCTAGTTTAGTCTAAACATCCGACCAAACGTAGTCAGAGACTTAAACATATTTTTACATCCACTATCTGCACAACAATACGCTAGTTTCTATGGTGGCTGATTTCTGCCAATTCGTGTTGTCGTGTCGCCGACACGAGAACATGAAAACAAGACAAATTCTTTTTAGACATCTCTTATAAAATGTAGAGTTATTCTGAAGCCAGTGGCAAAGGGTTTTAGAAGCATTTTTCCTTTCTATTCGAACGAACTGTCAATTCAAAATTTATTTATATTCCTTAAAGCTGCATTAGGAGATTTGAGGTTATAAAACAGTACAATAATATGTCAGATGTCAGTTATCGTTTTAAACATACGAAGTGTAAATATTACTGACTGATCCGGTTCCAAAAATATTTCAATGGGGCGGGGAGCGGCGAGCCGAGTGGAGTAGGTGGGTCAGGGCGTGTCTGCCTTTAAATGTTTGAAATACATATATAAAATGTTGGCTTCTGCTGCAAATTTTGAGGTACGGTTAACTCTCCTGACAGTGGAGTCACGGGGTCTTTTTCTTGTCATTTTTTAAATATAGGTATAAAATGGTGGTCACTGCTGCATTTTTACCAAAATTTGAGATACGTTAGGGGGTCATGCCATCCGACTTAGCGGATCAAAGGGTATTACATGGACATTTTTGAAATATAGGAATAAAATGATGGCCTCTGTTGCATTTTTGGGTCTAAATTGTGAAAAAAGAAATTATTCCTTTGCCAAAATAGTTGGATTGGGTGCAACTATGACGAGCATAGGTCACTTTGGGGGTTGGTGTTTGGGTTGGGGTTTGGGGATGGCACGGTCATCGGCCCCTGCCTAGGACCCGAGTGTGTACAAATAGAAAAATAAAAATTACGTATACAGTATGCGTGGGCCTCGATAAAGATTAACTTATTCACACGAAATACCCAACCCCCGTACCTCAAAATTTGGGCTCAAAAATGCAGCAGAGGCCACCATTTTATACATATATTTATAACATTTAAAGGCAAATACGCCCTGAACCACCTAACATGAGGGTTTAACCATTTCGTACCTAACCCTACTCGGCTCGCAGATGCCGCCTTCATTCTTTAACTGTTGCCGCTCCCCACACCCAAATGAAATATCTCTGGAACCAGGTCAATTATACATACACTTCATATTACTCTACATTTTATAAGAGATGTCTGAAAAGAATTTGTCGTGTTTTCATGTTGTCGTGTTTTCGTGTCGGCGGGGCGAAAACACGACAACACGAAAACTCGACAAATAAAGGTCGCCGACACGACATATTTATACCCGCCAACACGAAAACTCGACAGATAAATCTGTTGTGTCTGCGCCCTTTAAACGTCGAGTTTTTGCGTAAAATTTGTCGTGTTTGCGTTTTTTCGCCCCGCCGACACGAAAACACGAAAACTCGACAAATTAGGTTTTTGTCGAGTTTTCGTGTTGTCGTGTTTTAGCCCCGCTAACGCGCCAAATGTAATGTAAGTAACTAGTTACAGTCGTTCAATATAAATATTGCGGAAATAATATAAACATTCACTTTTTGACATGTACACATGCGTTAAGTTTTTAATACTCACCAGTAATAAAAATGTATTGTCTAAAATATAATGAACATTTAGCTTCACATACTTACTCGGATGAGACAAGTTGTAAAATATGACTGTATCTTATGATCTTAAGATATCTAAATACCAGTGGTAATAGACTGCATTACTAGTTATCATGCGAGGATCATACACTTGAGAGAGAGAAAAAGAGAGAGAGATATCAAAACGAGTAAACACAGGAATACAGTGGGGCACCGCCTTGGAACAGTCAATAGAAAAAAAACAAAACAAAGCAGACGCTTTATGTAAATTTTCATTTGGAATATCAGTTTATTTCATGCATGTTTGAGTACTGGCTTTGCCACCTATACCCATGTAGGATATGGTTTAACCTTATAAATGATCGAAATTAGAAATCCATCTACAGGTTTCTTTGAAACAATGATATTTTAACTAGTAAAGTAATGTGTCCGCCGCTCGAAAACCGCTCTCAGACTATATAGTAGGATCCCACGCTGATTTATTAGGACACCACAATGTCTCATAAAGTCAAAATTTGTCTGATGATGTAGTATCATGAAAACACATTTACTTTATACAGTGGAGGAAAGCAACGATAGTACAAACATTAAAAGGTAAAAGTGCACTTCCTGGAAGCATTGAGGCAGCAAATACAGAGTCCCACATCGTCGGTAGACCGGCCACTAATCGAAACTAAGTGGAAAGATAGACCGGATGGTTGCTTCAAATGCATATAATTAAGCACATTTTATGTCTATGAAAGATATGAAAGGGGCTAATGGGGTAAAATGAGATGGGGAGGGGACATAAAAGTGGGAGCATGAGGAGGTGGAAAGTGGAGGGAAGTAAAACCGCAAACATATAAGACAATCTATATATAACGTATGAAACGTAACGGACATAAAACAAGCTGACAATAAGGGCGCCAACTCTAAACGTTCAATAACATATACAAAGGAAACTTGCGATTAAAACACGTCTTGAGCCAACCTCACGCTTACCCAGGTTTTGACAAGTTAGACAAGACAGTGTAAACTAGTGAATGAAGTATTGCCATTCAATACAAAGTCCCCTACTGAAAGGCACCTGATTTTCTCTACTGCAGTATAACATAATGAACTGATATCTGTCAATGATGTATAAATAATATTGTAATATATGTACAATATGTTATAACAAAACACTTGGATTAAAAATTTGAATATAATTTTTTTCGGCCGTTTATAAAAATGTTATCATTTAAGTTATTTATAGTAACAACAAAGGGAAATTAATTCTAAAAAAATCTATATAATATAAGTCCACAGGAAACTCTTTACCAGGTAGAGATAGGTCAAAATACACCTAAAAATTGGATGTAACATGCATGTTGTACCAGAGAAAAGTGGGCTCGATTTTTCCCTACGGCCAGTAATAAAAATGTTACAATATGATCTATTTATAGTAAAAATGGGAGGTAATTCTAAAAACAAGGCTGCCTCATGGTGGTGATCATTTGTGCCAATTTACATCAAAATCCCTCCATGCATTAAGAAGAAATGCTTGAATTTGACATTTGACCTCTAAGAGTGACCTTGACCTTAGCCCTAGGGGCCTGGGTCTTGCGCATGACACTCGTCTCATGGTGATGAACATTTGCGCCAACTAATATTAAAATCCCTTTAAAGATTGTTGCACCGGACAGGAAAAAACATTTTGACTTTTGACCTCCAATTGTGACCTTGACCTTTGAGCTAGGGTCCGAGTTTTGCGCAAGACACGTCGTCTCATCCAGGGGAACATTTGTGTCAAGTAATATTAAAATCCCTTCATTGATGGCAGAGTTATGGACCGGACAGGAAAAAAGCCCTATTGACCATTGACCCCCAATTGTGACCTTGATCTTTAAACCAGGGGTCCAGGATTTGCGCCTGACACGTCCTCTTATCACGGGAACATTTGTGCCAAGTGATATTAAAATCCCTTAATGAATGACAGAGTTATGGACCGGATACTAAACAGACCCTGTTCATGCCATGATAACATTTGACTGCCAAGTGTGACCTTGACCTTTGAGCTAGGGGTCTGAAAGGTGTGCATGACACATCGTCTGATTATAAGGTAAATTTGTGCCAAGTAATATTAAAACCCCTTTATGGATGGCAGAGTTGTGGACCGGATAGGAAAAAAGCCCTGTTGACATTTGACCTCCAATTGTGACCTTGGCCTTTGAGCTAGGGGTCCGAGTTTTGCGTATGACACGCCGTCTCATCATGTGGAACATGTGTGCCAAGTAATATTGAAATCCCTTCATGGATGACAAAGTTATGGACCGGTAACGAAATTGCGGACGGACGGACGGAATGATGGACGGAAAAGGGCATTCCTATAGTCCCCGAAACTGGTTTTCAACCCCTACTGGAAGGCACCTAATTTTCTCTACTGCAGTATAACATAATGAACTGATATCTGCCAATGATGTATAAACAATATTGTACTATATATACAATATGTTATAACAACACACTTGGATTAAAATGTGCAAATATAAAAACCCACAGTTGTTTTCATATTGAATATTTTTGGCCGATTATGAAAAAGTTATCATGTAATTATTTATAGTAACAACAAAGGGAAATTAATCCGGAAAAAAATGGAAAAAAATCTATATAATATAAGTCCACAAGAAACTCTTTACCAGGTAGAGATAGGTCAAAATACACCTAACAATTGGATGCAACATGCATGTTGTACCACAGAAAAGTGGTCTTGATTTTTCTCTACGGCCAGTGATAAAAAAAAGTTACAATATAATCTATTTATAGTAAAACAAAGGGACGTAATTCTAAAAACAAGGGTGCCTCATGGTGGTGAACATTTGGTCCAAGTTACATCAAAATCACTCCATGCATGAAAAAGAAATGCTCCGGACAAAGTCATTCCAGAATTTAACCTTTGACCTCTAAATATGACATTGACCTTAGACCTAGGGACAATCCGTCTTATGTTGGTGAACATTTGTACCAAGTTACATCAAAATCCCTCCATGTATGAAGAAGAAATGTTCCGGACAAAGTCATTCCAGAATTTAACCTTTGACCTCTAAATATGACCTTGACATTAGACCTAGGGACAATCCGTCTTATGTTGGTGAACATTTGTACCAAGTTACATCAAAATCCCTCCATGTATGAAGAAGAAATGTTCCAGGCAAAGTCATTCTTGTATCTGACCTTTGATCTCTAAGTGTGACCTTGATATTAGACCTTGCGTTTTGCGCGTGACATGTTGTCTCATCAAGGGGAATATTTGTGCCAAGTGATATTTAAATCCTGTTTTGCATGACAAAGTTATAGACCGGACAGGAAAAAAGTCCTATGGACCTTTGATCTCAGTGTGACCTTGACCTTTAAGCTAGAGTTCTGGTTTTTGCGCATGACACGTCGTCTCATCATGGGGAGCATTTAATATTGTCAAGTAATATTGTAATCCCTTGATGGATGACAGAGTTCTGGATCGGACAGGAAAAAAAAAACGTATTGACATTTGACCTCCAATTGTGACATTGCCCTTTGAGCTAAGGGTCCGGATTTTGCGTATGACATATTGTCTCATCATGGGGAATATTTGTGCCAAGTAATATTAAAATCCCTTCAAGGATGGCAGAGTTATGGACCGGACAGGAAAAAAGCTCTGTTGACCTTTGACCCCCAATTGTGACCCAGATCTTTAAGCAAGGGGTCCGGGATTTGCACAGGACACGTTGTCTCATCATGGAAAACACTTGTGCCAAGTGATATTAAAATCCCTTAATGAATGCCAGAGTTATGGACCGGACACGAAACAGACCCTGTTCATGCTATGTTAATATTTGACTGCTAAGTGTGACCTTGACCTTTAAGCTAGGGGTCTGAAAGTTGTGCATGGCACATCGTTTGTTATGAGGTACATTTGTGCAAAGTAATATTATTATCCCTTCATGGATGGGAGAGTTATGGACCGGATAGCAAAAAAGCCCTGTTGACCTTTGACCTCCAATTATGAGATTGACCTTTGAGCTAGGGGTCCGGGTTTTGCGCATGGCATGTTGTCTTATCATGGGGAATATTTGTGCCAAGTAACATTAAAATCCCTTCTTGGATGACAGAGTTACGGACGGACGGAAAAACGCATTCCTATAGTCCCCGATACTTGTTTTCAACCAGTAGGGGACTAATAAATCCCAACTGAGATAAGCTCTAACAGTAGTGACACCAGGCGCGTAGCTGCTATTGCGCAGATACGCAGCTGTTTAATGAAAATCTGGCAAACACACAAAATTAAACTGGCTAGTTTATTTGGTTGTAACAAGAAGTCTATATTGCTTCATTCGCAATAATTACTTACTTCCTATTTTATTTGAAGTACGGTAAACTGAAGTAATAGCAAACTGGTTTATATAATTAGTTGATTTAACGTGCATTAAAATTCACCAATAATGGTCTTTTATAACAATTTATAGAGATAGTACCTAAGTTTTTCAAATCATAGGTTTGAAGTTAAAAAGCTTTGAAATGAATACAAATGTCCATATATTTCTCAAAAACAGAAATATAGACAATATTCTAACCAGAAGTGCGGAGTTATGAGCATTTACTATTTTCATGTTAACGAAAATTTTGTGATCAAGGAAATGTAACTCTTCTTGAACATGGAGAGCATAAACATCAAAGGGACATAATAAAGTCAATATTTTCTAATTGGGTGCATTTGATTTAAGATTCAACTTTGATCTGGATTGCTAAATAATGATCCATGATACTGTGTGCTAAAGATTTAGAACATCTGGAACAGTCTATTAAAAGCAAAATTATGCTTTAGCAGTATCTAAATAGTTAAGCTCTAACTGGGACTCGAACCCAGTACCTCTCACACCTAAGGCAGACACTCTACCACTTCCCTATAACAGCAGTAGCTAATAGCTATGCAGTTTAATTGCTGGATTACATTGCGTGAACTGGAACAATAATCTGTGAACTCCGGATTATCGGCGTATTCGCTTTGTTACCTAACGGCAATTTTTGTGTAAAGAAAAAATATAATCTAATGCTGCCAACGTCATAATCGGTCAAATCTGCCCAAATTTCTCTGACCTGTTGTTCAGAGTATGAACTTACTAACTGGTAGTACCAGTGAAATATTACTTACACTGAATCTTTTATATTTGCCCTTTTTGCAGCTGTTGAACGGCAAAGACGGTGAGTTTTGTCCAAATATAAGTAATTATTTTACCAGTTTTGAGAGGATTTCAATTGATGGGAAATTACAGTTACAAACTAAATACCTTTCTGCAACACATGGAATCATTAGCATTCACTGTCAGTCAGTATTATGACTAAGATCGACTGTCATTCATTCATTTCAAAGTTTTATAGATAGAGTCCGTTGTTTACATTTTTATCGTAACCGGTGCATTTGTAAAAATCACTTTAGTTTGAAAAATCAAAGTATGCGAAAAGCTATGGTACGGTCTCTACTTGAATTTAGGTACAGTCATAATCCTACTATTTGATTTAGAGATAGACCCTAACATTTTCATTGATAGAAATACATTAAATAACGTCTAGAAATTGATTTCCAAGTCCTTGAAATTAACAAAAATGATTTCACAAATGTGCAATGTATGATAGTTCTGCTAAAATCAATAACAGAAATTTTAATATTTAATTCAAAGTTGTGATCCGCAAAGAATGTCAACTCTTGCCTTGGGCTAGTACTTTAAAGCAGAGATATTTATTAGTTTACTTCCCTTGCAATTACACAATAGAGTAGAAAACGAAAACGGGTTAAAACACAATAATATACGTTTTTGCACAACAAAATCGTTTAGGATTTATTAATATGTGTTTGATTTAACCCTGAACCACTGGTTCCTATGATTTTGTCAACTTACTTATGATAAAAAATAACTTTTAACAAGCCGATAATAAAATGAAATACCAGTAAGTATTTTATAGTGCAGATAATACAGTTTTGCTTGTATCGAAATGTCACAATAGAAGCACTTTTGTAATACAGAACACCTGGTAGGATTAGTAAAGGTGTAATTATATTGATATATTTTTCCTATGCCTATTTGATTGCTTATTTTGTAATAATCCTGACCATGTGAAATATTACATTCATGAATACGCCGTCTATGTCAACGGTTTAGAGTCAAATTTCTATAATAAAATTATAATTCAATGTCAAAATTGATAAACTGTTGGTTGAGAAATTGGGAAAGAGACATTTTCAAGGCTAATAGCTTTTGAATAGGACAATCAATTTGTATAACACTGTAAACGTACTTTGTCACGCGTAATAATTATTACGTTATTTTCAAATATCATAGATATATCTTATCTGTGAAATTGTCAGTTATTCCATGGTCCCAATTTTGTGAAAAATAAAATATTATAGAAATTAAATAATTACACCTAAGTCTGACACCGGTACAAGTCATACGATATTATAGTCCGTTTTATTTGACCTGGCGGGGCGGAGTTAATCTCTGACATATGCAAATAATGGTAATCTCAAAAAACGAGCAAAATAGGTAGAGCAATATAATTGTTACATTCAAAATAGGTAGAGCAATATAATTGTTACATTCAAAATAGGTAGAGCAATATAATTGTTACATTCCGTAATCTTTGGTAAACCAACGACTATAATTCAACGCTACATTGGTTACATGTACTACATACCCTGCACAAAAATGTAGTGGACCATCGCGAAACCACGCCCCGCCAGGTCAAATAAAATACCCTTTTTTTATACAGTATCTAACAACCAATTCACAGTGAGGTAAATATGTTTTTTCTTTATAACTGGTGATTACAATTTTTTCAATGGCCTTATTGGTAACAAAATTATATGCATTATATTTCAGAAGATCTCAAACAATATTTTAAGAAAATATCTAATCAAGATTTCAGTGTAATACTTGGTTTTAGATGTCGTTGAGATATATCAACATTCACGCTATGTTTTAAATATTGTTGGTAAAATGACTACCGAATACTACTGTTAAAGCCTGAAATATTCGGGTTTTTTTCGCACTTCGCCATTGCGATCTTGCGCTTCTCCATCATGAGCAGGCGATACGCGAAGCGTGGGGTCATGATGGTAAAGCGCGAAATCATGATGGCAAAGCGCGAGATCACGACGACGAAGCATGAAATCGAGAATTTTCACATGCGCGAAATCACAATAGCGCGTGCTAGTTTCACGATCTCTCCATTCGCACTCGTTATCACATATCGTAAGAATGAAGCGGGAAGCGCGGGGTCACGATGGCAAAACCGCGAAATTATTTAAAAGGTGTAAGAAACACTTTGCAGAAAACTGTTTTAGTTAAAAAAAAAGATAAGGGAAATACCTATAACGAAGTTGACGTAATGAAGACGTCGTTTTACCGGAATGCTTTCCCTATGCAAGGTATCAGTTTCAGATTTGGTACATTTGTATCAGTATCATGAAACTTAGCATATCTTTGTTGACTAGTCTAGTATTCAGTTTGGAGTTATGGCAAATTCCTTGTAACAGCTATCGTATATATACTTACAGACATATCTCTTGAATGATATATCCAATCAAAATGATATTTTCAAAACATGTCACCACTAACCATTTGTTTTGAATTAATATTTGCACATATATAACATGGATCACTAAACCGCAGATTGCACGTGCAATATTATGCACATAACTAGTAAAATAAAACATTTTATATAAACAATTAACAAAGTATTAGGTTTTCGTGCAATGTTTTTGCTTCAAACACACGCTAAAATGCACCATTTGCCGTTCTCACATTGATAAATAATCATGGGGAGGTAACAGGGACGCCCGATCCCCATTACGTCTGCGTACTATGAAAAATGCCATAGCTACGCGCTTGGACACGATACATCGGTGAATAAAGTAAAACATATAGGTATAGTCGATCCAAGGTCACCGACTTCTGGTACAAAATTAGTTAGGAACATGGATTATAAAATCAAAACTGTTACATGTAAATAGAAAACAGAATCGCTTCTGATATTTCCATTGTTAAGAAATTACGGAATACGTAAATATACTTTTATAACATATAAATAACTCGACCCACCCAAGTGAGGTTGTAAAGCTGAGTATTAGATTTATTTAAGGTAAACAAAACACACACAATTGAATTAGCCTCAGTACCATAAAAGTCGTTATATTTTTCACTATAAAGTTGATTTATACCTTTGTATGTTATCACTAATGTAGAAATAAGTCAATTTTAACATTTACCTTGTTGTCATATCGCATTTATCGATCTTAGGAAAACTGTACTGAATATCAATCTGTTGATGCTGGAGACTTTTGGAACAAAATGGCATTCAAATTTTCCGTGTTACTGATAATAAATTGTAGAATTACATTTTTCAGTTTTGTATTACAATGCTGAACCGATACTTCGTCAAAGAGAAAGTAACTCTAGTTAGATCATGTGTTGCGACACACCCGTTTTTACTCTCAGTTAAGTAAGAATGGAACCGGAAACGTCAACATTTTTCCATATTGGCGTCAGAATTTCATATACTGTGCGTGACGTCATCGTAATGTGAGTCGTTGCCGCGTTATTTTTTACTTACGTCAGTATTGGTACTTTTATTAAGGAGGTAGGTTACCTTTATATTTGTATGTGCGCATGTCCAACCGGAAGCTAACGTGACGATTTACGACGACGTTTACGACAAACTAAATGTGTTTGTATATTCATTCTTCTGAAAACAAATCATAGACCTGTCTTCGATCTGACGCTTTATGGTTTAATAATGCAGAAATAATGAATAAATTGCCGCAGAAACGCTTCAAAACAATGTTGCCTTAAAATGACGTCATTGACGTCATGACGTTACGTGTCAGTTACCGCGCAAAATTAATAGCTTTTATCTTTAAAGTACGTAATTCTGTGCATTTTCTTTATTCAAACTATTTTCAAATAACCATTATTTGCTGAAATATTTTTTATGAGTCTTTTGCTCTGAATAATAATCAATATTTTGCTTCTTTTATGTAGTTATATTGAAATGTTATGCGGAATGTAAGAAAATGGATGATGGTAACCAATGTTATTTGGAATATAGTTGGGTGAGAGGTTACTTGTAACGACCATTTTCAAATAAAAAATCTAGCAGTTTGATTTGTAATACCTATTTTTCAGGTTCCGTTGATAATTTGTTACTTATATACTAAAACTAAGATCTAAACTTGTTCAAATTTCAGTACAAAAATTGTGGTTTCTTGAATTGAATTGATGTTACCATGGAAACGAAGCCCGTGACCTATGTATCTAAATGTAAAATCCAAAAGCGTTGACACTAGTCTATTTAAGAAACACAGCTTCGGCTTTTGATTTTCATTTCAACAATATCCATGAGAATAATAGTAGCATGCTGAACGATTTTTCCATGAAAAATTCCAGACGAGGGGTACCGCTGTAGGTATTCGAAGCTTAGAAATTTGTTTGAATAAATGCAGATAACACGAAAATATAACTTACGTTAGAAATAAGATGTTTTAAAGCTACATCAACTAGAAAGATAATCTTATTCAATATTATTCTATAAGAAATTACGACAAAAAGCAAGATATAAGCCATTTTAAACATCTCTGTTGCCATGGTTACTTTAAACTTTAAGAAAAATAGGGTACCATGTATAGTGCTTGGTATTTTGCTAATAATATTACCCAAATATTCCATGTTGGTCATAAACAGAATGACACTGAAGCCGTCGAAAACCCCTATTTTTATACATAGTTGTTTAAAAATGAGAGAAAATGCGTTACCATGGAAACAAGAGCCCCGCGACATATACATTTTAAGCTTATATTAGAAAGCTAACGTGCATACTAGTAAAATTATAGATTATGCTGACTTCTACGGATATCAATGAAACTAAAATACTCTGAAAAGTGTTAAATATCCGTATTTTCCTTCTCCTTTCAATATGAAATACCTTTGGAGGGTCATGTTCTTCAAACCTGGATAAAAATTGAACTTGAAGGGACAGGGACAAACGAAACTGAGATTTTAGCAGTTAAAACTTCATATTACAGGAAATACAAAAAGATGCTGCGGTTCAACTAATTTGAATTTACCCTTGTAACAAGGTAACCTACCTCCTTAAGGCTATAATTATCGCACAGTATTATGAAATTTAAAGAAACAAAAGAATAACATAAAATGAAGTATAAAACTTGTCCGATGTAGAACACCATTACTCGCTGGCCGAGCGGTAGCGCGCTCCTTTCTGTTTGTTTGTTTTTGGTTAAACACCATTTTTTCAACAGTATTTCAGTCATATAATGGTGGGCACTTAAGCTAACCAGTGTTCCTGGATTCTGTACCAGTACAAACCTGTTCTCCGCAAGTAACTGCCAACTTCCCCACATGAATTATCAGAGGTGGAGGACGAATGATTTCAGACAAAATGTCTTTTATCAAATCGTCACGAAGAACATACGCCTCGCCCGGGGATCGCACTCGCGACCCCGCGATCCGTAGACCAACGCTCTCCCTACTGAGCTAAGCGGACAGGCATGTGCTCCTTTCTGAGTTCGATTCTAAGACTCGTATATTTCTTCTTATGTTTTCTTTCATTCCATTCAGACAAACATAAAAAATTTACCATCCAACTCAAGTAACCTTTGTATAATAAAGAACAAACAATGAATAGGAGTGGTCAACGGGCAAACTAATTTATTTCAATTATGAAACATATTAATCACTCGTTCACGATGGTATTGGGTGAAAAAAATATATATCAAGAGTGTGGTAAGTGTGTCCATTTACTTATACAATTGAATCATCCTGAATAAAAATGATACAAAGAGTGTAAAAAATATGTCCCGGTATACCATCCTAACTCACTAAACACGTTCACATCGATGGCTTCTATATCCAAGAAAACATTGACTGTGTGGTTGTGTCCATGCACTTAACATTAAACGAGAAATAAAATTAGATAAATTAGATATCTGAGAAACCAACCGCTTGTATCCAATAGAAACTTATATCCTTTCGAAACTTCTAAACGACAAAATCGTTTATCTACAAAAGAGAAAGCGAAATATAATATATGTATACAAATAATCTATTAAAACACAAATTATAAGATGCTATCATTACTTTAATTGAACAAACTCTGAGCTCTCATATTAAGCAAAATATGAAGCAAACGATGAATTAATAGTGACAAGTAATCCGTATGTGAAATAAAATAGACGCTTTAAGTGAACTTATCAAATACAATAGACACATCACGTGAACTTATCAAATAAAATAGACACATCAAGTGAACTTATCAAATAAAATAGACACATCATAGACACATCACGTGAACTTATCAAATAAAATAGACACATCAAGTGAACTTATAAAATAAAATAGACACATCACGTTAATTTATCAAATAAAATAGACACATCAAGTGAACATATCAAATAAAATAGACACATCAAGTGAACTTATCAAATAAAATGGAAAGTAAAAATATATTTACTTCGTTGTCAATACATTGTCACTGTATCTGTATTTACGAAATCTCAGTCTCTTTAAATAAATATGAGACTAAACAATAAGGATAAATAATTAAACGTATGGGTGGGCGGGAGGGAAATTAATAACAAAACCATTCGCCCGTCGAACCTCGAATAACCTATTCCCGCCTTTTCTGTGTCTTAAATAAGTACTGGCCAGCTACGTAACTTTATCCTACTTTCCTTATAAGGAAAATTAATGAACTAAGAAGAACCGGTTAAACCGAGAACGATAGTAAATACATTTATGTTTTCTTTCATTCCATTCAGACAAACATAAAAAATTTACCATCTAACTCAAGTAACCTTTGTATAATAAAGAACAAACAATAAATAGGAGTGGTCAACGGGCAAACTAATTTATCGAACGGAAAAGAACGGGTTAAAATAAAATAAAATGAAATACAAAAATGTGCTGTAGCCTGAAAAAAAATATTAACCAAGATTTAAAGATACAGACTGTTTTTGCTCAGTACTTTCTCGGATGTGACCATCTTTAGCGATGTCAGTTTTCCACCGACCATGCTTTTTGATAAGTCTGTCAGGGACACCTTTATTAGCTGCATAAGTATCCCTCCTGATCTTAGTCAATGTAACTCAAACTTAAATATGTCAAGATCTATTTTGCCAATTTTCTGCAATTCCTGCTAAACGTAAATATTTTTCTAACGCTTTAACAGGACATGTAGAATTGTCGTTTCTACTTATAAGAACTTTAGACCCTTTACTCAGCTGATCGGTTTTTGATTTTACAATGTTCAACTCAATGTGGTTAGATTTAAACGTATTTATTGCGTTTTAAAGAAACTACTTCGTTAAGTCTCGGAAAACCTGAGAAACTCAAGAGTGTCATAGCAATACACCTAGCAATCTAGATACAGCTAGCCTGTCCGAAATATTCCACTATAGCGCGCAAATCCGAGCTATGCACAGGCTCTTATGATACACATTATTTTGCAACGGACCTTGATAACCCATTTTAAACGTTGTTAACAAAAATGGAGCTACAAGCCAGGTTGTGTGCCCATAAAATGCCATAGAGTATATTGTTTATTTTTGACTCGGAAGGGCGAGAACTCTCTAAAGATGAAAGGTATAAAGCTACGTAATAATTTTTGCAGGAACCGAAACAAGATTGTATTTACTACACCATGTGCAAAAATGTTTAAAATACATTTCGTACCATTTAGTGGTATTTTGCGACTTTGCATTGTAAGAAAGCATTTTAAGTTCTTAAATGAATTCTTCAAGTCTGGGTGAACTTGTAATGTATCCATCTCTCTCCAGATGCCTATTTTAAACAAATCTGTGAAATGTAGAGGACAAAAATTTACATAAACAATATAAACATAAACTCACAAACAACTTTTAGAAAATAAAACCTTACCACACCATGTGCAAAAATGTTTAAAATACATTTCGTACGATTTATGGTATTTTGCGACTTTACATTGTAAGAAAGCATTTTTAAATTCTTAAAAGTCTGGGTGAACATGGAAAGTATCTCTCTCCAAATGCCTATTTTAAACAAATCTGTGAATTGTAGAGGACAAAAATATACATAAACAATATAAACATAAACTCAGAAACAACTTTAAGAAAACAAAAGTAAAAGAATTTTTATCGTTCAAGCAGCGGTCACCTTATGTTTTAGTTTCTGGCACTATATTAACAGCCCGGCTAAGATTAAAAAACCGACTACCGCTTATATATCCTGATATTATACCAATTGAATTAAAACTTCACATGTGTCTTTGGGGTTATAAAACTAGTTAATAGCATCAAGTCCAATAACTCTGACATGAATTTTGGCCAAATCATGCCCACTTTTGGACTTACAAAATCATGGTTAAAGTTTGCGTGCAGTACATATAGCTATACTTAAGCATATAGATTGAAACTTATATTTCTTTCTAGATCATTACCAACCTCAGGTCAAGTCCCCTAACTCTGAAAGTTTTTGGCAAATATGCCCCTTTCGGACTTAGAAAATTCTGGGTAAAGTTTTGCACGCAAGTTACTATCTCCAAAACTACTGCAGATACTGGATTGAAACTCTGTAGATGTTTAACAGTAGGGTAATATTCCTGCTTCTGGGACAACGATTCGAATAGTCGAGCACTTGCTGTCTTACGGACAGCTCTTGTTACTTATCTTCTCCTCTGAAACTACTGGTCAAAATTACACCAAACTTGGTCAGTAGCATCCTTGCATGGACCTCTATCAAGTTTCTTCAAATGGTTCACTTTGGCTTGTTTTAGGGGTTGTCAGAGTTAAAAATAGAAAATATTTAAAAGAACTTCTTCTCATGAAGTGTTTGATGGATCTTCATCAAATTTGGTATGTAGCATTATTATAAGGTCTTCTCCCAATCAGGTCAAAAGGGGACACTTGGCTCCTTTTAATGGCCACTAGAGCTAAAATTAGAAACATCTTTAAACGACTTCTTCTGTTGAACTGCAAGATCGATCTTCATCAAAGTTTGTCTGTAGCATCACTCTAAGGTCCTCTCCCAAATAAGCCCCTTTTAGGAGCTGCTAGAGTAAAGAATAGAAATAGCTTTAAATGACTCTTATCATGAACCGCTAGAAGGATTTACATTAAACATGGTATAGTGAATCATTATAAGGCCCTTTCTCAAATTTGTCCGATTATCGATTCTATGGGCCACTAGAGCTAAAAATAGAAATACATTTAAAAGACTTCTCTTGAAATGTTTTACGGATCTTCATCAAACTTGGCCTTAGCATCATTAGAAGGTCCTCTCCCAATATTATTCAAAAGGGGGCAGTTGGCCTCTTTAAGGGGCCGCTAGGGTTTAAAATAAAATACCTTTAAACAACTTCTCATGAACTGCTCAATGGATTTTCGTCAAACTTGGTCTGTAGCATCATTATAAGGTCCTCACCAAAGTTTGTTCATTTATGGGGTGCTTGGTTCCATTTAGGGCCACTATAGTTAAAACTAGGAATGCCTTTAAACGACTTCTTCTAATAGACTCTTTGATGGATCTTCATCAAACTTGATTTTTAGTGTCATTATAAGGTCCCTTAAAGGTCCATTACTAAGGGAAAGTGAGTTGGCATTTTTTTTCATAGCCAGTGCATAGACTTCTGCAAGACACTAAATAATGAAGATTGGCAGGTCAAAATTTACAGAAGGTCTTTGGAACTCAAAGAAATGTATGTGTATTATGTTGAAATTTCAATGAATCGACAGAATGACCCCCCAGGTCTTTTTAACTTTCTTCATACTTCATAGAAAAATAATTGTACATATACTGCGATTTATTTCGAATTTCTACATACCAACTTTCATTTTCCAATAAAATGAAATAGTTTCTGTGCTTTTTAAAAGAAATTAAAATGTTCACTTTCCTTAGTATTGGACCTTTAACACATTTGTTCAATTGGAGACACTAGGCCCCTTTTAGGGGCTGCTAGAGTTAAAAATAGAAATACTTTTAACTAACGTCTTCTCCTTAACTCCTGGGCGGGTTTTCATCAAACCTTGTCTTGAGCATCATTATCATGTTTGTTCAGTTGGGGCACTTGGCCCCTTTTAGGGCCACTAGTGCTTAAAATAGAAATATTATCAAAGTACTTTTTTTTCATGAACCGCTTGATGGACTTTTATTAAACTTGGTCTGTAACATCATTACAAGGTCTTATGTTAAATGTGTTCAAATGGGCCCCTGGGCCCTTCAAGGGGCCACTAGAGTTAAAATAAAAATAACTTTAAATGATTTCTTCTGATGGTTATCAGTTTTTGGTGCATGAAAGCAAACTAGAAAACAAAAATTAAATAACCTTCATTTTAATGAACAGCTTGAAGGATTGTCAAACCTAGTTAGAAGCAAAGTCAGATGGCTAAGGTTTTCTTCAGGTTAGCTACTTAGGCCCATTTGGGCCTTTTGTTTATCATATTCTAGAGTGTTTACACTACTTGCTGTATACAATTAGGCTGTATTTCACCAAACCTTACAAGTGATTAGTGTAAAGCATAGTTGTTCATATTATCATCATGTTGCGATTAAACGATTTTCAGTGGAGCCATAACCCTTGATTTGTCAAATTCTTTGATATGTGCTACTTCTCCTATACCACTTGTTGGAATTCCACCAAACTTCACAGGAGTTACCACTGCTAAACCTAATTGTTTATATTGCTGGAATGTTATGGTTCAGTGAATTTCTCTGAAGGAATGGCCCTTACTTTGTGGCATTTACAATTTTTTAATGGAAGATGGTGGGAGAGACATATGTTTTTCATGAAAAACAACCATTAGTTTTTCTCTCATTTTTGATTTTTCACCCCACAATCATTGAACAACTGACATAAAGATATTTGATTGAAAGTAGTTATTTAGATTTAAACAGTTCATTCAGAGAATATTTGTTTGTTTTTTTGTTAATACAGACTAGTAAAACAATTTCTTTATATTCACAGATGCATAGCGCCAAGATAAAAATTGTCTCACTTAGCAGCGAGATATACTGTATTCCATGTTCAAGAAACACAAGATCTTTCTTTTTTCATGCTAACTGATGAAACACAAGCTGAGTAATAAACAGAAAATATATTTTTTCCGAGTGACCTAGATTACATTTCATTGATAAAACTACGCATTTTATCAGTGTGCATGAATTAATTTGTTTTATTATGCCTTTTCAAAGATTAAGAAATATAGATAATAAAATTTGATGTAGAAAACTCATTTACTTTTTTTCTGTTGTAGGGTACTGCACATGATGTGATAAAAACCTTACCACGTCCACACGAGCAGGTTGAAAAGAAACGGCGGACTCGCTCTTCACGTGCAATAGGTGGCTCAGGATCAGGGTCATTAAAACAGTTGCTTCTACAAATGAATCAAGAGGAAAAGTTTAAAAATACTATTGAAAATGTGTGCGAAAAAAATAACACATTAAGACTATCCCAAAAGAGTACGATGAATGACGAAGCATTTGATACTTTTGTTTATAAAGGTGATAGTGATAGTGAAGAAGAATTAGAATCTGCTGGTACGATACTCGATAATAGTTTGTTAAAACAGTACACAGAACAGCTAGATACGTTTGTGTTCAAGGGAGAGGGGATTCTAGATTCAGACAGTGATTATTCTACTGGAGGGTCGGTCAAAAATAAAGGTTCAAAGGAATATATAAAAGATGAGGATGATGTTAGTCGAACTTTATTGAAACAATATTCTCAAACGTTAGAAGAAGATGATGATGTGGAGGCGGAGGTGGAAAAGGTTTATGAGGGTAAGGGTAATGGACAGGTAGAGGATGACGATTCAGGTTGGGGACATTCAAACTCCCCAGCGACTAGTACTAATTTTGCAGAAACTTTTGTCAGTAAATATCAGTATAAAGGGCTTAAAGATACACTTGCTATAAGACCTGACAAGAGATGGTCTAAGTATCAAAGCGATTCGAGAGATGTGTTTTCTCCTAACCGCGTTGTAGAGGAAAAAAGTTCAAAGGAAAATGTTCAAAAATATGAAAGTGATACTGTCAGAAATCTCCGGGTATACCAAAAGGAATTTCGTTGTCGGCATGGCTATGTGTTACAGCTCTCTGAAGATTATTAATTTTATATAAAACATGCAAATTTATTTACTAATGTACAGCCTAAAACTAGATGATGGCATAAAGTCCCATAACTTTGACATGCATTTTGGAGTAGGAGCTTTCAGACAGCAGCTGCGAGGTTATGGAATGCCCTCCCATAATAATAATAATTATGATAATAATAACGACTTTATTTCACGAGGCTGAAATTTTGGGCAAGCCCAATCTTCTATGCGGGCCTCTAAATATACATATTTACAAGTTACAAATATTTACAAGGCATAATCATGATACAATACGTATTTAAAATAGAAGTACATTTGTATACAATGCATAGTAGTTTTGTTTTGTGTTTGTTTTTATTATACAACATTTCATTAACAATAACTAACAATGTCAAAAGCCTGTAGATAGAGTAGAAGATACTGTAAATCACATACAACCAGATTACTTCCACTGTAAATAAGCCCTTTTAAATTTCTCAGTGTTCTCTGATTGACGCACTGACTATCATTCCAGATCTTAGGACCAAAATATGACAAAGATTTTCTATAAAACTCCAAGTTTGGTTTTGGAATCAGAAACTTTAGTTATTTGAAGATCTGAGATTCCTGTCATGAATGATAGATGCTAACTGAAATTTTTCTTTCATATATGTTGGTGGATTTTCTTGATTTAGTGACTTGAAGATCAAAGTAACTTTTTTATATACGATTCTGTCAGTAAATTTCATCCATTTTAATTTTTGTAAAAGAGGTTCAGATGGTGCGTCAAAGTCCTTGGATAATTCGAGCTGTTCTTTTCTGAAACTTAATTATTTTGTCTAACAGATCATTTGAGTAGTTTCCCCAAACAGAACAACAGTAGTCCATATGGGGTAAAATGTATGCATTGTGGAACAGTTTAAAGACATGCTGGTTAAGAAAACATTTTATTTGTAGCAGTGCTCAAGGTGCTCGTCCGTCAACATTTGCCTTGTGAACACTCTAGAGGCCACAGCTGTGACCAAATTTTTATGAAACTTGGTCAGAATGTTTGTCTTCATGATCTCTAGATCAAGTTCAAAACTGGGTCAAAAACTAGGTCAGTAGGCCAGATCATAGGAAAAGCTTGTGAACACTCTAGAAGCCACAGTTGTAACTCAATCTTTACGAAACTTGGTCAGAATGTTTGTCTTGATGATGGTCTTGATGATCTCTAAGTCCAGTTTGAATTTGGGTCATGTGGGGTAAAAAAACTAGGTCAACCGGTCAAATCAAAGGAATAGCTTGTGAACAATCTAGAGGCTACATTTGTGACTCAATCTTTATGAAACATAATTAGAATGTCTGTCTTGATGATCTCTAGGTTAAGTTCGAAACTGGGTCATGCGAGGTCAAAAACTAGGTCACTAGGCCAGATCAAAGGAAAAGCTTGTGAACACTCTGAAGGCCACAGTTGTGAATCAATCTTTATGAATCTTAGTAAGAATTTTTATCTTGATGATTTCTAGGTTAAGTTTGAATCTGGGTCATGTGAAATAAAAAACTAGGTCACAATGTGGATTATCTTGGGTCAAAAACAAGGTCACCTGTTAAAATCAAAGAAAAACTTTGTGCATGCAATAAGGGCTGCATTTTTCATTTAATGTGCATGAAACTTGGTCAGAATGTTTATCTGCATGAAATCTCGTAAGAATTTTTATCTGGGTCATGTAGGGTCAAAAACTAGGTCACCAGATCAAATCAAATAATAAGCTTGTTTATACCCTAGTCTTTCTTCATAAAACTTGGTCACAATGTTTGTTATCATGAAGTCTTGGATGATTTGGTCACGTGGGATCAGAAACCAGGTCACTAGGTCAATCAAAGGAAAAGCTTGCATACACTCTAGATGCCATTTTTTGTTTGCTTCAGTCTTCCCGAAACTTTGTTTTCATGAAGTTATGGACAAATTCAAATCTGGGTCATGTGAGGTAAAAACCTAGGTCACTATGTCAAATCAAAGAAAATGCCTGTTTACACTCAAGAGGCCACGTTTTTCTGTCCAATCTTAATGAAAATTAGTCAGAATATTTGTCTCCATGAAATCACGTTTACACTGTTATGGTGTGTTACTATGGTGAGCGACCTAGGGCCATCTTGGCCCCTTTGTTTAACTGTGTGTTCTACCTGAAGTTACCTTTTCAAACAACTGTCAACCTGAACTCCGAGAAGTTTTTCAGTTTGTGTATATTTTATTTCTTCATTGTTTAACAATAGCTATTTAGTGCCATCTGGCATAAAAGACTGCAAGACCTTGCAAAGTTTCAAAAAAGCGCTAAAGACGCATTATTTCATACAACATTTTGGGAACTAATCTCACTAATTACCTAGTAGAATAATGTAGGTTACCGGCCGGCCAATGGAGCACACTAGAATGACAGAATAATATAAACAGTGTTTTGTTTCTGTGGGATGTATCATAGATGTTCTTGTTTTGATTTTTATCAAAAATTGTAATTATCATTGATACCAGGTCAAGTTGTGCATGTGCAAAGCATGTTCCATTTGAATGAGTTTTCACATAATTATGGTCCTTTATTAATTTTTTCTTCATTTGTGTATAGTAAACATTTGTTTGCGCTATTTCTCAGTCATTGTATGCCAGACATCAAACCTTGTTATCATTGTCATCGGTACCAAGTGCAGATGTGCATGTGCGAAGTACATTCCATTTGGATGATTTTCACGAAGTTTATATAATGGCCCTTTATTTGTTGCAAATATGAAAAGAGTTACATTGGAAAAAACTAACTAGTTGATGACCTTTAGTGATGATATGGTCCCTTAACCATGACCTTGACCTTCTGACCTACTTTCTTCTTATCTAAGATATTGCCATAAAATTTGGACCACTTGAACAGCTTTGAACACACATCTCAAAACTGACTTCCAGTGAAGAAATCTTCCCAGCAGTAACAAGATTACAAGGTAATTTTAAAATGCAGTGTAAACACAACAATTTACATTTCTTTTGTGCATCCTTGTACATTTTCTCCCTGTTCAATAGGCAAATGCAATGTATCATATTTTCAATACCCATGTTTCTCTGACAATAAGCTGCTGTCTTGGGGTATTCTTCAACATTAGTGATAGATCTTGTTATTCCGTAATCAAAAATAATAAAGTAGAGAAAAGTGGAAACTTCGCAGGTCGCTCAACACGACAAAAACGAAAATGTTGTAGGCTCGGTTTGATTGAGCCTGTTCATGGACGGTAGTGGAAATGCATGCTACCTTCCACGCCCTCTAGCCCCGGGTTGAGCAGAACTCAACATTTACACATGCTAAAAGTACTAAAAGCAATTTAGAGGCATCCGCAGATGTAATCAAACGGCGGTGAACATGGAGCCTTCAATGACACACGTGTTGAGGCGTGTAATTCCATGAAGAGCGGCGTTTTGTCACAAAATAAAGTAAAGGGTTTGCCCCAAACGAGAAAACAATGGAATTTAGGAAGGGGATCTGAGGTTATGGAGCCTGCGTATCACAGGAACTGTCAAAAGACAAAATTAAAAAGCAGGCACATTATCCAAGTGGTGATTAAACAATACCCAAGGCTATGAAAGCGGGAGTATTGGAACCACCCAGGCCGAAATGGTCATATTGAGAAACTAAACAGTACCAATAACACGACATAAAAGTCGTGCTGAACGATCTGAGAAAATCAAAATATAACAGCCCTGATTGAATGTACGGGGAGCCTTTTTACGGCCGCCACACGGCACAAACAACGCTGTCGTGATAATAAAATAGAGAAAAGTGGAAACTTCGCAGGTCGCTCAACACGACAAAAACGAAAATGTTGCAGGCTCGGTCAATAAGTCTTATATTGCATGACAAAAGCTTGTTATAACACTAGAATCATTTTTCTTTTAATGTGTCAAAGTTAAGAAAGGACTATTAGTAGATAATTACTAAATGACTTTATAATTATACCTTTATGTAAGGAAAGTCACGTAAATATAATTACTTTCATAACATGTTAAATATATGTGACTAGTAAATTTGTGCAAATAATTACTTAAATCACGTAACAGTCCATGTTGCTAAACAAAATATCAGTAAATGCAGAAAACCGTTAGGACAAAATTGATGTTTACATGTCTCTGTCTTAACAGCCTACGGCGGCAGTTAAAGAATCATGTAACTAGTATTGTTCCTGCTATGTGATGTCTGGTCACAAGTGTGAGTCCTTTGGATATTGGACTGGAAAGTAGTATATGGTATATAGGTACTAGGTTCTTCTTATGATGATGGTTACTTATGCCATATAATTTCAAGATCTGGCAAGTTGCAAATGCTTGTCCGCCAGAAAAGATTTTATGCACACAAACATCTAATGACTTCTGTGACCTTGACCTCTGACCTAGGGGTTTGGATGTTGCCGTGACATGTCCACCTATTATGGCAATTATTTGTGTCGTGTTATTTCAAAATCCGACAAGACACAGACAGCCGGACAAGATTTTGCATACACACAGACTCACGCCGACAAAAAGTAGCACTATATATCCCCTGTTCTCCTCTCCATCCCCACTTCTGATGGTGGAGGAATAAAAAGTTAGCTTGTTCAAGAAAGTTAATAATCAATAGCCATGTCAGACCAAAATTTAAAAAGGAATGATGAAACACATCGCATTTCATCTAAATGTTCTCTATGATTAAAAGAATTGTCAACTTAATCCCTTCAATATGTTCTGACAACAACAATAAACCTTCAGTATTTCCTGAGTTTTAAAAAAGTCTCAGTATCTCTAGAAAAGTGCTGATATCTACATTTGCAATATAGCTAATATTTTTTTGTATATCTATTTAACACCTGAGAACAATTTTATCTATTTTTGCTATTGTTAAAAAAGAATCTGAATTTTAACCTTTACCCTGCTGGCGGCAAGTTGTTCTGCCTTTGCGACCAATGCAGACCAAGATGCGCCTACACTCCGTACATCAGGGTCTACATTGTTTGCTATTTAGTCAGTAAATTTTCAGTGAACACCCCTTCGCATAATAAATAATTCTGTTTGAATTGAATGATAGACCAGTCCATTTTAGAAATTTAGCAGGGTAAAGGTTAACAACCAACTTCAGGATAATCTCACTATATTGTTGATTCTTTATATCTTTAAACATTGTCAAAGTAAGTAAACAGTTATCCAAACTTTTGTACTTTCCTATCGTTCTTATATTACCTAGATTTATACTCTGATTCAGGTAATGTGCCCCGACTGGGAGATGGAATTATCAGATTATTTTGCTAAAACAATTTTACAAAAGCTTGAGCGATTTATATGTCACGTGATCCAGACGATCTTGTTGTGATAAATCTATATAAATACATGTACATACTACTCCCGCATGATAATTTAAACGACAGCATGTTTAAATTATTGTTTGATTGTTATAAGTCCACAGTTCAGATCACGGCCGTAAGCCAAAAACTGACTTCTGCTTTATGTTCTGGCACTATAATAATTTCATGGCCACGGTTTAAAACTGACATCCGGTTCTATTTCCTGGCACTTTAATAACATCTCTGACAGAGTTATAAAAACTAACTTCTACTTAAGTTTATGGAACCATATTAATATCGCGGCCACAGTTAAAAACTGACTTCCGCTTCTATTTCTTGGCAATTTAAAATATATGTGAAATAACCAAATACTAACTTCTGCTTAAATCTATGTAACTATATTAATATCGCAGCTACAGATTGAAAACCTACTCCTGCTTTAATTCGTTGCACTATGTAAACGTTACGGTCACAGTTAAAAACTGACTTCCGCTTCTATTTCCTGGCAATTTAAAATATATGTGAAATAACCAAATACTAACTTCTGCTTAAATCTATGCAACGATATTAATATCGCAGCCACAGATTGAAAACCTACTCCTGCTTTAATTCGTTGCACTATGTTAACGTTACGGCCACAGTTAAAAACTGACTTCCGCTTTTATTTCTCGTCACTCAAACAGATGTCAACATTTATATAATTTAGATATGTCGCTAAACAGCGATTTATCCAATTATATAGAGGCAACATTTCCATGTCATAACTGACTTTTGCAAAAGTTATAATGCTAAAATAATAAATCATTAGCTATTTACATGTGCCAATATAAAACGCAATCAAAATATGTAAGTACTTAATAGAAAAGGATTATAGAATCTAGATATTCCATAAATCACTGTGAAAACAAAGCTGCATGTGCTGTCTGAATGCGCGACCTGTATGTCAATAACGAACTGCTAGGACTTTGCCCCTAAATCTTCTACCATCAAAAATGCAATTTCCAAGTTGATTATCATTCTTAAAAATATCTTGACTGGACTTAAATTAAAAAATCTCAGAAAAAAAGTCGCATTTCGTGAAATTTTTCTCGAAAATAGTAGGCCAAAATGAAGCACTAGGCCATTTTGGTACTATAACCGTACCCACAGCTCCACAATGTAAAAGATGAAAAATAGTACGTGAAACTAAGTGAATTGGGGGTACTAGCCAATTGTACAACTCTAATCCTGAGTGATGGCATCTATAGCTTCTGTGTCATAATCTAAGAACTTAGAATTATAACGCTTCAGTTTTCGATTTTGGGAAGTAGCAAATCGATCCACATTGTGTGGACCCCATAAAGTGTCAACAAAACAAAAGAACTCGTTGGTCACTTCCCATTCGTCAGTATTAGTCACCGGCTGTATTTTGTTCCCTCAGTGTAAAATAATCAAAGATTATTTTATTTGTTTAAGTTGTTTTAGGTCAGGAAGTATATCAATAAGCTTTCCACATCTGTCAAGTTGATATATGGTGTATTTATGTAATTGTTTATATCAAACCCTCCCGTTTTATACGTCAAATTGTCAGACAGTGCATATAACTGATGTTAGAGAATTGCTATATATTGCTGTTTTAGAAAGGGCCTAAGACAGACCAGGTTTAGGCCTGTTGTCCGAACTGAGACCTAGGAAATGGGTCTCGTAGATATTAAGTTAGGTCTTAAATATGACACTTGTTAAGACTTAAGAAGTTACAAAAGTAATTATGGAAGTTATGTACGAAATATACTATTGTGTAAATAAACATCAAAAACGTTCAGATTCGTGTTGTGTTACGTTACACAAGTTCAAACATTTTTGGTGCCGCAGACCAGGATGTCGAATTACAAAATGGGTTGTTGCAACATTATTAAGCGAAGTACGACTGCCATGATGACACGCTGCCGAGCCGAAAGAAGAGAAACTGCGAGTTACCATCTTACCTATCTTCTAGTATAATTATGCAAGCTTATCTTTTTTTATTAAATTTTTGTTTCAATTTTTGAACAAAATTTCAAGGAAAATTTATTTTGATCAATTGTTAGACATAAAAAGAAATTCAAATTCATAAAATGATAAAACCTAACTCATAATATACAAAATTCTTAAAAAAGTAAAATATTTAGAAGAAAAAAAAAACAACATAAAACAGTAAGAAACAATGCATTGAGGAAAATACTCAAAGGACTGAATTAAGAAATGCAAATGTGATAATATTTGTTCTTCGAAAATGTTACTTGTCATGTTTATTTAACTTGTTCCATATGATATTTGTTTCCCTTATGGCCACATTTAAACAGTTTTGAGCATTCCCGCATCACAAATATATATATGTGAAATACAAGGAACGGGAAAAAGCTAGTTCAATACCTGAAAATTATGTTTAAGATGTTTTCATGCATGAGAATGCGTTGCTGGGTTAAAGTGTCTTTGCTGAATAAATATGTACATGGTTATCTGTCTAACCATACGGTTACTTCAGGTTTCAGTAAATTAAAAGGTTGGTCTGGACTGTTGTGCTGGAAATATTTTGAAGCCTGATATGGCAAAGAAGAATAGGTTTATTATGCAAAAATTACTTGTGTTGAGCGATCTGTGAAGTTTCCACTTTTTCTATTTTGATAATGTCGCTGGAACATGTGGATTCCAGTAAGGTTGAATTTGTTTACTGTTAAACGGGCAAATATATACTGCCTTCTGCAAAATTAGCAGAGATACTTATATATTATGGGATACTAAGAGTTACTTGATATTGTCTTTGTGAGACTGGAAGTTGTAATCCCAGTTGTCTTGTAAGATGTGTACTATTATACAGGCACAGATACTGTCTTCTGAAATCTTTTGTCAGAGTTTTACTATCATAGCGTGGAATCGATGCATATATTGCATTATGAGGTACGTGTGTGTACCGGATATTTTAAGTACAACAGCTTTTTGTTTTATGAGACCTGATGTAGTATATTTTTTTCAAGGAGTTGCAATTACCCTTTCAAGTTTTTGCAGAGTATTCTGTCAGAAAAATTATTTTTTCTCGCGGACGACATAATATTCTCTAGGATCATCTAGAAAGGTCACATTTTTGTAAATAAAATGGAAGAAATCATTATCAGCTATTCTGTTATAAATGGGTGTTGGTCGTTTGTGTTATGTCTATTTGTATTTAATCATGACGAAACGCTTTATTTTGTAGAGTTTTTGTAGCTTTCATATGCATTCTTAAATATGATATAAATACATTTTTTATGTTAAGAACATATTTTGCTTTTTGTTAGGAACATATTTTGGCTAATATTTTTATTTTTCGAATAATATAAAACGTAGGACATAGCTTGCAGAAAGTACAAAAAAGTAAGGTTCTCGGCAACATAACGGTTTATTCGAAGTACAGATACCACTTATGAAAAGAAAATACGAACTGTCTGAAATAAGATACTGACAAACTGTCAAATCAAACTTGGAAAAAGTGTATTTCATGACTGTCATATTGCGGACTGTCATTATATAATAGCCAAAGGGAAACTCATTACATGTAACTGTTACATATTGGGAAGTACCTGTCAAAACGAAATGATGACATTTGCATTTGTGTATTATAACAATTTGTAAACATGCAGTTTTGATTTTATCTGTCATTTATGACAAATGGGAAACAACATAATTATCTGCTTTACGGCATAATTACCTGAAATATTTTCGGTGGTCATCTGAAATATTGGAATTACGTTAATGAAACAGTAATATTATAACTGGGAGAACTCTAGAACATTTCAGAAGTTAGCAAATGAAATTAGATGGATGAAAATCATAAACAGGGAGAGTGCGGTACAATGTTATAACAAAAGCAGAGCCGATGACGGGAAATCCTTAGCTACAGATATTGATGGTAATGTGTTACGTTGTAGAAGAATGTTGAAACCAAGAGACAAATGTGTAGAAGGCTGGCGAAACCAAGCGACAATGGCGAAGTGGATTGTCAAGCTGTGGATCCAGTAGAGATTGGCGAAGAAGATGGTCAAGCTGGAGAATTGCAGAACACTAAAAAGAAACAACTAATTATCTTTTCTTTATTTTTTATACTTATCAGTACATAATTAATATATTTTGGTCATTACATATCGATTTTACTATTTATTTAAGATCTGTAGACAGATATCAAAATATTCAAAAGTAAGATTAATTTGCTGAATAAAATCTTTGTATAAATAAGTGAAATTTAAATATCATGATAACTTTCTATACACGTGACAATAATTACAAGCAATTAAGCAATGTTACTAAAGGAATTTTTATCTTTTTCCTAACTTTTAAATAGCATATATTCTAAAAGATGCTCACCCGTGTTTTGCTTTATTTACAGTTATTGGTTTTGTGAAATATGGATGTAACACGGGTTAAAGAAAAAGTCTTGGAGGAAGAAAGGAGAAGTGCCTCTACAAAGGCCGATATAAAATAAAAAAGACTTTCTATGAACTGTGAAAATTGTTTAGTTTAAAATTGTATTCTCCTTTGTTCTTGTTGACATTAATTGCATAAATGACTTAAGATTTTTTCTTTAACACTGTTCTTTAATATCATTTCTTCAGATTGTATTCTTATGTTCTTGATCAGATTGAACATTATTCTACATGCTACTATATTGTAAAACAAGAGATAGTTCTTAGAGATCAAGTCTGAAAAATTTAATTTAATTCTTTCGGTGGGTAACGAGTGTAAAATAATCAAAGATTATTTTATTTGTTTAAGTTGTTTTAGGTCAGGAAGTACATCAATAAGCTTTCCACATCTGTCTAGTTGATATATGATGTAATTATGTAATTGTTTATTATATCAAACCCTCCCGTTTTATACGTCAAATTGTCAGACAGTGCATATAACTGATGGTAGAGAATTGCTATGTATTGCTGTTTTAAATATCTCGGATAGTCAGAAAGGGTTTAAAACAGACCAGGTTTAGGCCTGTTGTCCGGACTGAGACCTAGGAAATGGGTCTCGTAGATATTAAGTTAGGTCTTAAATATGACACTTGTTTAGACTTAAGAAGTTACAAAAGTAATTATGAAAGTTATGTTCGAAATATACAACTGTGTAAATAAACATGAAAAACGTTCAGACTCGTGTTGTGTTACGTTACAGGAACCCATTGTATTCTTTACAGTTTTGCCTTTCAACAACTGGTCGTCAGCTCTTAGTGCGAGTTTGACCTCCCTTATTTCCCTAAAGGTAGAACTCTTCTTTTTTCTCATAATTTGACCATACATTATGAAAGACACTATCTTTACAATTGACAACGTAAGACCCCGCTGCTGTATGGGAGGCATCAGAATATACAAGAGTACACGTGGGAGAATATCTAGATAAGAATCTTTTGTTTAGACTGCACATATTAGAACGCCAGAATTTAATTTCTGTGACAGAGGGACTTGTGGGTGCCGTCCCAAGACGTCCTGGTTTCTATTTCTAAGTACAAATACATAGTCATCAGACGAGTTAGATTCCCCAAAACAGGCGAAAGGGAAATTATTCTCCATGTATATGTGCTAGAAGCCTTGTTGAGATCAAAGGTAACCGATTCAGAATTGTATCTAAGGTTAAAATACTATCGTTATACGTCTGCTAGGTATACTTATAGACCTTAAAATGTCACTGCAAAAGCATGAAAATCCTGACTATGAAATTGACGCCTGTCAAAATAGAGTCTATTTTATATAAAATTCTATATAAAATACCTGTGGTTTTGCGTGCTAAAGTGTGGCGCGTGGCCGTTAACTGTTACCTATTGTAATCATGGGTTGCATACACTCAATAGCATTTGAATAGCCGCGGAGCAGGGCTTTAACAAAAACTGAATCTGACCAGGTAAGATCGGACGTTTTATTTGTACCCCAACCATCATCAACAAGCATGATAATTTTTACGCCGTTGCTTTTCCAATGTTTAACCCTTTGTTACAAAAATGTTTAACCCTTTGTCGCAAACACTTACTAAAATGAAAGAGGCACTACTCAAACCAAATGGTAAAACAATAAAACAATACTTTTTCGCCTTTACATCGAAGACCAGGAATGTTTGGTGAGCAGGGAAAATATCTAAATGGTGATAACCTTTCGAAAGATCAAATTTGAAACAAAAAGCATGTGGTGTAACAGGGTCTAAAGTTCACTATTCTAACTACAACAACAACAACTCTGTTCTCTAATATAACTATTGTTTAATATAGTACTATGTTCTGAGTTAATATATACAACAATGTCTTTCTTCACAATTCCCTAACATAATCTTTATTATTTCATTAATTTTTAACTCTAACAATAATAATTCATTGTTAATTGCCCCGGCTCTAAACTATCTTAAATCGTATGGAGTATCGGCATACGTTACTAACATTAGCACGGGCAAATTGATACTGAAGTTCTATCTAGAATTTAGCGGTATTTAAAGAAAACTTCGTAGGGATGACTAAATTGTTTTTCTCCAAAAGGGCACGCATTTTGACCATAAAAATAAAAACATGTCATTATTTCATTTAGTCATCTGTCATAACAATTAGTTAGAAACAAAACAATCATGACGCAGCCAATAACGTGGCCAGAGGGTAATTAACCTGGACGAGATATCTTAACCTGTCATTTTCCAGATGTAAACAAACGCTGAAGTTATTTAAAGTAGCATTCCGAAATTCTTTGTGTGTGACTATTAACTGACCGATGACTTATAGCTGACCGAAAAACAAGATGATAAAATATTCTTATCTAAATAAGTATAATGAATTCATAAAGTCATTATACGACAAGCATCTCTTTCGAAATACCCTAATCCCAATTTCAAATCTTCGAAAGTGAAACTATCTTTCCAGATGGATCCGTTAATTTTCCTTAAATCTAAGATCAAACGTTTTTGAATTGTTTATTGATAGAAACACTTAAAGGATTAACTATATGTGAGTGAAAGGGGTTTCTAGTATGCAGTGATTTAATAGAAAATCTTCCACAGAGTTTTCGACAAATTCCATATTTCCTAGCGCAGACTTATTGATTTTAGAAAACGAACGTTCTGGCGTTTCAAATAAAGGCAATTTATACCCATATTTAATAGTTCCAATAATATCTGCGTTCGAGCCAATATTTTCCCAGAAGACAAGGTGACTTTTCAAACAACCTATGACATTTTTACATGTTTTTGTACTATCAAGTTCAAATTGACTTTCTTGTTCCTTAAAAAATTCTGAATCAGGAAGATTAACTAAAATACTTCTCATTTATCTTTATCTATTCTTGTGGCTGTAAACTCTGGCTGGTTTAGACTGTTTGAAGGTGTTGTAGAATGGCGTAGTTTTTCTGCCTGCGATGAATTTGCAGTCTTTCCGGAAGTGTCCCCTGTAACCACAGCTGAAACACACATCTTTCTGGGTAGCCTGTCTGGGGCCTCGAAAACGCCAACTTCAGAATGACAAGTAGCCCACGGGGACTTACCGTTACGGTTATGTGAAGCCTCTGTGTCGTTCGTGTACCTCCGCATTGTCTATCGTCTTTTGAAGACCCTTTCTCAGCTGCAATAGTTCTCAAATGTTGAAGTTTCAACGTACTCCGGCAAGGTCAACGTAGAACTGGAGTTACTCCTCCCATCATGGCTGCTATCCATAATTCAAAATATAACAAAACCTTTCGCCCGTCGAACCTCGAATAACCTATTCCCGCCTTTTCTGTGTCTTAAATAAGCAGAGGTCAGCTACGTAACTTTATCCTAATTTCCTTATAAGGAAAATTAATGAACTATGAAGTGACAACAGTTAGTTAATCTAGTTACAACGTTTTCACTAACTGAAGTATGTTATTTGTAACGCGTGTTTATGTTTAAATGCACTTCACCTTAAATATGATGTACAGTAATGTTTTTGAAGCACAACGAGTTAAAAAAAATCTTTTACTTCACTTTAAGTAGCATTTCCCGCTTATAATTTCAGTATTATTTAAAGATACTGAAAATGAGAAGAATAAATTAGAAACCGGAGATTCGTACCGTCAAAAGTATCACTATGTAATTTTTTACATTTCAGTCCACTCACCCCAGCTATTGGTCTAACTTCGTATATATTTCTTTTAAACGAGAATGTTACTAATGGCTGTGACTAAAAACAGAGTTGGTGCGCCTGTGATATATTACCGACTCCGGTATGTACCGGATTAACTAAATTTGAACGAAAATATCTTAAATGTATATACATGAATTTTGTAACCATGGTGATACTAACCTTACCTTCAGTCAGTATATTATGCATTCTATACACTAAATACGTTTGGACTTGCAAAATATGAGTAATTTTGTGTGCACTCTAATTGATAATAATTCCGCGCATGCGCAGAAACTGCTGCACCAACTCTGCAACGAGAAACATTCGTTACTAATTGTTCATACTATTCTTATCATATTAAAAGGTGTGTGTCCGTATACAATAAAATATTATTAGCTTTGCATCGAGAAATATGCACTCGTTATTTCCCAAAGTCGCACAGAACTTGTGCATAATTTTCGATACAAAGCTAATAACCCATACTTATTGTGTTTAGTATTTATTAGTTAATCAATGGAGTTATTGTTCTAAAAATGGTAGTCATATCTTATCGATTCTAGTAGTCTCGTTACATTTGTTTAAACATTTTTTAAACCTGTCAAACTCTTTATTACAAATGTGATGGTTCAATGGGAGAATATCGATATACGTTTTGTTCTACTCAATTTAGAGCTTCGGGGGAGTTGTGACAAACAATAATCCTGTTTTTATTTGTTTTATTTTTGCAGCTCGACTAATCTATTTAGTATTAATATGTCTTTTTTTTCAAGCAAACAATAAGCTTCCAAAAAATAAAATGCATGTTCTACATATTCGCTTTTCTCATTATTTGATTGAGCCTGTCTGCTCAGCTCAGATAGGAGAGCGCAGATCTTCGTGTCGTGCGGGAGGGTTCTGAATTCGATTACCGGACGAGGCGTATTGCTCTCTCTGACAATTCGATAATGCATACATTGCGTTTGAAATCATTCGTCTTTCTCCTCCCATTCATGTGGAGAAGCTTGCGGATACTTTCGGATAACCGGTTTGTACTGGTACAGAATCCAGGAACATTGGTTAGGTTAACTGACCATCATTACATATTTGACATACGGAGCAAAGCCCCAAACAAACAAATAAATCTGATTTGATTCCGTAACCTTGTAAGCGTATTATTTACCGATAGAGACAAACAAAGAAATAAACTAATACACTAAAAAACCTAGTTCAGCTGCAGGTAATGTCCTTGTGACTGCTGATTCCATCCACAATTCCTTCTAATCACTAGCTTTTACCAATGTGGGCTACACACTCGCTTGGGGTGTTGAATTCTATATGTGAGGAAGCCATCTAGCTAGCTTACGAAAAGTAGATGGTTCTGCCCAGGTACCCGCCCGAGATCAAATAATGCACGAAAGGGCACCTTGGGTCTTCCTCCACCATCAAAAACTGGAAATCGCCATATGTTATAATTAGATCTGTTTGACTTTATACTCAACAAAAAAATAACAATACAAACTTGTAAACAGACCACCAAGGCAGGACACATAGTGTAATAGTTATAACAATGAAATAATACAGCAGGTATTTAAACACTTTTCAGTGACATAAAAATATGTCACATAAAATCGACGTTATCATAGGTGAGCGACTGAACTTTGAATTATATCACAACAAGCTTATATAAATTGCGCACACAATCTATGAAGCTAACACCATCGAATAAATTTTGACCAAACAATTTCAACTCGTTGTCAGTATCAATTATGGCAGGAAATATTTATATTCATTCGTGTATATTGCTCATTTACATAGTATTTTTTACTTCTGTATTTGTAAATGGATATTCACTGTTGACTTCAGCTGAAAGGGGCACTGTGTTTTATAAATCTTGCGATATATTGCAAGCGTTTTCGGTTACATATGAAGAGTCGTTTGAGAAGTGCGTGATTGACTGTCAACATCTTTCAGATTGTGCATTGCTCATGTTCCAGCACCGAATGAAGCAATGTGCCTTTTTTGATACTTCAGTAAATATCAACACTTTCCCTAAAACTGAATCACTGTGTATGTACACAACCATTTCAAAGAAGTTTTCAAATCGCACTGTATGCAAATCTTCGGAAAAGTTTGACATTTTGACAGGGCAGTGTTACTCATCTGATTGTCCGAATCCAGATAAAATCGAACATGCTGAGCTTTTATCAGCAACAACGAAACTAGGATCAGCCAGTCGTTACAAATGCAATCCTGGATATACCGGAATCGGAAACCCAAAAATCGTCTGCCAGACTAACTCCATGTGGAGCTTTACTAACTTCAGTTGTATCGACGCATACTGTCCTGCTCCGAGTACAGTTGAAAATACAGCGCCTTATTTGCTATCAACATTTAGACTTGGATCATCAGTGCGTTACGCATGCATGCCAGGATACGTTCTCTCCGGTAATCCCGAAATTCAGTGTCAGTTAAATGCAACTTGGAGTTCTGCCAATTTCAGTTGTTCAAACTGCCCAACACCGAAATACATCTCTAATGCCGTTTTACAATCTACTGACACACATATTGGAACAACAACTCGTTACGAATGTAACCCAGGATCCATCGCCATTGGCAATCCTGAAATTCATTGTCAGACAAATGCTTCTTGGACCCATACAGATCTGGTCTGTGAAAAAGTATGCTCTACCCCTACATCCGTTTCAAATGCTCAGTTAATATACGTGGAGTATGTAGATAGTGAATCTGAATTATACAAGACTGGCACTAGACTGACATATGCCTGCGAATTTGGTTTTCACGGTGAAGGTAACAGCACTTCAAACATTTGTGATGAGTATGGCAAGTGGGTACCAAAATACGTTATGTGTTGTATGAATGGCACCGTATCTAAAGCTTCTGGATGTTACAAAGCGTTTTCGGTTGAAAATTTAGCCAACTACTCAGGTAAATACAACACTTTCGTACATGGTCATTGAATTCAGCAATTCTTTCTTTTGTGCTATAACTGCTTTATTGTTTTATAAAGTTTTATTATGCAATTTTGTGGTTGTTGGCATACCAAAGCATAATACAATTTAAGTTAAATCATGTCAGTAGATTTTTAAAGCCTAAATTCAAATAAGAGACTTGATAGTTCGATCGCTTTACTTTGTTCACTATAGTATTGTTTCCATCTAAGAAAATTTTTCTTTTACGAAAACAAAAAGAAAAGATATACGCCTTAAACCGTCGAAAAGTCATTCTGTTACAAAGCGTAAATTCCTGGGGCCCGTTTCACGAAGCCCACTTATGACAAAGTTTTAACTTAAGATATAACTTAGGGGAGAAAACTGTACAAAAAGCTGTTTCACGAAACATGGCTTAAACTTAAGACAAGTTGTAACTTAGTTGAAGTCTGGCCATGACTAAGGATATAAGCTGTGTCGTTCTTTCATGACAGTACTGTGTAAAAAAACGTAATACTGATAATAATAATAATAATAATAATAAATGATAATAATAAAAATAATAATAATAATTGTGATAATAGTAATAATAATAATAATAATAATAATGATAATATTAACGTGTGTGCTAAAATATATTCGATAGATTTAATGTAGTTGGGCGCTACATGCAAATCTTCAGATATATTTAACAAGAACATATTGAACTTATTCACCAAAATTGTGTAAAATATATAGCGTAGAGGCTTTTAAAAAAGTGGAAGACATGTCTACATGTACACGTACTAGTACGAAATGTCAACTCTATACAGCGGGTATTCAGGGATGTAGCATGACGTAATGTCACTACGAATTTGTCAGTAACTTTTATATCATTTTGTGCAGCTTAAAAAGACGTCTTGGTAATATATTTATGTTACTTAACGATACTCATATTTAATTATTCCTGTTGTAAAATTTAATTATATATATCACATAAACCTTGTGTTTCATATTTTATGTAAAAACTGGCAACCAAAATTAGATTAATCTGGACATGACTGTAGATCAGTGGGTGGAGAAAATGACTACGGACCGAGCGGAACTGAGTTAGAGTTCGCTGTGGATAACAGCTCGGTACCAGTGTTGTACCACGTAAATTAAACCACACAGTAAAAAGTATGTGCGGAAGGGAGAAAGAGGTTATATTCTATGGAATTATTTTTAATTTAATAACTTCCTATTTATGTATCATTCAGTTATTTCGATGTATATTGTACTGTGTTATAAAACATACAAAAATTTTGAATTTCAGTTTTCTTTACGGATGATTTCGATTTTAATGATGCTTTTATCATAAAACGCACATCGGAAAGAAAAGTAATTTTTACTTACCCGGGTGAATTTTTAGTTGCTAAGTCTCTCGATGCTTTTTATAATAAGCGCTGCACATACATGATATGCATGTACACCCAAGGTTTGAAACGCCAGTGAATATCTATTATCATGAGCTAATAGTTTCCTAAGAATTATGAAACATATTTGAATCTTGTAAAGTTTATAAAGTTTCTGCTGTAAGTTATTACGAAAGACCAGTGGTGAGTCTGTGAAATTTCAAATTTAATACGGCGTTAAACACAAAACATACATACACTGCTTATGGACATGCACATTGTTATTCTTTTATTGACGCCAGGGTTTGGTCTCATGTTAAGTTACAGGAGACAATTACACTGCGTGGAATGAGATATCATATTGCTCGCATTTCTTTTTTTTTTTATTTTACAGATGATTTCATGATGTAACTCATAAATGTTATAACAAATTTCTGAAAATGATCTTCTTTACAACTTGTATTCAGTCAGGAGCGAGCAACTTAAACCTACAGTTACGGTATAGGTATAGATGCTGTAGTACCTCACTAATAAGACATCAACGGTTCTTTCAAACAGCAGTCTTAATAGTAGCCTAGGGTTATCTTAATTACTAGTATCTTAATATAGGGCGTAAGTCATCCAGCAAACACGTAGTTTTAATGTGTAACGTTTGAAAATGTTTGCTTTTAATGTACTCTTCGGTGGTTGCACATGTTAAAAAGTTTCTTTGAAAATGTTGTTCTAAATTGTAACATATGATCGTCTGTAACATATGGTACATTCACGCAGTATAGTATGAAATTACAATTGTGTTTTGAAAATAATGTTAAGGTAAGTCTGCACGTTTGGATCGAAAATGTTTCTACAATGTAGAATTTCGTTAAACTCTAATTTTTCAAAACTTCAGAATATACATAGAAAATTCACCAAATAAAAAAGATAGGGTCGTGTGCTTGATTGTTTGCTACTTTGATTTGAAAAATTTGGACCTCACGCAATATTTCATAATGGGAGTCTATGGGAAAATCATAACTTTCATAACATTTTCGCGCATAGACATATTTTTGCAATGCAGATTTTGATGAACCTTCTCACAGTCGTAAATAAACACATGGCCTATAATTTCGTGAAATAAAATGTATAGGTCCGTGTGCTTATTTTTGAGATATTTGTACATGTTTAAAGTGAACCGGACATTTCTCGCTAATTTTAAGACATTTTTTTAAAATTTTTTACGCGTCATATGTTTTAATATACTGTATTATTTTGGCTTTAGAAATATAACAGCAGTGTCATTGTAATAAATTTACTCATAGGTTTTAATTAAACAGTAAAATTATTTTCATTTCCGTACGCCGAATCCAGGCTTTATTCTACGTTTTCCGGATAAATTACATTATGCCATCACTTCCGGTTTATCAAACGTGCAGAACTACCTTAATCTTAATATGAAAATATTTTTTTATATTATACAGAGGTCACTGAGATGTGTAGCGCGTTTGGTTTCATCTTTGTCAGTCCTTTAGAATATATGTATAACGTGTTGGTTGACAAGGGAGAAAACCTGGCACCCTGGATGTTGTATCACAACACAAAAAATCAGCTGCAAGTGAACCTATTCCAATCTTGCCTTAGCGAGCACCTGAATACGACTGACCTCGAAAACTATCGGGAAGCATCCTACGAAGAAACGAGGCTAAAAATAATAGAGAATGAATGGGACAAAGGAGGATATCCTGGCATCGTGAACCGCTGTAGCCTAAACCTTGTTAACGATTGGTATCCCGGTGAGCCAAATGGCAACGACACTGAAAATTGTATTGCCCTCGGACCATTGTCGGATTTTATGTATAAGGATATAAGATGCGAGTTTCTACATACAAACCCTGTCAGAAAGGAAGATATTGGATTCTTATGCAAGTATACTCCACCCACTGTGTGAGGTTTATGACATAACCGTTATGTTATACAGCTTTTGCATTTCCGGTTTCCTGTAAGACATGAAAATACTAAATAGCTTGTCATCTTTATTCTATATAAAATTGAGAAAAATTCCTGTGGCTGTGCACAGCACACATTACGACCCACTTGAAATGTCTGAAACTTACATTTTCTTGAAGAATATTGTCAGTGCTGAATCACGGCTACAATACCCTAGCGCCGCCACCAAAAAGTGGTAATAAGGAAAGGAGCTATCGACATTTCCGTGGTGCAGCTATCAACCGATTTAAAGCCGTTAGAATTTACATTCTGTTTAATATTTAAAACTTATTTCGAAAATTTTGAGAATGTAGTTCTGTGTAAGAACAAACACATTCAAAATCGATTGACTGTAGTTGTGATCAATTATTATATAAATTTTGGTACTAAGAGCTTTTCTCCTGATGCGCACGTTTGCGTTTTTAAATGGCTATATTCAGACTATATTTCAATACATAAACACATTGTATGTACATTATTGCGCCAGCAAATGGTCTAGATATGTATGATGCTTACACAGGCAAACGTTACATTATCAAGAGTATTTCTTTCGACTGCGATTTAACTCAGAAGTGACAGAAATTCGTTTTTTTTTTTACATTTTTCATTTTCAGATATTTCAATGTCTTTGTGTGTGTGTAGTTAAGCGTCTTTTTTAACATCAAATGATTCAAGAAAATCTTCTAATACTTCGGACACGGTTTCCTTAAAGTTCTCTTTGTTGAAAATAAGAAAGTCAGTCGAATTATCTGTCTAATTCATGACAGACTGTTTTGTGAATCAAATAAATGCATTCTCCATTTCGCAAATATTTTAATGTATTTCTTCATATTAATTGTCATCGCTAGTGGTGATTTCATTTGCCAAAGTTATGGCAAATCTTTTGATCAATGAAAAAAGTTGCATTGCGACATTTTTGGAGTTTGTTTTATTTGTTGCAGAACTTGCCTTAAATGGTGTGCTTGTTTTTACTTTTGGAGAAAAAGGCTTTGCAAGACATTGTTTTTCTTTTGGTGGTTTGGAGAGGCACACTTTTCCCTTTCTGCTTAAAAATCACCATCTGCAATATATAAACAGCGTAACTATGCAGAATCATAGTGATAATTGAGTATATAAAAGTTTTGTGATTCAAAAATAAATCGTTCGCTAATTGTTCGCACACATGCTTCTATTAATTTTAAAATAATCTTTAAGACATGAGAGAAAAGGTGAGTGAAATCCCAAGAAGCATTTCTGGTCAGACATTTAACACTAACTATACGCCGCAGCGCCAACACTATTGTATAGCTCCACTATTTATATGATAGCGCCACCACTTTCAATAAAATACTGGCATTTTTCTTTTAAAGGAGATTTTATCATACAAATTTAGATCATCTGCCTGCACTTGATGTTCTTATAGTATGCTTTTGCATCGAAATGTAGTTGGAATACAAACATATATCAACATGTACAAACGTCCAATTCAGAAGAAAAGCTCTTGACATCTCAATTTACATGATATTTCAACACAATTACAGTCAGCTTGTGGTAAAAGTATTTTTACATGGCACTACATTTTCAAAAGAAGCTCTGTCAATTAAAATATGAAACAAAATGTAACTTTCGCTTACCTGTTTACAATATGAAATCAATGATAGCTGCACCACGGAAATGCCGACAGTGCCTTTCCTTAACCACCATTTATAATAGTTGCGCTAGGGTTTAGTAGCCGTGGAATTAAAATCAAAAGAAATGTGCGGGTCATGTTTGATGCTAGAAAAATATTTGCAGTCAAACACACACTGTAAAATCAGCTGAAAAATGAGATCCCAAATTGAAGTAATGGTGTATGATCTAAGTTTTCATGACAAATTATGTAATGCTATTTTTTCATCATGAAAATGCTCCCTTACTATTTGAAACGGTCATTATGCGCAATATTTTTCGCGCCATTTGCCTATTTAGTGTCTGTATACTTCTGTGTTCGTAGATAGGACCGTTACGTCAGCTTGAGTTCTTCTTTTTGTTGCATGTACGATTTGTAATTGTTTTGTATTTACTGCTTTCGTGATATTTATCTGCTGACATTGATATCTCATAAATGTGTGTTGTATCAGCATTGCTAGGCATTGTTTGGCATTGAAAGGGAAAATGTTATTTCAGAATGAATTATTTTTTAAAATGCAAGCAATCCATATTTCCATTGATTTATAGATTTATATTAAGATGTATAAAGGGTTAAGACAACCTGGAAAATCTCTGTCGACATGGCACGGGTACCCATCTCAATTACTTGTTTTTGTAAAACTGCCCATCAGAATATGGAACAAGCTGCATAAACTGCCTGCGGTGACTAAAGAAAAGCAACATAATAACGCTTAGCTGAAGCAGTCCCTTTGTAATCTTTTTTTATGACACATTATTTTCATAATAAAGAAATCAAGTCCAAGTCGTTTGGTAATCCTCCGCTGCCTGATCCTAATTTTCATTCAAAATTCTTCATCCCGTTTCAAAACACTCACCGTTATGGGTTTGAAAACCTCGCTTGTTGGTGTAAAATTCGTTCTTAGGTTGCTTACGGAAGGCCGGAGGTTCTACCTGCCCGTGCCTAAAATAATGCCAGGGGGGCACCTGGGGTCTTCTGTTACCATGAAAAGCTGGAAGGTCACCATTTGACTCTTAATTGTGTTGCTGTGACGTAAACTCCATCAAAAACTAAACGGAAGATTGATTTCAACAATATAGCTTCTATTGACTTATCAGCATTATATTTTTAAAAAAATGTATCTTTTATTAAACCAGTTTAAAAGGAGGCAGGGACCAGTAACTAACACCAGGAATATTCAAAACATAAAAAAAAACAATTTGAAAAAAGACAAGAACCTGAAAAAGGAAACTCAGGGTTGATGGTTAGCCATCCCCTCATTTACCCTAAATTATAGTCTTGTTTGGCGAGACAATAGTTATAATTACCTGCTGTGCAAACTCTTACACTAGTGACCAAACATCCGGTTGTATATATCAAAACATATAAATATGGCCAATCCGAGCTATCAGAACAAGAGCAGACGAAGTTGTCCAGCGGTAACAATGGCCGACTACGAAACCAGTGGTCGTGAATTCGAGCCCCTGCTCCTCTAACAAATATTCTTAACAATGAGATATGAGTCCCATGTATATCGATGTTTTGCACCTGGCATGCCAAAGAACCAGGGGAGTCGCCTTATGAGCTAACTTAGGTGCTGACTAAAAATAATCGCGCAAGCGCGCGCACACACCCATACGCATGCAAGCGGTACGCTCGTGTAAGTACACATAACTTTATTTGCAAGAAGTGCAGGTACTGTACTTTCAAAGTAACCTTAGAATGTCTTTATCATGCTTGCATCGTATCACTGGTCAGACAAATATTTTATAATTACATGTATAAATCAATAAATTAAAAGGTGACTGTTTTGAAAGTTTTAGCTGAAAGTACGCAGAATTCCGACTGGAAGACGCGTGTGACTCGTCTGACAAGTCTCTGTAATACTAACTGTTAATAGAAATGTTTCATTATTCATGCAAAATATTTCTAATTTATATCTTCACATCATCAGTTTAGAAATATGACTTATGATCTGTTTATATCTGTAAATTATTAATATTTTTGTCTTTAGTGTTTTTATGCGTTTCCTTTCATTTTATTTAAACTAAAATTGTCAAAGTTGTAATATATTTGATGACAGTCCAAGATGAAAACAAATGTGGATGTTTTGTGAAGTTTGCCGATGAGTTTACAGATTGTCCTAACCTAATGTTTCTGTAGAATATTTATAGGTTATTACATTCGAGAAATATGCAGGAGTTCTGCAACGGAAATATTGTGCGACTTTATGTGAGCAATATTATTCCGCGAAAGAACGAGTGCATATTTCTCGATGAAAATCTAATAATCTTTTTATTACATACACATACTACACTTGTATAGATGATATAAATTTGTTCTTTAGTCTGAGTAAAACTGAAAATACCGTTGTTAAAGAATTTTTTTAACGTGACGACAGGCATGAAACTGACGTCACAAATGACTTCACGCACCCGATATGAAACTGGAACGTCAATATGGAAAAATATTGACGTTTCAGGTTCCACTGTAACTTAACGGAATCTTTAATTGACTATGTAATAAAACTTTATGCATGTACATGTCGTTGATAACCGAGTAATTTAAACAATTCTAGAGGAAGATCATGTATTTTTGTTGGGTTTAGATCACCCCGGCACCTACGTCTTTCGTTTAAATTTCGTGGAAAGACTCCTTGAAAAAGGTTATCTAGATTTTTCGGAATTACTCAAAAATGATATTAATATCGTTTGCAAATATGTATAATACCGCTATTATTGTTAGCTGAATGTAAGACATGAATTTTATATCAGCTTATATTTTTCATCAGAAATATAAACGAACAACTTTTAGCTATATAATATTGATTGAAACTTTTGTTGTCTGGGATTTTTTGTTCATGTACATCGATACTTCTGTTATCCGTTATTGATTTAAATTATACCTTTTATCTGGTAACAATTGTGATTTTGTCTCTTTTATAGCTAATCAATCGATTCAATTAGCGTTTTAAAATATTTAAAATCTACATAACTTGGTGTTTGTTTTAATTGTATAGAAATGTTACAAGCTTAACAGCGTTTAGATATTGCTAACACATGATACTCTTCTGATATTGGACTAGATAATAGTGATGTAAGTTGACAAAAGGCTCTTTCACATAAAGAGGTAATAATCTGTAGAATGGATCTAAAATATGCTGAAATTTCACTACAGGGTCTGACAAATATATCTAAAATCTATGAAAATATCGAAATGTTATTGGGGAAGATTTCTACAACACACAGAAGGTTTAAAATTTATTGATATGAAAAAGCACAACCGATACAATGTTCAATTCAGTGATATATAGTGTTTATTTCTTTATCTACTTTATAGAGATAGTAATGTCCTATGAATTTAAAGTTTTTGGCGAAAGAGGGCGCGGCTCTATCGGGAACACCAGGTCATCACAATCGACCATATGGGCGAACCCTGAAGCACAACTACATAGTTTTCATAACATTTGTTTCTGTAATACATTATCAGGTGATGCTGACTTTGGTAAAGAAGAGCAGCAACGATATGTTACAATCCTTATCATTCAACTGATATTGCAGGTCCGATGTTCCACCCAACACAAGAACACATTTAGAACTACCACTAAACTTAAAAAGTCCCAGATTGCAGAATTTTCATACTGTTGACAGATTGACGCCTTGTGATCGGTGTTCCGGGCCGCACTAGATTGGCACTGGACATCTAATGTTAGCAACTGCAGTCATTGCCTGAAAATAGGTATATACCAACAGCAGCAAACACCTTAAAATAGAGATGTTAAGGCATACTGTATATACAAAACCACTAAAACTTAACAATTCCATTTTATTGATAAGACAGTATTTGACTTTACAAATTAAAATTAGATCTACAGCTAGACTAGACTGGCTCTATAATAACTTCTAGCTCAAGTTAGAAAATCTAGTTACAAATGAAAGAGATATACATTATCAAAAGGCCTTAAAATATATCTATTATCACAACAGCCCTGAGTTTAGAAAAGTATTTAAAGGCTAAACATCATCTTGAATGTGGTGGGAGGGCGGGATTCAAATTTTTTATGTGTTTCCTCCTCGAAAAGACGATGTGAAAGAAAACTGCATTTACGTCACATTATGACGTAACCATGTCGCGCGCGCTTGCAAATCAAAGTACTCAAAACTCCCCAATAACGATGGCTATTGTGTAGAGAATAGCCACATTTATTGGGGAAGATTTCTACAACACACAGAAGGTTTAAAATTTATTGATATGAAATAGCACAACCAATACAATGTTCAATTCAATGACATATATTGTTTATTTCTTTATCTACTTTATTGAACTAGTAATGTCCTATGAATTTAAAGTTTTTGGCGAAAGAGGGCGCGGCTCTATCGGGAACACCAGGTCATCACAATCGATCATATGGGCGAACCCTGAAGCACAACTACAAAGTGTTCATAACATTTGTTTTTGTAATTACATTATCAGGTGATGCTGACTTTGGTAAAGAAGAGCAGCAACGATATGTTACAATCCTTATCATTCAACTGATATTGCAGGTCCTATGTTCCGCCATATCGGACGACGCGCAGTTCAAACCTGATAAAGCGTTAGACAAGCACGGACCACCGCATCTTTTGCTACATAATTAAATTTAAACTTAAAAGTTACTGCATCAATATTGAGACAATTAGTGATCGTTTACAGCCTTATAATTGGTAACCTTAAATTTATGTTCTAATATACGCTTATGCATTCCGAATCCATCTGCCAGCCCTTTTTATGTCCTCTACAGGTACTGCCATCACAGCAGCAGTTGTAGCAGCCCCTATCCTAAATGTTTGCTATATACTTCGAATATTCCACCTTTATCGCAAGTGTCCTTTTAGACTGCAGAAACCTGATAGGTGTAATTGTAAGGAATTAGTGTGGCAAAATAGAGACCGATCGCATCCGTTATCTGTTCGAAATTAAAAAATATCATTATGGCAATGAAATGGCGTTAAATCTTCATTATTTTATAGTAATTCCCTGCCACTTGGTCAGTTTTGAGTGACAATATTTATAGTAAACGAGTTTTTCTATTCAATTCAAATCTGTAAGCATCCGGCTACGCCGGACTTCTTTACATGATTTTTCCTACACGTAAAAATCCATGAATGCCAAAGTATATGAACATGCAAAACAGTGACTTTCATTACTGGATTTGCAAACCTGTGCAAATATTTTAAGAAGAAGCTAGTAGGGCCCGATTATAGGGAAAATAAACAAAGGAAATATATCAAACAGGGAAATGCCACGAACCAAAAAGTAGCCTCCTCAAACGAAACCCCAGCACGCAGACGCGTGATCACACACACTACACTACACACACTACCCAAGCCACATTAAGGGACAAAAGGCGCACAAACACACAGCACACAACACCAAAGAAACAACAAGGAACAGTGGGCACCGCCTGGAAGGTCATGCAAATACACCATGGGTCTTAACATCTGTTTTGTGCACCTAACCTCACTCTTACCCCACCATGTCAAGACTGGGACAGTGGGAAATAAAGTAATCCCCTCCGTGAATCTCTTACACACGTTGGAACAGCATGGCTGTAAAACACAAAAATGCTCGTGTATAAATATATAAAAAACAAACCTTAAGAACCAAAAACGTATGTACTCAATGCCTTTTCAGAAGACAGAGCAACAAGTCTTGTGTCTTTACTTGACTTAATTCTACGAAGCCCTTCTAGCATTTTTGAACCACGAATGATTTAGTTGGATCGGTTAAGTTATTAATTTTACAATGAAAACTGATTGCCGATAGGTACAATCTTTCGGTCGAGTGTGCGATAGCATTTAGCGATAAATATGCAACAAATTGCACAATATGGTCTAACAACGGTGGCCAACACTCAACCATATTAAGTAGTTTTCTAACTTCCGAAGAACGTTTAAGCCCAGTGCGGTAAGAGCGCTTAGTAACAATTTTGCTTTGCTGCAAATCATCGCGTGAAACTGCTCCGGTATTTCTTCCGGTGACCGATTCGCTTCTGGTGCCAATAAATGAAATCTGTCCCACTGCTTACGAAAAATAGAGTCACATATTGAATTAACGCGCGAAGCGATATACCTTGCTTTAAAGATAATGCCGTTCCTCATTGCTAAAAGTACAAAATTCCGAACAAGAATCATTACTCTTTTTGACTTTGAGGTTTGCTTATTGAGAACTTCAACAAGAGCTGCGTTATCAATCCACATTATAATCTTTTTATTTGCTATAACACTACCCCATAAATTTAGCGCAAGAATTACGGGCACCATTTCTAAAAATATCATATCCCTTAAGATACTGTCGATACTTGCAACAAGCTCCCCTACTGAATTCAACTTTAGAGTTTAGTAACCGGTGTCAATTTTTATGTTCAAAAGAGCAACCAAGCCAATAAGCTCACCAGCAATTATTTTACCTTTCAAGGCAGACGATAAATGAACACCTAACTCGGTATGTACGCTCGGTACTACATTTGGTAGAGAAAATATGGGTCTAATGTTTATATCTGATAAAGGCCACTTCGTTAGAATACTATTACCTTCATCTAACTGCAAGGTGCCACCGAAGTTACTGCTTCCCCGGATCTCGCACAAACACCACTATCCGACGATCCAGTATTAGGTCCGGATGTAATACAATCCCTACGATTCACCAATGGATCAGGAATTGGAGTCTCTACTTGACAGCCTATGACATTCCGCTTTGGTGACTTGGTAGATCTAGTACTGGTCACGGCTCTTGTGTCAATCTCCAACTGTGCAGCCGCGGCCGTCTTCCGAGCTCCTCTGCCCCTCAACCAGACCGTGCAGACGGGTAGTATTATCATGAAACTTTCCGATATTTCCACGCACTTTGAAAATTTATGCAAGTGAATATCTATTCAAATTTTTTATGTGTATCATCCTCGAAAAGACGATGTGAAAGAAAGCTGCAGTTACGTCACATTATGACGATGTCGCGCTTGCTTGCAAATCAAAATACTCAAACCTCCCCAATAACGGTGGCTATTGTGTAGAGAATAGCCACATTTATTTTGTGTCTAGACTTGTTTCTTTTCAGTATAATTTAATGACAGCATTTGTTTTAGTTACATTGTTAATTTCTTCATTATTAAATATGAAGAATTAGACCCAACCATATTCGAACCACCAATGATTTGTCATAATTCAATATTTTAGATGATAGACTTAAAATAATAAATATAAATCTCTAACGAAGTACTAGAAAAGAAAGTTCTTTCTATTGGTGCGATAATTACGATAGTTTTATGCTCTAACTACGGAAAGTACACAAATTAAAGACAAATTACGCACTTCGATGATCATTATACTAAGGAGTTTGATTTCGTCAAAATCATTGAGCGCTCATTAATTATAGTTGGATAAAAGCTTATTAATACCAGGACAGTGCCACAAAGAGATCAGAACCTGCCTGGCTACCGAGGAGTCAACAACGTCAGAATAAATATATTATAGAATCTGCCAAGCTTCCTAGCGAATAACTTCGCTGAAAAATAAATAGTACAACATATTACCAAATACTACATGTATTAGGTTCTTGACCTCCTATCACAGTCTGAGTCCTTACTCAAAACATTGCATTTCGTTTAAGGGCCACGACGATAGGAACTCGACATCTAGTGGTATTTTGCCGTACGGCAAAGCTTGTGTGTAGTATTCACCTCAGGCATTGTTTGTTGTGAATCACAATACAACAAGATTTCATCCACTAATTTTGAGTGCTCATCATCAGTTTAATTGGGATAGATTGATTCGCATTAATTATGTGTTACATATAAACAATAATTTTAAAATCATTTGTTTTCCAATCAGTCGGCAAGGAAGCCAGCCCATAGAAAAATTTATATTATATTTTTTATACCGAGCTAGACCGTGCACGCTACAAAATTACTATATAACATATTATCACCATACTATTAACAGTGGTTTATTACGAACGTATGAGGGGCCTCCGACGCCGAGTGGTTAAGGTCGCTGACTTCAAATCACTTGCCCCTCATTGATGTGGGTTCGAGCCTCACTCGGGGCGTTGAATTCTTCATGTGAGGAAGCCATCCAGCTGGCTTACGAAAGGTCGGTGGTTCTACCCAGGTGTCCGCTCTTGATGAAATAATGCACGGAATGGCACCTTGGGTCTTCCTCCACCATCAAAAGCTGGAAAGTCGCCATATGACCTATAATTGTGTCGGTGTGACGTTAAACCGAAGAAAAACAAGCAAGTACAATGAATTGGTATCCCCCGCTGAAAGGGTTTGTGGTGAGGAATGGCAAAAAATATATCCGGCAAAAAGGATGTTACTAAGAAGCAAATAATTTCATTAGTCAAAATCAATTTAACAGAAAATGAATGTTTTAAGTGTACATATCAAATGTATGTTATGTTGATCCTGAGTAATGAAATTATTTTGAATGGAATATGTTTACTGTAATAAGCTAAGCTTTTAGAATTAAATGGAGTTATTTGAAATGTGAGCTTGAAGTGTAACTAGAACGAATGTCTTCGTGTAGTTTGGCACCAAGTGTTGCTATTTAACATGTACATTTGAACTTAAAAGAACAGATGTCCTTAAGAGAGCACAATCAAGTACGGTATCTTGAACATGGCTGGCGGCGGGGTGGGTGTGGATGTTGAAGGTTTGAACATTTTTTTAAAAAAAAAGGAATGGAAAAAAATATATTTTCTTGTGGTGAGGGAGGTGGGGGTGGGGCGGGGGAGATCGGGTGAGGGTACAAAACTTCACATGTTGATTATAAATATTGATGGAAAATAAAAAATGAAAGAAAAAAATGTTGGGGTGGGTAGGGGGGAGCGGGAAATGCATGGTCGTGGTGGTGGGCATCACTGGCTACAGTAGCGAGGTGGGGGAACGGTACAACTTTGCGTGTTGGTAAATATTCATGGAAGGTTTGAAATAAATTTTTAAAAAATAAGGAATGAAAAAAAAAAGAAATTTTTTTGAGGGGGTGGGGGGTGGGAGAGGAGGGAGGGGGGGTGACCGAGGGAAGGGGGTGCCCAGGTGTGGGTACACAATTTCACATGTTTATAATAAATGTTCATGGAAAAGAATGAAAGAAGTTTAATGAAATTCTACCAATAAGACTCCGGACGTGGAATTTTCATTAAATCAAGGGCAATAACTCTAAGGAAAATTGACCAATTAAAAAAAATGAAGGGCATCATCGAAGTATGTTGGTTCATATTTATTTCAAGTTTCATGAAATTCTACCAGTTTGTTACTGAGAAATGGTTGCAGACGTGGATTTTTCATTAAATCGAGGGCAATAGCTCTAAGGGAAATTGACCAATCCAAAACAAAAACAAAAATTGACAGGCATCATCGCAGTATGTTGGTTCATGTTTATTTCAAGTTTATGAAATTCTACCTGCTAGTTACTGAGAAATGGCTGCGGACGGACGCACGCACGGACGGACGGACAACGCCATTTCAATACCCACTCCCGATTTCATCGGCAAGGGGGTAAAAAAACAACAAAAAAGAAACGAACGTATGGGAAATATTAACGTATACGAAATATGTACGAAAGAGATAATCAATGTAGTCAGGGGTGGATCAAGGACTTGTGAGTAAAGGGCCGCGAACTGTCGGTACCTTTAAAGTATATGTTTATGTGATATATAAGGGTACGCTAAACGTGACTATTTCACTCCCTATTGTATAAGTAATACTAAATGAATACATGGAAGTAAACCGAGCTAAAAATATCATGATTTTGACTTTCAGTGGTTTAGAAATATCACTTCCTAAATTATGGGCATGTTACACGAGCAGAAAGATTTTGCTTGTTGTCTAGAGATAATACTAAAGATAACTATACTGTAATATATTTAATTACGTTTGTCGTTCTCCAATTATTGTAATTTGTTAATATGAAATACAGCTATCATTCACTTTATAATGATAAAAGTGATGCATATCTTGTTTACTAGGGGGAAAATAAAAGTTTTAGAATTTTAGAAAAACGTTTTAAAAAATCTTGTAACAGTTTACATGCAAACATATAAATTGATGTGACGTAACTGTTAAAGGTATACCATTAATTTTGTTTATATAGGCCTGCTATTTCATGACGAATAATTTGAATGTTCATGAAATAATTATACGTCATAACAGCTTTAACAAACGTGTTTTTCTTCATGAATACCAAATCATGTCATCTTTGCAATTTCGAGTCAATGTATAATACTGAAAACATTATCTGATATACATAAAATATCAAGTTTTAGAAGCTGTTAACAACTATTCATTTTCAAACTAATAATAGGCGTGTGGATTTCATAGTAAAGAAGGCCTTGCTGAAACACTAAGCGAACATGCCTGGTGACCTTACATCTTTTGGTTCTGCAAAGGTTCCAAAGTAAAATACTCATGGGCTTGTAATGTACTTTCAGTGTTATGATTAACATCACACATATCTGCAAGCGTTCTGACATGACTAACATCCACATCTTTTTCTTCATGCTTCAGTGTAGAATCTACGGTTTCATATTCATTTATTTCTTGTAAATTAGATGCCCATCCGAGGTTAGATCTGGAACATGCTTGTGCTGGGAATGTCAAGCCGCTAACATTGAATGTCACATTGTTGAGATGGTTCTCATTTTCTCTTTGATCAGTCTCATCTATTGCATTAAAATTACTCACTGAGATCATATTCTTATCCTTTTCATTGCTCAAACTTGCGTAATCTTTATTTGACCCTGTTATCATAAAGTATTTCGATAAGTCATAAAGCTTTCTTTTAATTATCAATAGCATAGAATATGACTCCTTTGAAAATAAAACACTATATCCTATAAATAACAGTTGCTTATGTAAAGGTTGAAGTAATAATCACTGACATAATAAAAGACTAAGTGTGGTAAAAAAAAACCCTTTGGTTATACAAAATTTGTTAATAATTTAAAGCGGAGTTTTATCCATACAACATTTGACATTTTCTAAATTTTAAATGATTACATGAGAAATCTGAGTTTTACCTTCACTAGTAGGGTAGTAAATGCTTTCGTTCTGTCTGCTGAAGCGCTGTCCTTTGAGGCTTGTATAATCGTTATTACTTCCGCTACTCTCACTGCTGGGCTGGTATATCTCCCCGTCACGTATTATCATTACTCGATGTGATTGCGCGGCAGAATAATCACTGCTACCTGCAAAGGTAAGAAAGTTTAAGACATTTAAAATGGCACTTTGCCTAGTATCATTGATGACATACATGTATTTGGCAGAACCAATTTACAATATGGTCTACTAAAGGCTAAAATTTAACTGAATGCATTTCCTCTACCGTTAAGGTTATTTTATCTTCTAAACGTAATTTCACTTGTAATCAAATAACCTTAACACTTCAATTATGATGAAATGCATGTACATAACCTATTCTAATCTAAAAATTGTTTCAACTAATTATGTGTTTACGACTCGCATAAGGATAGCAATAAGGTCACTAGATATAAAACGGCAGTCTTCTTAATCATTTAATAAAGGCAAATCCAAATTTTGAAGCTCTCAAACTATGCCCCTTACAAGCAAGACAATATATTGTATTGATCTCAATATATTATGAGATGAGGTACGTACAGACTTATATGACAAAATATGCAATGGTCACAACTAAATTCAAACATACTTTCACTACAAGGTGCGTATGGATTCTCCGAACCACCGTGGATACTCTGGTAATCTCGAGAAGAACTTTCACTCGCAGGGCTATATATTGTGTCTAACCAAGGCGCGGAATGGGAATGACCATTTGTGAAAGACGGCTGTGCATGGTCGATCCATGACGCCGATGGTGTTTGGGCATTTGGTAACGACATCAGACCAGAGTCTGCCCAATGGGATGTTTGGGCTGTTGAGTGAGCGGATGTCGTTCGTCGAGGGCCATTCCACTGTGCAGAACGAGATCTTGAACTTGGTAACAAAGGTCTTCCTATGTCTGGCCAAGGAGCTGAAGGCGAACGTGAATGGCCGCCCTGCTGCCTCCCGGATCTATTCCATGCAGCAGACGCTTCTGTAGAACGTGAAGCTGAAAAATATATCTGAAATTCTTGTGACGTGTTTATATCGTTATGCTTTCACTGTATAAGTAGGCCTTTAACGCATGCAGTCGGATGATGTGGCCGTTATGAAACGCTAAAACACGTAAACAGCGTCAGTCAAACCCTCCATCGAAATGTGACATATCGAATAGATAAAAATAGAAAAACGTTTGTTTGTCAGCAATGAAAGCTGCGGATCTTAAAGTTTGAACGGCAAAAGAAAATTGCGATATCTCAGTCATCAGACGGAATGAATATAACAATATACATTGTATAACATTACTACTGGAATGACGTCACCGTGCTGTTAATAAGACGGTACTGTATCCTGAACATAAACATATTTTACTCGATATATGTAATATGAAGATTGCTTTTAAAGTAAAAGTAAAAGTGTTTTTAAACTTCAAATGATAAGGTGTCCATATCTACACGAAACGATGCCTATTGTCTAACATTTGTTTTTCTTTTCGTTCTTTTTTCTTTTTGTTCCATTGAAAAATAGTTTTAGATACTTTTTCAACGTTTCCAGTATAGATAAAATTACATTTTAATATGTGCATCAATAGTTTCTGTCTTCTCTGTAAAACTTGAAAATCAAAATGAACACGGACGTAGTTTACCAAATTAAGATAACAATCACATTCAGCAAGCCCATCAATAACTCATGTTGTCCTCATTGCAAATCAGATACTTGTACTAGATCTACTCAACTTTTAGTAAGATCTAAAAAATTAATTTCTTACAATAGATTTTTTTACAATGCACATTGAATTCAGCAGAGTGAAAGATATATAGAAAGCACTGGCTGCTATACAATAACGTGACTTTAACGTGTCGTACACGTCAAATTCACATTCTATATAAATACTCTTGATTCTAATATTATCACATTTTAATAATATTTTTAACAATTCCTCCAACAGGAATTATCTTACTGTCAAAAGGCGGGCTTTCCCCGGTAGATAATAATGTGTTGTTTGTACTCATTGATTCTGCAGAAGCATTTGTTAATAACTGAGCAGAGCTTGTTGATCCGATCGGCCTATCACGGCTCTGAAATTAGATAGCAATATAACATTTGAATGACCTTCTTTTTCGAGACAGCGTTTTAAAAACTTTCTTTTAAAATTTGCAAAAGTGAAATAGAAATCTATACGTTATAGAGGATATTTGTTTGCTTCAGTGTAAAATCAAAATATATTTCATCGAGTGAATACCGTTTGCAATATATACACGGGTGGCGCAGTCACGAGTAAAATGTAATTTAAAGTGTTTACGAGTGAAATATATATCGATTCTACACATGAAAGAAATAAATGTTATTTTTATTTAATGTACTCTCAATAGTTTTAGTCAAATCATACCCATTTTACCCCGACGTCACGTGTATTACGTCGTGACTTCCAAATTGTGACGTCACGATATCTATGTTAAAAACTTGTGAAGTAGTTCTTAAAAGTTTCTAGATTTCTTTCACATTTTATTATGATGGAGCGTATCTTTATGTTCGTGTCGGTACTCTACATGTATATCTTTACTGAAGTATATTTTGCAAAGAATTACGGGTTATCTATAATTCATAATCTTTCGCATTCAGTTGTAGATCCGCACCAGTTAATGATATAATATAATGAAATGTGAATAAAATGATATTTGATTTGATATAATGAAAATATCCATTTTATTTCACTGATATATTTCAGTATTTCACTGTAATACCCCAGTCACACATACGACGCGGATAACTACGTCTAGCTACGGATAGAAACGTAGCAATCCGTATCGATCGTACTTGAACCGTACCTTAAAGTAGTAATCCGTATCTATTCGTACCAATCCGGACGGCTCAGGTACGGATCGATACGGATTACTACGTTTCTATCCGTAGCTAGACGTAGCTATCCGCGCCGTATGTGTGACTGGGGTATAAACCGTAAAATAAATTCCTCGTTGTAATAATATCAAAAGTGACAGTATAAATAATGACTTTGATTATTTTAATTTGATGAACAAAATTAGATATATCGATTTCATAAAGAAATGGTTAGGTACAATTTTACCACGATAATTACGTATATATACATTTATTTATTTTCGTATGTATTTAAAAATAGACAAAAATGTTACAAAATTTATTAAGAATGTATCAACATTCTCCTTGTTTAGAGGTAAAAAAAAAGAGTATAATTATACCGTTGAGTTCCAATTCGCGCGACCATTACTAGCATCTGCGACAACTGTATTCTTATTAGGGGATCTTAAACACCTGGAAGAAAATGAAAGACTAAACATCAAGCCAGACACCGAAAAGTATAGCTTAGGTAAGATATTCTTACAAAACATACATTAAAATGCAAGTATAAAGTCACTGAAATAGCTTCAGGTCAGATTCTTGCAACTGTTGTTAAAACATTTTCTTTTATTATACATGTTATGTGATACTTTTCTTGCAAATCTATTGATGTAAAGGAGTACAGACTAATATCATATTATGAAATGAAACTCTGTCTTACTCTCTCATTTGCTTTTCCACATAAAGAATGGCAACGTGAAATGGGTTTTTGAGCTGGCTCTTTATATATAATTATAGATGCTAACGGTACTATCAACTCGGGTTGAAATTAATATAAAGTTATATAAAAGAAGGCAAAGGGCCAATATGAAAAGTCACATAAATATCCCCTTAAACACATTTTCTTATGTCTTCATATGAAAAAGAATAGACAAGCGTAGGCTAAAGAAAACCTATGAAAAGGAAACATGTTTTTTTTTATTTTCGTTCTAAATCTAAATATAAACGTGTCAGTAAAAATCACTTGCAAAATAAGATTACTTTCTGCACGTTCTGAGCGTAACTTTTATATAAATTCTTGACACACTGAATGTTTAAATACGTGTATTGAAGGTGTATCTGTGACCGAGCGGTTCAGGTTGCTGACTTCAAATCATTTGCCCCTTACCGATGTGGGTTCGAGCCTCATTCGGGGCGTTGAATTCTTCATGTGAGGAAGCCATCTAGCTGGCTTACGGAAGGTCGGCGGTTTTACCTAGGTGCATGAAATAATGAATGGAGGGGCACTCGGGGTCTTCATCCAACATCAAAGTTGGAGAGTGGCAATATAACCTATAATAATGTCGGTACGACGGTAAACTTAACAAAAACAAAATTGTGCGCCATGAGAAAACCAACATAGTACGACCAGCATGGATCCAGACCAGTCTGCGCATCAGCGCAGCCTGGTCAGGATCCATGCTGTTCGCTAAACGGTATCTCTAATTGCAATAGGCTTTGAAAGCGAGCAAATGCACTATGTTGGTGTTCCCATGGTGCGGCTCAAATGTGTATTGATGAGAAAACTCTGACATACATAGACATTCTACAGCAGAACATGACGAGCCAAACACTGAAGCCTCCTGCTAGAAAGCAACCTATCGCAACCGAAACCAAAATCGCTGTACCAAAACAATTACCGTTATCTGAAATGAAAGGTAATTACAGGTTTCATTCTAAGTTGTAAAAGTATTGCTTTACGGAAGTCCCGTTTTGGTTTTAAGGTGTTAACATTTTTTTTCAATATAATTTTGAAGTGCAACTCTCTATTTTGGAAGGATAAAATCGCTGCAACACCTTTGTATTATGAACGTTTTGTTTATTTAACAAATGTCGTAATTTTCAAAATAATAATGATATCATATATAATCTTTATAGTACGGCAGATAGAAGCAACATAATCAATTTTCAGCATTTGTTTATATTTTTGGGTAACTAGTATTTCTCTATACACGATATACATGACAGAAGCACTACTATCGGCTGCTAAAGAGTGACAATATTTATAAATAAGATAAAAAAGAAAATGCGCGGCCCCTTTCAACTGCTTTACCAATATATCAGTTGACAGGGCTCACATATTTCACCACATACATTCATTCTGGTCTTTTATTGTCGAGTGGGGGAATAAAATCATATATATCAAATTGATCTTTCTTTTTTCGTACTAGGTACGATTCCCGTGTCTTTGGTTAGGGATACTGACATTTTTCAAATTTTGAGTTTGAAAATAAAGAAAAAAATATTATTCTAGTAATACTGTACAGACAAAGGCACCACAGCCAATAAAACAGTTAAAAGTATTAACTACTTCCCTTTAAATCAATAAGGCAAATGATAAACTGGCTTTATTTCTAAATATTTCCGATACACCATTGAATCAATAGTTCTTTATTGAAGTTTTATTAGCTTGTCTTGTTAAAATGTGAGAAAATTGCTTTAACTGCTTTTAATTTTATCTGCAAATGTCCCAGGCAATTAATTAGGGACAATGCGCATTCATTTCGATGATGAACATTTGCATGAAAGTGTTAACAGATATCACTTGTTTGAAAAGAAATCTAGTCACGATATTTAAAAAAAATGAAGGGGTCAGTATTATGCTGAATAAAATGGCCATTTCCATACCTAGGATCAGTTTGCTTTCGTGAATTGTGCTATCTGGAGGGACATGTTGGTCTTCATCTGAAATAAAAGAGCATTTGGAAATATTTATCCTGGCTTTGGCTCTACTCAGAGCCTGAATTGAAATGTAAATAAGGAAAGAAATTTGCTGACAGATCCGATAATCTTTTCTGTACTTGATTAATGAGAGGCAAAGTGTACAGTACGTAAACTCTTGTAACGAATAAAACATATTTGTATTTCATACGGCTTCAGTGTACTTTTCTACGGCAAATGATATAATACTATTAGAAATAAAATAAGTACACCAATGATAATCGTAGGGGCCGAGTGGTTAAGTCGCTAACTTCAAATCACTTGCCTCTCACTGATGTTAGCGAGGCTCAACGTTGAAATATTTATGTGCTGGCTTACGGAAGGCCCGTGATGAAATAATGTACAGAAGGGCACCTGAGATCTTCCTCCACCATCAAAAGCTGGAAAGTCGCCATATGACCTATAATTGTGTCGGTGTGACATTAAACCTAACAAGAACCAATATTTATCCGATTTAATGACGAGATACTATAAAACATGCTCATAAATTTGAAACGGAGCGATGGTGTATTGTGTCCGGTATAATCAACATGTAAAAAAAAAAATCTTTGTCATTTTCAGTAAAAGAACTCGCAGAAACTCAGGCTTCAGTGATGCAAAAATTAATTCATACCCATACGAATAAAAGATCAAATTTTATTTATTATTTTGTTATCAATATCAACATTCCATACACTGAAAACATAATGAGCCGCACAATTAGAAAACAAACATAGTGCATTTGCGACCAGCATGGGTCCAGACCAGCCTGCTGTTCGCCTATCAAAGCTTATTGAAACCATAGCGAACAGCATTGATCCTGACCGGACTGCGCGGATGCGCAGGCTGGTCTGGATTCATGCTGGTCGCAAATGCACTATGCTTGTTTTCTCATGGTGCGGCTTAATTATATATATTGCAAACTTGACAATAAACGTGAAAAACTTATTCATCATTAAACACAATTTTCACAAAATGCAAGATTATAGGACGACTGTAATTCATTAATCTAAATTCCTCTATTCCTAAGCTTTTGTCATGTTTCTTTCTAGAATTTAAGATACGTTCTCTACTAGATGACATAACAAACATGTGAGTAATATGAGACAACTAATATATGACTGCACCGTGACAGAATAAGACAGACTGAAAACCTATTACTATTATTCACAATGTTATGGACATTATTTCTTTTCGTCCTCAGTAACAGAAAAACCCATACCGTTATTGATGTTAGCTGGCCCCGGAGACGGCTCAGTTGGACTGTGCAATATGTCCATGCAGAAATCTTTGAAGCCGGGAACCATACTAGGGTCTATACATGTTGATTGTTCTTTGATTGTAGAAACCGTCTCTGTGCGCATACTTGACACATTACACATTGTAAACCGTCTTAAAAGTAAAAGAACTGCACTAAGCAAAACTCCTCACTCCTTTTATGAATTTGTCACACGTTAAGAAACATATGTTGTAATAAAATTTCAACAAATTTCTGAATCTCTGTCCATTATTTGAAAAGTCACATAAGTACGCATAAATGTTTTGTTTTTATCAAACGCAAAATGTCATTTGTAAAGCTTACAGAGGATTAGATAATGAACATTTATTTCTCTTTGGTCAAATACTAAACTGCAATATACAGTTGTGATGCTTTTCTTGCCATATATCGAAATTTGCTACCAAACCGAGTCTGCTATTATTCTGCTTGGTTGCATTCTTTGCTTCCAAAGGATATTTTTACAGATTTTATTTACTAGATATTTTGTGACTTTTCAAATCAATGATATGATTTCACAGCTTTACTAGATTAGCTTGAATATTCAAAGCTTATATGCTACCTATAGATCCAGATATGTAAACAAAAATACGGGTGCTCGGTCCAAAGATAATTCATGAAAAAGAAGAATATATGTATGGGTTAAGACACGAAAAAGAATAATAAATTAGTACAACACGGATGATAAGCATTTTCCCAAAGAATTGCATAAACTGTTGTCGAGAATCTAATACACGAGTACATCCAGCGTTTTAAGTGTTGAACAGCCAGCGTTATTGCTTTAGAAAACAGATAGGCTTTGTTCTAAAATAATTCACAAGAATGATATAAAATAAGCAGCAATATAAGTATTCAAACTGATATTTAATTGAGCAATCGGACCTATACATTTTATTCAGCCTTATGACTGAATGAAATAAGGTAAATATACAGCCACGAAAAGGTCCATTAAAATCTACATTGTGGATATTTGTGGAAAATGTCATCAAAGAGAAGCTCAATCTAAAAATTGTCCGGAGGACTAATATTTTCAAATTTGTCTAACAAAAAGTCAGGTACACAACTATATGTTTTTATTTGCTACGGTTTAATAAAATTCAACGTTGTAGGACAATATTTATTTCAAATGTACTGTACTACCTTAAATGACACACATGGCAAATTGTAAAACAAGTAAACAATTTAAGCTTTGACTGTCATCTGTTCATGGCCGCATTATTTCATTAGTAGTTGTTATACGAGGGATGTATTTTAATACGAATGAGTAGTGGCCATTTCCGCATTATACCACAAAACACTACAGATATATTAAAGCACAGACTTACCATTGAAAGAACGTGGGATAAAGAAACACAGTAAAAACGTAAAGCATGTCATACAGTTACATTTCATTATTAATGTACCCCATGAAATTTCGACATCACTTGGAGGCATCACAGCGAGATATAGTAAATGCCAAGAAGTACTTATTTTGTTACAGTGATCCAACAAAAAGGTAGTGCTTTCCTGTCATTATAAAATACCATGTCAGTCTGCCATTCAGGCCGATCAAAATGTATAATCATTAGTTAGTTGAAAATGAACAGATCACTGATGAGTTGAACCAAGTGTTAAACAATATTTCATAATACAGAAATCAGCAATTCATTATGCCTAATAATGTGAAAATTGATGTTGATTGATTCCATTGTCTGTTTTACATATTAGCTATTAATTTAACAACTTATAACCTGTATACGAATATACACGAGACAACGGTGTCTATGCTGCCGATGAATTCTTAAGCTGTTTAGATGTATTTTCATTATGTAAAATGTATTATCCGATATAGTAAGGCGTCCAAGGGCGTTGAGATATACGAAAATATATGAAAATATGAAAATAAGCATTTCATACGACACAGTCATGGTTCTAACTTATTATGACTAGTGTTTGCAGAGGTTTAAGACGGAGGATGCATTTGTATGGTATCATTTTTTTTTATTTGATAATCATTTGAGCCGTGCCATGAAAAAACCAACATAGTTGGTTTGCGACCAGCATGGATCCAGACCAGCCTGCGCATCCGCGCAGTCTGGTCAGGATCCATGCTGTTCGCTAACAGTTTCTCCAATTCCAATAGGCTTTAAAAGCGAACAGCATGGATCCTGACCAGACTGCGCGGATGCGCAGGCTGGTCTGGATCCATGCTGGTCGAAAACCCACTATGTTGGTTTTCTCATGGCACGGCTCATTTTAAGATTTATTATATCTCGTTACTGTGTAACAGCTCTTACATGCAATTCAGATTGAGCTATTAATAATGAAACGCTTCTGTATATATACAACTAACAAACGACACACCAATAGCTGAGGCATCATTAGCTGTCAAACATGGTTGTCACAATTTGGCAAAAACATAGCTTTCATGTTTTTCTGCATTCCAGAAAATGATATACCATTTAGAAATAACGAATAGGAAAAATGTACATTTGAATTTAAATCACAACTTACCTTTCTATTCTGCAGCCAATGTTAAACTGGCATTGTGTCCCAATTTTTTTTTGACAAGGCTTGTAGTAGCACTCATCAGCCCCGCAAGATGCAGAATATATCAAAAGAATAATCAAGGATATGATAAAACTACTATCGTTTCTGGTACCTGAAAAAGGCAAAGTAAGCACAAGTTGCTGACCATAGAAAATGCCTAAAAATAAATCGCCTGTCGTGATGAAAGTCCTGCTTAAGTGGATCTAGAAGTACTTATTTAAATGATGACTTAAGTATTTTAAAAATATTCATTCTCAGATAATGAACATAGATATACAATTTATAAAGTATCAATAAGAGAGAGTTAAGAATAATGTGTAAGTAAGTGAGATTCACTCAGTTGAATTTACAAAGTGCAGAGCATGTGAAAAATCTCAGGGTTTTAAGTTGAATAGGCACAAACATTTGGTAAAATACTACTTAAAGTTAATTAGTTAAAGCCTAACCCCTACCATACTGGACACGACTGATTCTGCCTTTGAGACCAGTGCAGTCTGATCATGACCTGCACTGTTCGCCATTCAGTCAGTATATTTTTGGCATGCACCCCTTTTAACAGTTAATGGTACTGTCCAAAATGAAAGACGGACAAGTTCATTATAGAATTTAGCAGGGTAAAGCTTAAATTTGAAAATCTGAAATATTTCCTCACGCTAGCCATGATTGTGATGCAGTATTTCAAGCTGCTGTCAATGCAATGATTTTAGACCGCATTGACAATTATTGGTAGGAACAGAAAAAAATAAACACATTTAATATAATAAGTCTCAGTAATTCTATAACTGAACTGGTATAAATAATCCTATATCAGAAATATAGAAGTCACAAACTGAAGAAATAACCGGAGACCAATCCCATGAAATAAAAATGTGCACTAAAATAGAAATGTAGACAAAGCAAGTATTTAACAAATATCCCATTGATGAAACATAAAAGAGAATCTTACCTTCTGATTTTTTAGACTCCATCTTATGCCTGTGTTTTCCCAACATATCCAAAAAAAGTTGTACAGTAACAAGATTGACAAATAGTTTTGAATAATGAATGTGTGTACCTCGTCAAGTGCGAATACTTCGGCAGGAAGTACAAAATGATTGTGTTTCCGGTACTTCGTAATGGAATGTCAATTACTTTAATTAAAATAACAAAAACAAAACACACACAAAAAAACCAACAACAAAAATAATAAAAACGCCAACAAAGCAGAAACATTATTTCCTGACATCTTTCCGTATGCTTCCATTTAAATCGTATCTTTCCGTATGCTTCCATTTAAATCGTACCTTTCCGTATGCTTTCATTTAAATCGTACCTTTCCGTATGCTTCCATTTAAATCGTACCTTTCCGTATGCTTCCATTTAATTCGTACCTTTCCGTATGCTTCCATTTAAATCGTATCTTTCCGTATGCTTCCATTTAAATCGTATCTTTCCGTATGCTTTCATTTAAATTTTATTATGCACAGCGACAATATGGTGACTGCTTGCAACAACCTTTTGCGTGAACCGGGAATTGAAAGAAATAATCAGGCTGAATTTTATTTCATCCAAATACAATATCATCTTAAATAATACTGACATTTTATGAGTATTGTCTATTTTCAAATTGATATTTATAGACATTTCGTTTGATTGTGACGTTTGTGTCTGTTTAACCTATAGCCTGCTGAATTTATAAAATGTACTGGACCATCATTCAATTTGAGCAATACCATTCATTATTCGAAGGGTTGTTCACTGAAAATTTACTGACTGAATAGCGAACAGTGCAGACCATGATCAGCTTGCGTGGAGTGCAGGCTGATCTTGGTCTGCACTTGTTCGCAAAGGCAGCAGCAGGCTAAAGGTTAAATAAATGTGCGTTTGGAAGCTTCTGTATAAGACACTGATAAAAGTGGTGTTCAGTCATTGTCGTTAGTCTCAGGCAATGACGAATGTCTAGTTCTATTTCAGACAAGTCGTCCACGGGATGCCTATGAAAATGGTCTGCAGCTACGTTCCTAATAAACGTTCAAATACGTTATATATTCTAGTAGACGGACGTGTGTGTTTCATATTGTCATGAAAACTAGGTATTTTTAAACAATACATTTATCAATTCACCATTTCAAAGTGTACATTGTTATAAACATACTTTCAATTTCACTGGTATGGAAAAAAAAGCCTAGAAAGCTGACAAACTAGTAATGAAAAAAAAAAGTTTTCTACATAAAAAGAACACTTTCACAAAAACACATGCATATATGCACCAATCAAGAAAACAGAGATATATGTCGCCTAAAAATCTCAGAACTATTTAATAATTGTGGCATTAAGTCGTTATTTGTGAAGTTTCAGCGTTACACGAGGTAAAATAGGTATGTTTCGTTTGAAACCATTTTAAAGAGCATGGAACAAACAATTACATGTAAAAAAAAAATATTTTTCCCTCGTGACCGCCATATTTTACATTTTGAAAACATCTCATCTGATGATTTAATAATAAAAAATAGTGTACTTCTGCAATAATAAAAAACAATTAGCTGTAGGCAGAACAAAATTTCTTGTCACTGAAAGGGAATGGAAAGGGTAAATAACACCGACAAAATGCCCTTGGTATGGGCCAGCTAATTTGAACTACATTTATAGTAACATGAAAAAAAAAGTATATCTATTATTTATATCAGGAGAATACTGTTACAACTGTTGCTGCAGTCAGTCAGGAAATGTAATTTTCTACCATACAAAATAGCAAAGAAACAAGGAATTTTCATAAGTTGACCTGTGTTTTTTTCCCGAAGAAGGAAAACATATCTACTGTTCTCAGAAAAGCAAAAATAGTGGTGATAATTGATGTGAAATCAGATAATTCTCCTTAAAACGTCATGAGAAACGACAGATGTGTGGTAAAAATGGAAACAGAGAAGCCGAATATAAACATGTCTATAGTACCAGCGGGATGGAAATAAGTTTCTGCTTAAAAATACATCTACACTTATATAGAATCTGTATCTTTGTCAAATGTGTTAAAGACAGTAACGCAATAACTATTACATGTATATGTCGATATGAATCCTGAACAAAACGTTCCGCTCATCTTTATAATTGACCCAAACTTAATCATTATTCCTGGTTCTGCTATATATTATTTCGATTCTATATGTCCTTTATGTACAAAACAAGTAGTATAAGAAATAGGTGAGCACTATTCTATTGCACATATATAGCGCCAAATATAGAAGGTCGACGTGACCTCAACGCGTAACAGTTGTTTTAACAGTATTCACATACGGGAAGTAACACGTCCCGCGAAATGACTTATACCACAGTCACACATACGGATATGTCCGTGCGTTGAGGTACGGTGCGAATTTGACTGGTCTGTGGGAGTGTGGACACGGAAAAGTACGGAGCAGTACGTCTTAGTACGGGAAAATGGTGAGAAACGGGGACAAAAAGATACAGGACGCGAATAAGTACGTATTGGTACGGCTTGCAACGTTGACCTACATTTAACTGCGCCTGTCAACTTGCCCAGCACATGGACGGAATGCGGTGAACTACGTTGAACTACGCTTAAGTACGGGTAGCCTCGGACAACTACGTTCAGCTACGGATCAATTGCATTACTACATTCGCATTCAGGGTCGGTAAATTTCATATAAATAGGCCAAATGCATCCAGCGTTTTCATTACGATTATCTTTAATACCCCAGTCACACATACGGCGTTTATAGCTACGTTTGACCACGGATAGAAACGTAGTAATCCGTATCGATTCGTACCTTAAAGTAGTAATCCGTACTAATGATAAATCCGTACGGCTCAGGTACGGATCGATACGGATTACTACGTTTCTATCCGTGGCTAGACGTAGCTATCCGCGCCGTATATGTGACTGGGTATAACACCATGTCAAACTATGGCAAGTTACGTTTCGGTACGGATAACTACGTTTAGTACGTTTAACTACGGAAGAATAAGTTTCAACCAAGTTGGACTAAAGTCATGCTCAAATGGCTAAGGATCGCTCAAACTTTTGTGCATGTTCAAAAATTGGAGAAACTTGCCGTATGTGTGACTGGGGTATTAGGAGTGCGCAGATCTGAAAAACGCGCCTGTGTAAGATTTGCGATCAAGAACCTGTAGTGGTTATAGGTGAACGGCATATTGTGTTGTTTCCACGAAGGAAATCTATTTGATGATACAAAAAAAAAAGAATAAATAAAAGCAATTTAAAGTATATTGCTAATTATATAATAAAATGACCGTGGACTGAATAACGTGTAAAAACAAATTAAAGAACAAAAAATGGCGAAAAATGCCTCATTTTACCATAATTAGTCAATAATGAGGCTTTCTGTGATAAATCCCTATCCACCCATTAATTGTGACAACGACTTCTACATAGATTATTGAATGGTTTACGGTACTGGAATTAAGAAATAATAAATATGTGCCTATATTTTATCAGTTAATAAAATATGGGCAGGAGTTCGGATGCGTAATAATTAAATCACGAGTGCGTAGCACGAGTGATTTAATATTCGCATCCGAACGACTGCCCATATTTTATTAACTGATAAAATTATTGGAACATATTTATTATTTCGATTCTAACCACGTAAATTCTTCGCGTTTTACAGCACTACATTTTAGCGCGATTGTCATTCGGCTGGCCATATGCTATTATAAAAACCTCCCCACGAATGGAAAGTGTTGCATCAAACGGAATTTTCCGATATTCAGTAAATTTTAATTAAAGTATTAAGTAGTTATTGCCGTGAAAATGTTATTTTCAATAACATCAAAGGTCGGATATAGAAATCAGAGGTAAATACTTAATTCAAGGTTTATATATGCAGTTTCTAAAAATAGTACACGTCACCTACATGATGGCACTGAAACATACACGCCAGAACATTGCGGCGGCATATAAACACGTAAAAACTTGAGTCTGGAAGATTGGAAAATTAATTATAATTTATTTACTGTCAAAGTAGAATCAAGTTGACATTTGTGGTGTCTACAACGCAGAAATTGTAAACTACACACACGACCAGACATAGATGCACTGGTGTTGAAGTTGAAACTTACCGGGCTGAAACATATTCTTACGGTAAAATATAAACAAATAAATTCATCAGTTAGATATTGTTTGTTTCAGAAAATTTGATGTACTTTTTATTACTACTACATAACACTGAAAAAGTCGAGTATTTAGTAGCAGAGTAGAATCTCAGTCGTGTTACAATCGTAGGGCGGAATGGAAGAGCTATATTTTATCGTAGATTCATGTATAGGCGATTTCGCTATATGTTTATATAGCAACTGCTGCGGATCGTGTTAGAATATATCTTAAAACGCTGATTTTATCGATATTGACTGGAATGCATATTTTTGAGGCCTTTTTAGTTTGACATCAGTTAGGGTATGTCCCTTTAATTGTGGTAAAATGAGGCATTTTTCGCCATATGTTGTCATGGTTGTTCTTTAAAATTTTATTTATTTATCATTGCTCGTTCATTGAACACATCTATGTTTCGAAAATATAATCAACTAGATAGAGTGTTTTTCCCCCTTTAACGGAGTAAAATGGTGTAATTAAGGCGTTAATCTACATCCAGACAAGAATCCGGTATATATCGCATTAAGAGGATATTATTCGTGTCTAGTAGAACATTTGTCATATCTCTGCGGGGAATTTATCTCAGTCGAAATAACAAATAAATGAGAAAATAAATAATATATGAACCGATTTAACAGATTGATACCATTTGTATTTATCAGCTCTTCCATGAGAAAATAGTTTTCATGATAACTTTCACTATCCCCATTACAGTTATTTTAATGGGGTGTTATTTTTTTTTAAATGCATCCAAAAGATGACTGATTATTTCTTTTGCAGGAAAAATCCTTTAAGTAAGTAAATGGGTGTCACTGTATTAAGGTCATTTTTTGCTTAAGAAAACATGTTTTCCCAACAGCGATTAGTTGTTGAATAATGTTATTGTTTGGAGTTCAGATGTGAAAGAACTATATCATGAGGGTGTAGCCCGTGTGATATAATAAAACGCATCTGAAGACAAACAATGATTTCATCCAAGAACAAATATATCATTGTCTGAGATGTATTATTTCGATTCTAACACGTGTCAAGGATTATTGTCTCAATCTTTGAAATTATTATCAAATATTAGCTCCCTTCGTGTGGTTTTCTTTTCTAGTACGCCGCTATGACATTTGACGACATCATAATTGTGATGTACAAACAATGCACGTGTTGCATGATAACACACAGTTGAAGTCTGCTTTGTTAAATACGGAAATAAATCTGGTCGTGTGAGAATACTTGTACAAGTTTTGGTTAAACTAGTAGTACTAAACAAAAGTGCCAGAATGTCAATTATACGCCCGTCATGTAAATGTTACAGTACAGTAAGCCCAAACAATGACACATCCAATGACATATCCAGTTCTAACAACCAGATTATAAAGTTTCAGTAATAAGCTATTTATAGAAGCAACAAAGGGAAGTAAGTCCACGAGAAATCTACATTTTGTGTCTCTAAGTCCACAAGAAAACTCCTTAACAGGTAGAGGTACCTTAAAATACACCTACAATTTGAATGTAGCATCTATCCTGTACCACAGAAAAAGAGGTCTTGGTTTTTCCCTACGGTCAGTTATAAAAAAGTTACAATATAAGTTATTTATAGTAACAAAAAAGGGAAGTTAATCCTAAAAGAAAAAAATTCTAAGTCCACACAAAAGTCGTTACCAGGTATCGATAGGTCAAAATACATCTAAAAATTGGATGTAACATGCATGTTGTACTACAGAAAAGTAGTCTTCGTTTTTCCCTACGACTAGTAATGAAAAAGTTACAATATAAGCTATTTATAGTAACAACAAATGGAAGTAATTCTAAAACTAGGGATCTGGTTCTTGCGCATGACACTCCGTCCCATAATGCTGAACATTTATGCCAAGCAACATCAAAATCCCTCCATGCATGAAGAAGAAATGCTCTGGACAATGCCATTCTCGTATCTGACCTTTGGCAGCTAAGTGTGACCTTTACCTTAGACCTAGGGACCTGGGTCTTGCACATGACACTCCGCCTCATGGTGGTGAACATTTGTGCCAAGTTACATAATATCCCTACATGTTGAAGAAGAAATGCTCCGGACAAAGTATCGACCTTTGACCTCTAAGTGTGCCCTTGGCCTTAGACCTAGGGCATTATGACACTTTGTCTCATAATGCTGAACAATTGTGCTTAGTTAAATCAAAATCACTCCATGCATGAAGAAGAAATGCTCCGGACAAAGTCATTCTTGAATTTGACCTTTGACCTCTAAGTGTGACCTTCTCCTTAGACCTAGGGACCTAGTTTTTGCGCTTGACACTCCGTCTCATGATGTTGAACATTTGTGCCAAGTTACATTAAAATCCCTCCATACATGAAAAAGACATGCTACGGACAAAACCTGTGGACGCCGCCCGTCCTCCCGCCCGCCAGGAGCGTTCTCATAATACGTCCCGTCGTTTAGACGGGCGCATAAAAAGTAATCTTCAATTCATTATCTTGTCCCTACGAAGGAATGCAATGTTTTCTGACTGTATGAAATACGGGTGTTATCCCACTAGTTGTAAAGGGAAGAAGCCGAAATAAATACTCTAAGCAAAAATGGTTCTAGGCCGCTGGCAGAAAATACGAATTTCTGTTAATGTACAAATGCTGAAAGTTCAAGATATCAAAAATAAATTTTGCCCTATGTTTCATTTATCTTAAACGAGTTAGCACGAATATAATCTAGCTCTTATCATGCTGGACACGGCTTATTCTGCCTTTGCGACCAGTGTAGATCATGATCAGCCTGCACATCCGTGCAGTCTGATCATGATATACACTGTTCGCCATTCAGTCAGTATCTTTTTGGTAAGCATCCCTTTTAACAGTTAATGGTACTGTCCAAATTGAAAGATGGACAAGTTCATTACAGAACTTCAGCAGGGAAAGGGCTAGACTACGATATAAAGCTACGTGAATACAAAGTTTTAGATATACAGCGTCTGTGCATGTTTCACGCCGAACTCAAAATATAGAAGGGTTGCACTTTTAACTTTTTTAATCACCAGATTTCGAATACATACAATTATTTTTACATTTACTAATAAATGTATAATAGATATCAGTTAAAGATTGATATCAGATCAAGATTTTCAGAAAACAAGCGTTCAAGCCGAAAAATACACACATGTTTTTCATTATTATATACATATGTTAATTAAGATCTAATTGAAATTTAATTTTTCAATTAGTATTATATCTTTGGCGGGTCAGTACGTACAAATAGTAGTAGAGATCAATCAATGACCTACCTTGCATTTATCTATACACCTGTAAGACACAAGTTAAGAGGAAGAATGAAGTAGCTTTACTTAGTGATAAGTCATTTCGTTGAATTGTCAATTTTCATGGTAGACACTGAAATAGATACTGAAGAGTTTTTTCTTGTTTTCACATATTTGACATATACGGTACCAATAATATCACATCTATATTTAAGCTTAAATAGTGGACCGGAATCTATTTTATTAGACTTAAAACATTTTCTAATGTCATACAATATGCATGTATCTTACAACTTTTTGCATTGAGAAAAGTTCTTCCCGCAAAAATCCAGTTATAATCTAGTCAATGGTTTGATACGTAGGACTATATGCAAGAGCGGCTACATGGAAATTAAATAGAAAGTTTCTTAAACAACGTGCCTCAAAATGATCAAATCAAGACTTGAGTGTTATACAGTCCATAAAATAAACAAACGTGTTTGTAAACATGGACGGATCCAAACGGAAGGGGAAGAAGCATTTTATAGAAATATTTTGATGTCAAAATACAATACATATCTTAGTCCTGACCAACCTATAAACCTGGTCAGTCTATTATATAAGTACAAAAACACGGCTGGCCCATTTAAACGAGCTGTACTTGGTCTTAATTGTTATATGTAAGCAACTAATGTTATGTTTCTAATTGTTTTTCATTATCTAAAATTTTAGGTTCTATCTCCGCAGTGCGCTTATTTTCATAGACGTAGGTTATTCTGATATACCTGCGGCTACGTGCACAAAATATTGTGTAAACACAATGTAACAAATAACTTGTAGCAGAAGCATGTTTAAATTTATTTAATCAGGACAAAAACATGAAATAACCCCAACTACATTCTTATTTGCGGGGTATAAACGAAAAATATTTTTGCTGTATTGTCTATAACATAGATCAGATATGGTAAGATTGTTTTTTTTTCTTCTTAAAATAGTCGCTTTACGTCACTGTTTGCGTGTAGTATGAAATAAGCATGAACTTTCATATGCGTAATAAAATAACAGTTGTCAAATTCGTGATATTAATAATAATTTGCGTGAGTACAATTTGAAATGATACTGAAGTGTCTACAGTAACACGTTGACTTTATAAATAAAAAATATCACATTAAGTATTGATTTTGCCGCGGAATGTCTGAGTATTGATCTAAATGTACTTGACAAACCTGCTAACCCGGCGTTGCCTATTTTGTTAATACCTTAAAAGTAATGATAATTCACTTTTTAAAATCTAGCATACATTTAGAATAAAGTGTTGTGAATAACATAATACAATTTCAGACATTAGCGAAGAAATTATTTTATTCATTTTACTGCTTTATTCCTATTTGTAAAAAGTAATAAAATACACAAATCGTCGTCGTGGTTTATTTTTACGAGGGTGATTCAATAAATTCTGTCGTTGGTATTCGTATCCCTAAATTATCAATCAGATCAAGACAATTTTCATGTCATCCATTCAAAGCTATATAAGACTTAAATTCTGCGAAGTAGTCTCCCCTTGGTATACCGCTAAAACAGTGAAAAACTGCAGAACCAAGGGCACTTCAAGCGGTACAGCGTTTATCTACGGTCATTTTCTTTAGCATGAGAAACACAGGCGCTCGAGGTCGGGAACGCAGATGTTTCGCTCCTGTACGGCCTTTATGTATTGACGGAGCTTACGGCCTTTACGAATATGGTCCAAAGTTTCCATAATCTAAACTTTTACAAATTACTCGGGTATACTAAAAATTTAATGTCACAAGGACTTAGGTGAGAAGAACAAGGTGGATGCTAAATCTAAATAATATTTTCTTGTTCTATGAAAGACTCTCTGAGTTTAATTTGACTTTTGTGGGCGAACGAATTGCTATGAATAAGCTGTATGCCTTTCTAGTCTTCACATGGACGTTTGTTAAAATAAAATATTTTGACAGCTGTTAGTCCTTTATTTTTTGTAGAACTTGCCTATGATGATTTTACCCTCTTTGCAAGGAATTCTTACAAAGGGGTCACTAAAGGGGCATATAAAACCTTCTTGGCACTTTTTGCAATTACTGACCAGACTTTACTAAGTCCTTCCTGTTTTTATGCGTCGCTTGGGATCAGAATTATAACCCAAAGTTTCATACCTAGTGAAAAACTCAGAACTTATCTTATGATTATAATTCTTACATTTCGCAGCAGCTTTTCGCGCAGTCCAAACGCTTTCCCTTTGGTTTTATGTTAACAAATGGGCGACCCATCTAGCACAAACCTTTAATTTCAAACGGTCAGTCATAACCTGATTGACGATCCTTTCTGATATGTCTACAGTGTGAGCTATTTGGCAAACATTATATCGACGTCTTTTTCTACCACGCCCCCTATCAGCAACAATATTTTTCTTTGTTGCTGCAATAACAGACCTGTCTGAAAGGTTACTGTCTTGAAAATTATTTTGACTCCTAGAAATTGTCTAACCCAACAAAATATTGTTCTTTCCTCGCTTTAGAACAACCATGGATACAATAATTCGAACAGATCTCCTTTGGAGATACCTTTATTGTAAGCCCTGATTTCTATATTTTTCTTCACGTTTCATTATGGCATTTAGATATAGCCACTGTATAGGAGTGTATAATTCAGCAATGGATAACTGGATTTAATCTGGCTTTTTTTCATAAATATTTTTTGATAAACATCTCATATTAAGTAAATGAAACTACTATGTTGTTACGTACAATAGTTTCTATGGAAGACCATTAGTGACAGAACGATGAATCACCATCGAAAACAGGTTTCCGCTATATGATATACTATTTCTAAATAAACTGTCGTGTTTATTTAATATTTATCCTACATAGTCTATGAAAACAATTGTAGATACTTGTGGAGCCTCTATCCAAAAGGAAAGACATAGGGAACGTTTCATTTAATACAACATATGGAATCCGAGCAACAGGAAAGACACGACTGGACACTTCGTTTGATCCAACCTATGACTATCCAGGAGGAAAGACACATGCGGCATATCACATCCAATAAACGAACACTGTAACTACAATACGTATGACTGATTGTGCAGTCTGTGTATATACGCTGATTTAGTAACGCTTTTGGGAGTTTGTTTGAATTTCGTCTAAAACTAGACCATAGACCCCAAAAATATTGGCTTTTATCCTGATGAATTCAATAGGGACAGTTTAATCTATTTGAAAAAGACTCTTAATGAAATATCTGTTTCCTGATTCCTTATTGTTATTTAACAACTATCTTCACTATAGACCTTACCTGAACGTACCTGAACTTACCTTCGTATACTGTGGACCCATTATTACACCTTACACATCGGTGGCAGAGGAAGAGTCCTACGCGAAGGTAACTTGAAGTATATCACACATTCGATCTGTGTACACATTAAGGTTGTTTTGTAGTGTCGGGATACTTGGCTTAGACAAACACAGAAACATTAGTTTATTTCTGACAAGAACGACGGATTTTCCACGCAATAATACGTTAAGTATAGTTGTGTGTTTATTTTAGATCGCATGTTATCTTATGATACAATTTAATAATTATAACAATTTTATATTAAGTTAATGGAGCCGTAATAACACTCGGCAATTTCCGTGTGTTTGCCTTTACTTGTTAGGCAATTCGGCTTTCTTCGGATGTAAATGTTGCTCAACGAGAACATTGTTTTTGTTTTGTAAAATCCGAAAAATGCCAAAATCCCATACAGAAAATATCAAGCATAAATTTACAGTCTCTATTCTCCGCGCGTTTTGCTTTTTCATACAACTTGTATTTGAAATGCATTTATCATGCTAGATGTTTAGCATTTCGTTCTTCAATACATTGAAATCGAAAACTAAAAAAATGTGTAGTACTCTTAATAATGATTTATGTATTTGTCCCTCATAGAATCAAATACAAGCATTTCAAAAATATTTCTTGTGTGAAGCACAAGAGTAAGAATAATAAATAGCTACTTTCGATTTTGATATAACAATGTATATATCCTTAGCAGAACCTATCAATATCGCTCTCTCAGCATACAATTTCAATTTGCAGCAGCTGGAAAAGGTCAACATGGACTTCCCTTCAATATTCTTACGAAAGTCAGTATTTTCAAATCGGCAGACATGAGTTGAACTCTCATCCTTTCTAAAGAAACGGAGTATCTACATCTCGAGTGTGGGTTTGTCGTAGATATAGTTAATTAATCGGACACACAGAACTTTATAACCATTTCTTAGTTTTCTATTGCAGCAATTAAGTAGATCAAATATATTCCAATTCGATGGCACTGAAGTTTCCATAAGTTTGCGTTGATAGCGGTGCAAAAAAAGTCATAAAAATACAGTTTTGAGAAATGTCAGCTAAAAGTGTAGCGAATGCATTGCTTATACTCAGCCCTTCAAGGTTTTGCAACACTACAAGTTTAAGTCAAAATGGCCCAAATTGCACACCTAGCGAGATCTGTCCCGTATTATATGCAAATGATTGATCTAAACGTTATATATAGATTTAAAGCATGTGACCAGAAGAAAATAATGGTGGAAAGAAAAGTATCTTGTAACCATTTACTTTTTTCGCAAATTTGAACTGATTCTAGAAGGATGGATGGCAGTTTCCGCTTCGTCTGATTTCCGATTCTTCAGGTACGATTTTAGACCCGACCGTCTACATAGAGCTAGGAAAATCGATTCAATCATTCCTTCTTTTGACACAACAATTACTCGTCCATGGGGAATCCTTAGTTCTATAAACATGATAAATAACTATTTGATGATAAATTCCTTAAAACAAATCTTTCTTTTTTATTCAGTATATTTACCCGTGCCACAAAACGAAACTGGTCCTCAGCCACTTAAGTAGGTGGAGCACTATTCGTCTATGAGAACAAGTTCTATACATACACCGCTGTGTTAAATTATTTCTGTTTCAAATCATAATTTAACGGAAATATAATTCTCTTTCGTCTATTGGTAATGATAAAAATATATGTTCAACCGGTTGGTCAGGGATCCTCACGTAAATATTTTTTTTCTACGTATATTTTATTAAACTATTTTGTCTTTTTATTTTCATAAATGTAAAGTAATTATTTCTGAAATATTCTTGTTCAATAGACCAAAGTTAAGAGTTTCTTTCTTTTAGAAAACAAAATGTCAGTTTTGAGATATTGAAAACAGCATGTACATACATCTCATCGGAGGTCTACTTCAGAATCTGCTATCAAATAGGTTTGTATCCAGTAAATATCACAGTTCGGTAGAAAGGGTTTTTCTCTAAAAATAGTGTGCATCCTTGGGATACTGAGTATACTGAAAACTAATATATTAACCTTATTTACAGACACTCATTTCTAATGAAACAATGTACGTATCCTCAGGAGATCAAGCATAGGGTTTTGCATAAATATTGCCCTTTCAGCAGAGAGAAGCCGATTTGGAGCTGCAGAACATGGCCTACACATACACCTCTTTGGGACTGCTATTGATGCCACTCTTATCTTGTAGACATTTTTATACTGTTTGTGTGGACATTTGATCCCAAACCGCTTCCGCTTCCTTCCAACATACTGACAACATTCACATTTTGTTTCAAGTTTCTTCGGATCTATTGACGACGTGGCCGTGTATGACACACATGAACCGTGACAAGCTTGTGCAAGAACTCGCACGGGAAGACAGTTTTGGAACTTGATTCTCATCTGAACATATCTCATTGAGCAGTTACTTTTAATGTCAGTAGACAGTGATTGCACTGATGAGAGAATCACGATACCCATGAGGAAGAAACATGCCCACATGTTAGATAATTCGATCTGAAACAGAAAGGATTCGATAAGCAAACGTTATATTATTTTAGGATTATATCATTTATCAGATGAAATGTTCGAAAGAGCGCATATAATGACTTTTTTTTCTGTTGAAATCAGTACAAATTAGTCAAGTGGTATCCTAGACTTACATGCCGTTAAAAACGTAAGCAACAGAAGTACACTTGCTACAAAATAATCAAAAGACATGTTAATATTTTAATTCTCTGTATAAGGACAATGAACAATTTGAATTACGTCAAACCATTTGAATTTGAAAACATATAATTATATGAATAAAGTATACCTGTTATAGTGTAATATAATATGAAAAAGTTCTACTAATAATGTATGTCTGACTCAGGGAAGGTGCTTTAATAATCGTATTCAAGATAAATCCGAAACAAAATTTAAAAAATAATCTGAGATTTCGTAAGTACATTTTCAGAATTGTAATTAATATTTCAAAAAAGTAAAGATTAGATATGTGTACTTGAGTCTCACTCTGGATAACATGCGAGCCTTTGTATACAGAAATATAAGAGGCTATATTGTTACATTGTGAATTTAAAATGAATACAGTTTTACGAAATCTGCTTGTCATTTTAAATGCCTTATCATGCTGGACACGACAGATTCTGCCTTTGCCACCAATGCAGATCATGATCAGCCTGCACATCCGTGCAGTCTGATCATGACCTGCACTGTTCGCCATTCAGTCAGTATCGTTTTGGTATGCAGCCCCTTTAATAGTTTTACTGTCAATATTGAAAGATGGACAAGTTCAATATAGAAATTTAGCAGGGTAAGGATTAAAGGCGATACTATTCTAGTAAAAAGCTAGCCTTAACCATAGTATGCCATACATATGTAAACTAGCTAACCTAACATTTATTTAAAAATAATAAAACTTGTAAAACGTACAAACTAGCTTTTATATATAAGGTTTGTGTTTTAATACATCTATTTTAAAACAGACTTTCGCACTGAAAAAAAGTTATTTCATAATTTGAGAGCGTGTATGCAGGTTTTTCAGTGACACAAAACGTGTTCTTTTGGAAGCATAGACTGCAACTTAGCACTGGATCTGTTAATGAGAGGTACTGAAAAGTGCAACACACTTCACGCCCCTTGCAACGACTTAAGTGGAATTCTATTTCACAAATATTGAAATGATGTCATGATCCTAAAGGGCTACATAATATAATAACACTGAATACAAGAAAGGTGTCCTTGACATTTAAAGACTGCTGACCAGTGTGATAGCTTATCAAATTAGCAAGAATCTATCTTTCTTTTAATTAAATTCAACATTTAAAATAAAAAAAAATTTGATATACTGCTCATTTTAACTCCTAGATTTTAATGATATATTGTTAATTTCAACTCCTTAGTTTCAAAAACAAAGTTGAGCCGCACCATGAGATAACCAACATAGTGCATTTGCGACCAGCATGGATCCAAACCAGCCTCCATATTGTTCGCTTTCAAACTCTATTGCAATTAGAGAAACCGTTAGTGAGAATATATGGATCCTGACCAGACTGCGCGGATGCGAAGGCTGGTCTGGATCCATGCTGGTCGCAAATGCACTATGTTGGTTTTCTTATGGTGCGGCTCAAATTGTTCAGTTCAATCACCGAATTCTAAATTATATATTGTTACAAAAGGAGAAAGATGATTAACCATTTCTTAAATATTTTCGAAAGGTTGATTTTGAAATACAAATCCTTAATTATATAACTAGTGTCAGTACCATTCGAATAGGTTATTCCTATTTATAAACAAATCAAAGCTTTCGAGACGTTTTTCGACTGATATACCACGGCATAGAGTTAATATAACTAGGAATTTAACTGCGTTTTTTTTTCAGGCTGAAGCAAATACGATAATTGCACCGATCGGCGTTTATTGCGTTTCTACAAATTTGTGTTCATACGGCAAAATTCAACATTATAATAATCCTTTAGTTACAGGTTCTTACCGCTTACCGGTTGTTTCTTCCAACCTATCGACACATTATGTTAGAATTACACTTAAATGCATGTCTAAAAGCAGCGGAAACAATTATTCTATGACGCAGATGCCATTTTAAATATCACTTCAAAATCTGTAAGACCATAGTGATGGCGCTAAGGTTACAAATTGAAGGTAACTAGAAAGTCACGAATGAAAGAAGTAGAGACAGGTTCAATTACTAAAGATAAGCAAATGTTCTACAGGAGAAGGTTACAGATTCTTCCTCACAACCATTCTAACCTAAAGTTGCACAATACTGCTATTGACAATCTTTTCTTATTCTTTGGAACTTTTACGCACGCATTTTCTATCAATAAATCCCACAAAGCGTGGAAATCCAGCGTCAAAATACAAAAAGGTCGTCATGACGTTACAAAGGCGTACAAGACAAATGAGTTCAACAATATCAATTCCAATGTAACGGTGTAATTATCATAACATTCCGTTTGTGCGCATTGGTTATATATCCTGGTAACATCCGTGGCATTTACTTTAATGTTTCTCAAATACAATACAAGAATACAGGATAATGTATTTTAGATCTTTTTCCATGACATTTTTCTACCTCTTGTACTATTAGTGTTCCATACTAATGCCATGGGACCCTGGCAATCTCCATTACCTGATTATTGTCTTGGTACATCTATGACAGGTATGTGTCCTTATGACAAATCTTCAGATTACGTGGGAGACTGCTACGAAAGCATTAAGCTTACCAAAGTTATCAGTCTCTTGGCATGTCGTCAGGACCTTCTCTGAGTTACTGGAAGTAACCAACACCATTGGAACATGACATCGTTTCTCTAAATGAATATTCCAACTTGTGTTTTTCTATGGTATTTTGCTTGAAGTATATCTAATATATCTTTGGACGATTTATCAATGACAGCTCAATATTTGACATTTCTCCTTGTACCTGTCGTGTTAGGTACTTTCTGGGTTGTGGTGGCAGCCTACAAGACCTAACAGGCTCATGGGATTTTTGAACACGGTAAAAATCTTAACCAATAACATGATAGGCATCTTTCAAAATACGTATACAGGCGTCATGTCTAATGCTTTGCAGATATTGCTGATCTTTCCATTAGAATTAATCATTAACTCTTAGCCTTACATTGTGAGAACAAAAATTCAAAGACACCAAATCATAGAAAGAAAGGGTTGTTTCACATGAAAATTAAACAGCGTATAAAACATGTATATTACTCTACAAAACAATTCTCAGTATACTGATATATATACATTGAATTCTGGAAAAGGACTGCATTAAGGGGCCACATTTTGGGATAGTTAAACACCTTTAAAACTCACCATTTTCAAAAAACTGTTACATATATTCGTTTTGACGTATTTGCTATAATGTCTCAGTGTTGAAATTCCGCAAAACTAAGAGCAACGTACTTTTCAGCAATTGTTTATTTTGTTATTTTTTTACAAATGGCATTCATTTTTAAAGGGGGTATCTTTTTTAGAACAATTTAAGTGTCGTACGGGACAGTACTGTAGAACATGTAATGGTCAGGTATAGTCCGTTTTATCCGACCTGGCGGGGCGGAGTTTAGCTCTGACTTATGCAAATAATGGAAAGCTCAAAAAACGAGCAAAACAGGTTGAGCAATATACCTGTCCAATTCCGTAATCTTCGGTAACCAACGAATCAATTTCAACGCTATATTGGTTACATGTACTACACACCCTGCACAAAAATGTAGTGGACCATCGCGAAACCACGTACCGCCAGGTCAAATAAAATGCACTATAGATTGTTGGTAAAGATATTGTTCGTTTATCAAATACTTCTATGTTTTGATGATATACTATAATTCTCATACAGATTATTCACAAACAGAATTTTCCCATACTTGCAATGTAGCATTATATAAACACTTGTTTTCACATACATAAATGCATGGATATAATAAGGTTATTATAATAGTAGCTTGGTCTGGGATGTTGTATTCACAGGTGCCCGTCCAGTCTTGGTGCCCATATGGGTGCCGCCCCCTCAAAAAAAAAATTAAAATCACTGTTTTAAGCCTAAAACGAAAAAAAATTTTTTTTGAATTTTTTTTCCCTATATATACTCATGTATGGAAAGGTGCTTGTATTGCCGTAACGCTATGGAGGTTTACTAGGACACGCTGTGGAACAACCAGAATGTCCAGTTCAGTAACAGCTGAGGCTACCTTGCTGCAATTTACACATCATGCATTTATAAAATAGTAAACACTCTTGTTCTGCCTAGTAAACAGCCTTAAATAACTTACATTTAAATTCAAACAAGCCAAATTGTCTAGACACTTGCAAAATAACAGTGACGATCGGCCATTTTGTTTCAAAACGAAAGTAGAAAACCTATTCCGTTGTTGGCGTCTTAGAATTTAAATGTAAGTTATTTAAGGTTGTATACTAGGTAGAATAGGATTGTTTACTGTTTTCTAAATGTCCGATGTGTAAATGGCAGCAGGGTAGCTTGCATTGGTACTGAACTGGACATTTTGGTTGTTCCACAGCGTGTCCTAGTAAACCTCCATAGCGTTACGGCAACACAAGCACCTTTTCCATATATAAGAGTATATACAGGGAAAAAAAATTATTTTTTTTTCGTTTTAGGCTTAAAACAGTGTTTTAAATTTTTTATTTTCTGGAGGGGACGGCACCCATATGGGCACCAAGACTGGACGGGCACCTGTGGTTGTATTCAGCTCGAGAGATTTTTGTCAGACCAGAATTTCTCAGGCGAGCAAACAAAACGCTACAAATAATATTGTTGAAATGAACTATTCTGTTTGTTTTGTTTTGTGTTTAACGCCGTTTATCAACAGTATTTCAGTCATGTAACGGCAGGCAGGTAACCTAACCAGTGTTCCTGGATTCTGTACCAGTATAAACCTGTTCTCAGTAACTGCCAACTTCCCCACATGAATCAGAGGTGGAGGACTAATGATTTCAGACACAATGTCGTTCATCAAATAGTCACGGAGAACATACGCCCCGCCCGAGGATCGAACTCGCGACCCCACGATCCGTAGACCAACGCTCTACCCACTGAACTAAGCGGGCGGGAATGAACTATTCTAGCTTGTACGCCTTTGAAACGTCAGGATGTCATTTTTTGTTAACGGACTTTGGTTCCCGTACTTTCTGATGTTCATTGGTAGAAAAAGCTTAATGAAATGTTTAAAAGAATAATAAAAACATCTCATTATCAGTTTTTCTTTTTGTAATTTTAGGTTGGAATTGTTGTGAAGGAGAATCTATATAGCTTGTTTTCATAAACTATTCATAGAATCGGGTCATGAATATTCAATGAAAGAGCGCAGACGCAAGTTTGACGCTGATTCGTCACTTCAACATGTGTGATACATATTTTTGTTTCCGTCAGTTTGTAAAAATTTGTTTTAAAATGCAAGCCGTATTTTCCACAAATTTTTTATATGTATTTAACTGAAGGCAATTCATAGTTGCTTTTGATAGTCTATCGGAAATAACTGAAAGCGTTTGGTGGATGACTTTAAAAAAGAGAACATCAAAATAACAAAATTAAATAACATGTCTATTGAAAGCTAATCAGTTGAAACTAATTGTTCCCTGGTTAATATTGAGAATGATGTTACTTTTGTATAAGCATTGCTCCGGCATTTTGCGAAAATACATGTAATTATATATGGATCTGTATACAATTTCAACGTATTGTTTGTCGGAATCCTAATTTGAATACGCTATATATCATTTTTGTTAATCTCAGTGTATTTTGGTTATAAATGTTACTGTGTACATACGGATGTAATAGCTAGTTTTGGTAATGTCTGTTTTATTTTCACAGATATTTAATCAGTGTTGAAGTCTTGGTTTTTAATGTATTCTTTGTTTTCACAGAAATTTAAATCAGTTTTGACGTCTGTGTTTGTAATATTTGCTTTAATTTCAAAAATATCTAAACTAGTTTTGACGTCTTGGTTTGTAAGATTAAATTGATATGCCATGACGACCTTTCTTGATTTCATGAAAGCCAAGTTTTCTATCTATTTAGATTTATGTTGACGATTAAAGATAATATTTTATTATACTACGCATGTCATTTTCTAAAATATTGTATCATAAGATAATTGATTCAAATCCTGAAATGAGCCGTGCCATGAGAAAACCAACATAGTGGCATTGCGACCAGCATGGATCCAGACCAGCCTGCGCATCCGCGCAGTCTGGTCAGGATCCATACTGTTCGCTAACAGTTTCTCTAATTGCAGTAGGCTTTAAAAGCGAACAGCATGGATCCTGACCAGACTGCGCGGATGCGCAGGCTGGTCTGGATCCATGCTGGTCGCAAACCCACTATGTTGGTTTTCTCATGGCGCGGCTCAAATCTAGAAATGTTTCATCAAATATGTTAGCTAATATATAAACTAAAACTGTGCATAAATGTTGCACCAATTCGACAGGTCACCTTTGAAGAATTTGTAGGTCATAGCTGACAGTAAAAACAAACATAGTCTACTAGTATGCGAATTTGTTTTTTGAGCTCTTTACTTAACGAAAAATTTGTAGAAATACAGAAGTGACGTTCAAAGTCCTATTTAATGCACAGGTGCCCGTCCAGTCTTGGTGCCCATATGGGTGCCGCCCCCTCATAAAAGAATTAAAAACACTGTTTTAAGCCTAAAATGAAAAAAAAATATTTTTTTCCCTATATATATTCTTCCATATAAGAGTATATATAGGCAAAAAAATTTCAAAAAAAAAATGTTTTTTCGTTTTAGGCTTAAAACAGTGCTTTTAATTGTTTTTTGTTTTGTTTTTTTTTGAGGGGGCGGCACCCATATGGGCACCAAGACTGGACGGGCACCCGTGATTTAATGTACTTCTAGAAGCTTAAATTTTCTTCAGTGAAATGTTTCCAAATGCTTATAAAATCGTAAACGCACATACATATGTATAAAAAATGACAAGTCCTTCTAGAAGTTAACAAAAATCTTATTTTAGTGAATGCGATCTAAAACGATAACAATACAATGTATTGAAATATAAAAGCCTGAATGTGATAAGACTAGTGTGATTTTAGAATATTCATTAACAATCGTACTAACATAAATTTAAAAAAAATTCTACAAAATTTGTTCGCTCTTTTCACCAAACACACAACGTGTGTGATTAAGCCAGGATTGTTCTATTAGTTCATTAAAAAGAATATATATAAAATATTCATGTAGCCTGTTACATGAATATATCTCACCTTGTATTCTCCTAAACACGTCAAAATGTTTTTTTTATCTGTTCCTATAATCCGTTGAGCATCAATCCAGCTATATTCTCAACAGCAAGGTCCAACATTTTGTCGATTGTCTTCGCAATAACAATTTAATATCTGTTAAATTGGCGTCTAATTGTTCGAACAATTTATTTGGACCGTATTTTGCGTAATGATTCCATAAATAGGAAATAAAGTCAATCCGGTAACAAAGAAATGGTTTTTACAGTCACCGTATAGATAACCCTTGTTTAAATGATGACACATTCTCTCTGCGACAGACATTATCGGATTATATATTTTGATAATACATACTTCATGTTTTCAAAGACAAGCACCTTTGTGTCTCCTTATCCATACAATGCGATTGATCTGCTAAAGCCAACCCTCCTGGAGAGACTTAAGAGCAATATATTGTGGGGATAATAAACAGGAAACTTCTCTCTACAATATTTGAAGTTACATGTCCAGGTGGCATTTTGGATTAGTTTGAAACCTCTGAAAATATTTGTATCAGTTCTAAACAGACTGAAAGAAAGTACATATATGTATCTATTATAAAAATATACAGATGAAACACTCTTTGCTCGAGAATAAGAGTGCTGCGTTTACAAAGATATTTCATATATTGAATATATTTCCCTATGGAGTATGTCTAATTCAAAAGACGTTTGCCACGGAGAATGCTACATTTCTCGATTGCAATTTCGATAGAACTGTTTTTACTAGCTGTATTGTTCAGAATTATACTATGTGGCCCTGTGAAAACGTTTTTAATGAACAGTACTTACGTTAGGTTTGGGATGCAGTTTTCATACAAGTATTGGTATTTCTATGGAAACAAATTGTGCATCTGATTTTATATCGTTGTGAAAGGTATTTTATATTGAACTTTTCGTCTTTTTCACCAATTTGTACTGTCCCAATTTTATAGTGCTGCCCCACTGGAAAATCGCGCAACTGTAACGCGAAACGATACCCTATCTAGTCACTTATACTGACACCGGGCTGAGCACTCCTAGTACAATCCACTGAACCCAGGACCTCCCGCATTTGAACAGGCGCTCTACCACTAGGCTACCGAGGAAGTTGAGATGTAAATAGTCATTCTGCTCAGATATTATAAACAAATGACATCAGAGTAACTAGGCAACGTAATGTTGAAAAAGGTTCCATTCACAACGTCATAAATAATACAGTTTGTATTGTTTAACAGTTTCCAAGAGGCGAGGATGCGGAAACGGATGAGAAGCAGTCTATAATTGGTTTACAGCAGGATAGAGATGGTTCCATGGATAAAGGCGTTGTTCCTAGTGTCTTCAGTATTGACGATATCAGTGCGAGTCTTAAATTGAAACCTGTCAAGAATGGTCAGAAACAATATATTGTCTGTTTTGTCTCCAAGTCAGCAGTTTTCGAGATTTTTAAGTCGATGAAACATCTTCAAAACTCAAAAGTGTATCTGATGATTCTATATCTGACGACCCAACTCCATTTAAAGCGAAGTTTAGAAACATTGTTAAAAGCATTGAAGGTGTTACAAATGTGATGGAAATAGTCGTTGCATATTAAAGAAGACGAAGATGATGGTGTCTCCTCCTGAAGACCTGCTTGAATTAGATGTTGCAGTTGACTTGGACGCTCTTGGTTCGAACAATCAAGTCTAGGGGGACGCGGATACCATTTTTGATGGTTTTCTATTGGGCGATTTTCAGTTGACAATGATAACATCAATAATAAGTGATATACACTTGCTGATTAGTGTAAAGCTACTGGCATATATATTGCAAACTGCAGATGTGACATAGATTTCTACATTGGTACTAACACATGTGTTCAGATAGCCTCATCGATTACGTGTTATTGTCAGGTAAAAGGTCACCAAATCAAACATTTTAATGCTTCGAATTTCGATCTATTTACAGATGTGTATCGAACTATAGAAAGTTTCAATGATGCTTTGAAGGGGGTAAATCACAATGTGCCAGTGTGAGTTGATTTTGATGTTGAGGTATATTGTTGATTATTCCATTAATGATATATACATATATGGGTCAAGGACAAGGCCTCAAACTTGACTGTGGCATTTTTCCTAATGGGACATAAATGATGCCGACAAATATAGGGGTATAATTGTACTATGTTGTTTTGGCATGTGGCTGGTCTTAATTGGTATTTTGAATCACATAATATTTTATGCGAAGAGCAGGCAGGTTTCAGATAAGAATACAGCACAGCATATCACATTTGTTTTGTTGACGATTGTTTCTAAGAGTAAGAAACTAGGTGGGCTCAATCGGTACACACGCGTATCATGCTAAATAGCCCTATCAAAAGATTACGGCACATATCAGTGTACCGATTACGCGATCGGGGTTGCCAGTGTTGTATGACTCAAGTCGTTGTTTCATTGGCTACCGTAAAGCGTTCGATTCTGTTAATAGACTTGTCTTATGGCGAAAATATTATATTGTAAAACGTAAATGTTTAATTCAATTCACAATAAGTGTACTAAATTTCAATCTTGTGTTATATCTGGGTATGAGATTATCGAGTTATTTAGTCATACTGGTGTCAGTCAAAGGGATAACACTTATTATCAAATTTATTTTTACTGTGAGCAATGCCTGTCAACCAAATGTACAGGTTAACAGATTTTGTCTACTGATGTTAGGAGTTGTTTAAGTAGTGATAATACTGATGTACTCTTTTCTACTTCTGTATGCTGATGACACTGTCATTTTGATAGAAAATGTAAAAGATCTTCAGTTAGGACAATGTAATGGATAAATACCTAAACACATGGAACTTGAAAGTCAATGCAACAAAAACAAAGGTTGTTATTTTTAGTAAAAGAAGTAAAGGGCAAACCCAACAATTAACTTTTAATATTGATGTACTAGAATTTGTTAGTGAGTTCTCTCATCTAAGAGTTCATGTTGCTTTGCTAAGACTAAGAAAAGGTTAGTTAATCAAGCCAGAAAACTACGTTCTCACTTGTAAAGAAGTCTTAAAAATTGTTATTCTCTGTTTATTTACAAATGCACTTGTTTAATTGTATGACTTTACCTATGCTCTGTCATGGATCTGAAACTTGGAGTATTACGACCTTGAACTTTATTGAAATTCACTCTTAACCTCAAGCAGAGTACACCAAATTGTACGGTCAGTTTTTTGTAACTCCAATTTCAATGCATATCCAAAGTAGAGTTCTTAACTACTAAATTACTTTGTAAATAACTTAATAATAAAAAAAAAAAATGAAAGAAATAAGCTAAACATTGTATAAGTGATAGTGTTATGTTTAATTTTTCAGATTGAACATTTCGGCTCTGGTGGTTCCAATACACCCGCTTTAATAGCTTTGTGTATTGTTTAATCACCCTTGGATATGGTACCTGCTTTTTAATTTTGTCTTTTAGCCAAAATTCTGTAATATACAGGCTCCTTAATCTCAGACCCTCTCTCTAAATTCCAGTTTGTTTGTTCTGCCGATTGTTTTCTCGTTTAGGACAAAACCATTATTTTAACTGGGGACCATACGCCGCTTTTCATGGAATTGCCTGCTGGTGTCTCTAAATTATGTTTTGGTACTTATAACATGTATAAATGTTGAGTTCTGCTCAACCCGAGGCTAGATGGCGTGGACGGTAGCTTACATTTCCACTACCGTCAATGAACAGGCTCAATCAAACTGAGCCTGCAACATTTTTATTTATGTTATGGCTATCAGTGGTTTTCCACCTTTTCTACTCGTACTTATATTTTTACATGAACCTAATTGTACTTTTAATCATGATGTCCATTTAATCTGCTATAAAATTTCCGCGAAAGCTGGTGCTAGGGGGCATGACGGGTGTTACACATTCCATTACATCTCGTGAACAGACTCAGTCAAACCGAGTCTGCTATGATTGTGCTTGGCGGCATTTTGAACATCCAAAGGAACTTCTTGTGGATTTTATCACAGTGTGTTCCAGTGGTTACTGTAACGAGGGACGCACCTGGCTGGATTCATTTTGATGGTAACCTTTTCAGTGTATCAGGCCAAAGCTCTTACTTTAACGATATCTATAAGGTTATCTTTTTCAATTTAAATATGCAGTTGGTGTCTTTCGTAAGACCACACAAGTATGCGAATAGGCAAATTGATGTAAATACTTGCATAATTATGATGATTTGTTATTGAAAAAGTGAATAAAGACATGTGCCTTTAACTGTAGCTATTCCATTTCATGTAAGTGTTGCATTATTAAAGCATTTACGTATGATATCTGTAATAGAAAATAATAATACGAAAATAAATAAAGACAATATTGTTATATAATCTATCAAACAGTTAAGTTTCATAAACAGCTTCTTGTTTTTAGTCTATATCAGTGTTATATTTATTTGGTTTCATATTAATATTTGGCAAGAACGCCCACGGGGATCTTTTCTATGGAAAAACTCCTTCAGTACGAGAAGAATATGCAATTCTCCCGATTCTGAAAAGAGCTTTCATTCAGTTTCAGTGTATAATGACGTAAACTTCTTAATACAGAATTCAAACAGATTGAATTTAAATCCCACCGGTTTGCTTACTAAAGAGAAAACCGCTACAGCTTGCGGAACATTTTTTTGTTAGAATCTTATTTCTTGTGATAAACAGGAATGAAAAGTCAATTCATTTTTATGTTTGATTTGAAATAGTATTTTGTTTATATACTAAAATAAATAAATAAATAAAATAGGAAGCAAATTTGCACATTCCCATATATTTTTAAAACTTAGTCATGTTACAACTGGCCCATAGAATGGAAGTGTCGGGTACAAAATTTAACAGTTGGTTTTGCACATTCAAGGCATAAAACATGAAAAGTAACTTTGTTTTTCTTGTTGTTTAATTTTTAGCCTGCTGGCGGCAAGTGATTTTGCCTTTGCGACCAGTGCAGACCAAGATCAACCTGCACATCCATGCAGGCTGATCATAGTTTGCACTGTTCGCTTTTTCGGTAAACACCCCTTTTATAAACAAGTGGTACTGCCCAATTTGAAAGATGGACCAGTCCATTTTAGAAATTCATATATGTTAATGGGAATTGTCTTACCTTCTTATCGACAACACGGTCCAGTGCAACTTCAATTTACTAAAATGACTGATGCATATAAAACAAGTCGAAATATGAACCCTGCATTCCCTCAGGTACATTTTAGGGTAGATGTATTTTCTTGCTAATAAAATCTGTAAGATGATTCTGCAAATTATGCAATGCTGCCTATAACACAATTTGTAAAACTAATTAAATATGGATATCTGTCAATAATCCTCGCGTAAATTTGTTGAATTGTAACCGCTTTATTTTACATATACCCTTTTCATATAAGGCTATACACTTACGTGGGCATAGATAGAGGAGTTAAATTGAAGATAATTAAATAGCTTGTTTATATATAGTTTGACACATGAAGGTTATAACTCACTGGGGAAATGAAATATGAAATATTTTCAGAAATTTAGTTGTAATACCCGCATCACGCCTTCTGTTTGTTTATACCACTAATATAGATTGTTTTATATTTTATTGTAAATAGAGATGATGTTAACTTTTTTAAAAAAGGAAAATAAAAATACAAAAAGGAAAAGAAAAACGGTAAACATATATATTATGCTCTACTGCTTTGAAAAATGTTGAAATACATTGGTGGAAATTTACTAAACTGTTGCCCGCTTAGGTCAGTAGGTATGAGCGTTGGTCTACGGATCACGGGGTCGTGAGTTCGATCCTCGGGCGGGGCGTATGTTCTCCGTGACTGTTTGAAAAACGACATTGTGTCTGCAATCATTAGTCCTCCACCTCTGATTCATGTGGGGAAGTTGGCAGTTACTTGCGGAGAACAGGTTTGTACTGGTACAGAATCCAGGAACACTGGTTAGGTTAACTGCCCGCCGTTACATGACTGAAATACTGTTGAAAAACGGCGTTAAACCCAAAACAAAACAAAAACAAACTAAACTGTTTCAATTGTATTTGTTTTTTCATAGACTTTGATCAAAGCAGTGCTATATAAATGACGTTTAAAAAAGGGTTCTTTTCAAAAATGTCAATATTTGGTTTTATGTTGCCCTTTGTGCATAATAAACCTGTTTATTTTTCATGGACACCTGTTCCAGTAAGGAGGTCGCGACGAGAACAGTATTTTAGTATTTAGTCATGCGCTAGTTGTTTCCCTTTGTATTTTAAACGCAATTTGTAATGAAAAAAGCGTAAACTTCGTTTTTGGATTTGCCACGTTTGCATGGCCATTTCAATCCTCGTCAGCAATGGAACAACATAGACTTTCACTGAATTTATCCCACCCGCCCATTCCCATATTTGTGGATATTGTTGATAACTTTATTGTGAATCAGAAATCTTTGCTGCTGCTGTTCATCCGTTTTTCAGGTTCCTGCATAGTAGATCTGTTTCAGAACATAGAATACGCCATAAGGGAACAGGACAGTAGTAGAAAGTGGTATTCCCCAAAACAACACACAGCTATGTAATGACTGGTCAACAATTTGGTCATGTAATAAAGTTTACGATCATTCTTTGAGAGAATGTATCAATAAAGTTTAGGATCATTCTTTGAGAGGATGTATCGAAATAATGGCATGGATTATGTGAGATGTTTGCTATGAGAACTACTTTAGAAATGAAATGGAATACCCATACGTTCAGGCACTTTAGTGCTAGTGCTGTTAGTAAATGTTGTTCGTAAATGTTCTGTTGAACGCCAGAAACTCAAACTGATACATAACCGCCTCGGTAGCCTAGCGGTAGAGCGCCCGCTTCGAGTGCGGGAGGTCGTGAGTTCATTCCCCGGCCGCGTCATACCAAAGGCGTAAAAACTGGTACTGGCAGCACCCTCGCTTGGCGCTCAGCATTAAGGGGATAGTGCTAGGATTGGTCAGCACGGTGTCAGTATAATGTGACTGGGTGGGGTATCATGCCACGTGTCTAAGGCATGATATTCCAGTGAGGCAGCACTATAAAGTTGGACATTGTGCTATATGACTGAAAAATTGTTGAAAAAGACGTTAAACCCGAACACACACACCCACAAACGTATATATATATAATAATAGAAAAATTTTTTCTTTTTTATTTATTATATACTTGTCCAGGAGTAACTTTTATTACTCCTGGACAAGTATACAATAAATAAAAAAGAAAAACATTTTTTATATATCTGCCCTGATGATTATGATATGAAACCGGTAGGTAGACAGAAATACAGATAGAGGAAACCCATTGGATGTTTTTCTTGTATATATATACATGTTAACGTTATTATTTGTCGCGGCTTTATAACATTTTCATTGAATATTGATTCTAATTTGAAATGCACGGTGGGAGTAAAAGAGTACCAAGGCTATATGTATTAATTTAAAAGGAATAGTATTACTCGGAAGGTCACCGACCATGGTTTATATTTGTTCGAGAAAAATGTCATGAGCCTTACCAGTGTTAGCAGAAGCCTTGTCATAGTTTGTCGGCGTATAAGTCTCCATTGTGGGTCTGCACTTGTGTTTTAATGAATGCTTTCCATCTCTCGGCCGAAATTATCTAGAAGCCACTAAATAATTCGGTCGAGGACTGAGGGCCAAGGCATTTGTAGAATACTGTTTAAATATGAGTTCATTATAACTAGTCGGGTGTGCTGTCTAAGTCACTGTGTCATTACCTGACGTCGAAGGTGCACCTCAATTTGTGTCATTAGATGACGTCATAGGTTGAAGGCAGTAGGATTTGGTAGTCTGGAGACTCGACGTGATATCAGTTTTCAGTTACTTTACTCAATGGCTGGTCTGCTATAGACATCAGGGTCGCATGTTTTGCTCGCCCCCACGATACGTGAATTTTCATTTGACTGTACATGCCATCGTTTCACAGTGCAGACCTATCTTCGGGACCTTAGTTGCATAAATGGTCAGTGTCATGAGTAAAGTGTACCAATATTACCTGTATGTCTCTGTTCCCTGCATCTTTCCTTCATACGGTGCATTTAATTATGACGAACACCGTTATTTCAAATTAATTCATAACACTTTTACATAATTAAAAGTGTATATAAAATGCACTTACATGTACATTGTACTTTGGTGTTCTTCTGCTCCCACAAGTCACTGGCACCAGATCAGAAAGAAAATTCCTCCGTACGTGTTATACCCTACCCCTAGGTATTCTATAAGAACCATGGTCGTGAACGGGAAAATATACTAACCCGTTTCAATCGCGCATTTCATACCTAAAACACGCAGTGCGGTAAATGTGTACTATGGATATCAAACAAGTGGTAATTTATCTTCCATTGTGTACCGGTCACATTTTTTCAATACATCTTATCTTAGAAAAACAACGCGTAGTTTATAGTAATTTCAACTTTACACAAAAAACTTGCTTGAACTTCCCTGGTGAAGTTCCGTTCTAGATTACAAAACCAATCTGATTGGCTGTTGTGAAAATGTATGTCAATCGTCATTTTACTACACGTGTTCGCTAAAATGTGAAAATGCAGCAATATGTGCAAAATGAATAAAATATACAGAACAGATGCAGACCAAAGTACGATTTCAAATTAAAGACCATATACAAGATGAATTTCATTCATCATTTCGAGTTTTAGTGTAAAATTGTGATTTTTTAAAAATCTGTTTTTGTTTGTTTACGTTTCGCCAAGCATGTGCGCACTGCCGTGACCTCTAGACCGGATGTTCATTAGGGAAGTTCAAGCAAGTTTTTTCTGTAACGTTGACGAAAGCATAAAATATGTTGATAATCTCAGAAATATGGAATATTGAGAGAATGTGACTGGTGCACGATGGAAGATAAATTATCGCTTGTTCAATATACTAGGTACATATGCACCGAACTGCGCGTTTAAGTTGAGAAATGTACGATTGAAACGGGTTAGTGCACTTTCCCGTTCATGACCATGGTTCTTACAGAATACCTAGGGGTAGGGTTTAACACGTACGGAGGCATTTTCTTTATGATCTGGTGCCAGTGCCACAAGTTTGCAAAGTTAGGCAGGGCAGTTGTACGAAATAGTTACAGAAAAATGATAGTCATAGAGTACTGATATATATTTTTAGCATGCTTGAATCCGTTCCGTTTTTCAGTATTTCGAGGAATAGTCTGAGCATTTCAATGTGTTATACACTGGCTACGGAAACACGTTTCCTCCTGTCCTAGTTAAAATCGGGGCGGGGGGTTTTCGTGGGCGGTTCGTATTCCGTTTGAAAAATATACAACCGAAGTTGTTCAACGTGACAAAATGTAGCGGCTTTAACTGTGGTATTTAATATACAGATTCGATTGTGGTATGCATATTAATTGATATGACGGCATCTCGTATAGCATTTGTACATATTTGAATAACATTTACATTTTGATGCCGTATGTTTGCTTTTTTATTATCAGAATGTAAAATTGTTGATTACTGTTTTCTGTTATAAGAAAGATTCTATTGTTATCTAGTAACTTTATGTACAGTTAGTATTTTCCAACTTTTGCAGCCATCGCTGGGGATAATTGTTCTTTCGATTGATTCAAATTTTATCTTATTTATTTAATATATTTTGTTTGTACCTTTGCAGTGTCGCTGGGGCAAATGAAATTATGTTATTTTCAATATACATCTTTAGCTGTTTGTATAGTATGTGCATTTTAAACATTATCTCACCTTACCAGTTGCCATGAGAAATCTTTAAATAAAGTCGCGGCCTAAACTGTGTTGTAGTTTTCATTTAAACTGATAATTTAGTTGATTTAATCATATTTTATTGCTCTTTGATATATTATTACAATTACAATTCAAACATACATAATCAAAGGGCAAAAGGGTCGGACAACAAGTTCTGACAACATTAGAGACTGTCCTTCCCTTAAGCTTTAGTTAGAAAAAAACGAACACAAAAAATAACAACATATACACTCGAGCAATAATATACTACAGATGGCGGATGTACAAGTGTTTATAAGAGAAAAAAGTAATGAAGATGAGAGCACTTAATCCTGATGAAAAAAGAAAAAAAAAAAAAGAAAAAAGAACACAGAAGAATAATACAAAGAAAAAAAACAAAAAACTTTCGATGTGATGGCATGAGTCTCTCTGTCTGTCTGCGACTGTCACGAGATGTTAAACGTTTATATAATTTGAACAATGGTGGATTAATCTAGTCAGATATTAGTAAGATGTTGTTTGGTCTGTTGTTAATATTATGTATTATTTAAACCTTTCTGTATGTTTTATAAACTTTTGCACTTCGTTGAATATCTATGATTTTCCTCCATTGTTAAATCTTCTTTACCAAATAATAATGCGTTAGTACTTAGGGGATGATAGGGGCGTGTGGATGTAAATAAGTGGTGTCTTTGATCTCGGAAACGATTGCATTTAAAAAAGAAATGCTCAGCATCTTCAATGCCATAGCCACATTCACACTGAGCTGAATCTCTTAAATGATTTTTAAAAAGATCACCATTTAAACTACTACATCTGTTTCTAATTCTGGCGTGATAAACAGACAATGTCCTTACACCAAATAAGTAAAACAAAGGAACTTGTAGAGGTTTAAATTTTTCTTTGAGACTTGTTTTAAAAGCGTTTAAAGTGGACGATTTTCGAATATTAATTTCTAGATTGTTCCAAGCAGAAATAGCAGATGGTATAAATGATTTGGAAAATATTTCTGTTCTTCTTGCAACTGTAACATAATTATTATCGTTTCTTAAGTTATAAGGAGTAGTTTCTGAAACTTCATGTGGAAAGAGAGTATTAAGATAGTCTGGTAAATCGCCGTGTTTTGCTTTATACATTATAGTAAGTTTTTGAATCAACCGACGGTCTGATAATGATACCCATCCTATTTCTTGTAGTAACCTTTCGATCGAAACGGACTTTGTTAAAACTGTAACTAACCTTGCAGCTTCGTACTGTAATTTTTCAATATTTTCCTTTTCGTATTCGGTACAACTATCCCAAATTACACTGGCATACTCTAATATAGGCCGCATATACGAAATGTAAATTTGATTTAAAGTTATCCTGTTTAATTTAGTTGAAGTGGGTATGACAGACGTATATGGTCGGACGCTAACTCATCGGCCAACGAAATGATGATATTTTCTGTCATTAATAAATTTATTCTTGTTTTCTTTTAAAATGGCTGATGATTTTGCGTCTTGCTAATGGCTGCTGTCATTCCCTGTTATATACGGTCCATTGATAAAATAAATTGTATCTATTTTTCTTGTCCACGGAATAGTAGGCTATCCTTTGGAATTTTCAAAATTAGTCTACTAGATACTTTTGTGATAAAATTGTAAGGTCATTAAGTTATTGTAAGCTTGACTTTTCGAAGAAAAAGTAGAGCTATTGCACTCGCCCCAGCGTCGGCGTCGGTGTCGACGTTGGTGTTGCCGTAGTTTTTGATAGAGTCAGATGTCTCTTTTGCTATCAAAGCTAAAGCTTGAAACTTTAAATGGTTATTTACTATCAAAGTTTACACCAGGAGAAACAATCCCCATAAAACTGCCATGATTTTGATGGAGCTATGCCCCTTTTTGACTTAGAAATTTTGTTAAAGTGTTTGATAAAGTCGAATATCTCTGTTGCTATCGAAGCTTATGACTTGAAACGTACAATAGTTATTTACTATCATGGTTTACAGCAGGAAATGTAATCCCTATAACTCTGATCTGAATTTGGACAGAGTTAAACATTATTTTAATTGTTTTTTTTAGTTATAAGTTTTGATAACATCAAATATCTCTGTTACTATCGTGGCTATTGACTTGAAACTAAAAAAATATTTATATGCTGTCAAAATCTACACCAGGATTTCTCCTGGTATGTATCCACATAACTCTGATTTGAATTTTGACAGAGCTATGCCCCTTTTTAACTTAATGTTTTGATTAAAGTTTTTGATTAAGTTAACTACCTTTGTTATTATCAAAGCTTTTGACTTGAAACTTAAAATGGCTATTTACTATATAAGTCTTCACCAGGAGGAACAATCTCCATAACTCTGATTTGAATTTTACAGAGTTATGCCACTTTTTAACTTAGAATTTCTTGACTACAGCATTATAAAGTTTTCAATGGCAAAACTCTAATTCAGAGTCAACCACTAAGAAAAGTCGAGCGCGCTTTTGTATTAAATTTTAAATTTTAATAGAATTTTAGATTTTTAAAATGTTCTTAGTATGTATGGATGTTTTAATTTGTATACAGTGTCTTACAAATCAAATTTGATTGGTACTATACATTGTTTGCAACTCTATTATTTGTGTTTGTATTGTTTGTCATGTAAATAGTATTGAGATTCTAATAGAGAGAGAGAGAGAAAGAGAGAGAGAGAGAGAGAGAGAGAGAGAGAGAGAGAAAGAGAGAGATATCTATCTATATATATATATATATATATATATATATATATATATATATATATATATATATATATATATATATATATATTGTTTAGAGGGCCTTCGTGGCCGAGTGGTTAAGGTCGTTGACTTCAAATCGCATGCCCCGCACCGATGTGGATTCGAGCCTCACTCGGGGAGTAGAAGTCTTCATGTGAGGAAGCCATCCAGCCACCTAGAGCACAAAATTGGCGCAATTTCGTGACATACGTTGCATTTGTTACAAGCATAACTTCAAGTAACATAACGTAACATTAAGTAACATCAATAAAGATCATGTAATATCTTTTACTGCCCCACTTCTGACTGATTTAAGAAATTGACAACAAAAAGACGTCTCTTCTCAAACACACGTAACATAAGTAACACCCATGTAACATCCTTGATATATCTATATAACACTACTAAAGACGTATTTCGGTCGAATTTAAGAAATGAGGTGTAACATGCGTAACATTTTAACTATAAAAGGACGCCTCTTCTTAGACACGCGTAACATAAGTAACAGCCATGTAACATCCTTGTTACATCTATATAACACTACTAAAGACGTATTTTGGCCGAATTTAAGAAATGAGGTGTAACATGCGAAACATTTTAACTACAAAAAGGCGCCGCTTTTCAAACACGTGTAACATAAGTAACAGCCATGTAACATCCTTGTAACATCCTTGTTACATCTATATAACACTACTAAAGACGTATTTCGGCCGAATTTAAGAAATGAGGTGTAACATACGTAACATTTAAACTACAAAAAGACGCCTCTTCTCAAACACACGTAACATAAGTAACACCCATGTAACATCCTTGTAGCATCCCTGTTATATCTATATAACATTACTAAAGACGTATTTCGGCCGAATTTAAGAAATGAGGTGTAACACGCTACACACCACAATAATGTCAGAATCTTTTTCGAACGATACTGAAGAAAATAATTGTACGGTAACTTCCTGTTATTACTGTAATTTATGTCATTTGTGTGCGTTACACGTCTTTTGTTATGATTCAGAATAATGTGTTACATTTTCATTTTTTATTAGATAAATATTCCCTAAAATCACCGTTAAAACATTAATATACCAGTCTACATTCAGATATATGGCTTTGTGACCGTCTTTGCATGTCTTCGTGTGTCTTTGCATGGGTTTGTACGATACATGTCTCTGTTAAGATTCAGAATAATTTGTAACAATTTTATTTATTTTTATCAAATAACTATTCCCTAAAATCACCGTTTAAATGTTAATATACCAGTCTACATTCAAACATGTCTTTGTGACCGGTTTTGCATGTCTTTGTCTGCCGATACTCACCTCTGTTGAGATTATACAGAATATTTACAACATTAATATACCTATACACATTTACATATAGTTTTAATATTTTATTTGAGTCTCATCCATTTACATTTTATACATATATACAAACAATAAAAATCATACATATCATCAGTAAATGGCCATTCTATATAGAATTACAAGAGACTATCTAAAAAACAAGAGCTGTCCGTAAGACAGCGCGCTCGACTTTTCTCAGTGCTTGACTCTGAATTAGAGCTTTGCCAGTAAAAACATTCCAAGTTAAAAAGGGACAGAACTCTGATAAGATTTATGGGAATTGTGTCTCCTGGTGTAGACCTTGATTGTAAATAACTATTTAGGGTTTCAAGTCAAAAGCTTTAATAGTAACAGAGATATTTGACTTTTAACAAAAATAGAAATAAAAAATTCTATGTTAAAATGGGGCATAATTCTGTAAAAAACCAAAACAGAGTTATGGTTATAGTTTCTTCTGGTGTATGCTTTGATGGTAAGTAAGTATTTTAAGTTTCAAGCCAAAAGCTTTGACAGTAACAGAGATATTTGACTTTATCAAAATCTTTAACCAAAAATACTAAGTTAAAAAGGGGCATAATTCTGTCAAAATCCAAATCAGAGTTATGGGAATTCTGTCTCCTGGTGTAGACTTTGATTGTAAACAACTGTTTTGAGTTTCAAGATATTTGACTTGACTTTATATATGTCTTAATGACTGTCTTTGCATGCCTTAGCATGTCTTTGTGTGTCTTTGCATGTCTTAGCAGTGTTTAGCATGACCGATTCTGATAGATCCATCTCTTACCTTATCCTATTCTTGGGGAAGGGCCGTCGCTAATGTTGGGAAAAATGTGACCTATCCCTTTTGCTTCTGATTTCAACGTATACATTTTAAAATAATGCTTGTGTTTATTTGTATTAAAACATGTTTTGATTCGTTTGCAATAAAATATGGTTAAACTAAACTAAAACGCGTGAGTATGCATTGTGTGGAATATGGAAAGAGCTTAGAAATGACATTCTGTTCTGAAATACATGTTTGCTCTTCAATGGTGCTTTAACATGATATTTACAGGTTTGTGCCTCGACGCGGTACTCGCCACAAAACTAAAATTATTTTAGATTTTAAGTACTGACTCCTACTGAGTCTGGGGACTGAACAAACAAACGAAACCCTGTTTATAAGTTGAAAATGCATTACATGTCGTTATGTATGGCGGTTTGTTTAGGACAAACAATTTTTTTAAATTAATTTCTCTCGAGCGCTCGACTTAATGTGTCGTGCGCACTAGATAAGACTTCGAGCGCTCGAGATGAGATGTCATGCACTCGAGATAAGATTTCGAGCGCTCAAGATAATTTGTCAAGCGACCTTCACTTTTCACAAATCATACAGTATGAACAGTCTGAGTAAAATGGTTCCATGAAGCATTTTTTGCGTTGAATTCTTTTGACAAAAACATTTAGAGAAAATAAGTTACGTTCAGGGCGGCCATGCCTTTTACCATATCAAAATGCCCCCTAGCACCTGCTTAAAAGGAATTCTGTTATAATAAGCGGAATGCTATTAATATAAAACGGAATGTTCTCCATGATCCCAAATGACCAGAAAATATAACAACACAAAGCCAAAGTATAGGAGAATTTTACATACTACAGTCTAAAAAAAGAGCAACTTGATTAGGTTGTGTAATAGACTTAATAAACGGCAATGGTGGGCCGCCTGTGGAGCTTATTAGTACGACTAAACTTATTTTTGCACGAGGATTACGCTTTCGTAAAAATGTAGGCTTTGAAAGCCACATAAAGAAGTCATTGCAGTTTAGTGGTTTGTTTATTATATGCCTAAACATAGTAACGATTTCTTGACTGTTTGAATCAATTAATCATATAAAATATTGACGTTAACGAATTTCTTTATAGCAACGAAACAAGAAAAATAACGTCATATAGGCCTATCCCTAGATGTCTAAAACTGGTCGTTGTGCCCGCTTCCGCTTTTTGTGCCCGCTTCTGGTTATTGGCCTGGGTAAGAGGCTTTTGTCCTATGCATTTTCATTTAGTAAGGTATACAATAATCTGTGACATACTTTTCTATAAATATTAACAAAATCCTGTACCCCAGGAGGCGGGCATTATTACCGGAAGCGGACGTTATAATCGGTCCGCCACGGATGAGTGACGTCATGTTTGACGTCATTTTATCTTATGTCGTCGCATTAAAAATTCGTAAACATCGATATTTTATGTGATTAACTGATTCAAAAAAATCAGGTAATCGTTATTGTGCTTAGGTATAGTAAACAACTCATTAAGTGTTTATGACGTTCCTGACGAGGTTATTAGCACTCCTATATCTATATTGACACTCGGGCTACACCCTCGTGCAATATAGGTTAAGTCGGGCTAATAACCACTTAAGGCCCGCTACTGCCGTTTAGTAAGTGTATAATTAATCATTTAAGGATAACATGGTGTAATAGCCATATTTCATATCTTTTAACTGGATGGTAATATTTAAATGGAATTTGGACACTTTAAAAACATTCAAAATTAAAAACTTTTCACCGAGAGATTTTTCAAATTTTATCATTTTTGGGGGAGATAATCGGTATTGAAGTTAACATTGATGCCTATGGGAAATATATAATTTCTTTGATTATGAGAATCTGAACTTGAGATTCGAGAAAATTTTTCGGTAGAAAGCTGCATTATATGATTCACATACAAATATCAAAAAGAAATCAAAAATTCTCCGTAGGGAAAAGGAGAAAATCATGTTTTTCTAGTTTTCAGGGGAGATAACTCATGAAAACCAAAATTATCAGGGGAGGTAATCAAAAGGAATTTTTTAAGAACTTCTGTCACAATATAACTTGTCAATATGCACCTTATTTCTAACGTTTGACATTTTTAAAGCTTACATTATCAAGTTGTATGTATGCTTTTGGTGAAATTGAGGCCTATTACACCATGTTATCCTTAAAATACCGACGTTAGAGAACTCTTTAACGCGATAACAAAAGGTAAAATGACGTCAAAAAATGACGTCACCCATACGTGGCGAGTCCAATGGCCGGTTATTTTGCCCGCTTCTGGTTATTGGCTTTGGTTACAGGATTCTACTCATACGCTATTTTGTTACTTTTTATAGCAAGGTATATAATAACTGTATATATACACTCTCTTTAACTAGGTAATAACTGTGTACCGTTATTCATTTCTATATCGTCTTGGGATTAAGCAGAAATTGTTTGTTTACGTTGTCCAGTGTTTGGGCGTTTTCAGGCGAGCGTTAACATCCGCAGGCGGTACTCTTTTTACGCTTATAATTCTTAAAATATTCTCGCTTTTAACACGAATAACTTATATTTCATTCCACTTGAAAAACAACAACAAAAACAATATGAACAATTTTGTTTTCTCACAGACACAATTTCCCTTCCTGTTCTGCTATCTCGGCATCTTTTGAAGGAGAATGTTGAAGTTTTCAGAACGTGTATTGAAAATGCAAAGTTAATTAAGTCCCTTGTGACCATGACATTCACGTTAGTGTTATTGTACACACACTTGGCTTTTTTAGGAAAGGAAGATAATTAGCTCTCGACTCAATGCGTAAGTTCAGGTTAGGCTAAGTGACTACTCACAGTACTGGTGACAAAAATGCATTCACGAAATTCGTATTTGCAATAAAAGTTTATGGTTGCACGCAGCTGATCAGGATTTGTGTAAGACGTTGGTTGTTTTGATTTTAGTTTCAGCCATGGAGATATTCAATATATTGTGTCTACTGACTTTGAATTATTTTGCAACGGACGCATATATGAGAGGTAAGATTTTATTCAAATACAATGTTATGATAGTAACTGCGCAGTTGGCTGGCTTAAATTACTAAATCATATCCGAAATAGCATGCATTTATGATGATCCATAAAGTAGACAATTTGCAAACAATAGCAAAGCATTTTATTTGAATTGTAAAGAATAACTTTCGTCGATATATTTCCGCCAATTTACTTTTCTTCAAACTCATGTATAAATGATTTAAAACGATTCAACATGATCTTAAGATGGATCTGATGGGCACGGAATGAGTCTAGCCAACCCAATTCTGAATCATCAAGACGAAAAACAAGACATCTATTAAATCTTAAGTCACCTGATTAAAGTTTAAGGCAAAAAGCTTTACGTTTTAAATTGTAGAAACTATAGAAATAAATCTATTTCAAAAGAACTTTGCTAAATAACGTGTATATGACAGCAAAAACACTAAAATGGATGCCTCCATGATTAACAATTTTAACTGTCATGATATTGATGGTTGAACAATGGCTGCCATATAAAATCACCATATGAGCCACACCATGAGAAAACCAACATAATGCGTTTGCGATCAGCATGGATCCAGACCAGCCTGCGCATCCGCACAGTCTGGTCAGGATCCATGCTGTTTGCTAACAGTTTCTGTAATTGCAATAGGCCTTGAAAGCGAACAGCATGGATCCTAACCAGACTGCGCGGAAGCGCAGGCTGGTCCGGATCCATGCTGGTCGCAAACGCACTATGTTGATTTTCTCATGGCGTGGCTGTGACAGGAAAGGCCGTACCGGCGACAGTAACCATCAGAACAAATCAACACCCTTTACAATATTTACAAATTTATTTACAAAAGATGATTATTAACAATGAATAGATATGAAAAGAAAAAAAAATTGATTATAAGAAAGAAAAAAAAAGAAAGTTCAGTATCTCTAGATACAAGAGTTCTTATAATTCCATTCTAATCTGACGTGACACAGTTCTTTAATTTAATTGTGAACTTTAAGTAGCACAAACAAAACATAGCTTCTAAATTCAGTCCCTTTAAACCGTGAATACGTTGATTCCGTGTTGGCTCCCTATGGTGGTAGGTGATTGCATCCCTGAGCTGACTTCAGAGGATAACAAAAATCATCGTCTTTGCGGTTTACGGCACAACCATGGGACGTAAGCTCTGCGCTGGGAATATCACATCCAGGCGAGTGAAGACAAGTGAACCTCGGGCATTGTACTTCCGGGTTATGACATCACCAGGAAAAATCGTCTGGCGGAAGAAGCTAAAATATATAATATATGGTAAGCACCATAGCAAAACAAATAAGTCAGGGCATAAAACTGCTCCTTTGGGTACACCATACCTCCGTAGGCTCCCATAAATAATACGTGCTACTTATACAAAACATATGTGCTACTAAGTTCAAACGTCACATGATTAAAATACGTCACTTATTACTTCCATTATTACAAAGATTACTTACTTAAAAGACTAAAGTTAAAGTATGAAAAAGATATGAAAAGTATATGATGAAACATTATAGATACGGACATGATAAACTGCAGCTATCATTTACAACTACAAATTAACAAAATTCAATATAAATCAAACGTTATATCATAGTTGGCATCCATATAATATCAAATGCCATACACTACAACGGACATTAATTAGATGTGCTATAGACTGGCACACAATTACAAATTACAATAATATATTACATACATGGTACTAGACTTGCCATATAGATTTATACATAACAATACAATGCAGTAATGGCGTTCCATAATTAACAAAAATGTTTGACATAAGTTTTTGAAACAAAGTACTTTATAAATATCATGTTACAAATTTCAGTACAAATTTTACATCTTATATAAACGAAACATTTTAGATTCCTCTTTCCAAATAATTTACAAAAGTCTGAAAAATTTAATAAATTATCCTGACATACCGAAACTAGCTAAAATCATATGCCGAAAAGTAAATGTTACAGAATTCTGTAGAATGAACAAAAATTTACCAAATAAAAATCGTAATGCAAAAATCATACAAAAATCTAACAAATAAATTTCTTACCTCGATCGAGCATAAATTTCTAGCAAGAAAATAATTCAGACATAGATTCGTCTATAAAGTCGTAAGGTGGTGTGCGCAAGGCATATCTAGTCCAGTCTATTTAAAGGATAATGTCCCGCCAAATACTAAATTTCATGGGATTCACGGCTAAGCCGTGGACTCCGACTATTTGTGTTTCCACGGGATTCACGATATAGCCGGGGAATCTAACTACTTTGGCGCGGATTTAAATTGACAATTTGAGGCCCATTATAGTGGTTTTGAGGATAAAAACATAAATTACTGAAGTTTATAAAATATCAACTTTCTTATTACTGAACAGAATTTAATGAAATTTACATGGAAATTTAAGTTATGAAATACAGAAAAACATGAGAGGTATTTCATGCGTGAAATCTGACATTTACCTCAATAACTCAAAAATTTACAAAAAGATGATGCAATACCTGCATTTACAATACATATAAAATAAGGCCCGTATGTCAATTTGTGACAGTGGCTCATATACTTCAGTATGCCATTTCCTTCAATCTTTTCTAAAACTAGATTCTATCTTAATTAGAAGGATTCTGTTTCTCGTGCAGTGCCGGACATGAATCCGTCTTAAGCGTTCGAGATCTTGAGAATTCTGCAACCGGTGATGTGAAAACATGCTGACCTTTCACGCGCTGTTTATTCTTTTTAGATACTGCATGTTTAACAGTAAACAAGAAGAACATTTGAAATATAGTTACTGTAGACAGTGAACAAACTGATCAATCCAAGAAAATGCATTTGGACTATATTGCAAAACACGTTTGTTTTAAAGGATTTGTATTTGAGTGAGGTATGAATCCGTCCTTAAAATTAATGTTTTTGATAATTCTGCCGCCGGTGATGTGAAAGCATGCCGACCTTTCACACGTAAATACTGCATGTTTTACAGTAAACAAGAAAAATATTTGAAACATAATTACCGTAGACAGTGACCAGATTCGAGAATCAGCTTGCAAAACACTTTATGTTCGAAAGGATTTACATTTGAATGTGTTGACAAAAATCGTGAAAAGATTGTTTACTTGTTACATATCATTCAAACTCATGTTTAGATGGATATGAATTACGTTTTATACGTCTATACACTAACGTCATTGATTAGTTTTGCTCATATCATCAAAGGTTTGCTTTTAAATGAAACCAAAACATTTCGGAAACTAAGAAAGTGAATCCTATCGATTATGAGTTGGATGCTAATAATAATACAAATCTCTAATGAATACCCACAGAGACCGCGCCCTTAGCAAAGAAATGAATCTTGTACAGCTAGAGCGAATAAAACGTCTTAAAATATATAAAATGAATAACCAAAAGGAATATTTCCTTACAGGGAAGGTAAAAATAACGAAAGGGTTTCAAACTCAATAATTATCTTATACATTACTCGCACTATAAAAAGTACCAAAGTACAGTCTTGAAAACATGAAACCTTTTTTCTGTACGCACATTTTTATACCGTAGCGACAAATAACTGTACACATAAAAGCAAATAAAATTTGCGGAAAGATCCTTTGGAGGCACAGAACTCTACAAGACAACATAGCAGCAGATTCGGCATGACTAGACAATCGCAGATAAAGCATAATGCCAAATTATCTAATTCTATCCAGTACACGAACACAAACGCTTTTATACTGTGCTTTATTGTAACCTGATCAGGAGCCCAATACTATGTGTAATTTGCATGAAGCAACAAGGTATTCCTAATCTGTCAAAATAAATAAAACCTATGGCCCGGTATATATCCCAGCATCCCTGGTGAACACTTTAATTTTCCTGCACTGAAAGTATAATACACACTTGTATTATATACCTAAATGGATCTGTTCAAAATACGGCTTGTATTTCACAAGAAATACGAACAGGCAGAAAAAAATTCCATATTGTACTTTTTGTATTGAATGTTGCCGCACTACTTTCATTTAATATGCATGTCCTCACATATTTCTATAAATAGACCTCAAAAATGACATTCAGTTCTGTTTTATCGTCGATAAACATCGAAGATTTCGTTCGAAAACAAGACAACAAACAAAGAGGTGGACGTTTTATAATAAACGGGTCTTTACAATGAAAGCTCGTGTGATCAGAACTGGTAGAATCCACTCGAGTCGAATACAGCCTCCCAGATCTAGCTACTAATATAATAACCCTATTTTATTATAGACCTATGTAAATTCTGTAAAGAATCGGTTTGTATTTCAAATTAAATATGAACAGGCAGAAAAAATCAGTATAATACCTTTTAAATTCCGTATTGTACCTTCCGTATTGTAAGCTGCCGGACTACTTTCATTGATATGCATGACCTGACACAGCTCTATAAATAACGCACATAAAAACTTCACTTAGTTCCTTTTAATATCGATACACACTGAAGATTTCGTTCAATAACAAAACAAAAAAATAGGGGTATATAATAAAAGGGTCATTATAACAGTAGCTAGATCTGGGATTTGTATTTGGCTCTCGTGGATCTGCAAGGTCGGATCACACTCGGCGCTTGCGCGCCTCGTAAGATCCGATCTTGCAAATATCCATTCGAGCCAAATACAGCATCCCAGATCGAGCTACTGTTATAATAACCCTATCTTATTACATGTTTTTCGGTTAATTATTGAAAGTGAAATATAAATTGTAGCATAAAATGTTTTGTTAAAACCATTGAAACTTTTATGTAAAGGCACATTATATATTTCTCTGTCTACAACAACATTTTACAACTATTTTGCAATAATCAGCAACGAAAGGAAAGGAGTAAAATGAAGGCAAAACGTGTAAGTACAGTGACCCCCCTAATTATAACATTTTTACCGGAACACCGTTTAAGTAGATTTGCTAATTAGTTGTTTACACGACTTCATGGCGCTACCATCAAATGGTCAAATGTTGTTATTATTTGCCGGCTTCGGATTGGTTGAAAACTGTGTAGGGAAACCCGTAGCATTCAATGAGACTTCAGCTGATTGGTTAAAAATGTGTTGCTTTGAATCATGAAAATATCCTTAAAATCTGGAAATATAATGTTTTCTGTGCATTTTGAAGTATTTTATAGCTGCCTGGCTATATATTTAACTTTGAAATTAGCAATTTAGTGAAGAAAGTACTTGTTGGAATTCACCACTAAATTCCATGCACAGTTGAGGGTGGTTGTCTTTGAATGGAAATAGAAAAAAATGGATCCTGCATGCCCATGTAAAAATGTTATTTTTTTTGTGTCTGGAAGGCTATTTGACAGGGTAAATGGCACCTCATGTGTCAACAAAAGTTTTGAGGGGGTCATACAGAGTCATTTCTTACAATGTAAGCCTATGGAAAAATTAATAGCAGTGTCTGACCAAATATTTAGAACGGATCCGATTAACTCAAATAATACTTTTCAGCATTAGTTCATTACTACGCATTTACTTTTCTCTCAAGTGCGAAGGATTAGTGAGTTTTGTTCGTGCTTTACCACTTCCTTAAAACATGAGAGTATATTGCATTCTATCTAATCTTAACCACATATTATCAAGTATATGAAACAACGATTAAAACTGACTGTTTAACCAAGAACAATTGCAGTTAAGGTGTCATGTTTTAACGCATGTCTGTCCTCTACTATTCTACCTTTTTCCTACATTTATTTTAAGAGTCGACTGAGTTAGTGGTTAGAGCATTGGACTAGCACCCGAGCGATCCGGGTCAGAATCCCGCCACAGGCAGTTGGATTTCTATGCTCTTTGATATGTAAGGCTAACCGTCGAAAGAGGAACATCAGGATACAGCCTTAAGCGATAGTCTCTTGGTGGAAACAAAACAACATAACATATACAACAATAAACATTCTTTAAAAAAAGATGACTTACTCAGTTCTTTTTCGAAAAACAATATTAAAACGTTCAAGAGGTTATGGAATGGAGATTACGAACTAAACTAAATCAGTGAAGTGATGGGGTTCTGTCTAATAAAACGAATCTCATTTTTTAAATTTTAAATTGTAAATTTCAGTTGAAAGAGCAGCCTATTGTCCGAGGATTACCGACTTTCCCGGGAGAGTGAAATACAGAAGTAAAGGAACAACAGCCGTTTTTAAGTGTCCAAAGAAGTTTGACCGGTACGGCTCGAAATTTGCCACGTGTCAGTCAGATGGGACTTGGAGTAACGACCCTCCACTATGCATCAGTAACTATTTCCTTTGACCAGGCATATTGTTATTTACAATGTTCAATGTCAGCTTATATTGCATCTGTTTTCTAGCTATATTATACACTTATGGAATGGCTTAACGGTCAATAGTTTTGACTATTGAATGACATTCAATGAATGTTTTAGTAGTAATGTAAAATGATGGTGCGAAAACAGTATAACCCCACTTAACCCCATATCCCTATTTTATAAGTGGACTTTAACATTACCCTAAACTTAAAATACTAACTTGGTACCCTTTGTACCCTGAAAATCTTTTAAATCTTTAGTTAAACCGAATGAAAACCTATGATCTAACCAAAAAACATTTGATTTGATGAACGTAAGTTTGAAGGGTCAATCTGACCTTATTTAACATTTAGTCCTTGGTCCGGACTAACCAATGCCGGACAATTTAAAACCCACAGGTTTTATCAAAGTATTGAGAAAAAAACTTTAGTTAAACATTACAGTTAATCCAATGTTTAACTATAATACAAGCTGAAATAAAATTGACTTAAATATCTATACACCGTAGCGTATTTACTTTCTGATTGAGAGTGCATATCAAGATAAAGATCAGGTTTTCAGTGTAACTGGAGAACAAATAGTACGCTATAGCAAATACAATTCTATTGTGTATTGAGAGCTTGTCCTACTTGTAAGACACATACTTGTCCTTTATGTACCTGTTGTGTCATAGGTAAATCAAGTTTACATACGGCAATATAAATACCTAGCGCATTTTCTGAAAATGATAATGTGGGAAACCACAAATTCAACCAATCAAAAGCCTGCCATTTTTCTGCCACGAAGGCAGCAAACTGTCATTTGCTTTTACTTTGGCCGAATCTTTGGCAAAACTTTGGCAGAAATTTGGCAGATTATTTTTATTAATAAAATGTAAGGTATTTGATCTTATTTTCAATTAGTAAGTATATTATTAGGGTACACATAGTAATTAAAACTTTAATTAAGCTTTTAATTCAAAAGTTTGTTTATATGGGATGCATGTCCATCCGATACAGGTTCATGCGATATGTAGAATCTGATGTAACTATTCTTCAAAAGCGAAAATTTGTTCGAAAATCAAAAGAGGCTTTATGTGTTGGTAATTACAATAGAAAGAAATGTTAAAGTAGTTCTGAACATTTTAGGAGACTTTTTATCTATAAAACTCTCTTTTAGTTAATAAAGTTTGTAGAAAACTCTCAGAAGCGGTAGTCGCGCTATTGAAAGTTGATATAGGCTGTGTATTATACTATCTACTTGACCATTACCCTGCTACATTTGTAAAATAGACTGGCCCGTCATTAAATTTGGACAGTACCACTTATTATTAAATACGTCTTTAGTAATGTTATATAGATGTAACAAGGATGCTACATAGATGTTACTTATGTTACGTGTGTCTGAGTAGTGGCGTCTATTTGTAGTCAAAATGTTACACATGTTATACCCCATTTCTTAAATTTAGCCGAAATACGTCTTCAGTAGTGTTATATAGATGTAACAAGGATGTTACAAGGATGTTACATAGATGTTACTTATGCTACGTGTGTCTGAGAAGAGGCGTCTATTTGTAGTCAAAATGTTACACATGTTACACCCCATTTCTTAAATTTGGCCGAAATACGTCTTAAGTAGTGTTATATAGATGTAACAAGAATGTTACAAGGATGTTACATAGATGTTGCTTATGTTACTCGTGTCTGAGAATAGGCGTCTATTTGTAGTCAAAATGTTACACATGTTACACCTCATATTTTAAATTGGGCCGAAGAACGTCTTTGTTAATGTTATATAGAGGTAACAAGGATGTTACACGTATGTTACATAGATGTTACTTATGTTTCGTGTGTCTAAGAAGAGGCGTCATGTTGTAGCCAAAATGTTACACATGTTACACCTCATTTCTTAAATTTGGCCGAAATACGTCTTCAGTAGTGTTATATAGATGTAACAAGGATGTTACAAGGATGTTACATAGATGTTACTTATATTACGTGTGTCTGAGAAGAGGCGTCTATTTGTAGTCAAAATGTTACACATGTTACACCTCATTTCTTAAATTTGTCCGAAATACGTCTTCAGTAGTGTTATATAGATGTAACAATGATGTTACAAGGATGTTACATAGATGTTACTTATGTTACGTGTGTCTGAGAAGAGGCGTCATTTTGTAGCCAAAATGTTACACATGTACACCTCATTTCTTAAATTTGGCCGAAATACGTCTTCAGTAGTGTTATATAGATGTAACAAGTAGGTTACAAGGATGTTTCATAGATGTTACTTATGTTACGTGTGTCTGAGAAAAGGCTTTTTTTTGTAGTCAAAATGTTACACATGTTACACCTCATTTCTTAAATTTTGCCGAAATACCTCTTAAGTAGTGTTATATAGATGTAACAAGGATATTACAAGCATGTTACATGGATGTTCCTTATGTTACATGTGTCTGAAAAGAGGCGTCTTTTTGTAGTCAAAATGTTACACATGTTACCCCTCATTTGTTAAATTTGGTCGAAATACGTCTTTAGTAGTGTTATATAGATGTAACAAGGATGTTACAAACATGTTACATAGATGTTACTTATGTTACGTGTGTCTGAGAAGTGGCGTCTATTTGTAGTCAAAATGTTACACATGTTACACCTCATTTTTCAAAATTTGGCCGAAAACGTCTTTATTAATGTTATATAGATGTAACAAGGATGTTACAAAGATGTTTCATAGATGTTACTTATGATTCGTGTGTCTGAGAAGTGGCGTCTTTTTGTAGTCAAAATGTTACACATGTTACACCTCATTTCTAAAATTTGTCCGAAATACGCCTTAAGTAGTGTTATATAGATGTAACAAGGCTGTTACAAGGATGTTGCATGTATGTTACTCATGTTACGTGTGAGATAGGGCACACAATTGGCCCAATTTGGTGACACACTTTGCATTTGTTACAAGAATAACATCAAGTAACAAGATCATATGTGAACGAATTATAGTATCTTTATCCTGTCACTTGCAGTATTTTCGACCCGATATCAGGTGCCGTATATCTTTCTTGATAAGCCGTCAGTTGATCATGTGACCAGTGATATACGGTCAGTTGATCATGTGACCTTATGATCGATATTGTTGTCATAAGAAATTTTGCAACGAAACCATCATCGTTGTGTTGGAAATGTCCGAACTAAGAAAATGAGTGGTCAAATAATGAGTTTTTATTCAAAAACGAAGAAGTTATTGCGATTTTGCCGGTAATCACGTCATTATATAAGTGACGTCATTACGAATATGACGTCATTAAAGCGGTTGTCGCACACTTATTTTTGTAAATTAAATTGCCAAATATCGGAAAATGAAGTAATGACAAGATAAATAGAATAATAGGTTAGTGCCTAAGATGGAGAAAGTTTATCTGGCTCGGCTCCGGACGTTATCAGGTTCGCCTTCGGCTCTCCCGATAACCTCCTCCACCTCGCCAGATAAACTTTCTCGTCTACGGCACTAACCTATTATTCTCTATTTATTCGACAATATTTTGAAATAAATATATTTATCCTGTCACTTGCAGTATTTTCGACCCGATATCATGTGCCGTATATCTTTCTTGATATACCGTCAGTTGATCATGTGACCAGTGATATACGGTCAGTTGATCATGTGACCTTATGATCGATATTGTTGTCATAAAAAATTTTGCAACGAAACCATCATCATTGTGTTGGAAATGTCCGAACTAAGAAAATGAGTGGTCAAATAATGAGTTTTTATTCAAAAACGATGAAGTTATTGCGATTTTGCCGGTAATCACGTCATTATATAAGTGACGTCATTACGAATATGACGTCATTAAAGCGGTTGTCGCACACTTATTTTTGTAATTTAAATTGCCAAATATCGGAAAATGAAGTAATGACAAGATAAATAGAATAATAGGTTAGTGCCTAAGATGGAGAAAGTTTATCTGGCTCGGCTCCGGACGTTATCAGGTTCGCCTTCGGCTCACCCGATAACCTCCTCCACCTCGCCAGATAAACTTTCTCATCTACGGCACTAACCTATTATTCTCTATTTCTGATTTGTTTCACGGCTCACTTTCATTTGTTTTATTGCAAATATCTTGAACTAGACAAAAACAATCAGTTTTCAGACAGTATTGCTTGCATTTCCATATTTAAAAATGTGAGGGTGTATGAAATTTACGCGGAAGAACCCCCCCCCCCCCCCCCTAAAAAAAAAAACCAAAAAAAACCCAAACAGTGACACGATAGAAATGTAGTAAGGTTTGAGGCTTCTGTATTTTCCTACAGGGTTCAATTGAAAAGAGGAAAGTTCTTTAGTTAACCTATGTCAACACATCGTTTTGAGGTTCAAGCCAAAGTCTCAACCATAACAGAACAAATAAAAGGGTTACTTTCTTTATCTAACTCGCGGAAGTAGCAATAAAGATACAAAAGAAAATGTAACTTCCTCATCCAATTCCAAATAAAAAGCATGCATCTACTATAACAGTGCAAACGTAATTGGTACGCACTATAAAGGTGTCTCATAAGCCAAATTGGCTGGCCCTTTCAATAGGGGTGACACTATAATAAACAAGACCTTTACCTTTACCTTTTATAACAAGACTGCCTGGTGCAAATGAAATAGTTACTTGCCTCATCTAAAACTCAAAAGTAGCATCCGTCTACTGTACCTGTGCAAATGAAGGGGTAACTTTCCTCATCAAATTCCCAGAAATTGCATGCATCTGCTGTTACTGTGCAAATAAAATGGTTACTTCCCTAATCAAATTCGTAAAAATAAAATGCGTCTAATTTAACTGTGCAAATGGTAGGGTTACTTCCCTCATCTTATTCCCAGAAATTGCAGGCATGTACTATAACCGTGCAAATATAAGGAAAATCTTCCTTTTATTTCATTAAATTTTGTTTTTACCATTATTGACAACATTTTTTGTGATTGCTACTTGAAAGTTTCAACAGTGAATTTCCTTTACATTATTTAAAGTCTCTGTACTTTTGTAGGTTATTATCCATCTTAAGGTAACGGCAATACCATTTATGGCTCATACTTGACTGGTAGTCGTCATTCAGTGAAAACGGACCCGTTTTATTTAAAATGAATTCAAGAAATTCTGCATGTCTCTAATACTATCCATTGTGACCAGTCCCTAAATGGAGTTTTAAAAGTAAAACTTTGAAACTGACCAATGTTTGCATTATGGGAGAGGTCTACAAACCCACTTTTATATTTTTGGGTATTATATAGTCTGTAAAACAAGTTTTTAGTTTCGCAGTTAAGTTCAGTGTTAATTTAAGATACATTCCAACTAAAGAAAGGTAAATCTTTCAGTCATCATTTGAACTGGTACTATAGAGTTACAGTTCCTTAAAAAGTTTTATAATCTTTATTTGTTATGCATTTAGGAGATATTTACACTAACAATCATTCTAGTCTTTACAAAATTCTTTTCAAAACAAACTTCAGTTTGTAGTCCTTTGATTTGTATTTACAGAGCTATAGACGGGACTTAACGAGATGTTAAACCCTCTATTGAGATTAGGAATGACCACTCAAAATCTCCTTGACTTCTCAACATCAAAAGTTGTACAAAGATTGCACATGGTAATAAAGGCATTTTGATCCGTTTTAAAGCGTTCGATAAATCAAATTTTGAATGAAGTTTTGTTTTCTGTGGTTAAGAATAAAAGAGACATTTCATGATTTAAGGACTATATTTTTGTCGTCTCAAGATTTTTATGGACTTTTTTTGTCGTCTCATGTACAGAAGTTTCAAGTGTTTTAGGCAATTCGTGCATTTTTACTTTTGCCCTTGAAATACGTTGATGGTATATCTATTTGTATTAAGATATTGGAGATCCAATCCAACCTTTATTTACATTGTATACCCATAAACTGCTTCTTTTCATATTCAATGCAGCTTTTTTTTTTTTTAAATATGGTATATTCAAAATATAAAAATGGTACAATATATACAAAATCACTTTCCTTTTAATTTGAATTTATTTCATGATTTTGGCATAGGAATATCTTGCAAAAGCCTAATTATTTTGACAAACTTAACTACCATTTCCAATCGACAAAAGAACTGCATGTAATTAAATAAAAGTGCTACGGTAGATTAAATATGACTGTATTCAATTTTGTTTCGCTTGTAAAGTACATGTCTCATTATCGATTAAGTTTTACAAAATACAAACGCATTTCTCTTTTAAGTTAGAAATTTGTAAAAAAAGATGAAATGAAAAAGCAGCGTGAAGTTTCTCTTATAAAACTCGTGGGAACTAAATACTACCTTATCACCCAGTCGCCGTTGCTCTTTCCGCTACAATATTGAACAAAAGCATCAATATGTGAAGATTACAAACCACCTTGTAATTATTACCTTCTTAATGACACTTCTTTCATACATTGAAAGGTAATTTTCACTTAAAGAAATTATAACAAGTTTGAAATATTGTTAAAAAATGCGCCGACCAATTACCTCAATTACAGTTGTCAAAATTGATTTGAACTTTACAACCAGTTTGTATTATAAATGAATACCTTTAACGTGATGTCCGTTCAATGTCCTCTTTGCTGTTAAATGTTAAACATTTGTTACTGAAGTCCACACTAAGCACATAATTTTTCGTTTTTATTCCAGATACAAATACAAGTCAAACAATGAAACATCATTCAAAAAATCTTTCAGAAACATTTTGTCTGTTTAGATTGCTTAATGGTTTCTATCTCATGACTGAAAAATGCATTTTGTTCGTGCTTTTATGTTTTTCAATTTTTCAAAAGTCTTGATTTGCTTACTAAGATATCTTGAAATGTACTTAAAATTGTACAACATAAAATTATGGAGTCAAAGATGCAACTAAAGAAAATAATGTTCAGAATGAGCAAAATTTATTATTGAGATTACCTCTAACAAACAAGAGTTTTAAAATGAATTTAAAGGAAAAAAAATATTTATAAACTTAATGTTACTTTGCCACCATTTGAGTAAAATGTAAAATATTATTTTCATTAAATATTCAAAACGAAATCAATGAAAATTCATTCATTGAATATGTTATATTTTATGTGTTCCCTTTTGTTTTGTTTTTAGATGCATCCTTTTAATCTAATTTCATGAGTGATTGGCAACTGCTCCTTAGTCTTACTAGTCTTACTATGTGAATAGATAGTAGTAAATGTGATAGATCACTCATACTTCATAGTTATCAAGAACAATATTTATTTCAATCATTTGCCAGGTAAGCATTAAAACAGAACCATAATGCTTTATTTAGTCACACACCTATATAAGTATCCACCAAGAAGTCTTTCACTCATCCACCCACTCATACAACAACTCGTCATTTACTAGTGATAACTACCACCGTATTCCTATGGTTTAAAAATTTGTTTTTAAGATTGTTTTTTAACCAAGTGTTGTATTTGTATAGCATCTGTGATATTCGTGTTTAGTCCCTTATAACTCATTAATGAGTGGCATCTGTATACCATGTTATACTAGTATTGTGTATGTAAATTTATGCATGTATGTTTTTGTTATATGTAATGATGTACTGATATAAATAATTATCTATCTATCTCTCTCTCTATCTATCTGTGATTCAATCGTCATTAAAATTGAAATTTGTTAGACTTAAATAGTTATGTCTAAAATATGAGAGATTTCCAGGCCTAACACCAATTTAAATAAATGTAGATTCTATATAAACTATCTAGATCAGTGTGAATAATATTCGTAAAAATAGTAAATGAAAAACTCGTCTTAGTGCATTTGTCCCTGTTAAATTCTTTCGCCCTTTTGGAACCACCTAGAATATTTCTATTCTTTATTATTCGTTAATTAGGTTTAACAGATTTCGTTTTTATGCTTTTATCTTATGCTCCAGTCAATCTTTCTAATAATTGACACATTGAAAATGTGTAATAGCTCTATATGACGGTGACGTTTAAAATTATTCAGTTTTGTCAGTTGCGATTTTGCCAAATAATTATTTTCAGGCAAAAATTATGTTTTATTAACGCATATTGGGCAAAATGTCATAAGAAGAAAGCAATACATTTCTAATATACGTTCTGTCTTGTAGGTCTTCTTAAATCATTTAGTTTCAACTGAATAGTTGATCAAAATGACAGCCATTTGTGATTCAGTAGCAACGTAATACAGAACTGCGGATATAATGTTCTTTGCTTACTTACTAGGACTGTATTTTCGTAACTTAGGAAGAAAACTTCTCTATTTTTTAGTAACTAGAATAAAAGAAATAAAAATATATTTCATTTTAATCAATAGTAATCTATTTGAAAGGGTTTCAAATGATAAAAAAAATCAGCGGCAAGTAATGACATAAACATCAAAATGATTGCTTCCATGGCTTGAGATTTTCTCTAACTTCGAACTGTTATAGCTTTTTAATGTTGGTGTGTTTTCATCAGTCACCTACCAGTGGAACCAGTGGAATACCGGATGGCTCTACCCCCATTTCCATTCGTCCGTCCGTCCGCCCGCAAATATGGATCCGAAAATTACTCTAAAGGTATTTAAGCTAGGTTAATAAAACTTGGCATGTGAATAGATGGCAATATGTAGATTATGCACGTACCTGACGTATGCTTGTAAGTAAAACGTCAAGGTCACTATTGAAGGTCCAGTAAAAATTGTTTCTGCCCTATAACTTTTATATGCATTGATGGATTATCTTAGTGGTGTACACAAACGTTCTACATGATGAGACAATGTGTCAACACATGATCTATGCTTGTCGATGGAAGGTCAAGGTCACTGTTTAAGGTCCAGTAAAAATTTGTTTCTGTCCCATAACTTTTAATTGCATTGAATGTTTTTTTTATTACTACACGGAAATGTTCTCTATGATTAGACTATGTGTCGCGCACATGACCCATGGTTGTCGGTCAAAGGTCAAGGTCACTATTATACCTGTAGTGGACTTCTGTATTGCCACTGCAATACTCGGTCACTTGTTTTTTCTAGTGCTACAAATCTCTGAACGATGTCATTTACAGGTAAGCATATCCTCTCCTTTAAGTTTTAACAATTCTGCAAGATCAATCTAGTTTAGTAAAATATCGGATTAATGGACGTTCTAATAAACCGTGTGTATGTGTGCATTAACATGTAACGTTTGTTACTACACTGTACTACTTTTATACTTGAAGTGTCTAGGTAGTCTAACCAGTTTAACATATACAAAAAGTTATAACAATCTAGTTGTGATCATTCATATATATAATAAGCATATATTAAAAAAAAACAAAAAAAAAACACAAAAAAACAACAACATATTCATTTACTGAAGCAACTGGCGATGACTCAGGATACTGTCTGGTAGTAAGGACGTTCGTGGGATTTTTCTGAACAAATATTTGACAATACCAGATATGTCATCACCACTCCTAAAAATTCAATAACTTTTAAAATTCTTTAAACCTCGACAAGTTTGTATCGGTTTAATGGCTGAGTATCTTACATTTTATTTCAGCTATTATGTGCAAAAAATCCATTCATTGCTGGAATCATTTGAAATTTTCTAAATATTCTTGTAGGAAAACATTTTTGCAAAGCATTTATGCTGTTGCTTGTAAATGATTTGATGAATCAGTACCATTTGTATTCCACATGGTTGTAATAAGCTGCATACTACTTACTACATTAGAATTCGTTGAGTAATGGAGGAGAGGAAGGGGATTTTAAAGACAGTTCTACCAGCAGAGGTAACGGCTGAAGATGCTTGCCCTGTATATTGTCATCTAAAAATAACCTGTTTAAGTTGGGAAACAGTCTTCTTAATCTAAAATTAATACTTCATGATTATTTTTAAATCGCTCTTTCTAATTAAGGTAGTCAAAAAGCTACGTAGCTAGTTAACTTATCAGCGAAATTCGTCACCCATTCGAGACGGAACATGAAAGTGGTTCCGGTGTGCTTGATTATTGAATTAAGTGTCAGCATGGTTCATTTCTAATCGAACACTCCTCAAGTGTGTGGGCCAGAATACCGATTTCTCTATGGATTTGTAGAGTGTTACTCATGCAGTTAACCTTATTGTTAAATGTAAAACTGACGTCTACCATTCATTGTGAAATGGCAGTCGTCTGTACTGGGACAGTTGTACTTTTCTTAGAATATGTGCTAGCACAAATGGTATAATATTTATGATATATGACCTTCGATTCAATACACGCATTATTGAATAACAGGACTGTTTATTCCTTAAATTATATTTCTTATATGAGATGAAACTGAAATGAATCGATGTTTACAATAGTTCCAATGCGGTGAAAGTTTTAAACAACACACAGTTTGATTAATTTGAATATGTTTCCTTGAAGGAGCTTTTAAATCAAAATCGATATTTACACTTCCTGACTCTTTGTATTCACAAGGGCAACGAAACTTATCTACGTTTCCCAAACCTTGATTGCCAAATAAATAAATGTTCAAATCCGATAGACGCTTTAAAATCAAAGCCTACTAATGGTGACAATTTGGACTATAAGATTATTTGTTCGTTTGGTTTAACGTCACACCGACACATTTACTTGTTATATGGAGACTTTCCAGCGTTTGGTGGTGTGGAAGACACCTATTCCCCCTCCAGGTATTATTTCAGGCATGAATGGACACCTGTGTAGAACCACCGACCTTCCGTAAGCCTGTTGAATGATTTCCTCACAACCCCAAGAGAGATTTCGAACCCTCGGCAGTAAGGAGCAAGTGATTCTAAGTCAGTGACTTTAACAATTCAGTGATGTAGACCCTTTTCAGACTAATACAAAAGGAAAGAAAGTGATGATTTTTATCAGTTTGTTCAGGAGTGACAAGTGTATGAACTGTTAGGTACATTTGAGGAGAAATATTCTCTTGTCTTGTAGATAGACCAGCTGCATCAAAGTTATTTTACTTATCGTTGTCGTCTTAACAACATAAATGAAGAATAATTTCATTTAATAATTGTATTCTATATATTCTAAAGGTTATTTTTACTGAAAGTAGTTTTTTTTTTTATTGAATTACAATCGTATACATTTCAATTTTCCGAAAACATTTCCTTTTTGTTTTTGTAAAATGTGGCTTACTGAATAGCGATGCCTGGGGTATATTGTTTTTACGCGTTTAGATGTTCTAAAATGGTTGCTCAAAGCGATACATAAGCACTTACTATAAAGTCTATCTAGCCTATACAGTTATAAAAATATCAAGTTTTTACATTTTAATTGATTCTAAAATACTTTCTCCCTGACAAGTATTTACAGAATATTCTTAACTGCATATGAGTCTTAATTCTCAAATACACAAGTCATTTCCTTGTTTTGTTAAATTATTTCTTTCCTCTTTACCTTAGGATAAGCTGAAAACTTTATTCTTAATTTTGTTTGTAAGTTATATTCTACATATCTTATGTTTGTAAATACAAAATGCTTAATCTTAAACAAAACGGAAATCATACAAAAATGATAAAATCTATAAGAAGATCATTTGGAAGCGTTGAAAGCAACAAAGCAAAACAAAAACAGACGCTATGAATATTGAGTCAGTGCGTGATAGGAAATGAAACATTTATGTCCCCTAGAAACGAGTGTAAAACGTAGATATATATTGACATTGAAATGACCTGCATTTTACCTGTATAGATGAGAAGCACACAAGTTTGAGTATACAAAAATATTAATTGCTTTTCTCTGTTCTGTTTTAGTTTCAGAGAGGTTTCTCTAGTTTGCTAATTCACAACTGGTCGAACACGTACATCAGTTATTGAAATTACGATTAATTCTACATTAAAATGAATTTGTTTACTTGTTTTGCTATAAAAGAACACTGGTGAATGCTCTCCTAAATTTAACTGACAGAGTGATTACCACAAAAATTATCATCTGGTGAACATAAGGATTTTATTGCAAACATGTTACAAGAACAGATGGCACATAAAGTGCATAAAGCCAAAAATAATTATTTATGCGATGCAATGATACTCATCTTCTACCTCTCGAAAACAACATTTACTGCAAATTCATGTGCAGTAGGGTAAAGATGAAAATAATCGTTTTATCGTTTACAATCATTATAAATATATTCTGACAAAAATACATCAAATAGATATGTAAAAAAGGTCTTTGAAGAGGAAGACCAGCCGTGCTGACATCATGTATTTATGTTTCAGATGAAAGTGCTATCAAATCAAAATGCTGTAAAGTTGAGTTTTAACAATTTGTTTGCATTAAGTACAAACAACTGCGCTATCAAATGAAGTTTTAACTTCTATATAAAAGTACTTTGGGAATGGGGGTTGGTATTGTTGGTTCAACCACAGACAGTGGCATAATGCTTTACAAGTAGTCTTGCAAGATAGCGAATTCATTTAATCACTAAAATTCGACGTCATGAATACATATCGATAGCAGTTTTATATTTAATTCTCTATTTGATATCTGATAAAGTAACTCGGATGATATCACCATAATACTTTTCTACCATCAATGTGCATTAACATATATCAATAAAATACTTTTATAGCATTTATGTAAGTGACGAAGGTACAATGTTGCTGGACAACATTGCCAAACCTATGTTTGCATCAGAAACGTTACTTGTTACACTTCCGATTTCCTTTCCTGAATATTGGAAAGCGTTAGTGTTGACTACTTTATAAATTTAGATTTAAAAAGATGCATTTGTATTGCAACAAGTAGTAATAACACTCGCTTATATGGGCAAACATGTTGTGCTTTTTAAGAAGAAACAATAGACAGTTCCCTTTAAAAGAAATGTACATAACGGCTGTGTTACGTTAAAATATGGGGATGATTAATTATATGCACATAAATGCTTTTAATGACATTAATGTGATTTTTGTAAAGAATGAAAACCTGAAGACCTTTAAAATTACATTTGTTGTTTGTCAATGAAGTTAACAACATATTATAACTGTCACCAACATCTTGAAGACAGACTATTGTAATTTTACAATCTGTTTTATATCCATTTGGCTTTTATGTGTCAAACTGAAAATTCGATGAACGTACTACACACATTCTACTTCCATTTGTCTCGAATCGTTCAACGTTACCATCAACTTTCAGATGACTTTTTGTTTAGTTTTCTCATGTATGATAAACACGAGTCCCATATTAATGGGATTAAGGTCATTGTAAAAAAGAAAAAGGCAAAGCTCATTTTATGCAATATTAAAAGGATCGTCATCTTTCTTGCTTAAATCATCTTGTTCCAGTAAGCATACAGAAAGTATCATAATACCTCGCATGTTTACAATATGATGTTGAGTTTTTATAAGGTATTTAATTGCTTTTTGTAAGGTATATCCATTATGTAATGCCGTACAGGGTTTCGTGAGGCTAACAGGCTCTGATATCTGTGAGTTGACGGCTGGGTGCAGTCGGATTTTAAGCAAGGTAGAAATACGCAAGATTGTGATCTTAAATATATGAAAACAAAAATTGCACATTTTTGAAAGCTGAGGACTTTCCAAAATCTAGAGTCATATTTTGATGTTCTAAAGAAAAAAAATCGACAAATAATCAAGATGACACTTTCTCTTGGAACACACAACTTCTTTTGGCGTGTCATTGTTTTCAATAAGAGATAACTTTTGTTCACCACTTGTTCCTTCTTTCACCATGCATTTGCAGTGCCAAAATATGTGATGATAAGACATATTCAACAAGATTAAACCATTTTAGGAAAAGAAAAAAGAGTTAAGGAGGTAGGATACCTTGTTACAAGGGTAAATTCAAATTAGTTGAACCGCATCATGTTTTTGTATTTCGTGTAATATGAAGTTTTAACTGCTACAATCTAAATTTCGCTTGTCTCTGTCCCTTCAAGTTCAATTTTTATCCAGGCTTGAAGAACATGACCCTCCAAAGGTATTTCATATTGAAAGAAGAAGGAAAATACGGATATTTAACACTTTTCAGTGTATTTTAGTTTCATTGATATCCGTAGAAGTCTGCATAATTGATATTTTTACTGGTATGCACGTTATCTTCCTAATATAAGCTTAAAATATATATGTCGCGGGGCTCGTGTTTCCATGGTAACGCATTTTCTCTCATTTTTATACAACTATGTATAAAAGTAGGGGTTTCCGACGGCTTCAGTGCCATTCTGTCAATGACCAACATGAAATATTTGGGTAATATTATTAGCAAAATACCAAGCACTTTACATGGTACCCCATTTTTCTTAAATTTTAAAGTAACCATGGCAACAGAGATGTTTAAAATAGCTTATATCTTGCTGTTTGTCGTAATTTCTTTAAAAAAAATACTGAATAAGATTGTCTTTCTAGTTGATGTGGCTTTAAAACATATTATTTCTAACGTAGGTTACATTTTCGTGTTATTTGCATTTATTCAAACAAATTTCACAGCTTAGAATACGTACAGCAGTACCCCTCGTCTGTCATTTTTCATGGAAAAATCGTTCAGCGTGCTGCTATTATTCTCATGGATATTGTTGAAATGAAAATAAAAAGCCGAAGCTGTGTTTCTTAAATAGACCAGTGTCAACGCTTTTGAATTTTACATTTAGATACATAGGTCACGGGCTTCGTTTCCATGGTAACATCAATTCATTTCAAGAAACCACAATTTTCTACTGAAATTTGAACAATTTTAGATCTTAGTTTTAGTATGTAAGTAAGAAATTATCAATGGAACCTGAAAAATAGGTATTACAAATCAAACTGCTAGACTTTTTATTTGAAAATGGCCGTAACAAGTAACCTTTCACCCAACTATATTCCAAATAACATTGGTTGCCATCATCCATTTTCTTACATTCTGCATAACATTTCAATATAACTACATAAAAGAAACAAAATATTGATTATTATTCAGAGCAAAAGACTCATAAAAAATATTTCAGCAAATAATGGTTATTTGAAAACAGATAAAATAAAGAAAATGTACAGAAATACGTGCTTTCAAGATAAAAGCTATTAATTTTGCGCGGTAACTGACACGTAACGTCATGACGCCAATGACGTCATTTTAAGGCAACATTGTTTTGGAGCGTTTCTGCGGCAATTTATTCATTATTTCTGCATTGTTAAACCATAAAGCATCAGATCGAAGACAAGTTCATGATTTGTTTTCAGAAGAATGAATATACAAACACATTTAGTTTGTCGTAAACGTCGTCGTAAATCGCCAGGTTAGCTTCCGGTTGGACCTGCGCACATACAAATATGAAGGTAACCTACCTCCTTAAGTAATGATGATCTAAAATACATTAATTTTGACATAGACATTTATCTGAAGATAACAAAATCACTGTAAACGTCTAATATTTTAGGTAACCGAATCTTTTGCTTAGATATTCCTTTTGCATTCGGGAAACTCCGGAAATTTCCGAGCCGGCCGGAGTCTCCATTTTAAAAGTAATTATGACTGTAGAAAGGCACAACGGGTAAGTGAATTTTATCTTTTTTATTTTTACACAGTTAAGTCGAGCAAATAATTTTTCTTTGAAACATCTTCGAAGCAAAAACGATTATTTTTTCCGTTTTTCGTATTTTGCGCAACGTATCAACGAAAATGAACCTAAATTTTGTCTAAAATTAGACTTTTGTTATTGACTTCAATAGAAAACAAGGGTGGTAATTTTAAAGGTTCAAAGGGTAAGCAAAATCATAAACTTCAATATTATCATTTAGAGGAAAGATTTGCACAACTTTTGCCGCCGAAGCGAATTTGATATCTTAAACCATTTAATAGATAGAACAAATAAATCGAATTTATCCTTCTTTATTCCATGTGTCAAAAAAAAAAAAAAAACCGATAATATCGACTATGGGAAAAATTGAAAGTTGGACATGTTTACAAGACGTTACCTAGCATACACAGGAACGACAGGTCAAATGATGGAATCTGTCCCTGAAATATTACATTGTTATATTATTATGAACTAGGCGGCATTTTGAATTTTGACATAAAATAGGAACAATTACTCAGCGGTTCGTAACAGTTTTCTGTCTAAAGACTTTCAATTAAGGAAAAATAGAGAAAATCATGATAGTAATTTTTCTCAGTTCAAAAGGAAACATGATCAGCAGCTCTTGTATTTGTCTGGAAATTCTCGTCAAACCGCACATTTCACGTCTTATCTCGTTTTATAGCGCAACTCTGGATTAGCATATCATGGACGGTTAGTACTGTTTCCAGGTTTTAAGAATCTGTTTATACTGGTAGAACTACAATGGATAAAAGAGGTGAGATTTTGACACACTGTTTGAAAATGTTGGAGGGAGCATTATGAAATCAATGGTACATATTTGTCCTGCTGAGTTTACACTTGTAGTAGAAATAGAAATGCAAAAACCAGCAGCAGAAATTGCTTTATTCACAACGGTTTTCTCTTTTATGAAAAATATATTTTCTTTCAATAACTGTGTTTTATTTTATTAGTAAAAAATATACTAATTTTAATGAGGGTTGTTGGCCTCTCAATTGAAAAGGTGGTACTGTCTGACAGTATCATATTGACATTGAGTAAAATATTACTCTTGATAATATCCTATTGACATTGAAAAAGGTTTTATTGTCTGACAATATCCTATTGACATTGAATAAAGTTGTACTATCTAACAATATCCTATTGACATTAAATAAAGTAATAAAATTGTACTATCTAACAATATCCTATTGACATTGAATAAAGTGTTACTGTCTTACAATATGTTATTGACAACATATCATATTCGATATGTTATCTTGTTGTTATAAACTTATAGATGTATTGACATTCTTTATCATTTGTGTCCACATTGTAAATGTCTTCTCTGATCCTTGACGGAAAGAATGTAAAGAACTAAAGAAAGGTAATGAGAAGTCACACATGTATAATATTTATGAAATCGAAATAGTGTTATATTTGTTTTTAACTGTACCAAACTTATCTGTTATGTTCACGAATGCAAATCAGTACTCAGAATTTTATTAACTGCCGCAGAAAGGTTAACCTTATTTTAAAACTACTGTAGGAGGTGTTGAAATAATTCTTATAATGACAAATTACCGCTTTTCAAATCCCATTGAATGTTACATTTATGATTCTTAAATCCCACTGCATTAAAAATTAACGCTTCTGAAATCCCACTGAATTACAAATTTACACTTTTGAAATCCCACTGAATTACAAATTAACGCTTTTGAAATTCCACTGAGTCACTAAATCCCACTGAATTACAACGATTAGTGTGGTTGTCCAAGTATCTTATCATTCACAGCAACTTCTGTAAGCACAATACTAAAATGATGTGCCGGACAAGGTTTAGAGAGTTTTGGACCAGAGTGTGTATCTAATATGTGTTATGAATAACACACACACACACACACACACGCACACACACACACACGCACACATATATATATATACACACACACACACACATATATATATATATATATATATATATATATATATAACATAGAAAAAAGAATCAAGATGTCTTTTGTTGCTAAATATATTGACATGAAAACTGGAGTCTACACAGTAACATTTTATTGTGAAACTATAAGCGGTAAGGAGTTTTAATCAGTTTATTACTTACTGAAAAAAACAAAACTTTGATACTATGCTTCATTTTGTTATTGTTATGTAATTCAATTCATATCTGCCGATGCATGTGTTATATTCATAAATTGAAACCAATATAAATATTACGGATGTATTATTTGATTTTATCTATACATGTCCCTGCAGGTGTTATATTCACGAAATCAACATGTACCAACTCACTTAATAAAAGTGCATCTTTTTTTTTTAAATATAATAGTAAAATTTTGTTCTTTTTCAGTCGGTTACTTCTATGCGCCCCTTTCAAACGTTACAGCTTTTTATGTTTCAAACAACGTATGTCATGTTATAGGGGTAATAATGTTATGGTTGTCAAGTTATTTGTAATCAAGGTGTTAATGGTCGTGTACAATAACTATTGTATGACATTTATGTGTAAACTGTCCTTTAATGGTATAATACAAGTAACTATGCGAATACTTGTTTAAGATACATATTCCCGCGTTTTAATAATCTACATATGAAGCTGTTACTTATGTGGTAAATAATATTTTGGAGTTTAAAGACCATTTTGTAATTGATCTTTTAATTGGTATAGTAATAGAACTACTGCATTACATGTAACTTAAGGTATCCGATCCACAAATAAGCAAGTTCTGTATAACAGTGCTATTAAAATATATCAAATGTTGATGCCTGGTAAGCTCATATAATTTTGGTATCATTTGAAAGTGTATTGTCTACTAAAAATGAAAATATAAATTGCATGACAAAAATATGTTACAGAACTTTTTTTTTTACTTTATAGTTTTCAATGATACTTCAATAGAAATCCAGTATTACAGTGTAAGATTTATCATTTTGAAGTCAAAAAACATGACTGTAATGATAATTCTTGCATACTATTTATGGTCATTTTATTTATCAATACATGTTCAGCAGACACCACTCTTTCAAATTATACACAAAAAAAAAAAAACATGGGGTCACCAGACATCGAAATTTTACCTATTTGTGGATCGGATACCTTAAAATACTCTCGACATATGCATGCATGCATGTCATGATAAAAATATCTCAGAGACAATATATTAAATTTTCTGACATTCAAAAAATCTTTGCTCTAACAATAAGAGATAAAAACCGAAATTAAAACTAATGGCTGCTTTCACAGTTTAATTCTTTGTTAGCCTTTACCCTGCTAAATTTCTAAAATGGACTGGTCCATCATTCAGTTTGGGCAGTACCACTCATGATTTAAAGGGGTGTTCATTGAAAATTTACTGACTGAATAGTGAACAATGCAGAACATGATCAGCCTGCTCATCCTTAGTCCTCTCCTAAGTATGGACTTCTAAAACACATTTATTTCATAGGATATAACTTGTATCTTTTAAAAAATGTGTTTTTAATTCAATTTTAGCAAACATCTATCTTATTCTTGTATGATGTATTTTCAAACAATAGCCAAAAAGTTCAAAAGAATTTACTTAAAACGGTTTTCAAAAACCACTTACCCCTTAGTTAACTTTGTCCTAAGTAGGCTTCGTTAAACGTAACCCAGAATTTATCTGAATTTAGTTTACGCAAACGAACGTACTAGTTACATGCACTGTAACTACATATTACTACTTAGTACTGTACTTATTATTTCTATTTTTTCCTTTTACTTGAATCGGTTAAATTTAAAGAATTGAACATTAAAGTCTTTATTCTTTTATATTAATACATTAAATAAAGATGACAGAATAAATGATTATCTTTTGAGGTTACGACAAAGTTGCAGACTTAATTGTAACTTTCCACGCCGCCAAATTCAATAAGGAAATTTCAATTTTACAAAGCCAATGGGTGTATTTTGCTTTCGGGGTACTTGCTTTTAATTAAAGATGCACTATCTCTGCTAAGAAACACCTAACGTGTCAATTAAGAGGTAATTAAGTCAAGAAGATGGCAAACAAGATATTTTGATTCTCATGTGAACTTTACAAATCACGGAACAGGGTTTAGTTTTGAGATGTACCGGCTGGTTACTTGTTACCTTTATGACTATTATGGTGTTTTAATAAATCTTTGCTAAGACATTTATGCTTGTTTAGTGATTAGGCTAACATTTAACTAATGAATCATAAACCCAAAGTGACAAAAATATATTGTGCATGCACAGAACTTACAACTGGAAACAACGTAGGGAAATTTGTCACTTGTGATATTGTAGCCAAGCATAAGTAATTTACACTTAAAGTATAAACATCAATTAAACTATGCCTAAATTTTTAACACTTTAACCCATTTTTTTTATGTACTGCAGTTACAATGTATATAAGTAACGGTATGGTAACTGTTGTTACAGACAGAAAAGTATGTTATCATTTTTCTATTTATAAATAATCTTTATTTATAAAGAGTGAAGCCTAAGAAGCCTGACCTGACAGTTTAAATGTATATTTCCATAAATATAAAATGAAAAAAATATGATAACGGTTGTTACAGATAGAAAAATGTGTTATCATATGTGAAAAGTAGCCCAGGATGCCTAACCTGACAGTTTATATATATATATATTTCCATAAATATAAAAGGACTGATATGATAACTGTTGATAGAAAAGTATGTTGACTATTTCTATTTCTTACAACTTTTTTATGAAGAGAGTTGTACAAGTTGCCTGATAGTCTAAAGGTATATTTCCATAAATATTAAAGGAGTCTGTGGCTGTGTTTGGGGTGCTGTGTGCCTCCGGGAAATCTGCCCTTACCTTTTATTCGCTAAGGATGGAAAAAGTGTTATTTTTTTTCTATTTCTTATACACAGGATGCTTGATAGTTTAAATGTATTTTAAATTATATCTCCATCAAGGGTATGATGAGAGTGCTTACGATATTACACAAGTGGCAGCGCTTGCTGAGTCTATTTAAGACGAAGAAAACTATGCATACTTCCAACAACAGTGGATTGATTTCAACAGCGAATTTGTCTTTCACTTGGTCAGCCCCTTCCTACAGTATTGCATTGGTGTTTGGAAATGTATAGAATGTTCCTATATAAGCATAGTAAGTACCACATTTTAGTTGCCTGTAGGTCTCATTAATAACCAGTCATAACTGGGTGTTATCAATGAATGATCAGACATGACCGCATGCTTGATTTTGCTTTATGATATTAACGTGAGAACACGCGGATGTTTCTCAGAAGTTGAGGACGTGCTTGGTGTGTTGAATGTTTCAAGGTAGTCTACTCTTACCGTTTAATTTTCTTTTACCAGGTGTGTACATACAATTCATGTAGAAAAATGAAGAAGACCTTTTGAAGTAATGAATTCAAATATCTTACTCTACTTGTCAGAGCTGATATACGTACTTTACAAACCTATAGAAAAAATGGTATTGAAGATAAATATTATTTAGAATCAATGTATCATATTGACTACATCTATTGAATTTGTTAACAATTCAAAGAAATTGCAGAAAATGATATTGCAGGTTTATGCTTAAATTGAAAACTATCCAAAAATCTGTTTTAACCCAGAAACATACTAGTATATAGTCTTGTTTCAAATATGTAAACCTGTTCTCTCTGTATTTAAGGTAGGTTTATTCAACGGGAAATCGTAACATGACAGTAATTGCTTTGGCCAAAAACTTGTCTGATATATGTATTTAAGATCAAAGTAATTTGCCAAACAAACATTGTTATAAGCTGGGCTTGGTTTTGTTTTATTATATAGGAAGTTAACTTAGTACATATTAACAATATTATGATTCATGGTGACTCTTTCCATCCTCATACATACACTATAAATGTATTGATTGTATCCAAGTTTACAAAAAGTATCAACACGTGACCGAGTGGTTAAAAGCTGACTTCGAATCACTTTCCGATGGGTTCGAGCATCACTTGAGGCACCTGGGGTCATTCTCCACCAATCAGAAAATGACCCTGCATTTGCGCTCCCTTGCTTTTGCATCCCCTCTCCTTTTACTATGAGTAAGTTATCGCGCCCTTCTAAATGTTGGCTGCCGGAATCCTTAGGCAGTTGCCGATTATTGTTTTTTCCTGCTTATGTGTGTACGTGTGTGTGCTTGTGCGTGTGTGTGTCTTTGGCGGTGCCATACAGTGTTGTTATATCTTACTTGTCTGTTTGTTTATCTAAAC